>NC_090927.1:1043208175-1048208175 GCF_040938575.1 Ambystoma mexicanum | reverse complement strand
TGACATCCAAAAATGTCACATGTGCAGGTCTTTTTCGACTAAGACCCTACAAGACAGACATAGAAGACTTCTTCTGCATTTGGAAGTCAGGGGACTTTTGTCTGATGAGGAATCTGATAAGACAGCCCCTGTTCACTCCAGCAAATCATTTGAGAGGCAAACATCTAAAAAAAGGGCCTCTTCAGTGGAAAGGAGTTCCTCACCCACTCCCAGGAGCAAGAGGAAGCTGGAAATTATACCTTTCCTACCTTCCCTGGACTCTACAAGCCATAAAATGAAGCATTCTGCGGCAAAAACTACCTCCGACGGTAAGGAGGAGTTTGCAAAAAACCGGGGGGGGGCAGTCATCCATGGAGAAGCTGTCTACAAGCGGGAGTAAAGATAGAGGCCCGCCGTCCACCAAGCCGTCAACGTAACCCTCATCAACGACCACAACGCTACAAACCACATCGTCCACGACTAAGTCCTCGTCGGCGAGTTTGTCATCCACAAAGCAATCATTGATGATGGAAGCTCATCATTCGTCCACGAAGCACTCGTCGACGGATAAGGGCCAGCTACCGTCTACGAAATCTTCGTCCATGAAACCACTGTCAACGAGGCCGTCGTCGACGAAGGAATCTTCGACCACGGCTCCGTCGACGGCACCGCAAACTTCTTTACCGACAGAAGAAATAGGGCCCAAAATGCCCCTCCCTGGTGCCACTGTTACGCCATCCAATGAAGACAGTCTTCCTGAGTCTGTGGAAGCACCGCCTCAGTTTGTAGAAGTTCTTGAACCAGTGGGAGCACAAGTATCTCCCTTAGGAGAAATGCCAGCGCTCCCTGATGTCATCCTACAGGAGGAGTTTTCAGACACAGAGTTTGTTGAAGAACAACATTGTCTAAGACCTAAGGAACACAGCCTTCCTTGGCAACATACTACAGAGGTGCCCGCTGATCAGTATGACCCTGTACTCATGTTATCCATGCAAAGGATCATTGAGAAATTCAACAGACGTCAAGATGAAAAGAGCAGCTCAGCTGTACCGAGGGAGTCAAACTTCCCACAGAGGGATTCCTCACCTCAGCAAAGCACGCCAAGACATTCGCCTCCCAGGAGTAGGCCACAGAAAAGAATATGTTCACCTGAGCCACCGCGCAGGACTAGGAGCAGGACACTCAGTGCTTCACCAACAAGGATCCCTTCTTCAGCGTCGTCGCACAGACCACAATCTCCAACTAGAGATCCAACAACAGTACCATCCTCTGTTTTGGTCTCAGACTGGCAGGAAGATACTTTCAGGGAATTTTCTGACCCGGAAGAAGGCGAGATCATGCAGGAGCCTGATACTAGCGAATGTGACAATTATATTGTTGAGAAGCCCAGAAAGAAAGATTCTCCAGTTGACTCTTAGCCGCCAGATGATCTAGTATCCTTTCACACAATTACCGGCAAAGCCGCAGACTTGTTCTAGTTGCAGGTCACATTGGAGGAAAAGAAGTCAGTGCTTTATGAGCACAGGGACAAACGTAGGAGAACTGTTACTACCATTCCTCTCCTCAACACCATTTGGTAGTCCTGATCCAAGATATTGGCCACACCCTTATCCACTCTGGCTCTAGTTTCCAGGTCTGAGAAAAAATACAAGGCTCCTGAGTTTGCACCTCTTTGTCTACGAGGTCATACCAAACCGGACTCTGTCATCACAGTGGCAGCTAGAAAAAAGTTGGCCAATCCAGCATCACCTCTGTCAGCCCCACCGGACATGGATGGTCGTAAACTAGAGGCTATGGGCAGGAAAGTGTCCACATCAGGTTCGCTTACCATCAGAGCGGTCAATGCGCTGGCCATGACAGCGAGATTTGACTGCGAACTTTGGCTCTGCATGTCCAAGCTGGCCAAACAGCTACCTGTAGAGCTCCAGGAAGACGCTAGGTCGATTATCGCCTATGGAGAATCAACTTCAGATTGCATGATTGACGTAGCAGTTGATCTGGCTGAGTCAGGTTTCAGGCAGATGGCCCACGGCACAGTACTGAGAAGACAGGCCTGGATGAAGGCTACCAATTTCAGGCCCAAGGTCCAAGCTCAGATATTGGACATGCCCTTCAATGGTCAGGAACTCTTCGGGAAAAAGATCGATCACCACCTCAAAGGAATCAAGACGGACATGGACACAGCCTGTGCCATCAGCTCTTTAAAAAGATAAAGACAAGGATCGCCGGTCCTTTCATCCTTTTCGAGGTTCATCCTCTAAGTACAGAGGTTTTAACCGTTCCTCCTGTGGTCAGAAGTCGGAAGGTAACTCATAGCAGGACACCAAGTACCAGTCTTCCAACAAGTACGCCCAGAGAGGGAGGCGGGGCTCTGCTCAAGGGAAGTCGCAGAACAAACAAAACTGACAGTCCAGCTCCTCCCTTCAATGTCACACCCCATTGGGGGGAAGGGTGAGCCAGTTCCTTCAACGCTGGCAGTCGATAACATCGGACAAATGGGTGTTACAGGTGGTCAGCGAGGGACACACCTTAGAATTTCTAGACCAGCCCCCTTTCCTGCCCCCGACTCTGCGCAGGGTGCATATGGTAGAAAAAGTCATGTCCGAAATCCAAAAACTGCTGCAGAAGGCAGCAATAGAGCCAGTACCATTCTCTCTAAGGGGAAAGGGTTTCTACTCCTGTTTCTTCCTCATCAAAAAGAAGAATGGTCAATGGAGACCCATCTTGGATCTGAGAGCGCTCAACAAATATATCAAACAAATCAAATTCAAGTTGATAACTTTTCAAAGAGCGCTTCCTTAACTAAACTGAATGATTTTTTAGCCACTCTAGACTTGGAGGACGCATACTTCTCAGTGGATCGGACGGGGAAATTTCTATATGCCTTCCCCCCTATCCCCTCATTTCCGGGATACTATGCAGACTGAAAGAGCAGGAGTGTTCAATGATCCTAATTGCACCAGACTGGGCACGTCAGGTCTGGTACTCAACCCTATAGCACCTATCCCGATGGCCCCCGATTCACCTCAAAGCGCATCAATATCAATTGACGCAACAGAACCGCAAGGTCCTCCATCATGACCCAGCGAGCCTGTCTCTCAAGGCTTGGTTCCTGAGCAGCGTAAGCTGATGAATCTTAATCTGCCTGAGGAATGCTGGGATATAATCAGGGCCTCTAGGGCCCCTTTGACACGCATCACCTACACAAGGAAATTGACTCATTTTTCCAAGTGGTGTGAGACGTATGCTATTGATCCTCTCACCGCTTCGGTTGAGCAAGTACTTCCTTACTTGTTGCATTTAGCCAAAGCAGGACTTTCACTGTCTTCTATCAAGGTCCACCGATCAGCTATTACGGCATACACGACGACCCCGGAGATGCAGTCCTTACTCTCCCTTCCGGCTGTCAAGGTTTTCTTTAGAGGGCTTTTGCTTACTTACCCTCCTACGCCCAGCCAGTGCTTGAACACTGTGCTGACAGCCCTCATGGAGCCTCCTTACGAGCCCATCCACAGGTGCGATTTAAAATTATTGTCATGGAAAACAGCTTTTTTAATAGCCATTACTTCGGCCAGAGGGATCAGTGAGTTACAAGCCTTGTCTTCTTAACCTCCATTCACCTTGTTCCATAAGGACCGTGTCATTTTAAGACCACAGCCTAAGTTCCTTGCGAAGGTAGTATCGGAAATGAAGCTCACAGAATGCATTGTCCTACCAACTTTCTTCCAGATCATTCTTCGGAAGCAGAAAGAACATTGCATTCTCTGGACATAGCAAGAGTATTAAAGTTTTATTTGCAAAGAACTAAGGAGTTCCGTTCTTCAAATAGACTGTTCATCGCTTTCTCTGGCCACACAAAGGGCCAGCATATTTCAAAACAAGGTCTGGCGCGCTGGGTTTCTTCTTGCATCACCCACAGCCATTAAATGAAGGGTGACCCCCTTTCCAAACCACCCTCAGCGCACTCCACTAGAGGGAGAGCAGCATCAACTGCGTTCCACGCAGGGGTGGCCTTGAAGGACATATGAAGATCTGCCACATGGAACAGTGGCTGAAGATACCAACAAAGAAACTGCAGTTGGACAGGCAGTGCTCCGCTACCTCTTTGCATAAGGTTGGACCAGCCTCCCTTTCCCAACTTTCCCTGAGAATGTAACCATTGTGTTGCTGTATGGTAAAGGTTTGATCAGAGATATGTTTTCTGTATTTATGCATATATGTATACGATGGTGGCATTTTTTTAACTGCTTGGTATTCTATTCAAGCATCTGAATCTTTGAAAGATCCAATGCTGGAGAAGTCTTAGTTACTTACCTGTAACTGTATTTCTCCAGCATTGGTATCTTTCATAGATTCACATGCGCCCACCCACGTCCCCTGAGAGGCTGCTCCTATGCTCAGCTTCCATCATACTGTAATTCCTACGGTTCAAAAACTGAAGATGGCTGACTGGGGCGGAGCTTAATACCTGCCACCTCATTGGTTGGGGTCATAAAGGACCAAAGGGAGGTGGAGGGACTACACAATGGAATGGCTCATAGGCCATAATGGACTATGTACATGCATTTCTATGTAGCAATTTATGTATATTAAAATAAATATATAGAATTATTTTTATCACTGAGGATTCCCAGTCTGATGACAGGGAATATTCAAGCATGTGAATCTATGAAAGATACCAATGCTGGAGAAATACAGTTACGGGTAAGTGCTGTAAGTAAGTAAAGACTTATTGCTTTAGTCAGCCTATACCAATATACTTTTGTGCCAGAACTTACATTTGAAGGTTTATGACTTTTAGAAAGCGATTTAAGGCTAGTAGGAGAGAAACATTGTCATACCACATCCATCTTGACCAAAGAAAGTTGAGAAAGAAGTCAGATTTTATTTAGATATCATCCCCATAAAGCTTTAATCTGGGAGTATCAAAGTGTGGGCATTTCTGTATCCAGTGTTTTAAAGTTTCTGCTTCTACAGGCAGTTGACAAAACTGACAACACAAGTTCTCATCTGTATCCTTTGTGCTGACCCAGTGCCTTGTTCTTTCTTGAGTAGGAAAGTGATTAAAACGAAATTGAATATAGAGTGCTTGTGCTTTATTACAGAGAAAACATTTGCTATATGTGCTTATTTGTTTTCTCGGTATCCAGGCATTTTTTTGAAAAAATAGTTTCGAATGCAAAAGTTTCGCAAAATAATCCATCAAAAAAATGCATTTTGTTTGCAGATAAAGTATTTTTTTTAAAACTAAAATGGGTGTTAAGGGGTAAAAAAAACGGGCTAGGGGACCCCCCCATTAAAAAAATTAATTAAAAAATACATTTTTTCGACACTTTTTTTGTCAAAACTTTTGCATTCGAAACTTTTGTAGTCGAACCTATCACTATAAACCATTTTTGCTTCCCAGGGAAGCAGGCATATTCTTTGTGAAGTGAGTACTTGCTCAGGGACTCTGTGGTTTTCATCTAATCATAGTAATATAGTTTTTTTTTAACTTTCTCTGGACGATTAATCAACTTAACCTCATTGGAGTCAATGGTCAAGAGTAAAGTTTGTATTCTATGACTGAATGTATTCATAGATTTAACTAAGTTTTCTTTTATCGTTAAATCTAGATCTTCATTAAGGGAGTTTTTGGGTGGATTAATGATTTTCGAGTAGTTGGATAGTTGCCTCCAGTGAAGTCTTGAGGACAATTATACTAAACCCAACTCATGCCTTATCAATGCATTGGGCAATGAATTGGCAAAGCAAAGAACAACTTTCCATAACCGACCCTGAATAGAGTTTAGATTTTCACTTAGATCTATTAGACACATGTCTAGACCATAGAGTATTATGGACTCGATCTTCATTATATAGCATTCAAGGATTGGAAGTAATGAGAACTTGCAAATTCTTGAGAATAGACATTTCATTTGCGATAGTAGCGGTCGCAATTTTACTTTCAATGATTCTTTCCACATAGTCATTGAAGCAGAGTTACAAAGATTATAGCCTAGGTATCGTAGCCCTGGGACCCTTTCAATTCTCCCCGAACCCAGAGTCCATCTGAACATTTTTAGTCTCTTAGATCCAGTAAAGACTACAATTTTAGATTTGATGGCATTAGCCTGAAGGTTATTATTCAGGCAATACTACATGAATATTTCAGGTTTTGCTTGCAACCCCCAGTGCGTCTTATCAAAGAATATGAGATCATCTGCAAATGCAGGCAAATGCAATCTTAATTTGCCCAATCAGACAGATGTTATTTTGTCGTTTTTCCAGATTTCATCCATATCACTAAGACAAAAATTGAATAGAGTAAAGGCCAAACAACAGCCCTGCTTGACACCTGTAGAAGTCTAAATAGCCCTTGTTAATGCTCCCTCCTGAGTGAGATGAATACTGTATGTAGTGTCGCGATGTAACGCAGCCATCAGCTGTAGTATTCTCATAGGTATTCCAAGTGCCAGCAATTTATTCCATAAAATGGGTCATTTTACACAATGAAATGCGGATGACATATCTAAAGATGATAGAAATATGGGGCCTGTATGACAATGTTTAATGGTCTCCAAGAGATGAGCCAGTATTGTCGCATTCAGGGGAGTTCCCATTCTTTTGCGGAAACCCACCTGAAAGCGAGATAAAGCATTTAATTGGAACAAGATTTCTTCCAATTCCCTAAGGATCAAATATGCGAACACCTTGGATGACGCATCAGACAAAGCTATAGGCCTATAGTTAGCAGCTTCAGAGAGATCTCCTTTATTGTGGATGGAATGACAAGAGATTGGGACCCTGATTTTGGGATAGATTTTGTAGTGAAGATCTTATCAAATTACATTTTTAAGATAGATGCCCAAAGATGCGGTTCTTTTTTATTTACAAATGAAGGAATACTGTCTGGGCCAGCAGCTCTCGATGGATTGAGTTTGTTTATGGCCCACAGAATATCATCTTCATTTCCAGGGACATAAGCCATGAATGCTTAAATATTCACACAGATTACTCACACTCTCAAGCGATTGTGGCAGCTTGTGTTTATCCTGGAAAAATGTAACCCAGACTTCTTCAGAGTTATGGGATTCCAAATGATCACATCATTTACCAATAGTCTGATTCATGGTCGACCAGAATGCTCTAGAATTATGATTACACAGGTTTTTAAATAATGGTCTGATTGTCCCTTGTGTATATGCCGATCCTCAGTGATTTGAGCCAATTCTTATGAGTATGGCTTATGCATCTCTTCTCCTCTCTATATTGATTTATAGGAAGGTTCCACTTTTGAATTTCTCTGATTTTTCTGTTTTTATCATTTTTGGACCGAGCAATTTCCTTATTATAGGCGTGTTTAGTGATTTTAACATGTCTTGATCTATTTGTGCTAATGGTTGTCTTTAGACAATGAAGCACAATCTCAGATAGTATTTTGTCCCTGTGTGTCTGATACATATTTTTCTTATTTAAAACCCCAGAGGAAAGAAGTTCCATGTTTAATAGATTTGAGAATGCTAGGACTAGTTTGCTGTTCCATTCAAGAGAGGTGCCTGGATGGTCAAATTCAATAAACGCTAATGAAGGGTTTATTTCAAACGTTAGAGTTTTAGTTAAATAATCAAATTCAAGCAGAGTGTGGTCACCTAGTCGAGGATCCTCAATAGTCACGTACCCTCAACTAGATTTGATGTTCAAGGATACAGAAAAGTAGTCTATCATAGAGTAAGAGCCACCTCGATGCCATACATGTCTACCCTATCTCTTGTACACAAAGTATATAAAGAAGAAATGTATGTAAAGGAAAAATCAGTGTTCAAAAGAATAAGTGTAGCTGAATCCTCTCTCCTCCTCACGTTAGACCACACTGAGTAAGGCAGTCACTTTAGGTAGGATGACACACTTTTTCTCGGGTTTTCAACACAATAAACAGTTCCAAAACGTGGATCGAGGCCCGCCTGGCCTTTCATGTTAAAGTCTCTCTTTCCAGACTTCCAAATAATGTTTCAACAAAAGGTTCACATAGGTCATCCTCTGTCAGGCTCAGACCTCTTTAAAATGCAGTTCAGGTGGGCCCCCCTGTCGGGCTCAGACCTCTTCAAAACACAGTTCACATGGGTCACCCTCTGTCGGGCTCTGTCCTCTTCAGAACTTCAGAACATAGTTCAACAAGACTTGCAAGGGGAATCCTTTCCCCAAGCTTATTACACTTCGGGTCTTCCTCAATCGGGCTCAGACCGCTTTCAGATGTCGAAGACTTTCGAATGTGCGTGGCTTTCTTTACAGACCTCCTCAGGACCACTTTGAATAAAAGTTCAAGGGTCAACTATCACTCTCCCCTTCTCTAGGAGTTAATTTTGCTTACTCCACTTTTGCAATTAATTTGCTTTATCGTTACAAACAATGCACCTTTCACAGAGACCTTTGAGTGGGCTACTTTCTTTCACCAGACCACTCTGTTACTCAGTATTGCTGATTTCCCAGCTGTCCTTACTTCAAAGTTTATTCACAGTTCTGCCTTTCTTCAGGGCTCATCCACATGTGTGCAGCCTTCACTTGTGATATAATGCTGCCACTTCAAACTTTCTTTAACACACACCGGTTTCTCAGGTTGCTTGCCAACTCACCGGCTGTGTACGTTTCTTTTTGGTTTTACGATTTCCAATTCACGAGTCAATGTTAGTACCACAGGCTTGGCCTCACCTCCCCAACTCTGCCATTCACCCGGGAGGGTCGCTGGTGTTGTTGAAACACAATGCAGCCTTCTGATGTGGGATCTGCCCTTCTACATGTCTTTTGCGGCCTGTCGGAGGCAACAACCTCCAGTAGGGAACTCTTGGGGTGTTTCACCCGCTGCTCTCATTCCTTGGTCCATCGCTCTGCTCCAGTAGGTTTGCCTTCGCCCTGGAAGTTCTGCTCATACTCGTGTCCTGCCATGCTCAGAGTGTGTCTCAAGGTGCTGCCTTTTATCTGAGTGAGGAGAGCTAATTGGTATCAGGTGTATGCACTTACAGTCAAGTGCCTGACTTTGCCTGACACGATTAAGGGCACATGTCCAGTACAATGTATGAGTGTTAGTCTTGTTACTCTCAGTCACCCTTTTCCTTGGCCCAGTGTTTGTGTGAAAAGAGTGGGGGGAGTTGGGACTTCGGTTAATCTTAAAAAATAGGAGGAGTTAAGTGAACAAAAAAGGGGGAATACCGCATCTCACCATCAGCTGTCTCACCCCCACTCTCTGAAGACCCCTCACCCAGGTGATCCTCCTGCACTGGTCCACCCCCAGGAACTGGATCCAAAAGCGATGGCTGTGTCCTAGAAACCTGGATGACAAGTCCCTGAGGACTAGCGGGTGAGACACCCTTTGTTTTTTCATAGGTGGAAACATCTTCCATTATCATTATACGGTCGTATCTCCTTGCTTAAAATGATTATTCTACCAAGGATCTTATACACTTTCCTGAATGTACCAATAGAGGTACCTAGGTCTTTTTTTAAGGATACTATGTCCATTTTTTCAGGTTTCATTTGGGATAGTAAGAAATCTTGTATAAGATGGGATCAGTTGGTAGATCCTTTGTATGGGGGCGGTCTCGCACTCCCTTATTGTGTATCCTATAATATATGGGATCGTTACATGTCTTATTTATTATCGCAAGCACAAAAGGAACCTGCTGACTCTATGGACTCGCCAGATGATTTTGTGTAATTAATGTGGTTTATGTTAATGCTAAAGGTTTTTGTACCACGCACCGTCACCACCGGAGTGGTCCCCGGGAACTCTGGAGGATCTGAACAGGAGGATGTGAAAAAAAGAGAGGGGTCAGGGGGTTAGTAGGGTGTAATGGGAATAGGAGAGTGAGAGTTGTGATGTCCTACTGGCAGCTTCAGTTCGGTTTGCACTGTTCGCTGAGCTTAAGTGCGGTTTTTGGGTCAGTGCAAATTCTCATGTGTTGTTGTGCCGGGTTATGTGTTGTTAGTCTGTTGTTGCAATGTGGTGAAGTATGTGCGGATTGCTGTACAGAGAAGTGATTGTATGAGTTTCTGTATAAGAAGTGTATGCATAAAGTTGAGGTTTTAGAGTTGGGTTAGCAGGTTTTCCTTACCTCTTTGTCTTTGCGTTTCTGTGCTCAACATCTATGATTATTCTGTGTGTTTGGTATTGTAGTTTGCCCGCTTAGTTGGCAGCATTTTGAGGAGTGGCAGTTTTGCTCTTAGTTAATTGGCCGTCTCATGTCAGGTGGCTGGCCTGCCCATTCCCCAAGAAACTATCTATTACATTGTTGCAGGATTACCATTGGCCCTTGCCCCCTGCCATCCACCCCTGGAGTTATGTCCCCTGATTGGCTGGAACTGGTCTCTCCAGGCCTGGGACCCAGCTCTGTTCTCAGTGCTATGTGCACATCTTCAAGGTGGTGAGAATGACAATGTGTTTCCAATGTATCTGTTTGCAGTACCACTTTTGCATGTGAGAGTGCTCTCCATGTTGTAACGTTGTTGACTTCATGTCTGTGGTGCTGAGAACTGTTCCTCTTCTGACCACGGGTGAATAACCATTGTCTAGCTCAGCCATATCACGTGTTTGAGGACCACAAAATCGAGCTCTTCTGGTCTGAAATGTATGAGGATTTATTCTGTTTTTCTGCAGATGGCCCCTTGTCATTTTAGGTTTGGAATATACTACTTGTCTCTGACCTTGGCTGTGAGCCATGGCCTTCCTGTTCTATGCAGCCTGGTTCTGCTTTCCCTCATCTCCCGTCCTGCAGCGTGTGTCCTCATGTGATTCTCGTTATACTTATACTATGATTTCTACACATCTATATTGTGCTATGTGTCCTATATTTTAGTCGTATCTGGTCCTGCCAGGCTCCGCATGTGATCCTGTAGTTCCATAGGGTTAGTTGCCTTAAGCATCTGCAAGCTTACGCTGCATCTCTTTGTTGCCTTGCATTCATCATTTCTGCACTTGGCAAATGAGAAAAATAATGAAAGCTTTTGACAGTATGTATATGTATCTGTCCTCTATCTACAGAACTGTGAAAGCATATTCTTCGTGTATAGGAGTGTGTGTTTGTGTAACATTGTGCATGGCTGCGAGTGTACTTCATGACTAACATGGCTATGTTGTTGTGTCACTAATAATGTCAGCACAGCGGTTTCTCTGCATTAGTCAACGTCATCCATTGAGGTATTTCCGTCTATGACCACTGTTGAAGCACCTGTAGCCATAAAGACATTCACTGGATAAGATCTGAAGGGCTGTCTGAGAGAATATCTTATGCAATATATGTCAGTCACTGGTCCTCCTGGGGCCTGGCCGAATAGTGAGTGACTGAGTGCGTTTTTGACTCTTCGGGCTGTCATGTTCACGGGGGTGAGGAGGAGCATTCCAGGGACCTTCTCTTCAATATGTGTATGTGTATCTGTGTGTGGGTATCTGTGTGTGAGTGTGTTTGTGTGTCTGTCTGTGTGTGTCTGTGTGCGAGTGTGTGTAGCAGTGTGTGTGTCAGTGTATGCAAGACTGGGCCTGGGGAGGGGCATTGGAGCATGAACATTTTTTGACTGGGGCATGACATATTTGAGGTGCATTTTTGGGCAAAGCAAAACAAATGGGATTGTTATTATGTGATGAAGGCTTGAGGTGGGGTGAAAGTCAAAGGCAACATGATAAGTGTTCTTACGTGTTAGGGAGAGGGGGTTGTGCTGCCCACAACATAATGTGTACTTACTGTGGCATGACCTTTTACTGGCACTAGGGAGCAAATACAATATGAGTGTTCTTATATTGGGGGTAGCGGGATTTGTGGAGCCTGAAAGAACATGTTTTCTTACGTGGGGATACTGACATGTATTGGCAGAACCAGCATGCCCATAATTTGTTACAGTATCATTACCGCCATTATGGGCAAAGCAAACTCAAGTATTTTCTTATGTGGGAAGACTGGCATATATAGGTGCACCAGAATGGACATGTGTGGGCACAATCATCATGAAAATGGTTTTACACTTGCAGATTACTGGCATATAGTGGGCAAAGGCATTAAGAAAGTGCACCAGAAACTGTTTCTGTGCATTGGTTATGACTTGGCATCTGATGGTCTTTTTTCATGTCTTACATTGCAAAACCGATTATAACCTGTGTGGCTCTTTACCTAATTTATCACAGAAAGTGTACTGTCAAAGACACAATTTGAACCCATTATTTAAACATTTTCTTGGGGGGAGAAGCCCATGAACCCCCATCCCCTCATGATTTGTTGCACTCCCTCTCTTTGCTTGGACGCTCCATTGCATTTGACCAGGAGCAGAACAAGTCCCCTTCCCACCTGCAGGTTTGCCTTAGGGTTGGACCTACTACATTAGCTACAGGACCCACTTGTTACATAATCCTGACTATGCCTCGGGCTCCCAGTGGAAACAGTCCGGGAAGGAGACAGACTCTGGAATAGGGCTCTGGTTGGCTGAGACAACACCCTGTGATACACTGCATAAGGATGCACCACACAGCAGGGGGTGCGTCAGAAACAACCCAAGATGCAGGGGCATCTTAGGCAATTTGGGGCCCTGGGCACGGACATCTTTGGGGCCCCCTCCACAAAACCAAATGAATTAAGAATACTAGACGCGCCCCCCCACCCCTCGCCCATCAGGCCCACAGGTTGATATGCTGTCTAGGAGCATAAGCACGTTTACTCCCTTTAAGACCCCTTACCCTCTTCATTCTTGCTCTAATCAGAATGATAAACAGGTAGCATTTGAAGACCAACATTAGTACTCTATGAAGAGGTTGCTGTTCTAGCACATACAGGATAATTTTATCAATAGCATCCAGGAAGGTATGCAGCCTTTAGTATTAATGCAGGACCATATGTAAAAGGTACATGTAACCCATAATAGACAGAGAACTCACATTAGCTGCCTCACAGAATGCAAAAGTGCTCATAAATGGATAGAGGAGACTAATTGGAAGGAAGGAGAAAGCTACACATACTGTAACATGGATAGTGGTTGCAGATTAGAAGCTACCAGGAAAGTGTCTTTATCCAGACAGACTGAGATCAGAAGTGGGATATGGGTTTCAAATAATGTTGCCATTAGATATCAAAGGAACACATGCCTGTGGTGTGCAATATAAATATGCTCACTATTAAAGTGGAAGCAACCCTATAGGCAGGGAAACCATGAATAAGTCTTTTATGAAGATCATACGATGAGAAGGAAATCACTCTGAAGGTCTGACACTTTTGAAAGGTTTAGGGAGTGGCAATATTGAGAGGTTAGGCAATACAAGATTAAATGAGATGCCCAGGATCACACATTGGTGAAGGGGTGAAGCTGGGATTTGTGGCAACTCCTGTAATTTCTTCATTTGAACACTTTCTTTACCAGTTCTTACCATGAACTAAAACAATCTGATTTTATAAAAATGGACTTGGAAAGTACACAAATCACATTACCAAACATGACCATTTTTAAACAAAATATTAAAGAAGGGTTTTATGCAAAATGGGAATGGTTATAGCTTAATTCTGTCCATCATCAAGGGAAGTATATAAGTACCAGCATACCAATCGGTGTGATTTAACACATTTAATCTGGATTTGTCTTTTGTATTTTAAAGCTTTAAATAGTTCCAAAACAATGGCTTGTGACATTTTCATTCATAAACGTGCATAAAACCTTTGACTTTTAACAAAAAGCAAACCTTTTTTTGTGTCAAACAAGCAGACCTTAAAATATGCTTTTGTGAGGCCTGCAACAACTGGTCCGCCTTCTTTTGTCTACCAACCCTCCCACCCAAATGGCCTACATAAGAAGAAAGATCAAGTAATGTGCTAAACAATACCACCAGCATGCAAGTAGGCAAACCTCACAGAAGACAGCACAGTAATGTAAGATATATTAGATCATTTGATCAGGATCACTGTATCGACTGCTGGCAAATCCAGGATACAAGCATGAACTCTTTTGTTCCACAGTCTTGAATTTGGATACTTATTCACCTCTTGGACTAACAGTGTATTCTATCGTTGGAGGTGATTGCATAGGTTTTACAACACTCCATCGGAAAAAACCAATTTCTAGACCCTCACCATACGGATATTTTAGTTTTTATAGCACCCCTATCTAGTGCAGGTACATTGCTGATAATAGCAGATGTTATTCCGCAAAACCAAGGTCATATGCAGGCAGGTTTATAAACTTATGACATAGGAAAGGCTCATCTAGCCTTGCTGGAATGTGATATTCTAATTTTGCATATGAACACATATCTCTGCAATGGGTGCTTCACACACTGAGCTAACTTCTGAACCATTGTGGCACTCAATTTATCAATGTGCATTTCACTGTTGCCTACTGCACACGATCAACATAATTCTCACAGGAAGGAAAGAATACTACAAAGTTGTGCAGTAAGGAACACACAATCTATGTATAACACAGTGAACACAGAAAGCAATACATGATGAATTGATCAAGGCAGAATGCACTTGTCAAAACAGAAAGGCAATGGGTTTAGACCCTCAGCAGCACCCCATAAAATATCCCGACGTGTTTTATTTAGGACTGGTGAACAATGGAATCTTACTTCTTCAGTTCAGGCAGCTTTGTGGGACCCCCCCCCCCTCCAAGGTGGGGCCCTGGGCAAGTGCCCCTTTTGCCCTCCCATAAAAACGTCTCTGCCAAGATGCAGAGGGGGTACAGATGGAGAACTAACCCCCCCTTCCCAGGAACAGCCGTAAAATACTGCATTAAAGGGCAAGGAAAATCCTGTCTGCAATATCAGTCAAAGACAGCACTCGAAAATAAAATAGAGAACTGGCAGTGGATGTCAACCTCCTTAGAGACGACGTGCAGAACATAGCAGAAAAACAAACACAATTGGAGCATAAAATGACTGCCGTGGAACAGGAGGTAGTCAACCTCAGGAAGCAAGTCTTGAACTTAGCCAAGGTGGCTCACGATCTGGAGCTATGGGCAGAAGATGCGCTAGGGCTTTCCAGTCGAAACAATCTCCCGATTGTGGGGTTACCAGAGAAAGTGGCAGGAGACTCGACAAAGATCTTTCTGGGAAAATGGCTGTAAGACACATATGGGTGCAAAGAGTTTTTTCGCTAGTTCGTGGTTGAAAAATCCCACAGATTGCCAGCGAAGGCACCTCAACCAAGAGCTCACTCCAGACCAATAGTTGCTGAGATATCCAATTTTAGAGACCGCAATGCCATCTTGCAAATGGCCAGGCGCAAGGGCTCGGTGAATATAAGCGGAAGTGGAGGGATGCTTTCCCCGGACTATACATAAAAAGTGCAGTAACAAAGACAAAACTCGATGAGATTCTAATATATACTGAGGACAAACTGCATCCAATACATGCTGATGTACCGGGTCAAATTAAAAAATCATTCTGGGCTCAAAACATTGATTCTGCAATACCCCACAATTTCCATGGCATGGTGGGACTCGGAAGGCTCCTGGAAGATAGCAAATGCCAAAGACAGGACTGAGAAGAAACTGTGCAAGCGGGATGGATCAAGACCACGCACCGTAGGTATGCAGAAATGAAGAAATGCTGGGAAGCATTGATAGGTGATAACCTTTTTTCCCTGAACAGATGAATAGTGAGGAGCGGGAAGCCAACTCTCCAAAGCTGCAGGAACAGATCACGTGGAACAGTGAACAAGACGTCATGGAAACCCACACATAAGCAGCTTGTAGTTTTGTAATGCTGAGGTCTAAGGGCCGTAGTTCAAGTTGATGCAAGATGGAGCAAAATAAGAAGGAGCAGGAAGCGGGTGCGAAGAATGAGAGACTGAGACTGGACTTATACCATCAGCTGAAGGGAATTTCAGGCACCATCTGACTTGGTTGGATGGGACTGCTGAAATATCTCAGAGGAATAGACGGCAGGTATTCAATATACACTTCCGGTTTCAGGAGTGGAGTGAGTTGCTTATTGTGTTGGTTATATTTGCTGGAGACAGGGGTGGGGTAGGGTGGAGGGTGGGTCGATAGTGAAGAGGGATTGTTTGAAAGGTTGGTGTGGAGTGAGATGTCAACAGGCAGATGCAGAGGTGTTGCTAGAGGGGGCTTAAGGGGCTATAGCCCCAGGTCTTTTGGTTGCAGCCACGGATAGAATCTCAGGGTCTACAACCAAAAGGCTATAACTAGCCCCGAGTCCCACCAGTCCGACATTAGTGAAGCCCCAGATCTTTTCCAGACCTAGCAACACCCCTGGACAGATTACACTAATATCCCACAAAGGTCCTCTGCTTACACCCTGGGATTGTGGAAAGTCATCCAGGAACGAGGGATGGACTGAGTGATGGGGGAAATGAGAATACTAACATGGAACATTACAGGACTGGGCAAATGGACCAAAAGGAGCAGGGAGGGGCATTTCTGAAAAGATGCAGGGGTGCATATAGTTCTCCTGCAGGAGACCCACATGGGACAAAAGGACTTGACAAAAATTGCAATCCCAATGGGGGTGGGGGGATATTTATGGGGCCAGCTACTCTACACGTGCACAGGGAGTGCTGATTTGGATAGCTAAAGGTACCTCACTACAAATTTCGGAAAACAAATTAGAGATGCAGAGGGCCAAATGATAGCTGTGTTAGGGTTGCTGGATGGCAAGGAGATATGTGTGGCCAATTCATATCCACCCAATGTGGACAACAAGGTATATTTTCCAGGGGTGGGTGAGCTGGTTGGAAAACACAGGAGGAACATGTTTATGTGGCGAGGTGACTTCAACTGTCTACTAAACACAGATATTGATTCATTTAATAATAAGGGGTTCCGTAAACTTCAGGCCTCAGCCTCCCTAAACCAAGTCATACGAGATCTAGACCTGGTGGAACTATGGAGGTAAAGTAACAGGGACTGCCTGGGATTCTCAGTTTACTCTCACCCATGACTCCCATGCAAGGATAGATTACTTGTTTGCAGGCAGAAAGCACTTTCACTCCTTTACAGACATACAATGCTTATCCAAAGTGCTGTCATATCGTGCACCTCCCCTGGCTACATGCATATGGGATCAGGCCAGGCTGCGGATTCCAACCTGGAGACGATGGGCAGAGTCCCTTCAAGATACAGCCTCCTTAATGGAGGCTCTGTATGCTATCGCAGCTTTTTTCAATCACAATGAGGGGTCAATCGAGAATGTGGGTACGATTTGGGAGGCTTTAAAAGTAACTATCAGAGGCAACTATATAGCAACTACATTTGGGGTGGGAGCAACCCTAGCTAAACACCGTAGAAGTCAGATTCGTGAAATTGAGGACAATATAGCACTGGGTAGCCACCGGGGAGCTGAGCTAGCCAGCAAACTGAATATACACCACGAGACCCTGGAAATGCTGGGAAATTTTGAATTCAAGTAATGTTAATGTAGCCTACATGGGGAGCGGGATAAGGCCGGTCACCTAGTGGCTTGGCTCGTTAAGTGGGAAAAACCCCAACCAACTATTACAAAAATTCTTAAAGAGGATGGGTTCCTAGCAACTACGCAGGAAGAGATTAATGAGACCCTTTATAGGTGCTACACACGGTTGTATTCTAATTGTTGTTCGTTTGATTGTCAGGTCGCCTTGGATTTAGTAGAACTGGAATAATTGACAAGTCTAGACAAGATAACACAGGGGATGCTGGATGCCCCAATGTCGGTAGAGGATATTCAGGCACGCAATCAATTCACTTACTGGGGGAAAAAACTGCCAGGTGGGGATTCTATCGGGGCTATGCCGACATATTGGCCCCAAAATTGAAACAGGTTTATGATTACGCCTTACAGGCAGGCACTCTCCGGGCATCATTGAGGCAGGTGATCATAATCCTGTTACTAAAAAAGAACAAAGATCCCAAGCTATGTGACTCCTATCGTCCCATTTCATTGTTAAACTTAGATACTAAGATTGTGGGTAAGCTAATAGCACAAGGTTACTACCATTTACACCCACTATGGTACACAGGGACCAATATGACTTTTTTCTGAGAAGGAACACATCCATGAACCTTCGTCGTCTGTACCATGTAATGAATCAGACGTCTAAGAGGGTGGACGTTTTGGCAGTGATCTCACTCGACACGTTTCAGGCGTTTCATACGCTGGAATGGCATTGGTTGTTTTGTGCATTACAGGGGTTTGGTCTGGGGCAAGACATAATACGCTGGATCCACTTATTATACACCATGCCTATGGTAAGGATTAAAATGGAGCAGTCTTCTCAACCAGGTGGGAAATCAGTAGAGGCACAATACAGGGATGATTGCTTTGCCCAATCGTATTTGCCTTGGCATTGGAACCTCTCACCGTAGTACACAGAGGATATTTCACTGAAGCAGGAATAGAGGTGAATGGACATCGTCACATAGGGCCTCATTACGACCCTTGTGCTGACAGAATGAAGGGGGCCGGTACGGGACCGGCCCCCTTCATTCCGCCAGGGCTGATTACGAGGTTCCCTTTGCGGGACCCGGATCAGACGTCGGGTAAAACCAGATGTCTTTTCCGGGTCCCGCGAGGGGAAGAGGGAGGTAACAACGGGACACTTTTAATGTTCCCGTTGTGACCTCCCTCCCCATTCCCATTGAGCCCTATGGGGGCTCAAATGGGAATGGGGAATGGTTCCTGCAAGGAGGTTTTACCGGGACCTCCGATGTCGGAATGACCCGGTAAGTCCCCATTGCAGGAACCCGGTAATGGAGCCCGGTTTGGAGGCCGCCATGGATCTAGAAGCTCCATGGCTGCCTCCAAACTCGTAATGAGGCCCATAGTCTCACTATGCACTGATGACATGTTACTGTATATGGGAAATCCTGTCAAGAATGTGCGAAGTTACTGGAGGGGCCTCATTACGACCCTGGCGGAACGGGGTTAACGGCGCCGTAAAGGGTGCCGGAGCCGTTAACCCCGTTCGTTCCGCCTGATTACGAGGTCCCCTCGTGGGACACGTTAAGCACGCCTGCTAAAACCAGGCGTACTTACCGGGTCCCGCGAGGGGACCAGGGAGCTAATAACGGGCCTGTAATTAATGGGCCCGTTATTAGCTCCCTCCCCATTCCCATTCAGCCCTATGGGGGCTGAAATGGGAATGGGGATGAACCGTGTCTGTGTCCTCGAGTGAGGAATTACCGGGCCACCCGAACTCGGAATGGCCCGGTAAATCCTCATTCCGAGGACACGGATGCCAATAGCGGCATGGCTACCGGCATAACTTGTAATGAGGCCCGAGGTGTTGGACAATTTTGGTGCACTGTCAGGGTTCAGGGTTAACCAGAATAAGTCTCTTATTATCACACTAGCAGCTCTCCGCTAGGTCCAGGTTACCGGATTTAGGTATAAAATGGAAATGGGACTCATTTCCTTATCTGGGGATCCAGATCTGCCCCTCTTTGGAAGGAACCTTCATACACAACGTGGGAAGGGCATTATCCGGGATATGGGATTCTCTTCATTTCTGGAAGAAGCTCCCCTTGTCCTTAATGGGCAGGATTGTGCTATGCAAGATGATAATTTTGCCCAGACTGTTGTACTTCTTTGTGAACATGCCATACATGATTGTTCACTCCTTTTTTTAAATGTTAGATGCTTTGGTCAGGAGGAAGATGAAGGGCGGTGCAGGCTACACTGAGGCGGCCATACGAGAGAGGAGGCCGGACCCTTCCCGGGTAGGAGGCATATTTCCTGGCTGCACAATTACTACATACAGCAAGATGGGGGGAGTATCGCGCATAAGACAGATGATGGACTACCACAGGGGTGGAGCTATTGTGGGATGACATGGATGGGGTGGGAAATTGCTGCATTCCTGCATAGTGCGACCGGTGAGACGCGCCTGGGACAGAGCAGTGTCAAAAATAGGACTGATGGAAAGATATATAGTCTGGATACACCGCTAACATCTGACTCTGGTAGGAGAGTGATCCTTGCAGAGTTTGGTGAATGGAAGTTACGGGAAGCAGGCTGCGTGAGGGTGGGCAATACATATAGAGATGGGTAACCAATGACAGTGCACCAATGGACAACAACATATAAGGGGCTGAGGGGACAATTCCTGAACTATGCAAGATTAGTATGGAGGCTGGGGAGCAACTGGGCGGAGACGCCGGTGGGAGCCAGACATAAGAGGGTCTCTACAGAAAATACTCTCTCAGGGGCAGGAGAAAGGCTTACTGTCTGCCTTGCCTCCTATAAATCAGTACAAATGCAGCAAATGAAAGGTGAAGGACAAATGGAGGATATTGGGTGTGCGCTGAACGCCAAGGAATGGGAAAATATATGCCTATACGTGAGGATGGCGTCGAGAAATGCGAGATTCAAGCTGATGCAATACAACATTTTGCACAGAAAATTTATAACACCATTGCAGCTGCACAGAATGGACAGGATTTGCTCTCATGAATGTCCCAGGTGGCATCAGGGCTGGGCAGGTTATTGGCACATGGTGTGTTAATGTCCTCTGATCCAAGAATATCAGCCGAATGTCATGTGAAGAGTGAATATCTTAACATATGGATAATTTGAATGTACTCAGAATATATGTTTGCTAGAAATATTTTTTGGGGGGGGGGCGGAGTGGGAGAGAAGAAGGCCAAAATACGTAAGATGACTTCCTTTCAAGTGTTCGCAGCCACGAGGAGAATGGCTTTACCCTGAAAATGAGAAAAGGGCCAGCTGATAACACAATGGATACAAGATCTTAAAAGGTGGGTCACTGCAAAGGTTGGCATGCACACGCAGAACAAGTAAGAGGGCGAAACTGAAGGGAGGCAAATAGAATGGGGCAAACTCCTGAACGATTGAACCTCATCTCAAGATGATAAACCCCCTGAACAGCAGACAGGGGGCACACGCCTGGTGTGATGTGCAATGGGAGAGACCAGGCCAGGGGACCTGAACAAAAACTGAAAGAGTCGGGCAGGAGGATACTGGACCGGGGGTGGAGGGAAACGACACAAGGAATTTGTATGACACTCTTGGGTGGTAGAATAAATGAGGCTGAAATGTGGAACGCACAGGGCGGGGGAGAGGATAATATGTGTGTTATAAGTCTGTTTTGAAGATCTATCCAAGAGCTCCGGCATTTTGATTATTAAGATTTTACTCAGATGGACCTTTAGGTGGCCATAGGGTGAAGCTTGGTACACATACCCACCCTAATGAGGCCTATTCTAAACCACAGAACACACCTGCCATTTATGGAGCAACCACTGCAGTCAGTGAATTTCTGAAGTGGGGTTTGGGGCTTGGGCAATTCAAAGCCTTTGGAGAGATATAAACCCCCATTTTTAAAGCACTTGCTTGGGGATCCCATGCCAACCACAAGGGAGCTGGTGCGCGTGGAGTTTAGGATACCCACCATGAATGATGCGCTAGTAAATCCCCCCTCACATTAACATTTTGGGGCAGGATCTGGTTGACCCCCACAGCACACCAGTCACTAAATATTGTTGATGACATCATTGCACATTTAGCCAGTAAGAAACTTTGCTCGCTCAGGTACATCTAACCAAAAAGAAAGGTTTGAGTCATCTGTTTGTAGACATGAAATAAATTGAAATGACTTCCATCGGCTGGTTCCAAAATGGAATCAGGGATTAAGGGATGGGATCATGTCCCCCAAGTAGAAATGTTGCCTTCAACTCAAGTGTACCATTCATGAGAACTTTGGCAAAGGGGACACATTAACTGGGCACTTACATGGAAGCTCCAAGAGGCCGAAAGCCAAAACACCCTTTTTTCAGCTTCCAGTCGGGTCTAAGGCAACATAGGAGTGACCTGTTGTTGGACAAAGCCTTCCTGCTGCCGAGACACTGCTACCCAGCACTCTGCCAACTGTAAGTGGCACACCTACAGGTGTACACTGGCAACCTTCCTGGCAGGGAAGGGCAAAGGAAGGATTTAACTTATACACATTGCTTTCAACTCATTTTTGACCCATTCCATACCAGCGACTCAGCATTGCCTGCCTGTTTCCAGGTTCTTCAAGTTGAAAAGCCATTGCCACTGTTGAACTGCACCATGCCGCTAGACCCAGTCGAACCGGCTCACCGCTACAGCTGAATCACTGCATTGAGACACCGTTGAGGTATCGCACTGGGAGGATCTACACATCGCCTGTTCCCACACTTACTTCGAGTTGATCAGATTACTGCTTGCTGAAGTGCACTGTGTCTGCCTCCTGTCTAACCAGATCAACCATCTAAAGGCTGACTTTACTCTCCGGCAAGCTCTCAGAAGCCTGGCTCAGCACTGTTGAATATCTAGAAGATAATTTTAAGGTATGCAGAGTGTTTCTGTACCCAATACCTGGTTTTAGGGTCCTAGGTAAAATTAAGATCCCACTCCATACCTTTTTGAGAAACATAAATTTGCCCTTGAACTTTGCTAAAAAGACAATGGGCCTCATTACGAGTCCGGCGTTAACCGAGGCGGTAAAACCACCTGGTTAATGCCGGACTCGTATTACCATTCCGCCTCCGTGATTCCCGGCATTACAACCCCGGTTTTCCGGGAATCACGGAGGCGGAATGGTGTAAATCCCCATTCCCATTGAGTCCTATGGGACTCGATGGAAATGGGGATCATGGAAACACCGGCAGCATCTCATAATGCTGCTGGTGTTTCTTCGTCTGCCTGCATGCGGGAGGTGTTAAACCCGCCAGGTCAGACCTGGCGGGAACATCACCTCCCGCCTGCAGGGGTCGGACTCAGGTGGTCCGGAAACAACGGTGGTGGCGGGTTTACCGCCATCGTTATTTCCGGACCGCCTGGGTCGTAATGAGGCCAATGGGCCTCATTACGAGCATGGAGGTAATGAAAATAGGAAGGCGGTATTACCGGCATCGTTAACACGTCCAGGCCATTACGACCCGAAAACCCGCCAATACCGCCACCGCCCATACCGTGCCCCTTCATACCGGCTTGCACGCGTACACGAGCCCCTTTGCGGAGGAAATACCAGGATGCCGGTAATAGGAGGACATCACAAGTTACGCGGGCATGCACTTACCGGCATCCCGAAGGTGGTAAACAAGGGCCTGCACGAAGGTGGCCATACAGGCATCGCGGACCACCCATAAATAGCAACCTGCAGTGAAAGCAACTGCCACAGGTGCACACAATCACAGGTGGAGTCAATGGAGCCTGTCCCAGTATAAAAGGAGTACACCCACACACCACACCCCTTCCCACACCAAAATGATACCACTGGCTGTTGCAATCATGGGGCAGAGGACATGCCTGTACTGCTACAACTACAGCAAGAACAGCAACTACAACAACTACAGCCACAACAACAGGCAGCACAGAGGAGACGCAGGATGAGAAGGAGGGTGAGACAGGCCCAGCATTTACCACCAATGGAGCCAGTAGTACCTCATAGGCAGCCACCAATCACTCACATCAGACCCAGTCCATTCAATCTAACCCCTGAGCAGATACACACCCTGTACCGGTTGGACCAGGACACCATCACCACCATTGTGAACATGATATATGACGACATCGTCAGGCTCATTGAAATACGCACTGCCATCCCCCCGCTACTAAAGGTGGTGTCTGTGCTCCACTTCCTGGCCACAGGCACCTACAAGCAAACAGTGGGCCAGCTGCATGGTATATCACAACCACTCTTTTCACGCATGCTGACCCAAGTGCTGGATGCCCTCCTGAAGCACGCTAGCACCCACATATCCCTACCACGGACTGCCCAGGAGATTGCCGACACCAAAGTAGGCTTCCATGCACTGGCAGGCATGCCCAATTGCGTCGGTGCCCTCGACTGCGAATTGGTAGTCCCTCATGCCATAGATGCGGTGTACCGCAATCGCAAGCAATACCACTCCATCAATGTGCAGATGGTATGTGACTCCAGCAAGATCATCACACATTGTTGTGCCCGATATCCCGGATCCACACATGATGCCATGGTGCTGCGTAACTCCACACTACCCCGTCACATGGAGCGACATGCTGGACGACGTTCCTGGCTGCTTGGTGAGTTGCCTGACTGGCCCATGGCAATGCATCGGGGTTGTGATGTGGGGGGATGCATACTCCACCTGGGTGGGAATGGGCGGTGAGTGGACAATGCACTCAGAGCTAAACACTTCTGACCTGAACCTCCCAACCCGAACATGACACATCACTGCCACACATTGGACCAATGCCGTACATCAATGACAACATGTAAGACGCACAACCAGGCCACCATGGGTATGTCAAGCGATGCATGACTAAAGATGATTACAACTGTGCCAATGTCGCTAGCGTGATAAGGCACAGAGTAGCATACACTGCAATTATGGGAGGCAAAACATCATTCCGCATCCACAGTACATCCGCATCAGCATGCAAGTCAACAACCTGCATCATCTGTACAATGCCATCCAGACTAACAGACCATATTGCAGTACACAATGCATCCAAATAATCTTTGTGCATGCATACAGGGACATGTGCATGTCAACAGCAAATAGCTGCGGCCATGGCTGTGAATCCTGAAGGTGGCAGCTCAGAATGACTCACACATACCTCCTTGTACTCCCATGCAGATGATGCAGGATATCCCTTGAAGCCGTGGCTACTTACCCCTGTGCGGAACCCGCATAACAGGCATGAATAGTATAATCGGGTTCGTACCGGTACCCGTGTCGTGATTGAGCAGACTTTTGGCCTGTTGAAGGCGCGGTTCCGCTGACTAAGCAGGTCTGGTGGAGCACTCCTTTATAGGCCTGAGAAGGTGGCAAAGATCACCATGGCATGTGTCATGCCGCACAACATGTGCATCCGGAGAAATGTACCACTGCCACCTAACATTGACATGCATGCACTGGGTGAATATGAAGATGGAGGAGTAGCAGCACCCCTGCCAGTACGTTATGCACAAGATGGCCGTGCTGTACGCCAATCACTGATTGACGAATACTTCTGAACCACAGGGACGTTGATGTATATGTGTCAGTGCTACACTGAGCACTGGGTCCATGATGACATGCACACAGGGTATGTGGGGAGTTGGGCACTGTGCATTGTCATGAATAAAATGAATACACACGAAATGAACACTGTCCAGGCATTAAATGATTTTTTACACAACGGGTGTATTAATGAAAACTACAGAAAAGTGCCTCACCCCTCCACCACTCATATGCCCTCCCCCTCTAACCTCCCCCCAACACACCAAAACTCCCCATACCCCTAATGAACTCCCCATACCCCCAATTAATTCCTCATACCTCCCAATGAACTCCCCATACCCCCAATAAACACCCCCTTTTCCCCTATGCACCACCAACACTACCTCCCCCCACTCCCATTGTTGTCCCACACTATTTGCCTGCTTTCTTTGTGTCCGGGGGCAGCATTTCGGACTGCCTCGCACTCCGCCTTGTCAGTCGCACAGGGCTGGAGGGTGCAGAGGATGTGGGTGTTGAGGATGGGGTGGATGCCGTAGGGAGTGGCACGGCTGGCACAGGTTGTTGTTGCTGCGTATGTTGCAGTATGCCGGTCAGGACCTGCGTGACTGCCCCCAAACTGTCATGGATCATTGCAGCACAGGCATTAATTGCGGCAGTGTTCCCTGCAATGGCCTGACAGATCTCCCGCCTTGTTGCCTCCCCGTCAGCCACATATTGGCACACATTTGCAATCATGGTGTCCTGCCCTGCCTCCACCCTTGACAGCCGTGCCTCCAAGTCAGTGGGAGCAGCAGAGGTTGATGGTGCTGTGGCAGGGTGTGACATTGTAGGGCTGGCCTCTGGGGTGGTACTGAGTTCGGGGCTGTGCAGCAGAACTGCAGATTCCAGCATGGGGCTGGAGAGTGTGGCCTGAGTGGCGTATTGGGGGGTGGATAGGGGGGTTGGGGGGTGTGAACATGCCACATGGATTGCGCTTTCTTGATCCACGTACTCCTTCGCTCCGATGTCAACGTCACTCAGTGGGGCTGTGGCTGCTGCCTCACCCACTGAACTTGTTGCAGCAGAATGGGTGCCACTGGCCTCCCCTTCCACTGTTGTTGGCAGCTTTGTGCTTGCAGTCTCATCCGCAGCTGTGGGGCCCTCATGTGCCGGCATGGCCTGTGCACTCGCCCTGGCTTGTACTGTAGCCCGCGATGCTGCCCCAGAGGTGGTTTTGCCAGTGCCAGGTGGTTTGGCCTGGGACGTGGATGGCCTTGTGGCTGGGTCCTGGCTGCCCTCTTCTCCATCGGCGCCTGGGGGGGAGAAGAGATGCAGGGCATCAGTGATGGTGTTACATGCAAGCTGCATGAGATGGTGCTGTGGATTCTTTTAATTCTCATGCATTTATATCTTACAGGTGTGTCCCACAGGGTAGTTTGAGGGGGGGGGGCATTTTGGCATTAGCCGTGATGTCTCAATTCCGCAATGCTACATGCCAGGTGGCATGCCGTTGTAGTGGGGTTTGTGTGATGTATGACATGGGAATGGTCCCTGTGTGTTGGCTGTATGTTGGTAATGGGATTGGCACTCGGCATGCATTTCAGTGTGGCAGGGTTTGGGCCTCCATCTGGACATGGATATGTTAATGTGTGTGTGATGGGACATGCATTGCCTTGCCTAGGCTCTATTCCACATCACTTTTGCTACGTCATGGTTTGCCCTACTGGGGTTTGCAGGGTCACTCACCTCCATCTCCAGATGTTGCGGCACCAGTCTCCATCTCCCCGAAGCCCTCAATCGACTCCATCTGGATGGTAGCGCTGCATGTCTCCTCCCAGCACATTAGTTTGACCAGGGAGTGGGCACCCCCGCCTGTGGCCATGGCCTCCCGATGATTGCTGGCCAGGATATTGCGGACCCTGAAGCGGAGGTCATCCCACCTTTTCTTGCAGTCTTTGACTGTGCGTGGGGTGGTGCCGACTGCAGACACCTTGCTGGCTATCCCCTCCCATATCTCCTTCTTTCTCTGCTCGCCTCCCTTTTGAGGTTATGGGTGGAGATCTCACCAGCATGGGCAGCAAGGGTGTCTGCCAATATGTTCAATTCCTCATCTGAGAAACTCTTCTTGCGCAAGCGGGGGTTGGTTTTTCGGGTTGCCTTAGACATGTTCTTCTCAATGGCCCTGGTCTCTCCTATGCAACACTGGTGGATTGGAATGGATTGTGTTTTTAAAGATGGCCGCCGGCGCATTTCCCGTTCCGACACAATGATGTTACTTCCGGGTCCGGTATTACGAGCCCGGTATTTACATGGTGTTATTACCGGGTCGGTATTAAGGGGTGCCTCCTGGGCGGAGGCAGTATTAGCGGGTCCCGTGATGCCGCTATCGGGGGGTTGGAGGGCCTTTAGTGGCATTGTGGTATGGCTATTACCGGCATGGGGGTTTGCTACTTCCTCCATGCCGCTAATTACCCCATTTTTAGCGCACTTCTCGTAATGAGGCCCAATATGTCTGCATATTCTATGTTTTCCCTTACAGGGGTGAGTGCTGAATTAGTGTGCTTCCATTTGTAGTGTAATTAAAAACTCAAATTTTTTACAACACTGTGTTTGAACATTTCCTTTATTTTGGTATCATAATACTAGTATTGTTTTACATGTTTTCTTGCCGGTTTATACCCCCTTTGAAGAGTATTAACCTGTCCTCGGCCTGTGCTGCCCTAATGGGCAAAGGAGGTGTACCATCTCTATGTGCCTATTTCAACTTTATGACTGAGTTCACTGCTGCTTTAATTGGGATGAGTAGGAGTTTGGAAAGGACCACTCAACCATGTGCTCCTGCAGAGCAAAACTCATTTTGTCATAACTATTCACGCCTGACATTGGATAACTAAAATGTCTGCCATTTATTCCCATTGATTTAGTATGTGAGTATATTATAGAAATTTAAGATATTTATACAAGGATAGAATAACACATATGCAATAAAAAGTATTAAGCTTAAAGAATTAGCCTACTTATTAAACTGTAGGTGAAATAGTTGCTCCAAGGTCGATAAATTGAACATTATTACATTTTGTACCAATCACACTTATTATAACACTGCTAAATTGGTAGTACACCATCATGCATCACAATATAAAAAGTCACATTATGTTTAGTAAGGTATAAGGTCTTTGATCAATGTTAACTTTGGGGCACCATTATTGGATGAGGAGCCCTTGTGCTCCCAAGACTCCTTAGCCCACTGACAATGAGCCAAAGGCTTTTGCAGCAAGAGGGGCTTGTGGTACAGGTCAGGCTTTACTTAAGCACACATGGCATACAATGGCAGAACTTGGGCATGGGAGGCTGTACTTTGCATATGGTGGACCTGTGAGGCAAGTGGTTCAAGTGGCTGATTGTTTGCAGCATGAGGAATGCAATGTTTTAGGTTGTTCTGGGAACACCGTACCAGGCTTTCCTCGTTTTCCTGTTTAGTTCTTACGCTGGAGCGCAGCGCTTCGCAGTTGAGCAGTAAAAATGCACTCTTGCCTATGATGGCTGCTGGTACATGTCGCGGTTTATTACGCGGTCACACTCAACTCAGGGAGTCCCCCCCCAATGAATGTAGCGCACAGTAAAGCACTATTAATTTGGTAAGGTTCACTTTGGTAAGGCCTACAACCCGTCTCACACCCAAGCCCACCAAATGCCCAGTGCCACAATGAACTAGGAACCAGGCCGGTGTGTAGTAAGAATATAGATTTATTAATCTAAATAAACCAAATTTGGCAATCAGACTAACATCAGCCACCAATGCTGTGGCAACACAAAAACAAAAATGACTTCCGTAATGGCACCAACACAGAGATAATACTGAGATATGCAGTCACAATACCCTGCAGCTTTCTTTTCAAATCACCCACCAATACAGAAAAAGAATAATTCAATAATTCAAGACACCCAGTGATTGGTGAGTTGGTTATAATACTTTTTCTCCTATCAACCCCCACGCTCCAAACATCAATTAGAATTGGCCACTCTGAATTGAAGAGAGAGTGGGAACACAATGGGAAAATCATTTTGGGATTCTGATGAAATGCACTTTTTGGAAAAAGGAATTCAAGGGGCAAAATCACTCTTTTTACGTATTACCACAGATACAATATGAGGGAATGAAAAGCAATGGAAACATTCATTTTTGGTCACACCTAAAAAGAACAGACAGGGCTTTGTGGTTTGGGTCAGAGCACAATGGGAACAAAGGGGCAATTTTGTTTTGCACCCTGCACACTCACGTTGAAACAGGGCTTCAGGAATAATTCTTTTGGCAAATCTTTATGTCTATACACACTGGGAAGAGCATGTCAGTTTCGAATGCCAACAAAACACATCCCGTGATTTCTATAGGGGAATTAATTGATTTACTTTAATTAAATAAACTAAGGATCTACACAGACAAACAGGATATTTTGCTATGGGCAAAATAACTAGAACAATACTTGAAAATGCAGGACCTACACAATGTATGGCTTCGGGTATAGTTTTACTTACAGGAGAGGCCTTGTAATGGACATCAGGGAACAGCAGTGCACCTCTGAGATAGCAATTGTGTCTGTGCAGGATAGTTCCCTCTTGCTCCTCCAACGGGTACCAATCAGCTTCTATGTCTCCTGGTACATGTCTCCAGTGCAAGATTGGGGGCCTCTCTGCTTGGATAATTCTCACAAGAGTTCAGCAGCAGGATAGCTCCCGGAATAAGTGGAAAAAATCCAGTTCTGATGCTAACTGGTTTACCTATAGGGCAAATGACATCACAACCTGTCATGATTCCTGTGAAAGGGATTGGTTGGTTTTCTCTACCCACCTCCCACCTGTGTGCTAATAGGACAAGGAGATGAAGGGTGTGAGTTAGGAAAGCTGTGGGAGGAGAAAGCTTTGTCATCCCAAACTGCCATGTGGGCTTGGCATGTTCAAAACTCTGAAAACCTATCAAAATGGCTAGTACCCTAATTTTTCAAATCTTTCCATGTATGGATATATTTTTAAGAACTGCATTTTAAGGCAAATCAGATGTTGCTAATCTGAAGTCGGCACACCCTTTCTATGCACAGATACATCTATTATTTCACTGAGGAGCTGTATCAGTGAAAAATATGCCACTTCATAGTTCCCATGTTCATTTTATCCTTCACCCACACACCAACTTTCAAATCTCTCAGAATCAAGGGTAGGCCCAAATCAAATTTATATTAATAACTTTAGTTATATGTATCACACAAAAATAGTTTTAGCATGGTTCAAAGGGGGGTTACTGTCACCTTTAACACAAGTCTGGAATGACCGTTCTGGCATATACGCTGCTCTTTTTATGCAATAATATGTATTTTTCTATCAACTAAACTCCAGTTTTTTTCTTTATTCGCTTTCAGTTTCATTTTCCCTTGAGCATGTGATCAGCCAGAGGCTGGCTCATGTTTATCTTCGCCTCTCCCTTCATGGCCTGTAATGGCCCTGGCTGCAACTCTAATGGACATTTTATGGGAATTGTGACCTCAAGTTCACTTCTGCTGAAAGAATAGGCATGGCCTTATCTGTTTCCACCATGATTTAAATCTAGGCAGTGCATTTCTTTCTATATTTTTAAGCAATGGCCCTGATTGATGGTTGACAACCAGACCTCAGAGGAAAGTTCTTGGAGGTACGTTTCATCATTAGGAGAGATGAGCGGCCGCATGTAAAATTCTTTAAGCAATGGCTTTTAAACTCACACACACACAATACATTTTACATGACATTTTATAAGGCACGTAGGCTGTATATCCATGTGCAATATATTTCTTTAATCTCACAGTTGCAAAATACATGAATATCACTTCTGGATTGTCCATTTGTATAGGGCAGTTATATGAGAAAACCATGTTCCAACTCTGAAAGTCTAGTGAGCACTTCTCTTAGCATAATGTCATTTAGATGATGAAAAGGGAAGTTCTTTTATTTTTTATAATTGCAATGAGCTCGGTTTTGCTTGAGATGACTGGAGCACAATCTAGTATTACACTGAAGATAATGTACACACTGCTATTTGTCTCTAAGTAAAAGTGCAGCTCTCTGTGGATTTAGTAAAACAGCATTTTCAGCCACATGTCTTTCTTTTCCTTGCTGAAATGCATTGCACATATCTTCACACCTTTGAGATTTACGCTGACTTTGTTTCCTTTGAGATTTAGACCTGTTTTTGGTTCAATAGGCCTCGTGTCTGACATCAACATTTCTGTGCTGGCCTTATACTTCAATGGGACTTCCCAAATCACTCTGACCTCTTTATTTCTGGCATTCAGGGGCTATATTGCACCCCACAGACAGCAGCACTTTTCTGGTAATGAGTATTACTGTTTCTGAAGGGGACTTGAGGCAAGGAAAGGGCAAGAGGAAGGAATAAATCCAAGTTCTTATACACCATCTGGGGATAGGTGTTATGGCAACAAAGATGTTATCCTCACTTTTAGTGCCACATTATCTAATGCCCCCATTTTGTCCCTCGCGTATTCCGCGGAAGGTTTCAAAATGCAGCCTTTCTTGGTGGAGTCTTCATGTGTCGGCATACATTTCTTCCTGAGGTTAACTCCCCCATCCTTGATAAGTGATGGCACTAGGTAGTTCCAGAGGTGGGGTTAGTATATATAGTGTGCACTTTACAAATTAAACTCTGTCCATATTTGGCTTCATGGATGAAATGAAAGTGTGTTTTGAATCTAATGATTCTTTGTGTATAGGTTGAATATTAATGATCCAGTTTATACCTGATAACACCAATTAGTTGATTGTAGCACCGGCTAGTCTCAGTTTAAGAGAGAAGATAAAGGCACCCTCAAAGACTTATTATCATGGGTAGCACCAAGTATGGGCTTTGGAAGGCGAAAGCCCCCCCACACTTTAATGAGGCAGGCATCACTCTGCTGTGACGCTCAGCCTGGGCACAGACGGCAAGAACCTGCAACATTTCTCACCTTCGAGAGTGGTATATTTATGCAAATACACCACTCTCGGAGGTGAGAAAACAGTAATTGAAGTGCATGTAGAGGCAGCGGACAAAAGCCTGCATGGGAGATATCGGTAGACCCCTCCCACCCCAAACGCCTGTATGGCTTAACTGCTGGCTCAGCTTTTACATGGCCAATGCTTTCAATAATTAGCATTAACTGAAATAAAGTGTATTTATGTGCATTCAGGGATTGTATGCATGCATGTATGAATGTATGCGTGCATGCACATGAGGGAGTGTGTAAGTGGGTGTATGTTTTTACTAGGTGGTGTTTGCAAGTGCACGCATATGAATGAATGCAGTGGGAAAGCTGTACATTGGTGTGACTGTGCGTGGTAATGCGAGTGCAGTATACATGTTCTGACTGCCCCTGTGAATGACAGATCAACTGTGTGGGTGTGTGACTGGTGGGTGAATGTGTATGAATTTGTCTCCACTTGTGTCTGTGTGTATGTGTCAGGTTTGTCTGTATTTTCCTGGTCATCATTAAGCCCAATGTCCCCCACTTCCTCATCTGTGTCTTCAGATGACGAACAATGCAGATGGCTCTTCTTTTTCCGGTCCCTTTGCTGTTTTTTTAAGAGGTACGGCCTCCCTCGGGTAGAAGCCACTCTGCCGCCTTTACGTTAAAGGTTGGCAAAAGGTCCCTTCCCTAGAGTGTCGGAGAGAGGAAAAAGCTGATGGCAGAAAAAACCTCTAGCGTGGAAGTCCTGGATCAAGCCTCGTAGGGTTGCAGCAAGGAGAAGTAACAGCTCCTCAATTGTTATTCTGGTAGGTTTTTGCAGCCAGGAATCTGTGCGTTAAAGAGCGGGAAGTTATCGGTCTGCAGTAGTTGATTACCAGCAATGAGGAACAAAAAGAATCTCGTGGGCAAACTCGCCCCGCCCTCGTCTGAGGGTAAAGAATGCCGAGTAGACAGAGGGCGCTCGCCACAAGAAGACAAGCTAACAGGCGGTCCGGAGAGGAGCTGGAGCAACCCACTGTAGGAGGAAGCAGAAGCGGGAAAAAGATAGAGCTCCGTAACTCCAGACAAAGAAAGAAGTATATCCACAGTGAAAACAACCACGAAAAACAGGTAAGAAAAGTAAGCAGAAGGGAAGAAGTCAGGCAAGAGAGAAAGAATGAAGGAAAGAAAGAAATCTGAGCGGATAGACTGGGCGGAGGCAATAAAAGGGCAGAATGGGCAGAGACCCGGAGAGGAGCTGCAGAACCGCAGCAGTGGTGAAGAACAGGCCAGAGCTCGACACAGAGCTGTAGAGAACCACAGCGCCAGGAACGGGACAAAACCCATTAGAGTAGCTACAGAGGAAAACAAACAAGGTAGAAAGCACAAGAAAAGAAGGTACTGGTTTAAGCACAAGGGAAAGCACAACACTACCGTATAAACCCGGAAGAGAAATACGAAAGGGTTGCAACGCCCAGGGGCTGAGAAGGGGAGTCGCTATAAAGGGGTGTGGCTATAAAGGAAACAGGAAGATAGACAGACAAAAGACTAGAGCGGAACACCAGGAAAAAGAAAGAAAACTTGATGGCAAGCCCTAATGTGGGGAAGCTGCCAAGCATTCCATAAGCGCAAGGAAGAGAGGCACGTGACAGTATGTGTATGTGTGTGTATGCAAGCTGGGGCCTGCGGAGGTGGCACTGGAGCATGAGCATTTTTTGACCGGAGCATGACATGTTTTACTTCCGTTATCAGCCAAAGGAAAGCCAACTTGAGTGTTATTATGTGATGGTGGGGTGGAGTGGGAGGGGAGTAATACAGTAGGGCTGGCCTGGCTGGGTCTTTCTGTGGTATGGAATGTTGCACTCACATTAAGGGCAAAGCCAACATGATGAGTGTACTTACATGAGTGTGGGCATGTTTCCTTATTTGACTTGGCTTTTTTTTATACTGGTGTTAAGGTCAAAGGCAACATAAATATTCTTAAATGGGTAGGGGGAGTATAACATGAGTGCTACATAAAGGTTCTTATATAACAGGATTTGTGTAATAATAATAATTCGTTATTTATTTAGTGCTTTCACCAAATCGCTGTACAGAGAATATATTTACATAAAATGTGTCACCCAACCAAACTTTGCACTCAATTATCGAGCTTTGAAGTATGAAATGCTGAGTTGGCCTTGCCAGAATTTGAACCTGAGAATCACACTCAGATTGCAACAGTGAGCGCTCAGACTGCTGAGCTCTGCTACGCTGAGCTCTGCTACCGGCTAGCCAGCAAGAGCATGTTTTCTTACTGTGGCATTGCAGTTTATTACTGGTGTTAAGGCCAAAGGCAACATAAGCGTTCTTACATTGGGGTGGGGGTATTCGTGCAGCCTGCAAGACAATGTTTTTTTATTTTACTGTGGCATGACATTTTTGACTGCTATTAGGTAGAAAAGGCAACATGATCAGAGTTCTTATATGAGGGTGAGGGGGGCTTGTGTATCCAGGAAGGATATGTTTACTTACTATGGCATGGCTTTTTTTTTACTGGCATTAAGGCAAAGCCAACAAGGTTATGTTATTACATGGGGATACTGGCATGTATTGGAAGAGCCAGCATAAACATGTTTTTTTCTAGTATTGCTGCTAGCATTATGGACAAAGCAAACAGGAGTATTTTCCTATGTGGGAATAGTGGCAGAAATAGGTGCAGCAGAATTGACATGTGTGGGCACAGTCTATATGAAAATGCTTTTTACACTTGCCGCGTACTGGCATATAGTGGGCAAATGCATTATGAAAATGTGTTTGAAAATGCTCCTGACTTGGCATCTGTCATGTCTGGAATAGGGCGTGCAGCCCTCCCTCATCGTTATGAGGGGAAGGCCCACGTTTGGGCCAAGACTGAGGGGAGTGACGTTGGGCTAGGGAGAGGGGTGGGTCGAAGGGGGAAAGTTCAGTTACGAGATATTGGCGTGCATTAAAGACACAGTTACTTTGCTGCGGCCTTTGTACATCTCATCATTGAAAGTAGGCTTCCCCGCCCTGAGCGGTCCTCAGGCTTTGAAAAGGCCATACATAACAGCATCTAATTTGCTTTTTATGTCTTACCCTACTAAACCGATTGTAAACTGTGTGACCTTTTACCTAATTTATCACACAAAGTATACTGTTAAAGGCACTATTTTAACCCATTATTCTACTAAACCGATTGTAAACTGTGTGACCTTTTACCTAATTTATCACACAAAGTATACTGTAAAATGCACTATTTTAACCCATTATTTAAAAACATTTCTTAAGAGGACAACCCCCCTGGATTGGTTCGCCCTCCCTCACTATGCTCTGTCACTCCTGTGCATTTGGCTGGGGGCAGAACAAGTGCCCTTCCTTCTGTGGGCTCTTCTTAGTGTGGGCCCTGCTACATCAGCTCTAGGCCCCACTTGCCCCACAATCGTGGCTATGCCGCTGGTGAGTTGGGGTGAAAGACGCATCGAATGGGCCAAAGGAAGGCACAATATCTACTCAGCCTCCTGGGCTTGGAGGGTGGGGAAAGAGGGATGGAGCAATAACGCAATAGGTTTAATGACCCGTCTCACTAACAGCTTTCAAAACAACCATCCAGCCCTCCACCCCAAAATATTGAGGCTGGATCTGCCCCTGATTCTGCCTTCTATCAACCAGGAATAGAAGACACCAAGATTGTAACGTATTTTGTGCTAATTTAAAACAGATATGTAGCGATGTGAGTTTTGTAAACGTTGCTCTTGTTTACTTATCTAAGTATGTTTCATTGATAAGTTCTCATATATCCTAGGAAGTCGTTTTTAAAAAATGTTATTTCATAACTGGCTAGCACCAAACTTGTTTCCACCCAAAGAGCCTCCCATTGAAGCGGAGTGCCTCCCAGGATTCAGATCAGAAATGGAATTTAGTGTACATCTACAGGTACTCTCTCGGCAAAGTAAGGTACAGTAAACCGTACATTTCGTTGTCGCGTTTTCTTACTACATTAGATTTCCACAGATTTGAATCTTTAAGAATATATAGGTTAGTGTATTTTCCTGGCGACTCTATGGCACTTCCATGTTTTTTTCTTTTATGAATCATCTGAAAGCTGTAGATCACCGCCACCTAGTGGTCATAGAGAGTTCGTACGCTTACATTGAAAATGAGCGAGTGAAGATAATGGAGAGCGAGTAATGCAGAAGGAAGGAGAGAGCCGCATTCTAGCTGTTTAGAGAGCTCCACCTCTAAGGATCCTAACAGATGCTGACGCAACGTGGCTGCACAGTGTGGGGTGTGTGAAGCAGAGCAGGACAGAGTGGGAGGAATAAGGGCATCGTCTAAGAATTTCCCAAGGATAAATGCACATGCTTTAATTTGGGCATCCATTGAACATTTATTTACCGTAACCTAACATGCTGTTGCAGGAACAATTGCATCACTGCTGCTGAAACACCTCCAGGAGTGTGCAGTGTCCTCCACTTGCCCATCCACATTGTTGTGAAGAGCAAGTGAATGAAATTGTGGAGCGGACATGACATTGGATAAAGCATTCTAGTCAAGGGGAGTATGAGAAAGGAGCCAGAAGAATAAAGACGTGCTTGCACCCCGCTCCTATCGCCATCCTTTATTTACAGGCCGGTGGCCCTGCATACATGTCTGGTATCACACGCGAAACTGGCAATTTAGAAGGTGATGAACCACACTACAAACACAAAACAAAAGAGGTGATGGCTGGAAGGGTTTGAATTAATCTTAACCTATCGCATTGCTCTGGGCAACCCTCCAGACCATCGTTCTTCGCCTGCCAAGCCATTACAAAAGGGGAAAGACCATACGTAAGTCACGCTTGGTCCCAACCCAAAGAGGGCAGTCCAGCCCGAAATGCTTGGTCAAATCCCTTCTGCACAAGATCGATCACAAGCATCCCCAAACATGTTTTGGCCTACAAACGGATACATCTTTGATGGAGACTCGCTCCATGCGCCGTTTCTTGAGCAGGACCGTTCCTAACCGTTGATGACCATCCTCTTCTTTTCGATAGACCCAGGAAGGTTGGGTTGAGAATGCACTGAGAGCACACACAGTACTGTGCATGCTACAGTTCAAGATTTTAGCCATGCTTGCATCAAGGGAAGTCCGTGCTTCCTCTAAATGCATGTTGGTTTACAGCCGACGAGCACTTATGAGCGTAGAAGATTTTCATAATTGAACAGCCATGCCTTACCCCGTGGACGTGTATGAATACAGTTGTAAAATGTCAAATTAAAGGGGTGAGCTGAGCACCTTGCTCCAGTTAAAACCATAGGCCTATCTCCCACAGAACTTCCTGCGGATACCTGCCAAGATCCGTCATTATAGCAGACTCCAGCCATTCTTAAACACCATTTTGATTAGCAAATCCTGTCTCACAAACAACATTTCTGATGCCGAAGTGTCATAATCAAGCCAAATCACTCCCCCAACACCATGCCCACAGCCTACAAAGAACATTGTCACATTCCCTGTACAAATGCCCCGCTATGTGATATGCCAAATAGACCAGTCTGGGACATATGTGGGTGAGACGAATATGTAACTGTGAGATTTAAATAGAAGTATTAGGATTGCAAGATAAAAGAAGAGAAATGGGCCTTTTACCATTATTAGTAACCCTGTCTGTAAGGAATATCATATATGAAATGCTATGGGACAGCATAGAGACATTTGAGGACCTGAAGAAGTGCCAAAATTACCATTGCACACAACACACAAATGTTGCTTATGAAAGCCATGTTTGTCATACAACAATGCACCAAAAGGAGCAACCATGGACGGTTATGTCACATGTCTGCACACATGCATCAAACATTGTAAGTTCCATCTGAACACTAACGAAAAAGTCTCTAAATCACAAGAAAAACCTGCTGCAAAAGTCCTACACACTAGATGAAATCCTAATAATGTGTCGCACCACAATGGCGATCAACTTGCTGGTTGAAGCAATGGACAAGCACTGCCAGCCAGGCCGGTGCAAAGCATTCGAACCTCCCTACCTCAAAGCAAGGAGTCCAACAAACCATGCTACCAATGTGGCTACATGTTCCCACATGAGAACGTGCCCATTGGTAGGAGAATCGTACTTAAACTGTGGAACAAAGAACAGGATATGTAGATTAATGCACAGGAGAATTCGTCGAATTCAATTTCAACACATTTATTTTATCGAACTCTGCAGCAAATATATGTGCAGCGTGGGTAAGGGTAATACTTAAGATATGTGGTGGAAGGGCGGGGTTTTGGGCGTCTGCCCCCACATATATTTGCGGCAAAATGGTTAACAAAAAAAAACAGTTGAAATCGAATTCAACAAATTCTCCATGACCAAATCACATAGAACCACCCAGAACCAATGTGTGGCACATCATTGGCAAACATCCCCTGCTTAAAAAAAGGGCCTACGCTTAGGAGTACACACACTCAGCAAGGCGTGATAAACACTCACAACACACCCCAAGTCAACGCTTGACACACAAAAAGAATGCTGTTCCTGTCAGGCTAAAATCACTTACGTTGATCAAGGCAGTAAATACACTACTTCAGGACCAGATTGAAATCAGAAAGAGAGTCAGGTACTTACACTGCGATAGAACACAGTCCCAGATTGTCGTTACACATCCATGATCGCCCTCTTGAATTTCTGATAGATACAGGGGCTAAATTCAATGTCACAAATGAAAAAAAATAGTTAAGCACGCCAAAGCCTCCCTGAATAACACCTGTTTATATAGCGCTCTAACGCTCTACCGCTATGGACCCCTATCATGCAACAGCATGTTCGTTGAGACCTGCTCATATTAGGGTGACCAGATGTGCAAAATAAAAAACCGGGAGAGGCCACCGACATAGAAGTAGGGCTACAAATTTACTGTGGTCACTGACACAGAAGTAGGACTTTGTGTCTGTAGCGGCTATAAACACAAAAGATGGACTACAAGCCCAAACATAGGACTAATGACAGCACTGACCAACATGTATGCGTTTGGGTTGGGACCAGAGCAAATTATTCCTGTCAAATGCTGAACTGATGTCCAGATGCCTGTGAAACCATTATGTGGCACTGTTTTGTGTTTTTATAGTGAATTTTGGGGATCCACCTGTAAAATCATTGTCTATATTGCGGTAGAGCACTACAGTGGACTGGGGTTATTGTCAACCCAACAACATTTCAACATGAAATTAAAGTAAGCCTTTTCCACAATAAATACTGATTTCCTGTACATAATCTATTTTGGACTGCTGACTCCTTTGTATCATGGCACAAAAGTAATGCACCTCAAAGGCTTATGGCAACCTTTATTGTGTGCAATTATTGCACCTGACGAGGTTTTTAGTGATCAAAAGAACTATGCCTTTATTGCAAAGAAGTAAAAAATGTGTCCATTAAAAAACATACTGAAGATGTAAATGTAAGACATAATGCTCCTCTGCCCCCCCCCAAAAAAATGGCCTTACATGTTTTATTTCTACTCAGAGCACTTTTCAGATGAATGCATTTTGTGTAACACCCTTTTGTCCTCCTGTAGTCTGCTATGAAACTCAATGCAGCGCAGGATGAAACCTACCCTAGTAATCAGCAGGGATTTCAGGGTGTCAATGTCCATTCGGTTTCTTTCATCAGTCCATGTATTGTTCATTATGGAAAAGATTATTTCCATTGGTGCATTTGTTTCCCGAGCAAACACAATGCAAACTGATCCATTATGCTCAAGTTTTTAATGGTAATGTCCTGCTTTGAAAAATAGGAGAGAACCTCCACCTTTTCATCTGCAGACTTTTTCTACTCGTTCCACTGAGCGAGTCTGCAAGCTGTGTAATTCCTGCACAAAGCTCAGTTCATCAAAAAGCTCTGTGTCATCCAGTTTGAATCTTCCTGATGTAGACTGCACAAATTGTAGGGAGCCCTGTACATCTTCCCAAACATGGACACTGTTCAGGAGGACCCAGGAAAAAAGTGTTCAGCTCTGAGACATGTGCTCCCCATTCTTCAAGGTAATTCACACAGCTATCATAAAATGAATACACATATTAATTGAATTGGGCTTCCATGAGTTGCCCTTGTTCACAGAGGGTGTTTAGGAGGCCTTTCACTTTTTTGCTCAAAAACACGTATCACACCTCACCATTATTTTTTCTTTCAGTCTCATTAACCTTTGGCCAACATCAATAGCATTTGAATTTTGCTTTCCTAAAACCTTAATTGTATTATTAACAATTACGAGATGGTTCTGCAGAAAACAGAGCCACATCTCACTGATAGGAGTTCTCAGAAAACTTGATAATTGCTGTATGGGCTTTGTCTTGTGAGAAAATGTAAGACTTCAGAGCTGGCTACAGTTTGAGCATCCTGTCAAGAGCTGGCAATAGGGACAGCCAGCGTGTGCTGCTGGTACTAAGGAGGCTCCGACATCCAGTCTCTACAAATTCATAACATTCCTTCAATAGTTATGTTCTAACAGTAGAGATGTGGAGGTATTTATAGAGTTTCAAGAAGAAGGATTCTTTGTCCAAGGTGAGCCCATCAGCAGCAGTTTGCACAGCATTATGCGCAATGTGTGCTGCACACCCCACACCAATAACTTTATTTTCAGGGATTGCCTCCTTCAATTTACAATAAACATGTTTTTTTCCCAGCTCTTGCTTTCCCACCAAGGTTTGTGTTGTAATTATATTATATTAATACTATTATTATTATTAGAATAGTTTTTTACATTTCTAAGTGCGGGATCGGGATTCAAAGCTGTGTTGAGCAGAGTTGTCTTGCTTCCAAAACTATAACACGTTGCCCCTGAGCGATTTGCACAAAAGTCAATTACATTTGCCCGTACATAATTTTTCTCCAGGGTTTGATGTAGTTCCCCAAATAATATTGAGGAGATTTCCCCAGGGACTGAGGTGAACGCTAAAATCTTTACTCTCACCCCTTTGTAATAAAAATGCAATTCCAGCGTGGCTAAAAGGAGCAAACCTACTGGCTGCGGGAGTAGTGTTCTGAGGGGCAAGGGGATTCTTTGATAGATACACTGCAAATTCAAAGTAGACTGGAGAATGCCCAAAATAATAGTGTCCCACAATTAAAGAAATAATGATAATTAAGATGGGTGACAGGTAAGTATGGCAAACATTAGAATATTAGACTGAGGTGCAGTAAATAGGCCCCAAAGCATGCTTTTGCAGAAACATGTGCTCGTTTCATGAATTTTTTTAGAAGCCGCAGTGGCTGGTAGCTTATTGTGAATCCCACGATCCCAGGATGTCACGGTAGGAAGCAAACAATGTTTGTTACTTTCGAGGTCGCAAAGCTCATGAGTCCCACCGAAAGGCAATGAATAAACAACTATTTTATAATTCGGCATATTTAATTTACTAAGCCTGATCTACTGGCGGTTTCAAAAAGCCCATGGCGGTTTCAAATTACCCCTCAACACACTTCTGCCTGGGAAGAATGTGAAAGAGTTCTTAATGTGATACATTTACACTATGACTTGTTCTTGGTTCAAGGCTCTGGCAGTGTCATGATGGAAGGTTCTTCCTCAAGAGAATGGAGATGAAATGACTGGGACAGATGAATAAAGTTCTGCTGGCCATCTCAAATGTTTCAGTGAATTGGCATTACAATGTGGGAACTGGGGGTTGGACTGTGACGTCACAGTGGGAGCCAGGGATGATGTGGCAGGTCTGTGGGACCCAATCACTGAAAGTAATGCATGTCCATCTATAGGGGTCTAATATGCAGTAACCAATTCACCATGTGTGGGGAGACTTTTGATGTTGCTAAATGCCTAGTGTTAATTATTTTAGACGGTTATAAAAGCTTTTAATTTAGGGGTGTTTGATTGACAGCACCTTTTCTTGCAGTTCTGTTCTGCGTTCTGTTTGAATATAGCTGTACCAGCTGCATCTGCAATACTGAAATAAAACTGTTACTTCTTGCCTGGTGTACACGCCTTTTTGAATACTTTTGTAGTTTTTTTTTTAACCATTTTTATTTTTCACTGGAGACATAATCAATTACAACATATGATCGTTATACCTTGTTGTTATAAAGCATAGGCCAACTTTCCATTCAGGGTTAACGTCACCCGTTGTTGCGTAGATTGTCTCCAATTTCTTCATCTGTAATTCATCATCCCTCCCTCCTCCCCACTGTCCCTTTACAACTTTTGTAACAGTTTTGAAGAGGTAAAAATATTTTAACTTTCAACAAATGTGCAAGAGTATAACCTTTGATATTATTCGTTGTCTGTTACTATACAATAGGTATCTCCCAGTTTTATCGTTTCATTCTTAATTTCCTTCCCCACTCCCTTCCCTGCTACTCCTTTTGGAAGGGAGGCCAAGTGGATAAGCGTCTCTGCAGTGTCTAATTCTTTCCTACATAAGTTCTTGGGTGTAGATGTTACACAGTTAATTCCCTCTTCCCCTTTATTTTTCCCTCCTTGTTCTCTTTTTTTTCGTCGTGCTGATTCTCTATCTCTTTCTCTGTTCTGATGTTAAGTGATCAATATATTTCTGAGGGTTCGTGGTTTGTAGAAGTGGGCTTCCCTGTCTCCAACAAAGTCTCTGAAGGGGGACATATGGATAGGTATCTCTGATATGTTTCTGTTCTTATGGCAGTTACCTTCTCCATTGCCATTACTCCCCATAGTTTCATCCACCACCATGGTGTCGTCGGTCCTTCTAGTGTTTTCCACCTTTGCGCTAATGTTATTCGTGCTGTTGATAGTAAGTGTGTTATTAGCGTGGATATATGCCCCGATGCTGCATATATTCCCTTTGCCTTCACTCCCAGCAGGACCACCTTAGGTGATAGTGGTAAGTCTCTGCCAGTAATGTCTTTGATGTGTCCCAGTATCTCCTTCCAGTAGGTAATTGCTTTGGGGCATGTCCACCACATGTGGAATAGATCTCCTCTCCCTCACGCAAAGTACACGAAAGTACTGTTAGCTGTGAAAGAACGCTGGTGAAATTGTCTCCAACCTCGCTCGTTCGTGTCTCTGCTGTTTCTTTGAAACCCACGAAGCGAACGTCTTTACAAAGGCACACGGAAGCTGCCTGACCTTCCAACAAAGGAAAAAACAGTGAGAGTGACTTTATTTCCCTTTCTGGAACGTAAACGTACATTGACTATTTTCTTTGCTGCTAGCTGAACTAAACCCCTCCCCTCTCTTACTTGTCTGCAGCTCCTCTCTGATTGGACCAGTGACTCCTCCTTTCTTTCCTTGATCCCGCCCATGGGAATTCAAAAATAGCGTGCCCAGCGCACTTGCGCGCGCACACGCAAAGTACACGAAAGTACTGTTAGCTGTTTGCTGCTTTTGCTGGTTTATGGTTTTAAATTTATATTAGTATTGTGCTTCGTGATTCATCGCGAAAGCACTGGTGTAGCTCCGCTCGACTGCGGTTGTTTTTTTTTTTTTTTTTTTTGGGGATACTTCTATTTCTGTGGATCTTTGTGCAGACATACGCTTTGTAAGTATCTTTTTTTGTTAAATTATGCAGTGTGTCCTAATGACATTAAAATCAGGAATGCCAAACATGGGACCAATAACAAGAGGTACTATTGAGCACAGGCCACATGGGCTTGCTTCAAATGGATTACCCAAAAGTTGCACGGACACATCAACCCCGCTTGCACGAAATTCTCATATGCTAAATAAGAGGAGTTTGAAATCTGCAGGGTATGCTGACATTCGTCAGTTTTGTAAAAACCATTCTAACCTGACGCAAAACACCTGCAATAGTATGTCAGCAGTGATCCCTCCTCTGCTCACCCCCAGTTCACCACTTTCTATACCTACAATTGTGAACACTAACAGCGTTGGCAGTCCAAATGAGTGTCTTAATGCTGATGAATTTGTTGTCCCTGCTGCAGTAACTGTCATTTCAGACAGGTCACCTACTGATAGTGTCATACTGGGCAATATATTTACAGCTCCTGCCCAAGAAACTATTGTAAATACTTGTAGCACAAGCAGTGAGCAGGCATCTATGTCACAAGAAAATGTTACACCTTCTCACTTATCTCACTCTTCTATACGAAATCTTTCAGCTTCACCTGAGTTATTCTCAAACAATAATCACTCACACTCAGCATTAGAATTCTCATATATGGCCCCAACGCCGCGCAACCCACGCATCAACGGATCTGACACCCCTAAAAAAACAGAGGCCAAAGCAACGCCTAATTTACTAGAAATTACTTTAAATTCAGTAAATTTGGCAATTCAATCAATGGCCAAACTGTTCGAGACCCTTGATTTGAAATTGACAAATCAGAATCTACAAATAGAAAAAGCATTAGCATGGCAATCCGCTTTTATGCAAGCCATGAAATTAAAAAAACAACATCATTCTAGCTATGATGAATCTAAATTAAATTCTGCAAATGTAGCTACACAAACTGACTGCCATGCAGACTTTGTAGTGAGTCCGTCTGTTATTAAACCTGTAGGTCTGCAGAATAAGTACTCGGTACTCCCACACCTCGCAGAACCTATTCAGGATAAATATCAAATGGCTCCTTCCACTAAAACCAGACCTTTGGCTGTACCCACTCAGCCCCCCAAAGATACTATTACGTCACTAGACACGATCCAGGAGAAACAACCCGTGAGGATACACAATACTGGTAAGGTGTTGCAGGCTGACCCTCAACTTAACTCAGAGCCTTCTGCTAAGTCACCTGTTTATGCACTATTTGATACAACTGGATCAGATAAACAGAAGCAAGTCACATTTCTTGATGCAAAGAAAACAAAAAACATGCCCACTCCAAAAAATAATGGTCCTTCAAAGACTAAACACTTTATCAAAGTAGTCACTAACACGCAAAAAGGCAAACTGTTAGTCTCTAATGCTATTACAAAAAAATATCAGCAACAAGCACAAGCTCGAAAAGACGCTGCGGGCTCTAGACCTTTAAAGAAGATTGCATCTTATACTCCTCTCAACGACCTGTTAGCAGCAGCGGTTGACATGGATCGAGCTCAAAATTTAGAGATTACTACTGCCCCTTCAGCAGATAAGGCAGGATGTGCAGGGCAGTCTGATGGACCCACACAAGAGGCACTTGAACTAAGAAGGAAAGAAATCAGACATGCTGTCGACGAATACATGAGCAGGCAACCCTCCCAAAAAACTCTAAATTGTTGTGAGCATCACAATAGAACAGATACGATACAAACTTCAGCTCAGCATCATATAACTCCCATAAAATTACCCCTGGCCACAAGTCTTCTATCAAACCAGGTGAACAGTGAACATACAATCATCCCCATACCTATTGGCACTAATGCACCCAAATCAACTCCTTTGTTACCCTTACGATCTAGCTCTTGTCAAGTTCCAGGTCTTTGTTCAATCCAACATCTCACAAATCAAACAAACCCGAGTTTATCCTCAACATCACACCCTCAAAACAGTCTTCTATCTCACGCTCCCCCTCCACTGAAAACTGTTGAGGAACTGGACACGAAGACTGGAAAGGGTAGTGATCTGGTGACACTACCATCACAACTTCTCCATATATTCCAATTAGCGTTGCAGAAAGTTGGTAAAGTCTCTAACCAAGTAACATCATCTGTTGTCGAGGTAAAACCACAATCAATCATTGTGAAGAAACAATTGCAAGTACACACCAAAAGACCTGCATTATATTCCTTAATTATAGCTTGCAGGCCTCCTCCGAGTGTGCAATATAATCTGAATCGCAGATCTATATTAACAATATTCTCAGAGATTCCTGTGCTAGAAGACATTAATTCGATTGATTTGCAGTTAGTTGAATTTGATAATGAGCACTCACTTTCTTCAGTGAAGATATGGATTAACTCACGAGTTGTCTTGAACACAATTTGGCTTGCAAAAAGACAACTTTACGATTTAGGATTTATCCTTAACATAGATTCATCGACCATATCATTTCCAGAAGTTGCAACACGATCAGATTTAATTGAGAGTAAGTGTGATATGCCAAAAAATTCTGAGTCAAATATAAAAGATCTAACCACAATGCTTTGTACATGCATCAGAGAGCTTGACATGCACTAACTAAGCCATTTTACAAAAACAAAATCTATGGTCACCTTAGTCAGTTGGAATACGAGGGGTCATCGCCATCTCATTAATAGCCCCAGCTTAGGCACCATGAATGCCGATATATTAATGATGCAGGAAACATGGCTTGTTGAGCTCCCAATGTGGGATAATTATGACTTATATCTTAATCCCGCTCTTAAGAAAAAATTGGGAAGACCAACTTCAGGTCTTCTCATTGCAATCAAACAACATCCTTCGTTTTCCTCTGAATATTGGCTTTCCCCTAATCCGTTTCTACAAGCTGTGAAACTCAAAGCTGGTGGTTCCACCTATGCTTTAATTAACATGTACTGGAACCCAGTTGGCATATCTGATCACGCTTTTATGAAAGATTTGAACAACTTAATGGATTTAATTTATGTTGACAAATTAGTGTCATTTGTCATTCTAGCAGGTGACCTTAACTTACATTGTCTGGAACCAACTCATGACAAATCTAGATTGACTTTATGGTCGCATTTTGTTGAGTCTCGAAGTTTGCAAATGTTGAATGGCACTTTTGTTGACGATATTCCTCCTCACCCCACATGGCATAGGGGTACGTCTACGGCAATAATTGATTATATATACGTCAATAAGAGCTTAATCAACAAAGTAGTTAGTTTTCAAGTCCAAGATACTAATTTAAGCGACCATAACATTCTACTTGCTAATTGGGTCTCGACAGAAATCTTAGAAAATACATATTCGAAATGCGCAGCTGGACTTCTCTCTATTAATTCAGGTTGCAATAGACTAAGATGGTCTGAAACGTCCTTAAAACGTTTTAGTCAATTCTATGCCACAGAACTACATAAAACCAGTGCGGTGAACACCAAAAATACCGCATACCATAACTTGATGCAATTGTTTCAACCTAATCTATCACAAAAGGCAAAGCCTAGATTAGTACATTTGCATGTGTTTAGTAAACAAATTCAATCTGTGAAAAAGTCATATCGATCTCATAAGAGACAAATTTTAAAATTACCAATGGGACAAAGGAATGGCTTACTATTAAAATTGAAAACTAAACACAAGAATTGGATGCGAACCATGAAAGCCACACTATATCAAAATGACAGTGCATGTATGCTAAGAAATATTGCTGGTCAGAATACTGCCCAAATATGGGCCACCATTAATCAGATTTCAACAGGGCACCAATTAGCATTATTATGTAACAACGTTCCACAGCAAGCTTGGGTGACGCACTTCACGCAATTGTATGAGCTCCCGCAAACTTCGCTTGGTGGACTAGCCACTGTAGAACCAATCACATTCCTGTTGAAGTTTGACAGAGAAGACATTTCATACTTCATAAAAAAAGCAACCACCTCAAGGGCTCCAGGACCTGATGGCTTGTCCAATTTTACTTTGAAACAACACCCAGACATTTGGACTGACATTTTATGGAATATGTTCAATAACATTAATCTGACACAAACCATTCCGGAAACTTGGACTCATTCTATAATCTTACCAGTCCACAAAAAAGGTGACAGAACTCACCCTGCCAGTTATAGGCCCATAGCGTTACTAGATGCACCAAGTAAAATCTTTAATCGCATCGTACTTAGAGATCTTAATGTATGGGCCTCCACTCAACACAAAAGAGATCCCTTTCAGGCAGGTTTTGTGTCTGGATTGGGTACTGCCCCTAATATCATCACCTTAAATATGATAAGATCTCACTGTTTCACTCAAAAACAACCTTTATATCTGGCATTCATAGACTTTAAGGTTGCATTTGACTCTATCGATCGTAATCTATTGTATAAAAAATTAGTGCGATATGAATGTCCACCTTCACTTCTTGCCATAATCAAACTCCTCCATACAAATACCACTCTCCAGGTTAGGTTGACAACCGAAGGTTCATTATCTGTGCCCATTCATACAGCTTGAGGCCTCAAACAGGGCTGCATATTGGCCTCGTTTCTCTTTAATCAGTTTATTTTAGATCTTGGTGATTCTTTTTCTGATGTACTAACTGATGCTCCTAAACTGGGCTTGCAATTGGTCCCATGGCTGCTATATGCAGATGATTTGGTTCTTTTGTCGACAACTCCACGAGGGTTGCAAAACCTACTTGATTCTTTATCCATCTATTCCTTAAACAATAATCTTGTTATTAATTTGGAAAAAACTCAAGTAGTGACCTGCTTGCCAAATGTAAAAACATTTGGTAAAAGAACCTACAAGTGGCACTTGCAAAATGTTGAATTGCAGATTGTTTCTGAATATAAGTATTTGGGCATTATAATCTACAACAGAATTTCAGAAAAACCATATGAAAATTCTTTGGCATATAAGCTTCAAACACTTAAATCGCAGGCCATTATATTAATGTCCAAATTCGGTAAATTCTCAATTCAGCATACTGTGTCATTTTATCAAGCTAAAGTGGTTCCCATATTGTTGTATGGTGCTGAAACTAAACTATTGCACAACCCATCAATGTGGGACATGCTTGAATCCAAATTTTGGAAAGCTCTGTTAAAACTTCCGAACTGCACCCCACTGCCATTTATAAGGTATGAACTTGGTCTGATTACACTCCAGGTGCAGTTAATGTGGAAAATGTGTTCTTTCTTACGCAAATGTCTCTTAGGTCTTGAAAATCGTAATGTACTGAGTCCTGTTGCATACTATCTTGTGACCTCCAACCATCTCTTTCCTCGTACTTGGAGAAATTGCGTTTTAAATGCTCTATCTGATGCTTCCATAACTTTACATGTACTCTTGGCAAATCCAAATCGAGCAAAGCAAAAATTGTATCAGACAGATTGGATATGCACTAGGGAGAAATGTTGTACTTACAAAGATTTTGACGCTCAGTTGTTTGGTCATAAAAAATTTCGGGTGATATCAGATTATTTGCTGAAATTCCCATCACCCTATATAAGGCAACAATATCTGCGATTCAGGTTTAATTTATATCCGACAACTGAAATCCTGGCTAGGAGGGGTCTTATCACTTATGATTTAAATCATTGTCGATTCTGTCAGAACACAATGTGTTGTGAAACATTGAAACACATAATAGTAGCCTGCCCAGCTCTAGACGAGATAAGAAAATCATTTTTTAGCAAACAATTACAGATATATGTACCTTTGACCGATGATGAAATTTGGTTCAAAATTTTTTCAAGTAACAAGCTGGGAGTTAGAATTGCTATTGTGCAATTCCTGGATAAAGTATTGTCGGAAGCCACTTTAGGTGAAGATTGATTACAGAATCTCTAGATTTGTTATGAATTTAGAAATTTCGAACTATTCCAAGGATAAACATGTTTCATTGTTGTTTTTCTTTCCTGTTTTTTTTTATTCTTTTAAAATGTTTCATTTGCAATTTTAGTTATATTGTGCATACTGTATATTGCAAATTCTCATTACTTGTTTTTTTTAAATATTTGTTATTCTTTTTATATTTGAAAGGTTGATTTATCAACCAACCAAATAAATTAAAAAAAAAAAAAGATCTCCTCTCCCTCCACATTGTCTCCAACAGTTTGGGGGATATTCTGGATTTATTTTGTGTAGTCTGTGGGGGGACATGTACCATCTGTAGCATAGTTTATATGCAGCTTCTTTAATTGCTGTACATTTGGAGGATCTGTGAGCTCTTGTCCATATTGGTCCCACTCTCTTTCCGTTATTGGTTCTCCTACATCTTTTTCCCAATTCTCTTTATATTTTAGGTTGTCCATTGGTTGTGCTCCATCGAGCAGTCTGTAGATTCTAGATATCCCCTTCTTTGGTTCACCTTCTTGCATTGTTAGTTCCATGCCTGTTAGGGTTCTCGTTCCCGCTCTTTTCACTGAGGGATGGGAGATCCAGTGTCGTACTTGCGTGTACCTGAACCTTTCATTTTCCCCTAGATCGAATTTCTTTTTGCATTCTAGGAATGGGATTGGGTCGGTGTTTTGGTACATGTCCTGCAGTGTCAAGTTGTCCGCGCCTTTCCAGCCTTTCCAGAAACTCTTCTTCAGGCCTGGGGTGAAGTCGATGTTATGTGCTATTGGAGATAGTGGACCCAGTCCTCGTTTGATCTTTTTCATTTACATGGCTTTGTCCCAGCTACTCAGGGCTGTTTTAGTAGCTCCTAGTAATTTTCCTTCTGCTTCGCGGGCCTTGGGGCTCAGTGCTAGGAGCGCTTTTATCGGGATCTGTGTGGGTGCTTGTTCTATGGCTCTCCATCCTTTGGTGTCTTCTGGGTTAGCCCACTGGAGAATGGGGGGCCAAGTGCACTGCCATGATGTATCTGCCTAGGTCTGGGACCCCCAGGCCTGCCAGGAGCAGGGGACGGGTCAGTATGCGTCACTGTATTCTGGGTCTCTTTTTCGCCCATATGAATTTAAATACTGCGTTTTGCAGTTCTTTTATTATCTGTGATGGGATCGTCGTGGGTATTGAACTCGTCACGTATAGAAGGCGGGGGAAAAGGGTAATCTTTACCGCTGCTATTCTGGCGAACCACGATAATTCCTGATTATCCCATCTCAGCAGGTCCGCCTTTAGTTGTTTCCAGAGATAGGGAATGTTTGATTTATATAAGTCCTCGAATTTCTTTGTCAGGTGAACTCCCAAGTATTCTAGCATGTTTTCCTCCCATCTCAGGGGGAATCTTTGCTTCATGCAGTTTATTGTAGTTGCGTCTTCAGTTATTCAGTTATGTCTAGTGCCTTTGATTTATTGTAGTTGATTGAAAATCCAGATATGGTGGCAAATTCTTCCAGTGTCTCCACGGCTTTCGGTAGTGTATTCGTAGTATCTCCCATATAGAGCATCACATCATCAGCATACAGTGCTATTTTCTGTGGGGTTTCCTTGATTTGCACTCCTTTTATGTCGGGGTTTCCTCTGTATCTTGCTGCTAGCGGTTCCAAAGCCATTGCAAATATTAGAGGAGCTAGGGGGCAGCCCTTGCGCGTACCCCTCCGTATCTCCACTTGTTTTGAGTCGCAGGCATTTATCCGAAATGATGTAGATGGGCGTTGAAAATTTGCCAGGATCATCCTGCTGAATAGTGTTCCCCATCCGAATTTCTCCAGGACCATCCGTAGGTATTCCCAGTCCAAGCTGTCGAAAGCCTGTGAGGCGTCCAGGGCAGCTATTGCAAATTTCTGGTTTGTCCGTCTCCGCCATTCGATCACATCTATGGCTCTTCTGACGTTATCTTGGGTGTGTCGTCCTCTGACAAAAGCCGCGTGGTCCTCGTGAATGATATCTGGGAGGATCTGCCGTAGCCTATTCGCTGATATCTATATAGTATAGCTTGGTATCCGTGTTTAGGAGTGCTATCGGGCGGTAACTTGAGCATTCGGTGGGATCTTTGTTTGGTTTCAGCGCAAGGATCGTGGAGGATCTTGCCATATCTGAGGAGATCGATCCGGTGTCTCTAATTGTGTTGAAGAGTCGGGTGAGGGGTCCCAGTAGTTGCGTTCGGAATATTTTGTAGTAGGCATTTCCGAAGCCGTCTGGACCCGGGGTCTTGTTCCTTGGTAGTGAAGAGATAGCCTCATTGATTTCCTGAGCTGTGAATGGCCTCCCCAGGATTTCTGCGTCCTTGTCCGAGATTTGGGGTAGGTTAGTAGCCAGTAGGTATGATTTTTGGTCTGTCGCGTTTAGGTTTGTTCCCTGTAGCTCTTCATGGAATCGGACCATTATTTCTCTTTTCTCTTCCTCTTTTGTGATCTCATCTCCTTTTCCATTTCTTAAGGCAACTATATAGTTACGGGATTTCTGTTTGTTTAATTTGGCCGCTAGAAATTTATTTGCCTTGCCGCCGTGGACGTAGTATGATTGTTTCGTGTTAAGCAACGTCTGTGCCACTGCGTCCGCAGTGTGACTTTCTAGTTGGGCACGAACCTTCTTTAGCTCTCGCCAGGATTTCTGCGTTTGTCGGGCCTTGTGATTTTTCTCTGCATCTTTTAGGGCTAGTTCCATCCTCCGGGTTAGTATTGCTCGTTCCCTACAGTATACTGCTGCTTGGGCCATGAATTCTCCCCGGATTACGGCCTTCCCCGCATCCCAGACTGTTGTCCAGTCAACCTTGCCGTTGTCGTTCTCTTTGAAATAGTTGTTTATGGTTTCCTCCATGTGTGCTCTAAGCACTAGGTCACGCAGGATCAGTTCGTTGAGTCTCCACTGCGGGCGTTGCTTAATTTCCCCTCTGTCTATTTCCAGGCTAACTACTGGGGCGTGGCCTGTAATATATTGTGTTCCAATTTCCACCTTAGTCACTTGGGGTATTAGAGTTGCCGACACCAGGATCATGTCTATTCTGGAGTATCCTCTGTGTACCCCAGAATAATGAGTGTATTCTCTCGTGTCTCCTTGGAAGAAGCGCCAGGTCTCGATTACTTCTAGCTCTCTGAGGAACGTTCTCAGCGCCTGTCTGTTTCTCTGGTCGGCTGCCGTAGAGGGCAGGGTTTTGTCGAGGTTAGGGTCCATTATGCAGTTGAAATCCCCTCCTATGATTGTTTGGCCTTCACACCAGCTCCCTATTTTAAGTAGGAGATCAGTGATGTATCGGTCTTGTTTGTCGTTAGGAGCGTATATCGTCAGGATTGTGTAGGTCTTCCCTTTTATAGTTCCTTTGATTCCCAGGTATCTCCCTTCATTATCACTAATCATCTGTTGTTTTCGGAAGTTCAGTCCCTTAGCCAGCAGTATTGCGACCCCTTTTGTTTTCGAGCCGCTGGAGGCGAAGTATTGTTGTGGGAATGCCTTGTTACGCATTCTTTTTTCATCCGTTTTCAAGAGGTGGGTTTCTTGAAGGAGCGCTACCTTTGCAGGCATCTTCTCGAGCCTGTTGAGAATCGTATGTCGTTTCCCGGGGGAGTTCAGCCCTTGTACATTTAGCGATACGATCAGTGTATCTGCCATTTTTGTATGTAATATGTTTGTTGCTTCTGTCTTTTGGTGTGTTTTGTTTCGGGTTAGTTTGAGGTGGTCCACCTGCTGTGGTCAGGTGTTTCCTCGGTTTCTCTTCCAGTTGCTTCTTTATTTAGTGTCTTCTTCAGGGTGTTTCGTTCGTGATATTTGAAGGGGCCTCCCAGTTTCTTTTCTCTGTTAGGTCTTTTTTTCCTCTCGGATGACCATTCCCATTGGTTATTTTGGTTGCTGGGTGCGCTATTTTGTGGGCTAGTTTCGTTTGGCTTTGTTCTTCCTCAATTTGTAGTAACAAAAGGCCTTCTTCGCATGTACTGATCCTTCTTTGTTTCTCTTTCCAGAGGAAGGCTAGTCCAAAGGGGAATGTCCATCTGTATGCGATTTGTTTGGCTTGTAGTGCTTTTGTGATCGGTTGCATAAGCTTTCTTTTATGTAGGGTGATCAATGCTAGATCCTGGTACAGTTGGATTCGCCCTCCATTGATTGTTAGTTCTTTGTGGGTATGTGCGGCTCTCAAGATGTCTTCTTCCAGACTATAGGAGGTCATGGCAATAAGAACATCTCTAGGTCTCACTCCTGGCTCATTCCTTTTGGGGCCCACTCGGTGGATTCTGTCAAATTCAAATCTCTCTGGGGGGGCGTCGTTCAGGATGCTGCTGAAGCAGTGTGGCATGGTGTCCCATAGATATTTATCCTGGATCGTGTCTGGGAGGCCCTTGAACCAGAGGTTGGATCTTTGTGAGCGATTTTCCAAGTCTTCGGTTTGGATATCTAGGTTATTTGTAGCTCTGGCGACCTGGTCTAGTAGGCTATTGTATTGCTTTGCTTCCTCTGCCATATGTGAGAGTCCATTTTCGAGTGCGTCCACTCTGCCTCCAAGTTCGTCTATTTCTTGTCGTACCTCTTTCAGGGATGTCTTTAGCTCTTCTTTCATTGTTTCTAGTTGGGTCTGGAGTGTGTTTGTTATCCTGGATTCCATTCCCCTAAGGCAGTCAAGTAGTTCTTCCTTATTTTTAGCCATATCGGAATTGTTAGGCGTCGTTGGTTCTCCCTGGTCCGGAGGTTCTTGGGGGGCACTTTGTTGTGTTGTGCTCCAGCAGCTTTCTAGCAGACGACTTTGGTTTTTCGCCAGTGTCTTGGTTCTTGTGTGGAGGGTTTTCCCTTTAATCCCGGGCATCAGGTTCTCTCTCCGTTGAGACTCCATGTGGGCCTCTTGACACTTGTTTTTGTGGGTCTCTGCTAGGGATAGCTCCGTCCGATTAGGTTTTCCTAGCGGTATTCCGTGTGGTTGGGTATGATAGTGTCCCCAAACACCAAGCTGGGGCTGATCAGCGGGGTGCAAAGGGCACCAATCACAAAGTGTGGGGTACCCCCAGATAGTCACATTTTTAATGGCAGGGGAGAAGGGGCAGGGGGCCCCAGCCGCGCTCCCGTGTCGGCCCGAGGTGGTGGCAGGGCCCAGTTGGGGGGGTCCGTACCCTCCCGGGTGTTGTTGGTCTCAAGAAGGGGGCGCTCTCCCAGCCTGCACCCCCGCTCCCTACCTCTCCCCGGTGTTGGCGCTGGTCGGGAGCGTCTCTGTCACTCCCGCCGGGCGTTTTAAGGCCTGCTGGGTGTAATTCCCTTGCACTGCGTGGACTGCACTGGTGGCCTCAAGAGTCCCATATACCGCTGGGGCAGCAGCCACCCCTCTCCTCACCTTTCTCCTTGGGGTTCTGTGTGTAGGGGGTGTCTGGGTGCGCTCCAGCATCGGCCTAGATGGTGATGAGCCCCCTTTCGACCCCCCCTTATGAGCATCCCAGGACAGGAGCGGGTCCGTGATATGTCACTAGGTGGATGGGCCGGGGGGGCTCCGGTGCGGGGCTCTCTGGCTTCACTGCGGTGTATATGGGTGCGCCTAGTCCGGGGCAGTGCACCAATGCGAAGGCTGGCGGTTTATCTGATGCCAGCGCCCTGCGCAGACTGCCGCACTTGGTGGCCGTGGGTTGGACTGTGGCAATGTTTTGTGCAGCGATGTGTGATTCGGGAGGCCTTTATCCCTGGTGCAGGGGCTAGGGAACCATCAGTGTCGCCCTTCCTTTGGTTGTCTGGGTGGCGTTCTTGTTGGGTTAGCGTTCCGCTAATGTCAGGGTTATGCAACTGCTGTGGGGGCGCGGTGGGGCTGGGTGTGCCACTTACTTGTGAGCCCAGGCCGCCGCTGCTGCGTACCTGAGTCTGTGGATGTTGGCAGGACTCTTCGTTGTGCCCTTAGCCCTGTCCGGCTCCGGGGGCACACCTTGTGCGCTCGCTATGTGGCAACTTGGTAAACAGTAGTAGTGCAGACCCCGGGGGGCACTCTCCTGGGGATATTATGTCAGCTGGGGGGAGAGGCAGGGGTCCATGTAGGCAGGCAACAGGGGGCATGCAGCGCTGATCAGGCGGTCCCCAGCTCCTCATCTGAAGTCTCGCTGGCCCGGGTCCGGATGGTGCGTGGGAAGGAGCAGGGACCCGCCACAGGAGGCAGTCTCCGGATCTTCTCGCAGCGTGGGATCAAACAAGGCTGCGGGCCGCCCACGGCTTGTTGACCCCGGTGTCATCCTCAGGCAGTGTAGAGCAGATGGGCCGCAGATGACAGGCCCTCCTAGCAGGGGGGGCCAGCCCGTGTCAGTCGGCACAGCCGGGGTCCCAGGCGCAGTCGGAGACAGAGGGCAGACACCACGCCCGCCTCATCAGAGGAGGTCTGGCCCCCGCAACCCCCAGCAGGCACATGGGCAGAGGTAGGAAGAGTCCGCTGAGAGCACCGCAGTAAACCGTGCTTCGGGCCCCTTCAGTAGAGGAGCTCCGGACAGGGCGACTTCACGGGATAAGCTCCAGGGGCCGAGAGGAGGCGTATAGACCTGCGCCTACCAGGGCGCGCGTCACACGGGCGATGGGCCCTCTCCCCAGCCCGGCAGGTTCACTTTCACTTTCGCGCCGTCCCTGGCACCAAACTTCAGACGAAGTTTACTCGGGATTCCCGAGTCCGATTTCTGTCGGGTTTTTTCTTGCACAGAGCCAGGGTGTTCCGACGCACGATTCTCCAACTTTTCACCCTCACTTTTGTAGTTTTTTTTACTGGTGAGTTCCGAGGTGACCCCCGACCAGCCATGAGGACTCCAGCCATACTCCTGGGGGAGTGTGGGATAGCACCTGCTTACCAGCCCCAAGAGCTCAAATATTAAGGAGGTCAGTGGATGCGGAGTTCCCGAAGGTCCACCTGGTCAGGGCACTGCTCTTGCTCCAACAGGGTACAGACCTTTAAAGGAAGAATCTGAGGGCGAGAGGAGCAGAGAATCTCCTAAAAGGATACATGAGTGTACGTGTGCATGAAGGCGCAAGGGAGTCGTGTCGGATCCTTTTTATGGTGTATAGGACGCACCCTCACAAGAGGTGGAGGGCAATAGGGTGTAGTATTCTTAGATTGTAGGTCCGGTTATCCGATAGGGAGATGGTGCCACATCTGCATTAGAGCAGAGGGTTGCGTAGTAAGTGGCGGGCCTCGTTAGACGAGAGTTGCACATAGTGCAGGCAATTGGTATAGTTGCATCATGTTTTATTGTTATGGGTGAAGAGTTTGATGCTAAAAAGAACCAGGGAAAGAGGCATAGGTGCTAGTGTCTTGTGAGTAGTAGCAGAATATTGCAGTTTAGTGGAAATTATCATTGTTTTTGTTGATCGTGGCTGTAGAGATTACGGAAGGGCCAGAGCCGAATTAACATGTAAATAAGAACTGTGTAGCGCATGCAAGGGGGTGCAGTCGAAAGAAGGGAGAAACAACAACACTCTCGGTGTACTAACATAAGCTATTGTTGTTAAGGTGGTGGGACTTTGGAGAGGGCCATTCATATACTAATAAGACTAATGGGAAGGGCCTGTGGAGAAGGCCATTGTGTGTGAGTGGAACATGAGGTGTGAAAAGGCGGGGCATGTGGAGAGGCCTAGCGTGAATGAAAATAGGATGAACAAGCTAAGTGGTAACTATAAGATTGAGTGAGTGGGAGCGAGAGAATAAGGATATAAGAGTTTTTGGTTTGAATAACAAAGGGAAAGAATAAAAGGGGGAAGCAAAGAGTGCTCTAATAATCAGGACTTGGGCAGGATAATGTCATCCTATTGGACGGATGCACCCCTTGAGCATATGTGTAGAAAAGTGCCTCAATATCACGATAAAATAACAAAGTACCACTTTCACTGGGTATACGACACGGTGGGGAAGTGTTATCAGGAATGACCCAGAGAGGGAACATTAGATAAAAGTATTATCGACAATATGTACTCATGCTTGTCGGCCACCTATTGTAAGGAAGGCATGGTATCAACAGTAAAACAGACACAAGTGACCACAGCTCGTGGGTGTTTATTGAACTTCAAACAGGGTATGATAAACGCCTACTTAGTCCTAAATCTACAGATGGGAGACAACTACGACCATCAAATAATAGTAACGGAGTCCCAGTGGTATCTTGTCAAAATAAAAGGGCCTATACTAAAAAAAAAGCTATTGCCAATCCTTACCTCTAAATACAAATAGTGTAGGGAATAATGTTATGAAAAGAAAGAAGTGTTCAAAATGATATGTCAGGATGTTCAGGCCATTGGCTTCCCTTCCCCACGTTTTCAGCACGTGACATGGCAGATCACTCGAGCGTAGCTCTTTGACTTCCTTGGTACGAGGACACAGTTCAATTAGCAGCATCAGGGCCTTCTATGCCCAAGTCTCTTTACTTGTCAAACAGGGTAATTCATGGAAATTCGCACAAAAGTGTCGCACGCGGCTGGCGCACAGCGTGCCCGTGCGAATGTCTGCGCCAGCCGCGTGCGATAAAATCAATTTCCGCGCACAGCGTATTCATGGATTCTCACCTCCAAAAGCAGACGTGGCGCAGAGTGGCGCAGCGACCCTGCAGCAGCGCCAGTTACGCCCCCAAGAACGCCCTCGCTCAAGGAAAAGCCATCAAGATCGCAAAACCATTGCAAAGGGCTGCGCCAACCCTGTACCAGTTTACCGGACTGGCAAACAGCAAACGCAAAGCGGAGAACGTGTATTACGGGTTTCGGGAACACGCGTGCGCGAGAAGTTTCATACGCGATCTGGCCTGGGGGAGCGTGTGCGTGTATTTCAGGGGTGCGTGAGAAGTCTCACACGCGATCGGGCCTGGTGGAGCGTGTGCGTGTATTTCAGGGGTGCGCGAGAAGTTGTACATGCGAATGGCCTGGGTGCGTGTATTTCAGGGGTGCGTGAGAAGTTCCACACGCGATTGGCCTGGGCGCCTGTATTTCAGGGGTGCGCGAGAAGTTCTACATGCGATCGTGCTGGGCGTGTGTATTTCGGGGGTGCGCGTGAAGTTCTACACGTGATCGTGCAGGGCGCGTGTATTTCGGGGGTGCACTTGAAGTTCCACACGCGATCTGGCCTGGGGAAGCGTGTGCGTGTATTTCAGGGATGCGCAAGAAGTCTCACACGCGATCGTGCCTGGGGGAGAGTGTGCGTGTATTTCAGGGGTGCGCAAGAAGTTTTACACGCGAATGGCCTGGGTGCGTGTATTTCAGGGGTGCGCGAGAAGTAACACACGCGATTGGCCTGGGCGCGTGTATTTCGGGGGTGCGCGTGAAGTTCCACACGCGATCTGGCCTGGGGGAGCGTGTGCGTGTATTTCAGAGGTGCACGAGAAGTTTCACACGCGAACGGGCTGGGTGCGTGTATTTCAGGGGTGCGCGAGAAGTTCCACACGTGATCGTGCTGGGCGCGTGTATTTCAGAGGTGCGGGTGAAGTTCCACATGCGATCTGGCCTGGGGGAGCGTGTGCATGTATTTCAGAGGTGCGCGAGAAGTTTCACACGCGAACGGGCTGGGTGCGTGTATTTCAGGGGTGGGCGAGAAGTTTCACACGCGATTGGGCTGGGTACGTGTATTTCAGGGGTGTGCGGGAAGTTTTACACGCAAATGGCCTGGGTGTGGGTATTTCAGGGGTGCGCAAGAAGTTCCACACGCGATTGGCCTGGTCGCGTGTATTTCAGGGGTGCGCGAGAAGTTCTACACACGATCGTGCTGGGCGCGTGTATTTCAGGGGTGCGCGTGAAGTTCTACACGCGATCGTGCTGGGCGCATGTATTTCGGGGGTGCGCGTGAAGTTCCACACGTGATTGGGCTGGGTGCGGGTATTTCAGGGGTGCGCGGGAAGTTTCACACGCGAATGGGCTGCGTGCGGGTATTTCAGTGGTGCGCGAGAAGTTTCACACGCGATTGGGCTGGGTACGTGTATTTCTGGGTGCGCGGGAAGTTTCACACGCGATATCAGCAAGGTACTTGTATTCCAGGGGTGCGCTGGAAGTTCCACACGCGAATGTCCTGTCTACGTGTATCTTAGGGTGCGCGGGAAGTTTCACTCGCGACATCAGCAGGGTACGTGTATTTCAGGGGTTCCGTGGAGTACTACACGTGAATTGGCCGTGTGGGTCCTCCCAGGTGTTCGCTGCACAACCTCCACGGCCCCTGCAGGCCGCCCACACCACGGGGGACTAGTCTGCACCCCCACTTGTCCCCCTGCACCCCCACCCCCTAGCACTGTGGGGCACCCTCCACCAGGCACCCAACTCATGTTCCCCTGCACCCCCACCCCCCAGCACTGTGGTGCACCCTCCACCAGGCCCCAACTCATGTTCCCCTGCACCCCCACCCCCCAGCACTGTGGGGCACCCTCCACCAGGCACCCAACTCATGTTCCCCTGCACCCCCACCCCCCAGCACTGTGGTGCACCCTCCACCAGGCCCCAACTCATGTTCCCCTGCACCCCCACCCCCCAGCACTGTGGGGCACCTGCCAGCAGGCCCCCACTCATGTCCAACTCATGTCTCCCATCACTCCCACCCCCCAGCACTGTGGTGCACTCTCCACCAGGCACCAACTCATGTTCCCCTGCACCCCCACCCCCCAGCACTGTGGGGCACCTGCCAGCAGGCCCCCACTCATGTCCAACTCATGTCTCCCATCACCCCCACCCCCCAGCACTGTGGTGCACCCTCCACCAGGCCCCAACTCATGTTCCCCTGCACCCCCACCCCCCAGCACTGTGGGGCACCCTCCACCAGGCCCCAACTCATGTTCCCCTGCACCCCCACCCCCCAGCACTGTGGGGCACCTGCCAGCAGGCCCCCACTCATGTCCAACTCATGTCTCCCATCACCCACACCCCCCAGCACTGTGGTGCACCCTCCACCAGGCCCCAACTTCTGTTCCCCTGCACCCCCACCCCCCAGCACTGTGGAGCACCCTCCACCAGGCCCCAACTCATGTTCCCTGCACCCCCACCCCCCAGCACTGTGGGGCACCCTCCACCAGGCCCCAACTCATGTTCCCCTGCACCCCCACCCCCCAGCACTGTGGGGCACCTGCCAGCAGGCCCCCACTCATGTCCAACTCATGTCTCCCATCACCCCCACCCCCCAGCACTGTGGTGCACCCTCCACCAGGCCCCAACTCATGTTCCCCTGCACCCCCACCCCCCAGCACTGTGGGGCACCCTCCACCAGGCCCCAACTCATGTTCCCCTGCACCCCCACCCCCCAGCACTGTGGGGCACCCTCCACCAGGCACCCAACTCATGTTCCCCTGCACCCCCACCCCCCAGCACTGTGGTGCACCCTCCACCAGGCCCCAACTCATGTTCCCCTGCACCCGCACCCCCCAGCACTGTGGGGCACCTGCCAGCAGGCCCCAACTCAGGTTTCCCAGCCAACATGTCATCACAATCTAGATCCCTGGTCCCTATGGTCAGCCTCCAAATGCAGAACACCCACCTGAGTATTGCATCCACCCACTTAGAAATGGCAATAACATGATAGAACACCAATTGCAAGTTTGGAAACAAACACATGTCCCTCACATACACCCAATGGGTGTCAGTGAATCTCAAAACCCATATCATGATATGCATGAAACCAATGAGATGATACTACACATTGAAGTTTGATCAAGAAATATGTATTAAAGGAAACATAAATTGAATCAAAAATAAACAAACAGAAATGGGAATGTAAAAAAATAAAAAGAAGCATGTCCGTGAAAAAATGCAAAACCAAAAATCATAATCCAAAGGAATGGTGTCCAAAGTCACAGTCCACAAATGAAAATCCTATGGAAAATAATAATCGAAAGCCATTGCTCCATGGGTAAATTGTAAAATAAAAAGAAATTCCAACAGTGAACTATGTACAGATGAACAAGCCAGGGTCCATGATCCCAACAAAAGAAATGAAACCTATCTAACAACACTACCTAATAAAAAAAAACTATATACAAAAATGTGGCCCATTGTCCAAAAGGTCCAAAATAAATAAAAAAGCAAAGGAAACCTAACACTAACTACATAACTATTTACAAGGGCAGCAGGCTAGTCCGACGGCTCACTGGTTGTTGTCATGGGCCAGGGCATCATCGAACTCCTGTTCAATGGCTTGGAGGCGGGCATGTTCCCTGGCCCCGAGGTCCCGCAGGGATAATGCAGTGTCCAGCTCCAACTCCCTGCGAAGACCCTCGAGGCACTCAGCCCGCCTCAGCGCCTCCGCATGGAGTTCTCCGCCCTGACCAGCCCAACCGCTCCCACACGTAAGCCACTCCCATTCCAGGGTTCTCCTGCCCTCCGGCCGATGCCTGCACCCTTGATGTTGATGGCCCCGAGCCATGATGCCTCCCACGTCGAGCCTGCCGCTGCCTCCGACCCAACTGCCTGGGCCAGCACGCCGGCATCCAGGCTGATGGAATCCACCGACACCGTCGTGCCCGTGCCCTGCCCGGTGATGCCGTCACATCCTCCATCTGCTGGGGTCCAGTTGCTGGTGTGTCCACCCCTGCTGGACCTCCGACTCCCGACTGTGGCAGGGATGGGATCCCCACCGAGGTGGCTGCATTGGTCGGGGCAGGTCCACAGGGGGCCCTGGTGGCATCTGGGCCGGAAGACGGCATGGAGTATGACTGGCGCATAGCCTCCACAGAGGAGGAGAGGGTCGCCAGAGTGCCCGACACATGCACGAGACCCCCGACCATGACCGCTCCCAACTGGGCCACGCTGCCACGGTGCTCTTCGTGATGACGTGCGTGCTCCCCCCGGGAAGCACGGATCTCATCACGAATGACAGCCGTGCGCAACGTGACACCAATCAGGACCTTCTCCATACGGCCAGGGGTCCCCTCGTCCACAGGTGGAGGGGAGTCAGATGACATGGACATCCCCCCTACCTGCAGACGGGCCTGGGATGGGGCATCCCTGCTGGTGCATGGTGGTGCAGTCACAGTGTCAGGGACAGTGACATGCACAGGCACCTCCACGGCGACCTGTGCTGCCTCCTGCCCTGCCCCTGGACTGCACCACTTGCACCAGCAGAGATGCCCCCACCAGGCCCCATGTGCGGCTCAGTAGCGGCCTCCTCCTCCTCTGTGGAAACCACCAACCTGGATGGCTCTACACCGTCTTCCGCCATTGCAAGCCCCTGTGGGGGCTCACCCACCCCTTCCGCTGAAGCCGTGGGGGCATCCCCACCGCTTAGCTCCACAGCGCCGTCTCCGCCCTCTTCTTCACTTTGCGCTGTGTAGAGGGAGACATAGAACACAAGCATCAGGGTACTATACAATGGTCCCCTAGACAGGAAGCAACAGCAGATGAGTGGCACCTTCAAAGATCACTTCCATCATGTCCCTCCACAGCACATGGGTCAGTGCAGGCAAAACACATGCAGTAACAGGCATGGCGCATGCTATGGACATAAGCAAACATGTCCAAGGGACTCTTGAAGCATACAATGTTGTTTTTGGACTCACATGCATCATGGGTCATGCCTATCACATGCACACACTTCAACGTACTTTCATCCATCTGGGCTCGTACACCCCAGACACAGTGGATGCAAGGATAACTAGGCTGCATCAGTGATTCTGAACATTGTCACAGACATGTGTCATGCATCCATGGCATTCACAAGTCACAGACACGCAGGTCAGAAACACAGACATGGACACCATACATGTACATGGCATCAGCACCCATCCCTCACCCCCCCCCCCATGTCCAGGAACAGAGACTGGCATGCTCTCATGTGTCCATTCCGCATAGGGCTCCCCATGTTGCATTTAAACACATACACCAACCGTGTGCTTCACACATTACTGGTCTCACATGCATGACCATGATGTCCCTGCACGCACACACACGTGTACATGGCCTATGTCACACATACAGGCAAGTATCAGACAACCAGCACACTGCAACATGCCCTGTCTCACACAGCAATGCTTGGCCACTTACCGCTCGACTCCAGACGGGTCTGCCTCTCAAGGATCTGGGCATGGAGCGATGGGCGTACGCGTTCCAGGACCCTCAGCTGGATGGTACTCATGCTGCCCCGGCCCCCCTCCACGAGGCGCCGGGCCTTCATGAGGGTCCTGGACCTGAAGTCCTCCCAGCGCTTCTTGACTTGCTTGATGTTGCGGGTTGCCACCCCCTCCGCGTTGATGGCAACCACAAAGTCGTCCCAGATCCTGTCCCGTCCTTCCTTGTCGGCGCGTGGTGATCCGAAGAGGGCATCATAATGCCCCAGGACAAGCTCCACCAGGACACCAACTTCCTTCTGACTGAAGCTGGTGGCCCTCTGCCCCTCTGGCTAGGGGTCGCCAGTGGTCTCGGATGGTGTTTGCCCCGACATGGCGACCCCCGAGGCAGGTGTGGGTGGGCAACTGGGTCCTGGGGCTGGGCTGTGGAGCGATGGTATCCCAGTCGGGAGTGTTCTGTTCCAGCAGGGGTGGACACAGCAACTGGACCCCTGCAGATGGCTGATGTGCAGGCACCAAATGGCAGGGCACGGTGGCAGCAGGCAGGCAGCAGCAGATGGCTCGTGGGAGGCTGCTCAGGGCTCTGGGGGGCAGTAATTCGGCCTTTTGGGCAGGAGCGTGCTCTTCTGTGTGCTTACGCGTGGCCAGCTTGATACGGAGTGATTTGGCACGTGAAAATTCTGCACGTCAGCGTGTAAATCGAGGAAAGGCCTTTAGCGCGTAAGCGCGTTAGCACGCATACGCGATTCCTTTGGACCAAAGGCCCTTAGCGCGTATGCGCGTCTGTGACGTATCGCGCACGGGCATTGCTTTTCGTGGGGTGCGGTGCGTGTGTTTTCCAGGCGTTGGGGTTCACACGCTATTACTTCACAGCAGGTGGGTGTTGGCTACGCGTTCTTCTACACGCAAGGCAGACGGTGAGTGGTACCCTGCTCCCCCAGGCCCGATCGCGTGTAAAACCACCCGCGAGCCCCTGAAATACACGTACCCCGCTCCCCCAGGCCTGATCGCGTGTAAAACCACCCGCGAGCCCCTGAAATACACGTACCCTGCTCCCCCAGGCCCGATCGCGTGTAAAAACACCCACGAACCCCTGAAATACACGCACCCAGGCCAATCGCGTGTGGAACTTCTCGCGCACCTCTGAAATACACGCGCCCAGGCCAATCGCGTGTGGAACTTCTCGTGCACCACTGAAATACACGCGCCCAGGCCAATCGCGTGTGGAAATTCTCACGCACCCCTGAAATACACGCGCCCAGGCCAATCGTGTGTGGAACTTCTCGCGCACCTCTGAAATACACGCACACGCTCCCCCAGGCCCGATCGCGTGTGGAACTTCTTATGCACCCCTGAAATACACGCACACGCTCCCCCAGGCCCGATCGCGTGTGGAACTTCTCGCGCACCCCTGAAATACACGCGCCCAGGCCAATCGCGTGTGGAACTTCTCGCGCTCCCCTGAAATACACGCGCCCAGGCCAATCGCGTGTGGAACTGCTCGCGCACCTCTGAAATACACGCGCCCAAGCCAATCGCGTGTGAAACTTCTCGCGCACCTCTGAAATACACGCACACAGGCCAATCGCGTGTGAAACTTCTCGCGCACCTCTGAAATACATGCGCCCAAGCCAATCGCGTGTGGAACTTCTCGCGCACCCCTGCAATACACGCGCACAGGCCAATCGTGTGTGAAACTTCTCGCGCACCTCTGAAATACACGCGCCCAAGACAATCGCGTGTGGAACTTCTCGCGCACCCCTGAAATACATGCGCCCCGGCCAATCGCTTGTGGAACTTCTCGCGCACCTCTGAAATACACGCACACGCTCCCCCAGGCCCGATCGCGTGTGGAACTTCTCGCGCACCTCTGAAATACACGCACACGCTCCCCCAGGCCCGATCGCGTGTGGAACTTCTCGTGCACCCCTGAAATACACGCGCCCAGGCCAATCGCGTGTGGAACTTCTCGCGCACCTCTGATATACACGCACACGCTCCCCCAGGCCCGATCGCGTGCGGAACTTCTCGCGCGCCCCTGAAATACACACACACGCTCCCCCAGGCCCGATCACGTGTGGAACTTCTCGCACACCCCTGAAATACACGCACACGCTCCCCCAGGCCCGATCGCGTGTGGAACTTCTCGCGCACCTCTGAAATACACGCACACGCTCCCCCAGGCCCGATCGCGTGTGGAACTTCTTGCGCACCTCTGATATACATGCACACGCTCCCCCAGGCCCGATCGCGTGTGGAACTTCTCGCGCACCCCTGAAATACACGCGCCCAGGCCAATCGCGTGTGGACCTTCTCGCGCACCTCTGAAATACACGCACACGCTCCCCCAGGCCCGATCGCGTGTGGAACTTCTCGCGCACCCCTGAAATACACGCACACGTTCCCCCAGGCCCGATCGCGTGTGGAACTTCTCGCGCACCTCTGAAATACACGCACACGCTCCCCCAGGCCCGATCGCGTGTGGAACTTCTCGCGCACCCCTGAAATACACGCGCCCAGGCCAATCGCGTGTGGAACTTCTCGCGCACCCCTGAAATACACGCGCACAGGCCAATCGCGTGTGGAACTTCTCGCGCACCTCTGAAATACACGCACATGCTCCCCCAGGCCCGATCGCGTGTGGAACTTCTCGCGCACCCCTGAAATACACGCACACGCTCCCCCAGGCCCGATCGCGTGTGGAACTTCTCGCGCACCTCTGAAATACACGCACATGCTCCCCCAGGCCCGATCGCGTGTGGAACTTCTCGCGCACCCCTGAAATACACGCACACGCTCCCCCAGGCCCGATCGCGTGTGGAACTTCTCGCGCACCTCTGATATACATGAACACGCTCCCCCAGGCCCGATCGCGTGTGGAACTTCTCGCGCACCCCTGAAATACACGCGCCCAGGCCAATCGCGTTTGGAACTTCTTGCGCACCTCTGAAATACACGCACACACTCCCCCAGGCCCGATCGCGTGTGGAACTTCTCGCGCACCCCTGAAATACACGCACACGCTCCCCCAGGCCCGATCGCGTGTGGAACTTCTCGCGCACCCCTGAAATACACGAGCCCAGGCCAATCGCGTGTGGAACTTCTCGCGCACCCCTGACATACACGCGCACAGGCCAATCGCGTGTGGAACTTCTCGCGCACCTCTGAAATACACGCACATGCTCCCCCAGGCCCGATCGCGTGTGGAACTTCTTGCGCACCCCTGAAATACACGCACATGCTCCCCCAGGCCCGATCGCGTGTGGAACTTCTCGCGCACCCCTGAAATACACGCACATGCTCCCCCAGGCCCGATCGCGTGTGGAACTTCTCGCGTGTGTAGAACTTTGGCGCACATTTTTTGCCTGCGCCGGGACGCTACCGCCTGCTTTCGTGTGGCGGACATGTATGGGCCTGTGCGCGTCTTTGGCCGTGCGCTGTTTTTCCCTATTCCATTCCATGAATACGTGTTGTAGGCGAGCGTGTGGGGGTTCCGCGCACTTGCCTCCTGTGCTTCCCCCGTGACACCCACATTTTCACGAGTTGTTCCCCATTCTGCGTGTAACGCCCCGTGTTACGCCTACTTTTGTTATGTGCGCCGCGCTATGTGCGAATTCGCTGTGGCCTTATCGCACGGCGTTCGGTGACCTGTGTGCCAGCGTGCGCCAGCGTGCGCCGCACACTTTTTCAGCGCACATCCCACATTTTGCGCGTGCACGGACTTCCATGAATAGATGTGCGCTGTTTTCTGTGCGATAATCACACTTGCACTGCGATTTTCGCTCTTTCACTGCAAAACGCACGTTTTCGCCGAAATTTTCGGCGCACATTAATTCCATGAATCGGCCAAAAAGTCTTTTGATTCAGAGGATATCAGGCGATGGAAAATGTTAGTCCCCATTCCCTTGAAGCTCCATAGGACTTCATCGGTGTGGGGACACAGAAGCACTGGCACCATTGCCAACAGTGCTGGTGCATCCGTGACAACTCTGCTTTGCAGGGCCGTTGCGCCGGCCAGTTCAGACCTGCCGGGTGCATAGGCCCAAGAAAGCAGAGTTGTAGTCTGCCGGTCCGGAAAACGTGCCAGTACATTGCTACCGGCACCATTATTTTCAGACCAGCAGACTTGTAATGAGGCCCCCTGTTCAAAATTGACTGAAAAGTCCAAACGGTAGCAGCGTTATCAAACTCTGAAAAGGCATTCGATTCATTAAGGGAATTTCTATTTACAGTCCTCCAAAAAAATGAAAATTTCAGATTATGCCAGAAATGCGTGAAATTATTAGATTCTGACCCCATAGTAAGGATTAATCAGTTAGGTTGGGGAACTAGACAGGATTGCCCCCTATAGCCCTGTATATAGCCTATTTGCTCTTGATGTGTAACTGTTTGCTGCCAGGATTAGAACGTTTTCTATTGAAAGGGGGCTGGCGAAGGGGGCGGTCAGAAAGAGATTATCTCCCACTACGCTGACAACATTCTGCTCTATGTTAAGGACCCAACCTCAATCTCAGACCTCTCACGCAAGAGATAGAGAAATGTGGCCAATAGTCAGGCATCATATACATTGGGCTAAGTCCTTAATGCTTCCTGTAACAAATAAGACCTTTAGGCTGCTTTATATAGGAGAATGTAAGTGGGAACCACTATCAGTAAAACACCTGTCAGTCAGTAGAAACCACACCTCATTCCTGAATAACAACCACAACACTTACCTTGAATGCCACCGTCATGAAGTCTCGCAAAGGATTCCGTTGCCTATATCCACTAATGGGAGAATATCCATTGCCAACATTTTAATAGTTCCTGAACTCTTTTACATATTCCAAATCATCCCGATATGGCAGGAAGAAGCTTTTTCGAGCAACTGTGCCCACTATTAATACGGCACCCTAAATATCCCAGAATAAAATGGGTAGTTATGATGGGCCCCTTTTCCCAAGGGGAACTTGGAGTGCTGACATGGAACTGTACTTCTTAGTATGCCAGGGTATGAGTTCTTTCCCTACGTCGGAATAGAGAAATTGTCAGTCTGCCCACATTTGTTACAAGCAACCCTGTTTTCTCTCAACCCAAAAGATACCTGCAAGTTTGTTCCCATATCCTGTACTGTAAGAGCTTGGGAAAGTTGCATGCATGTGTGAATACTTAATTCCCTACACACCGGAACTTACTCTGTGGGTTATCAAAAAACTACATCCTATGTGCGATGAGTGGATAGCAAACACCTTATCTAACTAAGCTTCCTCAGTGAACAATCTAGAGGTTCCTATACAACTACTTCTTCATAGGAATGACTATAGCACTCAGATCTTCACCCTCTCCGTTCCATGCATGCTCTGATATTCCTCTCACTAAACCACTCACCCTTCTCTCTTCCTACTCTCCTCCCACCTACTCCAGGCATCCTCTGCTGTCCCCCTAATGGGTGTCTATCCTCTGCTCTCTTACTGCTGACCTCCACCCTACTACTCCACCACACTACTATGCCCACATCATCTCAACCACTCCCCTTGCACGCAGCCCGAATAATCTTTCTATAAGAACCTCTGCACCATCCATCCTCTACCTGGTCTCTTGTCTGGCTGCACATCCTCTGACCTCACCTGAATAACTCACAACTTCCTGTTTTCTAGGTCTCTTCATCTTGTCCCTTGCTGTTCTCACTTCACAGGAGAATGTACAATTACCTAAAGACATACATTTGGGTCGAAGCCCTGACCCTTTTCTCGTGTGCAGATTCACTGGAGGTTTGCAATGGCGTCCCACGGTGGATTGAGTAAGGGCATGGCAGGCCTGGCAGCCAGTTTGGCTGGTGAGGTGTTCTGTGGCTCTCTCACAGGTGAGCCTAGTGTTTTTGGAGCGTTCTGTGTATGCACAGGCCTCCATTGTTAACTGTAGCTCATATATCACTGGATCAGGCTTGCAGGAACCTTACAATTCATTCAGTGGAGCTTCAGTTCCACTGGTTGTTGGAATCTCTCTTGTGGGGGGTGCTGAACAATGTAGCTTTCTGGAAGAAATAGAGAAAAAAGAGCCAGCATCATGTGAGATAGGTATTGGGTGATTGAAAGTGGCACTGTATGCAAGCAAACTGGCACTATAACAAGGAATAGGAATTCAGGCCCTCCCAACTGCCACTTTCCCCCATTGGGATAGGACTCACTCTGGCTTCCACCTTGGTAGGGCGCCCATTCAAGGCTGAGAGGAGACGCCATGCCCTCTTCGCAGGGTCAGCCTACTGACCCGGTCACAATATGTTCTCTCTGTACAGTGCTAAAATGCACCTGGGTGCCTTGTCCGTGCTCAAACAATGCAAAATAAATAAAATACCCTTCGATGGTAGGGGGTTTCTGTTTCCAAAATGCTGCACTCTCCTCACTCCAAGCGCAACTGGAAATTATATTTTTGAATGAATTTAAAATGTCACGTGAGCAGACTAAACTGCATCAAGGTGCAAAGCACTAAACAAACGGACATTTAGGCTGGTCGAAAAAATAAAAGATGAACTTTTTTAGCAAGAGGGAAATGCCTTGAGGTATTTAGAAAGGCCAAGTAGTTGCCTATGTTGTGCATGGAAACTAGCAGCCCATTCCATAAGTGAGGATTGGCTAAAGCAAATCTTCGAATGCCCCTCAATTTATTTGTGTGTCTCTTTTTTTTTAAAACGTGTTTTTATTGCATTTTAATAAACAACAACAGTGGGACACTCAACACTGCCCCTTGACACTTCCCACCCTACCCTCCCCCCGCGGCCCCCACCGAAAGGTCACTGTTCTCGAGTCCATGAATGCAGACCTAAAAAAAGACAGTTATATTATGTGGACAAGTCCAATATGCGTATTTTGTGAGGGCACCATTGTGCCATGTAGTCGCTCTGTTGGTATACCAGAGTTATCCCGCCAGTCCGTTTTGAATTTTTGGCGGTTCCCTTGGATGTTGTAGGTGATGCGCTCTATCGCCAGATGGGACCAAACTCTTTGGAGCCATTCAAAGTTGGACGGTGGCGTTTTCTGCTTCCATTTCTGGGCTATTGCTAGCCAGGCTGCTGTTAGAAACCCCATAAAGTTCCTTCTCTGTGTCATTGTTAGTGTCTTATCTCTGGGGCTCCACAAGCCGCACATCTATACCTCTTCTGCCAGACCTTGCGCTCCCTTGAACATCGCCTGCATCTGGGTCTTCACCTCTGTCCAGAACTGGAGCAGCACCGGGCAGTCCCACCAAATGTGTCTTCAATTGCCCTCTACGGAGCACCCCCTCCAGCATTTATTCCAGGCGGTTTTGTACATTTATGTAGCCTTTCCAGCGTGTAGTGCCATTGAACCAGGATCTTTGTCCACATTTCCCTTGTCTGGACTGCTCTTGTCAATTTGGGGATGACTCGCCAGACGTATTCCCAGTGTTCTTTCGTGACAACTCTCCTGAGCGTAGTGTCCCATCTCTTCATATATTGCCACTTGGTCTCTTCGATTTGGGCATTGAGAAATTTGTAGATGGCTGACACAAACCTTTTCGTCCCCACCTGAGTCATGATATAATTCTCAAATGGAGTCAGAGCTCTGGTAGCCGCCTGTGTGATCCGCAGCGAGGATAGCCAGTGGTGAAGTTGTTCGTACTTATACCTATCTTTATCCGAGAGGCCGAAGAGTTCTTGGCACTCTGCAAATTATCTGATCTGCTGACCCTGGAACATGTCCCCAAACCTTGTACAGTCGGCCTCCTCCCATTTTTGGAATGCCCCTTTCTCCATACCCGGTTGGAATGCCGGATTTCTAAATAGTAGTATGAAGGGGGCTGGATCAATTTTCAGTATTTCTTTTCTGGTTGCTCTGTTCCAAATCTCCAACGACGCTTTCATGACTTCGCTGACGTGAAGATTCGAGTGTCTATACTCGGTTCTTGTCCATAGGAGATGTCAGAGTCAAGTCGTTGCCACCACCTTGCCCTGAGCCACCCATAGCTTCCGGGAAGTGTCTGGGATCCGTTCCTTCAAGACCCACAGCTGGGCGGCCTCATAGTATTTCCAGATGTGTGAGAGTGCCAGGCCCCCCATTGCCCTCTGCACGGTGAGGACTAAGCTAGAGAGTCTTGGGGGCTTTTTCTGCCATACATACTCGGATACTGCTTTGGTAAGTGTTTTAAAGGAGGAGGCTGGGAGCCGGATGGGGAGCACCTGGAAGGAGTACAATATTCTGGGTAAAACAGACATTTTTATCACCGTCATCCGACCCCACCACGAAACCGACAAGGGGTTCCACTTTTCCAAGTCTCTTTTTGGTCCTTTCCAGGAGCTGGGGAAAGTTTCCTACATAGAGGTCCTTTATTTTGCTGGTCAGGGTGACTGAGATACCTGACCCCACTTTCTGACGCTCTCAATTGAAGCTCCGCTGCTTGCTTATGGATCTCTTCTCTTTTTCCCGCCAGAATCGGAATTTCAGACTTTTGCCTGTTACATTTCAGCCCCGAGATGGCGCCATAGTCCTCTATTTCCTGTAGGAGGGACTTGGCTCGGTAAGGGCCACCAACATATCATCTGCATAAGCCACAGTTTTTTGGGGTATCCCTCCCATGTCGATGCCCTTCATGTCTGGGGCCTATCTGATTCACACCAGGAGTGGCTCTAGAAATATTTCATACAAAAACGGAGAGAGAGGACATCCCTGTTTAGTCCCCCTTCCAATCCTAATAGTGTCTGATAGCTCGCCGTTTACCGCTATCCAGGCTGTGGGTGAGTTGTACTTGGCGCATATCATCTTGATAAAGTCCTCTCCCATGCCCATTTTCTACAGGATGCGGAAAAGCACGAACCACTCCACACGGTCAAAAGCTTTTTCAGCGTATAGCGCCAATAAAATGGCCGGTCTATGGGTGATTCCAATTTTCTCGATCAGGTGGGTTATCCGTCTAATGTTGTTGTGGGTCTGCCTATTGGGTATACACCCTGATTGATCTTGATGTATCAACTTTGGCAGCACCTTTGTGAGTCTGTTGACTAGGATTTTGGTGTACAATTTGGCGTCCAGGTTTATTAATGCGATAGGGCGGTATGAACTCGGGAGCTCTGGATTTTTCCCTTGCTTGTGAAAGACAAGGATTTTCGCCTCATTAATGGACTGCGTAATATTGGCTGTGTCTTTAAATGTGTTGAATAGATCAGCTAACATCGGGGCTAGGCAACTTGCATTGGCTTTGTAGAACGTTGCAGTGAAGCCGTCCGGGCCCGGGGCTTTGTTTTTCGGTAGCTCCCGTATTGCTCTTACTACCTCTTAGACTGTGATGGGGCGGTCCAGCTGCTGTTTCTCCTCCTGCGAGATTGACGGAAGGGTGATTCCTTCCAAGTAGGACGATAGTCCCACCTCGCTGGGCTTGTCTGAAGCATTTGTTTTTGGTAAAAATCTTTAAAAACTTCCCCCATTTCTGTCGATAATGTCCTAGTCTGCCCGTGTTCATCCTTCAGTGCTTTGATTGTTTGGCTCTGTTGCTTCCCTTTTAGCTGCCTTGCCAGGAGTTTGTCGGTTTTATTCCCTTTCATAAAATACCAATGTTTCAGGTGAAGCAGGTGCCTCTCCGCCTATTTGGTTCGGAAGGATTCCAATTGCCCCTGCACGTGCCGATGGGATCTCTTCAATTTCGACGAGTGATTATGGGTCATTTCCTCTTAGATCTCTTCCAGCTTGGCTTCCAGCTCATCTTCCCATTTGCTGTTCTGCTTGTCCCTCTGTGCTTTGAGCGCTATTATGTGTCTGCGCATCACTGCCTTGAAGGCCTCCCATAGGGTAGCCTTTGCAATTCCAGGTGTATCATTGTTCTCAAAGTAGTCCTCTATGCACTCTCTTATCGCCTCTAGCATGGCTGGGTCCTGGATAATTTCCGCCGGTAGTGTCCACCACCACTGTCCGGTTTGTCTGCTTTGCAAGAGAATTGATACCCACAGAGGAGAATGATCTGAGAGCAAGATTGGGCCTACCTCTGCCTTTTGAATTTTCCCTAGAAGACATGTGGAAGCCCAGATGTAATCGATTCTGGAGCTTGAGCAATGGGCGTGAGAGAAATGTTTAAACCCCGGAGTCTTCGCCAGGCATCTTCGAGAGCCAACTTCTCCATGGTCCTCTTCAGGGCCCGTGACGGCGTTCCCTGCCCCGTTGATTTGGAGTTTGATCAGTCCACTTTGGGCTCCCAAGCTAAATTGAAATCTCCAGCTAGCACCACTTCCACCCTCGCAAAGGTTTCCAACTTATTCAAACTGTCCCATATGAAGCCGTCCTGTCCCGTGTTAGGGGTATGGATCGTTGCCAGAGTCAGTGGGAACCCTTCGATCTGTATATTCATGAAAAGGAATCTCCCTTGCTTATCGGTTAGGATCACTTGGACCCGTAGATTGAGGGAGTTGTTGAATGCTATTAGAACACCCCCTTTCTTCTCACGGTCATTTGTTTGGAGAATTTGATTGTAACCTTTCATGCGTATCCTTCCGCTATCTTGTTTTTTTATATGAGTTTCCTGGAACATTATTATGTCAAACTTCCCCTTGTGGAGAAAGTGTTCTACCTTCTTTCTTTTTACCAGGGAATTCAGTCCTCTGACATTATACGTTAGAATTTTTAGCTCCATTCTCTGATGGTAAGATTGTGTCCTTCGTGGTTCTCTTGGGCCCTTTTGCATTGAAAGCTTTGCCTTCCGGTGGCTGGTCCCCCCCATCCTCTGCTCCCCCCTCCCATTGTTCCATTGGCAACCCCCAACTTGCCTTCCTCCCTCTTCCCACCCCTATAACTGCGGTCAGCCATCTGCAGTGTGCTCCTTCAGTCACTCGAAGATGCCCCGCTCTCTGCACGCAGCCTTTTGACAGCCTATCTGGCCCACCACCAAAGCCACCAAAGCCATACCTTTGATGGCTGACCGCTTTACAACACATTGGACCTTTTCACCTGTAGTTATTCGGTGAAAGGAGTACCTAGAGACCAGCCCAGTGTGGCGTATGGATCTCTAATACAGTGCCTATAAATTGCTACATAGCTTAGACGTCCCGTGTACAGAACCTTGTCCTGATGATGGCCGTCCCAAAGATGAGGCTCATTTAGCCCAATTCTAAACGGCCGAAACACCTGGTGTAGACATACTACTCCCCGAATTCACAGCACAGTGATTGCTGTACACACATGAAAAATCTTATCTGTTGCTTCTTAGTTGTTTTACGTTCACAATTGAACTGTGTCTGTTTTGACAAACCTCCACAGAGGTTGGGTTTGTTGCACACACACCATTTTCAACTTTGTCCCGAGCATTGGTGGTAAATGGTGTTTTAAAGCATTTACGTTTATGTTCTGTTATGGTCCAACAAACCATTGATGATGTCTATTCTCTCTCTGTGTTGTTGTGTTTTTGACTCATGCAATTACCACATAAAAAGTCCTCTAGAGATCTTTCTCTATGATAACAATTTCGAAGAGTCATTTTTTCAAACCAATTGTGGGAGCCCTTCGTGTATGAGTACCCTTGAACCTATTCATTGGTGTATTTTGTTTCTGATTTAACCCTTGAACACAGGCAATTTAACCCCTGTGGTCTTAGTTTTGCAAGTGGCGGTGGGCAAAGGCGGGCTGGGTGGTGTGCGTAGGGCTTGCTTAGTGGTGTTGGTGCGGGAAGGACGAATGCGGAATCTGGTGCCTAGTCTCTTGTTCCTGAGAGTGAGGGGGCAAGGTTGGTTAGGAGTTGGTTTTGTGGCAAAGTGTTTGAGCCAGAGAGCTGGGTCATTAAGGTATTGGTTAATCTGGTTGCAGGGGTGGTGAGCGTCAATGGTAGTTGCTGAAGGACTCGTTGAGAGTGTCAAAGTCATGGTGGGTGACGCTGGGTCACGTAGGTAAGGGCAGGCCAGGTTATTAGCCTCAAAGGTAGGAGTGGTTGACTTGGGTGGTTGAGTGAATAGGGCAAGGTGTGTGGCTAGGAGATAGTGCAGTAGAAGGCGCACGCTGATGTGCATGGTGGTGGTGCTGGCTGCCAGAATAGGTTCCCTATGAGCTTGTTGACAGGGACAAGATAGGGTCTCCTTGGAATCTTGGAATCCCGAATGCCCCTAAATTTAAAATGAGATTTAGGGAGCTCTAAAAGAGATATTCTCTGAACGCAAGGGACCACCAGGTCTGCAAAACTGTAGGTATTTGGGTGTCAGACCATGCAAACATTTGAAAACCAGGCATAGGACCATCAATGTGTGCCAACCTTTGACAGGCAAACAGTCAAAAGATTGTGGCAGAATGGTCACCGAATGTGACATTGAAAGATTGAATATCAAGCAAACGACTGCATTTTGTAATTTCTCTAGGTGCTCAAGGTGAAAATTAGGAATTCCCAGGTATAATGAATTACTATAGTCCAGTTTTCAGTGACAATGGAGCGCACCAGGGAAGGATAATATGTGTTATTGAGGTAAGAAACAATCCTCTGGCGTAAATTAAGTTTACAGAAAGACATCTTTGTAAGTCTATTTACATAGATATAACTACCCTGAGTAAGGGCAGTTATGACGAGGTGCTGAAACATGGAAGAAAAGGGAGTAGGACCATAAGGCACACCCTAGTAATAGGAGTAACAAATATGGAAGACTAGGGTTAGGTTTAAATTAGTTAGGGAAGTAGGTAGAAAAGGTAAGAGGTGCAGAGAAGAGAAAGGCAACCTTGACACCTAGGTTGCTCTAAAAGTAACAGAACAAAAATAAGTTCCCAATTTAAGGCACAGAACAAGAGCTGACCGAATTTTGGCAATATATCAACCAGTGCAACCCCCGGATCAAATTCACTATGGAAATCGGTTCACCATGTATGAACTTTTTGGATGTTACTGTAGAATGGCAGGACACGGATTTGATAACATCTATGTTTAGAAAACCGACTGATGTAAATAGCTCCCTACACTTCAATAGCTTTCATCCGAGACACCTAAAAGAAAATTTACCGTACAGTCAACTGCTACGTGCTAAGAGGATTACTTCTAACACACAGAGACTTCAGACAGAATTTGATACTATGCTATCAAGATTCCTCGAAAGAGGCTTCCCGGAGGAAGTGTGGACACAAGCTATTACTAGGACTGAAACATATCCTCGAGATCAACTTCTCAACAAACAACCCACACAAAAGAAATCGAACCTGATCTATACATTGAAATACTCTGCACAGAGTTACCAAGTCAAAAAGATCATCACGAAGAACTGGGACCTGATCAAATCAGATCCCAATGTCAACCACCTTTTTCCAGCTCCTCCAATGTTAGCGTATAAAAGAGGAAGGAACTTTAGAGATACGCTAATTAAAGCGGAAAGACCTAAAAAATCCACCCAAAGCATATTGACAAAATTAAAAAATGGCACTTTTCCATGCTTAAATTGTCAGCATTGCTCAAACATCATTAAAGGCAATTACATCAGACACCCGAATAATGGCAACAAGATCCCCTTAAAAACTTTGCTACTTGCGATTCCAAAAACGTCATCTACACTATCAGATGCCCTTGTGGGAAATATTATGTCGGGAAAACCAGTAGAAAAGCTAAGGAAAGGTGGACCGAACATAAATCTCAGATCAGAACTAAAAATGTCAAATCACCTGTTTTCAGGCATTTTAGAGACAATAAACACAACATCTCACAGTTGAGATTTGCAGTACTGGAAGTGGTACATCCCCTCCAACGAGGTGGCGACTTACCAAAACTATTGGCACAAAAGGAACTGTACTGGATACATAGGCTAGATGCAATGGCCCCTCTTGGGCTCAATGAGGACTACTACCTAGGCCCATTTATCTAAGGACATACTGTTTCTTCCTTTTTCTTTTCCTATTACCTTGATAACTCCATGGGAATAATAGGCGTATACTTCACTAACTAAGGACAGTTGAGAAGACCAGATCCTAACTTAAAGACTGTGAACCATTCCAATGGGCAGTTTGTTGGCATCCATCTGAAGGTTACACTGGTCAAAAATGTCCACTAACTCAATGATTTCATGTAGAAACATCTGACATTTCCACAGATGAGGATTCTCTGTTAAGTAGAATATAACCGAATTATGAGTATGTGAACCACAACTGTGGGCAGTGATTTATCCTATGTTTTGGTTACATACAAAGTTAGACAAAAGCGCTGTTTGTGTATCCAGATTGCCTTTTAGGGCTAAAGACATGTTGTTAAGATGTGACCTAACGGACTATGTATCAAGGTACCTTATAACAAACATATTCGTTGGTTAAGACCTTTGTTGTGACCATTACCATGCTTTCTGAATTGATGTCTTTTCCAGTTCTGGACTATGTCAAACCTGAGAATCTCCTTTAGTGTATCATCTAACATTGACCCTCTCTACTTTTCCTAATTGGGTTCTGCAACCCCTTGTATTTATATAGTTTGACTTTGTGTTTTTTCAGACGACTAATGACATCTATTATACAAATACCGATTGACATCACGTCATCACATGCATTGAGCTCCTCTTAAATACCTTGGCGTACGCTCCTCGCTTCTACGCCTCCCTCGGCCTTTGCCTTCCCTTAGGTGCTGCTCTAGACATACCTATTTTAGCTATACCTTGAGTATAGTATTGTGACATGTTATCTTTCCATGCAACTTCATGGACAATCTCTAGGCATTTTTTTACATGGTGCTACCTTTCGCCTAAGATGCTTCTTCCCATGCCCACGGTGTGTTTGCAAGTGGCGTCATGCACACGTGTGCGTGATGACGTCACAGTGTAAACACTCCCGGGCTGGTGGCCACTCACCTTTACCTATTTTTCTCTCTTTCCCCATAATGGCATCATCCGTTTCGGACACGGGCTAATGCCATTTATTTGCGCATACTTGCTTCGCGCTTTCACAGCAGCTCCAATAATGACGTATCACGCGCATCCGTGTGATGACGTCATGCTAACAGATAGTACATAATGGCGGCGGCGTTGTAGGAGGAACAGGATTACCTGCCGGTCTCCTGCCTCCTGCCTGCAACGCTGCACTACGTTAGGTAAGCTATATTGCTTTTGGGTTCTGCTGAACCCGCTTTACTCCATCCACATTGCTTTCCACACCCTGACTTTCTCACATGTTCCTTTTCCTTTGGACTTTCATTTATAGTATTCAAGCCCTGCACTACTACAAGACCCTCTGCTTACTTATCCTCTCAAACTTCTTATTGATGGGTTCTCCCATTCGGATGACCAATTAAGCATGTAAGTGAATCTCTATGGTTGGATTTGCTTCAGACTTCTCACTAACTTTTGACTGAACAGAGTATTGTTATGCTCTATTTTTTCAGATAAAGGGTTCCTTGCATACATGAATGACTGGGTTTCCTGTCCCAGACCCCGGCCTGTTCTAATTTAGAACTTTTTATATAAAACACACAAGGTTAGATTTTTCTCTTTCCTTTTTTCTATTTTGCATACTTTTGGGGTATATTAGTTCCTATTCTCAATTGGTTTAGGGATCCACATACCACTAAATTAGGGAATTTCTTTTTTTAAACAATTAATATCTGCTTTCTTTCTTAAAAGATATATGAATAAGTATATGTTTGTTGTTAGTTATTCTTCTGTACTCAGTAAATCTCATACATGTTAACAGTCTAGAGATTGAATTTCTGTACAAGATCGCGGGACCACTTTCTTCGTTGAGTCACAATGACATTTGGTTAATGTTTTCATTTGGATTTATACATTACTCTAATTTAAATATTGTGCATATCTTTTCCTAGAATCATTGTTTTGCCCCTGATGAAGAGTGTCTGTTTCACTCGAAACGCGTTGGGCCTACCACAGCTCCACCACCAAGAATAAAAAATGAAGACTGGTTCTTGTGACCTTAAACGATTGAATGTTGTCTTTTATTAAGAATTTGTTGCTTTCACACTAACACGACTTGTATTAAGACTTTAATGCATAGAGTTACTTCACTATTCTTTCTATAAACGTTGGTCTGGTTATCCAGATATTAGAAAGTGTGCAGGGGACGTAAGTTCCTAAATTGGGAACTTATTTTTGTTCTGAGGTGCTGAAACATGCCTACAATCAGCATGCCAAGACGAGGACAGACAAATGGACAACAAGGCAAGGTACACTATAATCTCAAACTACTATCAAGCAGGATATTGGGGAGAGTTGCTGAAATCTGATATGTACCAGGGTTATGTTTTGTAGTCCATGTTCAACCCAGACTCTGTCTAAGAAGCAGGAATGGGCCAGTCTTCAAATAGATGCATCACCATTGCCATATATGGCTATGGACTGAATCCTACCTAGAGGAAGTAATCTGTAGGCAAATCTTGGATGAGAGGGCCCAGGGCATTAGGATGACAGGTAGAGAAATAGCCATGTGTACGAAATGAGAGCATGGCTGCGATTTCTAGATTATCTCAACATAGCTTTGCATGGCCTTGCAAGTGTCCTAAAAGAGCCTGGCTCGTGTTCGAGATAAAGGACAAGTGTCGAAGAGCAGAATTAGGAGGACAAGGGGGCATTCTGTTCAAACCTTGCTTTTATTGTCTCAAAGAAAACAAGGCCTAAGCTTTCCGTAAGTCTTGGGAACTGGATCCTATTCTATAACAAAAAGGTGTAAACGGATGCTCTTTGGGATGTCTCCAATAACACCAGAAAAGGTCCCGCCCAAAACTATACTTGCCTAAACTCTGACCCTACCACTTTCAAATAACCAAAGCCTTTTTAACTGAATGATGGCTGGTTTCTGCCCCCCCACCCCAATTCTTTGGTGGTGCGTGCTTACTAGGGCTTCTGTCCAGCTGAACAGTTTATGCTCGCATTGTCAAAGTCTCTTGGTTCAGAAAGTTTGACTCATTATATTCAATGTCTCTTACTTGTGGACATCTTGTCCAGGTCTCCGGCTATCTGCCACACCAAGGGTTTTGGTATCTCTTTCTCTGCATTGAGATCTGAGTTCTGTGGCCTCCTCTAGTAGCTCTGGGGTTTCAGTTAGCTTCCTTCCACTTTCTCACCATGACCTGGGGTTTGGGTTTCCACAGTCAGTCTTGGGTGTTCAGATTCCCTACCTCACCTTGGGGTTCGGTGAATTGTCGCCCCCCCCCTTGGGGGATTTTGGCGTTGTTACCCCCCTCTGGGGTTTGACTTCTGTCAGACCGCCTTGACCGCTCAGATTCTCTACCTTGCCTTGGGTTTCCATCTCTCGTAGCCCACCAAGGGCTTTTAGCCTTTTTACCCCGCTCTGGGGTTCAACTTCTCTTAGCCCGCAAGTGGCTTTTAGGTGCTGTTCCCCGACTTGAGGCTCGACTGCTCTAAGCTTTCCCTCTCCCTACCTCATGGATCCACCACATATGTTTTTCATATAAGCGATCCTCCTTTCATCCTTCATTTTCTTTCTGGCTTCGTGGCTGGGGTGGACCTCACTCTCTCCATCCTCGTGCTTCCTTCAGGCCCTGGATGCCGGCATCTTGGTGTGCTGGTGTTCCGCCTTTTGTGCGGCAGCTGCTCTGCGTTGTTTGTTGGGGACAACCACTTCCAGCTCCTGCAGTACTCAGAGTTTTCTGCAAACTCTTCCACAGGCCTTCATGCCAAGCCTTGCACATACTCAAATGTATCCTGCCACACCGGCTAGGAGGAGGTCCTCTTCACTTTCTGGGTCTGTAAGCTGTTCTCTCCCTCTCCAAGTTGGATTGGTCCTTTAACTCTCTCTAAAAAGCGGTGAGCCAGGCCAGTGCTCCTGCAGTCCAGGTGAACACTGTGCACGTAGAGGGTCCGGAACAACACCAACCATCCTCACAGGAACCTTTGTGCTACTATACAAAGTAAGTCGCATGTACCCAACACAAATATTGCGATCTTGGGAATATGGGAATTGCTGATATCCCTCTGACGGGATCTCCTGTCCTCAAAGGGGGGGCAGGGGTGGCACCCCTAGTGGACTCCAGGGTGTCCTGTCCTCTAGGGGATGCTTAGCGGGCTCACCTCCTTAATCTGAAAAGGGGTGGCTCCCCCATGAGGACGAATTCCCTGGATTCATCACACAAGGCTTTCAAAACTAGGCGACACGGCCTCAGAATGATAAAGTAGAAGGGGAAGCTCGCACATTAGCTCAAGATAGATTTGAGTGTCCCTTACAAAAGCTGAAAAATCCGGAAGAAAAAAGAAAACAATGGACAGATTATAATCTCATGCTGGATACGGTTTGGCTTGATAGTATTGTTTGCTGAAATAATAGTGCAATGTGTAATCCAGAACTTTCTATTCAAACTGATTAAAACGTATTAAAGTCTACACTTTCCCAATGGAGATAAGAGAGGTGCAGTGTCAGCATTATTAAGCATATGTTGATTGGAATAAAAGTGTCATGTTTGATTTTACAGAAGTCGGTATAAAGGCATTTTTGAGGAAGGTTTGTGTGGTGGTGTGAAACCTCTCCGTGGAGGGGCACGCGTCTGCATAGATAAACAATCCTGATGTGGGTGGAGTGTCAAGATGCCTCTGGGAAACATTGCGCTATGCAAGTGGAACAAAATGTGTAATGAAATAGAGGTTATGGGCCTTATTACAACTCTGGCGGTAGCCGTGCTGCCGGAGTTGCATTTTTTCCAGCACCCGTGAATGGGCAAGAACCGGGTCATGCCGAGTTAGGCGGACCCGGTACTTTCCCATTTTCGGGTGCCGGAATCAAGGGCCTCCTCATCCCCATTCTGCCCGACAGGGCTGAATGGGGACGTCGGATGCACCGGCACAACTCTGCATGTTCCGGTGCATCCGATGTGCTCTGCTCGCGGGTGCCGTTAGACCCGCCAGGAAAAACATGGCGGGTGACACGGTTCCTGCAGCAGAGCCTGTAATATGGCGGTCCGGGAAGTATGGTACCGGCATGCTTACCGGTACCGTACTTCACAGACGGCCATGCTCGTAATGAGGGCCTATGTCTTCAAAAATACATGTACTGCCTCATATTAGAGTGAGTAATGTGTGATTCATCAACTGGAAGATGGTCAAAGGCATACAGCTATGTGCAGTCTCTTGATATGGGGAAAACCGGTGGAAAGACAGCACTTTCAGACCAGCATGGGTCATGGTAGTACAGCCTGATCGATTGGCTACCCATGCCCCAGAGGAGAATATCTCTTAAAGTCCATGGTCTTGACTATCTACACCGCAGGGGCTGGACCCCCATCCCTCAACACCCATTACCAGGTACTCTAATGCTCCCACTTTGCAGCATCAAGCAATGGTAGCTAGAACCTTGCCAGTCAGCCTTGTAACTCTTGCTCCCCTGAACTGAAGCACCACCGAAAGGCAGAGTTATAGCTAGTTGGAAACAGCCGCTACCACCCTAACATCCACCACATGCCATGGTTATGAGAAGCAATAGCCACAAGGCTGACTGGCAATGTGCTAGCTGCCATTACCTGAAGCTGCAAAGTAAGGGCATAAAGGCACCTAGGTTTTTTTGGTGGGGGTATTACCCATGTTTAGCATGTCAAGACAGGGGATTTCATCTACTTTAATAAGATGACACATTGGCAATAAGCCCTCAAGATCGAGCTGTGCTTTTCTAATCTCCTGGAGAGATTTCCTGTTCTAGATGGTTGATGGACTCATTTAGAAATGGGAGAACCCTGTGACTTCGGCATTTCAACTGTCTTTAGCGCCACGGCCAAATTAACCAATCTCTTTGCCTGCAAGTATTGTGTCTCCCACTCTGCAAGCCTTTACTTCCTGTAGGACCATTAAAATGCTATAACCCCCAGGGATCATATGCTGACTAATCATATCTAATCTTGCCATCCTGTGTTAATTGCATTTAGCCCATTTTTGCCATCCTGTGTTAATTGCATTTAGCCCATTCCTGCCATCCTGTGTTGATTGCTTTTGGCCCATTCTTGCCATCCTGTGTTGATTGTTTTTGGCCCATTCTTGCCATCCTGTGTTAATTGCATTTAGCCCATTCCTGCCATCCTGTGTTGATTGCATTTAGCCCATTCTTACCATCCTGTATTAAGTGCTTCCAGTCCATTCTGTGATACATGATCCCTGCCTGTGAGTAACCTCTTACCTCAAGCGCCCATATACCTAACGGCACGGCGAACTCACCTACAGCATGTACTCCCTGCCCCTCTACGTATGTCTGTTAAGCGCGCTTCTCATTGAAATGACCACACCTAACCTCCCTAGCCTAGAGCTTAACTACCACGTTCACAACGCCTCCAGTCGTCCCCTCACAATGAACATCCTGCCCAAGCCCTCACACACCCCACACAACATATCAGACACACTGGTGCCTAACCTGAGCCTGAGATTGGTCAGACTCAGATCCCGTACCCTCCCCATCCACTACCATGCCACCCCTACACTCATACCACATAGAAACTGCTGACTTAGCTCACGCACCATCAAAGTGAACACACACCACCACCGCCACAATACTGCGAAATGCCACACCGAGCGGCAACTCCTATACTCATCGTACCGCCACACCCAAGTCAGACCCTCCTACCATACCTATTAAGAACCTGTGCCCCACAATATACAAGTGCGCTTTAATCAATGTACGTTCTCTCAATGCGCACGCTCTAGAAGTTAATGACTTAATAACCACCCAAGACTTAGAGATTCTCGCTATCGCAGAGACCTGGCTTAACGAAGCATCCGGCCCAGCCATCACGCAAGCCCTACCGCAAGGGTATGCCATTCTTAGACAAGACAGGATCGCCAAATTAGGAGGGGGGGTAGCTCTTATTTACAAAGAAACACTATCTATCAGAACCATACCCCACCAAGAGGAAGGAAATGTTGACATTCTATCAGTCAAACTAGCACTCTCGCCAAACAGTACAATAAATATTCATATCATATACCGCCCACCTGGCCCCACCGCCATTTTCATAGGTCAAGTTAATCACCTCCTAGGAATCAATATTTAGAAATCCACTAAATCACTACTTATAGGAGACCTAAACCTAGGATTCAACGACCCCAAGGACAAAACTGGCATCTCTCTAGCCAAAGACCTCCACGACTTAGGCTTCTCACAAAAAATCACATTGCCTACTCACACTAAAGGACGCATCCTAGATTGGATCATAGACCATAATTGTAACACAGCCATCACTTCCAATACTAGCCTCCCTTGGACAGACCACAACTATCTCCAATTCGACATCCCAGTCTCAGTATGCACTAAAGTGCCTACCACAGCACCGCAACCTTAGCCAGAAGTGCCAAAAAACTCACTGAGGATAATGTCAGCGCACACCTCAATCTGCCATGTCTAGCACCCCCGTTCTCCTCGGACCCTAACGTCCTAGCAGAAATATTCAAAGACACCATTACTATGGCTGTTAACGCCGTTGCCCCAATGGAAAACAAAAAAGAGAAAAAATCCTTCCACTCCAATTCCTGGTTCACAGAGGAACTCCAGACTCTGCGCAAAGACAAACGCCAGGTGCTCAAAAACTGGCAGCGCAATCCTTGTGACACCACTAAAGATAACTTCAAATCCATAGCCAAAATACAAAGAGGCCACCTTCATTGCTAAATCTGAAGCCTACAACCACCGTATCTCCGCTGCCAACTCCCACTCTAAAGAACTCTTCAGTATCTTTAAAGAATTAACTGTACCACCCACATGCCTTGATGAGATCGTCAAAGACGAAGCATGGTGCACAGGCATACAATCAGCCATGCTTGCAAAAATAAACCTCCTCCAAAATAAGATATCTCACCACTACAAAACCTTACCTAAGCAAAGCCCTCATGTACAGACACAGCCTAATGTAAAAACAAGCAACCTGCCCAAATTCTCATTCACCGAAATCTCAGAAACCGATGTCACTGACATCCTCAGACACCTCAAACCTTCACAATGTAAGGGTGATGTGTGCCCCCCAAAAATCATCAAGGACTGCGCAGAACCGCTCGCCCCTCTTCTCACGGCATTCATCAATGCTTCATTCAAAACGGGCATAGTCCCAGACAGCCTTAAAGAGGCATGGGTGCGCCCTCTTTTAAAAAAAACAACGCTAGACCCTGCTAACCCCAATAACTACCGACCCATAACAACAGTTCCATTCCTCCTGAAAATACTAGACAAGGCCGCCCACAAACAGATTCAACTATACCTTGAATCGAACGCGATCCTAGGAAAAAGACAATCTGGGCTCCGCAAGGGGCACGGAACCGAAACCGCCCTTCTAGACCTAAAAAACGAAATCACTAACATCCTGGACAAAGGCAAGCCCGCTCTCCTCCTCCTCCTTGACCTTTCAGCAGCGTTTGATCTGGTAGATCATATCACACTTACCAGTCATCTTACGCATGCAGCGCACTTCTCCAAGGACGCAGCATCATGGGTGACCTCTTTCCTAGAGGGCAAAGCTATGAAAGTCTTCTCTAACACAGCTCATGCAGCACCCGTCATCATCCACTTCGGTGTCCCACAAGGTTCATGTACTGCCCCCACGCTCTATAATCTTTTTACCAAGCCTCTCTTTGATAAACTGAACGAACTTGGGATCACATACACAAATTACGCTGATGACACTCAGGTTCTCCTTCCGCTGACGGGGCACTATCATCAAGACGCCACTACCCTACAGCAAATCTACTCCACCATACAAGCGTGGATGGCTACTAACGGCCTCTGCCTGAACAGGGACAAGACCGAAATCCTCATTCTAGATCAGAAATCCACACTCTCCAACCTCAACCCGCTGTACCTCAATTTCAACATAGATAACTGCATCATCCCAGTATTATCTTCAGTCAAAACACTCGGGGTTCACATAGACGCTACCCTATCTATGGACAAACAAGTCAGCGCCATAGTCTCGGCCTCCGCAATGAGTACTAAACTCATCAATGCAATAAAACCATTCCTAACTAAGGACAACTGCCTCTCCATCGTTAGAGCAACCATAGGAGCCAAATTAGATTACTGTAATGCGCTCTTAGCCGGCACCTCCAAAAAAAAACTATCTAGGCTCCAAACAACTCAAAACAACGCTCTTAGAGCAGTCCTCAGCATACCGAAAAGAGACCACATCACACAAGCCAGGAAGACAGCTCACTGGCTCCCAGTCAAGGACTGCATCTCCTTCAAGATTCTCACAACCACTCATAAATGTATCAACCTCTCAGCACCATCATACCTATCTGACACCTTATGTAGATCTCAATCCACCAGACCGACCAGACAATATACCAACCAACTAACAATACCTCCCATCAACAGGACTAAGGCAGGAGGTATAGGCTTCCCCTTCCTCGCACCTAAGCTGTGGAATTCCCTCCCCACTGACCTCAGATCTGAAACATCTCTCTTCTCCTTCCGCAAAAAACTAAAAACTGTAAAAAAAAAGAATAATAATCTCGTCCAATGTAACACGGAAGGACCGAATTGTATGTAACTAAGTATAAGCAACACTGTAACAAGCGCCTTGCGCTCAACAAATGCGAATAAATAAATAAATAAATAAATAATCCTTTGGTGGTTGAAACTAAATTGTGGAGGTTGGATTGGGTGAATACCAAGATGGAGAGTTTAAAATATAAGTTATATAAAAAATTCTCTGGTGACGAAAAAAAATTAGGGGAACTTCCTAGTTATTTGAAACATATCGACATCCATTTTGGAGAACCGAATTTATGATTATTTGCTTTAGCCTTTTTCCAACTCTAGAAGTCATGGGCCCAAGTGAAAAAAATCGATATTACCAACAGAACCTGTAGAATATGTTGGTTACCAATTGGAATCACTGGAACATTTAATGTCCTTTCCTGAGAGATGTACGATATGAATTTATTTTAGAAAATGTGTACATACTGAGGACTCTATTGCATGTCCGTAATTTTGGAGTAGAGTCATTAATGTGGTACAGTTATCTTTAATTTTAGCTATGGTACGCTTTATAATGTACATATTTTCCTTAGATAAACTGAAAAGTTTTAGTCATAATGTATTAAGTGAAAATTCTCATAAACAGTGGGATCTTCAATTCATGATTTTTATACTCCGTTTTTAGATTGATTGTATTGTATTTTTATGGGCAAGGTTTTTTCTTAAACTAATGTACAATAAATAATAATTAAAATCATAATTATTAGGAGACTATTCTCCCCATTCCAATAGACTTGCCAAAGACACCTGTGACCCAGGCACTCAAATCAGTGTCCCATCGCAGAGAGGTGTGGTGAACCAGATGGAGGAGTCCGACGCACTGAGAACAATTTTAAGTGGTTCTTTATTAAATCAAATAAGAAAAGGCCTATCTATCCCCATTGCTAAGAATATTGTCCCTGCCTAAGAAAATAAACTATGAGTACTTGTCAGTCCTCCAAAAACCAAAAATATGTCCTCCGTCCAAAACATGTTTCTATCTGGCCCTGCCACTATAGAAAAAGAAGTAGAAGATCCGAACAATGTGGTTCTGGTTAAGACTTTCCAGTATTAAATAAAAAGGTATTTTTCTATTCAAATAGAAAAAAGACCGATTTAGAAAGACTGCTCTGTGACCACACAGAACAGTCTTTCTAAATCAAACTGTCATGCCCCTGCCGCACACGAGAGAAAAGGCGTTTGTGTGTGTTTCTGTGTTTAGGTGGGGAGGGAGGTGGGGGCAGTTGAGGACAAAGGTTTGGGGGTGAAACCCCACGATATTACAGACATCCCGCCAGCGAAGGTGGGGGTGGGAGGCAAAGGTTAGGGATATTTCTGTTCTTTGCAGGCCGCTGAAAATCGGCAAGGAAAATTTTTATTTTTTTAAAGTGTCTTCTTGGGTCTTTTTTGGTAGGCGACCAACATAAATATGACATAGAACCGACTTCCCTTGGCCAAACTCAGTGGGCTTCTTCTGAGGGTAGTGTTCTTAGTTCCAATGAAAAAAAGAAAGGTGTTGAAAGTCAAAAACGAAAGATTCTTAATCCTCCTTGCACACTCAGGAGATTCTGTAATTTGTGTTATACATGTAAAGTCTTAGCATCTTTACACATAGCAACCATTGTCATATCCTGTGCCCACCTCCTTGTAGCTTTACTTGAGCTATCTCCTGTGATAGGTTGTATCCTCCAGATATTATATTAAATACTTTCCCATGTTCTCTTAAAGGGCCCTCCAGGCCTTTGTTATTCCTTATACTTGACAACACTCGTGGCTCCCCCCAATGTTCACATTTTGGGTTTCTCAGGCTTCCGTTCCCTGGACTACCCCGCTACCTTTGTCAGTGTTGGGGTGGTTCCCGGGGTTTGGTGCTTTATCCGGCATCTTCCCCTGGTTTCGCTCTCCGGTCTCTCAGCGTTAGTTTCTCAACCTGCCCACCTCTGCCTCGGCAGTCTCCGCAAACACAGGAAGAGGGGCAGACTTGTGCCTCCCAATATGCTAGGTATCAGTGTTCATTCATGGACTCCAAGCCCACCACGGGAACCCCGTGAGCATGTCACCAAGTTGGATGGTCTTCTTGACCCCGTCCCTGAATCGGCTTTTCCACTGCTCTCTTTGCCAGACTTCTGGCATTCGTGTCTGCTCCTTTGATTCTCTTGCACTGTGGCTGCCTCCACGGCCCAGCAGTGCATTTCTTCCTCAGAGGTTCTACTCTGCGCAAGGTTCTCTCTTCCTTTCATTGGGTTCTTCATCTCTAAGTTTGCTGCCGACTCTTAAAGGGGCGTTTTGTTTCTTTTTGTTGGCTAGGTGAAATTCAGCATTTTCGGTGGTTGGGTGAAATTCAGCATTGCCTACAGCGAAGGAGATGGGAATTGTATTTCTGGCTGTTGAAGGCTATATAGCCGTAAGTGAAGGATATTCATTCCCATTTAAGCGGATTGTGTTTCTCTCATAGGGAATTCCTCATGGGAAGAGATATCACAATGCTTGTTGCTGCTTAGCACTCTGCATGTGCCTTAACGGCTGCCGACCCACACCAAAGTGTGCTGAGTGCTACCGCAGAAAGCTGGGCACAATGCTTTACCCAAAGAAGCCAAAACACCAGATCTAGCACCCAATGTGGGGTCTGGCTCAAACTACTAACCATCTTAATTCAACTTTACAGCTACCACAAATTAATTGATGAGGAGGTGAACCTGTTGAAACATCTTTAGAGGAGCAATCGGGGGCCTCCAGAGGATTCTACCAACCTGTGGTTATTCTTTCCTTTACTACTTCATCACCCCCCTGCTTCAGATGCAGACAACTGTGTAGGTGGGTGCTGTAGCTGGACATGTATGGGATTTAAGCAAAGCACGGCAGAAGCTTTTGGCAATCTTGTAGAGCACCCAGCCAATCTTTGCACATAATGCATTACATTACATAAATCAAAAATAATGTATTCAGTAAAAAAAGAAAATAAAAGAGTGGTTTTAAGATTGGACATTTGGAACCAAGAAGTATGTAAAGGCCGGGTACTTCAGGTTTAAGATTAGTATTAGAGAATGTATACATAGGTTGGCCAACTTAAATACAAACACAATCTTCCCCAAAAGAAATAAAGAAAGAAAGGAGGACTTCTTCCATATATTATTCTTAGAACAGCTTTCCCAATCTCAGGGGGAGTGGTCAGGCTTTCGAGTCTCACCCGTCACTGTTCCGAAGTCCCAGAGGAATTACATCAGTCCTCTATAATGATGCAGGCTACAGAATGAACCAATACCTTCTTTTGCTACCTTGGGCCTAGTTGTGGGATTTCCGGTGTCACATACCCCAAGACTAAACCAGTCCTTGATGTTTTGTAGGACACTCAGGTTTCTCTTACAGATGGTGTTGGAGTCAGCCGAGAGAGGGGCATAGGACCAATCCCTAATAGCCTTACTTTGTAACTCTGTGCTTCCCACCGCCTCTCGAAAATATTATTAGGCACCCTAACCCTCGCAGGAACCTCCTCCCACCTGTTACACATGCCTACCATCTGACCTGCCACTTTGGGGCCTCTTACGTCTAAGCTGACTAACTTGCTTCTGGTTCTTTGCCTCTCTATTCAATATCTGAAAGTCTTGAGCCCTTATTTCTAATGCTATTGTTTCTCTTCAATTCCTTGTTAACCCCGAGGCAATCTGCACTCTCATCCGAAGATGACTCGTCCTCAGTCTCCTCACTCTCGCCTACCTCCTCTTCCTGCTGATCCATCCACCTTGGCATGAATCCACCAACTCTTCTTTTTCTCTTGATCTAACAGCCTTCCTTTGCTCTACTCTAACCACCTCCTCAACCAGATTCTCTTTATCGCACATCACCGCCACTTCCTTAGGTACTGTCACCACATTCCACTGCAAGTCTGACTTCATCCCTCCAGGTTTCCAGGGTTACTCTTTCCTTCAACTCCACTCCAGGTTTTATTTCCTCCCTCATTCCCTATGGTCGTTTTTCCTCTTGCCACTCCACTCTTGATTTGACCTCCTCTATCCTTTCCTCTGTTCCTACTACCACCTTCCACTCCACTCCTGGTATTGCCTTCTTTCCTTTTCTCCACACTTTCTTTTCTTCTGTAGAGATCACCTCCTCCTTTCTCCTGCTGCAACTTAACCAAGTCCCCTTTTAAGCACACTTCAATCTCCAGTCATCTAAATGTCTCTGCACCACCTCTCCTCTACAGCAGTCTTCCCTCTCCAGTCTCCTGCAAACAAGAGCTGGCTGCTCCTGTAAGGCATGATCCTGGACTGGGCTGCCTGGTTTATATAGTAAGATGCCCCCTGATTGGAACTAGGTGTGAGCCTAAGGGGCATGGGTTAGGATTAGCTAGGCTCTCGCCCTTCCTGAAGTTTAACATGAGGCTGAAGGGGCTGGGCCAAATCTATAGGAGCCCTAGTAGACATTTTGAAACTCAGTGTGAATGGAAACGCTGGACAAGCTGCTTGTGTGGAGGATATCCTGGTATGCTGCAGTTGGGAAGGCAAGTGTGCTAGGGGAGCTCTAGGAGTTTTCAGGTCGTCTATGGTCTCCCTGTCTTTGAAGGGATTTCAAATCCTGATCCATTCCGGGCTTTGCAGTTGCAGGGCATTGTGGGAGGTGTAGTCCATATGAGGGGGAGTTGCCTGTACAGTTTTGATGTTTGGGCCACAAGGTAGGTTTTCTGATGGCTTTGCTTGGTTAAGTGACCAGACTTGGTATTTCGTCAGGATTACCCTATCTCCAGTCACACAGTTTTGCTTCTGTTCCTGAGGGGCATTATGGGAAATGCATTATTGGAAAAGTATGTTTCCCTAACTGGCTTGGCTAAGTACCCAGTCCCCTGAGCCCCCTGGCACGTGGTCCCCTACCAAGTTCCCAGCAGGTAACTTTGTCATAATAACTATTTTAAGTAGTTTAGTTATTTCTCATCTACTTTAGGTCCATTCAATAACACTGCATTTGCCACCCTCATGAATACTTCTGAGCATGTTTGTAAAGGAAAATCAAAACATGCAAGCACACCTACACAAATGGGTTACAGAAGGGTAGGTGATGAAACAAGTTATTACTATAGGTGCAAGAGGATGTATTTTTTTAGCTCATTGAATCAACTGCTGTGGGTAAAGGAGGTAACTTTGAGATCGGTTCATATAAGAGTGAAATGTAAAGTGATCTTGTATAGAACACTTCTGCCATTTCTGTAGCTCTGGACTGTGGTTCTGGAATAAATGGGGGAGAGTAGGGGGCGTTAATGGTGGGAGAAGAAAAGGAATGTGTAAAACATGCACGGGCGAGAAATAACAGATTCATCTGTGCTGGTATCGACATACGTGGATTGTTTTACCTAGAAGGAAAAACCAAAGATCTATTAGCTACCAGGGCTGGGACACTGTGAGAGTCCATGGCTGGTGGCGCGTGCATGGGGTTATGTGATAAGGCTCAAGATGTTGCAGCTGAAAACCGGGAGGGTTCCTGCCTGTAAACAATTATTTGCAATTGCAACTCATTCAGGTGCAAGTTTAGTCAAAAATATATGACAAACATGTAGTATACTATTTTACTACCATGTCATGCACTGCTGTGTAAAATACAACTAGACACTCAGTATAGTTAAGGTAGGTCCGCTTTTCTTATTGCTGACATTATATTTAATTTTTTAAATCATAAACTTGAAGGACTCTGAACATTTTAAACAAAGGCAAGAAGAGGTTCACAGATCACAGTGCAAAGTGTACCTAGTTCAAGAGGTACAGATAGTTCAAATGATATCTCAACAGTGTGAAGTATTTATACAAAAAAGAAAATCCCAAAAGGACTAAACTTGCACCTGAATGAGTTGCAATTGAAAAGAATTGTTTACAGGCAGGACCCCTCACTGTTTCAGCTTTTGTTAGCCCATAGTCCTGTCCCTATGTTGGGCTCTCCCTCCTGTTACCTCCTTCAAGATGTTGCAGACCATGCATTGTTCTCCAACAGACACAGTGGGTGTGAATATCGTGGTGGTGGTGACGGGCAAGTGTTTGGAGCCTGCATGTGCAGTTTAAAGGCAATAGTCGATTGAGAGGGAAATAGCTTATTTGAGGAGAAAGAGATAATTAGGGAGGTAGTATAGCAGTCATGTTTGGAGTTCAAGACTACAACAAACGGGTGGGGATGCTGTCACCCCTCGGGTTGAACAGAGTTCTTCTGGTGTTGCTATTCTATTTCACTCTTGTATAGCGCAAACTTTCACCAAAGGCATTATGACGTTAAAAAGATGCAAAACAGGGAAGCATGATAAAATGAAGCGAACAAATATGTTTTAAGACTAGCCTTAAAAAGATTGAAATGTTGAATGGTCCGAAGAGAGAACAGAAGCAAATTCCAAAGCTTAGGGCCAGCCACAGAAAAGGTGCACCCGTCACAGCGTTCCAGGCGATAGCGAGGACAATAAGAAGAGCTGATGATGTAGAATGTATGGTGCATGCAGGACAATAAGGTAAAATGTTCTCTTGTAAGGATAAGCAATCTTTGTCATAATAGGCACCATGGATCATAAAAAGTGATTTGAACTGAATACGTGCCCCAACAGGAAGCCAATGAAGGTACTGACGAGCAGGTGATACTGACTGACCATAGAGTACACCTGTGATTTAACAGCCTGCAGCAGTCTGCAGCACTTACAGGCTATGCAACAAATAAGAAGGCTGGGCAAGCAGAGTGGCATTGCAATAGTCGAGGCTACCATTAATATTGGCAGCAACGACAGGAGCATGAAGACTAGCAGGAATGTAAGGAATGCCCGTCTTTAGATGCTTCAATTTAAAAACGTCAGTGCAGGGGTGCTTTTAGGCAGCCAAGGAATATGGCTGCCTAGCCTTTGAGCTCCGTAAATCAGCACCAATACCCTCTCACTTGTGGCAGACCCATGACCTGCTTGTGCCTGTAACTGCAGCTTTGAAACCTCTGTGATGCAGAGCGGCACCTACGCGTTGATAGAACTCAGGGTCCAGCCAAGTTCCCATTTAACCGACTGCGCGGCCCTCTGCCTCCCAGGCCCTGTGCCGGGTTGCGTGTCTGGCTACGCAGCCGTGATCTGCCAGTGTCAGAGCTGATCCCCTGCTGCCAGCGTGCCTATGGGTGCCTGTGGCCTTCCTGGGAGCCATGATGGAGAAAACTTGAGGCCGCCCCGGGGGGTGGACTCACCCACCTACGAGCCCCAGCCATATACGGCCACCCTCCCTCAGATCTCTATAATGGGAGTCGGACCATCCATCTTGCCCAGCTGCGGGGGAAGTCACCTTAGGGGACCCTGATAGAGGCAACACCATCCCTCGCTCCCCCCGGTGATGCCGGGCCCAACGGTCCGCACTACAACACAGGAACATCCATCTGCACCATTTGGAGACCCTGCCTCCCAGCGCTCGCTGGAGACCCACTCATCTATGCCCTCACTCAGGCACTCCTTTATCGAAGTTGCATGGCCTGCTCATTTGGGCCCCTGCTACAATCTGCGACTGGCTCCCTGTAGGGCAGAAAGTACATTATACAAATCATGGGTGCCGCCGACTACGGGTTGGAACCACTACTCTTTTTTCCTGGTGCGTGCTGAGCTGTCCCTCCCAGGGAGTAAACACTTATTTGCTGTGCCATCCACATTGGCCCCAGCCACATGGGAATTTACCCCACAATAGCCCACACTGTACTGCACCAATACCCATGGTCTGCATTATTTAGCTGGGGTCTACTTACACAGTCTGCTGGGAGCCCTTCCCTGGACACTGGGTATCTTGACCTGAGGCCTAACCCTGAACAGTAGGTGCAACTGTACCAGAGGCCCTGCACAATTAGTCTCCCAACCACCCCCCATCTCCTACTCTCCTGCATTTTCTAAACATGACTAAGGGGGCGGTGGGGGGAAAAACTGGCACCATGGATAAGTTCACCTGGGTGGCCTCCTAAGGAGAAACTGGCGGGGACCCTCCTACCTCACCTCCAGTAGACCCGCCACCCGAGTCATCTGCCCCAGACCTCAAAGAAAGGATGGAGGCTACGACAAGAGATTTCACATAACTGCAAATGTTTCATCCATGCGCTCCCAACTTGCTAAAGAGGTCCATCATATTAACGAAGCAGAAGAAAGAATTGGGGTGACTGAAGAAAATGTGCAATCCCTCCAAGCTGCTGTGGTCTTCCTTTACGAAAGACATGAAACTGGTTAAACATAAATGTGATGATTTTGAGTCCCGGTCGAGGAGAAACAACATTTGCATTGTGGGGGTCCCCGAGGATGCGCTGTCTGCAGGTATGGAGTTTGCTGTGAAGCACCTGCTTAAGGAGCTCCTAAATGACCCACAACTCTCACCATACTTTGCAGTGGAACGGGCACACCGGGCGCTAACTCCAAGACCTACGCCTGGTGACTTCCCTCATCCGATCATTGCAAAAATCCTGAGTTACCGGGACAGAGAACAAATACTCTGGCTTGCCAGGGACAAGAAAGACATGTGACTGGGGTCCCAAATCATTTGAATCTTCCCTGAATTTGCGGTCTGTTGCGGTCCAGGAAGAACGCTGTCTTTTCATTGGAACCAAGAAAATGCTGAGAGACCACAGTATTAAATACGCAATGCTAGTTTCATGCATGAAGTCCTGTAAACCTCTTGGGTACAATACACATTTGTTTGTTCCGCCACAATGTTCAATATGCTCATAGTAACCTGGTTAGTGCGCCGACACAGCGACAACTCACCCCTTAGCAACTGCTCTGTATCTGTTTACGTTCAGAGGTCTACCCACTAGATGTTCATGGGCTGAGAAGGGATGGGGAAGGAGAAAGGGTGGAGGGGAAGTCAAAACACTGCTGGTTGGGGGTGGCAGTGAGGGTGGGGGAGTGAGGTAGGAGCCTGGCTGTTCGGTCTGTTCACTCAGGGAAGAGTTGGTTAAAACTGTTGAAATCTCTTGGTTGGCGGGTGGTGGGAACATGCAAGGGGAGAGTGGCGTTGATAAGGCAAGAATTTATGAGAAACATACACTAGTCGACAATCTGGTCTGGTGGGTGAAAAGCGAGTCACTAGTATGAGCTGGAATGTTAGGGGGTTGGGAAACTATACCAAATCGAGGAAAATAATGGCCTATGCCACCAGGCAGGGGGTCAATGTTCTTTTGTTACAAGAAACCCATGCTAGGGCAGATATCTGTCGTTGTATTGCCCCCACCTGGGGAGGGAATAGATACTGCACCTCCTATTCAACCCAATATTGTGGTGTGTTGACACTGGTGCATAAAACTGTTACATTTGCTGAAAAGAAATCACACATTGACCCAGCTGGACGATGTCATTATACATTGTATCCTCAAGGCGGTTTAAACTTTGCTGGTAAATACATATTGCCCCAATGTTGAGATACTATCTTCATATGTTGGGGTCCACATCCTGTGGGGGGGGGGAGATATGAACCTTGTTCTTCATCTCAGACTGGATAGGACCGGTACGGCCCCAGCCCCCTATCCAGGGCTACCTGCTGCCTTATAACACACATGAAAACATTGCTCCTAAGGGATGCCTGGAGGCTCACACACCCACAGATACGTGAATATACTTTTTATTCTTCAGTACACAATATGGCCTCTAGCATTGACATTATTCTGGTATCTTGCTCACTTCCTGGGTAGGTGCTCGTGTTCCAGATCCAGCCCCGCACATTATGCGACTCCTCAGTGAACTGGGTTTCCCAGCCCTTTAAGATGACTAGCAATACCCTGGAGATGGATGGGGATGCAGATTTTATTCATACATCAATGATCAAAACGGCTCAGGTAGTTTGGCAAAAGGGGAGTCTGTTTTAATAACAAATATATAAAACAGGGAGTACAACTAACATCAGCATTTGTTTGATCCTCTTACTCGACTCATTCTAGTAGAAACTCAGGTTATATTGCATAAAATCGTCATCAGTGACGTATTGCCCTGCGTCATTACCTACGTGGCAAACTATAAAACCTATTGGAGGGAGTGATTGTCTCTAAGTGAATATCTAGTATACGTTCCATATCAGTATAGAACCGTGACGGAGAGTGATAGGGTACTTAACATCAGTTGGGGCAACTAAGCCCTCCCCTCAAAATGGCCACTATGAACATCACTAAATACACAACGTTCCATTGTCTACACAAACTATAGGACCCTAGATTACACAGTCCTCTACAATTGGTTGGCTTCTAACCCCGTCAGTACTTTTCCACCTATGTCTAGCAGCATGCAGACTGAAAATCCAGGTGCTAGTGGGCATATCTAAACACTAGCTTCCCACCAATTAATATATAAATCTATCATCACCTCAATGGTCCAGTGTCAATTAGTGCTTTGGCCTTGAGTTTTTACTGTGCTCTGAGAATTTTTAAGGAGTGAAGGTACAGCCTGCCCTCGTGTGTTGGTGTGACCACCTCGTTTGTCCAATTTCTTCCTTCCACGTGACTGGACACTATGAAATCAAGCCTTTTAGTGTATTTGGATGTCACTTATCCTCGATACTTTCTTGATACCTTATAGAATATCTGCATTCTCTGGTCTCTGCATCTCTTCTGTGTGCGGCATCTCTTTCTGTGTGACGTCACCATTCATCCTTGCATTTCATATGCTCTTGTTTCTTCAGGAATCTCATTCAAATGGCCATCATATTGTCTTGCATGCTGGTACAGGTTTCTCAATGGGTACCTTGTCTCCCAGATTGTCTTAGGTACTGGTACTCTTATGGGTACTGCACAGAGTCCACACTCTGCTCTTTGCTGGTTCAACTGTTCCGCATACATCACATACTTTGGTTCCCACTCTAGGTAATAAGGGCGGGAAGTTGGAGGGGGGTACTTAGCTCCTCCTTTAGATCTGAAGTTGACCGTATTCTCAATGCGCAAGGGAAACTCAAATGGGAGGAACTTGATGTTCTGGAAGTGTTCCAGTGCTACTATGGGGTCCTATACGAAGCAGACCAATGATATGACCCCATTCCTTGGCTGGAGGGAGTGCCGCTGTCAAGGCTGAGTCCACAAGCTACTGAAAACCTCAACAGCTCGCTTACAGTAGACTAAATGCTTGCCATTATCAGGGACCTCCCCAGAGGAAAAGCTCTTGGCCCTGATTGTCTAACTGCTGAGTTCTGGGAATTTGAGGCTCTTCTTATACCCATATCTCATCCAGGTCTGGGAAGAGTTGCTGGCTAACTCCCTTCTGCCCAAATCCATGCACGAGGCCGTTATAACCGTCCTGCTCAAACCTGGCAAACCCAGCAATGAATGCAGGTCCTATCAACCTCTTTGACTAATGGACGTGGACACAAAAATTAATGCTAAAGTACTGGCGAACCGGTTTTTACCGTTAATGCCCCACATTGTCCATCAGGACCAGGTGGGGTTCATCCCTGGCAGAGTGACCTCTCAACATCCGTCGACTATTTAATGTCATGGCCAGGCTGAACTCCGAAGTAGAAGCTGTTGCTGTGACGATCGATGCCCAGAAAGCATTCAACATGGTATTGTGGAAATATTTATATCTGGTATTGGAAAAAATGGGCCTGGGGTCTGAGATGCTCAGATATATTAAACTACTATACTCTAGCCCCCTGTTGAGCGTTCCCATTAACGCCAGGGTCTCTGATCAATTTGAAGAGGATGCCCTTTTTCCCCTATCCTGTTAGCACTTGCGATTGAGCCAATGGCAGACTTCATCCGCTTTCATCACAGTAGTCAAGGTCTACGTCTCAGAGGACCCCCTGAAATAATCTTGTTATACGCGAATGACGTCCTGCTCTATATTCGCGACCTACAAACTAATCTTGACCCCATCATCCGCAATATTACTCTCTTTGGCGAGCATTCAGGATTTGTTATAAATTATACCAAATCTGAGATTTTCCCTCTGACACCTGTACAAAAGAACCTCGCAGGGTCTTCCCCCTTTTATGGGCTCCCAATGTCATCAGATACCTTGGTGTGATGGTGGCCCGAGCGGGCACTTCCCTCCTCCGTGACAAATACTCGACCCTCGAAGAATATGTCAGAGATAAGGTCACCAGGTGGAGATTGTGTAACGCTCACCTGAATCCCTCGGAGGCGCAGGTCTGGGCTGGGGGTTCTCGGAGTCTTCTAGGGTCACGCGCAGGCCTCGAATGCCACCCTGGAAAGGCCCTCTCCTCACTGAGATCTTGATCTGAAGGGTGAGGTGTCTGCAATTGGGAGAGCAAGGGGTTAATAGGATATATAAGCCTGACTGGGCAAGCTGACTCCCCTTCCTGGTACTCCCCACGTAGTTCGTAGGCTAAATGTGCTCACCTTATATAGGTGAAAGCGGAGCTCTCCATCCTGCGTCTGTGCAGGGGCGCCGAAGCCAGTTACTTCACTGGTTAATTGTCCAGCCTCTTGGTTGCAGAGGATGAAGATTTGGAGCTAGGCCGTCGTTAGCAGCACGAACGGCGGTTGCTTGAATGGAGAGCGATGGAAAGGCGAAGGTATTGCAGGCAAGTAAGTAAAAAATGTCAATTCGAAGTTTAAAGCACTTCTTAATGTCTCTTTTCCTTTTGCAGGTTGCAGAAGCAGCTGGGTAGAAAAATAGATGTCGAGGAATGCGCCGAGGAGTGAGAAAGATGAGAGCTGCCCAAAACACGTGCATATGGATGTAGTTTTGTATTTCTTAATGATGTCCTTTTGTTTTGCAGATGCGAGTAGCAGCGTCGGCGGAGGCGAGAAGAATGCAGCGCAGGTAGGAAAAGTTTCACGATGGTTACTAACCAATGTCCTTGCTTCCACAGGGTGCCAAAAAATGGAAAGCTGCAGCCCGTGGCTTGAGATGCACCGATGGATTGGGTAAGTGCTGCGCTGGTTGTTGTCTCGTGCAAACCTGGTGTTCTTTTCCCTTCTCAGATGCTGCAGAAGACGAAGATGGTATTTCAGAAGGTAAGATTACGGATTTCTCTTCCCTAGATGCAGAAGTTGCAGATTCTCTGGAGCTGACACGGTGAGCGTCTTGCTGCTATTGCAGAATAACGCGAAGCACGTTGCTCTGATCGGGTGTGGTTTAAATAGTCCTACTGGAGTGCTTAGGTGTCTCCTTCCACAGCAGCCTCGCCCAAGTAAGAAGTCCCAGCTTCCAGAATAGTTCCAGTATCCAGTCCCAGGGAGTGGTGCTGGCCACACCCAGAAGGTAAAGTAGTTCCAGCCACGGATGGATGAGGATTTCATCCTGCAGGGGAGTGAGCAGCATGGTCTGCAGCCGGTAGGTCCACCCAAGCACCATTCCTTACATCATGAGCCCGGCACGTCCTGTGCCGGGACTGGGTCCCTGTCCCTTTATGAGCCTGGCGCCACTGGCGCCAGGACAAGGTCCATAAGGCCCCTATGGGAGCCGATGGGTGCCTGAAAATAAAGTTGTGACCCAGCTTCCGAGGCAGTTGGGCTAAACCTGACTCCTTGGAGGCTGCGGTCATGACAGATTGTTTCCAATGTCACTGGCGGGTAGGCTAGCTCTAATTAAAATGACCCTCCTTCCCAAATTGCTCTACACATTCGTTAATGTCCCCCTATGGCCCGGCAAACCTAAAACTACATGGGACACTAGCGCAATTCTTATGGCACACTGGAGCTGTCCATAAAAAGTGGTTGGATTTGACTTATTTCCATATTCGGCCGGAGGACTGTCAGTTCCACATTTTGAATTATACTGTCTAGCTGCCCAAGACCAATTTGCATCCTACTGGTATGGGGAAGCACCACCTCCACCTCATGCGAGACTGGAAACCTTAAGTTTATGGAGGACTGACCATCGGTCGATGATCCTAGAAGAAAAATACACTGACTGCCCCTACGACCGGGTTTGAACTACCTTGACCACGTGGTGCTCAGTTTTTGCAAAAACTGGGGCTAAACACCTGTACTATATGTGGCTCTCACTATGGGAATTCCCCGGACTGGGCCCCACATGGGACAAGACACTGAGCTCACGTTGGGAAGGCCTCATATACCTGGTATTGGCTGACCTGTATCCAAATTGTTCCTTTATCACTCTACAAACCAACCAGACGACAGGGTCATGTGGACTCGGCCATCGAGCAAATGCAGTACTACAGGAGTCGTGCTGCTAATACTGCATGGTGGCCGCATTACCCCAATGAACCCTCACTGAAAATGCTGAATTGACATACATTGTAAACTCCACAAACTGTTGTGGCCGCCTTGCCACACTATATAAGATGATATTGAATAAAACATCTGCGAATAAACCAGCAATTAGGTTGAAACGGGCAGCAAGTTTAAATGCGGAATTATCAGACACCCAATGGAAAAACATGTTCCTTCATACATGAAATGTATCCCTGAATTCCAGATTTAGGGTTATGCAATTTAAATTGTTAAACTTTACTATACGCCCAGGAAACTGGGTAAAATGCTTAAGACTGGGGAACAACTATGTCCGAGATGCCATACATGTGGGGCAGACCACATCCACATGTTCTCGAGCTGTCCCTCTCTGGTCGTATTTTGGGAATCAGTTTTGAAAACATTGTTGGATATAGTGGCGATCGTGCTGGATCGCTCCCCTTTAGGCACACTGTTTGGAGGTTGGTCCACACCTCCTTCAAAACGGTTTGGATCTATTTGACCTTAAACATTTGACTTAATCAAATTTGATCGAATTTATTTGACCTTTTTTTTGGTCTAAAATGCAGGGCAAGACCCCCCGCTACCTCACCCCACTTCCTCTCCACCTAATCTATACCCTTACCTACCCCATATATATATTTAATTAAATTTGACCAAAATAAAGGTAAAAGAAATTCGATCAAATGTTTCAGGTCAAATTGTTTAGGTCAATTAATCTAATAGTAAAGGGCGTGGCCTAAGAGCCATGGAATAGGTTGCGATTCCAGGTGCTCCTGCGGATCCTCAACAATCCTGAACAAAAGCGGTGCCCACAAGAGGAACCCACACATAAAAATGGAGATGCAGGTTGATGAAAGAATGAAGAACATTCGGAGCACAATTTTGCAGTAAATTGCAGTGAAGTGGCAGGCTGGAGAAGAATTGGAGCGTCCCATCAGAAAGGGAAACAAGATGGCGGCCCGACTACAACAAAGGACTCCCAGACAGGCCACTACAAGTTGCAGTAAGAAGAGCTGGAGTAGCGTCGCGGGTGAGGGATGATAAAAACCCTGCTGACAACGAAGGGGTGAACGTGTGTGGGTGAAAGGCAGGCTGAAATGACCACACTACGATGAAGTGTGTGAAAGCCCCAGCAGAGAACAAGGGGCAGACTGTGTAGAAGAGCCATGAAAGGAGGAACAGTAACCGGAAAGCCATAATGGTGTGCCCTGAGCCAAAGCTCCTGCGGGCTGGCATTTGTAAAGGAAATTACAACAGGAGGCGAGAACAAAGCCCTGAAGCAATGTTCGGTCGCAGAGTTCAGAGGCTACAAATGTAGCAAGTCGTGGCAGCAGGAACGCCGTAACAACCCAAGAATGCTGATTACATTGTAACAGCAAGCAGGTTGGGGAAGCTCTGTTTGCGTGAGAACGAAGTAAAAAACGACACGACCTGTGTGAAAAGCACGGGGATCTTGTAGATTACGTGGTGAAAGGAACTAAGGCCAACAGGAGCTCAGCACCACCTGAATTTCCCAGCTGGAGCACATACTCTAAACAACAGAGCGCAACAGCCGCAACTCCTCGAAAGCACATATCGGACGAAACACTGGAGGAGAAGGTGGCTGCTTAGGGTCGGACACATGGAGAAGGGTAATTAGGGAGAGTGCCACGCAAACTGAAAATATACTTAATGCTTCCTACAGTACACAGCCACCGGATTGCTGCAGGCTGTGCGCATGTGAAAAGTGCAAGACCTACGTCGAAGTACAGAGCAAGGATTCAACAGAAGGCAGATACCAGTGAAGGAAGATACAGAGCTGGCTGGCAAGGCACTGGCATGGGCGACTGAAAGTGAAACTGAGTAGGGAGTTAAAGACATAAGACTCTCTGAACAGCCACAAAGAGATACCAGGACCCACAACAGTAGCCGAAGGTATGCAACAGGCTCGGACAGTGCACAGGCCACACTGAAGTCCCAGTGGGCCCCCAGCAGTGCAAAAAAACCTGCAGCGACCGGACCCGCAGTTGAGCTATATCACGGGGAGTGGAGGACTTTCGGGGATGCTGGTTACAGAGACTTTGTGGATGAGCAGCAGTCCCCGGGAAGGGGACTAGGAACCCAGTGCAGACTGTAGTACACTGGCCCCCCTGCAATAGGCCAGTACATATCTGGTGGAACACACACCCGGCAGGACCAAGGCACGTGGTGCCAAAGACACACAGCTACTGGCACACGAGTGAGGTGACCGCAGGGGCATGCTGGAGCTTACTATAATGGCACAGACTGTACGGAGGAGTGCACAGGCGTAGTACTGCGATTAGTACAGGGTGGAGGCCTGAACAGTCTGGAACGCTGCCTTCAGACCTAGATGCAGCTACTGAAGAGCCCAGAGATAAGGGGAGGAGGGGTAGAGCACCGAAAATACAAGATAACTAAAGGACACCACGAGTGAAATTCCAGAGAGACGCCAGAAGACGTAGGCAGCGGGGTGGCAAATACAAGACCCAGAAGGGTGGATATAATAAATGTACACTTTAGTAGCAGGTGAGCCATCATATAACGATCTGAAATTGACATTTAAGCTAAAAAGCGAAGGCACTTCTCACTGTTAGCTAAATGCAGGAAGCACAGGTACCGATTAGTGCTAGGCAGCCCTAGGAATCACACTAATGCCCAGAGTAGTTTAGATTAGTCAGGAGACTAGTAGTTCAATATCCTCCCGCTGCACTCCGAAGACCGGCACTAGGCGAGATGTGGGAATGCCTGAGATCCAGATCTGGATCTGGGGAGGTGGCGGTGGGGGGAGTTGGGATAGTTAGAGGGAAGTTGACCTACAGACACGCACAGCGGAAAGAGGGGGGATGTGACAAAAGGAGGGCGAGGGCAGAAATGCTTAAAGACGATGGGAGAACTCAAGAGAGCAACCTGAAATGTTAGGGGTTTGACTAGTTACTTCAAACGGAATAGAGTAATAGCATATTTGAGATGCCAAAAAATCAATATAGCCCTCCTGCAGGAAACACATCTGACCAAGACAGACAGGACAACTTGGCACGAAAGTGGGGAGGTGTGACCTTGGGTTCCACATACTCTGCATATGCCAGGGGGGTGCTTATATGGGTGGCACCAACAGTTCAGCTCAAGGTCCTCTAGACCCACCAAGATAGGGGTGGCAGAATGATCATACTACGGGGGAAGGTGGAAAATAGAGAAATATGTTGTTATTAACACATATGCCCCAAATCACGACACAGCTGTATATTTTAGATCCTTACATACCAAGAAAGGCCCATACAGGGATGGGGCGTTAATATGGGGAGGAGATTTTAATTGTACGCTAGACCTGGAAGTAGACAGCTTAGATGGTAAATTTGTACATCCATCCCCTGCAGTGAAAGCTTTAAACTCGTTGTTGCACGCATTCAAGTTAGAAGACATGTGGAGGACAATGCATCCGCAAGACTGGGTATATTCTCATTACACTGCTCCCACAAATTTTTACACAAGGTTAGATTATGTGTTTCCGGGAGGTGAACTACTGGGGGAGTTTATACGGGCTGAATAAAAAACAAGGGTCCTCTCAGACCATGCTCCTCTGGTTGTCACGTGGCAGGCTCTACCCCCCCGTCCGAGCCAGGATTCCAACATGGAGACTTAGGGTGGAGGCACTCAGGGACACAGGGTTCCGGGAACATCTGAGGGAGGAGGTGAAGGAATATTTTCAGCATAACAGGAGCAGTGTGAACTCAGCAGGTACACTTTGGGAGGCTTTTAAAGTTGTGGTGAGAGGAGCAGCCATATCGAAGTTGAAAGGAATACAAGATGTTATTTTACGAGATTTGCAGGTTGTAGAGGGTAGGTTAGAAGCGATAGCGCAGGCAGGAGAAAGGTCCCTGGAAGAGGCATGGGAGGTGACCCGCCTACAACAAGAATGTCAGAAGCATTGGGATAGATTAAGTAATTTGAGCTACAGGAAATATATTGAGAGGCAACACACAGAAGGGGACAAGCCGGGGCGATTGTTGGATTTGCTCTACAAAAGTGAGAACAAATGGGAGGCAGTTATAGCAGTGGTGGGAACAGAGGGAGTGTTGTGCAAGACACAAGAAGGCATTAATTAATACTATAAGCAAATGTATGAGGGAACCTCAGAGTGTGATGTGTCCGAGATACAGGAAGCACTGTCTGAGATCCCTCTGCCCAAGCTAAATACAGAAGAACGAGACAGATTGGAAGTCCCGATCACGATAGAGGAATACAAATTGTGATTAAAAAAAATACCAACAGGCAAAGTCCTGGGGGCAGATGTCCCCCCCAGTGAATTATATAAAGAATACAAGACAGAAATCCTAACTCCACTGCTGGAAAATCTTAATGAATCATTGGAATCGGGCAGATTGCACGGATCCTCAAGAGAGTCATTGATTGTCCCCCTTCTCAAACCGAATAAGCCAGATACAGACTGTGGCTCGTATAGACCCCTTTTGTTACTGAATCAAGATGGAAAGATACAGCAGTAATGGTGCTGAGGCTCAAACCGATCATAGCCAAGCTTATACACTCGAACCAGACAGGATATGTCCAGAAAAATTTGCAATGTATTCTAGATGTAATAGAGCAATATGCTGATTTGTCGGGCATAACAACCCACAAAAGTCGAGTTTGTTTCCATTAGGGGGATATGTCGGAAAGCTTATGCACACGCTGCCGGTGCTGCCATTTAAATGGGAATTAGACACATTTTGTTATTTGGGGGTGGACATTTATCACGATCCCCAGACAGAACACACACAGAACACAATGAAAGCGATGAGAATTGAAAACTACATATCTTTCTGGGCTAGGTTGCCGTTATCCATGATGGGACGGGCAGCGCTGCTAAAGATGGTGGTGCCCCCGAGACTCCTTCATTTTTTCTTACAAATGTCCCATTTTCAATACCAAGGCTGTTCTTCATAAAACTGCATAGTAGAGCTTCCTGTGGCATAATTCAAGGTGCAGGGAAGCACTTTGTAAGCTCCAGAACTCTTATGAACTAGGAGACTAAAACTACCCAACTTTCAAGTATATTTAGCTGCTTGCAAGTTGCGATTTGTAGCTAAATGGCTGCCTAATGAACAAACGCAGGAGTGGCGGCTGTTACAAGCATCAAAAACCCAGTTCTTTTTAAACAAAGTTATATGGATAATCGACCCTTGCACAACCCGCTCGACCAAGTTAATGAGATTGGGGGGTGCAATGTGGCGTTGAGCTTGTCAATTGATGGGGAACATCACACCGTATTCCTCGCAGATCCCGCTGGTGGCGCTGGAAGGGGTGAGTGACCAGTTGCGTTTGAATGTGAGAAAGTACTGGGAACCTAAAGGTGTGGTGACGGTAGGGGATCTGATAAAGGAGGGTTTGCCTAAGAAGTTTGAGGAATTGACACAGGAAACGGGAGTGCACCTGGTGCAACGCCTTACATACTCCAGCCTAATGAGAAATCTAAGTTGCAGATGGCCGGAGACCGAAGAGCCATTGCAGCTAGATGAGACGATTGAGACATTTTATGATTTGGCAGAATGTGGGCATGAAGTCTCACGGATATACGAGCTGGTAATGTCCAAAGTGGGGAAAGAGTTGGGGCAGACGAGACAGCAATGGGAGGCAGATTTAAAAGAACCAGTGTCATACGCGTAGTGGAACTGAGCTATGGAATACCACAAAAAAGGTGTGCAGGAACACAATGCTTCAACAGATTCAATTATATATAACCCACAGAGCATATCTAACTCCAAATAGAATAGCAAAGTTTAGCCAGCCAGCAATACAATCATGCCCGAAATGCGGTGAGGTTGGTGCAGATTTGGTCCATATGTTCTGGGCCTGCATAGGGATTGGTAGATTCTGGGGGGAGGTGGCTCAGGCATTAGCAAAGGCGGATATCACCTTGGAAATTGGAACCCCCTGGCTTGTCTGCTGGGGGGCTTCGCAAGGCCCAAGAGAGCTAAACATGTGAGTAAACTGAGAAATCTGGCATATATATTAGCGAAATGTAGGATAGCGATGGGATGGAAAGCACAGACAAGGCCCCTGGTGAAAGTATGATGGAGGGACCTGCTGAAATGGGCGAATGCGGAAATGGTGTGGCGAGAGGCAATAAGCAGGAGCTCGGACCAAGAAGAAAGGGGAAGGGGGGTGGAAGCTCGGAGACAGTTGATTGCAGATTTGGCCACTTCCACACTGGAAACCAGGGAATTGGAGCAGAGTCCTGTACAAGAAGATGCAGACATTAGAGTGGTCGATGGAGAGTAAGCTGGGGGGTGGTGGGATATATGGTGCAAGGTAGGCTGGGGTAGGGGAGGGGGGGGAACAAACAGACCCGATTTGTACGGTGATACAATGTACTCCATAATGCAATGTCTGTAGGTTATTGTGGTATATAAAAATAAATTGTTTAAAGAAAATAAAATAAATGCTAATACCGTTAAAACGCCCCATACCTTTTGTAAATATGGGGTGCACGATTGCTAAAAGGTGCATACTGCTCAAATGGAAAGACAAGAACCCCCCCAACAACCAAGACATGGCTGGCGGTCCTTACATGGGCCCAGAATTGTGAGGAGGCCTCCTTTGATACACTCCCTACCTCCTCCAGACCCAGAGACACATGGGCGGAGTTCCACTCGTATCTAGCCAGCAGTACCTCTGACTAATCACCTTGCTGTCTTGAAGTACCTTACAGCCCTCAAAGCCCCCATTCGCAGCAACTGTGATTTTGAACTGTAAAAACCCACTGCATGAAAGTTATTTCAGTATCACTGAAGTGCTATGTAGATATACATCTGTTTGCTCATTTGTGATCTTGTTACTGTCTGTTCTCTGATGCCTGGTGTCTCTTGCTGTACCTGCCAAGAGTCAATAAATAAAAAATGTAAAATAAAAAAATAAAATGTCTGCTCAAGGTGGCCCTGATCTGGGCCTCAGGTGACAGTGAGACAGAGATCTTGACACCAAGATTTATTACTGAATGGACAGGGACTGGACCAGCCCCAAATTAGTCAGCCAAAAATCAGAGGTCCACAAAGAGGAAGAAGAAGAGCAAACCAACAACACTTTGGTCTTGTTCCCATTGCGTTTAAGTTAATTTAGGCTCATCCATTCACCCACAGCTTAAAGACAGGCCATAAGGCAAACAGCAGTTCTCTTATGCTCAAGGTCAAGCCTAAAGAGCAGCTGGGTGTCATCTGCATATGAATAAAAACAGAAACCATGGAAGTGAATAAGGCTAGCCAAAGGCTGAATATAGATATTAAAAAGCAACGGGGACAAAGTGAAGCCCTGGGGGACCTCAAAAGGAGACAGTTTGAGAACGGGATGATAGGAAGGCCTTGAACCAATCAAGTACAGGGCCTGAGATGCCAGCTTCCCACATCCTGACCAGAAGAGTGGCATGGTCGATGCTGTCAAAAGCTGTGAAAAGATCCAACAAACTTAATACCGCCACACCTCCCTGATCATGGATAGTGGTCAGGTCATCAACCACTCACACCAAAACTGACTCTGTACACATTTGGCGACAAACGCCAAGTTGTAAAGTGTCTAGGATGTTTGAAGCTTCTAGAAAGGACTGAGGTGTAAAAGGTCTCAAATAACTACACAAGAAAAGTTAGAAGAGAAACAGGCCGATAGCTAGAGAAAGAGGCATCAAGCGAAGGCTTTTTTTAAAGCCATATCAACTGAAGCATTTGTCTGCGATTCTGGCATCCGTCCAGAGGCAAGGGAAGAATGAATAGCCTCAGCAAGTATCTCATCAATATGAGTAGCTAAAGGTCTAAGAAAGTGAAGTGGGATAGGGTCCAGCGGCAAAACAGTTTTAAGAGGCAGAGCAGCCTGTAAGACTGCCATGCGATCATTAAGCAGAAATGAGTTGAAAGCAGCAGAGAAGGAGCAAAAAAGGAAAAAAAGCTGCAGAACTAACGGTGCAACCAATATTGGACCTAATGCTCTAAATTCTGTGGACAAAGAAATTAGACAAATTGTCGCACAGGGTCTGAGAAGCCAGAACAAAGGATGGGAGTCTAGGGACGAGTACATCTCTCACTGGAACAGCTTCCTAGGAGTATTGGCCGCTGAAATATTTTTTGTGCATAACAATAGCATTTGCCAGTATTTTTAGCTTCATGATAAATACTTTTTTGTAACAATCTTTAACAAGGGATCATAGCTTAAACACCATCTATGCTCAGGTTGGCGCGGTTTCGATCCAAGAATGGAAATGTCAGGCGTAAACTATGGAGCTCAAGAGTGAGAAGATTCACGCAGAGGTTTCATAGGCACCATGGTGCCAGGAGCTTCTGAGAAAGCTGCGATAAACCGAGCTGGGGACAAGGACAAAGATTTTTCCAAAGAACGGGAAGAATCAGAGATGATTTACTCTGCCAGAGTAGAAGAATCTACTGACCTGCAATTTTTCTGCAGTGATTTGATTTGCAAGGGAAAGATTTGTGGGGCTGGTAAAAGAAATTCGAAAGGGATCAAATATTGATCAGACCAAGTTAAAAGCAAAGCTGGAAACACACGTAACAACGAGGGGCAAATATAAGATCAAGGTGGGCCCCTTAATGTGTGTGGAACCAACAACAAACTGATTTAAAAGTTTTCATGCCAGCAATACCGGAGACCGCAGTTAAAAAAAAAAGAAAAATCGGCAGAGTCAACCCAAATATTGAAATCACCTGCAATGCACATTCGTTATAGCCAAATCAGAAATAAAAGCAAAGAAAGCTTTACAAAAGAAGAAGAATCAAATGAAGGAGGGTGATAGACAATAATAAATTAAGTGTAAAAGATGTAGAAACAGATAGCCGGACTAATAAGACTTCCATTTTTACATTGGAAGTAAACGATAAAAGAGAACACGACAAATTAATGTTATATTTGATTGCCGGGTAAGCAGAATCACAGTCTACATGTAGAATGGAATAGTCAGCTGGTAAGATATGCACTATTCATTTATATACAACAGGAACAATGCTCTTTTGAGCATGAAAGAACGGATGATAGATAAGAAATCAGATTTGACTGGAAGCAGTGAGCTTCTTAAAATGGGGTGAGTTTGTGGGCCATTCTGACCAGGTTATGGAGGAGAGTAAATGGAACAGTCACCGGCACAATACATAAGTGGACATACATATATTAGGACAACAAACATTTGACATTTCTAAGTGCAGGTAGGCGAAACGGCCATCTGTGCTCAGGATGAGACCATGATGGGTGAAGTTCTAGTGTGGAGGCAGAGGAAGTGAGGGACAGAGGCAGGTTAGAGGCGAGGGAAACATGTTAGCTAGCAGGCAGATGAGAGGTAGGTTAAGAGGGTAACCCTATATCCGGAGCAAAAATGGCCGAAAACCAGGTCTCAGTAACAGACCAGATCAGGGTCATGTGCCTGAAGAAATGAAAACATCTCAGGTTTCTGTGCTACTAGGGAATGTGAAAGGCAAGTTCCCAAATGGTTTTTATTCCATTTGGGGATATAGTAATTAGCAGAAGTATTTCTGATATGTAACTAATACTTTTTTAACGAAATATAGCATGGAAATAACACATGGAGCTAATTATTTTTATTACAATTGTGGCTTGTGTGCATTGCACTGAGTAATGTGGCACTTATGGGAAACCAAGTATGACCCAAAATAGAGTTGCAAACATGTTTTAGATGAAGCGGTCTGAAATTAATTACATTATTAGGGGCAAGAAATTAGGGTTGCTCACACAAGAAACTATGCACTGATGCAATCACAAAGAAATATCTCAATGACCGGCTACGTTTCAGATAGGGTTGCAGCAACGGTATTGGCCCTCCCAAAAATAGGATGACTCTCTACATTCATTCTAGTTCCATCTTTTAAGGAATTACTATGCATAATACTTATTTCTATCAACTACATTCTCCCTAACACCAAACAATATTTTGGGGTGTCAAAAATTAAGTCACAAGTGCAAGAATTGGAAGAGGCTTGATTTAACAGCTCACAGAAAACTATTTCAAAATCAATAATTTCTGAATAAGTGCTTGTTTGCTAGAGTTTCTCCATGGTAGCCCAGCAAAGAAACTTTGATATGAGGCTCACATTGAAACAAATCTTGGGATAAAAGCAGCAAAGTCTGTGATCTTGAGTAGCCTCGCTGCCTGCATAAGACAAATGTTGGATAACCATTTCTTTCTCCATTTCTGGTCTAAAGCGTAGAGGTCACAGTTTCAGATACAGGCACAACGTCAATACAAGGCATCAAAAAGCAGAGTACCCAAGGAAAACAACATGATCAATACAATCGTCGGGTAGCCAATCACAAAACTAGGTTGGGCATGCATACCGAAAGTAAATTGAAAGCAAGGTAATGTCAAGTTCAGGAATATCCCAAGAGCAAGTGCAGCGAGCTCCTCTTATAAACTACTCCTGAGTGAGAGGAGCAACGCCATTTGTATGACGTCATAAACATGTGCTATGCAAAGGAAAGTACAGCTGGCCCAAAGAAGTGCAGAATAAGGTGGCCAGGAAGTGGTATCTTTCACATGGAAGAGTTCAATTGTTCCACAATTTCATTGATACAATCGCCTGTTTTCATACCTAATGTCTAACTATCAAAGTTAGATACAATGTTTGTGTGCAAATTAAAAGTATAGAAAATCCATAATCTACAATTTGAAGACGAGGCAACACTGGTGATATGACATGGTATTGGGGTTCGGATGGGAGACCAGTTCTACGTTTTTGATTTGTTTTTAGTCTCTTCCTCCCAATCAAAGTCCAATGTCTCGTCATCGAGGTCCGCTGTAGTGGAAAACAGAGACTGGCATGTCAGAGATTTGTTGCGTACGGGCTCGAGCTCAAAACACTTTCTCCTGGGGCCTGTGTTTATTTCATGGGTCCCCGAAGGCAACTCTGAGGCTTGCTTATTAGTGCATTGGACATGCACAGATGGTGGATTTATGGGAGTCGGTTCAGGTGGCGGTGAAAAGGAGAACTGGGCCAGTCTGGCCAGTGTGCTGGAGGACACCTTCGCTTTGCTTTGGATCCCAGGCTGTTGCTCTTTGCCTTCCCTCTCTTCTGAAGGAAGAGTTTCATGGCGAGGCTTTTCCTTTGAGACAGTCTCTCCAGGCTTTACTGCACTGGGCTTGTCAGCTTCCTTTGCCATTACTTTCTCAATTGTGTTGCTCTTTGCTTGACCGTCCACTGAGCCGCAGTTACTTGCTGAACTGCTGGCAATAGATTTTTTAAAGCCGGTTTGATGTCCGGTGACAGAGGGCCCAGTCTTCACTGCAGCGAACACTTGAAGGCCTCTCCCATCATTCAGGGCAAGTGCGCATCTGTTCTCCAAGTTACTATTTCCTATTCTGCCTGTTATCTTTGTCTGCAGCTTTGCTGAAGGACGAGAGGCCGGATTCAGCTGCCCTTCTTCACCTGGCCCTTTAGGACGCTCACTTCCGTTAGAAGTCTGGTTGACAGAAGGAATGTGTGGGCTTGTGTTTTCTTCTGATGAATGCACAAGCTTTGACTTCTGTTGAAATGAAAACCTGCCCAGTTTAGCTAGCACAGGGCTTGTGCATGTGTCTGCTTCAGGGTAGCAGGAACTTGTGGTTGCCTCTTCGCCCTTAGACATTTGAGCATGACTTCTTTTTTTCAAAGAAGACCGAGGATTCTTTCCCCCAATGGGTGTACTATGAGGTGGGCCTATAGGGGAACTCATAACACCATCTGCTGTGCCATCTAAGAGATGTTCAGGTGCTGGTTCAGGAGTTCTGCCTGCACTCAAGGCAAGTTCCTGCAGCGCTTCTATGTGTTTCTTCCGGAGTTTCTTAGAGACCCGTTCTGTAATAATTGAATCAGAAGTACCAGCAGCTGAATCGAGACACTTTTTCTTGCTGCTTTTGATGTTACCTGCTTGGCCTTCTGCTTCTTTTCTATTGGATTCAGAAGCTGTCTCGTTTGCAAAGTTTTCAATGCTAAGCGATGCAGTGTGACATGGATCTTTGATCTTGGCCTTGTTTTTGCTGATGCTCATGTTCTCTTCACAACCACTGGCTTTGGGCCTTCCGTTAAAACCATTTGGGGTGTCTTTGGCAGCAGGTTCTCCCACTCTTGTAGATACTGGAGACACCCTGTTAGTTTCTGACTTTTCACCTAAGTGGTGCTCAAGAGAATCAAACCACTCCAATCCCTTATCACTACCTCCATCTTTGTGTTTAGTGGCAGGCCTTGAGCTATTCTTCATAGTGGCCTCGTGGCTGGTGGCAGGGCCCGCCTCTGAAACGACATTTGCATTCTCTGAAACCAGTGCAGTGGACAGACCGCTGTTCTCTTGTTTGTCTGATGGACCGGTTGGCACCATTTGCTTTGGGTTCACGCCACCACTTGCAGAGGTTATGGTGCTTCCAACACTCCTTTCCCCTGCCTGTGATTGGCAGGAAATGTCCTCCTGAAGCCTGCAGGGAAAAAAAAGAATTAGTTTTTGAGGATGCCATTTCCAACTTGTATATAATTTCTACAACCCTCCTCCATTCTCAAAGCTCACAATGTAAACACAAAACCGAAATATCTTTTGACATTGTAACGCCAAAAATGACATGTAAGCTGATCTTACAGAATACCATTGTTTACATGACCAAACATTTATATTTTATATAGAACAAAAGAATGCTGACACAGTGGGCAAGCATTTCAGGCTGAGAGACACAGCTACAATGTGTAGGGAAAGGTTACCGAGTCTTACACTCAACAACAGGGAACAATTGATGACATGCTTGTGCGAACTCATCTAAACAACTGCAAACATCTTGAAATAGCTTTTTCCATCCGCTTTCGTTCATCATTACCAAAGTGGGCCAACTTCATGCAAATACGTTCAACCATGCCTCAAAAGGATGCACCTCACTGACTAGGGCAAACTGGGTTGTAATTAATCTGGGGATGGTTGTCTTCTCATGCAGATGGGTGTCCAGACTTCACCTTGTGGGGGCAGGAGAAGACTGCATTCAGGAGGTGAACAATCCTATCCAACCCTTTGGAGGGTGGGGGGGTGGCAAGAAGTATGCCTGTGTATGCCATGTGTGCATGTTTAAACATGCATCCCGCTTGCAGGAATCTGTGTGAGCAAAGGAAGGCCAGGATTTTTTGCAGGTTTATGGCAACCTGTGTTTCCGATGTGCTTCCTGTCCTGAATGCGACTTATGACATCATTTCTCCAGCAACATCCCAAAGAGCTTGGCACGTTCTCTAGAGAGATAGAACAAGGACAGCCAAGTTAGTTTTAGAAGGTGGGTATGGTCATCCAGCTTTAGGGAGGGTTTCGTAAATGATCAGTTTATCTAAGCGTGGGAAAGATGGAAAAAGGTTGGAGAGAAAGAAGGATGCAGCGGTGCAGATTTTCCCAACAGTTCCTGTCTCCAGATATTCACATGAGGACCCAATACACAACCATTGATGGAGAGCCTAGACTTTAAGGAGTGGTCTGCAGCCACTCCCTGTTATCCCTGTTAGCAGAGCGGTCCTTGCATCGTGCTTTCTGAAGCTATCAAATGGAGCACATTAACTTTTCCCCTTTGGAAGGCTAGCTGAGTAAGAGTGTCACGAGGTAGACCTGGCAAAGCCTCGGGAAGGTGTACAGAATAAACAGGTAACCAACAGGTCCGGGTGGGCCTCCAGCTTCGCGATTAGGAAGGGAGTAGTTTCTTACCTGTAACTCCATTTCTCCAGCGTTGGTATCTTTCATGGATTCACATGCTTAGAATATTCCCCGTCGTCAGACTGGGAACCCTCGGTACACATATATAGTCGTTTCCTATAGGAAAAAACTTCCGACACTTGTGTGTCCTATCCACATCTACGTCCTCTCTGGGGCCGTTCATGCATGCCCCGTAGGACGTAGCGGTATAAAAGCCCCGCCCCCGCGGGTCCCGTCAGATTTCGGCCCCTCCAAAGTAGAAAGGGGAACCTGCTTATGCACATATCTTGCACATTGCATTCCGGGAGGCTGGTGGGCGCATGTGAATCCATGAAAGATACCAACGCTGGAGAAATGGAGTTACAGGTAAGAAACTACTCCCTTCTCCAGCATTGGATCTTTCATGGATTCACATGCTTAGAATAGATTGTATAGCAGTATCCTAAAAGAAGGAGGTGAGAATGCAATGTAACATACCCTACAAAAAACACCCCAAAACCTAATATATATATATATATATATATATATATATATATATAGGCACGTAGGCAGCAACATATTTTCTGATATATACATATTCATAATACATATTGCTCAAAACAGGCACACTAATGAACCAGAATAGGCAAGGCAAACGACAAAGCTTAACCGTTTTTGGCTTACCTCATTGAAACAGATGGCGCAGGACTGCCCTTCCCATCTGTACCTCATCCGCGTGCTGCCTTTCCAGGCAGTAATGGCGCGTAAACGTGTGTGGGACAGACCATGCCGCCGCCTGGCAGATGTCTGTCAGAGGAATTCCTGCCCATAGAGCCGCAGAGGAGGCTGTCGATCTCGTGGAATGGGCTCTAGGGCGTCCTTGTAGGGGTCTCCCAGCCTTGGAGTGACTAAAAGTAATTGCCGAAGAGACCCAACGAGCCAGGCCTTGCTTGGAGATTGCCCTTCCTCTCGCCGACGGACCGTAGGCAATGAACAACTGTCTGGTAGTTCGGATATCTTGCGTCCTTTGCAGGTAAAATTTTAACGCCCTTTTGACGTCCAGAGTATGAAGGGCTTTTTCCGCCGACGGGGACGCAAAGAAAGTAGGAAGGGCCAGGGTTGAGTGCTTGTGATAGACTGTCGGTACTTTCGGGATGAAAGTAGGGTTAGTTGCTAAAATTACTTTGTCCTTAAAGAATCTCATATATGGAGGATCTATGACCAATGCCTGTAATTCCGACATTCTTCTAGCCGATGTAATGGCAATTAAGAAAGCCAGTTTCCAAGATAGGAACTGCATGGATGAAGAGGACATTGGCTCAAATGGAGGCTTCATGAAGGCAGCCAACAACACATTTAAACTCAACGACGGTGGGAACCGCTTCGTAGGGGGGAAAGTTCTAAAGAGACCCCTCATGAAATGTTTCACCAGTCTGTCACTGAATAATGGTGAAGACTGCCTCCTCCTCGTAAACCTTGAAATGGCCGCCAAGTGCACTTTGATGGACGATGATGACAGCCCACTCTCAGCTAGGTGAAGAAGATACGGAAGAATTTGTTCAGGGGTTACTTCTAAAGGCTGAATTTCGTGCTGTGTTTCACATCACGTACAGAACCTTCGCCATTTGCATATGTATGATTTGTTAGTCGAAGGGGCCCTAGCCGCCTGCAGAATTCTCCGGCAATCCGACGAGACTTTCAAGCTGCCGAACTCTGAAAAGTCAGGAGCCATGCTGTTAAGTTGAGGCTGTCCGGATTGTGGTGCCACACCGTTCCCTTGTCCCTGGACAGAAGGTTCGGCACTTTCTGGAGAGTTATAGGCTGTTCCAACGACAGATGTAGGAGGTCTGAAAACCATGGTTGTCTCGGCCAATACGGTGCCACTAGGATGACCCGGTATTTATACCTGCGAATCCCCTGGATTGTCCTCCGTATAAGGGGGAGCGGAGGGAAAGCGTACAGGAACTTGTCTGTCCAAGGAAACGAGAACGCTTCCCCCAGGGATCCTTTTTGAGGCCATCTGCTCGCGAACTGTTCGCATTTCTTGTTTTCTTTCGTTGCGAAGAGGTCGATTGATGGGGTCCCCCACCTTTCGAAGATTATTTGTAGCTGACCGGTGTCCAGCTCCCACTCGTGTATTTGAGCCATTGTCCTGCTCAGGGAATCCGCTTGCACATTCTTCACAACCGGGAGATGGTAAGCCACTAAGGATATGTTGTGTTTCAATGCCCAGTGCCAGATCTTTTGAGCTTCCGCCGAAAGAGTCCTGGATCTGGTGCCGCCTTGCTTTATCAAGTAGAACATGGCTGTCGTGTTGTCTGTCAGCACTCTTACTTTTGATCCTTTGATATGTGGAAGGAATGATTTCAAGGCCCATCTCACTGCTCTCAGTTCCAGTACGTTGATGTGTAGGTGCGATTCGGTCGAAGACCATCTGCCCTGGGTTTGATGATCGTTCATGTGTGCTCCCCAACCTGTCAGGGAGGCGTCCGTGATGATGGTGTTCTGAAATTCCGGCTCTTGTAGAGGAACCCCTCTGTCCAGGTTGTGAAAGATTTTCCACCATTGGAGGGATCTGATGACACCCTCGTCGTTGACGGTTATCCTATCTGACCACCGGCCCGTGGCCTGCTTCCATCTGTCCGACAGGAACTCCTGTAGAGGCCTCATGAACAATCGGCAGTTTGCTACTAGGTGGATGCATGAAGCCATGGAACCCAGGATTGCCACATATTTTCTCACGGAAAACGTGCTCTGTAGGCAAAGTCGACTCGTCAGTTGTTCGATCTTCAGTATTCTGTCTAGGGACGGTTTCACTATTCCTGAGTGGGTTTCGAATTGAGCTCCCAAGAATTTCAAGCTCCTTGAGGGCTTTAGAGAAGACTTTTCGAAGTTCACTGCGAACCCCAGTCGTTGCAGAAGCTGTAAGGTGGCTTGTACGCTGTCGTTGGTCGACGCTGGGGAGGATCCCCTCACAAGCCAGTCGTCGAGGTACGGGTATACATGATGCCCTCCCTTTCGCAGCCAGGCTGCCACAGGTGCCAAACATTTTGTAAACGTTCTTGGGGAGGACTTTAGACCAAATGGGAGCACTGCAAATTGGTAGTGTGTCTGACCTACCATGAACCTCAGAAACCTCCCGTGTTTTTGACACACCGGAATGTGGAAGTACGCGTCCTGTAGATCCAGTGACGCCAAAAAATCGTCCCTTTGGACGGATCTGATCACCTCCTGCATGGTAAGCATTTTGAATTTTTGACTCTGTAGGGTCTTGTTGAGGTCTCGCAGATCGAGAATAGAGTGCATTTTCCGTTTGGTTTCTTTTACACAAAACACCGTGAGTATACCCCTAGGCCTTTCTGCGATGCAGGGACTAATTCGATGGCGCCTTTCTGTAACATGAGTGTTACTTCCTGCCGCAAGATGTTTAGATGTGGCTGGGATAGGTGTATTGGTGGACATTTTGGAGGTTTGCATTTGAACAGTAGGGAATGTCCGTACCTCACAGTGTCCAAAACCCACTGATCTGTAGTGATGGTCTCCCATTCCTCGATGCAGCTTGACACTCTTCCTCCCAGAACGGTACGCTTCCCGTCATTGTTGGTCTTTCTGTTTGCTCGTCGATGACGAATAAGTTGGTCGTCTCTTGGAAGACTGGAAGTTTCTGCGCCGGCTTGAGGTCGGAGAGGCGCGTCTATATCCTTGAGAAGGATACGCTGATCTACCAAAAGATCTATCCCTGGTTGCTGAGAATCTTGAGTTTCCAGATGCTCCTCTAAAGGGACGAAAAGAACGAAAGGGCTTACCGCTCTGGAGAGAACCCAACGAGCGTGCTGTATCTGAGTCCTCCTTCATGCCCTTCAAGGCCTCGTCCACCTTTTCTCCGAAAAGAAGATCACCTTCGAAGGGCATGTCCAAAACTTTATACTGTACTTCGGGTCTGAAGTTGGTGCACTTAAGCCAAGCCTGGCGTCTTAGAACAACTCCGTTACTTATTTGTTTAAAACCCGAATCTGCCAGGTCCACCGCTATGTTAATAGCATGATTAGATGCTTCTTCGCCTTCTCGAACCAGGGACATAGCCGTTCTTCTATGTTCTTCCGGGAGGTGGTCCAGAATAGGTGCCAGTCGGTGCCACATCTCCCTGTCATATCTGGCCACAATCGCCAGGGAGTTAGCTGCTTTCACCGTTGAGGCCCCCACAGAAAGAACCTTCTTACCAAACACGTCTTGGCGCCTCGCCTCATTATCTGGAGGGGTAGAGCATTTATGTTGGGCCTTTGCTTTTCTTTTACCACCGAGTCCGGTGTAGGCTGAGACGAAAGACACTTCGGTGTAGAGTCTGGTACCTTAAATTTCTTTTCAATGCGGCCTTTGACAGCAGGCTCAGAAAATGGGTGACGCATGGTTTGAACACCTTCTTTCCAGACATGGTCTAAAATGGGTATTGAGAATATTGAGCGTCTACTCTTGCCCATATGGTCAAAAAGAAAACAGTCCTTTTTCTCCTCCTGTTGGACCAGGCCAAACTCCTTGCATGCTTTTTCCATCATGGAATGAAAGGCACCTATATCGTCCGGTGGTGACGGGTGAGTGGGACTCTTCGGTGTTTCCATTTCCACATCCGACACCCAGGATGGATCCCTAGATGGTGAGAGGGATATATCTGACGCTGACCCGTGGTCAGACAGGGAGTCCGAAAGCTCACCTTCCTCCTGGACTGGTGGAATAGTTGGAACCCCAGTCGGGCGGTGTGAAGGGCCGGGCTCGTCGACGGGGCGTGTCGACGGTATAGGTGGTAGCCTTTCGTCCAGCGATTTCAGCAGCGAGTGCAAGGAGGACAGTACCTCCATGGACAGGGTCGCCTGAGAGCTTGGAGGTTGAGTAAACACCTGAGAGCAGGTTGCTCCTGATGGAAACCTGGCTCGTAGACCTAGGCCCACCGGGCTCACAATTCTGAAGCCGTCGTCTTCTTTCGCCGCAAATGACGCTGCCTGTTCTTGTAGCAATGTGTCAGGCAGCCCCATATCGAATACTTCTGGTCTCCAGGCCAGAACTTCCGTCGACGAGGACATCGTCGCCGAGGTCGTCGCTTGGTTGATGACCGGTGAAATCGACTGCGTCAGAGGCAGTGAGGACACCGACTGGTTCGTCGTCGTCGACGTTGGGCCTGCAGGTGGTTTAGGCGGTCCCGCCTTCACAGCGCTCTCCCTGCGTTTATCCAACTCTCTACTCGTGGCTGATCTGTGTTGATCGCCCGAGGAGGATTTAGGCCTTTCCTTTCCTTTCTTCGACGAAGTTGACGATGATGTCTTTCTTGAAGAGTCTTTAGAAGAGTCCTTAGAAGAGTGACTTCGTGGAACGTCCTTTTCCACAGGTCGTGACTTCTTAGCCGGAGGTTCCGACGAAGTTGGGCGTCGAGGGGCTCCTGATGTTTTTGCAGAGGCCACGCTGCGCACAGAGCCCACTTCTGACTGAGGGTACGCTCCCGCACCGTCATTTAACCATGATACCAGCCGTCGATTTCGATTTTCTGGGAGAAACCTTTACATATTTCGCACTGGTCTGCCGAGTGGTGAGGGTGGAGGCAATAAATACAGTCTAAATGGCCATCCCCCTCGTAAACCTTCTTCAATCCGCATGTGGCACACGGGCGAAAAAGAGGTTTTCCCGACATTCCGAAAAAAATTAACAAACTCACAGGAGTTCGACGATTCGAAAAAATCTAGCCGTAGAGACTACGCGAGGAGATCCCACTATCTTTGGAGATGGTTGAAATCTGACGGGACCCGCGGGTGCGGGGCTTTTATACCGCTACGTCCTACGGGGCATGCGTGAACGGCCCCAGAGAGGACGTAGACGTGGATAGGACACACAAGTGTCGGAAGTTTTTTCCTATAGGAAACAACTATATATGTGTACCGAGGGTTCCCAGTCTGACGACGGGGAATATTCTAAGCATGTGAATCCATGAAAGAGCCAATGCTGGAGAAACTCTAGGGAGCTCTCTGTGTGCAATGCCCTAGGCCGTTCCACTCAAGCTCTCCCTCAGATACCTGTGGGAGAATGGTCTTTACTTGCAAGGCCCGCTCACTCGCACTTTTAACTCAAATAATGAAATGCAACTGGGTCTGCCCCATTCAGCGTCGACACCTACCCCAAAAGCCCATGTGCAGTTTATTCTCATTGCTAAAGGGAGACTGTCCATACAACATTGGAAACTCCATGCTGGCTGGAACATGCTCTTTCTTACCATATAACTGGTAAAGGCTATGCAGATGTTCCCCAAAGATCTTGCATGCAGTTTTAAATGTAAAGTATTCGCAATAAATAGAAAGGTCATTAAAAGTGGATCTTTTTGTTGTGGTTCTGGGCAATTCAAATAAGTAAGTTTCCATGTGAGCAATATAAACATTCTTGTGTAATTGTTTGTATTTGTATTTATTTGAAGAAAAGGGAATTCAATTTGAGGAGAAATAACTTACAATAACACCCTTGCAGACTGTGGAGGCTATCCCCGGAAGGTGACTCAATAATAGTACAAAGATGAAAGCAAGCAGCGGGCCAGTTTATGAGGGAGTAAAAAAGTGGAACATACACCAGGGACAAAACAAACAGAACACACATGTTCTCCTAGTCCTTGCTCTCCCTCCTTCACAACTTGTTGGGAATGCCTGTATCCGCAGGTGGTTTGGAAAAAAACAAGCTTTAAGAGATAGCTGTCCTTTTAAGAATTTTAACATGATGGGACTACATCGGGCATGTGCGGCCCTTTGTGCACCAGTCCCTCCTTTCACCCCTAAGTCACCAACCATCCAAACCCAGTTCCTTTCAGTTTTTTTCTCATTTAGCCTACTGGCGGTTGTGATAAAATATATGCTTTTACTGGGGATGGCTGGGTGGGTGTTGTAAAGGAGGGAGAGCAAGGACTAAGAGAACCTCAATCACTATGAAGGTATTTTTTCTTTTCTCTGTCGTCCTGCTCTCCCCCCTTCCCAACTGGTTGGGACATGACTAAAAAGCCTCAATGATTGTTAGGGTGGAGTAGACAGCATATATGCGATTTAAGCAAATAAATTGCAAAGCCCCTCTTGGGCAAATTTAGCATCTTTCCTGAAGGATGCATCCAAAGTGTAATGCTTGCAAAAAGCTAGTGAAGTGCCCAGGTAGCAGCCCTGTACACTTCTACAACGGGGATGTGCCTAATAAAGGCTACTGGTGCTGCCTTAACTTTTGTGGAATGGACCTGAAGTCTCTGCGGAGCTGAAAGCCCCCTCACGTCGTCGTAAGCTTTTGCAATACCTGGCAGTTGAAGCTTTTACAGCTTTACTGCCAGGAGAGTGGCCGCCATAAGTGATAAAGAGTTGGTCTGATTTTCTGAACAGTTTGGTTCTCTCTAAATGGAATTTCGGAGCTTGTGACACATCCAGATTATGTAGGGGCTCTTCCGCCAGTGAAGAATGTGGTCTAGCATAAAAGATCGGAAGGAACATTTCTTAATTTAGATGAAATTCCAAAACTGCTTTAGGTAAAAAGGTAAAAAGAAAAAAAGAAAAAAAAAAAAGAGGGCATCATACGACCGACTACCTTATCTCTAGGAAAAATAAGATCTGGCTCCTTTGAGCACAAATCCTGAAGCTCTCCAACTCTCCTCGCTGAAGAAATTGCTACTAAAACACTGTTTTCCATGTTAAGAGATCCAAGTTGCAAGAAGCCTTACGTTCAAAATGTTTGTAGATTAACGCAGATCAAGCCCAATTTAAATCCCACTGTGGTGGAGGCTCGCGAAAGGGTGGATGCAAATGAAGGAGGCCTTAAAAATGCTTGTTTGATAAGGTAAAAGGTTTCTGTTCTCTGTTCAATTAGGCACTGTGAGGGGTAAGGAATGAAAGCCAGACACAAGTCATGTTTTTGGTTAAATACTTCAATTAAATGCATTGGGTTGGGAAAAGGCCTCTCTGTCCCTGCATTAAGAGGAGTTTCCTGACCTATAATTAAAAACGAAGGAACTGTTGGTGTTAGGATGTCAGAAATCAAAAGCCGTCGTTGTGTCCAAACATTCTATTCTAACCCTCACACTATAAACAAAATAATAAAGTGAAAAGGGAAATGTCTTTTACCTGAGGTTTAAAAAAATGTGCATACAAGAAACAGCACAACACCAAAGTAACTGTTATCTGGGAAGAAAAGGGCTTGGTTCCAGAGGGGGACTCCTTCCCCTGGATTCTCCAATTGTGTATCAATGTCTCTGGGACGAACAGTTGTTTGCATCTTTTCTTGGCCCACAAAAATCCTGTTTAACCTTATACGCTCTTCTTTAACAAAAAGTTCCATCTTTGTTCAACAAATAATCCCTGGTCTTGTTCTTTTTCATAGGTTTGCAACTTGCCTGGTGTACTCTCCTGCCAGGATACCTCTTGAACTCAGAACTGCCTGGTTTATGTTTGCCAGGATTTCATTCATTCACTTTCCTCTTAATAACCAAGTAGCATATACCCTTCTTGGCTGGGTATATCGACTTGCTCTCAGTCAAGCTTTCCCCACAATATTTCATTCACTTCTTAATTTGGGGTTCAGGTTGGCACTCTGCCTTTTTTCTTTTATAAACAATTTTTGAAATAATTAACTTTCTGTATCTTTATAGCATTCAAAGTCTCTTTGGCAAAGTCAATGAAATACCCTGGGCTCCTCACTATGCAATGGCAGACTCACCGGCTCTGTGTGGCGTCCTCGGTCTTGCTCGCGCTTACACAGCATTCCTTTGGTGCTTGTCCCGTGGTCTGGGTGGCTGACGGTCCTCCTGATTCCTCTGCGGCTCTGCTCCTGCACGCTTTCTTCTCTCTAGCTCTTGGTAAGGAACACAATGCTTCTCTTGGTGGCTGTATGCTCCGGGTTCCTCTCACAGTTCCCACGATCCCCTCGGCCCACCTCTCTCGCACCACATCTTGGTCCTCTTCTGTCAAGGAGCTTCCTCGCTCCGCCACATGCCTCCAGCCTCTGTATATTGGCTTGTGCTTCCAACCTCTGCATGCTGGTTCTAGCCTCCAGCCTCTGTCCGCTGCTACTGGAGAAGCCATATCTTCGCCCGAGCCCGCCGACTTTCTGCCAGTGCGCTGACCATTTTCTAATGGTGCAGCGTACAGGTGTCTTCCAACAACTAGCATGCTTGCTGCACTTGTTGCTCTACATCTATTCATATATCCTCATTTCAGTGCTCAGGTGGTTGAGGAAATTGAAGCACATTGATGTTTTTTGCTGTTTAGCATTTGGAAATTTGCTTTTACGAATTCCACATGATATATCAGTTCCATAAAAATGGAAATGGGAGCTTGTGCTATTTAGACCACAAATGGCAAGTTGGTCTGGATGATGTTGGGAAGATGCTTTACTTTCTGTAAAGGGGGGGGGATAGATATATGGCAATAGGCCAATAGGGTGTTGGGTATCAAGGAGTCTTCTACATGGGCAAATGGGGCATCCCATGTATCATCCAATGAAGTCATGACATCTCCCCGGTAGTTGTCTCCTCCCATGTGATCCTCCATCACGTAGCCAGCCCCAGGGTCAGGATAAGGTAGTGGCTGCCGTCCTTTGGCCACATGGGAGGAGGTTACTGCCAGGGAATATGAGATGACTCCATTGGATTCATTGCAGCACCTATTGCCGACATAATGTTTGCAAGTGTCGACTTTCATTCCTGTTGATATCAGAAAAGACATACAAAATATTGGGCCTCATTACAAGGTTAGCGGTCTGGTAATAACGATGCCGGTATGGGAATACCGGCATCATTTACCGGCATCGGCAGGGACCCGCTGTGACCGGGTAGCACCTTGCCGGAATGAGCGCAGACATGCGGCAGCCATGCCAGTAACACCGGCATGCCGCAAGGAAGTGCACATTACGAGGTGCACGGACATGCACTCAACAGCATCCAGATGCCAGTAAGAACGGTTACCATGATGCCGTTAATAGCGATCTGCTGTGTTGAAACCTGCCACAGGTGCACACAATCAGCACAGGTGGAGGCAATGGAGTCTGGCATAGCAGAAAAGAAGTACTCCCACACACCACACCCCTTTCAAACCCAAAATGCGACCATTAGCAGTTGCAATACTGGGGCTGGAGGAAATGCCTGCACTGCTCCTTTTCCAGCAGGCATTGAACCAGGGAATGCAGCGGAGGCGCGGGAGGCAAAGGAGGCAGTCACCAATCCCTCGTCTAAGGGCCAGCCCATTTGACCTAACCCCTGCACAGATCCACACCCTGCACCGCCTGGACAGGGACACCACATGCACAATAGTGGACCTCATTCATGATGACCTGGTAAGCCTCATCAACATCTGGACAGCCATCCTCCCCCTTGCTGAAGGTAGTGTATGTGCTACACTTCTTTGCCACAGGCACTTACCAGAACACAGTGGGGCAGCTGCATGGCATCTCCCAACCATGTTTCTCCGGTGTGCTCAACCAGGTGCTAGATGCCCTCCTGAAATACGGAAGGGGCCACATATATTTACCACGGACTGCGGAGGAGGAGAATGCTACCAAAATAGCATTCCATGCACTGGCATGCATGCCAAACGTAACCAGTGTCCTTGACTGCACCCATGTGGAGCTGGTAGTCCGGCATGCCGTGGGGGTAGTGTACCGCAAAAGGAAGCTGTACCATTCCCTGAATGTCCAGATGGTGTGCGATGCAAGAAATATAATAACACATTGCTGTGCAAGATTCCTGGGATCCACAAATGATGCCATGGTGCTGCGCAACTCCACGCTACACCGCTACATGGCACGACACTCTGCACAATGTACCTGGGTGCTGGGTAAGTATAACCACAGGGCAATGAGGGGTGTTGTTTAGGGGGGAGGCCACAAGCATAGGCAACCTGTCTGCTGGCTGGGGTATGAGGGGTGTTGTTGGGGGGGAGGGGGGACCACACGCATAGGCAACCTGTCTGCTGTCTGGGGTATGAGGGGTGTTGATTGGGGGGGACCACAAGTATAGGCAACCTGTCTGGTGGCTGGGGTATGAGGGTTTTTTTTCGGGGGTGGGACACCACAGCGTCCTGGGTGGCAAAAACTGTGACCCCAATGATTTCAACAGAATGTGGGACACAGCCAACTGATGCAGATGTGGCATGCCTACACACCTGTGCGTAAATGTAATCAACATACACAGCGCCTATCCCAGCACATGCACCTGGAACAGCATCAGACATGAACCACAGGTACCACAATGCACCACCCTGCAGTCACAATGCATGAAATGCACGAGCGCAGCAAAGTACATCACGGGTCATGCAGCCATGCCTGAGCGAAATCCAACTGCCACACGTGGAAATCTCTGTCACTGCACCCACCGCACAGGTAAACTGCAGACCTTAAGGGACACTTCCAAATGCAATGGTTCAAGCATGGAAACAATTGTAATAATCAGTTACCACCACTGACATATGAGCGAGTGGTGCAGGACCCATCCACAGTACCTCAGTTCCACCATGCTAATACACACCCAGCCTCATCACAGAAACGTTTGCTTTCACTGGCGGAACATACCACCATTGTGCCTTGGTCATATGGGGAAAGGCGTTGGACAAGTACATGGTGACATGAAGTAGTCAAAAGCATGATTAGCAAACCACTGTGTATCAAAGCACATCAGGCAAATGTGTCATGATGCACTCTACATGTATAGTAATAATTTTTCTTTTGCAACACAACCATCAGATGTCAGTACATCATGGACCTTTTCACTTCATTTGTGTGAGTGCTGTATCTGATGGAAAGGTCCCTAAAACGTGAATGGCACCCATACCCCACAACCATGGATCATCCCCAAGTACACTTACCTGGGTCTTACTATGAGGAAATGTCAAGTGCAGTCATGAATAATCTGTGGCATGTGACCATGAACACTGTACAGGCACTGCACACAAGGAATGACAAAGATATTCACAAATACACTTTCTATTGCTCCTTTGCAGGTGATGCTGGGTATCCCCTGAAGCCGTGGCTCCTGACACCCATCAGGCAACCAGTCAACAGGCACAAAGAGGACTACAACCGTGCACATGCACGCACTCGTGTCACGATTGAGCAGACTTTTGGGCTGTTGAAGGCCCGTTTTCGCTGCCTCAGCAGGTCGGGTGGGCACTCATATCGGGGCCTGAGAAGGTGGGCAAAATAGTGTTGGCATGTGCCATGCTGCACAACATGTGCATCCGGCGCAATGTATCCCTGCCCCCTGGCATGGACCTGATGCCACCTGAAGATGAGGAGGATGATGATGGTGAAGATGCTGCACATTGGTCACGGCACAATGTGAATGAAGGATGTGCAGTACGCCAAACTTTGGTTGCACAATACTTTTGAGGGACTGGGTGACACAAGGCACTGGGAATGGGGGACACTGGGCAAAGGGCTCTGTGAAAAAATAAATGGACACACACTCAAACAGCAATGTCCAGTCATGTGTTTATCTTATGCACACCAGGTGTATTAATCAGATGACAACTATGTACATTGAACATGAAGCAACGTGCACCTCTATCCCTGAAAGTTCAACACACTACCCCACCCCCACAGCCCCAATAAACCGATGCCCCACCCCCCAACTGCCCCCAAACACCCACACCCCTCAACACCACACCCCCACACACAACTGCCCCCACACACCCACAGCCCCCACACCCCAACTGCCCCCACACACCCCACCCCCCCCACTCCCCAACTGCCCCCACTGCAAGTTCAATTTGACTCCCTCATGACATGTACATGCAAGTCTGGCTACTGACGCCCCCCTTTTGGTGGAGGGGTTTGTTGGTCTGTGCGGCGCAAACTATGCAGTGACCGATGCACCAGGTTTGTCTGCGTTGAACTTGCCGGGGTCATGCTGTTTGATGGAGCGGGTTGTGGGTCTGTGTCTGCATTCCGCTGTTGGGCCATGGTGGCAACCAACTGGGTGACAGCCTGTGTCATGGCTGCCATTCCTTTCCACACGCGCCGGACCACACGGTACACATCACGGCTGACTGCCCTGGAATTCTCCTGCAGGGCTTCCTGCATGGCCCGGCGTTTGGCTTCACCGTCCGCCACATACTGCCTGACCATGTCATGCATGGCCTGCTGGTGCTCCTCCATGCGGGTCAGCTGCCCCTCCAGGTCCCTGATGCTTTGTGCAGCAGGTGGTTGCACGGGAGGTGGTGTGTGTGTGTGCTCCCGGGGCTGTGTGCACCTTCGACCATGTCATCCACAGAGCTCTGGCCACCTGAGCCAGGTTCCAGTGAGAACCGTGGGGTAGGCAGCATGGGTGGGGTGTTTGGCATGTCTTCAAGCATGCTTTGCTTGCTGTGTCCGCTACCTCCTCCTCTGCACTTTGTTATGCAGATTGGGCCGCCTCAATCAGATCACTGGTTGCCATTGACTGTGGCCCCTCCACGTCACTGGCCACTGGGGATACCACCTCTTCCACCTAAGGTGGTTCCTATGCCCAGATGTGTTTTGGGTTGGGGCTTTTGTGCCAGGGGTGGGTCTTTGCTGGGGTTCTTTTCTGTGTGTCCATTTCTCCTGCTCGGCTTGCTATCCAGCCTGTGTGTCCTGTTGGCTGGGGGGCTGTGGCGTGGGAGCTGTGGGATGCTTCTGTCCAGCCCTTGATGTAGAAGGCCCCTGGCTGTAGGCGTTGCCATCCCCTCGGCTCAGACGTGCAGGTGCTTTCTTGAGTGCCGGGTGTGTTCTGACTCGCTGTCTGATCCTGTGCCTGTGGAGGACAGTGATGCGGGGCATCAGTCATGGGTCAACGTACATCCTACATGCATCGATGCTAGTACATTCAGGGTCCTGTGCATTCTCGTGGACATGTTGGAGGGGCAGGCATGGTGCTTAGAGGAGTTGGGGGGGGTGCAGTGTTTGAGCATCCTTTTGGTGCAGCCATGATGTGCATGGTGTATGTTGGGTGGGCTACAAGTGTCTCGTGACTTGCGTGTTGTAGCCGTGCCTCAGGGGCTGTGTGCCATCTGTTGTTTAGATGTGGGTCAGATGTGCTTGCACTATGTGCGTAGATGCATTGAGGTTTACAATGCGTGCGTGGTCATTCGTCAAGTGTGCCATTGGTAGTTGTGATGTGTGCACCATGCAATGGGATGGCAGAGTGGTCAGGCCTGCATCTGTACGGTGATGTATATGTGTGTGTGCGCATGCAGATGGTGCATGTGTTTGCAATTGGGGACTCATGTGGTTTGTGTCAGTGGGGTTTGTTGGGTGTGTTCATGGCAGGGACTTTGAGGTTTTGTAGGGGCTGACTTTAGGTGGGATGTGATGGGCCATGTATTTGCTCCCATCTGCTTGCCATTTGGACTCCGCCATTATACTTGGGGTATAAGGTGTGTGTTGTGACTTTGGTATTACGCTAAGGGTCGCTCAACGTCATAGGCCGATGAAGGGACTCCCATCACTGCATGGCCAACACCCTTTATTGACTCCATATCCATCACTGTGTTGCACGTCTCCTCCCATCGTGTAAGCCTAATTGGGGATGGTGCTCCTCCACCTGTGGCCAGGCCCTGGCTGCGATTCGCAGAGAGGATGTTGCGGACACGTACAGTGTGTGGTGTTGTACCCACTGCAGAGACCTTTTGCGCCACCTCCTCCCATACAGTTTTCTTGCGGATTTGTGCTCCCCGGCGCAGGTCTGCGCAGAAAACTACATCAGCGTGCTCCACCAGGGTATCCGCTAGCATATACAGCTCCACGTCACTGAACCGTGGCTTTCGCTGCCGCACTGTGCCTTTCCTCGTAGCCATGTTTGTCTGCTTGCTAACACACTGCACAGTTCTCTGGTCCAGGTGCTGTAAGCAGAGGATTGCAATGGATTGTGTTTTTAAAGATGGCCGCCGGTGTGATGACAATGCTTCTGGTGCCGGCATTACCGGTATTGGGGATACCGGTTCTTACGGCATCGAGAATGCCGGTGCCGGTGTCTGCGGCATCAATGATGCTGCTATCAGGGGTTTGGAGGGCCTTACCGGCATGCCGAGATGCGCATGCACACTGACTCAGAATCAACCGTTGATTCTGGCAGCAGTGCAACACAGACACGGTTGCAAAGGCATGCCAGTAATTTTCTATTTTTAAACGGCCAACTCGTAATGAGGCCCATTATGTGAGCAACTGAAGCTTTCAAGGGATTTAAATTGTAATCTAAAGCCCTATGGCAAAACCACTGCCATTTACTATGATATTACTTCTGTGTGGAGTCAGAAATCAGAGCAGGACACAAGGAGGTCATGTTTTAACAAGAACAGTTTTATTGAAAGAAAAATGGTTTGGAAAAATACCTCTCACCCTATGCTATGGAGGGTTTCCCTGCCTATGAACTAAAACTAAGGATCTGTCTGTTCCAAGAAGTCGATAACTAAAACTGGCCTTGGGCCTCATTACGAGGTTGGAGGTAGCCTTGCCGGTTGTACCGGCAAGGCTACCTCCAAACTCGCATCCAGGTCCGGCACCCGTAAATGGGCAATTACCAGGCTTTTCCGGCCCAGCCAGACCCGGTAATTGCCCTTTCGCGGGTGCCGAGCCCGGTACATCCCCATTCCTATTTGAGCCCCATATGGTTCAATGGGGAGGGTTGTAGCACCGGTACAGTTAATGGTACCAGTGCTACCATCATGTTCTGCTCGCGGGTGCCGGTACGGCCACCAAGTCAGACCTGGTGGCTGCAAGGGCACCCGCAAGCAGAACTCCTAGTATGGCGGTACGGTAGCAACGGTGCCATTGTTGCCTTACCGCCATACTTGTAATGAGGCCCCTTGTGTCCAAAACGTCCTAACCTTACACTCACATTATCAACAAAACACAAAGGGTGCAAGGACATGTCTCTGACTTGATATTTGCGAAATAAAGTGTTTGAAACCAAAAGTATCAAAATCGACTCCAAATGAAATGTTCTCCACAGTAAACATCCTTGGGCCCAGAGGTGGGTCCCCTTCCCCTAGATTTTTGATAGGATGGCAATTAGTGTCTCTTGTTAATAACAGTTCCTTTGTTGAACTCACAAAGCTCAAATAAGCTTTACAACAATCCTTCTGCAGTATCTCTTGTAACCCAATAGATCACCTGGTGTACTCCCCTGCCAGGACTTCTTTTGCAGTTTCCTGAATCACCTGGTATACTCCCCTGCCAGTTATCTTTCTCAACTTCAACTGCCTGGTGTAATCGACGGCCAGGGCTTCTTTTATGGTTTTCTGAGTCACTTGGTATACTGCGCTGCCAGGTATCTTTATTTAACTTCACAGTTCTTTGGCAATACAACAAAAGCATATGCCGTGAGGACTTGGTATCATTTGCTCAATCTAAACTTCTTCCCCACATTGCCATTTAATTGATCTGTACTTGATTGCAATTTGTCCTGATGCTTTGCCTTGTCTGCATTCAAATATATTTATTGGATAACACTTTCCCCTCACTGGCATCTCATGCTCTATATTTGTTTGGGGTTTCCTTTTGTACTTGGTCTTGTTTGCATTTAAGTAGGCTTTGGGTATTTTCTACACCAGCAATCTCATATTGTTCAAGTACTTGGTGGTGCGCTTGTTGGAACGCCCCAAGGCCCCCAGCTACTTGGGCAGACTCACCGGTGGTGTCTAGCATCTCTGACTCTGCTCATGCTGTGTCTGTGTGGCTCCTGCGGAACCGCTTTCCACTCCAGATGTGTACAGGCGCTTCCCCAGCATCCGCTGCGGCTCTGCAGTGACACACCAGCTATCTCACTCGGTCCGGACTGGAGAACGCCACTTCTGCGAATGGGTCTCCCGGCTCTTCATGGTCGCATGCGGCTTCTCTCTCCTTGTTCCGGCAGCTTTCCAGCGCTTCAAGTTCATGAGCCTCGGCATGAGGTTTGACATCCTCTTCTGCACTCCCCTTCTGACATTGTGGTTGCCATTTTTAAATGTCCTATGCACAGAGGGATTTGGAAAACAACTAGTCTGCATGTTGTAAATCAGACTCCTGACAGGTTGCACAAACTCCCTCATCTTCCTCCTCGTCTCAGTATATGAGTGGTTATGGGAGTTGGAGTCCATGGATGTCATGGGTCTTTTAGCTCTTAGATGTTTTTTTTATTTTTCTCAGAGGTTTCACCTTAAGACATAGTAAAAATAAAAGGTGTTGTATGTGTGTTGTGGGTGTTTGGGCTACACGTGGGAGCCTGGCCAAAATAATAGGCCATTAAAAGCTCAGGTATTAGAGGATCCTTATCATGGGAAAGGGCGACTACGGCGTTTGACCCCAATAATGTCAAAGTGTCTCCTTAGTACTTGTCCCCTCCCATGCGATCCTCCCTCATAGATCCACCCCCAGGGTCAGGATCAGGTAGCAGCTGCCATCCCCTGGCCACTGGGGAGGAGGTCACCGCCAGAGAATCCGTGATGAGTCCACTGGATTCATCACACTTCCTTGTGGAAGCCTTCATGGAAGCCAACATGATCTTTACATTTTGATCAGATAGATGTGAATGAACAAAGGTCCTTCAGCAACCAAGCCTTCAAATTCAGTAATTGAGGGGAGGGGTGAAGAACCTGCCCTTTCTGTTGAGACAGAAGATCTTCCATCACTGGTAGATTTACCTTTTTTGATACTGCAAGATCCAGCAGATCCGCAGACCTAATCTGCCGTGGTCAGAATGGGACTATGAGGATCATCAGAGTTGTGAGCAGTCCAGATGCAGGGCGTCTCCCAAAGATTGACATCTCCTTCCCTCTCTCCATCCCTCCCTCCCTCAATGCAAACAGAGGACACATTGCATTGTACTGGGTTGCAAGGTCCACCGATGGGCAGCCTCAATTTGGAATAGCATTCTCATAACTGATACTTTTAATTCCCATTTTTGTGGAACAGATTCTAGTCTGCTCAATCTGTCTGCCAAGACATTCTTCTTTTCCTCTAGAAGGGACACTATCAGAAAAAGATGGTTTTCTCTGGCCCAATACCATACATTTTCTATGAGAATATACAGAGGACGAGAGTGAGTCCCTCCTTGTTTGTTCACATAAAACAGTGTGGTAGTAATGTCCATAAAAACCTTTATCACCATTCCCTGAACTGAGGGAAGAAATTATTTTAGAGCATAAAAACTGCTTTCAGTTCCAGAACATTCATAGGGTCTTTTTCCTCTCCTACATTGACCAAAGACCATGAACTGTCAAGTCCTGGCAATTAGCCCACCACCCATACTCTGACAAGTCCATTGTTACTACAGGTTGATGTAGAGGAGGTTGAAAGAGAAACCCGACCAACAGATTTTGTGAATTTGTCCACTAAATTAGGGATTCTTGGATATGATTTTGCACCAAAATCTCCATGCTCTGAGGCTCCGACAGCCGATTCCATTTGAGGGCAAGCTGCCATTAACTCGTTCTCATTCAAAGGATACCAGATGTATGCAAGATGCCTTCAGCCCCAAGAGCCGTTGGAACCACCAGGCCGACAGAGACCGATGTGTCATGAAAACTGATTACTGTTGAGATTCTGTCTAAAGGCGGAAAGGTCTTTTTTAGAGTAGTATCACTAACTTCTAAAATGAATTGAATCCTTTTAGATGGGATTCATTTTGGCTTGGCCAAGTTTATAGAGAAGCCTAAATTGTACAACGTGTCTCATGTAAACTGCATCTTCTGCAACACTTCCTTCTTGGACTGCGCTTTTAACAACCAATCGTCCAGGTAGGGATAGAGATGAGCCTTCCTCAACCTTAATGTGAGCTGCTACAGCACCCATGATTTTAGTGAAAACTCTGAACCAAATTCAGCCTGAAAGGGAGACCGGTTTATTGGTAATGCAACTTCCCTATAGTAAACCTCAGGTATTGACATTGTTCCTTCAAAATGGGTTTGTGGAAATACACATCTTGAAGATCTAGGGCAACAGTGTGTCGCCAACATGCTCAAGTGCCAATAACCCACAAGGGAGGCTACCTGACAGATGAGGCAGTGTCTGCTGTGCTCTTATGGCTATGGCCCTGCACCCCAAAGGTATGTGTGTTAGGTTAGATTTTCAGTTATATGCTAAATCTTCCTTCACTGTGAGACCCCCAGAACGTTTTGCTGGACTTGGGGATTGTTTTTCTATTGTCCTGGGTGAGTGGGAATTGTTTTTCCCTACTCACCCCTTCTTTTACTCTTTTTATGGGTGACCTTTTTATGTCCCTCCATACTTTATTTTGGGAATTATACTTTCCTATAACTTTATTGGCTCATGCATTTTCCCCATTGTAGCACACAGCACTTTCTGTGCAGTGTTGCAGCAGTGATCCTTGGTCTGCCCTTTTATTTTCTCTAGGATTCCTTGTGTGAACTATTTTTCCCAAGGGTAGAAGGATACTTATGTGGAGTGCTGAAGGAATACATAGTATCCCATCCCCCTTTCTCACTGCTCCTGTAACATTTCTGTTACAGTGACAAGCTTACTATTATGGATAGTGGCAGAGGACATACTTTAATGACTTGTGTAATTATTACACACAGGTTGTCAAACCAGCCTTGGTAATGCACAGAAGGGTCACCATTCTGCTAGAATGAAGGCTTCCTTCTTTAGTCGCTATTTTTAGTGTTCTTGTCCTTTCTTGGTCCTTCTGCATCCCTGGGTAGGGGAGGTCCTGGTTGAAGTTTTGTCTTCGGGGTGAACCATTTGTATAGCCCACCGAGGCTCCAGAAACACTGCTCACCTATGTCTTCTGGTGGGCCTGAGAGAAACCAGTTCCCACTGGGCGGGGGGCTGGGTTTCCTGATTGGGCAGCCACCTGCCCCTTTCTGTAAACTGCAGGGAGAGCTTGCAGAAGTTGTGTGTTGGTTCCTGTATATGTGTCCAATTGTGGAAGCTGAAGACAAGTCGACCACTGAAGCTGAATCCGATGAAGAAGAAGGGAAGATGATTGTAGCTGATTCCAGCGACTGGAGATGTCTGTTGTTTAACCAGACCCTTTCTTCCATGCCAACTGGGTGTCCCAAAGATGATAACTCTGACCCTAAGACTGTTGGGACCCATCAGTATTAAGAAGACCTGTATTTTAAGCCATCCCAGAACGAGCTGAGATCTTCCTACAAACGGCCAATGCTCTGGGACCTTGAGTCCGAGTGTTGTGCACATCTTCCGAAGTCCGATTCTCGCTGAAACTTTGGTGGACTCTGACTGGTCCCCCAGAAGCAAGATTCCACTCCTTGAAGTCCCCTCACCAGAGTGCTGGACCAGATAGCGAGAAAAATGCATTCCTGCAATGAACGTTCTTCATCTGGTACCTTGAAAAGGGTGCCAAACCCATAGAGCCATGATAAGCACTGAAGAATCCTTTGTTGGGAGCCTTTTATGTCGACTGCCGCTGCAAGTTCCCATCCAGTGTCCTTTCTCTCGTCACCTTGAATCCAGAGACTGGGCCCTGTGCTGCTGCATCGTGAAGGTGTCCGTCTGTAAGCTCTTCTTCACTGCTGAGGTACTGTGTGGTTGAGAGTAGTACTTATCTAAAGTCCTGCGTCACTCCTGTGTGGCTGAGTGGGTGATTTGTGTGTTTAGGAGTTGGCCCATATTGTTCGGCCAGGCCTAAGGCTAGAACACATCCAGAGACCTTCTACAAAGTCCCTGAACACTTTCTATTAACTCTGAAGTCTTTACATGTTGGATGAGAAATCCTGGGGAACTCTGATTTTCCTGCATCTGAGACTCATGCTGACCTAACTACCGTTGGCCACTAGTGTCCCTCCCTCTGCCACTGAGATCACTCATGCCTTAGAATAGGGAAGGACTTTAAAAGATAAGGCCCCTGTCTTGAAAATAAAACAAGCGTTACTTGCTAAAGGTGCTAGTACAGTAACTGTATTTCTGAAATAGATTAAGCTACTAGTTGTTACAAAGTACTCACTTACCTGTGAATTGCTGATTGCCATTCTGAAAAGTATACGTTATTTATTTACCTTTGAAAGGTGTTCCACTCTTCTAGAAAGTAACAGTTGGTATTTCTTTATTATTCCTGATACTGAATAAGTATAAAGGTTTACCACTAGAGTCTACTCACCTTGAATAACTTCATGCCACCCTAAATGTGTAACATTAGGTTTTGCTTACCTTGAACTGCTTAGAGCTTTTCTGAAACAGTCTTAGATTTCTCGCTTGCCTTAGAATTGTGTTCCACCTTTCTGAAAAGTAACATTGGTATTACTTTATTATTCCTGTAACATAACATATTAAGTATAAATGTTTACCAATAGTGTTTACTCACCTTGAATAGCTTCTTGCCATTGTAAATGTGTATCCCAAGTTCTTACTTATCCATCAGTTGCTCACTGCCTATTGCTTACCTTTGAATTGTGTTCCACTATTCTAGAAAGTAACGTTAGTGTAACTGTAGCAATTCAGAAAGGAGAATAAGATACATATGTTCCAAAGTGGTAACCTGTTGGGTTGGTAGTATAATTGTATTATTCCGGAAACAGAATACTCTTTACAAGTGACTAGGTACTTACTTGTAAGAGTGTTGGTATAACTATAGTAATCCTGAAATACACTGTAGGTTATTACCAATAGGGTCTACTTACCTAGAATTACCTAAAGTCATTCTAAAAGTCTACTAATGTGGTTTTACTCCCCATGAATAGCGTCATGCCATTCTCAATTTGTACCACTAGGTTTGACTCACCTTGAACTGCCTACTGCTATTCTAAATAAGGTTTATACTTTGGTTTGCATACCATAAGTATATAGTTGGTTTTTATAATTGTGCCTATGAATGATAATAGTACTCACCTTTTTAAAGAATTCTCTTTGCGAGTGTATATATAAAAGAAACCATTGTTTGTATTATAAATACATTTATCAGTGTTTCTTTGGACCATGTGTATGCTGCAAGTTCTTCGTACCTAACTGCAGCCCTCTCTCCCTCCTAAGATAAGTCTGACTGCTCGATCTACACTAGCACAGAACAGGTCTATACTAAGAGTTGGAGTCAACTGTATTGCCCAAGGTATAGTTTTATGACTTTAGAAAAACTTTCTAACAATGTACACAGAGGTTTGTTGGCAACGAGTAGCTGTGATGTGTCAGAAGGTAGCCAGGATCAATACGCAGTCGGACATGTTTCATGAGGTGGTCAAGCAAATACGTTTCTTTATTCAAGAGATTTCTACAATTAGGGCCAAACCAACCAAATAAATGGGTCTAATAATGAAAAAGGAAAAGGAAACTCTTGCAGACTCTTCATCCACCGAACACAGAGGGCTCCCCTCAGCCTTGTGAGGAACTCATGGTGACACAAGTAAGACCGAAACAAGTGATCACAACTAGAGGGTGTTTATTGAACAATGATAAATGATGTGCAAGTTGGAAAAATGCCTAATCTAACCATAAATCTAAGATGGGGACAGGTTTCAACCATCAAAGGAAAATAAGGCAGTCCTACAGGCGTAAAGTCAAAATAAAAGGGCCTATACTAAGAAACCTATTGCCAAACTTCACAACTAATATAAAAAAGGGGGTGTGGGATAGTTCTAATGAAAAGAAATAAGTGTTCTTAAAACATAAGTAAGGATGCAGTGGTTTTGGTCTCCATTCCCCACGTTTTAGCACAGGGTTAGGATAGGAGCTTGGAGCACAATACTGTCTCTGGCTTCTGTAGCACAAGACGACAGTTCCAATGGCAGTTCTCAGGTCTCGATGGCCAAGTCTCGTTTCCTCTGAAAGTCTCTTGCCTTCGGGGCCTGTTGTGTTGCAATAACAAAAACAAAAGTTCCTTTAACAAATGATAAGTTTGTTCCCAATGTTCGCTGGGTGATGGGTTCATCCCTGGGCCCCCCTCTTGTGTACTGACCCTTGTCAATAGTAATCCAAAGTTTCAAATAGGGTGATGGCTTCAGCCTCTAGGTCCCACTCTTCTGGGCTGACCCTTGTCGATTGTATTCCACAAACCGTACACACACTTCTTCAACAGACTATTTCTTGGGATTTGCTTGCCGGGTTTTCTCTCACTACGGATTTACTTCCCTTTCTTCCAGCTGATTTACAAACCAAAGTCTTTCGAATGTACAGGGCTTTTGCTCGACCCTCACATATGACCACTTTGCGTTCCTTTGGCGGCCTTCCTACGGCCTTCTGGTTTCTGTAGTTTCTCAATATGGGGCTCGACCAGAGTCTCTTGATTCGGCACCCACGTGGTGTCGGTTTTCTCTCTCGCTGCTGGGCTCCCCTTCACACTTTTTGCAGTTCATGTGCTTTGTTCAAACTTGCCACTTTGCGATTCTCATTCAACACATTCCGGACTCATATCGATTCCCTCTCGACTCACCGGTAGTGCTTAATCGCTGGGCCAATTGCTTCTTTGGAGGCAAGGTCGGTACCACGGGTGCAGGTGTCTCCTCTGCTCCGCCTTATCAGTATAGGCTTGCCCCATGTACCGTTGACATCTGCAGCAGGACACTTGTGCTATTGTTTGCGGTCTTAGATTCCTCTCCAGGAAGGGTCCGCAGGCCGGGGATGAAAAGGGCAAGGTTCCTTCTTTACTTGCCGCCCTTTCGTTTCCTGCGACCTTTCTCCTTCTCTTGAACTGACGTGTGGTAGCTGTCTGGACGTGCTGTCTGCCGTGCTGGCCTCTCTCGCACTGTTTTCTCTGGCTCGACCTTTTGTCCCTGTGGGGAAGGGAAAGGGTTGTGAGGTGTGTGTGATTCTGATAAATTGCCTGACTTTGCCTGATCCTGGTATTGGGACATGTCAAGTAAACCGCTCTAGTGTTAGTCCGTTGTGTTGTGCAAAAGCTTTCACGATGGAAAGGGGGTGTGGGACAGTGGTTTGGAATGTCCTACATGAGAGGATGGGAAAAGGTGTTAAGGGAAGAGGGATACTGCGTCTCATCCATCGGTGTCCCACTCCCCGAGGACCCCCCATCCAGTTGAACCTCCCTCTCTGGTCCACCCTCATTGGGCCTAGTAAGATCATTGGCTTGTTCCCCCGTGTTCCCTTCCCATGCCTCGTCACGCCTCGAAACACTTGTGTATAAGTGCAGCACTGTAAATAAAATATATATCACCCCGAGGAACTAAATCCAATAGTGATGGCTGTGTCGTGGCCAACTGGATGACAGATTCCCGGGGGTTCCAAGTCATTCCATCGACATCCATAGCATCGACAGACCAATCCATCTAAAAAAATGCATCGAAAAAAAGTGCATTGAATGCATTTTTTTAATGTACTTTTTTTAATCGGGGGTCCCCAACCCCCTTTTTTTTACCCTTTAAAACGCATTAAAAGAAGAATAAACCGTTTACCTTCCAAAAATATGCATTTCATGCATTTTTTTTCGATTATATTTTTTAGATGCATTGGTCTGACGATGCTATGAATTCGATGCAATGACCAGATACCATCCCCAGGGACTAGCTAGGGAGACACATTCAGGTTTCTCACAGCCTCTGCAAATATTCCTCGATTTTGATCTCCTCCTCCTCCAACAGGTCTCAGTGCCTCCCGCCTTAAGGCCTTAGTCCCAGGTTTTAGTGTTGCCCGTAACCTCTTCCTGGCACTCTCAGGGTTTCTACACCCAAAGTCCTTAATCCTGATTTTTAGGGTTTGCTGCATCCTACTTTGCCCTCTAAGGAGTCAAGTCACACGTCTCTAAGGTTATCCTGTATCCCGTCAAGTCCCCATGGTATCTCAGTGGTACCAGCCGCTTTTCTCACCGGGAAATCCCATCAGGTGGCCTTAATGCTTCTCCTGGTTTATGTACCTGCAGGAACTTAAGGTACAGTTTAAACTTGATGTCAAGACTACAGTCACACAAAAAAATGCTACATTCCCCAATATTCAGAGTCTGGTGGGGTGAAGTACCCCCATCATGTTCCCCTCTATTCCACCTGACTGGTCCTACTCTCGTACCTCGTCCCCATGGGCTTGGCCCCTTCAGATCAGCGTCTTTATCGTATCCTCTGTCCTGGGCCAAATTGCCCTTTCCCACTGGCTTGGTCTGCCTCATTATGTCCTCCACCTTTTCTTCTTCCACCTCCTCCTGTTGATGTTCTCTAAGAACAGCTCCTTCTCCAGCATTCTCCTTCAGTTACTTCTTCTCCCCAACTTCCTCTCACTTTCCAACCTCCTCCTCTGTGTTTCTCTTCACCTACCTCCTCTTACTTCCAAACCACCATCATACGAGGTTTCTTTCCACTAACCTCCTCTTGCCCAACCTACTCCTTCTGATGTTTCTCTCCACAAACCTTCTCCCTCTTCCGCACCTCATACTCCTGATGTTTCTCACCTCCTCTTTCTTCTCAACCTTCTCCTGTTTCTCTCTACCAACCAAAGTAGATTCATTTAAATAACAACACTGCTTTTTCAGGAACACAAATATAGAGTTTAGCAACAATGGAAAGAGACAAAGGAATCATCTCAGCATCATCGATAGAGAATGTAAGACTGTGCTTCAGGTCATACAATCTAATGTGCAAATTGGGAAATCAAATTCAAATACTGAAGAGATTTTCCAATTAACATAAGAAGTTAACTTTCTCTGTATTGCTAAATGATCAATTACAGCTTCTAAACAGAATAGTAGATTATGGTCAAATGCAGTAAAGACCAAAACATGTCCAAAGTCTTGTTGATCAAACAGTGGCAAGAGGAAATGAAGAACTGATTCGACAGTTAATGCAATCACACAGCTAGCAAGATTTTACGTCTCACCATGCCGAAAATAGAGGCGATAATATCTTCTTTATAAATGTGTTGGTCATCTACTCTGGGGAACAGTTATATCCAATGAGGGATTTTTTTACCAATAAAAAAAGAAAAAGGAAAAGTCTTGTTTCATTAAGAATGAGACTGGGGCAGTGGGTTTCATTGTTAATTAGTTACCGGGGAAGTGGCGCTGCCCAATCACAACGTGGGCTATATCTGCCGGTATAGGCCTGCATTCCAATCTTCACTCCTAAACCACTTCAACACCATGCTGCTCCTTTCAACTGCATCCCACCCTTTCTTCCAATTTCACGCAGCCTTCTTGTAGCCCATCCTAAACACTTTCACCTGGCCGCTAACATCTTAGGCTGCTTCCCAGCCATTTTCCTTGGTGACAGAAATAGAAAAAGGACTTTGGCCCTGTTGCTAGTTATTTTGCTTTGAAGACTTTTTAAAGAAAATTTGACAAATGCGATACACACAGTGCTTATTTCCTTGAAGAAATCATTAGCAGCCCAGAAAAAGGGTCATGGTACTAGTAGTGATAATGCCCTTCCAGGCGGGGTGTCCAAGCTGGTAATGACGTCTAGCCCTGGTAATTCCCTCACTTCAGTTCCATCATTACCTTGGGACAGCGGACTGGTACTAGACATGATGGCTCGCCTGAAATGGGATGATCGATTAGGCACAAAGTCTTTTGGTAATCCCTATAGAGTCTCCTAGTCCATCCCTATAGAGTCTCCTAGTTGTGTATGGTTCTTCCCATAAAGGAAGAAACCCAGATGCTTTTTATTTTGATAACTGGGCTTAGCAACCTTTGTGGGACTACGCAGGGGGATGCATGACACTAGAATGTCAAGCTATAGAAAGAACAGTAAAGGAACGACCTAAAGAAATACATTACAGAAATGTTTGAACTGGCACTCTTTAGACCAGTGTATCCTTAGAGCCAAAGTTGGGCCACAGAGAGGACATGCAGGAAAAACTCGACTTTCTCACAAAGTTGCTCAAGTACCTTCACATAGAACATAAATAGTCTGCTACTGAGGACATGCAAGCATATTACAATGCACAGAGTGTGACTGCAGATACCTCAACAAAGGCTCTATTCAAAATTCATATGCAGCTCAGCAAACCAGCTGGTGTGATCAGCTACAGCCTTTTTTTGTAAAGAAGGTTGAGGAAATTCGTAGTTTTGTACAGGAGCAAGTGGACACATTCTCCCTAAACAACGACCCCTCACCCCCACCCTATTGGAATGACAGACAAGGAGACACACTTGGGAACCCATGCACAAGGTTATGCGATAGGTCCATACAACGTCGAATATATGAAAAACAATATGCACTCAGGCAGCCATTCAGAAGATATCCTCATGTTGAAACAGTGGAGGAAAGTACCAAGAAGGATATCCCTTGCTGAGTTGCCAGAATGCAGCCATGAATAAAATGTTGAGTGACATGGATGTACGTTTAACAAAATCTAATGACAGCAAACGAGTGCCCCAAAGAAGATATATGAATCTACGTTGAAACGGTATGAAAATACTTAAGAAAATCTATGTAACTAGAGTACTAAGAAAAATATTTACTCCATGATGCAGTACGTGTGAACACAAAGAAGAATGAAGCGACCCCGTGGTCAATGATTGTAAATACGCTGAAACGCAAGGAAGAAAGAATACGTAGAAGCGTGCTTATGAGAGGTATATATTCAACATTCAGGACTACCATCAGAACAAGATGGATGACGGCTTATGTCAATCAACCCAACTACCTCAAAATACGAGCCCAGAATCTTAACATGAAAAGACTATGAAGAAGCTGTATTACCCTTGCAGAATAAGGGAGTACATTGGCTCAACACCAAGGAGGCTATTTCGAGAGATGAAGGAAAAACACAAAGAGAGTTTACAAGCAGACCATGCGCAAGGACATATTTCACAAAGATTAGGAGGAACAAGACCATTTTCTGATGCCAAATATTGGATAATTAAAAGGGCATGAAGTTAATATGGGATAGAGTGAGCAAGTCTCTAAAGGCCAAGAGGAGCAACTGCACCTAGCATAATTGAAGCAAATGGTGTTAAAAGTGCCATTGACATGGACAATTTCACAGTTTTGTAACAAGGGACCCCCCCCCCCCCAGTGAGAGATTGTTATTTCCGAAAGTCTGTGTGGGTTGCACACAACAGCCCAGCTTGAAGGAAGCAAGAATCTACTGAGTGCTACAAGCTTACCAGCCACCATCCCGGGTCAACGGCTGAGTTGGGGAGGTGCAGAAGCGTCAGTGGTAACAACCGTGGCTCCTACATCAAAGTTGCAAAAGACGGAAAGCATTTTAACACGGACGTTGAGATGAGAGAAGCAAAGAAAGCCCAGTCTGTGTTTAATTGAAATGCTTCCAACACTATCTGACGGATGAAGGTTAGGCGAGCGCCAATAATATGCCTGAGAAAGGGAATCCATTGTTAAGAACTGTGAATACGAAAGACAAAGTGGCAGAGCGGTCTGGTGAAGTGAGATTGCCCAATTGAAAGTCTCTGTGAAATGTTTTAAAGCTGCAGAGGCACAGGGAATCAAGAGAAAAGGTAACAACAAAACTGCATGAATGAAAAGTTTGAAAGACTTTATCTACTATCTAGTAGCAACTGATATGAAAGCAAGTCATACATAGCAAGTGCATTTTCCAAAAACCGTTAGAACTGAAGGAAAATATGTAAAGTGGAAGTAAAGAAAGTAAGGAGGGTCAAAATGGTCATGCTGAGGGCAAAAATCCTCCCAGTTTTGAAAGTCTTCGACAGCAAAATCATAATACGAAAGGAAGTTTGAGCCCAATGGAGGGGAACCTATAGTGTGGAATATGAAGAAAGCTTGGGGAAGGGAACCCCACCAAGGAAAAAAGGCTTTAGCCTGATTGAGGGAAACCTATAGTGAACTGCGACCAAATACTATACCATGAAACATTTTGTCGAAACTGTGTAGAAACTTGAAGGGTGATCTGGAATTGGGTGAGGGGAACCCTAGAGGTTAAACCCATGAACTTGAGACTCAGACTTGAATGGCCAAGAAGGCTCTGGAGGCAGAGCCAGTTGGCTAATTGTGTTTGCAAGCCAAAGTGTGTTCACCCATCAAGTGTTCCATCTAACCCTGTGCTATACAATGTGGGGACGAGAACTAACAATCATTTATATTGCCATGCTGACATTATGTTTCACCACCGATGTTTACTTTTTTTTAGATACATAGCCCTATGTCGCATTAGTTTGTATTAGAGTGAGGGCAGGCATTAGGTTTTTGTTAGTATAGGCCTTTATTGTTTGACTAAGACTGGCTAGGACTGTTTCTTTATTATTTGATGGTCAGGATTACTCCCATCTTAGTTATAGGGCTAGGCAGGAGTTTTTCCAACCCCCTTGAATTTAACAATAAAGGTTTTGCAACTTGCAACTCGTGTGTCAGTGTCTACTTGTGATACCATGCCTCCCTCACAGAGGGTAGACCAATTGGGGAAACAAGGGGAAAGCTGATGCATCTCCAAGCACCTGGGTTTCGCTTCTATATACGTGCTGCTAGCAAGCCGAATGTCCAAGGTTGTGGGTTGCCAACCAATTATAATAGCCTGCCATACACTTTTACTTACAATGTTGCAAAGTATTATTCTGCTGCCACATTTTATGCTATGACGAGGGCCTTGCACCACACGTTTAGAAGTAGCTCAGGGTGTGTCTTGCTGAAACAATACCACCAATAAGAGACAAACACGCACATTTCCTATAAGTAGATATGATCCCTAATACAATCCCACACCTCGATAGGTTTTTGAAGTTTGCCATGTATGATGACATCATAGATGACGCATCTAGCATTATATAAATTACAAATGATCGAAAAGATTGTGATCCTGCATGAGTCCATTTGATGAGTGTTTATTCGCCCTGCTTTACTTCTTGAGATTAAAACAGGATTTTACCATCTCCTTTGAGTCTGTCCCGTTATTTGGTCTGAGATAGTTTCTTGGTAATTCCATCTAGCACTCAGATGCTTCAAGGAGCACAGTTTGTTCAATAACATCCAGGCTTACCAAAGTCATAGGTTTAACCTGGGGAGAAATAAGGCACACTACCATGGGTTTAGCTTGGGGTTGGGCTTCCCCTTTCATCCTGTCAGCCCTGGTGACATATGTTAAATAATAGCCCAACAAAGCTAAAACATGTTTGAGGATGCTTGTGGTCTCTTGCAAAAGAAATGTGACCAAGCAGTTCAGGCTGGGCTGCCCCTTTTGGGATGGGACCAAGCCTGATTTGCATATGGTCTTTCGTCTTTTGTAATGGATTGGCAGGCGATGAACGATGGTCTGGATGGTTGCCCAGAGCAATGCCATAGGTTAAGATTCATTCTAAACCTACCAGCCATCACTCCTTTAGTTTTGCTGCAATAATAACTAACCTTCACCCTACATGGATGCCCATGTCCTTCAGCTATAATCAAATCATTCATACATCCTAGCTCTACTCGTTTCAAGAATTAGCAACCTGTCCTTTGAGTACGGCTACATTCTGGATCTTTTAAAAATGACCCAGGCCAGATTGGGCATTTTGGGAACGATCAGTTACAAAATAAAGAGTTTATTAAGAAAATAAAAAAAATGCTCTTTGGGCCTAGTACCCATTCATTTTCGCATAGAGGAAAAAGTCAAATGTTTGCTGAAGCGCAAAGCCAAAACCGACGGTCGGAATTGTACCAGGTACGAAACAACTTGGGCATGAAGCATTGACTCAATTCCCAGTGAGGGTGTGGTGGAGGGGCGGGGGGGATTTTGGGAACAATTTCTTAAAAAATGAAACAGTTATTAAGATAACCTAACAAAGCTGCTTACACCCTAACTGCATTCATTTTCCCCATAGAGAAAAAGTGCAGTTTTTGGAACAGCCATAGTGTGACAACCGTTTGGCAGATTTTGACCAAATGAGAAACAATTTGGGCTCAGCGTGTTGACTTAGTTTCATTGACTGGTTTGGGGTAGATCCATCCATTAGTTGTTTAAATATTCAACAGAGAATGGGGTGCACCAGGCACCTTAAAACATTTATATCAGTATTGGTGCTTTGCAGCAGAGAGGCTGAGGCTAATAACATTTCACTTGCTGGATGGATTTGGATGACATTTCTGAACCAAGGGATTGTCAAGGGGCCCCCTAAACTGGACGTTCTTGGAAAAATTCATCAATAAATGAAAGTTATCAAGAATGGTGTGGACAGTGCATATTTGCCACGGCATGTATAGTGGACATGGCATGTATATAGTGGACATGGCTACGTAGTGGGTCCAAAAGAAATATATAGCGGGCACATGTACAGTGGGCACGGCCTAAGGCTGTGCTCACTCTCCAGTGCCAGGGCCGGAGGCCCTGGCTAGTGGGCCCATAAAACATGCATAGTGGCCATGTCCGAAGGCCATGGCCACCTAGTGGGTGTAAAAGAAACATATTGGGGGAACATATACAGTGGGCACGGCAAAGGCCATGGTTAGTGGCCTGTAAAGAACCTATGGTATAACAAAACCCTTAAAATTCAATGAAAAAACTAAAGTGTGGCTAAGTTGACCAGATGTAAACCAACAAAACCCTTGAAATTCAGTGAATGTGGGAAGGCATGATACGCTTAACTCGGTGCGTTCCTGTTGCAAAGCCCATGAGCACATACATATTATAAGAGAAGGGATTCACAATGACATGCCAAATGCCATTATAGGGCGCATAGCATCATGGGGGACGTCAACGGGAATGCGTTGGGTTAAGCTCGTCATGACTTCCCACATCTGCTGAATTTCAAGGATTTTGTTGCGCTAAATATGTTCAACTTAACTGCGCTTTAACAAAATCTTTTTCAGTTAATTGTAAGGGTGCTGGAGTAAGAGTCAGACACAAAAGGTGGTATGATTCTTGCCAAAGACTTATTAAAAGGAAACAAGGGAAAAACCTACCTAGCACTATTACTAAGATGGGGTTTCTCTGCTTCAAACCAAACACAAAGGATTGTCAAGATGTCCATCAAAAGTAAATAGTTTACTGTCTTGCATTATAAACCCATTTCCGTCCGTTAAACTGGAAGCTAAACTAACAAAAACTGGTGATCTTCTTGACTCAGGATTGTCTCGGCAGTTCACAATGTCAGGCTTCTTGACAATTCAAAACAACAGGCTTTTTAACACAGTTCTCAATGCCAGGGGAATAGCTCCCTTCCCCTGGGCTTCCCTTTCCAATTGTAAAGTCTCTCGTAGGTCCCCAGGTCTGCTTCTCTCTCCTTCTGCTTGGGCCAGCTTGGTTCACTTCCCTGCCAAGTATGATGCATAGGAAAAGTCTCTCGTAGGTCCCAGACTTCTGCTTCTCTCTCTTTCTGCTTTGGCCAACTCCCTTTCCTGCCAAGCATGGTCCTTAGTAAATTGCTCTCTAGTTTGCCTTCTCATGGGAGTAGGTCCCAGATCCCTCTTCTTTGTGTTTGGGTACTTGGAGCTCTTTACTCCAAAGCACCACCACAAGGAAGATGACTTGTGTGGTTCTTGTGTAGTGGATTCCAGACCCCACTTCTTTGCATGGGGGTTCTTGGGGCCCTTTCCTCCCATGTACCCACACGAGGAAGAGAACTTGTGTTACTCTCATGTGGCGGGTCCCATATCCCCTCTTCTTTGCGTGGGGGTAATTGGGGCACTCTCCTACCAAGTACCGCCATGAGGAAATTACTTGTGTTGCTCTTGTGTAGTGGATTCCAGACCCTCTTCCTTGCGTTCGGGTACTTGGAGCCTTTTCCTCCCAAGTACTGCCATGAGGAAGATGACTTGTGTTGAATTTGTTTGGTGGATCGCAGACCCTTAAGCTTCTCTTTTTGTGGGACAAACCTGGTTCACCATCCTGCCAGGTACTGCAACTATGAAGATTCTGACTGCAACTTCTTACTTTCCCACCAGCCAGCTAGAGTACTCCCCATACCTCTAGGGAGTCTTGCTGTGGGCTCTGGTCCAGCCAGAAATACCGAAGTTTCAATCCTCCTCTGGACAGCCGGGAGCTTCTCTCCGCCAGCTCACCTTCAGGTCCTTCCACTGTGGCCCTTGTCCTTCCAGCTCCACTCTTAGCATCCTGGTCTGCTTCCTTCCACCTTCCCGTGCCATTCTGTCTCCAGCAGCTCCTCCAGGGAGGACTAGACAACTGCTTCTCGAGTCTCACGTCCTTTTCTACTCTACATGGACCAATGCGCAGCCGGCAACCACTAGACTGCTCATTGTGACTCTTAGGAGTACTCTTCATGGTTCTGTACCTCCTCCTCGTCCCAATACTTTTGATCTGTATGCTCCGCTGAGCGCGAATGGAGTTCTTCTTGGTCTCAGTACGTGTTAATGAGGCTCTATCTAGGTTGTTCCTATTCTTCCTCGTGCCAGTATGCCAGTACTTTTAAAGGGGACTAAGTTCTGAACCCTACAAACATACATAGAAGAGTTGCATCAAGGTGAAGTGAAAGAGTAGGAGTTCTCCCGGGTTAGTCATCGCTGGTCACAAGAGAAGGGGCTCCCCCTAGGGCAAAAAGGGACGCCATCCAAGTATTCGTCACAGAATATATATATTCTCACACTGGGAGGGGGGGGTTCAGGGAGCCCACTCTGGTTCCCAGCTGAATGTACCTTCCACAGTCCAGGTGTTGTTCTCCTCCACGTTTGCTTTCATGCCTCTTGCAATCTTCAGGGAGGCAGACTACACAGGTGTTGCTGGTTAAAACGAAGTGTAGCCTCAGGGGATTCTGGTCACGTAGTGACTGCAAGTAGCAGGGAACCAACTCTCCCTCCAATTACACAGTCTAAGCCCACAGTGGGGGAGGGTAGAAAACCAGCAGCGTGGCTCTCCAGAGTGGGGCATGTGTCACTCCGGTGCTGCCCCTCTGGAATCCAGAGCTCCCACATATTTTCTCACACTGGCGGTGGAGGGGGTTCAGGAAGCGCACTCTGGTTCCCAACTGAATGTTCCTTCCACAGTCCAGGTGATGTTCTCCTCCAAGCACACTTTCAGACCTCTTGCAATCTTCAGGGTGGCAGTCTATACAGGTGTTGCTCGTTAGTACCAAGTTTGGCCTCAGGGGATTCTGGTCACTGTAGTGAATGCAGGTAGCCAGGAACCAACTATCCCTCCAATTAAACATTGTGAGCCCAAAGTGGGGGGAGGGTGGAAAACCAGCTCTAGCTAATAGATGCAGATGGGTTGAGCCTACTTATATTGCTAAATCCGCTGGCAGTGTTTGATACGATTGATCATCAGATCTTTGTGGACAGGCTTACAGCTGAACCAAAGCTCGGTGGTGCAGCCAAGAAATGGTTTCACTCGTTCCTTCATGATAGGACTTCACCTGGCAAGCTGGAGAGTTAGGCCTAATTCACAGTTATCTTGCAATGTGGGGTCCCACAGGGCTCCTGCCCCTTTGCCCTACTTGTTCAATGTCTACATCAAACCACTCCATGACTTGTAAGGCCAGGTGAGGGTGCCATTCCATAACTACGTAGACACTAATGAGAATGGCAGGGAATCCCCAGGCAATTTTGAGCATATACAGGTCCGCTGACACCTTTGAGGTTTTGATGAGACACTGATTCAGCCTTAACCAAACCAAAAACAGAATTTCTCTTGCCTTATCCTGATTGACTAAAGACGAAGATCAAAACCCTCTACCCATACATTCCTATTGCACATAGTAAGACTGACATAGTGGGAAAAGCCAATTCTGTAGGTGTCCAGTGAACTCTACCCTTTCAATGTCCTTGCAAGCAAACACCATTGAGAGCTCATCTTCCTATTATTTGATACTATGTAGGAATGGCCGTTCTTTTCTGTCAGAAGCCAGTTGTTCAACGATTGCCCAAGGAATAATCGAAGCAAAACTTGATTACTGCAATGCTCTTTCGCTCAAAACCAAACAGGGTTAATCAACGCCTCCAAATCTTACAAAACACTGCAGCAAGAATTGCGATTACGACTCCAAAGAGCTCTCATCCCGCTCATCCTCAGAAGACTTGATTGGCTGACTGTGCAGGGCAGGTTCACATTTAAGGTATTTACTCAGATGCACAAAGCCTTACAAGACCACGCCCAACCTATCAAAAGACAAAGTCAAAAGTACTTGGAGCCCTTTTCTCCAAAGCACCACCACAAGGAAGATGACTTGTGTGGTTCTTGTGTAGTGGGTCCCAGACCCCACTTCTTTGCATGTGGGTTATTGTGGCCCTTTCCTCCCAAGTAACTACACGAGGAAGAGAACTTGTGTTACTCTTGTGTGGTGGGTCCCATACCCCCTCTTCTTTGCGTGCGGGTACTTGGGGCACTCTCCTATCAAGTACCGCCATGAGGAAATGGCTTGTGTTGCTCTTGTATGCTGAGTCCCAGACCCCTCTTTGCGTGTGGGTACTTGGAGCCTTTTCCTCCCAAGTACTGCCATGAGGAAGATGACTAGTGTTGAATTTGTTTGGTGGATCGCAGACCCTTAAGCTTCTCTTTTTGAAGGACAAACCTGGTTCACTATCCTGCCAGGTACTGCGACTATGAAGATTCTGACTGCACCTTCTTAAGTTCCCACCAGTGAGCCAGAGTACTCCCCCTACCTCTAGGGAGCCTTGCTGTGGGCTCTGGTCCGCCCAGGAATACCGCAGTTTCAATCCTCCTCTTAGCAGCCGGGAGCTTCTATATCTGGAAAGATTTGGTCCAGGAACAAACATCTTTTTGTTCACCGCTTTAAATGAAAAAATACCTATGGCCAGCTCCTTTCAGGTTTTGGTTCCTGTGCAGTGGAGTACACTGCCTCTTGAGATCCATGAAATAGAGAAAGCTCGTCTTTCTGCAAAAAACAGAAAACATTTTTATTGCAGTAACAACTTTTCTGTCTTCCCTTTCCGAGTTTTAGCACTGTGATACCAGTTGGTCATTAGCGCTTTATAAATTTCACAAATAAATCTTGATCGCTAGTGCTATCTTGTGCTGACATTATGTATTAGATACCCTAATTTAGGTTACTGAGCAAAATAAAAAATGATTGCTTGTTGCCGATCATCTCCCTGGGGTGTGTGTATACATGCAAACTAATGTATCCCTTACAAAGAGTTCACCCTTTAAAAGCACTACTCTTCTGTGTCATTCCATACTTGCAGCGTATGCACAAGCAAAGCTCACAAACTCTCTTCAGTATACACTTCCCTTAAGTGCCCCTAGATTTCCCTAACTGCACTAACTTCTCTAAGCACCCCCTGGGTGTCGCATCATGCCATGCAGCCAATTCGGTTGAAAACTGGAAACGGGCTAATATTATGGCTGTATTTCAGGTGCTGGCTGTTTCTATGCATAGTACTCCACATCTAGAAACCCATTAATACCTGCCATAGACAATTAGCAGAACATTGAAACTTGACTTGTAACAAAGCAAATGTGTTAATAGAACTAAGAGTGTAGGAAGTATTCGATTTGGTGAATAAGGTAGGGCTCTTTCAAAAGGGAAGAGCCATGGACAAACAACGTGTATACACAACAGAAAAAGTAAAGTCTTCACTTTTAAAAAAAATCCACAAGTTTGTTTCAAGAAGGATTTTCACGTCGCCGTGCCATGAACATGAAGCAATGTTCCACCCAACTCTTGAGGTTTTATTGGGCGTCATCATAGCTTGTTTTGAGCGGATGAGCAGAGATGCCAGGTTGGTTACCAGGGAGGAAAAGACTAGGGAATATGCATGGGGCTGAACGATAAACTGCTCTAAGACAGAGGGCTTTGAAGTCAGAGCAACGGTTAAGAGAAGGAAGGGCCAATAACCAGCATTATTTGCATAGCCCGAGTCAAGTGAAGCTCAATATATAGCATTATATACTAGGGGATTGATGTGGCACTCCGCCATTGGCCAATTTCTGGACCATACTAGCCAGTGTGACTCAAATTCTCTTTGGCACGGAAATTGCCCAATTAGGGGGAAGCCACATCATTCCCCTAGTGTCGCTGTGCTGGCTGCTGGAAAGGAAACAGGAAAGGAGAGTCTTCACTTTGCTTCTTCTTTTTTTTATTCAGCTGTTTTTTTTTAGAAATAGGTTTAGAGAGAGATTTTCACGTTGCCTTGCCATGAACATGAAGCCATTTTCCACCACAGTCTTGAAGTTTTAATAGTCACGCTGTGCTGGCTGCAGAGCTCTCAGCAAAGTGCTCCTGTGATGAGAGGAAGCGCTGCGCAGACAGCCACGCAGCCAGAGCAGCAGAGGCATGGCTGTCAGTGCAGCACTCCAGGTATGAGAGGGAGGGCCACGCTGAGTCCCCTGGCGCCAGCGCTGCTCCCCACATTACCTGGCAGATACGGCCTGGACACTCTGAATCCCCTGCAGCCCTCTTTACCTTAATCTGATGGGAGGCGGTTGACTCTGCCCCCTTAATCTTTGCCGGGCCGCACCTGGCAGATGCAGCCTGTGTTCTCCAACTTTATCGGCACTCACTTAGTCTTGCCACCCATGCCAACAGACGCGGGCCGGCTGGGATTTACGCCACTCCCTTCCTCATTACATTGTACAGCGTTGTTCAGAACAAGCCAGTTCTCAGCAATCACTTCAAACAGATTGCCTTTTCTTTTCCTTTTTTTACCCACCATGCCTCAGCACATAAAAGCTTTATAGACCATGCGCTCAGGCAGTACAGGGATTCATGAGCCCTGAAGACTTTGTTGCACCCCCTCACTGAGCACAGGCCTTCAACCCCATCTTCAAGGCCCATAACAACCTGTACAGCGCTCGGGCTAGGTCGATTAAGCTTATTTAATGACCATTTAAGCAGTCAATAATGCTAAATCATTACCCAAATGTTAATGATACATATGAAGATTGATTTAAATGGTCACCTGTCAAGTCTCATCAGCTCTTCATTCAGCACTTTCTGCAGCCCCAGTTTTTCTAGGAGGAGTTCACACTGCATTCTGTACTGCTCTGTTGGGTGCTCTGGAAATGATGTATGTAGTGCATTTACTCCTCCAAGAAGAGCACCACCCTACAGTGGAAAAGCAAAAAAAAAAAACACACACATTGGTTACAGTAGCAGGCCCAGGTGATGACCAACAGCAATACACTCACAATGTATTGTATGCACTTGAAGAACATAATATAAAGACATTACAAAAATGGCTGACTGGTATTGTGAAATACCTGATGGTATCTCACATAACGGACCTCGAGAAACCCTTATTCAGGTGGCCAATGAACGGCTGATTCGCTCAGATCCCAACTCTAGGGGTGAAAGAGCAAGAAAGGCTCACCATGATGGGGAAACCGAGGTTGTACTTGGGTTAATAACGCAAGGGAGATGTGGTATTGTACCAAGAGAAAAGGAGCGGATGACGAAATATCAGAGACTTTTGTAGGATACACCTCTACCTCGCCTCCTCCCATTAAAACTCTCCTATCCAGATCAAAAGACCCCTCCATCCAGAGCCAATCCCCTAAAATCTCCAATCCACTTGCACCAGAAGATTATCCATCTCAGACTCCCTATTTCCCTATGCCCTACCCAAATATTCCCAGTCATTTTCTGTCCCATTCCTATGGTTATTCTTTCCCAGACACCCAATCCAATATGACAGACAACTACCGTTCCCACAATTCCCCTTGTTTATTTCACAATCCCGATTATTCCCATTTGCCCTGCAAATCCTCCTCCTCATTTCGCAACCCTACAAAACCTACCCTTCCTAGATCAGCCATACAAAGGTTATTCCTTGTAAAGCCTCTTTCCCTTCATACCTTGCAGAACTCTCAGAAACTCTACCCCTCCTCTTCTCCCGACATAAAACACAAAAAACTAATATGAAACCTGTTTACCCGACATGTCCATACACAAGGGTCAGGCAAAGTCAGGCAATTAGCTTAAATCACACACACCTGACGGCCCTTGCCCTTTCCCCAGGGATAAAAGGTGGAGCAAGAGTGCACAGTATGAGCAAGGCAGACCACACACCAAGACAGCTATCCAGACCTGGCAGTTCAAGAGGAGGAGAAAGGCGGCAAACATCGAGAGGCTGATGAGGAGAAACACGACCATGCCCTTTTCGACAAAACCATGTGAAACCTTCACAAAGGGAATCGTAAGACCGAGGACAATAGCCCAAGTGTTTCAGCAAATGTCAGCAGTACACGCAGCGTATCAACGCTGATAAGCCGGAGTTAGGGAGACTCCTGCTACCGTGGTACCGGCCTTGACTTCAGCTACACGGAAAGCCAAGCGGTTCATCACGGTCGGTGAGTCGAAGGGAGAAACAATAAGAACCGGGCTGTGGTGAATGAAAGTGGCAGTGTCAAAGTGAGAAAAGTTCAAAGAACTGTTAAATTGTAAAGGGAAGACCAGCTACAGAAGGGGAATGGCACCACGTGGGTGCTGCTCAGAGAAACTGGTCAATCTGCATCTGAGTAAAATACAGATATCAGAAGGCCGTAGGAGAGCCGCCAAGATAGGTCAAAGTAGTCATACAGGAGGTCAAACAAAATTCTTGTACAGTCAAAAGCCTTTTAGTCTACGAACTATAAAGAAAGCAAGGGAAGTGAATCCGGCCACATGAGAAAGCAAGGGAAGTGAATCCCGTAAATATTGAAAGTGAAAGTGAAGGTGAAGTTGGCAAGTGTGAACCCGGAAGAGGAATGCTGACGAGAAGGGGGCAAAGTCTAAAGCCCCAAGAAACAGTGTGTTGACAAGAGTGAACCCGGCCAAGGTATGTCCACTAGAACCGTTTAAAAAGACATTAGTTGTGAAGGAAGGAAAAGCCATAGTGAACCCGGTGGAGAGAGGCTAACAGTTGAGAGGGGTCTGAGCCCGAACGAGGATGATCCAGGTGTGAAACCATCACCCAAAGTCTATTAAGAGAACAAACTGTTATTTGATTTGTGGAGTACAATTTGTGGAGGGTCGGCGCCCGGAAGAGGGGGACCCAGGGGTGAATCCATCATGCGAGAAATACGTAGAACAGAACTTTATGTTTGTTTGTTGTTTTGCTTGATAAACCCATCAGGCCTGCGTGACCATGAAACCACAACCCCAATATCGAAAGGAAATATTTTAGGATCCAAGCCCGGAAGAGGGAGATCTGAGGGGTGAAAACCGATTGCCCAACACCACGAGGAATAGGGGTCAGCACCCAGAACAGGGGGGCACAGGGGTGGAAAAGCCTCATCCTAAGTAAAACCAGGAAACAAACTTTCATTTTGCTGTAGGAACTTTTGTTTCATTGTTGAATACATCAGGCCCTCGAAGGCAAGAGACTTTCAAGAGCAACAAGACTTGGCCATCAACGGTCCTGATAGCTGCAAGTGGAACTGTCGACTCGTGCTGGGAAAGCTCAAGTGTGTGCTGTGCTCCAAAATTCCATTTCACCCTGTGCTCAAAACGTGGGGAAGGGAGATCCAAGCTACCGCATCCTGACATATTATTTGTGAACACTTCTTTCTTTTCTTGAAAGCCATCCCACACCCTTTTTGTATTAGTTGTACTGTTTGGCAATAGGGTTCTTAGTATAGGCTTTTTTATTTGACACAACTCCACAAGGACTGCCTTATTTTCATTTGATGGTCAACGCTTGCTCCCATCCTAGATTTAGATTAGGTGTTTTTCCAACCTGCATACAGTTTAATAAACACCCTTGAACTGTGTTCACTTGTGTCTGTCTTTACCGTTGCCACCACGAGTTCCTTATAGTATTAAAGCAAGAAGAAAACAATATGTGATGCACAGACAAGAGTAGGACAAGTTAAATTACTAAAATACATGTTCTTTTCATAGACATTGCATTCAACAAATTGGAAGCATCTCAATAGTGCACACGAAAGGGATTTAACCAATGCAAAAGTACAGACTAGAGATCCTCTGAGGAGCTCCGTGGCCGCTGCGGTCTCCGGTGTACCCCTGCAGCGATACCCTGGGCTTGGAATCCAATGTGAGGCATTATGAAGCTCCCGCGAACTGGTTGGGGGGGAATATGCTGCTTTAAAATGACAGAACTTAAGGAGAGAATTGAGGGGCTGGACAGCACCAAGCCGAAGCATCCCAAATTGCCCAAAGCTGGAATGGTGCCACACAGGGGCAACGATATCAAGAGGGATTGAACACCTGTGGCCCGTGTCCACATTAATGTAAGCCACTTGCTGTGGAAGATCAGAACTATGAGACCTTGGGGGGGAGGGGGGAGTCCTGCACCACAAGCATACCTGTGTTATCTCCCTCACACCATGCCCCGTCCCCAATGCAGTTCTCAAATCTTTACCAGCAACAATCAGGAGTGTGGATTAGCGGGGAGGGAACACTTGATGCTGATCTTTAAGAAACACAGAATACTCATTGTTTATTCTGCAATGGGTTGAAGAGCAGCATGGAGAAAGAAGAGGGGGCTGCTGAGGGGTCTTGCAAGACATGTAACGGCTACACTAAACATCTCCTTTTGGCACCCGTAGCCTCTCAATCTGGGTGTTGCTGCTGCCTGGGGTCGCCAGGGAACTAAGAGGGACAGGTCCCACTCTAGACCACTGATAATTCAAGGTCATTGACAAGCCAAACCGAGAGCCTCGTCAAGATGCTCATCACTGCACTTCTCAGGCAAAATGTGCACTTTCTGCATTGGAATCTTTTTTCATAGATAGTTGTTCCATTCACTGCTTAAACGGCAGACTCTAGCTGCTCATCTGTTTCGGCCACTGTGCCTAGGGAACTAGGCTGCACACGAGAGCTCAGTCATCACTTGCTCATGCCTTGGGGGCATTGAAACAATCTCAATCTTCTCAGGAATTCTTGCTCTAGGAGAGGCAAACTTGGCATTACAGTAAATACATTAAATGCCTCATGCTCTTCCATCCCTCCGTCTGCGCATGAGGATGGTGAAACAGTGATGCAAAAGACCAGGGCCCTGTGCCCGGGAAAGGTACCAACAGCCTTGACACATGCAAACGTAATGAGAAAAAAGCAAGAACCCAATAAGAAGAATATATGAAACAGGTCCAAGCCCTACAATAGATGAGCTTGCTGGCTCTTAGCAATCCCTGCATGTTTTGTAGCCCTCTCCACCCTCTGACACTGCTATGGTCCCAAAATACAGAGCTTCAAGCTTCTCTACAAGAGCCGGTGTGAGAGATTGTGTCCCTGCACAGAGAGATCTCCTCAAAACAGTGCTAACATGAAGAGCTTTCACTCCTTAAAGCACATAATGGACAAAACCGAATCCAACCATGCAGACCTGACCAATGATCAGGCTGACCTTGATAACAGGGTCATTGACCTAGAGAATAGTCCAGCAGATCTGAAGGGTAGGGAGGGAATTGCTTGAGGACAAAGATAAGGATACACATCATACACCACAATGTCGCACTCAAACAACCAGAAGCTTATGTCCCCAAATTATTTGTATTCATACCATAAGCCAACTCCAGATGTGCTAACCAGAGTTCACTCCTACAAAACAAAGGAACAAATTCTCATAGTATATTGGAAGCCAGGCTCACTTCAACCTACCGATTCTACCAGAGGTATGTTTTCGAGATTTCCCTGCGCTCACCCAGGCAAAAAAGGAGTGGGGTGGGATCCATTCTGGAAGAGCTGAAAAAGCGTCAAGTTTCTTATAGATGAGATCACCCATTTAAACTTATTTTGCCTGGATAACAACGCTTGCACCACAACTACCAAGGAGGACGGCTTGGCCATCCTGGGCAGGGGACACACATGATTCAACCTTTCTAACAGAGCAGAGTGGCTACAGTGGGAGAGAGAAGGGTGGAACATTGAAAGAGAAGACTGAAAGGACAGTCAAAATGTTGCAGAGGCATGCAAATTACAGATTTGAACTTGTGACTATATATATCAAGATAGCATTGAGCATGTAAGGAGCAGAGGAAGCAGTAGAAACACTATTAATGTTTTCCTATGGGCAATTGGCAGTTTTGTATAGTTGGGGTTTGCAGGATTTTCTGGTGTTTGGGTGGGTTGTCTTGACTGCGGAGTTGTTGAAAGTTTCACTTATTTTTTTTGCAAGACATATTTGGGAGAGGATAGCTGTTTTTCTTCACTCATGCAAAAGTGCCATGTTTCAGCATAATGGCATTTTAATGTGTGAAATATGTTCTTTGTCTGCACATCACTATGCGCTAGCCACCGAAGTTCAGGGCAGCCTTCTGTGATGGCCCCTTTCCTACAGGCCTTAGCAAGGTCCAATACCATCAAGGTCAGCCCCATATCGAGGTAGTCAATGCTATTGGCGCCACGGTTCAATGTCTGTGGTGTTAGGTGTATCTTGGCCCACAAGATATCGCTCGCCTAGCTCATGCCTTGCAAACACTCAAATGTGGATGACAAGTGCCTATTTGAAGCTTAAAGCTTTGCTCCACCTAGTTAAGTGAAGTTAACTCCAATATCCTCAGTCACTCCTCCATGCAGGAACTCACTCAAACCTGGCTGGCCGAAATGCACTTGGAAGGGTTCAGCCCTCATCTCAACCGACCAGCAAAAGTCTCTAGACTTCATTTTGGATAGATATCTATCCTTCCAACAACACATCACGAAAAAGGCTCCCCTAGGCTTTGTATTCAGTATTTCTACTCTGCAAGATGAAGCCCTTTCCCCACCACAGAACTTCTTAACGGTATTGCAGGCCCAAGTGATCTTGCATATTGACTGGGGTAGTGCCCTCTTCGCATGGCTCCAGGCTGTTCGCCTAGCCCCCCTGAAAGCAGCCCACCATACCGCGGCTCACATCACCGGCTCTAGGAAATTTGACCAAAACACCTCCACCTTGTGCTAAGTACACAGTCTCTGCATTGTAGCTACAATCTGTTTCAAAACCGCATGCCTCATCTACAAGGCAACCACCGCCAATACGCCGGCATAACTTATGGCCAAACTAAATACATTGTGTGGCACATGCTCATCTTGCACTAAGACCGTTGCTACGTGGGAAACTAGACTGGCTCGCAAGGAGAAAACTAAGAAAAAATAATTTGTTATGCTATTTTGGAAATAGATGCTATCACTAGTCCAGCTCAGAGATAATTTTGGACGGGATAACCTTACAAAAACATTTCGATATACCCTGCGCGAGACTGTGTATTTATTGTCAACTGCCTTGAGGAAGCCAAAAGGGCGAAACTGATGGCCATACAGTTTTCACAATCATTATGCAAATGCTACACTTTCCTAACGCACCATAATTTGTATGTGGAAATAATTTGAAATTATTAATGATAATAAAAAAACGTTTGTACTTAAACACATGATGGACAGCATGTGTTTATTCTTTGGAGTAACGCTGGAATCTAGGGAAACGTGTTAGCTCAGAGGAAAACTAGACTCACCAAATATACTTTAAAGAACTGAAGACCTGTCTCTTCCAATAAAAAAATGGTTTAACCTAGATTCCGGCTATCTTGTGAACACTTCCATCCATATATTGTACTGTGATCATTATTACTGAAGCTTATCTGATGACTTGTTAAATAATTGCTATGACATTTTTGCACCATGACCTGTAAAGTGCGCTGTTTTTCCCAAACAAGGTTTGCTCTATAAAAATATCTGATAATACAATATTAATAGTGTTTTTCATGGGGAATGGGCTTTGTTTGCCATACATGTGCGGATCGCCCATAAAAAAAAACATCAAAGATGGGTGCCAGGGAAACAGAAAAGGAACATTGTCCTTTTTCCATTTTCATGGCAGCCAACTGAGTGGTTGGAGCAGGGCGCAGGAGTGGGTGACAGTAGTGCAAGTCCAGACAGGGAATGGGTAGAGTCAGAGGGCAGTGCAGGTGTATTGCAGGGGGGAATTGCAGGGCAAGGATGGACAGAGGGGCCCTGGGGCAGGCAGAGGTGAAAAAAGGAAACAGACTGGGGGGAAGTGGTGTGGTAGGCAGCCAGGGAGAAATGTTCTATGGGCTTAATGTAATGTAAGCCCACATTTCCAGCCTCATGATTGGCTAGCGCCATCCCCGTTCGATTGCTAACACTTGATAATGTTATTGTGTGAATCAACAGAGGAGAATACCAGAAAGATTGCCTGCATGTGGATTTCTCAGAATCATCGTATGAGACAAGGGTGGCGTGGGAGTGCACCTAAGCAGACATGGGAGGTTAAGAAGTCCATAGGTTTGTAACATACGTAACATATGATAGAGGACAAATTCATGTCTGAATGTCCAGGGTCTCAATTCGCCCACAAAGAGGCAATTGGGCTGGTCTTCACTAGTGCACTCAAATCCGACGACATTCTCCTCAAGGAGAACCACTTGGTAAAGAAAGCTGAGCAATGGGTCTTTCACACACGTTTCGTTCTATATGTGTTGTTTTTAAGATCAGCCTTCTATATAGGGAGGGGTGGCAGTGCTGATCCAATCAGGGTTGCCCTTTTTGCAGGCAGAGATGCCACATGATGAAGAAAGAGCTTGATAGCATTCAGAGGTTGCACTTTTCCATGTACCATTTGCTCCTTCTATGCACCTAACAAACACCAGGCTTTCTTCCTTGCCGTCATCTTCCAGAAGCGTGCTGCCTTTGCACAAGGAGAGCTTATCCTTGGGGGACAGATTACAATACAGTAATGGAGAGCTCCCTGGATAAGCTTCCATAGATCATCATCCCATTATAGAACAAGTCCAGCCTCCTTATAGCAACATAAACACTGTATGTCTGAAGGATGCCTGAAGGCTTTTCAATTGATCAGAGTGTGATTACACATGCTGCTCTTCCTGCATCCCAGTGGATATTTACAAATAAATATGTTTTGGTCTCCTAGACAATTTCATTATCCACTACCCAAACAAAGATACTTCAGCCTACAATATCTGACTATGTCTCAATAGGTATGGCTCCATTACATACAGAGGAAAGCCCACAAAGCAGGTTTTAGTAGGAGCTTGGATGACACCCTCCTGGAGGATCATAATAGAGGCCATCAAGAAAGTGATAGGCGATTAGTTCTCAAACAATGATAATGATGTGTTTGATCAGCAGACTGGGACAACTAGAAGGAAGTTATATGAGGTAAAGTAATGAGCTTAGAACCATTCCTTAAGGCATCAAAAGCAGAAATCACCAAATTCACTACAGCAATTGGGGGTTTGTAAAGAAAGCACAACCCTATGGTGTCTCCAAGAATACTGCGCCACCTCACAGATACAAGGGACCAATTCTGCCTTCTTCTTCGGGATCTATCAGTGGGGCACACCAGCAACCCAACAGGTTAATTTTGATACAGACACCAAGTCCAACAGACTGCTCACTTACAAACACAAGGCCAGACAAGAGCATATGTTCATCAGAAAGCTTCGAGACAACAATGGCACAAGGATGGGGACAAATTAACAGCATTCCATTTTTCACTAAAGAGAAGAGCCAACCGATAGTAACTAAATCCAATATAAAGGCTCACGACCCCAGCAGCTTTACATGTCATTCTTTAAAACCTTGAAAAAGCTTCAGTGTAAAGCCATTCACTTCTCTTTCCTTTAGATGTTTGGAATTGGATGGCGTCACAGAGTTGGTGGCAGAAGTAAATATCTCTCTGCTTTTGAAGCCCAACAAATATCTGTAACACGCACTTCATACTGCTACACACAGCACTTCGGAATCGGATGGCAAAACCTTTTTGAAATCCTGGCTTCACATCTCAACCCACTGATGCCAAAGCTTGTTCAACCAGATAAAACTAGCTTCATCCTCCACAGACAAACATATAACAATATTAGACAATTGTGGTTGTGGATGCCTTAGCCTAGATAAATGTGGATGCTTTTCTCGATGTATATTCTAGCATCGCCTTCCGGGAAGGCATTCGACTTGACTATGTGTACAGAATGTATTCATTAAAATGGTTTTGGCTCTACCATGTCCCAATTCATATTAGTACATTTTAACTATCCAACTGCAAACATGGGGGCAAATGGGCGCTTCTTGTCTAAGGTTTCAATATAATGGGAAATGAGACAAGGATGTTTGCCCATTGCCCTTAATATTTGCTTTAGCCATAGAACCCTTTTCACAAGCCATTAGGCAGAATAACATTCTTGTCTATTCCTCTCCTTCACGCCACCACAAGAGGGCTCTCCTTGTTGACAACGTAGTACTCGTAAGACTTATGTAGGTGGACCCATTTCGAAATACCTTTGATGAGAAGAATTTGGAGCTTAAAAATGAATTTTATAAATTGGCTTGTTTATGTTTTACAAGCATTTCTGATTGAGATCTCAAAGGATGTCCTTTTTTTCTCAGATCCAAACTGAAATGGTTAAATTTGTGCGGAAGGGCAGAATCTCACGCTCGACAACGTTCAAGAGATTAGGGGCATATTTGCCACAGCTGTGAATAGCAACATATTCACAGCCAATTTAAAATGGATGCTGGAGTGATGTATGGCACCCACTGGTAAGCTATGGATTCAGGTAGAAAGTCATCCCTTGAAACAAGGCATGATCTATTCTGGTTTGCGGCAAGATCACGATTGAACTCGAAAGGTAGGTATGTGTACCTTCACAGACGTTCTATACTATATGGAAGCCATTTTTACATACAAAATTACTACAAACATTTCTCCCTCTCCCCCCCATACCTATTTGCACTAATCTACTATTCACCCCAAAGTTAGCCATGCTGGCATTTGTATGCTGTCAATCAAGGTATTTGAGCACTCTTGTAGAATCATATCCACACTGCACACCTCTTGACTTCATAACATGCCAGGACGTATTCAGCGTTGGAGAAGCAGACAGATGAACTTATGCTCAACAAAACCACTGGCTAAAATGGGTAAATTAGGAGCAATGGCCTTGGATCTCAAACGCAGTTTGAAAAGTGCAGGAAGGCTGTCTCCCCATTTGGTTTAGCAGGTTTATAAAGAGCTTAATCACTATAAACATAGTGATGTACAGCCCTTTATCACCAAATGGGATGAGGAAGTGGTTGTCACAATACCAGAAACCGCATCGTCCCAGATTTGGGAGAGGGCTGTCAAATCATCATGCTTCAGACTACAGAAAAGTAATTACAAAGGATTTCTGTGTTGGTATGAAACCCCAACCGGACTACACAGAGCTTACGTGACTGCTACCTGGCAGTGTTGGAGAAATGGTGCCTGTTCATATGTGGTAGTTATGCCCTGCACTAGAAAGATTTTGGAAGGAGATCATATCTCTAATTAAATGACTAACAAGAATTTGGATACTTCTGGGTACACTTGTCCTTATGGGAACAGTAAGCGAGGATGAGTCCTTCCCATTGCATCAGCCGTGGAAAAACATGCCAGCCAAATGCTGCTGATTGCAAGAGTTTACATAGCAGACTGCTGGAAACATTTCGACCCACCTCCAAGGGGCATAGTATGGAATAAGCTCTGGTAGCAGTTGGCCATGGATAAACTTACATAAGCAATATATACGGGATTTCATACATTTATAGCAATATTGACTCCTTTAATCAAAGTTCATACTAACAAAGATTGTACATAGGCCAGAATCCCTCAGGGCCTATTCTGTATATTGATAATTATTCAACATGATGGAGCAGGTGACCGGCATTATCATAGCAGCTAGCGGTGTACTGGCGTATGGTTCTCTTTCTGCCACCCTCACTAAATTCAATCCACAAGCAGACAGATGTGCCTGGAATTGTTCTCTTTCCCCTTAACAGAGTGTTTCAGAACGTTGCCATAACAATTTTTTACTGTGTTAGTTGATCCTGCAAATTAGTATTTTACTGGCTATCCAACTATTATACTTTCTGTTCATGCATTATGTTTATTCTTGAAACCGTGGACACTATCTGGTTGGGCAAAGGTGTGTTGGTGGAGTGAAAATAATGTAAAAGAAAGTGATGTTGTTTACAATGACTGTTAAACATTGATTGCATCGTCAAGACGCTAATTATTGTGCCATAAAGTCAAATACATTTTGGTTAAAAAAACAAAAAGGTACAGGCTATTTGCTTTGACCAACATCTTTAAGTAGATTCTCTTCAAAGGCACTAGTATCGGTCAACCTTAGTTTCAATTTTGCTGTACGTAAGCACTGAACAAAAAAGCTGAACAATGCCTGTAGAAGTAAGGGATTACCGCTCCAAAGTTGTTCTCATTCGGAGGTGACCAGCCATGGGCACCTTGTATGCTAACTCTAGAAGAAAGGCTCTCTAACACAGGGCTGTCCCTCAGCCTCTGGTGGGCGCATGGCTTGTGCTCTAGGAGCATGCAGTTCAGCAGAAGCCCACCTAACCTGAAGATACAATGTTTCCCCAGACTTTTTTCCCTCTTTCACTGGGACAGTTCCTTCCAATGCAGACACTCCATAGTAGGATACTCTCTCTGCCGTTGAGAGAACTCTGCCTAACCCAGTGCCCTCTCTACAGGCAAGTGGGCAGGCCCGTCTGGTCAGAGATCCCAGCACTTTAAGTGAAATCTGTCACTCTCTCTTGCAACAGTTGTCTTATCTGCATGAAGTGACCTGGGGCCCGCCGCAAGCTGGTAGGCCCCCCTGGCCATCTATTAAGGGCTTTAAACAGCTTCCCCGGTGCAGAAGAGCTGGGCGTTCTTTCTAGCACCTTGAGAAGGTGAACACAGCCCACCACTGCTGGATCCACAAACACCAGACCCATTGTCACTCGTTTGTTACCCACAAATTCCTCTAATGGAGCATTGTTTTGTGCACTCAAAGAGTTGGGCAATCTTGTCACTTATTTGGATCATAACAATGGCAGGATTAAACAATCTTGGGGCAGGTTAGCTAGCCAAGATAGTACCATAGGGATCCTTTTCATAGAACGCCGATTGGGAGCAGCATCACAGACCACTACCATGGTAATTGCTCGGGTGTATGCAAGTATATATTTTCTCTGATCATGAACTAATTATTTTGCAGGTACCAATGCATATCCACTGTAATCTCATCCAGCACTTCCTATTGGTGTTCCCAGATACCCATAGAGACTATGACTATCTCAGAACAAACAACTCTGGGCTCCTGCATCCATTGAAAGGTTAAGCTCTGTGATGAAGTCCCCTGCCTATCTCTTGGGATGATGGTTGGGGCGGGCAAGGGTGTTGATATGCCTCCACTCTCACTTTGATCCTGCACAGGGGGACAGAGGTGGGAAGGATCCACCGGCCAACCACACCATTACTGGAACTGGAGGCAGGCGCTTCCAACAAGGGGAAACAAAGGGGCAAGGTCCTTTCAAGGGGCCATACTTTGGCCAAGTCTGGATTGACCAATATTGTTCACCCAGCGAGTACTAGCTCTCATTCCAAAACCCTAGTTCTCTCCCCCATGCAACCTGTTTACGGCATCAGGGTCTGTCGGCAGCAAGGAGAAAATGTGGGAATCAGAACTATTGTTTACAAACTGCAAAGATCTTAGAGTAAGTACGTTCCTGTGCATTGTAAAGTCTTCCTGCAGGAAGCATGCACAGAGCTTCACAGTGCACAGCTCCAACAGTCTCGTCTCACTGCATGCATGCACATGAAACAAAACCAATATGACGGTCTGAGCCTTTATCGACTCGTAGTCAATCAGAGAACGGATATCCTGAACTAGCACCATTGAAATCTGTGACAGAGGAGGTGGACAATGATGCAGGGTTAGTGTGGGCCATGGAAAATTCAAACTTACAAGGGGGGACCCTTGGATGGGCGGAGGAATCAACATATGGCGATGTGTTGAGGAGGTGCAGGTGAACTAGGAGGACATAGGGGGAAGAAGAGCCTGTCCCATATGTATGAGATGTCGAAGAGGAGTGAGTGTGAGAGGGTGTGAGAGAGTGAGTGTGAGAGAGTGGGAGTGTGTGGCTTAAGCCCGAACCCTGAGAGAGGGAGGCAGTGAGAGGCCTATCAAAAAGCCAGTAGAATTATCATGTGGCCTAATGCCTGAACAGAACTCCGAGCCTGTGGATGAAGCAGTGCTGTTCTGTTAGGCTAAGCCACAGGGAGGGAATGGAAGCTGGACTTGAGGAGCACTGGAGGACTTTTGCTTTTGACCCTTACCCAGAGACACAGAGGTCTTTGGACATTCTGAACCTGGCCCTGTGGAATTGAGCACCTTTAAAATAAACATGTGTACTGGTTAACATTAAGTTTAATTATTTGTAAATGTCATTGTCATAATTTTATTCATTTTACTCTTGTGGGGAAAATCCCAATAAGAAGGCACTGTAAAAGATTGTTTGCGTCTGACCCATGATTGATCCATGTTCGCTTCATCCCATCTGACAGCTAGTAATGTAATGTAAGGTGGTCTTCCATCATGCAACATCTGCCATTTTGGTGGGGAAGTTATAAGGAGGAGAGGGAGAGGTAAGATGCGAAACCTAAAGTGTTTTGTACAGGTCAGAAGAAATACTTTTCTGTCTAATAATACATTTCTAAGGCAGTTGTTGTGAGGGCCCTTGCAAAATGTGTATCCAGAATGGAGCCCCTGGTGTGGGTATCATGCTTCGTTTGATACTGGCAAGGTCTTCCCTGAGGGTGAGAAGGGGACAAGCTTATCTGGAGGGCCATGTCTGGAAACCTGGTGTGAGATGTGCGCCTTGAGGTGCACTAATTCAAAATTAAAGAGTGATGGATGGGTGCAAGGCTTATCAAGCTGCCTTACTGGGTATCTGATCTCAAACAGTTGCTTCACCCTGAGATGCAAATGAGTTCACAGGGATTCAAAAATCCCTGCACCAGGTCCAAAATGTCCTGAAAGTTCCTATCTTCAACCAACTAATCTTCCTCAATGAAAAAGCAAAACGTCTAGACAACACATCAGGCACTAGTACGGCATTACCTATTCAAGTAAGAAAAATAGTACTACTTCCCGGATCCACGTTAGAAAAACGCATTCCGAAAAGCTTGAGTTTCAAAATTGTGAAGCCGACTTGGCTGCATTTTGAAACTCGAGCTTTTGGGAATCTTCATTTATCCCATGCTTTCCCTTTAATGTATGCGGGGGACACCCCAGCAACCCCTAAAGCCCATAATGCCAAACTAGGGGAGCATGCAACCCCATCTCAACTAGTTCGGCATTTTTGGGATATGTAATTTTGGGGCCATACCTTAATCCCCTGCCACCTTCACCTAAGCTTTCTTTATAGCATTTTTCTTTATAGCATTTTTCTTTATACCATTTTCCCAAGCAATATGCATACCAAACAATCAATGCTGTGAACGGCTCCTGTTGGAATTCTTATTTTTGGGGATTCGAAGGCCACTTTTAGGATCCTTAAATGTTTTTGCTTTTTTCCCCATTTATTTTTTTGGATCACTGGCCTATTTTTCGGGGCAAGAGGGACTTCTCTCGAAGGCCTTCTGCCATTGCAAAAGTTTTTACCTTACTTAAGGTATATGGTATTGGGTCACTCCTAAGGTCCCCAGTCCCATGGTTACTTCTGAGGAACTGCATTTCTGTCCTAGGGTGATTCTAGCACCCTACATTGCATTTGAGGAGTGGGGTGGTGGCAGATAGATAGTTTTGACTTCATCAGAGTCACCAATGCTTTTTTTTTTAATCCTGCTGTTTTTTATTTGGCTTCCCTTGTGCAGGACAAGCACAAGGTGGCCTTAAAATGGCAGTTCTGTACAGGTGGACTTTATGTAGCCCACATTCCAGCCTCCATATTACTTTTAACTGGTGTTGACCTGTCTAAGTCTCTGAGCTCTCCTCTCAATTCATGTGGGAGCGATCTAGGCCGAGAGGCAGTTCTACTGACCAACCGGTATGGTTGGTCATTTGACCTTCTTCCCCCAGGACCCCTTTCGTGCAATGGTACTCGCCTAGTCCCAGCCTCGCTCTTGGCTCTGTTATGCAAACTTGGAAGAACTACTGACCTGCTGAATGAGTTTTCCTACAATGTTTAGCATTTTTGCTGTTATCCGGCCATACTGACTGAGCAGAGTGGTTTGGGCAAATCCCCCTTTGGGTTTTATGCCTTTGGAGGTGCAGTCAGAGCTTCCTGAATTCATCTGCTGATCCCCCTCATCTGCTAGATTGAGCCTTCCAAGTTGGACTTGTTTCCTGGGCCGTTTAGTGCTACTTCTTGCTTTTTAACACCAGGATCTTCTTCTTAGCTGTGGGTCACTGAAGTGACCTGAAAGGTTGTTGGGATCCCAACAACCTGCCTCATCTGCTGAGTGGGATGTCTGCAGGTACCTCCAGTCATTTCCGCCGTCTTGGAATAGGTTCCTGGTGAGCGGACACCCTTCTCTATACAATGAGCCGAAGGCAGCCATCTTCACATGCTTCCTTGTCTTCCAAGAGTCTTCCTCACCAGATTCTCTGCTTCAGACGTGAAAGCCAGCGATGTGGGAAGACTGTCTTTTCTGGGTTGTGAGGGTTGTCTCTGGCTCAGGGTTAAAGCCTCTGGACATTGGATCCTGCAAACTGCACTCAGGAGAGTAGCCTGTACTTACAAGAGTTATGTTGCCGTGCTGGAGCAGTTTTCGCCAAAACTGTCGATGCAAGTACCTACCTTTGGGTCCTGAGGTGTACCATTATTAAAGATACTCGCCATCAGGAGTACCGATGGTTCAGGCTTGAGATTCCCTGGAGGAGAGTCACAACTGAATTTCCCATTGACTTACATTGGGGGGGTGGAGGGAGTACTCCTGCTCTGCTGCGCCTTCCTTTTGGACGTATGGTTAGTGCTAGAACCTATGGATAGATTTGCTGGGGTCTATGCTGGTCTTTTATGGGGTTGTTTGCTGCAGAATCCGCACCTGTGGGGTAAAACAGACCTACCTGCATTTTCCCATTAAAGCAGATGGTCCATTTACTTTATCCCTGGGTTCCTGTGGAACTTTCAGCCTGTCATAGAACTCCCCTAAAGTGACTCTGGGGGTACGTACCTGCTCATGGACATTGTTCTTGTAATCACAAGGGATTCAGTGAGCATAGCATTTGGCTATGGTTTTGAAATGTTACCTACCCTACCATCGCAGTGTTTTATTACCATGTGTGCATTTGTATTCCTTTTATGTTCTAAATTAATGTGGTGTGTCAGTTTTGGCAGAAGGGATTTCTAGACTTCTTTTTCCTGTAAATTGGCCGATTCCTTCTTTCTTCCTATCCCCTACCTATATGTGTTAAATCATCCTGACCCATGTTGTAGGGCACACCATATATAACAGTGGCAAATAGTTTTTTACCTGCTTGCTAGGTTGTGGGCACCCCACCCCCTGTTAATTGGGACAGTGGACCCATATACAGGCAGTGGGGTGAGGAGTGGGGCTTCTGCTGTTTTTATACCACACTACCTATTGTTTACTACTGTTTATTAATGTTCTAAGTACTCATATGACCTGATAGACCTATATGTGCAACATAACTAAAGTATATACTTTTAAGTTTATATACGTTTGGTGTATTTAAGCCTTGCACTCTGTCCACGTCTACTTATCTGTACAAAAGGTACAGCTTCCCTTTCTTGGGTGTGCTATCCTCCCATACAAAACAAGGGCGAAGCAAACGGGAACATAAAGCTAAAAGCAACCATCAGGCCTTACTTTCAACCAATGAAAACCTGCTGCATGTAACTAAATCCAGGCAGGAGATATTGTACCATTGGCATAAAGGCACGGCCTAAAGAGGCTTCTGCTGTAGGCCCTTTTACGTCTTTATAGCCTAAAGGTGATTTTTTCCAGTGTGCGATATATAAGCTCATATAGAAAACATAATAGAGAACATCTATTAGTTTAGGGTAAATAATAGACAATGTAGCAATTCAAGAGTCCTTCCACTTGCTGACCTCTAAAGATACATAATGTCCTAGAATGGCCAATCATACACATATGCAAGAATCCCTTACTGTAGAGGTGGGTGCTTCTCCCAAATTAATCTTAATCAAGAATATTTTGGGAGAAACTTCAAGGCTAAAAATTAAGGTTTTTTTCTGGAAATATCCTTTTCCACTACAAATCAAATTAATTCTGTGTTTTTTTGCAAACAGAGATCCAGAACTACGAAGCCAGCAAACTATTTAACATCTGGCTATATCGCTATGGTATTTATGGAGCTAGCATAATGATTGTAACAATTTAGCTTTACAGATCGAATGCGTTTGTTCAAGAACCGCAGTTCGCATACTGCCTAACGCCCCCTTAACCCTTTTTCACAACCCAGTAAATAGATACAACACCGAGCTTGAGAGGGATATGAACCCTGGTTTCACAAGAGCGAGGCGGCCATTTGGTTAAATGTGTCACTCAGCGTATGTATGTGCTTGGTTGCAAGAAATAATTTCTTGGCTCCCCATCGCAAAATGCATTGAGTTCCAATTACCCTGCAACCTTGTGACCCCTTTCCTCTCTTCCAGACTTCAGCGTTACTGACCACACAAACATCTGCTCCGCCTCCGACCATCTTTTCTCTGCCCATCCCTTCTACACATCACGATATGAAGGATGTGCTCCGCTCACATGCCAGCTGTTGGAACTGCCTCAATCGACTCCACCCAGACACCTTGCCTTCCACCAAGGGCCTGGAATCTTGGATCCTGAACTAATCATTTTCTATGCCATCCCCATTTTGGAAACAGCATTAAGAAACCATTTTGGTGATGAACGCTGCACTTTTTGAAGATGATGAAAACTGTAAGCAGCAGCCCAGGTGGAAGGTATCTGGGAGGCACAGTTTGTTATTTTATTCCAGGATGGTACTTATCTTCTTGCTACCACCATGGTGCATTGGAAGGAATGCTTTGAAGAGAATCAAACAGACAAACAGTGCCACTGGTTTTGCTAGGATTATTCCTACTGTCCTGCCACTGAATGGAGTGCTCTCATGTTTCTTTCTGCCTAACCAAATGTGTACATACATCCTAGGACTGCCAAAACATAATGGACGCTGCACTATTTAAGATTGTATTTTCTCAAAGGCTAAGTCCAATATGGATCTAAGCAAGGGCGTATCAACAAAGGGCATGCTGAGTACTTACTCTGAAATATGGCCATTTAGCTAAGAAAACACACTAATACACGTGTCAATCTCCCTGGTATACAAGATCACTGAATTTAAATTAAGCTATGGGAACCAGATTCCAAGTACAATCCCCCTACACTAGAAGACTGTCTACACTTTGCTGCTAGTCTTCGAAGAGGATTTCTTTAATGTTGGAAGCATTACCTTCCAAGTCCCACTGTAGTTCAAAAAAAAAAAGGAGCTCGGTTAGCCACCCAGCAAATCAAGGAATCAGAAGCAGACTTAATCCCCCTTATTGCCTTCTTCCTCAAAAGTTGATTATCCTTTTGCTCGACCTGTCAGAAGGCACCAAAATTAAAGGGTGAACATTCACAGAACTGCAATTTACCGACTAAAGTAATCAGCAAACTCGATCACGATGAGAGGTTGGGCTAAAACATAGGCACAAACACTTTTAGAAGATCATTTTATATGACCTTCCATGATAGTGGATATTGAATTGCCCATTGCTTTAAAAAAAAAAAAAATTCCCGGGCATATACATAAGCTGCAGAGGGATATTGAAATTCCTTATCAGTATTTCATTCAAGCTCTCTGCACAGACAGTTATCGAATCAGCTGGACAGACTTTGCTAGCTGTCTCTCTACCTAACAAAGAGTAGAGGCCCTATGATTATTCTCCACACCAAGTCATATGGAGGTTAGGATGTCTCTTGTTTAGGATCACAGTAATTGCCTTAGTAATCTTGAGTGTCATCCAACTGTTATGGAAAGTGAAAGGGTGTCAGAAGGGCACAATGCGTAAGCCATTACACCAATCTAACAACTCTGTCCCAAGGTGAAAAACACAACCTGGCATGACCTACAGAACGCGCCCCTTTTGGACTTCCTGGTCCTTGTCTCAACGGGGCTTACACTCCCTGGTACTCCCAACATGGCCGTCCAGCCTGAAACACCTTCCTTGCTCTACAGGTTGGACGTAGCATGTTCTATTAATAGACCACGCCCCCACGGCTCCGCGTGTCTCAATGCTATTGCGAAGTAGCGACCAGACGTGTGCTCTGTAGCTCGCGGTATTGTTTCCCTGATTCTGTCCCTACTAACTCCATTCCTAGTCCCTCTCCTTTTTTTCTTACTTCCTGGTCTCGTGTGCTGTGTAGTGCACTTTCTTAATTTTCCGGATTCCTGGATCATTGCATCCCGGAACTTTGAACGCATGCTGGAGTCGGAAGAGACTCGTGCAGCCTTATTCAAGACCCGATCCATCCGCAAGAAGGCATCGACCAAGAAGTCCATCAAAGTTCGGACTCAGGTGAGAAGGGGAGAACTCCTTGACAGTTTGAGACGCCACCCGACCGAACTCGATATGGACATGGAAGTGGCCGTTCAGGACCTGATGCGTGGCATGCAAGAACTATCAATCGAGGTACAGAATCTCAAGGCGGAAAACGCCACGCTCAAACAATTGGTTCTATCCCGTGATTCTGCCACAAAAGAAAGTGTGTTGCTGGGCGGCATAGTTGACAAATACGATGGGTCGGCAAAAACCCTTCGTGGATTCCTGGATTCATGTTTGGTCCACTTTACTTTTAAGCCCTACTACTTTTCGACTCCCAGGGCTAAAGTGGGTTTCATAATTTCTCACCTTTCAGGAAATGCATTAACCTGGGCTACGCCCCTCGTTAATTCCGGCGATGCTCTCTTAGATGACTATGATGGGTTCATACAGGCCCTTAAAACCATGTTTGATCCCCCAGAGCAGGTCTATAGTGCCCAGGAACGCCTGTTAGTTTCAGCAGGGATCCCAGGATATGCTCACCTTTGTAACCCGATTCAAGCAATTAGCCAAGGAAGCTGATTGGTCCCCTGAGGCGAGTTTTACCCTTTTCAGGAGAGGAATGAATGAGGAGATTAAGGATGAGTTGGCCAGAGTGGCTCGCCCAAACTCATTCCAGGCACTAATGGACCTTGCCATGCAAATAGACTTTCGAATCCAGGAAAGGAAGGCAGAGAAGAAGAAATCCAGAGGAAATCCTCTGAAAGTGTCCTTTGAGAGTACCACCAAGATCGACACAAACCCAGGCTCAGTCACTGAACCAGAACCCATGCAGATAGGAGCCTTCCGTGGACCTATATCCCCGCAAGAAAGGATGAGGATTCATACGGGGTTGTGCATGTATTGTGCCTCAGATAAACACTTAGTTAGGGAGTGTCCTCTAGCCCCACCTCGGCGTTCAGGAAACGCCAGCTCCCGATCCTAGATGGAGCAAAGCTTCGGGAGAGAGATGTTTGCTCCACATCAATTCCATCCTTGAACTTTCATGGACAAAACAATTTGGTGATACTGCAGGCCTTCCTATCGCCCTCCAAGAATAAGACCTATTCCATTTTGGCCTTTGTAGACTGCAGAGCTATGGAAACTTTCATTGATCAAGATTGGGTTGTTAGTCATCATATTCCATACGAGACACGAAGCACCATGCAGCCGGTGGAAGCAATCGACGGAAGACCCCTCACTTCAGGGCCGATAAGCCTGCAGACTAAAGAGATCCAGCTTTCTATAAACCATCACCAAGAGCGGATTAGATTCGACATCATTAAGTCAGCTCATTACCCCATGGTATTGGGTATGCCCTGGTTACAGAAGCACAATCCGTACATCAATTGGACAGCAGGATCACTATTCCTAGGCTCAGAGTTTTGTATGTCTCACTGTCTATTCCTGGATCCCTCCTTGACACCCCCTAAAGAACCACCAAGAGACCAGCAAACACCACTCATGGTTTCCAATATCATACAAATCCCTGAGGCCTATCAGGGATATGCTGATGTATTTTCAACTGCCATAGGCCAGGCCTTACCCCCTCACAGACTTGAAGACTGCACCATAGATACAGATCCCTCAGCAGTGATTCCCTTCAGCAGAATGTTCATCCTTTCCGAACATGAGAGGAAGGCCATCTGAGAATACCTGGATACCAACCTTGAAAATGGCACCATAACACCTTCTAAATCTCCAGCGGGTGCTTCGTTGTTCTTTGTTCCCAAGAAGGACACCAAGGAACTCAGACCTTGCCTCGACTATCGTGGCTTAAATCAATGCACCCTGAAGACCGGTACCCATTGCCCTTGATCTCGGATATCCTGGAAGCTGTGAGAGGCGCCGTAATATTCACAAAGTTGGATCTCCGGGGTGCCTACCATTTGATCCGTGTCCGGGAAGGAGACGAATGGAAAACAGCCTTTAGAACACCCTTTGGTCACTATGAATATCTAGTCATGCCCTTTGGACTTGCTAATGCCCCCGCAGTTTTTCAACGTTTCATGGATAGGGTGTTCTCTGACATGTTATTCCTCTTCGTCATTGTCTATCTGGACGACATATTGATCTTTTCCAAGGACCTTCTAAAGCATGAAGAACATGTAAAGGCAGTATTACAACGACTCTGTGAACACAAACTTTTAGCCAAACCCAAAAAATGCTTGTTTCACGTTACTTCTGTTCGCTACCTAGGATTCATTCTTAGCCCAGAAGGAATTGGTATGGACCCTTCAAAGGTAAAGGCCATACTGGCATGGCCCGCTCCCACGTCCGTGAAACAAGTTCAATCCTTCCTGGGGCTTGCCAATATCTACCAGAAGTTCATATCCACCTTTTCCGAGATCGTTCAGCCGATCGTTGCTCTCTTGAAGAAAGACACCCCCTTTAGCTGGTCTACACCGCAAGATAAGGCATTCCAACGTTTAAAGGCAGAGTTCACGCAAGCCCCCATCTTAGCCCAACCTGACATAAATCACCATTCCTAGTGGAAATGGATGCCTCCAACTACGCCATAGGAGCGGTGTTGAAGCAGGAATTTGAGGATAAACTGGAACACCCCATTGCTTACCTTTCACGAACCCTGACTCCCAGTGAGACACACTACTCCGTCCTGGAAAAGGAACTGTTAGCCATCCGCCAAGCCTTCACTGAATGGCGACATCTACTTCTGGGTGCTAGACATCCAGTACAGGTCCGCACGGACCATCAGAATCTTCAAATTCTACAGTCATTGGAGTGTAGGAACAGTCATCAGGCGCGTTGGGCCTACTTCTTTGCCCAGCACCAGTTCCACATCACTCATGTTCCCGGATCACAAAACCTGATTGCTGACACCTTATCTCGACGTCCTGACTATGTAACTACTGAAGATAGGGCCTACCCTAAGATGTTTCCCCACACGATCTTTGTAGCTCAAGCAGTCAATCTCCTAGAAGAAATTTGAGTCCAAACCCAATCCTCTGATCTGTGGAAGGATATTTCAAGGAAGAATCATTGGAATCTAAGAGTCAAGGAAGGATATTGCACTGGTCATTCCCACACAGAAATTACAACAAAGAATAATAAACCTCTGTCATGATACCCTTCACTCCAGACATCGTGGCATAACCAACACCCTCTGCCTCATACAAAGACAGTTTTGGTGGCCTGGAATGAAGACCGATGTACAGCAGTACATCGAAGCTTGTGCTATCTGTAGTCAAAATAAACATGATAACAAGAGACTGGCGGGTCTTCTACTGCAACCTACACTGCCAACAAGGCCATGGGAATTCATTGCTACAGACTTCATTGTGGAATTACCACCTTCCCGAGGATACACAACCATCATGGTTACCATTGACTTGTTCACTCATATGGCTCATTTTACACCACTGTGTAAGCTACCATCCTCATCCGAACTTGCTGGAATCTTTGTGGAACACATATTCCGTCTGCATGGACTTCCTTCCAAGATCATATCTGATCGAGGGCCTCAATACGTCTCACAATTCTGGAAACATCTCAGTCGCATTTTAGGAATCCAACGCGCCCTCTCATCAGGTTATCATCCCCAAACCAACAAGGCCACAGAACGTGCTAATCAGACCCTGGAACAGTATCTTTAATGTTTCGCCACCAAGGTACAGGATGACTGGTCGCTCCCGATACCCGTGGCTGAATTTGCCTACAACAATTCCAATCATTCAGCACTTAAGACCAGTCCCTTTTATTGTAGCCAAGGTTTCCATCCATCGGTTCTACCCTCTGTTCTCCCTCATCCCACACCGGTACCTACTGTCGACTCTTGGATCGAAACCCTCATCAACGTACACCAGGAGGCCAAAGAAAACTTAGAGAAGGCCAGAACACAGACTAGGAGGTATGCGGATTCCAAAAGAAGACCAGGGCCTTCTTATGCAATTGGTGATCAAGTCTGGTTGTCCTCAAAATTACTACCCCGACATCTACAGCCAAACAAATTGGCCCCTCGGTACTATGGTCCATTTCCCATCAAGGAAATTATAAATCCAGTCTCATACCGGATCAAACTACCAGACTCCTGGAAGAAAATTCACCCAGTTTTTCACACATCCTTATTAAAACCCTACATCCAATCCTCCCGGAAATCCTGTAGACCCCCTCCTCTGCTGGTTAACAACCAACTGGAATATGAAGTGTCCCGAATATGCGACTCCAGGTATAAACGGGGTAAGCTTCAATACCTGGTTGAATGGAAGGGATATCCTCCTATTGAAAGAACCTGGGAACCACTTTCTAATCTCAAGACCCCTCGACTGCTCAGAAAATGTCACCTCATACACCCGGGCAAACCTGGAGGAACGGGTCTTCGGAGGAGGCATACTGTCATGAACTACAGAACGCGCCCCTTTTGGACTTCCTGGTCCTTGTCTCAACGGGGCTTACACTCCCTGGTACTCCCAACATGGCTGTCCAGCCTGAAACACCTTCCTCGCTCTACACGTTGGACGTAGCGTGTTCTATTAATAGACCACGTCCCCTGCGGCACCGCGCGTCCCAATGCTATTGCGAAGTAGCGACCAGACGTGTGCTTCATAGCTCGCGGTATTGTTTCCCTGATTCTGTCCCTACTAACTCCATTCCTAGTCCCTCTCCTTTCTTTCTTACTTCCTGGACTTGTGTGCTGTGTAGTGCACTTTCTTAATTTCCCGGATTCCTGGATCATTGCATCCCGGAAATTTGAACGCACGCTGGAGTCGGAAGAGACTCGTGCAGCCTTATTCAAGACCCGATCCGTCCGCAAGAAGGCATCGACCAAGAAATCCAGCAAAGATCTGACTCAGGTGAGAGGGGGGGAACCCCTTGACACAAACGATATATATGCCCGTAAGATCGGTGATGAATCTAGAGAAGCCAGAGGCAGAAAGCAAAGAGTTAAAAATGCCAAAGAGGGTAACAATATTGAAGTTGCTTTCTGGGACGAAACAGAATACGTGAGCCTATTTACATTTAGAGGACCACTGAGATCACCTTTGACATATAAATTATAAATTACTCACCGTGATGACTAACGTACTCCTAGTCCATAGTCCCATTTCCTCCATACTGTATGGGCGTCCCTCGCTAGGGACGGGAGACAGAACCCTTTTCACCAGAAAAATCATCTTCCCCTTTAAATTTAGATGCGCACGGGGGTGCTGCCCTGGGAGCATGCACTCCCCTGACTCCCTCCACCGGCATGACTCCTCGGTCCCCTTTGACGCATCAACAATATTAACATATGTACTGGGTCCTGGTAGCATCGCTCCTAGCCCCTTGTTTAATACCTAGGTTAGCTTGTGACAGATGCAGATGCCTCAGTGTGACTTGTTCAGGAATGACACTGCAACGGCTAACTTCTGGGGGGCGGGGTGGATGACTGTGCCTCCCTGCCGAAAGAGTAGGTGTGCCGGGCCCAGCAGAAGGTGCACCTGGGCCTGATCCGACAGGCTGAGTAGTTCCGAGAACCATGGCCTTACTGGCCACCACAGAGCTATCAGGATGATGCTGAGGTCCCGGGCCTCTGGAATCTTGCAGATTATCGAGTGGACCGGGGGAGTGGGAGGGAAGGCATACGCATTCATGTTGCTCCACTGGATCTGCATGGCATCGCCCAGAGAGCCCCTGCTCTGTCCCTGCCAGGACGCAAACTGGGGGCACCTCCTGTTGGACGAGGTGGCTAATAGATCCACCTGTTGAAGATCCCCTGAAGAACCGGTTTGTCCAACTGCCATTTGTAGTTGTCTGCACCTAGCCGGCTTAGCCAGTCCGTCTCCAGGTTGGACTTCCCCAGGAGATGGATTGCTGCAAATGTATGTTGTTTTCCAGAGCCCACTCCCAAATGTTGACTGCTAGAGTGTAGAGGGGAGGGGACCTGGTGCCACCCTGCTTGTTGATGTAATACATGCTGAAGTAGCTGTCAGTCTGAATGAGGATCGCCTTGCCACTAATCATCAAGAGGAAGGCTTTGAGAGTGAGACAGATGGCCATCAACTCGAGCCAGTTGATATGGGCCGCCTGCTCCTGATGGAACCATACCCCATGGACACTGTGGCTGCCCAAGGTAGCTCCCCAGCCCTCTATGGAAGAGTCTGTGGTGATGGTGACCTGAGGTGCCCGGTTGACGGAAGGGCCTGCCTATCCGCAGGTTGTTGTCCATGCTCCAGCAGACAAGGTCCTGGTTGAGATGGTGTGGGATGCTGACCAGCTCCACCTGGGAACCCCTCTCCTAACTCCAAGAGGCTGCAAAGTGCAACTGCAGACACCATTTTGAGCCTCATCTGAGGCACTGCCAGGAGACATGCCGCCATGATGCCCAAGAGGTGTTGGTACCACCATGCCAAGATCACTGCTCTGCTGAGAAAACGCCTTGTGGCCCTCTTGAAGGCTGCGATCTTGTCCTCAGAGGGGAAAATTCTCTCAAAGCTCATATTCCAGATAAGGCCCAGGGAGGTTAGACTGTGCGTGGGCGCCAACTGTGACTTCTTGAGATTGATGGAAAATGCCAGCTCGTGTAGCGTACCCATGAGGGAGGAAGCAGTGTGCTGTACTGCCTCCGGAGACCTTGCCATGACAAGCCAGTCGACTAGATATGGGTAGATGTGGTGACTAAGCCCAGAGCAGGGCTGCCGCTGTGTTCATCAGTCTTGTAAAGACCCTGGGGCGGAATTCAGTCCAAAGAGGAGAACCTTCTACTGGTAATGAAAGCCCACGATCCTGAACCTCAGGAAGGACCGATGAGGTTGCCAGACCGGGACATGCAGGTAAGCATCCTTCAGATCCAGGCAGCACATCCAGTCTCCCGCACACAATGTTTCCGCTATAAGCGTTGGGGTAAACATCTTGAAGTTTTGGAGATGAAGGGAAAGGTTCAAGGTGGAAAGGTCCAACACAACTTTCAGGCCAGCCTGGTTCTTTTTATGTATGGCGAAAAAATACTTGAATAGAAGATCAGACACTTTTGGGCAGCTGGGACTTCCTCCACTACCTGACTCTCTATGAGCGAGCACATTTCCGCCAGAGTTGCTGTACCAATCTGTGGGAGCGCAGGGGAGGAGAGAGGAGAAGGAGGTATAGGGAGCCGGAAGCCCGTGGATACTACTGAGAGGATCCATGTGTCTGTGAACCTTGTCCGCCAGCGGTGAGCGTGAAAGGCAAGCCTGCCCCCCCACTGGAGACTCGTGGATCTGGATGGATGTACCATGCTTTCTTGCCCTCTGAGGCCGGGGCTTAGGAGGGGGCCTGGAAAAAGCCCTTGTGCGCTGCCTTGTGCTGCTTGCACCTGTGCTGGTTCAGGGATCTGTCTGGTTGTCTGGACCGTCTCTCTTGGAAGCCCCTGAAACCTCAGAAGGACCGACCCTTGTCTGAGCGTTTGTGCGCCTGGCTATATGCCTTGGGGGTGAACTTGGTGAGGATCGATAAGGATTTCGCAGTCTGTGAACTATTGTTCTTATCGAGTTCCTCGTCTGTGGTTGAATGGAACAGATCGCATGACTTGAAAGGAAGGTCCAGTATACGGTCCTGGACATCAGGGTTGAACTTAGTCACCCTGAGCCATGCAGTCCTCCTCATGTTGGTAGCAATACAGATGGCACGACCTGATGTATCAATGTGTGCCACCGTGGACTCATTATGTCCTGCGCCACTATTTTGGCTTCCCCAGCCTTGAAGTGAGCCTGGCTTCGTACAGTGAGATCAGGTATAAAGTCGACGATCTCTCGCCAGAGCCTGTTTGACCGCCACCAGCATGGCATCTGCATTGGACTGGCACAGGTGTAGAGTAGAGTTGGTATAGATTTTCTTTCCGAATTCTCCAGGATCTTCTCCTCCTTACCCAGGAGTGCAGCGGCTGATGTAGCCGAGGACGATTGCGGCTTAGAGTAGAGTGATGCTGCCGCAATCACCAAGGAGTGTTGCTGGGGGTACGCTGACAGTAAGAGGGGGTCTCCTTCCATTTGCCTAAATTTAGCGCGGAGATGCCGATCGGTAGGCTGGGTAGAATGCGGCTTGAGCCATCCTTTTTCGGCCAGCACCAGAAACGTCTTTTTGCATTGGGATTCCTGTTCTAGCCGTAGGGCGTAGAGTGAGAACCTCTGCCAATACCCCTGACTCTGGTTGTTCCACCTGTGGCTGTGGGATCCACAAATACTCAGCCAGGCCCACCAGCCATTCGTCAAAGGCTTTGGCTGATGATGGAGTGTCAGGTTCCTCCTCCTCATCTGTGTCAACCGTTGTGTCTTGCTGGTCCGGTGCAGCCAGAGGAGTGCTGGGAGCAGGAAGCTGTGGCGTACTGATGATCAGCACTGGAGGCTGCTGCGGCAGCAGAGGTGGGGCTGCTGTGACTGGAACGGGCATGGGAGCCGGTGTAGTAGGGACTGGCAAGGGCAGCTGAGGCTGCAGTGGACCCAGAGGAGCTGGCCCCAGAGGCAGCATGGCTGTGGGTGCTAGTGGCTGTACCGGAGCGAGTATGTCCCATAAGGATGGAGCCCATCTGTGGGGACCTCATTAGCGTAATACGTTTCTCAAAGAACCTGTCTTCACAGGCCAGAGGAGTGCCTGAGGGAACTGCATGGGTGCGGGGCCCTGAGGTTGCTGAGGCCCAGGTGCGCCGTGTCTCGCTGTATGGGGCGAGGCGTATCTGCCCTGCGAGGTAGATGGGTAGGCCGTGGGCCAAGTGCCAGGCATACCAGTCCCACCTCGAGACTCGTTCTCCCACTTGTCCCCAAAAGTGGATGGTGTCAGGCGAGCCGCCATTTCGTCTGGCCTGGTGGCTATTTTGTCTTGCTGCATACCACGTGCCTGCATCGTGGACCTGGCTTCCGCCATTACAGACGGGGCCTGGTAGGCAGATTGCCCTCGGCTGTAGCGCCGTTAGTGCTGTGTACAGGCGCCCCCTCAGACATCAGTCCAGTGTTAGGGCGTAGCCCCTCGGGTGGAGGCCCGGTAACAGAACCTTTGCGGTCCCTCAGCGGAGTCACCGGTAGGATCTCGTGATCTCTCGGCCTAGTGGCCGGTAGCTGAAGCAGCCTTGGTACTCATGCTGGTGATAGGACCTGCTAGATCCCTCCTGTTCGTGCGCTTCCTGGGGAAGGAGTCGCCTTTGCGGGGTGCAGGGAACAGTGGACCTACCTTGGGCCTGGTCTTCTGCTTCACAAAGGTTTAAGGTCCTCTGGAGGCGACCTACCGAAGAGCTCCCTCCACTTGGCCAATCTGTTTTGATTGCACGCGGTGTGAGTGCATTGCACGCGGTACAGCCTTGCCAGCCGTGATCAGGGCCAAGGCAGCGGAGGCAGAGGGCATGGGGGGGGGGTCTGACATCAGGAAGGGACCCTCGCAGGCTGGTCACCTGCTGAAGCCTGCCATTGTCGACATGAGCCGGGGAGGAGCGTGGCAGCAGAGAACAGAGTGGTACCTGATTGAAAAAGAAGAAAAAGAAGACAAAAGTATTTCTCCGGGGAAAAGCGTGTGCAATTACTAGGCCAGAGGCCTAACCAAGGAGCGCTGGTGAAAGCGGTACGTTCCCGTGGAAAAGAGGACTGAGGAGTGGCACTGGTGGGCAGAGTCAAGGGAGCGAATTCTCCCAGGGCCACGCCCCTGCGTGCATCTAAATTTAAAGGGGAAGAGGATTTTTCTGGTAAAAAAGGTTCTGTCTTCCGTCCCTAGGCAGGGACGCCCATACAGCATGGAGGAAAGGGTAAGGGACTCACTAGTACAAGGGGACAACTTTGCAAAGAATTGAATCCATATCTCATTTTGCTCTGGTGAAAGGGAGTACATTTGCAAGGTGTTGAAAGAAATATCAAAAGAAAAATATAAACTGAAAAACAGTGACTTCAAAATATAACCTAGAAAAAGAAATAAGAGAAAAGAAAAGCCATATATTTTGAAAACTAGCCAAACAAAGGATAAAAATACATCAAGCAAAGTGACTGGGTCTCAAAAAATCCCTTAGTGACAGACGAAAAAAGTAAAGATGGCATCAGATAGCTTTCCACGTTCGAGGGATGGACATCCTTAATGACACCAAAAGGCACAACATGCTATTATATTTTACAAAAGGACTGGAATCTCTCCGCTATTTCAAGTGAATATTTTCACTGCATTCACCCAATAAACCACATTGCAGAGATTTTTTTTCTACTATATTTAAAAAGTTGTGAATTTCAAAGTCATTTGTATCATAGATAACAGTAAAAGAGAGCAAATGGCTAGCATTGTCCCAGTTATTTGCATGCAGGTCTTAATTCAGGTGCACCAGTGGTCCTTCTGGAACGACAACAGGCCTCACAAATTCTTTCAAATCCTGCTAGACCTGCAGGGCGAGTAACTTGGTTGACCTACTCAACATAAGAGACATGCACTTGACATGTAACAGAAATGTTGCGTATTATCATACGCTCACTAGACGTTTGGAGGACTCCTGCAGCAAGAAGCCAGCCATGCACAGCGAAACTTTCATTTGAAATGTACTAAGTTTGTTTGTAGCAAATGTGAAATAAAAGATTCAAATATCCCATAATTTCATTGTACTTGCCAGCAAGGTTGAGTACCATATAAATGGTACTCCACTTTCAGAAAAACAACTTGTCTATTCCAGTGGTTGAGAAGATTTTGCAAGGCCTGCATAAACCAATGCCAAAACTAGGTTATAAAGGGTTTCCCAATCCTCGTTAAGTAGAAGAAATGTTTCCAATGACAATCTGGATGAAGAAAGTATCCATTTAGAAACAGCATATTTTATGCAAAAAGTAGACTCCTCGACCTAAGGTACGAAACACCATCCAATATCGGTGGAACCCAACAACACTTACCTGCATGGATGACTCCATCACAGACACCACAGTGACAGCATCTTCCACAGTGACAATACTTCTAAACATGAGCCTGGCATGAGCTAGCAAAGACAAAATGGGACAAACGGCAAAAACACAGTTACTAAGGTAATGTACGCACGGATTTGAAATACAAGTATATGCAATGGCAAAGGTAATTTCATCAGTCTGCACTCTGCATCAAAAAGAGCGCCGTTAATTTGACATTTGTCCTAGCAGCAGTTAGAAAATGCAACAGTGCAAACTGTACACAAAATATAAAATGAAAAATGTATTCAATTAAATTTAAAAATAATCCCATTTCAAGAAATGAAAATGCTGTAAAGGACTAAAATGTATTTCATTCATAGGATAATGGGCTCACCAATTTCTTCATAACTGGCATAATTTGTGTGGTATCATTGTTAAGAAACCAAGAAACTAACAAAAAAAAAAAAGGAAAATGTATGTTGCCTATGGGTGAAGAGAAAGGTTAGTCCTTTGTATGACGGACAAGAGAATAACATGCAAGCCAAGGCTACTGTGTACCTGGGTGCTGGGGCACGTTTTTAATGCCAAGTACGCTCATGATATCCGCTAATCCACTTTAACAGAATGTCCCAAAATGTCCCAATTCTAGGTTTCTGCATTGATGATTTACATTACTTTTTAATCTACCTACTTCATAAACTGGGCATAGAAGACTAACATCCACTATGGTTTCACATGAAAGCATCCTACACTGAAGAACAGTGAGATGCTCAACCTGTCCTAAAGAAGTGATTTATTTCAGGCAAGTACACGTTCACTAGAGCAAATACTTTCCTTTTACTGAAACATAGTAAATTGACCGAATATGATTTGATTTCTTTTTGAGTGGGAGTTGGTCCTTCTAAATCTCCACCCTTTGACAGAGGTACATTTTCTACATATTCCTTTGGTCTCCATTTGTAGGAGGTGCTAATGAGCCAGAAGGGAGTGTAGAGATGTAGACGAACACACTTCCTGCTAATTGCACAGGGGACAAGTATCAGTGCAAGATCAGCTCCATTGGTTGCCCATACTTCATGCAGGAAATACGCCCGCGTCTCCACCGCATCTAATTTTGCTGTGGGCAGAGAAACTGAATCTAAAGGGTTGACTACAATTTTAGGCGCATGGCAGCCTACATTACCTCGTCTTTTGTGGTGGGGTACTGAAAAAAAAATACGGGATCCAGGGACCCCTGTGCCTTTAGCACACCCCATCAGAAAAGAATGAGAACCTCCACAATGGAGGCCGCAAAGCATTCAAGTGTCAGTTCACATGGTGTGGTTCGTGGTATTCATCCCACTTAAAATGAGGGGGGTTGGGTTTACCTTCTTATACAATGTATTCAGCTAATACCACCTGACAAGTCAGCAGCTCTTTTGAAGCTTAATCAGACGAGGCTTTATTGGTTGACAGGCACCCTGATGCTAAACCGAACATAGGGCTCTTGTCTGGGAGGATACTGCAGCTCATAACATAGGTGCCTGCCTCCAACGGGGGCATGCCAGCACTTCACATGTTCAAATGCTGATTAGGCGGGCTGAGCCCTTCATTCTGTCAAGGTTGGTACATTTGAGTCCATTATATTGGTTAATAAAAATGCTTTTTTAGAGTCTGGCATATTTTTGAAAAGTGCCGTTTAAAAACCTGAGGTGATTATTAATGATGATGATAATAATAATAAAGAAAAATGCATATTGTGGTGATGAGAAGTACATTTGCTGTCGGAGAACTGGAGCTTCTAGCATAGGTGCTCTCCCCACAGCCCATCTTGTTTGGGTAACTAACAGTAAATCCATGCACAATGGTCTGAGCTGAGCTCTCCCTTTGCTTTTAGGGGTAACCCGTTGTTAGACTTTCATTTGAACAGTTTGGGCGAGCACTTTGGGTCGATTTGACCAAACGTGTATACATATATATGTGTTATGTGGGGCATAGGGAGGTGAGGCGAGAGGGTGTGGGGTCGGGAGGAGGGACATCGGGGGCCCAAATAATAAAATAAAAGGGTGAATTCAGGTCGACCAAACTGCATACATCCAAATGAAAATACATATAACAATGCAGAACTATTTTTAGGCTGAGTGGAACCCAGGCAAGTATGAGAAATTGGGTATCGAGAGCACCACTGTCACGATTTTACTTTTCTATGCTATCAAACCCTGTATGCACAATATTTTGTTCCTGGAGAACAGATTATTCGGGATAGATCTCCTTCCAATGGTCCCTAAAATTCTTGCTTAAGGCTGAACTTTGAGCTAAAAAAGTGGTCAATGATTTGACCTGAATTGTGCCTCCTTGAATGTAGTGTTCTTTTGTGCCAACTTCCTTGCTATAGAGGCCCACACTTTTTTTTTCTCACAAGTTGACTCTCCCCTAAGAGGCCCCAAACAGTGTTCTCTGGATGGCACCCCGGTAATAGGAGCGACTTTGCTCCTGACCAGGGACCCTACCCGTCTGCTCTACTAGCTGTTCCCAGATGAGCAGCTCTACTAGCTGTTCCCAGGTGAGCAAGGGCTAGCATGAATCCAACCAAGCATGAAATGTAGGTCTGAGAGCCAGGAAAGAATCCTCTGTGTCAGCCAAGGCACAGGACCAAACAGGATTCAAGGTACTTGCTGGAGCTCCTAGGAATGGGCTGGTGAATCTAAACAATAGTAAACTACTGCTGGATGCAAAAAGTGGTAGTAATTAGGACCATTTAGTTTAATACCAGTTTACTTACTGTTCCATCATGTAAAAGATTATCAAATGCGTCATTTACATTTTTGGAAAATAAATGAAAATTATGTTTTTGGGTTTAATATGCAGCACTTTGAACATTGTTAAAAAAGCAACCCCATCCAGGAAATGCAATGTCACTGAGGCTTCTCGCTTAGGTATCACCAATATAACGTGCTATGCTGCATGCAGAACCTTGACCAGGTAGTCCCATGACAGATTCAGTGAGAGATGAATAGCATTGCTCTTGACACTATATTGCAAGGCAGCAAAGTACGGCCAGAGGTATGTATAGCTGACCTTCTGCCAGGCGGATCAAGCTCTCCAATAGGCGGATTGTGGTGCGGGCAGCGTTCCTATTGTCACTCTTCCGCTGCATCTGGTAGTATCGAACCAGGATCAGATCAGCCTCTTCAGACATTCTGGGTAGCAGATTCTTAATAACACAGAAGTAGGTTTTCATCTTCTCCATGCTCCACAGCTTTTCAGATTTCTTTGGGCACTCTGTGACAGTCATGGATTAATATATCAGCGGAAAATCCTTTCATTAATGAGGTTTTCAAGGTTGAACATTAATGACAGGTTAAACAACATGTCAATCATTTTCATACAAACACTATTTCAAAAGTTGCCCGCATGTTACATTTTGTTTACTTTTGCACTGGGGAAAATGAACATTTAATTAATTGTAGCCAGTGGGCAAGATTATTCGGTTGAATGCCCATTACCCTGGGTGTATTCTACAGGTAGCAAGCTTAAATCTCTGCAGTTTGGCCTTAGAACCAACTAAATTGGCAATACTCATATTAAGTCCTTGATTAACTTCATAATGTAAATGGAGAGGGAACGCTGTGCTAAATAGGGTGTGGGCGTTGAGCATCAACTTTACTTTAAGGAGGTACAACAGCAAGAAACAAAAACGACAATGTACAACTTACAGGCCATAGTAACTAGTTTAAGTCTCCACTCCCAACATCAACTCTATAGATGGCTGGGAATCTGAATACATTCCTTACCATCAACAGAGCAAAACTTTCAAGGCAAAAAAACGAATGAAGCCTGTGGACACGCATGTCTGTCTGCGTGCCGACTCATATGCCCCCAACCAAACACGCCCCAGCTTGCATGCCTCGATTCCACCATCGCTGCAAACGCCACAGAACAACTAAGAGAATAGGGAAGATGTTTGGCGGGCTGTCTGTATGTATGTAGGGAGACATTGACTACTACAACACGAGCCACTACATTGAATAACTTGTGCTTACAGGCTTCTCACTTCCTCCAGACTTATGGCATATTTTAAAAGTACATGGAACTTTAATTTCTAGGTAGAGCGGCAGCAACACTACTGTTTAACTGTATTCACTGTATTCAGCCAATGGTGTTTTTCAGGAATTCCTTGCCATAAAGAGCCGTGAACCCGAATTCCAGAGAGTAAGGTTTACAGAATGCATGTGAAAAATATGAAAAAGAAATGGCTGCACTATCTTCAAATACTAAAAGGTTTCAGAAATAGAATCTTTAATCTGTTTGAAAATATTTACAGAACGCATGTGCCATAGCCCAAGATGGCATCAGGAGAACTTGCAACGGAATTCTATAGACTAACCTTGTCATTGCACTTATAGCATGTGCATGAAGCTCTGTGTGGGGGAGGGATCTTTTGAATCTTGAACAACAAAGTTAGCACAAGGCTCTCAAATATTTGGAGCCACCAGTTGAGGTAGAACTTCAGAGCCCTTCTCACAGAGCCCTTCTCACAGTATATCAAGATGACGCAGAGAAGAATGGGTTTGGCAAGACACGGCTAACACAGTTTTGGCTAATGTCGAAATGTGACACTAGTTTCAGCAGAAAGGAAGGAAGATTATGATAAACCACCATATCCTTATGAAAGACAGTGTATGGCTCCCCTGTCGGGAAATTTGTACCTGACCATATAAGTGTGGCAGAAACATTGTTTTCCAAGTGCAAAGTTTGACGATTCAGGCGGGCTTGTGCACTAAAGCTGCCATCATGTGCCAGGAACAGCGGGTGGACGATCTGGAACCGTTGGAGGCATTAACTTACTCAGTGGTGCATTCTATTCCTCACTCAACATGGCGGTGGTTCCTATAAAACCCGACTCCGCCCACATGCCGGTGCGTTGTATCTGTTTGTTTCCTAGCTTCAACGCTCTGTTGCCTTTGTAGCGTTCATTATTGTTTCCTACAGAGTTTTTCCTGCTAGCTGTGCACCCCTTGGCCTCTCTGCCCCCTCCCCTTGGTCTTCCTCCTCTCTCTAACTATATCCAGGTGCCGCCACTCTCGCGGCCACTTTTTTCCTTCTGCTCATTATCGCGGTCTGTCTTTTCTTGGCATCTGCCCTTCTTCTCGCGCTGCGGCCTGCACCGCCTTGCCGCTAGCCGCTCACTCCTCTTTCCGCCTTTTATTTTACCTACCTTGCTCCTCCTGCTTTCCTCAGCTCCTTCTCTTGTGGCGTCTGCCGTTCTCGCCATGCGGTTGTCCTGCTTTGGACGCGTGCGGTGTCCTCGCTCCTACAGCTAGTTTCTGTTTCTCCTTGCGGCTCCTGCCATCCGCCGCTCGTAAGCATGCTAGTGCCGTACAGTCGCACGGCACGTCTTCCCTTTCTCTGTGCTTTCCGACGCATACTCTACTGCTTCTATTTTTCCTTTCTAGCTCGTTACTTACTGGGCTTTGTATTCCTCTTCTATCTCTGTTACTTTACTGAAAAAGAACGGTTTTTATCTTTCCTCGTATAAGATTTCCCTTCTCTTCCTTCCTGGTTTTATTTCTCTCTTATTTCCGGTCACTCCAGCTTACCTGGGTCCTTTCAATCATAGTTTGATTTTTGCATATCCATCTGAACTGTAGGGTTTTTTTTCCCGCTGGACAGTGATCTTTGGAACCCTGCACCATCACATAGAACCCATCTTGTTACCAGGGTTTTTTCTGCCTTCGGGCTATTTCCCTGGTATTGAGGCTGGCCCCCTAGGATCCCCCGAGGGCAGGTTTCCATCACTGCCAGGGTGGCCTCCAGAGGGTCCAGAACTTATTTACACAAACGGAAGGTTCGGACACCCAAGGTCAAGACTCCTGATAGGAAGAAGGACCGTAGAAAGACAGAAGCTGCTCTTAAGGAGCTAACTTTCGAGGAATCAGGTGAGGAGCAGGGGGAGGAAGACCCTAAACCTGACATCATGATATTCAAGCCACACAAATGGTGAGGTCTTGTTACCAGAGGGAACATTTTGGTGAAATATTAGATTTGTTCCAGAAACTTGAGAAACTTGAAATTAAGTTCTTTTGATCTGGGCAGACCACCAAGCATGCTGGGATTTATGTAGCAAACACCCAACGGTGAAGCAACAGAGCACTGTAGAACAAGGGGCTAGATCATGGGCTTGCAATCTTTGGCTCTCCAGATGTTTTGAACTACAACTCCCATCAATCCGAACCCGCATTCTCAATGAGGTTTCATGGAAGTTGCAGTCCAAAACATCTGGCCAGCCAGCCAAAGGATATAGACCCCTAGAGGCATGAGGAACAATAATATGGATACAATTAGGTTAGACAACAGGATTGATGTAACCCAAACCCCCATTTAGTGGTAAGAAGAAACTAATTTGAGGGCTTTATTATGTACCAAAAACCTTTGCCTCTGATCTTTGCTTAGCCATTCCTTATCTTGGTCTCCACGTTGTCCATGACAAGATCGTGGTCATTGCAAAACCACACAAAGATTTGCAAAAGACTTAAGAGGAGAAATTCCACTTTCGTGATGACCATAGCATCATCAGTAAACCAGAGAAGCCGAGGTTCGCCAACCCAGGGCCTTTGGAACATCTGTTACCATCCTCCCAACTTTCAGTCTAAACTCTTGATGTACAAAATTGAATAGAACTGTTATTAAATGTCATACAATGCATGCTTTCAATCTTAATGCGCTCAGAATTGCAGGAGGGAAGAGGGTTCTTGAGTGTATGTGTCTTAAAAGGTAAGGGCTTCAAAGATTGCATCTACACTTTATATGACGAACTTTCTATTGTATACACACTTTTGAATATGCTGTATGTTAATGTTTGGAATGGACTAAGATGTGCATGTTATGCTATGTGTTTGATACACGATTGCAGTCCTACATATAATTTTTTTGAAAATATTACAATGTCTGTCTTTTATACAAACATGCACCATTCCATGATTCGGTGCCTCTATGCTGTTGGATACATTGACACAAAGCACATTTTTGGCAAGCAGTTCTTGAAAACGTTCAAAGACAAAGGTCTGTGAGCCTTACTGGTTGCAGAGCCACCTTGGGGTCGTAGGCTAATGAAATGCTTACCAATATAATTGCAGTCTTCTTTTGAAAGCATGCAGTCACTTTCTTATACACCCATTCATTCTCTGTGTCTCTTCCGTTTGCTCGTAACATTGCCTGCATCCTATTCACACAGCTGTATGGATGGTGAGCCAAACACACTCCTTAAACATAAGCTTAACCCTCCTCAATGAATGCATGTTGAATATTCCAGGAAACAGAAGAATATCAGTTCAGCTAAAGCTTCCAACGTGAATGGTTGATGTGCTGCTTACCTACTGTCTCTTTCTAGGTTAGCTAAGCCATAAACATTTTTCAGAATTGATGTAAAAAGTTAGGCACTGAATTAATCGCCGGAAGGAAAAAGTGTGCTTTAAAACTAGATCCTCTGTGGATCTACTTGAGGTAAAAGCAGCTTTAAGGAGATATAAGGAGGCCATTGTTTCTGCTAAAGCTGAATGCTTGAAAAATCAAATAGGTCTTGCTCTAAATAGAGCCAAGGCCCTCTTTGAAACAGTCAAACATTTTAGTTCTCCTTCTTGTACCACTTCGTGCCTTGTTCCCTCTCTACCCCTGGCTAATGATCTCAATCCCCGTTCTTATTGAAAAGATTGATGTGATTAGAGCCAATATTGAACTAGAAGCTCTGCCAGTACCTAGTATCCCTCTGAACACCAATACAGGCTTTAAGACAGACACAACGTGTTCAAAGTTTGATCTTAAACCAGTGGAATTGGATATGATTAGCAATCTTCTCTCCAAATTAAAACCCACCAATCATAATTACGACCCAATCCCGGCATATCTAGTCAGAAAACATGTGGAGGTGTTAAGCACACCAGTGCTGGCTATTATAAATGCTTCACTAACACAAGGCTGTATTCCTAATGAGCTAAAGAGGTTTTACATTTCACCTCTGCTGAAGAAAAATAATTTGGACTCCAAGGTCTATTCAAATTATCGTCCTATCGCATGTTTATCCTGGTTGGCCAAGATCTTGGAGAAGATTGTTACAATCCAATTACAGGCTCATTTAGAGGAACAGGGTATTTTGGATTTGTATCAATCCGGCTTCAGACCAGGCCATTGGACTGAGACAGCATTATTGTCAGTCTGGGATGATATCCTGAAGGCAGCCGATAAGGGTGATACCAGCATGCTAGTTATGCTGGACCTCTCTGCGGTCTTTGATACCGTTGATTTTGAGACTCTCATCTCAAGACTTTCCGTCACGGCCCAGATCTCAAATGCCTCCCTGAAGTGGTTTACTTCTTTTTTTAAATGATCGCCTTCAACAGGTGAAGCTGGGGACCTTCACTTCAGATTTCCTGGAAGTCAGATATGGATTCCCTCAGGGCCCGTCTCTGTCGCAACAGTTTTTTTTTTAATTTGGTTTTATTAAGATTTTCAAAAACATTGCACGCATTACAAAAGCACAATATAAACATCAACTTTTCAACTCCCCTCCCGCCCCTAAACAAACCCGTATTACCTACATTGCAACGCCCCTTCCTCTTTCCCTCCCACCTAACCCCATGGAACAGAGTATCTTTCTGTATTTATCGCTATGTATTGTTCTCTTGGCTGTGGTCTGTGGACAGTTTGTTCAATTGTTATCCGTCAGGGATTGTGGCCGCCTGATTGAGGCTCAATCTGACGTGCATTATGAGCTTACTCGGTGGAGCCTCCGCTCGGATGTAGAATAGTCTTCTCCATATGTAGGCAGAAAGCCAACAAAGTCTGGGCCCCCTGTTCTTCATGCAATGCTGTCTCCTAGGTGTTCGTCATATATTTATTCATGAATCCACCCCGTAGCATTTCATTCGAAGCAGCTCTTCCATGGAGGGCTGCGGTTATTTTTTCCATTGTACAAATATTGGTGGCAACATTTTTCCATTCTTTCTTTCCCTGTACCCTAGTTCTTTTCAATTGCATCACGAGGCAAGCCCGGGCGGTTAGTAGGAGTGACACTGCTACTCTCATCATTCTCCTGAGCTCACCCTCATGCTACTCCAACCCAAATAATATGAGCAAATGTCCACTGTTACGTTTGATCCCGTCCAGTTCCCTGATCCACCCCAAGACCTCATCCCAGAACACCTTAATGCGGGGCATCCTCACCACATATGCAAATAATCCGTACTCCCACCGCATTGGTGCTGGCACAGGGGACTCAATGACTGGAACATCTTTGACAATCTCTGTGGGTCATATTGCCATCTGTGTAGCAGTTTAATGGCATGCAGTTTGTACTGGCTATCAATCGGTATTTACGAGGCTCCTTTGCATATTTTCCCCATTAAGTCGGGATCGATTTCTGATCCGAGATCCCTTTCCCATCAAAGCCTCAGGTTTACAGTTGACCCTTTCCCAGCATCTATCCAAGCTCTATACATGATGAAGATTAGTCCCTTAGAGTCTCTCCCTTAGTCTAAAATCTCTTCAAAGGGGGTGAGATCTCTCTGGATCTTCTCTTTCCATTTGTCCCTCAAAGATTCCCTTATGCTGAAGGAAGGGAAAAACTGGTAGGGCATCTATCTCCAACGCCTCGCCCAGTTCCATTATCGTAACAAAGTTGCCCTCCCTCCAGAGTTGACACACTCTCTCTCGACCAGCTTCAAACCAGGGTTGGAATCTTTCATTATTAGGGATGTCCTCTTGGACCCCGGTGCCCAAATGTGACTCAGGGGGGACGACCATGAGGTGACCTCTCGCATGTTAACCCCTTCCCGCCAGATCTCCCATATGGTGCCCAATATCGGGTGATCCCCAATTCTATGTATGAGCTTGTTTCTTGGGACTCATAGCCATTCCGCAAACGTGGCCGGGGCCAGGCTGAGGTTGTCTAGGTCTAACCATTGGGGTCCTTTCTGCCCTCAGAGGTGGGGGACAAGAACTCTTAGCTGCGTCACCTCGTAGTATTTCTGTAGGTCTGGAAGGCCCACACCACCCTTATCTTTGGGTAGTGTTAGGACCTCGTATGATACTCTAGCCTTCTTTCCTTGCCACAGAAACCTCAGGATCGTTCTTTTGACTTCAGCAAAAAAAGGTTTCGGAAGTCGAATCGGGAGCTTTTGGAATGGGTATAGAAATCTGGGTAGACACACCATTTTCACGGCGTTAAGTCTTCCAAACCAGGATATGGTACGTTTTTGGCATTTTTCTAAGTCCGCCCGGAAGCTTGAGAGAAGAGGAGGGAAGTTGGCATTGTATAGGGCATCTAATCCCTTTGTTAGATTTATTCCCAGATAGCGGAGGGTGTCACCCGCAACCATTAGGCCCAGGGGGCAAATCTATCAGTCTCCCTCTGGTCTGATCTCTGCAGTGGTAATAAAATTGACTTTGTCCTATTGATCTTGAAGCCAGACAGCTCCACGTATTTTTCGATCATGTGGATTGCTTTAGGAATGGATGTCCGAGGGTTCCGTATGTGTAAAAGCAAGTCGTCCGTACATAGGGCCACCTTGTATTTTCTCTCGTCCACCTCAAGTCCCTCTACCTGTTGGTCTCCTCTGAGATTCTTGGCTAGGGGCTCAAGGGAAAGGTCAAACGATATCGCCGAGAGGGGATATCCCTGTCGTGTTCCTCTACTCCAGGCGAACCACCGGGAATAATCCCCATTAACCATTACCAATGCTTTGGGAGACATATACACTGCTTTCATTCCCCTTCTAAACTTCGTGCCCAGTCTCACTTTGTCCAGTACCACCTCCAAGCAACCCCATTCTACACTATCGAACACCTTATCAGAATCTACACAGAGGAGGACAGGATCCCCTTCCATGTTCTGTGACTCGTAGATCAAGTGTGATGTCTTACGCATTGTGTCTGCACCCTGTCTACCCATTATAAAACTGACCTGATCCGGGTGTATCAGACGGGGCATATGTGTTTCGAGTCTCGCTGCGAGTACCCTTGTATAAATCTTGGCATCAATGTTTAACAACGATATGGGGTGGTAGGATTCACACTTTTTGGGGTCCCTACACTCCTTGGGGATCACCGTAATGAGCGCCCGGGAGAAAGAGTCAGGGGCTATACCCGTCTCGAGAATTTCATTGAACAACTCGACCATGAAGGAGATGAGAGGGAAGAGAAAGGATTTATAAAAACCTACCGTGTAGCCATCCTCTCCTGGGGCCTTTGCTAAGAGTAGCCTCTTCACGGCCCTCTTAATCTCTTCTGCTGTGATTGGGGCGTCCAGTTCGTCTGTCTCCTCACAGGAGAGATTTGGCATCTCTACGTTCTCCATATATTCATCTATTCTCGACCGCACGCGGTCTACCTCAGATTTATATAGGGTCTCATAAATGTTGTGAATGCTTCAAGGATTCCCCCTACCTCTGAGTTCTGGGCACCTTCCTCTCCCTCTATGAACGAAACTGACCTCTCGGCGCGTTGCCCCCGTAATCTGGGGGGCAACAGTGCGTCCGCCTTGTCTCCCTTCTCATAAAACTTCTGTTTGAGAAGCTGTAATTTCCACACCATCTGATCTTCCTCTAGAATCCAGAGCTCTTCTCTTTCGTTTGGCTTCCTGGTTCTTGCTTCTGTGGCATCCTGTGCTACTTTACGCTCTCTCTCTTTTTGTTGGCCCCTTCCCTAATCAGGATTCCCCGCCATGTTGCCTTTCCTGCTTCCCACACCGTCGTCCTCGGTTTCTCTCCGGTATTATTCATTTTGAAGTATTCCCTCATTTCCCCCTCAATCTCGATTCGGAAGACCTGGTCTTTCCACAAAGATTCACTACATTTCCACTTTGAACCCTTGCGTGGGAGGCCTGCCCAGTTCAAGTCAACCGTGACCATATCATGATCAGACCATGTGATTGGCGAGATCTCAGAGCCCATTGCAACCTCCTGCAGGTCGCCCGTTATTTAGAGATAATCGATCCTGGTGAAGGTACCATGGGGTGTCGAGTAAAAGGTGAACCCCTTCTCATTCGGGTGTAAACCCCACCATACATCTCGTAACCCATAGACCTCTAGCATTTCCATGACCCCAGCCCGGCCCCCATCCAACGGATCTTGTGTGTCGGGGTTACCCACTTGCCTGTCAAGTCTCAGGTCTGCCCAGAGGTTAAAGTCTCCCCCCAAGATCACATGCCCAGCGGCCTCCAACATTATTTTTGGGAGTGTTCGCTGCAGGAATCGGGATTGACCCGTATTGGGGGAGTACACTGTTGCCAGAGTGAAGGTCACTTTCTGCTCAATGCCCACAATGATCAGAGCTCTATCCTCCACATCTGCCCACACCTTTGTCACCTCCAGATTCAATCCTCTCCTGAAGAGGATCCCTACTCCGGCCTTACTCAAGGGGCCTGAGCCCCAATATTCCACCCCCCAATCTCAGGCCCAGGGTCCGACGTTCCTCCCCGCGTGCATATTTGGGTTCCTGCAAAAAACAGAACGTCAAGACTCGCTCTTTGGAACTCCCTGGTCACCAGGGACCTTTTCGTGGGCAAGTTCAAACCTTTAACATTTAGAGTTCCCACCCTGAGGAGGCTACCCCTTTGAGGGTCTAGATCTGCCACCATTCTTTTCTTAGTGCATCTGTCGACCCATTACTAAGCCCCGGTAATTCAGTACACACATCACCACTTGGTTTGTGCTTGAAGAAGATCCCGTTCCCACCTGTTCCCCTCCACCCCTATCCCGCCCTTCCATCCCCCCATAACAGCATCCGAAATTGCTCGGTTAACATCACCAAGTCAAGTTCGGATCACCAGCAGAGACCAGAGACCTTCCGGCCCCTTCCAAAAACAACCTCATTAACATTTAGCCCCTCCCACCTCCCCTTCCAAAACATACCAAAGGTCCCCAATTCTCTCCCATTTCTCACATTGGACGTGCCCCATTAGCTTAGCTGGTATGTCACTTGGACCATTAGGGTCTGGAATGCCCTACTGCCCCATCTCCGAGTACCTGGATTCTCTAGAATGGTTGCAGCCCAATACTGTCATAACCACGTGAGGTCCGGGTGCCAACACTGAATGCAGCGTTTGTGTAGCCGCATTCTCTCGGGTCAACTGTCTCCTCCGGAGTGCCCCAGGGTCCGACCTGCTCCTAGCACATCTGTGATATTCTCAAAGTGGTTGCAACTCTGAGTTAACCCCCCCAGAACTCACACATGGTTCTACCCCATCAATTATCAGCATTGTAAGGAGCACCACATGTCCGCTAGGTCGGTGTGCCAAGTTCCTGAGGTCTTTCAAGCGTCTAGCCCTCAAGAGGCATTCATACATCTGTATTTCCTGGAGCCTGGTATGCGACTTCCTCTCAGTCCTTGAATACGCCACTGTCTGTCATCATCTTGCCCGCCGTCCCGGTTCTGCCCATTATCCTGGTTGCCCAAAAGCTCTGCTATGCAGTTTTCTATATCTCTCTCCGTTCTCAGTCTCTCCCTACGGCCGTCCAATTCAAATGCAAGAGAGAATGGGTAGCCCCATCTATAGCAGACTCCTTGCTTTTTTAGCCACTTGGTGAGGGGCATGCACATCCGTCTCAGGGCCAAGGTCAGGGATGACAGGTCTTGGATGATCGTCACTCTTGCCGTGTCAAGGGTGACCGGACCACTGCGTTTTGCTTTTTCCAAGATTCTGGCCCGGTCGCTGTAGTTGTGGAAAACGGACCAGAACATTCTTCGGGCCCCCGGGAACTCCCCTGGTCTATGTATCCATTCAATCTTTGGTTAATCAATGGAGTCCTCTTCAAATAAGAGCTTCATAATCGCATGGAGTGTTCGTTTCAGGTCCTGTTCTGATCCCCTTCTCTATCCGGGATGCCAAAAAGTCTTAGATTATTCCACCATTCACGATTTTCCAAATCGTCCATCTTTAGGCGGAATTCTTCTTCCCGGGTCTCCATTTCTGTTATTTTCTGATCCATCTGCATCTGCTCAAAAAGGTCTGGTTTTTTCAACTCCTTCGAGCTTCTCCCCCATCTTGTCAATCCTCTGGGTGATTTTGTCGACCTTCCCGCCAATGTCCGCCCTCATGTTCTTGATTTCTTCAAGCAAGGCGGCTACGTCTCCCTTGGATGCAGCGGCATCAGTCCCAAAGGCGCTATGGTAGATGTTTGAGGGGTCACTGGTTCGGTGTGATGTACAGTGTACCTGTATGTTGCCAATTTCTGCCTTATGTCATGCACTCTGGCACTTGTGCATGTGCGTCGCCTCCTGGCCTTTTTTTGCGGGTCTGTCACCTCTGTGGGTAGTTTCAACGCACTCTGTGAGGCGGGTGAACCTAGGGTCTGGCTTCTTCTGGCTCTAGGGATTCATTCCTCCGTCTCTGTGGTGGGCATACGCCCCTATGTCGGGGGCCCACACCACACTAAGAACAGCAAGCTAGAGGGTGGGTGAAGTCCCTCTCCTCTGAGCAGTTTGTGTTTTCGGATCCATTTATTCTCCTGGACTTCCACTCCGTTGATCCTGCCTCTGTAGAGAGCACTCGTTCTTATGTTAGGGGTTCCTCCCCCGGGGTAGTAGTCCAGTACCCACCCTTACTGGGCACTTGTTTCTTCACTATACTCCGCCATTGCCCAGCTGCCGCTTCTCTCTCTGGGGCCTCCCGCTTTCAAGAGAGCTGTAACGCACGGAAGACTGACACCTCTTCTCCTGCGGTGCGATTGTACTTACTTCTGTTGTCTCCACTGGCCACTACCCCAGAGGAGGGCACACGCCCCAATGTTGGGGGCCCAACCCTCTCAGTGGCCCGGGTAGTCGTGTGGTCCTGCTGTTTGGTAGGCGCAAGGGTCTTGATTTATCACGTTAGGTGTTGTCCTAGTAGTGGGGGCTTCACATGTAAGCAACTCTAGCCCCTCCTGTGGATCAGGGGCCGGTTGGGGGGGTTGCCTATGGACCCTTGTTTCTCCACTTTCGGCAAGCACTTCTTGGGAGCAGAGTGAGCTCCAAAGCGTCAACAGAGGGGTCGGGGGAGTATTAGACCCCTACAGTCCCAAATGTGAGGGCAGGCGAGGGATCTCCGACCTCCTGGGGTGCCTGGTACCGTGTGGCAGGGGGAGGAGCGGTTCAATCAACATGGCGTGCTGCCAGTACACGGGAGGGTTAATTGGGTATGCGGTCCGCCCGTGGCTTACAACACTCTGGAGGGCCTCATGCCCGCGCGTGTCTGCTTTGGGCATGCGCATAACAGCAGCAGTCCCGGCGGATGCTAGCCCTCTGCAATTATAGTGCATCTGGGGATGAAAAGGGCCATTTCACCTCCCCCAGCCCTCTATTGAGCGCAGCTCTCTTCCAGATCAGGGCTGGGGAAGAGATGAGACACGTTGCCGGCGAGGTCTGCACTGTTCCCCTTCTCAGTGCGATGTGCAGTGTGACGTCTCAGCAAGGCGGCTCCAGTCGGCCTCTTGGTTCACAGGGTTTGGACCAGCCTGTGTTTCTTGTTGTCCTCGGATGAGGGGGTGGAGGGAATGACCACCTCGTACCTTTACAAGAATGGGGCTGGCAACGCTAACTCTGTGTGAGCTCCTCCAGTTCCTCTTCTGGGCACGCTGCAGGTTCGGAGACCGCCTGCCCCTCCTCCTCCGCTGGTCGAGCGGGATCTTGCTTTTGTTTTTGCAGGCGACCTTCGCTGGGCCTGTTCTTTGCCTTAACGGGCCGATTTTCTTCGGGTTTGGGACAGTCGGCGCTGGGTGGGTTCACACACCCAGCTATCCGGTTTTCTCTGCTGGGGGGGCTGCAAGTGGGGGCTCAATCCGCTCTTTGGGACATCAGGACTGGAGGTCTACGCAGAGGCTTCCAGCTTCCCAACGCACCCTGGTGGCTCCGCCACTGCTTTTTAATATTTACATTCACTTCTCATTGGAAATCTTTGCTGAATTCGGATTACTTTACCATTCCTATGCAGATGACACACAGATCTATGGACTGCTAACTGAACCTACGGAAGCGATACAGAGAGTGTTGGCTTGTGCCAGAAAAATTAAGAGCTTGATGGTTGCTAACAAGCTCCAGCTCAACCCACACAAAACGGAGCTCATTTTGTTTGGTTCTAAAAAAAAAACTGGCTACAACCTTGTCACAGGTGCCTTGTCCTGAGCTTTTTGAGGGACAGACATTTGCCTCAAAAGTTAAAAACCTTGGTTGCACTTGGCAGGCAGACCTTCGTTGCAATCAGCAGATTAATGATACAGTTAAATCTGTATATTATCAACTCCGACTGCTAAAACTGCTGTTACCGTTGATCTCGTCTAAAGACCGTCCCATGGTGACTGGTGCATTGGTAAATTCAAGGCTTGACTACTGTAATGCAGTGCTTAGGGGTATTCCCAAGAAACAAATTCAGCGCCTACAGGTCGCACAAAACTCAGCCATTAGGCTGATTTTTTCCCTGGCCAGACGTTCACATATCTCGCTATCTTGCAGAGAACTTCACTGGCTGCCTGTACACCAAAGGGTGCTGTTTAACACCCTCTGTTTGATTTTCAGGTGCATCCAAGGGACAGCTCAGAGATAGTTGGGATAAAAAATCTCGACTTACCAACCTGAATGCTGCTTGCGTTCATCTAAGCAAAAACCTCTGGTGGTCCCTCACTCATACTTTACTACCTGGGGCGGCAGATGTTTTTCCCATGCAGGGCCCAGAGCGTGGAATGCCCTACCACATGAACTCTGCAAAGCTAAATCTCTGCTGGAGTTTAGAAAAAAACTGAAAAAGTATCTGTTTGCTTAAAATACAGTAGCTTATACCGATTATTTTCTTTGCTGATTTGTCACCTGCGCCCAGATGCAATTCCTTGCCCGGTTCCTTCTAGGATATGCGCCATATACATTTCTAAATACAAATACACCCATTAATGGCAACATAATCTGCGATGACTACAGGTGTTTAGAAGGGGCACCTTTCAAGATAGGTGAATGCTTTGAAGGAAGGTATAATTCTAAATCAAAACATAAGATGGATCTTATCCTGGCATGACTGCAATCGCTGCTGCCATGGGAAACATGCTTCTTTAGGCCCCTTGCCATGCTCCTGAGAACCATCAACAGAGGATCAGCTTACAGAAGCATTTCTCCCAGAGCAGTAAAGCTTCTATTAGCATTACAGTGCCATTACAGTGCATGAAACAAGCAGCAGCCATATCCTATCACTGGATGCCCAATGTAGGGCTAGAAGGGAATGAGTAAGTAGCACTGATCTTTACTGAACACCCACTGGCACATATACTACTGCATACTTTGGGCATATTTGGGCTTTCACGGACTGCGTTCCAAGGACTCGAGCAAAGGGCTTATTTTAGTGGCCATCAAGCAAATAGCCAAATAAATTGGGTTAAAAACTATCAAGTCTCGTTTTCAAGGGGTTTCTTCTGGCAGTGATGTGCAGTAGCACCTGGAGCCTATTTCATGCGCAGAATGGAATTACCAAAATAAACAATCTCAGGCCCAAATAACCGGACAGACTCAAAGAATATGGCAAAGTACTTTATTGTCGGCTCAAATAAAGTCAGGCAATCTGGCGAACAACAATCTGCAGTCCACGCTCTCACACCTATGTTTTGATTACACAAAGACTTTATACTTCAATGTAAGTCAGCTATGATGTCATCCTACGTGGAAAACAAAAAAACCTATTAAGGGTAGGGATTGTTTAGGGGGACATATATACTTATAGTATGTGTAAGTGTTAATCGCATCATTGGCTGCCCCTTATCTGGTGAGAACACCTTGTATTACCTCTAAAGTAAGTATAATACTGATTAAAGCAAAAATACTAACAGCAGATTGGTTTCTGTATAGCATGCTGCTTCATAGCCACTCATGATTGGTTGGCATACTCTCCCAACCTTGGACATTTAGCTCACCAGCAGCATGTGAACAAAACGAAACCTAGGTGCAGAGAATGACATCAGAACACTGCCCACTTGGTCATTTAGCCTACCATCTCTGATTACATAGGCCACAAGCCAAGGCTTCTCCTTTATGATTGACCGTGCTGACTGTATTCTTCTCTTGAACTTTTAATGGAGTCAGGGTACACCATTATCTTTGTCTGAGGCTTAATAAATACGCCTTGGTTTCAAATTCTAAATCACATGTTAGTAGACAACTAATTTGTCCATTTCATCCTTCTATGTACTGCTATTTTATTTAATTGTGCTGGGTGCTATTCCTCTTCTTGGCCTTTGGAAACTTGGTTGTTCCATCTTACATATGCTTTTTGTAGTCTTGATTGTCCAATACTTGCAACTTGCAGATGTTTTCGCTTCTGCTTAATCGAGGAGAAATGTTCCCCTTTGCTATAGCTTATCCTGGTTAACTCCCTTTGTGCTTTCCAATTATATCTTGCCATCCTTAGTCTTAGAAAAACAGATATTCTTTGTTCTTCACACAAAACTATTCCTGCAGCGTCTCCCAGCTGTTCATCCTTGGTGTATCTCTGAGGTAGTTTCAACATAATCTGACGTCCAGCTTTTCATCATGGCTGCTTTATTTACGTTAAAGTTTCTACTACAGCAAGCTTCTATATGTCTCATCTACCTTGTGTTTTTGCATATGTACATTCTCTGAGCTTCATCTGACTCGTCTTCCCATCACAGACAATTTCTCCATCTCTTTACACTTGATAACTTATTAATTAAATTTCACCTTTATCCTTTAAGTATCTTCCCTTTATGATGTCACTTTACTTGTGTCAAATTGCACTTACAACTCTTCTATGTCCAATGGTGTATGTCGACATCTTTCCACCACTTCAGTAGGAGGATACATTCAATATGGTTGTCTGAGTGGATAGCGTCTCTCATACACTCCATTCGGTATTGGGAAAATACCTGGTATCACACATAGGGCCCTTCTACTGCTGTTCTTCGAGTATGACGCAGGTGATGGGGCGGGCACTAGAGATGACGTCACCTGCTCCTTTACATTCCCCCCTCTGGTCGAGTCCTCGACCACCACTTCAATCTTCTTCACCCTTTCTTCACATAATGGTTTATTTGGGATCCATATCTTTGTGACCGCCCTCAGGTGGCCTACCATCTTTATATGCTCATCCACGCTAGTCATGAGGCAACACTCCCCAGACGGTTGACAAAATAGCCAACGTCCTACATACTTCTTATGATCCTTTGGATAGTAGAACATAGTTCCTTGGGATTCTAGGGTACTTCCTTTTATATGTTCACAGTGGTGGTCTCATTTTTGCGAGATGTGTTCACAAGTTTCAGCATTTATGTCCATCATTATCTTCATCCCAACAGCTTTCTTTGCTGTCTTCTGAGATTGCCCAATGATGATTCTCACAACAAAGACTCCCAGCATTACCAACACAAGTATTGCTCCTAACAGCTTGAAGGCATTTGCCATCCAGGTCGAAATCCATGAAAACAGGGTCTCATCTGAATATTCTATCATCTTAGTATGCAAGTTCGATAACATCGTTATTGCCTCTGTCAGGGTTCCATTTTCTCCATCATGGCAGGTGTGTATGTACATCAAGAAGGCCCAATCTTGGCATAAATACCACCTTCCATTGCCGTAATCAAGTCCAGGACATACCTGTTCTGAAGCGTCATCAATCGAATGGCTCTTAATTCTTCCCAAATCGCATAAAATCCTTTGAGCATTGTGTTAATCGTTTGTGGCAGTTCCCATCTGGTGATCTGTAACCAGTTGGCATTCACTGCAGTCTGGAGTCCTGGCATAAATATGGATGTCAATATTATTGCCGTCTTGCCAAATAGTTTATGTTCATCTGGAAAATTATCATAAGCTTTTATCGATTTTGCTGAGAAAAAGTTCTTTCTTCATCCGGGAGAGGTTAAGCAACCTCTTTCTTCTCTGGTGCTCATCTATTATTAGAAACTCCTCAATATAGAGATCACTTTGGAGAATAACTAATGCAGGAACATATATGATTTCTATGGAGCATATTCCTCCCCAGTTCTTAGGTAGCTTCATGTAGGTTCTGGCTCCACAAGCCCAATAATGATCCATCAGTATAGCAGTATCTCCATTCATTCCTGGTACTTCTCACGTCGGATTACATCCTTTATTTTCTCCAACTCGAACCAGGCCTTCATTCCTGAAGCATGCTGTTCCATTCTTTAGTAGTATTATGGGCATCGGTTCTGCTTCATTGTCAAACCATGTTAGTAGCTTGGAATACTTGGCCCATAACTTTAAGAATCCTCATTTACAATGTGCACTATGTCCACTGATTCTTTCATTAATAAATGTGCTCTGCATGATAACATTCCTTCTTCCCATCACGTGCTAGTGGCAAATCATCCATATACAAACAGCAGAGGTCTATCCCAGCATCCTGGTACTCCTGGCCTTTCCAGTATTTCTGAACATTCCACCCTCTTCATTTCAAAAACCCTTACTTGTTCTCCAATCAAGGGCGAATATAAAAGCATCTTGCTCGTCCAAACTATCTCCGTTTCCATGCTTAGTGTTTTCACAAACACATCTTCATATGGAAATGATCTCCTTGATCGCCATCGTAGGGTTGCCCATCTTCCTTCGAATTGCCTTCTGGTTGTGCACGCTGCTAGATGACAGGCATTTTGCATCATGTGCAGATATTTCTTTTGCAATTAATGTTCTAGCTGCGTTCATGGTATAAGGGATGAGAGAACACACGTAACAGCTTTCCTCCAATGTTCTCTTCCCCACCTTTCTACAACATTTTTAAATGGGCAGAATGATCAAGATATGAGTTTATATCCTCATTATCTTCTGCAGCATCTCTTTTTGCGTTGAACCATTTGTTGAGAAATATTAGGGAAAATATTATTTGTACCTTGGCTAGGGATTATCATGGAAGTGTCATTACCTAACATTTCTTCAACATTAGTAATTATTATCCTCCTAAATTCCATAATAAGAAGGAAGAAAAACACAACTCATGGCACAGAAATTACAATAATCAGCCCAAATGAACTTATTGATTATATTTTCACAGGCATAGTGCCTCTGATATATTCTCATTTGTCTCCTCTTTTTTCAATGTGTGCTTAAATCACTTTTATAAAATGTTCCCCTTCTCACAACAAATATTGCAGAATTGCAATGACAATTCGAAGAGTGATACGACCATTTATAGGATCCCAAAAATGACAGCATCCATGTCTTGTCTTGTCTTACTAAGGTTGGGTAGGACTTGAGAAAATAGGTAAAAAGAGCAGTCAGAAATGTGTGCAACGTTACAATTTTGGGTTTCATGAAGTGATATTTATATACGCACTGGTGTTTAGTTTCTAGCACATTAACTCTAAAATTGCTGTAATGTTTCAAGCAGAAGACAATATGTTATTCAATATTTGTCTTTTCTTTTTAATGTGTCATCCTCTTTTTAGTTCAGCTAAAAAAAGTCTCTGGATCTGCAGTAAGTGCCTTCACTTCCTTTTAAACTCTAGGAAATGTCAATTGGTTTCAGAATATTTCAAATCCATGGATTCTTTATCCCTGCCCTTGGCAGCCGATCTGGTCTGCATGAGCAGAACTTCTCTTGCTTATCGGTCATCGGTTGCTGGAGTGATATGGGTCTCTCCTTTGTAGAGCTTCACGTCATTCAGATGCAGCCAGGCACTTCTACCTTTTAATTTTACAGCTGTAGGTGTGAACTTCTCTACTAGGTATGGTCCTTCAAAACAGGGCTTATTGCAAGAGAGCGCACAAAACTGTGTGCTAACACCTGTCCCCTGGGTACAAACAGTTTTTAATATTTTACTCAGATCATCAGTTTGGCTGTCTGCTTCAATCTTCTTCGACCCCTCCCTCCGATGTTTGATCTGTTGAGAAATAAAAGAAACCCTAGTGGTCATATTTGGTAAATAATCTTGCATCTCATCACCTAAAGCCTTCGCAACACTGTGGGCATCATTAGATATTCTAGTGACAGTAGCAAGGGGTATTCTCCTACGACGTCTAGTCACCAACTCATGAAGATTCAGGTGGTGATCTTAACCAGGCTGGTTTCTCAGTCCAAACAAAGCAAGGGGCAGATATAGGGTCTGATGTATTTAGGGAACCTGAATCAAGTAATGAAAGGAATAATTAACAGATGGTTGAAATTTATAAATAATATTGTTTCTCGTTGACAGCCAGATTAAATTTTTTCAGACACACATACAAAAAAGCTTCAGACATACTCAGGGTATGTTGGTATATATTAGGTGACGTTTGGATTAAGAATTTGAAGAAATTACTAGAAATGTTGTTCAGAATTGCTTAAGGTTATAGTTCAATGAGACCATTAATACCAAGAGAAACCTTTGTGAAATTTTTGAGGACTTGCATATAATGACACCTTGTGTCAATAGAGATGGTAGATCAGAACCGAGTAGGTTAAATACTAATTGATGATGTGAATAATTGATCATATACGTTGAGATTTTATTAATAATATGGTTATCTATAAGTACTTATGATACAGGGCATCAATAAGAATTTCCGAAAGTAAATCAATTGTGTCGATTTCTCATTATGATCCAAATATCAGCAACTGGATTATTGACATTTATGTTTGAATTTCTTTGTAGATTTGAAAGTATAACTTGCCCCTGAAGAAGAGAATTGTCTCGAAACACGTTGGCCTACATGGCTATTACATTTGTATGTTAAATTCATAAGGAATGGTGATGTTCATTTACTCTAACAAATTTTGTCATTGAAACATCAATATTGAGCTATTGAAAGTGTGCAGGGGACGGGAGTTCCCTAACTGGGAACTTTATCTGTTTTTGTTCTATTTACAACCCCTATGCCAGGGTTCTTTCTCATCTCCACTGCATCTGAAGTTCATTTAATTAACACCTGCTAAAAGTGTTTGTGAGATGTAAACTGTCTAAATACACTGCAAGATAGGAGTGCTAGGTGCTTGCATCTTTGGATTCATATACGGTTATGAGACAGAGGTGGAATTCGTCTTAGTCCTTTTAGCTAAAGTGAAGGTTACGCCCTCCAGACCATATGCTTACCTATCCACTTACAGTGCTCTGATATCGGAGACCTTTCTACAGGATACTAGATAAAGGGGTATCGCTAACTTACCCGACAGTTGAGCTACCGAGAGGTACCTGTTCGTCAGCCAGTCACCTAGAAACTTCAGCACCACGGTCACATCCCAAAGACACGTGTATTTTGGTGCTGGAGGCATGGAGAATCATGCTCCCTTCATGAGTCACACCACAGCTGGGTGTTTTTCCACCGGCTAGCCGTCCACCGCTGTGTGTCCGGCTGATATGGCTGACCTGTAAATGCGGGCAGCTAGGAAATTGAGGACTGATACTATGGGGCAGAAGCTGGAGGAATAGCTCTTCTTTTGCACCAGTTCTCCTACTTCTACCACGCCATGTCGCAGCTCCTGCGAGTGGATAGGGTCCAGGAGTCTGAGATGAGTCGGGCAGCCAGGCCCGAAATGCACATATACCCCCCCCCCGAAACCCTGGATACCATCAACGGCAGCGCCTCCCTCGCTCCCAGAGGATGACACTGCCCAGCTGGGTCCGTGAGCATCCATACGTCTGATGGGAGAATCTGCGGGAAATCAGATGAAAGCTCCATCAGAGGTGGAAACCAGAATTGTGTCTTACGAACAGGTGCTGTGATCACCATCATTGCTTTCTCTCTGCGCACTGTCGCTAACACTCTGCTCAACATCACCTCCCACCCAGTCCCGCAGTAACGTGCCCGTCCTGCACGCGTTGGGATCCAACCACCAGCTGAAAAACCTGGGCTTTTGAGCTTTGAGCCCGGAACCGAATAGGTCTGTATGGATCGGCCCCCACAACTGTTCTAGCCTCCGGAAGACGTTCTTGTCGAGCTCCCAGTCGCTGGAGTCAATCAGGTAATGGGAGTTCCAGTCCACTACCACGTTGAGAGAGCCTGGGAGATACTCGACCGTGACGGAAATCTTGGCTTGCAGGCAGTAATGCCAAAAATCCTTCGCCATATCTGCAAGGAGTCTGGACCTTGTCCTGGCTAAATGGTTTATGTACCTGACAGCTGAAATGTTGTCCATCCTCAAGAAGATGCAGTAGTTTACCATGTTCTTCACAAAAGTCTTGATTGCGAAAGATCCAGCTAATAGTTCTAGACAGTTTATATGTAACTCCAATTCTCTGGGCACCTATTTCCCTCCAGTCTCTAGGGCACTGCAACAGGCTCCCCAGCCTCTCTGCTGGCGCCTGATTACATGACCAAATCCGGACTGTCTCCAAAGATGGCCTGCACGTTCCACGCTTCCATGTTCTGCAACCACCAAAGCAGTTCTGTGTGCGAATCCTGATTGAGAGGAACTAACTGATGAGATCTCAGACCCTGCTGAAGATGCTTGATCTTCAACCTCTGCAGAGCCCTGTTATGCAGGGGACCTGGGAATATCGCTTGAATGGAGGAAGCTGATAGGCCGACTAGATGAGGCATGCCCGGAGCTCCTTCTTCATATCTCAAATCTTCCTCGCTGGGAGTTCCAGCATCGCCTTCTGCATGTCCAATAAGAAGCCGAGGAAGTATATCCGCTTGGAAGGGGACATGTACGACTTCTCTCGGTTCACCAGAAAATCTAGAGACGATAAGAGATCTTTTACCTATTCTATTTGATATAGTAAGGCTTCCCTGTTGTCTGCCATCAGGAGGATGCTGCCACTGGCCTCATAAGTTTGGTAAACGCCCATGGGGTTGATGCTGGACCTAAGGACAGAGTCTTGAATTGCCAGAATCGCCCGTTCCACCATAATGCAAGGAACGGGCGGCCTGCTGGTGCTACGGGAACCGTCAGATCTGCATCTTTCAAGTATATCCTGGCCAGCTAGTCGTTTTTTCTGAGAATGTCCCACAGCTGGTGGATGCCTTCCATCTTGAAGTGCCTGTAAACCACCAAGCCGTTGAGCTCCTTTAGGTTCATCACTGGCTGCACTTTCTCTTTCCTGTGGACCAGGAACATATTGCTGACAAATCGGGGCCCTTGTGTGCTGCAGCGCTCTATTGCCCCTTTCTCCCTGAGCTCTGCAAGCTCGCTGCAGAGGAGTGCCTCCTCCGCTTGTAGCCTGACCATGAAGTTCAGCCTTGACATTTGGCTTGGGACCTGTGCAAACTCTAGCCTGAAGCCTTGGATAGTTGGCAACACCTATGCATTGCTGGACAGCTTGCGTCAGTTTTGCCAAAATTATAACGTCATCCCTCCTACAGGGGGTTATGCGCCAAGTGTCTCTCTCACCTGAGACTGGTCCTTGAGCTCTGCCTGCCCTCTTCCTCTATGGCCTCTGGTGTTTCTCCCTCTGGAGGGGAAGAAGGAGCTTTGTTGCCTGGACTCCCAATAGTGAGCACTGACGCCCTGGTGTCTTGGGGAGGATTCAAAGCGACTGACCGCCCCACCCAGATACCGGCCGGTCCTGGCAAAAACTCAGGAAGATCTTCTTTATAGATGATTGCACTTTCGCCAGAGAGAGGCGGACGTCCCTATGAACCTTCCCAAGTTTTCGCTGAAAGCCTCTCCGAACAGGAGGCCTTGCGCTGCCTCCCCTGCTTCATAGGTGGCAAGGTCGCTCAACTTCGAATTGATCTTCAGTAGGAGGCTCCTAGATCTCTCCGAAGAGATGGCACAGTTAGTGTTTCCTTGGAGGCAGACTGCTCTCTGTGCCCAACTAGCCATCATCTCTACCTACACCTCCTCTCTGGTGTCAAGTTTTTTCAGCTAGATCCATCATCTTTGCTAGCGGGTCTGTGATATCCTACAGTTTCTCCTGACAGCTCCGCCAGGACCTGTCCATGACTTTTCCCGGATCTTTTGAGGTTAAAGTGACAAACGTCATCATTTTCTGATCAATCTCATGTGTTTCGGCTACCTAACCCGCTAAATCTGGGTGCGGGCACTCTGCTCTCTGGTATCTTTATCGAGGGCTTTCTGGATCCTTTGAGCCATGTATTTGGCCACCTTCGGAGATGGCTGCCAGTCCAAGGATCTGGGTTCCTGATGTCATCCCGGTCAAACATGTCTGACAGTTCCATCTCCAGAGGCTCCAGGTGCTTCTCTTTCCTGGCCCTCTTCCCTCCGACGTGGGACGGTTTACTCTCATCATTTTAGGAGGAAGCTGATGGTTCAGGCGAGTCTTCGCCGACTTCCTCATCTGTATCACCCATATTGTCTTCCCCTGGTGAGGGGCGAATGAGGTTTGGCACTGCTGCCTTTTGGAGGTGGGCTTCCTAACGCTTACCAAAGGCGTCAGTGACCTCTGGGTCCTTATGTTCTACCCTGTAACGTGGACCCGGGGGAGAAGAAGAAGATTTCCTCTTCCAGGTCATGGTACTCCCCTGAAGGCTCTCCTTTGTGGAGGTGGCCTTCGCGGACATGTTCTCATTGATATTCTGGGTGCTTAACCTCTTCTGCCCTATGATAGATTTTAGGGTGGCCAGCCTTTCTTGGATAGGCCTCACTCCTTCAGCCACAGCTACCACTAATGAATCCTCCAGTAACCTGTTTGAATCTGAGTGCCAGATTGCTCGCTGTTTGTTCCTCCTTGCTCCATTCATATTCTGACATGCTGGAGGTTGAGGGTTGTAATCCGGTACTAGTGCCAATGCCTGGACCAAGCAGGCAGCATCACACGTCCGTGGGGTTAATTCTGGTGAGCCTGGCTTGCACCCTCAGCTGTCAGCTGTTAATCTGTGCTAATAAGTATAGCTGATATTCATACACAGCAGTGTACAATTATGCTTTCAGTTCCATGTAATTTGTCATACAGAAAAAACGTTAATTTATTATTAAAATTATTTTCCATTTTTCTTTCTTATTCTCTTCCTCTGTAGGATTTATGTGTGGAGGTTCCTCCAAACACATTTTACTTTCAAGGCAGCTCACCCATGAAGAGCTGCCCTTTGTGGCCTGCATGCGTCTCTGGCAATCTTCCAGAGTGCTCCTGTGCAATAAACCCCAACCTTGGGAGCTTGCGGATGCCTTTTATACAATACTGACCAATATTCGTGTCAAAGCTGCCTCCTTCTCCACATGCTGTTGGGTAAGCTGAAGCGCACCGCTTACCGTTGATATCAGCGTCGGAGTGGCCTCTATTCCTCGCTCGCTACAAATACGGTTAAATGCCAGCAATTAATGTGGATAAGTGGCACAGCTCCACTCCTCCCCAATGGAGGGGGCCAGCTCATGATGCCACAGAGCGAGTCCCCGGGCGTGCCGTGAGCGTAGCACGGGACCTGCTCGGTGTACTGTGGCACTACAGATGTTAGGCAGCACTGTCGCGGGCATGTATAACACAAACACGGGCTATATTTGAAACGAGCCCCACAAACTAATAGTACAGGTGTCTAGTGCTCGTGCTGTATTTAGCAAGCGCATGCCACAATGATTAATCAAATACATGCAATATTAGCAAGTGACACAGTACAATATAATACAAAATGCTCTGCAGCAAGAAAAAATTCACTTATCTGGCTGAAGAGCAGCTAAAGAAGAGGTGGAGCTAGAGGCAGGATGTAGTTAAAAGGCTAAAGAAGTGTAACGCTCACCTGGTTCCCACAGAGGCGCGGGCGTGGTCTGGACGGCAGTGGCCTCTTCGAAGGAGATGTTCAGCAACCTGAAGATGGAGTGGCCTGGGTTCCCAAATCCGGCTTGTCTGGCTCGGATGAATACCCTTCTGTGAGCGAAAAGGAAGGGTTAATACTCTGCGGGTTTTGTGTTGATCTCCCGTTCCCCTTCTCACCCTCCTTGCAACCCTTCTGTAATTCCCTGTGGAGACTCACCTTAGGGATTGAAAAGGCGAGCTCTCCATCCTGCTTCTGATGCAGGGACGCGTTGGGATCCAGTTAAGTCACTGGATAGTAAGTTCAAGTTTGCTTGTCTGTTCCAGTAAGTACCGTAAATGTTTATGGCAAGCTTGAGTCTAAACTGTTCCTCTTCTCTTTTGCAGGTAATGGAAGACTCCGGGCTGAGGGCGGTTTCCGTCGAAAACCTGATTTCAGGTGAGTTTTGGTGTAGGCCCACTACTGTCTTTTCCTGTCTCTTTTTCCTTAGGGGCCGGAGTTCGAGAATGCCGAAGAAATGGAGCCGGTACGAAGCAGAAGCTGAGTCCGACCTGTAAGCAGGTAAGTTTTAAAATAGTTTGTTTGCTACGGTTCTTGCATTCACTAATGTGATGTTTGCTTTTTCCCCATAGGGGCCGGGGTGCTGAAATGCCCAAGGAATGGCATCGACCCGAAGGTAAGAAGAATTAGCTTGGCGGGTAAGTGCTTCTTGGTTATTTTCCCCTTCTCACCTTGCTTTCTTCTCTTCGTCTCCCCGTAGGTGCTGGAATGCTGCAGGAGATCCGGATGGGCGTCGCAGAGCCGAAGGCGCCACATGCAGGTAAGAGAAGTGTGCCGAGATGTATGCGACGCGGTGAGTATTTAAAATGATGTCTTTTTGCAGGAACGTTGGCGCGCTGAATCCGGAATGCAGCTTTAACAGGTAAGGTTTGTTTTCACCTGTTTCTTCTTCCCTTTTCTCTCCTTAGGTGTTTCCAGGATGCTGGCAGGCGTGGTCGAGGACTGGAGCAGGAGCAGGCACGGTGAGCGTCCAGCTGCTATGAGCAGAACAATGCGAAGCGTGGTTTGCTGTCTGGGCGTGGCTTAAATAGCCTTTCAAGTAGTCCCAGGTATGTATCCTTCCACCAGCCACACCCGTGTGGTTAAGTAGTTCCTTTTTCATCTGGAAGTTGTAGAATGATCTGCCAGGTAAGGAAATTGCAGCATGGTCTGCCAGGTAAGTTTGCACCAAACACTATTCCTTCCATATCTTGTATGAGCCTGGCGCTGATGGTGCCAGGACTGTTATCCCTTATGAGCCTGACGCCAACGGCGCCAGGACCGAGACCAAAGAGCCCCTATCTGGGGTGGCTGGGACTTCCCTAGTATACATGTTGCCTGCCTCTGAGGGTGCCGGGCCCTGTCTGGCTCCTTGGAGGTAGGCATCATGACAGTACCTCCCCCCCCAAGGCCCCTCCCAAGGATGTACTGTCCGGAGGCTTTGGTTTGTGTGGAAACTTACGATGAAATTTTTGTATTAGACGAGGTGCATGTATATGATCGCTTGGTTCCCAAGATCTCTCCTGAGGTCCATATCCTTTCCAATCAATTAGGTAAAAAACCTTTGACTTGGACATCTTAGAATCTCATATGTCTTTAACTTCGAATTCCAGTTCCCCATCTACTGGGATTGGTTCTGGTGGCTTGAGTAGCCTGGTTCCGGGTTGTACAGGTTTCAACAGTGATACGTGGAAAACCGGATGGATTCGCATGTTGGGGGGCAGATCGAGTTTGAAGGCTACCGGGTTGATTACAGCCTTGATTGGATAAGGCCCTATATATCTTGGGTTAAAAGTTTGCGGGCCTTTAAGTGGTAGATGTCTAGTCGCCAGCCACACTTGATCTCCAACTTGGTAAGGAGGTACTTCGCTCCGATGTAAGTCAGCATTTTCCTTATATTTGTCCTTGGCCTGCTGTAAATGAGTCTTGGCTTCTTTGAAGGCTCGGGTTATGGTGGCATGTAAGTTATCCACGGCGGGCATTTCAAGGTCTTGAGGTGGTTCAAGATCCGAAGTTCTGGGATGGTGGCCAAATAAGGTATAAAAAGGAGTCTGGCCAATTCCTGAATGCACAGAATTGTTGTATGCGTATTCAGCAATCCATAAAATGTCTTTCCAATTATATTCTGATTGATGCAACATGCACCGTAAGTACTGTTCCAATGTCTGTTTTGTTCTCTCGGTTTGGCCGTCGGTCTGAGGATGGTGGCTGGTAGATAAACGCACATCAACTTGTGCCATTTGGCAACATCTCTTCCAGAACCGAGAAATAAACTGGCTTCCCCAATCGGAGATTAATATGGATGGAAAACCATGTAGACGAACGACGTTCTCTGGGCTGGGCTGGGCAGTATAAAAGCTGCTGCCTGCAGGGGCTCAGTCTCTTGCATTAAGAGTCCTTCCTGCACCTTTTTGCTTCGAGCTTCGTATCTTCGTATGCGGTTCCTCTGCATAGCAGCCGATCACGCTCCGCTGCTACCTTCCGTCCTTGCCTTCCTGGATCCAGCCTTGCAGCCGACCACGCTCCACTGCTACCTTCCATCATTGCCTTCCGGGATCCAGCCAAGCAGCCGATCACACTCCGCTGCTACCTTCTGCCATTGCCTTCCAGGCTCCTGCCTTGCAGCCGATCATGCTCCGCTGCTACCTTCCGCCCTTGCCTTCCAGGCTCCTGCCTTGCAGCCGATCACGCTCCACTGCTACCTTCCGCCATTGCCTCCCAGGCTCCTGCCTTGCAGCAGATCACGCTCCGCTGCCTTCAACCTACAGTCTTCGTCCGCTGGATTTCCAGTCTGGCAGTCTTCTACAGTCATTCTGCAGCCTTCTACAGTCAGCGGCCCTACTCCTCTGGGCTCACTCCTTGCTGCCCGGCCCTTCTGGGCTCCTTGCCGTGCAGCCTGCTTCACTCCGCTGCCTTAAGCCCTTTCCCTCGGGGCTTCCTTCCTTACAGCCCTGCTTCTTTTGGGCTTGCCCCTTGCTTCCCTGCTTTTCTGAGCTTTCTATCTTGTACCCTACCACCCTCTGCTATCCACATCAGTTTACCTTCATTATTTACTTTTAGTTATTACAGTTCCTCTGTTTTCCTGACTGCTGCTCCCTTGCTTTCTTCCTTGTTTTCAACCCTCAGTTCTTTCTCCCTATCCAATCCCGTTATACGGCTTTCCCTTCATTTCCTTCTGCTAGTTTGCTATTCAACTTCCTTTTCCCTGGATTTATCTGTTAGTGTCTTCTCTTGTACTGTTTGTAAACCCCTTGTACAGAGCTTGTCTGTCGGTTTCCGTCAGGCATCCTCTGCCCTTTCCCTTGTATAGTTTCCTACGTTACAGACACCCATAGCTGTTGTTCCAAGCCATGAGCAAACAGTGTGGGCCTCTGTTATAGCAAACTGTGCAGAAGGTTAGAGTTTTCCTAAGGTTCATGGAATACTCTTTTCCTATATCTGCATACACCCCTAGAGGGAATCTATCCTGTACCTTTTCCCTTACTACACTTGCCTACTCTTCGCTCTCCTTTCTTTCAGCTGTGTGTGAACTTTTCTGTCCACTTTACTTTGGCACAACCACCCAATTCCTTCCTGGGTGTCCAGTGCCACTCTTAATAGAGTGCCATCCTTGACAGAATGCAAGAGCCAAAAATGTCTTGTTCCATAGGCAGGAAAGGCACACACAGACCAAGGCTGCTTTCCTTTCGGGTTAAGAAACCTTTGCAATAATCTACAGTTTCCCTAAAGACAGCAAACAACTTTAATTTAAAGAACAGTCTTGCCTTAGTAAACAAAGATTTACAAGCACGGTACTACACTCACTGGCTTGCTGACCCTTCTTCCATGTATAACTATTATGACATTTGCGACTATGATCCGCAGTCCTTATCTGTTGAAGAGCTACAACAAGATAATGAATTCTTGCAGACTTTGTTAGCCCAAACAGTGGAAATCACTCCTGCGCCTTCTGGCATTTCTTCTAACACTGCTATAGTCAAAGATATTGCACTCATTGTGACTGACCCTCAACCAGAGTAAGTTGTTGCCCAAGTGAAATGCTTAAGATCAGTTTGGCAAGCTGCACAATCTCCCCAGACCACTGATAACACTCATTTAACAGGCCAAGACATTCAGTAAGTATCCTGAGGTTAGTGCTGCTGGTCCTGGGTACAAAAGACCAATACTGACCATCGGTTGTCTTAATGCTTCCCCAGTAACTACTAACCACAATAACACTAAGGTCAGTCTTCATATCGCTACACCTGGCCTTTCTACTATCCCAGATTCTGAAGTTGTAGAACTATCTAAAGGAACATACCAGTTACAAGAGCAGCTCTTACGCCTTAAAAGACACACCGAAGACCTCTATGATGATTTCGTCTATTTGCATTATAAGAACTTAGCAAAGGGACACAATTTACCAGACCATCTGACACTATGTCCTACACCCGACATTCTGTCTTTAGAGATCGACATAAGGCCTGGAATGGCAACGAGAAAAAGATACAGATTTATACCAAGCAGATGGAAGACCTAAATATAGCATATGCATCCCTTCTAAAGTTTGACACAGCTCATTCACGTACTAGCCACAGTAACTCAGGCTGTTGTTCAGATAGTGAAAAGTTAACTCCTTCGGTGGGCCAAATCACTCACACTGCTATTACACCACAAATCAAGTGTAATCTTCTGACTGGAGATCCTGCTGAGTCCAAGGATAGTTCCATTCTTACCCTTCAAGACTGTCCTTTACTCACTTACAGCCTCTACCAAAGTGACCAAATCAGAGATGTACTCTGCTTCTAGGGGTTTTGTACACCAGATCATGAGTCAGATCCTGAACAATACCCAGTACCTGTCAGGAATCCAGCTTTTCCAACAGTCTATACCCCAGACCCACCTAGCAACCTGAGCACACCAGACTTTGAAGGCCAGTCATCAGAAGGCCTACCTTATCCTGACCCCACATCTGTCAGCCCAATCTCTGCTGCTTCTCCTGCCAGTACTTCTGAATCTGCTACTGATGCAGCATCTCACATCACTCTTACTGCAGTAGAAGCACCCCCTTCCTCTCTGCCTGCAAGGACAGTACCTGTTGCTAAGCCAGTTAACAGCTCTTCGTTTAAGACTACAACTCCGGTTGTTCCTGCTGGTACCTCTGCAGCACTTAAACTACCAGACTCTATTCTATCAGTCTCAGGTGCGTCCCTGCCCGCTGGTTCTCAAATGGCACCTACTCTCCCAGGTGCTACAGCACCGGAGCTACCTACTGCCATTCATAATCTCCCTGCACCTGTGGCTTCTGAACTTCCTGCAACTCATGGAGAACCCGCCACTGTGATTCCTGAAGTCTCTGCGGCAAATCTTGACTTTGCCATTGCGGCTTCTGACGCCTTGGAAAACCTTCCTAGAGCAACCAATTCAGCTGTATCTCTGGTTCCATCTCTCAGTACTGTACCGCTGCCAGCCCTAAGGAAGACCACTACTTTCAAAGCAATATTTGCCATGGAGCCAGCAGTAGATCTTCACAGTTCATCTGTTCTTGAACGCACTGTTGGGTTTTGTGCTCCAAAGACTTTATCTTTTCTGAAATCTACCTCAAAGGTTCAGAACATTGGTAATGTCTCCTCCCTTCAAGACTCTCACCTTTCAACCTTAAACAGTTTTTGGTGCTTCATGATGTGCCTTTTTGGTATGAGACTCTTTCACGGTATGACGGACATTCCTCTTGTAGGTCGGTCTTCAGGGAGCCTGGAGAGGGGCCTGGAGGGGGGCATACTGTCATGCCTGCGCCATGGGCGCCTACATTGGCGATCAAAATGGACAAATTGGTATTCACTTATCTGTGGAAAACTCTTGGATCAACTGATATTCACTTCTTGGACTTTATTTCCCATTTGCGAAACTACACTTACCACAATGCACTTGACTACAACCATCTATTCCTGGCCCTTCCTATTCATCATCTTCGGAACTACAATCCCCAGAAGCCTTAGGGATTTGCTCTGCTTCCACCAGCTCAGGAACAGAGGGAGGTGGCCGATTGTCTGCAGGTGTGCTTAGCCAGGTGCGACCAATTAGCCTGCCTCTGTGCTGGGCTGGGCAGTATAAAAGCTGCTGCCTGCAGGGGCTCAGTCTCTTGCATCAAGAGTCCTTCCTGCACCTTTTTGCTTCGAGCTTCGTATCTTCGTATGCGGTTCCTCTGCATAGCAGCCGATCACGCTCCGCTGCTACCTTCTGTACTTGCCTTCCAGGATCTAGCCAAGCAGCCGATCACACTCCGCTTCTACCTTCCGCCATTGCCTTCCAGGCTCCTGCCTTGCAGCCGATCACGCTCCGCTGCTACCTTCCGCCCTTGCCTTCCAGGCTCCTGCCTTGCAGCCGATCACGCTCCGCTGCTACCTTCCGCCATTGCCTCCCAGGCTCCTGCCTTGCAGCAGATCACGCTCCGCTGCCTTCAACCTACAGTCTTCGTCCGCTGGATTCCCAGTCTGGCAGCCTTCTACAGTCCTTTTGCAGCCTTCTACAGTCAGCGGCCCTACTCCTCTGGGCTCACTCCTTGCTGCCCGGCCCTTCTGGGCTCCTTGCCGTGCAGCCTGCTTCACTCCGCTGCCCTAAGCCCTTTCCTTCGGGGCTTCCTTCCTTACAGCCCTGCTTCTTTTTGGCTTGCCCATTGCATCCCTGCTTTCCTGAGCTTTCTACCTTGTACCCTACCGCCCTCTGCTATCCACATCAGTTTACCTTCATTAACTTTCAGGTATTACAGTTCCTGTTTTCCTGACTGCTGCTCCCTTGCTTTCTTCCTTGTTTTCGACCCTCATTTCTTTCTCCCTATCCAATCCTGTTATACGGCTTTCCCTTCATTTCCTTCTGCTAGTTTGCTATTCAACTTCCTTTTCCCTGGATTTATCTGTTAGTGTCTTCTCTTGTACTGTTTGTAAACCCCCGTTTGTAAACCCCTTGTACAGAGCTTGTCTGTCGGTTTCCGTCAGGCAACCTCTGCCCTTTCCCTTGTCTAGTTTCCTACATTACAGGCACCCATAGCTTTTGTTCCAAGCCATGAGCAAACAGTGTGGGCCTCTGTTATAGCAAACCGTGCAGAAGGTTACAGTTTTCCTAAGGTTCGTGGAATACTCTTTTCCTATATCTGCATACACTCCTAGAGGGAATCTATCCTGTACCTTTTCCCTTACTACACTTGCCTACTCTTCACTCTCCTTTCTTTCAGCTGTGTGTGAACTTTTCTGTCCACTTTACTTTGGCACAACCACCCATTCCTTCCTGGGTGTCCAGTGCCACTCTTAATAGAGTGCCATCCTTGACATTTACTTCTGAGATTCCATTTGGATTATTCGAATCAAAAGCGGAATAGACCTGTGTGGCAAATTGGTGAACAAGAGAAACTTACAGGTACAATGCTATAATGTATAAAGTTAAAAACTAGCACACACTGCATCATTAAATTACTAATGCACAGATTATATTATTCACAGAAAACCATCTATAAATGGGGAATCATGAAAAGATGACGTTTCCATAATCTCACAACGGAATAAATTGACACAGAAAAATCCTGTGGATATATGTATCAAAAAGAAAATTATGCTTTACTTTGACAAGTTGGTTTGATTTAACTAGGAAGAATTGGTTATTCTTTATAATGAAGAATTGTTGAAATTGGTGATTACTACATCAGTGATAAATAAGTGCTTGCTCCTGAAGAAGAGAGAAAAAATCTCTCGAAACGCGTTGAGCTCATTTGAAAGTATTGGTTTTAAAAAACAATTGGGGAACATTTTGTACAATTTTGTTGAACTGCTATTTGAGAAAAAAATAATTTATTGGGAATTATTTTGGAGTGAATACAACTCAAGAAAATGACAATACTTTTTTGGAAAATGATAATACTTTTTTGAATAATGAGTAAAAGAAATAATTTGAAATTTACATGTGAAAACTGGTTATTTTGAATTTGTTGATTGAATTTTACATTTAATACTTGACTACCTTGATTGTTGCTAAAAAAATTCACAAAATATTGAGACAACGAATATTTGAAATGATAAAAATCATTGCGATTTGTTTGGAAAGATTCTTTCCACTATTGAATGGTGTGCAGGGGACGGGAGTTCCTATTACCAATAGGAACCTCATTTTGTTCATGTACTCTGTGTTACCACAGCTTCACCGCTTGTCAATACTGCTCCTTCTATGGCTAATTTGTCAATATTTTCTGAACTAACTTTGCTTCCTCTTGCTTTCTAACCTCAGATTTTTTCTTATTCCTCTCTTGCAACAATCGACAATGATGTACTGTATTTCAGGCCAGGGCTTCACTTCCATTCCCACTTGTTTCTTCATTTGCCGTTGTACTGGCTTGGGCAGCTCCTGACACAAAATGTGGTAAAAGAATGCAACTGTTTTATCCCATGATTCTCTTGTCTCGAGCCTCCAGCACTCTTGAATCTCTTGAATAAACAGGGTCTTCATCCTCACCCATTTTCCTTGTCATAATCGCACCCATGTCTGATGTGTCAGGGTACTCGCCATACATCTACTCTGCAGTTTTTGCTTTGTTTTTAAACCAATTTTATTTTTCTTGCAATATAATCGCATACACAGTAAACAACATTTCAAACTTATTCTGCATACTTGGTGTATGGCTACCTACGAGTGCTTAACTTTATACCCCAACAACCTCTTACCTATCCCAACGGGCAACTTCACAGCTTCATCACCTCTTCCCGCCTTTATACAACTATACAGCTCCTATTATACAACTATACAGTTCCTATTATCGGTATACAGGCTTCATCTGTTTTACATTGTGGTCAACATGCCCGTTTCAATTGTTGGGGATACACTTTCTGATGCACCAAGGGTATTTGTAAACAGATCTTGTATGAGTACTCTCCAGTCTGCTAAGGCGGCTCCTTCTTCCGCCTGACCCCAATGGGTAGCACTCTGCCAGAATGCCATTCCCCTTTTTTGCAGGTCTTTGCACTAGAGTTTCACAGTCAGTCTGTTTTGAGACTTCCAAACCATCGTTATTCGGCGTTTTGCTGGTACATAAACTAAGTCTTTCAGTTTATTAATATGTTTTGCTTTCTTTGGCCGTGAGAACACTCCTAGCAGACAGGCCGAGGGAGAGCAGACATCCAACCTTACATCTGCCTAGCTAGTTTATTCGCTTTTGCTTTGCAATGCTGTTGTAGTTCAGAGTGGTGCCAACACATATGCAACATACCAGCCTTCTCTAGCCTGCATTTTGGGCCGCACTGCGTCTAAAAATTCCTGAACTTGAAGACTTTTTGGGGTGTTAAAAATAATCTGTGTGTAATTGTTTAGTGTTCCTAGATACGTTTGTCGTATGCGAGCACTTGCAACCATGCTGTATCCGTAAATGGTCCCGCCAGGTCCCGTTCCCACCCCTGTCTCGCATTTCTCACTGGGGCCAAGTGTTGGGTGAGAAGCAGTTCGTATAAGTGGGACACTGTATGACGTCCGTCTGCCATATTGTGTAAGGTTTCAATGGATTTGTTTGGATTAAACTGGGATTAAGATGGTCGCCAACTGCAGCCCAGTTTTGTTTAAGGGTGTTAAGCAATGCGTTATACATTATGTATTGGCCTCTGCGTAGTCCTATCCATTCTGTCAAGGTGATGAAGTCTATTAGTGCGCCTTCTTGGAACAAGTCGCTGACAGTCGCCACTCAGTTGGGTTCCCAGTATTCTGCTCTACAGTTATTATATGGTGCTGCGTCATGTGTCATAATTTGTGCGGTTACACTCGCATACCCCGCTCACTTCCAAATGTCATCTGCTCCCTCCCCTACACTGGCTGCTAGAAGGCCTTTTAGGTCACCCACTGCTAACGTCATTTCCACTGCCATCCTTTCTGAATCAAAGATCCATTTTCCAGCACCTGTAGTCAAACTAGGCAATTTACATTTCAAATTGGCTTTATCAATTTGTGGCCATGGAATATATTGCGGTCGCCCTCCCCCATTCTCTAATAATGGGAATTGTGTATACCCTCACCAATAATCATACCCACCTACACTCCTCGTTTTCCAGGTGTGGCTGGTTTTGCCTGTTCGTCTTCATTCTGGCAACAACGTTAACTTGCTCACATATGGTGGACAAACATCCCCTGCACTGTGCGATTGTACTGGTGGTCGCTCAGAATATGGTGTTGTTTCCAGTGTTTTTTCCTTAGGGTCTTCAAAATTACCATTTTACCTCTTTTTCTATACTCTGGTCCATCGAAAAACCACATGCACCCTTCTCCTTGTGCCTTTTCCTTTTGTTCCCTTTCTTTGTCTGACATGATATCCCTACATGTATGGCTTTCATTCCTTTCCTCCTCCTGAACATGCGCTACACTCCTGTAGCATTATATCACCCAATCTACTTCCTGTTCCTTTGGGTTTTTTCGATATTCCCTTTATCTTAGTAATCATCCTTATTTCTCATTTGCTTATATAGATCCCCAATTATTTTCCATAAACTCTGCCTCTTTTTTGTCAGCCCATGTCTGTATCCTCAGTATTCCCTGCAGCACCCTAAGAGGCTGTTGTGATCCTCTCTTCTTCCCACCATTTTTGTGCTTCAACTGGCACCATGCTTCTATTAACAAGATAGTTCATTTCATCATTCTTTTGCTATCTGCTTCTTCTCATTTCTACTTCCCTTCGCCTCATCTCCCAGTCTTCTTCTTCCTCTTGCGTTCTTTCCAACCTATGTTCTTTCATTTTCTGGGCTTCTATTACACCCCATTTTCTGTCCGCTAAGCTCTCCTCTTTTTTTTGTTCCTCGTACCTTCTTTGTTCTTCCCTTTGTTTCCTCTCTTTCTCCTATTCCTCTTTGTATGGTCTTGCTGTTCCTTTTCTTTCTTTTCCCGTTCCTTTCTTTCTTCCCTGTAACAACATTGATGACCTTCCCATCTAACTTGAGTAATATTTGTCCTCCTATCTATTTGTTTTGTACTATAACCCCTTCCTAGCTTTGTCCTTCACTTTTTGTCTCTTGGCTTCCTCGTCTATTTCTATCGTCTAGTTCTTTGCTCATCATGCTCTTTCTGCTCATCGCATGTTGATATATTTTTTCACTCCTCATTCTTACTTTCTTCCTTGCGGTCTTTTCGATTGTAAGCGGGAGGTGTGTATGCTGGATTAACATACCCCGCCGCTGCCATCAATTTACAGGATAAATTCCCAGTTTATCTTTCACTGTGCTGTCATTTTTGGGAGGAGTAAGAAGAACTGAGGCTGTTACGCCTTCCTCTTTCTGCTGATTAAGCATCCACTCCTTCTCGGGTGGGTCTTCTTTCTCATTTTGATACATCTTCCATAATTCTAAAATGGCAAACCTTTTTTTACTTCTCCCTCGTGCATGTAGCAGTCGCAATACTGTTTTTGACAACAAATCTGCTTGAGGCCACGGCATAAGTGTTTTATTAGTCGTTCCCTTTACCCACTCCACGTGATACTGCCTAATTGTAGGTGTATACACTGGTAATGTCCTTCATAGTTGTAAAAGAGGCATGTCCCCCATGATGGCAAGTGAAACATTTATTTGGGCATGCACCATTAATCACTGCCTTTTTTTGTTTACAAAAAGACCAATTTTAAAATCTATATGATATCATTTTCTCCTTATTTTTTCATTTGAAATGTTAACGATTCTTGCTAGCCTGTTCTGTTATTACTGCTGCACAAACCTTTATTTGATTTCATTATTTTTCTCTCCACTTTTATCCTTCTCTGATTGACGTCAATCACTTTATCTTAAGGCCTGATAATTAGTTGATTTTGTTACTATTGTTTTATATTTTTTAGTTTAAACATTATAAAAAGGTTTTATACCAATATATTTATATCACCAAGATACATGTGCACTTTTCCTTTTTCCTGTTATCACCTTCCTTTACTTTCCCTTAGTAAATCTATCTCATCTCACTTTATACCCCATTTTGGAGTGTAATACGCATTCTTCTTAATTGGCACTTGCCTCAGGAATCCCTATAATACACTCTTTTTTTAGTTTAATGCATATTCTTTGATCCCCTTGGAACCTGAAATTGAGGCATCAATCTCTTTAAACACAAATCCCTTTATCATATATTTGCACTTACACTATAGCCCCTCCCCTTTATAAGCCACTTGCAATGCTCTACTTACATCCGTGGCTCAGCTCAAGGCCCTCAGGATCGACTCTTCCCCAATCAACCAGTTTTGCCTTCCATCCATGGGGAACCTGAGGGGACCAGGCAGGAATTTCATCAAAGGGGCACTTGCCAACCGACTCTTTTCACAAATGTGTATTGCGTGCCGCTCTCCACAGAAAGCACCACGATCTTCTGCATAATGTCGGAAGACGTCGATCGTCTGAGAGTCTAGATCTGGGCCCAGGCCAGGTCGACTGGACATTGAACCATTTGCACCGCTACCAAAGGGTGCAGTAGCGCCCGGAGCATATTTCATGCGCAAAATGGAATTATCAAAATACATGATATCAAACCCAAATAACTGAACAGACTAAAAAAATATGGCAAAGTACTACTTTACTGTCAGCTCAAATAAAGTTAGGCAATCTTGCGAACAACAATCTGAAGTCCATGCAGTCACACCTAAGTTTTGATTACACAAAGACTTTATACTGCAATGTACGTCAGCTATGACATCATCCTACGTGGCAGACAACAAAACCTATCGAGGGGAGGGATTGGTTAGGGGATCATATATACTTATAGAGAGTATATGTGTAAGTGTTAATAGCATCATTGGCTGCCCCTTATCTGGCAGGCATGCCTCGAACTATCTCTAAAATACGTATAATATGGATTATAGCAAAAATACTAATAGCAGATTGGCTTCTGCAACATTGTATAGAATGCTGCTTCATAGCCACTCATAATTGGTTGGCATACTCTCGCAGCCTTGGACATTCGGCTTGCCAGCAGCATGTGAACAAAACTAAACCCAGGTGCACAGAACGACGTTTGAGCATTGCACACTTTGGTCAATTAGCCTATCATCTCTCATCAATTAGGCCACAAAAGCCAAGGCTTTTCATTTATGGTTGACCGTGCTGTTTTCTTCTCAGGAATTTTTAAGGGAGTCAGGCTACACCACTATCTTTGTCTGAGGCTTAATGGATAGGCCTTGTTATCAAGTTCTGAATCACGTCTTAGTAGACCACAAATCTGTCCATTTCATCCTTTTATTTACTGCTATTTGATTTAATTGTGCTCAGTGCTATTACTCTTCTTGGCCTCTGGAGACTTGGTTGTTCCATCTTACATATGCTTTTTGTATTCTCGATTGCCCAATACTTGGCACTTGCAGATATTTTCGTTTCTGCTTAATCAAAGATAAATGCGCCCTTTGTTATAGCTTATCCTGGTTAACTCCCTTTATGGTTTCCAATTATATCTTGCCATCCATCCTTAGTCTTAGCAAAACAGATATTCTTTGTTCTTCACACAAAACTATTCCTACAGTGTCTCCCAGCTCTGCAGCCTTTGTTTGTCTCTGGGGTAGTTTCAACACAGCCTAATTGCCATCTTTTAATCAAGGCCGGTTTATTTACGTTAACGTTTCTACTACAGCAAGCTTCTATAAATCTCATCTACCTTGCGTTTCTTCATATGTGTTAGGAAAGATTTCCATTCATGGGTAATTTTCCCTCCAGTTGTGAACCCCACAACTTTTTGCTGTTGTCTGACCATCCTAGCCTGACTTTTGCCAGTAGAGCCCAGCCTTCTGCTACACTCTGCTGAGCTATTGCTCATTTTGTTATGGGGAAACGGACATGCTCTTCAGACTGTGAGTACTGGAAGACTTTGTTTCCCTTAGTCTTTCACTTTGTTGCTATTTCTTAGTAACGTTTTATCACTGCACAATGTAACTTAGAGTACAGTGCGCTGGGGTCTCATTTATTTAAAATTTAAAAGATGTTTTTATTGAGTTTTAACAGTTTACTGAATATAACTAACAGCCCACCCCTCTCCCCCGCCCCCCGAAGGAGTCTCCATGGAGACCTGTAGTCTTCTTGGCAAATGTCACTATTTTCTCTAAATGAGCAAGTCGAGTATCTTTATTTTATGTGGGCACCATTGGTCCATATAATCGCTCTGTAGATAATTAAGGGCTGCGCCACAGTCTGTCCGGAATCTATTGTGTTCCCTCTGGATATTATACGTGAGTCGCTCCATAGTGATGTATGACCACACTCTTTGCAACCATTGAAATATTGTTGGTGGTGTTCTCTGTTTCCATTTTTGGGCTATAGCTAACCATGCCACTATTAGGAGTCCCAAAAAGTTCCACTTCAGGATCCCATAGCCCATACATCCATACCTCTTCCCCCAGACCCTCCGCTCCTGTGAATATCTGTTGCATTTGTGTTTTAACATCTCCCCAGAATTGCTGGATGACCGGGCAGTCCGACCATATATGCCTCCAGTCCCCAACTCCTCTGCATTCCCTCCAACAAGTATTTGAGGTTGTTCTGTACATTCTGTGGAGTCCTTCCGGGGTGTAGTGCCACTGTACCACGATCTTTATCCACATTTCCCTTGTCTGGATTGCTCTTGTGAGTTTGGGAATTGCCCCCCATAAGTTTTCCCAGTGTTCCTTTGAGTAGGTGCCCCTGAGGGTTTTTTCCCACCTTTTCATGTATTGCCATGTGACCCATCGGAGTGAGTGTTCAAGAACCTGTAGGTGTCTAAAACAAATTCTTTTGTGCCAGTGTGTGCCATGAGATAGGTCTCAAACGGTGTTAGATCCCTTGTTGCTGCCTGTTTTATCCGTGGAGACTGCAGCCAGTGGTGAAGCTGTTCATATTTATATCTGTCTTTGGGAGTCAAGCCTAACTGTGACACGCATTCCTCAAAGGATCTGATTTCTTGGGTCTGATACATGTCCCCTATCTTGTCACATCCGGCCATTTCTCATACGACCCCTTTTCCATACCCGGGGGGAATTCTGGGTTATTGAACATTGGCATAAAGGAGGCAGGGTCCTTTGTTAATGTCTCGTCATTCGTGGCGTTATCCCATGGGTCTAGTGTTGCCTTCATTACTGTGCTAATTAGGAGGTTCAGGTGTCTGTATTGTTTCCCTCTCCAGAGCAGGTGTCGGAGGTGGGTGGTTGCTATTGCCCTGTCTTGAGAGGCCTATATTTTCTGTTATGTTCACTTCAAGACCCATAGTTACGATGCCTCATAGTATTTGCGGAATTGTGGGACGGCGCTGTGAGGACCGCTCTTGCCACTCGGGGGTAGTGGGGGGTCTTTTTCCCCCAGATTTACGCCATTATTGTTTTGGATAGGGTATTGAAGTAAGATGCTGGGATTCTTATCGGTAGGGTGTGGAATGTATACAGAATTCGAGGGAGTATAATCATTTGTACTGCTGTGATCCAGCCCCACCAGGAGGTTGACATGGGGTTCCATCTCTCTAAATCCCGTTTAGTTTTCTCTAATTGTTGGGGGAGGTTTTCTACATAGAGTCTATCTATCCTTTCATTTTTAAGGCCCTAGAAACCCTCAAAGGCTTTTGGGTGAATGTACAAGTGTGCCCAGGACAGAGCTGGTGGCAGCAGTTACTTTTAAAGCATTGTTGACTCTTTTCCTATGGTCCATACAGTGTTCTTTTGCAGCCATACAGCGTTTGGCCCAGGACAGTGGCCAGTGCCTAAAACGGCCATGCCACAATGTCCTTTGTTCTGTCCATTGGCCATTTTGTCCCTTTGCCTTCCCCAGGTTGAGCAGACCCAGGAAAGTCCTTATTTGGTCATGCAGACCCCTGCGCAAACCAAAGCTTTTGCGGGCTTCTGCATGCCTTGTGTGTGCGTGCCCAGGATGTGGGCTGGAGTTTCGGGATAAGAGAAGGCACTTACACCCATTCAAGGTCGATCTTCTGAGTTCACACCGAACTTAGTAAAGGAGCCAAGTATCCTAACCCACTGAAGCAGATCCGTTGAACTGCTGGTGACCCGCTGGAAGGTTTGGCACCCTGACCCCACTGTTGTCCCGTTGGAGTCCCTGTCTCGCATTGATCACAGAAGGCCTGCAAGGGCACTTCGACCCATTGGAATAGTGGGACTAACTATTCTCGGCACCTCCTGCTGAACCTGCAAACGAGCCTGCTTGGTAGTGTTCCACAACCGCCCAGTGAACTACCCAGCTCATACGGGACCTTTGCCTTGGAACCACCGACATCTCGAGTTTCGACTTGAGCCTTTGGAGATTGTAAGCTCTGGGCATAATGCACTCTCCCACCAAGTTTCATACACCTAGCATTCCTAAGTCTGGAATTAGGAGAGCATGCCAGAACCCAAGCATACATGGTCACTGTGTCGCCCAGCTGTGGTGACGATCTCCGTGGGTGCCTTGCTGCTGTGCCCCCCCTTTGCCTTAATACTCGCTGCAGTGGAACTGGCCTGATCCCTTCAACAGGAGCGGAGAAATCACCACTGTCCCACCACAGAATAAATTCCAGAACACAACCCCTGAACAAACTGGACTTGACTGGCGAAGTTTGACCCGGAGTGTGCCGAGGGTTGGTAAGTACTTGCATCCCTTACCGGTGGCCTCTGGCGCATCCATAGACTTTTACGCACAAGTGTCCCCTGAGGGCCACTCTCATTTATCGAGGTAGCCTGTGCTACTGAGCTATTCCCAATTCTTGCAACCTGTTCTACCCTCTTGGGGAGACCCTCCTTGAATAGTGGGAAGTTATTCTTGATCACCTCACTCACCTTCCTGAGTCAGTACAGCCCACTGAAGAAGACTTGTTTTGAACTTAACCGCACAATCGAGTGCTCTTGCACTGAATGTACTTTTGAGCGCAAGGCTCCACACTTCTTTGGGACTGGACTGCCTATTAGGGTTTGAATTGTTGAAGGACTACCTAAAACGTATTCGCACTGCGTGACCCCTTTCTTTGCAGGTTGTGGATCTCTACTTGTGTAATAGTCTTTTAGGCCACTGTTACTGTATAAATGTTTCATAGGAAGTGTTGTGTTTGTTTTGTTAATATTGCTGAAGATTTACTTTGTGTTTGAGTTAATAGGCCTTTAATACATGTATATGTATTTTTGATATATACACCTGACAGAGTAATTTGTGGTTTTTCCTGTGTGTGCTCATTGTGGATTTTCAATCAACTTCACCCCTCCTGAGACCTAGTCTCGACCGCCCCAATGCTACCTTGATTGGTCAGGCTTGTCCAGAAGGTTATCCTGTTCCAAGAAACTAGGCTGGCCTTTTGAACCTCTGCCCACCAGGTCATAGTTCAGAAATACATCTAAACAATATGTACATTTCCTGAGCTTCATCTCACTCGTCGACTATTTCTCTATCTCTTTATACTTGATTACTTATTACTTCAATTGTCCTTCATTCTTTAAGTATCTGCATATTGTTTCTGTGCGTCTTCATATATTCTCTTTATGACGTCATTTTACTTGTTTCAAATTTCACTTATAACTCTTCTATGCCGAATTGTGTATGTCGACATACTGCCACTTCTTCCTTACGAGGATACATTTGATATGGTTGTCTGAGTGCATAATGTCTCTCATACATTCGACACAGTATTAGCAGAATACCTAGTGTCACACATAGGGCCCTTATACTGCTGTTCTTCCAGTATGACGGAGGTCAGGGTTAGGCACTAGAGATGACATCACTTGCTCCTCTACAGTGAAATAACTCAAAGTAGAGAAACAAAGTAAGCTCCAAAAGAAAACATTTAAAGATTTTGTTAGAGCTCCGGTTAGCACCCACACACTTATTAGAAAGCGGCATCTTTAAATCTGTGCCAAGTAGCTTGGCAAAAGTGCACTTTATTCATTAACACAAATATACAAACCAGTGGTTGGACTTCGCAAAATCAATCCGGCACCTGAAATCCAATGCTTAACACAAGAGATGAGGATTGGAATAATGCCACTGCTCAGTCTAGTGAGATCATCCGGAACCATGGCTGAAGGGAAGACGCACATTTTTTCGTTTGCCCCACCTGCTCTTTTCTCTCTCCTTGATGCCTCCCTCTCATTTTCCGATTTTCGTTTGTCCCCATCTGCTTTTCTATCTCTTTCTGGTGCCTCTTTCAATCTTTTTTCTGTTCTCCATGTTGGTTCCCCTGTTGCCCCCCTTCTGTCCCTCCCCCTGCCTTTCTCCCTCCCTCTTCCCGCATCCAAAGCGCACCAATTTGTTGGTGCAAGCCTTGCTTTCTTACCCAGTCTTTCGAGCGGCCTTTTCGAAGTGCAGAGGACACGTGCAAGCAGATCATGCTACTGCTGCTCCAAAGCAATTGAGTGACCCCATCTTGCCTTCCTGGCCCATCTACTCTCTTTATCTCGGATGCCTCTTTCTTTTTCTGATTTTCGTTTTCCCCATCTGCCCTTCTCTCTCTCTCTTTCTTTCTCTCTTTTTGATGCCTCTTTCTCTCATTTTCGGATTTTTGTTTTCCCCCCATTTGATTATTTTCTTTCTGGTGGTCCTTTCTATCTTTTTACTGTTCTCCATGTTGGTTATTCTGCCCCCCCCTTCTGTCCCTCCCTGGCTTTTCTCCGTCCCTCTTCCCACCTCCCTTTCTGACCAATCTGCTTGCTCTCTCTGTGATGCCTCCCTCTCTCATTTTCTGATTTTAGTTTCCCCCACCTGCTATCTTCTCTGTCTTTCTGGTGATTATTTCTATGTTTTTTCTGTTCCTCTGTTTCCTCCCTTCTGTCCCTCCCCTGGCCGTTCTCCCTCCCTCTCCCCACCTCCCTTGCGCACCAATTGGTTGGCTTTAGACACCCTTTTAACAGCAGGACCCAGGGCAGCTTCTGCCCGGGCAGCCACCAGTTTATAGCCACAATGCAAAGGGTAGCTCCTGAAGAAGCAGCACCATGTCATGTTTGCCTGTGTTCACCTGGAACGCCTGCCGCAGTCAACCAGCAGTAACGGACATGGTAAGTGTGGTGTGGGCAGGAAGTACAGGCACTACCGTACTTCAGAAAAACCCCACCACTCGTATTACCTATTGTTATCTAGCCTAATCGTGTAAGGTAGCCATTTTGGCACTCGGTGTTAGTGTGTAAAATAACTATACACTAGATGGATCTTAAATTACATATGGTAGCCATACTTTTATTATTTATTTTTTTTATTTATTCGGATTTATTGAAAGCGCACGTCAGCCCGGGGGCATCGAACTGTTGGTTTAGCCTGTATACTCCCCTGCTGCTCTCTGAGATATAACTGCGCTGTGCCCTACAGGTGGCCAATTTGGTTCTGCAGCATAGCTAGTTTGTGTTGAACGTTGCCATGCCCTATAATAGCATTTTTGGGGTGATACTGGCGGAAAGCACAACCATTGCTGAGCTCCATAAACCCAGCCATTCTTACACTACTACTGCTATTTAAACGATGCCAACATGATTAGCCTCTGTGCCGAATTGTGCTATACTCCATAGTCAGCCATTGTGGCAAGCTTCATAGTTAAAGATTGTACTGAATGTGGAAGGAAATGTGTTACACCTATATGTATACTAATCATGCAAGATTTAGATGTATTTTGCTGAAAAGAAATGTATTGCACCTGGATGTATTTTGGGGATAGTAAATGTTTTTCAATAGACATTTCGTGAAGATTTACCATGAGTCACATTTAGACAGAATTGTGAAAATTAGCAATGCGTCACATTTGGATAGAATTGTGAAGATTAGCCATGGGTCACATTTACATAGAATTGTGAAATTAGCAATGCGTCACATTTAGAAAGAATCGGGAAAATTAGCCCTGTGTCACATTTTGAGAGAATTGTGAAAATTGGACCTGCATCACATTTAGGTAAAATTATGAAATTAGCCATGCGTCATATTTAGATAGAATTGTGAAGATTAGCCATGGGTCACATTTAGCTAAAATTGTGAAGATTAGCCATGCGCCACATTCGGCTAGAATTGTGAAGATTAGCCATGCGTCACATTTAGGTAGAATTGTGAAGATTAGCCATGCGCCACATTTACATGGATTGTGAAGTTTAGCCTTGCCTCACATTTAGATCGAATCATGAAGAATCGCCACCTGGAACCTTCAGAGTACCCAAAGTACTAAGCAACCAGAGTACCCAAAGTACGAAGAAACCAGAGTACCCAAAATACTTAGCACCCCTCTCCTGCTACCCTCCTACACATCTCCCTGTAATATACATACCCATCGGCTAGCCAAACTACACACAAACACATACCCAACATAACTAACACTTGCATACAACAACCACCCCAGGCACTGCACATTACCCCTATAGACACAACAAGCCAGTGTACACAGCCATAACCTTAAATACCAGCCAATTTAACACATAAAACACACACCGAACACAACAGACATTCACACGCAAACAACCTAGGCATTGGAACTCCCCCTAACGGATACACACGCCAATGCGCTCAACTACAACCTTAAATACCAGACAATTTACATATAAAACACTCAAACACACACCCAACATAACAGACATTCACTTACAACAAACACCCCAGGCATTGGGCCTCACCCTTATGTATACAACAAACCAGTGCACACAATCAACCCATGTGCAACCCAACACACACAGAAGCCAGTTTCTCCTGGTTCTGGACCTATGCTATCCCTCTAGCCTCACTAACCAACCCTGCCCTCTTTCCTGCAGAGCCACGCGAGTGCCTGGAGACGGCCCCTGCGTGGTAGCTGTGCACAGTTTAAATTAACATAACATAACACGTACCATAAAGCTATTAACTGAATCGAGAAGAAAGACTGACATTGACATTCTGCAAAAAGACAAGGGCCTTCTGTTGCAGAACCTATTTGAGAATCAAAAGTGTCGGCAGTGTAAAAAATGTTAAGTTCTATTCAACTGAATTCGGAGAAATCTGCGCAGCTGGTCTCTGATAGCCACTATTTTAAAAATCACTCTCCTTGCTCACTGGACACTCATTCTCCACGTTTTGACTCTGCTGATTTTATGAAGAGTCAGAGAGCGTGATGTTTTCTCTTTATCGATTTGTAGATCAGATTCGTCCTTTCTACTTTCAATTCTCTAATTATTTTGTTCTTGCCTGATCTACTTCACCTTGTCCAACTATGCATTATGTTTTATTTAACTTTTAAGTAGGCAGGGCACATATCCATGCCCTACAAGTAACCAGTGCAAATGTTGATTTGCAATCCATCAATGAAAATATTGTTCACTTGCTAACCGATCTTTCAAACCCCAAAAACATTACCTAGAACAGATGTGCGTTTACCTTTTTCTTCTAGAATGAAGCTGGAAATGATGCGGTCCCAATCCTCGTTTTTTGTGTCCAACAAGATCAACACAAGATCAAATCGGCTCAGGAGAGGGCTTGCCAGTGCTATATTTACGGAAATAGATTCGTTGGGGTCGTATTGCCCTTTTGGATTCGTGGCTGCCAAAATGGTGGTTCTTGTGTTCAGCTTGCAAACCAGCCTGCAAACAAAGTTACAAACACTTAAACAACGTTGTTATGGCCACCTACCACGAAGAACAGGCAGTGTGTTATCAACTACCCTTTATTACATTTTGGTGCCACATGAATTGCTCAACCATCTAATCACCCAGTTGGAATAGGAAAAACCCAAAAGAGAAGCTACTATTTCCTAAGGACTTGCAGACCAAACAAAGGATAGGACCGAGTACTACCTATATTAAACAAAATGATTTCTGAAATAATCCCAAGGGCAGAACTACTTGACAGTGATGCATGGCATTACCAGATTATGCTGTGCCTAGAGACCCAAGCCACAAATCATGGATGATACCCAATGATGCCGAAACATGTCTGGGTTTGCTTGTGGTCCTGTGCAGAAGGTATGTAATATACAAATTCAGGCTTGATATGTGCCTTTGGGATGGGTCAAGCCTAATTTGCATAAGTCTTTCCTTTTCAGTAATGGTATGGCAGGCTAAAAAACGATGGTCCGATGGTTTGTCTATTGGACAAAGGGCCACGTTCAAAATCATATGCATGACCCACCGCGCGGTGCACAAGACCGGTCTGACATACCTCCTAGAGGAGATTACGCCCTACTGCTCAAAACGCACCCTAAGGTCAAGCACGGCCCTCCTACCTGTGATCCCAGCCTACAATTCAGCCAGGTTTCGAGGGTCAGCCTACTCCACCTTGGGACCAACTCTGTGGAATTCACTGCCTCCCCATATTCGACACAACCAGGACTACATGGCCTTCCATAAAGCTCTAAAAACATGGCTTTTCCCAAATCAGTGAAAGGGACTGCCGAAGGCCACAAATCCATCCACCAATAACCACATTTCTGATAGAATCTGCATTACTCAAAACACAGCAACAGTTAGGGCCACGGAAGCCGACTAATTTAAGTGACAACGGAATGCAGAACAGTCAGGGTACGGAAGCCGGCATATAGACCAGAGGGGTTCCGGCCCAGGCAGCTGTGTACTGTACTCCGCCGGCTTGCTCTCCAAGGCATAGCAGGTGGTATATAATCAATATAGGCTACACTGGCCTACCTAGGAATAAGAGCCAAGAACCGCTTAGCGCAGGCACAGAATTAACTATGATCGGTGGGACTCTCCAGAGAATCATGCGATAACCCAGGAAGCACCGACACTCTCACCTCAATCTTCCACAAGGGACCCGAAAAATGGGCCCTTTTGAGTCCTATTACAGAGCGTCTGGAAATAGTCGGCCCAACTGAGCGAACACATTATACTCTCACCGGCCAGACTATCCCTCTCGGAAATCCACTACCACGAACCACCAGGACAGACACGGCCGGCACATTGAGCCCCAAAAGCAACCCAGGAATGGGGGCCTCCGACCAGTAACCATAGACACTCATTCCTACCAATATGCTCACTCTCACTTTGCATCAACAAACAATAAATTGCGGCTACACCCCCCGATCAATTCGGCCTAGCTGCACACATACCTACATTTCTCCAAAAACATCTCAACAGCCTGGTAAAATGCAGCTATACCCCACGATAAATCAACCTAGCTGCACACAATCCCCTATACAAGAAGCTCCAAGGCAGCCAGAATGCAGACTCAAGAGACCACCCTCCTTGCTGCACACATTATACTGACCACTCACATCCACCGCACCACACTTAAAAGTAGAATGCAGCCAACCGGCACAAACCACTCTGACCGCGCACATACCTAGTGCACCCAAGCACTATTTGCTACTCTACTCTCTCCACTGACACGGACAGCCGTCCAAAAGGGCATTCAACCCAGAGCACTTTAGGATCATACCAATGATACATAAGGTGCTATACAAATGCATCATAACATAACATAAAAGGTGTATATCGCAAACCATAGAGGCACAGCAATGGAAATAACCTTTGCTCCAACTAATGTGAACATCATGATAAGCTGGTGGGAGAAAGAAATTGCATGTGCCCAAACAAACCAGAGGTTCACTAATTAAGTCATACTAAAGCTGAGATACATAATTGACATATGGATCATCAGGGATAGAAGAGAACAGGCCTGAAGGCAATGCATAGCCACCTTAAATTACAGCCACTACCATTTGAGATTCATGGAGGAACACACAAAAATACAGAAAATGTATCTCGATGTATAAATGGTCACAAAGAAACAGCATGTTTGGCTGGGGTGTTGGGTTGTAATGCTGGAACAAGATGGTGGCTTCTTCATAACACTATACTCCTTTGGGGGAAGCCTCTCCACCAGCACCCAAATATGCTTGGACATACTTCAAGGAAACATGGTTGCTATTCTCTAAATATCTGTGGCTGGCAAAGTTGTTTGGCTAGTCACCTTGATGGCACTTTCATGGGGTCCTGATGTTTATGAACTTCCAGGAAGCTGTCTCCATATAAAAAGATTTGGCAGCGTTGCGATACCCTAATTTACCCAGAGGCCAATACTCCTGATGCAGCGTGCTAAAGAAGACTTTTAGAGGGTAACATCCTGCCCGATCTGTGTCAATAAAGCAGAAGAGGAAGATCACAGATTCACCTGTACAATGGAGAGATCACCACCTCTGGCTCCACTTGGGAGGTCGGGAGCTGGCTCTCGATTCTCCTCTTCTGTCAGTGACAAACACATCAATGTTCCCTGTGAATGATTATCTGAAATGTTCTTCGACTGTTATCTGTAATACACCACTGGAAAAGTAGGATCCCTCTTATCCACATTATATACATTTTTGGGGGGTTTAATCACCTGTTTTACATCCCCACCCCAGTGATTTCCTTATCACCTGTAAACAATTGATAAATGTAATCTCAAAATGAGATGTCCTTGTCAATTTGAGCTGTATCTTTACAAGTTGGCGCTATAAAAAACAAATACATTAAGTATCAGAGTGTCCTAAATAACACAGGGCAAAACAAATTCAGCTGACTGAGACCATCCAGCGTGGGATGGCAGCTGCTTCTTTTGACAAAGACATTTTGTTTGGTCAGTGGGTGAAAATCTCCGTTCTAGAAGGAAAGATCTTTTTCTAAAGATCTTTTCATCAAAATACCGATTTAGAAAGACCGCTCCGTGACTGCACAGAGTGGTCTTTCTAAATGGAGCTGTCATGCCCCTGCGGCACACGAGTGTACGCAGGGGCTGACAGACATGTCGGGATCCGGAAGCGCAGGACGAGGAGAACGGGTAAGTGTGTGGGTGCGTGTGTGTTGTGTGTATGTATGTGTTTTAGATTGGGAGAATGGGGGCTGGGGGGTTGGGGCTGCAGTGCAAAACACCCAATTTAAGGGAAATCCCGCAGGAGAGGGTGGAGGATGGGGGCAGGGAGGAACAATGGCGGCTTGGGGGGTGAAATCCCGCCAGAAATTATTTTTTAAAAAACGCATTTTAAAGGTCTCAACAGAAAAAGACCTTTACAATGCTGATTTTACGATCAATATAAATCGGGCATTGTAAATCGTTCTTTTTCTCTTGAGACCGTTAAAATGAGGTCTTTCCACATAGAACCAAAATCTCATCCCATTTCTAACATCATGTCGCCGTGGGCTATTCTCATAAGTGTAGTGCTAACACTAAAAATAAAGAATGGGATGTCTGTGAACCGTCCATTCCTTCTCAGGCCAATCAAATTGCTCCATTGTCTGTAAATTATTTGGAATCCCGGAGATCCCAATGCCCGAGTGCTTGCAACTTCGCAGACTTGTTTAAAGACTTTAACCCACTTCCTTTCAACCCCTCCAGTCTTCAATGCAACAGAAAGAAAACTGTGTCCCCTCGGTTCATCCAAAAGTGAACATGCAGAGTAGGATACGCCAGGGACTGTGACAATCCCTAGCGCAAGACTCAACTCTTCTACAAAAGGCTACCTCTGGACAACATTGACTGGAATGTGGCCCTGTTGAAAGTGTCGACAGGGAGCATGGGAGAGGAGGAAGAGTACGTGCACATGTTCATTCAGGCTTCCTAAGATGGTTGCACCCTAAATTATGTATACTTTCATGAAAGATTAAAAATAAACTGGAGCCAGTCATTAAATGGCAAGTATCTGGATCACCTAAATTCTAGTGGTCAGCGAGGCCATCCGGTTCATTCTGTACATGCCTAGACACCAATGGTATATCTGCAGCACCATCTGGATTTTACAGGTTATGCGAGCCAGGAGTTTACATAGCTACAGTACTTGTTATCTACATTTGCAATATTATTCAAGACATAATGCACCCTTAGACGTAACACCAGCACCTTTGTCGCGGCAAGTGACCACCGGTGAATTTATTTGTTATGAACCCTCTGCCCCATTGCCAATAATCAAAGAGAAACAAAGGGCACCTTTTCACATTTTCTTCATGGTGTAGTGCTGGGCACAACTGCACTTCTAATGCCCAAGGTTTGGCAATATGCTGTAATAAAGGTTATGTATGCTTCTAGAGGCTTATGCACACTGCAGCAATTAGCCTCAAGGCTTAGTAACAACAGATAGTTCTGTGCACTCAAATGCTACTGGTGGGCTGTTAAGATGCACATCAGAGCCCCTTCATGACCAATGACGTTTTGAAATGTTTTTCTCTTCTAACAATGTTGGAATTTTTAACTACAAATAGATTTTAAAACGCACACTGCTTGATTGAAAGATGTGCTAATATTTGTGCCGACATTTTCAATTTCTTTCAGTTGAAGTTTGGGTTGCTTTGGGACGAGGCAAGAGGGAACCCGGTATTTTGTATATTCTATGTACCCTCATGCTGCCCCCTCTTCACCAATTTTAACGCCGGTGGATCGGGATGGCGCAAGGGATGGAAAAGGTTATTGTCAATCAAATGTCACTTGCACTCCTTGATGGAATATTGACTACCCATTTAGAGTTCTGATGTAGGTGTATGTTATGCTAAGGTTTGTACTGTATGCTCTGCTTGGCAAAAAGAACAACCCTCATAGTGGAGTTTGTGACGAATCTGTACAATGTGTGAGCCACTTCCTCTGAGGCTAAGGAGGGGAGACGCTCTGCAAGACCCTGCCTAGGGGTCAGGACAACTGCAGCCTCATTGGGAGTGACTCCCCTCTAGAGGTCAAGGACTCACAATCCATAGAGGACCTCCCTGAAAGGACTACGTTGTCTGCATACAGGGCTGTCAGAAGAGATGGTGAGGCCCGGGGCAAAACATTTGACGAGGCCCCCTTAAATTTTTTGCACTCAGCCAGCTGCGGCACCTCCGTAAACAGGAGATTCGAAAAATCTCGCTTTGAGTTTGTGTGTAGGATCCCAAATCTGGTTTATTAATGCAACTCCAAATCAACTACAGCAAAGTTAGATTTCTCTACTGAAGAAAGTTTTATGCTGGACTAACTTTTGTATCATATGCATAAATATATATAGGATGGCATGAGCTCTCCACTCCACCACCTCCAAATCTCTGAGAGTCAGTCACTTTTCCAAGCAAAGAATTGAGGGCAGAACTCTTTCTTCGGCTGGGTCCTCCCACTGAAAACAGCCTCCCTGCCTCTCTTAAACCTGAGCAGAACCATCTCCAGGTCCGGAAACAACTCAAGATCTGTCTCTTTGCTTCTGCCTTCTCACTTCCACCTTCTCTCTTCCTCTCCCTTGCTGATCACCTGCCTGATCCATGGACTGGTCACCTGGTCAAGCTCTGAATTCGGGCCCAGGTCCCTGCCTGTCCTGTTGCAATCCTGCACTGCCTCTTGGCTCCCCTGCACTTGTGTTCTGGATCTGTAACCCTATAGTCCCCCTCTTTCACTTATTCTCCACCCGTTGGCTGCACTTATGAGTACTCACACTTGCCACCCGTTGGCTGCACTCTTGTTTCTCCTTTGTTCCTGCACTTCTGCATCCTACCCCACCCTCGGCACTTCTCCCCTCCTCCCTTTTCCCTGCAAGCGCGATCTAAATGACACCATGCCTAGTAAGATCTGTGTTTTGTCCTACTCTTTTGTTTCCCCCTCCTTGCCTTGTCGCGCCTAGAAACACGTGTACAGGCACGTTATAAATGCCATATCATATCATTAAGGAGCACACTGCCCCTGTGTGCGCATTAAAACACACACCATACACAGTGACAAATGTTGTACAGTGGAGGCTGGTACATTTCTGAATTTAAGAGGCTTAAAAGTTTGTGCCAATTAGGCAGGATCAACAGAGCACAGTGAGGAAGCCCAAACCAAACAAGGGTTGCTTGAGGGGGGGGTTTTCACTCCCCAATTTTTTTTTTAAACATTGGGTTAAAATGATGCATGTTACAGCACTTTCTTTGCAAAATTGGGTAGAAATCCATACAGTTTGCAATTGATTTTGTATGGAAGCACATGGAAAATCCCAATAGTTGCAAATCACAAACTGTGCACAGGAAATCTTTTCAATACATTTCATGCCGCCTTTCCACGCAAGGTATGCTAGTATAAAAATATATTCATGCTGGTTGTTCTCATGTATGTCCATGCAGGTTGCATCAATAAATGCATTTGTTACCATATATGGACTCCCAGACAGTAAAAATGCCATGCCACAGAAAGTATATCCAGGCTGACTGTGTACCATAAGTGTTATTACTGGCTAGATTGGCCTACATTCATTGTGGGCCAATTTAGCCAAGTAGTATGTTTGCTTTAACCTTGATGCATAGTCCTGTGCATCAATGGTAAAACAAAAAGAGCACTGGCAATGCTAACAATTTGGGCATTTGTGTAGGCATGGGAAAGACACTTCTGTATTGGTATTAGCTGACCATTAATAGTGCCGGTGCAAAATGGTTCGAGTACCTGAGCAGCTAATAGCAGTGCCTGGCAAATGCCTAATACTTATACACAATCCAAAATCGTTGGCTTTGCCAATGCTTGTTTTTAACAGAACTTCAGCGAAAGACATGCAGGGTGTTTTTAAATCGAGTGGCCAAAGGCAGACCTGATTAAAACATTTATATTACACCAGTTCTGTGTTTACAACTCCAATGAAGTCATGAACTCTCAGAAGACTCCTTTGAGAAAACACTTGCAGGCACATTGAGGGCAACGTTTAATGGCAAGGCATGTTTAAAGCTAGCTCAAAGAGTTTCAGTGAGGAGGTGTTTTGGGTGGGGAAGGCAGGAACTGGGTGAGAATTGCCATAGGGATTATCATGGCCATGAGAAGTCAATGGATGGGCAAATAACTAAACAACATCTACAAATCCCTCCTCATATTGCATTTCTTCCCATCTCTACTCAATGCTATCATTGGGACGGATCTTCCCAGACCTAGGAACTGGCAAACAATTACTCACCAGACTGGAACTACAGCTCCACAATCTGGGAAATCTGTGCACTTTATGTTTATTTTAGAATGCTCTGGTGTGTTCATGCTTTGAACTATGTTGGGCATGGATTTAAACCGTGGCCGCTAGGTTCCAAAGTGAGACACTTCCCCACAAGGGTCTGAGCGGGAGCCCTGTGAAATCCCTTGTCAATGTTGCACTGTACTGGAAATATTGATATGCATTTTTTAGGTTTAAAAGGGGTGCAGATTTTGAACTTTGCTGATGATAAATCCTCTGAGTGGAAGAGGCAAATGTTCATGGGGTGACTAAAATACCTGCCCTACACCCTCCTAATCATCCCGTCGCTGGGCCCGGCCTCTTTCACTGCAGTAGGAGGGATTCCCCAGAAAAAAAAGTCCATTTCCACCACTGTCTGTTCGTTAAAGCAATAGTTTTGTCTTTTTGGTGGCACACCTAATAACCCGAAGAAAAAGAATGCCATGCAGTGGCGCAACACCCTTGAGCAGATCGGGATCTAGCCCCTCCCTGAAATGGTGGGCTTTGTTGGCTTGACCTGGCTCCATGGGCGGCGCCAGCCCCTGGCCACTTTGAGGCAGAAGGCCTCTTTCGATGTGTCGCCAGCCCGTAGCACTCGTTAAGGAGCAGCATCAGCATCAAACATGCAGAGCAAAAAAACCTATCCATGCAATATCAACAGACTCACTTTGATAAAGCCAAAGTCTTAACTTCTGGTCTCAGCTTTTAGATGGGCCACCTCTCCAGAGATTAGCATAGCACTATGAAAGTAAACAGCCTCTGAATTGGGGTGAAAACTACGACTAGTGGCCAATGGGAAGGTGAAATAGCATTTCAGCTTCCTAGCTGGGCTCAGGGAATTCAGAGGGAAATGAGAGCAGGGCTGGCTAAAGATGTGTCAGGGCTGGTGGGGTCCCATTTCTTTTTGATGTTTGGGGCAACCCTTACTGATTGGGATAATGGTCCAAGGCACCTGTGGAGTGCTTAAATCAATAATGAAGTCAAAATAATGCAGCAAGGAGGTTCAAAGCTGCAGATTATCAGTAGGTTGCTGTGTCATAAGACTGCCCACATGTGGGCAGCTACTTGGGGGCCCATTTCAACTGTAAAAGGTGAAAGGCCCAGATGCCATCCCTCAGGGGGAGACCGAAAAGTGCAAAGGGTTTATTGGCCCCACTCACTATCTGCTTTCAAAGCGGTCATCCAGCACCTGCCGGGTTGACCGACAGAGCTGTGGTCGGACTGAACAGGACACAAACGTTAAATGGTGCCTTGGCTTCGCTGTTAACAAAGGCCCTGCAATTACTAACAAACATTTTACTGTTACCACCTGCATTCATATGCATACATTTTTAGGTAATTCAAATCGTGATGTGGGGTTAGCACTTGCATGCTAGGGGAATGATTAGAAGGGAAGTGGTGACATGAGACATCTCATTCTCAATGCAGTCCATAAGTGTGATTTTTCAGAAATGAAGGCGAGAGGTAGCTGCTTGTAACATTGAAGCTTCACCAGAATAGTCTCATTCGAATGTGAAAATGTGTTAGATGCCCCCACACAAGGAACTTTGCCCCTACCTCACAGCCTCTGATATTATTGCCTCTCCCAACATTTGAGGTGTTAATCCCCACTCCCCACCCCTCCTCCCACCCCTCTGACATTTTAGCCTAGGTGCACCTCTGATGCCATGAACCCACCCCTTAATGAAGTGGCCCCCAGGGCGGCCAAATTTAGGGGTGGGGCTGAACACACATTCACATAAAACACTTTCACCCATGCATTCATCCACCAGTTACACAACTCCATACATACATGCATGCATACATAAAACCAAACACAGCATTGATACAAACACCAACATGCACGCATGCATTCATACATACACATATACATACTCATTCAATTTAAATACACATATATACACATTTAATTTAAAATAAACACTTGCCTTAACTCCATGCACCCTTCAAAAGCACCCGCGCAGCCACGTGGGACTGGGTGGCCCTCCCTACACTCCGACATGTAGACATGCTGCCTGACAGGAGAGAACTCCTCTCCTATCAGTCAATGTGTTCACACTGAGCAACGTGAACACACTGACTGACAGGAGAGGCGTCCTCTCTTGTCATTCAGCATGTTCACGTTGTCAGCTGAATAACGGGAGGCAGCAGAGCTCACTTCTGAGCCCTGCTGTCTCCCATTATTTTGCTCTTTGTTCCAGAGCCAAACGGCTTAGCAAAAAACAGCAAAATCATTGCAGGGGAAGAGAGCAGACAGCACAGTCCCCCGTGTTAATAAAGGACACAGGAGACTGTGCTGCCTTCTCCTTAGGAGAGGGGGCCGCGAGGCCACCCGCAAGTGCGAGGCCCGGGGCAGTTTAGCCACCCCCTGCACCCTCCTCGTGACAGCCCTGTCTGCATACGTGGGGCTGGAAAGAACTGAGTGTTCTCAGATTTGTACTATAAGTACCACCAATCCTCCTTCCACCATATTGGCTTCAGGTAATGCTGACTTATCCGAGGGCCGTCATAGAGGAAGGACACAGTTTATCTGGCCGTGATGACGTGCACAGAATAAGAATCCATGGTACGCAAAGGCGAGCCTCTGGAAACAGGTCCTGGAGGGGCAGAGATAAACAGGGCCACCAAACCAGCGGTAGCAATGCGGGAGCAAAGCCTGCTAGCTGGAGGCTACAAAGCGAGCACACTGACCATGAGGGAGGCTCCGAGCAAGAAAGGAGTACAGAGCTCTGGAGACAATGAGCTTCTGGGGGAAGGAGAGAAAAGGAAGAATACCTCTGAGGAGGTGCAGATGGTAGTGTGACTTCTTGGAGACATCAGAGATGTGAGGGGAGAAGGAGGGTGTGGAGTCGAAGATGACCCTGAGGTTTTTAGCCTTGCAGGTGGGAACAGGAAGAGGGCCAAGAGAGGCTGGCCAGAGAGCTACAGGAAAGGAGGGAGCAGGTGTGCCGATGAGGAGAATCTCAGTCTTATTGGCATTAACGCAGAGGTAATTGGCGGCACACCACTCCTGGATAGCAGACAGAAAGTCAGAGAAGAGGGAAGGAGAGGAGGAGGCCGAGGGTAGCCTGAAAATGAGCTGGGTGTCATCCGCATAGCACTGAAAGTTGGGACAGAGAGCGGTGCTGCAGAGGGCAAGGAGTGCCAGGTATTGGTTGAACAGCCAGGGAGAGAGGTTAGACCCCTGGGGGACACCACAAGTAGAGAAAAAGATAGCGGAGAGGAAGGACCCAAGTTGGACCTGGGAGGGTTGGTCAGAGAGGAAAGAAGTCAGCCACGTCAGAGCCTGAACAGTGATACCCAGGTTATCAGGGAGATGGATGAGCAGGATGGCATGGTTGACAGTGTCAAAGCAGAAGAGAGATCAAGCAGGATGAGGACGCAGTGGGTTTTAGCATCAAGGTTGGAGAGCAGGTCTTCACAGATGTTCAGAAGAGCAGTTTCCGTGCTTCTGGCTGCTCTGAAGCCAGACTGATGGTCATGAAGAAGCTGGGAGAGGGCCAGTCTCTCCAGGAGCTTGCCCAGGAAGGGAGTGATGGAGATTGGGCGATAGTTAGCCGGGCAGGAGGGGTCGGCAGAGGGTTTCCTAAGGAAAGGGTGCACAAGGGAGTGCTTCAGGGGGGATGGGAAGACTCCAGTGGCAAAGGAGTGATTGCAGAAGTCAGCCAGGGTAGGAGCCAAGTAGTCAATGTGGTCCTTGATAGTTTTGGAGTAACAAGGGTGAACCTGTTTCGATGAGACTTTCATAGATTGGACTTGTCTAGAAACCTTCTCTGCAGAGAACAGGGGAAAGGCAGAGAAGGAGGGAGGAGAGGTGGCTGCAGAAGGGCCAGAGGAAGAGCAGGGAGTAGAGGGAGGGGGGATAGGAGGAGAGTGAGGACAGTATGTCCTGAGTTTTAGAGATGAAGTGAGAAGCCAGTGCCGTGCAGAGGGCCTGGGAAAGGACATGAGAGGTAGAGACTGCGGCAGGATTGGCCAGTTCCATGCAGATTTTAAAGAGTTCAGCCGAGTTGTTAGATGCCGCAGAGACGTGGGCTTGGATATGAGCTCTCTTCTTGGTTAGGACAGAGAGCCGGTATTGCCTTTGGAGCAGGCTGCAGGCCAGTTTGTTAGAGGATGTACATGAAGCAAGCCATTTCCTCCCGGCCACCCTGCACTTGCGTTTTAGGGTGATGAGATCTGAGTCGTACCAGGAGTTGCACTTGGCTTTGGGCTTCAGGCAGAGTCACATGACATGGGCAAGCATATCAAGAGTATCAGATATAGCAGAGTGGAGTGTGGAGAGGGCTGTGTCAGGGTGAGAGTCAGCCAAAGGGGGAGGAGGGGGAGAGAAAGTGGTGGCGAAAGCCTCAACTGACTCGTGCTTCATGGGTCGGATGACCGAGAAGGTGGGTGGCCGTGATGGAGGTGGCTTGGCCTGAGGGGTAGGGAGGGTGAGGTGGGAGGAGAGGAGAAAGTGATCACTCCAGGAGGGAGGAGTGAAGAGAGGGACAGAGAGGGGAAGGTCTGATTAGATCAGAACATCCGGAATGTGCCCTGCAGAGTGAGTTGAGCCAGAGGGGAGAATAGTGAGTTAGAGAGAGACGCAGAGGTCGTGAAAGAGTCTAGAGGGAGGACAGGAGGCATCCAGGTGGATGTTGAAGTCTCCAAGAAGGAGCAGTTGAGTGGTTGAGGCCAGGAGTGAGGAGGAGAGGTCCGCTCACTCAGAGAGGAAGGGGGAGATTTGACCAGGTGGCCAATAGTAGCCACAGTAATGGAATGGCTAGTGGAGAGAGAGAGCCTGCAGACAAGGCATTCAAAAGAGGAGTAGGACTGCGTAGGAGTGACAGAGGCGGGAATCCAATCGGGGAAGATCAGGGCTACACCCCCCCCAGAGCGGTTGGACCTGGCGCAGAGGGGATCTTGTAGCCGTCAGGTAGGAGCGTGTCAAAGCTAGTGACAGACCTTGCCGTGAACCATGTCTCGGTGAGACCGAGGACATTGAGGTCAAGTTCTTCCAGAAGGCGGCAGATAACAGAGGAGTGTTTGACAGCAGAGCAAGAGTTTAAAGTGGCAATATGGAGAAAGTTGCCATCCTCGAAGGACTTCTGGGGAGGGGTACACGTCAGAGGTACGCCCTTTGGAGGTGTAGAAGGAGCCTGAGAGAACCCAGAGAAGGAAGGAGAAGCCAAGGTGGAGGCAGAAGGGGGAGGCGAGGTTGCCGCGTAAAGGGGAGAGGGGACAGCAGGAGAAGGAAATTGATCAGGTGCACGAAGCATCTATCAAAGAGGTGAAGGTTGGCCTGAGGGCCTTGGACCAAGACGTTCCCATTCGATTAAACATTAATGATGACCTTAGAGGAATGGAAGGAGGCCAGGAGGGCATCCCAACGGGTGCCACCATTAATGGGAGAAGAAGAGAAAGGAGAGAGCACAGAGACCATATGAAGGGTCCATAGGTCTGGCGAAGGAATGACAAAGAGGATGTTGGTGAGACTTTCCTTAGAGGAGGCACTGGTGTAGGTGTCAGCGATAGGGAGGCCTGGGTTGGAGACCAGGATGTCCTTTTTAAACGTCTTCCTACCAGATTTAGTGAGGAGGGCAGGATAGTCAACAGAGAAGCAGTTAGAGAAGATAGGAGAGACAGAGAGCACCATAGAGTAGGTGGGAGAGGAGAGAGGTGGAAGGGAGAGGGGGAGGTACTAGAGAAGGACACTAGAGTAGGCAGGCGAGACAGCGAGAGGCAAGCAAGTTGCGCAATATGACAAGATGACAACAATCAGGATTAAAGGAGCTTACAGAATGCACATTTTAAGACAGGAGAGAAGACCACCTAAATTTGAGAATCCTGAATAGAGGGAGAAAAGCCTAGGTTTCACAATGCAATTTTAAATACGGAGACAGTGCATATTATAACAGGAGAAAAACACACCTACCTTTGAGAATCCTGAATAGAGGGAGAAAGGCCTAGGTTTCACAGTGCAATTTTAAATATTGAAGTGATGCAATTTTAAATAGACAGGAGAAAAACCCACCTACATTTGTGAGTCTGCTAGGTGAAGGGGGTAAGCAGGGAGGCCTGCATCATTGACCAGGGTAATGACTGGCAACTGGTGTCCCCTGCGGACACCTGCAGACACAACTGGGGGCCGCCTATCTGGGAGCCGCCCTTTGCCTAGGGGTCCTTAACCATAGGGGCTGCGGGGTAGGGGCTGCCCAGGGAGGGTCAGTGATAGAGGGAAAGGCCAATCAGGGGGGTGGAAGGGTTTGGGAGGTGGGTGGGAAGGAGGGGGGGAGAGGCGGAAGGGGAGCAGAAGAAACAGGGGACAAGGCAAGGAAACACACGCAGCAAAATTTCAAAATGCCCAGGAGGGCACTTACCACGTTACAATACCGCGCTGCAGTCACCCGCTCAACTTGGAAGGCATGGCGAGCATGGTGACCAGCGACTTCCCTACACACAAGCCAGGAGAGGAGAGAAGCCAATCTTTGGGAGGCGGACGGGAAGGAGGGGGGGGGGGAAGAGGCTCACAGGGAGCAGAAGAAACAGGGGACACGGCAAGGAAACACACGCAGCAAAATTTCAAAATGCCCAGGAGGGCACTTACCATGTTACAATACCGCGCTGCAATCACCCGCTCAGCTTGGATGGTAAGGTGCCAGGCCCGGTACATCCCCATTCGAGCCCCATAGGGGCTACCATCATTTTCTGCTCGCGTACGCCGGTACGGCCACCAGGTCAGACCTTGTGGCTGCAAGGGCACCCGCGAGCAGAACTCCTAGTATGGCGGTACGGTAGCAACGGTGCTGGTAGCGATACCAGTGCCGTTGTTGCCTTACTGCCATCCTTGTAATGAGGCCCATTGAGTGTGAGGTGAAGCGTAGGACCCACTAGAGGCTTCAGAGGCCTCGGAATGAGACACTCTAGTATTCTCAGGTCGATGAGGCCTCATCCCAATGCCCTGCAAGACATTGGGTGTCTCCCCCTGTGAAGCAGTGGCTGGCCACAGAAGGACCACTAGAATTCTCCCAGATGAAGGTTCCCTGGGAAGGAGTTGCTGGGGTGCCACTGCAAGAATGATCATGTTTACCTTATTTCCCTTTTAAGAATGAATCACTGCAAGTATTCTGGTGGCACCATGAACATTATTTCTCACACAGAGCCTCTTCAACAGCCATTTGGAAAGGACACTGCTGAGCAGGAGTCCAAGCTGGGATTCTGATGCTCAAAACAGAGTGTGTGCTGGGTCTGAAACAGAGCACTCGTGAGCAGAAGCTGGTTTGCCCCAACATAAATGGCAGAGGAATCACTGGTGTTCAGAAATAGGAAACCGAACAGAATTAAGATAAAGGACAAGCATGAAAATAAAGAAAACCACTTCTGCACAGGGCTCGATACACCTCATCATGGAAAAATTAACTGGCGAGCCGGTAGGCAGAGACAAAGTGCATAGAGGCCCTGCCCCACCCATACACACTTGTTCTAGACCTAAATTCATATTTAAGAATATTTGCTGTGAAAAAGGCTCTGGTCATGTCGTGAGGGGCACGAAACGTATGGAGGATAGGGGATGGGACGTAGAAGTAAAGTGGTAGAACAGAAATAGCCACAGAAATCCCAGGCCAAACAGGAAGTCCTAAACAGTATACAAAAATCTCCAGACATTTTCAAGTTCAAGCGGCAAGGCTACCCATATGATTAACACCTTACTGGAAAAGACCTGGCCTCACAAAGGTGGTACAAGACTTTTAGCTAGATGGAAAAGACTGTCAGATAAGGCTAACAGAGGCACTGGGGTCAAATCTGCAGATTAAGCTGCATCTGCAACTAACCAGGCCGCAGACCGTGGGTGTGGCTTGCATCCAGGGTGAAAAGCAGCTCTTCTCAAGAGCTCCCACAAGATCCTGCAATAGATATAGATTCCGGCGTGGCAGAGGAGCATTTTATTAAACAAAATACACCTACCGACAGCAAAACGTAGCGTGAAGCAGGTGAGATTGGAGGGACAGGCGATTGAGGCAAGCCGGCTGCGTATCTCGATCCTGGATGCTGACAGAGAGCTCTTTCAAAATGGCGGGCGTGACATAGAGGGAGTCCCACAAGCGAAACCAAGTGCCGGAGCAGTGAAGACTGGTGCGGAGAGGGGAGCGCAGGTACATCCCTGCTGGTGAGCGGAGCTGAGAGGTCACAGCGGGAGTTGGCAGCAGGTGCGCCAGCGTTGCCGAGGACCCCATCTGGAGGCACCGAATGCGGCGCAGGAGCCGCTGGTCTCACCCTCTTCTCTGCTCTCCTCCTGTCCCCTGTCCCCCATACCCCCACGCCCCATCCCCACACCCCCGTGGCAGCTGGGGGAATTTGTGCGGTCCCAATTAAAAGAGGGGTGGCTGTGGAGGCACCTGCCAGGAGCGGGCCAACAAGTAGCTGCACCAGTGAAGCGGGTTCCTCAGTGGGACCTGGTAGATTGAGCAAGCACCTACTTGCGGAGGCAAAGCCGGCGAGACTAGGACAACACGGCAGGAGCACTGGATGCCCCAAGATCTGGCAAGTAACACAGGGGGCAGGGGAGGACAGCCAACCAAGGACCACCAGGACCCTGGGAGTGGTGGACGAGGGCCGAGGGGAACCCAAACAACAAAGCCCATTGCAGAGCAGTATTAGCAGGCGCACAAGCCAAGGACCAAAGTGGACAAGGCGACCAGCAACTGGAACTATTTGCGAGCCACCGTGGGCGCACCGACTCACTGGGAGATCATCACTGCCACAAGAGATAGCCACCTGGGCAGCACTGCGGGCAGGCAGTGGTGGGTCAAGTGAGCAGAGGCTACGTGAATGGAAAACACTGGCTGGGCTTGGCAGGAGCACAGGGCGCAGTAGCGCAGAGAGCGCCAAAAACACACACAAGAGACAGAGGCACTGCCTGCTGAGTAGACCACATGCTGACCGGAGGCTGACTAGGAGAGGTAGAGAGTGCCAAGGACCAAAAAGGATGGACAAAGGCAGGGAAAACACAGAAAGGAGTGCCACACCACAAACAGAGAGGTGCCACACTGAGATGGCAGAGAACGGCCGGAAAGGAAAAGGCCGACCAACAGTCATGGAGGCCTACACACACAATAAAGAGGACAGAAACTCTAGACACCAGAGAGAACAGGCGGAGACAGCAACGGCACAACAGGTGACCACGCAAGTGCAAGGCCAGATTCTTGCAGCCATAGCAGCACTCAAAACAGCACTAGAATACAAAATTGACGCAGTCATAGTGGATGTAGGCCTCCTGCACCAGGATGAAAGGACACTGGCGGACTGCCTGGGCACTGCAGAATGACGAGTGCAAGAAAACACGACAAACATAGCTAATGCTCAGGTGGCAGACCTAATAGACAGGGTGAAGTCTCTGGAACACTGTGCCGAAGATGCAGAGGGGAGAGCCCACAGAAACAACATAGGAATACTCGGGCTCCCTGAGGGAGAAAAGGGAAGAGACCCAACCGCGTACGTAGAGAATATGCTTCTGCAAGAAGTGGGCCCAGGCACGCTATATTAGGGATTCACATTGGAGAGGGCACACAGATCATTGGCAAAGAGGCCCCCGGTGGGAGCACCCCCGAGACCGATAATAGCCAAAATCCTCAATTATAATGACAGGGAAAAGGTCCTGGCTTTCTCCAGAAAAGGGGGGAACCATCACAAGAGGATCCTCAAAACTTCCTATATACACGGACTATACAGCTGTGGTCCAGAGACAGAGAGCACTGTTCGGACCAACTAAAGAATGCATGAGGAGAACGAACCTACTCTACATGCTGATATAGCCAGCTAAACTGAAGATACTACACAATGGGAGATCACATTTCTTCGACAGCACAGGAGATGCACAATCCTGGATGGATGCGCAGGGAATACCGCAACACCCACACAGGAACAATGACACACCATAAAGGAACGCACCGGGCACAACATGGAACAGCCCTCTTAAAAACTGGTATGGCATCCAACATGAGGCCAGAAATATAGTGACAAGTAATGCGGGAGCACGAGAACCCGGGATACCGCAGTAACAACAGGTGCCAGGCAAGAAGGCTGCTCCAGCAGCGGCTGTAGGACCTAAGTTGAAACCTTGGACACCAGTTTGAAGGCGTCAAGCTGCTGCAAGCTGGCTAACGAAGAAGAGGCGGGAGCGAGAGTAGCAGCTGGGCCTGAGCGAGGACACTAGCGCTAGGCCAATGTTTGGTTTGGTAACGTTTTGTTGGGGTATTCTTGGAATAAATGGGGGAGTGGAGATGGGGGTGGGTGAAAACCAGGAGACAAGACGGTGTTGGGTATTGCAGTTCTTTGGGGTCGCAAGGGAGGGAGGCCAACCAAGTTAAGAGGATGGCCGATGGAGAAGGGGTGGTTTATCTGGGACCTGCACTGTGACATGTGGGAAGGAAAGAGACGCAATAGACAGCTACGAGAGCAGGGCAATGGGTATGAGGTGACCCTGGGAGCCTATCTCGGATGGGAACCAAAGGCTTAGGAATTGTCACCTACAACATCAACAGTTATATTAAGAGACTACGAGTGCACACATACCTGAAAGGGATGGGGATACAAATAGCGCTACTGCAGGAAACATACCAAATGGAGGACAGGCAAGCAACCATAGCCAGGAAATGGGGAGGGAAGTAATACGGCTCAGCATTCTCGCCATGCACAACAGGGGTACTGGTCTGGATAGCCCCAATAGTCCCCTTTCAGATACTAGAACTCAAAAAAGATGAGGGAAGGATGCTTATGGTGTAAGGCTAGCTAGAAAACGGAGAAATATGCTGAATAAATACATAGGCCCCAATTCATGATGCAACTACATTCTTCAAGTCCTTATACCCCAGACTGACCACATACAGGGAGGCAATCTGGGTGTGGGGTTGAGACTTTAATTGTACCCTCAACCCCAGACTAGATAGGTTGGACGAGAAGTACAAGAAACCTGCACCGCTGGCCAAAATTTTGGGTGCCTTCCTGAGTGACCTATAGCTAGCAGACGTTTGGAGAGAGAATCACAGAGACACACAGGGATACTCGCACTACTCAGCACCACACGGAACACACACTAGAATAGACTTTATCTTTACAGGAATTGAAATCCTGGGTGAGTTTGTGGGGACTGAATACGAGGCTAGGGTTCTCTCGGACCACGCCCAGTTGATAGCATATTGGCAGGCAGGCACCCTGAGGGCCCCAATACCAAGCTTGAGCATGAGGTCTGAAGCCCTGTATGATGACATCTTCAAAAACCACCATGGAGACACAATAACAGAATACTTTGACAGCAACACCCGTAGCATAGCAAAATAGGGGCACTATGGGAAGCCTTCAAAGTAGTCATGAGAGGCACAGCAATAGGGAAAATGGGTGGCCTGAGGGCTGATATACAGAGGACCCTGGAAGGCATGGAGAGAGACATAGCACGGGAAGAAAATGCACTCGCAGGTAGTAATGCGGGTGAGGCAAGACTAATAGATCTGCGACAAAAATGCATAGCTGAATGGGAAAGATTAGGGAGATTGGACTATGCCAAGTACACCCAGAAACTGCACAGGGAAGGAAACAAACCTGGGAGATTGCTAGCATGGTTGTACAGGCGCGAGGAACCTAGGGACATAATTAACAGTATCACACACACGAAGACGGGACAGTGGTTAGAACACAAAGGGAAATCAATAGTGTATTTGCCAGATTCTACCAATCCCTATACTGAAGGGACACTGATGTGAGCAAGACAGATATCGATGAAGCCCTGAGAAGGTTGACCTGCCACAGTTAGAAAGGGAGCAGGCAGCCTCACTGGGTACACCACTGACACTGAATGAAATCAACTCCGTGATAGCCGACCTCGCGACCGCCAAAACACTGGGACTGAATGGTCTCCCGGGTGAATTTTATAAGGTCTATGCAGATGCATTACCGCCTAGGTTATTGGAATTTACACAGAAGCATACGAGTAGGGAACACTGCGCAGCAGCCTCAGGGACTCACTATTTTACCTATACTTAAGCCAGGAAAGCCCCGACAAGACTGCGGATCCTACAGGCCGCTCTCCATGATGAACCAAGACAGCAAAATCTTGGCGGCTGTACTGGCAAATAGACTCAGAACAGTGATAGGTAGTACCTACGAGATTACAGCACTTAATTGACAGCATAAACTACTGGGATGAAGACTGCGCAGTGGCCTCCCTCGAAGTTAAGGCCTTTGACTCGATCTGGTGGGACTGGCTCATGAGAGCCCTGGAGTGGTTTGGGGTCAAGAACGCCTTTATGAGGTGGGTGAGGCTGTTGTATACGCAACCAAGGTGAGGGTGAGAACAGGGAAACTAATATCAGAGGCATGTGAGGTACAGAAGGGCACCAAACAGGGCTGCCCCATGTCCCAATGCTATATATCCTGGCACTGGAGCCATTGGCGGCCTTCCTAAGAACAGAGTACACGGATGCGATGATAGAACTAGACAGGACGGTACACTTGATCTCCCTATACGCGAATGACGTCTTACTGTATGTCAACCACCCCGAGGATAATCTACCGAATTTATTATATGTCATAGACCAGTGTGCTAAGCTTTCAGGAATTATAGTAAACAGAGAACAATCTAGTCTTCCCCCCCTGGGGGGCCTGAGGGAGCTAACTAAGGTACAACTGCCAAACTGGAGGCTGAAGTGGGTGGAGCAATCCTTCCGATACCTGGGAATAAATGTGTGGCACCACCCCGCCTCTACTCATGTACGTTACACACAGAGGGCCCAAATTCTGGAAGAGGCTATCCCTGGGAGTACGGGGTAGGGCAGCATTATTAAAGATGGTGGCACTCACGTGCCTCCTGTACCACTTCACTAATGTACCCTTTAACATACCTAGAAAATTCTTTAGGCGACTGGACGGGATGACAAGAGAGTTCCCTTGGGGAGCAGGGAGGAACAGAAAACGCCCTCAGCACACTGCAGAGGCACTATGGTGGGGGTGAGATGGCTGGACAGTTGCAGTTTGTGGCAAACTGGCTCGGAGATGAAGCCATGCTAGACACCCAGCTCCTGCAGTCCATGCTGAAACATTATTACCTGAAAGAGGGGCTCTGCGTGCAAAATATGAAGCTACCAAGACCCTCCGGTTTGTTGAAAATCTGCAGAGACCTGTGGAAAAGGGCCTGGAAACTTGCTGGGACCCCAAACCCATATTCTAAGAACATACCCATAATAGGAATCATAGGAAAAGGACTAGCCACAATGAAACAGTTCAGAAAACACTGGGAGGGCAAATGAAACAGTTCAGAAAACACTGCGAGGGCAAAGGTATTGCCACAGTGGGTCACCTTTTGAGGGAAAACGAGCTGCTGGAATTCTCGACTGTGGTTAGCGAATATGGAATACACGAGAGACAATTCTTGACACACTTGGGAGTAGTTGGTAGAATGGACAAAGGATGGCCGGAAGCGAGAGGCGAAGAAGACTCCAGCACCCCACTTGACACATTGTAGGATACATCAGAAGGGGGACACATGGTATCCAGAATATACAACCTATTACTAGGAGGGTTAGACAAAGGGAAATTGGCAGTGGTAGGTAGTAGGTGGGAGCGGGACGTGGGAAGGGCATTTACAGACACTGAATGACAGAGGGTGCTGCTGTATATCAAGAGAGTCTATAAGAATGCTAGATTCAAACATACTCAAAAAACATGTGACACACAGGGCATACCTCACCCCACACCGGATGCCACGCATCTACAAGGATAACGACCAGGCTTGCTCAAGATGCACCCAGGATGGGCGGACATGATGCATATGTCCTGGATATGCCCAGTGATTGTGGCCTTCTGGGAAACTGTTGCAGAAAAGGTAAAGAGAGGGGGAATACAGATACAAGCATGGCCCTAGGAGTTTTGCTTGCTGGAGCTGTTCCCAAGAAAGGGGAAGCAGGTCACTCACCTAGCAAAAATGAAATACTTGATCTGTGTATTAGCAAAGAGGAGTATAGCGATGGCCTGGAAATCAACCGATGGACCCAGCATAGAGGCTTGGTGGGCAGACTTGAAATGCTGGTCACTGGCAGAGACTGCGGTGAGGCACAGGGCACTGCAGAAGGGAGCACACAAGGGGATGGATGGCCTGGAAGCCTGTAACTAAATGACACAGACGATGTTCGACACTGGGGACATCAGGAACCCCTGAATGGGAGTCAGGAAGGGCACCCTATCATAGATCACTGGAACCAACAGTACACATGGAATGCTAAAAGACAGTGGCTAAAGCACTACCATAAACAATGGCTGGGGAGGCTGCCGAGAGACTGAACCAGCAGTAATGATGGAAAGTAGCATCCACCGGACAATATATGTAGCAAAACCCATGTCACAGGGCAGAATGTTAATGTTCTTTTGTATGTCTGTTGAATAAACTAAAAGAAAAACTTTAAAAAAGAAAGAAAAACGTACCCCAGACTGTTCTGAACCTGAACTTCATTAAATGTATCTAGAGTTGAATGCAAGACCTCGGCCTTATCCAAAGCAGAATAGAGAGTGAAAGTATTGTGAAAGTGGTCAAAATATCTTTTACCCAGCTTTTGCCACACTTATGGTCTGCTGCTCCATTGCTTCATGAATGCTGGTTTTGTCATGCTCCTTGATGCTGTTGAACTCGTCAATGCAGCACAATCCTCCGTCTGCAAGCACCAGTGCTCCAGCTTCCAAATTCCATTCTCCCGAGTCCTTCACAGCAGTCACGGTCAAACCTGAAGGAATACATATCAAGGTAAATAACGTGATTACTTATTAGCACAGTTTCTCTAAGCCCTTAACGATTGCAGAAGGTTGCCGCTAGATATACCTTTCCAGGAACAATTACTCATCTTGCATTGAATGATTCAGCAAAGCTGGTCACATGTCAGATCTTTTTTAAATTTGTTTAAATGTCGTTTTATTAGGTTCGACAGATGCTGTCGTGAGCAAAACAAAAATCGAGTGGGTTACACAGAGGGGAGCAGCAGCAGACATAGAGACAGTGTTAAATACATAATCTTTATTGTGCCATTTCAGAGCTGGGGGCAGTGGTGGATGACAGCGGCCCTGGTTTTCATTCTACAAGCTTATTACGATGTCAGGGGCCCTGGAGTGACCGTGGCTCCAGGGATTGCCCATTTGTTATGTTTCATGAAACATCAGAGAACAAATAGTTATAGTTCACTAGAGGACTCGATTCAGTTCAATAGGTATAGGCCAAAGTCAATGGACTAGTGTCTTGGATAGGAAAGAGCAGTTCTTGAAGTAAAACGGTAAAGTCTTTGCCAAAGTTCTCAGAAGTAGTTTGTACGAAAAAGAATCATATGTTGGGTCACAAGCTGATTAGGCCTGCAAGTTTGGAAAGTTCCACGAAGTTTCACCGCGAGAGAAGCGTTCTCTCAATCGGGTTGGCACAGTACCTTAGTATGAAGCAAAGGATGCAGCTGAAGACATTGGTTCCTGGCAGTTCCTGTAGATATCACTGTCCCTGAGCCTCAGTCGTGGGGACAACAGGGAAGACGTCGGGGGACTACTGCACTACACAGGATCGTCGGAAAACGCTGACAAAATGGAGTCACTTCAGTTCGAGTAGCTGTTCTTCAAGCACACAAGCTGGTGTCCTTCCCAGTGGTTAATCCTAACCAGCTTCGAGAATGGTATCCAGGTGGCTTACGAGTTGAATGGTCCCACCAATTCAATGGAAGAAGTCGTCCTTGAAGGGGCTTCTCTGTGGAGATGAACTTGGCAATTCGGACCTGCAGCAGGGCTTCACCGGGAAAACCAGCGGCCCAGGAGTAGCAGCAGCCGTCCTCTTCAAGCTCGTCTTCGGTTCTTTCGTTCCAGCGGTGGACTCTGCTTTCCAGTCCAGGAGATTCACCTTCGAAGCAGTTTTCTCCCATTCATTCCAGCCTACCTGTCACTCACCAAGCAGGGTGGGTGTCCTTGCCGGTCAGTCAGCCAGCCAATCACGCCAGAGTGCATTTGGGTCTCCTAGGTGACTAAGCACAGGGAGTTTCGGGCACCTCCCTCACTTCCTGCCCACCCCAGACACTCGGACGCCAGAGGAGGTCTTCACTCCTGAAGCCCGCCAAAGGCTTAGAAACAAAGGGACCAAACCTGGTTTGGCGTGCAGAGACAAACACTAGAAGGACCTTTTAAAAAAGAAATGGTGAAAAAAGAAGACCGGGACCTGTTTAAACAAAGGGGCTTAAGGCGCCATCTTGAAAAACATGGCTCCCGCAATTTTTAGCTACCTGTGTTCGCGGTCGGGAAAAATCATGGTCGTTTGTTGTAAAACCACTGCCACCAGCCATTTCGATAGAAAAGGGTAGCAGTTGACTGCTACATGAGTTTCTAGACACAGGGGATACTAGGTAACCCCTCCAGCACTCTATAGGAAGATAGTGTGTGCTGGGTCTAGGAATTTAAAAAGACTAGTAAAGTCAATTTAACCTTACATTCTCTGGGAAACAGTAGTTTATCCCAGAGAAGGTATTTAATCCTTTTGAAAGTCTAAAAAGACATTCCTGTGTCACTGCACTGAGGGTGCTGTGTAACACACATGAAAAGATGTCTATGGAGTTATTTTAAAACTCCATAACCAAAAGAAATAAAACACAGAAAACAAACAGATTTTTAAAAAGTTCAGAGTCTCAAAGTTCAGCAAAAGAGCTGGGGGTCTCCAAGCTAGAGGGAATTAGCACATTTATTAGAATTGTCCCCAACACTCGTCCCCCCAGACTAAGGGACAGGAGGATCTAATCCCCACCAGGATGGATCTCCTGTTGCAAGTCGGTTAAGTGGCCTGTTGAGTACACCAGCAACCTTTTGTAACCCTTGCTATGACACTTTATATCAGGTGTTTTCATTTGCAAGCTATATGACCTACAAACCTTGTTTGGTACACCTTCCTTATTTAAGATATAGGGGATCTGATCTATCAGTCCCTCAGAAGTTGTAACAACTACTGAACCTACAATAGGCTTTTTCAAGGGGTCCTTAGAAATGAATCCCTTAGACATAGAGGAGCCTCCATGGTTCCTCGCCACCTCTCTCACAAGAGCAGGTTGGGTCTCGGGTCTCTTGGTTGGAAGGGCTGTGAGCAAGGTACATGCTGCCACTTCCTCTGAGATCTGGTTTTACCTGTTTTAGAAGTTTCCCTCCTAACACTAGGGTTTACACTGAAGTCTTCAGTAGAATATCCAACAGTCTTAAGGTGTTTAGCCTTAGACCTATTTTTTCCTGGTTTTCCACCAGCTTTGAGAATGACCAGTTCTCACAGGCCTACAGAGGGGTCCAATTCATCTATCCACCTCTTCCTCAGAAGTGGGCGGGGGAGGGGCAAATACTTTACAACCAGATGGGCAATGCTGGAGCTTGGTTGAGGCTCCCATTTCCCTACTATTCTAGCCTCAGATTTTCCTTGGTTAGAGGTCAACTTACTAACACAAGGGCTTACAGTGGGGGTCTCTGTAGAGGTTCCCACAGCCTCAGAGTGGTCTCTTAAGGTTGCCACTCTAGCCAATTTGGTTTGGTTTCCTCTCACTGGGAGGACTGTGGGTACTGGACACTACTGCTAGAGTTTTTAAATCATTCCCCAACAGGACTCTCCCAGGCACCTCTTTCTGAATACTGACAGGAATCCTCACTGTCATATTGTTAAACTGAATGAGAGTTGGTAAAATTGGAACCAATTGGACAGGGCCTCCAGCAAATCTAATGGGATCTTTGTGTGCCTTAGCAACATCCTCAGGCTTGAAAAAGCGTTCATCCACAACTGTTCTGCTGGTCCCAGTGTCTTTCATGGCAGGAGTATCCTGGCCATTTACAAGAACACTGTCCATATAATACCCTCTAGAGTTCTCTGGAATGGAGTTGTACACATCCATATTCTGTTTCTTACCCAGACCCAGGGGCTCTAAGGATACATTGGCTTGAACGCTCAAGGGTTCTTCAGCCAATAGGTAAAAGTGAACACTAGCCATGTGTACTTCTTCCTCTGGGGGGAAGGCTAAGGAGGCAGTGCTGACCCCTGCAGGTTTACCCTGGCATCTGGGATCTCCTTTCAGATGGTCTACAGACCCACAGACATAGCATTTACCAAATACTCTCTGGAATGGGGGGTTTCTGCTGACCTCCCTCTGGTTAGACACCAGAGGATTCACTAGACCTACCAGGTTTCCCATGGGATCTACACTTATGTGTTTTGGGGGCTTCTTCTGGTTGGTTGGAATTAGAATTATCTTTATTCTCATCTTTGTGCTGCTTCCCCTCAACCTTTTTGTGAGTGGCCCCAGAATCCTTATGAGTGGCCCTGTTGGCTACCCATGAGTCAGCTGCTCTTGCCAACTTTTTGGGATCAAGTTCCTTAGAGTCAGCCAAGTGATGTCTCAGCTCAGGAGAGCAGGCATCAAAAATAGTTTCCAATAAAAACACATTTCTCATTCCTTCAAAAGTGTTAAATCTGTAACCCTTTACCCAACCATCTAAGTTCTTCAAACACTCACACACCCAGGTAGCCAAGGGGTACCACCATGCTTTTTGAGGGTCCTAAACCTCTTAAGGTACTGGGAAGAAGTTTTCCCAAATCTACCTATCAAAGCTAGCTTTACATTTTCATACTCCAATCTTTCAAGTTCCCCCACCTCCATTACATCATCAGTTGCAACCTGGGGGGGCCTAGACAAAAGCCAAGGAATCAACTGATTCCCTGTGAAACCCTGAATCACATGGTTATATTCAAAAGCAGCCAACCAATCCAAAATATCAAGTCTCACCTCATACATACTCACAGCTTCTTTAGGCATGCAAGGCCTCTTAGGACTGGAAGACCTAGAAGACTCTGGGATAGAACCATTTTCAAGAGACAATTTCTTCATTTCAAGAGCATGATGCATTTCCATTTCTCTGAGCCTGATTTCTTGATGTTTACTGTCAATTTGTATTTGGATTCTTTTGAACTCTAACTCAAGTCTCATCTTTTCAAGAGAGACAAATTCTGTACTCAGTACTGGACCTGGTAGGGTCCCTGTGTGTCAGAATCCGAGTCTTCGGATTTGTGACTCACCTGTTTACTCATGTTCCTTTTCTTGGAGTTCACAGACTTCTTCCTGGAGGAGCGAGCCTTATAGAGGTAGGGTCTTGATTCCGCTGAATCCAGTCTGAAGGATCCGGGAAGGGTCAGAGGCAAGGAAGGTATAGCGGAAAGCAAAGCTCTGAAAGCGGAGATTGCGGAGGAGTACGGGAAAGGAAACCAGGAAGCATAATAGATGCGGGCACTAGTTAAACACAAAGGTAAAACAGGGCCAGGAGAGTTAGGTACAACACCTTCCGGGACAAGGGGTACAGGCAAGCGGAGCATTGAGATGCACTGAAGCATGGGGGCGTGTCTGTTTTCAAGGAAGCATGAGAGTGAATTGGATGGACTAGACCGCACAGTTTCTTGGTTTCGGCCATGTTGGGAAGGATCGGAGCGAATCGGTCATTGACTAAGGGACCAGGCTGACCAGAAGGGTCGGTATCGCGATTCATGAAAGCATGCCCCCTTCTAAGCTCCAATCCACCCGGCTTACCCGGATGAGTCCAATGAAAATGCTGCAACAGACTGGGAGCGTTCATGTTGGAGGCTGGTTCCCAAGTCCGTTCACTCAGAAGATAGCCTTTCCATTCCATCAAATATTGGAGGCGACCTCTTCTGTACCTGGAGTCGCAGATCCTGGAAACCTCAAATTTGACTTGGTTGTAGACAAGGAATGGGGGAGGTTGAAGTTTTGACTAGGTGGAGTGATGAAATGGTTTCAATAAAGATGTATGAAAAACAGGGTGGATTCTTTTCAAGGAGTCTGGTAATTGTAGTCGGAAGGCAACAGGGTTGATGATTTCAGTCACCGTTAAAGGTCCGTAAAAACGAGGTGCCAGCTTGTTGGGTCTCAGATTTTTGGGTAGGTATCGAGATGAGAGCCAAACTTTGTCTCCAACAACATAAGGCGGCCCAGGTCGCCTCCTAGTGTCCGCAAATTTCTTTATGTCCATCCTGGCCTTTTCTAGGTGTTCCTTAACTTGTTTGTGAACTGATACCAGCTGAGCAATCCAAGCATCCACTGAAGGAGTTAAGGTGCTCTGTGGTAAGAGCGTGGGTAGCACAGACGGATGGAACCCCTGAGTACAAAATCTTAGTCATGGAATTATCAGAATTGTAAGGAAATTCGGCTACATGGAATCAATGACCATTATCCTGGACCTTCGAAGCAAAACACTGTAGATACTGTTCAAGGGTTTGGTTTACTCTCTCAGTGATGCCATTTGTTTGTGGATGATATCCTGACGATAAGGCACGTTGAATGCCCAACTGCTGGCAGAGATGTTTCCAGAACTTGGAAATGTATTGTGGTCCACGGTCGGAGATGATCTTAGAGGGCAGGCCGTGCAATCAAAAGATGTGTCTAACAATGACCCCTGCCATTTCAAGTGCTGAAGGTAGTTTGGTTAGAGGAGCAAAATGAGTCATTTGAGAAAAGAGGTCTATAGTGACCATTTGGTCGTATACCCTTTGGAGGAAGGAAGATCCACAATGAAATTGGTGGCAATAGTTTCCCAGGGTCGAGATGGCAGGTCAGGTTGTTGAAGCAGTCCTTCTGGTTTCCTGTTGTCGATCTTGTTCTGTTTACAAACTGAACAGGCTTGTATATATGTGCGTATGTCAGAGCGTATTTTAGACCACCAGAAGTTCCTCCTAATTGTCTCATAAGTGGCCTTGATTCCTCGGTGCCCGGAATGGAATGCGTCATGGCAGAGATTCATGATCTTTGTCCGAGTGTTTTCAGTGGGAATAACCAGATTCTTGTCCTTGAAAAGGTATCCATCCTTGGTGGAGAGTGCCTAGAGGTTATCCTTGATGTAATCCTTCCAAATGTCAGAAGTTGCAGTTTCTGAGCATATCATTTCTAGAAGTGAGTTGGCCTGGGCTATGAACACCTTGTCAGAAAACATCTTGGGAAAGGTTAGTGTATCTTCTGTCATGTAATCAGGTCTTCTGGAGAGGGCATCAGCAATTACATTAGAAGGACCAGGAACGGGTTGAATGCGGAACTGGTATTGGGTGAAGAAATAGGCCCATCGTGCTTGGCGACTGTTTCTGTATTCCATGGACTGTAAAACTTGGGAGGTTCCGATGATCAGACCTCACCAGTACGGGATGTCTGGCGCCCAAAAGGAGAGGACGCCATTCTGTAAAGGCTTGTCTGATGGCGAGCAATTCCTTCTCCAGGACAGAATAATGAGTTTCACTAGGATGTAGGGTTCATGATAGATATGCAATGGGGTGCTCATGTCCGTCAGCAGCTACTTGTTTGAGGACTGCCCCGATTGCATATTCTGAAGCATCAGTCTCTACCAGGAAGGGTTTGGTGGTGTCTGGTTGGGCCAGGATGGCTGCACTAGTAAATTGGTGTTTAAGTTTCTGAAAGGCGGCTTCTTGGATGGCTGTCCAGTGAAAGGGCGTGATTTTCTTTAGGAGATGGACAATGGGTTGTACAATAGCTGAGAATGTAGGGATGAATTTCCTGTAGAAATTGGCAAGTCCTAGGAATGACTGTACTTGTTTCACTGAGGTTGGAGCCGGCCAGGAGAGGATAGCTTCGACCTTGGTGGGGTCCATGGCCACCCCCTGAGGGCTCAACACGAATCCTAAGTACTTAACCGTGGACACGTGGAAGATGCACTTTTCAGGTTTGGCCAACATATGGTGATCTCGTAACCGTTGTAAAACCAAAGTGACGTGTTTCTGATGTAGAGCTGGGTCTTGTGAGAAAATCAGTATGTCGTCTAAGTAGACAATAACGAAAAGGAACAGCATGTCAGAGAAGACTCTGTCCATAAAACGTTGGAATATAGCAGGAGCATTGGCCAAGCCAAATGGCATCACCAGATATTCATAGTGACTGAAGGGGGTCCGAAAGGCCGTCTTCCATTTGTCGCCTTCCTTGATGTGAATCAAGTGGTATGCTCCTCGTAAATCCAGTTTAGTGAAGATCACTGCTCCACGTAACACCTCCAGAATGTCCAAAATGAGTGGCAACGTGTATCGGTCTTTTAAGGTACATTTGTTCAGGCCCCGGTAATCCAGGCATGGACGGAGTTCCTTTGTATCCTTTTTTGGTACGAAAAAGAGAGAGGCTCCAGCTGGGGATTTGGACGGACGGATAGTCCCGTTAGACAGATTGGTGTCTAGGTATTCACTAAGGGCAGATTTCTCAGGCTCTGATAGAATGAACATCCTTCCAAAGGGAATGACTGCATCCTCTTTCGTATCCATGGCACAGTCTTCAGGGCGATGAGGAGGAAGTGACTGTACAATGACGGAAGAAAATACATCAGAGAATTGATGGTATACCTCAGGTACCTGTGTAATAGAAACGGTAATGTGTTGAGAGTCTGGGCCCCTTTTTCCTGTGGACTGTTGGGGTTTCCCGGAAAGACAATAAGCAAGACAGAACTCAGAACCCAAGAACAAGGATCCTGCCATCCAGTTGATGTAAGGGTTATGTATTTGCAACCAAGGCATGCCAAGCACTATGGGGTAGTGGGCTGCCTTAATTATGTCAAAACGCACGTACTCTTGATGGTTGTTAATAGTAAGCAAGAGCTCAGAGATTTGCTGCGTTATCGGTCCGGAAGATAGGGGTCTTCCATCTATTCCTTCTACCGCCTGAAAGACCTTCTTGTTTTCTCGTGGAATGTGATGCTTCTGTGCCCATTCGTCATCGAGAAAGAGACCCATGGCCCCACAATCCACCAAGGCCAGGATGGAAAAATTTTCCTTGTTGGGAGTTGAAAGGGACACTTGGAGTAGCACAAAGGAGTTCTTTAGGGAACAGTCCAGTGTTAGAGGAACTTTGGAGCATGAATCTTTCTCCCGAAACTGGGCTCTGTTCAGGAACAGGAGCTGGCGTTTCCTGAGCGTCGTGGGGGAGCTATCGGGCAATTTCGTACTAAATGTTTGTCCGATGCACAATACATACAGAGACCACTATTGATTCGCCGGGTCCTTTCCTGGGAAGTAATGGGGCCCCTCAAGGATCCCAGCTGAATGGGTTCTGGCTCAGTCGGGCTTTGGGTGGGTATGTCCTTTTCCCTGGGACTGGTGTGTTCAGGTAGAGTTCTAGGTAGAGGACTCTGTCTTCCTCTTCTCAGCCTTTCTTTCTTGTATCCTGAAGTCGATCTGTAGAGACAGGTCGAATAGGGCCTGGAAGGATCCGGGACGGGCTACCCCGGTCAATTCATCCTTAACCTCTTCATTCAGTCCTCGTCTGAACAAGGTAAAGCAGGCGTCAGGTGTCCAGTCAGCGTCTTTAGCCAATTGTTTGAAGCGGGTCACATATGTCAACATATCCTGGTTGCCCTGCTGGAATTCCAGCAGTTTTTCCTGGGTGGAGTACGCCTGTCCACGGCGATCGAACATGGCCTTGAGGGCGGCAACAAACTCGTCATAGTTGTCGAGTAACTAATCCCCTGCAGACACCAAAGGGGTCGCCCAGGCCAACGCATTGCCGGATAAGTGAGAGATCATAAACCCCACCTTGGCTCTGGGAGTGGAGAAGTAGTAATGTGTAAAGGTAAAATGAACCAACTTGAATCGAGGAAGGAGCGTAAGGTTTTTGGGTTACCATCATATTTATCCACAATGCCTCCTACAGATGCACTTTCTTGATAAGCTGAATCCCTGGATAGCACGAGCTGTTTTAAGGCCGCATTTTCAGCAATAAGGTTTTGTACTTCTGTAAAATGTTCCTGCATTCCTCTCATTAGATCTTGTACGGCAGCCTCCATTGTGGGAACGGTATTAGTTGGTAGGTGTCTCAAACTGTCAGAATCTGAGTCTTTGGATTTGTGACTCACCTGTTTACTCGTGGTCCTTTTCTTGGAGTTCACGGACTGCTTCTTCCTGGAGGAGCGAGCCTTATAGAGGTAGGGTCTTGATTTCGCTGAAACCAGTCTGCTGGGAGGCGACGACTGCAAGAGTTCCAGGCTCCCTCCTGCGGCAGCACCGAAACTCGGAGAACGTTCAAGGTTCCTGGAAGGATCCGGGAAGGGCCAGAGGCAAGGAAGGAATAGCGGAAAGCGAAGCTCCGAAGGCGGAGATCGCGGAGGAGTATGGGAAAGGAAACCAGGAAGGATAATAGATGCGGGCACTAGTTAAACACGAAGGTAAAACAGGGCCAGGAGAGTTAGGTAGAACACCTGCAGGGACAAGGGGTACAGGCAAGCGGAGCGTTGAGACGTGCCGAAGCGCAGGGGCGTGTCGGTTTTCAAGGAAGCAGGAGAGTGAATCGGTAAGACTAGACTGCACAGTTTCTTGGTGTCGGCCATGCTGGGAAGGATCGGAGCGAAGCGGCCATTGACTAAGGGAGAAGGCTGACCAGAAGGGTCGGTATCGCCGATTCACGACATTGTGGTTATAGCTTGAGGACCTAAAGCAAGTAGAGGTGCAGTGGGGCTCACCTCCTGAGAGTCCCTCTGACTCTTCTAACTCATCAATATCATTACAGTTGGACTCTGAATCATTATCATCCTCATCAACATTATGCACATTTGCTGAGGGGTTATAACTCTACTTCCCAGTTTTTGATGATTCAACAATTTCTCAATCAATTCATTTTTCTTGCCTTCAACAGAGAGAGACCTGGCTTTACATATATCTTTCAGTTGATCTACTGTTAGAATGATTAGGGCTACCTGTTTGAAGTTATCCATATTTTGCATTATAAAACAATTGCTTTTCTGGTATTGCTTAGCCTTGTGAAGGTTATTTGAGCAAAAGTAAGAGCAGCACTCTCAATGTAACAACTATACTTTATCCCACAGCTGCCACCAGTGTTAGGCAGAATTGCATGCAGTACCCTCTGGGACCACCACATACAATTAGGACTATAGGTGTAGGCAAAAACCAACTTTTGGTATAAGTCAGCACTATACAGTTTTATGGTAGCGAGCTGGCAGCCAGTCTTATCTCAAGAGGGAATGTGAGCAGTATAACAGGTTACACAGAGGTCTTACAATCTCAGTGGTTCAAGTAGACACTTATATTCAAGGTTTCTTGGTAACCACTTATTAATTTATTACACAATCATTTAGAAAACATTCACTAGGAGGAGGCAATTTAGCATTATACACAAACACACTTCAATAGCAAACCAATAAGTTTCTGAACAAATTAGGCTCCCCTGAAATAGGAGCAACAGTACCATTTTCAGTTGGGTGATATTGTATGTAAATATGTGCTTTGTAGGGCGCTTTGGATTAATGCGCTATATAAATAACACATCATTATCATTTCAGTTATTTTCAAAGGGAGCAAAAATGCACAAGTTAGCAGAATAGACCACAAATACTTTCTTAGGCAGTGCAAATAGTTATAGTTCACTAGAGGAGTCGATTCAATTCAATAGGCATAGGCCAAAGTCAATGGACTAGTGTCATGGATAGGAAAGAGCAGTTCTTGAAGTAAACAGTAAAGTCTTTGCCAAAGTTCTCAGAAGTAGTTTGTACAAAAAAGAATCATATGTTGGGTAACAAGCTGATTAGGCCTGCAAGTTGGGAAAGTTCCATGAACTTTCACCGCGAGAGAAGTGTTCTCTCAATCAGGTTGGCATAATACCTTAGTATGAAGCAAAAGATGCATCTGAAGACGTTGGTTCCTGGCAGTTCCTGCAGATCTCACTGTTCCTTAGCCTCAGTTGTGGGGACAAGAGGGAGGACGTCGGGGGACTCCTGTACTACACGGGATCGTCGGAAAATGCTGACAAAATGGAGTCACTTCAGTTCGAGTAGCTGTTCTTCAAGCACACAAGCTGGTGTATTTCGTCCTGGTTAATCCTAACCAGCTTTGAGAATTGTATCCAGGTGGCTTATGAGTTGATTGGTCCCACCAACTCAAAGGAAGAAGTCACCCTTGAAGGGGCTTCTCTGTCGAGATGAACTTGGCAATTTGGACCTGCTGCAGGGCTTCACCGGGCAAACCAACGGTCTAGGAGTTGCAGCAGCCGTCCTCTTCCAGCTCGTCTTCGTTTTTTTCATTCCAGTGGTCGACTCTGCTTTCCTGTCCAGGAGACTCGCCTTTTAAACAGCTTTCTCCCATTCATTCCAGCCTAGCTGTCACTCACCCAGCAGGGGGGTTGTCCTTGCCGGTCAGTCAGCCAGTCAATCACACCAGAGTGCATTTGGGTCTCCTAGGAGACTAAGCACAGGGAGTTTCGGGCACCTCCCTCACTTCCTGCCCACCTCAGACACTCAGACGCCAGAGGCGGTCTTCATTCCTGAAGCCCGCCAAAGGCATAAAAACAAAGGGACCAAACCTGGTTTGGCACGCAGAGACAAACACTAGAAGGACCTTACCGAAAAGAAATGGCGAAAAAAGAAGACTGGGTCCTGTTTAAACAAAGGGGCTTAACGTGCCATCTTGAAAAACATGGCTCCTGTGATTTTTAGCTACCGGTGTTCGCGGTCGGGAAAAATCGTGGTAGTTCGTTGTAAAACCACTTGCACCAGCCATTTCGATAGAAAAGGGTAGCATTTGACTGCTATGTGAATTTCTAGACACAGGAGATACTAGGTAACCCCTCCAGCACTATTTAGGAAGAAAGTGTGTGCTGGGTCTAGGAATTTAAAAAGACTAGTAAAGTCAATGTAACCTTACATTCTCTGGGAAACAGTAGTTTATCCCAGAGAAGGTATTTAAACCTTTGGTAATTCTAAAAAGACATCCCTGTGTCACTGCACTGAGGGTGCTGTTAACACACATGAAAAGATGCCTATGGAGTTATCTTAAAACTCCATAACCAAAAGAAATAAAACACAGAAAACAAACATATTTTAAACATTTCAGAGTCCCAAAGTTCAGCAAAAGAGCTGGGGGTCTCTAAGATAGAGGGAATTCGCACATTTATGAGAATTCTCCCTAACAGATGCGCTGCTTGAACCCTGAATATAGCGACTTTCCTCATCCCCACGGGTGGTATGACTTGTTTGCCTCATCACTAAGCCTTTCACCTCAAAAATGCCATCGGCCACTTTCCAGTATGGCCGTAGGCCTACCGGAATTGTTCTCTCTTCAAACCATCCTTTCCTGGATCATTCCATCAGTTTCACAATGGTTGAGTTGTTCGCCGATTCTTCTTTCCATTGCCCTTCACTCATAACAAGAAACTTTTGCTTCTGAGAGCACCTATGGATGCCACTACACACTCCTTCAGAAAGTCAATTGATGCATCTTTTGTTTGCGGTAATTGAGACATCCAGTCTGCTTGGGCATTTTTCCATCCCGCTATGTGTTTAATTTCAAATGTGCACTCCTGTAGTTCGGCAGCAATGCGGGACTGCCGGGCATTGATGGGTTTGCTTCTCTCAGACTGAGCATGTGAATTAATGGCTTATGGTCTGTTACTAACTGAAATGCTGTGCCCCACACACATGTTCTGAAATATTTATTTTCCTACCATGGAATAGTTCATTTGCGGCTGAGACAATGCCTTGGAAGCGAACGCCACTATATGTTCTGCGTCACCCTTTCTTCTGTTAGCCTAGCCCCCAGGCCATAGGCGCTGGCATACGTTATAATGGCGGTCTTCCACAACGGATTGAATGGCTCGAGGTACAGGACGCTTATAATTTGCTCTTTGACCTTGTCGAACGCCTTCATTTGCTCTTGATGCCAGTCATACTAAGCCCCTTTCTTAAGCAATTCCCTCAGTGGTGCAGTGGTCTGAGAACTTCGAAACAAACTTTGCGTAGTATTCTGCGAAGCCCAAAAACGGCCTCAGTCCCTCTTTGTTTGCAGGCGCTGGCGCTCTCACGATGGCTTGTAACAAGTTCCCCTCTCAGGCTCATCGCCTCCCTCAAAAACTTGTAGCCCATGTACTCCACCTCTTTGGCTTTGATCACACACTTTGTAGCGTAGTCTCACTCCAGCTTCTTATAATTTGGTGAGGACCTTCTGTAATACGACATTGGTCTCAATGTCCTCTGCGTAGATCAAGATGTCTTCTTGAAAATAAAACACATTGCCTATATTGAGCAGAAGAGAATACATCATCCGCTGAAAGGCCGAAGCCGCCAAGAAAAACCCAAACAGCATGCAGGTAAATTTGATATGTGCCAAATGGTGTAATGAACACTAGTGTCGGACTGGGACAAGAAATAGGCCCGGTCACCCAAAATAAAGTGGCCCACCCCTCGCCTCACGACCCTTGATCTCTGATGACATCACCAGAAGTGATATCATTTGACCCCACCCCAAAGTCACATGCCGGGAAGCGATGAAACACAACCTTTCACCCCTTGACAAAACAGGAAGTGGCATCAAATAGCATTGCCCCAAAGTACACTAAACTATTGTGAATCCAAGCAGACGCCCAAGGCCAAATGATAATAGGTTATGGAATAGCACTTACGCCAACGCTCTTTTTTATAGAGGGCATCGATTCCTTATGTAGGCTTATCTGGTGTTACGCATCTCTCCTATCCAGCTTCGAGAACACCATGGCTTCTTTCATTATGAGGATCAGCTTGTTTATACTTGGGATAGGGTAACTGTCCGTGTTCACCTCCTGATTCAAGCTGTGGCAATCTATGCACACTCTGATATCAACAGAGTGTTTTTTTTTTTTAAAGTACCACTGGGCTCAGCCATTCAAACGATTGTACCATCTCCATTGTGCAGTCTTTCAACATCCTTTCCAACTGCGCCTGTAGGGCTGCCATCGCCATCACTGGCACCGGTCTCACATTGTGCTTTACTGGAACTGCGTTGTGTTTCAACATGATTTTATGGACATAGTTCTTTCTTCTCCCAGGATTTTCGGAGAATAAACGGGGTAATTCTCCCCTGGACACTGACGCTTCTCCTGCATTCACCAACAATACCGGGTCCGCTGTTCTGTGATCCAGCCTGATGTTCAATTTGGCCTGGTCATCCCACCCTAACACAGCTGGACCTTCCTCCAAAGAAATACAACCTGGTCTGCGTCACTCTGCCCTTGAATTAAATGGTGCTGCAAATGTATCCCAACAGACTCACGGTGGTGCCTCTGAAGACTTTGGACTTGGGCTTCATCCTTTTCACTTCTACCTCGTCTCTGCCGACCATGTCCATGCCCTGCTAATCGGTAATATCATTAGATATGACCCTGAGTCAGCCATCCCTCTCGTCTTGTTTCCATCCACCTTGATCACGCAGGGTGGTTTTTCCCTTCGGGCCTTCCCACATTATTATTGTTGGTCTCCCATCTTCATGCAACGACTCCCCATCTTTCGCATCAATGATGCAGTCATCTCATTACCTCGCCATATGAAAGTTATTGCGATGTGGCCAAACCTTCGGCAGTTCGGGCACTCCTTGTTCCTTGTTGAATACTCTGTCATTTAACAAGTGTCGGGTGCTGGTGCATTTGTGGAATTTCAAGGGTTCTCTCGCTTTCCTGTTTTCTCTTCTCTGGCGCCTGAATGCCACTTGTCTCTTTTCCCTTTGAACTGCACAACCTTCACATACGGTACCGGAAGACTTCCCGCCAATTCTTTGCGTCTACACAAAGTCTCCAGAGCTGCCCTGGAAATTTAAATAGCCTTGTCGAGCTGCAGATGTTGGGTGTCCTGACCCACGTTTGAGCTATCATGCTGCAACATTTGGTGCTGTGGGCTTAGAAAATCCAAGATGGCCAAAAAGCCCACATGTACGCCAGAATAGGAAAACTGTGCAGTACTGGCATGGAAAACATCATGATGGCCAGAACTTCCCAGAAAATGCACAGGGAAATGCATGAAGAATAGGCTGCCACCCATTTTTGCCTAGGTTGTGAGCACAGGAGGGCACTGCCTAAAACCACCATTGGGCTACCCACACAGTAGCAGGAAACCATTGGGAATGGCAATGCTGATTGCCAAAAGCAACCTAGAACTGTGGGGAATTCATTTTCTTAAATCCCAAAAATGGTTGCATTACCAGTACTCACCACTATCAGAAAGCCGGCGTTTTAAAACCACCAGACTTTTGTGTAAAACTGAACAAATGAAACAAAACCAGACCAAGGAAAGACTTGCTAAGAGGTGGATACAATGTAAAACTATACTCTGAAATGACTTGAAGGAAGTAATTATTTAATGTGTATGTAAAAATCGTAATAGACTTAAACTGGGGGACAAAAAGTGACATTTAGCTGAAACCTGGCTTAATGAAACTGAATTCTGCCTGACATCTACCCCCACAGGAGTTAAAACCTGCTCAGCCACTCTTCCCCTTGCCAAAAGGAGTTGTCACCTCTCTGATTAGATTAGGGGTGGAGCAGCTACAGGGAGTTGAACAAAGGCCTGTCCTGGGCCCAGGCAGATGGTTTATTGGGGGGATCGTAAATGGCTTCCTTTTGAACAAAGCCCTTCCTTGACTCAGGCAGAAGTTATATTGGGGGCGTCGTAAAAGTGGCTTCCTCTTGGCAGAAACTGGGAGGGGCAGCCCCCTCTGAGGACAGGCTGAGCTTAAAGAAAGTGGATAGACTGGTTTCTCCACCATGTGACCTGGGAAGACACACCCCTGTTGGCCAGAATATGATTTTAAGAAAGATGTATAACTCATGGTGCAGACTTGTCAAAATTAGCTAAATGATACCATAATTCTTGTGATTTTTCTGCCCACATTTTAAGAGGTTTTAGGACCCGGTGGTATGATCTGGGGGGTTGCTAGCGGAAAATAGGGTTTCACTCCAAATGTCTGCATGTTAAAAATCTGACACTTCATCAATTAATGTCCACACTCCTTGCGCACATGTGTGTAAATTTGGGTAAATGTCCGATATTGCAAAACCAGTTAGAAAGTGCAAAATGTTGCCATTTCTGAATGCAAGCCCCCAGGAAGAGCAGAGTTTGAACAAAGTATACCTCATGTGATATGTGATGGGTGCATGTAATTTTAAACAACTGTGTATCTGTGCAATATGTATTTGAATCAAATATAGATTTGTGGGCAAACTGACCAGGGGAGGATCCTCTGACCCATAAAACCTACAGCATCACTCTGACTCACATTTCCTTCCCCCAATCATGGGAGAGGGGAGAAGTGGGCCAATGACAAGTAGAGAGGGGCAGGCTTAGCTAGGCCCAGGCACACACCCATTTTCAAAACACATAAAAAGAGACTGCTGGGACAGGTAGAGACATTCAATTCCATTTGCTGCGGAGCATGCTGACCGACGACTTCACATCCAGAGATCCAGACTTCAAATCCATCAATCTCCACAGACCAGAACTTTACTTCAGAACTTAAAGCAAGGGCCTAAACCCACAAACTGAGAACTCTTCTCAGCAGGCCTCAGCATCCTCAAAATCATTTGCAGACTATTCACAGCCGGGCTGAGCTGTTGATTCTGGCCTGAAACCCTGCGCCAGAAAGATCCAGAAGCGGTGCTGTACCCAGAGAAAGCAGAGCAGTATCCAGAACCAGAGGCCAGAGATCCAGAGTGACCCAGACCGATGTTAGCAGAACCAGAGAGCTGACCTAGATGACTGAAGTGCGGAGACCAGAACCGGAGTCCAGTCCAAAACCTGACCAGATCCGTGGCGAGGCCTATTTCAAAAATATATTGCGAGTACCTAGCAGAACTGTGCAGAACCAATCTCTTAGTTAAAATAATCTAATCCAAACTATTTTAATCTAACCAGAACTGCCTACTAGAAGTTGTCACTTGTTATTTTGTAAAGCTGCACCACTGTCACTTGTCAATTCTGAAGCTGCAAGCTGTCACCTGTCATTTTGAGTTTACTTTAAATCCGAAAAACTACCTTTATTTAATCGTCCGTATCTCTGGAACCGTTTGGGCTAGGAACTTGGTTTAACTTTCCCCTGAAAGCCTGGAATCTTACCTTTCCAACGAGCCTGGAACCGACTTCCTACTCCTTATACTTTTCCCGCAATCACGATTCACGCACTTGCGAATTTTACCGCGATTTGCGATTTGGTTAAAAATCCAGCCACGTGTAACCATCAGCAGTCATTTCTTTCCTTGCTAAAAATTCGTTTGCCTCTTAATCACCATCTCTGAATCATTGCTAAAGTGAGCCTGCACTCATCCCTAGTATCTCTCACTCACCCTGAACCTCCTAAAAGGAATTAAAAGCATTTTCAGCATATTTCTCACTTAATTGCCACCACATTCAAAGCACTTGGGCCTGTGTTTTAAAACTCATACCGGTTTTCTCTAAGCTTGCTGGGGGGGGAACTGAATTTCGTATTGTATTTGATTGCATTCCTGAGAACTGTGTGCTCCTCTTTCCATCTACTTCCATGTCTTACATTGCATAGGGGAGGGGGGTGAATTGCCACCAGGGGAAAAGTGAACATATGATATCTTGTGAAACCATATTAGTTAGTTCTGTACTGCATTTTCATTCAACATTGCATCCATTTGAAATCATAAAAGTATTTTTGCTACTTGATCCATCCTATACTAACTCCTCATTGATTGTAAAGAAGTGTGCTAGTGCCAGATTACCCATTGTTGATCAACATCATATGTCTAAGTGTACTATCAGATATTAATTTATTATAAAGTGTGATATATATATATTGTTTAAATTCTCAAATAAACCTTTTAAACTTGCAAAACAGAACTACTTCTTGGCTCAGTGGGGTCAGGGGTGTTATATAGGGGTAGTCATCCAGAACTCATGAACTGGACATAAAGATATATCAATAAGGGTTTCCATTCAGTATCCCAGACTAGGCATTGACTTAGCTGTAGTGTTGAATTGAATCTTCTTACAAAGTGGGGGCTCGAGCCGGACGTCTGGGTTAGATCTATCACTTGTGAAGCTTAATACAGTGTGCTAACTGACGGGATACATACATCCGGTCGGATCACCACGCTGTTTTACGCTGTAAAGCACTCTTCAAAGGGACACTCTAAGGAAAAGGTCTGTTTTGCAAAAAATAAAATACTAATTTCTGTAAGTCAGGACAGAGATCAATCTCTAGAATGACGACCTTGGTAGACATGAAAATAGCGAGGGAGCACCTCTTACATAAGCTATTTGTGAGAGGTGAGTGGACTCACCAGGACCAAACGGTCTGGTTGCAGGCCATCGCGCAACAGGTCACTGAAACAGGGTCAGACATATGGAGAGATCAGGGTCCATTACATGTGGCCCTGAGTGAACTATATATGGCTCCTAAAGCCAAAGATGAACACAATAAGATTGCCAGGATAGCAGCATACCTGTACCTATATATGGGAGACATGCAGGATAAATGTACTGAAAGCCAAGATCTGGCAAATAGGCGACAGGTGGCGTTAGAGAAGGTCCAATCTGACCTGGTCTCTTCTGAGCAGAGGCTGCAGAGGAGCCAGGAGTTAGAAAATGATAGTAGGCAGTATATCATTAAAATAAAAGAGGATATGGACATCCTGCAACAGGAAAAGGCTGACCAGGATACCAGATTTCTGGCCTTGCAAAAGGAGTACCAAGAAGGTTTGGACTCCCTACTACAGAGCCAGAAAAAGCTGGAGCAACAATTAGATTTTGATAGGGTATGTGCTGAGCAGGTAGTCACCGTGCAAAGCCACCTAGATAGGGAAAAAGGCAGAAAGCAATAAATTGATTCTGAAAGACCTGGATACCCAGGCAGAATTTGATCAGGAGCGCCAGAGAGCTGGTGCCTTCTAAAGGCAAAGGGACGACCTGGCGGCACAGATGCAGACTCTTAGTCAGGAAAGGGACACCTTAGGCCAGGAAGTCTGCCATTTAAAAAGGAAAATGGAAGAAAATCACCTGGCCCTCCAGGGACTGGGTGACCTCCAAAAAGAACACCAGAACTTGTTAGAGCACACCAGGAGGGTGGAGGAGGCTCTGGCAAGAAAGGAGCAGGCCAGTAGGGAAGGGACTCAGGAGGTAACCCTCCTGCAGCAAAGACTGGCCCAGTACTCCAGGACCAATCAGGAGGCACAGAGAGAAAATGAGGCTCTCTGTCAGCACAATGATAGGCTCCAACAACAGGTAGCGATGCAGGAGAGACTGATAGAGTCTAGTAAGGCCTTAACTGAGGAACTGAAAGCGCAGGCTCTTGCATTGCAACAGGGAGCAGGGGAGGATAGAGACCAGGTTTGCTGGGAGAGGGAGACCCCTGAGCATAACCTCAGGAGCCCTAGTACCAGAGGCCTTCATATCTCTCAGTCCCTGGACTCTGCCACCCCCATGTCCCCTCGCGCACATGAGCACCGGGCCACAGGGATGGCAGATTACTATCCAACCAGAAGTATGGGGTCATAGGCCAGTACCTCCCAGGAATGGATGGGCGGGCATCCGAGTATGGGCACCCAAGCACAGTGCAATTTAGTGGGGAACCCCAGGAGAGTAGGCCCATTAAGGGCATCCTGAAAACTTCTGCCCAGTTAGGTCAGTGGGGGGGTACCCATCAAATCCTGGCAGCAAGGAGGAATCTGAAGACTCCTCTGAACGGCTCAGGACACAGGAGACCAGGTCCCCACATTCTGCCAGCCATTCCCAGGCTCGCAGAATCCGGGAAAACCTGGAAGATCAGACAGGAACCTCTGGGAGCAGTGCCTCTGAGTCAGAGGATGAATGGACCAGGGTTACCCGAACCAAAAAGGCCAATAAGGCAAAAAGGGCCTTGCTCAAGGACCCATTGACGCAAATAAAGGCAATAAGGAGTGTCATCACGCCTTATCATAAGAACGCCAAGTATTCCGTTTGGGAACACTTGGAGCTCTATGAGCAAATGATGGAGACTTTCCATTTGAAGGACAGCAGTAGCTGCATCCAGTACGTCAAACGGACATTCTCCCCAGAATACTCCAGTTTCTTTGCGGGGCTGGAGGACCAACATCATTTAAGATGGTCCACCTATAAGGCGGCCATCTTGAAACATTTTTCTGTTCACAGAAATCCTCAAGAGGCTCGCAAGGCAGCCTACAATTTGCAATGTGGGGAGGATCAGGCCCCACAAGAGTTTGTGCAAGAATTAAAGCGTGCTTTTGCGCAGACCACCAGAAGGGTGCGCACAGACAGCAAAGAGTTTGTCAATATATTTTTCCATGTTCTCCCTAAATATATAATGACCCAGCTCGTGAGAGATTTTCATGAGAAAAGATCTTTAGACTGGGACATTGAACAGGCTACCCGGATCTATGAGGTGCAGAAGCCTATCGAAAATAAAAATAACGCGCCGAAAAACCCCAAAACCAACAGCACCCCTGCTGCTGCCAAGGTGGCAGAGGTAAAGGTTGCCCCCGTTTTAGATTTGGAGATGGGGGGGCCTAAAAACCTGCCTGCACCAAATAATTCACAGCCCAGAAGGCCCTCGGGCCAGTCACAGACAGGGAGTCGAGGAGGTAGTCCCACAAATGGGGTCCCCCGCTCCCTTGACTATGTAAGTCCCCGCTACAAGGGAAACCGACCAATCCTGGGTTATGTGTGGACTCCTCCAGCCCAAGGGGGGGGATCCAGCCAAGCACCTGACCCGGGGAACTTACCTCCTAACTTCCCCCAGGAGGGCAGAAATTCTCCAAATCCTGGGCAGAACTTTTTCCCCAGGTATCCACCCAATTTCCAGCCCCAAAATCATCCATCCTTCTTTCCCCAATTCCCTGAGCCCAGACAACCTAATCCGGGAGAGGGGAGGCCAAGGGTGGAGGGGTACCAAAATCTTCCCAACCAGGGGTACTACCAGAGAAGGGATAGCTACCCTTCCCGGGATCAGCCCAGGGGAGAAAATAGAGCCCCGTATCAGCCTGAGCGGGTTTCACAACTTGAGCGCCAGGTCCAAAATATGGCACGAGATCTGGGTCACATACTGAGGGCTCAACAGAACCCTCAGATGAGCATGCCACCGCAGAATGCCCCAAACTCGGGACCTGGTGCTCCAGAACAATGACGGGGTCAGCACCCCGATAACACACCGGTTCCCAGGGAGGAGGCACAAGGGAAAGGGGGGTGTAAAGCCTTGGAGGAAGCTTCCTTCCCAACTTGTAAACAGCCCCTGGAAAACCAGGAACCGGAAACAAAATCTCCTGCCCCTGAAAGCCTGCCTCCCAAGGAGCAGAGGGGGGGTAGGAGAAACAAAGGACCCAAACAGACCCACTTTGTGGAGGAGGTACAGGTCTTCCAATTTGAGGGAGAGGGCTCCTCAGAGGATCCTGGGGAAAGGATCTTCTCCTTTAGAGATGGGGGAACTCCTCCCAAGGAAAAATGGGTCCCATGGGATGCCAATTCAGACTGGGGAGATATGGAGACTGAGCTACCGCCGCCCATCATCTCATCCAAGAACCCACAATACCGAAATCCCCTGGTTCAAACCCATCCTGATGACTGCCTCCAAAAAGGGCGGGGCGGCCCAGAACCAGGGGAACCCACAATGGCTCTGATCTCCAGTTGCCAACTTTTTCTTTCAGATTCCCAAGGCTCTCCACAGAATTCTGCCAAAATCTCTTCGCTAGCAATGTCCAAAACCAGAAAATTAGCCCACCAGTTGTCCAAAAATGTGCATTATCTGTGCCCCCTTGAGGAGAAGGAGGGAAGATACTATGCCCCGGTACAAGTACAGGGGCAGGGTACAATTTTGGCACTGGTGGACACTGGATCCCAAGCTGCCCTTCTGTCCAAAAGGGCCTTTGAGGAACTAAATGCAGGAAGGGGGGAGAATTACCGTATTCCTCTCACCTCTCTTCCTGGACAACTGCAGAACTTTGACGGGAAGGAAATTCCCGTTGAGGGGACTGCAGACTTGGACATTAAAATTGGGCGACACAAGGTGAAACACCCGGTCATAGTAGTGACTCCAGAGGGCACCCCTTGTTTACTAGGGAATGACCTCCTGAGAAGGTTGTCACCCCTAATAGATTGTGTAAGCAAGGTCCTCTGGACCCAGACTAGCCGACCAATAAAATTAAAACAGAGCGTCAACCATATTAGTTTAAACGGCACCTGCCACATGGTTGAACAAAAATCTGACCAAGTAGAATTTCACTTCCAGAACAACCAGATTCCAGACGTGACAGTAATAGCAGTAGGACAACAGACTGGTGATGGGGGGTCCTCTCTATTTATGAAAATCAACCTTCCTTCCAGTTTAAGGTGGTATTCTACACTGGAAGGAAACACCCTGAAATTCTTTACTAATCCACAATCAGAAACTCCCACTCCTATAGTTCAGAAAGATGTGAAATCAGCTCAGAGCCTGGCTGATATTCAGCAAATTGGAGAGCAGTTGTTCATCCCTGTTCAGTTAAATGATGGGAAGGACTCTGTTCTCGCTCGAGTGTGCGTGAACAACGGTAAGAGCTTCATCAGCGAAGCCATGTTCCGCCAACTCCCAAAAGATCCAGCCATTCCCACATTTAAACTGATAGACAAATGGGAAATGGACCTGGAAGCACCTAATTCCAAACATCTCCTGCCAAGCAGGTGTATGCTCAAAATCTCTATTGGCAACAAGAGCATAGTCCATAATTGTTGGGTAGTGCGAGACGTCACTGCCGCCTTTTACTTAGGCAGTGACATTCTCAATCGCTTTGCCATTAGTTTGGACCTAATAAACTTCAAAGCTTGGTCCCGATTAGCGGATAATCCCATGGGCTTTGATGATCCAGAAAAAGCATTTAGGTCGGCTCAATTGCTACCTTATGCAGTTGAAATTCAGATCAAAGAGGGAGTCACCATCCCAGAAAGGACCCGACAATTCTCCCTGGAAGTGAAAGTTAAAAGAGGACAATATTTGCAAAACCCTGATGCTTATATACATCTAAATGCTTCTCTCCAACAGCAAGGGTTGGGGGTAAACCCAACACCATTAGTCAACATAGAACATGACACCATTCCAATAGAGGTGGATAACAGCGACTTAAAGAGTATTACTCTAGCCGCAGGCACCATTATTCGAATGGCGATTGATGACCGACATTTCTCCATTGATTTAGGAAATGAACTGTTAGGACCAATCCCCAAGGACTGTTTTGACAGTGAGGACAATACAACACCAGACAGGATTTTCACCCGGCATGGGGGGAACTTCCTGGTGTACACTGCTTGCCCTTATGGTAAGGAAGATGTGACTTGTGACTTAAGGAGGGATGAGGTGATTTTCCAGGTCCATGAGGGTTGCCTTTCCCACCTGAGGCCTCCAGTCCAAATCAGCACTCTGACCAGGGACTTCTCCACCCAGCTGGAGGAGGCCGCTGAGATAGCCAAACCAGAAGTCTTTCCAGGCTTCAGGCAGATGGTGGAAGAGAGGGTCAACCTAGCTGATGCCTGTGTGACTCTGGAACAGAAGCAAAAGTTGAAACAAGTTTTCTTGGATTTCCAAGATCTCTTTGCGGTAGACTCATATGACTGTGGTCGCACCGACATCCACTCCACAACAATTCCCACGGACCCTGGAATGACTCCAGTGTTTGTGAAGCAATATCGTTTGCCTCTCGCATCCATGGAGTCCCTTACTGAAATAATTAAGAACCTTGAGTCCTGGGGAATAATTTGTCCAATACACAGCACCTTCAATAATCCGGTGCTGGGAATATTGAAGCCAAACGGCCAGTGGAGACTCTGCGCCGACCTCAGGGAGCTCAACAAACGGGTCCATACTTCCCGATGGCCTCTGCCCTACATTGACCAAGGGCTGGCCCAGATCCAGGGGTCACAGGTATTCACTGCAATCGACCTGACCAATGGATACTGGACTGTGCCTGTCAGTAGGGAGGACCAATACAAGCTGGCTTTTACCTTTGGGGGCCAGCAGTACACATGGACCCAGACTCCCTTCGGATACCTCAACTCCGGCAATGAATTCAACATTTTCCTACACAAGGCCATGCCCGACCTGGGTGCAAGGGGTAACCTGGCTTATGTAGATGATGTCCTCATCAAAAGTTCATCTGTGGAGGAACACATGGCGGAAATCCGTTATGTTCTGACCCAGTTGAGGGCCGCCGGAGCAAAACTTTCCTTTCAGAAAGCACAGTGGTGTAGAACCCGTGTTAATTTCTTGGGACATGAGATTACTCCTCAGGGTCTCTGTCCCCAGGAAAAGAAAGTGGAAGCATTTCAGAAACTTAAAGACCCCACAACTCTGCGGGAACTAAGGAGCCTCCCTTGGACTGACTAATTACAGCAGAAAGTTCATTGAAGGCTACGCAGAGCTCACTAGACCCCTGATTCATCTCTTGAAGGGGGGGGGTCAAGTGGGAATGGGGTCCAGAACAATCCGAGGCGGCAAGACAACTCAAAAGAAGCCTCTCACAAGCGCCTTGCCTAGCTTACCCTGTCAGAAACAAGGAGTTCTTCCTGGAGACAGGGTCCTCTAATACGTGCTTGACGGCAGTATTATACCAAAAGCATGACAAGGTCAATAAAGTAATCTCCTATGCGAGCAAAACTTTATCCTCTGTGGAGGAAAAATTCAACGATTGTGAGAAGGCACTCCTGGCAATGGTGTGGGCATTGAAGAATTACCGCCCGTTTATCCATGGGGAACACATCATAGTGGAGACTCCACACCAGCCTCTGCAATATCTCCAAAGTGACGGAATCCGGGCCGGAAATGTGAGTAATTCCCGAATTGCTTCCTGGATTCTGTCAATGCAAGGCTTTCCTGTGGAGGTCAGATATGGCCAAAACAAGAAGAGTCCCCTCGCGCAAGGTCTAGCTGACTTGCATGATTGTGCCAGAGAAAACTGTCTCGAGGACGAAAGTCTAAAAATCAATTCCCCACACAAAGTCTTTGAAGAGGACAAGTGTGTGGGAATGCCCACTGTCTATGTGGATGGATGCTCTTACCATGTTGACAACGACGGGGAGAAAGAACTGGTGGCTGGCGTAGGGAATGCATGGGTGAAGGAGTTCCCAGAACCCTCCGCTGGATACAAAATTGGTCCCCGAAGTAGTCAGGTGGCAGAATTGATGGCTGTGCATCAGGCCATCCTCACTGCTGTCCAGCATCAACTCCACGAACTGGTCATAATCACAGATTCGGATTATGTACGGAACGGGTTCGTGGAGCACCTGGTCAACTGGAAAACCAGAGGCATGTTATGTGCTAATAACAAACCCCTGAAACATGGGAAGTTAATCCAAAACATTGATGATCTGGTCACATCGAATGGGATGACCATCTACTGGAAAAAGATCAAGGGTCATTCCAAAGTAGAGGGACCAGACAAAACTGGAAATGACTTGGCTGATCAGCTGGCCAAAACCGGGGCCATCCAAGGGGATCTAATAGAAATAGGAGTCCCTGTTGGGGGAAATCCAGGTCACTGCTATAACTAGGTCCCAGACAAATGCTCACAATGATCTTTCAACTGCCGAATGGAGCAAGGAGACCCCTGATGCTGATTTGATTACAGCTCAGAAGGAGGATCCAATTATTGGTAAGTTTTACCAACACCTTGAGGACCCTGAGAACTTTCCCCTGACGGATACCGATTACATTGGGAAAGAGGACCTAAGAGTGTTGATGAAATGTCCAAAAATGTTCCGAATCCAAGACGGTTTGCTGGTAAGGAAATCCAAAGCTGGCCACGATCAGTGGGTGGTTCCTACCTCATTCCGAAGCCTGATGTTAAGTCACGCCCATGATGCGGCCACCGCCGGTCATAGGGGGTTTCACACAACACTGGAAATCTTAAGAGAGGTTGCATACTGGCCACACATGGGGCAGGTCCTTGACCAATACTTGAAGGGGTGTCTTGTGTGTGCACAATTTCAGCCATCATCCCTCACACACCGTGCACCCCTCCAAAAGAGGGGGATGACACTGCCATGGTCAGATTTGCAAATCGACTTTGTAGGCCCCCGTGATTCGCTCTGCTAGGGGAAACAAGTACATGTTGACTGTTACATGCTTGTTTACCAAGTGGGTGGAATGTCTCCCAGCCCCAAACTGCAAGGCAGAAACAGCAGCTGCCCTGATGATTAACCACATCTTTTCCCGTTTTGGTCTACCTCAAAGGATTGAGTCAGACAGAGGTAGCCACTTCACCAGTAAAGTGATGACAAAGATGTGGGAGATACTGGGGGTCAAAAGAAAGCTACATATTGCTTACAGGCCAGCTTCTTCTGGAGCAGTGGAACGTTACAACCGGACAATTGTGAGCATCTTAAAAAAGTTTGTGGCAGATTCTGGGCCAAGTTGGGATATCCGATTACCTCTGGTCCTAATGGCCATCAGATCTACCCCTTCGTCTGCAACCAAAATGTCACCATTTGAGTTGATGACTGGACGCAAGATGGTGCTTCCCCAGCATTTGCTCTAAAGAACCCAAGAGCAAACGTTGATAAATGCCTCCACAACTCATGAGTATGTGGAGAATTTAAGGAAACACCTTCAACATGCTTTTGCCTATGCTCAGCGGAATCTAGAAAGATCAGCCGAGAGTATGAAGACCCACTATGACCTGAAAACTTCCAGGAAGGAATATCAGGTAGGTGATCGGGTCTATTTATACAACTTCCAAAGAAACCAGGCAAAACAGCGAAAATTCTTGCCTACATGGAAGGGACTCTTTGAGATTATAGACAAGATCTCCCCTGTGGCCTACAAGATCCGCATCCCCAAAGGCGGTTTGGCAGAGGGGGAAGACAAGTGGGTCCACATAAACCAGTTGAAGTGTTGCCATCCCAGGCACACTCTGCAGCAACTGGAGGAGTCCTCTGCAATACCAGAGGGGGCCGCTTCAGAGTAATTCAGTTCCAACCCTAAAATATCCTACATGTAGCCTATCAAATTCTGTGTTTCTCAAGTTTATGTGTTCCTCTCGCTTAATTTAAAAAAATGTGCATGTTCATATCTGTTGAGTTCTAAAATATATATGCCACCCCACTATATCAATGGTGGGGGAGAAATGTCCATGAATAGGTATTGCCGCTTTTCCTTTGTCGTCCTAGGAGAAAGAAAACCTGGCGACTGGCCAAGGAGGACGATCCGAAGACCGGGAGCAGAGACCCAAGGGGCCCGGGGTACCGCCCAATATTCCCATCAGGACCGGCGAGGAGAACCGATCGATCAGTACCGGATGGAGGAAAAGATGCTGAACTGTGCCATTTGCAAAATTGGAAGAACATTATGCGGACATACCAGTGCGTGGGTCATAACCTTCTGTGCACCCGACTCCCCATCGACTCAAATTCAAAATGCAGTCGCGTGGGGGGGCTTTGTTGGGTGTCCTGACCCACGTTTGAGCTATCATGCTGCAACATTTGGTGCTGTGGGCTTAGAAAATCCAAGATGGCCAAAAAGCCCACATGTACGCCAGAATAGGAAAACTGTGCAGTACTGGCATGGAAAACATCATGATGGCCAGAACTTCCCAGAAAATGCACAGGGAAATGCATGAAGAATAGGCTGCCACCCATTTTGCCTAGGTTGTGAGCACAGGAGGGCACTGCCTAAAACCACCATTGGGCTACCCACACAGTAGCCTGAAACCATTGGGAATGGCAATGCTGATTGCCAAAAGCAACCTAGAACTGTGGGGAATTCATTTTCTTAAATCCCAAAAATTGTTGCATTACCAGTACTCACCACTATCAGAAAGCCGGCGTTTTAAAACCACCAGACTTTTGTGTAAAACTGAACAAATGAAACAAAACCAGACCAAGGAAAGACTTGCTAAGAGGTGGATACAATGTAAAACTATACTCTGAAATGACTTGAAGGAAGTAATTATTTAATGTGTATGTAAAAATCGTAATAGACTTAAACTGGGGGACAAAAAGTGACATTTAGCTGAAACCTGGCTTAATGAAACTGAATTCTGCCTGACATCTACCCCCACAGGAGTTAAAACCTGCTCAGCCACTCTTCCCCTTGCCAAAAGGAGTTGTCACCTCTCTGATTAGATTAGGGGTGGAGCAGCTACAGGGAGTTGAACAAAGGCCTGTCCTGGGCCCAGGCAGATGGTTTATTGGGGGGATCGTAAATGGCTTCCTTTTGAACAAAGCCCTTCCTTGACTCAGGCAGAAGTTATATTGGGGCGTCGTAAAAGTGGCTTCCTCTTGGCAGAAACGGGGAGGGGCAGCCCCCTCTGAGGACAGGCTGAGCTTAAAGAAAGTGGATAGACTGGTTTCTCCACCATGTGACCTGGGAAGACACACCCCTGTTGGCCAGAATATGATTTTAAGAAAGATGTTTAACTCATGGTGCAGACTTGTCAAAATTAGCTAAATGATACCATAATTCTTGTGATTTTTCTGCCCACATTTTAAGAGGTTTTAGGACCTGGTGGTATGATCTGGGGGGTTGCTAGCGGAAAATAGGGTTTCACTCCAAATGTCTGCATGTTATAAATCTGACACTTCATCAATTAATGTCCACACTCCTTGCGCACATGTGTGTACATTTGGGTAAATGTCAGATATTGCAAAACCAGTTAAAAAGTGCAAAATGTTGCCATTTCTGAATGCAAGCCCCCAGGAAGAGCAGAGTTTGAACAGAGTATACCTCATGTGATATGTGATGGGTGCATGTAATTTTAAACAACTGTATCTGTGCAATATGTATTTGAATCAAATATAGATTTGTGGGCAAACTGACCAGGGGAGGATCCTCTGACCCATAAAACCTACAGCATCACTCTGACTCACATTTCCTTCCCCCAATCATGGGAGAGGGGAGAATTGGGCCAATGACAAGTAGAGAGGGGCAGGCTTAGCTAGGCCCAGGCACACACCCATTTTTAAAACACATAAAGAGAGACTGCTGGGACAGGTAGAGACATTCAATTCCATTTGCTGCGGAGCATGCTGACCGACGACTTCACATCCAGAGATCCAGACTTCAAATCCATCAATCTCCAAAGACCAGAACTTTACTTCAGAACTTAAAGCAAGGGCCTAAACCCACAAACTGAGAACTCTTCTCAGCAGGCCTCAGCATCCTCAAAATCATTTGCAGACTATTCACAGCCGGGCTGAGCTGTTGATTCTGGCCTGAAACCCTGCGCCAGAAAGATCCAGAAGCAGTGCTGTACCCAGAGAAAGCAGAGCAGTATCCAGAACCAGAGGCCAGAGATCCAGAGTGACACAGGCCGCTGTTAGCAGAACCAGAGAGCTGACCCAGATCACTGAAGTGCCGAGACCAGAACCGGAGTCCAGTCCAAAACCTGACCAGATCCGTGGCGAGGCCCATTTCAAAAATATATTGTGAGTACCTAGCAGAACTGTGCAGAACCAATCTCTTAGTTAAAATAATCTAATCCAAACTATTTTAATCTAACCAGAACTGCCTACTAGAAGTTGTCACTTGTTATTTTGTAAAGCTGCACCACTGTCACTTGTCAATTCTGAAGCTGCAAGCTGTCACCTGTCATTTTGAGTTTACTTTAAATCCGAAAAACTACCTTTATTTAATCGTCCGTATCTCTGGAACCGTTTGGGCTAGGAACTTCCACTGAAAGCTTAGAATCTTACCTTTCCAACAAGCCTAGAACCGACTTCCTACTCCTTATACTTTTTCCGCAATCACGATTCACGCACTTGCGAATTTCACCGCGATTTGCGATTTGGTTAAAAATCCAGCCACGTGTAACCATCAGCAGTCATTTCTTTCCTTGCTAAAAATTTGTTTGCCTCTTAATCACCATCTCTGAATCATTGCTAAAGTGAGCCTGCACTCATCCCTAGTATCTCTCACTCACCCTGAACCTCCTAAAGGGAATTAAAAGCATTTTCAGCATATTTCTCACTTCATTGCCACCACATTCAAAGCACTTGGGCCTGTGTTTTAAAACTCATACCGGTTTTCTCTAAGCTTGCTGGGGGGGAACTGAATTTCGTATTGTATTTGATTGCATTCCTGAGAACTGTGTGCTCCTCTTTCCATCTACTTCCATGTCTTACATTGCATAGGGGAGGGGGGTGAATTGCCACCAGGGGAAAAGTGAACATATGATATTCTTGTGAAACCATATTAGTTAGTTCTGTACTGCATTTTCATTCAACATTGCATCCATTTGAAATCATGAAAGTATTTTTGCTACTTGATCCATCCTATACTAACTGCTCATTGATTGTAAAGAAGTGTGCTAGTGCCAGATTACCCATTGTTGATCAACATCATATGTCCAAGTGTACTATCAGATATTAATTTATTATAAAGTGTGATATATATATATATTGTTTAAATTCTCAAATAAACCTTTTAAACTTGCAAAACAGAACTACTTATTGGCTCAGTGGGGTCAGGGGGATTCCAAGAGAGGGGTGTTATATAGGGGTAGTCATCCAGAACTCATGAACTGGACAAAGATATATCAATAAGGGTTTCCATTCAGTATCCCAGACTAGGCATTGACTTAGCTGTAGTGTTGAATTGAATCTTCTTACAAGCTCTTTCTCCAGTATGAATTGATCTTGCACTTTCCTGTTAGTATGCACCGTCAACATGTCATAAATCCTTTCTTCCGCAGTATCTCCAAAGACGCACAACGCAGTCAACTCTCATCTTAGTTACATAGTCATCATTCACCGGTTCCCAGGGTTCTTGCTACTTGCTGTAGAATCGAATCCTATGTAGTACTATGTTCTCTATACTGGAGAACCGCTTAACAATCCTCCTGCACATCCTCTTTGTAGACGTCATCTGTATCATCGAACTACCATCTCCAGCTTCACCCCAACAAAAATTCTTTCACACCAAGAGCGTTTAGCAGCATGGCTCTTTTCCTTACTGCAGTGTAGCCGGCACTTCCCACTGCTTCCAGGTATGTCTCGAGCAGCGATTCCCATTGAGGCCATGGTATAGCAGGCTGACCTAGTGATTGTAGGAAGGCTGGATGCGGTACCACACCCTGCATCTTGTCCTCTGCAGGTCTGTCTCCTTCCCGTCGCCAATTATGGTGGGGCCGTAAAGAGGACACTGAACCTTGTGAGGGTTGCAAGTTTATTTACCTCAAAGATACAACCAGAAGGCTGACCACAGTTGTTTCAATGTGACTCCATTTGCATGGTACATTCAGGGTAAACTTATGCATCGAACATAAAACTATTTACAAAGACAGCAGATCAAGTCTCTTGGTGTTCAGAGTCAGTGTGCGTGTGCATCTAGCACAGCCTGTGCAGTCTCCCGGCATGGGACGTAAGCTCCAAGGCATCATGAATGTTATCTGTCTCCACTGTCTGTATCTTTGCTCTCTACATTGGACTTTTGTTAGAAGTGTCTGACTAACCATCCAAATATATAGAAAACTACATGCGCCATCTTTATTTGTTGTCAACGCCACACTAAGATATACACCAACATTCAATAAATACTATCAGGTAAAATATATTTTTTAAATCCTGGTCATTAAACTATCAAACAGTGTAAAAAATGTATAAACTTCACAACAAATCTACAGATCCATAGGGTCAGATAAGAGTTAGTGCATCTTGGATTCTGCGTGATCTGTCCATTAAAAAGATAGTTTTCGAAAAATGCATGCAGATTCAATTTAAGCAGGTCATACCAAAAAACATGAATACTATTTTTTGTACCGCTGCCTAACTTAGTGGGCAAACTCTTTCTATGTGGGGTAGAACAAATCTACAAGTCCCAGAATGCAAAGATAAAAACAGGACTAGTAAGTCAAAATCTACAAGCAGGTAGGTCTAGAATTCGAGATTTCTGCAACATCTTTCAAACATTTAAACGACGAATGATGTTAAAAGTGTAACTATCAGAAACCAACGTTACCGTGCATTTGTAAAGTTTCCCGTACCATTATTAATAGTCAGCCTTATATGAAAGTTTTATTAACGCGTATTATATGCATGTGTGGGTAACGTGTTAAATGCCATGAGTAGCTTCAAAGAAAGCTACAGAAGTGAAAAGTTGAGCATAGTTCGAGCCTCGGTCTTGACATGGAATCATGACTTTCCTGTACCTTACTATAAAAAATCTGTATTTCACACACGATGGGTCAAAGCATACGTTATATTCTCATTTTCCGCTCAATGGGTTATGTGCCTGGCCCTTTTTACGCCAGTCCTGTCATGTTCAACCACTGAGCGCCTACTACTGCATGCCTTTGCTGACTGAGCCATGCAGTGAAGATCCTGCAGGTGGCACTGCCTCCCACAGGCCCCGGCACATTCTGCCAGGCGATGCCCATCTTGATTCCATGTGCCTTTGGCTTCCAGGAGGAGGGCTGCACCCGGTAGGAACCCAATCAGCTAGGAGGCTGCCAGTAGCTCGGCAGAATGGCTCGGAGAAGTGTGGAGCAGGGAAGCTGCGCGCGCGACAAACGTGGATCCTTCGTGGTGTAAATAAAGAGACCGGGAGGAGGAAAGTTTCTGCAGCCTGGATGCAATCGCTGGCGCCGGGCTGCACTGGCCGACCCTCCCTGCGATTTGTGGTGCGGTAGCGCCGGCTCGCCCGACAGACAGACTGTGTGTGTGAAATATGGCAAAGGTGCAGGTGAACAATGTAGTGGTCCTGGACAACCCGTCTCCCTTTTACAACCCCTTCCAGTTCGAAATCACATTCGAGTGCATAGAGGACCTCTCCGAAGGTAAGTGCATGTTTTACGGCGAGAATGGGGTATTCAACTATGCCGGGCGAAGAGGTCTGTCTGGGCTTGCAGTGGTGAAAACTTTGGCAAGGCCTCGTCTGGTTTGAAAATTGTGCACCCTGCACACGGGCAGAATACTTTCCACATCCGCTGTATTGCCGCAGGCAGGAGAGAGGACAGGGAAATGAAGCGCCTACGTTTGTTCTAGAAGACAGTTGATTGTTATGGCTGCAACAGGCATTTTAACTTAGTCTGCTTTAGCAAAGAACCCCTACATTTGCAGGAACTCTTGTGCCGCATATCGGGGTTCAGGAGTACAGCAGTCTTGTTTTTTTCCTTTGCATCTTGGGCTTGCATTTTTATTGTTTCCACATTATAGATGTGGCATAACGGGTAACAGCACGCAGATAAACGAAAGGACTGGCTATGCCGCTGCGCGCACCTGGTATGTGTCAAAGTGAGATGCCGTATTGGGAGGCCGTGGCTACAATGAGGGTTGGGCAAGTTCGAGCCAGGACACGGATACGGAAATGGTCGTACTCTCGCGCTATGATCATCACTACCACTCACTGAAATAGTTGCAGTACCTCACGTGTCAAACTGCTGTGTGTTATTACATCAACACCTTAATCAGAACGCAATCTACATTCCGGAAGATTTGCATTTTGTAATTACCTCCTTGAAAACACAGCGAAAAATTCAATGTTGCCTTGTTTTTTTTGTGTGCAGATGGAGCGGTGCAGACAGTAGTTTAATACAACTAAAAATCTAGAACCAGGAAAGGCACTTAGGTGAAGGGTGATCTTACATAAGGAAGCATCGGACATTTGCAAACCGTCGTCATTTTGGACCCAGTAAGAGAAGCAGGCTGGTTAATGGGATAGCGGGACTGCTTTAGTTAAATTCGTGATGTGAGGCAGATTGGAGAAACTATGCTTTTCTGCGGTTGAAAACGTCTTCGTTGTTTAAAAAATTTGCGATTATGTGTCTGTAGAAGAATGATTTTCACAACATGAGGGCATCTTTGGTATTTCGGAACATTTATTTGTGATGGCCAGACTATTCCAATTTCCCAGTGACCTTAGTTTTTATTAGCATTTTAAACAGATTGTGGGAGGTACATAGCAATAAGGTTTAAATTACTTACCTGTAACTATTGTTCTCCAGTATGCGGTCTGGCATGGATTCACATGCTCATGAATATCCCATGTTGTCAGGCTGGGAATCCTTGGTAAAAGAAAAAACAGTTTCACTTTAAAACTGTATTTCTCCTCTAAACCAATCACTGTCCTCTGGGTAATACTGCCCTCATCCAATGACAGTGCTCTCTCCCTAAGCCTCTCTCCTGGCCGCCATCTTCAGATTTTTAATGGACACTTCGGTATTGGGAGTCCTCGAGTTGCTCTCCGAGCTATTTGTAAGTTTTTTCGTGTTTTTCATCTAGAAAAGTTCCTTTTTTCTTTCAAACGGCCTGTGTGCTCTTTTCTTTATCTGCCGACAGTGGGGACCCGTTGTCGGTGAAGTTCCACGCTGAGGAATTGAATATTCTCAAAGGCCATTTTGGGCCTACTTCGCGTCCTCCGACCAGGACGCAGGAGGAGTCAGGCCCTGCACCAAATGCGGGCTGCGGAATGTGTTTGTGCAGGACAAGCACCTACAATGCCTCTACTGCCTACATCCGAGCCATAAAGAGGTAGAGTGCGAGATATGCCCCAGTTTCTCTGAGAAAACGACAGATAGGCATAGTAGGCTGGCGGCATGGCATAACACCAAAGCCTCTGACCCATGTTCCAAGCAGGGTCATGCCTCGTCCAGGACCGGCCGGTCGGAGGAGCAGTCTTCTAAGTCCTCTGAGTGCACCTCATCCGTGTGGGCCCAAGATCTACTAAGTCCGAGTCCATTTGGTTCGCCACGGAAGCTGGTCCCAAAGTGGATAGGACGCGATCAGCATCACCTTCCACCTCCATTGCCAGCCTACCATCAAGCTCCTTTTCAAAGAGGAAGTCATCTAGCGGCTAAGCTACAGGAGAAATCCGAGAAGCCGTGGACAGAGGCTCAACCAGCACACACCTTGTCAGCGACTTCATCGACAGCTACTACTACCACAGCAGCTAAGGTTGCTGATCCTATGAGGGTGGCACCCACGGTGCAGAAAGTGTCTGCCCCCACGGCGCACCACCACTGCAGAGACTTTGGCCAAGTCTGCAGATACGCCAGAAGGGGTGACGATATTGGCACAGGTCCCGGTTCAGAACCCTCAAGGAGGAAAAGAGGGGGCAAGTAGGCCCCGAAATAACCCTCCCAGGTTGTCTCCCAAGCCATGGAGGCCTTGTCCACGGACGACGAAGATCGGGAGTCTATGCATAGGTCCACGAGGAGGATGACGGCGCAGGGCCGTGTGTCCCTGTTTTACCTTCTGAGCCGAGAGACATTTCCTTGGATATTCTGTCGACTCTCCACATCTTGGTGTCAGAAATCCAGATGAAAATGCCTCTGGCACCGGTACCTGTGGTCCCCCAGGTCACCGGTCGGACTCTGCCGAAGAAGAGGAAGCGTTATCTGTAGCCCCCATATCAACCTCTTCCATCGGCTGGGACACAACTCTGCCAGCAGACATGGGTACGGTAACGGATATGGCCAGGACAACAGATGACGACGAAGACATTGTTGCAGTGAACAGTGAGTCACCACATTTGGATGCCCTGCTTAGGCAGTGGTGGAAGGGGAAAAAAAAAACGAATGGTACTCTGGCTGCATCCAAAAAGGTAGGATTGGGATGCCGGGACAGATGGGGGCGGGCTGGGGAGTGTTGGGGGATGAGTAGAAATGGTATGAACACTATGCACTCCCTATTTATATTAGATGTAAGGTGCAGGGCAGGTCGGGGCTGACCCTTGGTTTGCAATGTTCATGTTGAAAGGTAACTGGTGGTTTGTGAGGTCTTTAAGTTGGAAATGTCCCACCTTGCATTAAGGTGCTATGGCTGCAGAGCCATGTAAGGATGGCTGGGGCAGGGTGTTTGTGGTGTGTGTGTGTCTGTCTACGCGTGGGTGTGACTTGGGAAATTGGCAGTGCTTGGATGTCCAGGCCCAGCTGATTCTATATTTGGCTTGGGAAAAAGAAAAGGGTCCAGTACGCTTTTCTTGAGCCTTTCAACTATAGGTGCGCTCTGTAAAAAACAAAACGAACTAGTGGTACAGCATACCAAAGATCTATATTATATTTTCATCTCCGAATGCAGTCACGTGTTGCATTAAAGATCAAGGAGTCCATCCTCTGTGTGGTTGTAAGAAGCATCCCGTCCCAGAAGAGCAAAGACCCACCTCATACCTTCATAGAGTGCAAGTCACGGAATGAAAGGAGCCAGACAGTAGACATTATACCTCAGGGACCCACACGCTCTGGGCTTTGCAAGCGTACAGGACATCTTTAGTATCAGTCATGCCTCAAACTGTGCACTTGCCACTAGCCAGTGCTCCGTGTATGTGGAGAAAGGAACAGGCAAGTGACGTAATGCCTGCTTGGAGCTTGAAACTTGAAAATGTCACCCATGGTCTCCTCGATACTTCTCGACATAGTCCGAAGTAGTCGCAGGCATAGGTCATTTTCTTGCATATCGAAATGTTCAACATATATCACAGATCGAGGGATGAACAGAAAACTCAAACCCACCAAGTGGTACGCTTCAGATGACAGATGACCTAACAGCGCAGACTCCAAGGAAAGATCAATGTTTTGTAATAATAGATGGTCATAACTGGTTTGGCATTCTGGGTAGGTTGAGGTGGGGTCACTCTAAGGGTCGTCCTCCATCTCGTCTCCTGTGGGACCCCTACACAGTAGCCCAGGTTACCCTGATCCTGGGTATAATGGTAGACAAGACTGTCTAAAACTCTTGCTTGCTGGCTTTAAAGGCAAAAAGCCTGATCTATATATATATATATATATATATATATATATATATATCACTCACCCCTCCCTTCCCTACTTCTTCTCCCACCCTTTCCTCACTAGTACACTAACTCTCACAAACCCTCACTCATCGATTCACTTTCTCAAACTGGTAGAACTCTCTTGCACTACCAATACCTCACCTCTAGTCTTCTCGAAGTCTGCCAGCAAGTCCTTAGCTCTCTGTTCCACCATCCTTGCTTCCTCTGGTTTCTCAAGTCTCCTAACCTCACCCCCTACCCCTCACAATCTGCCTTTCACTTGCTTACCTTTTATACCTTGTATACAAGTGTGCCATCTGCTTCAACTTGGGCCAGCGTTCACCCGACTGTGGCCCAATCTGTGCCTGCCTTTCCCCCAGTGGCTGGGTTACACAGGTGAAAGGCTTTAAACAAAAACAACCTCTAAGCCCCCCCCCCCCTTTTTCAGCAGAGTTTTTGTAAAAGTCTCAGATGTCTTCTCTGCTGTTTCTCTGATATGTTGTGGGACTAAAAGTTTGTTTTTCGTATGCCATGATGAGTGGTTTGCTTCATTGGCATGCTGGAAATTGTTGGGTTGTAATTAAGGTTCAAAATTGGTGTCAGTGGCAACCTTCTGGTTTCTGTTTCCCCGACTCTGATCTGGGTTTTCTTAGTTGCTCACAGGAGTCAAAGATGTATTCTGGGAGTTGTGGTTCAGAAATAGAAAAAAAAACACTGGCCATAAACATGATAGAAAGCAAAGGGTGACAGAAAGTGAAACCGCTAATCACATTCATGGCACTCATTGGGGGGTGGGTGGTAGGAATAGTGCTCTGCCAGTCCGTCATTGACAGGGTGAAATCCTTGGCCCTCTCACAGTGGGTTGTACATTTAGTTCACTATACAAAACGCAGGGATTGGGTTTTAAGAGCTATACGGAATGGTTTTAATAGAAAATGATTACATTTCAGTCTACCAGTGAAAGAGTCAAGGGAAACAAGCCAATGAGAGAGAAGTTCAAACATTAGTCTAACTGGGGCTTCCGACCTGAGTCCAACTTCCCTAGTACAGAAGTTCACAACAGTTTGTGGCTAGGATTGTTTTACACTGATTAATTCATAAAAAGTTCCAGAGAATCCTAGGGTCCATGAACTTTCTGTGGTGAACTGTGACAAAGGTTGGCCTTCCAAAGCTTTGTAACTCTGTTCCGATCGCAATTAGCTTTGTTGCCAGTATGTCACAGGTGGATTTTCAGGCTGCAGTCCCTATTATCACACACCCCACCGAGAGCAATATGCAGAATTCAAGGGGTTCCCTAATGGCTTCCCACTGACCTCAAAGGCAAGCTCTGCTCTGCTATTCATATCCTCACAGCTCTGACTCTTGGGCTTAGCCAAAGATTGTGTGAGCTTTTTCATCCTGTCGTAATCCCACTCTTCCTCTTCACCTCTTTACTGGTGTTCCCTTCCTCCCTTCTAAACCTAACCTCGCCACTGTTCTGCTTTGATCTCTCCCTCCTCCAGCTCCAACCACTATATTACACTCCTTCCTTCCTCCTCTTCACGCCCCCAAATCTGGCCTCTCATAACTGTTTCTCTAAGACCATATAAGGTAGACACCCTTTTTGGAAAGTTTTACCTCACATAACGCCGTTAGGTACAGAAGCAACACGTCAGATAAACTGGAATATTGGAAACTGGTTAAACTAGATCAAAACCATTATGTTAGGACTATCCATTCTGATTGGCGGCAATTTCAGACAAATAGTCTAGAAACAATGAAAAATATAGATAAGACAGGCGAGATGAATGGCTGAGCAAGATACGGTGTGCCTCTGTAAATGCTGTAGGGGACTGCATTTTTAAGGGCGATGGGTGTAAGTATTGTGCTAATATGATCAAATATGGTCAAACAGGATCATCCATTCTGACCACGTGCAATATATATTTTGCAGATAAATGGTTCAAGAAAAATGATAGATATATAGCAAGACAGGCGACATCTTTTAATAAGCAAGGTGAGTACCTTCCTTGTGTATCACAATAATGAAATCTATAAGTTGGGATAACAACAATAGGCTCTAAAAGGATCACAGGCAAAGGGTTCGAGACCTTGCACAGTCCCCATGGGTTAGAAAGAGATAATGATCTCTTGATTGAGGAGTTGAAAGGTGGTTTTCTTTTGGGAAAATGTAACAAAAAGCGTTTTATGTGAATAGCCGACGTCTGTTTCAACCCTCATGGGTCTTTTCCAAGGCACAGTTACATGTTGATAGGGTTGTACAGTCCTAGGTAGTAGTCCAGGGCGGATCCCCATGTGCTGGTTAAAGTAGTAGTAAAGGAAACGACCCGATAGGGCTTTGAGAGGATTCTGACGGCCGCACAGTTTCCGGAGATCATCCTCTCAATCATCTCTTATTTCCCAGTGTGACTGTGCAAGGTCTCCAACCTTTTGCCTACTTTTCCAGTACAGGGGAGTGGGGCACTGCCCTTGAGACACAAGCACACGCAGCAAGGTACCCTTAAGAAAAATCAATCTAGCGCAGTAATCCCACACCTGTAGTGCTCCCACAACTTGTACTATCTAAAACAATCACAGTTAGCCTTTTGCAGATAATTAGCCAGTCAACGGTTTAACGAGCGAGTATGTTACAAAAAATCATCACGTTAAAAGGACAGGCATACAGATGAATTTTCAATTAATTGGAATTGTATGTTTTCTTCTGCCAGATGAGCTAAACCACAAACTAAGGATCTGTCTGTTTCAGGATGTCCAAAACAAACCTGTCCCGTGTCCAAATTTCTATTCTGAGCCTCACACTATAAACTAAATTCTAAAGGTGAAAATGTAAATATCTTTAACCTTTGATGGTTTAAAAGAACAAGTTACTTACCAAACTGGTAATGTTCTTTCGACTGGATGTTCCTCCAACGTATTCCACATCTTTGACATGTAATGTCCATAGCTGTGCACTTCAGCAACTTTTTTGGCAGAGGGCGTCGATAGGTCGATGTCCCTCGAAGGCCTCCGTCGAGGACGACGTCACCGGATGTTATAAATAGGACACACGGCGCCACCCGTAGCGTCACTTTAAGTTTTTTCCCTCAGAACGTGTGGCACTAGTCTCATGCCTGCTTGACTGCAGTTAGCCTTGCGGAAACGGAAGCTGCAATCGCATAGGAAATTCTCCAGAGGGGCAGGCTGGGAGGGCGATGTGGAATACGTTGGAGTGCAATACGTTGGAGGAACATCCAGTCGAAAGAATGTTACCAGTTTGGTAAGTAACTTGTTCTTCGAATGGATTGTGTCCTCCAAAGTATTCCACATCTTTGACAGACTCCCAAAGCAGTACCAGTAAATGGAGGAGGGAAAAGAATTTAGAGTACCCAATTAGATTGCGGATTAAATAACCACCTTCCCAAAGGCCATATCCTGACCATGGATTGTATCCAGGGAATAATGTTTAGCAAAAATATGTATTGAAGCCCATGTAGCGGCATCACCAATATTCCTAATAGGAACCTCCCCCACCCCCCGCTGGAGGGCGGTGGAAGTAGCCACGCCCCTAGTGGAATGAGCTCGCAACCCTTCAGGAGGGTCCTTTCCCGCCAATCGGTAACACTCGGTAATGGTGAGGATAATCCACCTGGACATGGTCTGTTAGGTAACAGCCTGGCCCAATCGGTGTGCAGCATATCCTACAAAGAGTTGATTGTCCACTCTGACCCTGGACATCCTAGAAATATAAAAGCTCAGAGCCCTCTTAGGATCCAACCGATGGAGTCGCTCCTCTTCCTTACCAGGATGAGGAGGGTAGAAAGATGGAAGAACCACCTTTTGACTCAAATGATATTCAGAAAGTACCTTCGGTAGAAAGGAGGGACGTACTCGCAGTACAACCCTGTTCTTGTGAAACACAGTAAAGAGTGGCTTAGATGAAAGTGCCTGCAATTCACACACTCTGCAAGCGGAAGTAACCTCAACCAAGAACACAGTTTTGAAGGACAGTAATCTGAAAGGACAAGAGTGCAAAGGTTCAAACGGAGCACCCATGAGAAATTTCAAAACCAAATTAAAATCCCAAACCGGCACCTGGAAAGGGGACGGCGGGAATACATTAGTCAATCCTGTAAAAAAAATGGAGAAATCAAAGGAATCTTAAAGTAAGAACATTCTTCAGACGAGCGCTTAAAGATAGACGGTGCCGCCAGGTAACCTTTAATGGTACCCACTTGAAGGCCCATGTGGACCAAAGAAAGTAAGAAAGACAAAACCATAGGAATGGAGCACTGAAAAGGATTAACATTGTGATCTCTGTAACAGTCACAGAACTTACGCCAAGGGTACAGGGATTTTGTTGCAGGCCGCATGGCCAAAAGCAACACCTCCATCACGTCATCCGGGAGGTCCCAATCCTTATACCTCAACCTTTCAGATACCATGTGTGAAGGTCGAGAATCTTGACCTCTGGATGGAAAACCTGAATGCCCCCCCCACCCTTCGCGCAAGAGCAGATCCTCTCTGTAGGGAAGACGGCATGGAGGGTAGATGGACAGTTCTAGAAGGTCCGGGTACCACGCTCTCCTGGTCCAGTCTGGAGCAATGAGGATCATGTGGGAAACGAACCTCCGTAACCTCCGCAACACTTGAGGAATGACGGGGACTGGAGGAAACACGCACGACAGTGGGAGTGACCAATCCACCACAAACGTGTCTCCTAAAGCTCCTCTTGGAGGAAATTCCCTTCAGCAGAATCTCTCGCACTTCCGGATGACACTGGTGGCAAAGAGATCCACTTGCGGGGTACCCCAAAGGGCGAAGATCACTTGAAGATCTTCCCGAGCCAACTCCCACTCGTGAGAGACCGTGCTCTGCTTGCTCAGAGCGTCCGCCGCTGCATTCTCGTCTCCAGCCAGATGAACTGCCGAGATCGAAATTTCCTGCTGGATGGCCCAGAACCAGAGCTGAATTGCCTCTCTGCACAACGGGAGTGACCCTACACCCCCTTTTTTGTTGACGTAATGCATGGCCACTGTGTTGTCCGTCATGATCAGGACACTCTTCCCCCGTACAGAAGGCAGAAAAGCCTCAGGGTCAGCCTGATGGCCCTCAGCTCTAACAGATTGATGTGGAGTTTGGACTCAGACGGAGACCAACGACCGCTGGCTATCAAATCATTGGCATGAGCACCCCATCCTGTGAGGGAAGCATCCGTCACTACAGTCACCTCTGGCCACGGTTGCCAAAACTGTTCCCCCCTCATCAGGTTCCCTTCGTTGGACCACCACAGCAGATCCTGGGAGACCGAGAGTGGAATCTGAACGGGATCCGACATCTTGCCGGAGAACTGTGATCACTGCATCTTGAGGACTCACTGTAGGGATCTTATCCGCAGCCTGGCCTCTGGCACCAGAAAAATGCAGGATGCCATGAGGCTGAGTAACCTTAAGAATTCAAAAGCCATGAGACTCTGGGCATGTTGAAATTTGTCTACCATCTGCACAATGTGATGAGCCCTTACCGTGGGAGGCGAACACTTCCCCAAGGACGTGTCCAACACAGCCCCGATGTACTGGAGCTGTTGGGAAAATGTCAGATGTGACTTCTTGAAATTGAGGGAGAAGCCCAGCCTATGGAGGGTGCAGCAGGTGAAACCGAGATGATCCTACGCTTGCTCGGGAGAGCGCGCCCGGATCAGCCAGTCGTCCAGGTAGGGGTAGACGTGAATCCCCCCTCGCCTGCGGTACGCTGCCACCACCACCATTAGCTTGGTGAAGACCCTCTGGGCGGAGGCCAATCCGAACGGCAGGACCCAAAACTGAAAGTGCGAGTCGCCAACCGCAAACCTCAGGTACTGTCTGTGCGCTGGATGGATCGGCACATGAAAGTAAGTATCCTTGAGGTTCAGAGACACCAACCAATCCTGAAGTTGAAGGGCCTGGAATACTTGAGAAAGAGTGACCATCTTGAACTTGTCCTTCCGGAGAAGTTTGTTCAACCAACGCAAGTCCATGATGGGTCTCAATCCCCCATCTTTCTTTGGGATCAAAAAAGGGGCATACCATCTCTTGTTCCTCTCCGCTACAGGCACCAGTTCTATAGCGCCTTTCTGCAGCAGGGACAAGATCTCCTGTGCAAGGAGCAGATCCGGAAGCTTCAAAGAAAGTTTCCCCCCCGTGGATTGTCGTGAGGCTGCTGAAGGAAGGGAAGGCAGTAGCCGTGGGCTATTGTATCCAGAACCCACGCATCTGAAGTAATGGCCCACCATTCTTTGAGATGCTGAGACAGTCTGCCCCCAACCAGCGAACTATATGACATGGCCTCATGACTGTTTGGAAGCGGCTGCGGCAGTGTCTGAAGGCAAAGAGTCAGCTGCCTGAGCGGCTTTGGCAACGCAATTTCCCCAACTACCACGGGTACTTTTTCACTGGCCCCTTTGACTGGCTGCCCCTCTCGTTCTACCAAAGGAGGAGTAGTATCGAAAATAACCTCCCCTCCGCTGCTGTCCCCTAGGACGAAAAGGCGGAGGTTGACGCATCTGCAACCTCTCAGGGCTCTCGTCAGGCTTGCTGCCAAACAAAAGTGCGCCATCAAAGGGCACGTTCAGAAGACAGGCCTGCACATCCGGAGCAAAACCGACTTCTACAACCACGCAAATCTGCGTATAACGGTACTCGCAGCCATGGATCGTCTAACACTGACGGCCATATCCAAACCCGACTGAAGGGATTTGCACATGGCATCCTTGCCGTCCTGCATGAGAGCAAGGAACCCATCCCTTTCTTCCCCCTCGGGAATATGCTCAGCCGCCAAAGAAACAATTCCACAGTGTGTGTGAAAACCTTGCCAAGGCACATGTGGAGTTGGCCGATTTCAAGGCCAGGCTCCCAGCAGAAAATACCTTCCGGGCCCAACCGTCAAAGTGCTTGTCGTCCCTATCCGGAGGGATGGTAGGGTACGTCGCCTGCCTCGAGGTGGCCATAGCCACCTGAACTACCAAACTCTCGGTAGTGGGGTGAGTAGATAAATAGCTGGGTCGCCAACGGAAGGGTGGTATTTCTTGGTCAAAGACTTATTAACAGCCGGAAGAGATTCCGGGGACTGCCAAGCAGCTGCCACCCTTTTCTGCAAGGTAAGATGAAATGGCAAAATAGGGTTAGAGGACGGACCTTGATCTAAAATGTCTAGGAGATCATCCTGCACAAAGTCTTCAGGAGGACTGGACCAGCCCAGCTACTCCGAGACTCTCGCCATGAGCCTCCTGTACGAAGACTCTGCATGAGCCCCAGGCTCAGGCCTACCACATTCCACTCCCAGAGAAGTGTTCACTGGCATCATAGAGGGTCTGCCGCAACTCCTCCAACTGGCTGTCTCCAGAACAAAATGGAGCCTCATCAAAGTCACCATGGTCCTCAACCTCAGATCTTTCTTCCTCTTCATAAATGTCATCCAGAGGGAGTTGAAACCCATGCCTGGGGACAGAAGAGGTCCTGGAGGTCAAAACTGGCCACACAGATTTCCCAGTAGCCTTACTCAGAGGATCCACGAGATCGAGGTACTCCAAAGACAATTTCAAGAAAAAATCCCTGAAGGCGTCAATAGCGCCGAAGGCTTCGACGTCGAGAGCGTCGACAACCTCGACGTTGTGAGCGCCGAAGGCTTCAACGTCGACACAGGTGCCGACGGTGCCATGGGCTGGTACGAGGGAAAAGCGTCAACATCCGAGTCAGACAGACACAGCGCCGACCGAGTCGACACCGGCACCTCATTAGGTAGCTGCGTTCTCGCTGGGGACGAGGACTGAGACCCAGAGACATGTCTCTTGCGACTTCTCGAATCCTTGTCCGTACACAGGACCTCGAAGGCTCCCGATGCGAGTCGCGACGCGGACCCGAGCCCGAAGGCGTGCGAGCCACAGTACGAGACCAATCCTGGCCGGCTTCCACAGAAGGCGCAACCGGACCCATGCTGTGAAAAATCGCCAACAGATTCTTTAAACCCCACCCATTCCTCCGGAGACGAGGACTTCGTCGGCCACATAACCTTCCTCGAGGCACCCTCCTCCGAGGAGGACAGGGAAAGCGACCAGTGACAGCGCTTCCTAGAGTGCCCGGATGAGGAAAACGAGTGATGGGAACCACTCCGGGACCGAGATCCCCGGGACTCCTTCCGACGCGGAGAGTCGCCCCTCGAGTCGTCGGTGGAAACCCCCTTGGACTTGGAAGTCTGGGACTTAACAGGTTTAGAGCCCCTAATTACCTGGAGCTTCCCCTTATGCTCCCGCAAGGCCTTGGCAGTCAGCGACTGGCATTTCGAGCAGTCGTCGGTGTCGCACGACTCTCCCAGGCACCACAAACAAATGCGGTGTGGGTCGGTGAGTGACATTTTCGACTTGCAGTCCCGGCAGGTCTTGAAGTCAGACCGCAGACTCGGAGGGGTCGAAGAGAAAGACATCATAACGATGAACACACGAGGTGCGCCGAGTCTCATGAAGTTAATACGTTTGTGGAAAAAACGGAACTGAGGCTGTGGGCGCCATGCGTCCTATTTATGACATCCGGTGACGTCTCCCTCTACGGAGGCCTTCAAGGGACATCGACCTGACGACATCAACACAGGACACCCTCTGCCGAAAAAGTTTCCGAAGTGCACAGCTGTGAACATTACATGTCAAAGATGTGGAATACGTTGGAGGACACAATCCATTTGAAAAGTGTGTTCATAAAGGGAGGGCAAATGGCTCCAACACAAACATTTCAAGGATACAGGTACCTACCCTGATACTGCCCAAGGTAGGTGTATTAAGAGGTCCTCTCACCGTGGGTGGGACGGGGGCAGGAGACAAGGCAGACCAGTAAGCAGCAGCGGGAGGCCACGCGGAGGCACCAGAGCGCACAATTAACACACAAAATTCCCAAATCAGCTCAGATGGGGGGTGGGCGGGGGGTCTCTACTACACTGGGTGTGCTTACCCAATTCCAAAAGCCGGCACGAGTGTCTCACGTCAAACAGCTTCTTAGGCCAATAAGAGGGTCTTGGGTGGGAAGGGAAGAAGGGGGCAAGGCGGGCCAGGAAGCGAGAGGCCACAGGCAGGGGACTGCTGCACCGCAGCGTACAATTAAACAAAAAAATGTGCACGCACTTACTTTGTGTTGGGTTCTATAGAATGTACGGTAAGTGTTCTGAAACTCACGGTTGCTGTTAATAAACCATGGGGTGTCGCGGCATAACGTGTGAAATACAACAAATTAATTTGTTTAGCTGTGTCCTCAGGGTTGTATGTGCAGCAGAACTGCAGGTTTTTCCACAGGTGTGGTGCAAACCGACCTCTCGAGCCTCTGCCATTGTGTTCTGGATGCCCATCGGTCTGCAGCCTCAGGACTTAAGATGAGCGGACGAAAGAGAAAGAGTGGTGCTCGGCACATAACATAGTGGCGTTTTCTTCCTTCAAAGTCATGCTAGTTTTGAAAAAACAAGAAAAGCAGGTGCATTCTCGATGCTAAATAATGTTATCTTGTACACAATAGGTTAGGATAATGAGAATTTCCAGAACCAATGTTATCTTAACCACTGCTGGGAAATCTTGAGCATAAAACGGTCTACAGCAATTCCATTAGGAGACACTAAAGCAAGTGCCAGCAACACATAATAGTTGCTACCTTTGCAAGGAAGATCCAGTCGGACCGAAAGACTGTGCCATGTTGGTCACTCTTCCTGAAGTGTAAAGCACACTCCGGAACAAATATCGCAGTCGCTAATCATCTCGAAAGGGACTGGAACGTAGAAAGCTTTTTTCTTCATTAACTTGACAGAAAGTACCCACGAATTGGGTGATTAGACTTGCTGCACTCGCATTGGGTTTTTGAGGGAACACTATGAATTTGCATCACTCTATTGGCCTCATTACACGGTAGGCGGTGAGCCATGGCGCTATTAGCGCCATGGCTCATGCCGGTAAAATACCGGCACCGCCTTGGTGGAAAGGGGATTTACCGCCCCATTGCAAGGTTGGAGGGGCTGTAAATCCCCCTTCCACCATTGCCCTTCCCCATTCCCATTTCTGCCCCATAGGGCTCTATGGGAATGGGGAAGGCGCTAATTACGGCACCGCAATTTTGCGGTGCCGTAATTAGCTCCGAGGTCCCTTTGCGGGTTGGATTTTAACGCCTGCAAAAAGCAGGCGTTAAATCCCCCAACCCGCAAAGGGACCTCGTAGTAAGGCGGTAAGGATTTACCGGTACCGGTATTTTACCCGTACCGGTAAATCCTTACCGCCATCTCTGTAATGAGGCCCTATGAGTTGCGAAAGTTGGCAGGGCCATAAGAGACACTAGACAAATACTCTTTGTAAGGCTTTAGGCGACGTTTATTGTTGCATCTCTTACATCATCAAAATGTAACAAACTATGACATCCTCGACTATTGTGTCATCAACTACGCCATCATTAAGTAATTGAGCGTGGGGACGTGGCAGTGCTCATCAGCCTCCCACGCTCTGGAAGTTTTAGAAAACAAACCACCAAAGGTGTTAGGGCAACATTGTGTCCAGAAACCAGTCCATCCCAGAAATATTCTGCGATAATCCCTTCCTCTCGAAGTACAAATCTCCTAAATTGCGTCAAACGTACAGACCATGTTCCTTTGCACTCCATCAATAAACACTTAATGTAGGCCTGTAACCCCTACTGATGTACAGCGTTCCATTGCTTCCTGAGGTTAGGTTCATGCAGAGTAAATGTGTGAGTAATTTTAAGACAAAACTCTTTGCTTTTCACTATATAACAATGAATGATCCATCTAAAACGCCAACTAATGCATTTGTGTATAACTCAAGAGCTTAGCCCAAATCGCATTGCTGCACTGCACTCCAATGCCCTTCATCTCCCACTGCTGATATAGCCTTACAGGCTGCAAAGGGCCCCCATTTCGGCAGCAATATCACAGAAATGTCAGCTTCAATCAATTTTCTGGATTAATTTGGCAAACCTAGGCCTCATGTTCAACTACTGCATTCCGCAAAGATTTCGAAAATGTGAAAAGTCATACAATAGCTATTCATTTTTAAGGCCAAAGAAATATATGTATGGCTATTTTATAGACATCCAATGTAGCCACAAAGGGGCAAACAGAAAAAAAAATGTACCACAAAATCTGCAGCCCCCAACCACACACACACATACGTACGTACGTGTGTTCAGGCAAGGGACAAAACGAAGTGAAAACCATTGTGAAAGAATTATTATTCAGCGAAACGCACAAGATGTTCTGCCGCACACAACATGCGGTAGGGCCGCCATACATGGACAGTAGGGACGAAATTGACTAAAAACATTCCACTAAATAAAAGCAGTTTACAAAATGCATAAGACTATCTGCTGCACCGAACAAAAATCAATTGAACACTACTCGTGCATCATACAGTACACCCTTAAAAATAAACAATTAGTGGGAAAAACACATTTTAAATACGTTAACGGTACCATATATAAAAATAAAATCTATAAACATTGAGAATACCAACACAAAGGTTAAAAAACTATTACACACTAAACAAAGTAAGCTTAACTCATCCTCACAAATAAAAAAGTAACAGCACATGTTTATCTATGCATCACACACCAATAAAAACATTATGCACAGTAAAGAAGTCATTCTAAAAACACACACAATTAATAATTTGAATACCTAGAAATATCAGGCCTTGAAAATTCTTAAAAATCCCACTAGACCTGCAGGGCGAGCTCCTTAGTTTACATACTTGACATAAGAGGAATGCACTTGCCCCAAGCTGACTGGTGACCAAATATTTACCAGTACTTTCTGTAAAATGGTGCATGTCGCCATAAGCACACTTCATATTTGGTGCAATGCTGTCAAGCATGCCCAGTGAAACTTGTATTTGCCATTTACTGCAAACAAAGTGTGTTTACAGTAAATGAAAAAAAGTTTCTAACTTTCCCATACTCGCCAGGAAGGTCGACTGTCATGCAAATGTTTCTTGCCCTTCATAAAAACTACTCGCCAATGCTAGTGGGCTAGTAGATTTCGCAAGCCCTGAATATACACCTTATATTTAATGACCTTATTACCTAACACCCACAATTGTAACTTATATTAAATGAACTAAAAACACGTAGCAACACATGTTATGTTAGTGGGATTTATGCCATGCACCGTTACCATTTGCATGGTTTACAAGTACCCTGGCGGTTTTGAAAATGAGCACGGTTGGTTTGTTAGTGGGAGGAGAGGGAGAGTACACAAGTGCATTTGCTATGTTGTTGGTAGTTTCAATTCTGAAAAAACAGTCAGTGCTTGTGGCTTTGCTTCTTAGGTGGTCTGGGTTGGTGGACATGCAAGATGTTTGTGTCCATATGGGACCGTCCTGAGATTGTGTAAGTTATTGGAGTAGCTGTGCTGCTCTGCTGGTTGGTGTTAGTGTGTATGAGGTGTTATAGGCGTTGTATGTGCTTTGTATATATATATAAATATTTTTTACATTTTTATTTAGAGTGTGAGCAAACCAACAAAACAAAAATGCATTGACAGGTGTGCAGTAAACAGTACCATAATGTGGTTATAGAACATACTTGAACCATGCATGAGCTGTTGTTCCTTCCCGGCCCTCTGCCCTGGGGGCCCTCGCTCACATCTACTTGATGCCCAACCGCTCGATCTCTGTTGCAGTCCAATATACTGTCAATGTGCAATCCACAGAGGGCCCATTGCTGAGTCTGCCCCATAGCCTCCACTATCAAGTTAGCACCCCCCTCTTCAGGAGAAAACATTTGTATTAACACATCCCATTCTTCCACCCCCATGCTTCCTTCATACATTCCTCTCTGTAGAGCTCTTTGCCATACCGCGGCCTCAGCTAGTGACTACCGTTTCAAATCGGCCCACCAGGCTTCCATCCTGGGGCCTACAGCAGATTTCCAGGCCATTACAATTCTGCGCTTTGCCAATTCACAGATGAGGTCTTTCATTTTAGCAAAATGCTTAGCATGTTTGCTTCCCCTAGGGAACAGACCCAACATACAACATTCCGGTGGCCAGGCATGCATCTGGATTCCCGCTCTTGCCACCCTTTCCGCCACTAACCCCCAGAATCTTCCGATCACTGGGCATGTCCAAAACATGTGCATCATATCCGCTTTCTCTTGGGCGCACCTAGGGCATTGCCTCTTCCCCATCTTCCTCCCATTCGCAACAGCCCGTGTGGAGTTAAATATACTCTGTGACGTACAGTTGTGTCCATCTGAATCCCCCATTTCTGGAGACACCCTTACTATATGAGGTCCCTCCCTAAATCATTTTCCCAGTTTGTGCGCACTTTCAATTCAACTGTTGAGACTGTTTAAGAATACATCATATCATCTGGAGACCATTTGGCCACCCTCTGCTTCATTCATCCCTGTCCTATTGCGAAGTCCCGGCCATCGTCTGTCCAACCTCACGATCATTCCCATATACAATAGAAATTGTCCCTTATGTATACCATATTCGCAGACCAGAGTCGGAAAGTCTATCCACTTATCTCACAGCAAGTCACCCACTACTGGTATTCCCTTGCTCTTCCTATGCTCTCTGAACAAGTCCACAGCGCTCTGCTATCTGCCCATCACTCCTACTAGGGGGACACACAGGGAGGAGGAATCTGGTGTCCACAGGAGCTTCCATGCCCTGCGCCACAAGTCTATACCAAGTTTCAACAATTGAGAGGATCTCAGTGTCAACTCTCCTTCCACCCACAACGCATCTTTCAAAAAGTATCATCTCAGCATTGGCTGCAACAACAGCGTGTCCTGCGAGATCTCATCTCCCAGCTAATTCACAACAAATTGCATCTGCCCAGCTAAATAGTATAACTCAAAGTGCAGTACACATCATGGCCTCTCTGTAGAGTATGCAAGGCTATTCTGTTCCTCCTCCCTCCCCATATAAATTCTCAGGCCATCGTGTTCAATTGCTGGAAGAACCCGCTGGGTATATTCTAAAGGTATATTACTAAAGTGATATAGGAGCCGTGGGAGTACAACCATTGTTAATAATGCTGCTCTGCCTGGTACCCCCAACTGTAACATTTTCCAGAAACCCATGGAGGTTGCTACCCCTTTCAATACTTTGTGTGTGCTATTCTCATGTGAAGCAGCTGGATCATGCCACACATTGATGCCCAAGTAGCGGAAGGTATCTCTCATCCACCGTAGGCCCAGCACTGGTTGGGCTCCATGTTGAGTTCTCGAAACCCTGCCAATGGGAACATACAGGATTTTTTCCCTGTTAACTTGGATACCGAAGAGGGTAGTAAACTGATCAGTGATGTCCAACAGTTACGGTAGGCTAGTATTGGGTTGGCACACATTCAGCAGCATATCATCTGCGTATGGAGAGATCAAGTGTTCAACTCCATCGATCGCTATTCCTGCTTCTGCATACTCCTTTCTGAGGAAGACCGCCAGTGGTTGCAGCACTAGTATAAACAACATTTGCCACAGTGGACAGCTCTGTTTGGTGCCCTTGTGTATTTCCCATGCCTTGGAGATCCATCTGCCAGTTTTCACCGTGGCCCTGGGTGCCGTATAAATTAGCTTTACCCATCTTAAGAACCCTGCATCTATTCCGAAACGCTCAAGAGTTTCCAGCAACCAGTCCCAGCGGTCCGAATCGAAAGCTTTTACTGCGTCCAAGGAGGCCACTGCAGAGTCTTCTGCTATGTGATTACTACTATCTATTACATGATGAAGCCTCCTTAAATTCCACTTGGCGTTGCGCCCCGGGACATACCCAGTTTTAGTCTGTGTGAATTAAACTTCCTATCACTCTATTAGCCAATACCGCCGTCAGGATCTTGCAATCCTGATTCACCATGGAGAGTGACCTGTACGAGCCGTAGTCCTGTGGGGGCTTGCCCGGTTTAAGAACTGGTAGTATGATAGATTCTCGCAGCCCTGAAATCTCTTCATTGGCTCCCAGTGGATGCAAGGATTAAATTCCAAACCCTCTGCTTTGTCCACAAGGCTTTCTGGGGCCTGGGTCCAAAATACCTTCAGCTATCCCTCCGCAAATACCTCCCCTCTCGAGCTCTTCGCTCCTCTACCTCTAACTGCCTCCGGGTCAATTGTTTTTCAAAGAAACGAGCTGGGGGTAGAGCTCTATCTTCGGCTGGGGCATCCATCTGGAACAGCCTCCCTGTCAATCTAAAACTTGAGGAGAACCATCTCTGGTTCTGGAAGAACCTCAAGACCTTCCTCTTTGCTTCTGCCTTCACTCCGCCCTCTCCCCTGCTGATCTGCTCTCTCTTGGCACTGTGCACCTGGCCACCCTCTGTCCCCTGGGCCCAGGTACCTGCTCACACTGCCACTCTCCTGCACTGCCTCCTGGTCACTCCTTGCACTGGGGACTGCATCTGTACCCTTACAGCCCCCACCCCGCCCCATTTTTCTTCTTTTTCTGCACTTATCAGACTTACCCTGTCTGCTGCCTTAAACACAGCACTTGCCACTTGCTGGCTGCACTACCACTGTTTATTGCCTCCATTTTCTATTTATTTGTATTTATTATTTTTTATCTGCTCTCCTCTGCTCCGCACTTTCCACTCTCCCCCTTCCATGCACTTTTTCCCCTTTTCCCTTTCCCATGCACTTGTGCATTCTCTATGTCACTGGGCGTAGTAAGATCGTTGTTGCTGTGTTGTGTTCTCCCCTGTTCCCCACCCTTGCCTAGTCGCATTCTGAAACACTTGTGTACGAGCGCAATACAAATAAAATATATCATGGTATCTGGTAGCTCTCCTCGTTCATACGCCTCGCCATTTACCTTTAGGAGCCTGGGCACCCGTACTTCTGCATACCTTTTACAGAATTCCCCTGGGAGCCTGTCCGGCTCTGGGATTTTGGCCGTCGAGAGTTCCTCATCAATGGGGCATCAAGCATATCTACTTGTTCTTCCTCCAGTTTAGGAACATTAATTTGGATTAGGGCTTCACTAATGTCCCTGACTTCTGTTATTCTGTCAGTCGAGTAGAGGGATTCGTAGTACCTTGAGAAAAAAAACTATTTTATCCCTTGTTGGGTTCTGATTACGGCACTGTTTCATTCATGATGGCACTAATCATTTCTGTGTATAGCTGGCAAAGTCAAATCTGCCCAACCTTTCCCACGTCCTAATGCATTGTTGGTGCAGGTCCACCAATTCAACCGACTCCCTGCTGCCCAGTCCCTAAGCTGTCTCTTTCTGCTTGATGGCGTGTTCAGTGTCCGCGATATGTCTTTTCTGAGGCCCCCCATCTTCCCAATCACCGCTAGCGCATGACCGCCTTGAAAGCGTCCCACAGGGTGCCTACTTTTGCCACACTATCCGTGTTAATATCGAAAAACTCCTCAATCTAGTCCCCCAGGTAGCCTAAGTCGTCAAGCAGAGCCTCTGCTCTCAGCCGCCAAGTAGGGATCGGAGGTCTCTGACCGACACCCTTCCATGCTGTCAATGTGGCATGGTCCGAGAGGACCCTAGCTCTATAATCGGTGTCCGCAAACTCCCCCAAAGTCTCTGCCCAACTGAAGCTGTACTGTATCCGTGTATGCACCCCATGGGCGTTCGAAAAAAGGGAGTAGCCGTGTGCCTCTCCCTCTATACGTCCACCAGGTTTAGGTGACTCCGAAGGGAACTAAAGGGCTCTGGACGGCGGCACTGTTTTTTAAAAATATTTCTCATCGGATCTATCTAATCTAGGGTTAAATGTGCAATTGAAGTCGCCAACCCAGACCCATGAGGCCCCTCTGTATGTAGATAACTTTGCATTTAATGATCGGAAGAATCCCATGGCATCATGGTTCAGGGCATATGTATTCACGAAACAGATGTCTCTGTTTTCCAACAGACTGTGTACTACAGCTAGTCTGCCTTCATCGTCCTTTTTAAACTCAATAACTGGAAGAGTACAGTGGGAGCAATCCAAATGAGGAGCACCCTTGCGTACACTGAGATCGGTGAACCGTACATTTTACCACCCCATTTCCTAGCTATCATAGGTTGTCCATCCCTCGTTAAGTATGTTTCCTATAATAGCGCCAGCATTGCCCCCATTCTATTCAAACATGCATGTACTCGCAATCTCTTAACGTAGTTAAGTCCCCTAACGTTCCAGGTAACTATGTTAATGTCATCTAACTTTGCCATAGAAAGCGCTGACTGGGTCTACATGTTCCCACTGCCCAGCCAATCTACCCTCTGGGGCCTTGCGCCCTCCCCCCGCCACTCCAGTACGGGCCACATTTTGCTCCTTCTCTTGCCTCTGCTTACTAGGGCCCCCGCTCCAGCTCCTTCAGTTGAATGACCAAGCATCAGAAAACCACACCCACTTTCGTACTCCTCCCGGGTCTTTTGTCTAACACACTTATACTTGTCCACAAACCAAACACTCCCCCTTAATCCAACCCTCTGTCTGTTCCCACCCCCCCACGCGTCCCAACAGACCATAACCCTGATAACCAAAAAACCTTATTCAACTTCAAACAACAGCCCAGCAGCACAATGCATATTGAGGCTTAGCCGCCTCTCCCGTACCCACCTCCCCACCTCCGGGTATCGTGCAACAGCTTAACGCTTTGCAACTGGCATCTTTGGTTACAACAGGGCTATATGGCAGCCGTTTGCAGCGACAGCCATCGTGTGACCTGTTCTCAGTCTTGGTGTCTCTATTCTGTGTGTCCTGCTGTCTTCTCGTCATCTTTCCGCCTTTAAATGTTAGTTGCGCATGGCGGCACAAGGAACAAAGGGCCATTTTTGGACATGTCAGATCTTAAACACACTATGGGCCTCATTATGACCCTACCGGTCCGGAAACAACGGTGGCGGTAAATCCGCCGCCACCGTGGTTGCCGGACCGGCTGATTGCGAGTTCTGCAGGCGGGAGGTGTCACTCCCTCCTGGTCTGACCTGGCGGAAGTAACGCCACCCGCCTGCAGGCGGAAATGGAAACACAGGCTCCGTCATAGACGGAACCAGTGTTTCCATTGACCTCATCAATGGGGATTTACGGAATTCCACCTCCGGAATTACCGGGTCAACGGGGTTGTAATGCCCCAGTGATTCCGGCAATCACAGAGGCGGAATGGTATTTCGGGTCCGGCGGCAGCCTGCCGGTTTTTCCGGCACAGCTACCGCCAGTCTCGTAATGAGGCCCTATGGCACTTAGTTGTTTCTGCTCGGCAGCTGTGGCAACCCCTGTGCTTCCATCCAGGAGTGTGCATCCTGTGTATTATCAAAAAGGTGCAATCTTCCGTTATGTAGAACCTTCAATTTAGCAGGGTAGATCAGCATATATCACCAATTTAGAAGAGCTTCTTGTGATAGCTTTTTCCTCTCTTGAGAAAGCAAGGATCCTCTCCCTGTCCTTATAGTTCACGATCTTAGCTATCAACGGTCTCAGGGGGGCTACAGGAGGTGGTTTTTTTGATCAGGGATCTATGCGCTCTCTCGACAGTGAATCCCTGTGTTAGCGTGCCGAGCCCCATCTCTTGCAGGAGCATATCTTTGACGTAAGCCGCAGGGTCCCTGCCTTCCTCTCCTTCCGGGATGCCCAGTTTTCTGATATTCCTGCGGGCCCGCCCCTACGCGTCTTCTACCCAGTGTTCCAAGTTTTTCACTCGTTCAACTAGGTCTGCCATTTGAGTCTGGGCACTGGCGAGGTTAGTCGTGTTGTCTTGTACTTGCTGTTCTACTGTGCCCAATCAGTATGCAAGTGTGCGTACATCTTGATGCAATAATCCGACATCCACTATGCCCACATCCATCTGGTATTCTAGTGCGGACTTCAATGCTACAATCGCTGGCAGGATAAGGCCCTCTTCTTGTGAGCTCATCTGTGACGTCGCTGACTCCGCGCTTATGTTCTCCTGTGCCGTTGCATCGTTCCCCTCCTTGCGGGTGTAAGCCTCCATCACAGTCTGTCTAGCTTTACCCTTACAACACTTGTAAGGCATTTGAATTTCGTATCCTCACCAAGCCAATGCAGGTGTTGTAATGACACAATTAGTCTCTTCCTGACAGCTGTTGCTTTTCGCAGATGGCCTTGCACCTCGCACACCAACCACCCCGCTGGGTATCACTGGCTTCACAGGCTCTCATCGCAGTGTTGCAGTACCAGTGTGCTCTTCGCAATGAGATGCACTACCTCTTTGCACTCTTCCACACTCCGTAACACCGGGCATGTGCGCCCGGAGCCGGGGGGGTCTGTTTACTCCTCGCTCCTGCCTCCAGTCGCACAGTTACAACTGTTTCACTGGATTAGGGTCCATCACTTAACATGCACCCTGTGTGTCTGGGTGTCCTTCGTCTGCAGAGAAGTTCTTCACACGTTACCCCTATGCAGATACTCACTTCTGTCTATTATGTACCCCTCCTTCATAGCGTTTTGGCTTCCTTTTCCCAGTTAGGAACTCAACTCTTCCGTTGTCACTCCAGGTCTTCCCTATTCGTTGTCTGAGGACCGCCTCGCCAGGCGTTTCAATGCAACCCACTGGTGTGCCAACCAGGTGCCGATTATGCCGCCCTGTGCCCCCAAAGTCCCAAAAAACATTTGGTGCACCCAGTGCCCACCCGGGCACAGTGACCTGGTGCCGTTCCCCATGCTGCCTCCAAATGTTGTTTTCAGCGTCTCGTTTCTGACAGTAAAGGCAGTAATGGCAGTCTGTTACATATTAGTCTTCTTGCATCATGTACTTAATTCAAATGACTGGTCAACTGCACTCGTGCAGTGCTGATGAGTGCAGCTGTCTCTTGCCTCGTTATCCCTGTGTGCCCCACAGTGGGTTAGCCGTTTCCCACTGGGCATTGTACGTCCTCAACAATTGTGTCGCGTTTGGCACTTGGGTGTGCAGACAGGGCTATAAATCCTTGGACCTTAAATCACCCCCTTGGCATACTTGAGCTCAGCATTAGAGTTCCGTACCTGGGTCGACTAAGCCAATGCATTAAGTGGGTATGTGCCCAATGCCTCAGCCGCCACTGCTTGGTGGTGTCCGTGAGCCGGGAAATTCTCTCACCTCGGTGTTAGAGAGAATTCTCACCCAAGTGCTAAATTCCCCCTACCTTAGAGTCCTCCAGATCTTTTGCTATATTTTTGGACTTTGAACTTTTGATTTTCAATGTGTTTTCTGTGTTTGTGTTCTTTGGATATGGAATTTTAGACAACTCCATAGGCATCATCTTTTTCTTGTGTGTCACACAGCACCATCAGTGTAGTGGCACAGGGATGTCTTTCAGACTTCCTAAGGTTTAAATACCTTCTTTGGGACGGACTACTGTCTCCCAGTGCATGTAAAGTTAAATTGACTTTGCTCGTCTTTTTATATTCATAGACCCAGCACAAACTATCTTCCTATAGAGTGCTGGAGGGGTTGCCTAGCATCCCCTATGTGTAAACACTCATGTAACAGTAAAATGTTACCCTTTCCTCTTGAAATGGCTGGTGGCATTGCTTTTAGAACAAACTACCATGATTTTTCCCGGCCGCGAACACCGGTAGCTAAAAATCGGGTCAGCCATGTTTTCCAATATGGCGCCCAAGACCCCTCTGTAAAAACAGACTCTGGTCATCTTTTTTTGGCGTTTCTTTTAGGAAATGTCCTTCTAGTGTTTGTCTCTGCGCGCCAAACCAGGTTTGGTCCCTTTGTTCGATGACCTTAGGCGGGCTTCAGTGCTAAAGCCCTCCTCTGGCACCTGAGTGTCTGGGGTGGACAGGATGTGAGGGAGGTGCCCAGAACTCCCTGTGCTTAGTCTCCTAGGAAACCTGAATGCACTCTGGCGTGTTTGGCTAGCTGACTGTCCGGCAAGGACAGCCACCCTGCTGGGTGAGTGACAGCTAGGCTGGAATGAATGGGAGAAAACTGTTTAAAAGCAGGTTTCTGGGACTTGGAAGACAGAGTCGACCACTGGAACGGAAGAACCGTAGACTAGCTGAAGGAAGATGACTGCTGCAACTCCTGGACCGTTGGTTTGCCCGGCGAAGCCCTGCTGCAGGTCCGAAATTGCCTGAAACTCACTCGACAGAGAAGTCCCTTCAAGGACGACTTCTGCCTTGAGCTGGTGGGAACAACCAACTCGCAAGCCACCTTCTTCAGAGTGCTGTTGAAAACCGGATAGCCAGTGAGAAGGATACCAGTTTGTGGACTTTAAGGCACTCACACCTTAAAACCGACGTTTAGCCAAGCTTGTGGCTTCTTCCCTGGGCAGTGCAGGAACCTCACAACGTCCTCCTTCTTGTCCCCGTGACTGAAGCTCAGGAACAGTGAGATCTGCAGCAACTGCCAGGAACAACTGCCTCAGCTACAGATTTTCTTCATCAATTAGGTACTGTGTGAAATCCTTCCTGCCGCAGTGAAAGTTTGTGAAACTTTCCCAACTTTGGAGTCTTGTTCGCTCCTAATCCTACATACAACTCCTTTTCTGGCAAACTACTTCTAAGAACATTGGCAAAGACTTAACCATTTACTACCAGAACTGTGCTATCCTATCCAAGACACTGAACCATTGACTTTGGCCCAGGCCTATTGAATTGAATTGCTTCTTGTAGTGAACTGAACTTATTTGCCCTACCTCTTAAAGTAATTGTGTTTTCATTCATATAACCTTCGTCTTTCTACCCCTTTTGAAAGTTACTGAAGTGCCATTTTGCTCCCACTTCAGGGGAGCCTAACTTGTTTAGAAACCTATTGTTTGTGTACTGTAGTGTATTATAGTGTGATATTGAGCAGCTTCTTGCTAGTGAAATGTTTTCTAAATAAATGCGTAAATACATGTATATTCTTTTACCAAGAAACCTTGAGTAAGTGTTTGTATGTACTACTGTGATTGCAAGTCCTTTGTGTAACATCTTGTATTGCTCACATCCCTCTTGAGATAAGTCTGGCTGCTCAGCCACTGCCACCACTTAACTGTGTAGTACAGGCTTGTACCAAAGGTGAGATTGTGCTTACACCTGTAGTCTTAATTGTGTGTAGTGTTCCCAAAGGGTACTGCATGTAATTCTGCCTAACACTCGCTTCTCGATGCATGTACATTCCTCACCATCTAATACTCAGTCAAGCACCACAGCGCTCTGATCGGCGTGGTCGTTGCCGTGCCCTAAAGCCTCCCAACTCGTCTCAGCCAAAGGCCAGCCTCCAAGCGGTGAATTTGCTATGTTGTGCTGTGCTGCCATGGTCTGGGCTTGGGCTCGCGGCAGAACATTGCTCTGTTCCGGTCTGGTGTTCCACGCCTGGTGTCCACAGGCTCCTCCCATCGCCACTCCCTCCGGCACTGTCCTCATCCCATTCCTGGGTTCAGCCTGTCCTCTCTGCCAGCCAGTTCCTGCTCAGGTTGGCACAGGGTCGCCACCTCACCTCGGTACGGTTCCTCTGCTCTCAGCGCTGGGTTGCCTAGCTAGCTGTGTACCCGAGGAGAAAGAAGCGTCTGAAAAAAACACTAATGCGATTGAGGGCTCAGGCTGCCATTTTGGGTGCAGCGTTCATGTTTTTCCGGACACTTCTTTCTCCTCGGCTACATAGCATCTACACCCAGGCTTCTCTAGCGTTGGTCAGTAACACCTCAGCTCTCCACCCCTGCAACAGACACAGAATAGGGCAGTAAATACTATCGTTATCTAGGATCAAGGGGGACCTCCGCAAGTTTGCTGCCTCACTGCATGCCAGCTGGCCACGCCCTGTGTGCTTAGCATAGTTGGTTTGTGTGTGATATGTTTGCAGGAGTATGGGAGGTTTATGGCATTGGGTTAAGTTGCGGCCACGGAGGTGGCTTGTTGGCGAACTGCGATGATAGACAACACTGAAACTGGCATATTGCAGCCGGTTGTTTGTGCGGGGGGAAAACACTCCTTCAGGACTGGAAATTGACTGGCTGCACGGCAGGGCTGGTCATCCGGCTCTGCTTCGTCACTGGTTATCATCTGGAAGACAAAAGACATTGAACTTTGTTTAGCAATGACTTTTTAATATCCCTTCTTTCTGGGCTCAGGCTTCTGATTGGTTCTCCAGGGTGCAGGCCCCTCCCAGCTGCTTTGGATTTGTTCCTGCCCAGGAACCCAAAGTCTTCTCATTTTGGCTGCACCTCCCTATTGAAAACCAAGCCCTGTCCAAGTTGTCGTATGTCAGGGCTTTGGTAGACCCTACCCTTCCCCAGTCTGTTACTCCTGAGTGGTACTCTGTATGGGTTTCATGATTCATCCCCAGTCGTCCACTCGGGAGGGTTGGGACCTTGTTACAATGTTTGATGCCCTACTGTCATTCTCTGCCATTGAGCTGTAGTTGTGCTCTCTCTCCATCTTACCCCTAAGGCAGAGTAGGATGTCCTTTGGCGTTTCTCCCTCTTCGAGTCTCACTTCTTGGTACACATGCAGTCGACTGTCTCTGTCTTGGCGGGGCGTTGGTGAGCGGGTCATCCGCAGACTTCGGACACGGTTCTGTGGTGCCTTCTGCAGAGTGTTCAAGTGACTTGCTGTACCCTCTTTCCGGCATGGTGTCTGACCCTGTGCCGTCTTCTTTGGTTGCAGTTTTATTTTTGTCTGTAAGTCCCTGTTCTATTTTTCTGCAGCTTTGCGCCCTGCTCCTGAGGTATCCCCCAAGCCCTGCCATTTGGGCTGGCTATGATAGTTTGACCAAAAATCTGCAGCGACAACAGCCGGCCATGTTTGTCTACCCTATCAAAAGAAAAAGGCTCTAGGGTCAGGAAACCGCAGGATCCAGGGTTAGTATACTTTATAGCTGCCTGCCATGTCAAAAGCGCATGGTCCGTGAACAGAAAGAAATGTCACCCCAGCAGATAATATCTCAATGGCCCAACACTCTTTCACGATGGTTGAGTAGGACTGTTTGCATGGCGCAAGCTTCCTATTGATGTATGCGATGGGTGGTGGTCTCCATCTCTTTCCTGTGACAGAACGGCCCCAAGCCCCACTGCAGAGGCATCAGTTTGCAACTAGAAGGGCGGTTTGACGTCCGGGCAACTAACGACTGGGTGATTAGGTTTTTCAAGGTCTGAAATGCGGCTTCAGGTCTGTCCTGGCCAGTCTTGGGTTATGACTTCAGGAGGTCTGTAAGGGGGCAGCAATGGTCGCAAAGTTGGGAGTAAACCTTCTCTAGTAGCCAACCAAGCCAAGAAATGCCTGGACTGCCCTTTTGGTGGCTGTGAAGCTGATATGGCTTATGTCCGTGATTTTCTCTGCCTGCGAGAGTTCCATTTCCCAGCATGTCTGAGATATTTTGTCTGATGGGCTCCTGACCTGGTTTTACATGGGGTTGATTTTGAGAACCCTCTTGCCTAGAGTTTGAATCACCTTGTTAGGTGTTCCAAATGGTCAGACCAATCGTTAGTTAAACACCACTATGTTATCTCGGTAAGTAGCTATGTAGGCTTTTTGGTTATTCCGAATGCTGTGCATGAGTCATTGGAAAGTCGCCAGAGAACGGTGTAAATCAAAAGGCAATACAGTAAACTGCACAACCCATGTGGTGCTGCAACCACCCTTTTAATTGTATCCTCTGTGTGTAGGGGTATTTGACAATAACCTTTAGCAAGGTCTATAGTACAGTGCTGGTCCCAGGTTTTCCAGTAGGTCGGTCCTCCAGGATTCTATTTTGCCTTTGCCTAACCCTTACTCCGGCAGGGGTTTGGATGACATGTTCTACACTTATGGCTTTTCCGGGAAGGTGTGAAAATCTGATAGGGTTACAGTACTTCCATAAGTTCCTCAGAGAGAGTCGCTCTGAAGGTAACATTGGACATATATTAATCTGGTAGGTCACGGATTAGTAGTCCACTCAAGAGTGTTGGCTGATACCATTTAACTGACTCACTTGATATGTTTCTGCTGCTTGAGCTATTCGGTTGCTGGCCGGTGTACTGTCTTTGATCACAGTACAGGTTCCCCTCCATTGGTCCAACATTATATTTTCACTCATCAGAACCATCACCAATAGTCGATCCCCAGGGTAGAATCATTTCATACCAATACCTCTGCTGCAGGCTCATTCTAGTTGCTGTTGAGCTCCTCCTGCTTTCTGGGTGACTAGCTCTTGTAATGAGGCTAGGTGTTTCAGCAACTCTTTGATGTACTTCGTCAGTGTTGCTTCAGACTTGCTCCTTTGTACCCAATCCTCCTTGGCATCATCTAAAATGGTCCTTGGATTTCTCCCAAACAACTCAAAAGGTGAGGAGACAGTCGGATTGAGGAGTTGCTTGCAGAACCATCAAGATCAGGGGCAATACTCACCCCCAACATGTTACATGGGTCCCAATTCACTTTTTAGGCATTCGGTGGATAGTTTGGTCAGGACGATCTACCAACCCATACATCTGCAGATGATAGAGGTTCCAATATGGTGGATTTGCAGCAAAGCAAATACCTGCTTCATGACTGTCGACCTACAGTTGGTTCCCTGATCTGTTACGATTTCTTTAGGTGTGCCTTCTTCATTTTGGGACTAGATACCCACACTTAGCAAAGATTTGGTTCAAATCGGTCCAGAGATTCTTCAGCATCCCTACAAACCTAATTCTCGCTTGGCGAAGCTGCCCAAAAATGTCAGAGTCCGGTATTTATTTTATTTTGGAAGGGTTTGTGCAGATTCATCAAACAATGCAAAAGGTATGACCCACCCAAAACGTCCTGTTCCAATAGGCAGTCCATTTTATCCACAACTACCGGATGCTACCGTCGACCCACTCCACAGTATTTTGTAAGAACATTTTTGGGGATTTTGTTAATGGGCAGGCTTAAGCAAACCTGGATGGTGGAAAAGGGCATATTTGCAAAAGGGATTTTTTTCTCAGTGACCAAGCGTATTATTATTGTTCCAGATACAAACTAAATCTAGCACATGAAATGCATATCATTCATGCTTTGGATCTATTACAAATATAATATAATAGACGTTTTTGAGCATTACTGCTTGACACCTACTGCATGAAACTTTTTCATGAATGGTGCCACGTTTTGCAAACTAGTGTTTCAACATTAACTATTCATATTGACCTTATACATATATATATAGAATTAGTTACAATTTGAATGGTCTGCTAGCACTTCATGGTAGTTGTAATTACAATATACACTTGATGCAAGCCCCGTTGCTTGACCAAGGCAAGAGATCCGAAGCAAAACCTGCTTCGCTTATGTTGGAAAGAATTGGGAAAACTTCTCAGGAGTTGCTGAACTTGTACTACCAGGGGAATATGGGGAATAAATGAAATGGGGTTGAGTGGTTGGTGCATAAAGATTATTCCTAACCAGTTCAGTAAGAAGACAGCCACAATACACTTTACTTCAATATATTTGTATAGCACACCAAATGGCCCGGAGGCATACGGGCAAATAGCAGACCGACAAAGACCAGCAACAGAAAGTACAATAGGGCATATATGCGGAACAAATCAGGCAAGCAATTTAAACTGATTGGACACTATCTGAATAGTAAGGTTTTGAACTTTTTTTTGAAGATCTCCATGGATTTTATTTGCCTAGGATCCAGCGGTAGCCTGTTCCATGCTCTCGGGCTGCTGCAACGAATGCCCCTTTTTCCATCATTGTGAGTTTACATCTGGGCAAGGATAGGTGTTGTCGGTATTTTGAAGTTTTACTATTTAACAGAAGTGTGGACCACAACCACATCTTCCAACCATGTCAGCAGCAGTGGATGACACAGAGTAAAGCAATTTCCTTTGTCTAAGGTTTCTCTTCCATGACCTGATGAGCGACTGCAATAGCAGACCACGCATTTTAGGTTAAGCCTTGCCAAATGCATGATCTGAATGTAGGCTGCAGTCTGGATCAACCTCTTGGTGCCAATAGGCTGAGACGAACTGACAGCGATGGAAGTGCAGCATGGTGTTTTGAAGGTACACAATACTCTGAAAGGAAACTAAAATAATGTTATCATGTGTTTTGTCTAGCCATTATAAAAAGCATTTATAATTGTAATGATTTGAGTGAGAAACATCCTTCCTGAAGATTCCCTGGACATCCTGGTACATGCATGATCTAAAGTATCAGATGAAGATAATGCCATGCTTTAGCTTTGAGCAGCCAGCTAGAGATGAATGTACACTCTCTGGAAAAAGTTTGGCAGCGCTAACAACTTAGTAATCACTTGGGTTGCTTCATTTTGTTTGGGGTAAGAAGATAGCACGGCAGCAGAGAATCCACACCCATCTAGCTTATAGATACAGCAGATGGCCATCTCAGATTAGGGGAGGACAGCTGTTTTCCTTGAGCTCTTGTCTAGAGAGCGAGTCCAGTCAAGGTAATACTTGGAGGCTAGGGTCTGGATCACAGTGATCATCTTGAATTTTTCCAGAGACAAGAATTGGTTTGCTTAGTACTCCACCAAGACCAAATTAAAATCAAATGTTTCAAGGAGTCTCTGTACAAAGTTTGTTTCGAAGGACACCCAGAGTAGAGGTGTGGATGGTGAGGTTGAAAGAATAGTCATGCTTCAAATTGGCCATAACTATGCTAAATAATTGTACTTCCAAGCTGCAGTTTTTAAAAGGGATTGCATCGACATATTACTTTTATATAAAGTTATAAGCTCCCATTAAACCATTTAAAACTAGCCTTCCTAGTCATTTATGCAAATTCCTTCTACTTCTAAGTGCTGTTATGTTAGGACTTCATTATCTAATTAAATTATATTCCATGTATTGCTCTCATGAAAGGCTGATTCAGCCGAGCTTGAATTCCAATTTATGAGCTGCAGGCTGACCCAGTGTCGTGAGCTGAATATTTAACTCACTAAACTAACTTTGTTGCTAAGCTGGGGGCTGTGTGGGTGTGAACAACGAAATGCACAAAATCAAAGCACCTAAAAAAATATACTATCCTAAAGCAAAACACAGGAAACTCAGGACAAAAAGGGCCTTACAATGTCTCTGCTGAAGGGACAACTGTGGGTATCCTAGAGTAGGGAACAGTACATTCCAGACCTGTGACATGACAAGGCGTCACTCCCCCAGCGTCGAATGGAACAGACTTGGCACTGTTAATGTAACACTCAAGGACCTAATGCAGTGTCTACACTTCCTCTGATGCACTACACAGGACTGTTGATCTAGTGGCATCTCTCCCTGGAAAAACTTTGAAGGCTATAATGGTGAGCTTGTACTTCACCCCTAAAATAATAGGTAGCCATTGCAGAACCTACTGAATGAGGGTGCCCTACTAGAAGCGCCAAACATCTTGCAGCTTTGGGGAAGCTGCATTCGGCACGAGCTGGAGAAGGCTTTTGCACAAAGAACACACTCTTAATATAATGTGCTTTGACGATTCCAACGGGATAGTCACCTCTCCTCAAGGGTGAGCCACCCCCTTTGGGACTATGGAGGTGAGCCTGGTACACTTACCACCCCTTAATGGACTGGGTAAGTGGGATCCCTCTGAAGGTGACTCCCCCCGCCTCCTTAGAGGACAGAGACTCCCAACAGGAGGAAAAGTCACCAGCCACTAACATCTTTGTAGGGTATTTAGGAGTTGGATTTTCTGATGACCAAGTACACCTTTTAATAATGGCTAACTTGACTTCTGACCCTAGGTATGCCCAATCTCCTGTGAAGACTAAGGAGAAATGACTGAACCCACCCACTGGAGGATTGTCCCTGGAACAGCCAATCACAGAGGAGGCCGAGATAGCTCCCGTACACTTAACCACTGCAAAGTTGTCAGAGGAGGTGTGACTGAAGAGAGAGAGAGAATACATTGGTGTCAGCAGGCAGGAGTGTGACACAGACCAGGAGGGTGCAACAATGTGCAGCTAACAGCCAGCTGGCGAAGCATGAGAAGCTGCGAGAATTAGGGAGGACAACCCTCAGAAGGCAGAAGCGGGGCCCGGCTGAACTGTCACGTAAGCGACTCCACACAGCTGTAGGAGCGGGTGCGTAGAGCCTGGGAAAGGCACAGTGGAGCCCAGTTGGATAGTTGATAAGTAGCTGCGCGACAAAAGGAGAGCCAACTCAACAGAGTGGCGAGTGAGAAGAGCCCCATTATGGGGAGAACCTGGGAACACCCCAGAGTGGAGAGTGAGAAGAAAGTGCCCCAGAGTGGGGAGAGCCTGAGAACACCCCTGAGTGGGGACAAAGATAGACGGAAAGAATCCTAAAGTGGGAAGATATGGGCCTGGCCGGAAAACCTAGATAGGCTTACAGCACACCAAGAACTGTCTTTCTTAAACTTGAACTATAGGCAAACGTGTTTACTAAAAGGAGTAGGGTTGAGGTCAGAAGCCAGCAGTAGAAGGTGATTAGGTTAGAGTAGGATTCCAGATGGACGACTTTTATTACATTTAGACATTCTGATGAGCACCCTTTTGACTTCCATTTGTTATAGAATAGAATGAAAGTAGTTTGGTCCCGGATACCTTGCGCTATTAATAAGTCAACTTCAGAAGGAGTGTCACTGCACATCGCGACAGCCACGGATGCACCAGCTGACCCAGGACAGTGGAATAATCCAGCCTAGGAACTAAGAGATGGGGTTCAAATATGAATTGCTATAACCTTGAAGAGGACCCTTCAGGTCAAAACACGTGTCCGCTGACCATTTAAGACTACATGTCTTCCTTACACTAATAGAACCACAATGGGTTTTGAAAAACGATTGTTGTAGATATCCATCCTTCTAATTAATAGCGCAAGGGATCCAGGACCAAACTACTTTCATCCTACATAAAAAAGGAGGTGTGGGCAGCACCCCCACCCACCCGTGACCACTCTGCTAAAACCAAACTCGGATAACAATAGAGAAGCGCAAGAGGAGTTTCAAGCCTAGGCCCAAACTTTCTTGCTATAGAATAGGACTTGTACCTGTAGATTTCGGGAACGATTATTTGCAGATGACAAAAATAAAACCCTTGAAACAATGTGTGGTCGTCTGAATCCTGATTCGGATCTTCCACGGTCCAGATAAAAGCATGGGCCACTGATTCTGGGTCTGCCAGCAACATGAAGGGATGCAAACCTCAGACGATACCAAGGCTGCCTTGAAAGGCGAAATACATCCGAGTGTCATCAATGATGGAATGATTTTGGCGCAAGGGTTTCTGGCTTACCTCAATAAGGATATTGTTTGGTGTGGAGACACACAGTTTATTTCTATCGACAGCATTAAAGCTCAACTAGAAGCAGACATACTAACTAATGAAATATTCTAAATTTATGGAGATCGGAAGCCCCCTTTTATGCAGTCCTTAAAAGAATTAGTGCAAGAGCACTCACATAGTCACAGGTCATAAAGGTGCAAGCCATTATGGCTGCGAAACATGCACACACTATTAGGTGTATGAAATGTAAACTAGTTCTATCCAATAGGGATATGGCTTAGAATCTTGGCCCATGAACCACCAAGAGCCTATCTTGACTGGCGCAGACCCTCAAACTCAGATGCAAAAACAACTTTGAACATGTACAAGTACATTAATAAAGGTTTTTGTCACCTCTAATCTGTCAGCCCCTCCACTCACTCTCTACCCGACTGCTGAACCTGGGTTTTAGATGCCCATCAAGCAGAGTTGACTACAGGCACACTAGAATTTGGGAGAAAGTAGTTTAGCATATAACCACCTATCAACATGAACTAGGTTGGGTGACAAAGTACATGGTTTTGAAATACATGCCGGTTAAATGGAGGTAAGAGCTGCACAGGAAGCCAAGGCGTGCATTGGCTGAGACCTGCAAAGGGGGAGGCAAAGAATACATCCACAACTAATGCTGAACTGTAACCTAAGTAAAGTGGGAGCAGATGAGTATAGTTGGAGCAAATAGAAAAGGTGGAGTGAGAAATGAATCAGAGTTGGACCATGACAGACCAATCCCCCTTTGAGTAAATGATAAGACTGCTTGCTGTGTGGGCATTATCTGTATGTTCAGAAGTCAGTAAAGTATGACATAGTCACCCAGCAACCCTATGGGAAATAAAAACCAAAGTAATCTCTCTATGCAACATATTGAATACACAAGTGGAGACGCATGGGAATATGTCCAGAGGCAGGACAGAAAAACAAAAAAAAGATGCAGAACAAAACTTGTGGGAAAAACTGGATTGGAACTCAGGGTTGAAAATTGAGGGCTAGTTACACAGGGCAAATTATGGCACAGGACACACGACTGCAGACAGCAGAGCTAGCTCTTACACAAGAACATAAGCTGGAAGTGTATAAACTATCTGTCCTGGAACAGGTAGAAGGAATAGCTAAATAATATCCAGGGAAGTTATCCACGACTCAAGAATGGGTATTTGTAAGAAGAAGCATAAAGCTTTTACAAGGGTTTCTGGTGGCAGAAGTGGTGCAAACTAGAGATGCAAGAAAACAAAAAAGACAACACGGCAAAAGATCCAGGGAAGAAAAAATGGACACAGGCCAGGGTGTCTACTGAAGAGATGCACATTAACAGGAATACACTGGGGGAGGCGATAGGGTACAAATAGGCGTATACAACAGGAACAAACCGCATGCTGACAAAACCACAAAAAAAGCAGTAATCTAGGTGGGAAGCCTAGTTTAAAGCAATGCAAGTTCTACAGAGAATATGTTGTGACGACAGTGGCATTTAAAATCACCCAGGAGCCAGGCAAGTGGATTCAACAAGCTAGGTGCTGTTCAACTAGACTCCACCTTTTGGGCCTAATCTATAGGCGGATTCAGAAAGTACAAAACATGAACCATAATGCATTAGGAGTGCAAAAATCACAAATTCTCAGAATGGAGTGTGATCTGAAAAAAAGGCAAAGAAGTTGGTGGACATGTACCAGGGTTCAAGTACAGACCAGGACAGAAAAGGAATTAATAACGAACCCCTTGAACATGCTACCTGATGGAAGGATGTCAGAATCCAGACAGTAGCAGTGTCCAGAATACAAAATGTTCATTCTCTTCATTAGCCATTTAGACTATAAAATGATCTGTGTGCATTTGAAAAAGTGGCCTATGCCTTACCTAGCAGATTGGAACTGTATATTTTATGCATTAGCAGTGGATTCTTGTTTCACACCAAGTAGTTCTATATTGAAATAACATGCAGCTAAACAAAAGACAGGCGAGTCACACACTTTCAGCCATTTGAATGCGTTAGACCTGGACGTTTGTGTTGCAGAACTTGGGGTGAGCTTGGTTGCATGCATCTTTGCACTCTCTTAGTTGAGTTATGTTGGGAATGTAGACTTCTTTGGGTTTCTTTTTGTCAGTCTGAAATCCAAGGATAACAGGTTGGTTTGAGCTCATAAATTGGCTGGACGTTTTAGCACTTGTACTGGGCTGGTGATTTTGGGATCAAAGTGCAGAGCAAGGAATGTTATCTTCGGGTAGAAATTTCTTTCTCTGTGCATGTTTTGTAAGGCTGGAGGGGTGTCCCTTTCTCGAGACACATTAGAAAAGGAGATTGGGTGGGCAGAGTAGCCTGCATTGGGCAATTTACAAAACACCTTCTGTTTTCTAAAAGCGGACAGAGTAGGCTGTGTTAGCTGACAGATAAGCACACTGCATCACTGAATGTAAGTAAAAGGGGAGAATGTGCTCATTGTGTTATGTATATTTGGTTAGAGTGAGAGCGTTCTGTATTAATGTTTTAAGTTCAAGGTAAGACATTGGGCCTCATTATGCCGCCGACCCATAACATCGTTTCCGCCGCCTGATATCCCGGCGGCACCCTAGTGCCCCGGGGGTATCACAAGTTGCAGCATAAAAGTTACTCCCCATTGCTGTGCTAGTCCCATAGGACTTCCCGTTAATGAGGACACAAACACTGGCACCGTTACAGGGAGAAGGCTGCCGGTAGGGGCTTGAATTCCCGGTAGGTCAGGCCTGCCGCGAGTTCCATGGCCCCTACCGGCAGACTCAGTTTGCCAGTCCGTAAAGGGTGCCGGTACGCTGCTACCGGCACCCTTTTTTCCAGACCAGCAAACTTGTAATCAGGCTCATTGTCTTTGTGGAGAATGTACTGAAGAATTTGCCTCCCTTTTACCCAACTGCAACTTACATGAACAAAATTGAATAAGCCAAAATAAACCTCATCTGACTGCATTCGTGGCCCCCTATGTGCCCATGTCTCCTTTACCTGAAAGCTGTGATACACCATGTTGGGCCATCCGAAATATTATTGTAGGGAACTGGTCGGGTTTGGGCCTCGTGCCTTTAATTTTACAGAGTATCATTATTTCACATTCTATTACTGCAGCTCAGGTTGACTAATGCAATTGTTAGTAAGGCACAACCAAATCTGTGCTTATTTCTTAGCTATGGGTCATGACTAACCAGAAACTGAACATATAAAAAACACAACTTGGGGGAGTGGATGTGGCCTCATGATAGCAAACTGCATTATTTTCACCCATGAAGGTGGGAGTTTGTCTTACATGCATCGCCTTGTGTTCATGGAGACGAGATGCCTCTTTGCCATTAAAGCCTTTTAAATCATCTGCTTCTCTGCCCCTGCAGATTTGGAATGGAAAATAATTTATGTGGGTTCTGCTGAGAGTGAGGAGTACGATCAAGTGCTGGATTCTGTGTTAGTGGGACCAGTCCCTGCAGGAAGGCACATGTTCGTATTTCAGGTACGTTTGTAAGTCATACGGTAAGTTCAAATAAAAGTAGAGACTGAAATATATGGCAAACATGACTTAATCAAGAACAGTCTTTCTGAGGCTTGTATCTGCTTACATTCACATGCTTTGCATAGCCTGCCACCTAGTGGTTGGCCTGGAGTATTACATCTTGAACGCTGACGGGCATTCCCATGACTATACCCCAACCCTATGTGTACAGGGGCCCATGATCCTTCAGGTAAAGCAAGAGGTTTAGTATCAGCTGGTATCCCAAAACAGTTCATAAACATAATTGGCTCACAACATTTGTTATGCTCCCTTTAAAAATGTTTTTTGTCCCCAGCAAGAGGCATACATCTTTAAAATCTCAAGAAATGTAGTGTGGTAATGGGGTGAAATGGCCATTCTTTTAACATTTCCAATTCTGATTCAAACTTCCAATCGAATTTGACATGCCATCTCAGCCACCAAATTACAAGCACATAAAACACACACTGATACATGACTGTTAGGATTCCTGCTAAAAAAAATGAGAGTGCGCAACAAATTACCACAATTTATAGCCATTTGATAGAGTTTCTATCAAACGTGGAGTTAATAGAGTATTGTGGTGAGAGCAAATACATTAATTAATTTGGCCTAAGCATTCTCCATCTTTAAGAGACATTTGCCCAGTTCCTGATTAACCTTAAGTAATGTGGCACTGAAGGAGGATTTATGTCCATTAACTGAATACCTGGGACACTTCTCTGTAGATGAGAAATTCTCTCTAGCATCACATCACCGAATTTCCAAAAATGAATATGTTTGATGGATGGCTCTTCGCCTAAACCTTTCTACGGATAAAGGAGTTGTGATAAATATTCCAAATAGTTGCATAAAAGACACACTTAGCACATCCTGTGAAAAATGCATGTAAAAACCCAAAAGTTCACTGCAATAAATTCGCAACAATCCAAGAAAATAAGCATTGGCAAAGCCTACGATTTTGGTTTCCACCTATTCATACATTTTCAACATTACAGATTTTATATTTCTATACACCATCCAAATAAAATGATTAACTCGTTAATATCAGTCTTTACCTTTCCCATTCAAGAGAAGAGAAAATGAAACAAGCTATTCAGGGCTGAGTCCTGGGTGAGATGCTGTATTAGTTGGAAAGTAGGGGAGGGCACACTTGGTTAAGAAGTTTATATTGCACCACAGGCTGCTTAACAGCTTTAATTAACCAATTAAAAATATCGTTGACAGACCTGCTTTGCCAATTTTCTGGAAACATAATGTTCTTCAAGGCAATCAATCTAATAAACCAGTTGTCTGTATGGGATTTACCGTCTTGACAGGACTCTATATCAGCTGTAAAGACAGAGAGTGTTTATTACCTGTAACTCCTGTTCTCCAGCATTGGTATTTCTTTCAAAGATTCACATGCTGTGAATATTCCCAGTCGTCAGGATGGGAATCCTCGGTTACTTTTTGATTCCCCTTGCCCTAGGCAAGAAGAACCTACATTTTCTAGCCTAACACCTTTGTTATGGGTGCTTTTGGTCCCCACCAATGGGACCTCGAGTATCCCTAGAATAGAGCCTCCTCTTCCTCTCAGATTCTGACCCTGTGGTTGTAGATGTTCATATGGTGTGAGTGGGTTTACCCGAAGGGGTGGAAAGGGGGCGCAGGTGAATCTATGAAAGATACCAATGCTAGAAAACAGATGTCACAGGTAAGAAAAGTTCTCCTTCTCCAGCATTGGATCTTTCATAGATTCCCATGCTGTGAATAGACAATGTAGCAGTATACGGATACTGGAGGTGCACCCAGGCAAAAACCCCACGAGAACACCTTGCAGCAAATCCATAGGATCATACCTTATTGGAATAGGCGCTGGAGGACTGCTGTACCTATACACATTTCTTCGGCTTGTTGCTTCTCCGGGCAGTAGTGCCTTGTAAAAGTATGCAGCACTGACAGACCCCTGACCACCATGCCTTTGATGCCGCTGTAGCTCCGTTTAAATGTGCATGCAGAGGGGCCTGGAGGGTCTCTGAGGGTCAAAGATCTGTGGCAGAAAACAGTGGCCGACAAGATCCACCTTGCTATGCTTTGCTTTGATAGGGCATTGCCTTTATTCGTCGGGCCATATGCTACAAAGAATTGCGTTGACTTCCTGAAGGACTGTGTCCTGTCAATGTAGTAGTTGAACGCTCGCTTGAGGTCAAGCGAGTGCCATTCCACCTCTGCCGGTGATGAAGGCTAGCTAAAGAAAACTGGCAGTGTTATCGTGGAATTCTTGTGAAAGTCCATGGGGACTTTGGGAACAAATCGCAGGTTCGTCATGAGAAGTACTGTGTCCTTCTGGAAACGCAAGTAGGGTTAGTTAATTGTGAGGGCTTGTAGCTCCAACACTCTCCTAGCCGACGTAATAGCCATCAGGAAGGCCGCTTTCCACAACAGGCATCTTAGTGGTGTAGAGGCCATAGGTTCAATAAGGTTCCTCATGAGACTTGAGTACAGTGTTGAGGCTCCATTCCGGCGATATCCATTTTCCTGGTGGAAAATGTCTGAAAGGGCCTTTGAGGAAATGTTTTATGAGCCTGCGTCCGTGGAGGGAAACGCCTCTCTCCATTTTCGTGTACCTAGAGATGGCTGCTAAATGCACTTTAATAGAACTTTGGGCAAGGCCCCGTTTGGCCAGGCCCTGCAGGTATGGCAGTACATCCTCTGGTGTCACCCGGAATGAGGTCAGCCTTTACTGGCGTTCCTCGCGTTGGGTTTCACACCACTTAAAAAACTGCTTCCACTTCAGGCGGTATGACTTTTTGGTGGCAGGGGCTCTTGCCGCCGTTAGGATCTGTCTACATTCCTGTGATATGTTTAGGCTCCGAACTCCGCAAAGTCAGGAGCTGCGCCATCAGGCAAACTGATTGGACGTTGTGGTGTATAATTTTCCCCTTGCCTTGTGTTATGATGTCTGGTCGATTGCTTAGTTGGATGGGTTTGTCCATTGAGAGCTGGACCACATTGGAGTACCAGGTATGGCGAGGCCAGTCTGGCGCAATGAGGATTACTTTGCAGGCGTGCTGCTTGATCGTCTGTATCGTCCTATGCAGGATCGGGAATGCGTATACGAGCCGTCCCATGGAAAAGCGACCACGTTTCCCATAGAGCCCTTTTGGGGTGTCCTGCTGGCGTACCTGGCACACTTAGTTGTGGATCGTGGCGAACAGGTCCACTGTTGGCTGACCCCAGTGTTGAAATAGCGACTGCAGCGTCGAGGAATCAAGCTCCCTTTCATGGTTTTGGGACACTTGCCTGCTGAGGCTGTCCGCTGTCTGATTCTGTATCCCCTGAAGGTGGAATGCCTTAATGCTGATGCTGTGCGTTAAGGATCCGTGCCAGGTCAGTTGAGCTTCCTTGGACAATGTCTTGCACCTCGTTCGTCCGTGCTTTCGCAGGTAATACATTGTGGTGATGTTGTCTGTGAGGACTTTGACCGTCCGGTTCTTGAGTATTGGGAGGAATGACTTGAGCGCCCACCAAACCACTCAGAGTTCGAGCACATTTATATGTAGGGATGTCTCTCGGGGGTCCATAGCCCCCTGATGTGAAGCCGATCCACCCCTGGAGGGAGGCGTCAGTTATTAGTGTTTTGTCAGGAGTTGGATCCTGAAACGTTTTCCCCCTTCAGACATTGGTCTTGCTTGCCCACCATTGAAGCTGCAAGCACAGTTTCAGCGGGATACGCACTTTGTCCCTCCATGATCCGGTGATCTGGGACCAGTTCGCTGACAGGAAATCTTGTAGCAATCTCATATGGAGTCTGCAGTGCGGGACTAGTGGTATGCAAGACGCCATCGTCCCGAGCAGTTGCATTCATTGTCGCACTGTTCTTACTCTGTTTGGCGTGAATGTCTTCATTAGGGCCACAAGGGCGTTCACTCTGTCACAGGGGGGATGCCCCCTGGGGTCCTGGGTGGAGAATTCCACTCCAAGGAATTTAAGCCTCCTGGATGGCCGTAAGGATGATTTCTTGTAATTGATGGCATAGCCCAGTGTTTGTAATGGACTCACTGTTGCTGCTATAGAAGACTGTGCTCCGTTCCTGGATGGGGCGTGCACCAGCCAGTCCTCTAAATAAGGATAGACATGGTGTCCCTGTTTGCGCAGGCTGGCTGCCACTTGTGCTAGCCACTTTGTGAAGGTGTGCGCAGCCGACTTCAGGCTGAATGGAAGGACCTTGAATTGGTAGTGTGACTTTCCGACCACAAACCAGAGGTTTAGCCGGTGCCCTGGATCAATGGGAATGTGAAAATATATGTCCTGAAGATCCAAGGATGCGTGGTAGTCTTGGTGCTGCATTGCTTTTATGACCTGTTGTAACGTTGGCGCTTTATACATTTGTTTAACCTCCCTAGGTCTAGAATGGGCCTCCATTTTCCGCCTGGTGTGCGGACGACAAAATACCAGGAGTATACTCCCTCTCCCTTAGACTTCTTCTATGACCCTTTTTTGCAGCATGAGCTGCACTTCTTGTAGGAGTGCAGTCTTGTGCATGTGCGGGTGGGGGATGGAGGAATGGGAGGGGGTGGTTGTTTGATCTCCAGTAGGTGCCCTTATAATACCACATCCTTGTCCTTGGTTATCTCTCTCCAGTTTCGGGCAAACCTGAAGATCCTCCCTCCCACAACGCTGTGGGATGGTTTGTCACTGTTGGGTCTTTACCTGCCGTCCTCTCTGGGATCTAGAGGGCTGCTTGCAGTGCTGATTTTGTCTATAGTCTTTTGATTTTTGGTATCGCTGGTATTTATTTTGACGTCTTTTTATTGGCATTTGTTCAAGTACAGTACAGTAGTTCCAAGCACTCTCCACCTTCAGCTACTCGTTTGTATGCATTTCTGTGACTATTCAGTAGGATCATGCCAGTATAGCAAACACTGTACAACCATAATACAAAACCTAACAAAACAAAACTAAAGAACAAAAGAGCAATCCTTGCATAATGGATTCAAATTCGCATATCATGAATCCATATTGAGAGCCGGGCCATAGGTCAACATTCTGTATAGTTCCAATCCTCTTACATATGTAGGCAGAGAAGCGATGCACAAGCGCCCATCAGTGAGCGTCCGTCTGGGTACCTAGTGGCAGTTAGTCAATACATTAGCATTACATTGAGTGATGGGTCCCATTTTTCTAAAGGTTTGTCATCAGATGGGTGAAACATGGCCCAAAACAGCGCTTTCCTAGTGTCCTATGCAGCACTGGCAAGCGCCTCCTGCCCCCCGATTGTACTTCCCCATACATTTGTTTCGATTTCAGCCCAGAATTCAAAGTCTTTACTCTAGCATGCATACTGTGGGCCACCACTGGACTTCCAAGCCATGGCAATACGTCTCTTAGCTAGGACGCAGGCCATGTCCATAAATTTCACTACATGTTTGCATTAGCTATTTCTTGTGTAGGCGCCCAACAAACACTCTTTTGGGGTCCAATTGTACCTTGTTACGCCAGCTCCTCTGCATGCCTGCTCAATTCGTGCCCAGTAACTTCGCGCCCTCACACAACTCAAAAACATGTGCAATAGATCCGCCCCCATGCTGTTGCACCAAGGGCATAGCAGCCAGACCTTGCTATTGTATCTTGCCACTCTGCTCGGCATCATGTAGGTGCTGTACGTACAGCACATTGAGCTGGAGCAGTCTAAAGCGAGAGTTCCTGGACGCTTCCCTGGGTTAACCCAGCATGTTGTCCCATTCTTTGTCATCAAACTCCACCCCAATGTCTGATTCCCATTTGGCCCTCAGTTCAGCGCTCCTTGGGATTCTACCAAATTGTCATATATTCTGGACACAGGTTGGTTTCCAGTCGTTTTCCAATTTGTACATTGGGGCTCTGAGCCGTGCTACCTCTGGTTCCTCCGGCCATTTTGACAATCTCCGTTTCGCTACTGCCCTCACCCGCAAGTACCATAAGAACTGACCCCTGGGTAGCCCACCTGCTCAGTTAGGGACACCATCTCTTTGAATATTCCATCTGCATACATATCCCCCCACATTGAGAGCCCCCAGCCCTCCCAGAGTCTTGCCACTGCAAGTTTGGTATTATTCCTACATACATCTACAGCTATTGGGACCTCAGTTGATTAGGAGTCTTCCAGTTTTTAGCAGTTTCTGCGATCTGTGCCCCACCAGACGGCCCAGAGTCACCATCGCAGGTACTCAACCCAGGCCTCACAGTGGAAGCCATAAGACCTCTTTTAAATGTGCTGGAACCACCAGCTGCTGCAGCAGCAGCGTTTCCAACCTGATTTCATCTGAGAGCCATTTGGCAACATAGCTAAGCTGTCCTGCGAGGTAGTATCTTTCCAAATCTGGCAACTGCATCCCTCCCGCCCTGTAGGGCAGACACAGTGTCGGTAGCGTTAAGTTATGTCCCGATGTTCTGCAAAGGAAACCTCTAAGCATCGCTTCCAGTGACCGAAAGAAGGGGGGTTTAATGTAGTGATGAACCTTGTGGAAAAAGTACAAAAACCTTGGCAGTATTATCATTTTCGTTATGGCTACCCTGCCCATCAGGGACGACGGCAATTTCGACCAAAATGTAATGGACCGCCTCAGCCCCTGTAACACACTTCCAATGTTGTGGTCGTGCATGTCTTCGGATGGTGCATGATGTGCACACCCAGGTACCTAAAGGATTCCAAACATCAAGGGAGCCCCAAGTCCAGTAGATCGCCATTCACCAAACCCCTCATGCCAGTCAGCGGGAACAAACAGGACTTCTCCCTACTGAAGCATACACCGGACACCCTGGCAAAGTTATCAAGCACCTCCAGAACAAATGGTAGATTATGTTGCGGATTCTGAAGGTAGAGTAAAACATCGTCTGCATACAACAAGATCAAGTGGCCAACAGCTCCCACCCATATGCCAGCCTCCAGAAACTCCTTGCAGAGATAGATTGCCACCGGTTTGAGCGCCAGCACATACAGCATGGGTGACAATGGACACCCCTGCCTTGTTCCTCTTTGTATATCCCAGGTCTCAGACACCTGCCTGCCCGATTTCACATGCGCCACCGGCTTATCGTAAAGTTAATGAAATGTGTTCCAAATCTGAATGCCCTCAGCACCTCAAATAACCACTCCCAGTATAGAGAATCAAAAGCCTTAATTGCGTCTAAGGACACCACCACATATTGCTCTCGGCAGTCGGGCCACAATGTGTTGCAAGCGTCGAAGATTTAAAGCGGTACTACACCACGGAATTAATCCCCATGAACCAAACCCCCAATTACTCTGCGAAGCCTCCTCTCCAATATTGTTGTTAAAATCTTCATATCGTAATTGAGCTTGGCTAGTGGCCTATAGGAATCACAGTTATTTGTGGGCTTTCGAGGTTTGGGGATCGGGACCACCAAGGTTTTCCTCATACTGTTCGGGAGCTCACCTTTTGTAGAAACCTCAATGAATACTTTGTGTAGCACTGTGGCCACCATCTCTGCATATGTTTTATAAAACTCTGAGGGTATGCCATCAGTGCCTGTGTTCTTGCTGGTGGGCCAGTGAGCTGATTGCCTCCTTCACTTCATCAACTGTAATATCTACATCTAATACCTCCCACTGCTCTTCCTCCAGTGTAGGCAGACCCATCTCCTCTAGGGTGCCCAGAATCTCCTCCGGCGGAACCAAACTCTTGTGTCTGTACAATTTCGAATAATAATAGTCTGCAAACACACTGTTAATATCCAACTGTGTTCTGTGTAGTCTATCTTCCCCATCCCCCAGTTCTGTAGTTGGATGCTTCGGGTGCTCCCTTTTGCACAGCCAGGAAAGGAGTCTACTAGGTCTGTCCCCTTCTACTTGGGCCCTGGTGCTCTTGACTTTATAATCACATTTCGACAGTCTAATCCATGCCTCCCGACAGCATCTCCTAGTGTCCGCTAGCCTTGACTCATCTATCTGATGTCCCACCTCTTGTACCTCCAGCTGCCGGATGTCCTCCAGCCTTTTTAGGTCCGCCTTGAGAGTCTTCCTTATGCCTCCTGCGCTAGCCATTACTTCGCCCCTACCAACCACTTTCAGTATCTCCCATACAGTTCCCAGCTCCTTCACACTGCCCACATTGTGCTCCAAGAACTCCACCAGTTTCCCCTTTAGCACTTCCCTAAAGACCTGGCCCGTTAAGGCATCAGTGGGCATGCACCACAATGGGATCGGGGGTTGGGGCCTCTCATTGCCCACTCCATCATCAGCAGGGAATGATCTGAGATTGATCTGCCCAGGTATTGGATTGCCCCCAATTCCACCATCTGAGCCCTGCCCACAAAGAAATAATCTATCTTAGTATAGAGGCCGTGGGGCGATGAGTGATAGGAGTAACTCCTGTCTTCCGGATGAGACATTCTCCATGCGTCCACTAGATCTAAATTCCTTAGGGCCTTGTTTAATGCCAGGGGTGCAGTTCCAAGCGTGCCTTTAGGTAGGGTGGAACGGTCCAGAAGTGGGTCCCTTGCGCAGTAAAACTCCCCTCCCCAATGTGCTGTGCAATTTTGGTGCTTACCACGTTAACATGTGATGGAATACCGGGATTGGGAAAGTAGGAGTTAATTATGCACACTTCAACTTGATCTATATAGCCCCACAAGATCAAATATCTCCCGTCCTTGTCCACTTCCTCCTCCCCCATCATGCGGAACGGCACACTGGGATGGAACCATGTGAATACCCAGCTAGCATATTTGGAGTATGCCGCCCCATACCTTTGTCCGCCTGATCTCTCCCTAATCCTTGCAAGATCTTCAGCTGACAGATGGGTGTCTTGTAATAATGCAATGGAGATCTTCTTCATATCTAGAAAGGACTTCACTTGGTTCCTACGCAAATATGTGCCCAATCCCCGGACATTCCACATCAGTACCTTAATGTTGTGCGCCATATGGCCAGCCAATTCCACCTGCTTCCCAAGCCCCTTGCCACGCCCCAGTTTTGCGCAGCAACCATTCTCTAATACCAGGATCCCCATGCTGCCTAGTTTCGTTGTCCCATACCCAGTTGCCCGGTGTTTGCATACAGGTATTAACAACCTTACAAACAGAACTGTAAACATTTGCCCAGTGACTGCAATTTTCAGGCAGCGCTCAGGCGCTACTGCACCACTAGGGCCTGCCCAGGCCATGGGATGTAGTTGGAAGATGCTGGCATCCGGCCAACACCAACTATCGTGTGAGATAGGTCTACAAACTCAAGGCAGGCAGTCGAACATTGCCCCTCCTTGGTTGCACATCCTGTAGCGTTGCACCTTTTACAATTTACATGCAACTTCCAAACAACAACGGTTTCCTTAGTCAATCACCTGCCTGCCATCCGTTGCGGGTTCTGTGTCCCCGCCTCCCCCAGTTCCAACCCATTGCCCCTCAGGTGTCAGGGTCACCCCGTCTCCTAGATTGTTATGTTCCAGCCACATGTTGGCTGCAGCAGGGGTTACCAGAAATTGTGCTCTGCCCTTGTGGATAACCTTTATGTGTGCTAGGTAAATTAGCATATATTTGATGTTGTGGTGTCGAAGCCTAGCTTTGATCGGCACAAACGAGTTCCTTGCCCTCTGTACATTGGGGGTATAATCCGGGTAGACAGCAATTTTCGAGTTGTCAAATTGAATTTTGCCTCCCTCTCTAGAGAAATTAAGGATTACTTCCCTTTCCTGGAAATTCAAGGTTTTTGCAATCATTGGGCGAGGGTGTGACCCCGGAGGGGAAGGGGGGAGGGAGGGGAGGGCGCTTCTGTAGGGATCTGTGGGCCCTCTCCACCACAAACCCCTGTAACAAATTGCCAGCTCCAATCTCCTACAGCAGTAGGTTCTCCACGTATCTTGTGGGGTTCAGGCATTCCATTCCTTCCGGTATTCCCAGTAGGCGTATGTTGTTCTGCAGGGCTCTCCCTTCTGCATCCTCGGACCACAGCTCCAGTGCAGTGTTTCTTCTCCAGTTCTTTCACTCTGGTCTCAATGTCTTTCGTAGTCTCTTGGGTTTCCTTTAGGCTCGATTCAGCTGTTACCCTTTCTGCTAGATTGCGAACATCCTGGCGAAGTAGCTGCACATCTATCTTGACTTCATCTATCTTAGTTTCCAAGGAGGCCCTTAGCGCTGCTATTGCCGCTAATACTTGGTCCTCCTTACCTCCAGGGTTTGCAGCCTCTGTCTCCTTCTGGGTGGCATTGGGGCACACTGTGTCTGTTGGCTCCTCCAAATTAGTCTAATTGTTGTTTTGTTCTTCCCTTTGGAGGGTGACATTATCCTGAAGTGTGTGTTTGCCCACAGTCTGCGTTTGCGGTGCTGTACTGGATTCATTTTCATGAATGGATCAATTCATGATAGCAGCCCCGAGCTTGGAAATTAGGGGCACATTGAACAGAGTGGTGCAGCGGTTAGAACCATATTTGCTCTATACCTTTTGTGGATTGGTTTGACCTGGTTGTACTGATGAAACGCCTTGGGGCCACCTGCACAGGCTGGAGGTATCAGCGGAAAAGTGTATCAGCTCTCTGGCTTTGGGTCTAACAAAACCTTTCTTTCCAACAAGCAGAAGGGCCCAGTGTCCATCGACATTAAGATTTAGATGCAATCTAGAAACAGTCCAAAGTACTCACAGATTAAGGTGGCACAGGTCCACTGAAGCCTGGCATTGCATTATCCTCAGAGGCTCCAACCAAAAAGGCCAACAGTAAATAAAGGAGATATAGTGCAGTGTATCTATCAAAATTGTTCTCAAAACTGGGTAAGCATGTGTTGGCTGCATAAAGAGGTCTACAGTGGTATGATTGAAAAATGATTCACTGGACAAAAAGAGATACATTTCAACCACTAGCTTTGTTACTGGCTGTGGAGGAAGGGTGTAAAGAAGAAATTATGTTATGTCATCAGGATTTATACTGCATTGTGCTGCCATTTGCTTGGTCTGAAGGTGATCCAATGTCTTGAAGAGAGGGTGGTGGATGAGGTTAGTGGGGAGCGAAGGGAAAATGCCGGATCGTCTTTCTGCTGTGTTGATGCGTGCAGACTGAAAGTATCCTGAGGTCTGTGTGCTGGTTAGTCTCTAGGTGTCGAGACCATAGATGCATTTGTGTCAAAAAAGGGAACCTCGTGTTCCCGTAGTACAAGGATGCATTGGCCTGCAGTTTGGTTTGCAAGTTGGTTCTAGAGGTGTAGTGAACAGAGGTTTGATTTCTGTTGGGAGGGTCTTCAATCACCATGTCTAGTTGGTTTTGGTGGTATGCGAACTGTGTTGGAACCGGAAATTTGAGCTTGTGAGAGATTTCAATGGGCAGACACCTGAAACTAAATAGCATATCATAACATTGCCAAGCTTGTAGAAGGCTGTCGTCCAGTCTCAGATAGCCTGGGGGAATGACTCTCTTCCCCAGGGCACAAAATTCCAAATACTCGATATGCTAGGACAAGGCTTCCCTTCTCCTAGAACTTGGTCTCAGTCTCAGATAGCCTGGGAAATTGACTCCCTTCCCCAGATCTGTTGAACCCAGTCAGAGTTACCAGGAGAATGACTCCCTTCTCCTGGTAATTTTAGAACAGTTTCTTACAACCAGGGTGAATGACTCCCCTCCCCAGGTCTCCTCTTCATTAGGCTTCATGCCTATAACACCCAACTCTGACAGTTAGGAGGGTCAGTGACGCTGGCTTCTCTTCTTTGGTTTGGCCCACTAAATTTACTTTACTGCCAAGTACTGCCACAAGGAAAATGACTTGCATCACTCTCTTGGTTTGGGTCCCAGACCCTGGTTTCTTGCTCAGTAGGTTTATCCCTGCCACTCAAGTTCTCTTTATGGTACTTGGGGTCCTCGGCCCTTCCCTTGTGATCAACAAGCTTCATTTCACCAATGAAATAAGGAGGAGAAGGTTTGTAGGCTTTCTGCCCCTGCTGTGCCAGCCAAGCGTTATGGTTGCAAAGAAGCCCAGGGACAACTACATGCTCCCACTTGGAAAGACACCCCATGTACCCTCTGGGTCTCCCATGCTGCCCTTTACCTTGTTGAGGGCTTCAGCACGTCGCTAGAGCTTCCTGGGATGGCGGCCATTGCGTTTGGTTTGTGCAGCGTCTTACTTTCCCACTGGCTGTGCGACGGCGTTCCTGGCTGCCATCTGCTTTCCTTCCTTCTCTTGATACTGCTGGGCACCGTTCTGCTCCTACAGACCTCCCCATCATCAGACACGGTGGACTGCCAGCATCCATGGAGCTCACTCCCTACTGATCTGCGACGCAGATTTGTATCTCCCACATTTGGACAAAGTCCATTGTCGATTTGTATACAATGTTGCCAGCAGTGTCTGGGCCCATTGTATGTGCTACTTCTTTCTTTGGTTTCATCTTTATCTCTCTGTGAAGCCAACTCGTCCCAGTACTCGGATTACCTTCTTCATCTCAGTATTTTCCAGAACCTTAAAGTATTTTACCCTATAAGAGTACATAGGTCTACTGTCTACAAAGAGGTTACTAGAGGAAGGAGAAGTTATGTGTGGGAGTGTGATGTTCTTACCCTTGATGGTCGTCCTTCTCCCTACGGTGGGGGGGTCGGGTTGGAGGAGTCCATCCCCATGAGATCCTCCTGCGTTATACCAACCCCAGGGGGACTATCAGGTAGCGGCCGCACCTCCATGGCCTCATGTAAAGGGGCTCCCCATTGGGTCCATTGGACTGAATGGGACTTGGGGCGTTATAAGCGCTGGCATCGGGCAGAAAGTGGAGTATTTTACCTCCAACAAAAAGCTGTAGGTAAAACTAAACTTTCTGACCAACTCATGATTTGGCCAGCCCGTAAATGCAGCGGTAATAGCGTTATCACCGCATTTAAGGGCTGAGGCCAAACTCGTGATGAGACCCATGATCTCCTTCCCTACCAGCTGCTATAGAAACAAAGCTCTGATCTGTTTTCCGTAGTGGTTTTGTTTTGTCTAGGTAGTACATGACGGCTCACCTTACATCTAGCATATGGAGGCTTCTTCCTGCAGAATTAGGTGGGTTTTGGTAAACAGCGGGAAGTTCAATGGAAACATGGAACTAAGATGAATTTAGGCATAAACCAATGATTTGTCATTGTGAATAGTGATAAGGGGATCTTGAAAGAAGAGGATTTGTATTAGGGATCTTGAACTGAGAGGACTTGTATGTTACACTTTTCCGTTGCTGGTCATTGTGGCAGCGCCGGCGACTATGTGGTGCAACATTCATGAGTACTCCCAACATGGCTGACAATCACCTTGGCTGTGCTAAGGGCAACGGTACTGTTGATTCACGTCCGCAAAGGACGTTCTTGAGTAATCACGTGACTCCATATACGGAAGCAAGGACGACAAGCAAATGCGTCGCTACTGTCCATGACGGCGCTCCGTAAATTCGCTCCTAGAATTTGTCACAGTTTGTTCAAATGTTGTGACTTCCCTCTTTCCAACTTTCCCTGTCATTGTCTTTTCTATTTAGAATCTCCCCCAGTACTCTTCCCCTTATCGAGCATTCAACCCGGTTCCATCGCTCTTTCGTCAGATGAAACCGGGTTTTTCTAAACCTTTCTTCAGCCAAGCTATGAGCTGCTGTTTTCCCATTCATCTCTGGAAAGAGAGTCTCCCTCTTTAAATGCCCATTAGCTTCTCACATTTCTCTTCTGTTTTGAATCTAACCTCTCTCTCTTTGCATAGAACCATTGTCCTTTTAGTATTGCTGGGTGCAGAGTTCATTCACGGGAATTAGGTTCCACTCTAGCGGATTAGTCATTTCATCTCAGACCAGGGAGTATGTGTTATTCTCTCACTTCTTCATACCTTTCGCTCTCTGCCTCTCGTATCGAAAATACTTACCTGTTCTGTCTCTTTTCTTTAGAGAAGTGTTCACCGCCATCAAGCCTTCCAGACTCCTGTGAGCCACTACCAATTTTGTGACCTGGGCACTACTCCGCTTGTCCACAGCTACTCAGGGTTTTTTGTCCCCGCAGGGTTTTCCCTGGGAGACGTGCCCCCTCTCTCGCTGAGTACCTTATTCTTGAGTGAGGAAGGGGCAGGATTGTCTGGGAGGCCTTTCCCTTCTGCAGTGTTGTCTCCTCTGGAAACTGCTGACTGCCAAGGTTAGTGATACATTCAAAGAGTCTATTACTGTAATTTGCACTTGCATTTTGAGTCTTCCTTATCGGAATATCTACAGAATTAACAGAGTAACAGGTAACATTGTAGTTCACGGACCCTTCTTATTGACGTGATGGCTATAAGAAAAGCAGTCTTGTATGATCGATGTCCAAGACTAGCTTTGTGAATTGGTGAAAAAGGTGGAAGCATACGTTTTGTGAGCACAACATTTAGGTCCACCCAGTAGGTGGATTTGAAATTGGAGGGTATAAGCTCTGTACTCCTTCCATGAAAGCTTTGATTACAGGAACTTTCCACCATAAAATTTTAATTTTAGAGGTGGTGTAAGCAGATAGTGCTGCTAAATTCACTTTGAGGGAAATAAAGACTAAACCCGAGTCTAAAAGGTAAAGTAGATAGTGTACTATATGCGAAGGGGAACAGTCAATTGGATTGATGTTGCATGATTTACACCAGATGACAAATCATTTCCATTTGTTAAAATAGCAGTGTCTTGTGTTGGGTTTTCGGGCCTCTTTTAGGATGTCCATACACCTTTGTGGAAGATTTAAATGTCCAAACTCAATGACTTCAGGAGCCAGGCTGCCAAGTTCAGAGTTTGAGGGTATGAATAGAATGTTGTCCCCTTTTGCTGGGACAGCCTGTTGTATGGGCACTGAAGTTTGATTGGCTTGCACATCGACAGTTTGAATAGGTGTGGAAACCATGATTGTTGAGCCCACTTTGGAGCTATTAGGATCAGAGTGACTTGTTCCTTGTGCATCTTGTGGACTACCTTGTTGAGGAGAGGTGTTGGTGGAAAAGCATAAGCAAATTTCCCTGACCAGGTCATCCAAAGCATGTTCCGCATAGAGCTTGTTTGGGGAAACATGGATGCAAAGTCTGCATTTTGCTGTGTACCAACAGATACAAGTCTGGTTTCCCCACTGGGTGAAGACATTGGGCCTCATCACCAGATTGGTGTGAGCACTTAAAAGCATCAGTAACTGTATTACCACCGCATTTAAGGGCTGGCAAAATGACGAGTTGGGTGGAAAATGGCATTTTTACCTCCAACATTTTTGCTGGAGGTAAATTTGTGGGCCGTTTTTTGCCCATTTCCGGTGCTATTACCGCCAGCGGTAATAGCCTCCTCCAACCCCATTGGTTCCTATGGACCCAATGGGGGATGGGGATTTACCCCCCTCCCCTGAAAATCATCATCCGGCGCAAATTGCGCCGGACCGAGTTACGGTAGCGCTATTAACGTGGGGCGGTATGCCAGCGGTATTACAGCTGGGGTACCGCCCAACTCGTGCTGAGGCCCATTGTGTAAAATATCTGTGCGAATTTGCCACTCGTGTTCTGTGGGAAGCTGCAGATTTCTTCTTAAAGTGTCTGCTAGTGAATTGTGTTCCCCTGGAACGTGTTGAGACAATAGGAAAATGTTGCGTCTGAGACCATTTCCAAATCTTTTGGGCTAACCTGGACAGACAGAGTGTGGCCCGCCTTGTCTGTTGTAGGGGAGGCATGGTATCACAAGTATGACATTTACACAATGGGTACAATTTATAAAACCTTCATTGAAATTGTTGGAGAAACTCCTATTTTGCCATGAGTCAAGGTTAGTACCACAGGCTTGGCATCGCATCCCCAACTCTGCTGTTCAACCGGGAGGGTTGCTGGCATCCTTGAAATACAATACAGTCTTCACTTATGGGATCTGGCTTTCTCCACGTGACTTTCACGGCCGGTCGGAGGCAACAACCTCCAGTAAGAAACTCTTGGGGTTTTCGATCCGCTGTTCTCATCCCTTGGTCTGTCGTTCGGCTCCAGTAGGTTTGCCTTCGTCTCGGAAGCCCTCCTCGTACTTGTGTTCCGCCTTGCTCAGAGTGTATCTTTGGTTTCTACCTTTTATTTGTGTGAGGAGAGCTAATTGGTATCAGGTGTATGCACTTAGAATCACGTCCTGACTTTGCCTGTAGTACGACGTGTGAAAGTTAATGTTGTTACTCTAGGTCACCCTCTTCCTCAGCCTAGCATTTGTGTAAAAAAGGGGGTAGGATCTCGGAGCATCCTAAAACATTGGATGGGTTGAACAAAATGGGAGGGGATACCGCATCTCACCATTGGCTGCCTCCCCCCCACTCCCCGAAGACCCCTCACCCATGTGATCCTCCCGCACTGGCCCACCCCCAAGGAATTGGATCCCAAAGCAACGGCCGTGTCCTGGTCACCTGGATGACAAGTCCCCGAGGACTAGCGAGTGCGACACCCTTTGGTGTCTCACACTGTTGAGAACATGGCAGTGGTACTGTCTTGGAACTGTTACTCCTGCCAATTGATGTTGAAACGCTTGGAAGACTTTGAGGACTGCTAGCAAATCTAGTATATCGATGTCATTTTTTGCTGTTGATTGTGTCCACATACCGTGCACAGTGTGATGAAGGTAATGTGCTCCCCCACCCTGAGAGTGAGGCGTCTGTTGTGAGAGTGGCCAACACTGGTGGGTTGCAAAAGGGTTTCCCCTTTAACATTTTATTTGGACCACAAGTGCAGAACCTGTACTAAGGGCTGTGAAATGACCATAAATCGTTCCACTGACTGCTTGCCACTCTTGCACAGGTCGCATTGCACAGGTCGCATGCGCAGCCGCGCGCCTGTTGGACCAGATCTATGCAAGAAGCCATCATCCTGAGGAGGCACATTGCCTTGCGCATGGTTATCTGACGACCGGCCACATAATGAGGTATTTGGAACAGCATGTTTTGGACTCTTTCGTTTGAGGGAAAGACTAAGCCCGCTTGAGTGTTTATTAGTGCTGCCAGGAATTGTTTTATCTGACCTGGGATGAGACTGACTTTCTCGTTGATTGAGAACCCCAAATGGAACAATAGATTGATTGTTGCTAGAGTGTGGCTTTTCTCCTGTTATGAGCCAGTGGTCTAGATAAGGGTACACTGGGATGAATTGCCTCTGCAAGTGTGCTATTACCACAGCTAGAACTTTGGTGAATACCCTTGGCACTGATGAAATGCCAAAGGAGAGCACTTTCAACCAGTAGTGGGTGTTTTCTAGTTGGAAGTGTAGGTATTTTCGGTGCGCTGGTAGCATTGAAATTTGAAAGTATGCATCTTTCATGTCCAATGTTGCCTTGTAATCCCCTTTTTTTTAGAGGGGAATTACTTCTTGCAGTGTTGTCATGCGAAACCTCTGTGATTTCACATATGTGTTGGCTGGATGCAAGTCTAAAACAGGGCACATAGTTGAATCATTTTTTGGCACTAGGAAGTGCACTGAATAGATCCATTGTTTACCTCGTGAGATGGAACCAGCTCCATTGCTCCTTTTTTTAGGAGACTGGATTTCTTCCAGCAGGATTTTCTGATGCTGTGGAGACATCTTCCTGTGTCTTAGTGAATGCTGTTGGGGTGTCTCTAGAAACTCGACTGAGTAAAACGTTGCCACTGTAGATAACACCCACTTATTCAATGCAATTCCCTCCCAATCGTGGGTGAATAGACAAATGTGGCCTCCCACTGGGGAGAAATAGGAGGGAACTTGGACCGGTATGTCATTGCTTTAGAGGCTGAGGTGACTGTAGCAGTGGCAGCTCTACTCCTACCCAGAGTTCTTCTGTAGCCCTTTTGACATTCTGACTGATTAGTGGTGGGGCCTTCAGGGGTAAACCAAGAAGAGGACTGGCACTGATTGTTTCCTGTCTGTTAAGGGTGGGAATCCATGCCTGCAAAAGTAACGGCATGTGTTAAATACCCATCGTTGTATATAGGGTTTATTTGATACCTGATACACAACCGTTAATCCTAATAATTGCACTCACCCAGAATTTCTGCTGACCAGGTTAGTACCTAGTTATATCATTTGTGTCGCCCTCATAAATCACTATATTAGTGGATGTCCTCTTTTAGGATCATCCCGCCGCGTTCGGGTTAACTAGCGGAATGCCGAACGCGGCAGTATGATCCTAAAAGAGGACATCCACTAAAATAGTGATAAAGATATCATCAAGGACAATAGCCTAACTAGAGATACAATACCCAATATCCCTATGGGGCAACACCATTGATATTAAGAGGCAATTACCTGATCAACAAAAATTACCAAGACTTTTATGATAACTAAGCACTAATCCCTGATAATTAAGAAGGTGACACCAATGATATAACTAGGTGCTAATCTGGGCAGCAGAAATTCTTAATGGTTACAAGGAAGCACCTTGTGGAATTCTTTAGTTTTGTGTAATTTGTTGGAAATTGAGGAATGTTTTTTGCCCAATTTCTGCCTTGAAAAGGACTATGGTCAAAGCAGGTGTCAGCTAGAAGAGGCATATGATTATCTATGATCAACAGAATGAATGGTCCAATGACATTGTGAACAACATGATTTTTGTTTGTGTTAAATACTAGTGCTTAAATATCTTTATATACATAATCCTATGGATGAGCGCAATTATTAGGATCAACGGTTGTGTAATGGTTTATCTAGAATTAGGTTTAGGGCAAGACCTACGTTAATCCCCTTTGCAGCCCACCCCCAATTGAGTTAAATTGGTACTAAGCCTAAACACACGATAATCCGAATCTGCCAAACTGTGTACTTTTATTTCATATCGGACCTAATGTCTTTAGGGTCTCATGCTCTTTTGCACTTTTAAGAGCATCATCTACTGCCTTGCCGAAGAGAACATTGGGTTCAATGGGCATATTTAGCAAAGTAGTTTGTGTCTTTAGTTTACATTTTAACAGTGTTACTTTCACAATAATGCGACCAGCGTTTATCTGCTGCATCTAAATAGTTTTTAAGGATGCAGTTGGCAACCTGTTTGCCTTCAGGCACTGACTTTTGTATTTGGGACTTTAAAGGTTCAGGAACTGTATAAAGCTATTGGAAGACAGTGTCCCATAGGTGGCAGTTATAACTAGCCGACAAGGTGGTATTGTTTGCAATGCATATTTGATACACTGCTGATGTAGCCACTTTCCTGCCTAGGGTATGTTTGTTGCTCTCCTTTTCAGGAGGTGCCGCTGCAGATGCTAGCAGGGTACCTGCTCCCCTTCTTGTGGTTGTAATCTGGTTTAAGTTGTCCCCTAATATAGAGGGGATCTGTAGGCGCAGGCTTAAATGTTTTATGGATTCTAGTGTTTACGCCACTGGTTAGGGAGGGAGCCAATAAAGAGGGCTGAATGCATCTTTGCACTGATTGTAGTAATGGGAAAAATTGTGTGACTGTTTTTTTGTTGCCTAAAATAGCATCCACAAAGTCTGTGTCCTGCGGGGCTTCTTGTGTTTCAATTTTAAAATTCTCTGCTGCCTTAATGAGTAAGTCATTATATTGCAGCCGGTCATGTATAGGGGAATCAGCAATGGGCTGATCCTGGTCTTTGGGTGAGGCAAGACGTAAATGTCTGGATCATCATTGTCATAATATTGACCTTGAGTAAATTGGTCATCTTGATAATATTGGTCACCCTGTTGGTGTTGGTCGTCAACGATGTAGAGATCGTCTGATAACCCTTGATCATCAGGAAGGGCAGTTTGAGTAGGAGTGTTAATGGGGTGTATTGAGTGCAACCTTTGGGTCTTAGGAGGATGCTCTACTCCCTCCCCACCGCCTGTGGGTCTGTAAATTGGTCAAGACATCTTTCCATGAAATCAAAGCCTGAAATTCTTTTCATGGCGTGCTCAAACTTCTCTTTTGTCCATTGGCTTGAGCTAGTGACGGCTTGAAACTGAAAAGGATCTGTGAGATCCTTACCTTGAGAGTGTAAAGCCGCTGACAAAGGAGATGTGGAAGCTGTGTATTGTTTGTTTTGACGTGTTATCAATCTGTGTGGAAACAGTAGCTGATTTTATAGGACTACCTGCAGGCTTTAAAACTTGTCTTTGAAACGTGTTTTAGATCTAACTGTTTAAGTTTCGACATACTCTGGACATGTGTCAAGGGTTTATGTTTCAGCACTTGTTTGTCTGCATGCTAAAGGAATGATCATTTAGCACGGCGTCTGTATTTATTTTGCTCAGCGTTTGTTTTTGTTTTGAGTGTTTGTCATGCGGCGATCGAGTTTGCAAGGGCCTAGGGGACAAAGGAGGCTTAGAGCTTGAAAGGGCTTTCCTGCTTTCTTGTGACAACGCGTGGCCGTGTTTGTCCGACAATTTCATTGACGTATGACTGGGGGTTGTGTGCTTGGTGCGATGCGAATATGTGCCTTCGCCGCTGAGTGTGGTCTCCATCACAGGACCACTGACATGATTATGGGAGGCGGGGACATGCACTAGGGATTCGTAGGAACCCATGTCGTCTCCTGCATCACTATGTGAGCCATAGCTGACTTGTTTCTTCTCAGACTCTTTGGCGCCTGTTGGGACATCAATGGAGGCAGGGGCCTGCATGGTGTGGGCCACCCAATGTTTTGTACACCACTCTGTTAATGTTTTCAGTTTAAATAATGTACAGGATTTACAGTGTTTTTCAGAGTGATCTCCGGGGAGGCAATGATTACACACACACTGCTGTCCTTCCAAGCGTATTTACGATTGGAGGACAGGCTTAATTTAAAGGGTGTATTTTTTATTATGTGTGTAAAAGGCAGCACAACGCCAATTGCAAAGGGGAGAGACAAGAAAAGACAATCTGTGTGAATGAGTATATGAAAACCCCCACTCTCCCTACTGTAACAGGCCAGGGCCCGGTGTAGACTGAAGCCAACGGGTCGTCAAGAAGCGAGGAGCTGCCGTCGAAAGCTTTGGATCTGGAGATGTTCGTCGAAGGATGCTGTAAGATGGTCATCAAAACGATGACTAAGAGCGGATGCAAATGATTAATATAGGTCTATAACTTTGATAATATATGGCCTTAGAAGGGAACTCTGCAAATAGCGACTGACTATGATGGCGGAAAAAGCAACCTGAGAGACCTCAACGTGTCAAGGACCATGGGTATAGTACAGGTCACACAAGGAATAGTATTACAAAACAGGCCCAGTGGACATCCCTTTTTGAATTTCAAAAATAAGTAATGTAATTATAAGCAGATCGACAATCCTCAGAAAAAAAAAATACATATATATTTATATATATATATATATATATATATATGTACACACACATACACGTATAATCTAGTCACATTTTTGACCTTTGTGCCACAAGGACCTTCATATTGGAGATACACGAAGGGAGCAGTCTGCTAAGAGTTATTGGAGGCAAGAACTTTTGTCTCAGAGTAATAGCTGGTTGAAACGAAGATATAGGTCACCCCTTTCGGCTTCCTTAATATGTAGGTTGGCAGGCTGAGCACTCTATACACCTCACTCTAACCTGGCTCAGGTGATGTGCTCAATGAAATTTAAAAATGGCTAGTGCACTGTAAACAAAAATGGGTGGATCCATGGTTCATCATCTGTGGTGATTTAAACTCAAAGTGTTTGCATGAGTCTAGGGGCCTCATAACACGCAATAGCTTTTCATTAACAGCGGCAGAAAAGAGATGCCATCAGTGGAACATCGTTATGAATGCGAACAAACTGAACTTACTGAATGGTAATACCACTGGAGACATCCCAGCTAACATCACCAGAAAACAAGGAAACGGTGGTCACATTATTGATTATATTTATATCTCATCGGAACTGATCGCTGGAGATAACAAAATGGTAGTCATACATATGGACAATAGTGATCACAACTTACTATCAGCTAGATTACTACCAATCCATAATACAACTTTCATAAACATGAAGTTGGTAGAAGTCAACTTGGGAAAAAATCGAATTAAAATTCCATCTACCCATCTTCCCTCGTTGACTGAAAATTCAATCACTCTTGTAAACCTTCTGATTTCAACTGGAGAGAAAGAACCTCTGAACTGCCTTAGTTTGTTTAGAATATACAAGAAAAAACCAAAATCTTCCCATTTGAATTCTATCGTACACCGGCATACCTTCGACCATCAAGTCATCCTCCAAAAAAAATCTTTGAGGAAAGGCCTAAACAATCTAAAACGAGATAACTCTGCACTAGCCATAAGTAAAAGAAAACAATTACGACATCAATATCGGAATTGGTTGCAGCGCTATAAAAAGACATTAGACCGTAACTACGCGGAGAAAATGCTATATATCATCAGATCATCTAATACCGCAGATATGTGGAGACAGATAAACCAACAGCAGACGGATCAAAACTCTTTGACGACAACACCAATCCTTCCTGCAGCCTGGATCTCTCGTTTCAAGGCAACTTTCCATCAAGAACATGATGAAATGTCACTGTCACAAAAGAACGAGAAATGGCACTTAATAGACACTTTAGTGGACACCATTGAGAATGTCATGACGAAGCTATCTAAATCAAATGCACATGGTCCAGATGGGATAAGCAATGCTGCCCTTAAAGAAAATCCACATGAATGGGCGAAACTTTTGTCAATTCTATTTAATCACATTACACCAACCCAAAGGATACCAACTTCATGGAAAGAATCGATAATCATACCCCTTCACAAAAAGGGCAACCGACACATTCCAGCTACCTATCGCCCCATAGCATTGCTAGATTCCATGGGCAAAGTATTTGGTACACTTGTACTTCGAGCATTGCGAGACTGGGCAACATCATCTGGCCATTTTGATCCATGGCAATCAGGATTTGTTCGAGGCACTGGGACAGCCCTCAACATATTTATTCTAAACCTGTTGAAAAGCCGCACAGAGAGAAGAAAAGACTCAAAAATATACATAGCTTTTATCGATCTAACCCAAGCGTTTGACAGTTTCTCACGCCCAAAGCTATGGTCTAAACTGGCACAATGGGTTTGTCCTGCTTCTATTATAGAGCCAAAAAAGGTAGCAGGCGCTCCTCTCCAGAAAGAACATGGCATGATAACCTGTTCTGAGATGAGAGTTTGCAGCACACGCTTTTTGCTCACTGTACCTTTCACAGATGGGATCAGCCTTTGTCCCGCCCCCATTTGGTTCTATTATAGACCCCGTTAAAGAATTTCACCATCACACTAACTTAATAGTTCGGCTGAATAAAACAGGCCTACTAACTGAGCCAATTCCAACCAATAAAGGCGTCAAACAAGGCTGCCCGATGGCCTCTGAAATATTTAACATCTTTATCTCCGACATAGATTCTGCAGCTAATAACACAAGATGTTTTCCACCTTCAATAGCAAATATCCAAGTAAGTCGTCTAGTCTGTGCTGATGACGTGGTCCTTATAGACCAGACCCCAATTGGTCTCCAAAGACAGCTAAATGCTTTACAACTCTACGTCGAAACCAATGGACTCACAATCAATCCGCATAAATCTGCCATATTACCTTTCGGGGTTTAAAAGAGCAAGCTCCGAACAAAAACGATGCATTGGTCACTACTGGGAACAGAAATCCCCATAGTACAATCTTTTCTATATCTAGGAGTCTGTGTCAAAACAAGTAAGACCGACGCTGCACGCCTCGAAAACCCAAAAAGAAAGCAATGAACCTGACAGGTTTAGGAAAAATCATTTTGAAACACTATTGTGGCTTTAGCTTAATTCCATTAATCACATTTTATAAAGCTAAGGTGATTCCGATTCTTACCTATGGTGCCCAAACCTCTCAACTTTAAAGCCAAAAAGTGGGCAGTGTTAGAAGGCAACTTTTGGAAAAACACACTTCGCCTCCCTAAAGGCACGCCAATACAGGCAATCCGCAGAGAGTTGGGTCTAACCTCCATGCTAGCCATTGTAGAGTGGAAGATACTCTCATTCTACAGAAAATGCATGGAGGAAAACCCCAACGGGGGTTTCAAATGCCTTAAAAAAGCCCTTATGGAAGAACATGATCCACTCTTTACCGCATGGCAAACAGAATGTCGAAGTCTTCTTGACATCACAGGAGAGCAAGCGGATACCTTGATCAACAACCCGGGTAAAGTAAAAATAAAAAAAATAAAAAACTACACTCCTGTGATTGCTTCAGGACTGAAAAAGAATGGCTAACATGTAAAACTTATGGGAAACCATGGGAGGACAGCAAAAAAACAAATTCCCTACCCAGTTATCTGAAATTGTTTCCCCATTGGTATTTCAGAGACCAGTTTTTTTAGATTTCTGCTCAACTTGATCAAAACAAGAGAAACTACTTGGCCATGAAATCACGCTGCTCCTTTGAATTTCAGACTATGTCAGAATCCGGAGTCAACAGAAAATCTGTATCACTTGATGATGGTTTGTCCAACTTTATCGCCAACATCTTCATGATTCCCATCATCACAAAGTACGGATACAAATCAAAGGAGCTCTGGTGGAAAATGTTACAATCTGGGGAAAAAACACCAGTATCCTTAGCCATGGTCAAATTCTCTATTGCCATTCAGAAGCAGCTATCAACACTTGAACTGTCACCATGATTTCAAGAGTCAACTGGAACTTAGGTCAATAGACTTGTTATTGTCTAATTTGATAAAAGGTTGTCAACTGTATAACCATACATCTTAAATAAATTTAAAAAAAAATATGATGAATAATCATGAAAGTCCTGTGGAGAATAACTATACTTCGACTGACGAGGAGTCCCTGCACTGATGCAATAGAGAAGTACCAACAAAGCTCTAGTTGTCCAGCTACTGAACATGTTGGTCAAATAAAAATTGAAGAGGGATGGAAAGAAACAGACAGCAGCAGCAGTGATGCGGCAGTTGTAGTGGTAAAACGCAGAAAGGCAGAAACAGTATGAGAAACCAGGACAGTAGATCAAAGAATTGTGATAACACTGGCCTGAGACCCCTAAAGAGTGATACGCTCAAGACCAGTCCACATGTACAGGGGTCGGCGGGAGACCAATGCAGGAACTCGAGAGGCAGTCGCCACAAGAGCTTTTTCCAATGGTGACAACTCCGGCTTGCTGAGAAGCAGCAGAATCTCACCGTTCCCGACACCGAGAACAGTGGCGACGAGCTGCCACAAGCTCCACGGAGCACAGTAGAGTGGCAGCGGTTTGTACAGGGACTTCTCTGAATGGATCTGCCGTCACCTTTAGGAACTGCGGCAGAGCCACACCGGTCCAACAAAACCAGAATCTGGTTGCATTCGGCAGTGGAACACATGACCGTTCCAAAGAAGAGCCCACAACATCTCTGCTTCCAACGTGGCCAAAACTGTCAGGTCCCGAGATGACGACGAACGTTATGAGAACAAATAACGGGCGGTTTGTAGAGGCCAGAGAAACCCAAACCACAGGGGAAACAAAAAGGAAGGGAATAACAGATATAATCCAAAAACATGTTTGCTAGTAACAATCCCACTCTTCCTCGTCGCAGTGATTCTGGGAACAAAAAATTGGCAGTACTTGCCAGGAGAGTAAACCAAGTCTGCCAGAGAGTGGTAAACGCTATTTAAGCAATTGCTTTCTATAATTTTAAAAGTGGTCCAGGAGGGGAAGAGGATTGTCCCCCATGGCATTATTAGACCCGGTTTAGGGGGAAGGAAGCCCCCCATCCCCAGAGTAAGAGGACCAACAATTAACAACATCTTGCTTTGAGCTCGGTGGAACTTTATTTTGGAGCATGGTTAATTCATCTTGACTTGTTTTTTGGAACTATAAAAGTGAGGTTGCAGAAGAGCAGCCGAAAGACATTTTATTTTTCCCTTGTACGTTTTTGTAGAATTCAGAGTGTGCGGGTCAGATTAGGTTTTGGACACAAGACAGAGAATTTTATTTTGGACATCCTGACAAAGACTGTTTCATTAGTTTGTTTTGTTGAGGCAGGGAAACGCCTCAGAGTTAGGACTAGTGAGGCGTTTTTCCATACACCTTTTATTATTTAAATAAAAGCATCTGGGTAAGAAACTCCCCACCTGTGTCAGTCTCCTATATCCGTCCGACTCCTCACAGTTGGGTGGTGGGAACGCATGCTTTTTCTGTCTGGTGTGGGATCACTAGGAGGTGCGGGGCCAGTGGTATGTACTAACGTGGCTCCGTTAGGTATAGCGTTCTTAAGCAAAATTGTGTTGAGATGTATTTCTGGTGTGGTGACACGCGAGATAACCTTGTGGGTGTAATATAGCACGTGTTTGTGGAGGTGGTGAACATGCAGGATCCTACGCCCTCCACCCTGTGGGAGGCACATTAGGTAGCAGCTGAACCAACCAGTCCTTAAGAGGCCCCTCTACCCATGCAAACAATCGGAACGGGAGGTTCTGTAACTCCCCACACTGGACACCAACCGTAACTCTTTATGTGAGCATGACTATGCAAAATTGGTTGGAAGATTAGTGGACCAACTGGAGTCGCACATCAAGTCAAAACCTGCCAAACATGAGGATGCAGAGTGTTCTTGCCAGAACATGTGAATCAGAAGAATTGCAAAATATTTTCTGGATCCAGATACTGAGGTGCTTTTCAGATCGTCTTCCAGTGCATTCTCCAACAAGCAGATGAGACCAAAATAATAGGGTCTGTTCGGCAGAAAGAGGTAATGGGTGCAGATAGGAAGTCCAAGGAGAATGTTTTCCAGATACCAAAATGAATACATTTTTTTTACGATTTAGCACAAGTCACATTAAGGAATGTCACCTCCTAGCTCCAAGTCCTTACCAGATATAGATGGTGTCACCCATGCAAAACTTTAAAGGTAGTCCCAGATCTATTATGAGCTAAATGCAAAATAAATCTCAGAGTGAACATTCCTCCGACATACCAGCTGACAGAGGCTGAGAGAGAAGAGAAGGCACTCAAGTTGGGAGGCATGGGAGGAAAAAGCACAACTTGGCATAATTTTTATCTGTTGGATCCTTTTGCTGAATCTCTCCTGGTTTCTCTAGCTACTGCCAGCTAAGAGGAAGCTGAAGCTTGTGTTTGGGGCATGAAGTTCAAGTTAGGGTTGTAAGGAACTCATGGTGGCAACAGTAAAGACAGACACAAGTGATCACAGTTCAAGGGTATTTATTAAACTGTATGCATGCTTGAAAAACACCTAATCTAAACCTAAATCTAAGATGGGAGCAAAAGTCGCCAATCAAATGAAAATAAGACAGACCTTGTGGTGTCTTAAAAAAATACATGGTCTATACTAAAAAAAATATATATATATGACAATGCATTACTTACCGTAAAAGCATTTCTGATGGTTGTATCTGCTTAGATTCACATGCTGTGCATAGGTCCGACATCCAGTGGTCACTGCGGAGTATTGCATTTTGTTTTTCGTAGTCGAAAAAGGGGACGTCGACAAGGCGTGTCTGTAACACTATCCCTATAGTGACGTTCGTTGTACCCACAATCCCTCACGCGTCGAGGTCCCTCTGTTTGTATTTTTCTGCCCTGAGGGAGCCTTCTAGACGTGAGTGAGTACAGAAAAGAGAGAAATATAGAAAAGGATGTCTATGTTCCTTCCATCCGAGCGGGGAGGAAGGGTGGGCGCATGTGAATCTAAGCAGATACAACCATCAGAAATGCTTTTACGGTAAGTAATGCATTGTCTTCTGATGTTTGTTAATCTGCTTAGAATCACATGCTGTGCATAGACTAGCGAGCAGTACCCGGAGTTGGCGGTGGGTTATGAGAAGGAACAGTAGAGAAAAGATGTCTTAATACTGCCTGTCCCACCTGGGAGTCAGATCTAGAATGTGCATCTAGACAGTAGTGTTGTGTAAAGGTGTGCACATAACTCCAGGTAGCCGCTTTGCAGATGGACTCAAGGGGAACATTTGCAATGAACGCTATGGAAGCCCCAGTGCCTCGAGTGGAATGTGCTCTTGGCTTGAAGGGTAGTTCTCTCTTAGCAAGAGTGTAACAGAGAGTGATGCATTGCACAATCCATCTAGATATAGTGGACTTTGAAACTGCATCTCCTTCTCTTCCTGCTGCCACAGAGACAAAGAACTGATTAGTCTTTCTCAGTGGTCTGGTTCTTTCCATGTAGAACACAACAGCTCTGCGTACATCTAGTGTATGCAGACTTTTTTCTCCCAAGCTGGAAGGGTTTTGAAAGAACGTTGGTAGTTCTATTGACTGGTTTACATGAAATTTCGAGATGAATTTTGGTGCAAACCTTGGGTGTGTGCGTAGAACCACCTTATCCTTGTGAACTGTTACGAAGGGGTCTAGTACAGAAAGAGCCTGTAGTTCACTTACTCTCCTAATGGAGGTGATAGCTATTAGGAAAGCAGTCTTAAGAGTGAGGTCTTTAAGAGTTGCCTTGTGCATGGGTTCGAAAGGAGGGCCCATGAGTCTAGAAAGTACCACATTTAAGTCCCATCCGGGAGCTGGGTTAGCTATCGGAGAGTGTATTCTCTTTACCCCCTCCGTGAAGGCCTTGATAACTGGTATCTTCCACCACAACACTTTAAGTTGGGAAGTGGTGTATGCAGAAAGTGCCGCTAGGTGGACTTTAATGGAATTGAACACTAGACCTGAATCCAGTAAATGGGTCAAGTACAGAACAATGTTAGTGGGAGAGCAGTCAACCGGGTTGATGCTCTTACCTCTACACCAGATGACAAATCTTTTCCACTTGCTAGAATAGCAGTGGCGAGTATTAGGTTTTCTGGCTTCCCTGAGGATGTCCATACATCTCTGCGGGAGTTGTAAATGTCCAAATTCTATGATCTCAGGAGCCAGGCTGCTAAGTTCATGGTCTGAGGGCATGGATGCAGTGTCCTGCCCTTGTCCTGTGACAGCATGTTGTACGGGCAGGGAAGTTTCACTGGGGGAGATAGGGACATCTCCATCAAGTGAGCGAACCATGGCTGCCGGGCCCACATTGGGGCCACTAGTATCATGGTAACCTGCTCCTGGTGCATCTTGTGCACCACTTTGTTGAGAAGGGGAGTCGGGGGAAAGGCGTAAACAAATTTCCCTGACCATTGAATCGACAGACCGTTCCGATTGGACTGGTTCTGGGGGTACCTGGAGGCGTAACTTTGGCATTGTGAGTTCTCCAGGGTTGCGAACAGGTCTATTTACGGGAATCCCCATTGCGTGAAGACGTCTAAGACGATGTCTTCGTGCAATTGCCATTCGTACTCTTCGGGCAGGGGGAAGTCTCTGCCGAGTTTGTCTGCTAGCAGATTGAGTTCCCCTGGTACATGTTGTGATAGTAGGAACATGTTGTGTTTGAGAGCCCACTTCCATATATTCTGGGACAGCTTGGACAGTCCTGGAGAGTGAGTGCCCCCTTGCTTGTTGAGGTAGTACATGGCTGTGGTGCTGTCTGTGAGGACCATCACTGTCTTTCCTTGTAAGTGTTCCTGAAAGGCTTTCAGTGCTTTGAACACCGCTAGTAGTTCCAGCAGGTTTATATGCTTGGATGCTAAGCTCGGAGTCCACACTCCGTGAGCAGTCTGATGGGATAGGTGAGCCCCCATCCTGTAAGGGATGCGTCTGTGGTTAGAGTGGCTTCCACTGCGGGTGTGGCAAAAGTTTTCCCTAATAACAGGTTTTCTTTTGTCCACCACCGTAGCGAGAGAACCAAGGCCTGCGAGACCACCACTAGATTGTCCCATTGTCCGCTGACCTGACACCACTGGCTGTAGAGCCACTCTTGCATTGGGCGCATGCGCAGGCGCGCGTGAGGTACCAAATAAATACATGACGCCATCATCCCTAGCAAGTGCATTGCTTTGCGTACCGTCACCTCTCGACCTGCCACATAATGGGGGATCTGAAACAGCATGTTTTGGACACTCTCGTTGGAGGGGAAGACGAGGCCGTCCTTTGTTCGAATTAGAGCCCCTAGGAATTGTTTGATTTGGCTGGGGTCTAAACTGGACTTCTTTTCGTTGATGGAGAAGCCCAGTTGGGACAAAAGGTCTACGGTCTTTTGGGTATTGGAGAAGCATGTTTCGTAAGAATCCCCTGTTATGATCCAGTCGTCGAGGTAAGGGTATACCGGGATGGATAACCTGCGCAGGTGGGCCGCTGCCACTGCCAGTACTTTTGTGAATACCCTTGGTGCAGATGCTATCCCAAAGGGTAGTACTCTGAACTGGTAGTGTTTGTTCTCTATCTTGAACCTGAGGTATTTTCTGTGCGCTGGCAACATTAAAATATGAAAGTATGCATCTTTCATGCCCAGTGTTGTCATGTAATCCCCCTGTGATAACAGTGGGATTACTTCCTGCAAGGTCACCATACAAAACTTTTGGGGTTTGACAAACTTGTTCGCTGGGTGCAGATCTAATACAGGGCGCATGGTTAAGTCCTTTTTGGGTACAAGGAAGTACACTGAATAAATACCTTCTGTTACCTGAGATAGGGGGACAGCCTCTATAGCTTCTTTTTTCAGTAGCTCTTCTACTTCTTGAAGAAGAATAGTGAGGTGTTCCGGTGTCATGCGTCGGTTCCGTGGGGGTCTTTACTTCGGGGAACCGTTGAATTCGATGCAGTATCCGTGGGCTATGGTGGATAATACCCAGCGGTCTGACGATATTCCCTCCCATGCTGAAAGGAACGATGTTAGCCGGTCCCCGACCGGTGATGCATGGGAGGGGACCCGAATCTTCGGGTCATTTGTTGGTATTGGGCGTGGAACCTTTGGGGCTGGAGCCGCAACCTCTTCCTTTGCCACAGCGTTGGCCTCTTTGACTGAACTGGGTGTTGCTACCCTGGTTAGAGGGCCAGTTGGTAGCAGATGAAAATTGCTGTTGGTTTTGCTGCTGGCGTTGGCCACGAAAGGAGCGTCTATTGCCATAGCTGCGTCTGTTAGGGGGCCTAGAAATTTGGTCAAGAGTCTTGATGGTATCAAACTCTTTCTTCGCATGTTCTAGGGCCTCATCAACTGCTTTCCCAAACAGATGTGTTTGTTCTATGGGCTTATTTATCAGGGAAGCCTGGGTTTCCGGCTTAAATCCCGAATTGCGCAGCCAGACATGGCGTTTGAGAAGTATTCCCTGAACCAGGGAACGGCCAGCCGTCTCTGCGGCATCTAAGGAGTTCTTTACGATGCCCTGGTTTACAAGAGTTCCCTCTGAGATTATAGCTAACAGGCGTGAACGCAGGGGTTCTGGTGCGTCCTCTGCTTCGCTGCGCAGCTTGCCCCACTGTGCATCTGCGTAGCTAGCTAGTAGGAAATTGTTATTTGCAATCCTAGTTGAAAAGGCGGCGGAGGTCGTGATTCTCTTCCCAAGTGCATAGAGCTTCTTGCCCTCTTTGTCAGGTGGTGCCTCACTAGTGGATAGTGGTACCCCCGCTCTTTTTCTTGTATTAGTAACTACGAGGGAGTCCGGAATAGAATGTCCTCTGATGTACAAAGGGTCAGAGGACGAAGGGCTGAAGAGCTTTTCTATCCGAGGGTTGACCCCTCTGACTAAGGCCGGATTGGAAAGGGAAGGAATTATTCTTCTCTTTATAGAAGCCAGGAGCGGAATAGACTGACTAACGGGGGCTTTTTCTTTAATAACTTTCTCTACAAAGTCTATGTCAGGAAGAGTCTCCCCTGTGTCTATTTCAAAATGCGCTGCTGCCTTGCGCAATAGTGCATTAAGTGAAGGTTGGTCATCTATGGGAGAGGTGTTTCCAATAGGTGAATCCTTGGGAGGAGAAGGGTGAAAGACATCAGGGTCTGAGTGCACTGATGGGGATTGCCAAGGCTGTACTGATGGGGATTGCCAGGGCTGCGAGGTAGCTGTATCTTCTTCAAAAACTCCTGCACTAGTGTAAGGATCTTCTTCAAACCCCTCTTCCTCATGTTCTTCCTCTCCACCCAAACACTCCTCATCTTCCTGGAGGTATTGCTCCTCCTCAGTGAGGTCATATGCGTCTGTAGAAGGGGGAAACAGCCTAGGAATCTTGACCCTAGAGTCATCCTGGGGCCATTCTCTTGGTCTTTTGGGTGTGGGTGTGTGTGGGTTTTGGCTTCCCAAAAACCTTTCCATTTTCTCCATACAAGAATGGAGTCTTTCAAGGGTCTCATGGGGGACCCCTGAATAGTCTAGAGGGGGGAAATCAGTGTCTTCAGCTTCAAAACGCTTGGAACGCTCCCACAACGTCGAAGAAAGGTTTCCGTCGCCCTCTGAAAAGCCCTCCGGTAGTTCAGAAGTGCCCTTAGATGAAGGGGGCAGTTCCTGGCTACTCTTGCGCTTTTTCGGCGTTTCCATAGCTCTTTGTGCGGTATTCGACGTTTGTTTCGTCGTCCGCTTACGTTTGTCTTCGGAAACAATTCTCACCAGGCTCTCGACAACGAGTTTGTCAGTAGAGGGCTCTGGTGTCGACGTTGCCTGCGTTACGCGTTGTTCCTCGACGGCCGCTCTATGGAGCGTTACGTCGGATGATTTTGAGGTAGCGCCCGTGTTTGATGAAAGCCCAATCGCTGGTCGCGGCTGCGTTTGCGGGTGGGGCTTGAGACCCTTACGGTCTGAGGTAGATGCCGGAGTGCCCTGCGTCCCCTTCGGCGCTGATGGATCCTTCGTCTTCGACGAAGAAGAGCCGTGGGTTGTGTGCTTAGGCCTATGGGGTCTATGTGCGTCCTTGTCGCCGGGGTGTTCATCCCCATAAGCAGGGCGTGAGCCGAGCCCGTCGGGGCCGGGGACGGACGTCGAGGAGCGCGAGCGCTCCTTCTGGGGGTTAATGACTTCCGTAACGGACGTCGAGTTATCACCCTCCTCGTCACTTTCTGTAACAGCGGCGGCGGGTGAGGATACTGACTTCGACATAGCGTAGTCCGCCCACCTCTTAACTTTTCGTTCTTTAAGAGTTCTTGATTTCAAGAGCTTACAGGCCGCGCAGCTGTCCTCCTTATGATCGAGGGGCAAGCAACTATTACAGAGCTTGTGTTTGTCCTTCCAAGTGTATTTGCCCCTACAGCGTGGGCAAAACTTAAAAGGTGTCCTCTCCATAGCTGAGGCAATAATAACTGGTGATAACAACCCCAAGGGAAAGATAGGGGAGAAAGAAAGACATTCTCAAAGAGAAGATAAAAGTTTGAACCCCCACTCTCCCTACTGTATGTTGGCCGGCGAGGCCAGGCCACGTGTTCGGCAGCGCCGAAGGATCTCCTCCGTCTCTTCCCCTCCGTCGAAAACTTGCTCGGCGGAGAAAAGCTTCACAGCTAACGTCGAGGGGAGGGATCTTTAACAATATAATAAGTATAATTAAGGACCGAGGTCCGTAGTAAGTATTTGCAATGTCTCTCTAGGAGCTCCGCGTAAGGCGACCAGAAGCTGGGCGGAAAAAAACAATCTGAGGGACCTCGACGCGTGAGGGATTGTGGGTACAACGCACGTCACTATAGGGATAGTGTTACAGACACACCTTGTCGACCTCCCCTTTTTCGACTACGAAAAACAAAATGCAATACTCCGCAGTGACCACTGGATGTCGGACCCATGCACAGCATGTGATTCTAAGCAGATTAACAAACATCAGAAATATATTTTCAAAATAAAGAAGTGTTCACCAAATAATATGTCAGGATGTGATTGCCAGGGGTCTCCCTTCCCCATGTTTTGAGCACGGGACAGGGTGGAGCTCCTCAGCACAACACACTTCTCAAGCTTTTGCCAGCACAAGACAACAGTTCCAGTCTTAACTTCTCACAGGCCTCGATGGCCAAGTCTCTTTTCAATAAAAAGTCTCTTGCTTTCAAGGGTCAGTAAAATGAACAAAAGTTATGTTTCACATGTACGTTGGGTGATGATTTCACCCCGGGGCACCCCTCTTCCGGGCGTAGACCACTCAAACAGTTCTTATCAATATCAGAACCTTCAGCGGCTGAGTCTCCTGCTTCTGAGGGTCTGATAGTTCAACGAAATAACAAACAAAAATTCCTTGCGGATTGCACTTCACGCATTGGTCCTCCTCTGCCGGGCGTAGACCCTTCCCGAATTATAGCTTCCCTCAGTCGGGTTCACTATGCCTTGTTCACATATTCCAGGGTTTTGGTCCTTCACCCCTTGATCCCCCTGTTCTGGGCGCAGACCACTTTTGTATATTTGTCTCGATTCTCAGACTTCCTCTTCCGGGTTCACTATGGCTTTGCACAAAGACAGTTCACCTTTTGACTTTCAGCAGTCTTAATGTCTTTTCAAATAGTTCTCGTGGACATCCCTCTGCCGGGTTCACTTTTCTCAACACACTGTTTCTCATGACTTAAGACTTTGCCCCTATTTATCTGCATCCCTCCTCCGGTTTCACACTTGACACTTTTCACTTTAGCAGGGTTCACTCCCCTTCTCATTTGCAAAGGTCTTCTCTTTTGATGCGGGATTCACTTCCCTTGCTTTCTTAACAGTTTGTCAGTCAAAGACTTTCGATTGTACAGGGATTTTACTAGACCACCTGTATGACCATTTTGACCTGAGTTGACAGCTCTCTTATGGCCTTCTGGTATCAGTAGTTTTTCAATTTGGGAGCAACCAGTGTTTCTTGAGCCAGCACCCACTTGGTGCTGAACCCCTCTGCAGCTGGTTTCCCCTTTACTATTCACAGTTCTTTGAACTCTTTGCAATCTGCCACTGCGTGTTTCATTCCACACAGGTCAGTTTCTTATCGGTTTCCCCTTTGACTCACTGACTGTGATGATCTGCATGGCTTTCCTTGTCTCTGGAGTCGAGGCTGGTACCACAGTAGCAGGAGTCGCCCTCCCTCCGGTTTATCGGCGTAGGCATGCTCCAGATACCGCTGACATCTGTGGCAACACACTTGGGCTATTGTATGCGGCCTTATGTTTCCTCTTATGAAGACCTTTGTGGGTCTGGGACAGAAAGGGCAAGGTCGGTTAACTCCTCGTCGCCCACTCGATTCCCGATGTCTTTCTCCGTCTCTTAAACTGCCGGGTACGGATAGCTGTCTCCTCGTGCGGTCTGCCTTGCTTGTCCTGTGCTTTCGTGCTCCACCTTTTATCCCTGTGGCGAAGGGAAAGGACCATCGGGTGTGTTTGATTCTGGTCAATTACCTGACTTTGCCTGACCCTTTTATTGTGACATGTCATGTAAGCGGCTCTGGTGTTAGTCCTTTGTCTTCTGTGTTGTGCAAAAGTGTTTGTGTCTGGAAAGTGGGAGGGGGCAGTGTTTTGGAATATCCTACGTGGTAGGATGGGGAAAAGGTGTTGAAAGAAGGGGGATTCAACGTCTCACCCGTCAGTCTCCCAATCCCCAAGGACCCCTCATCCAGGTTATCCTCCCTCACTAGTCCAACCCCAGGAACTGGATCCAATAGCGATGGTCGTGTCCTGGCCACCTGGATGACAGATCCCCGGGGGCTAGCCAGGGAGACACCTTCAGGTATCTCACAGAGTGGTCGTGTTCTCCCACAGTTGTTAAAAGAAAGGGGTCATTTATTGTATGCAATTAAGCATGATAAAGCATTGCAAGGTGGTTGGTGTGGGACAGGGAATGATCCTCCTCTTTGGGTCCCCATGGACCAGCCTCTTTTAGTCTTATATAGAAGGTAATTAAAGACGAGATGGGTTTTTATTTTTTGTTTACATTTGTCACAGATGTCCAAAAGAACACTCAAGCTCCCAGAGATGGTTAAATGTTTTTTTAACAAATTGTTATGAAGAGCTCTAGGGCTGTCCCTCACTCTTGTCTAGAAGTGCTTTCCTCCATTGCCCAGGTATGCATAGTCCCAAGGTTAGTATTTAAAGCTTATTGACCCATACCATCTTATATCAATAAGGTTCTTAAGGCAAACACCTTATCTACCCAAGATTCCTCCATGAATTTCTTTGCTGGGCCTATGCTAGCAATGATGTTTGTTCTAAAAGTAGGGTTGTGCCTAAGCCCCACTCTGGCTTTTTCCTCACATGCCCGGATATTCCTTTCCCCCGTTGCTCACTCTCTTTCCACTACTCCTCTACTTCTCTCCCAATACTTACTCAGTCTGGTCCTCCAGTGTCTCTTGCACTCCAGCTCCTACCTCCACCCTCCACTGTTACTCCCTCCTACTCTCTCTCATGGCTTTCCCCCTCTCCAAACCACTACTACTCTTGTTCTCTCCACGCTACTATCCTTCCTCCATACTACACTCCACCTTCTACACAATCAACCACCTTTCACTCTCTCAAGCACTTACCTCTCACTCTACACTCTAACACTTACACTCACATTCACCATACAGTAACACTTACTCTCACCAACCAATGCCTTACCTTGTCTTTCAAACCAACTCCACACTCCATTCCACCGCCCTTCCACCGGTTCTACGTGATTTCGCCGACCTATTTTTGGTCGTGGTACTTTTCATCGCTGGATTTTACATCGCCAGAAACCCTGTTTTTGTTTTTTTTTTTTTATTCGGGGGGGGGGGGGGGGGAGGTTCCCCCGCCCACACACCCACTTAATATTATAATTATACCCCAACCCCAACAAAACACCCCCCAAAATAAAAAATAAAAAAAACGTGGTTTCTGGCGATGTAAAATCCGGCGATGAAAAGTACCACGACCAAAAATAGGTCAGCGAAATGCGTGTATACCCTTCCACCTGCTAGTCTCTTGGTCCGCCACCTTCTCCCCTGACCTCACACAAAAAGACATCTTCTTGCCCATCTTCTTATACTCTCCGTACTTCTGTCCATAACTAATCTGGGACGGACCTACCCGCCCGGGACGTGTTGCATCAAAGGTTACAAATAGGGAGCCAAGCTGCACCCCTTTCTTCCACACAGGCCGCCACTGCATCAATTGAGGCACGCTTTGCAGAGTGTCCTGTTCGTGTTAGGAGGCCACAATGCAGTGAAACCAAAAGAAGGTAAGTAACAGTCTTTGATTTGCTGTGGAAGCTGCTGTGTGGCAAGTCTGTGTTATATTATTTGCATCGTGGCCAGCCCAGCCGTTAGTGTGCCGTTGTTGATAAGCAGTGCACATTGTTCCTGGCAGATGAGCTGGCTCTCTGCTGCTTCATTCTCTGGCTCTTACTCTCCCATTGTTGGTATTGGCTGCTGATGACTGGTGTCCTTTAATAGGAGGTTCTGGAGTTTGCTGTTTTGAGGGTGGTCTGTCCAGACCTCTGGTGCCTCTTTAATGGGCCTGCAAGAAAGAGAAAGAAACTGACCAGCATATTTGTCTAGGTATATGGGATGATCCAAAGCGATACTGCCAAGACACATACAACCACTTGGGGAGGGGACAGGAACTGGCGCACTCCTAACTGCCACCTCTCCACTCTGAGGTAGTAATGGGTGTGGATTCCACCAAGGCTGAGAGGTGTAACAAACCACTCTTGACAACGTCAGATTACTGATCTTGTCACACATTCTACTAGTGGGTTTGTTCTTCACTTGGTAAAAGTTTCTTTAATATTTTGCATTTTTTAAGGTTTACATTTCAATGGTTGAGGGTGCTTAGAGTGACAATGGTAATTGCTTTGTACTTTTCACTTAGGGGCATCAGGCCTGACCTGCAGGGCATGACACTGAACGTTCAGCACCTTAATTGCCCGACCAAACGCAGGTTTATCATACACAAACTGGGCCATATTGGTGTGCCTATTACTTTCCTGCAAGAAACACATCTTTTACAGCAGGATGGGAATGATAAGCACAGAATTACTTACTAGCTCAGTTTTTTGTTTTCAAGTTGTAAGAAATGGAAGGGGTGGCAAGGTCCACTTATGGATCCCCTGGGTAGAGATTTGATGTTAAAAAGGACATCTGAGCGGGTAATTACTCACATTAACAGCAATCTTTGCCCTTATTGAGGAGAAACAAGCGCAGTTCTTTAAAGACATTCTGCGAATAATGGGTGCCTTCATGGAGGGCAAGACAGTCATAGGGTGAGACTGTGTTCGAGATCCCAAAGCAGATTGAACGATGCTTCAATCACAGGCTGATTTGAGGAACTTCCAATACTTGGCCAACGTCCTTTTAGATGTATCCTTTATAGATTCATGGATGTGAACAGGGTGAGAAGGATTATACCCATTTGCTATAGTTCCGTTAGAAGTTACATGATTCTGATGTCCTCAGGGGCGATTCCATTGATTGAAATTACCCACAGTTACCTTTCGGACCACATCCCATCACTCTAGTTGCATGCATTTACCATGAAAAGACATTTGTGTCCGAGGCCTTGGAAAAAGAGGGATATGGTTTTGAGATCCAGCTATTAGAGGTCCCATGTCAGATACTTTAACACACAACTTTGAAGAGAATGGCACAGGGGATAGGAATTGGGGAATGGTTTAAACAATGGGCAAAACTGCAGCCATTTTAAAAGCTAAAGAATCATTGCGCATATCCCTGGAGAAGGAGGTTAAAATGAGTGAATCAGAGCATGAACAAACTGCTTCTTAAAGAAATGTGCACACTTAAATTAGCGAGGAATCAGTTGGCAACACACGCAGCAGACCGCAAAGCCTACTCCATTTTGAAAACAAATGTATTATTCCATGGCTGATTAAGGAATAATCTACAGGCTTTCAAAATGCACGGCCAAGGTACTGACAATTATATACCTAACATGCAGATACCAAGGGATGCAGCCATTGTGTGAAGAAAGAAAAACCTTTCCCAAATCTGAGATTTTCTGGAAAGATGTCCTGCCAAAAATAATAGAAGTGGAGTTAATTTCCCAATAAACCAGTGGTCGTCATTCTGGGTGAGATACATGATGGGATATAGGTATATATCTCAGGTCCTACCACAAAGGAAATTATGTATCTCCCCAATGCCACCCACCTGAGTTTGACCCACTTCTGGTAGACTCCGAGTGGTCCATAAATTGGCTTGTTGGTTAAAGTGTAGGCTATTCTGGCTGTGGAAAAGTTTCCAACTTTAACTAGCAATAGATTACCAAATGATATCCGGACAAGGTCAGCATTTATCAATTTATTTGAGGGGCCAATAGCACTTGTTTCATAAACTGGCTTTGCTGACCCTTTTTCATTAATCAGATTTTGTAGCATTAACTCATTTCAGGGACAATTGTATATTCACAATTCTCAGGCGGTTTTCGTGCTTGGTGATGCCATCATTATTTCTGCTACTTTTAGAACCAAGTTTGTATACTGTAGATTTGTTATGTGTGCCACCTTTTGGGGCTGATTAAGATGATTAGCGTGTTAAATAAAAATAATAAAAAATAAATAAAGTTAGGAGGTCTACTGTGTCCAAATGAAAAAATTACTATTGCCATGCTTTTTCAATAAACACTAGTATTTCTGTATCAAGGTCTTCAATTTTAAGTAAATTGTCTGTGTGTTTCTTTTACCATTCTAGGCGGATGCAGCCAACCCAGCCCTCATTCCAGACGCAGATGCTGTGGGTGTCACAGTTGTGTTGATTACATGCACCTATCGAGGTCAAGAATTTATCAGAGTTGGATATTATGTGAACAATGAATATACAGAATCAGAACTAAGGGAAAACCCTCCTGTAAAACCGGATTTCACAAAGGTAATCACTTTGGATCCATGTTAATGCATTTGTAGCAAATTCTGTGAGATGCTACTATACCAAAGAGTTATAGAATACCAATAGGGGCTGCACTTAAAGACACTTAATTTCAAGTGAAATAAAGAATTTTAATTGGAGAAAGAACAGCTACCTTAGATCAAAATGAATACACACATTTTTCTACAGAGATCTACAAACCTATTTTACTCAGTGCTCATGACCCGAAATCACACAGATCTTTCATGGCCTCACAAACTTAGAAATTGCTCTGCAGTTTAAGCTCACCAAAATGCCATCATGGGAAGGAGGGTCTAGTAGTTTGGGACTTACTGTTAGAGCACCTACCTGGAGGGCTGTGGGACGACGTCCCCAGCCCTGGCACCTCTTCTCCCGGGTTCGGCTCGCCGGGAAAATGCTCTCCCGACGCCCGAACTCACTGCTGCCTTCTGGTCGCGGGCATGCGCAGGCGCAGCGGACCACTGTGGAGGCCGGAGCAGGCTTGCGTTCCAAGCCTCGTCTCCGCTCCGGTGGGGGCGTGGCGCATGCGCGGGCTGCCTGTGTTCCAAGCCTCGGCTTCATGCCGAGTGCTTTAAGTAGCATACGAGTACAGGAATGAATCGCGTCTTAACGCGGTTCGTTCCGGACTCACTGCTGCTCTTCGCCAGTTTACCTGCTCCTGTTGGTTCCTTTTTGGACCCTGCTCCAGTTCCTGTTGCCCTTTTCTGGGTCCTGTTTTTCCCTCCCCGGGTCTGGGTTCCCCCTCCTCTCCTTGGTTCCTGGTTTCCCTCCTCCTTGGACTTCCCCTCCTGGGGTTTCCCTCCTGGGATTCGCGTTGCTGGCTCTCCCTCTTTTGGCTTCCCCTTAGGCTACCTCACTTCCCAGTCTAGTAGGGTACCTGCCCTGGCCTGTTCCTTCTGTTGTTCCCCTGGTTCAACTGAACTCCAGTTCCTTGTCTGCCACACTTCACCGGTGTTACCTGCCTTGCTGGAGATCTGCCACAGACTGTTCTCCAGTCCTTGTTGGAAGTCTGCTTAAGACTGTTTTCGGACTCGTTCTCTTGCCTTGTTGGACACCAGATACAGATTGACTTACCTGCCAATAACGGTTGGATTGTGTCTTCTGCTACCGGATCCTTGTGTGCCTTCCGCATCTCTCAGCCAGGATTCTGAGGACACCTCTTCTACCAACAACCTTGAACTTCTGGACTACCTACCCTGTCAGTGCTACACTGATTTGGCGTCACACAGGTCCACAGGGAAGAGTTCTGTGGCGTCGGGGGTTGGTCCCCATCCTGCTCTGTATCCTCAGGGCTGGGTTGAGGCCGGTTCCTTGCGTTACTTTCTCATCATTCAGCTTTCGAATCAACCAGCCTGGCTTCTCCAGTACGAACTACTTCCAGAAATACAGGTACGACAAGGTCACGCGACGCTCACCTTAACAGATTAAGACGTGTACCAACCAGTTCAGATTCCGAGATGGATGATGCTGAAGAATTAAGGAATGAGATTCGGGCCTTACGTGCGGAGATGTCGGCCCTACATCAGGAAAATCTTACTTTACGCCAGTTGGTGGCTCAAGGAGTCAGTTTCGGCACTTCAGTTGAATCAGTGATGGCCCAGACCAGTCCGGTGAAATTTGATGGCGATCCTCGGCGAGTGGCCGAATTTTGCAATCACTGTAGAATTCATTTTCTGTGTCGTCCCACTCATTTCAACCAGGATAAGGCCAAGATTGGGCAATTTGACTGGGAATGCGTTGGCCTGGGCTACACCCCTGGTGGTAGCCAAGAGTCCCAAGTGGAGGATTTTGTTGCTTTTGAAAAAGCCTTCTTGGAAGTGTTTCAGTCACCAAATCTTGCTGCATCAGCCCAAAATCAGCTTATGGATCTAAGACAAGGATCGAGTGACATAATTTCCTACATTAGCCGTTTTCGACAGTTGGCTACCGATTCTCAGTGGCCGGAGTTTACTCAGAAAACACTGTTCCGAAGAGGGTTGAGAGACGAATATAAGGATGAGTTGCTTCATATCCCAGAACCAGACACTCTGCAGTCTCTTCAGGAACAAGTTTTACAAATCGACCACAGGCTGGCAGAAAGACGGAGCGAGAGACGGCGTTCGGAAAGAACTCTCACGATTTTTGCCTACACCACCAATGGCTACTGGTTCCTCTGAGGCCGCACCTGAACCAATGCAATTGAGAGCCGTCACGGGTCCCTTATCGGATGCTGAAAGGAAACGGAGAAGAGACCTCCGATTGTGTTTGTATTGTAGGGCCTCTGGTCATTATCTCAGTACTTGCCCTCTACGACCTCTCCGGAAGTCGGAAAACTAAATGGCCTGTCGTATGTAGGGAAGGCAACGACGGGCCCAACAATCTTTTCTTCAGTCCTTCCGGATAATAAGCAGGTTAAACAACCCATGCAGCCCGTGGTACTTATGGCCCTATGTATTAAAGTCTCCTGGCCGGCTAAAGAACCCATTGAGGTTTTGGGGTTGTTGGATTGTGGTGCTTCCGGCAATTATATCGATGCAGAGTTTGCCGTCAAGAATGGCATCATCTTGCTTGAAAAGAAATGTGCCTCAATGGTGGAGGTTATAGATGGGACTCCATTGTCCTCTGGTCCTGTCCATCAACATACAGGGTCCCTGCAACTACAGATTGAAGGACATTTGGAACAGATATCTTTAGATGTTATCAAAACACCCACGTATCCCATAATCCTGGGATTACCTTGGCTGTTACATCACAATCCGAATATCAATTGTATTCTGCTCAGACAGGTGTGCTGTGGTTTTGAATCCTCTATCACGACAATTTCCACTGCAACTCAAAGACAGATGGAAGTACCAGGTCTCGACTATATTCAGCTATCACAATACCATCTGAATATTCCGGATGTTTTTTCTGAACCCAAAGAGAGTCCTTTACCTCCTCACAGAACTTTTGATTGTTCCATTGATCTATTGCCAGGCTCGGTGATTCCGCATGGCAAGGTGTATTCTTTAACCACTCAGGAGAAGGAGGTGTTACAGGAGTATCTAGAGGAGTGTCTTCAGAAAGGATATATAACACCCTCTAAGTCACCTGCGGGATTTCCCTTATTTTTTGTCAGGAAGAAGGAGGGCACCTTGAGGCTGTGCGTTGATTACAGGCAGTTGAATGACATAACCAGGAAAGAGAGATATCCACTTCCTTTGATACGAACTATCATGGAATCTCTACATAACGCCAGAGTGTTTACCAAGTTTGATCTCAGAGGGGCCTACCATCTGGTGCGCATAAGACCCGGAGATTAATGGAAGACTGCGTTTAAAACACCATTAGGGCACTATGAATATCGAGTTATGCCTTTTGGCCTATGCAATGCCCCTTCAGTCTTTCAGCGTTTTATGGACCATATATTCATTGACTTGATTGGCATTTCTGTTTGGGTATATTTGGATGACATTTTGGTGTTCTCCAAGGATCTTAAAGAACATTTGACTCAAGTGAGAGAGGTACTTAGAAGGTTACAACAGAATCACCTCTATGCCAAGGCTGAGAAGTGTCTTTTTCCATCAAGACCATATCGAATTCTTGGGATATGTAATCAGTGTTTCCGGCATTCATATGGACCCCGCTAAAGTCCTTGCCATACTGGAATGGAAGTTCCCTAGTGATCGGCGATCTCTTCAAAGATTCCTTGGTTTCATCAATTTCTACCGTCGCTTCATTCCTTCTTTTTCCAGATTGACCGCCCCTTTATCTAGTCTGACCAGTACCAAGAAACCCTTTGAGTGGGGACCGGAGGCTGCTGCTTCTTTCCTACAACTAAAGCAAGCTTTCAGCACTTCTCCGATTCTTCATTATCCTCAAGAGGATAGAGACCATTCATTGTGGAAGCTGACGCTTCGGACTTTGCAGTAGGGGCCATTTTGTTACAATAGGACTCCGGATTCGAGGCTGAATTCCCATTGGCATATTATTCCAGGAAGTTTACCGCCAATGAGGACATTATCCAATAATCGAGAAAGAACTTCTAGCCATTAAAACCGCCTCTGAAGAATGGCATCATCATCTTTTAGGAGGTCGGTTTCCTGTGGAAGTATGCACAAATCATCGCAGCCTGCAATATTTACGCTCTCTCCAATGTAGAACATCACGACAAGCACGGTGGGCCTTCTTTTCACATTTTGATTTCAACATCGCTTATATCCCAAACATCAAGAATGTGAAAGCCGATGCCCTATCTCGTTCCTTAGAGGACGATATTAAACAAGAAGGCCGGGGTCAACCTGTGTTTGCTCCAAAGCATTTCCTTCTGGCTTTGGTGCCTTACTTACAGAAGGTTGCTCAAGAAATCTCGTCAGATCCTAAACGGCCAACTTTGCTGAAACATCCACAAGTAAGCGAGAGAGATGGTCTACTTTTTTTCCGTAGAAGGCTGCATTTACCTACAGAAGACCTCCGAAAGGCCGTATTACTGTCATGATGCCTACCCCCGGAGCACCAGGCCAGGCCCAGCACCCCCGGGAGCAGGCATCATGCCCCCGGGTAAAAGCCCAGCGGCCCCTGTCCTGGCGCCGTTGGCGCCAGGCTCATGTTGGACATCAGTCCTGGCGTGATAGGCGCCAGGCTCATAAAGGAAGGTGTTTTGTGCACTTACCTGATGCAGACCATTGCTGCAAGATTCAGGCCTCCCTGAGACCTGAAAGGGACTATTTTTTCATTGGGACTATTTTGCCACTCAGGCGTGGCCAGGGAAGGATACTTACCTGGAACTACTTTGGGGGCTATTTAAGCCACGCCCAGACAGTAGCTCACGCTTCGCGTTGTTCTGCATCCAAGCAGCTGAACGCTCACCGTGTCTGCTCCTGCATCTGGTCTCCAGCCACGCCCGCCTCGATCCTGGAACATCTGTAAGGAAAGAAGAGAAGAGAAAGGTGAAAACCAAGAATTTTATCAAACTTCTTACCTGCATCCGGAACCTTCACGCCAGGGTTCCTGAGAAAAGACTCATTTAAAAGCACCGCGTTGCTCGCTGCAGCGCCGCGCTTCACTCACCTGTCCTCGGGAGTTCTTCTGGCTCCACCGCGACTGTCTACACCGGTCGCCACATCTCTGCGCCTAGGGGAGAGAAGAAGAGACAAAAGGTGAGCAGAAGGAACATATGAGGAAAGCCTAATTTTCCGCCATAACACTTACCGGTTTTCTGTTGGTGGACCATTCCTCATTTCGGGTCGGCGCCGCTTCGTTGGCAGGTACCGCACCCCGGCCCCTATGGGGAAAGGACAAAAGACATTACTGGAGGAATATAAAGACATTAAGAGGGATCGCCCCCATCGCTAACTCACCTGAGTTTACCATCGGCAATTCAATCCCTCAACGCATCGCCTTCTTTCTGCACCTGAAATAAAGGACAGATCACGGGTTAGGAAGGCAACAGAAAAGGAGGCTCAACACCTGAACTTTTGTAATCTTCATACTTACGGCGTTCCGCTCGGAAAAGTCAAGTGGATTTTGCCAGCGCCATTCTGACAAACAGTGAAGTAACTGGACAAAAACGCGCCCCTGCACCAGAAGCAGGATGGAGAGTTCATCCTTTCAAACCATAAGGTGAGCTTCAACCGGGGATTTCGGAGGGAGTTAGAGAAGAACGAAGGGGGGAAGGGGGGGCAAGCACACTATTCTGCAGACTGTTAATCCCCTTTCTCATCTGCAGAAGGATATTCCTACGGGCCAGACAAGCAAGATTTGAGGGTCCTGCTCAGTCGGTGCTCCGAGTTCTGCGCATCACGCTCGAAGAGGCCACAGCAACCCAGACTAGACCAGCGCCTCCGTGGGAGTCAGGTGAGAGTTACACTTACAAGGCTTACATGATTACAAGATCGGAGGGAACCGTGGCATTCGGTCAACTCAGAAAACTATTGCCCGACAATTTTGGTGGCCGTGATGGGCAAACCAAGTAAAACAATATGTAGAGTGCTGCCCTGTGTGTGCTCAAATCAAGATTCCGCGTAGAAAACCTCTGGGCTTATTACATCCTACTGAAAGACCACCATACCCATGGCATACCATTGCCACAGATTTCATCGTAGATCTCCCGCCCTCTGAAGGTAACACCTGTATCATGGTAGTGGTGGACTGCTTTACCAAGATGGCAGATTTTATACCTTTTGAGAGGATACCTACGGCATCTCAAATGGCAAGGTCCTTTTTACATAACATCTTCTGTTTACATGGTCCTCCAGAAAAGATAATATCTGATCGAGGTTCCCATTTTGTTTCATCTGTTTGGGGTCAGCTTTGCCAACATCTAGGTATTCATCGGGCCCTCAGTTCTGGTTATCATCCACAAACCAATGGACAGACTGAAAGGACTAATCAGACTTTGGAACAGTATCTATGCTGTTTTACCAACGCCTCCCAGTCAGACTGGATGTCGCACCTTGTTCTAGCCGAAGTGGCTTACAACAATTCTGTTAATTCCGCGACTGGACTCAGTCCCTTTTTCTGTTCCTTTGGTCTTCACCCTAAATTCCTGCCTCTTCCTCCTGTCCAGTCTAGCTTGGTTCCCTCTGCTGACCAATTGGTTGCTGAGATTCAGAGCCTCCACCAACAGGCTGCTGATACCCTGGCTCAGGCTCAAGAGAATATGAAGAGCACTACCGATAAACATCGGAGTCTTGAGCCCTCATTTCAGGTGGGAGACCTGGTGTGGTTATCCCCTAAGAATTTGCCAGTCCAGAATCTCCCTTTGAAGTTGGCCCCTAGATTCCTTGGCCCATTTCGCATAACGAAACAAGTTTCCCCGGTTGCCTTTCGATTAGCCCTACCTGCATCTTGGAGAATTAATCCGGTATTCCATGTTGCCCTGCTAAAAGTCTATCATCCCGACTCCTATGGTCGCGCCCATTCTAGACCGGCAGCCATAGACATAAGGGGAACACCTGAATTTGAGGTCCAGGAGATTTGTGACTCTCGTTATTTTAGGGGGAGATTGCAATTTTTGGTGGATTGGAAGGGTTATCCTGCTTGTGATCGCACTTGGGAACCCGAGGGCAATGTTCATGCACCCAGTTTAGTGAGGGAATTTTACAGTTGTCACCCCTGGAAACCGGGTGCTCCTGGCCTTTCTAAGAGGGGGCATGGTGTTAGAGCACCTACCTGGAGGGCTGTGGGACGAGTTCGGCTCGCCGGGAGAATGCTCTCCCGACGCCCGAACTCACTGCTGCCTTCTGGTCGCGGGCATGCGCAGGCGCTGCGGACCACTGTTGAGGCCGGAGCAGGCTTGAGTTCCAAGCCTCGTCTCCGCTCCGGTGGGGGCGTGGCACATGTGCAGGCTGCCCGCGTTCCAAGCTTCTGCTTCATGCTGAGTGCTTTAAGTAGCGTACGAGTGCAGGAATGAATCGCGTCGTAACGCGGTTCATTCCTGACTCGCCGCTGCTCTTCGCCAGCTTACCTGCTCCTGTTGGTTCCTTTTTGGACCCTGCTCCAGTTCCTGTTGCCCTTTTCTGGGTCCTGTTTTTCCCTCCCCGGGTCTGGGTTCCCTCCTCTCCTTGGTTCCTGGTTTCCCTCCTCCTTGGACTTCCCTCCTGGGGTTTCCCTCCTGGGGTTCGCCTTGCTGGCTCTCCCTCTTTTGGCTTCCCCTTAGGCTACCTCACTTCCCAGACTAGTAGGGTACCCGCCCTGGCCTGTTCCTTCTGTTGTTCCCCTGGTTCAACTGAACTCCAGTTCCTTGTCTGCCACACTTCACCGGTGTTACCTGCCTTGCTGAAGATCTGCCACAGACTGTTCTCCAGTCCTTGTTGGAAGTCTGCTTAAGACTGTTTTCGGACTGGTTCTCTTGCCTTGTTGGACACCAGATACAGATTGACTTACCTGCCAATAACGTTTGGATTGTGTCTTCTGCTACCGGATCCTTGTGTGCCTTCCGCATCTCTCAGCCAGGATTCTGAGGACACCTCTTCTACCAACAACCTTGAACTTCTGGACTACCTACCCTGTCAGTGCTACACTGATTTGGCATCACACAGATCCACAGGGAAGAGTTCTGTGGCGTCGGGGGTTGGGCCCCATCCTGCTCTGTATCCTCAGGGCTGGTTTGAGGCCGGTTCCTTGCATTACTTTCTCATCATTCAGCTTTCAACCAGCCTGGCTTCTCCAGTACAAACTACTTCCAGAAATACAGGTACGACAAGGTCACGCGACGCTCACCTTAACACTTACACCTCTTCTAAGGTATACAGCATGGCCTGTTGGCTGATATAAAATGAATGACACAAACACGGAGGGGCATCAGTTGCTTAATAAAAAATATGGTTTGGCATAAAATCATAAATGTCCCAATCAACAGTGCAAGAACCCTACCAGCAACTCGCAGTTCCTTGGCTGCATGACCAAGATGGGAAAGCAATCTATATCCTTGTGGACTCAAGTTAGCTTTGCAAGTCTCAGCGCACCAGCTCTCAAGAGAACCAGTGAGCTGAGAAGCTTCAGGTTCAAGTTAAATTGCATGCAAGGATGACCCCATCTACTACTTGGGACTATCTTACACCAAGCAATGAGTGAGTCATGAACCTCTACTGCGGAGGCAATTCCCCGCAGATGGGCTGGGCGCATTCATTAAAGATGTCTTTAGCTTTCCTTTCCTAGACAAACCAGCTCACCATTTGCCTGCCCTTATGGGCCACAACTTTTCGCCCAACATGCATGACCAAAGAAGGTAGATGGAAGGGTGACAATTTTTTAATCTCTTGCTCCAAAGTGAATGTAAGTCGGGTAAATGTGACCCACAAACTTGCATCCACTAATGACAGAACCCATGGTGCAAGATGCTGCCATTGTGAGACCATAACAAGACCGTGCGCATATAAAGTTTTCCTGGAAGCAGCCCCATTCCTGAAGGAATTAGACATGGAACCTATGAATGTATAGTCTAATACTTCTAAAGTGATCACCCAGAACCTTTGCAACTGACATTTCGTCAAAGGAGTACTATGTGTGCATTAAGAGGTGTAGGATCTTCCCCTGGTACTTGACCTCTAAACAAAATTAGCATCTTGGTAGGAGGCAACAGATAATCAGTTTACGAGAGACGCAGCTTCAGTCACTGACGGCCTAAGCCACCTCCCACTGCTTCACTGGTAGTAGCACTGCCAAGGCAGTATTAAGCATGCTTGTTTTTTTGTCCCTTAATTTTGGTGGGGGTGCAAGCCATTGTAACCACTGTAAATTCTTCACAGCTTGAATACACCATAGTTGGCCACCTCAAAAAAAAGATCCAATACCATGTTTTGGTTTGTTGGTCTTTCACTTATCTAGGCAGGCTTTATCAGCTCATGTTCCAGGTAGATCTCTGCTAATTGTATACCAAACTCACATTTCACACACAAAATCAACAATTCAGAAGGCGCCAAAGAATGCCAGGCATAACCAGCTGCAAACGAACAGGCATTTTTGACAAAGGGATTGTTCTCTAGAAACTCCACAACTTTCAAAACAACGACTACATCTATCGATTCATGAAAGCATGGGTCATGGCCAACTGCTCTAAGCAATCCAGGGGCACATTCAGAGTTCACCTTGTTGCCATTGATTAGCAAAATAGCCTATTCCTAGATCAAAGGGGGGGGGCTAGTCTTCTCAATACCAGTGAAACTCCAAAAGGAAACTGGCAGGAAAGATTTCTAGTGGAGCCGGCACATGGTAGAGGAGTCAGTTGGGGAACTTATATTGAATCCTGCTCTCAGTTACAAGTGCCCTTACAAGGAGCCAGCAAAGAAGAGAGGATGTTTGGGCAGAGTTCTAATGGACCCTTTTCAGGGGCCTAGAGCACAGGGCTTAGGCAGAGACCCTGTGGGCACTGATGCTCTCTGTTTGATTCCACTGACTGGTCTACATAATCATTTTTGCTTTACATCATAGTGCCTTGTCTCACATCAGCTGGAAGGCAGCATAAAAATTAAATCAGTCCCGAGAACATTTCATGATCGGAAAGTGAGGTGTACACTTGGCATGCCAGATTCCACTTGCAAGAAACGAAATGGCCACCTATCAATAGACAAAGAACGGCCGTGGCCCATTATCTCCCGAAGAAATGCAGCCAGATTTGTAACCTAAAAGGAGTCAAATAGTCCTGCTTGACCACAGCTTGGCCAAAAAAACAGACCTATAAAGCTTATACATTTTGACACTACCAGTTGCTAAGATCAACCTGAGTAAAAAGGGATATTTTGCCTTCAGTAACTCCATATAGGTACACCAAGTAGCTACCTTAGCAACCTTCTTTTCTGCCAGTACACAATCAGACCATATAGCTTATAGCAAGTTTGTCCTTGCAATAAAAAAGAAGCAACATTTGGCATTCTTCAATGTGCTGCAAAATGTCTGAAATTTCGCGAAAGTGGCACAAAATGTAGTACTTTATACATCCGCCACTTCTACTATCTGATCCAAAAATCAATGTTGTGTTCTCCGGTGCCTCCAAGCTCTGCACATTACTTATACGAACGAAATTCATTTATGATACATAGTTTTCAATCCTTTGGCACAAACGACATTAGAAACTGAATTCTCCAAGTTTAGTATGTGCTGCAATATTGAATTTTTCTTGGCACAACATATCACCACCAATGCCACTGTATCTTAAGTGATCTGTACAATCAGTCTGTGACATTATCTTATTCGGTCGTGTTCACATTTACCTCCTTCTTGCTCCAAACTCATCTTTGCTATCCCTATGCGGATAGCTACAAAATACTTAATGCTCAACCCAAACACATAGATCCAGAACGTGCCCTCATTCATTTCTCTGGAAACAATTTAATCTCGAATGTCCTTCCTACTAGATTTCAAATGTCCCTCCCCATCGGCCTCCAAACTTAAGGTTAATTTCATTAGTGAAAAAGGACTCTCAACCTTTGTCACTTCAACTCGCCAAACATAAGGGTCTGCAACCTTTGGGTTCCCGGATGAATTAGACTACAACTCCCATCAGCCCTACACAGCGTTATCAATGGTCAGAGATCATAAGCATAGTAGTCCTAAACATCAGGCGAGCCACAGGTTCCAGACCACGGCACCAACACATAGTTACCATCTGCAAATCTCCCCAACTACAGATTTGACTGTGTCAAGACCTTTGCCACCAAGTCCAACTCTTCCACAAAGTCATTAACCCCACTATATCCTCAACCACTACTTACAGCTCATCTCTCCAAATCCTCTTTCTAATCTAGTATTCAAATGTTAAGGAACGCTATTCAGACCGCCTCAATTGACATCCCTAGAAGACCTCTTCAACCACAAACTCACCACTGCTACACCTCCTCAGCCGGACTCCTTTCCCACTTTGCCTCCACACACCTCCAATCCTAATTTCTCCTGTCACCCATCCTCTGAAATAATGCTATCACCTCTTCATCCAAAGAGCTCTCCCCACTGAAACACCTTCAAAACCCTGCACTTGAACCATCTTTATTTTGAAAACTTGTCAACCCCCACAATCGATATCGCTTGCAGAGAATATAACATGAGCACTCCCCGGACTCTGATTGATGTAAAATGTTTGAGGGAATTGTGATTGTCTCATTATTACTCCCTCACAAATATTGATTTTCTTCTGCCATCCAATAGGTTTTGATGTAATCTCTGCACAGGATTTCTTTTCAAATACATACATATAGATTAGGATTTGTCCACTGAGTTCAATTGTACAGTCCAGTATATTTAAAGAGCAAATTGGTGTGACTAATTATGATTAAACTGCTCAAAATGCTAGTTTGTATGCGTGCTGCATGTGATTTTTCCTAGTTTCCTGGTTAATGAAGCCTACACATCACAATGTCTAACCCTGTAAGTGGTATAAGGAGTGACTTGTAATGGAAATGCAACAACAAATCAATTTCCAGTTAACTTTTTGGACTAGGAATGAGTGAATTACAATTTAAAATGGAGCACACTCTTTTCCTGTGGCCATCTTTAATGAATATTTGGAGACCCATCAGTTATCATGTTTCTGCCATGCCATGTGTGATAGTCACCCAAATCTGTTTTATTTTTTATTTTATTTTTAGAATCCTGGGACGTTTAGTCTTCTTAAATTTAAAATGGACAAGAAAAAGCTACTAGTACCAGAATTCCAAGGGATAAAATGCAGTACTAGATGATCTCACTCATGGTATGGGGAAACGTGAGAGCTCGGTTGTGTAGGTATTGACAGTAGAGGTGCTTGCCATTCAGGTTCTGAGTGAAATCACAAGCAACCGCAGGAAAACTCAAGTTGTTTTCTTTGTCACTGTGGGAAATAACCTTCAGGAGACAGGCAGGTGCTGAAAATTATATTTATTCCAACTGGATAAAGGGTCCTTAATAAAACAAAATATAATGTCCTCTGGTTCACTTCACCAGTGTTTGATCCCTTCAGAATACGGTGAGGCAGTCCTCAAACTTATTCTATACCGTGGTGTCTGGATAGGCCCACCACTCTGGTCTTCGTACCTCCTCTTCTTCTCTTCCCTGCAAAATGAGAGAACCTCGTCAGTTTCTTCTGGCGGGCTTTTATGGACTACCTTAGACTCAAGCCCCCACCAATCGCCATCAGCCCTGACCAGCCGACACCCTATTGGCTGCTGTGTTGACCCGCCTCCCATAAAGGCTGCCGTGCCTGCATGATCCCATCCAATCCGCAGGGAACTGCTGAGGCGATCACGTGACCAAAAACGTGGTCGCGTTGGGTATGGGTGGGCCCTGGCTCCGGGCGTCTTCCAGCCGCGATCCGCTGCACGCTGAAGGGCTGTTCGCCCCCCCTCCTTGTCATGGAGGGTCTTCGCTCCCCTCCCGTCCCTGGGTCTGGGACCTCCAACAGGCGAGTGCGGCAGTGACGCGCTGCATCCCCGAGCAACGGCCCGCCCTCCGACAGGTAAGTGTAGCGGTGACACTCCGCGTCCGGTTTGGGCTTCCCCGCTGCCGGCGCAGGCGACCGCCGCGAGAGGAGCGGCTGGTCCGCTGCCTTGGCTCTTGATGCCCCCAATCCCAGGTGCGCCCATCACCCCCTCGGGTGCCGATGCGCATCCCCACAGTCACTCAGTACACAGAAGTGGAAAATAGCCCCTTTTCTGCATTTTATTTTGGGTACTGTGGTGCGATGGCTGCTACAGCCCACAGTAGCAGCCTTTTCAATGAGGTGTGCTATTGCTGGACTAGTGACAGTGTCCACTGAATGAGACAAGCTGCCTTAAGGTCAGGAGGAGATATTAGTGGCATGAGCAACCAGTTGCTTGGATCATGGCCTTTACAGCTTAGTATAAACCCACATTCTGAGCAAGCTGGTGATTACTTGCACCTGCTTCCCGACTGTCCCTGCACCCTTTACCCCATCCTTTGCCCACTCCCCTTTGCCAGCTTATCAAAGACCCACATGATTACAAAAGAAAAAAAAGTTATTTGCCTGCCCTTAGAGGCAGACTCTGCTCCAGCATCATTTCTCTCTCTGGCTCCAGAGACCGCCATAGAAACAAAAGAAGGGCTTCACAGTTGTAGGCTTTTTTAGGGTATAAAATGGTCCATTGCTTACCCCCAAAGTTATTTGCACCTACCACCTCAGCCGTTATCCCTCCAGTAATGACCCTCCCTTTGCTCGAAGCCATGACCTCAGGCTGGCGGCGCGGTTACCGGCTAGTACAGCTACCACCTCTGTGTTTATCACCATATTAGAGGGTCGGTGCACTAAAGGGGCTGAATTTGAGGAGATATTCTACTTCCAGCAGTTGTGGGATGCTGCTATTGTAACACCACAGCAGTTAATAATTGTGGTTGTGCAGTGCTTTGAAGTCACAGCGGTGATCATCAGCATTACACTGTATATTGGGTGTGTCCGCCCTACGTCCTTTTCACACCCAGAGCTGCATATATGGACCTGCAATGAAGTGGGTAGGGAGCGGAGGCTAGAGTGAATCATATACATTGTTTCATAAATACCTTGCTTCTGGCTGCGCACCCTCATCCTCCATTGTGTCCTTTTTCTCACCACCCAAAAAACAAAATAAATAAACCATCTCATGTCCCATTCTCCGTCCTCCTGGCATTGCTTTGACACAGCATGAGCCGCAGATATGTCACGGCGACAGGCCTGCTGTTTCCATTTGTCAAGCAGCACAACTGTATTTGGCAGGTTGCCTGGGTGTGTGAGAAACCTGCAGTCAAGTGTCACAAGCCATGCAGCAGCGTATACAGTCTCCTTTGCTTTCCTCGAACCAGAGGAAACCCGAGTGAGGAAGTGGAAATGCTGTACTCCCAGGCCGCAACTTCAGCTTAGTTGAATGGGACTGTTGTTGAATGGCATGACATCACATCACAGTAGGGGAATACTCAGTTGAGAATGGCCACACTGGGAGCCTTGGACACCAATTCCTTTATTATCTTCAACACTATCCCCACTAGAGTATCCAATAGCCCCACATAACTTCAAGCATTTCTATTGATCTCTTCATTCTACTTCACAGACTGACAAGTAATCTAATGCCTTGCAAAAGTAAAATGTGTTTTCCTTTCTCCCACTCTCTCCAGCTTCAAAGAAATATTCTGGCATCAAATCCAAGGGTTACCAGGTTCCACATTAACTGGGAGGACAACAGCGATAAACTGGAAGACACTGACAGCAGCAATCCCAATCTACAATCACTGCTCTCTACGGACGTCCTACCATCTGCATCAAAGGGCTGGCCGCCTACGTCAGAAAATTCCCTCAACGTCATGTTGGAATCGCACATGGACTGCTTGTGACGATCTGAAATTTCTCTTTTACAGCCGTTGGCATGTAAACATATACAAATACCCACAAGAAAAAAATGCAAAACAAACTCTTGTCCTTAAACTATTTTAAGTACATAGTCTATGTACAATGCAGTGATTTGTTAAAAAAAGCCCTGTATTTCAGACAATTGTGAAATATATATATAATTATTTTTGAATAAGCCTTATTTTCCTACCAGAAGCTTTATTTATACATGCACTAAACAAATTATTGTTTTTAATGGATGTCCTCCTGCAATAGAGTCCTCACCTTCTAAAACATCACTAGGAAAATCTTACAATAAACTCTAGAAGGTGCAAGAGCGGATTACCGCGATGACAAAGGTGCTTCAAAATAAGTTGGGATAGCTGGTGTCCCCTTACCCCAATCCTTTTTTTCTGTGTGCCACTGATGCTATTCCAAAAACGTGGAACTAACTTTTTGCTGGTCTTTCACCAGGTTATACCGTCCCAAGGGTGTTACAGAATGTATTGCAAGGGTGCTAATAGCACTAAACATACGCAGAATCTTGTTGGTCCTCCAATCCCAGGATATTTATCGATCAGACTTACTGAAATACAAAACCACAAAGCCAGTTCTTGAGGCTACCAAACAATAAAAAGGAGAAAAGGAGAAGACACAGATCACTTTTTTGCTTTTGACCCAAGAGTGATGACTAAGCAGCTGTTCTCCAGTTCACAGATGCAAAACCATAGGAAAATTAGAGTTCAAGCAATGCTCCCAGTAAGATGAAAAACAGATACCTGATCTAGACAAACTACAAAAGTGGGTACCATTTCAACTTTGCGTTGGAAGTGTTCTGGCAGAATACTCTGGCACTTGGCTCACTTTCTATAGATATGTTTGTTTGCAGCCTCCTGTCCAATCCAGAATTCAGTTGAGTTTGGTTTTTGGGCCAGTCTTTCTTCCAGCATGACCCATGGTGTTGCAGCAAGTGATTCTAGTAGGCCCCTACCAAAGGCAACGGTGATCCTTCACAGGCGGCCAGAGTGGTATCTTGAGACTCATCAAGCAGAACCTGGTCCTTCTAAGTTTGCCATGGTCACTATGACATAGGAGGTTTGAAAATATATTTGATTAAGGCAGAGTCCTAATCACCTGACTTTCTTCTAGGGATGCCATGAGCGCTGATGCACTTGATGGTGGAGACTAGGGCGTATCAAGGATGTGAGATTTCAAACTTCATCCTTATAAGGAGGTCTGGCTTTGAAGTTCGAGACTCAGAGGGAGATTTCAGTTATTTTAAGAACATAGATGTCAATTTTGATCATTCATAAATTGATGGTAGAGGCATTCCTCAGAAGGGTAATATGATATGATATTTTATTTATATCATGCTTGTACACAAGTGTTCACAGGGTCCCTGAACAATAGCACAAAGATGAGAACAAGTGATGAGCAATTTTATGAGGGTGTGAACAAAGTGGGACAAACCAGTGAAAAAACTAAAAACAGGTGACTTACAAAGTTAACATTAACACAGAAGCCTAGGCCTTGCTTGCTTAGGACCTATGCCTAGCCTGCCCTTGGCCAATGCTACGAAATTAGAGGCAAAGGAAATATACATCCTCTTTAATCTTTAGGACTTTAACATCTCTGAGCAGAGTTGTAGTACACGCTTGGGCATAGAAGCTTTCAATTGCACTGACCCCAACCCCTGTACTTCTGGTTTGAGTGAGATTTCATCTTGGTTTAGTGGGAGGAGCTTTTCTTGGCTCCGTAGTTTTTGTCTGGTAGGAAGATGTCAACACTAGGCCACCTGGAGTTCAGGGCTAATAACTCTACATACAACCCTTGCAAGATACACTTTCATACATCGTGATTAGGCTACGGATGCAGGCAACAGTTTGTCAGAAAAAATGGATGAGCCTTTTCTGGAGGGTGCTGCTAAATATATTTTGTCTGCCAGAGCGCAGATATGTACATTGATAGAGCACTGGCTGGTGTCTACATCATGTCTTTTGTTTCTTCTAGAGACATCTAATAAATATTCTCTCTGATGGGAAGCACCAAGAATCACGACAAAAAAACTACAAATAAAATCTGGGTCCACCGCCCAGTCATTGCACCTGTCCAAAATGATGTACCAGCTTCACCTGTCCAAAATGATTTAGCTGTGGCAGCCTTGTTAATTAGTGAGATAGTCTCATTTGGGGCAAACATTCCAGAAACATACAATATGATATATGATATGGCATTTGTAACGTGCCTATATACATGTGTTTCAAGGCAAGGAAGGGGGAACAGAGGGAGGACAGAGACAACGATCTTAGTAGGCCAAGTGACATTGAGATTGTGCAAGTGCAGGGGAGGGGAGGGGGAAAAGTGCCAGGGGAAAGGGGAGGGGCAGTGCTGTACATGGGATCAAAACAATAACAAGAAGTGTGGCCAGCAGGTGGCAGGTGCAATGGTAAGTGCAGACAGGAGGTGTCCAAAAGTGCAGGTAGGGGGGACTGTAGAGTTACAGATATAGACCCAAATGCAAGGATTGCCAGGAGGCAGTGCAAGTGTGCAACTGGGCTGGCAGGGACCTGGGCCCAAAATCAGAGGGTTGCCAGGTGACCAGTGCAATATCAGACAGGAAATCAGCAGGGGAGAGGAAGAGAGAAGGCAGAAGCAAAGAGGAAGGTCTTGAGGTGCTTCCGGAATCGGAGACGGTTCTCCTCAAGTTTCAAAGAGGCAGGGAGGCTGTTCCAGAGGGAGGCCACAGCAAAAGAAAGAAATCTACCACTTACTTGTTGCTTGGAGAAGCGACTGACCCTGAGGGAGTTGGAGGAGCGAAGAGCTCGAGTAGGAAGGTATTCACGAAGAGAGAGTTGGAGGTGTTGAGGACCCAGGCCCAAGAAGGCCTTGTGTACAATGCAGAGGATCTTGAACTTAATCCTTGCAGCCACTGGGAGCCAATGCAGAGATATCAGTGCTGGAGAGATATGATCCCTGGGCTTGAGGCCAAGGACAAGTCTTGCAGCCTGTTCTGGTTGAGTTGCAGAGGCCGGTGAGTAGAAGCAGGCAGATTTAGAAAGAGGCTGTTGCATTAGTCCAGCTTAGGGAGAACCAGAGCTCTAGAGACAGTGAGCTTCTGGGGGAAGGAGAGGAAAGGAGGAATACCTCTGAGACAACAACCTCAACATTAGCTGAGTTGTTTTCACTTCAGCAGCAGCAGATATATTTCCCCATAAGCTTTGTTACCAGATAGAAGCTATTTCAGAGTGGTGTTTGAATCCACTCATGAATAAAAGTCTAGGAAGAAACATTCAAAAGTTGATTGTTGCATCCTGAAGTGACTAGGTGGCTGTCGAACATCTGAGAGCAGCCCTGCAATTGGTAGCCAAGCTAACTACTCAGTCCCTCCCGTCTACATTTCTTTAGTAAGTAGGGGGAATGTCTCAAACTTTTCAAGCCTGGGAATGAGGTCAAAGTATAAAGGAAAAGCGTGACTCAAAGAGGAATTATGAGGAAGCTCTTCTGGTCCCTGCACTCTTCCTAGAGCTGTTCAGATGGCAAAGCTCTGCCCGACAGCTGCAGATATCCGACTTCTGCTAACCAGCGTGAACAGAGGAACTGGTGGCCCCCTAACCCTGCAGGTTACTGCCAAGTTTCAAGCCCTTAAGGATCACCTGCTGCTAAGGAACACATGCCCAACAAAAGAGGTCAGGACATTGAGAGCACCAGAAACCAACAGAGCCCAGGCTCTGCGTTTGCAATACAAAGTAGAGACGAATCTAAACCCACAACAAAGTAGAGACAAATCTAAACCCAGAACAAAGGAAGTGCCAAGTAATGTCAGCACACAGAGGAATATACCACTTACCTGAACTGCCTCTGCTGGACTCTGTCTGCATCTCCTGTTACAGAAGCTCCATCTTCTGTGTAGTGCACAGCTGCACCATACTCCAAGCTCCAGCAGTAACTCTCAAATACACATTGGGATTACCAGGAGCTCTACAGCATTCTTTCTTGCTTGATGATAATCTTTACCATCGAACGTGCCACTGGGTAACTAACACAGGAACCACTACCAGTCTTTTTGAAGACCTGAGCATTAACTGCAACAGGTCAGCAATTGAGAGAAATATCGGACTGCAGTCATCCCATACTTACATTGTTTTCAGAAAGGCATCCAAGGGATGCTGAAGCGAATTCCAATGTGTAGTCTTGGGCCCTGAATTTACTATTGGAGACCACACAGTATGAGAACGAGACCACCCTTCTCTGTCAATCAGAAGCGTTTCTGTCTCCACCACTATTTTTTATAAGATAATGAATTCCTTATATATGTCAATACCAGTCCTAAAATGCCTCTATAAAACATTGGGGCAAGCGTAAGACCGCTCTTTAGAGAGTTTCTGAACCCAAATTACTGACCTGCAACCCTTTCCAACACCTTACTAACTTAACAGATATGAAGTATATGTTCATTATACCTCTGTGTGGACATTCCTGTATTCAAAGATATGCTATGTTACTCCATATTCTTGTCCTCCCCACACACTCACTACCTAAGGGCTTGCTTTGCGTATTCAACTGCAGATAGTACTACTCTTCGAAAGATCACCACATCTTCTGAACACGGAGCAGGAAGATTGCTCCGAACTCGCCTTCCAAACTCGAGGAAGTAAACTTCATCTTGCCTGTCCACGTCTTCCAAACATTGATGTTTACGGTTCATAGTGGTAGGAGAACAATTCTAGTTTACCACAATGGCTGTTGGATTTGCATCACAACAATGAATCTTTACAAAGGTCTGGTCAGCGGTGGTTGCTCGGCTCAGGAGAGACAGCATGCAAGTGTTCCCATGCCACAAAGACATACTTGCTTGCAGACTCCTTAAGGATTCCTCTGAATTTCAATGAATCTGGTCAATCCCACCTCAAACAAGATTCATTTATTGATACAGTTCTCGATACTCAGCCAGGAAAGCTTTCCTTCCCTGGAGAGGGTGAATATTGGTTAGCTGGTGTCCCTTTTGGTCCTAAACTCTCTCCTTCATGCCTCAAAGTATCTTCAGCGTCTATACCTTGTTTATCTATGTGTTGTGTGATTAATCCCAGGATGAGGGAAAGCACAGGAAGCAAGAGAAACAGACAAGATCCGAGAAGCCAGAGCAATAGGTTCTGGGACCCATACGAGAACCGGGGAGGCCCGGGAATCTAGAAAAACAGAGTTGAGGACCCATATGAAAGCCAGAGAGGCTTGGGAAGCCCAGGAAGAAGGGGTTGGAACCCACCATTCATAAAGGAGGATGCCACTGACCTTCTCCATCATCACAGTGTCTGGCAGGTTAGTGAAGCAGACCTGTTAAACTAAGAAGGCCAAGGGAAGAGCCATACCCCTTGGCATTGTGAAAGCCTAATAGGCCCAAGGGAACAGCCATATGGCCTGGCATTGTGAAAACCTGAGAAAGGTTAGGGGAAGAGGCATAGACCCTGACATTAGGATTTGTACAAGGCACACTGATAGAAACGCAAAAGAAGGGAGGCATTCTCTTGCTGACCAGGATTCAAGTTGAAACTTTAGCTTTGTTTGGAAATTGAACCTTCATGTGCTACACTTGAGAAGAATTATAAGCTGGGGAAAGGAGTCTCTCCCTCAAGAAATAGTCCTGAGAAACTGATGGCATGGTATTCCGCTACGGGGAAAACGGAGATCAATCTTCTGTGTTAAGAATACTCAGTAGACCCTTTTGTCACTTAGTTGGAGGTGTAAGGGATGGTAATAGGTTTGACACAGGACGATGGACTTGATTTTGGACTTCCTGACACATTCTTAGTTTAAGTTGAGGCAGGCAAACGGAGCAAAATATGTTTTTTCTTCTTTGCTTTCGTCGAAACTAGAAGTCTATAGCCAAAACTATATCTCTTTTGTGTCAGTCTCCTATCTCCACACCCTTACAGGTGTCAGAAGCAAAACTGCACTCACCATAGGGACCTCAGTCTTAATTTTGAGATCTCGAAGACTAGATTCAGATGCCAGCATGTATTTACCAAAACCTGTTGAGAGGACACTGCATACCATTTACTGTGTTTAGAGCTCTTTCGTCAGGTATAGTCCCAATGTTCTCTAGTGACTGATGCTTCACTTTAGAGTGGGAAGCACATCTGGACTATATTTATGGCCCCTGGGACAAGAAGAAGGGATTACACATTGTTATCCTGGAACTAAAGGCAGGGGTATGCAACCTGCAACTCTCCAAATGTTTTGAACTCCCAGCAGCCCTCACCATTGACTATGCTGGCAGGAGCTGTAGTCTAAAACACCTGGAGAGACATCTGGAGAGACAAAAGTTGCAGACACCCAAACTAAGCAGTTATGCTTGTATTTACAGCTTTTCCTTCTTGAGTGAAATGTTCCCCACCCGTGAGTCCCCCAGCACTTTCTGCAGGACTTTTGCTTTTTTGTCCGATTCTCCTGAGTGAGTGGAAACCGTTTTCCACACTCATTCATCCTTTTACTCTGATCTTGGGAACGCCTTTTTTTTACCTGTTTTTGGAATATTGTTTTGGAGTCATGCTTTCCTCAATCTTTTCTGGCATCTACATTTTACTGACGTAGCACACAGCACTTTCTGTGCTGCGTTACTAGAAGCTCGTAGAGCTTCCACTGAAAGGTTTCTTTATTTTCTCTTGGTTAACACCCTATTACCAGGGCAGGGGGATGCGTTTCATCCTACCTGTACTTTCTTTTGTGAGACCATCACACCCCACCATATGTGGAGTGTTGAGGGGAACATATCTCCCTTTTCTCACTTCTCCAATAACGTTTTGTCTACTTTGTCAAGTCCCTCCTTTTAGGCTGGTGTACCTTTCACACAACTTTTTGTGAACGTTTATCGCAGGCTGTCATCACGGCTGTGGTAGGGACACTATGTACAGAACAAGAAGGCTTACCTTTTCTCAGGGCTTCTTCTACGTACCTTGGTCGGGGAGGTTTCTCTAATCCATTTGTTTTTTCTGTGCTTCCATTGGAAAGACTGCGAATGGTCTTTGAGTGACTGGCAGGACAGGAAGTGGGGAGGGTCACCCCCAGCCCTTTGTCCTGCACAGTGCCTGAGAGAAACCAGTTTTGACTGGTGGGCTGGCTGTCCCTATTGGATAGCCATCCCAAACTTTTGAATGTTGCATGGGATATGACTGGTGGGTTCAGCCAGTGTTCCTGCATACATTCTGAGGTCCTAGAGCAGAAACTCAGTCGACTACTGGAACAGAAGAATCCGTAGAAGAATCCGTAGAAGAAACCGAAGGAAGAAGATGCCAGTCACTTTCACCGACCGCCAGAGCCCGCTCAGCCCGACCTCCACTTCTGAGCAACAGGGAATATCCAAACAAAATGACTTCCTCCCTTGGACTGGTGAACCTAACCGGTGCCAAGAGAAACAGCATTTTGCACCCCCCTGGAAGAACTTCCGGCGCTCCTCTAAAAGCATATATATACATCTTTCTTGGATCCAGCTCCCCAAAGTCCCTCACACAAGACGACAATACAGAAAAGGAGAAGAGTCTACCACCGCAACATTCGTTCTTCAACCAAGCCTAGAAAAAGCATCAACAAGCCAGAACTAAGAAGATCCATTGCTGGACGTCCTCTGCATGAGAGCTGTCACCAGATCCACCATTTCGGTCACCAAGACAGAGAAACCGGGTCAGCTGTCCCCTCTCCGCTGGAAATGTCCTGCAGCAATGACCTTCATTTTAAGGTACTTTCCTGCTCCATATACCAGTTACCTGGAGCTTTGTTTGCAGATCCTGTATTCCTGGGGGCTGCGGATATCTGTATCTTGCACCCCTCCAGGGCACCCACAGAGCTACATTGGGGTGGCCAACCCATTGTACTCTCTTCTGCCTTAGGACACTGGTCCTTGAGGCAAATACACAAGGAAACCCCTAGACTTCTTAGATCTGCACTCTTCCACTTTTGAACCTTGAACACTGTATCCTGCTTGACCCCTAACCTCTGGTGGCCTAGTGCCCCTCTGAATATTGTGAGACTCTTTTAAGCTGTGGTTGGAAGATAGGTTGGAACAAAGTTATATAATGTTATCATAAGTTGGAAAAGTTTGCATATATGTTTCAGGTCGTTTTACTACGAGATTGGTTACTGTATAAATTATTCTAAAAGTTACTACCCCTATGGTCTATTACTTAAGAAACTTGCAATTGTGCTCTACATGTGTTTTCTGTGATGATGTTGTCAAGTAAAGTACTTCACCTGTATTAATGCACCTGGTATTCTTAATCCATTGGCCCTCTTCCTTTACCAATGAAGATTACCTAGGCTTACATCGCCGGAGTCTTGATTGTATTAAAGACACGGTGGCAAGCATTATGCTTTAACTCTTTAATGCAACTCTCCACAGCAGCTTCTTTAAATCTCAACTTTTCTGGGGGGTTTTGTGTGTAAAACGGTAAACTACCAATTTAAGGTTCAGACTCTTATTATAGGCAACGGGCTGCCGCGACTTGTTGGAGAGGCGGTGCACATATGAATTAGGCTCGGCGGCCACTGGGGAGTGCACTGGGACCACGCACTATCGCGCTTGCTTCTGGTCACCAGGGCTCTCTCCGGGGTTCCGCCATAGTGCCGGCAAACCCCTCATCCAGTTCCTCTTTCCTGGATAGGGCTAATATGTATTGCTGTAAAGTTAGCCAAATTAACTAACATGACAACACTTAGAAACCAAATAATACAAAGTATTCTACATGTAGCTTTTTTAAGGCTGATTCTGTGACTAAGAAGATGGTCAGGAGTACAAGAATCACTTGTGTGAGGCCGAGTGAGCAGTCTAGTTTTCCGAGCCCAGTGATTGGATCGAGGGAATACACCAATCCGACATGCAAGTTCTAAAATCATTCAGGTTCAAGCTCAGGCTCAAGCAAACGTGCGTGCCGAGGAGATGCGAGAGAGAGAGTGCCGTCCCCGAAGTGGAATATCGGGAGCCATACATGGACGCGAAGCACAGAGTAAACAGAACGTGCAACTGGAGAGAAGTCTCCGTCTGCAGGGACGCTGCAGACACAGCTGGGTGCCTGCATGCTACCAGAGCTTCCAGGAAGAACACAGCTGCTTGGGATGCGTCAGTACCGCCAAGAAGGAAGCAAACAGGTACACTGGTTGCCAGAGAGCTGTGAGAGGTCTGGGGAAGCATCAGGGTGAGCTCTGGAACTGGAGAGAGAGGGTCTGGGAACCTAAATCAAAGGAGAGACAGTTGTATACTTGGCAGGAGAGTGAACCAAGCAGATACAACACAAACGTGCAAGTCTGGGACCCGCACGCAAGAGAAAGAGGGTCTGGGACCCTGATGAAAGAGGGTCTGGGACCCTTAAGCAAATGAGAGAAACTTGTATACTTGGCAGGAGAGTGAACTAAGTAAATACAACACAGCCTTGTGAGTCTGGGACTCACCCCCATATCTGAAAGTTCAAAGCAAAAAAGGGTCTGGGACCATGAAAAAAAAGAAAAGAAACTCTACAAGAGTAAACACTTACTTGGGAGGGAAGCAAACCAAGCTGTGTAAAGTACTGCGAGCCTGGGTCCCGCACCCACATGAGAGATTAAGGATAAAAGGGTCAAGAACCCTAGGACTGATCAGAAAAAGGAATCCTACGCTTGGTGCCGGAGAGCGCCAAGTTGATAGGTTGCAAGAATTGTAACAGTTTCTCTTGAGTTGTACAATAACTTAAAATTAAGAGAAGTCAAGGGGAAAGGAGCCCAATGTCAGAATCCGCCTTGGTTTTGCCCACGAAGTGTAGCCGACAAATTCTACCTAACAATATAACTCTGTGTATGGATAGAATAGCCGATACCAAGGGATCTATTATTTGGAAGAATGGAGCCAACGTGATCTGCACATCATCTAAGAGAACCGGAAAGGAAAAGAGCAGTTTTAGCTAGACACTGAAAACAGATGTTGCTAACAGTGAAACTAAAACAAAGCAGGATCAACCAACCTGTGTGACATACAGGTAAGTCCTGGCACAACAGGAAGAGCGAGGAGAAGTCAAGACAATCGAATAGAACTCAAAATGGAACTGGGAGATCTAAGGCAAGGATACAATAATCTAAATGTTACAGGTTGTAGCAGATATACAAGATAAGAATTGGGTTAGGTTTAGTTGGAAAGTCTTACCATGTCTTGAGGAGGGAGGATCTTGATGCACTACCGAATAGTCCACTTATGGCAAAACCCCAGAAGCACTATGGGACCAGAGCTATTCCCGATGGCACGAGTACGTCTAAGGGCAGGAAGTCCTTTTCTTACCCGACGGCACGAGGACGCTCCTAGTGTACCCCAACAGTACGCGGAAGTCTCTAGCTCGTACGGGGCACACACAAGTAGAAAGCTTCCGGGTTTGCCCAAGTGGATGCTGATGGTAGTGCTACCGGTAGATAACGTTGAGCCAGCCAAGAGTAAGTTCGTTCCGTGAAACGTGATGAGATGAAAACAGGAGCGTGTGGTCCAGGGAAATCGGCAGGGAGTCTGTTTTACGATGAGGCAAGCAGGTAAACAGTATTCCTTAGTGCGGTGATAAACGGGAAGAAAAGACAAATCCAGGAAAGCAGTCAGAGTCGGCAACCAGGAAGTCAGCAAATCCAAAACGAGGTAACAGGCAGGGAGCAAGCAAAAGGAGTCCAAAAAACCAGACAATAGTTCAGGAACACAGGTTAGGTCAGATAACAAGAACAAGGAAAGAAGGTACTTCAACAAATTCAGAAGCACTGAATGAACGTTTGTGAGGAGTTTAAAAAGGAAAGCATAGATCACATGATTTGGACGTAACGTGTGTGTGCGTGCAGAAGCTATCATGCCTGCCCTAGTTTCCATGGCAACCGCCACCTTCGGTTATAGCAGGTCTGATCCTTAGCTGCTACGTGTTTCCTTGAATGAAAGGTATGAACCAGCAATGGTTTTCTAATGTATTTTGGCTGGGCAAGAACGCAGATGTTAGGATGGGACTCTGAAGGGGTGGAACGGCGATATGAAACAGGAGGATTTAACGAACCTGGCGTGCAGTCCGCATTCCTGACAGTACCCTTCCTCAAAGAATGCCTTCCCCGCCGGGAAGACCAAAAATCATGGAGGAGACCAGGAGCGTGAATATTGGCGAGAGGCTCCCATGACCGATCTTCCGAGCCATAAACATTCCAATCAATGAGAAACAAACGGACACCTCGTCTGACCTTGGTGTTGAGGATTTGGTTGACCTCATACTCATCTGAACCGACCACTGGAATGGGACGGTCTGAAACCATCAACCTGGTAGCCTCCTGCAATGGTTTATGAAGGGAGACATGGAAAACCGGGTGTATCTTCCATGTGTGAGGAAGATCCAAACGTACCGCCACTGGGTTAATCACATTGGACACCACAAAAGGACCAGCGAAACGTGCCAATAAGGAAGTACGGCCAGGGAGACGCAGGTGCCTGTTCGTCAGCCACACTTTCATGCCTTTGGTGTAAATAGGAGGTGCTCCCCTACAGGTGTCTGTGTGATACTTAGTGCGACTTTGAGCCGCTAGCAAGTGTTGTCTGATTGTTGCATGCAATTTGGCCAGAGACTGAACACAAGCCTGTGCTGCAGGATTACTTGAGGAAGGTGCAAGCGTCAACGGAAGGGTCCTAGGATGGTGACCATACAGGGCAAAAAAAGGTGAAGTCCCAGTGGCCGTGTGCAGGGAATTGTTATAAGCGAACTCCGCCATTTGTACTGTAACGCTCACCTGGTATCCACGGGACGTCACTCAGCCTGTTCTGACCGCTTATGACCTCGAACCCTTCCCTGGAGGCTATTCGACTGGGGACTGGGCCTGAAACACAGGATTGGTAGAGTTGAACTCCCTATTGTCTCTGTGTGCTTGAACCCCTGGTTCCCCGGGGTCCAACCCTTACCTTTGATCCACAGCTCACCTTGTTTTCTTGGAGAGTGTGCTCTCCGTCCTGCTTTCAGCGCAGGGGCGCTTTGATTGATGCGGGCTCGTTGCTGCCTAGTTACTTCACTGGCAAGAGTCCGACAGGTAAGTATAATGAGTCTTTTGAACAGTCTCTAACTTCGTTCCTGATGATGGCCGGCGTCCGGGGATGGCGGTGTGCTGCTGATATGAGTAGCGCTGAAGGTGAGTGAGAGCGTGATGCACCCCTTTCGTATTTGTATTGAACTGAGTTCTTCTGTGTCTTTTAGGTGCTACTACGTTTTCAGCGTGGATGCCGGTTATGAAGAACAAATGCGGCAAGTAAGCGCGGTATGCGGCGCCTCTAGATGTTTCCACGCTAAACTGGAGTGTCTTTTCCCTCTTGCAGATGGATGAGAGGTTCCGGAGACAGAGTTCCCCCAGAGCGGCTGGGATTCAGTTAAGCGTTTGAAGCTCGTACAGTATTTAAAAATAAGCAAAGATTTGCAGAATGCTTACTAATGCCTTTTTTCTGTTCTTTTCCCTTTTCCTTAGGAAGCGGCGTGCCGGGATGGGAATGACACCACCGAAGATGCCCGCAGAACAGAAGGAGCGATGAATGATGGGCAGAAGCGCTGCAAGGTAAGGCTGTTCCTAACGGTGTTCTTGTTCTTGCAGGAGCTGAGCGCAGAAGAAAGATGCAGGCCTACTGGAGACCGATCCGAACACGGTGAGCATCACGCTGCAGGTGCAGAAAACGCAAAGCATGTTTCTCAGCCTGGGCATGGCATAGTCTCTGGGTATCCGAGGTGTCTCTGGGCTAAACCACACCCAAAAGACTAGACTGCATATGCAGTTCTGGGAACCAAAATATGTGGGGGCATCCATCTTGTCCCCTTCAATGCACTACAAGTCCAATCCCCAATGTTATCCTATGGGAGTGAGTGCGTCTGGTGCCACAAGCGCCAAGTCTGACTCTAAGCGGGTCTTTGAAGGGTTGGAGAGGCCCTTGAGGGCCATGTAGGTGATCGTGGCCTGGCTCCAGCCTGACATCTTGGAGGGCTGGGGACATGAGGGGCAGGAATCATGACAGCACTCCCCTCCCCCTGCTCACCCCCCCAAGGCCCCTCTCAAGGTGGCTCTTCTGTCTGGTCCTGGTTTGGTTGGATGGTTTTGATGAAATCGTCTAAGCAAGCAAGGTGCATGGATGTACTCACAAGGCTCCCATGTCCTGTCTTGTGGACCATACCCCTTCCAGTCTACTAAGTAGTATAATTTGGATCTGACGTACTTTGAATCTAGGTTGTCCTTGACTTCGAATTCTGGCTCCCCGGCAACTACTACTGGCTGCGGTGGCGTTGCTACAAGGGTCCCAGTTTGAACAGGTTTAAGGAGAGACATGTGGAACACAGGATGAATCTGCATGTTTGACGGCAAAGGTAGTCTGACCACCACAGGATTTACACGGAGGTGACGGTGAATGGACCCATGTATCTTGGACGGAAAGTTCGGGTTCCTTTAATGGACACGTGTTTAGACGCCAGCCAGTCTTTGTCTCCCACTTGGTAGTTGGGGGCCTTTGCTCGGTGTTGATCAGCAAACTTCCTTTTGGCGATTCTTAGCTTGGTGTTCAGCTGCCCTTTTAAAGGTTTGAGAAATGGTTGTGTGCACGGTTTTGACTGCTGGCATTTCCAGGGTTGTAGGAACGTCCAACTCAGAAGTACGTGGGTGCCTGCCATACATGGTATAAAAGGGTGCCTGCCCAGTGCTGGTGTGTAGGGAATTATTTTAAGCATATTCAGCTATCCATAATAGGTCGAAACAGCTTCCTTCAGCTTGATGTAACATGCAACGCAGATACTGCTCGAGCGTCTGATTTGTCCTCTCAGTTTGACCATCCATTTGGGGATGGTGACTGGTGGATAGCCGGATGTCGATCTGGGCCATACAGCAGCATTTTCTCCAGAAGTTAGATAAGAACCGAGTACCTCGGTCTGAGACCAAAACTGAACGAAACCCATGGAGCCGTACGATGCCTTCAAGAAATACCTTTGCCAGAGTGGAAGCATTTGGGAGCCCCTTAAGAGGAATGAAATGTGCCATTATTGAAAATAGGTCCACGACCACAAGAATAGTGTTAAAACCTTGACTGGGTGGTAAGTCAGTAATAAAATCGAGGGACAACGTGTGCCAGGGTGCTGGTGGGATTTCCAATGGTTGTGATAGCCCAGCCGGTTTCTGCTTGGATGACTTGTTTTGAGCACACACTCCACAAGATAGGATGAATTGGATAATGTCTTTACGCCACGTGGGCCACCAATAAGTTCATTTTACCTTGTCTAGGGTTTTAGCGATTCTGGGGTGGCCCACGATCAAGGAATCATGATAACCGGATATGACTTGTTCTCGTAGTTCTTGGTTTGCTAAGAATAAACGATTCCTGAAGTAGGGTAACTGATCTTTTATCATGTAATGTTCTCCTTGTGCACTCCACGCTTGTAATTGCTCCGGACTCATCAGGTTTTGGATGACTTCATGTAATTCTTTCTGAGTTATGGTTGCTGTCATTCCTAGAATCTTGTCACTCGGGATGATTGCTATTGGGTCAGAGGTCTGATACCCTTGCTCTTCCACCCCCATACGGGAAAGGGCATCGGCCTTCCCGTTTTTCACCCCTGGTCGAAATGTAATCACATAGTCATATTCAGCAAAAAAAACAGCCCAACGTAGTTGTCGTGAGGATTGGGCCTTTGCCGTTTTTAGGTACTGGAGGTTCCGGTGGTCAGTTATTACGGTGATTGTGTGTCTGGCGCCCAAGAGATAGTGCCGCCATGCCTTAAAGGCTGACTTAATGGCCAGGAGTTCTTTGTCTGTGATAGCGTTATTGAGTTCAGGGGGTGTGAATTTACGCGACCAGAAGGCAACAGGGTGTAACTGGCCCATTTCGGGATCCTTTTGTGAGAGGACGGCTCCCATAGCCATGCTTGAGGCATCCGTTTCCACCAGGTATGGGAGATCAGGGCGAGGGTAGCGTAAGATTGGGGCAGATGTGAATCTTGCTTTGAGTTCCTGGAAAGCCTCCTCGGCTTCTGTTGTCCACTGGAACTTTTTGTTGCTTTTCTGTAGTAATGACGTGATGGGATGCACGATTTGCGAAAATCCTGGGATGAACCGGAGGTAGAAGTTTGCAAAACCCAGCATACTTTGAACCCCCTTGAATGAATTTGGGGATGGCCAGTTCAGGATAGCATCTACCTTGGGTACATCCATTCGGATTACATTCGGGCTGAGAATAAAGCCCAGGAATTCCACCTCTGAGACGTGGAATGAGCACTTTTCGAGCTTGGCGTAGAGCTGGTGTTGACAGAGTTTCTCCAATACGGATTGGACGTGTTTAACGTGGTCCTGCTTTGATGCAGAATATACTAGGATATCGTCGATGTACACTAGAGCACAGACATCAATCAATTCCCATGGGATATCGTTCATTAGGTATTGAAATGCAGCAGGCGCGTTGCAAAGGCCAAAGGGCATTAATTGGTATTCGTACAAGCCGTATTTGGTGCGAAAAGCGGTTTTCCATTTGTCCCCCTGTTTTACGCGAACAAGGTGATATGCCCCCCTCAGGTCTAGTTTTGTGCAGATTTGGGCATCTTTGACTTGATCAAGCAATTCAGGGATCAGTGGCAGGGGGTAGCGGTTTTTTACTGTAATCTGGTTCAGTGTGCGATAGTCAATGCATGTTCTCAAGTCCCCCTCCTTTTTCGGTATGAAGAATAGAGGACTGGCTGCTGGAGACTTCGAGGGACGGATGAACCCGTTGGCCAGGTATTGGTCAAGATAGGCCTTCAGGTGCTGGTTTTCTGGTTCCGTGAGTGCGTAAATTCGCCCACAAGGGATTTGTGCGCCGGGTATCAGGTCGATTTGGCAATCGTATGGTCTATGCGGTGGCAGGGTATTAGCCTGTTCCTTCTGAAAGACATCTTGAAAGTCCTGGTATTCACTTGGTAGGGTGCTGATTGCCACAGTCGCAAGCGTGGAGGTTCTGGTGTCTATTGGTTGTTTCTCTTGGCGATAACATGTGTGGGCGCAAGTCTCGGGAAAGGCCAATTCTTTTGCTCGCCAATCGATTCGAGGATTGTGAGCTACCAACCATGGCATTCCCAAAATCAACCAGAACTGTGGTGCCTTAATGAGATCGAAAACGATAGATTCTTGGTGTCCATCCTGGCACAGAAGGGTTAAAGCTGCAGTGCATTGGGATATTGGACCAGAAGCTATTTCCGTGCCGTCGACAGTGGTAACAGTGTCGGTGGTTGATTTAGGGCGTAACGGAAGCCCCATCTTTGCCGCAAGATCCTGGTCGATGTAATTCCCAACGGCTCCACTGTCTATGTACGCTCTTACTGCATGCATCCGAGAAAGTTGTTGGTGATTGATCAAGACCACAGATAGTGCATAATGGGGGGTCTGTAGTTCACTTTCTTCGCTCGACAAGTGGACCCCTACACTTGCCGGGCTGGGGAGTTTTCCGATTCCTTGATGGTATCTTCCTTGTCCGTGGCCCCTACCGTCCTCCTCGGTGGCTTCACAGGGCACTCTTTAAGGAAATGACCTGACCTTCCACAGTACAGACATAACTGCTGCTGTCTCCTTTTATCCCTTTCCGCTTTAGTCAAGGGGGATCTGACCCCCCCGATTTGCATTGGTTCTCCTGAACCTTCCGTTGTTGGGGCATTATTGTCCTTTGAACGCACATACATAGGGCAAGCGTCCGGTCTGGTTCGATCTGCTCTTCGGTCCTGCAACCTATGATCCAGTTGAACAACAAGGTCAATGAATTCTGAGCAGTCTTTCGGGGGGTTCACTACTTGTGCAAGAACATCCTTGAGCTCCCACCGCAACCCCCGATGAAATAACGTGGTTGTCTTTTCCACTGGCCATTCTGCTTCAACTACTTCAACTACGAGTCTATTGAACGTGGCTATGTATGTTAATAGGTCTTGATTCCCTTGGCGTAGGGACAGAAGTTCGTTGTCTAATGCCTGCCCATGAGTACGACCAGCGAACAGCTTTTCCATCTCCTGCTGAAAGCCCCTGAAGTCATGCAGCAAAGGATCGTCTTGGGCCACAAAGGGTACAGACCAGTCTGCGGCGCTACCACTCAGGTAGGATAGCACAAAAGCGACCCGTGATTGGTCATTCGGAAAGGCCCCTGGCCTACAAAGGAAGTGCAGGCTGCACTGGTTCATGAACGTTGCAAACCTATTGGGATCTCCCGTAAATCGTTCGGGCGGGGCCAAGGGAACTGCCCCAGGAAGGGTTATCTGAACGGGATTGGCTGATGGCGCTGGCATCGAGGGCACGCTTCCCGGCAATGGTGCATGCCCTGCTTGTGACTGGCTACTATCAGCTCTCTCCTCAAGGTGTTGGTCTCCCTCCTGGCTGCATGTTCTTCGGAACGGTGCTGCCCCAACATGTGGGCTAACTGGTCGGTTTCTGACGTTTCCATGACGCCCAAGTGGATTTTGATGTGAGGCTTTGCATTCTGTAACGCTCACCTGGTATCCACGGGGATGTCACTCAGCCTGTTCTGACCTCTTACGACCGCAAACCCTTCCCTGGAGGCTATTCGACTGGAGACCCGGCCTGAAAACACAGGATTGGTAGAGTTTAACTCCCTTTTGTCTCTGTGTGCTTGAACCCCTTCTTCCCCGGGCTCCAACCCTTCCCTTTGATCCACAGCTCACCCTGTTATCTTGGATAGTGTGCTCTCCGTCCTGCTTTAAGCGCAGGGGCGCGTTGATTGATGCGGGCTCGTTGCTGCCTAGTTACTTCACTGGCAAGAGTCCAACAGGTAAGTATAATGAGTCTTTTGAACAGTCTCTAACTTCATTCCTTTCCTTCCTTAGATGATGGCCGGCGTCCGGGGATGGCAGCGTGCTGCTGAGATGAGTAGCGCTGAAGGTGAGTGAAAGCGCGATGCGTGATGCACCCCTTTCGAATTTGTATTGAACTGAGTTCTTCTGTCTTTTAGGTGCCGCAACTTTTTCAGCGTGGATGCGGTGAGTAAGTGCGGTATGCGGCGCCTCTAGATGTTTCCACGCTAACCTGGAGTGTCTTTTCCCTCTTGCAGATGGATGAGAGGTTCCGGAGACAGAGTTCCCCCAGAGCAGCTGGGATTCAGGTAAGCGTTTGAAGCTCGTACAGTATTTAAAAATAAGCGAAGATTTGCAGAATGCTTACCAATGCCTTTTTTCTGTTCTTTTCCCTTTTCCTTAGGAAGCAGCGTGCCAGGATGGGAATGACACCGCCGAAGATGCCCGCAGAACAGAAGGTGCGATGAATGATGGGCAGAAGCGCTGAAAGATAAGGCTGTTCTTGTTCTTGCAGGAGCTGAGCGCAGAAGAAAGATGCAGGTCTACTGGAGACCGATCCGAACACAGTGAGCGTCACGCTGAAGGTGCAGAAAACGCACCTGCAACCCCTGCACCTGCAAACGCAAAGCATGTTTCTCAGCCTGGGCGTGGTTTAAATAGTCTCTGGGTGTCCCAGGTGTCTCTGGGCTGAACCACACCCAAAAGACTAGACTGCACATGCAGTTCTGGGAACCGAAATATGTGGGGGCATCCATCTTGTCCCCATCAATGCACTACACGTCCAATCCCCAATGTTATCCTATGGGAGTGAGTGAGTCTGGTGCCACAAGCGCCAAGTCTGACTCCAAGTGGGTCTTTGGAGGGTTGGAGAGGCCCTTGAGGGCCATGTAGGTGATTGTGGCCTGGCTCCAGCTTGACATCTTGAAGGGCTGAGGACATGAGGGGCAGGAATCATGACATGTACCACTGAGAACCATGAACCCTGATGTTGAATCAGTAAGCAACGTAAGTATTGTTCTAATGTGGCATTAACCCTCTCCGTCTGCCCATCCGTTTGAGGATGATAGGCACTAGAATATCTATCCTCAATGCCCAACATGTGGGTAACAGCCTTCCAAAAACGAGACGTAAATTGAGCCCCTTGATCGGTAACAATGATACTGGGTAAACCAAAAAATCTGAAGACATGGTTAATAAACAATTCTGCCAAGACTGGGACTGTTGGCAGACCTTTGCAGGGAATGAATAGAGCGAACTTAGTCAGGTAGTACACTACTACCCAAATGGTATCAAAACCCTGCTTAGGTGGTAGTTCAATGATAAAATCCATGGATATCATGGTCCGGGGTGTCTTAGGAACAGGTAGGGTTTGTAAAAGACCCATAGGTTTTGCATGTGCCAGCTTCCCCTGGGCACAGTAACACCATCTGCGTAGTAGTTCAAGAGTCTTGCGAATGCCTGGATGAGCTGAAAACTTAGCATCGTGACACCACTGCAATGCCATAGTGAGAGTAACCTCAGTAGGTAAGTAAATCTTTTCTTGGAGATAAGGCATAGAGTGAATGACGTCAGTCCCCATCTCTTTGATAGACTGTGGGTTGTCCTGTACCCAGGTAGTTAAGAGAGACTTCATGGAGGAATTCATGGTACAACCACACACTACTTGGCATGACAACGGCGGTAACCCTTGACTAGTTTGCTCAACACTGTGCCCCGGAATACGAGAGAGAGCATCGGCCTTAGAATGCCAAGAATCAGGGCGATATGTAATAGTGAAATGGTAGGCTGAAAAGAATTCATGCCACTGTGCATGTCTGGCCATAGTACACTTCACTGACTGTAAAGCTACCAAATTACGGTGGTCTGTATAGACCTGCACTGGAATTGTAGTTCCTAGCAAATGATGTCTCCAAACCAAAAAGGCATCTCTTACTGCCAGGAGTTCCTTTTCTGTGATAGTGTAATTCAGTTCATGGTTGTTGCGTTTTCGTGAATGGTAAACTACTGGATGTAGTCCACCGGTATCGGAATAGTGCTGTGATAGTACCGCTCCAAGAGCGACATCCGAGGCATCAGCCTCTACTACAAATGGCAAGGAAGGATTTGGGTGTTTCAACACTGGGGCGGTCGTAAAAGCCTTCTTAAGTGTCTCGAAAGCCTCATTAGCTGCCGGATTCCATACAAAAGATTTCTTTGAGCTGGTGAGCGCTGTGAGAGGAGCAGAGATGTCTGAAAATGACTTTACAAAATATCTGTAAAAGTTAGCAAAGCCGAGAAATGATTGCAAGGACTTAAGATTCTTTGGAGCCGGCCAGTCCAATACTGCTTTAACCTTGTTGGAACACATACAAATACCATGGCTGTTGATCTCGTAACCTAAGAATTCTACACTTTCGACATGAAATATGCATTTTTCCAATTTAGCATATAGAGAATACTCCCGTAACCTTTGTAAGACCTGGCTAACATGATGCACATGAAGTTCATATGAAGGGGAATAGATGAGTATATCGTCTAAATAAACAACAAGAAAACGGTCCATCATGTCCTTAAAGACATCATTTATAAAATGTTGAAAAGTAGCAGAGGAGTTACACAAGCCGAAAGGCATCACGCAGTATTCAAACAACCCATACTTAGTCTTAAAGGCCGTTTTCCACTCATCGCCCTCTCTTATTCTAACCAGGTTGTACGCCCCTCGAAGATCCAGTTTGGTAAAAATCTTGGATCTTCCCAACTGATCCAGAAGTACAGAGATCAATGGGATGGGGTACTGATTACGAATTGTAACTGCATTTAGGGTGCGATAATCGATACATGGTCGAAGGTCACCCTCCTTTTTCAGCACAAAAAACAATGGAGAAGCCGCTGGAGACCGGGAATGCCGAATGAACCCAGTCCTTATGGATTTGGCTAGGTATTCTTTGAGGATCAGATCCTCTTTGTGGGTTAATGAATATATTCGGCCTGATGGTATTTTAGCTCCAGGGACCAAGTCAATAGGACAATCATTAATCCTATGTGGAGGAAGTACCTCCGCGCCCTTAGCATTGAATACATCTTGGTAAGTAATGTACTCTTTGGGTAATGGCGATGAGATGACAGCAACCACTGAAGAAGGAACTGTCAAAAGTGGCTGACAAGGACTGTGTTGGACCAACTTGGAAGCAAAACATAGTTGCTCACAATGATTAGAGGTGAATTCCACCTCACCAGACCTCCAGTCTATCACTGGATTATGGCGCCTTAACCACAGCAATCCTAAAATCAAGCGGTATTGAGGTGCCGCAATGAGATCAAAATGTATGGTCTCTGAATGACCACTACTAGTGATCATGGTGAGACTTGAGGTCTGTTCGGTGACCAAACCCGAAAGCAAAGAGGTGCCATCTACTGCATTGACAAGTTCAGGTTGTGATTTCGGGATGACTGGGACACCCAATCTCTTGGCAAAAGCAATAGCAAAGTAATTACCTGTAGCTCCCGGATCAAGTACTGCATCTATAAACCATTCATGGTTGGGAAGACAGACAGCGTGTAGATATGGTAAATGGTCGAGATTCATTAGTCTCATGATATGTTGTGCTCGGCAGTTCAACCCCCTATACTGTCTAGCCTTGGCGTGTCCCGACCTTTTGGGTTTTCTTAGTACAGGCCTTCAACAGATGTTCTGAGGAACCGCAATAAAAACATAAGTTGTTCCTCCTTCTAGACTCTCTTTCTTCGGCAGTTAAAGGGCCCCGTACTGCGCCAATTTGCATGGGTTCTGAGTTCCCAGCTGAAGGGCCAGAGGAACCAATGTTCTCTTTTCACCCTTCCTCTCGGATTTACGTGCATCAATCTGAAGGACCATGTCTAGACGTTCGGGAAAAGTAGAAGGAACTATGGGGACTGTTGCTAAGATATCTTTTAGTGAATCTGAAAGACCCTTATAGAAAAGTCATGCCTTCTTATCTTCAGGCCAGCTGGTTTCTGCCACAAGTTGATTGAACTTGGCCAGATATGACAGTAAGGAACAAGTTACTTACCTGTAACTGTTGTTCTCCAGCATGGGTCTGGCATGGATTCACATGCTCATTGATTCACATGCTCATGAATATTCCCCTTCGTCAGGCCGGGAATCCTCGGTAAAGAAAAATCAGTATCGGTTTTGTTTCTGATCTGTCTTTCTTAGTAGTAACCAATCACTGGTCTCTGGGTCATACTGCCCCCAGTCAATGACTGCCCTCTCCCTAAGCCCCGCCCCTGGCAGCCATCCTCAGATTTGGTAGCACGTAAAGTGGCAGTATGACCAAGTGAAGAGCTGCAGAGGGGTAGGAGGGAGGATTTGCATGTGAATCAATGCCAAATCCATGCTGGAGAACAACAGTTACAGGTAAGTAACTTGTTCCTTCTCCAGCATGGGGTCTGGCATGGATTCACATGCTCATGAATATAAGATGGCATAGCAGTACACACATGCACAACCACGGGAGGTGGCAAGGCTCAACATTAAGCATTACATCAAAACTCAACATTAAGCATTTCTTACCTCCTCACCAGGCTCACCTTAGGCGAACAGGTTGTGCAGCACTGCTTGGCCGACCCTGGACTCCTCCCTGGAATCCCGGTCGATGCAGTAGAATCTCGTGAAGGTGTGCGTCGACCTCCACGTAGCAGCCCTGCAGATGTCCAGCAGGGGCACACCAGACAAGAATGCCGTGGTAGCAGCGATAGCTCTGGTCGAATGGGCTCTCGGATGACCGGGCAACGGTCGGTTTGCCAACCGGTGACAGTGCATGATGCAACCGGAGAGCCATCTGGAAATGGAAGCCTTCGAGAGAGCCTTCCCTTGGTTCACAGGTCCAAAGTTCACAAACAGCTATGATGTCCTCCGAAAACTCTTCGTTCGGTGCACCTTAGAACTTCAGCGCTCTAGCTACATCCAGCGAGTGCAAAGTCCACTCGGCCGGCAACGAAGGCGACGGGAAAAAGACTGGTAACACCAAGGGCTCGTTGAGATAGAAGTCCGACGGAACCTTGGGCATGAAGGAGGGGTGCGTCCTTAGCACTACCCTCGTATAGTGAAAGGTCAGGTATGGAGGCTTAGCGGATAGCGCCTGGATCTCTCCCACGCGTCGTGCGGAGGTGATGGCCACCAGGAACGCTGTTTTCCATGACAGAAACTTCAAAGGGGCCGAATGCAACGGCTCGAATGGCGGACCCATGAGCCTGGTCAGCACCACGTTGAGCTCCCACGTCGGGGCTGGTGCCTTCACCGGCAGGAATGACCGAAATAGTCATTTCATAAATTCCTTAACCAGGCAATGAGACCACAGGGATGACCGCCCTGTAGTCCTGGTGTATCAGGAAATCGCTGCCAGGTGTATCTTGATTGAAGCGTAAGATAGTCCAGCTTTGGCTAGCGACAGTAGGTACGGCAATACTTAAGGGGCCGTAATCCGCAGAGGGTTAATCTTCTGTGCCCGGCACCAGATACAGAACCTCTTCCACTTATGTCCGTAGCACTTGAGAGTTGAGGACTCCCTGGCCTTCGCAAGAACCTCTCTGCAGTCAGCCGGGATATCGTACCCTCCAAACTCTAGTGCTGCAGGAGCCAGGCCTGCAAGTTCAGCGACTCTGGGTCGTGATGAAGAATGGCGCCTCCTTCTCTGGAGAGCAGATCTGCATCAGTCAACAGCTTGACTGGTGGGGACGCTGACAAGTCCAGAAGGTCCGGGAACCAGATCTGTCTCGGCCACGCCGGTGCGACGAGGATCATCCTGCACTGGGAGTTCTTGAGCTGGTTGACGAGTCGGAGCAGCAACGGCAACGGAAGGAATGCATATAGGAACAGGCCGTCCCAGGGGAAAGAGAAAGCATCGCCTATGCTCCTCGGTTGGGGAAACCTGCTGGCGAACCTCTGGCACTTGGAGTTTGTCACCGTCGCAAACAGGTCGATCTGGGGTTTGCCCCATCGCTGAAAGGGTCGGTCCACTTGGTCCTGGCGTAGTTCCCACTCGTGGCATGAGCGCAGCTCTCTGCTGAGTGAGTCGGCGATGGTGTTTTTTATCCCTGCCAGATGAAACGCCACCAGAAACATCCCTTGAGCAACGGCCCAATGCCACAGATCCTGGGCTTCCTTGGATAGGGCTGGGGACCTGGTTCGGCCCTGCTTCCGGATGTAAAACATCGTGGTGGTGTTGTCGGTGAAGATCCTCACGACCTTGCCCTTGAGGGACGGGAGAAAGGACCCGAGGGCCCAGAACACTGCCCTGAGCTCCAGAATGTTGATGTGGAGCGGCTTCTCCTCCGGGAGCCAAAGGCTTCTCGCGTGAATATCTCTGGTGTGCGCTCCCCACCCCTCCAGGGAGGCATCCGTCGTCACCGTCACCTGGTGATCTGGGGTCTGAAAATCTGTTCCTGCCGCCAGATGAGCGCGGGTGCCCCATCACCGCATCGCTCGACAGAAGGTCTCGTTGAGAGGGATCCTGTCTTTGAAGCTGCCCGTTGCTTGTATCCAGCGGGCATCGAAGAACTCCTGTAGAGGGCGCATCCGAAGCCTGCACAGGCGCACAAGATATATGCAAGAGGACGTCATCCCGAGGAGGGACTTGATGGACCTCACCTTGGCCACGTCCGTGGCCAGCAGGCGCTGCACCTTGCCTAGGATGGCCTTTGTCCTTTCCTCCGACGGTGAGGTCAGACGCGCCACTGTGTCGAGCTTGGCTCCCAGAAACCGTGTGACTTGTGAGGGGACCAGGTGGGACTTGGGGAAGTTGATGGAGAACCCCAGGTCCGTGAGTAGCTGGACGGTCTTCGCTGTGCATTCCACGGCGAGCTCCCTTGTCCTTGCGCGGATGAGCCAATCGTCCAGGTAGGGGTAGACGTGGATCCCCTGTAGGCGCAGCCACGCCGCCACTGGAGAGAGGCACTTGGTGCAAACCCTGGGTGCCGATTTAGTCCGAACAGGAGGGCCTTGAACTGGTAGTGCCGCCCTTGGACCACGAACCTGAGGAACATTCGGTGTCCTTTCAAAATGGGGATGTGAAAGTATGCATCCTCCAAATCCAACGACGACAGGAAATCGCCCTCCTCCAGCTGTCCCAGCACGTGCTGGAGGGTGACCATCCGGAACTTCTGTGCCTTGATGTACTTGTTCAGTCGTCACAGGTCCAGGATGGGTCGCCATCCTCCTGTCTTCTTTTTCACGAGGAAGTACCTTGAGTATACTCCGGAGCCCCGGAGCCTCTTTGGGACGAGCTCAATGGCACCTTTTTTGAGCATCGCCCTTACCTCCAATAGCAGTTGAGGGACGTGATTTTCCTTCCTGGCTACGGGTGGAATGCGGGGGCACTTTTTTAGAAATTCGAGGGCGTGCCCCTAGGCCAGGGCATCCAGCACCCAACGGTCGGTGGAGATGGACTCCCACACGCTGACGAACTTCGCCAGCTGGCCTCCCACCGGGGTGCTTCTGTAGGGGCCCGACACCACGGTCGGTTCAATCTTGCTTGGAGGACGCCTTGCCGCCTTGGCCTCCCTGGCGACGAGGGCGGGGTCCACCCGACTTGCCTCGTCCTCTATAGGCTTCCTGCGACGAGGAGCGGGCTGCTTGGCGGTACGTAGAGGAGCCACCGCCGAATCCCTTGGAGGCACCCAGCTTGCCTCCGGTGCTCCGAAAGGACAGCCTTCGTTGCCGGAGAATGCCTAGGGCCTGAGCTGTCTCTGTGTCCGCCTTGCTGGCTTGGAGGGACTCATCCACTGTTTTCCCCAAACAGATTGTTCCCGTCGAACAGCATGGCCAAAACCTTGGCTTGTACGTCCTGGCGGAAATCCGTCGCCTTGAGCCACCCTCGTCGTCTAAGACAAACGCCGTTGCCTAGCTGGTGGAAACCGGTGTCGGCAATGTCCGTTGCCACCGTAATGGCGTGGTCTGACGCCACTTCGCCTTCTTGCAAGATATCCAGGGCCTCGGCCCTCTTGTCGTCCGGTAGGAAGTCCAACAGGGGGGGCGATCTTGTACCATAACTCCCTGTCGTAGCGGGCCACGATCGCGAGTGCGTTGGCCACCTTAATCGTTGTTGCCGCCGATGAGATAACTCGTCGTCCCATTGCGTCCAGCTTCTTTCCTTCGCCGTCCAGCGGGGAAGTTGACATTGAGGCCGATGCCCCCCCCCCACTTTCTCCTTAGCTGCCGCTGAGACGACAGAGTCAGGGGTCGGTTGTGCCCTAAGGCACAAAAGGGCCGCATCGGGGACCCGGTACTTATTCTCGTACCGATCCCTCTTGGCAGGCATCGTAGACAGGTTCTTGAGAAGGGTGAGACCCTCGTCCCAGATGTGATCCAGCAGAGGCACGGCGAGGACTGTTTTCCTCTTGGCCTCGTGCCGTTGGTAAAGGAAACCTTCCTTCTTCTCTTCGGGGCAGAGATGAAAAAGCTCGGATGCCCTGGCGATCATTGCATGGAAAGATCCGATCTCGTCGGCCGGGGAGGCCCGGGCTGGAGGCGATGGGAGTTCTGTCCCGTCGTCACTGCCGTCGCCAGTGCCCGTCGTGGCCGTGTCCATTCCGTGTCATCCCCAGGGACGGGGCCGTGAGCAAAGGTTGAGGAGGCCGTGAGGGCTGAAAAAGCGGGCTGGATGGATCTGTCTTCTCCTGTTTGGAGGGCTTCCCGCCGGGCCTGGCTCTGGCTCCTCCGCCGAGCCTGGTTCCGGTTCCTCTGTCGGTGGTAAGGGCAATCTCGTCCTTCTCTCCGAACATAAGGATTGTATTGCCAACAAAATGGCCACCGAGTTGTCCTGCGGCTCCGGAAGCGACGGGTGACTAGGACCCTCGCCGGTGCCGCTGTCGCTCTCGTCGTCACCTTTAAGACTTCTACCAGCTCCTCCTCGGATGCTGTGTCCGTGTCCACAATGGCCACCGCCCCCCCTCTTTTTCCGCCAGGGTCTTCACGGGGGTCTTTTCAATGGGTCTGAAAGAGACTTCCCTCCGCGGAGGCAGGGAGACTCTGGGCCCCGAGGTCGCCTCCACTGGTGTAGCCTCCACAGGCTGCACCAGGGCCGCCGCGACTTCCTCGATAGAGGCCTTGGCAGGGTGAATCAAGGCCTTTACCACCTTATGTGGGCCTCTGGCCTTCACCTTGGGGGGAGGGTCACCGCCTCGCTCCCCCTCTGCCGGATCCTTCAAGCTCGACCGGGGCCTCCCCAGAAGCTTCGCCGGGTTCTCGGCCTTCCTCTTCCCTGAGCCAGAGCGTTGGCTCGTGGTTGATGGCGCTGGAGAGGATGCGCCCTGCCTGGCAGCCGAGCAGCCCGACCGTTCGGCGCTCCCGGTGCCTGCAGACTCGCAGTGCTTTGCCTTCTGTTGGGCCCCCGTCGCCGGGGCGCCCTCACAGGACTTAGAAGACCGCTCGGACTTCTTCTTCTTCTCACCTGACGGGCGAGAGAGCTAAACACAAGGACTCCCAACACTTGAGCGTGCGGTAAAAATCTGAGGATGGCTGCCAGGGGCGGGGCTTAGGGAGAGGGCAGTCATTGGCTGGGGGCAGTCTGACCCAGAGACCAGTGATTGGTTACTACTAAGAAAGACGGATCAGAAACAAAACTGATACTGATTTTTCTTTACCGAGGATTCCCGGCCTGATGACGGGGAATATTCATGAGCATGTGAATCCATGCCAGACCCCATGCTGGAGAATGTAGAGTCACCCTGTTGTAACCCCAACAATTCTAAATCTGGGTTTTATATCGCGTATCAAAGACTTTGCTCATAGCCGCGATTAATGCGTCACAATCGAACAACAGCGAACTTCCTTGTTCCAACAATGGATTCGCCCATGATGCAGCTGTTCGCCCTAAGTGTGATAACAGAAATGCTGCTTCGGTAGTTGAATCAGGGAAAGAAGAGGGTCTACAAAGGAAATGTAGGCAACATTGATTCAAGAATGTACGAAAAGTTCGGGGGATCCCCAGAGAACCTCTCAGGTTGAGCCAACGGAAACTGAGAGGTCATATACACTGGACCCGAGTCTTGTCTAGGTAATGCAAGACCAGATGCTGAAGCCTGTGCCAGGTCGGGATTGAAAGGTGCTGCTGGTTGCATTCCTACTTGCAATTCATTAATTCTCTGTTGCGTGGAAGCATGTGCTGCAGCCATTTCTCCACGTAAATCAGAGAACATTTGCATGATCTGAGCCAGAGTATCGGTTGGGTCCATGATGGCTTCTGAATATGTCAGAATCTGCCTTGGTTTTGCCCACGAAGTGTAGCTGACGAATTCTACCTAACAATATAACCCTGTGTATGGATAGAATAGCCGATACCAAGGGATCTATTATTTGGAAGAATGGACCCAATGCGATCTGCACATCATCTAAGAGAACCGGAAAGGAAAAGAGCAGTTTTAGCTGGACACTGAAAACAGATGTTGCTAACAGTGAAACTACAACAAAGCAGGATCAACCAACCTGTGTGACATACAGGTAAGTCCTGGCACAACAGGGAGAGCGAGGAGAAGTCAAGACAATTGAATAGAACTCAAAATGGATCTGGGAGATCTAAGGCAAGGATACAATAATCTAAATGTTACAGGTTGTAGCAGATACAGAAGATAAGAATTGGGTTAGGTTTAGTTGGAGAGTGTCTTGAGGAGGGAGGATCTTGATGTACTACCGAATAGTCCACTTATGCAAAACCCCAGAAGCACTATAGGACCAGAGCTATTCCCGACGGCACGAGTACGTCTAAGGGCAGGAAGTCCTTTTCTTTACCCGACGGCACGAGGACGCTCCTAGTGTACCCCAACAGTACGCGGAAGTCTAGTCCGTACGGGGCACACACAAGGAGAAAGCTTCTGGGTTTGCCCAAGTGGATGCTGATGGTAGTGCTACCGGTAGATAACGCTGAGCCAGCCAAGCTCGTTCTGTGAAAGGTGATGAGATGAAAACAGGAGCGTGTGGTCCAGGGAAATCGGCAGGCAGTCTGTTTTACAATGAGGCAAGCAGGTAACAGTATTCCTTAGTGCGGTGATAAACGGGAAGAAAAGACGAATCCAGGAAAGCAGTCCGAGTCGGCAACCAGAGAGTCAGCAAATCCAAAACGAAGTAACAGGCAGGGAGCAAGCAAAAGGAGTCCAAAAAACCAGGCAATAGTTCAAGAACACAGGTAAGGTCAGATAACAAGAACAAAGAAAGAACGTACTTCAACAAATTCAGAAGCACTGAATGAACGTTTGTGAGAAGTTTCAAAAGGAAAACATAAATCACATGATTTGGACGTAACGTGTGTGTGCATGCAGAAGCTATCGTTCCTGCCCTAGTTTCCATGGCAACCGCCAACTTCGGTTATAGCAGGTCTGATCTTTAGCTGCTACGCGTTTCCTTGAATGAGAGGTACGAACCAGCAATGGTTTTCTAATGTATTTTGGCAGGGCAAGAACGCAGATGTTAGGATGGGAATCTGAAGGGGCGGAACGTTGATATGAAACAGGAGGATTTAACGAACCTGGCGTGCCGTCCGCATTCCTGATACCCACCCCTAGCCGTTGCAATTGTATATTTTGGAACATTATTTTGCATCACTATTACCAGAGAGACTGGGAAATGTTTTGTTGTTGGAAAGTACAACAAACACTTTTTACTTTAGGAAGCGACCACCCTTGCACAGCCATCTTAGATTGTTAGTGTTAGGGAGAGTCCTAGGTTGTGGTACACGGCAGTGACATTCGTTGTCTTTGAGATGGGGGAAACCCCTCTTAGCTTTAGGGATAGCAAGGCATTTTTCCAACCCTCTTATTATTAATAAAAGTTTGAATCCAAAAACATGCCACCATTGTGCCTGAACCTTACTTCTGCACCCTTACAGAAAACAGCAGGTTATTAGAGGCTAGGAGGGACAACAGGGTGGAGTGGTCAACAGTGTCGAATGCCGCAGACAGATCTAACAATATCAGAGCTCCCACTCCACCCCGGTCAACCAGCATGGCCAGGTCATCAACTACGGACACCAGGACACTCTGTTCCACAAAGCCGGCCATTAACCTGACTGAAACAGGTCAATGAAGTAAGACGTTTCAAGAAAAGAGGACAGAAGAGGAGACACTGAGGATTCCAACAACTTCATGAAAAAAGGAGGAACAGAGATCCAAAACTGAAGCCTCCAGTGACGGTTTGTTAAGAACCGGGGATAACAATAGCCTGTTTAAGCTCTATAGGTTTGGAGCCTGACAGACAGGCAGGATTGACTGCCTCTGTGACCCATGAAATCATGCCAGGCATAATAATCTTAAGGGTAGCAAGGGGGACCGGGTCAGAAGGAGCAGCAGACTTGAGTTGGCTAACAGCCCTTGAAACCTCAGCCGTAGAAAACTCAGGAAACTTGATCCAAGAGTGTGAAGCGGTACCCACTATCTGCGCAGGAGATATATTGATAGTGCTCTGACCACCCAAGTGCATATTCTTCCATATGTCAGCAACTTTATTGATGAAAAAAATCAGAGAGTGATTCGCAAAGAGTTTGAGAGTAGAGCGACTTGACCACTAAGAATAGCTATTTAGGCTGATTCAAGGCCTGCTCCACTTTACGAGTGAAAAAGCCCTGTTTAGCAACCCGAATACCCACATAACAATCTCTGGTGAGCTGCCAAAAGACACTCTTCTCTGTGGGGCCATACAAGAGGCGCCACCTACGCTCCACCTGCCTAAGTTCCAGACGTGCTGCTTTGAGCTCATCTGAGAACCAGGGTTCTGAGGGACATCTATGTGACTGAGTAAATTTGAGTGGGGCAACCTGGTCAGCCACCGAGATTATTGTCAGAGAAAGAAAGGACAAATCAACCATTGGGGTGTTCCTACACCAGTTGCTGATGATAGACAGCATCAGCTTATGATCCGCCGGGCACCAATTGTGCCTCAAAGTGGAAGTTGGTAAAGGTTTAGCTAGCGCTACAAGTCCCTGCACTAAGAATGTTATTAGGCAACGGTCAGACTGCAGCACCTGCCTTACCGGAAAGATAAGTATACCGGAGTCAGATGAAAAAATTATGTCCAAAAGGCTGCCAAGCACGAGTCAGCTCATGTAAAAGGTTGGAGACCAAGATCCATCAATGACTCGAAAAACTGAGCCAACCCAGGGGATAGCGGGGAGTTCTACCTAATGCTAAAGTCCCCCAGCACCATCAAGTTGTAAAACTTTATTTGAAGTGATGCCACAAAGTCCAAGAATGGATTCAAGATCTCAGAATACGTGCCAGAAGGGGGATATACAATCAGAACATGCCAAGAAAGTGATGCAGATACCGAAAAGTGGACTGGGAGAGCTTCCATCTGTAAACTATGGGGTAAAGGGATCATAACAAATTAATGAACAGTTTTAAAAATAATTGCTACTCCACCACCAGATACCGGATCAAGCTGAATGATGCTGTGCTCATCTAGCAGTGTCTAAGACAGAGTGGGTGCAGAAGTATCTGCAAGCCATATCTCTGTTATGCAGACATCAGGTGAGTGCTCAACTAAAAACTAATAAATAAATGCTGCATGGGCCACCAGTGAATGAGAAGTTTATTTAAAAAAGCACTAAGCATAGATTTCCCATCGGATAGACAAACATCACCGAGAGAGTCAGCAATGATAAAGTTCTGAGGGAACACCATACCTGGAGGTGAGAGATGAAGTATAGATTTGCATTTAAGACCCTGGGCGACTATGCACCCAGACCGGTCTGACCCATTTGCTACCCGGACGGGCCGAGACAGGCCCAGACGAGTTTAACTTTTGCGTAACATCAGTATAACAGGCTCACTCCCACTACGCACGACCTCTGCGTTGTCTGCGTGCATTACTATTAAATAACAACATTGTATAACCGTAACCAATCCGGCCTTACTGACGATATGCAGTGAGAACAGACTGTCCCCAGTCAATGTATGTGTGGAAGAAATAAAAGACCAGAAGTGACCGAGCGCGGTCCTGCTTGAGCTTTGAGGCCAGGCACCCTGAGCCAGAGCTAACTGGCATACAAGGAACGAATAAGCAAAGCAAAATTATTTAAATAGCACCACAAGTAAAATGAAATAAAAGAAATTAAATCGCTACAGCGTAGCATGCTTGCGGGTAAGAGGTGCCCAGTCACACGCCATGGGTATCAACCCGGTGCCTGAAAGGAAATGAAAGCGTGAGCAAAGATAAAATAATTAATTAAATCAAATAAAGATAAAAGCACACAGAGGCCAAAAGCCGTACCGTAAAATCCCTCTCTAAACCTCAGGGTCTCTTTCTGTTCCGCATGCTTTTCTTCTTCCAAAATGTTATCCGTAGAGTCCCTCATTAGGTGGATACCCTTCTAATCTTGCTCCCAAGAATTCTCCTCGGTCTTCTCGACTTACAGCAGGGATTCCTCCAATTAGCATTTCACCATTGGAGTTTCAAGTAGACCACTTTTAGTCCAGGCTTTTCTAAGGTCTGCTGCTCCCCAGTTATAACTCCCCCGGTTTGCCATTTTTCTGCCGCGTCCATTGATTTGGGTTATCCCAGGATCTTCCTTCCGCCAGGTGCTGCCCAGAAATGACCATCAGCTGCCAAGTCTCCTGAAATGGGGTCTCCTACAATTTAACTTCTCCCTCAACCTCTTCCCAGGATAAACCCTGGCTCGACTGGCTTATTTGGCTCTTCCCTCTGTTGGGGCTTCTGGGCAATAGTGTGGAGCTGTGTGCTGTAGTGTGTGCTTTTCCCTGAACTGGGCCATGTGCTCTTGGTCAAATGGCTCTCAGGGAGCTCGCCTAAAGCTACATATGGCTCATCTGCCATTTTGGATTTTGTACTGGCTTTTGCTAGCAGTGTATTTTCATCCCCCTCCACCCTAAGGCTGCCTGATTCTCTGTGTGCTTTGGTAAGCTCAGTGTGTTCTTGGGAATGGTTTGTTACATTAGTGTCTACTGATGGGTTTTTGGATTGTAGAAATTGTAACATTTCATCTCCTGCAACGCTTGCCAGAGACGAAGAACAATGCTTGATCAATATTAACCTTGTGTTTGCATCCTTTCACCCCGCACAGACACAAAATCATACAATATATTTCTGTGGGTCACACATGCTGATTTTCCTCAGCTCCTCAGCAGAGATGCCTAGGAATCTAGAGTAACAAAACCATTGTCCAGAAAGGCTGCCGTTCTTTCCCTTTACTGGTCTAAAAGGGAAACGGCCACTTTTGAATGACCAGAGACTAGATTAGACTACAGGGAGCCTTTATCCCTCTTGCACCTACGTGCCACTCTTTGGAGGGCATTTTCTGGACCCTGGGGCTACTCAGTGGGGACTTCTGTGGTGCACAGACAGGCACCCGCCCTTAGAAGGGCTGCCTTATCACAACTGTCTTAAAGCCAGGAGCAATCTGAGCTGTTCTCTGCCCAGAGCAAATGCCTGAACTGCTGCATGTTGTGAAAATCATTTAAAGGCCAGAGCAAATAAACAGACAATTGTGTATTCCCTGCATAATGGGAGGGGTTGTTGTAATGAACGGTCTTTTGTAGTGTCACATGTCATGCTCTGACACTCCTTAGCTCAGAATTGGCACCAATAACGTCAAACCTTTTATCTAAACCCATTTTGGCTCTCTAGCCTTTAGTGCACATAAGTAACATTTTTAGACCAAAAAAAGCAGATTAAAACAATCCTACAAAACATTGGGGGATTTAGGAGAAGTGGATGAAGGGGAAGACCAAGGACAAATACCAGAGACTTCAAAACATTAAAAAATAAAGCCATTAGCAAATTAAACAAAATGTGGGCGTTTCGAACATCAACAAGACGTCCATAATTGTGCCACATTTGGATCATTCTTCAGCTTTCTGGTATTCAGCTGCCTGGGACTTAGTTATGTTAGTATAAAATAATGTCCAAGATGGCGTTTTCATTTCTTAGACGTTCACAGCATTCAAAGAACTAGGTAATGTTGCTCTGTCCACATCCCACAATTATGCAATCTCTGTCCTTTAAAGCATTCCATTTATGAATCTAGGTTCTATGAACAGTGTTTAGATCATTGGGTCCAACAATCCCATGACCCACTTTCACTTCATCCACGACAGAACTTGCATTGCACATATCCATCATGTCACTTGAGCTATCCATTCCAAGTGAAGTGCTTTTATGTGTGGCGTTTTGTTTAGAAGAACAAGTTACTTAAGACTGGTAACGTTCTTTCGACTGGATGTTCCTCCCACGTATTGCTCATCTTTGATATTCGATATGCAGCTTCAGCTGCTTCGGAAAAGAAATTTCGGCAGCGGGCACTGTGCGGCAATGCAGTCGATTCGATGTCCCTCGAGGGCCTCAGTCTCAAGGATGATGTCATCGGAGGCATATATAGCACATGCAGCGCCCGTTGGCTTCAGTTGTTTTTTCTTACAGTAGAAATACCCGCATAACCACGGGAATGACCGTACTCAACTATGTATGAGCGAAAGCTGTAATAGCATGAGAAATTCTACTGTGGAGTAGGTTGGGAGGGAGACGGGAGGAACATCCAGTCGAAAGAACGTTACCAGGGGTAAGTAACTTGTTCTTCGAATGGATTGTGTCCTCCCACGTATTCCTCATCTTTGGTAGACTCACAGAACTGTATTAGATTTGGTGGAGGGAGTAAGACTTTTTTAGTTTTCTAAAGGTTTTCATGAACCAAATGCAGGACTGCTTTCCCCAAGCTCCCATCCTGACCGAGGGAAGACTCCAGACAATAATGTTTTGTGAATGTGTGAATAGTAGACCATGTTGATGCCTCACAAATACTCTATCGGTACACCCCTTTGCAGGGCTGTAGAGGTAGCCATGCCCTTGGTGAAAATGGCTATTAATCCTTCAGGAGGATCCTTGTCTGCCAATCTGTAACATTCCAAAATTGCCAGAATGATCCACCTGTATAAGGTCTGTTTCGTAACAGCCTGACCTAGTTTGAGGCCTGTATAGCCAATGAAAAGCTGGTCATCAATGCAAAGTTTTGACAGCCTAGATATACAAAAGCTCAGAGCTCTACGAGGGTCCAACCTGTGTAATCTCTCCTCGTCCTTACCAGGCTGAGGTGGGGGATAGAAAGAAGATAAAACAATGTTCTGCCCTACATGAAAATCAGAGATGATTTTGGGTAAAGGGTGGCTTGGATGAAAGTGCCTGCAATTCCCCCACTCTACGGGCTGAAGTCAGAGCTACCAAGAGAATGGTTTTAAAGGATAACAACCCTAATGGACATGAGTGTAAAGGTTCAAAGGGTGCACACATTAGACATTTTTGTACCAGATAAACGTCCCAAATTGGAACCTGAAAAGGATATGGGACGTAACACATTGATGGGCCCCTTTAGAAATTGTGTCACCAGTGGAATCTTGAAATATGAACATTCCTCCGACAAGCGCTTAAAGATGGATAGCACTGCCAAATAGCCCTTAATAGTTCCAACTCGGAGCCCCAGATTGGCTAAGGATAGCAGAAAGAATAACACCTCAGATGTTTTGCACAGAAAAGGGTCTACATTGTTGTCTCTGCCAATTGCAGAATTTGTTCCAATGGCAACGGTAAAAGGACTTTGTTGCTGGGCGAAAGCAAAATCTCCATTACGTCATCTGGGAGGTCCCAATCCTTGTATCTCAGCCTCTCAGAAACCATGCGTGAAGGCCGAGTGTTTTAACCTCTGAATGGAGAACCTGACCCTCCTCTTGCGAGCGAAGGTCCTCTCTTACTGGAAGACGTATTGTAGGACAGATGGACATGTCCAGAAGGTCTAGGTACCACGTCCTCCTGGCCCAATCCGGGGCAATTAGGATAATGTGTTTCCCAAACTTTCTCAACCTCCTGATCACATGAGGAATGACTGGGACTGGAGGAAATGCGTACAGGAGTGGAAACTACCAGTCCACTACGAACGCGTCCCCTAGAGCTCCTCTTGGGGGAAATTCGCTGGAGCAGTACAGTTCACACTTACGGTTCACACTGGTCGCAAAAAGATCAACTTGAGGGGTTCCCCAAAGAGTGAAGAGCTCTTGAAGGATTTCCTGAGCTATTTTCCACTCTTGGGAGACTGTGCTCTGCTTGCCCAGGCCGTCCGCCGCTGTGTTCTCTTCTCCAGCAAGGTGAACTGCAGATAGAGATTCCTTCTTGAATTGCCCCAGTAGCAGAGCTGCATTGCCTCTCTGCACAGTGGTAGTGACCCTAGACCTCCTCTCTTGTTGAGGTAGTACATGGCCACTGTGTTGACCCTCATTATCAGGGCATTCTTTCCCCGCACAGAGGGCAAGAAGGCCTTCAGCGCTAGTCTGATTGCACTCAGCTCCAAGAAGATTGATATCTAGTTTGGACTCTGATGGAGACCAAACACCGTTGACTGTCGGATCGTTGGTGTGGGCTCCCAACCCCATGAGTGAAGCGTCCGTCACTACTGTTATCTCCGGCCATTGTTGACAAAAGGGTTCTCCCTTAAGAATGGATCCTGTGCAACCCTGTTTGGAACATGAAGTAGGTCCGACATCTTTCCTGACAACTGGGACCACTGAGTTCCGAGAGCCCATTGAAGGGATCTCATTCTCAGGCCGGCTTCTGGCGGCACCAGAAAGAGGCAGGATCCCATTATGCCGAGCAACCTCAAAAAAATCAAAGGCCAGGAGATGCTGGGCTCTTTGAAATTTGGTAACCATCTGTAGAATGTCTTGAGCCCTCACCTTGGGTGGCAAGCTCTTTCCCAAGGATGTAGCCAGAACAGCTCTGATGATCTGGAGCTTTTGAGAAGGTGTCATATGGGACTTCTTGTAATTGAGGGAGAAGCCCAGTCTGTGAAGAGAGTGGCAGGTGACGTTGAGATGATCCAGGACTTGTTTGGGAGAATGCGCCCTGATCATCCAATCGTCCAGGTAGGGGTAGACGTTAATCCCCCCTCTCCTGAAACTCGCTGCCACCACTGCCATCAGTTTGATGAAAACCCTTGGGACGGAGGTCAGCCCGAATGGCAGAACTCGAAATTGATAATGAGAACCGCCAACTGCGGACCTCAGGTATTTTCTGTGCTTGACATGGATTGGCACATGAAAATAAGCACCCTGAAGGTCCAATGACACCATCCAATCCTGGAGGTTGGAGGGCCTGAAGGATCTGAGAAAGTGTGACCATCTTGAACTTAACCTTCCTGAGGAACTTGTTCAAGTATCTCAAGTCCAAGATGGGTCTCAGTCCTCCGTCCTTTTTGAGTATTAGGAAATATATGGAATATCATCCCTTTTGCCTCCCCACTACAGGCACCGGCTCTATACTGCCTTTCCCTAGCAGGGTTAAAATTTCCTGTACAAGGATCGGCTCTGGAATCCTCAAAGAGTGGCTCCCTGGTGGATTGCTCGGAGGGCTCTGTACGAAAGGAAGGAAGTACTCATGGGCTACGGTTTCCAATTCCCAAGCATCCGAATGAATGTCTCTCCTTTTTTCTAGCTGCTGAGACAGTCTGCCCCCGCCCACTGGTGAGTTGTGACTCAAGACCTCAGAGAGCTTTTGAGGTGGCTGATGCAGTGGCAGATGGTAAAGATGCCCCTGCTTGAGCTGACTTCACACCTCTCCCTCGTCCACTACGAGGGAACTTTCTTTCACCAGCCATTCCTCTCGCTCTTCCAACTGAGGAGTAGTAGCGAAAAGATCTATCCATCCAAGTCTGTCCACTAGGGCGAAAAGGCTGAGGCTGCCTAATAGCGGCACCTAAAGATTTGGCTGCAGCCTTAGAAGTCTGCAACTTCTCAAGTCTTTCGTCAGCCTTGTTGCCTAAAAAGGTGAGACCCGTCAACGTGCATGTTGGAGTCTGGATTGCAAATCTGGTACAAAACCAGACTTCCTCAACCACGCAAATCTGCGTAGAATGGTGCTAGTGGCCATGGCTATGCTGATGCTGTCAGCAGAATCCAGACCCAACTGAAGAGACTCACACATGGCTTCTTTGCCGTCTCTAATTATGGCTAAGAACCAGTCTCTTTCATCTCCCTCAGGAATGTGCTCTGCCGCCATGGAAATGCAGTCCCTTAGAGTGAATGTACATTTTGCAAGGGCACATGTGGATTTGGCTGATTTGAGCGTCATACTCCCTGTAGACAATACCTTCCTTTCCCATCCATCTACTCTTTTTTTGTCCCCATCTGGAGGGATGGTAGGGTAAGCTGCTTGCTTATAAGTTGCGGTAGCTGCCTGTACAACCAGACTCTCTGGAGTGGGGTGTTTAGACAGGTAGTCGGGGTCACTAGTGGACAGGCGGTATTTATTGGTCACATTTTTATTCACAGCCGGATTGGTTTCTGGTGTCTCCAAATTTGCTGTCACCCTTTCCAGGATATCTGTCAGATCATCCTGCTGAAATGGTAACAGAGGCCTACTCCACCTCATATATTCCACTACCTTGGACATAAGCTGTCTATATGACGCATCAGCATGCTCCCCAGCCTTGGTCTTCCAAACTCTAGCTCAGGTGAGGTGTCCACCCCACTGGCCGTCTGCAGATGATCATAAAGGTCTTTCAACCTTGATTCCTCAGAAATGAAACTTTCAGGCACATTTGGCAGGCTAAATTGGAGGCAAAAGGCTGCATTGTTGTCCGAGGGGTCATTCTCCTCATATATTGAGGTAAGGGACTTAAAATAGTACTTCCTTGGTAAAAGCACACATGTTTTTTCATGCATCAAGGGCTTGATATATAGTGGATTTGACGGTGGAGGAGCTGGCGAAACTTTTTTCAATGGTGCCATAGGTTTTGATGGTGGAGCGCTCAATGTCGATGGCGCAGCTAGCGTCGATGCAATCGATGGTGACGCTGATTGGCGACGGCTTGGCTGGCATCGAAGTCGCAGCCGGCTTCAATGACCTTGACCTGTGCTTATGTTTTCGGCTCGATGGATCTTTTGATGATACGTCATAGCATCAATACCTCGATGGCTCTCAGTGAGGATCAGGCCCTCGTCCCGGGCTCGAGGGCGTGCAGGATTTAGATTGAGCCCTTTCCTTACTGGCTTCCTTGGAATGCGCGGTAGGATCATGCCTTGCCGTGGGTTTCTGCTTTCAAATATTTTTAGCATTTCTGCTCTAAAAGCTTCCCATTCGGCAGGAGTGGATTTTTTTTGTGGGGCTAGATCCCCTCTCAGGGGAGGTGTCTGCCGATTAAGTCGAAGAAGGTGACCTATGGTGCCTCTTTTTGGACTTCTTTGTTTTTTGGTCAGGGTATCGCTATCGCCAATTTCCCCTTTTGCTCCTTCAGGGCCTTTCCGGGCATCGACTGGCACTTGGAGCAGGCTGAGGTCTTATGCTCCACCCTGAGACACCATAGACATATACGGTGTGGATCGGTCAATGACATTTTCGATTCACAATCTTGACACTTCTTGAACCCAGTCTTCGGGGTAGTAGGTGTCGACGAAGAAGACATACTAACATATGGTAGTAAAGAAGCATGCCATATTTGTCAAAGCAATAGCCTTTGCAGAAAAACGGAACTGAAGCCAATGGGCGCTGCGCGTGCTATATATCCATTCGATGACATCATCATCGAGACTGAGGCCCACGAGGGACATCAAGTCGATTGCATCGACGCATAGCGCCCCCTGCCGAATTGTTTTGCACGAAGCTGGATATCGAATATCAAAGATGAGGAATACGTTGGAGGACACAATCCATTCAAAAATACTTTACTTGAATCCAATTGTGTCCCGATATAGTCTAAACAGTACTAGAATGTGCATCTAGGATACTAGTTTCAAAAGGTGCTTCAAATTCTGGTCACTCCTCCATAGTGGTTGTAGCGATTATTTGACTTTTGGGGTATATATAGCCCCTTCGATCCACTTACCCTCAACAGCTGCTTTCTTCTTCTTTTGGACCCTGCTGAAACTGGAGACTATTCTGAGAGATGAAGGTTGCTGGGAAATTTTCTAGAGCATTCACTACTCGTTTAGCCCACTGTTGAGCCTTTTTGAATGCATCTGAACAGCTTGAATGCATTGCTGATTAGGAGAGGAAAAGGTGCAGCACCAACAAAATACATGTAGCACTCTATAAAATCACCCAACTATTGTTAAGGTATGTTTCTAAAATTTGGGAAAACACCACACGCCCAAGTACCTTAACAGCACTAAACCATGAGAACTTATGAAAAGTATTTTCTTCCAATTCTTTTTTAAAATATGATTGAAGTTAGTTTATTTCCTGGCCTTAATTTTTAGATCAGTTGTTTATTTAGAGTAAAAGTTATTTCAATCTTTTTTCCAGTTTTCCTCATTTAAGAGAGGTTTTACTTTGCACCATATAAGACTACCGAGTAAAATAATAGCTTTCTGTCTGAACGGCAGCAGAAGAACTCTGGCATCCAGAATCACAGCCTCATGATGCCGCACAGCACGCTGCTTGCAGAGAAATGCTGAGTGGGGTTTCCCCAAGACCAGGAAGCACATCTCCTACCCCAAACAGGCAAGTTGAATGAATAGAAGTCAGCTGAGGGTAAATATCCTAGATGCCACAAACCAGATGCAGTTTCTGCATATGCTATGGGGCTGCCCTAAGCGGTCTGACTTCTGGAAGCAGGTGTTGGATATGATTGATCAGATATTGGGAATAGAGATTTCCAGGGAATTGGTCAGTTGCATGTTTGGGTGGTCTCCGCATCTGGGAAAGAGTGCTAGGAAACTACTGTCCATTTGTTTTCTGGTAGTTAAAAGATGCATCCTGAGGCTCTGATTTAACCCGGTGCCTCCTAGATCTGGTAAATGGCTGGAAGATCTGATGTGGTGCAGCAATACGGAAACTGAGTTTTGTAGACTAGAACCAACGCGTGAGAGACTGCGTGTTATCTGGGAGCCGTTCAAAGAGTTACTTAAACGTAGGTCGCAATATGAGGAAACGTGTTCGGTATTGAAGTAGTCGCAGGAGTACTTTGAAGGGGATAAAGTCTGCAGGTGTGGTTGCAGGGCTGCATATGCTACACCCGTAGAGGCAAGATGGGAGGGCGGCTCACTTAAGACCAGAGAAGGCGGCATACATTTTGTGGGTGCTACAGGAGTTTGGAAAGGTGTGCAGGTACAGCCCTAGGAAAGACAGCCACAGAGAGACTGGCCAATGTTAAGGGGAGGGCTGGACAGCCGCGGAAAGCAGCTGGCCAGCAGAATTGATATGACAATGAATGCTGCCAGCGTTGTTCCACCAGCAAGTGAATCTAGATGGAAATAATCCAGTCACCAATGAGACGGGTGAAGCAAAGAACATGGCTACAGTTTTTGTCAGGAAATCAGACTACCCTACCCAATCTATACTGACTCTGCATCGGTCAGTCTAGACTTTTCTTTTTTTTTTAACTTGTTTATTTTTCGGTAGGCATACAGGAGAATGCATTAGCATGTCAGATTAACATTTTATCTCAGCATTATTATACACTTATTTATACCCCAACACCCAACCCCACTTCTTAGTCTCGGGCTCCTTCGCTCCCGTCTCCTCCTGCCTCGATTCGTCTTCCTCCCTCTTCTCCCGACTTACGTCCTCAAATCCTGGGTTTGGCTATCCTCCGGGGCCTGCTCCTCTACCAGCTGAGACTGTTCTCTGTCTGCCGCCTGCTGGGCCTGTTGCACCAGGCGCGGTTTGTATGTCAGGGCCGGGAAGCGTGAGTCATAGTCTATCACCGGCGACCAAATGTTCGTGAAACGATGGAGGCGGCCTCCGTTTGCTGCCATCACTTTCTCAGCGATGAAGATGTCCCAGATTTTCAACCACCATAGCACCGTTAGGGGGCCCTCTGGGGTCTTCCATGTCCGAGCTATTGTGATTTTGGCGGCTAGGAGTAATTGCGTGATGAGGGCCGCGGATGCGCCCGCCTTCGGGTATGTGTCTGGGATCGGGGTCCCCAGCAGTAGCGGCTCCGGTTCCAGTGGCAGTGAGATTTGGGTTATGTCTGTGATGGTAGCTATACATTGGGACCAGAAGACCTTCACCACTGGGCATGACCACCACATGTGTAAGTAGGAGCCTGGCGAGCCGCACCGACGCCAGCACTGTGGGTCTAGCGACTGGTTGAAGTGGTGTAGTTGTAGCGGCGGGAAATACCATCTCATGAGCAGTTTATATGCGCATTCTCGGTTGGTGATGCAAAAGGACGATGAGTGTGTGCGGGCCCAGATATCGGTCCAGTCTTGATCCTGGATTGGGTGCCCTAGGTCCTTTTCCCACTGCGCCATGTATGTCGCTCTTTTGGACAGGAGGTTCTCCTGGAATAGTCGATGTAGCGTCGAGATCCGCCCTCGGGATGGAGGGTCCGCTACTGTTAATTCCAAGGCATCTAGGGTCCTGGTGGCCGCCTCTCGCGTCTGGGGGTGAGTGCACCAGTGTCTGATCTGGCAATATGCGAACCTGTCTGACTCTGCTAGGTTAAACGTACTTTTGCATTGGGCGAATGTCAGCGGCTGTGTCCCCTCAAATAGTTGGCTTAGGGATGAGAGGCCTCCGGTAATCCAGTTCTTGAAGTTTGAGGGGTGAGCTCCCGGAGAGAACGCCGGATTGTGGAAGACTGGGGCTGAGGGGCCCAGAGCTCTCGGGATACCTCTGGATTTGCGGGCCCAATCCCATGCCTTCAATGTTTGCTTGGTTGAGGATAGTATGGCTGGCCATGTCCGGCGCAGCGCGGTTGGCAGGTGTAGAAGAAAGCGCAATGGGAGGGGTACTCGGGATTGCTCTATGTCCATCCATTTGGGGCGTCCTGACGTTATAGTCCAGGCCCTGGTATGCGCTATCTGCGCCGCCATTTGGTATTTTTGGAGGTCAGGGACCCCTAGGCCTCCCTGGTCCGGAGCACATAGCATTGTCTTCCGTGGAATGCGGGCCTTCTTCCTCCTCCATATGAATCCGAATATCTTCCTTTGAAGTCTCTGTAGTTGGGGACGAGGGACTATGATGGGGAGAGCTGAGCAGGCGTATAGGAATCGTGGCAACAGATTCATTTTGCAGGCTGTGATGCGACCTATTAGGGATATTTCCTGCTTGTACCAAGAGTCTAGGTCTTTTTCCAAAGTTTTCATCAGGGGTGGGAAGTTTATCCGATAGACGTCTCCCGGGTTGGCGGGGATCTGCACCCCGAGGTAGGGGATGGATGTGTCATTTAGCGGAACCGCGCACTGGGCACAGAAGGATGCCTTATCTCTCTGATTTAATCCTATCCCCAGAGCTGTCGATTTCATCAAGTTAATGGCAAATCCGGACACCTTCCCAAATCTGTGGATTTCCGCTAGGGCGGCTCTTAAGGATTGCGAGGTGTCTGTGATGGTTAGCATCACGTCGTCAGCGTAGAGCGCTATCTTGTGCTGGGTAGAGCCTACTTGGAGGCCTTTGATTCTGGGGTTAAGGCGAATCCGCTGGGCCAACGATTCCATCACCATAGCGAACAGTAAGGGGGAGAGGGGGCAGCCCTGTCTGGTGCCGCATGTTAGAGAGATCGGGTTAGTCAGGAGGCCGTTCACTCGGAGCAGGGTGGTCGGGGATTGGTAGTTCGCTAGGGTGAGCTTCAAGAAGGTGGGCCCCACGCCGAACGACTCCAGGGTAAGGCGGAGGAACGACCAGTCCACTTTGTCGAAAGCCTTGGTCGCGTCTAAGGCTAGCAGGGCGAGTTTCTTCGAGTCTTGTCTGGCTATCTCGATCAGGTCGAGGACTCTGCGCGTATTATCTGTGGTGGCTCTGTTTAAGATAAATCCCGTCTGGTCTGGGTCTATGATGTCCGGAAGAAGCCTCGCTAATCGGTTTGCCAAGACCTTCGAGTAGATATTCGCATCCAGGTTTAGTAAGGAGATGGGTCGGTAAGCCGCTATATCGCTGGGGTCTTTTCCTGGTTTCAGCGCTAATACTGTTATTGACTCTTTCATTGATGGGGTTGTTGATCCAGAGGTGGCGAAGGAGTTAAAGAGGGTCGTCATTGGGGCTAGTAGCTGAGGCCGGAAGAGTTTGTAGAATCGGGACGTGAAACCATCTGGGCCCGGGGCTCTAGTTCTTAAGCTTTTAACGGCTTCGTCGATCTCCTCGCTGGTGATCGGGGCCTCCAACTCTTCCCTACTCGTAGTGGATAGTTTAGGCAGGGCGGCTTCCCTCAGGTAGGACTGCTGCTCTTCCTGGGGTTTTTGGGTAGCTGACATAGTTTCGGTTACGTGAGCTTCTGCAATTCTCAGCTTATCCCGGTCTGCGAATTGGACTGCACCCTGAGGGTCCCGGAGGCTTAGTATAGTGTTCCTTCTCTTGATTCTTGCGAGTTTTTCCACCAGGAATTTATTTGCTTTGTTCCCCCTGGCGTAGTAGCTCTGCTTCGTCTTGGTTAGCAACTGGGCTGTGTCCTCTGCGTAATGAGCCTCTAGTTTCCTCCGTGCCGTCTGCAAGACTCGGTAGGTTCTCGGGGACCAGTTTCTAGCTTTACATGTCGTCTCTGCTTCAAGGACCTTGTCTTCTAGGATGCGGCGGGTCTGTTGCTTTTGCTTATGGTAGGCCGCTCCCTGAGAGATCAGCACCCCTCGCACTACGGCCTTCATCGCGTCCCATGTCGTCGCAGGGGAGGTATCTTCGTTTTTATTGACTTCGAAGTACTGTTTGATGGCTTTAGCTACTACGTCTCTCGTCGCCATGTTATTTAGGATCGGGTCATAAAGAGACCATCTGCGTCTTGGGGGCGGGTCCGGGTTATAGGCTCTTAGCGTCAGTATTACGGGTGCGTGATCTGAATGGATTCTGGGGCCTATGAGGACATCGTCCGTGTACGACAGGATCTGCGGGGATGTCAGCAAGAGGTCTATACGTGAGTAAGTCCTGTGCACATAGGAGTAGCATGAGTAGTCTCGTTCCTCTGGATGGAGGATCCTCCAGGCATCCACCACTTCGAAGGTTCGGAACAGTTTGAGCAGAGCGATTGCCAAGCCAAAGTCTCCGCGGGCAGGGGGGTGTGATCTATCTACTAGTGGGTTGGGGACTCCGTTGAAATCTCCCCCGATGATGGTCTGACCCTCCACAAACGGGAGAAGGGTGTTTTCCAGGGTCGAGTAGAATGCCTCTTGTTCTTGATTTGGCGCATATACTGAGATCAGCGTGTATAGTTGGCCGAGAATTCGGCATTTCACCGCCACAAAGCGGCCATCTGGGTCCCGTTTAGAGTCTAGGATTTGAGGCTTCAAATCTTTGGCGATTAAAATAGCTGTACCACCTTTCTTCGCTCCATTCGAAGCTAGAAACTGCGTTGGGAATTGCCGATCTCTGAGCCTTGCGAAGTCCGCTGGGATCAGGTGTGTCTCCTGCAGGAAGACCACGGAGGCCCTGTCATTCTGGATGCGTTGTAGGATCATTTTCCTCTTCTGTGGGGCGTTGAGGCCTCTAACGTTCAGCGTTAGGAACCTTAGTTTCTGGATCGGCGGGGGGGCCTCCTGGGTGCCTCCTGGGGTGGGACACTGTTCCTCGTGGGTGGGCTGGGGGTATTCAGTCTTCATTTCGAGATTCCGAGTTAGCCAGGTCCTCCTGCAGCCGGGTTTTCTGCGTCCTCCAACGGGAGGGCAACATTTTATCTGAGTGGGTCCACCAACGGGTGGGCAAACTTAAACGGGTGGGAAAACTCCCGACTGTGCTGGGGGCTGGGATCTTCTGCGCGGCCACCATCACGGCCAACGTGGCCCAAACAGTTTCCCTCGCCAACGGGTCGAGGGTCGAACCATACAGATCGGCTCGGCTCCAAGGGTGGGTAGGTGACATACTCCTTGGAGAGGGGGACTGGGCCGTTCGGGGCCCGCGGCATTGCTATGCTTCGTTTTGGCTTCGGCGTCGGTCTTAGTACCATGGCCGCTAACCTCTGAATTACTTCATCTTTCGGCGTCTCTGCGCCTTAGACCAGGGTTGTTGCTGTCTTTGAGGTGACTGATCTGGTTCCTCTGGCGGGAGGAGTGGACTGGGGGTGGTTGAGGCCCCTGGAGAGTTCGGGTGCAAAATCGATTTTGCGTCCTCCAGGTGGCTAATTTTGCGTAGAGTCCCCTGGTACGAGAATTGTAACGTAGCGGGGAAGAGCCAGCGGTAGCGAATCTGCTGGTTCTGGAGGAACAGGGTCAAGGGCTTGAGAGCTCTCCTTTTCTGTATGGTGATCGGGGAGAGATCTTGGTATATCTGCAGGGGGGTGCTCATGAATGACAGTTCATCCTTCGAGCGGCTTATTGCCGAGATGGCTTCTTTGGTAGCGTAGAAGTGTACTCTAGTAATCACATCCGGAGGGCCGTCTGAGTCTACTCCTCGTCTCGGGCGTAGTCTGTGGGTTCGGTCCAGGACGAGTTGGGTTTTGTCCGTGAGCGGGAGGAGAGCCTGGAAGAAGTTGCCTATGTACTCCGGGAGCTCTTTATCTTGGATCGTTGTTGGGACCCCACGGATACGCAGATTATTCCGTCGGGCCCTGTTTTCTAAGTCCTCTTGCTTGAATGCGAGGATCTCATTACTGGACTGAAGCGCTCGGATCTCGCGTCGCATTTCTATTATTGCTGCATCGTGGTTCTGGGTCAAGTCTTCGACCTCTCCTATTCTCTGTTCCGTTTCCGTGAGTCGTTGGTCCATTTGTTCTAGCCGTGTAGTGAACTCGGTCATGCAGGACCGAATTTCGGCTTTGATGTCCCTCATGAAGGCCATTAAGTCATCTCTGGTGGCGAGGTTACCCTGTTCTTCTGGGGGCTTTTGCGGGGTAAGTTTAAGTGAGGTGTCCGGTTTTCTTGTCTTGTCTGTTACTAGAAGCATGGTGGAAATGTCAGCGGTTTTGGCTGGTTTGGTGAGTCTCGACATTTTGCCAGGGCTGGGGCTCTGAGGATCCTCTTCTGGTTGGGGGCCCCTGGGGGGGGGCGCTTTGGGGGGGGATGCTTGGTTTCGGATGAATCTGCTGTAGAAGGCGAGAAATCCGCCCGCCGTATTTGTTGTCAGAGTTGTAGTGGTTATATCTGGGCCTTGCCACTCTTGGATGTAGAGGAGGGGTCGATTCAGCTTGAGGTAGATGTCCACCCTGCCCGGGGGCTGAAGCTATCCAGGGTGATGGGCCTGGTGGGTGAAGTGGGCCGGGGCGCCCCAGGATATTATGGCGGCTGGAGACGTGGGGGTGTCTTCAGAAGGAGGTTGAGGAAAGCTGTCGCGCGGCTAGGGGGGGGGGGGGGGGGGCAGGCGCCCAACATGACCACTCTCCCCAGCCGGCGAGGTATCTGGTGGGCAGGAGCGCCCCAGGAAGCTGGAAGGGGGCTCCGGATTCAGCGCCGGGGGGATTGTGGGGGGCGATGGACACTCACCCGATCAGGCCTCCGATATCGCTTCCGGGGTGCTGGGCTGCGGGCCGATGCAGAGACCTGGGGGCCAGGAAGGAGCCAACTCGGGTTGATCGTTGCCAGTGAAGGAGGTGGGGGGGGGGAATAAGGGCCCCCGCCCCCACAGCTGGTCCAGTAGCCGGAGGGCTCCGGGGGCTTGGTCGTCTCTCCAGCGAGCCGGTCCGCTGCACTGGCGAGTGTCGGGGAGCTCCGGGGGCCTCTCTCTGAGGTCTGTTTATCAGGTCTGGAGGGCCGGAAAGTCAGCCGGACGGAGAGGCTCCGCAGGGGGGTCGAGATGGTGGTGGCGCCAACCCCGTACTCCGCTCCGGTGGAGGGGGGGGGGCGGGTGGGAGGAGCACCCGAACCCGCGCTGCGGCCTCAGGTGGAAGGGCCCCGGGGACTGGAGCGGCCGTCTCTCCAGGGATCTCCGATGGCGAGGCTCAGGATCGGGGCGGAGGGCGGGAGCAGGAGGTCCTATGGGTGTCTCGTCACTGGGCGCCGGCGGAGGCGAGGGGCCTGAGTCGCCTGAGTCGCGGCCGCCATCTTGGTTCGGCACGGAGAGGCACCCGCGTCAAGTTCTTCCGCCGCGTTTTCCGTGTTCCCGCAGCGTTCGCTTTCAAGATTGGAGCGGTGGGTGCACAAGTGGTTCCGCCAGCTTCTCCCGCCAGAGTCACAGCAGCGGCGACGCCGGGGCCGGTTAAATTTCAGGTGAGGCCGCGGGTCCCTACGGAGGCCATTAGCGGAGCAGCCTCATCAGTGGCGCTCCAGGCCACGCCCCCCAGTCTAGACTTTTCTGAGGAGCACAGTAGATAATTTAATCCACTATCATTGATCATATTAACTGAATCTGACATTTCTCCAGCCACTATCCTGATCACTAGTAGGGACTTAGTATATAACGGTTGCCATTGAACACCTATCGTCGTTTGAATGACTACTTCTTGCAAGAGCCTATGCACTTCCTGCTCCTGATAAGGTCAAGGGCTCAGACAATGTGATTGTTGTTCACCTCTGCCGTACAGGAAGGCATGGTTCCACAGAAGCCTTTGAAACATTTGACCAGGGTCCTACTACAATGCTTTCAGAGTTTCCTAGGGAGGAATGGCAATGCTTCTCATTGAACTCCCACCACTCGCATTGTTGCTGTATGACAAGTGGCAAGGTTTATCAGTCATCTCTTGCTCCATCTTCAGAAGGTACTTATCAGGGCTATGCACAGTCAACTCTTATTACTGAGTATGTACGTATGTTACATCATGGTAGTACACCTGTTGCCATTTTCATGGTCTCTTGGTGCTGTATGTTAGTCACATGGTAATATCCTGAAGCATGGTCTGAAGCAACATCATGATTGAGTCATTACTGTCTCGTCAGAGCCTGAGGCGATTCCCTTTCTAAGGAACCCACCAGGATGAAAATCACAGACAGGATTGAGATAACGGTTTTCTCGTTTGTTTTTGCATTTGTAGGTTAGACTGTTGTGAGGGGCAGTGGCTGTAAGGTTTCTGTGGGCGAGATTGTAAGATTTCCTATTAGTGGATGGGCAACATTTCTGAGACCTCTCTAAAGGCCAGTGGTAAGTCATCCAATCAGGTCCATATAGACATCCTAGTAGTTGGACTGCAAGCCTAACGAGAAGCAGACTGAAATACCTCAGCAATAAAAGAGTGCACTTTGGTAGGATTTCCAAAATGAGCATCAGAAAGGAAGGCAGCCACTCTGGAACCCAAGCCGCTTACTTGATAAGAGAGAGGAAGCAGCAAAGTATTGCAAAAGCCTGTTTTTCAAAGTTCAGTAATGCAAAAAGCTGGCTAGAAGGCAGCCTTCTTTGGGTAGTGGTTCGAATGAAGCCAGAAAGCAGCCATGTCCTGATATCACTAGAGGAGCAAGAATAACTTTGTTTGCTGGTGAACTCTCAGCCTAGTGAGATGCACTCAGCCACACGGAGTGCGGCTAACTCCTCCTCCCCCAAAGAGTGACGTTAGGGTGGTTTCTCCCTGCAAGAACATATTTTAAATATTTGGTCGAAGACGTGCATTTTACAGCACAGAGGAAATTGAAGGGATGGGCTTTACTGGCAGTTGGAATAGGCAACAAGCAATGCATCCAAGCCTCCAATAGCATCCCTGCAAGAGTAGCATTCCACCACTGAAAACCATTTATCTGGCCACCAGAAATATGAGAGTGCAAATCATTTGTGCTACAGTCCTCAAGCAGTCCAGATAAAGGTTTCTTGTAACACACTTGGAAAACGGCAAGCTATAATCTCTAGTAGGTGTTACACCAACTGCAAATAATGTGAAGGGGATGACACATGCATCATTTTGGCTCCACACAGCACTGTTCATGTTGTCAGATACTAGGAGGATTGTTTAATCCTACATCCGGCTTATGGAACATTATACTTCGCATCATTGATTGTACAATGGATCTGCAGAGAGAGGTTAATGTCAGTTCACAAAATGGAGGACAAACTATGAAAGAAAATAAATGCCAACAAAGTGTTAAAAATATTATTTTTGTAAACAGTTTTGATTGTGAAATTGACAGAACATAAAACATGAATAGTAAATAACAACATTGTATTTCTGGTAAACCCTTATGTGCCATTTTATAACCACCAGCTTGCATATGCCCAATGTGACAATATCATATACCTGCTGTTGTGGAGCCAATCCCAGCAGTGAGAACAGACCTTGGAGTAATCTTAGCAGCATACTTGAGAAATTGAGATTTCCCAGTGCCGGGGTCACCGACTAATAAAAGATGAGATTCACCTAGAAAAAGGAAAACGGGCTTTGTGAGCGAGATCAGTTACACATATGCACATTTGTATGCTAGATTTCGATCCAAATGGATACATGAGCTACTTAACAATAGAGGAAGGAGCAGGTAAGATGAAAACTAAGCAGTTCACAAGCACTTGCATATTCTGTGCTGGCCCTGGAATTAAATGGGTCTGGTGTTTTCAGACTTGGCATGTTTGAGTTTTACAGTATGCATGTTCTGTTTCACTGTCTCCTACAAAGGACGGCAGCAGACAACTCAGTCCTAGACGAGATGACAATTCAGAAACCAATGAATTGTCACACCTCGCAGCGATGATTTCGCTGCACAAATGGGTACACTCTTCTACCCGAGCAAGAATGGCATCCTGTGAAAGACCTACACAGCCTTATTCCCCCGAAATATTTGTCAATACATTTGAAAACAGCAGGGCACTGAAGTACACGGGAAGAGTTCCATTAAAATGCATGGACCTCACATCCTTCAAAGCCAAAAATGAAGTGTGTCCAAAGTACAGATATGGATAGCATGCTTGTATCCAAGAGTCCTGGCTAGCAGGGACTTCTCAATCTCTCCTACTTTGCAGTGGCATAGACTGATTGCAGCTTAAGCGGTAGATCCACTCATGAAATTCTGGCAACACCGACTTTGGAAATTATCAGCAAAAAGCCCAGCAGATTAAAAATAGATTTGAACATAATCTTCTGCAGGAAGGCAGTGCCTGCATGAAACAAAACACATGGGATAGGACCCTTTTCTAAATTATGGTTTACTTTTGAATCAATATCAAGAATTTCTAAATGACTAACATTTGTCACTTGAGACCCTTAAGACTACCGCTGACCTTGTGAACCATAAAACTATGTTTTTCTCAACAACGGTTTCCTGGAACATAAATGCAGAGCTGATCTACCCTCCGGGGAACAACAGTATTAAACAACTAAAGTTCCAGTGCAGTTGAAGAAAAGATATTCAACCTGTAAACATAATTCATCAATTTGGGTAATCTCTTTGCAGTCTGATGTTTAGAATATGCCATATGGATGATGCTAGAAGCTTTGGGTATTATTTTTAAAAAAATCAGGACATCACTAGTTACAATTTTTTTTAATTGAGGTCCTGCTGACATCACGAAGCTCACATTATACCCTTCTCTGGCATCGTTTTAGAATCAGAGCCATTTACATAAAGGCAACAGAATATTCCAAAGAGGATTTGAACAGGATTATATGCAGCTATAAAAATCACCCATTGAGTAGAACATGTTTCAGGGAAATAACTTTCCATTGTAGTTTTAAAGTTTTTAGGTGCTATTAATATGATTAAGTTAAAATTGCGATTTAAATATCAATTTTGCTGTAATGTAATTAATTTAATTTCCTTTTTAGGTATTTGATTGGTTTGATTTTTTTATCTTGACTTGATAATGTCTATTCTCTTGCTATTTTCTTTTGTCTTTTAAGTAATCTAATCAATGATATATGCTATGTTTTTTTTCAATATTGTATTTTATTGGGATTTTACAACATGTATTAAAACGATGATACAAGAAAATCAAACATTTGACACAATACATCAGGGAGGAGACAGCATTATACATAGAATGTTAATCATTACATTTGATTGGCAGGAATTGGTGATGAGCTGATATTGACGGCTTCTAGTGCATGTTTTTAAGTTTTGTGGGACAGTAGAGATGGAGGCATGTTAGAGGGCCTGGGTTGCACCGCATGACTGAGGCATGCAGTTATCTGCGCCCGGTGAGGAGATGGAGGTGGGGAGGGGGGGAGGAGGATCCGTTCTTTTTCCACCAAGTGCGGGTGGTTGTTGGACAATCACTGGGAATTGTTCAGCATAATCAAGAAAGGGGGACCAGGTGCTGTAGAACCTTCCCATGTTTCACAGGCGAGAGGCAGATATTTTTTCTGCAACTGCTGTGTCCCAACATTTTGCCTACCACATAGTGAGCACGGGCCTTCAGTTTGCTTCCACAATAGTGATTTTGGCTGCCGTGAGAAAGTGTGTGATTAGGTCCGTTAGATGCCCCGTCAGTGGGAATGATCCATCACCAGTGTCCCCCAGTAGTACAATTCCTGGATCCCATAGTATTGTCAGCCTCGTAATCAATCAGATCTGTTCTAGGACCTCCCTCCAAAATTGGGTTGACTTCGGGCAGGTACACAGGAGGTACAGTAGTAAGTATATTGCTTTAAAACCCTCGAGCACTGTGGTGATAGTGCCAGGTTGCTCTGGTTCAAAATTTCTGGGGTGATGTACCATCCATAACAAACCTTCACAGCCCCCTCCTTATTCGTAACACATTTGGAATGTCTATGTGTACGGGACCAGATGCGTCCCCAGTCCTCCATCTCCAGCTCTCTTCCCAAGTCCCATTCCTATTTAAGCATGTAGTTCTTCTTGGTGGGGTCAGCTTTCTCTAGGAGTCTGTATAGGAGAAAGATTTTTCCCCCTCAGGGCTGCTGATGTTAGGGTGCGTTCTAGTGCGGCAAGTTCCCTGCCCCCATGTGTTCTTGTTCTGTGTTGTGACATCCAGGGCTTGAGTTGGGCGTATCAGAAGCTTTCTGTTTCTGGGAGTCAGAATTTTGCTTTACATTCCTCAAAGGATAGTGGGGTCCCGTTGGTGAAGAAATCTGTGATTTGAATTAATCCCCCTTCCTGCCATTTTTGGAACCCTGCAGTATTAATCCCAGCTGTGAAGTCAGGGTTGATCCATACCTGGGGTAAGTGGCCCCATAGAGCATCTGCTGGCATATGCTAGGTTAAACGAAATGTTTAAAGTGTAAGGTTATTAGTTTGAGAAAATTAACTAATTAAAAAAACGGTCTTCTCTACCATGGTTGTTTTCTAAGAGTCCTATGCAGTTCACAAGAAAGTAATTGTATATGGAGGAGTTAACATTCACCATCAGAGGTGTTTCCAGCAGACTACCAGCTCACTTGAGGATTAGTCCTATGCTCAGGATCACGAGAATAAAGCTTGTAAAAGATGTGCACACATTCCTATGTGAGTGCTTTGCAGAGGATTATTACACTATTCACTACTAAAATGGTCAATTGGCACTAACTCCAAAGATGGAGCAGCAAAATGTATTACTGGAAAAGCCAGAGTCCCGGGACCTTGTGGAAGTCAAAGTGGTCCGCATTCGAGAAGGGAGGTTTTCTGAGAGCTTGGTTATCAAAATAATGTATGATTATCCCCCCCACCCCCGAGCATGATTTATTAAAGCAAGGGATAGGAGTATTTATTGATTAAGACTGATATAGCGCTTGTACAGAAAAAGTTCACTAACCGGAATAATTGATGACCAACATGAAGTTCTATTTACATCCAGGAATCAGAGAGAAAAAGTGCTTCAAGAGAAGAACGAGAAGAGCAGAGAGATGAGAACAGTGCTTAATGTGTAAAAGCAAGCAGAATCCAAGAAAGAGGGTCGAAATAACATTTCAACTTACATTTGGAGATGACAATTCCTAAAATAAATAACTAGAGTAATTTCAAGGCTGGAAAAGAAGGGGAAATGGAAAACCAAGGTTTATAGGACAAAAACATTGTAAATGATTAAACAGGAGTATTTACGTCATACCAATCTCTATAGATTCATACAAAGTATGCACTACGTTAACCGCTGTGGGGCGTTAAAAAATCCCGATAAATCACTGCTGCAGTCTCAAATATTATAATGTCAACTAGAGCCAGATTATATAGAGCACACAAACATGGGTAAATAACTACACTCATTGGTGGGCGAGGGAAGATATAACAAGAAGGGACAGAGAAGCATTGACATGTTCAGTACAATTGCAGCGAGTTGCACACTGAAGCTTAAACCTCTAAAATACCTGCACTTTAATGAAAGTTACCTAGAACTGTAGTTGTCAAGTGTTTGCATTATTCAGATTCAAATACTTTCAATAGTCAGTCGCCACGTTAGGAATCTTTGATAAACTTATAATAACAGTAACAAAAAAAATCATAAATCTATGTACTCTATCCACTATTTAGGTACTATGCCTGTGAACGCTGATGACCCCTGGCGGGGCAGGGAGATATGTTTTGTGCGGTGATGACACCATAAAGGCAATAAAATGACTATGCTCATAATGGACACTGCTAGTGTTATTTTGTATGGTATATGTGCCCGAGAGTTTGTTATTTTTTCTTTTTATTACAGCTTAGAGAATCCTCATTTTGGCTGTAGGTAACACTTGCCCGAGAGCTCCCTAAAACAGACATGCACAGAAAGACTGCTGAAACAGCGTTTTGGACAGCTCTCAGGTGTACTGGGCGAAGGCCACTTGGATCATGCTGGTTTAACCCATCTTAGTCAATGCAACCTTATTCTCGACAGGATGTGCGTCAGGAGGCGTCGGCCCCACAACCCTCACCGAAGGAGGACTACGCCAGATATTATCAGACTAGAAAACTTACCTGGAAATGAGGGACCACGTGATGACAGGAGACAAAAGGGAAATAGAAGATTGACTACAGATGTACAACATTAACTTTGTTATACCTTGAGGGGCGGAGGAAGCCAAACAAATATGATGCATATTATGAGAGACCAGACCATGGGCAAATATAAGGACAATGTGATCTGTCGGCGGGTTGACTTCGTTTGGGCCGTGGGCAGATGGGGTGTAGTTTGTTTGGAAGATTTGCAAACCAATAAAGCATCTTGCTTTGTCCCTTTCCACTAGGACTCAAGTCCTTTTGTACGAATTTACATTCATAGATGGTGCCTGCAACTCAGACCGGTCACGAATGCTGCAGACCGCCGGACCCCGAAAGCCTCCATCCGGACACCCTCAAAGGGGGGTAGACCAAGAGATAGAGGCAGAGGCCAAATGGGTCGGCAAATGTATCAACAGCAACAGGATAGATATGGGGGACAGCAACAACCGAAACAGCTGGGCCAGTTTGATAAACAGACATGTGGAGCCCAGGGTCAGCAAGTACAGGGAAATTGGAATACTCAGCAGGCTTCTAGAGCCATGATACCGAACACGTTAATTTGCAATTATTGCATACAGCAGGGCCATTGGAAAAAGGAGTGCCCACTTAGACCCCAAAGACAACAGCAACAAGGTGGCATTAATGCAAATGCACAATTGCCACAAGCGGGAGGGCAGCTCCAGAGACAGACTGCTCCCGTAGGGGCCAACGCCCCAGTTTCTGAACCCAAATACGAATCCCTTTGTCCCCGGAGACGCAAGTGTAGAGGGGGCATCCAAATGGATTTTGACAACCAGTAGGGGAAGGGACTCTGGAAGCATCAATGATCCCAGTTGATCAGGGGGGACCTTATGTATGGTGTCCGGTTCAGGGGCTACCAATACCATGTTTGGTAGATAATGGGGCAAATCGATCCACTTTGTAAATGAATACTTTTCCACATGTCCTTACATCAGGGGGGACAGTAAGAGCAATAGGCACATCGAATACCACAGTCATACATCAGGTGTCAAAGCCTCTTATGGTTACGTTGGGGCCTGTTACCGTTTGGCATGCTTTCCTTTTATGTCCCACACCACCAGTGAATTTATTGGGAAGATATGCATTGGGTAAAATGAGGTGCACTATTTATTGTACTCTGGATTTAGTGTTTTCAAGCGTACCCTCCAAAAATTCAGTTGCATTGATGGCTACATTAAGGGGAGAGATTGGGGAGTGTGGCGGAGGCAGATGAGCAATGGTCAGAAGATATACGGGAGCTGATAGACTCTATACCAAGGTGTCTGTGGGCAACCCATGAAAATGAGGTAGGATATATATACACACCGCCAAACCTGTAAGGGTAAAAGTAAACCTGTTTAAAAGATTGCCAAGGACACCCCAGTATCCCTTGAAGTCGGAAGTGGAGGAAGGGATAACCCCAGTCATTGAATCTTTCCTGAGTCAGTGAATAATAGTTCAGACTAGTAGTATATGCAATACCCCTATTGTCCGTGTGAAGAAGCCAGGTAAGGAGGTATACCGTTTTGTCCAGGACCGATGTGCTATTAATGCCATGGTGATACCTTCCTTTCCTATGGTGACAAACCCAGCAACCATACTATCATGTATTCCACTGGAAGCAACACATTTTACAGTGGTTGACTTACATTCAGCTTTCTTCTCTGTTCAGATACACTAGGATCGTCAGTTGCATTTGGGGTCCTGTACACTGGAACCTGTTTGCCGCAGGGTTATACAGAGTCCCCAACCCTCTTCTCACAACACCTCAAGAAAGATTTAGATGACATCAAATTACCAGCAAAGTCAGTATTGATGCAATATGTCAATGATTTGTTAATCGCCTCTCCCTCATACGAGGCTTGAAAGGAAGACACCACATTGGCAGAGAGAGAAAGCGCATATGGCTTCAAAAAATACAATAGTTATGCACCCCTAGATTGCATTATCTGGGACATGACAAAGGGATGTCGGCTGATACCCGGTTCTCTGAACGAAACAGTTTATAATATACCTAAACCTCAGAATATAATACAAATGCAAGCTTTTCTGCAGGCAGTAGGCTACTGCTGGCAAGGGATCACTGGATTGGTAGTCAGTCATATTTTAGAATGCAATAATTTAGAAAGTCAAAATGTCGAAAAATTATTTTCGAAAAAAATAATGTCGAAAACCAATAATGTCGAATTATTTCTGCATTTTTTCGAATTTTTCAACAAAAAAAATATATATATTAATAATTAAAATGTGTTGAGTATGAGGGGTGAGAGGGGGTGGGGGGCTAGCCGGGGGTGTTGGGTGAAAGGGGTTGGGGGGACCCCCCAGTAAATGATACTCTTCTTGTTTATTTATTTATTGATAGTGCTAATTGCCATTTTTCACGACATTTTTTTTTCTAAAAATTGACTCTTAATTATATGTACAGGTTTTCGACATTATTGTTTTCTACATTTTTTTTTCTACATTATGACTATAAACCCACTGGATTTGCCAAAATAGTTAAACAACTCCATACTATACCCGATTGAACACTATCGAACCATTGCAGTGAATGCCAGAAGCCGAAGAGGCATTCACAAGAGTAAAAAGGCTGTTAGCAGAGGCACCCGCATTGGGTCTGCCAGATTATAAAAAAGAATGTACTTTGTATTATCATGAGAGAAAGGGATTTGCTTTGGCGGTCCTTCCCCAGAAGCATGGGATCCATCATAGACCCATTCCATATTACAGAAAGGAGTTGGATCCGGTTGTGGCAGAAATTCCACAATGTTTACCATCAGTAGAGGCTGCAGCCTTAGTAGTTGTACAAAGTGAGAACATTATATTAGAATCACCCCTAGAGGTAGCTGTTCCACATACAGTGGCATCATTATTCTAGACAAAAACACAGCATATGTTGGTCTCAAGAGTTAGCAAATATGAAATACTTTTATGAAATTCAACAAATATAAAAAACTTTCATTAGATGCTCTGTTCTGAACACAGCATCCCTGTTACCAACCCACCAAGAGGGAGAACCGCACGATTCCTCCCCGCTCAATTAATTGTCTGTAATTGACTGTCTGTTAATGCCCCTGCCAGACCCAGACCTTGAGTACTTTGTTGACGGGTCCCGTTTTAGAAATCAAAATGGGTAGTTGGTCTCGGAGTATGTGCGGAGAGCGTTGTGGAGAGCAGCAAACTGCCCCATGTGATGTCAGCACAGGTGGCTGAATTAGTGCCCCTAACAGGAGCCTGTCGGCTCAATAATCTGTTAACATTTATACCGATTCAAGATACACATTTGGCACAGCCCATAACTTTGGTCAACTCTGGAAGCAGAGACATTTCATGACTAACTGGTACACCATAAATTATAGTCAGTATGTATTAGGACTTTAGATGCTTTAAAATTAATGGAGCGAGTTTTCTATCAAGTGTGCTACCCACCAGGCACTGGATGACCCTATTAGTTGTGGAAATTATTTCGCTACATGAAGCACCAAATTGGCGGCCACCTTAGAGGGCAATAGGAGTTAAGGGGTATAAACTATGTAACTGTGGGTGCTTAGGTTTAATAATATAATCTTATCTACAAAGTGAGAGAGACAGCTGCATATTTTGGTATCAATAGGCTAACCCTGTCTAGAACAATCACAGAATTAAACAATGTGTGTCATCATCTATGCGCTTGTACCAAAGTATTACTGTCTTGTATTGATTGACACCTAGGTACAAGTGCATAGATGATGACACACATTGTTTAAACCTTAGAGGGCAATGCTGAGTACATTTTGCCAGGGTAAACAGGGCTGGAGGAAACCCTGTATCAAACACAAGATGACACTGGGCAGATGCGGCAAAAAGCGCTGTCAGGTGAAAGGCATAAGTGGATCCAAAAGGGGTACCGGTTACATGAGGACTCTGTGGCGAAAAACAAACTGGGCGGGTTAGGGGCTCCAAAATGATAAGTGCCACATTGAATCAGAATGGATTATGGGCAGGCACATGTTGGAAAATATGGCATGACAATGCTAGTGGGACAATCCTGGTTCGCACCAGAACTTATTAGTATGGCTCAAGAATGCCATCAACGATGTGCAATATGCTTAAAGAACAATGTGTGGAAAGTATGCTTAAAGAACAATGTGTGGAAAGTGTGCCAATCAGTCAAAGGGAGCATCCTGAACCATACGGCCCATTCGTGGCGTTAGATTGATTTTGTACAACTCACAAAATATAATCAGTGGCAACACCTGCAAGTAATAGTGGACATTTTTTCAGGATGGGTGGAGGCTCACTCTTGTAAAAAGGCAGATGCAGTGGTTGTTGCAAAACTACTGATTAGAGATCTGAGCACAGAGATCAGGGAACTCATTTTGTCAAAAACATTAAAACACTGTAGTCTACTTTGAAGGTTTAGCATAATTTGCATTGCCCTCACCATCGCCAGTCAGCAGGGGCAGTAGGGAGACAGAAAGGGGTGCTGAAAAATAAATTGGCCAAGAAACTGGGTTGAAGTATCCAGAAGCCCTCCCAATAATTTTTTTTCAATATAATTCTCCTTATTGTTTTATATAACAACAAAGACAGCATTTCCCAAATTTCTGCTTAGCATTAGATGTACACCCAGCAAGAAAACTGGGTTAAGTCCATATGAAATCCTTACTGGAAGAACTATGAGATTGCCTGTAGCACCACCGGTGAAAACTGTACCAGATAATGTGCAACTATCAGATGATTGATTGTTGGAATGTGTCAAGACATTTATGTCTTCTGTCAGTCTCATTCACAATCCGGTTCAAGCTACCCTGCAAAGGTAATCAGACTCTTGGGTCACTCCTTACAGTCCGGTGACAGTGTCCTGATGAAGGTTCACCAAAGAAAGACAACTAGGCCATGCCCAGTGCTACTCACCTCAAACTCAGCTGTAAAAGTTCAGAGGCACACGACATGGGTGCGCGCGAGTCACTGCAAATGGGCGTTAGCCCCAGCAAGGCAGTTATTAGTAGCTGGCCGATGTGTTTATTTGTGCTTGCTTACACTAATATAGTTGTAGGAGAACATGACTGTTGTACAAACTATGTTAACAAGAAAAACCTATTAATGTTGCAACATTGGCAGAGGTCAGGGCCTGGCTGGGGTAGAAGAAGCGATGGATAGTACATTGGCAAGGGGTGGATCTTTGGTTGTGAATGATACCACGGCCAGCCAAATGTCCAGTGGGGGTAGTTCCATCTCCCTGTGAGGCTCTACCAAATTGGATGAGCAAGGAAGATTATTTGAAAGTCCTCAACTTCCAACGGGAGAAGCCTCCATTGAGGCCCTAACCTAACCTTAGAAATAAAGAAATGAGAGCAACTACTAATATCCCTAGTACTGTAATTGGATCACAGATTGTATTGTATCCAGCACCTTCTATATATATTGCCATTCGGTTCTTTTTACTAGAAGGAGAAATTAAATGATTTCTAAAATCATTGATTGGTATAAACAATGGACAAGAACCACGGTGGTGACAGCATGGAGGGAACTGGGTGGTAACTAATGCGTTATTCTGGATTTGGTCAATTTGCCCATGGCTATACACCGAGTAGTGGTGCGAGGGCTTTGTGAGATGGAGGATCTCTACATCTGTGTTGGAAAAGTAAAACAATAGCCAGTAAGGCACTAGCGTTATTTAGTTTTTTTAATAAAAAATGGTGTTTAGAGTTTACAATTAAACTTTTCACACCAATTTCTTAGCATAAGAAAAACATGAAAAAGAAACGAGTAAAAAGGAAGTATGCGATAATGACAAATTAAACAATCTTAGCATTTCTACTCAACAGTTTATCTCTCCGATTGTGATGTTTTAGCCAGTTAGGGAAGACTTACTGCTTTGCAGGTTCCGCTGAACGAGGGAAGATAAAGTATGTTCAAAGGTCCTGAATAACTGTACATTTACCCGTCCCAGAACGCACACCACTCTCGCTCCCCCTGTTGCATCATCATACCAGAAAGTGTTTTTAAAATAATTTGGTCAAAGCTAAAATCAGGGCCTTATTGGAAGTTAACATCAGCCTGCCCCATAAGCAGTGCGTCTGGTCTACAATCTCTCCTTCACAAATGCAGGACATTCCATTACTAAGTGAAAGGGATTCCACCGGGACCTGTCCACATGAGCGGCAACCACAAAGTTCCTTAGGCAGACCTATTTTCAGACAAATAACTTCTAATGCTGGGAGGGCATTTAAACAACATTTTAAATACCACTCCATGTGTTTTTGGTACGGGAAATTGGCAAGATAAGCTCTAAGCTTATCTGAAGGAAGTAACTTAGTTTCTCCTTAAACAGTTTAGCCTTGCTAGATCTTCCAAATCCAACCTCTTATTTTTCTCTAGGGGTCTAACCTCTCGCCCTTTCAACCAATACCTGGCAACTCTCGCCCACTGCATTGCCACTTTCTGCTCAAATTTCCAGTCCTACGCTGACGACACACAGCTCATTTTGAGGCTGCCCTCTGCCACCTTCTTTCCCTCTCTCATCTCTGATTGCCTAACTGCCATTCAAAATTGGTGTGCCGCCAATGATCTTTGTCTAAATGCCAGCAAGACGTAGATCCTCCTCATGGGCACACCTTCACCATCCTTTCCCCTCACTCTCTGGCTGGCCTCCCTTGGCCCTCCTCCTACCCCCACCTGCGAGGCTAAGAACTTCGGGGTCATCTTTGACTCCACCCTTACCTTCTCCGCCCACATCTCCGTAATTTCCGACTGCACCTCCTCAGAGGTACTCTGCCTTTCCTCTCCTTCCCCCAGAAGCTCATGGTATCCCATGCTCTGGTTCTCTCTAGCTTGGACTATTGTAACAGCCTCTTTCTAAATCTACCTGCCTCTACTCTCCGCCCTCTGCAACTAATCCAGAACAGGACTGCAAGACTTGTCCTTGGCCTCAAGCCCTGGGATCGTATCTCTCCAGCTCTGAAATCTCTCCATTGGCTCCCAGTGGATGCAAGGATTAAATTCAAAACCCTCTGCATTGTCGACAAGGCTTTCTGGGGCCTGGGGCCTAAATACCTTCAGATATCCCTCCGCAAATACCTCCCCTCTCGAGCTCTTCACTCCTCTACCTCCAACTCCCTCAGGGGTCAGTCGTTTTTCAAAGAAACAAGTTGGGGGTAGATCTCTGTCGTCGGCTGGGGCCTCCCTCTGGAACAGCCTCCCTGCCACTCTAAAACTTGAGGAGAACCATCTCCGGTTCCGGAAGCACCTCAAGACCTTCCTCTTTTCTTCTTCCTTCGCTCCCCCTCTGCCCTGCTGATCGGTTCTCTCTTGACACCGTGCACCTAACCACCCTCTGTCCCCTTGGCCCAGGTACCTGCTCACCCTGCCACCCTTACGCACTGCCTCCGGGCCACCCCTTGCATTGGGGTCTTTATCTGTACCCATGCAGACCCCCTTTTTCTTCCTGCACTTATCAGACCTCCCCTGTCTGCTGCCTTCAACCTAGCACTTGCAAATTGCTGGCTGCACTAAAACTGTTTGTTGCCTTTATTATTTATTTATTGTTATTTATCTGTTTCTCCTCTGCTTCGCACTTTCCACTTCTCCCCCCTTCCATGCACTTTTCCCCTCCCCCTCTCCCATGCACTTGCGCGTTCTCAATGTCACTGGGCCTAGTAAGATCGCTGTTTGGTTCTCCCCTGTTCCCCTCCCTTGCCTTGTCGTGCTCTGAAACACTTGTGTACGAGCGCGATAGAATTAAAATATCAATAACAATCAATACCAATCAATATATAATCAAAGTCCGACATATCGAGAGCAAACATTTCTTGAAAAACGAAACCTCCTTTTTGGAATTTGCTCAGAAAAGGACTTGAATCAGGCCGTTCTATTAAGCAGTCATACAGATAGAAGCCCAAGGTGGGTTTTTCTGACTGAGTTAATTCATGCAACAGGGACCGGATTCTTTTTATATATTGTGCACACCATGATGTCAGGCCCTATTCAAGATTGATCACACTGATTGGGACTTTCTCAGGAAGGCCAAGAACTGTTTGCCAGATTTTCCCTTCCAGACAGTCCAAACATTTCCTATTCTTAAATCGGATCGGCTCACAGCTATATAGGATCATTGCTGTTACCTTTAGCTTATAAAGCTCTATTAACGGGGCCAAGGAGTAAGCACACAGCTAACGTTTCAGCAGCTTCATAAATGAAATACAGGGTTAAATGTTCCCCTTCGATGATCCCAAAATGGCCGCCGAGCTGAGCAGGCGTGCGTGAGCGGTACTCCGTCTGCCAGCTCGCGACCGCATCATAAAGCAGGACAATAAAGCACCGAAGTGGCCCCAGGAGAAAGCGGAACCTGGCGGTCCAGGCAGGAGTAGTGGAGAAGCTTGGTGAGCGGCGCAAGGCACAGAGCTGCCCATCAACCTAGACGAAAAGGCAGAGACGCCCGGTAGGCCGGATCCACAGCAGCGGCCCCCGGGGAACTCCACGTGAGACCAGAGAGCCGAGCAGAGCAGCCGGGTCCCGGCCCAGTGGAAGCCCACAGCGGAGAGACAGCAGCGAGCCTGCCCCCCGCTGCGGACGGCCGGAGAGGAGAGGAGGGGGCACACAACAGAACGCCCGGACCACGCTGCGGAAGGAGGGACACGGAAGGCGAACCCGACGACACCCACAGCAGGGAGATACGGAGCGAAGCATCGGAGGAGGCCCCCCTCCCCCACAACAACCAGGCAGCTATCCTCGCTGAGACTGGGACAATCAGAGGCAGAAGGCAGAGAACAGCCACCGCAACCACGTTCTGTCCGGAGCAGGCCCCAGCAAGAGGAAGGAAACGGGCGAGAAACTCCCGCCGGACCACAAACGGGCAGCCTCCTCACAGGAACCACGCCGAAAGCATAAGAGGTGAGGAGCCGGAGCGGGGGGGACCCGGAAATAGAAACGAATCCCCCGCCGACCCCCCGGGGAAAAGATACGGAGAGCCCGAGGGCTGGCTGGGCCCCCCCCCCGCCAACAAGCAAAGAACTCATCGACAGAACCCCCGTCCGACGAAGGGGTGCGGGGGGATACAGGCCGGCTCCACAAAGCGCAATTAAGCCTCGGACACAGAAAGCCGCAGAACGCCAGGACAGGGAGGGGGAAGATCGCGGAGAGCCAAGGGAGAGGTGCCCCCCCCCCCCCCCGGAGTACAGGCACAGTGAAGGGCAGTCTCTAAGAGGGGGCACAGAGCGGCCCAGATCGACATAACAGCGCAAATCCCCCCGAGCAAAGACAGGCACGGATACGCAAACGGGATGAGAGCCACCCCTCCGAACAGAGTGTAAGGCGCAAAAGGGCAAGCATAAATAACCCAGGAACAGCCCTTGACTGGGCACATAGAGCCTCACAGAGACACACGCGTCGAGCAAGGCCATAAGAAAGGGGAGCAGCCACTACACCCCATCAACTTCAAACACCATATCAACATAGACCTGACCTTCTCTGCAGGGCGCAACAAGCTCCACACACAAGAGGGAACACGGGGGAAGGACAGAGAACCCTTGTCACCACAAACCAACAAGAGGCCTTCTCCCACAACAAGAGGAACCACCAAACCCATTATACCAAGATCACGCAGGAGAGCACATGTCCAAATCCTGGGGCAGACAAACCCAAGCCACGACCTCCAAACAGAAACTAAACCAGAATCTGGAACGCCTCTGGGGTCCAAACGCAGCGACATCTCAGAAATAATCCACACAAAACGACAAAGGGGAAGAAAGCGGTGGGGAAGAGGACAACACAGACATGACAACTAAAGAAGACATGAAAGAATGGTTCAAAGAATTCCAAGATCAATTCATGACCTCCATGCACTCCCAATTCGAGACTATGAAAGGAGAAATGAAGCAGGCGGTCCAAGAACTGAAAATAGAGCTGGGGAGTCTTGAGGAACGAACAGATGTCTTGGAAAAAACAGTTCAAAACTTAGATGAAGAAACACAACATTATGCGGAAGTGCAAGAGCGACTGGTCAGACTATCCCAGGAGTTGGAAGCCCAATGCGAGGATCTAGAAAATCGCTCCCGCAGAGCAAACATTCGAATTAAAAACTTGTCAGAAACAATAGAGGACAAGGATCTCAAACAAGCAGTGTAAAAGGTATTTCGAGACATCCTTGAAGAAGAGGACGAAACAGCGATCCAGATTGACAGAATACACAGGGTAGGGCCACGACGCAACAGAGAACCCAGCGCTCGCCCCAGAGACGTCCTCATCGCAATGGCCTCATACCCACAAAAAGAGCAAATCTTACGGAAAGCCCGAGTGATGGATCATATCAGGATGAATGGAACAGAAATTCAGCTCTACCAAGACTTGACACAATCAACCCTCCAAAAGCGCAGGGAGATGTCACGAATAACAAAGGAATTGGCGGCAAAACAAATAAAATATAAATGGGCTTTCCCATTTGGTCTCTTATTCACATGGGAAGGGAAACAACAACGAATTACCACGGTCGAGGAAGGGGAGCGAATCATGAACCTACAGGAGGAGGAAGTCCCCCAGCCCAAAGATAGAGAACCAAACCAGGGAAGAAGAGCCCCCAGGGGTTGGACCTCAATAAAAGCAAACGCAAAACGCCCCACGGCCTCGTCTAAACACAAATAACAGCCACTACCCTCCACGAGGAGTGCAAACAACGACCACCAGAATTCCAACAGAAAACCAAGGATCAATACGCCACCACAGGTATCTACTCAGTGGCAGCGAGCTGGGACCACACACTATTTGGAAGAGACGTTAAGTGAGGTTTAGGACTCCTCACGACATAGTTACTCTTGAGTCAGAGAGGGCATGGCACGGAGGGCAACACACCCAAGTGATCATAGGGCCCAGAGCCCTCCTCAGGACAGTTCCAAGGGGAAGGGAGGGGGCGGGGGGTGTTTTGTTGGGTTATTTAATGGAGAGAAGGGAATGGATAAGGGGATAGGGATGGGACAAAGTCAGCGAAGGGGAAGGGAACTCACTGACACTCAGTCAAAGACAAGCGGCACCAAAACCGGAAGGGATCCAATAAATAATGAGAAAATCGCTTCAGGATGGGGATGAAAATCTTAACACATAATATCAGGGGACTAAATTCCCCAGTCAAAAGGAAGAAAGTAGAACACCAGCTACACCAGGGGAAATACGACATAATTATGCTGCAAGAAACGCATGTACAGAAAAAGGACAAAGGGAAAATTCGATTGAAAGGATATAAATCGGATGCTCCATGCAAACGATGGGGAAAAGAAAAAAAAAGGAGTCCTAATAGCATTTGCCGACTGCCTCAACGTTTAAATACGAGACACACTGGAGGACAAACAAGGGAGATTCCTGGCAGTAAAAATTCTAATCGAGAACCGGCATTTAACACTCACCACGGTATACGCCCCAAACACGGGCCAGGACCAATTCTTGAAAGACGCCCTGAACAAATTAGACACTTCACACAAAAGAGACGATCCTAGCCGTAGACTTCAACATGGCCTGGATACCAAAAGAAGATAGATCAAATACAAACATAACACACCAAGGCACCCCGTCCCAATCCCTAAAGGACACCATGAACAACCTAGCACTAGAAGATGTCTGGCGGAAAATAAGAGGCCCAACACCGGGCTACACATATCACTCCCACGTGCATGGCACGAGCTCCAGAATAGACTACATCTGGGTATCGGTGAGCCTGCTGGGGGAAATACAGGAAGTCGAGACGGGCCCAATTTCAATCTCGGACCATGCACCCATATCTATATCAATCCCGACAATCCGCAAACAATCTGGACTATGGCATTGGACCCTCCCGAGTGATATAATACAAGACACAGTGATGCGAGAAACAGTTAGAGGTTACATTGGAGAATACTTCACCCAGAACAGCTCCCCAGAAACAGAGAAGGACACAATATGGGAAGCCTTCAAAGCAGTAATAGGGGGTCACCTGATAGCTCTAAAAGCACAAAAAGACAGGCAATCCCATAAATGGGAAGAAGAATTAGAACATAACCTATCTGAGATCCGGGCAGAACTGACAAATAAGCAAACCCAGAAATTGAAAAGAGCCTACAGACATATAAAAGGTCAACTGGAGGCAATCCGAACCAAAAGAGCGGAAAACCATCTTCTACACCTGAAACATTGGTACGCCATGAGAGCCAACAAAGCAGACAAACTATTGGCGAGACAATTGAAAGGCAGACAAAGACAAACGGTGAAGGCACTAAAGGATAACAATGACCAAGTGAGCACACAATCAAAGACCATAAAAGAAATATTCAGAGTCTACTACCAAAAACTATATGCCTCGGATCAACCAACACCGGCGGATCAGATAAATTATTTAAACAACGCAACACTTCCAACTATTACGGCAGAAGAGCAGGCAACCCTCAACGCACAAACAACAATAGAGGAGGTCACGAAGGCGATAAGAGACTTACCCCAAAAACAAGGCCCCGGGGCTGGACGGCTTTACAGCAACCTTTTATAAAACCTACGCGGACTCCATTAATCCGGTGCTCACTGAGCTCTACAATACATTCAAAGACACAGCCAACATCACAAACACTATGAATGAAGCGAAAATTCTGGTGTTCTATAAAAAAGGGAAAAATCCGGAAGACCCAGCCTCGTACCGCCCCATCGCCTTAATTAACTTGGACGCTAAGTTATATACAAAAATTCTAGCCAATAGACTCACGCCCCTGCTCCCCAGGCTGATTCACCAAGACCAGTTGGGATTCATCCCGAACAGAACAACAACACGACAACATAAGAAGAATTTCCCACCCGAGAGAGAAAGTGGGGATCTTTGGCACACCAGCAGCCCTCCTGGCAATAGACGCGGAAAAAGCGTTTGACCGTGTGGAGTGGTCCATGCTCTTCAGAACACTGGAAAAATTAGGTCTGGGAGAATCGTTCATCAATATGATTCGGGCTAATTACAACTCACCTACAGCTCGAATAGCAGTGAACGGGGAACTCTCAGACACAATAAGAACTGAAAGAGGCACAAAGCAGGGATGCCCCCTAGCCCCAATTCTATATGCAATATTCCTGCAGCCACTGCTGGCGACAATAAGGAACTTACCCGATATCCAAGGCATCACGATGGGAGGATAAATAGCAGCATACGCGGACGACATGCTGATCACCCTGGCAGAACCCGAAAAATCCCTACCCCCAATCATACAAACGATAGGAAACTTCGGCCAGGTCTCGGGCCTGAAGATAAATAAACAAAAATCAGAGCTAATGGTTCTGGCAGGCGGCGAACAGGAAATACAGAAGTGTGCAAGGGAACTACAACTCCAAGTGGCGGAAGGAGGGATCAGCTACCTGGGGGTCACACTCACCAACACGTTGCAAGGTCTATATGTAGGAAACTTCCCGAAACTATTAGAGCAGGTGAGGAAAGACCTGGGCAACTGGAACCCTTTGTCGATCTCATGGTGGGGCAGAATAACAGTGATAAAAATGACAATACTGCCCAGACTGTTATACTCCTTTCAGGTACTCCCCGTTAAAATTCCACCCATGTTCTTCAAATCACTAGTCAAAATGGTAAATAAATACATATGGCAAAACAAGACCCCAAGAGTTTCCAGCATAGTTCTAACAGCCCCAAGACACGCAAGAGGGATGGCTCTCCCACACTTCCGAAAATATTATGAGGCAGCACAACTGTGGGTCTTGAAGGAATGGATTCCCGATAACTCAGAGAAGATTTGGGCAGCTCAAGATAGGGCAGTGGCAAGAAAAAGCTTAGAACAGATGCTGTGGACCAGCCCCGAATTCAGACACCCAAACCTCAAAATTAGCTAAATAACGGGAGCGGTACTGGAAATATGGAATATGGCGACAAAAAAAGAATCCCTAACAATAAACCCGGCACCCTTCATGCCGCTATTCGAGAATCCGGAATTCAAACCAGGCACAAAGAAAGATTAATTAAAAAAATGGAGTGAAGCGGAATGCATCAAGGTGGGTGATATGTTTGAAGACAACCAGATAAGAACATTTGCGATTGCAAAACTCTCCTAGGTCTGGCGGAAAAAGACAGATATAAATACGACAACTTCACCATTGGCTCTCCACCCCAAAAATAACATGCGGCAACAAGAGATCTTACCCCTTTTGAAACATATATTATGTCACACCCGGGAGCCAGGAAATTCTTTTCAACACTCTACAAATATATAAACGCCCAGGCGGAAGACATCAAATGGAAATATATGAAACGTTGGGAGATCACGCTGGGGAAAGAAATCACAAAACCCCAATGGGAATATCTCTGGCAAATAGTTCCAAAATGGACACGGGCGTTTCAACAGAGAGAAACGTGGTTGAAGATAATGATCCAATGGCATTATACGCCAGAAAGAATAAATAGAATGTTCGCAACGAAACAAAACAAATGCTGGCGGGATTGTGAGGCGGAGGGCACATGGAGACATATTTGGTGGGACTGCCCAAAACTACAAGACTTCTGAAAGGAGGTAAAATCCCAAATGCAGGAGATGTTTATGGGGGCAGAACACTTGAGCGAAGAGGTGTGGATATGTGGCATGTGGGATCCCCAGGACAGGACGTTGACGAAAACCCAGAAGAGGAACTTTATGGGTCTCCTAATAGCTGCATGGGTGACAATAGCTCACAGATGGAAACAGAAATCACCACCAGACACTCTAGAGTGGCTACAGAGGGTCTGGCAATATATAGCAACGGAGCGAATAACTTATAACATCCAAGGGGTCTGGCAAAACTTCCGAACAGACTGGGGCCCAGTGCTAGAACACTTACAAAGTGACTATATGCTACAATGGTGCACACACAAAATCAGAATGTTAGATATGTTCACATGAGAGACTATGCTGAGCACATTCCTATTTGATGCAATAAGGGTAAAGCCAGCGAGGGGTAGGGGGTGCGGGGGGAGGGAGGGGAGAGGGACACATTTCTAGTCCCATTGTTGTCATATGTTTATTTTATAAAATGCAATAAAAATATCTTGAAAAAAAAATGTTCCCCTTCGTTTTCTCTTTGTGGTTTTTAAATGGACTTTTAGATGATATGGAGAAACCCAGATAGCTTACTGTTGTTACCCTGGTAACTGGCATCTTCCTCAATCTCAAAGTATATGGCCTGTTTTTTACTCTGGTGGTGAATGTCATTACAAGGGCGGTTAATCGTCAGCTGATCATCTCCCAGATAACCCTCCACTCCTTCTAGGAGCCTTTGAAGTCCTGCCAGGGTGCAGTCTAGCAGTACGAGATCATTGGCATAGGCAATGACATTTACCCTCAGGTCTGACCATCTCGGGGCATAGCTCTTCCAGGATTTACTTTCTTCTCATAAATCAGCTAAGTAGAGGTTAAAAATGGTGGGGGCTAAAACACACCTTTGGCACACTCCTTTTGAATAGGTATGCGCTGGATAGGTCTTGGAGGTGTTCGGTCTAACTTTCATTGGGTTTTCAGTATATAATAGCTGTTTCATGTGTCGGAGACCCTGGTTAATATCTCACTTAGTTAATTTATGCCATAGGTTACTGATGTCAATGTTATCAAACGTAGCTGATATATCTATCACAGCCACTTATAAGAGCCACGTATAAGGATTTCCCAAACTTCCCTCCTATATTGGAGGTACATGAACAACGTGCTAGGGTGTTCATTAAGGTCTGCACACCTTTCCTGAACCCTATTTGTAACAGGCTAAGTTGCTTAGTGGACTCAGCCCAGTTTTTTAGATTCTTGACAGCCAATTTAGCAAACATTTTTACTGAAGAATAGATCAGAGCAATTGGAAGGTAACTTGATGGAACAGCTCTATCGCCTCTTTTGAAAATAGGAACTAACAGGGATCTTTGCCAATAGCTAGGGCATGAGTCCCCTGCTGCAATATGCAAAAAAAGTTTAAATAGAATACCTGCCCATGGAGTGGGATCATCTTTATATATTCTATTAGCAACTCCGTCCAGTCCGCTGGCTCTGGAATTATTTATCTCCCCAATTACCAATTCAATGTCTGTTTTGTCGAATGAGAACGTCCAGCCAGCTGCCTTCAGAGCGTTACTTTGGGAGTTAGAAAAATAATCAGAGACTGCTTTAAATTTATTGGTCAGATATTCTACCCAGACTTCCTCTGATACGCAACCGGACTGCAGCTTAGATTGGGAGCCAACAGTGTAATTTAGAATTCACACAATTGAACAAGTGTCTTTATTAACTAGTTTCTTAAAAAGAAGCTGATTTTTGTTGATACATAATTGGAGTCTGTGGGACTTAAGCCATCTATTATAAATCTGTTTTAGTCTTTTTTCCCCTGTGTTATTTTGTCTCTATTTAATGTGACAGATCTTTCCATCAACAATTTAATTGAGCGGTACAGCTCCTTTTTTTGGTCATTTATTTTTTTCAAACCAATTTCTTGCCCTGTTCAATCGCTGTTTTTCCCAGTTTAGATAAGTGTGGAAATTGCAGTTACCTTGTCTGGTATTAGCCTTATTACTGTTACCAATTTGCCACATTGTTTTTACCCGTCACTACTAGGTTTTGTGGGCCCCCCAATTTAACTATCTTTGTGTAACCCACGTTTAGTACTAGATGTAGCATCGCATGGTCACTCAGAGGGGGGGGGGGTATTATCTTAAAAATGCAGACATTCACCATGTCAATGTTCCCAAAAAACAAGCAATTGATTGTGGATGCTGCTACCGAGTTGTGCCAGGCCGGGAATTTCCTCCATCGACCATCAAATAACTGGTTTGTTTGCTGAAACCCCCATCTAGAAAAGAAAGATGACCAAACTCTGCTGTGTATGCCCCTCTTCCTTGTATCACACGGTTGTGCAACAGAAGGAACATGTTACTTACCTGTAACTGTTGTTCTCCAGCATGGGTCTGGCATGGATTCACATGCTCATGAATATTCCCCGTCGTCAGGCCGGGAATCCTCGGTATAGAAAAAATCAGTATCAGTTTCGTTTCTGATCTGTCTTTCTTAGTAGTAACCAATCACTGGTCTCTGGGTCATACTGCCCCCAGCCAATGACTGCCCTCTCCCCAAGCCCCGCCTCTGGCAGCCATCCTCAGATTTGGTAGCACGTAAAGTGGCAGTATGACCAAGTGAAGAGCCGCAGAGGGGTAAGCGGGAGGGTTCGCATGTGAATCCATGCCAGACCCATGCTGGAGAACAACAGTTACAGGTAAGTAACTTGTTCCTTCTCCAGCATGGGGTGTGGCATGGATTCACATGCTCATGAATATAAGAATACATAGCAGTATACACATGCACAACCACGGGAGGTGGCAACAGGCTCAACATTAAGCAATACCAAAACATTCAACATTAAGCATCTCTTACCTCCTCACCAGGCTCACCTTAAGCGAACAGGTTGCGCAGCACTGCTTGGCCGATCCTGGACTCCTCCCTGGAGTCCCGATCCACGCAGTAGAATCTCGTGAAGGTGTGTGTCTCGTAGCCCTGCAGATGTCGAGCAGGAGCACACCAGAAAGGAACGCCGTGGTAGCAGCGATCGCTCTGGTTGAGTGGGCTCTCGGACGGCCGGGCAGCGGTCAGTTTGCCAACCGGTGACAGTGCATGATGCAGCCGACGAGCCATCTGGAAATGGAAGCCTTCGAGAGCCTTCCCTTGATTCACAGGTCCAAAGTTTACAAACAGCTGTGATGTCTTCCGAAAACTCTTTGTGCGGTCCATGTAGAACTTCAGCGCTCTAGCTACGTCCAGCATGTGCAGAGTCCTCTCAGCCGGCGACGAAGGTGACGGGAAGAAAACTGGCAACACCAAGGGTTCGTTGAGGTGGAAGTCCGACGGCACCTTGGGCATGAAGGCGGGGTGCGTCCTCAGCACCACCCTCGTGTCGTGAAAAGTCAAGTATGGTGGCTTGCAAGATAGGGCCTGGATCTCTCCCACTCGTCGTGCGGAGGTGATGGCCACGAGAAAAGCTGTCTTCCACGACAGAAACTTCAACGATACCGAATGCATAAGCTCAAATGGGTCCCCCATGAGCCTGGTCAGCACCATGTTGAGCTCCCATGCCGGGGCAGGGGCCTTCACCGGCGGGAATGATCGGATCAATCCTTTCATAAATTCCTTCACCAGCCGATGAGACCACAAGGATGCCGGTCCCGTAGTCCTGGTGTATCGTGAGATGGCGGCCAGATGTATCTTGATGGAAGCGTGAACTAGTCCAGCCTTGGCCAATGACAGTAGGTACGGCAATATTTGAGGGGCCGTAATCCGCAGAGGGTTAATATTCTGTACACGGCACCAGACAGAGAACCTCTTCCATTTATGTCTGTAGCACTTGAGAGTTGAGGACGCCCTGGCCTTTGCAAGAACCTCTCTGCAGTCGGCTGGGATGTCGTACCCTCCAAACTCTAGTGCTGCAGGAGCCAGGCCTGCAGGTTCAGCGACTCTGGGTTCTGATGAAGAATGGCGCCTCCTTCTCTGGAGAGAAGATCCGCGTCCGTCGGCAGCTTGACTGGTGTGGACGCTGGCAAGTCCAGAAGGTCCGGGAACCAGATCTGTCTCGGCCACGCCGGTGCGACGTGGATCATCCTGCACCGGGACCTCTTGAGCTGGTTGATGAGCCGGAGCAGCAACGGCAACGGAGGGAACGCATAAAGAAATAGGCCGTCCCAGGGGAACGAGAAAGCATTGCCCATGCTCCTCGGCTGGGGGAACCTGCTGGTGAACCTCCGGCACTTGGAGTTCATCGCTGTCATGAAGAGATCGATCTGGGGTTCGCCCCATCGTCGGAAAAGTCGATCCACTTGATCCTGGCATAGTTCCCACTCGTGGCACGAGCGCAGCTCTCTGCTGAGTGAGTAGGCGAGGGTGTTTTTTATTCCTGCCAGATGAAAAGGCACCAGAAACATCCCTTGTGCGACGGCCCAATGCCACAGATCCTGGGCTTCCTTGGATAGGGCAGGGGATCTGGTTCCGCCCTGCTACCGGATGTAGAACATCGTGGTGGTGTTGTCGGTGAAGATCCTCACCACCTTGCCCTTGAGGGACGGAAGAAAAGACCTGAGGGCCCAGAACACTGCGCAGAGCTCCAAGATGTTGATGTGGAGTGACTTCTCCTCCGGGAGCCAAAGGCCTCTCGCGTGAAGATCTCCGGAGTGTGCTCCCCAACCTTCCAGGGAGGCATCCGTCGTCACCGTCACCTGGTGATCTGGGGTCTGAAAATCTGTTCCTGCCGCCAGATGAGCGCGGGTGCCCCATCACCGCATCGCTCGACAGAAGGTCTCGTTGAGAGGGATCCTGTCTTTGAAGCTGCCCGTTGCTTGTATCCAGCGGGCATCGAAGAACTCCTGTAGAGGGCGCATCCGAAGCCTGCACAGGCGCACAAGATATATGCAAGAGGACGTCATCCCGAGGAGGGACTTGATGGACCTCACCTTGGCCACGTCCGTGGCCAGCAGGCGCTGCACCTTGCCTAGGATGGCCTTTGTCCTTTCCTCCGACGGTGAGGTCAGACGCGCCACTGTGTCGAGCTTGGCTCCCAGAAACCGTGTGACTTGTGAGGGGACCAGGTGGGACTTGGGGAAGTTGATGGAGAACCCCAGGTCTGTGAGCAGCTGGACGGTCTTCGCAGTGTGCTCCACGGCGAGCTCCCTTGTCCTTGCCCGGATGAGCCGGTCGTCCAGGTAGGGGCAGACGTGGATCCCCTGCAGGCACAGCCGCGCCGCCACCGGTGCGAGGCACTTGGTGAACACCCTGGGTGCCGACTTCAATCTGAACGGGAGGGCCTTGAACTGGTAGTGCCGCCCTTGGACCACGAACCTGAGGAACTTTCGGTGTCTTTTTAGAATGGGGATGTGGAAGTATGCATCCTCCAAGTCCAACAACGACAGGAAATCACCCTCCTCCAGCTGTTTCAGCACGTGCTGAAGGGTGACCATCCGGAACTTATGTGCCTTGATGTACTTGTTCAGTCGTCGTAGGTCCAGGATGGGACGCCATCCTCCTGTCTTCTTCGTTACGAGGAAGTACCTTGAGTAAACACCAGAGCCCCGAAGCCTCTTTGGGACAAGCTTGATGGCACCTTTCTTGAGCATTGCCCTTACTTCCAACAGTAGTTGAGGGACGGGATTTTCCTTCCTGGCCACGGGTGGAACGCGAGGGCACTTCTTCTGGAACTCGAGAGCGTGCCCTCCTGAACAGCTTCCCGGGTGTCGAGCTTCCTTTCTCCTGGGCCATGTCCGGGGTAGGCCTCAGAACTTCTGGAATTCTCCAAAAGCGTACCTCGACGAAATCTTCACCTTTGAGGGCCGTAGAAAACCACGAAATGGGTCCCCGTTGATCGGATGTAGAAACGGTGGAGCTTGAGGCTCAATTTTAACCAAAAAATGAGAAAAATCTCCTGAAAAAGCGTGAAAACGCAGCAAAAGCTCGGGAGCTACAGCACGAGGACTCCCAACACTTGAACGTGCGGTAAAAATCTGAGGATGGCTGCCAGAGGTGGGGCTTAGGGAGAGGGCAGTCATTGGCTGGGGGCAGTATGACCCAGAGACCAGTGATTGGTTACTACTAAGAAAGACAGATCAGAAACGAAACAGATACTGATTTTTTCTATACCGCGGATTCCCGGCCTGACGACAGGGAATATTCATGAGCATGTGAATCCATGCCAGACCCCATGCTGGAGAAGTAGTTTTACCCTCATCAAATAAATCTAGAACCACCTCATTGACACATAACTCACAGTCCCTGCATTCAAGAGTCATCGCTGGGGGGGTCTAGTTTTGAAGTTCTAGCACCCACAGCATGGAACTCACTACCTCTCAGCCTAAGAAAAGAACCCTCCCACATGGCCTTCAGAAAGCATTGAAAACTAATCTGTTCAAGTAAACTGTGCACCTGTTGTGGATACTATGTAACAGACAAATACTTAAGCTGCAATCTTGTAATACTGTACCTAAGAATGTATACTGTGCCTAAGTGAATATTCTGTAGCCGCGCCACGATGCCCCAGGGCAGCTGTGCGCGTTATAAATGCAAATAAATAAATACAGTAAGCATCAAATGGTCTGTCAACGTCAGTCATGTTCTCTCTAGCTCACTGTGTTCTTGTCACCGTGACATCTCAAAGCATATCTTGTCTTTCTGTCTGTACATGTGGCCTTCTCTCTCTTACAAAATCCATACCATCCTCCCATCCAGCTGAAACCTTGCTCTCTACCGAAAAGCTCTCTGTGCAAAGCAACACTCGCTGCAGATTCCCTCCCACCTTTTTGCTGTCTGCAAACCCAAGGAGGCCTGATAAACCAGGCTGTCCCTTTCGCTTCTACTAGGGCGAAGGCGACCTAATCTGTTGACATTCTTCGATTCACAGTCTACCATAAACAAATCTCAGCGGAATGAACAGTGGAGCTGCTCTCTGTCTGTGTGTTTAGAATGGCTCAGAATGGCTTCAGAGCTAGTTCCATTCATTCTATAGTGCATTGCACCATTTCACTCAGCCTACGCACTACATAGTGGACTCATGCATATTTCTAAGTGTGCATACATGCGTGTCAAATGCCAACATAACAACATAATATGTCTAAATAAGGCCTTGTATGACAAGCCTATTTCTCTAGCAAAATGCTTACAACATGTGGCATTCAAATGCAACATAGCAATGTGGATATATCTGTCTGAAACTGGCTCATGACAATATATTCAGGCCCAGTATCTTATCTGGACTAACAGATCTTCCTGGGATGAAGCCCATCTGGTCGAGGTGGACCAAGTGTGGCATCAATGGAAGAAGGCGGTTGGTCAGGGTTTTTGCGTATATTTTAGTGTCGCAGTTGATGAGGGTTAGGGGTCTGTATCAGCCGCAGTAATTGCAAAGCTTGTCCGGTTTCAGCATTACCATGATTAGGGCTTCCCTCAAGGATTCTGGAAGAACATGGAGACATAGGGATTCTTCCCAGACCGCGAGGAGTATCGGGGCCAGTGTTGCAGCATATTCTTGATAAAATGCGGCTGTGAGGGCGTCGGGGCCTTGCTTTTGCGTAGGCCAGAGATGACCGCTACAATCTCTTCAAGGGTGATCGGAAGTTCCAGTTCCTCTCTGACTTGGGCACTCAAGTAGGGCAATGGGGTATTCTGGAGGAAAGTTTGGATGCCTTGTTCATCGCTTGGTTTTGATGAAGTATATAAAGTGTGGTAGAATGTGCGGAACACTTCGACCATGTCGGTATCGGACCATTTATTGTCCCCAATTCATGTCCAGGATGCAGTCGACCTGGTCCCTGCCAAGCTCGGATCTGACTACTCTCGCCAGTGTCCTCCTAGGCCTATCGCCTTCACCATACTTCTTGGCTGCTGTCAGGCGAGATAAGTACTGGGTTTCTCTTATGACAATGGCCTTGAACCTATCAAGTTCGGAGTGGATTTGTGCCAGCAGTGCAGGGTCAGATGATCTAGAGTGTTCCTGCTTGAGGTGCTTGAGTAAACTCTCGACTTCTCGAGCTCCCTCCTGATGCATTTAAGGACCCCTGCCGCCCTCGACCTAGCCATGCCTTTGATGTATACTTTGAAGGCTTGCCATCGGACGATGTGGGAAGTATCCTCAACTGTATTGGATTCAGAGAAAGTATCGATATCAGACTTAATGTCCGCCTTGAAAACAATATCAAGCAGTGCCGTGGATTTAGACCTCCAGGGGTGACTTGACGGACCTGCTTTGAATTTCAGGGTGAGTGAGATCGGGGAGTGGTTGGATAGGGCTCAGGGTCCAATGTACACGTCGGACACTTTCCCAAGTAATGAGCTAGAGATGAGGAAGAGATCAATGCGGGACGACATATCGTGAACCGAAGAATAGAAAGTATTCTCCCTCTAGTGGGTGTGTGGTATGCCAGGCGTCCTTAAGGTCAAATGCCTGCATGATGGACAACAGTTGGCGAGCCGCCCGTGTTTGGGGACGAGGGGCTTTGTTTGTCCTGTCTAGTGTGCGGTCCAGGTTGAGATTCATGTCCCCTCCCCATATCAAGGGGAGGCTGAGGTATGTGGCCAGAATGTCACTGAGATGGGCAAATAATTCCAGTGAATCTGTGCTGGGACAGTAGGGGTTTATGAGAATGAGTTCTAGCCCTTCCAAGACACAGTGTATTACAAGGAATCAACAGTCAGGATCCACATGGGTCTGTTTCGCTGCTAATTTCAGGGAGTTGTGGACCAGTACCATGACGCCTCTGGATTGCGTAGAGAAAGAATGAGGTGAAGTATCTATGTCCCCCCCCATGAGGTAGCTATATTGCGGCAGGTGTTTTGGCATGAGTTTCTTGTATGAATAGCATATTGGCTTTCTGCCTATGTGCATGGGAAATTATTTGACAGGACTTGGTGAAGTTCCCCAGGCCCCGGATTTTCCAGCTTAGTATCTTTACCTGTTGTGCCATTGCTCATTCAGTAGATCATGGTTATCACCGTCTGCGTGGGCGGCTACAGTGTAATGTGTGTAAGAATCCGTGTGCCTCTGAACCCAGTCGCCAGTTTTTTAGTAATTTCCTCCAATTATACTGGTGGGTAGGCGCAACAAGCGCTCTGGTTACAACTTATGCAACAGGCATATTGAATAGCCTCGGAGCCGGGTTGCGAACCCTTTTTGGTGTGCCCACATCCCTCCCTCACTGCCTCCTCCAACCCAGCAGTGTAGATCCCTACCATCACTCCAACTATCCCTACATGCCAAAAGGGCATAAGGATTGAGAACAGCATACTTCCAACTAGCAACTGCAAATGAGAACGCCATTGCCGCACAAACATCGACAAAAAGGACCTTACGTCCTAAGCATAGCAAGCGTTCAGGTGGCGAGCTTAATGAAGGTTACAAGAAGCACATAACATTACATGAAATATAGGCATTGATCTTAGCTCAGAGTAAGCAATAGGATGGTCAGTCTTCCTCTGCGGCTCCTCTGGGAGGCTAGGCATCAGGATTTGCGCTTCAATAAATTTCACGGCCTCACGGGGTACCGTGAACAAGTACAGCTTGCCTCGGAACTGTAGTTTGAGGTGGGCTGGGAATAACATTGCGTATTGTACATTATGTTCCCGGAGCATCTTTTTGACTCCAATAAATTGGTGCCGCTTTATCTGTACAGGAATAAAGAAGTCTGGAAATATATGGACAATTTTCGAATGACAGTTCAATATTACCGGTCAACGCATTTTCCGGGACCCTCACTATCCTAACATTATTTCTCTGGGACCGCGATTCAAGGTCATCGCACTTGATTTTGACTTGTTTCAGGTCTCTGGAAAGGGTGGCCACTGTGTCCTGCAGTGAGTGAATATTATCTTCTTTGGTGCCAATTCTGTCCTCTGCCTCGGTTATCCTGGCTCCCTCCTGTGCCAGCTGAGAATGGATCGAGGCAACACTGGCGTTGATGTCGTCCAGTTTTTCATGCAAGCTGCAAAGCCCTTCACCATGGCGTCCATCATGCCCGTGAGGTCCGGGCCAGGCGTGGGTGACGAATGAGAGGTGGATGGATCTGATGATTATTGTCGAGGTTGGTTTGAGTCTTCCCGCAGGGTTGCCTTAGCACATTTGTCAATTGTGCCCGCCTTCTTCCCACCGCCGGACCCTTTGGTGATGGCCGACTGTTATTGAGCTAAGTAGAGGAGACCCTATGGTGTGGGGCCAGTAGATTGGAGTCAGCTGCAGGATCTTGGCAGTTCTGTGACTCAATTGGCACCGAGCATCAGATCCAGACACTAGATGTGGGCTACAGCTCAGGGTGGGAGCAAGGAGGTATTATATCATGGGAGGCCTTGGAGAATTCACATGTGGGGTACACTGCGTCTCCCAGTCCCGTCGTGCAGAGATGTATGTGGCTTTTCTGATGCAGCGGTAGGTCACCCCGGCTGTCGGATCCCACTTGAGGTGCAAGTCTGCTACATGTGTGGGAAGCTCTATATGCCGAGATGGAGTGTAGCCTACGGGATCCCTCTCATCGGCCGGGTTGTAGTGAGGTAAAGGTACCTCTGTGTGCCTCTGGTTGGGGTTCCTTCACAATATGCAATTGTGTTGTACAGTGTAAAGATTGTGGCCTGCAGCCAGGCGTTGGGTTTCACTTTTAGGGTGTTAACTGTGCACTTTGTCAAGGAGCAGCAAGGTGTTCAGCTGGGCCCCCTTTGGAGGAAAACAGGGTCAGGGATAGCAGAGAGGCACCACAGAGTGAGCAGGGAATTCCCCTGGAGGAGCAAAGGCCGATGCTGTGTTAAGAAGGCTGACAGGGTCTTTCTCAGGGTTATGCGACTTAGATGTGGGTTGCAACCCGCTCCCAGGGCGCCCACAACTGGACTGTGTAGAGCTGGCGGCTACAGTGCAGAGATAACCTAGCGGTCTAGGTGGTGGTGCGTCGATGGTTAAGGCGACAAAAGTCGTAAGGGCCAGTTCTCGTACCTGCAACCTATGAAGAGTGGGCCTGGTAGTTTTGTAGCCTCATTTGTAGTGTGGATGGGTATGCCACTAGACCAGTCGTGTTGTTGCAGTTTAGGGGTTCCTCACACCCGAGTTCCCCAAGCATGGAAACAATTGTATCCTGGCGGATACAGACCATCAGTAGTTGAGCGGGTAAAAGGGGTCGGTTGTGGAGGCAAGTACAACATGCAGGGGGTTATGGCGCTGGGTATCAACAGTTGGGGGAGTCTTGGGCAGGGGCTCCACCGCCCGTATGAAGGCCGGGTGATCCAGGGGTCTAGTATATGAGCCAAGCTGTGAGATGTTTGCATGGGCAGGGGGACGGGTTCCGCTTCGCTCCGCCCCAGCAGCAGGTGTCGAGGCATGTGTCTGTGTGCATTGGGTTCCCGAAGCGATGTGGCAAATTTGTAGTCTCGTATCTTCCAGAAGTCATACTGAGTAACTGTGGCCCTGGGCTGCCTCACAGTGTTGCCGTGTCAATGACATGCTCAGAGAGGTCTCAGTCCCTCTCACCCCATGGAGCAGTGATCAGGGTTCAGAATGCCTGATATTGAAGTGCATGATGGGGGCCGGGAAGGCAGCGGGGGCAAGCACCCAGCACCCGGGCAGTCTTGGCGTGGTTGGGACCGCAGGCCTTCCTTTGATGGGCGGGCGAAGGCCCGGTGACCCCCTGGGGGGTTGCAACGTGATCAGTGAGGAGGAAGGAACAAGTTACTTACCTGTAACTTTTGTTCTCCAGAATGGGTCTGGCATGGATTCACATGCTCATGAATATTCCCCGTCGTCAGGCCAGGAATCCTCGGTATAGAAAAAATCAGTATCAGTTTAGTTTCTGATCTGTCTTTCTCAGTAGTAACCAATCACTGGTCTCTAGGTCATACTGCCCCCAGCCAATGACTGCCCTCTCCCTAAGCCCCTCCGCTGGCAGCCATCCTCAGATTTGGTAGCACGTGAAGTGGCAGTATGACCAAGTTTTCTTCCCGTCGCTTGGTCATACTGCCACTTCACGTGCTACCAAATCTGAGGATGGGCGGCAGAGGGGTAGGCGGGAGGGTTCGCATGTGAATCCATGCCAGACCCATGCTGGAGAACAACAGTTACAGGTAAGTAACTTGTTCCTTCTCCAGCATGAATATAAGAATACATAGCAGTATACACATGCACAACCACGGGAGGTGGCACAAGGCTCAATATCAAGCAATGCAACAACTCAACATTAAGCAACTCTTACCTCCTCACCAGGCTCACCGTAGGCGAACAGGTTGCGCAGCACTGCTTGGCCGACTCTGGACTCCTCCCTGGAATCCCAGTCGATGCAGTAGAATCTCGTGAAGGTGTGCGTCGACCTCCACGTAGCAGCCCTGCAGATGTCGAGCAGGGGCACACCAGACAGGAACGCCATAGTAGCAGCGATCGCTCTGGTCGAATGGGCTCTCGGACGGCCGGGCAGAGGTCGGTTTGCCAACCGGTGACAGTGCATGATGCAGCCGGAGAGCCATCTGGAAATGCAAGTCTTCGAGAGAGCCTTCCCTTGATTCACAGGTCCAAAGTTCACAAACAGCTGTGATGTCTTCCGGAAACTCTTCTGGCCGTCCATGTAGAACTTCAGCGCTCTAGCCACATCTAGCGAGTGCAGAGTCCTCTCAGCCGGCGACGAAGGCGACGGGAAGAAAACTGGCAACACCAAGGGCTTGTTGAGGTGGAAGTCCGACGGCACCTTGGGCATGAAGGAGGGGTGCGTCCTCAGCACCACCCACGTGTCGTGAAAAGTCAAGTATGGAGGCTTGCAAGACAGGGCCTGGATCTCTCCCACTCGTCGTGCAGAGGTGATGGCCACGAGGAATGCTGTCTTCCACGACAGAAACTTCAACGGCACTGAATGCATAGGCTCGAATAGGGCCCCCATGAGCCTAGTTAGTACCACGTTGAGCTCCCACGCCGGGGCAGGGGCCTTCAACGGCGGGAATGATCGGAACAGTCCTTTCATAAATTCCTTCACCAGACGATGGGACCACAAGGACGCCCGTCCTCTAGTTCTGGTGTAACGTGAGACGGCAGCCAGATGTACCTTGATGGAGGCGTGAGATAGGCCAGCCTTGGCCAAAGACAGTAGGTACGGCAATACTTGAGGGGCCGTAATCCGCAGAGGGTTAATCTTCTGTGCTCGGCACCAGACAGAGAACCTCTTCCATTTGTGTCCATAGCACTTGAGAGTTGAGGATGCCCTGGCTATTGCAAGAACCTCTCTGCAGACGACCGGGATGTCGTATCCTCCAAACTCTAGTGCTGCAGGAGCCAGGCCTGCAAGTTCAGCGACTCTGGTTCGTGATGAAGAATGGCGCCTCCTTCTCTGGAAAGAAGATCCGCGTCCGTCGGTAGCTCGACTGGTGTGGACGCTGACAAGTCCAGAAGGTCCGGGAACCAGATCTGCCTCGGCCACGCCGGTGCGACGAGGATCATCCTGCACCGGGACCTCTTGAGCTGGTTGACGAGCCGGAGTAGCAACGGCGGGAATGCATAAAGGAATAGGCCGTCCCAGGGGAACGAGAAAGCATCGCCCATGCTCCTCGGTTGAGGGAACCTGCTGGCGAACCTCCGGCACTTGGAGTTTGCCGCCGTCGCGAAGAGATCGATCTGGGGTTCGCCCCATCGTCAGAAGAGTCGGTCCACTTGATCCTGGCGCAGTTCCCACTCGTGGCACGAGCGCAGCTCCCTGCTGAGTGAGTCGGCGATGGTGTTTTTTATCCCTGCCAGATGAAAGGGTACCAGAAACATTCCATGTGCGATGGACCAATGCCACAGATCCTGGGCTTCCTTGGACAGGGCAGGGGATCTGGTTCCACCCTGCTTCCGAATGTAAAACATCGTGGTGGTGTTGTCGGTGAAGATCCTCATCACCTTGTTTTGAGGGATGGAAGGAAGGACCTGAGGGCCCAGAACACTGCGCGGAGCTCCAAGATGTTGATGTGGAGAATCTTCTCCTCCGAGCACCAAAGGCCTCTAGCGTGGAGGCCCCCGGTGTGTGCTCCCCAACCTTCCAGGGAGGCATCCGTCGTCACCGTCACCTGGTGGGCCGGGGCTAGGAAGCCTGTTCCCGCTGTCAGATGAGCGCGGACACCCCACCAATGTATCGCCTGACGGAACGTTTCGTCGAGCGAGATCCTGTCCTCGAAGCTGCCCGTCGTCTGGATCCAATGGGCGTCGAGGAATTCTTGCAAGGGCCGCATCCGAAGTCTGCAATGGGGCACCAGATAAATGCAGGAGGACATCATTCCGAGGAGGGACTTGATAGACCTCACTTTGGCCACGTCCATGGCCAGTAGACGTTGCACCTTTCCTAGGATGGTCCTTATCCTTTCCTCTGACGGTGAGGCCCGCCGCGCCACCGTGTCGAGCTGTGCTCCCAGGAACAGGGCGGCTTGCAACGGGACAAGGTGTGATTTTGGAAAGTTGATGGAGAACCCCAGGTCCGTGAGCAGCTGGACGGACTTCGCAGTGTGTTCCACGGCGAGCTCCCTTGTCCTTGCCCGTATGAGCCAGTCGTCCAGGTAGGGGTAGACGTGGATCCCCTGCAGGCGCAGCCGCGCCGCCACCGGTGCTAGGCACTTGGTGAACACCCTGGGCGCTGATTTTAATCCGAACGGGAGGGCCTTGAACTGGTAGTGCCGCCCTTTGACCACGAACCTGAGGAACTTTCTGTGCCTCTTTAGAATAGGGATGTGGAAGTAAGCATCCTCCAAATCCAACGACGACAGGAAATAGCCCTCCTCCAGCTGTCCCAGCACGTGCTGGAGGGTGACCATCCGGAACTTCTGTGCCTTGATGTATTTGTTTAGTCGTCGCAGGTCCAGGATGGGACGCCATTCTCCTGTCTTCTTCCTCACGAGGAAGTACCTTGAGTAAACTCCGGAGCCCCGAAGCCTCTTCGGGACGAGCTTGATGGCGCCTTTCCTGAGCATCGCCCGTACTTCCAACAGCAGTTGAGGGACGTGATTTTCCTTCCTGGCCACGGGAGGAATGCGGGGGCACCTCTTCTGGAACTCGAGGGCGTGCTCCAGGGCCAGGGCGTCCAGCAGCAAACGGTGGAGATGGACTCCCACACGCCGACGAACTTCGTCAGCCGGCCTCCCACCGGGGTGCTTCGGCGGGGGCCCGACCCGACGGACGGTTCAATCCTGCTTGGAGGCCGCTTTGCCTCCTTGACCACCATGGCGACGACGGCGGGATCCACCTGACTTGCCGCGTCCCCTGTAGGCCTCCTGCGATGAAGACCTTGCTGCTTGACGGTAAGTAGAGGAGCTGCTGCCGGCTCCCTTGGAGGCACCCTGTCTGCCTCCGGAGCTCCGAAAGGACAGCCGTCGCTGTTGGAGCACCCCCAGTGCACGGGCCGTCTCCGTGTCCGTCTTGATCGCCTGAAGGGATTCATCAACCGCCTTGCCGAAAAGGTTGTTCCCATCGAAGGGCATGTCCAAAACCTTGGTCTGAACGTCCTCGCGGAAATCCGTCGCCCTGAGCCATCCTCGTCGTCTCAGGCAAACGCTGTTGCCCAACTGACGGAAACCGGTTTCGGCGATGTCCATAGCCACCGTAATGGTGTGGTTCGAGGCAATCTCACCTTCCTGCAAGATTTCCAGGGCCCCAGCCCTCTTGGCATCCGGAAGGAAGTCCAACAGAGGGGCGATCTTAAACCACAACTCCCTGTCGTAGAGGGCTACGATGGCCAGGGCGTTGGCCGCCTTGATGGTCGTCGCTGCAGATGAGATGACCCGTCGTCCCATCGCGTCCAGTTTCCTACCCTCGCAGTCCGGAGGGGAGGTTGAAGTCGGGGCCGATGCCCCCCCCGCTTTCTTCTTGGCCGCCGCCGAGACGACCGAGTCCGGGGTAAGTTGCGCTCTAAGGCACAAGGGGGCAGCGTCGGGGACCCGGTACTTCTTCTCGTACCGGTCCCTCTTCGCAGGAGCCGTGGCAGGGTTCTTGAGGAGGGCGAGCCCCTCATCCCAGATGTCATCAAGAAGCGGTACGGCGAGGACCGTCTTCTTTTTAGCCTTGCGCCGCTGGTAAAGGAACCCCTCCTTCTTTTCCTCGGGGCAGAGCTGGAAGAGCTCGGATGCCCTGGAGATCATTGCAAGGAAGGATCCAATCTCGTCGGGCGGGGACGCCCGGGCAGGGGGCGACGGGGGACACGTCCCGTCATCGCCTCCGTCGTCATCCATACCCGTCATAGTCGTGTCCATGCCTGTATCATCCCCATGGGTAGTGGACAGGGGGGAAGGCAGAGAAGGCCGCAGAGGCGGGAGAGGAGGCCTAGGGTGCGTCCTCCTCCTCTTAGGCAGTGGGCTCCCCGAAGGTCCTGGCTCCGGATCTTCCGTCAGGTCTGGCTCAGCCTCCTCCGTCGGGGGAAGGGGCAACCTAGTCCTTATCTCCGAGCATAAGGACTGGATGGCTGACAAAATGGCCGCCGAGATGTCCTGCGACGCCGGAAACGACGGGCGCGAGGGCTCTTGAGGAGCCTCGTTTGCGTCACCGTCGCCCTCGTCGGGATCCCTCCCGATGGGCTGTGTCTCCTCCACGACTTGGATGAGCTCCTCTTCAGAGGTTGTGTCCGTATCCACGACGACCACCACCCCCTGCCCCCCCTTTTTCCAACGAGGACTTCGTCGGGGTCTTCTCGATGGGCCTGAAAGACGACTCCCTCCGCGGTGGCAGGGAGACTCTGGTACCTGAGGGCGCCTCCACTGGTGTAGCCTCCACAGGCTGAGCCAGGGCCGCGGCGACATCCTCAAATCGAGGTCCTAGCAGGGTGAATCACGGCCAACGTCACCTTCTGTAAGCCCGGGGCCTTCACCTTCGGGGGAGGGTCCAAGCCTCGCTCCCCCTCTGCCGGAGTCTTCGAGATCGACCGGGGCCTCTCCAGAAGCTTCGCCGGGTTCTCGGACTTCCTCTTACCCGAGCCAGAGCGTTGGCTCGTGGTTGATGGCGCCGGGGAGGGTGCGCCCTGCCTGGCAGCGAAGGAGCCCGACCGTTTGGCGCTCCCGGTGCCCGCGGACTCGCAGTGCTTAGCCTTTTGTTGGGCCCCTGTCGCCGGAGCACCCTCACAGGACTTAGAAGTCCGCTCAGACTTCTTCTTCTTCTCGCCTGGCGGGCTCTTACCTTCCAGCCAGTTGGCGAGACGGAGGTGGCGATCCTTCATGGTCCGCTCCGACATGTTTCCACAAAACGCGCAGTCCTTTTCCTTGTGCGTCTTGTCCTCATGGAGACAGTAGAGGCATAACGAATGCTCGTCCTCCTTGAAAACGTTCTGAAGCTGGCATCCAGGGCAGGTCCTGAATAGCTTCCCGGGCGTCAAGCTCCCTTTCTCCTGGGCCATGACCGGGGTAGGCCTCGGAACTTCTGGAATCCTCCAAAAGCATTGAGGGGCGTAGAAAACTCCGAAACGGATCCCCGTTGATCGGAAGTAGAAACGGTGGAGCTTGAGGCTCTTTTAACCGAAAAAAATGAGAAAATCTCCTGAAAAAAGCGCGAAAACGCAGCAAAAGCTCGAGAGCTAAGCACGAGGACTCCCCACACTTGAACGTGCGGTAAAAATCTGAGGATGGCTGCCAGGGGAGGGGCTTAGGGAGAGGGCAGTCATTGGCTGGGGGCAGTATGACCCTGAGACCAGTGATTGGTTACTACTGAGAAAGACAGATCAGAAACGAAACCGATACTGATTTTTTCTATACCGAGGATTCCCGGCCTGACGACGGGGAATATTCCTGAGCATGTGAATCCATGCCAGACCCCATGCTGGAGAAGAAGGGAGGGCCCTAAAGAGGGGCCGGTGAAGTGGCCTCACCCGGCTGGGGGGTGGGAGGGAGGGCCAGTTCAGTATCTTGATGACCTTAGTTGAATTAGGTTTCCGTGGCGAGGTAAGCCCCGGGAGAGGGGGAGGAAGGCCTGATGGTGAAGCCGGAGCAGTCGAGGTCTGGTTTAGTCAGGCGCTGGTGCGTAGGAGTTCCCTTAGCCGCCCGGGAGGCCCCCGATCCGGTGGTGCATGCCGGGACGTCCCACAGATAGGAGGGGGAACCGAGCCAGGCGTAGGTCACAGGATCTGTACAGGTGGGGCTCTGGCGAATTTGGCTGTGTTTTACTGCACCACAATGATGTTCGCAGCCGGGCCTCAGCAGGCCTCCTCCCCTCTGAGACGCGCATGCAGACCAAACGGCCGGGGCTCGGTGAGGCAGACTCCTCCGTGGTCAAGAGTTGAGTCGATTTTTCCCCAGTGGTTCCGGAACGTATTGTTGGAAATATTTGCTATTTAAGAGCCTGGATCTGCCACGATTCTGTAAAATGTTCTGCTGTGTTGCGGAGCATGAAGCTAAGCTGCCATGCCTGCTGGCTTCTCAACAGCATCCCCTTAAATCCATTTTCAATGCCTCTATTCCTTCTAGCCCCTTGTGAATCTATTTCCTCTTCACTTTCTACTCTTAGCTGGTTCTCTTTCCAGTCTCATCTCAAATGTAACTTTCTATGTCTAGTCTTTAAATCTCTCTATGTCCATATGCACGATTATCTCTCTTCTCTGGTTTCATTCTATATCCCCACTCACACGCTTCATTCTTGTTCTCAATTTTGCTTGGTGGTCCCCCGTCATCACGATTTCATTTTGCTGGCCCCCCTGCATTGGAATGCCCTTCACCTTTCCCTTTGTTCTATCACAGTGTATTCTTTGTTCCCTGACTCTATCAGGTCTTACCCTCCTACTTCACTCTGGTTAATATGGCAGTTTTCTGTTAATTCTTATCCATTCTACTGTTTGATTCCATTTACAGTGCTTTGGTGTAAAGCGCTATATAAAACTCAAAATACAAAAATACTTCGATAAAGTGGGCTACCATAGGGGCTGTGCTGTTCCGGCATCTAATGCGACACCTGTGTTCTATGATTCGCATAGGGAGCGGTCTCATAGTTTGCCCTATTTACCACAAACTGCATGGGTATTGTATACAACATACTGTGTACAATGTTTTGCAATTCGTATGTTGTTTAAGGTGCCATTGGTTGCCACTGATATCAAACAACCATTTTTATGCTGAATTTGCAGATGGAGCATGTGGCACATGGGAAATGTCCTGTCAATGGTCTCAAGTCCCAGCTAGTGGTAGTGGATCTGCTATCTTAGGCTTTGAATGCACAAGCCTGGCGAGCTGCTAAAAATGTTTTGGTCCCGATGAAGGCGGTCCAGTTCTACACACCGCCAAAATGTCTATGTGAATTTTCCCTTGGCATTGACCCTGGATGTACTATGTACTTCTATGCATTCCGAAGACTACTTTGGTTATGCCCTAATTGATCTAGGTCCGTCCTTGGATGTACTTTGTATCCTTAAAACTATTTTGGGTATGCCCCAATTGATTTATGTCTGTTGACTAGATTCATTCTATATATTCCCACAATGTCAATTAATTTTACTGTATGTGTATTTTTATCATGATGTATATCTGTTACCGTTCAAAGCAAATTGTAGGAGGTGCTTTCAACCCTTCTTTTCTTTTTTGTTTGTTTAAAAGAAATACAATTTGTCATGTCTCAATTATGTTTAATTCAGTTAATGATTGGGATAAGTAAATTGTTGTTTTGTTGTAACACAGTAGCAAAGTTACTATTACCCAGGGACTGATTCATTCTTATATGAAACAATTTAATTCAATAAATGTAATTAATTCCTGGTGGAAACCCTTCTTGTTTTGCTATGGATTCTCTCCAGTCCCCACCAGAGATGGAGAAATTCCCTTAGTGTTAAGTTATGTCATCTCGCCATCCACACGAGTCTTAGTTTATGTAGCAGAGGTTCCACCTAACAGCCTTGTAAGGTGGATGACTGCATGGATCCCTCAGTAATCTCAAAACTGACATCTTTCATATTAGCGTGAGAGAAGGTCTCATAAAACATACAAATACCTCAAAACAGACCAGATGATTTGAAGCATCTTTCAGTGGAGGCAAGAAAACAGCAATTTATGGTGATGGTGAGCAACAGGGCTTTATAGCAGCATGTCAATGACTTTGATACCAAAAATGTGACAGCCTACACACGGCATTATTCATAGCATGACATCCCAAGGGCAACCCTGTACTGTAAGACTCCTGTGACAGTGATTTATTTTTATTTGTTTGAACAGTTGTATGGCGCCTATACACAAGTGTTTCCAGGTGCCACAAGAAAAGAAGGGGGTGGCCGGGGGGGGGAGGGGAATGGGATATCATACAAAAAACAACAAGAAAAAGGTCAAGTGCTGTACAGGCCAAGGCGGCCAGTGCAAGAGGAGACAGGAGGGGGGAGGCAGAGTGCAGTGGGTAGGCGGACTGGGTAGGGATAGTCCGGGAAAGGGACTCCAAAGGCAAGTGCTGGGCGAAGGATGCAGGGAGGGACTAGTAGGGGGGTGGTCTGGTCCCTGTATGACTCAGAAAGGGACCAGGCCCCAGCACCAGCGGCAGGTGGAGAGCTTAGCAAGGGAGGGGGAGATAGAAGGCAGAGTAGAAAAAGGAAGGTATTGAGAAGTTTCCGGAACTTAAGAAGATCCGGCTCAAGTCTGATGAGGAGGGGGATCTACCTCCCACTCTCTGCCTGGAGAAACGTCGGACCTGCAGAGAGTTGGAGCCAGAGGAACAAAGGATTCGGGCTGGGCGGTATTCAGGGATGGAGAGCTGGATGTAGAGGTCCCAGGACCCCGACAGCCTTGTGGATGATGCAGAGGGCTTTGAATTTGATCCTTGCAGTCACCGGGAGCCAGTGGAGAGACGTTAGGGCTGGAGAGATGCAGTCCCTGGGCTTGAGTGGTTATTTTTTGTCCTTTCCAATTCCTTTTTTATACCAAACATAACCAGACAAATAAAAGGTGTAGTGAGGTCTGGAAGATTTGGCTTTTGTAGCCAATGAAATTTGCTGTGTTTTGCATAATTGTGGTCCATTACACAAAAGAAAGACCCCCCATCTGTAACTGTGTGTCTGGACATTTGTTTAAAGCATTTGTACTTACCAGATGTTCCATTATCAAATGATAATCATTCACTGGATAGGTTAACATAAAAGACTAACAGTTCAAGCCTTTCTGAGTGCTTTAGCTCCATGTTGGGTATATTTTGAGGGCAAAGAATTTGATAAGAAAAGTAATTAATGAGAAAGCTGCAAGCATAGTCATCAACAGACATATTAATGTGTTTTTTGGGTGGGGAAAAGCGACTGAGAAAGTAACGAGCTACTCACCTCTAACTCGTGTTCCTGCAGCATCAATCCTTTGGACACCACCGGCAAGCACCATTGCCACAGCCAGCTTCACCACAAACATGCCAAACACCTGCGGACACAGGCTGGCCAGGATCTCATTCCTACCTTGGTGAAGGACGAGAAAGAAAATACATTACAGATTGAGTAGCATGCCCTCTTGCCCTTACAGCAATATTATGCCAACTGCTACACAAAGTCGAGAAGGACCACGGGTCCACAGGTCTTCCTCTCGCTGTGCCCTGGATCCACTATTTAGATCTTGTACGTTAGTACGTCATTATAATTGTACTTTTATAACGCGCTTAATACCAACGAGTTATTTCTAAGCGCGCCATCGGGATTCGAACCAAGACAAACGCGTTGCCCCAGAGCTATCCTTTCTCCCCAGACGGAATGAAGAATCAACAATCTGACCAGCAGAACTAAACCAATTAAATTCGTAATCACTCAAATCTAAACATTAAAAAAAAGCAGATGGCTCTTTGTGACAACAGAATCAGCACTATTATTGTTGTTCGTTTATCTAGGTGGTCTAATCTTTCCTAGTTGTCTCCTGGAGGCAACATGGGCCAATAATGAAGAAGCACAGTGGGCCTCATTATGAGTTTGGAGGTAGCCATTCCGTTTTTAGAGGCATGGCTATCCCCAAACTCTGGTCCCGAAAAATGGGAATTACTGGGCCATTCCAACCTTTGCAGGCCTGGTAATTCCCATTCGCGGGACCCGGACTCAGTACATCCCCTTTCCCATTTGAGCTCCCATAGGGCTCAATGGGAATGCGGAGGATGCTAACAATGTTCCCGTTAATGACGGGACCGTTGTTTGCATCCTGTTCTGCTAGCGGGTGCCGCTCTGCACGTCTGGTCTGACCAGGCGTACAGGGCGGCCCTACGAGCAAAACTCGTAATGAGGCAACGGCGCCGGTAGCACTGCCGGCGCCGTTGTTGCCTTACCGCCAGGGTCATAATGAGGCCTAGTGTCTACTAATTCCTGTTTTTATTTAAATTAGTACAATCAGAAGACCTCTTCTCACAGATTTGTCTTTTGAGTTTTTGGAGGCATGAGCAACAGCTCAATAAACAGAGGCTCAGGTTTAACTTCTTTGATTCACGTAGAACCGAAGACAATTTGGAAAAGGAACTTCCCATTTGCCAGTGTTGCTGCCATAGTTAATCTCCAATTTCATATAGCTACTAATCTTCAATCTGCCCTGGCTTTTTAGCCAACACCACTTTGTATGTCTGCATTTGTAGTCCCATACTCAATAGGGCCCAGATTGAAAAGTTTGAAAATTCAGGACTGGCTAAAGGTACAGCACACTGTACACTATAACCAGAAATTACTGAGTGGCAAATTACTTTTCGGTACTTACTTTGTGTCGCTAAAATAGGTGTATGTATAGGGGTAGAGGTATGGGAGGGGTGGCAAGGAGGCTTGGGGGAACTCCTCCATTAAATGGGGAAAAAAAGAAAAAATGTCATGAAGCAACTACCACACAGAAAATCAACACTCTGATTTCTGTTGATGAAATCACATAGAACCCTTTAGTGGGCAATAGCTTCTCAAACATAGCTGGCAACTGGCTCCATGTGGTTTGTGATGGTTCTATGCCATGGTATCACTGGCCAGCTATGTTTGACAAGCAACTGCCCGCTAAAGAGCTGATAGTCATGCACAACTTTCAAAAGTGACTTTGCTGATGACTGAAGACTGAGATGCAGAGATAGTCATGAGAAGTGGGCAGCTTGACTGGTCAGTAGACTTCAAAGTACAGCTTTAACAATAGTTGGGTTGTTTCGATATTTGACTTTACTTTGAGATGGGACAAACCCTAAATATCTAATTTTATTCGAGGAACTTCAATCCATGGTTTGGACATAACACTGTGTGAAAGTGCTCATTGACCCTCACTGGGTACTAATCTTAGTTTGTACCTGCTTAGAAAACGTATTACTATTTATCTATTTAGCTCACCTTTTTATTTTCCTTCGAATACCAACACTGAGGTCATAAGCAGAAAGGTAATTACACTCCATTGCTGTCAATTCCAGTTTCGTTATGCAGTGAATAATTGATTGAAAAGACATGTTTACCAGCAAATGGTGATTAAAAAAACTTGAAAGGTCAATTTGAAAGATCAACTCTTGGAGCATACCTAGTCCACAAAATGGGAGAAGGTAGATTGTTCAAGAATGCACCCCAACTTAGAAGCACATCTTGTGCCTAAATGAAACTTCTATCAGAATGAGAAGAAAAGAAAGAGAAAAACAAAGTCAGAGAGCGAAAGAAAAGAAATAGATTTAATTTCCTGTTTGGGATTGATTGATTGATTGTTTATTTACTATGCACTTATACACAAGTGTTTCAAAGCGCAACCATGCATGGGAGGGGAATACATAGGGAACACAAGACAAGCAATCTTACTAGGCAAGGTGCAATCAGATTATAACAGAAACATTAAGTGCGTGGCGGGGCAATCAGGAACAAGCGCGCCCTGTCCCGTCAGAACATGGGTTAAGTGTAGAGAGATACCATTCTCATGGGTCGTAACCGAAGTGCAGTAGTACTGCGGCAAGTGCAAGGCCTGGGGGCAAGTGCAGGAGGCTGGCGAAGAAGCTTGGGACTTGTTAGGCTCTGGAGGTGCACTAGGCAGCCAGTCGTCGAAGCTGAGCAGAAGGAGACAGAGCGAGAGAGCAGAAAGAGGTGGTTAGTAGAGGAGGGGTAGAGAGAAGGTGAAGGTGAAGAGTAAAGTCTTGAGGCGTTTCCAGACCTTAAGGAGATCCGGCTCAAGACAGAGAGGAGCAGTGAGGCTGTTCCATAGGGAGGCACCTTCAGTGGATAAAGATCTCCACCTCCCCACCCCCTCGCCAAGGCGGATCTTGGAGAAGAGGCTCACTCGTAGAGAGTTGAACGAAGATGCGTGGAGGTCTGGATTGCCCGGTTAAGAAGAGAGCATGGTAGATATAGAGTGTGCCCAGGCCCCAGAAAGCCTTTTGGACAATGCAAAGGGTCTTGAAAATAATCCTTGCAGCGCGGGGAGCCACTGAAGGGATTTTAGCGCAGAGAAATGGGTCCCTGGGCATGAGGCCAAGGATAAGTCTTGCGGTTCTGTTCAGGATGAGTTGAAGAGGACGGAGGGTAGAAGAGGGCAGGTTGAGAAAGACGCCATTTCAGTAGTCCAGCCTCGAGAGGACCTGGGCTCTGGAGACAGTGAGCATCTAAGGGAAGGTGAGAAAAGGTAGAATTCCTCTGAAAAGGTGCAGTTGGTGGTAGGACTTTTTAGAGATGCCCGTGATGTGAGTTGAGTCAAAGATGACCCCAGATTTTTTGCCTCGTTGGTAGGTGGAGACGCAGGGCCAAGGGAGGCCGGTCAGAGAGAAAGAGGGAAGGCGGGAGCAGGGATCTCAATGAAGACAATCTCTGTCTTACTGGCATTGAGGCAGAGGTTGTTGGCAGTACACCACAACTGAATTGCAGACAGACAGGCGGGTATGAGTGAGGAAGAGGCCGAAGGTAGCCTGAAGGAGAGCTGTGTGTCATCCGCGTAACACTGAAAGTTGTAGGTGAAGGTGGCTATCATACGGGCCAAAGGGGCCCTGTAGTCATTGAAAAACCAGGGGGATAGGTTAGATCCCTGGGGGACACCACACGTAGAGAGAGTGATAGGGGAGAGGAAGGACCCCATTTCCACCTGGGATGGCCGGTCAGAGAGAAAGGCGGTTAGCCACGCCAGGGCCTGATCAGTGATGCCCAGGGTATCATGGAGACATGCAATCAGGGTGTTGTGGTTCACTGTATCGAAGAGAGGGGAGAGGTCGAGTAGAATGAGGACAGAGAAAAAGGAACTTGGAGGCAATGCTCAACCGTCCAGCTTTGGATGCTCATCAGGTCACCTAGAGACCAGTCTGAAGCGGCATGCCTGCGGCAGGGCATTCAGGTGACACCACTGTCAGTTGCCATGGGCTGCTGAATATCCCTGATGGAGAGAGGTGGTCTGTGACAGCTTCAGTAAAACCCACAAAGGGTCACATAGGGACTCTCCTGCCGACAGGGCACTGATGAAATACACACCTGGCTCGTCACACAGATCATGCCACAATTAGCATGTACAAGAGACCTAGTGCCCCCCCCCCCAACCTGATAGGAAGTACTGGGGAAATGTACCTGGACCACTCCCAATGCTTAGCTTATGAGGTTTGATAAAAATACAGTAGGAGGATCTGTACAAAGTGTCGCCTTCTCCCGCTTGACATAGTTCAGCATGAGCAGTTGAGTGTTTGCATTGACCTTAACTCCCCACAAACAGTAAGACATTCCTCCATCTATCTTGGCCATAGGTCGAACACATCTACACCCATCACGAAGGGCTTTGCTGTCTTTGCATTCAGTGTTCCATGAGCCACAGCAAGCAGGATAGTATCCACATAAAGGGCGGGCTGAGCATCTGCCTTCCATTTACTCCCAAAACCAAATTGAGTATACTGATAGCTGTATGCTTCCTGGGCCTCTTGTATATGCCTAAGAACCTAACTACCATTGAGTTCAACTTGCCCTTGGCTCTTCTCTGGTCCATCCATTGCCTGCTGAGCCATTTCCCTTGCCTGGTTAAGCTGCCCAACTAAAGCATATTCACAGTTTGTAGTGTCTAGATTTCTAATTCTACTACACCCTATTGTGTATAATTAATTTATTATCGAATTCCTGTTACAGATATTTCTTACAAGAGTCAACTTTCTACATACCTTGAGTCTGTTTAATGAGGTTAGTTTGGAAAGGTTATCTATTTTACCCCGGGGTAGTCTGGTTTAGCACAGTCAAAAGACCATCAGGATGGAAGCACAGAACCGGTTAAACTATATAGAGAACTGAAGCTGCTCTGCAGTCTTTAAACCTATAATGGGGTCACCTGTAGAGTTGAATTTTTAGAAATATACATTAGTTCTTGTGTCCCAGGAGCCATACTGGCTTCCCGTCTTGGGCTTGATGGGAGCTAAAGCCACTGCAGTGGTCAGTGGGAGACGTACAGAGCTTCAGATAGCCTGTAAGCCCAGGCTGCCTACTTACATGCACTGTCTGGGGGAAGTAAAGTCAACTTTACACCTTTTATTTTTTGCTACGATGTCCTTGCATGACTTACCCAACTCCATTGAATTTTCTTCAATGTGCACGTTCTCCCTCCCAAGACCTGCAATGTGCCCAGCTTTCCCTCTACTTCACGCCTCAAGCCCCCTCCAGGCAGAGCCAATCTCCCCTTCTGAAGCATATATTAGAACATGGAGGTGGGCATAGCTCAGCTGAAGTGGCACAGAGCATGTCAGAGGGTGTCCTGAGAGAAGAGGAGTGGTTCATTGATCAGCTACATGTCTGAAGATGTGCAGAGTGTAGGTGATGGGATGCAGAGAAAGGCTGAGGGTATTTAGCGAATGAATGAATATGCAGCAGGTCATGGCATAATATGTAAAGTATACATGATTATGTCAGGAAAAGCATTAACTGGCCAAGAGCGTGCAGAGCATAAATGTGCATAGCTGTGCGTTTGTAAGGCAGGCAACTCTGCACACACTGTATCAGATTCAAGGGTGTACAGTGTGTTAACAGTGATTCAACATGCAAAGTGTAACTGAAGGTCAGGTTGTGCAGGCCATGGGTAAACCATGGTGCTTTTCTCAAAGCTAATATTTTGTTACCTTAATAGTACAGATCCTAGATTGTGATATAGATCCCCTCATACCTGCCAACTTAACATTCCAATTGGGAGATGGCAGGACAGGCCTTATTTTTTCTTTGCATACTGGGAATTGTAATCAAGGACTGATAATGGAGAAATAAAGGAACATAAGACCCAGACTGTAAAGAAAAGGCAGAAATGGATTACAATCTCCTGAAGGAAAAGGGGCATGCATGGGCTCCTAGAAATGGAGGTGCAGAGGGGGCTGGTGGTCTACTATAAAAAAGATCATAGTTTCCAACACAGTAGTGGTTTGACTACTCTAGTCCATCACATGGATGATAAAACCAGATACTCACCTAACTGACAGCCATTACAACACTCTGACAAGCATGAAATACATCAAAATCAATTTGTGATTATGCCTACATTAGAATGACTAAACAACCAAATCTCAAACCACTGAACTCACCTGCCAAAGGATCGTTCTCATACTTCTCCCAGAAGTCTTCAAACTCCTTGCGGACTTCTTCATTGATGACAACTCCAGTGGGCTGCTGGTTATTCACAACAATAAAGTTGGCTTGGAGAACAATCTCCACATCACAGCGCTTGTCCAGACAGAAAGGTTTCCACCTGTGCATTACCACACCATATACGGTCACGTCATCACCTGGGGAAGAAGAAACACAAATGATGAGCCAACAGGCAGCTGATTAACCCAGGTTGTAATAGCAATAATACCTGTGCCAGCATATACATTTGGCCCCAAGCCTCTACCGGGCAATCCAGACCATCATTGCAAGTATTATTGCTTAAAGGAAAAAGACTGAAACTTTGGATATTTATCATAACAATCTATACAAATCTTATTGTTTTGAGCCCTTGTTGATCTCATAAAAACTGCATTGATCTGCTCCTCTAATTTTGAGACAGTTTGGCCTTTAAAGTGTAAGAACAGTTTTGAGCTAGGCAATTTTAGTTTGTACACTAAGCAGTTCAGTCAGAGACCAGAAATTAAGGAATATGTCACCACCATGCCAATCAGGTTGACCCATTTCCCACCCTAAACCAGACACACAGACGGGACATGGTCTCCAGTTATACTAATGCGTACACTAATTCTGTGAATATAGAACTTCACAGCCTCTGTTAAGAAGTTGATCAATGTATTCACTACAGATTTACTAACATTTCAATGATGAAAAACATACTAAATCCCATCTAGTGCTAGGGGTCAAATGTAATAGGAAACAAGCTCTCCACATGTATAGTGTTTATTCTCTGTAGAGAGTTGAGTGCCTTACTCATAGCTCCCTTCTTTCAGTGTACATACTTTTACATTCATTTTTTAGCCTCTTCTTCATTGGACTGTGCTTAAACAATGTATCCTTTTAGGATAACATCTCTGAACAGTCTTCAATGCTGGATTTCCTGGGGAAGTCACTTATTTTGAGGATCAGGCAACAGCGTGTGGGAATACTTGCTGGCATATAGGACCCAACAATTCGGCTTCATACCTTGTACATTTGAGTGTCCACGGGGTCCTGGGCTAAAAGCCGACTCTGCATTTCTTCACAGGGATCCATTCTGGTATAAGGGACACTGCATTTTCAAATAGGATCACTTGATTATTAATTGGGTAACTTCTTCCAGGATGCCCGCAATGTGAGTAACCCCCAGATCTGGGACTTCTTGCTTTGCCATTCTCTAAAAAGATTTTTAGTGTGCTGCCTTGAAGGTTGGATTCACATTCCCTTGAGTATAAATACAATTATGGAAGTGGTCATTGAAGACAGGGATATTTGTATAGCAACATATTGTAGATATTCAGAGTAAGTCCTCAGACTCCGAAAGAGCAATGACGAGGATGACTCTGCAATGTCTGGGGTCTTGGCCCAACTACACTCCAACTCACAACCCCCTTTTTCTTGCACGGCCTATTCTTCAAGTCAATCCTCCTTTACAACTCTCCCTGGGTTACTTAGTAGCCTACAGACAGGTTTACAGCCATGTGACTCCCCATGTTTGGTGTTTCCTTGACACTGTGATCTGCCATCCAGTGATAAGCAATGTTCAGAACCCTTCGCACCTCCATTCCATTGTTTCCGAAGTAGTGCCTTAATACCTGGTTTGCGATTAGTAATGTGTCGATGATGTGCATCTCAAACTGATCTAACGTCAGGGCACAGATCGGCACTAGATGGCCAAAGAGCTCAGCAAAGACAGACACAAAAGAACAAAGAACACAAGTTAGTCTAACTTGTCATCAGGAATGGAGCATAGAAAAAACCATGGAACGGAACAACTGTCCGCAACCCTGTCCAGAAGAAAGAAAGAGGGTGGATTGCTGTATGCAATAGGACATATCCCTACTTTTGCCACATTTTTGCGAGAACTCAAAACAATACTAGAGCATGGAACATGCCAGGGGCAGAAAGGTGGTAAAAGCTAGGCTGCAGGCAGGTGGAAAGGCAAATAACACTTCCCCATAATATTTTAAACTGCAGTAGGCATTGAAATAAAAGCATCAGGTATGGAGTGGGTGGGTGCTGCAGGGAGGGATAAAGTAGGAGAAATGGCCCAGTGTGTGCATGCCTTTCTCAAACCATTTATACCAGTCTGCATGCCTATACCCTTTACCCCAATTTTCCAACTCACGTATCCATTACCTAGACATGTTGTCAGTAGCTGCACGTGGGCATCATCATTGAATTTATAAACACTGAACACCTCAGCCGACATGCTCGCATCATTATCTTTCATTATGTATCTCTGCCACTGTGAAGGCATCATGAACCAAGACAGACAACAGATTCAAACTTCAAAATAAAATGGTTGATTAACTCAAATGCCAGAATGGTTGAAGGCCTAACTTGCCCTATTCTAAGGTGGAACTTCCCTACCTGAACGAAACTAAGGTAAGTCAGAGTCAGTAAGTTCAACTTAAATGTCTGTCTGTGTCCAAGGATTATCCTTGCCCTCACAACTAAAGCTAAACAATGTTTAGGGATGTTAACAATAGCTCCACAAAAGTCTTGAGATTACCTTTCCCTAGTTCAAACAGTTCCACACAGTCCTCGGGGTTCCCTTCCCCAAGTTCAAGGAAGCATAGTTCCAAAGAAAAGGGTCTTGAGGGCCCACTCCTCAAGAAAGCATTAAAGTTAATCCAGTCTCAAGGTTCCCTTCCCCAAGACTTTAGTTTCTCAATTTATACTTGGTCTCAATTTTGCAATGTTCAAAACAACTTCAAATCAACTTCGTACTACTTTGCGATAAGCTTAACAGTTCAATCAGCGTACTCCTTCTGGTTTGCTTTAACAAGGTCTTTGGCTTTCAGAGAGGAAGGATTCAGTGGTCCAGGCTCAGTTGTCAAACCACACGGTCCACCCATTACAGGTTGAGCAACCAGGAACCCTATGTTCTTTGGCCCACACAGGCTCTTCTGCATTTGTCCCTGTGTGTAAGTTCACATTCACTTGGCTCCTCCTTGTCAGACTCTTGGCTCTGCCACATTGTATTATATATGCTTGGCCAGTGCTGGGTCGTGCCGCACTGTATTCATAAATAAGAAATGTATTTATTTATTTGTTAAGCGCACTAAACTCTTAGGCATCAAGGCGCCATTTCATTCTTAAGGCATACATTACAATTGACAGGCATAAGTTACGGTTTACAGATAAGTCAGTAGTCGACAAAGCGGACCAGCTAATAAGTCAGTTAGGAAACAGGGGTCTTAAGGTGCTTCCTGAAGGTCCAATAAGATTGTTCTGAATGAAGGTGAGGGGGCAGAGCGTTCCAACTCTTGGCAGTCAGGACAGGGAAGCTGGAGAGAGCCTTATTTGGATCTTCTGAATTGCAGGATGGAGAGTACATTGGAATATGCTAGGCGGGTAGGTCTGGTGGAGTGGCACTTGGTGAATTTTTGAGACAAGTACTTGGGCGCCTTATTGGAGAGGCACTTGTACGTGATGGAGAGTGACTTGAAAATGATGCGCTCCTGGATAGAAATTAATAGTTACTCACCATAGTGACTAACATACTCTTAGTCCATAGTCCCCTTTCCTTCCTACTGTATGGGCGTCCCTCGCGAGAGATGAGAGACAAAACCTTTTTCACCAGAAAAATCTTCTTCCCTTTAAATTTAGAGGCGCACAGGGCACGGCCCTGGGAGCATGCGCTCGACTGACTCCGCCCACCGGCGCCACTCCTCAGTCCCCATTGACGTGTCGACAATATGCAGCATTGCCTAATGACACCAGTATTATTAGGAGAGGAGGATGGTGGGACGTATGGAGAAAAGGGGATTATGGACTAAGAGTACTTTAGTCACTATGGTGAGTAACTATTAATTACTCTTACATCCCGTCCCCTTTCCTCCATACTGTATGGGGGTGTCAAGATGAGGCTCTGCAATGACTAAGTATATCTCTGTTCCCAAGCACCGGCCAGGGAGGAATGACGCCACTCCCTGGCCAATTATTGAGGCCACAGGTGCAAAAGGCAGGAACTCGGGTAACCAGGCAGATGCAAAGGAATAGGCAATCAAGCATGAATAACTCACAACAATGTATAAAACAGCCTAAACAAGGAATGAAATGACACCTACCAGTGTGCTTTGTGGAGCTGCAGTATGGAAGACAAATCCCGAGATGTCCCTCCCTTGGGTAATGTCGGTAGATAGGGGCCCCAACAGCAGCAGGATGACCAAAAGGGCCACAGGGATAGGCCGTACCAAACACCTGAGGTATCACAGATGTAACCTGCACCTTGATGGTAGAGAGGAGATGGTAATCTCTAAAGTGATACCTTGAAGTGTCCAAATAGCCAGAGGCGTATTCCAAAAGAAGTCTGTGATCCAAAGCCAGTAGTCAATAATCAGCTAAGCAGGAGTTCCAATAGGCTAAATCCAAAGTAATCCGTGATCTGAAGCCAGTGGTTAAAAACCAAAACAAACAAAAAAACAAAAAGTTCCAGAACACCAAATCCAATAGGGAAAAAACAGATTCAAAGCCAGAGTCCGGGAGCAAGGTCCAAAATCCGAAGTCGGGTAACAAAAGAGCTAAACGCCACTCGCCCCAAGAAAAACAGCTGAGAAGCATGGAGTTGCATTGCCGGTGGTCTTTTATACAGAAGTGCTTCCTCGTTGGTCATGTGAGCGCGTCTGCACCCTCGCGGGGTCACGTGAGCGACGCTGCGTGCACCCACGTGACCAGGAAGCACCAACCAGTGTGTGCGGCGGCTTGCTCCGGTCACAGACATCATAACCGGGCTTATCCCAGCGCCAACGCGACCAGAGCCGCCAAGTTCCTGGACGACGCCTTCCTCCTGTAACAACCCTGGAGGAACGAGGAGCTACCACAGCATCCCGCTGCTGTTGGGAAGGCGAACAGGTATTGCGTTGTGGGGAGGTTTTGGGTGGGACATGAGTGGGAGCGGAGAAGATACCATGCCTGGAGCGTGTGGGTGGATTTGTGACAGGGGGATTACAACTGAGTGTAGCCCCAGGGTGGAGAGGAACCCCCCCTTAAGCGAACAGGTTTCTCAGAACCGCCTGCCCGTAAACCGCATCTGGCCTATAGGCGACGTCCAGACAGTAGTGCTTGCAAAAGGCTGAGGGAGTGGCCCAGGTGACAGCCCTACTGATGACCTGCCACGGCACATGGTGCTGGAAGGCAATAGCCGTGCTCTTGGCCCTGATAGCATGGCCATGCAAATTGGATGGAACCGGCCTGCATTGCCCCCATAGGCCTCTTTGATGGCCGCGACCATCCACCTAGAGTTGGAGGCCTTGGAAGCCTGATAACCTGGCCTTGCACCTCTGAAGGTAACGAAAAGGGCATCTGACTTGAGGAAAGCCCTGGTCCTGTCCAAGTAATACTTGGGAGCGCGCCTGACATTGAGGCGATGCAAGACTTTCTGAGGTTCATCCTTGGGATCGGAGAAGAAAGTAGGTAGAACAATCTCCTCGTTAAGGTGGAAGGCGGATGGGACCTTAGGTAGGAAAGCAGGGTTATCCTTGTGAAAAGTGGTGTAGGGCACTGATGCCACGAGGGCCTGGATCTCGCTGACCCTGCAAGCTGAGGTGAGGCCCACGAGCAAAGCTGTCTTTATGGTAACCAATCTGATGTCAGTGGATGCCATTGGCCCGAATGGTTTGTGGGCCAATGCCCCCAATACCACATTGAGGTGCCAGACTGGATGAGGCCTCTTCACGGGAAGATAGTCTGTGGAGGCACGCCAGGTTCTGCTTGACCACAGGGTTAGAGGAGGAAAAGAGACCCTGCTCTGAATTTCTGTAGGCACCTATGGCTGCCAGGTAGGTGCGGCATGTATCGACTTGCACTCCGGAGTGTGCGAGGTGTTCCGAAAAGGAGAGGAAATCATCCAAAGAGCACTTGAGCGGGTCAATCTCCTTAGAGCTGGCCCAGTGTCAGAATCTCAACCATTTGCTTTTGTATTGGCTCCTGGTAGCTTTGCTTCTGGCGCCCTGTGCAATGTCCAGGTTAGCCTGGGACAGGTTCAAGTGTTTCAGAGTGACTTGCTCAGGAACCACGCTGCAAGGGCTAGTTTGTGAGGCGCAGGGTGGAGAACTCTGCCTCCCTGCTGTGTCAGGTGCAGAGCTGGGCCCACCGGTAGGTGAATGGGAGGCGTGTCCGATATGCTGAGCAGCTCGGAGAGCCATGGTCTCGCCGGCCACCATGGAGCTATCAAAATGATGCTGAGGTGACACGATTGCTTTATCCTGCAGATCACCCTGTGGACCAGGGGGGTGGGCGGTAAGGCGTCCACTGTAGGTGGGATTCATCGCCCAGGGAGCCGGGCCCTGCCCCTGCCAGGAGGCGAACTGCTGGAATTTGTTGTTGTCTGGGTAGGCAAACAGATCCACTTGGGGATGCCCCCATCCGAGGAAGATTTCCTCCAGTACCAGGTCGTTCCAATTGCCACTCGTAATTGTCCGCCCCCAGTCTGCTGAGCATGTCCGCCTCCAGGTTGGAGACTCCCGGGAGGTGGACAGCAATGAGGTAGATGTTGTTTTCCAGGGCCCATTCCCACATGCTGATAGCGAGGTTGCACAGTGAAGGGGATCTGGTACCCCCTGCTTGTTCACATAGTACATGCTGGTGGAGTTGTCGGTCTGGATAAGTACTATCTTGCCCTCTATGAGAGGGAGGAAGGCTTTGAGAGCCAGCCATATGGCTTTCAACTCTAGCCAGTTTATGTGGGACTCCTGCTCCTGCCGGGTCCAGACACCATGGACACTGTGGTTGTCCAGAGTGGCTCCCCAGCCCTCCAGGGAGGAGTCAGTTGTGACAGTAACCCGAGGGAGAGGCTACTGGAATGGCCTGCCCCGCCGTAGGTTGAAGTCCTCGGACCACCAGAGGTGGTCCAGGCAGAGAGACGTGGTAATGTCCACAGGCTCAATTGTGAGCCCTTCTCCTGATTCCAGGAAGCTGCGAAGTGCAGCTGTAGTCTCCTCATCCTGAGTCTCGTGTGGGGGACGGCCAGAAGGACCCCCGCCATAATCCCCAGTAGGTGTTGGTACCACCAGGCTGAGGTTGCAGTCCTGGAGAGGAGGTGCATAGTAGCTCTCTTGATGGCCATGATCTAGTCCTCTGAAGGGAACACTCTCAGGGAGCCGGTGTCGTCCCAGATGACGCCCAGGAAGGTCAGCTTCTGCGTGGGTTGAAGCTGAGACTTCCTGAGGAGATTGATAGTAGACCCCAGGTCGTGGAGTGTTTTCATAAGCACAGAAGCGGTGTAAAGAACCACCTCCGGAGATGAGGCCCGGTCGAGCCACTTGTCCAGGTCTGGGTAGATGTGGTGGCCCTGGGCCCTGAGGAGAGCTGCCACTGCATTCATCAGTCTGGTGCATACCCTGGGGGCTGAGTTGAGGACGAAATGTAGAACCTTGTACTGGAAATGGAAGCCCATGATCCTGAAGCGCAGAAAGGACCGATGCGGCTGCCAAATTGGGACGTGTAGATACGCGTCCTTCAGATCCAGGGAGCACATACAGTCTTCCCTGTTCAGTGTCTCCGCAATGAGAGCTGGCGTAACCATTTTGAATTTTTGTAGAGGTAGGGAGAGGTTGAGGGTGGAAGGTCCGACACAACTCTCAGGCCAGCCTGGTTCTTCACCTGTATGGCGAAAATCCTGGAATAGAAGCCCAATCCTCTCTGGGAGGCTGGGACTTCTTCCACTGCCTGGATCTCTACAAGTTGCTGTCCCAATCTGTGGGAGAGGAGGGGATGAGGGAGGAGAGGGAAGGACTGGTAGGCAGTACCCCGTGGAGACTACAGATAGGATCCAGGGGTCTGAAAAGTTTTGGCGCCAAAATTGCATGCGAGAGGCAAGCCTGCCCCCCACTGGAGACACATGGTCCCGTAGGGGCGTGTCATGCCTTTTTACCCTCTGAGGCTGCTGAGGAGGAGGGGGGGGATTGGAAAAACCCCTTGCCCCCCCCCCCCCCACCCTTATTTTGTTGTTTCCTCCCATGCTGACTCAGGGAAACAGTCAGGTTGTCTGGACCTCCGTTCCTGGAAGCCTCAGAACCCTCCAGACACCTGCCCCTTGTCAGGGCATGGATTGGACTGGGTGTACGCCTTGGGCGTGGCTTTCGTAAGAATAAAGACTTAGCGGTCTGTGAGCTGTTCTTTTTTATCTAATTCTTCATCAGTGGAGGAGTGGAAGAGGTCACTAACCTTGAATGGAAGGTCCAATATGTGTTCCTGGACGTCCGGGTTGAACTTAGTAGCCCAGAGACGGGCCATCCTTCTCATGTCTGTGGCGATGCAGATGGCCCAGCCAGAGGTATCAATTTGTGTCATGACCCTTGCCCCTGGCCTTCACTGGCAAGTCAGCCTTCCAGTTAGGGCCAAGTCAAAGGCCTTAAAACCTCATCCAAGACTCTCTTGGAGTCAGTCCTGGCGTCTTTGGCGCCAGGCTCATATCCATCATGAAGACCAACATTAGAATGGGACTATTTACTTGGGATTATTTAACTTGGGGGGGGGTTCAGCCAACATGGAGGCACAAACATAGCTCAGTTACAAGGAACTGAGCTATGCAGTCTAGTCTTTTGGGTGTGGCAGGCCTGGGACTACTTTACCTGGACTACTTTGGGTGTGCCAGGCCTGGGACTATTTTACCTGGACTACTTCACCTGAGACTGTTTAAACCACACCTAAACAGTAGAACATGCTTTGCGTTATTCTGCTGTGGGCAGCGTAATGGTCACCATGTCCAGTTCTTTGATGCCAGTTTACCTGAAACTGTCATGACCCGACGAAATTTCCCCTTCTGGACCTCTTGGTCATTGTCACGAAGGGCTTGTACTCCTTGTTCCTCCCAACATGGCCGTACCAAGCTCCGTGCTACGCACTAGCTTTCACGTTGTGGCGCGTACTATAAATTGGTCACGCCCCTGCGGGTCCACGCGTCTCAACCCTATCTTCGGTAGTGACCCGACGTGCGCTTACTCTCTTCATTGGTTTCCTTGATCCTCTTCCTTCCTTCCTTGCCTTTTATCCTGTTCCTGGATTTTCCCCCCTACTTACTCGTTCATCGCTAATCCTGGATACCCTGGAACCACGAACTTCCCGGAACTCTGAAAGCGTCCTGCAACCTGACGAGGCTCGGGCGAGCCTATTCAAGACCCGAACCATCCACAGGAAGAGTCCTGCAGCCGAACAAGGGAGATCCCGATCACAGGTGAGACGGGGGGAGATTTACGACAGAAACCAAGGACCTGCAGAGAGCGAAAGAACACTACGAAGCTTACCTGGAACAGTATCCTGTCTTCAATCCATCGCCGACTTCAGTTCCTGAAAGTTCGAACTCCATCATCCGGCACCGCATGCATCCTGGAATACCATAACCTGGAAAGAGGAGAAAGAAAGACAGCATTAGTAAGCGTTTACTCACGTTTCCTCCCGAATGAAGAAAGCCACACAATTCTTACCTGGGTAGTCATCTCCTGGTCAGTATCATTGCTGGAACATTATGGCGCTCGGCGAGGAACATCGCAACCTGCAAGGAGAGAAAAGATACAGGTTAGCAATATAAAAGGCGAAACAGCGCAGCGCATCGCGCATTACTCACCTGACAGCATCGCGCACGCCACGCTTTCGTCTACCGGCCCATGCTCATCTTCAAACTGCATGACAACACCAAAATACCTTTCCGTACCTAAAAGGAAAGAAGCAAGACATTATTATTCGAACTAAGAGGAACATAAGAACTGCATATAAAGACTGTAAAGCAGCAAACCTATGGAGTCGCAGCAGGCCTGGATTCCCACACGGGGGCTTGCACCAGTGAAGTAACTTGGTCGCTACTCGCCCCCTACACCTACGCGCCCCTGCCACGAGGAGCAGGACGGAGAATCCACCTTTTACAATATTAAGGTGAGGAGAGGGCCCAAGGGGGAGGAAGGAGTTGTGGCCAGGGGAAGTGGGAAAACAAAGACAATCTGGTGTTGAATCCAGCTCTCCTATATTGCAGACCCATCTTTAACCAGAGGCCTTACCAGGGAACCGGGAGAGGGTTCGAGACTGCAAATCATCCAACCAGGGCTGGGTGGCGTCCCCGTGGATACCAGGTGAGCGTAACACTATGGGCCACTGAGGACTCCATGATGTCAGACTCTACCAGCCTGGCTTCTCCTAGTCCCCGCTTTGAAGCAAGCCTGGCTTTGGAGTGGGAGTTCTGAGAGGAAGTCTGCGATTTCCCGCCAGAGCCTTTGGTTAGCAGCTGCCAGCATGGCATTGGCATGATGCAGGGAGGCGGAGTACAGCTTTTTCCCGTACGCCTCCAAGATCTTCTCCTCCTTACCTAGCAGCGCCGAGGACAAGGTGGCCGAGGACGACTGAGGCTTAGAATAGAGTGACGCTGCAGCGATCACCGAGACCGAGGAGTGCGGCTACAGATGAGCCAAAAGCAAGAGTGTATCCCCCTCTAGGTGCCTGTACTTAGCGTCGGGGCGCTGATTGACAGTTTGGGCCAAGTGCGGCTTGAGCCACCCCTTCTTCTGCATCGGGATCCCCGTCTTGGATGGGGGCCTTAGGGTGAGGACCTCTGCCAGGACCCCCTCCTCGGGCTGCTCAACCTCAGGCTGGGGAAGGCCCAGATAATCCGCCAGGGTCGCATGGCGTTTGTGGAAGGTCCTTGCTGACGATGGCGTGTCGGGTTATCCTCCTCATCTGTGTCTGCCTGAGTGCTCGGAGGATCCAGAATTGGTGGAGGGGTACCGGCGCGCCGCGGGCTGCGGTGTGAGAACCGGAGCCTGTGGAACCACCTGTATTGCCTGAGGCACGGGGGCGGGGGCAGGAGCCGGCAAAGGAAGCGCGGGCATCGCTGGGGCCTGAGGCACAAGAGCCATTGGAGGAATGAATAAGGGTACCGGTGGAGTGACCTGAGGGAGCATGTCCCAGCTAGCATCCCGAAGGATAGACCCCCATCTGGGGTGTTCGCATCAGCACCAGAAACCTTTCGAAGAACCTGCCTTCGGAGGCTGAGGAGGTAGCACGAGATATTGACGGAGTGGCCATGGGCTGCTGGGGCCAGAGCACACACTGTCAGGGATGCAGGGGGAACCTGCCCTGCGCTGCTCATGAATAAGCTGTAGGCCACGTACCTCGTGACCACAGTACCACAGGTATCGGGCGAGTGGCCATTTTGTCTGGCGCCTCGGCCATTTTATCAAGCTGCATGCCAGAGTCTTAGTGCCTAGCTCGCTGGAACCAGCCCGTCCAAGACGCTTGGTGTTGGAGCGTAAGGCCTATCCCGCACCTCAGGCCAGGGCCTGGAAGGCGTAATGCCCTCAGCAGAACTGCCGGTAGTGCTGCATGAAGGTGCCCCCTCAGACATTATGCTGATACTAGGGCGTTGCCCCTCGGGAGTAACCCGGTATAAGAACCCTGTGGTCCCACAGCACCAATAGCAGAAGGATCAGGAGACCCCTCGGCCATAAGGCCGGTAGCTGGACTAGCCTTGGTACGGGCGCTGGTACTAGAGCCCGATAGGCAGTCCATCGGGCGCTTCTTCGGAAAGGAGTTGCCCTTGCGAGGTACTATGGAGAATAGAGGCCTGGTCTTTGGCCTCGAACGAAATTTGATAAAATCCTTGAGGTCCTTCGGAGGCGACGCCTGGAAGAGCTCCCTCCACCTAGCCAGTCTGTTTTTCAGCGCTCGAGGTGCCAAGGAATCACACGCAGAGAAACCTTCCCAGCTGTGGTCGGGGCCAAGGCAGCAGAGGCAAAGGGCGTGGGGATCTATTGTGGGGAAGAGCCACTTGCATGCTGGACACCTGCTGAAGCCCGTTGAAGTTGACATGCGCCGGTTAGTGTAGCATCGGAGGACCACGTATCTAGAAGAAAAGACAAGATAGAAGAATATCTGGGGAAGAGCGCGTGGTATTACGTGGTCGAAGCCAAACCCAGTAGCGCTGGTGAAATCGGCCCGTTCCCATCGATGCGAAAAGGGAACTGCAGAGTAGCGCTGGTGGGTGGTGAGGTCCGGCGAGCGCATGCTCCCAGGGCTGCACCCTGGTGCTCCTCTAAATTTAAAGGCAAAGAAGATTTTTCTGGTGAAAAAGGTTCCGTCTCCTGGTCCCTCGCGAGGGACGCCCATACAGTATGGAGGAAAAGGGTCGGGACGCAAGAGTATGCCAGTGTACTTTTTTACTGGCAGCTGAGTAGTGATCTCATGGGAAAGCAGCCAAAGACTTAGTAAATAACCTAGTAATACTCATGGACAACGGCCTGGAACCGCAAGTCAACGCAATCGCCAAAAAATGCTTCTTCCTCCTGCGACTGCTCAGAGGATTACTCCCCTAGCTTTCCTTCCCTCACAGAGCCCTCACAATCATATCCCTGATACTCACAAGAATTGACTACACAAACAGCCTCTACCTTTGAATGCCGGAAAGACTCACCAAGAAACTCCAAAAGGTGCAAAATACTGCAGCCAAAGTCTAAACAGAAGAGACCAAATCACTCCGGCACTGAAAAGCCTACACTGGTTACCAGTAGAAAAGCGCATCAAATTCAAAGCACTCTGCATCGCCACAAAGCTTTGCACAGACAAGGAGCTGTATTCCTCAAAGACCAGATTAGCCGGTATCGCCCAAGAAAGGGCCTATGATTCAGCAACGACCTACAAATAGAGGCAAAACACTACAAAAAAAGAACATTTGGTGGAATAGAGTTCTCACGTCTAATTGCTAACATCAAGAACAACATGCCCAAAGAAATTAGAAGCACAAAAGAGCACATCACTTTCAGGAAACGGCTAAAAACCTGCCTATTCAACGGACAATGACAACCTCGAAGGACACCAGCAACAATAACACAACAGACAAACAACTAGAGTGGAAACGAGATGGGCCAAAAAACCACAGCCAAAACAGGGCTAGATACCATCTGTTAGGCAGAAACCTGTGCAGTTCCCTCTGGGACCACTGCAAAAGATTTAAGACTACAGGTGTTTGGCAGTAAACCCACTTGGTAGCAGTCTGCACCACACAGATTCACTTGGTAGCTGTGGCTGAGCAGTCAGACTTCCCTCAAGAAGAGTTAGGCAGTATACAGAGTATTCACAATAGGTCAGAAGAACACAGTAGAGCAAGTAAACACTGACCAGAGCTTGGTGTAAAAGAGATATAATTATTTATTTTAAACCACATCTAGAAAAACACACAGACACTAATAGTAAGCAATTCAAAAACACGGTCACTAAAAGATATACACTCCCTTAAAAGAATATTAGACAATTCTTTAGTAAAGCCCCACTTATTTTCAGACAGCGGTGAGCGCTTAACGTAGATGGCACTCTAATAATTCGTTTTAAAAGGGAGAGAAAAGCAGAGTATATATTGAAACAGATCCCAACACTTTTACAAGAACAGAACAAGAGAGAAGGCAAAGTAAAACCGTGAAGTTAGAGTTCAGTAGGCCGGATCCACTTTAAGGGGATCAGAACGAAATGTGTCCAAGGTCACACGGTTGCAGTGCACAAAAGTCTTGAAAAGGTTCAAAAAGAGTTGGACCAAAGAAAGGGACCAGTTAGAAGGTCAAGGCGGCCAGCCCAGTCCAGAAGGTTAAGGGATTATTATTACCTTGTAGCAATCTTTAGAAAGGGAGTCCTGGCGGACACGGTACCTTAAAGTGGTGAGAATACTCCAGCGGGGGCGGTTGTTCCTGGCAGCGGATGCAAGACGGTGCTTCGTCCGGGGGAAGAGAGGATCTCGTCAGGGAGGAAGACAGGAGTCCGTTGCACTGCCAGGGAAGAAACCAGCCGCAGAGTTCTCAGGTAAAAGGAGCGGTCCTTTGATTTGCGGTCCAGTGGTAAGTGGCTATCCGGGTTGCCGGGGTGCTTGGCACTGGCAATTCGACCACAAGGCATCCTGGGATGCGAAGAAAAGAAGGTAAACTGGTTGTGCCCACCAGTCAGGGGAAGAAGCCTCTCCAGCCGGGAGATCTTCTCTGTCGTCGGGAAGTGGCGAGTCGGTTCTGCAGGGCTCCACCGGTGGTGTCGTCGTGGTAGGTCGGCTCAGCTTCTCCCTCGTTGGATTCTCAGGTCCTGTGGCGACTTCTGAAGTTCCAGTCCCCAAAGCCCTGCTTTTATGCAGCACACCCCCATTCACTCAGCCTAGCTGTCAATCAAACATGCTAAGTGGTGAGCCGGGCCAATCACACAAGAGTGCGACTTGAGTTACCAAGGTAACTCAGTCCAGGGTGCCTAAACACCCTCCAACACCCCCTGTGGTACCCAGACATAGTGGCACCACTTTTGGAGGCTTCTGTGGAGAACCCTGCCAAAAAGTGGAACAAAGGGCTCGACTTGGTTTGGAGTCACAGAAGAGAACACAAACGCCATTTTAGATATGCCAAAAAATACCAACTGGCGAATTAATATTAAATAAATAAACCGGCGGTATGTTCGAGGCTATGAGAATTAAATAATTAAAGTTGGTAGCCTCGAACAATGGGAAAATCCCATAGGGATATATTCGCGGTCGAATATAGAAAGTAGTATCCACTGCCACCAGCCAAAACTCGATCAGGGGGGACGGAGACATGCCCCCTCGACTAACAGACCCTGGGGCAATCGAATTGCCCCAACCAGTATGTCCATAATATGATGGTTTGTACCAGTTTCTGTTAATAATTTGGGACTAGTAAAGCCAATGGTGACTTCACATGCCTTGGGAGACAGTAGTCAGTCCCAGGGTATGGAGTCTATGGTGGGGTGTCACTTTGACACCCCTGTGTCACTGCACGGAGGGTGCTGTGTAACACACATAGTAAAAACACATGAGACCCTATGGAGTAAAGGACCCCATAGCCCATAAAACACATTAACATTCAAAGGAACACCATAAATCATGTCCAAGAGTGGGAGAAAAAGCTCACTCTTGGCAGGAGAAGAAAACAAACTCCAGAAATCCAGCAAAACTGCTGGGGGACTCACTAGGTTAGGAAATTCAGCCTAAAGAGAGAATTCTCCCTAACACCATCAAGCGGCAACCAAAGAGCCACGCCAGAGGCTTCAGAAAAATGACCGACTTACTAACCCATTCTCTCCTTCCTGCTCCTCCAACATAACTGACGCCATACCAGACCATGGGCTAATCACACTACACAAACAAACCAAGAATCAATTTTATGTCCACACGAGCATCTCTAGATGCTGAAGCACACCAAAAGTGAACCACCCACATAGTCCATAAAACCATCAACAACGTAACTACACACCAAGACACTGGATAATCTTACAGCGACGGCCACCTGTGACTCTGGATCCCTTAGGGACACCATCTAAGCAGTGAGGACAACCGAACCAATCACAATCCCACACAACACACTTACACCAACACAAAACACTACCACACACCCGAGGCACTGAATCTTACCTCTACGGTGAAAACACGAGGCCTCCCGTATAAACTTCCACATGCAAAACAATACTCACAGGTGCCAGTTCCTCCTGCTTTTGAACCTATCCTCTCCCTCTATCCTCACCAATCCCCCCTCCCCCTCTCTTGCAGAGCCATGTAGAGCGCCCAGAGAATGCCCCTGGGTGGTAGCGGTACATGGTATGAATCAACATATGACATAAGTTATTTATAACACGCCTGTACACAAGTGTTTCTAGGCAGGACAAGGAAGGGTAGACGGATGGAGGACAAAACAAACAATCTTACTAGGCCTTGTGTCATCCAGATTGTGCAAGTGTTAGGGGGAGGAATGAGGAGACGTGCCGGGGGGGGAAGAGGAGGGGAAGAGGAGAGGGGAGAGTGCAGTGGCAAGAACATGGCATGTACTGCGAGAGTGGTGGCTCAGTAAGTGCAGAGAGGTAGGTGACTGTAGGGTTTCAGATACAATCCTTAAGTGGGTGGGAGGCCCGGAGGCAGTGCAAGGGCCTACTGGTCGCAGGTAGTACAGGATCCTGGTGCCTGTGAGGTTCAGCAGGTGGCCAGGTAACCAGTTAGCAAAGCAGACAGGAGCATCAGCAGGCGAGAGAGAGAGAGAGCGAGAGAGAGAAAGAAGGCAGAAGTGAAAGGGAAGGTCTTGATGTTAGGCAGAAACCTGTGCAGTTCCCTTGGGGAACACTGCAAAAGATTTAAGACCACAGGTAGAGCAGTAAACCCCTTTGGTAGCAGTCCGCACCACCCAGATTTACCTGGTAGCTGTGGCTGAGCAGTCAGACCTCTCTCAAGAAGAGTTAGGCAGTATGCAAAGTATACACAATATGTACCAAAACACAATAGCACAAGCAAACACTGACCAGAGCTTGGTTTCAAAAGAATATAGTTATTTATTTAAAAACACACATAAGTAAAAACACTCTAACAACGAATATGGTAAAAACACTCCAACACAGTTATAATGAAAGTAAATTCAATCCTTTCTCCTATCTAGACAACTCTAGGTTAACACCACTTAATTAAAACAGAGGTGAGTGCTTAACGTTAGATGACACTCTAGTAGTTTCCAAGAAAGGGGGAGAAAAAGCAGAAATAGGTTAGACACACCACTCTAAGGTCCAGAACACTTGCAATAGGCTTAAAGAAGAATAAAGTCACAGGTGAGCAAAAGTCACTAGGCAGGGCCCACTCTTAGAGTAGCCGGAGCAAAAATGTGCCCAAGATCACACTGTTAGTTAGAGATTCAAAGTCTTGCAAAGAGTCAGAAAGAGTTTAGAGTGGCTCAGAAAGTTTAGCCAAAGTGTCCCAGGCACTCCCAGGTTCGAAAGCCGGGGACTAAATCTACCCCGTACAGTCGGTAGCAAGGGAAGCCAGGCGGAACACAGTACCTTAAGCGGAAAGGATCCTCCAGCGGGGGCAGTTGTTCCAGGCAGTGACAGCAAGGCTCGACGTCGGTCAGGGGAGAAGAATATCTCGCTGAAGAGCAGAAGAGAAAGGTCGTAGCACTGCCCGGGAAGAAACCAGCCGCGGAGTCCTCCGGTTAAAGGGTTGGTACCGACTTTCGCGGTATGGGGGTAAAGTGTGGTATTCCGGATGCCGGGGTGCTTGGCACAGGCAAGGCGGCCACGAGATACCTCAAAAGAACGGAAAGAAGGCGAAAACTGGTTGTCCCCACCAGTCAAGGGAAGGAGCCACTCCGTTAAGAGTTCTCCTCGGTCGTCGGGAAAAAGTGGTGAGACGGTTCAGCAGGGCTCCACCGGGTGGTGTCGTCGAAGCAGGTCGGCTCAGCTCTTCCCTCGTCGGATTCTTGGTCCTGTGGCGACTTCTGAAGTCCCAGTCCCCAAAGCCCTGCTTTTATGCAACAAGCCCCCATTCACCCAGCCTAGCTGTCACTCAAACATGCTAAGTGGTGAGCCGGGCGGCTCACCACTTGGGCCAATCAGGACGGAGTGCGACTTGAGTTACCAAGGTAACTCAGTCCAGGGTGCCTAAATCCCCCTCCACCCCTCCTAAGTACCCCAGACAGAGTGGCACCACTTTGGAGGGCTTCTGTGGAGAAGCCCGCCAAAAGTGGAACAAAGGGCTCCACTTTGGGTCAGAGTTACAGAGGCGAACACCAACGCCATTTTAGAATCAAGTTTTGGCAAAAAGTCCCAACCGGAGTTATAAAAATAAATATATAAACCGGCGGTATGTTTAAGGCTACCGTAAATAAATAATTAAATGTGTTAGCCTAAAACAATGGGAAATCCCATAGGAAAATATTCGCGGTCGAATATAAAAAGTAGTTTCCACTGCCACCAGCCAAAACTCGATCAGGGGGGACGGAGACGTGCCCCCTCGACTAACAGACCCTGGGGCAATCGAATTGCCCCAGCCAGTACGTCCACAATATGATGGTTTGTACTGGTTCTGTTCAGGATTCAAGACTAGCAAAGTCTTTGGTGACTTTACATGCCCTGGGAGACAGTAGTCAGTCCCAGGGTATGGAGTCTATGTTGGGGAGTCCCTAGGACACCCCTGGGTCACGGCACAGAGGGTGCTGTGTGACCCACATCACAAAAATACATGAGGCCCTATGGAGTAAAAGACCCCATAGCCCATTCAACACAAGGTTTAACCAAGAAAACACACTTCAACATGTCCAAGAGTGAGGGTAAAAGAGTCTCACTCTTGGCAGGAGAAAAAATTAAACCCCAGAAATCCAGCAAAGCTGCTGGGGGACTCACTAGGTAGGGAAATTCAGCCTAAACAGAGAATTCTCCCTAACACTCGCCCCCCCCAGACTAAGGGACAGGAGGATTTAATCCACTCCTGGATGAACCTCATACCTCTAGTCGATGATATACATCCTAGAGAGTCCATCAGCATTTTGATGGTGACACCCTGACCTGTGCTCAATGGTGAAATCAAACCCTTGCAGGCAGATTGACCATCTCAATAGTTTTGGATTTTCCCCCTTCATTTGCATTAACCATCTCAAGGGTTGGTGGTCAGTCTGAATAACAAAAGTAGAACCATACAAGTATGGCCTAAACTTCTTCAGTGCCCACACAATAGCAAAGCATTCTCTTTCGATAGTTGCCCACCTTGTCTCAGGATCCTTCAGTTTCCTACTGATGAAGCAAATGGGGTGCTCCCTACCCTTCTCATCCAGTTGGCTTAGAACTGCACCTATACCTACATTGGAAGCATCAGTTTGTACAATGAAAGGTTGGTGGTAGTCAGGAGCTCTCAATACGGGAGCCTGGCAAAGAGCTCTCTTCAGTTTTTCAAAGGCCTGATTGCACTCCTCATTCCATTTTACCTTCTTAGGGAATTTGGGAGAGGAGATTACATTCAGTGGAGAAGCTATGGTCCCATAGTTCTCAATGAAATTCCTGTAATACCCAGTGAGGCCTAGAAAAGCTCTCACTTGGGTTTGAGTAGTTGGTGTTGTCCAATTTTGCACAGCTTCAATCTTGCTGGGCAAAGGCCTTATTTCTCCACCTCCTACCTCATGTCCAAGGTAGACCACTTTACTTTGACCAATCTGGCACTTACTGGCTTTGATTGTCAAATGGGCCTGTTTCAGAGCCTGCAACACATGTCCTAGGTGGTTCACATGTTCTTCCCAGGAGTGGCTGAAGACTGCAATGTCATCCAAGTATGCCATGCAGAAATCTTCCATCCCAGCCAGAACCTGGTTCACCATCCTTTGGAATGTGGCAGGTGCATTTTTTAGTCCAAAAGGCATGACCTTAAACTGGTACAAGCCAACTGGGGTCGAAAATGCAGTTTTCTCCTTGGCATGGTCTGTCAGGGCTATTTGCCAATAGCCTGACGTCAGGTCAAATGTGCTGAGGTACTTGGCTGCACCAAGTTTATCCACCAACTCATCTGTCCTGGGCAAAGGGTGGGCATCAGTCTTGGTGACTGCATTTAGAGCTCTATAGTCCACACAGAATCTCAAGTCTTTGGATCCTGCCTTTGGTACTAACACAACTGGGCTAGACCATGGACTAGTAGAGGGCTCTATTACCCCGAGATCAAGCATCTTCTTGACCTCTCCTTTGATGTGGGCTCTGATATGTTCTGACATTCTGTATCCTCTGCTTTTGACTGGCAGACAGTCACCAGTGAGTATCTCGTGCTGGCCCCAAGGGGTCAAGCCTGGTGACAGTGAGAACAGGGAGGCAAACTGATTTAACATAGATTTGCACTCCTCTTGTTGCTCAGGTGTCAGGTCTGAAGAGAGATGGACTCCTTCAACTTTTTCATCTAAAGGTATACCTCTGAGGAGATCAGGGAGAGATTCACTCTCTTCCTCCTCTGCAGCTGAAGCTAGAAGCAAGGCTCCTACATCAGGTCTGGAGATGTATGCTTTTAGTCGGTTGGTGTGGAAGACTCTAGGAGCTTCCCTGGGTCTGCCCAGATCCACCAGATAGTTGACCTCTCCAAGTTTTCCCACAACCTTGAAGGGTCCCATCCATTTGTCTTGCAAGGCCCTCTGCCTTGTTGGGAGCATAACTAGAACTAGCTGGTCTTGAGTAAACTCAACCATGTTAGCCTTTTGGTCGTGCCAATGTTTGACCAGGGCTTGACCAGCTTTCAAGTTGTCACTTGCTTCTGCCATCATGTGTGACATTCTCCTCCGGAGACCTATCACATAGTCAGTCACTCTGACTGGCTTGAGGGGAGGAGCACCTTCCAACCCCTCCTTAATCAGGGCCAATGGACCTCTGACTGGATGGCCATAGAGAAGCTCAAAGGGAGAATAACCTACTCCCTCCTGAGGGACTTCTCTATAAGCAAAGAGAAGGCATGGCAGTAGAAGGTCCCACTTTTTCTTAAGGGGTTCTTCTAAAGCACCTATCATGCTCTTCATGGTTCTGTTAAACCTTTCAACCAACCCGTTTGTCTGAGGGTGGTAGGCGGTTGAGAACTTGTAGGTAACTCCACAGGTTTTCCACATGGCCTTCATGTAGTGGGACATAAAGTTTGACCCCCTGTCAGAGATTACCTCCTTAGGAAACCCAACCCTGGTAAAAATACCAAGGAGGGCCTTAGCCACAGCCGGAGCTGTAACAGTCCTCATAGGAATGGCCTCAGGGTATCTAGTAGCATGGTCTACTACAACAAGGATAAACCTGTTGCCTGAGGAGGTTGGAGGATCAAGGGGACCAACAATGTCAATCCCTACCCTCTCAAATGGGACTCCCACAACTGGGAGAGGCACTAAAGGTGCCACATTCTTGGAACCAACCTTACCAGAAGTCTGGCAGGTATGGCAGCTCTTACAATATCTATCTACTTCAGCCCCCATCTTTGGCCAATAAAAGTAGAGTGAGAGCCTTTCCTTGGTCTTCTTGAAACTCAAGTGGCCAGCCAAAGGTATCTCATGGGCTAGTTGTAAGAACTGTTGTCTGTTTTCTTGTGGGACTACAAGGCGTTTGTAGTCTCCAGGTTCAGACTCAGTGGGTTCACTGTAGAAGAGGCCATCTTCCCAGTGCAACCTATACTTCCCAGGCTCTTGCCCATCAGCTTGAGAAGCTGCCTGGTGGCGGAGACCTTCCAGAGTTGGACATTCTCTTTGCCCCTTACGAAAAGCTGCCCTGCTAGGCCCACCTTCTGCCAGTAAAGACTGCAGCTCAGGATGGTCCTCAGGGTCCAAATCTCCAATAAGGTTGGGGCCTCCTTCTAGCTCTTCCTCAGAGTCTAGCTCAACCACACAGGGTTGTACCTCCCTCTCAGCCTCAGCTGGAGGGGGAGTTACAGGTGTAACTTTGGACAACCTAGGGGAAGTCCTTGTTGGAAGCACTGGAGTGCTTGCTGCTGGCTTTTTCCTAGGAGTCTTGGGTTGCCCCTTTGCTCCTGATCTGGTAGTTACTGCAGTAAGTTGCTCCAGTGGTAGAGGAGTGATTTCTGTCATCATCTCCTGAGATAACCCTCTCAGGGTTTTCTCCCTTGCAGGTTTTGTGAGTTCCTGAAACCTTTTGCTAGGAGGTCTGGGGGTATGAGATACAACTCCAAGAGCTTTGAGGTCATTACCCAACAGAACCCTACCTGGCACTTCACATTGTACACTGACAGGTATTTTTACAGCCATATCATTACATTGGATGAGAACTGGTAACTGGGGACACATCTGCACAGGCCCACCAGCTAACTTGGTGAGGCATTTGGGTGCCTTAGCAACATCCTCTGCCTTGAAAAATGATTCATCCACCACAGTTATGCTGGCTCCAGTGTCCCTAATGGCAGGAGTCTCCTGACCATTCACCTGGACACTGTCCTTATAATACTCTTTAGTATTATCTGGGATAGAGTTATAGACATCTAAATTCTGTTGCTCCCACAACCCCAGAGAGACTAAAGAAACACTAGCTGAGACTCCAGTGGGTTCATCAGCTAGTAATAGAAAGTTTCCACTTGCCATATGTACTTCCTCTTCTGGAGCGAAGGCTAAGGAGGCAAGCTGGACCCCTGAAGGTTTACCCTTACATCTGGGATCTCCTTTCACATGGTCAGTAGCCTTACAAACAAAGCATGAGCCAAAGGCTCGCTGGAATGGAGGCTTGTTCTGACCTCCTTCTGGTCTGGGACCAGAAGGTACACTAGCCTGATTTGGTTTCCCTTGTGGCTTACCCTTATAGTTTTGTTTGGGGCCCTCTTTGGAATTTGTAGTATTAGAATTCTCTTTGGAGTCCTTCTTAGACTGTTTTTCCCCATCCTTCTTCTGAGTTACCCCAGAATCCTTGTGAGTGGCCCTGTTGGCAACCCACAAGTCAGCAGCCTTAGCTAGTTTCCGGGAATCTAATTCCCTGGAATCAGCCAAGTGTTGTCTGAGCTCAGGAGAGCAGGCATCATAAATAGTCTCCAACATAAACAAATTCTTCATACCTTCATAAGTGTTCACCTTGTAACCCTTAATCCATCCCTCTAAGTTTTTCAAACATTCATTCACCCAGGTAGCCCAAGGGGTACCATCATGCTTTTTGAGGCTCCTAAACCTCTTAAGATACTGGGAAGGGGTCTTCCCAAACCTAGCTATTAAAGCTAGTTTCACACATTCATAGTCCTTCCTATCCTCCTCCCCCATCTCCATTACCACATCAGTTGCAACAGGGGGAAGCCTAGAGAACAACCAGGTGAGTAAGTCATTTCCTGTGATGTTCTGGAGCCCATGATTATATTCAAACAGAGACAACCAATCCAACACATCCAACTTAGGCTCATACATACCAACCAATTCTTTAGGCATCCGGGGTCTTTTAGGACTGGAACTTCTAGAGGAGCCAGAGAGAGAAACATTCTCAACAGATAATTTCTTCATTTCTAAGTCATACTTGAGCTCCATTTCCCTTAGCCTTAGTTCTTTGTCAGTTTGAGCATTAAGTTTCTTATACTCCAATTCTAGCTTCATTTTCTCCAGTTCAAAGTACTGAGGACTAAATGTGGGACCTGGTAAAGGTCCAGTAGGTACAGCAGGTAGAGCAGGCAGAGGCCTAGGGGGGACAGTTACAACAGCCTCACCCTCCTCTTCTGACTCTTCCTCAGAATCATCAACATTTTGCTCCATGTTAACTTCAATACTGTCATCTACAGTTGCTGGAGTGGTAGGCTCCTCTGAACCATCACCCAGACTTTGGTTAGCTAACAATCTTTCAATCAGCTCCATTTTCTTGCCCTTAGTCAGGAGATCCTTATGTTTACAGAGCACTCTTAAACAATCAGCAGTTTTGGCTGCAAGGGACTCTTGACTATAGCTTTCTATAACTGACATGTTAGAGGTTTTACTTTTTCAGTGCTAAGCTTTGTGGTTAGTTGCACTAAGGTATCTAAAGCACAATAAAATGTATACTCAATACAAATCCCACCGCTGTACACCAGTGTTAGGCAGAAACCTGTGCAGTTCCCTTGGGGAACACTGCAAAAGATTTAAGACCACAGGTAGAGCAGTAAACCCCTTTGGTAGCAGTCCGCACCACCCAGATTTACCTGGTAGCTGTGGCTGAGCAGTCAGACCTCTCTCAAGAAGAGTTAGGCAGTATGCAAAGTATACACAATATGTACCAAAACACAATAGCACAAGCAAACACTGACCAGAGCTTGGTTTCAAAAGAATATAGTTATTTATTTAAAAACACACATAAGTAAAAACACTCTAACAACGAATATGGTAAAAACACTCCAACACAGTTATAATGAAAGTAAATTCAATCCTTTCTCCTATCTAGACAACTCTAGGTTAACACCACTTAATTAAAACAGAGGTGAGTGCTTAACGTTAGATGACACTCTAGTAGTTTCCAAGAAAGGGGGAGAAAAAGCAGAAATAGGTTAGACACACCACTCTAAGGTCCAGAACACTTGCAATAGGCTTAAAGAAGAATAAAGTCACAGGTGAGCAAAAGTCACTAGGCAGGGCCCACTCTTAGAGTAGCCGGAGCAAAAATGTGCCCAAGATCACACTGTTAGTTAGAGATTCAAAGTCTTGCAAAGAGTCAGAAAGAGTTTAGAGTGGCTCAGAAAGTTTAGCCAAAGTGTCCCAGGCACTCCCAGGTTCGAAAGCCGGGGACTAAATCTACCCCGTACAGTCGGTAGCAAGGGAAGCCAGGCGGAACACAGTACCTTAAGCGGAAAGGATCCTCCAGCGGGGGCAGTTGTTCCAGGCAGTGACAGCAAGGCTCGACGTCGGTCAGGGGAGAAGAATATCTCGCTGAAGAGCAGAAGAGAAAGGTCGTAGCACTGCCCGGGAAGAAACCAGCCGCGGAGTCCTCCGGTTAAAGGGTTGGTACCGACTTTCGCGGTATGGGGGTAAAGTGTGGTATTCCGGATGCCGGGGTGCTTGGCACAGGCAAGGCGGCCACGAGATACCTCAAAAGAACGGAAAGAAGGCGAAAACTGGTTGTCCCCACCAGTCAAGGGAAGGAGCCACTCCGTTAAGAGTTCTCCTCGGTCGTCGGGAAAAAGTGGTGAGACGGTTCAGCAGGGCTCCACCGGGTGGTGTCGTCGAAGCAGGTCGGCTCAGCTCTTCCCTCGTCGGATTCTTGGTCCTGTGGCGACTTCTGAAGTCCCAGTCCCCAAAGCCCTGCTTTTATGCAACAAGCCCCCATTCACCCAGCCTAGCTGTCACTCAAACATGCTAAGTGGTGAGCCGGGCGGCTCACCACTTGGGCCAATCAGGACGGAGTGCGACTTGAGTTACCAAGGTAACTCAGTCCAGGGTGCCTAAATCCCCCTCCACCCCTCCTAAGTACCCCAGACAGAGTGGCACCACTTTGGAGGGCTTCTGTGGAGAAGCCCGCCAAAAGTGGAACAAAGGGCTCCACTTTGGGTCAGAGTTACAGAGGCGAACACCAACGCCATTTTAGAATCAAGTTTTGGCAAAAAGTCCCAACCGGAGTTATAAAAATAAATATATAAACCGGCGGTATGTTTAAGGCTACCGTAAATAAATAATTAAATGTGTTAGCCTAAAACAATGGGAAATCCCATAGGAAAATATTCGCGGTCGAATATAAAAAGTAGTTTCCACTGCCACCAGCCAAAACTCGATCAGGGGGGACGGAGACGTGCCCCCTCGACTAACAGACCCTGGGGCAATCGAATTGCCCCAGCCAGTACGTCCACAATATGATGGTTTGTACTGGTTCTGTTCAGGATTCAAGACTAGCAAAGTCTTTGGTGACTTTACATGCCCTGGGAGACAGTAGTCAGTCCCAGGGTATGGAGTCTATGTTGGGGAGTCCCTAGGACACCCCTGGGTCACGGCACAGAGGGTGCTGTGTGACCCACATCACAAAAATACATGAGGCCCTATGGAGTAAAAGACCCCATAGCCCATTCAACACAAGGTTTAACCAAGAAAACACACTTCAACATGTCCAAGAGTGAGGGTAAAAGAGTCTCACTCTTGGCAGGAGAAAAAATTAAACCCCAGAAATCCAGCAAAGCTGCTGGGGGACTCACTAGGTAGGGAAATTCAGCCTAAACAGAGAATTCTCCCTAACACTTGAGTTGCTTCCGGAACCTTAGGTGGTCCTGCTCAAGTTTGAGAGAGGCAAGGAGGCTGTTCCAAAGAGAGGCCCCAGCTGAGGACAGAGATCTACCCACCATTCCCTGCCTGGAGAAGTGTCTTACCCTTAGAGAGTTGGAGGTGGATGAGCGGAGGGCTCGAGAACTAAGATGCTTAGGAAGAGAGAGTTGGATGTAGTGTGGTCCCCAGCCCAAGAAAGCCTTGTGGACGATGCAGAGGATCTTGAGCTTGATCCTTGCAGCCACCGGGAGCCAGTGGAGAGATTTCAGGGCTGGTGAGATAAGATCCCTGGGCTTGAGGCCAAGGACAAGTCTCACAGTCCTGTTCTGGATTACTTGCAAAGGGAGAAGAGTAGAGGCAGGCAGATTTAGAAAGAGGTTGGTGCAGTATTCCAGCCTAAAGAGATCCAGGGCTCTGGAGACAGTGAGCTTATGAGGAAAAGTGAGAAAATTAAGAATACCTCTGAGGAGGTGCAGCTGGTAGTGTGTTATTTCTTAGAGATGTGAGGAGAGAAGAAGGTGAAGTTGAAGATGACCCCAGGCTTCTTAGCCTCGCAGGAAGGTGCGTGTGGGGGACCCAGGGTGGGCGGCCAGAGTGCAGGAGGGAAAGCAGGAGCAGGGGTCCCAATGAGAAGGATCTCTATCTTACTGGCATTAAGGCAGTGATCATTGGAAGCACAACATTCCTGAATCGTGGATAGTCAGGAATGAGTGAAAGATCAGTGAAGGAGAGAGGAGTCTCATCCGCATAACATTGAAAGTTAGAACATTAGGTACAGATGCAGTGGGCCAGAAGAGCCAAGTAATAGTTGAAGAGCCAAGGTGAGAGGTTAGAGCCCTGGGGAACACCACAAGTAGCACGAAAGGTGGGGGAGAGAAAGGACCCCAGCTGGACCTTGGAGGGTCGATTGGAGAGTAAGGAGGTCAACCATGCTAGGGCTGGACCATGATGCCCAGGTAGTCACAGAGATGATCAATCAGGATGGCATGGTTGACCGTATCTAAAGCAGAGGATAGACTAAGGAGAATGAGGACAGAAGGAAGGTTAGAGTGAAGATTAGAAAGCAGGTCTTCACGGGTGTTCAGGAAAGCAGTTTCAGTGCTTCTGGCTGCTTTAAAGCCAGACTGGTGGTCATGGAGACAGCCAACAGATTCAGTATGAAGAGTAAGGAGTTTGCAGAGGAACGGAGGGATAGAGATCGGCGGGAGTTTGCTGGAGAGGAAGGATCGGCAGAGGGCTTCTTGAGGAGGAGGTGCACATAACATAACAAAGTTCACTTGGTGGTGAGTTTGCTTCTTTACCGCCTTGAGGCCATGGTCTCTCGCAGTCTTCCACTCTTATCTTCTTGCCTCTTACTTTGCTTTAAACAGGCAATGTCTGCTTGCCTCTCATAATCTGATAGAGACTTTGCCCATGACAGTTTCATTCAGTTCGATATTAAATATTCGTAAGCATTTGCTTTGCCGCTTAATTTTCACCAACCCCGCAGCTCTGGGTTTGTTTCATTATTCTCATGCTGTTTTGTTTGTTCGGCATTTCCCTTGCTTTCCCACAGCACGCAGAAGCGCCCCAGTGCAAGCGACTCTCTCCCTTCACTCACTGGTCCCTGGCAGTCCCTCCGGGCAGCTGCGCTGTTCTGCTTCTCCCACTGGCGTTCCTTTAACCAGGAGCCCGCTTGCACTTTTGATGCTCTTCTGTGCTTGCCAGCAGCTCTGCTTCCCTTCTCTTCCCTTCGTGGATGCTGGCGGCAACTCTGTTTCTTTTTCTTCTCCACCAGCTCTGGCTACGTGTCTCCGACCACAGAGGCTCCCACACTTTTTGCTTCCTTATGCCTGCTCCTGCACTCCACAGGTTCTTTTGATTGACTGCCGGCGTCCTGGCTTTTATGCAGGACCCACCACAGCTGCCTCCTCACAAACTGGATCCCCTGCTAGACTCTCCCACACAGGCCTCCCCACTGATTTCCTCCCTTCTTATACACCTGCAACCACTTGGCAGGTTGCAGGTGTGGGTTCCAAATTTGCAGCGCCTGACTGCAATTGGAGGGACATGCCCGACCTTTACAGCACTCCGCAGGCATCTTCCTTGTCTAAGTACTAGAGTAGTGAAATGATTCACTGATGCTCACTACTCCTAGTTGCCTCTTCCTCGTCCCAGTACTGTAAAAGGGTGAATGAGGAAAATTGAGAGGAACTGCAGTACAATAGCCCATAAAGGCCAGCGGTGGGGGCGGGGGGGTTAGGTTGGTTTTCATAGGGAAAAGGGGATACATTGTCTCACTTGTTTTTTTTAATTGGTTTATATAAACGTTAAAAAAAAATGTAACAAGTACAAAACACAAAACCTAAAAAACATCATCCACATTTCTTATAACTTCCTCACAGGTCCTCCATATTAGAATGCGATCAAACCTAGTATTTTCAACAGTTCATATTCTGAATTACTCAAATTCCGACTGCAAACTGCCAAGAGTAAGGCACATTTGTAATTCCCCAGGAAAGTTTATCAGGGCAAACATTAGTTTCCGATCCAACCCAGTGAACATGAGTTGCCACCAATCATCAGCACTATAAGTTGAATACTTGCAAATGACAGTGCCCAAGATCCGAGTTCGCAAATTCCGTAGTTTTATGCAGAATAGAGTTAAGTGCTTCAGTGCCTCAACGCTTTGTTCACAAAACTGACAAGTCAGATCAGTCTCGATATTTTGAGTCCAAGTTCCTGTGCGTTCTTTGGTCGGAAATAGATTAAGTTTGAACCGTATATATATAGATCTCGATTTCGAGTCCGGAAACTGTAGTAAATAAGGTTGCAGTTCGCCAAAAGCTCTTGCTTCATAGGGCACCTGAATCATTGATTAAGATCTGCATCTTAAATCACATGTTTGGCACCAGTCTGATCTCCAAAGCTGTCTTTTGGCTAAAACAGGATTGTCAAGTAATGTAGACACTGAAATGTCATGAGCCTTCAGAACTTCCAAACATTGATTGCTCCACAAGGCTAGCATAGTATTATTTTTGTCCCTGCCAGTGTCATTTAGTATTTTATACTGTAGCATCGGAGCGGAAGTGATGGTCTTTCAGAATATACATAGTGCGTTCCAACATACTCTAGCATGGACTGATGTTAAACCAAGTTCATATCTTAGGCACACAGTTGATGTTCCCTTGGGTAATTTTAGAACCCTAACCAAAAAGATGTTCTCCAATGTGCACCATAACTCATAAGGACAGCCAAAAGCATTTTCCACACCAAAAATCATAGCTGGCACAGCCTTTTGAAGGTAGAAGGCTAAAGTTGGTTTCAAGGAGAATTTCCCATTTTGTTTGTTGATAATCGATGCTTGACAAGCTAACAGCCGACATTTGGTTTTTACAGACTGGGCCCACGGTTCATCGTTTATATTGGTGTTCAGCCAAGTTCCCAAATATTTGGCACTTCGTACCTTTGTCAAGCTAGTTTTTTCCAAGTGCCAAACATATTTGCGTTGTTTGTTTTTTACGGTCATCAGATTTTGAAGAATCATTATTTCACACTTCTTTTTATTGATGTGTAGACTGTTGCTTGACACATAGGATTGTAGCGCATCAAGTTTCCGCTGTAGCCTAATGGCCGTCTTGTCTAAAAGTATCAGATCATCGGCGTAAAGGAGCCAGCCCACATGAGCTCCATTGATCTTTGGTGGAAATCATGAGACGCCACTGAATGCTTCTCCTAGATCAGATAAAAATAGATTAAAGATGATTGCTGTCAATGGGCAGTCTTGCTTCACACCCTTAAAAGTTTGTATAGGGACTGATAGAGTCCTGCTACGTTCCAATATGATATTAATGGACGTATTGGTGTGAAATCCTCCGATTGCCTCAATGAGGCTTGGAGGGCAGTGCCAAGAGGACAGTTTTTTTCCACAGAATCCCCCTGTCAATACTGTCAAATGCATGGGAGAAGTCTATAAGGGCTAGATAGACTTTGGTGTTTGTTCTTATAGCTTCCATTTTGAGTAGATTTAGTAGAAGAAGGTTAAGGCCACACCCAACACCCTTCAGGAAACCGGCTTGTCTTGGGTCAACATGATTAGTGTGGATGGACCATTTTAGGAGTTTACATTGCAGTTGGGCTGCATATATCTTACCCAAGATGTCAAGAAGGGCGATAGGCCTGTAGTCTTTCGGGTTGGCCTGATTCCGCTTTTTGAAAATAGGAACAATTTTAGCGCTTTTCCAAGATATGGGGTGGTACGTTGCGCTGTTATTCTTTCAAAAAGGGTCATACAGAAGTCTGCCCATGCTTTGGGATTTTGATTCATTGTGTAGTTGGTAAATCCATCAGGGCCTGGCGCTCTTGAAGCATTCACGTTGTTTATTGTGCTCAGTATATCACCACCATCAAACACCAAATCCCATGTGGCAAGCCTGGGAGAGCTCCAATCATTGGAGTTCCCATTCTCACTATACATTTCAGTATAGAATTCGACCCAAGTTGCTTCCGAAGTCTGTGCTGCCTGTAGAGCATCCTGTGGTGCAAATTTGTCATTAATGAGCTGCCAGAACTCCATCCTGGCCATCATTTCCTCTGAGTTGTTTTGAAGTAGCACTGAGTTGTGCGCTTTACTCCAGTTCTTAAATTTCTGTTTAACATCTTTTTTCGTTGCTAAAAAGATTGCAATGTTGGATCTCCGAAGATTTCTTATCTCCCGTCGCATCTGTCTTTTCCGCTGTTGTACTTGTAGATCAAACTTATGTCTATGTACAAACTTCTGGTGTTTAAGCCCTTGTTTGTGTTCCAAAAACTGGGTTAGCAGGTGTTGGTATTCAATCTGCCCATTCTCCACATTAAGCCTAGTGACAATGTTATGAATGTCTTTGTCTCTCAGCTCCAGTCTTATTCTGCCGGAGCCAATATGCACAGGATATGCCCACGTGGTATGCGATGGTTGACTTGAGACGTTAAACATCAACTTCATCATGTCGTGGTCACTATGGTCTATTGGTATAACTTCTAGCCATGAGGCTCTTATATGCACTGGTTCTGAGACAAAGATATAGTCAAGGGTTGAGCGTTGCTCAGCTCTTTTCCACATTGTTTTCGGTGGAATATCACCTGCCAGGTTGCCATTTAACAAACATCTTTCCTACATCCATCTCTTGACCCCAGTTGGTGACTGCCAGCTCACGAGCCGCCAAGCTCCCTTTTTTTCCGTTCCTCATTTTATCAGGGTTTACACAATTAATGTTGAGATCGCCACAGATTATTAAGTTCGGGGACTGTGAGTCTTCCAGCAATGTGTCGATAACTGTAGTTTCTTGGTCAATAAAGGACAAATTCCCTGCAACAGCGCGATTCCAATAAAGATTGATAATATTGAAAGTTTCACAGTCGCTCCTGTCCTTTTGAGATCTGGTCACCTTGGCAACTTGTATAAAAGGTGAGATGACATTCGATTCCACAATCCTCAGGCCAGCAGATTTCCTTACTGCAATCAGCAACCCGGCCATTGGTCTGCCTTTTAAGTGCTTTATTGCAGGATTTGAGGCTACTTCAAAGTCTTGTAAAGTTGGGCAAACAGACAGCCAGGTTTCTTGTAGACAAACCAAGTCAAGGTCATGAAGCCATGGAGTTTGAAACAGATGGGTGACGCCTCTTGTATTCCATGATCCTAGATTGAGTAAAGTCCGGTCGGCCCGTTTCTGGCAATATATTCTCGGTTTGATGTTCAAGGCAGTCGCAACCCAGTCCCAGTCATTTATGTTCGGTGTGCATGAGGGACGTGTTTCAGGGCTACACACTGCAGTCGTGGGGCACACCCATCCCAGTATAGTTATCTTCAGTTGCTCACCGTCCTTAGATTGACTGACTATTTCATCCGACACTGAGCTCAAGGGAGACATAAGATCAGTGTTTGGGTTCAGCCCGTCCGTATTCTTTACACTGGGTGAGATTCCAAGCAAAGTCTTGCCAACTTCAGGTTTTACTTCACTTCCCACTTTGAGGCTCATATTCGACCCTTTATAGATGTCAAACACAAGGGAAAGTAGTGTTGGGCCAGCCTCTAACACAATGTCGCCTATGATTATCGATTGAACATGCAGGATCACTTTATCATTTCTAGTTCTGTCAAAAAATTCCAGTTTTCAGATCGTCTGAAGCGATTGCCCTCAGGCTTCGGACGAGATAAAAGAGTTGCAGCACGTTCCGATGATTAAAAAATTAAGTTGTCAGAATCGTCAACACGTTCCAAAGTCAATTTATGAACAGCATCGTTCTTCTTAAGAGTACTCTCTGGTTTGGTATTGTTCATAGCCGACAGGTGGGTACTCTCCCTTTTGTGCAAAGGTTGCAGACTATTTAAGGGCCCCTGACTCCCACATTAAAGTTTACTGTTGTCTTTTGGATGGTGTTGCAGGCCAAACGATTGACTCAGTGGTTTGTGAGCCAGAAGAGTAGTTTCACTTAGTACAGCCAACTTCTTTTGTTTTCCCTCCATGGTAAGAAAAGCAGAATTGACTCTTAAATTGTCATTTACAGTAGGATCAGATGGTTGAATTAATGTACATACTCTTTAGCACTTCTTTACATCTTGAGCTTCCTGTGCACATAGTACATCTGCATCCGACCTAATTTGAGTGTCAGGTGGAGCATCATAGCTCGATTTTTTCATTCTATCACCCGTAGTTAGAGAGCGAGAACTGACTCGACTTTTGTCAATTACTCCAATGTTCGTTGATTGAGCTTGAGTGCATGTTTTTTGGCACTTCTGGACGTCTCAGATTTCTTGCTCAATTAAAATTTCAGATACTGCCAACTTTTCTTGTGCCTCAGCAGGAACGTTGTTATACAACTTTTTCTTTTGGTAGTCATAGTTAATAAGGGAGCAATAGGACCCTCTGTCACTTGAGCTGATATGCATTCGTTGATTTTGTGTACAAGTTCTTTGGCACTTCACAGTGTCTCGAACTTCTTGTGCCTTTGTGGCTTCGACTACGACCAACATAATTGGAGTATCACCAGAACAAACAGGTGGCACTTCATCTTTTGACACATTGATTCCTCATTGGTTTTTTTTTAGTTTGTTTTTTTCCTGCAAATTGTTGGTATTGACAGTTACATTAACTGTTTTTAAGTTGCGTAAGAATTTTCTTGAGTTATTTCCTCGTCTCATTTTTATTCATAGTTGTCTTTTTGTTTTTTCGTTGGGCCAGCACTTAGTGAGGGCTTTAGGGTTTCCGTGTTGGATTTCTTCAGAACACCTTTGAAAATGTCAAATTCTGGTCAATTGTTTTCATCTATGGAATTTATGCTGGACGAGGTAGGGTCAATGATAAGACTCTTGTTCGAATTGGCAGAGATAGAAGTTGAGGTCGAAGCGGTTTGTGGATTTAGAGTAGCTATGTTGTCAGAAAAAAGAGCACTCAATAATACCACTGCAACTGTAGCAGGAGCGATGGCTTCCTCTTTGTTTCTCATAGGGCCATCTTTTGAAAGTGATAAGACAGCTTCAGCATAGATAGGGTCTTTGTTAATATTTATGTTAGGTTGAGATTCAAGGCAGTCTTCATTAAGCAGCACCACTATGGGTGCCTCCTTTGTAGGTTCTAGGCTGTGGATCAGGGTGTGTTTCAAGACAGAGTTCTTCAGCCTACTTGATTCCAAATTAGTGGCTTCTGTTTGTTCTTTAGTACTGTCTTGTTGATCTCCAAGTAGAGAATCATGTTGATAGCCAGCACTAATCGAAGGTGTTACAAGAGTAGGTCCCGATTTCTTGCTCTTTTGCCACCTCTTCCAGTAATTTCTTTTCCGCATTATTATTTTTTGTTTGTTCAGTGATTATATGTACAGTTGACTCAATTTTGTTATTCAGCATAATTCAAGCCTCTTTAAGGTAATTACTGCTGGTATCAAGGTCGAAGAACTTTGTATTTGGAGTGGCCACCGAGGTTGAAAGATCTTTAATTGACTCATTGAGATGTTCATGGAGTTTAGTAAACGGTGCAATTGTTAGAGCCATATATTAAATTATGGTTGATTGTAAGTCTCTTGTCCAGTTAACGTCATTTACTAAAACATTTTCGTTAGCCACTCTTGAGAGCTTAATCCTTTGGCGGCGATCATTTCTCAATTTCTTAATTCTTGGATATGAACGCTCCATTAAGGAAGACGATGACACATGTCTCTCTGTAGACCCATTGAGTGGCTCACCTGACACAAAGTAAGAAGACTCTAGGGGATTTGTTACCCGAGTACCCCATTTTGGTTTTTTCCTCTGGGAACATCCAATCCCAGGTGAGCTACTCATCTCTTTCCTTCTATGTTTGGCTGCCCCCACCATTTTCAATACAAGTGGCTCAATAGGTCCTTGTGTTACAGAATGTTCTGCATGTTGACCAACTGTTTCGTAGGTCACGGCGGCCAGCACTTCAGGTTCTTTAGATTTCAACAGTCTGTCTTAATTGAGACGTGTTAAGTCGAGCAGTAATTTATTTACAATATCCAAAGAATTCTGTCTGTTTTTAAGAGTCGTCAATTTGTGCACCGTTTTTGATTTTTTGCTGGGCAAAACTCGAAGTGCTCAACCCCGCCATGTCAACTATGTCAAAAGTCTGTGTGAACACATTGTCATCCACATATATTTACTTAAAGAAGGGATTCCTCCACAAGTGGCCGAGGACGCTGTAGCAGTAAAGCATTTAGACAGCCTTTCTTTACCGGCGGCCATGATAGTATGACTTAAATTTAACAAAGCAGAGGGGCATGTCGAATGACCCATAGCTGGCTGCTCCTGTTCCAGTATAGATACCTCCGAGAATAAACTGTAAGTTTGACATTTATCGAAAGTGCCACGTGACAATAATTTATAAGACTCCCAAGCTAACGCCCGTAATTGAGGCATTGTATCTAGGCGTAAGGGAGACTGTTGAGATGCTTCCATGACCTGCAGACAGTGCTGTGGACCATGCTATAAATAGAAGTCCATTGCCTAATGGCGTCCGGTCTTGACCATGGCTCAGTGGTCGCAATACTGATTTTAGACCGGCAGGCAAAGCAGATTGCTCAAAAAACCGTCCGCCGTCGCATTTCAGCATCGACAATTGTAGGGCATAAGGACAGCACAGCCACATCATCAACAGCCGGAGTGGAGGTGGGGGAGAATCAGCGGTGGGATAGGGAAAGGAGGCACAAAAGAACACAAATCAGTTGAGTGACCCAACCGTTTCTCGATATCTCCAATGTCTCCAATAACCCCAGGACCCCTCGTGACAGGAGGACTCACTTGATCTAATGTTGCTGGAGACCCTTCCACGGGAGAACGTTCCATAGCCGAGTGCAAGCGTCGCTGTGCACGCGTTTTTCCAGGCACCATGGTATGCAATCTTCGTCACAACCTTTGTGCCAACAATGTCAATTACGCTGGTTCTGTAGAGGAGAGTGCAGGACTTGCACAGACTTCCTCAGACTCCTCTGACTCCGCCTGACGCCGCGCCCGCTCCGTAGAGGGAGATAGGTTTATGTAGCAGGTCACGCCCAGTAGAAAACACAGAAGACACATTGCAAAGTAACACCTTGTTCGCCTCCTCTGACTCTGCCTGACTCCGCGCCCGCTCCGCGGGGAGAGATGGGTTTATGTAGCAGGTCACGCCCAGTAGAAAACACAGAAGTCACACTGCAAAGTAACGCCTTGTTCGCCTCCTCTGACTCTGTCTGTCTCACTTGTGGGTACCCCTTACCCAATCCACAAGGACCCTCCACCCAGGGTCGGGATCCAAGAGCAATGGCCTTTCCCTGGCCACCTCAGCAGAGGATCCAGGGGGGAGTAGGATTGAGGATACCCTCAGGTTTCTCACACCAGTTCAAGGGAGCCACGCTGCATCAGCATTCCAACATACAACAGTCAGTAAAAGTCATTTTATTTTTTTGCACACTGCTAGTTTTCCTTTCTTTTCTTCATCCTTTTTCCTGGACTCTATAGAAGAGAGGGGGTTGTTCATCATTGTAATGAAGATACTCTTGTTGGAGAGCCACACATATGTAACTTACTCTACACCATGCTATTGTTCACGCTGCAAACCAGTAAACAGTATAGCACATCTATTGCAGAGTTTAGGTGATCAAGAAAATGTCAAAAAAGGGGAAAAACAACACAATGGAACAATTATAAAAAATACACTCATCAAAGAACATGTATGCATGTATGTAAAAGTCGATTCCTCAAAGAAGCTCAACTCACCCTGTGCCTCCTCTGGTATAGAATTCAGAGTCATCAATTCTAAAACTGGCCACCGCAGTGGTAGCAGATTAAAGGCTTTGCTCCTCAGACTCTGGGAATCCTTGATAAAGTAAATAAGAGACATGGCTGATTCATTTGAAATGGAAGAACCCCATTCACTTAAAAGATCCAGAGAAAGGGTAGAACAAGTTGCATCTGTTAAATTCCCAGATGATGATGCTTGACCATCAAAAGGTTTCAGAGAGCAGAAGATATTAAATACCATCTATAACATCGGAGCTGAATGACTGTCCACAGAAGATTATCTCATGAAAATAATGGGCAGTGTGGGGTTATCTAGATGAAAAATCTAGCAGACAGTGATTGAGAGGAAACAAGTTCATGCCTTGGTTAAACAACGCTTCGGAAAACAGTCTGTGTTTCTGAAGATCAGATTCAAGATTGGAAAAAAGTATCTGACTTCACCCTTCTTCTGGCAAAGTTAATAAGAAGATCACTGAACAAGAAAACATCAAGAAGATCCAATATTAGTATCACAGGGTTCCTCGAGGTGTGTAGAAAGGTTGCACAAAATACCCTCCCTAAACGGCTGGATCACCGATCATAAAAATTATTGGAGATAACACTGCGCCCATAAACAAGAACCAGGTCAACCACCAAGGGCTTTCATTGTTACTATTAAGATTCCTTGCTAACGAAATGCTGATTAAGAAATCTAGAGACCTGGAGAAGTGATATGGTGCGAAAACTACAAAATAAAGATTTTTTATGACTATGGAAGAGATATTGTATACCGGAGAAAGATGTTCACAGAGGCCAAACTGCTAGCTAGGAACAAGAAATCTGTGTACTCTGTGCCCCAGATAAGATTTTTGCAAGTGGGAGTATTTTACTCCCTATTTTTAAAGTTGGTAGTAACATTTTATAATCAAGTAAAAATATGTTTTAACTGGAAAACTGAAATGGTTTTGTAATAATTATTTCTTTGCACCTAGTTATTTATGCACATTGATAGATAGATGTTTACTTCTTCTAATCAGGCAGTAATAATAGCAGTTTCTTCCATTTTTACAACATGCACTACATGTCCAAACATATCCATGGACCTGTGTGGGTGAAAGCAGGGGCACAATATTCTATGTGTCTTATTCCTATTTTTGTTGGGAGTATTTTTACTCCCTATTTTTATTTTTTGGGAGTAAAAGTGGCCTATACACCCCTTATCTGTAGGGCTGTTCGTACTTATTGTTTACCCAGCTGTGCTTAAGGCGATTGTGGATGGGTGAACCATGACAAAGCCAAGCAATTTTTATAACAAGGGAATCCTGGAAATACTGGACATAGAAAAACTGGGTACAGCACACTGATGTGGAAATAAGGTGATATGGATTAGATTTTTAGAAGTTAGTGTCAAAAGCATCTTCATGTTCTTGGGGTGGGATAATGTCAGTCTTTATTATCTTTTAATAGTCTCATGGAACATGATGAGACAAAATGGAGTCTGAGAGACAGCACAGTTACATTTCAATATAGTTATTGTTGTTTAATACAATAATGGTACAGAACAATGGACTTTCCTTTTAATGGGCCACCATCACATAGCCAGGGCCTCATTTCTGCAGCACCAGTGAGAAACAAGATGGCAGGAAGAAAACAAAATTTCTCGGGGTCCCTCCAGTGATATGCTGCCAGAACAGTAATGGATAACGTTGATTAAGCACCACTCTGCTCCAGATCGCATGATATAACGAGGGAACAACCAGTGGTGATGCAGAACTCAACTATAAAATAAGGGCAACAAGTCATCACACGGTTAGTGGTGAGGTGGTTATTACTCACTGTGCAGTGTCTGACTTTGGGATGAAGGTAGCACTGCATGAGAAAATGCTTTGAGTCATAATCTGTATTGGAGTGAAACAGGGGTGGAGGAAAGTGAGATGTCAAGACTATTAAACATTGCTAGAAGGCGCTACTTCAATTTATTATAGTATTATAAAAATGACTGCTGGAGCAAGACATAGATAACATAGGAATGGCTCGCTAGCTCTGTCTAGACTAGCATTAACTTTATTTGGTTAAGTGTTAAGATTTTACAATTTTTTAACCAACCTAAGTGGTAAATAGTAGGTAAAACTGAAATGAGATATACACAACTCTTGAAAGGATGGTATACATTGAGAAGTAGAGATTAACATGTCTAGTGTAAGTAGTCAGACTACAGTTCTTTTTTTACTACTTGTTAATATATACAGCAATGATCTTGAATTTAGAGTACATTAAACACTTAAAGGGGTTACATGTTAGCTTCCTATTGGGATTATTTATTTGCTTTCTCCCCCTAACCTTTTTCTCTTCTTTATTGTACATAATATACTTTAGAATTTTGAATATTACTAACATGGATGCACTGATCCTCAAATACCTTGCATTAAATGCATATACGCAAAGACGCCCCCACACCACCATGATGATCACACAGGTTGTAACAGATAAGTCACATGTTATGGCAAGATGACAACTCTATGGGATTCCTGAGCTGGAAAGCCAAGGGAATACATCGCCCCATAAAAAGAATAAAGGCCCCCTACATAGCTAAATAAAAAGAAAGACGATGTTGTGTTCATACATTAAACTGCCCTGCGGCAGGAGCAAGCAGAGTATATATTAAATAGAAAGTATAGAAGGGAGGTGTCTAGTTACGACATAGGCAATTCTAGAGGGGTGGCTAGCCTATTCAGGAAGGACCAGAGGCTTTCCCGTGAAATGGTGGAAAGAGTCCCAGAAGGTAGATAAGTTGCAGTTAACATGAATGTAGAGAACAGGCATTTAACTCTACTTAACATTTATGCACCAAATGTAGCCCAAAGATGCTTTTTTGAATAAATTGATAACATCCAGAGGGATATGCCAAAATATGAAATTACACTAGGTGGGGACTTTAATCCCATGCTGGATGGGATGCTAAACAAGACAGTGTGAGAAAGTTTGCATAAGGAAAAAAAAAGGGCAAGAAGGGATTTTCAAGATCTAATGCATTCTTGGGACAAGATTAATGCTTTGCGTGAACTACATTCAAGGAGAAAATAATACACATTTTTCTAAAATCTTCATGGAGTATCGCCATGTATGAATTTTATTTTGGTCACTAGGAATATTTTTGGTGATATGAATTTTGCAGAGGTGGGCAATGTAGTGATCTGTGATCATGCAATTATTAAAATTACTGTAAATAATTTGTCAGGGGGCCAAAGTGGAAAGAGGCACTCAAAGTTAAATGGATATCTTCTGTCAAAGATTTGTTTAAACATATAAAAGGTTGGCTAACACAAGGCACTCTCTCAGTGGCAGCCGGCCACTAAGGGTGACGGGCAGCACAATGGCCAGTGTCCTTTATTCTCAACAGGAACTGTGCTGAGTGCCGCTCTGCAGGGGCACATCCCCCCCACTACGTTATTTTTTGTTTTGTTCGTGAGCCTTTCGCCTCCGCAACAAACATAGCGACAAACAAGGGCAACCGGCGAGGCGTCGGAAGACTGGCCCTGCCGTCTCTCGTTATTACACCATCAACATAGCCTGGAAGGGGAGGAGCATCTTCTGTCAGGCAGCGTGTCTATATCAACAGGGGGCAGAGGGCCATCCGGTCCTCCCCATGGCTGCACAAGTGCGCGTGGATGCATGCAGGCAAGGCAAGTGTATTTTTTATATTTAATGTGTGTATACATGCATGCGTGTATGGATTATATGTATGTATTTTGGCGTTTGTGTGAATGATGAGTGAAAATGCGGGTCAAAGTGTTTCTCTATGTTGTGTGTGTTTGAATGTTGGCCCCCCACCCCTAAATTTAAGGGTCCCACTCAGCAGGGCTCCTACGAAGCATAATTTGTGATTGGTGTGAAAGGGGGAAAACCAGCAACAGAGGAGTCCGGCACCACATGGGTGCTCACTCAGGAAACTCTGGGTGATTTTCCGATATCTGAAACTACCAAAACTAGAAGGCCTAGGGAATGGCGAGAACAGGGGGTCAAAGTGGTCATACAGGAACTTGTAAAATCCTCTGTAAAATCGAAAGTCTTTGTCCGATAGATGATTGTGAAGCTAAGGGATGCGAGTCCCGCATCGTACCAGTTGAATGAGAAAAGTTGCGATTGACAAATTGGCAAACGTGAACCGGAACGAGTGTGTTGACAATGTGAGAAACCTAAAGGTGTCTCCCTAGCTGGTCCCTGGGATCTGTCATCCAGTTGGCCAGGAGATGGCTATCGCTATTGGAACCAGTTCCTGGCGATGGACCAGTGAGGGAGGATCACCTGGATCCTCAGGGAGTGGAAGTGGGACACCGATGGGTGAGACATGACATTCCCCTTCCTTTAACACCTTTGCCCCATCCTCTAACATAGGACATTACAAACCACTGCCCCCACCCTTTTCCAACACAAACACTTTCGCACAACACGAAGGACAATGGAAGTTTACCTGACAGGTCCCAATACAAGGGTCAGGCAAAGTCAGGCAATTGATCAGAATCACACACACCTAATGGCCTTTTCCCTTCCCCACAGGGATAAAAAGTGGAGTCAGAGAGCATAGTACGAGCAAGGATATGAGAGCAGTGATCTTGCCCTTTTTGTCCCCGACCCGTGGAACCTTCGAGAGCCTAAGACCGCGAACAATAGAGTGTCTTGCGGCAGATGTCAACGGTGCACAGGGCAAGCTTATGCCAATAAGCAGGAGTGAGGGAACTCCTGCGCCCGTGGTATCCAAGAGGTTCATCACAGCCGGTGAGTTGATGATCGATAAGAACTGGGCAGTGTTGAGTGAGAATCGCAAAGTGGCAAGTTTGAACCAAGTTAAATGAATTGTGTAAAGAACTGTGAAAAGTGTTAAGGGGAGACCAGCTGCAGAATAAAACCGGCACCACGTGGGTGCTAATTCAAGAGTCTCTGGTCGATCCCCATTAGAGCAAAACTACGGTTACCAGAAGGCTGTAGGAGAATTGCTAAAAGAGGTCAAAGTGGTCATACAGGAGGTCTAGTAAAATCCCTGTACAAATCATCAAACATTACACATTCAATTGTATGACAACATCTCCCACCCCAAGAAATATACTCACACCCATCCCAGGCCTACACTGCACTCATCATTCCACCTCCCTCCTTTCTTGCTTCCCTTCACTTAGCTACGGTTTCATCGTGTCCAGAGATCTCTACCAAGTCTTGGGTACTCTATTCGGAGACTACCAAATCAGCTATCAGTTTTCTGCACCCCTCCCTCCCCTTGTTCCATGTCCCTGCCTGCTGCATCCTGCCACACCGAGGTCTCCGCGTTGGCCCATTGCAACAGATCCCTCCACCATACTTGTACTGCAGGTCTCGCTTGTGCTTTCCACCCCATCACAATTCTACATTTTGCCAGAATATTTGCTAAGTCTTTGAGCTTACTCACATGTTTAGCTCGCATGGGTCTTGGGAAGCTACATAACAGGCAAGCCTTGGGGAAGCTCACATCCAGGGTAATCTCTGCTTTCGCTAATATTTGGGCTACCTCACTCCAGATCTGCCAATCTCCACACATGCCCAGAACATATGCACTAGATCTGCATCCTCATCCCCGCATTTCGGGCATGTCTGTATATCTGCTTGGTGAAACTTGGCTATTTTGTTTGGGGTCAGGTATGCTCTATGAGTCACACATAATTGAATCTGTTGAAGTCGCGTATTCCTCGACACCTTCTTGTGATACACCCTTTCTCTGCTCCACATCTCGTTTGATATTGGTTCTCCAAGTCTACTTTCCATTTCTGCCTCGTCTGTTCTGCCCCTCCTCTGACCTTGGACATTAATAGTTTGTATGTACGCGAGACTTCATGTCCTCCTTCTGACACATCGTTCAAAGACTCTATAATCTCGTCCGGCTGTAAGGACGTTTTGGACTCTGGCCAAGAAAAGAAACATCAAGTTAGTCGCGCACGGAAAATAAACCTCTATACAGACATTCAGCGCCACTCACCCGCGCTAATACTCACCTGCAGGAAATCTGCTCAGCATTTTAGGAAGAATCTAATCTTCATCCGAAAACCACTCAAGACCGTGCCTGGAAGAAAAGAGAAACACAGGTTAAAACTTGGGCAATAAGGACATTAAGCATCCATTGGCATAGAGACGTACCTGCTCAATCCAGCCATTCAAAAACTCTGCAACAGCCCCACAGGATCAGTGAAGTAACTTGGTCCTGGGAAAGACTGTGCATACCGCGCCCCTGCTAGAGATTACTCGACAGAGAGCCTACCATTAAGAACTCCAAGGTGAGACAGAAGAGGAGAAGGGGCATCAGAAGGTTAAAGGAGGTGGAACCAATCCGGCTCCACTCAATTAGCTAATATCTTATTTCGACATTGCAGGCAAACGCCTCCTGGGGTGATATCGAGGGAGAAGACGCGGGCAGGCATCATCGCTCAAGCTGTGCAATGCCAGTGCAGACATCATTCGTGCGGCTACGTGCTAAGCCCCCATGGAGACCCGGTGAGCGTGACATAACGCAAAGCCTTACACGAAATCTCTACCTGGGCGTCATGGAAAACCTCCGAGACCGACCAGCTATCCCAGCTTTTGGGGGAACTCAGGGCCGAGGTGCATTCAGCTCGGCAGGGAACCAATGCCTTGAGGAGAGAACTGATCGTAACCAAGGATCGCACCAACGATCTCGCCAGACAGCTGCTTCAATCACAGGCGGGGCAAACATTGTTACCAGGATTGGGGTCAACGGTTCCGACTACACCAAGCAATCCAGTTCAGGTGGTCCTTCCAGGAGCCGTACCTTTGGCACCTCCAGAACGCTTTGCAGGAGACCCAAAAAGGTATGCAGTTTTTATAAATCAGTGCCGTCTACATTTCCTATGCAGGCCAGGAGCTTTTCCAAATGACCAGTCTAAGGTGGCCTTTGTGCTTTCGCATCTCAGTGGCAGTGCTGCAGACTGGTCGGTACCGCTAGTCAATCGGGATGATCCCATCTTGCGGGACTTCCAGAGGTTCCAACTGGACATGGAGAAGTTGTTTGCTCGCCACTCCCATGGTCAAGCATTGGATAATGAACTCTCGTCTCTGCGTCAAGGCAACCAAGATCTGTTAACGTACATGGCAACCTTTAATAGACTGGTAATGAAAACTGATTGGCCGAACGACAAAAGAACAACGCTGTTATACTGTGGTTTGAGAGGGGAGTTAAAAGATGTTTTAGCTCAAGTGGTCAACCCACCCAGAGACAGTACTGAATACATAGACTTGGTGGTCCAGCTTGATCATAGACTGCAGAACCGTAAGGCAGATCGAGCTGGAATGGACACTCAGGTATTTGTGCGCCCAAAGGAAAATGCTTCCAAGACCACCAACATGGCCGAACCCATGCAGATTGGAGGAGTGCGAGGGCCGTTGTCCAAGGCTGAAAGAGATAGGAGAAGATAACAACAGTTGTGTTTGTATTGTGGGTCAGCCGGCCATTTCCTCCAAGAGTGGTGGTGGACTTATTTTCCAAAATGGCCCATTTCATCCCATTGAAAGGCTTACCCTCAGCTTCAATCCTGGCTAAGGAATTCCGAGAACAGATAGTTACCGTGTCTGCTCAGTTCTCAAATTTCTACAGTCATGCCCGTCCTGAGATCCCGATCCAGCGGCACCTGAGAGAAGGAAAAGAAGAGAACAGGAGTTAGTACAGCAACAGAGGCCTTACCTGCAGTATTCCATCCAATCGGCCGCGCCTTCAGATGCTCTCCGGGCCGCCACACGTGCAGAGAAGAAGGTATCTGCACAGACACCCAATACTCACCCGGGGTCTGCATTCTTCAGGAATTTCGTTGAAGCGGTTCTTCCCATCGCCGTCCTGGAGCCGTGCCGCGCCTGCAGAAAAGGAAAAGAAACATCAGGTTAGTCGCGCACAGAAAAGAAACCGCTATACAGACATTCAGTGCCACTAACCCGCGCTAATACTCACCTTCAGGAAATCTGCTCAGCATCTTAGGAAGAGTCTAATCTTCATCCGAAAACCGCTCAAGACCGCACCTGAAACAAAAGAGAAACACAGGTTAAAACTTGGGTATTAAAAGCACCGATACCAAGCAACCATTGGCATAGAGACTTAACTGCTTAATCCAGCTATTCAAAAACTCTGCAACAGCCCCACAGGATCAGTGAAGTAACTTGGTCCTGGGAAAGACTGTGCATACCGCGCCCCTGCTAGAGATTGCAGGACGGAGAGCCTACCATTAAGAACTCCAAAGGTGAGACAGAAGAGGAGAAGGGGCATCTGAAGGTTAAAGGAGGTGGAACCAATCCGGCTCCACTCAGTTAGCTAATATCTTGTTTCGACATTGCTGGCAAACACCTCCTGGGGTCATATCGAGGGAGAAGACGCGGGCAGGCATCATCACTCAAGCTGTGCAACACCAGTGCAGACATCATTCATGCGGCTACGTGCTACGCCCCCGTGGAGACCAGGTGAGCGTGACATGCACCCCAGTGTCTACAATCAACTCTCCAAAATCCTTTGGCTTCCCCTCTTTTAGTACATCCCCCACCGTCGCTACTCCCACAGGTTCCCAACTCCTTTTCACGTTCCGCCTAACCTGTTCATCTACTCCTTCCAGCGTCACTAGTGGTATCTGAAGAGAATATGGTGTTGCGTTCCCCATCAACTGACGTGCCCTGCGCCACATTGTGCACCCAAGACACATCAGGAGATGCTCACTGGTCCTATACGAATCAGGCCGCCATTTAACTTTGTTTAGAAAGAACAGAGTACTTCCTACTCTCAGTAATCTTGATTCCGGTCGTTTGTTCACCTGACAGCCATTTGTCCACAAATTGTAGCTGGCTAGCCACAAAATATACCTCAAAATTGGGCAGTTTTATACCCTCTTGTTCGTATGAATTCTGAAGCTTCCACAACGCTACTCTGCTCCTCGAATTATGCCATATGAAGCTCCTGCATATGCTATGTAGTTTCAGAAAAAATGATTTAGGTATCGCGAACGGGATATTAGCAAAGTAGTGTAGGAGTCTCGGCAGCACCACCATATTCAGTAAGGCTGCGCACCCCATCATGGACCATGGTAGCCTCGTCCAGAATGATATGCATAACACGGTGAAGGCGGTCAACAAAATCGAAAAGAGCATATGTTCCAACTTGGGGTCATGGTGTATGTCCACCCCCAAGTACCTTAATGTCTCAATCTCCCACTTAATTGGTAACACTGGTAATTAGTGCATGGGCTTCCCTCTATACTCTCCTAGGGGATACAGGCTCGATTTCTGGGAGTTAACCATTACGCTCGAAAGTATAGCGTACCGTACCATCACAATCAGGACATATGGTAAGTTCTCTTCAGGGTACTGCAGGCATAGGAGCATGTAATCTGCATACAGTGAGATCAAATGTCTTCCTCCGTATATATTTATACCCACCTCTCTATACTCATTTCTTAAATAGACCGCTAATGGTTAGACTGATAATATGAAAAGCATCGGGGACCATTGTACAATAGCCGCACCCATTTAATGGATGTGAGCCCAATACCGACATTTTCTAGGACCGCTAGCAACCAAGGCCATCTGACTGGGTTGCACGCCTTCACTGCATCACGTGACACCACTGCTACTTTCTGTGTCTCCCTACTGGTATGATCTATTATGTATGTGATGTAATCTTCTCAGGTTGTTGGTAATATTTCTATGTGGAACATATCTTGTTGGATCCAGGTGAATGAGCTTACCTATGACTGGTCTTAACCTCATTGACATAACTGCTGTAAGAATCTTCCCATCTTGGTTTAGCAATGACAGGGGCCTATACGATCCGCATTCCTTATCTGGCTTATTAGTTTTGAGCAGGGGAATAATTATCGACTCCCGCAGGGACCCAGGTAATCTACCAATTTCTACTGCCTCGTTTAACACTGCTAGTAGTGGGGGAAGTATATCGGCCCTATATTCTTTATAACATTTGCTGGGGAGCCCATCCGCCCCAGGGACTTTATTAATCGGTAATTCTTTTATCACATTTTCTAGTTCTTCAATCGTGATGGGTACCTCTAAAGTATCACTTTCTTCTTTACTTAATTTGGGAAGATCCATATCCGTCTCTTCTCCTTCCGTGGCTTCTCTATACAGGTGTGTATAATAATCATAAACACACATATTTACTTCTTCCTGGGTCTCCCGCATCTTCCAGTCCGTCCCCCTTCACTGCTTCCATTGTCTGCCATGTGGTGTCACTTTTATACAACCAGGAAAGCAGTCTGCCCGGCTTGTCTCCCTCTGCATACTGTCTCTCTATGCATTTCTTGTAGCTTAGTTTACCTAACCTTTCCCAGTTTTCTCTACATTCTTGTTGTAGGCAGGACACTTCCTTGGCCTCTTCTAGTGATTTATTAGCAGTCCGCATTATAGTTTCCAATTACTTTGTGCCTTTTGTAGATCCTGCAGTATAACCTCTTGCATCCCTTTCGACTTGGCCATCGCCGCTCCTCTTACTACCACTTTAAAGGCCTCCCAAAGCGTACCAGCTGAGTCTACACTGCCGGTATTGTACTTAAATATTCCTTCACCTCCGCCCTCATATGTTCACAGAACCCTGTATCTTTCAGTGCTTCAACCCGGAGTCTCCAGGTCGGGATTTTGGCGAGGGGGGACACCTGCCATATGATAACCAGAGGGGCATGATCAGACAGGACCCTCACTTTATACCCGGCCTGTCTGAACTAGTTCAGTGCCTCCTCCCGCATGAATACGTAGTCTAGCCTCGTATGTAAGTTCTGCAGGGCAGAATAATGTGAATAAACCCGGTCTCGTGGGTACATTGTTCTCCATACATCCGCCAACTTTAGCGTGCGCAACATCGTGTTCAGCGCTTTGGCTGCAGAGGTTGGGTAAGCTAATGTATCATCTGATCTATATTTCATCGTGTCCAAAGTACAATTAAAATCTCCTACCCATATCACTGCATAATCTCTATATGGGCTAATCTTAGGATATAATGATTTAAAGTAAGTTGTTGTATCCTGATTTGGGGCATACATATTTGTAACACATTTCTTTACATTCAACCAATCCCTTAATTATGATCATCCTACCGTCTTTGTCTACCACAGTCTGTAAATCTTGAATGGGACAGTCAGTGCCACCCAAATTAGGACCCCTCTAGCATATGCCTAGTATGATGAACCCAGTCGTCCCACTCCATTTCCATGCTAGCGTGTCCATTTTATCTTTGGTCAGGTGTGTTTCTTGCTATTCAACCCTCTCACATTTCAGGATGCTATTTTGAGTTCACCCATATTCTTCGACCATTTCAGCTTCCCTCCCACCATTCACACCCCCCCCCCTTATTTCCCCATGCATCTCTGTAGGCGAACTTCCCTTTAACTACTCCAACTTCCACCCCTCCCTTTTCCCCCAACTATTCCCAATGTTTGCCCAGCTCCAACCCTGGATCTCATGCATCCCCACCATCTCGCTCCTTTCTCGGTCCAATGCCGGAACTCGGGGCGCAGCAGAAGGATACTAAACTACTAATATCCTAACTAAACTAACTAATGAGGGTGATAGTGTGATTCCCAGCGCTGCTTACAACTTAGCAGCACTCATGCCTCCTGCTTTTAGCCAACAGTATGAAACACATTTGCTTAATTACTTAACTGTCTGTCAGAACATTATATATAAGTCTCAATCCTACTAAAAAATGCATCAATCACAAAAAGCTGAGTCACTTATCACTTTATTCTCTCATCTGATCTTATTTCTCCATCGGCACGTTCTGCATATCCAGCCACTTGCTTACATCTTCCGGGGTCTAAAAAAAACAGTGAAGTCTTTATGTAGGATCTTCATCTTCGCCGGATACAACAGCATGTATTTAAGATTGGCGGTATGTAACCTCCTCTTGACAGCCTGTAGTTCATTCTTTATTTTTGCACCCCAAAAATATAATCTGGGTATGCTGTGCTGGACGACTACGCTCGGCTAATTGTACCCCCTTTTTGGAAGTATTCCAGGTTCTTCTCCATGTCTTTGAAAGTCAGTATTTTGGCAATTATTGGGTGGGGCGGGGCTCCAGGTGGCAGCTTCCGTGTCAGCGCCCTATGCGCCTTCTCCAATGTAAACCCTGGAGTGAGCGTTCCAGCTCCGATATCCTGCAGTAGCATGTCCTCTATATAGTTGGTCGGGTTCGGGCCTTCCCCGCCCTCTTGGTATCCAATTATCCTAACGTGATTCCTTTGCGTCCGATCTTCCGCCTCCTCTGCCCTGTTTTCAAGATTATGCACCTGTTGTTTGAGTATGGAGACTTCTTGGGAGTGCTCGTTGCAGCTGCTTGTGCTCGCCTTCACTTCTTTCTTAAACACCCCTGTGTGCTCTGCCAGTGCTTTGACATCCTGCCTCAAGAGATTCACATCTATACTAATTGTGTCAATCTTGAATTCCAGCGATGTTTTCAACTCTGCTATGGCTTCCAACATTTGCTGATCTATTCACACAGGAGCTTTCCCTTTTTGTGTCTATTGCGCTGTCGTTTTCACACTGTCTGTCAGTTGTGCCGGTTTGGCGAATGAGTCAATTGACAAAGGTTTCCCTTTGCTCTTATTAGATTTAGTCGCTATTGTGTCACCTCTGTGCACTTTACTGCTCATTTCTGTTCAAGTGCACGTGTTCCAGGACGTTTCTGCTGTTAGCTTAGAAGCGCGTTCAGTGTATTGTCTTGTATGGTCTAGCTTCTGCACTCGCACCTTTCTCTTACATCGGCATCACCACGGTTACCTCTGCAGTTGGGGCTTTTAATATGGTTCTGTGTTTCACGCGCGTCTAGCCTCCCCCTCTATCTCCAGGTTTTGCGTTGGGCGCTGCTAGGTCTGACAGTGGGTTCACAGCTCTGTCTGCCTACCCCGATTTGCTGATCTTTTATTGTCTCTGGGCACCTTTCAGTTCTGTCCTTGCAATTGTAGTGTGTTCTGCACTGCTCCGACAGGTACTCGCCTTCTGTTTTTGTCACTGCTTACTTCCAGCATTCTTTGTTTGACACTTCCTGGTTTGTGCTCCATCAGATCTGACCTGGCCCGCTCCAGGGGAGGCCTGTGATGGGCCGACTACTCCAAGTTTGCCCACCTCCTCTTGCGGCTCAGCTATGTTTCACCCAGTTCTCTATGTCCTTCAGTACCCTGGAAAGTCGCCCCCCACTAGTGTGTCTGTTCGCTTGCTGATATAATTGTTGCAGGTCTCTGAATTGGCTGGGGGCAGTATGGGAATGAGTTGTGCGCATGCAATTGCGCTCCAGTCTGTTCTCCCCTGGCTAGGCTCCAGAGGATTCCAATATATTATCTCGTCAGGTCGGGACCATCTATCAGTAGGAGGAGCTTGTTTCTTTAGGCCAGGGTTGTCCAACATGCGGCCCGAGGGCCGCAATGCGGCCCTCCAAGCCATTTTATGTGGCCCTCGAAGCCCAAGAGCAGAGACAAAGCATTAGGGTTACTTTTGTACACTTTGCATTTATTTTATACGCAGTGAGTGTTGTGGCTGCAGTTTCAGGGTAGGAATCGTGGTCCACACACATTACAATTTCTATTGGCTGAGAAACAGCCAATGGAAATACTGTTACCATGCAAGGCAGGTCATAGTAGTGGCAATAAATACAATAAATACATGCCTTGCACGGTAACACTATTTCCATTGGCTGTTTCTCAGCCAATGGAAATCATAATCACGTAATGTGTGTGGGTGGAGTTACGGGCACACAGAGCCACCTTCACACATCTGTGTTGCCGAGCCCAGGACATAGCCTGCGTGAGCCAGCAGCTCAGCCCAGGTTCACATTGCCATATGCGGTGCACACCGAGGCCTAGTTCTCCTTGCCTCCAGCAGTGCGAAGTACTGCCTGCTACATTTTCCGACGTATGTTTGCGGCATGCAGTGTTTTTGAGCCTCCAAGATACTGCTGGCCAGATACACCGAAACACAAGTATCTGGCCAGCAGTATCTCGGAGGCTCAAAAGCAGCGCAGGCTGCCTTAATGTTTGAACATTCCGCCTGGGGAGGGAGTGTACAATTTGCATCACGTTTTGACAAAAACCTCCCCCTTGGGTACTGTTCAAATTGCGTTACAAAAGGAATGATTTTCCAGATGATTTTACCGCATGTGGGAATGAATTCTTTGCCAAAATGGCTAGGCAACACAATCACGCCATCCATACTCGGAAAAGCAGCACAGCGGGTAAAATGCCTGGGGATCTATCTAGTTTTTGTTTTTGCAACTGACAAGTGCTAATTTGTAAGAGGCAAAACAGCCCTTGGGAGGTGTCCGTGCCCCTGTTGGAGGAAGGCCAGCTGGGGAGTGAATTTTCAGAGCGCATAACACCAGATCTAAGACACCGCGGGCTTTACAGCAGACACCATGAGGTCAATTCCCTCCTCAGTTCCTACAACATGGCCCTCCGCTTAGCTGGAGTGATCAGAGTACTGGCGCACCAGCCGCCCCTGGGCGCTGGGAGAGGAGGGCATCCAGCCATGTCTAGTTTTTTAAGATTGTGCTCACATTGGATTTCTTCAATTAGGTTCACCTTTGCGTGATCGCTTTTCCACATTTTATCTGTTGAATTGGATTATGCTTCTTTCATTAACACAGAAGTAATTAATGTATTACAGTAGATAAGCTGCCATATGTATTGGGCACACTGCACAGGCAGCATCAATGATTAACACAGAAGTAATGAAAGTGTATTGTAGAGATAAGCTGCCATAAGTATTGGGCACACTGCACAGGCAGCATCATTCATGAACACAGAAGTAATTAATGTGTATTAGAGAGATAAGCTGCCATATGTATTGGGCACACTGCACAAGCAGCATCAATCATTAACACAGAAGTAATTAATGTCTATTACAGAGATATGCTGCCATTTGTATTGGGCACACTGCACAGGCAGCATCAATAATTAACACAAACTTAATGAATGTGTATTACAGAGATACACTGCCATATGTATTGGGCACACTGCACAGGCAGCATCAATCATTACCACAGATGTAATAAATGTGTATTACAGAGATAGGATGGCATATGTATTGGCACAACACTACACAGGCATCAATCATTAACACAGAAGTAATTAATGTGTATTACAGAGATAAGCTAGCATATGTATTGGGTACACTGCACATGCTCAGGTAGCATCAATCATGCTTTGTACAGGACAATGCTGGCCTAATTTGGGAACTGCCAGGATAGACATGTTGCTACAGAGGCATATTGTGAGCACAACCAGCATGACAATGTGTTACATCAGTGACAGTGCTGTCTTACACTGTGGACACATAGATCATTAAAATGTATTGTCTGCTGTTGGTGACATCGACTGTACACTTATGGCTTTTTGGTCACCTTTTCTGCTATAGAATGCACCATTTCGAGCCCATATTTGAAAAACCATCCCTAGATCCTTATAGCTCCCTTGCTACGCTCGGTCACCCCCACTATTTCAGGTAAATATTAACACATATACACTGAAAGAAATCACAAGCAACTGACCTCGGATCATTTGATGGAGGGGCTCCCTTAGATACTCACTGCCCCTGACACCAAAAGCTATCTTTGGCACTGCATGGCTCATCATTGCCTGTGATGCTATTGTGTCAAAGGTCACACAAGATCGTATTTTTTTTTTTGTTTAGCAATTTTTATTAGGCTTTGTAATGGATAAATACAGGATATAATCACCAACAATTAACCATTAAAATACTTGCTAACCAATAGTCCAAGATACAAATTTAGGTTGAGTTAACAATTAAAAGGCACAATGTAGTGTATCAAGGTTACAATAAATGTAGAGATGCACTAAAAGTTCCTTGCAAAATTCTAACATAAGAATTTATTGAGGTCAATATTGCTTTTTAATATATTGCTTTGAGTGAGGTTGTTGACCCTTGGCTCGCCGGCCCACTGGGTGACAAAAAGCTAATGCTTCGGCCCCACATTCAAAAAGGTTGGACAGGCCTGCTTTAGGCAGTACTTGTCCTCTGCACTCCTCCACAGGGCCCACGTTTCCACCTGGGGGGGCTCTGCCTTCACCCGTCCGGCTGCTGCTACTACTACTACTACTACTTTGAGCTTTAGTACACGTGCTCACCTTTCCGTAGTGTAACAGTGAGCTCAGTCCACTGCTTCTAACCGCTTGGAGTACACTGCATGATGCTATGTTACAGTGCGGCTCAAGTGTTCTTACCGCCTTTCCTTGTGGGCACTCATCTAGCAGCAGCTCACGGTCACTCCTTTCCTGTGTCTGTCTCTTTGCTCTTGCTGCATTCCCATCGTTGCAACAGTGTTGTGTACATCCGTATTGCCCGCATGGTGCTTAACATAGGTGTATTGTGTTCCACCTCCTCACTGGCTGCAGCTGATGTAAATAGCTTGCTTTTGCTGCTTGAGCTTTATTCCGTGGTGGGCCTCTTATCCAAGTTAGACCACTACCCAAGCTCCCTCTCCTTTCGGGTGCACTTTCATTGAAGGGGAAAGGTGTCCATTCCCATGCATCCACAGAAAGCAGTTGGGCTCTTCTCCCTTTCTCTGCCTTGGTAATTATCTTCCTCCTCCTCCCGTTGGGATTGGTATTGTGCTTAATTATGTATACCGTGTGTGGGAAAACCGGGAGCTCCACTTCACATTTAGACTATTGTACATGCTCCTTCCGTCACTACTTCAGCTACACTGCGAAGAGTTTTATTACAATGTAACCATTAGTTTTCAGCCTCTTATGCCAGCCCTCGCTGCGCGTCCGTGTTCAAACATTCAGTTCACGCTCTTCCTTCATTCCGAATCCTCCACCCGCTTGTTGCCACAATGCTGCCAATGTCCTTGCAGCACTCCAGCATCGGCGGCTCTGTGAGTTTTCTACAACAGCGTCCGAATACTCTATTCTTCAAAGCAGTTTAGTAATCCTCGTCCTACTACCGTTATGCTTTCTGTCCGCAGCCAGCAGTAAGGGGCGAACACTCCTCCTGTAGCTTGCCCTCCAGCTCACGGTCTTATGTGTACAGTCGTACCTGCATGCATCCGCCCTCCGATTCCTTCACCGCAGGGCGTGATCTCGTCACTGCCGAGGGGTCTACCACGAGTCAGGTGTGCTCGGTGTTGCTGACCTTCCTCCCGCTTCCGTCCTATTTTCCGGTCTGCTTGCCTGGGTACAATCTGCACACGACATCACCGCGGCAACCTTGTTTCTTCAGCTGCTCCCTGTCACAGTCTATCTGCCCAATTCCTTTGTCCTGAACGGGCTGCCATCTTGCTTCTTAGTCCAGTTACCGATCCGAAACTCTGCTGGCTCTAGTTCTCCATTCTGGACTAAGATCACTTCCAGCATGTGATCCAACGGAGCACAGCTGCTTTAGATGCCCATACATTATATATTCTGCGTCTAAGTTTATTGTAGCACAATGTTTCTGCTGGATCAATCAGGATCAGCAGGAGTGCTTGGAATCACCTCCCATCAGATGGCTCTGTAGCCATGCCCCTGAATCCTGTAACACTTGAGAGTAAAGTGAATGTGAAGTCAAGAAGGGTCAGCACCCAGAAGAGGGAGACCCAGTGGTGAAGTCATCACCAAGTGAAATTGGACTAAACAACTGAGATGGGGAAGCTCCCAGAAGAGGGGGAGCCATGGGTGAACCATCACCCAGCGTACATTGGGAACAAACTTTCATTTGTTAAAGGAACTTTTTTGTTTTTGTTAGTTGAACACGTCAGGCCTTGAAGGCAAGAGACTTTCAAAGGAAACGAGACTTGGCCATCTATTGCCCTGAGAACTGCCACTGGAACTGTTGTTTAGTGCTGGAGAAGCCCAAGACTGTACTGTGCACCAAGCTCCCATCTTACCATGTGCACAAAACTTGGGGAAGGGAGACCCAGGTTACTGCATACTGACTTATCATTTGAGAGCACTTTGTTCTTTCCTTGAGTACTATCCCACACCCTTTTTTGAATTAGTTGTAAGGTTTGGCAATAGGTTTCTTAGAATATGCCCTTTTATTTGACACGACACCGCTAGGACTGCCTTATTTTTCATTTGATGGTTGACGCTTGCTCCCATCCTAGATTTAGGGTTAGAATAGGCATTTTTCCAACCCGCATACCAAATTCATTGTTCAATAAACACCCTTTAACTGTGATCACAGTTAAGGGAAAGGGAAAGCCTTTTTGAATAAATGACCTGCCAGAGGGAACCCAACAAAGAGAAGTGATATTCGAGTGGGGTCTGATCCCAAAAGAGGGGGATCCTAGGGTTGAAGAACTACTACCCGACTAAAGAGAAAAATGTTATGTTGAACTTTTGTTTTGATACTTTGAAGCTGACAGGTCCTTGAAAGCAAGAGAACTTAACTATCCGAGGTCCTGGTATCATTGAGGAACTTTCTAGGGATCTGCACCCAGAAGAGGGGGATCCATGGGTGAAAAGCACCACACAATGTATATGTGAAAAAGAACTCTGTCATTTTGACGCATTAGGTCTATGGAGGCAAGAGAATTTTTTGTAGAAAAGAGACTTAACCACCGAAAGCCCTGATTGCTGACAACAGAACTGTTAGCTTGTGCTGGGAAAGCTCGAGCATGTGCTGTGCTCCTAAGTCCTACCTTGTCCCGTGCTGAAAACGTGGGGAAGGGAGACCTCAAGTACCACATCCCGACTTATTATTTGTGAAGACATCCTTCTTTCTTAAGAACATTATCCCACACTTCTTTTTATATGTAGCATAAGGATTAGCAATAGGTTGTTCTTAGTATAGGCTCTTTTCATTTGACATGACGCCACTAGGACTGCCTTTTTATTATTATTTGATGGTCGAAGTTTGCTCCCATCTTAGATTTAGGTTTAGATTAGGTGTTTTCCAACCTACCTTTGCAGTTTAATAAAACACCCTTGAACTGTGATCACTTGTGTCTGTCTTTACTGTTGCCACCATGAGTTCCTTACAGTAAACTGGTCCATAAAAACCAAACAGAATTTATAGTAGGCAGTAATAGCTACGATAACGTAAGAGAATTGATGTCATTCATATAAGAAAGAACAAGTTAGAAGCATGGAAGCAGTTCGCATTGATGCTAAGAAAGCATTTGACAGATTCAACTGGATATATTTAGGTCAAGTTCTTTTCAAAGTAAATTGTGGCCTGGAATGTTGAAAACTTTTGCAGCATTAAATATTGTAGCCACGGTAAAGGTGACATTAAATGGGTGAACATCTGCTCCGTTTGATATGAAGAGGGGTGTACAGCAGGGATGTCCATAATTCCCTGTATTGTTTGACCTCTTTATTAAACCTCTTGCCATTTTGATTAAAGAGATCCTAATATAAAGGGAATTGAGAATGGTAACTGTACTTCAAAAGTCCTGCTTTACGAGGATGATCTCTGGTACCGTTTTCTGATCCAATGGAATGCTCCTTTCACCGTTTGAGGGAGATCTTAAACTCATTTGAGATTGTGTCCGATTATGAGGTTAACGCTTCAAAAACGGATATTTTCCCAAAGCTATGTCATGCCATAGAAGCTTATATGGTGGAATACGCAATTCATGGGCAGGTTTCAAGTATATTGGTATGCAAATTACTAGTGATGTTACTCAGATTTTGACAAACAATAGCCGGATAAAACTAATAAAGATCATTGTATTGTGCAAGAAACAGGACAAATTGAAACTACCACTGTGGGAAAAGATAAGTGCTATTAAAATGACTTAGCTTCTTAAATCATTATTATTTTAAAGGATATTTATAACACACACTAGCACCACCTGAGTGGCCCCCAGGCGCTCTGGCGGATCTAAAAAGCAAGAGGGTAAGGTAAGTTAGTAGGACTGAGCAGGCAAAAAGCACAAGAAAGATGTGATGTGCTGTTGGCAGCTTCATTTCAGTTTACACCGTTCGCTGAGCATAGGTGTGACCTTTTCGGTCGGTTGTTGTCCCTTCCTCGCTTCTTCCTAATATAACATGTAACTTTGTACACTGATGTAACTGGTGCCTAGATACCCAAGGGTTTTGTGTGCTTTAACAAATGCAAAAATAAATAAAATGTATTGTTGTGCAAGGCTATGTGTTTTTTGTTGTTGTTGCTGCAGTGTAGTGAAGTGTGTGCGGTTTGTTGTGCTGTAGAGGTATGGATGTGTTTTTTTTTTTAAAGAGTTTGGGAGGTGTAAGCAGAGGGATATGCTTTTTAGTGGGGTTGGTTAGTGGTGAGATTTTATCTGGTTAGTGGTGAGATTCTCTGCACACCCTTGAGCTCCCTGGGCCCCTGTTCGGTCACCACTTTTTACCTTTCATGAAAACCCAAAGGGTATCGCAACCACTAGTCCTCTGGGACTTGTCATCCAGGTGGCCAGGACATGGCCATAGCTTTTGGATCCAGTTCCTGGGGGTGGACCAGTGCGGGAAGATCACCTGAGTGAGGGGTCTTCGGAGGGGCAGGGGTGAGATAGGAGCGAAACGCGGTATTCACTCTTATTTTGTTCATCAAACGCATCCTATATTTTAGGATGCTCCGAGATCCCAACACCCCCCCCCTTTTTTACACAAACACTGGGCCGAGAAAGAGGATGACTGAGAATAACAACACTGACTTGCATACATCGTACTGGCCATGTCCCGCTAATGGGGTCAGGCAACGTCAGGCACTTAATCCTAAATGCATCCACCTAATACCAATTAGCTCTCCTCACACAAATAAAAGGCAGAAACCAAAGACACACTAGGAGCAAGGAGGAAAACAATGAGTTTGCATTATTGTGTTTGGGTCGCATGGACTCTTGCCCACCGACAACACTTTCCTGAGTTTTGTTGGGGTTGTAGTTGTCCTTTGGCTTTTTGTGTTTTTTAAGTGGTCTGTGGTTATGGACATGGGGCATGGTCGTGGGGTTGTGAGGGGGTCTTAAAGTCTGAAATCTGGCAGGTCGGATGGGGATTTTAAGGCAGGGGTGGATGGTGCTACCTGTATGCAGGCCTTAGGTGTCCTTATCCTTTGCGCTGTCTATGCAAAGTCTACGTTCCTTGGTCTACTAGACTACTGTCGATTAGTGGCTGCCTTTCTCCTTCCCGCAAATTGTCCCTAGCTACCACCAGATTCTGAGTATTGTGGGGGTGGTCGAGCACCTAAGGTTGTGGTTCCTTACTATGTGGAGGCCTAATTCTGCTGTTTCACTCAGAGCGCAGCTGTGATGCTATAGAGCAGCTCCAGCTGGGCCCAGCACAGGCTGTGTAGCACAAGAGCTGTGAGCACGGTGCTGGATTTGGGAGGGGGTCGGGGTGCCTACAGTCCTGGATAGATGGAAGAACGCCCAAATTAAAAGACAGGAACAAATGCAAACCACCTCAATTCGGGACTCCTGTATAGAGGGAAAAAGAGCCTAAATTTCGAACTCAACAGCAAAAGCAGAACACCTACATTTGAAGTTACTGGATGGGGGAAACATGCCTAAATTTCAAACAACAACAAATGCAAAGCACCTAGATTCAAGATTTCTGGATAGAGGGCTAGATGCCAGATATGACTACCACAATTGGTCTAGAAGCCAGATGTGGCTTAATTTACACAAAAAGGCCTACCTGCCAGATATGGCTTAACTATCACAACTGGCCTAAATGCCAGATGTGGCTAACTAGCACAATTGGCCTAAATGTCAAATGTGGCTTAACTAACAAAATAGGCCTAAATGGCAAATATGGCTAGCCAACACAATAGGCATACATGCCAGATATGGATTAACTAACACAATTGGCCTAACTGGCACAATTGGCCTAAATGCCAAATGGGGCTTAACTAGCACAATTGGCCTAAATGCTAGATATGGCTAACTAGCATAATTGGCCTAAATGCCAGATATGGCTAACTAGCATAATTGGCCTTAATGCCAAATGTGGCTTAACTAACACAATTGGCCTAAATGCCAAATATGGCTAGCTAACACAATAGACCTACATGCCAGATATGGCTTACCTAGCACAATTGGCCGAAATGCCAGATGTGGCTAACTATGTAACTCACCGATAGCTGAACTGGCCGAGGCGTTGCTCGACCTCGAATTAACAGATAAGAGGGAGCTGCTCCGGATAATTATTCAGCCCAAGCTGTGGTGTTTTCCCGAAAGGGATACATCCAGAACCAGGCCTCCTCAACTTGAGGACCTCTTTTAGACAATATACCCCTCTGCTGTGTAAGGTGACAGACAGAGTGACTGATTACTCAAAAGAGCGGAGATACCCACACCGTTACGCCAAGGCTGTAAGGGAAATGGTAAACAGGTTAGTCAGTTGAAAAGAGCTCATTCAAGCACAACTATTCCCTTGGTAATTATCTACCTGTATAACCCTGGACAGGAAAAGATTGAATGGAAAGGATATCAACAATTTAGCCAAGAGCTAGGAGAAATTAGAGAAACAATAAGGAACCAGTTAACCCCTATGTGGTAATACAGTGCTGAAATGTAACACACTAGTGAACTCTTACCCTATGTGAGGCAGGAAAGGATCAAGGGATTTGGAAAACAACGACAGGAGAAAATAACAAAGAGGAAAGGTTAGTATAGGGAAGTACCCCGGGCGGCAAGCGGAACGCAAACTAGAGCCGGGATGGTGCACTAACCAGGGTAGCGTCCAAAGTGCACAATGATTCCAAAGAATACAGTTCCACACAGAAAGAGTCTCTATTTAGGAAAGGATGATCAAAAAGGTCCACTTGGCAGCAAAGAAGGAAGTTCCAAAGGGGCATCAAGAGACAAGGTAATAATACCCCTGGTTCATCAAATAGTAGGATTGAAGTAATGCATGAAAATACAGTGTTGGCTGTCACCTTAAGAATGACAGGGCAATGTCTCGATTTCCAGGAGACAGATTGCATGTTGGAAACTTGCAGCACGATTGGCAATGATGAAGCGTGCTAATGCTTTCGAACAGGACCAAACAAAAATAAACTGCAGCGTACGAAAGTAATCCCCAGAACGCTGCGGTAGGCAAAGAAGACTCAAGGGAAAAAAATCCTCAAATCACCGGTACCGAGACTGGGACCAGTTTGTCAAATCCGAAGGAGTAGGCAAGCAGAGGAGTCGAGTCGAAATCCGTGGTCTGGTAAACAAAATACGAGGTTGCAATAGAAGTAGTAAGGAACGCTAATTAGAAGTAGCCTTCTCCTGCGCGAGTGGCGTTTATGAATGCCTTGCCGGGGGGCGTGGCATCGGCGTGCCGTGATCAGCTGACCTAACACGTGACTCGGTGCAGAGTTGAGAGACGCGAGCCCCGCATCTCCAAGGCAACCTCCAGCGTTGGAGGAAAGGAGACGCACACCGCCTGAGTGTGTTTAAACGGGCAGCGCACCTACAGCGCAGGGACCGATATGTTACAGCATCCGCCCTCAAAGGCCAAGGCAACCCCCTGGCAGCATGAAAAGCCTGCAGTAGGACCGGCAAATGTATATGGGCCAAGGGCTCCCAGGTCCGATCCGCAGGCCTGTAGCCCTTCCAATCCACCAAATAGAACAGCTTGCCCCTGGACAATCGGACGTCTAGGATAGCTGACACCTCGAATTCTTCCTCCCCGTCAACTACGACAGGATCCGGTCGACGCAACAACCGGGTGCCAGCACGGCACGGTTTTAACAGTGAAACATGAAAAGCCAGATGTATTCACCAAGAGGGGGGCAATGATAGACGGACCGCCAATGGATTGACAACAGATGCAATAAGGTAAGGACCCACAAACCTAGGCACTAATGATTTCTTCCCAGGAATTTTCAGATTCCGAGTAGACAACCAAACTTGATACCAGGCAGGTAAGTAGGCGTCGGGCACTGATGCGCATCAGCGTATTTCTTAGCCCTGGCCTGGGCGCGAAGAAGGTGCAGACGAACATCACGATGCAACTGGTCCAAATCCCTTACACAGGCAAAGGCAGCCGTATTGCCTGTTGGTAAGGATGGTTCAAGAGGCAAGGAGCGAGGGTGAAAACCATGCAAAGCAAAAAAAGGAGAAGAACCAGCAGCTGAGTGCAAGGAGTTATTATAAGCAAATTCAGCTTGTGGCAAAGCGGCGAGCCATGTGCACTGAAACTGCAGACATAAGCATCTCAAATACTGCTAAATGGTCAAATTAAGACGTTCCGTCTGACCATCAGTCTGTGTGTGGAAGGCAGAAGAAAACCGATCCTCGATTTTAAGAGATGAGGTAAGGGCCTTTCAGAACTTTGAAGTGAATGAACTGCGAACCTCTGTCAGTCACAATGATAGATGGCAGACCGAAACGTCTGAATACATGCGTGGTAAAGAGTGTGGCCAAAGCAGGAGCCGACGGGAGTCCTGAGCAAGGGACGAAAATGGCATACTTGATCAAGTAGTCAATGACAACCAAGATGGTGTTGAATCCGTAAATTGCAGGTAGCTCCACCACGAAGTCCATGGACAGCATCTGCCATGGATTATACGTAACAGGAAGCGGTTGAAGAAGACCCATAGGCTTGGACCGAGATTGTTTGCATTGGGCGCATACAGCACAGGTCGACAAATAGTCCAAGACATCCCGAGACATCGAAGGCCACCAAGACCAACGCCGAAGTGACTCCAGTGTCTTCTGATGGCCCAGGTGTGCTGCGACAACAGAATCGTGTGCCCACTGCAAAGCATGCAACTGCGCCTGACCAGGAGGCACAAAGATACGACCCTGAATAAATGGTAAACCATCTTGGACAACGAGGTTGAATGTATCGACCTCTGCTGGGTTCGAAATTACCCAATTCTCAATGATGGAACGCAATGATGGCTGAATAGAACATCCGCAAACCGCATTTTCAGGTAGAAGAGAAACAGGAGTTTTCACTTGATGTTGGACCATAGCAGTCTGCATTGACAACGCATCAGCGGGGACATGCAAAGGTGCTGGTCGGTAAGTGATGAACTGAAATTGAGAGAAGAACAGATGCCAACGGGTTTGATGAGCAGTGAGACATTTCATGGATTTGAAAGCGAGGAGACTTCTGTGGTCGGAATAGACGGTGACTATATGTCGGGCCCACAAGAGATGGTGTCTCCATTCCATGAAAGCGTCCTTAATAGCCAAAAGCTCCCTTTCCGTGATGGAATAGTTCCTCTCAAAGCTGGATAATTTATGAGAGTAGAAAGCAACCGGGTGAGTTTCCCCTGATTGCGGACAGGGCTGGGACAGTACTGCTCCGACTGCGTAACCCGAGGCGTCGGCTTCCACAAAGAAGGGCAGCTCCGGATTGGGATGCTGCAAAACTGGAGCCAAGGTAAAAGCCTCCTTTAACTGATCAAAAGACGTTTGTTCAGTAGTCCACAGAAATGCGGCTTTAGAACTAGTAAGAGCTGTGAGTGGTGCAGAAATGGCTGAAAAAGAGTGGATAAAACGGCGGTAAAAATTAGCAAACCCTAAAAAGGATTGTAACGCTTTCACCGTCTTAGGAATGGGCCATTCTAATGCTTTTACCTTGGAGGAACTAATCCTGATACCCTGGTCGGTAATGTCAAAGCCCAGAAATTCTACTTTTGTGGTATGAAAAACACACTTTTCGGCCTTTACATACAGATGGTTGTCTCTCAACCTTTGTAGGACGTTAGAAACGTGTTCTACATGTTCATGTATGGTCTGTGAATAAATGAGGATATCGTCAAGATACATTACAACGTATTGGTCTTGTATATCATGGAATACGTCGTTCATAAAAGCCTCGAAAGTGGCAGGGGCATTGCAGAGGCCGAACGGCATAATCAGGTATTCATAAAGACCAAAGCGTGTCTTAAATGCCGTTTTCCATTTGTCACCGCTTCGAATACGAACAAGATTGTAGGCTCCACGCAAGTCAAGTTTGGTGAATACTTTAGAGTTACCCAATTGGTCAACTAAGACTGAAATAAGGGGTAAAGGGTACTGGTTTTTGACCGTCACTTCGTTCAACGCTAGATAATCAATGCAGGGGCGTAGGTCGCCCTCCTTTTTTGGCACAAAGAATAGCGGAGAGGCTGCAGGCGACTTGGACGGACGTATAAATCCCATGGCAAGAGCCTTATCCAGATAGTCCTATAATATGTGGTCTTCCTTTAAAGATAAAGAATACACACGAACAGATGGAATTTTAGTTCCAGGAATAAGATCAATAGGGCAGTCGTAGATCCAGTGGGGTGGCAACGACTCAGCCTTCCCTTTATCAAATACATCATTGTACTTGGCATATTCATTGGGGACAACAGAAGCTGATGTGAGCGTGACTGCCCCAATGCACAAATGTATGGTGGATAGAGCTTGACAAGGGACCCCAGCCGCAATCCCAAGAGTGGCAAAACACGTACTGTTGCAAAACGAAGATGGAAACTGAATTAAACCCAAAGCCCAATCTATAGCCAGATTATGTAATCGAAGCCAAGGAATGGCAAGTATGACTTTATATGCTGGGGTCATGATAACATCGAAAACAATGTCCTCAGAGTGTCCTTCTGACGTGCACATGGAAATGGGAACAGTCTGTTGAGTAACCAGACCAGATACCAAGGCAGAAACGTCAACCGCACTGACGGATTCAGGTTGAGGCTTTTCAACAAGCTTGACCTCCGATATCATGGCAAAATGTTGATCAATATAGTTTCCAGTAGCACCCGAGTCAATGACCACAGAAACCGGGAATGAAAGACCAGTAGCCACTGTAAATGAAACAGACAGATGAAATAGAGTTGTCTGTTTGTGAAGGCGAGAGTCCAAAGCTAGCCTTCCCGACGTATGGACTCCATCTACTGTCGGGATCTTGTGTTTCCCGCCTTCTTCTTGGGTTTCTTGGTACAATCAGGAAGGAGATGCTCAGATGAGCCACAATACATACAGAGATTGTGAGTACGGCGGTATTCCCGCTGAGCCGGAGTTAGAGGCCCTCTGGCGGCTCCCATTTGCATAGGTTCCGGTGTAGGGACGACTGCCGTAGGGACCTCTGGAAGCAGAAGAAGAACATTGGGTCGTTTCTCGCCCTTCCGTTCTGCCCTGCGGGCATCTATCTGGAGTACCATATCCAGAAGTGCCCCAAATACGGTTGGCACAATAGGAACTGTAGATAGAGTATCTTTCAACTCGTCAGAAAGGCCTTTATAAAAAACTGCAGATTTCTTTTCTTCGGGCCAATCGGTTTCAGCTGCCAACTGATGGAAACGGGCTAGGTAAGTGAGTAGCGAAGAAGATCCTTGTCTAAGTTTGAGCAGTTCCAAGTCGGAGGCTTGGGAGGTATATCTGGTATCAAAAATCCTGCTCATGGCGGTTAATAGTGCGTCACAATTGTATAGTACATGGCTGTTGGGTTCCAACAGAGGATTAGCCCAAGCAGCAGCAGTACCTCCCAAGTGAGACAATATAAATGCAGCCTTGGTGGTAGAGGTAGGGAATGAAGTGGGCCAACACAAGAAGTGCACTTTGCACTGATTGACAAATGTCCTGTAATGTTTTGGGTTACCTGTAAATCGCTCTGGTGGAGCTAAACGGAATTGTGCTGAAAGCACTATCGGAGTAGCCTCCTGTCTGGGCGGGGGAAAACCAGAGCCAGATGCGGTAGCTCCTGATGCTTCCGCTCCCTGTTGACCGGAAGTAACCAGAGAGTGGATAGCATCAATACGCTGTTGAACATTATCCTTCATGGAAGACATTTCGGCCCTTAAATCTGCAACTAACTGCAGTATCTGTGCCATTGTCTCCGAAGGATCCATGGCTTCTAATTCTGTAACTCACCGATAGCTGAACTGGCCGGGGCGTTGCTCGACCTCGAATCCACAGATAAGAGGGAGCTGCTCCGGATAATTATTCAGCCCAAGCTGTGGTGTTTTTTTTTTTTTTTAACCTTTATTTTTTGTTTTTCAATCTTCTCACCATACAAAGGCACCTCTAGGGCACTTAATCAGAGTGAGACAAACACAGCACAATTAGAAAGAAAAAACAAACCCCCAACTTCAAACAACCTTGCCGAGCCACCGCCCCCCCAAGTTCACCCTTACAGGATCCCGTGGGTTCCTTCCTTATTTCAGTTCGATATTGCCAAGTGCCCTCTTGCGGGTCATACTCCACCGCTCACCTTCTAGTTCACAGATATATCAGAGTCTGAGGGATCAGCATTTCTTAGCAAATAATTTATGTATGGACCCCAGATATCCGGGGGGCGAGCATGCAGCGGTAGGAGTCTTATAAATTTGCATTCAGTGTTTTGACAATAAACAATGTCTTTTTTCCAGTCTTCAATCTTGGGGAGCGGGCCTTGACCCCATGACATCGCGATTCTCCTGCGGGCCAGCACCAGAAGCAGGCCCGCAAGTTTCCGAGATGTCGGCTGCAAGTATTTCGTAAAGTGTTGGGGTCACTTGTTCGCCAATGATGTCTTCGGTAACTTGTAGAACTGAGGCTCAGAAATTGTGGATTCCCAGACAATTCCAGGCTAGGTGGAGGAAGTCAGCGTTAGCTGCCGCACACCTGTCACATCGGGGTGAGAGTTCTGGGTGATGCTTGTTCCTCTTAACTGGGGTGTAGTACGTCTGATGCACGAAGTTAAAGTGAATCAACTTATGCCGAGTGTTTATTGCCACTTTTTGCGTCTGGCGGAGGATATAAGACCAGTCTTCATCCGACACTGCTTCCTGAATGGCTGTTTCCCATTTTTTCTGCCCCTTGGATTTGGGAGGCGCATTGCCTACTATGAGAGATTTATATAACAACGACACTAATCTTCCCTCCCCCTGTGCTTGAATCGTATTGTGTAATAAATCCCATGTGGGAGGTTGTCTGGGGAAGGATGGAAACATCTTTTGAAGGGTGTGGCATAGTCTGAAGTAGATGAACACGTCTAAAGAGGAGTTGCCGCCTCTATCTTTGGCCATTTGTGGGGTCAGGAATGTGCCCCCAGGGAAGAGGTCACCAAAGGAGAGAATGTTGACCTTGTCTGTCCATATTAGGAACACTTTCTCATTGGTAATGGGAATACCGGGAACGAATCTAATGGGCAATAATGGGGAAAATCTTATTGTCACCCCGTATTTATTAGCTATTTTTTTCCAAATTGCGTAGGTGGATAGGACTGTGTTTAGCGTGTTATATGGGACCGGAATTTGACTGATAATAACAGACCTCTGGAGGTTGCGGTAGGCTAGGGCACGTTCCACTTGCACGTGGGGTCGAACAAAGTGGACCGTATACCAGTGACTGAGAAATTGGGCCTGGGCTGCCCAATAGTACTTTTCAATATCGGGGAGCGCCAAGACCCCAGTTCGCCACCGGCAGCGTAAGTGTGTTGTACGCCACGCACGCAGGTTTCCCAGCCCACACCAATTCTAGTTTTAGGCTCCTGACCTTTTGGAAGAAAGACCTGGGGACCAGTAACAGAATGTTCGTGAACAAATAGAGGAGTTTGGGTAAGATGACCATTTTCGTTAAGGAGGTTCTTCCCCATATCGTTAAAGCTAGAGTTTTCCACCTGTGAATTTGTTCCTGCAACGAATTTAATGTACAAACATAGTTATTCCTATAAATTTCATGATGATTTCGAGACATATAGATACCCAGATAGCGAACCTTTGAGGTTTCCCATTTAAAACCGCAATCATCTGGGAATTCAGTTGTGGTTTAGGTCAGGGGGAAGATTACGGATTTTGAATGATTAGTTTTGAGACCCGACATTCGACCAAATTTTATGACTGCTCGCATTACCGGGTTGAGATTGGCCTGGGGGTCGCTGACAAATAACATAACATCATCAGCGTAGAGGGAGACAATTAATCTATGGGGACCCAGTTTGAGACCTCGTGCCAGATGGTTGGCGCGAAGCCTGGATGCCAGGGGTTCCATAATGAGGGCAAAGATAAGGGCGGAGAGCGGGCAGCCCTGTCTTGTTCCGTGTTCAAGTGTTATGCCTGCGGACTTGGAGTTTCCAAGAGTAATATATGAGCGGGGGGCACTATAAAGCAGGGACACTAATTTGATGAAGAATTTGCCTAGGCCCATTTGTGTAAGCGTTGCAAACATGAATGACCATTCAACCGAGTCAAATGCCTTCTCGGCGTCGAGAAGGACTGCTATAGCCCGTTGTGATGGATTTAGGGCCTCTATAACGCCAAACAGTCTCCTGATTCCATAGGTTGTGCTTCGCCCCGGGATAAACCCAGCTTGGTCTCCGATTACAAGTGCGGGCATAAGAGGCAATAACCTTGCAGCAAGGATTTTAGCTAGAATTTTATTGTCCAGATTAATCAAGGAGATTGGCCTGTAGGAAGCACAATTGTCCTGGGGTTTGCCGGCTTTGTGTAGCACCATTATGTTGGCTTCACGTGATGTGGGGGGAGGAAGCCAAGCTGCGAAGATTCTTCAAAAACTCCGAGCAGAAGGGGGGCTAGGATGGATGCATGGGCCTTGTAAAACTCTCCGATGAGCCCGTCGGGCCCAGGCGCCTTGGCATTTGGGAGGGATTTTATTGCCTCCAGGACCTCCTCAACTGTTATCGGAGCATTTAGGGGTTCACGTAGCTCCGATTCAACCCAGTACAGCTTTGTGTCATCGAGGAACTTTTGTATGGTTTCTGGATCGGAGGCCCCTTTAGAGCTATAAAGATCTTGGTAGAAGTCTCGAAATACATTGACAATGTTTTCTACAGAATATACCAGTCTACCCTGGTCGTCTTTGATACATTCGACTTGAGTCGGGGTTTTGTCTATAGATAGGAGACGGGCTAACAAGACGCCTGGTTTCTGGCCTTCCCCATATTGGCGGACCTGATGCTTGCGGCTCGTAAACTTTATTTCTCGTTCAGCTGTTTCTTTAAACTTCAGCTCTCACCTCTAGTTCTTTCAAGTGTCCTTCGCTACTGGCTAAGTCCTTCCGGATCAGTTTTAATATGGCATTTTCCTTGGCCAGGCAAACTCCTCGTACAAAGCATTTTAGTGTTTCCCACATGGTGCTGGCCGAGGCGACCGATTTTTGATTTATTTCGATAAAGGATGTTATTTCCTTGCGAAGTTCATCCGCAAAGACAGTGTCGGTGAGTGCTCCGGGTTTGAATCTCCACCGGAGTCCAGGATTGGTGGTGCCTGGAAGAGTGGCTTCTAGTGTGACCATTGAATGGTCAAAGAAGGAACGCGGCAGGATTTTTTTTTCGCCCCAATCAAAAGGACAGTGGATAGATGCTAGAATGTAATCGATCCGGGAACTAGTGTTGTGAACAGCAGAATGAATGGTGTACTCTCTGGCGTCTCGATTGTGGCGCCTCCAAGTGTCGGCTAACTCAAACGTGTGGCAGATCTCACGGACTTGGGCATTGGCTTTAGAGGGGTGTTCCGTTGTATTATGGGATTTGTCGAGTATGGGGTCAATTGTCGTGTTAAGGTCCGCTCCCCAGATAATGGTTGTTGCGTTGAACTTCCCCAGCTGAGTCATGACCCAGTTGAAGTTGTTGGGCCCATCGGTATTTGGTGCGTATGAATTTACTATTACTACCTCTTTCCCCGAGATCAACCCTCTCACCAATAGAGCTCTTCCTTCTGAGTCCTTCACTGAGTTGATGAGACTAAAGTTCGATTTCCTGTCTATCAAGATTGCAACACCTCTGGCTTACGAAGAATATGATGAGAAATACCTGTGACAGCCCCATGATTTAGCCCAAAGTTGTTCTGAAGAAGGCATGAGATGCGTTTCTTGTAATATAGCTATATCAATTTTGTGGCGTCTGAGATAATGGAGGATTCTCCTAGTCTTTGCAGGATGGTTACTTCCACGGATTTTCCAGGTGGCGATTTTAAGTGTTGGTTCTGCCATCTGGGTGGTCAGTTAAGCTCTGGTTTATCAGGACTAGAGGTGTTGACTGGATTCTTGCGATCTGAAGGGGGCCAAAGGGCCCGGCTTGTATTGGAGTAGCGAGGAACCTGATAGTTGTTATAGAATAAGGGTGAGAGGTAGGTAGCGGCCCGGCTGAACTGAAATCCCACCCTTGAGTGGGCAACCCCCAACTGGCCCACAGAGAACAATCCCTTACAAACAGAACAGTCAACATAGCAGGGCTAGGGGCACCGGTGGCCCTCCAAGAGGCGGCTGGCTCCCAACTCTCATTGCAAATTACGGTCTGTGGTGAAAGAGTCGCTGTATGAGTGTTGTTGAGGCGTCATACCTGGTGAGACAACTATGGAGCTTATCTTTACGGTTGATCTCTCCTCGGTCTGTTACCCCTCTGGGAGAGGCGGTTGTTTGGGGCGGGCCGGCAGCCGACTCGGTCTAGGTATTCGCTGATCTCGCATGGAGTGTTGAAGAACTGCATTTTGCCTTTGTGCTGAAGTCGAAGTTTCGCCGGGAAAAGCATGGAATATTGGATCTGGTTTTCTTGCAGTCTTCGTTTCAGGGCTGTGAAAGTACGTCTTTGCGCCTGGACGGCTTGGGAGAAATCCGGGAAAAACTGAATCTTATCACCATCGTATTGGAGCTCTCCTTTGATTCTGGCTGCTCTGAGAATGGCGTCTCGGTCCTTATAATGGAGTAGCTTCGCAATGATAGGTCGGGGGTTTGCTCCGGGAATAGGTTTTGCATCAGGAACCCTATGGGCTCTTTCGACAACAAAACATTTAGACAGAATTTCTGAACCAAACAGGTCCGTGCAAATTTTCTCCACGTATTCCTCCATTTTCAGGGCGGGTTGGTGTTCTCGGATTCCGACTATCCTTATGTCATTATGGCGTGAGCAGCCTTCCAAGTCCTCGTTTTTGGCGTTTACGGCCTTCATTTGGGCCTCCAGTTGGGATACTCTGGAGGATAAGGCCGACGTCCCACCATCAAGGTCAGAAACCCTATGTTCAACAGTGTCGAGTCTGTCAGCATGTTTATCCAACCGATGTTGGAGCAGGTCAACTTTGGAGGAAAGCGGGTCTAGTTTGCTCCCCAGGCTCCCTATCCCCGCCTTGAGATATAACAGAATTTCTCTGATGTCGAAGTCTTGTGTCACCTCATCTTCGTTGGGCGGACTTGAGTTGGGTGATTGCGGTCTGCTGTTGGAAGAGGACGCTTTGACTGAGGAGCAGCTCTCAAAGTTCAGTTTTCGTTGCGATCTATCAGTTTTCCCCATGATCACAATGGAAGAGGGTGATGAAGTGCCGAAAAGGCGACACGGAGTGAGCTTGGAAGGGTCAGTCAAGAATCTGCTGGGTGAGTTCTTGGCAAGCTTGCCGGGGATCTCTTACGGCTTGCTTTGGCACGCAGACTACAAATTTTGGTTTCGCCTCTGTCCCCTCTTTTGTCTCCGAGAGGCGCCGGTGAGGGCTTTGGTGTCGTGGCTGTGGATGAAGCGCCAACGTCCCTCGGAAACACCAACCTCTAGATGTGCACTCGGGCAATTCGCGGGGACAGGCTCAGCGACCGACGCCGTTTATGGCCTAGAACTGAAGCAGTGACCTCGGGTGGGCTCCAGGGCGGTTTCACCGTCAGCGGCCAGTGGTGAAGTGTTTCTGCTGCAATCCGGGGCACTGTTTAATTGACTGGCAAACCGCCGTGGAGTGACGCACGTATCCATAGAGACCTTCTCATTCTCGGGGTTCCCGGTGCCTGCCCCGTACCCTCTAGACTATGGATCTTAGTAGGCCTCACCGTGCCGTTGCAGTCGCAGGCTATGTTGACGCGCGGAAGAGCCGGTAGACCAATCCTACTTAACGTGGGTGCTGACGATTAAGGGGGCGCTCATCGCGCTCGTATCTGGCTTTCCGCTGGCGTTTGGTCATCGGCCTCTGTCGTTCTGGCTCATACGCGGCTATCCTCTGGGCCTTCTCCGAGCTCCGTGGCCTCCCAGAGATCGGCCCCTCCTCTGTCTCCTGGGAGTCTCGACGCAGCGCGGCCGCCGCTGGGGGGGCCAACACCGCACACCGCTGCCTTGTGACTTCTCTACTCCTTCTAACGCCTCTGTGGAATGGTCGGTGCCTTTTGTTGTTGCAACCGGGCACAGCCGCCTCCCTTACGACCGCCCTGCCTCGGCCTCGCCGTGGTCGCGCCGCCAACAAGATGGCGGAAGGGGGGGGTAGGACCTTTCTTGGGCTGTCGTTCGTGGGCAAAAACTCACGCAACAGACGAGCTCATTCCAGAGTTGTGCACAGAAACGCCTTAGCTCTCACTGGGTGTTCACAGCAGCTCGGCAAGTCACCTCGGAAGCACGCTATTTTCAGGATCTTTGGGGAGCTACACGGAGCTCACAGGAAAGCAGCCATCATGGACAGCTCTCTAGCGCCCTCTTCCAAGCTGTGGTGTTTTCACGAAAGCGATACACCCAGAACCAGGCCTCCTCAACTTGAGGACCTCTTTTAGGCAATAGACCCCTCTGCTGTGTGAGGTGACAGAAAGAGTGATTGATTACTCAAAAGAGCAGAGATACCCACATCACTACACCAAGGTTATAAGGGAAATGATAAACAGGTTAGTCAGTTGAAAAGAGCTAATTCAAGCACAAATATTCCCTTGGTAATTATCTACCTGTATAACCATGGACAGGAAAAGATTGAATGGAATGGATCTCAACAATTTAGCCAAGAGCTAGGAGAAATTAGAGAAACAATAAGGAACCAGTTAACCCCTATGTGGTAATACAGTGTTGAAATGTAACACACTAGTGAACTCTTACCCTATGTGAGGCAGGAAAGGATCAAGGGATTTGGAAAACAACGACAGGAGAAAATAACAAAGAGGAAAGGTTAGTATAGGGAAGTGCCCCGGGCGGCAAGCGGAACGCAAACTAGAGCCGGGATGGTGCACTAACCAGGGTAGCGTCCAAAGTGCACAATGATTCCAAAGAATACAGTTCCACACAGAAGGAGTCTCTATTTAGGAAAGGATGATCAAAAAGGTCCACTTGGCAGCAAAGAAGGAAGTTCCAAAGGGGTATCAAGAGACAAGGTAATAATACCCCAGATTCATTAAATAGTAGGATTGAAGTAATACATGAAAATACAGTGTTGGCAGAAGTGTTGAAAGCTCACCTTAAGAATGACAGGGCAATGTCTCGTTTCCAGGAGATAAATTGCCTGTTGGAAACGTGCAGCACGATTGGCAACGATGAAGCATGCTGATGCTTTCGAACAGGACCAAACAAAAATAAACTGCAGCGTACGAAAGTAATCCCTAGAACGCTGCAGTAGGCAAAGAAGACTCAAGGGAAAAAAGTCCTCAAATCACTGGTACGGAGATCGGGAACGGTTCGTCAAATCCGAAGGAGTAGGCAAGCAGAGGAGACGATTCGAAATCCATGGTCTGGTAAACAAAATACGAGGTTGCAATAGAAGTAGTAAGGAACGCTAATTAGAAGCAGCGTTCTCCTGCCTGAGTGGCGTTTATGAATGCTTTGCCGGGGGGCGTGGCCTCGGCGTGCCGTGATCAGCTGACGTGACTCGGTGCAAAGTTGAGAGACGCAAGCTCTGCATCTCCAAGGCAACCTCCAGCGTTGGAGGAAAGGAGACGCACCGCCTGAGTGTGTGTAAACGGGCAGCGCGCCTACAGCGCGGGGACCGATATGTTACAAACTAGCACAATTGGCCTAAATGCTAGATATGGCTATGATGCACCAAAGGGCTACATGTAGCAGACTACAAGTGTTTGGGTAATAAGAATGGTGGGACAGTTTAATGGGGAGCAGTAATGACTGTTCCCCCTGCCCGGACCTTGCTTACCTTATCAGTCGCTGCTGGTGGACGGCTGCGCTGCAGGCTCCACTGGCAAACTCGAAATGGAGGAATAGCAACCAGCTTAGAGGTGACAAGTATCTCTTTTGTGAGGATTTTACCTCTGGAAAAATCCTTCTTTGACAATTAATAATCAGACATTTTGCTGGAGGACATAGAAAAAAGCGGGAATATGGAAACTGGGCCAAGTTCATGATGTAAAACGGCTGCTAGATTTGTACTTCCTAAAGTTTAGAGCCAAATGTATTCTCAAGAGATACTACACCATCAACAGCTATTCGCACCATTAAATGCAAAAATGCATAACCCCCTTCTGTCATGAACTACAGAACACGTCCCTTTTGGACGTCCAGGTCCTTGTCACAACGGGGCGTGCACTCCATAATACTCCCAACATGGTCGTCCAGCGTGAAACCCCTTTCTAGCTCCACGCGCTGGACGTAACGTATTCTATTAATAGACCATGCCTTCCGCGGCTCCGCACGTCTCAATGCTATTGCAAAGTAGCGATCCGACGTGTGTCCCGTAGCTCGCAATATTGTTTCCTTGTACCTGTCTATCTACCCGTTCCTTGCCCCTTCCTTTCCTCCCATTTCCTGGACTTGTGTGCTAGTTGCACCTTTCCTAGTTCCCCAGATTCCTGGATCCGCGTCCCGGAAACTGAACGCACTCTGGAGTCGGAAGAGACTCTGGCAGCCTTGTTCAAAACCTGGTCCGTCCGCAAGAAGGCAGTGACCAAGGACTCCAGCAAAGAACGGACCCAGGTGAGAAGAGGCCTTCTCCCCCAACACTATTCCAGCTATCTAGGGTTACACAGTAATCCACTTCTGGGATTTACAAGCTTCTTGATCCACCGAGATCCAGTCTCTTTCTGCAATGAGGTAAAGATGCATGGGAGGCTGGTTTAGGCCAAACAATCACAGATAGTCAATAGAAACAGATATGTATTGGAGACAGCCGTTATAACAGATTTGGATTTCTACTACACACAACAACAGAGAATAAGTTATTTATACTGGTATACATTGAAGATGTGGCTAAGTAAAATACTTCCCACCAACTTAAGTTAGTTCTTTAAGAGAAAAATAGGATCGACCTTCTAGATGCATTGGTCATGCCACAAGGTCAAGATGTCCTTTGACACACTGATTTTAATATTAGACCCTACCTTCCCTCATCTACCAATCACATGTGTTAGATATTCCTACTGACGTTGGAAATAATCCTAACAAAAAATTAAGATGGATTTAAAGACCACTTATATTAGCAAGGAAACATATTGAAACACTGGAAGAGTACTACCACGCCTTCTGTTGAAGATTGGCGATTTAATTTGAGGACTCTTTTAGCAAGAGAAAGTCTCTTTGCAGAGGAGAGGAAAGATCAGAGACTATTATTAGGATATTTATTGAGCGCTGATGTAGCTTCAGGATGCAACATAGTTAAAATGTGGGATAGTTATATATGGATGATTGTTCCAAGTTTATGTTTATCTTCCTTCCTTCCTTCCTTCCTTCCTTCCTTCCTTCCTTCCTTCCTTCCTTCCTTCCTTCCTTCCTTCCTTCCTTCCTTCCTTCCTTCCTTCCTTCCTTCCTTCCTTCCTTCCTTCCTTCCTTCCTTCTTCCTTCATAATTCAGGCAGATGAGAATGGGTAATCCATTGTAGAATGTATGGAAGACTTAAGTAGATAGCCCATGCTTGTACTGCATTAACTATTTATTAGAGCTTACCTCTGTTAAATCACATTATTGAAATTAAATAAAACTAAACAAAAAAAGAATGCAGTCACGCAGTAGTAATCTCTAGCAAAGGCAGGGACTGACTTGCACTTTACAGTTATAATGCCAAGAGTAGTGAACTCTCGTAGACTTTGGGCCACAGCTTTCCTGTGACAAGTTTCATATCTTCGGGATCAGATATTTTTATGCCTCATCTATGTTGCTAGTGACAGAAATGCAAGAAAATAGTGAAGACAGCCACTCCCCAACACGATATCCAAAAAAACGACTAATGGACACACCCCGTTAGGTAATGAGACCAGGAGATCGATTTCAAGTAGAACAAAGTTTATATAAGTAAATTGTGCGCGCAGAGAACTCTGCTGCCCTGAGAGCGCTGTGCCAAACATTATAAGGGCAGCACGCTATAAAACAAAATCACGTCACTAGTGACATCACTCTAGAAGTATACAATTCTGTATTACAATTGGTGAGACACCAGTACGTAATACGGTTTATAGTGACATTTTCGAAATGCCAAAAAAAATCGTTTTTTTTAATTTTGTTTTTTTTTAATGGGGGGTCCCCCCCAACCCCGTTTTTTTTTATTGACACTTTTTTTTTTTACTACCGAAACAAAAATAAATCACATGGCATGCCGAAAATGTGTTTTCGAAAATTTAACTGGATACCACGTAATACATCTTTAGGTGATGATCGCGTTGGATTGGCTGTTGCTTGGGTGTCATTCCCGCAGCACGTGGGTCAGCTGGGCTCATCTCCGTGGGGTGAAGGTCAGGCTGGCAAAGTGATACATCCCCTGTCTGTCTAAACTGTAATAACAGGATTTGAGGGCATGAGACAAATAACACACATAACGTTTGGCATGAATGGGGGTACTTTTCAGGGTTCATTGACATGTATGTGGGCATTCAGCCCTCTGGGCCCAGGCATCCATAAAACACTGTGCCCCAGACCCAGGTGCTCGTCTTGGGGGTTTTGATCTACCTGATGCCCCATGATACGAATGGACATGTGTTGTTTCTATAAAGGATATATTGGCGCATGGGCATAGGGTTATGGTGGGTGTCCTCATATGGTCACTACTAGGGGTCAGATGTGTATCTGTATCAAAGAGTAGAGGGGTTTTGGCCTGGTGGGTTATGGCCTGGCGGGGTGGGGGGAGGAGGGTCGAGGGAGCACAGGCAGGTTAGTGGAGATGGATGTACCCGAGGGCGGGGGCCTGCTCTGGTCCCACACAGTGCAGTGAGATCACTTGTTCGGAGATTTGTTGCAACAATGAATGGCTGGACCTATGTGTGAACGGGGCTGGTTCGGAGCTGCCATGGGGTGGGGTGGGGTGGCCTGGGCTGTTTGGGCAGAGGGAGGGACACGTTTTTAGAGATCATTTTAGGGCCTAGCAAAAGATGGCGTCTGGTGTGTCACAAAATGGAGTCTCTGGATCTCGACAAAGCTTGGTTACTTGATTCCGTGTGTTAGTAATTTGAGGGTTCTTAATACAGATTATGCGGATGAGCGAGGAGGGACGTCTCCCCTCATTAGCATGCGCGAGATCTATCAGTATGGGAATGGTAAAGGGGGCGTAAAAGACCACCTCTCCCCAACATTAGTCCAAAGTATCCCTTTATGCATTGAAAATAGTTTTGATGGACTCATTTCTTTGACCATGCCAAACCTAAAAATGGTCCAACTAAGATCTAAAGAGAGACAAACATCTACAGGGGTCTATGGATTAGGAGAGAACAATGAAAAAGAAAGTTGATTTAATAATATGGAATCCACCCATCCCCAAAAATAATCATCTTCAGAGACAATGGTGGATGCAACAAAGTTTTTATGGAATCCTCCAAGACTCATGGGCACAGACAGCATACATCTTGCATACCCATATAACAGATAGTGGCCACTAGGACAGCTACTTAGATTCCAAGACCCAGGATTAAAAAGAATGGTTGAGCATAGGCTCAAAACATGATCAATTACTTTGCTAGGACTTGGTTTAGTTTCCATTTAAGAGTCAGTTGCCTCAATGGTTGCTATATTATCTTTAAACCCTCTGCAAAACCCTTACATACTAAAGAGAGAACGATTCCTGGGAAAAGACTCACTTCGTAGGACGCAAAGGCAGCTGAATGCACTTATAAGGATGAAAACATGTAAGCCACATTTGTTACAATACATTTTTCAATCATAGTTTTTTTCCAATGGAGAGTTATGCTACAGGGTGTACATCTTAACAATAATAAAACCGATTGGAATGGAGCAATGCCCAAACTCTGATAAAGGCTTGAAATAGGGCAAGAAAAGAAGATACGATAGGGAAGTCAGGGGGATGTATGGGAGGACTAGAGAGAAAGGAGGCCCCTTGTGGTCATCTTCAAGAGATGTCCATATGAGATGGCATATGCTCATCATTCCTAAACATAGGTGCTATTATGATAATTTTCCAGTTTATATTCTTGCATGAAAGAGATCCTCTCCAGTATGGCCAGGTTTCCCAGGTCCTTCAGTCAAGGGCCAACTTGAGGATAAAAGAGTTTAGCACTCTGGCTTCCGTAAGACCACTATCTTAGCACAAGTTACAGCTTCGAAGAGCCACAAAGTGATTCTTACACATAGGTTCTAGTGCTTGCCCCCATGAGGAACGGGAGCGGAGCCAAAGTTAGTAGGGTACCCACAACCAGGTAGAATCCTTCTACTCCAAGAACTGAAAGTCCTGATCCATGACCAGAACATAAGCAACATGTATCCAAGTAAAGAAAAGGAGACAGTATTGTTCCTTTGTATGATCGCAGCATTTTTCCATCAAAGTGGAATACAGAGAGATTAAAGAATATGATCTTGCTGCAGAAAAGTTCGGATTTAATCAAGGAATTCATGAACAATAGGAAAAAAGTCTCCTGCATTTCCAGTAACAATCCAAAGAAAATCAGGTGGAAGGAATCGTATAAAATTGGTGATCGTTAACCTGGGGTGGGCATCACCAGAGATCAAGATCAAAGTCATAAAAAGTTGAGATCAGTGAGCATGCAGACCAATAACCGTAAGGTAACCGATTTGATGGAAGCTTCCTTACCGAGTGCATTTATTGCCCAAAATATATAGTCGAGTCAGCCCCCCAGTATGGTGATAAGTGGGAGGCAACAGGGAGTCGAGGAGGGAGTACTGACATTAGACAGATTAAACAATCTGCAAAAACTATTAACAAGATCCAAAAGAACAGCTTGGTCAAAAGAAATCCAGCCAATCATGGAAATTCACCCGACCTTGAGCAAGATGTTCTTGAAAGATACAGAAAATTAAATTCAATCTGCAAATTTAGGGGCTGCTTTTATGGAAACAAGAATGCATATTGGAGGGCATTAATCAAAGTGTAAGCTGACGATATGGGAATAGAGGGCTTATCCTAATCTTATCGAACTGCATGTTCTGCAGGCGATGCAGCATGAGAGTCATTTGCAAATTGTCACATCTGCTATCTGATCCGTACAATAAAAACATGTCTGAAGCCAAAGTAGATGTTTATTCAGACAAACCTGTACATTCTGCCGTTTACACGATGACTGGTATACACCAGAATAATCATACTTGGCATTAGGCCCTATGGCCCATCATCCTTAAAAAATAACTGCAGTATAGGTCAACAGGAGGATATCGTACTCATGGATTTAAATCAAATTGCCTTTGAGAGAATATGAAATTGCCACTTGATCCCCACTTTTTATCACTGACGGTGAGGGTGCGTTTATAAGGTTGTTATCATTAGTCTAGCCATTGAATTTGCTGTGTGAATTACACAAGAATCACCTCCTGGAACATCGCTCATTTAGCAAACAGTTTGGGAGATCAAGACTTAGTGGCTTTTTAAAATCAATTTGACGTTTTAATGTTCTAGTAGACGTGGGCAATCATGCCAATCCAAATGGCTGAATTTAAGGTTATCTTTGAAATGGCAACACAAAATAGGAAGGGGAGGAATTGTGGTGGTCTGCAACCTACATATCCACAAGAATAAAGTAAAAGAGAATACATGTTAATTCTTACTCACCAACAATTCTGGTTTTTAATATAGACTGGGGCAAAGGCCCCTTGTGGCACCTGGTAAGCCTTTATAACTCCCACGAGGGACATGCCACAGGAACCTGTGATGAATGGAATTAGATCATCCCGAAGATCCCAACATGGAACTCCTTATGTGGCCAGGGAAAGGCAGCCACTACCTGATCCTGACCCTCACCCTGGAGGTGGTATTATGCGGGAGGATCAAATGGGAGGGGACTTGTGTTAGGGGGAGTGGGAGACTTCTCTAAATGATTCCTCCAATGTTCCTAAAGCCCTAACGGCTTATTGTAAAGAAAAGGACAATTTGACATAATAACCACTAGTGGCTTCAAGTCCCATAATGCCTGTAGTACTGGGACCAGGAAGAGGGTTCCAGAGTTGATTAAGTATCATTATATCATTAGTGGTCTAGCTGTGAGAGAAATCACCTGAGCGGGACTTTTGAAAGTAGAAATAAGCTTCAGGTGTGGGAAGCAAAAGGAGGAGAGGCTGATGGTGTAGTTTTGGCGGCAGCAGGACGCTGTGTCAGAAACATGGCCATGCACAGCATGCGCAGCAGGAAGCGACTCGGAGGAAAGCTACAACATGTGGGAGGCGATCTCCTGACACGCCGTGAACCGATTCGGTACAGAAGGTGAACCGGAGATCACACAAAGCTGTCAACGCTCCACTGAAGGACTGCGCACACAGCAGCAGTTTGAACGGAGCAGGCAGAAGTGTAGAGGGACCAGAAGACCTCTGCAAAAGCACCCGAAAGTCAGAAGGAGATGTACAAGAATACCAGTGAGTTGGCCTAAAGCAGGTGACCCTTGGGGCGCTCTGAAAACGACTGGTAGATGAACTGGATGATTCTGACTATCAAACAAATGAAATAAAGCAAACCGGGTGCAACTGTTACGCTCACTTGGCTCCCACAGGGGTGTCGAGCGGAACTGGACAGCCACGGTCTCCACCAACGTGATGCGTAGTGCAGAGATGACTGACTGGACTGGCCCACCTAGCTTCGTCTGCTTGACCCGTAGACATAGTCTCCTAAAGACGGGGAAAGGGAATTAGCCACCCGTGGATTTGAGTATTAACACCTCACTGCGTCCCCACTTATCACTTCTGACATTCCCTTTGACAAAGCTCACCTTATAGTTTTGTATGATGAGCTCTCCATCCTGCGAAAAATGCAGGGGCGCGTTGATGGCCAGTTACTTCACTGGCTTGAGGATATTGGAAGAGTTCTGGACAAATCTTGGGTCCAAAACTCCAGGCGAAAGGCCGTCAGTATATAATTCTAATGAGTTCCAAATGTCCGATTAATCACTCTTGTTCAATTCCTTGTTTCTTTTGCAGCTTAGACCCAAAAGATGATCGTCTTGTGGCAGCTGAAAGCGTTCAGGTAAGAGTTTTGTAACACTGTCCAGTAAATGATGCCAAGGTTTAACTCGCTGCTTTCTCTTTTCTTGCAGGTGCAGCGTAGGAAGATTTGGCGTGCTGGTGGATAATACCTCCTGCGGTAAAATCAGGTAAGCATATGGTGGCAAGAGATTGTCCTTGTTTGTTCCCTTGGCTCACCTTGTTGTTTTCTTGTCCCCCTTAGGTGCTGGAATGCGGCAACCAGGTGATGGAGACCGCACCGGATCGTAGAGATGCTGCGAGGAACGGTGAGTATGGCGTGGCGCTGCTGCTGGAGATGCGACGCGTTTAAAATGAAGTCTGTTTCTGGTTCGAAGATGCGCTGAATCCGAAATCAGGTAAGAAATCCAGTAAAATTCTTGTTCAAACCTTTCTTCTTCTTTCCCTTCTTTCTAGGCGCTCTGGACTCGAGGCGGGCGTTGCAGGATGCTGACTGCAGACACGGTGAGCGTTACGCTGCTGGATGCAGAATAACGCGAAGCATGTGCTGCTCTTCAGGCGTGGTTTAAATAGCCTTCAAAGTAGTCCCAGGTAAGTATTCCTCCACAGCCACAACCGAGTAACAAAATAGTCCCTAAGATAAAATAGGGCGCCAGGACTGTACCCAGATAGCCCCTAACAGGGGTTGCTGGGTTTGCTCCAGGTAACATGATGTCTGCTTCCGGGGTTGATGGACTTGGTCTGGATGTCCGGGGGTAGGCATCATGACAGCAACTCTCCAAACAAGGGATACCAGTTGGGGGATAGTGGTAACCCACATTGCCAGCAGTCAAGAGGTTGCATAAGTATAAACCAAAGGCTGAAGGAGCAAGGCCCGCCTTGTATGAAAGATCAAGGGGGAGAGAACTGTAACCTGCATTGCCTACAGCGACAAGCCAGTAAAAGGATAATACAGAGACAGCAGGGGAACAACTTCCCTCTTATGAACTATCAGTTTGGGAAGTACGGTAACCCACTTTGTCAAGAGTCAACACAATATGAAGAAAAGCTGTTGTTCAAACCTCCTCACTTAGTAGTAGGAGTTTTATCTTGGCAGGCGTGTGAACCAGGAAAGGGATCCATAGTAGTTATTCCTGGCAGGCAAGTAGGCCAGCAAAGAAGATGATCTAAAGTACTGCGTTTGTGATAAAAAGATGTGTTGGAGAAGAAGTGTTAACTCCGGCACATTATCTTGATGAACTGTTGCATTTCAGTATCCGAACAAGAGTGTTTCTTTTGAAGAATTAAGATCTGATAACAGTTGCTTTGATTTATGAACCTGTGTTTTGAGGAAAAGACTTATTTTGCCAAGCAAGAGACTGGTATAATAACAGTTGCTTTGATTTATGAACAGGCCTTTGGAAGAGAGATATTCACTTTGCCAAGTGGAAGGATACATATGGAAAGTACCTTTTGGTGTTACGTTGAATAAAACTTTGTTATTGCAAAGAGGTTCTTTGAATCTGAACTTTACTCAAGGTATTCCTGACTAGAAAAATTTAGCAGGCGCCCCGCTCTTGAAAGAACATGGCATGATAACCTGTTTTGTGTTTTTTTTTTCCCACTTTGAGAGTCTGCAGCCATCACTTTTAGCTCACTGTACCTTTCACAAAGAAGGAATATCCATTTGCATATCAGAATTTGTCCCGCCCACAAGGGCAGTCCAACACCGAAATGACAGGCAAACCTCCTTTGAACAAGAGTACCAACAGCAACTCCAGACATGTGTTCCAGCCTTGTTGGGCCTCCTCAGTGAGGTGGCGCTGTGCCTCTGGGAGGAAAGATCTTTACTACCCCCCACAACTCCTCTCCAAGCCACTCCAGCTCACTGCCTAAGAGCTGACTCCTTATTCTGGATTGGCTATGCTGGCAAAAGTAAGTCCAGTGGACATTTACCTTTTTGAATTCATGTAATCATTTTTGTAGTATTTAATCCTATTATGCATTTTTGAAGAAATGCCCATGGTGCAACAATAGGTACCTTTAGGGAATGTCCCCAATGTTTTCATTTTGATTTAAAATTTTTATTTTATTTTGAATTGTGGATTTGATTTTTCCAGGAATCACATCTTCTCGAGCACTCTTTACAGTTAGTGAGGATAAAAAGGCCTTTTACCCTTCATTTGATATCACATTGATAAAGGTATTAAGGCAGATGCTTTGATGTAAATTGCTTAGTATGAATTCTAAGGTTGCCTAGTAAGACCTGATGAGGCAGGTAGTTGGTCTATTAGGTGGCTATAGTTCAATGGAGAAGGGTGATCATTCCTAGTCTTGATCAAAGGTAGAGGCAACTACAATGATTTCCGCCTTTTCATGAATGACTTTTTGCATTCTTAGTGTGTTGTGTATAGTGACATTAACGATAACACTGTTTCTTTATTACATATTTCTTGTGATTAAAATAATTAATTTTTACATGCAAGAGTAAGACACATTCATTGAGTGTTCATTACTGAGTGTTATCAGGGGACTTAGAACATGAATATTAAGTATGGGGCATCTATTTGAAACTACTGTGCATTGATTTGTTAAACAAGGTATGTGTCATAATACACCCCAAGTGTTAATGGATGGTGTGAGCAGTAAACTATCAATATAAATATATGTGACATTCGTAAAACTCTCCTGTGTTGGCAATTGAGAGCAGCCGACTGCTGCAGGAATTGTTGCCTGCTCTTATCACTGTTGCACAGACAGGTACATGCGTTCCCCTACACCTACACCCACCACAGCCCCTGATAGGGTGGTCATGGACAATCCCCTGGGAGTGGAGGCAAGGCTCTGGAGGTAGGGGTGAAAATAAATCATGTCAAAACCTAGTGGACCCAATAAGGTGGGTAGAACTCTTTGCAGCACTTTTGAATGTTCATGGTAATCAGGCTGTGAGGGTGATCAATGGTTATGGTACAAATGACAAATAAGGGGCTATAGAGAGAATCAAAATACCCTATAGAACTTACTGTAAATAAATTAGGAAAAGCACTATTTGGATTGGCAAATGGAAAGGCTGAAGCACTCATTGAGTCATTTAAATGTGAGAGAATGCTTTGGTTACCCATTTTCTTCTTGGTATTCAATACCTTGTTACACGTATCTACCATTCCGGAAAGCTGGAAGGACGCAATAATTACACCAATCTTCAAAAAGGGTGAAAGAGAAGACCCTGCATGCCATTGCCCTATTTCCATAATAGATGCTACGGCCAAATGGTTTGGCCGGATAGTATACAGTAAGATGTTAGAGTAGGCACAAACTAACAGAATGCTCTCAGACTTTCAATTTTGATTCCGTCAGGGTATGGGAACCATAGACCAGATCTTGTGCCCAAGACTAATCCTAGACAAGTATGTGCAAGGATATAAAAGTATGATTTATTTAGGATACATGGATCAGTCCAAGAGTTTTGATTGCAATAAACCATGGCCCATACTCAAGGACTGTGGCATGGCCCAATACATTACTCTAAATATTGATTGAAATGCCTCAGAAATTAACAGCGAGAGATCGCTATGGCACATGGGTAAATTAACACAGATCTTTTGATCTACGGCTGATGTAAGTCATGGCTGCATTTAAGCACCTTTATTATTTAATTTAAATGCCAATTCCCTCCCATCAGAACTAGGTAAAGGTGATGTTCAAATAGGGGTGGTCAGAAAGTGTGTTCTTGCATACAAGATGATGCAGTTTTGAATGCAAGAACAAAATAGGTCCCCCAAACACTGATCAAGGGCTACCCGGACTAAATGAGGGATTAAAGGTAAACATAAAAATTAAAAAAATTAAAAGTTGTGTTTCAGCAATTCAAGATTACCTCTTGGCCCAATATGAGATGTAGCAGAAAAAATTGACTGGGTTACCTCTTTCTTCTCTAGGTGTCACCCCATCACCCAATGGCACCACACACCAATAAACAAACCTCTAACGTGGTGAAGGACAACGGCTCCATTTTTAGATCAGGGGAAAAGTAGGGAGGTCTTCCACTAGAGCACTAGAGCACATTCTCTGCACCAGTAAAGCTAAACCTCTACCACTGACCTTGTATGGCTGAGGTGTCTGGAGCCATTATAGTCCGGGAACAATCCAGAGTAAGGAGAACCAATTTTCGACATGCAAGAATGGAAGTACGTGATGGATTTGCAGAATACCTGTTGCACAAGGAATGTGGTTTGAACTATACATAGATTATACAGGTCTGCAGCCTTCAATCTATTGGGTGCAATTGTGGAGGAATCAACACCTTACTTTGAAATTGTTAGTTGAAGATATTATGAATTCTGACATCTGCTATAGCTCTATTTTCCTTAATTACATTAGAAGCTCATTATAGTACATTAGAAGCTCATTATAGAATCTCGGCCTCGATTAGCTGTAGGATAAACGTGGCAGGATCAATAAGGAAGACTCTAGAAGGATAACACAAGAATCCCTTTTATCTAGATCCAGATCCAGAGAACAAAAGGAATCCATAAGAGACTGTGCAGTTTTAGCTCATGCACAAAGCACACTCTGGTATGACAAGCTACTTGACATGGTTTGATAAGCCAAGGAAAAGAGCAATTCTAATGCGCCTTAGGTCCAACCTGCTATTTAGAAAAGATAGCGGTTGGGGGCATGGCCAAGGTCCATGCTCTAAGGACATGCAAGCTCCTGCTCCAATCCTGCAATAGATCCTTTTTCTGGGTATGCTGGGTCCTGTTTCTGGCCCAATTTGCTCTTTGGAGTGTTGCAGGTGAAGCGTGCCGGCATTCAACACACTTCGGAGGTCGACGAAGCTGCTTGGAGCCTCATACTGGGGCAGCACGGTCACGCCCCGGCAGGCAAGATGACGGATGAGGCAGCCTCCTGCTGTGGTCGGGGGGGGCAGAGTGCATTGTTAGGGAGAATTCTCTTTAGGCTGAATTTCCTAACCTAGTGAGTCCCCCAGCAGCTTTGCTGGATTTCTGGAGTTTGTTTTTTTCCTCCTGCCAAGAGTGAGACTCTTTTTCTCCCACTCTTGGAAATGTTTATGGTGTTCCTTTGACTGTTAATGTGTTTTATGGGCTATGGGGTCCTTTACTCCATAGGGTCTCATGTGTTTTTATTATGTGTGTTACGCAGCACCCTCCGTGCAGTAACACAGGGGTGTCATAGTGACCCCCCACCATAGACTCCATACCCCGGGACTGACTACTGTCTCCCATGGCATGTAAAGTCACCATTGGCTTTACTAGTCCCAAATTATTAACAGAAATCAGTACAAACCATCATATTGTGGACGTACTGGTCGGGGCAATTCGATTGCCCCGGGGTCTGTTAGTCGAGGGGGTACGTCTCCGTCCCCCCTGATCGAGTTTTGGCTGGTGGCAGTGGAAAATACTTTATATTCGACCGCAAATATTTTCCTATGGGATTTTCCCATTGTTCGAGGCTACCAACTTTAATTATTTAATTCTCATAGCCTCGAACATACCGCCGGTTTATTTATTTAATATTAATTCGCCGGTTGGTATTTTTTGCCAGGACTCGATTCTAAAATGGCGTCTGTGTTCTCTTCTGTGACTCCAACCCAAGTTGAGCCCTTTGTTCCACTTTTTGGCGGGCTTCTCCACAGAAGCCTCCAAAAGTGGTGCCACTCTGTCTGGGTACCACAGGGGGTATGGGAGGGGGTTTAGGCACCCTGGACTGAGTTACCTTGGTAACTCAAGTCGCACTCTTGTGTGATTGGCCCAAGTGGTGAGCCGGCCGGCTCACCACTTAGCATGTTTGATTGACAGCTGGGCTGAGTGAATGGGGGTATGCTGCATAAAAGCAGGGCTTTGGGGACTGGAACTTCAGAAGTCGCCACAGGACCTGAGAATCCGACGAGGGAGAAGCTGAGCCGACCTACCAAGACGACACCACCGGTGGAGCCCTGCGGAACCGACTCACCACTTCCCGACGACAGAGAAGATCTCCCGGCTGGAGAGGCTTCTTCCCCTGACTGGTGGGCACAACCAGTTTTACCTTCCTTCTTCGCACCCCAGACCGGTTTGTGGTCGAACTGCCCGTGCCAAGCACCCCGGCGGCCGGAAAGCCACTCACCACTGAACCGCGAATCAACGGACCGCTCCTTGTACCTGAGAAACTCAGCGGTTGGTTTCTTCCCTGGCAGTGCAACGGACTCCTGTCTTCCTCCCCGACGAGATCCTCTCTTCCCCCGGACGAAGCACCGACTTGCATCCGCTGCCAGGAACAACTGCTCCCGCTGGAGTGTTCTCACCACTTTAAGGTACCGTGTCCGCCAAACCTCCCTTTGTAAAGATTGCTACAAGGTAATAATAACTCCTTAACCTTCTGGACTGGGCTGGCTGCCTTGACCCTCTAACTGGTCCCTTTCTTTGGTCCAACTCCTTTTTGAACCATTACAAGACTTTTGTGCACTGCAACCGTGTGACCTCAGACACATTTTGTTGGATCCACTGAAAGTGGATCCGGCCTACTGAACTCTAACTTCACGGTTTTACTTTGCCTTCCTCTCTTGTTATGTTCTTGTAAAAGTGTTGGGATCTGTTTCAACTTGTTCTCTGCTTTTGTCTCCCTTTTAAAAACAAACTATTAGAGTGCCATCTACGTTAAGTGCTCACCGCTGTCTGAAAATAAATGGGGCTTTACTTAAGACTTGTCTAATATTCTTTTAAGGGAATGTATATCTTTTAGTGACCGTGTTTTTGAATTGCTTACTATTGGTGCAGATGTGGTTTTAAATAAAAAATTATATCTCTTTTACACCAAGCCCTGGTCAGTGTTTACTTGTTCTATTGTGTTCTCTTGACCTATTGTGAATACTCTGTATACTGCCTAACTCTTCTTGAGGGAAGTCTGACTGCTCAGCCACATCTACCAAGTGAATCTGTGTGGTACAGGCTGCTACCAAGTGGGTTTACTGCCAAACACCTGTAGTCTTAAATCTTTTGCAGTGGTCCCAGAGGGAACTGCACAGGTTTCTGCCTAACATGCATGTGCGGCAGTGGTACGCTGCGTGAGCCCCCTACTAGTGGCACTCGAAGGCTGCTACATGTAATGCTGTACCAGGCTGGAGCGGCCGCAGTGATTTGCAGTGCAGCAGTGGTGGGGCAGGGAGCCTGAAATGAGATGAGCCTTAGGGGAGTGTGGATCCAGGCCAGCAGTTGTGAGCCTAGTGAAAAGTGCGAGCAAGCAGTGGCTGCTGCGGCTTGTGCTCTGGGACCCCTGAAGGGAGCGCTATGTCCTTTATTGCTGTGGAGCCGGCAGGCCCCTTTTGAGGAACCACGGGTTCCCAACACTAGGATCTGTTTTTGAAAGACAAAGCCACCCAGGCCTTTGCTTCCAGGAAACCTTCTACAAGTTTAAAGGTCTCATACCCAAAGCAGTGGACACAACCCTGCCCTTACGGTGGAGGCCAGAATTCCACTGAATATCACAGCGCAACCTATCTTTAAAGAGAATCTTCAGGCACTTCAAGCCCGTTTGTCTGAGATTACGCCATGTTCCATCAAGGCAGCCTGCGAACAGCTTGATGAGCCGGATCCAAAATGTCATCGGTGCTGTGGATGTCTGTCAACCGCTGGACCTATGAATAAGTGCTGCCTTTACTAGATTTCAGACCTTAAGACTCCAGAAGATGATCCCCAGCGTCTTGTCAAACCAGCTTATCAGCAATGCAGTGGGTGCTACACATAGGCTGTTTCTGCAGATTGTGGTGCTGACAGACCCTGGATTCTGGGGCGCTGGGGCACCCTGAGGGTTCTGGGCACAGCACCGCTTGCTGGGCGCCAATTTATGGACTGGCTGTGGGGGGAGATTTCGAGAACCCCCCTGTTTGGAGGTGGAACTTCAGTGCTGGTGCGGCGAGTTCCTGCAGGCCCCCTGCTGTGGCCCCTGCTGCATTCTGGATGTAGGTGGCCCAATGAAGGGGAGACCTGCCGCTACAGCAACTATCTTCCACGACGTGGACACACTGTCCTGCTGATACTCAAGTACTACATTGTTGTGCTTGCCTGCTCCCTGCACTGTGTGGAAAGTGTGCCTACTACCGGACCCTGCCCCGCAGTTGACGCGTGTAAGAGCTGCCAACAGCACTGCTATACTTCTTGTGGGGATGCCCCATTGTCCTCTCCTTGCCATCTCACACAATACTATACTGCACTGTGAGCATTTACAATACATCCTGGGTATGCCGGCCAATAAGCAGAAGGGTGACAACAGGGTCTCTATAATGGAATCATTTGCAGTTAAGGGCAAACAGCGAGACCCTGCAACATTGAGGGAGGAGCAGCAGTCAGGCGCGCCAATGCCTCAGGAGATGCCCCACGATGACAAGATCCTTGCAGCAACTGTGGCATTGCGAACCTCGCTGGAGGAGTCCCCAGGGAAAAAGAGGTTCTTGCAATAGGTCTGAGGTTGAGGATAGATTACAGTTATGTTTGTTCTGTCCTGTTTACTCCTATCTCAGGAAGAAATAACTTTTACAGATAATAAAAAGGTGGGGGTGTTCAACATGCGCATGCAGCTTTCTTTCAAGTTCTGACCAAGCCGGATTTGCACTCTGCGCTTTCACTTTGAAACAATGTATTACTGTTGAATTAATGTCAACATTATTTTATTCCTTTTTAATCATTCATATATAATTCATATCAACCTATTTAGTTTAAAGTCATGGTTTCAGTTGCATGATTTAGGAATTGTAATGAGGGAATGTTCTGATATATGTTACTGAATTGTATTTGACTCAAAATTTTTATAATTTTCGAAATAAAGACTTATTCGTTCATTCAAATAAGGAAACCCTGTTCACTGCCATCATAGGGGAAGACACAGGCCTTTACAGCAACTAAAACAGGATTTGTGTTTTAAAACATTCTAGAGATTCCTTAAGGGGCTAGTGTACGACTATGGGGCAGGCCGAGGTACAGCTAGTTGGTTTTCACTCACTCACTCATTCATTCCGGTTTTGTAATCTGGGCACCCCTTTTTGGATTTATTTTTATGAAGTCTACTTTCCTCCATATTTTCTATGGCATATGTAATTCCCTGTTGTAGCACACAGCACCTTAAGTGCAGTTGCAAGAACTACTGTTCCCAAGGATAGGCGGCTACTTTTTATCCTACCTACACTTTTCTTGTGAAACCAGCACTCCCCACCTTATGTGAATTGCTGAGGGGACACTTTTGCCATTCTCCTGTAATGTTTTTGTTACAGTAACAAATCCATCTGCTCATTTTGTGAAACTTGCAACTCAGGCTGCATTTGCAACTGCGTTAAGGGACATGTGGGACATCATTGATCCAAAAGGGTCACAGTTTTTTTTTTTTTGCCAACTTGGGAAGTTTTGCTATTTCTTGGTCCTTCTGCCATGCTGGGTGGTGGATGTCCTTGTGTGCCTTTTGCCTTTGCCGGGATTCCTTTGTGAAGGCCGCCCGAAGGCACTAGTGAGGACAGGAAGTTGAGAGGACTACGAAACTCCCCAGGTCTTTGTCCTCCAGTGTGCCTGCTTAGATTAATTTCTAAAAGGGTTCTGGCTTTCATGGAAGGACAGCCTTCACCCCAAGTTTGAATTACAGCATGCACGTTGAATAACAGGCTTCCTGAATAAAAGGCGAAGGTCTTGATGCTGAAGCGAGAGTCGACCACTGGAAGATCCATTCCGAACAGGAGAAGGAGGACAATGTCTGCAGCTACCTCCAGAGACCGCCAGAGCCCCGTGGGTGACTGTTGCTGCTCTAGGCCTCTTTTCCGGGCTAAAATACGGTGGTGTGGAAGGTTGCCCAGAGCATTGCCAGTGGTACAGATTCGTTCAAAACCTTCCACCCATCACTTTTGTGGTCACAGTTTGTCTCACTATGTGAGAGAGGGTATGCCCAGACATGGGTCCCTTGCACGCTGCGCCATAGGGAACCTAGCTGCACCTCACTGAGGAGGCCCAACAAGGCTGAAACATGTCTGGGGTTGCTTGTGTTTCCGTGCAGAGGGGACCTGGCCTAGAAGTTCGGGTTGGGCTGCTACCATTGGTGGCAGTACCTGATTGATTTGCATTTGGCTGGACCCCTTTTGCAATGGCGCAGACGGGCTAAAAAACGGTGGTGTGGAAGGTTGCCCAGAGCATTGCCAGTGGTACAGATTCGTTCAAAACCTTCCACCCATCACTTTTGTGGTCACTAGCCCTCTTTTCCAAGCAACAGGGATGCCCCAATCTGGACGACTTACTCCCTTAGACTGGTGGGACCAACCAGTCTGAAGACCTGCAGGTCAAGCCATCCCATGACGAGCTGTGACCTTCACCGGCTGCTAACCGCCAATACCCTGGGACCTGTGGCCAGTGTGCAGTGCATCGCCTTTCGAAGAACGAATCCTCCTGAAACTTTGGTGGGATCCCAACGGACCTCCAGAGGCAAGATTCTGCTCCTTGAATCCCCTCATACAAAGATTGGACAGAGAAAGCAAGCCGAATCGACCAGGCTGTAACCGTTCTTCATTGATGCTGAGAGCCTCTCCACTATGCTGCTGCGAGATCCTTTAAGTGTCCCTTCTTCAGTCTGCCTGACCAAGAATCTGATGACTGAGTCTGCTGCATTGTGAAAGCATTGTGCTGCACCTTTTTCTTCACACCTAAGGTACTGTAAGACTCTTGGTAGAACTTACCTGGGGTTATTTTGCTGCTCCTATGTTGCTGGAGTGCTGATTTGCGTGTTTGGGAGTTTGCCCATACATGTTCACCCACGCCTAACACCTGTGAGCCTACATGGCACCTTCTCCGAAGCCTGTGATCCTTTTCCCAACAGAGACACTGTACTTACTTGCTAGAAGTCTTCTTCTGGAACTCTTGACTCTTTACTGCTGCTGCCTTACTCATTTTGCACACCAATCTGACTCAGAGACACTTATACTTATGTGGGGATGGACTGCTAAAGCCTAAGCCTAAGGCCTCTGATTTAAATGCAAGTCTTACCTGATCTGTGTTGGTTTTCGATACATTAATTCTTACTTGAACCACTGATTCTAAAGTATTATTTAGCAAGTGCTTGAGTTGCTTTCAACTGTAACAAGTCATTTTACTTACCAGTATTATAATTTAAGGATTGTTGGTTGATAAATACTTTTGCTAATCTAAAGAACCTTTTTTACTTACCCGCATTCCAACTTACAGTTTTCCATTTTAATGGCGATAACCTGCAAAAGTCCTAATATATATATATATATATATATATATATATATATATATATAGTAGTGGCTGTGTAGTTATGGTTAAGTTGCTGTTTCCACAGGAAGAGCCCTTTTTAGGTGGATTATAACTTCGCTCTCCCTAGACGAATCCTCACAAAACTTTGCAAAAAGAGTATATGGGTCCCTCTGAATTTCTTTGCAAAGTTTGGTGAGGTTTGGTCCAGGGAGGGCAAAGTTATAAGTGGGGGTCCCAAAACTTATTTTTTTCCCATAGACTGAATGGGGAAAAAAAACTTTGCTCACGCCTACAGCCCAAACCGCTGGACGAATTTTCACCAAATTTGGACCAGGAGCAGCGGCTTGGTCCCAAAAGCGTGCTTTTGTAAATATGGTGAAAATCCATCCAGTATTTTTATTTAAAATGACCAAAAAGTAGGGCACAAAAATTTTGTGATATCTATGTTCGGTCCGCGGACACACTTCCCTGTTCGCTCCGCGGACAGGGTTCTGATTGGCTGGGCGATGCGCGTCGTGTCCGCGGACATTGGAAGTGTTCGCTGATTGGGTGGTTTAGAGCGTGTGGTGCGTCAGATTTTCTGGGCACGCCCGCCATCTTGTATTCGCAGACATTCGCGGACAGCACGGTGATACTTGGTGGAAAAATACTATTTAGTCAAGTGTGTTGGCGTGTAAGACTGTTTGGGGAGGGTGGCGGAGTAAGAGATGGGTTAAATGTTGTATTTATTTAGGTGGCAGGCACCCCTGTTGTGTTCGGTCTGACCGCGGACAATACGGGTGTCCTGAAATGTTCGTAAATAAACAAAATGGGGCGTCCTGAGGACACTACGCCTGTCCATATGGTTCGTAGGCAAGTTGAAACTGTTCTAAGAACACATCAAGTGTCCTGGGATGTTCGTCAATAAACAAAATGGGGGTGTCCTGAGGACGCTATGCCTGTCTGTATTGTCCGTAGGCAAATTGAAATTGTTCTAAGAACACATCAAGTGTCCTGGGATGTTTGTAAATAAACAACATGGGGGTGTTCTGAGGATGCTATGCCTGTTTGTATTGTTCGCAAGCAAGTTGAAACTGTCCTACGAACACACGCGGTGTCCTGAAATGTTCGTAAATAAACGAAATGGGGGTGTCCTGAGGGCGCTGTCCGTATTGTTCGTGGGCAAGTTGAAATTGTTCTAAGAACACATCAAGTGTCCTGGGATGTTTGTAAATAAACAACATGGGGGTGTTCTGAGGATGCTATGCCTGTTTGTATTGTTCGCAAGCAAGTTGAAACTGTCCTAAGAACACACGCGGTGTCCTGAAATGTTCGTAAATAAACGAAATGGGGGTGTCCTGAGGGCGCTGTCCGTATTGTTCGTGGGCAAGTTGAAATTGTTCTAAGAACACATCAAGTGTCCTGGGATGTTCGTCAATAAACAAAATGGGGGTGTCCTGAGGACGCTATGCCTGTCTGTATTGTCCGTAGGCAAATTGAAATTGTTCTAAGAACACATCAAGTGTCCTGGGATGTTTGTAAATAAACAACATGGGGGTGTTCTGAGGATGCTATGCCTGTTTGTATTGTTCGCAAGCAAGTTGAAACTGTCCTAAGAACACACGCGGTGTCCTGAAATGTTCGTAAATAAACGAAATGGGGGTGTCCTGAGTGCGCTGTCCGTATTGTTCGTGGACAAGTTGAAATTGTTCTAAGAACACATCAAGTGTCCTGGGATGTTCGTAAATAAACAAAATGGGGGTGTCCTGAGGACGCTATGTCTGTCTGTATTGTCCGTAGGCAAATTGAAATTGTTCTAAGAACACTCATATTGTTCACGGACATTAAAAGTGCCCATATGGCATAGTTAAAATGTTTGATTCTGTGGGTGTGGTCTATGGATGTGATATGCTGCAGTGGTTGTTGCCAGGGCCTAGAGTCTTGGGTGCATAGTCGTACAGCCATGCACCCAAGACTCTATGCCCTGGCCACAACCACCGCAGCATACCACACCCATAGTGGCTTATAAGTTTGGTACCCAAGAACAAATGTATAAGCAACGAAGTTATAAGCTAGTATGGGTGTGATATGCTGTAGTGATTGTGGGCAGGGCCTATAGTCTTGGGTGCATGGCCAAAGGCCATGCACCCAAGACTAAATTTATAAGCACTGAAGTTATAAGCCACTATGGGAGTAATATGCTGTAGTGGTTGTGGCTAGGGCCTAGAGTCTTGGGTGCATGGCCAAGACCAAGTTTATAAGCACCGAAGTTATAAGCCACTATGGGAGTGATATGCTGTAGTGGTTGTGGCCAGGGCCTAGAGTCTTGGGTGCATGGACAAGACCAAATTTATAAGCACCGAAGTTATAAGCCACTATGGGTGTGATTTGCTGCAGTGGTTGTGGCCAGGGCCTAGAGTCTTGGGTGCATGGCCAAGACCAAATTTATAAGCACCAAAGTTATAAGCCACTGTGGGTGTGATTTGCTGCGATGGTTGTACTTATTATAATATACTTACTGTTTGGTTTAGTAACTGGAGTACATATATTCCTTGTTAATTTCTGTGATAAAAGAAAAGATCATGTTAGTGTTGGTAGCTTGTAACGACTTATAACATTGAATAATCGACTTTTTTTTTTACCCTCATATTTAGTAGATTGCAAACCAGTGTACTGTGCAATTTGCTCAGTTTCTCTGTTTGTTGCTAAAATCATTGGGTCTGTAGAAAAAAGAAATCCAGGTTGGATTAAAAAAAAAACCTTTTTTTGTTATGCTACAGTCTATTTGTTCGTTTGTTTTCAGTGTTCTTGTTGTTTCTGGCTAATGTTCTATATGTTGGCTTGTTGCAGATTTTTGGAACAGTTGGATACCTGTTGGCATATTCGAACTGTGTATTTCTTGTTATAATGAAGTGGTATTGATTTATCCGTTTGGATATTGTAAAATCTTGGGGCAGTTAGATACTAGTTGGCGTATTCTAACTGTCTGTTTTTTGTTATAATGTAGTGGTATTGATTTATCTGTTTGGTTATTGAAAATCTTGGGGCAGTTAGATACCAGTTGGCATATTCTAACTGTTTATTTTCTTTATATAATTTAGTTGTATTCATTTATCTGTTTAGTTGTTGTAGAATCTTGGGCCAGTTATATACCTGTTGGCATATTCTAACTGTATTTTTGTTATAATAAAGTGGTACTGATTTATCTGTTTGGATATTGTAAAATCTTGGGGCAGTTAGATACCAGTTGGTGTATTCTAACTGTCTATTTTCTATTATAATGTAATGGTATTGATTTATCTGTTTGGTTATTGGAAAATCTTGGGGCAGTTAGATACTTGTTGGCATATTCTAACAGTTTATAGTTTTTTAATTGAAGTTTTGTTAATGTTTAAGTACGGATTAGTTAATAAATTTTGGTTTTAAGAACATTAAATAAGCATTTGTAAGATTTCCTGGTAATCTCTGCTTTAGAGTAATGGTACTATCATTACATTCGAACCATCCACATTTTCTTTTATTTTTTTTATTTTTTTTTTTATTTTTGTATATAATCTATATTAGATTTTTACAAAAGGAGTTCTCATGGTTTCGTGCACCTGACCGAAGAAAAAGAAATATTGAGATGTTGAGAGTTGCACACCCATAAGTGTTTAAAACAATATTCTTAGTGTTTACACCATCCACAATGAAAGAGAGTTCGATGGCTTTACTAGCTAGATGTCAGAGATATCAGAGAGATGGGTAAACTTTTCCATGGTGATATTTAGTAGTTTTGCCGTCGGGGTTAGCCATCTGGTTTGGGCTCCTGTGATTAGGCGATTCCACCACATGTCTTCGTCATTGATGAAGGAGTTTGCGAACAAGGGACCAAAGAAGGCGTCCCTTTCCTGTGCAAGCGCTGGACAGGACATCAGGAGATGTCTTATGGATTCTGTATTTTCAGAGTTTTTACAGAGGCGACATGATTTCTCCTTGGTGTTAGCTCGGATGGCTAGAATTTCTTTTGTCGGAAGCAGATTAAGACGGGCTTTCAATAGAGTTTTCATAGACCAGTTGCTCGGGTATTTTTTACAGTATTCCATAGGCTCTTTAAGTTTGGTGAAAACGGGTGGTAGATGGGTTAACAGCTTGTTTGATGTTGCTTTTTCATTCGTATTTATCCAGTCTAACCACTCCATTTTAGATTTTATTCTTAACGGGTTCTTGATTAATTCGTCTTCTGAACAGGCTATCGCCTGTAGGGATTGTAACTGGGTATCAACCCAGTTTTTGAGTAGCTTATTGTTTCCCTTACTGATTTCATCATTAATCATACGGTATATTTGAAGACTCTCTGGATCTCTTATTTTTCTGTATAGCTGAATCCCACTTTGTGCCACCACTGCAGCTATAGAGAGCAGACCTAGTTCGCGTCTTATTGCTGCAGAGGATGTGGATTTAGGAAGTCCAAGAGCTGTTCGCCAAATATGGCCTTCTAGTTTGGTCCAGAGCGTCGATGGAATTGTTGGTGTTGCATCCATGCCGTACGTTAGAGATGGGATTACTTTAGCTTTATAGAAATGGATTGCGGGTAAAAGACTGAATTTTCCGTATTTTCTATGGACTGCTCGAAGCTGGGATGCTAGATGTTTCGCCTTTGTCCATAGAGTTTGTTGCATCGTGTTGGCGTTCTTAGAACTGTCAATTTCCACTCCCAAATATTTGAATGTTGTAACGACTTCAATTTTTGCTTGATGAAGGAACCACTGTAGATTTTCTTTCTTTTTATTCCCCTGTTTTTGGAAGATCAGGACTTTGGTTTTTTCTTTGTTTATCTTTTATATATATGCAGTATATTGACCTGCTTTGGTTGTGGCTCCTGTGTGGTAGATTATACCTATTGTTGTGAAGGTTTTCTTACCAAGTGATACTAGTGATACTTGACCATGTGTGAATCCAGTCAGCTTGCTGTTGTTTTTGGTACGATCTGCATTGTAGCGTATAATCATTAGTATTACGTATTTATTATGTGTTTGTATCAGTAAGGTGGAGCGATTATCCGAATTGCATATAGTACATAATCTACCATGGTTTGCATTTTGTACAAGTTGCTGAAATGGAACGGATTCACAATTGGGTATGGACACATACACAAAGCGCTCATTTGGGATTTGTTCCTGTGTCACATTGTTGCAGAGAGTGCATGTATGTTTCCACATGTATGAAATCTGGAAGATTTCATTTATAGGTATGTTTTTGTTTTCCGGTACTTGTAGTGGGTACATTAGAAATTCTTGTGGATCTTCCTGTGAGTTTATAGTGAATTTCACCATTCCAGCACGGTAGTCCAATTGTTGTCTTATTCCACTATACGTGTTGTCAGGATTGTTTGTTGCGTTTCTATGAAGTACTAACATTAGCAAACACAATTGGTCTGTACTGTGTAAGTAAATGTTGTCAACAATTGGTGGTAATTGAAATAGAATATTCATTGCTACATTTGCGTAGCAACTTACACCAGTTATATTTGAAAATTTAAATGGACCAGATAAGTCTGTGTCCAAGTCATTTTTTCAGAATGTGTGTTGTTTCTTTGAAGAAGTACTTGAGTTACTTTGAGTAATAGGTTCTTCTTTGGTTGTGGTAATTGATGAAGTATTAGTTTCTTTTACTCTCTTTGGAGGATTTGCAGTGACATCCTGTTGCATTTCTGTTTGATTTAGTTTTCTTTTACAACGTTTTACTTTTTGTGGAACAGGATATGTTTTTAGATGGGGGGTGAATAGTGAACGAAGTCTATTGTATTCTAAAATGCAAGGAATATGAGCGTTTACTTTACTTGCATCAAAGTTGATTAGAAATAGACCGTCAAGTGTACGTAAGCGTGATAGTGCTACGTAGCTCATGCCTTATTTAAAGACTTACCAATATCTATCAATGCTTTGTTTAGGGTAAGACCTTGTGATTTATGAATGGTGACTGTGTATGCAAGAGTTACAGAAAATTGTTCTCTGCATACATACATGTCTTTGAAGAGAAGGAATCGAGCTGTTGAGCGTCCTATCCTTTTCACTTCTGAAAGTTTGTCAAAGAGAATATTGACAAACTGAATGTTGTTATCGTCGCGTGGGTATGTTTGAAAGCCAACAACTGTACCCAGTGCTCCATTAACTAGTCCTTGATCCAGGTCAAGGTTACTTTAAGCATTACTCTACAGTTTAAGGATAATTTTAATATTTTTTCCAACCTAGCTGTGTTAGAGATTGAATTTTCTAAACTATTTAATCTTGTTGTAGCTTGCTCACACATTGGTAGTGTCATACCATCTACGTCTAGTTTGTCTGTGACGCTAATTTCAATTATTGGTTGCATTTCTTTTTTCAACGTTGTTTCATTGAATTTGGAAGAGCTTGCAAGAGTTGGCATTAAGGCCATACAATTGATATTTTTGTGTGCTAATTCTTCCATAACATCCGCAGCACATGCATTATCTCCATAAAGTGCATGAATGTGCCGGGCTTTCAATATTGTTTGTGCTTCTTGAGATGGTATACCAACTCTAATACTTTTTAAGATGCTGGCATAAGTGAGATCTGCAGATTGCAGCATGTTTTCTGTTAATTCTCTGTATTGGAAATGTTGCCAACGGTTGACATTTCCTATGCTGCCAACAGTTTTACGGCCGAGTTTGTATCCTTAGGTTTTAAAAATAGGCTCACCTTTCACTGGTGTAAATTGAAGAAGATCTCCGAAAACAATAATGTGTTTTCCTCCAAAGAGCTCTTCGTAGTTTGTTTTGAGTACTTCTTGTAATCTGAGGTGAATCAAAGCCAACATTAGGCTGGAGACCATGCTCACTTCATCTATTAGTAGCATTTTCATTTGTTTTAATACTCTGCGTAGTTCCATTGCAGCTTCTGTAGAAAGTTTGTAATAGTCTAATTTGTTTTGGTGTTCTACTGGCAGGATTAGTAATCGGTGTAAAGTGACACTGCCTATGTTGTAGGCAGCTAAACCTGTGGGGGCAGTGACAACAGCTGACAGTTTGTTGTTTGTCAATTGTTGAAGGAATTTGCTGATTTTGATTAAGAATGTTTTGCCAGAACCAGCTTCACCACTGATGTACAGTAGTATAGGTTTGTAATTTTGCAGGTGCATTCTTTATTTTCATGTTGTACTCCATGTGCAATTTTTTTTGTTACTTCTTGAAAAATGCTACGCTGCTCATTGTTTAGTTTTGATTGTAGTGTAGTTAAGTCTTCTTTATCTTCATACTGACACATGGTGTTTTCTATTTCTGTCATAGCTAATTCTGCCTCATTTGCTATAAGTGGCTGTCCCAGTGGTTCTTGGCTTCCTGTTACAGAAGGTTGACTACTGTCAGGAGTGTCCTTATCTAGTTGGACCTGGAATTCTTCTTCGTGTTGCCGTTCATTGTGCAACATTGTTTTGTAGTGTGTAAAGTTTACATCGGTTAAAGTGCTTTCATTTGCTTTGAAAGCATCTTCGTAGGAGTCATAGTTATCTAGTATTTCTTCTTATTTTCTCCATGGTTTAAAGAGTTGTAGCAGGGACATGTAATATAGTTCTTTATGTTGAGGAGTCTTTAATGACAATTTCATATGATTAATTAAACTTGGTTTGGTGCGTTTTACTAAGCTGCCTTCACAATTTGTCACTCTGTATCTACCATTTTTTTCATCGGGTTTTATATAATTTTTGTATGTGAAGTTTTGGGCTATGTGGTATAGACACATGGTTTCCAAAGTGGTACTTCTGTTTGGGTAGTATGTGTCCAGCAAATTGTTTTTCAAAATGTCTTGGCTGTTGGGATCATTTTTGGCTATTGTTTCTATGTCGTCGTATGATTTGAGAACTCTTTTTCTAGATTTAACAGGACCAAGACTTAGCCATACTATATTTTCAGATTTGCCATACAAAGCAGTACCGGTTAAACGATCTGCTGCTTCATAGGAGCCACATTCTCTATGGGAGAGCATTTTTATGCCCAAGCTGTACAATTTCTGAGACAGTGTTTTGTCTGATGACAGGTCATTCCAGAGTTCTTGAAGCTCTGTTTTTTTCTGCTTTGGTTAACTGCAGTGGAATTGTCTGCAATGTACTGCACATCTATGTTTGCATTCCATAAGAGGGCAATGATTGCATTGTAATCATTGATATATTTTTCTTCTTCTGTTCTTTTTATGCACTATAAAAGAACACTACTTCCTACTCTCACTGAGCCTGCATCTCCCCCTCCTCTGGGGACCCGGACACTCTCTAGCGAGGCTGTGCTCGACATGGGGAACTACTGCTGATTTATGGACCATGCAAACATGCGTGAGAGCATGCTGCACCAACAACAATTGAAGTTCGTTTTTTTTGCAGTGTGCACATTCCGTGAGGACACAGGCTGAAAACATCCTGCCTGGTGAGTGCACCTCCCGGATCACCATGACTTTTGCCTTTGTTGTGTTTCAGCCATACTATGGCTGATGCTAGTTACCACCTTCCAAGATGGCGGTCGATACCAACTTTCCCTTTGTCTCTGCCTGCCCAGCTCTTGCCGTAGTACGATTGGTCCCTGGTCTGTACTTATGGGCCAATCCCACGCCGGCAGGTGGACGCCGGCCCTCCTCCCCAAGGCCCGCCTTCTAAGGCCCGGTTTGTTTTCCCTGTTCGTTTTACCAGTGAGTCCCTCCCTTTTCATTTTCCTGCCCTGTATTTCCTCCCCTGTCCCCCCTCTTTGCTCCTTCGTTTCTCCGTTTTGCCCCCCTGTCCCCTCACCCCACTCTATGCTCCGTGTGGCTCCCCTGTCCCCCACCCCCTCTATGCTCCGTGTGGCTCTCCTGTCCCCCCACCCCCCTCCATGCTCCGTGTGGCTCCCCTGTCCCCCCACCCCCTCCTCCCCTCCTACTCCGTGTTCCTCCCCTCCCCACCTGATTTGTCCCCTTGCCCCCTCTCCTCCTCTCTCCCTTTTCTTCTCCTACCCCTCCATATCCCATGCCCCTCCCCTATTATTTGTCTTACGACCCTCCTGCCCTCTCTCCCCTGTTCTCCTTTGGTGTGGTCTCTCTCCCTCTCTGCACTCTGCTACCTCATATCCTTGCTTAGACATGCTTGATGGCTGCATGTCTTGTCTCCCCCTCTATCACCCCTCTCCCCCCCTTTCTGTCCCTCATGCCATTGGCACTTACTCCTATCATGTGTCCCTTGACCTTTGATAGCAGCCTGTCTGTCCATCCTCCCCTTCCTCTCGTTTTTCACTTGCACTACATTCAATTGTCATCATGCATTAATGTTACTGCTTGTTTGTTCTCATGTTCTTTCCCTCCCCCTCCCCTCCATAAATGTTTCAGCACTTGCACTATCAGAAATGTCGCCAGGCCTAGTATGATAGTTATGTTCACATTCTGAATTGTTTCAAGGACTTGTAAGAATGTAATTTTGTTTCTCCCATGTTCCCTCCCTCCTTGAAGCGCTTTGAAACACATTGTGTATAGGCGCTATACAAATAAACAATCAATCAATCAATATGTATTTTTAGGTGATTTACCTTTAACACTATGTCTAACTGAAGACATGAAGTTGTTTACTTGACCTCTTTTTGTAATTGGTCTAGGGAAACCAAAGCGGCATTTGGTGTAGTATTTCCCTTTGTTTTTGTATTTGCGACAATATTTGCCACATTTCTGTCTTTGAAATTGTAAACTTTGTGCATGAAGATCACTATTTGTTGCTTCCGATGGAATTTCACAAGTGATATATTTTTCGATAAACTGTAACACAGTGGCATCATTGTCTTGACCAAATTTAGGAGCATCTTTAATCCATAAAAGCATGTGGATATGTGGTGCTCCTGTGGCTTGGTATTCTTTTCTCCAAAAGAAGTGTTGCATTTCTACGAGGGGAGGAACAGTTTTTTACAAATAAAGTGTAGCATAGCAATGAAGCGATGATGAAAATATCTTGAAACATTAACAGGATCTAGAGAACAAAGTTCTCCAGGTGTTAGTATATCTATGTTTGTTTTTGTTTGATATGCGTAGGAAATCATGTAAATCTTCCCATGCATATTCTGCACAACTTAATGTAACAAACCAAGTGGGTGGGCCAAGGTTTCTTATCATACAACGTACATCTCCATGACGTTGGAACCAGTACTCTTTAGTACCACATGTGTTTGCTAATAGATTTGTAATACTTGATTGTAAAACCTCATCTTTTTCTTGCACTTTTTGTAATAATTGTGTAGCTGACATATTTTGAAAGTGGGTTCCTGATTTTAATGTGTGTGCAACTCCGTAACAGAGTTGCTAGTTCACTTTCAAAGAGTAGGTGGAATATGTATTCCACATTTTGTCTAAATCTGGGATCTTCAGAATACATCCGTAACAAGCGGTATTCTGATACTGTTATTTGAATAGGTCTATCATCGTTCCTTCCTCCTTTGCCAGCAGGAAAAGAGTAGAGGAAAAGCACGTGCTTCTATACTTTTTTCCCATATGCTGATTGGTGATCCTTTTGTTTGTCGCATTTGGTATGTTTCTAGTGCATCTTCTACGGTGTCATTAGAGTGCAATGGATGAATTATATAATGGTCTAAAGTATTGGATACTGTAGCAGGATCTAGAAGCTCAAATTGCCCAGTTTCTGGTGACTCTTGAATTATTTCAGTGGGTTCCTTCAAGTTTTCTTCAATATTAATTTATTTGTAGTATTCATTATTTAGATATTGCAAGGCTTGTCTAACTTTATGTACGTCTACCAGTTGTTGCCAATTTTTTTTGTCTTTTGTAGGTACACCATTTACTAAGATAATTAGAGATTGCTCCATTGGATGTTGCACTCCCATAGTGTGCACATTTTGTTTTAGATCTAATGGTAAATACACTACTTGCCACAAATGCCTTTCACCAATTCAGAGGAAGGTAATTTTGCTGTTTTTGGTTTAAGGCGTAATATTGCTTGAAAGGGGTGCACTGTTTGAATTATGATGTTCTCATATAAATTGAGTTGTTGTAGGGGTTTTGGTAGTGGGAATAATTCCAAATTATTTGTGATAGCACGTGAAGGAGTTTGGTTGTTGTCAAATTTTATAGTGCAGTAACTGCAAAGTATTAAGGGATCAGTTATTTCGTATTTGTTTTCTGCTATAAAATAGAGAGCTAATTCAAACCATTTAGAATATTAATTGTCTTCTATTTTGTACGTAAGGTCTACAGTTTTTGTGTTACTTTTATCAAAAGTTCTGCGGCAACATACACACACATGGTTTGGTATTTCAGCAGATGTACTTTTAAATTTCAGTATTTCTTTTTTGTATGTGTGTAGTAGAAGGTTGCCATGCGTATAATTGTTGCTAGTCTGTTGTAAAGCTATTGCATTTTGTAAGTGGCTTTCACTTCCAAAATATTTCTTCTGGATATAGTCGATTTCTTCAAGTAGGTCTTTGGCTGTACCATGTAGAAGAATGTTATTTAAATCGGCTAGTGCTAAAGCAGGACTTTTAGCATAGTACAGTTTATAGACTAGATTTCTTATAGTTGAATGATGTGTTGATATAATTTTGATATGATGGAAGGTGGTTTTGCAAATAGGTCCTGAAATGCAGGCTAATGAAAATCCTTGTAGTCCTGTGTACTTGCGCACTGGACAGGTATCCATATTTTGCAGTTCATTTTGATTTTGTCTTTGCCTTTCACATACTGATTGAGGAATTGGCATAAAGACTTGAAAGATTTTTTGGGAATGTTACACATTGACGTGCATGGCCATTTGTATACTAGACGTTCTGGTTCAGTTGAATAGAGAGGTAATTCTAAGTTTTCTGGGGATATTTTTTTAAGCATTATTTCTTGTTCGATTATGGCATTATTAACTTTTTATAACCTCGTCCACTGCTATGTATGGCAATTGTATTTGTTTGCTTTTCTTTGTATGCTTCTTCATTGAAATATGGTTTTGTGCTTGTGGTGTGACTCCACTCACCTCCACAGATACTTAATAAGTTATTTTTGTTGACATTTAATTTATGGAGAAGTCTTTTTTGTAATTTAGTCATTAGTTTTGTTAGTGGTTTCATTTTGTTTAAGACTAAAATAAATAACTGTCTTTTGAGAAGGATTGCACTGTCTATCAAAGCTTCTAAGATTAATTTTCTACGGTAGGTTTTAAGGGTTGTGCATGATTTCGTTCCTGTTTTTATAAGATTTTGAAGGACTGTGGCGGAACATTTTTGCTAAAATACTTTTTTTGGTATGCTTACTTGGCACTATATCAAGATTTATGGGAACAGTTTTAGCCGTAGTGGTAGCTGAATTCTTGTTAATCGTTTTCTGTTTCGTTTTACATTTTGATAGAGGAGGCAACGTTTCTGTACTTGAAGCTTGTTTTGTTTCGCTAAATGACTGTATTAGCTGTTTTGCTGAACTTCTTGTACAAATTCTGCTAGAGATGGATGCTTATTTTGGACACTTCTATTTTCATTTGCTCTACTTCTTTGTTGCTTTCTACGGACTTGATTTTTGGTAGGCATTCTTTAGGGTCTGTTGAAAAAAATAAAGAAGGTATGGTTTGGGGTGTTCTGCAATGTATGTGTGCATGAGTGTTTGAGTATGATGATAAAGATGTATGTGATGGTGTGTGATTGTGCATTGGACAACTATAACTAGTTGGGATGGGTATTCTTGAATTTATGTGCTACTAAACTGGGGTTCAGATGACAGTGGAAAGTAAGCTAGTGGCGAGGAGAAACACAAATAGTAAATCTAATGTTATCGAATTAAAACAGTTCTTTGTTCTATAATATTAAAATTCTAGGGGCTGAGTTATGTCATTTGTGCATCGAAAAATGGGGATTTGTGCGCCATTCTGCCTGCAAATCCCTGTTTAACAAATGGGGATTTGTGGACAGAATGGTGTATTTTAGGCGCAGAAGTACCATGAATGAACCCCACAGTGTGTTTGAGTAATAGTAAACATATTATGGTGGTATTTAACTTACTTTTTTTGTGGAATGAGCAGGTTTCTTCTGAGTTGTTTGTACTTCAGATTCTGCTGCTGCTTTTCAGGAGAGTGGTCTTCACTGCAATTGTAAAGGAAAGAAATTAGTAATTTTGTGTGTTTATAGCACTGATGTTAATTTAGACATTGATTTTTATGTTTTTGTACAAGTATTCTTGTTTGATATCTGAACATAGTGTGTGCATGCAATTTTGTTTGACTATGTGCAGTCTTTATATTTTACTTTAAATATGTTAGTTCAACATGCTTTGCAAATGTGTGTGTAAAAAGACATTAAATAGCAGATAGGTTTGGAAGTGACATTTGATTATAGCAGATGACAGTAAATTCATTTTATAGGTTATACAGGTTAAATGACAGTTAATCTGTTTATATGCATTTATAAGAATTGTACATGTGCTATACAGAAAATATGCATACCTGTAGTTTGTGTTCATGCATATGGATATGCATGCAGCTGCAAGTAGAAATGTTGGAGACTTTTACAGTAGTTCTTGTTGTAGGTGCTTTCCAATGATATGACACTTGTCCTCAGAGTGATTAACAGTACATTTGAAGTGCTGATCTATGATGATGGAGTTAAATGTAGAGGTCTTGGATGTGATTGGTAGATGGTTGTGTGGCTGCTTAGCTGTATCCAATGAGTTAATGGCACAGAGTGAAGTGGAAATGGTAGAAGGGCTGTCCATGTTACGATATGTCCGCGGACATGGCAGTGGTCCACAGACATCACGTGTTACATACGGGGATTTTGGGGTGGGGAGGCATGCAAATGAGAATGAGCAGAGCAAGGGATTGGTCAGTAAAGTTTAGTGGGTGTGTTGTGTCAGGAGAGTTTGTCAGAAAGTATTTTTCCTGAGAGAAGAACAGATAGCTAGGGCTGTGTGTTTCAGAAAACAGATTGTCTGGATTTTGGGAGACTCGTGATTACATTGGTTGAAGGTGCATGCAGAAAGCTGTGAAGTAGCTGTAGATCTTGGATTCCCACATGTGGAAGTGTACTGGCATGGAGTGCGTGGAATGAAGTGGCTGGACTTGCTACCTCTCGGTGCTACTTTGGAGACAGAGCATCATCCAGACATAATGATAATTCATTGTGGAGGGTATAGTTTAGGACATGTGTCTGGAATTTCTTTGCAATTTGCAATGAAAGAAGGGCTTGGGAAGGTCATGGACATGTTTCCAAATTCTCAAGTAATTTTTTCTCAGATTGCGCAGAGACAAATGTGGCTGCGTTCTTCTTCATTTGGTCCACAAATGGAGAAAGCGAGGTGCAACGTCAATAAGGCTGTTTGTGCCTTTCTAAGAGATGTTGGCATGTCCTCTTTTCACAATGAAAATATTATTTTTCGTAGCACATATATTTTTCGCAGAGATGGAGTCCATCTTACTTATGCTGGCAATCAGATTTTTCTGAGAAATGTGTACAAAATGCATTGTAACCTTTTTTGGAATTTCAGCCATCGATTTTGCAGTAGGTGTTGACCATTTCAAGTTTTTCAAACACAAACAAACACCACCAAAAGGCTCTTTTCAGAGCCACCACTTCCTCCCAGAGAAAAGTGCAATGGTTATGATAGGGCAGCACCCCAACATTTTAGATGTTTGTGAACTGTCCGTGGACTTCTAAAAAATACACAGGGCCCTGCTCTATTTATTTGGCACTTCTATTTTTAAACTGTGAAAGGCGGCTCTGAAAAGAGCCATTTTTTTTGGTTTTTGTCGTTTTATTTTTTTTTGTTTTTTTACACACGACACACTAGGAGAGAGGGGAAAGGAGGGTAAGGGGTGGGACACCAACCACGGGGATAAGAAAGGGCGGGTGGAGAGAGGAAGATGTAGGGTGGGCCTTACTTAGGTAGTGGGCAGGTCTTCTCGTGCTCTGAGACCGTAGTCTCAAAAGCACTACGAAGTCTCTCCCCCCTGCAGAGTACTGTGTCACAATACATACACACAACTGTGATGCTCGAAAGTTAAGGGTCATCAGCAATGCGAATGGCCTGTGAGGCAGCTGGAGGGATACGCTCTCCCACAGGAGTGTTCCTTGTGGTGACAGGATCGGAAATGGAGGATGTAGTAGAGGATCTCAACCTACTACGCTCCTCGCAAGGTACAACCTCGCAAATGGCCCCACCGTGGAACGACCTTAGGTGTCGCTTCATAGTTGTCGTACCAAAGCTGTACGAACCAAGCCTCCCGCGACTGAGCACCATTTTGCACTCATTGCAGGTGACTTTGTTCGCACGCGCCTTGGGTACATTACCATGAATGGTAAATAACCGCCACACCCAAGAGTCACGGCGAGTGCTGGTAGTAGGGACTTCCACTACCTCATCCTCTTCATCCTCCTCTACATCCTCACTCCTGTTCCCCTCTTCAGGCCCTTGGGGAGGTGGTGGTGGTGGAGGGGGTGGTGCTGAGGCAGATGTAGCACCAGGTTGAAGCAGATGAGCCATGGTTGCCATCAGGTTTCTGAAAAATCAGGAAGATTGGCAGCCAAAGTACAGTGTTCTGTCAGGTAGCCAGAAACACAATGAGGATGAGCTCTGGGTGTGGCCTTTTATAGGGGTGCTGGTGCACGCTTCGCGGACACCCGCGCTGTCCACAGACAGATCGAACACCAAAAAAAGGCTCAAAAAGTCCCAAAAAGTATGTAGAAAGTCAGGATTATTGTCTGGAACTTGTTCTATGGTGATTTATTATTATAAAATATTGTGGATTGCCTGAAAAGGTAGTTTTAAATTGTTCGGGGACACGAACAGTGTCCGCAGTCAGAACACACGCTCAGCATGGGCGCGGTCACATGATAGCATCGTGAACATGTCTGCAAAGGGAACGGGTGTCCGCAGGACACCAAAAGCACTGAAACTGTTTTGCGCATGCGCGTTGGTGTTCTACGGACACTGTTCGGGTCCTGAAACTAATTAAAAGTGCGACACAAGTGAAACAAAGAGTTACGGACAGGCGTTTGTTCTTAGAACAGTTTCAACCCGCCTACGAACAGTACGGACAGGTATAGTGTCCTCAGGACACCCCCATTTTGTTTATTTACGAACATTTCAGGACACCGCCTGTGTTCTTAGAACAGTTTCAACTTGCCTTCGAACAATACGGACAGGCTTAGAATCCTCAGGACACCCCCATTTTGTTTATTTACGAACATCCCAGGACACTTGATGAGTTCTTAGAATAATTTCAACTTGCCCACGAACAATACGGACAGGCATAGCGTCCTCAGAACACCCCCATTTTGTTTATTTACGAACATTTCAGAACACTGCGTGTGTTCTTAGAACAGTTTCAACTCGCCTGCGAACAATACGGATAGGCATTGCGTCCTGAGGACACCCCCATTTTGTTTATTTATGAACTTTTCAGGGCACCGCGTGTGTTCTCAGAACAGTTTCAACTCGCCTGCGAACAATACGGACAGGCATAGTGTCCTCAGGACACCCCCATTTCGTTTATTTACAAACATTTCAGGAGACCTGTGTTGTCCGCGGACATTTTAAAAAAAAAAAACACAAAGGACTAAATTAACACACACATAACATTTATTTTTCATTATATTATATATATGTACAATTTATGATAGAGAAGGGGTAGCAGAAAAGGACGCAAACAGAGGAATTGGGGTTTTCAAGAGGATTGATAGGAGGAGATGAAGGGATGGACATCTCATCAACATGTTTTTCTATGTGGTGAGGGTTTGGGGATAATTGACTGGGATAAGGAGTCTTTCAAACCCCGCGAGTCATTAGCGAGGAGTTTGTTTCTCCTAATCTAGAGATTGGTTCTGCGTCCTCTTTTGTAATCATCTGCAGACTTGGTTGTCATTACAAGGGATTTCCTCCCTTTGCCCCACGTTGTGGGTGGCTTCACTTGCATGAAGGTGTGACGATATTTTCGGCGGATTGAGACGCCTTTTGAAGTATCTTGGTTTTTCAATGAAGAAAAATTAGCCTATCTGTCATTTACAGACGTGCGTTGAAGATTCACCACATTAAGGCTGGTTGCTTGAAACTACCCATTCAACACGGTGTTGAGAAGAATAGTGGATGTTTTAAAGGTTCCCCTGAAGAATGTTCGCCCGAAAGGAGCTTTAAAGAACAGAAACATGTTGGGATTATATGTTGTTTTAGTGACACATTTAGGTTTTTTCTATGTACTGTGATATGTGATTTCGTCTGTGTCCATTTGTAAGTGGTTTATTTGAAATTTAGCTTTTTAGATTTTGTAGGTTTTAGTGGTAGTTTTGTACACTGTGTTAATTGTGGGTAGTATCTTATGTTTTAATTTAAATATTCTGTATTAAACAAAAATGTTTTTTTGAAATTTGGAATGTTGCACGCAGTCTATGTTGTCAAGACCTGTAGTGCCGGAGAATCTGTCAGAGGTGTCTAATCGTTGGGGGAGGAGGAGGGGTGGAAGTAGAGAAAGTTTACCATTTTATCCTTCTTTTATAATATAAGGAGAGGGGGAACAGGTACATGTTGCACAATGGTATCTCATTTTTTCTTTTATATGGTCCTCCACACAATCTTTCAAAAGGTGGAAATATGTCATGAGCTTGTTCATTTTTTCTTCCATGTACTGGAGAGTTTGTTCTAAAGTATCTTGTTGTGTATTGTTTTCATTGTTTGTATGGTCTGTTATAAAAATATATAGATATATGTTAAGTGTACATAAAGTAATGCTTATTAATTTGGTTATATAGAGAAGTGTCTACCATTAGTTTCACTATCTTCAGACATTTCACCATGTGGGAAATTCTCCTCAAGCCATTCTAAAGTATTTAACATTTCTGTGAGGAAAAAAAATATATATTACTTTTATTGTATTTAATATAGACATTTTAGAGATATATAAGAAAAATACTTACTAGATTGTGGTAAGTTGTCTTCTCACTGTTCTGAAGATCTGCTGCTGCTCCTAGTTGTGCAGTTTCTGTGAGGTAATTATGTTAGAAGCATACCTTTCTTGTTTTGGTATATTCCATTTTACTATATATGGTATATTTAAATGGATGTTTTATGTGTTAGATATATAAGTTCTAATTCTTATTTATAACTATATATAATGTGTTTGTGTGTTGGTTTTTCAACTTGTACAGTGTTCATATGGTATGATATGACAATTTAAGATACCCCTGAGTTTTTGGGTATTAGTGTGGTCCGCGTCCGTCCGTGGACATTCCCACAGTCCGCGGACATCAAAATCACTAGCTAGGGGTTCAGTATGTTCTATGTTACATGTATATAAAGTAAGGGAATCCTAGTAAACATCTATCAAATTTACACTGTATATTCAGTAAAATAAAATTTGATAAAGGGAGGTTATGGTCAAGTTACGCTAATAAAAACCTATGAAGTTCAGTAAAAAAACTTTGTTAAAGGGACATTATGGTTAAGTTGCGCTACTAAAAACCTATGAAATTCAGTAAAAAAAAACTTTGTTAAACGGATGTTATGGTTCCAAGTAAAACCGAAAAACCCCTGAAATTCGCAGTTATGGTAAGCTAAGCAACCATAACCCGCGCCACCGTGCACTGCTAACATTAACACCCAGGACATCAAAGATGACATCACAAATGTCATTGATGACATCACCGATGACATATGTGCATTTACGTTTCATGAAAACTATGTACAAGGGATTCTTATAATGTTGACCAAAAAGTGTCAAGGATCATTGGAATAAATATCATGAGCTAATTAGTGCACTAAGCAATTCATTGATCTAAATAGCATTCTATTCTGAAGTTCAATCCAGTATACTAAGCTACTCATGTAGAAATATAAGCAGTGTGTGCAGCACACATGATGAAGGTGCAATATTCATAATCTTGCCATGTTGAATAGTGAAATTAATATCTGCTTTTTTATTAGAGTTTTGTGTACTGTGAAATATAATAAGTAGCTAATAAAACCCACTTAATACATAATTGCATTATTAAACACAGAGACAACAACACTGAGTATATGCAGAGAAATGATTGCTCTGTTTCAAAGCTGCTACTTACTGTATGTATGTGTATCACATGATGTGACTGCACTCTAAGGAAAGAAGTGAGTACAATGTATACAAATATGGTTATATACAGTAAAGTACAGTATGAGAAAATGCTGATGATCCTAAGGAGTATCTTCATGCACAGAAAGGAATACTTTCTTTCAAACCTGTGTCTTCCACTATGTATATGTTTCATATGATGTTACTTGAACCTAAGGGAATTATTGTAAGAACTTAATTGAAGGATAAGTCTACAAATATATTTTCAATGTTTAGTTCTTGACTGTTACTGAACAGAACCATGTGGCCTAGATATGTCAGTAAAGGAAAAAAGGGGGAGCCAGACATGTGATGTCATCCGTGATGTCATCAATGACATTTGTGATGTCATCTTTGATGTCCTGAGTATTAATGTCAGCAGTGCACGGTGGCGCGAGTTATGGTTGCTTAGCTTACCATAACTGGCGAGTTTCAGGGGTTTTTCGGTTTTACTTTGAACCATAACTTCCATTTAACAAAGTTTTTTTAACTGAATTTTATAGGTTTTTAGTAGCGCAACTTAACCATAACGTCCCTTTAACAAAGTTTTTTTTACTAATATATATATATATATATATGAACATTTCTCCAATTTACCTTAACTTTACATTGCCTAGTTTGTAATAAATAATAATGAATATACAACTGCAAGTGTGTGTCTACTTGACGGTGTGCTCACAGGTCTTTGTACTCTACTACAGCCCTTCTCCCTCCTAAACTAAGCCTGGCGGCTCAGCCATAGCTACCAAACCTTTTGGGTAGTTCAGGCCTATCCTAAGAGTTGGTGCCCTGTACACCAAGAGGAGAGTGTTCTATAGTCCTATTTTAGGTGGACTTTAGTAAATCTCCCTAACAAGTATGTGTTATACTACTATAGTCCCGTACTCCGTATTACATATCAATTCATTATTATTATGGACTCACCTCACTGGTGCCCTTAAAGCGAAGTGTGGCAATGCTGTATGCAGGTGGTTGTGTTTTTACATCCATTTAAATGAATGTCTTTAATTAATAAAACTGAAGGATAGAGGGCTACTTCTGGAAGACAGTCCTGAACCTACCTAAATTGACGGCAATGGCCGTAATAAGGAGGGAATTGGGACTGACTTTGCTTAAAGCAACAGTGGAAGCAAACAGCATTGCGCTCTACAGGAAAACCATCATCCCACAACGCCTGCCGCTATACCAACTAATCAACGAAGAAATCGGCCTAAGAAAGTGCAAAATGCTTGGGAAATGGGCAGCAAAGATAAAGATCCAACTGGATCAAATAGCATGCACAGAATCAGACCTAATCCAATGAAAATCAAAAAGAAACTGGCCGATCTAGATTGGATCACAACTTTGGAAAAGGCGACTGAGAACAAACTCTTGGCACAGCTCCCACCATACACACTAAAACGGAACGAAACAGCCCAATTCTTAAGAAGATTTCCGAGTAGACCTCTCCGTCAACTTTTTCTAAGCGTGCATCTGAATCTACTAGCCACCAATGAGATTCTCCAAATCAGAGGCCAATCAGAAAACAAAAATTACAGACTGTGCAAAAGATCAGACCAAACTGGAAATGTGAGACATCTGCTCACCAGCTGCCAGGCAATGACCAAAATACAGCTAGCATATTTACGACAAGTGCTGGGACCGTTCACCGACCCCGAGGAGGAGCAGGGGTGACCGCGTCTAATTGGCAGAGGCAGAACATCTTGGACCATAGCAACAGCCAAGATACTTCAAGCCGCCCTGGCAGAATGCAACAAACTTCCAAATGAACAAGGATTGGCCTGAGAAGACTGACTTCCACAAACTGAAAACCCTTCGCAAATAAAAGCAAGACCCTTGTAAAATCTATTTATCTAGATATACACAAGTAAAAAAAATAAAAAATAAAAAAAATGAAATTTGTATCTAATGTCTGTACCTATCGAATCACCTCACTAACTATTAGCAGTATGTTTCAAAGCCGTACCGCATTCAAGAAATCCTCTGGCATCCACAATACTCTCAACCTCTGTGTTAGTGAAAGCGTTTGGCATGATTTATCTTGCATTTAAAGCATGCAGCATTTTTGTTTTCACAGCAACTAGGCTGTGTGAGCCCACTACTCTCTATTGCCACTTCAAAGTACCATCTTAGATGTGTGCCAAACTATTTGGTCCCCACCGTTTTTTACATTATCTATGTAGTACGAATAAAAACATGTTCCACAAAATTTTATTGGTTTTTTACATCTATGATTGCGTACTGGAAAGGTACCACTTGTTTTAACATAGATACATTACTAATATTTGATAGTGCAGTATATGATATGATAGTTTATTTATATAGCGCCTATACACAATGTGTTTCAAAGCGCATATAATTTGCTACTTAAATGACTGCAATTTATTTCACGTTCTAAAATGTGATGTTATTAAATTTGAGTCACATATTCTTGTATACATTGTTATATTAGAGAATGTCAGTATTGTGTAAGCAATTGAAATACAACTGGTTTACAAAATGTATGTTTAGTGCACTATCTAGAAAAAGCTATCACAAAACAGGTGGTAACTTTACAATACACAATCAAAGATGCAAAAGGAAAAAACATTTTGCAAAACATGTTTTTATTCAAACTGCAGAGACAATGTAATAAACAAATGGGACCAAATGGTGTGGTACACATCCAAGATCGCCTTCAACTGGCTATAGAGAGGAGTGGACTCACGCGGCTAGTTGCTATGAGAGCAGAGGTTTTGCGAGCTTTAAAAGCTTGTTAAACAATTACAGACGGTTTCACTAAAACGGAGGTGTAGATGAAGTTTTGAGATTTCTTGAATGCGGTAAGGCTTTGAAACCTCTTAGTTAGTGAGGTGATTTTATAGGCATGAACATGAGGTAAAAATTTCAATTATATTAACTGTAGACTTTAAAATGATCAAAAAACACATCCAACTGCATACAAAGTTGCTGCAAGTGGCTTTAAGGGCACCAGTGAGGTGAGTCCATAATAATTAATTGATCAGAAACATCACATCATTTTGCATCAGATATTATACACATTTATGAAAAACATTAATGGATGGAATGAGGTTAGAACAGTGTAGAATGAAGGCTCTCCAAAACAAAATCTACAATTTACAAGCATGCATACTGTTAGTGCTAAATTAGTACAATTAAATTAGTAAATGTAGTAAATAAGATTGAACGGATATCCACAAAATATCATATATTTCTATAGGGAAGCAAACAGGATTGACCCTTGGGTAAGGATTAAAAGAAACACTTTGGGGAAGTACTCCAATTCTGGAAGCGGAGAATACATTCATTTGTATAATGAAATAATTTTTTGATGATTGTTAAATATAATTAACAATTGGTTGTATATACATATTGTTTTGAATTGCATTTTGAATTGCACACTTTGAATGTTATTTGTTGAAAATATGGTGCACAGTCAAATGTAAGTGAATATTGACAAATTTCTTTGGCACAAAGATAATATCAGTGAATTAAAAAGGATTATGGTTGTAATAAAGACAACAACGGTTGATTTAAATTGAAACAATTTATTTGTAAATAATTGAAGAGTTTATTCTCGTTTGGAGTGCTGGGGACTAACAGCGATTTTTATTGCTGTTAAACATTCAATGGTTGCTTTTACAATGTAGGTCTGGGCTAGAAGACTTTGCATATCCCCATGGACCAGAAATATATTTCATTACATTGAATTGATTAATTGACAAGTGCACCTGCACCCATTGTTCCTCCGTGGTACCCTGTGAGCCCGGGTACCACTGGCCGCTATATGATGCTGGTTTTGGTGGTGGTACACAGGGGATTCTCCAGGTTCCTGGCCTATTCCTTAGCCTTGTGCATAAAGGGGTCTGCTTCCCTCCCCAGAAGACTTACAGGGATATCTTAGGTTATCTCTTACCAGCCCCCAAGTACCCCAGTTATGCCAAGAGAAATAGAGTCAGGGCCATAAAGATCAGAGTTTGCAGAGGTTAAGGAGCCCCGTTCGTGGATCTGAAATCACAGGACTCCGCTTACCATATGTGGTTTGTGGTTAGGAGTGAGCAAAACCTGAGAAAGTCAGCCAGGTTTGCGCATGTGGCTCGACAGACCAAACATAAACCTTGTGTTGCAACTGGATTCTGATGGACTACTAGAAGGTGGCAGACCTTCCCTGCCAACCCATCACACAGACGAATAGACTCAAGCCTACTGAGATGATGGGGTGAAAGGGCGAGAAGTTGGCCAAGATGGCCCCCTGGATCTGAAAGGAACAAAAAGGACAATCAGTATGTAAACACCAAAAGTGGACTGATGCACCTCCCAACGCCAGTACCACTCCTACCTGGATGTGGAGAATAAATCTGATAGGATGAAGGTATGCAGTATATGTCCATAGATCATAATACCTATTGCCGTGTAGGGGAAAAGAAAAAAACACACCATGAGGCACCTGACCCAGACGGACCCAGGGCGATTTCTAAAGGAGAGGAGTTCCAGGTGCAGCAAAAACTCCAAAAGAGAGACCATCTGCAGGGACCAAAATACACCAAGCCAATAAGCTGAAGACAAAACAGTCCAGGAAGAATATCCAGGTTGAGTTACTGTGTCGCTGAGTGCAGAGAGAAGAAGACAGATTCAATGCAGGAGAAAAGCCAAGGTCAGTAGATAAGTCAAGAAACGGGATGAAGGAAGTCAGAAAAAGGAACGCTGCTCTGAGTCTGTTAATACCGCTGAGAATCAGCGCAGTAATGCCGAACGTGGGAATTAGCATCCGCGTTGGCCATGCAACGTTATGTGCATGGCGATATCATAACCCATGCGGCTGTGAGGGGTGTTGGGAAACGCAGTCCCTATGATGCCATTTCTACTGGTAGGAGAGTCTCCATCCACTGTTGTGGTGCATAACCTTCACTGAGCCGCAGGAGTTGCAACACCTTGCTTGCCACAGGCGATGAAAGGCTGCAGTCATGTACGATAGCTCAGACTGGTACCTCAGAAATAGTCAAGTCAAGCCAAAGTTAGCAATGCCAGCTATAGAGAACCAAGCAGTCAGGAGAAGGTTACCGAATAATTCCAAGATGGTGTCCGGACCCGAAGTAGCCTTGGTGTATGTAATTGCTGAGTAGTCAGTTGCGCAACCGGGTACTCTTAGGGAAATTGTAGTTAGTCAGACTCTGCACCAATATGCTAGCACGCCCTCAGTCACATAACAACTGGCAACATTCTCACATTTAACACACCAATTCATAAACCTGATGGGGTATAAAAGGAGAATGACAGACAGAATGTTTGGGAGTTAGGAGATAAATGGAGAGTGAGTGAAGGGGAAATGGAGAACAAGAAGGGGATGAAGATGAACTTTTGAGAGAAGGAGGCGAGAAGCAGAAATATGAGGTGAGCAGGAATGCATGTTGAGAACATGTAGGGTGAGAGGAAAAAGAAGATTTGAGGGAACCCAAAAGGAGAAAGAAAAGATGTGGAAAAACAGAATATCAGAAGACAAGAAGGGACGGTGGGAATAAACCCTCCAAAAGGAAGAGAGAAGTGGTCCAAGGAACCACAGGAAGAGACTAACAAGAAGGTGGGGCAAAAAAAAGAAAAGGGAAGGCGGTGGAAAACGAACATGAGAGTGTGTAGAGAGGAAGAAAGTTGTTACGCTGGAGGAAGAAGGAAGAAATATAGAGAGTAGAGGGAAAGGAACTAGTGGTGCAAGGGATTGGGAAAGAGAACCCGGATGAGACTAGTATCTCTAATTAAAAAAGGAACCCTGCCACTTAAATTGCCCCCCACCTAACTTCTTTTACTCATATTATTAAATTAGAGGAAAATCCTCTTTAGTTGTAGATCAACCCCTCATCTCTATAGAAATATACCCCAGCCATCTAGTATTAAGTAATACATGAAGGAAAGGACCTTATTTTTTGTGCAACATGTTGTGATAGATGACTACACTTCATGGGTACGTTATACTGTAAATAAGAGTATTTGATACCCTTATAACACAGTTAAGTTCCTGTGTTTTCTGGCATTAGTTTGGGGTTTTAGGTGCTTTTATAGCACCACCTATAAACCAACATTCTTGGCACATGAGTGCACATAGAAGGCAGATGGTATGTGAAGAGGGTGACAAAGCCACTGGATTTTTGGCTTTTCACCAACTCACGGATTGCCCGTGTTCCATAGTTTCACCTCCGGAATTAGTGTGAATGATAAAGTTAAACCGTGTTATCACGAGCAACACCCACTGTTAAAGAGATTCCAAAGTTTTGGGGTTATGCAAAGGTTTACAGATTCTTTATAAACAACTCTCTAAAAATTGTGAAGCCAATTTGGGCATCAGTAAAAAAGGAAATTTGGGTTACCAGCGGTCACAACTGGAGGAAGCATTTGTGTTTCTAAAGACAGCATTTCCATCGACATACATGTTGTATCCACCAGACTCACTGCCACATACAGCTAAAACTAGTGCCTTAGCAGCTGCCATTAGAACCATTCTTTCAACACACCATTTGTCTGGAGTCCGGTCTGAAATTGGAACCCACTATACCATTTTTGAAAGAATTACTGGCAATTGAGGAAGCAGTTTGTCAACGGAGAAACGATTTGGTAATTGCCATCACCCCATCATGATTTGGACTGATGAGTTTGTGGTTTCTAAAAACCATGATGTTTGCCAATCATAAATCTAAGATTACTTTTCCATAGATCCACTTTGAAGTGACATATAGACCAGGTAGCAGACATGGAAAAATCAGATGCTTATGAAGGCTACATTAAGGCAGAAAGAAAAGTCATTCTGATGAACCATTCATTCTACCTCTAGCCAAAAAGATATCTTGGGTGACCTCTGGAAAACCTGTTGCCGATAACTACGAAGGAACTGGAATGTACAGATAATAACAATTGGATACAGGAAGAACACAAAACACATAAAAATAAAGGACCATTTTTCCATAAGGAAGGTATATTTATTCCACAGACTGTCTAAAATACTGGCATTGGACTTGTACCATGATGATCCACAGTTTATCCTCCAGAGATTACAAACACATTGGAACTGCTGGGCAGGTGACTTTAATGGCCAGAAGCAATTTATGTATGGTCTTTCACTCTGTGTACCTGTTCAAAAAACCCTCGGAAAACACAGACTGTGTTATTACAACCTTTACACCCTAAAAAAGCCACAGACTAATATCTACATGGACATCTTTGTGGAACTGCCCAACTCCTAGAGATTTAAAACAATATCAGTTAAAGTCGATTCACTTATCAAATTGGCACATTTTATTAGGATTCAGGAAATACCATTAACCAGACAACCAGTCGATATTATCTTAAAAGGGATAGAACGCTACACCCCACTATCTAAAACTAATATCACAGGAAGGTAGTGTTAGTTTCAAATTAGGTACACCCTTGAGGAAAGCGCTTTGAGTGCAATCCATATTTGTACTACTATCCTGAATTGGACAGATTGACTGAAAGTGTCAATCAATCCCTTGAACAACTCTTGCAATGTTTTATGGCACAATATCAAGATGACCGAGCAAGGTGGATCGCATTGGCTGAGATAGCTTTTTTGAGTAGTGGGTGTATAAGGCCCGATTTAAGGATATGCCAAGGTGTCCTAAAACATGGTTTATATACCCGCTCCTGGGTAAAATGACCATCAACCCAGAAGACCTAGGAAATTATTGACAGATGATGAGCCTTGTGTTTTGCAACTACCTTCTTGATGGCTTTTCCGATAATCAACTACTTACAAAAGTTGAGCAATTCAACCTGCTCTGCGATTACCAATCCAGGGTCCACCCCAAATGTAGCAATGAACAACACCCAAAATCCAGGTGGTCAAAGGTACCCTTAAAATGGACCTCTTGGCTGCTTTCAATACCATCGATTATACCACACTACTCGCCCTCCTGGCACACAGGATGAGCTTCTCTGGCACCGTCTGGTAATGGTTCACATCCTATCTATCTGGCAGACAGCAGGATGTCCAGATCTGCTCCCTCATAGCTTAACCCCGCCAGTCCTATATGGCAACCCTCAGGGTTCTATTCGCCATCAGTGGCTTCTGACGAGCGGGGAGCCTTTGCCTGTGAGGCTAGGGAGTTGAGCCTCCATAGGGGTAGAGGCAAGCGGGACCTCACCGGGAGAGACACCCCCTTTGGGAAGAAGGACTCCTGTTGCGAGGAGGAACTCCCTAATCCTCTTACTTATAATCCATTGTTAACATCTGCTAGAAGAAAATATGGAGAACAAGCAGACATTTGTTATTGTTACATAGAACCTGTGAATAAACCTGAAAAAGAATACTACTGTGGCACTGAGACAAAGAAAACCACTGGAGCAATATACACCGCAAGTAGAACAAAGAAGGCGGACTATTGCGCGTCATAAATCTTGAAGGGGGAATCCTGAGAGAGAAGCCCAGAAGCTTCAAATCAGCTGGATGAGTGAAGCTGAAGCAGACGAGGATGGATGGCTTCCGAGCTTGGCCGATATATAGAGATATATATCGATATATTTTCAAAATCGATATAGCATGAGACAATGAGCCTCATTACGGGTCCGGCGGTAACTGTGCCGGTGCTACCGGCAGGTTGCCGCCAGACCATAATGATTTACCGGCGCCTGACTTCCAGGTGCCACCGGGCAATTACAACCATTTGGGAGTGGGGACCACAGAAGCAACAGCACCGCTGTTAATGGTGCCGGTTCTTCCATGACAGTCTGCCTACCGTGGCCACTGTGCCCGGCAGGGTCAGACAAGTTGGGTACGGCGGCTCCGGCAGGCAGACCTGTAGTATGCCAGTCCGGAAACTATGGTGCTGGAAAGTTTACCAGCACCATTGTTTCTGGACCAGCATGCTTGTAATGAGCCCCAATATCATTAACGTCGAGATATATATACATTATTACATATACTACAATTTTGTATTTACATTTTGATATTTACAAAGCTATGTGTATTCTCAAACAGGAAGAGGAACCCTGTATTTGCACTTTATTTTGATCAAAGTCTTATAAATTAAGGCGTTTGTGATATCTCGCATGTAGTTGGCGGCTTAATACTGAGCATTTAACCCACAAACAATATTGATATATATATATATATATATGATACATTACTCACCGTAATCGTATTTCTGATGCTTGTATCTGCTTAGATTCACATGCTGTGCATAGGCGGACATCTAGTGGAAGCTGCGGAGTATTACAGTTTGTTTTTCGAAACTCGAAAATGGGCGTCGACACAGGGCGTGCCAGTAATACTATCCCTAGTGTGACGTCCACTGTACCCAATATCCCTCACGCGTCTAGGATCCTCAGATTGTATTTTTTCTGACATAAGGTAGCATGAGGAGTAGCGTGAGTACAGATAATCCAAGCAGATAGACAGAAAGGTAAGACTACAAGTAATCATGCGCCTTCTCTTGGAGGGGAGGAAGGGTGGGTCGCATGTGAATCTAAGCAGATACAAGCATCAGAAATACGATTACGGTGAGTAATGTATCACATGCTGTGCATAGATTAGCGAGCAGTACCTGAAGAAGGAGGTGGGATGTGAGAAGGGTCATGAGCAAATAAGTGTCTTAGAACCGCTTGTCCCACTTGTGTATCTGCTTTGGAATGGGTGTCAATGCAGTAATGCTGAGTAAAAGTGTGAATAGAGCTCCAAGTAGCTGCTTTGCAAATGGTGTCAAGGGGTACATTTGCAATGAAAGCCAGAGTGGCCCCAATGCCTCTAGTAGAGTGGGCTCTTGGCGTGAAAGGCAGAGTTTTTTCAGAGAGTGAGTAACACAGCTGGACACAGTTAATAATCCACTTCGAGATGGCACCTTTAGAGACGCGATTCCCCTCTCTGCCTGTAGCTACGGAGACAAACAGTTGATCTATTTTTCTTAGCGGTCTGGTTTTATTTACGTAGTAGAGGACCGCCCTACGCACATCTAGGGTGTGTAGTTTCACCTCAGCCGAGCTTTGCGGGTCCTGGAAGAAAGCCGGAAGCTCGATGGACTGGTTTACATGGAATTTAGATATAAATTTAGGTGAGAACCTAGGGTGTGTGCGTAAAACCCGTTTGTCTTTATGGACAGTAAAGAAGAGATCCTGCACTAACAGAGCCTGAATTTCACTGACCCTTCTTATAGAAGTAATAGCTAGGCCGTTTTATAAGTCAGGTGTTTGAGACTGCTTTTATGCATGGGTTCGTAAGGGGGGCCCATGAGCTTGGCTAGCACCACATTAAGGTCCCACCCTGGTGGTGGGTTTGAAATAGGAGGGTGAAGTCTCTTTACTCCTTCCATGAAGGCTTTAACTACTGGTACTTTCCACCACGAAACCTTGCTATGGGAAGTGGTGTAAGCCGACAGGGCTGCCAGGTGTACTTTCAGTGAGTTAAAAACCAATCCTGCATCTAGCAGGGGGAGCATGTATGTAACAATAGTGGAAGGAGTGCAATCAACCGGGTTGATTTGTCTACTCTGGCACCAGATAACGAACCTCTTCCACGTGTCAAAGTAACAGTGCCTTGTGTTTGGTTTCCTAGATTCCTTTAGGATGTCCATACACCTCTGTGGCAAATTGAGATGTCCAAACTCTATGACCTCAGGAGCCATGCTGCCAGGTTCATTGAGTTGGGTTGCTGGTGCACTGTTTGACCTTGGTTCTGGGACAGTAGGTTGAGCCAGGCTGGAAGTTTGATGGGCTCGCACACCGCCATCCTGCGTAGGTGTGGGAACCACGGTTGTCTTGCCCACATGGGAGCAACTAGGACGAGCGTCATCGATTCCCTGTTCATCTTGTTCACCACTTTCCTGATGAGAGGAGTTGGTGGAAAAGCGTACGCAAACATCCCTGACCAGTTCATCCACAGGGCGTTCCCCTGGGAGTCTGGTTGGGGGAACCTGGATGCAAATCCTGGGCATTGTCTGTTTTCGCTTGTGGCGAATAGGTCTATAGTGGGGAAACCCCACTGAGAGAAGATATCTTCTACGACCTCTCTGTGTGGAACCCATTCGTGTTCCTCTGGGAGGGAGTCTCTGCTCAGAGCATCCGCTAGGGAATTGAGCTCACCTGGAACATGTTGTGATGACAGGAAGATGTTCCGTCTGAGTGCCCATATCCAGATTTTCTGGGCAAGCTTGGACAGATTTGGCGAGCGACTCCCTCCTTGCTTGTTCAGATAGAACATGGCTGTTGTGCTGTCCGTCCGGATTTGCACTGACAGGTTTAGTAGGTGGGGCTCGAACGCCTGAAGCGCTCTGAATACTGCCAGAAGCTCTAGCAGGTTGATGTGGTTCTTGGCCACTGAGTGAGACCAGAGACCCTGAGCTGTGTGGTGGAGATAGTGAGCTCCCCACCCCGTCAGACATGCATCTGTAGTGACAACTGCCTGTACTTCGGGATCGTAAAAGGGTTTCCCCTGTGCGAGATTCTCTCTTGTCCACCAGTGAAGGCTTTGTACCAGTGTTGGCGAAACGACCACTAGATCGTCCCACTGACCACTTGCCTGAGACCACTGTTTCGCCAACCATTCCTGCATGGGACGCATGCGCAGGCGCGCGTGGGGGACCAGGTAAATACATGACGCATCATGCCCAGTAAAAGCATTGCTTTGCGTATCGTTATTTGTTGACCGGACTATTAATGCGGAATTTGCAGTAGTATATTCCGAATTCTTTCTTCTGAAGGAAAGGTCAACCCCTCTTGGGTATCTAGGATTGCTCCTAGGAATTGTTTTGAGGTGCTTGGCACCAGGCTTGACTTTTTCTCGTTGATTGAGAAGCCTAACTCCTGGAGGAGGTCGATAGTCCTTTGAATGTTTGTCCTGCAAATTCCTGGGGTTTCCCCCGTTATGAGCCAGTCGTCCAGATAAGGGTACACTTGGATTGTCTCCCTGCGTAGGTGTGCAGCCGCCACCGCCAGTACCTTGGTGAATACCCTTGGTGCTGAAGCTATCCCGAAGGGCAGTACCTTGAATTGGTAGTGTCGACTGTCCACCTTGAAGTGCAAGTACTTTCTGTGCGCTGGGAACATGGAAATATGAAAATAAGCATCTTTCATATCCAAGGTTGCCATGTAACCCCCCTTTTTTAGGAGGGGGGATTACCTCTTGTAGCGTGGTCATACGAAATTTCTGGGGCTTGACATACTTGTTGGCAGGCCGTAAGTCCAATACTGGGCGCATTGTCAAATCTTTCTTTGGCACAAGGAAGTAAGTTGAATAAATACCCTTGTTTACCTGGTGTCCCGGGACGAGTTCTATCGCGTCCTTTTCTAGCAGAATGGCGATCTCCTCGAGGAGAATCTTCTGATGTTCTAAGGAGTGTACGCTTTGTCGTGGAGGATGGTTCCGGGGACGCTGCAGTAGCTCTATACAATATCCTGTGGATACTGTTGACAGCACCCATCTGTCTGATGTGATCCCTTCCCAAGCCTGGGTGAAGTTGGAAATGCGTCCCCCTACTGGGGTTGCGTGAGAAGGGACCCTGAACTGAGCGTCACTGCTTTGGTGGAGTCGTGCCACCTCCTTTGCTGGGGCTGCCTCTGCCTTTACCACGACCTCTCCTATTACCCCTGCCGTAACCCTGGGTAGACTGTTGGTTGTTGTTCCACTGTGTACCCTGCCCCTGGGAATAGTTAGATCCTTTCTGGGAATTTTGGCCGCGTGGGCGACGAAAATTACTATTCCCTCTCTGGTTAGGGGGTTTATTGGTTAACTGGCCAAGGGACTTGAGTGTTTCGTATTCGTCCTTGGCATTTTTCACTGCGTCTTCGACCGCCTTACCAAACAACAGATCGGTTTCCACCGGTTTGTCCAACAAAGATGCCTGGGTTTCTGCCTTAAAACCAGACTGCCGTAACCACACATGTCTTTTGATAACAGTGCCCTCCGCTATCAATCTGCCTGCGTTGTCCGCGGCGTCGAAGGTTGCTTTCAAAATGCAACCAGACACGGCTCTACCCTCTGCAGAAATCCGAGCTAAGTGGCCCTTTAAAGGTTCAGGAGCAGAGGCTATGAGTGCCGCGACTTCTTCCCACTGATGGCAGTTGTAGCTGGCCAACAGGGTGGTGGAGTTAGCAATCCTTGCTTGATAGGCGGACGTTGAGGCTACTTTCCTGCCGAAACCATATAGTTTTTTGCTCTCCTTGTCGGGAGGAGCTTCGGACGATGACAAGGGTGTTCCAGCCCTCTTACAAGTGTTGGTGACAACTAGGGAGTCTGGCTTCAGATGTCCTCTTATATAGAGAGGGTCAGACTGGGCCGCCCTGAAAAGTTTTTCAACCCTGGGATTGACTGCTCTGGTGAGGTTCGGGTTCACCAGGGACGGATCTATTCTCCGCTGAATGGACTTAAGGATAGGGATGGTCTGGGCAACAGGCCTCCTTTCTCCCACTTACTCTTCTGCGAAGTCCCTTTCCTCCTGGACACCGTGGGTGTCAATGTGGAAATGTTCTGCTGCGCGAGCGAGAACCTCATTTAGGAGGGGTTGGTTATCGACCGGGGAGTCGGTACCGGGGCTTCGTTCTCTACCGGGGAATCTAGTCTGTATGTTTCAGGGTCCTCCTCCTCTTCTTCCTGATCCTCATCATCCCCATAGTAGCTCGTCCCGGTTTGCTCTTCTATCATACCAAATTCTTGGTCCTCACCAAAGGAAGCCTCTCCTTGATACCCGTGAGTATGGTCTTGCGTAAGGCTGTACCTCGAAGGGTTCTGACCTCATCGGAGTTTCAAACCGGGGCTTTTTACTCGGGGGGATAGGATCAGTAGAGCCCGAGGGTGTGACCCCTTGTGGATCATACGAGAGGAAATGTTCTGGATTTTTATCATAAAAATCAGCCAAAGAAGACATTCTTGACATGACCCTATCTAAGTCTTCACTGGACCATTTTTTGGAACTGGGAATGACTCATCAAGTCTATGGCATTTATCTTGAGTAGCTTTGCTGGTTGTAGACCTATCAGCAGACCTGGTTTTGTCTGTCTGTTTAGGGGGAGTGGAGTGTTTCACATTTGTGGAAGAATGTACAGGTAGTTTCTTCTGCTGTTTTTCTCCCTCCCTGTGTGTGGAAAAAAGTTTTCCCTGTCCTTTAGTGGCTCTGGAGTTTTTCGACGCCTGGCGTCGAGGATCGGGGGTGGTGTCCCTGTCCTTCGAGCGTGGGGCCTCGCTGGCTTTAACTGCGGGCTCCGACTCCTGGAGCGCGGTCTGGGGGTGGAAGTCGTCTTCGTCTTCTGACGATCGAACTTCTGTTAGCCTAGGGAGCGAGGCACTTTTGGCTAGAGTGGATGATTGCCTGGAGTCATGCGGCGATCTTGATCGAGAGCGCCCAGAGGACACCGAATCGGACCGTTCTGTTTGTGCCTCTTTCCGAGAACTCAACGTCGTCGAGTCTTGGTTGGACTTAGTGTGTTTAGTGTGTGTAGTATGTGAAGCGCTTGTGTCGCCGGGGGTCTTCCCCATAGCCGCCCTGCCAGACGACCTTCCGAGGTCGGGGACGTGTGCTCGGCTGTCTTTCGATGCCGTAATGCCCTCGCCGTCCGAAAGTACGGCGTCGCTGCCATCGCTGAAGGCGCCCTCCGCTGCCATGGCCGCCTGCCTGGCGTGGTGGGCCCAACGCTTCCTCGAACGGTCCTTAAGTGTCTTAGGTTTAAACCTACTACACGCTCTGCAGTTCGCTTCGGGGTGGTCCCTCGGCAAGCAGAGATTGCACGTGGCGTGCCTGTCGACCCAAGGGTATTTGCGATTGCAATTGGGGCAGAATTGAAAAGGGCGACCCTCCATACGCACCTTGAGGCAGCGGGCAGTTAAGTGTAGGAATGTATAAGGTGTACCTATATACCAAGAGTGTAGAGTATGTACCACCCCCCACTCTCCCTACTTGCAGGGCCGAGGCCAGAGGCCTTCCAAGGCCCGGGCCGAGGCCAGCGGCCTACCGAGGCCCAAATCCGTCGTACAGCAGCCGACGGTCGATTTCTTCTCCAGCCTGCGTCGAGTGTCGAAGTTCGACGTTGGGGTGGGGAAGGATGTCAATAGATTAATCTTTTAAATTTTTAGCAAAAGTATGGCTAAGGCCAGGGGGCTCCGCAAAATGCTTCCGACCAGTATGGCGGAAAAAAACAATCTGAGGATCCTAGACGCGTGAGGGATCTTGGGTACAGTGGACGTCACACTAGGGATAGTATTACTGGCACACCCTGTGTCGACGCCCATTTTCGAGTTTCGAAAAACAAACTGTAATACTCCGCAGCTTCCACTAGATGTCGGCCTAAGCACAGCATGAGATCTAAGCAGATTCCACAAGCCTCAGAAATATATATATATAATACATTACTCGCCGAAATCGTATTTCTGATGCTTGTATCTGCTTAGATTCACATGCTGTGCATAGGCCGACATCTAGTGGAAGCTGCAGAGTATTTCAGTTTGTTTTTCGAAACTCGAAAAGGGCGTCGACACAGGGCGTGCCAGTAATACTATCCCTAGTGTGACAACCACTGTACCCATGATCCCTCACGCGTCTAGGACCCTCAGATTGTATTTTTTCTGACATGAGATAGCATGAGGAGTAGCGCGAGTACAGATAATCCAAGCAGATAGATAGAAAAGTAAGACCACAAGCATCCATGCGCCTTCTCTCAAAAGGGAGGAAGGGTGGGTTGCATGTGAATCTAAGCAGATACAAGCATCAGAAATACGATTACGGTGAGTAATGTATCCCTTCTGAGGCTTGTGGAATCTGCTTAGATCACATGCTGTGCATAGATTCGCAAGCAGTACCTGAAGAAGGAGGTGGGATGTGAGAAGGGTCATGAGCAAATAAATGTCTTAGAACCGCTTGTCCCACTTGTGTATCTGTCTTGGAATGAGTGTCAATGCAGTAGTGCTGAGTAAAAGTGTGGATAGAGCTCCAAGTAGCTGCTTTGCAAATGGTGTCAAGGGGTACATTTGCAATGAAAGCCAGAGTGGCCCCCATGCCTCTTGTAGAGGGGCCCTAGGCGTGAAAGGCAGAGTTTTTTCAGAAAGTGAGTAACACAGCTGGATACAGTTAATAATCCACTTAGAGATGGCACCTTTAGAGACGCGATCCCCCTCTCTGCCTGTAGCTACGGAGACAAACAGCTGATCTGTTTTCCTTAGCGGTCTGGTCTTGTTTACATAGTAGAGGACCGCCCTACGCACATCTAGTGTGTGTAGTTTCACCTCAGCCGAGCTTTGTGGGTCTTGGAAGAAAGCCAGAAGCTCGATGGACTGGTTCACGTGGAATTTTGAAATAAACTTAGGTGAAAACCTAGGGTGTGTGCGTAAAACCAGTTTATCTTTATGGACAGTAAAGAAGGGATCTTGCGCTGACAGAGCCTGAATTTCACTGACTCTTCTTATAGACGTAATTGCTACTAAGAAGGCCGTTTTTTAAGTCAGGTGTTTGAGACTGCTTTTTTGCATGGGCTCGAATGGGGGGCCCATGAGCTTAGATAGCACCACGTTAAGGTCTCATCCTGGTGGTGGGTTTGAAATAGGAGGGTGAAGTCTCTTTACTCCTTCCATGAAGGCTTTAGCTACTGGCACTTTCCACCACGACACCTTGTTATGGGAAGTGGTGTATGCTGACAGGGCTGCCAGGTGTACCTTCAGTGAGTTAAAAACCAGTCCTGCGTCAAGCAGGGGGGAGCATGTATGTAACAATAGTGGAAGGAGTGCAATCAACTGGGTTGATTTGTTTATTCTGGCACCAGATAACAAATCTCTTCCATTTGTCAAAGTAGCAGTGCCTTGTGTTAGGTTTTCTAGATTCCTTTAGGATGTCCATACACCTCTGTGGTAATTTGAGATGTCCGAACTCTATGACCTCAGGAGCCATGCTGCCAGGTTCATTGAGTTGGGTTGAGAATGCACCGGTTGACCTTGGTGCTGGGACAGTAGGTTGTACCAGCCCGGGAAGTTTGATGGGTTTGCACACCGCCAATCTGCGTAAGTGTGGGAACCACGGTTGTCTTGGCCACATGGGAGCAAATAGGACGAGCGTCATCGATTCTCTGTTCATCTTGTTGACCACCTTCCTGATTAGAGGAGTTGGTGGAAAAGCGTATGCAAACATCCCTGACCAGTTCATCCACAGGGCGTTCCCCTGGGAGTCTGGTTGGGGGGACCTGGATGCAAATCCTGGGCATTGTCTGTTTTCGCTTGTGGCGAATAGGTCTATAGTGGGGAAACCCCACTGAGAGAAGATATCTTTTACGACTTCTCTGTGTAGACACCATTCGTGTTCCTCTGGGAGGGGGTCTCTGCTCAGAGCATCCGCTAGGGAATTGAGATCCCCTGGAACATGTTGCGATGACAGGAAGATGTTCCGTCTGAGTGCCCATATCCAGATTTTCTGGGCAAGCTTGGACAGATTTGTCGACCGAGTCCCTCCTTGCTTGTTCGGGTAGAACATGGCAGTAGTGCTGGCCGTCCGGATTTGCACTGACAGATTTAACAGGTAGGGCTTGAACGCTTGAAGTGCTCTGAATACTGCCAGAAGCTCTAACAGGTTGATGTGATTCTTGGCCACTGAGTGCGACCAGAGACCCTGAGCTGTGTGGTGGAGATGGTGAGCTCCCCACCCCATCAGGCATGCATCGGTTGTGACAACCGCCTGTATCTCGGGATCGTAAAAGGGTTTCCCCTTGGACAGATTCTCTCTTGTCCACCAGTGAAGGCTTTGTACACGTGTTGGCGAAACGACCACTAGATCGTCCCACTGACCACTTGCCTGAGACGACTGTTTCGCCAACCATTCTTGCATGGGATGCATGCGCAGGCGCAGGTGGGGGACCAGGTAAATACATGACGCCATCATGCCCAGCAAACGCATTGCTTTGCGTACCGTTAACTGGCGACCGGACTGATATTGTGGAATTTGCAGTAGTATATTCCGAATTCTTTCCTCGGAAGGAAAGGTCAACCCCTCCTGAGTGTCTAGGATAGCTCCTAGGAACTGTTTGGATGTGTTTGGCACGAGACTTGACTTTTTCTCGTTTATTGAAACCCAATTCGAAAAGGAGGTTGATTGTCCTTTGAATGTTTGCTCTGCAAATTACTGGGGTCTCCCCCGTGATGAGCCAGTTGTCCGGGTAAGGGTACACCGGGATTGCCTCCCTGCGTAGGTGTGCTGCCGCCACCGCCAGTAACTTGGTGAATACCCTTAGAGCCAAAGCTATCCCGAAGGGCAGTACCATGAACTGGTAGTGCCAACTGTCCACCTTGAAGCGCAAGTACTTTCTGTGCGCTGGGAACATGGAAATATGAAAATAGGCATCTTTCATGTCCAATGTTGCCATGTAATCCCCCTTTTTAGGAGGGGGATTACCTCCTGGAGAGTAGTCATGTGAAACTTTTGGGGCTTGACATACTTGTTTGCAGGCCGTACGTCCAATACTGGGCGCATTGTCAAATCTTTCTTTGGCACAAGGAAGTAAGTTGAATAAATACCCTTGTTTACCTGGTGTCCCGGGACGAGTTCTATCGCGTCCTTTGCTAGCAGATTGACGATCTCCTCGAGGAGGATCTTCTGGTGCTCCAAAGAATGTATTCTTTGTCGTGGAGGATGGTTTCGGGGACGCTCTAACAATTCTATGCAGTACCCTGCGGATACTGTGGACAGCACCCATCTGTCTGAAGTGATCCCTTCCCAAGCTTGGTTGAAGTTGGAAATGCGTCCCCCTACTGGGGTTGCATGATAAGGGACTCTGAACTGAGCGTCACTGTTTTGGTGGAGGCGTGCCACCTCCTCTACTGGGGCTGCCTCTACCTTTCCCATGTCCTCTCTTATTACCCCTGCCATAACCCTGGGTAGACTGTTGGTTATTGCTCCACGGTGTACCCTGCCCCTGGGAATAGTTAGATCCTCTCTCGGAATTTTGGCCGCGTGGGCGACGAAAATTGCCATTCCCTCTCTGATTAGGGGGTTTATTGGTTAGTTGGCCTAGGGATTTGAGTGTTTCATACTCGTCCTTGGCATTTTTCAGCGCGTCCTCAACTGCCTTACCAAACAACAGATCCGGCTCCACCGGTTTATCTAACAATGATGCTTGGGTTTCAGCCTTGACTCCAGACTGCCTTAACCAAGCGTGTCTCTTGATAGCGGTTCCTTCTGCTATCAATCTGCCGGCGTTATCCACGGCATCAAAGGTTGCCTTTAGAATGCAACCGGACACGGCTCTTCCCTCCGCCGAAACTCGTGCCAACTGGCTCTTTAAGGGTTCTGGGGCGGAGTCTATGAGTGCCGCGACTTCTTCCCATTGATGGCAGTTGTAGCTGGCCAACAGGGTGGTGGAGTTGGCAATCCTTGCCTGGTATGCGAAAGTGGAGGCAACTTTCCTGCCCAACCCATACAGTTTCTTGCTCTCGTTGTCGGGAGGAGCTTCGGACGATGACAAGGGTGTTCCAGCCCTCTTATGGGTGTTTGTAACAACTAGGGAGTCCGGCTTCAGATGCCCCCTTATATACAGTGGGTCTGATTGGGCTGCCCTGAAAAGTTTCTCAATCCTGTGGTTCACTGCTCTGGTGAGGTTAGGATTTACGAGTGAAGGGTCTATTCTCGTTTGAATAGATTTCTGGATAGGGATGCACTAAGCAACAGGCCTCCTTTCTCCCACTAACTCTTCGGCGAAGTCCCTCTCTTGAGCACCGTGGTTGTCAATGTGGAAATGTTCAGCTGCTCGAGACAGCACTTCATTCAGGAGAGGTTGGTTGTCGACAGGGGAGTCGGTAACCGGGGGTTCCTTCTCTACCGGGGAATCTACTCTGTAGGTTTCCGGGTCGTCCTCATCCTCTTCTTGGTCCTCATCATCCCCATAGTAGCCCGTACCAGTTTGTTCTTCCAACATGTCCAAATCTGGATCCTCACAAAAGGATGTCTCTCCTTGATACTGAGAGTAGGGCTGTACATAGAAGGGGTCCAAAGGCCGTGTTGGTGTTTCAAACCGGGACTTTTTACTTGGAGGTATAGGATCCTGAGAGCCTGAGGGTGCTGACCCATCGGGAGTATATGAGAGAAAGTGTTCAGGGTTTTTTGCGTAAAAATCTGCCAATGAAGACATCCTTGACATGACCCTATGTCATCACTAGATCATTCTCTCGAACTGGGGATGACCCTTTCTGGAAGTTTTTCTGACTTATCCTGACTAGACTTGGTGGGCTGAGCAGGGCTCTTTGTGATAGCAGAAGACTTGGACTTGTCTGTCTGTTTCTGAGGAGTGGAGTGCCGTAAAGGTGTGGAAGTAGGCAGAGGCTGCTTCCTTTTGTTGTTTTTCCCCCTCCCCGTGAGTGGAAGAGTGTTTTCCCTGTTTTTTCGCCCCTACGGAGCCTTTCGACACCTGGCGTCGAGGTTCGGGGGTAGTGTCCCTATCCTTCGAGTGTGGAGGTAGGGGTTCGGGAGCCGCCGTAACGCGGTCTGTGGGCGCCGACTCCTGGAGTGCGGTCTGGGGATGGAAGTCGGCATCGTCCTCCGACGATCGAACTTCCGTTACCTTGGGGAGCGAGGCACTCTTGGCAACAGTGGATGATTGCCTGGAGTCATGCGGCGATCGTGATCGAGAACGCCCAGAGGACGCCGATTTGGACCGTTCTCTATGTGCCTCTTTCCGAGAAGTCGACGTGCGCGTCGAGTCCCGGTTGGACTTCATGTGTTTTGTGGAAGTGCTGTGGGAAGCCGTGTGTCGCCGGGGGTCTTCAACATAGCCGCCCTGCCGGACGACCTTCCGAGGTCGGGGACTTGCGCTCGGCTGTCTTTCAACGCCATAATGCCCTCGCCACCCAAAAGCACAGCGTTGCTGCCATCGCTGAAGGCGCCCTCCGCTGCCATGGCCTCTTGACGCCTGGCGTGGTGAGCCAAATGCTTGATCGAATGGTCCTTAAGTGTTTTGGGTTTAAACCTACTACACGCTCTGCATTTCGCCTCGGGGTGGTCCCTCGGCAAGCAGAGATTGCACGTGGCGTGCCTGTCGACCCTTATGGCAGCGGGCTTGTAAGTGTAGGAATATATAAAAATGTACCTATATACCAAAAGAGTGTAGAGTATGTCCACCCCCCACTCTCCCTACTTGCAGGGCCGAGGCCAGCGGTCTTCCAAGGCCCAGGCCGAGGCCAGAGGCCTTCCTAGGCCCAAATCCGTCATGCAGCTGTCAACGGTCGAATTCTTCTCCGGGCCGGCGTCGAGTGTGGAAGTTCGGTGACTCCACGTTGGGGTGGAGAAATGGGTAAATTTAACAATATTTAGCAAAAGTATGGCTAAGGCCAGGGAACTCCGCGAAATGCTTCCGACCAGAATGGCGGAAAAAAACAATCTGAGGGTCCTAGACGCGTGAGGGATCATGGGTACAGTGGACGTCACACTAGGGATAGTATTACTGGCAAGCCGTGTCGACGCCCTTTTCGAATTTCGAAAAACAAACTAATACTCTGCAGCTTCCACTAGATGTCGGCCTATGCACAGCATGTGATCGAAGCAGATTCCACAAGCCTCAGAAATATATATATATATATATATATATATATATATACACATATCGTCCAGCCCTAGGAGCTGGCGTGCAAGTACCCACCTGTGGCAATCCGACGCAAGAGAGGTCGAAGGACTGGAAGGTTCGGAGAGCAACTGAGTAAGAAGTGGTAGTTTGACAGAGTCGGTGGACTTGGCAGTCCATGAACTATGCCGAGACCACTTGCCAGATGGCACCATGGAACGTATATAAAGATGAGGAAACGAAACCGAGAAGCCAACCTGACAATCACGGAACAAGCTCCCATCCGAACTACAGACCCGGTGATGCAATCCCTAAGGCAACAAGGAGAGCGGTAGACCCAGGAGGGAAACGAACAAAAACGAAGAGAACAATCATACTCTTCCCAGTGAGGAACAAGTATTAAAAGGTACAAAAGAAGAACAAGAATCATTACTGCAACATGCACACTCGGCCCAACAAAGACTGAATGGAGGAAAAGAGCGAGAATCATTACTGCAACACAAATACTTGTCCCAGTAAAGACTGCATAGTAGAGAAGACTAACAATCATTACTGAACACTCATACCAGTCCCAGTACCAACCAAATATCGGCGGATAGTATGAATCATTACTGGAGCCCTCCTATTAGCCCCAGAAAGACTCAAGTGGGTAAAGTGCTTCAGAAAAGCGAGAGTTATCATTGGAACATTCCTACTCGTCACAGACAAGACCAAAAGACACATTCTACTAGAGCGATGGAAAGTTGTGATTTGAACTGTCTCATTAATCCTAGTCAAGACGAAGACTGGGCATTAAATAAAGAGGAAGGCACAAGTTTGTTTAATACGGAAAAGGAAAATTTGTCCCCAGGAAAAAAGAGGAATAAAATCAAAGAAGATCACAGGAGAGAAGAATAAAAAGGAGAGAGAGAGAACCAGAGTATAAAGGACATCAGTGAAAACTTGAAAAGCCCAATCTGTGAACTATGTGACTTAATAAAAGTAGTCAATAAGAAGTACCTACCATTACTATATTAAACTCAACTTGATGAGAAATCAGCCCACAGGAGAAAGGAGTCATTCTCCATTGCCTTGGTTGGTTTTTGTCATGGTAAGGAACAAGTTACTTACCTGTAACTGTTGTTCTCCAGCATGGGTCTGGCAGGGATTCACATGCTCATAAATATTCCCCGTCGTCAGACTGGGAATCCTCGGTAAAGAAAAAGGATCAGTATCAGTTTGGTTTCTGATCTGTCTTTCTTAGTAGTAACCAATCACTGATCTCTGGGTCATACTGCCCCCAGCCAATGACTGCCCTCTCCCTAAGCCCCTCCCCTGGCAACCATCCTCAGATTTGGTAGCACGTAAAGTGGCAGTATGACCAAGTGAAGAGCCGCAGAGGGGAAGGAGGGAGGGTTTGCATGTGAATCCATGCCAGGCCCATGCTGGAGAACAACAGTTACAGAATAACTTGTTCCTTCTCCAGCATGGCGTCTGGCATGGATTCACATGCTCATGAATATAAGAATACATAGCAGTACACACATGTACAACCACGGGAGGTGGCAAAAGGCTCTACATTAAGCATTACATAAACTCAACATTAAGCAACTCTTACCTCCTCGCCAGGCCCACTTTCAGGCGAACAGGTTGCGCAGCACTGCTTGGCCGACTCTGGACTCCTCCCTGGAATCCCAGTCGACGCAGTAGAATCTCGTGAAGGTGTGCGTCGATCTCCACGTAGCAGCCCTGCAGATGTCCAGCAGGGGCACACCAGGCAAGAACGCCGTAGTAACAGCGATCGCTCTGGTCGAATGGGCTCTCGGACAGCCAGGCAACGGTCGGTTGGCCAACCGATGACAGTGCATGATGCAGCCGGAGTGCCATCTGGAAATGGAAGTCTTCGAGAGAGCCTTCCCTTGGTTCACAGGTCCAAAGTTCACAAACAGCTGTGATGTCTTCCGAAAACTCTTTGTTCGGTCCACGTAGAACTTAAGCGCTCTAGCTACATCCAGCGAGTGCAAAGTCCTCTCGGCTGGCGATGAAGGTGACGGAAAGAAAACAGGCAACACCAAGGGCTCGTTAAGATGGAAGTCCGACGGCACCTTTGGCATGAAAGAGGGGTGCGTCCTCAGCACCACCCTCGTATCGTGAAAAGTCAAGTAGGAAGTCTTGCAGGATAGGGCTTGAATCTCTCCCATGCTTTGTGCGGAGGTGATGGCCACAAGGAACGCGGTCTTCCACGACAGGAAATTCAACGGAGCCGAATGCAAAGGCTCGAATGGCGGCCCCATGAGCCTGGTCAGCACCACGTTTAGCTCCCACGTCGGGGCTGGAGCCTTCACCGGCGGGAACGATCAGAACAGTCCCTTCATAAATTCCTTCACCAGTCGATGAGACCACAAGGACGTCCGTCCTGTAGTTCTGGTGTATCGGGAGATCGCTGCCAGATGTATTTTGATGGAAGCATGAGCTAGTCCAGCTTTGGCCAGCCACAGTAGGTATGGTAGCACTTGAGGTGCCGCAATCTGTAGAGGGTTGATCTTCTGTGCACAGCACCAGACAGAGAACCTCTTCCACTTATGTCCGTAGCACTTGAGAGTTGAGGACGCCCTGGCCTTTGCAAGAACCTCTCTGCAGTCAGCCGGGATATCGTACCCTCCAAACTCTAGTGCTGCAGGAGCCAAGCCTGCAAGTTCAGCGGGTCATGATGAAGACTGGCCCCTCCCACTCTTGAGAGAAGATCTGACTCTGTCGACAGCTTGACTGGTGGGGACGCTGAGAGGTCCAGAAGGCCCGGGAACCAGATCTGTCTCGGCCACGCCGGTGCGACGAGGATCATTCTGCACTGGGACCTCTTGAGCTGGCTGATGAGTCGAAGCAGCAGCGGCAACGGAGGAAACGCATACAGGAACAGGCCGTCCCAGGGGAACGAGAAAGCATTGCCCATGCTCCTCGGCTGGGGAAACCTGCTGGCGAACCTCTGGCACTTGGAGTTTGTCGCCGTCGCGAAAAGGTCGAACTGGGGTTTGCCCCAATGTTGGAAGAGCCGATCCACTTGATCCTGGTGTAGTTCCCACTCGTGGCACAAGTGCAGCTCCCTGCTGAGTGAGTCGGCAATGGTGTTTTTTATTCCTGCCAGATGGAAGGGAACCAGAAACATCCCCTGGCCGACGGCCCAGTGCCACAGATCCTGGGCCTCCTTGGATAGGGTTGGGGATCTGGTGCCTCCCTGCTTCCGGATGTAGAACATTATGGTGGTTTTGTCAGTGAAGATCCTCACGACATTGCCCTTGAGGGACGGGAGGAACGACTTGAGCGCCCAGAACACGGCACGGAGCTCCAAGATGTTGATGTGGAGAGACCTCTCCTTCGGGAGCCAAAGGCCTCTTGCATGGAGATCTCCGCTGTGCGCACCCCATCTCTCCAGGGAGGCGTCCGTCGTCACCGTCTCCTGATGTGCCGGGGTCTGGAAGTCCGTGCCTGCCGTGAGGTGCGCACGGGTGACCCACCACTGAATCGCCCGACGGAAAACCTCGTTGAGCGGGATCTTGTCTTCGAAGCTGCCCGCCGCTTGCATCCAGCGGGCGTCGAGGAACTCCTGTAGAGGACACATCCGGAGCCTGCACAGGCGCACTAGGTAGATGCATGAGGACATCATTCCGAGGAGGGACTTGCTGGATCTCACCCTGGCCACGTCCGTGGCTAGAAGGCGCTGCACCTTGCCTAAGATGGCCTTCGTCCTTTCCTACGACTGAGACGCCAATCGTTCCAATGTATCGAGCTTCGCTCCCAGAAACAGTGCCACATGCGACGGAACCAAATGGGATTTCGGGTAGTTGATGGAGAAACCCAGCTCTGTGAGTAAGCAGAGGGTCTTCGCTGTGTGCTCGACGGCAAGTTCTCTTGTCCTTGCACGGATGAGCCAGTCGTCCAGGTAGGGGTACACGTGGATCCCCTGCAGGCGCAGCTGCGCCGCCACTGGTGCTAGGTACTTGGTGAACACCCTGGGTGCCGACTTCAATCCGAATGGCAGAGCTCTGAATTGGTAGTGGCGTCCTTGAACTACGAATCTGAGGAACCTTCGGTGTCCTTTTGGGATGGGGATGTGGAAGTAAGCATCCTCCAAGTCCAACGACAATAGGATGTCGTCCTCCTCCAGCTGTCCCAGCATGTGCTGGAGAGTGACCATCCTGAACGTCTGTGCCTTGATGTATTTGTTCAACCGACGTAGGTCCAGGATGGGGCACCAACTGCCTGTCTTCTTTCTGACGAGTAAGTATCTTGAGTATACTCCGGAGCCCTGGAGCCTCTTGGGGACGAGCTCGATGGCACCTTTCTTGAGCATCGCCTTTACCTCCAACAGCAGTTGAGGGACGTGATTTTCCTTCCTGGCCACGGGAGGAATGCGGGGACACTTCTTTTGGGATTCGAGAGTGTGCCCGTGTGCCAGGGCATCCAGCACCCAACGGTCGGTGGAGATGGACTCCCACACGCTGACGAACTTCACCAGCCAGCCTCCCACCGGGGTGCTTCGGTGGGGGCCCGACGCTACGGCTGGTTCAATCCTGCTTGGAGGCGGCCTTGGCCTCCTTGGCGACGACGACGAGATCCTCCTTGTTTGCCGCGACCTCTGTAGGCCTCCTGGGGTGGGAGTGGGCCACCTGGCGGTACGTAGAGGAACCACCGCCTGATCCCTTGGAGGCCCCCTGTCTGCCTCCGGCGCTCCGAAAGGGCTGTCGTTGCTGAAGGACTCCCAGGGCTCGGCCCGTCTGTGTCGGCCTTGATGGCATGCAGCGACTCATCCACTGTTTTCCCAAACAGGTTGTTGCCATCGAACGGCATGGCCAACACCCTGGTCTGCACATCCTGACGGAAGTCTGTCACCTTGAGCCAGCCTCGTCGTCGAAGGCAAACATCGTTGCCTAATTGGCGAAACCCGGTGTCGGCAATGTCCGTTTGCCACCGTTATGGCGTGGTCCGACGCCACCTCACCTTCCTGCAGAATCTCTAGGGCTTCCGCCCTCTTGTCATCTGGTAGGAAGTCCAGTAGGGGAGCTATCTCGTACCATAGCTTCCTGTCGTAACGGGCCACAATCACTAAGGCGTTGGCCGCTTTAATTGTCGTCACCGCCGACGAGATGACCCGTTGCCCCATGGCGTCCAATTTCTTTCCCTCGCCGTCAGGTGGGGAAGTGGAGGTTGAAGCTGTCACCCCCCCACCTTCTTCTTGGCAGCCGCTGAGACGACCGAATCCGGCGTCAGCTGAGCCCTGAGGCACAAGGGGGCAGCGGCGGGGACCCGGTACTTCTTCTCGTACCGGTCTCTCTTGGCAGGCGCTGTGGACGTGTTCTTCAGGACCGTAAGTCCCTCGTCCCAGATATTGTCGAGTAATGGTACCGCGAGGACCGTCTTTCTCTTGGACTCTCGCCGTTGATAGAGGAAACCTTCCTTCTTCTGTTCCTCGGGGCAGAGCTGGAAGAGCTCGGATGCCCTGGCGATCATGGTGTGAAAGGAGCCAATTTCATCAGGCGGGGACCACCGTCGTAATCCGTCCCCGTCGTCGTGTCCATCGCCGTGTCATCCCTGGGATCCGGAGAGGGGGATGAAGGCTCCGCTGGTCACGAGGGCATGAAGGGTGGGGGGGGAATGAACTCTTCTCTGCTTGCACGGAGGGCTTCCCGACAGGCCCGGTTCTGGATCGTCGGCCGGGGTTTGTGGTAATCTCGTCCTTATCTCCGTGAATAAGGTTTGGATCGCCATCAAAATGGCCGCCGAGTTGTCCTGAGGCTCGGGCAATGGCTGCAACGGGAGGGCTGGCCGCTCATCCACTGGGGCCTCGTCGGCGGCACCGTCACTATCTTCGACCACCTCTTTGGGATCTCTCCCGTGGGATCGTACCTTCTCGAACCTCTCATTGAGGCTCTTCACGGCCTCCACCAGCTCCTCCTCAGAGGCTGAATTCGTGTCCGTAATGGCCACCGGCCCCCACCCCTCTTTTTCCACCGGGGTCTTCACGGGGGTCTTGTCGATGGGCTGGAAAGAGGATTCCCTCTACGGTGGCAGGGAAACTCTGAGCCCCGAGGTCACCTCCACTGGTGTAGCCTCCACAGGCTTCACCAGGGTCACCGCGACTCCCTCGATAGAGGCCTTAGCCGGGTGAATCAAGGCCTTCACCACCTTGGGCGCGATTGAGGCCTTCACCTTGGGGGGAGGGTCACCGCCTCGCTCCCCCTCGGCTGAATCCTTCGAGATCGACCGGGGCCTCTCCAGAAGCTTACCCGGGTTCTCGGATTTCCTCTTCCCGGAACCAGAGCGTTGGCTCGTGGTTGATGGTGCCGGGAAAGGTGCGCCCTGCCTGGCAGCCGAAGAGCCCGAACGTTCGGCGCTCCCGGTGCCCGCGGACTTGCGGTGCTTAGCCTTTTGTTGGGCCCCCGTCGCCGGGGCGCCTTCACAGAACTTAGAGGACCGCTCGGACCTTTTCTTCTTCTCACCTGCTGGGCCCTTCTCCAGCCAGCTGGCGAGGTGGGAACGACGATCCCTCATGGTCCGTTCCGACAGGTTCTTGCAGAACGCACAGTCCTTCTCCACGTACGTCTTGTCCTCATGAAGGCAGTAGAGACATCTCAAATTCTCGTCCTCCTTGAAAACATTCTGTAACCCGCATCCAGGGCAGTTCCTGAACAGCTTGGACCCGGGCGTCGAGCTACCCTTGTCCTGGGCCGCGTCCATGGTAGGCCTCAGATCTTCTTGAATCCTCCAAGAAGTGTCACTCGACGAAAACTTCACCCTTGAGGGGCGTAGGAAATTCCGAAACAGGTCCCCGTTGATCGGAAGAAGAAACGGTGGAGCTTGAGGCTCGATTTAACCAAAAAATGAGAAATCTTCTTGAAAAAGCGAGAAAACGCAGCAAAAGCTCAAGAGCTATAGCAGGAGGACTCCCAAGACTTCAACGTGCGGTATAAATCTGAGAATGGCTGCCAGGGGAGGGGATTAGGGAGAGGGCAGTCATTGCCTGGGGGCAGTATGACCCAGAGATCAGTGGTTGGTTACTACTAAGAAAGACAGATCAGAAACAAAACTGATACTGATTTTTTTTCTTTACCGAGGATTCCCAGCCTGACGATGGGGAATATTCATGAGCATGTGAATCCATGCCAGACCCCATGCTTGAGAAGGTCAGGTTAGATTCGTTTTTTGGACAGCGGACAGATCTGTAGGGGAACCCCATATTTGGGGAAAGGTAGGAGGTTTTTTTCTCTTTACTTTAATACAAAAATAACATACAAATGGAAGATCCTAGTCTTTCTTCTGACCCGGCACGCTTTCTGGTAATCTTCAACCTCTATATTGAGCCACTGGGCCCACTCCTGGACAACCAAAACATTGCGATACGCTGGAATGCATCTGTTAAACAGTTGTACCTAAAGGTCAAGGGCCCACAAGATATCATTCGCCTTCACTCATGCTTCGAAACCATTCAAACATAGATGAAAAGTGCCTACTTAAAGCTTAACCCACCAAGACTGAATTCATACTTCTGGGCCACTCCAAGTAGGAACCCACTCAAAGGTGGCAGGACAGAACGTTCTTTGATGGGTTCAACCTTCAACTCACCCAGTCAGCAAAATCCCTAGGCTTCAATATGGATAGAAATCGCTCCCTCCAACACCACATCAGGAAAAGGTTCAACCAGCTTTGTATTAGATTGTTCTACAAGATTCAGCCCGTCATCCCATTGTGGGACTTTGCGAATGGTGTTGTGAGTTCTAGTGATCTTGAAAGTCAATGGGGAAAGTACCTACTTGGAGGGCTCCCAGCTGTTCACATGCCTCCCAATCAAAATGGCCAACCATGACACAGCTCCCATTACCAACACGAGAAAATTTGACCACATCACACCCACCTTGGGTGAATTATACCTGCTCCTCATGCTAGCTATAACCCGGTTCAAACCTACACGCTTCACCTACAAGGCAACCACCAAAGCTAAGCTGGGCTACCTGGCAAACCAAATAAAAACATTGCAGGAAGGCCAACACCAGACTAAACTAGGCTGGCTCACAAAGCCAAAACTAGGCAACCGTCCTCCTCTTGGTACTCTACAGCCCTCGGAACTCCATCCTGGTCCTTCAATTCATGAAAGGACTAAAGACAGGGCTTTTGCAAAACCTCTTTGGTGTAAACTAGATTCCAGACATTTTGTGCAGACCACATCTGTATATTTTACTGTGACAATGATTACACATGCTTTCTTAAAGCCTTGTTAAATTCTCACTACCAATGTTTTACTCTGACCAGTACAACAATTTGTAGAATTCATATACAAGTTTCTCCAAACTTTGCCACATTCGGATTCCACTGAAAGACATTGCGATATGTGCAGTTGTAAATAACACTGGCATTCGAGAGATTCAAACTGATATGTAATAATCACAAAGCAGTAATTAAATACCTATGAAAGGAAAAACTCAGATAGAAGTTCTTTACAGACAAAAAGCACCTTATTATGAGCATGGCTATCCACACTTTTTTTGAAAGATTCCAGGGTCCTTTTCAAAATGTGCTCCTTGCTTTGTTGGATCTGTTAAGGTTTTGGAGGTTATCAATCTCGTTGTGGCTGGCCAAATGGCAAACACACCCAGCTTTCCATATGTCAAAGATGAAACAGGTACCTTCATCTAGGCAGGCTAACTTCGCCCACATCAACTGACCCTGAACACAATCTCAATTTTTAAGCACGATCAATAATAATGTCTCAAAAAATTGAGGGCAGTTACAATATTTTGTGAAAATGTGTTTGATCTGAAGGGATCAAAATTCTAGTTATACCAATTCTGGTATTATATTTTTGCCCAAAATTCTCAAACAAACCAGCCCCATATCAAAGTGTTCCCAGAATTAGGTGATGCTATAAGGAACATGCAAAGACACAGTTTGTTCTTCAATGATGACAAGATAAAAAATTTTTTTTTTAAAAAAAAAGACTACCACAAACAAACCGGGTAGTAATGGGTATTCACAGATGGCACAGAAAGCACCTAGAGTTGTAGAGACAATTCAAGTTGTTTTCCTTCTTTGTGGGGCCTAGGACCATCATCCTTCCTTTCTCCATCTCTCTCTCGTCTTGTTACGAGCCACCTTCTCAACCCAGGTGTGCATAAACCCTAGTTATTGCTACCGAATGTTGACCCCCTCCTGTCCAAACACATTCTTGTGCTATTGAGGTCTCCCCTCCTCTCTGTCCTGTGCTTTTCCATCTATTCTTATTTGCGCTCCCGTTATTGTTCCTCCTCCTTGTTTCAGTTCTCGCTCTTTTCCTCTCTCTCCCATAACTGAGTCACCTCCCTTTCGTTCTTTGTTTTTCTACGCCAACTTAGAACTAATCTGCTTCGTCCTCCTCCAGGATGAACCCTGTATTACACGTGCCCCTAACCCTGGGCTGTCTCCACTTTCTTGTTGTGCTTGGTATACTCATATCCTTTCATGAAATCTGCTCTATATTGCTCTATTACCCTTTCTAGGTTTACTTTGTTGTTCCAATTGTGGCGTTGGGTTAGTCCCATGCCGTTTCCGGGCTCGCTCTTTTCCCTTCTGGTTCCCCTCACCAGTCATTCAGGTTAATCCCCATTGCACACCAAACATTTCTCCATTTGTTACGTAGGCATTTTCCATTAATAACTATAAAAACCTCTTTGAAACAATGGCATTATTGAGCCATTATTGCTATACCCCACAGTGGGGCCTGCTTGACTAGTTTCATACATTTTACAGTCTACTTTTGCTCCCAGTTGAAGGGAAGTTTTTTCCTAAAGTCTGTTATCCTTCCCTGCACCATTCTGGAGGATACCAGTGGCCAGAAGCTCAGTCATAGGTAAGCCAAATGTTTTGGTTCATTGTGGACCATGTATGAAATACATCTGGGCCAATAGAAACACAAAGGCTCTCAACCGTCAGTGGGTTAGCGTCTGGACTCAAGACTCTGGTATTGAACATGGCAACTTGTCGTACCATGCCTCACATGTAAAGTTCTAACCTTCCCTCCAATTCCTAAAACGCAATGTGCCAGTGTTGCCAAGCATGGATTAAAGATTGTTTATATGGGTGGTGTGGTAGAGGGATTTTAGAAGATACTAGATGGTACATATATACTAATATAACTTTCACTAACTTGCTTGTCATTGATAACCAATAATGATTGGCACATTGGAGGTTAGGTTAAGTCAATACGTAGCAGGGTTACTGTGAAATAAATCATGAAAAACCAGATTGGAACAATGCAGGGCAATGTGGTGCATACCAGGGCCTGGTGGCATTCCCTGCCAATGGGCCAAGTAACTGATCATGATGGCATTCCTTGAAACAATCTGACAATGGTGCGAATATGTATCAATTTGATGCATCTGTGCCATATAATTTGCCAATACCAGGGCATTTGGGGACAAAATGTGGCACTACATCACATACAATGAGAATCTAGCATTTGATGGCAATACTTTACAAATGATTTTAGCAATCAGGCATTTGATCAGAGTACTTTGCACAATACGAATACATAATTACTTGATGGAAATACCTGGCTTATCCCAATTGGCCTTCATTATTCATCTACCCAGGGATCCAGCTTAGTAAGAAAATGATCATATGTCAAGCAAAGGATTGTGATTGTTTCATCTAGTAATTGGCTTGCATGCTACAATTACGCTGCAGCTGGCCCTAGCGTGGCTTTACTCTGCCTGCCGCCAAACAAACACAACATTACATACGCACAGGGAATTGAATAGAGAGTAATGGGGGTTAGGTGGAAAGTAATATTTATTTCAAAGAAATCAACTTATATAACAGTTTGAATATAAGCCAGGTCTGTGAAAGTCTTGTTATTTCAATGTATATGTACACAGATTCCTCCATTTTAAATTTTCAGGTGTGTGTGGACCTCATTTGCTCCGTTCCAGTGACAATATTCGCTGTAAATGTTTCTGCTCCAAAACAGTTTCCCGGCACCCATTATGCCAAGTCTGCCTCATTAAAAGAACACAATTTCAGACCAATACAACATTTTGATGCTTTTGGTTGTGATGTCAAAGGAAAGGCACTACAAGAGAGTTGGCCATCTCTTAGCTTAACCTTCATTCCAATTCTGTTGGCTGTCTCCATGACCACCAATCTGGCTACAGAGCTGCCAGAACCACGGAAACTGCTCTCCTGAACATCCGTGAAGATCTGCTCTCCAACCTTGACTCTAACATTCCCTCTGTCCTCATCCTCCCCGATCGCTCTTCTGCCTTCGACACGGTCAACCATACCATCCTGCTCAACCATCTCTGTGAAAACCTAGGTATCACTGATCAGGCTCTGGCCTGGCTGACCTCTTTCCTCTCAGATCGACCCTCCCAGGTCCAACTTGGGTCCTTCCTTTCATCTATCTCCCCCTCTCATCTCTGATTGCCTAACTGCCATTCAAGATTGGTGTGCGGCCAAAGATCTTTGTCTGAATGCCAGCAAGACGGAGATCCTCCTCATCAGCACACCTTCACCATCCTTTCCCCTCACTCTCTGGCCAGCCTCCCTTGGCCCTCCTCCTATCCCCACCTGCGAGGCTAAGAACCTCGAGGTCATCTTTGACTCCACCCTTTCCTTCTACGCCCACATCTCTGAGGTCTCTAAAAAGTCAAATTTCCTACTGCACCTCCTCAGAGGTATTCTGCCTTTCCTCTCCTTCCCCCAGAAGCTCATGGTATCCTAAGCTCTGGTTCTCTCTAGCTTGGACTATTGTAACAGCCTCTTTCTAAATATACCTGCCTCTACTCTCCGCCCTCTGCAACTAATCCAGAACAGGACTGCAAGACTTTTCCTTGGCCTCAAGCCCTGGGATCGTATCTCTCCAGCTCTGAAATCTCTCCATTGGCTCCCAGTGGATGCGAGGATTAAATTCAAAACCCTATGCATTGTCCACAAGGCTTTCTGGGGCCTGGGTCCAAAATAACTTCAGCTATCCCTCAGCAAATACCTCTCCGCTCGTGCTCTTCACTCCTCTACCTCCAACTCCCTCAGGGTCAGTCGTTTTTCCAAGAAACAAGCTGGGGGTAGATCTCCGTCTTCGGCTGGTGCCTCCCTCTGGAACAGCCTCCCTGCCACTCTAAAACTTGAGAACCATCTCTGGTTCCGGAAGCACCTCAAGACCTTCCTCTTTTCTTCTGCCTACGCTCCCCCTCTCCCCTGCTGATCTGTTCTCTCTTGGCACCGTGCACCTGGCCACCCTCTGTCCTCGGGCCCAGGTACCTGCTCACCCTGCCACCCTCTTGCACGGCCTCCGGGCCACCCCTTGCACTGGGGAATGTATCTGTACCCATACAGATCCCCCCTTTTTCTTCCTGCACTTATCAGACCTTCTCAAGCACTTCGCTCTTCCGCCTCCAACTCCCTCAGGGTCAGCCGCTTCTCCAAGCAACGAGTTGGGGGAGATCTCTCTCCGCAGCAGGGGCCTCCCTCTGGAACAGCCTTCCTGCCTCCCTGAAACTTGAGGAGAACCATCTCCGGTTCCGGAAGCACCTCAAAACCTTCCTCATTACCTGGGCAACCTTCCCACCACTGGAATCTCGCAATCATGCCACCACCAGTACTCTGGCTCTGGTTGGGTCCGAGGCTCGTCTCTTTAAGACTCCAAACAGATAGCTTCTGTGTTGCTGGCTCCCAGCAAGTTTGGACTTCATGGGTTCTGTGCTCGTCCATGGCCCCGCCTTCAGCTAGATATTATCAGGGCACCATCCCTGCTTCACTACATGATCAATCCTTCCTTCCTTCCTTGATACTCCTCTTTAAAGTTACTTGTCACAGTGGATCCAGGCCTTTCACTTAACGAACCAGCTGTTCTTTTCTTTCGTGTGTAGCATATTTCATCTTGTTTCTATCTCAAGACTCGACAACTAGAAGTATTGGATATGAGAGACAGTCCCACCTATGCCATTATAAGGCCTGGCTTCCGAAGTTCCTCACAGGAACGGGAGTCCTTGTCCCCCATGGGGAGCGGCGGGGCAGGGATACCGGGGAGGGGTGAGATCCCACTTGCCTCAACCCCTAGGGAGGTTGTTGCAGAGTGAGCTCACCTCCATAGCCTCACAGGGAGTGGCTCCCCCTTGGGAAGAAGTGACAAGTACCCTCAATTCATAACATTCTCTAGTCTAAAATGTTGCGTAGACCTCTCTGTAACCAAACAGTTCACTACTGTTCCAGATTTTTTGCAGATACAGGAGGGGCTTGAGCATAACATTAAATGTAATTTCTGTTATGCCTAACTCCAGAGTAGATGGAGCTCTAGAGGATAAACCAAGTAGAAGTATCAGGATTATTATTTCTCCAACCCGTAATTTTGAGCAGGACGACTATCTCCAAATTTCAGCCCCATAGACTTTATAAACCCTCAAAGCATGCAATAACATTTTTTCCTCCAAACCCCCAGGAACATTTCACAACATCACCCCTTTGCTTTGCTAGGGTCAATCAGCCTTTTCTATTTGTTCCTGCCAATTTGATATGTGAACACCCAGCTATGTAAATACTGGCACAATATCTAATAACATTATTTATTAGAAATGTTGGGGAGATGTGTGCTTAACATACTTCTGGCATACCATTATTTTTGGTTTAGAGAAATTAATAGAATATCCCCCAGGGTTCTAACCTCTCTCCCTGGCTGTTCAACCAGTATCTGGCACTTCTCGCCCACCGCATCGCTGCTCTCTGCCCCAACTTTCAGTGCTATGCGGATGATACCCAGCTCATTTTCAGGCTACCCTCGGCCTCCTCTTCTCCTTCCCTCATCTCTGACTGTCTTTCTGCTATCCAGGAATGGTGTGCCGCCAACGACCTCTGCCTTAATGCCAGTAAGACCGAGATTCTACTCATCGACACACCCACTCCCTCCTTCCCTGCAGCTCTCTGGCCGGCCTCTCTTGGCCCTCTTCCGGCTCCTAACTGCAAGGCAAAAAACCTCGGGGTCATCTTCGACTCCACACTCTCCTATTCTCCTCACAACTCTGACGTTTCTAAGAAGTCACAATACCAACTGCACCTCCTCAGAGGTATCCTTCCTTTCCTCTCCTTCCCCCAGAAGCTCACTGTCTCCAGAGCCCTGGTTCTCTCAAAGCTGGACTACTGTAACAGCCTCTATCTAAATCTGCCTGCCTCTACTCTCTGCCCTCTGCAACTCATCCAGAACAGGACTGCAAGACTTGTCCTTGGCCTCAAGCTCAGGGACCGTACCTCTCCAGGACTGAAATCGCTTCACTGGCTCCCTGTGGCTGCGAGGATTAAGTTCAAAACCCTCTGCATTATCCACAAGGCCTTCTGGGGCCTGGGGCCAAATTACCTTCAACTCTCCCTTCCTAAATATCTTCCTTCTCGAGCACTTCGCTCTTCCGTCTCCAACTCCCTCAGGGTCAGCCGCTTCTCCAAGCAACGAGTTGGGGGGAGATCTCTCTCCGCAGCAGGGGCCTCCCTCTGGAACAGCCTTCCTGCCTCCCTGAAACTTGAGGAGAACCATCTCCGGTTCCGGAAGCACCTCAAAACCTTCCTCTTTGCTTCTGCTTTCTCTCTCCCTCTCCCCTGCTAAATCACTGAAACTGTACTGAATCAGCAACTGGGCCACTCACCAATCTCGGTCCTTGGCCCAGCCACTCTCCCCTGCACTGCCTTCCTGCCAACCCCTGCACTGCGGGACTGTCTCTGTATCCCTACAGCCCCTCTTCCCAGCACTCGTCTGCACTTATCTTGACTTGCCACCAGCTGGCCCTTATTATTTATCTTGTTCATTACTAACCCTGTACTGCACTTTCCCCTCTCCCTTTCCCCTTGCACTTTTCCTGCCCCCCCTACCCATGCACTTGCACGATCTGAATGACACCTGGCCTAGTAGGATCGTTGTCCGTCTCCCCTTGTTCCCCCCTCCCTGCCTCGTTGTGCCTTGAAACACTTGTGTATAGGCGCGTTACAAATGCCATATCATATCATATCATATCCCTTTCCAATGCATCGTATTGAAAATGCAGACAGTTATTGCAAACCTGATGCAGTCTTACAAATAAGCACTGCATCATCCGCAAATAGTAAGAGGCCCTACTTCTTTCCACCTAGAGATGGGGCATCAGCCTTCAAATTGTTAATGATAATTGCTAAATCATTGATGTATAGGAGAAACAGCAACAGGCCTAAGACACAACCTTGCCTACCCCCACATTGATGTTTACCAGTTGAGCACATTCTCCCCTAAAACCCTAACAAATTAAGGCATAATGTTCACAATATAAAGTCTGAACCACACACATAGCAAATTAAGCAGAATCCTAGAATCTACAAGGGTCAACCAGAGTAGGGAGTGTGGAACTGTATTGAAGGATGTCTGCAAATCAGTGAATGCCAGATACAATGTCTGGCCTTAACAGCCTAAAAGACTGATCAATTGTTGAGATTTGTTTTTGAAACCCAACCTATGCTTCAGATATAATATGGTTGTTAGCAGCTCATTACTTCAGCCAATAAAGAATAATGTTTTCCATATGTTTAGCTAAAGTATCAATTAATATTGGTCTATAGTTTGAGAGGGCCTCTCTATCACCCTTGTTGTAAATTGGAAATATTTTGGCACCTTTCCAGGTAGCAGGAATGTTATATGTAGTATTAATTCCATTACATAATTTCAGCAGAAAAGGAGCAGAGATATCCAACTTATTCTTAAAAAGATCTCCTGGCAGGTGGGAGCCTTTTTGTCATGCTGGGATAAAAGGGCTCTCTCAACCTCAGCCGAGGAAAAATTTAAATGTTCAATGGGAAGTAAGAGCTGATCGACAATCGTGTGTATGGGAGACCTGTCTTTGTTGGGTTCCATCAATTCTGCTACAAGTTACACTAACATACATGTACAAACAGTAAGTAAGTCATCCACAAAACATTTGTAAATCAAAACCTGTAGAGACATCTGGAAATTAGGGTTTTATAATCCTCACCAGATTTGCAACCGTCCACCAAATCATCTTCCAGAACCACTATCATGGAGCGTGGTATACAACCAACCGAGAGCCGTTGAACCTAGCAACACAATATGAAAACAGCATTAACCAGCAGGCTCACCAGCTCTAAACATGTATTATCACACAGAATTTCATATCATGCAGATAAAGCAACCCTTATTCTCATAATCCATCCTTTAGCCCTACCTACAGTAAATATAGTCAAGCATTCTACATCATCACTACTTCTCTTTAGTTCTCATCTGCCCCCAGTCCTTTTTCTGTTGCCAGATTTGCTCATCACTATTCCTGCGAAATTGCTTCTATACGGCTATGTCTTCACATGAAGTAATGCTTGCTTCTTTGTGTTAATCTTAAAATTAGTTCACCCTTCTAATAAAGTTATTGATGAGGAATCATTGTGAGTGTGATCGTTACATCTAGAACTACCCTATCAATTGACAGTACCAGCCTCTTACTTAGGAATCCTCGTCCCCTCCCTCGCTATCTGAATTATTATTCAGCTCAGCTGCTTACCAGGTCCTGGGGCGAATTCATAGCCTTCAGAGACCGTGAGGCAGAGTTGCAAATCCCTCGACATTCAGCATTCATATTGACACTGAAGAGTCGATGTTCAGACACGTTGAGACTCATAAGAATAAGGTACTTGCCTCAACATTATGTAGTGTGATCACGTAGCATGACTTAGTTGTACTGGAATCGTAACAAAAGGCAAAATGAGAAGCCCCAACAGCGGTCTCACAAAGGTTTTGCCACCAGGAACCCGGTTCATTGAAAAATGTACTTTGTTATGGTCAGTAGTTGAGGTAATTAGACAAGTATGTTTTCGTACTCTTTGTTTGGATATTTTTCCAGATATTGTTTGCCTTACTTGGACTCTTCACTTCAGGCGGGAGTTCCTGAATGTTCTTGATCTATGCAGGAGCACTCCACGAGATGGTAAGCTCCATCACATGTTGGTTATTGTTCATTTATATCTTTCTACGTATGGGTTGCCTAGAAGTTAACGCTTGTCCTCTATCCCCACATACAGCCCCAGTACCCAGATTCACGATTCCAGTAAAATGAGGTGTGTCCAGTAGCACTTCCAACAGACAGATGGGTCGCCACTGCGTGGTTGAATTCACTAGTGGGAATCATTCTTCTTGGTACGTAGTGTACATCCTCATGCTCCCACGGGATCTTAAGGCTGTCTGACATCTACGTCATCCCTAACACTTGCAGAGTGTATAGTCGACTGAATTTGATATGCCGCAAAATCCTCCCTCGTCTAATAGGACTCTGATTTGATGGCGCCATTCGCTTACTTTTAGCCATTTCACCACAGCAAAGTGTGCAATCTCACCACAGTCGTGATGTCCCTCCCACTACTCGTGTGATGTGCTAAGAGGTGAACTGAAATTGGTATAGGGGACTTGTTGCCAAGATGCCCCAAAGGGGCAATGTTTTACATTTAGGAGTACTGAACATGACCAATAGAGAAGACGTTTCCATCAGTCTACCAAGTTGGCATGATACATAATGTTGTAATCCATACCAAACTAAAGTACTGGGCTAAGCAGGGCTTTTACGCTGCCCACTGCTGTGGACAGACTCTGGGCTAAGTAGTAAGATCAGGTTGGCCCCAAGAAAAAAGTGTCAAACAAACCAATGAGAAGGGGGTGGGGGGAGACTGCCACAGGAAGTCAGGGTTATAAAAACCCTGTGTGGGAGAGAAAGAGCAAGTGGTGTTCGGATGAGGTCAGATGGAGTGGGGGCAGAACATTAAGACTACGGTAGAGATTGTTGCAGAGGAGAGAGGGAGAGGGAGAAGGAGAAGAGGAGGAGAGGAGGAGGAAGAGGAAGTGGAGGAGGAGCAGGAGGAGCAGTAGGAGGAGGAGGAGGAGGAGCAGTGGAGAAGAGGAGGAGGAGAGGAGGAGAGGATGAGGAGATCAGAGGACTGGAGATTAGAGTGTAAAGAGGGGAGGAGAAGTTAGGAGACTGCGTGACCATCGGAGGGAAGGGACAGAATGAGGGAGTAGAGGAGAGAGAGGGCATGGAGAGAGGAAGAGAGGGGAAAGAGTTTAGGAAGAACTCACAACAGGGAAACAAATGCAAGGGTGTGAAAGCCCAGACAGAGAGGAACTGTGCATTTGAAAAGACACCAAACCACATTGCAATACAAACCCAAGGAAGCTGTAAAGATATATGTTTGCATTGAAATATAGGATGCCCAGCACCATAGCCTAAAATGAAACAAAAAGCGGACGTGAGAATGGAAGCACTATTTTGCAGTTCCAACCCAACATGGCCCGACGCATATGGTCAGTGTGATGGTGGCCAGGACAAGGGTCAGAGGGAGTGGCTGAACAGGAAATTAACAGCCTGGAAGTGTGCTCTCTGTCCCATTCCAGAGAAGGCACTTCCAGGTGTGTGTTTCCAGTCAGAGGAATGGAGGGGGCAAGGTGTCTGGACCAGCTATTACACGAGGTACGGAGGTAAAGAGGGGAGGAACCTGATCATCTGGGTGGAGGGGGTAACCCAGAGATTGTTTTTGTAGTGGGCTGAGGGAGCCCTAGGACTGTTTGGGGAGCGGGTGGGAGGAGCCCTATGACTGTGCGGGGAGCAGGCAGCGGATAACTGCTCATGTAAGTGTTGGCGGTAGCCCTGGGATGGTTTTTGGAGCGGGTTGGGGAGATCTGGGTCTGTGTGGGAAGCTGGGAATGGGGAGCCTTAGGACAGTGCAGGGAGCAGGGCGCCACCTTATGTGGGGTGAAGTGGGGGTACCCCAGGGATTGTTTTTTGGGTGGGTGGGGTGCCCTGGGACTGTGTTGTGGGGTGGGGGAGTGAAGAAGGAATTGTATAAAGACCTAAAACAAATATGCGAGTGAGTGAGGCGCTCAAACGGCAAAGTGCTAGTATAGATGAAACGAGGAATGAATTTCTTACACTGCACATGGAATGAAAACCAGCTGCTTTGCATAATGTCTTCAAACAGGGTATTATGTTTCACTATGTCGTATCATTCATAAAGCGCTGAGATGTTGGGCTAATGTTAAAAGGATCCCTCATTGTGTGTACACAGGAACCATTGTATATATGAAATTTACATGATAGTGATGCAACCCCAATACGAGTTCATAATGCACGCTGGAGTGGGTGCAGGTATGAGTGAGGCAGAAGAGAGCAGGTGGAGGTAGACATGCCAGGGCATGCTATGGTATGTTGCTGTGGAGGTGGATGGGCAAACAGGTGAGGGATGAGTGGTAGGCAGTGCAAGTTTGATGTTAGGGTTGTGTGAAAGTTCCCAGAGATCCTTTGTTCGCCCTTAGATCGCAACCTGGGCAGCAGACGCGTGATGAGGGATCACCTGGGTAGAGGGTTCTTGGGGTCTGCGGACGGTACAGTCTCAGGCAAAACGTGGTATCCCCCTTCTTTCAGTTACCCACAATCACACACCCCCTCTCTCTTTCTGGGGTATTTTCAAAAACACAAAACCACCCCTCACCCCCCCCCAGCCCCCATTTTCACCCAATACCAAGAAGAAGAAGAGGCAACCTAGAGGAGAAAAGATTTCCAACAAGAAACACACTAAGACACAGAGGACAGACTCTCTTATTCTGACAGCAGGTTGTCCGGTTAACGAAGACAGGCGAGGACAGGCAAAGTCAGGCAGGCCCAACCGTGACCAAACACCTGCCGACAATTAACCTCTCCTAGGTGTACAAAAGGACACTGCAGGGGGAAAGGAAATCAGTTGCTCTTGGGAAGCCAGGAGGAAGACTACAGAGGATCCCTACCTAAATCCCAAGCACTCAGACAGCAGCAGTTGGTCTGGAAGAAGGTATGCTGTTTTGTGGAATCCAGCAAGGGAACCCTTCTAAAACCCAGCCAAAAGTGTTATCTTAACCAACCGAGAGTTGCACGCTGTCCCGGGATGTCTGAAGGGTTGCAGCAGCAAGAGGGAGTCATGTCTCCATGAAGCCAGAACAAGGAGAGCTGCTCACTATGGTCCACGTCCAGCCCAGTGCTTGTTCCTCTGTGGCATTGAGGAGCAGAGGAAGAAGTGCATGCTGAGAACTGTAGAGCACTGCCTCCCAGGTGAACAACGGAGTTGGGGAGGACCAACATTCCCAGAGGCATTCATTTCCTCCCGGGTGAACGAAGGATTTGGGAAGGGAGGAGGGCCAGGTGGTGGGACCCTGACCTCAACCCAGAGATCACCACGCTTGTTAGCACCACGCCAGCCGGGTGAGTCTCGTGACAAAAAAAGAGAGGAAACCCGGTGAACTGGAGCGGGAACCTGAATATTGAATTGAAATATGAAACAAAGTGACAAGTGGCTGCTGCATTATGGGACTGGCAGTTTCAGAATCTCAAAATTGAAGGTTGTGTGCATGCTGATGAGAAGCAAAAGAAAGGAAACCAGTAGTGAACTTTAAAACATACTGATAACTGTGAAGCCAGTGAGTGGTGCAGCAAAAGGAAATAGCCCACTCAAAAGCCTCCGCAAAATGTTTGATGTCTTGTTATAAAGCGACAAAGTGAACAAACTCTGAAATGCGCAATGCCGAAAGGGGAAGTTAAAAGGTGATTGCTTTAAGAGAAAAATGTCTTTGATCTTTTCTGATTGTGTTATGGAACTACCAAGACCAAGAGACACTGGGGCAAATAACATAAGGAGGAGCTGAAGTGAAATCAAAGTGGTCCTGCGGAGGTCTAGGGAAAGAAAACTCACACATTCGAAAGTCTTAGATATCGCTGAAAGGTCTGAGCCTGACTGAGGGAAATAAGTTAAGGAAAGGGAACCCCTGACGAATGTGAATGAAGCTTGGGGAAGGGGACCGCTGCAAGTGCTGTGATTGCTAGGTCTGAGCCGGACTGAGGGTGACCTATGTGAACTTTTGTTGAATTGTGAAAGAACTGTTGGTGAACTGGAAATAAGTGACTTTAACGTAGAAGGCCAAGTGGGCCTCGACCCACGTTTTGATCTGCCTTTTTTGATAAACTGAGTCAGAGTGTGTCATCCTGTTTACTGGGGCCGCCTTACTCTGTGTTGTCCAACGTGGGGAGGAGAGCTGACTCCGCCACCTTGATCCTTTATGTTATAATACTGACTTTCCTTTGCATACACACACCCCTTTACACAATTTGTGTATAAAAGATAGGGAAGGCCTTAGGTTTTTTTTTTTTTAGTAGAGGCCATTTTCATATGACAGACTGACTAGGACGGACTGCGTTTTCTTTATTATTTGATGGTAGAGACTACTCCCATTTTAGTATTAGGGCAAGTTAGGGAGTCTCCAACCCATTTTAATTGTATAATAAACACCCTTGAACTTGCTCTTTTGTGTTGTGTCCTTTCTTGTGATAACATGGGTTCGGCACAGTTGGGATTGGCATGGTAGGAGAGTGGGGTATGGTGGTTCAAATTATTGTGAGGGTCGACGACATGGGGTGAAAGAAAGGACATGGTGGATTGGTGGTGTTGGGGCAGGAGGGGCGAAAATCCAGCGTGGGTGGGAGGCAGGGGGTGGAAGCAGGCTGGTGTGGCCCTCTATCCTATTGGTTCAAGTCCTCTACTCATCCATAGCTACACCTTTCTATGACAAAGGCTTGCCCATTTTAGCAGTGGTGCCCATCACGGAAATGTTCCCATGTGAAGCACCAGAAAGACACCAGAAAAATCCAGTGACGTCCAATCAAAGGAGGTAAAGATTTTCCTACAATGTGCGAGGGCACTGAAGGCTAACATGGGCTTGCAGTCTATTTAGGACTTCCCCGTAGACTTCTTGGTGGTGAAAGAACACTTCCACCAGTGGTGATAACAGGTCACCTCTGTGGGCAGTAGTGATAACCAGAACATTTGTATTACCAACCACTGTCTTCAGCTATTCTATATGTGTGAAATAGTCAAGGTCGGTGTATGTGCTTTTAGGGCATCACACAACCAATGTAGCCTTTGGGCCCAGAAAGCCACTGCCGCATAGCCATGTGGCACCTTTTTTTAACACTTGTGTAGAGATTCTTCATCCCAATTTGAATGTAAAGGGATTTTCTGAGTTTGAGAACATCTCATGTATGCCATGGTTTGTGCCACTCTAGGGAGTTCCTCATAGGAACGGGAGTCTTTGTCCCCTAATGGGGAGCCTCTCCCAGTGAAGTTTTACTTTCCTCTACCCCTAGGCAGGGTATTGCAGAGCAGGCTCACCCCTCCTAGCCTAACAGGAAAGGGCTCCCCCCTGGGGAGACGGGACAAAATCCCTTGAGTCGTCACACCTTACATCCACTCTGACATCACACAGACTGTCACTTGCCCAGCATATAGAGGAAAAGTAAAACAGAAGCTACACACCCCCTCTCTTTACAATGTATTCAAATACCATCATAAACATACCCAGGCACACACACAGATCAAGCATGAGGCATCCCCTAAAGAAAAGACAGATAGTTGTGAGAAAAAGAGCAGAGCAGATCACACCCCTAATTCAGATGACCTCGAGCAAGAGACAGATGCCCCAAACCAACTACAGTGGAAAAAGCAACCACTAAAGTCTCCAGCCCAACTTTACCACCTGCCACAAGAGAAAACCACAGCAAATATCTTCCCCAATTGAAACAGGGCAAACACATTCAGAACACATTTCAAAAACACCCTTCACCATAACACTATAATAACCATCATACTCTTACTTGACAAAAGACACATGAAACCGACATAACCAGGCCCACCACAATCAACCAATCTGACATACACTAGCACCTGACGCCACAATATCTATATTTTTCACATAGGATAGATTACCACATGGCATACAACAGGCAATGCCAATCTCACTACTTGGCATGCACACTTGGGTGATGCAAAAAGACCCAGAGTCATTGCAAAAACCCCAATTGCTACTTCTGACATAACACAAAAGTGTACACCGGTATGCGACACTCTGACAGAGGTCTCCTACAATGCTTCATAACATATGCAACTTCCACAACAGGCCTACACTACTATGCAATGCCTTAACAACGCTAGGTACTACCAATAACCATGTATATAACATTTGGCATGCAGCGCCATGCGATGCCATACTTTATCATACTAAAACTACAAAGTCCATCCAGAAAGAAACTCCTTCTTGCAGCACAACATTGTTACCAATACGTTGCTCATACATTGTACTTAACTTGCAAACACGCCCGCAATGCCTCCACAACCGTCAATCAGCATCCACTCCCTTCTGATGCCAAAATACATTTACTTTACATTATTTACGTACTCTCCAAGATTCCACATCAACTGCACAGGCCACTTTGCACACCCTTTAATTCCAAATTATGTAATCTGGCACCTTTTTGCCAGTTCCTTAAATACTGTATTTCTCTACAATGTTAGGTCCCAGGGCCCCGTAAGAAGGAAGGGGAGGTAGACAAGAACCAAAGGGGACCCAGGAGTTGTCACAGAGGCTAAGGTGGCTTTTCCCCAGCCCAGTTTTAACGAGGAAATTAATGGGCATAAGCAGAGAAGGGTCTGGGACCCCAACAGTGAGAAAGCTAGCATCAGAGGAAAATCTTCCTCAGAGCAGTGGTAGCAAGGAAACCACTGGCCACCAGAGAAGGGTCTGGAACCACTATGTTAATAAAGAACTGTGCCAAGCAATACCAGGTGAAGGGAGTCATTCTCCTGGTACCGAGCTAAGAGCTGTGATAAAGATGCCAGGGGAAGGGAGTCATTCCCCCGGGTCTTGTGGTGAACTGTATCAAGTAAAGCCTGGGTAAGGGAGTCATTCCCCCCTGCCATTTCTGTTGTAAGAGAACAATCTTTGGACACTGTTCAAGAAGCCGTAGAAGGGAGCCATTCACTGTTAGTTTATCTTTTAGTTATAGTTTGAGGGTTGGAGTAGGATTTGACACAGGACGGTGGAACTTTGTTTGACAGACATTCTGACAACTCCTTTAGTTTTAGTTTGAGGCAGGAAACCCCCTCTTAGAGATAGGGACAGATCAGTATTTCTATTTAATAAATATTTATATCCAAAACCATGCCACCTTTGTGTCAGCTTCCTTCTTCAACACCCTTACATTACATTAAAAAAAAAGATCATATAGTATAAAAGAATCATGAGTAATAGATACATATATTGCGCATTTCATGCAAACGGCATACACAGTAAGATTTCATTATTGATTTCTGTGTGAGTCCAACAGTGTCCTTATGTTCCAAGCTCTGTGAAGGTATACAGACACAGAAAAAAAGCATTTGAGATGTGCGCATATTAAATTCTCACGTTTCAAATATGCCTCTCTCGGGTGCTTTCATCCGGGGCATAGAAAAAGAAAGTCTGTCGGACTCTCGCAAAAGTTTCGGCAAGTTTGGCAGAAGTCTTTTTGATCTATTCTTACCTACTTTTCTCTTTATTTCAGCAGAAACGCCATAAAAGAGTTATACAGCAAACAGATATAAAACAATCATAAAATGATGCAAATCATGTCTTTAAAACTGAAACCCACAATTATTGAATTGCACTCGCTAAGCCCTATAATATTATGTATAACAGTAATTAAATATAGTTTGACATAAATGTTCGATTTTTAAAATGCAGAAACAGCCATCACAGTTGTGTAGGTAGCACAACGTTTAAAACATCGAGGGCCAATGAGGTGGACGATGCATTTAACTGATGTCATAATGGCTTAAGCCAATGAGATCTCTCAGCATTAAAAGTGGGCAAAAGCAAAAAAAGATGGACTTCATCTTCAGCCACTTGAGGGCAGAATGGGCAATTGGGTGATTGCTCCCTTTGGCGGTGAAGTGGACGAGTGTAAAAATCCCCAAGCAAAACTTTACAGTTCATGGAGCCGAGTATTGGGGTGCCTACGGGAAGAACTGCTCTATACAAGGCGGAGGTTTAATGCAGATGCAAGTGTGCCACTTCCATGAGTAAAACTGAATTTAAAAATGCCGTTTCTCGACCTGTCTAAGGTCAGTGTTCTGGTGTATTTTGTTATACTTATTTAAAATGGTCATGCATACATCATATTTAGTCTTAACAGAGTAGAGTTATTGTGATGTCATGAAATTCTATTCAGAATGTTTTGGTTCCACTGTATGTTCTAGTGTGGTCAGTTGGAGCCTGCCTCTGGAAGGGGGTGCCTGCTGTCTGCGTGTATCTACTAATTAAAGAACTCGTAAACCTTTTTCTGTCTGGACATCAATCCTAACATTGGCGACAAGGATTGCTGCGACAACTCACTGTGGAATTCTGTTGTCCCCTCGTGTGGTGGCGCCGCCGGGACCCCGGCTCTCTCTCCCTGGAAGACAGCAGGCAAGAGGCAGACTGAGGGAGGTGAGCACTTGCGGCACTGGTCGGTGTTTGTTTTGGGCTGGTGCTGCCGCGGCGCTACTTTGGAAAGGGGCCCAGAGCCGCCAGATTGGGCAAAGAGCCTGCGCGAGCCTCCCCATGCGCAAGCCCCCAGCGCGGACGGCGGCGCGAGGTTCCTCGTAGAGGTTGTTGCAGCGTGGCTGCTGTTGGGAGAGCTGTGTGCGAGCCCCGGCTGGGAGCGGGGCATTGAGCAGGCCACGGCGCGAGCCGCAGCGCGCGCTCCCGAGCGAGCTTCTACTTCCCGCGCGCACCTCGAGACACTCGCTGCAGAGGATGTGTGGATCTCCAGGAACCCCGGTCCTCCCATTGTGACGTCAGCTGCCTAGCAACAGCCTCTCCACGCCTGGGAGTAGAGGAAAGAACGCAAAACTTTCTTTGCCAGGTTGCCAAGCCCCGGATCTCCCATTGTGACATAGATGCTGCCTAGCAACCATATCTTCCCACGCCTGGGAGCACTTGTTCTCCTCATGCAGGAAGGACACGAGCCCATTGTGACAAGACAGATGTGGCACAACATGGTTCTCATGCTATTTGTTGCCTAGAACATTTAAAAAATAAATAAATAAATAAATAATCTTTTTGCCTATTTTGCTCAGCAAATACCATTGTCAATCTGCATGCAAGGGAAGATATTCAACAGTCCTACTTTTGGTGCGTCCTTTTGTAACCGCAAATCATGGCTACTTCCATTACGCCTCCTGTCCCCTTCCTGAGTGAACCGGGACGGCCTCCAATTGCTTGGGATAGGTGGAGAGACATGTTTGAGAACTACCTGGTGGCCATGGGCGGAGAGAGATTTCCTTCTGCGCGTAAGAGAGCCTTACTCCTTCACAACCATGGCATAGAAGAATGCAGGATTTATGATGGACTTTCTAGGCATCGTGCTCCAGAGGCTGATGACATGGATGAATATATGTTTACCCTTAACCAACTTCGAGATCACTTTGAACCAAAGACGAATGTTACTTTTGAGAGACACAAATTCTTCCAGAGGGTTCAAGAGAAGTCAGAATCTGTGGAATCATACATTGCTTGCCTCAGATCCCTGAGTTATACTTGCGAGTTTGAACATTTAACTGATTCCCTAATCAGAGATCAGCTGGTTAGATGCACTAATAATGTGAGAGTCCAGGAGAAACTTCTTGCAAAAGATATGAAATTGGATGAGACTGTGGAATTAGCCAGAAGCATCGAGCAAACTTCAGAGTATGTTAAAGAACTTAGGATTGACAAACCAAATCTGCCATCGGCCTCTGTATGTGTTGTTAATCAAAAGAAAAGAGTTGGCTATTCCACAGTCAAGACAGGAAGTGGGAATACGAAGAATATGTGTCCCCGTTGCGGCAGTTCAAGACATGGCGTGAATTATCCTTCCTGCCCCGCCAAAAATGCGGAATGTTTCAAGTGCAAGAATAAAGGGCATTTTGCTAATGTCTGCAAGAGTAATGCTATCAATAGTATAGAGTTCACGCCAATGGACAATGATGAAGATGGCATTGGAAAGGGGTACAACATTCATGAAGTATCCTGTACACAAGAATTCACCCCAAGACACATATTTGAAATTTCAGAGATGTCTGGGATGACCAAAGGTCCCGTGGATAAGTTTCAAGTTGATGGTATTGAGCTTGTAATGAAAGTTGATACTTGTTCCCCTTGGACCACTATATCCCAAGACACGTTGACAAATATTTTGGGGAAGAGCAATGCTGTTATTCGCCCTACCAATGTCAGGGTGTGTGGATATGCAGATTCTGATATAAATATCCTGGGTGAATTTCTTGCAGGAATAACATATTAGGAAAGAGACTGCCAAGCCATTCTCCTTGTGGCAGAAAAAGGGACCTCTCTGTTAGGCTGGGAGGAGCAGAGGAAGTTGGGTTTAAGGGTACAGGCTAGTGCACCAGATCCTGTCACCATTGCCGAGGTGGGGGATTCCAGGACCAAAGAATTTCCACAAGTGTTTTCTGAGAGTCTGGGAAGGTTGAAAGAGTTTGAGCATCACATTAGACTTAAGAACAATGCCCAGCCAGTGGTACACAAGGTACGTCAAGTACCACTGAAAATGAGCGCACAACTTAAGGAGGAGCTTAATAGCTTGGTTGACAAAGGGGTGATTGAACCAGTTGTAGCTACTGAATGGTTGTCTCCAATTGTTCTGGTTACCAAGGCTAATGGTAAAATGAGATTGTGTGTCGACCTACACAGTCTCAATAAGAACATAGTGGTGGAGAGGCACCCGTTACCGAATATTTCAGATGTTTTGTCCACACTAGGAGAACCTAAGTTATTTTCCATCATTGATCTCTCTGCTGCCTATCATCAGGTTCCGTTGTCTAAAGAGTGCCAACATTTGACTGCATTCATCACTCCTGAGGGTGTTTTCAAGTATAACCGAATGCCCTTTGGTTTGGCCTCTGCGGCATCGGTATTTCAGAGAGTAATGGAGACAGTACTCAAAGGCCTTGAAAAAGTAACGGTGTTCCAAGATGACATTCTCATATTTGCCAAGGATGGTCCTGAACATGATAGGATACTTAGGTCAATGTTGGTCAGACTCAGGGCCGCGGGTTTGACGGTACAAAGGGAGAAATGCAAAATTGCTGTTACTGAAGTGGATTATTTGGGGCATAAGATCTCCTGCAATGGTATTTCTCCCAGAAAGTCTTTAGTAGATAGCATTGTGGGTGCTCCCCAACCCCTGGATAAAGAACAATTACGCTCGTTCATGGGGTTGGCGGAGTACTATCACAAGTTTGTTGATGGTTTCTCTACCATGTCGTCTCCTTTGAGAGATCTATTGAAAAAGGGCACCAAATATGTGTGGTCGGAAGAATGTCAAAATGCCTTTAGTAAGATTAAGGATAGTATTGTGAAAGCACCTTCATTAGGAGGGTTTGTTTCTGGCAGGCGAACTGTGCTGGCTGTGGACGCAAGCACGTTAGGGCTTGGTGCTGCTCTTTTTCAGTATGATGGTAACATTGAACATATCATAGCTTTTGCCTCCCGACCACTGAGGGGAGCGGAAAACAATTATTCTGTGGTGGAGACAGAGGCTCTAGCTGTATCATGGGCTGTGTCTCATTTCAAATTTTTTCTATGGGGCCATTCGTTTGTTGTAAAGACAGATCATAAACCGTTAGTCCAGCTGTTGGGCAGTGCAGAGTGGGCTAAAGGTTCACCTAGAATATCTCGGTAGATGATTGACTTGCTGGCATATGATTTTAGAATGGTGTATATACCTGGGGGAGAAAATGTTGTTGCTGATTGTCTTTCTAGACTACCTGCACAGAATGAGAGCTTCAAGGATGTGAGTGCAGAGTGTACTGTGGGTGTTTGCAAACTTGTACACAATGCTATAAGCAAAGAGGAATGGCAATCTGCTGACGCTAAGGATGAGGCCCTGGGGCAAGTCAAATTGTGGACCAAAACAGGTTGGCCCAGGAAAGACCTCATTGAGAAGAAATTTGATTCTTTTTATTGCATTAAAGAGGAGTTGAGCATGTCAGAGGATGGATCTCAACTCAGAAAAGGAATGAAGATAGTACCTCCCTGTGATATCAGGCCCAAATTAGTGGACATAGCTCACCAAGGCAATCTAGGTATGGGGGGGTACCAAAAGGCATATCAGACAATCCTTTTGGTGGCCAGGAATTGATGGTCAGGTAGAGAGGTGTGTGAGGAGTTGTAAAGAATGTGAGAGAAGTGACAAAAGCAAGATGGTTAAGGAAGCCCCCTTAAGACCTGTCAGTGTTCCGGGAGAGCCATGGAGGAAATTAGCAGTGGATTTAATAGGGCCCATACAGGAACTGGGAGAGGATTTTAAATACTTTATTGTCCTGGTGGATTATCACTCTAAATGGGTTGAGTGGAAAGCCATTAGAGAAGCAACCACTTCACAATTGATTAATTTTTTTGAGGAAGTGTTTTACAGGGAGGGATTCCCCTCAGAGCTGGTTTCGGATAATGGAATACAATTCTGTTCGGACAGAATGGTGGAGTTTCTTAATAGGTTTGGTATCAAACACTACAGGACAGCACTTTACAGGCCTAGAGCGAATGGTCTTGTTGAGAGAGCCAACAGATTCCTAAAGGGAGGATTACAATTAGCCATGGTTTCAGGTTTAAGGTGGCAGACAGTTCTCAGGGAGATGGTATGGAACTATTGCGTGACTCCACACACTGTCACCGGCATTTCACCCTTCATATCTCTCAAGGGTAGACAACCCGGTACAAAGTTATGTCCGGGCTGGTTGGATTTAGCGAGGAGTGTACATGTAAACAGGGAAACGATCATGGATCTCATCAGAGAGGCCCAAGATCAGTACAAAGGGAGGTTTGATACAAAAAGGGGTGTCAAGGTGATACCATGGTCAGTGGGGGACTGGGTTTATGTTAAGAATCCCAGGGTTTCTCCCAAGTGTATTGCGAGTAAATTCATTGGACCTAAGAAAATTGCTGTGATCAGGGGGAATGTTGTCATCATGGAGAGCGAAGAATGTTGGTCAATGGCCAAACTGGTTAAGTGCAATAAGCTTGACAATGATGTCGGTGAGGGAGCGAGAGAAGAGCAGGTTTCGTTTGAGCATGGAGAGGATGAACAACAGCCGTTTGAATGCAAACAGGGTCAGAAACAAACCTGTCAGGTTGAATGATTATTACCTGGGTTAAATCTGCCACAAATTAAAGGGAAGAGATGTGTTATGGTGTATTTTGTTATACTTATTTAAAATGGTCATGCATACATTATATTTAGTCTTAACAGAGTAGAGTTATTGTGATGTCATCAAATTCTATTCAGAATGTTTTGGTTCCACTGTATGTTCTAGTGTAGTCAGTTAGAGCCTGCCTCTGGAAGGGGGTTCCTGCTGTCTGCGTGTATCTACTAATTAAAGAACTCATAAACCTTTTTATGTTCTGGACATCAATCCTAACAGTCAGCAAGGATTTGTCCATCTGGTCTCGCCATTTGCCATAGCCTTTGAACCTTAAACCTATGTAGTCCTAGTTCTTTCTCTGTTCGGTGGTATGTCCATCTATTTTGATGTCTAATTTAGGCGATTTCTTCTGTGAAGGATGGAAGACTATGGACTTGGTCTTGCTATGATTAATCTCTAAGCCATTATGTTTCCAATCTTCATTAAAAAACAGACCAGCAGGAGTAGTGAGATTAGGTCGGCGTCATCCGCGAATAAAATAACAATAATTTTGCCTGGGTCTAGCTTTGGTGCATCCGATTGCACAGCTAAAATTACATCCATAATTTTGTGTATACGAATGCTAAAAAGGGTAGGGGTTCCACAATCCTGACTTATGCCCTTATTGATGTTAAATGGTTGGGAGTGGTCTCGAGCTGCACTCCATCTGAATGTTGCCTTGTTGTACCGGTGTAAACTTAGGATAGGGTTAAGCAGTTGAAGTGGGATATTTGCTTCCTTTATGGCTGCCCAAAGTTTGCACCTTGGAACGCTTCTTAGATCTACAAATAATACGTAAACTTTCATCCTCCCGAGTTTCACATACTTTTGGACAATAAGGTATAGCCTAAGACATTGGTCGCCCGTGCTCAAGCCGGTCTGAAATCGAGCCTGGAGAGGATTTAGAATGTCGTTCTCAGCAGTCCAGCTCGATGGGTGCGATGCCACTGCCCTAGCATAAATCTTTCCTGCAGCATCTAGAAGGGAAATCAGCCTATTGTTCAAAGGCTCCTCCCTTCCCCCTTTTTTATACAGGGGGACTATTTCTGCCACTGTCCACGAGGGATGGACCAAGCCCATCTCCGAACATTAGTACAGGACCTATCAGGTTCCGATAAGTATAAGTCACCAGGGATTTTGTCTGGGCCCGATGCCTTTCTCGGTTTCTGAGATAATATTGCATTTTTCACTTCTTCTAAAGTGAATTTCAATGGTAACTGCGCATCATTGAAGGATTTTATGGCAAGTACGTCATCTGCATTAATAGTTGTGGAGAGTGAGTCATTAAAGCATTGAGAAATTATTATACAATAATTCCTCAAGGATACAGGCATGAATAAAACATTCCCTCAGTTACTTAGTGTCACCAGTCTCCAGAACGGGAGGCTGTCCTTGTCAGAAGCTACCTCACTTAGATCCTGCCGTCTATCAAAAGCATAGTCTTTTTTCTTCCTGTCAGTTAACTCCTTAAATTAACATCTCAAGCAATTGACTTTATTTCTGTCAATGTACTTACTTTTTTGTTTGTTTCCTTCGTTCTTTTTTTTTTGGCCACCCTACATTCTAAGTCATACCAGCTGTCCACATCAGTTGTAGCTACTTTGATTTTCTTCGAGGGCAAGTAAGCAGGGGACTGATTTCTGTCGCAATTTTCCCATAGAACTTCAATAGCTCTACCGCAGTGAAGTTATTGTGGATAAATCGATTCTCTAGTGATGGTGTGATGTTTGAAAACATATTGGTAATATTTTACCCTAATCTAATGTTGTCTATATTATTTAACGCCCAACTTTACCTGTTATGTAAAGATGTGTATTTGTGGGGAAAGTAGCGAACATGGGACTTCTGGCTGTTCCTCTGCACACAAATTCCAAGAAAAGAGGGTGATGGTCACGTTCGAGGCATTTATACACTTTGCTTTGAAACCTTTAGCAAGGTGCCAATTACTTGCGACTATCAAAAAGTAATCAATGTGTGAGCATGTATTCTCCATGACATTTAATTGATATTTTATTTCTATCGCGCTCATACACAAGTGTTTAGGAGCGTGACAAGGCAAGGGAGGGGAACAGGGGAGAACAAAACAACGATCGTACTAGGCCCAGTGACATTGAGAAGGCGCAAGTGCATAGGGGAGGGGAAGGGGAAATGTGAAAAGAAGGAGGGAGAAGTGGAAAGTGCGGAGCAAAAGGAGAACAGAATAAATAATAATAAAAGCAACAAAAGTGGTAGTGCAGCCAGCAAGTGGCAAGTGCGGAGTATAAGGCAGCTGAAAGGGTAGGTCAGATAAGTGCAGGAAGAAAATGGTGGGGGTGGTCCCGGAGGCAGTGCGGGAGGGTGGTACAGTGACCAGGAACCTGGGCCTGGAGGACAGAGGGTGGCCAGTTGCACGGTGCCAGGAGAGAACAGATCAGCAGGGGAGGGAAGGAGGGAGGGAGGGTGAAGGCAGAAGGAAAGAGGAAGGTCTTGAGGTGCTTCCGGAACCGGAGTTGGTTCTCCTCAAGTTTTAGAGTGGCAGGGAGGCTGTTCCAGAGGGAGGCCCCAGCCGAAGACAGATCTACCCCCAGCCTGTTCTTTGAGAAACAACTGACCATGAGGGAGTTAGAGGTAGAGGAGCGAAGAGGTCGAGAGGGAGGTATTTGCGGAGGGTTAGATTACGTTATTTTGGAGCCAAGCCCCAGAAAGCCTTGTGGACAATGCAGAGGGTTCTGAATTTAATCCTTGCATCCACTGGGAGCCAATGGAGAGATATCAGAGCTGGAGAGATACGATCACAGGGCTTGAGGCCAAGGACAAGTATTGCAGTCCTGTTCTGGATTAGTTGCAGAGGGCGGAGAGTAGAGGCAGGTAGGTTTAGAAAGAGGCTGTTACAATAGTCCAACCTAGAGACCTAGAGAGAACCAGCACTTCTCTCTAGGGAGAGGAGCCCGGCGACCTCCCAGTCCTGTGCCTCGGTGCTAGCGAGAATCTCCTGCACGCCCGCTCCAACCGAGGACGTCGGTACTCAGCGGGCACACGGAGCAAGCCCAGGACACTGGAGCTGCACTGCACAGTACGCGGCTCTGTGATGACCCTCCGCCCCTCCTCGGACTGCTGATCCGCGTGGCAGTGACACACGCCTTTGCCACCGGAGAAGAAGACGGCTATCCACAAGTGTAAGAAAGGAGAGGGGTCACCGGAGAATTGAAGCCCCATACGCGGTTACTGCGTCAGGAGGCTCCAGACCGTGAGAAAGGAAAGCAGAGGACACCAGTGGGGTCAGGACTGCCGGAGCCATCGAGGAGCCTGACTGAGGGAATCAGAGATGGACCACAGGTACAGGGGGACCCTGATCTACCACTACGGGTGAGGGAGCGCGGCAGACCCAACAAGCCAATAGCTTCTCCCCCAGGATCCTGCCTCCCTTCCCAGTGCACACTGAGGCGAACGCGGCCCATGCACCACGCATCAACATAGCACCTACAGAATCCAGTGATTGGCGGACGCCGCCTCTCGCCACCTCTCACCCACAGCCTGGCCCCAAGTACTTAAACAGCGGCGGACCCAAGGGGCCACCCCAGAGCACGCTAGGCACTTTTGGAGGACACTTACAAGAGCGACCCACTCTACGGGATGATAAGACACTGAGCGGATGTGGCCAGTGACCCCAAGGTGTCCCTAGTAGTAGAGTGGTGGTCCGCTGGACTGCTGGGGCCATACAGGATATCCAGACTCTCACTGGGCCTCTATTGTTGAAAGCACCCCGAACCAAGATCGTTGACTCTTGCTCATCCCCCTGCGGCACCGGGACGCAAGGTTCTTGTCCATATAACTGGGCGGGCGGAGAAAGCAGCGGGTGCTCGACTGGCTGGCTGCATACCGACATGAACCAGACACAGTGGCCGGGCAGCTGTGAATCCAAAGTCCCACTTATGTGACGCAGTGTGGAAAGACTGCCCTTCCCATCATCTACCCACTGAATTAACTGGACAGCCAAAGGGTACGATCCTGGCCACACTATTCACCTATGCACAGGTGGCACACGCTGACTGAGACCACGACAGTGCACGGACCCCAGGGACTAACCCAGGTCAGATAAGAGTATCCCAAAGGGGCACGAAAAACACGATAATCCAGTCGCAAGCACCTAAGCCATCACCACCGAGGAGCAATCCCATCCAAACTCCGGATCCCGGAGACCCACTACACAACACATACCACAGCAACAATACCGCGGGCTCAAGGGAATATGTCCCCCTCAAGAGATAAAACTAAACCATCCATAATGGAATCTTTTACGGCTGTCAAACCTAAACAACAGCTACAACCAGAACCTCCAGTGCAACAGGAGTCATCCCCCAATCCAGACAACACCAAGGACGTACAGGTGCTTCAAGCCATAGCAGCCTTCAGGTCATTCATCGACACCAAAATAGATGAGGTCAAGTCCGACATGCAGCTAATGTGCCAAGACGCTCGTAACCTAGCGGAGAGAGTGTCTACCACAGAAGCTGGGCTGCAAGAAACCACTGTATGGTATGGAACAGTCACTGGGCTGGTAGGTTAAATCAATGGGCAAAGTTAAATGCAAAATACACCCAATTTGGACTTTCAAGTTAAATGCAAAATACACCCTAGTTTGACTTTCAAGTTACATGTATGGCCCTGTTGTTAAGGAAATTAAGTGGGCGTAAGAGGTTAAAGGTGAGTACAGAAACAACTTAATTTAGTACAAAACAGGGAGAAGCTGAGAGTATAGGCTGAGATGGGGGTATAGGGCAGTCAGGAGGAGGTAACTAACCCATGCAGAGTGAGGTAGCAGAGTCATGGTGGTCCAGTAGTCCAGGGATAGCAACCTCAACGAGGGTTAGGCTGTGATAGATGACTCATGTAGTGGCTTGTCAGCGGACAGGAAAGCTGACAGGAGCCTTAGAAGTGGGCCTTTCCTGAGGGGGCCGGCTAAAGCCTTCCGGGTACTCCGATTGGGCAATGAAGGCCTATGCAACCAATGGGGGTGGGAGTTAGGCCAGGCAGGAGGACATCGGGACAAAGAAGATAGTGAAGCCTTCTTAGATGGGCCTGAAAAACAGTGTACCCCAATGTAATGCAGCAGGCAAAAGGGACAAACCCACAAGCTGGGTGCTGCAAGTATGAAGAAAGCGCCTATGTGCAGAGCGCCGCCATCCAAATAAAAACGAACATTCATGTTGCAACATCTGGGCTCTGGAGGGTGAAGAAATAGGTAGAAAGGGCCAGCCAGTCCACTGCAGGCGATGATCAGCCCTGGGAGGCTCTGAGAGAGTGCAAAGCCAACATTGGTTGGCTCTGCTGGTTGGTCCCAACTTATCCTCCCATTACAGGCTCTTACTTCGGCTTGAAGGATCCCACAGGTTAGTTCCAGGACTCCCTTCTGTGTACTGCGGGGGATTTGCAACTAATGTGGTTATATACCAGGCTAGATCTTTGTCATTTGTGATCCCTTCTAATGCTTTCAGAGGTTTGTTTGTATATTTAAATCTCCAACAACTATAAATTGAGGGGTACACACCTTGCCTTATCTTTGAGGGAGGAAATTAGGCTCAATATTAAATTCAGCATAACCATGCTGCTATTGCTGCAATTTGCATTAGGGCGGTTATACATGTGGAGTAGGATTATATGGTTGTCTGTACATTTACCAAAGTTTAAGGCCTGAATATCTTTGCTATTCATATCTTGTGTCAATCACTCTATGAGGGGAAGCACTGACCCATGTTATCAAGCCTCCATTCGGGCACCTTCTTACTCCCTTCTTAGCTGGAATATGGCATGTTGCATACCCTTGTAAATGGAGTTCAGTAGGAGCCCAGGTCTCTTGGAGACAGATTATATCATATTCTCTTATAAAGTCACACCAGTCTTCGTTCATAAAGTTTTTAAACAGCCCAGCTATGTTCCATCAGATATGTTTGGCCCCTATACGTTTGGCTGCTATATTGATGGTTGTTGGCTCTGCAGTTTCAGCTATTAGCAGTCAGGTAGGGGCTTATAGAGCAATGCAGACAACCTACTGACTCCAGTCCTCCCTCCCCTCAGTCTGTTTGCTCAGCACTCTAGTCCATCCGGGCTTTCTAGATTGCTTGTATATTCCTTCATGTTCGTTAATAGACATGTGCGTCCCTTTGCTGGTGTCAAGGAGGGATCTTGCTTTGGGCAACTCTGGCATGAGTCATTTCAGGAGTTCGGTGCAAAGTTCAATGCTAAAGAATGCATTCTTTTCGCAAATATGCAGAGTGTTGCTGCTAGCTGGGGCATGGAAGGTTCATTCAGGCTTGCACAATGCTTAGGAGCTAACTGTGGTATATATTAGCTTGAGTGGTAGGCAACCTCCCATGTTTGTGTCTGGTAGGGTGGAAGATTTGTCGCATTTATGTTCGGAGTTACTTCATGCTGGCATGGCCCTTGGTCGAAATCATATCATTGGATAACTCAGCCAATGCTTGCTTTAAACATACTAAGTCAGATCTGAGCTCCTTGCATGGACAGGTGTGGCTGTCCGGTGCTATGGAGGTAGGCTCTTGTTACTCAGGGACCCTTGCCACCCCTCATTGTTATAGTTGTTTGTTCCCCTTTGTTCTCTCTCATTTTTCTTCTTCCTTTTTTAGGTAAACTTTGGCCTGCCTTCATCAACTGATTTTTTTTGGTTATGGGGAGGGGGTCCGGAATAACAACAACTTTGCTCACAAAGGTGTTAGTGGTGAAAACAGATTTGTAGTCAGGAGGTTGGTAATTGTTCTATTAGTAGGACTACCTCTGGTGTGTTCATCCTCTTGGCCTAGGGTGTTGCCTCTTTCGCCTCTGGTGCTCTAAGTCACTGTGATAATTTGGTGTATTGCTACTGGTATGGCATAATTGTCCCCCCTCCCCCAACTGGGCTTCTGTTCTTGTTATTTCAAATGCATTGATTGAGTTATCAAGTTTTTGTTTTCAGTTGTTTGTCTGTGTTCTGCATTGTGCCATCCTTGGTCATGCCACTGGCTCCTGCATTTACCACAACTGGAACTTTTTTTCCACTTCGATCTCCGTGCCATAATTTCATATCCAATTCTTTGACGGGTGGCGCAATGATTCCTTGCTGTGTGGCATGGTTGCAGCCTCTGTATTAGAATCTTTTTTGCTGAGGTATATGGTGAAAGGCATGCAGTTCCTTTCCTTTTAGCCATGGCTACTCAGTGAGGGGGGAGTAAAGAGCAAGTGTAGTTGTCAGGAGAGAGCAACTTAGTTGTGTTTGCTACATGCGCTAATACTGTAATTGTATGTATTGCTGGTAAAGTGCTATTGTGCATTATAATGATTTAAAAAGGATTTTACGCTAATTCTAAAATAAAATGACAAGTTAAAAAGTAATTAAAAAAATCTATCATGAGCACAGACAGGATAAATATAACAGGGAGAGGATAGGGAAATGATAGCTAATACTGGATCTATTTGATAAATACCGATTTATGTTAACCCATTTCACCACATATATATGCAGAGAGACCCTCCACCTTTTGTATAAACGTAACATCCCCACTCCACCCCCACATACATATTATATATATCAGTAAAAAAAAAACTTTCTTAAAAGGGACATTATGGTTCCAAGTAAAACCGAAAAACCCCTGAAATTCGCCAGTTATGGTATGCTAAGCAACCATAACTCGCACCACCACCGTGCCTTGCTAAGCCTAACACCCAGGACATCAAAGATGACATCACAAATGTCATTGATGACATCACTGATGACATCACATGTGCATTTACTTTTCATGAAAACTCTGTACAAGGGATTCTTATTATAATGTTTACAGAAAAAGTGTCAAGGATCATTGGAATAGATATCTTGAGCTATGTAGTAGTGCATTAGGCAATTCATTGATATAAATAGCATTCTATTATGAAGTTCTTTACAGTATAGTAAGCTACTCATCTATAAATATAAGCATTGTGTGCAGCATACATGATGGAGGCGCAATATTCATAATCTTCCCATGTTGAATAGTGAAATGATAAATGATTTCTTATTAAAGTTTTGTGTGCTGTTCAACATGTAATAAATAGCTAATAAAACCACTTACTACATAATTGCATTATTACATACAAAACACAAAGACACAACACATACAAATATGAGCATATATAGAGAAAAAGAAGTATGTAAAAAAGCAGCAGTAGAAGCAGAAAGTGTTCACAACCTAACAGATTATCTTTATGCACAGAAAGGATTACTCTGCTTCAACCCTACTTCCCGGTGTAAAAATATCACATGATGTGACTGCACCCTAAAGAAAGTAATGCAAATACAAATATGAGCACATCCAGAGAAGTAATAAAAAACCAGCAGAACAATAAGAAAATGTTGATAACCTTACTGATTGTCTTCATACACAGAAAGTATTGCTATCTTTTAAGTGTGTATTTTTCCTATGTATATGTTTCATATGCTGTGAGTGGACCCTAAGTGAATTATTGTAAGAACATATTTGAAGTATAAGTCTACAAATATAGTACTTTTTGATTTCTTTGTTCCTAACTATTACTGGTCAAGGTATATCACTAAAGGAAAAAAGAGCGAGTCAGACATGTGATGTCATCAGTGATGTCATCAATGACATTTGTGATGTCATCTTTGATGTCCTGGGTGTTAGTCTTAGCAATGCACGGTGGTGGCGTGAGTTATGGTTGCTTAGCTTACCATAACTGTCGAATTTCAGGGGTTTTTCGGTTTTACTTGGAACAATAAGGGAATAGTTTCTTACCTGTAACTCCATTTCTCCAGCATTGGTATCTTTCATGGATTCACATGCTTAGAATATTCCCCGTCCACAGACCGGGAACCCTTGGTAAGCTTATAAAGCCTTTTCCTGTAGGAAAACGTTTGACACTTTTGTGTCCTATCTACTTCGTTTTGGGCCGCGCACGCACGCCCCACTCGGACGTAGTGGTATAAATGCCCCGCCCCCGCGGCTCCCTTCAGATTTCGACCCCTCCAAAGTGGAACGGGGTGAAACAAAAACTACAAGAGGATTGCATTTTGGGGAGGCCGGAGGGCGCATGTGAATCCATGAAAGATACCAATGCTGGAGAAATGGAGTTACAGGTAAGAAACTATTCCCTTCTCCAGCATTGGATCTTTCATGGATTCACATGCTTAGAATAGAATGCACAGCAGTGAACTTGAAACAATGGAGGAGGTGTAAATGCAATCCAGCACCCACCCCATCCTGCAAAAGGCGAATCATGATCACATAAGATTCAAAATTAACAACATGCCACAGCACTGCACCAAGTAATATTTATATAAGTAAAAAAAGCATACATAAAACACACGCGTTTACCTCCATGCGTATATTCGTACATATATCTATATATATACATATATGCATATACAAATACATATCCAAACCAGCATAGACCCTTCTCGAAGAGAAAGGGCTTACCTTATGGAAAAAGGTGTCGCAAGACTGCTCGTCCCATTTGTATCTCGTCCGCATGCTGTCGTTCGAGGCAGTAGTGGCGGGTGAATGTATGGGCCACTGACCATGCTGCCGCCCTGCAAATGTCGGTCAGTGGAACCCCCACCCACAACGCCGTCGACGACGAAGTCGCCCTGGTCGAGTGAGCTCTCGGACGTCCTTGTATCAGTTTTCCCGCTTTTGAGTGACAGAAGGCAATCGTCGACCAGACCCATTGGGCCAGTCCTTGTTTTGAAATTGCCTTCCCCTTTGCCGAAGGCCCATATGCAACGAAGAGTTGCTGCGTAGATCGAAGTTGTTGAGTTCGATGAAGGTAACATTTTAGAGCTCTCTTGACATCCAGGGTATGCAAGACCTTTTCCGCAGCTGATGAGGGAGTCGCGAAGAAGGTGAGCAGGACAATGGATGAATGTTTATGATAAGTCGTAGGAACTTTCGGGATGAAACGAGGACTCGTTGACAAGGTCACTTTGTCTTTGAAAAATCTGAGATATGGAGGGTCTATGACCAATGCCTGCAACTCTGAGATCCGTCTATCCGATGTTATGGCTATTAGAAAAGCCACTTTCCATGATAAAAACTTCATCGACGACGTGGCCATTGGCTCAAAGGGTGGTTTCATTAACCCTGCAAGTACCATGTTAAGGCTCCACGTCGGTGGAAAACGCTTAACCGGGGGAAACGTCCGGAACAAACCTCTCATGAAGTGTTTCACTAACCTGTCACTAAACAAGGGCGTTGATTTCCTCCCTCTTGTGAACCTAGAGATGGCCACCAGGTGAACCTTTAGTGATGAAAAAGATAAACCACTCTTTGCCAAATGTAGTAGATACGGGAGAAGCTGTTCCGGGGTAACCCTCAGAGGTTCCACTCCTGCCTGTCCTTGGCACCACGTACAGAATCTCCTCCACTTACACCTGTAGGACTTGGTGGTGGACGGGGCCCGTGCAGCCTGTAATATCTTCCGACAGTCCGAGGGAATGTTCAAGGCACCAAATTCTGAAAAGTCAGGAGCCAAGCTGTGAGGTTGAGGATGCTCTGGTTGTGATGCCACACCATTCCTTCGTCCCGGGACAAGAGGTTGGGCACCTTCGGGAACGTTATCGCGTGATCCACTGACAGATGAAGCAGGTCAGAAAACCATGGTTGCCTCGGCCAACACGGCGCTATCAGGATGACTCGGCACCTGTACCTGCGTATCTATTGCAGAGTTCTCCGTATCAGAGGGAACGGAGGGAAGGCGTAGAGGAACTTGCCCGTCCACGGGAAGGAAAACGCTTCTCCCACCGAATCTTTCTGTGGCCACCTGCTGGCATCCATCTCGTACTTCTTGTTCGCCTTCGTGGCGAAGAGATCCAGCGGAGGTCGCCCCCATTTCTCGAAGACCTTCGACAATTGATCGGTGTCTATTTCCCACTCATGAATCTGGTCCATATTTCTGCTGAGCGAGTCCGCCTGCTCGTTCCTCACTCCTGGCAGGTGATGAGCTACGATGGATATATCGTGTTTTAGGGCCCAGTGCCATACCTTCTGATCCTCGATGGAGAGGGTTCTGTATCGCGTGCTGCCTTGCTTCCTTAAGTAAAACATTGCCGTGGTGTTGTCCGTCAAAACTCTCACTGTGGATCCCCTGATGTGAGGCAGGAACGCCCTCAGGGCCCAGCGGACTGCTCTCAATTCCAGAACGTTGATGTGCAGGAGAGATTCCTTCTGAGACCAACGGCCTTGTGTCTGCAGAGTGCCCATGTGCACTCCCCAGCCAGTTAGGGACACGTCCGTCACCACGGTGAACCGGAACTCCGGCTCCTGTAGGGGTACTCCTTTGCAAATATTCTGAACTCTCTTCCACCACCGAAGAGTTGATGGGAGCTCGTCGTCGTCGACGGTCAGCCCGTCTGACCAGAGGCCCTGAGCCTGCGTCCAACGATCCGCCAAAAACTGTTGCACTGGCCTCATGAAATGGCGGCAGTTGGGCACCAGAGGAATGCAGGACGCCATAGCTCCCAGGATTGATGTATATTTTCTCAACGACAGCCTGGAATTGATTTTCAACTGACCTGCCAATCGACTGAGCCTGGTGATCCTGTCGAGGGATGGTCTGACTAGCCCCAACTGGGTCTCGAACTGTGCACCCAGAAACACCAAGCTTTTGGATGGCGTTAACTAGGATTTTTCTAAGTTTATCGCAAACCCCAATCATTGCAAGAGGCTCATGGTGTCATGTAGACTCCTGTGCGTCGACGCCCGGGAGGACCCCCTCACCAACCAGTCGTCGAGATACGGGTATACATGGTGGCCTTGCCTTCTCAGCCAGGCTGCCACCGGAGCCAGGCATTTCGTGAACGTTCTGGGGGAAGATTTCAGTCCAAAGGGAAGAACTGTGAACTGGTAGTGAGCCCGCCCTACCACAAACCTTAGGTACTTCTTGTGTCGCAGACACATCGGTATGTGGAAGTACGCGTCCTGCAGGTCCAGAGATGCCAGAAAATCCCCTTCTTGAACTGACCTGATCACCTCCTGGAGCGTGAGCATCTTGAACTTTATGTTTTTCAACGACTTGTTTAGTTCGCACAGGTCTAGGATGGGACGCCACTTTCCATTTGGCTTTTTCACCACAAAGTATCAGAAATAAACCCTTGACCCCTTTGTGACGACAGGACCAGTTCTATAGCCCCTTTTTGTAGCATAAGTGCTACTTCCTGCAGCAACACGCTCAAATGAGATTGAGCTACACACGCCGGGGGAATATGCAGAGGGTTGCTCTTGAATTGCAGGGAATGTCCATATTTTACAGTGTCCAACACCCATTGATCTGTTGTTATTAGCTCCCATTCGTTGATGTAACATGATACTCTGCCCCCCAGAACGTTCCGATGCCCGTCATTGCTGGTCCTTGCTCTGTTTATCCCTCGTCGACGACGAGTAACCTGCTCTCTTCTTGGGGCCCTGGTAGTCCCGGCGACGTTTAGCCGCTTGCAAAGCTCGCCTGTATCCCTGAGTGGAATATGCTGGCCTACCGAAGGGTTGGTCCCTCGATGAAAATCTGGAATTCCCCGATGCTCCTCTGAAGGAACGAAAAGACCGGAAACTCCGACCACTCTGGAGGGCCCCCAAGGAACGCGCCGTGTCCGAGTCCTCCTTCATGCCCTCCAGGGCTTCGTCGACCTTCTCGCCGAAGAGGAGGTCCCCTTCAAAAGGCATATCCAGTACCTTGTACTGCACCTCCGGTCGGAGGTTGGTGCATTTTAGCCATGCCTGTCGTCGGAGAACTACGCCGTTGTTCACCTGCTTAAACCCCCGACTCCGCAAGGTCTACTGCGATGTTAATGGCATGATTTGAAGCCTCCTCACCTTCCCTGACCAGCAACATAGCTGCTTTTCGATGTTTATCCGGAAGGTGTTCGTGTATAGGCGCCAACCGATGCCACATCTCCCTGTCGTATCTAGCAACTATGGCGAGAGAATTGGCCGCCTTCACTGTGGTAGCACCTACCGACAGGACTTTTTTGCCGAACGCATCCTGGCGTCTAGCATCACTTTCCGGAGGGGGGGTCGTACACTTGTGTCGAGCCCTTGCCTTTCTCGCTGCTGCCACCGAAACCACAGTCAGGTGTTGGTTGTGAGGAAAGGCACTTGGGAGTAGAGTCCGGGGCTTTGAATTTTTTCTCTAGGCGACCCTTCATCGCTGGCTCTGAAAAAGGTTGACGCTTCCACACATGATCCAGGATGGGCACTGAAAACACTGACCTTCTCCTTTTACCCATGTGGTCGAAAAGAAAACAGTCCTTCTTTTCTTCTTCTTGGGCCAGCCCGAATTCCGTGCAAGCCCTGGCCATCATGTTGTGAAATGACCCGATATTGTCTGGGGGAGACGGCTGAGATGGGCTCCTCTGGGTTTCCAATTCTGCATCGGACTCCCAAGTCGGATCCCTGGAGAGGGAAAGGGAGACCACCGACGACGCTCTGCTGCCTGATTCTGAATCCAACAGTTCCCCTTCCTCGCGGCGTGGGGCTGAGGGATTTGCTTCCGGAGGCCCTCCCGCGGGGGTTGAAGGTGGAGGGCGGCGAGACGGGCCCGGGTCGTCGACGACTGACCTGGCCGGAGTTGTTCGAGGCAGTCTGTCATCCAGTGTCCTCTGCAGCGTTTGCAGCGTGGACAAGACCTCCAATGATAAAAACGATTGCGGATTGAGCAGGGGGGCAGAACCCGGAATGCTCCCGGAGAAAGGTGTGGTAACTTGTAACCCCAGGTCTGCAGGGGCAGCTATCCTTTCACCCTCGTCTCCCGAGGACACCGACAAGGCCTCCTGCTGTAGAAGTGTGTCCGGCAAAATTGGGACGTAGACCTCTGGACGCCAGGCCTCTTCCGGGTTATCCGTCGACGAAGCAATAGTTGGCCCCGTCGTCGTCGCCTGCAATCCAGGAACGGTTGATGTCACCTGCGTCAGCGGCAGAGAAGTAGTTGACGACTGCCCAACCGTCGACGACGGTGGTAGTCGCGCAGGCTTATGCGTTGCTCCCGCCTTTTCCGAACTCGACCTGCGTTTCTCTGTCTCTCGACTCAAGGTCGATCTATGACTATCGCCCGAGGAGGATTTCGATTTTTCTTTGTCTTTCCTCGCTGAAGATGAGGACGAAGATGCCTTCCTCGAAGAAGAGTCCCTGGAATGGCCTACCGACGATTCCTTGTCCACCAGTCGCGATTTCTTTACCGGGGGTTCCCATGACGATGAGCGGCGCGGGGCCCCTGAAGATTTTGACACCGAGGCCGCGCTGCGTGTGGTGCTCACTTCCGAAGGCGGGTATGCAGTCCATATGTTAGTCCCTCTCGTAGACCTTCTTTAGTCCGCACGTAGCGCATGGGCGGAACAGTGCTTTTCCCGACATTAGGAGAAAAACCGCAACAGCACAACCTGACCAAGTAGAAAATACACAAGGTGTTCCCACTTTGGAGACCGAAGGGAGCCGCGGGGCGGGGCATTTATACCACTACGTCCTAGTGGGGCATGCGTGCGCGGCCCAAAACGACATAGATAGGACACAAAAGTGTTGAACCTTTTCCTACGGGAAAAGGCTTTATAAGCTTACCGAGAGTTCCCAGTCTGTCGACGGGGAATATTCTAAGCATGTGAATCCATGAAAGATCCAATGCTGGAGAACATCCCTTTAACAACGTTTTTTTTACTGAATTTCATAGGTTTTTAGTAGCACAACTTAACCATAACGTCCCTTTAACAAAGTTTTTTTACTGAATTTCATAGGTTTTTAGTAGCGCAACCTAACCATAACGTCCCTTTAACAAAGAACAAGTTACTTTCTTACCTGGTAACGTTCTTTCGATGGGATGGTCCGACGACGTATTCCATATCTATGACAGTAATCACCACAGCTGTGCTGCTTCGGAAACTTTTTCGGCGTCTGCGTCCTGCGTCGATGACGTCGATGCGCCGCCGTCGAGGACCTCCTCCGACGTCCGACGTCATCCGATGTGATAAGTAGGACGCACGACGCCAGTAGCCTCAGTTGTAGTTTTTTCCCCCAGAACGTGTGACAATAGTCAACTGCCAGTCCGACACAAAGCCTTGCGGAACGTAAGCTGCAAACGCAACAGAAATTCTGCAGCGGGGAAGGCAGGGCGGGAGCGATATGGAATACGTCGTCGGACCATCCCATCGAAAGAACGTTACCAGGTAAGAAAGTAACTTGTTCTTCGAGGGGATTGGGTCCTCCGACGTATTCCATATCTATGACAGACTCCCAAAGCAGTACCAAATCAAGGAGGAGGGAAAGAATTTAGAAACAAAATTTAGAATAGCCAATCAAATAGCAGAGCAAAGGACCGCCTTGCCAAAGGCCAGATCCTGCCCTCTGATGGAATCGAGGGAATAATGCCGCACAAATGTATGCACTGAAGCCCAGGTGGCAGCATCACAGATGTTGCGAATAGGAACACCCCTCTGCAGGGCAGTAGATGCAGCCAAGCCCCTGGTAGAATGGGCCCGCAAGCCAGCCGGAGGGTCCTTGCCCGCCAAGCGGTAACACTCCGAGATGGCCAAAATAATCCAGCGGGACAAAGTCTGTTTCGTCACAGCTTGCCCCAAGCGCTTACCAGCGTAACCAATAAAGAGTTGATCGTCCACTCTGACCCGGGACATGCGAGAAACATAAAAGCTCAAAGCTCTCCTAGGATCAAGCCTATGGAGCCTCTCCTCTTCCTTACCAGGATGCGGAGGAGGATAGAATGCCGGAAGAACAATCTTCTGGGCCAAATGAAATTCCGTCACTACCTTCGGAAGAAAAGAAGGACGAACTCGAAGGACAACCCTGTCCTTGTGAAATACAGTGAAGGGTGGCTTAACAGAAAGTGCCTGTAACTCACTCACTCTGCGAGCGGAAGTAACCGCAACTAAAAACACAGTTTTCAAAGTCAACAGCCTCAAAGGGCAAGAATGTAACGGCTCAAACGGAGCACCCATAAGAAACCTAAGAACAAGGTTCAAATCCCAACCGGGCACCAGGAAAGGCGACGGAGGGAACACATTAGTGAGCCCTTTCAGAAACTGTGAAATTAAAGGGATTTTAAAGTAAGAACATTCTTCAGATGAGCGCTTAAAGATGGACAGCGCCGCCAGGTAACCCTTAACGGTACCCACTTGCAAGCCCCTGTGGGCCAAAGAAAGCAAAAAGGACAGAACCATGGGGATGTCACATGCAAAAGGATCCACATTCTGAACTCTGCACCAGTCGCAGAACTTACGCCAACGGCAACGGTACAGAGACTTAGTTGCGGGCCTTCGGGCCGAAAGCAACACCTCCATCACGTCTTCAGGGAGGTCCCAATCCTTATACCTCAACCTTTCAGAAGCCAAGCGTGAAGGTTGAGGGATCCGACCTCTGGATGGAGAACCTGACCCCCCTCCCGTGAGAGCAGATCGTCTCGGTAGGGAAGACGACGTGGAGGGCAGATGGACAAGTCGAGAAGGTCCGGGTACCACGTCCTCCGAGCCCACGCCGGAGCAATGAGGATCATCCGGGAACCGAACTTCCGTAACCTCCGCAGCACTTGCGGGATGACGGGGACCGGAGGAAACGCGTACAGCAGCGGGAACGACCACTCCACCACGAACGCGTCTCCTAAGGCTCCTTTTGGAGGAAATTCCCGCGAGCAAAACCTTTCGCACTTCCGGTTGACACTGGAGGCAAAGAGATCCACTTGAGGGGTCCCCCAAAGGGCGAAGATCTCCAGGAGAATCTCCTGAGCCAACTCCCACTCGTGAGAGATCGTGCACTGCCTGCTCAGAGCGTCCGCCGTCACGTTCTCGACTCCGGCCAGATGAACTGCCGAGATCGAAACTTCCTGCTGGATGGCCCAGAACTCGAGCTGCATCGCCTCCCTGCACAGAGGAAGTGACCCTGCCCCCCCCTTTTTGTTGAGGTAGTGCATGGCCACTGTGTTGTCCGTCAGGATCAGGACATTCTTCCCTCGCACAGTCGGCAGAAAAGCCCTCAGGGCTAGCCTGACGGCCCTCAGCTCCAACAGATTGATATGGAGTCTGGACTCCGACGGAGACCAACGACCGCTGACTGTCAGCCCGTTGGCATGAGCTCCCCATCCCGTGAGGGATGCATCCGACACGATCGTCACCTCCGGCCAGGGAAGCCAAAACGGAGCCCCCTTCATCAAGTTGCCTTCGACGGCCCACCACAGAAGGTCCCGGGCGACCGAGGGCGGCACCTGAATCGGGTCCGACATCCTGCCGGAGGACTGCGACCATTGCATCTTGAGTGCCCACTGCAAAGATCTCATTCGCAGGCGAGCCTCTGGCACCAGAAGAATGCAGGACGCCATGAGGCCGAGCAACCGCAAGAACTCGAACGCTGGGAGCGTCTGGGCATGCTGAAACTTGCGCACCATCTGCTGAATGTGAAGAGCCCTCACCTGGGGAGGAAAACACTGCCCCAGGGAAGTGTCGAGCACTGCTCCGATGTACTGGAGCCTCTGCGTTGGCGTCAAATGGGACTTCTTTAAATTGAGGGAGAAGCCCAGCCTGTGAAGTGAGTGGCAGGCGACGGACAGATGATCCAGGACCTGCTCGGGAGAGCTCCCCCTGATCAACCAATCGTCCAGGTAGGGGTAGACGTGAATCCCCCCTTGCCTGAGATGCGCTGCCACCACCACCATGAGCTTGGTGAAAACCCTCGGGGCGGAGGTCAAACCGAACGGCAGGACCCGAAACTGAAAGTGCGAGTCGCCAACCGCGAACCTCAGGTACTTCTTGTGCTTGGGATGGATCGGCACATGGAAGTAAGCATCCTTGAGGTCGAGTGACACCAACCAGTCCTGAAGCTGAAGGGCCTGGAGGACTTGAGAGAGAGTAACCATCTTGAACTTGTCCTTCCTGAGGAGTTTGTTCAAACCGCGCAAGTCCATGATGGGTCTCAATCCCCCGTCTTTCTTGGAAATCAAAAAATAAGGGGAATACCATCCCTTGTTCCTCTCCGCTACAGGCACCAGTTCTATGGCGCCTTTCTCCAGCAGGGCTTGAATTTCCTGCGCAAGGAGCGGATCCGGACACTTCAAAGAGAGGTTCCCCGGTGGATTGTCGCGAGGCCTGTGCCGAAAGGGAAGACAGTAGCCGTGGGTTATGATCTCCAGAACCCACACATCCGAAGTAATGGCACGCCACTCTACAAGATGCTGCGCCAGCCTTCCCCCAACCGGCGAACCATGGGACAAGGCCTCATGACTGAGTAGGAGCGGCTGCGGCGTTACCTGAGGGCAAAGAGGCAACTGCCCGAGCGGCCTTGGCACCACGGGTACCCTGTCGTCCACCTCTGGTACCCCTGCGTTGGCCCCTTTGACTGCCAGCTCCTCTCGCTCTACCAAAGGACGAGTAATAGCGAAAGGAGCCACCCCTCCACTGCTGTCCCCTAGGACGAAAAGGCGGAGGTTGGCGAACTGCAGCGCCCAACGACTTCGCTGCAGCTTTTGAGGTCTGCAACCTCTCAAGGCTCTCGTCAGCCTTGCTGCCAAAAAGATGTTCACCATCAAAGGGCATGTTGAGGAGCCGGGACTGCACATCAGGAGCAAACCCCGACTTCCGCAACCACGCAAACCTGCGTATCACGGTGCTCGCCGCCATGGACCTACTGACGCATTCAGCTAAGTCCAAACCCGACTGAACGGACTCACACATGGCATCCTTACCATCCTGGACCAAAGCAAGGAAACCATCCCGTTCGTCCCCTTCGGGAATATGTTCAGCCGCTAACGCAACACAGTTCCACAGAGTGTGCGTGAAACGTGACAAGGCACAAATGGAGTTGGCCGCCTGAAGCGCCATACCACCAGAAGAAAACACCTTCTTCGCCCAGCCATCAAAACGTTTGTCGTCCCTATCAGGAGGGATGGTAGGGTACGACGCCTGCTTTGCCGGGGCCGTGGCCGCCTGCACCACCAAACTTTCCAGAGTGGGGTGCCTGGTCAAGTAGCAGGGGTCGCCACTGGCTGGACGGTATTTCCGCGACAAGGATCTGCCCACTGCCGGGAGACTCTCCGGAGCAGTCCAAGCCGCCGCCACCCTACGCTGTAAAGCCATATGGAATGGCAGAACCGGGTCAGATGGGGGACCAACATCAAGGATGTCCGTCAGATCATCCTGCACAAACTCCCCTGGGGGAGCAGACCATCCCAGATACTCAGACACCCTAGCCATAAGGCGCCGGTATGAGGAATCGGCATGGGAGCCAGGCTCAGGCCGACCAAATTCCACCTCCGGAGAGGTGTCCAGACCACTAGCATCATGCAGCGACTGCCTCAATTCGTCAAATTGACTATGGCCCGAGACAATGTCATCCGGCACCTGACCAGGAACCAGGCCAACCGAATCCTCGTCCGCCTCCGAAATATAATCCAAGAGGTGGAAAGGCACCTGAGAGTGCCTGCTCTTAGCCAGAGCCTTCCTAGGGGGTACACCCGAGACACGGGGCACCTCCGACACGAAAGGCGTCGATGGCGTCGAGCGAATCGGCGCCGCCGTCGAGAAACCCGGCAACGGCGCCGAGAGGATCGGCGTCGACGTCGAGGAAATCGGCGTCGACGTCAGATGCAGCGCCTCCAATATCGGCGGCGTCGACACAGCCCTCGAAGCCGGAGCCCCGAGCGTGTCCCTCGACGACCTGAACGTCGACGGCTTCGACGACTTCCTCAGAGCCGGAGCCTCGAGAAAGCCTGTCGACGCCCTCGACGCCTCAGACGTCGATGTCTTCCTCGAAGACATCACAGGTGCACACGGTCTCGATCGCGTCGAGGACCGGGACCTGGAACGGGTACGGCGAGAACGAGCCTCCTTGTCCGAACGGGACCTCTCCCGTGACTCGTGCCGACCACTCTTGCGAGCGGCGTCTCTCGACCTCACACGGCCGACCCCACTCGGGGGCGCGGACGGTTGAGTACCCTGCGACTCAAGAATCGCCAACATTTTCTTCCCGAAGGAAGCCCATTCCTCCGGCGTCGCACGGCTGGTGGGATAACCGACGTGCCGGGCAGAGTCCTCGGAAGAGGACCTGGAAGGCGACCGGTGACGGCGCTTCCGAGAACGCCTCGAAGAGGCAGAGGAGTGGCGAGACCGACTCCTAGAAGAAGACCGACGAGACCTCCGACGATGACGCGGAGAGTCACCCCTCGCATCATCCGTCGAAAGCCCCTCCGACTTCGACTTCCGGGGCTTGGACACCCGACCTACCGACAATTTCTTCTTACGTTCGCGTAAGGCCTTGGAAGTGAGCGACAGGCAGTCGACACAGTCATCCGTGTCGTGGGCCTCCCCGAGGCACCAGAGGCAGGCGTCGTGCGAGTCAGTCACCGACATCTTGGACCCACACACCCCGCACTTCTTGAAGCCCGGACGCGGGGTTGAAGACGAAGTGGAAGACATCGCTGCGAAGGAATATTCACAAACGAACAGGCTCGAAGAACCAGAAAGAACAGAACTCCAAAGAGTCGAGGCTAGAACCGAGAAACACGAAGCAACACGTTCGCGGAAAAAACGGAACTGAGGCTACTGGCGTCGTGCGTCCTACTTATCACATCGGATGACGTCGGACGTCGGAGGAGGTCCTCGACGGCGGCGCATCGACGTCATCGACGCAGGACGCAGACGCCGAAAAAGTTTCCGAAGCAGCACAGCTGTGGTGATTACTGTCATAGATATGGAATACGTCGGAGGACCCAATCCCCTCGAAGTGTTTTTACTGAATTGCATACATTTTTAATAGCGCAACTGGACTATAACCTTCCTTTATCAATTTTTATTTTATTGAATATACATATTAATATTGTGAATCTGATAGATGTCTACTAGAATTCACTGACTTTATATACATGTTAGATAGAACATACTGAACCCCCAGCTAGTGATTTTTATGTCTGCGGACGGATGCCGACAACATCAACACTACCCAAAAACTCAGGGGGTATCTTAAATTGTTCTATCAAGTCATATAAACACTACACAAGTTCAAAAGGCAGAATATAAACACATTATATGTAATAATAAATAAGAAGTGTAACCTATATATGTAAAACATCAACATCCATTTAAATACCATATATACTAAAATGGAATGTATCACAACAAAAAAGATATGCCTCCAACATAATTATCTCACAGAAACTGCATAGCTAGGAGCAACAGCAGACCTACACAACAATAAGAACACAACTTACCAGAAGCTAGAAAGTAAACTTCATTTTTTTTATACATTTCTAAACTTTCTGTATTTTACACAGAAAAGGCCAGTTCTTTGGAATGGTTTGAGGAACTGACTGAAGATAGTGATACTAATGGTAGACACTTCTCTAGATAACCAAATTAATAATCATAACTTTATGTGTACTTACCATTTGTTTTAACAGACCATACAAACATTGAGAATAATATACCTAAAGACACATTAGAACATACTCTGCAACGCAATGAAGAAAAAATGGACATGCTAATGGGAAATTTCAATCTTTTGAAACATTTTGTGGAGGACCACAGAAAAAATTAAATATCATTGTCCCACATGTACCTGTTCCCCCTCTCCATGTCCCAGTCAACTATCCCCAAACCTTCCCCCACCAAGAAAAACGTTACGAGACTTCCATCCCTTCATCTCCTCCCATCCATCCTCTCCAAACCGCCAATTCCCCTGTGTTTGTGTCAGTTTCTGCTTCCCCCTCTCTTGCATACATTTTATATCTGTATAAAATTTAAAAAAAATTTGATGTCTTTTAATTCATTCCTTTGTGTCTTATTTGTTTTTAAAAAGGCAGTTAAGATGTCTGCGGATAGCGCGGTTGTCCAGAATGTCCGTAATTAACCAAAATGGGGGGTGTCCTAAGGACACTATACCCGTCCGTACTGTCCGCGAGCACGATGGAACTGTACTCAGAACACATTCGGTGTCCTGAATGTCCGTAATTAACCAAATTGGAGGTGGCCTAAGAACGCTTCTCCTGTCCGTATTGTCCGCATGCAAGTTGAAACTGTTCCAAGAACATGCGCGGTGTCCGGGTTGTCCGTAATTAATCAAAATGGCAGTGTCCTAAGGAAACTTCACCCATCCATACTGTCCGCAAGCAAGATGGAACTGTTTCCAGAACACATTCGGTGTCCTGAATGTCCGCAATTAACCAAAATGGAGGTGTCCTAAGGACACTATGCCTGTCCGTAATGTCAGCATGCAAGTTGAAACTGTTCTAAGAACATGCGTGGTGTCCGGGTTGTCTGTAATTAACCAAAATGGGGGTGTCCTAAGGACACTATGCCTGTCTGTACCGCCTGTAGAACATCTACGCACATGCACACCACACCCATAAATCCTACGAACATTGCGCCTGTCCGTAACTGTCCATCTCACTTGTGTCGCACTTTTAATTAGTTTCAGGACCCGAACACTGTCCGTAGAACACCCGCGCATGCGCACAGCCGTTCCTGTACATTTGGTGTCCTGCGGACACCCGTTCCCTTTGCGGACATGTTCGCGACGTCATCATGTGACTGCACCCACGCTGAGCGTATGTCCTGAATTGCGGACACTGTCCGGGTCCCCAAACATTTTAAAAGTACTTTTTCAGGCAATCCAAAGTATTTTATAGTACAAATTCACCATAGCACATGTCCCAGACAATAACCCTGACTTTCTACATACTTTTTGGGACTTTTTGAGCCTTTTTTGGATGTTTGATCTGTCCGCGGACAGCGCGGCTGTCCGTGGAGCGCACACCCGCACTCCTATAAAAGACCACACACCAGAGCTCATCGTCATTGTACTTCTGGCTATCTGACAGAGCACTGTCTACTTTGCTGGCAATCTTCCAGATTTTGCTGCTCTTGCTGCTGCTTTCCATCAGACCTGATGGCATCAATACTTGCTGTTCCAGCTGGTGCTACATCTGTCTCATCACCACCCCCACTCCCTTCCCCTCCACCACCACCACCACCACCTCCCCAAGGGCCTGAAGAGGGAACAGGCGTGAGGATGAAGAGGAGGAGGATGAAGAGGATGACTAGGATGAGGTAGTGGAAGTCCCTACTACCAGCACTCGCAGTGAGTCTTGGGTGTGGCGGTTATTTACCATTCAAGGTGACGTGCCAAAAGCACGTGCGAACAAGGTCACCTGCAACCAGTGCAAAATGGTGCTCGCTCACCCTCCTAGCAGATGTTGGGAGGCCTGGTTCATACAGCTTTGGTACGACATCTGTGAAGAGACAACTAAGGTCGTTCCACGGTGGGGCCATTCGCAAGGTTGTACCTTGTGAGGAAGGTAGTAGATTGAGTTCCTCTACCACATCATCCGTTTCCACTCCTGTCACCACAAGAGACACTCCTGTGGGACAGCGCATCCCTCCAGCTGCCTCACAGGCCATCCTTGATGCTGATGACCCTTACCTTTCGAGGGTCACAGTTTTGTGTATGTACATAGTGCTCCACACCACCTCCACTCCTTTAACATCAAAATTGATTGCCACATGCCTGCATTGGGCATACTGCTGTAAACCATGCACAAACATATCTCCAAGCACCAACACCCTGACTTTCTCCACCTCTGCCATCTTCACTACACACAGCCTCTTTCAACACAAATCCACAACCTCAACATCTGATTGGCTGATCCCTACAGTCCCCTTTCCATCCTCTACCAGATCATCCGTTTCCGCTCCTGTCACCACAAGAGACACTGCTGTGGGACAGCGCATCCCTCCAGCTGCCTCACAGGCCATCCATGATGCTGATGACCCTTAGCTTTCGAGGGTCACAGTTTTGTGTATGTACTGCGACACAGTACTCTGCAGGTGGGAGAGACTTCGAAGTGCTTTCGGGCCTGCGGTCAAGGAGCACGAGAAAACCTGCCCACTTCCTAAGTAAGGCCCACCCTACATCTTTCTCTCTCCACCTGCCCTTTCTTATCTCTGTGGTTGGTGTCTCCCCTTTGCCCTCCTTTCGCCTCCTCTCCTACTGTGTTGTGTGTAAAAAAAACAAAAGAAATATAAAACAAAAATCCACAAAAAAAGGCTCTTTTCAGAGCCGCCTTTAACAGTCTAAAAATAGAAGTGACAAATAAATGGAGCAGGGCCCTGTGCACTTTTTTTTAGAAGCCGGCGGACATCTAAAATTTTGGGGTGCTACCCTATCAAAACCATTGCACTTTTCTGTTGGAGGAAATGGTGGCTCTGAAAAGAACCTTTTGGTGGAGTTTTTTTGTGTTTGAAAAACTTAAATAGTCAACACCTACTGCAAAATGGATGGCTGTAATTCCACAAAGGGTCGCAATACATTTTGAACATTTCTCAGAAAAATATGATTACCAGCATAAGTAAGATGAACTCCATCTTTGCGAAAAATCTATGTGCTAAGAAACATAATATTTTCATTGTGGAAAGAGGTCATGCCAACATCTCTTTGAAAGGCACAAACAGCCTTATTAACATTCCGCCTCGCTTTCTCCATTTGTGGACCAAATGAAGAAGAACGCAGCCACATTTGTTTCTGCGCAATACGAGAAAAAATGACTTTGGAATTTGTCCATAACCTTCCCAAGTCCTTCTTTCATCGCAAATTGCAAAGAAATTCCTGACACATGTCCTAAACTGTTCCCTCCACAATGAATTACAATTATGTCTGGATAAAGCTCTGTCTCCAAACTAGCACAGAGAGGTACCAAGTCCAACCACTTCATTCCATGCACTCCATGCCAGTGCACTTCCACATGAGGGAATCCAAGATCTACAGCTACTCCACAGTGTTCTGCATGCACCTCCAACCAATGTATCCACGAGTCTTCCAAAATCCAGATAATCTGTTTTCTGAAACACACAGCCATAGCTAACTTCTTCTCTCAGGAAAAAGATTTTCTGACAAACTCTCTCCTTACACAACACACCCAGTACTCTTTACTGACCAATCCCTTGCTGTGCTCATTTGCATGCCTCTCCACCCCAAAATCCCCGTATGTAATACGCGCTGTCCGCGGACTACCGCCATGTCCGTGGACATATTGAAAATCTGAGCGTGGTGAATGTAAATTTAAATAGTGTACCCATTTCCCCTTTGAGGTTGGCTCTGAAAAGAGACTTATTTTTATTTTTTTTGCAGGTGCTTGACAAACACCTGTTATTTTGTATTTTTTGGGGGGTTTTACTTTACTACTAAAATCTTCACATAACCTTCTCCAAAGCAACCCTTAAATTCCAAAACAGCATAGCATTTCCCCAAAAAGATAAGGAAATGCCATCTTCTTTAAAATAATCAGCATTACTGGAATCAATATTCTCATTATTACAGAAAAACATACCAGCTCTAAGCATGAAAGCACACATGCCTCGTTTGATTGCACACCTATCAATGATTTGCTGAGGACAAAAAAACAGAACTATTGTCCCATATTGCCCTAGGTAGTAATCCAGAAAAAATTACTTTGGTATTTGGAAGGATGTTCATTACTGTTTGAACCAAGTGTTCCAAATCTGCCAACAAAGTAGGGTCACTGACATAGCCCAAATGGAAAGCACCATAGTGCAAAACTACCACATGGGGACTGTTCATCCTGCCCATATCTTCACAAACTTGTAGAATTCCCCATACATTGCAATCAGGCATAGTGCTCCACACCACCTCCACTCCTTTAACATCAAAATTATTTGCCACATGCCTGCATTGGGCATACTGCTGTAAACCATGCACAAACATATCTCCAAGCACCAACACCCTGACTTTCTCCACCTCTGCCATCTTCACTACACACAGCCTCTTTCAACACAAATCCACAACCTCAACATCTGATTGGCTGATCCCTATAGTCCCCTTTCCATGCTGGATTTTCAGGAAAACCCCGGATGTGGCATGCCCTGTCCGCGGACAGCCGCGGTGTCCGCCCACCGCGTAACTCTTAGAAAGCTCTTCTACCCTTTACACTTCACTCTCTGTGCCATTACCTCATTGGATACAGCTAGGCAGTCACACAACCATCCACTAATCACAACCAAGACCTCTACATCTAACTCCATCATCAGAGTTCAGCACTTCAAATGTACGGTTGATCACTCTGAGTACAAGTGTCATATCATTGGAAAGAACCTACTACAAAAACTACTCTACAAGTCTCCAAGATTTCTAATTGCAGCTGCATGCATATCCACATCCATGAATACAAACTACAGGTATGCATATTTTCTGCACAGTACATGTAGAACTCTTATAAATGCATATAAACAGAGTAACTGCCACTTAACCTGTATAACCTTTAAAATGAACTTACTGTAATTTTTCCCCATCTACTATAATCAACTGTCACTTCCAAACCTGTCTGCTATCTAAATTTTCTTTTTTTTTTCCTTTTTTTTTTTTTTTTACACACACACCTATCTAAAAAATTATAATATTAGAAGATGGGAGAAATAACAATATAATTGTGGAAAAACACTTAGTAGTGTATTATAAAATTACACACAGCCAGTAAAAGGTCATGCATCTTTATACACACACACACAGACACTATCATTGAAAAGCTCCCTGCTGCAATAACACTACTACCTGTAAATCACATCCTTGTGCTTTATTACCCACACCTTCACAAATGCATACATTCCATGCTTTTCTATACAGTTTCTGCCATTTAACTTATAAAAATTGCAAAATAAATATATCATTATTTCTTCTTTCTCCCAACATCCTATAACACAGCTTTAAAAAACGAAGTGAGTTTCATACAGTTAATATTCTACTCATTTGCAAAGCATGTTGAACTAAAATATTGTAAATAAAATATAAATGATGCACATAGTCAAATGAAACTGCACGCATACACTATGTTTAGATATCAAACAAGAATACTACTACAAAAACATAAAAATCAACATCTCAATTAACATCAGTGCTATAAACACACACAATTACTAACTTCTCTCTTTTACAATTGCAGTGAAGACCACTCTCCTGGAAAACAGCAGCATCTGAACTACAAACAACAACTCCAAAGAAACCTGCTCATTTCACAAAAAATGAGTAAGTACAATACGACTTTAATTTCTCTGCAAAGTCTTTAAATCTCTCCACGGTCTTTCTCCCCCTTATCTCTCCTCCCTCCTCTCTTTCTACACTCCCTCCCACTCCCTTCGCTCTGCTGACCACTTCCTTCTCACTGTTCCTCCTTCCCCATGTGCCACATCCCGTTTTCGCTCCTTCCATCTCCTAGCCCCCCTGCACTGGAACTCCTTACCTCTCTCAGTCAGCTCTATTTCGACCTTTTCCTAATTCCACACTTCCCTCAGATCTCTCCTTCTCCATTCCCTGCCATGAAACCCCTCACCGCTTCTTCCCCCCTCGCACCTTGCCTTAAGTCCTTGATCATCTCCCTCCCCTCCCCCCATTCTCACCCTTTACCCCATCCGTTTCCCTCCTCCTCCTCTTACCCACCCCTCCCTCTCTCTCTCGGTTCTACTGCACTACTCATCTTCTCGCTTTCAGTTTAATTGGTATACTTACTGTATTGTTATGCGGTTGATTCATGTAATTTGTGCACCAAAAAAAAATGAAGATTTGTGCACCAAAATGCCCACAAATCACCATTTATTAAACAGGGATTAGCAGGCAGAATGACACACAAATCCCCGTTTTTTGGAACACAAAAAACATAACTCAGCCCTAGAATGTTAGTATTACAAAACAAAGAACTGTTTTAATTTTATACCATTAGATTTACTATTGGTGCTTCTCCTCACCACTAGCTACTAAAGAGTACTGGTTCCGACGTCATGGAGATGTAGGTTGTATGATAAGAAACCTTGGCCCACCCACTTGGTTTGTTACATTAAGTTGTGCAGAATATGCATGGGAAGATTTGCATGATTTCCTATGCATATCAAACAAAAACAAAACAAACAGACATACTAACACCTGGAGAACTTTGTTCTCTAGATCCTGTTAATGTTTCAAGATATTTTCATCATCGCTTCATTGCTATGCTACACTTTATTTGTAATAAAACTGTTCCTCCCCTCAGAGAAGTGCAACACTTCTTTTGGAGAAAAGAATACCAAGCCAGAGGAGCACCATATATCCACATGCTTTTATGGATTAAAGATGCTCCTAAATTTGGTCAAGACAATGATGCCAATGTGTTACAGTTTATCGAAAAATATATTGCTTGTGAAATTCCATCAGAAGCAACAAACAGTGATCTTCATGCACAAAGTTTACAATTTCAAAGACAGAAATGTGGCAAATATTGTCGTCGCAAATACAAAAACAAAGGGAAATACTGCACCAAATGCCGCTTTGGTTTCCCTGGACCAATTACAAAAATAGGTCAAGTCAACAACTTCATGTCTTCAGTTAGACATAGTGTTAAAGGTAAATCACATAAAAATACATATTGCATAAAAAGAACAGAAGAAGAAAAATATATCAATGATTACAATGCAATCATTGCCCGCTTATGGAATGCAAACATAGATGTGCAGTACATTGCAGACAATTCCACTGCAGTTGCACGATATGTTACAGCATACTTAACCAAAGCAGAAAAAACAGAGCTTCAAGACCTCTGGAATGACCTGTCATCAGACAAAACACTGTCTCAGAAATTGTACAGGTTGGGCATAAAAATGCTCTCCCAGAGAGAATGTGGCTCCTATGAAGAAATATAGTATGGCTAAGTCTTGGTCCTGCTAAATCTAGAAAAAAAGAGTTCTCAAATCATACGACGACATAGAAACAATAGCCAAAAATGATCCCAACAGCCAAGACATTTTGAAAAACAATTTACTAGACACATACTACCCAAACAGAAGTACCACTTTGGAAACCATGTGTCTATACCACATAGCCCAAAACTTCACATACAGAAATAATATAAAACCTGATGAAATAAAAGGTAGTACAGAGTGACAAATTGTGAAGGCAGCTTAGTAAAACTTACCAAGCCAAGTTTAATTAATCATATCAAATTGTCATTAAAAACTAGAGACCCAAGCTACTCCTCACTGATGACGCCCAACAAGGCTGAAACATGTCTGGGGATGCTTGTGGTCTCGTGCAGAAGGGATGTGACCTAGCAGTACGGGCTGGACTGCCCCTTTTGGGGTAGGACCAAGCCTAATTTGCATATGGTTTTTTCCCTACAGTAATGGCTTGGCAGGCTGAAAAACGATGTTCTGGAGGGTTGCCCAGAGTTTTGCCCGTGGTTATGATTAATTCAAAACCTTCCAGCCATCACCTTTCTGTTTTATTAAAAACTCCTCAACATAAAACTATATTACATGTCCCTGCTACAACTCTTTAAACCATGGAGAAAAGAAAGAGATACTAGATAACTATGACTCCTATGAAGACACTTTCAAAGCAAATGAAAGCACTATAACCAACGTAAACTTTAAATAGTACAAAACAATGTTTCACAATGAACAGCAACACGAAGAAGAAATCCAGGCCCAACTAGATAAGGACACTTCCGACAGTAGTCAACCTTCTGTAACAGGAAGCCAAGAACCACTGGGACAGCCACTAATAGCAAATGAGGCAGAATTAGCTATGACAGAAGTAGAAAACACCATGTGTCACTATGAAGATACAGAAGACTTAACTGCACTACAATCAACACTAAACAAAGAGCAGCGCACCATTTTTGAAGAAGTAACAAAAGAGATTGCACATGGTGTACAACATGAAAATAAAGAATGTACCTGCCATAATTACAAACCTATACTACTATACGTCAGTGGTGAAGCTGGTTCAGGCAAAACATTCTTAATCAAAATCATCAGCAAGTTCCTTCAACAATTGACAAACTGTCAGCTGTTGTAGCTGCCCCCACAGGTTTAGCTGGCTACAACATAGGCGGTGTCACTTTACACCGATTACTACTCCTTCCAGTAGAACACCAAAACAAATTAGAATATTACAAACTTCCTACAGAAGCTGCAATGGAACTACGCAGAGTGTTAAAACAAATGAAAATGCTACTAATAGATGAAGTGAGCATGGTCTCCAGTCTAATGTTGGCTTTGATTCACCTCAGATTACAAGAAGTACTCAAAACAAACTACGAAGAACTCTTTGGAGGAAAACACATTGTTTTCGGAGATCTTCTTCAATTGACACCAGTGAAAAGTGAACCTATTTTTATAACTTTAGGACACAAACTCTGTCGTAAAACTGTTGGCAGCATAGGAAATGTCAACCTTTGGCAACATTTCCAATAGAGAGAATTAACAGAAAACATGCGCCAGTCTGCAGACCTCACCTACACCAACATTTTAAAAAGTATTAGAGTTGGTGTACTATCTCAAGAAGCACAAGCAATATTAAAAACCCGGCACATCCATGCACTTTATGGCCATAACTCATGTGCTACTGATGTCATGGAACAATTAGCACACAAAAATGTCAATTGTATGTCCTTGATGCCAACTCTTGCAAGCTGTTCCAAATTCAATGGAACAATGTTGAATGCCAGAAATGGAGACTGAAATTAACGAATTCCTCAAAATAAATAACACTTGTGAAGTTTCCAAGCAGAGAGTTTGGGAGGCGGGGAAAGCCACTTGGAGGGGGATCTTGATAGGGGAAGGGTTGTCTAAGAAGAGGGAGCGAAAAATCATTGAACATAAGCTAAGAACCGATATTTGCCAGCTGGAGGATGAGATTAGGAGGGATGCGGAAATTGACCATGATAAAATCAGTGAAGCAAAGAGGAAAAGGGAGGAATTGAAACTAATCGAACATGAGCAGATAGTGCATAAACTCAGATTCCTAAAACAAAAGTTTTATGAAAAAGGAGACAAGGCGGACGCATTGTTGGTCGCCAGGCTCCGAGAGCAGAGGATAGAGCGAAAAGTATTGGAAATAAATGAGGACAACCCTCCCATGACAGATACCCCCCCCACCATCCCAAAATGTTTCGCTAACTTCTATGAGACCCTATACTCCTCTGAAACAAACCCTGACCAATCAGAAACAGAGACCTAATTGTCCTCAATTAACATGCCCATGATACAGAGTCTAGACTCAGAGCTGCTAGAATCCCCAATATATGAACAAGAAATACAAGACGCAATAAAGAGGCTAAACATAGGCAAATCCCTAGGTGAAGACGGCTACACAGCCGGATTCTATAAAACCTTTAGTACGCAACTAACGCCATTCATGACAGAACTCTTTAACAAAATATTAGAGACAGGGAAAGCACCAGATTTCTTTGTCTGTGCACTGATTACAGTGATTCGTAAAGACGGGAGAGATCCCAAAAAGTGTGGATCATATCGCCCTATCTCTCTACCCAACCTGGACGCAAAAATCTACACAAGGGTCTTGGCCGCTAGATTAGAGACATTAATGCTCCAAATCATACACCCCAACCAGGTTGGATTCATACTTGGGAGACAGGGAGCAGACACTATGTGCAAAACACTACACCTCATTCATACATCCCATACCATGCTTAATGAATCAGCCCTCCTCTCAATCGATGCAGAGAAATCCTTTGACAGAGTAGAGTGGGGATTTCTGAGAGCAGTTCTGTGTAAAATAGGTGTAGGCCCAAAGTTTAGAAGGGCAATACACGCGGTATATACGACCCCCAAGGCATCCGTATTCGTGAACGGAGAATACTCCAGATGGTACAAACTAGAATGTGGAACCCGACAGGGATGCCCCCTCTCTGCAATCCTTTTTGCACTCTTTCTAGAACCCCTGGCACAGGCAATGAGAGCTGACTCCATGGTAGAAGGTATCTGCCTGGGAACGACAGAGTAAAAGGTAGCTCTCTCTGCCGACAACATACTCTTGCACATCACTAACCCCGCAGCATCCATTCCCCGAGCCCTTCTCCTGTTAGAAAGATACGGTCAACTCTCAGGGTTCAAAGTAAATAAAACAAAATCCATACTCTTTCCCCTGCAGGGACAGAAGGAGGAAAATGAAACCAAATTCTCCTCACTGGACCTTAAGATTGAACACACTAAACTAAAATATCTAGGTATACAGATCACCAAAGACTTGGCTGATCTATACGACGCCAACTCCCCCCCCCGCTCCCTACAGCGATTTTCTGCCGACCTAGCTAGATGGAATAAGTTGACGATATCCTGGTTGGGGCGACTCAATGCTGTCAAAATGCTATGCCTCCCCCGGTTTTTGTATCCCTTCCAAATGTTACCTATCAAGATGCCAAAAAGCTTATTTTCCGGGGCCAAGAAAACCATCTTGAAATTCCAGGGGAAGAAAGCAAGGATTTCACATGACACTCTGACACTTCCCAAAGACAAGGGTGGAGTAGGCTCCCCGACCTAAAAAAGTATTATGAAGCGGTCCAGCTTCGCATTCTAATCCCTCACCTACGTAATCACAAAGATACCCAATGGGTCCACATGGACAATCACTATCTTTCACCAGCTACAGTCTCGGAATGGCTCTGGTCCCCCAAGAAAAGGCTTCCGCCTACGCGGAGACCACCCAATATTGTGCATGATATGGGATATCTGGAAAAAGGATAAAGTCATGAATACAATTACCACATGGCCATCCCCCCTGAGCCACCTATGGTCTCCTGGAATCAATGACCACATTCCCAACTTAGAACGATTCCAAACATGGTATGAGGCCGGCCTTGAGAGGGTTGGGCAACTACAAAGAAAGGATTCTTTTATCCCGCTCCCAGAGTTGACAGAGGCCCTGGGAATAGGACCTCTGTCTACCTTCCAATATATACAGATAAAAGGCATCTTAACAAAATCAGAATGGAAGACTAGTCTGATGAGACCTTACCCCATTTGAGAAGATTTTAGATTCAAGGACAGAAATGAAGGGCCTGATATTGGCAATGTATAAAGAACTGATGGAAGCAGGAGTAGGAACTACGGAACCGCTAAGAGGCAAATGGGAAAGGGATCTAGGCGAACAGATTAGCCCAGAGGTGTGGGGAACAATATGTAAAGCAGCAACACAGACATCCATTTCCAATCAATATAAGTTACATGCAATTAAACCGTTAGTGGCAATACGATCCCCTCAGGCTCTCTAAAATGTACCAAACGGCAAGTCCAAGATGCTGGCGGGAATGCAGGGAAAATGCTGATTACTGGCACATGTGGTGGGGGTGTCCTCGAATAAGTGTGTTTTGGGATGAGGTCCTGGGCTGGATCAAGGAAATGGATGGCATCTCCAGAGTGGCAGATCCTCACCTTATATTGTTTGGCTTTGAGAAAGACGAGGACTGGATCAGGGTTAGAGGTCTGGTCCCACAACTACTTTTAGCTGCCCGAGCTATACTTGTGACAAAATGGAAATCCAAAGCAGCCCCTAAAAAAAAAATGAACGGAAACATTTTGCCTCCAACATATGTTTAATGGAACTGATAACTGCATCGCTATACAGGAGATCATCACAATGCAAAGCCCTATGGATGGATTTTACAAATACCTCTCGAGTGAACCAAATGATAGACTGACTGATACCCAAGAGGGCAATGTAAATGAACAGAACTAATGGAGTAGAGGCTGAGTTTAGGAACAACCACCACAAAGGAAATCCCTATATCCATGGAACTATAACCCACCATTGACACACACTGCACAGACTCTGATAATGTGTGCTCGACCTAAAGGGGGCAGGGGGGAGGGGAGAGGGAAAAGGGAAAGTCATGTTGAATTACAGTAGCAAGATGGCAAGAAATGTATGAAAATTATCCGCATGACTCTTCAGCGGTCTCTGATCTTGCTCTGTAACCACGAGTGTGTAATTGTTTATATGTAATGTGACTTAACATGAAAAAACTAAATAAAACCAAATAAAAAAAATAAATAAAAGAAATGCAACCAATCATTGAAACTTCCTCCACAGACAAACGGGACGGAAATGGTATGACACTACCCATGTGTCAACAAGCCACAACAAGACTAAATGTCTTAGAAAATTCTATCTCCAACACAGCTGGTTTGGAGAAAATATTGAAATTATCTTTAAACTGTAGAGTAATGCTTAAACGTAACCTTGACGTGGAGCAAGGTCTATTTAATGGAGCACTGGGTACAGCTGTTGGCTTTCAAACATACCCACGTGACAACAACATTCAGTTTGTCAATATTCACTTTTACAAAGTTTCAGAAGTAAAAAGGATAGGGTGCTCAACAACTCGATTCCTTCTCTTCAAAGACATGTATGTACGCAGAGAACAATTTTCTCTAACTCTAGCATACGCAGTCACCATTCACAAATCACAAGGTCCTACCCTCGATAAAGCATTGATAGATATTGGAAACACAGTCTTTAAAGAAGGCATGAGCTACGTAGCACTATCACGCGTACGTACACGTGACGGTCTATTTCTAATCAACTTTGATGCAAGTAAAGTAAACGCTGATATTCCTTGCATTTTAGAATACAATAGACTACGTTCACTAAACACCCCCCATCTAAAAACATATCCTGTTCCACAAAAAGGAAAACGTAAAAGAAAACGAATTCAAACAGAAATGCAACAGGATCTCACTGCAAATCCTCCAAAGAGAGTAAAAGAAGCTAATACTTTATCAATTACCACAGCCAAAGAAGAACCTATTACTCAAAGTAACTCAGGTACTTCTTCAAAGAAGCAACACACACTCCAAAAAAATGACTTGGACACAGAACTATCTGGTCCATTCAAATATAACTGGTGTAAGCTGCTACGCAAATGTAGCAATCAATATTTAATTTCAATTGCCACCAATTGTTGACAACATTTACTTACACAGTACAGACCAATTGTGTTTGCAAATGTTAGTCCTTTATAGAAACGCAACAAACAATCCTGACAACACATATAGGGGGTAATTCATAGAATTCAGCGCACAAGTGGCGCACGCGGCTGGCGCACAGTGTGCGCATGCGAATCTCTGCGCCAGCCGCGTGCGCTAAAATCCATTTCCGCGCACAACGTATTCATGGATTTTAGCTAACAAAACCAGCCGTGGTGCACAGTGGCGCAGCGACCATGCAGCTGCGCCAGTTACGCCCCCAAGAACGCCCCTCGCGCAGGGAAAAGCCATCAAAATCCCCAATCCAGCGCAAAGGGCTGTGCTAACCCTGTACCAGCACGACAAGCGGGGAACGTGTATTACTGGGGTTCGCGCGAAGTTTCACACGCGATTGGCCCTGTGCGAGTGGGGTACGTGTATTACTGGGGTTCGGGGGAAGTTTCACATACGATTGGCCCTGTGCAAGTGAGGTACGTGTATTTCGGGGGTGCGCAGGACGTTTCATACGCGATTGGCCCTGTGCGAGTGGGGTACGTGTATTACTGGGGTTCGCAGGAAGTTTCACATGCGAAAGGGCCTGTGCGAGTGGGGTACGTGCATTACTGGGGTTTGCGGGAAGTTTCACACGCGATTGGCCCTGTGCGAGGGGGTACGTGTATTTCGGGGGTGCGTGGGAAGTTTCACACGCGATTGACCCTGAGCGAGTGGGGTACGTGTATTACTGGGGTTCGCGGGAAGTTTCACACGCGTTTGGCCCTGTGCGAGTGGGATACGTGTATTAGTGGGGTTTGCAGGAAGTTTCACACGCGAAAGGGCCGGTGCGAGTGGGGTACGTGTATTACTGGGGTTCACAGGAAGTTTCAGACGCGATTGGCCCTGTGCGAGTGGGGTACGTGTATTTCGGGGGTGTGCGGGAAGTTTCACACGCGATTGGCCCTGTGCGAGTGGGGTACGTGTATTACTGGGGTTCGCGGGAAGTTTCACACTTGAAAGGGCCTGTGCGAGTGGGGTGCGTGTATTACTGGGGTTCACGTGAAGTCTCACACGCGATATGAGCAGGGTATGTGTATTTCGGGGGTGCGCGGGGAGCCCTACACGTGAATTGGCAGTGTGGGTCCTACCCAGGTGGTCCCTCTACACCCTCCACACCACAGGGGACTACCCTGCACCCCTGGTCATGTCTCGCAGGCAGCCCATCCACCATGGGCATGCCCCCCAGCCAAGCCACATGTCAGCGTGCACTACTGATCACCAACTCATGTCCCAGGTCCCCACTCATGTCCCCCTGCACCCCCACCCCCCAGCAGTGCAGTGCACCTGCCAGCAGGCCCCCACTCATGTCCCCCTGCACCCCCACCCCCAACAGTGCAGGGCACCTGCCAGCAGGCCCCCCCCTCATGTCCCCCTGCACCCCCAAACCCCAGCACTGCAGGGCACCTGCCAGCAGGCCCCCACTCATGTCCCGCTCATGTTGCCCTGCACCCCCACCCCCCAGCAGTGCAGGGCACCTGCCAGCAGGCCCCTACTCATGTCCCCCTGCACCCCCCACCCGTGCAGGGCACCTGCCAGCAGGCCCCCACTCATGTCCCCCTGCACCTCCACCCCCCAACAGTGCAGGGCACCTGCCAGCAGACCCCCCCTCATGTCCCCCTGCACCCCCAACCCCCAGCTGTGCAGGGCAACTGCCAGCAGGCCCCCACTCATGTCCGCCTGCACCGCCACCCCCCAGCAGTGCAGGGCACCTGCCAGCAGGCCCCCACTCATGTCCGCCTGCACCCCCACCCCCCCCAGCAGTGCAGGGCACCTGCCAACAGGTCCCCACTCATGTCCCCCTGCACCTCCACCCCCCAGCAGTACAGGGCACCTGCCAGCAGGTCCCCACTCATGTCCCCCTGCACCCCCACCCCACAGCAGTGCATGGCACCTGCCAGCAGGCCCCCACTCATGTCCCCCTGCATCCTCACCCCCAGCAGTGCAGGGCACCTGCCAGCAGGCCCCCACTCAAGTCCCCCTGCACCTCCACCCCCCCAGCAGTGCAGGGCACCTGCCAGCAGGCCCCCACTCATGTCCCCCTGCACCCCCACCCCCCAGCAGTGCGGGGCACCTGCCAGCAGGCCCCCACTCATGTCCCACTCATGTCCCCCTGCAACCCCACCCCTCAGCAGTGCGGGGCACCTGCCAACAGGCCCCCCACTCATGTCCCCCTGTACCCCAACCCCCCAGTAGTGCGGGGCACTTGCCAGCACGCCCCCTCTCATGTCCCACTCATGTCCCCCTGCCCCCACGTCATGACGATCCTCAATCATGGCCCTTATGGCCAGCCTCCCCAGCCCAAAGACCCAACAAAGTATTGCATTCACCCACATAGAAAAGGCAATTACATGATACAACCCCAAAGGCAAGTATGTAAATGAACACATGTCTATCACACACACACACAGTGGCTGCAAGTGAATGTGAAAACCCATCCACACATTGAAGTATGAAGAACAAATTGTATTAAACACAACATGAATGTAATTTAAAAAAAACACACAACAATGGGAATAATTAAAGAAATCCTGCATGTCCGTAAAAGAATAAAAAACAAGAAATCATAATCCAAAGAAATCCAAAAGAAATGGTGTCCAAAGTCACAGTCCAACAAAGCAAATCCAACGTAAAAAAGAAAGTGAAATCCATTGCTCCATGGTGAAAATAAAAAAAAATGTGAATAATCCAATGGTGAACTATGTACAAATGAACAATCCAGGGTCCATGAGCCCAACTGATGAAATGAAACCTACCAAAAATACTACCTAATAAAAAACTGTCATGATGCCTACTCCCGGGAAGCCAGTTCAGGCCCAGCGTCCTCGAAAGCAGACATCATGTCCCCAGGGAGGGACCCAGCATCCGCTTATAGGGGCTCTTTGGACATTGTCCTGGCGCCTTTGGCGCCAGGCTCATAGAAGGCATCAGTCCTGGCACCATAGGCTCCAGGCTCATTATGGGAGTGCTTGGATGGACTTACCTGATGCAGACCATGCTGCCGGATCCAGACCTCCTTGAGGTCTGAAAGGGACTATTTTACCTATGGGACTATTTTACCACTCGGGCGTGGCTGAGGAAGAATACTTACCTGGAACTACTTTGGGGGCTATTTAAACCACACCCAGGCAGCAGCTCACGCTTCGCGTTGTTCTGCATCTAGCAGCTGGACGCTCACTGTGTCTGCTCCTGCATCCTGGCTCCAGCCACGCCCGCCTGCAACCTGGAACACCTGAAAAGGAAGGAAAGGAGAGAAAGGTGAATAATTGAACTTTACCTACCTCCATCCGGAGTCCGGAACCATCACTCCGACGATCCTGAGAAAAGACATTTTTAGAAGCGCATCGCATCGCTCGCTGCAGCGCTGCGTTCCTCTCACCTTCACGAGGCGCCCTCGGGCTCTTCAGCGACCATTGGCACCATAGTTCGCCTTTCAGCGCCTAAGGAGAAAAAGAGACAAAACAAAGGTGAGCGAAGGAACAGATTGAGGAAGGCCTGATTCTTCCACCTTAAGACTTACCTGATTATTGTTGGGACAATCTTTCCTCACCTCGGGTCAGCGTCGCTTCTTTGGCACTTCCGTACCCCGGCCCCTAAGGGGAAAAAGACACACGCATTAGTGGGTGAAAGCAAGATCACTAAGGGAACCATCCATCAAAAAGACTCACCAGAGTTTACCTTCGGCGAATACATTCCTCTACGCGGATTCTTCATCCTGCATCAGAAATAGAGAAAAGGACAACGGACAATTAAGGCTTGAACTTTTGCAACTGAATACTTATGGCCTCATATCGGAAAAGTCAAGCGGAGTTGAATACTCACCAAATCCGAGATCCAGTGAAGTAACTGGAAATCAACGCACCCCTGCATTGGAAGCAGGATGGAGAGCTCGTCCTTTCAGACTCTAAGGTGAGACTCTACGGGGAATCGCGGAGGGGGTTTGAGGAGTGTGAGAGGGGGAAGGGGGGGAATCTGACACTTTATCCAGCAGACAGTTAATCCCCTTTTCCATCTACAGAAGGATTCTTCTACGGGCCAGAGAGGCGAGGATTGGGGGTCCGGTCCAGTCCGTCTTCCGAGTCCTGCGCATCACCTTAGAAGAGGTCATAGCAGTCCAGAACGGGTCGGCGCCTCTGTGGGAATCAGGTGAGCGTTACAAAAACTATATACAAAACCGTGGTGCATTGTCCAAGCGCAACCAAAATAAAAAAGAAAAGGAAAGGAAACCTAACACTATCTAACTATATACAATGGCGGCAGGCAAGTCCTGCGGCTCACTCTGTGGTGTCCCGGGCCAGGGCATCATCGAACTCCATGTCGATGTCCCGGAGGCGGGACTCTGCCCTGGCCCCGAGGTCTCGCAGGGAGGCACTCATGGCCTGTTCCAACTCCCTGCGAGTCACCTCGAGGCACTCTGCCCGCCTCAAAGCCCGACGCATGGAGAACTCCGCCCTGACCATGGTGAGCCACGCCTCTTCCCCCCGCCGCCGCTCTGCATCTATAGCATGGCCTAACCGCTGCCACACGGAAGACACTTCCAGTCCTGGGTCCTCCTGCCCTCTGGCCGATGCCTGCCCCTCCGATGTTGAAGGCCCCGAGCCATCATGGCTCCCACCTTGTTGCTGCTGCTGATGTGCCTCTGCCTGTGCCCTGGCTCTTGCTGCTTGCACATCCTCCTCCAACTGGGGTGCAGTTGTTGAGGTGGCCACCCCTGCTGGACGTCCGACTCCCGACTGTGGCAGGGATGTGTCCTCCACCAGCCTGGCCGCAGGGTCAGAGGCAGCTCCACATGGTACCCAGGTGATACATGGGTGGGAAGATGGCATGGAGGACGACTGGCGCATAGGGGTTTCAGGTGAGGAGGGGGTCGGAACAAGGTCCAGCAAACGGAGGAATCCGGCCCTGGTGACCCGTCCAAGTAGGTCAACGCAGTCAACGAGGCATTCGAGATGACGTGCAGTGTCCTCACGAAAACACTGCAGGTCACCTCGCATGCCCCGTTGACGCAACGCCATCCCACTCAGGACAGGCTCAACCCGGTCTCGGATAGCCACGTCCGCAGGGAGAGGAAGGCCAGTTGTTATAAGCGGATCCCCTCCCTGAAAACGGGTCTGGACGTAGGCATCCCTGCTGGTGCAGGATGATGCAGTCACAGGATCGGGGACAGGATTACACACAGGCACCTCTGCGGTGGCCTGTGCTGCCTCCTGTCCCTGCCCCTGCACTGCACCACTAGCACCAGTGGAATCCCCACCTCCAGACCCCGTGTCTGTCCCTTGCACGGCCTCCTCCTCCACCAAACCCCCCCACCAACCTGGATGACTCCATGCCATCTTCCTCCGTCGGACCCTGTGGGGTCTCAGCCGCCCCTTCTGCTGCCGAGGAGTCCAACTCCGACCTCCGCCTCTTGGACCTAACCTCGGCAGCTGCTGCCTGGGACGTGGCACCGGACTCCTCACTCCAGGACGAGATGACAACCTGGGAGGGGAGCCGGGCCTTGCGTCTCCGGCTGGCGGTGCGGTCCCTGCCACTGTGCTCCACAGCACCCTCTCCGCCCTCTTCATCAGTTGACGCTGCAGACAGGGAGAGATAGGACACAGGCATCAGGGCACTGTACAATAGACTGATACACACATGACAGTTGCACATGAGTGGCAGTGTCAAATTTCAGACATGGCATCACAATCCCCAACACACATGTCATTTCAACTCACACACATGAGCAATTCCACAGCCATATCACAACAGCCAGCACCATCCATACACATACAACAGCATGAGCATCCAAAGGTGAGCCAGACATCACATGAAACACAGGGAGTGCAGTAGACATGCACACATGCCACCACACTTACATGCATGTCTACATCTCCTCAGACTGTTGCAGTGATGAGATCGCCATACATGTCAGATCTGCCATTCAGCCTTCTACAGATCAGTGTCACATGCATCCATGTTGCATCACAGTTGCACACTTGTCAAGTACATGCACATGTACACAGTGCAGATACATGCATTAGGAAACACCATCCATGCCACAACCATGCCAATGTACATATACAGAAATTCAAACATTTGTGCTCCCACACCTGCATTTGTCGAGCATGCTTACCAACACATACACCATCAATGTGTCTCACACATGAGAGGACACACATGTGGCAGCCTCACGCCCATGTTCATACACATCCCTACATGGCCCAACACATGTGCAACCTGCACACTACTGGCACACCACGACACGCACAGCGTCCAATCACTCTGCATGTACACTTACCGCTCGACTCCAGACGGGTCTGCCTCTCAAGGATCTGGACATAGAGCGCTGGGCAAATGCGTTCCAGGACCCTCATTTGGTGGCCTGACAGCTGGCCCTGGCGCCCCTCGTCATCTGCTGCCTTTGCGAGGCGCCGGCCTTGTTGAGGGTCCTGTACCTGAAGTCCTCCCAGCGCTTCTTGACATGATGTAAGTCGGGGACTGCCACCCCCTCCGCGTTGATGGCATTCACGATGTCCATCCAGATCCTGGTCTGTCCTTCATTGTCGGCGCGCGAACTTCCAAAGAGGGCATCATACTGCCCCAGGACTTGCTCCACCAGGACACCAACTTCCCTGGCACTGAAGCTGGTGGCCCTCTGCCTCTCTGGCTGGGGGTTGCCAGTGCTGCCCGATGGTGTTCTGCTGGACATGGCAACCCCAGAGGCAGGAGTGGGTGGGCAACTGGGTCCTAGGGCTGGGCTGTGGAGCGATGGAATCCCAGTCGGGAGTCTTCAGTTCCAGCAGGGGTGTCACAGCAACTGCACCCCTGGCTGATGTGCAGGCAGCAAATGGCAGGGCACGTGGGCAGCAGGCACTCAGGCAGGAGCAGATTGCAGGTGGGAGCGTGCTCGGGCTCTGGGGGGGCAGTAATTCAGCCTTCTGGGCAGGAGCGTGGTCTTCCATGTGTTTTTCGCGTGGCCAGCTTGATACGGAGTGATTTGGCACGTGAAAAAATTGCACGTCGGCGTGTAGTTGGAGGAAATGCCTTTAGCGCGTAAGCGCGTCAGCACACGTACGTGTTTTCATTGGACCAAAGGCCCTTAGCGCGTAAGCACGTACGCACGCGGGCATTTCCCTCGTGACGTGGGCATAGTGGTTCAGCGCGTCCGCGTGTGAATGCGTGTAATCCGAGGAAAGGGCCTACGCGTGTAAGTGACGTGACGCGCGTGGGTGTTTCCCTCAGCATGGGTTAAAAGTGAGCGGGGCCAGCAGTCCGCTGTACGTGCCTTTCGTGGAGACCGACGTATGTAGCTGCTTCATGTTGTTTCGCGCGCCACCACATCTTCACAGCGATCGAGGACGTATCTCTTCTTTTGGCGGGGGTATTGGCTACGTGTGTTTATCTGCATCGCGCTAGTCAGACGGTGAGTTGCGCATGCTATTTTTCCCACTGCGGGTGCCCCTGTGTATCGCTCCCGTTTTCGAGGTCATAGTAGCCTGCGTGTCCCACGCGTACGCGTTTTTCATGTTACTGGGTGCCACCGCGTACTGCGGGAGGTTGATTCCATGCACGTAGGCTTCAGGGTTGCGTGCACGGTTTTACTGCAGTTTTGGGGTGCCTGAGCGTAGTGTGACCCGTCACTACATCACCGGGGTCACAAACAGCCTTGCAGGTGCAGGGGGGCTGTTAACATCTTGCATCCCACCCCCTTCACCCCAATTGCCCAGGTCAATTGTGGTGTACACATCCCATTGGCACTACTCCATCTGTGCCGGCACTACTCCATCTGTGCCATGGTTGGGAGGCCACCAAAGGTGAGGGGCGCCTCAGCTGGGCGTACTCCACGTGGAGGGCGTGGTCAGGGACGTGGCCGGGGTGACCAGGGTGTAAGGGGACTCCAGGGTGTCCAGGATGGCCGCAGAGGGGGGAAGAGGCAGGGGTGCGCCACTTGAGCATGATGTTGTGCCATGTGTCGGTGCAGTCATGCCACCACCCCCTGTGGTTCTGGGAGATGCAGCTTCTGCATCTGGCACTGGCGCCCGTGTGACCCGGCAGTCCGTTTCATCGACTGCCACGGGCCCAAGGGTAGTGGTAGCTGCAGGTACAGCTGTGGACACCACCACCCAGGCTCAGGGTCTGCCAGTGCAGGCTGCGTTGGCAATTGAAGAGCCCTTGGAAGATTTCCTACAGGCCCGGAGGGAAACCGTAGGGGCATGCAGGGCTGCCCTGACCAAGACACGTGTCCCTGGGGCAATAACATCATCTGCTGCCCCAAACAGCCGGGTGTTGGTAAGTGCAGGGGCAGATGCACCCAACAACACAGTCGCGGTCAATGACCCTGCCACAGCGGATGTTGCTGCGCAGGGTCCATTAGAGGGCACCCAGCTGCCATTGACGCAAGTCAGGCCTTTGGTCGTCCCTCCACCTGCCACTCCCTTGGCTCAATCCACCGGTCCCACTGGCCATGCTGATCAGGGCAGCATCAGCCAGCCAGGGTCTGCGCCACAATCCAAGAGGAGGAAGGTTGCACCTGCAGCACAGGCTGGGACCCCACACACAGCCACGACCTCCTGCACGTCGAGGAAGAAGCCTTTCTGCAACCAGGAACTGGACTACCTCGTGGACTACGTGCGGGACCACAGCCGTGACATGCTAGTGGGTGCTAATTGTCAGACTATGGCTGCCCACCGTGATACCCACTGGAAGCAAGTTGCGGAACATGTGAGTGCGTTCAGCCATGAGGTGCACACGGCGCAAGAGTGCAAAAAGCGTTGGAATGACCTCAAACGCAGCACTAAGGCTAAGCGTCCCTCAAATTACAACTTGACTCTGGGGACTGGCGGTGGGCCTGCACCGGAGGAGGAAGACCTCACTCCGCATGAGTCACTCGTTGCGGAGTTCATACCATCAGAATCGGTTGAAGGAGTGGGAGAGATGCCGGACTGATGCACAGTCCAGTGAGTGTTGATGCATGTTTGTCGAGGACGTGTGTGTTTTACTTGTGTGATGTGCATGACTGCCACTACATGTCACGTGTACATGGTTATGATGTGTGCGTAATGCAATGCTTCCCTGATGCATGTCTACTATGCTGGATGGTGGACATGTGGAGCAGACGGGGACTGTCCACATCACCACTTTTGCATCCTACTCACATGCTGGTTACCAGTTTGCTCCGGTCCATGTTCCAGCTCACTGGCGCTTCTGCATGTAGCGTGGGGTGAGCTTCCTCTCAGCCCAGGAACTATGCATAGCATGACTGACGTGCATGTGTACTCTGCCTGCAAGGGGGTACCCAATGTAGGCATGCTCCCTTGCCCCTCAACCCCTGCTCTGCACCCCAATTCCACCTTAGCACTGGTCTGCTACAATATTGCCGTTGGGTACTTCCCTGTTCATGCCTCCTGTATACATGCTAACATCCAGCGGCCAATCTGCCAGACATATCCATTGTGGTACATCCTTAGTACTTGATGCAGGGTGTCTCACTTGGACTGTGCAGAGGTCAGATGCCCCGCAGGGACAGGAGTGCCCATTCATGCTCCATGTGCATTCCACGCATGCCCATATGTGTCCATGACTGGATGATGACTGTAATACAAGTCCAGGATGACCTAAATTACATGGCATTTCATCTGCCTTCCCATGTCAACTGTGGCTCAGTACTGCGTTGCACACATGTTTAGGGTCTGACAATCTGTGCGGGTCACAGGCCTCAGCCTGTTTAAAGGCCAATGACTCTGTCCAACTGGTGTAGTGTCTTCTTCACACGTGGGTGGACTCCAGAGGTTTCATCATGTGTCCTGCTTACTGTCCCATCATCATTTGCAGTGTTGTCACTTGACTCACAAGAAGCTGTTGATGCTAGTCAACACTGTCTGTCAATACACAGGTCTATGCTCAGCCTTTTGATACCATGCTAGGCATCCCTGCTTTTGCACTTGGGTGGAGGGGTGCTTTGCTTGTAGATATGCTACCCATTGAATGCACATTGCACGTGATGCCTGAAGTTGACCTTGCACTGCCTTCACATTTTCTGACACACACCATGGAGTCCTTGTACATGTAGGTAGTGAGTAACATATATATTCGCTGCACTCTAATCACAGAAGCAAATTCAAGTTGACCCAGCATGCATGCCAGGTTCTATTTTGTGTGTCACATGTCTGCCTGATGTGTTTGTTGTCGGTGTGTGTGTGTGCTTCTAACATGTGTAGTGACCTTTTTTCTCTCTATTTTTCAGATGATGATGCAATGGAGCCGGAGGATGGCGTTGTCATGCCAGGCACAGGGTTGTTCTCACTACAACAACCCGGCACAAGTGGGGATCGTGGGGTGGTAGGCCACAAAAACCCCCAAGTGCTACAGTCCATCTTGTCTCTGGCTGCCTATGAGTCCAGCCCTGAAGAACACTCTGACGGCCATGTCGAGTTGGATGAGCATCATGTCCATTTGTCAGGGATGAGTGATTCTGATGTGGACACTCCTCTGTCCGCGACACCTGCACTGAGGTGTCAGACAGTCTTGGAACCTCCGCCCGTGGTGGATCGGGACGCAGGGTCACCCTCCACACCAGTCACTGATGTGCCTGGGACATCACGTCGACGGAGGTATGTAGTCGTGCAGCCGCGGGCGGTGCCAACACAACGAGGACACACGGTTCTTGGGTCCCGCAGGGGTCAAGCCCAGCAACGTGGTTGCCGCGCGCAACCACAGTATACTGAGTGAGAGCAAGACATGAGTGCCCATTCTGAATGGCAGGGGGCAGCAATGGAGAACATCGCTGAGAGCATGGAGTGTCTAGCCCAATCTGTGCTCCCCCCTGCTAGGCAGGTGCTTCTCCAGCAGCAGGCGGCACGGTCCACGGCCCGCTCGCTCAGGCTGGGCATGGCTGCCTCAGACAGGGCATGCCAGGCTGAAATGTCGTCTCTGCGTCAAGCAATTGCTGCTCACGCAGAGGCACAGATGAAGGCCCTGAGGGAGGAGCATGCTTCCCACAGATCCACTCTGGGTGTCCTTCTGATGTCCCAGAGGGAGCAGGCAGAGGAGAGGTTTGCACAGCTTGAGCGTACCATCTCGGCTGAGCTACATGCTTGCCAGTAGGTGCAGCGGTTGTCAAGCCAGGCCTTTCAGGAGGAACTCCATGTTACACGTGCTACCTTGCAAGAGGAAGCACGTGTATCACAGGAGGTTCTGCATGCAGACCTACATGTCATCACCACACAGAACCAGGCTCTCCCGTCCGGCAGACCTGCTGCCGACGAGGGGCAAGCTGCGGCTAGGAGTGGTCATGCTCCTGTGCCACGTCCTCCTTTCCTGGAAGAGTCAGACTCGGATGACAATCTATCTCCCACATAGGTCGGGCTGTGCAGGCGTTGAGCCCATGGAGGTTTTTTTTTTCCCTCAGCATCATCGCATGTGGGTGTTGAGCAGTACCCTATACCTCCCCCATGCTGGGTGCCTCCCCCCCCGGGTCTTATGTGGCCATTTTTGATTTTTCTTTTAGTTTAGTTAAGTTTCTGTTTGATAGTTAGTTTAAATAGGTAAAGTAGGTTTTTCATAGTTAGTGTAATTAGTTAATATAGTTTAACATTGCTGGTCTATTGTGCTTTCATGTGACGGTGTGGTGCTTAGTAGCTTTTGAAAGCATCCACTGTCTGCTCCAGCTGGGCCCTTCAAGCTTGTCTTGTGTATGTGTTTGCTGCTTGGGGTCCTTGACTCACATATGCCACTCCTGCTTCCCTTATCCATGGGCTGGCAAGGATGGTTTGGTGAAACAGCCTATTACACAAGGGCAATGGACTGTCATATCTGTGGCATGTCTGCTGCTGTGGAACCTGTGTTAACACCCCTAGTGGGGATGATTGGGGTGTAATTGTCCACTGTTGTTCTTTTGCTAGATGGGGTGTTTAATGCTTCATGTGTACATTCATTGCTATGCATTGTATAGTATGTTTCTTATCTTTAATGAACATGTGCTTGTTGCAAATCATGCCGTAGATAGTGTGTTCCACACTGTTGCTGTGAAAGACGGACTGATGGTGTGATTTCTGATTTACGTCTCTGACATGGTCCAGTCATGTAATGCCTGAAGAGACACACACAGATGAATATTAAGCATTAATCATGTGTTTCATGCACTTTCTGCAGGGGGATGTGCCTCAAGACCACCTTTGCCAGCAGAAATGGGCCAGTGGACATCTGGAATCAGGACACGTTTGGTGCTGCCGACATGCGCATGTGTGCGCAGGCAGAGGCACAGGGATTGCGATCATACATCTGAAAATCGATTACATGTTTCAAGGGACTCCAGGCAAGGTGAGCAGCACAGGGGGGTCACAACACAGCAAACCTTCCACCTGGCCAGTTGAACATGCATGCTTAGTAGCAGCACTGACGGTGAACTTGGACAAATATTGGTGTAGAAGCGCACAATACAGCTCAGATGTGTTAATGGACTGATGGCTAGTTGATGTGAAAGTTGTCTGGGGCACCTGCAGGGGCAGTGGCACATACCCTCCGGTCCACCATGGTCCAATGAGGCACTTGTATTGGCCATGTAGCATTCCGAGACATGGAATGAAGCAGCTCACATGGACAGACAGCAAGGGACAGACTTGGGTGCAGTGCATTTCATTTCCAAGTAGAAATTGATACATGCACTGGCTACTTTATTTCGGTAATGGTGGTACAGGACTTGTTCTGAAGTCAGACCTTGCTATATGCGTCTGTCTGCTTACACAGGGAACATTGCATGTTGTGTGAATCGTGACACATTGGTGTTCCATTTGCCACGCACCCACCGGTGCCTGACGTACTGCAATGACTCTGTATGAACCATCAGAGGGGTAATGTTACGTATGGGTATGAAGCATTGACACAGGTTTGTCTGTTTGTAGTGTATTTTGTTACTTTGGGGCATATTTGGTAGTGTGTTTGTGTGTTTTGGGCACGCACAGATTATTAACTGTGGCTCTCTTTGCAGCATTGAACTGCTCCTGTTACCGGACCGGAGAGTGCGCAGGCAGGAGGCCAGCACTCACCCCAGAGATAAGTTTCTCTTTGACTTCCATTTGAGTAATTTGCTGCTATGTGCATGTGAACAAGTTTTGTTGATTTGTGTATGTGTTAATGTGTGTACTACATTTTGGTGCATTCCCTACTTTCCCATGTCAATCCTACTCCCCTCTCCTGCCCCTCATTCCCGTTATCCAGTATGCCAATGCCTGTGCCGACTGCATATCCCTGACCCTCCTTCCCCTCAAGGGTCTCAGAGGCCTGTGTGAGTTAGACCTTGCAGGCACCCAGACCACAGTGGGGGTGGTTGTTTTTTGCCACTCCTGCGCCTATACACGGGAGCTGTGACAGTAGGCATCCGTTCATGTTACATTATTCTATGTTATGTACCACACATGGTTCAGATCCTGTAGTGACATCGTTTTACTGTGGTACCTTGGTTGTTGACATCATTGTGGTCGTACTTGGCCTTTGTGGCGTACTGCTACTTGAAGTCATCTACTGGAGGATGTTGTGGTTTATTTTACTACCTGCAGGGTATTTACGTGGCTTCTGTGTTGTCCTGCTTTGAGTTCTCTTAGATTTTGTGCTTTTGCAAATCTAGGTGGACTCTGAGGGTGCTGGCAACTTTTTACCCACAAGGTGAGAGATGGTGACAAAGGGGAAGGGTGATCCTGTGGCCAGGTGGAATTCAAGGATGTACGATGAATGACCCAGATGCAGTTGTTCAGTGGGTCGTGGTGATTTGTGAGGGAGGGGGGGTGTTTTGTTGTTGATAGTTGCCTTGCCCTGCAGCGTGATAGGCACCCTGAAATTGTAATTGTGCTTTCCTATGTACATGATGTATTCTGCTGATTAATGCCTGTTCATGAGTTGTGTTTACCTTTCAGGTGTGAGGGGATAGTTGTGGTTTGACATACTGGGGTATACACATGGTGAATGTTCACATGTGATGTGCAGACGACACTGATGGTCACTTGATTTCACATGCATATGTTGAGTGCATATCCCTACTGACCCACACGCTTGCACTATGATCCACTACATGTACAACCACCCTTTCATGTCCACGTGTACACTCTGTTTGCCTTCTGGTGCCCACTGTGCCCCTGCAGCACATGTTCTCTGACCATTTGTAGATCCTGTACATGTCTAATTTGGTTTTTTATGTAGTTTGTCGCTTAAATAATAGATGTCATGCTCAGGGTGTGCATCACACACAATGGCTGTTCACTGTGCTGAGCGCTGAGCAGTGTGTTGCAGGAGGTGGACAGGGCACACAGTAGCTGCAGTGTTGATTTTGCAATGCACATTGTGCATGTAGACAGGCATTCATTGTTATGTTTCAACTACAACTTTTGGAATGCATTTGGGTAGGACTTATTTTGGGTGGGAGGTTGTTGGTTAGTCATTTCATCTGATTCCATGTCAGGCATCATTGTCTGATGCCAATTTACATTTTTCACATGGCAATGTTTACCTTATTGTTACTGTGTTGGTGTATGGCTATTGCTTGCCATGTCATGTTGTGGTTTTGGAGGGTTTGAGAGACATACCAGTGATATTCATGGCCTGTTTGGCAGGTCTGTGTGATTCACACCTTGCTTGTGTGCCTTTTGGTCACACAGGATTGCTTGTGTTTAAGTAGCTAGGGATGCACACAATGTGGCAATTCCATGGCACCAATCTCAGGGTGGTAAGGTTGTGACAGTTGACTGTCTCTTTGTCATCATCGATTGTCACCTGGTATGTGCCAGGCCTGTGTGGACTCCGCAGGGTGGGGAGTTTAGGTGAAAAATCTGTCCACAAGCTGGGTCCGTGCTTCCTCGCCACGTGCCCTATCCCCTCCCATGGGCAGCGCCTGTGCCTGTGGTTAGGGATGTGGGGGCACCACCATGTCCACCGGTACGCCCTGCCGTGTTGCAACATTGTGCAGGGCACATGCTGCCACAATGATCCTGCACACTACTGGGGGTGCATAGAGTAGCTGCCCGCCAGAGCGGTCAAGGGAGCGGAAGCGTGACTTGAACACTCCGAATGTGTGCTCCACTATGGCCCTGGTTGCAATATGGGCTGCGTTGTATCTTACCTGGGGTGGTGTGGTGGGGTTCCGGATTGGCGTCATCATGTGGTTGCTCAGAGGGTAGGCACTGTCCCCTGTAGAGGTGATAATGGTTGTGATTATTGGGGTTTGTGTATTTGTGTGTGTGACATGCATGCATGTGCACAGGCATTTGTACTCACCTAGGAGCCATGCTGGCCAGCTTCCAGGGCCCGGCTCAGGGCGGACATTCTGTATATGAAACTGTCATGGGTGGAGCCAGGGTAGTTTGCATAGACAGAGGTGATGATTCCCTTTCCATCGCATACCACCTGTACATTGATGGAATGCCAGTGCTTGCGGTTTCGGTAGATGTGCTCAGTGGCCCTAGGTGGACGTAGGGCCGTGTGGGTGCAATCTATGGCACCGAGCACTTTGTGGAAGTGTGCCACCCTGTAAAAGTCCTGGACAATGGCCTGCCTTTCTGCGGTTGTTCTGGGCATGTATATGTGCCTGCGGACTGAGGGGCGTGCAGTCATGTTGGCCAACACCTGGTGTAGGCAGCGTGACTGCGTGGCCTGTGAGACCCCCCCCACTATGGCAGTAGTCCGCTGAAAAGACCCAGTGGCCAAAAAATGCAGGACATTGAGCAACTTCTCCAAGGGGCTCAATGCTTGGGAGCAGAGGGTGGGGGATGTTAGGTCATCTTCCCACTCCCTGACCAGGTCTAGGATGATACGGGGTGGAAACCTATACCTGCCATAGACCTGGTCATCAGGCATCCCCAAAAAGGCTTGTCCGTGGTGAAAAAATGCGTGCCCTGGGTATTCTCCTCCTCCTGCGGTTTCCCATGATCAGTGCTGCGACAAATGGGGCATTCATCGTAGCTGTATATACGCGTTTGTTGTTTGCGCGCACTTTTATACTGTGCGCGGGGAGGCTTCCGCCTGCCTTTGTGTGGCAGACGCGTTGACGCCTGTGCGCGTCTCTTGCCATGCCCGGGTTTCCCGTATTCGAATCCATGAATACGGGTTGTTCGCGTGCGTGTGGGGATTCCGTGTAGTTCCCTGCAGTACTTCCCCAGTTACGCCTTCTTTTTCACGCGTTATTCCCCATTCCGTGTGTTACGCCCCCTATTCCGCCTATTTTTGTTGTGTGCGCCGCGCTATGTGCGCTTTCGCTGTGTGCTTAGCGCACCCTGTTTGGAGACGTGTGCGCCAGCATGCGCCATGCACGGATTTGGCGCACAACCAGTGGTAAAGTAGCACAGCGCCTTCCTTGAATCGCACACGTGCGCTTGCTTTCTCACGCTTGCGCCTCCTTGCGCTGGGATTTTCGGCGCACGTTTGTTCCATGAATTGGCCCCATAGTGTACATGGAATAAGACAAGAATTGGACTAGTGTGCTGGAATGGTGAAATTCACTATAAACTCACAAGAAGATCCACAATAATGTATAATGTACTTGTTACAAGTACTGGAAAACAAAAACATACCTATAAATGAAATCTTCCAGATTTCATACATGTGGAAACATACATGCACTCTGTGCAACAATATGCAATATGAACAAATCCCTAATGAACGTTTTGTGCATGTATCCATACCTAACTGTGAATCCGTTCCATTTCAGCAACTTGTACAAAATGCAAACCATGGCAGATTATGTACTACCTGCAATTCAGATAATCGCTCCACTTTACTAATACAAACACATAGTAAATATGTAATACTAATGCTTTTACGTTACAATGCAAATGGAACTAAAAACAACTGCAAGCTGACTGGATTCACACATGGTCAAGTATCACTTGGTAAGAAAACCTTCATAACCATAGGTATAATCTACCATGCAGGAACCAGAACCAATGCAGGTCACTACACTGCATATATAAAAAAGAATTGTGGATGATTCGAATGTAATGATAGTACCATTGCTTTAAAGCAAAGATTACCAGCAAATCTTGTAAACGCTTATTTAATATTCTTAAAACCAAAATTTAATAACTAATCTGTGCATAAACATTAATAAAACTTCAATTAGAAAACTATAACAGTTAAAATATGCCAACAGGTATCTAACTATCCCAAGATTCTGCAACAACCAAACAAATAAATCAATACCATTAAATTATAACAATAAATAAACAGTTAGAATATGCCAACAGGTATCTAAATGCCCCAACATTTTGCAACAACCAAACAGATAGATTAACAACTTGAGAATATAAATAAAAAGTATAATCAGATACAATTCAACAACAAGTATCTAACAATCTGCAACAAGCCAACATTAGCCAGAAACAAGTAAAAACTGAAAACACAAAAATAAATGTACTGTACCAAAACAAAAAAAGGTGTATTTTAATCCAACATGGATTGTTTTTTTCCCCCACAGACCCAATGATTTAACACCAAACATAGAAACTGAGCAAATTGCACATTACACTGGTTTATAAACTACTAAATATGAGGGTCGGAAAAAAGCTGAAATGTCTATTTTGCAATTTAATAAGTCCTTATAAACTACCAACACTAACATGATATTTTCTTTTTTCACAGAAATTGACAAAGAATACTGCTCCATAACACAACCATTGAAGCAAACATGTAACCGTACACCACAATGCAAAATGTTTACTTCCATGGATATGTTATACTGCAGTGCTGGTTACCAAACTCTACAATCTTAATCACATGACGTAGCCAAAACTTCACATACAAACTATACAAATCAAACAGTACATAAACTGTAGATTTGCAAATATGTGATAGATATTCAATTCTCTATGGGTGTGATATGCTGCGGTGGTTGTGGCCAGGGCCTAGAGCACCTTCGGCCATGCACCCAAGACTCTAGGCCCAGGGCACAACCACCGCAGCATATCACACCCATAGATCACATCCATAGAATCAAACATTTTAACTGTCTATATGGGCCCACCCATATCACACTTTTTGCAAAGCTTGGTGAGGATTCATCCAGGGAGAGCGAAGTTATAACTTCGGTGGAAAAAAAAAAGAAAACCACTGGACAGATTTTCACCAAATTTACAAAAGCACGCTTTCGGGACCAACCCGCTGCTCCTGCCGCAAATTTGGTGAAAGTCCGTCCAGCGGTTTGGGCTGTAGACGTGAGCAAAGTTTTTCCCCCATTCAGTCTGTGGGAAAAAAAGAAGTTTTGGGACCCCCCCTATAACTTTGCCCCCCCTGGACCAAACCTCACCAAGGTTTGCAGAGTGGGCCATTTACTTTTCTTGCAGAGTTTGGTGACGATTCTTCCAGGGAGAGCGAAGTTATAAGCTACCCAAAAAGTGCTCTTCCTATGGGATTAGCAACTTAACCATAACTACACAGCCACTACTGTGGCTGTGTAATATATAATATATATATTTAAAAAATTATTTTTTTTAAATGGGGGTCTCGAAATTCGGTATTTTGGGCCTTGCAGTGATGGGCTGTGGTATTTCGGATCACTTGATTCCCTGGATTCACTCTTTCTATGCATTACAGGACTAATGCCAGGGTACGAGTAGAATACAAGGTGATAGTTTCGATGTAGGTGGCTTTTTGAAAAACGTGGAATACTGTACATTTCCATAGATTGGTTGCAGGACACTCCTCGACAGCTTATGGAGCTGCCAGAGTCTGTGTCACCCCACACCCGTCCGCTCCCCAGTGTCATCTGTAATTCTAAACCGGAATTGCGCAGCTCCTTTGGATGTCCCAAAAGTTTCAAAAAACATTCAATTTGACGCACAGCTAATTAGGTCAAGGTGTCTTGGGGAGTGGGGCATTCCCAACAGCTCGAGAAGCTGCCAGGGTCTGAATCGCCCCCTCCTTACTCTCACAACTCTCCCGTAGGTGACTTAAGATGCAGTGTGGTATGCTGCTGTGCACTAGCTGTGACTCAGATGAGTTAGCTAGCAGTGGGTGAATAACCGGTGAGAAATACATAGAGTGATTTTATCAATCACAGTCAAGTGCACATGCAGCTAAATTGAAAGTGAATTTGGTAATCGCCCGGAGAGGTCAGCTCTATGGGAAACCACAGGAAAGCCAGCGGCTCTTACTAGGTTAAAGTTCACCATGTATCTAGGTCAGGCTTTAGGCGGCCAGGCAGCCCTGGAAAAAGCTGTGGGCTTTGCCGGCTATGGCTTGGGGTTTTGCTTTTCAAACCATTCAGGACCAAGTGGGCATACCTCAACGGGTGAGTGGAGCGGCATTGCAGCCGGAGCACAAGTGTACCAATCTTCCTCTTATGTCCAAACCACTTCAAACAATGATGTGCCCTTCAAGTGGGCTTCACCGCAATAGATTATGAGTCCCGCTCGTTCCGCACCGTAATGTGACGTGCCGAGCACACAGAGTCCTAGCACACACTGGCTCAAGCGCAACTCTAAGCAACAACATCCAAATGGCTAAGTAAGGTGTTTCTGCTCTTCCACCAGTTAAATACAGAAAAGCTGCTAGCAGACTACTCCTATTACACATACTCACAGCATGCATACTTAAATGTCGGTCCACAGAAAGCAGTACCACAAGCTGCAACTGGCACACCTACTGACTTCTTGGGTAACTTCATACTGGGATCCTGCATGACAACTGTTATGTCCACACTCCACCCACTAAGGGTTTCAAAACGTTGAAATGCCTTCTGAGCCAAGGTCAATGCCATGGCCTTGTCAAGGGGGAATGGAAGACCCTCAGCCGGGCGTGGGAGGCCTACCAGGGAGAGATCCACAGCCCATCCTACCCCTGAGGTGCCCTGTCTGAAGCGCTCCAACACCTGATGGTTTTATACTAAGAAAATCAAGCAGTGGTACGTTCCGGCCCAGGTGGTGAGCCAAGCAGATTTTTCCCCATAAACAAAAGAGCATTACCTCTGTTACAGCTTTGTACACTGAAGCCCCCGTTCTGGGAGGGGGGACAGCATTGTTTTTTGCAAACAATGCTGTTATTACTTCTCAAGCACATAAGGGCCTACTACCTCAAGTGGAGTTATTCAATCGTGTGTGTTGGCAAGGGTCGAACAGTGAATTTAAAGACAACCAAGGGCATTGCTTGCCATCTGTGCAGGGGTCCGCGGCTTAACATATTTTTAGTGGGTGAAAAACTTGAAAGTCTCCAACTTTGATTATTTAGAAAGGGAAAGGGAGAGAGCCTAGTGAGAAGCTTCTCTATGCACTTTGGAGGTAATGTAATTGGTCCAGACCTTCAAGCCTACCTAGCACAAGCAATACCCACTACAATTTTTGGGACAAAGATACGAGGTGCTTCTAACGTTCAAGGTTTGGTAATTAAAGAAAATATATTTCTTAAAAAGCTGTGGAGGCTCGCTGCCAGCACACCTGGTGTTTTATTCTGTTTGGAATCAGGGATTAAGGGTGTAACATAATGAAGTTCATGGTGTTATTGTACTGGTAAAGGATCTGGCCATCAACACACATATCCATTATAGATTTGCGCTAGGTGCTCGTTGCCTCCCTTGCTTAAAAACAGTAAAGAGGTTATTGGTTGATACCAACATAAAAACCGTTGGGGGCTTACCCAGCACAATAAGAGTAACTGAGAAAATATTCCATTGCTTCAGCACCATTAAGGCAGCTTTTGAGGCCTGGTATTACAGAGATGTCCGTACACAGGGCGTCATGGAAGTTTGACTGAACCCTATTGGAGGTGAAGCAGACTACTACTTTGGGAAATGTTTTCAACCAACGTACTCCCTCTTTACAAGAACACTATGTCCATTTCAGACAGGGTACATGACCTCCAGCACTTTTCACTACCCAGTGGAAGATTAACTACGATCAAGCTGTCAAATCGCCTTTATGTTTGGCAAAAGTTGAAGAAACTATTCAATTTAGGTTTTGACGTTTATCTATGTTTGGCTTTCATATTGTATTTAGAAACCATGCGATAGTTAATAAAACAATTCAAATACATTTTTTAAATGATATGCCTTATATAAAAATGTGTTGTATTGATATGCTTTTATGGAAATGTTTTCCAAACAAAGCTTATTAAACCTTGAAAGCAGAGTTCATCGCAATAACCTCCAATTTAAATTTCTAAAAAAAGGTTAATAGATGGATAACATGAGAAGCGTGTGGTGGGGCTCTTCCGGCAGGTGCTAGGCCAAAAGCGGTCACCGGAATTAAAATTGACACAGCCCATTGCATAAGTATGTGGAATAGACACCTCAGGCCTCCCTTGCATATTGGTAAACTACAAAACTATACTGAGCGATGCAAGGAAAATGTCTCGTATATTATTTCTTCACAGTTATGTAAGGATTTTTCAAGACCTGGCGCAGGCTTCGCTTCTGAGACTGAAGGAGACAAGGAAGCCAATCACAGAAGAAAGTGTGAAAGAAACCAAGGACCAAATATAGATGGTTGTTATAATTCAAATGAAATGAGAGAATTAAGATGGTGTTTTCTGCCGAAAAGGGATAATCTGCATCAATCATATTGGTTTGGACACCAGAGGCGTTACTAGGGGGGAGCTGAGGGGGCTATAGCCCTGGGTCTTTTGGTTGTAGCCCCGAATAGAAGCTCGGGGGATACAATCAAAAAGGCTAGCTAGCCTCCAGTCCCGACAATCCCAAAATTAGCATAGCCCCGGATCTTTTCCAGACCTAGCAACACCCCTGTTGGACACACAGATCTCTATGGCAAGTTCAGAGATCTAAAAGTTATCTATTTGATGGAAGGCACTGATGGAGCTACAACATGCTGATGCATGAGGCACAGGGTCACCAATACATAACATGGGTTGGTGCTTCCCTGGGTAGTCGGTCTCTTTGTTACACAGGCACCCCATCACTGAGATTATTTGGTTGTTAAGATGGGCAGTTATGGATATGGTTAGTCTTTTCACCTGAGTTTTAATGTAGGGTGTCTGTTAGTGGTGATTGGGGGATGGGCTGTGTAAATGAACTGTTTGGCTGTCTTGTGAAGTTTTGAGAGACATCTATTGACATGGGACGTATTTGGTAAGGGGGCATGGGGCAGGTTATTTGGGTGCGGAAGGGAAGAATGGCTTAGTTTATCATGTCATGGGTTTCCGTGGCACAGTCTCATCCTGGTCCCTGTGGAACTGGGGTCATTTTCCCCAAACTAGGACTTTTCCTTATTCAAGATGGCAGTGATGTGGATCTGTGTGCACTGACATGCAGAGGAAATAGGATTAACTTCTTGATGTAACCGGTCTGTGCGTCGTAACCTTATCCGGTTGCACTAACACCGTCTCTTCCTGGCTCCAGTCCACTTTCTGTCCTATTCTCAAGTCTTATCCTACATGCCTTCTGCCTTCCTCCACTTGCTTGAGAATAATTGTTATTCCCATGATCCTTTCTCTGCTATCTGGAAACTCTGTTCTCTGTAGCAAGGGTTTTTCCACCCTCATGGGTTTCCCCCTCTCCATCTTAGTTGGGGAAGAAGATGGGGAGACACATACATCGATCTCCACTGTTAGTATGGCAATGGAAAACGCTAATGCCTTAATGGTGTTGAAGATATTTTTATGCAATAAAAAATCCGAAATTCAGGCTTTGGCCCTAGTAGACAGCAGAGTGTTGGGATCTATAGATGACATACCTCGCACCTATAATTAATATTTTCAGCCTATGGAAGGTGTAGCTGGGAGACCCTTAGTGTCTGGACCAGTGACAGAACGTACCATGCCACTGGCAATGAGAATTTCGAACACCATTTGGACATGTTGAATACAGGGTGATTCTGTGTAGTCTTTTAAACACCCCATCCATTTTACAATGCTGTATGGACAACATTTTTAATGACTGCCTGTTTCGTCAGTAATCATCTCCATGAATGACATCTTGATATACTCACGCCATACTACTATCATGAAGCCCGTGTAAAGGAGGTTTTATCCTGCCTGCAAAGGAATTACCTCCTGAAAAAACCCGAAAAAAATGTGCAATAACCATGTGAATACCATGAGGGGGCGTAGCTTGGCAGCCAATGCGGTGAGCAGCAGCACCTTGGAGCTCCTGAGAGATCCTGCAGATAAATGGGTCTAACTGGCCGGTTTTATTATAAAATCTGACGGAAAAGCGAAAAGGAAGAGAAAGGTGTTGGATGCTATTGAGAACGACTTTGGAGAACTGTGTCCAGAAACGGAGCGGGCAGTAACCAAAATGGCGGATGCAAACTAACCGGCCCGCTGAGGAGAAGCCGAGAGGAGGGCGCGTGGGGAGAACGCCCACAGGAGTCAGAGGAACGGAAGGTGCAGCGTAGGAGAGAACCGGAGAGCGCACCACAGGCAACGACCAGCTGGCAACATCCGAGTGAGGAGAAGGGCTGCCCAACTCAGAGAAGTGCGCGAGTCAGCTGATCGTCGCACGGGCGCAACAGATCCAAAGCGCAGAGTAGAGGAGAAGGCATGGAAAAGAAGCTGGATCCCAGACTGCAGACAAGCAGAGAAAGAGACAGTGGTGGCCAAGGCGCAGACAAAAGGAGGTGAGAGCGCACGAGAAATGAGAGACCTCCCCATACCGGAACCCCAGCCAGTCAGCACGGGGAAGTGCTTAGATCCCCTGAAGAGCAGGGTGCCAACAACTCATGACCAGCGGGGAGCCCTTTGCAGTACGCAGACCAGGCCAGGCAGCAACAGAGGCAAAGCGCTTCTCTCGAATTTCGAGGGAGGACATAACCCAATCGAAGCAGCAAGGCAAAAAGAGAAACGGTGGTGCAGCGGAGAGGCTAGCACATGACCCAGAGGGGCGCATCGGAACGCTCCGGACCTAGGAACGCCTCCAGCCACCCCACGACCGAGCTGAAAGACCACAGGCAAAGCGGGGAGAAAAGGAGATCGCCTCTGCCATAATGCAAGACTGAGAGCAGGAAACTGAGATAGGAGTTCGATGGTAATCCACAGACGGGCCGCAATCGATCGAGGCCGCAAGCACAGCCAGTAACAAGGTGGTGAGCAGGGACAGGGTGGCGAAACCATGGGCCACTTAAACACTTAAGGGTACGGACAGAGCCCGGCCCAGGGAGGAATACGCAGGAGACTGACAGAGAAAGCACAAGAGCGCACACGCACGGAGGAAAGCACACACATGCAGGAAAGCAGGAAGTCCATCCCCACGGACCATCCGATGCCCCGGGAGTGGGTGGGAGGCCAGCCCGCACCTGCTGAGGGGCCCCCTACGTGAGAGAACATACCCCAGTTGCTTCACTGAGCGTTGGTGTTCTCCTGAAGTCCTGCTGTTAAACGTGGCCATGACGAGCTGTGAGGGGCTGAGGACTGCTTAAGTTTGACTGACAGGTTGTATTTGCCCGCCCCCAGTGGCTACGGATTGGCCTGTTTTCTGGCTGTCCTATTGGATTTTGTATTTGAATTGAAACACACGCACAACGCGCGTGCGCATCTCGGGCAAGTACTCGAGATAAGTACCGCTTTGCCGCGGCTCTCTCTGTTGCTTCACTGAGCGTTGGTGTTCTCCTGAAGTCCTGCTGTTAAACGTGGCCGCGACGAGCCGTGAGGGGCTGAGGACTGCTCCAGGTGATTGAGTGTGCCTATTGGCTCTGACTTTCCTGACTACTAAGCAACGCTCAAACATTTTTGCTCAAACATTTTGGCTGATTGCATTTTTTTTTCTTTTCTCAGTTTGACTGACAGGTTGTATTTGTCCGCCCCCAGTGGCTACGGATTGGCCTGTTTTCTGGCTCTCCTATTTGAACTAAAACACATGCGCATCGCGCGCGTGCATTTCGGGCAAGTACTTGAGATAAGTACCGCTTTGCCGCTTAGCCACGGAGTCGCGGCTAAGCTAAGGCTAAGTTTGGGATTATTCTTTTGAATTATTCTTGTGTTTTTTTTTTTTAATTTTCCATTTACAAGGCCATAAGCGCTCTTCTGACATTCAGATTGGCCCTCTTGATTTCTATAATATTGTGGATCTGTGTTTTTTTGTTTTTTTTCTCTCTCCCTCCCATTCTCTTTATTTCTTTCTTTGTTGATTTCCTTTTGGACGCCAGCCTGCTTTAATTCTTCTGTGCTGTATTGTGCTGTAACATTGTGATCTCAAGATCCTACATAATGACTTCCTACACTTCCTACAAACTAACAACCTGTATGCCGCCCATTCTACCACTAACAACTGCTTCTCAACCCAAATTGACATTACAATTCCCCCCTGATTCTGCTCTGTTTCTACAAACTTTTTTTTCAGCCACATCGATCACACCTCGGTCTGGCGGTATGCAAACAAGATTCCCTTTTCACTTCCCAAACTCTAGATTAGACATATCTGTACCTGTCTCTCCAGTCTCGAGTCCAGCAAGTGAGACTCGCACTCCTTCCCCCTTGACCATTGTCAATGAAGCGCAACGCACTCCATCTAGGCCCATTAACATGCAGCCTATATCAGATTTGGCAATGATGGAATCAACTAAAAATTGCCAAGGGGGCCAAAACTCGAGGCTGTCTTTTTCCCCAATAGTATTTCCCCAACTTTTATCCTATTCCATGGCACTCTCAATTCATGCTAGCCCGCATGAGTCTGATCACTCTATTCGGGGGATTCAATGTATATCCAGCGCAACTTCTGCGTCCTCTGACGCGCTACATGCAAATTCCTAACCAATGCTTAAATCCTTTGCACTACCAACTCCACGCCCCAACTCAGCATACCCTACTGATAATAGTGCACAATCTCTGTTATTGATACAACCTGCTCTTGCAGCAATTAATACAGCTGTGTTCAGTTTGTGCAAACGTTTTGAATCTTTAGATTCTAAAGTCATGCGACAAACCTTACAATTTGAGGAATTGATGAAATGGTTGTCTGTGCAACAGCTGACCAAAGCCTCCCCAAGTAGGGAAGGCTCGGATGAGCCTGTACAATGATCCCCAGACATGTGGACATAGGAACTTTAAATCATACCACCGCGCACTCCCCGGCAACAACAGCGCCGGCGGTGGCTCTGGCTGCTTTGGCCCCCTGCCCTCTTCCACCAATCTCTGGTATTATGGGTCTCGAGGCACCTCATGAGGAGGAAATTGGTTTGCCTGTCCCAAATCCAATTGCAAGTGCCAAAGTGCCTCTCGGTCAAGTGGAGATCCCCAAGGCGCAATCCGCTTGCACGGATGGTCAAAGTCATTCACAACAATCGAAATCCAAAAATCCTAAATATAAAAGCAACAACAAAAAAAATCAACCATTCCAATTAAGAAAACAAAAAACATGATTGGAACAAAAAATTATAAAAGTACTTTGAATTCTTTTTTTAAAGCACTTGGCTATCTGCTGTGCCTATCACCCTTCTGCCCCAGCTTCAAACACCCCTGACCAACCCAAAGCAGCCGAGGTCACCAACCAGGCAATACCTCCAACATCAGATAACAATGCCAAAAGCACTTCCAATCTTCTCTTTAAACCCCTTAGTATATCAACTACTTTGGCTGAAGGTCCTCCTGAGTCTGATCTAAACGCTATTAATCGAGCCAAAACGGCCGAGGCAATTAACCCGGTACCATTTCCAAGTACAGATACTAATGCCAAAATAAGATCAGCTGTGATACATTCTCCATTAACACAGTTGATTTATGCCCTTCGTGACGCTCAGAAAGTGCCCACTACCTCCACATGCGGCAATCCAATTTCAACATCTAATGGTCGAATGGCAGTGGACTCTGACTTATTGGGTCTACTTGTGCCCTCACAGTTGGCCGTGGCCCCCCTAAGGCCACACAAAACAGTATCCTTTGCACCATTACCGCAACAACCATGTTCGCTGGATTCCACTCTATCTCAGCAACTAACCGAACAACTGAAAAAAAGTGTGGACGAATATCTATCCAGTAATCTTGCGATGGCAGTCTCGCAAGTAGCTGCCCATCCTTCTTGTCCAAATATGGTGTCCCGAGGAGATAACAATCTGGCTGATTCCTCTAATCAAGTCAACTTAGGCGAATTAAGACCAACTCAGAGGCAGAGGCAAAGGAATAACTGGCAAAATAAAACAGCTGGTACTGTGGCGCCTTCAAAATGGACGCCTTGCAGAAATCCGCAGCGTGCTAAGTTTCACACGCTGATCTTAAAATGTAGAGAGGGCAACTTTCCAGTCTATGATCTCAATCGCCAAAGTGTACTGAATATATTTGGTGAAATTGATGATTTGTCCAATATATCTACATTTGACATAGACCAGATTGAATTCCTAACCAACACTCCGCTCTCTGTGGTGAGACTCTGGATTCCATCTGGAGTTGTTTGGAACTCTAATTGGCGTAGCAAAATGCTTTTGTTTAATATGGGTTTTTTACTAGCGGAGGACCCTCGCAATGCTCTAACTAAAACCAAAACAAACATCATCGCACCTAACATTTACCAAGGTTCTAAGCGTGATTCTAGTGAAAATCGGGCAGCTGAAGGGTCTGAACAATAACCATTACAACCTGCATCTCCACAATGTATTTCGTTTGACAATGTGAGTATTGTTAGCTGGAATTCCGAGGGCATAATCATCTATCTAGTGCATTCAGAGAGATGCCTGATTCTTTTCACATTATACAGGAGACATGGCTTATTAAACCTCTAGTGTGGGACAATTATGAACTGTCACTTATTCCTGCAATTTCAACTGGAGGTCGTCCTTCATCTGGCCTCCTTATCGCAGTAAATATGAAAGCAGGTTTTTCAATTGTTCCATGGGCCTCTGTGGGAATACATCTACAGCTAGTTAAAATCCTCCATGGCCAACAAGTACTTGCTTTAATAAATATTTACAGAAACATTGCTAGCATGGCTGATGATGTTTTTTGCTGGTTTAGATGAATTGTTTCATCTTATTTCATTGGATAGTTCAATCACTCACACAATCACATTGGGTGACTTAAACCTAAATTGTTGGAAAGACAGTCCCCAGAATCAAGCAGTGTCCAAGTGGAAATCAATCATGTATGATCGAAATTACCATATGGTAAGTGGCGCAGTGCAGGGTGATACGCCTCCCCATCACACATGGCACCGCGGTCCCTTTACCACCATAATTGATTACATGTACGTTGACACTGCTCTGTTTCAAAGGATTGAAACTCTAATCATCAAAGAACATCCAATGAGTGACCACAGTTTACTGATCCTTATGCTAAAATTGCCACAAATGCTGAAACGAAATGGGGCTTACTATCATGCGTCTTTAGGCGTGAACACCTCACGTACACACCTGAAGTGGAATTATGGCACTTTGAGTCAGTTTGAGCATCTAGTCAATGGCAATGTGAATGTCACAGATAGAAATCAGTATACTGAATTGCTACATCCATTTGCTTGAACAATAGCAATTCCGAAAGGCAATATTATTAGACATCCCCATGCCTTTGACTCCATTATTGCAAAAAAAGAGCTGAATTCAGGTTGCTCAAAAGACAAATACTCACTTCTATGTCAACCTCTAAGTGGCAAGAGCAGAAAACTGAGAAATGCAAATATAAAAATTGCCTTTTTGGTAGAAAGCCGATTATATTCCAACAAGACAGCGAAGCCATGGCCCACGCAATGCATAATAAAAACTCCTCTGGCATGTGGTTTTTGTTAAACAATCACACTTGCCATCTTCAAGCTGATGCCCAACTAAACGGTGTATCTGAGCAAGTATGGGTAAACCATTTTTCTAACTTATATGCTGACTCTCAATATGCCAGTCTCCCCTATAGACCAATCTCTACATCAACTTAGCAGGTTGACGTAGCACATGAAACAATACACAATATTGTACAGAAAATCAGCTGTTCACGAGCGGAAGGCCCTAATGGGCTATCTAACCAGATGTTTAAAACACACCCGCAAATCTGGACAAATATATTGTTCACAATTTTCACAGATATACTAAAAACACGTAACATACCTGCTTCATGGAAATCTTCTATTATCATTCCCATCTTCAAAAAAGGCGATCGAACTGCTCCAGCTAACTACGCCCAATAGCGTTGTTAGATGCTCCAGGCAAGATATTTACTAGGCTAGTACTCCGTGAATTCAACAGCTGGACACGGATCAGTGATCATCGTGACCCTAACCAGACAGGGTTCATTGCGGGCATGGGAATGAACATTAATCTTCTAACTCTCAATGCCATTAAAGCACATTGCCAGGAAAGCAAGCAGCAGGTCTTTTTTGGGTTTATAGATTTAAATGCTGCATTTGATTCTGTCAGTCGTCGACTCTTATTGGGAAAGCTACTCAGAGACAATTGTCCGTCCACCCTATATGACATTATCTTTTCACTACACCATGAGACTTCAGTTCGTATTAGAATTAGTGTGGATGGACTGCTAACAGAAAAAATGTCCACTTACCGAGGTCTAAAGCAGGGTGCTCCACAGCCTTTAATTACTATATTCATGAAGTGAAAGACCTCCTAGCAAAAATCATTTCAGACTCCCCTAAAATAAACATTGTTCAAATACAAGCGCGAATGTACGCTGACGATTTGGTTCTTATATTAAGAACCCAAGTTGGCCTACAATGCTTACTTAATGCTTTTCAAGAGTATGTAAAGATCAATGAATTATCAATTAATTCCTCCAAAACACAAATTGTACAATACTCTCCCAGAAGACAAGGGCCTCTCTCTTTTGTTTGGCCCATCGGCTGCATTCCAATTCAAGTAGTACCAAGCTATTGCTATCTGGGAATGGTTTTTGATGGCAAGTGGAAAGGGCAAAGAAAGCTGGAACGGATAGAGACCAAGCTAACATCAGCTATATCTCAAGAACGTATCATCATGCATAAATTTGGCAAATTCTCGATCTTGCCGGTTTGGCACATCTGGACCAAAAAAATCGTCCCGATATTGTTATACGGGCTTGAGTCATTGCAAACTGAGTCCCCATTTAAATTTAACCAATGGGAAGCTAAATTCTGGCGTTCTGTGCTCCATCTGCTCCAAAGTACACCCATTGCATGGCTGAGATATGAGCTTGGGTTACTTTCTCTCCAAGCCCATTACAGCTGGCGCCTGTGTGCCTTATTTAGGAAATGTTTGTTGTCATCAAAGGAGGAGGTACTACTAAAACATCTTTCACACCATCTGTTTTCTGACAAACATGTTTTTGTAAGCAATTGGTTAGATACACCTTATCACATCCTGGCTAAAGCTGACATAACGATTGATCTGTTATTGAACAATCCGGACAAAGCAAAATTTAAGATACATCAATTGGATTGGATCAACACCTGTGAGCAGTGTTTGACCTTCCGTGATGGTGACTCGATGCGTTTTCCACCAAAAAGGGCAGGCGTCCTACCCCCTTATCTGATACAGTGTCCCACTCCCAAATATCGTAGTGGCATTTTACGACTCCGCCTCAATTTGTGGATCACAAACGACATAAAAACAAGACGACGCATTGTGAGTCTAGACCAAAATTTCTGCCGTTTTTGTAAAATCGCCACCATCCCCGAAACGCTCACTCATCTGATTACGGAGTGTACAATGCTTAGGTCTAAGCGTGAAATTGTTTTCTCAAGACATTGTGAATATTTGGGGAATTTATCACAAATTGAATGTTGGGCGGTAGTGCTGGGCAGCCATAACATGGCAATACAGATTGCAGCAGTTAACTTTTTGCACAGCCTAAATTTGGAGGCAGACGAAACTGAAATTGAAAACAGGGAAAGTGAAACTAAAAAAACGATAAGAGTGCTATTGTATGCTAATGAATCCTTTCTGTTGTTCTTTCTCTACCATTTTTTTCTTTTCTTATTATTGTGCTTAACAATTTTTTTTCCTTTTAATGATATATTTGATTTGGTATTGTATAAGATATGAGTGCTACTTTCTTGCCTTGTTTAACAACAAATTTTGGGAAATCTATTATACTTTGTGCGATTAATTAATTACTGCTAGATTATTCTGTTAGTTTGATAATAACGAATGAATCAGTCAATTGGAATGAATTTGTATTGTAATCAATTTTTAACATAAGCTTGTAATTGCTTTGTGAATGTTCTCTTTGTATTTCGATTTGTTTTAAATGAAATTTTGAAAGGTTGATTAAATTCAGCCAAATCACATAAAGGAAAAGAATAAAAAATTAAAAAAATACCCCAGGGCAACAGAAGTGAAATGAAAAACTGCCCAGTGGGGAAGTGACCAGAAGGAGAACCCTCAAACTTATCAGCAATGGGGAAGACTGCACCCAGATAAAAGTCGGCCTTTGCCGCCAACAACGGCACAAGTAGTCCCCACACCCGAAGAAGAAACAACAATCCAACATTGCCTGCAGTTCAAATAACAACGTGGGAGGGCACAACCCTTCGACTTGGTGAAGGAGGACGAAAGGGTCCAAAGGAAGGTGGAAATAGCCCTGAGACCCCCAAAGAGGAAGAAATAGGGAACGGCAGTGCTTCAGGGCACATATCGCTCCTGACTGAGGAACAGAAGTGCAATAGATCAGTAAAAGTCGAGAGCAAGTGCGACCATGACCCCAGGGGCGCACACACGGTCCAGAGCACAAAAGAAGATACTGGTGCAGGAGGCACCAAGGGAACTAACAGAGGCACCTGAAGAAGGGTAATAAGCCCATCCACCTACAGAAGGAGAGCCCGCCAAGACATTAAGTTGCACCGGCCAAGAGTGTGCATAGTCATAGGGGAAAGGGAACCATAATAACAACACTGGGGGTGAGCAACTAGCTGATCACAGAAGAGATGAGCCCAAGCCCGGCCTGTTTTACGGGGCAGTGAATGTGACCAGCAATAAAAGAGGGAACAAGAACCCTTAAACAGTAGACGCACCCCACAGCACTCGTGTTGTAAGACCAATAGCACGTTGAACTGTCCTGGGTCAAGATATAACTGCGCATAGTGCAACTCCATAAGGGAGTGACGGAGACATGCCGGACCAACAACGCTGAGGAAAAGGCAAGCAGACAAGCATGGAAACATGCGCCCACAAAAAAGACACGACTCAGCTTAACCAGACAGACGCCAGCACAAGTGCGGCGGACCCCCCCCAACAACAGGAAGAGAGGCAAGGCAATGGCCCCATACTCTAGGCCATAGCAGCGTTGAAGACATCATTGGAGCACAAACTAGATGCCATAATCGTAGATGTGGGCCTCCTAAGGCAGGATGTACGGGCCCTGGCAGACCAAGTGACACTGGTGGAGCAACAGGTACAGAACACTACTATCACAATGGCCCAATCCCAAATGATGGACGCATTGCAAAGCATACAAACCCTTGAGCATAGGGCTGAAGATGCAGAAGGAAGGGTCCAAAGAAATAATGTGTGAATCGACAGACTGTCAGAGGGAGAGGAAGGCAAAGAACAACCGAACTATGTGGAAAATCTATTGCTGCAGGAGGTGGGAGTAGGTGTGCTATCACAAGGCTTTGCAGTGGAAAGAGCCCACACAGCCCTCAACAGAAAACCCCTTCCAGGAGCACCCCCAAGGCCCAGCTAGCCAAAATTATTAACTTTAAGGACCGGGAAAAAATTCTGACATTTTCAAGAGAAGGAGGGGTGATCACAAGAAACTCATCCAAGATTGCAATATACCCGGACTACACGGCATTGGTGCAAAAACAAAGAGCACAATTTGGACCAACTAAAGCACGCCTCAGGAACGCAATCTTGACATACATGCTACTATACCCCACCAAATTAAAAGTGCTATGGAATGGTAGATCGCACCTTTTTGAAACTATGGAAGAAGCCCATGTATGGATGGATCAACAAGGACTCCCGCAGCTAAGTGCTAGGAACGTGCATAACAACAGAAATGTACCCCAGTAAGGTGGGGGGGGCTATTCCACGAAAAGACCCTCGATGCACAAGACACCAAAGAGGAAACATGAACTAGATTAAATAAAAACAGGAGACATAACCCTTAGGCTGCCTCAATGGACGCCATGACAGAGGACCCCAAGGACCCAAACAAGTTACAGATGCCAGTTCTAAGGCATCACACTACGGCGAGCCGGCCTCAGGGAACTGGGGCTGGGCAAGGAGAGTGGTGGAGCTCGAGCAGGGCGAGGGAGGCTGGGCGTTTGTTTATAGTTGTTTGTTGGAAGGAGGCACGAGACAGGGAGAACACACCACACACAAGGATCTGCACGACAGCGCAACTGGTAGAATGTATAAAGTTCAGGATAAGAAGAAGTATTACCGAACACCCTCAGAACACCGAACATAACCCGAACAACTCATGCAGAGTATGGGCTGTATCGACAACAAAGGAGGCGACACGGGACATGAACAGAAACGGCAGAGCAAAGGCCGAAGAAGTCGGAAAACTCGCACAGGAGCACAGGCGGGCCCATGGGTACAAACGGGCCGCGACATGAGAGGCTAAAATGAGCTCAGAAGAACTAACAATAGCCAACTGGAACGTCCGTGGGCTGAATGACTACGCCAAGAGGTTGAGAGTATATGTCTGGCTAAACAAAACAAAAGTGAAGGTAGTGATGCTGCAAGAGACACTTGACAAAAGAAGCAATCCAAGATAGCAAAGAAGTGGGGAGGACAAATGTATGGCTCAACTTACTCCAACTGCACCAGAGGAGTGCTGACGTGGGTAGCCCCCAATATCCCATTTCAACTTATAGCATAAGAACAAGATAAAGAAGGCAGGCTGATTATAGTACACGGAATGCTAGAAAATAGAGAAGTGTGTCTGGTAAACACGTATGCCCCAAACCATGATGCAACCACGTTCTTTAAGGCACTTGCACCATGACTGGCCCCATACAGGGAGGCGTCCTACATCTGGGCAGGTGACTTCAACTGAACACTAAACCCGATGGTGGATAGGTCAGATGACAAGCCCAACAAATCAGCACCACCAACAAAAGTCTTAAAGACTATTCTAAAGCACTGTCTGGAGGAAGATGCAAGAAGAAACCACGGGGTACTCACTCTACAGCGCCCCGCATGGGACGTACACACGTATTGATTATATGTTCACAGGCATCGAAACCCTGGGAGAATTGTTACGCTCACCTGGTCTCTGCGGAGGCGTTGGGGCACGGCTGCAGCCCTGCCGGGGGTGAGGTCGCTCGGGTCCGACTTCGCCCTCGGCGCTTATGTGGTGACTGGTGGTAATAGGTGATGCTGCTCGGGACTGCTCCTGCGTGGAGAATAGGGAGTGTGAGTATGCCAGCTTGTGCACCTGATCCCCTTCCAGACCCCTTCTCCCAAACCGTGGTACCCATGGGATGCGCTGTGCCTGGAAAGCTCACCTGTTGATTAGTTTTGGCACGCACTCCGTCCTGCTGCTTCTGACAGGGGCGCTTGTATGATCTGGACCGAGTTCCTTCACTGGTCCCTTACACGTGGAAGTCCAGTCCTGCTGCGACTAAGCCACTATACTTCAGATAAGTGTTCCTGTTTGCCTTTGTCTTTCCTCGTCTGTTTTTGTTGTATTGTAAAGTTCGTTGTCTTGTATTGCTATCTGTTCCACTTTTGAGGTTTGCGCTTTTGCTTTCTTCCCTTGCAGGTGATGTTGCCGGCCTGGCAGAAGCTGCGCAGCTCGAGGCGACAGCCGGAGGGAATGAGGAACAAAGTTGCAGCGGTAGAGTAGCTGGTAAGTTGCTAACTAAGGGGCGCGCAGGATTCAAATGCGGCACAGCCCTAGGACAGATGTTCTAACCTTGTCTTTCTTCTTCTTCACAGGGTCCGAGTTCATGGATGCGGAGTGCGGTGCTGCAGCGTCGGGATCAAGATGTCGGGAGCTGAGTCTGCAGATGAAGCGATGAAGCACCGGTTTCCTGGAGGTGAGTATGCAGGAGAACGCCTGGTTACAAAGGTAAGTAAACTGGTCCAAGCGGCGGTGAGCGTCATGTTGCACGCAAGTGCATAGTAACGTGAAGCACCGGCCTTAAGGATGGAGCAGCTTATATAGCTGGGCTTCTGAACCACGACTACCAGGTTCAGCCTGCCTGCCACACCCGATGAGTCAACACATGAAGACCAGGCCTAGAGAGCCACACCCGATGAGTCAGCACATGAGGATGTTCCCTGGAATAAAGGCTTTCAGCTCCTGGAAAGTTCTTGTAAAATAAAAGCACTCCTGCACTGAAATAAAGTGTTCCTGCTCACATCTCTATATGAGCCTGGCGCCAAAGGCACCAGGACTGAGTCCAGCCAGGGTCCCTGTGTTTATAGGTCCCAAAGGGACATAAGTGAGTGAAGTGACCCATTGCCCCCATGACTAGATGGTGTGGTTTTTGTGTTCTGGGGCCTGTGGCCATGACAGGAATTTACCAGAATACACTTCAGTGCGAGAGCACTCTCGGACCATGCACCGCTAGTTGCAACATGGCAATACACACATAGGAAGACCCCTATACCAATGTGGCGACTAAGGGAGGAAGCACTGCTGGAGGGGGACATATGCAGGACACAATAGAAGACGACTTCCTTCAAAATAAAGGTAGTGTAGATAGTCCCGGAACAATATGGGATGCCTTTAAAGTGGTGGTCAGGGGAGCAGCAATTGGGAAGTCACACGGACTGAAAAGGAGCATTCTGACCAAACTGAGGAGGGTAGAGGAAGAGATAGAAAAGGTGGAAAGACAGGGAGACATGGCTGGGAAAGAACCTGCAGAACTGATGACATGCAGAGGGCGACAAGCCTGGCAGACCCCTAGCCTAGTTAACAAAGCAAGGCACAAAGAAGGACCCGATTAATGCAATTAGAGATAGGACGGATCCAAGAGGGAATCAACTAGGTATTCTCACAGTTCTACGAGAAGCTGTACTCTCAGAACCGCGAGGTAGACACATGAGATATAACCAAGGCCCTATCCCAAATCAATGTTCCAAAATTAAACGACAAACAGATGATCCTCGAAGCCCCCATAACAGCAGAAGAAATAGAAGTGGTAACAGATAGTCTCCCGACAGCTAAGACCCCGGGAACTGACGGGTTACCCAGAGAGTTCTATTAAAAATATAAGCAGACGCTCACACCAAAATTGCTGGAGGTTTACGAAGAGGCGTACAAATAGGGGCAATTACCAGACAGTAGGATAGAATCCCTGATAATACCCATACTGAAGCCAGGGAAGCCACCTCTGGATTGTGGTTCATACAGACCAATTTCCATGATTAACCAGAATAACAAAATCCTGACAGCAACCCTGGCTAATAGACTCAAACGGGTCATACATAAACTGGTACATTCGGACCAGACGGGTTACGTCCCAGGTTAAACACCACATGGAACTTGCGTAGACTGCACCACGTCATGGACCAGATTAAACAAAGAAGGGAACAATGCGTGGTAGCATTAGACTCTGTGAACTGGAATTGGCTGCTCCACACACTGGCGCATTTTGGTATAGGGCAGGGCTTCCTCCAGTGGATCAAGCTACTATACAAAGACCCCAGGGCAAGGGTGAGGACGGATAAACGCATCTCAGAGGCGTGGAAAAAATACATAGAGGCAGGAAGCAGGGATGCCTGCTGATGCTCTACATATTGGCTTTAGAATGATTAGAAGTCTTCTTGAGGGCGGAGTATGACGATACAGTGATCAAAATAGATAATATCACCCACCTAGTCTCGGTATACGCAGACAACACGCTCCCATTTCTAGCTAATCCACAACTTAACTTACCAGACCTGTTGAGGGCGGTAGACGCATTTGGCAGACTGTCCGGTATCTCCACTAATAGAGAGAAATCATCCCTGTACCCACTAGCAGAACTCAGACAGGTCAGCATAGCCCGACTGCCCGAATGGGGCCTCACATGGGCACCAAGAACCTTCCATTACCTGGGCATCGATATACACCATGACCTCACAGACACACATAAGGCCAATACGCAAACTGCCCAGGAAAAAATGGTTAAGTCCATAAGGTTCTGGAAGACACTACCATTAGGGATGATAGGGAGGGCAGCCCTGCTGAAGATGACGGTGCTTCCCCACCTCCTATACTATTTCACAAACATACCCTACAATGTACCTGGGAGATTCTTTAAACAACTGAACACAATAACGCAGAATTTTCTATGGGGAGAGGGAAGAAACAGGTTGGCACTTAACACATTACAAAGAGACTATGAATCTGGGGAAATTAACCTGCTCGACTTCGAACGATGCCACTTGGCAGGGCAACTGCAATTTGCGGTGCGATGGCTGGGGGACGATACATCCATTGACTCATTATTACAACCAGCACTGCAGCATTGCCATTTGAGAGAGGTAATATGGATGGAGAAGTCCCTAACCCGAACGCTCCCCAACCTGGCTAGACTAGGCCTAATCTTATGGAAGAAAGTGTGGAAAACCCAGGCAACTCCGGATCCTTGCTCAATGCAGATTGCCCTAATGAGGCTGGCGAATACCCGATCTAACGCCCTCGCTGCCTATCAGAAACATTCGGAAGCCAAAGGCATAGATCAGCATTGGGGACTTATGGAAAGAGGGACAATGGGTGGAATTTCAGACCCTGAGAGAACAATACGACATACATGCAGGCTAATTTATGTTGCACAACAGTATGGTCACAACAAAAAAAAAAAGATGGCCAGAGTTATCACAGCAGGCACTGGATGCATGGCATGAAGGAGGACAAAAAGTGCCAGGCTCTATGAGCAGCTCCTGAAAAGCCAGAACACACAGGAACTGTAATCACGTGGAAAGTGGGAGAAAGGCCTTCAAAGAGCCTTCACAGACCAAGAATGGAAAAGGGCCTCAAGATATATAAAGAAGGTCTCCACGAATGCGAGATTCAGGCAGACACAGCTCTACGTCACCCAGGGGGCATACCTCACCCCAAGCAGGATATCTAGGATGGGGAGTAGAGCAATCCAAAGTGGTCACCGATGCGCAATGGAAACGCAGATATGCTGCACATGTTCTGGGCCTGCCCGGTAATAAAATTCTGAGAAGGTACCAATGCAAGAGCGGAGGAAGGGGGAATCCACATGCAGGCGTGGTCGCCAGAGTCCTATCTGCTGGGACTGAAGCCAAAATGAAAGATTTGATCTCTATCCTAGCTAAGCGCCGAATAGCAACGGGGTGGAAATCCAACACAGGTCCGAACATGGAAGCATGGTGGGCAGACTTGAAGCGATGTTCACTAGCCGAAACAACAGTATGGACCAGGGCATTGCAGAGTGGGACTAGAGAGAGCAATGACAAGATACTTGCATGGACTATGCTAATACAGGAACTGTTTGAACCCGGGGACGGGCATAACACGGACACCTCTAGCGAGCCAGAAGGAGTGGAACAAAACGTAGAAGAAACTGAAGTGCAGCGTTAACGGAGAGCGGAATGAGCCGAGAAGGGATAGTTCAGGTACTAAATAACCCAGAAGAGACAGACACTCAGCCCGGCAGAAGCAACAAAAGATCCAAAAACAAAGGATCAGGACCACCTGATAGGACATTGATGGAGTGGGATTTTCCCACCACAGCGTGCAAGAATGAATGTTATGTTATTTGTGGTTTGTTTATAAGTTGTATAAAAAACAATAAAGAGTTTTTTATAAAAACATGTGAATACCATCTCGTTTTTGGGGTTCCCATTGTTTCCCACAGGTGTTGCTATGGGGTAGTGCTCCAGATAAGATTTTGAAGTGGGAGTTTTTTGTACACCCTATTTTGTAAAGTTGCAAGTAAAATGATTTTTTAGGGTGTCAAAAGTAAGTCCAATTGCCAATGGCAGTATTTTTAAAGTGAGCAAAAATATGTTTGAACTTTAAAATGGAAATGTTTTAGTAGAAAATATTTTTTTGCACTGAGTTGTTCATGCACATTAAACAGATATATTTTCGAGCTTCAGCTAACAGAGTTATAATAGTTTCTTCCTGTGGCACTATGTGCACTACTGGTTTAAACATAAACATGGGGCTGCATGGGTGTAATCAGTAGGAAGAGCTCCTAGTCATCTTTTCCCTGTTTTTTGTTGGCAGTATTAACCATTTTTAGTGAGTAAAAGTGGCAGATATAACAGAGCAGGATCCTTGTAAGATGGCAGAAATCCTTCACTGGCCATGCCCAAAGACCAACAATAAAGTACAACATTTTTTGCAAGTTGCAAACTTCTATCATTTTATACCTCATTTTTCAAAATTGTGCAACCGATTAGCAATCTCCTGGAAGAAAGGGGCTCCCCTTTTCCCTCTGCTCTGGTTCTAGTAGAACCTGACACTACAAAGGCTTTCATCATTGAACCCGATGTATCTGCTCATGCCTTTGGGGCAGCATTTAAACAAATGCAGGAAGATGGAACTCATACATACTGTGGCCTACCTTTCCTGTACCTTTTTGGACCATGAAAAGAATTACACAACAATGGATACAGAGTTCTTAGCAATACACCAAGCATTCCTGGACTGCATACACTTATTCATAGGGACACGGCCAACAACCGTAATGTACAAGTCTTTCAAAATCATGAATGCCAAAACAGCCACCAGGCCAGTGTTTTTGTTGCATCCGACAACTACTATATTACATACTTAGCAGGAACACAAAACATGTTGGCTGACTATCGATCTAGAAAATGCGATCCAAAGAAACAGCTTAAGCTACCGGCCAGAATCATAGCACCCAAATTGCTGGTCTATTAAATATGCAATTTCCTATCACAAGTCCATGAAGTTACACAAGAACTGGATGTTCCTACTAGAGTTCCACAGATATCCATACACAAGGGATCACCATTTTATAAACATCGGTTGCACCTTCCCGCAGCACTACAGTGTTGTGACTCCTTGTCTACTGGATAAAGAGGAATCTCTTCCTCATTGGAACTTAGAAAAAGTTTCTATTTGGTGTCCGACTGACGCTAAAGATGTCAAGGACTGTGTTTATTCTTAAATGGTATGTCTCCAAGTAAATATTCCCAGACATATGCCATATAGACATATCCAACCTGCCTGCTGGCCCTCGCCAGACCCTTTCATTTTGGACTTTAGGCCGTTATACAACTATCATGGTCGCTGTTGAATCTTTTACCAAAACTGGTCATTCTACTCCCATGACCGGTTGTGAGGTGTCAGAAATGAGAGGCAGACACAAAGTTGTAATTTTCTCATTATCAGACATCTTTATTAAACCGAAATGGGTGGGATAAACGCCTCCCTATCCAAACAATAGTTTCCCTACCTAGAAAACTAAAATTAAAGACCAGTCTGTCTCAAGTCATTAAACATATAAACTGTCCTTGAGTCCAAAACATTCTAATCTGGCCATCATACTAGAAATGAACGACTAAGGGTCAAAGGACATGTTTCTGACTTATGGTTGGCAAAGAGCATTCATGGTCAAAGTAAATGGATAAATCCAACAGAAAAGTATTTTCAAAGGAGAAACCCTTTTCCACCCTTGGATCCCTTGGATCCAGAGGGTGGTTCTCTTCCCCAGGATATTTAGGTAGAATAGCAAACGTGTCTCTTCCAAACAACAATTTCTGAGGTTTAGGTAGGATGGCAAAGTGTCTCTGTCACACAACAGTTCCTTCGGTTCTTGAAGTTAGTTTTACAAAGCTCTTATGCAGACAGTTCTTATTCAAAAATGTGAAATTCCACACAAGGTTTCTTAACCTTCTCCTGTACTTTGGCAGATTACCTGATGTATTTCTTGTGAACTGTTCAGATTTCCACACTCGTGATTCAACCAAACAACTAGTCTCCATATACAGTTTTGGGTTTCTTTCAATCCGCATCAACTCCTTCCTCCTCGTCCTCGTCTCAGTACTTGAGGCTTTATGGGAGTTGAAGAGTTGAAAAAGCATTACAAACAGGAAATGTTGGAGTGGTGTAATGTATGTTGGAAGCATGAGTGGAACTCTGTCTAGAGTGACCTAAAGTAAGGGGTTTCTGGGTTCTACAATCAAGAAGATTTGTGAGAGAACAACCAGCTATCAAGATATTGTATATTATAAGATCTTCATTGGGAATGGGCGAATACAGAGTTTCTTTCAACTGAGACATTCCCACTCTCCGGCAGGCGTCTCCTACCATATGATCCTCCCTCACATTACCAACCCCAGGGTCAGGATCAGGTAACGGCCGTCATCCCCTGGCCACATGGGAGGAGGCCACACCCGGGGAATTAGTGGTGACTCCACAGGATTCATCACAGGAGTACACCCAAAGGGCCTTAAACTGCCTGTGTATTCTTTTAAGAATATTTTCTACTGCATGGTCTTCAGATTGATATAGTTTCTGAAAGAGGACTGCAATATGTAAATGTCTGGGAATACATAATTTTCTATCCTCTGGATATCGCCTACAAGCAAACAGTCAGACAGAACGGTTAAATCAATTCCTCAATCAGTATTTGTGTTGACTCTCGTCTGCCGCCTAAGGTGACTGGGCGGATCTCCTGCTTGTTGCAGAATTTGAATACAACAGTATCTATATTGCCATCAGCAACAGTCTGTTCTTTGTTCTTACGGTTACCATCCTCGTGTGTTTCAGTCTTCCATGCACACTGACGATACGGTACCCACCGATGAAGCCCTTGCAACTACAATATAGGACACCTATGCCCAAGACCTTTTGGAATCCACAACAAGCCAGGTCATCGACCAAGAAATACACAAATGCAAATCAGAGTGCAGCTCATCCTTTTTACACAGGTGATTAAGTGCGACGATGAGGCCGTTATCTGCCAAAGCATTTGTCCCAGTCAAAGATTGTCTGTGATAATTTGGACCAAAAACACACGAATTGGACCATATAGGGACTCACACCTCGAGATTTCCCTAATCGTAAGTTATCACAAAATTAAATCTCAGGTAATTTGGCTTTACATGATTTACAAATGTATAACTACTGCCAATCGCACACCTCCTACTAAACTAAGCTAGAACCTCATGTATTTTCTACCCCTAGGTTGCGCTGATGGTCCACTTATCTAGGGTGAGGGGATAGGTAGAGAGACTTGCCCTATTGCTTATCTTTCCAATTACTGAAAACTATTAAAAAGGCACATGTCGAAATACCCAGAGCATGTGTCTTCTGCTTTACAAAGGAAATAATGTAAAAAAAATGTTGTTCTATGAAAAAGCTGATGTTTAAAAAATCTACTAAAATTGTTACCAAACTGACTATTTTTCAAAATCACAGTAACATAGGACTGACATACCTCACTATTCAACCCAACACACTATGTTAGAGTCCTAATCATTTCAAACTTTTGTGGTAGTGTTTGTGGAGTGCATTTACATCCTTTCTGTTACTAAGGAAAGGATAATTTGGCAATTTCAATCGGGTGCATTGGTTCTTACCGTAATTTTAGAAGTCCCAAATTATTCGGTCCATGTGGATGGGGCAACTGTAAATTTATTTTTTTCGGACGCCTCATTTTCGAGCGTTCTAAAATACCTACAGAGTGCAAAAACAAATATGACTATGGGCTGTTTGTGGGGGGCCACCATCTTAATTTTTATTATTTAAATGAGACATTGCTAGTGCTTCAGTTATATTGGTCGTGTTATGTAAACATGGCTTCTTGTATCTCTACCAGATTATGTTTCCAGGAACCATGATGCAGGCAGCAAAATAAAATGCGGCATAGAACAAGCATCGTTTTTGACTCTGCAGGAAGTTTAACATTCGTTTCTTACCTCGTGGTGTGGGGCTGTGCGGTTTCCCTTTCCTCGTCTCGAGCGGTCTGCTACGTGAGCTGCAGTCCGGCTCGAGTGTTTGTTTTTGTTAATGAGCCTGCGCGTCTGTTCCATAGGACAAGAACGTCATTGGGTCTCCCATGGGAATCTTGTGCGCCATCTTGGAGTGTCCTTCCTATAACTACTAACCTCCTCAGTATCGTCCCTTTCTAGGTCAAGCAGGGTTTTGATAGAATAAGGGCCGGCATTTGAAACAGAGGCATTTGAAACAGATGATGCTCTTGTTAGATAGATATTCTATACACTGAACATTGAATGTAGGACTTAGATTGTTACAGGTCCACAACAGTGTTTAGCCATTGTAGTTTATGATTTCTGTATATATCCAACACGGGTTATGTGATGCATTTGAAGAATACTATGCATTGAAGACCATTTTATGCTTTTTTGATTTCACTATATGTCATTATTAACAATATTGTAACTTGTCACAAATGTTTTGTGTCTTCTGCTTAATATAAATTGTGTACATTCACAGCCCCTGACGTGTGTGTTTGCTAGTTGTCCTTTCCGGAGTCATTTTGTGGGCAATTCACTTAGGGATTTAGTCCATTAGTATAATTGTGAATGGTTCCCCAATATAACTTTATATGTGTTGTTTCATTCATTGACAACAATCGGAGTGAACCATCAGAGCAGCAGTACTATTTCCTTTTGATTTTAGAATAAGGGCCGGTGACATTTGTTCTCAATTGTCTGTTGTCAAATATGAAAAAACGGAGAAAATTACTGAAAGGATACCTAAAAAGCGTATTTGTTATTAATTACAGGACCAATGGTGGAAATTGTAAAAAGTTAGGATAGCGCATCTATAAAGACGCGTTGATAGCAACGAAATTCCTAGTTTTATTCGATATGTCCCTGCTTACTATCCTTAAGTGTATGTACTATCCTGCACAAGGGGCGGGTCTGGAATTTTTACAGAGTTGGCTACCGGTGGATGATCTTGAGGTCTTTGATGAAAAGGAAGGCAGTAACCATGGGTCACTATCTCTAGTGCCCAGGCATCTGACGTAATGCCCTGCCATTCGTCCAGATACCGAGCGATTCTGCCTCCCACCAGGGTCTTGTGGGTGAAGACCTCAAAGTGGCTCTGAAGCAGCTGCAGCAGTGGCTGAGGAGGTAGTAACCGCTGCTGTGACAGATCTAGCACCTCTCCCTTTTCCATCACGAAAGGGTTTTCTCTGTTGGCCTCTTTGACTGACCTGCCCCCTCCCTTTTCAAAAAGAGGAGTAGAAACGAAAGGGGCGACTCTTCCAGGAAGATGAGCCTGCGTAAGAGCGTTGTTGAGGCTGTTTTATAGCAGCGCTAAGTGATTTTGCTGCCGCTTTTGAGGCCTGCAGCTTCTCCAAGCTCTCGTCCGCCTTGCTGCCAAACAACCTCAAGCCGTCAAAGGGCATATTAAGTAATCTAGACTGCACATCAGGTGCAAAGCCAGATTTCCTTAGCCATGCAAACCTGCGTAGGACCATGCTAGATGCCATGGACCTGCTTAGACTATCAGCAGTGTCCAGTCCTGACTGAAGGCATTCCGCCATAGCCTCTTTACCATTGTTTACTATAGCCAGGAAACCATCCCGTTCCTCACCTTCTGGGATGCGATCAGATGCTGATGTCAGGCAGTCCCACGGGGTACATGTAAATCTCGCTAAAGTACAAGTTACACCAGTCGATTTAAGGGCCATGCGGCCCGAAGAAAAAAACTTTCCGGGCCCAAGCATCAACTTTTTTATCATCCCTGTCTGGTGGTATTGAGGAGTAAGCTGATTGCCTAGTGGAGGTTGAAGCTTGAACCACTAGACGTTCAGGGGAGGGATGTTTAGACAGATATTCCGGATCTGATAAAGATGGCCTGTATTTTGGTACAAATTTCGTGTTTACCGCTGAAATAGAATCAGGAGTATTCAAATTTACCATCACCCTCTTCTGAAGTGCTTTATGGAATGGAAGAACAGTATCTTTTAGAGGACCTTCACTCAGGATGTCCGTCATTTCATCCTGGTCGAAATTTGGGGAAGCTGCCTTCCAACCCATAAAATCAATGACCCTTCCCATGAGATTTCTATAACTAGGATCAGCATGATCTGTAGGGTCTGGTCTCTCAAATTCCACTTCAGGTGAAGTGTCTAGGCCACTGGCATTTTGGAGACAGTCATAAAGATATGTTATCTTGGAATTTGGGTCCACTAGCTCTTCAGGGACCTCTCTTGCTCCAAACCTAACTCCAGCTGAAGTGACATCCTCTTCAGAGGAGTGTTCTTCAAAAATGGATGACATGGATCTGAAGAATTCCTGTCTGGGTTCTTCAGGTAAAGAGGGTGGCATCGACTTAGGCATGGGCAATGGCGTCGACTTGGGTATCGGGATTAAAGAATGCCTCGATAAAGGCATCGATAAAGAAGACGCTGGCTTCGACGTTTTCGAAGGAGGCTTTGATACGATCGAAGAAGGCTTCGATAAAGTCAAAGGTGTTGACGCCATTTTTGTCGGCGGTTTCGATGCAGTAGTCGTCGACTGTGTCGAGTCGAGTATCGACTTCAACGCCAATGTCGATTCCGCTACCACCAATTTATGCACCAGAGGTTTTGTCTTAGTACAAGGCGTTGGGGAACTTACCCTTGATGACACTCTCGACTTTTCCGGCTCTCGCGTGTTTAGACTTTGATTTCCCTCTGTCACTTTTAGAGTGGGTAGAGGCATGATCTCCACGTGGCATCTTCGAGGGGGTCTGGGCCGCTTTCTCTAATATTTTAAACATCGAAGCCCTAAAGGCCTCCCATTTTTCAGGGCAATCGTGCTTGGATGGATAAGTCACTCTCCTCTCAGAGGAGGAAGAGGAGGAAAAAGACCTGTGACGTCGCTTTTATAGTCAAAGACGAGGAGGAATTCCTCAAGCGACTCTTCGATCTCGACCCCCTCGACCCGTGATTTTCGACTAGATTCATCCAAATCTTTTTGTCTTTTAGAAGACTTGTATGTTTCCTCCCCCACTGCCAGCTTACCTCGACGTTCCCCAAGAGCCTTATTGGACATGGCCTGGCAGGAACCACACTCGTCAACCCGATGGTCTGGGCTGAGACACCAGAGGCAATTCCGATGGGGGTCGGTTATTGACATTTTCCTACCACACTTCTGACATTTTTAAACCTGTCCTGGGTGTGGTGGGAGTAGATGACTAGGACATCGTCGAGAAAAAACCTGAGGCGCCGTTCGTGACATGAAGCAGTTGCTCGGAAAAACAGAACTGAGGTAATGGGCGCTGCTCGAGCCCTTTATACAGCGGACCACGTCTACGCTCGACGCGACCCTCGAGGGACTACGACTCCACAGCCTCAAACACAGCGCCCTCTAGTGAAAAAAAAATTCCGAAGCAGCAGAGCTGGGAGACAACATATCTAAAGATGAGGAATACGTGGGAGGACACAATCCATTCGAAATATAAGACACAGAACCTTATACTAAACATAAAATATGTGTCTCTTCCCATTGTTACCCCGTACCCTCCTTTTTCCATCTCCAGGTGGGGTACTTTAATGACAAAATAGTCTATGCTGTTAGTAATTGTGGAACAGCACACTACACAGTGCTGTGAAATCAGCCCTGAAGAAAGTGGTGAAACTAAATTTAGACCACTGAAACTGGTAGGCCAGACCGGACCTTTGCCAAAAATATATGCACCATTAGCATGGTAAAAGGTCGGCAAATTATCCTTTCCTTAGTAACAGAACGTATGGAAATGCATTCCACAAACACTACCACAAAGAGTTTCAAACAATTAGAACTCTAACATAGTGTGTGGGGTTGAATACTGAGGTATCTCGTCCTTTGTTACTGTGATTTTGAAAAATACTCAAGAGTTTGGTAACAATTTTAGTAGATTTCTTAAACATCTGCTTTTCAAAGAAAACAAATAAAATTGAAATTATTTCATTTGTAAAGCAGAAGACACATGCTCTGGGTATTTTGAAATGTGCCTTTTTAATAATTTTCAGTAATTGGAAAGATAAGCGACAGGGCAAGTCTCTCTACCTATCCCCTCACCCTAGATAAGCTAACCATCAGCGCAACCTAGGGTTAGAAAATACATGAGGGTTTAGCTTAGTTTGGTAGGAGATCGTGATAGGCAGGAGTTATACATTTGTAAACCATGTTAAACCAAATTACCTGTGATATTTTGGGCCATTGCAAATTGAGTCAACCCTTTTGAGGTCGCCACTCAGCTACCTTTAACTTGGCAGAGAGTACATCCAGTGTTCTGTACATCTCAGGTTAAGAAGCACATTCATAATCTATCTCCTGGACCTATCCAGAATCAGCCTCCGCCTAATCCCAAGGATGGTTCATGGAATATAAAGTGTCGGATATTTATGATGCCCCATATTGTAGAAGACGTCTTCAATACTGACTGGAATGGAATGGTTATGGGCCTGGTGAACACTCGTGGGAACCAGCTGATGTCCACACACCCACTTGTTCAGTAGATTGTACCATTGACACCCAGAGGAACAAGATTTGCCCTGGCACCAGAGTGGGCAGACAGTGTAGGAGTGAGTTCCCGTGGCGCAGCCTCCTCCCAGGCCCTTTCAAACAAGTGGCCTTTTCCCTGAATGAGGACTTTGCCTCATTCAATCTGTCCCCACACTACAACTTTCTCCAGTTGCACCAATGGGGTCTGTTCCTGCTAACACTAGTGAGATTCTTCCTTGCTCCTGGCTATATTTGCTTTCTGCCATGTACGCTTGTCTTACCCTTCATTACTTGTTTGCTTGAGAATTATTTGTATTATGTGATTTTCTCTCTGCTACGTCGAAACTCTGGTTTCTGCTGCAAGGGTTTTCTCTCCCCCACCCCCATCTGGGGGTTTCCCCTCTTTGGACATCTCTTGCCTCGTACTTCCCAGATGGCAGTAGGGGAAGTGTTTGATGGGCTGCTGGACTCTTCTACTGCTACACTTCGCTCACCAGCAGCTCCATAGCTGAGCCACATAATTACCATTCATTTGTGAAGGTAATAAGGCACAGACCTTGCTGACAATATGGTTTACAATGAAACAGACTTTAACAATTAGCCATGCAACGTCAGAGGGTTTAATAAACCTGATTTAAAAAAAAACATCTTTTTTGTTTTGTTTATTTATTCATATGGTGCACCAAACCCAAGGGTATCTGGGCGCATTACAATTATTTGTTGTTACAGATTACAAAGTCATTCAGAGTCCGATATATAGTTAAGGCAATAACATGAGATAATGTACATGAGGTTATTTAATAAATTCTGACAGTTACTAAGTTATTTACAGATATTTACAAACAGTCATGGTAAGGTACCTGAGAGAAGGAGACATTCCTATGGGACCAGTTAAAGACCAGTTTTTTGACATGAGGAAGGAAAATGTGTCCGTTGTGGCCTTTCAGGAAACTCATTTCCAAGACCAAGTAAGAGCCTATCATAAAAATGACACTGAACGGTTGCACTACTGTTGGAAAGAGCAAAGTGAATGCAGACTTAATAGTGAAAAGGGCATTCTGGGTCGTATAGATAGAGACAGAAACAGCAATATTTCAGCAACAATGTCACAAAAAAAAGAAAGGTAACAGTGTGTTATAAGCCACTAGGGTACATCATGGCGGGCAAGGAAGACAGGACCAGCACAAATACATTGTTATATTGACGAACCGGTGTCAAGTTGGTAAGCTGGGCAACTGGGCCCAACACACAGTGTGTTTCAAAAGCAGCAAAGACATAATGGCACAAAGAGGTTTGACACCGGTAGGCAATGTCTGGGTTAACCCTTAGTGATTGCTGCTGCTTCTTTCCATGTTTAGGAATCGATTGTCTAACTCATGTGTCCGCGAAAGGCTTATTTTAGTCATATGCACGTAATAATAAAAAAGTGTGTCTGGGTTAATATAGCTCACAAGTGGTACCATGCGCGAGTCAGGACCCAGAGCTGTTCCTTAACTTATGGGTTGCTCGGAGGCCATCAAAAAGGTCTGCATGGGCCAGGTGAGTCCTTTCTTTCTGCATTTCCTAGCCAGGAGGGTGTAGAGCACACAGAGTTCGGCCACCTCCAATGAGCAGAGTCCAGGGTACCAGTTTCTCAGTTGCAGTAGGTCTGGTCCAGCCAGCTGGTCAGGGCAAATGTGCCCTTTTGGATGAGTAGGAAGCAGAGATTGCCTCTGCTTCGGAGTCTTCCGTCTTCATCTCTATGGCTTCGGACTCTGGACTAGACAGTATCCCAATAGATTTCCAGTGAGAAAAATCAACTACGGCATCTGCCCCCCCCTTATATGGGTACATTTCCACAGCTGAGTGGTTCCCGTCCATCTTTCTGTAAGGGCTCCAATCAGAGCTGCTGCGAAAAGTGTACTTTGCTTTCTAGTGTCACGCTCAGAGTGCTCAGACTGCAGGAACAGGGGAAGGGAGTGTGCAGCCCAGCAAAATCCAAGATGGTGCAACCCTTCTGTTGACTGTCCTCGGTCCCGGGGCTACTTTAACTCTGCCCCCTTCTTTGTCTGCCGAACTTAAATAAGTGTCGGGTAATCAGCACTCTTGTGAGGACTAGCTATGGTATCCTAGCAGGCATGTCTTTGAAAGCAGATTCCCAGCTAAGCCCAAATGGAGATTTGCTCGACTGGGTAGGAGGTGACACTCATTCACAGGAGAATCAAACTGGAAGATCCCTAGCCTCCACTCACCAGTGGGTGCCTGGGTGGGAACCAAGCCAAGCGAAATGAATCCACACAGGCCTGCTATGAACAAGTCCTTGGTTATTGGGTTGACAATTTTAAGACATCAAATCGCTTTGTGGGTGTTTAACTGATCTCAAGAGCCATCCTTCCAAACCAGGCAGGGCTCATTCTTTAGAGTTTATTGTGCCACAAAGCCCTGAAGACAAACAGTTTGGATTTTAGGAAAAGGGTGCCTTTGACTACAAAATCAACCCCATGCCTTCATGGAGCTGTGAACTCCAACAGCCTGCACCCAGGAATGCACATGAGACCTTTGAACCTGATCTGCTGCCACTGCAAAGCAGTTGCATGGGTTATCAAGAAACAGAACCAGAAAAGTCACATGGGTGCACTATTTTACTAGCATGGAGCATAATATGAGAAGCCATTTAGAACGCGCCTGCACCCATGGGTTTCTAGGTGTGACAAGACAAGGGAGGGGACAGAGGGAGGACAAGACAAAAGATCTTACTAGGACTTTCTATGTCATTCAGATCATGCAAGTGCTGAACGCAAAGTGCAGAGAAAGGGGAAGGGTGAAGTGCAATAGGGTCGGGGAGGGGTACAATCAGGGCAGCATTGCCGTGAGTAAGTGCAGCCAGGACAGCTCAGCTCTGGGTAAGCGCAATGAGGCAGGGGACTGTAGAGGTTACAGATAGCACCCATAGTCAGCGACAAGCCCGGAGGCAGTGCAGGGAGAACCGGTCAAGGGAGCCAGGTACCCAGTGAGACAGTGAGGGTAGCCAAGCAACTAGTCAGCGCAGCAGACAGGTAGGTCAGCAGGGGAGGGGGTGGAAGGGGAGAGAAAGCAGAGGTATAAAAGGAAGGGTTTGAGCTGCTTCCGGAACATCAAGTCGTCCGGCTCAAGTTTGGGAGGCGCAGGGAGGCCGTTCCAGAGGGAGGCACCTGCAGAGGGAATTGATCTGCCCCCTACTCTCTGCCTGGAGCAGCGTCTGACCCTTGGAGAGATGGAGGCAGCAGAGCGAAGGATTCGAGAACAAAGGTATTTAGGTCGAAAGTGTTGAATGTAGTGTGGGCTCTGGCCCCAGAAAGCCTTGTGGACCATGTAGAGGGCCTTGAACTTATTTCTAGGCTAGAGAGATACGGTCCCTGAGCTTGAGGCCAAGGATAAGTCTCCCAAGTCCTGTTCTGGATTAGTTGCAGAGGGCGGAGAGTAGAGGAAGGGAGATTGAGAAAGAGGCTGTTGCAGTAGTCCAACCTAGAGAGAAACAGGGCTCTGGGGGAAGTGAGAAAAGGAAGAGTACATCTGAGGAGATGCAACTGGTAGTGGGCCTTCTTGGAAAGGTCTGTGATGTGAGGAGAGAAGGAGAGGGTAGAGTCGAAGAGGACACCAATGTTTTTTGCCTCACAGGAAGGCGAAGGAAGAGGCCCCATAGAGGGCAGACAGAGTGAGAGCGGGAAAGCAGGGGCATAGGTGCCGATTGTTAGGGAGCTGTATCATTTGTATGCTTCATCCCCTCTCCTAGTGAGACCCCCAGCACTTTTTGCTGGACTTCTGGATCTTTTTCTTTCAATCCTGAATAAGTGTATCCTTTTCCCTCTCATTCAGTCTTGTGGTCTCTGTCTTTTGGAACTCTATTCTTTATATTCTACCTGTACTATTGAGTCTGTCTGCTCAGTAGCTCTTAAAAGGCATCTGTATTTAACTACTACAGCACACAGCTCCTTATGGGCAGTGTTGCTGGTGACCCGTAGGGTCCTCCTTTAAGATTCTTTTTCTGTATCCTCAAGTAACTACAGTTCTTAAGGTAGTATCTCTCCCACAACTCTATAGACTGAGGGATTGGCAGACACCATCTTCGATGTAATGCCCAAGGAATACCTAGTATCCCCCATTCTCTCTACTCCTGTGACCTTTTCGTCACATAGACAATCTCCTAGTTATGGCTGGTGGCAGTGGACATGTTCTACCAACTATTGCGTAGTTTTTGTACCGCAGGCCATGTCCATAGTGCCGGTAGTGCACAATAGGGGCCCCCAAGTACCAACTTGGGGCCTCCCTTCTTTTTTTGTCCATTACTAGCGTGGTTGTTCTTTGTTAGCCCTTCTTCTACCATTCTGGGAGGGGGAGGACAGTGTGTGTTTTACCTTTGGCAGGAACCCTTGGGTGTCCCTGCCTATGCACCAGAATGTCTGGGCAGGCAGGAAGTGGGAGAGGAGTTTTCTACCCCCCCCCCCGTCCTTTGACGGCCAGAGTGCTTTAATAGGATCATCTCCCACAGGGGGTCTGGATGTCCTGATTGGACAGCCAAACGCCCTTTCTGTAAAATGCTGAGAGAGATTGCAGAGAAGTGTTCTGGAACTGTATAAAAAGGTGAGGCTTCTGGAGTGAAAAGCAAGATGACCACTGGAAGCTGAAGTAGCCGAAGAAGAAGACAACAAGAGATGCCTACAGACCCTTTTCAACACTGAAGCGACCACCTCTATCCGGACCCTGTTTTCTGTGCAATAGAGGAGGTCTGAAGAGGACGACACCTTCCCTTTGGCTGGTGGGAACAACCAGTCCCAAGACTAACTTTGAATTGAGCCATCTCCTAAGGTCCTAGGAGTTTCCAGAGCTGCAGAACCCCAATACAGGAGACCTGCTGCCCATTTCGAGTGCATCATCGTGGAAATGCTGAATCCGTCCAAATCTTTGCTGAACCCGTAAGGACACTCCAGAGGTCCGATCCAACTCGCCCAGACCCCCCCTCATCAGAATGTGGGACTGCAGGAAGCAAAAAAGATTGAACAGGCGATCCGTGTCCTCTGTTGGTGCTGCAGAAAAGGCACAAAAACCGCAGAGTGAACCAAGAAGTTGCTGAAAGTTGTGCTTCAGGTCTTCGTCCAAACTGCTGCTGGCAGATCCCATCCATTGCCCTGCCTTCAGTCATCAGACCAAGGAATCCGGATGTCGGGTCCAGAGCTGAAACATCGCGAAGCATGCAGCACGAACATTTCTTCTTACCTAAGGTACTGTGGGGAAAAAGGTATTGCTTACCTGATTCCAAGAAGTTGCTCCAGAGCATTGGAGTGCACATAGAGGTGCCCAGGGTAACCCCCTCTTCCCTCCGACTCAAGCCGCTGCTTGTGTCCCTTCATCGAGTGCTTTAAAAGATCTCCCCTTGTTAATTGTTAACTTGCTGCTTCCAGAACACTGGAGAAATTGGAAGAACCGGGCTAATGTTACACTAACTAACCATTTTCCTCCCTTTAAGTGACTTTACTATATGTGCTTGCAGAGTAAATGCATTACCGTAAAAACTGTTAAGAACCGCAGGCGCGCTTAATAACCGATAACACAATAGCATTGTCTTTTCCCTTTCTAACGTTGCTACAAATGTTACCGCAAGCAAACACAGAAGTGAAAGTGTCCTTTGAAGTGTATTCTCAAGTATATCGAAGTCTTCTAGTGTAAACGTCTAAAGTATTTAAAGTGATTCTGGTGTAAATATAATAAATATATAATTTTATATAAATTATAAGTGTAAGAGTTTCTCTGATTTGCATGTCTAACAAGTTTCAGTGTACTTACCTACAGCTCACATCTTCCTCTTAAGATAAGCCTGACTGCTCTGCTACTCTACCAAGGTCCAGAGTTAGTACAGACTGATACTAAGTTTGGGATCTACAAACCACTGTGATAGCTTACTATAGTCTTACTACCAGCAGGACTTTAGGAAAACTCCCCTAACACCCATGAGAAGGATTTCCGTCTTACTGGCATTAAGGTAGAGATCGTTGGAGGCGCACCAGCCGTGAATTGCGGGTAGACAGTCTGGAACATGCAAGAGAGGAGAGGAGGCTGTAGGGAGTCGGTAGGAGAGCTGCGTGCTATCCACAAAACACTGGCATAACACTGCTAGAGCAGAAGGTGGAGATTAGGTGGGACAGAGGGGCCACGCAGAGATTGAAGAGTCAGCGTGAGAGGTTAGAGCCCTGGGTAACACCACATGTGGAGAGAGGTGGTGGAAAGAAAGGATCCAAGTTGGACCAGGGCTGGTCGGTCCAGCCCAGGTTCGGTGGATCAGGATGCTGCGATTGACTGTGTCAAAAGCAGAGGAAAGGTCAAGGAGGATGAGAAGGGGTGCTGGTTTAGAGATTGGAGAGCAGATCTCTATAGGTTTTCAGGAGTGCAGTTTCCGTGTGTTTGGCTGCTCTGAAGCCAGGCTGGTGGTCATGGAGACAGCCAACAGTTTCAGTGTGGAGAGTAAGCTGGGAGATGGTCGGCTTTTACAGATGTTTGCTCAGTAAAAGAGTGATAGAGATCGGGCAATAGCTGGACAGGTAGGATTGGCTGTAGGCTTTTTAAGGAGGGGGTGCACAAACAAGTGCTTGAGGAGGGAGGGGCAAGCACCAGTGGCGAAAAAGTGATTGCAGAAATCGGCCAAAGCCGGAGCGAGGGTGTCAATGTGGTCCTTGGTGGTTCTGAAGGAGCAGGGGAGCACCCGTTTGGACGACATCATCATAGATTGGACTTGTCAGGTGTTATCAGAGAGAAAGAGGAGAAATGAGGAGGAGAGGGAGAGGGGGGCTGAGAGCGATAGATGGAGAGGAAGCGGAGAGTGAAGACAGGATGTCCTGAGTTTTAGTAGTGAAGTGAGAAGTCAGGGCTGTACACAGGGCCTGGGAGGGAACAGGAGAGGTGATTGGCAAGCTCCTTGCAGATTTTGAAGAGTTTGGCTGTGTTGTTAGAGGCCACAGAGATGCGGGATCGGATTTTATCTTTTTTCTTTGAGAGGACAGAGAGTCTACATTGCCTTTGGAGCAGGAGGGAGGGCAGTTTGTCAGAGGTTGCACCCAAAGCCCTCCACTTCCTCTCAACTACCCTGCACTTGCGTTTCAGGGCAGCAGAGTGGGACTCATACCAAGAGTTGTACTTGGAGGTGGGCTTCAGACGGATTCTCAAGGCTGGGGCAAGGAGGTCGAGAGTGTTAGAAATGGCAAGGTGCAGATTAGAAAGGGCTGTGTCAGGGTGTGAGTCAGCCGCAGGAATGGGAGGAGCAGAGAAAGTGGAGGCAAAGGCGTCAACTGACACGGTTCATGGGCAGAATGACCGAGAAGGTAGGTAGAAGTGCTGGGGTGGGCCTTGCCTGGGGGACAGAGTGTCAGGTGAGAGGAAAGAAGAAAGTGGTCAGTCCAAGAGAGAGGAGAAGTGAGAGGGTTAGAAAGACGGATGCCTGAGGAGATGAGAGTATCCAAGGTGTGTCCAGCAGTGTGTGTCGGACCAGAATGTAGAATGGAGGGAGAGAGTCAGAGAAGTTGTGGAAGAGCCCCATGGAGGGATCAGAAACATCCAGTTGGAGTTTGAAGTCTCTGAGGAGAAGTTGAGAGGTAGAGGCAAGGAGAGATGTGGAGAGGTCAGCCCACTCTCAGAGGAAGAGGTCAGCCTGACCAGGTGGCCTATAGATGGTGGTCGCAGTCAGAGAGAAGCCATGAGAGATTCAGAGCCCGCAGACCAGGCAATCAAAGGAGTAGGCCTGCATAAGAATGACCGAGGTAGGGACTCACTCCAGAAATATGAGAGCTACTCCCCCTCAGATTCGGTTGGTTCTGGGCACAGAGAAGCTCTTGTAGCCATCAGTGAGGAGAGTGTCAAACCTTGCAACAGAGGTGGCCATGAACCAGGCCTCCGTAAGAGCGAGGATATCCGGGTCAAGCTCTTTGAGGAGGTGGTAGATGTCAAGGGAGTGTTTGACAGCAGAGCAAGAGCTGACAGTGGCAACAAGCATCAAGGACGTGTCCAATTGGCAGGCCTCACCTCCAGACAACAAACTACTTGCATAATTTTATGTATATAAAAATCAAAAAAGCTCAGACTGTCCTGTCCTGAGAGATGGCATTGTTACATGCGCACAACCAAAAAATAAAAAACATGGTACCCACTTTTCCCCACATACTTATATTCTATTGCAGGATTGACTACATATTTCTTTATGATGGATTTATGGACAGAGTAGAATCATAGACATATTACCAGGGATGTCTGAACACAATTAGGCTGTGCCTCAGTTTTAGGAGGGTCTGCTATGCAGGAATTAAAACTAGGACACTATTGAGACGCCAAATATTTTGAAATGAGCCACTAGAATCCTTCAGTCTTTCTCCTCCTCAACTCCCCAAAAGGTACATTGGCTGAGACACACTGGAACTCCTACAAAGCAATTGAAAGGATCTGCTCGATTTCTTCAACCACCACTCTTAGGTGTCTAAGAAATGTCACTGAAGTCTCCTTAATGAAACAACCCTAGTAGCTGACAAACGCCACAAGCTGACACAATGATGGAAGCATGGATCACAATCGTCCCCAAACCTGGCAATGGTGTCAGACTATGCACGTCCCATCAACCCTTTGTGCTGTTGAGCATAGATGCAAACATATTTACTCTGATTACTGTGCAGAGACTATAGCATTTAATACAACGCCTAATAAACCTGTACAAGTCCCGTTTTGTTACCTGAAGGAGTACCTTTGACAATATACTGTGGGGGTCAATGTAAGACTAATGACTGGTTTTGAGTTGCCATTTGATTACACACACAATAATAACAGAAATCCAAACTAAACCTACTCTACCAGGGGATTCCCCAACTATTCTTAGATCTATGGGAAATCTTCCTAGCATTCACAAAGCTAACCCTCACCCTAAACAAAATGAACATTCAAAACAACTTAAATACAACATAAATGAAAGGTTACCAAACACTGAGATTCTTGGGTGACTTCTCGTAGTCCTGGGCAAACCTTGCTCACCCAAGAATGTCCCAAAGTCAATTTTCTCCAAAGAACAAAAAGTCTTAACCAAAGTCTTGAAAAGTTCCCAAGAAACTAAAACAAAAATTTAACACAAATAAAAACCCATTGGTCAAAGTCTCTTCTTTGTTTGGTGAAATACTTCTTTCTTTACAGTACAACAAAGAATTACCAGCACCAATGGAGTTTCTTAGATGACTTCCTTCCAAGAATGAATGGATGAAGTTGACAAAAGTATCTTCTCCCACTTTGACAACTTCTTTGCTCTCAGCTTCTGCACTGTCTTATTTACAAATTGTCGGGATGTTCCCGCTTGAGATTTACTCCTCGCTCAGCAACGTCCTTCTGTGACGTAACTGTGAGAACAGGTTCCTTTGCCCCACAGTTATAGTTTCACATTTTCAGACAAATACGGACAGCCATAGTCCTGCTACTGCTACTACAAACTGCTTTGCAATCTGCTGATATGACAACTTCAAGGTAGGGCAATTCTACCAGACATCTTCTACCTCCACAGTTTTTCAAGGCACTCTTCTTTCTATACCTTAAGAAAGCTCAGCCTCGGTCTGTCTTGCAGCTATCATAGAATCTGCTTTGTGTTTCTAGTCTACTTCTAGTCTACTTCTTATTCTGACAAAGAGTCTTTGCCATGAAGATATAAAACCCCCTTTGGTGAACAAGTGCCTAGCTCAATTCCCCAGCTTTGAATACACTTTGCCTTCAATGGTTACTCCAATGCGGTTGTGCCACGACTCTTTGGTAACAATACACTCCTCAGCTTCAAAGCACCGTTAGGAAAGATTTCATTTTATATGTAATTTTCCCTCCAGTTGTACACCCCCAAACTTTTTGCTGCTGTTTAAAACACTATGGTCTGACTTTGCCAGAGAAGCACAGCCTTCAGCTGCACTCCTCTGGGCTTTCGCTCACTTTTTATGGGGAAACTGACATGCCCTTAAGACAGTCAATACTGGGAGACTTTGTTTCCCTTAGTCCTTTTCCAATGTTGCAACTTTTCTGCAACATTTAACAAGTGCACAATGTACCTTACAGTACAGTGCACTTGGGTCTCCTAGTCATTTCCAAAGACCCTAGATACTCTCGTAGGACTTTTTAGGAGATGTGCAGATGTGTCATATAATTTTAACCCTTTCCTGCCAATTAAACTGCGATTACAGCATTTGGCACGAATAGGTGGCCTGGCTCCAAAATGGCCATGCCACGGGGGTCTTTGTCCTTTCCTTTGTCCATCTTGCTCCTTTGCCTTCGCCAGGTCGAGTCGACCCCGGTCAGTCCTTATTTGGTCATGCAGTTTCCCGTGAAACGCCAAGCTTTTGCGGGCTTCTGCATTCCTTGTATGTGTGCCTCCAGGATGTGGGCTGGGGTGTCTGTCCCCAATACACATCCTGGATTCCAGAGAGTCTGGAGTGCTGTGAATGCCTGCGACCACCGTGGGCCATGAGTGGTCCACGTATGGAGAATGTGTTTGTGAGCAGATCTCCAATTGGGTCCTCTCCGTTTTGGCGTGAAGGGAACTTTGGATAAGAGGAGGCTGAAAACACCCATACTATGTCAATCTCTGGAGTTCTCACTGAACAAAGGATAGGATCCAAGTATCCTGAAACTAAGAAGCCGAGTCGAGGAACCGCTGGAAGGTTTGGCACAGAGTGCGCCGGCGGGGTCGGTGAGTAATCGCATCCCTAACCGATGGCCCCTAGCTCCTCCATCCATTTTTATGCATGAGTGGCCCCTGAGGGTCCCTCTCCTTTCCACTGCTAGTGCAAACTAGCAAACTATCCCCGAACCTTGGAGTCACCTCTGCCTTCAAGTGGAGGCCCTCCTCGAATAGTGGGAATCTATTCTTCATCACCTCACCTACCTTCCTGAGCTGCTAGAAACCCCATGAAGAGACCCTGTTTTGCCCATTGGAACAACCACATGCACTGCAACCCTTTAGACCCCAATGGTCTTGTATACATCTTGTATTGATAGCGTTATGTTGGTTTGATAGTATTGCTGTGATTATTTTACTGTGTGTTGAGTTACAAAGGCCTTGTAATAAATGTGTTATATTTTTGATATATACACCTGTCTGGGAGTAATTTGTAAGTGTCCATGCTCTGTGTGCTCATTGAGGTCCTTCAGTCACCCTCACCCCTCCTGAGACCTAGTCTTGACCGCAGACCATAGCTAACTTGATTGGTCTGGCTGGTCCAGAGGTTACCCTGTTCCAAGAAATTCGGCTGGCCTGCTGAACCTCTGCCCACCAGGTCAGAGTTCAGAAATCCGTCTTAACACCACTGGTGTACAGTTCTTATTTGTGTGGAATTTAACTTTCAAAGAGATCCCTCTATGGGCTTGGGTAATGCTTGTTCTGCTTCAGCTTCTACTACATCTACAATCTCCTGCTTCTTCCATTGATGTGTTGCAAGATGTGCATCTTCAATTGAAATCAAAATTAGGCACAGGCAATTGCATTTTTAGTATTGAACTGCCACTTTAAAGAGACCCATCTTTCGGTCAGCACTACGCCTCAAAGGTATCACGAAACATTGTTGCATGCAATCCCTTTAAACAATACGTGCACCGCTTCTGGAAAGTCAGTTTAGCTTTCTTTATTCTATCAGCAACGTTCTTCGTGTTAACTGGAGTCACGCGACTGCTCAGCAACAAAGGATTACTGATGTTAGGTAAAGAAAGGCTTTTCATCACATGCAAGCTTTTCATTTAAGCGTGTGTTACTTTCCCTTTGATAAAAAGGACTTCCCACTTCTGCGGTTTATTTCTACCCGCTCATACCTCAACACAAGTGCCATTAAAAGCTGGCTACAGTTACCGACAAGGAACTTCTGCTTCTCAGGAATACAGAGCCTCCTTTTCCGACTTCCAGTTATGACGACTGTGGGCTGTTGCAGGACTTTGTTTCTTCTCCCACTACTACTGCAGGCACGCTTGGGATCCACACTCGTCTGCTGCATGGGTGCCTCTGATCCAGCCTCATTAAGGGAGAGCCTCCTACTCTCCAGTTTCCCTCAGCTTGACTCTACACATGGGCCTTAGGAACAACTGCAAGTTCAGCTGTGCAATCACAGCAAGGTGGCACACCTGGAACGAATGCCTACTGCTTTCCTTTCTCTCCAATGATGACACAGTTATTCCAGGTTTATGAACACAAACTCAGAGTTTGCGATTGGACGTTGCCTCTCTACTACGGTATCCCTGTTGTGGTCACACTTTTGTGTGATCTGCTGGCTAAGTGCTCTGCTTCTTCTGCTACCTCTGACCTTCCAGCTCCTGCCCCATCTTCTTTCTACTGCTTCTCTTTCCGGCAGCCTTCTATGCGTCTCAGGTGGGCTGATTAAGTTCAGGTGAAGCCTTTTACGATTAATTGCCCGACCTTGTTTAGAGCCATTAGGCTTGCCTGCCGGACCTGGTTTCTTACCTGCCTCTTTAGTCTACTTCTTCAGAGTCCCCAAGAGATTCTGGGACTTGTAGTTTGATTTAGAAACAATTTATTTCTCCAATTCTTCAAAGGATGTTAAAATGGCTTTTCTTCCCAAGATTTTATTAAGAGAAGAATTATAAGGTTTAACCCTTTTAGAGACAGAAGGGACAGCAAAAGGTTACATGTTCATCGCTCCTGTTGGAACTTTGTAATCTTGTGGAGGATATGGGACCCTAGGTGTATAAAAGATTGGTCTCTTGGGTTACTCTTTCAGGTTTTACCTTTTTACCCACACTAGAGGATCGAAATGTACCAAAATGGCAAGAAGCCTATTCCCCCTTTAAGTTTGGGTTAACAGTATTCCTCTTTAAGGAAAAACACTGTGCCTCACCCTGTGCAATCGCCCCACTTCCCTGGGCCTGCTCCCACCCAGGTGATCCTCCCGCAGTAGGCCACTCCCAGGATTGGGATCAGGAAGTGTCTGACCTCTCAAGGCCACCTGGGAGGAGACTCTAGATAGGGTGTTAGTGGGGGATCCGCATGATTCTCCACAATACACCCAGTTGATAAATCCAGGAGATTTCCTGGTTCATTCCTGCTCTTGGATTTGGGTGCCGAACAAGAATTTGACATTTGAGTGTGCACTGGGCAAAACTCTTGAGCACTCTTAGAGAAATATAGTTTCAGCCAAAATTTAAGTAATAGGATTCTAGCTAATCATAAAAGGCAGCGTGCACACACCGAAGTTACATTTCACTCCAAAATCAACTTCAGAAAGTGGAACGTCAGGGTTGTTCCCATCCCCTCCCATTTGTTTTGCACTAGCAATGGAGCGCTTTGCTGAAAAAGTAAGCTCTAATAGTGAATCACTGGAATCCAGATAGAAAACTAATTTCATAAGATAAGCTCACTTGCAAATAATATTTTGTCACTGGCCAAACCAGATGGTTCTTTAAAAGGCAGTCATGGGAGAAACTAGTAACTTCGGTGGGATTTCTGGATTCAAGGTCAACGCATCTAAAGCAGTGATGTTAAGCCTATCAATTACTGAGAGGGAGCGAGAAAGAGCGAGTGAGAGAGAAGCAATTGCACAATACCAGCAGGCCAGAAAATCTATAAAAAGGTATCTAGGGATTAATATTACCCCAAACGTGACAACTTTACAAAGCAAAGTACCCTGATCTCTTAAAACAGGCGAGATTTGACATGGCCAAATAGAGAGGGCTGTATCTATCCTGGCTGAATAGGATTACAATGGTAAAAATAACATATCCTGCCCATACTGGTCTACTTATTTCAGGAAGTCCCTATATCGATCTACACACTGTAGACCCCTTAGAGAAATGCAAGCTCAGAATAATTTTGGACAGGAAACTATCTACAGTACAGAAAAAGATCCTCTATGCTCCTAAATGTACTTAAGATGTATCCGGTTCGCCTGTAACCCATTGAACCGCCTAAACAGTTACATGTTCTCATCGCTTTAAACAAGCTATGTATGTACGTACATGTTTCCTTACCAGCTTTTTCTATAACCCCACAAACTTCTGACACCTTTTTATATCGCTTCATGCAACTAAGTAACATATATACTTCATTATAGAAATGCTGAGATGCCCAAGAGCTGCTTTGTGTGCTATATAAATGTAATAAATAAATCAATCAAATAAATAAATCAAGGGTGCCTGGTATGCCCACAGCACTATAGATACCGGTTAGTGGAATCAGACTTAAATATGAAAATCAGTCGCCCTTCATTGTACAGGCCATACAAAGCCAGGAAACACATATGGTCCCACTGTTTTACTGAAAATGCAAATGCATAATCCGAACAATAGGAATAATGTGTTGGCCAGAAGCAAATCGCATCTTGTGACAAACATTGCAAACCGCGAAACCTGAATGTGACCATTGGGAGTCCATTTTGTAAATGCTGGCCATTTTGTTTTTTGTAACGCTTTGCAAATATATTCTATGCTTCAAATCCACACACAGTGCGAGGCCACAGCCTGAACTCTGAAATGCTAACGTAGACAGGAATGTAGAGCCGTACAGAAATACATTGTTTTCCTCTCATAAAGGCCTTGAAGCTGTGCAAACAGCCACGCCTAATCAGTAGCCCAGGTGCTGATTTGTCTTGCAAGCGATGTTGTAAAAGGCAGTTAAATGTGCATTATATGCAACTAACGGGGCTCCTTCACGGAGGATGGTGTTTTCTCTGCCTTAGAACCGTCTGACCCTTAGCTCATGAGCCGCAGCAAACAGATATGTTGATTAGAATGCCTCCCTGCTAGAACAGGATATCTTCCCCTGCGCCAGTGCCCCGTGATCCCCATAAAAGAAAACTGTCTCTGCAGCCTTTGCTAGAATACTAATTTTAGACTGACTGAAGTTACATGCATAACTGTCAATCACTGAACCCTAGCTTGTTCGTCATCTATAAGGGCAGGCCGAATGATATTGTAAAGGTTGATGTATTATTTATATATATGACTGCTTTAGCGCTGCTCGCTCTCTCTCATCTCACGGTGTCTGGGAACACACGTTGTGAGGCATTGAGACCCGGTCGGCCGACTGAGATACTTTGACTAATAAACCAGACCTGTTTGGAATTCGAACCTCACGACTGGCGTGTCATTTAGTATATGGTTATTGTGCCTTTATTCCATATATGGACTAACAAAGATGGCACCCGAACAGGGACCCTCCCTGTGATGCTCCATCACATACATTGAAGGCAAGGACGAGTCGAGGACGAGGCTGTTGGACCGGGATCGGAAGGTGTCCGGGGCGCCCCTGCAGAAGTGATTAGAGACTCCTGCGCAGATCTGGACACAGCCGATCCCTGATCGACGAGCAGTGCCTAGAAAGCATCGAGGCGAGAGTCCTGGAAGCGAGGCAAATTGTGCCAGACACGTGGTCGTGACGATTCTTGGTTGCGCCTGTATACGGTCGAATTGTGTCCTGAGAGATGAATTGATTGATCAGGTGTGTCGTGCCTCGATTCTTAAACGTCCTGATATTGGTTGAGTGTTGCCCTTGCAAGTACAAACGCACAGGGTAAGAAGAGGTAAGAGTTAACCATGCCTGGGAAATTGTCTTCCTGTCTAGTGAGATCTTTGTCACTGCAGTAGACAGTCTTTGGAAAGTGGCAGGCCGGGCTACCGAGGGGTCGCCGGCACATTATATGTACATTAAATACGGAATAGGGGCAATAGTGTTTAATGCGGTTTGGCGTAGGCAGACCAGACATGTATCAGACCTTCAGTGGTCAAATAATGGGAGTTTCGAACTAGTGCGTAAAGAACATTTAGAATCAGTTTTGCTACGGAAAAAGGCCTGGCCTGCAGCGTTCGACGTTGTAAGGGACTGGAGGAAGGAAGTGAATCAATGCTTGAAAAGTAAAGAGAAACATGCACATAGACATAAATCAACTGCAGAGAAAGCACTAGAGCATGATCAACAGAAGCAGACAGAAGCCATTAGGAACATGGATAGGGCCTTCCAGTTAGACATACAGAAAATATATCCTTCACAAGATTTGCATACATCACACAAACTGATAAATAAGATACTAAAAGAGCGAAGAAATGATCATCCAAGTACTGACCCAGTTGCACCGCCTCCCTATGTACCTCCCCCGGTTGCTATTCCCACGATTCCATCTGCACCTGCAGTAACCGTCCCATCTGCGCCCATGACATCAACTCCTCCACCTCCTACAGAGCATGAGTTGTATGTTTTAGCTAGCAGTTCTGCATCAATGGGGCCCGAAAGAGGAACTATTAGACTGACTTGTAGTACAATTAGCAAGGCACGGAAAGACAAACTGAAACAGTGGGCTGAGACGTATATTGATGATGGCAATGAAGTGGCTGTGCAAAGTTCCATATGATGTTAGGCGATACTTGGGAAACGTTGATTAGAGTTGATAGTGAGAGAAAGGCTGGGGAGAAACCTCTGCAAGTAATTTTAACTTTCCCTTCACGAATAGTAGAGAAATTGAAAACTTTAGTGCCTGAGAAGTGAATAGTTTGGGACAAATTGCTTGTCTACAAGGCAAATCGGAAGGAGCGACAGATTTTTTAAATCAATTTGAAGATGTATTTGCAGATTTCAGTGGTCAAGATCCAAGTACCGAACCTGGGAAGAGATTATTTGTCGATAAGTTTGTGCAAGGATTGTTACCAGAAATTCAGACATTGATAATGAAATCTGAAAGTTCATGGCAAGCAAAATCACAAAGTGAAGTATTATATATAGCCCTATATTATGAGAACCAAGTAAATTCAGAAAAGGATAAGGAAATAAGAAAGAAAGGAGACTTGAAAACCACAGTGTTACTGCAGCAGGTAGCCAACAATAACAGAGGTGGCGGAAATGCACTGCCTAGAGTCCTATTTGCATTATCATCAAACATGCAAGGGGGTCCAATAGGTATAAACCAATGTGCCTATTGTAGACAAGAAAGCCATTGGCAAGCACAATGCCCACAATTACAGAATAGGAATGGGACTATGTCAAGAAGACCGTTTAGATGTTTGGCCAGGAATAGCAGGCCAGAATGGAAACCAGATGCAGGATAATCAGGTTAATCAGAATCAACAACAGAACAACGCCATGAATGGTGGAAATGTTTTTGATAATCCCTTCAATGCATATTACTCTGGAGACTTTACATATGATGATGTACTGTTCCCCTATGATAGCCCGAAATAGGGGTTGGAACCAGTGCCTATTCCCATTGACCACAAAGGGCCCTACGTAGAAATGAAGGTTGGGAATAGGGAGCACATTTTTCTAGTGGACACAGGTGTACAGAAATGTTCAATCGATCATCAGCGGGTTCCAATATACCACTCTCAGGGCATAGAAATGTCCCAGTAGGGTTCTCAGGTATGCCAGTAATTAGTCCAGTTTCACAACCAGTGCCAAAAACACTGGGTCCATTTACTGAATTTTGTCCGTTTCTTTTGACGACAAATTGCGGCGAAAATTGGTTGGGATTGAATCTATTGAAGAAATTGAATGAAGCAATATATTGTTCTCCTGATGGAGTATATTTGATGATTTTGCCACAACAAACTCCTCTATCTCAATTTGTACCCATGCCATTACCGAGTGAATTGAGTGAAGTGCTGACTTGTACATGGACAGTGAACGATAATGATGCAGGATGTTTGAAAGTAGAACCAGTAAAAATGATTTTGAAGGAAGGAATTACTTTACCTTGTATTCCGCAATACAAATTTTCAAGTGAAGGTGAAAGGGCGCTGAAATACATTGTGTCGGATTTAATTGCTAGAAATGTAATTGAAGAGATTTCATGTAGCACTTGCAATAGCCTGATTCTTCCAGTTTACAAGAAAGCTGGGAATGAAATCCCTTACCGTTTTATAATTGAATTGCATGCGGTGAACAAAGTAGTAGATCCCCAATTCCCATTAGTCCCCGATGTGACCACGATTTTACCTATGATTCCAGCTTCGGCAACGCATTTGAAAAATGCGTTCTTTAGTATTCCTATTCATCCAGATAGCAAATATTTGTTTGCATTTACATTAGGAGGGCACTCATTCACATTTACACGTATTCCACAAGGTTAAGCTGAAAGTCTAAGTATTTCCAGTAGAGCATTGAAGGAACAGCTAGATATGCTTGAATTACCGACAGGGTGCATATTATTGCAGTATATTGGCAACCTGCTAATAGCAGCGGATTCAGAGGACATTTGCAAGAAAAGCACTGTCGCATTATTGACACATTTAGTGGCACACGGTCACAAAGCATCATTGAAGAAATGCCAGTATTGTCGACAGGAGGTGGCCTATTTGGGCTAACTCCTATCGAAGGTGGAAAGAAGGTTGACACCAGAACCCATAGTAAGCATCGCTGATATGCCTATTCCAAAAACGCCAAAAGGAAGCCAGGGCTTTAATTGGCATGGCTTCATAATGTAGACAGTGGATTGCTACTTTTTCTATGATTGTGAAACCCATAGTGGCATTGACAAAGAAGGAGGTTACTTTACCTTTGCCATGGAACATGGAGTGTCAAGAAGCTTTTGACCTCCTCAGAGCTGCGTTATGCTCAGCTCCGGTTCTGGGCATGCCAAATTATGAGAAGTGTTTCATGTTATTTGTACATGAGAATGATGGATGTGCTTTGGCTGTTTTAACTCGGAAACACGGGGGCAGAAATAGACCATGTGGTTATTTATCTTCCATGCTGTATCCTGTTGCATGTGCTTTGCCACGTTGCTTGCGAGCTGTTGCTGCAGCTGCCGCGTCAGTAAAACAAACTGAGGGGATGGTTTTAGGTCACTCTTTAACTGTGATGGTACCCCATTCAGTAGACATTCTTCTAAATAGAACGCAGACGCAACATTTCACATCCGCACGACTAACTAGAATGAAATAATCCTATTTGCACCGCATATTCAAATTAAGAGATGTTGCGCTTTAAATCCAGCTGAGTTATTGCCCCCTCCCAGTGAAAAAGGGAGTGAGAAACGATTATTACATGATTGCTTAATCATTACTGAGCAAGAGACAAAAGGAAGAATTGATTTAACTAATACACCCCTGAAAGAACCAGATGGAGAACTGTTTTGTGATGGCTCTTGTTTTAAATTACCGAATGGCATATCAACTGCTGCTTATGCCATTGCTACACTGAAAACGATTGTAGAGAGCAAACAAATCCCATGTAACTCAGCACAAGCTGCAGAAATAATAGCGTTAACCAGAGCATGTGAAATTTCTGAAAACCTTAGTGTGAACATACACACTGATAGCCAATATGCTTTTGGGGTGGTCCACAATTTTGGTAGATTATGGGTCGAAAGGGTCTTTCTGACGTCACATGGAACTAAGATTCAACATGGCACTTTGATTGTGAGACTGTTGTCAGCACTTGTGCTTCCCAAGCGGTTAGCAATAATGAAATGTGACGCACATAAAAAATAATGTTTAATGTAGGAAAGGGAAACGCATTTGCAGACCGAATTGCGAAACAAAATGCCACTGATTTTCACTTAAAAATGTATGTTGAAACAACAGATACAGTGTCCTGCATGATAGAGGATGGAATTGAGACAGTTAAAGAGATACAAGCAGAAGCCACTCCTTAGGAAATAAAACAGTGGTCCAAGAGTCCAGCAGAATTAGATCCCAAGGGTTGTTGGGTGGACAAAGAATACAATAGATGGATGTTGCCAAATGCCTATGTTATGGCAATGGTTACCATGGACCATAGTCCAACACATATATGTGCGAGAAACATGTTTCGGCATCTTGATTCTGTATGGTACAATGGCAACATTAAGAAAACTGTTGAGAGATTGGTTCAGAATTGCATGACTTGCTTACAACATAACATTGGAAAAGGGACAGTGACACCATTAGGAAGTTTTGGTCCTCCCTCTATGCCATTTGAGGTCATTCATTTTGACTTCATAGAGATGGAAAGATGCCATAATTATAAATATGTCCTTGTAGTGGTCTGTGCATTTATTAAATGGGTGGAGGCCTACCCCCTAAAAGATTGTTCAGCTATGTCAACAACTAAATCCATGTTAAAAGGAGTACTTTCCCAGATTCGGGTAGCCCCGTGTCATATGGTCAAATAATGGCCCACATTTTATAGCGGCTGTGATATTACAGATTTGTGCAGGTCTACGAATCGATAAACAATTCCATTCAGCTAGATACCCGATGAGTGCCCGTTTGGTAGAACGCCAAAATGGTATCTTAAAAAACAAACTGGCCAAGATATGTGCCGAAAGCAATTTGAAATGGCTTGATACATTACCACTGGCTTTATTGTGTATGCGCACGTCTGGTCTCTAACCATACGAAATAGTTATGGGGAGACCAGCCAATGTCTAGAATGTGCCATGTCCGAGAAAATTGAAGGATGTTGAATATCCGTTACTCGCTGACTATTGTAGACAGTTGACTCAAAACTTGCGTTTGATTCATCAGCAGGTGGAGGAGGCTCTTCCTGTCAGATATACGGGCCCAGGACATTGTCTGCAACCTGGAGAGTGGGCTCTCGTGAAAAACTTGAGAGAAAATCTTTGCTTGCACCGCATTGTAAGGGACCGTACCAGGTGCTTCTGGCCACGCAGACTGCAGTCTGAGTGAACGGTCGAAAGCACTGGATCCACGCAATGCACACAAAGAGAATCCTGTTTCCTTTGCCCCATGAGAAAGAAACCGATAATCCTGACGTGCAGAGAAAACCAGCTGTGATCGATCACAAGGACATCGCTGAAATTCAGCCGGAACTGCTTCCTAAGCCCGAGAAGGGGCCTGGGAAGATTGCAACAAAGATTGAAACATCAGGTTTACCTCAACTTTGCTCAACCACTGAATCATCAACGCCAGTTGGCACTGTTTCTGCATCTGGTGCAAACAACGACAGTGCATTGTTCATTGATCACACTGTACCTGGATCTTTAAGGTTCAATCTGCGTCCACGAAATCGGAAGTAATCAGCAGCCTTTGTTTCTAGCTCATGGATGAAGCCGGAAACGGAGGCCTAGGGAAAGGGAGCGTATGAGATGTATCGGATGAGAGCTCTGACATGCGATTTCCCGGTGCTACCTTTGAAAGTGAAGGGCTTTGCAACTTAGCGTGAACTAGCGGGGGCAAACGGTACCGACACTAATAGAAATTGAAATTGATACTTGCTCCTGCCTTTTTGGAGCTGTTGAGGTAAACACCAGCTTGCTGCTGTCTTAAAGCAGGCTGAATCGAACTTGTTTGAACTTTACTGACGCCGCGTGTGTTGCCGTGGAGAACTTTTTCGATGGACGCAGAGGAACTTTTCTTGAAATAAGCTTTATAGCTCATGCCTGTATTCGCTCCTGCTGCCGCCTGCACTGATACTGCCATTGATAGAACAATAGAGACTAACTTTGGATCTGCTCCAAGAAAGACTTGGTCTACAAAGACTAGCCTGCTCCTGATCGTTATATCTATCTGTATCATATACGCACTAATCACAATGTTTTGGTATTTGGAAACTATGCATCCCATGAACGCCATATTGCCAACTGTCAATGCTCCCACTAGGAGTACCCCAGCCTATGTGCTTTCCTACACTCCTCGTCACGAAATGTGAAACACAGAAAAGGTTATGATAACAATACACTATTGTTGATTATGAATATGATCCATGCTATCCTGAATATATCCAATTGCTGGGTGTGCTCGCATTTACCCCAGCATGGGGAAAGAGGAATGGGTTGGTGTATACATCCTCTACCCCTTAGTGCTGCCTGTTATCCATCATTAAGAGATCTGTTTTCTTTCGAGAGAGGGCCGCCTGCTACCTTTTTTGTAAGATTATTGTATGCTTATTAATTCACAAGGTTCTTTTCCAGGTAGATTGAACAACTTCTTGCTATACAGATCCCTTCACAGAGTAGGTGCAAGAAAAAGGGGGGTTAATTATTCATAATGTAGTCTTGATTTTTATTGTTGGGAATGACAGATAACGTGTAAAAAAACAATTCTGACAAGTCACAGTACTCATTTGCTGACTATCAATAAAATCGAGTATTAGAAGCAATGATTGGCAGCATAATCAAACTAAAAAGCAATCTTGCAATACAGAAACTTTCTACCATCAAGAAGCTTACTAAAAAGGAACAGAAGTGAATCCAATTCCAATGGATCTTAGTGGCAAAGGCTATGAGATGGGCAAAGGAAAAATAATGAAAAAAAGAAACTTGAATTCCAACAGCTCCTCTGTCACGACGCGTCCGTCCTGGAAGTTGTGGACTCGATGGAAGAAACACTAACGGAACCATCTGCTGCGGTCTAGTGTCCGGACTGCCTTGCCACGCCCCCTGAGGCTCAACGTTATCTACGCACCGGACAGCTACGCCGGTGCGTTGCAACCCTCTGTTTCCGCTTTGGGTCTACACGCTGAGTTTCTTCCTTTGCGCTCTTCGTGTGAGTATTCTCTGCCCTCCTGCTGTTTCCCCGCTTGGTTTCTGTTTCCTGCTTTCCTCCTCTATACCTTCCGCTTGCCGCCTGCTTACCTTGGATCCTGCTTTCCCCGCTCTGCGCAGCCCTTCTCTGGTCCATTTACTACAATCTTCGTTCCCGCTCCTCTTCGTGTGCGGATCCCGCTTCCACTCTGCTGCATTCCACTCTCTTCCCGCTGCCGCCTTGTTGTGCCTGGATTTCGCTTTGTTTGGATTTTGGAAGAGACTTCTGGGAATCGTAGTCTACGCTCTCCTGCATTCCATCCTGCAGCAGTTAACCATCACGCCAGGGTTTTTTCCGGCCTACGCCTTTTTCCCTGGAATTAGGGGCGGACTCCGTGATGGTCCCACCGCCGAGCAGTCTGCTAACTGGCAAGGTGGCCTCCAGACGAGTCCGTACCAAAACCTGCAACGAGAGACAAGAGGGAACTTGGAGAAACAGAAGGACGATATCTACAGAGAGCTCCTCTGAGGAACAAGATACAGGTGAGGAAGAAGAGGGGGAGGATCCTGGTATTTACCCTAACATAGAACCCCCCATATCTGAGAGTTTGCAACGCCAAAAGATGGCCAGTTTGGAGCAATATCAGGAACTTGTCAATGCGATTCAGGGAATTACGGCTGAACTACAGGCAGTAAAGGCCGATAATAATACATTAAAGGCGGATAATGCTGCTCTACGCCTACAAGTTACACAAAGGGAGGAGGTACGAGATGACCTTCCTCCTATGCCCTTGCCATGTGGCAAGTACGAAGGAAATCCCAAAAGAATGAAAGAATTTCTTGACGCATGTCAGGTCTACTTTACCTTTCGCCCAAGGATGTTCGTATCTGACAAAGCTAAAGTCGGTTTTCTTATTTCCAATCTAGGAGGTAATGCCCTAGCTTGGGCAACCCCGTTGGTGACTAATTCTGACCCAATTCTAGCTGATTATGGAGCCTTTGTTCAACAGTTCCACACAAGATTCGAAAGACCCGAAATTCTATTCACCTCATATGAGAACCTAGTGGATACTAAACAGGGTTCTCAAGATATACAGACGTACTTGTCAACCTTTCAAAGGATTGCAGCGGAAACGGGATGGCCGGATTCCGCCAAACAAACCCTCTTCAGACGGGGTTTACTTGATGAGATTAAAGACGAACTCTCGAGGGTAGCTAGACTAGAATCCTTCCAGGAACTGGTTACTCTGGCTCTTCAGATAGAATACCGCATGGCCGAGAGACGCACCGGAAGAAGAAGGTACAAGTCTGGAATACCACCCTCCTCACCCTTATCCTTTATACCTACACCACCTGAAAGAACTGTGCAACAAACAGAAGAACCCATGCAAATCGGAACTGCACGAGGGCCCCTAACTGCAATCGAGAGAAAGAGACGAAAAGACTTGAACTTATGTATGTATTGTGGTTCTGAGAAACACCTCCTGCGAGATTGTCCAAATGTACCTCCCAGGAGATCGGGAAACGAAAGACCCCGACCCTGAACAGGGACAAGGAAGGGGTTCAAACGGCAGGTCCCTGTATCACTAATACACCCCAAGTATCAGATGCCTCACATCAGTTGATGGTTTTCCCGGTGGTTCTAGATTGGAAAGGAGGACACTCTGTAGAATGTCTGGCCATGTTGGATTGTGGAGCGGCAGGGAACTTCATGGACGATCAATGGGCTTTAGATCATGCTATCCCCAGAAGAGCGAAACCTATCCCAATCCCTGTAGAAGGGGTGGATGGTACCCCTTTGTCCTCGGGCCTTATCAGGCAGGAGACTCAAGAACTGGGAGTAAAGATTAAATTTCATCAGGAAGTAATGATGTTCGATCTCATAAGAGCAGCTCACTTTCCGATTATCCTAGGCATCCCATGGTTAAGAAGGCATAATCCTGGCATTGACTGGACAGCCAATGTAGTGGAATTCCACTCTGAACGATGTTTCCGGTTCTGCCTATCCAACAAGGAACAACTATGTGCTCAAGTGTCTACTCTTTCTGTAAGAAGTATCAACACCATACCAATGCACTATCAAGGTTATGCAGATGTGTTTTCAGACGTAAGATCGATCTGGTACCGGATGCTGTAGTTCCTTTTGGACGTATGTTTCCATTGTCTCTTCCTGAAAAGGAAGCTCTAAGAGAATATTTGGACACCAATATTGAAAATGGTCTTATACAAGAATCCACCTCGTCAGCCGGAGCATCTTTATTTTTTATCCTCAAGAAAGGTACCAAGGAGCTCCGACCTTGTATTGACTAGAGGGGTCTTAATAACTTGACCATTCGGGATTGGTACCCCATGCCCTTGATTAAGGATATAATGGAAGCAGTGCAAGGAGCCAAGTGGTTTACTAAGTTAGACCTAAGAGGAGCATATCATCTCTTGAGAGTACGAAAAGGAGACGAATGGAAGACCACTTTCCGGACTCCCTTGGGTCATTACGAGTACAAAGTGATGCCTTTTGGGTTGGTCAATGCTCCAGCTCAATTCCAGAGATTTATGGACAAGATTTTCTGTGATCTTTTGTTCAATTCAGTAGTGGTCTATCTGGATGACATTTTGGTATTTTCATCAACCCTAACACAACATCGTCAGCATGTATCAGAGGTACTCCGAAGGCTCAGTATTCATCATCTACTAGCCAAACCAGAAAAATGTTTGTTTGAGGCTGTTACAGTCCCTTATCTGGGATTTATCCTGTCGGAAGGAAGGGTAGAAATGGATCCCAACAAGACCTCAGCCATCCAAAACTGGCCCACTCCAAACTCAGTAAAAGATATACAGAGGTTCCTAGGACTGACAAATTTTTACCGTAAATTTATCCCGGGATTTTCCAACATTGTCCTGCCCATCACAGCCTTACTGAAGAAAGGCACACGATTTTGCTGGAATAAGGAGGCCGATATGGCTTTCAAACATCTCAAGGAGGCTTTCGTTTCCGCACCTATCCTCAGGCAACATGATCAAGCCATACCTTTCATTGTAGAGACAGATGCCTCACAAGGAGCTATTGGAGCTGCTCTCCGACAAAAAAAGGAAGATCGACTGCAGCATCCTGTTGCTTATTATTCTAGGACACTCTCCCCGAGTGAAAATAATTACTCTGTAGTTGAAAAGGAACTGTTGGCCATCAGACAGGCCTGTGAAGAATGCAGGCACCTTTTACAAGGAGCTAACTTCCCGTTCCAGGTACGAACTGATCACCGTAATCTTAGTGTACTCAAGAGTATGGAATGCCGAAATTCTCGCCATGCCAGGTGGGCATACTTCTTTTCTCAATATGATTTCGAACTAACATACTTACCAGGAACTAACATACTTACCAGGAAAGGAGAATCACCTAGCGGATGCCCTCTCCCGGAGTTTTGGGGAAGAATCAGGTTCGTACTCCAATCACGAACAGTTACTTCAAGGGAAGAAATTCATAGGAACGGTCAACACCTTTTTACAACAAGTGTTAGAAGCCCAAGCAAGATCCACGGTCACACGTTTGCCATCGTTAATCAAGAAGGGTGAATACTTGTTTAAAGATGACCTGCTGTTCTTACCGAATTCCGTACTACAGTCTCAAGCACTAGCCTGGTGTCACGATCTACCCACAGCAGGACACAAGGGTCGAGCGGCCACACTACATCTACTAAAGAGAAACTTTTGGTGGCCGACAATGGTCAAGGATGTCTATGCCCATGTATCCTCTTGTCCCATGTGTGCTCAAAGTAAATACAGTACGGCCAAGCCGCTGGGCCTTCTCCAACAGGATTCGTTACCTGCGGGTCCCTGGCAACATATATCCATGGATTTTATTGTGGACTTACCTCCGTCAGAAGGATTCACAGCCATCATGCTAGTAGTAGACTCATTCAGTAAACTTGCTCATTTTTCCCCTCTCCAGGGAACCCCATCTGCCACCAAGACTGCAGAAGTATTTCTGAAAGACATAGCAAAGTACATGGTCTACCACATACAATAGTCTCGGATCGAGGGACTCAATTTACCTCAAAATTCTGGTCCTCGTTGTGTAAACAATTGCAAATCCAAAGGGCATTGTCTTCCGGATTCCATCCCGAGAGCAACGGACAAACCGAACGACTAAACGCTACATTGGAACAATACCTCAGATGTTACTGCAACCAGACACAGGATAACTGGAGCCAACTTCTATCCATAGCCGAGTTCTCCTATAATAACACAGTACATTCGGCGATTGGTATGAGCCCTTTCAAGTGTACTTATGGATACGAACCTCGACATATCCCACAGTCAGTGATCCCAACCACTAACATACCCACTGTAGATCAATTGTTGAACGCCCTCAAACAAACCCACTTGAGAGCTCAGGAAACATTAACGGTCAGCCGTCAATCCTATAAGAAATGGGCCAACAGAAAGCGATGAGCAAACCCGATCTGGAAGCCTGGAGATAAGGTTTGGTTATCCACAAAATACTTACCAAGGCGGATACATACAGGAAAATTCACTCCAAGGTATATTGGCCCATACATCATTGAACAGCAAATCAATCCAGTAGCTTTTCGACTTAAGCTACCCTCTTCCTTACGAAGGATCCATCCAGTATTTCATGTGTCCCTTCTCAAGGATTACAAAAAAGATCCATATCAAAGACAAATCAAGAACTGCATCCCAAACTTAGAAGAAGATCCCGAATATGAAGTCTCTCATATCTTGGACTCTCGTTACAGACACGGGGTTCTCCAGTACCTCATACTTTGGAAAGGATACCCTTGGACTGAAAAGTCCTGGGAACCCGCAAGAAACCTCAGTGCACCCAGACTACTACGTCTCTTCCATAGAAACCATCCAGGGAAACCCGGAGGGGTCCAGAGGAGGAGAGGTTATACTGTCACGACGCGTCCATCCTGGAAGTTGTGGACTCGATGGAAGAAACACTAACGGAACCATCTGCTGCGGTCTAGTGTCCGGACTGCCTTGCCACACCCCCTGAGGCTCAATGTTATCTACGCACCGGACAGCTACGCCGGTGCGTTGCAACCATCTGTTTCCGCTTTGGGTCTACACGCTGAGTTTCTTCCTTCGCGCTCTTCGTGTGAGTATTCTCTGCCCTCCTGCTGTTTCCCCGCTTGGTTTCTGTTTCCTGCTTTCCTCCTCTATACCTCCCGCTTGCCGCCTGCTTACCTTGGATCCTGCTTTCCCCGCTCTGCGCAGCTCTTCTCTGGTCCATTTACTACAATCTTCGTTCCCGCTCCTCTTTGTGTGCGGATCCCGCTTCCACTCTGCTGTATTCCACTCTCTTCCCGCTACCGCCTTGTTGTGCCTGGATTTCGCTTTGTTTGGATTTTGGAAGAGACTTCTAGGAATTGTAGTCTACGCTCTTCTGCATTCCATCCTGCAGCAGTGAACCATCACGCCAGGGTTTTTTCCGGCCTACGCCTTTTTCCCCGGAATTAGGGGCGGACTCCCTGAGGGTCCCACTGCCGAGCAGTCTGCTAACTGGCAAGGTGACCTCCAGACGAGTCCGTCCCAAAACCTGCAAAGAGAGACAAGAGGGAACTTGGAGAAACAGAAGGATGATATCTACAGAGAGCTCCTCTGAGGAACAAGATACAGGTGAGGAAGAAGAGGGGGAGGATCCTGGTATTTCCCCTAACATAGAACCCCCCATATCTGAGATCCTCTCACAAACATTTACCCAAATACTCCTTCCCTCAAAGTAGCACATCCACAAATGGTCATGCAGATGGGTGAGCAACTTGCGATCGCAGTTGTTCAAATCCTTACAGCTATTTTTGATCCAATACATAAAGGGAAAAGAAAAAAGTTTAATCAAAACTTTTCAGTACATGGACTCTTGCCTTGTTTGCATCCACAGTGGATTGATTATATGTGAACACTCTTGGGGCTATGTGCAGAAGCAGCTTGCAAAAGCATCTTTGATCATACAAAAATACTGGCAACAGGCCACTCTAAAATGAGCAATCTTGTGCAGAGAGTATAGTGCTAAAAATCAAAATCCAGAATTATTAAAACTAAATCAAACTGACACAGTACAAGGAGTCTTTAGACAAATACATGACCTTCAACAAAAAGACTTTCGTACAGAAGCAGACGAGGAAAATAGTATCAAACCACAATCTATCACACTGGAGTTTGTATGCAATACATTCCTTCCCAATAGATATCAGAAAGTAACAGCAAACTTTCAAAACATCTCTGCAGATATTCCAGACAACGTACGTTTATGCTGTTGTCAAACATTCTTCAAATAAAATATGAAAACAGGCGTCTATCTGAAAATAGAGACTTTGATCCTCTAAACAGAATATAAATATGCTCCAGCTAACCAATTGTTATTTTGTACATATTGCAATACACTCAATGACAACTAGATTCTTTTTTCTAGAGGTATTCCAGCTTGCCAATGCTCCCCAAAACCTGATCCTATAATCCTATATGAGAGCATTATAATTCAAACAGTACATCCTATCCAAACTATCAGTTACAGCCCGAAACTGCCCAATTGCCGCCATCAGAATTTCTTTGACACATTAATGGCAAGGTTGTACATTTACCATTAGCCCTGAATGAAAATGTTAAAAATCTAGGCGTAAGATGTCAAGTAAATCAATCTTTGTGTTGGTCAATGGTGTACCAAACAAACAAAAAAAGGCAACAACTATTTGAAGTAAACAACGAAAAAGATGTAAGCCGAAATCTCAAAGAAAACAATGAATACTATAAACAGATAAACATTGAGCAAACCAAACAAACTTTAACAAAAATATAGATGCACCACAAGCTGGTCAATTTGAAAGTTCTGATCCTAACAATATTGATGTCATCTGGTCACTACATAATCCACCAACTACACTGAAGTCACAGGAACAACTTCATCTTCATAAATATACCAAAAGTGTTAACCAAAAGGCTGTCTAACGAGCGCAAGGGAGAAAAGTTTAGAAGCATGGTATTTTCCACTACTGTTCCCTGCACCAAAAGGAGGAGGATACAATGACAGACCATTGCAAATCAGTGCATCAGAGTATAATCATTTCAGAATGTGCTCAGAAGAACCATGGTGCCATCAAAACACCAAGTTCATTTTTCATCTTTTGTTTGAAACACTATCCTATGGTGTTGCCCATACATTCAAAACCAGCACTCATTTTGCCAATATTACACCAATTTCACTATTCCAAAATATGAAAGGCAAAGATTAAATGTTGCAGTCAGTATTACCACTGTCCAAGTAAATATGTATGACAAAAAAAAGAGTACTGGTTTCGACATCATGTTACAATTCACTGTATGCTAAGGAAACGAAGTCCTCCCACTTGGTTCATTACACTTAGATGTGTAGAATAGGTATGGGACGAGTTACGATACCTCCTATGCACTGCAAATAGATTTAAAATGTACAGAAAAAACTCTTCACTAGATCCAGTGAACGTTGTATGTTACTTTTACCATTATATGGCCAAGTTCAATTTGATCTTCAACACGATTGCCCTCCACTTGGAGAAGTAGAACAATACTTTTGGAAGAAGGAATCCCAGTCATGAGGAGCTTCAAATATTCACATGCTTTTGTGCATAAAGTACGCTAACAAATTTGAGCACATCCCTGATGAGCCAATCTTAGAATTTATATAAAACTTTACATTTCATGAGTGATCCCAACGGAATACAAATAATGACTTACAAGCCAAAGTCTTATGTTTTCAACAAGTATTGGACATACTGCCACTGCTGCCAGCCACAGAAGCAAAAAGCAAACACTACATGAATGTATTTTTGTATTCCCAAAACCTGTATGCTCCAACAGTCAGGCAAATTGTTTCATGCCTGCAGTTAGAAACAGTGTCGGAGGCAAATCTACCAAAAACACATATCAGAAGAGATGAAGCCTTCAAGTACAATAATGATTACAATCCTCCCTTTGCATCCATATGGAATGCTAAAAAACATTTGTGGCAGGTAGTTCGACAGCAGTAAACAAGGTATGTCCTAGACTATTTAACCAACATTGAAAAGAGGACGTTTGAAGATCACAAGGGTGATATATCACAGAAAATTCTCTTTCAAAATGTGTAAAGATTTGGCATAGACATGCTCTCCTGCAGAGAATGCAACTCCTATGAAGCATCAGACCATTTAATGGGCACAGCTCTGTAATGAATTATCAAAACACATACTCAAGCCTAGCGTTAGTCGAGCTTCATCTTGAAAGATTATAGTAATCATGGGTACACATTTCACGTTGCAATTGGGGCAGAAAAGAATCCCTTGCTCCCTCTGTTCTTCACATAAGGCACACCATTTCCTACTTGCCAAGAGTCAATTATAACAAGCCAATGGCTAGTTGCAGGTTGTAAGGGAGGCATGGTATCACAAATATGACACGAACACAAAAGGTACAATTTGTAAAACCTTTATTGAAGTTTCAGTGGGGTTGGAGAAACTCCTGCTTTGCCCTATAGAGAAGATGGGAGTAGTCTTGACGATCAAACAATAAAACAGTCCTAGTTGTGTCTGTTAAATCAAAATGACCTATACTAACAAAAACCTAATGCCTGCCCTATACCTTGCACAAAAATGTGAAAAGGAGAATATATATTTAAAGGAAAGTCAGTGTTCAAATATAAAGAATAAATGTGGCTGAGTCAGCTCTCCTCCCCACCTTGGTCAGCACAGAGTAACGCGGTCCCTGTGGGTAAGATGACACACTCTGGCTAAGGCTCTTAACACAAAGGCAGTTCAATACGTAGATCGAGGCCCGCTTGGCCTTCTTCCACAAAAGTCCTTTTTTCCAATTTTCAAACACAGCGCACCAAACCGTTCATGTCGGTCCCCCTCTGTCAGGCTCAGACCGCTTAAAAGCAAAAGTTCACATCAGTCTCACTCAATAGGGCCCAGACCTTTCACAGCAAAACAAAACACTTGCTGGGGTTCCCTTCCCCAAGCTACATTCACCTCCTTTATGGATTCCCTTTCCCTGACGTATTACACCTTTGGTCTACCTCTGTCAGGCTTGGACCGTTTCCCGATGTCGAACACTTTCAAATACACGTGGTGGTTTCTTCAGACCTCCGCAGGACCACGTCGACTTCCCAACTTGTAACTCACACTTCTTTATCATTTGCCCCAGTGCTTCCTGGTCTGGGTAGTTCACTTTATTGTGTACCAAAGTTCAACATTCACCTTTTTACTCTCCCCGTTTATTGGGGTCAATTTCAAACCACCTTCCTTTCACAGTTCATTCACTTTATCGCTACAAACTTTTCACCTTTCACTGAGACTTTCGAGTGGACTACTTACTTTTGCCAGACAACTTTGTTACTCAGTATCACTGACTTTATAGCTATTGTTACTCAAAGGTTCATTTGCAGGTCTGCCTTTCTTAGTGTCTCATCCACACGCATGCAGCTTTCAATTGTGCGATAATATGTTGCTACTTCAATCATTCTTTAGCACAAACCGGTCTCTCACGTTGCTTGCCAACTCACCGGCTTTGTGCATTTCTTTTCGGATCTGTACCGCTTTGATTCTCGAGTCAAGATTAGTACCACAGGCTTGACCTTGCCTCGCCAACTCTGCTGTTCACCCAGGAGGGTCGCTGGCATCCTTGAAACACAATGCAGCTTTCTTGTGTGAGACTCAGACTTCTTCACGTGCCTTTCGCAGCAACAACCTCCTGCACGGAACTCCTGGGATTCTCCACTCTGTCCCTCAGTCTGTTGCTCTGCTCCTGTAGGTTTGCCCTCTGCCCCCACCCCAGAGGTTCTGCTCCTACTCGTGTTCCACCTTGTTCAGAGTGTGTTTCTACATTCCGCCTTTTATCCGTGTGAGGAGAGCTAATTGGTATCAGATGTATGCACTTAAGGTTAAGTGCCTGACTTCGCCTGATCCAATGTGATGTGTACAAGTTAGCATGCTTTCTCTCAGTCGCCCTCTTCTTCGGCCCAGTGTATGTGTGGAAAGGGGAGGGGGGAGTTGGGACATTCGAGAATCCCATGAAACAGAAGGGATCATGGGTATGGGAAAGGGAGAAATACCCAGTCTCGCCACCGGCTGCCTCACCCCCACTCCCCTTCCCCTCACCCAGGTGATCTTCCTGCACTAGTCCACCCCCAAGGTCTGAATCCAAAGGCGATGGCTGTGCCCTGGCCACCTGGGAGAGAGATCCCCGGGGACTAGCAGGTGAGACACCCTTTGGTTTCTCACAAAGTGAAAATGTTGAAGCCTGCAAAACCATCTGATGAAATTGACTAACTATAGAAACTCCAAACAGTCAAGGCACGTACTACTCAAACAAAAATCCTGCCTTGCAAAAACTGTGTTTGTAAGAAATAAAATTCTTATTAAGATGAACCAGATGGTACACATATTTTAAATTGTGAAGGATGGCTAATGAGACATTCAAGACCCAGTTTAATTAACCATGTAAATCTATTTTACTAAACTCCAGAGCAGAAATAATTCTATTAGATTGTTCCGCTACAGTTATTAATGCGTTGGCAAAAAGAAGAATAGAGAAGGCAGTATGTTGGATTTTCGGCTGTTTTTGAGGCAACATAAAACAGCCTAACAAACGTTAGAAGATGAGATTTGCCAAGAAGAATAAAATCGACACAGAAATTGGTCAAGAACCTCTGACAAGAGTCACTTGTAGGTAGCTAGGAACTGGTTAGAGAACCAATTGTTCCAAATAATCAGAAACAGCAATGAGGGAGGTTGAAAACACTATAGTACAATCCAAATAGGATTTAGCAGTTCATGCATCTCTAAATGATGAACATCTACGCATTTACATGCAAGTCACTGATCAATCAAACAAGGATTACACCATAAAAACTAAACATCTATCTGCAATGATTACCAACCCCTCCTCTTACATCAGTGCTAAAGCTGGTACTAGTAAATTTTCCTAATTGGAACCATCTGTTCATTTTACAACAATGATCCATTCATGTGTTGTTACAGGCCCCCAACGGACTAGTGGCTTACAACATAGGAAGTGTGACTTTACAGAGTCCTGCAACCCCCAGTTGAGCAGAACAACAAACTAGAATACCATACAATGGGCCTCATCACGAGTTGGGCTGTAACGCCGGCGCTAATAGCGCTGGCGCTATCTGCCCTACCGCCAAACCCACCGGCGCTATTAGCGCCGGATCACGGGTTTGGCGGATTTGGAAATCCCCATTGAGCCCATTCGGGAATGCCCCATTCCCCATTGGGCTCAATGGGGAAATTTCGCGCTCATACCGTCGACGGATTTCCCGCCGGCGGTATGAGCTTACATTTTCAGCAGATTTCCCCCCAGCTCAGAGCTGGCGAGAAATCCGGCGAAGCCCTGATTTGGCGGACCCTTAAATCCGGCGGTAACAGCGCTAGCGCCGGATTTAAGGGTTACCGCCAAACTCGTGATGAATGTCTGCAGAGGTAGCATTTGAAGTAGGCAGAAATCAATGTCAAATGAAGGTTCTCCTTATAGATGAGATAAGCATGGTTTCGAACTTAATGATACACTTCATTCACTTCAGAATGCATGAAGTACTTAAGAATGCATATAAAGAACTGTTTGGAGGTAAATATAATTATATAATTATCTCCTACAGTAACACCAGTCAAAGGTCAACTGGTTCTCAAAACATTAGGTCAAACAATGTCATACCAAATGTGAGATCATGGTGAACATAAACCTCAGTCTTCTCTTAGGCTACAGAGAACTAGATGCACAATAGAACCTACCTATGCACGAATACTGAAGAACATCAGAATAGGTGCATTTTCTGAGCATGCTAGCCAAACTTAAAACAAAGAGGCAAAGAGGTCCTCAACTGATGGAGCAGTTAACAAACCAAATTGAAAAATGCATGTGCTTAATGGCAACCCTTGCAGGCCATGCCCAACTGAATGAAAGCATGTCTTAAAAAAGAAAAACAGCACATAGCTCAAAGTTTAGACAAATTAAAAGTACATGGAAATACAATATCCATGTCAACACACCACTGCTTGCCTTTACCAACTAGAAAAATGTGACTCAAACACAGCTGTATTAGAAGAAGTATTGATTCTCTGCCTCAACTGAAGAATGTTTCTGTGATGCAACGTGGACCAGGGTTTAGTAAAAGGACCAATAGGTAAAGTTATTAGTTTGCAACCATATCCAAATGAAGACGATATCTAGTTTGTCATTGTGAAATCTGACAAACTACAAGAAACAAAAAAGGCACAGTACAGTAGCATATTTCCTTTTCAAAGATCTGTATGTAAGAAGAGAAAAACTCTCCATGTGTCTTGCATCTGCTGTAACAATTTACAAGTCTCAAGGTGTCACCCTGGACAATGCACTTGCAGACATAGGCAACAGTGTCTTTAAATCTCAGATCTAGCATCCCTGAAACGTAAGTGCAGAGTTGCTGAACAGAAGTGGCAGACCTCAGGTTCATCCTCTAACAAACTGGCCTATTGCCTGCTCCAAAGGCAATATCGTTTTTTCTATCCGCTCCAAGGAGAGGGCCCACAACCAAGCCGTATCTCTGGAGCCACTAACAGCACGGCTGAACTTCTAAAATCTGCAAGGAACTCGCCAATCCGTCTGCAGTCTCCACCTCGCTTCTTCCTTCCCAGGCTCTCTGCAACGTTTTCCCATTTCACATCTAAAACTCAGGACATCCTGTCCTCACTCTCCAGCACCCTCACCTCCACACCTGCTCCTGCTCCCCCGCCTCCCTTGCCTCCTCTTCCTCCAACCCATAGCACCCGAGGTCTCCAAAGTTGTCCGCTCTATGACGGTCTCATCCAAACAGATGCACCATTAAGGACAACATTTCTCTTGCCTGAGTCAATGCCGATTTCTCTAACCATTTCTATAACCATTCCATCGCCACTGCCTCTTTCCCTTTGTCCCTCAAGCACTCCCTTGCGCACCCTCTTCTAAAAAAGCCATCTGCTGACCCTTTCTGCCCGGCTAACTATAGCCCTATCGCTACCACCTCCTTCCTGGGTAAACTATTGGAGAAATTGGCCCTCCCCCAATTGATTCTTCATACTGAACTTGTTGGTTGCCTCCATGACCATCAATCTGGATTCCGGGCATCCAGAGGCATGGACAGTGCTCGCCTGAACACCCGTGAAGACATCCTTGCAAATCTGGACTTTAACTCTCCTGCTGTTCTCATTCTCCTCGATCTCTCCTCTGTGTTTGTCACAGTCAATCATTCTATCCGCATAAAATGACTGCGATACACTCGGCATCACAAACCGGGCACTGGATTGGACGACTTTCCCAGGCCTTTTCAGTTGCAGCTGGGCTCTTTCGCCTCCAACAATTCACTCTCTACCTGCAGCGTCCCCAAGCGCTCCATCCCATCGCCATGGCATGTAAATATCTTCCAGTTCTTGCTCACTCGATCTCTTCCTTCTCTCCTCATTTCCAGTGTTATGCTGATGACACACAGCTTTCCTTCAAACCTCCCTCCACTACCTCCTCTTCCTCTTCTCTCATCTGGGTTGTCTGACTGCTATCCAGGCTAGTGTGCAGCTAACAACCTCTGTCTTAATGCCAGTAAGACAGATCTGTTTTATTAGGACATCTGTGCCCAGTTTCCCTCCTGCCCTGTGGACACCCTGCTTGGGCCCTCTAGCATCACCATCTTAGACTCCTCACTCTGCTTTACCCCTCAAGTCTTGGACCTTGCCAAGAAGGCCCACTTCCACCTTCACCTCCTTACAGACATTCTCCCTTTTTTTCCTCACCTTTCTACAGAAGCTCAATGTCTCCAGAGTTCTGGTACTCTCCAGACTGGACTACTGCAACAGCCTCTTCCTCAATCTCCCAGTTCCTCCCTACGCCCCCTTGATCTAATCCAGAATAGGGCTGCAAGACTTATCCTTGGCCTCAAGCCCACAGACCGCATCTCTCCAGCCCTAAGACTTCTCCAATGGCTCCCGGTGGCCGTGAAGATCAAATTCAAGACCCTCTGCATTATCCACAATGCTCTCTTGGGCTGGGACCACACTATCTCCAACTCTCTCTCCCTAAATACTTCCCTGCTGGAGAACTCTGCTTCTCTGACAAGGAGTAAGTTGGAGTTAAACACTTCTCCAAGCAGAAAGTGGGGAGCAGGTCTCTTCGGCTGGTGCCTCCCTCTGGAACAGCCTTCCTGCCCCTCTCAGACTTGAGCTGGACCTCCAATTCCATAAACTCCTCAAAACTCTACTTTTCTCTACCTCTTTCCCTTCCCTGCAAATCACCCCACTGCCACCGAGACAGGCAGCCTGGACCTTCATGAGCCTTACAGGTTATCCGGTCCCTGCCCAGTCGACACCAGTAACTTCCCCCTCCCAGCACTGCTTGTGTGGGCCCCCTACCTGGCGGTTTGCATCCCACCCTTGGGATTCCTCCGCCCTATCACTTAGCCAGCGGCCTCCTCCCCCGGCACTTCCCTCAGGGGTACTTCGCTTCATTGCTCTTACACGTCCGAATGCCACAAGGCCTAGTAGGACCACAATTGTATATCACTGTTTTTTGCCATTATTATTTACCCCTTTTCCTCCCTCTTGTGGCACCTGGAAACACAATTTTGTTGCATAGGCGCCTAACACATGCCCAATAAATAATAAATATATAAATACAGCATTAGTTATGTGTGTGGCACTCTGCAGCGATTATACACCCCAGAATTCACTGATGGCCTTAAGAATCTCAAAGGCTGATTCAAGAGTTTTTAAATGTCAAAACATTACAATGGACTTTATGAGGTTTTGGAACCTGCAAACAAATTCGACTAATTTATTTTTTTATTGGTCCCTCAACCTCCCATGTGCTCCCTCCACGAGGGGCAATGCATTTGTCTTGCAAGACAATGTGGCGCATCACAGGTTCGAATCCCGACCCCGCGCTTAGAAACCACTTGCTGGTATTAAGCGAGTTATAAATGAACAATCATTTCTTTTTTTCCCTTTTTTTTTTTTATTTTTACAAACAGGCTTCCCTAGTAGCCAATGTTAGCGTGAGTGGTGGTCCCTACTGTCTAATGTAACCTATCTACAAAGAGGGACCTAAATGTCAAGGACTTATCTAGCTTACTCCCTCCGGGGCTTCCGAAAGGGTGCCTTCCTTTAGTATTCCCACAAGGATGATTTATATATGAATTTTAAGATGGTGCATGCATTTTCTCAGAGACTCCCTTTCTCCTTTCAGCTCACTCCCTTTTTTCTCAGATCTTACGCCTCCTTGCTCACTACTCCTTCTCTTCCTACTCCCCATCTCTTGTCTCCTTTTCCTTCTTTCCCAGTCTCCTCTCACCTCCTAATCCCTCTGGTCTTCTAACTACCTCTCCTCTTTCTTCCCCTCTCTCCCCTCCCACCTCTTCTGTCCCTCCAATATTCTCACACTCCTCTCCTTTCTAGTTCTCCCACTTAACCTACTTTCTCCCACCTCCAATCTTCCAATCAACAACTCCTGCCGCTCTCTCTCGCGCACCCTCTGTACCACTCACACTCCACCCCTCTACTAGCTCTTGTACTCTTCACCGCTGCCACTCGCTCTCACAATCACAGCTTCACCCTTTCCAATTGGAACCTCTCTCTCTTGCACACAAAGACAATCGCTCACCAGCACTCGTTATTCAACTCCTCCAAGGATTGTTCAGCACTCTGCTCCACTTTCTATCTTCCGCTTGGTCTCTCAGTCCACCTCCACATCGCCTGTCCTCACCCAAACACCTTTTCACTACGTCTTGCTCCTGCAGATCTTTTATACCTGTGACCTTCAGTTTCTGTCATTCCCTCCTTCCACCATTGGGTCTGCTTTCTACCCTACTCTGGGCCCAAATCTTAACCTGTTTATTTTCTCTCCGAGTCATCACAGTGCACGGCTACATAAACCCCTCCTAACCCTGCTCCCTTTCCGTGCAAAGCCATTCGATCAGTCTTGGTAAAGCCCACTACATGCTGGTTTGGTAACAACATATTTCCAAACACAAAATGTAGGCGAGGCCCCATGGCCACTTTACTTTGGCACAGACGATAACAAGATGCACTAACCTTTACAGAACTAACCCAAACCCTACTATGCATCCAACAACTCAACCCTGAACTTTCCTTTTTTTGCCAAGCTTGCGCTCTGAAACACTTGTGTATGAGCGCAATATAAATAAAATATCATACCATATCATAACTTTAAAAATGTCTGGGGAGAACATTCCAGGGACTTTATTTCCCAAAAAAGGATACCATTTTGAAACCATCTTTGACATCATTCTGACCACCGTTCAAACTCTGACAGTAGTATGGGTAGAACTATTGGGTTTCTCAAAATATGTTGTCCATGGCCCACAAATTATGTCTACCAACATCACAAAAAGTGCAGCTTTTATGGCCCTTTTATACACATTCCAGTATATCTTGATCACCCTTCAGAAGGTGGTTTCATATTTGACACTTTTATGTGTTATCAAATATTGTATTTAAAAATGTGCTGTTTGGGGACTGTATAGCTAGTTCGCAAACCAAAAAATGGTGTTGATTTTAAATATTTTGACGTTCATATGTTCAGTAAATTAGCCAATCAGTGCCTTTCTGTGTAGTCCATGAACAATGCAGGCCACTCGGATTAGTCAGAAGGTGTCCGTGGACACCGAACCAGGAATCAAGTCCACGGATCGAATTTGTTTTGCAAAATATTTGGATTAGCATTGGTATATTTAAAAAATAATAACAAACATCCCCAGTGACAGCAGCCCCATCCAAGTCACTTCCCCCCGCTCCCTCAAGTACATTCCTCCGCACCCATTTACATAATATCGAATATGCGCAGATTGTGCGCACTGTCCCCTTGCATATATGTCAAAACCATCCCCCAATCTTTCTTGAAATGTGCACTTTCCTGCTATATACTATACGTGATGCACTGCATTTGCCATAGCTTATGGAGCCGTTCTACCCCGGTTAGTGGCCGTCTCCGTTTCCATCTCTTCGCTATCACCAGCCATGCCGCTATCACCATCATGAAGGCCTTTTTCTGGGCCCTGGTGGGCAGACCAATCCCGGGATCAAACAGTCCACACATTCACTCTTGCGGGCTGATAGGCGTATCAAACGTAATCATTGCCTGTATTTGAGATGTAATATCCACCCAGAATGGTGCAAGTTCCGGAAATTCCCACCACATATGTGCCCAGTCCTCTTTCCCTTGGCACCTCTCTGGAGCATTCCTGCGTAACTGTGGGGTAGATGTTATGTAATGTAGCTGGGGTATAGTGCCACTGCATCAAAATCTTATACCAGGTCTCTTTAAGTTGTATAGACTGTGTCGGCTTTGGGATAGTCCTCCATATATTGCCATATATTGACCAAGTGGTCTCTGGGGATGACAGTGTCAAATGTATTTTCCCATTTCTTCTTATACGGCCACTTCTGGGTTGTCATAGAATCTAGTAGTATTGTATATAACATGGATACCAGACTTTTGGACCCTGTATGTGTAGTGCTAAATCGAACATGGTCAGTTCCCTACATGCCGCTCGTTTAATAGTTGCGTCTGACAACCTGTGTCTCAATTGGTAGTACCGGTTCGATCCCTCTCTATGAGCCCTATATGTTGTTTGTGTACATCAATAGAGTGTTTCCGTCCCCTGTACCATATCCCCAATTTTTCTTCATCCCATCTTTTGCCATTGCAGAAAAGATCCCTGCACCATCCCTGGAAAGACCTGTGCATTCCCAAATAGTGGTGTAAAAGGGGAGGGGTATGAAGAGAGGGCGCCCCACTCTAACAACTGGCCCAGATGTCACACGCTAGTGATACTATCTGACTGATGTAAGTGATTTGGGGCCTATCCGGTCTGTGGATCCACAGGATTTCCTCCAAAGGTTTCCCAGCCACTGCCCTGTCTTTTTGTACCCACCATTTAGTTCGGTCCCCGGAAAACCATTCCCTCACCACCCTCAATCGGGCCGCTTCATAATATCTAACAAAACCTCCAGAGTCCCAGGCCTCCCCTATCTCTGGAGACCATCAGCATCTGCCGCACGATTCAGGATGTTTATTCTGCGATACGAAAGCTGACACTAACCTATTCAACAAGACAAAAAAGGATTTTGGGACTGGGATGGGCAGGGCCTGAAAGTAATATAGAATTCTCAGGAGAGTGACTATTTTCACTGTTGCAATACGGCCAGCCACGATATTGACAGAGCCTTCCACCTCCCCATGTCTGCCTTCTTCCATTGTAGTAACCCCATGTAATTCCGGTCATACATCTGTGGCATGGTTTTAGCAATGCTAACCCCAAGTTATTGTATGCCCCCATCTGCTAGACTAAAGGGGGAGCAGGTCGACAGATCATAGCTGCTCTGGGGTGAGTGCCGAATCTAGAATCTCAGACTTTAGAATGTTGATTTTAAGCCCTGCTACTTGTTCAACAAGCCTAAGCTCGGCTATCACGGCTGGTATTGAGTATCCCCGATCCGTTAGGGCTTCCAACATGTTGTCAGCAAAGGTGAAAACCTTGTGTTCCTTCCCTCCAAACGGAATGCCCCTTATTCCTGGTTTTTAGGAGCAGAGGCTCCACATAAAGGGCGTATAGTAGCAGGGACAGTGGACACCCTGGTCTCGTTTAACTAAAAATGGGGCTACTCCGGGAGAGGGGTGGATTGATAGACAATCGTATCGTGGGGTTCCTATAGTTGGCTGTCACCATCTGCAGAAACTTGTCGCCAACCCCTATATGCTCCAGGGTATAGAAAAGGCGAGGCCATTAAACACGGTCAAATGCCTTTTCGGCATCTAATGACATCAACACGGCGGCAGCTGTCCTAAAAAAGTTCTTTCAACCAGATGGCATATCCACCTGGTGTTTATTTATTTCTTTATTTGATATTTATTATTCGCCTATGCAGCAAAAAGGTGTTTAAAGGTGCTGTCATGCAGTATGTCGAGTTGAATTTGGACATGTGACAATGTCCTTTGCAATGTCCTTTGTAGAGCCCTCGTCTGCTAAGGCATGCATTACTTCCCCGAGTTGTCTCCAGCTCTTTTTACATTCCCCCCCCCCCATTTTTTCTCCCTCTGCGTCCTGACAGCAATCAGTTCTCCCCGCATTATCGCTTTAAAAACGCATCCAATACCCCTTTCTGCATTGATTTTATGGGTGTCATTAGTAGCAAAATAGTATATTTTATCACACATTTCTTCCGTGAGCACTCTACCCTTCAGCAACTCTGCTGGGAACTTCCATCCCCACAAGCCCTGACTCTCCCCGTAGGCACAGAAATGTACAAATATAGGGGTGCGATCCGAAAGAGATCGATGCCAATTCCACCTCCCCTACCAGCGGTGCCATTACCCACACACAGTCTACCCTGGACAATGACTGGTGGTCATGGGGGAAGTAGGTGTATCCCCACTCCCTTCTAGATACACCACACCATCCGTCTTAAAGGCATGCTTTGCATTAGCCATTCCTACCCGCCTATCAATGCAGTCGATATTCCCCCAGATACAGCAACACACCCTGTTCATCGTCCACCACCTTTCCCTAACCCCTGAACTTCCTTGTTCCGGTATGCAGTTCATACCCCCCTCAACATATTGTTTCCTTGACCCGTGCCACTGGTCCTTTTGGGCAGGCTCCCCGCCCACCCACGCATGCTTGAACATTCCCACTGTCTGTTCCAATGTGAAGGAGAGCGGCTGTGGTACCTCGCCGTGTCCGCTTCCTCCAGGTCTAACAGGGTTTGCCCTTCTTCACAGGTCATTAGTCGGTGTTTCCCCTCTAATGTGACGAGCAAACCAAAGGGAAAGGTTATTTGTATTTAACCTGCTTGGCATTTAACGCCCTTACCGACGGCCCCATGGCTCTATGTTTTTGCAGGTTCGTCAGAGCCAAGTCTTGTAATAGCTGGACGCTCAATCCGTTAATGGCGATTTTGTCTTGCTCCCGAGCCACTCGCAACACTCTCCTTCTGACGAAATAAGGACATAGGGACCAGGACATCTCTAGCCCTCGCACCTGGCTCTGTACTAATAGAGCTGACCCAGTGAATTCTAATCAATCCCCACAGCCATCAAAGTGTCCAGTAGGAGATCCTGAGCACTGCTGGATAGTACCTCGTAAGTCTGCGTCCTACACCGTCTCACTTAGTCCTTTTATATGAATATTAGATCACCTCGACCAATTCTCCAGGTCCTCTACCTGAAGTTCGAGGTTCTGGGTCACCCTTGTTACATGTACCAGCATCTTGATATTCTGCTTTACCTCCTCTGACATCTCCGTTAGGGGCCTGCTCAGTGGTGTTGACCCTGTGTCCCAGGCTCCTCATGTCCTCCCTAAGCCCCTTTACGGATTTCCTGAGGTCGTCTTTCAAAGACGTGAATTGATCTTGAAACGTGCTCATGATCATTCCCTCAAGATCCTTAAGGCATTCCTTCAAGCCCTCTTTGCAGAGCGCCACCTTTCCCAACTCTGGGGCCCTAGGGTCGTCCTTCTGCTGGTGCCCTTCATGGGGGTCCGCTGAATCCACACACGTTGCTTCCAATGGCTCTCTAACTGCCCTTCCCGAGGCAGGATGTGCGTTTGAATGGGCTGGTGTGTCCTTCCCCTTTGCATTGGGCATCTGGTTGTTGCTCGTTCCCACACTCCTCTCCTGTTGCAGGAGTGGGTCTAGGTCTGCTGCCCCCGGATGCTACGAGTGTCTTTCCACCCAGCTACCTACTGCTCCCCTGGTTTCTCAACACGTGGCAGCTTTACATGGCCACTGGGATCCCAGTTATCCACTCCTGTGGCTCTATGGGATAAGCCCACTCTTGCACTCCTCAATCAACTCAAGAGCAGGGCCCACCCCTTATTTCCGCTCTTTTCTCCAAGGGGTCCCACTCCCGGGCTAGTGCCTTCTGCCGTGGGGAGCTGAATTGCCCGACTTCCCCTCAAGGTTCATGCATTGCCAGCTTGCTTTTCCTGTGCTCACAGTCTGCTTCAGCGGTGGCTTTGACCTCTCCTCCCCCGCAGTACCATGCTCCCTGAAGCTGCTTGGGGTAAGGAGGGACAGAGGATGGGCCCGGTCTAGCCTCTCCCAGCGCTGATGGTGAAGACCGTATAAGTCAAGCCTCTGTTCTCTCTCGCAGGGCAGTGCATGCCACGGGCACGCCCACTCTTGCTGAGCCACTGGTCTTTACCGGCCCAGCTCTGCGCCGATGCCACCCCTGTCTCCCTCACACCTTCGTTGCAGGGGGAACCGAGGCATCAGCTCTCCCTTCCCAGCTCTGTCCAGTGGCCGCAGATACCGCTGGTAATGTCCATGCACCCCTGCAGCGTTGCTCTCCCTGCTGCCGCTGTGCTACTGGGAAGAGGAGGGCAGGCGATGGGCCCCGACCAGCATCCTGTCACTGCGTGCTGGGGCCTGTGTCGGCGAGCCGCCTCTTTGCAGTTTCCCCACTACTTAGGGCCTAGGCTCCCATTTCACCACCTCTATGCTGCAGGTCCTCGCCGGCACTTCACTGTTGCCGTCCGCAGCCTGGTGCCTTCTCTTCACTGTGTTGTGAAGGGGGACAGAGCTCAAGACCTCCCCATGCAGCTCTACTCGATGGTGGTGGACTCCACTGGGGGAGGTGGCACTGTACCGTGGTGGGCCCCTGGGGGAACTCGACGTTGGCGACCTGATGGCTCTGTTCTGTGGGTGGGGGCACTCCCACCATCGCCCCACCCATACGTAACGGGATTGCTGGCGTCTTTAGTGCGATCTCGCTCTACGTAGTGGGCCCAGGGCTGGGTTCTCCCTTAGTCAGAGGCCACCTTGGAATTTCACATTCATTTCCATTTTTTAACCTACTTTTTGCCCATAATTAAACAACCAGGTGGCCCAATTATTACCACACTTTTTTGATACCACACATCTGCGCCTTGTGAAGATCCTTCCAGCGGTTCAGGCGGTAGGCACGACAGAAATGTATTCTAATGTAAGTCCATGGTGATTTCACAATGTTTGTGACCAGTCTTACAACTATGCCGCCCTACCCTCCCTGTGAAGAAATACCATAACACATACAAAACATATTCTGAGTTGGGCATATATTAGCTTCCCAAGGCCTGATGGTGGATCGTTGTGCATGCACAGAAAATCGATAGGGCAGAATGAAGAGTGGCAACCTCTCAAAAAAGTCACGTTTGGTGTCAAACAGCGATCGCTATTTTTGCTTCACTTTTGTAAATAACACAAAACAATCTATGCAAATAGGAAATGTCTGTTTCTACCATTATGTTAGCCCATATTTCCTAAGACAGTAAACCATAGATACAATTATTTCAGGCAAATTGGTATAACATTTGAGGAAACATATGAAACAGTAAAAACAGATTTGGAATGTATGAGCTCCTGAACATTAACCTTGAATGTACATACAACACAACAGTTCTCAAACGTTGGCCGACAAAATGTCTGTAAACCAATACTTTTACATCCATCACTATTCCGCAAACAGAACATTTATCAAATTGCTATCTAGGGAGAACTTTCCTGGGGTTATGCCTTCTACAAGATTTCCGGGTTACCCCAAATTTGCCAGGCTCCCCATGACCGCTTACTTCTGTAACACATCATCCGTCTCAGTTCTCTCTACGACATTGGATTCTTCCACATTTCACTCAGGCTTCAATGCAAGCTTGGTTTCTCACATGTCCTTCCCTGAGCTTTGTTACTCTACAACTTCTCCATGACCTTGGTTTCTCTCCGCACAACACTCTTGACATTAAGTAGTATTTCCCTCCGTCCCCTCATTCTGGGTCTTTTTCACACAGAATATAGTCTTATAATCCTGCCTGGGGTTATTTTTCTCGAGTTTCGCAAGGAAGCAACTTGCCTACAGGCCTTCGCTCTAGTAGCAAACTCTTTGGATAGGAAATCTCTGTAAGTCCTCTCTTCAATACAGCTTCAGCTCTTCTGGTTGAATCTTTTTGTGTAGTCTTGCCAGAGTAAATGCTGTGCAGTTAACAGCAACTGTACTATATTTTTAAAGTGGTCTTCTACTTTTGTATCCAGGGAGAGGATGAAAGCCCTTCTACTTCCTTAAAGTCTTCTTTCTTAAATGGCAATTCCCCCCCCTTCTTTTATATTACTGAGCCAGGGAGTGATTTCCTAAACTGGCCGAGGATTGGTTGATCAGTGGTGGGGCATATTATACCTGTCCCAAATAGACTATTCTCTCATAGTGTGGCTTTTGAAACTTAGTCTTATTATTAGTTCAATTTAATTATTTTTGGGGGATTTCATTGCCGTTTAAAAAGTTTAATGTATTACCTGAGCCCTTAAACATGAACAGAGCATTCGGTACCGTTTTGAATTCGCCAACAGGCACTTCCACAACATTTCACAGTGTTCAGCTGTCTTTCAGCCAGCAGAGCCGGCTGTTTCAAGTGATAGCTGTTTGAATTTGTTTCTTTCTACATCAACAAAATGTGGTGGTTTGCTCCTGAAGTTGCACGTCGATCACAGTAATAGGGAGGGGATGGGTTTTGCAACTTGTGTTTATCTTCATTATTTGCATTTGATATTTTTCAAGACACATTTTCACCTGCCACATTCTCCATAATTGGAGTGGCATGCGTTCTGATTCAAAGGGAAAACACTTCTGAGGGGCAGACAAGCCCAAGGAACCCCACACCATCCACCCTCCGCAAGGTGTATCGAGTAGTGGGCGCATCATTTAATTTTCCTCAGACCCAGCATCCATCCACGCAAAAGTAAGCAACACAGATATTTTTTCAGTTTGGGGTTTGCAAGCAAGTATTTTCATAATGAGGTTACAGAATATTCCTTTTGCTATGTACGTTATTACGGGAATCTTGAAAACTGTAACCAAAGTGAATGCTAAGCAATCCCTATATTTGATGGACTTGTTAGGTAAAGCACAAGTGACGTCCGAACAAAGCCCAGACAGTCACCGTCATTTCTATTTTGTCAACAACACATTTAATTTAATTCATTATAATGCCAGGTTGCTCCAATTACCTGTTCTTGAATTTTAATCTCCTGGTAGTCTCTACAGCTGGATGGAGAGGATGATGAACTCGTAATACAAGTGAACTTGGTTGAGTTGCAGCCTTCTTCATTAGGGCAGGATGTAGGACAACAGAACGAGTAGTGCTGCTCAAAATCTCCCTTTACAGGGAGCACATACTTGCACTTGTTGCACATATAATCACGTTCAAACTCAAGGACTTTCACCATACTGGTCCGAATCACTGTCCCTGTGACTGAGAGAAATCGGCCAACATCATTGGTTTTAGGAATGTGCTCTCTGGTTAGTTCAGGGCAGACAAGCAAATCTATAAAATGAAAGAAACACAAAATCCTTAAATTAAAGTTGTGCTGCTAACAATTGCATAATATTTATTCAGTGATTATTATTACAGATATATGAGCACCCAACCATAAACATTGCCTGCACAAAGAGACCCACCCTTCACTAAAGCGTGAGCATCGTAACCCAACCATCAACATGTCTCAGCATAAAGACCCAGCTATCAACACTGTCAGAGCATAGAATCCGAACCATAAACATTGCCTGCACGAAGAGACCCACCCTTCACCAATGTGTGAGCATAGAAACCAACCATCAACATGTCTGAGCATAGAGATCCAACCATCAAAATGGACTGAGAATAGAGACCAGCCATCAACATGGACCGAGCATAGAGACCCAACTATTAACATGTTCCCAGAATGGAGACCAAACCATGGAAACGATCTGAGGATAGAGACTACAACCATCAACATGGTCCAGGCATAGAGAACCAAGCCATCTACACAGTCTGAGCATAGATACCCAACCATAAACACGAACTGAGCATGGAAAACCAAACCTCAATATAATCTGAGCATAGAGACCCAACCATCAAAATGGACTGATCATAGAGACCAACCATCAACATGGACTGAACATAGAGACCCATCAATCATCACGGTATGAGTATTAAGACACAACCATCAACCTGGACTGAGCATAGAGACCAGCCATCAACATGGACCGAGCATAGAGACCCACCTTTCAACATGGTCTCAGGATAGAGACAAGACCATGAACACAAACTGAGGATGAAGACCAAACCAACAACACGGTCCAGGCAGAGAGAGCCCAACCATAAAAATGGGCTGAGCATAGAAACCAACCATCAACATGGACTGAGCATAGGGACCCAAACATGAACATTGTCTGAGCATAGAGACCTAACCATCAACACAGTCTGAGTACTGAGACACAGCCAACAACTTAGACTGAGAATAGAGAATAGCCATCAACATGGTTGGAGCATAGAGACCCAACTATCAAAATGGTCTCAGGATAGAAACGCAGCCATGAACATGGTCTGAATATAATGACCCAATAATCAACATAATCTGAGCATGGAGAGCCAACCATCAAAATAGCCTAAGCATAGGGACCCAGATATCAACACTGTCTGAGCATAGAAACCCAACCATAAACAGAAACAAGAGACAAAAAACACAATTTGCCCCAAAAATGTGATCTCCAGTATTATGGTTTCCTTTATCAGAATAGCGGACAACAAATCAATTGCATTTATTGGAGGGGTGAAGATATTAATCAATCCTACATTTTACAAAAGGACCACTATTGCACATTTGGAAAACTCTTGACTACCATAGTTGTGGCCAATAACACAAACTACTATGAAGAAGGCACAATTCAGTCTGTGGTGTGCTATATGAAAATTGTAAATAATATGGTTACATTATCATATACATTTATGTTAAGGTGAACATTGATAAAACTACCTACACTACCTGTGAGAAACGTGAAGGTGTCTCACCCACTACGCCACAGGGATCTGTCATCCAGGGGGCCAGGACACGGCCATTGCTTTTGGATCCAGTTTCTGGGGGTGATATAGGTGCGGGGGGGGGGATCACCTGGGTCAGGGGTCTTCAGGCAGTGGGAGTGGGACACCAGATGGCGAGACACGGTATCCCCATCCCTGTAACACCTTTACCCCATCCTACCAGGTAGGATACTTAGGAACTCAATGCCCCTCCCCTTTTCCCAACACAAACACTTTCTCACAGACAGCTCACTATGACAGAAAACGGACTAACACCCGAGCCGTATACCTGACATGTCCCAATACAATGGTCAGGCGTTACTGACCATTACACACACTTGACTTCAATTACACTTCCCCGCACGGATAAAAGGCGCAGCATGAGAGCACACTCGAAACAGCAGTTCCAAGATAGCAGTTTAATAGGAGGTAAAATACGGCAAAACAGAAGGGGATCGCCAGGAGGGAAGTACCCTTGACCTTTTTGACAAGGAACTGTTACTTTCAGGAACCTTTCGAGAATAGAAAATGAAAGACCAGGAAACAAGACTGAAGAATTCTGCATTGTGTGTCGTCGGGACATAGAGCTCTCCTGTGTCGATAGTCAAGGAGGGGAGAACTTACCACTGTGGTACTGTCCTTGGCTCCTACAACAGTAAGCACAGCTGGTGAGTTGGGGAGACTGATATCAGACCGGTCTGTGTTGAAGCCAAGGTCGCAAGCAGCAACATTGTATATTGAAAGCTGAAGCGAACAGTGTATGAGGCGTATGTGATAATCAACGCGAGTAAAATTGAACAAAAGATGAGTGATTGAACTTTGAAGCTAAGATACAATACCTTAGACAGAGTGGTCTGGCACCATGTGCGTGCTCATTCGAAAATCTCTAAGGAATCCAAGCGAAAAAGAGTGACAAACAATTGTAAATCAAAGTGGTCCTGCAATGGGTTAAGTAAAATCCCATGAACAATCAAAAGTCTTCGATGTTAATAGCGTAGAGGAAGTTGATGCCAAAATAGAAAAAAAAGGTTTGGACCCGGCAGAGGGAGACTAATTGAACATTGTGTTGAAAAGGATCTGAGCCTGGCTGAGGGGAATCCGGGGTGAACCGTTAATCAGCCGGGAAATTGTATGCATGAAAATCCATCGAGCATTGTGTTAAGAGGACCTGAGCCCAGCTGAGGGGCTTCCGAGGTGAATTGTGAATCGCCTGAGAAATTGAGTACTTGTGAAATCATGAGCGGAAAAGAACTTTGTTTGTCACATCAGGCCTTCTGAAAGAAGAAACTTTCAAAGGCAAAGAGACTTCGGCACAGAGGGCCCTGATGCTAATGATTGAACTGTATCCTCATGCCAGAGAAGCCAGAGACCGTGCTAAGCTCGAGTTTACCGCCTTGTCCCGTGCTGAAAACGTGCGGTAGGGAGGCCAACAGCCTGAACATCCTGACATATCATTTTGTGAACACTTCTTTCTTTTTCGTAAACACTGTTTTCCACACTATTTGTATTTAGATGTAAGGATTGGCAATAGGTTTATTAGTATAGGCCCTTTTATTTCGACAAGACACCACTAGAACTGTGTTATTATTATTTGATGCTCGTAGCTTGCTCCCATCTGTAGATTTAGGATTAAATAGGCGTTTTTCAAACCCTTTTTAAAGTTCAATAAACACCCTTTAACTGTGGTCACTTGTGTCCGTTTTACTGTTTATACCATGCCTTCCTTACATACCCCACCAGACTCACTTGTAACTTCAACCCATAACAAATCCATAAAATTAATCTCCTTCGACATGGGTTTATGGTCGTTGGCCTAACCTCTCACACCTTAATTTTACTTCTCACTACTGGTGATGTCATCAATTATCAATGATGGCTTAATAGCTAGCTCAAGTGAATTTCCACACATAACCTCCCTTTAATCCCAATGCTTGCAGATTCACGCTAGCAGTTGCACTTCCACCTCCTTTCCTTCAGTGCAAATTGTTCTTATTCCAGTAACAGCACCAATGTATTTCCAGTAAGGCCATCCCCTCCCCTCTGGCACGCCATAAAGTCTCTTAGTACCCAGTGCCTTCTTGCTCCCTTGTCTGCCCCGCCAGGGTTTTTCCTCATTGCACCGCTGGCCTTACAATATGCCACGGACAATGGCTAACATTTCACTGCCACCAAACCATCACTTTCTTACCAAGATGGCTCCCACACCCTTGTATTACCCCATAATCTCAGCAGTCTCAGGGATTAAAGGGGTAGCGCAGTCAGAATTGTTATTGGCCCAATAGCTCGGGCATGCATTTTAGATCATACATCGATCATTTGTAAGGGAATTTCCAATACAATTCACCAGAGTTTTCTCACTTTAACACTTGCGAAAGTGACGGGTCGAGTACCGCCATCTTGTGCTAATCTTATTCGTTGATCCATCGCCGTAAAATCAAGTGCCATCATGGCACTAATTCAGATCACCCGCCCCAAACGCTGACATCACCAGATGCTCATGATCAGCACCACCTACTTTAAGGATGTTAGTGGGCAGCGTAGCCAAACATACACTGAATGAAGAACCAGGAACATAAACACACACATCCACAACAGACACAAAACCTTTGTTTCTTTTCACAAAAATGATGAACTGTTTATTTTGAAAAAAACAGCATAAAGCAGGAGCGTAACAAGTACTTTTAATTTTGAGGTAATGCTGAAAAGAGGTCATTAAGTCCACAAAAACATGGCTACATTTGTCCAATGGAGGTTATAGCTAGCGAACATCGCATGGTTCTCATTTTTTGTTAAATTTTATTTATTTTTGCATTTATCTACAGCGCACATAACCCGTAAGTGCTAATTTCATTGTGGATGGGTAGGTTATTTATAACGTGCTTGTTTTCTCCCCCCCCCCAAGCACGGGTCTGGGATTCGAACAGTGTGGTCTTGCTTCCAAGACCTGCGCGTTGCCATAGAGCTATCCTCGCATTTAAATGTGAACGCTGATCTTATAATGCTGATTCCATTAATTGATTGATTAATACCAGTCTTTGCATTTTTTACAGAAAGTTATTATGCTCCATCGACGATTTCTGATTGACACACATGGCGTTCCATTGCAGAGAAGAAATTAGTGGTTTAAATTTCAAATGCAACACTTTCACATCCGTACGTTTTCAGAACCTATAGGCTGCCACGTTGCTCCTTATAAATGCAACTGCACAATGACAGATTGGTCTCTGGCGATCATCCCAGATAATGGATAATGGTTATCACAGATGCCTTGTTGAGGATTATTGTCCAATTGCGGTTGAAGAATCCGTCGACTGGTAAACTGTACCCATGACAGGCGCACAGCGGTATAATGTAACTACGTAAAATCGAGAACACAAAAAAATATTTCAGTACAGGCCACGCAAAATCCCCTTGCCTGCTCGCATTGGTGGGGACTTTTTTGAAAGGTTGTGTAACTTATTTTCTACTCGACCGGGCAGGCGAACATCTTTAGGAAATCTTTTTTTTCCCCAGTAAATGTATTGTACTATCCATTAAGGCCGATAGTTGGCAAAAGTGCACAGCGCATGGCATTTTAATGTAGAAATAGGCAGAGCAGGAGGTTCTGGTGTGGCTGTTTGGCTGCAGGTCCCATTTGGGTGCGCCCTGTTGGATGCATCCATCAGGGCGCGGAGACCTCTTAGTGCAGGGATGTTTTGGCACCAGTAATGACAGCACCTGTCTTTGGGGGTGAATTTTTACAAACATTCTACTTTCTGTTGTAGGCTGTCAGTTCTTGCATTGGGCCAACATAAATAATAATAGATGTTAACACTTTAGCCTTATTCATGTTGGTCCAATACCAGATTTCCTGACCAACACAGCAACAACATTAATTTCATGAAAACATTTGCACAATAGTGGGAGGACATTCAATACCAGGATGATAAAAGCAGGTTTTACCAATGGTCAGCTAAATGAATGGCAAGCACAACACAAGGCAGCGATAGCAGTGGCTGGTGACATCAGAATAAGTTCCGTAGGGCAGCGTTCGCAATGAATGAGGACACAGCATTCTAGCAAGACAAGGGCCATCCAGTTAGCTCAATGCTGCATCACCAGCAGGCAATGCAGCTTTCAGTCGAGACCCTGCGACATCACTCACTGGAAAGCCCCTTTTAAAACAGCCACAGCTAAAGCATTACTTAATTATGACTAAAGCACATTCAGCTAACTATGCGGCACAATCACAAGACGGATGACGCCAGAGAACTAACTGCCCCACCTAAGTCTCAGTGCAGTTTAAGGTGCTGTAATATCTGGAGCTCTCTACTTGCCTGCTCTGCAAATATTACAGTTGTCATTAACCAATACTTCAAATAGTTAAGGAAATATGCACTCTGCCCACCTTCCAAAGCCAACTATTTTTCAGGACTGGATTTAGGAAAAGGAACTTTCACGTTCTTAAATATTCTTTCTTTCTGTTTTTGAACGTTTGGGCCAAACTACCTGCACACATGTCTGCAGTCTGAACTTTAATGAGTTAGCAGAGTTTGTTTTAGCTGCCCTGAGTGTGCCCTGCAATGATGTGTGCCTGAAATTAGTTATCTGGTAGTCGTCCACCTGAATAGGGCTTTAACAAGTGGCCACATGGAAGGCTACATTTAAAATAGATAGAGAGATTGCAAGGTGTGCTCTTGCATAGAGGCCAATGCAGAGGCCCCTTTAACAAAGGCTGAGGACATCTGATGAACTCTGCTAAGAGGTTTTAAGTGCGGCTGGTGCCATCTGAATGCCCTTCCTGTTGAGGCGACAGATTTAACAATATTTAAGGGGAAGGGGCCCAGCCAGTAAGCAATAGCAGATTGACAATCAGTGTTCTGGTAACATGAGTGTTTTTTTCACGGGTTTAAGCCTGTGTTTTGAGGAGGTTGGCTGCACACCGCCCCCCCCCCCACCTCACACATAATTAAAACTTTTTTTTTTGTAATGGAGGGAGTCTGTGAGCCTCACTCACAGTGTGGCGAGCGCTCCTAATGAACAACTTAGATGTATTTTGTGACTCCTGGTCGTCGGAGTAAGTCTCACACGAGAGAGACTACCTGTGGTTTAGCTAAGGTAGCCTCACTGGCTGATTTTGGTACCAGAGAGCTACTGGTATGAGCACTACAGACGGATGTGTAGTATGACAGAGGAAGCAAACATCTGTACAGAAGGGTTTGGAGGTAGCACACATCTTCATAGCATTATGATCCAACAGCCCTCATAGTACCAAAGACCTAAGATAAATCACAAATGCCTAAAATATATGTTTTACTAGTTCTAGATGACGGGATTTAGGACCAGCTGCTAAATTTCATGATTTAGCAACTGACCTTGCAGTATATTTTGAAAACCACACTGTGAGCAGTGAATTAGTCCCTACAAACGTCACACAGTCATAGGCTGTGTGAAGCAGAGTACCTGTGAACGTGGGACATTTGCAAGACATAATCCGTACTAAATTATGAGCTAACAATTTGGCAGAGGGCATTTAGACGCGGATGCAATGTCAGCCGCGTCCAAACGACCCTTACGCCAAATAACCAATCAAAAGGCGTTCGCCAAAACATTCGGCGCCAAAAGGCTAGCCCCAAAACGTGGTGCAATGAGTAATAGGACTGACGTGAATAGTCTATGTTAGGGTTGTACTACATTAAATTCCCCTCCGAACAGCAGGTCAAACTCCTGAAATCCGGCAATACTTTGCAACAGGCTCCAATTACATTTCTCGAGTCCATCCTTGGGCAGATAAATCAAATAAAATAGTTATATTGAGTTTCAAACTATGCTGGTGTTCTGCAGTTTCTCTCAAATACCCCACCTTTTTCTCAAGAGGATGCAAGCAAATAATGCAAGTATATTTTACCCTGTGCTTTTCTTTTTGTAAAAAATGGCCTCCTGAAGGAGCACTATATGTCGGCACGCCGTTCTGCCAATTTCTGTTGTTTCTCCAAAATACTCTTCCTATTAGCTGGAAGAGTAATCTCAGTGCATTCAAGGGGATTCATTCCAAATCTACAAACCCATACCCTGGAAGAACTGTCACCATAATCGGTAGTGAAAGGTTTCTAAAAAGGATTTACCTACTAATTCGGGCTGGGTTGGTTTGCAACATCTATGGTTTCGATCAAGCTAAACCCTGTGTTATAGGAGGTCTTTTTGGTCAGAGTGCGTTTGATCCCATTGGTGCACTGTATCTGTACCTGTGGGGCAGTCCCCTACTTCCCCTTTACTTAACACAGTAACTGCAAAATACATTTGAGAACACAAAATTATCCACTAACAGTGAGTGAACTTGGAGCAAATGCTCCTGAATAGCCTTATTATACATATGGAAGACCAACATAGGGTCAATCTGCATGGTACTTTATTGGGAACATGAGGTAAGCAGCCTGTGAATCAAAATGTCACGGCTCGCTCCCTTCGCTCCCGTTCCCGCCACTTGGGGGCATGTTTTGGGGTTTATTCCCTACTGGACATTTCCTTCGAACCCTATGCTACAGTGTTCTGATGAATTGGGAATGTTAAACCCTTATAATCCAAGTTACTTCCCTTCCGGATCCATTCCAGGTTTTTGGCAGCCAGCATGTTACTTAAATCAAATGACTATGTTTCCCAGAATGCCTTGGCTCACTGCTTCACCTCCTGCTTCCCAGAATGCCTGGCTCACTGCTTCATCTCCTCTCTGGCAGCCAGCATGTTACTTAAATCAAATGACTATGTTTCCCAGAATGCCTTGGCTCACTGCTTCACCTCCTGCTTCCCAGAATGCTTGGCTCACTGCTTCGTCTCCTCCCTTGCAGCACAAGGCTGGGTGGAGGATAGGCAACACCTGTGGCTGCAGGTGCAGCAGGCGGCACGCCTGAGGGGTGTGCTCGTTTAGCAGCTTTAAAAGCCTCAGTTTGCTTCAGTCCGGCGCTGGTCATTGTAGCAGTGTTCCTGTTGTAACTAGTCTCCTGTTCCTTGTTCCTGGTTTCTGTGCCTTGTACCTAGTTCCAGTCCCTAGCCTTTGTGCCCAGTTCCTTAGCTCCTGTATCTTGTTCCTCTGCCCTGGATTTCGGATTATGTGCTAATTGATTTATGCTTTTCCCTTTCTGTCTTCCTCTGTCTGCAGACAGCCTTTCTCTGTGCTTAACTCTTAGTTGCAGCCCAGGTTTCCGGTGCGTTCTGTCTCTTTATGCTGTCCTGGTTACTGAAAAGCTTGATGCATTAATCTTACCTTATTAGTATTTATTTACTACCTTTTTCCCTTGGTTGGGTGGGATAGGTTTCCTTTTGTAATAGCGTTTCCCCTGCTCCTGATCCTACTTCATTCAGAGTCCATTCCATATTTTCCATTGCACCTCTGCATTTACTTTCCATCGTATATTAGGTGTGGGTGTTGTTGTAACATGTTCCAGCGTGTATCCCCTTTTGTTTTCCTCACAAGTTAACATCACAATTCATACTTTCCCCTGACTACGGTTTTATGTATTTTGTTATCTTTAACCCTTTGCTTTTACAGCCTTCTGGGTTCCTGTTTGATCTACAGGGTTCGTGATATTACTGACATTCTAGTGGTCTTTCCGGTCCTCGTGAGTACTGTTTGAATGTTCCTTATTCAGTATTTTACAGAGTGTCAGTTCACAGAATCTGTACTTGCTTGCCCGCTACGTGGGTTTAGCGCTGTCAGTATCTGTAAGAGCATAGTGGGTAAAGAGTTTGCAGACTTTCCTTTCGGTTATAAGGAGGTCTTAAGTGTTTACCCTACATTCCTTTATTGTATATTGGTAATACTTTATTTGCACTCCTGGGTTATACATACACAAGCCTTGGGTATTTTATGCACGTTGTTAGATCCTAAGTTGTTCCCTGTGCAATTCTGTGCACTTTACCTCTTGCCATAGGCAAGGCCTTCTTCCTTTCTTAACACAAAACTGAAAACTTGACAGAACACAGCTGGAGCAAAATAATCTGTTAGTCTGCACTGTATCAGACTGTTAACTGAAAGGCATCCATTTCCTTCTTGCAGCTGCCCTGCCCAAAGGTGGGTCATGTTCATTCTTGTTGGGATTTAATATGGAAGAGCGCCCTTCTTTCTCTGGCCGAGGGGCCTCAAGTGGACATTCAGAAGTTTAAATGTCACCTTCAAAGTGGACAATCTGTCTAACATTTCCCAGAGTAAATATCAATTTGAATGAGTAACCCAGTGATATAGGATGTCATTCTAATTGATGCAAGTGTTTTGTTCATTAGGCATTGTTTCTGAGGGAGAGCAACAAGAACAGCATGAGGGAAACACAAACTCCATGGCAATGTGAGGCGAGGGAGTTGGAAACGAGGAAAATGCAGGACACAAGGGCGGATAACCAGCAGGCATCTAGATTAAAGAAGATTCAATGTGAGAAGGGTTAGAAATTTTATCCAGAGCAGAGAGAAGACAAACCAGTAGCTCCAAGTGGAAAATAAGTGTGATAAAAGAAGTCACATCAAAGCTTTTATTTGTCATTATAACAGAAGCATCTAAGATGTGATGACATATCTGTAAGGAAACCCTGCTGTAGGTGCCCTCTATCCTCAAACATTCTGGCAGCACATGAGACAAAAAGCACTTTGAGCTTTTTCAAATCAGAACGCAGCAGTAAGCAGTCTCTGCATTATTTAATAGACCCCTGTTTTTGTTGACATTTGTTCCCATTTGCCAGTCCTCAAAGGTCTCTGAAGCTTGGGTGGGTGCGCGTGTCTGTGCATGTGTTACTGTGTGTGTTTTTTAGGTTTATGCGTGTTCGTATCAGTATGGTTTCGTTTACGTCTGTGGCATTGTGGGACTCTGTTATTTTCTTGCCGCTTGTGCGTGGAATTCTGTATGTGTGCTTGATCATTTGTGTGTATGTTTGTGAGTTGTGTCTGTTTATCTGTGTGTTCTCTGTATAAGAGACTATGTGTGGGTATATGTACATCTGAGAGCGTTTCTGCACATTTGTAGGTCTTAAGTATGCTACATGTCAGGATGCACCATGCTTGCGCTTGTGTCCTTGTACTACATGCCTGCCCCAGATCTCTGCTGTGCATGGAACAGAAGACTGCATATATTACAAATCCTCAAAGCAGCTCCCAGTTAAGTGTTCTACTCTCACATGTGGCCAGAGTGCACTTCATGTTCGAGGTTCAAGCAGGGCCAACTCAGCTTTTCCACCTTCTAAGGCTGTTAAATTGAGCTTTATTAAGTAGGATAATAATAACATTTGACATTACATCACAAGCAAGCAGGAATTTTTTCATGAAGCGTTGAGTAACAATTTGCATTACTCTTAAGAGTAAATTACATATCTGAAAGGTAGCAGGAAGAGCAACATGCACTTTACATATACCCGGGTAGTAGTGTTTGCCAGTGAGCAATATCTGGATTTTTGCATAGATCAGGTTTCATGTGTCGCCATGTTCCACTACAAAAACAAAATATGCTTGCCGATATTTCCTGACTCGTTTTAAATAAAAAAATCTAAGCTGTTTTAGTTCTTGCTGTTATGAAAACGTATGTGGACAGTATAGTAATGTTACGTCGAGTGTGCACTTTTTATTCAGTAAAGAGTAAACTGCCATCCAGTTTGTGGGGTGCATGCATTTCTCTAAGGTACAGTAGATAATCTAAGTTACTCGACCTGCAAGTCTAGACGTTTTTTTAAAGATTTCTCGAGGCATGAGTACCCAATTTATAAATTGTATATACACAGTACATATTTATGTTAACTATCAATTTAAGTTACAATTAACATGTATGATGTCTATTATTTGCATCAAATTCAACATTCATCAGTCACAACGTTAATCATGTAGCATACAGCACACTTGCCATCCTCACTTGCATAAATATTATTTAAAACTTACCTTACATTGGGCCTCATTGCAAGGTACGCGGTAAAATCCGGCCTTTACCGACATGGCGCTATTAACGTGTCCGCCTTTGCAAGAGTCTGCTAATTGCGCGCTATTACGAGTACGCGGACACGAGCACAGCGCCATGCCGGTAATGACCCTACCGCCATGCCGCTAAAGACCCCAAAAAGACCCTTAGCGGCACCGACGAAAGCGCTGATAGCACTTCCGACCTCCTGCAACATGCAAATAGCGGTCACCGCTATTAGCGGTCACCGTAAAATTGCGGAACCGGAAATAGCGTCATCGCACAGGAACGGGAAAGAGCACCATCTTTAAAAACACAATCCGTTGCCATACTCTGCCCCCAGGGCCTGTTGCCACACCAGTGCCATACCAAAGCCTCAAGGATCCCCTCACAATGCCCAAGGCAATCAAGAAAGGCGCAGACCGCCAGCGCAAGGAGAAATTCACAAATGAGGAGCTGATAATGCTGACAGAGACCCTTGCAGCAAACGCAGATGTTGTCTTTGCGACTGACATGCAGCGGCAGACCCTGATTAAAAAAAAGGCCATCTGGGCAGAGGTGGCCCTGAAAGTCAGTGCGGTGGGCACCACCACCCGCACCATTAAAGACTGCAGGAAGTGGTGGGACGATCTCCACCTCCGGGTCCGCAGCATACTGTCTGCTAATCGTAAGCTGGCCATGGCCACAGGGGGTGGCACTGATTCTCCCATCAAACTCGGAGTGGGAGGAGACCTGCGCCAGCTCGATTGGTGTAGAATCCATCGAGGGAGTCGGGGATATGGAGCGTGGTGCACCCACAACATCAGATGGAGGTGAGTATATACATGAAACGATGCACTATGAAAGGTGAGGCTCCCCTCCCCATGTGAGCCCAGATCCACCTCATGGATGCGGCCACAAACATACATGCACACAACCCTGCCCATGTGAGTGTCACACCCCAACACACACACATGCACGCATCACCACAGACACGTGCCACGCAGACCCATGCATGGATGACCCACTCAACAGCCCCATGACCTGAATGCCCACTAATGAAGTCCCAATGCGCAGAACAGCATGATGAACAGAATCGGCATGAAGCACGTTGAACCATCACCCTCTTTGTCCCCCACAGGCACACAGACCAACAGCGATGAACAGGACACAGCGACTCAGGCTCCCCCTGCCAAAAAACAAAACAGGGCACAGGAGACAGGGAACAACGCCACCCCATCAAGGGGCACAGGAAGAGGTGAGCACCTGCAGAGGGGCAAACACAGCAAGAGTGCCACTGCACCAAGACCTGAATCAACGGCTGCAACAATTGCCACACCCACTGCTGTGATCCCCCCCAACACAAGAAACACCCACGGAGGGCCCACGCTCTGCCGCCACCAGTTCGACTGGTGAGGCAGCAGCCACTGCGCCGCTGTCTGACGTGGAGGACACCAGTGACATCCCCATGCAAATGCAGACCCACAGCCCCCCAGGATCCAGAGAAGCAAGCCCACCGCCAACACCACGATCCAGTAGCCATGGCCAGTCTGGCGACGAGACCACGGCAGGGTGCTGGAGCGCACAGGTGGCCTCACCTGATAGCCGAGACATAGAGTAAGGTGCAGCAGCCACCCCTCGAACTGGCCACAGTGGCCATGACCTGGCCACCATCAGGCAGCGCCAGGAGGATATTACAGCGCTGGTTGGCCTGCATGTAGATGAGGCTGCCCGTCTGAGGAAGGAGGTGAGGGAGAATGCTAGGCAGTCGAGGGAGGGCATGGAAGCCTGTACCAACAGGCTCTGTGAGGAGATGGCCCAACTGAGGCAGGTCCTCATGCGCATAGCGGATGCGATGGACTGACAGTACCCACCACCACCACAGGGACAAACAGGCACCTCCTCCTCTGCAAGTTCAAGGCAGACAAGCCCCTGCTGCCGCTCCTTGCGCACCATGAGGCGCACACCCTCGCAACCTCCAAATGGTGGTGGTGGTGGGAATGGGAATTAGGGCCAGCAGGTTCTAGCTGGCACATGTGCATCAGGACACCAAAATTATTGTGCAAACCACACATGGGGGTGTTGTGGGGGAGGGGGGGAACGGGTGTTTTGGGAGTGTTGTGGGGGAGGGGGGTAAGGGTGTTTTGGGAGTGTTGTGGGGGAGGGGTTAAAGGGTGTCTTGGGAGTATAGTGGGGGAGGGTGGTTGCATATTTGGGGACAAGCACTTTTTCCTATCATGACATGTTTAATACACTGGTGACAAGTTGAGACACAGGCCTGGACTTCATCATTGTGTATGTGAACTGTATTGGGGAACAGGGCCCATTATGCGCTTCAACACAAACACCAGTGCACTAATACCCACATCCATCCAACAGAGTTGAACCATGTGAATCAGAATATTTGGTTGATCAGATGCTGAGGCAGATCGCGTCCCTCCTGGGCATCGCCTCTTGCATGATCTGCAGCCCCATCCCCTCCCTCCTCATCCCCATCAGGTGGTTGCATTTCGACGTCAGGGGGCGGTGGCACATTCCGTCTGATAAACATATTGTGCAGCATGACACATGCCATGGTTATCTTGGCCACCTTGTCATGGCCGTACAGGAGTGCCCCACCCGACCTGCTTATGCACCTGAACCGTGTCTTCAAAAGGCCAAATGCCTGCTCAATCACAACGTGGGTACGGGTATGTGCACGGTTGTATTCCTCTTCGTGCCTGTTCTGTGGGTTCCATACAGGGGTAAGGAGCCACCTCTTCAGGGGATAGCCAGCATCACCTGCATGGGTGGAACAATGGGGATTTGTTACTGGTCACCTCAATTGCAAACTGTACATTTCACACTAATTCAGTTTGCATTGTGATTGGCATCCACAAATCCCAGCATGCTTGAGAGGATCAGTGTAATTGCAATGTGAGAAGGTAAGCTAGTCCCTGCAAGTGCATGCCTCTGGCAGTAATTGCCATTTCCTGGGTGTGGACAGGTCCTAGGTGTTCCTGGGCCCAGACATCCTTTGTACCACACTGCTAGTGTACTGCCATTATGATTCCGATGTCCCCATGCTGTGAAGCGGCACTTCAGTATTGGTGTACGGGTGTGGTTCAGTACATTGGCTACAGGTGATCCCTTTGCATGCACTCAAGGGCGCATATCTGTTGTGATGTTGTTCAACGCACATTTACATTATGCATATTGGCTGCATGTTGCTGCTTTGTGTCATATAGGTTATGGTATGATGTGCAATGTGCATGTGGATAGATGTGTCATGTTTGGCGTTATGGATTAATGTCTTTGTTGTGCAGCTTACAACTTGCATGTGGTTTTGTGTCCGGTCCATTGTGGGCTGCTTTGGTGGACATTGGCGTACATCTGTATGGCCATGTATTGTACGGACGACAGTCCACACCCAGTTGGAGTATGCATCTCCCCCCCAATCACACCCCACATCACACTGCCATGTGCTTGCTCTGCTACTCACCAAGTAGCCACGAACGTTGTCCTGCATGTCGCTCCATGTAGCGTGGTATCGTTGAGTTCCGCAGGACCATTGAATCATGGGTTGATCCAGGATATCGGGCACAACAATGTGTAATTATCTTGTTTGAGTCACATACCATTTGGACATTGATGGAGTGGTATTGCTTTCTGTTTTGGTAGACTGCTTCATTGTGATGTGGGACCACCAATTCCACATTGGTACAGTTGATGGCCGTGATGCAACTTGGGATGCCTGCCAGTGAGTAGAAGCCAACTTTGGTGTTGGATATCTCCTGGGCAGTCCCTGGCAGGGATATGTGTTCACTTGTGTGCTTCAGGAGGGCATCGAGCACCTGGGTCAGCGTCCGTGAGAATACTGGTTGTGAAATGCCATGCATCTGCCCTACCGTATGCTGGTAGGTGCCTGTGGCCAGGAAGTGGAGCACAGTTGCCACCTTCAGTAGAGGGGGGATGGCAGTACGGATGTCTATGAGGCTCACTATGTCATCGTGAATCATGTCCACAATGGTGGTGATAGTATCCCGGTCCAGACGGTACAGAGTGTGTATCTGCTTAGGGGTTAGGTTGAATGGACTGGCTCGAATCCTGGGGATTGCTGGCTGCCTCTGTGGTATGACTAGGTGCACTGGTGGGGCTTGCTGGGCCTGCCTCGCCATCCTCCTGCGTCTCCTCTGTGCTGCCTGTTGTTGTTGGTGCTGCAATGCAATCATGTCCTCCAGCCCATGTAATGCTGCAAGTATTGGAACCATCTTGGTGTGGGAAGGGGTGTGGTGGGCTCCTTTTCTGCTGCCCCAGTCTCCATTGCCTCCACCTGTGCTGATTGTGGCCACCTGTGGCAGGTGGGAACACTACTCAGGTCTCTCAACGGGTGGTTCGCGATGCCGGTATTTCCTCCATGCCGGTATGGGCTTCTTTGCCCAATACCATATCGCTATTTGCATGTCCGCATGGCTTGTAATGGCCTGCTATTAGCGGCGTGCTGCTATTGCCGACCTGAGGGGTCGCACGCCCACGGACTGGCCGCTATTAGTGGCACCGTTATTAGCGGTGCCGCCAATAGCGGTTGGCCGGGTCGTAATTAGCAAGGGATTTTAGCGATACCGGTAATCCCTTACCGGTATCGTTATTCCCTTACCACCTAACGTGTAATGAGACCCATTGCGTCTTGTGTTTCCATTCTCCCCATGTGACGAATGACCAACTGCTTCGAAAGACATATCTCAGTAATAGAAACTTAACATTCCTACTTAAGCTTACAATATAGTGAATCTTATCACTTCTTTGTGGATATTCGACACATTTTGGCCTTCAAATTGATAGTGCAGTGGATTCAAGGACACATAACAATGCGGCCCTTCATCCAGCATTCACAGCGTGAAAGAGGGAGTTTCGTTTTGGGAACACATGCCACAAAATTGAACAATATTAATGGCATGCTGTGCAGTGAAACACAAAATATTTCAAGTATACCACATATGAAAATATTTACATCCATTTGAACAGTATCAATGCATCTGGTCGCACAACATTTACGTATTCTTTCAAAGATGACCCTAGGCTGGGTTCAGACAGGCTCAGATTTCTCTATACTTCAATAGGGCAATGCCACCCAAAAAAGAAATTAATAGTGTGGGGCAGTTTTTTGGGCCAAAGTGGGCCACTTCTTTTCTAAAATAAACAGCATTCAAATACAAAAGTGGCGGGTTAATATATATATATATATATATATATATATATATATATATATATATATGCGCATGGACAGACATGGAAGGGGTGAGGTGGGGCAGGGGCGATTTTGCATCAGGCTGGGTGAACTGTTGCAGCCAGGGCAACACGTGCAATGAGCAACAATAAAAAGAAAAAAGTTTACATGACTAAAATTTGAGCATGCCTTGAATGAGTACAGTTTTAAAAGGCTTACTGGCTTCTGTATATATCTAGTCCAGCAATCATATTGATTTCTGCATTGATGCATGCACGCCTGGTTGTCCTCCACATGTGGGCCTCCACAGTAAGATGTAAATGTGCAAAGGCCACAGGCGCATGCTCATAGTGCGCATTGGCAAGACATATTCCTTTGCTCATTAATTCAATGTTGGCCAACACAGTGGCACATAAATCTTTGGCCTATTGCTATCTGCAGCCACTTATCATAATTCCGACCTACCAGCGAGGTTAGACTTATTTTTTTATTGGTTATTTTAAAAGTGCCTATACAAAAAAATTGTGCTTCAAGGTGCCACCAGACAAAAGTGGGGTGGTGGGCAGGGAAGAAAAAAACAATAATGGTCCTACTAGGCCTTGTGTCATTCGGATCATGCAAGAGCAGTAAGAAAAAGTGCAGATGGAAGGACGTAGAGAAGGGAGGGTGGTGTAGGTTGGGGCAGAAGGGAAAATGCTAGGGTATTAGGGAGGTGTGGGGCAAGATGAGGTATGCAACTGCAAGGAGGAGGGGAAGAAGAGGGCCAATGGGGCTATGCAAGTGCTAAGTGGAGGCCAGGTGGGCAAGTTCCAGGGGAAGCAGGGAGTGAAGATCAAATGCGAAGAACGAGGATGGGGGTGGACCAGGCTCGGTAGGGATACACACCTGCCAGGCTTGTCATGGTAAAAGGGACAGGGAAAGGTCCTGGGGTATAGTGGGCGAGGTGGGCCTGGTGTCCTGTGGAGCTGAAAAGGTAATAGGCAGTCAGTCAATGCAACAGAGGGGGCATTAGCAGGGGAGGGAGGGGGAATGAAGAAGAGAAAAGTTGGGTCTTGAGAATGTTCCAGAACTTAAGGAGATTAGACAGAAGCCTGAGAGGGGCAGAGAGGCCATTACAGATGTATGCTCCTGCAGAGGAAAGGGATTTACCCCCACACTCTCTGCTTGGAAGAGCATCTGATCTGCAGACAATTGAAGCTAGATGACCGAAGGTCTCTAAGAGTAAGGTATTTAGGGAAAGAGTCAGATGTAGTGGGGCCCCTGGCCCGAGAAAGTCTTCTGGATGATGCAGCAGGTATTTAGGCCAAGTGTACGTCTTGCAGTCCTATTCTGGATTATTTGGAGGGGGCGAAGGGAAGAGTTAGGCTGATTGAAGATGAGGCTGTTGCAGTAATCCACAGCCTGGAGAGGACCACGGCTTTGGAGATATTTGAGTTTCTGTATGTCTGCTGCTCCAATCTTAACTACTGTGAGTTCATTACAAACAGGGCTCGAAACTAGGATTGGATAAGCAGATATTACAGGCAGTGCCTGTGTGTCCAGAAGTAACCGGTTACCAGGAGCTACCACTATGGAACAAGGAGCTAGTTTATAGCATTACATTAGTTGGCCTGGGGAGCCAAAAGTAGCTCCTGGTAACTGTTGGTTTTAAGCTCACCAGTCTCTTCTACATTTGATTTTAGTCACATACTTGAAATAATCAGACTGACATTTATTGTTTGAATATAAATCAATTACATTGATGGTAATAAATACAAAAATCAAAGAAAAATAGAAATGTTAAGGCCAATCCAGTGACATTACTTCACAAACAGTAATTAATTAAAACTAAATGATTTAACAATTCCATCTCAAGTGGCATACTATTTATTGTACAACGAAAAGAGTTTCCAATCACTGCGCAATAGCTTGAAACAGGCTTTGTCAAACATTGTGACAAGAGCCACACGATTTGAATCTTGAAGTCAACCTTTCAACAAGTTCAAGTTTGGGAGGGCAAACCTTGTTTGCAATGTTCCGTGGCATAGGCTGGGCCCTGGGAACAAAATTTGGATTCCATGCATTTGCATGGCCAGCATATTCAATGTCAGATCGTTCACAAATTCAAAATCCATCTGCTGGAAGAATGGCTTTGCCACCGACTGTTTGCTTCTTTTGGTAAACTCCTTGTTGTAACAAGGCATCCTGAAAATTCATGCAGTTTTTGTTTGTTCCCTTCCAAAGTTCTTGTTGTGTGCAAGTAAAGCCAGTCTTGTTCTGGTCTCCATACCGTCTATGCCAAAATGCAACCTTTTAGGCTTGTATTTCAGGCATATATTATGGAACACCTCCGAATCTCCAGTGTGGCAGAACTCAAAGAGTCCCCTCATCCCTTTTTAAAGTGTCTTGTTGTACACAATCTTCTCAGGGTTTGTGTGAGGAGAGAAGCCTGGACCCAACCATCTTTTCTTACGCTCCTGCTCCTTGCTCAATGGTCCAAGTGCATATTCATTGAAATGTTTGTTTTCTTTCAAAGAGTGTATGTTAGAACAATGGTGCATCAATGAACGCCATTTTCAAGCAGAATATCTACATATCTATCACAAGGTTTTGAGCTCTACCAAAGATGGTTTCTGGTAGACTGATAAAATGTTTTCTGTAGCCTTTGTTTTTGCATCGGCTGTAATTCTTTTCTGAAATGATTTTGCGATGTGCCATACATCATATTGAGGCTTTAGGGCGCGCGCTTTGACATCTGTGCAGAGCCTGCTGACGCAGGTTCGAATCCCGGCAGGGCCAAACTCAGTCTTTCATCCTTCTGAGGTCGTTAAATGAGCACCACACACCGTGGGTAATAATAAGCAGCGCTCATATACCTGAGGGTTTGTAGCACTATATAAATGCTAAATTATTATTAATATTATTTTATTATGTATTTCTGGGAACCGCTCTTGCATGGCCTTGGCTATTGAAACTTGCCCGTCAGTGGCTATCAGGTCTATTTGCATTCCTCTGGATTGCAGCAGTTTAATGTATTTAATAAAACCATTTTATTCCATGGCAACATAAGATGTACATTCAGATACTTGCACAATCACTGAACTCACTATTTTATTTGTTTCCAGGGGCCTCATTACAAATCAGGCGGTCCGGAAATAACGGTGGCGGTAAATCCGCCGCCACCGTTGTTTCCGGACCGCCTGATCCCGACTCCTGCAGGCGGGAGGTGATGTTCCTGCCAGGTTGTACCTGGCAGGTTTAACACCGCCCGCCTGCAGGCGGACGAGGAAACACCGGCAGCATTACGAGATGCTGCCGGTGTTTCCATGATCCCCATTCCCATTGAGTCCCAAAGGACTCAATGGGGATTAACACCATTCCGCCTCCATGATTCCCGGGAAACCGAGGTTGTAATGCCCCGGTAATTCCGGGAATCACGGAGGCGGAATGGTAATACGAGTCTGGCGGTAACCAGGTGGTTTTACCGCCTTGGTTACCGCCGGACTCGTAATGAGGCCCCATGTCTTGGAAGTGGTAATTGCTGTATTTCGGAGAACAACTTGGACTGCCACACTGTCCATCACCAGCAAGCCAGAGCCATTGGCCAGCGAGATCAATGTCCATCGACATCTGTTGGGGTGTCCTTGCCTGGCTAATGACGGGGAACAAGAAATCCTTCGGATATTTGTAGTACTGGGTTTTTAAAAGGGATTAGAGTCCCACAAAGTTAGAAAAACCTGAAATTGCACTGTACGTTGATCCACTAAACAACAAAGCAGATGAACAAAGTACATTTCCAGCAGGCACTTTTCCAAGTGTAGGTTGAGCAGACCATTAATATGAGTTCTGGTGGTGTGCACAGCTACCCTTGATCTTCAGGTTGGTGCCTTTGACTACACGAGTAAACTTCACCTATGGCTCCCCACAAATCATTTTATGCAATATATGATCACATTTAATAATGTTCAGAATCTCGATCAGGCAGCTGTCGAATACATTGTATTTTGGTTCCTATACTAGCCAATCATCCATAAGTATACTGGTTTGCGATCAGTAGCGAAGATGCTTTGGTTATTTCTGTGTGTGATATTTCCAATTTGTTCACATGTATTGGGGAAACATGGAACATTGTCTGTTTCTTAGATAGCATTTTCTGTAGAGGGTGTGGATTGCGTGAGCGGTTCTGCTAGCAATTTTGAAATGTGTTCTGTGTTGTCTCTTTCTTCTGGGTGATGTTGTGTGCTGTAACAATGACCCAGGTTTACTTTCCATGGGACACGCCTCTGGCATTCCATTCAAATATCGGCCACTGGATATCTGCATCATGAGACTGACAGGCCGATTCATGGAATAATTAGCGCGGCGCAAGTGGGCATAAACGTGCGAATCGCAGTGGAATAGCGAAAATCGCAGTGAACGTGCGAAAATCGCACGAAAAGCAGCGCACGTCGATTCATGGAAGGCCGTGCGCGAGAAAACCAGCGGATGTGCGATAAAAAGTGCGCGGCGCACGTTAGCGCACAGGCCATCTAACAGCGTGCGCCAGGTCACAGCGAAAATCGCACAGGCCACAGCGAAAATCGCACATAGCGCGGCGCACGCAATAAAAGTAGGCGGAACACGGGCGTAACACTCGGAATGGGGAACAACTTGCCAAAACGTGGGCGTCACGGGGGAAGTACAGGGCACAAGTGCGCGGAACGCCCACACGCTCGCCTACAACACGTATTCATGGAATAGAATAGGGGAAAAAAGCGCACGCTCAAACCAGCGCACAGGCACAAACACGACCGCCACAAGAAAGGAGGCGGTAGCGTCTCTGCGGCTGTAAGAAATGTGCGCCAAAAGGTGCGCCAACAAATAGCACCTATATACTGCCATGATGAATGTCCCATACTGTGGCCCTCCAGGAAAAATGACGTGCAAAGGGGTACCCACAAACACGGACACCCGCTGACAAAAAATACGTGTGCATGTATACCGGGGTGCGCGGGAAGTGTCACACGCGATTTGCAGGGTACGTGCATCACAGGGGTTCGCGTGAAGTTATTCACGCGATCGGGCCTGGGGGAGCGGGCTACGTGTATTACAGGGGTTCGCGTGAAGTTCCACACGCGATCGGGCCTGGGGGAGCGGGCTTCGTGTATTACAGGGGTTCGCGTGAAGTTCCTCACGCGATCGGGCCTGGGGGAGCGGGCTACGTGTATAACAGGGGTTCGCGTGAAGTTCCTCACGCGATCGGGCCTGGGGGAGCGGGCTACGTGTATTACAGGGGTTCGCGTGAAGTTCCTCACGCGATCGGGCCTGGGGGAGCGGGCTTCGTGTATTACAGGGGTTCGCGTGAAGTTCCACACGCGATCGGGCCTGGGGGAGCGTGCTACGTATATTTCAGGGGTTCGCGTGAAGTTTCACACGCGAATAGCCTGGGCGCGTGAATTTGAGGGGTGCGCGGGAAGTTCCTCACGCGATCGGGCCTGGGGGAGCGGGCTACGTGTATTACAGGGGTTCGCGGGAAGTTCCACACGCGAATAGCCTGGGCGCGTGTATTTCAGGGGTGCGCGGGAAGTTCCACACGCGAACAGCCTGGGCGCGTGAATTTGAGGGGTGCGCGGGAAGTTCCACACGCGAATAGCCTGGGCGCGTGTATTTCAGGGGTTCGCGGGAAGTTCCACACGCGAATAGCCTGGGCGCGTGTATTTCAGGGGTTCGCGGGAAGTTCCACACGCGAATAGCCTGGGCGCGTGTATTTCAGGGGTGCGCGGGAAGTTCCACACGCGAATAGCCTGGGCGCGTGTATTTCAGGGGTGCGCGGGAAGTTCCACAAGCGAATAGCCTGGGCGCGTGTATTTCAGGGGTGCGCGGGAAGTTCCACACGCGAATAGCCTGGGCGCGTGAATTTGAGGGGTGCGCGGGAAGTTCCACACGCGAATAGCCTGGGCGCGTGTATTTCAGGGGTTCGCGGGAAGTTCCACACGCGAATAGCCTGGGCGCGTGTATTTCAGGGGTTCGCGGGAAGTTCCACACGCGAATAGCCTGGGCGCGTGCATTTCAGGGGTGCGCGGGAAGTTCCACACGCGAATAGCCTGGGCGCGTGTATTTCAGGGGTGCGCGGGAAGTTCCACACGCGAATAGCCTGGGCGCGTGTATTTCAGGGGTGCGCGGGAAGTTCCACACGCGAATAGCCTGGGCGCGTGAATTTGAGGGGTGCGCGGGAAGTTCCACACGCGAATAGCCTGGGCGCGTGTATTTCAGGAGTGCGCGGGAAGTTCCACATGTGATTTGACAGTGTGGCTCCTCCCAGGTGTACCCTGTACACCCTCCACGGCCCCTGCAGGCAGCCCACACCACAGGGGACTACCCTGCATCCCTGGTCATGTCCCGCAGGCAGCCCACCCAACATGGGCATGCCCCCCAGCAAAGGCACATGTCTCCTTGAACTAATGAACACCAACACATGTCCCCTTGCACCCCCACCCCCCAGCACTGTGGGGCACCTGCCAGCAGGCCCCCACCCATGTCCAACTCATGTCTCCCACCACCCCCAAACCCCAGCCACCAGGGTCACCCTCCACCAGGGCCCCACTCATGTCTCCCACCACCCCCACCCCCCAGCACTGTGGGGCACCTGCCAGCAGGCCCCCACCCATGTCCAACTCATGTCTCCCACCACCCCCAAACCCCAGCCACCAGGGTCACCCTCCACCAGGGCCCCACTCATGTCTCCCACCACCCCCACCCCCCAGCACTGTGGGGCACCTGCCAGCAGGCCCCCACCCATGTCCAACTCATGTCTCCCACCACCCCCAAACCCCAGCCACCAGGGTCACCCTCCACCAGGGCCCCACTCATGTCTCCCACCACCCCCACCCCCCAGCACTGTGGGGCACCTGCCAGCAGGCCCCCACCCATGTCCAACTCATGTCTCCCACCACCCCCAAACCCCAGCCACCAGGGTCACCCTCCACCAGGGCCCCACTCATGTCTCCCACCACCCCCACCCCCCAGCACTGTGGGGCACCTGCCAGCAGGCCCCCACCCATGTCCAACTCATGTCTCCCACCACCCCCAAACCCCAGCCACCAGGGTCACCCTCCACCAGGGCCCCACTCATGTCTCCCACCACCCCCACCCCCCAGCACTGTGGGGCACCTGCCAGCAGGCCCCCACCCATGTCCAACTCATGTCTCTCACCACCCCCACCCCCCAGCACTGTGGGGCACCTGCCAGCAGGCCCCCACCCATGTCCAATCCATGCCCCCCTGCACCTGGGTCCCAACATTCCCCAATCATGTCCGTAATGCCCATCCTCCCCTGCCAAAAGGCCCAACCAACTATCACACCCACCCACATATCAAAGCCAATTACATGTTACACCCCCAATGTAAATAATGCAATTTAACACATGTCTGTCACACACAATGGCTGCAAGTGAATGACAAAACACCCAACATGACATGCCTGAAAGCAATGAGATGATACGACACATTGAAGATTAAAAAAATAATATGTATTGAACAGCAAATAAGAAAAAACACAAAGCAAATCAAACAAAACAAGATGAATGTCCAAGAAAAAATTATGAAAAATTAAAATAAGCCAATCAAGAAGATAATCCTGGGTCCATGAGCCCTACCAAATTAAACCTAACTGACTACTAACTAAAAAGGGAACTATATACAAAAAAGTGGTGCATTGTCCAATCGCAACCCAAAAAAAATTCAAAAAAACAAAGGAAACCTAACCCTAACTATACAACTATATACAAAGGCAGCGGGCTATTCGGACGGCTCACTGGTTGTCGTCATGGGCCAGGGCATCCTCGAACTCCTGGTCAATGGCTTGGAGGCGGGCATGTTCCCTGGCCCCGAGGTCCCGCAGGGATAACGCAGTGTCAAGCTCAAACTCCCTGCGAAGACCCTCGAGGCACTCAGCCCGCCTCAGCGCCCTCCGCATGGAGTCCTCCGCCCTGACCATCGTGAGCCGTTCCTCCTCTGCCCGCTGCCGCTCCGCACCTATCCGCTGGCACAACCTCTCCCACACGGAAGCCACTCCCATTCCAGGGTTCTCCTGCCCTCCGGCCGATGCCTGCACCCCTGATGTTGATGGCCCCGAGCCATGATGCCTCCCACGTTGAGCCTGCTGCTGCCTCCGACGCAACTGCCTGTGCCAGCACGACGGCATCCAGGCTGATGGAAACCACCGACGCCGTCGTGCACGTGCCCTGCCCGATGATGCCGTCACATCCTCCATCTGCTGGGGTCCAGTTGCTCTGGTGTCCACCCCTGCTGGATCTCTGACTCCCGACTGTGGCAGGGATGGGATCCCCACCGAGCTGGCTGCATTGGTCGGGGCAGGTCCACAGGGGGCCCTGGTGGCATCTGGGCTGGAAGACGGCAAGGAGAACGACTGGTGGATAGCCTGCACAGAGGAGGAGAGGGCCGCCACATTGGCCAACACATGCAGGAAACCCCCGAACATGGCCGATCCCAATTGGGCCACGTCGGCACGGTGCACTTCGTGATGACGTGCGTGCTCCTCCCGGGAAGCACGCACGGCATCACGAATCGCAGCCGTGCGCAACGCGACCCCAATCAGGACCTTCTCCGCACGGCCAGGGGTTCCCACGTCCGCAGGTGGAGGGGAGTCAGGTGACATGGACATCCCCTCTACCTGCGGACAGGCCTGGGACGGGGCATCCCTGCTGGTGCATGGTGGTGCACTCACAGGGTCAGGGACAGCGACATGCACAGGCCCCTCCACGGTGACCTGTGCTGCCTCCTGCCCCTGGCCCTGGACTGCACCACTTGCACCAGCAGGGATGCCCCCACCAGGCCCCATGTGTGCCCCAGTGGCGGCCTCCTCCTCCTCTGTGCAAACCACCAACCTGGATGGCTCCTCACCGTCTCCCACCGTAGCAGGCCCCTGTGGGGGCTCACCCACCCCTTCCGCTGCAGCCGTGGGGGCATCCCCGCCGCCTTGCTCCACAGCGCCGTCTCCGCCCTCTTCTTCACTAGCCGCTGCGTAGAGGGAGACAAAGAACACAAGCATCAGGGCACTGTACAATGGTCCCCTAGACAGGAAGCAATAGCAGATGAGCACCACTGTCAAAGTACACTTCCATCATGTCCCTCCACAACACATGGGCCAGTCCAGGCAAAACACACACAGTAACAGGCATGGTGCATGCCATGGACATTTCCATGCATGTCCAATGGACTCTTGAAACATTCAATGATATGTAACTCACATGCATCATGCCTCATGCCCATCACATGCACACACATCACCTCAGTCACATCCATCTGGCCCCAAACACACCAAACACAGCGGATACAAGGGTAATTTTGCTGCTTTACTGAATCTCTGCATTGTCACACACATGTGTCATGCATCCATGGCATGCACAAGTCACAGACACGCAGGTCAGGCACACAGACATGGCTACCATATATGTACCTGGCATCAGCACCCATCCCTCACCCCCACCCATGTTCAGGTACAGAGACTGGCATGCTCTCATGTTCATAATCTGATTAGGGCTCCCCATGCGGCATATCAACACATGCAACAACCATGTGCATCACACATCACTGGTCGCACATGCATTACCATGATGTCCCTGCACACATACATGCATACATGGGCTATGGCACACATACAGGCAAGTATCATAGAACCAGCACACCGCAACATGCCCTGTCTCACACAGTAATGCATGGACACTTACCGCTCAACTCCAGACGGGCCTCCCTCTCAAGGATCTGGGCGTGGAGCGCTGGGCGTACGCGTTCCAGGACCCTCATCTGGATGGTACTCATGCGGCCCCGGCCCCCCTCCACGAGGCGCCGGGCCTTCACAAGGGTCCTGGACCTCAAGTCCTCCCAGCGCTTCTTGATCTTCAGGACGTCGCGGGTTGCCACCCCCTCCGCGTTGATGGCAACCACACAGTCGGCCCAGATCCTCTGCCGTCCTTCCTTGCTGGCGCGGGACGATCCAAAGAGGGCATCATACTGCCCCAGGACATGCTCCACCAGGACACCAACTTCGGTGACAGTGAAGCTGGTGCCCCTCTGCCCCTCTGGCCTGGGGTTGCCACTGGTGCCAGATGTGGAAGTGCCCGACATGGCAACCCCAGAGGCAGGTGTGGGTGGGCAACTGGGTCCTGGGGCTGGGCTGTGGAGCGATGTAATACCAGTCGGGAGTCTTCAGTTCCAGCAGGGGTGGACACAGCAACTGGACCCCTGCAGATGGCTGATGTGCAGGCACCAAATGGCAGGGCACGGTGGCAGCAGGCAGGCAGGCAGGCAGCAGCAGATGGCACGTGGGAGGCTGCTCGGGGCACTGGGGGGCAGTAACTCGGCCTTCTGGGCAGGAGCGTGGGCTTCCGTGTGTTTTCGCGTGGCCAGCTTGATACGGAGTGATTTGGCACGTGAAAATCCTGCACGTCAGCGTGAAATCCGAGGAAAGGCCCTTAGCGCGTAAGCGCGTCAGCACGCATACGCGATTCTATTGGACCAGAGTCGCTCAGCGCGTAAGCGCGTCTGTGACGTGACCCGCACGGGTGTTCCCCACTCAGGACGTGATGACGGGGCACACGTGGAGATACTGCACGTCAGAGTGTCATCGCGTGTAATTGGACAAAAGTGCGCGTACACGCGATTGGCCTATGTACGTGTATTTAATGGGTGCGCGGCCACTTACACACGCAAGTACGTCAGCGAACCTGTATCCCGTGGTGCGTGTGAATTTCCACACGCTATTGGACTGGGAACAGGATTCCAGGGCTGCGCGGGTCACACGCTGTATCCCGTGGTGCGTGTGAATTTCCACACGCTATTGGACTGGGAACAGGATTCCAGGGCTGCGCGGGTCACACGCTGTATCCCGTGGTGCGTGTGAATTTCCACACGCTATTGGACTGGGAACAGGATTCCAGGGCTGCGCGGGTCACACGCTCGCCTAGAACACGCGCTAAGCATAAATTGCGGACTTTAACAATAACAAGCTCAGACGCCAGGATGAACATACCGTTCCTAGCAGCAGTGGCAGTGGGCTACCAAAGGAGGAGGAGGAGGATAGTCAGGGCCAGAATATTCACACCCAGAACCAGCCTTTTCGGGATGCCTGATGACCAGGTGTATGGGAGGTACAGGTTTCCACCACACATCATACTGGACCTGGTGACTGAGTGGGAGGATGACCTCACATCACCCACCCTGTGCTCCCAAGCACTCAGCCCCCTGGAGAAGGTCCTCAATGTACTGCACTTCTTAGCCACTGGATCATTTCAGCGGACAAGTGCCATAGTGGGTGGGGTGTCACAGGCCACCCAGTCACGCTGCCTACACCAGGTCTTGAACATCATGACTGCACGCCCATCAGTCCGCAGGCACATATACCTGCCCAGAACACCTGCAGAAAGGCATGCTGCCGCCCTGGATTTTTACGCAGTGGCACGATTCCCCAAAGTGCTAGGTGCCATCGACTGCACCCATGTGGCTCTACGTCCCCCCAGGGCATCTGAGCACATCTATAGGAACCGCAAGCACTGGCATTCCATCAACGTGCAGGTAGCATGTAATGCCAAGGGAATCATCACCTCAGTATATGCCAACTATCCCGGCTCCACCCACGACAGCTTCATTTACCGAATGTCCACCCTAAGCCGGGACCTAGAAGCTGGGCGGCATGGCGATACATGGCTGCTTGGTGAGTATGTATGCCACTGCACATGCATGCATGTTGGATACTGAGCAAGGTCACAACCTCACCAATGATACCAATCCCCACCTCCACAGGGGACAGTGCCTACCCTCTCAGCCCCCACATGATGACGCCAATTCGGAACCCCACCACGCCACCCCAGGTAAGATTTAACACAGCCCACATTACAACCAGGGGCATAGTGGAGCGCACATTCGGAGTGCTGAAGTCACGCTTTCGCTCCCTTGACCGTTCTGGCGGGCAGCTGTTATACGCTCCCCCAGTAGTGTGCAGGATCATAGTGGCAGCATGTGTCCTGCACAACGTTGCAACACGCCGGGGCCTGGCCGTGGACATGGTGGTGGCCCCACATCCCCAACCACATGCACAGCCGCTGCGCATGGGAGGGGAAAGGGCACGGGGGGAGGCAGCCCGTACACAGCTAGTGGCTAATTACTTCACATAGAAATCACACCCCTGTGGAGTGCACACTGCCCTGGCACATTCCATCTGACAATCAATGATGACTCAACCTGACACTGATCCTGAATGTGTGGAGAATGAACCGGGAATTCCATGTCAGCCTGAGATTGTTCACCTGGAAGTGTCACAATGTGTGCATCCCTACCCACACAGACACCACCAATGCAGTTTTGTGAAGTTACACATTGAAGCAGCTAAAATGAATACCCACTTGCAAAATGCAACAAGAGGACAGTGCCATGTCAGCCAACCCAACCCCAGCACTGCCACACGACACACCGTGCCATGTCATGCTAATTGCAGGTAAACAAAGTAATCCCCACAACATGACATCACTCTCACTATGTACAGTGGCACTATTAGAAACCTGCAACACCTGAAATGCTCACAGCAATGCCGGACCAACAACATACTTGAGCACGTAGTACCATTAACATGACATCAAAAATGTAACATATTAGTAGTCTCACCACCTGGAAATGCCTGCACTCCCACCACTACCAACTGTGCAGTGTTGGCGCCATGTAGAGTTGTAGGTGCACTGTTGCCAACATGGTCCCCATCGCCAGACTAGAGGTCCTTGTGTGGACTTGAGGAAGGGACCTGCAAATTGGGAGGTAGACACAGAAGAAGAGTTACACATCAATGCAACATGCAGTGTACAACACAACAGCAATATGCACTAGGAATGTATACACAGTATTGACTACAGACTGGCCACACAGCTCATGGGAGTCCAACGTCACTGTGTAATTCACTGTCACTTGGGCACACCCTTTGCAAGCCCATGGAAACGGGAAGCAGGAGGGGTATGTGTGACTCAAACCCAAGCATCTGAACCAAATACATTACAAGCCTGCATGTGCCCAGCCACAATGCAGCGTATGCCCACAGGAACCACGGAAGCCAACAGATCGGAGCCAACAGATCGGAGCCAACAGATCGGAGCCAACAGATCGGAGCCAACAGATCGGAGCCAACAGATCGGAGCCAACAGATCGGAGCCAACAGATCGGAGCCAACAGATCCTCCCAAAAAAATTGGGAATAAAAGAAATCAAAATCAAAATAAAAATAAGAAACAATCAAAAATGGCCATTGATGGGCCCGGGGGGGTTGGGGAGGCCACCCAGGAGGTCCGAGGACAGGATGCACACCAGAACCCACCTGCGTGGATCCTGGGAAAATAAAACACCTCCATGGGCTCATGGCCCACACGGCTACCCTATTGTGGGAGTGTCACTGCTGTCGCTATTATCACCCTGTGCAGCTGCATCCGGAGGTGGTTGCACTATGGGAGGCAGCCCACGCAAGGCCCTAGTCTGCTCCTCCATGGCTGCAAGCATGCGGGTGTGGTAGGTCTGGTTCTGGAGGATGAGTGTGCGGAGGTCCCCATGCAACAACTCACGGGATGCCCGGACCTCCGCCCTCGTTGCCTGCATCTCAGCTGAGAGCGTACGGGTGAGACGCTCCAGCTGCTGTTCTGTCCTTTGGTGTGTTGAAGCCTCAAGCTCAACAAGAGTCGTCCTGAGGTGTAGGAGCTCCTGCCTCAGGGCTTCCCTGTGGCCCTGGGACTCAATGGAGATGGCCTCCTGCAGAGTCGCCAGTGCCGCCCGCCTGTCCCTGTTGGACCCCAACATGTCCTCCCTGTGTGACTGGCAGATGGAGTCAGTTGCCTGCTCTAGTCGCTCCATCAGCCTTTCTGGGGGGACAATGGAAGTGGCCACCCTATCCATGGCCTGAGCCATCATCTCGGATGATGCAGCCTGTTGGGTAGCCATACCGTAAATGGATTGCTCCCATGCGGTATTGCCAGGTGGCGTACGGCCACCACGTCGGCGGGCACCACACCTGTCTGGGGCAAGGCGAACTGCGCCTTGCTGTGCCGGCACTGCCTGAGGCTGCAGGACTGCATTCCCCCTCTGATCTGCTGGCCCAGGAACAGGATCAGATGTCGCGGAGTGTGACCCTGCATCCGTAACCACCGAAGGCGTAGCTGCCAACACTGACATCCCCATGGAGGGTACTGACCCTGGTGCAGGTGGGTGAGACAGAACAGAATCCCTCCCTGGAACACTCACCAGCGACGGCACGTAGGTCTCATCCGAATCAACACCTGAGTACAGCTCGGGGGAGGTGCAGCCAGAGACACCCCTTGAGAGCACGACCTGCAGCACTTGTGGGTTCTCCCCCACCACCACACCACGTCCCTCACTGGTGGTTGGTCGGCCCTGGGACACCTCCTGGGTCTGCACCATCTCCACAACCCCAGCAGTATCAGGTGCGTCTTCCCCTGCAAAGACATGAAAACAAAGTAATGGAAACAGGCATTAGCACCATGGCACACATTGAGGGCTGAGAAGCAAGAGAACCAGTACTTGATTGACATGTCCCACATGACTAAAACCCTCCCATGCATGCACCCACACTGCGTATGAAGTGCAGGCAAACGGCACACACTGATGACACCAAGATGGAAGATGAACAAATTTTCTGCATGCTGCCTGGCAGTGGCATCACACATTGGCCTGTGATTGGCAGGTGAAACACACATGCCATCACACAGATGGCATGTACCATTGCTATTGAGTGAAGATGGAGAGGAGGGCAGCACCTATTCATTCAGTCCAGTTCCCGCATGTAATAGCTTTTCTGATTCTAACAGGTCAGATTTTTCACCTGGAGCTGCCAGTCTGTAATGGTCAAATTGCACAGGGACATGTGTGTACAAATGATATCCAGGTAACAAAGTCACTCCCCTTTACCATACCCATGTCAGACATGTGACTAGTGGACAGCGACATGCCTAGTGAAAGTGGTGGAATGCAAACAAACTGACTGAATGAACAGTGAAAAATAAGCAAATCTGTTGTGTCAAGGTGACACTTCAAGGGCAACTGGCGTGCAGTTGTGCTAGATGTCTACTGTTGGCAGAAGGGATACTGCTATGGCCAAATGCAGCTGCGCAGGAAGTATTGCATGAAGCACATGGCTGACCCATACGACTGAGGCGCACACACTCTCTCCTGCCACCCAAACAGAAGCCCTCACACACACACCATGCACATGTATGACACACACATGCATGTGCACTCACCGGACAATGCCTCGTAATCAGCCAGATCTCCCACGCCTTGGATCTGTTCCTCCGTGACGTAGGTCCCAGCGACTGACTCATGTGGAGTGAGTTCCATGTCTACTACTGGAGACCCACCTCCAGTCACTAGAGTTGCGGCATGACTTGAGGCCAGCTTACTCTTTGCCCTGCGCTTTAGGTCATTCCAGCGCTTATAGCAATCATTGGCTGTGCGCCTCACGATTCCAAGGGCACTTACGATGTCCGCAACGGTCTGCCAGTGTGCCTGGCGTTGTGCAGGTGTGGTCTTGGATCCTGCAACAATGACCATCTCGTTGTCATGTCCGGACACATACTCGACAAGTGCATTCAGTTCGTCATCCATGAAGCTGGGCTTCCTGGACGGGCCGGACTGTGTAGCTGTGTCTGGGGCATCAGCCTGTGCCGGACGAGCACTCTTCCTCTTCCGCTTGGAAGGTGGTGGTGATCCTGAGTGTCCTGCGCCGCTCTGGACACTAGGGGCAGGAGCCCTGGTGGACTCTATCAGGAGTGTGGGATTGCACACTCAGCATGGGAGTTGGTGCAGGCATTGGCTCGAGTGTGATGGTGTCAGGGGGAATGTCAGCAGCATGGACTAGGACCGACACTGTCCTGGCTGGGTGTGTGAGGGCTGGGGTGGATGGAGCCGCAGCTGCCCCTGCAGCCACTCCGCCCTGCCTCCTTGGTGCAGCAGATGACCTTGCTGCCCCAGATCCACGTGGCATGATGGCATCAACGTGCACCAGCGCACGTGTCGTAGCCCTGCTGACCTGGAAGTCAGCCATGGAGTCAGCCAGGTCTGGTGCCACAATGGGCTGGTCCAACAAGGGCTGAGCATGGATGGTGTCAGCCACTTCAGCCTCAACGGGAGGGGGGGAGGGGGGGGAGGGGGGGGGGATGATGGGTGCCCTTGACTGGTCCTCCACACATGGGGGGACAGGCTCACCCTGCAAGTTACGACCACGTCCCCTACCGGATCCACCACGGCCACCACTTGTGGCTCTTCCACCTTTGCCACCCTTACGGAATCCTCGCCTCCCAGCCATGGCACTGATATTAATGTGCGTATGGGAGTGGCTGTAGACAATTGTCCTGGGCAATTGGGGGTCAAAGGGGTTGGGTACCAGATGGTAATTGTACCCTAGTGCTCTAGCACGGCTGATTGTAACCCCTGGGGAAAGATGACGGGTCACGCAACGCACAGGAGGCCCAAAAAAGGGAGATGACGTGCACGCAACCCCTCCTAGACCACGTGTGCAGAAAGAAAAACCTGCACTACGCTGTGGCACCCAGTAACACAAGAATGAACGTATGCGTGTCACACGCAGCCTAGAATGACCTCTGAAGGGGTAGGCAACACACGGGGCAAGCACAGAAGTTGGATACGTGCGTGACTCACCGTCTGCCAGGTAAAAGAGCGTGAAGAATGAGCGCGTTTGGCTGGCTAAACCCCCGCCAAAAGAAGATGTGTACGCTGTCTGAGAAGACAGGACAACAGTAGAAGGGGACACTGTTTGAGGGAACAGGCCCAGGTAAACCAGTAAAAGAGAAAAAAGAGAAAAAGCTGTCAGAGGTAACAGGGAATACGAACTGGAAACGCTGTAAAGTAAATCGCGTGTGAAACGACAAGAAGTACAGATTTCACCCACTCGCTCTCCACGAAAAGCACGTACAAGGAAATGGTGTTCTACATGTACCTTATATACAGGCCCACACGTACAGCGTCACTTACGCGGCGTGTACGTTCACCAATCACACGCTTTGTCACTTCTACGTGTACATCCATTTTCACCAATCACACGCTTTGACACTGGGACGTGTCACGCAACAATTTCCTGCACGTGCAGGTGACTATAGGCGCGCATATGCTGTTGACGGGTTTACGCGCTAAGGGCCTTTGCTGACGTGTGGGATTTCACTACCTATCAGGCTGTCCACGCGTTCACACACGAGAGACCACGCTCCTGGCCAGGAGGCGAAATTACTGCCCCCCAGAGCCCTGAGCACGCTCCCACCTGCCATCTGCTGCTGCCTGACTGCCTGCTGGCCACGTGCCCCACAGTGCTGGTGGGTGGGGGTGTTGGGAGACATGGGTGGGGGCCTGGTGGAGGGTGCCCCTGCACTGGTGGGGGTGGTGGGAGACATGGGTGGGGGCTTGGTGGAGAGTGCCCCTGGTGGCGGGGGGTGGTGGGAGACATGGGTGGGGGCCTGGTGGAGGCTGCCCCTGGTGGCGGGAGGGTGGGGGTGGTGGGAGACATGAGTGGGGGCCTGGTGGAGGCTGCCCCTGCACTGCTGGGGCGGTGGGGGTGCAGGGGGACATGAGCAGGTGTGCAGGGTAGTCCCCTGTTTTGTAGGCTGCCTGCAGGGGCCGTGGAGGGTGTACAGGGAACACCTGTGAGGACCCACCCAGCCTAATCGCGTGTTAAACTTCCCGCGTACCCCTGTAATACACGTACCCTGGCTAATCGCGTGTATAACTTCCCGCGTACCCCTGTAATACACTTACCCTGGCTAATCGCGTGTTAAACTTCCCGCGTACCCCTGTAATACACGTACCCTGGCTAATCGCGTGTATAACTTCCCGCGTACCCCTGTAATACACGTACCCTGGCCAATCGCGTGTTAAACTTCCCGCGTACCCCTGTAATACACGTACCCTGGCCAATCGCGTGTTAAACTTCCCGCGTACCCCTGTAATACACGTACCCTGGCTAATTGCGTGTTGAACTTCCCGCGTACCCCTGTAATACACTTAACCTGGCTAATCGCGTGTTAAACTTCCCGCGTACCCCTGTAATACACGTACCCTGGCCAATCGCGTGTTAAACTTCCCGCGTACCCATGTAATACACGTACCCTGGCTAATCGCGTGTATGACTTCACGTGTACCCCTGTAATACACTTACCCTGGCTAATCGCGTGTTAAACTTCCCGCGTACCCCTGTAATACACGTACCCTGGCTAATTGCGTGTTGAACTTCCCGCGTACCCCTGTAATACACGTACCCTGGCCAATCGCGTGTTAAACTTCCCGCGTACCCCTGTAATACACGTACCCTGGCTAATTGCGTGTTGAACTTCCCGCGTACCCCTGTAATACACTTACCCTGGCTAATCGCGTGTTAAACTTCCCGCGTACCCCTGTAATACACGTACCCTGGCTAATTGCGTGTTGAACTTCCCGCGTACCCCTGTAATACACTTACCCTGGCTAATCGCGTGTTAAACTTCCCGCGTACCCCTGTAATACACGTACCCTGGCCAATCGCGTGTTGAACTTCCCGCGTACCCATTTAATACACGTACCCTGGCTAATCGCGTGTATGACTTCACGTGTACCCCTGTAATACACTTACCCTGGCTAATCGCGTGTTAAACTTCCCGCGTACCCCTGTAATACACGTACCCTGGCTAATCGCGTGTATAACTTCCCGCGTACCCCTGTAATACACGTACCCTGGCCAATCGCGTGTTAAACTTCCCGCGTACCCCTGTAATACACGTACCCTGGCCAATCGCGTGTTAAACTTCCCGCGTACCCCTGTAATACACGTACCCTGGCTAATTGCGTGTTGAACTTCCCGCGTACCCCTGTAATACACTTACCCTGGCTAATCGCGTGTTAAACTTCCCGCGTACCCCTGTAATACACGTACCCTGGCCAATCGCGTGTTAAACTTCCCGCGTACCCATGTAATACACGTACCCTGGCTAATCGCGTGTATGACTTCACGTGTACCCCTGTAATACACTTACCCTGGCTAATCGCGTGTTAAACTTCCCGCGTACCCCTGTAATACACGTACCCTGGCCAATCGCGTGTTAAACTTCCCGCGTACCCCTGTAATACACGTACCCTGGCCAATCGCGTGTTAAACTTCCCGCGTACCCCTGTAATACACGTACCCTGGCTAATTGCGTGTTGAACTTCCCGCGTACCCCTGTAATACACTTACCCTGGCTAATCGCGTGTTAAACTTCCCGCGTACCCCTGTAATACACGTACCCTGGCTAATTGCGTGTTAAACTTCCCGCGTACCCCTGTAATACACGTACCCTGGCTAATCGCGTGTATAACTTCCCGCGTACCCCTGTAATACACGTACCCTGGCCAATCGCGTGTTAAACTTCCCGCGTACCCCTGTAATACACGTACCCTGGCCAATCGCGTGTTAAACTTCCCGCGTACCCCTGTAATACACGTACCCTGGCTAATTGCGTGTTGAACTTCCCGCGTACCCCTGTAATACACTTACCCTGGCTAATCGCGTGTTAAACTTCCCGCGTACCCCTGTAATACACGTACCCTGGCCAATCGCGTGTTAAACTTCCCGCGTACCCATGTAATACACGTACCCTGGCTAATCGCGTGTATGACTTCACGTGTACCCCTGTAATACACTTACCCTGGCTAATCGCGTGTTAAACTTCCCGCGTACCCCTGTAATACACGTACCCTGGCCAATCGCGTGTTAAACTTCCCGCGTACCCCTGTAATACACGTACCCTGGCCAATCGCGTGTTAAACTTCCCGCGTACCCCTGTAATACACGTACCCTGGCTAATTGCGTGTTGAACTTCCCGCGTACCCCTGTAATACACTTACCCTGGCTAATCGCGTGTTAAACTTCCCGCGTACCCCTGTAATACACGTACCCTGGCTAATTGCGTGTTGAACTTCCCGCGTACCCCTGTAATACACTTACCCTGGTTAATCGCGTGTTAAACTTCCCGCGTACCCCTGTAATACACGTACCCTGGCCAATCGCGTGTTGAACTTCCCGCGTACCCATGTAATACACGTACCCTGGCTAATCGCGTGTATGACTTCACGTGTACCCCTGTAATACACTTACCCTGGCTAATCGCGTGTTAAACTTCCCGCGTACCCCTGTAATACACGTACCCTGGCTAATCGCGTGTATAACTTCCCGCGTACCCCTGTAATACACGTACCCTGGCCAATCGCGTGTTAAACTTCCCGCGTACCCCTGTAATACACGTACCCTGGCCAATCGCGTGTTAAACTTCCCGCGTACCCCTGTAATACACGTACCCTGGCTAATTGCGCGTTGAACTTCCCGCGTACCCCTGTAATACACTTACCCTGGCTAATCGCGTGTTAAACTTCCCGCGTACCCCTGTAATACACGTACCCTGGCCAATCGCGTGTTAAACTTCCCGCGTACCCATGTAATACACGTACCCTGGCTAATCGCGTGTATGACTTCACGTGTACCCCTGTAATACACTTACCCTGGCTATTCGCGTGTATGACTTCACGTGTACCCCTGATATGCACGTTACCCGCTTTGCGTTCCTTGTTTGGCTGCCCTGTAAACTGGTCCAGAGTTAGCGCAGCCCTTTGCGATGATTTAGCGATTTTGCTGGCTTTTCCTTGCGCGAGGGCGTTCTTGGGGGCGTTACTGGCGCTGCTGCAGGGTCGCTGCGATACTCTGCGCCACGGCTGGTTTGGGAGCATGAAATCCATGAATACGCTGTGCGCGGAAATCGGTTTTATCGCACGTGCCTGGCGCAGTCAATCGCACGCGGACACTCTGCGCCAGCCGCTTGCGACACTTTTCTGCGTAATTCTATGAATTACCCTCTGAATCTTGCAAAGACCATGCTGAGCCTCAAAAAGTAGCTGCTCCCAAGTGACAATGGTTTGGCAAGCGACATAATTTGTCTGTGTAGTTGAGTCTGTATGCTCTTCTTCCTAGGCCTCTAATCGAAGACAAATAAAAAATCCTTAATGTATTGCAGACATACAGAATATATGAATTACAAAATATAAATGTAATATCAATGAAATAACGTATAAATTGTTTTTAAAGGTTATGTACCCTTGTTTTCCGAATTTGGATTTGCAGACCACCAGACCAATCTGAAAAACAGCATTCTGAAATTGTAGTAACCTTGAAATGTGCTTTTCCACATAAAGAATAATATTTACATAAAACAAAATGTCACTATGGAAACCATTTGTTAAAACATTACATCACAGTTAAAATGGATGACTGATATTTTCAATATCTCATATATTCCTCTTGTCCATGTGTCTTCAATTTCGACCGCTTCAGTAGTAGATTCCTTTTACATAAATTCAAAGAACATTGATTAAATTGTTAACCAATTTAATGTTAAAATCTTTGATATCACAAAGTACATCTTGAGAAAGTTGATTTAATGATTATCAAACTTACAATATCAGTTTAACTTTGTAAAAAGATAAGGTTAATCGTCCGATTAAAATGGTTAAATTAGTATTGACAAACACTGTACATGTAACATTCTAAAAAGTCGTATTTGAAAACTGTACCTGATAACCTTCAGATACGTCACAGGGAGTTGGTGCGAGATCATCCCCCTTTAATGTGTTGTTATGTTATTTTGTTTCACTGATTACATTTTTCGATAAAGCAGCTAAAGTTTATAAACCAAAACATACAGCATTCATATACTGAAAGAGTCTAGATTATTCAGTGACAAAGTAAGTTTTTTCTGAAGGTTCATTTTCCTTGTTGCATGTGTTTCTGCGATAAATACATCAAGGTTGTTGATCTAATGCTTTGCAATTTTCTGACAGTATTGCAAATTATCAAAGTTATCTTAAATGTAAAAAAGATATGGTTAATCAATAACCATTAGTATAAATCAATATACTATCACTTCTCATACCCCATCCTCCTGACCGATTGCAGTGGAAGAGTACACTGCGCCTCTCAGATGTTGGTTTTATTCAGTTGGTGGTGGGCCCTACTCATCACCTCGGGAACACTATAGATTTTATTTTTGCCCTGGTGTCTATTGCTACGCTATCTGCTCCCTTGCCGGTTTTGTGGTCTGACCATATATTTCGTCCTTTCACTGTGGACTGCCCTTCTGTCCTCGGCCCATTGGTGCTGCCCCGCCTTCCTAAGAGGTTCTGGGGCAAAGCTAAGCATGTTGATGTTGCCTTGGCTATCACTCTTCTTCAGCCAGCCAATGCGCATTGTAACTTTAAGACTCTGACCTCAATGATAACTGACGTTGCGGACTCTCTGGCACCTGTTAAAGCCTGCAGACCTTGTTCTCGCCCTTCCGAACTTTGGTTCACTACTAACCTGACAATCTTACGCCTGATCCGTAGACAAGCGGAGGGCAAATGGCATGTGTCCTGCTGCGCACAATCTCGCCTTGCCCTTCGCCAGGTGACTGCCGTTTACCAGGTGGCAATTACACAAGCGAAATACGTGTTCTTTGCCAGTAAGGTCAGCGCTGCTACTAACTCTTCCAAGGAACAGTTCAGGGTAGTTCACCCTCTTTCCTCACCCTCTTCTGAGCACGGTATGGCTCCCTCTCCGAGCCTCTGACTCGCTGTCCACTTCCTTTGACGTAACATTACTATCCATCATAAAATTCTGGCCATGGCCAGTGCCGGCCCGTCTTTGGCGAGCCCCAGTACCCCCCTGGTGCTCCCGCTCGGGTCTGGTCTTTTCCAGTCTTTTCAGAATCTGCTGAGTTGTCAGCGGTGCGTGGCCTGAAATCCATTTCTCCGGCGGATTCTATCCCTCTTGGTATCCTGAAGGAAATTGGACACAACAGTTTGCATCTATTCACCACTGCAGTTAATGACTTTCTCTTCTGCTCTTATCCCTCATTCTCTTAAGCACACTTTTATGCTACCTCTTCTCAAGAAACTGAATCTTTATTCCTCAGTCCAGAGTAACTTTCATCCGATTTCTCTTCTTTCCTTCTCTATGAAACTCTGGTTACTCCCCTCCTTTGCTCCTTCCTTGAGGAATCTGGCTGACTGGACTGCTTCCAGGCCTGGTTTCGGCCCAGTCATGGAACCAAGTCCGTTTTGGCTGCAGTGGTAGACCTAACACCAATCAGGGATCAGGGTGGCACTAGCGCTCTGATCCTGCTGGACCTACCGCTGCCTTCGACACGGTCGACCATGGTTTCCTCCTCTCCTGGAACAGTTGTCCAAGGCAGGGTTTTCAGGTTCAGTCTTGGACTGGTTCATATTTTTTCTAACTGGTCATTCTCAGTCCCTCTTTCTAACTCCAATTGTCTCGATGGCAAAATCCCTCATATGCGGGGGGCCTCTGTGTTCTCCTCTTCTTTTCAATCTTTATATTCAGCCACTTGTTAAGTTGATTCACTCCTTTGGTTTTTCAGTGTTTCTCCTACGCTGATGACACACAGATCCTGGTGAGACTAGACCTTAACCATCCTGCCTCAGTGGAACGCTGTTGTTCCAGCCTGTTGGCTATTCATCTGTGGGCGGGTCAAAACTGCCTCTTCCTTAACGGTGAGAAGACAAGGGTTTTAGTCGTAGGCCCAGCTCCAGTTTCCGTGGGTTGGTCTTTGGCTTTCTGGCCATCTGAGCTTGGTCCTCTAACCACGCCCTCTTTGGTGGTGAAGAACCTGAGAGTTAAGCTCTCTGACTCTCTATATATGCAGTCCCAGGTTAGTGCTGTCTGTCAGTCTGTGCACTTTAAACTTCACGTTTATTTCGGAAGGTGCTTCCTTACCTTCGTTCTCATCTTTGGCCTATAGTTGTATCCTCTTACAGCGTAATGCTCTCTACCTTGCTCAGCCAGCTTACCTTCTTCAGCGGCTGCAGGTGCTGCAGAATCCGGCAGCCTGATTGGCCGTTGGTGCTCCCTGGTTCAACTCTACCACGCCGATCCTGGGTAAATTGCATTGGCTCCCAGTGGCAAAGCACATTCAATTTAAGGCGTTGTGTGTGGTCCACCGAGCCTTCTATGGGCACGGTGATTGCTTTCTACAGGCAATATTCCAACCCTACACTCCAACGACAAATCTTCGTTCAGCTTCATCCCTTGGAGTTTAGTTATTTTTTTAAATGTATTTTATTATTTTCCAAAAACACAAATAAACTTGGCACCACATATGAATGCCGGAACAACAAACAACTTATAACAAACTAAACACTTTGCTAACCCACCCTCCCCTGCCTGCATCTCATTCACATTATAAACACACCACCTTCCGAACATATAGAAAATACATAAGCTATTCCTGAAGTCAATCTGCCTCTGCATCTACCGTACCTGTTTTTGGCACACAAGGTGTGTAATAAACCCTTGCATTCACCAATTACTCCCAGGGCATCAGACTGATCTTGTTGCAACACCCTCTTCCAGGCCGCAGTCTATGCTACACCCACCTATACAGTCCCTCCACCATACCTCTATTTCCAGGCCTCTGAACGATTACCATGCCATGGCTATCCTACGTTTAGCCAAGATGCACGCCAAATCCTTCAGTTTACTAACATGTGTCCTGCGCTTGTGGTGCATGAAACAGCCCAGCAAGCATGCACCGGGGAGAGCACATCCAATTCCACCCCTGCCTTCTGTAGTCTATTTGCCACCCCCCAGATTAATCCCGCCAACGGGGATGCCCAGAACATGTGAAGCATTCCTGCATCCATCGCGTTACACTTAGGGCAACCACTTTGTAATGCCCTGGGAAACCTAGAGATCTGCAAAGGTGTCATAAGATCTGTGCATCACCAGCAGTTGTATGAGCCGCAATCTCGCATTACGTGACGCCTTCTTGTGGTATCCCAATATCCTCCCCCATTGCGCCTCTGTAAAAGTCTCCTCTAAATCCTCCTCCCATTTCCTTTTTATCTCCAGAGGGGGGGCAAACCCATTTGTCAGGAATAGGAAATATATTTGAGATATGGTATGCCCTCCTTCAGCTATAGCATATAGAATGTCCACTATCGAATGTTTCTCCATCAGCTCCCCATATGCAGGCCACCTACTTGTAATCTCCCTCCTAATAGTGCTGTGTAACATATATTGTCCTCCTTTCACGGCCATCTGCTGTGCCAACTCTATGAAAGGTATGAACACGGTATCTTGCAACAAATCCCATATAGTGGCCACCCCGTTGGCCTCCTAGTACATGTCAATGTTCATTCTCGCCTGGGGCATAGATGTGACTATCAATACTAGAGGGATCTGCCCAGACACCGGGTCGGTCAGCCCCATCATGGCCATGGCTCTGTCCCAGCCTCCAGCCCTACGGACAACAATTGTGACCACCGGCCAGCCTGAGGTTTCCTGAACCACAAGAACTCCTTTAAATAATAGCCCATGTTGATGGCTTGTAACATCAGTGTGCCCGGAGTAGGGTCTTCACCGAGCCAATCTACTACAAATTGCAGCTGTCGCGCTATATAGTACAATTCAAAGTTTGGGACCCGAATGCCGCCTTCTGCATGCGGCCTGTACAGTGTTGACAGTGCAACCCTATTCCTCCCATTTTGCCACAGGAAACTTTCTAAGGTCTTAAAGAGGGGTCTAGTGATATAGAACAAGACATTCACAAAGAAGTGTAATAACCTGGGCAACATAATTTCCAACAAAGCTGCCCTCCCCATCATACAGAGGGGTAATTTAGTCCAGAACCTCATGGAGCCCCTAATGCCCTCTAGGGCCTGTAGCGTGTTGTGTCTGTGTTCGACCCCTGGGTCATGATACACATTGACTCCTAAATATCTGGACGTACACTCCTTCCACTGCAGGGCCAACACAGGCAGCTCTTTAAGCTCCGCCCTCCGTAGACTCGCTATAGGGAATAATGCTGATTTATCTAGGCTAATGGTGATCCCTGATAGCTTTGCAAAAAACGCCAAGGCCGCCAGTAGCAGCTCCAAGTTATCCTATGGGTTCTAAATGTAGAATAGGGTATCGCATATAAGGATATCAAGTGTCTGCCCCCATCTATTTCAATACACGCTTTCCGATATTCCGCCCTGAGGTATTGGGCAATTGGTTCCATGGCAAGCACAGGCAATGGACAGCCTTGCGTCGTCCCTTTTTCTAGTTCCCATGCTTCTAATATGCATCTGCCAGTCTTAACTAAAGCCATCGGCCTAGTGTAAACCAGTTGCACCCACTTAATATATGCTTGCCCAAAGCCAAACCTGCACAGCGTAGCATCCAGCCAGTCCCACTTCACTGAATCGAATGCCTTCACAGCATCCAGCATAGCTATGGCGCACAGCTCATCCCAGAATGCAGTCCTATCCGACACATGATGCAGCCACCTCAAGTTCAGGACATTTTGCGTCCTGGAATATACCCAGTCTGATCCGGTTATACTAACTTGCAAATCACCTTTTTCATCCTTGCTGCTAATATGGACGTCAAAATCTTATTGTCCTGATTCAACATTGCGAGAGGCCTATAGGAACTACATTCCGACAGAGTTTTATGGGGTCTGACTAGAGGTGCGATTATGGACTCTCTCAGGCTACGGGGAGAACCCCCGCTGCATAGGAGTCAAGGAAAGTACTAAGCAAGTGGGGGGCCAACTCTTGTGCATATTCTTTACAAAATTCACTGTGCAACCCATCTGAACCTGGATTCTTCCCAGTTGGCAAGCCCACAATTGTATTATGTATGTACTCCACTGTACTGGGTGCCTCTAGACCATCTCTTTCCTCCTCTGACAATCCCGGGATGTCAATCTCATCTAACACTTCTGCCACAAGGTACTTGGTGTTGGGGGTCCCGCCTTGTTTAGTTGTTGTTAAAATTCATAGAACACCTCATTCACCACCTTTTCAGTACGACATATTTCCCTTTGTCCATTGTTAATCACATGTATGAGACTTTGTAGTACCTCCTTCCATGCCAATAAGCGACCAGGCTTGTCCCCTTCTATGTGCTGTTTCTCTGTATTTTTGGCAAAGCTATGTTTGCCAAGACTCTCCCAGCAATCCATCCATTTGCGTTGTAATTCTCTAATCCTCTCGTCTTTATCCTGGAATTGCTCTTGTGACTGCTGCAAGGCCCTCAAACGTTCCTCTGCGGAGGTCAGTTCCCTATTGGTATTTACTTGGACGCCGGTGGACCCCGCTATAGCAGCCCCTCTAACCACCACTTTCAGTGCTTCCTAGAATGTTCCAGCACTAGGTACCATACCCAGTTTGCACAAAACATATTCAGAGATGCATTCCTTAATGCAGTCATGGAAAGGGGGGGGTCTCTAAGCACTTCACCCCTGAATCTCCATGTGGATATCGGGGCTTTGGTGGGCATATATTGCCACTGGAGGCTTAGGCAGGCATGATCTGACAGAACCCTTCCCTCATATTGGGTGCGCGTAATATGGTGCACCAGCGCCAAAAAAAATGGTCTATCCTGGTATGCACTGCATGTGGTGCCGGAAAATGCGAGTAATGTCCGATATCCAGATGAAGCACTCTCAAAACATCCTAAAGAGCAAAGGATTCTAGGAGCGTCTGCAAAGTTCTTGCTGGCGGAGACGGTTTGGTATGGAACAAGTTACTTACCTGTTCTCCAGCATGGGTCTGGCATGGATTCACATGCTCATGAATATTCCCCTTCGTCAGGCTGGGAATCCTCGGTAAAGAAAAAATCAGTATCAGTTTTGTTTCTGATCTGTCTTTCTTGGTAGTAACCAATCACTAATCTCTGGGTCATACTGCCCCCAGCCAATGACTGCCCTCTCCCTAAGCCCCCGCCCCTGGCAGCCATCCTCAGATTTGGTAGCACGCCAAGAGGCAGTATGACCAAGTGAAGAGCCGCAGAGGGGTAGGTGGGAGGGTTCGCATGTGAATCCATGCCAAACCCATGCTGGAGAACAACAGTTACAGGTAAGTAACTTGTTCCTTCTCCAGCATGGGGTCTGGCATGGATTCACATGCTCATGAATAAAAGAATACATAGCAGTATACACATGCACAACCACAGGAGGTGGCAACAGGCTCAACATTAAGCAATACAACAACTCAACATTAAGCATCTCTTACCTCCTCACCAGGCTCACCTTAGGCGAACAGGTTGCGCAGCACTGCGTGGCCGACCCTGGACTCCTCTCTGGAGTCCCGATCGACACAGTAGAATCTTGTGAAGGTGTGCGTCGACCTCCATGGAGCAGCCCTGCAGATGCCCAGCAGGGGCACACCAGACAGGAACGCCGTGGTAGCAGCGATCGCTCTGGTCGAATGGGCTCTCGGACGGCCGGGCAGCGGTCGGTTTGCCAACCGGTGACAATGCATAATGCAGCCGGAGAGCCATCTGGAAATGGAAGTCTTCGAGAGAGCCTTCCCTTGATTCACAGACCCAAAGTTCACAAACAGTTGTGACGTCTTCCGAAAACTCTTTGTGCGGTTCACATAGAACTTCAGCGCTCTAGCTACATCCAGCGAGTGCAAAGTCCTCTCGGCCGGCGTCGAAGGCGACGGAAAGAAAACTGGTAACACCAAGGGCTTGTTGAGGTGGAAGTCCGACGGCACCTTGGGCATGAAGGATGGGTGCGTCCTCAGCAGCACCCTCGTGTCATGAAAAGTCAAGTATGGAGGCTTGCAAGATAAGGCCTGAATCTCTCCCACTCGTCGTGCAGAGGTGATAGCCAAGAGAAACGCTGTCTTTCATGACAGAAACTTCAAAGGCGCCGAATGCATAGGCTCGAATGGGGCCCCCATGAGCCTGGTCAGCACCACATTAAGTTCCCACGCCGGGGCAGGGGCCTTCACCGGCAGGAATGATCGGAATAGTCCCTTCATAAATTTGTTTACCAGGCGATGAGACCACAAGGACGCCCGTCCCGTAGTCCTGGTATATCGGAAGATGGCAGCCAGATATATTTTTATGGAGGCGTGAGCCAGTCCAGCTTTGGCCAGCGACAGTAAGTACGGCAGCACTTGAAGGGCCGTAATCCGCAGAGGGTTAATCTTCTGTGCACGGCACCGGACAGAGAACCTCTTCCATTTATGACTGTAACACTTGAGAGTCGAGGACGCCCTGGCCTTTGCAAGAACCTCTCTGCAATCAGCTTGGATATCGTACCCTCCAAACTGTAGTGCTGCAGGAGCCAGGCCTGCAAGTTCAGTGACTGTGGGTCGTGGTGTAGAATGGCGCCTCCTTCTCTGGAGAGAAGATCCGCGTCCGCCGGCAGCCTGACTGGCGGGGACATTGACAAGTTCAGAAGGTCCGGGAACCAGATCTGCCCCGGCCACGCCGGTGCGACGAGGATCATCCTGCACCTGGACTTCTTGAGCTGGTTGATGAGGTGGAGCAGCAACGGCAATGGAGGGAACGCGTTTAGAAACAGGCTGTTCCAAGGGAACGAGAAAGCATCGCCCATGCTCCTCGGCTGGGGGAACCTGCTGGCGAACCTCTGGCACTTGGAGTTCGTCGCCGTCACGAACAAGTCGATCTGGGGTTTGCCCCATCGTCGGAAGAGTCGATCCACTTGATCCTGGCACAGATCCCACTCGTGGCACGAGCGTAGTTCTCTGCTGAGTGTGTCGGCGATGGTGTTTTTTATTCCTGCCAGGTGGAAGGGAACCAGAAACATCCCCTGGGAGACGGCCCAGTGCCACAGATCCTGGGCCTCCTTGGATAGGGCTGGGGATCTGGTGCCCCCCTGCTTCCGTATGTAGAACATTGTGGTGGTGTTGTCGGTGAAGATCCTCACCACTTTTTCCTTGAGGGACGGGAGGAACGACTTGAGCGCCCAGAACACTGCACGGAGCTCCAAGCTGTTGATGTGAAGAGACCTCTCCTCCGGGAGCCAAAGGCCTCTTGCATGGAGATCTCCGGTGTGGGCCCCCCCAACCCTCCAGAGAGGCGTCCGTAGTCACCGTCTCCTGAAACGCCAGGGTTTGAAAGTCTGTGCCCGTCGTGAGGTGAGCCCGGGTGCCCCACCATAGGATCGCCCGAAGGAACTCCTCGTCGAGGGGGATCCTGTCCTCGAAGCAGCCCCCTGCCTGAAACCAGCGGGCGTCGAGGAACTCCTGCAGCGGACGCATCCGAAGTCTGCAAAGGGGTACAAGGTAGATGCATGAGGACATCATCCCGAGAAGGGACTTGATGGACCTCACCCTGGCCACGTCCGTGGTTAACAGTCGCCGTACCTTGCCCAGGATGGTATTGGTCCTCTTCTCTGAAGGGGAGGCCAATTGCTCCACTGTATCGAGCTTCGCCCCCAAAAACAGTGCTATTTGCGACGGAACCAGGTGGGATTTGGGGTAGTTGATGGAGAACCCCCAGCTCCGTGAGCAACCGGACAGTCCACGCCATATGATTGACGGCGAGTTCCCTTGACCTTGCCCGGATTAGCCAGTCGTCCAGGTAGGGGTAGACGTGGATCCCCGGCAGGCGCGCCCGCGCCGCCAGGCACTTGGTGAAAACCCTGGGTGCCGACTTTAATCCGAACGGTAGGGCTCTGAATTGGTAGTGGTGTCCTTGAACCACGAACCTGAGGAACTTCCTGTGCCTTCTTAGTATGGGGATGTGGAAGTAAGCCTCCTCCAGGTCCAGCGACGATAGGAAGTCGCCTTCCTCCAGCTGTCCCAGCACGTGCTGGAGGGTGACCATCCTGAATTTCTGTGCCTTGATGTACTTGTTTAAGCGGCGCAGGTCCAGGATGGGGCGCCAACTGCCTGTCTTCTTCCTGACGAGGAAGTACCTTGAGTACACTCCGGAGCCTTCTGGGGACGAGCTCGATGGCACCTTTCTTGAGCATCGCCCTTACCTCCAACAGCAGTTGAGGGATGCGATTTTCCTTCCTGGCCACGGGAGGAATGCAAGGGCATTTCTTTTGGAATTCCAGCGAGTGCCCGTTGGCCAGGGTGTCCAACACCCAACGGTCAGTGGAGATGGACTCCCACACGCCTACGAACTTCGTCAGCTGGCCTCCCACCGGGGTGCTTCGGTGGGGGCCCAACAACTCAGCCGGGTCATTCTTGCTTGGAGGCGGCCTTGCCGCCTTGGCCTCCTTAGCAACAACGGCGGGAACCCCCTTGTTTGCCGCGACCTCTGTAGGCCTCCTGGGAAGAGGAGCGGGCCGCCTGGCGGTAGGTGGAGGAGCCACCGCTGGATCCTTTGGAGGCACCCTGTCTGCCTCCAGAGCTCCGAAAGAGCCGTCGCTGCTGAAGCACCCCAAGGGCCCGGGCCGTCTCCAAGTCGGTCTTGATGGCCTGTAGAAACTCATCCACTGCCTTACCAAAGAGGTTGTTGCCGTCGAACGGCATGTCCAACACTCTGGTCTGGATGTCCTGGCGAAAGTCTGTCGCCTTGAGCCATCCTCGTCGTCTGAGGCAAACTCCGTTGCCCAGTTGGCGAAATCCGGTATCGGCAATGTCTGTTGCCACCGTAATGGCGTGATCCGACACCACCTCGCCCTCCTGCAGAATCTCTAGGGCCTCCGCCCTTTTGTCATCCGGCAGGAAATCCAGCAGGGGAGCTATCTTGAACCAGAGCTCCCTGTCGTAGCAGGCCACAATCGCTAAGGCATTGGCCGCCTTAATCGTCGTCGCCGCTGACGAGATGACTCGTCGTCCCATAGAGTCCAACTTCTTACCCTCGCTGTCCGGCGGGGAGGTGGAAGTTGAAGCTGCCTCGCCCGCTGCCTTCTTAGCCGCTGCCGAGACAACCGAGCCCGGCGTGGGCTGGGCCCTGAGGCACAAGGGGCCGGCATCGGGGACTCGGTGCTTCTTCTCGTACCTGTCCCTCTTGGCGGGTGTCGTGGCAGGGTTCTTGAGGACAGCAAGCCCCTCGTCCCAGATGTTGTTGAGTAAAGGCACCGCGAGGACCGTCTTCCTCTTAGCCTCTCGTCGCTGGTACAGAAACCCCTCCTTTTTCTGTTCTTCAGGGCAGAGCTGGAAGAGCTCGGATGCCCTGGTTATCATGGCGTGGAAACAGCCAACCTCATCGGCTGGGGACGCCCGCGGGGGAGGCGAAGACGGGATGTCCGCTGGGTCTTCACCGCCGTCGTCGTCATATCCTCTCCCGGCGAGGGGGATGAGGGGTCCGCCGGTCTCGCAGGCACGAAGGGCGGAGCAGGGTGGACTCTCCTCCGCTTATTCGGAGGGCTTCCCGACGGGCCTGGTTCTGGCTCCTCCGTCAGGGTGCATGGTAATCTCGTCCTTATCTCGGTACATAAGGATTGGATTGCCAACAAAATGGCCGCCGAGCTATCCTGGGGCTCGGGCAATGGCTGCGACGGACGGGATGGCCGCTCCCGTGGGCCCAGTTCGTCGTCCTCGTCGCCATCATCGATCACGTCAGTAGGGAGCGTCCCCTGGGATCGAACCTTCTCGAACCTCTCGTTGAGGTTTATGAGCCTTTCGTTGAGGCCTATGGACCTTTCGTTGAGGCCCCTCTCGGTCTCCACCAGTTCCTCCTCAGAGGCTGATTCCGAGTCTGTAATGGCCACCGGCCCCCCCCTCTTTTTCAGCCCGGGGCTTCACGGGGGTCTTAGCGATGGGCTGGAAAGAGGATTCCCTCTGCGGCAGCAGGGATACTCTGGGCCCAGAGGCCGTTTCCTTTGGCGTAGTCTCAGCCAGCTCCGCTGGGGTCGCAGAGACCACTTTGGTAGAGGCCTTAGCCGGGTGGATCAAGGCCCTCACCACCTTAGGTGTGTCCTGGGCCTTCGCCTTGGGGGGAGGGTCAACGCCTCGCTCCCCCTTCGAAATAGACCGGGTCCGCTCCAGCGGCCTACCTGGGTTCTCAGACTTTCCCTTCCCCGACCCAGAGGGCTGGCTCGTGGTCGAACGTGCCGGGGAAGTAGCGCCCTGCTTGGCAACCGAAGAGACCGACCTTTCGGTGCTCCAGGAGCCCGTGGACTCGCAGTGCTTGGCCTTCTGTTGGGCCCCCGTCGCCGGGGCGCCCTCAAAGGACTTAGAAGCCCGCTCAGACTTCTTCTTCGCCTTCTTACTTGCTGTGCCCTTCTCCAGCCAGGTGGCGAGGCGGGAACGACGATCTTGTTTGGTCCGTTACGAAAGGTTCTTGCAGAACGCATAGTCCTTCTCCACGTGCGTCTTGTCCCCATGGAGGCAGTAGAGACATTGCGAATGCTCGTCCTCCTTGAAAACGTTATATAATCTGCATCCAGGGCAGTTCCTGAACAGCTTAGATCTGGGCGTCAAGCTCACTTTGTCCTGGGCCATGTCTTGAGGTAGGCCGCAGATCTTCCGGAATCCTCCAAGAAGTGTAAACTCGACGAAAACTTCACCCTTGAGGGGCGTAGAAGAATTCCGAAACGGGTCCCCGTTATCGGAAGTAGAAACGGTGGAGCTTGAGGCTCGATGAAACCGAAAAAATGTGAAATTCTCCTGAAAAAACGTGAAAATGCAGTAAAAAACTCAAGAGCTAAACACAAGGACTCCCAACACTTGAGCGTGCGGTAAAAATCTGAGGATAGCTGCAAGGGGCAGGGCTTAGGGAGAGGGCAGTCATTGGCTGGGGGCAGTATGACCCAGAGATCAGTGATTGGTTACTACTAAGAAAGACAGATCAGAAACGAAACTGATACTGATTTTTTCTTTACCGAGGATTCCCAGCCTGACGGGGGAATATTCATGAGCCTGTGAATCCATGCCAGACCCCATGCTGGAGAAATATAGCATCTGACCTTTCCAGATCTGGGTTCAACGTGCAATTGAAATCTGCCCCCCATACCATATTGTTCTCTTTAAAAGGGCCTAACCGTGGATAGAAAGCTTGAAAAAAACTGGTGAGCAACCTGGTTGGGGCATACGAGTTTACCATACATGTATCGACTTGCTCAAGAAGGCCCTGCACAAGCACCATTCTGCCCTCATTATCTGTTTGCACATGAGGGACCTTAAAAAGGGACAGAGGGCACGATCCATATCAAGACCCCACGAGCATAAGAAGAATACGGAGAGACGAAGAGCTGCTCCCTCCATTTCCAGGCTAACAATGCCTGCTTGTCTGTCATGAGATGCTTTTCTTGCAGCATGGCCACATCCACTCTATTCCTCTTGAGATATGAGAATACCCTGTTACGTTTCACAAAAGCGTCCAACACTCTTACGTTCCACGTAAGTATTGTAAAAGTTCCCGTCATTTTTGTTTGTCTTCACTCACTCGGACAACCGCCCCAATCCCACTCCCAGTTTCCTCCCTCTATCTTGCAATACTACAATCCAGACTGTGGTACCATTTGTACCGTTCAACATACCTGCTGGCAACCCCTCCCCCTTCTAGATACCTCCACCCTCCACCCAACTCCCCGCAATTAGAAACAACTTCCTAGCGTTGCTACACTTGCTCAGGCATGCCCACTTCCCACATTCGCCCCGTGCAGACTGCATGATGCTGGTGCACAGTGGGTGGGCACAAAAACAAGTGCCCTCAAAAAACAAAACATGAGGGACGTGGTAGGCGATCTGCTCCTCCTTATCATAGACCATTAACCAATAACGACCAATAATGTTTCCTGCCATTTATACTATGAGACAGTTGCTAACCACTATGTTATGATATGGCATTTATAGCGTGCCTATACACAAGTGGTTCAGGGCGTGACGAGGCAAGGGAAGGGGAAACAGAGGGAAGACAGAGACTAGGGCCTGTTCCAAAAAATTTCAAAGCCCATTGGCTCCGGTCTCTTTGTGTACTTCCTGTACCCTTGGTGTACGCGGCTGCGCATCACATGCAGTCCAGCTCATTTCAGTCTTGCTAGCCTTCGCTGACTAGGACTTCCTTTGCAAGTCCTTCGGCTGTCCTCCCCATCTCGCTTGCCCGTGCCAATCTTTTCCCTGTCCATCCAGGACTGTGCTTCCTCAGGAGAGCAAAGAACCAGGTCTTGTTTTTGTGTATAATCTTGAGTCGTGCAGGGTAGATCAGCATATATTTCAGGCCGGCCACCCGGAGTCTGGCCTTTGCTGCCGAGAATTGTGCTCTGCTCTTCTGTACTTGAAACGTATAGTCCGGGTAGACTGCCAGATTTGCTGAGGCCCTCTTCAGTTCTCCCCCTTGCCTTGAATATGCCAGGAACTTTTCCCTGTCTTTATAGTTCAGGACTTTGTCGATGATTGGTCTTGGTGGCACTCCTGGGGGGGCAGGGGGGGCCCATCTAGTTAGTGCCCTGTGCGCGCTCTCAATTGTAAAACCCTGTGTGAGGTTCCACTGGCCAATTTCCTGGAGCAGCATATTCTCTATATACGTCGTCGGGTCAGTCCCTTCATTATTTTCACCTCCGAGCCCAGGTTCTCCTTTCCGACCTCCCAGGCCACTTCCCCTCTTTTCAACAGCTCAGGCCTTAACAGGAAGGGGCAGTGCGCCTCCAAGCTACCGTACCTGTCTGTCAGGACTCCTAACGCGCTCTGCTGCAGCCGATAGATCCAGACTGCAGGTCACTGCACAGCTTTCTGCCCTAGCTGCTGGATTATGCAACCTTGAATGTTCCAAGGGCCCTCTGTGTTGACTATTTACTCCTACTCTGCTCACCGCACCAGTGCTCCGAATTCCGTGCGTGCCCAGGACGCCAAACACAGAGCTACGCCGGCCCCTTCGCGTTCCCACAGGTTGCTTCCGACTCCACTTCTCTCCCGTAGGCCAGGCGGGCCGGCGCCCGCTCACTTGTTCTCCATGCAGGATCAAACGTTTGCTTAGGTGCGCACACTTTCGCCTTCACTGCACAAATCACTGTGCCTTAGTCTGGAGAGCGGCAGTCATCTCCCCTCCTTCTCACATAGCTACGCAACCCACCATCTGCTTCGCACTCCTTTCGATTTTATTTTTCCCCGTTTGGTGTTGCGTTCCACTGCACTCTATGGCCCTCTCTAATGGCGCGTCTCTCTGCTGCTCCTCGCTACACTTTCCAAGTCAGCCAGCACCGTTAATCGCCCAGGTGCCCATTCTCCTTTGTTCGCGACCATCTTGCGCCAGCCATCTTGCTTCCAGTATGCATCGAGGGGCACTCAGTTTCATTCGCCGTATCTCCCACGCCTTCGTTCCGCCTCTCACAACACTTTGTCCACACAGTCTTGAGAGGTTCGCACAGGTTCAGCACCGCTTGTGGACTTCGTAGCCTCGCATATGCTTGTCTTTTGCGACAGATCAGGTAGGATCAGGCAGGAGCGGTCACTGAAACAGACCTACTCCATCGGCGTCTAGCCACACCCCCCTTTGTACCTGAGAGTTACTGTCCCCCGTGTGGGTGGCCTTTCCTTCTCTGTGGCGTCCGCTGCTCTGTGGAACTCTGCCCCTCTGTGTCTGCGGGCACTGGAGGATCACCTCTCCTTCCATCGTGCATTGAAGACATATCTTTCCACAGCCTAACTGCTGTCTCTCCGGTCAGTTCTGAAACTCTCGGCGCCATGATGCCCCTGTTGGTGAAGGTGTGCTTTATAAATGTACTTTACATTAATTGTAACAATAAAGATGGTTCTCCATTCAAAATGTTGTCCCCGCAGGCCCACCACATGAGATCCTGAGCAACTCTGTTTGGGACCTGAAGAAGATCTGACCTCTTGCCTGAGAATTGACATTGAGTCGAGAGCCCACTGGAGAGATCTCCTTCTCAGGCGTGCCTCTGGCAGCAGAAAAATGCAGGATACCATGAGGCCGAGCAACCTCACAGTCGAAGGCCAGGAGATGCTGGGCACTTTGGAATTTGGTGACCATCTGCAGAATGTCTTGAGAATGCCTCTGGTGTCAAGGCTTTTCCCAGGGGTGCATCCAGGACTGCTCCAATGAATAGGAGCTTTTGAGATGGTATCATGTGAGACTTCTTAAAGTTAAGGGAGAAGCCCAGTCTGTGAAGGAAGTGACAAGTGCAGCAGAGATGTTCCAGGCCCTGTTCAGGGGAACTGTTCCTGATCAGCAAATCATACAGGTAGGGGTTGACGGGAATCCCCCCCTCTCCTGAGACTCGCTGCCACCACCGCCATCAACTTGGTGAAAACCTTCGGGCGGACGTCAGCCCAAATGGCAGAACTCGAAACTGATAATGAGAACCACCAACGGCACAACTCAAGTAGTGTCTGTGCTTGTGATGGATTGGTACATGAAAATAAGCATCCTGAAGGTTCACGGATACCATTCAGTCCTTAAGACGGAGGGCCTGAAGGATCTGAGAAAGGGTAACCATCTTGAACTTGTCCCTCCTGAGTCCAAGATGGGTCTCAATCCCATGTCCTTTTTGCCCTTTTTTAGAATTAGAAAGTATGGGGAGTGCCAACTCTTGTTCCTCTTCGCTACAGGTAATGGTTCTATAGCACCTTTCTCTAGCAGGATTAAGATTTCCTGCACGAGGAGATGATCTGGAACTTTGAAAGAACGGTTCCCTGGTGGATAACTCTGAGGCTTTTTAAGAAAGGGCAGGCAATAACCCTGGGCAACTGTTCACTGCCCATGCACCTGCCTCACCATTCTTTCAGATGCATTGAGAGTGTGCCTCCCACTGGGGTCTTGTGAACTAAGACCTTTGAGAGGTTTTGTGATGGCTGGAGGAGTGCAGATGGTAAAGCAGCAGCTGCTTAGGCAGTTCTAGTACCTCTTCCCCGTCCGCCACAGGGAAATCTTTTCTGACCTCTTTGATTGGACAGTCCTCTTCCCCCCACCCCCAACTGAGGAGTAAAAGTGAAAGGACCTACCCCTCCAAGGTGTGCCAGTGAGGCGGTTTTGTCTCTGTCTAATAGCAGCACCAAAGGACTTTGCTGCAGCTTTAGAGTTCTGCAATTTCTCTAGGCTCTTGTCAGCCTTGCTACCAAATAAATGTGTCCCATCAAAGGGCATGTTAAGCAATCTGGATTGCACATCAAGTGCAAAACCAGACTTTCTTAACCAGGCAAATCTGCGCATAGCTATAATAGCCGCCATGGACCTGCTGATGCTGTCAGCAGTGTCGAGACCTGTCTGGAGGGATTCGCACATTGCATCTTTCCCATCTTTGAGTAGATTTAAAATTCTGTCTCTCTCCTCACCTTCAGGGATATGATCAGCCGCCCTTGCTACACATTCCCAATCAGTGCGAGTGAATCTGGCCAATGTGCACATAGAATTTGCTGACATTAGGGCCATACTTCCTGGAGAGAAAACATTCTTGGCCCAAACGTCTTAACGTTTGTCAGCTCGGTCTGGGGGAATAGTCAGGTATGCGTTCTGTTTAGAGGTTCATGTGGCAGCTTGTACCACTAAACTTTCAGGAGTGGGGTGCTTTGTAAAGTAACTGGGGACACTACTGGGTGCCCTATATTTTAATGTTAATTCTTTATTCACTGCCGGAATCAATTCTGGCATCTCCTTTGCAATGCCACATGAAAAAGAAGAATAGGCTCCTCCTCGGGTCCATTATCTAGGATGTCAGTCAGATCATCTTGTTTGTATATTGGTGTTGGTCTTTTCCACACATTTACTCTACCACACTGGACATTAACTGTTTATAAGACCCTTCAGCATGGTCAGTAGGGTTTGGTCTCCCCAACTCTAATTCTTGGGACGCATCTAGTCCACTTGCATTTTGCAGGGACTCCTGTACATTTTTTAACCTCGATTCCTCTGATATCAAAGGCTCAGTGTCACGCATTCAGTACATTAGTTTCCAACTCCTGCTAAGTACGCTCACCATGCACAAGGGAGCCCTGTCAAACAGAGGCACAGAGGTTGTTTTGCAAGCCGCTCCACATATCAACAAGTAAGACACACTGACTCCTCACAGAGGCTGTGTCGTTGGCAGCTCCGGCTGTGATTCAGATGGCTATTGCCATGGAAACTGGGGGATGCGCAAACAGCTCAGTCATCCAATCACATGGCACGTAGGTTGTCACATGAAGAGTAACCACAGCAACAGCTTAAAAGAACACTGGACACGCTACTCAGCGCTTCTCAGCTGTGTTCTTTCACCGGCTTCTAGCGTTACCTCGTGTTTCAAGAACTCTTGATTTCCTGGATATCGACCACAGCAAGGTTTTTACGGATTGCACCTGGGACACTGCTTTGCTACGATGCTTACTCTTTATCGGATTATTACAAACTGCTGCTGACCTCGGCAAACCTTTCACGGACTGCTCTGAAGATACAATTTTGCTACGGTGCTCCTCTCTCGTACTACCTGACTTATTTGACCTCGGATTTCGTTATTTGGATTGCTTTTTTGGACTTCCCATTGCATCACGCACAGCCTCACCAGGTTCCCTACTACCTGGTTCGTTGCCATTCAGGCTTCTACGTTGTGGCAGTATCCTGGTCCGTTCTTCATTGGACCATACAACAAGGTAGCTGGTTTATTGCGGCTCCCCAACTCTGCACCGTTCTAGTGGGAGAATTGATTCCTGAATTCATGGACCCCGTTTCCTTCCCTCACTTTCATACTTTCCTCAGTAGTTCAGCTGGTAGGTGCCATTATTACTTTATCCCTTTTCGTTCTCTTGCATTATACTGTACTGTGATTGATCCCTAATTTCTGCTGTTTCCATTTCAGCTACCTGGGGACCCGGTGCTATTGTTCCAGCCACTGGGGCCTCAATAACCGCTAAGCGAGTAATACCTTATCTCCCTGACTGGTGCATGGGGGCAGAGGTATTCTTAGTCTACGCTGTACTCACGTCCTAACACTCAGGGACCTCAGGTGTTCCAATCTGTAGACCAAAAGGTGGTGAATCATCCGAAGGAGTTCTACTTCCTCATAAATCGAAGAAAGTGAAGAAGTCTTTCTTGGCAATGGTGTATACACCTTTTCTGTGATCCTCGATACCAGCACCGAAATCTTCGACACAGTTGATGTCGAGGGCTTTGACGCCTTTGGCATCGAGGACCTAGCATGGTCCGATGAGGAGTCTTTCGATGCTTATGGCTTCGGTGACTTCTTTCTTGAGGAAACTTTGTCTGGACTCGAGGAATCCTTCCACCCTGTTCGAGGAGATTTTTCTTTGCCTTCCGTTCCCGAGGGCGCACAGTTTTTGCCCTTATCCTTTTTCTTGTTGAGCTTTCCCAATCGGGCATGGCTTTCATACATTTTCCAGGGGGTCAAAGCTGTATTTCAAAAACTTGCATCATTTTTATTCTAAACTTATGCCACTCAACTGGAGAGGCTAATTTGTCAGGCATTTAAACCGTTCTGGGGAGGAACTCAATGACGAAGACGCCGATCTATGGTACCCTTTCCTCAAACGTTGTGAAGATGACAAGTGGTGAGAACCACTCCGTGATCTCGATCTCTGTCTTTTTACGATGAGGAGAAATAGTTCGACTCATCCGAAGACACTTTATTCAATGTGGTCGAACGGGATTTTGACTTGCCTGCTGATAATTTTCCTTTTCGCTCTTTCAGGGCTTTCGCGGTCATCGATAGGCATGCCTTACAGTCGAAGGTAGCGTGAGAGGAACCAAGAAACCACATACACACCGGATGGGGGTCCGTAAGGGTCATCTTTGCCCCACAATCCTTACATTTCTTAAACCTCAATCTCGGAGTCGAAGACGCTGAGGATGATGCCATTTTCAAGAATTATACTCAAAGGTTCTCGATAGGGAACCAAAGCGTACCATATCCGAAGCGATAACTTTTGCAGAAAAACAGAACGGAAGCCAACGGTCGCTGCGCGGCTGCGCTTTATACCACTACTAGAAAAATCTTCCGAAGCAGCTGAAGCTCGATATGGAAATATCATAAGATGAGGAATCCTATTCTTTTTCATGTGGCATTGCAAAGGAGGTGCCAGAATTGATTCCGGCAGTGAATAAAGAATTAACATTAAAATACAGGGCACCCAGTAGTGACCCCAGTTCCTTGACAAAGCACCCCACTCCTGAAAGTTTAGTGGTACAAGCTGCCACAAAGGGATCGCAAAAGGTCTTTGTTATCCGGCCAAGCTAAGAATAACTGGAAAACCATTTGCACGTCCCAGAGAACTGAGTATTTGGGCTCAGGTAGTTTCTGTATTTTCACTCCTTTCAGAAGTCGTACCATGGTGGGGTGCTCTCCTATTGGGTGCCCTTCTACTTTCTCATGCTCTGCTGATATCACAGACTTGCACACACCCATTCTTCTGTAGGCACAGCCTTCCTCGAACCTCCAAGCTAAAAAATTCAGCATGTGCACTAAAGGTGCTGAAATGCGATTAACACTGAAGGCTGTGCAGTACGACAACCATCGCTTCCAAGCGGCACCATAGCTCCTAATGGTGGAAGGCGCCCAGGAGTTTCTAATACAGACTGCAGAGAGCTGCAAAATGCCTGGCAGCTCCCAACATTGCCTGAAACCCTGCAAGCCAGTAGGCGCAGGGTGCCTTCCGCTATGAGTGGGTGGAACTGGCTGTTCGGACCCTGAAGAACGTCCTCCCTGTGAGGAATCACTCTCGGGAAATCCGTAGAAAGTTCCATCACTACAGGAAACCACGGCTGGGACTTGCATATCAGTACTACAAGCACTAGCTCTGCCTGCTTACTCTCGTCAGCATGATAAATGGAGCGAATTCATAGTGGACTGCTCCTGTCCACAGCTGCAGGAACACATTCATCCCTGCTTCTTCCGGGTCTATCCTCCAGCTCTAGAACCTGGGCAACTGGGTATTGAGCCTGGTGGCAAACAAATCTAGATATAAGGGTCCCCACAGTCGCCGAAGGCAGTCGAATATGGTTGGGAGCAGCCACCAGTCGCTGGAGTCTACCAGATATCACAAATTCCAGTCAGCTACTATATTTTGAGCCTCTGGTAAATATTCTGCTGATACTGATATCTGCTGGTGTAAGCAATGATGTCAAAAATCCTTCGCTAATTCCGCAACATCCTGGAGGATGTTCCTCCAAGTTTGGTTATATACCGGACTGCTGAAATGTTGTCCATCTTGAGAAGGACGCAACAGTTTGTCTTGTCTCTGGTAAATGCTCTTACCACGAAGGAACCTAGTAAGAGTTCCAGACAGTTTATGTGGAGTTGGAGTTCCTCCTGAGACCATTTCCCTCTTCTAGATCTCCGCATCGAGCCACCTAGCTTGCTCTGCTGGCGTCCGACTCTATCACTAAATCTGGGGTATCTCTGAAAATTGCTCTGCCGTTGTAGGCTTCCATGTTTTGTATCCACCAATGGAGCACTGTCATGGCTTCTTGGTCTAGTGTAACCAGCTGATGATAGCCTAGCCCTCCTATGAGGCGTCTGATTTTTAGCCTCTGCAGGGCTCTGCAGTGCAAGGGGCCTGGGAAGATAGCCTGAATCGAGGCAGTTCGGAGGCCCAATATGAGAGCCAGATTGCGAAGCGAAATAACCTTCTTCGCCATCACTGATCTTAGTTCTTTCCGTATCACTCAAACTGTCTGAGCAGGTAACTCTAGCGCTGCCTTCTTGGTATCTATCATGAAACCTAGAAACTCTATTCGCTGAGCGGGGCAAAGGTCTGACTTTTCCGTATTTATGATGAAGCCGAGGGAGGCTACTAGGTTGCAAACCCATGCTGCCTGGTCTCGTAGCTGGGCTGCTCTCTGACCCAGAATCAGTATATCGTCTAGGTATATTATTATTCCTCTCTCGCAAATGGCTGCTGCTACTGTGCGCATGAGTTTGGTGAAGGCCCACAGGGCGGATGCTAGCCCAAATGGGTGGCATGTCAACCTCCATACCACCATGCCAACCCGGAATCGAAGATATTTCCGATGCTCTTCTGCTAGGGGAAAGGTTAGGTAGGCGTCCTTGAAATCTAGACGGACGAGTCAATCCCCCGTCCTGAGAAGATACCGAAGAAGGTGTATCCGTTACATCTTGAAGTGCCTGTATAATACCCATTTGTTCAGACTCTTCAAATTTAATACGGGTCTGACTTTCTCTCCTCTGTGGACCAGGAACATGTTGCTGTTGAAGCCTGGCCCCTCCTGAACTTCCCGTTCTATTGTTCCTTTGACTGCTAGGTTGTGCAACTCGATGAAGAGCCGAGCTCTTTCGCTTTGTGTTTTGAACATCAGAGTTGGCTCTTGTGCTTGTGAGGTTATACCTACGAACTCTACGCGCATGCCTGACACTGCCTGTAACAGCCACGCATTGTTGGATAAATCGCGCCATGCTTGCATAAACCAGGCTGTTCTGCCCCCTACTTTGCAGGGCGCAGTCATAGTACTCACCGCCTGGCGTGCTCTGCTGCCTGTATGCTCCTCTCCCCCTTGTGTTCCTTGGGAAACAGGCTTCTTGCTGGGAAGAAGTTGTCCTGCTGTCGGGATTCCCAGTGCTGGGTTCTTGATCCCTGGGGTCTTCTGTGAGTGGCAAAGCGACCGGACGCCCGACCCCTCTGCCGTCCAGTCCTGGCAAAAACACGACCGGGAAATAGTCTCCTTATGGGGCTTTGAGCTTTCCCCAGGGTGGAATACGTCCCTACGAACTGATTCATTTCCTTGGCGAAGGCGTCACCAAACAGCATGCCCTTCGCCTGCTCATATGAAGAGAGGTTGCTTAGCTTACTATCAATTTTCAACAGGACGCCTCATCTCCTCTCTGAAGAGAGTGCGCAGTTCGCATTTCCTAATAAGCAGACTGCGCGTTGAGCCCAGTTTGCTAGGACTCAGGAGTCTACAGGAACGCCTGTGTCTATGGGCCTTTCGGCCAAATCCATAATTTTTGCAAGGGGCCCGAGGAGGTCCAAGAGTTTATCCTGGCTGCCTCGCCATGCCCTGTCCATCCCTTTCCTCACATCTTTGGAAGATTGTTACAAACATGACCATCGTTGGGTCGAGGTCTGGGGTGTCAGTTACTTTGCCTGGTAGCTCAGGCCTGGGGCATTCGGCCCTCATTTTAGATCTTATTTCTCTGTCGAGAGGTTTTCTAATATGGTGCATCATGTATTGGGCAACTCTGGGTGAAGGCACCCAGTCTGTAGATTTAGGATGTCTTATTGCTTCCGGATCAAACATATCTCCCAGGCCCTCCTTGTCCAGAGGTTGTTCTGTCATCTCTGGTTGCTGAGGGGATACCTCCTCCTCCCCGCTCTGTTCGCCTGGCGTGTACCCAGCATCCTCTTCTTCCCCTGTATTGTACACCCCTAGAGCAGGGGGGTCGAAAGCGTGGTACTGTTGCCCTTCTCATAAAGGCTTCTTTCAACCTGCTTACCGGGTCAACTGGCTCTTGGGCTATCAAGTCTACCCCTTCTGGCTGGCCCAGGGGCATCCGAGTTTTTACTCTTCCAAGCCTTTTTACAGCCCTTATGATCAACTCCAGAATCAGGGTGTCGCTCTGAGGTTCCCTCGCCGGGGCTGAGCGCCCTCCTCTTCTTGGACTTCTCTTGTTCAACCTTCTGCTTATTTAGCAAAGCCTCTAGATGGTCCAATCTTTGTGTTAGATGCAGAACCCCCCCCCTTAGAAACAGTTTCTGTTAGTGAGTCTCCCAGGACTCTTTTAAAGCTTAGGAAGAGGTCCGGGTCCTCCTCTACGGGCTCCTCTGCCCATTCTTCTGAGCTCCACTCTGGAGATGTGGATCTCGACCCTCTGGGCTCACTGTATTGTGCCATGACCAAATTAGAGTACTGGAACCTCAAATTATTTCAGCCCACAAGGTATTCTAAATATAATTTCTTACACGACTTCCAAACAAACCTTTTCTTTTTTTGTAATTCTACACATAAACTCTCCGCTCACGCTGCGCTGCACCGTTCGTTCACATGCAATTCTGAAGTAACGGCTTAGCGTGCGCGGTGAGAGCATGTTTGCTTGTGGCTCCGGCCCCAGCTCCTGAAAGTATACTACTCTAAGATGGCACCGCGGAAGACATGGAACGTTGCCGACGGGTGAATTGAAAGGGCTTCTCTGGATGACAGTATGCTACGCGAGGTAACAATCCCTTATATGAAGAAACACATAACATCTCCTGCATTACGCAATAACACATACGCTATTGTAAAGGAATATATATCCATATATTTATAAAAATAAAAGCGTGGTCACGCATAGCCACATAAACATTTTGAAATTATGACCATGAGCAGCAACAAATAAAGAGGAGTTGGGGTCATCAAGGGTTCCTCTTATAGGTAGGGGTTAGCCCTGATTGGACAAGGTGAGTTGGACAGGACTACATAGACTCAGAGGATTGTGGGCATTTGTAGTGCAGAGACATTTTACTGAGATTTCAAAACTGTGCTACCCCTATGTTTGTTTTAAGACCTCCGTGAGAGCTGGAAGGAAACAAAAAAAAGTGTTACCAAGTTTAGAAAGAAGTAAAACAAAAGGTTTAAGATGGAACACGTTACTTACCTGTAACTGTTGTTCTCCAACATGGGTCTGGCATGGATTCACATGCTCATGAATATTCCCCGTCGTCAGGCCGGGAATCCTCGGTATAGAAAAAAATCAGTATCAGTTTCGTTTCCGATCTGTCTTTCTTAGTAGTAACCAATCACTGGTCTCTGGGTCATACTGCCCCCAGCCAATGACTGCCCTCTCCCTAAGCCCCGCCTCTGGCAGCCATCCTCAGATTTGGTAGCACGTAAAGTGGCAGTATGACCAAGTGAAGAGCCGCAGAGGGGTAGGCGGGAGGGTTCGCATGTGAATCCATGCCAGACCCATGCTGGAGAACAGTTACAGGTAAGTAACTTGTTCCTTCTCCAGCATGGGGTCTGGCATGGATTCACATGCTCATGAATAAGAGAATACATAGCAATACACACATGCACAACCACGGAAGGTGGCAACAGGCTCAACATTAAGCAATACAACAACTCAACATTAAGCATCTCTTACCTCCTCACCAGGCTCACCTTAAGCGAACAGGTTGAGCAGCACTGCTTGGCCGACCCTGGACTCCTCCCTGGCGTCCCGATCGACGCAGTAGAATCTTGTGAAGGTGTGCGTCGACCTCCACGTCGCAGCCCTGCAGATGTCCAGCAGGGGCACACCAGACAGGGACGCCGTGGTAGCAGCGATCGCTCTGGTCGAATGGGCTCTCGGACAGCCGGGCAGCGGTCGGTTTGCCAACCGGTGACAGTGCATGATGCAGCCGGAGAGCCATCTGGAAATGGAAGTCTTCGAGAGAGCCTTCCCTTGATTCACAGTCCCAAAGTTCACAAACAGCTGTGATGTCTTCCGAAAACTCTTTGTGCGGTCCACGTAGAACTTCAGCGCTCTAGCTACGTCCAGCGAGTGCAGAGTCCTTTCAGCCGGTGACGAAGGAGACGGGAAGAAAACTGGCAACACCAAGGGTTCGTTGAGATGGAAGTCCGATGGCACCTTTGGCATGAAGGAGGGGTGCGTCCTCAGCACCACCCTCGTGTCGTGAAACGTCAAGTATGGCGGCTTGCAAGATAGGGCCTGGATCTCTCCAACTCGTCGTGCGGAGGTGATGGGCACGAGAAACGCTGTCTTCCACGACAGAAACTTCAACGGTGCCGAATGCATAGGCTCAAATGGGGGCCCCAGGAGCCTGGTCAGCACCACGTTGAGCTCCCACACCGGGGCAGGGGCCTTCACCGGCAGGAATGATCGGAACAATCCTTTCATAAATTCCTTCACCAGTCGATGAGACCACAAGGACGCCAGTCCCGTAGTTCTGGTGTATCGTGAGATGGCAGCCAGATGTATCGTATCTTGATGGAAGCGTGAGCTAGTCCAGCCTTGGCCAATGGCAGTAGGTACGGCAATACTTGGGGGGCCGTAATTCGCAGAGGGTTAATCTTCTGTGCACGGCACCAGACAGAGAACCTCTTCCATTTATGTCCGTAGCACTTGAGAGTTGAGGACACCATGGCCTTTGCAAGAACCTCTCTGCAGTCGGCCGGGATGTCGTACCCTCCAAACTCTAGTGCTGCAGGAGCCAGGCCTGCAAGTTCAGCGACTCCGGGTTGTGGTGAAGAATGGCACCTCCTTCTCTGGAGAGAAGATCTGCGTCCGTCGGCAGCTTGACTGGTGTGGACGTTGACATGTCCAGAAGGTCCGGGAACCAGATCGGTCTCGGCCATGCCGGAGGGACGAGGATCATCCTGCACCGGGACCTCTTGAGCTGGTTGATGAGCCGGAGCAGCAATGGCAGCGGAGGGAATGCATAAAGAAATAGGCCGTCACAGGGGAACGAGAAAGCATCGCCCATGCTCCTCGGCTGGGGGAACCTGCTGGCGAACCTCCGGCACTTGGAATTCGTCGCCGTCGCGAAGAGATAGAGATCATCGATTTGGGGTTCGCCCCATCGTCGGAAGAGTCGATTCACTTGATCCTGGCGTAGTTCCTACTCGTGGCACGAGCGCAGCTCTCTGCTGAGTGAGTCGGCGATCGTGTTTTTTATTCCTGCCAGATGAAGAGGAAACATCCCTTGGGCGACGGCCCTATGCCACAGATCCTGGGCTTCCTTGGATAGGGCAGGGGATCTGGTTCCGCCCTGCTTCCGGATGTAGAACATCGTGGTAGTGTTGTCGGTGAAGATCCTCACCACCTTGCCCTTGATGGACGGAAGAAAAGACCTGAGGGCCCAGAACACTGCGCGGAGCTCCAAGATGTTGATGTGGAGTGACTTCTCCTCTGGGAGCCAAAGGCCTCTCGCGTGAAGATCTCCGGAGTGCGCTCCCAACCTTCCAGGGAGGCGTCCGTCGTCACCGTCACCTGGTGAGCTGGGGTCTGAAAGTCTGTGCCCGCCGACAGATGAGAGCGGGTACCCCACCACCGGATCGCCTGACGGAACGTCTCGTTAAGAGGGATCCTGTCCTCGAAGCTGCCCGTCGACTGGACCCAGCGGGCGTCGAGGAACTCTTGTAAGGGGCGCATCCGAAGCCTGCAAAGGCGCACCAGATAAATGCAGGAGGACATCATCCCGAGGAGGGACTTGATAGATTTTACCCTGGCCATGTCTGTGGCCATCAGACGCTGCACCTTGCCCAGATTGGTCCTGGTCCTTTCCTCCGATGGCGAGGCCAGCCGCGCCACTGTGTCGAGCTTGGCTCCCAGAAACAGGGCGACTTGCGACAGAACCAGGTGGGATTTTGGAAAGTTCATGGAGAATCCCAGGTCCGTGAGCAGCTGGACGGTCTTCGCAGTGTGCTCCACAGCGAGCTCCCTTGTCCTTGCCCGGATGAGCCAGTCGTCCAGCTAGGGCTAGACGTGGATCCCCTGTAGGCGCAGCCGCGCCACCACGGTTGCGAGGCACTTGATGAACACCCTGGGTGTGGGCCGCCCTTGGACCACGAACCTGAGGAACTTTCGGTGTCTTTTTAGAATGGGGATGTGGAAGTACGCATCCTCCAAGTCCAACGACGACAGGAAATCGCCCTCCTCCAGCTGTCCCAGAGCGTGCTGGAGGGTGACCATCTGGAACTTCTGTGCCTGGATGTACTTGTTCAGTCGTCGCAGGTCCAGGATGGGGCGCCATCCTCCTGTCTTCTTTTTTACGAGGAAGTACCTTGAGTAAACTCCGGAGCCCCGAAGCCTCTTTGGGACAAGCTCGATGGCACCCTCGTGATTTTCCTTCCTGGCCACGGGTGGCATGCGAGGGCACTTCTTCTGAAACTCGAGGGCGTGCCCTTGGGCCAGGGCATCCAGCACCCAAAGGTCGGTGGAGATGGACTACCACACGCTGATGAACCTCGCCAGCCGGCCTCCCACTGGGGTGCTTCGGCGGGGGCCCGACCCCACGGTCGGTTCAATCTTGCAGCCTTGCCTCCTTGACCTCCCTGTCGACGACAACGGACACCACCTGACTTGCCGCATCCCCTATAGGCTTCCTGGGACGAAGATCTTGCTGCTTGGCGGTACGTGGAGGAGCCATTGCCGGATCCCTTGGAGGCACCTTGTCTGCCTCCGGAGCTCCAAAAGGACGACCGTCGTTGTTGGAGCACTCCCAGTGCCCGGGCAGTCTCCGTGTCTGTCTTGATGGCCTGAAGGGACTCATCAACCGCCTTCCCAAACAGGTTGTTCCCGTCGAAGGGCATGTCCAAAACCTTGGTTTGTAAATCCTGGCGGAAATCCATCGCCTTGAGCCATCCTCGTCGTCTCAGGCAAACACAGTTGCTCAACTGACGAAAACCAGTGTCGGCGATGTCCGTTGCCACCGTGATGGCATGGTCCGAAGCAATCTCACCTTCCTGTAGGATTTCAAGGGCCTCAGCCCTTTTGGCGTCCGGAAGGAAGTCCAACAGATGGGCGATTTTGAACCACAACTCCCTGTCGTAGCGGGCTACGATAGCCAGGGCGTTGGCCGCCTTGATAGTCGTCGCTGCGGGTGAGATGACCCGTCGTCCCATCGTGTCCAGCTTCCTGCCCTCGCCGTCCAGCGGGGAAGTTGATGTCGAGGCCGATGCCCCCCCCCCAGATGTCTTCTTTGCCACCGCTGAGACGACCGAATCCGGGGTAGGTGACGCCCGAAGGCACAAGGGGGCAGCGACGGGGACCCGGAACTTCTTCTCGTACCGGTCTCTCTTTGCCGGCGCCGTGGCAGGGTTCTTGAGGAGGGCGAGCCCCTCATCCCAGATGTCATCAAGAAGTGGTACGGCGAGGACCGTCTTCCTTTTAGCCTTGCGCCGTTGGTAAAGGAACCCTTCCTTCTTCTCTTCTGGGCAGAGTTGGAAGAGCTTGGATGCCCTGGAAATCATGGCATGAAAGGATCCAATCACGTCGGGCGGGGACGCCCGAGCAGGGGGTGACGGGGGACACGTCCAGTCGTCGCCTCCTTCGTCTCTGTACCTGTCGTAGCCGCCGAAATGTCCTGCGGCGCCAGAAACGATGGGCGCGAGGGCTCTTGAGGAACCTTGTCGGCGACACCGTCGCGCTCGTCGGCGCCCTCGTCGGGAGCCCTCCCGATGGGCTGGGCCTCTTCCACGACTTCGATGAGCTCTTCTTCAGAGGTCGTGTCCGTATCCACGATGGCCACCTGCCCCTCCCCCACCTTTTCCAACGAGGACTTCGTGGGGGTCTTCTCAATGGGCCTGAAAGACGACTCCCTCTGCGGTGGCAGGGAGACTCTGGGTCCGTAGGTCGCCTCCACTGGCGTAGCCTCCACAGGCTGAGCCAGGGCCGCTGCGACATCCTCAATCGAGGTCTTAGCAGGGTGAATTAAGGCCATCGTCACCTTCTGTACGCCTGGGGCCTTTACCTTGGGGGGAGGGTCCGAGCCTCGCTCCCCCTCTGCCGGAATCTTCGAGATCGACCGGGGCCTCTCCAGAAGCTTCGCTGGGTTCTCGGACTTCCTCTTACCCGAGCCAGAGCGTTGGCTCGTGGTTGATGGTGCCGGGGAGGATGCGCCCTGCCTCGCAGCCAAGGAGCCTGACCGTTCGGCGCTCCCGGTGCCCGCGGACTCGCGGTGCTTGGCCTTTTGTTGGGCCCCCGTCGCCGGGGCGCCCTCACAGTACTTAGAAGACCGCTCGGACTGCTTTTTCTTCTTCTCGCCTGACGGGCTCTTCCCTTCCAGCCAGTTGGCGAGACGGAGGTGGCGATCCTTCATGGTCCGCTCCGACATGTTCCCACAAAACGCACAGTCCTTCTCTGTGTGCGTCTTGTCCTCATGGAGACAGTAGAGGCATGACGAATGCTCGTCCTCCTTGGAAACATTCTGAAGCTGGCATCCAGGGCAGGTCCTGAACAGCTTCCCGGGTGTCGAGCTTCCTTTCTCCTGGGCCATGTCCGGGGTAGGCCTCGGAACTTCTGGAATCCTCCAAAAGCGTAACTCGACGAAATCTTCACCCTTGAGGGGCGTAGAAAACTGAAACGGATCCCTGTTGATCGGATGTGGAAACGGTGGAGCTTGAGGCTCTATTTAACCGAAAAATTAGAAAAATCTCCTGAAAAAGCGTGAAAACGCAGCAAAAGCTCAAGAGCTACAGCACGAGGACTCCCAACACTTGAACGTGCAGTAAAAATCTGAGGATGGCTGCCAGAGGCGGGGCTTAGGGAGAGGGCAGTCATTGGCTGGGGGCAGTATGACCCAGAGACCAGTGATTAGTTACTACTAAGAAAGACAGATCAGAAACGAAACTGATACTGATTTTTTTCTATACCGAGGATTCCCGGCCTGACGACGGGGAATATTCATGAGCATGTGAATCCATGCCAGACCCCATGCTGGAGAAGAATTGCTGTTGGAGCAGTAATACAAGAAGTAAAGCATAATTCTCGCCTCCATCTTGTCATAGAATTACATCAGTGCAGTCTACGTAAAGACAGATATGGTAATCTTTTTTTAAATGACCCATTTTTAAAGAATACGATGTAAGTGTGTGTTTGGAAAGGCTCCCATCGCACTGAACAATTTGACTATCCCCAAGTAGGGCTACACAAAGTAATCTTAAGTTCAAAATGTATACACCACAGTACATTCTGTCACAAAGGAAACATGTGTAATAATACATAATTGGAAATATTGCCCAAAAACTGAAAACCGTTCTTTATATTACCTGTTCAGACTATTTCAATATATTGAGTGGTCATTTATAAGACCTAAATTTAGAAAATAATAAAATAAATGAATAAATGTATTGTCCACTACACACCTGGGTCAGCGTGTGCTGAAATTCAGTTGGAACTGCATTGGGAAGTAATTTGCGAAGGAGTCTGGGGCGATGCTTTTTAGTGTACTGTGATTGTTCGTACATATCTTCTGAGAAGTGCATGCTGCAGAAGCGGAATCGATTGCCCATCACGTCATCCAAGACATCCTTGGCTCTGCTTTCAATTTTGGAAGCTGGAAATTAGCAGCACAAGAGCCATTTTCTCATTAAATTTAAACCCTTTGGAAATACATGCAGGACTGTACTCTGACTTTTAGCATGGCTGTCATTAGTGCAATGCGAGTGCCCGCCCACAGGTGCGAACTGTCATTGATAGTGGACAGGGATGGATGTGGATGAGGCAATCGCAACAGACCAGGAACACAGTCAAAGGAAGCAGACATATGTTGATTACAGGGACGGGGTCCTCAAATGGGAGTCTGGAGACAAAGCGTCTGGGGTGGCCAAGTGGATATGGGTGCCCATGCGAAAGAACCTTTTGTGGTGCACATGGTATTCGGCATCTTGAGTGTTCCCATCCCCCTTGCGAGCGCACGCCCGCAGGTGTGAAATTCAGTGATAGGGGGATGGATGTGGATGAGGGGAGCGCGATAGGCCAGTAAACTTGTTAATGCACACAAATCTTTTACGAAACTTAGATGTTTGGATGTGTTGTGGGCTTGCAAACAATTTCTAACAACTGTTCAGATTAGTTTTGTATTTACTTTGGTAAAGTGGAAGGCAATGGCACTACAAATTATACTTCTGCTTTCGCAGTACTGTCTGTATAAACCCACGGTATTGTCTGTGGTCACTGCGGAATGCTTCACGAATGGCTTGACCCACACAGGCAGGTAACTTGTCGAACACAAAATCCCAGTCTTCCATCAATCCACCATTTAAATGCACGATATGCCACAAGTCTGTACCACCTGTGTAAGAGACACAGAAATAGTTTACTTGAATGAACCAAATAATTGCATTTTCTTTTTGTTGCACTACCTTGTAAAATGTAAGGCATTGTTACGATTTAAAAAGTCAATTTTTGTGCTCAGTACTGACAGTACTTGTGATTTCAAGTAGGAATCAATTAGAAATGTGAAGGCACATTCCAGCAAAAACAGTTTGGGAGATACTTCCAGGTGAAAGAAACTTAATTGTTCGGACGATAAATCTAAAGAAGAACACTTTGGTTTCAGATTAGAATGAGTAATGTATTCGATTTACAGAAACATTCTTTCGTCAAGGATCCATCAAAGTTGTATTGATGTAGGGGAACAACATATTATGTTAGCAACACACAACATATATAGAGTGAATTTATTTGTTACTTGGATTACGAGGGACAACTGTAGCTCTAAGTTTGTGCATAAGGACCATCAGCATTCACAACACAGATCTTGTAAAGCAGGTGGCCCTGAAGTCATGCAGCCCGGTAATGCATAGCGGTGGTGTGTCTTCTTTGGCAATGAGGCCAAGCAGCCAGAGTTTTATCTCCAACAGCAGTTCTCCGCCAGAGTAGGCATAAGCTCACAAGGATGTTCCATGCGACTGGGTTCAGGATCCGGCGATTGATCCCAAATTGTCTCATGTTTTTTCTCTTTGAAGGATTTCCTCTGCTGATTATTTGGGCTCAAACAGGTAGTGTTGAATCATTGCCATAGTTCCTGAATAGTGAAGAAGCACAGAATCAACAGTGAGGTAAATAAAAACGTTTTTGTTTGTACACAGTAAAGAAAAGAGGTTTCCCCATTAACATTGAATGTTAAAGAAAGGCAAGCGAAGAAACAGCCATGTTACAAAAACACATTGTGAAAAGACAAGATTAATAGGCTCAAAATGTTAAAGTTTGTAAGCACACATGTTTAAATATAGTTTGGTAAAGACATTTGTCCATAATATAAGAAAAGAAAAGAGAATACTGAGTTAATTCATTTTAGGCAGTATAAGTACCGGTTCTCAGTGTGTCGTACTTGGCAGATAGCTGAACAGAGCAGAAACATGTCAGCGAAGCTTGAAATGAAATACACTGACATGAAGGAAAAAGAAACTCCAATGTTGTGTGATCAGAAAGGGATTGTTTACACTTGTCGAGGAAAGAGGCGTCTTGGCATTTCCATGGAGACACATCAATAGATTGCACACGCAGGACATTGACATGAGACATGCATTGGCGTTGTGAAATGGGGCATGAGCATCTTTTGATGTCAGCGTTAGTGGCGATCTGAATTAGTGCAGCAAGGGCACTTGAACTTACAGCAATGGATCAACGGATAAGATTAGCACAAGATGGCTGTATTTTTGCAAGTGTAAAGTTGCATTGGAAAGTTTTGTAAGAACGATAAATGTATGATCTAAAATACATGCCCGATTGATTGGGCTAATAACATTTCTGACCGAGCTAACCCTTTCACTTGTAGTGTTTGCTCCAACACAGCTGCTACCCTTTGTGTTGCACCAATACCACGTCTCTTCTGTCCAGCCTCCCAATAATACCCATTTCCTTTTATAGCAAACAACAAAAATGCCACTAGAACGCTATTACTTTGCCTTGTACCTGTAGACCTATTGTTTACAGTGTCACTAATGCTTTTGTCCAATTCCTCTCACTGTTGTATCTTTCTCTATATGTTGTTATTCCGAATGGTATTATATCGCTGGACACCCTTGAAGAGTGTATGCCATTTGTCTTGATCTTCAGTAGCAGCAGGAAGCATTTATTGTTCAGATACAGTAACGGTACGTTTCTAGATACTTACTTCTGCATGGGTACAGGAGTGTACCATCAACACAGACTTCTTTAAAAGAAAGAAATGATCAAAGAATTTTGACAAAGTTCATAATTAATCCTTTATACATATTTGTAATTTTGTAAGGCACCAACCACTAACGCGGACGTTTTGTAGCTCCCAAAGTCGAAAAGAGAGAGAACGAAGGGGAAAGGAAGGGTTGGAGTCTTGGAAATCTTGGAACATTCATAAACACTTAAGGGCCAGGGGTGAAGAGAAGTGTGATGCAAAACTTCACACATCAGTACCAAAGCACACTGCGCTTGATAAGTGTACACAAAAGCAAATAACTACATCGACCTCCGGAAGCAGGATGGCATATGTGCAATAAAGCAAGACAACGTGGACATTAGACTCATTGATGTCCTCCTGGCCTAGATTTCTGAGCCAAATGACAGGTAGAAAAAGAACATTTTGAGCCCTTTCTGGAAAAGTAAGTGGATGTCCAGCACTCTCAGTTTAAGAGGGAAGTTATTCTACAGAATTGTACCAGCAGTGTTGGTGACTTGTCTTAAACCCTACATTTCTTTTTCCTGGCCCAGGCTGGCAGAAGAAAGAAAATATAAGACAGCCATAAGACTCTAGAGGGCCAGTGCTTAACAAGCTTCTGTTGGTGTTAGGCAGGACAGTCATCAGAAACCCTGTTGAATACTATACATTCTGAAAGCAATCCAATATTCTGGCAGAGGATAAGTCTACTTACCTTAATTTAGATTACCTGTAACTGTAGGACAAGGTCCTTAGGAAGTCCTATGTTCAAGCCATTGCCGTAAACTAGGCATGAGATAACCATAACTCTATGGACCTTTACTGTGAGAAGCATTTAGGTATGGCAGGGGTATACACGCATTTTACCGCAGTATTTTTCATCGCGTGTTTTTTCATAGCCGTTTTTATTTCTTATTTATTTTTTATTTTTTGGGGGAGGTTAAAAAATTAAATATATGGTTGTGGGTGTAAGGGAATTAAAAAAAAAAAAAGGGGGGGTTAGGTGGGTAACCCCCCCCTAAAAAAAAAAGGGGAGTTTTTCGAAAGAAAAACGGCAATGAAAAAACCTGCGATGAAAAATACTGCGCCGTAATAACGTAGAACCATGGCAGGATGGGTTTGAATATGTAGAGTGATAGTGTGACTTAGTGGTGATGTCCTAAATGTGAAGGGCAGAGAAAAGCAACACGTCAAATGTAATGCCCATATTAACAGCAAATGAACCTAGAGTTACATGCATCGTGGAGGGATATATAACAAAAACAGAGTCGAGAGTATGAAAGCAGGTAGATTTCGGTTTTGGATGTGTTAAGGCACAAACAGCTATCAGTCTACCCACTGATGCAGGACAGGCATGCAGATAGACATCAAAGCATTGTGTGGAAGATCCCCCAGAGTGACGGTGATGTGGGTATCATCAGGTTTGAAACGATGCAGAATAGGGATCTTTGGAGTCAACCTGTGGTACGAGGTAAACAATAAAATGCCAAGGTAAATAGATGGTCTTGGGGCACAAAACAAGTCAAACAATGTAGTGCTGGACACAGATGGGTCTGGTGCCACCAGCACTGCCCCATCTTGAAGGAAGGAAGCAGCCCAATCTAGAGCCAGATCTATGGACCTTCAGACAATTGAGTGAAGCGGTGTGGTTCACAGTATCAAAAGTGGCTGACAAATCAAGGAAGAGGAGGATTGCTAGATGCCATTGTTCAGTGAAAGGAGCAATTCATCCCACACAAAGAATAAAGCAGATTGTCCTTTTGGTAGGCTGGAAACCATACGGTTTGTCATGCTACAGATCTTTGGCTTTGCTGTACCACATCAGCTTTTGGGTGGCCTTTTTCTCTACAATTTTTCCCCAGTCATGGAGTGTTGGCTGCTTGGCAGTAATGGTTGGACCACTTTACGCCATCTACACAATTGGAGGGATACAGGTTTTCTTTAAGGCCTGCGGGAAGTTGTTGGTGTTCAAGCGGTTGACCAGTTGGGAGCCATAAAAAAATTCTATTTGATGGTGGACATCAGACATGGGTGGAACTGTGCAGATGAGGCCCTCATCTTCTTCACAGAGCTAATGACCTAGGCTGGAGTCACATGGTTGAAGACTGTAAAGGCACAGTGTGAGAAATAGACACACTCAGGCATGGGCACAAGGCCTATCAGGTTATTTGCCAGTGCCAGTCTTGTCCCAGAGTTGGGGTGGAGGGAGGTGGGGAGAGTTGAGAGGGCCTCAGTCTCCGTTCCGCACTTGTGTGCCATGATGCAAGTGGGATGTAGCACTTTTAATCGGTTCTATGTTATTTCACCGCGGTTTAGTTTTTTTTTTAATTCCCTTACACCCACAATGATATATTACATTTTTTAACCCCCCCCAAAAAAAAAAACGATGAGTTTTTAAAAAAATAAAAACGGCGATGAAAAAACGCAATGAAAAATACCACGGTGAAATGCGTGTATACCTTTTAATCATCCTATACCTGCTGTTCAGCATGCTGATCTCCATTTTCTCGGTTTACTTTCAAACACCTCTGCGTTGAACCAGGTGCTATCTGACCCACGAGCAAGAGCCGTGCAAAGTACTTCAGTTAGCAGAACTGCCAGCAGTTAACAAGCTGCTATCCAACCTACGAGAAAGAGAAACACTAAAGAAACAAAGCAATGAAGCACCCAGTTTCCTGTGCTCCACCGCCTCACTGTGGATTACCAGGGACGCTAAGGTGGGTGCAGCTAAATGGTAATTTTTTGCATATCTCCCTATATAACCCAACCCATGGGAGCAGGTGAGCGCTCCACTACATGGGATGGGGAGAAGACTGTTACAACTCAGATCGAGAAATATTATGGAAGGAAAGGAAAGGGCCGAGAGTGGGTCGTTCAGAGGAGGTCAAGGGGTGAGGTGTCGAACCAAGAGACCAAGGACGGTGGAGCAGAGCGTAGAGAAGACTAGCAGATAGAGTGTTGAAGGTAAGGTATTGGCTGGTGAGAGAAAGTGGTTCTTGGTTGTGAGTCTGTTTATGGTGAGTAAGGCGAGACTACATGGAAGAGTAGGGGAGTGAGACTGGGAGAGTGAAAGGAAGATGAGTGTGAGAAAAGGGGTGTGGAGCACACTGGAAGGTAGTGGGCATGGAGAGTAGCGAGAGCGGAGAGTAAGGGAGATTAGTGGGAGTGAAGAATAGTGGGAGTGGGAGGTGCAGAGTAGCAGGAGTGGAAAATAGGGGTAGGGAGTGGAGAGCAGCAGGAATGGCGAGTAGTGGTAGCAGATAGTAGTGGGAGTGGAGAGTAGCAGATATATTCCTAACCCGGGGCAGAATAGCAATAATAAGAAGGTTGTGGTGTGCAACCAAGGCAGATCTGGTGACACTGAGGGGAGCCTCCCCAACTTTCAGGCGAGGAAAGCATCAAGTGTGAACAACATAATCCACCGTCCCAGAGTGTGAAGGAGCAGATGGCAAGCTAGGGATTCACAACGATTGCTAAAGAGAGTGGTGCAGTTGTTTCCAAGATAGTGGAGCCAAATATTAATATGGCCCAGCCTGAGGATTCCATTGCATGTCATATGTGAATTGGAGAAGAAATCAGACCATTAAAGTGTGAAACTGGAAAGCATAAGAGATGGGTTAGGGTCAAATTGACATTTGCAGAACAGACTTTCAAAAGAAGTGGATAACAAATTAAATGTCCTTTTTAGTGAGGGCACAGGCAGGGTGACAAGGGCAACCCCACTGCCAATGTTTTGTTGCCTATTGATGACATGTATGTAACAGGGTGATTACCCAGTCAGGTGAGGGGACCCGGCTCCACCATGAGCAGGAGGCTCATCAGACCAAAAGCCTGAGCTAGCCCTATCCCAGATCCGGGAAGTAAGAGTTGGCAGGGTGTGGGGGTTCTCAGTACAAGAAAACAACCCATTTGCCAAAAATGTATATATCCCGCTTTATTGTCCAAAACCTCCATGTGCCTTTCTTGCCCACTTCTTTTCCATTGCAGGATTCATCACCTACAATGTGCCAGCGAGCAACAAAGAAAACCCGGACCGGAGCCAGGAGAGCAGAATCAAGCAAAGTCAGGGAATGGATTGAGAATCCACTAGCCAAAACGCAAACCAGACAGCCAGTACCTGACCGGTCAATCCCAGATAGACACCAGACAAATGAGGAACCTACAGAAACCAAACTGGGAGTTAAACTCTGTCCCACACTTATCCATACAATACATATATAATGAAATGGATGGCAGCTCAAAACAATAATGATTGTATCTGTAGTATAACCACAGTCCCTCCTTATAACCTGGGCGAATTCCCATCTCCCCAGATTTAAGCACGATTCTACTTCACAGTTCAAGAAAAGAAAACAAGGAAATCCTGGTTTACAACAAAGTTCCCACACAGTTATTTGTAACATCAGCTTGCGAACAGAAAGTTCCAAAGACCCCAGTATTCAACAAAGAAAATAGAAGGTTCTTCCTTCTCCTTGAATAAGTGCACAATGTGTCCTCCCTATAAAGGGCAGTTACTCAGTTCATCAACAACAACAATAATAATTGTCTTGATCAGGATGATTTGCCACGACTGATAAGTTCTGAAGAAATATCACTTCTTTGTAACAGTTTTACACATGACTTCCTTCAGCACCCCAAACATAAATTATCTTTGTCAGGATCACTTTATAGCACTTCAACTTCCACTTGGTTTACTTCCAGGCCATTCTTACTACCTCAGTTCACACCTGGTTTACTCCGATGCCAAGCCTACTTCTCTGAAGGTTTGCCTTCCGGGTATACTCCCTTGCCTGAACCATGTTTTCACAATAAGTGCTTTTATGGTTAAGATCAACTAACAAAAAGGTTCACAACAGCTCCACAGTGTTCAATAGTTTGCAGCTTCAAAACGTTGAACACATCTTCTGGGAAAACAGATTTGTATTGGTGCTTCTTAATACTCTTCTATAAATAATGCTCCTCTCCTTCTGAATATCCCTTTCCAGAAGGGCAGCCTTTTTGACCCTCGTGTTTCTCCACTGCACAAGTAACCAAATACTGATAAGGATAAGGTCTTGTTCTATTCTCATTTGCTTTGACCAAGTGAGGTTATACCAGCTTTTACCATATGTTGTACAAGGTATGGGCAACAAGTTTTACAACTTACAGACTTTTCATTAGCCCCCTTCTGCCTTTGGCAATATCTGCTGGATAATATTGGCCTTGATATTAGACACTCTTGGTTTGGGCAATGCTTGTAGATATTACTTCTTAGCACTATTGCCCCATTGGGTTGTTAGGTTTTACACAAAATAACACAATTGAAGTAACGGTCATTTGTTTTGGTTACATAAGGTTTTGCAGTTTTTCAGTGGTTCGTTATCAAAAGTACTTTCAGAGTTACTTTCATTCATACGTGAGTGCTGTTTTCGTTGCTTTTCAATAGTTCAAAATTCCAGATTGCTTTCAGAGTTCATTTCACTCATGCCAGAGTGGTGCTTAATGATAGAATGCTTGCATTAAGCACGGAAGCGGGTACGGAGCAATCGGGGTCACTACCAGCTTGTAAAAACACCGGGTAACGCTGTCGCGTCCGATCCCCTTGCCGCTCTCAGGACTTCGGCTTCTGTGGCTCCTCGCAGCCCAGCAAAAAAGCTTCTCCTAGTCTGCCCTGGCCCGCGACACCAGCAGAGCTACTCTTGCTTCGGAGACCCTCTGGTGCACGCCAGCCACCAGACAGAGCCTCCTGGGGGAAAAGCTTCCCTCGCTTTACCTTCCCGCTGCGCAGTCCCTGCAGTACAGGTATACAGAGGTCAAGTCTCCCTCTTGCACGCTTCATGTATGCGACCTCTGCACTTCAGGATTAGAGAGGCACATACCCTCAGGACCGGCAGATGATATCTGCCGAACAGTGGTCCTGGCGTCTTCTCTCTCCTCCAGATTCTGCCTGGGCTGCATGCACAAATCACGCTGCTTCTGCTTTTTGCTTTCTCTGCCCTTCTCTATGGCCTGCACATGAGGGGGCCTTTTAACCCTTTTAAGTGCCATGGGTATTTCCCCCCCAGTGCCAAGGCCTTTTTTGGTGATTTCAGTATGTGGCCATTCAATGCTTGTAACTTTTTTGTTACATGAGATATCTCGGCTAAATCTGGCTCCTTTTTTTCCCCCACATGTAGGCGGTCGTTACGCCACCCAGGAATCCTCAGTTGCTGTAGGGGATTGAGAGAAAATAAGCAAAAAGGGCGAACATTTTGTTTTAAAAAAATGCCAATAAAATGATGTACGAAGAAGCCTGCAGATTTTTCCTTGTAAGAGCTAGGAACAAATGGTTTGCTGTGCTGAATTCCCCAATTTCCTGGCTTTCAAGAACAGGTTGAGTGGAAATGAGAAAACATTATTTTGATGTGGTTATCAACCGTTTTGTGAGAGGTAGGCGATTTTGGCTAATTGGACATGCATGGACGGAATGGAAGAAAAGGGTAGGAAAGTTTCGCCTTGGAGGACACAAAGGCATATATTTCTGAAAAGTAGACAAAATTCCAAGTTTAGGAAGGGGCGATTTGCGTAGGTCGGGCAACAACTAGGTTGGGGAAAATGCCATAGATTGGGGGGAAAGCGGGAAAATGACCGAAAAAAAAGGGATGTGTTGGACATGGTTGGGTTTGGTATGGCAATGGCTTCTATGAATTTTGAGAAAAGCAATGCTCCGCTACATTCCCCCGACTCTTGCAGTTAGGAAGGCACACATTTTTTGTAGTGTTTTACAAAACAAGCAATACCACAAGCCAAACACTGAGCCATGGTACACAGGAGTTTTATGCTTACGTCCTGAACAGATGCACTTAGCATGTGTAAATCAGGAAAACCAATGTGGTGAGGAACGGCAAGCATACTTTTTTTCAAAGAGCACAGGCAGACCTTTTCAAGGGTAGGTGACTTGTGCAGGTTACAAAAGTGTATGGTGCCTAAAGCAGCGACTAAATGTAGGACACATTTGCGAAATGAAAGCGTTGTGTGATAAAGGGCACCAGCAAATGGGTCAAAACGTTATGAAAATCACACAAACACAACAAATGCTATACCTTCCCGCGTTCCCACAGGTGTCCCGATGAAAACGGTACCTCACATCTGTGGGTGCACCTACCTAGGCCCCAAAGGGAAAGCCTAAAACACAAGTAACCCCAAATCTGTTTTCACACCTGAATTTCACACTCTCTGTAGACAGGCACACCATACAGATATGGGCCTCGGGTGTCCAAGCCACCAAGGAAAACAGGGAACCCCATGAATTTCCGAAAAGATGACACCGGTGGGAATCCGCAGGAGGTATGATTTGCGCAAATCGGCCCAGAATTTATTACCCAGACACCCCTGCAAAGTCCAAAATGTGGGAAAAAAATGCATTTTCCGCACATTTCACTTGGCTCACCAATCGAAACACGCTGCCAACAACACATGGCTTACCGTCCCGCGTTCCCACAGGTGTCTCGTTGAAAACGGTACCTCACATGTGTGGGTGCACCTAGCTGGGTGCCAAGGGGAAAGCCTAAAACACAAGTAACCTACCTGGGTGCCAAGGGGAAAGCCTAAAACACAAGTAACCTCTCTGCAGACGGGCACACCATACAGATATCGGCCTCGGGTGTCCAAGCCACCAAGGAAAACAGGGAACCCCATGCATTTCCAAAAAGAGGACACCTGTGGGAATCCGCAGAGGTATGATTTGCGCAAATCAGGAGATATCTGCTCCTAGGAAGGGACACCTGAGGCCAGGAAGGAATGCAGGACAGCCCTCCACCTCTTATCTGCCCGCAGGGAGGGCTACATTTTGCTGGTGTGACCGTAGGTAACATGTTTTTTGTTTTGTTTACAGCTTTATCTACGCGAGCAGCTGCAATGTTATGTGAGTACTGTTTTTTATTATTCTATGGTTAGGGCCCACTGTTAGGGATCACAGGGATCACACAAAACAAGGTGCCAAAAAGTACGAGCTATTTCGTCCTTGGCACTGCGTATGCAATTTTAAGGACGAGATATCTCGTCCTTGGCACTTAAGGGGTTAAGCCATTCCAGCTCCCTCAAGTGTGTGTCATCTGAACTAATGATATGACCACTCCTGCAACATGTGCCTATTCAGCCCTCTTCCTCGTCCCAGTACTTGGGGAATAATGGGACTGGAGTCGCAAATGGCAAAGTTAGGTTTTCTCATTTCTTCGGTTTTACAATAAGCCATTATAAGAGTGGGGTTTCGGGGAAAGTTGAATAAGGGAGTTTCTGATTCTTTCTGACCTGTTTCCCCCCTCATGTGATCCTCCTGAAGAACACCACAACCAGGGTCTGAATCAGAATGTGTCTGCCTTTCCCATGCCACATGAGAAGAGTCCCAGGCCAGGTTTTCTGTGCGACTCATTGCTGATTCATCACACTCATTTCTATTGGGATGCAGGGGGTTGGCCAGACCCCACAACCTCTTCTGTCTCCAGACCGCCCAGATCTGATATTCCCAATAATGGAAGAAAGCACCAAGGGAGGCCACGGGCATATAATCAATCAGCCTATCTGTGGGGCACTGACGGCCATGGCAAGGGGCATCCTAGAGCCTCCCAGTCTTCGCAGGATGATCCAGAGGTACAGTTTGCTATTATGGTAGCTGTAAAGACCGGAGGGGGGTATCTGCACTTCTGCCCTCTGTATTGCAGAGCATAGGCACAGAGCACCCCAGCCAAGGATCTTCATGGGGTATCAATTGACAAGCAACCAAGGCTTAAGATCTCAGGAGGGGATGCAGGCTGGTTCTTAAGTACAGTGAGTCCCAAAGTCCCCACAAAGGAATGTACACACACTAGGTTATGTGCTAATAGTTCTTTATATACAAATAAAGGGTCAGAGCTATATACACAATTGGTAATTCTAATATGGCAAATATATACAATGTCTATGTGGTACCACACTTAGCTTTAGATTCCTTTAAAATGCATCAACTACTGACAGTTATAATGGCATACAAATCATGCAGCAATGTGTAACAGCATAGATCACAGGAAGGAAGGCAAGTTAGGTTAAACAGTGGCAGAATGCTTTCCCCAGCTACCAAGGCACAATTCTGAGTGAGGAACCCCCCCCCCCGGGCAACATGTAATAAAACATTTATGGACTGGGCTTGATAATACTTTTATCAGTCTTGTTTCCTGGTCAAAAAGTGATAGAAGAGTTTCTGCGACGGATCGCCGACGGATCCCTCGAGAACAGACTCCTTTTAAAGCAGGAGCCACAGGGTGTCGAGATTCTTCGAAGAAAAGTGAACACTGGTGTTGAGACAGCAGCTTCAACCTTTGCAGTGCTATTCGACGATCGTTTGTGCAGTCCTGGGAAGATGAAGCGTGTGGTCCACCTCGATGCCGCAAAGAAGATTTGGTGATGGATATGGGCCCAGCAGCAGGTGTCGAATGTCGGGAGATGCTTCGGCAGTCCTCTGGCTTGTCGGGGCTGCAGCCGCAGCACATACCTCGGGATGGCATCAGCGATCGAGACTCGATCACGGGCTGGTCCTTGGATCTTCACTATGTCAGTGTCCTCGAGACGTCTTTGTCGGCTTGCGGTGGCGGGAAACCCACCAGCGGACTTTCCTCGGTAGCCGACGACCTCGACTTTCTCCGGCGGGACAAAGTGGTCGACGGTGATGGCAAGGGAGTCTTCTGTTTAAATGTTCTTAGGCAAGGTGGAGCTTTGCGGCTCCGGTCATCGAGCAGCACAGCGTCAAACGGTCTCTGCTTCTGGGCAACACTACTCAACTGGCTTCCAGCAGTTACGGAAATCCTCCGAACCCTGGTTGACGGCAAAGGACTTCAATGGCCTCGATGTCCCGGCGCTTTTCTTCACGATTCTCGGCAGACCCCTTCTCCCGTCGATAGCCTTTTCGGGACTGGCTTCCAGGGTTTCTCGATGAAGATCAGCTGTTGCATGATGGTCCCTCGTAGCTTGGGGAGAGGTCTCTTAGCTATGTCCTCTCTCCGATCAGTCCTCAACAGCTTTTAGATTTTGTCGACAGAAAGCAGCAGCAATTCTTCTTCCAGCAGCGCTTCAAGGATAAGCAAATTCAAGTTTCAACTTCATCTTCTGAACAAATTGGTAAGTGAGAGATCCCCAGATATACACATCTGCACTTCATTCACTCTGCCGGAAGCAGCCTTAGTCAGCCAATCATACAAAAGGGCATTCATGCGGGCAGGCAATGAGGCTCACATGCATTCAGGCTATTCACTTCCACCCAGACACACATAACAAGGAATGTAGATTGGGGCAAGCACCGAGCGTTTCAGCACACCACACTGCATTCATGTCAGTTTCAGACAGGGCTGTCTCATTCACTGTGTCACACACAGAGAAACTAGACACCATAACATAGAATGCATATTGGTTACACACTCTATTCACACAGGTCCCACCCCAAGGGTGTAACCACAACATACAGTCACTGGGAAGGCTCCAGCCAGTCTGGCGTGGACTTCCCCCTAATACCATAGATGTTCTTCCACCCAACAGCCAGTCCGGGGAAGGGACAGAGTCAGGGCTTCCCAGGATTTTGGGAAAACAGTGTAACATGCAATAGAAAGCAAGAGGCCCCAGGGACCATCTTGTCTCCTATCAGGAATCCACTGATTTCTATGGCAGGGCCTGAGTATCCCAAAATGGAGGTTACTCATAGCACCTGTCACTTCAGCATAGAACTGCCACCAGCCCGCACCCTACTCTGTGGGAAACACACTGCCAAAAAACATACACTAGGGGTACATGGTTGTACCCTCACCAACAGGTGCCATAAGGGTATCCCAAGGGCCTCTGTTCACCATGACCAAAAAGAGGAAAAGCTGACTGCCAGGGGTCCCACTAAACAAATGTGCAGAAAATAACACAGAACACACATGAGGGAGTACAGGACAAGGGCATGGAGGCCATGTCCCTCCAATGCATTTCCAGCATCACAGTAGCAGAAACACCACAGGTCAGTCAGGGAGAAATGGGATACCTGGGTGGTGAGAACAAGACTGCATCCTTGGCCCAGATCGTAGCCCTCACAGTGTCACCAGTGAGAAAATGTGAAGAAAAATCAACTGCACAATAGAATTAGACGATTATTCACATTGTTTGGCACTCGGCCAATGTTTCAAGCGCAAAGCAAGAGTGGACAATTAACTCATGGGGGTGCAAACGCTGGCGTGGGCCATGACCAGGAGCCAAGCACAAATGATTATGGCAGACAAAATTGTACATGACGAATGCTCATGCTTCGCACAGCAACACTGACACAGGAGAGAAGCTCACAGAGACGTGGGGAGGCCAGAGCACTGTGTCCTTGGATGGTGGGGTGAGGGTGTGAAGGAAGGGCCATGTTAAGGCCAATGGCTTCCAATAGGGAACACAGGGTATGTGTAACCTCTGGCTGCAAGGGCCACGGCACAGGCCAATGTTCATTCATTAATGATGCACAAGGGAAACGCAAACCGTGTCAAACAATTTGGGAGGGGTCAGAACCATTAAGCATGGACCAATCTTGTTGTACAAAGCAAATAGGGACTTTGACCTGCCTACCAGATCCCTCACTATTACAAAACACTGAATTAGTACATGCACAAAAAGGAACAAGTTAATTACCTGTAACTGTTGTTCTCCAGCATGGGTCTGGCATGGATTCACATGCTCATGAATATTCCCCGTCGTCAGGCTGGGAATCCTCAGTAAAGAAAAATCAGTATCAGTTACGTTTCTGATCTGTCTTTCGTAGTAGTAACCAATCACTGATCTCTGCGTCATACTGACCACAGCCAATGACTGCCATCTCCCTAAGCCCCGCCTCTGGCAGCCATCTTCAGATTTGGTAGCACGTGAAGTGGCAGTATGACCAAGTGAAGAGCCGCAGAGGGGTAGGCGGGAGGGTTCGCATGTGAATCCATGCCATACCCATGCTGGAGAACAACAGTTACAGGTAAGTAACTTGTTCCTTCTCCAGCATGGGGTCTGGCATGGATTCACATGCTCATGAATATAAGAATACATAGCAGTACACACATGCACAACCACGGGGGGTGGCAACAGGCTCAACATTAAGCAATACAAAAAACTCAACATTAAGCATCTCTTACCTCCTCACCAGGCTCACCTTAAGCGAACAGGTTGCGCAGCACTGCTTGGCCGACCCTGGACTCCTCCCTGAAATCCTGATCGACGCAGTAAAATCTCGTGAAGGTGTGCGTCGACCTCCACGTAGCAGCCCTGCAGATGTCCAGCAGGGGCACACCAGATAGGAACGCCGTAGTAGCAGCGATCGCTCTGGTCGAATGTTCTCTCGGACGGCCTGGCAGCGGTCAGTTAGCCAACCGGTGGCAGTGCATGATGCAGCCAGAGAGCCATCTGGAAATAGAAGACTTCGAGAGAGCCTTCCCTTGATTCACAGGTCCAAAGTTCACGAATAGCTGTGATGTCCTCCGAAAAACTCTTTGTGCGGTCCACGTTGAACTTCAGTGCTCTAGCCACATCCAATGAGTGCAAAGTCCTCTCGGCCGGCTACGAAGGAGAAGGGAAGAAAACAGGTAACACCAGGGGCTCGTTAAGATGGAAGTCCGACGGCAGCTTGGGCATAAAGGAGGGGTGCGCCCTAAGCACGGTGCTTTGCAGGATAGGGCATGGATCTCTCCCACTCGTCGTGCGGAGGTAATGGCCACCAGGAATGCAGTCTTCCACGACACAAACTTCATCGGTGCGGAGTGCATCGGCTCGAATGGGGGCCCCATGAGCCAGGTCAGCACCACGTTAAGTTCCCACGCCCGGGCCGGGGCCTTCACTGGCGGGAACGACCGGAACAGTCCTTTCATAAACTCTTACCAGTCGATGGGACCACAGGGATGTCCGTCCTGTGGTTCTGGTATATCTGGAGATCGCCGCCAGATGAATCTTAATGGAGGCATGGGCTAGCCCAGCCTTTGCCAGCGATAGCAGGTACGGCAGCACTTGAGGGGCCGTAATCTGTAGGGGGTTGATCTTCTGTGCCCGGCACCAGATAGAGAACCTCTTCCACTTGTGACCGTAGCATTTGAGAGTCGAGGATGCCCTGACCTTTGCAAGAACCTCTCTGCAGTCGGCCGGTATATCGTACCCTCCAAACTCTAGCGCTGCAGGAGCCAAGCCTGCAGGTTCAGCGATGCCGGGTCGTGGTGGAAGATCGCGCCTCCTTCTCTGGAGAGAAGATCCGCGTCCGCCGACAGCTTGATGGGAGGGGACGTTGACAAGTCCAGAAGGTCCGGGAACCAGATCTGCCTCGGCCACGTCGGTGCGACGAGGATCATCCTGCACCGGGACCTCTTGAGCTGGTTGATGAGTCGAAGCAGCAACGGAGGGAACGCATACAGGTATAGGCCGCCCAGGGGAACGAGACCGCATAGCCCGTGCTTCTCGGCTGGGGAAACCTGCTGGCGAACCTCTGGCACTTCGAGTTCGTCGCTGTTGCGAACAGGTCGATTTGGGGTTTGCCCGATCGTCGGAAGAGTTGATCCACCTGATCCTGGCGCAGCTCCCACTCGTGACACGCGCGCAGCTCCCTGCTGAGCGAGTCGGCGATGGTTTCTTTCTCCTGCCAGGTGGAAGGGAACCAGGAACATCCCCTGGGCGACCGCCCAGTGCACAGATCATGTGCCTCCTTGGATAGGGCTGGGGATCTGGTGCCTCCCTGCTTCCGTATGTAAAAAATTGTCGTAGTGTTGTCCGTGAAGATCCGCACCACCTTGCCCTTGAGCGACGGGAGGAACGATTTGAGAGCCCAGAACACGGCTCGGAGTTCCAGGATGTTGATGTGCAGGAGCTTCTCCTCCGGGAGCCAGAGGCCTCTTGCGTGGAGATCGCCGGTGTGGGCGCCCCAACCTTCCAGGGAGGCGTCCGTCGTCACCGTCTCCTGGTACGCTGGCATCTGAAAGTCCTTGCCCGCCGTGAGGTGCGCTCGAACGCGCCACCACTGAATCGCCCGCCGGAACACCTCGTTGAGGGGGACCCTGTCTTCGAAGGTGCCCGTCGCCTGCATCCAACGGGCGTCGAGAAATTCTTGAAGAGGGCGCATCCGTAGTCTGCAGAGGCGCACAAGGTAGATGCAAGAGGACATCATCCCCAGGAGGGACTTGATGGACCGCACCCTGGCCACGTCCGTGGCTAGCAGGCGCTGCACTTTGCCCAGAATGGTCTTCGTCCGTTCTTCCGACGGTGCCGCCAGGCGCCTCACTGTATCGAGCTTTGCTCCCAGAAACAGGGCCACCTGCGACGGCACCAGGTGGGACTTTGGGTAATTTATGGCGAATCCCAGGTCTGCGAGTAGCTGGACGGTCCTCGCAGTGTGTTCGACGGCGAGTTCCCTCGTCCTTGAGCGGATGAGCCAGTCGTCCAGGTAGGGGTAGACATGAATCCCCTGCAGGCGCAGCCGCGCCACCACAGGTGCTAGGCACTTGGTAAAGACCCTGGGGGCCGACTTCAATCCGAACGGCAGTGCTCTGAATTGGTAGCGGCGTCCCTGGACGACGAACCTGAGGAACTTTCGGTGACTTCTGAGGATTGGAACGTGGAAGTATGCATCCTCCAGGTCCAACAATGACAGAAAGTCGCCTTCCTCCAGCTGTCCCAGCACGTGCTGGAGGGTGACCATCCTGAACTTTTGTGACCTGATGTATTTGTTCAAACGACGAAGGTCCAGGATGGGGCGCCAGCCGCCCGTCTTCTTCCTGACGAGGAAGTACCTCGAGTACACCCCGGAGCCTCTTCAGGACGAGCTCGATGGCGCCTTTCCTGGGCATCGCCCGTACTTACAACAGCAGTTGCGGGACGTGATTTTCCTTCCTGGCCACAGGTGGAACGTGAGGGCACTTCTTCAGGAATTCGATAGAGTGTCCTCTTGCCAGGGTATCCAGCACCCAACGGTCGGTGGAGATGGACTTCCACACGCCGACGAAATTCGTCACCGGCCTCCCACCGGGGTGCTTCGGTGGGGGCCCGAGGCCACGGCCGGTTCAGTCCTGCTTGGAGGTGGTGGCCTTGCTGCCCTGGCCACCTTGCCGACGGCAGCGAGGCACTCCCTGCTTGCCACGACCCCTGTAGGCCTCCTGAGACGAGGAGCGTGCCGCCTGGCGGTAGGATGACGAGCCACTGCTGGATCCCTTGGAGGCCCCCGGTCTGCCTCCAGAGCTCCGAAAGGGCCGTCGTTGCTGAAGGGCTCCTAGGGCGCGGGCCGTCTCTGTGTCCGTCTTTATGGCTTGGAGGGATTCGTCCACCGCCTTCCCGAACAAGTTGCTGCCGTCGAACGGCATGTCCAACACCCTGGTCTGGACGTCCTGACAGAAGTCGGTCGCCTGGAGCCAACCCCGTCGTCGTAGGCAAACTCCGTTGCCCAGCTGGCGGAATCCGGTATCGGCAATATCGGTTGCCACCTTATGGCGTGGTCCGACGCCACCTCGCCTTCTTGAAGTATTTCCAAGGCCTCGGACCTCTTGTCGTCTGGTAGGAAGTCCAATATGGGGGCCAGCTTAAACCAGAGCTCCCTGTCGTAACGGGCCACGATCGCCAGGGCGTTGGCCGCTTTGATCGTCGTCGCCGCCGCCGAAGAAATGACCCGTCGCCCCATGGCGTCCAACTTCCTACCCTCGCCGTCCAGAGGGGAATTCGACGTTGAGGCTCCTGACCCTGCCGCTTTCTTCTTCGCCGCCGCCGAGACGACAGAGTCTGGCGTTGGCTGGGCCCTGAGACACAGGGGAGCGGTCTCGGGGACCCGGTACTTCTTCTCGTGCTGGTGCCGTGGAGGGGTTCTTGAGTACCGACAGGCCCTCCTCCCAGATGTCATCGATTAGAGGCACCGCGATGACAGTCTTCCTCTTGGCCTACCGGCGCTGATAGAGGAAACCTTCCTTTTTCTGCTCCTCCGGGCAGAGCTGGAACAATTCGGACGCCCTGGCGACCATGGCGTGGAATGAGCCAATCTCGTCGGGCGGAGAGGCCCGTGCGACGGGAGACCCGTTCCGTCGTCGTCGCCCTTAGAATCCGTTGTCGAGCCCACCGCACCGTCATCTCCCGACTCGTGGGAGGATGAGAAGGGCACTGTATGCCTTACGGGGGCGAGTGGAGGAGAGGGTTGGGTCCTCCGTTGTTTGTTCTGAGGACTTCCCGACGGGCCAGGTTGCGGGTCCTTCGGCCTGGGCCGTGGTAATCTCGTTCTTATCTCAGAGCATAATGCCTGGATTGCAGACAAAATGGCCGCCGAGCTATCCTGAGGCCTAGGTTCCGGCTGCGCCGGAAGGGAAGGCTGCTCTTCCTCGCCCTCGTCGTCTTCCTCGGTTATCTCCCGAGGATCTTCCTTACGGGATCAAACCTTCTCGAATTGGACTTCGAGATTCCTCGCGGCCTCGGTCAGTTCCTCCTCCGAGGCTGACTCCGAGCTCGAGGAGGCTACCGTGCCCCCCTCGCTTCTTCCATCATGGTGGCCATGACGATGGGCTGAAAAGAGGATTCCCTCCTTGGCGGCAGGGAAACTAGTCCCGGAGGCAGTCTCCGCTGGCAGGGTCTCTGCCGGCTTGGCCAGAGTCGCCGCGATTGCCTCGATAGAGGCCTTTGCCTGCTGGGTAGGGGCCTTCACCACCTTAGGTGCGTCCCGGGCCTTCTCCTTAGGGGGAGGGGCGATGCCTCGCTCCCCCTCTCCTGAGATCGGACGGGGCTTCTCCCGAAGCTTACCCGGGGTCTCGGACTTCCTCTTCCCCGAACCGGAGCGCTGGCTCGTGGTTGACAGTGCCGGGGAAGGTGCGCCCTGCCTGGCGACCGATGAGCCCGACGTTTCGGCGCTCCCGGAGCCAGCGGACTCGCGGTGCTTGGCCTGGTGTTGGGCCCCCGTTGCCGGGGCGCCCGCACAGGACTTAGAAGCCCGCTCGGACCCTTTCTTATTCTTCTCACCCGTTGAGCCCTTCTCCAACCAGCTGGCGAGACGGGATCGACGGTCCCTCATGGTCCGCTCCGACAAGTTCTTGCAGAACTGGCAGTCCTTCTCTACATGAGTCTTGTCCCCATGAAGACAGTAGAGGCATTGCGAATGTTCGTCCTCCTTAAACACATTCTGCAGCCCGCATCCAGGGCAGCTGCGAAACAGCTTGGGTCCGGGTGAGGAACTCGCGTCCTAGGCCGCAAATCTTCTGGAATCCTCCAAAAGGTTGATTCGACAAAATCTTCACCCTTGAGGGGCGTAGGAAAATCCAGCAACGGGTACCCGTTAACGGGAGAAGAAACGGTGGAGCTAGAGGCTCGATTAACCGAAAAATGAGAAAATTCACCCGAAAAAGCGCAAAAACGTAGCAAAAGCTCGAGAGCTAAGCACGAGGACTCCCAACACTTGAACGTGCGGTAAAAATCTGAAGATGGCTGCCAGAGGCGGGGCTTAGGGAGATGGCAGTCATTGGCTGTGGTCAGTATGACGCAGAGATCAGTGATTGGTTACTACTACGAAAGACAGATCAGAAACAAAACTGATACTGATTTTTCTTTACCGAGGATTCCCAGCCTGACGACAGGGAATATTCATGAGCATGTGAATCCATGCCAGACCCCATGCTGGAGAAGGGTTAACTGTCTCCTGGCTTGGTGGGTGATAAAAGGCATTCGCAAGAGTGAGTGTGGTGCAATACTGAGAATCAGGAAAGCAGAACCTTTGTTGGCCAAGTGACGAAGGTCAACCAGAGCAAATAATTGGGCGAGCCTGTGGAATCGGAGCTTAGAAGAATCCACATTGAAGAGAGGTCAGAATAAAGCATAGTGAGAAGACTTGCAGGGGACAATCATCATTAATCAGAGAGAGTGAAGTCAGTTAGGGGCTCTACCCCAAACCATTTTGTGAGGCTATCAGCCCAAATAAAGAAGCATTGCTAATGTTTGATAGCACAGGTGTGGGGTCAGGGGCAGGCAGAAGAGGACTACTTATCTGCATAACCTGCAAAGAAACCCTAGAGAAAGTACGGTCCCATTCAAGGCTTCACCCAATAGCAGTTGTGAAGCAATCACTTTGTCCTACGATCGAGCACCATAACACCGATTAAGACCTAGCCAGGACCAAGATATCGTATCATGACACAGCTGAAGCCATAATAATAGAAGTGTGTTAGCACACTTTAAAATGCCTGTAAGTGACTTGCAGTTCTGGTTGAATTCCAAAGGCTTTTGGAACTTATACTAGCGATTGGACACCACACATTGGGCCCATTTACAGACCCTCCAATTTCCAGTCTTTCTAACTTTGGAAATGTTTGCAACTAAGTATTCGGCGAGGCTATTAGCTATGAGAGTAGAGTTGATAGTCATAGCTTTAGGAGGAGTGAGTTTAGGGTGCCTAGTAGCCGGCAAGGATGGGTGAAGTGAGTCAACAAGGGTGAAGTAGAATTCCCTTTTTTTGCTCTATCAGGAGAGGACGGGAGGGTTCAGGGCAGTGAAATAGAGTTGCAGGTCCTCCTGAAAGTGGGTACACCTCCATTTGCACAGCAGCTGACGCATGGCTGTGTCAAGAGAGCGTATGAATGTGGTGACCCACCAGGGCTCGCAAAATCTACTAGCCCACTAGCATTGGCGAATAATTTTATTGAAGGGCGAGGACCACTTGCATGATAAAATTACCTTGTTGGCAAATATGGGGATGTTAGAAACATATTTTTCTTTTACTGCAAACACAATTTTTTTGCAGTAAATGGCAAATACAAGTTTCACTGTGCATGCTTGGCAGCAGTGCACCAAATATGAAGTGTGCTTATGGCGACATGCACCATTTTACAAAATGCACTGGTAAATATTTAGTCACCCGTCACCTTGGGGCAAGTGCATTTCTCTTAGGTTGAGCATGTAAACTAAGGAACTTGCCCTGCAGGTCTAGTGGGATTTTTAAGAAGTTGCAAGACCTGCCCATGGTTGAGGACGCAGAGACTTAGGGGTGAAGGTTAGCAGTAAGAAGTGAGAGGAGGAGGAGTCCTACTTTCATATAGTAGGGAATGGAAGCTGGATAAGGCAGTGTTAGTGGAAGAGGCACCAGGGTTGAAGGAGGAGAGTGATAAATGCAGGTCGGAGAGAAAGGGAGGAATGGCAGAAGGTTTAATTTTTGTTTCAGTAATAGGTGAGGCAAGTGGTGAGGAGCGGTCACATGCTTGGAGAGGAGATTTTGGTGGAAACAAATGGAATTATCAAATAATATAATAGTAAAATATACACAGTGAAGGGCGCGACTATCTCCACTGTTGGCCTTTAGCTGCTTGGGTGCGGGGTGCCCAACTACTTATACCAACGGAATCAACACTGACATCACCAGACCTATTGGCGACCGGAGACTGCGGGTCCTGAGCTTTTGATCCAGGTCCGCCATTAATAGCCAGCGCCCTCTGAGCGTGAGGCAGTTCAGACCCGGGTTCTGGACTACATTGGAGGGACTTATCAACAATGAAGACGCCCAAGATTGAAGTGAGAGAGAAGACTCTCACGGTGACTACACAAAATAAAAGGAAAACGAGATCAGTAAACAATGAGGGAAGAATGGAATACGCAGGAGCCAAACTTGAAGAACTTGGCAGGCTCCTGCGTAGTGGACGTCTCACAACGTTTGATGGGCCAGAGGGTTCGGGCTACCTTGCCAAGCAGGCCCTTCAAAATCCTAGCCCACCTACCCTCCCTCTGTCCCCGAATCAGATCCAAAGAGGCAAGTCCTCGAGGAGACTTCACAGTCCGGAACCACATATAACCACAAACAAGTCCACTTCCAAAGGTGTGCCCTCAGTCATAAACCCAATCCCACCTCTGAGGTCTCCCCACAAACAACGCTCACCTCTGGCCTGGCCTGGTGCGGAACTGGCACCCAGGTCGGAGCGATGCCCCCGCTCGGCACCAGCGCTGGCCCATCCGCAGGTTCAGCCGCTGTCCTGGTGTCGGTGGGTCAGAGCTGGGGGCAGTAGTGGCCTCGAGCGGCGGGGTACGCCGGGACGGAATCGTGCGAGTGCTGCTGCCCTCGCGCAGTGACATCAGCACCAGCTTGCTCCACCTCTGCTACGGGAGGGGGGGACGAGCGAGGATGCGACGCCGGAAGAGCTGCCGAACACGGCTGTGGCACCAGGAGAGTTCAAAGCAATTCAGTGCTTTGAACAAGATCCCTCTGACACGAAGTCTCGCTGCACGGCCTGCCCACACAAGCCCCTCAAGCTGTCCGTGAACCAGCCTACGGGCAACAACTTAACGGCAGGCCTTAAAGAAGATCTACTGGGCAATTCCATCTTAAACTCCAAAGAAAAGACACTTACTAAACAAATTGAGCTGACTCCACGTCCAAAATTGACTTTACCCAACCCAAGAGAGGATATCCCGGCGGACATAACAAGATCTATTCCTGCTACTCCTTCACAAGGAAAACCACAAAGAGACATACCTAGCTCAATTGAAAGAAAATTCTCCTGGAAAGAAAATGGACATATTTGCCATAATGTCGGCAGTCACGATAGCTTTGGCTCCTTTCGGAAAGCTATAGGAATCTTTAAACGAAACACTAAAAGAACATACCTTTATGATAGCTAACATGAGCGCTAAGATATCCCATTTGGAGGGCTACATCTTGGCTACTGAAGCCTGGAAGGCGAACACGAGAGATCAGGGCTCAATGACAGAAAGCACTTACACACCAACTAATTCAGCCAAAAAGAAGAAACAAGAGGTCTTTCCGTTAAAAAAACAGTCGGTAGCGGCAGAAACTCAAACACCCGCTACATCAACACGAGAAAGGACTACTGAGAAAGCCCAGGTGAAGGAGTTTACTAACCCCAATAAACTGGATCTTCCGGGGAATACCCCACCGAACAACAATGACTATCAACAAGGGAAAATCCTCAACAGATATGGGGTGAAATCTCCAAGAGCTTCCACACACGTCCTCTCCCCAACAGTAGTGAACCAGCAGGACTCTAACCTCCTAAAAGCCGGAACAGGATCGCCACACATTTCCTACCAAAAGCTCAGTGGTGAAGTGGGCCTTATGGTAGTAGGCTCGAAGAAAACCAAACCCAAACATGACGATTTCCAAGATCCGATTAATACAACCTGAAGAAAAACCCCAGCCGACCCAAAGAAAACCGGCAGAGCGAACAATCCGGCTTTCAACATAAAACAGACCAGACAGCCCACGACCAAAAGGCGCCTGCTTTCTAACAACAACTCTCAAAGGGCAAATACTACAGACGCAAACAAGACTAACTAAATGAGTAACCATAATAGAGAAAAAAAACTGATTCAAGCAAACCAATTTACTCCAAGGACTCCCATTGCAGCTCCCCAAGAAGACGCAGGAAGTGACACAATCGACCTATCCCCTATCCAACATCAGCGTATACTCTGTAGAAAATTCGGACTCTGAAATTCCTGCTGCCATAGAAAAAAAAAAGGAAAGTCTCCTTTGCAGATGAGCCATTAACTCGATCAGGACCCAGGAAGCACAGCCCCAACCAAAAATACAGGGCCACGGAAAGTCCCCATTAAAAAAAAACAATGCGGCCCACCTGAAAGAAATCGGATCAGCCCAGAAAGAACTATACATTGCTTATCAGGCGTAAAGCTAAACAAGGGGCACCATATAGGGGCCAGAAGCTATATTGAACACCACATGGTCAGCCCGGGGTCCCAGCAATCGATCGGTTCAAGACACAACGAAAATTCGACTAGGGACAAAAGAAAATCTAAGGAAAACAGGTCTCCTAATGCAGGAGACAGATCGAAATCCAACCATCCCCATGAGTGGAGTCATCCCCCTTACAAAATGGTGTTGACAGTCCATGGGCAAAACCTGCCGGCAAAACAAACATACACCACTGAAACAACCGCTATCCACCTTCAAACCCAACTCTTCAACAACTACGAGTGTCAGCACTCTTTACACATAAAAGTCACGCAACAAGAACGTTAGGCTAGAAAAGGTCCCAAACTCTAACGACAAATCCATCTTAAACAGAAGAGAAATGTTGAAGCTCTTCAAGAGAACCTTAAACGAACATCAGTTCCGCAGCGAGGATATAAAGGTCATAGAATTTGCGCACAAAGGGAGGACAGATAGCATCTACCTACATAATTTTTTTTTATTTGATACAGCTGAAATGAATCAACTTTTCAAAATTACATAATTGGACAAAATGAAACAATTAAGAATTACACTTTCACTTTAACATTGGAACAAAACATTGGAACACAACAAGAGACACTGAAGCAATTTTAAAAATTAACATAAGAAACACAAGAATAGGTGTGCATGCATATACCTCTTGAACAACCAGATAAGTAGTCGATTAAATCCCATGAGAACTAAAATAACAGCCAATATTTACACATAAAATTGTAGAACAGAGTACTTAAAAGTTAATAACCAGGGACTTTATAACCGAAAATCTGGAACTATTAAATAAAATGCTCCATGTCTCAATTTCATCCCGTTCCATATACAAATTCATCAGATTAGTAAATTGTTTACCTTGTATGTCCTTTAAGCAGAGACACGTTACTATCACATGTTGCAATGTTTCTTTCACACTAAGGTATTCACAAAATCGACAAAAGTTTCCATCAGATGTGATGATTTTTCGCCTCTCCAGGACTTTCCGCGTGGGTCATAGGTTCATCCTTACACGTAAAAACTGATTCCCAATTTTTGCCGAAGGACATTTCAAAAGATAATCGGCCACTTTCCCCATCCGTTTAATGCCAAACATTTTGGTATTAAAATCTCTGTATTTTGAACAAACATCATAATTTTGGATCCAGACCCATTGATAATATTTAACTTTGCCTCTTGAAGGATTTTCAATTAAATACTGTAAGGAGATATCAGCTTCCAGTAAAGTGTTCAAGACAAGACTTTGCCATTTCGAAGCAAAGATCAGAGTGGAGGAGGACAAATAGCAGGCAACCATGCTCAATATGTTATTATTAGTAACAGCAAGCAAACACTTACGAAAAAAGGAACACATTCGCCATTTGACCCTGCTAGATAGTGGATTTAAACCCAATTCAAAACGCAGGATGGGCATGGGCAAACAGTTTGGCAGATGTAACACCTTTCTCCAAAAGGTAGCCTCCAATTTATCCCATGAGTGATCATTGGAGTACAGTTTTGATTCAACGGCATAAGTAAGTATGGGATGACTTTTTGTTCGTAAAACATAAACAAATGCTTTAGCGAAAATTTGCCATACTTATAGACAAGAATTTTGGCCTGTGACGTGAGAGTTACAAGTTTAGCTTGCAACATATTCGAATATGTCGAATCACCCACACTATTTTGGAGGAATAGACCCAAGTATTTATATTCTGAAACTATAACCATTGGTTCTTGTTGCAGGTACCAAACTGTATTTTGTAATGTGGATCTCCCGGAGGGCCTACAGACCATGATCTGCGATTTTTCCAGATTTACAATTAATTGATTCTCCAGGGCATATTCGGACAAGGCAGAAAGTATATGCTGGAGACCCTTTGGCGTTTGGGAAACTAGAACCAGGTCGCCAGCATAAAGGAGACACGGGATACGCTGACCACCTATTTCAGGGGCATCCGACAATATCCGAAAGAATGAATGACCCATATCAAAAATAAACAAATTAAACAGTATTGACGCCAAGATGCACCCCTGTTTTAGTCCTAAGAAGGTGGCAAAAGATGAAGAAAGGTGGCCTTCAATAGAGAGCCTTACACGCATGGAAGTCTCTGTGTGCAACTGAATGATGATTGACAACAGAGAAGGAGGGTAGCCAAGAGCGTTTAACTTATGGAATAGTAGATTACGATTTATAGAGTCAAACACTGAACGAAAATCAATAAAAGCAAAATATAAAGATTGTTTCCTAGACGTGTATTTAGACTTAAGAATGTTTAATGTAATCATGTTAGGAAGAGTACCTAGGCCACTGACAAAGCCTGATTGTAGAGGATCTGTTTTAGAGCATTTTCTTGCCCAGTTTTTCAACTGCCTCAAGATTATTCGTGAGTAGATCTTCCCAGGAACATCAAGGAGGGAAATGGGACGATAACTAGCTGGATTGGCTCGATCACCTTTCTTATAGATGGGGATAACAATCGACTGTTTCCAGGACAAAGGAATCTTCTGAGTAACGTTAATGGTTTCAAATATAAGAAGAAGTATGTCCGCCCAGATGTCCGGGAATTGTTTAAGATGTCTATTAGTCAGGCCATACGGCCCAGGAGCTTGAGAATTACTTACTTGTTTTATGAAATACAAGATATCGTCTCTATCAATTGCTATATGGAAGGGAGGTAAAGAGTCAGGCATAAATAAACCTCACCGTGACTGGGTGCTGCAAACAAGGCAGAATAATGCTGAATCCATCTATCCTCCGTCACATCATTCATTTGAATCGCCACCTAATGCCCTGCTGTGACTTGATTTATAATATTCCATGACTGGGCTGTGTTCTTAGAGGCCAGGGCCTTCAGCATGTTATTTCCATCAATTTGATAAAGCTTGGCCCTCAGACCTCTTACCCAGTTTCTATACTTGGTTTTGATGTCAGCAAGGACGGATGCTCGCATAGATGGCAGAAGGTTAGCAGTGGCACTCCTATCTGCACGCAACCTGGCTTTCCTAGCTCTTATTTCATGGTCATAGCTATGAAGATGAGGTGTTTGTTTATGTTTATGTGCAATAGAGCCTGGTTGGAACATTTGGATTAAATCATGATATACTGTGTTAGCAGGGCCATGGCCCCGTTTTCCACTATTCAATTCAGCATGATAGCAGTTTTTAAAAGCTACCAAGGATGTCTCAGTCCATGTCAATCTATTCCGAGCAGAATTTACATTAAAGGAGCCCGGGATGGAAACAGAGTTGGCATGATCAACTAAGGAATTTGAGGACCAAATCATATGTAAGATATTATGGTCACTTAGATCGGATTTAATTATTTCAAAAGCTGTGACATTATTTAACATATGTGCAGATGTGTACATAAAATCAATCATTCCCTCGGACCTTCCTCGATGCCAGGTGGACCTTGGAGGAATGTTCTGAGGAAAAGCTCCATTTAACATGAGCAAATTGCGAGATTTCACGAAATTTGTCCATTTCTCAAGCCAAGTTCTTTCAGATTGACATGGAGGACCCAGACAATGGAGATTTAAGTCACCAGCTATAAGAATAAGGTCAGTGAGGCCCTCAAGTATGACAATGTCAAGGGCTCTGGCCATAGAATCTAAAAAGCAATCATCCGAAATGCCCGCAGGATTCCAATAAACATTTATAGCGGCGCAAAAGAGCTTTTCCCCCCCAGGATTTTTGTCATTTGCAGAAAGGCGCTTGGAGAATACCATGGTTCGATTTTTAAGGTTGAAGACTGCTTAACAGCCGTCAGCAAACCCGACGTAGGACGTCCCCAAGAGCCTTTTACTGCTGGTATGAAGAGAACATCAAAATTGTTCCAAGATGGCACATTAATAAACCAGGATTCTTGCAGCATAATAACATCATGATCATATAACAGCACATTCTTATTATTCAACAAATGACTGTGTCCTCTGGAATTCCAACTAATGGAAGATAAAGCAGATTGTACTGATACCTGATTCTAGCATTGGCTGAATTTAGCGTCACACTTGCATGAATTGAGAGTTGATAAATTATTTTTGCTTAAGGATTGATTTGGATGTGGAATCTGTGAACCGTTTACCAAAGAGTCTGACGACTCCGACATGGTCTGGAGATTAAAGCCCAGATCACACAATTGAGATTTCACAGCCCATATGGTATTTACCACAATCCTTGAATTAAACCATAGATTGACAGACGTGCGGTTTGATTGGTTAATAAATTCAACAAGCTCAATATCAATTGTGCCAATGTCATCAATTTCCGGAATTTCACCAAACATAGCAAGGACAGAAGCACGATTGAGACTGTATTGCTTAGCTGGTGCAGGCATGCAACTAAGTGTCAAAGCGTGAATCGCAGGGCGCTTAAATCTTACCGTCATGCGTTTTTGGTTTGCTGTTGGACGCAGAGCTTTGGGAATTTGCCGATTTGCTGCACATGCTTTAGTTTGAGAGAAAAAAGATTTCTCAAAAAACTTGGTCAGTGAGGACTGAATCAGAGATTCCATGTCTCCAACAGCAACAGTCTCACCGGCAAAAACATTTGGCTTAGTCGACGGGTGCGCCTGAGGGACAATTTGTCTAGGCACAGCGTTGGCAACATTTTGTATAACTATCTGCGGTGGCTGTGCATCCGACGCAGCGGATGTAGACACGGGAGATGGAACACTCGTGGCAAATGTCAAATTGTTAGGCACAGATTTAGCTGCCATGAATTCATCGATAGCATGCCTCGATTCTTTTAGTCACGTTTCTTTGTCTACACAAATCATCGATGAGGCCGCATTAAATGAAAAGCCATTAGATGCCTGATTTTGACAAGAGCTTTTGGACATATCAGTGGCCACACGAATCAAATAATTTAATGGACTATGATCCACAACCGGGGCTACCAACACCGGGAGGGACCGTGCTTTTCGTGTCTGAGATTGTGAAGAGTATATTTTGGCAATCACCTTGGCCGCAGCTACTGAAGTTGCAGCCGGAATAGAGAGATTTTTGACAAAAGATTTGATTTGCGAGGGACTTTGGCCACAGCTTTGATGTTTTTAGGTTTTTTTGAGAGAGCGGGCTTTTTGAACCCCGACCTACTAACATCACAAGTGTTTGACTTAACATCAAACAAAGGGTATGTTACTTTTTGCTGGTGCTCTAAAGCAGTGTCATGTGTGCCACTCAAATGATCAGTTATAGGATTTACAAAACACGGAATAGGCTGAAAAGCATGTGAAGAGGATGAAATCGGAAGGTAGGTCTGGAAGGCTATAGACCTCCTACTACTCGATGGCATGTCAACCTGAGCCAGACTTTCCAATTTAGAGGCAAACGTGAGATGCTCTGCCAATAGCTGATTAAGCTGAGTGGAGTGCAGGTCAGCCTTTACAACTAAGACCTCAAACATGTTCGCTAAAGCTAAGATAGCAGTATTCATAGACATGAGAGCTATCCCAGTCTTTACACTATGGGTGTCGACCAACCCCGATTCAATATTGCCCTGGGTAGTTATTTTACGCGGAGTTGGGGCTAAAAATGACAAATTAGCTACGGAATGAGCAGCACTAATATTTGAGAACAAAGCGGGTGATTTAGGCAAATTTTCTGACGAGTGTAAGATGAAAACGCAGTAGCATTTATGTCAAGATCAATTGCGGGCATGTCTCCAGTATTCGGCAAAGGAGATGATTTCGAGTTCGCAGAGTCACTTATAGATCTAACAGCGGACTCAGGAGTTACAATGGGGGGGGAACAACAGCGCCAGTCAACACGTTATTTAACAAGATACTATCTGTGAGGGACACATTTTCTTTAGCAAAAGTGACAGTAGCGACTCCCGCAGGGCCAGGTTTTACCGAATCTTTTAATATACTTTCCTCGACTACCGTCTTAATTGGAGGTACAACAACAGAGTCCGTTTTTGCAGCAGAAGATCTTTGATTCATGAGGCCAAGTGGTAGGGGTATATTATTTACTTTATTAAGTTCTGACGGATTCGGCAGACTTGAATCATCCAAGAAAGGACGAATATCCATCCCTATTAGCATTTCTGCTTTTGTTTTAAACTTTAGGTTCGAGTTACTTGCACGAGGAGTGGAGCTCAAACGTGGTTTCTTCATTTTGGCAGATGACAATATATCAGTTGAATTTTCACCATTTGAAAAATGTAAGGCCGAAACTGGGGGCATACCTGTTTTTAAGGAAGAAATGCTGCGTTTCATTTTCACACAGAGGTAACCGAGCCCAAATGCAGCCAAATTACAATGTAAAACACCTCGCCACACGCCGCGCCAAACGCGGCTAAGCGGGACTTGACCGGGACTTGCTCCACTGCGCGCGCGCGGTGCACGCGCTCCCAATGCTTTATAGTACCGCCCACAGAAACGGCAACAAAGACTACAGAAAAAAAAAAAGCGAGTTAAAGCCAGTCCAAGTATGCTCGTGTAGATCGTAGTATGCTTCAAATATAGTTCACCTTCTGGGCGTTGTAGTGAGAAATGTCCAATTCAAGAAACACTGCAGGAAGACCAAATGTGCTCGGCAGCGATCAGCGGCTAAGCGGGACTTGACCGGGACTTGCTCCGATGCGCTACATATCACATCGTAAACAACAAAGAAAGTTCAGCTCTCGAACGCGAGAAACCTACAGAAGATAGGCTATCTTCTCCGGGAAACTACATCAGAAGAAAGAGGCATGGATACTGTTACGCTCACCTGGTATCCACGGGGATGCCACCCAGCTGCCGGAACCCTGGTGCCCTTCTCGGTCGCTCCCGGGTATTATCAGCGGGGAGTTCTTTCTGGAAAACAGGTGGGCAATGTTCAAAATTGAGCAACTGGGGAAATAACCACCCAACACCCGGTATGCCCGCAGCGCCTCCCTGGGCCTTCCTCACCTTGTTTTGGGCTTTGGCGAGCTCTCCATCCCGTCTTCTTGGTAGGGGCGCGTTGTCCTCTGTGGGCGATTGCAATCGAGTTACTTCACTGATGCTGCCCCTTTGAGTCTCTCAGGTAGGTCTTATTACTGTTATTCTGTAAATCTTTCTTTGAACTACTAATGATGTCTTTTCTCTCCCAGTAGGTGCGCGAGAGTCCGCTGTGGGCCGTTGGCTGGATTTGGGCTCACTGGCAAGTGATGGTGTTTTGGGAGCGCCTCGATGCGGTAAGTGGGCACTATACGTAGCGCTATGGTGCCGTGCTTCTGCTAACCTGTTGTCTTTTATTCCTGTTGGCCGCTGCATACACCGAAGCAAGAGGATCCTAAGCGGTGCTGGTCGATGGGCGACTTGAGAGGTAAGTTGCCGGCTCTGATGTAAATGTCTAATGTCTCTTTTCTCTCTTTTTGCAGGTTCGAAGATCCAAAAAGCTTGCTGTTCCTTGGGTGCTGATTGCAGTCTGCGGTGGAAATCTCGGGTAAGCTGCTGAAAATAACGATGTCCCTTTGTTTTTTTGTTTTGCAGGGGCGGGCTTTTCGAGGTTCGAAGATGCTGCAGAACACGATGAGCTTCACGTTGCTGGAATACAAAGTAACGCAAAGCGTGTACTGGAGTTCGGGTGTGGTTTATATAGCCTGCAGGCATCCCAGGTATCACTGGGCCTACCACACCGCAAATGCTAGACCACATGGTTCAGTTTAGGAACTGAGCCATGTGGAGGCATCCATGTTGTTGCGCAATGCCCTTATGGGCCCCGATTACTGCTCTAGCATATGAGCCTGGCACCAAAGGCGCCAGGACTGACTCCAAGAGAGTCTGGGGGCAAATGTCAAGGCCCTTAAGGGCCTGATGGGGGCAGAAGTAGCCCACCTGGCCTGGCTATCCAGGCTTAGGGCAGGGATTGTGACAGATACTCATAATACAATGTGCGAGAAAAGTACTCGATCGAACGAACCCAGCTGTAACAAGGGGAGAGGCAACATCTATCTACCTCCAACTGTGAAGAGACAATCACAACTCAACTCCGTTGGGTCTTCAACCTCGAGCGATGGATTCCGGGTTAGAGAAACCAGCCTTCCGATGCAAGCCAGGCACGAACCACCCTGAGGTCCTCATCAACACCTCCAGGAACCCCTCACTCTAACAGAGAGAGAGAGGCGCCTTGCGAAAACCAGTAGGACCCCGAGCTAAACCGGAGAGCACAAAAAAAACAGAAAAAAATATGTCAGGCGCCCCCTCAGAAACAGATAAACAGAAGACCAGCGACAAAGACCACAATAGATGGGTCTGGATCCCAGCTGCATTGTCCCGTTACACCAGGAAATAGCAACCACAAACACCAAATTACAAAATGCTACAATGCAGATTAACCATCAGCTCTTGGAACACCAGAGGTTACTCTCATCTTACTCAGGCAGGCGAGATCAATATCGGTCAATTTGATCTCTTGACTCTCCAAGAAACCTGGCTCTGCCTCCCGCCAACCATAGACGGCTTTGAAACATTATTAGCCCCTGCATCTAAAGGACCCAAAGGTCGCCCGAGTTCAGGTCTCCTAATAACAGTACGTATAGGAGGGCGCCTGAGAATAAAACACCTTAGTCTCATCGACCTTTATCCAAGCAGCCCTGTTGACTTGGAACCAAATCTGGAGACCACTCATGAACACGAAAGCAGATTCAATATTACATATGAATGTATATTGGAACCACTGCATTCAACCAACCAAAGTATTCCTGAGTGAAGTGGATTCAATCCTAACTAAAGCAATAAGAGCCCATAACGTGGACCACATTTTCATATCCGGAGACCTCAACTCATCCATCCCTGCAAAAGTAGGGGAAAATGCTGTAAACTCGAACACACTCTATCAAAGGGTCAAATCAACTCCGAGAGGACGCGCATGGGCCGACCTCATGGACTCCCGGGACTTATACAACTTAAACCAACTGGATAATTCCATCGAGCCTGAACCTACTTGGGAGAGCGCGGGCCGCAAGAGCACTATTGATCATATCTACGCCTCCAAGGAACTATATGCACTTAATGACTCATTTAAAGTGATCAAAACCACTCGCAGTGATCACAACCTTTTATCAGCATCCTGGCCCTGTACCAAAGAAACACCATTGGTAATGCAGCACCTGCTCGAAGTCAATCTTCAAGGTACCTGCCTAAAAATCACTAAAGAAGCCCTCGGTCTAATCACATACACCTATAATGGCAATTACTTCCTTGAAACAGACGATGAGAGAGCAATAAACCTGGACTGCTATCCATTATTGGTCCCGCATCTACAGCCTAGACCCACAAGAAACGGCCTTGGAAACCAGCACTTGCATAGTTGCAACAAGGAAGTAAAGAGAAGACAAGCCGGTTTTAGAAAAGCCTCAAGATTAGCCAAAAAGCTGCCATCGGCTGAAAACATTGCTCGCGCATTGGCAACAAAGAAAAGTTATAAAAACTGGCTAAAATCCTCTAGATGGAGTCTCTACCAACACGATGCAGAAACAATGCTTGGGGCCATCTGCAAGAGAAACTCCAAAGATTTCTGGTCCATTGTCAAACAAACAACGGCTCCCACAGCCTCTGCGATCTCATGTACTATCAGTGAGGACACACAGACGAAGCACTTCACTGACCTGTTCAAACAGCCTCCAACATCTCCAAACAACAGGGCCAAACAAATCCCATGCGCATGGGTCATCCCTTACGACAAGTCAACCATTCTGAAAAAAATAAAGCAGCTCAACAATTCTAGAGCTCCTGGGCCTGATAGAATATCAAACATCCATCTAAAGAAAGACCCAGAAGAATGGGCCTCTCTGATCTTCGAGATCTTCAACAGGTCTCTCGCCACCAGAAATATACCTGGATCATGGAAGACAGCCAACATTGTTCCGATCTATAAGAAGGGACCGAAGAATGACCCCAAAAACTGCAGACCAATAGCATTACTTGACGTTATTGGCAAACTATTCGGAACCCTGATCATGGACGAATTCCAAGCCTGGCAAAAAGAGTCCAATACAATGGACCCTTTCCAATCCGGCTTTGTAAAACACCTGAATACCTCAATCAACATCATTATGATTAACATCCTAAAGGTGAGAGTAATGGAAGATCAGCTAAAAATATTCATCTCATCCATAGACCTGGTCCAGGCTGTCGATCGTGTGAATAGGGCAAAACTGTGGTCAAAACTAGAGAAATCCAGATGTCCAGCGACCATCCTTGACCCTATCAAAGCACTACACTCTGAAACCTCAATGGGAGTGTGCCTGAACGCAGAGGGCCAATTATCCTCCTGCATAACAACATCAAAGGGGGTCAAGCAGGGATGCCCTTTGGCCCTCATCCTTTACAACGCCTACATGGCCGACATCAAGGACAACGAAAACGACATTTGTTCTTTTCCACCAACAAGAGGGCAGGCCAAGGTCACCCGGCTCCCCTATGCCGACGATATAATACTCATGGACCAGACAGCCATTGGCCTACAGCGCCAATTAAACAGCTTGGCAACATACCTGAAGACAAACGACCTGGATTTCAATCCAAGTAAAACAAAGGTGCTCATCATCGAAAAGAACAAAACAAAATCCAACAGAAAATACAGTGGTTTATGAACACGGAAAAATTGGAATTGATCTAAAGCCTCATTTATCAGGGGGTAAACATTTCCCAGAGGTTCGTTGAGGCTACGATGCAGGAACATCTATTCGCAAAAACAACAACTCTCGCCGTCCAAGCAGGAATCCTGGAAAGAAAATTTGGAAAATGTTAATTACTTCCAGTGATAAACTTCTTCAAAACAAAAGCTATGCTGGCTATAACCTACAGGGTGGAAGCCATGCCCCAACTATCCTCTACGTTGTGGATATAACTCAAAGGTTTATTTTGGCGGCAAGCCCTGAGATTACCAACCTCGACCCCCATGGCTATAATTCGAAGAGAACTATGTCTTCCATCAATTAAATCAGTTGTGGAGAGGCACAAAATACTCTTCCTGGGGAACATCTTAAGAAAGCCAAGACCTAAAATCCGCGACATACTTCATAACAAATTCACAAATGGAAAAAGCAGGACTTTAAGAGCTTGGTTCAAACTACCTAGACCTGCTAGATACAATCGGAAGTTCCCAATGGGAGCTCGAATTCATTCCAGACAAAGTCAAGGAACAATTGAAGATCTGGGATTGGATTGTCACCCTGGACAGTGCCAAGAGTATAAATCATGTATGGACCTCTCCTGGGATACACAAAAAGTGAACGAGGTTCGAAAATATCTAAAGAAATTCCCGGACAAAGGACTTCGAACAGCATTCATGAGGGCTCGTCTCAGTCTTATGAAAACGAATGAAATACTGCACTCTCGAAGACTATCTAAGTGCAACAGATGTTCCTCCTGTGACAATTCAAACTCCATTCAAACAGTGTGTCACCTTCTTATGCTTTGCCCTAGGGACTTCACAACTTAGGCTCACCCATCTTCAATCACACAGGCTGCAACACTCGACATTAACTAAAGAAGCCTGGTGGAACTGGAGGATGAGTGGTGAGAACCTATCCTTGACCATAGCCACTGCCAAATTTCTCCAGAGCCTCGAACTAGAGGGAAAAGTCTCAAACAACACTTCATGAATTTAAAACCAAGAAGTTTCTTCTTCTTTTCCCAATTCAGTTAAAAAAAGCCTCACTTTGTAAAATTGTTTAGTCACAATAAAAACAAAACAAAAAAAAAATATCAAATAGGGATGTGTGAGAGTAGTATTAATGGCTGAGAGAGAGAGGTTGAGATGAATGAGAGATCCAAAGAGTAACCCCCGGTGTGGGTTGGTAGGTTATGGATAAAGAGGGGAGCATGGTCATTAAGAAAAGAATGAAGTTCAGTTTTCTGAGAAGTCGTTGATGAAGGAAGGGTAAAATGACTTAAGAGAATGAGGTGATGTTTAGTGGAAAGAGATTCAAGGAGTTGCCCAAGTCCACCAAAGAATGGTCCACAGGGACCAGTAGACTGATAGATGGATAAGATGTGAACCGAGTGAGGCAGAGCAAAAGTAGAGATGGTGAATTCAAAAGACGTAGGAGAGGAAGTGGCATTAGAGAATTGTGAGGCATTAAGGTGGAAGAGTAGGTGACGCATCTGCCAGTCAGATGAGAAGAGAGAATGAATACTAGTTTGTATTCGTGTAGGGCCGCCAGGGTGGCAGTGTCAGATGGAGAAATCCAGATTTCCCTGATAGCAAAGAGATTGAGGGGAGGAGAGCTGGAGTGAAAGTAGTCTGTGAAAAAGGAAGTGTTGGTGCATATACAGACTGAGCATTGCAGAATGCAATGTTCAGTTGATGCTCTAAGGAAGAGTAGAGGAGTGGAAGAGGGGCGAGGTGGATATGTGTTAGGGGAGCTTGTCAGCTTTGTTTGTTGGAAGTAGGTGAAAGAGAGATGGAGTAGTGGGAGTTTCGAGACATGAGTTTTATGATAGGGATAGTAAAGGAGGATGTTGTAGCATGATTGGAGAAATCAATCGTAGGGAGAGGCAAGTAGTGGGAGAAGCAGGAACCAATGCTTTTTATGTGAGTACTGCAGTGTAGAGAGAGAGCACAGTATTTAGCAAGCTGGGGGGGACTCACAGGTAAAGCAGGGAGGATGGCAAAAGCAAAGGCTCACAGGCAAAGAGGCTGATCTTTACCCTTTACTATTCCACCGTTAGCAGCGATGCCACAGGCTGGATGCCCCTAGAGCGTTTGGATGTGATGTTACAAGCTCTCGTCACCTGATTGCCTAGCCAATCAGTGGTTAGTCTCTCCGATTTTGTGCTGGGATTAGGTGATTTCTTCCCGATTGGTGTTCCCAGAGGAGTTTCTTGTGGCCCTTAGCTAGAGATTGATGGCTGTATGAAGAAGTGATGTTACTGAACCAAGATGGTCCCAGGAAGTGATGTATCTGATCCAAGATGGCCACAGAGAGTGATGTCACAGACATCCCTTACTGCAGCATTTGAGTCTGTTATGCGCATGTTACTGTGGAAGAAGCTCATCAGTTGGAACATCCTTAACAGACTACTAAATATGCTGATACAGCTGTATAATGAGACCCAAGTGCAGGTCAGACTTTATGGAAGCGGGCCCTTTACCAGAAACATTGATACTAATCAAGGATGAAACAGGGCGTTTTGGCTCCCCTGTTTAACGTGCACTTGGCTCATCTTTCCAGAGCATTGGCAGAAGCCAACAATTTTAATTGGGGACTAATAACATACATTGTATGGCATACGCTGATGACGTGATCATTTTAGACCATACTCACATTGATCCGTATTGCAGAGTTTCTGCTCTGCAAACTTACACTGAATTGAACCAGCTCAAGGTAAATAGAGCTAAGACCAAAATAATGTGCTTTGGGAAGACAGACGAATACTATTTGGGTCGGCAGCTTTGCATGGAGAAGATAGTTATTACAGTGCTCAACTATATTTGGTTGCAATCTCTAACAAAGGTACTAAGGAAAATGCAGTGAAAAATAATAAAGTCACCAAAGCCATCACTTAAACAAAGGCCATTAAAAGCTGTGTGCACTCCACAACAGGTTATAGCCTAAAAGTCATCTTCTTAGCCTGCAAACAAAGTGTTACCCTGAAATGTTTTTATAGATTGGAAGCTAGCCTTGTTACTCCCTCAGTATACTCCCATTCAGGCAATAAGCTTGGCGTTGGGGCAAAACCTCTTTAGCCACTTCATGGCTATCAGAAGAGGGATATTAACAAGGCATGTAAAAATATTGATTGTAGCCTTATAGACAGAGGGAGGGGTCCTTTTCACGGGACAATGACCTGCCAGCAGGTTTGCCTCAGGCCATAAGTTGGGTAGGGGAATTATCCAAAATGATACAGTGCCCTCTCGAGGTCTAGAAAGCTATTAGCAGATAATATTTGGCACTGAATTAAAAAATGTTTGTTTCATAATGAGAAAGTGAATCGACCAGCTGAGTTATTAACTATTTTGTAGTACTTAAATAGTAAGCATTTCAAATGCAAACTAGGTTGGGCAACAGCAGGCTTAACATGAGCATGCATTAGGGGTCCTGTAAAAGTAATGGTTTCTCTATAACAAAGTGAACACATTTTCCCCTATTTGAGCTTTGTTGGTGTGCTCAATAGGAAGTTGCAGTGAAAATAAAATGTTCTTTTAGAGAAGAAGTGTCTTGTTGAAAGACATCTTGCCTGGAAATTGCATCATTGTTTTCCTGTCTGCTTTTGAAGTCAGAATGTTCAGAATAAAGTCAATACCGGTAGTTATTACCTGCTCTTTGGAACATTCGGATTAGCTGACAGGAGGTCAATAACAACTTCCATGTGCTAATGCTCATTATTAAAGCCAATTGGTCATACAATAAAGCAACCAATTAATTTGTTCATTTGAAGGGTGGATGAGAAGCATGTTTTTGTTACCTTAAGAGCTGAATGTATTAGCAAAGCCAAGGAGTGGGATTGGCGATGCAATTACAAATATATTAGTATACTTAAATCCTATAGAAATCCTGAAATTATATGCTACAAATATCTGACCCGACAAGCATACATCTTATTTCCCTCAGTCAAACTAAGTAGAACTTCATACTTATCAGGCTTAATCTGTTACCTTTATTAGATATGACTGCCTCAGATTGGGAATTTAGGTCAGTAACAGATACTGTAGAACGTGTAACAGGAGGAGTGCTCAAGAAAGCGCAAGGTATTTGCGAACATCTATTTATTTATTTATTAAATATGCTTATAGCACAATTGGCTTTACATATTACATACAAACAAAACATCAATACACCCATCTGTCACTAAACAAATTTTAAAAGAGATTTAAAATATCCACTCATACATATAAAATTCCTAATGACATTTTTTAAAACCGTTAAAATTACATTATAAGATGTCATCATATGATAAATTAAGTTAATATCATTGCCTTCTAACAGGTATTGCCATCTTTTTTTCCATTTCAGCTGTTGTAGAAGCATTATTGTATCATTTCAAGTATAAATTCCTCAAATTCTTTAAGCTTTCACAGTCACATAAGATGTTTAGCAGATTCTATAATTGCACAACCACATAGTCTACAGTCTTGAATTTCTTGCTATGCCCAATCTAGCGCCAATAATTTCCATGGCATCATATTTGTTATATTTAAAACGCATGTAAGATCTCACTATATCAGCATGAGGATTTGCATATAAATATTTAGGTTTTCCAGTGTCCAAAGTCTAGTGTTCAAGGAACATGCCACTATTAGATTTGGCAGCTAAATTTACCATATATCTTTCTTTTGCTAGGGTATATATTGTTTCTTTCAGCAGCCTTTTCACTTTTGCATGAGAATAAAATAGCCAAGTATATGCATTTTGTTTTGCCCATTTCACATAACTAGTATATAGGAAAGAGATGCTTTTTAGACTTTGCGGATTATCTCCTTCATTAAACATCTTCAGCAAATCAACTACAAAAGTGTGGTTATTTAAAGAGCATAATTTCACAAATAACATGTCAACTTTATATTCTAAAATATCACTTGCATATCTAAAAACAACTTCTAATAAAATGTATGCACAAGAAACAGCATTAGGTAATCTAAAAAGCCATCTTAAAATCCTTCCTTCAAACATAAGCATTTCATTGCAAAACTTTTCCCCCCAAATCTCAGCAGCATAAAGTAGACACAAGATCATTTTCGTTGAATATAATAATAGGACTGTATTGACAGAGAGGCCTCCTTGTCTACCGATAAAATCACCAATGGCTCCAGTAGTTTTCATACATTTCATTTTGATCTCTTGCCAATGTTGCTTCCAGCTTAGTATATTGTCAATAATCACCCCTAGGTATTTATAGCACTTTACATGCTCAATTTGTGTTTTATCAATATACAATTTATATCTGTTATATCTAGATTGTTTTCTTTTGTCTAGAAAGGCCATCACCTTAGTTTTGCTGATATTTATTTCCAGCCCATTTTCTTTCGCAAATTCTACCAGGCTGTTCAGCCTATTTTGTAGACCATGGGGAGTATAGTCTAATAAAACTAAGTCGTATGCCATATCCCAACCAACACAACTGCAGATTAGCAATCTTGATCAAAACAGCATACCCTTTGCAGATTTAATTCAGACAGTCTGCCAAGTATAAGTTAAAAGGTGTCGCCGCCAGTGTGCATCCCTGTTTACACCTCGATGAGTGGGTATAGGTTCAGACAATCTACCTCCAGCGTCGTCTTACACGTACCGACGTATCTAGGTAGAGTAGTTGGATCCTATATAGCAGACCTTCAGGTATCCTCCACTTCCTTAACTTACACCATCGGTTTTCTATTATAATGGTGTCAAATGCCGCAGTGAAGTCTATAAAGACTGCATATATTGGTAATTTCCTTACCTCCCAAGAATATTCCACAGCGGATACTAAGTTAATGACATAGTGGGTGGTAGATGATTCAGCTCTGAAACCTGCTTGATTTTTTGGAAGTATATTATTTTCATTTATCCACTCATTTAGTTCAATAAGTAGAACCTTGGCAAATATTTTAGCTGGTATATCTAACATGGCTAACATTCTGTAGTTTCGTGGATCACCCTGTACACCGTTATTTGTGTATGGGGAGGATGATACTTTCACGCCACGTCTCAGGGATGACACCAGATTTTCCTATATAGCGGTACAAAACACTATAGTAACTTTGCCCATAGCTCAGGAGAGCATTACAAGTACCATCGGGGCCTGTTGCTCTGGAGGTATGTAGTTTTTCAATTATTTTCTTCAGGCTACTCATGGTGTAATTACCATCCCATTCCGCTCTTACAGCCTCAGTAATCTTCTCTTCTCTCCTATACAAACCCAGGGTAGATTTAACATGAAGAATCCATTTGTTTTCAGGTACACTATTTACAGGTAAACAACTCTTCTTAGTGGCGTTAATTGGCGTCCACATTCCACAATGGTTATTGGTCTGCGCACATAATGCAATAGATCGCCATGCTTCTTCCTCTTTATATTTACGATAATGCCGTAGCCATACCCCCTATTGTTTTTTCTCTTGCTTTGTTAACTTCGCAGATTCATCAATTCTAGAATTTGTTATCTCTTTGATATATTGTCTAAGCTTTTGTTTGACCTTATGAATTTCACAGTCAAAAGTCTTGTTTTTATTATGTGAAAGGTTCCATCTTTCTCCAATACTGACGTATTTCTGTTTCTTTGCAGTAACTAATTTAACTTTATTAACAATTTGCTCAAATGCCTTTATTATTTCATTTGGGCATGGATCAGTTGCTTGTTGTTCTATAAATTTCACTAGCTCGTCTTGAGCGATCTGATTTGCTTTTGTTAGTTCTGTAGGATTCCAAATGATCCTCTTTGCTGCTGCATTAATTTCTATATTACCATTCAATTGGTAGACATTCTCTTTTCTATGGAATTTCGTCAGTAGATAGAGTGGAAGATGGTCACTTTCCTCTCTTACCCCTACAGCAATATCTATTGCCAGTGTGTCAGCGCATTTGTTTACAAACATATAGTCTATTGTTGAAACACTACCATATCCCACCCGTGTTACACCACATGCTGCGTCGCCAGTGGTGTTTCCATTTGGCATTCTCATTTGATGTTTTATCAGCATATTTGCCCATAGTCTACCATTACTGTTACAAAATCCATGCGCAATAGGTCCCGATCTGTATTCCGAGGTCGTATGATTATCAGGAAGCATAATTTTAGCATTAAAATCCCCTACTAAAAGTATGTGGATATCTTGGCTGTTTACCTGCAGAATTTTAGACAGAGTAGCAATATTTATTTTATCATTAGTTCCATTTGGTGGATTATATACATTAATTACAAAAATGTAAAAATAAAATAATTACCAATAGGTAAGGGAATTCTACTAAGTTTGTTTTAATTTTTACTGCTAATACCATCTCATTTGACCACTTAGTGTTTTCTCCGGTCCATGGATTTGAAATTAGCAGTCCCCTTTTGGGCGGCCTTTTTTCCCTTTAGTGGCCACACTTTGTATGGTGTTACGTCCATAAAAATCACTTGATTTATCGAGCAAGGTTTCTTGGAGTGCTATAACACAAAACAGATCTATGTTTTCTATCAGTCCTCCATCCTCAACATAGTGAGAATGCCCGTTAGTGTTCCAAGACATGATTATTCCTATGTCATCGGGGACATTGCTGAAAATGGGTTTTAAAAACAGATGGCAAACACTACCAATACCCATCTGTATTCTCAGTTTCGTAACTTTCTAGATTGGTTTTCTTTGTGGGCTTATTATTAGAACTGAGACCATCTCTCTTCTGTTGGATAGAGGAACAGACTTCTCCTAGATTATTGCTTAACACTTCAGCTGACCTATTTGGTGAGTCCTTTCTAGGCTCTATTTCTGTTGTTTTCTGAGCCTGTATTGGAATTGGCATTTGTTGATTTTTTACTTTTTGCATCGATGTTTCTTGCCATCTGTATCCCAGACTGTCAAATAGGTCACGGTATTGAAGTATGTATTCTAAAATGACTATCTCTACACCACACATTAGAAATAGACTGTTTCGGCGTAACTAGCTGATCAAAAATTTTGAAATCTCTCGAATTCACTATCCTCAGTGGCACAATAGTTGTACAGAGGTCCAAAATTCGGCGTCTATCAAGTAACTCAGCCTTATATGATTCTTCTATAGCTTGGAATTGTAGTGCTCTAACATAATTCACTGGGTCGCTTTTCTATCTATGATCTCCCTCAGGTTTATTACTTGTAGTCAGCTTACGGCTACTATCAGTTCTTATGTCTGAAGTATTGGATATCATGGGTTCGGCAAATAGTTTTTGTATATCTTTAAGCACTTTATTAGATATTCCGCCTTCATTATCTATCTTCACTTTACTTACTTGCTTCTTTTTGGAGCTCAGTATCCATTTATCCAATGTCAGAGGCCCAATATTAGTGGGAGAGGCAACATCTCTACAGTTATTCTTATTTTTTATTGTTTTTTCCACTTGTTCTTTAGCAGGCTTTTCCTTTATTTGCTTATGAATAGCCACTCTATGTTCCCCTACATAATTAGGTTCCTTAGTTATGTGTGTGGCTTTTGACAAGGTTAGAACTTTTAGCTCAGGGTTCACTTTGCAATCTTCACTAATCCTATCTACAGTCATTTCATTCATTATACAGCCATTCTTATTTTTAGTTTCATTACAACTTCTATACATGGCTGATTGGTGTATTTTGTTCTTTTTCTGTCTTCTTACTTTCATATTTTTCGTGTTTTTCCTACCATATATATTTTGTTCAGTTCTTTCAGATATCGTATAGCGGGATTCAACAAAATGATTACACTCTATGTGCCCTTGTTTTATTAGCATTGCTGCTCCCACAGAAGAGCTGATTGGCATTTGTGACTTATCTGTATTAACACCAACCTCAGTAAAGGATTTCCTGCCTCCAATTATACTTTTATGTATTTAAATGGAGTGCACATCCAGCTTCCTTTCAATGTTGTCACATTTGCCTACTAAATCAGTTAGAACTTCCTCTGTATCCATTGCCACAAAACTAACATTACTAGATATGGGTATGTTACTAGCAGGGGAACTGTTACCATTAGTCTGCATAGGGGATAAACAATCTATAGATTTGATAGATTTTCCACTGTCTGCCAATCCCTCGGTACATGTAAATAGACCCGTTTTAGGGTCTACAATTATCCTGCTGTCTTCTCCATATTTAAGGGACATCGCAGAAGTTTCAGTAGCAGTATAAAAAGTACCAGGGAGCAATCCTGTGTTTGTCTGGATCAAAGGCATAATATCAGGTTCGTTAGTGACATGCTCATTCATCAGAGGGGTTTCTATATTAATTGCTTGCGATTTCATCATTTCACAGAGGAGATTATTTCTCCTCGCATCATGAAACGCATTTAGATTGTATTGGTTTTGTTTCTCCCATAGAGTAATTTCACGACATTTCTTTCATTGGAACATAGCAGCTAGCTATTGTTTCATCGGTATCTGCTGGGTCTTTTTTTTTTTTAACTTTGTTCATTTTAAATCAAGGCAGGTTGACAAATGCACGGCACATTAAGCAAAAACATAGGCATGTTGAATCCCATGTATTTTCCTAAAAAGTCTCTTCCCCCCCACCTCCCATTCCCCCGGCCATGTCCCTCTGTCCCAGGTCATCCGCCTTCTGTTCCATTATCTATGTGTCAGGTTCGGGGTTTTCCATATCCTTCAGAGTCCACCGAGCTTTAATGGGTTTGTAGGTCAGGGCGAGGAAACGCATGTCATACTCCAGGACTGGGGCCCAAACGTTCTGGAATCGGTGGAGGACTCCTGCTCTTGCTGCAGTCACCTTTTCTGCGATCAATATGTCCCAGAACTTTGTCCACCACTGGGCTATAAGGGGTCCTTCTGGGGACTTCCAAGAGCGGGCCAGCACCATTTTCCCAGCCAGAAGACATTGGGTCAGTAACTTTGCCCTCTTTCCAGCGCGTGGGTAAATCCCGGGGACCGGTACCCCCAAGAGGACTGGCTCTGGTTCCAGCGGAATCGCTGTTCCGGTGATTTCTGCGATGATTTCCAGGCATATTTTCCAGAATTGCTGGGACTTCGGACATGTCCACCACATGTGGAAGAACGAGCCCGGGGGACCGCAACCTCTCCAGCAAGAGTGGTCCAATTGGGGGTTCATGTGATGGAGTCTAAGGGGGGGTAGTACCACCGTAGCATAATTTTGTATGCACATTCCCTGTTAGTGATGCAGGTGGACGAGGTGTGTGTTCGGGTCCAGATGTCCCCCCAGGTCTGGTCCTTTTTAGGGTGTCCCAGGTCTGCCTCCCATTGAGCCATGCAACGAGTCCTTGTACTTAGAAAGTCGCCCAGAAAGCACCTGTATAGGGTGGGCACTCTACCCCGCGCCGGAAGGTCCTTGAGAGTCAGTTCCAGGGCAGTTGGGGGGCGCGTTGCCGCCTGCAGGGTTTGGGGGTGTGAGCACCAGTGGCGCAATTGGATATAGGTAAATCTGTCCCTTTCCTGGAATTGGAACTTAATTTTACATTGCTCAAATGTGAGGGGTACCTCTCCCGCATATAACTGGTCTATAGTCTCCAGGCCGCCCCTTATCCAGTTTCGAAAATTGCGGGGGTTCGCTCCAGGTGAGAAAGCCAGATTGTGAAATATCAGGGATTGAGGGCTGAGACCTCTCGGTACCCCCTTTCGTTTCAGGGCCCAGTCCCAGGGGCTTAGAGTGTGTTGAGTTGCTAGGAGGAGGTCCCCCCAGTGTGTTCTGAGAGGGGGCAGGATGTGTGGTAGGAAACGTAGGGGTAAAGGCACTTGTGCATACTCCAGTTCTACCCATCTAGGGCGGTTTGTGACCGTTTGCCATGCGTGGATCTGTGCTAGTTGGGCCGCCACTCTGTAAGCCTGTAGGTCCGGGACCCCTAGCCCTCCCAGTTTGGAGCTTCCCAGAAGTGTCTTAAGGGGGATTTGCGCCTTCTTACCTCTCCAGATAAATTTCAGCATCTTTCACTATAGGTTTCGAAGGGTTGGGGCGGGGATTGCCACTGGGAGGGAGGCACAGGCGTAGAGGATCCTCGGGAGGAGGTTCATCTTGCAAGCTGTTACGCGTCCCAGTAGCAAGATTTCCTGGGTCGTCCAACGCTTCAAGTCGCCTTCCAGTTCTTTGAACAACCAGGGAAAGTTAGCTTTATACGTGTCTTTCGGGTCTGCCGGAATGTAGACCCCTAGGTATGGGATCGCCTTCTTTTCCCACTTGACTGGGCACATTTTAGCTAGAGGTTTCTGTTCTCCCGGGGTGAGGCCAACGCACATGGCCGTTGATTTAGAGAAGTTTACTGAGAAGCCTGACACCTCTCCGTAGCTAGCTATTTCTCTCAGTGCATGCTTCAGGGATGAGCGAGCCTCCGAGATCATGAGCAGAACATCATTAGCGGATAGGGTAATTTTGTGTTGTGAGGTGTCGCCTTGTGGGCCTTTGATCCGCTCGTTTTGCCTAATTCTCTGGGCGAAGGGCTCCATGGTGAGCGCGAAGAGAAGGGGCGACAATGGGCAGCCCTGCCTGGTTCCACATGACAGGGGGATCGGAGCCGAGCTGTATCTGTTGATCCTCAGGAGGGTCTTTGGTCCCTTATAATTGGCCAGGACCATTGTTTGAAATGCTGTTGCGAAACCAAAGTCCTCTAAAGTGTGTCTCATGAAAGCCCAGTCCACCCTGTCAAATGCCTTGGCCGCGTCCAGGGCCAATAGAACCAATTTCTGGGAGTCCCGGGAGGCGAGGTCCACCAGGTTTAGGGTTCTCCGAATGTTATCCCCTGCTGCCCGGTGTAGGATGAAGCCTGCCTGATCCGGGTGAATGATCTCCGGCAGGACGGACTCAGACGATTCGCCAAGATCTTCGAGTATAGGTTTGCGTCTATGTTTAGTAGTGCTATTGGTCTATATGAGGTCAGGTCTCTTGGATCTTTCCCCGGCTTGGGCAGGAGGATGGTAGTTGATTCCTGCATAGAGGGGGTGATCGAGCCGGACTCCATGAAGGAGTTGAAAAGTGTCACCAGGGGAGGAGTTAGCTGGGGTCTGAATAGTTTGTAGAACCTTCCCCTGAAATGGGCGCCTCCAATTTTTCACGTGCTATGTCGGGGAGTTGAGGCAGCGCTGCCTTTTGTAAGTACTCCATTTGCTGCGATGAGTTCCGTGGGGTAGCTGTCATGACCTGGGTGAGGTGATCCACTGCTAGTTGTTGTTTTTGGAGTTCTGAGTATTGAATGACTCCCTTGGGGTCGCGCAGGCCAGCGATCATGTTAGTTTGCCGCAATTTGGCCAGTTTGGCCACCAGGATTTTGTTTGCCTTGTTGTTCTTAGCATAGTATGATTGCTTGGCCTTGGCCAGGAGCAGTGCAGTTTGTTCCGCATAGTGAGCCTCTAACTTCTTCCTGGCTATGCGTAGGGCTCGCTGTGTCCTGGGGGACCAGCCCTTCTTCTTGTGGACCTCCTCCGCTGCCCTAAGCTCCTCCTCCAAGGCTATTCGGGTCTGTCGCCTATTCCGGTGATAGGCCGCTCCCTGGGCGATCAAGGTGCCTCTGACCACTGCCTTCATGGCGTCCCAATTGTTCACTACCGAGGTGTCTGAGGCTTGGTTTTCTTCGAAGAAGTCTTTGATTGCCCTTGCCATCTCGTCCCTAGTTGCCATGTCATTGAGAATTGGGTCATATAACGTCCATCTGCGCAGGTTGCTGGGTTTAGGGTTCTGTGCTCGAATCTCCAGGATAACCGGGGCGTGGTCGGAGAGGGCTCTTGTGCCGATGGACACCTTCTTGATGAAGGCCAGGGTTTGAGGGGAGGTCAGGAGAAGGTCAATCCTTGAAAATGTTCGGTGGACGGACGAATAAAAGGAATAGTCTGTTTCGGTTCGGTGGAGCACCCGCCAGGCGTCTACCACCTCCATGGATCTAAACAGCTGAAGGAGGCTTAGCGCCTGGGTGAAGTCGCTCGAGGTCGGGGGTGGGATTTGTCTTTCGTGGGAACTGGCGCTCCGTTAAAAAGTCTCCTCCGATTATCGTTTGGCCTTAAAGGAAGGGTGACAGGGAGGAGCCCAGTGAGTCATAGAAATTCGATTGGGCCGAGTTGGGAGCGTATACTGAGACGAAGGTGTACAGATCTCCCAGTAGGAGGCATTTGACTGCTATAAATCGGCCTTCTGGGCATGTTTTCATTTCTAGTATTTGTGGGTTAAGATCCTTCCTGAAGAGAATTTCTGTGCCACCTTTCTTGATCCCTCCTGAGGCAAATAATTGGAGTGGGAATAAACGAGAGCGGAGCCGGCTAGTGTCCGCCAGTAACAGGTGGGTCTCTTGGAGCATGGCCACCGCCTCCTCCTCCTCATCTTGGAGTTTTAATAGGACCACCTTTCGTTTATTGGCAGAGTTCAGCCCATTGACATTTAGAGAGAGGAGTCTCAGGGTTTGGTGGTCTGGTGCCAGGTCACTCCCCGTCATTTGTGTTGGGGGGTGGGGGGGTCGAAAGAGAGTGGGTCAACTGCCATTTCCGGTGTGAGCTAGGGCACTGCCATCCTGCACCTGAGGTTTTTACATGTGCCTCCAACAGGAGGACGCAACTTCCATTAAAGAGTGGGCCGACATTGTGCGTGCGGACGCACTCTTGGCCAACTGGGCCAACTAGTAACTCGAAGGTTGTGTACCGTAGGGTTCCAAGGACCACAAGGTGAAACTGTCCTTGGCGTGGGTATGAGCCGTGGGCATGGCCCGCCACCACCGTCGTTGCGCTTCATCTATTTAGCGATGAGCTTGCAGTTCCTTAATTGGAGGAAGTCGGAGGGGCCGAGGCCATTGCCGAGTAAGTTCGTGAGATGTAGGTCCACCTCTGGTTACCTTCTCCTATTGTTCCGCTGTATCTTGGACCATGAGGAGTGCCTGGGCTTCGGGGAGGGGGGAGGTTCAGGGTCTCAAGCCGCCTCTAGGGTCGGTGAGGAGGCCTCCCTGGGTGGAGCGGATTCATAATTCTATGTGCATCCTCCATGTGACTAATTCGTCGTGTAGTGTCTTTGAATGTAAATTGCAACGCCGTCGGGAATAGCCATCTATATCGCACTTGTTGATCCTGGAGGAACAGTGCCAGGGTTCGTTGGGCTCTTCTTTTCTGAAGAGTGAATAAAGAGAGATCTTGATAGATCTGAAGCGGTGTGCCCTGGAAGGAAAGCTAGTCTCCAGTGCGGCTAATCGCTGAGATGGCCTCCTTGGTTGTGAAGAAATGGACCCTGTTAATGACATCGGGGGGGAGGTCTGAGTCTTCCCCCTGGCGTGGGCGCAGTCTGTGGGTTCGGTACAGTAAAAGCTGGGATTTATCCAGGCCTGGGAGCAGAGCTTGGAAGAAGTTCCCAATGTATTCCGGTAGTTTTTATTATCGGGGATGGAGGACGGAACGCCTCGAATCCGGAGGTTATTACGACGCGCCCTGTTTTCCAGGTCCTCTTGTTTGAATTCTAAGATCTCATATTTGTCTTGTAGGGCATGAATGGATCACCGGATTTCCGCCAGGGCGGACGTGTGATCTTGTGAACGTTCCTTAATCTCTCCCAGCCTCTGCTCCACCTCTGGTCTGTCTGTTCTACCTTGGTAGTGAGTTCCGCTAGGCAGGAGCGAAATTCCGATTTAATGTCCGCCATGAATGCCACTAGGTCCCCCCTGGTAGCTAAGGCATCTTTTTCCTCTTGCTGCTTTTGTGGAGTGAGTTTAGAGGGGTCTTGCTTCTTGCTTTTGTCTGATGCGGTGAACATAGTGGCTATGTCCGAGCCTTTGCTGGGTTTTGTTTGTCTGGACATGGCGGCCACGCAGGGGGCCAGATCCGGGGGGGGGGGCGTCGAGGGGTTCTCCTGGGGGCACTTGGGTTGCAGAGTCAGATCCGGCGGAGTCTTGGGTATTGCTGGGCCGGTTGGTGACGCACCTCCAAGGATAGATATTGTGGGGCCTTGTCGCCCATAGGGAAGAGCCGCGGGTCAGCTCCGTTGCACCCAACCAGGAGGGCTTGTTGAATGGGTATGTGGGCTCGTGGGGGAGGTCGTGTTCAGTTGGGCCTCAGCCAGTGGGGTTGACAATGTGGCACGTTGGGCCAGATAAGCGTGGGTTCGTTATGGGTTGTTGTGGACGTGTGCTAGCAATCCTCTGTGGACTTCTGCAATGGGAAAAGATCCTGCGGATCTGCCGACGGTCTGTGCCAATGGGGCCGGATCCTGCGGTAGCTGTGGTAGTCTGCAGAGGCGGGCGGGGGCTCCGTAGGTGTAGCTGGTGGCCCTCGGCAATGGGAGTAGTGTGGAGGGAGTTGGGGCAGTTGTTGGTGTTAGTAGTCCCCGCCCAAGATGCAGGCCAGGTCCGGTTCACTGCGCCTGGTTGTATTAGCGGAGCTGTCCATGTTTCACGAGGCTCATGAGGCCGTAGGTGGGCTGTGGGTCGGGAGCGAGGTTCCCTCCAGGGCCTCCCACCCCCGACGCTGCAGCACCTGCTCCTCAGCTGGGGGACTCCGGCATCGAGCGCCGGGAGCAGCGCCTATGTTCCTCCGCGGGACGAGTTGAAAGGGGGGGCGGGGAGCACCCACCGTATCGATGCTGTTCCCGGTTCTGTGCGGGGCCCGACAGGGTCTCCCACAATCACGGGCGCTATGCGGCCCGAGCGGGAGCCGAGGCCGGATTCTCTGTGGGGGCTCCTCCCCCACTCTGGGTCGTCGAGCGCCGCTTGGCTGCCTGGTCTGGGGACGCCGGATGGCGGGCGTCCCTCTGCGCTCCAGCGTGTTTCCTCCGCAGGGCCTCAGGTTAGCTCGGGGAAAGAAGTGGGAGGGAGGGAGCCATCCGCCTCATGTCTCCTGCACATGCCGGGGCCCAGAACCCGAGCAGAAGCCTCGAGCGCAGCAAGCGTGCGCACCAGGCAGGGACCGAAGCGGGACCGCTTGTCGCCGGCAGGTCAGGGGGTGCGAAGGGCGCAGCGGTGCAAGATGACAGTTCGTTTCTTCTCCTCGGCCTCTTCAGCGTTCGTGCTCCCGGGCTCCTACATGGCTACCATCTTGGTTACCAGCTTCAACGGCTAGTTTCGGGCCCAACGCTCCTGCATTAGACGGTCATCTTCGAGCTAGGCATGCTCCAACGGTTCCGATTACCTCGGATGGGATCGATGGCCCATTGGGCTCAAAGGAACCGCTTAATTTTAGCGGCGGGAATCTCCCGGGCGGCTTCAAGGGAGTGACGACATAGATGGCGCTTTAAGCCACGCCCCGTCTGCTGGGTCTTTTAAAGCCAATGCTAGCAGTTTAGAGTCAATACATGGCAAGTTTGACATTAAATCATGTACTAACTCACCCCGGCTGATTTCTTTTTCAGAGATCGTCATCAAGGGAGAGGTAGCTGTGGCGTCGATCTTCTTAAAGAAAGATGTCATCTTGGCTAACTTTCCTTCAGTCAGCAAGCCAGGTTTAGAAATAATTCTGGGTTTGCATGTTCTGCTCGGTCTTTTAACTGTATCTATATTTGGGGCATTACTTTGTGTATTCATTGTATTTTCACTCTCTCTCCGCATTTTAATGCGGGAGCGCAACTCCGTAAAATGTGATCTTCTATTACTTTTTACTAGACCTCAAATATCAAATAGTAAACGTTTCCACTCTCACCGAGCACCTTACTATAAATCACGTTCTCAGCCGCCTAACAACTGTTTTCTAATATGCAAAAGCCCTCTACCTTCCACACTGCTCGCGATACAGCGAAAAGCAAACAGTACTTGCCGGTACTTCCAGGTGCGCGCATAGGGTGCGCTATGCCTGGGTAGAACAAGTTACTCTCTTACCTGGTAACGTTCTTTCGATGGGATGGTCCGACGACGTATTCCATATCTATGACAGTAATCACCTGAGCTGTGCTGCTTCGGGAAATCTTCGGCGTCTGCGTCCTGCGTCGATGATGTTGATACGCCGCCCTCGAGGACCTCCTCCGCGGCCGACATCACTGGATGTTATAAGTAGGACGCACGACGCCTGTAGCCTCAGTTGTAGTTTTTTCCCAGAATGTGTGGCACCAGTCTTCTGCCAGTCTGACACACAAAGCCTTGCGGAAACGTAAGCTACAATCGCATAAGAAATTCTGTAGCAGGGAAGGCAGGGAGGGAGCGATATGGAATACGTCGTCGGACCATCCCATCGAAAGAACGTTACAAGGTAAGAGAGTAACTTGTTCTTCGAGGGGATTGGGTCCTCTGACGTATTCCATATCTATGACAGACTCCCAAAGCAGTACCAATGCAAGGAGGTGGGAAAAGAATTTAGAAAACAGAAATTTAGAATGCCCAATCAAATTGCGGGGGAAAGGACCGCCTTGCCAAAGGCCAGATCCTGCCCACGGATGGAATCGAGGGAGTAGTGACATACAAAAGTATGTACCGAAGCCCTGGTGGCTGCATTACAGATGTGACGAATAGGAACACCCCTCTGTAGGGCAGTAGAGGCAGCCATACCCCTGGTAGAATGGGCCCGCAAGCGGACCGGTGGGTCCTTACCCCCCAAGCGGTAACACTCAGAAATAGCCAGAATAATCCAGCGAGACAAAGTCTGTTTCGTCACAGCTTGTCCCAAACGCTTTACAGCGTAACCAATGAAGAGTTGATCGTCCACTCTGACCCGGGACATGCGTGAAATATAAAAGCTTAAAGCTCTCCTAGGATCGAGCATATGAGCCTCTCCTCTTCCTTACCAGGATGTGGAGGAGGATAAAATGCCAGAAGAACAACCTTTTGGCCTAAATGAAATTCCCATTCTTCGGAAGAAAGGAAGGACGAACTCTAAGGACAAACCTGTCCTTCTGAAATACAGTGAAGGGTGGCTTAATTGAAAGTGCCTATAACTCACTCACTCTACGAGCGGAAGTGACCGCAACCAAAAATACAGTTTTAAGAGTTAGCAGCCTCAAAGGGCATGAATGCAAAGGCTCAAACGGAGCACCCATCAGAAACTTGAGAACAAGGTTCAAATCCCAACCGGGCACCTGGAAAGGTGACGGAGGGAACACATTAGTGAGCCCTTTCAGAAACTGAGAAATTAAAGGAATTTTAAAATAAGAACACTCCTCCGAGCGCTTAAATATGGACAGCGCCGCCAGGTAACCTTTAACGGTACCCATTTGCAAGCCCCTGTGGGCTAAAGAAAGCAAAAAAGACAGAACCATGGGGATGTCACATGCAAAAGTATCAACATTCTGAACTCTGCACCAGTCGCAGAATTTACGCCAACGGCACAGGGACTTGGTTGTGGGCCTTCTGGCCGAAAGCAACACCTCAGTCACACCTTCAGGGAGGTCCCAATCCTTATACCTCAACCTTTCAGAAACCAAGCGTGAAGGTTGAGGGATCTGACCTCTGGATGGAGAACCTGACCCCCCCCTCCCTCGAGAGCAGATCGTCTCGGTAGGGAAGACGACGTGGAGGGCAGATGGACAAGTCGAGAAGGACCAGGTACCACGTCCTCCGGGCCCATGCCGGAGCAATGAGGATCATCTGGGAACCGAACCTCCGTAACCTCCGCAGCACTTGCGGGATGACGGGGACTGGAGGAAAGGCGTACAGCAGTGGAAATGACCAGTCCACCACAAACACGTCTCCTAAGGCTCCTCTTGGAGGAAATTCCTGCGAGCAAAACCTCTTGCACTTCCGGTTGACACTGGAGGCGAAGAGATCCATTTGAGGGGTCCCCCAAAGGGGGAAGATCTCCAGGAGAATCTCCTGAGACAACTCCCACTCGTGAGAGATCGCGCTCTGCCTGCTCAGAGCATCCGTCTCGTTTTCGTCTCCAGCCAGATGAACTGCCAAGGTCGAAACTTCCTGCTGGATTGCCCAGAACCAGAGCTGCATCGCCTCCCTGCACAGAGGAAGTGACCCTGCCCCCCCCCCCCCATTTTTGTTGAGGTAGTGCATGGCCACCGTGTTGTCCGTCAGGATCAGGACATTCTTCCCTCGCACAGTCAGCAGAAAAGCCTTCAGGGCTAGCCTGACAGCCCTCAGCTCCAACAGATTGATATGGAGTCTGGACTCCGACAGAGACCAACGACCGCTGACTGTCAACTCATTGCCATGAGCTCCCCATCCCGCGAGGGATGCGTCCGTCACAATCGTCACCTCCGGCCAGGGTAGCCAAAATGGAGCCCCCGTCATCAGATTGTCTTCGACGGCCCACCACAGAAGGTCCTGGGCGACTGAGGGCGGCACCTGAACAGGGTCCGACAACCTGCCGGAGGACTGAGACCACTGGAGCTTGAGTGCCCATTGCAAAGATCTCATCCGCAACCTGGCCTATGGCACCAGAAGAATGCAGGATGCCATGAGGCCGAGCAATCTCAAGAACTCGAACACTGGGAGACTCTGTGCAAGCTGAAACTTGTGCACCATCTGCTGAATGTGATGAGCCCTCACCTGGGGAGGAAAACACTGCCCCAGGGACGTGTCGAGCACTGCTCCGATGTACTGGAGCCTCTGAGTTGGTGTCAAATGGGACTTCTTTAAGTTGAGGGAGAAGCCCAGCTTGTGGAGGGAGTGGCAGGTGACTGACAGATGATCCAGGACTTGCTCGGGAGAGCGTGCCCTGATCAACCAATCGTCCAGGTAGGGGTAGACGTGAATCCTCCTTTCCTGAGATGCGCTGCCACCACTACCATGAGATTGGTGAAGACCCTCAGGCAGAGGTCAATCCGAACGGCAGGACCCGAAACTGAAAGTGCGAGTCGCCAACCGCGAACCTCAGGTACTTCTTGTGCTTTGGATGGATCGGCACATGAAAATAAGCATCCTTGAGGTCGAGAGACACCAACCAGTCCTGAAGTTGAAGGGACTGGAGGACTTGAGAGAGAGTAACCATCTTGAACTTGTCCTTCCTGAGGAGTTTGTTCAAACCGCGCAAGTCCATGATGGGTCTCAATCCCCAGTCTTTCTTAGAAATCAATAAATAAGGGGAATACCATCCCTTGTTCCTCTCCGCTACAGGCACTAGTTCTATGGCGCCTTTCTCCAGCAGGGATTGAATTTCCTGCGCAAGGAGCGGATCTGGACTCTTCAAAGAGAGATTCCCTGGTGGATTGTCGTGAGGCCACTGCCGGAAAGGAAGACAGTAGCCGTGGGCTATGATCTCCAGAACCCACACATCTGAAGTAATGGCGTGCCACTCTACAAGATGCTGCGCCAGCCTTCCCCCAACTGGCGAACCATGGGACATGGCCTCATGACTGAGCTGAAGCGGCTGCGGCGTTGTCTGAGGGCAAAGAGGCAACAGCCCGGGCGGCCTTGGCACCTCGGGTACCCTGCTTTCCACCTCTGGCACTCCTACGGTGGCCCCTTTGACTGGCAGCTCCTCTCGCTTTACCAGAGGATGAGTAATAACGAAAGGAACCTCCCCTCCATTGTTGTCCCCTAGGACGAAAAGGTGGAGGTTGTCGAACTGCAGCGCCCAACGACTTCGCTGCAGCTTTGGAGGTCTGCAAACTCTCAAGGCTCTCATCAGCCTTGCTGCCAAAAAGATGTTCCCCATCAAAGGGCATGTTGAGGAGCCGGGCCTGCACATCAGGAGCAAACCCCGACTCCCGCAACCACGCAAACCTGCATATTACGGTGCTCGCCGCCATGTACCGGCTGACGCAATCTGACATGTCCAAACCCGACTGAATGGCCTCACAAATGGCATCCTTGCCATCCTGGACCATAGTGAATAAACCATCCCGTTTATCCCCTTCGGGAATATGTTCAGGCGCTAGGGAAACACAGTTCCACAGAGTGTGCGTGAAATGAGACAAGGCACATACAGAGTTGGCCGCCTGAAGCGCCATACCCCCTGAAGAAAACACTTTCCTCTCCCAGCCGTCAAAACGCTTGTCGTCCCCATCAGGAGGAATGGTAGGATACGACGCCTGCTTTGCCAGGGCTGTAGCCACCTGCACCACCAAACTCTCCGGAGCGGGGTGCGTGGTCAAGTAGCAGGGGTCGCTACTGGCTGGGCGGTATTTTCGCGACAAAGATGCCCACTGCCGGCAGATTCTCCGGAGCAGTCCAGGCCGCGGCCACCCTCCTCTATAGAGCCATATGAAACGGCAGTACCGGGTCAGTCGGTGGACCTTGGTCGAGGATATCCGTAAGGTCATCCTGAAGAAAACCCCCCATGGGGAGCAGACCACCCACAAGTACTCGGTGACCCTAGACATAAGGCGCTGGTACGATGAGTCGGCATGAGTGCCAGGCTCAGGCCTACAAAACTCCACCTCCGGAGAGGTGTCCAGACCACTTGCGTCGTGCAGGGACTGATGCAGGTCCTCAATTTGGCTATGGCCCGAGAGAATCTCGTCTGGCACCGTATCGAGAACCATGCCATCATCAGAGCCCTCATCCACCTCTGAAATAAACTCAAGCTGGCAGTATGAAGGCACAGAATGTGGAACAAAGACATGCTTGACTTTAGCCAAAGCCTTTCTAGGGGGTTCCCCGTGCCACGGGGTACCTCCGACACCACAGCCTCGAAAGGCGTCGAGTGAAACGGTGTCGACGTCGAGTGAATTGGCGTCGACGTCGAGCGTGGCGCCGACAGCATAGACGGCTTCGACACTGGCCTCGAGGGTGGAGCCCCGAGCGTGTCCTTCGACAGCCTGGGCGCCAATGGCATCGACGACTTCCTTGGAGGTGGAGCCTCGAGAGAGTCCATCGAGGTCCTCGGCGCCACCGGCGTCGACGTCTTCGTAGAAGACTTCACAGGTAGAGACGGGCTTGAGCGCATTGAGGACCGGGACCTGGAATGGGCATGACGAGAACGATTCCCCTTGTCCGAGCGGGACCTTTCCCGCGAATCGTGCCGACCACCCGAGCCTGAAGGCGTGCAAGCAGTGTTTCTCGACCGATCACGACCGACCCCACTCGGAGGCGCGGACGGACCAGTGCCCTGCGATTCGAGAATCACTAGCATTTTCTTGCCGAAGGAAGCCCATTCCTCTGGCGTCGCATGCTTGGTGGGATAAGCGACCCGCCGACGGGAGGAGTCCTCAGATGAGGACGGGGAAGGCAACCAATGACGGCGCTTCGGGAGTGCCTCGAAGAGGCAGAGGAGTGGCGGGACCGACTCCGGGACCGAGACCCACTGGACTTCCGACGATGATGCAGAGTCGCCCCTCGAATCGTCTGTCGAAAGCCCCGTAGACCTCTACTTCCGTGGCTTGGACACCTTACCTACCGACAACTTCTTGCGCTCCCACAAGGCTTTGGACGTGAGCGACTGGCAGCCGACACAGTCATCCGTGTCATGGGCCTCCCCGAGGCACCAGAGGCAGGAGTTGTGCGAGTCCGTCACCGACATCTTGGACCCACAGTCCCCGCACTTCTTAAAGCCCGGACGCGGGGTGGAAGAAGAGGTAGACATCTTCACAATGAATATACTTCACAATACAAACAGGTTTGAAGAACCGAGAAAGAACAGAAACTCCAAAGAGTCGAGGCGTGCAGAGATCTCCGAAGCGAACACGTTCTCAGAAAAAACGGAACTGAGGCTACGGGCGTTGTGCGTCCTACTTGTAACATCCAGTGACGTCGGCTGTCGGAGGAGGTCCTCGAGGGCGCCGTATCGACGTCATCGACGCAGGAGCCGAAGATTTTTGGAAGCAGCACAGCGGTGGTGATTACTGTCATAGATATGGAATACGTCGGAGGACCCAATCCCCTTTAACTTATACTTTACTTCCTGTCACAAGGAGGGGGGGCAAGCTCACGTGACCGTGTTGGTCTGAATCTACAAGACAAAACAAAAAAGGACTTAGATTTTCAGCCATAGAGGCAATACTCCTCAGCACATTCACTAGCATACTCCACAGGCCACCTGTGTGGGTTTAATCAGGTCAGTGGTCAGCATTCCATTGGTTAACACAAACGGCAACACAATGTATTTACTTGGTTAAAGGAACAGTCCACTTCAGTGTTGCAGTCAAATGGCCCCTCCTGCCGAGTTTTGCAAAATTGCATGTAGCATTTTCTTCCAGCAAACAGTACTTGCCGGTACTACCAGGTGCGTGCGCATGGTGTGCTATGCCTGGGTAGTTATACTTTACTTCCTGTCACAAGGGGGGATGGCCAAGTTCACGTGACCGTGTTGGTCTGAATTTGGTTAAAGGAACAGTCCACTTTCAGTGTTGCAGTCAAATGGCTTCTCCTGCCGAGTTTTGCAAAATTGCACATAATGTTTTCTTCCAGCGAACAGTACTTGCCGGTACTTCCAGGTGCTCACACCATGGTCAGACCTATACATGATATATCAGTTGTACTCTGGGCAATTTGTATATAGAAATGTATTGATTAGCACAATTCGTTTTTGACAGAGGTTTATTTGGTTGCTGGAAGGAACTGAGTTTGCCAGTGACTTAACTGTGGCGGAATAATGATTTGGGGAATGACCGTAGTGGATATATCTGCAAGGGTATATGGAAAATTAGTATTAATTCAATTATGGATTGTAACTAGTGTTGCAATGGTAATTGTGTTAATATGCATAATGCTTATATTGATGTGTTCTTTTAATTGTCTAGTGAGAAAAGTAATTTGGTAATTGAAACACTATAAATTAAAAAGAAGAATAAAAAAGTAATCCACATGATTGGTGGGCTGAGTGTCAGTCTTCATGTGCACCCTTTCAAAGGGTCCGCAGCACAATTACGAAAAGGACTAGCAGCAATGTTTGGGTTAGTCAGAAGTCCCACCTTGCCATTGTGTCAGTGTTTGGTTCGATGAACTTCCAAACTATGGCTGCCAGAGTGGAGTGTTCTTTCACATGATGTCTCCATGTGTCTTCTTTGCATTCAGCCTGAAAACCTCTTGAGCCACTTAGTTCACATGTGTTCATGTTTTAGTAGAGCATTTGTTCTCGTGGGGTACCATTCCCATAGACATCGTTCTGCAAGACATTGAGAGATAATGTGCATGGTTCCTGCCAGGCTAGCATCTCTGTGGCAAATAACACTGGTGATAGGGGTCACATGTTTTAATTACTGTGTTAAGAGCCAGGAATGAGACACAGACACAGTTTATATTTGTGGTTATAGACTTTTATTGAAACAAAAGGAGGGGGTTGGAAAATTCCTCGCTATCCCTACTCTGAGAGGCATTTCTCTACCGAAAATAAATCTACGAGTCTGTCCGATGTCAAGATGCCCAAAGCAAATATGTGCTGTGTCCCAAATTCTATTTTGGCCCTCAAATTCTAAAATAAAACCTAATGTGAAAAGGGAAAGGTTTTTGACTTTGAAAAGGCATAGTTCCAACACAAAGTGTTCCAAATGGATAAAGTTCACAGTTCCAGAGGGGGCCTCCCTTCCCCGATTTCTCTTCACTGTAACTTAAACTTTTAAGGATATTTTCCTTGGGCTTCTTTTAGTCAACAAAACAACTTGTATGCAAAACAACTTGACTGTCAGTCTCACTTTTGGTAGGATACCTGGTATACTCTCCTGCCAGGTTTCCTCTCCTCATTAATATATTTTCGACACAGTCTTTGGTTATTCCCGATGTATCCTTCTCAGGACTTCCTGATGGGATTTACTTTACATACTGTCCAACTTGACTTTGCCTGGTATAATCTCCTGCCAGGACTTTCTCAGGTGTTACACTTAATACACTTGCAATTTGAATCTGCCTGGTATTCTCTCCTGCCAGGTATTTCTCATATGAACACACTTGCAACAACTTGAATCTGCCTGATATACTCTGTCAGGATTTTCTTATATGTTTCACTACGTGGACTCGCAAACCTAACAATATCTTATATTTATTCAGTTAGGTCTCTTTGATATATTGAGCCTCGTTCTTTCTCATATGCTTCATTTATTTTGATTTGCCTGGTGGGCAAATTGCCTCAGTGCCCCGGTGTCCCAGCTCCCCTTGACTAGATTTCTGTGCCGTGTGTCGGTTCTCCCGTAGCATGCCTGCAGTGGCTCTTCAGCGTCCCGTTTCTTCTTTACGGGTCTGCCGCCTCTCCTCGGTGGCTTTCATGTCCCTCATGGCTCCCGCTTGCCGGTTCTGGGTCTCTCTGGGCTCGAGCGGTGTGGAGGCTGCTTGTCGGTACCTGCGTAGAACAGGAGGTCTTCCCTGTCTTTTCTCTCATGGCATCCTTGCGGCAGACCGGTTCCTGCAGTATGCTCTTCTCTGCTTCCTCTATGAGCCGGTTGGCACCATGGACTTCGACAGCACAGTGGTCCCTCTGTCAATACCGAGAAAACTAGATTCTCCTAGTCAGCGTCTATCTCCTGTCAGCTGGTTTGATGGTTTAAGTGTACCTGCATCAAGTATGATCTTGCAACCACCAGAGAGCGGCTTGCACTTCTGGCCTTCAGCTTCCTCTTCACAGTACTTGTGTATTCAGAAAAAGGGAAGTCCATTCTTGATGAATTGTATACAGAGTATGGGGAAGGATTCTCAGTAGCGTTCATGGGTGGGTGAAGGGAGCTATCGCACTATGGCATTAAGGCATGGGGAATGGTCTCGTCCGATGAGGTCATGTCACTCCCCTGAGGGTTGCCTACCCCATGTGATCCACGCCCTCGAGATCAACGACCTCATCACCACTCTTGGCCTAGACCTACTTGCCATTACGGAAACCTGGCTCAACGAGGCCTCCGGTCCAGCAATCACACTCGCTCTCCCACAGGGCTACTCCATTCTCCGCCAGGACAGACTACTCTCCAAAGGTGGAGGTGTTGCTGTCATATCCAGGGATAAGCTCCCCGTTAGACTAGGCAGCCACACTTGGGAAGGTAACACCGACTTCCTCTCAGCCAAACTAGCCCTATCAGCAAACTGCACTATAAATATCCACATTTTATACAGGCCTCCCGGCACAGCTCCCGACTTCCAAGGGCAGCTCCTCGACAACCTAAGCAATAACCTAAAAAACTCCACCAAAACTATCTTACTCAGCGACCTTAATCTCCGTCTCACCTACCCCAAGGACAAAGAAGCCTCAGCCCTTGATAGGGAACTCAAAAACCTTGGTTTCTCACAAAAAATCACTCACCTCACCCACTCTAAAGGTTGCACACTTGACTGGGTGGCAGACCATAACTGTTCCTACACCATAACCTCCAGCCAGGCATACCCTTGGACGGATCACAACTGCATCCAATTCTCCATCCCCACTAAACCCACCACAAACCACTCTCCTATGCCCCCCAGCTATGGTCAGAAGCTCCAAAAAACTCACTGCAAACAACCTCTGCCCCCTCCTAGATGTCAAGGAACTGAAACCCCCTTTTCGCTAATGACCCCAACTCCCTTGCTGACATCTATGCTCATACTCTCGCTAGAGCCATCAACACCATAGCCCCGATTGAAGTAAAGAAAACTAGAAAAAAATCCATGAACACCAACTCTTGGTTTACGGATGACTTACTAGTCCTCCACTCAAAAAAAGGTGCTGCCCTAACCCACTGGCAGTCCAACCCATGTGACTCCAACAACGAAGAATTAAAAAGAATCTCAAAGCAATACAAAAAGCGATCTTCCATGCCAAATCCAATGCCATCAATCTCCGAATCTCAAAGCCAACTGCAAGTCCAAGGAGCTGTTCTCCATCTTCAAAGACCTCACCACCCGGCCCACCAGCCCCGACGAAATGATTAAAGACTAAGCGTGGTGCACCAGTATACAAGCAGCACTTCTAAACAAAATCTCTCTTCTCTAAGACAAAATACAAACACAACGCATTACCCAAATCCGACTCTGACCCCCCCTGCCACACCCACTACTTTCACGCAACAGCCTCTCTCTATAACCGAAGTCACAGCTTCAACACCTCAAACCATCCACATGCAAAGGTGACATCTGTTCTCCCAACATCATTAAAGATAGCGTTGGCTCCTTGGCCCCCCACTCATCATTGCATTCATTAATGCATCCTTCACCTCCGGTATCGTCCCATCCAGTCTAAAAGAAGCTTGGGTCAGCCCCTTTCTTAAAAAAGCCTTCCCTTGATCCCTCCTTCCCTAACAACTAACACCCCATCACCCCCGTCCCATTCCTGCTTAAGATCCTAGATAAAGCCGCCCACAATCAGATCCAGCACTTCTTTGAAAACAACTCCATCCTAGGCAAAAGACAGTCCGGATTCCGTAAAGGCCATGGCACCGAAACTGCCCTCTTGGACCTAAAAAAATAAACAGCTAAGATAATGGACAAAGGTAAACCAGCCCTCCTACTGCAATTGGACTTATCAGCCGCATTTGACGTCAATCACAAAACACTCACTTCCCACCTGACCAATGCAGCCCACTTCGCCAAACAGGCCTCCTCTTGGATAACCTCCTTCCTAGAAGGCAGAGCTATGAAAGTCTTCTCAGACTCTGCCAATGCTGCTCCCACCACCATCCACTGCGGTGTTCCCCAGGGATCATGCACTCCGCCCACTCTCTACAACCTGTTTACTAAGCCCCTTTTTGACAAACTGGACTCTTTCGACATAGCCTACACCAACTATGCTGATGACACACAAGTCCTCCTTCAAATACCGGCTTGTATGACCACGACTCTGCATCCCTTCTCCAAATATACTCCACCATCCAAGCCTGGATGGCAGCCAAAGGACTAAGCCTCAAAGGAGACAAAAACAGATCATTCTCTTAGGCCCAAAAGAAATACTGGACCAACTGAACCAAAAGCTTGGCAACTTCAGCATTGACAACGCCACCGTCCCCGTCTCCTCCTCAGTGAAGACCCTTGGGGTCTATCTTGAATCCACCTTATCCATGAACAGACAGGACAGCACCATTACCTCCGCCTCTGCCCATACCACCAAACTTATAAGCGCCATCAAACCATTCCTCTCCAACCAAAACTGCCCATCCATCGCCTGGGCCACTATTGGTGCCAAGTTAGATTACTGTAATGTTCTTCAAGCAGGCACTTCAGCAAAAAACCTAAACTGGCTCCAAACTGTCCAGAATAATGTGCTCAGAGCAGCCTTCAACATCCCCAAAAGAGATCACATCACAAAAGCCAGACGAGTTGCCCACGGGATCACAGTTAATGAAAGAATTACATTTAGGACTCTCACCTTAACTCACAAATGCCTTAGCCTTTCTGCCCCCTCCTACCTATCCGAACCATCAGCAGAGACACCTCTGCACGGCCCAAAAGAATTCACCACGCTAACCAACTGCACATCCTGCCCATCAAAAGGGCTAAAGCAGGGGGGTATAGGCTGCCCACACTTGACTCCCAAACTTTGGAACGCTCTGCCCAACGCCCTTCGAGCTGAAACTTCCCTCACTACTTTCCGCAAAAGCCTCAAAACCACACTATTCAACTGACACTCCCATCATTACCTGCCGATCCTTGCACCCCGCTGTATTGACAGTAACTAAGTATGTATAACCAAACAGACCGTCTTGTAATTAAGCTTGCTTATTGCCCGTCTATGTAAACTGTTATGCTCCCTGTAACCAGATTTGCTCACTGCAACAGCGCCACAATGCCCCAGGGCTGCTGTGCACTATACAAATGTTAATAAATAAAAATAAAAAACTCTTCCCTCATATAGCCACCCACAGGGTCAGGATCAGCTAGCGGCTGCAGTCCCCTGGCCACATGGGGAGGTCACTGCTGGAAGAGGAGTGATGACACCATTGGATTCCTCACATAACCTTCCCCTAAAGACCGGTCTTCCTGCCCAGGGTAGGAGCTTTTTCCTCAGCCTTATTTTTCCACCTCCAGACAGGGCTTTCAGGAATAGAAAGGGGAATAAGGAAGGGAGGAATTATTGTTTTGTTTTCTGGAGGGTCTCAAACCTTTGGAACATCTGTACCAATCATGCTCTCTTCCGGAACTCGGGAATGACAGCAGGGTTTGTGTTGATTCTCCATGGACTCGGATTGTGACAGGGGTCTTGTGATATATTTCTTCATCTCAATGGACGCAGGTCATTTTCACAGGATGTCCCCTTCCCAAGTCTCTGGTTGAGATTAAGTCAGCTTTTACAGCAGTCTTCTTGCTGCCTGAATCGATTAAGGCCTTAACTGGTACCCCATTCATAATTGCATAATCGTGTGTTTTAAATTGTTTCAACAAGCTCTTCTTCTGCGAAGCTTAATTCCTCCCGCTCTCTTACGGTCATACACCCAACTTCCATGGGCTCCTTTTTATCTAATGGACATTGCCTATCCAGATCTCCTGACTGCCCACAGGAAATACACACGAATGAGGTTGGTTTAAAGATTCGCCCTTCTGATTTTATCCCCCCCCCTCTTTTTTTGCTCACTATAGTTCTTTTATCTCCCCTCTCAAGATATTTAAAAACTGGTTTAGAAAAACTGTCTTGACACCTGTCTCTTCTGTGTCTTCTGGGGATTAAGGGGGATGGGAGAGGCCCTTTTCTTAGTTTCTTCACCTCGTGGATTGTTTTAAGTGTCTATGGGCTTCTGCATAATTTTGAAGGGGGTCTCTAAAGCCATTGCTGATCTAGGTCTAACTGAAGGACTGCCCTTTGTAAGTAAGGTGGCAAGTACTTTATATACTACTCAATTGTTAAAGTTTCTATTACTTCAGGTAAGGTTTTCTAACCGAGCCATAAAGAGATGAGGTTTTGTAATGATCTCTGTTTTATTTCATAAAATGTTGCCGTTCCCAGAGGATTCAAAAGTTGGTATGAATAACTCTCCTCTTAAAAGGGGACCAAGGTAACAAGTCATCTCCCCAGAGGAATTGCTGTGCCAGACTTTCAAAATTGAGAAAAAGAATCATGCAAGTCCTCCCCATCTCTATAAGGTTGTAACACTGTGGGGCAGGATAGGAGTCTGCTGGGAGGCAACAATTTGAACCAGCCCAACCTGAAACCATATTTCGGGGTGAATCTAGTGGGCTGTTAATTGCGTCAGATTTTCTATAGTGGCCATTTTGGAGGCCTCCGTTACGGCAGGGGTCTCAGTAAATAGTCCTCTTAAAAAGAACAATGTCCTTTTCAAAAGCGTAAAGATTAGAGTTCCTAATGGGTCCTGTTCGGCTGAAAAGGAAAATATTTTCTCTTCCGGCTGTCAAAATGTGTCTATCTGGGTTATTTGGTCTGGTGTGTCACTTGGCTTTATAGGTTCCCCTCGATCTTCTATCCATTTGGGGATCATAGTGGTCCTACTGAGGCTTGGTTTTATGACTAAAGCAGTTACTGGGAGAAGGAGCTTACTGTTAGGTTTTACTGCAGCATAATCTGCCAATCTTAAAGCATCTAGCAAAGGGTGCCTTAGGAAAAGAAACCATTTGCATGCGATGGGAAAATGGAACTTACTATTGCTTGCTTAATGTTAAGGATTGTTTCATCTGCAGCTAATTCAATAATGCATTCCTCACCATGTGGCTGTTTAATAATCAGTATCATAGAAGATGGCAGTTAAGAAAGTCGAACATTTAATTCTTCTGGGTTCCCAAGCCTGTGTTGGCTGAGTCAGTATCCAACTACTGACATCATATATGAAGGGCCAGAAAAGGAGACACAGACAGTGTATATTTGTGGGTCTAGACATTAATTGTAACAAAAGAGGGGTTTGGAAAATGCCTTGCTATCCCTACGCTAAGCAGCATTTACCTACCTAAAAAAATCTAAGGGTCTGTCCGATGTCAAGATGTCCAAAGTAAAAATGTCCAGTGTCCGAAATACTATTTTGGCCCTCACATTCTAAAAATAACCCTAATGTGAACAGGGAAATGTATTTGGCCTTGAAAAGTGTACACATGTAAAACAAAAAAAAAGTAAAAGGCTTCGGGGTTACCTGTTGGATTTGTTACCCGAAGGAGATGAGGATGCCCCTTCCCCATCCGAATGATTGCAATTGTAATGCACTATTGGTACACTTATACTTATTGTTGAATACTGTGAAATGCTAAGTGTTTCTGCTTCCTTTCCGATGTAGCTCTCTCTGGAAAAAAAAGGAAAAAAGGAAAAAAAAAGTAAAAGGCTTAGTTCCAACACAGAGTTCCAAATGGATAAAGTTCACAGTTCCAGTGGATTTCTCTACACTGCAATTTAAACGTTTAAGGATATTTGCCTTGGGCTTCTTTTGGTCAACAAAACAACTTGTATGCAAAACAACTTGGCTGTCCGTCTTAATTTTGTTATGTCTCTAAGAAACACTCAGTCTCTCGTTCTTTCTCATAAGCTTAATTTATTCTCATTTGCCTTCTGCAGAGTGGCCGAAGTGCCCCAGTGCCCCAGCTTCCATTGGGTGGACTCACCGGCTCTCTGTGGCGTACATAGGTTCTCCTGCGGTAAGCCTGAAACAGCTCTTAAGCATCCTGTTCCTTCTTTCCGGGTTCGCTGCCTCTGCTCTGTGGCTTCCGCATCCCTTGTGGCTCCCGCTTGCTGGCTCTGGGTCTCTCCGGGCTTGAACGGCGTGGAGGCTGCTTGCCGGTACCTGCGTATGCTAGGAAGTCTTCCTTTCAATTTCCTCTCATGGCGTCCACGCAGCGGACCAGTTCCTGCAGTCTGCTCTCCTTGGCTTCCTCGAGTCAATACCGAGAGTATCAGATTCTCCCAGCTAGCATCTCCCTCCTGTCAGCTAGTTTAAATGTCCCGGCATCAAATATGCATTTGCAACCACTAGAGAGCAGCTTGCGCTTCTGGCCTTGTTAGGGAGAATTCTCATTATATGGCTAATTTCCCTTACCTATAGAGTCCCCCAGTAACTTTGCTGGATTTGAAGGGTTTGTTTTTTTCTCCTGCTCTCCTATGCCCACTCTTAGGCATATTTGCTACCTGTGTTCTAGGTTATTTTTTTTGTTTAATGTCTATGGGGTTTATCTCACCCTCATAGGAAACATCTTTATACACATGTGTTACACAGCACCCTCCATGCAGTAACACAGGGGTGTCAGTGACCCCCCCAAACATAGACTCCATACCCCGGGACTGACTACTGTCTTCCAGGGCATGTAAAGTCCCTATTGACTTTACTAGTCAATCTTTATGAACTAAACCAATACAAACCATCTTACTATGAAGGTGCTGGCAGGGGTTAATAGTTTTCCCTTATGTTCATTTTCGAGAGGGTACCGTACAGTCCCTCTCTCAAAAGTTTCTGGCTGGTGGCAGTGGTTACTACCAAAAATATTCGACCGCAAATATTTCCCTATGGGATTTTCCCATTGTTCGAGGCTACCACATTTACTGACAGCCTCTAACATACCGCCGGTTTATTTTTATATTAACTTTACCCCGGTAGGTTTTATTTGCCAGAACTTTAATATAAATTCTTTCTCGTGTCTTTCCCTAAAATCCTAACACAGGTCGGGGATCCTTTGTTCATCCTTTTGGCGGGCTTCTGCCAAGAAGCCCTCCTCTCGGCGCCACCGGGACTGGGGTGGACCCATTGTGTGGGAGGGGGAGTAGGCCCCCTGTACAGAGTTGCCTCAGCAACCCAAGTTGCACTCTGCCCTGATAGGCTTGAGGGTCTCCCGCCAGAATGACCACTCCACTTTGTGAGTGACAACTAGGCTGTATGAATGGGGGTCTTTTTGCATAAAAGCAGGATCCTGAAGACTGGAAGAGCAAGACGTCACTACTGGAACTGAGAAGCCGAAGAGGAGAGAAGCCAAAGACATCTGCAAGAACTGAACCACCGGTGAAGCCCTGCTGCAGCATCTCACCACTTTTCTTCACACGAAGAGAGAAGATCTTCATCTGCAAGAGCCTTCTTCCCTTGAGCTGGTGGGGCCAACCAGTTTGCCAATCGCCTTCCAGGATCTGCGTTGGTCGAATCGCCAGTGCCCTGCAGTCGGAGACCGGATAGCCAGGCACCCGTCCACCATGATCGCGATTTAAAAGGAGCGTAACATCTGTTTCGGCATCACCGCGGCTGGCTTCTTCCCTGGGCAGTGCAGTAACTCGAACTCCACGACGAGAGCCTCTCTTCCTCTGCTGGACAACACGAACTGCAGGAACTGCCAGGAACCACCACCATCGCAGGAGCCACTTCCACTTTTCAGGTACATTGTTCCGCCAGGCCTCCCGTTTCGCGGGTATTGCTAAAGGTGTTTGAAATCCTTTACCTTCCTCCCTGGGTGGCCACCCCTATCGGCTAAACTTGTCTTTCACTTTCTGCAACCGCCTTTTCGAATCGTTTAACAAAGACTTGAACATTTTGCTCCTAGGTACTTTGCCCTGTACCACTGACCCTGGCACAGGCCTATTGACTCTGGCTAAATCTGTTAGAACTGCCTTCTCTAGATTGCTTCTCTCCTAGAAATGTGTTGGTGCACCTTACTCTTGTAACCACCTTTTCCTTCCGTCTTTTAAACTTGTGAAGTGCCATTTTGCTCAGTTTTCACCTCAGTATTATACATGCTAAAGTACTACCTTGCCTAACTTGTTCACAATCTTATTGGCAAGTGCTGCTATGGGGTCTAAGAGTATAGTCCTGTCCAACTTGATTTTTCCCTCCTTTGTGAGAAATTGCTAGAGTGCCATTTGTGTTTTGGTTTGCACTGTGCCATTTTGCTCAGTTTTCACTCTTGCTCAAACTTGTCTACAATTTAACTAGGGAGTTGTGCATACTTTTCTTGACTGATTTTAACTTGCTTTAATAATTGTGATTGATGTGTTGAACTAGAAGTGTGTAAAATAAATATATATATATATATTCTTTTTAATACAAAGCTTTGGTCAGTGTTTCCTTGTGCCATAGTACTCTAGTCCTATTGTGTAAACCCTGAATACAGCTCATCTCCCTCTTGAGATAAGTCTGACTGCTTAGCCACAGCTACCAACTAAATATTTGTGATACAGACTGATACCAAAAGGGAGTTATTGCTCATACCTGTGGTCTTAATCTTCTGTAGTGCTCCCTAAGGGAACTGCACAGGATTCTGCCTAACAGGCCTTCATTGATCTTCATTACTCGGCTCAGCTTCCTCCTCACAGTACTTGTGTATTCAGAAAAGGGGAAGTCAGTTCTTGATGACTTGTATACAGAGTATGGAAAAGGATTATCAGTGACCTTCATGGGTGGGTGAAGGGATTTCTGACAGTATGCCATTAAGGCACTGGGAATGGATGGCGTATCCCTAAAAGAAAAAGGGGATACCAGGTCTCGTACAATGAGGTCATGTCACTCCCCTGAGGGAGGCCTCCTCCCATGTGATCCTCCCTCATATAGCCGCCCCCAGAGTCAGGATCAGGTAGCGGCTGCCGTTACCTGGCCACAATCGGAGAGATGACACCATCGGATTCATCACAGCTGATAAATCCAGGGCCTGGAGACAGGGGTGGTCAGTTCTCAGAACCTGCTGTTACGCTCACCTGATGTCTGCGGGGACGTTGGGGCACGGTTGCTACCCTCCCTGGAAGTGGATCACCCTTGTCTGGCTTCTTCCCCTGCACATATGCTGAGGGCTGCAACAATTGGTGACACTGCTCCTGCATGGATATGAGAGAGCGTGAGAATGCTGCTATGTGACTGTGGTCTCTCTCGAACCCTTCTTCCCAAAGTGTGGTGAGCATGCGCCGACCCATATAGGCTCACCTGTTGATTAATGATGATGAGCTCTCCGTCCGGCTTCTCACTGCAGGGGCGCTTCTTGATGGACCGCGTTCCTTCACTGGTCCATTGTACGTGGCAGCCCAGACCAGCTGTGGCTTAGCCACGCCTGATGGTAAGTGTCTTATGGCTTTAAAATATTGTGATGCTAGTTCCTGATTATTGTCCGTATCTTTTAATGATGTCTCTCTTCTGCTTTCTTCCAACAGGTGAAATTGCGGCCCCGCGGTAGTTGCGGTGCATGAAGCGAGGCCAAAATGGAAGCGAAAGGAGCCCACAATGCTACGACAGCAGGTGCGTGTTGGTTTAAGGTTGAGCGCGAAGATTTGTCAAAAGCACGACCTTAAACGGAATTTCTAACCTTGTCTTTATCTTTTTCTCTTGCAGGTGCCGTCTTCGGGTGAACTCCTCACCGTGTGTGATGTCGGGGTTGAAGTGCTGCTTTCTGGAGGTCTGGAGATGGATGATGGATGATGAATGCCAGAGTCAGCAGTGATGCATTCCGACGAGAACAGGTCCCAAGTTAAGTGCTTAGGCTGGTAGCTGGAATCAAAGGTAAGATGCGCTCAGGCGGCAGTGAGCGTTACGCTGCCATCAGCGCAGAATAATGCAAAGTGCTTGCATGAAGGCTGGGCGGATTTACATAGTCTAGCTCTGGCCACGCCCATTAGCCTTGGTTTACCTGCGCCACCCTGCCACTCCCAAAGGATGCTGCATGTGCAATCCAGCTTTCCCCAGCAGCCACACCCGAATAAATGCATGTGGAAGGTCCTGCAGGTGAAATAAAGTACTTTTGCACCAAATAAAGTGTGTCAGATTACATTTGTTCATGAGCCAGGCGCCAAAGGTGCCAGGACCGAGTCCAGCTGGGCCTTTTATGCTTTGTTGTTCTAAAGGGACAATTAAACGTTGTGTTATCCCTTACCCTCGTCCCCTGATGGTGCGGGGTCTGTGTTTTCAGGCCAGTGGCAATGACAGCTGCATATAACCACTACACAGGGGTTTTCTACCCTACAACACAGGATGGACAACCCCTTCAGAGACTAGTGTCATTTAAGTCAGGGCATGTTACCAGAAATGGCGAGGGGGCGTCTATGCTGCTCCCACCGTATACTGCTACCAAGTAGGTCAGTTTTCCTAGGCAACAGATTCCTCCAGCCCAGATCATATTTAATTATTTTATTGGGAATCCGTAAAGCGCTTATACAGCAAGACAATTGTGTTCCAAAGAGCCCATAGGGCAAAGGGAAGGGAACAGGGGAAAAACAATAAGACAATGTAATATACAAAATACAAAGACAGAGCGGTCCTACTAGGCCTTGTGAATATTTAGATCATGCAAGTGCCGAGAGAGCGAAAGCACAGGTGAAATGGGTAAGTGCTTGAGAATCTACAGAAAGCTGCAGTGCCAGGGAGACAGTTCCACGGCAATAGGGAAGTGCAAAGAGCCGGTTGGGGAGGCGACAGGTAAGTGCCGGGCAGTGACCACTAGATGAGGGAGGGGGGTCACCAACCCATACAATAAGTGCAGGCCTGTGAGACAGCACAGGCGAAGTGGTGCTCGAAGGCACGTGCAGGGGGAGGGTGGATACTGCGGGCAATCAGACAGAAATCCAGGAACCCAAATGACACATAAGGGCCCAGGCCACCAATCACAGCTACTGTGGAGTTTAGCAAGGGAGGGAGAGAGGGGAGTAGGAGAAGAGGAAACTCTTGAGGTGTAGAACATCAAGGGATCCGGCTTAAGACGGAGAGAGAGAGGTGGGGAGGTTGTACCAGAGGAGGGAGACAGCCGAGGAAAGGGAATGGCCGCTCACTCTCTGCTTAGAAAAACACTTGACAAGCAGATAGTTGGAGCCAGAGGATCGGAGGAATCTGGAAGGAGAGTATTTGGTGAGAGCAAGTTGCAGATAGCGTAGTCCCTGGCCCCAGACAGACAGCTGATGCAGAGGGATTTAAATTTTATCCTTGCTGCAACCGGGAGCCAGTGGAGAGATTTTAGGGCTGGAGAGATACGATCCCAGAAGTCTTGCAGCCCTATTCTGGATTAGCAGGTGGGGCGGATAGAAGAGGAAGGTAGAATAAGGAAGAGGCTGTTGCAGTAGTCCAGCCAGGAGAGTAGCAGAGCTCTGGAAACATTTAGCTTCTGGGGGAAAAGTGAGGAAAGGGAGGATGCTCATGAGGAGGTACAGTTGGAAATGGGCCTTCTTGGCAAGGTCCAAGATGTGAGAAATGAAAGATAAAGAGGGGTCGAAGATAACTCCCAGGTTTCTGGACTTCGAGGAAGAAGGGGGGCGTGAGGGTAGAAAATCGAGGGTGACCAGACTGAAGGGAGAAAGGAGCGAACAGGAGTCCCGATAGGAAGAATCTCAGTCTTGCTGGCATTGAGACAGAGGTCTTTGGACTGCCTGTCTGCCATCCAGGCTATCCAGTCCTGATGTAAACCAGGACTGGATAGCAAAAAGGCAGTCAGGAATGAAAGAGGAGGTCAGGAGAGATGCAGAGAGTAGTCTGAAGAAGAGTTGGGTGCCGTCTGCATACCCCTGGAACTGTGATGAAAAGGAGGAGAAAAGGTGAGCAAGAGGTGCGAGATAGATGTTAAAGAACCAGGGCAAAATGATAGAACCCTAGGGAACGCCTCAGGTGGAGATAAAAGGGGGTGAGGAGAAAGAACCCAGGATAACCTGGTATCATGGAGCTGTTTTATGAGGATGGAGTGGTTAACCGTGTCAAAAGCAGAGGAGGGATCGAGTAGAACGAGAACAGTTGAGTTGGTGTCAATACATAACCCCAGAAGGAGCCCACCTTCCAATGTGCATTCTCATAACGCAATAGAAAGGCTGAGCTATATTTTACATTGCATCTGTAGATTTTATAAGTATCAAGGTAGCTTTGTCATCACAAAATGAATATGCTGGCTGCCACTTCACTCCTGAATCTTTCTTCCAAGTTCCAGAACAGGCTGACTGCTCTCTATTCAGATTAACCAGTTTCTAGTTGTAGCCATATAAACAGGGATCTAAAGTACACAGAACACTTTAGTTTAAAAGAAACATTACATTCTAACTGTAAGAACAGTTTTAGGAGGGGGGGGGGTGAGGATAAATGTTAATTCAACACGAAGGATTGTCCAGAAGAGAACAAATGTTCACAGAGAGCGGCAGGACTGAGGCATAAAATATCTTTGCATGCAGGTAATTCCAGACATTGGTTGGGAGCTTCACATATACAACCTGGCCTTGTCAAGAGGAGATGGGGACTCTTCTCAGCCAGGGGTGGGAGGCCTACCAGGGAGAAATCTAGAGCCAGTCCTACCCCCGACGTGGACGGTGGCAGCTTAGAGGGCCCAAATTCCTGTCCCCCCACATCCTTGTGCCAGTAGATATCTGTGCAGACCCCCGACACCTCCAGCCCTGCCTCCAAGAACAGACCACTTACCAGTGTTTTTCTTTTCCTATCAGAACAACAAAACTAGAAAAAAATAAAAATAAATAAGAGACCTGAACGATGACCAGACTGCTACAGAGTTCTTCCTCAAAAAGCGAGAGAGCCGTACCACAAGACTGACACCGGAGACTGCAGTGTACCAGAAGAGGGAGAATGACCATGGGAAGCCACTGCCAGAAGCGGAGACACACTGCGGCGAGTAATGAGAAATCCACACATGGAAGCGAATATCATATACAGCAGATGCAAGGACCTCCCCAGAGCTGGCAAGCCTGTGGAACACGACACAAGCCCCCTTGGCCACCGGGGACCTAACTGGGAACCACCTCAGCCTCCCCAAAATAACTTACTAGGAGGCTGGGCGATACCAAAGCCTGGACCACCAACCAGAATTCTTGCCTTTGCCAGGTCCGTCAAGAGAAAGCAGGTTGGACATAGCCCCCCAATTGACAAGTTAAACATACGGGCTGACACACATACACGCATGCACTGGCAAAAGAAGGCAAGGGTAGATTGGTTAGGTAAAGGGAATGAACCCTGGACAGGGAAGTGCTGCCTTACAGATGGTACATCAGCCACTTTTACTCCCTAAAAATAGGCAGAATACACCCAAAAAACAAAAATAGGGAGTAACAAATACTGCAGACAAAAAATAGGAAACGGACAAGTAGAATCTTGTCCTCCTGCTTTCACCCACACACCTCCATGAATATGTTTTGCCCATTAAAGCACATACTGTTATTACTGCCTGCTCGGAAGAAGTAAACATGTATCTTTAAATGTACATGAATAACCAAGTGCAAAGAAATAAGTATTACAAAAACATTTCAGTTAAAACATTTTTACCCACTTATAAAAATATTCCCATTGGGAACTGGATTTGCATGTTTACACCCTAAAAAATAATTTAACTCCCAACTTAAATAGGGAGTACAATACTCCCACCTCCAAATCTCATCTGGAGCACTAGGGGAAGCATCCAAAACCCAGTCCAGGACGTTTGGGTAATTTGGGTGAGGCCAGATGTGGAAGATAACTAATAGACCAGCAAGAGGGAGGTAGGAGCAGCAGAGGTAAAATGTGGAGCAGGTGAGGCATTGGCTAGAGCAGGGGGTCCACAACTTTTGGCTCTCCAGATGTTTGAACTGTAATACCCATCATGAAAGATCATGGAAGAAGTACCCCAAAACATCTAGAGAGCCACAGGTTGCAGACCCCTGGGCCAGAGTGTGGAATCAGTACTGCAGTGTGAGTGAGCACATTTGTGTTTGGAGGTGTTTAGAAAGAGTAGTGTAAATATTTAGGAGCAAATGATTACTGGGTGAAAGGAGGGTGACTGATTAGCAAGTAGTGCGAAGGAGGGAGTCGTGGTAAGGCAGAGTTGCGCACAGGAGGGAGCCATAGTGCTGAGGAGGGAGCACGTTGTGCATCGAAGGGCGCTGTAGTAGAGGGAGAAATATCAATGGGTGGAGGCGAGACAAAGAATAAGTGAAATAGAGGGAAAGAAGACTGGTGGGAAGAGTGATGCGGAGGTACTCAGAGTAAGAGTAGAAAGGAAGAGGCGAGTGTGCGTATGGTAGGAAAGGCCTGAATCTAGCAGCGTAATTGCAAGGCATCATCCCAACTCCCATTGGAACAAAAAACAATTGATAGTGTACGGAGAGTTAGGAAGTCAGGATTTAGAGAGTCTAGTATAAAGGGTTGAGCTCCTGCACATAACCTGGGTCAGGGGTGTCCAGGTTAGCGTTGAAGTTATACACTGGACGAGAGTGTGAGCGACGGCAATAGGCCCCCATAAACCTTTTAATAAAAACCCTTGAAGCGCCTCTGAGACTGGAAGTGATTCCTGATTCATCTATGACAGTCTAAAACTACTTGCAGAACTGCTTAGGGATTAGAAGGAACTGCAAAAAAGAATGAGTTCAAGAAAGGGCCATGTAACTTTTCTCTGTAACATTTTACCATTAACATTTATTATTTCACAGTGGCTAAGGGAGTAGTTTCTTACCTGTAACTCCATTTCTCCAGCAATGGGATCTTTCATGGATTCACATGCTGTGAATATTTCCTGTCGTTAGGCTAGGAAACCTCAGTAAACTTTAATACAGTGGTTTTCCTATGGAAAACTTCAACACTTCCCCCATCAACGTCTTTATGGGTGCTTTAGGCTGCACCAATGGGATGTCCAGTATAAATAGCCCCGCCCCTGCGGCTTCCCTTCAGATTTTAACCTCAACAAAATGGAGGAAACCCAAAACATTTTTTGCTGAACGGGGAAGGCCGGAAGGCGTATGTGAATTTGTGAAATATACCAACGCTGGAGAAATGGAGTTACAGGTAAGAAACTACTCTGTTCACTAGCATTGGATCTTTCATGGCTTCACATGCTGTGAATAGACTACATAGCAGTAAGACAACCTGGAGGTGCATAACAGGCAAACAAGACACATGCCCCAGGTAATCATGAACCAACTATAGAAAAAACTATTTTCAGTAATTATGACTGAAAACATTAGTAAAACCAAACCCCGAAAGCTGCGGGGCTTACCTTTCTGGAACAGGCGTTGGAGGAGTGCACACCACACCTGCACATTCTCTGCATGCTGTTGACCCAGACAGTAGTGTCTGGTGAAGAAGTTAGGCACCACCCATGTTGCTGCTTGGCAAATGTCACTGAGCGGTATGTCTGCCCACAGTGCCGACGTGGACCGCGTAGAATGGGCCCTGGGAGTCGACTGCAAAGGCTTTGTGGCTTTTTCGTGGCAAAAGGAAATCATAGATGATACCCAATGGGAAAGGCCCGGCTTCGAAATCGGCCTCCCCTTGTTGGAGGGCCCGAAAGCCACAAATAGATGTCTCGATGTCCTGAAGGACTGAGTTCTGTCCAGATAAAACTTCCAAGCCCTCTTGACATCCAAGGAATGCAGCGCTTTCTCAGCTGAAGTGGTAGCCTTTGTAAAAAAGGTGGGCAAGGCTAACGTAGAGTTCTTGTGAAACTCCACTGAATTTTAGGAATAAGAGAGGATTTGTAGATCTGAGAAACTTGTCCCACATGAAACGCAGATACGGCGGGTCGATAACCAGAGCCTGAGGTTCGGAACCAGCCTGGCAGACGTAATGGCCACCACAAAAGCAACCTTCCACGTGAGAAACTTTACAGCCGCCGTAGACATGGGTTCAAACTGTGGTTTCACGAGGGCAGAGAGTACCAAGTTGAGACTCCAGACCGGAACTTCGGGGAGACGGGAGGGGGACAGGGGGGGGAACGTCCAAAAAAGGCCTTCGAGGAGGAAATGTTTAATCATCCTGTTACTGAACAGCGGTGTAGAGTTGCGCTGCCTTGTGAACCTGGAGATGGCAGCCAACTGGATCTTGATCTAAGACAATGCCAGATCCCCCACTCCCTTCAGCAACAACAGACGATAAGGCAGGAGTGGTGGAGGCAAAACCTGCAATGGCGGCAAGTTTGACTACTGTGAGCACCAGGCACAGAACCTTTTCCACTTTCGGCTGTAAGACACGTTGGTAGATGGCGCCCTTGCGGCCGCCAAGATGCAGCTACAGTACCGTGGAATTCTTAGGTGTCCAAATTCGGAGTGTTCAGGAGCCACGCTGCAAGGCTGAGGGAGCCGGGGTCGTGATGCCACATCTTTCCCTTGTTCTGTGACAGAAGATCCGGCTCTGACCCCAGATGAAGAGGGTCATCCACTGCTAGGTGAAGAAGGTCCGAGTACCAGGTCTGTCGGGCCAGAACGGGGCCACCAGGATCACCTTGCCCGGAACCTTGCGCACCATCTGGATCAGAGGAAATGGAGGGAATGCGTACGTGAACAGGCCCGTCCATGGGAATGAGAATGCGTCCCCCCCTCGAGTACGGATGAGCGACCCGGCTGGCGAAGAGACTGCAATGCCCATTTTCTGGGCTGGCGAATAAGTCCAGAGGGGGAGTTCCCCATTTCTTTAATAGCCTCGTCACCTGGTCATCCTTCTTTTAGCCGCAATTCGTGCATCTGAACCGATTCTCTGCTGAGAGCATCCACCTGCACGTTTTGAAACCCTGGCAAATAGTAAGCCACTAGGTGAATCTTGTGCGCTATGGCCCAGTGCGAGATGGCCTAAGCCTCCGACAGGGGCTGTGAATGCGTGTCTCCCTGTTTGCGGAGATAAAACATAGTGGTGGTGTTGTCTGCCAGAATCCGTACCTCTGAGCCCTGAATGAGTGGCAGAAAAGACTTCAGTGCCCACTGTACTGCCCTCAACTCTGGAACACTGATGTGCAACAAAGCCTCTTTGAGGGACCATAGGCCTTGGACTTGAAATTGGTCGAGGTGAGCTCCCCTACCCACCTGGGAAGCATCTGTCACAATCATGTACTGTAAATCTGGTTCCACTAGGGACATACCCCTCACTAGGTTGTCGTAGCAAGTACACCACTGCAGGGTGTCTACCAGCACCCAGGAGATAAGAACCTTGTCAGACCAGGAACTGAGGACCTGTGACCATCTTGAAGTGAGAAAATCCTGCACTGGCCTCATGAAAAGTCGACAATTCGGGATGAGTGGGATGCAGGACGCCATGGTGTCGAGAAGAGATATGTATATACGGACCATAACTGCTGTTCCCGGCACAAAGGAACCCACCATGGGTAACAGTTTCTCTATCCTTTCGAACATTGGAGTCAACAGGGTGGGCTGCATATGAAAATTAGCCGCTAGAAAAACCACGTCCCTGGAGGGCGTCAGACAAGATATGGCGAAGTTGACCGCAAAGCCCAGACGCTGTAACAGGAGTATAGCCGCTTTTGGAGACTCAGACGCCTGCTGACGAGTCACTCCCCGGACAACCAGTCGTCCAGGTACGGATAAACATTGTGTCCCTCCCTGCAGAGCTAAGCCGCCACCGGAGCCAGGCACTTGGTGAACGCCCTTGGGGCCGACTTGAGGCCAAAGGGGAGAGCACGAAACTGGTAATGCTTGCTGCCAACCACAAACCGTAGAATCTTGCAGTGTTTGGGGTGCATCAGGATGTGGAAATAAGCATCTTCTAGATCCAATGACACCAGCAACTCCCCAGGCTGTGCCTTTCGTAGAACGTCTTGCAATGTTAGCATCCTGAACTTTTGGTGTTTCACATTTTTCTTTAGTGGCCTTAGGTCCAGAATGGGGTGCCATTTTCCGTTCTTTTTTTTGATGACGAAAAACCAGAGTAGGTTCCTTGTCCTCTTTCCGACGCCGGGACCTTTTCTATAGCCCCTTTCTGCAGCATCAGACGCACCTCCTGCCGCAAGACCTGTAGATTCGACTGCGATACCTTCACCGGTGAAATAGGGAGTGGCGGATGCCAAACAGCGAGTGGCCGTATCGGACTGCATCCAGCACCCATCGGTCTGTCGTAATCAAACACCAGTCGTTGAAATGTTGTGCCACTCTCCCACCAAGAGGACTGCCCATGTGGCAGTCATTGTTGAGGCTTGGACTGCAGGCCTCTATGAGCGGCGGAGGAGGAACCCCTCTTTCGCTGACTTTGATAGTCCTTGTTCCGCTGCGCGGACTGGAAAGATTGTCTGAAACGTTGGGAGAAATAGCTGGAGCGACTATTCTTTGTCGCGAGATCCTGTAAATCTGGCGTTCCCAAGGCTCCTCAAAATGAGCGAAAGGGGTGAAAAGAGCACCTGCAGAGTCACCAGGGACCTCGCCGTATCAGAGTCCTCCTTCATGTTCTTCAGTGCCTCAATTTTTTCAACAAACCCATATTTTACCCTAACAGTTTCTCTCCCTCGCACCTTGTGCTGAGCCTCAGGTCGAAAATCCGTACAGCGCAGCCAGGCCTGCCGCGCGAGGACCACACCATTATTAATCTGTTTGAATACAGATTCTGTCAAGTCCACCGCAATATTGATACTATGGTTGGAGGCTTCCTCCCCCAATTGAGCCAAAAGCATTGCCTCCTTCCATTGAGGAGCCAATCGTTGCCACATCTCGCGATCGTGTCGCACCATGATCTCCGACGAGTTGGCCGCCTTGACCGTCGTAGCACCCACCGGGAGTACCTTCTTGCCAAAAGCATCCAGCTTATGGCCTAAAGTGTCCGGGGGAGTCACACACTTGTGCTCGCAATGCGCCTTCCTACTGGCTGCCACCGACACCACTGACTCCGGTGTGGGCTGCGATGTGAGGCACTTTGGCGTTGACTCTGGCGCCTTGAACTTTTTCTCTAAGCGGCCCTTGACCGCAAGCTCCATGAACGGATGGCGCATTGTGCAAAGACCTTCCTGCCACACATGCCTCTTCCCCATATGATCAAATCAAAAACTTTCCTCTTCCGGAGTGAGTACAAACCCATGGCAAGCCTTTGCCATCATGGCATGAAAGGCTCCCACATCGTCCGACGGAGAAGGCTGTGTCAGGCTACTCAGAGGATACATCTCTGGGTCAGTATCCCAGGTATCCGCATTCCTGGGTGACGACGAGACCGCCGAGAGAGAGTCCTGTGGAACGCTATCCGGCTCTGACTCCACCAGCTCCCCTTCCTCCTGATCCCTACGAGGAGGGCTGAACCCCGTAGGCAATGGCACAGGAGGCCAAATCGGGGGGAGATGTCCGTGGGTGAATGCCACTCCAGCGAGGGGCCCCCTGAAATTTCCTTTTGCCAGGGAATGGCAGGCAAGTCCTGCGCCGAGGGAACCACCAGGGCTTGAGGCACCGGGAGCCTGCCATTCAACTGTCCCAGAAGCGACTGCAGCATAGTAAGCACCTGCATCAAAAGCAACGAGTGCAGATTGATCAACTGATATTGAGGCGGGACAGCACCAAGGCCCCCGATGTGGATGAAACTGCCAGGTGTAGGCCCAACACCGAAGGATCGAGAAACCGATTACCTTCCTCCTGCAGACCTGAGTCAAAGTCACAGGTCGAGGGGTCCTGCTGGAGAATCTCCATTGGGAGCGGAGGTACATATCCGGTCCCAGGTTGCCACGGTACTTCACCCGAAGGCAACTGACCCACATCAGCCCCCCAGCGGTGCCAAGAACTTCTGTAGATCGACACCCACCGGAGCTGCCGTTGATGAGGCAATCGTCGACGCAGCGGTCGTCACCAAGGCCACAGACAGGGCTGTCATCAGCACCGTCGTCGATGGGATTGCAGACAGTAAGGCGGTCATCGACTGAGGGTCCCTCGTCGAGGAGCTCGTCAGCGGCAGCATCAAGGATAACACCCCAGCCGGTGGTACGGCTTTCGTCGGCGAAGAGGATCGCTTGGACATGGACCTGGAGCTGTGCTTGGAAGACTCATGGTCCGAAGATGAATGATGCTGGTCCTCCAAAGACGACTTCTTTGTCGACGAGGACGAATGTGACCTCGACTTCTCTTGGTCCAATGGCGAGGGCTTGTGCGATCGTTCCGCCGATTTCTCCGGCCTAGCACTCGACTCCTTCAGCTCATCAGTCCTCAGAGGGCCCCCCCCCCACTTTCGGCACCGGCTGTTGGCCGAGGGCGACTTCTTGGCTGAAGGAGTAGCAGACCTGCTCCATTGGGCAGGCCCCTTTGTTCAACCAGCAAATCAGAGTGATTAGGGTACAGGCAGTACAAACAGTTTGCATGGCCGTCCCCTTCATGAACATTCTTGAGGCCACAGGTCTCACATGGCCGAAATAACGACTTCTTCGGGCCCACCGATGACATGATGGACCAGGAAATCCACAAGAACAGCGAAGGCTGCGTAGACAAATGAAGAGCAAAATTCTCAAGAGAGAACACAAGGTGATCCCAACAGTTTGGAGACAGTTGAAATCTGAAGGGAAGCCGCGGCGGGCAGGGCTATTTATACTGAATGTCCTATTGGTGCAGCCTAAAGACCCATAAAGACGTTGATAGGACACCCAAAATGTTGATATTTTCCATAGGTTTTCCAGCCTGACGACAGGAAATATTCACAGCATGTGAATCCATGAAAGATCCAATGCTGGAGAATTATCATGTACTCTAATCAGGTACACAAGGAACAAGTTACTTACCTGTAACTGTTGTTCTCCAGCATGGGTCTGACATGGATTCACATGCTCATGAATATTCCCTGTCAGGCTGGGAACCCTCGGTAAAGAAAAAAATCAGTTTCAGTTTTGTTTCTGAACTGTCTTTCTACGAATAACCAATCACTGGTCTCTGGGTCATACTGCCCCCAGCCAATGACTGCCCTCTACCTAAGCCCCTCCTCTGGCAGCCATCTTCAGATTTGGTAGCACGTAAAGTGGCAGTAGGACCAAGAGAAGAGCCACAGAGGGGTTGGAGGGAGGGTTCGCATGTGAATCCATGCCAGACACATGCTGGAGAACAACAGTTACAGGTAAGTAACTTGTTCCGTCTCCAGCAAGGGGTCTGGCATAGAGTCAGATGCTCATGAATACAAGAATACATAGCAGTACACACATGCACAACCACGGGAGGTGGCAAGGCTCAACATTAAGCATTTCAACAACTCAACATTAAGCCTCGCTTACCTCCTCACCAGGCTCACCTTCAAGCAAACAGGTTGCGCAGCACTGCTTGGCCGACTCTGGACTCTACCCTGGAATCCCGGTCGACGCAGTAGAATCTTGTGAAAGTGTGCGTTGACATCCACGTAGCAGCCCTGCAGATGTAACAGGGACACACCAGACTGGAACGCTGTGGTAGCAGTGATCGCTCTGGTCGAATGGGCTCTCGGACGGCCGGGCAACGGGCGGTTTGCCAACTGGTGACGGTGCATGATGCAGCCGGAGAGCTGGAAAAGGAAGCCTTCGAGAGGGGCTTTCCTTGGTTCACAGGTCTAAAGTTCACAAATGAAATCCTCGGAAACTCTTTGCGAGGTCCACGTAGAACTTCAGCGCTCTAGCCACATCCAGCGAGTGCAAAGTCCTCTCAGCCGGCGACGAAGGCGACGGGAAGAAAACAGTAACACCAAGGGCTCACTGAGATGGAAGTCCGACGGCACCTTGGGCATGAAAGAGGGGTGCGTCCTCAGCACTACCCTCGTCTCGTGGAATGTCAGGTATGGAGGTTTACAGGAGAGGACCTGGATCTCTTGCACTCATCGCTTCCACGATAAGAACTTCAGCGGTGCCAAAAGCAAGGGCTCGAATGGGGGACCCATGAGCCTGGTCAGCACCACGTTGAGCTCCCACGCCGGGGCCGGAGCCTTCACCGGCAGGAACGAGCGGAACTGTCCTTTCATGAACTCCTTCACCAGGCGATGAGACCACAGAGACGACCGCCCCAGAGTGCTGGTGTAGCAGGAGATAGCCGCCAGATGGATTTTGATGGAGGCGTGAGCCCGCCCCGCCTTGGCAAGCGACAGCAAGTACGGCAGCACTTGAGGGGCTGTAATCCGCAGAGGGTTGATCTTCTGTGCACGGCACCAGACAGAGAACCTCTTCCACTTGGGTCCATAGGACTCGTGTCGAGGACGCTCTGGCCTTTGCAAGCACCTCCTTGCAGTCCGCCGGGATATCGTACCCTCCAAACTCTAGTGCTGCAGGAGCCAGGCCTGCAGGTTCAGAGATCCTGGATCGTGATGTAGGATGGCGCCTCCTTCCCCGGTGAGAAGATCTGCGTCCGTCCGTCGGCAGTTTGACTGGGGGGACGCTGACATGTCCAGAAGGTCCAGGAACCAGATCTGCCTCGGCCACGCTGGTGCGACGAGAATCACCCTGCACCAGGACCATCAGAGTTGACCGATGAGTTGCAGCAGCAATGGTGGGAACGCATACAATAACAGGCCGTCCCAGGGGAATGAGAATACGTCACCCATGCTCCCCGGCTGGGGAAACCTGCTGGTGAACCTCCGGCACTTGGTGTTAGTCGCCGTCGCGAATAGATCGATTTGGGGAGTGCCCCATCGTCGGAATAGGAGATCCACTTGATCCTGCCAAGCTCCCACTCGTGGCAAGAGCGCAGCTCCCTGCTGAGCGAGTTGGCAATGGTGTTCTTTGTTCCTGCCAGATGGAAGGGTACCAGGAACATCCCCTGGGCCACGGCCCAGTGCCACAGATCCTGCGCTTCCTTGGATAGGGGCTGGGGGATCTGGTGCTTTAGAACATCGTGGTGGTGTTGTCGGTGAAGATCCTCACCACCTTGCCCTTGAAGGACGTGAGGAAGGACCTTAGGGCCCAGAACAAGGCTCGGAGCTCCAGGACGTTGAAGTGTAGTGACCTCTCCTCCGGTGGCCAAAGGCCTCTTGCGTGGAGATCTCCGGTGTGAGCTCCCCATCCCTCCAGGGAGGTCTCTGTCGTCACCGTTTCCTGATGTTCCGGGTCTGGAAGTCCAGGCCCACCGCAAGATGCGCGGTTGCCCCACCACCGGATCACTTGGCGGAAAGTCTCTTTGAGGGAGATCTTGTCCTCGAAGCTGCCCGCCGCTTGCATCCAACGGGCGTCGAACTCCTGTAGTGGTCGCATTCGCAATCTGCACAGACGCACAAGGTAGATGCACAAGGACATCATGCCGAGTAGGGACTTGATGGACCTCACACCCTGGCAACTTCCATGGTCAATAGCCATTGTACCTTGCCTTGGATGGCCTTCGTCCTCTCCTCTGATGGTGCAGCCAACCGTGCCACTGTGTCGAGTCTGGCTCCTAGGAATAGGGCATTCTGCGACAGTACCAAGTGGGACTTTGCGGAGTTGATCGAGAATCCCAGTGTGATCGACGGAGCGTTCTCTTGGATTTGCTCGGATGAGCCAATCGTCCAGATAGGGATATAGGTGGATCCCTTGCAGGCGCAGATGCAGCCACGCCGCCAGGCACTTGATGAAGACCATTGATGCCGACTTCAACCCTGAGGGCAGGGCCTTGAACTGGAAGTGCTGCCCTTGGACCACGAACCGTAGGAACTTTCGATGTCCTTTGTGTATGGGGATGTGGAAGTAAGCATCCTCCAAGTCCAGCGACGACAGGAAGTCGCCCTCCCCCAGCTGTCCCAGTACGTGTTGAAGGGTGACCTTCCGGAGCTTCTGGGACTTGATGTATTTGTTGAGGCAGTGAAGGTCCAGGACGGGTCACCAACCGCCGGTCTTTCGGACGAGGAAGTACCGCGAGTATACTCCGGAGCCCCGGAGCCTCTTCGGGACGAGTTCCATCGTGCCCTTTTTTATTTAGCATTGCTCGTACCTCCAGAAGTAGCTGTGGAACGTGGTTTTCCTTCCTGGTCACAGGAGGTAGTCGGGGACACTTTCTTTGGAATTCCAGAGTGTGCCCGTTGGCCAGGGCATCCAGCACCCAACAGTCGGTGGAGATGGACTCCCACGCGCTGACGAATTTCGCCAGCCGGCCTCCCACCAGGGTGCTCGGGTGGGGGCCCGACGTCGCAGCCGGTTCAATCTTGCTTCACCGAGGACTTGCCGCCTTGGCCTCCTTGGCGATGACGACGGTGTCCTCCGGCTTTGCTGCGGCCTCTTTAGGCCTCCTGCGATGACCACCGGGCCGCTTGGCGGTACGATGTGGAACCGCTACCAAATCCTTTGGAGGCAGCTTGGGACGTGCCTCTGGGGGTCCGAAAAGGACAGCCGCCGTTGATGGAGAACCCAAGGCCCGGGCCGTCTTGGTGTCTGCCTTGATGGCCTGCAGTGACTCGTATACTGCTTTGCCGAACAGGTTGTTCCTGTCGAAGGGCATGTCCAGTACCCTGGTCTGAATGTCTTGACGGAAGTCGGTGGCCTTGAGCCATGCGCGCCGGCGGAGGCAAACGCTGTTTTCCATCTGGTGAAAACTGGTGTCTGCGATGTCTGTGGCCAACGTCATGGCATGACATGGTCCGACACCACCTCGCCTTCTGGTAGGATTTCAAAGGCCTCCGCCCTCATGTCATCTGGCAGGAAATCCAGGAGGGGAGCGATCTTGAACCACAGCTCCCTGTTGTAGCGTGCCACGATCGCGAGGGCGTTGGCTGCCTTGATGGTCGTCGCCGCCGACAAGATGACTCGTCGTCCCATGGCATCCAGCTTCTTCCCCTCGCCGTCTAGGGAAGTGGAAGTTGATGCCGTCGCCCCTGCCGATTTTTTCTTGGCCCCCGCGGAGACCACTGAATCCAGGGACGGCTGAGCCCTGAGGCACATTGGGGCGGAATCTGCGACCTGGTACTTCTCATACTGGTCCCTCTTTGCAGGAGCCATGGATGGGTTCTTGAGCAGCGATAGTCCCTCGTCCCAGATGTCGGCTAGTAACGGGACTGAGAGGACTGTCTTCCTCTTGGCCTCCTGTCATTGGTAGAGGAAACCCTCCTTCTTCTGCTCTTCGGGACAAAGTTGGAAAAGCTCTGATGCCCTGGCAATCATGCCGTGAAAGGAGCAAATTTCGTTGGGAGGGGAGGCCCGGGCAGCGGGTGATGGGAGATCCATGCCGTCACCACTGTCGTCCGTCCCTGTCGTTGCGTCTCTGTTCCCGTTTCATCCATCGGCGGAGGGGAAGGAGGTGAAGGCTGGAAAGGAGGGGGTGGATAGATTCTCCTCCGCTTGTTCAGTGGGCTTCCCGACAGTCCAGGCGCTGCTGGATCATCCGCTGGGGTTAAAGGCAACCTCGTCCTTATCTCTGTACACAGGGTCTGGATGGCCATCAAGATCGCTCCTGTGTTGTCCTGTGGCGTAGGCATTGGTTGCAACAGGAGCGACGGCTGGGGCATGGGCTACTCCACGGTCCGCGGCTCCTCGTCGGCTCCACCGTTGCCCTCTACGTCTGCCTCGTTGGGATACCTCCCATAGGACCGGACTTCCTTCAAACTTCTTGTCCAGGATCTTTGTGATGCCAACCAGCTCATCTTTGGAGGTGGTATCTGTGTCCGTTATGGCTACAGTGCCCCCCTTTTCTTATCCCGGGGTTTCACGGGGGTCTTTGATATGTTGAATAGATGATTCCCTCTGGGGTGGCAGGGAAACTCTAGGCCCAGGAGTTGGATCAACTGGGATGGCCTGCAAAGGCTTCGCTAGCACCTCCACCACTCCTTCAATCGAGGTCTTCGCTGGGTGAATCAGGGCCTTCACGACCTTAGGCACGTCTGGGGCCTTCACCTTGGCTTTCTCCGTCGGGATCGACTGGGTCTTCTACCGAAGCTTACCCGGGTTCTCTGACTTCCTTTTCCCCCCGAGCCAGAGCGTTGGTTCGTGGTTGATGGCATCGGGGACATAGCACCCTGCCTGGCACCCTGCCTGGCAGCCGAGGAGCTCGAGCCAACGGCGCTCCCGGAGCCCGCCGACTCGCGGTGCTTTGCCTTTTGTTGGGCCACCGTCGCCGGAGTGCCCTCAAAGGTCTTAGAAGACTGCTCAGACTTCTTCTCACCTGCTGCTTGGCTCTTCGCCTCCAGCCAGTCAGCGAGTCATTTACGACGGTCCTTCATGGTCCGGACGGACATGTTCTTGCAGAGCGCACAGTCTTCCTCCACGTGCGATTTGTCGGCGTGAAGGCAGAAAAGGTACTGGGAGTGCTCATCCTCCTTAAAGACATTGTGCAATCCACATCCAGGGCAGTTCCTAAACAGCTTGGATCCAGTAGGCGTTGTGTCTCCTTTGTCCTGAGCCATGTCCACGCGGGGTAGGCCTCAAAGATCTTCCAGAATCCTCCAAGAGAAACTCGATGAAAATTCGCCCTCGAGGGGCATAGAAAAATTCCAAAATGGGTCCCTGTTGATCAGAAGAAGAATCGGTGGAGCTTGAGGCTCGAATGGACCGAAAAAGAAGAGAAAACTCTTAGAAAAAAGGCAAAATGCAGTAAAAGCTCGAGAGCTATAGCACGAGGACTCCCAACACTTGAACGTGCGGTAAAAATCTGAAGATGGCTGCCAGAGGAGGGGCTTAGGTAGAGGTCAGTCATTGGCTGGGGGCAGTATGGCCCAGAGACCAGTGATTGGTTATTAGTAGAAAAAGACAGCTCAGAAACCAAACTGAAACTGATTTTTTCTTTACCGAGGATTCCCAGCCTGAAAACGGGGAATATTCATGAGCATGTGAATCCATGCCAGACCCCATGCAGGAGAAACAGCTGCTTCACCACTGGGCCCAGCTCCAGCACAGAATATGTTTTTACTGCATTTGTAATACTTTATTTCTCATGCATTTCAATTCAAAGGTGGTCAGATGTTTAAGTTGTGCACTCCAGAAATATTTTGAATGTATGTGTACTGTAATTTTACTCTCCTCTGGTTAGGTCGAAGCATATTTAAGAAGTATGAAGACCTGTGATCTTAACTACATAGAGTTCAAATAATACTTGGATAAGGCCAAGGCCAGCTTTTAATATGGACATGAGGTACCACTGTATGTTCTGCATCAACCATATTCATCTCTGGCGAGTCACAGTGATAGTGGAGTTCAGTTAGCTCAAGCTTTTGCTTAGCCTAAGAATGTAAAAAAGTCAGCCACTAAAGTTGTCTTTGATAACCTAATCAAAAATAAAGTGTTTCTTGGCATGCATACAAGTTTATTTCAGAAGCATCAAATACGGTTTTCAAAAAGGTTGCATTTCAAATCTGCTTTTGCGTGCCCTGGAAAAATTGGCACAACAAATATATTGGAAATTGAGTCGACATATTTTCTAAAGGATACTCACTCTCAAATGTCCATGTGTCAAATGACTTTATCAAATATTTCAGCAATAACATAATCACAAACAATAATAAAAGCAGCAACTGTATACATTGCAATTAGGCTGTAGAAATGTGCCTTGTTTTGTTATCCCCGAATCAAAGAGCGAATAAGATGAACAGATAATGGAGACCTGTGTTGACTCCTAATTGATGAAGGATTTCATTGTACTTTACATTGTTTGTAACATTATAAAAGCATTTAGTAATGATCCTTGCTCTTGGTCCAACCAACCCACTGCTACTTTGTCTAGGAATCAGTCAATGCCAACAGCAGACTGAGCTAGCACAGTAGTATACAGTGCTTTGTAACAGTTTTCAAATGTTTTGTTGATGCAACTATCCCCCGATGTTAAAGCACAATCTTCCCATTTTATTCCAGTTATCCGGTTGCCTCTCCTTTTCTGCCTGATGCACCACACTAGCAAGCCATCAAAGCGTCTGTTTCCCTAAAGCACCTGGTCACGCAAGGGTGCCCCAGAAACTTGAGGTTTCTAAATGTTTCCTGCTTAAACTTGTCCAGAGATCCCTTTGGAACTGCTCAGTGTAGGATTTATTTTTTCACTGGTTTATTTTTTCCCATGTTCCTCTATTTGGACCTCCAGCGTATCTAGGGCACACCAAGCGGCCTTAAATCTGAACATTTTGCAGGAGATACATGCGCCTCTGATGAAGACTTTGAAAGGAAGGTGTCCCTAGAGTCCCAAAATCAGAGACGTTGCCTAAATGCCTATATCAGTATTAACATTTAAATCTATATCTGAGGCAGTAGCTTGTGGAAATAGTGGGTCGTTAGAGAGACGTGTTTAAATCGACTAGTCTATATGGAAAGGTTAGTCAACAAATGGACAGGTGAATGGTCCGAGAGTTTCCCAGGTAGTATCCGACAGGCAGATGCTGCATTAAGTAAAGGACATGTCACCATGACAATCTATCCTAAAAGAGCGTTGGGAAATAAAGAAAACTGTTTAGTCTCAATACCCTGGTTGGAGGCATCCCCATGTGTCCTGCAGGGCATGAAACTGCAAATTCCAGCCATTTCAATAGAGACTTAAGGGCGGGCAGTCCACATCTACTGAGTACACAATTAAAACCATCAGCCCACACTATTTAATAGTCTACATAGTATGCAATTTAGCAGTGGTGTCTAGAAAAAAACCTCAGCGGAATCTATATTGGAGGCACAGATATTTACCAATACCACCTTCACTGCTACAAAGTCCCCCTTCTAGCAGCAGGAATCTACCATCAGAATCCTTTGTCCAGGGTGGAGAATTTAAACTGAAGTGTTCTATGAACATAGACAGCAACCTCCCTTGAAAAGGATAAGATAGGAAGAGTAGTACCCATGTATTTCCAAACTTGCAGTAACAGATACTGGTTGATTAACGTGCAAATGTGTCTCCCGTTTACCATCCATCTGATATTAGTGTTGAGGGGACCTTTTTCAGGCTCCCCAACCGGCATTCCTCGTGGCGGCCAGGTTGGTCCCCTCAACACTAATATCAGATGGATGGCAAACACCTAAACAAAGAGTGACTGCTTACAGAAATAGGTACAATACCTTTTTCGAAGCCAGGAAGAAAAGGATTGAACATTCTTTGGAATATAGGACACATTCTTTTTTTTTTGTATACAAATTTATTTTGAGTTGAGAGAAAACATTAATCTTAACAACATATTAACAAATACATAAATAAATAATCCCAACCACCCACCTTCACAGTAGTGTTATATAACAGTAGCACATTCAAACAGCCTCTCATTACCATTGAGGTGACTTTGGAATCAGGACATAGAATACTATATGAAATGACTAAGAAATTCAAGAATGGAATCAGATTGATTATCCATGAGGAAAACCTGTGAAAAGTTGAAACACGTGTTGGCTGTAGGACCCATTTCTTTGTTAGACCAAGTACAATTTATGTGCCAGCTTAATTTTTGTGAATAAAAAATATGTTATATGGTATTGGGTTTAGGTTTTGTACAGGAATACAAAGTTATTCACTATAAAATATACATGTGAAGGAATTGAATATGTGGTTTTGGCGCTGAGGTGGATCCTTTAGTACAATTTTACTTTTGGAATATGCTAAAAAAAGGAGTGCAAAATGTAAAGGTTTATGGATGGATTTCCTAAAAGAGTCTGGAGTGTAGTTGACAAATGTAATTAACAGTGGTTTGGGAGTAAGGGATTGATGTATCTCTATATTCTACAGGCTTGTTGTATTTCCGACAGCTAAGAAATAGAGGGGGCATGTAGGAAATGGGTGAGGGATTTGTTTGAGCCATTGGAAGATGCATAGTGAGAGCCTGTCTGCATGTTAAAGGGGAACGAGAGACTTACGTTAAAAGCGTTGAATGTCTTCAGCAAACATATACAGGATCACATAAAATTGATCCGGGGATCTGATGCATGCCCCAGATGTAGAAAAGACTAGCATACAGTTTACACAAGCGGGGGATTGTGTTGCTGTAACAAATGTTTGGTAAAATGTTACTAGATATCTTGCATGTGTATCAGGAAGGGCGCTGATAAGACAAGAAATATTTGTTGTGATTGGCGCCTACTGAAAAACGTGAAATTCATATCCCTAAGCTTATTTGTAAAGTGCACAAAACGTTGCGCTGGTTGCAGTGGGGAGCCCAATGGGTGAAAGTTAGAGCAAGGGAAACAAAAATACAGAGGGTTTCATAGCATCATAGCTTCATAAGCAATTAATTACAAGTCAACAAGTGAAATAAAGGTTTAGGCCGCTATGCAGATATGAGAAGATGGGCAGGAGAGGAGCAAAATCTTTGTATTAATAATAAGGAATATATAAGGGAGGATCTTCCTACAAGACGGAGAACAAGTCTCTGATCTTTGGACGCCCTGAAAGTGCACTGCATTTGGTATGATCTATCAAAATAATTGTAAAATGGCTGTCTGGTCTGATTCAACCCTTTTGTCATTCGATCCTTTGCATTCGAATCTTTGACCTACAACCGTAAAATGTGGTTAGATTGAATACTGATAGCTATTGTGAGATTATTGCTGCACATATTTAGCTTTAATGCCAACAGAAGTGGACTAAGCAGAGTGAATAGGATAAGGAGGGATGAAAGGTTGTTGGGAAGAAAGTTGAATTATAAAATCATGTTGATTTGGTACATGCGTATCAATCTAATAGAAGGTACTGACAAAACATAGGAATTTGGGAGAGTTTTTTGGGAAAGCAGCAGATGAAGAGAGCTTATCCGACAGGAAAAAAGGCGATTGGAGTTCCACCTGGATTAACCGTTGGAAACTCTCCTTTAGAAAGCCTTTTCATCTGGAACTGATTGCAGAAGACTTTCCCCAAGACAGAAACAGATTACGGGAGGGGTGTTTGGGAGCAGGGGGGCAGAATAAAAGAAAGAGCTTACCTGCCAGATTTGCCTCAAGCTGTTGATGTCCCTACCTACTCTGGGCCCTTAAAAGAAACTAACAAGTGAATAGCTAGAGCACATTTAGATTCATGTCTAAATAAATTAATTAAATCCTAGCTAGCAAATGAAAGTATTTTGAAGGAATCCCGTTTATATGTGGGGACTAGGCCTATAAATGAAACTTTGAGGAAGTATATTTAAAATAGAAGGCCCTAGAATCTATTATTGCGCAGGGCATGATAGTCTCTGGCAGCAACTAATTAATAATTCCCTGAATTTCCCAGGAGCAAATTATATCTGTGTTTGTAAGCATGATGTACAACATGATTTAAAGGGATTGATAAACCTCTTGACCTGTGAAATCCACAGTTTACATAAAAGAAAAATCCTGTATTCTCTACCCCTCAAAGTGTTATCGGATGGAGGTTAGCCCCTCCCCCTTTGTACAATGAAAAGATCAATTGAATTAATTTAAATGACCAGTCATATTTCCTAATAATATTGTGCCAAAATAGACGTAATGACAAGTGAAGTCAAATTGTTGATTCCTATTCTATTTCAGTGTTAGAATTGCCCTTTAATGCATCAAGAGATTTTGCTCTCAAAGCAAAGGCTTCTACCATGAACCCTAAACTCAAAAATAAGTAGAAAGAAAAGCTAGAAACCAACATTTGAAAGTAAATCAATTTTATGTTCACATGTTTTCTCTAAAGCCAACACTTGACGATGATGTGAAAACCAAGTGAATTGTATTGTGGTAAAGAAGGGTTAGGGTTTTCTTTATTTGATGTTCAATGGAAATGTGTATGTTTATACGAGAGGACTGTGTACTTTTCTCTAGAACAGTTATTCATATTCTTTAATACGTATGGATGTTTGTGTGTATTATGCATGTAAACAATATAATAGCAGGCAGGCCGAGATTCTTTTTTGTAGCCAAGTTGCCTTTATTTATTTGGAACATAGTGGTTGACTTCCATAGTGTAAAAGGTAGGGATCACCTTTAAATTCTTAATTGATATTTAACCAGATATGAAGCTCAGGAAGACGTCAAAACACACACGTTTCCTTTACTATGAACACACTCTAAAATATGTGTTTTGCCAGAGAAGACAAACATGCAGTGTACCGTTAATTAATTGTACCCCCTTGTGCCATGTACAACATTTTTCAAAGGCTGCCAAATAGTGTAGTGGAACACTGAGCCACTCACTGCAAAAGGTTTAATTTTCAACTCACAGGCCAAAATAGGCTTAAATTATTGTTGGTGGATGCTCATTTTCCCAATTTGAAAGGAACATGTACAAGTAGATCCTCAAGACGATATTTATATAAGACACAGTGATCGCATTAAATATGGAACATATATAGTAAAACAAGGTCATTCATTAACGAAGGTAAGAGTGCCCCATATGTGGATGTTGTCCATAGCCATTGTATGCAACTAGGGAGGAAGGACTGCAAGCGGGCAGGGGTTGCGTTACCTCAGTCATTGGCTATTTGAACTTGACTCATGACACAGAAGCACCCTCTTTCCAGCATCATCACAGGGGTCACTCCAGACATGCAAGGGTGAAAAATGCAGGGCCCATTAACCCCATATGTTCAAGTACACTGGGCTTACTTATGTAAAGCTACATGCCACAATTCTATTTGGCCATAGGGGTGGACAACATTTAACGATTTGCTGTAGGGACAATTGCTTACTTGCTATCCTGGCATGCAGATTCTGCTTCATACTGAGGGCCTGCCTCTGTGACGAGGAGTGCAGCATGCACATGGCTGCTCTGCGCAGCGCATTGTCGAAGACAGGCAGCACTTCATTGGGAAAAGCATTCAGATACTCGCCGATCTCCATGTTCGTCTCAAATAGTGTCATGGCGTTCACCACCACTGGGTAATGGGCCTCCTCATCGCTTTCTTTCAGGACCTGCAGCAGATCCTTCTGGTGGTGTTCCAGGACGTAGGATTCAAACACCTGCCCGGTCAATGCAACTTGTTCGGTATTCAAATACATAGCTTCTCCTACAGAAATATACCAAAAGTAAAAAACAAAATATGAAAATGAAATGGGGCAGGGGAACAAAAGTATCAAGATACTTATTTATATAACCACATATTCTAATGACTTTGCAAGCTATACAAATTACACTAAAAAGATTACTATTTTTAAACAGTTCACAGGAAATGAATAAAATAAGCAGATTATATGACACTATACAGGGTATAGTAGAGTTTAACAGAGGAGAACAAAAACCGATTTAACTGAATCGCTCAAGTTTTTCGTAAGTTCAGATGGGAGTAGATCACTCCCTGCGTGTTGCTGGTTTTGCATTGACTTATTTATTTTACTGTTTAAAACGCAGATCGAGAAACCACAGCATGTGGGTAGCAGCATATGGGCTGACATCTTTCAACACTGACGCAGTACTCCGAGTTATGGCTTTTGTGTCTGTCTGTCCACCCATTGGGATTAGTCCTTGGTCACAGATTTGCAGCATTGGAGAATTGTGGCGGCATTCCAAGTCGATATGAGGATCGAGTTCAAAAGGGTAAGTGACAAGAGAAGAATTGTTTGCAGATCCTCTCTTTACGGGGGGAGTTCCGATTTGAGTCGGTTAGTCTATTTGCTGTGCGAGGAGCATGCAACACCAGTTATGTGGAGCTTAGCTGCTACGTACGCTGGTGTGCTACCTGTGACTGCCTGGTAGAGGATACATAAAGTCTTGATTAGTGCCCTGGCCTGGAAAAGAAACCAACGTAGGATAGGGTGATTCAGTGAAATTTCCACGCACCTGTAATAAGACGTTCTGCAGCGTGGTGAACTTCTTTTAGGGGAAGACATGCGAGCGGCTGGGAGCCCCATCAGGAGGGCATTTCTCCATTGAGGTGCAAAACCACAAGGGTCTGCACTACGGTCCAGAGGTTCTGCAGCAGGATGAAGGGTTTGATTTTTTTGAAGGGTGGCGATGCAGAGCCAGGCCATTTGGACCTTCTTGGCTATGTGTTTCTGAAAGGACAGGCTGCTGTCAATAGTTAAGCCTAAGGAATTTGCTGAATAAGAGTTGCAGATCATAGCACTGAACCACTCTTGGACAATTTGTTGTTTAGCGGTGAGACCGATGAGGATGAATTCAGTCTTGTTTGGCTTAAGTTTGAGGTAGGCAGTCGACAACCAGGCCTGGATGATGGCTAGGTTATCACAGAGGCAGCTGATGTCCTGTAGACCTTACTCATGTACAACAAAGTATCATCTGCATATTGATGGATGGCAACGTTGAGACCTTTGAGGAGAGTGCCCACAGGCTCCAGGTAAATGTGAAAAGGATTAGTGAGAGGATGGAACCTTGGGGAGAGTCGGTTAGAATGCAACATGTTCATCTTGACGGCCGGTTGTCTGCCAGAGAAGTAGGAGGTAAACCAATTCAGGACAGTGCCAGAGAATCCGATCCTGTCGGTGAGGAGTGAGAGGAGGACGCAGCGGTCGATTTTGTCAAATGCAGCGGGCAGGTCAAGGAGGACGACGAGACAGGAGTTGCCCTTATCCATGATTTCAAAGGCATCATCTACCACCTAGATGGTGGCTGTTATTAGAAGCTGTGTATTTAAAATGGGAGCAAGGCGTAATTAACTAGTTTTCAAAAACTGATTAGCAGACTTTGCTAACTAAAATGATATTGATTAGCACATACACCTTCTTGTACTAATATTGTTAATGACACCAGAGGTTTTAGTACCCAAGACATAAAATGAGCACCAATGCAACATTATTGTGCACCTCTGAAGAAACTCATTAGTGAGAGGAGTGTCAGTAAAATGTAAATGTTAGCTGTGTGAAAGGACGCAAGTAGATATGATAAAAAGGCTCTGAAAACTGCTTTCAGTGCAAAGCACTGCACAGCTGGATGCAGACAGTGTTGTACAGGGCAATGTCCCATATCCTGTATGCATGCTCCTGCATTTGCTGCATAAGAAGTTTCATGAACCAAAAAGTTCAAAATGTTAAAGGAAGGTCATAGCTGTGGACCAAGTACTTAGGATGTTTTTGCGGCAGGCAGTTTAATGGTCAGCTTAAGGTGCCATTTTCTAGCGTTGAAAACCACTTCAGGGAGGGGACAGGGCCGATAATGGCCCTCGATCTCGAGCTAGATAGGCGAAGCACAGCCCTCTAAGCCTACCATCTGGGGTGTTGATACTTGGGCAGGGGGCAAGATGAAAGCTGGGCAGAGGCACAACAGGCCTACATGAAATGTGGGCTGTTACTTACAGATTCTGCTTGCAATCCCGGCCTCCTATTTGGCCAGCTTTTTCCCTGGGTGCTAATATATAATATAATCATAGAGCAAAGAGTGCTCGCTAGAGTAACCAAAGTGTATGGTATTGCAGTAGGTCTGTAGATGTACCAGACTGGTTGGAACTATTGATCGCTACTTTGCATAAACTTCTAAGTAGCTTTGTGTATTCATTATGTTATAAACTAATCCGAGCGCATGGCGCAGAGACAGAACTGGGAAAACTAGGTGGAATATTGTAGTTTGCGGACACCTCACTTTCAGGTCAGCTTGTATAAAGCAACACAGTGATGAGATAGAATGTCAAGGAGTTTGAGATCCGCAGATGGGTTGAGCACTGGTTGCAAAATTCTATGCAACCAGCAGGTCGACACAGAACTAGGTTTTCCATCAAAGCATTTGGATGTATGATTGTGAATATTCGTGTTAGCCAATATGATGTAACTTCCCCTACAAAATGAAATGTAGCGGACACTGAGATTTAGATGGTGTGATGAATCAAGGCAATTTGTCTCACCCCTGTGAGCCTGCTCTGCAATACCCCCCCTAAGGGTAGAGGCAAGTGGGACCTCACTGGGAGAGGCTCCCCCTTAGGGGAGAAGGACTCCCATTCCTGTGAGAACTCCCTCAAGTGGTGTATACCATGGCTTACATGGGATGTTTTACAACACCTTACCCATTGAAATACCAAGACTGGGGCAAAGAAACTACAATGTTAGAAACCGAAGTATCAAGACTGTGATGGAGAAACTACTAAAAGCTACTGTTATCTTATGAAAAAGGGTCATGTCCTTTTAAAACAGAATGACCAATCCAGTGAGATGAGTACATGGATAAATGTCAATTCAGAGGGAGACGAACGAGAAGTAGAGAGAGAGAGAGAACAACATACGTCAGCTTGGGAAACACCATCCCAGCCCCCCAAGCTGTGTAAACCTTGACAGAGAAGGAAACCCAGAATCCTGCAAGTTTCAAACTCGCTTGGCTTTGCAGTACCGTAAGCCAGAGCTATGGTAAACCCAAAACATGAGTGAACGGAAGGGCAGGAGCCCAGTAGAAGGTAGTGGAGGATTACAGACAGGAATCCATGGTGGTCAGCAGGTCCAGGCAATATCGCCAATACCACCGGTGCTAGAAGGCTGCAGGATGTAAGGTCGCGCACCGGAGGACCAGAACACCGTGAAGCGACAGGAGAAGAGAACGCACCTGCAGTCCATGAACCAAAAAAGGGTTATGAAGGAAGAATACTCCCAAAGACGTTCTCCTATCGCAAGGAAGGTAACGGGGAGAACGGGAAGACCCACGGGAATATTATACTGCACAGTTAACTTGTCCCAACTTGTCCCAGTAGAAAGTCTGAAACAGAGTTAAACTTGAAACAAAGGTACAAGAGTTGTAACTTTAGAGAAGGAACTATTGAGGATCTAAATAATGAGAGAAGAGAAGAATGGATAAAAATATGCTGGGAAAAGGAGAAAGTAACTCGTACAAAACCAATATACGCTTAACGAAGAAGCAAGATATGAAAAAAGCAGGTTATTGAACCAGATATCAAGTATAAAGCTCAGTTCACTTCCAAGGAGACGTTGAGAATCACAGGCAAGAAAGGAGAAATAAGAGAATACCAAGAGGGACATCCAAAGAGATGAGAAATACCATTAACCCAGTTAAGGAACTGAAGAGTTTGATCCAAGAAGTCACAAGAGACTATTTGCGGATTACATACTAAAAACACTGGTACTGAAGTACCAACAGGAAAAGGGAGTCATTCCCCTGCCTTAAATTAGTTTTCATAGTGGTAGGGGCAGTTAGCATAGTTTTTGGACAGCAGACTTATTCCTTTTGAACATTCACAACTGACTGACTAGCACCTTAGATAACAACATAGGCAGGGACCCCCCATAGTGATAGGTAAAGGTACGGGTTATCCTTTTACTTCAATAAAACATTAGACACCATGTCCTCACTGAGCCAGTGTTCTTCTTCTGACTCGCCACAATACACTAACCTAAACTTTACTGAAAAACATGTAGACAATGCAGTGTTTTACAGTAGAAATATTGCAATTCTGCATTGTGTAACAACTTACATTTTAGGAATGGAATTGCAGGACTGTCTTTAAAAAGTATTCAAGTTAAAACATACTGGTCTTTGCCAAACCGAATGTAGTTAGCCTAATAAAAGTATCATCCAGATTACTTCCGGTTTTCATTTATTAGAAAAAGAACACACTTTTCTTGACTAGCACTCCCACAAAGGCCTTTGGCACTTCTAAAGGACTACTGCTGTACTTCCTCTTCATTAGCACCTTTGAACTTGCAGTGAACAGAGAAGAGATTGGGGTGAGCCCTGAGGGCAAGAGGAATTCAGTGTGAGCTGTTTTTTTCATCGAACAGGGTGATTTAAATCGACAGGTGCGCTACACAAGTGTCAATTTAATTAGCAAACATACAGAATTGCATAGTAAATTGCTATGCAACATTGCTTATTGTGTGCCTTTGAAACAATAAAACATCAAGTAGAAGAATGCAAGAAAAGACCTTCTCCCACTTCACAAGGAAAGATATAAAGATATCTGTGCAGGCCTAATTAATCAATGGCATACTAAAACACACAGTTAAAGTTTTGTGGAGCCAAAAAAAGTTGACATTAACTGGCTTCAGAAATTAACTAGCCCTCGAAAAAGAAAATAAATATCCTCCGAGATCCAAAAAGCTACAGGAAAAAAATAACTGGATGCAGACCTTAATGAAAACTGAAAAAGATGGAATTGCCACCTTAAGGGCTTGAAACAAACATTTGCTATTTGGCCAAAAGGAAATATTAAAGAGACTACCACTTTAACAAACAAAAAAAGGATGAAAAATCAGTAGAATGTAGAGGAGGATCTACAGTGACTGAAATGTGTATACCAACAGACGCCCTAAAAACGTCTGCACAACAGAGCCATATTGCACAACCATATACAACCAGTGCAGATTTATTTCCTGGGAACAATTATAGCCGGTAATTGCTCTTTCAATGTTTGCTTTCTTTTTATCTGCACACATTTATTCAAAATCAATTAATTGTTTCAAATGTCTTCAAAGGATTACAACCAGAAACATGTGGAAGACATGTGGACTAGCTCAACCATGAGGTGCTGCAACCAAACAACAAATACCTACGTGCACAGAATTTGCAAGAAGGATGGACCAGAAAACTTACAAAAATCCATACAATTGCTACATACACTTTAAAGCTTCCTTTATTGGCAGTAACTGAATAATTCAGATTGAGAGAAAGTGAACAAGTGTAAAAGGACAGACACATGGACAGAACAAGGATGATATAAAGGAGATCCAGGGGCAGAGAGAAAGGTTATGAGAGACAAACGGAGAGAGGAACAGGAGAAAAGAGAAACAGTATGCAGGAAAGAAGCAAGAGGCACATAGACATACAATATGAGGAGAGTGAAATTGCAAACCCAGCTGGAAAGGTATGGGGAGGCAAAAGTATTTCAGGATTACCTAGGAAGAGGATGTTCATCAGGGATGTGGGGGGTAAGGCAGAAAGGAAAGCGAGGTAAGGAGATAATGGAAACATAAATATCCAAGTAGGAATGAAATACAAACAATTATAACTGTTGGCAGAAAATGTGCAGATAACCATCAAGCAAGCCAACAAAATCAGAACTTAACACATTCAAGAAAGCTTAAGACAAATTAGTGATAGAGCAACATTCTTGTAACATGACACAGATCCAACCCAAGGGGTCATGACATTGATTAAAACTGTACCAGGTAATGTTGAATTGGAAGAAGGGGTTTCCACAACAAACAACGTTTTTATTAAAATAATATACACTGACTTCAGTGTTCTATATTCTTCCTAAAATTCAAAAGTAAGTCATAAGCCCTGCAGGTTGGTCCATTAGAGCAGCGACAAATGGGAAACTGAACCCCGTGCTCCAGATAAGGTTTTGGAGGTGGATTAAGCAAAACAGTGGTTCTCCGCTCCACCTCTGTCAATTCACTTGGTTTTTGGAGCTTTATGCTCCTTGTCGGGTCCTCTCTCGACCACCATGCAAGTTTGCTTGCCCAGGGAGGCGGTCTGAGTGGGGGAAACTCTATCCCGGGGACTGGGTGAGGGTTGAGCCCTAACAGGCAGACTCCATCCACATGCCCCCTAGTGGCCAAATCGTACTCCTGATTTTTAAACTTTGAGAGTAAATGTGATGTCAAGAGAGTAAAAATGAGTTTTCTCCTTTTCAAGAGAGTAAAATGTATGTGACATCCAGCCAACGTGTGCAAAAACTGCATTGTGACAGAATACACCTTTAATTATTTCTCAAAGTTCTGGCAAAAATCTTGCCAATTAAACAGTAACGCAAACCTGAATTGTATTGTGTGTTTTGAGGTTCAATAGCAGAATTGTCTTTTGATGTTTTAAAGTCCCAATTTCTTGGAACTATTACTACCTAATGGTATGCCAATGTTATGATACAAAAGTGCAGAGAGGCAAGGTCTCCATGCTAAATTCTATACCTAATGTCATGGTCAAATTGTTATTTAAATAGCGCTTTTGGAAAGCGCTGTACATGGAACATATTTATCACAATTATCATCAAACCGATTTTCGTACTCCTTTATCGGCCTCAAAAGGAGTTCAGGCTAAGTGGGCCTTGCCGGGATGTGAACATGCAACCTTCAGATCACACACAGATTGCAGCAACGAGCGCTCAACCGGCTGAGCTATCTGATTGGCTAAAATCATTCAAAGTTCGATAAACTGAGTATCGACTGAGTTATAATAATCAAAGTGCCTAGATGTTGGACGAACCATGCACAAAGCGCTACAGAAAGTTAAACACCTATCTGGATTATCACAGGGACAGGTTTTGCTGAGTTTCTATTTCAATTACAAATGTAATTAATTTGTTTTTGAACAGCACTTGCACTTCCTGGAGAGTAAGGTTTTGGAGGTTTTAATTGCAGTCTTCAAGATTTGAGAGGCTATAACACCTCTGTTGTAAAGACGATCACTCACCCTTGAGCAAAGACTCTGCGCTGCCACTGACCATTTATAGTCATGTACCCCATTGACTGCAAGGTTGAATGGATGTAAACTAGACCGTGCATACTCATTTTGCACACTGTTTTTATAAAAATAAAATTGTGCAATACTGCTTTGCTTTCATTGGGGGAAAATAATTTGTTACAAAAGATTAATTCTCAATTGCAACTTAGTTTTCCACCTTATTAATTATACAATCCTAAAATGCTAGGAAAATAAATATGCACAGTGCTTCTGTTTGCTCCACGAGCATCTACATCCAACACAGCAGAAGCTGAACAGAAAGAAACCGTTCCTTTTATGTGTGCAGTTTCTTTTTTGAAAGGCTTCAGAGAAAAAACATTCTGTTTCAGAAGCTTTTTTCCATGGCTTGCAATTACATCTATGTAGATAAAAATCAAAAGAAGCGTTCTGGTTTCTGTCAAGTAACCTGACCTTTGAACTGGCCTCTGCTCTAAACCGGTGTATAAATGTGCACAGGAAAAATAATAAAGCTGCCGTATTTGCAAGGTTTTCGTGCATAAAAAGGCCTCGTAAGACCCTTATCTGGAGGCCTGCCTGAACCTTTATCACAATATACAGAGAAGATCTTAAAACTGTTATTATAAAAACACAGATCTCTCTCTCTCTCTTAACAGGTTAACAGGTTCTCAGGGTAAATCTTCCAATGAAGTCTAGACAAAACCTTCCACAGCAATAATAGTTAAAAACCAAGATATCACCTGTGAGGGATAGAAAATGGCAATGTTAAATGGACTAGAAGAGTCTACAGGGAGCCAGGACAGCCAAAGTCAATTAGAGCACATTCTATGGAGCTCAGGCACTTCTTGGATAACAAAGTCTTGCACAGCGTTACAGAGTTTCTGAACAAAAATCACTATAGAGTCACAAGCTGCACCCTTGTGGAGGGTAGAGCTGAAATCAACTCTAAAGATGGCTACCTCAAGTCTCAACTGAAAAGAGCAAAGCAAAAGATACTGAGGTAAGTACCCCAGGTCGGAACAGTACCTTTGGTTAGAAGAAGAGTGGGCTTGTCTCTGGTTGCAGCGATGCAGATCCTGGGTTCCTGAGCCTCAGTCGTGGGGACAAGAGAGAGGACATCTGGAGGATTCAAGCGGCAGCAATTTGGAGGTCGGCGGCAGTTACGGGCTCTTTTCAGATCAGCGGCACATTGTGGTTTCAGCGCACGGTAAACAGCACCACTGCGGATCTTGGATACCCGTTGGGCTTCCTTCACTCCTTGAGTCCTGCACTCCGGTGAGGGGACTCAAGCTTTGGTCATCCTTCTGGAGGGTCCTTAGGAGAATCCTGGAGTTCCTGGCCAGATTGCAGACGTTGCACTCAACTGCAGATTTCTCGACCCCCGGCACTCGGTTCCTCCAGCAGCAAAGAAGTACAGCCAGTCGGGGAAGATGGTCCAGTGGAGTTCGTCTCGGGGTTAGTTGGTCCCACTAACCCAAGGGAAGAAGCCGTCCCTTCCGGAGTTTCTCTAGTCTATCAGAAAAAGGAGTTTCAGCACAGCAACAGGGCTTCACCGGCCAATTGAAAGGCCCATGAGGATGCAGCCAACTTCGTTCACTGTTTCTTCATCAGATGTTCTTCCCAGTGGTCAACTCTGTCTCTAGTCCCAAAACCCTCACCTTTTAAACAGGTTTCTCAAATTCATGCACAGCCTAGGCTGTTATTCAAACAACAGGGTGGCTGTCCTAACAGGGTGGCTGTCCTAAAAGGGCAGCTAACCAGCCAATCAGGATTGGATGCATTCAGGCATTGCTAGAGACAAAGGACAGGGGAGTTTCGGGTACCTGCCTCGATTCCTGCCCTTCAGACACACTGGAGTCAGAGGCGGGTTTCAGTACTGAAGCCTGCCAAAGGCAAAACGAGCAAAGGGCTGGTTTGGTGTGCAGAGTAAAACCCAAGAAAGACATCACAAACAGAAAATGGAGACAAAAGAAGACCAGGGCCATTTTGACGAAATGGTCACCCATGGATGCTATATTGCAGCTGAGGATTCCGCCTCTGTTAGAAAAGCACAATGGTAGGAAAATTAAACCACTGCCACCAGCCATTTCAAGTAGTGAGGGTAACAGACAGTTTTACATGAGAGAGTAGGATAAGGGGCTACTAGGTAACCCCTCAGCACTCTTCATAAGATGGTGTGTTCTGGACCTACAAAGAGAAAATTAAGTAAAGTCAATTTTACTTTACTATATCCTGGGAACAGCAGTCCACACAAGGAAAGGTATTTAAATATTATGAGAAATCTCAAGGATTTCTCTGTGACACCATACAAAAAGTAGATACCTAAGGAGTTTGTCAGACTCCAAAACCAAAAAGGAAAAATGTAATCCAAATCAGGTTAAAACACATGGAAAGTAAGAAAAAGGGCGTCCTCACTCCAGGGTTAAAATGAAAAAGTCCTGAAGTACAGCAAAAGAGCTTGGGGTCTCCAAGGTTGAAGGGAATTAGCACAGGAATGAGAATTCTCTGTACCACACCCCCACCCCCAGACTAAGGGACAGGAGGATTTAATCCACTCCTGAATGGATGCAAACTAGACCCCTTTATCTGCATTAACCATCTCAAGGGTTGGTGGTTTGTCTGAATAATGAAAGTAGAACCATACATGTATGGCCTGAACTTCTTCAGAGACCACACAATAGCAAAACTTTCACGTTCAATAGTTGCCCACCTTGTCTCATGCTGCTTCAGTTTCCTACGGAGGAAGCAGATAGGGTTTTCCCTGCCTTTCTCATCCAGTTGACTAAAAACTGCACCTATCCCTGCGTTAGAAGCATCTGTTTGTAAAATGAAGGATTGGTTATAGTCAGGAGCTCTGAAGCCTGAAGCTTGACTAAGGTCTTTCTTCAGTCCTCCAAAAGCCTTAGTGCACTCATTCCACCTGATCGTCTTGGGAAATTTGAGTGAGGGGGAATCACATTCAAGGGAGGAGCTATGGTCCCATAGTTCTCAATGAGGTTCCTGTAATACCCAGTGAGACATAGGAAGGCTCTCACTTGGGTCTGAGTAGTAGGGGTGGTCCAATCTTGTACATCTCGTACTTTGCTAGGCAAGGGCCTTATTACACCTCCTCCTACCTCATGTCCAAGGTAGACCAGTTTACTCTGACCAACTTGACATTTACTAGCCTTTATGGTCAGATGGGCCAGTTCCAGAGCCTGCAAAACATATCCTAGGTGGTGAAAAGGCTCTTCCAAAGTGGGGCTGAACACTACAATGTCATCCAAGTACGCCATGCAGAAGTCCTCTATCCTATTCAGAACTTGATTCGCCATCCTCTTAAATGTAGCAAGTATATTTTTGAGCCCCAAAGGCATAACCTTAAACTGGTAGAGGTCTCCTGGGGTGGAAAATGCAGTTTTCACATTGGCATGGTCTGTCAGAGCTATTTGCCAATAGCCTGAGGTCAGGTTAAATGTACTGAGGAACTTGGCTGAAACAAGTTTGTCCACCAGCTCATCTGTCCTGGGTAAAGGATGGGCATCAGCCGTGGTGACTGCATTAAGAGCTCTATAGTCCACACAGAATATAAACTCTTTGGTTCCCGATTTTGGTACTAGTACAACTGGACTAGCCCATGGACTTGTAGATGGCTCAATAACCCCAAGATCAAGCATCTTCATGACCTCTTCCTTAATGTGGGTTCTTACATGATCCGAAATCCTGTACCTCTGCTTTTGACAGGGATACTGTCACCAGTGAGAATATCATGCTGGCCCCAATGGGTCAAGCCTGGTGTTTGTGAGAACGGAGAGGCAAACTGATTCAACAGAGCCTTGCACCCCTCCTGTTGTTGCAGAGTCATGTCTGAAGACAGTTTTACCCCTTCAATGGTCTTATCTGAGGGTTGTCATCTGAGGAGATCAGGGAGAGGCTCACTCTCCCCCTCCACTTGATCAGAGGCTAGAAGCAAAGCTCCTAGTTCTGGTCTGGAACATAAGCCTTCAGACAATTAGTGTGACAGACCCTAGGGGCCTCCTTGGGATTGAACAAGTCCACTAAATAATTGACCTCCCCAAGTATACCCACAATCTTGAAGGGTCCAATCCATTTGTCCTATAAGGCCCTCTGCCTTGTAGGTACCATAACCAAAACAAGCTGGTCTGGAGTAAACCCCACCATGTTGGCCTTTTGGTCATGCCAATGTTTGACCAGAGACCCTGACCTGCTTTCAGGTTTTATGAAGTTTGTGAGGCGGGCCATGCATTGGAGGGACAGGGCCTCACTGTCCTTGTTCTATAGTCCTTTTTTATGTGTGTTCTGTATTGTTTTCTGCCCAGGAGTCCATGTGGGACTCCTGGCAGTGCAGCTCTTCCTCTTTTTGGTCGTTGTTAAAAGACCCATGCAATATCATTATGGCACCCATGGCTGGGAGTACAACCCTGTACTCTTATGTATGTTTTGGGGCACCTGTGTGTGACCCAGAGAGCAGGGTATGGGCTGGTGGCAGCTCCATGCTGAATTTGACAGGTGCTCTGAGTTTCCTCCATTTTGGGATACCCAGGCCCTGCCATTGGAATCAGTCAATTCCTGATAGGAGACAAGATGGCCTCTGTGGCCTCTTGCTTTCTTTTGCCTGTTACCTTGTTTTGTCCAAAGTCCTGAGAACCCCCACTCTGTCCCTTCCCCCTGACTGGCTGTTGGGTGGAAGTTCCATACATGGTATTGTGGGGAAGTCCAGGCCAGATCGGCTGGAACCTTCCCAATGACCGTATGCTGTGGGTACGCCTCTGGGGTGGGACCTGGGTGAATGGAGTGTGTGACAAATACGCATTTCATGTTATGGTGTCTGGTATCAGTGTGAGTGACACAATGACTGAGACAGCCCTGCCCGAAACCAGTATGAATGCAGTGTGGAGTGCTGAATGGCTGGGTACTTGTCCCAATACACATTCCTTGTTGTGAGTCTCTGGAGGGAGGAGAATGACCTGAATGCACTGTGAGCCTGATTGGCTGCCTGCCTGCATGAATGCCTTTCTGAGTGATTGGTTGCCTGAGTGTGACCTAGCAGAGTGAATGAGAAACCAAACAGTATATCTGGGGACTTCTCACTGATGGAAATCGTTCAGAAGCTGAAGTTGCTACTTGATACTTAACCTTGAAGCCCGCTGAAAGAAGAAGAAGAATTGCTCCTGCTGTCCTTCGCTAATCTGAAAGCTGCAGTGCCTTCAAGGAACTGATCCAAGAGAGGACCTGGCTAGGAGACTTCTTCCCGAGCTGAGAGGGACCATCGTGCACCAGCTCATCTTTGCCAAAGCTCCCTGGACATCAGACACTCTAAAGTCTGCCGACCGGAGACGGGAATCGCCACGGAATCACAAAGTGAAGCGCCTGGACATTGAAGTCCATCACCGTTGACGACCACCATCACCGAGCCGCAGTGCTCCTTTGCCTAAAAACACTTTGAACAAAGGACCCCCTGGCTCATCACCGACAACCGTTTTGGCCCACCAGAGAAATTCAAGGCCGTCAACACACGGAGGAGAATCCACCGGTGGGTTTCCTGCCACCAGAAGACTGCAGAGACGACGACGACAACTTGACGCCCTTGCTGGACCAAAGTTCTTCATAGACTCTTGTGGCAACTAACCATCGTCGTCGAGGTGCACCGCACGCCTTATCTTCGCAGGACGTCCATGACCGATCGACGAGCACCGCAAGGACCGAAGCTGCTGCCTCGAAGCCTTTGTTTCCTCGTGGGATCTCGATGATCCGTGGCTCCTGCCTTAAAGGGAGCAGCTCAAGAAGGATCCGTTGATGACCTGACGTCTAACTCGTGCTATTCCAGGTACATAGGGGTGGTAGAACCTTTCTAGGGGGAAATAAGACTCATGAACAATATATGGACTGGGCTTGTATTGTATCTTTATTTACAGGTTGCCCAGGTGGGGAGATCCTCACACAGAACTGTGTCTTGGTAGGGGCCAGTATTCTACCTATTGTTTAAACCAAACTGCTTCCCTTCTATGTCTATTGTTGGCTCACACTATTAACTGATTTGTATGACATTTGAACTGAGTACAGTTGATGCATTTTAATGGAATTAAAGAGTAATTGTGGTACCACATAGAAACTGTATATATTTACCATTTTAGATTATCTTGAGCACAAAGTGCGTCATGGTGATTGTGCACATAAATTAACAGTGTATGGACATTCCTTTGTGTGTGCTTGGGTGCTACACTGTACTTAAGAACCAGCCTGCATCACCTCCTGAGAGCTTAAGCCTCGATTGCTCGTCCAATGTACCAAATACAGAATCTTGGCTGGGGTGCTCTGTACCTCTACTCTGCCATATAGAGAGCAGGAGTACAGATAACCCCCTCCAGTCTTTACAAAGTTTCTGTCATCATGAGTGCCATCCTCCTCCTGAAGCCTAGCACATATTCAGTGACTCTCACTGGCTGTAGGGAAGGAGCACTCTCCAACCCTTCCTTGATCAGGACCAAAGGGCTTCAGACTGGATGACCATAAAGAAGTTCAAAGGGGCTGAACTCAATCCCTGCTTGAGGGACTTCTCTAAAGCAAAGAGAAGGCATGGCAATAGAAGGTCCAACTTTCTTCTAGGGGTTCCTCTAAAGCACCAATCATGCCCTTCATAGTTCTGTTAAACCTCTGCACCAACCCATTGGTTTGGGGATCATAGGCTGTTGAGAACTTGTAACTCACTCCACAGTTCTTCCACATGGTCTGCATGTAGTGGGACATACAATTTGATCCCCTCTCAGAGATGACTTCCTTAGGAAAACTTACCCTGGTAAAGATACCAAGGAGGGCCTTAGCCACTGCCTGAGCAGCAACCATTCTCATAGGTATGGCTTCAGGATACCCGTTAGCATAGTCTACCACAACCAATATAAATTGGTTGCCTGAAGAAGTTGGATGGTCTAGGGGACCAACAATGTCAATCCCCCACCCTCTCAAAGGGGACTCCCACCACAGGGATGTGCCCTAAGGTGCCACATTCTTGAACCCACTGTTGCCAGAAGTCTGACACGTGTGGTAGCTCCTACAGATTTTATCTACATCCACCCCCATCTTCGGCTAGTAGAAGTACAGAGATAACCTCTCTTCGGTCATCTTGAAACTCAAGTGGCCAGCCAGAGGGATCTCAAGTGCCAACTGTAGGAACTTCTACCTCACCTCCTGGGGCACTACAAGTTTCCTTTAGTCCCCTGGGGTAGACTAATCTGGTTCACTCTAGAGGAGGCCATCCTCCCAGTAAAGCCTATGCTTCCCTGGCACTTGTCCTTCCAGCTTGGAAGCGATCTGCTGGCGCAGTCCTTCTAGAGAGGGACACTCTCTTTGTCCTTTGCTGAAATCTGCGATAGAGGGTCCACCTTCTGCAAGTAAAGTCTGCAGCTCAGGATGGTCTCTAGGATCCAGATCTCCAATGCAAGGAAGGTTTTATTCCAGCTCTGTGACACCAGTAGCTGTCTCCACAGAGTTTGGTTGGTCCTCCCATGCAACCTCAGCTGGGAAGGGGTCACTGGTGTGACCTGGGACAGTCCTCTCGGGGATGTCCTTGTCAGGTTTGAGACCTTTCTTTCTCCCAGAGACCTTGGATAAGTCCTTTGTCTCTTTCTTTTTCTTGAAAATGGAAGGATGGCCTTCCTGTGGACTGGAGGTATTGGAAATCTCCCCAACCTCAAACTGAGTCTCTCAAGGTTGCTTCTCTGGCCAATCTTGTTTGCTCCTGCTTCTTTTTGCTGGGAGGCCTGGGGGTACTAGATACAACCCCAAGAGTGTTTAAATAATTTCACAACAGGACTCTCCCTGCCACTTAATTCTGTACACTAGCAGGAATTCTAACGTCATATTATTGCGCTGGATGAGAGCTGGAATAATAGGCACCATTTGGGTAGGTCCTCCTGCAAGTTTAGTGTGACCTTTGGGTGCCTTAGCTACATCCTCAGGTTTGAAAAAACATTCATCTACCACTGTAATGCTTACCCCAGTGTCTCCGATGGCAGGGATTTTGACCATTTATTGACCATTTATAGAAAAAGGGCTTACTCACTCCAGGTTACAAATTAAAAAGTCCCAAAGTCCAGCAGAAGAGCTGGGAGTCTAAGGTTGAAGGGGATTAGAACATAAATGAGAATTCTCCCTAACACCCCCCAATCTGGAAAAGGTAAAACTTGAGACTATATTGGGCCAAAGCGGAAGCCAGAGGCCTAAACATAGCATGCACCCCCTGGGTGAGAATCCTTTGCCATCCCAGTCAAAAGCAGGCACCCAGCACCCTCACAATCCCCAATGTGGCAAGGGTAAAGCTTGAGATTATGTTGGGCCAAAGTGGAAGCTAGAGGCCTAAACATAGCGTGCAACTCCTGGGTGAGAATCCTTTGCCATCCCAGTCAAAAGCAGGTACCCAGCACCGGCACAATCAATGCATTTCCATGCTGACCTCACCAATGTATGAGAGTATTTTTTTTTTTTTTTTTTTGTATATGGTTTACAAGAAACCTTTACAAAAAAATGTATCTTTAAAAGGTAGAAAAACATTCATTACATTTAAATTTCAATTATACAAACAAGCGTTAAAACATAGATCCAATTTCCAGTTAAGATTTTCAGAGAATGAGGGACAAATTTAAATTTAGATTTTAAAAAGTACAGTGCAGAGTACCCTGCAGCATTAAAGAATATACCGACAATAAAATTTAAAATTTACAAAATTCTAAAATAGAAAATAAACCTACAGAGAATAAGAGAAATTTCATAGAGTCAAGCATAGTCATAACAAGCATAATCATAACAGCGGGGCGTATAAATCTAAAGCTTTGATAAATCCAGCCACAGCAAGTCCATCCTTAATGTGTGTAATAGTGAGACACTGAGACCAGATCAAATGGGCCTCCCCCATTTGCCCCATTACATTAAAACGACCTAGATATTTGTCCCTTAAAGCTGTCAAAGCAGTGCAGTCTAAAAAGAGATGCCGAGCAGTTTCAATCATCCCCAAAGTTTTGCAGAAGCGGCAGCTAGGATCTAAATCAGAGAACTCCTTCCTTTTATGTAAGACTTCCCGAGTGGGGAGGAGATTCCATCTGAGTTTAATGAGAAGGGAGCGATAATATCTGTTGGGGAATTGGTTCAAAATAAAAGACAACAGGCCTCTTTTCTTATGATCAAATTGTAAATCTCTCAGAGAGGGGTACGAATGTAATTTTTCAATAGTGTTACTCCAGTCGTGACAAAAGAGACACTCCTTGACCTTATTCGGATTCGTTAGTAGGGTGTCCCTATCGGAGGAAATATCCAACAGGGTCTTGTCACAGAGATCACTAAAAGCGTTGAGATATAAATTCTTGACTAAATGTCCCTGAGAAGAAATCATGTGGCCCACATCAGCATAAAGAGTGTCAGGTTTTGGATAAAGCAAGGCTGAGAAAAGTGAGAGAATCCTCCAGAGAATCCTGGCTCGAAATGAGACTAACCCTAATTCATACCTAATAGCCACTATTGGAATGGAATTTGGCAGTTTTAAGATTTTCCTCCAATAGATACCCTCAAGAGAGTCCCAGAAAATCAAAAGTGCCGAGTAGTGGAATTCCATTCCATACAAAAGTTTTGGAGTAACCTTACCCTTAAAAAAATCTACTACAGGTTTAAGGGAGAACATACCATATTTATTGTCTAGTTTGAGGGATTGGGAGATGAGAGGGAGCAGTTTGTTTCTGAGCAATCGTCTAAGTTCGATCGCCGAGGGTCTAGCCAAAATCAAATAACCAAGATAGACGATTTTATTTGCTCTAATAATATTTTCGCCACCTATTTTCCATACTTTGTTATTCCCCATTCTCCCCTTTGAAAAGACCATAGTACGGGTTTTGCTCAGGTTAATCTTAAGGCCATTAAGAATACCGTATTCTTCAAATTTGCATATGAGTCTCTGGAGGCCCAATTTAGTTTTATCAAAAAGAAGAAAGTCGTCGGCATAAGCCAACCATGAGAGCCTCAGATCCCCTAGTTTAGCACTCACCATGCCTGCATTTCTCAGGAAGTCATCAACATCAGCCATATAAAGGATAAAGAGACAGGGAGCTAACGAGCAACCTTGTCTCACCCCAATACGTGTCCTAATCCTTCTAGAGAGGGTTCCTGCCAAGTCGAGCCTGATGTGGACCCCTGAATTTTCATACATGGCCATGATAAGAGATAAAAGCCCTGCCGGAATGCCCCATTTGGTTAGTTTTTCCCATAGTTTTGACCTGATAACCAGGTCAAAAGCGTTTGACAGGTCAATAGATGCAACATAGAGAGGACCATCATATTTACCCCAGGAAGAGGTCTGTAGGGCGCTGAGAATAAGACCATTGAGATTAGTTGAGTGGCCTGCCCTAAAGCCTGTTTGTTGTTTGGGGAGAATATTATTTTCCCTGATCCAAACATTAAGGTGCAAGAGCAACAGAGAGGCAAAAAGCTTACAATCCGCATCAATAAGCGAGATAGGTCTATAATTTTTGACCTCGTTACGCAGACCTCTTTTGAAGATTGGAACAATGTGAGCAGTTTGCCAACTAGTGGGTACCTTCCTGGAGTTAACGACATCTTCAAAGAGCAAAGAGAGAAGGTTAGCCCAGAGAGCTGGCTCCGCTTTGAATGTGTTATTAGTAAGGCCGTTAGGCCCAGGAGCCCTAGATTTCTTGGCTTTGGAGATGAGTCCTAATATTGTCTCGGAGTCAGTCGGAGGCTTCCATAAGTCCTTAGAGGGGTTGTTCCCCAGAAGACAGGAAACTGATCTCTCACCCCCAATGTCAAAGAGTTTGGTGTAGTGCTCAACCCATTGAACCTCAGGGATGGGATTTAGCTGGTCGGCGACCGCCGCATTATCTAAGCTAGAAACTGTAACCCAAAATGCCCTCAGATCTCGTTTTATAAGCACTGCAAGCATATGATCTGCATCATTTTGTAGCATAGAAGCTTTTCTAGACTTACAATAGTTTTTATATTTTTGGCGAATGGTTTTAATTTTTATATTTTTGTCGGCCCATTCCATATCTAGGGCTTGTACATCTCTAATGAGTTTCTTAGTGAGACTCTTTACATTAGCCAATTCTTGGTCAAATCTATGAAGGTGAGATATTTTAATAACACCTTTCCTTAGCTGACCGTGAATACTACGCTGTAGAGCCGTGAGAAAGCTATCGAAATGAACTGTATTGAAAACTGCCAATTTCCAACAGAAAGAGGTATGGTTAAAAGAAGAGATCAGTTTACGATTCAGTAGGCTGATATTGAGAGGAGACCAACGAACCCCTGTCCCTTGTCCCACAGTTTGGAGATGGGTAGGTCCCCCCGCGGGCAAAGACTTAGTTGGAAGGAGACAAAGAAATGAGACCCGGAGAATACCATGGTCACTCCATGAATTGAAAGAAACCTCGACATTAGACGAGAAAGGAGTGAGAGAGTGATCTACAAACACGTAGTCTAAGGTAGATATTGATGAAGATCTATGCCATGTGGGTCGAGATAAATTGGTAGCGTCGTAATAACCATTAAGACAAGTAAGACCCACTGAATCCATGGCGAAATTCCAACAACGACCACGTGCGAATTTCATACCTAGGCGGGAGTTGTCCTCCAACGCTAGTCCCAAGTCGTCATATTTGGATTCGGAAGAAATAGAACAATCCGAATTAAGATCACCTGCCAGGATCAGTTTACCCCTGGGATGCACAGATCTCCAGGAAAGAAGCATATCCGTTAACTTTTGCAAAAACGGCTCAAGAGGAGAGATTCCCTTGTGCCAGTATACATTAACCAGAAGTGGAATAACCATAAGATCAAGAGAAAACATCTCCAGGGCCAGGATACCAAAAGGCGTATCCAAAAGCATCTTAGTCCTATAACCCAAAGAAGTTCTTAATCCAATGAGAAGACCCCCCGATGGCCTACCTCCCCGGCTGGGTCTAGCATTTTGAGAAAAGATATTAAACCCATCTAAAATGGGAGTTGAGAGCATCCAGGTTTCTTGGAGAAAGAAACAATGTGAAGCCCTAATCAAAGTAACAGTGTCTAAGTTCGTAAAGAGGTGAGAGTTACCTCTAGAATTCCAGGAGAGAAACCCAAAGCTATTCACAGAAAGAGCATCTGGAGGTAGTTCTGGATTAATCAGGAGGTACTCATTTCCACAGACCTGCAGTGACCTGTGCCCAATTGCGAAAGTGTCCATTTGATTTGGGCATAAATTGCCTCCCATGGGGCTGTGGGGTTCTATCCGGATAATATACCATAGTGAGATTATCCCTATATTTTGCATCCCCTCCATTGTTACTGGAGAGCTGAGTGGATTTCAGTAAATTTGCTTCAAAGCCAAGTTGCTTTAACCCTTCCTTATGTCCCATGATCAGATCCAAAACCACTCTTGATTTAAGAATGATATTACTTACATCTACCCGGTCATGAATGGGGAAGATAATGCTATCCAAGTCATAGCTAGAGATAAGTGAGAGCGAGGGAAGTTGATGAAAGATCTTTAAAATATTACCACGGTTTAAGCAGATTGGCGTATCTTGGCCCCAGAGGCTGGTAAGTTGTATAATATCCCGAGGAACTTTTGGTTCTGACATATTAGAAAGGGAGTCAGAGATCTTTTTAGTAAACTGAGATAAAGAATCAACCGCCAAGTCGGGACCCCTAGCACCTCTTAGTATAGTCCTATTTTGAATAACATTTGGACCCACAGGAAATCTTTCACAGAAATTGAGAGAAGTATTGTAGCGAACAGAGTCGAGCCCAGAGGGGGCACCTTCACGGTCCATAATCGGGGCGGCAATAGGCAGAGTTGGAAAAACTGGATTAGAAGGGAGAGGGGCAGAAGAACCCCTCTCTACTAGAGCTCCCATATCCCCTTCCCTTGTTATAAGCTCAATACTCACAGGGAGACCCTCAGTGACAGCAGTGAGCGTTGGCTCCAGAGGTAGAGGCGAGGTAGAAGAAGCCCCATCTAGGGGCAGGCATAAGTTAGATTTAGGCACTGCCCCACATACACTTTTAGGAGCCAGTATCTCCCGGAAAAGGTGTTTGACCATATCAATGTTAACCAAGTTTGCTGTAGGCATTGGCCGAGTAGTCTCTGAGTGACTCTGAACTGACCCTGATATACAGTTAGATAAAATAGTCGGGGATACTGCATCAGAGGAGGAATCCTTTGCTTTGACAATAGCATTAGTAGTAAGCACAGTCGAGGCATTAACGGAGGTCGGCTTTGGTAAAGTTGGAGTTGTTGTCAGGGTACCAGAAGCCACAGAGTCCACAACCCCCTCGATATTGGGTCCCATTACTAGGGAAGGAATGTTGTTAGTCGAGAGACCATCAACCACACCAACCGGTAAGGGAGATAGAACTGCTGTAGTGGGAAGTAGGTCAGCTGTGGCTGCAGTAGCCACCGTAATAGGATTAGGGGTCCGAGAAGCCACTGAATCAGCATGATTCCCAGTCCCCTTCGGTACGAGAGTAGTAGATGAGGAAGCCACAGTATTCGCCAAGAAGAGATTTTTAAAAAATTGGTTCGTATAAGAATTTAAATGTTTCACGTTTTTCTGATTTTTTGTTTTCTTCATTTGCTGAGTGATTTTCCTTTTCCTTCCTATACAGGGCGCAACTTTTTGATGTAGGATTTCTTTGATGGGTTCAATGGAGATAGATGAATTCTCTGAAGACGAGATAGATATGAACTCCAGAGAAGAGGCGATCTGGGGACCCTTGGGGAGATCTGCCAATTCTAAAGACCCTCCCATAAGGGGAAGACCTTGTACAATAGAATTAGGAAGCGGACCAGCCGCTTCCTCTTGGACTTTCTCCTCCATTGATACCATCGTGAGTTTAGTGTGAGGGGTAGTTAGTACTGGCTTCGATCCAGTGAACTTTCGCAGACCCTCGGAGGTAGTTATTGACATCTTAGCGGGTAGGCTACATGAGTTCAAAACTGGGCCTTGAGGGACCGTAGGACTCTGGCCCTTAACTAAAACTACCTCTTGCATACTTGGCGTGATCATGGTAAATCCTTTATGTACGGTATGGGCTTCAGAGGGTAGTTGATTAAGAGGAATAGGGTCATGACCGTGTGTAGGCAGAAGTGGATGTTCTTCCTTTATAATTTTAACTAGCTCTTCAAATCTGTCAAGGCCCTCTAACCTAGAATACATTTCAGATAAGAGGAGAGAGTGAGATCTGACCTCAGACCATATATTGTCATACAGACTCACAAAGGAACTTAGAACCATATTCAGAGCCGAAATAGTGGGTTGGGAAAGTTTAATTCTTTCATCTGCCTCCTTGAGAGTGTGATGTAAGATCGATTCGCTACCCTGATCCCTTTTTGAGTCTGGGAGTAAACCCCTTTCTTTCAACCAATTTTGTTTCTCTGTGTACTCATCAATAAATTTGATGAGATCAGAAGGAGAGCCTGCAAAGGAATCATCACAAATTTGCTGGGTGACATTATTTGTATTATTACACTTGGGGCCCAGGTGGCTATCAGCAATTGCCTTGTCTGCACATTCTATAATGCTGATGTCGTCAATATCCTGAGCTGAAGGATCTTCAATCTCCAATTTCTTAACTACATCAACTAGGTTAGTATGATCTGATGAAGACACTGTAGGAAGTGAGTGTAAAGATTTAACAAGGGTACTAGATGTGGACCTCTTTCCAAAGAAGTGTGAAATGTTTTTCCCTTGAATTGGTTTCCCTTGGGTACCCAGATTGGATTTTGTTTTGAGGGTGGGATTCTGGGATTTATTAAATGGAGTTTTGAACAAGGTAGGTATCGATTTCCCTTTAGGCGTGTATGGAGTACCAGCCACATTAGTAGACAGATTAACATGGATAGTCGAAGTATGATTAATGGCCATAGTTGCAGAGTTAACCTCGAGTGGAGTTTCAGTGGAAGGAAGAGCAGTGTTCCCATTAACCGTTATCATTGGTAATGCAGAGGCAGTAGCTACAGAGTCAGCCGCCCTAACAGATAAGATAGGCATCCTGGGGTGGGAGTTGGCAGATGTTGAGAGAACAGAATTGACCATATTGTTATTGGAGTAATCCAAATGGCCCCTATCCTTTTGAGGGGTAGCCCCTTTCGCAAGATTAGAGGTTAAGGTAGCTGCTAGTCGTTCTTCCTGTGTGTCTATCGAGATATCATGAGTTCCATTAAAGATGCAGCTATTGTAGACTGCATTGCGGGGCAAACTACCCATAGCATTGAGTACCTCAGACCTATCGCTGACATGAATTTGAGCCTGGGCTAGGGTTTTAAGGAGTAAAGGGTTATAAGGGGCATCTGCTGGAGCATGCTGCAAATTCCCCATTATAGTTGGGGAGGGAACTTCTAACAGAGTAGTAACTAATGAGACAGAGGGTAAATTACCAGTAGCAGACGGAGTCGAGGCCAGTGAGGCCTCCATAGCTGTCTGACTTCGCAGTCCCTTGCGTGTCATTCAGAGAGAACTAGAACCCAGTAGTAAAAAACAGGGGACTTAAGAATATAACAGTAGAGGATTAAGCTAAAAGTAGACTGAAGTTGCAATGATGCCTATTTTATACACCACAGTCAATAAAAATGTGAGCACAGCAATCTAATAAATGTTACACTGAAAACCAAGGCAACCTCAGCCCAAAAAAAAAAATATGAAAAAAAAAAAAAAAAACAATTTTCCCAAAAAAACACTTTTGAATAAAAATACAGAAAGAAATGGATCTATGCAACCCCCCACCCCAAAACAAAATAGTAAACACAGCTGTATTGCGAACTAAGGATGAAATGATCTTAGTCCATACGTAATCAAAAAATATTAATTTTAGCAAAAAGCCACAATTGTCAGAGGAACCAAGAGGAGCGCTCAGTCTCAGAGTAGGGAACGCCCGACAGCTTGTGGAGCTGCCAGAGTCCGACTCTCCACCCCAGACCCTTAGAGCTGATAAAGTGCTTGGTATGTACTATGCAACGAGATCCAAGTTCAGGTTACTCACAGGTCACAGCCAAACAGCACAACAGCGGCTCCAGCCCTTACTGCCTCCGGGGCTTAACGCCGCAAGGGTGGTTGGGCCGGCAATTTGTATCCGGTACCAGTCACGTGATGCGTCACGTGTGCGCAGGAGTCCCCGCCTCCTCCAGGAAGCAGGGGGAGCAGCAAGAGCAGAGCTCGCAGTGCTGCAGGGAAACAAATAAAGTGCACGCACGTTGGAACGTTAACACGTTCAGTCCACAAAGCGCTCCTTCAAATGATTACAGAACAGAGAGAGTATTCACATATATTCACTCACACAGTATTCATGTTTACTTTGCGCATAAAGCCAGTAATGATACTATAAGAAAACATGTTCCCCATGGCTCTGCCACACACTCCTGTTGGCTTTGCCTTTAATAAGGTCTTGTCACAACAAGAAAACATGTCCAAACTGGCTGCTCAAATGTCTAGATGCATAAATAATGCACATCATGTTTGCTTTATTCTTGATGCCCAGTGAAAATAGCCACGCCACAATAAGAAATGGCTTGAATGGCTGCCCTAAATGGCAGTCTACACACTTGCTTTGTCATAGAATCCCAGTAAAAAAATTAAAAAGGAATGCCACAGCAAAGATTGGCTAGACTGTGTGTCCCAAAATGCCAGCGCAGCTACATAAAATCACATATTAGCCTTTCTAAGTGGTGCAGGCCGAGCTGAGAAACACGCTTGCACACCGAGCAAGAAGAACCACACTGGGGATACCCAGGGCGACCGAGGACGCAGTGCTGCAGCGAGGCAGGTTGGTGGAAAGCAGCCGCTGGTGGACGGCAGAGGAGCCCATCAGAACAGAGCTATCTGTGATATTGGAGGCCCACCGGGGCTGGATTCGTGGAGTGGGGGATCCACTGCTGGCAAGTGCCAGCAAGAAGATCGACGCGGGACCGAGCCGCCCCCGTGACAGAGAAGCAGGTTTAAACAGAGAGATTAGGAGGATCCAGAGGGGCCATACCCGTAGCCCACTACGGAGAGCTGCACCGCAGAGAAGAGCACTCAGAGCGGCCAGAAGGCCCGGCACGGGCCGCACATCGAAAGTCAAGAGGCAGCAACCCTGAGCTGCACGACTCTCCCCCACCCCCTTGGGGGAGAACCATCACAGGTCAGCCGCCATGGCCCAAGAAAAGGGTGCAAGCAGGCAGAGGCTGGCCAATGATCAGCAGGCAGTGATCACCAGCTTTCAGAGTGATGGTGAGGAGTGGGGGGGGAGCACGGCAGGACAGCCCCTGCCCAAGCTTTGAAGCCTGCACTTAGCACAGAAGACCAGGGGAGGCCCTGTGGTGTTATAGCTGGGGCAGCTGGAGGCCCTTTTGAGGTAAATTCGGGATTTTGGAGCTGCATATCGTGCCTCAACCAGCGCACCCCCATCCAGAAGCACAGCAAGAGGCGCACCACGCATAGGAGACAGTGACCGGTGGGGCTCTGGCCTCTGCGGGCCAATCCTGAGGCCGAATCATCCATGGTGGGCAAGAAAGAATAAGGGAGAGGCCATTTGGACAGGCTCAGGGCAGAGTGATCCTGGTAACAAGGTGCAGGAGGAGGTTCATTCGAAACCGGAGGAGGAGGAGGACAAACGGTGGCTCACATGCACACAGTTAGAAGGGAGTTCCAACAACTCTGCATGGTCAAGGGCGATCCCACAACGCGGCGGAGGGAGGAGGTTCCTACACCCTGAAAAAGTGGCCAGAAGAGGCCCGAAGGGTGCAACACGATATCGCGGAGAAGAGGAGGGGACAGGGCTCCCCCATCAGACCTGCCTATGCAGTATGTCCAAAAACAACATACAAGCTGCCCCCAAGTCGGTGAAGAAACCACAAGAGGGCAATCTGGAGAGACTCTGGTGCAGAGACAGCGAGGTACCGTACCGGATGGGGGAGATCAGGGGCCCGGGGCAGGAGAGGATTTGGGAGCACTGGTAGGCACCGCAAGAGATTAAGTGGTCACCCAAGAGGCCCTTTACCAATGCTTTCATGATTTTGGGGACAAGATAGCGAACATCATTCAATCGCAGTTGAGCATGATGCAGGCAGAACTGTCCCAATCGTTGCAAGAGGTGAAGGGGGACATGGTGAAGGGGGACATAACGAAACTAGAGGAGCAGACTGATGCAGCGGAGAGCACCATACAACATGTCGCAGAGGACACAAGGAAGATAGACGAGCTGGTAGAGCAATTAGCAAGGGTCATGCAGAACCTAGAGGCCCAGAGCAGAGACCTTGAAAACCGCTCGAGAAGATCGAAGTTCAGAATAAAAGGCCTTGCTGAAGCAGTGGCAGAAACGGATCTATGCACAATGGCGCAGCAAGTGTTTGTGGACCTGCTGGAGGTGCAAGACTGGTCGGGGATAGAGCTGGACCGCATACACAGAGTAGGGCCAAAGAGGGGAGAGTCAGGGGCCAGATGCAGAGATGTAGTGGTGGCCTTACACAAGTATGGGCAGAAGGAGAAGGTGCTGGCGGCTGCCAGGAGGGCCAGATCATATGAAACAAAGCTAAACGGTCTTCCCACTTATCAACTCAACATACTTTCAGTCTTGTATGTACCAATTTTTCTGCAATTCGGCTGGAATAAGTAACACTTGAAAAAACCCTTCAAAAAGTCCTCATGTAGGGTAAGAAAAAGGGGGCCATTGGTATTAGTGGTATCCTGAAACATTGCACATGTAAAACATTTTCATGTATTTCTCACAAGCGGTTCTATCAGATATCGCTATTTATTTTCATAGCATTTTATAGCATTCGTTTTTCACAGTTATGCATGACAGATATACCAACAAACTTTAGTGAAGAATTGTGGGTAACAAAACATAAAGGTATAAACCACAAACATTTGTTAACACTTCAGTGCAGTCAAATGAAGTTCAGGCTACAAAACAATTTATATAGCATATATACGATGCAAGCATAGTTCAAACTAAATTAGTGTATGCATTGTAAGTTTGAACCCAACAACGGTCATGCTGCAGTCTCTATATTGACCAATGCAGGGTCATGCTGCAGATTTACAGGGTAATTCATAGAATCCAGCGCACAAGTAGCGCACGCGGCTGGCGCACAGCGTGCGCCTGCGATAGTCTGCGCCAGGCACGTGCGCTAAAACTGATTTCCGCGCACAGCGTATTCATGGATTTCATGCTCCCAAACCAGCCGTGGCGCAGAGAATCGCAGCGAGCCTGCAGCAGCGCCAGTAACGCCCCCAAGAACGCCCTCGCGCAAGGAAAAGCCATCAAAATCGCCAAATCATCGCTAAGGGCTGCGCTAACCCTGGACCACTTCACAGGGCAGGCAAACAAGGAAAGCAAAGCGGGCAATCTTCAAATCAGGAGTACGCGGGAAGTTCTACACGCGACTAGGAAGGGAACGTGAATTACAGGGGTACGCGGGAATTATCACACGCGAACAGCCAGGGAACGCGTATTACAGGGGTACGCGTGAAGTAGAACACGCGGTAGGCCAGGGAACGTGTATTACAGGGGTACGCGTGAAGTAGAACACGCGATAGGGCAGGGAACGTGTATTACAGGGGTACGCGGGAATTATCACACGCGAACAGCCAGGGTGCGTGTGTTACAGGGGTAGCGGGAAGTTCAACACGCGATTGGCCAGGGTACGTGTATTACAGGGGTACGCGTGAAGTAGAACACGCGATAGGCCAGGGAACGTGTATTACAGGGGTACGCGGGAATTATCACACGCGAACAGCCAGGGTGCGTGTATTACAGGGGTAGCGGGAAGTTCAACACGCGATTGGCCAGGGAACGTGTATTACAGGGGTACGCGTGAAGTAGAACACGCGATAGGCCAGGGAACGTGTATCACAGGGGTACGCGGGAATTATCACACACGAACAGCCAGGGTGCGTGTATTACAGGGGTAGCGGGAAGTTCAACACGCGATTGGCCAGGGTACGTGTATTACAGGGGTGCGTGGGAATTATCACACGCGAATAGGCTGGGTGGGCCCTCACAGGTGTACCCTGTACACCCTCCACGGCCCCTGCAGGCAGCCCACAAAACAGGGGACTACCATGCACACCTGATCATGTCCCCCTACACCCCCATCCACCAGGGGCACCCTCCACCAGGCCCCCACCCATGTCTCCCACCACCCCCACCCCCCAGCAGTGCAGGGGCACCTGCCATCAGGCCCCCACCCATGTCTCCCACCACCCCCACCCCCCATCCACCAGGGGCACCCTCCACCAGGCCCCCACCCATGTCTCCCACCACCCCCACCCACCAGCACTGTGGGGCACGTGGCCAGCAGGCAGTCAGGCAGCAGCAGATGGCAGGTGGGAGCGTGCTCAGGGCTCTGGGGGACTGTAATTTGGCCTCCTGGCCAGGAGCGTGGTCTTTCGTGTTTGAACGCGTGGACAGCCTGATAGGGAGTGATTTTGCACGTGAAAACCCCACACTCAGCGAATCGCGGGAAAACCCGTCACCAGCATATGTGCGTCTATAGTTACCTGCACGTGCAGTGTCAAAGCGTGTGATTGGTGAAAATGGATCTACACGCAGGAGTGACAAAGCGTGTGATTGGTGAAAATGGATCTACACGCAGGAGTGACAAAGCGTGTGATTGGTGAAAAGTGAGCTACACGCAGGAGTGTCAAAGCGTGTGATTGGTGAAAAAGGATCCACACGCAGAAGTGACAAAGCGTGTGATTGGTGAACATGGGCCAAGCACGTACACGCCGTAAGTGACGCTGTACGTGTGGGCCTGTATATAAGGTAGTGTAGAACACCATTTCCTTGTACGTGCTTTTCGTGGAGAGCGAGTGGGTGAATTCTGTACTTCTTGTCGTTTCACACGCGATTTACTTCACGGCGTTTCCAGTTCGTACTCCCTGTTACCTCTGACAGCTTTTTCTCTTTTTCCTCTTGTACTGGTTTACCTGGGCCTGTTCCCTCAAACAGTGTCCCCTTCTACTGTTGTCCTGTCTCCTCAGACAGCGTACACATCTTCTTTTGGCGGGGGTGATGCCAACCAAACGCGCTCATTTTTCACGCTCTTTTACCTAGCAGACGGTGAGTCACGCACGTATCTAACTTCTGTGCTTGCCCCGTGTGTAGCCTACCCCTTCAGAGGTCATTCTAGGCTGCGTGTGACACGCATACGTTCATTGTGTTACTGGATGCCACAGCGTAGTGCAGGGTTTTCCATCAGCACACGTGGTCTAGGAGGGGTATTGTGCACGTTCCTTAACTTTTCTGGGGTGCCTGTGCGTTGCGTGACCCGTCATCTTTCCCCAGGGGTGTCATATAGCCTTGCCACTGCACTAGGGTACGAATACCATCTGGTACCCAACCCCTTTGACACCCAATTGCCCAGGACAATTGTGCACACCGACTCCCATACGCACAATAACATCAGTGCCATGGTTGGGAGGCGTGCAAGCCGTAAGGGTGGCAAAGGTGGCCGAGCCACACGTGGTGGCCGTGGAGGATCCACTAGGGGACGTGGTTGTGACTTGCAGGGTGCCCCTGTCCCCCCCAGTCTGGAGGACCAGTCAGGGACACCCATGCCCCCCCCCCCAGTTGAGGGTCATGTGGCTGATACCAACCCTGATCAGCCCTTGTCGGACCAGCCCATTGTGGCAGCAGACCTGTCCGAGGGTGATCCCATCGCTGACATCCAGGTCAGCAGGTCCACTGCACGTGCACCGGTGCACATTGGTGTCATCAGGGCACGCGCATCTATGCCAGATAGGTCATCTGCTGGCCCCCGTAGCCAGGGTGTGGCTCCATCCACCCCACCTCTCATACACCCTGCCAAGACTGTGTCGGTCCTAGTTCATGCACCTCAGATCAGGCCTGACCCCATCCCACTACCCCCAATGCCTGCACCTACTCCCATGCTGAGTGTGCAATCCCACACACCCAGTACTGAGTCCACCACGGCTCCTGCCCCTAGTGTCCACAGCGGCGTAGGACACTCTGGATCCCCACCCCTTCCAAGCGCAAGAGGAAGAGTGCACGTCCGGCACAGGCTGATTCCCCAGGCACGGCTGCACAGTCCGGCCCATCAAGGAAGCCAAGCTTCACAGACGCCGAACTGAATGCACTTGTTCAGTATGTGTCAGATCATGATAGGGAAATGGTCATCGTTGCAGGGTCCAAGACCACACATGCCAGACGCCAGGCACACTGGCAGACCATTGCTGACAGAATAAGTGCCCTTGGAGTAGTGAGGCGCACAGCTAGTGATTGCCAGAAGCGCTGGAATGACCTTAAGCGCAGGGCAAAGGATAAGCTGGCCTCAAGTCATGCCGCAACCTTGGTGACTGGAGGTGGGTCCCCAGCACAGGAAATAGAACTCACACCACACGAGTCCGTAGCTGGATCCTACGTCACCGAGGGACAACTCCAAGGTGTGGGAGATCTCCCTGATTACGAGGCATCATCCGGTGAGTGCACATGCATGTGTGTATTATCCATGTGCATGGTGTGTGTGTGAAGCATTCATGTTGGGTGACTGTCAAGGGGGTGTGTGGCAGAGTTGATAGTGGCACCCATGTGCCTCATCCAGTATGTTCAGTGCAACACCATCTGCCCACAGCACTATCCCAACTGGCAACAGTGCACATATGGCCCTACACCATGGAAGTTGCCCTTGAATTGTCATTTTGTCACTACATTGTTGCTCATACTCCCCTGTCTATTCATCTGATGTCTTACATACCATTCCTATACTTTCCCCCAGCCAATCAAGTTTCATCTTCACATGCCTGACATGCAATGATACCACATGCTAATGCGTCCTCTGTATATAAATGCCAACCAACATGCTGTCATACTGTGGATGTTGCCTTGACATCCACCTCCTACCTGTGTGCTTTGGTACCGTCTGGTTTCGAGCCCCATTCCCTCACACTCCATGCTGCTCTTCATGGTCTATCTTCCCTGACTTCTACAGTTCAGACCATCGTGCCCTACTCACGACACCTGCTTGCTAACAGTCAAATGAGGGCACCCTGCCCTCCAATGCGACCCACCCTATTGCTGACAAGTGCATCTGAGCCTACTCAAAGCCAACTCTCACTGACATCTGCTCATACATGCCTTTGCCTGTCCCATAGACCCGTCACATGGTCCCTGTCCTCTCTCCTTGCTCCTCTTCCACCATCAATGGTGGGACCCGTTGGGGTGTACTCCTGGCCTCCTTCCAATCCTCAGAGGCCACAATTGATGTGCATGTTAATGGGAGCATCTCAGTCCAAGGCCCTTAGGCCAACCTCATTCTCCTTGAGAAATGCTACCCACATCTCATCAACTTCCTTTCCTCTCCTGCTGTCCCCCCTCCTCTCTCCTCATCAATCCTGCACTGCCTCCCTGCACCCTCCCATGATCCTTCTCCGCCTCCCACTCCAACTCCTACACATGCTGCACCTCTGATCTCTAGCACTCCCCGTAAGTCCTCCAAGGCTGTCAACCTCCTCCACAATTACACTCCTTTCACTGCGGCTGCATCAGGCATTCCTCCGATATCTGTCACTTACATGAGGTTATGCACCTTGACATCCTTGGTCTCATGGAAACATGTCTGACGGCCAGCTCTGTCTGCATCCTTCACACACTCCTACCTGATGTTCAGGAGACCCTCTCCTTGGCCCGCCACTACTGTGCAGGGGGGGTGTGCCCTTGGCTTCCCTGAGGGTATTCCTGCCACTGTCACTCCTACTTAGACCTACTCCACTCTGGAATGGCTTGTGTGACGTCTCTCTCTACCACACCTTGACATTCACAAACTGTGCGTACTGTGTCTGGGAAAACTGGTCAAATGTACTACTTCCTTTCTGAGTGTCCTCACCTCTCCTCCTCACTCATGTCCCCAGACACAGAAATCCTCTTCCTTGTTGCTGTACGCATCCACCTGCATGCTTGTTGACCCCCCCACGTGACCTTTCTGTGACCTCAGCAACTCCCTCTCACCCTCTAGACTCCCGTCTGTCCCTACTCATTCTGCAGGGCACACTCTTGATGCTCTGATCTCATCTGACTTTCCCCTCTCCGTCCATCTCTGCACTCCTCTCTCCTGGAGTGATCACATTCTCCTCTCCTCCCAGCTCACCCTCACCACCCCACAGGCAAAGCCACCCTCACCACTGTCACACACCTTCTTGGTATTCCAACCCATGAAGTGTGTGTCAGTCGAGGCTCATGCTGCCAAAATCTCCCCCCCATCCAGCTCCCCCTTAGGCTCACTCCCATCCTGACAGGGCCCACTCCATGCTCCACTCTATGTCAGGTACACTGGATGTCTTTGCCACGGTCATGACCACCTGTCTGAAGCCCCATGCCAATGCAGAGTCCTGGCATGACTCGGATCTTGTGAACCCAGACCACAGGTGCCGGGTGGCAGAGAGGGAATGTCCTGCATCATGCTCATCCTCTGGCAAACTGGCCTGCCACATGCTCCAAAGGCAATAGCGCCTCACCCTTTTCACCAAGATGAGATCCCCAATCCAAGGGCACATATCTGCGGCATGTGACAACTCTGCAGGACACATAGAAATCTGCAAGGACCTTACCGAGCCAGATGCAGTGTGTACCTCCCCTGTCCCCTCCGAGCCCACAGCACTGCATGATTGTCTCTGTACCCCTATAGGCCACCCCCCCCAGCACTTGTCTGCGCCTAACACCATCTGCCCTTGACGTTAAGTCCTACTTACCTTGTACAGCACTTCCAGCCGCCACTTCCCCTTGCACTTCATTGTGCCACCCACCCCTGCACTTGCGTGACATGAATGACACCAGCACCAGTAGGATTGTTGACTGGCATCCCCTACTGCCCCACCACCCCTCAGTGCTCCGCTGTACCTTCATACATTTCTTGACCTGTGCTTCACGAATGCTATATGATTCCTTTACAGGTGATGGGGAGGTGGAATCTCATTGTTTACTGCATTTTGTTGATGTAGACAAGGCACTGTGCATCGTGGCCAATTTGGACTAGCAGATCCATGTACAACATGTTAACTTATTGATGTGATGATGCAATGTCAGGACCAGAGTGGTAGGAATCCAAAAAAGTTGCCCTCCTCTCCCTCTTCACTTGGTGGCTATGTCACATGCCATGTGTGTGATGGCATGTGCCTTTGACATGGCAATCACCGGCCAATGTGTGATGGCAGTGCTAGGCAGCATGGTGAGCAGGCGTTGCTCTCCAATCTGTACATTGTATGCCCTGAGCCTCCCCTACAGACCCAGTGATGGTGAATGCATAGGAGGTCTCCCAGTCATGTGGGACGTGTCGTAGAACTACTGCCTCTGTTGTTCATCAGCCCTTGTTGCATGCCATGGTGCTAATGCCTGTTTCCATTTTTCTCTTTCATGTCTTTGCAGGAGACGAAGCACTTGTTGATGCTGGGGATGTGGTGGTTGAGCCGTCCCAGGAGGGCAACCCGGGCCGACCTTCCACAAGTGAGGGACGTGGTGTGTTTGTGGGTGAAAACCCACAAGTGCTGCAGGTCGTGCTGTCGAGGGGTGTCTCTGGGGGTTCCTCCCCCGAGCAGTATTCAGGTGTAGACTCGGAGGATGACACCTATGTGCAGTCGCAGGGGAGTGTTCTTGGGAGAGAATCTCCTCTGTCCGACCCACCTGCAGCCGGGCCATTGCCCTCAATGGGGATGTCAGTGTCGGCAGCTCAGCCTCCGGTGGTTACGGATGCAGGGCCACACCACACAATCTCTGATCCTGTTCCTGGGGCTGCAGATCAGAGAGGGAATGCAGTCCTGCAGCCTGAGGCCTTGCCGGCACAGCAAGGCGCAGTCCGCCTTGCCCCAGGCAGGTGTGGTGCCCGTCAACGTGGTGGCCGTATGCCACCTGGCAATACCGCTTGGGAGCAATCCATCTACGGTATGGCCAACCAACAGGCAGCATCATCCGAGATGATTGCACAGGCCATGGATAGGGTGGCCACTTCCATTGTCCCCCCAGAAAGGCTGATGGAGCGACTGGAGCAGGCTACAGAGTCCATCTGCCAGGAACACAGGGAGGATATGTTGGCGTCCAACAAGGACAGGCGGGCGGCACTGGCGACTCTGCGGGAATCACTTTCCATGGAGTCCCAGCGCCACAGGGAAGGCCTGAGGGAAGAATTCCATCACCTCAGGTCGACCCTGTTAGAGCTTGAGGCTTCATCCCATAGAAGGACAGAGGAGCAGCTGGAGCGTCTGACACGGACGCTCTCGGCCGAGATGCAGGCAACTCGTGCGGAGGTCAGGTCATCCCGGAAGTTACTGCATGGGGACCTCCGCATGATTATAACCCAGAACCAGAACTACCAGACCCGCCTGCTTGCAGCCATGGAGGAGCAAACTCGTGCTTTGCGTGGGCTACCTCCCATTGTCACACCATCTTCTGAGGCAGCTCCCCCACCTCCTGAGTCAGCTGCAGGGTCTGGCCAGAGCGATAGCGACTCATCTCCCACAACAGAGTAGCCGTGTGGGCCACGAGCCTATGGGGTGTTTTAGTTTCCCATGATCCACACAGGTGGATTGTGGCGTGCATCCTGTCCTCGGACCTCATAGGTGGCCCCCCCCCCCCGCCGGCCCTTTCATGGCCATTTTTTCTCAATTTTCTTTTTTCTTTTCCAAGAGTGTTGCCTTGTGTGGGTACCTGGGCATACACTGTATTGTGGCTGGGCACATGCAGGCTTGTCCTGAGTTTGGTTTCGATGCTTGGGTAGCAGACATCCACACCCCTCCTGCTTCCGTTTCCATGGGCTTGCAAAGGGTGTGCCCAAGTGACAGCAAATTACACGGTGACATTGGACTCCCATGAGCTGTTGGCCAGTCCATAGTCAATACTGTGTAGACATTCATAGTGTACATTGTTGTTGCACCTAACTATGCATGATGGTTTGATATGTGCCTCTACTTACATATGTTGCTCATGTTTTGCAGGTATTTCACACAGTTCTTCACACGGGCATACTCTCTGGAGTCAGACTACATGTCGGTAGATGTGCACTGACACTTTTGCGTGGCGCCATCACTGTACATCTGGACGGTGAGGACATACCAGCAGAATCAGGTAATGAGACTACCATTGATTACATGCATTGTGTCTTGTTTGGGTGGGCTTCAGGGTGGGTTGGTGTGTAATTTGATTGAAATTACTCTTACACAGGTGTGTAGTAGTGGCTCCAGCGCGGTTAGCTGTTCAAGTGCGGCTATGTACCATTTGGGGCACTGCTATTTGTGACACCGGTGTCATGTTGTGATGGCCAGTTTGTTTGCTCTCACATACCATGACATGGTGTCCTCAGTGGCGGGACTGTGAAGGGAATGGGTGACATGGCAATGTTGTCATGTAGTGAATCGCCTGTGGCAATGCATATTTGATTGATGGAGTTGTGTCTTTTCGTTGTGATGCATTGCTGGTGTATGTGTAGGTAGGGGTGCACACATAGTGACACTTCCATGTTAACAATCTCAGGCTGATGTGTATCTGACAGTTTATTGTCAAGTAATTTTGTGACATTGTCAGGTAGTGTCATCATTGATTGTCAGATGGTATGTGCCAGAGCAGTGTGCACTAGCCAGCACTGTGATTCCTAGGTGAAGAAGTTGGCCACCAGTTGCGTACGGGCTGCCACCCCCCGTGCCCTTTCCCCTCCCATGCGCAGCGGGCGTGCATGTGGTTGTGGATGTGGGGGCACCACCATGTCCACGGGCAGGCCCCGGCGTGTTGCAACGTTGTGCAGGACACATGCTGCCACTATGATCCTGCACACTATTCGGGGAGCATATAACAGCTGCCCGCCAGAACGGTCAAGGGAGCGAAAGCGTGACTTCAGCACTCCGAATGTGCGCTCCACTATGCCCCGTGTTGCAATGTGGGCTGTGTTGTACCTTACCTCGGGTGGCGTGGTGGGGTTCCGGATTGGGGTCATCATGTGGGGGCTGATAGGGTAGGCACTGTCCCCTGCGGAGGTGGTGATGGGTATCATTAGTGGTGTTGTGTCATGACCCAGTATCTGACATGCATGCATGTGCAGTGGCATTCATGCTCACCAAGCAGCCATGTATCTCCATGCTGGCCAGCCTCTAGGTCCCGGCATAGTGTAGACATTCTGTAGATGAAGCTGTCGTGGGTGGACCCGGGATAGTTGGCATATACTGATGTGATGATTCCCTTGGCATTGCATACAACTTGCACGTTGATGGAATGCCAGTGCTTGCGGTTTCTATAGATGTGCTCTGTTGCCCTGGGTGGACGTAGAGCCACATGTGTGCAGTCAATTGCACCAAGCACTTTGGGGAATTGAGCCACACCATAGAATTCCTGGATGCACGTCCGCCTTTCTGCATGAGTCCTGGGGAGATATATGTGCCTGCGGACTGATGGCCGTGCAGTGATGATGTTCAAGACCTGGTGTAGGCAGCGTGACTGCGTGGCGTGTGACACACCACCCACTATGGCACTTGTCCGCTGAAAGGATCCAGTGGCCAAGAAGTGCAGTACATTCAGGACCTTCTGCAGGGGGCTGAGTGCTTGGGAGCACAGGGTGGGTGATGTGAGGTCATCCTCCCACTCACTGACCAGGTCCAGTATGATGTGTGCTGGAAACCTGTACCTCCCATACACCTGGTCATCAGGCATCCCGAATAGGCTGGTTCTGGGTGTGAATATTCTGGCCCTGACTCTCCTCCTCCTCCTCCTTTGGTAGCCCACTGCCACTGCTGCTAGGAACGGTATGTTCATCCTGGCATCTGGCTTGTTCATTGATAAGTGCGCAAATTAATGCCTTGCGCGTGTTCTAGGCGAGCGTGTGACCCTCGCACCCCTGGAATCTAGTTCCCACTCCAATAGCGTGTGGAAATTCCCACGCAGCAGGCATACAGGTGCGCTGACGTACTTGCGTGTGTAAGTGCCCGCGCACCCCTGAAATACACGTACATAGGCCAATCGCGTGTACGCGCACTTTTGGCCAATTACACGCGATGTAATACACGTACATTGGCCAATGGCGTGTACGCGCACTTTTGGCCAATTACACACGATGTAATACACGTACATTGGCCAATCGCGTGTACGCGCACTTTTGGCCAATTACACGCGATGACACTCTGACGTGCAGTATTTCCACGTGTGCTCCGTCATCACGTGCTGAGTGGGGAACGCCCGTGCGGATCACGTCAGACGCGCTTAGGCGGTGAGGGACTCTGGTCCAATAGAATCGCGTATGTGTGCTGACGCACTTACGCGCTAAGGCCCTTTCCTCGGATTTCACGCTGACGTGCAGGAATTTCACGTGCCAAATCACTCCGTATCAAGCTGGCCACCCGAAAACACACGGAACACCACGCTCCTGCCCAGAAGGCCGAGTTACTGCCCCCCCAGTGCCCTGAGCAGCCTCCCACGTGCTATCTGCTGCTGCCTGCCTGCCTGCCTGCCTGCTGCCACCGTGCCCTGCCATTTGGTGCCTGCACATCAGCCATCTGCAGGGGTCCAGTTGCTGTGTCCACCCCTGCTGGAACTGAAGACTCCCAACTGGGATTACATCGCTCCACAGCCCAGCCCCAGGACCCAGTTGCCCACCCACACCTGCCTCTGGGGTTGCCATGTCGGGCACTTCGACATCTGGCACCAGTGGCAACCCCAGGCCAGAGGGGCAGAGGGGCACCAGCTTCACTGCCACCGAAGTTGGTGTCCTGGTGGAGCATGTCCTGGGGCAGTATGATGCCCTCTTTGGATCGTCCCGCGCCAGCAAGGAAGGACGGGAGAGGATCTGGGCCGACTGTGTGGTTGCCATCAACGCGGAGGGGGTGGCAACCCGCAACGTCCAGAAGATCAAGAAGCGCTGGGAGGACTTGAGGTCCAGGACCCTTGTGAAGGCCCGGCGCCTCGTGGAGGGGGGCCGGGGCCGCATGAGTTCCATCCAGAAGAGGGTCCTGGAACGCGTACGCCCAGCGCTCCACGCCCAGGTCCTTGAGAGGGAGGCCCGTCTGGAGTTGAGCGGTAAGTGTGCAAGCATTACTGTGTGAGACAGGGCATGTTGCGGTGTGCTGGTTCTATGATACTTGCCTGTATGTGTGCCATGGGCCATGTATGCATGTATGTGTGCAGGGACATCATGGTAATGCATGTGCGACCAGTGATGTGTGACCCACATGGTTGTTGCATGTGTTGAAATGTGGCATGAGGAGCCCTATGCAGATTTAGGACATGAGAGCATGCCAGTCTCTGTACCTGGACATGGATGGGGGTGAAGGATGGGTGCTGATGCCAGGTACATATATGGTAGCCATGTCTGTGTGCCTGACCTGCGTGTCTGTGACTTGTGCATGCCATGGATGCATGACACATGTGTGTGACAATGCACAGATTCTGTGACGCACCCAACTAACCCTTGTTTCGCCTGTGTTCGTTGTGTTTGGGGCCAGATGGATGTGACTGAGGTGAAGTGTGTGCATGTGATATGCATGAGCCATGATGCATGTGAGTTACATATCATTGAATGTTTCAAGAGTCAATTGGACATGCATGGAAATGTGCATGGCATGCACCATGCCTGTTACTGTGTGTGTTTTGCCTGGACTGACCCATGTGTTGTGGAGGGACATGATGGAAGTGTACTTTGACAGGGGTGCTCATCTGCTATTGCTTCCTGTCTAGGGGACCATTTTACAGTAGCCTGATGCTTGTGTCCTTTGTCTCCCTCTACGCAGCGGCTAGTGAAGAAGAGGGCGGAGACGGCGCTGTGGAGCAAGGCGGCGGGGATGCCCCCACGGCTGCAGCGGAAGGGGTGGGTGAGCTCCCACAGGGGCCTGCTACGGTGGGAGACGGTGAGGAGCCATCCAGGTTGGTGGTTTGCACAGAGGAGGAGGAGGCCGACACTGGTGCACACATGGGGCCTGGTGGGAGCATCCCTGCTGGTGCAAGTGGTGCAGTCCAGGGCCAGGAGGCAGCACAGGTCACCGTGGAGGTGCCTGTGCATGTCGCTGTCCCTGACCCTGTGAGTGCACCACCATGCACCAGCAGGGATGCCCCGTCCCAGGCCCGTCCGCAGGTAGTGGGGATGTCCATGTCAACTGACTCCCCTCCACCTGCGGCCGTGGGAACCCCTGGCCGCGTGGAGCAGGTCCTGATTGGGGTCGCGATGCGCACGGCTGTGATTCGTGATGACGTGCGTGCTTCCCGGGAGGAGCACGCACGTCATCACGAAGTGCACCGTGCCGACGTGGCCCAATTGGGATCGGCCATGTTCGGGGGGTTCCTGCATGTGTTGGCCAATCTGACGGCCCTCTCCTCCTCTGTGCAGGCTATCCACCGGTCGTTCTCCTTGCCGTCTTCCGGCCCAGATGCCACCATGGCCCCCTGTGGACCTGCCTCGACCAATGCAGCCAGCTCGGTGGGGATCCCATCCCTGCCACAGTTGGGAGTCGGAGGTCCAGCAGGGGTGGACGACACAGCAAGTGGACCCCAGCAGATGGAAGATGTGCCGGCATCATCGGGCAGGGCACGTGCACGACGGCGTCGGTGGTTACCATCAGCCTGGATGCCGTCGTGCTGGCAGAGGCAGTGGCGTCGGAGGCAGCAGCGGGCTCGACGTGGGAGGCATCATGGCTCAGGGCCATCAAGATCAGAGGGGCAGGCATCGGCCGGAGGGCAGGGCAACCCTGGCATGGCGGTGTGTTCCGTGTGGGAGGAGTTTGGCCAGCGGATAGGTGCGGAGCGGCAGCGGGCGGAAGAGGAGCGGCTCGCCATGGCCAGGGCGGAGATCTCCATGCGTCGGGCATTGAGGCGGGCTGAGTGCCTCGAGGAGGCTCGCAGGGATTTTGGTGAGCACATGGGGTTGTCCCTGCGAGACCTCGGGGCCAGGACAGAGTCCCGCCTCCAGGACATTGACATGGAGTTCGAGGATGCCCTGGCCAGCATCACCAAGTGAGCCGCAGGACTAGCCCGCTGCCTTTGTATATAGTTTTTTAGTTAGTTAGTGCTAGGTTTCCTTTATTTATTTTTATTATTTTGGACCGCTCGGACAATGGCCACTTTTTTGTACATATTTATTTTATTAGTTAGTATTAGGTTTCATTTGTGCTGTTGGGCTCATGGACCCTGGAACATTCCTGTATATATTGTTATATTTTGGGAGATACATTTTTTAATTTTTTTATTGTTTACACCATGACGTAATGGTTTTTCTTTGATTTCCTACTACATGGTTTAGCTTTGGACAAATTATATTGATTTTTTAATCCTTTGTTTTTTGGTTTATCATTTTTGTTCTCGGACATGGACCTTTTATTTACTTTGCCACATAGTTGTATGTTTTATTGGTTTACTTGATTTGTGTTTTTAATACATTTTTATATTATCTTACACTTGTGTTATTTTCTCTTTGGTTTCTTACATGTCATGATATGGGTTTTGACATTCACTTGCACCCATTGTGTATGTGTGTGTGACGGACATGTGTTCTTTTGCATACTTGCCTTTGGGGTTGTGTCATGTGATTGCATTCACTATGTGGGTGCATGCAATCCTTGCCTGGGTGTTTGTGCTGGGTATGCTGGCCATTACTGCCATGATTGTGTATCGTCAGGACCTGGGGCCAGGGGGACATGGGTGGGGGCCTGCTGGCAGGTTCCCCACAGTGCTGGGGGTGGGGGTGGTGGGAGACATGGGTTGGACATGGGTGGGGGCCTGCTGGCAGGTTCCCCACAGTGCTGGGGGTGGGGGTGGTGGGAGACATGGGTGGGGGCCTGGTGGAGGGTGCCCCTGGGGTGTGGGGGGTGGGGGTGGTGGGAGACATGGGTGGGGGCCTGGTGGAGGGTGTCCCTGGTGGATGGGGGGTGGGGGGTGGGGGTGGTGGGAGACATGGGTTGGACATGGGTGGGGGCCTGCTGGCAGGTTCCCCACAGTGCTGGGGGTGGTGGGAGACATGGGTGGGGGCCTGGTGGAGGGTGTCCCTGGTGGATGGGGGGTGGGGGTGGTGGGAGACATGGGTGGGGGCCTGGTGGAGGGTGCCGCTGGAGGGTGGGGGGTGGGGGTGGTGGGAGACATGGGTGGGGGCCTGGTGGAGGGTGTCCCTGGTGGATGGGGGGGTGGGGGTGGTGGGAGACATGGGTGGGGGCCTGGTGGAGGGTGTCCCTGGTGGATGGGGGGTGGGGGTGGTGGGAGACATGGGTTGGACATGGGTGGGGGCCTGGCTGGCAGGTTCCCCACAGTGCTGGGGGTGGTGGGAGACATGGGTGGGGGCCTGGTGGAGGGTGTCCCTGGTGGATGGGGGGGGGTGGTGGGAGACATGGGTGGGGGCCTGGTGGAGGGTGCCCCTGGGGGGTGGGGGTGGTGGGAGACATGGGTGTGGGCCTGGTGGAGGGTGCCCCTGGGGGGTGGGGGGTGGGAGACATGGGTGGGGGCCTGGTGGAGGGTGTCCCTGGTGGATGGGGGGTGGGGGTGGTGGGAGACATGAGCAGGTGTGCAGGGTAGTTCCCTGTGGTGTGTGCTGCCTGCAGGGGCCGTGGAGGGTGTACAGGTAATGCCTGGGAGCACACAGCCAATTCGCGTGTGGAACTTCCCGCGCACCCCTGAAATCCACGTACCCGGCCATATCGCGTGTGGAACTTCCCGCGCACCCCTGAAATCCACGTACCCGGCCATATCGCGTGTGGAACTTCCCGCGCACCCCTGAAATCCACGTACCCGGCCATATCGCGTGTGGAACTTCCCGCGCACCCCTGAAATCCACGTACCCGGCCATATCGCGTGTGGAACTTCCCGCGCACCCCTGCAATCCACGTACCCGGCCATATCGCGTGTGGAACTTCCCGCGCACCCCTGAAATCCACGTACCCGGCCATATCGCGTGTGGAACTTCCCGCGCACCCCTGAAATCCACGTACCCGGCCATATCGCGTGTGCAACTTCCCGCGCACCCCTGCAATCCACGTACCCGGCCATATCGCGTGTGGAACTTCCCGCGCACCCCTGAAATCCACGTACCCGGCCATATCGCGTGTGGAACTTCCCGCGCACCCCTGCAATCCACGTACCCTGACTAATCGCGTGTGGAACTTCCCGCGCACCCCTGCAATCCACGTACCCGGCCATATCGCGTGTGGAACTTCCCGCGCACCCCTGAAATCCACGTACCCGGCCATATCGCGTGTGGAACTTCCCGCGCACCCCTGAAATCCACGTACCCGGCCATATCGCGTGTGGGACTTCCCGCGCACCCCTGCAATCCACGTACCCTGCCATATCGCGTGTGGAACTTCCCGCGCACCCCTGAAATCCACGTACCCGGCCATATCGCGTGTGGAACTTCCCGCGCACCCCTGAAATCCACGTACCCGGCCATATCGCGTGTGGAACTTCCCGCGCACTCCTGCAATCCACGTACCCTGACTAATCGCGTGTGGAACTTCCCGCGCACCCCTGCAATCCACGTACCCGGCCATATCGCGTGTGGAACTTCCCGCGCACCCCTGAAATCCACGTACCCGGCCATATCGCGTGTGGAACTTCCCGCGCACCCCTGAAATCCACGTACCCGGCCATATCGCGTGTGGAACTTCCCGCGCACCCCTGCAATCCACGTACCCTGACTAATCGCGTGTGGAACTTCCCGCGCACCCCTGCAATCCACGTACCCGGCCATATCGCGTGTGGAACTTCCCGCGCACCCCTGAAATCCACGTACCCGGCCATATCGCGTGTGGAACTTCCCGCGCACCCCTGAAATCCACGTACCCTGACTAATCGCGTGTGGAACTTCCCGCGCACCCCTGCAATCCACGTACCCGGCCATATCGCGTGTGGAACTTCCCGCGCACCCCTGAAATCCACGTACCCGGCCATATCGCGTGTGGAACTTCCCGCGCACCCCTGCAATCCACGTACCCTGACTAATCGCGTGCGGAACTTCCCGCGCACCCCTGCAATCCACGTACCCGGCCATATCGCGTGTGCAACTTCCCGCGCACCCCTGCAATCCATGTACCCTGACTAATCGCGTGTGGAACTTCCCGCGCACCCCTGAAATCCACGTACCCGTCCATATCGCGTGTGGAACTTCCCGCGCACCCCTGTAATCCACGTACCCGGCCATATCGCGTGTGCAACTTCCCGCGCACCCCGGTATGCACGCACACGTTTATTTTTTCTCTCAGCGCGTGTCTGTGTTTGTGGGTACCCCTTTGTACGTCATTTGTCCTGGAGGGCCACAGTATTGGACATTGATCATGTCTGTATATAGGTGCTATTTGTTGGCGCACCTTTTAGCGCACATTTCTTGCAGGCGCAGAGACGCTACCGCCTGCTTTCTTGTGGCGGTCGTGTTTGTGCCTGTTTGTGCCTGTGCGCTGCTTTGAGCGTGCGCTTTTTTGCCCTATTCTATTCCATGAATACGTGTTGTATGCGAGCGTGTGGGCGTTCCGCGCACTTGCCTCCTATACTTTCCCCGTGCCGCCCACATTCTTCCCCATTCCGAGTGTTGTGCCCCATTTTATTCCCCATTCCGAGTGTCCCGCCCTGTGTTCCGCCTACTTTAGAGCTGTGCGCTGCGCTCGGAGTGATAGCGCAGTGGCCGTGGCGCACGACGTTGGTTGACCTGTGCGCCGGCCTGCGCCGCGCGCTTTTTCAGCGCACGTCCTCTGCTTTTCTTGCGCACGGACTTCCATGAATCGACGTGCGCTGGTTTCCCTGCGCTTTTCGCTAATTTTCGGCGCAGCGCACGTATTGGCCCCTCTGCGCCGGGATTTTCGGCGCACATTTATTCCATGAATCGGCTTGTTAGTAGTTACCAATCCTAGGTCAATGTCGGAATGTAGTTCCCTCAGTGTGGTATGGACTGAATGGGAACAATAATATCTTGATCCATAGACGTTTCGACCGGCAACAAAGGCTACCTTCTTCTGGGCCTGGGATTGTGTCTCTAAGAAAGAGAGAGCACGGAAGTAATTAGTGCAGAGTGCCTAGTTCTAGGCTAGATGAAAGGACTAGAGAGGGATTAGCTAAAAGCATTAAAATACATGCTGGGAAACTAAAATACCCATAGGTGCACCACTGACCTGATAGAGGCCCCCTGCGGGTGGGGGACTCGTTCTACGTTATGGAATTCACATCCGTAGTGGTAATTTTTTTTAAATGTATTTATTTGCATTTTAAAGCGCTCACACAGCCCACGGGCATCGAGGCGCTGTTACAGAAATCGTTTGTTTTAGTTGCGTTGTTTTGTCTTAGTTGCATATTTATAATGCGCTTAAATACCCAGAGGTTTCTAAGCACTGACCCGGGGATCGAAGCCATAGTCAATCATGGGTTGCTTGCAAGCCGGGCCCTCAGTGTCAATCATGGGTTGCTTGCAAGCGGAACCCTGGGAGAAAGCTGCATTGGGACAGAAAAGTAAATGCTATACTGTCAAGTTCTTTGACAGGGCATCATTGGTCACATGATGGGGGGCCAGATCAATCAGCTACAATGGCTCGCAACTTGAGATATTCCAGGACCTAACCCAGACCACCCTGGTGAAGCGTAGGATGAAGGGCCCAGTGGTGCGCACCCTAATGCAGACGGACATATGCAACAAATTAACCTTTCCCTTTGAACTGCTGTTTGAATAGGAAGGGAAACCGCATTGGGTCACCACCTGTGAGGAAGGTACGAGGGTCCTGAAGATTGAGGACGAAGGGTCACCAAGGCAAGAACGAAGACCGACGAGAGAACCGCGAGAGAGAAAAATGTGAGAGTGGATGAAGTTGACAAGAGGCTAAATAAAACAGGTTCTAAGAGGGCAGTAGTGGAAGGTGCCCACACACCCATCGACAGAGGAGCGCCACACTGAGGGAAAAGAGAGGTAGGTTACAGGAAGGAATGCTGCACCCTGCCTGGGGGAGGTAGTTAGTGGAAAGATATCAGGGGAGGTGGGTGGTACGGGATGTCTTTATTTATCTACATCGGTCAAGGGGGACCCGCACAGGTTTACTCTGGGTTGTTACAAGGGCTCAATTCCAGAGATGGAGGGTCGGGGCACTAGAGACTGGTTGAGCCTGCCCAGAGAGGGTGGGGTTTGAGGGTGGAGGGAAGGGCGAGGGATTCAGGGGGGGGGTCCTAACAGCAGCCACTCATCATTAGTGCAAGCCCCACAGTAAGACTACCATGAGAAAGAGGGAAGTGCTTCTGGGGACCTCCCTTAAAGTCAGGGGGCTTAATTCCCTGGTTAAGAGAAGGAAGGTGGAACAGTTCTTGGGGTGGGAGAAGTCAGTAATTGTAGTCCTGCAAGAGGCGCACATTCGGAGGCGAGGCAGACATAAACTGAAAATCAAGGGGTACCGTCATCTGTTCCAATACAACGCTCCAGGGTGTTAATCACTATTCAGGACATTCTAGTTTTCCAGGTCATAGCTACAGAGGGGGACACAGAGGGGACGTATCTGGCGGCTTCTTTCCAATGGGAGAGGGGGGACATATACAGTGGCAGCAATCTACGCCCCCCAACATGGGGCAGGATGGGTTCTTGCGGGCGACACTGACCAAATTGGAGACTTTTGCCAAAGGGCAGATAATATTAGTAGGCGACTTTAATCTGGCGTGGGACCCAAGAGAAGACAGGAGCGCAAGGGTGTTCGACAACCAGGTGGCGCCATTTGCCTGCTTGAAAGAACACATGGCCCAATTGACCTTTGTAGATGGCTTGAGGCAACGGGGGAGGTGGGGTTTACACATTTTATTCCCATGTTCATAGACCCTTCAAGGATAGATCCTGCCTGGGTTTCGTGTTCACTATTTCGTAGGGTCACAGGGATAGAGCTTGGAGTGATTGCTCGGTCAGACCATGCGCCCATAACGATGACCTTAAATATGGGCAGAATGAACCAGGCCTATGGCGGTGGAAGTTCCCTAGCAGAACAAAACCATACGTCACCGTACAGTAACCACCAAATGCCCTCCAAAAGGGCTCCTCCGAAGGCAAAATCTGTTATGGTAGTGTGTGTGGGGGGAATCCGTACAACACAAGAGTCCCCCTTAACACACTTACATATGAATTTTCAAACAATTCAGTACAATACCAAAACCAGTTTCATTTAATAAGCAAAACAAATACCAGTATGGTGTAGTTCAAACAAATTCAACATAGAAATACATTTTGAGGCATATCATCTCTTGGTCACAACTTACAAATTCAGTCAACTGCTGATACATAAATCCAATATGCATCAGATTAGTTCAAACAAAAAAATGTCAGTTCAAAACATAAAATACTTCACATCACTTATGGTCAGGAACAAGCATGTAAACATTATAACATCTTTCTTTAGTCCCACAGAATATAGATTAACCCTTTAGCATTGGGTATTGCTAGGTGTATAGAGCACAGTCCAATTGCTTTCTTTTATCACAATATCCGAAAAGACTTCAGTATATGATGTTACATAGCCAACGCGTTTCGGATTGAAAAACAACCCATCTTCAGGGCAAAGCAAGCCTAATCGTTCCCAATGTTGGTCACATTTGTGCAAGTTCACCTAAAAGAATACAGATAAACACCCATCAGGATATTGATCACATGTTTAATCGTTCTAGAATCAGTATTTCACAACTACCAGGTACGTACCTTGACACTTGAAATGGGGAAGCAAACCATTGGAAAAGTCCTATCCAGGAAAACAGAAAAAGCATGTGTCACCCATGTAAGTAGTAAAAAAAAGCTCCAACTGCCTCACTCTGAAGTCCAGGTGTTTATTTAATAGCCTTTTCCCATAACAGATTCATAACGCCACTCCGTAAATGAAGGTATGATTCCCTCTCCCAATAGTGAACCAGGCATATACAAGACTAGACCCCTTAATCTTAAAACAGGCTGGTACTCACCCCCAATAGGGGGAACACCCAAAAGAAGACAGTAGCTCGATGAAAGTGTTCAACAGTACCGGACTCCGATACACAGCTTGAAGAGCCAAACAACACCTCGTCGTGCACATGCAGTTGACACCAATAGCCCTGCAACAGTCAACGATAGTGACTCCCAGTCAAGTCCACATTTCTAAATACACAGCGTTGCTTACACAATTGTGCTACCTCGTCTTGGCCCCATGGTCTCGCATCCAATCAAATGCTTACCTGTACTTAAGCGCACAGCCGTGCACTAGGAAACACACTCTCCTGCACTGAAAAGCCAGACCGGTCCGCCTTGTAAACAGATGTACCAATCTAGAGTAACCATGCATGCGCACATTCCCTTTCCTTACGTAATCCGCCATAACGGAATGGTAAAAGAACACTATCCCAATGCGTGATCCTCCATCATGAAAGGGGGAAATTCCATTTACATCGCCACAGCGGTGTAGTGAAAGAGGGGGGTCTGAAAAAAGATATCGCCTCGTGCAATCGTTCTCAAGGTGCCATCAAAAAGTGACATAGCATGTAAAAAGCATAACCTGTTAAGACATGGGAGGTAAATTAACACAACATAACAACGTACCTAAATGATGGCATGACACTACCATGGAGTACGCTTCAAGCATATCCAAATGAATGTATGTAGAGACAAGTGTCCAAAAATAATACCATGTACCTAAGTAGTGACCTAGTGGGGGTCCAAATATCACACCATGTACCTAAATTGTAGCATGGCAGAGGGGTAGTGCAGATACATCAAAATCTGCCTGGGCCCCCATGCCAGACGAAAAAGAAATTATACAACTGTAACCCAAACAGAGGGGACAGTCTCATCCCAATTAGGCGGAAGGGGGAACCTGTTGCCACATACATAGAACGGATCCACAGTAATCCTACCATGGAGATATCTGCACTCAAATAGGGACATCTTATGTGAACAACTACTCTAATAAGAATCTTGATCACACATCACTTAGAGACAATCAACATATTCAGCATATAGACACATTCAAAGTAACTCTTCCTTGACGGAAGGAGCATCCTTAAGGAAGTTCCCTAGCCACATCCTTAAGGATGGAGTCCTATGTGAGGACAAAGAATAAAATCTTGGATTACTTTGCACTGAACACAACAGAGGGTGTACACGACCAGGTGCAAATAACGCAGGGAGTACGCAGCAAATGGAATATTGGCAGATTAAGGGGCAATTAGATGTTTTGCAGACTAGACCTACACAGCGGTCATTGCTCTACCTCCAACATAGGTATTATGTCAAGGCCAGTAAGGCGGGTCGCCCGTTAGCGAGGTTGATTAGGAAAAAAGAAGCGTCAAGGACAATCCTTAAAATAAAGGCGGGGGCAAGAAAGCACTGCTCTACCCGACATAACATTGGTCTTCACAGAATATTATTCATCCCTGTGCACATCAGATTCTCCTGAGGAGGGAGCCCAGAGGGAATACCTATCCCGGTGCCCTCTCCCTAAGGTCACTCCTCAAGAACGGGAAGAACATGAGGGAGACATTATCAGGAAAGGCCCTGGGCACGGAGAGCTTTCCAGCGTGTTTCTACAAAATCTTGGAAGAAGCCAAGGTTGTGCTGCTCCCAAAGCCAGGTAAGGATGTCACTCTATGCGGTTTGTACTGGCAGATTGCCCTTTTAATTTAGCCAAAAAGATCCACACCAAGGTTCTGGCTTCACACCTGGATAAGCTCCTCCCCAAACCGATTGATCCCGACTAATCGGGATTTATTAGGCATTGCCAGATCTCGGATAACATTCGGTGGGTCTGTCATCGGACTGAAAAAGTAAATAAATCTAGAACCCCTGCACTTATACTAGTGTTGGATGCCGAGAAGGCATTCCACCGGTTCGAGTGGCCATTCCTCTTCCAAATCATGGAGGTTAACTCCCTCCTTGCGCCTAGCAATCAACTAGCAACTTTCCCATAGGATCAAGGTCTCACGAGGCGCTAAGCGGGGTTGCCCGCTCTCCAAGCCCTTCTACGCCATCCACCTGGAGTAGCTCTTGGCAAGAATTAGGGCCTCCCCGGATTTTAGGTGGATTCGTTTGGTGGGTGAGGATCATAGAGTTGCAGCTAGATCACACAACCAGAAACCTCTTTTCCAGGGAACTCTTCTCTTTGGGCAGGTGTTAAGGTTAAAAATAAATGCCCATAAGTCAGAGTTATTAAACTTGACTGCTCACTCAGAAAAGATTCAGGAATTGCGGGGAATAGTACGCTATAGAAGGCGGAAATGGCATTCAATATTTGGGGGTCCGGGTTACTGGTTCTCTGGGTGCTCTTTACCGTGCTAACTACCCGCCTTTAGTGGAAAGACTGCACTGGCTGCTCGCGGAATGGATGGGGAGGATAAATGCCCTTAAATGGTGGTTTTGCCAGAAATCCTGTACTATTTCACAGCCATGCCATTCCCCAAGGTTTCTTTAAAAGCATGTGGGGTCATTTATTTGGAACCGATGTCATCTTTGATGTCCTGGGTGTTAGTCTTAGCAATGCACGTAGATGCTGCGAGTTATGGTTGCTGAGCTTACCATAATGGCGGAATGTGCAGTGTTGTTTGGTCTCACTGTGAAGTATAACATCACTTTAACAAAGTTTTTTTACTGAATGTACAATATATATATATATATATATGGAGCAGGGAACAAAAACAAAGGGGCTAAACATGTGATGTGGTCAGTGATGTCATCAGTTACATGTGAGATACATCTTTCATGTTCTGGCTGTGACTGTTAGCAGTGCACAGTGGTGATGGCAAGTATGGGGGCTCAGTCTGTCATAACTGGCAAATTTCAGGGGTTTTTCGGTTTTAATTTGAACCATAATGGGGAGGGCGAACATTTTTTTATTGTGAAGTGCACAGGTTTTTCATAGGGCAACTTAACCATAACGTCCCATCAACAACGTTTTTTTTTAGTGAATTTTACAGGTTTTTGGGAGAGCAACGTAAGCATAACGTCCCTTTAACAAAGTTTTATTTAACTGAATGCCATAGGTTTTTTGTAGTGTAAATACATCATAACAGTATGTTAACAAAAATGTTGTACTATATTTATCAGGGTTCTAATAGTAACACATAAGCATACTACTGTAAAGGAACATTTGAAGTAACTGTCCACCTTCCGAAGAATTCCTCATTATCATATGCTGGCGCACAGCATGGGGGCGTGTTCGAAAAGTCATACGCACTTCACAATGACATGTGTAACTGGGCGATAGTGGAGAAGTACATTGTATATTCTTGTATGAACTTGAAAATGGAAAATTCCCGGCACAGAACTCCACAAGGCAAGCGTGCAACACAATATAAGCAAGAGTGCATACCGACATATCTGGATCATTAACCCCCATTCCTCCCCAAAGAGTGGGGGATGAATGCCATAAGCAATCGAGATTTTACAGCAGTAACCCGTGCTACCAAGAAAGAGGATTTTTTGTCTTCAACCAGAACGCCTCTGGCATTCCCGGCTGAAAAAAACAAATCCTTTTTCAAGATGGCCACCATAGAAAGGGAAGACAGGTGTTGGATATAAACCCTTCTTCGCTTTCAATTGCAGGCTACAGAAAGCAAAAATGAAACTGTGACCGTAAAGGCAGCACCACATTTGTGTTCCTTGCGAAATGTATGGTTATAAGCAACACCTTTACCAGAAAGGCAGTCCCTGGTGGACATGGCGACCTCAATGCAATGTTTTGTCCCTTCCAGTAATGGCCAGTAGCCACATCCCCAACATTGTGGCCACTAACCATATGTAGATGTTACTCCTCAGAGACAGAAGCTGTACCGTACACTTGTTAAACATCAAAACACTATCACGTACACAACATAAACATTTTTGCGTGTTGGCAATGACCTTTACTTACATGGGTTGTAAATGTACTAATTTTTTTCTGTAAAAATGTGCTTACAAAATGCAAAGGAGTACTCTACTTACGGTTACATAAAATCTGAAACAAACTCTGTGATGGGAAGCGCAATGACCTTAGAAATACTGGAAGCAACACCATTACCACTCACCGTTCGACACATCATTTCGTAAGTGGCACAGGTCGAAAGGTGTGAAGTAGGGGTGTTACGGTATTAGTTTTATGACGGTACAATAACCTTCTTGCCAAATGACGATATATCATGGTTATCGCGGTATAGCAGGTGGAGTCAACTAATCTTAACAAATATTTTATAAAAGGGCATAAATCGTCACATTTATCATCACAAACAAAACCAGGCATCCAGGGCCAGAATTGGGCTTTTCAACATACTTTCCACTGAAATGCCACCCCTTGTTCCACCAAACACAAACACATGTGTGGTGAGGAGGAGGAGGAGGGGGGCCCTGCTGCGACTGGCAAAGGAAACTGAATAGCTTTTCTTAAGTGGTCATTTAGACTTTTAGCTCCCCCACTGGCTACTGGTGAAGATGAACATGTTGCCATCTTGATAACCTGTATGCCACAGATCAATGGAGTCTGATTGTAGTATACGCTTGTGTGTATACACACACATGCACATGCACTCTCACTTTACGTTACAGCCTTTAGTTTACTTCTGGGCCAAAAGGTGTTCAGTAATCACTGACAGGTTACCCTTTGGTATGGCAGCAGGGAATACCCACAGAGATGAGTAAATTTTGCAGTGTGACTTATTATATGTAAATTCAATGATAGAACCAGGGAAATCCCCCATTGTCATATGTTTAGAAAACATTATCCATTATAAATATATAAATCTCAAAGCCGCCAACCCAAAGTCCCAGGAGGATAGCTCAGCGGCAATGTGCGGGCCTTGGAAGCAAGATGACACGAAGCAACACAGGTTCGATCCCCAGGTCAGCGCTTAGAAACCTCTGGGTGTTTAAGTGCATTATAAATACTCAACTAAGATGAAAACAATTGCGCAACTAAATAAACAAAAACAATTTCTTTAACAGCGCCTCGATGCCTGCGGGCTGTGTGAGCGCTTTTAAAAAAAAGTAAACCCTTTTCCTTCTTGACACTGTATTTATTCTTCCTATTGCTAACATATTGATTTTGTGTCAGGCACGTGTGGTTTATGGAATGGCATTAAAAACTGCTCAAACTGAAACTACTTGGCAGACGGCACATCCAACAGTGCAAGACCAAGACTTGCTTACTGCAGCCTTTCCAAATCAGATTGAAAAGCACACTTAAAAGGTATGAACGGTACAAACAATGTGACGGTTATTATTGTTCAATTAAGTGGTTCACTGCATCTTTAACAGTATACCGTAATACCGTTACATCCCTAGTGTGAAGATGTGTATTGGGAGGGTGTAACCATGTATTATTTTACAAACATTTCTGTGCACCAAACACTTTCAGTGCACATTACCTCATTTTCCCGCTTTTAAGAAGATAGTAAGTATTCTGAACTAATGTTGGGTAATAGCGCATCTGGGTGACAAAAATTGGTCCGACAGTGACAGAAATTGGCCTGACGGCACTAAAGCATATGATATGGGCCTGAGCCTCCCATAGCTAAAGTAAATGGGGTATGCAGTACCTTTCTCCATAACGTTCCTTGGCAGCTTAAACAAATGCGTCCATATTGACGTACGTGCCGTGATGTAGCACCTACAAAAGAATATATTACAACATGCAACGTAGCATGCCACATTGTGAAAGCAGAGAGTACATTTGTAAAAAAAACACTGACATTTCAAAATTAGTACAGTAGTTTTATTTCACAATAAACTAAGCGAAATCATCGCCCTAAGCAATTAGTAAAGTAGTTGTGTTTCACAATGAACTGTGCGAAATGATTACCCAATGCACATTTCCATACAAGTAGTACGTTTCTGTCTTTCGTCGACAATGAAAATGGTAATGGACACGTTGGTTTCATTTACATACAGAAAGTTAGCGTTGCCACCACAATAGTCGTTTTCCTCCCACATTGATGAGCAAGACGATGTCAACCGCTGGGATCTACACCACCAGAAAGGATGGCATGTTAGTTCTTATTGCGACAGCAGCGTACGGACAGAGAGGTCCAACACGATTATCCCACTCAATTATAACGCACAGACAACTGGTAATGAACAGTTGCATTTGACGGTTAAAAAAGGCGTCACTCGTGACAATCACAATAGGGAATGAAGTATCTGAGGGGAAAAGCGTAAATAAAAGGTATATCAATACGCAACCTCTGCACAAAACAAAGTTGTAACACTTTTATTAGTAAAGAATAATTTAAATTGGGGGAAATGTACTGGCACCCTGCAAACGGCGAAAATGTGCAACGTCCATAATGGGGAAAAAAAATTCAACGCCACTTAAACCTTGTAATACAGTAGGAAAAAATATTTTTTTCCCCCCAAAGTAAAAATTTAATGTCAATTTCGTATATAGGCGGGAAAAATACACTTACATGATGTGGACCGGCTCCATTGTGTTAGCCGCAGTCAGACAGTAGTGCAACTAATATTTCATGGTTGGTGCAAAAGTTTTTGAACCATAACCTTATCAAACGATATGTTTTTCTAACTGTTACTCCCTACATTCTTTCTGCTCTTTCCCTGGACCTCAAGGTTAAAAAACAACTGCCCTGATGGCTATCGACAAATATGCAGCCGTACCAAGCTTGTATTTCAAACAGAAAATGAAGTGGCCTTCACTGCGAATTCAAATACATTCTCATTTTGCAACAACATATCAGTAGCTATTCATGAGAACCGCTATTCCCGTACACGTGCGGAACTGCTGTGTGTAGGAAATAGAGCAGGTGGCTGCCTCAAATTCCCGACAGTCTGACCGCAGTAATGTTGTTTATGTATTGTAAAATGGATGCAGTAAGTTCATTTCGTACAATGAATAGCAAGTTTCACTGTACCGTACGACAGTGCTAACAAGAATACTTCAATGTTTCACTTTCTACTACCAAGTCTCATTAACGCTCACCCTTCGAAACAGTGTTCCATAAGTGTAACAAGTGCATTGGTGGCTTCTTCGTTTAGGTATATTAGCGGCGATGTCCGCGTTCAACAGAAAACGAAGTAAACATGGCGGACGTATCGAAAGATTAAGACGCACTTCATGCTGTGCCACAACCAATCGGTGAAAGCGTAACATGGTCACGGCCAGCACGCCACGGAATAGTCAATTGCAATCTTCTCCACGGAGCAAACCGGCAAGTGTGACCGCGGAGCGGACATAGATATCACTAATTTGTAGACACATACTTTTTGATCGTTTTTAAAGGGAACTACTGGATGGATTGTCACAAAATTTACAAAAGCATACTTTTGCGACCAAGCCCCTGCCCGTGTCGCAAATTTGTTTGAAATCCGTCCAGCGGTTTGGCCTGTAGCCGTGCGCAAAGTTTTCCCCCATTCAGTCACTGGGGAAAAAAAAGATGTTTTAGGACCCCCCCTATAACTTTGCCCCCCCTGGACCAAACATCTCCAAACTTTGCACAAAAAAATCAGAGTGGCCCATATACTTTTTTTGCAAAGTTTGGTGAGGATTTGTCCAAGTGGAGCGGAGCTATAAGCCGCCCAAAAAGTGTTCTTCCTATGGAAACAACAACTTAACCATAACTACACAGCCACTAGCGTGGCTGTGTAATATATATACATAGGGCAATAAGCAGGCTTCAAACACACATTCCATTTGTGCACATGATAATCAATTCTAATGTTATTGTCATTTTTTGGTGCTGTTTTTTGTATTTTCTTCTTTACTTTAGTTTGTCTGTATATGGGTCTAATCTGTAGGCATTCTGGGTTTTTACATATATTTTTTTGTACTAACACAAGTATGTCGCAAGTTTGAAATTGTTAGCTATTTATTCCAGGTTTAACATTACGCAAAACTTTGATAAGGTAGCATTTATTTTTTTACTACCGGAAATTACCAGATTAAAAATATTGTACTTTTTGGGTTCATGCTGCAGCCATTGCCTATGTGTATGCATGATTAGGTTCCTCTATTAACAACACTAGAATATATTAGATGAGAACATTCTTTAATACATTAAATAGTTTATGATAGATTTCCTGATCACCCCTGACATCTTGTTACTAACATTATAAACACTAACCCTTGTAGGGACTGTTCATGAACATTATTTTAATATGGGATGTTATCAGTGATGTCATCAATGACATGTGTAATGTCATCTTTCATGTACTGGGGTGTTTTAGCAGTACACAGATTTAAAAAAATGTTTTATTGCATTTTTATAAACAAAAAACAACATACACATGTCAATATCAGCATCTATCAGCATATGTATTTACCAACTATATCTACTACTACCACCCCACCCCCCCAACTTAGCCCACATAACCTTTCCAGTTGCGCCTGTTCTACTGTGTTGCATCACCCTCCCCCAATGCTGACTCCGATACTTCTCCATTTCTCTCATTGGCTAACAATGTCACAGTCAACGCTATCCATCGCTGGATAGCCATGCTTGCTTCGTTTTTTTGTTCTCTCAATGCTTTCTCCCAAGCTCCTGTTTCCGCTCTAATCCACTTATCCAATTCCCTCCACCATCCAGTTATGCTAGGTTCTTTAGCATCTTTCCATTTAATGGCTATGCTCCAAATGGCTAATGTTATACATCACATCTTTAAGCTTATTCAACGGCTTATCCTTCACATTTCTCTTGTCACAGCCTAGCATGCACGCTTCCGGTGTCCGGATGTCTAGCTCAATGCCCCCCTGGACTTCTTTGTGTGCTACCCCTCCCCAAAACCTCTGCACGATTGGGCACCCCCAAAACATGTGTATAAGGCACATTGGGCAATAACATCTTTACGCTCACACCCTCCAGTCCACGCACAGACCCACCACCTACATGTGCTCAAACATGCACCCCTCCCTCCTTCACTCACAAGTGCTCCCACCACCTCGCTCCCACCGAACACCAGGGCTCATGACCCACCACCTACCAACCACATCCTAAAATGCGCACTCATTAATGTACGCTCCGTCCATGCCCATGCCATAGAGATCAATGACCTCATCACTACCCACAAACTAGACATATTAGCAGTATCCGAAACCTGGCTCCATGAGGCATCCAACCCATCCATACACCTTGCCCTCCCCCAAGATTACACCATCCTTAGGCAGAACCACAAAACCTCTAAAGGTGGGGCCGTCACCCTCATCCAAAGAAACTCACTTGCCATTAGGCAGTGTAACCAACATTGGGACAACAACGCTGACCTTCTATACGCCAAACTAGCTCTCTCCCCTAATTGCACCATCAACCTCCTATTCACATACAGACCACCAGGCTCTCCTCCGGACGTCCAAAAGCATCTCCTCCAAATCATTACTAAAAACCTGAAAAGCTCCACCAAAACCATTCTACTTGGTGTCCTGAACCTTGGCTTAGATGACTCTAAGGACAAATCTGCCACACACCTGGCCAACGATCTTTCCAACATGGGGTTCATCCACAAAATCACCAAACCTACTCACTGCAAAGGCAGGTCCATCGACTGGGTAGCAGATCATAACTGTTCATCATCCATCACCTCCATCTCAGCCCCCCCCCGGACAGATCACCATCTCATCCAATTCTCCATCCCCACCACACCCACCCGTAAAACCCTTATTTATGCACTCCCCCGCCAAAGTCAGAAGCTCCAAAAAGCTCACAGCGACCAATCTCGCCCCTCTTCTTGATATCCCTGAACTAAAGCATCCCTTCATCCAAAACCCCACCTCTCTCGCTAACATCTACAACAACGCCCTCGCCCAAGCCATTGACTCTATTGCCCCGCTGGAAGACAAAAAGGGAAAAAATCTATGCACTCCAACTCTTGGTTTTTAGAAGAACTATCTGTCTTGCACACCTTGAAGCGCAAAGCCCTAACCAACTGGCAATCTACGCCCAACCAATCCTCTCTCAACAAGTTCAAAGAAATCTCACGGACCTACAAAAAGACCATCTTCAAAGCTAAATCCGAATCATACAATCAAAGAATAACCAAATCCAGCCCCAAAACCAGAGAAATATTCTCTATCTTTAAAGAACTCACCACTCCCGAGTCCAGCCCAGACGAAATCATCAAGGATGAAGCTTGTTGCACAGGCATCCAGACAGCCCTCCTAAATAAAGTCAACGTTTCAAGACAAAATTGCATCCCAACGTAAAGCACTCAATACCTCCGCCACGCCTCCCTCTCTCCCCCCTCACAATCCTCACCCGCAAACACCCCTCTTTGCCTTCAGAGAAGTCAGAGAACTAGAATCTGCTGCTCTACTCAAAAACATCAAACCCTCCACTTGCAAGGGGGACATATGCCCTCCCACTATCATCAAAGAGTGCTCACAAGCCCTCACCCCCATCATCACAGCTTTCATCAATGCCTCCTTCTCCTCAGGAACCGTACCTCATTGCCTAAAAGAAGCCTGGGTTCGCCCACTCTTAAAAAAAAACCTCCTTAGATCCCACCTCCCCCAGCAACTATCGCCCCATCACCACCGTCCCCTTCCTCCTCAAACTCCTTGATAAAGCAGCCCACAACCAAATCCAGCAATACATAGAGACCCATGCTATCCTATTCAGAAGACAATCAGGCTTTCGCAAAGGCCATGGGACCAAAACTGCCCTACTAGATTTAAAAAATCAAATCACCAAAATAATGGACACAGGCAAACCTGCTCTCCTCCTGCAACTCGACCTCTCTGCAGCATTTGACTTAGTGGACCATGACATCCTCACATCTCACCTCGTCAATACAGCCCACTTCTCCCTTAAAGCAACCTCTTGGATCACCTCCTTTCTAGAAGGTCGAGCCATGAAGGTGTATTCTGACCAGGCCAATGCTCCTCCGACCACCATAAGCTGTGGAGTCCCACAAGGGCCATGTACTGCACCAACTCTATACAACCTCTTCACTAAATCCCTCTTTGACCTACTGGACTCCCTCAGCATAGCTTACACAAACTATGCCGATGACACACAAGTCCTCCTCCTCCTCACTGGAGACTATGCCCGAGACACAGAAGCCCTTCTCAACATTTACTCCATGATCCAAGCATGGATGGCGATCAATGGCCTCTGCCTTAACGGAGACAAAACAGAGATCATCATCCTGGCCCCCAGCAAAATCCTATCCAAGCTCAGCCAAGACTACTCACACATAACCATCAACAACACCAACATAATTGTCTCCACTGCTGTGAAGACCCTAGGAGTATACTTAGACGCTACTCTCTCCATGACAAGACAAGTCAACGCCATCTCCTCCTCCTCCGCACTGACCACCAAACTCATCTTCGCCATAAAACCCTATCTTACCACTCCCAACTGCCTCTCCATCGCTAGAGCCACCATAGGAGCCAGGCTAGACTATTGCAACGTTCTCTTAGCCGGCACCTCAACTAAAAATCTAAACAAGCTCCAAACAGTGCAAAACAATGCCCTCCGCGCTGCCCTGCACATCCCCAAATTTGATCATGTGTCGCAGGCGAGAAGAAATCCTCACTGGCTCCCAGTTAAAGAAAGAATTAACTTCAAAGTACTCTCCCTTACACACAAATGCATCAATCACACCGCTCCCTCCTACCTAGCAGAAACCATCATCAGGAAATCCTCACTTCGTCCTATAAGAACCCCCCTTCCCCATGACAACCAACTCTGAGTTCCCACCATAAGAAGAGCTAAAGCTGGAGGCATCGGCTTCCCACAGATAGCACCTAAGCTCTGGAACAACCTCCCTAACTCTCTCAGAGCGGAACCCTCGCTGCTTTCCTTTCGTAAATCCCTCAAAACCATGCTCTTCACATAACCACTTCCCACCCTCCCTTCCGACATGAACGACACAGATTCCAAACGCCCTGATGTCTGCATTGCTTATGTACGTAACCAAAACATGATACCGTAAATCTAAATGCCTTGTAAACGTATTTATCTAAAACATGATACCGCAAATCAAAATGCCTGTAAACTTAACAAGCTTCCTTCTGTAACCAGCCAAATGCTTATATGTAACAGCGCCACGATGCCCACGGGCTGAGCGTGCGCTTTAAAAATACGAATAAATAAATAAGCTCCGCATTTTCCTCCCTACATCTTGGACATTCTTGTCTGGTCGCGCCCGTAAACGTTGCAATGACAGCTGTTGTGAGGTATGCTCTGTGCGTGATGTACAACTGTATTACCTCCAGCCTGGCATTCCTGGAGACCTTCCTGTGGTACAACGTTACCCTTTTCCATTCCCCTTCCTCCAAGGCCCTCCCCAAATCCCTCTCCCATCTCTATTTGCTTTTCAGTCTGAACGCGATGTTTGATCTAGCAATATCTCATACATTCTTGATATGGCATGTCCACCCTCTGCAACTGTGAGCAACAGTTCAATATCTTCATTCCCTATAGCCGCCCCCATAATGTCTGGCCACCGCCCTCGTACGGCCTTCATTACCGTGTTGTGCAATAGGAACTGGCCTGCATGTAGGCCCGTGGCTTCTTGCAATTCCCCAAACGTCCTCCATCCCCCCCTTCCATAGGTCCCCCACCGTGGCTACTCCACACATTTCCCACTGTGCCCTTATCACTGCCCTACTGCCTGGCTTCCCTTTCAGGATAGCCGCTATCGGTATCGGTATCTGTGGCAAGAGTGGGTCCGCTAGTCCCATAATTCTACAAGTTCTATTCCAGATTCAGATTCCCAGTTTAACCAGATGAGGAGTACTATCTTGTTCCCTGGCGGGGATGCAGAGGAGGTCTCTCATGCATCTCCCATTTGTGACCGCTTGTAGCAGTCCCGTTTCCATTGTGGGATTGTCTACATCCATTGCATGACATGCTGCAGCTGGCACGCCAAGTAGTGCAGCTCAAATTAGGCATCTTTAGCCCACCCTGTGCATACAGCCTCTGCAGCATACTTCGAGCCACCCTGCTCCTCCCGTCCTGCCACAGGAGCCCTCTGCACATTCTCTCCAGGTCTCGAAAGTAGTGCCTCGATATATAGTAAGGGACGTTCCCGAAACAGTGCATGAATCCCGGTACTGCAACCATTTTCATTAACACTGCCCTTCCCATTACAGACAACGGTAACGTACTCCAGAACCCCATAGATTTTGCCAACCCAAGTCTTGCACGCACTGTATTGAGCGCATGCTCTCTTTTAGGGTGTGATAAATGCTAATTCTTAAGGATCTAAGGGTGGACCTGCTCCAGGGCAAGGGAAGGGCTGGCAAGTCCCTTTCAGTCCTCTTTGCCAGCCCGACTAGCGGAAACATGCATGACTTATTCTTCATTATTTTAATTCCTGTTAATCTGCTTGAGTTATCCAGTACCTCTAAGATGTAAGGCAGATTCAACTCAGGGTCTCTTAAGTATAACAAAACATTGTCTGCGTAAATAGTTACAACAAGCCTCACCCGGCCTATGTCTATGCCCGTGTCACCATATGCATGTCGCAGATATGCTGCCATGGGTTCGGCTGCCGTGATATACAACATCAGGGACAATGGACATCCCTGCCTCGTGCCTTTGTGTAACTGCCATACTTCCGAGTACATGCTCCCTGTTTGAACTCTGGCTATTGGCTCACTATATACCAACCTTACCCATCTCCTATACTGTGGCCCAATCCCTATCTTCGTCATGTTTGCGTATAACCAGTCCCAATGTACCGTGTCGAATGCCTTAGTCACATCTAAGGAGGCCACCGCACAATCTGTATCTTTGTCTGGAGTACTGTAGATTACGTGGTGCAATCTCCTAAGGTTCTCAGCAATATTTCTGCCCGGTACATACCCAATCTGATCTGAATGCATTAATACATTTATCACTTTGCCAAGTCTATTTGCAAGGATGGCCGTAATTATCTTGCTACCTTGATTAAGTAGTGACACTGGCCTATAGGATCCACAGTCCGTACTTATTTTTCCCGGTTTGAGTAGCGGAACTATTGGGACTTCCCTCATGGTTCCAGATAGAATGCTGTCTGCATACGCCTCATTGTACACTTTTGACCGTAATGGCACCAACACGTCGCCCTAGGCTTTGTAGAATTCACTCGGGAGCCTATCCGTTCCTGTGGGTAGTGTTTTAATCCGGGGTTATGGGTGCTTCCAATGACTCCGCCTGCAGAGCGTCCAGTCGGGGCAGTGTTATCAGGTCCAGAATATCTTGTATGTCCCTTTCCTCCCTCCCCTGGGAATATGCGTACAGCTCCTTGTAATATTCAGAGAATACCTTGTTTATTCCTGCCTGTGTATTCACCTCCTCTAGGTCTGTGTTCCGGATGGAGCATATTGGGGGGTCTGTGTTATTCTTGTTTGCAAAGCCTAGCGAGGATCCTCCCGGGTTTGTCCCCTTGTGCATGACTTCTTTCTAGGTACTTTGCATAATTAAACTTGCCCAGTCTGTCCCATTGTGCCATGCATGCTTGTGTCAGTTCAATTATTTCTTCTGTGTGCTCCTTGTCGTGTCTGGCTTCCCTCTCCAGGGTTTTCAGTTTCCCTTCAATGTTCTCCAGCTCCTTGGTAATGACCTTCTGTAACCTCCCGACACTCATTTACCCCCTAATCACTATGCCTCCCTGACTGTGCTAACCTTCTGCACTCTTCCTTCATTTACTATGATGTATTCCACAGTGCTCTTCCTGATATGTTCCACGAATGCTGTATCAGCTCTTCAGTTTCAATGTGGGGATAGGTGGTCTCGGGGCGGACGCTCTCCTCCTCGCCACAAGAGGGGAGTGATCTCACAGTACTCTGGCTAGATACTCAGCTTTGAGAATTCTAATTTGTGCTCTACTCCGGAGAACATGTAATCAATTCGCGTATAAACCCTATGCGGAGCGGAGTAATGGAAATATGCTCTCTCCTCGCCGTGCTGCGCCCTCCACAGGTCCCTCAGTTGTAAGTGTGTCAATAGCGAATTTAGCACCTTAGCTGTGGGGGATGGCTTTTTGTGTTTCTCATCAGACCCGTCTTTAGTGGGATCTAAAGTGCAGTTAAAATCTCCTCCCTAGATGTCATGATCTCTGCTTCCAAAAGGTCAGGGTTTTCCCAACTCCCTTGGAAGCAGATCCATAACCCAGGTTCCGAGTGCCAACCAGTCCCAATTGGGACCTTTTGGACCCAGTCCTGGCGCCAGTGGCACCAGGCTCATAAATATGCCCAGTCCCAGCGCTGGAAGCGCCGGGCTCATAATGCTTGGGTGGACTTACCTTCAGCAGACCATGCTGCTTACTTACCTGCCAGTTGAGCCTCTGATCCTCTTCTGTTTGGAACTACTTTTCCTGTTGGGTGGGGCTGGAGCCACTCCCTAGATTCAGAACACTGGAACTCTTCTGGAAGGCAGGAACTCTTTTCTTACCAGGAACTCTTTTCTTACTTAGGCGTGGCTGTGGAAGGAGACACCTAAGCACTACAGGAGGCTATTTAAACCACACCCGGTGGATGAATCTTGCTTTGCGTTATTCTGCAACCTCTGCAGCAGAACGCTCATCGTGTCTTCTGCATCCGGTCCTGGGCCTAAGGAAAAAGGCTTACCATCCTGAATCCAGTCTTCAGCAACACCTATAAAGACAAGAAAGAACAGGTTAGCATTCCGGCATCTGAAAGGCAAAGGCTTACCATCCTGAATCCAGTCTTCAGCAACACCTATAAAGACAAGAAAGAACAGGTTAGCATTCCGGCATCTGAAAGGCAAAGGCTTACCTACTCTTTGTGCGCTCCGGAGGTCTTCACACTGCATTCCGGCATCTGAAAGACAAAAGTTTACCAACTCTTCGCACGCTCCGGAGGCCTTCGGCGCTGCATCCCGCATCTGAAAGACAAAACAAGGTGCGTTTAAAGACATTGGGGAACTTTAATACTCACGTGCCATTACTCCTTTCCACATCTAATCCAGTGGGTATTCCGGCACCCTGCAGCCGCTCCGAACTCGTACCTGCAAAATAAAAAGACAGTTAGAGCGCATAGTGAAGCAGGCAACAAGCGCTTACTTACGTGCTTCCAGGCGCTTCTATTCATCACACGGGCTCCATCTTCAACTCACTTCAGCCCGTCATTCGCCATCGCCAGAACCCTGCAAAACAAGAGACATCATTACTAAAGACTTTAAAGACATTTGAATGACTCGAAACTTACCGTTCGTGCAGTAAACGACGGACAGCAGTCCCCTGAAGTCAAGAGGCCTGCGCTACCTATCCAGTGAAGAAACTGGTTACAGCACCCTGCCCCGAGGCAGATGGAGAGCTCGGCATTCACTTACCTAAGGTGAGAGCGTTAACCTTTGGGGGTCTACAGGAGAGGAGAAGAGGAAAGAGATAGGGACACCCCAATAACCCCAGTTCATTAACCCCATATTTTCTATCTGCAGACATCTTACTCTGCACGTCAGGCATACAGTGCACAGAGGTCCAGCCCAAAGAGCCAACCGGGTGCTACACATCACCTTTGAAGATACGGTAGTCGCCCAGTCAAGACCGGCGCCTCTGCGAGAATCAGGTGAGCGTTACACTAGAGAAACCTCCCACCTCTGTGAGGTCCCAACCTTGCGTACAATGACCTAAAGAACACAGTAGCATCATGGTTCAGGGCATACGTGTTCACAATGCAAATTTCTTTATTTTCTATCATCCCATGCAACATAGGGATGTAACGGTATAACGGTATACCGTTAAAGATACCGTGAACCACTCAATTGAACAATAATAACCGTCACATTGTTTATACTGGTATACCGTTTATACCGTTAAGTGTGCTTTTCAATCTGATTTGCAAAGGCTGAAGTAAGCAAGTGCTGCGCAGTCTTGGTCTTGCACTGTTGGATGTGCCGTCTGCCAAGTAGTTTCAGTTGGAGTAGTTTTTAATGCCATTCCATAAACCACACGTGCCTGACACAAAATCAATGTGTTAGCAATAGGAAGAATAAATACAGTGCCAAGAAGGAAAAGGGTTTACTTTGGGTTGGCGGCTTTGATGAATAATGGATAATGTTTGCTAAACATATGACAATGGGGGATTTCCCTGGTTCTATCATTGAATTTAAATATAATAAGTCACACTGTGAAATTCACTAATCTCTGCGGGTATTCCCTGCTGCCATACCAAAGGGTAACATGTCCGTGATTACTGAACACCTTTTGGCCCGCAAGTAAACTAAAGGCTGTAACGTAAAGAGAGTGTGCATGAGCATGTGTGTGTATGCGCACAAGCGTATACTACCATCAGCCTCCATTGATCTGTGGCATTCAGGTTATAAAGATGGCAACGTGTTCATCTTCACCAGTAGCCAGTGGGGGAGCTAAAAGCCTAAATGACCACTTAAGAAAAGCTATTCAGTTTGCTTTGCCAGTCATAGCAGGGCTCCCCCCCTCCTCTCCACACGCGTGTTTGTGTTTGGTGGAAGCAAGGGGTGGCATTTCAGTGGAAAGTATGTTGAAAAGCCCAATTCTGGCCCTGGGTGCCAGGTTTGTTTGTGATGATAAATCTGACAATTTATGACCTGCGATAACCATGATATACCGTCATTTGGCAAGAAGGTTATTGTACAGTCATAAAACTAATACCGTGACACCCCTAATGCAACATTGCCATCCTCCCTTCGTTATCCATCTTTGTAGCCAGAACTTTGAATGGTATCGCAGGATCTACCCAAATGAGAACCCCACCCTCGCATACATCGAATATGTGGAGCCCACAATCACACCTCCCCAAGCTTTTCTGATATTGTGCATCTAAGTGTGTTTCTTGCAACAAAGCTATCCCTACCCTGTTCCGCTTGATATACATACTCACTCTCCTGTTTCACATAGTTGTTAAACCCCTTGACATTCCAGGTCATGACTTTAACCGTACCCGCCATTAGAAATTTGTAAAGGGTCACTGCAGCCTCCAACCCACTGCTCGCATAAGTAAGAGTTTAACGCAACGTGTGGTCATATGTGCTGGGCTATCTGTCTTCCGCCGTCTCCCCTCCCCCAAACCCCACTGCAAACCAACTTCAACTTAAACTTGTCCCGCTATGCTGTGCATGTAAGGACATTCCCGTTTTCGCTCCATTCAACCTGGTCTTAAGACTAGTCTCCTGGTGCCCTACTGGCAGGCCCTGTACGGTAGCCCCTAAACTATTACTTCTATTAGGGGGCGGTGGGTAGCAAGTTCACTCTAGGCATCTTCACTACTGAGTTTCTGTAACTCACACTTCTGCTTCTGCCACTTCATCACTTATCTTCTAGCTTTCCTGTTACTTTAATTATTGCTGCTACACAGCATAAGCCCTTCTATCACTAATATGCACATATTGTTCTGCATCAATCCAGCTGCCTTCGCTCACGCTAGTCGTCTTCCTATGCTTGGGGGCGTTGGCTCTGTTCCGCTGCCTCTGGGATCTGCACGCTATCCACCCACTCCTGTGCTTCCACTGGCGTTCGAAAAAAAGAGGGACTTCCCATTGTATAGCACTTTCAGCTTTGCTGGATACAGTAACATGTACTTTAATTCTGCTTTCCTAAGCCTGACCTTTATTGCAATGTACTGGGCTCTCCTCTTCTGGACCTGGAAGGTATAGTCCGGATAGACTTAGATCTTGGCTGACGCTCTTTGTATCGCACCTCCTGATCTGGAGAAGACCAGGATCTTATAATTCAATACCTTGGCTATCACAGGTCTCGGTGGGGCTCCTGGCGGTGGTAGCCTGACAAGGGAACAATGCACTCTTTCGATCGTGAACCCCTCTGTGAGTTCTCCGGCCCCTATTTCTTGGAGCAACTTGTTTTCGATGTAGGTGGTCGGGTCCGCTCCTTCCGGCAGCCCCACGATTCATATGTTGTTTCTGCGTGCTCGCCCTTCCGGCCCCTCTGCTCAGTCCACTAACAGCTTGACCCTCTGCTGCCGAATGTCAATGTCTTTGGCTGCCTGTGTTTTCCTTAACCTGTTCCTTTAGTTTCCCGGTGCATTCTGCAATGGCACGGAAATCTTGCCTCAACAGTCCCACATCAATGCGCACTGCATCAATCTCGGCCTCCAATGCCGTTTTCCGAGCTGCGATAGACCCAGCATCTGGAGTTTCCCTTCGTTCTCCATACCACTCAGGTGGCTGTTGGAACCAGTTCTTTGTCTCGGTTGTCTTCTTCTTGGCGACTGGACGAGCTCTTTGCAAAGATGTCCAAGGTGGCTTGTTTGTTTTTGTTCTTGTTGCTCTTGGTCTCCATTGCTCACTACTTATCTCGTTATGTCGTCCACTTACCCAGACCTCTATTGACTGTACTTTTATTGAGGGTACCAGTATCCTCCTGAGTCACCAGCTCGGGTGTCACATGTCGGCTATGTTGGGCAGTGCACACCCTCCGTTGTTGCACCCTTGCCGTATCCTGGCAATCCGGTCCTATGTCGCTACCCCCCTTGCAGGCCACCTTCCCAGTGTATCCTGGGTCTATGGGCCTCATTAGGAGTATGCCGGTCCGGTAACAACGGTGCTGGTAAGCTAGCGGTACCATTTTTACCGACTGGCACACTGAGTTCTGCGAGCGGTCGCCTTTCTGCCCATCAGGTCTGACCTGTCGGGCGGAACAGCACCCGCCCACAGATTTGACGGAAGCACTGGCACTGTTGCACACAGTGCCGGTGCTTCCGTCCTCCCATTTCCATTGAGTCCTGTGGGACTTGAATGGGAAGTCATTTTTTCCGGCACCTGGCTATGGGGAATTACCGGGACCGCAGGGGCTGTAATGCCATTCCGCATTGCCAGGCACCGGAAAAAAAACGATCTTAGTGGCAGCCGTGCTGTTTTTACCAGCACGGCTACCGCCAGGGTCGTGATTAGGCCCTATGAATTCGGAGGGAGCTCAGTTTGTTATGGCACTCTTCTCTTATACTGCTCTGAGGCAGGCACATTTCTGACGCTCTGCCCTTCTGCTCATTCCAAGCGTTTTCTTGGTGGCCCTCCTACACCTGGGCCTGGCCGTTCCAACGTAGGCCTGTGCTCCCCTGTTGCGCCCCTCGTCGTTAAGGGAAAGGTCTCTCTCCCAGGGGGGCGTATTGGTTACTGGGCACGGGCAAGTAGTGTTCCATCACCTCTCTCCTGTTTCAATAGCTAGTGCTCTAATTGGGGGCACGCTGAACGCCCCTCTCCAGAGTCCTCTCAGGGGGCATACAGTTTGGCCGCCCACTTGCCTGTTCTCGCACGCTACTAGCTCTTTCTGGAGCCCATGTGCGATCTGTGCGTGCTAGTGTCTTCTGCTGTGGGGTTTCCTCTGTCCCCCACTGGCTGTATTTATGCAGCAGAATGCACCCGGGCACCTCTGGCGCCACAACATCAGCGTCCTTTCTAGGAGTGGGTGGGTACCCTGGTACGTGATTAGTGTCTTTTTTTTGGGTCAGAGTGGGGCCCCCCCCTCCCATTCCTTACCTCTGGCTCCGGCATCCACCGACCTCTGCCGCGGTCTTTCATGCCGCCTCCGCTTCTCTGCTCAAGATCCCAGCTTCAGCTGGGGGGGGGAAGATGGAGCCCTTCCTCTTATTGCCGGAGGCTCTCGCACTCCCGGTCACCGTTGGCAGCTCGTATGTGGTCCGCTCACCATTAGCGTATCCAGCTGCCTGCCTCTGTCTGCCCAGGGATATCCGCTTCTTTCTCTCTCCTACTCCGCGGCTTTATAAGAAATGTTCGGGCAGTCACTCCCCGCCCCCAGCCTTCTTAATGTGTGACTTGATGACTCATGTCTCCGCCAGCTGGTGTGCCCTCATGCATTATTACATTTTGGCATCATTCCCCCATGGCTCCTGCATCCGATCCGCTGGGTGTCTCAATCCGCCAGCTGTCCGCCTATGATTTTCTCACAGCTGAGTGGTCTCGGCTGCAGTCCACGAACCACTTGTCATTACGCTCTCCCAGCATCAGCCGCCATTTTCCTTTGTCCTCACTATGACCGCCGCAGTCTCGCATCTTGGGGCACTTGCCTCCAGGTAATGTTGCGCAGCTTCATCTTCACCCCACAGCTTCTTGAGTTTATATTGAAGATGTGCACACGTTTCTGGCCATTATTGGACTGCGTGGACAGGACATATCGCTGGCGGATCTGCAGACGTCTTCCCCACATGGCTGTTGGCCACGCCCCCCCTCTTAGCAGTACACGGTTTTGGCACAAGTTATGGTTACTTAGCTTACCATAACTGCCGAATTTCTGGGGGTTGTCGGTTTTACTTGTAGCCATAGAATCCATTTAACAAGGTTTTGTCAGTGAATTTCATGGGCTTTTACCAGTGCACTCTAATTTCCTACAACTTACTAATATCATAATTACCCCAAATATAGCAACATGTTTATCCAATTTAGAAAGTTTCACCTTAAAACTCTGCCATTCCCCACCTTCTAGCATCATTTTTAACACTTCTATACACTTTTCAACTTTTACCAGCGTTTTGTGTTCGCCAATGATCGCAAATGAGTGCCATCATTGCAGACTTTTCTTTCGGACAGTGTCACGTGCCACATGCAGCATTATGACGTGTTTGCACTTCACAAACGGGTCTGTGCTTCGCTAACAGTTCGGAACTGCATTTTTCAGCTCATCTAAGAACTTTGAAGCTCAAAATGTACCCTTGCACAGCTAATACACTTATTATTACTCATTATCCATTAACAATCTAGCACACAGCACATACTTGGAAGAATATTAGCAAAACTGCTATTTATCTTAAAAATGGCATCAGCTATTGCCATCCCTCCTCCCCAAGAGCCACCACCACCAGCTGGAGGACCTACACAACGAAAGAAGCGCAATACTTCAAAAGACAATGAAGCAGGCCACGAAGATGAGGTAGAGGAAGTGCCTACCTCTAGCACCCAGAGAAAATCATGGGTGTGGCAGTTCTTTACAACTGTTGGAAATGTACCAAAGGCTAAAGCAACCAAGTGAAATGCACTGAAGTCACAGACAACCTGGGCAGTACACTCCTACAGGACCACCTCCATGCAGCGCCACACTAAATCCAACTGTTGCAATGCTCTGAGCCTACTTCTGTGGGACGCGAAATCCCACCAGCTACCTTGAAAGCAATAAAAGAGGCTGTTGATCCATAGCTTTCTAAAGCAACAGTACTCTGTATGTACTGCAACACACCACTATGCAGGGGTCAATTCTGAAGTGCTTTTAAAGCTGTAATCAGGGAGCATGAGAAGCACTGCCCTCTACCTTAGATTTAACACACATGCAACATCTTCCCCTTTCTACCTGCCCCTCCATATGTGTGGTTGGTGCCCCTTCCCTCCCCCACCTTACTTTCTGGCCTCTCCTGCAACAATAAAAACACAAATGTTCCTTTAGGAACCACCTTACACAGTTAGAAAATATAACTAATAAAATACACAGAATCCATCTACTTTACATTTTTTTATTAAAGTAGTTAGATTCAATAAGATTATCCAACATTCCCATTAGCATTTTCTACTATGCTAATGGAAATAATGGACAATTGTATACTAGAGAAAAAGAAAAAAAAATGCAAACAAATTTCTGTCCGGAATTCTTCTTTCTAGTATACAATAAACACCATAATCCATTGCCGTTTATAACTATCCACAGTCTCCACTTTCTCCAGTCTAGACCATGCCTTATTAGAAAACCTGGATTGCACATCATCATACAAAACAGCCCTTACGACTCTTTCTACTGTTAAGCTTTATACCACTACCTCATTACCTGCTTTAAACCATTCACTCGTATATACATCAATCACTTAAAGAAAACTCTACAAATAGCCCATCAACATATTAGACTTCCACCAACCAACTGCCACTTAATGTTCTACACATCTTTTGCATCTACATTTCCCATACATATACCAAAAAATTGTATATAGTGCTCCTATAAATGCACATATGCATTGTGCAGTGACCGAAGTGCATAAATAAAAGGGCAGTACGGATGGACAAGTGCTCATGGAAGCCCAGGAGAGAAGTGCCAAAGGATCCAAAAGGTGGGAGGCCACTGGTTAACTGCTGGGGCAGGGGTCCCAAGGGTGGGTTACATCTTCACCGTAACGGCACTTTAAAACGTTTTTTCTCTCAATTGAATAGGTTTTTATAAGTGGAAATGTTTCATAATGTTACATCACTGTATAGAAGTTATTTATAATTCTTCTTTTAACATATATGAAAGAACTATAAACCTCCTTTAACAAACATCTTGTTTGCAACGCATACTTATGTGAGTCGTTATCAGCAGAGCATACCCTAATAGGCAAATCAGAGTAGACATTTGTCCTAGCCGAAGGCCAGGCCCTCTGCCCACAGTTGAAAGGTTGTATCACTATTTTTTGTACTTACGTTTCGACAATTTAAAAAAAGTAAAACACTGGACAGATTTTCAAAAGCATCCTTTCAGGTCCTTGCTGATACTCCTCACAGAACGCTGATGCAATCCTATCCAGCACTCCGGGCTGTAGCCACAAGCTGATTTTCTTCCCCATTTAAACCTACAGCTTTGGCCATGCTGCATGCCCAAAGCTTTGCTGCAATCCCGTCCAGCACTCTGGGCTGCAGTCGCAAGCCTGTTTTCTTTACCCCCATATAATCCTACAGCTTCAGTCATGCCGCATGCCCCAATAAGTAAATGAAAGTAGGCATTCATTCTTGACAAGGGCCAGGCCCATTGGCCATGCACCAAATGTATATAATTCTTTTTTGTATTTGCGTTTCCAAACTTAAAAAAAAAAAGAAACAGAACAGATATGCAAAAGCATCCTTTTAGGTGCTTGATGATGCTCCTCACGCAAGTTTGCTGCAATCCCATCCAGAACTCTGGACTGGAGCCGCAATCAGATTTCCCCACCCCCAATTTCAACCTAAAGCTGCCCCAATAAGTAAATGAAGGTAGGCATTCATCCTTGCAGATGGCCAGGCCCATTGTCAATGCACCAAACGTATCACTATTTTTTGTGCTTACATTTGGACACTTGGAAAAATAAAACACAAAATAGATTTGCAAAACCATGATATCTAGTCCTTGCTGATGCTCCTTGCGCAGGTTTGTTGTCATTCAGTACAGCACTTCAGGTTGTAGCTGCAAGCAAAATATGTCTTCCCCATTAAAACCTATGGTTCAGCCATGCTGCATGCCCCAATAATCAAATCAGAGTACACGATTATCAAGTAATTGCACGGCGGTAGAAAGGGTAGCTAGCTCCCTGTGCTTCATCTAGTACTTTAAACCAATTACCCTGCTGCTGGTGTTGGGGCTCTTTTTTGAAGGTGCCCTTCCTTCTTCAAGTGTAGTGTTTGGAATAGAAGAGTGAGCCCTGTTCACCTCAGCAATGGGTTATTCAATGAGTAACTGTTGTAGTAATGAAGCAGTCTTCAAAACCATTATTGATGCTATATTTATTGTTAGAACTCAGCCAACCCGTAATTCGACTCTCTAGAGTCTTTAAGGCATATGGATTGTGGGCCAGTAATTGCTGCGAGGTTGTGGAAATAAGTCCAGCATCCAATCCCAATATGTTGGACCACTATGGTCGCAAATAAGGGTGGGTAATGATTTCAAGGGGCGGCTTGGTAACCAGGTGGGCACCTGGTTCAGCATGCTTGGTAATTATCTGCTGATTAGCATTGTCTCAGAGTCTATGCAGAGATAGTCACCACGATCTATTGATGCAATCCTGTGCAGCACTTCCGGCTGTAGCCGCAGACAGAATTTTTGCCAAAGGCAGAATTTATTTCCCCATTAAAACCTATCCCGATTTTCAAAAACGTCACCAAATAGCCAGTCCCTGGTGGCCATGCCCACTTCAACCCCATTGCCAGTCTCTCATGGTCACGGCCAGTAGCCAGATTATCCCATGACTCAGACAATCTGGCCACATGCTACACCTCAGTCACCAATGTTATATCACTAGGACACTTTTAAAAAAAATAAGACAGACACATTTGCAAAACCATGCTTTCAAGTCCTTGCCAGTGCACAACTTTCCTACAAATTCATCCGTTTTATTTTTTTTAAAGTGTCAAAATATACATACATAAGAAGTCATATTTCTTTTTATTTTATTTGTCTTATATCCGAAAAAATAGTTTTTACACAAAATCCATGCAAAAATCCATATAAATCGAACATTCGACAATGAAACAATAGGTAATACAAAAGGAATACAATCAGTCAAACCTAAAATTTCAAACTGTAAACTTTACACCATCCCTAAAACATCATATGCATTTCATTGGACGAATCAACTGCTCACAGGCAGATAAAGAGGACAGTAAACCAGAAACACAAACCCAAACCTCTTATAACTTCCTCTTTCCAATGAGGACTGTGTTGAGAACCTTTCAACAATGAGCTGATAAATGATCCCAATCAAATGCAATACTCGGATTACATTAATAGTTACTAGTGTTTCTTGGCCCGCTAGGAGTCTGTCCCAAAACATTTCTGTAAGAAGGTGCTCCTCGGTGTCAACCAGCTGACATAAGCAACTCTTTCTCACTTCCCAAGAGCTTTTGCATTACATCATGAGATGTCTTAAGGACTGCTATTGAGGATCCTCACAAACTTCACACAGTTTTTTGCCTTCATTACCACGACCCCAACAGGATAAGTCTTCCCCCGTATATAGTAGGTTTAGTCGAAATCGTAAGAAATTTTGTCTAACTTTGGGGTCCGGGAACTTTCTCAGATATTTTGAGAGAAAACCCCTTTTTATCATAAGGGGAAAATGAACCTGCCAAAACTAGTTTCTGCATTTGGTCTGTGGTATGGATCCAGTCCATCTCCATAAGAGGCCCTTTGGTCTTGTCTGGAGTAGTCACCACGTCACTATTACAGTCCGTGAGGGGTCCCAGCACCAATCTCTGAAGATTGCATAGGAGAGACGATTTGGTTCAAATGAGTTTGCAGATCTTCGTAGTGGGAGTCTGTCCGCGGGGCCATAATCTGTTGATACAAGGAGAGGAGTCTCCAGGTTGCTTATACCTTTAAGGATTTGAGCCCCAACCTGTACTGTAGGCTTACTACTTGGGGGCTCTGGGGAAGGCCCAAAACTCTCTTCCATAGCGATCCCTCCAGTCTCTGTCAATTAAAGTCCCACACCATTGGTTTTGTCTCCAACCCATACAAAAGGATTGGGATGACTTTGGCTGTGTAGTATCTGATAATTTTAACCATTTGGGCGGATAGTTCAGATATTTTCCCTAGGAAGTCTTGCCCACTTTGGGCCAAACTAGGAGACGCGCACAAGAGAAAGCCCAAATAGATGATCTCCTTCACCACCAGAATTACTTGTCCTTCCAGCGTCCAAATACATTTGGGCCCATGTCTAATTCGACTCTTAAATGCATCTATTTTTGATTTACATGGATTAACTAGGGGACAATTTTCCTTAATATATGTCTCCAGGGAACTCAACAGACGCTGCAAGCCCACTTCAGTCCTATCCAAGAAGACAATATCATCTGCATATATAAAGGCATGTAATAGCGCTGTTACCTACCCTAGGGCTTATCAAGACGGAAACGTCCAAATTCCTTCCCATGTCTGCTAAGTCCAAGTTGAAAAGGAAAGGTGCCACCAGGCAACCTTGCCTGACTCCTCTTTGCACATTGATGTAATCGGAGAGAGAACCTCCACCATGTAGTCTTATTCGCACCGTATTATCTTTATACAGAGCAATCAGATTAGATAGTAATGGTTTCAGTATCCCCACACTATCCAAGTTAGCCCAAAGGCGATCTCTGTTGACTAGGTTGAACGCCTTTGACAGATCGAACCAGGCCACAAAGAGATTCTTCCCCCCCTTAGAACCTGACTTCTCCATTAAACTCATTAATATGGTTCCATTCAGTGAAGTAGAGAGGCCTTTCCGGAAACCGGCTTGAAATTTCAAAATAATGCAGCTCTGCGCTGCCCATTTCTGTAGCTCCCCCAGCATTAGACCCGCAAACAATTTGCTTTCCACGTCCAAGAGGGCTATGGGGCGATAATTTGCAGCCGCTGTCTGGTCGCCCTTCTTGTATATGGGAACAATGGTCAAGGACTTGGGCAATGGTCAACAAAGCAGAATTTCTTTAAACTGGGTTAGGACCCTCCCCCGTAAATGTATGTTTCCTTTGAGTACCTGGTATGTCAGGTCCAGCCACCCGAGAAGATGCCTTTTTTTTATCAATTCCCTTACGTCTCTTTCTTCAAAGTCCAGTTCCAAAACGACATCTGGGATATTATAGCTTAAAGTGCCCTGTGGCCTTTGGTATTGGGACGCCAGGTACTCTATCCAATCTACTTCAGGTACCGAATTTATAAAATTTCGGTTCAGAACATTCTCCTCCCCATTGACAATTGACCAAAAGTTACAAGAGTTGATTTCATCAAGTGCCTCAATTATTCTCTCATCGTCCTTCTGAAGGCGTAGTGCCCGATGTTGACGGGACCAGTATTGATAGGCTCTTTTAATCTTTCAATCCTTCTTGTCATACTGGTCTCTTAGTAGAGTAGTAAGCTTCAAAGCCCTAAGGCCATGTCTCATTTCTCTTTTTTTACCGCCCACGTTACTTCATCGAATGAACGATGATGCGCCTTCTGTTTGGTAATGTCTGGACCAATCAGTCGATCCAAGGACCACAGAAAGTCATGGAAGATTAAGGGGCTACAATTGTACCTCTATTCCCTATTTGGGGTGTTCCTCTGATGATCTTATAATTTATCATTCAGACATTTTCCCTTGCTCTTGTATTTCATCAATCTGTTCTTACCATTATTCAATACGAATGAATGTTTTAAGTAGAGGGCTTTCTTTGTAAACCTCCGGGACATTACTGCCACTAGACGTTTGTGATCCCTCGTACCCCTCTCTCCAGTTGCATACACATATCAAAGATCTGTGAGGAGAGAAGAATGTAGTCTAGAGTAGAAGAGGATTTCCCCCTACTCCATGTTACTGAAGCGGGGATATCCCCCTTAATGGCGCCATTGAGCATCTTCATGTCCCACTTAGTAAAGAAGGCTTGCCATCTTCTGCCCAATTGAGATATCTTCTTCTCATTTTCTGCTACTGGCGATGTTACACATTGGGTGTTCAAATTTCTGGTCATTATTAGTTGGAGTACCCGGGAAGTCTAAGCTTACGCCAGTCAACAAAGTAGCCAATGATACAAGAAAAGTTGTGAGCTTGGTACAGGCGGGGTTCCAATAAACAATAATTGCTATTAGTTGTTTGAGTCAATTTTCTGAATTCAAAGTAAGCCTTCCTGCAAGGATTTCCTTCTGCGCGAAAGTTAATTCCTGTGCCTCCCAAATTAATGTGGATTTACAGGTTATAGAGAGTCCCCCTGACGGCCTTCCCTTTCCCTGCAACGACGCTGGCTGGTGTAGTATTTTAAAACCTTCTACATAGAAGGGATTTACTAGCCATTTCTCTTGCAGGAAGATCACATCGTTATTATCAAATAGGGCTTCCCTAATAGCTTTCAATTTGAACGAGGTCGAGCCCTGCATGTACCAGCTCACAAAATGCCACTTATCCCAACTAAAGAGACTCCCTTCCTATTCCAAAACTCTGGAGGACTAGTGTCAAGATCTCAGGGAGCATAGTGAGGACTTTTTTCTGCTGGTCTTCTTGGAGTGCTGTCCCTGCCTTAGACATTGTAGTACCAATAGTACTCAAATTCACATTTCCCTTCTTTAGACCATCCTCCCTTCTCCCTGCTGGGACCTTCCCTTGATCCGGCGAGTCTATTTCTGGGCGGGCTGAGACAATGTCCAGGCCCTCCTGAGAGAACAAATCGGAGACTGCCCACGTCTTAGATTGGAGTCCCACCTCAGCCACTAGAGTTGTACATGGGAAGGGAAACTTAAATTCTATATCATCTGAACAAAACAGATACAAGTCTGGAATTTTCAAGAAAGACAGAATAGTAGTTCTATTCAGTGAACTGTGGCCAGCCGAGTATTTCACACATTTAAGCCACAGCCTTGGTACTGCAAAGGGAGCTGTCTCTTCCATGGCAAATTATTGTTTCTTCTTCAATGATACTGGGAACTCTCTTCTTGTGTCTCCTTGAGGGTCGTTTGCCTCCGCATTGTCCATCCCTTTTCCAGAATTTTTATAAAGGTGTTTGTTCTGTGACCTCTTAGTTCCCTCTTCACCCCTCATTTCCACACTCTCCTCACCTGAACTGTTGGAATCAATGCTTTCAGATGACAGGTTTCGTCTGGCTAGGTAATCCTTCTCCTTTTTAGGTGGTAAATGCCTGTCACGGAAGGAAGCCACAGTGAATGCTGATGGGACAGCAAACCTGTGGCTCCCTTTCCGGAAGCAAGCCGAAATTCAAGGGAAAAAGACAAGCCGGCAGAAAAAACCCTTATGTGGCACAACGAGGGACTCTCTCCAACTCCTCGAAGAACCTCTGAGGTGGCGTGGCAGGCGAGGAAGAAAACAGCAGCAGGGAGAAAGTCACTGGCAAAGATGGCGATGGGTATCAGCAGCACACGTTGAGCAGGTAGGTGTGGTTAAAGTCCGGTATCCCGGACGGAACACAGGAAACACAGACCACAGGTAAGTGGAGGAAAGGAGGAAGAATCCGGAGCAGCAGTGGCAGGAGGAACCAGGAGGAGAGGAGAAAAGGAACGGAATCGGAGGAAAGAACGGACGCCGTGCCTCGAGGGAGGGAGACGCAGGCCCGAGAGAATTCAGGAGACAGGTAAGATGCAGCGAAACTGCGGAGCGAAGGAACTTCGCACAGGAGGCGAAGCCAGAAGGAAAGGAGGAAAACTGACGATCCGAGCGGAGTGTCAGTAGCAGATAAGCGTTGACCCGGAAGCCGTGAAACAATCCAGAGGGGTTGCAACGCAGAGTCTGCCGGGAGGAGGAGGAATAAGTACTCCTGGCAGGCTCCGCGCTACGAAAACTAGAACGACACCCAGAGCAACGACAAAAAGGAAGGACTACCACCCTCTAAACCCTTACCGCAAGTGCCAAAGCGGAAGAATCCGCCAGTTGCGGCGGATGACAAAAGGACTCTCGGGTCCCATTTCATCTCTTTGTATTTCATGTGACTCAGCCACTGAAGTGCTATCGACAGCGTCACCCTCTCAGGCATTTGGCCACGGCAGAAGATGGGGGCCAATTTTAAATGTTTTTTTCCTGCTGCATTTGGTGTGAAACCTCCCATTGTCTTCTTTGTTTTCCCACAATTAAAAATGGAGGCCCATTTGATTGGGCCTTTCGTTGTTTTTGGCTCCAGGAAAGCAACTGTCTTTATCTCCTTTGAGTCAATTCTTTCGTTTTTGCTTGAGCTGCCAGAGTTCCTTACGTCACTCCTTAGTTCTGATATTTTCATCAGTCTGCATCCCAATCGTTGCCTTAGTAATTCTAAGTTATTCGGACTCATGGCCCCTGTGCTCTTTGTGTAGTGTATTTCATTTGACATTCTCCAGCGTTTAGCTCTTTTTTCCTTGCTTCTCTGCGCCACTCTGCTTGTGGCCAATTTGATTCTTTCCACTGGTATCGCAATCCCTCTTGCTTGGATCACTAAGTGCTTTGATGAAGGAGGATGTGCCTGTGTTTTTTTGGTTGGTTTGCTTTTTTATTGATGTGCACTTTTTCGGTCAATTGTAAAGTCTTCCTGCGCTTTAATATTGCTTTCCTTTTAGCTCGCTTTCTCCCTCGAAAAATCATACCAGACCTCCTCTTCAATTATGGCCTCTTGTTCTGGGGTAGTTTTGCTGGAGCTTGGTGTTAGGGGGATATCCAGTATCTCACTCTCCACTAACTGAGCCATTCTGCGAAATTCTTCTAGGACTGACCCAGAGAGAGGAGTATCGTAAAAGCTGCTTACTGACTTCCCCTCACTCCCTAGCAACCCACATTTGTGGCTGGATTCATTTATTCTCCTGGCAAGATCTAGAATTTCTTTAATCAGGACCTTTGGATCCTGTTCACCCGATTTTAATTCCAGTGTTATCCGTTTTAACATATTTATTTCAAGAGTTTGTCCCTCAAGGATGAGAGCGTCGGTATTATTGATATATTTAGTGCATTCTTGAGGCCCACCATCAAGGATTCACAAAGGTCAATTTCTTCTGGTAATTTCCAGCAGTGTCCCCGAGTGGGTTTGAGTCTCCCCCTTCAATAGCTCAAATATATTCACCAGTGAGTTTAGTACAAAACTAAGGGCTGCCAAAGTTGCTTCATCTGCTTTAGTATCGGGGGGAGGCCTTTCCGAGAGACTTTTTTATTGTTGCACCCCTGCTGGCAACCTCAGATCCTGTATGCCAAGTTGCAATTGAACTGATGGGATACATTCGGTGAGGTGTTTAGCCTTTCATCCGATGGAATCGGTGAAAGGTTCAGTTCCTTAGGGAAGTGCCTTTACTTATTATTGTGATCCATGTCCAAGGTCTGGTCACAAGTACGTGTTCCTAGCTTCAGGTGAGCCCAACTTTAAATCCCCCAAACTATGATATCTCCTTTTAGGAATATGATCCTTGATTTTTTTCTTGATGTTTGTGGCCGTAAGCGTAAAGTCTGTTTCCATTAGCAAGAAGTGCTGGAAATTCATTGGCCCATTTGGCTTAGCCATTCCATGATAGAGTTTGAGGAGGGTCAGACACATGCACTTGGGCACATGTGATCACCTTTTGCCCCAAAGGTCTAGGTTGCTCCAATTCTAATTCAGGAAGTGAAGTCTTTGTTATGAAGGATCCCTCCCATTCTGGTGCACGTTGATCATCCATCATAGTTCCACTGCGCAATTAGTATTTCGATGTCATAGCAACTGTCTGTTTTCCTCTAAACTGTTTAGAGTTTTTGAGGTTTGATTGTAGGAATTCTCCCCTTTTTTAAGGGTAACTGCTAAGCACACTAGTTCTTTGATCCGCTACACCTGGGTAGTTTGTATATCGCCCATACAAAAGCTACAGAAATCGCTTGTTGAGGGCAATCAGCCACGCTCAAAGCTCTCCAAAGTCGCAGCTCTGCTGTTGCTGTACTAATTGGCCTTGATACTGCAGCCAAACAATTGTTGCAGGTTGTATGTCACTTAAGCCCCACTTATACTGTTCCTTCGTAGCGCTAGCTGTTACAGGCAAAAAGGCGCACTAGCCGTCACTAAAAAGGTACAGTGTTTAGAAATCCCACCGCCCAATGTCAATTCCACAGAGGGTTTAAGGCAAAAGAGATGGCAGGTGTGAGAAAAAAAGATGAGCTGTGCATCAACTCAGACAGCTACCCCCCACTCTGAGAACTGACCCGTACAGACAGTGCCACCCGTGCAGCTTAGGGCACTTAGTTACGAGCTAGTCATGGCTGCTTGTTAATAATAAGATCCAGACTGCCAATCCAGACTGCCGTTCCATCGCACGATGTGAAAGGACTTCCTCTGCGGCCACCGGCCCCCTACCATTGGCCGCCAACACACTATGGCACACCACAAAAATAAAAGCAGGTGTCCACCAAAATGGTTTTACTTGCTGTTGAAGCTGAGGTTAAGTACAGTTGCCAGAAAAGACAGACTCTGGGCTTTACAGGCGAGGAAAGTATTGCGAGATTCAATCAACCAGCAAAGTCATATAACTCAGCTCCTAGTTGACAAAATCCATTCAGACTTTGCAGAAAAAAAAAAATCAATGTTGGCTCTATAATCTTTCTAAATCTTTTGGGCACATTCGTCAACCGGCAACAAAGTTATAGCCCATCTAAAAATGTTAAACCCCCCGCCTCTAATTTAACTCCCTCCGCACAAGTTTCCACCAAACTTTGCAAAAACATTCAAATCTGGGTCTTAAAATCTTTTTGGAAACTTGTGTGCAGACTCGTGAAACGGCATCACATTTCTAAGCCTTTTGGAACCTACCCTAATTGTGTTCCCTCTTGGCAAAACAGCACCAAATGGTGTAGAACCATTCAGGGTCACGTCTAGACTAATATCACAGAATTTCATACAGTTTCACCAAGTGGCAGCAAAGTTATACAGCATCCAAAAAACTGCTTTTCACCAACCCTGTAATGCAAAAATGCATATGTATGCCCCCGAACATCTGAGATGTTTGCGAACATTACAGATCTGTCCTCGGACATTGGAGATGAAAAAACACCAATTTCTTTGCTTTTTATGGCCATATCCCATCCCATCCTCATCACCTCTCACCTCCCCAGAGATTGTTTCATTAGTTTGACAAGTGCTATGTTGTATTTTTTTTTTAACAACTTTATTTATTTCTGTTACAGCATAACTTAAGCAGGTTATCCACAGTCGAACAATTCCCATCATTAGCGACATACATGAAGTTTGTTCATTCCCTCCCCTCGGCGGACCCCATCATGGTCTCCCCTATGTCCGCGGTGTTCTGGTGGTCTGGGGATCCATCAGGGCTCCGTGGCCCTAAAAAGTTTGTTACCAGGCACGGTTGAAAAGTCAACGCTGGGAATTTGCTATGGTAGTCAAACACTGGAGCCCAGCAATCGGTGAAGCAATGGAGGGCCCCCTCTTTCGGTGCTGTGACTTTCTCAGCCACTAGTATTTCCCAGACTTATATCCACCAGAGGGGCAGTATGGGACCCTCTTGTGTTTTCCACTTGCAGGCCACTGTGATCTTGGCTGCTAATAATAGCTGCGTCAGCAATTTAGCAGAGCGTCCTGTTTTCGGGTAGCAGTCCGGGCTCGCTACTCCTAGGAGAATCACCTCTGGGTTCATCGGCAGTCTGCGTTGGGTAATGTCCTCGATGATTTGTATGATCCCCTTCCAGAAGGCCTGAACCGTTGGGCAGCCCCACCACATATGGAAGAAAGACCTCTGCTCGCCACAGCGTCTCAAACAGCTTGGGTCAAGGGATGGGTCACAATGATGTAGGCGGACCGGGGAGAGGTACCAGCGATGGAGGAGTTTTGAGGGCGCATTATTTATTCGTAACCCATCTGGAGGTTGAGTTGATCCTTGTCCATATCTCCACCCACGTCTGGTCCTCGATGGAGTGTCCTAGGTCCACCTCCCATCCGGCCATGTACGGGGGCCTGACCTACAATATATTCTCCTGGAGGAGGCGGTACAGCTTAGTAATCCGCCCTCGGTGTGTGTCTTCCTCCAGTGCATGTTCAAGGGGGTGCAGGTCGCGGGTTGCCCCCTGACGAACTGCCGGTTGCGAGATTCGATGGCGCAGTTGAGCGTCTGTGAACCTCTCCCTCTCCGTTACCTGGAGGAGGTCCTTGCATTCCTGTTAGAACACCTACCTATTTGCAGCGACCAAGGGAATCCTCCTGCCGGGTCCGATCCTGGAGGCTCTACCCCCGTTACCGCTGGTGGGGTCCTCGGGTGTCAGGAACAGCGCCTCAAGCATGCGCATTTCGCTGCCTCCCGGGCTCCGCGCAAGCGCATTGGGCAGCAGTGTTAGGCTTGCGTTGCAAGCCTCATTTTCGCGCCAGATGCTCGTGCGGAGAGGATTTGCGTTCCTGGCCTCACTCCCACAGACTTCCTTATTACGCGGTCAGGTCAGGAACTAGTCGCGTCTCAACTCGGCTTGGTTCCTGACCATCCGCATCGCTCCTATGATTCCCGTTCCTTTTGGCTACGTTCTGCACCTGGCCTTCATGATCCATCTCTTGCCCAGGAGGGGTTGGGTTCCTGGATCTTTGGTTGGGTTCCTGTTTTTCCTGGTCTGCTCCTAGCCTTAGGTTGTGGGGTCCCTATTCCTGGGCCTTCTTCCCTTCCTTCCCCTGCCAGTCCACTGACCAGTTCCCTTGGTCCTCCATTTCTTGTTCTGGGTTCCCTCCTCTCTGTTTTGCCCTCAGGTTGCCTTGGCTTCTTATTCTGCCTAGGGTGGTGTCCATTTCCTAGTTGACCATCGTCTGCCAGATCCTGTCTGCCTACTGCCTCCGGTCTGGGTACTTGCTCTTCTTGGACACCAAAATTCTTCTTCGCCTTGTCACAACATCCGCATAAAGACATCCACCAGCTCTGTACTACATTGGAACGGCCTTCCCTGTCAGTGCTTGCACTGTTCTGGCTCCACATTAAAATCCAGGGAAGCGCCCATTTGTGACATCAGGAGTTGGCTCCCCTTCAACCCTGTGCCATTAGGGCGGAAGTGGGGCTGACTCCTTGCGTTCCCTCTCTTTGTGGCAACAATCGACCGACAGACTGGCATCACCTCAGCGTGCATCTCCTGGAAGCTCTGGTACGCAGCGTCCCAAGGACGTACACCTCAACAATTCCTCGAAGCTAAGTGGGTTGTGGCCCTCGTAGAGTTGCGAAAGGGAGCGGAGGCCTCCATCGTTTGATGCTGCCATCCCTGGGGAGAAGTCCGGATTCCAGATGATTGAGGAGAGCGGGCCCAAGCCCTTACGCAGCTTCTTCCTTCGCCGGGCCCATGCCCATGAATCAAGGGTTGCTTTGGTAGATGTTAGCATCTGTGGTCCGCGGCTCTGGAGGGCCCCTGGGGTGTGCAGCAGGGAACGTAGCTGCGGTTGACAATTGGCTTGCTCGATCCGGGCCCATTTCGGAGGGGGGGGGGATTCTTGTTCCTTCCAGACGGAGGCGCTCGCTAGTTGGGCTGCCAGGAAGTAGTTTGTGATGTTGGGTAGCCCTAGGCCGCCCCATTTAGCTGCCCCCGTCATGACTTTCAATGGTATTCTAGCCATGCGGCCCTTCCAGACAAATTTTGTAAGCTTCTTTTGCAGTTGCTCCAGGGCTTGTTTCAGAGGGGAAACTGGGAGAGCGGGGCATAGGTACAGAAATCTGGGGAGGAAGTTAATCTTACATGCTGTAACTCATCCCAGAAGGGAGATATCTTGGCTGGCCCAGCATTTCAAGTCGTTTTCCAATTCCTTGAATAGGGGTGGGGGGGGTGGGAAATTGGCTGCATTCGCTTTTTCGGGTCCGCTGTAAGGCGTATCCCGAAGTATGCTGTTCAGTCTGACCTCCATGTCAATGGGCAGAGTGCTTGAAGGGTGGTTGGAGTAGTTCACCTGAAATCCTGCTACTTGTTCAAATGCCTTTGGTTCGTTTAGAATGGCTGGTAATGAGGCCTGACAGTTGGTGATGGAGATCATTACATCGTCGGCATACAGAGAGATCTTGAACTGCTCCCCGTTTATCTCCAGCCCAGCGATTTTGTCGTTAGAGCGTTTCCTTTGGGCAAATGGTTCCATGACCAGGGCAAAGATCAGCAGAGAGAGCGGGCAGCCCTGCCTTGTTCCACATGAGAGCGGAATTGAGGTGGAGGTCTTTTGGTTGAGTCTCAGTGATGTTTTCAGGGATTTGTAATTCGCCAACAACATCCTTTGGAATGCGGGGCCAAACCAGAATGCCTCCAAAGTGAGCCGCATGAACTTCCAGTCCACCCCATCGAAGGCTTTGGTGGAGTCTAAGGTCAGGACTGCCAGGTCTCGTCAGTCTTGGGTCGCCACTCCGATGAGGTTAAGTGCTCGGCGAATGTTGTGCACAGTGTTTCTGCCTCTGATGAATCCCACCTGGTCTTGGTCTATGATAGATGGTAGGACTCGGGCCAGCCTGTTTGCCAATACTTTTGAGTAAGCGTTTGCATCCACATTAAAGAAGTGATATCGGTCTATATGATGAGCATTCCTTTGGGTCCTTGCCTGGCTTCAGGAGCATGACTGTAGTGGATTCCTGCATGGATGGGGCTATAGAGCCCGTGTTTCGGAAGGAGTTGAAGAGCTTCGTCAGTGGGTTCAGAAGCAGGGGCGAAAGAGTTTGTAGAACTTGGGCGGGAAGCCGTCTGGGCCAGGGGCCCTGGGTTTCAAAGGCCTTGAGTGTTTCCTCCCCTCTTCGGTCGTAATTGGGGCCTCTAAGGTGGTTCTGTTTGCTTCTGAGAGCTGCGGTAGCCGGGCATCCGCTACGAATTGTTCCTGGAGAGCCTATGGGCGAGGGGCTGAGGTCAGGGTGTTGGCCAGGTGGGCTGCCGCTATTTGTAGTTTCGCCTCTTCCCCATACCGGGTTCTGCACTCCAGTCCTTCAGGGCGATGATGTGGTTTCGTCGGCGGGTTCTGGCTAGTTTGCTGACCAGGTACGTTCGCCTTATTGCTGTTTACATAATAGCTCTACTTTGTCCTGATCAGGGACTGCGCTGTGTCCTCTGCGTAGTGATCCTCCAGTTTCGTGCGGGCTAATCTCACCAGTTTGGCTGCCTTAGGTGACCATTTCTTCTTCAGGATCGAGTCTGCCTCAGCCATTTCCTCCTCCAGCTGACACCTTCTCCCAGCTCGCCTCTTCCTGTATGAGGCAGCTTGGGCTATTAGTTCCCCTCTGACTACGGCTTTCATGGCTTCCCATCTTGTAGCTGTTGAGGTAAGGTCAGGGTTTTTTCCTTAAAGTAGTTCTTAATCGCTTAGGATTTAGTGTCTTGGTTTATATGGAACATCGGTTCATATAAAGGCCCATCGGCATCTTTCAGGGGGGGTCTGGGTCAAAGATCCTTGCAACTGGGGGATCGGGGAGTGGTCAGATAGAACCCTTGTGCCGATTTCGACTTCATCCGTGAACTGCAGGATCTGTGGGCTAGCTAGAATCAGGTTGATTCGGGAGGAGCGGTGGACATGGGAGAAGAATGAGTAATCTGCTGTGTCCAGATGGAGGACCTTCCAGGTGTCCACCACCCCCAAGGTTCTGAACAGTTAGCTCAGAGCAATCTTGAAGTCCCTGAGTAACGGCATGCCTGTTCAGCCCAGCAGGGGGTTGGGGACCCTGTTGAAAACCCCGCCGAAGACCACTTGGCCCTCAAGAAAGGGAAGGAGAGATGACTCCAGTTCTGTGAAGAAGGCCTCCTGACCGTCATTTGGTGCGTAGACCCCGATCAGCGTGTGGAGTTGGCCATACAGGTCCCCTTTAACCGCCACAAATTTGCCATCTGGGCTCTGCAGAGTCCCTTTCTCCTTAAAGGGTGTGCCTTTCACCAGCAGGATCGCTGTGCCTCCTTTTTTAATGGTTCCTGAGGCCAGGTACTGGGTCTGGAATGCCCGGCACCGTAGCCTAGGGAAATCTTCCGCTAGAAGATACATTTCCTGGAGGAACGCTACCGATGCTTGGAGGTCTTGTAACCGGTGGAAGGTAGACTTGCGTTTTACGGGGGAATTCAGGCCCCATACGTTCAGAGAGACATAGCGTAGCTTGGTATGTGGTGGGGGAGGTCCGCTGATCACATTCAGTGGTTAGGTGAGTGGTGGGGTGGTTAATCGACCGCTGGCAGGAGTCTTCCAGTCGAGGGTAGTAGATGTGAGTCAGTTGCAAACGGGTTTTAACATTAACCCAACCAGGGCCAAACTTGGCCCAATAACCCCAGGGGCTGGGAAGGAGCCCAGCCCAACAAAAAGGAAAAAACATAAAAATCAACCAAACTAGGCCCAACGGGCCTCGTGCCAGAGTGACTCTCCATCCACTGGGGCATTGCGTAGGACGCCCGGGTGCCGAGAGTATAACTTCCGGCATGGAGAATCAGCAGTAAGTTATTGGTCGTGTGCGGCAGGGAGCTTCCCTCCCTTCAGGATTTTCCGCCAGCGACTGCGCTGTGACCTTGGCGTTGAGCTGCATGGTTTGTCTGTCGGGGAGGTAGTCAGGTCTTCTTCAGTGGACGAGAGCTCACCCCACATGATGCCACAGACTTCCTTGAGAGCCTGGATCACCCTTGCCTGACCCTTGAATGTGAACTGGAGCAAGGCTGGGTAGAGCCAACGATATTTGATCTTGCGCTCCTGCAGGAAGGCCGCCAGTGGTCGTAGGGCTCGTCTACATTGGACAGTTGAGGCGGCTAGGACTTGATAAAGTTGTATAGTGGCCCCTGGTATGTAAGGTCCCCCGTGAGCATCTGGCCATCATAATTTCTTGTTTCGTGGTGAAGAAGTGAACTCTGGTGATCACTTCAGTGGTAGCGTTTGTCGAGGTGTTCCTGCGACTTTGCAGTCTGTCCGTGCGATCCAGGAGGAGCAGTGAGTTATCACAGTCTGGGAGGAGGGTTTGGAAGAGATCCCCGATGTCTGTTATCGTGGCGGGGACCCCCCTGATGTAGATATTATTCCTGCAGGCCCTATTTTCCAAGTCTTCCTGTTTGCGGTGAATGCTCTTGGTATTGTCCTCCAGAGAATGGAGTTTCCGTTGCAGTTCTGCGATCTGGGCTGAGTGCTCCATGACTTGGTCTTCTGTGTCCCCCACCCTGTGTTTCACCTCCTCCACGTGACCGTCCAGGCCCTCTATCTTGGTCGTGACCTCTGACATACAGTTGCAGAACTCTGTCTTGATATCCGCTAGGAGGGCCTGGATATTGTCCTTTGTGGCCCATAGCCCCTGGGGGTCGAGTCGGAGGGGGGGTACGGTTGTTTAGATTTGTCCTTCAACTACACCAGGTTGGCTATGTCCGTTGATTTTGGGCCCTTCTGCTTGGATATTTCAGCGTTTTTGGCTGAGGGCAGTTCTCTGTGTAATGGGGCAGAGGCAGAGAGGACCCCCCCTCCTCCAGTCAGGTGCACTGGTTTCGGTGAGGCAGTATGTTGGGGGCCTCCCTGCCGAGTTAGTAGGGGGCAGCTGGTCCAGGAGGGTGGGAGATTTGGCTCCCCCTGCAGTGGATGGAATGCTGGCCAGGCCACTTGCCGCTTGAGCGTTATGTCTATGGTGGGGGGGGGGGAAATGGGACCAGGCCATATCGTGGGCTAGGCTGGGATGATGGGCCAGGGCCTGGGGCCTCACTTCAGTTGGTAGCGGTGGGGTGTATTGGAGGGAGAGAGCTCCCCAAGTTTACCTCAGATCCACGGGAACCCAGGTGAAGGTGGTGTCGGGGGGGCGCCACCTCAGGCGGGGGCTCCTCACAACAGGGTCACTCCAGGTCCTCTTAGTGGTTGCTGGAGGCACAAAGGTTGGGAGAAGGTGCAGCCTTGATTCGTGTTGGGCTTGCAGTGGCAGGCGGGAAGGGCGAGGGTCCAGCGTGGTGTAGCGGGGGCCCAGAGACCACCAGGTAGCAGCCTCAGTTGTGGTCAGGGCAGAGAGTCAGCGTGGGGCCCCCAGACCCACCTGGGTGCTTCTCCTGGTCGTGGGCCGGCTCCCCAGCTCCCCGGGCAGCAGGTTGGTAGGCCGGGTCGGGGCGGTTCCCCAGGGGCCACTGCGGCTGGTAGTTGGTGTTGATGGAGTTCGTGGTGGTGGGGGGCGCGGGTCTCCCGTGCCTTAACAAGGCTCTAGAGACCTCCAGGTCTCAGCCTCAATTGTGTTCAGGGCCCCTGATGTTTTCCCTGGTCGCGAGCCGGGTCCTCCCCACGCCCCGGCAGCAGGTTGGAGTGCTGGGCTGGGTGCGGCTCCTCAGGGGCAGCCGCGGCTGGGTAGTTGGTGTTGGTGGGGTGATGGGGCCCTCTGCCTGGTAAACTGGTGGAGATGGGGGGCTCCAGCTGCAGTTGAGAATCTGCAGTAGTTGGGGGGGGGGGTTAATGGAGCCCCCCAAGGCGACTCCGGGCCCCAGCGGCACCAGGCCAGAGGCGCTCCGGCGAGCGCTGGGTGAGGAGATGCAGGGCACCCACGTGGGTCCCCGCCCCCTGGCACGGGGTCCCTGCAGCCCTCTGGGGCTCCTCCTCGTTGCTTGCTGTCCTCATAGGGCTCTGCGGCTGCAGAGTGCTGGGCTTAGTCGGGGGGGCCGCGGCCGCCCTCTGGGTGTTATCGCGGCCGGGGTTACCTCAGTTGTGGTCCCGGTCGGCGAGCCGAGGGGCTGGAGAGTCAATGCAGGCAGAGAAACGTCTCTGAGGCGGTCCTTGGCTCCCCGGCCCTGCGTGGTCGGGGTCCAGGGAGGACTTCAGCGGTCGGGTGAACAGGGGCTTCCCTGCTCCGATTCTCGCCGACAGTCGGGCTACAGGCTCCTGAGGTGTTCCGCTGATGAGCAAGCCGTCTCCATGCCGGGAGTCGGGCTAAAGAATGGCCATTTTGTGGCGGGAAGCCGGGCGTCCCACGGCACTCTTAGAGAGGCGTCTGCATCATCGGAGCCTCAAGCCACCCCCCTATGTTGTGTTTTTAATATGTTTTTACTGCAATGCTTGCGGACAACGGGTGCTGTCCGCGAATCCAACATGGTGGGCATTTCCAACACATATGTTAATGTTAAAGGACATTTGTACCGCGCACTATCACCACCGGAGTGGTCCCCTGGCACTCTGGCGGTTCTGAAAGAGGTGGGGAGGTTGAGTTAGTGGGAGGAAGCAGGAAAAGTGCAAGAGAGCAGTGATGTGCTGTTGGCGGCCTCAGCCCGGTTGGTCCTTTGGCTGGGCTTGGGGTGTTTGCGGCCGGTAGTCGTCGTGTACTGTTGTGCAAGACTATGTGTGTTTTTGTTTTGTTGTTGCAGTGTAGTGAAGTTTGTGCGGTTTGTTGTGCTGTAGGTTTGGTTGTGTTTGGTTTGGAGTTTGAGAGGTGTATGCAGAAAGGGAAATTGTTAGTAGGGTAGGATAGTTTGGTCTCTATCCTGAATTGAGGCGCTCAGCTTGCGTGGTCTCCCCTGATGCTGCTCTGTCTTGATCTGGGTCCGACTGGCATATAAGGTTCCTTACTCCCCTGGCCCCCACCTCGAACATGCTCTCTTATAGCTCCCCCTATCCTCCCTTCATACTCCTGCGGCCAGTGCACCTGCCAATGTCAACCTCTCAGGTAGTGTGGCGATTGCCAATATCTCGACAATTCCACACCACTGTGGTACCTGGCGGTAACTAAGGGGCGGGCAAAACTGTTGGTGGGATTGTCTGGGGTAGTTGACTCAGTCTCTGTGCGTGCCGCCTCTGTTCCAGTCCATCCGGTGTCACCGGTCTAGGTGCCGTGGGAGTTACCCTCTCGGGTCGGGATGTCCGTGTCCTTTCCGGTTTAGTCATCCTTTTTCCGGTTTTGGTTTCCAGATTTAGTCTGTGGTGTTGAAGAGCCAGGTTTTTAGTGATTTCCTGAATTTTAGGTGATCTTCAGTGTTTCTTATTTCTTTTGGGATGTTTCAGGTTTTTGTGGCTAAGTAGTAGAAGGAGGTGCCTCCAAGTTTTTTCTTAAGGTATGGTTTGAGTTCCAGTCGGATTTCGTTGCTTGATCAGAGGGGTCTCTTTGGTTTGTAGACTTCCTTTTGTAGGAATTCTGCTCCTTGTCCGCTGATTGCCCTGTGCGTTATGCACATTGTTTTGAAGGTGATGCAATGTTTTACTGGGAGCCAGTGTAGTGTTTTTAGGGCTGGAGTGATGTGATCTCTTCTGGATAGTTTGAGGAGTAGTCTCCGTGCTGCATTTTGGATCCGTTGCAGTTTCTTCAAGAGGTATTCCGAGGTCGAGGCTATTTGCATAGTTGAATTTTGACATGATTAGAGCGACGATAGTGTTTTGTGCGTGAAGGAGAGGAAAGGTAGAATTCTTCTTGCCGTGTGGAGGAGGAAAAAGCATTTCTTCACTGTTGCATTTATTTGTGGTTCCAGGGTTTGGGTGTTGTGCATTAGGACTCCCAGATTTTTTACTACCTTCGATGGTGTTGGTGCGTTTCCCCATTTCCGTAGGCCATGGGATGGTGGTTTCGTTCTCTTGGTCTTTGGATACGATCATGATTTCTGTCTTTCCTGGGTTGATTTTCAGGTTGTTGGCATCCATCCAGTTGAAGACTTCTTTTAGACAGTCGGTTAGGGTTGAGTGGTCGGCATCGGTGTCTTTGATTTTGTAGATGGTCTGAGTGTCATCTGCGTAGTTGTAACATGTAATGTTGTAATTTTTGAAGATTCTGATGACCGGAGTCTGATACATGTTGAAATATAGTGGAGATAGTGAGGATCCTTGTGGCACTCCACAGTCGTTAACTCGTGGAGTGGATTTGAAAGGTTTTATCCATACGGTTTCTGTTCGGTCTGCTAGGAATGATTTGGTCCAGCATAGTGCTGTGTCTGTTATGCCTATGTCTTCTAGTCTTTTGGTCAGGGTATCGTGGCTAACTGTGTCAAAGGCCTGACACTTTTCACAATGGAATCAGCGAGCATGTCCGATGTCCGCAGACATCACAGCATCCCCTTGACAAATTGGAGGCTTGTCCGCGGACCGAACATGGAAGTAAGTCTGCTGACCCAGCCCAGATGTCCTGATTAATTTTTACCCACTTTTTGGCCGTTTAAAAAAAAATTAAAAAAAATAAAAATATAATAATAATAATAGATGGATTTACACCAAATTTACAAAAGCACACTTTCGGGGGCAGGCTGCCGCTCCTGGCACACATTTGGTGATAATCCATCCAGCGATTTGGGCTGTAGTCGTGGGCAAAGTTTTGTGTAATACAGGGCCTGTAGTAGCGGCCCTGTAGTTATGGTTAATTTGCTCAACTCCTAAAAGCACTTTTTGGGCGGCATATAACTTTGCCCCTCAGATGAATCCTCGCAAAACTGGTATATGGCCCCCTCGGAATGATTCTGCAAATTCTGGTGAGGTTTCGTCCAGGAGGAGGGCAAATATATAGGGGGTCCCAAAATGTGGGGTTTTCCTCATAGACGCAATGGAAAAAAAATGTGCTCCCGCCTGCAGCCCAAATCGCTAGACGGACGTTCACCAAATCTGCGCTCGGAGCAGCTGCTTGCTCCCGAAAACGTGCTTTTGTAAATTTGGTGTAAATCCGTCCAGTCGTTTTGTGAAAAACAGCCAAAACGTAGGCGAAAAGAAATTAGTGATATCTGTGTCCACTCCGTGGACTCACTTCACTATTCAGTCAGCGGATACCCCTCTGGACCAATCAGGGCCTGGTGTGATGTCCACAGACGCACCGGCTGATTGGATGGTGAAAAACAAAAGCTGCGTCAGATAATTTGGAACGGTCACCATGTTGGATACGCGGACAGCTGCTGATGTCCGCGGACATTGCAGGAAAAAAAAAAAACACATTGCACATTTCAATCTAATGAAACAATCTCTGGGGATGAGGGGTGATAAGGATGGGATATGGCCATAAAAAGCCAAAAAATAGGTGTTTTTCTTCTCCGAAGTCTGCAAACAGTCTGGTTGTCTGGGGACAGTCCTTAGATGTTCGTGAACATCTCAGATGTTCGGGGGCACCCAAGCCTATTTCTGAATTACAGGGTTGGTAAAAAGCAGTTTTTGCATAGCTTAGAACTTTGGCACCACTCAATGAAACTGCCAAATTTAGCAATATCATACTAGACCTGACCATGAATTGTGCTGCAAAGTCTGGTGCTGTTACGGCAAGAGAGAGCAAAATTAGAGGAGGGCCCCCCCAAAATATTTGAAAGGCTTATAAATTTGGTGCCATTTGACGAATATGCACAAAGTTTGGGAAAAGATTTTAGACCCAGATATCAATGTTTTCGCAAAGTCGGTGAGATTTTGTCAAGATGAGCAAAAATAGAGGGGGAGACAACTTTTTTTAATGGCTTATAAACTTTGCTGCTCTTTGTCAAATGTGAACAAAGGTGTTTAGAAAGATAGACGCAACCTTGAATGTTTGTGCAAAGTCTAAATGTATTTTGTCAAGTGGGGGCTAAGGTGTATGACTTTTATTTACATACATTTTGACACTTTTCAAAAAATAAAAAATTGATGGATTTGCAGCAAACTGGTGCAATGACCATTGGCAAGGACCCAAAAGCATGCTTTTGCAAATGTGTCCGTGTTTTATTTTTTGAAAAGTGTTAGAATGTAGGTACAAAAAATAGAGATATACCTTTGGTGACTGAGGTATAGCCTGTGGCCATGGGCCGTGGCCGGATTGTCTGGGTCATGGCTATTGGCCATAACCAACAGGGACCAGCAATGGGGGTAAAGTGGGCATGTCCACAAGGGACCGGCTACGTGGTCACGTTTTTCAAAATTGGGATAGGGTTGAATGGCAAAAGAAATTCTGCTTGTGGCTGCAGCCCGAAGTGCTGGACATGATTGCAGAAAACAATCGCGAGGAGCATCTCCAAGGACCTCAATGCATGGTTTTTGCAAATCTGTGTTTTATATTTTCTAAAGTGTCAAAATGTAAGTACCAAAAAATGGTGATATAACTTTGGTGCATGGAAAAGGGGCCTGGCCCTCGGCAAAGAAAAAATGCCTACTCTGATTTACTTATTAGTTAAGTTTAGTTTATTATTTGTATAGCGCCGCTGGCCCTTCGGCATGGGGCATGACCGAAGCCCTAGGTTTAAACAGGGAAAAAAATGCTGCTTACGGCTACTACCCAAAGTGCTGGACGGGATTGCAGCAAACTTGCATGAGGAGCATCAGCAAGGACCTGAACGCATGCTTTTGCAAATCTGTCCTGTGTTTTACTTTTATTAAAAGTGTCAAAAGTACAAAAAATAGTGATATAACTTTGCTGCGTGGCCAGTGGCCTGGCTCTCGGCAAGGACAAATGTCTACTCTGACTTGCCTATTGGGAATGCGGCATGGCCAAAGCCCGTGCCCAATGGATTGTGGATACTCGCCATTGGTCACATTATGAGGTTATAGTGGACACTGAACTAGGATGCACGGTAGGTGCAGTGGATAACTGGGGTGGTTTGGTGGAGCTGGGGTCATGGTCGAGCATCATGCCGTAGGCAATTCAACCATGACTTGCATCCCCAGCATGCACTGCTGATAACGACACATATCAGTGTGTGTTGTAAAAATGTTTGTTAAAGGAGGTTTAAAGTTCTTTAATATGTGTTAAAAGAGGAATTATTAATAACTTGTATACAGTGATGTAATATCATGAAACATTTTCACTCCTAAAAACCTATGAAATTCACAGAATAAACTTTGTTATAGGGACTTTATGGTTACAAGTAAAAACCCCCAGAAATTCGCCAGTTTTGGTAAGCTAAGCACTGTGCACTGCTAAAACTAACACCCATGAAGGACATCAAAGATGACATCACAAATGTCATTGATGACATCACATATGAAATTAATTTGGATGAAAAGTCCCTGCAAGGGGTTGTGTTTATAATGTTGGTAACAAGATGTCAGGGGTGATCGTGAGACCTATCATGAACTACTTAATGTATTAAAGAGTGTACTCATCTAAACAAAACATTTTACTGGAGTGTTGTTAATACAGGACCCTAATCATACATACACATAAGCAATGGCAGCAGCATGCACCAGAGAAGTACAATATTTTTTGTCTAGTAATTTTGGATAGTAAAATAACGAATGCTATGTTATCAGAGTTTTAAGGAGTGTTAAACATGGAATATATAGTCAATAATTCAAGATTTACTACATACTTTTGTTAGTACAAAGAATACATATGAAGACCCACATTGCATACAAATCAGAGGCACATTCAGGGAAAGTAAAGTAAGGAAGAAAGAACCAACATCAACAAAATATTTCAATAACATTAAAGTTCATCATTATGTATACAAATTGATTGTGTGTTTGAGGCTTGCTTATTGCCCCCTATTTGTGCACCATGAGCTGAGACCAAATACAAGAGGTTTAACATCTAGATATGTGCCACCTTTTCAATCTTCATATTTTGTCACTGAACAAAACCGCCTGGCTTACATATGTCAGTGAACAAAAACAAGTGGCCCAGATATTTGATGTGATAAATGACATTTGCGATTTCATCTTTGATGTCCTGGGTGTTAGTTTTAGCAGTGCACTGTGATGGTACGAGTTATGGTTGCTTAGCATACCATAACTGACTAATTTCTGTGGGTTTTCGCTTTTACTTGCAACCAGAACGTCCCTTTAACAAAGTTTTGCCACTGATCATAGCTTTTTATTAGTGCAACTTAACTATAACGTACCTTTAACAAAGATGAATAATATATATATATATATATATATATATATATACACACATATACATATACACACACACACACACACACTTACACTTACACCAGACCAATTAAGGGTCTGGTTATTAGCTGCACAGCAGTTACTGCATCTGCCAGCATTGCAGAGCCTGAACTCTAGCGTGAGATTCGCAGCAGCTACTGTGTCTACAATACCAAAAACCGGCTGTCCTGTGTAATTTCAAAACTAGCTGTTTAGAAAGTCACGTAGTTACAATTTTTTATTTCAACATGTGATGAGTACAACGAATTACAGCGTCAGCTGCAGCCTCTTATTTCAATGTGCATTAGCAGAGGTTACAAAAGGGGCTCCTCTTACAACAAAGGGGTGAGAACGTATCTTAAGTTAATTGATGTTAAACGAAATGTATATACAATTCTACAAGAGCTGAACTGCATGCACTCACCTGATGCTGCCTGGAAACTGAAAGGAGTGTTTGGTAAGGGGAGGTTTATGTTGCTTTCATTTTCAATTGTAACACACATTTAAAGTCCATATGAGACCCGATAGCATTACGTTTGTTTAAATGTTTGCCGACACTTTCTGAAATGCCTTTAGTCAGTCGTGACGTTTGCCCTTAAGGCGGCTACGTGCTTAGGTAGAAAATCATGGCGGAAGGACGAAGCCATGCTGCGCAGGGCACGCATATTTAGGTGCCGCTGGGTTTGTTTTTTGTTGTTTTGGTTCCAGCAACAGCGGGTATGTGTATGTCTTCTTGGTTGGTAAGTAGTATCCCCATCCCGGACATCCTCCCCCAAACACAAGTAATTATGTCCTTGCAGCGCACGCCGTTGGAATTTGAGGGCAGATGTTTTTTGCAAATTCGCCTGCCAGGAAGTCGGATTTATTGGTTGTGTAAGCAGTTTTCCACTTTCAAATGGCCGTGACTTTTTGCGGTTTTCACGGACTTGCAAGGAGGGGAAGGGTTACAATACTGTACAGTGACTATGTCATCTTCACCCTTACCTGCGCAACGTGGCTTTCACTGTTTGAACAGCAGTTAACTCGACCGGTTGGAAATGGAGCCCCAGGTCTATCGCATTTTTACCACAACTCATGTTAGCTTCTTTTTCTGGACTGCTGCACAGGCTCGCGTGGGCTTGGATGCCTCAGGTGCAGTCGAGCTCTCCTCCGGCGAGGGTGATATATAGTGTGTTATGTGACCTTGCCACGTGTATTGCCCCTTAAGGTATGGGTCCCTTCTAACGTTTATTGCACCTTTAAGATATGGGCCATGCTAATAAAAGGAGCCCCTGCATCAGAACGGCTGCATATTCCCAAAGAGGACCGAATGAGTTTATCTCTAATTTAGGCCTGACACCCATCCCGTGCGAGCACAGGCCTGCATGCCATGTTGCCATTGGGCCCTCTCTCCATCAAGGTGCTGAGAGTCCGCCTGTGCTTGGTAGGGTCTGCCCTGTCCCCCATCTAAGACCGGTATTCCCCAGCAACCCCCTGAGGCACCGGGCTTTCAAGGTGCTGGTGTCCCATAGCACCAATGGGGCCGGCTCGAGTGGCCTTGCTGGCCCCCACAACAATGGCAATGAGGTAAGGAACCCTGCAATTTCCTCATCCCCTGTTCTCATGTTGTTTTTGGGTGGCGGGCACGGGGGGCGGCGAGTCGGGGCCTGGCTGCCGCCACAGCGTTCCCGAGCAGAGAGGAGGGAAGCTGTATCCATCCGCCGCATGGAAAAGGTAAAGGCAGCATCCATCGCTGGAAACCAAAGGAGGGAATGGATTCCCCCAGCACTCTGCCGTTTGTACCCCACCCCGGCCCTAAGTCAGGAGGGTGCTTGTGCAGCCAAGGAGGGTGAAGGTGCAGCCCCTGCACCATCCACTGAGTGAGGGAACGTTCAGCCCCACGATCGGAGCACCACAGGGAGCTCACAGCGCGGTGTGCCGGCCAGCCAGTGTGCTGCGCCAGTAGAGACAAAATCACCTAAGTCTCACCAGCAGTGAATGGAAAGTGGTCCAGAAGGGAGCGAAGAGGGAGGCGAGAGTCCAGCCCACCCTGGTCAATGACTGTGTGGCGGCGGTTTGCAGCTGCGGCCCCCCAGCCAACCCACCGCCCGGGCCGCTCAGCGGTTAAAATAAGAAGAACACTACTTGTCGGAGCGAATTGGTACAAGCACCTGGGCCCAAAAGGCGGTGAACCATTGGACAGCAATAAAGTGTTCCAGTAGGATCGTATACAAGAGAACGCTTATAGTCCTCTTTAGACCCCGGGGCCATCAGCGGTGAAAACAAGGACACTGCCCCCCAGAATAAATCTCTTTCCGCTCTGCAGGGGAAAGAATATGCGCTCCACGACAGCTCAGTAAAGGCTAATTGTATGGGCCGACCAGATCCCGGGCTCACCGCTGGTGAAAAGTACTTTGCTCTGTGTCGGAGCAAAATGAAGATACATATGGTTCATGCTGGTATAATGTCACTTTTTGCTATCTGTCAGAAAATCCTATTGGTAGGAAAATCTGACAGGAATTGTAACATCATTTTTTGCTACTCGTCAGAAAATCCTACCGACAGCAGGCATTGGGCAAGCCACCCAGGGGTAGAAAAAAGTGACGGGGTAGGAAAATCTGACCGTCTGACCTGTCATTTTTTCCTACCCGTCAGAAAATCCTACCGCGAGCAGGCATTGGGCAACCCACCCAGGGCTATGAAAAAATGACGGGGTAGGAAAATCTGACACCCTGGCATGTCAATTATTTGCTATCCGTCAGAAAATCCTACCAAGGGCACTTTCTGAACGTGTACAAGGAAAGTGGGGGTACATTTCAACGGCTAGGTACTAGGCACTGCATAATACATTGGTGGTTTATTTGAACTTAGGTACTCATCACGAGTTGGGCTGTAGCCCTTAAATGCGGTGGTAACGGTATTACCGCTGCATTTAAGGGCTGGCCTTATCACGAGTTAGGTGCTAAATCGGTTGTTTTACCTCCGGCTTTTTTCTGGAGGCAAAAATTCCTGTTTTCGGCGCTATTGCAGTCGGCTGTATTAGCCCGCAGTATTAGCACCGCAAATTCCCCATTGGATCCAATGGACCCAATCGGGAATGGGGATTTACCGTTAAGGCCCAACCCGTGATCCGGTGGTATTACCACCGGACCAGTCAGTGCTAGGGCTATTGAAGTCGGCGGTATTACAGCCGGGAATACAGCCCAACTCGTGCTGAGGCCCGAAGTCTAAAATGGCACATGAATATATGTTGCATTGGGTACAAGCCAATTGGCTCAGTTCAGAGGCCTGCTTCGTAGTGGGCGAGGTCCTCTTACATCACGACGGATGAGGTACTAGCCATGACCGGTCCCTTGGAACCCATCAATGGGAAAGTGAAAAATGTGGGTCGCATACCTGGTAAAGATACACAATGTTATATTCTATGTTATGGTGGTATTTCTCTTACAGGTAAAGCCCTGCCCCCTAAGGTCCAAGGTGGGTAGCCTGTGATTACCTGCCCCATCTGGACCTTAGACACTTGGCTCAGAATACCTCTGGGCCCGGATGCTACTACACCAACCAAAGATGCCTTAGTCATTGCTGCTGCAGTGGCTGAGACTCTTAAAGTAACTATGGTGTGGCAATCCCTGTCCCATTTGGTTACAGAACATGGAAATTACACTAGATTACAACTTTTTTTCAGGCGAGCAACTAGTACCTAAAGGAGAGGAGGGCTATGGACTATGGCCAGATCTCACTCAGCTTATGCTACACGACTGGAAAGTGTCTGACCAAGAGAAGAGACGTCGAGTAATAGAGGCCTTAAGAGGGCCTGCACTGCAGATTGTACAGTCCCTTCGAGCATTGAATGCTGATCCAACTTCCCAGCAAGTGATGGGCACCCTGGAGGGAGCTTTCGGCACTACTGAGCCAGGAGAGGACTTAATGATGTTTCATGCCACCTCTCTGAAACTGGGAGAGAAGTTGTCTGATCATCCGGTGAGGATTGAGCACATTTTATCACTAGGCCACCATAGAGGAGGAGTAGAGACTTCCCAATTGAACCAATGTCGATTGAAGCAACTACTTTGAGGGGGCAAGGAAGCCGCTATACCCATACTGCAACTGAGGCTGCGGGAGAAACTGGATACACCTCCATCCTATGAAGAACTACTAAGGTCCTTTAGGGCCCTGTAACAAAAAACAGGTGATATCAATGTACAGAGCCAGCCAGTACAAGGCAAGATCCCAACGCCCAACAATACCATTTCTGAGCAGAAGCAGATTGGAGAGTTGCAACAGCTAGTCCGGAAACTACAGACTCAGTTGACGACCCGGGAAAGCCCGATTGCAAACCAAAATCGAGGCAGAGATGGTTTCCCATCATCCCGAGAACGGGAGCAGCAGGTGGATCGATGAGCACAAGAACCTCGAATATTTTCCCCAATCCTCTGCACCGTTACCACCATGGAGATTTTGCCATTGATGTGGGGATGAGTGCCACTCAACTCGACCGTGGCCCAGATTATGCCAGAGTAGCTGCTCGCTTTAATGCTCTTAAATCCACTCTGGCCCGGGCATTGTCGGGAAACGCACAGGAGGTTGTAGCGGAGGAGCAGCTAGTACCTACACTACAGGAGTGAGCGCCGCAGAAACTAACTCCAGCAAATCAACAAGGACATCACATCCAAGGCTACAGTCTATCCCAGAACCAAGTAAGGCTCAGGAGGGTCCCACAGCTGACCATTTCCATCTAGTTAATGAGGTCAGTAACACTACAGATGTGCTGCCAGCAGGCTGCAACTGACTACGGACTCAAGCTCTGCTCCATCGAGGCAATCCAGCAGGTCTCATCGGGCCCACCATGAGCATCCCAGTTGATCTTGAGGGGCGGCGGACCACAACATTACTGTACAGTGGCTCCCAGGTCACCATTGTGTATGAGCCCTACTATCGCTTACATATGCATCTGCCATTAGAACCTCTGGAAGGGCTAACTCTGATGGGCGTGGGAGATGCCGCCTGTCAATACCTGGGATATACATGTGTGAAAATCCATTTAAATCGAGAAGTGGTTACGGTGAACACGACCTTGGCGTTAGTGTGCACCACAAGGAACCCAAATCCGGAGGTACCCCTGGTCATGGGCCCATCCTCAGCTCTGTTCGGCACTCTAGCCAAGATGCGTATGGAAATGGCCGGTCCACAGTTTGCAAAATCTTTGAAGATGCACTCGGCTTGTTAACAGGCCTATCTCAAGAAAGGCATGGAGAAGCAGGATCAACATGACGGCCAACGTGAGAAAGATCATCTACAAGACCAGCTGTCCATGTGGGTAGATGTTTTTTCAACCAGTGACTGGGACTTAGGTGAAGCAAGGGGGTGAAGCATCACATCCGTTTAAGTGATGTCACCCCGTTCCAAGAGAGGTCACAGGGACTAGCGCCGACTGTTGTGTATCATCCAGGAATCCAGAAGCCCTTATGCTTCCCCCATAGTGGTGGCATGAAAGAAAAACAATGATGTGCGACTGTGCATTGATTACCGGCACCTAAACAGCAGAACAGTCCCCGATCAATACACCACACATCAAGTGGACGAGGCTCTTCACTGTCTGGTTGGGAGCAAATGGTTCTCAGTACTAGATCTACGTAGTGGGTATTATCAAATTCCTATGCTGCCCGAAGACAAAGAAAAGACTGCGTTCATCTGCCCCTTGGAGTTCTACCAGTTTACTCGAATGACACAGGGGATATCGGGAGTGCCTGCCACGTTTCAACGCCTGATAGAAAGAACTGTGGATGACATGAATATACTCAAGGTTCTGGTATACCTGGATGATATTTTTGGACAGACCTTAGAAGAACATCACCAAAGGCTACTGAAGGTTTTGGATCGAATCCAGCAGCAAGGGCTGAAGGTGTCTTTGGATAAGTGCCAGTTTTGTCGAACCAGTGTAATGTATATTTGCCATGTGGTGTCAGCCGAAGGATCAGCCAAGTTGGAAGCTCTCGAAACCTGGCCCCCCCACAGAATCTGCAGGAGATGAGAAGCTTCCTGGGGTTCGGCAATTATTATCAAAGGCTTGTGCAAGGGTTGGCCAACATAGGAGTGCTTTATAAAGAATAGCATGGCGCAGTGAGTCCTGTGGGCTATGCCAGTCATCAATTGAGCCCCTCCGAGATGCACTATCCTTTACATAAGTTGGAATTCCTGGCTCTGAAGTGGGGGTGGCTGAGAAACTGCATGACTATCTCTACAGAGCCACTTTCACGGTGAGAACAGACAACAATCCGCTGACCTACATACTGTCTGCCAAGTTCGATTGTACTGAACATCATTAGTTAGCAGCTTTGTCCATTTACAACTTTCAATTGGAGTATCGCCCTGGAATCAATCATATTAACGCTGATGCCCTATCCAGAAAACCCCCTCGCTGAAGATATATCAGAATCTACCCCCATCGAGATGGCTTCTGTGGCAATGATGAAAGCCATTTGTAGGAATTAAACCTTCCAGCATGCTGAGCCAGCGCATCTTATCGACTGCCTTGGGGTAACAGCTAAGGGGGTTCCGGTGAGCTATTGTGATGCGACCAGTGTAAAGCCTCTGGAATTGCCCCACATGACTCGAGCTGAGTTGAGACAAACACAGTTGAGAGACCCAGAACTATGGCAGGTGCTCCACGCAAAAGAAAATGAAACTGAGGGGCCACCAGACAGTAGAAACCTGACAAATCAGCAGATCTACTGCAAAGAATGGAAGTCGCTAGTGCTGAAAGATGGGGTGCAGTACAAGGAGAGTCAACTTAAAGGTTTGTGCTCCTGCGCCTCATTACTTCCCCTGGCACTGCGCACCCTTCATGATCAACATGGGCATCTGGTAAGCGAAAAAACATTGGAGTTAGTCCGAAGCCGATTCTACTGGCCTCGATTGGGCCCAGAAGTAGACAAATTTTGCCACAACTGCACCAGATGCATCGCCCGGAAAAGGCTCAGCCATCCAGCCGCAGCACTCCAGCACCTGCAGAGCTCTTGACACATGGATTTAGTCTGTGTCAACTTCCTGAGCCTTGCACTAGACAATAGCGGAACTCAGAACGTGTTGGTGGTGACTGATCATATCCGATATGCCTAAGCATATCCAACTAAAAATCAGAAGGCTACCACAATAGCCACGGTACTTTGGGACCATTTCTTTGTACATTATGGCTGGCCCGCATGCCTACATTCTGATCAAGATATGATATATTTTATTTATATCGTGCTCTTACACAGGTGTTTCAGAGCGCGACCAGGCAAAGGGAGGGGAACAGGGGAGAAACAAAAACAACGATCTTACTAGGCCCAGTGACATTGAGAATGCGCAAGTGCATGGGGGAGGGAAAAGGGTAAAGTGCATGGGGAAGGGAAAAATGGGGAAAGTGCAGAGCATAGGAGAGAAACAAAATAAATAGTAAGTACATAAATAATTAAATAGAGTGTTAGCAGTGGTAGTGCAGCCTGTAAGAGGCAAAGGTGCTAGGTTAGTCAGATAGGGAGTATCTGATAAGTGCAGAAGAAGAGTGGGTGGGGAACTGTATGGCTACAGACACAGGCCCCAGTGCAAGGGGTAGCCCGGAGGCAGTGCAGGAGGATAGCAGGGTGAGCAGGTACCTGGGCCCGAAGGGCAGAAGGTGGCCAGGTGCAGAGTGCCGAGGGAAAAAGGCAGATCAGCAGGGGAGAAGCAGAAGCGAAGAGGAAGGTCTTGAGGAGCTTCCGGAACCGTAGATGGTTCTCCTCAAGTTTCAAGGTGGCAGGGAGGCAGTTCCAAAGGGAGGCCCCGGCCGAAGACAGAGATCTACCTCCAGCTCGTTTCTTTGAAAAACGACTGACCCTGAGGGAGTTAGAGGTAGAGGAGTGAAGGGCTCGAGAGGGGAGGTATTTACGGAGGGATAGTTGAAGGTATTTTGGACCCAGGCCCCAGAAAGCCTTGTGGACAATGCAAAGGGTTTTAAATGTAATCTTTGCATCCACTGGGAGCCAATTAAGGGATTTCAGAGCTGGAGAGATACGATCCCACGGCTTGAGGCCAAGGACAAGTCTCGCAGTCCTGTTCTGGATTAGTTGTAAAGGGCGGAGAGTGGAGGCAGGTAGATTTAGAAAGAGGCTGTTACAGTAGTCCAACTTATAGAGAATCAGAGCTTGGGAGACGGTGAGCTTCTGAGGGAAAGTGAGGAAAGGAAGAGTACCTCTAAGGAGGTGCAATAAGAAGTTTGATTTTTTAGAGACATCAGAGATGTGTGGGGAGAAGGAAAGTGTGGAGTCAAAGATGACCCCCAAGGTTCTTAACTTTGCAGGTAGGGGCAGGAGGAGGGCCAAGGGAGGCTGGCCAGAGAGTGAGGGGAAAGGATGGAGAGGGTGTACCAATGAGGAGGATTTCAGTCTTGTTGGCATTTAAACAGATATCTTTGGCAGCACACCAATTTTGAATGGCGATGAGACAGAGATGAGGGAAGGAGAGGAGGTGGCTGAAGGAAGCTTGAAAATGAGTTGGGTGTCATCAGCATAGCACTGGAAATTTGAACAAAAGATGGAAATGCAGTATGCGAGAGTTGCCAGGTATTGGTTGAAAAGCCAGGGCGAGAGGTTAGACCCCTGGGGAACACCACAGGTAGAGAGGGGGATAGAAGATAGGAAGGACCCAAGTTGTACCTGGGAGGGTCGATCAGAGAGAAAAGAGGTCAGCCAGGCCAGACCCTGATCAGTGATACCCAGGTTGTCACAGAGACGATTGAGCAGGGTGGTATGGTTGACTGTGTCGAAAGCAGAGGAGAAATCAAGTAGGATGAGGACAGAGGGAATGTTAGAGTCAAGGTTGGAGAGCAGGTCTTCACGGATGTTCAGGAGAGCAGTTTCCGTGCTTCTGGCTGATCTGAAGCGTGATTGGTGGTCGTGGAGAGAGCCAACAGAGTCAGAATGAAGGTTAACCTGAGAGATGGCAAGCTTTTCCAGGAGCTTACCCAAAAAGGGAGTTTGTCATGCCGCCGTCTTTTGGTGGTCGCTGGCGGTTATGGAAGGCTTGGCGTTGGCGGCGCCATTAGATGTTCCGTGTGTTTTTTCTTTCACTTCCTGGTTTGGCGGTCTAGTCTTTTTCTTCTGTGTGTCTTTCCTTTCACTTCCTGGTTTAACGGTCTAGCCTTTTCTCTTGTTTCCGTATTTAACCACGCCCCTCTCTGGGCTCTGTGCGTTGCAACTTTGTTTCTTTCGCTTTGTTGCCGTGCTACTGTGTTTCCAGTACTTTTGCCTGTTGCCTGGTTTACTCAGTAACTAAAGCAGTGTTTCGTTCTACTGCTTCTTCCCCTTCATTATTTACCTGTTTTTTCCGTTCTATCGATTCCCGTGCCTTTCGGGGCTCCTCTATCCCTTCCTGTTTTCCGGATATCGTTCCGGTATCTGGCAGTGGTGTGTTCCTCCATCCCGGTTCCCCGGGCTTCTCCTGCTACAACTTCAAATACTACAGCTTGACTGCTTCGGAAAGACTTTCCTGTTTTCACTTGCATTCTGGACTCACCAGTCAACTCCTCCGGCACTTATTCGTTATCAACAACATCCGGCGAGAGGTTTTTTTTAAGCGGCTGCTTTTTTCCTCTCTTCCTGGCATCTTCGGGACAGGGGCCGGCTGTTTCCCTGTTTATCAGGGAATCAGGGTGGCTTCTTCCCGCGGACGACCGTATCTCTTCACAAAGAAGAAAAGACCAAAGGACAAGTCCTACAGACGAGGAAATCTTCTGGAAGAAACAGGGGAGGAGAAAGGGGAGGTGGACATAGACTTATCTGATTTGGAGGAATCTCCGTTATATCCCAGCACTTGTGACAGTTTGCAACGCCCAGAAGAGAACACAATGTCTATCTCGGAACAGGTCCAAGATTTGCTCACTGCAATGCAGAATGTGACATTAGAATTACAGACTGTGAAAGCCGAAAACGCTGCTTTGAGGCAGCGTGTCGATCACTTCGAACAGTCCCGGAGTGATCTGCCTCCCATGCCCTTAGCCTGCGGTAAATACGATGGCTCTCCAGCTAGATTCAAAGAGTTCATGGAGGCATGCATAATCTATTTCACTTTCAGACCACAAACATATGCCTCAGACTCAGCCCGTATAGGTTTTCTAATTTCTAACCTTACGGGTAACGCCCTTTCTTGGGCTACCCCTCTGGTGACCAGTGCCAGCCCTTTACTCCAAGATTATGCCGGGTTCACCGCCCAATTCAAAATGGCTTTTGAAAGGCAAGAGTCTGCGGTAGTCGCCAGTGAACAGTTACTGGATATTCGACAAGGAAGTTCGGACCTTCTGACATACATCTCCCGTTTTAAACGGGTGGCTGCTGACGCAGGCTGGCAAGAGAACGCTCAGTACACCATCTTTCGCAGAGGATTAAGGGAGGACCTTAAAGACGAATTAGCAAGGGTTAACCGACCAGCTACTTTAACCGACTTGTGGTCTACTGTTATTCAGCTGGACTTCCGCATCTCAGAATGACGGTCTGAACGTCGAAAACAACGTGGATTTCCTGCTACACCTGATCCTGGGATTCCCTCTCCCTCTCCCACCTGTATGTCGAAAGAGGAACCAATGCAGATTGGAACTACCCGAGGGCCACTCACCCCGGAAGAAAGAAGAAGACGCAGAGAGAACAACCTGTGTATGTATTGTGGATCCAATCAACATATTCTTAGAGACTGTCCTAACGTGCCTCCCAGACGTTCGGGAAACGCCAGTCCTCGGAACTAGTCGGGACAAGTTACCGAGGGGGATTTCCTGGTCCCTTCGTCTCTTTATCAGTCACACCCGCGCCGTCCACAGAAGACAACCGTCTTATGGTAGTTGGAGTAGAGTTAAGCCTCTCTCAGCAGTCCTATGAGGTTTTGGCACTACTGGACTGTGGTGCTGCCGGTTGCTTTATGGATTTGGTTTGGGCGGAAAAGGTTGGCATTCACCGTTTGCAAAAAGACGAGGATCAAAAGGTGGAGGGTGTAGATGGTAGACCACTCAGCTCGGGCCTTATCACTCATACTACACCTCCTATGCAGATGAAGATCCTACATCACAACGAAACCATTCAATTTGACCTCATCCGAGCAGCACATTTTCCATTGATCCTGGGAGTCTCGTGGCTTCGGAAGCATAATCCGACCATTGATTGGACAAAGAATCAACTGTCATTTACATCAGCCTTTTGTCGTAGTTCATGTTCCTCACAGACCCAACATACTACGGTTCATGTTTTTCCGGAATTAGACTCTAGTTCGGAGGTACTAAAGGTAAACAGTATCCCCAGAGAATATCTCCGCTACCAGGAGGTGTTTACGGACGATGGTCCTCAGAAGTTACCACCTCATAGACCAGAGGATTGTCAGATCGTTCTCCAGCCCAACGCTGTTGTACCTTTTGGAAGGATGTTTTCTCTTTCTCTTAAGGAAAAGAAGGCACTTAAAGAATACCTGGATGCTAATTCACATCATGGCCTGATCCGACCTTCGTTTTCTCCTGCTGGGGCTTCACTTTTTTTTGTTCCAAAGAAAGGTTCCGATGAACTTCGCCCTTGCATTGACTATAGGGGTCTTAACCAAGTTACTCTCAGAGATAGGTATCCCATGCCACTGATCGGAGACATCCTAGAAGCTGTTCAAGGGGCGAAGATCTTCTCAAAGATTGATTTAAGAAGAGCCTACCACCTTTTGAGGATACGATCCGGTGATGAATGGAAGACGGCCTTTCGCACTCCCTTCGGACACTATGAATATTGTGTTATGCCGTTTGGTCTTGTCAATGCTCCATCTGTATTTCAGAGATTCATGGATCGCATTTTCTCCGATCTACTTTTTCATTGTGCTGTCGTCTACCTCGACGACATTTTGGTTTATTCTAGAGACGCTCAACTTCATGCTAAACATCTCCACCAAGTCCTTCAAAGATTGCAAGACAATCTACTCAAGGCCAATGCTGACAAGTGCATTTTTCAAGTCTCCGAGGTCAACTATCTTGGCTTTATCCTGTCTTCAGAAGGTATTCGCATGGATCCCGCTAAGATCGACGCCATCTTGCAATGGCCAACACCTCATACCATCAGAGACGTCCAAAGGTTTTTAGGTCTAGCCAATTTCTATCGCAAATTCATCCAAGGATTTTCGGATCGAGTTCTACCCATTACAAGGTTGCTAAAGAAGTCATCCATGCCCTTTACCTGGTCTTCGGAGGCAAACCGGGCTTTCCAACTTCTCAAGGAGGAATTCTGCTCTGCCCCGGTACTTCATCAACCAGATCAGAATCTAAGATTCATTGTGGAAACTGACGCCTCTTCTGCAGCAATTGGGGCAGCTCTCCTACAGGAACATGAAGAGTTAGAATATCCCGTTGCCTACATGTCCAAAACACTGAACGACAGCCAAACACATTATTCGGTGATAGAAAAAGAACTACTGGCAATGAAATCCGCATGCGAAGAATGGCAACATCTCCTACAAGGAGCTACTCATCCTTTTGAAATCAGAACAGATCATAAGAATCTTAAGATTCTGCAAAAGATGGAATGCGTCAACTCACGTCAAGCTCGCTGGGCAAATTTTTTCTCCCAATATGATTTCGTACTGACTTACTTACCAGGTTCCAAGAACATACTTGCTGATGCCCTTTCCAGAAGACCAGTTCCAGACAGGGTTCTGAAGGAATTTCCCAGTCTCATGCTACCAGAAGTTAAAGTGATCTGTTCTGTGGAGTCATTCTTGGACAGAGTCTGTAAGGTCACGCGGTCCACTTACCCTCTTCCGAAGGATCTATCCATGCAAGGTGGTTTATGTTTTCAACAACAACGATTATTTCTACCAGACAGTTTCACCCGTCAGTCGGCTTTAAAATGGTGCCATGATGATCCAACAGCAGGACACAGAGGTGTAAAGAACACCTTGGAGTTGCTTCTTCGCAGGTTCTGGTGGCCTGGGATGGCCAAAGAAGTTACAACCTACGTCAAGTCATGCCCGGTATGTTGTCGATCCAAGTACAGCACTCAAAAGGCAATAGGGTATCTCCAACAACAGGACCTTCCAAAGAGACCCTGGAGCGTTATTTCTACAGATTTCATTGTGGATCTGCCACCTTCAGAAGGTTGTTCATGCATCATGGTAACGGTCGACTGCTTCACTAAGATGGCACATTTCACTCCTTTGGCGGGTCTCCCTACTGCAGCTGAGATGGCGGCTGTGTTTGCCAGAGAAATATTTCGCTTACATGGTACCCCGGACAAGATTATTTCTGACAGGGGATCTCAGTACACCTCGAAGTTCTGGAAGGAACTTTGTGAAAGACTGGGTATGGAACGTGCTTTGTCATCCGGTTTCCACCCACAGACCAATGGACAGACAGAAAGAACGAACGCCACTCTGGAGCAATATCTTCGGTGTTTCGCTAATGCCCAACAGGACAATTGGGTTAGTCTGTTGGTTACTGCGGAGTTTGCCTATAACTATGCAGAGCACAGTGCCACTGGTCTCAGTCCTTTCTTTTGTTCCTATGGTTTCCATCCCAACTTTATTCCTTCTCTCTCTTTTCCTCCTTCTACAACTCCATCTGTTGATGCCCTACTTACCAGTATCTCGGATGCTCACAAGTCTGCCACGAGTTGCTTGCGAGCTAGCAGTCTCCGGTACCAAGCTTACTGCAACCTTAAGCGCCAGCCGGTTCCGGCATGGCGTAAGGGCACCAAGGTCTGGTTGTCTACTAGGTTTCTACCTCGTTGGCTACACCCCTCTAAACTATCTCCCCGCTATCTGGGTCCTTTCCCTATACTTCGCCAGATCAATCCTGTGGCTTTTCGTCTCCAGTTGCCAAAACATATGCACCGTCTCCATCCGGTGTTTCATTCCTCCCTCCTTAGGGAATGCAAGGGTGATCCCTACCATCGCACTTTGCCACGTGATCCGGTTCCCAAGGTGATTCCTTCTGATGAGTATGAGATGGCCTCCATTCGGGACTCCCGCTATCATCAGGGTCGCTTGGAGTATCTCATCCACTGGAAAGGATATCCACACTCAGAGGACTCCTGGGAACCGGTGTCTCATGTTCACGCTCCGGCATTGATTCAGCGGTTTCACCGTCTGTTCCCGGGTAAACCGGGGGGGGTGCCGCTTGGTAGGGGGCATACTGTCATGCCGCCGTCTTTTGGTGGTCGCTGGCGGTTATGGAAGGCTTGGCGTTGGCGGCGCCATTAGATGTTCCGTGTGTTTTTTCTTTCACTTCCTGGTTTAACGGTCTAGCCTTTTCTCTTGTTTCCGTATTTAACCACGCCCCTCTCTGGGCTCTGTGCGTTGCAACTTAGTTTCTTTCGCTTTGTTGCCGTGCTACTGTGTTTCCAGTACTTTTGCCTGTTGCCTGGTTTACTCAGTAACTAAAGCAGTGTTTCTTTCTACTGCTTCTTCCCCTTCCTTATTTACCTGTTTTTTCCGTTCTATCGATTCCCGTGCCTTTCGGGGCTCCTCTATCCCTTCCTGTTTTCCGGATCTCGTTCCGGTATCTGGCAGTGGTGTGTTCCTCCATCCCGGTTCCCCGGGCTTCTCCTGCTACAACTTCAAATACTACAGCTTGACTGCTTCGGAAAGTTTCACTTGCATTCTGGACTCACCAGTCAACTCCTCCGGCACTTATTCGTTATCAACAACATCCGGCGAGAGGTTTTTTTTAAGCGGCTGCTTTTTTCCTCTCTTCCTGGCATCTTCGGGACAGGGGCCGGCTGTTTCCCTGTTTATCAGGGAATCAGGGTGGCTTCTTCCCGCGGACGACCACAAAGAAGAAAAGACCAAAGGACAAATCCTACAGACGAGGAAATCTTCTGGAAGAAACAGGTGAGGAGAAAGGGGAGGTGGACATAGACTTATCTGATTTGGAGGAATCTCCGTTATATCCCAGCACTTGTGACAGAGTTATGGAAATTGGGCGACAGTTAGCTGGGCAAGAAGGATCAGCTGTGGGTTTCTTGAGGAGAGGATGCACAAGGGAGTGCTTCAGAGGGGAGGAGAAAGACTCAGAGGCAAAGGAGAGGTTGCAGAAATCAGCAAGGGCCGGAGCAAGGGTATCGATGTGGTCCTTAATGGGCGAGACTTTGAATCCAAGCTCATCAAAGAACTTATGCATTTGATTGGCGTAACGAAAACCTGGACATCCCCCTATGAGCCACAAAGAGATGTGCAAGCTGAACGTTTCAGTCACACATTGTTGGTTATACTGGGCATGCTGAGTGCCAAAGAGAAACTCAAATGGAGTCTGCATGTGTCGACGTTAGTTCATGCATACAATTGTATGAAGAATGACAGCACTGGGTTCCCCCCTTATAAGCTTATGTTTGGAAGAGATGCCAGGCTTCCCATAGACTTGAGTTTTGGGGTCTCTTCTAATGGAACTGGTGTGGAGAATTACCGCAAATATGTGAAAGATCTTCAAGCCTTCCAACTGGCTCAAGCTTCTGAGGAACAGAATGCGCTGCAAAACAAGAAAAGATATGATCATCAAGTTAAATTTCATAATCTACAGGTGACCGGGTGCTCATAAGGAGTTTAGGGAAAAGAGGACACAACAAGTTGGGAGACCGTTGGGATTATTGAGCAACAGTTAACAGGGTTGCCTGTGTTCAGACTACGAAAGGAAGGCACCATGACGGATGTGAAGACTCTCCACTGGAATCGCCTCCCACCTCCCACCCATAGGGGATGATGTGGACATACCTCCAGCTTTAGCCGAAGTTCCTCTTTCACCCAGTAAGAGGATCACGAGAAATCAACACCAGGAATCCTCCCACAGGGAAGTTTGCCACCCTGTTGAGCCAAATACTGTACCGTCTGTAGGACCCAGGTCAAAGGAAAAGGAGAATGAGGAGGATGGAGCCCCTCCAAACTCAGAAGTGGCTAAGAGGCCCTCAGAAATCCAGGCCTGTTTTAGAGCAAGGGGATGAAGATTCTGCGAGCATAAGCATAGCGTACTGGCATAAAAGTGAACACACACCCCCTGTTCCCTCAGAACAATCTGAGAAAAGGAGAAAGATACCGGCATTTGGGAAACTTTTCTTCCCACTACAAGAGGATCACATACAGAGTTCAGACCCAGTAACTATGGACAGGCCTCTCGCATCAGTGGACAACCAAGAATCGGTGTTTGAAGACCATTCGGAGTGTCACCATTCAGGAGACTGGGTACACAGAGTACTTACCAAGGATAGGTCACCATCCAGAGGAATGGATCATCAGATACTCACCAAGGAGGTATGGTGAACCGGCACTCAAGTCGGTGTAACACTTGTGCTCAGGGAGAACAAAGAAGACCTTCCCTAAGAAACACCCCACTGGCTAATATATACAAAGGAGCCAGTGGAACGAATCAACTGAAAGGCCGTGGGCCAAAGACCACAGGAACACCATATCTACTGCGGATGTCACCAGGTCTACCGGGAGCGCCTCATCAGCACCTCTTCCAGAATGAGCTTGTAATGTACTCTGAGGAGACACAGTCAGAATTAGGTGGGATTCCAGTAGACTTAACCTGCCCTCACCTCCCCCCAGCCTTCTACTAACTCTAAATACCCTGAGTCGGCAGGGTATCTTACCTAACACTACTAGCAGTCCAACGTAAGGTCCAGGATGAGTAGAAGAGAAAAGAAACGAGGAGGGAAGGTTAGTTAGGTGCTATACCTGTACGGAACAAGGCTCGCTCTGAAGTCGGGGTTGTCAGTTATTGGGCGTCTAGTTGTGTATGTAAAGTTTGTTCTGTGTTAAGTAATTGGTCTGAGTGGTAGGCTGCAGCTATCAATGGAGTAGGGTGTGGTTAGTGAGAATTAAATCATTCCCCATTCACATGAAAACAAATTGAGGTTACCTAAATATGTATTTGATGTATGAAGTGTACCCTTTCAAACACCCCTCTGCCCAGGTTACTGAGGAAATGATAATTAATTATTTACTATCAGATGTCAATCAACTCATGCTTCCTAGCATTATATTTATTTGATGTATGAAGTGTATTTCAAACACCCCTCTTACCAGGTTAATGAAGTGAGGTTATATAAGCATTTATTTATCCCGTATGAAACATACTCATCTCCCCACCCCTCTTACTAAGGTACTGAACTGAGGCTCTGGAAGTAAGTATGAACTACGGTAACACAATGTTATTTAATTAATCATTTGGTTCCATGTATAAACCAAAAGCGCACCACTCCTGGCGCACAGAAGTGTAAAGTCACCAATGTTGTAAAGATGACTCGTTCTATATTTTCACACTTATAAATAATCTGCCCTAGCATTGTCAACCATGTAAGGCTCTGTCTGTTTTATTTAACCAGGTTCTTTGATGCAACAGTCAGTCATCAGGGCTGAACGAGGTGAGATAGTGCAACGTTCCGCGTGGCGTAAAGTAGCAGTAAAGAAGGTTGTGGGTCCCTCACTGCGGTACTCAGTCCTGCCTATCCCAGCTTCCTCACACATCCTATGTCGTGATGAAACAATGAAGCGCATGAGTGTGTTGGGGTGCTTGGCATGCACTCATACTTCATTCCTTTTGTGGACTTTTATGTAAGTGCCACCATGGCTTTCTGATGCCAGGAAGAATTTTTGGGAAGTTGAATGGAGGGTATTTAAAAACAGAAGCTGCTTTATTGAGTAAAATATGCCACTGAAGCCATGACTAGTTTTTCAAATTCCTTTCTCCTAAAATATGTGCGACACTTCATAGCCCTTTAAATAAGTAACTTGCTTATGATAGTGATTCTTTTGTGCGCTGCAGGAGTTTAACATGGGAGAACAAGACTCTATCTGCATGTTATAATTGATTTTAAACCATAAAATGTCTACACATTTAGCTGCTCAAACTATTTTTCTGCAACCCATTACAACCTTATTTTTATATTTCCAAACAGGTTATTCATTTATTGTGTGTGTGTGCGTATGAATAACTATACAATGTCCTAAATTAGATTAAGCATGACGCCAAGCATCAAAAGGAATGATACTGTGTTGACGTATCTGTTATGAGTAAAATACCCCTGACCGTTCGTGAACAACGCAAGTCACACCTGAGATTTGTGACGTCTTAAAGGAGCATGGCCTTGATACTCTATTTGGTTACGGAACTCCTATGCTTTGCAATATCTTTATAACATACATTAGGGGGTATTTTTATCACATATCAGGCTCAGTCTGCCCTATAAGGCAATGCTACACATCACAGTGTTAACATGGGTCAACATTTATGATCTTAGATGAGGCTTTTTTGGATGAAAGCAGACCCTTTTGAGTTAATAAACTGTTCCTTTGGTAGGCTTGGCCCTTGTTAATGACCAAATATGGATAAACATCATGCACCATTTGCCACAAATGTTACCAACAACTCCTCTTTGGGTAGTACTTGGTCTGTTACAAAAAGTAATATACCGCCATTTGCGATTGTGGGTGGTTTTTTTCATTTGTTCCCTGGACCATTGTGTGCCCTAGTCCAAAAAAACACCACCCCACACACAGATGCTTTTCGTTGGGTACTATCAGGAGAGCATGCATGTCTATGTAGGTACTGGTGGATGGCAACCAGGAGCCAGCCAGGCTTGCTGCCCACCCAGAGCACCAGCGCACTCTGTATTCTTCTCTTCCCTCTATTGCCGCCTGGTCTTGGAGCTGTGATGGATTGGAGTTTGGCTGCAGCACGGATTGGCACAGCCAGTATCCCCTGCACACAGAAGCATCACTTCACAGCACCGCCTGCCGCCGCCGCCGCTTCCATTGCCTTTTTCTTTTGAATTCTGGAATGGGGCGCTCCCGTGAAGACTTATGCTGCCTTGTCAAGTTTACCTCCTCCTTTTTCCAATTTGTGTTCACCAATTAGTGGGGGTCCTACCGGGTGTATAGAAATCCTATTAAGATGAAATGCGTCAATGCTGTTCTTCGTCTGCTAAATCCCCCAGGACAGAGTGAGGACGGATCTGCATTTGTGGAACTGCAATTCTTCACCTCCGTTTCTTTCTTGATAACACTCTGAGTACACTGCATCTGCTTATCAGTTCTTGTGATCTGTGGTTGTTAATAGTCTACATCAGGGGAGCCGATTTATGAATTTCCTGGGGCGGGGGCCCAAATACAGGAAGTAACATCACTGGCAGTTATAGGACCGTAAATGTCCATGTAGTCGCCAACTTGGTGCAACGGCGCGCGGTGGAGGCGCGCACAGCGCAGAACAGTGGAAACATTGGCTAGCATGTACTGCATATACCTAAGTCAAGTAAGGAGATTTAAGCCTTCGAGTTGCATTCCAGTAGGCCATCACTGCCCATACTTCACCCCTCTATAATGATCCAGGTTGTAGTAGCCCTTAAAAGGCAGAGCAACACAACTAGGATGGGAGAACAAAATGCCGTCCCATCCTGTGAGTGTGTCAAACATCAGAGCAAAGTCTGTGCGTGTGCCTCCTACCTTAGAGCACAATCTCACTAATTTGGTGCAAATTTCGCAAGTGGGAGCATGGTAATCCCCTGCGTGTGTCTATGGGCTCCAGACCCCGGATCACATGCTCACTTCTTCAGTGTAAAACTCTGGCACAGGCTCTTTGGGCAAGCATTCAGGATGGGTCTCACACCTATACACAGTGTGATATATTGAGTGGGCACCTCACTCCTTGGAGCATAGTATCAACCGTTGCTGTTAATCTCACAACTGAATGTACAGTTTCACTCTTGGTCATCTCAGTGACCCCATGTATATTAATGGAGTCAGTCTCCCATCTGGGAAGACAATTATATTTCTGTTAAAACACTCTGAATTGTCACTCCCGTTTTCTCGATCTATAAATCCATACCATATTCATTCAATGTGTGTGCAGGGGTGATAACTTGTGTCTGAGAGAGCTCATTCTTTCATTCAGGAGAGATAAAGGGGTAACAACCCCCTGTATGTGGGATCAGGCTCATTTTTCCCCATGGCCCCTCCAGAAGGAGTGAGCAGGTTTTAAGACCTGGCTGATTCTGCTATCTGACAGGCTCGAGCCTTCTATCCCTTGCCCCATCACGGGTCCCAACATCCTGAGTGGCAGTTTATGGACAGCAGGCAGCTCCGGACATGCCTGTTGCCAATTGAATGTAGACAGATCTACTATTTAGACACTGGGAGAGAGCCATGAATCCACATTGGTGGTGAAGAAGCACTCAACATACAGAACACAATGGTATAGTGTTGCAGTCCTGCTGAGAAATGACAATTATGAGCATGTGAGCAGTAGGCTGGATCAGTGCTGCCCCATAAAATGTGTAGAAGCCTCTGTGGGAAGTGGCAGTACTGTCCCAACGGTGAGAAGAGTAGTATTTTCACATAAACTATACTTAAGAACTTTGGGTTATTGAATAGTGCTGCTACATTCTGAGTAATTCCATCCCTTTAAATATATGAGCTCTTGTATAACCACGACAGTGTTGAGTTATTCTGATGATGACAGACTTGCTCAATAGTACTGGTTCTGTATCATTAAATGTACTTCAGATCTTTAGAGTATCGGAAGGATAGCTCAGGGGCAACGTGCTCGTCTTGGAAGTAAGACAACACAGAGCAACACAGGTTCGATCCCTCGGTCCGCACAACACAAGTTCGCTCCCTCGGTCCGCGCAACATCGGTTCGCTCCCTCAGTCCGCGCTTAGAAACCTCTGGGTAGTACACGCATTATAAATAACCAATTAAAATAAAAAGAAATAAATCTGTTGAGAAGTGCTGCGGCCTTGTCAATAAGAGTGTAGCAGCTCAACTGAGAAGTGCTGATGTTGTCCCATCAAATGTATAGCAGCCCCACTAAAATGAACTATCATTGCCTCAACAAAAGCATAGTATTATCGCTGAGAATATTCAACAATTATAGAAGCCCTGTTACAGTAGTACTATCCCATCAAGAGTATAGCAAGCTAACTGAGGAGTACCAGCATTGCCCCATTTCAAATATGGCAGCTCTACTAGAAAGTGCTGGCTCATACGCCTCCGCTCCCTGCCCATAGCATTCACCCTCACCACGTGCACACTTAGAGACATGCAAACAGTCTCATTTGCCCTCTCCCTGCCCCCTCCCTCGCTTTGCATCTGTACCTCCATTTCTAAAAATCCTTGTGGGTTGGGTGTACCTCTACATCTGTGGTGCACAGATGTACAAATACACCAAACCCAAAACGATTTTTAGAAATTGAGGGACAGACTTGCTTTGCATCTGTGCCTCCATTTCTAAAAATCCTTCTGGGTTGGGTGTACCTCTACATCTGTGCCCCCCTCTTGGCAACAGCAGTGCACAGCTGTACAAATACACCCAACCCAAAACGATTTTTAGAAATTGAGAGACACACTTGTTTTGCATCTGTGCCTCCATTTCTAAAAATTGTTTTGGGTTGGGTGTACCTCTACATCTGTGTACCCAGATGTAGAAGTATACCCAACCCAAAACGATTTTTTGGAAATTGAGGGACAGATACAAAGCAAGAGCCTCTTGCTTTGCATCTGTCCCACAATTTCTAAACATCGTTTTTCCCCGGCTTTTACCCGGGCCGCCAGAGAGAGACACAGTATGGATGGAACAAAGAGCCATCCATACTGCATCTCTTCTCTCCGGCTCGGGGCGCGGGGCTCAGTCCAGACTTCATTCTGCCGGAGGGGGAAGGGGGCCCCACAGCTCCCCCCCACCCATACCCGGTGTCCCTGGTCTATGTGGGTGTGTTTTTAAAATGCACACTGCAGGTGCTTTGGGATTTCTTGTGTATGATATTCACCTACTGTTCACTAAAATCGAAAATGAATGGTTCTGGGCTGCTCTGTATGTGATTGCTGCATTCTGACATAGATCCATGTAGCTGCCACTACTGTGCCACAAAGGCATCAGCTATCAGCCATGCATTATGCAGCACGGACAAGGTGAAGAGGTTGCATTTCTATTTAAATGTGCTGGAGAAAGGCATGGGGGGGAGGGGCAGTGCAGCTGCAGACATCTGCCAATTCTATTCAGGTGCTGGAACATTGGGCGTTGTAATAACATAACGATGGACTCCATTTCATGCTAAAGTAATCTCCTGCATGTTCGAAGCCGCCTTCTTTAGAGTGTCCCGAAAGGCTTGGCTGTCTGTTGCAGAGTATTAAGTGAGTGGCGTCCACTGCGTGGCCCTGTTGCAAGGGGAGGGGTCGGTGGTGGAACTAGGGTGCTGGACATGGGTACACAGTGGAACAGCGTGCTGGTGTAATGTCATTTTTTGCACAACACATGCGCAGACAGCCAGACTTATCAGGAATATGTACAGGTATGTGAACTAAGTGCATTATTATCACATTAATAATGCACTTAGTTCACATACACATACATATATATATTTGGGGTGGATTCTTTCATATGTTTTGCACATTTAGTGCTTATTAGAATCCTGGGAGTTTATAAATACAGTGTCCGCTGTGTTCATGTTCGCTGGGTTTGTGCTTTTTGCTTTCATTTTCCGAGTCCCTCGTAATACGGCTTCACTTTGTTCTGTTACTTGAGTGAGCCTGGCTCTCATCAAGTTACAGAAATTACACCCAACGGACCCCAGAAAGACAGTCACACGACATTCCTGGTGTCAAAAAATCCTATCCGTTAACTACTGACTGAGCATGCGCACGAATGCTCAGTCAGCAAGATAGGATATTCTGACAGATAGGAAAAAGTGACGTTACACCGGCGCTCCCTTTGTGTTGCCGGGCCGGTGCTGGTGTCAAATGTAACTGCTGCAGTATTGGAGCAGAAGTATGACCCTCTGAAGTCCACAGGCCCATAGGCGGTGCCAAGAGGAAAAAAATGTGCGCATCGTGCCGGTGCATTTAACAAATGCAAATATGCATCAGAGAGGTGCTCCTAGTAAAATCCGGGGCCAAGAGGCAGTGTTTTAGAATTGCTTTCAAGGGGAATGGAGATGGAAGTGCCCCATGCTGACTCAGTACATCTGGGACTCTCGCCGTGCCAGCAACCCCCACAGTTAGTCCTGGGCTGCTTGGGGTTAAGAAGCAAAGTGCTCCACGTTGGAGCGGAGCAAAGCAGTGTGTTCCTTCCTTGATGGACCCGGGCCGTGACATGGCAGTGATACAAGATGTATCGCTCCATGTCAAGGGTCCAATACAGAAACACTATCTGTGTTCCCAGGTTTTCTGTGCATTGAATGCTGTGCACTGCGCTCTGTGACCAAAGAGTGGGAGAAATCCACAATCCAGGGAAAGTGCTGCCTGCCACCCTGTTTCCACAACTGTGGACATTGTCCTGTCAACATCCAAGAGCAGGGTAAGCTGTTCCTGCTATCCGAAAGTACTTTGGTTCTGGGAGCTCACATAAGAGCAGGAGTCCCAGAAAAGAAGTGAACTTCCACTATGCCAGCACAAATACGCCACTGTGCGCCAGTGAGGAGTATTCCGTCCCTGCGTACCAATTGGTAGGTCCTGGTTTTCACTGACCACTATTACTGCAGTGGCCCAGGCTCTCTGACTCTCACTATCCTTGAGATCCACAACGACCCCTGCCCCCGGGCCGTGGACAGTGATTTCCAAGAAAAAGAATGAAGCTGAAAGGAAGTTTAAACCACAGTGTGAGGGTTGCAGCTCAACAAAAGTGATTGTGCACCCTCCTGTGCTGCCACAGTAAATAGACACTCCTGCTTGGGGGAGAGAACTAAGCAACAGGTGACCCCAACACCCTGCCACCAGTGACACCCTGCCACTAGTGGGTGCAGGAAAAGGAAAGAAAAAGCAGCGATCCTGCCTGGTGGAGCAGTGTAAGAAGTGTCCTAGACACCCTGTCACCTGTGTCAGGACAACCAACACCTAGCTGCTCTGAGACCCGCCACTAGAAAAAACGGTAACCAGCGAGGGTTGCAGCTCTGCACGAGTGCTTGTGCCGCCACAATAAAGTGACCTGCCTGGGGGAGCATGGCCATGAAAAAAGGGGGCTAGTAACATGCTGTCACCCCATGCCCTGGCAACATCACATGGCTCATCCTAGACACCCTGCTACCTGCTTCTCGCTGCCTGCCCCAGAATCAAGGGACTAACTGAGTCTGAATGTGGCAAAGCCTAGACTCCCTGCTTCCCGTGTCTCACTGCCTGCCCCAACATCAGAGACTAAGCCGATGTAGCCCCTGGTGCCGGCCTTTGAACTGTTCCATCAACGGACCTGGACCCGTGGTAATGACTATCCTGAATGGACACTGAAGCAAAGTGAACTTGTTTCTTGCAATCCTGCAAGTGCTCGTAGAAGACGCAGTAAACATGTTTAGACGCTGTGATCATGCATGTAGATGATGTGATTAAAGTGGTCCCAGTTAAATGGATGTAAAGCTGTGCTCCCGCATTTGTAGGCATGCTCTAAATGGTGCCAGCAGCTAGCAATGGCATAATTCAGTGGTTAAAGTTCCACTTAACCCAGGTTAATAAAGGGTCTTCTAAAATGTGGCATAATTGCCAACATTCCACCAGCGGTTTGCCAACCAAGACTGTCACCCGCTGGTTATGTTTAGAGTGTGTTGGTATGTTTTTTATGTCTGTAACTGTGAGTTCCTATTTGTGTAGCAGTGTCATAGCCTACTAGTTGTCTACAATTCCCAAGTGGTATATGTATTGTCGTTCGCTAACAGGAGGTGGTGGGGGGGGTTCACTTATGTTTCAGCAACATTTGTTTGTTCCTTATGAAAAAGGAGGAGTGTGATGTGTGACCCTCCCATGTGTATTGTCCTTTAAGATGTGGGTCCCTCCCAATGTATATCAAGCTAAAAAAGGAGCCCCTGCAGGCATGTGCATCAGAACGACTGGAGACTCCCAAAGAGGAACGACTGAGTCAGTTTCTCATTTAGGCCTGCAGGCCCACCCCTTGTGAGCATGGGCCTGCAGGCTATGTTGCCATGAGGGTCTCTCACCAGCAAGGTGGCAAGGGTCTGCATGTGCTGGGTAGGGTCTGCTCTGCCCCCCATCTAAGACCGGGTGTTCCCTGGAAACCCCCATGAGGCACCAGGCCTTTAAGGTGCTGTGTCCCACAGCACTAATCGGGCCGGCTTGAGTGGCCTCACCGGCCCCCACAGCGCATATGATGCCTGCGGCGCATGGACGAGTGCAGCGAGTCTGTACCACAAGATGTCTTTCTTGATTCTCCCCACCCACCCTCCCATTTCTTCCTATGTCTGTATAGGACGGAGTTCCTTAATTTCCCTGTGTGGTCTCACTAGATGCCTGCAAGTTCATGTATACTATGCCAGCATACAGTGAAAATGCAGATTCCTACGTAGTCTTACCAGCAAGATAACAACAATGAGTGTTTTGCCTTAAAACTAGCCATACTCTAGGCCAAAGTCTTCAATTTGTGGGGGGTGATCCAGGACGGCGAGAAAAGAGAAATGTTTTTTTTTAATGCACTTGACTGCATGGCGATCCACTAGCCCACCATGCATATACTCAGTGCGACGTGATGGGGGCGTGGCCACGAAACAGGAAATAATCGGAACCGGGACGCACGCTTTCCTGCATTTGGAGCACGTGTCCAGGCTGCGTTGTTGCTTCCTGCTGCTGCAGCCAGCATCTTCTTGCCCGGTAAGTGATGCTGCTTCTCGGCTCACCCACACCACAGGTGCAGGGGGTGCCGAGAAGCAAGCATTTCAGGCCCCCACCAACTGTGGATCCACGAAGTTGACCGTGTGAGGAGGCGCGAGCAGGATCACTTTGAGGAGGCAAGCAGGATCACCACAATGCTGGTCACCCTGTGTCCCTATCTTGGGGGAGAGAAGGCGAGCTGGGCGGAAGCACGCATTGCCAGTGTTGTATGTATCCAGCTCCCCCACGGCAGATTGCTGTGGGCGAGCCGGATGCAATACAATACTGGTTCCCCTGCTTTGGCTGCCTCTTTGCCTTGTTAACCCTCTGGTCCATGGGCTGACTCTGGCTGGGTCCAACTTCTGGCATCAATGTCTGGCCGTATCTCGGGACCTGGCCTGCCTCAGCCCTGGCCATGCTTCACCAAGCCCCCAGCTTTGCCGAAGGAAGATGGGGCCGCGATGGCCTAATCTATTTCCCCTAGCCATCACTTGTGCATTTCTTGGTTATATTTGCTCATCCTGTTTGTTTCCTTCTGTCCTGAAAGGGACCGCACAGGAATCAGTGGGCCATGAACATCACTAAGGTGGCGAGGGGGGGCATCACTGTTGAAAGCAGGCATTCTACATGCTGGGCACATTATTGTTCAATGTGCATTTTACATGTTCATAAAAGTCTTCCAAACTTCAGAAACTTGCATTTACTAGTCTTATTTGAAAGGACCACACCAGTACCCGTAATTTGTGTGCCCCTTGCTTTGTGTTTTATCACGAGTTATATTTATAAAGATGTTATATATTTGTCAAACTGGTTAATCGCAAATACATGCTTCCGTTGTGCTGACAGCCCTTATTAGGAAATTTGAAACTGTCATGGGTGCAAACTTTTAATTTTCGCTAGAGGGGCAGAGCAAGAAATACCGCAACCTATTGCCTAGCCCAACCCATCCCCACGCCAAGTCATACGATATGTTTTGAATGTGTAACATCTCAGCAATGGCCTGTCAACCTGCTGAGCTACCCCTGTAGCCATCTTCTACAGAGCATCTTCTATGTATCCCTTGATGTACTAAACATCACTGCATTACTAACAGTACTTTGTGTGCAACACTGCCATAGAAGTGATTTTAAAGTGGAATTCATGTATATCTTCCTGCTGTGGGTGCCAGGCCTTCGTCTGCATGGGGCACCATATGCTGCAGAGAAGCCAGGGGCCCTTGTGTTTTGGAGGGCAGCAGTGGCAGAGTCTGCTGCTACTTCAGTGCTGTCACCGAACAGCAGTAAAAGCTAAACGGCAATTACTTGGTTTGAAGTTAGCTCGGTGGGTTAAACACTACTACTGTGTCAGATTCTATGCAAGATATGTAGTCGAAGGATTGGAATGCCAGGAGGCTGGACATCTCAAATATTCTAGGCGGGTAATAGAAAGGGTAAAATGTAACAAGCTGATGGTCTCTGTTTCTCTCAATCTATATCATTTTTGGTCTCTGACTGAGTATGTGTCACGTTTTCAGGTTTGTGCTCTGACTGCTCTCTGTTGTCTCAGCCTGCTGGTGTGGACTGGCCTATAGGGACCTTTGGAGATTTCCTGGTAGGCCTCTGCACCCTAGGTCCCTTTTCTGTGTGGGGGAGGATGTGCGCTGATGGGCAGAGTGTAGTCTGCAAATGGCACGGTCAATCTCGTAGGTCCATATGTTTCTTTATTGCAGAACACACATTGGCTCTGTGATCCCATCTAGGACCGCAAAGTCCCCAGCAGCAGTGGCATCATCAAAAGATCCTGACATCTTTAGTAGGACTTGCCAAAGGTAAGGATGCCTTTTTTTTATTTTTTTAAACAACTATTTTGCTGTGGGTGAATGTGTGGCAATTTTAAAGGTATAGTTAGGAGTCCCATCACAGATTTCAAACATATTTTTGAGGCTGTTCCTTTCTCATGTCTAGTTTCGTGGGTACTGAAACTCCACGGCACATGTAGTGCACTGTGTACTGTCTCTTGGGTTCCCATGTTTGGGTCCTACTTACTAGCTGATGCCGAACACCCAAGAGCTGGTTTTAGCCACAGCTCGTCTAAACTTATTTTTGAAGTCTCAGGTAGACCTGTGTATCCTTGACTAGCATCGCTCCAAGCGTCAGTGTATCAACCTAATCACCTGTGTCCCAGCAAGAAAAATTCAGTGAAGCACTTGACCCAGTCACGCAGGCAGTTAAGGATTTATTTTCCCTATGTACCATTGGTTGAGTGCTGAAGGTTTATATCGGCCCTGTGCAATGTGATCCAGGTGTGGTTTTCGCTGCCAATCTGTGGCATAGTTAGAACCACACATCAAAATAAAATTTGAGCTAGGACTTCACGATCTGAACAGGGAGTCTTCTGAGACTTGTGTCAATGTGGTGGTGTTTTTTTAAAAATCCAACCAGTATTTCTGACCCATTTTTGCAAGGGGCTTTCCACCAAGCTTTTCACATGGTTCCTTTTGAATCTTTGCAGATAGCGTTTGCCATTGTTTAAACCTTTTGGGGGCTATTTTGTTTTATTATTTCTTTCTTCTCATCCACTATTTCTGACCCATTTTGCTTGGGCGTTTTGTCCCTCAACCTTCATATAGTTCTTTTTAATCCTTGCATGTTGTTTTCCACTTTAACTATTTTTATTTTTTTAGGCATTGAAAACTTGAAATGGTAAAATCTAATGCGACCGTTGGAATGTTTCAACAGTCGGGATCTTTTTTGAGATGGATTGTTTCCTAGTGCCCAAAGATGGTAGGAATCTCAAATGAAAAGCAGAAGGAGGGGTGGAAACCGACAAAAGAAATGCAAAAACACAGAAATGTGGTTACTCTTATTTCGACTTTGGGTTCACATGGATTGCAGTTGCTGGAGAAGTTAAGCTGCGGTGTGTAGGTTGTGGTGATATATTTGCAAATGACAGCCTGAAGCCAACACAATTAAGGTGGCATTTGGAAACGAAACATGCCGATTTAACAAAAAAGACCTGTAATTGCTTTGTACAGCAGCTAAAAGGCTTAAAAAGACAGTTATAAATGTGCCCTCAATACCTGCAAATGCTTTAAAAGCTTCTTCTTGCCACATTGTGTACTAACTGGGCAAAAACAAAAAGCCTTTTACAGATGCTGAGAAAGTGATTCTGCCAACTATTCTCACCGTCAACCGGGTAATGCTTGGTGACGGTGCTGCAGAGAAATGCAAAAGTGTCCCTAAATCTGACACCACAATTTTCTGCTGCATCACTGACCTGTCCTCTGATAATCAGTACAGAATTGATATTGCGCTTGAAACAGTCAGTTTGCCCTACAGTTGGATGAGGCCACTGCCATTTCAAAAGAAGCTCATTTAATTGCTTATGCGAGCTACTGCCATGGAAAATAAATATTGGAGGATTTCTTATTTTGTAAACCAATTCAGGGCAGAGCAACTGTATCTGAACTCTTTGGTCTTGTTAACTTGCTAAGTTCACACTGCCTAAACTGGGAGGCGTGTGTTGGTATTTGCACTGATGATGCTCCTTCAATGTGTGCTACTAGAGCTGGGTTAAAAGCAAAAGTGTTGGCAGTTGCTCCACATACATCGTGGACACACTGCATGATACACCAGGAAGCTTTGGGTGTGCGCAATATGGGGTATGAATTCAGTGGTGCTGACTTCTGTTGTACATTTTATTAAGATGCACCCACAAGAGCCCATCTGTTTTCCACATTATGTGCTTCACACGGAGGTAAGGTGGCAAACCAGAGGAAAGGTTTTAAATAGCCTTTTAAAAGGTTTTAAAAGTGAGACACTTTCCGTGGGGTTTAGCCCAGGAGTAAGAAGGGCCTGTGTGATATTCACACTGGCTTGTACTGTTAGCTTACCATGGCAACATTTTTGAAAAGCTAAATTTTTCTAACCCTCTTCCTGCAAGGCACAGAAACCACATCATTTGCTGTGAACGCAAATTATCAGCATTCAGGAAGAAGCTAGCGCTTTGGAGGAGGAGAGTTGATGTCGGCATTACTGATGTGTTTCCATTATCAGCAGATGCTCTTGAGGAAACCATTTCAAAACTTCCAGAGGACAATTGTAATGTCAATGAGTGGGTGGCACAGCCTTTCCTAGCAGACGTAGGAGGCCCACCTCCCAATAAATCTCCAAAAGGAACCAATGGAGCTTCAAAGTGACAGCCAATTAAAAAAATTGTGTTTGGGTGGATTTTGGCAAAATGTGTCTGCAGAGTTTCTAACTGTATCCAAATGTGCAGTTCATGTACTGTTACCTTTCAGCACCTCGTACCTTTGCAAGATTGGATTCTCAGCACTTGCGCCCTAAAGAATAAATATCGGCCAAAGCTGGAGGTGGAAGAAAACCTGCTGTTGGCTATTGCAAAACATTATAACCCAATAGTGACAGGCTGGCTGCTGAAAGACTGGCCCACCCTTGACACTAGTTCTCCAATATGCCACTGTCCAACTTGCAAGGGACCGCATTGATAGTAATCTCAAAGTTGTTGTACTTAAGAAAGAAATTGTTACATCAGTTGCATGTCAAATGTTACTGTAGTACAGCAATATTGGCTGTTTTCTCTTGTGGGAAATAAATATCCAACACTACTTTTAGCAAAACATTCTGAATGCTTTGTTGACAAAGGTGTGTCCTCATATCTAATATGAGTTATTGCAAGCAATGATTTTTAAATGAATTTAGTGTTTGGCAACCACACCTCCATTTGGGGCACCATTCTGCACCAGCGCGAGATAACTGTTTGCAACCGATAACATTTTTTGGGTCCTTGTTTATTGGGGGGGGCAAGCCACATACATTTCTCTTGGGGGGGTAGGAGGGGCTTGATCAAAAAAGTTTGAAGACCGCTACTGTAGAGTAACTATGTTGTTATAAAGAACATGTTTAAAATTGCTATCTTGCTGGCACTGTCAAATGTTAACATATTTTGATTTCTAGTTTGGAAGAGAACTTGGACCCTCCCTAGGGCATGTGCAGGCTTGAATGGCGGAGGCTTACTGTAGTAAACAAACCTTTGCAAAATCCATGGTTGCTTTTTTTTAAAGTGGTCAATTATCCATGTGCTTGCGGTGTGTGTGTGATTTTGCTATGTGTACGATACAGGACACATGCAACTCATGCACATGATTGCACCTTCAATGGGCACGAGTGAACCATTCCAGTGCTTTACTTTGAAGGAGCGAGCCACAAAGGCCCAGCGATACTGAAGATTTGACTCAGTCGACTGCTTAAGAACATTGCAATGTCATGTAGCCCATCTTATATAAAGGGCACAGTGGCCCTATGCTCGTAACTTTTCAATACGTTTCCCAGACAGCTGCAAGCTGGTGCAGACGCCCACTGATTTCCCTTGTGTGAGGATTGTTGATGTGTGACTCGTGGGAAGCGTGTGTGACTTTCGCATCATCTTCAATATTGCTTAATTCTGAAACAGGGTGCCAAGGGGCACAGTTTGTTTGGCTGGTATGAAGGCTGGCAAAGTTTTGAAGTGTGTGGCAGATTGAGCCGATGTGTGGTACTGTGTGTGCTGCATACACTGCCAGGTGTAGCCTCAGGCCAGGGATGGTTGAAATGCACTGATGAATGTGCTCTTTATTTGCTGCCTAGTGGCTCAGGGTGCTTTGGGCTTTACTTAACAAAAGCTCCAAGTTAGGTTTGCTGTTGTGTTTCTGCGCACATAGAATGGTTGCAGATATTTGCCATCCAAGCTCTCATTAAGTATAGGGGGGAAACGGCTTCTCTAACCAAGAGTGGACAGATGCCCCCTCTTCACATTGCTTGTGGCCTGATCATTGCTTTCACTTAAGTCATTGAACACAAGCCAACAAAAAAAAGTTAAAACACACAACACCGCTCTCTAAGTGGCATCCATTAATTGTCCAGCAACTGAAAGAGATTTGCATTGAAGGAGGGACTTGACCCCCTTGTGCCCCCCCTTCCACCTCGTTCAAGCTGAGGAAGATTGTTTACACTATATGCATCAGTTTGAGATTTGTGTAATGTGAACAGTGTACAAACAGGTATTTGTTCTAAAGTTAAGTTCAAGGTCAAAGTACCCCTAAAGAAGTTCTGTAAAGCTACCCCCCCATAAAAAGCGAACAGTCTGGTATTCAAAGACTAATTTTGTATTGTAATGCTTTTGAAGATTATTTTTTCACTGCTGGAAATTACGGATGCTATACCTCTGAGGCAGAGCTGTTGTATTGCTTTTATGCCATTTATTTTAAACAACATATTGAGAACTTCTTTACCCCAGTTGATTTTCCATTGCCTTTTTAGTTCAATAGGATGGCGACTTTTTGCCAGCCATTGGGCGTGGGACAGTGTTCTAATTCCCTCCATGACTCGTGCTCTCCTCCATCTACGTTTATTTATGTTTAGCACTTTGGGGCAATCCCTACATGATTTAATAAATACAAATGTAAGTTTCAGGGACTCGGACAGATTAATGCATGTTCTAGTTCTACTTCTGTCCCATTCTCTGTATAGGTTGATGAGGTGCCTGGGTGTTTTTTATTGCCCCTTCAATGCGGTTTGTTTTTTCCAACTATTGCACCTCCGGCTGTCCGGTCAAATGGTCAAAAATAAAAGATCGAATGACCATTTGATCGAAAGTAAAATGGTCGAAAAAAAAATGGTCACATTTTTTTATTTATTTATATATTTTTTTAGTTTTGTTTGGTAAAAAAAATTAATATAGAAAAAGGGGGTTTCAGGGGGAACCCCCCCATAAAAAGAAAAATAAAATAAAAAAGATTCGACCATTTTTTCGACCATTTGACTCTCGATCAAATGGCATTCGATCATTTGGTTTTCGACCAAATGACTGGTAACCGCACCTCAGCAGTTAATGGAAGATAGTTTGCTTGTAAACTTTATAACTTATTTATTACTTGGTCTCTGATGGGACCAGTTCATTCTCGTTCAATGTTGTGGAGCTTGGAGCTATTTTCTTGCTTTTCTGGCTTTTACATTTTTTTTTTTGCAGCCTTGTGTAAAGCACTGTCACGGTAGTGGGAGTTTTCTGACCTGGGCATGAATTGAGTGCTATTAATTGCTTTGCTATTTGAAAGTGGGAGGTCACTTTATTCACTTAACTCAGTGGTAGTCAAACCATTTTCTGCTGAACCTCCCCCCTACCTGCACCCCCTTCAAGAAAAATTATAGTTTTCGGCCAGCCGCCCCAGCCACAAATGCTTATTTTTTTAAGTAAATGTTTATATTTAATATAAAAGTCACCATCATCCTGTTTTAAAAGAACTTTGTTCCCCCCTCCCTGAGCATCCTTCCAGCTCCCCAGTTTGAAGACCACTGCCTTAAGGCACCCTAGCTGTTCAGCATGGAGAGGCCCCCTTTTCGTGGGTGGGGTGATTCCTTCCCTTCCCCTTTATAGTCCACACAATGACTGTAGATCAGTCTGTTCCCTTTCAAACCGTCGCCAAGTAGGGGATTAATGCTCCTACTAAAATACCCCCACAAGAATAGGTCCATGCCTTCCTCAGATAGGTGCACCCGAACCTCTAAGTAATAATTTGGCTTATCTACGTGTATTAGGCTGTGGCGCATGTGTGAGAAACATGCCTTTGGTTTACATTTTTGCAGAATTTGTCCACTGCTCCTGAACCCTACACTTTTTCAGCTGTACTGCATAATTTATTGCACAGTAGCGATGCTTATGGAGGTGGAGGGGCTCTAGAGTATCATGCCTGGCTCATATTAGCAATGGCTTGATTGCTAAGGTGTAATATTTACTTTTTGTTCCCCCAGTAAAGATCGCTTTGGTCATGGGTTCTGTCCATGCGTACCCTCCTGTTTCCGGTCCCTATAATTTCCTGTACATGTTGCTGTTCACAAGCTGGGACTTTTTAAGGTTGATATTTACATTTAAGAAACTGAAACAGGTGTTTCCTTTTAAAGGACTCACACAAAATGACCCTGCAGCATTTTAGGTACAAGAGCTCTACAGTTAAGAAGGTATTTCCTCTCCAGAACACCTACTTCTAATTTTTGTTAGCGAGCAGATGGAACCAGCTGAAGCCACAATGGGGAAAAATCTCGGGGGAAGATACCAGCTTCACTCACAAATAGGGACACTTCAGGCAGGCACATCCATGGCAACGCCACTATGAAATAATGGTTTTGGGTACAGACAAGTTTCACAAATACTTATTCTAAATTTACTTTCTCGTTTAGGCAATCATTCAAATCATGGCACTCTTTTCTTTGATTCCTACAATTCTCTGTGTATTTGAAAGGATGGGGAATTTGTGCCTTTGGCAATTTTTGGTGAAGTTAATTGTAAATGGCTAATGGAGCTAATGGAGGGGCTTGATCAAAGTATAAGAGAAATGCATGAAGAAAAGGATTTCAAAGCAGTAGTTCTTTTCCAGTCAGCAGTTGAGCAATGTATTATTATTATTATTTTTTTTGGTCCAATTATTTGTTTGGGGGAGGAGGGTACATCTAACGTCCCTACACAGAGGCATTCCCTTTATTTCACACATACAGATGAGTGCTGCACAATTCCCACCACATCTTTTACAGCGCCTCTATATTCTGTAGAGTAAGTATAGGTGGCCTACATGATATGTTATTGGGCATTTGTAGAGCGCCTTTTACAATTGGAATGATCTCAAAGTACTGTGGGTTGAACGCCCTCAGGCACTGTAGTCCAGGTTAGAGTATGTGTGCAGCTAGACTGAGTTGAGGGTAGCTGCATGGGGAGGAGCGGGGAAGCAAAAAGTATGTTATTCCTTAGTCACATTTTGATGTTTTAACTTACCTTTTTTATACCGGCAGTCAAGGAACAGTGTAGTAAGAAACGGAAAACATTTGACAAAATAATTAAAACCGATTATGATGCAGAGGGACTAATTCAGACTTTTAAAAAGAAAGGCAGAGGAGGAAAAGCAGCTACTGGTGGAATCCTGCGGTCGGGGAAGTGCTGGAAAACTTGTGTGAACTACAAGAAGATGATGAAGTGAAAAAAACAGGAGAAGACAGCAAATTAAATTTGAAAAGCTGATGGGTAGAACAGACTATTGCCAAACTTAGTAATGGTTGTTTACAGTTATGGTCAGAAAAGCTGGAAAATGGCTAGTAATCTCCATCCCTCCTACATTCCTTCCTCAGACCAACCTCTGTTACTTCACCTGGACAATCGGCACAGCAGTAAATCGGCAGATGTCTCAGTGTAATGTTGCAGTTCCCAAAGATATAGCTGTGTAACAACTACAAAATATTGGACTATCAAGTTACAGTCAATTGTCTGCTACAAAAGGTTTGGCGGACAGATCTAATTTGACATGTTCAACTCTATCACCACGTCTTCTTAACAGTGTGTCCTTGTTACAGTTTGACGGCATGTCTGTTTAGACAGTGAAGTGACACCTACACGTTTCCACACACCTGCTTAATCATTCAGAGTACAGTCTTTAAAAACAATGGAATTGGAGCATCCCAACAACCAAGTTTGGTTGCTACATCATCCCCTGCTACTAATCGACAACGTAATTGTGGCTCACATGCTGCTGTGTTAAACTGAAGATGCAAGTGCTCTTGTGAGTAGAACTGTATAGTTGATCTGGTGAATTTGTAGGTTGGTGCCAACTTGTAAATGGTCTATGTTTTTGTGCTATTGGCTATTGTCTATGATTTCTGATGGGGCAAGCAAGTGTTTTCTTGGGTCTGGTGAACGGTGGCTCAGATTGTTGCTGCTCATAGTGATATTGGGTGAAGTGACAGTCTGCCATGCAGGTAGACCTTTTTAACGGATTCTGTTAGGTCACTGAAAATGTGTATTTTAGTGCAGTGATTTGTAATTGTGTGAGTTTATGGGAGTGATGCCATGCTAGCTAGAGGTGAGAACTGAAATGAGGGAGTTTATAGGCTGGTTCGTGACATTGTGGGGTGGATTTGTAGTTTTGTACACTACATTTGCAAACTTTGATCTAGCATAGAAGGCAAAGATGGAAAGTGACTGCTGCAAATTTCCTTCTGCTTTTCCAGTACACTATCCATAAGTCTAACCAGACTCGCCCTATAGTAATGCCACCCGTTTTACACACAAGAGATCCCTCCGCGGGTAAGCAAAAACGTTTTCCTAAATCTTTTGGACGCATCATGAAATAACTCCTCCTGTCTGCAATAACAATTCACAATGCCAAACCCATCCTAAAGGTGTCATGGGGTCATCCTGGAGTAACCCCCCTCTCCCACCCATCCTGAAGTTGTCATGGGGGACAATCTGGAGTAATTCCCCCCCACTCATCCTGAGTTTGTCATGGGGTCATCCTGGAGTAATCCCCCCACCCATCCTGAAGTTGTCATGGGGACATCCTGGGGTAATACAAGATCATGACTGGAAGTAATCAGAACTCATTGTGGAGTAGTTTCTGTGATCGCTCTGGAGTCATCTCATGTAAATATTCCGGCTTATACACATACTTCAAGATGGTTTCTGATGGTTTCCCTGAACTAACCATGGATGACTCTAGGATGGAGTCACTGGATGACTACTGGAATATCTTCCTTTTTGACTTGGGAACCAACCAATTGCAGCATACACATCAGCAGTGAAGGATCCCCTCGCATAAAAACCCAGGAAAAGTAATGTTTCCTTCCCCACACAAAATCAGTTTCTAGCACGACTCTCTTAAAGGTGCAAGGTGATCTCTTTTTCACTCCAGCGGGATGGCGCGGGCCACTGGGTTCAGAGCATCCGAGACCAGGGTTTTGTGTGGGGAAGGAAACATTACTTTTCCTGGGGTTTTGTGCGAGGGGATACTCTTGTATGCGAGGATCAGCCCTTTGTAGAATTTACAAACACAAATGACATTCTTCACATCGTTCTTGCACAAGTAACAAGATGGCAGTGTTGTTGAAGTAGCAATCGGCGTGCCACCAAACAACATTTCCAAAACAATGCATGTTTTTGCTTCAAATTTGCAGAGACCACCACATACATTTGCTCCTCTGAAAGGAGTAAAAGGGGGGGAAAAATCTAATTCGTACTTTTTTTTGCTAATTGTGCACAAGACCATTGCCTTTATGGTAAAACTAAGAAGCTTTAATCTGACACTAAATAATGTCATAAAACTTAAAAAGCAACATTCCTATCAGAATAACTGTATTAAATCTGATACCTCAACTGAATTAAGGACCTTAAGATTCTCTTAAGTCAATTTGACTGACTAATACTGGCACCCAAGTGGGAACAAGTGGCTGTTTGGCTGGGATCGCTGGGATCGTCTTGTGGGACTGACTGTCTCTACTACTTTGCTGCCTTCGCTTGCCGTCAGCGCCTGCAGCGCCGTCCCCAAGAGGAAGCCTTTGCCGGCTGAAACCCCCTGCCTCCCTACGCACGCATTGCAGCATTTGGCCCCGCCCCCACCTGACACCGACAAGTCTTCATTACGGCATAGCCCTGTGCACCCGCGCGCGCACCCTAGTGGGAACAAGTGGCTGTTTGGCTGGGATCGTCTCGTGGGACTGACTGTCTCTACTACTTTGCTGCCTTCGCTTGCCGTCAGCGCCTGCAGTGCCGTCCCCAAGAGGAAGCCTTTGCCGGCTGAAACCCCCTGCCTCCCTAGTAAACAACATTCTTTCTTTTGAGTCACGGACTTATGTTGTCTTAGTGTTTATGGGCTCTATTCTGGTCCACTCACCTTCCTGCAATTTACTTTTTGTTTCTTCTTGCAGCGCACGCATTGCAGCGTTTGGCCCCGCCCCCTCCTGACGCCGACAAGCCTTCATTACGGCATAGCCCTGCGCGCGCGCACCCAAGTGGGAACAAGTGGCTGTTTGGCTGTTCGGCGTCTGAGGTGGGGATGCATAGAGTACTTCGGCTGACACATTTAGGGTTCTATCTGTGTCCTTATTAGAGGTAATCCTCATAGTTGCTGCTCATTACTATTGATTGTGCTTTCTGAATTGTTTACTGAGTATTTACAGGTGATTTAACAAGTGACATTCTCAACATTGAGGAGGGTCCATTGGCACAATAAAGTGCTAAGGCACTATATAGGATTTATTAGTGGTCAAACGTTATTATTGTAAAATCCTATGCAGATAGAAATGAGGTCTGAACAGCTTTGGCTTTGCAACTGAGGAAAACGCAGCTCATTGTTTATTAGGACAGATTAGCACTGTTTATATTGTTTGGATGAGATTGCTGGCAGCTCACTCGACTTAGGGGCACTGACTCTAGGGTATTTTCTTTGCCGAGCAGTTCTGCCTTTAATCCCTATAACTATGGCCGAGGGCCTTCGTAGTGGAAAAAAATCCAACATGCACAATCAAAAAAAAAAATGAGGTGGATTCTGATGTTGTTTCCGCACTCCTAAATATAGCTCCGTCCACTGTGATCATAGAAGAGGACCTCGAGGGCAACATTAATGCTATTACTGATGTTTCCCTAGAAAAAATAGCCTCTCTTGGCACAGTGACAGGGTTGTTGGAATCTGTAAATGGGGGGTTGGACATGGTTATCAACACCTCTGTTGGTCATGGCATTAAAACATCCTCCTCTTCAAAGAAAGTAGTATCTAAAGAGATAAAAATTCCTTGCATATCTAAAGAACCTTCTCATTTAATGCCTTCTATTTTTCCAGCTGATAGTGAAAACCAAGAGCCCCTAGCTCCCAAAATGGAGGTTCATGTAGAGATTGAATATGAGCCCTTAAAGGCTAAATATTTACAGATGAACACGTCCATGAGCCACTCTCAGGAGCATAACCCTCCCATTATGAACCAAAACGTAATGGTTCCCAAAAAAATACAGGGGTCTTTCTCTGTCAAAGAAGCCAACGAAATATCCCCCAGGGGATGGGGCACTGAAGGGCCCAATCTAGATCTTAGCCTCGATAGAGAGGCGATTAAAAAAGAAATGGGGATAGAGAGTTTTGGAGTCCATCCTGCTGATTTCTCTATGTTGGCACCTGCGATAGAGATGGAACTGGGAAAGCGTATTAGATTATCTCATGAACCTTCAACCCCTATGAATAAAAGCAAATATGGGATTGAAAATGTTTTTCTATTCAATAACCCCCCAACATACTCTTACTCTGTTCCTTCTCAACTCAGTGCCCAAAAGGAAGCATGTTCTTTGGGGGGTACTCTTGCTTCCAGAAAACAAAGTGCAGATGGCCCAAATATCCAGTCCATGAGCTCTCCAAACTCAGAAAAATCTTTGCCTCAAGATTCTCATCTTACTCTTGGTCCGTAAACTTTTGGTGTTTCTCAGCATGAATTTAATGAGTCCCTGAACCCTAGAAACTTATCACGGCCCACTCATGCCCCGGAAGTTCTGAAAAAATGTGATGATGATCAACAACAATGCTTTGAAACCTTCCCTGCCCTAACTCGGATCTTAAATCTGTTGGACAAGGGACATGAGCAAACCCATGAAGAATTAAAAATTCTACAGACTCAAATGATTGATCTTATAAGCAAACAAAGCAAAATGGAGGGCATGCTGCTTTCATGTAATATGTTTTCGTCTCTGAGTCACAAAAAGATGGACACCTCTAATTCTCATCACATCGCTACACAAACCAAGTCCTTTGCTGAGGCAGTTTCTGGGGGCGTTTAATCTAGACCTGCCGCCACAAACACTACTGGTCTGCCCTCAAAGAAATTAGAGGACGTAAATGCCTCAAATATTGCTGCTTTGACAGTTTTAGTAACAGAGATGGCAACCGCCATTAAAACTTTATCAACTCCAGTGGTAACAGTGGATAGTCCAGGAGTTAATGAGAAAAATGATGCTTGCTTGGATAGCCCCTCCGCGCTGATTGACTTTAGCGATCTAAGTGGGGAGGGTCTTGAACTAAACCCCACAGGAGAAAAAATCACTGCTGACCTACAAGATGTAGTGACTCCTCTATTTCCCCAAACAAAAAAACAAAGAAGAGCCCAGGCTCGTGCAGAAAAACGAAACATCCTTAACAAAAAATAAAAGGAAAACTAGAAAAAAAACAAAGAAATCAAGCATGTGATAAAATAGATAAGCACAACACACATATGAGAGACATTTGTAATCTATCTGGGGGTGAGACCATTATTGATCTGAACCTATTGAATGATGAATCCAAAGCAATGCTGAACCTTCCGGAACCCAATCAGATGGCCCCATCAAATCAAAAAAAGGCTCTTGAAAAGAAAAAAGCCTTGAAAACCAAAATGGGGGGTGATTCTGATGCGTGTATAGTGTCCAAAGAGACGAAAAGGAATGTTTCTAAAGATAAGAAAAGGGCTGTGTGTTTGGATGAAGGAAAGGTAAACGAGAATATGCAACTTGATTTTCAAACTCCTATTCCGCTTCAGAAACAATCTGCTCTTTCCAACTTTTATCCCTTGCTAGATCCAAAAAAGACAGAAAAAGTGATCATTGGTTTAGACAATGGGTCAAGCGCTCCCTTAATTGTCAAATGTGAAAAAACAAAAAGGTAACACCAATACACCCACTTCTAACGGCAGCAATACTCACACTGCCGAGGCGCAAACGTCAGTAGCAGGTACTAGTTTGGATGATTTACCCGCTTATGACGGAATACAAGAAATAGGTCAGACCACGTCTAATCCTGACCACTGGAGCTCAGTGCCGCAAAACAGTCTAGCAAAGGCCCACCCAATAGATATAAAATCGGCCTCTATAATGGGGTGGGAAAGCGAGCCTGAATACTATGGAAAGGCGCGTCTGAATCGTACGTTTGATGACTGCCATCCAAGATATTCCTGGTCTTCGTATTATCCGTTCAAATGATATTGATTGGGTGAAATTGGCGGCTGTGAACAACAATAGAATGATCTGCAAATTCATGTCTCCATTCATTCTAAAATTGTTATGGGAACATAAAGATGATTTAGCATCTATTGGTTTAGTAACCACCATCTTTGCCTCGATTGAGGAAGCCACAATTTTTGTGGAAACGATGCCTCTCTCTGCTGAAAGTACATTGCCCTGTTCTACATCTGGTGATCCAATCAACTTTGATGCTATAACCATGAAACAATTTATGGTCTTTGTGTCAGCGATAAAGGAGATGTCAAGGAACGACCCAAAAATCGCTCAAGTATCAAACCCTTCAAATGGAATGAGAGATTCTTAGCCTGGCAACATTTCTCATTTTTTCATGCAATCCGTGTGGTTTAAGCAACTTTAAAAAATGGTATTCCCTTAACTACCATCAAAGACCAGACATTATTTTATTGCAAGAAACCATGTGCCAAACTAATTTTGCAATAGAGGGCTATTATGCCTTCGTTCAGGTAGCAAGGCGGGGCCCATGCGGAAGACCGTCTGGTGGTCTTGCGATTTTAATTAATTCTGCCTACAGAAGCTCCACAGAAGCTGTTCTGCTTCTATTTTAGCTTGTGTATTGATTGATGATGTGGATCCTTCCATTATTCTCATATTGCTTTGCATTAACTGTAATAAATTAAGTACGCCAATTGATGCCATTCTAGACGAACTGAATGCTGTGTTAGAAAAGGGCTTTATATTGTTCCCTACCGCCAGAATAATTGCAGGGGGTGACCTGAATTGTTATTGTTATGATGAAAGTTCTCATCCCAGTGCCATGTGGACCAATAATTCGCTGGTCTCTAAGAGATCTGGGTAAATGTGGAATTCTTTTTTTCTTGAGTGGGATATGCAGACCCCGCTATTTCGGTTAGAACCCTTTAACTACACCTGGGCGAGAGCCGATTACAAGTCCTTAATTGACTACTTCTTTCTCTCATCCAGGTTATATATATGCGTTGATTCCCTGACGATATTAGACCCAACAATAGGAGACCATATGATAGTTGCCTTGTCCTTGAATATTCCAATTGCCCGCTATGATGATGATTTGTTACTTGCTCTAGTAGAACCCGATCGTCATGCTTTAACTGTGAAATGGAATCACAAAGTTTGTCTCGCCTTTACCAACTGTCTAGAGTGGGATCCTGATATTATCCATCATTCCTGCCTAGGAGGTACCCCCCTACTACAAATAGAAAATGCAAACACTAACAGAATAAAATTCCATCTGTTAAAATTAAGAGACTCTGAAAAAGAATACTCAAGTTTTATCTAATCACGCTCATAAATTTAACCTTCAAGTGGCTCACTTGAAAGCCCAGAAAAATTCAGAGATTAGAAGGCTCAGAAAAGGTAACACCTCCCTTGCAATCTGTTCAGAACTTATTAAAACTGTGAGACAATGCTACAGAAACAAGCTGAAATGGTTGAAAGGTCACTTGCATTACGAAGATAACCAAAAAAGTTATCTACCATTTGCTAAAACATGACACCAGACAAACTTGGAATACTCTGCGTACTATTACCTCTGCCCCTGCCACTATGGTTGATTCTGTGATTTCTGTTGAAACTTGGGTTGCTTACATCAAACTCAAATTTCAACTGCCCGAGCGCTTCAATACGCTAAAAGGAGGAGAGCCCAAGCTTCCTCTCGAAACATTACTTAGGTGGTCGATAGGGGACATTATTGAGGCTATAGGGAAACTAAAACCCTCCAGGGCCCCTGGTCCGGATGGTTTACCGCCATGCGAATATAAGGCCAATCCTACTTTCTGGGCTCGTATTCTTAAAATTAAATTTGATTCTATTTTGCTTACTGGTATCATCCCTCCTTCCTGGACCTCTGCCCTTGTCATTCCCATCTATAAAAAAGGGCCTCCTGAACTGCCTGCCAACTATCGTCCGATAGCGTTAACAGACGCTTCATCAAAAATGTTCTCCTTACTTTTGTTACAGAAATTACAAATGTACATCAACGATTTTAATTTATTGTCACCTTATCAAGTAGGCTTCAGGAAACATATAGGCTGTCCCCTTAACGCCACCATTTTATGTCATCTCCAGGCATTTACATCCTCGTCCAAACAAGGCCCTGTTTATATCGCTAGTCTGGACCTTACAGCAGCCTTTGACTGCGTTGTCCGTGAGATTTTGTGGAAGAAAAGGCTGGCAATGGGGATTCTGCACCATCTGGTTGCATTGATCGCTCTGCTGCATAAAAATACATCTTACCGCATCCGGCTCAATAAAGAAGGGGCTCTCTCTGACCCCATTTCCACGGAAATGAGGGTTAAACAGGGTTGCATCATGGCAGCGGTGCTTTTCAATTTATACCTTCTGGGTCTGGATGCAACAGGGGTGACTGGAGAGTGTTTTCCAGCTAGGCTCGGTACTATCAAGCTAGACTGGATGGGTTTTGCGGACGATTTGTTATTCTTTGACCGAACCCCTTTCGGGCTTCAGAGAAAATTAGATCTATTTGCAAACTTTGCCCATAAACATAATCTTTCTTCCAATCCCGCGAAAACCTCCATACTTATTTTCTCTGGTGGAAAATTAAAACATCATCGCTTTACCTGGTCCCTAAATGGTACGAAAGTAGAATATGCTGCTATGATTCGTTATTTGGGTTATCCACTCACTGATTCCTATTCTTTAACAATGTGGAAACACTTTTTAAACCAACAAGTTAAAACTCTTGCTTCGCAAATGAAAATTATTTTTCATAAATATTGCATGTTTTCCTTACTCCCATTAATTCAATTTTATCTTCAGAAAGTAGAACCCATCATTTTGTACTCTCTAGATATTTGCAGCTACGATATTGACGATTTGCTAAATATATTGCAGGGAAAGCTGTGGAAAACTGCACTAGGCATGGCATTATCGATTCCAAATGTCATGAAATATCATGAATTGAATTTATTACCTTTGTCAGTAAAACACAATTGGGGATGTATCACAAACTATTCTAAAATGTTACATCCGCCTAATAACACTTTATACTCTGAATTGAACAAAATACTGGGTGAGTCGCATATAAGATCCTTACATCTTCTAACTATGAAAATTACTGCCATTCTCGCACAGATTCACGAAACTCCTGATTCTATTAGTATGTGGCTGCCGAGTCAAAAAAAAAATATCAAAGATTTTTTTGGAGTACTATGATGGATGACATGGGGACCTATCCATCGTATGAGGAATACAATCAATCTGGAGACGTTGCATGGAAGGATATAGTCAAAGTCTGACTCTTAAATTGATAAACTTGCTTGTAATTATTGAGGCTAAATTGGCAGAGGTATTGACAACTGAGTGAATGAGTACCGGGAACCGGTCTAGAACCTATGTATTGGCTAATGATTATTTCCATTAATTTTCTAGTGAATATTACTCTATACAATTTGTTTCATTTTTTTTGGATATTACATTCTTTTGAAAGTGAGCCTAGATAGTCGTGCTAATGATCACATACATTGTGCTTCCTCTATCTTGTAATCATTATGCAAACTGAATTTACAAAAGATAGTCTTTGGTCCACCAGTAAGATGTTGCATCAAGTACTAAATGTATGCTGTGTAATATATATAATATATATATGTGAATGTAAATGTTCCACTATTTTATGTTGTTTTTATCGTATTCTTTTAGTTTCCTTTTTTTCCATTAATTAATTTTATAATGCATTTTTTTGTATCTGAAAGAAATAACTGTAAAGGTTTTATTCTTAAATAAACCGAAGACAAAAAAAAATAAAAATACTTTAATACTTGATCCTTTAACACTGCCCCCTCCACTATAGCATCCTCTTCTCCTAGTACAAGTATAGACTCCCACAACTGCACCCACCTCCCCACCCATATACATCCACATCACCAACCTCCTCATACATCAACTCACTGCACCCGCACCATGTCCGTAGACTGCTTCTAGCAGTGTAAATGTAACTTCTGCAGACCCTGAAACTGGAAGGGGCTGGCTAAGAGCTGAGGAAATCGTCCCCATGGCAGCAGTCTGTCAAATGGGGAGGGTGGCAGACAGCTGTGAAAACGGAAATGCAAGATGACCCAGAAGTTTAATCAGGAAGCTTAGACAGCATGTAGCACAACAGACACTGGAACAACGGAAACAAAGAAGGGACGAGGATTTGGAAAAAACAATCTTGGTCAAGAAAGAAGACGGCCATGTCTGAATGTTGTGAACTTGACACATTACTAACTTGTTTTTAAGTCATTTGATTAGCTAACCCTCTGATTTGCCTTGTTTGTTTACAAAATGAATGTATTCTTTATTCTAAAAAAGATTTGTGCTATTCTTTTTATTTACAAGATGGTATTTATACATGTTTTCTATATTGCACGGAGGCCCTGATTCTGAGTGCATGCAAACCTAGTTCAGAACTGTCAAAGTAATAATGTGGTGGCCTGGCACATACATGCCAACATTTTGCAGCACCTGGGCAGGAGATTCTTTCCGAGAAAGCAGGATAATTTTATTTCCCCTTTCTATTGTTTGGGGTCAGAATTATTTTAGGAGGAAGGCAGTAAAAAATGTTTTTGTTTGAGGTGGGAGACTCCCGATTTTGTAATCAGGAGGGTTGGCATGTATGCTGGCATCAGCCATGACCTTTGCATGTGCCTCATTTACTGCTTGACAAGAGCCTTAGCCACCATGAGGATTGCAGGCCAGGTACTCCTAGAGGATTCTCCTTTCAAAAGCACTGGTTTTGCACGTACAAAAAAGGAGATAAACTATGAAACATCTGAGGTGTCGTTATCCTCTAATACACCCTTTTCACTGTAGCATTACCTGTCTGCATCAGCATTTTTCCAAATTGCTTTAATGACACTTTTACAAATTAGAAAAGTGGCAGTCTTCAAAGAAATGTCATTCTCAGTAGCTTTTGCTGCAAGAAAGCACATTTCCCCTCCAATATTCCCACCCACCTCCGAATGGTGGTGCTGGAAACTGGAGGGGAGAACCGTGGCTTTCCAAACTACTTTTAGTACAAGCTCAGAATCAGGCCCTGAATATGATATAAGCATACATGCCAACATTCCGATGCACCCGGGAGGGAGATTTCATCCAAGAAATCACGAGACAAAGATGCTGCGATAGGAATGCATTGGGGAAAGAATTATTATAGGCGGGAGAACGTGAAAAATAGGGAGTCTCCCGCCTAAATCATGAGGGTTGGCATGACAGTAATTGGAAGATAGTCGCTGCACTTTGCTGGATATTTGTATGAGCTTTGTTAAGGTTTAACTGTAGGGACCAAAGAGCTCTAATAAAGAACACAGGGGCTAACATTCTATACTAAAGGAAAGCAGCACAATGGAAAAGCCTGCATTGAGGCAACCATAGATGCCAAGGTCTGACAATGTTTCTCGTGGGATGTTGGCCCTGGAGTCTAGTTCTTTATTAGAACTATGTGGTTTGGACACAGATAACTAATAGACCGGTGGCGCTGTGGAGCAGCCCAAGATGGCTGTTTAGCCTTTGAGCTCCGTGTGGGCTTGGCGGACATCTGCCTGCATCTGCGGCCATAACGTACGATTTGCTCCCATATCTGCAGGGCTGCTGCCCGTCATCATCGTGCTGCTCTCGGAGAAATCCCGGCTCTCCTCCAACCCTGGAAACCCCAGAATGACCCTCCTGCTGATACAGCACTCGCGGAAGCCGCGGCGCTGGCCTGACTCCCGCCCCCTCCTTTCGGCGGCCCGGCACGTGCTTCAGAGGCGCGAGGCGTGACCCGGCTCCTGTGCGCCCTATCCATCCCTCCGGGTGCCCCGCTGGGCGGACTGCGGCCCGATCGGGGCCCCGTGGCTGCATGGCCGACTGCGGCTGCCCCCCCTGGGCGAGCCGCTTCATCAGAGACCTGCTGCTGGGGCCGTCACAGGAGCGCGCCCCGGCCCCCACTCTACATCCGGCTGTGGGCCTCCACTGCTGTCCCCTGCGGGGTGGTTGGGCCCCGGACCAGCGGGGAGCGCCGTTCCTTCGAGGTGAGGAGCAGTGGGGGGGCCCCGCTCTGTGCGGCTGGGACGCCTGCATTCTTTTGCCCCCGCTGCTGGACTCTCGCTCTTGTGAGTCCTTGGGGCTGCTGCGGTCCCTGTGATTGCCCAGCGGATCCTGTCTCACGCACCCTGGGGAGGGTAACACGTGGAGCTCATCTTGGAGGACTTACACCAGGCCCGTGTGCCCCACGGCGCGGGCTCTGTCAGTGGCGCTCATCTCCCAACCACGTATCATCGTGGAAACTGACCTCCTGGCCCCCGCTTTGAGACTATTGTATGGTGACTGGGCTTCTAGTGGGGGCGACTGTTGGCGGGTCAGATCCCACTCTTTCACTGGTGTTGGGGTGCGGCCCCCATGATTCGACCCCTACAGCGGCCGGCCCTGGGGTCCCGGAACCTTCTCTCTGACTGACCATGGGGGGCTGCTCCACGCTAACATCTCAGCTAAGGTCGGCCCGCCCTTGCCCCTACCGGGTCCTGCCTCCATCTCAGCTGGGGAAACACCGACATCTACTCTCTGCCCCCCTGGCCTGGGGACCACGCTCTTTCCCTCGGTGACCGTGCCATCGGCCTGTGTAGCCCCTGGAGCCAAAACAACAATGCCAAGCAAGATCAAGGGGACCCCCAAGGGGGGAGCCATGGATAGATTCGCCAAAGCTGTCCCGAGGGGAGAGGTGGAACAGGACTCGCCTATACAGGAGGAACTGGAGGTTGACCACCACCCCACTTCCGCACCCCCTGATCTGACTACACTCATGGAATCAATGGCCAAAATCTTTGCTTCTTTTCACGAGAACTTAGATGACATCAACGCTAATGTCGCCTCTTTAAAAACGCAGGTGGATCAGGCGGGGACCAGAATTACTGACGCTGAAAATCAGATATCTACTAATGAGGACGAAATACATGCACTGCAGGACACTGTTGCTTCTTTGTCGCGTGATATGCGTAGTGTGAGAGCGAAGTGTGACTACCTCGAATCGCGCTCTCGCAGAAATAATCTACGTATTATAGGAGTCCCTGAAAATGCTCTTAAGGGGCTCATGGAAGATGCTGTGGAATCCCTACTTAAGGATCTTTTGGGCAACCCAGCCCTGTCCCCATACTTTACCGTTGAGCGCGCTCACCGTGCTCTGTCACCGAGGCCCAAGCCGGGCGACATCCCTAGGCACATTATAGCCAAGAATCTCAACTATCGGGACAGAGACCTTATCCTCCGCCTGTCGCGGGAGAAGGGAGACCTGCGCCTTGAATCACATACGATAAGGATCTTCCCGGACTTCTCAATAGCGGTACAGCAGGAGAGGCGCCAGTTCATCGGAGTCAAGAAGCTGCTTAGAGAACGAAATGTTCCTTATGCTATCCTATTCCCAGCACGCCTCAAAATCACACATAATGGAAAATTATATTTCTTTACTGTCCCGGAGGAGGCGGTGAAATTCATTGAGGCCCACCTGCCACATCCCAACCCAACAGGGCCCATGCCAATGAGGGGTGAGTCGGCGAAACACAAACCGGAAGCTATTTCTCTATCCAGTAAATCCGAGAGTTGAAACGTGTATATGGCAACAACGTACTGCAAACCCATCGAATCAGGCTCCACCAGCGCCCGACCGAACTGAGACTAGATTCGAATACGGCGGACAATGCTCTCCCTGCTTCACGGGGCGCCGTACTGAATTTGAACCCTAGACTCTTCCTCAACTTTGTTTCGTCCGCAAAGTTCAGCAGGTTATGGAGTCCTGTCTTGAGATCTGCCTGTCGCAGAACTTATCCCTGACAGCGTTGCTGTCCTACATGGTACTCTAAGAGCCGCCCACACGGCAACAGCACACCTCACTGCAATTGCAATGTTCTTGGTTTATTGGTTGTCACTGCTTGTGTGCCTCTGTTGGGCACGGAAAGGGCCGTATCCCTGTTGGATCTCGTCCCCCATCCTCTACCTCTTGGTGAGAGTCGGATTATTTGGTGACACCTACACGGGGGTTGGGGGATCTACACTGCAAGTTGGGGGTGGGCAGTGAGGGCAGGGGGTGGCATGGTTGGGGATTGGGGCAATGTTATAGTAAAAGGCAGAGGCGGGCTGGCAGACCGCGTCACACCAGGTCAGTCGTATTCGAGATGGCTCAATCTCATATTTGAATTACGGCAACACTGGTGGGATGTACAACTTCTGAGATGCACACAACTGAGTCATTTACGAGCACTCCGAGATTGGGGGACCAGGTGACTCCAGAGTTAGTGGCACACATTGATGGTCATGCGCGCCGGTGTCACCTAGTCGGCGTGTGCTCTCTGTGTGCTCCTGGTTTAGGGGTATTATTTAGAGCGCTAAGATGCCGGTAACCATAATGTTGTGGAATGTCCAGGGCCTAAGTAATTATACCAAGGGTCGCAAGATCATGTCATACGCCAGCAGGCACGGCTGCAAGGTACTGCTCCTGCAGGAGACACACTCCACTGGTCCGCTGGCCAGGAGCATTGCGCCTACCTGGGGACCCCACAGATACTTTACTTCTTATTCCACGCGTGCCAGAGGAGTATTGACATTGATTCACAAGTCACTTAAGTTTGTCCTCCACAAGAGCTACATAGACCCTGGAGGGAGATACATTGTGCTGTACTGCGCCATTGCCAATAGAGATTACCTGCTGGTTAACACCTATGGCCCCAATGTCGATTCCCCCGAATTTATTGACCAGGTGGTGTCCATAGGTGGTGCTAGGATATGTTGGAGTACAAATCATCTGGGGTGGGGATATGAACTTTATTTTGGACACCATCTTGGATGGGACTGGCATGGCTCCCAGACCCCGAGCGGGCGCAGCGCGCAGACTTCTGACCCACTGCAAGACACTTGACATCCATGATGCATGGAGAGTGCTACATCCGCTAACGTGGGAATACACTTATTATTCGTCAGTGCACGACAGTTCCTGCAGGATCGATGTATTCCTATTATCGGGCCCTATGCTAGGCAGGGTTTCCGAAACATGCATACTTGCACGCACACTATCTGACCACTCACCGATTCTGCTGTCCGTTGAGTTGGGAATTCCAGCCCCCACCATTAACACATGGCGCTTTAAATCGGCTGCCTTACAGGACATTGTCTTCAGGGCAGACATACTCGCAGATATTCACTCCTACTTTGAGAACAACTCACCACAGGACACCACCCTGGGGATCCGCTGGGACGCCTTCAAAGTCTTCATTAGGGGGGCGTCCATTTATAGGGAGTCGGGGGTCCTCAAATCCATAAGAGCCACCCTGTCCCGCACTGAAACTAAGCTACGAGACCTGGAGCGAGCCCATCCGGCCTCTGTTGACCCTGGCATCCTCTCCCAGATCAGTGAGGAACTCAAGACTTTCAATGAGCAGGCCAACAGGGAAGTGCAGTATTTTAGTCGGCCACAGGCTGCACGGAAATACGGCGAGGGAGATAGATCTGGTAAAACATTGGCCGCCTTGGCGAGGGGGGAGTGGGGCCAATCCCAAATTACCTGTGTTAAGGATAGTCAGGGGACGACCAACATATACTCGAGGTTTTCACTAGCTTCTACTCCGAACTATACTCTCAACCCCCCGAACATAGTGAAACCCAGATGCGTGAGTTCTTAGAACAGATTCCCACCACTATCATCTCCCCAGCGACAAGAGACCAGTTGGACTCCCCCATTACATTAGATGAGATAGTAGAGGCCATATCCAGTCTCCCAAAGGGGAAAGCGCCGGGCCCCGACGGGCTAACAGCGGAATTCTTCCAGGAGCATGTGGCCATATTGGCCCCCGAATTGCTTGAGGTGTGGAATGAGTCTCTCCGACTGGGATCCCTCCCCCCGTCTCTATGCGAGGCCGTTATTACGGTCCTACTCAAGCCTGGTAAACCAGGCGATGACTGCGGTTCGTATCGGCCCCTCTCACTCATGAACTTGGATACGAAAATCTTTGCCAAGGTGATCGCTAATCGCTTCCTACCCATTATGCCATACATGGTGCATGAGGACCAATCTGGCTTTGTCCCAGGAAGATCCACATCACACAATATTAGGAGGCTCCTTAACGTCATGGCTCGTATCAATCAAGACGTGTGTGCAGTTGCGGTCACCTTAGATGCCCAGAAGGCCTTTGATATGGTGTCCTGGAAGTACATGTGGCTTGTCCTGGAGACCATGGGCATCGGACCCGGGATGATCGTATACATCAGACTATTGTACACTTGCCCGGTTGCCAGGGTCCGCGTCAATTCCCAAACGTCCGCCTTGTTCCTTCTCTTTGGAGGTACCCGCCAGGGTTGCCCGTTTTCCCCAATCCCGTTTGCTCTGGCCATTAAGCCTATGGCGGACTTCATCAGGGAACACCACGCGCGCAAGGGGATACGACTCCAGGGTACCCCCGAGATTATCTCACTCTATGCGAATAAATAAATAAATATGCTGATGACATCCTGCTGTTCATCAGAAACCCAGATCTCCACCTTGACCCTGTTCTCCGGGACATCACTCGTATCGGAACATACTCAGGCTTCACTATTAACTACACCAAATCCGAACTTTTCCCCCTCACGGGCTCCACGCTCCAGCCGGCCACGGAATATCCGCTCCGCTGGTCCCCTAACGGGATTAAATATCTGGGAATTCAGGTGTCTTTGACCAAAAAAGCTCTCTTAACTAACAATTGCTTAGCCGTAGCTGAACTGGCTGAAACCAAGATTGCACGTTGGCGCTCTCTACCGTTGTCACTAGCTGGGAGGTTATCACTGGTTAAGATGATTCTGCTTCCCAAATTGTTGTACACATTCACAAATGTTCCCATATGGCCTGGCAAGAAGTACTTTGCAGACCTGCGCAGGCTGTGCGCACAGTTGCTGTGGCACTCCGGTGCAGTGCGGAAGAAGTGGGGTGCTATGACTCTTCCCTATGACAGAGGCGGGTTCACGGCTCCTGACCTGTTGCGATACTGGACCGCAGCGCAGGCACAGTTTGCCACCTATTGGTACCCTGCCCCCCCCTCGTCTGCATGTTAAGCTTGAAACCCTTGCTGCCTCCGGCGCCAATATTATGACCCTAATTTTACATCAGCGGTATGAGCCAGACTCACCCATAGATCCAGTCCAGACCACCTTATTGGCCTGGAGGCGGATATTTGCTACAGGCACTGAGGAACACCCACATTACAAGTGGCTCACCGCCTGGTGGCTCCCCGGGCTGAAACCCACGAACGATATAGCCCTGGCGCGACACTGCCAGACCCTGGGATATGTAGCCCTAACCGATTTCTACCCGGATGGGGTGTTTATAACGCCACAGACTTGGAAGCTGGGCCACTCGGGTTCACCGATGGAAATGCTGCAATACTATAGACTCTGGGCAGCGTTCCGTGACGCCTGGCCTGATTTCCCCAAAGAACCCCCCGACCATCCCGCAATTTCTTACATCGCCAACTCCGGTGGGGCCCACGGGGTGGTCTCATCATTATACAAACTCCTTCTCACAACTGCCACACCACCGCCCTCTAGGGCGCGGGACGACTGGGCCTCTGAACATGGGGTGGACCTTACAGACCAATTATGGGGTAAAATGTGCTCCCACACCAACAGGGTATCCCTGAACTTTCAATAACGCACAATACAGTATAAACTGCTGAATAGGCTATACTATACCCCGCGCAGACTCTCCAGGTTCGCCCACTCTGACATACGGCTCTGCCCCCGCTGTGGCGCGGAGGATGCAGGCCATCTCCACATGTTTTGGGACTGTCCTCGACTAGCCCCATTCTGGGATGAGATCCTGAAAACACTGTCTGAAATCTGCGATACGTTGATTGAGCCCAACCCGTTGGGTGTGTTGTTTGGAGCGTGGGGAGATGAAGGGGCCAGAGGGGAAGCTAAACTATTGAATGTATGATGTATAATTGCTAAAAAATGTGTCCTTCAGAATTGGAAGTGTGCTGCTCCTCCTACCTTCTGGAAATGGCTGAATCTATTGACCTGGTCCCGAAACTGTGAGGAAGATTTTATTGGTACCCTCCCGGCCCGATCCCGGCCTAAAAACATTTGGACTGCCTTCAACAGTTACCTTAACGGCCTTGATGCCCATCCTCACCTTAATTGTTACTGCTATGTACTGCGTCCCCTGAAACGCTGAAATGTTGCTCTCAACTTGTGACTATTTCTCGCTGTTTATGAGCATCCCTGTACGCTGTAGTTTTTCTTACATTGTTATTTCATATCTGACCTGATGTGTGTGTATGTCATCTGCCGCTGCCAGCAAAAATAAAAGTTTAAAAAAAAAAAAAGATAACTAATAGACCTAGTGAAAGGACTGCTGTCTATCCTGGCATATTTTATGTCAACATGTGAGGCTTCGATTTTGCATTTATCTTTTACTGAACTGCCAGAAGAAAAGATGTATTAAACATAAAATAGAAACATACACATGACCAACGTGGCCCCAGGTGTTTATATACATTAACAGTTTATAAATAGCATTGCATGACTCATAGCTCTTGACTTGCATGCTATGGGCAGGTGTCAACCACATTAGAAATAGTTAAATCACCTGCCACGCCTACCCACCCATGTAACTCAATAGGCTTGCACCCGCCCAAAACAAACTCGTCTGCTTTCACCTGCCTCTGTCCCTATAACATACATGCCAACATTTTGCAGCATCTGGGAGGCAGATTCTGTCACCAAAGCGGAAGAATGTAATGTTCCCATTGAGGTTAAAGTTATTTTAAGAGGGAGACATAGCTCTCAACTTCAACGCTTTTAGCGGGTGTCACTCGCCTTAACTCACCTGCCAAGCCCCCTATTCGCCCATCCACTTCATTGGGCTCTCACCTGCCCAAATAAAATCAGGTATTTTCACCCACCTTGGTGATACAAAAGAATTAAAGCTATGGGGAGAAAGTATAAAAAAGCAACATTTTCATTAGAAAAATCGGGTGCCTCCCTCCGAAATCGAGAGGTTGGCATGTTTGCTATAAGGTTGGGATGTATTACATGCCCACTTCCTTTTCTTTTCTGCTGCCAGAGGAGATAAGTGCTTATGTTTCATTACTCTGTTATTAAGGCTTGTGACTGGTTGTTACCAATGTTATATAAAATGACTGCTTTACTGTCGAGGGCTGTCTTCCCAGATCATTACATTTGTTTTTCTTATATAGCTGGACTGCAAACACATTCCTTGCGCTCTGAGGTGCCGTGTTTCTGTACTCATGCTGGTGGTTTTGCCTAGTGCTCTTTGATCTCGGATGGCAACTAGAGAGCGTTGGAGATTGCGCTGCAGTGAGCGATCTGCGTCTCTTCCTAGCACTAGCCACAATACGAGGGAGGGTGCAATATTTTGGGTGAATTCCTAGTACTTTTCAGCATTGTCAGGCACAAGCTTTAATTACAGTGAGGACGCTGAGTCAGTGCTTGTTCTTAGGAAATGTAGTCCTATTTGTTAGCATACATTCTAATTACAGTTGACACAACAGAAACATTTGTTTCTAGTGTTGCTACATGCGTAGGACTACCTCAGGGAGTTTCTCTTTTAGTCCAGAAATGGTTGTTTTGTCACAACTGTTAGTTTAGTTATCTATTCTTATATATATTGAATACATCTGTTATTTATTTTAAAATTTGTTTATTGGCATTTGTTATTAAGTACAACCACAGGGCAGTTATCTCAACTGCCATTGGAGGACGACTTGCATAGCATCTTGGATCAATAACATTAGCAACTTTAACATTAAAACATTGAAACATTAAAACAATAAAACACTAACTATCTCCAGTTTCTGTTTCCTGAGAATCCGGTGTCAGATGGGGGCGTAAAGGGGGGTTAAATCCTCCGGGAAGGGTGGGGCTTCGGGTCGGGACTACAAGCGGCCAAAGGCGGACCGCTTCCGGGGCTCTCATTTAGTCTATGAATCTTCTTATGGTGGGTTCATGTCGGCTCATGGGGGCTTATCGTCGGAGGGGTAGAACAGGGGGTCTGTGAGTCCCTTCCAGGCGTCTAAGGTCATGCTCGAGGCTTCTGAGGATCTGGCCACACTTTGCTCCCAGGCTTTTGTTTCTGCTAGCACCCAGCGTTTAAGTTCCTTGTGCCAGATTTTCTGTTGAGGCCCCGATGGTTTCTTCCAGGACATCGCGATTGTCCTCTTAGCCAGGATGCACATGATGTCCATTAATTTGGCAAGGTGTTTTAGTTTTGCTGGTCTGGGATATGTGCCCAATAGGCATATCGCCGGAGACCATTCGTATCTGGTTAGCCCCAGTTTCGCACTGGTTTGTTGAATAAAGAGCCACAGGGACTGTGACCTGGCGCAGTGCCAGAATGTGTGAAGGAGATCCGCATTGTCCATTTCGCACCATGTGCATTTGGAACTCTGAGTTGTGTGAAGTTTGGCTAGCCTGGATGGGGTTAAGTATGTTCGGTGCAAGAGGTTCAGTTGTATTTGTCTAAATCTATGATTTCTAGACACTGTCCTAGGAAATGTCAGGGCCCTTTCCCATTCGCCATCCGATAGTTCTCGGCCTATATCTGCTTCCCATCTGGATTTCAGGCTGGCGCTGCGTGGGTTGGGGGAGTCGCTTAGGCAGCCATAGATCTGAGACACCAGTCTTCCTCCCTCGCCCAATTCATATAGTAGCGTGATCAGGGGGCTTGATTCTGGTTCTTCTGGCCATGTTGGCCATTTGGTTCTTGCAGTAGATCTCAATTTTTGGTACCACAAAAACTGGCCGGCGTGAACATCGTTTTCTTCCTGAAGGGTTTCGAATGCTTTGAACTCCCCCTCTGTGTATAGGTCCCCCCATGAGTATATCCCCTTTTGTTCCCAGTGTCTGAGATACTGTAGGTCCTCTGGGGTTTTGCATAGGTTCGAGATCAGCGGTATGTTCGGGGAGTATTGGTATTTGGCATGGGCAAGGGATTCAGCCCTGCGCCAGACCCTGCGGCCAAGAGTGACCAACAATGGAGCATTAAGTATCAGGTGGGCGGGAGCCCAGGGAAGTTCTTTCATATACAGCGGGGAGATCAGTGGTAGCAAGAGTGGTGTTTCTGAGGTGGCATCGTCAGCTAGCCATTTGGTGATAAAGCCAAGTTGAGCTGCCAGATAGTATTTTTCGAAGTTTGGGAGTTGGATTCCCCCCTGGGTGTACGGTAATGATAAGGTAGTAAGTGCTATCTTACGTCTTCCCTTCCCCCACAAGAAGTCTCTTATCAACTTTTCCATTAGGCGAAAGAAGGATGCTTTGATATAGGAGTGTACGTTTTGGAACCCATACAAAAATCTAGGGAGGACGATCATTTTGATTATGGAGGCCCTGCCCATCATGGATAGGGGAAGTTTCGCCCAAAAGGCCATGGATTTCCTTAAGGCGGGGAGAGCAGCCTTAGTGTTGTGTTCATGCATTTGGTCTGGGGAGTGCATTATGTGTAACCCTAAGTATTTGAACGAGGTGTGTTCCCATTTTATTCCCGCCAGGGGAGGTTGCGATGTAACCGATCCCTTAAGGTTGGCCAGGGGGAAAAGACAGGATTTTGCTCGGCTGAATTGTATACCTGAAAACTTCGCAAAATTGTCGAGGACGTCCATCATCGTGGGCACATTGTTGTATGGGTCTTTGACAAATAGTAAAACATCGTCCGCATAGAGGGAGATGATGTGGTCCGAGTTGCCCAGCCGGATTCCAGCGTCGAAAAATTGTTTACGGAAGTAGATAGCAATGGGCTCTAGTCCCAGCACATAGAGCATAGGGGAGAGAGGACAACCCTGTCTGGTTCCCCTGCATATGTTCCAAACCTCTGATATATGTTTCCCGGTTTTTACTCTGGCTCTAGGCTCTGTGTATAATATCTTGATCCACCGAATGAACCCTGGGCCGAAGCCAAACTCCTCCAATACTGCTATTAGCCATTCCCAAAAGATCGAATCAAACGCCTTGATAGCATCAAGGGACAACAGGGCGTACGGTTCTGTGCAGTCTACAGTTTGGTCAATAACATGTTGCACCCTGCGCAAATTCATGGTAGTATTTCGGGCTGGTACGAAGCCGCACTGATCTTCATGTATTACATCCCCTATGATTCTGGCTAATCTGTTCGCTAATACTGTCGTTAGGATTTTCACGTCGCAATTAAGGATTGCTATCGGACGGTAAGAGTCGCATCTATCAGGGGGCTTATTAGGCTTTATGATCGGGATCAGGAGGGTCTCCCTCATGGTGTCGGGTAGAATTCCTATTTCATGTGCTTCTCGAAAGAGCTCGTGTAGGAGGGGCGATAGGGTGGACTCATATGCCTTGTAAAATTCAGTGGGCAGGCCGTCGCTCCCAGGAGTCTTACGGGTGGCCAGTGATCTGATTGCCTCTGAGATATCCTCGGGTGTAATGTCTGCGTCTAGGGCCTCCGATTGTTCCGGGGGTATCTTGGGGAGCCCTATTTCTTCCAGGGTGTTCATGATTTGCTCTAGGGGAACCTGATCCTTGTGGGAGTAAAGGTGTTCATAAAAGTCCTTAAAGGTTTTGTTTATGGCTTGCTGTGTCTGTGCTACCCCTCCGTCTTCAGTCTGTAGCCCCGTGATTGTGTGTCTGGGGTGTTCTTTCCTGCAGAGCCAAGCTAGCATTCTACCAGGTTTATCTGCCTCAGTGTGTATTCTGTCGGTTTTGGTGGCATAGTCAAATTTTGCGAGCCTGTCCCATGCTAAAGTGGTGCTATTTCTAAGTTCTTTGAGGTTGATCTCTCTCTGCTCCGTGGTAGCCGGGGCCCTTTCCAGTTGTTCAATCTGCTGTTCCCAGTGGTTCAGCTCGCCTCTAAGTTGTTTCCTAATGCCCCCTGCTCTGGCTATGATTTCCCCCCTTGTCACTACTTTTAGGGCGTCCCACAACGTGCCTGTTCGGTCCACGCTTCCGGTGTTACTTTCAATGAAGCTCTCTATAAATTCGTGTAGGTCATCTCTGAATACAGGATCATCAAGGGCATCTACCGGCATTCTCCACATTGGAATGGGAGGCCTGGGGCCCGTGTGGTTCCAGTCCACCAGGAGTGGCGAGTGGTCGGAAATGGTTCTGCCTAGATATTGGGCGTCGGCTATTTGTGGCAAGTGTTCATGGCTTATGAAGACATAGTCTAGCCTCGTGTGGAGACCGTGAGGGGAGGAGAAATATGAGTAACCCCGGGCGTCAGGATGACACTCTCTCCAGGTGTCTGATAGGCGCAGCCTGTGTATTAGTAGGGAGAGGGCAGTTGTGGCTGCTGAAGGTCCCTTTGGGTGCGGGAGGGACCTATCTAGTTTTGCATCATGGACACAGTTGAAGTCTCCCCCCCAGAAAAGGATTCCATGTCTGTATGGTGCAATTTTAGCGTACATAGAATTTAAGTGGGATGGGATGTTGGTATTAGGGAGGTAAGAGTTGAATATGCAGATTTCTGTTTGTTCTAGTCTGCCCCATAGTATTACGAACCTCCCCTCTGGGTCTGTCTCCGACTTAATTAGATGGAAAGGGAGTTGTGGGTGAATCCAGGTAAATACTCCTCTTGCATATTTGGAGTACGAAGTTCCGACCCCCTGGCCTCCCCAGTGCTCCCTCAACCTCGCCAGTGATTCCGCCGTGCAGTGTGTCTCTTGCAGTAGCGCTATCTGCACTTTCTTTCTGGTCAAATAGGATTTGATTCTATTACGGCGTAGGTAAGAGCCCAGGCCCCTCACGTTCCAGGTCAATATCTTTATGTTAGCATTAGACGACATTTCGGGGCAGTTGAGTTACACTTACAGTTATTTGGCCCCTGCCGACCATCTTTTCCGCTGTGTCCCGGCCTCCTCATCGTCTGGCCTCTCATTCCGACTTCGAACTTTCCGCTGATTGGAGATTTTTGAACTTGTGGAACTCCCATCTTGTTAAATGGGGAAAAACTGGACAAAACTTTTCAAACTGTCCCTAGCAGTTGCTTTTAACTTGCAGCGCTCAGGGGTTCCTGAGCCTTCCAGGCCAGTCCTGGCCTTCCGGATCAGGTTGTGTGTGAGCAAAGTGCTTACACCTTTCTTTGGTGGGGTGGGTTGCTTGTCCGCCGCTCGTGTGTTCCTCCGAGCTCTCGTCCGATGTAGCATACATCACAGCAGGACTTACGGGGTGATTCATTCGTCTGCAGTTCGTTATTGCCTGTGCTTTTATTTTTGGGGGAGGGAACTGTCTTTTGCCTGCTTTCACCGGGGGGAGAACGGCTATCTCCGATCTAGGTTCTGTGGTGTTTCCTTGTCGTCCGCCAGATTATTATGCTCGAGCCACAAGTTGGCGGCAGCCGGGGTTTCCAGGAATGTCGCCTTTCCGTTATACAAAATCTTGAGACGTGACGGGTAGAGCAGCATATATTTCAAGTTGAGCTTTCTCAGCCGAGCTTTTATTGGAATGTAGGAATTTCTGGCCTGCTGCACCGCCGGGGTGTAGTCCGGATATATAGCTATTGTTGAGTCTTTTCTTTTTATCTCCCCGCCTTCTCTGGAAAACCGTAGTATGGTTTCGCGGTCTCTGAAATTTAAGATCTTGGCTATGATCGGCCGGGGATGAGATCTGGGAGGAGGACGCCTCTGGAGAGATCTGTGGGCCCTTTCAACAGAGAACCCCTGGGAGAGGTTTCCCGCCCCTATCTCTTGTTGTAGGAGCGTTTCAATGAAGGTCGTCGGGTCCGAACCTTCCAGGTCTTCAGGGATTTCCAGTATGCGAATATTGTTACGGCGCGCGCGGCCTTCGGCATCTTCAGAGCGGGCCTCCAGTCTTGCCACCTTTTGTTCCAAATCTCTGACCGACTTTTTTAGATCTCGGGTGTCTTCAGTGTTTTCATGTAAGGTAGTCTCTGCCAGAGTGACTCGTTCCGTTAGGTTGCGGGCATCCTGGCGCATGAGTTGCATGTCCGACTTTACCTCTTCCAGTCGTCCCTCGAGTGATGTGCGGAGGGCAGCTATTGCTTGGAGGACTTGCGTGTGTTTAAGGTCCTCTTCCTGTTGGGGCGAGTTTTCGGGGGTCTCCCGGTCTTGTTGTGCTGATTGTCTTTGAGATCTGCTTGTTGTAAAGGAGTCCATCGTGACTAGTTTCGGTTTGATCTTGGGGGGAGACATCCCTCGACTTGGAGGTTATGAATGCGATCTCCTGCGGAGTGCAGGCCCGGCTCCGGCCCTTGTTTGGTAATTTACCTGGGGACCCAGCCCCAGTTCTTCCGCTGTTTCTAGCCACTCGCGTTTCTGAGGTCAGTTCCCAGAGGCTTATGGGTGCGGGTTTTTGGGAGGCCTCAGGCTAGCAGATGACGTGGTGCAGATCGGTTTAGTTTTCTGTGTTTGAGTGGGTTCCAATACCTGGGTGTGCCTCAAGTGGGCTGTTGTCGGGGAGATGTCGTCTCCAGTCTCTGCAGCGATCGGCCAGTATTGCTGTAGGTCTAGTTTTGTTGCATGAGTGGCCTCCAGGGACGTCCAGGGCTTTGCAGGGCCAGATCGGGCCTCCTCGCTGGAGTTAATGCAGGGCCCCAGGGTCGGACCTCCGGGGGATCGGGGGGAGGTCAGGCGCCGGCGCGCGCCGCGAAGGGGGCCCAGCCCGGCCTGCGTCGCTGCACCAAAAGCGCACCCGGTCCGGCCTGGGTGCGTCGGCGTCTCGGGAGCGATCTTGGGTTTCACGTTCCTGGGTCCTCGGCGGGCGGCCCCTCTCCGACGGCCGACCTCAGTGCCGGTTTCTGTGTCTCCAGAGCCCGCCTGTGGCGCAGGCAGCAAGCCCTACCGTTCTGGCTCTCCCAGCCGCAGCGGTCCGATGAATAATCTGGGCGGACGGGGCCGGATCAGTCGCCTCACACAGTGGGCGCCGTCTGTAGCAGCGCCCCCGGCGCCACCACCCGGCCAGAAGCGCACCCGGTCCCGCCTTCCTGCGGGTGCGTCGGCGTCTCGGGAGCGATCCTGGGTTTCGCGTTCCTGGGTCCTCGGCGGACGGCCCCTCTCCGGCGGCCGGCCTCAGTGCCGATTTCTATGTCTTCAGAGCCCGCTCGTGGCGCAGGCAGCAAGCTCCACCGTTCTGGCTCTTCCAGCCGCAGCGGTCCGATGAATGAACTGGGCGGACGGGGCCGGATCAGTCGCCTCACGCAGTGGGCGCCGCCATCTTGAAGGCGCAAGGGGCACGGTCCCGAGCTCCCCGTTCTCCGGCGTCCGCTCACCGATTTCGTCCGATTTTGTTGGCGAGTGCAGGCAATCGGTTCCCCTGTGGGATTCTGGAGTTGTGTCAGGTCTCGCACAAGGATTAAGCGAGAGTAATTAGTTCGGTTAAAGGATCTCGGACGGAGCTCCGTGGAAGTCTGACCTCACGGCATGCGCGCTGGCCACGCCCCCTTGAATACATCTGTTATGATGGAGATTGTGTTAGAATGTAGTCCTGCAGAAGGGACCTCTGGGGGTGACTAGGGCCCAATTTGAGGATTTGATCCAGTTCCATTCCTCCCTTTTGGGGGCGCTACAGTTCCTATCCAACACTATGGGCCTCATTAGGAGTGTGGCTATCTGCAAACAAGGGTGCCGGTACGTTTACCGGCACCCTTTGTTTACGGACTGCCAAACTACAAGTCTGCCTGCCAGGGCTGCCGCACCTGGCAGGTCTGACCCTGCTGGGTGCAATGGCCCTGGTAGGCAGAGTTGTCATGGAGGCACCAGCACTGTTAGCAGCAGTACCAGTGCTTCCGATTCCCCATTCCCCTGGAGTCCTAAGGGATTCCACAAGAATGGAGACTTCAAATCCTCCGACTGACTTCCCGCTCTGCCGGGACGTTAGCACCAGGATGTCAGGCGGCGGATTGTGTTTCAAGGTTTGCGGCGGGTTACTGCTGACTTCGTAATGAGGCCCTATGTCTTCTATCTAAGCCAATATTTGGGAACTGTGGGGAGCTTCCAATAAAAAGAAAGATAAATATGGTTGCATCTCCAGATTGGAGCAATTTTAGTTGGCTGAAATGTCTGGACCAAAGGAATCCTTGGTGGAAGCACCTATTAAGAAATCAATTGAGGCAGTCTCTTGATGCAAGTCCTCAAAAGGTGCAAAAGGGAGAAGAATGTGTGCCTCAGCATAAAACCAACATTTAAATAAAGGGTGCAACCTCCATTCTCAAACGTAATTTCTCTAAGAAATGGATGCTTGAAGTGGCCTTCTCATCCTACTCGGTGAGTGTTCACCTTGAGTAAATTTCAGGAACCTATAAAAAGACACACAAATTGCAAGAAAACGCTGTTTTAATGCAAATGCAATTATGGCCGGGATGTCAGTGGGTCTTGTGAGACCACAAGACTGAAAGCTTTCATCCAATGTCAAATTGGGCTACATTATTTAAAGGTTAATACCACAAAATTTGAATATATTAGAATACATTCTAGACAAAAGTTGTAAGTTCATTCTAACCCTCCTATTGGCTCCAGCCTATACAGACTACTTACAACAGAAATTGGCCTACCCTAACAGGCTACTGCAACAATATGTAACCTATGTGCATCCCATTGCAGATGGCCTAACCTGCAGTCAGTGGGGAAACTAGATACAGTAATACACCCTCCTGTGTGACCAGACATCCAGGCAGCCTAAGCTATTCCCCAACCCGGCTTCTCTCCCACGTTAAAAAATGTCCTTAATACTATTTTGTACCCGTCGACATATGCCAAGGACACAAACTGTTAGTTCTGGGAACATTGTCATCTCTGGAATAGGTTCTTATGAGATGCGATCAAGTCCTAATTGTTAAATGACTCATATTTGTGCTGCCAGCCATTCTAGCCGCATACTTGGCAACCTGATAGGTTCTCTTGGATGCTGCAGAAGTGAAATCCAAATCAGTGAAAGGCAGAAACACTCACTTCCGCCATGCTCACCAGGCCTAAACTCAATTTCACCAGCAACAAGGCCTAGGCCCAATTCAACAAAATGGCTAAAAAACTCACTTTAATAATATCCACGTAACTTTTATTTCTTTTCATGTTTAGGTTGTTGGACATACGTTTGCAGGAGCGAGACTGATGAGGAGTCTGATTTCTTTGACCCAGTTTTAGTCACAGAGTGCAAAAACATTCATATTGATGGCTTTGCATCCCTTGTGGGAGAGGGATTTGCTTCCCCTTCTATTGAAGCAACTGAGGCTACACCTGGGGTGTTAGGATTCCAAGGGTATTCCTTTGTTTGACCCTTTAAAGGTGGCTCATGCTAGGTGCAGGGAGTGGACTACTTTGCCAAATATGATCAAGTATCCGCATATCGGAATGAGAAAACCTCTTAAGAGAAAGGAAAAGATGGAATTATGATCAGAATCCACCAGACCTTCCACCAGAAATCCACGGTTACACCTGAATTAGACGCGCAGTTGTTTGCCTTCCTAGCTAAGTAAGGTAAATAGCTCAAAAAAGACCTGGATAGGGCTCAACAGTTAGATCTGGAAAAATCTTTTATATTTCTGGCCCCCTAACAAATAATTTTGATTTGTCAGAAAAGACATTGGAGAACAAAAGTAAAATTAAACCCTGTACCTGGATTCAAAGAACAATATGCTTTTTGGACAATGCTAATAAAGCCATTGATGATGATCAGTGGTCTTCAAACTTGTTTGGCCTGGGCCCTCCCCTGAGCAAAATGTGGGCAGGCTGGGCCCCCTCAAAATGCCAAATGGACACTAAGGGCCTCATTCCGAGCTGGGCGGTATGGGATACCAGGCACCGGTAAGGAGACCGGTGCCAGTAATCCCTTACTGCCCAATTCTAAGGTCCCTTGGCGGGGACTGTAAAGGACGTGTGGTCTGACCACATGTTCTTTATGGGACCCGTTAAGGGACCTTGGAGCTAATAACTGGCCCGCAATTAGCGGGCCCGTTATTAGCACCTTCCCCCTTCCCATTGAGCCCTGTGGGGGCTCAAATGGGACTGGGGAATGGCATTTGGAATGGGGACTTACTGGGTCCACCTAGGGCAGAATGGCCCGGTAAGTCCCCTCTCCACCAGACGGGACCCGGACACGATTTTGGAGGCAGCCATGGCGCTAATAGCGCCATAGCCACCTCCAAAGTCGTAATGAGGCCCTAAATCCGAATGTCAATGAACTGTTGCTCACCGCACGCTATTCCCATCACGGTCTCTGTGCTTCCCCCATCTGCTCCCATCACAGTCTGTGGGCTCCTTCTTCCAGCTCCTAGCCCAGTCCCTGGGATAACCCCACCACAGAGCCATCAAGTGGGGAACTCTCCCGGGAATTCTTTTTAAATAATGAATTAAAATGATGCATTTTGGAGCATACTTTAAAAAAAAAACATCGGTTAAAAACTTAAACCATTTGCAATTGGGACCCAGGAGGCAGGCATGGCATTTTGGACTGGACAGCTATCATAGATGTCCAGTAAAAAGATGCCATCCCTCACCCTAGGGCCTCACAGCACCTAACACACTCACACAATCAACATGATTATGTGTGCAACCGAGGAGCTGGGCGTTCCAGGGGGCAGGCATGGCATTTTTTACTTTACATCTAGGATAGATGTCCAGTAAAAAAAAAAATACCATTCCTGTCCCATGGTCTCCACAGCGCCTGAGAAGGATAGCTGATTTTGGCTGGTGGGTAGGGGGAATTGTGCAACAAAGGCATTTTTAAAATGCCTTTGCTAAACACCCCCCCCTCACTTGCTCATTTCCCCGGACCAACACAAACCAAAACACACACATTCACACAGCAAGCGCTCTATCATTCACACAAGCACCCATCATCATACACTCACTCATAACACAAGCATACACACATCCATTCACATAAATAAATAAAAAATAAATGAACATAAATGTACCGTCTGCCCCTGTCCTGTAGGTTTTTCCCCAGTGCTCCAGCTCCTGTATCATGAACAGGAATTGAGAAGAGCTTCGTGGTTCCTTCATGAAAGGGCCTGAGTGTGGGTGCTGAAACGCCCCGCTCCAGACTGCTCTGTCTATGTGCGAGGAGCTATCCTTCGCACATACAGACATGCAGTTCCCCAGCCAGCATTTCCAATGAGTTTTGCAAGGCTGGCCAAGCAAACCTTGTATGGTTCATTGCATGTGCAGTTGGGGAGCTGAACTGCCAAAGGGAAACTGTGTTTCCCTTTGGCAGTTCAGCTAGCCCAGAGCAGTCCCTCAGGTGAACACTTCTATGTGTGCCGCTGTTTCTCCTCTATACCTGCAGCACCAGTTCTTTCCCACTAATGTGGGTCAGAACTGGTCTTTTTAAAAACTTTTTTTCTTTATTGTTCCCTGCTACCAGCTAATGGAAGCAAGGGACACCCCTGCATCCCACCCATTACATCAACTAAGGGGAGTGGGGGACACACGCTGCTCTTTTTAGTCAGTGTAATGATAGTCAGGATTTTTGTTCTGTGCAAGGGTGCAGTATTTGCGACATTTTGGTACATTCAGGCTTGGACTGGCCGATAGGGCAATGCCCAAACCAAAGACACAAAATGCTAGTGTGGCCCAGTTTTTTTTGGGCCAGTTTGATAAGTTACTTTATCGTTCAGCTAGTAGTTTTGACCTGTGTTACTGAATAAATATTCTTTAAAATGCACAATTTGCATCACATTTTATCAGAAACCTCCACCTTGCGTACTACTCAAACGGTCTTTCACAAAAGGAATGAATTGCCATTTGCAACTGGGCCAATTTTTCACTGGAGCCCGAGACACTTTTATGCCCCAGTCCTACCCTGGGTGTGTTTCCCTTTTTCATTCCTCCCTTAACTTTTTTAAAAAAATGTCAGGTTGGAGATCACACAGTTTGAAGACTTCTTCTCTAGACCCATATTTACCTAAGCTTGCCTCTAGAGAGCCAGTTGCTGAAGCAGGGCCGCATTTGTTTAGAAAGCGTTTTATCAAGGACATTTGAAAATTTGTGGGCCTTTTTAATTCTTTAGATAAGTCTCAGGCTCCCCTCAAAAGAGTATTTGGGGTCATATTTGTGGATGGGTAAGGAAAAAAAGGAGCTATTTGCCTGGCTGTTTATTTTAAGGATTCCAGAGAAAGGCATGTCCTACCCAGCACATGTTCGAGGACTTCCAGTCGTTTACATTTTTCCCCAATGTGGAAGAGGATGGTGATCCAGATCATCCTTTTCCTTCTTTTCAATGAAATATAGGGGGCAGGTTAGCTGAGTTTTCCCATTCTTGGTACAACATCACTCGAGGCCCTTGGATTCTTCAGACGATTTGAGGGTGTTCACAATATATTTTACAGGGAATCTGTTCAGACCTTGCTTTCTGTTCGGATTGTTTTTGCCCCCAAGGTACTAGGCTGTCGGGAACTTTGAAGTGCAAGGCAATTTCCCTAAAGGAAACTGACAACAGAAAATCATTTTTGAAAGAGTGAGTGAGGTGCTTTTCACATATGTCTCCTATTGGGTTTCACCTCTTGCTCGCTTCCATGATGTAATGGGCGCCCCTTTAAAATGTGAAATGTAAATAACTTCTTGCGCACCGAGAGAAACTACCATTTCTACGCCCTGTTAATAGATTTTAGAGACTGGATTGTCGATGCTATGGACTTTTTGAAAACTATATGTAAAGTAAAAAATAAAAAATAAATGATTTCATCCTTTAAAGACATGCAAGTGAACAGTGTATTAAATCATATATTATCTGATCAGTATGAAAAAACATGCAGAAAAATGCATATTACAGTTGGAACTGTGTCGTATATACAAGAGTGTGTTTGGAAGCCATAGAATTAATCAGGCTGCAGAACATTTATAATGAAGCATGATTGAAAGTTCCATTGTACTTTGCCATGCAGTTAATCCTACTCTGAATAATATTGTATTTTATTTAACTTGAATGAGACATGTAAAAAGTAGTTTTGTAAATGGTAAACTGTGTATTAATTTCTCTACTACTTGCAGCTAATTGGGGCTGACCTAGTATTAACCTCACCTCCAGAGGTATCGGATAAATTACAGAGGCCTGTCACATACATCAAACTCTAGACCCTCATAAAATCCATTTGTTAAGGTCATGAGAACAGCTTATCAGATATACGTTCAGCCAAAGAAACTAGCCTTGACATGTATTAAATATCCTGAAGGGGAATGTACCTGGGATGTATCAACAGCCTCTTTTGGCCGAAGTCAGCATTTCTTTATTTACAAACTGGATAGGAAAGTGTGTGGAGTTTTAACCCTAGAATGTAATTGTTTGAAAAATTATATCTTTAGAAAGGAAGGTCCTACCAACTTAAAAGAAATTGCCTTCTGTAGCTAGCAATTAAATCGTCCATCAGATATAAAATTCACGTAGTGCATAATGGAAGAAAATGAAGGTAAATGGGGGAAAAATAATTATGGAAATGTACATCGCACAGCGAGATTCCACATTTTGAATTGTGTGTTATGTCTGACAGAATCTAATTAACTTTATTTCATTGAAGTTCACATCCAGAGTTACATTGTTAAATATAAATGCCTCTCCATAACATGAGATGGGAAATTCCCTCCTACCTCTGCAGTCATTGCACTGGTGGAAGCCACATCTCAGTTACAAGATATGGGGAGGAACGAAGGATATTAGTATTAATACAAGGAGATGAATATTAAAGAATATTCCTGGATTCAACTGGCGATGGCTGGGGAGCTGTGAATTTAGTTCTATGTGAAATGTCCTACTATTTAAGGCCGCACACCAAAAGACATGTTATTTTGGGCTGTTGTTTGGTACGGCCCTCAATATTTTGAAATGTCACTATTTCCCCTGCACCCACCCCTTAAAACCTACCCATGCCCTCACTATTGGTTCTCTCCTGATCTCCTATTTGCGCCGCATCCCTCGTTAGCACCACTTAGTGACCCTCTATTCCCATCACATTATGCACATAAGCTGACACTCATATTTAAATGTACATGCTGCATCCAGGGTTCCCGTCTTCTGCCTGTCTGTGCCTTGTGTGTAGCAGTGGTGCAACAGTTCGCTTTCGAAAGACCGCTCTGGGTCTTAGAGCAGTGTCTCTATCGCGATTTAGTTTCTTTATTTCTTTCTTTTTCATTCAAGTGAAAAGGGGATTTTCATTTGATACTGTGAGTTGGAAACTGGTTCCCTGGCAACCTGGAGAGAAGAACCCTTTGATGAACAGAGGAGCAGACCATGGTGGAAACTGGGTTCCAGACAGCCAGCTGCAGTAGACCTTGATGAACGAATGAGGTCCAGAATGAGGGTTAGCTGATTACCCAGGAATGAGAAGCTATATTTAAAATGTAAGTAGCCTTGAAATAACCCCACATTTCCCCTCTAGAGTATCCATGGTAAAATCCCAGGAGTCAGAGAGGCTGGGAATTAAAATGGAATGCTAGAGTCATCATCAGCATCAATGCTAAAGTGACAAAGATACAGGTACAGTGGTAAATATGGTGCCCTGCATCTCCCATTTACATTGCATCCCAAATGAGATGTCATTTACTTAAAACAATGCATTTTTAGATTGAGAAGGGCAAATTAAAAAACACTGCATTTTGTGCACTTGAATACAGAGGTTTATTTTGCAAAATTAAGCACATCAAATGGAATCATTGGATCCTACCAGCATAGACATACAGAGTCCATCGTATAGTCCTCAGATACTATTGCACGACAAAGTATCATTTACATTTGCAGCTGGTAGGAGACTATGAATTAGACATTTGCGCAACCAAAATGAGCACAGAGAATGTATTCTATTAATAGAAAATTTAGTAAAATCCTGAACCCCTGCAGCCCTTATCATTGAATGCACCGACATACTAATGCAAAAAGTGAAAGGGCAAGGATGCTTTAACATGGTAGCTGTGACTCGAGAATATACATTGGCCCATTAGGTAACTTTGAGGAAGACCTATCTAGCCTCCTCTCGAATATCATCAAAGATTCCACTCAGCTCCTGTTACTAGGTGACTTTAACCTGGGATTTAATGACGACACAGTCAAACAGGCCCACTCCATCCAATCAATCCTAATCGATCATGGCCTTACCCAACAAGTTTTAGCCCCTACACACACAAAACGACGGACACTAGATTGGATAGCTAACCGAAACTGCGCCATGACCATATCCAACATTTTACCACAAACGTGGACTGACCACCACCTTATTTGTTCTCATCTACCATAGAGCCTCCCAAACTAGACAAGATTACTTCAGCTCCGCCTATGCCTACTAGAAGCAAAAAAGAAATCACAGCTGATAAACTACTTCCTCACCTCCTACCTGTCCTCTCCGCTAGCGCCATCAATTCTGACCCTAACATGCTAGTTGAGACATTCAACAACACTATGTCAAAGGCCCTGGATACTATTGCCCCTATTAAACTGCGCAAAAGCAAACGACAATCTCATCTTAACACCTGGTTCACCCCCTACCTCAAGGAATTACGGATCCAAAAACGCAAACTCCAAGCTATCTGGAGGCATACACCCTCAGTTGAGAATAAAACCTCACTTGACAATTCGGCCAAAAAATATAAGAAGGAAATAATCCAAACCAAAAAGAATACATTCAATGAGAGAATTAGCAAAGCTAACTCTAACTCCTCAAACTCTTCTCCATCCTCCGAGAAATGGAAAACCCAATCACACCCACAGATAATGCCCCCAAGGACAAACAATGGAGCACTAGCATCCAAAATGCTCTAGCTAATAAAATCACAACTCTTCAAACGAAAATTGCTAAGAAGAAAGCATCCCTAAATGACACTGGAACCCATACCTCCCACATGGCAGATATACCTAGAATAGTCACTCAAAGCAACTGCAAACCATTCAGTTTCTCTAACATATCTATACTGGAAACCGAAAAGGTGATATTATCCTTGAAACCATCCAACTGCCACGGTGACAGCTGCCCAGCACAAGTCATTAAGGATGCAGCCAGAGACCTAGCACCTTTCATCTCTAAATTAATAAATTCCTCCTTCAGATCTAGCACTATACCCACTAGCTTTAAAGAATCCTGGGTGCTGCCTCTCCTGAAAAAACAGACCCTTGACCCAGCCATCCCAACTAATTATAGGCCCATTACTACGGTACCATTTCTCCTTAAAATCATTGACAGAGTAGCTTACCTCCAGATCCAAAACTACCTGGAGACAAACCAACTACTAGGATCACGCCAATCTGGCTTCAGACCACTACATGGTACTGAAACGGCCCTAATCGACCTTAAGACACAAATCGACGTGTTGAAGGAAAGGTAAAACAGCTATGCTCCTCCTCCTTGACTTATCGGCGGCCTTCGACCTAGTGGACCACGCAGTGTTATGCAACCATCTAGCATCTGCCGCCCATTTCTCAAGTGAAGCTAGAGCATGGGTACAATCCTTCCTAGCTAACCGTACGATAAGAGTGTTCTCCCCATTAGCCTCAGCGGACCCAATACAAGGTTCATGTGTCTTCCCCACAATGTACAATATATTTACTAAGCCACTCTTTGACAAACCTGACAGATTGGGGGTAACTTACACCAACGATAAGCAGATCCTCATACCACTATCTGGCAACTTTGTTGAAGACACAGCTCTAGTAAATAAGATTTACCTCATCATTCAGGCATGGATGGCCTCACATGGCCTCTGCCTGAATGACGATAAAACAGAGATACTGATACTGGGTACCGACTCCAACCTTAAAAAACTCAGCCCTAACTACAGTGTCTTCAATATAGACGGTAATATAATCAAAGTGGCAACGGAGGTAAAAACACTAGGCTTCTACCTTGATTCCACTTTATCTTTCAAAAAACAAGTTAACGCTTTGGCTTCCTCCACAGCCTACACTTGCAAATTAATCAGGGCCTGCAGACCCTACCTGTCCACAACCAATTGTATCACTCTAGCCAATGCCCTAGTAATGTCCAAACTGGATTACTGTAATGCCCTTCATGCGGGCGCCAATAAAACTGTCACTAACAAATTGCAAATATTGCAGAATAATGCTCTTGGAGCAGCCCTTGACATACCCCGCAGAGCACATATATCTAATATTAGGAAAGACAACCACTGGCTAAAAATCAATGACAGAGTTCTCCTTAGAACACTATCTCTCACACATAAAGGACTGAACAACACTGCGCCCCCCTACATCTCGGCTAGACTGACTAGAAAATCCTCTACTCACCATACCAGAGCCTCTATCCACTCCCTACTTGAAACCCCCAGATTTAGACTAATTAAAGCAGGCGGAGCTAGCTTCCCTGTTAGAGCGGCCTGCACTTGGAATTCACTCCCCATGGCATTGAGAGCTAATCTACCCTACTCTAGTTTCAGGAGTAAGGTGAAAAGCTGGCTCTGGATTAACGACAACTAACCCACTGAACCTGGCCCTATCATTGCGCATAACTACCTTTGACTCCCCCGATACCAGACCTATGAGAGGGATTCACATTCCTGTATTTCTTGTATATTTGTATATTGGTTTTGTATATATGTTAATAACTCATATAATGCATATTCTGTATGTATCCTTTTGTATGTACGCAACCTTAAGTCTAAGTATTCTTGTAACTGCTGCGCCCGGCTACCCCTGGGTTTTGGAGCGCATTATCAAATAATAAACTAAACTAAACCAAACATATTCAGCCCAAAAACACAGATTGAAAGTTACACATACATGTTAATTGAAAGATACATACACATATTCTGAGAATATTACATACATATGTAAGAATACCCTGCACCAAATTTAATACAGAGAACCTATTCTGATAGATTAATGGTGGGTGTCATTTGGGGAAATGAAGATTGTATTTTGATGTCTTGAAACAGAAATGTTATGCCTCATGTTGAATCACTGAAGATCGAAGCAATCATAGAAGGAGTGCATTTAGAATGCCTAGTATCTTTTAGAATATATATATATATATATATATATATATATATATATATATATATATATATATATATATATATATAAGGAAATGAGTGTTTGTGTGTGAACCAGTAGTACAATTCATCTAGGCTGGGGAAATTGTTAAGGGGGCAGGGGACATCAGGAGTTGGGCGGAGCAGGTAAAATGCAGCGGTAACGACAATAGTGCAGCATTACCCCTCTGCCCAATCCTGAGGTTGGGCTAAAAGTGGGAGGTTTACCTCCAGTTTACTGCTGGAGGTAAAAACATCCCCTTTCTGCCGATTACAGCGGCGCGAACTGCGCCACGATAATAGCACGCAGAATGTCCCATTCGGTCCAATTGACCCAACGTTAATGGCCATTTTCCGCCCCCTCCCCTCTGCAACTCGGGATCTTGCGCTCATAGCGCTGGACCGAGTTGCAGTAATGCAATTTGCACTGGCGGCGACTTACCGCCATACTTCTGATTGAGCCCTGTTTATGAGCCCATAACATTGTAGTGATTTCTTTGATAAAGCTGGCAACCTACTTTATTTGGATTGAGGTTAATTCCTTTAAATACATTTCGAGTTTTGAGAAATTACTGTCTGTTTATTTGACAGAATCCATAATTTAAATATAAAACAAAAAATCTTTCACAAGACCTGTACAAGAAGGAAGCCATCAGAAACATTCCTATAAATACTACAGGGTTGCTGAGCAACATCTTTGATGAAGAAGATATAGGGGTTGCAACCTGTTATCAATCTCAGAGAATTCAATGGTTTCATACGATCCAACCACTTTATGATGGAAGGCATTCTTCTGTTGCGGGTCACCTTGCCTCCAGGGGATCTGATGACTAGGATGAAGCACAAAGATGCATTTCTGTTCATGGTCCCCATCAGAACTACTTACCATTTTTGGGACAACAGGAAGTGGATGTTTGTTTCTCTCCCCTTTGGTATGTTGTTGCCGCCTTTGTGTTCAAAGTGATGAAACCAGTAGTGATGGCCCCAGGGCGAGGGGGATTCGACTGTTCATTACCTAGACAACAATCGTTAAATGTCACTATCCAGAGCCACAGCAGCCCATCATCTACAGATCATGGTATCTCTCCTTAAAGAATTGGGGTTTGTAATGAATTGGGGAAAGACCCATATCGAGCTTGGCGGTCAGAGTGGTCCTCTGCATACTTAGATTATATAGCTATGTCACCCACCTTGTTTAATCAATGCGAAGAAATGATGGTGTTAGAGAATGACGAGAGTGACCATAGGAAACTCACAGCAGTATTAAAGGTGTATACTCGGCGAGCAATGTAAGGAACTCATGGTGGCAACAGTAAAGACAGATGCAAGTGATCACAGTTCAAGGGTGTTTATTAAACTGTATAGGTAGGTTAGAAAAACGCCTAATCTAAAGCTAAATTTAAGATGGGTGCAAACTACAACCATCAAATAATAATAAGGCAGTTCTATTGGAGTCTAGTCAATTAAAAGGGGCCTATACTAAAACACCTATGCCAATCCTTACAACTAAATACAAAAAGAGTGTAGGATAGGGTTCACAAGAAAGAAAGAAAAGTGCTCACAAATGATAAGTAAGGATGTTATAGCCGGGAGGTCTCAGTTCTTCAGTGGTTAAGTATTTTTTCTACAAAAAGTATTTTAACCTCCGAGGACCTGATGTGTTCAAAATAACAAAACAAAAGTTCCTCTTCCATATGTAAGTTGGGTGATGGCTTTCACCCCTGGTTCCCCCTCTTCCAGGCTCAGACCCCTATCAAATGGCAGCCTCCTGCCATTGGGTTCACTATGACTTTTATTCAAAAGATTTCACCTGTTGCATTCACAAGTCTCCATATCTTTTTAATCAATCCACTGTGGACATCCCAGTGGCGGGTTCACTCTTGTCGACAAAATGTTCATTGGGGCATCATGCTTCACCCCGTTCTGCAGGCATCCGTCAGCCGGGTTCATGGTTGCCAGCTTTTCACAGTTCCTTTTACTTTCTCACAATACAGGATTTATTTCCCTTAGCTTTCCAATTACTTGCCGGTCAAAGATATTTGACTGTACAGGGGGTTTTACCCGACCCCTGTATGACCACTTTGACCTTTTCATTGTAGCTCTCCTAAGGCCTTCTGGTATCAGTAGTTTCAACAATAAGGGGGATCAGCCAGAGTCTTTCTAGTAATCACCCACGTGGCGCCGGATCCTTCTGCAACTGACCTTTCCCCTGCAGTGTTAACAGTTCTTTGAACAGTTCTTTGATTCCCCTTATTTTTCCATGTGCCACCTTTGTTCAACACAGTTCAGTTTCTCATTGGTTCTCCCTCCGACTCACCGGCTGTGATGAACCGCTTGGCTTCTCTTGTCTCTGGAGTCAAGGTTTGTACCACGATAGCAAGCGCCTCTCCCCGTCCTGGTTATCAATGTAGGAGGGCTACGGGTACCGTTGATATCTGCTACAGCACATGTCGGCTATTGTTTGTGGTCTTATGATTCCTTCTACAGAGGCTTCGCGGGCCTGGGTCGAAAAGGGAAAGGCTGCTTCTCTCCTTGTTGCCCCTTTGGTTCTCGAAAATGTTCTCCTCTTGAACTGCCGCTGTGGAATAGCTCTCTTGTCGTGTGCTCTCATGCTCCACCTTTTATCCTTGTGGGGGAAGGGAAAGGGCCGTCACATGTGTGGGGTTATTATTAATTGCCCGACTCTATCTGACCCTTGTGTTGGGACATGTCAGGTAAACAGCTCTGGTGTTAGTCCATTGTCTTTCATGATGTAAGAAAGTGTTTGTGTCGGAAAAGTGGAGGGGAGCGTTTCCAAGCATCCTACGTGGTAGGATGGGGGAAAAGGGATTATAAGAAAGGGGATATTGTGTCTCACCTGTCAGCGTCTCACTTCCACTCCCCAAGTACCCCGCATCCAGGTGATCCTCCCACACTGGTCCACCCCCAGGAACTCGATCCAATTGCAATGGCTGTGCCCAGGCCACCTGGATGACAGATCCCTGGGGACTAGTCAGGGAGACACCTTGGGGTTTCTCACAGGAAGTAATCATAGCATGAGTGGATTCACAGTAAACTCTGCTGGGAATAGATGATCTAAATATGTAGGCAACTTGAACGGTTTTAACTATCAAGTGTATCAGTTCCTTGACGATCTAGCAGAACGTGAAAGAGCAGCTTACTGTGTACCCTGTGTACTTGTGATGCAAGAGGGTGACAAGTAACAGTAGGTACAGTGTCTGTAGTAGCACGCAGCCCTTTGACACAGTGATAAATTAAAAAAGAAATAGCTGAGAAAAGAAATCTGTGATTTAAAAGAAGAGGCGAGAATATGCATCTCTATTTAGCCAGTAAGAAACGCCTTAAGCAATGCTTTAAAAACTTGCTAAGCTGTTATAAAGCATGCATAGCTCAGAAAGAGGGCTGGCAGATGCTTGAAGTAATAACAAAAAAAGACTAGAAATTTTTGGGAACTGATTCCAGAGCAGCAGGACCAAATGGCCTATCAAACGCGCTTTTCAAACTGGCCCCGGAGATGTGGGCTAATATCTTATTCAATTTGTTTGAATCTGTATTATTGGCTAGGAAGATACCACCTTCATGGCTTTCCGCAACTATCATACCGATCTATAAGAGGGGCGATAGATCAAGTCCTCTTAATTATCGCCCACTCTCTCTCATTGATAGTGACTGTATGATTTTTGCGGGGCTATACCCAAAAGATTTGAAGCAATGAGCAGCTGACATTTGGGCATCTGCAGAAATATCAAACAGTTGCCATAGTCTTACAAATCACGAACAGTTGCCACAGTCTTAAGAGCACTTATGGTGCGATTCACAAGGAGACTGTGGAAACGGTATGCCTATTAAATTACCATTACACGTGTAACCTAGTTTCAAGACTTATCATTTGCCTGTGCTAGACGCACCAGCGTATCAAGTGAAAACTATTGCCATCCAGCGCCAACACAGGCAGGGCTCTCTTCCTCTACCTTACCATACGTGTCCTTGGGGGCAGTGTCCCGCAGGAACCCTGAACTTGGCAGCAGGAGGCACTACAGAAATCGGGAAAAGATCAGCGCAGGGATACGTTTTTCCTTAATGCTCTCGCCATCACTCTCCATAAAACAAGAGGATCATTACTCATCTCAGTACAAAGCAAGTGGAAACAACGGCAAAGCAACATCCAGCAGGGAAAAAGATGGAGATAGTTTAAACTGCTGTGCACCAAATGGGGGCATGGTTAAGAGGGCTTTATATAGCAGGGCACTTTATTGACTTAACCCCAGGGAAAAGGAAAATTTACAATTGGGCACAAGGGTCAGGTGGAACATGGGCCCAATGGAGGTGGGGGGAAAGAAAGAAACGGGAAGTCACAGGTATAAAAGACCTGTATGAGCAGGAAAGAGTGAAAGATGTTTGGGTGAGGTCAGGAGGTGTGGAGGTGGACCAAGAGACCAGACAAGAGTATTGAAGATGTAGCAGAGTTCTTATGAGTCTTTGGAGTAATTAGATGAAGGTGCAGGTGAGGTATTGCATGTAAGAGAAGGTGGTACCAAGTGGAAAGAGTGGCTGTGATTGTGAAAGTCTATGGAAAAGTGAATGGTGGTGGAGATGGGTGCAGAGGCATAGTGGGAGATTTTAGAGGGTGAAGATATAGTGGGAGAGAGAGGAAGAAGTTGTAGGGGGAGAGTTGGAGCTAAGAGGAAGTAGTTAGTGGAAGAGGGAAGTGTTAGAAAGGAGATGAATGTGAGAGGGCCGGAGGGACAGAGGAGAGGTGAGACGAAAGCAAGAGAAGGAAGCAATTGAAGAGGTAGTGAGAAGACCGGAGCGAGAAGGTGGACAGAGGAAACAGTGAGAAGTGAGGCGAGACGGAGGGAGTAGGAGGAGAAAGGACAGTAGCGAGAAGGGATATGTAAGGACAGAGAAAGGAGTCAAATGGAGTGTGAGGGTGAGGGTCTGAGAAAACACAGGCATCAGTTGGAATATCATTGTTATGATCCTTGTGGGATAACTAGGCCCTTAGTAAGCTCTGGAAGGAGTCAGATAGATGAGGCCTTCACCTTTAGGCCCTCCCCTCATAGATAGGTGAGATTAGACAGCCGGGGCTACTGATATTTAGAATTCATGCTAACCTTTGGTGCTTAGGAAGCCTGAGTTAGGGTGGAGGGAGCCCATGGCAGGTTCAGGGACCGGTTAGAAACACCTCTTGGCCAAGTCCAGTTTAAAGTGTGGACAATAAAAACTCTTGGACCATCTATGGAACTCTTGAGATTCTTAAGGCATTCAGTGACACACTATACAAGCCGCTCTTCAACTCCCTTGGCAAACTCACATCTGCAATGGGGATACAAAAATCACAAAGCCCCGGGACAGACGGGCTACCAAATAATCTATTTCAGCTCCAACCTTGATCTTTGGGCCCCTTTTCTCACACAGGTTTTTAATGCATTGTTCACCATCAAGCAGACAGTTGGAAAAATAGTCTTATTGTGCCGATCGTTAAGAAGGGTAACAAGTACATTGCATCCTCGTATCATCCCGTTACCCAGTTGGACGGCACATCTAAGCTTTTTGAAGGTGCTTCATTAAATGGAGTGGAGGACTGGGTTAGGGAACACAATTTCCTCGCTAACACTCAGCTGGCCTTTAGGGCAGGCATTGGTACAGTCAACCTGTACCTCAATTTCTATCTCATCCTGGCAACGTATGTACTTCTTTTGGGCTCTCCTTTCTATGTGGCCTTTATGTACCTGAGTTCAGCCTTTCACCACATAGACAGGAAACTCTTCTGGGCAACTCTGGACCAGACGGGTATACCAAGACCACCTAATCTGGATGATGGATGTGCTCCATACTGATTCCAAAATCTGGGTCCTATATGCTAAGGGGGGATTGACTGACCCTATAGAGGTAGTGAAGGGTGTCAGGCAGGGGTGTTTTCTCAGTCTCCTACTTTAACTTCTATATTAATTCCCTTATACCTACTCTGGAAGCCAGAAATGCTGATGTACTTCAATGTGGGAGCAGAAGGCTACCCGCCAAGTTATGTGGCGTGTTTGTCATGGCCACAGGCCCCTGAACACAAAAACCACACCATCTAGTGATGGGGGCAATGGGTCACTTGACTCACTTATGTCCCTTTGGGACCCATAAACACAGGCGCCCTGGCTGGACTCAGTCCTGGCGCCTTTGGTGCCAGGTTCATGTAGAGATGTGAGCAGGAACACTTTATTTCAGTGCAGGAGTGCTTTTATTTTACAAGAACTTTCCAGGAGCTGAAAGCCTTTTTTCCAGAGAACACCCTCATGTGCTGACTAATGGGGTGTGGCTCCCTAGGCCTGGTCTTCATGTGCTGACTCATCAGGTGTGGCAGGGAGGCTGAACCTGGTTGGCGTGGCTTCAGAATCTCAGCTATATAAGCTGCTCATCCTTAAGGCCGGTGCTTCGCGTTACTGTGCACTCGCGTGCAACGTGACACTCGCCGCCGCTTGGACCAGTTTACTTACCTTTGAAACCAGGCGTTCTCCTGCATACTCACCTCCAGGAAACCGATGCTTCATCGCTTCGTCTGCAGACTCATCTCCTGACATCCAGTGATCTTGATCCCGACGCCGCAGCACCGTGCTCCGCATCCACGAACTCGGACCCTGTGAAGAAGAAAGACAAGGTTAGAACATCAGTCCTAGGGTCGCGCCGCATTTGAACCCCGTGCACATCCTAGTTAACTTGCCAGCTACTGTACCTCTGCAGCTTCGTTCCTCATTCCCTCCGGCTGCCGCCTCAAGCTGCGCAGCTTCTGCTGGGCCGGCAACATCACCTGCAAGGGAAGAAAGCAAAAGAGCAAATATCAAAAGTGGAACGGACAGCAATACAAGACAACAAACTTTACAATACAACAAAAACTGACGAGGAAAGACAAAGGCAAACAGGAACACTTACCTGAAGTATAGTGGCTTAGTCGCAGCAGGACTGGACTACCACGTGCAAGGGACCAGTGAAGGAACTCAGTCTAGATCATACAAGCGCCCCTGCCAGAACCAGCAGGACAGAGTGCTCGCCCAAACTAATCAACAGGAGCAGTATCACCTTTTACCACCAGTTACCACATAAGCGCAGAGGGCGAAGTCGGACCCGAGCAACCTCACCCCCGGGAGGGCTGCAACCGTGCCCCAACGCCTCCGCAGAGACCAGGTGAGCGTAACAGACCTGTGTGGGCCAGCAAAGAGGGAACTGTCACTAGGCTGTTGCTGAAGAATCTTTTGAGTATGGGAAACTGCCTCAAAATTAGTTGGATTATTTTTATGAAAAGGGCCCTGAACTGTTTGCGTATGGCTTATCATTTTGAAAACCCAGAAAGTATTGCCAGCCTGTCCACCCAGCTGCTCAAAGATACATTCTTCAGGTTTTGAAATAACATCAGGGAGGACATGAATTGTGTCCTACTTGTGGTTCCTAACTCTTCCCACCGGACTCTCCTGAACGCCTAAACTCCTTCCTTTTAAAGAGTATAATGTGTAAATGGCCGAGAGCCCAAAATTTTGGGGATAGGTTTAACCTGTGTGGCAAGAAGGAAACACTGATGCACTTTGTGGTGTTCTGTCCATTTTATGATGACGTCTGAAAAATTTTCTTACTGGGCGTGCTCAGGACTACCGTATTTCATCTCTGGAGACCGGACTTTTTGTTTCTGTTGTCTCTCCCTGATACAGGCTTTGCTTTTGCCCTTGCATGTTTTTTTAAGACCGCATGGCAACAAAAAATGAAATTTTTTCACCAAGATGGCTGTGCTATAATTTGTGTATCATGTATAAATCAGATGCCTTGCTATTGTAAATATTATTTTATCAAAGTATTACTTATTTTATGGGCATGATATCTGACTAATTGTGATTGTATGCTTTTTTCCCTTATTTACTTGTCAGTTTATCCTATGATGTGGTTTACTGTTAATGTGTTGTTTGATGGATCTTTGTAATCCGAATAAACAGACTTCTTGGACAGAACTCCCTCTGCACAAGATCAGGGCCATCAAGAAGGAGATAAAATCAGTACTGACGGGCCAGCTAATATCTTTAAGATCACTAGCTAGGATTGTGGGTCTAGTCTCTGCATCGATCCAGGCAATTCTTCCAGGCTCTCTTCATTATCAAAATCTTTAGGGGTTGAAAACCCTTAATTTCATGGTTGGCCTCAATTATGCAGAAGCCAGGACAGAATGCCAAAGGTGGTCAGACCATATGCAAGTGTGCAGTGGCAAGGCAATCGTAGTCTGAGGCTATTCTCTTCGATTGGGGCGCATGTTGTGGCTCCTTGTCACAAGGGGAGGTGGGCTCCCCGGGAGAGGAATCTTCCAATAAATTGTCTGGAACAGCTGGTCGGATATTTTACTCTCAAAACCTTGGCCAAGGACAGCATCAACTGTTTAATTCCATTAACAATATGGAGACATTTCTGGCCGTACACTATGCCAACTAGAATGGGGGGAACAACAAGGATTTGAGCAATTTCTGCCTGGCCTGGAAGTGTGTAAGCCAGACCGAGTATCTGGCATGCTTTCACAATACGATGCCCAACTGTAATTCTGGATACTTGAGTGACATCAGTCGATTTTTCTGAAGATTTACCATCTTTCTGGGCCTCTGGCGTTAGATCTCTTTTCTCATCTCAATGCCTACAGTTTTTCAGTTGGAGACTGGCTCCAGAAGCAACTTCTGTGGCTGCTTTTCAAAATAACTACTCAGGAATCGGAGGTTATGCCATCCCACCATTCCTGATTACTCTGAGACTGTTTCAGCAGGTGAGGATGCAGGAGAACTCTGTGGTTCTGGTCGCTCTTCTATGTCCATTTCAGGAGTAGTATCTGACCCTGTTTGAAATGTCCATTGGGATTTCTCAACTTTCCATGTGTTTCAATGTTCTGTAGGACCTGGATGGGGTGTGGGAGGCTAACCTGTTTGTGCTCTGGGGTCCTTCCAATTGGTAGTGTGGAAGATTTTTATAATTTTTATTATGGTATTTATTGAGTGCGGACCTAGCTTTAAGAAGCAACGGAGCACTTTACAGAGGTATGCAACCATACGGATGCATAACAGGGCACTTTTCAGAGGTAACAACAGAACAGATATACAGTGGGGGGGACAGAGGAGGGGGACAGTTGAACAGGGTGGTGGGGAAAAGAGGGGTTGATGGCGTCTAGTGAGTCAGGTGGCATAGGGCGAAGTGATGGCCTTGGTGTTGAGGATGAAAGACTCCTTGAAGAGATGGGCCTTGAGTTCTTGTCTGTATTGTAGGAGCGTGGGGATGAGTCTGATGCTGATGGGCATGAGGTTCCATAGTCTTGGGGTGTACGCAGAAAAGTCCTGTTTTCTGGTCATTTCCTTTTTGCAGCAGTGGATTTCAAGTCTGCATGTGTCCTGGATTCTGGTGGTACGCTGTCTGTCGGAGATGCTGAGTTTCTGCGTGAGGTAGCTTGGTGACTTAAGGGCGACTGCCTTGTAGACGATGCAGCAACACTTGAAGGGGATTTGTGCATGCAGTGGGAGCCAAGAAAGGTCGATGAGAGCAGGGGTGATGTGGTCTTATCTACGTAGACCCTTGATGAGACATGTGGCTGCGTGTAGGACACTTCTCAGGGGCACAAGGGAGGACGACGGGAGTCCTTTGTGGCGGGTGTTGCCCTCATCCAGGTGGGATAGGACCAGTGCTTGAATGTTGGATCTAAAGCTGTCTGGAGGAACAGCTTGACTTTCTGCAGGAGGGGGAGCTGATGCCAATCTGTCTGAGTTTTCCTAGCTGTGTGTGTCTTGAAGGAGAGGTGTTTGTCGATGTGGAACCCGAGGGACTTGGCTTAGGGGGTGAGCTCAGGTTTAAAGCACTCAGAGTTCATGGTTGATAGCCAAGTCTGTATGTCTGGGTGTTTGTTGGTGTTGGTGAGCAGTAGGAATTCAGTCTTGAAGTGGGTTCAAGTTTGCACTGGACATTCAAGACTATCAGCGAGAGGCAGGTTTTGAGCCTGTGGAAGATTTCAGGGGTTCCTGGAAATGTCGAGGGACTATTGGCTACAGCATCTTCCATTGCTAAGGAATCTTCGACCCCTGGAACTTCAAAGGGTTATGGAATGGCATGGGGAGCTTGGGTGTGCTGGTGTGTGGGGTGAGACTTGGATCCCTCTACGGCACCTCCAGTAGAAGTGGTCCATTTATGTTCTAGTCTTTTTGAATAAAACAAAGCATTTTGCACCACTAACCTAGAGAGATCATCCATTTCAGCTGAACATGTCTTGTTGAAAGGGGTATTTATAGGTAGTCACCCTTTAGTACGCCGCTTTCTGAAACATGTGAAATTCTGATGCTTCCGGGCCCCAAATATACTCTTTGTGGAATGTCAAATTAGTCTTCAAGCTGTTAATTTCTTGGCATCCCAATGAACAGTTATCCCCCAAACTGACAGTGCTGCTTTGCCTTATTTCTTTCAGAAGAGTTTCAGTAACAATCCTTTTCTCCATTGGTCTATGTTTTAATATTACTAGACATACTAAATGGGGTTCTGCTACCATTTGTTTTTCTGCTTTTCCTGACAAAGAAAATTATGTGTTGTGAAGTGTTCAAACCAATGCGAAAGATCCACAGCCGATCTCAGGAGTTTGACTCAATCGCAGCTACTGATTTCCTTCCGAAAACCGTTTGGCCCAGTCTCCTCTACTATGCTGCCCAGATGGGTCGGATGTGTCATGTCCCTAACTGATATTGACATGTTGATATTTGGGGTTCATGCTATGGCATTTAAGACTTTTCTAGCAGTTGATTCCCTGCAAGATATATCGAGATCAGCTGATCAGTCCAGCGATTCAACCTTTATGGCATTTTAATTGTAATTCAGTAATGCAAGCTCTGCAAGTGGTGGTAAATGTCCTTTGAACGTGCAAGATTGCAGCCTCCGCTTCTTGCCCTAAAATACCACTTTTTTTGTTTTTTAGCTGTGTAGGAATGTCATAATTTTATTAAAGCCATAAGAGGAACAGATTTTTGAAGCACAGATTTTAACCCCCTTTAAAACTCTCCCTCGTTATTTCATGGTTAACGACTTTTAAAGACGTCTGAATATCTTTGATAGAGATTATAGTTGTTTGTAAAACCATATTTACCTATGTCTGGTAAAAAAAAGGATTTGATGAAAAGCAAAGAAAAGGAACTGGACATGCAACGCCGATTATTTACAGACTGTTAATGATGCGATGTATCAAAACACCTGGGACCACGTTGTGCACATTGAGAGGGTACATTTCTGTTTTTTCTTGAGTTAACTGTTTAATACATCTTTGCTGCTGGCAGTTTAGTAAAAACGTTAATTGCAAAATCTATGCTTCTGTTAGCTTTATATTGAAATTACGATTTTCCTACACAGCTAGCTAAGAAAATCAATATTTGTGATGTTGAGATTACTTACCAGTAATCCCTTTACTCTGAGCCCTTCCGTATTCCTCAATGATTTAGGCATCTGCTTCCCAGACAGACAACCTCCTTTTTCCATTGCAATTGTAAAGGCTCCCTTTATAAGGGTAACTCTTGACTCCTCCCCTGCCTTCAGAGCAGTATTCGTGGTTGTCACATTCCTGACTTTCCTGTGAGGCTTACCCCCAACTTCCTACAATACCCAGGAGAGTTCTGCAATGAACAGAGCTCCCTCAGGAGAATTAAAAAGGTGGGAGAAAAACTGTTACCAAAATGTGGAAGGACCCCCAGGCTGTAGAATGAAACAAGGAAAAGATTGAGAAAAGGAAATCGGAGCAGAAAAAACAATGATAGGATGTTTTGAATTACAGCTACCTGGGGTTTGTAGATGAAGTCCTAGACCTATTTGATAGGACACCTCCCTGAGCACTGAGTCCATACATAGGTCCTGAAACCGTATGAGGAAACGAGGAACAACAAAGAAAAAATATCCCAACACAAATTGCCAGACTGTGTGTGGTGTTAATTGTTGTTGGTTATTATATGTTGTAAAACAATAGCGAGTTAAACAAAAAACAATAGCGAGGTATCGTAGTGTCTGAAATATGGACAACCTAAGGGGAACAGAGTGGACTAGAAGTCCAAACAATCCAAATGGTCACAGGAGAGGTATTGTAAAAAGCGTACAATTTGTAGTTAAGTAGAGTGCAATATGTAGGTTTCCAGGAAGTCAGAAGTCCAGACAAATCCCGAAGTAAAAGTCCAAAAAACAATTCCAAAAATAACACGTAAAATGATGATGCAGAATGAATCTGGTAGAACAAGCCAAAGTCAAGCACAAGAAGTGACTAATACAGATGGAGGAAGGGGTGGTAGAGGGGAGAGGAAGGAACAGAACAGGAGAGCGGCTGGAGTGGATGGTGGTAGAGGGGAGAGGAAGGAACAGAACAGGAGAGCGGCTGGAGTGGATAGGAGCAGAGGTCTGGGATACAACGGAGCACAAACAGGAAACCGATTACACGAGAACTGTACAAATGGCACAACTGACACCAAGAAGACCCCACTTGTTGCAGAGCAAAGCTTTCATCCACCAACTAAACATCCTTTGTGGCCGACGTGTCATCAGGTATTTAGCTGACTGGCGTGACAGACCATGCATCATGTGTTGCTGCAAGGCCTGCTGGGAAGTGTAGTTCTTCCAAGCATGTAGCCGCCATAGTATTCGCCAATTCCATATGTACGGCTGAATAACTCTGAGTATCCTCCCTCAAGGGCCCACCAGGGGCCAACCAACAGACAGCCGCATGCAAGTATGATGATAGAAACAATAGGACGCTGTGAGACAGGTTCCCAAGACCGGTCAGAGCCTATCATCTAGAATAGCCTGTATCTCATATTCCTCAGATTCACAACCTATATTGGGATATGTTTTTGAGGTAAACATATGCCAAGAGGACAGGTTTTCAATAGAGATATGTGGAAGACCGGATGTACCTTCCAAAATTTGGGTAAGGATTGTAATGCCACCGGGTTAATTATATGCAGTACAGGATAGGGCCCCATGTATTTGGGCAACAATTTACGGGTCCCAAGCAATTCCAAATGCTGTGTTGACAACCATACCCAACCCCCCCCACTTGATATGTGGGGGTTTCAGATGTATGTATGTCAGCCCAACGTTTCTGAGTTTCCTGTGCAGTGATGAGGTTCTCTTGAATTTTTGAATGAACAGTATGCATGCATCGTGCGGTCTCTGTTGCTACGGGCTCTGTACTGTTTTGGGGCAGTGCCTCAGGGAGCATTTGTGGGTGACACCCATAGGAAGTAAAAAAGGTAGATACTTAAGTTGAGGAATGGAGGGCATTGTATGCAAACTCTACGGTCCCAATCAGTAATAGCCAATACTCTTGGTTGTGAAGACAAAAACATTGTAGGTATTGCTCCAAGATTTGGTTCAGGTGCTCAGTTTGGCCATCGGTCTCCGGATGATAGGCAGATGAATAGAGCAAGTCGAAATCTAACAAGTTTACTAATGCTTTCCAGAATTTGGATGTAAACTTTGTTCTTTGATCTGTTACTATGATGAAAGAATAGGCGTGCCAGCTCAGCTTTATTGGGCAATCCCTTATAGGCTATTAAATGTCTCATCTTTGTAAACGAGTCTATGACTACCAAAATGGTATAGTGTTTGTTAAATGAAGGTAGTTCTACAATGAAGTCCGTAGATAAGGAATGCCATGGGTCATGGGAACCGCTAGAGGTCGCAAAAGCCTAATGGTTTACCAGGTGATTTCTTGCCCTGGGCAAAGATAGCACATGTGAGGAGATATTTGCGTGCAACAGCTCTGATGGATGTCCACCAAGCCCAGCGGTGCAATAGATCCAACGTCTTCAGAAAACCCATATATCTAGCCAAGTTGGTGTTGTGATACCAAATTAAGGAACGTTGTTGGAGTTCCTAAGTGAGAAGATAACAGCAGCAAATGCCAACTAAGAAGTTCCTGTTTTTCTTTTACCACTTTGGATATCTCTTTTTGGCAGACTATAGTTTTCCACGCATATAACCACTGCAACATAGCCAAACGAGAGGTGCAGAGGCAGATTACGTGTTCCGGGGCCACAATATTTTCTTTCACCTGATTTACTGTATTGTTGGAGCAGTATTTACGTGAAAGCACATCTGCCTTCCCATTCTTTATACCAAGGTGATAGGAGATAGTGAAATCGTAGCCAGAAAAGAGAAGATGTCAGCAGACCTGTCGGGCATTAGTACACTTTTCTGTGCTCAAAGTCTGTAAATTGTTGTGATCTGTTAATACTTGTACAGGGTGCTTAGCCCCTAAAGAATGTTTTTTCCATTCTTGGAGGGCATTTACAATAGCTAATAGTTCTTTATCTATGATCATTTAATGTCTTTCAGCAGGGCTTACTTTGCTTGAGTAGAATGCGACCGTAAATGTTGAGTTTGGCCACAACATTGTGACAGAACTACCCGATGACTACATCAGAAGCATCTGCTTCTACAACAAACAGGGCTTCTGGTTTGGGATGTAACAATATGGGAGCCGTTGTAAACACAGCCTTTAGTCAAATGCTTTCTGAGCTTCAGGTCCCCATCTAAAAGGCTGAGACATTCGGGTTAGTGTAGTGAGCGAGAGAACGATAGATGCAAAGCCTTGTATGATGCATCTGTAGAAGTTTGAAAAATCCCAAGAAGATTGCAGAGCCTTTATGGTTGTTGGCACCGGCCAGGATAAAACTGCCTGTACTTTAGTGGTGTCCATAACCACTCCGTTAGTCATTCAATTGAACTCTATATCTTGTTTAGTGGAACATGGCAGATTAAGAACTGATTAAGAACTTCCCTGATGTGTTTGATGTGTTGTGTTAGGGATGGAGAATAAATCGATATATAATCAAGATGTATGATGACAAAACATCCCGGAACACGTCAGTAATAAAATGTTGAAACGTAGCTGCGCCATTCAGGCCCTTGGACATGACGGAGTACTCTACTGCGGCATTCAGGCCCTTGGACATGACGGAGTACTCTAACAAGCCGTAGAAGTACGAAAGTCCATTTTCCACTAATCCCCAGTTCGGACATGGACCAAATGGGAGGGCCTGCATAAATCCAGTTTGGTATACACAAACTTCCCCTGTACTTGATACAACAGCACCAAAATAGGGGGTGGCGGGTATCCATTCCTAATGGTTATGGCATTAATTCAACATCTTTTTATTGGCATATGAAATAAACTTCCATAATTTCCATACAGTTGCAACCACATAATCTTGACACATTAGAATCCAACAGAACAAAATAAATGTAGAAAAGAACAAACAAAACAACTCAACTCATCCAAATATGAGAGCCCCCTCCCTCTGACAAACCCCTAACGGCCTAACACTATAACAGCCACTACAGTCTACATAGGCTGCAAAACCAGAGCACTGTAGAGACGTCCATGTTGCCAAATCCATACTCAGCTAATCAACAATAATCTACTTATGACCTCAATGGGTCCATTCTCAGAAGAGTACAAAAGTCCTTCCAATATAACCGACCACTCGGATCCATTTGCCATATTTACATTGGAGTACTGAAGTACGTGGTTTGAAGTCTAATCAAAACCTCCAATTCTGCCTTGGACCATTTCAAAGGGTCTCTCTCCCAGTCTGTGAACAGTCAGTCGAACTAAACCAACGTGTAGCTATGAGCCTTGTTGCCAGAATTAGAGCCAGATCCACCATTTTATTCAGCTCTTTTCTTTTTTGCGCCGATGGAAGTGCACGAGCAGGAATATCCATGTGGCCCCCCCATTGCATGAATTCGTTCACTACCACCACCCAAAATGTTCTGAAGTGCTTACATAGCCACAGCATGTGAAGAAAAGATGCAACCGCCTCCCCACACTTTAGAGAATCCGCAGACCTAGCCGGATTCATTCTGTGTATTATTATCGGCGTGAAGTATGCCCTCTTTAATGCATTATATTGAACCAGCTTCAGGCGCGCATTACCAGACACTGTTTTTGTGCATAAGCATACAACATTACATTTGTCATCCTCGAATACCATGTCCAAATCCTTTTCACAGTTCCCTTTGATTTTAAGTACAGGGTTCTTCCTGTTCCACAAAAGCATATTATGAAATGTGGGGATGGGCTGGGGTCCCCACTCCAACCTGTAAGGCCTGACACTAAAGGGCTATATACCAGCTGCTCAGGAAACATGAACCAAATCTTACGAGTCCTGACAGTGAGCCCAGCAGAAGAAAAAATGACCCTTGCCCAAGTCCCACTCCATAGGAAGATCTGTATATGAAAACAAGTGACCATAAACAAACAAATCCCCCCCCCCCCCCAAACAGAGAGACCCTTCATTGCCCATTTCAACAACACCCTCCTACTCTGCGTGCCCCGGACATCCAAGCTCCTACTCAGGGAGATATTAGCGGAATATGGGTGCATCACTTCTGTAATTTTGTAGGCCCGTTCCAAAACATGTTTAGCCAGTCATATCATGTATGCCCATGTCCTGTTCTTGTCTGAGAGCCATAACACTTTCTTGAGAATATATGGGTGAGCTGAACCTGCCAAAAGCCTCAACTCAGGTGACTCTTGGTCCGATAACCATTGTGCCACAAATTACAATTGGGCTGCCCAATAGTAGCACTGAAAGTCTGTTACCTGCAAACCCCCTGATTGATATGTCCTCTGCAGAGTGGTTAAAGTCACCCTTCTGCGCCCTCATACCCATAGCATCCCTCTGATGAGGGTATCAAGTGCATGGAACATATCTTTAGGAATAACAAATGGGACATTTTTAAAGTAATATAACAAGCGAGGTAAAAGCATAATTTTCGTTGGTGCCACTCCACCCATTAAAGACAAAGGCAACGTATTACAAAAGGCAGTTTTATTTTTGTAGTCCCTTAATTGACTTCTCAGTGTTCTCTTTATGTGTATTGTGAAGAATCCTGCGTATCCCTCACTGAAACCCAGCTTAAAGTCTCCTCCCAGGTGGCCAGGTGAAGGCAGGCGATTCCTGATCCCAACCCTGGAGGTGGTGTACTGTGGGAGGATCACCTGGGTGGAGACAGGGCCCAGGAAAATGAGGAGATTCCATGGGAGGAGACAGAGTATTTTTCCTCTGACAGGGAGATTCTTACCACTGTCAGAAGAGGTTTAGGCTTATTGTTGTTTTAATGTATCCCAACCTCCTATTAAAGGGGTGGTAAACCCTAAGGTCGTAACACCAAAACATATTATAACAAAAGAAAGAATCCCTAAAATCAAATGCCCTCTTTTGAAGGGTCAGTAATGCAAGGCAGACAACTGCTTGTGTTTTTCGCAGAATTTAACATTTTATTAAAAGAAAAAGGTGCAAATAAATCCTTGCTAAACCTACTCTGTCAGGGAGTTCCCTACCTAGTCTAAGAACTAAGGGGCTCACTCATAAAATAAACAAAACTGGCCCTCACACTAAACAACAAACATTAAAGTAAATCATAACATGAATAAGTAAATACCAACCAACCATTAATGGGGAAGGTAAATCCCTTCCCCAGGATTGTCAAAAGTCAATTTTCCGAAATGTTCAAAAAGAAAAGCAAAGTCTTGAACCAGTTCTTGTAAGCTCCAAATGAAACACAAGTTCAACAAACAAAACTCAGTTCTTCAGCTTTCTCTTGGAAAGTTCCCTTTCCAATCCCAGCCAAGAAAACAGCACAAACGGTCCTGGATATCCTCTTTCCAAGATTGTTTTGCCACTGTTCAAAGAATAAATAAACAACTTCTTCTTCAACAACTTTCCAAGTATTTATGATCACTGCAGTGTCTTTGGCATAATTGGCAGGATTCTTCTTCTTAGGGTTCTGCTTTCCTCTTGACAACCACCCTTCTACTACTATTAATGTGGGAACAGACTCCTTTGTTCCATGGTATGCTGCTACTTCAACCACCTTAAATGTAACATCCACTGTCAGTATTATACACAACTCCAGTTCTGGTATTTCTGCTTCATTTACGTCTTCTAAGTTCCAGTAGCTACCCTGAAGCTGTATTGCCACACTTCCAGCTTTGGATAACAATGTCACACTTTTATCAGAGGACACTGGACCTTTAACAACCTCAGGATTCAGTTGGACGGATTTCAAAAGGACTGGATTCACTATAGAAAGGGTTTGCCTCTTGGCTTGGGTAATGTTCTTCTAATCAGATCAATAGCTTCTACATTTACTGAATACTTGTTCTTGATGTTAGAAGGTTCAATCTTCAAAAGAGAATCAGATTTAGGGGCATACGATCACTCTTTAAGGAAGTTCTCCTACTTCAAAGAATCGTAGGCAATTGTATTCCCACTCATTAACACAGAGATATGCTCTGACTCCAGTCAGGAACTACAATTGTTCACACGCAACCTCTCTTAGATGTAATAAGTGTCAGGAACCAGGAGTGGAAATGCTGGAGTCGATGGAAGTTCCGAAACCGAGGATCTTTCTAGTCCTCATCCAACATGGCGCTTTGCCTTGGGAGTTCCGAAACCGAGGATCTTTCTAGTCCTCATCCAACATGGCGCTTTGCCTTGGGAGTTCCGATACCGAGGATCTTTCTAGTCCTCATCCAACATGGCGCAATGCCTTTAAAAGCAGGCTCCGCCCCCCTGCTCGGCGCGTTGTATCTGTTGCTGTTTCTTTCAACGCTCCGAGTGCTGTTTATTTGTATCGTCCTTCCGTGATTCAACTCCTTCTACAGCCCTCCCGTAGCGAGCCTGAACTACGCTCGTTTCCTTTCCTCTCTTACCTATCCATTCCGCCAGCAGCGTTGGTTCTACTTCCAACCTTTTGGACACAGTGCCTCTCCTTCGCACCGTGTTCTCTATTCCTTTTCGGCTGCCTTTCGTCCACTACCATCTCGGCAGCTCCTTTCTTACTTGATTCTGTACCCCAGTCCTATGCTGTGTTTTGCTCGCCTCCGCGAGGTTTATCCATTTTACCATTGGATTGTAATTTCACCTATCTGGATCCACAACAAGAGCAGCTGTGCCATCTCTTCGAATCATCATCCAGATCATCTATGAACTAGGGTTTTTTCTGCCTCGTGCTTTTTCCCTAGATTGGAGGCTGGCCCCCTGGGGTTCCCCTAGGACAGGTCTTTGCCTCTGTCAAGGTGGCCTCCGGAGGGGCTAGACCTTACCTGCACGAAAAGAAGATTCGAGCACCCAAAGGTGCAAGGATAAAAGAAAGGAGACTCCAGAAGACTGAACCTGGCCGTCAAGAATCCACCTCAGGAGAGTCAGGTGAGGAGAAGGGGGAGGTAGACTTAGAACTTGACAATAAGTCTTGTACCAATTTGTGAAAGTCAGCGTTAGGGTTTCCGAGTAATATGAGCAGTGTTCCCCCTTCTTAATTGGAGACACCCAACCACTTTGTTAACATTAATCAGTTTAACAATTTGAAATTAAAAACTTTTCTTTATACTCAAGCACTTCGACTTGTATTAGAAGTACACATGATACATCTCCATTGTCAGGAGGACTCTTCACAACGACAAATAGTTTCTACTCATTTCCACTCTTACGCAAGTTAATATAGAGCTGGTAACAGTTACCGGCAAGATTCTCAGAGTGAACCTGAACAGAGAGCTTCAATCACCGGCTCCAGGGACAGCTGACTTCTTCTGCTACCACTTTAGGCACACTTGAGACACACATCCCTCTGCAGCATGGGTGTCTCCGGTCCGGCCTTGTCAATGGGGAGTCTCCTTCAGTCCTCTGTCCCTTGGCTTGCTTCTTTACATGGGCCTCGGGTTGCAGCATGACCACGGCTCTGCAATTACAGCCACTAGGTGCACCTGGGAAGACCTTCAATCTCAGCATGTCTCTTTCAGTACAGCCACAACAAGGCAGGGTTTGTGAACACAGACCTGCCTCAGAACTCGCAGGTGAAATCTGCGTTCCTCATGTCCTGGGGTCTCCTAAGCATTCACATTTCCTCATGAACTGCAGACCTCTTGCTCTTCTCCTTCTGCTACTACTGCCAGCCTTTCCAGCTCCTGCTCCAGCTCTTTCTCCAGCTCCTTCTCACTTTCCCCTCCTGATGCAGCCTTTTATGCCTCTCAGGTGGGGTAATTGGGTTCAGGTGCAGGCCCTTACTGTTAATTGCCTGACCCTGGCAACAGCTGTTAGGCGTACTTGCCTGCCCATCACTTCTATGTGCTTCTTCAGCCCTCTTCTTCGTCTCATTCCCTGTGGGATTCTAGGACATGTAGTTGACTTTAGAAACGTTAGATTTCACACTTCTTTAAATTGGCAACATGCCATCGCAAGGGAGGGATTGCGGGGAAAGTTAAAAAGGGGTTCCTCCCAGTCTTCCTGGTCTGATTTTCCCTCCATGTGATCCTCCCACAGTACACCACCCCCAGGGTCGGGATCAGAAAGCATTTCCTTGGCCACATGAGGAGGGTACCAGACCAGGTTACTGTGGAGAATCCCATCAAATTCTTCACACGTCCTCAATACTAAAGGTACACTACAATGAATGGTGGAAGTGTTGTCTTCTCTAAATCAATTTCCTCTGACAAAGTTAAAACCTGCAGCCCCTTTGTTAAAATTATTAAGGGAATTCAATCCACCCTTAAAAATACACAAGAAGTAGAAAAATCTAACTTTGATCAAGTAAACTACATGTCCCAGAATCCTAAAGGGACTGAGATGAAGAAGAGGGCTGAAGAATCATGTAGAGGTAGAAGACAGACATTTAGGCCTAACAGCTTTTGCAAGGGTCAGATAATTGACATTAATGGTTTACACCTGAAACCAATTGTCCCAGAAAGAAGGAAGGAGTTGGAACAGGAGCTGGAAGGCTGGTAGTAGTAGCAGGAGTAGATTAGCACGAGGCTGGCAATTCATCAGGAAGTGTGATCACAGAAAGGACGCCGGAGCATGGAGACAGCAGATTTCACCTGCAGGTTGTGAGAGGGTCCTTTCCCTGTTGTGCCTAGTGGCTGTAATTGCTGTGACTGTGCTAAAGCCTGAGGCCTGTGGCAGAAAGCAAGCCGAGGGACAGAGGAATGAAGGAGACTCCCAGTTGGCGTGGCCGGACCTGAAACACCTGTGTTGGAGATGGGTGTGGGTCCCAATTGTGTCCATAGCCTTAGTAGAATTGGAAGAAGTCAGAAAGGTGAAGCAGCCCACAACCGCAGTGTTCCTGGAGCCAGTGAGTGAAGCTCAGTGTTCAGGTTCACCCAGAAAAACACAATCCCCCTTTTTAAAACATTAAAACACACCTTTACTAAACTAAACCCTTTACCATTTAAAAAAATACATTAGATGGTTTTTTTTTCGATGCATTTTTTTTCAATGGTATGGTCTGTCGATGCTTTGGATTCGATGCAATGACCGGATAACCTAATTTTCCATGGTTCAATTATTACTGTTCCTGGAATGGTTGTGTGTTCCTAATTAAAGAGGGAACGCTTGCTAAAAACATCCCAAAAACCTTAATGCTGACTTTCACAATTGTTACACGTACATACAGCCTCAAAGGAAAGTAGCGTGCGGCCAATTGCGATTTCTGGCAGGAGTTAGAAAGAATCTCTGTTGTATTACGTAGAAATACAATCACTTGCCGTTCTTTAAGGGTAAAGATCTACCTTAAAGAGTAGTTGCACGTGCCTAAATCTGTTTTTCCTTTAAAGATTGAACCTTGTAATATTAGGAACAAATATTCTTTAAACCCAGAAGTTGTTGTACTAACGAGAACAAGCATTACCCAAGTCAAGAAGTGAAACCTTTCCATAGGGACGCAAGCACTGTTTAGATCGATCCACCTGATCTGCAAGTTGTTAACGGTCCAGTGTGCTCTGATACAAGTAGGACATTATTATGTGAAGCTGGAAGTGTGGCATTACAGCTTCAGGGTAGCTACTGGAACCAGGATGGTGGGACTAAAGAAGGGGATGGGAGCTGGGTGCTTGTAAAGAAGATTGAGCAAATAATCTGTAATGCTGTGATTGCTGAAGTTGAGAGAAAGTCAATCTTGAAGCAGAGACAGGTCATACATGTGGCACTAAGGCAGACAGAAGAGGTGAAGAGGCTGACTTTTTCTTGGAGCATAGGAAAGAGGAGTGCCTTGCCTACATGTAGATATCAAACTGTCTTGTCTATATATGCCTCTCAGTCCTGAAGTATAACATTGAAGCAGAAATACCAGAACAGTGGTTGTGTATAACACTGTCAGTGGATGTTACATCGAAGTTGGTTAAAGTAGTGGCATACTGTGGAACAAATTAGACTGTTCCCATGGTAATGGTAGTAGATAGGAGGTTGTCAAGAGGAAAGCAACAACCCAAGAAGAAGCATCCTGACAATTATACTAAATACACTGCAGAGTTAAAAGAATGCAGAGGTCATAACCACTTGTAAAGCTGTAGAAGAGAAACATCTTGGAAAGAGGATATCCATTGGTGCTATTTTCTTGACTGAAATTGGAAGGGGATCTTTTCAACTGAAAGCTGAAGAACTGTTATCAGTTGATATTTGTTTGATAAACTTTTGTATCGACTTGGCACTCATTAGAACATGTTCAAGACTTTTCTTTTACTCTGAACATTTGGGGAAGTTGACTTTGGACAATCCTTGGGAAGGTATTTACCTAGGGGAGGTGAAGGTCATTCAAAATACTGGTTACTCGTTCTTCAATCTTTTATGTTGTTTAGGATTTAATTTACTTTTGAAAGAGGGCCACCTTGTTTATGTTAAGAGTTATTCCCTTAGCCTTTAGATTAGGCAGGGAATTCCCTGATAGATTAGGACTAGAGAGGATTTATTTGAAACCTTTTTCTTTAATAAAATGTTTTATTTTGAGAAAACCCCAAGCAGTTGTCTGCCTCACATTACTGAACCCTTACAGTATCCAGAAAATGTTGTCTTATCTTGATAGCCAGATAGATTAAATTCTCCATCTCCCATCTGACCATTAATTCAGGTCGAGCATTGGCTGGGACCCGGGCAAGAACTGCCAGGGGAAAAATGCATGATTTGGTATTGTTAATGTGTATTCCCGACAGTATGCTGAAGTTGCCCAGAAGTTGCATCAAAATTGAGACGTTCACTGTAGGATTAGTGACATAAAGAAGCATGTTGTTTGCATACAGGGAAATAACATGAGTCACCCCATCTACCAGTATTTCTGCCTCCCTCATGTCGCATCTAAAAATACATGCTTGTGGTTCCAGCACCATAGCAAACAGGATCAGAGACAAAGGCCAACTCTGTCCCGTCCCTTTTCCCCACCTCCCATTTTTCCGAAATCACTCTCCCCATCTTGACTCTGCCTGTAATCGAGGTATACAATAATTTAATCCAGCGAATTATCACTTTCCAGAGTGACCCACATCTACTCCCATTTTACAGAGTCAAATGCTTTTTCAGCATCCAACGACACTACTAAGTTGTGATGTGCGTATTCTCCTGACTCTGCTATGACAGGATGGAGGAGTCCCAAGTTATGTGACATATTTTGCATAATTCTCGCCTAGTGATGATTTATCAGACCACTTATAACTCGCTGCAGCCACTTGGTTAAAAGTGCACTTAATATTTTAATGTCCGAATTCAGTAAGGACAAAGGGCAATAAGAGCCAATCTCTTTTTGATCCTTGCGCAGTTTGGGTAGCATGACAATTGATGCTTTCCGCATTGATTACGGCAATAGTCCCTTGTCTAAGGCATGTTGAAAACCCTTCAGCAGTTTAGAACTCAGTTCCTCACTAAAGATTTTTTAAAAATCCACCGGTAGGCCATCCCGGCCTGGCATTTTACCATACAGGAGATCCTGGATAATCCCCTTAATTTCTTTCAGTGATATAGGTTCATTCAACTCTAAAGATAGTGCAGGAATCAATTTTGGCAAGTCTTTCGATGGCAAGGTGTCTACTATCTCTGACCCCCATACATGACAATGCCTCCGAATACAGTCCCCCGTAGTACTGGGCAAATGTCTCGTTAATGTCCATTTGGTGGTGAACCTCCTGTTCATCCGAGTTATGGATTGACGCTATCATGATTTTCTGACTTTCCTTATTGACTAACCATGCCAGGAGCCTTCCTGCTTTACTCCCGCTCTATGCAGGTTACTCGTAGATATTACAGTCATGGTTACCCAACGCTTCCCAAAGTGTCATACAGCATGTCCTCAACTCCATTAACTCCACTTCCCACCCCATAGGACCTGAGCCTTCAGTTGCAATCAAAGCTACCTCCCTTTCAACCCCATCCAATGACCTTCTAAGGGAAGACTTCATGCCATGTGTAGACAACATACATATACCTCTAACCATCACCTTAAAAACATCCCATTTATCCAAGTATCTCCAACCAACCACTCATTCTCAGCAAAGTATTTACCAATTTGTATACCGGGTTTCTCCATAAATGTAGAGTCTCTGAATCCCTCCGCACACATTCTCCACGTCGGTATACTAGCCCTGCTATCAGTAAAGCAAAATCATGCATCTAGAGGCGAATGGTCCACTAAAGTCATCCCAAAATAACATGTTCCTTTATAGAAATGTAAATGCGGACTACTCACTAAAAAAGTTATCAATCTTTCTATATACTCTGTTGGTGCAAATAAAAGGAATAGCATGAGGAGTCAGGGTGTTCCGCCCTCCACAACTCGGTTAAATGCCAATTAGTCATACCCTTCTGAAGAGAACGGGAGGCCCTGGACTTAAGCACCGGCTCTACAGATCTGTTCAGGCCAACGTTAATAGTGCAATTGGAGTCACTGTTCCACAACCAAATAGCATGCCTCTATGATGCACATTTATTCAACAATTTGGGGAGGAAATCATCATTATCCACGTTAGGTGCTTAGGAGTTAATAAGGCATATATCCTTACCTTCCAGCATACCCATTACTACCACATACCTTCCTTAAGGGTCTGAATGGGATAGTACGACCTGTAAGGAAATCTCCCCTGCCACCCATATCAAAACTTCCCTCTCATAAGTGGATAATGAGGCACGAAACCCCAACCCACCCCATTTCATAATTCACTTGTTAATTCTATCAGAGTGTAAGGGAGTCTCTTGAAGAAATGCAATGACCACAATGTTTTTCCTCACATATGTCCTCACTCTGCAACCTTTGGTAAAATCATTCAAGCCACACACATTCCATGTCTTGCATTTAATCGGCAACAACATAACAGTACTTGAAGAAAAGAAAAAGAAAAGGTTCTCTTCACTCCTGCCCAGGAAGTTTCTGATCAACAGCGTGGCCAGCGAGTGTTGGGTGTAACCCGCTAATTTACTAATCACACACAACCCCCAGTTATCTGCGCCCCCCACTTAACCAACCCGTCTATAGCCCATCACCTCCCTCCGAAATGCCTCAAATTGTAAAAGTAGCCCCAAAACTGTTAACATACATATAACAGCTGCCCAGAGCTGTATAGCTCATGTACACTGCAACATGGTTACAGTGTTTATACCTCTGTAATTGATACAGGTTCTCAACTCCCTTCCTTTTTTGGGGACATAAAATAGGGGGGATGCTGCAGGAGTCTTTGAATGTCTGATTAAAGCCTTTTGCTGGGAATCTTTCAAATAATCACACATATGGCTTTCCTCTTCCAGAGTAAGAGGGATACATATAAGTCTGCATAGAATGAGAGATCCGGGCACTAAATGTATTGAACAATTTTCTATGTGTGGGCAACTGCTCCACCACCTTTTTTTATCAAACACATTGAGAAAGTCCTGAGAGCAATCAGGAAGCGTGTTCTGAAGGAATGTCACGATGCCTGCCCCCAGACATCCGGAACAGATCCATCTATCCTGGGAACAGGCATCCATGAAGACCCAGGAATTCCCAAAACCCCATCTAGGGGCTATATGGGTTCAGTCCTGGCGCCTTAGGCGCCAGGCTCATATTGCCATCTTTAAAGTGTTCAGGGCATCCTGCAAAGAACTCACATACAGGCCATCATGAGGTCATGAAGGGAATACTTTCCTTTAGGAACTATTTTACTACTTGGGTGTGGTACTGGAACTCTTTACATGGGAACTACTTTTTTGATGCTATTTAAACCACGCCCGAAGAGCAGAACACGCTTCGCGTTATTCTGCATCTCAGCAGCGTAACGTCACCGTGTCTGCAATCCAGTATTCAGTCTACAGCTACACCCGTTTGTGTCCAGAGCCGATCCTAGAGAAAAGGAAAGAAGAAGAGAAGGTTAGAACAGGAAGATTCCCATTTGGCCATCATCTTCTCCTGGAGCAGCCGCACGTGTGAGAAAGGGAAAAAACATTTAAAACAACCGCGTCGCATTGCCAGCTGCAGCGCCGCGCCATACTCACCTATCATTAGAGCATCTTCACGACCCAGCGCGGTGCCCATTGAATCGCCGCTCGCAACATCAGCATCTGAAAAAACAAGAACAAACAAAAGGTGAGCGGGGTTCCGCCAAAGGCATTCACTTACTTACCGCAAGATACTTACTTGGCATATTACCGCTCGAGGCAGCGCTGGTCACCATTCTACGCTCGACATTTTCGCAAAGGCGCCACACCTGCAACGAAGATAGAGAACTATTGGTTAATCACACTTGGAACAATATTACTTGCTAAACAGTGCTTGGTGCAAACTGACTCTTACCAAGGCGCTACCTTCATCCATCGAGGCAAACTCGCTCCTCGGACCACGCTGCATGGGGAAAGGTATGAACGGAGCATGAGTGAATAAACAGACATTTGAACTCTAAAAGAACTATACATTTGGTTTACACACAACTTACCTCAGGGTCATTATTTGTCTGGAACTCTGCCAAATACCTTCGGATCAGTGAAGTAACTGAAGTTCTACGCGCCCCTGCACTCCAAACGCAGGATGGAGAGTTCATCCTTCCTAGCTATAAGATGAGACTTTACGAAGGGGAATACTAGAAGTTTTCGGGAAGATAGTGTTAGTGTTAACCCCTCTACCACGGGTGGCTAATTCCCTTTACTGCTTCTAGGAAAATCCTCTTGCGGGCCAGTGAGACCAAACTGACTGGGCAAGTGCAGTCGATCATCACTTCGCTACTAGTCACACTGGTGGAGACCGCAGCAGTCCAGCTTTGTCCGGCGCCCCCGTGGAATCCAGGTGAGCGTGACAACTGCGTCTATGTCGAGGACAGCCAATGAAAGAGCTCAAATAGAGTAATCAATGTCTGAAATGCCCGAAAGACAGTTCTCCTCAGTGTGAAAAACAAAGCATCACAGATTTACCTTCCCAACTAATACTAGGGTTGTGTAACTTCAACCAGGGTAGACCCAATACAATCTGAATGTGAAGCCGCGATAATATCAAAGGCAAGTAATTCCTTATGGTCAGGAACGCAAGTAAACACTTCAGCTTCAGTACTGTGGGCAATGGGACCTGAAGCTAACGCAGTGTCATCAAATCCTCTAGCAGGCTCCGGATGGATTTTTATCAATCATTGGTAAGTGATGGTACTGGGAAAAGGAAGCCTCCATATAAATACCTGAACCCCACCAAATCTATAAAAGCATCAGTCGATATTGTATCCCTGCCTTCCACTTTCAAAAGTATGAGAATCCCGAACTGTGTGGAAGATATTTCCACTTGTTGTGGAGCAAAAAGGCTTTCCAGGCACGTTCTGCATGTGCCTTCTATGGACAAGCTTGTTTGTTTCCTGGCTGTTGTGCGGGCTTACCCGGACACTCTCTTACGCAATGTCATGCATTGCCACAATAAAGGCAAAACATTGATGTTCATCTTTGTTCTTTCTCTTCTTTGGACTAAGGGCCTCTAACAGCCCTAATTTGCATCGGTTCAGGAGGATTCTCAACAGTCGACAGGATAGTACCGGACGGGTCAATCAGTATAAAGACTTTGGCCAATAGGCATTTGCGCTCACCTCTCCTCCCAGCCAGACGGTAGTCAATCTGTAAAGTTAGCTCCAACATTTCCACATAGCTTCCAGGTAGGGAAGGAATGACTGCGAGAGCATCCATCAGATCACAATTGAATAGAATAGGGCAGCCTTCTGCTCTTGTGGCCAAGAGGTTACTGCTGTTAACTGATTAAACTGAGCCACATATGTGAACAGGCTCTTTTTACCCAGCATCAATCACAGGAGTTCTAAAACCGTTGCTTGACCCCTGTGTCTGGAATCAAAAACCTGACTCATTTCTGCTGTGAGGGCCTCAAAATCATGCAGAAACGGACTATTGGCTTCTAACACCAGTCTTGCCCAGTCTGCTGTCACACCTCCTACATTGGAAATATTAAATCAGCTTTGGAACGGCCATCAGGGAAGGAAGCACGTCTACACAAAAAGTGTACTTTGCACTTATTTAGGAATGTTTGATAAGATTTAGAACTTTTCGGAAAAACGCTCTGGCGGGGCTAAAGGGAAATGCAATGAGACAGCACCCACCATGGGCACTAATACAGGTATGAGTGCATTCATCGGAATGGCTGCTGGAAGTGGAGCTGTCATTACAACAAATCCTTTCTCACCATCCTGCAGTAATGGATGAGCTGTGGCTTCCAAACCATCTATGCAGTTATGCATAACAGCAACCTCCATATGTAAGGCAGTAATTGCCTGTACCAAAGCAGAAATAGGATCATCAGCCGCCTCCATGACAATCCGGGCCGACAGATAGGCTCTGCAAACTGTTGCAGTCGTCACGTACCTGAGTTGTCTGCGAGGATTGCCCAACACAACTTCCTACAATATCCAGGATAGCTCTGGAATGAACAGAACCCACGAAGGAGAAATAAAAATGCGGGAGGACACCCGTCACCAAAATGCCAGAGGACCCCCAGGCTGCAGAGGGAAACAAGGAAAAGATTTAGAAAAGGAAATCGGAGCAGAAAAAACAATAGGATTGTTTTAATTTCACCTACCTAGGGTCTTGTATATGAAAGCCGTAGACCTATCTGATAACAGGAAGCCTCCCTGGGCACTGATTCCATAGACCAGTTACCCGCAAGAAAAACGAGGCACGACAAAGAAAATATATAACAAAAGAGAGGGACTTTAACCACCGAAACACAGACGACCTAAGGGGAACAAAGGGAACTGGAAGTCTAAACCATCCAAAGGGTCGAAGGAGAGGGATTGCAATAAGTGTAGGATTGGGGGGTTTCCAGGAAGTCAAAAGTCTAGAAAAAACCAAAAGTAACAGCCCAAATAACCAATTCCAAAAGTAAAACTCCAAATCAGGATACAGAATCAATCCGGTAGAACAAGCAAAAGTCAAGCACAAGAAATTACTAACACCAATGGAGTGGGAGGTGTTAGAGGGGAGAGGAAGGAGCGGAACAAGAGAGAGGCTGGAATGAATAGGCGTAGAGGACTGGTAACAGAATACACGAGAACTGCATGATTGTCACAGCCAACACCAACAAGGCCCCACTTAGTTGTTGCAGAGAAAGGTTTTTGTCCGCAGATTGTGGTTATATTCACTGCATCCTTTGCAGCCAGCACATCATCGGGGTGTCAGATGACCAGAGTACAACCCTAACCCTAATGAGCAATTTCACAGGCATACTGAGGAGACATTCAAGTGGTCTTGTGTCTAAGTGTCTGGTCCCTGTATCTAATGACCTGGGTTTGAATCCTTGCTTCGACACTATTTAAAGTCCAAACACACTAAACCAAGCAACTAAGTGAAGGCTGCAAATGGATGTTTCCGGATCTGTGGAGACATTTTCTGCTGGACCTCAGATATGTGAAAATCCTGCCCAGCATCCAGTACTGCGCCTGAGAGTACAAAGGCAACACTTGCCCCTCATTCTTCCTGTCCATAATCAGGTATTAGACTCCATAATCAAGTATTAGACCCCCTCAGTAATGGGAGGGTGGGCAAGGAAAGGAACTCAGAACTGGGACGGTGCAGAGAATGACTAAGAAGAATGGGATTCCCAGAAAGTAATCTTGACATTACCTCCTCAACCCCTTCCCTGTCTCAGTTTTAATGTATGAAAAAATGGAAAGCATTAAAGAAGGGTGATATTGTTGCACAGAAAAGGCCCAAGCAACGGAATGCAGTGCACACTGAAAATACCCTTTAATGTGTCAGTCAATCATTAATGCACAACAAGACTGCTGAGGAGAAGGGTTGTTGAGGTAGCCCCAGGTACAATATGTAGTCATTGATATAGGTCTGAAGAGTCGCCCAAGTAACAGCCCTGCAAATGTTCCCCACCGGGACACCTTAGAACGCCAACCAGGAAGCAGACCTCAAACAAGTAGATCTACCCTGTACTAGCCCAGGAGGAGGCAGCCAGAAGCCATGTTAATGACTATCAGAATCCACCGGATATAGACTCTGTGGTAGACTTCCACCCTGAATGCCCCAAAAAGGTGACAAACAGTTCCTCACACTCTGTGGTGCCTGCAGTCTGATCCATGTAAAGGCTTACCCCCTCCCAACATCCAGGGGTTGGGAGAAGGAACCTCCAGAAGACTAATCTAATTCAGAGTAAAGAGGACTACATCCTCATTAAGTTAAAAGTTTGGGATTACTTTGGGTCTAAACAAAGGAGAAATCTGAAGCACAAGACCTTAAAAAAATAAGCCAGAGGTAGGGTTAAGAAGAAATCAAGGCCCTTAGTTCGCCATAGCCACCGAAAAGAGGCACTTATAGGAAAGCAGGCTAAGGAGTGGATGGATACTCCAAGGACTCAAACTGAGGAGCAGAAGAAGCCCAAAGCACAGGTAGATCTCAGGTGAAGAAGGAGGACCTTGGGGCTAAGTGATCTTTATTCCCCATAGGCGGTCAGCTGCTTTCTTCTGAACAGGAGAATTGGTGCCCCAGGAGACCCTAAATACCCTTATCGCTGCCGGTTGTGTTTTCGGGGTGAAGGAAGCCAACCCAAACTCCTCCTGTATTATTTCAAACACCCTAACTGGGTCGCATGTTAAGGGAGCAAGGTCAGCCTCATCTCACCAAGTAGAAAAGGAAAGCTAGTTCCTAGCATAGGACTTAAGGGTTGAAACCCACCTGGAATTCGGGACATACAGCGCCCAAGCTAGAGAATAATCCCTTCCTCTCTAGCCCTGCCCATTCAGCAACCAGGCAGCCAATTGGAGAAGCCTCATGGTGCATGCTGACAGTGGAGGCTATCTCAGTGGGCTGGGCCCCAAGTTAAGCAGCGGAACGCCCACTGCTAGCTGAAGAAGGATGGGGAACTAAGGTTTCCTTGTCCAGACAGGAACCACCAGAATCACACTTGCCTCTGAGTGAGATGGAACAGAGGAAATGTAAAGCACAAGGGGATGAGAATCGAACAGATCCAACTCATGGACACCAAACCTGTTGCAAAACTCTCTGAAGATGGAGATCATTATGAAGTACATGAAGACCCTGTTGAGGGTGTCTCCTCCGAGATTCTACACGCCTGGGTTTTGAGAGTCATGAGGGGAGAGGAAGTTGGACTAGAGTCCAGGTAGACCCAGCACATGATCTTTTCAGCTGCCTTCTGGAGAGAATGGGACCTTGTGCCCCCCTGTCGACAGATGTACACCTTGGCCACCATGTAATCCATGAAGAACCAGATTACCTGCCCCCATAGCTACATGGTAAGGCTGGTAGGGCCTCCCCAATGACTGAACACTCTCTAAATTGGAAGGTCTCATACCTCAATCCCTAATCCGTTTCCACTGGATTGAAAAGGGACCCAAAGTGGTCCCACACCCCAACTGACTGGAATCCATTGTCAGTGTCAATGGCTGGGATAGCTGGGGGAAGATCCAGAGAAAATCCCTGTCGCAGATGAGACCCCATGTGCCACTAAATCATGCTTTTCCTGACATAAGGTGGCACTCTCATTCTTCTGAGTAGTCTATCAAGGCAGGGTCCCAGTTAGCCAGAAGGTGGATCACCTCCGGCTTCAGGTGTGGCCTGGCCCTGAGGACCTTCATGACTGATGATGCCATATCCCCCTGGACTCCCACCCACTGGTGAGCCACTGCAAAGTCCCTATTCAGCAGGCTCAAAAGCCTGGTCTGTAGCTTGAGTGCCCCATGAAGGGGAAGGGAGAACCCCTTGCTCCTGGTGTTGAAGAGATCACCAATAAATTCCATCTCTTGGGTGGAAACCAGAAAGCACTTCCTCGTGTTCAGTATCCTGCCAAACCTCCCTGGGAGGCTTTGCAAAATGTTGTGCCTCTCCATGCCAGGGATGATGAACGTGCATGGATTAGCCACATGCCAGTTTATACACTGGTGCGCTGGGTGTGCAGCATCGCCACCATGGGCTCCAGCAGCTGTGTAAACATCCTTGGTGCAGAATGGTGACCAAAGTGCAGCACTTGAAATTGGAAGCACTACAACCCAACTGCAAACATGAGAAACCTCCTGTGACTCGGGAGAAGGAGGGTTTTGGAAGTAGGCATCCTTGAGATTAATGGACATCAGGAATTCTCACTTGGAAGTCATGGGAATGGCCCCCCTCAGGCCTATTCATCTTTATGGGGATGTTTTTTTGATGAATAGCTGGAACCTGCTTCAGGTCTATGGTGGGCTGCCACTCCCCAGAGGCCTTTGACACCAGGAAGACAATCTAGTACACCCTCTTTCGGCACTCTGCTCTGGGTATTGGACACATTTCCCCTTTCTGGAGAACCACCCTGAAAAGCCATCTTCTTCTGAAAGTCCCTGGGCCAACGGGTGAACAGCACACCAAGTCCCATGTGAGGGACTGTTAATTGATGGAGTAGCCTCTGCCCACAATGTCTCTGGCCCGATAGTCTCAAACATCCTCTTCTCAAACCCTGGCAGCACTGGGGATGAGAGGTGGGGACCCAGTCACAAGACATCAGGAAGTCATCAGGGCTGTAGAGTGGTGTGAACATCAAAATCAAATCTTCATTTCAGGTTATGATTAAGCAAAATGGTTATTCAATGTTGCTTGCATGACAAATTGGCATCATCCTAACCATTAAGCCTGCCTTGCCCTCCAGACCTGCTCTTTTTATGTTTTCTGATATGCTCAACTGCAAAACTTAAAGAGACATTAGGTGGACCTTCCGGCACATTGTTCCTATATCCCACTTGAGCAAAGAATCTCATTATCCTGAGAGTCTAGTTCATCCTCAATGTCTATGTCTTTAAGATTTCACGTGGAGGTATGCTTCCAAGTAAAGATGACGGCTCACACGTACCTCTGGCCACAGCCCGATCAGGTGAGAGGAAAGGGCCTCCACCCTCATAACACCTTCTAGTGTGGCTGCAGAGTCCATAGTAAGGCTGAGTTTAGAGTGGTATGATCCACAGGCTCAAGTTCAGTGACCTTGCTCCAGTAACCTGAGGCATGCTTAATGTTGATGGTTAGCAACTTAGGCACACATGCGCAATCCAAATTGTAACATCCAGAAATATCTGGAGCCAATAGGGGCAGAAGGACACCCTTACCAAAGTCTTCTAAGATTTAAAGGAAAACTAATAAACACTAGGGTTAGGGGTATGAGGATGATGTCCTGATGGGGTAGAACAATATTTTTTCTCTCATGATTTGCAAAGAAAAAGATTCCCTGTCCTACCTCCTCATTTAATTGTTTCCCCTGTCCCCACCGATCAGTACATTTATTTTTCATTGCCTGGGGGTTGCGCACTTCCACAGTGGTTCTTATACCCTCCTCTCCAATGGAGCTCCTGGGAGGGTGAAACAACTGCTTGGACTGGTGTATGTACGGAACATTAGGTTGTGAATGTTTTGGTTTGAAAGGCATAGTTAGAGCATTGGACTCCTTAGCCTGTTTAACCAACTCATTGATCTGAGAAACAAAGAGTTTCTGACTCAGGAAAGGCAGGCATGTCATGGTGGTCTTTTGAGATGCTTCCCCAGTCAATGCCTAGACCTGTACTGTCTCCTGGGGTACATTTGAGAGATATCCTCCAATGCAAAGGCTCTCATCGTGTATCATGCAAGCATGATCTTGTTCTCAAAGATCCCTAGTAGATCTTCAGATTCCTGGTCCACTAGAGGAGGAATAAGGATATGGAAGTCATTTAGGATAGACTGGGTAGAGTAGGGGCCTGCCTTTAGAGAGAAATGTGAGGCTCCATGTGTACTCTTGGGGGCTGCTTCCACTTTCCTAGCCACTGTATCCGATGAGGCTGCATTCTCTGTAGCTACAGATGTGTTTCCCCCGTGAAGAGGGCAGAATGGAGCCCACTTGAGTATCTAAGAAATTCTGACCATATCCCTGTAGTGTATAGAGATTTGACCAACCCCCTAAGATTGCAGCCTTCTCATGTTCGCTACACTTCCATGTTATCAGATCTCGGATGCTCTGTTTGTCACAGGTGGTCTTAATAACACAACAACTCCCAGAGATAGTTTAAGGGATTTTAATTTCTTGTTTGTAGAAAAGAGCTCGAAAGTCCGTCCCTCTCTCGCAGATGGGCATTCCCACCCTAGTCCAGGAGTCCATAAACCCCAGGCTGGCACTAGAGATCTGTAACCCCGTTTCTTTGACGGCTACCTTATCTATCTATACTCTCTGAGGGAACAATCTAGGGGTTCCAATGTAACAATTTCCCAATCAAACGATTCAAGGATTGTGCCTTCCAAACACTAAGGTCCCACTCTATCTTGTCCTTCCATGCTTTGTTGTTCCTCTCCCAATATCTCTCTGTGGCTCTCCCTTTCTCTTGAAGGCACGCCCCTGTACGCTCACACCAGAAAAAATACAACCCTCTAGGGAAAAAGGCCCAATAAACTGCTTGCAAGGATAACAAGTATTTATTTCTACAAAATAGAAATGCATCAGCAAAGAACTGTGCTTCCGCCGAACGTTCTGTGCTGCGTCAGCATGTGCAGCACGGTGGTCGGTCAAAATCTCGAAAACAAAATCTCGAATGACAAAAAGCTTGAAACAAAAATCTCGAAAAAAAAAAATATCGAATTTTTTATTTATTTATTTATATATGTTTTTGGGGTCAGGTAAGTAAAAAAAAGGGGTAAAATAAAAAAAAAATGAAAAAAAGGGGGGTTGGGGGGGAACCCCCCCATTTTGGAAAAAAACACATTGAAAAAGAAATTCGATATTTTTTTTTTCGGCCTTTTGTATTCGAGATTTTTTTTTCGAGATTTTGACTATAAACCGTGCAGCACATTATAAGCACAAACAGCGTAACTGATGACGTCATTACATATAGTACATTTCTACAATCCTAATTGGAAGGGCTCTCTACATATAGAGCCTGCTCCATATGGGATGCCAGGCCATTGGTCCATCTTCATCTGTCCATCTCCCCTCATGTGAGCACTGCTGGCCTCGCCAACCGAGGTGAAGTTGGCCTAACAATCAATTGGCTAATAATGTAAACAGTGTTATTTTATCATGGCAACTGTGCACCTGGCAGATACAGAGATGAGCCCAGGGGAAGGGTTGAAGTCGCCCTAGCTCACATGCTCCCCTCATTCCCAGACAGCTCAGCAACTCCTAAGGTCCTCCGCCTTCATTTTGGGCTATAATTGGATGCCACCCTGCACCTCACTGCACAAATCACGTGACCCGTATGTGAAGGTGCGATGGCCTCGCCTTCTGATCTTAGTGATCGATCAAGGGGTGTTAAGGTTTTATGGTTGGTGTTCTGGATTTGGATGGTCTTGTGGCATACAGGGGTCTTGGGATGAAAGCATTGCAAAGCTGTATTTCTTGTGTGGGGATTTTTGGGGCAGGAGGGCCTTTCTATCTGTCACGCGGTATAGTACTGCAAAGCGGCGTGCTGCTCCCCTTTCATGACCTTGCAGAGCGTATTCTTCCCAGGGCGCGCGGGCCTGTAATTTCTAGAACAATAGAGGAGTTAATGGATTCTCTGAGACATGGCCATGCAGGGAATCTAATGCTAAATGCTATTTGCCGCGCTTGGGCCTATGTTCCAAAATGGCTACCATTATCTAAAATTGTGTTTACTCCTACATATACTATATAGCCTCTATTGCATTCACTAAAGCAATCATGCACCCCCTTGTGCATGCAACCATCTGCCCCCTGCTCCCTAAACATGTTCTCTAATGTTTGTTTCTTATTTGGTATCACCTATGGGGGGCGAGGGAAGACCCTCTCTCCTTCCCAACATTCTTCCTACTATGTTCTCTCCTTTCCACATCCACAGTCTCCCCTCTCTAGCCCTGACAATTGCTCCTTTGTCCCTCTGATATTCCTCTTGCTAATGTCCACTTCCACCTTCTGATCTTACTTCATACTACTCTGGTCCGTCCTTTGCCTCACCAGCTGTACTCCTTCCCTCTTCGGACTACTACTACTGCCTTCTCTCTACACGTCTACTACCCTCCCCTCTCCATACCTCTGTTACTCTCCTCACTCCACACCACTGCTATGCACACATCTCTACACCACTAGCGCTTTCCCCTTACCATACCACTACAGCTCCCCCGTCTGCGAATACTCCTCCCAAACCCACTTGCTCAATCACTTCTTCTTTCACTTTCCAGGCATCTTCTCATTCACTCCCTTCCACTCCACTCATACACACACACACACACTCAGCTCCGAGTACTATTCCCTCGCACCCACCAAAACCTCACCTTGCACACCACCTGTAAAATCCTCCTCCACACTCCTCTGCACCATCCGCCCGCTCTGCCTCATCTCTTGGTCTGTCTACACTTCATTTGACCTCACCGAAAGAACTCACAACTTCCTGCTACCTAGGTCTCAAAGTCCTGTAATCCTCAGACAGGTTCCTTTCTTTCACACAAGTTATTTCATCTAGGGCGGTTCGTCAGAGTTTTGTAACTTCTGTAACTTTCTCAACCTCAATTCAAAGTGTTCAAAGTGTTCAAATCTCTTTCTATTGGTACATTCGTGTTTCTCAGGCTCCCGTAACCTGGATAGGTTTCTGAGCCGTTAGCCACAATGTTCATATCACTCTCAATCCCGCTTTCATAGGGAATTTGCACACTCAGGTTTCTCAGGTTCCCGTCACCTTGATAGTATTTCTTAGCTGTTATTCACAATGTTCATACCTTGTAATGGTATTCTCTGTGTCAGGTTTTTCAGGTTAGTAATACCATATACCGGCACTATTACTGGACCGTCAAATCATGAGTTACACGGACATCATTAGCCGGAATCACTGGTGTTAGTAACACCTCCCACGGTATCACTGGAGCCGGTAACACAGGCAATCCTAGTACCGGCAATGGCAGCAAGAAGTGCTCGTAATTGTGGCATGAAGGTAACACTGGCTTGCCGGTAATACAGGCAGAAATATGCCGGTACTAGCGGCAAATCTGTGCTAGAAAGAACACCACCTCCAAGCTGCCGGTAAATAGACACAGGTGGGGCAAATAAGGCCACAGGTTCACCCAATCCACCCGTGTGCACCCACTACATACAGGAACAGTACTAATGGGCCACCATAAAAAAACTTCCCAAAACAACCATGCTGCCACTCATAGCTGCTGCCATTGACATTGAGACGCTGCATGGAGGAGGAGGAGGAGGAGGATGTCCCCTGCACAAGGACCAGATACACACCCTGTACAGCCTAAACAGGGAGATGGTACTTGAACTCCTGACCCTCATCCAGGATGACATTGGGAACAGGATCGCCATCCGGATAGCCATTCCACTGCTGTTCAAGCTGTGTCGGTCCTGCACTTCCTTGCCACTAGCATGTTTCAGCACTCTGTGTGCCTGCTGCATGGCATTTCACAGCCTGCTTTCTTCAGAGTGCTGGTGCAGGTACTGGGGGCCTTCCTGTGCCATGTGGGCCAGCACATCACACTACCAAGCACCCAGGCAAAGGTAAACACCACAAAGGCCCACTTCTATGTGTTTGCAGGCATGCCCAATGTGCTGGCAGCATTGGACTGCACACACGCTGAGCTGGTGGTCCCCCACACCTCGGAGGAGGTCTACAGGAACCAGTACCAGTACCATTCACTCAATATCCAGGTGACCTGTGAGGCCATCCTGACCATCACACTCTGCTGTGCTTGCTTCCCAGGATCAACCTACGATCCATGATCCTGTGGAATAGCACCCTACCAACTTACATGGTGTGTCACAGAGGACAAAGGACCTGGATGTTGGGTGAGTACATGTACAATTACAACTACATTGCTGCATGCGTGGCCAGCAAAGGCGGTGGATTAATTCCACAAATGCATGTCCGGCAATCATCCTTCACAGGCAGGACCAACCAGTGATGGCCTCAATTGACAGGCCACAACACACAGGAGTAGCATATGACTGGAGAAGTATCGATCACTGACCAAGCCATTTCAAACCACAATGGACAACCACATGCAATGCACTACAGGTACCAGAATGCAACACCGCCAACCCTCAAATGCAAGTAATTCAGTAGACTAGGCCATCGAGGGCCATGGGATGTCTGTCCTGGTGATACATGGGGCATACATGCACAGACTGACCATTGACATACCACTGTCACAGGCAACACCATGGCTGGGCATCATTTATCACGCATGTCACTGTCAATGTAAATGGGTGTTGTACCACACACTGTTGCCACATGTGTAGTCCCTTGGTGCTCTGGTGGGTCTGCAATGGAATAGGTGTTGGGGAAGGTTGCAGGTGGGACTGAGAGGGAGGAGAGCAAGAGAGTTTTGATATGAGGTTGGCAGTTTCAGTCTGGAGAAATGGGTCACTGAGCATTGTTGAGTTACATGTTTGGTACCCGTCACATGGTGTTGATGCATTCTATTGTATTCTATTCTATAGGATTTTTGTATTGGGCTAGCTCAGCAGCAGGCCTTAGGGCGCTCACAGAGACATACAACAAAAAACAAGAAGAAAGGAGAAAACTCCATTAGTTCTCAAGATTCTTAATCAGCTCCTTTATCAAAAGGGTATATCTTTAAAGGCGCTCTGTTATGGGGCCTCAACGGGGCTGGTCAGTGTGGCGCCATTGGCGTCACTTATCTTCTGTTCACAGGATTACGCCCAAGATGGCCTCCCGATCAGAATGTCGTTCCAGTGCTGCAACAAGGTACACTCGAGACTCCTCCCCCACATCCAGACACAGTACATCAGATACCGGACAGAACCCACAGTGCGTTGCTACTGCTTATGGTGGTCACTCTTCGTAAGTAACCGCTTAGGTTAATACTTACTGCGATCCTCGATAATCTCCTTGTTTCTTGCTCTCCCTTTCTACCAACCCTCTGTCTCCGTTCATCTATCCTTTTAGGGAACTGTTACCTTCTTGCAGCCTCTCAGCCGTTGTGGTTATCGAAGCCGCCAGTGGGAGATCTGTCACTATTACAACCTGTGACGTACGTTCCGTACCCTTCATATCTTATCCCCAGCTCACTCGCTATTTTTCCATTCATAGAACTCATTATACTTCTCTTCCAGAAAGGACTGGTGATGACATCTATTGAGGCTACATTACCCAGGAATCGTTTCCAGTTTATCGCAGTCTCCTCTGCTTCCGGATTACCTCTGGTTAGGTGGATTACATGTGAGGCTCTGTAACGTCCTTCTCCATTCCATTCCATTGCATTCCTAAACGCACACATTTATAGTAGGACCTCATCAGTTCTCATACCTGCAAGACTCCTCTCATTACCCTCTCTCCGGCCATCTCTGCTCACAGGAAAGGTAGTTGTACAATTTTCCAGGGGATTACTTTCAGAATATCTGTATCACAACTAATCATCCTTTCTGTTATAGAGCAATCCAGTGAAGCAGACGACCACCTAGCGCTACGTATTCCTGATCCATCAGGATTCAGACCACGCTCTCTAGCTCCGGTCACAAACTATGCTCACAAGCAACACAGGGTTTTTTCCCACAAGTGTTTCCCTGTGCTATTCTCTTTTTGCCACACAATGAGGCATGGAGAGGGTGTCGTAGGTGAATTCCTCATATCTACAAGCCGAGTCCGAAGACAAGGTAGGCGACTCTTCCATTTCTGTGGTTTATTGGTCAGCGCTGGGTGGTTCCTCCTGTATCAACCATTAACATATCGTAGAAATAACACAACACACTCTCTTGATTTGTGAGCTTAGATAAGGTGGAGCATCTCCAGCCAAACCTTTATGTACCAGGCTGGAAGCCTTAAAATGTATTCTCTGTCGTACGGGAAGCCAGTGCAATTTTCGACGGGCCTGAGAAATATGCACCCTCCAGTCCATACCTCAAATGGCACGACCGCCCCGTTCTGAATAACCTGAAACTTCCCCTTGTTAGTTAGAGTTGTCCCGACCTGAAGACTATTACAATAGTCTAATTTTGTATTTATCGTAGCTGATGCAGTCAATGCTCTGCTTTTTTCTGATAAGCAAGGACAAATCTGCCAAAGCAGATGAGTCATATAAACACAAAAAGAGCTTAGATATGAAACATGCTTCTTGAAGGTTAATTAGAGATTTAAAAAAATAAGGTTTTTTACATTTTCTGAAACCTGGATCATGTTACGGTCAATCATAATTGAGGGTCACGTTTTTTCAGTTTAGAATCAGTGCCCAAGATCAAAATCTCAGTCTTGTTATCACTGTAGAGCACGTGAGTTCCTATCCATCCATATTTTAATGGCACCAAAGACCTCATTTACCCTTGCCAGATCTCCAATATATGACCCTGATCACTCCAGGATGATCTGTGTGTATCCGTATAATTAGCAAACTTTACACTCAAACCATCCAGGAGATCACGCAATGGTCTGGAATAAACATTGTACAACAATGGTGACAAGCAGAAGCCCTGCGGGACACCGCACTTAAGTTGAACTTGCTGTGACTGGTGGTCATCCTTGGCCACTCTTGCCATCCATCCTTGGACCAAGAAAAGATTAAAAACATTTGACTGCTAAATTTGAGCATTTACCAAAATCAGCCAACCTGTCCGCCAACATCTCATGATTCGCCAAATCAAATGCGGCAGACAGGTCGAGCAGCAGGAGCAATGCTGAACCACACTTATCTAGAATTTTAACTATATTAGACTTCAAGTTACGACTCTCAGTCTCCGTACTGTGTTTGTTTGAAAACCGGATTGTCCCGTGGCAAGAATTCAATGTTGCTCAACGAAACTCTGATACTGATTGCATGCCACTTTATCAATGATCTTCAGCAAGTAAGGGACATTTGTTATGGGTCTATAACTAGCAGGGTCACTGGGATCAAGGTTGTCCTGTTTTAACAAAGGCGATATCCACGCCTCTTTAATACATTCTGGAACATAACCTTCCTGAAAGGAACGGTTCATAAAGGCAGTAACCCAGGAAACAAAAGATGGTAGAAACTCTTTAAAAAATGAGGCGGGAAGAACTCCTTTACAGAAAGTGGGCTTCATCGTGTGCACAATCTCTAAAACATCACTATCCGAAACTTGTTTAAAAGCAAATGAGCAAGCATCAAGGATCGCCCTTAAACCAAAATCAATAATCCCACTGTCTGAATCTGTTAACTTATTAATACAGTCTACAATGCAGGAGCGAAGCTGATTTATTTTCAGTGTAAACCCATCGTGAATTTTCTGACACTAAATGTTATCAATAACAACATGAGATTCATTTGCTGTTCCCTTTAACTCATGCAGAATAGAGAATAACTCTAGAGTTCGATTTAGCTCCCCTAATCCTTTCATTTAGTTTAATTTATTTTACCTTGAAAATGATTATTTGATAACTTTTAGCTGCAACTTTCTAAGTTTCAAGAGTGAAGTCTTACTGATTTTTTTCACCAGCTCCGCTCAGCCTTACGTTTAACCTTCCTGGCTTCCAAAACTTCAGAAGAAAACCACTGATTGAAATTAGTTTTATTTTTTAGCATTAAACGTAAAGGCGCCAGTGTGTCAAAAGCGCAGTTGGTGATAGTCCAAAACTGACCAATGAGAGACTCAAGAGGTATATTTTCCTCAAGAAGCGTTAACTGAGGGATAACAATAGCATCAAAGGCCTGACGTGTAACTTTCTGAGTACTCATGGAAAGACAGGGTTCAGCACCCGCTTGACTATCTTTGGTTAAGCAACTTGAGAGTTGGATATCAAACTGCAGAAGGAAATGGTCTGACCATATACATTTTTGAATATCATGATTGTGAATGGTTGGTTCTTTTGTAAAGTGTATGTAGTTAGTGGTGCGTTAGGCATGGTTGTGTTCAGTTCAGACTTTGAGGTTGCGAATGCAGAATGGTGAGTTTCCACTATGGTCTGTCAGTGGCAATACATTTCCTACCGCCAGCAATCCATCCAAGTGTGACACACTTCCCGACCCTAAATGATCCATCAAGGTGTGATACATTTCCTTCCCACAAGAATCCGTCTCAAGGAGCAGACCCCAGCATGATACAGATGTCACACTGTGCCTGTCTCAAGGGGCAGCAGGGAGCACAAGTCACAGCTATACCATTAGTCTAGATGCATGATATGGCTAACCTACACATACAGCCTGGTGTGATATGTCTGATTCACACCGTCCTGCTACATGCAAGATCAGGCTAACTTTGTGTCCGTACCCCTTGCAAGTGACTCAGGATACCCATTGCTTCTGTGGCTGATGATCCCCTGAGGGATCCCCAGATGCAGGAGGGAATGGCATTTAAAAGGGCGCATGTGAGGACCAGGGTGACCATAGAGCGGACATTCCGGCTCTTGAAGGAACGTTTCTAATGCCTCCACCGGTTTGGGGGTGCGCTCATGTACTGGCCAGAGAAGGTGGGACAGATAGTCATGGCCTGTGCAATATTGCATAACATCTGTGTCAGACGCAACATACCCCTAGCCCCAGATCTGGATTTCCACCGCCAGCGGGTGAAGATGATGATGACGATACAACTCCAGCCAGGCCAAGTCACATGCACATGGATGCCAGGGATGGGTGTACAGCCTGTCAAGAACTCATTGATAACTTCTTCCGAGTACCCCTTGCACCGTACTACAGATGATGTGCACACACAATAAATACTTGCACCAAAGGAATGTCCACTCATTGCTTCAAGTGAAACCATGATGTATTTAACAAAATATTCTAACTACAACTTACACCCTGTGCCCCCTTCCACTCCCACACACCTTGTGCCCACAACTCCACCCACTCCCCACACCACCCTCCCCACACACCCTGTCCCCACACACACCTCTCCCCCTGCCCACACCCCCCCTCCTCCTCACACACCCCAAACAACGGAATGTGCCATTGCCAAATCATCAAAGTCACTTCTTTGACTTATTGCCCACGGGGACCTTGCCAAGCCCAGGTGTCCTCGTTATTCATTGGGAGCGGTGCCTCGGGCTGCTGCTGTGAGCTTACTGTGGTGGTCACACGAGAGGGTAGATGAGATGCCTGGGCCCACAAGTGCTCCAGGGTGTGGAAGAGGGACTCTGCCATTGCAGACACCCCCTCATTACCCTCCCAGACCTTTTGTGCCAGTAGAACGAGTGGAGAAGTGGTGCGTCCCAAGGGCTGTGCCCACCTATGGCTGCTTGCCTGCACACACTCCCTCATGAGGCGCAATTCATTCAGTTGTTGCTGCACCATGTCGTACATCTCATTGTGCTGTGCTTCCATCCCACGTATCAGTGCATCCATGTACCGGATGTTGGACATCAGTGGTGGAGGGGGGCTGTGCAGGGGGCATGGCTGAATGATGGTGTTGGGTAGGGGTTGTGCTGTTCAGAATCATAATTGTCACCTCATTCTTCCGCCTCCTCCTCATCAGCGTACCTGCAAGGATAGGCTGATGCCTGGTGTGGCGTTAGGGTCATGTAGTGCATGGGTGTGATGGTGGGGACACTGGGAGCATGTGTGGGCTGTCCAGCAACTGGCATTGGTTTTTGCACCTGTGCTGCCATCACCACAGGTAGTGTGGGCTGTGCCGCAGGTTGAGTGGGCTGGGTCGTAGGTAGAGCGGGCTGTGCCGCAGGTACTGTAGGCTTTGGGGCAGGTTAAGTGGGCTGGGCCGCAGGTGGTGGCTGGCCTGTAGGTAGTGGTGGTGCAGCCATCGCGCCTGCACTTGCCCTACAAATTGATGGAACAGCTTTGTCGCTATCAGAGTATGTGCCTGTTGGGGGGGATGAGCATCAAGTAAGTCTTCAGTGAGTCACGTCTGTGGGCTTGCATAACAATGATGCTACATTGTGTGTGTCCTGTACCTGTCTTGCTGTTTGGTCATTTGATTTGCTCTGATGCGTGCAAGTGGTGGGAGTGCACATTGACTTTTGGTCTGCCGCAGTGGCTAGTAGTTGTGTGTGCATTGGGGCTATGCTTATAGTCCTGTACTCCCTTGGTGCACATGGGTGAAACCTTTTTATAGCTCAGTCATTTTTATTCCTTCATAGAGGCAGTGTGAATCCAAACAAAATGTCTTAAAAATCAATGCATTTTCGGATGTTAATCCGCCTTCAGGGCTAAACACTAATCAGATAAATAGATAATCAATATACAGACAAGTCAAAAATTTACAGTCAGGAAATTAAAAAACAAAAAATAGGACAAACATCAAGAAAGAACATAACAAAAAATCAGTTAGCATGTTGGGAATTCCAAACGTGTGTAAAGGTATTTGTAGGTGTTTGAATAGTAAGCCAATTTACCTGCATATATCAATTGGTTTGTGCATGACTGTAAAAAGAAAAGATCAAATGTGCCCACATATTAGCTTCTTTGTATTCTAGTACCATGCACAATTAGTCGCAAAGGTTGATTGTGGTACCCGAGTCTTTCCTGTACCAACCTAGACGTTAATGATAATTAAACATAGCTGTATTCAGCATTTTTACCATAAAAGCAATAAAACATTTGATAAAGGTGTTTAAAAAATAGTATTTGTTGACAATAACATTACAGAGAACATTATTTCATCAGGAGAATCGGGTTAAAATTATTTTGGCACATCTAGTCCTTCTTAATCATGCCCACAGTAAAAATTTAGATACAAAGAATCCAATATTTGATTTGATTTATTGATTTATAGAGCGCACCACACCCTGAGGTATCTGGGCGCGTTGATGCAAAAATGGATACATACATACAACCATAGTACAATTGAGTACAGGGATAGTCAGGACCGCAAGTTTGGAAAAACAAGCATTTAAAAATAATTTACAGATAATTTACAAAAATCAGATGCACAAAGAGGTATATAATGCTGTAGGGAACAAGTGCATTACTGGAGAAGGCGATTAGGCCCACCGTGTACTCTAAGCATTCGGAGGTAGAGTGTGGTTTGACGCTAGCCATTTTTTTGTGTTAGTCCTAAAGCTTTGGAAGGAATGGTCAGTGCGCAGATGAAGGGGGAGGGCATTCCAAGCTTGGGCAGCCTGCACCGGTAAACTGATGCCTCCAGCTCTTTTCAGGTTAAACCGAGGAATTGTGATGCAGTACGAGTTGGAGGACCTAGTAAGTTGTGACAAGGTTTTTTTTGTGATTTTCTCTCTTAAGTATTGCAGAGCAGCATTGTTAAGGCATTTATGAGTGATGGTTACTAATTTAAACTGAATTCTATCTTGGATGGAAAGCCAATTATACTTTCTTCTAGCTTCTGAGATATGTTCTCTCCTGTGGATACTCAAGGCAGTTCTGAGGGCATTATTCTGTAGTATTTGGAGTTTGTTTAAGATTTGTTTGTTTGCTCCTGCATAAAGGGTGTTACAGTAATCAAGTTTAGACAAGATTAAAGCTCTCGCAAATATGATGCAGCCATTAGTCCAGAGGCACAGTTTACAGGCGTGTATTAGCTTGCAAGTGTACGAAGTTGCAGAGGCCGTAGCATTAACTTGTTTGCGCAAGTTCAAAGTGGAGTTAAGGCGAAAGTCTAATCTTTTAGTCTTCTTGGCACATTGATGGTGATGCAATCTATGTTAAAGGAAGCGTATTGGGTGTCAAGTTTGAGGTTCGTGGAGACACCTAGGATCAGAATCTCAGTCTTATCGTTCAGGCAGAGGCTGTGGACTGCCATCCATGCCTGGATGATAAGGTAGATTTTGTTTAGTAAGGCAAGGTCTGAGTCGTAGTTGCCTGAGAGGGGGATAAGTATCTGGGTGTCATCTGCATAATTCGTGTAGATGACACCCAAATGGTCCAGTTTGTCGAAGAGGGGCTTTGTAAATACATTATACAATGTTGGAGAGACGCAGGAGCCTTGCGGCACTCCGCATGTAGTGGGGGAAGGGTCAGCAGCCACTGACAGGGAGAAGACTCTCAATGAACTGTTGCTAAGAAAGGATTTAATCCAGTCTGAGGCTTCTTGAGAGTTGGCCGCAGGTGAAAGGTGTTCACCGAGAATATTGTGATCCACCAAATCCAAAGCGGCTGAGAGGTCTAATAGGAGAAGTAATGCATATTGTCTGTTATCTTTCAGTTGGTCTATTTGCGTTTTCAAATCGATCAGGGCAGTTTCAGTCCCATGGAGTGGCCTAAAGCCTGATTGTCTAAGCCCCAGGAGATTATTTGTCTCAAGATAACGTGGGATCTGAAGGTATGCAGCTTTGTCAATTATTTTAAGTAGAAAAGGGACAGTTGTTATAGGCCTATAATTGGATGGGATGGTTGGGTCTAATGTTGCTTTCTTGAGTAATGGCAGAACCCACGCATCCTTGCGGTTTGTAGGAACATTACACGTCCTAAATGAGGTGTTTATTAGTTTGGTAACAAACGGGGCAAGATCTCTAGCGGCTTCCTTGATAATTTGGGCCCGGCACAGGTCACCTTGGCATTTTGATGGTTTGAGGGATGCTATGACAGGTGGGAGAAGGAAGAGGGCCAAGAGAGGCCGGCCAGAGAGAGAAGGGAAAGGAGGGGGCGGGTGTGCCAATGAGGAGTCTTACCGGTATTGAGGCAGAGATCATTGGGAGAACACCACTCCTGGATAGCAGACAGACAGACATTCAGAGATGAGAGAAGGGGAGGAGGTGGTAGAGTGTCATCCACATAGCAGGGAGCGGCAATGCAGTGGGCAAGAAGTACCAGGTATTGGTTGAACAGCAAGGGAGAGAGCTTGGACCCCTCGGGAACACCACAGGTAGAGATAGAAGAGAGGAAGGACCCAAGTTGGACCTGGGAGGGTCTATCGGAGAGGAAGTCAGCCAAGCCAGGGCCTGATCAGTGATACCCACGTTATCACAGAGACGATTGAGAAGGATGGCATGGTTGACCAGCTATTTAGGTGTATCTGCAACTTCCGGCTGAAGAAGCCATCAATTGGTATCTGGAAACGATGCCATTCGCAGAATGGCAGGATGTAACTGTGTAGAAAACATAACAGAAATGTGTCTCAGTAGCCGTTCTTTATTCTAATTTATCAATTTAACCATTAATTCTGCACCGTGTGAAAACTAATGATAGACACAAACGTGAAACAATGGAAACACAGAGAAAACATTATGGAAAGTTGGAGTGTAAGATGTGCTTGAGAGTTTAGTGCTATGGAGTATTTTTAGCTCGCAATGGGATGCCGATGCAGAAGCTGACGGAAAAATTTGAAGAACACATAGATGGTATTTTAACTGAATATTAGCGTAGAATTTGGCGTTGGTGGAACCCAGATGTGGACTACATGCATTTCGGTGCTGGACTGCGCATGTGCCCGGGACAAAGACAAGTACACACAGGTTGTTTTTGCGTGTCGTTGCAATATGCCACAAACAACAACCCATTACAATGTAAGCCAGCAATACCGGTCAGAAAATGGAACCTTGACTCGTTCGTCTATAAACTCGTCTACAGTAACATTTACATAATATTCGGCACTTCCATTCTCTCAGTGTAACGCAGAGTGTCCGTTCAGATCATCAAACTTTCATAAAATGAAATTACATGTTCCTTTGTCCAGTTTTGGAATGGTAAACCTTATTATATTTGACGGTATTACACACCTCCCTTCATTCATTTCATTCCGAATCTTCCCTTTCTTTCAAGGACGAATAACAATCGAACCTTATACTGTGTAGGATGCGTGGGTGTGCACAGCTCACAACCAAAATTCAAACGCGGTGACCTTCACTCCTATCGGACCGAATAGCCCTCGAGACCAACGTCGCATTTGAAATATTTTTGGAAAAAAAACCACATTTTTTCTGGCATCCACCAATGCCGCATGGAATTTCTAGTGATTTACTTATTTTTATAAAAACAGTTAGTTAATTTACTTCCAAATGCCTTATTTTTAGAGTCCCTCTGGTGAACTGCTCACTCTCCCAGCACCTTGCACAGCCAGCCCCCACCACCTGTCAGCTCATCCAGTCTCCTTTTATAAATTTATTTTTATTGATTTAGTTGATTTAGTTGAATTTAATCGACCTTTCAATATCATTACAATAGTTTAAAACCATTTTTCATATAAATTAAAAATAGAGACTACAAAAAATCAAATAATGTACAACAAACAATAAAAACCAACTATACCAAAAAGGAAAATAAAAAAACTTTAAATAAAGAATCAGTTAACGCAAATAAAATAAGATACAATAAAATAAGTACCTATAAGACAATGTCATAAAACACCTGCCCATTTTAGGTCTTTTCAACAGTTTTTGGTTCTAGTTGCAGAATTTCCAAGAATTTTATAGTAGCTTACTGAATTGGCAGATGAAAATAACCCAGAATTATTGTCCAACACTCCATTCCAGGTTGCCCAGATATTTACAATGTTTAGCAAAATGTATTTGTCTAAGATCCCTTAATTTAGGGCACTGGGTTATCAAGTGTTCTAATGTTTCTTTTGCACCTATTTTATGACAAAATCGACAGATATCTTGAGGTTGCAGCAACTGACGCTTTGTGAGGACCTCTTTTGTATACCATAAGTTGAAGTGTAAGCGTAAAATTGCAAGCCTGTATTTCACTGTTGGAGCTCTCTCTAAATAGGGAGATAGCGTGCACATTTTCCTGGGGGGAAACCTGCGAATTTCACCACCTTCGTATTGCATGCATAGCACGCAGGTTCTGATCCAATCAGCATTATATAATTTCCCTTTGGCCTTATCGGAATTAGTGATCAGCATTTCAATGGATATGTCAGAGGCGACAAGAATTTGACAGACCTTGTTTACCCATGTGACCATGAAACAATGTTTAGTTGAGAACATGTAGGCAGATAACGATCGTAGAATAATATCAACATTGGTGGATATTAGACATTTCCTAAACAGGGAGCAGAGTCTCCAATTGTATAGTGCGTGGAGGGAAACCAGATGTCACACCGCTTCCTAGACCGCGGACACACCATTCCGCTCGCCCCTCCTTGTCTATCCATTCCCGCACTCCCCGACACTCGTGCTTTATGCTCCCCACTCACGTCGCACACAGCAGGGCACGGCATGACAGGTTTGGGGTAACGGGTGTTTATCGCCCTTCACGGCAGTGGCAGGTCAACTGGAGGCTCCGTCATCTCAGGAACTCCCATCCCTTGCGGAGGCCGGCGCTTCCCGGCGCTTCACGGATCACGTGACTTCTGTTGCCTAGCAGCATGGCAACGCTTTCGGTTCGCATCACACGTGACTCTACGTACGACCCTTCCGAGGATAAAAGGAGTCTGTGAACCGAAGGCGTTGCTTCACAGCTGCCTTGTTTTGGATCACGTGACGTTCTCTCTTCGTTCAAGGACCTGCTCTGATTCTGACCTCGGCTCGCTCCACGGATTGCTCCTTCTCAGCCCTTCAAGTACTTTTGGATTTGCCTGTCACCGACCCACGCTTGCTCCACGGATTCCTCTTGCCTACCCCTTCAAGTACTTTTGGATTTGCCTGTTACCGACCCACGCTTGCTCCACGGATTCCTCTTGCCTCCCCCTTCAAGTACTTTGGATTTGCCTGTTACCGACCCACGCTTGCTCCACGGACTCCACTTGCTTAACCCTTCACTGGCTAGGGCCTCAGTCCTAAAAATAGGTGGTCACCTGTTCTACCCTACAGCTTGTTCCAGCTACAGCTAGGAGACCCACGCCTTGACCCAAGACCTCACAGGTATTCAGGTATTTTGGGGTTATGCACATAAAAGTATTCGGGCCCTGTTTCTTTACTTAACCACTGTACCTTTCCTTACAGCGCTCAAGGGGTTCTTCCGGCTGTTCCCGCGTCCTGGTTTTCCGGACTTCCACCTGTGGCCTTAATATTCACACTGACGATATTTTTGAACCGTCAGGGTGTTTCTTGGGGACAGAGGGGTTGTTCATACTCTACACGACCAACGAACTTCGTAACAGACTGTGAAGCCTTTTTTTTTGGTCGTCCAGAGTATGAATCCCTCCGCCGGGGATCCAGTGACCGCCTTGTTACAAGCAGTGGCGGCCCTTAGGACCGACATGACTACCGCCACGGCAGCAATACACCACCGTCTGGATGCCCTTCAAAGCACACGTTTTCCTTTACCCACGGATGCTGAATTCGGTGACACAGTCCCCTCAGACCAACCAGCCCCGGTTATGGCTCCTGCACCCACTCCCATACTGCTTCCTACGCCTGTTCCCCTTGCTGCCCCCGAACGTTACCAGGGGGACCCTCGGAAGTATCGTACTTTCATTAATCAATGTAAGTTACACTTCTTGTGTAGACCCTTAGCGTTCCCCGATTCCGTTACAAAGGCCGCATTTCTTCTATCCCATTTGTCTGGGGTAGCGGCCACCTGGGCCAATCCGATGCTAGAGAACGACCATCCTGCCCTCTATGACTTCGATCTTCTTGTATCAGAAATGGCCAAAGTCTTTGATACACGATATAAAGCCCACTCCAGAGACCTCGAACTCCTAGATCTAACACAAGGCAAACAAACTTTGATAGAGTACATTGCTAAGTATAACCAACTCGCTGATGAGACATCCTGGCCAGAGGAGAAAAAAGCAATCGTATTCTATCGTGGCCTATGCAACTCCATGAAAGATGCTCTCTCAGTGGTTCCTGCCCTTCCCTCGGTATTCTCGGATTTGGTGGATCTTGCGTTACAAGTAGACGCAAGGAGATCCGAGAGAAGGGCCGAAACATCTTTTTCTGCCCACTCTGGACATCCCATACCCACCGCCCCTGTTGAACCCATGCAAATAGGAGGTGTCCGTAGTCCGATAACCCTATCCGAACGAGAACGCCGGAGAAATGACAATGCCTGCTTTTATTGCGGGTTAAACGGACACTTTGTAAGGGAATGTCCCAGACGCCCCAAGAACAAAGCATCGGGTTTTCCGAGGGCTCGCCCATGATACAGGGGGCACCGGCGAGCCTATCTTTGACCCCCTCCGAACCTGCCTTTGGCCCTGTCAGACCGATAGAGGTCCATGCCCTGCTAAAACCCACTGGGGAGATCAAACACATAGTCCATATTGTGATCGATTCTGGGGCCACTGGTTGTTTCATCGATATTTCCCTGGCCCATCGTCTCAACCTGCCCCTGGTTAGGAAGGAACATCCAGAACCAGTACATGCTGTGGACGGTACTTCGCTATCTTCCGGCCCGATCAGGTTCCAAACTGCTCCTATGGAAGTAGTGATTCAAAACACCCATAGAGAAACCCTGGTGTTTGATTTGATTAATACACCACTGTTCGGCATCATACTGGGAATACCATGGTTACGGCAACATAATCCATTGATCGATTGGGGCAACGGACAGGTCACGTTCGAGTCAGAGGTGTGTCAACATTTCTGTCTCATCGACACAGATTCACCGTCCACTCCTGCCTCGATTTTTGGTGCCATGGCCGCCACCCATCTCAACGACACAGTTTCCGACCCTGTGCCTTCACACACTGTGGGGGCTGTCACAGCCAACATACCTGCGGCCTATCACGATTTTCACATGGTGTTCGATAAAGCCACTGCTGAGGGCCTTCCCCCTCATAGACCGTACGATTGTCCGATTGACCTGGTTCCGGATGCTCCTATTCCCAGGGGTAGGATTTATTCGTTGTCACGGTCAGAGGAGCAAGCCCTTAAGGATTACATACAGAAAGCTCTGGAGTTGGGTCATATACGTCCTTCTTGTTCTCCAGCTGCTAGTCCGATCTTCTTTGTGCCGAAAAAGGAGGGTGATCTCCGTCCATGTGTGGACTACAGACGGCTAAATGCCATCACTATAAAAAACAGGTACCCTCTTCCGCTCATATCCACGCTACTGGACAGGTTGACTAAAGCATCCGTTTTTACCAAGCTGGACCTCAGAGGGGCGTACAATCTGATTCGTATGCGGCTTGGGGATGAGTGGAAGATGGCGTTTTGCTCCCGACAGGGTTTATTCGAATACACTGTAATGCCCTTCGGGCTTTGTAATGCTCCTGCCACGTTCCAACGTTTTGTCAATGACGTATTCTCGGACATCCTGGATACGTTCGTGGTGGTTTATCTGGATGATATACTGATCTATTCATCCTCCCTGGAGGAACACGTCGGGCATGTTAGGGAAGTGCTCTCTCGCCTTAAGGCTAATGCCTTGTTTGCCAAACCTGAAAAATGTCTATTTCATTCCAAGGAAGTGGAGTTTCTGGGCTTTCACATATCCCCTGGAGGCCTGTCCATGAATTTATCTAAGGTCCATGCCGTCACTGAATGGCCGACTCCCGTTACTCTGAAACAACTCCAGTCTTTTCTCGGCTTCGCAAATTTTTACCGGCGATTCATCGTCGGCTTCTCTTCTATTGTTTCTCCACTGACCGCTCTGACCAGTCCCCTGGTCCCGTTCACTTGGACCTCCACTCATCAGAAGGCTTTTGAGGAACTCAAGGCCAGGTTCGTGTCCGCCCCTGTTTTGCAGCATCCTGATCCCGATCTCCCCTACGTTCTGGAGGCAGATGCCTCCTCGTTTGCTCTGGGCGCAGTGTTGTCTCAACCATGCCCGACCACGGGTTGTCTTCATCCAGTGGCCTATCACTCACGTAAGTTCTCGGTGGCTGAATCACACTATACGGTAACCGAAAAAGAGTTATTGGCCATCAAGGATGCTTTACAAACGTGGCGTCATCATCTCATGGGAGCAAAACATCAGACAGTGGTATATACGGACCACAAAAACCTACAGGACCTGGCCTCTCTAAAATGTGCAAACAGCAGACAGGTGCGTTGGCATTTGTTTTTTGCCGCATTCGATTTTGTGGTCAAGCACAGACCAGGACGCATTCATGGCAAGGCTGATGCCTTATCCCGTTCTCCCGGAGGGGAGTCCTTGTCCGTGTACCCCGACACACTGCTAGGCAAGGGCCATGTCATCTGTACATGTACTCCATCCCCCACCATGCTTATTGACATCAGGCGTTGGGTTTCCCAGAACCCTCAGGCACTCAACAAATGGGACATTGCCCTTCACGAGGGGTTACCTTTTATTCACGATAAATTGTTCCTTCCTACGTGTGACGTACGCAACCAGGCGTTAACATGGTCACACGATGCTGCGGTAAACGGCCATCCCGGGCAACAGCGTACTCTGGACCTATTGCAACGCTGGTGCTGGTGGCCTTCCATGAGAAAAGATGTCGAACATTACGTTAACACTTGTTCCATATGTGCCCAATGTAAAACACGCAAAGGACGGCCTTTAGGGCTACTCTTACCACTACCCGTACCTCCCAGACCATGGCACACCGTCTCGATGGATCTCATCACTGACCTACCCCGCAAACAGGGCTACGATACCATATGGGTTATTGTCGATTCGTACACCAAAATGGCCCGCTTTATCCCCTGTACTGGTATACCATCTGCTCCAGCCCTGGCTCGCTTATTCTTCAGATCTGTCTTCTGTCTCTTTGGTTTGCCACAGGTCATCATATCAGACCGTGGGTCACAATTCACGTCCTGTTTCTGGCGCGCTCTCACCAGACTTCTGGGGATCGATGCTCGCTTCTCGTCGGCTTATCACCCCGAAAGCGACGGGCAGACCGAGCGGGTAAATCAGGCTCTGGAGCAGTATTTGCGGTGTTTGTCCCTCCAGTACCAGGACTCTTGGGCCAAACTACTGTATATTGCTGAATTTGCATATAACAACTCCCGTCATTCGACCACTGGTTTCTCGCCCTTTTATGCTCTATACGGGCAGCATCCACGTGCCCTTCCGCTTCCTGATTTTCCCTCTGCTACTCCCGCTGCTAATGACTGTGTTCGTGATCTGGCCAGTGTCCATGCCCAGACCTTGGTCCATCTCCGTGAGGCCCAATCAGTTATGAAGACGAAGGCTGACCGCAAACGGGCTGCAGCCCCGGAGTATCGGGTGGGTGACCGGGTGTGGCTTTCAACCAGGCATTTGCGGATCCCTGGTTGTCGCAAGTTGTTGCCTCGTTTTGTGGGCCCTTATAGGATCTCCAGGGTCTTGAATCCCGTGGCTCTCAAGCTTTCGGTTCCCCTTTCTTGGAGGATTCACCCGGTCTTCCATACTTCTCTCCTGAAACCTTACCTTGCTCCTACCCGTGTCCTGGTCCCGCCCGCTCCTGTCTCGTGGCTTCTCAGGATGTTTATGAGGTCAGTGCCATCCTTGGGTCCCGTTTCCATCGGGGTCGGCTTCAATACCTGGTGGACTGGCTGGGCTATGGTCCCGAGGATCGCTCTTGGGTTCTCTCCCGGGATGTCCAGGCTCCGCTTCTGGTTTCTCGTTTTCATAGGGACAACCCTGCTAGCCCACGGGGTCGTGGGCCTTTGAGGGGGGATTCTGTCACACCGCTTCCTAGACCGCGGACACACCATTCCGCTCGCCCCTCCTTGTCTATCCATTCCCGCACTCCCCGACACTCGTGCTTTATGCTCCCCACTCACGTCGCACACAGCAGGGCACGGCATGACAGGTTTGGGGTAACGGGTGTTTATCGCCCTTCACGGCGGTGGCAGGTCAACTGGAGGCTCCGTCATCTCAGGAACTCACATCCCTTGCGGAGGCTGGCGCTTCCCGGCGCTTCACGGATCACGTGACTTCTGTTGCCTAGCAGCAAGGCAACGCTTTCGGTTCGCATCACACGTGACTCTACGTACGACCCTTCCGAGGATAAAAGGAGTCTGTGAACCGAAGGCGTTGCTTCACAGCTGCCTTGTTTTGGATCACGTGACGTTCTCTCTTCGTTCAAGGACCTGCTCTGATTCTGACCTCGGCTCGCTCCACGGATTGCTCCTTCTCAGCCCTTCAAGTACTTTTGGATTTGCCTGTCACCGACCCACGCTTGCTCCACGGATTCCTCTTGCCTACCCCTTCAAGTACTTTTGGATTTGCCTGTTACCGACCCACGCTTGCTCCACGGATTCCTCTTGCCTCCCCCTTCAAGTACTTTGGATTTGCCTGTTACCGACCCACGCTTGCTCCACGGACTCCACTTGCTTAACCCTTCACTGGCTAGGGCCTCAGTCCTAAAAATAGGTGGTCACCTGTTCTACCTTACAGCTTGTTCCAGCTACAGCTAGGAGACCCACGCCTTGACCCAAGACCTCACAGGTATTCAGGTATTTTGGGGTTATGCACATAAAAGTATTCGGGCCCTGTTTCTTTACTTAACCACTGTACCTTTCCTTACAGCGCTCAAGGGGTTCTTCCGGCTGTTCCCGCGTCCTGGTTTTCCGGACTTCCACCTGTGGCCTTAATATTCACACTGACGATATTTTTGAACCGTCAGGGTGTTTCTTGGGGACAGAGGGGTTGTTCATACTCTACACGACCAACGAACTTCGTAACACCAGACCCCGTTCATACCGGAGTCAGGCATGAGGCACGCATACCGGTAAATGGAGAATTTGTCTCCAAAGTTTAGCTTCCCATTTATCAAATTGAAAGCAGGTGTTAATCGGAAGTGTCACCAGACCATACAATAGGGCTGGGATCGCCTTCTGGTTCCAATAAAACTATGCTGGCTTGGCTGGAAAATTTACCATATCTATACATGAATATTTTTGTTTGCGCTATTGCTGTGTCTAGTTTTCTCTCCACCCATTTAAGCTGGATCTTTTAATTGACTATGCCCTCAAAACACATGTCCTGGTAGGTGTATTGGGTTACTATTTGTAATTCTACCTGACTGACCACCTAAAACATCTGGGCCCAGCCCTTGTGGGTGCATTTAGAACAATCTGAGTCTTCCCTGTGTTGACTCTGAGTTCATTGTGTTGGATGTAAACTTGGAAGGCTGTGAATAGATTTTGGAGACCCAGCTGGGTTTTAGAAATTGGAACAAGATCGTCTGCGTACATTGGTGCCTTGATGGAGTGACTACCCAGTTTCGGTGAATCTGAGGTTATTTTGTCAAATGCGTATCTGAAATCATATATAAAGTAATTGAAAACAGATGATGCCAGCAGGCAACCCCTTTTGAGCCCCTGTGCAGTCAGGATGGGTGCAGACAGCACTCCATCTAACAAGAGGCGGACACGGATAGATGTTTTCAGAATGTAAATCGTGGATGATTTCATATAATGTTGCTGGACAGTGATCTCTTTATAGTTTCTCCAGCAGCATTACGCGAGATATGGAATCAAACACAGTGTGTAAGTCTACAAAGGCGAAATATACTGCTTGTTCATAGCCTGACACTGAGCTTTGATTGCATTCAAACATATCAAATTGATATGTGTGCCCATGCCAGGCACAAAGCCTGTTTGGGAAGGGTCATGCAGATTGTTTGCCTGTGTCCATACATTGAAGTCACAAAGTACCAATTTTGTAAAAATCTTGCCAGGGGCATCCAACAATGCGATGGGCCGATAATTTTGGGATAGGGTGCAATCTCCCTTTTTTAAAAATGGGAATGATCACAGATGTTTTCCAGGACAACGGCACTGCTCGTGACTTCACTACAAGTTGGAAGATCGGATCCAAAATTAGGGCCCATTCGACAATGTTGGATTTTAGCATAATGTTAGTAATGCCATCTGGGCCAGCAGCCCTTGATGAACTGGCACGCCGTATTAAGTCTTCAATGATTGTTTGGGAGAAATTCAAGGACCATCCCACTGATGATGGATGTCCATCCGGTACTTTACTAATTTGTATGTTGATGCACGTTTTGATAAAGTACTCAATCCATTTGTCTTCATTTACTGCCATGAGCTGTGCATCTGCTTGCAGGTTGCATGGTTGGTTATTCAGCAAGTTTGAGTTTTTTGTTCACCATCACGCATCCCATATGTTCACTGTCATGTTGCAACATGAGATGTTTTCTGGATTTGACCCAATTTTTATATTGGCATTTAGCATTGTTTAGCTCTTGTCGACAGGACATAGATCCTGCAGCTAAAAAAGCCCTTCTTTTTCTCCGATATGCTGCTCCTTGTAATTGTATATCGTGGTCAAATATATGTTTGTACTTTAAGCAATCTTTTGACAAAATGGTGACCGTGTTGATGTATGGCAACAATAACTCTGTGCAGTGTACTGGCATGCCAGGCTTCGCATTTCTTTCCAGGGTATGCCTGTAAACTGACACCTTCGCATCAGACCATTTTATACGATTCTTTGAGGAATTGATGGCAAGGATTTGGTTTGCAGACGACTTTCTATTCTGCTCGTAGTCTCCTACAATTGACAATGATATTAGCTTGTGATCACTTTGTGGTAATTCAAGGATCTACAAACTCTGTACCTGTTGGAAGAGAATTTCATCGACATATATGTAATCAATGATGGTTGTACTGGAATTTCGGAACCACGCGGTGTGTGCAGGAATGTCACCACGGACGGCCTCGTTCACCATGTGGAGCTGTCTTTCCGCCATGAAAGATGTCCATGTACGCACATCTTTTGCATCACGATTTGTATTGCAACAGTCTAAATTCAAATCACCCATAATGATGGTATAAGTTATGTTGCTTGCAATGTTAATTAAATGTAAAATGCGACCGAGACCAGCATAAAATGCCTCGTCCACCATCGCCGCTGGATTGCGATAAAGATTTACTAGGGCTATTATTTGAGAGCCATATGTGATTTTTACCAAAAGGATGTAAGCACTTTCAGCTGCCCAATCGGTAATAGCAAAGCCCATTTTTAAATGTACTGCAACCAGCAGGCCTGATGATGGTCTCCCCTCCTGCTGGTAAAGCTGGAAGCAAAATAATATCATATCCATCCCATGCTGGTGTGGTGGTCAGCCAGGTTTCTTGAAGGGCAATAATGTGAAACACTTGCGGAAAGTTTTGAATCAAGGCTTGGAGATGGGAATGACCTCTTGAGATCCAGCTCGCAATGTTCAGAGCTGTTGTTGGTGCCAACAGTTGTAGTTACTTGCCCGTCAAAGAGGTAACCGAACCGTCTCTTGTCTCGCTTAATTGTACGCTTTGGTAGATGTTTGATTTGGGAGCTGCGCTTTGGAATTGAGGGGTTACACGCTCGGGGGCCTTCGCTAACCGAAATCCCATGTCAAACCTAATTTTTGCCTGCCATATAAGGTTTGCCACCACTCCAGACGGAATCCACAATCTAATTATAGATTGTGTGATGTCCGAAATAAATTCAGTTTGTTCGATGTCTTGCGAGGACACATCCTGGAGGGCACTCACATCACTGAAGATGTTAAGAACACTCTTTCGGTTCAAAACATAGGAAGGGAAGTTACCTTCCCTGCATTTCGAGATGAAGGGGTGGGCACTCCCTGACCTTTGATGTACTGGTTTTGTTGAGGAAGGCCAAGAAGGAGCGGTGAAGACATTACATGAACCTGGAGTATACATTGATGGATTAGGATCATTATGCAGAGTGCCTGGTCCAGTGACACCAGCGTAGGTCAGAGGTGGTAGATAGTCAAATGTTCCACTCGCCCCTTGAGTTGTCGGACCACACAATGACAGTTGGGGCGGAGGTACTACTGGTGCTGATGCACGTTCTGTCAAATAGGCATCTATCATTTGTTGTATTGTCACAACCACAACCTGAGACTGACCACCACAAGCAACTGAGGGCAACTCACCAGGAGGTTGAAAGCTGACTGCTTTTTTAATAGAGCGCTTACTCGAATTTGGGGCTTCTGCCTGTTCGAGTAAATGTACAAGATGGTTCAGCGGCGAATAAGAAAGAGGCAGGAGAGGCGAGCCTGATGAACCATCAGCATCATTGACATTGTGGCTACAAACAGGTAAGTCTTTTGGTTGAATCACTTTGAGATTCATGCCACCAAGTTGACCACAAGCTGTTGGAATACTTGTGGTTGGCGGCGGGACTGTACCACCAATTGCTTGAAAGAATGCATTGAGTGTGTTTTTGGGGCCTCTGACTCCTGGCACATTCTTCCATTTCTTTGCAATGGCATGAGGACCCTTTGACTGGTTATGTGCAGATTTTTTCTTTTTTGCTACGTGACCAGCGTTATGGATAGTTGAAGGAGGTAACGCCAGAGCCGTGCCTTCTTCAGCAAGGTGGTCCGGGTCAGAAGAGAGGTCAATATATTATGTGTCTTTTTCTACGTGTATGATCTCGTCCAACGAGGATGCACCTGCAGGGCGAATGATGTCCACAATGACTCACAAGAGGTTTTGTAGAAGGTGACTTAACATGTATACAAGAGCTAAGCAACAGTTGACCATTATCGTGCTCGAGAGGCACTGAGGTGAGGAGTTCCTGATTCAATCTAGAGCACCTCACATTGTGGTCAACAAGAAGTTTGTGATTGGCATTAAGCCCATGTGTTAAGTCTTCTAGGAGGTCAGCTTGTTTTGCTATTCTCGCATCTAAAGTTTCAAAAAGTCTAAACAAAATCAGGACAGAGGTATTAATAGCTGTTAGGGCCAATTCTGTCACGGTAGGATTGGTTAATGCATGTACCTGGACTTCATGTACCTGAGATGTTTTTCTTTGCGCCCGAGGGGTAGGCTGCGCAAAAGAAAGCGAGGTGGGTCGAGAGAGTAAAAGTGTGGAAGTCAACACTTCCACTGATTCTTTAAGCGAATCCATTTCATCCATGATGGAAATCGGAGACTCGCACTGGCTAGCATAAATCGAAATACCCGTGCTATCTCCACAATGTATTGGAAAAAGAATTGGTTATAAAACAGGTAATGTGTGATTAACATTTTTGGTGCAATTTGCTTTGACTGAACCTGAGATAGTTTTGATCTGACACAGTGCAACCATTACAAACATCAATCATAGGGGAACCTTGTTGCATAGCAGTTGTGTTGTGAGGCCTAATTGGTTGAAGGGGTAACACACCGACTCTATTTCGAGACGGCAGAGTACAGCACACCAAATTTTTGTCAGAGATAGAGGGTAAACTCGCAGCGTTCCAAACTTGGGCTGACGTACGTGCACTGAATGGTGTTAAAGTGATTGCGGTGTGTGAAGATTGAGACACTTTTGAATGTGTCGCAATGGTGTAAAACCAGATATATTATATGAAGAGGCCTGGTATGTTATCATTAGAAATTCATTACTCATTTAGTGAATCATTAGAAATTCATTACTCATTTAGGAATTCATTTATCCATCATTTCCTTCTGATTAGTTATCCACTATCCATATATTATTCATCCATTTGATTTGCTAGAGAATGAGGTCTGTTATATTAAGTGCCTTGTAGAGACATGTTTAGACATACTTTATTATGTATGCATTGTAGAGACACGCATGAGTGTGCACTTAGAATGTGCAATGAGCCATGGTATAGCGCTTGGTTTGAGTGAATGCATTAGGCACTATATAGAGCATGTAGCTGTGATTCCTAAGCTATTCTGAAGAGACACAGAAGTGCAGCGCCACGGTCTGCGAAGATTGTTTTGAGTTACACTGTGAGCGATGTAATGTGTAAACAGTTTCTTGGCAGACAGAGTGACTCTTGCCCGAGTAGAAGGGAAGCTGGCTTATCAGGCCCTGGCTTGCTCGCAGACAGAAAGGTGGGGGCATGCAGGGAGTGAGTTCTATGCACAGAGACATGCACAGACAGAAAAAGCGATTTTTAGCTTGCTAAGAGCTGACAGTGAATGAGAGAAATGGGAGGATGGTATGGTTTTGTAACACAGTAACACAGACAGGAGATGGCCATAGAATACAGACAAGATATGATGTACGTCACGCTGACAGAACACACAGTGACTGGGACAGAACAAGACATGTGTACACAGAGGTTTAGCAACTTGGCTTGCAGAAATGCTTTTCTAACAGAAAGAGAGTGAATCTTAGTTAAGAGAGACATGTAACCATGGAGAAAGAGTACGTCAATTGACACTAAAAATGGAAGCCTGAAATTAGCAGTATGCTGGGTATGGGAGAGAGTGAGGCGTTTGGGAAGCAGAGGCGTGGAAGCTTTTGGGAAGCGTTTTGGATGCAGCTTAGAGGCGTTTTGGTAGAAAGGCTTTTGGAGAATTGGCTGATATGCAACTTGGGGAAGCATTCTAGCAGGGAGCTTTGGCTGGAGAACAGACCACTGAGAGGCCAAGGAGAGGGGCCCTGACTGGCTGGCTGCAAGGGGGCTGGAGAGGAGAGAGATGGGACACATTCGAGATTGGGAAGCTTGCACATGCAGAGGGGTGTATTGCTGATTATGAGTCTTAATTCATCTGAATAAGACACGTGCCAATGGGGAATTAGGACAGACACTCACACAGAGCTTTTGTTTTGATAGAAGGGGAAATCAGATAGGGATTGCCTTAGAGAGAGAGTGTGAAGTGTGGTGTGGACTGGAGAGGAATGCTGAATGCGGACACTTGCCATATGTATTTTGCTATTAGCATTATAGATCCAGCAGGACTGGATAATTGATATTAGATTGCTTGCATATAAGCCAGTATGTTTTGCTAGAAGTGCTTATCATGTCTTGCTGTGCATGAATAAATGTATTTCATTGTTATAACTGACTTGTGTGTTTTCTTTGTGCCTTATGTTATTTTTGTTTTGTGTCTATTCTTAGGGTTATGGTAACAGGGAATGTTTGTGTGTCCATAGCATAGCAATTTGGCAGTAACACAGTGCACAATCACCCTGAGATACATTTGCAGGGGGTGCCAGAGTGGTACACCCCCCTGAGGTAGTTTTGGAAACTAACAAATGGTCGCCCATCTGGGGCAAGGCCAAAAGTACATTTGTTGCAGTTCGACAATGGTAATGCATTTGTGATACCTGCCGGGATATTGGATTTCAAAGTATACATGTTAAAGACCGTACCCAAACAATGCCGACAACGAATCAACAATTTTTAACCTTGATTAGACTAACAAGACTGAGCGCTGTTGATGCCTAGGGGCCGGCCGCCGCATCACTGTGGCGAAGCGGCAAAGCGGTACTTAACAAGTACTTGCCCGCGTGCACGTTATACAGGAAGTTAAATGGAAGCCAATCACCAACAATCCAAGACGGGTCAAATGAAGCGGTCAATCACTCAAGGTCACTTTTACAATCCGCTACCAACAGCAAGGAGGGGGTTCCAGATCCAGCAAAGAGGTCAGCGGCAAAGCGGTACTTAACAAGAACTTGCACGTGTGCCCGTCTCCTGTTCTCACAGCAATGCAGCTAATCATTTTTGCAAGTAGCGAGTCTCGAGCCCTGACAAAATGTGCTCATACGATAATGTCAGAGCAAGCCCTGCTCCAACCTTAGTGCACAATCCATCTCTGCTCACTGACTCATGCCATCTCCAACCCCTTCCTGCCAGGCCGCGGTCCCCTGAACCCATGAACCCTGTTCCCTTTGACGCATCTGGTCCCCAGACCCTACCCCCCCCGCACCACCTCAAATTCACCTCCCATATACTTAATCAGGAGTGGTCATATATTTTGGTAACACTGCCACCCATCCCCACTGCGTTTAAAATCGTTAGACTCCAAAAGCTGCAAATCAAAGATCGGCCCGTCTGATAAGGCATCCTATAGCTACGACCCCTAACACATACCCCCATAAAAATATAGGTCAGAATGCACCTATTTCTCTCCAACAACCCCCTTTTCATGTATTGTTTTCCTTGCAGTCAGTAGTTCTTGCGTGCCAAGTTTCGTATCTAGCCTAGGTCTCATTCCTTTGTGGGACACACATTTATTGAGCTATTTGGACACGTGCTTGGTAAGGCAACTGCAGAACCCCAAAGTTGCTTTTATGCGGATATCCATCTGACCCTCCCCCGATCAGTGAAGGACCCACAAGAGCTCGACAAAAGTGGGAAGTGTGAAAGCACAGCGTTACTGTATGCTAACCTCCAAAAGGCACTTCTTGTAAAAGAAATTGACAAAGGGGAGACATTTCAAAAGACAATTTGGAAGCTTTATTTGGACAATTTATATAAACATTATTGAACAAATAAATAGCTGCTAATCATTTGAACCGGGAAGTGAAATGTTCCACGAGCAATGCGTTCGATGGACAGGGCACGTTTGCAATGTTATGTGGCAATGTATGTGTCATAGACACAAGATCATGAGCGATTTCATTTGTGCCTTGAAACACTTATGTATAGGTGCGTTATAAATGCCATATCAACACAGTCAAAGTGAGATCTTTCACAAAAATCGAATTCCATTTCCTAGTATATTGGCTTGACCACCCATTTTTTGTTTCCTTTCATGAAAGCCATTGTGTAACGAACCATCAAAATTTCCTGCAATCCTCGATTGTTCTCTCCCTAAATTCTTGTTCTGCGATATTACTGCTAGTAATGTTCGATATTGCATCCAGTCTATGCCGAAATGCAATCTCTTGGGCATGTATTTTAGGCACATATTGTGGAACACCTCCAAATCTCCCGTGTGACAGAATTCAGTGAATCCCTCCAGATCTCTTGATAGAGTTTTATCAAACACGATCTTCTCAAGAGCTTTGGGTGGAGGTGAAGATGGAACCAACCACTTCTTCTTGCATTCCTGCTCCTACGATAAAGGTCCATGTGCACATTTGTGAATATTTTGGTTTTCTCTCCAAGAGTGAATGTTGGAACAGTGGTGCATTGATGAGCACCATTTTTTTAAGTAGAATTTCCACAGACCCACCACAAGTTTTGGAGCTCCACCAAAGATGGTTGCTCAAAGACTGGGCCACTGTAAAAAACGTTCAGAACCCTTTTCTTTTGCCAGCAGCTGTGATTTCATTACTGATTTGGCAACGTGCCATACATCAAATTGATGGCGAATGTTTGGAAACTGCTCTTGCATGGCCTTGGCTATTGAAACATGTCTGTCAGTGGCTATGAGGTTTAGTTGCATTCCCCTCGATTCGAGATCTTCCAGGGATTTTATAAAACCTTGTTTCTCCATGGCCACTGAGGATTTATATTTGGACACCTGTACAAACAACGAACTCACAACGTTTTTAGTTTCAATGTCCTGAAAGTGGTATGTGCAGTACTTTGCTGAAAATCCAGGGCTGCCACACTATCCATCGCCAGCTAGCCTGAACTGTTTGTCAGAGAATGTCCTTTCAATTGACATTTGTTCAATTTTCCAAGCTTCACTAATAGCAGGGAATAAATATTATCATTGATATTTGTAGTACTGCATTCTAGAAAGGAACTGGAGTCCCACAAATTGACAGAAACTGGACAACTTACTAAAAGTAGAGCCACTGAAAAGTAAAGCTGCTGCACACAGTAGATCTCCAGCTGGCACTTTGCCCAGCATCGGTTGAGTGGACCATGAAAATGTAGCATGGAGCTGGCCACAGGTGGCTTGGATTTTCAGGTTAGTGCCTTGTGATACACGAGTCACATTCACCAATGGCTGCCTGCATGCTCCCCCCCCCTCACTGGATGGACACATTTCAGCATCAGTATAATCTCTACCAGGCAACAGTTGAATTCAATGGGCCTCATTACGACCCTGGCAGACACCGTGCCTGTAAGACAGGCACGGCTGTCGCCAGAGTTGTTTTTTTTCCGGCGCCCTGGAATGGGCAATTACTGGGGTATTAGAGCCCTGGCGGACCCGGTAATTGCTGATTCCAGGGCGCCGGAAAATATTCTTCTCCATTCCCATTCAAGCCCCATAGGGCTCAATGGAAATGGGGAAGCCGGATGCACCGGCACCATCCGTGAATGGTGCCGGTGCATCCAACGTGGTGTGCTCGCAGGTGCCTGTGTGCCCGCCAGGTCAGCCCTGGCGGGCACACAGGCACCCGCGAGCATAACCCGTAGTCTGCCGGTCCGGTAATGACAGTACTGGCAAGTTTACCAGTACCGTAGTTTCCGGACTGGCAGACTTGCAATGAGGCCCAATGTATTTGTGCTCCTTTATTAGACTTTTATCAGACTATCTTCCTGAATGAATGTGGTTTGTGACTCAACTGTGGTGACATATCGGCCAAACAGGACACACTGAAGTCGAGATCTTTGGAAAGTTCCTTGGTCAATTGTTTGAGGCTTCAGCTTCCGTTATTTCAACACGAATTGGAGAAACCATCAATGTCGATTGTTTATTGGGTGGCCCTTTTTTTGTGGTGTAGATTGTGTGAAGTGGTCACTGAGCTATTCAAAAGCATCTTCCTTATATTCTTTCTTCATCTTGTCAAGTTCTCTCATTGTAGCAATGGTCCAAAAACCTTTTGCTTGCTTCGCCGGCACATTCAATAATTTTTCTGGCCATTGGGAATACACATCTCGAGTCTGCTTATTGACTGGACTATGCCGCGCCTCAAATAATAGTTGCTCCATGGTGAAATCTGTTTAGCAAGAAGCATCTTCGGTTTCATTTGTTGTCTGTGTCTTCATACTTCTTTTTCTTCTGGGCCTCTAGGAGATGGGTTGTAAAAACATATTCAATGTGAATCCAACATACAGTATATAGCACTTTAGATTTTTTTAAAAGCATGTTATGAAGACAACACCAGCCCAAACCACTTTTCGTAAACAAAATTGTTTGTTAGTTACCCTTGTTTTTTTTAATTTTCTGTGAAACCGTGTTCTTCACTGTAACGACCACACCAGCAAGCTGGTCCGCCACCTCTGATCCATGTGCCTCTTCTTCTATTTCCCAACCTTGTAAACATCCTTTGAATAGAATATTCATTAAAAAAAAGTCAATCGTATTTCAAATCAAATTCTTTCATCGCACACATTGCTTACATACATACCCTCGTAAACAGTGTATGTCATTAAGTCAAAATAGACATTTCGAATTTCACCTGATTGATGGCAAGTGTACTCAATCAGAGATTACCGTGCAAAACCTACTGATTGTAATGTTGCACTCAAGCATTTTGCATTGTATTCAGCATTAGGGTAGAAATTGTAATATTAGAACTGAAATGGTAAAAGTTTGAAAAGATGCACGTTTATATGAATGCCACTGTCTAGTAGTATCAGATGTAGGATTTACATTCTTTCATACAAGGGAACTGTTAGTATGCATACCTCATGCTCTGGACCAGCTCAAAAGGATGATGTAATTGTAGTTGAAGTACCAGCATCCCTCTGTAACACCAGTACTTGTTTTAGTATGGATGAAAACTGTAAAATTGAACAAACACAATCGGATGCAGACAATGGTACATATAAATAAAAACCCATAAATGAAACATTATGTAAACAAATGACAGGATACGTAAACTATTTCATATTATCTAAAATTCCATGCATAATGCATTTCCGTAATCGAAAAGTGAAATAAAATTACCCGATAGGTGCTCAAAGTTGACTCTGCAAAAGAAATGGATGCAGAATCTGGATCCTTCATTTTCAGTGCATTGTCACGAAGTGGTAAAGGGAAAATTAGATTTGCATTAGATATGTGGGAAGATCCAACTCTCAAGAATATGAACTTCAGCAAGTCTGTATGGCTCACCACTGGTGTACTGGACGTGTCGGTAATGTCGTCACTACCGATAGTCTGTGCTGCAGTCAATATGCTCACCTAAAAGAATTAACATGTGAAGCAACCGATTATGAAAAGATTATGCTTATTTCGAAGGGCACTATAGCATAGTTTTCTGTGCCATTATGCGACAAAATTAGAATAGATAGTAATGATAGCACTAGGATCTGTTTGCATGGGCTACAAGCAACAAAGGTAGCTGAACAGAGCAGAAACGAGCCACAGGATACACAAAAAAGACAGTGAAATGATTGAAAAAGCAACTCTGATGTCTGATGAGAAGTGGTCTGTTTATACTTATTGAGGAAAGAGGCTTCCTGCCATTTCCATGGAGACACGTCATTAGCTGGAGCACAGAGAACGTTGACACGAGACGTACATTGGCATTGTAAAATGGGTTGTACGCGTCTAGTGATGTCAGATTCACAGGCGGGGGATATGATTTAGTGCCGCCAGGGCAGTTCACCTTAGGGCGATGCGGCAACGGATAAGATTAGCACAAGATGACTGTGCCCTGCTGCCTGATTTTGCATGTGTAAAAGTGAGGAAAACTACGGTAAGGTGCATAGGAAATGTTTGTACGATCGATCAACGTATGCTTAAAAACACATGCCCGAACGCTCACTACAATAATATTTTTGAGCACACTATTCCTTTAAATATGTGAAGTCTTTCCAAGATGGGGTGTGTGTGAAGTGTTGAGGTCCGATAATGGGCCACATTTTGTTAATGAAGTGTTCGAACAAATAGGACTATTATTGAGTATTAAACACAAGTTTTCCACTGCTTATCACCCGCAAGCAAACAGAAAACAGAATATGTGAGACTCAACAGCCTCCTTAAAGAAAGGATTGCCAAAATTAAGCTAACTTTGAATAACAGATGGCTATATTGCCTGCACTTAGCTGTATATGCCCTAAGGAATCAGCCTGGTTCAGACCACCACCACCTCATCCCACATGAACTAGTGACAGGAAGGCGAATGAGAACACCTCTTACACCTCCATCAAGGAGTAGAAGCGATGCCCAGAGTACAGCGAAACTGTTAGGTGATGAACTGCATTACTATTTGACATGTATGACCTCTTGTAAGAATTTCAATCACTAACCTGGTGGTACAGCAATCAACGAGGCACTTGGGGAGCCCCCTAGGGACCCTGACACCTCCCCTCTCCTAGAAAGGAAAAAAGGGGTTGTGTGAGGGATCCCAGGGAAACCCTGCTGGGGGAGAAAACCCTGCCGGAACGAAGATGTAACAGGATGGATCCAATCGTCCTTGGTATGCCGCTCTTCAACGCAGGAAGGATTCTATTTGCGGGACTCTGACTGCTTCTGTACTCTAATTAAACAAACAGGGTATGAGCTGAAGTATAGTCATAGAAAAATCAGACAGGAGTGAGAAAAGAGCAGTACCCAGCGTGTTGGAAGGGAGTGACTAACGAAGAGTCTTGAGGAGTCTCGGACGTCGGGAGTGGGAGGCTGGATAAGGACAGAAGTCTGTAGGTAGGTAGAGAGAGAAGGTAAGTTTAAAGGCGAGGATGTAGGTAACATGCACCCTAGCTGCGAACTTACGGAGCGTCTGGGGAGAGAAGCGACGCGCTGAGCTGTGGTTCTGCTGCACCATATCCGGGATCCCTGGAACAGCATGGTGACGTCAGGGGACGTCTGACTGAAGACGGAAACACTGCACCGCTACCCATAGTAACAGGAGCCATGCTGGGAGAGGGAAACAAAGACATAGTCCGCACTCTCCAGCGCCGCCAAAGGGAGCTGCGGCGCCAGCGAGACATGACACCTCTAGCATCACTCTCATTTCAGATGAACTCAGTAGTCCGAGGGGTCGGTCTCAGAACATAGATGAAAACAATCCAGCAACCGAATCTCCTGAACTTTTATCAGCACCTAAATTGTTTGTTGGTGACACCGTTCAGATTAAAAATGTCACTTGAACGTGACACGAGCCACGTTTCAATGGCCTTGTTTGTGTTGAAAATATAACCCCCTCAGCAGTAAAAGTCCAAAGCAGGCGAGCTTGGCTTCACTTGAACGACGTGAAATTGTACAACGGCGAGACTGCCCCTCCAACTGTTGCCGATCCAGAAGAAAGACAAGAAAGAGAATTTCAGCGTGTGCAGACTCGATCGTTGACGAAGAAGAAGGATGACAAATCAACCAGCAGAAAATGCAGATTTTGCATTTGGACTGTGACTCATTTGGACATTCCTTATAACTATTATAGTGGGAGAGCAAACCTTTGAAAATTAACTTTAGAAAAATATTATTTGTTTCATGAATATGCCTGAATGTGATTTTGAGTTCAAAGATTGGAAACAAGAGCAATATACAGATTCCTTTCTTACTGAGTATCTATTTGGTTAGACCTAGGGGTCTGCAACCTTTGGCTCCCAGATGTGTTTGGACTACCATTCCCATCCGGCCTGTACAGCATAGTCAATGTCAGGAGATCATGGGAATGGTAGTCCAAGGGATGTTCACAGGCTTATATTTGCTGTTTTTGTATTTGTCCTTCAAGCTTATCCTCCTTTGTCAGAAGAAATGTTGATATTCAGACTTTTTTTTTACAGGATCTTAAAAATGGCCCTGTAATCGGAAGACTGCTCATGGCAATAATAGGGGAGATATTGCAATTGCAGGAGTAAAAATGTATGTTTTCCTTAAATGATCACAGTAGAAATGAGGAATATTGAAAGTAGTACTATTTTAGGAAATGAGCGCGCATGACCAGCACCAGGATGGCGAGAGAGGTGGATGTCAATGGTCTTGTGCATAGTATATGCATCTACGATTACTCTTTTTAACTTTCTGTTTCTCCTGTTTCATATGCTTTATCACATTAGTCCTAAGAAAGCAGATGTTCCGTTGGTTCTCCCCACCATGAAAACCATTTTTGATTCACTTTGTGGTCAGTACACAAACCTTGCATATGGGAGAGTTAGGAGAAATGCAGGGGGAAATAATGAAGGGATAAACACTTACCTAGATAATGCAGCACATTTGGGTAATAACATGTGGTACCAGCACATGTAAAAGGTGGGAGGGAGACATCTAAGGAGGGTTGCTACGTGTGTTCCCTAATACCTTATGCTTTATTCATAGCTACAGACGTATCAGTGAAAAAAGCACATTACCTGACACATCTCACACTTTGCCTGACAAGAGGACAGTTCCTAAGGTTAAAACACTAGGAACAATCTTAGACCAGCAAGTTAATATGACGATGCATGTCAAAAGTCTGGTCTCCGGCACACCATATTACCTTAAAATCCTTGGACAACTATGGCTCTTTCTTAACTCTGCCAACTGTGCGAGTCTGGTCTCCGGTACATCACATTACCTTAAAATCCTGGCACAACTAAGGACCTTTCTTAACTCTGCTAACTGTGCCACTATCGCCGCAAAGATTTTTGGGGCAAAACTCAACTACGAATTTTGCCCCAAAAATCATTACGGCGATGGTGGCACAGTCTCCTTCAGGGTATTGGTAAGGGCGAAATCACTTGCCTCCAAGTCATCCAGAATAATACAGTACGCGTCGTTGAGTGCCTGCGCAGATCTGACCACGTGTCAGCTGTTGTCAGGAGGGCGCTAAACTGGCTAACCATGAGTAGCAGAATCTCTGTTTGGACACTGTTCATTAAGCACAAATGCCTCTATGGCAAGAGCCCCAGCTACCTTTCTAGCATACTCACCTGGCTTCGAGATCATAGAGCTCTCTGGTTCATAACTCTTTCCTCTTGCAAATGCCAAGGACTAAATTGACTCTAGTGGCCCAGGGATCATTTCCCTATGCCACTCCTAGGTGTTGGAACACTTTGCCCCCAGACCCGAGAGCCTGTCCTTCTTTTATCAGCTTCCAACATGAACTGAAAACTGCCTTATTCCACTGACTCCTCCTCGTCCCTGAATTGTAGATGAGGGCTCTGTTACCTCCTGTGGCTGTTTCTCTTGTGTTTCCTCTTGTCTGTCCTGTCTAGCACTACTATGCCTACGGGCCTCTGCTTGAGCGCTTTATAAATAAAAACAAATAAAAGAAATAAATGGCCAAGAACCTTATTCACACAATGTTCCTCAAGGGGGCAATTGGTCGGATTGAGGTATCAGTCTTTGGGAGACTGCTACTGGAGCAAGTTACCTCTGGCATAGGGCCTTCTAAGAGTCCCACAAGGCACTCCCGTAACACTAATGAAGAGACAATTTCTGCATTTAATCACCCCAAGAGGAAAAGTGGCACAATATACATTTTCTGAAAAATAAACCACTGAAAGGCCATGTGTGACATTAAAACCTTGCAGTTAACTTTCATAACGGGTGAAAAAAGAAAAAGTACCTTTGTAGTGATAGTGGTACACTTGGTATGTTTACTCTCCCTCCTTCACAAATAGTTGGGGAATGTCTGAACAGCAGGAAGGAAGGAAAAGCTTTGCAGAAATATTGCAATCACTTTACAATTTTGGTGCTGTTTGTTGTATCAAATGCTTTGCTTGAACCACATGGTCAGTGCCACGCATAGCAGGAGGCAAGGTTTTGATAAACAGCCAAATAAGAAGTGAAAAATAACACCTCTTCAAAGAAGGGGAGACAAAATGAAGACAATGGCACAACCCAAAGAGGTGGAAGGCCAGGAGAAGGCTTCCATGTGTCCCATAGAAAGACGGATAAAATAGGAACTGGGTGGTGATGGTTAGTATCACAGGGTGTGGTTGCATTTCCCAACAAGTTACGAAGGAGGGGAAGCAGGAACAAAAACAACCACTGTCTTTATATGTATCTGACTAAATTTTTTGTCTCATGTTTTCTTTTACCAATTCCATCTCTCCAAATCAGTGTAAAGTTTGTAATGCGCTTTTAAAATGTATATAATTGAAACATGAAATGTATTTTTCTACATTTAACAAAGTCAGAGGTTTAGTTTCTGTAATTACATGTGAATGACAAGTATCTTTCCTGCACAATTTTAAAAAGAATTTTCAGGAAATTAAAGTTTATTGGTGATGGGCAGAGTTTACAAATGAATAGCCACAGCTAAACATATTGTTTATACGGAGCAGACAATGCTTTTTTTGCGCATACACATATTTTTTCAGCATACAAGTACTTTTGCTAGGTACTGTGGCAGATCTTGAAGTCTGGTTGATGATATCGCTTTGTAATCACATATAAAATATTTGTTCATTGAAGCTTACGTTGTTCTAAAAAATGCTCCAAGATCACACTGATTTGTAAAGTATTGCAGTGACTGGGAAAATTCCTTTCCAAACTGTGTTCAGAGATGTTAGCTCTCTAACTGTGCATGGTAAGAGTGACGTACCTCTTTAGATAGTTGCGCACATGGAAAATAATATACACACTAAACCATTTCTGCACTTAGAGGAAAAATAATTAGAGGGAACATTGCTCAGGAGGATCTACAACAACGTTTTAGCTCAGATCTAGATCTGGTACTAACCTTTTACAATCAACCATTAATAGAAAATGTGGGTACACACATTTGTGCTGGGTTTGAATGGTTTGTTGTGTCATCAATACAATATACCCAAGAACCTTGATGATTGGCAAATTGTGATTTTCTGACCTTTATTAATATGCTCATGGGTGTAGTACTGGAAAAGTAAGTAAAACATACAAAGCCAATTTTAAAGGAAATGATGCAACTCAGAAAACATTTGTTCTAACAAAATTTATTATGCATTATTACAAAGTTTCAAGATTCTTCCATTGTGATTAAAAATAAAAATAAGGATAGTTATTACGCACATTATAGAATAACATATAAAGTGATTCCAACAAACAGCACAAGAAATACAGTGCATTTTTAAATCAGACAAATACGTTCCTGTTCACAGTGCTCAACAGAGTTACGGCAAAGCTTGTCACATAGGGTTCTGCATGTGGTCATGCGCTTAAAAAATAGTCCACACCAAGGCTGTGCCACAACTAAAATACAAAAACTCTCTCTCAAAATGTGAAGTATCGGGCAAACCATTCCTGGTGCTGTGGATCGGAGGATGTCACTGGTGAGGCATCAGTCTGGTGATGGCTAAAGTCATAAAAGAGAAAGAATATTAACCACTGAATTGTAAGTCACAGAATGCACAAAGGTCTTAAGAGAAGTCATCGAAAACTATATGATGACATTTACTGTGTTTCCCAAGTCACTGTAACATGTACAATCCTTGTGTAATATTGTCATCATCCACTCCATTGGAGCTCACCAGCAGCACAGACAATGTGATGCTAAGGCCACATCGAAAAAGTAGCAAATGTGAATTATCAATTTGAAAAGGATATGAAACTATTCACAGTTGCCATTTCATGTGTTTTTCTTTTATTCTGTGTCACACTTTTATTTGGACAATTTGAAAGCCTCCCTCTTTTAGTATCCTTTTAACAAGGTTTGTTTTGAGAAGCGTGATACGCGCATCACACAGTTAAAGAAATGTGCTGAAAAGGTAAACATCTTTCACTGAACAGAAAACACTTTGGGATTATACATAAATTACATTTAAAGGAGCCCACAGAAGGAGCTTCATGCTTTGTATTTTCATGGAGTTAAGCCATAGGAAACACTTGCTTATCACATTTGTAACAACTAGTTGCCTTGAAGCCTCTTGTTAATGGGCTTTAAAGCAAGACACATGTTCAAAGTTTGAAACAAGATTCTTTGGCTTGGGAGAACACATTAAACAAGAGTGATAAATGATACATACCATCTCACAGGGGGGAAATGCAATGCACAGAACGATGAGTAACAGAAATCCCACCGTTGATTCATCCTGGAATTCATGCAGGCTTAAGAACATGCACCTTATTGATACTAAACACATGCAGGCACATGCAATGCAAAGAAAACCATGAGACACATCATTACCAAAACACTATTATCAAATGGACTTGTTAATACGGTTTGCCATTCATTTCTATGCCCAGGCCTTTCCAGAAAGAGATATGGCGCATCAAGTAAAGATGTAGGTATAGAATTTGCCTGGTACAGTGACACCAGGACCTAGGCTTCAATTGATCAAATAGAAAGTGCAATACTAGTACAGTGGTGGCATATACGTGACGTTGACTCAGCTCAGAACTAACACTACATTGGCCCCTGATTGCCCATGCTAAAGGTCTTGTGTCACAGATGACAGAACATTGAACTACAAAATAAAGAGCATATATTTTATTTTGGGTACATTTTTATATTGATTATGGGCACTGAACACCCCAAAATTATCCATTATTTAATATCATATTGCTTATCATCAGGAACTATTATAGTGCAAACATGCAAGATGTAAAATACAATAAAGCAAACCATGCAAATGAAAAAACAGATACAACGATTTCAAGCGATACAAAAGTGCTTCAAATAACACATGGAGAACAGAAGTGCTGCGACAATGGAATAACACGCTCCAGACACAACTCAAAGGTTATTTGTTTTTTTTTAAACTGCAAACACAATACAATGGACAATAGACTAAAGTATATGTACAGTCTGTACATGACAGGTACACTGGAAATACATATATTTCACATTTCTACAAACACTACAATAAAAAGGAGTACTGTAAAGAGGTTACTAATACAATGAAAAATAAAGCCGTAAAAAGGGCTGTTTTCATTTACAGTCGAAAGAAAAGGAGATGAAAGTCCTCTTTGCCCTGAATATAAACAATTACTTGGTGAGTCATTGCTCACCTCATAAACGTCTTGGGCTCTTTGGGTGGCATTGGTTGTGGAAGTGGTTTGCTGCTGCTGAACTCAATATCATGGATGGGTGAATTAGGGATTGGTTCCAGGCGGGTAGGATGTCCATTGCCCATTGCGCTATTCTCCAGGGCACTTAGGTTAGGGACACTCACAAACCTGTTAGTAGATTTATCATTCTTCTTCTTTTGCTGCATTGAAAACAACAGATGTGAAGACGACTCCTTGCATCAAGGTTTATCATACAGTATATGGCAAGAAAGGAACATTCCAACATAATTTCTTAGCTCTTAATAAACATGACAACTTTAGCAACTTCTCTAAACGGCCTTGTGTAAATAATCAAAATGGAGACTCCGTGGTAAATGGTTACTTTAGTTAAGTACTTGTGAGAAAATAAAACTAACAATGGCATATAGAACTGTCAATGGGTAGGTATAAAGGAGGATTTTCATGATAAACATTGAGAGTGAAGATCAACTGTTATATATTCACTCGGAACCATGAGCTGATAACATTCACTTTGTTTACATCAACACATACACCATTTTATGTTGTGTACAGTGCCCTGTTCTGGTTTTGATTTGTGTGGGCGAGACTGCTGATGTGTGCTGTCCACTTACCCTGAGGACCCAATTTACAGCTGCATTGTTTAAACAAGGCCAAAGAGAGCTTACTACGGCTAATTATATTAGCGGTACTAGAGCTAATACCACTACTATTACCAGTATGATCAATACGTCGTCTGCTATAAAACAAAATGGTCTCTGTGCGTGCAAAAAACAGCACATGCAGCCTTGCAGTGCTGGCCAACAAATGTGAAGAAGATGCTCCAAACAATACACAAGTGTAGATCTAGGAACATACACACGTGTCACCAATTACTAAAATAAGCAATGTTTTTACTTATCTATGTCATAAATGCCTGACATTTCCTGGGTACTATACTGTCATTAGCTGCGCCTCACAACAATATCAATAAGAATGTTTTTTGTTTAAGATGATCTTAAAAAACTATTAAAAGACTAGGGTTCCTCCTACAGACTAATGCAGCAATCCTTCACGGGAGCAGTGTATGAGAAACAAGGTAAACTGCTGATTTCCATTGAAAGAGAACGGGCTGCTAAGCAGTTAGTTTGTTTAATTACTGTTCAAATTCAAGAGTCATGCCAAACAGAAACGTATTAAAAATGATTGCCATCTGATCAACCTGAGATGGCAAGAATCTGAGAATCCGCTGCCTTCAGAAGAAATAAGAATATAAAAAATGTTCTCCATACAGTAAGAATTTATGTTACAGTCCTCCAAATGTCCCTGGTGCTGAAGATAGTGTGGCCACTAGTATATCGGCATTAGAATTACACTGCATCTTGATGTGTTTTTGACTGCAGAGAACCTTTTCACTGTAGTTTAAAAAAAGGATCTGTTACAATTCACTGCAGTGGCAATTTCCCTGAAAGTGTTGCTGCATTTTATACTCCTTTCCAAGCTCTTCCCATACTACCCTAAAATCAAATAAAAAATATACCCTTAAAAAATCCCCCCACATTAATTTCCTAAAGCAGGTAAAGACTTATAGCTTCTGGGGTCATATCGCCCAATGGCGTTGATTAATACTGATGCCAAAATATATGCTAAAATATTGGCATCCCGGCTGAAGGACCTCCTGCCAAATTTGATAGGAACTGATCAGTCAGGTTTTATCTCATTTTGACAGACTCGCGATGATATCCGTCGAGTATGCCATCTGTTGGAAAAGATGGCTAGGATTCAAACGCCAATGCTCTTAGTGTCATTAGATGCTGAAAAAGCGTTTGACAGAGTCGAAACGGCCTTTCTGTTCCATACTCTGGAACGTATGGGGTTTGGCGCAGGAATCTTTGGTATGGTAAATTACTGCTCCCCACAGATTAAAATGGTGATTAATGGGACTCTCACTGACAAAGTCGCTATACGACCAGGTACCAAACAGGGTTGCGCCCTATCCCCATTACTATACGCTATTTATTTGGAACACCTTCTAGTTAGGTAAAGAGAAGTACAACAAATAAAGGGAATTAAGACGGCGGGGAGGAACATAAAATAATGGTGTTTGCAGATGACATGATTATAGTAATAATTGAGCCAAAAACGTCTCTACTGGCGCGGATGACCAAATTGGTGGATTTTGGAGATGTCTCAGGGCTTAAAATGAATAGGTCAAAATCAAAAATATTGAATTTGTCAGTGAGCCCAGACACAGTGGAATGCTTACGGATCCCGACTCAACTATCGGTTGCAGATAAGGGTATAATGTACCTAGAAGTAGTTCTTACAAACACACTAGGAATAATATATGGGGTCAACTATCCGCAACTACTCACCAGGGTGAAAAAGGACTTGCTAAAATGGAACCCATTAGCACTCTCCTGGATAGAGAGAATGACGGTGGTAAAAATGGTGATTTTACCAAGAATGTTATATTTTTTCCAAGCCCTCCCTCTTCACGTCCCAAAAACCTTTTTTAGCACCTTTACGAAACTCATCACGACATAGATATGGCAAAACAAACCAGCCAGGATAGAGATATCCACTCTTACAGCCGCAAGAGAGCGGGGAGGAATGGAACTTTTGCACTTCTATAGGTATTACAAGGTGACACAATTAAGGGCCATAAAAGAATGGTTTGCGGATAAGGGACAGAAAATATGGACCAGAAATGATGGGGCAGTGGCAGGCACCCCGCCTTCCTGGGTTGCTATGGTTGAATCGAGATCATAGACCCGTAAACGTAAAAATTAGTAAAATAGTGGGGACAGTAACAAGGGTATGGGATAAAGGAAACAAAGTTGGGAATCTCTGAACAGCTCCCTCCCCATTTCTTCTGCTGTTTCAGAACCCAGTATTCCCACCTGGTTTGGAACCTAGGGCCTTCAAAGCTTGGAAGGATGCGGGGTGCACGAAAGTCTGACATGTATCAGGGTCACGTTCTTAGAATGTTTGAGGATTGTAAAAGGGATATGGGTTTAAGGGAGGCTGAATGGTTCTACTACAACCAAATGCGACACTGGCTATCCAACCCTCAGATTAAATAGGCAGCCACGCACTTATTGACCCCTTCTCGAAAAGAGAATAATTTCAAGTCTATATCAAATACTTTGCGAAGGCACTACAATTGTACAATGGAAATATATTTAAAAAATGGGAAATCACGCTAGGTACCCCCATATCAACAGAAAAGTGGAACTTAGTCTGGAGTGCGATACCCGAATGACATGTTCCATCCAAACGAGAGAAATATGGTACAACATTATGTTCCGATGGCACTACACCCAGACAGAATGCACACAATGTACCCTAATACATCTGCCCAATGCTGGAGAGGGTGTAAAACCGAAGGAGACTGATGACATATTTGGTGGGATTGCCCAATAGTTAGACCTTTTTGGGTAGGGATTCAGAAACAATTGGATACAATTTTTCTGAGCAAAAATCTTAAAGTTGAAGGGATTTGGCTCTGCGGGCTGTGGAAGCCGAAAGAGCAGGCACTCTCCAAGAGTCAGAAGCATCATTTTATGTTACTACTTATGGCAGCGTGGTTAGTGGTGGCCCAGAAGTGGAAACAAAAACAAGGGCCAACAAACTTTGACTGGCTACAGAAGGTTTAGATCTTCATATCAATGGAATGGGCAACCCATACGGTTCAAAGGGATCAAGAAACTTTCAAACATAATTGGGAGGAAGTATTGAATTATCTCCAGAATGACTATATGCTCCAGTGGTGCCCGCATAAAATACGAATTTTAGATGTTATGTGATCGGTATTAACATTTTAACATCAGACTTTGCATGACAGCCTCTGAGGGGGGATTGGGAGGAGGGGGGTTTGAATGATTTATGTTTATGGTTGTTAAGAACATTTTTATAAAAATGTTTATTTTTTTTTAAACGTCCCCACCCTAACAAATACAGTGAGAAAATGTGGTAAATTGGCTGCTCACCAAATCTGGTGAAATGGGTGCAGTGAGTTGGGGAGATACCTTCACAAAGAAACTGCGAGGCCAAGATATATACTGCAGCCAAAACTGAAGATTACATTTTGAAAATGGGAATGAATATATTTGAAGGAAGATGTCTATGAGTGCGAATAGGGTATTTCCTTTTCAAATTTGGGTTGAATGTATATAGGTAAATGCAATAAAGTATTTTATGGGATTACCTGAGAAGGACATTTCTCCACTGTTCTCTTGTCTTCAGATGCAGGTTGAGATTAATGTTAAGTGAACATTTTGCTTTCCATGACATGGATAAGAAATACACATTGAATAATTCAAGTATTTTGTGACATGGATGTAAAATTGCTGGTACTTGTCCGATTTAAAGTGTGTGTATATATATGGGATACATTACTCACCGTAATCGTATTTCTGATGCTTGTATCTGCTTAGATTCACATGCTGTGCATAGGCCGACATCTAGTGGAAGCTGCGGAGTATTACAGTTTGTTTTTCGAAACTCGAAAATGGGCGTCGACACAGGCGTGCCAGTAATACTATCCCTAGTGTGACGTCCACTGTACCCAAGATCCCTCACGCGTCTGGGATCCTCAGATTGTATTTTTTCTGACATGAGGAAGCATGAGGAGTAGCGTGAGTACAGATAATCCAAGCAGATAGACAGAAAGGTAAGACTACAAGCAATCATGCGCCTTCTCTCGGAGGGGAGGAAGGGTGGGTCGCATGTGAATCTAAGCAGATACAAGCATCAGAAATACGATTACGGTGCGTAATGTATCCCTTCTGAGGCTTGTGGAATCTGCTTAGATCACATGCTGTGCATAGATTAGCGAGCAGTACCCGAAGAAGGAGGTGGGATGTGAGAAGGGTCATGAGCAAACAGGTGTCTTAGAACCGCTTGTCCCACTTGTGTATCTGTCTTGGAATGAGTGTCAATGCAGTAATGCTGAGTAAAAGTGTGAATAGAGCTCCAAGTAGCTGCTTTGCAAATGGTGTCGAGGGGAACATTTGCAATGAAAGCCAGAGTGGCCCCAATGCCTCTAGTAGAATGGGCCCTTGGCGTAAAAGGCAGAGTTCTTTCAGAAAGAGAGTAACACAGCTGTATACAGTTGATAATCCACTTCGAGATCGCGCCCTTAGAGACGCGATCCCCCTCTCTGCCTGTAGCTACGGAGACAAACAGTTGATCTGTTTTCCTTAGCGGTCTGGTTTTATTTAAATAGTAGAGGACCGCCCTACGCACATCAAGGGTGTGTAGTTTCACCTCAGCCAAGCTTTGCGGGTTCTGGAAGAAAGCCGGAAGCTCGATGGACTGGTTTACATGGAATTTGGATATAAATTTAGGTGAGAACCTAGGGTGTGTGCGTAAAACCAGTTTGTCTTTGTGGATAGTAAAGAAAGGATCCTGCACTGACAGAGCCTGAATTTCACTGACCCTTCTTATAGAGGTAATGGCTACTAAGAAGGCCGTTTTATAAGTCAGGTGTTTGAGACTACTTTTATGCATGGGTTCGAAAGGGGGGCCCATGAGCTTAGCTAGCACCACATTGAGGTCCCATCCTGGCGGTGGGTTCGAAATAGGAGTGTGAAGTCTCTTTACTCCTTCCATGAAGGCTTTAACTACTGGTACTTTCCACCACGATACTTTGTTATGGGATGTGGTGTAAGCCGAGAGGGCTGCCAGGTGTACTTTCAGAGAGTTAAAAACCAAACCTGCGTCCAGCAGGTGGAGCATGTATGTTACAACGTTGGAAGGAGTGCAATCAACTGGGTTGATTTGTTTATTCTGGCACCAAATAACGAATCTCTTCCACTTGTCAAAGTAACAGTGCTTTGTGTTTGGTTTCCTGGATTATTTTAGGATGTCCATACACCTCTGTGGTAAATTGAGATGGCCAAACTCTATGACCTCAGGAGCCATGCTGCCAGGTTCATAGAGTTGGGTTCCTGGTGCACTGTTTGACCTTGTTGCTGGGACAGTAGGTTGTACCAGGCTGGGAGTTTGATGGGCTCGCACACCGCCATTCTGCATAGGTGTGGAAACCATGGTTGTCTCGCCCACATGGGAGCAACTAGGATGAGCGTCATCGATTCCTTGTTCATCTTGTACACCACCTTCCTGATGAGAGGAGTTGGTGGAAAAGCGTACGCAAACATCCCTGACCAGTTCATCCACAGGGCGTTCCCTTGGGAGTCTGGCTGGGGGAACCTGGATGCAAATCCTAGGCATTGTTTGTTTTCGCTTGTGGCGAATAGGTCTATAGTGGGGAAACCCCACTGAGAGAAGAGATCTTCTACGATATCTCTGTGAAGGACCCATTCGTGTTCTTCTGGGAGGGAGTCTCTGCTTAGGGCATCCGCTAGGGAAATGAGCTCCCCTGGAACATGTTGTGATGACAGGAAGATGTTCCGTCTGAGTGCCCATATCCAGATTTTCTGGGCAAGCTTGGACAGATTTGGCGAACGAGTCCCTCCTTGTTTGTTCAGATAGAACATGGCTGTCGTGCTGTCCGTCCGGATCTGCACCGACAAGTTTAGCAGATGGGGCTCGAACGCCCGAAGCGCTCGGAATACTGCCAGAAGCTCTAGCAGGTTGATGTGGTTCTTGGCTACTGAGTGAGACCAGAGACCCTGAGCTGTGTGGTGGAGATGGTGAGCTCCCCACCCAGTCAGGCATGCATCTGTAGTCACCACTGCCTGTACTTCGGGATCGTAAAAGGGTTTTCCCCTTGCGAGATTCTCTCTTGTCCACCAGTGTAAGCTCTGTACGAGTGTTGGCGAAACGACCACTAGATCGTCCCACTGACCACTTGCCTGAGACCACTGTATCGCCAACCATTCCTGCATGGGACGCATGCGCAGACGCGCGTGGGGGACCAGGTAAATGCATGACGCCATCATGCCCAGTAACCGCATAGCTTTGCGTACCGTTATTTGTTGACCTGACTGATAATGTGGAATTTGCAGTAGTATATTCCGAATTCTCTCTTCCGAAGGGAAGGTCAACCCTTTTTGAGTATCTAGGATTGCTCCTAGGAACTGTTTTGAGGTGCTTGGCACCAGACTTGACTTCTTCTCGTTGATAGAGAAGCCTAATTCGTGGAGGAGGTCGATAGTCCTCTGAATGTTTGACCTGCAAATTCCTGGGGTTTCCCCCGTTATGAGCCAGTCGTCCAGATAAGGGTACACTGGGATTGCCTCCCTGCATAGGTGTGCAGCTGCCACCGCCAGTACCTTGGTGAATACCCTTGGTGCTGAAGCTATCCCGAAAGGCAGTACCTTGAATTGGTAGTGGCGACTGTCCACTTTGAAGCGCAAGTATTTTCTGTGCGCTGGGAGCATGGAAATATGAAAATAAGCATCTTTCATATCCAAGGTTGCCATGTAATCCCCCTTTTTTAGGAGGGGGATTACCTCTTGTAGCGTGGTCATACGGAATTTTTGGGGCTTGACATACTTGTTGGCAGGCCGTAAGTCCAATACTGGGCGCATTGTCAAATCTTTCTTTGGCACAAGGAAGTAAGTTGAATAGATACCCTTGTTTACCTGGTGTCCTGGGACGAGTTCTATCGCGTCCTTTTCTAGCAGAATGGCGATCTCCTCGAGAAGGATCTTCTGATGTTCTAAGGAGTGTATTCTTTGTCGTGGAGGGTGGTTCCGGGGACGCTGCAGTAGTTCTATACAATATCCTGTGGACACTGTTGATAGCACCCATCTGTCTGAGGTGATCCCTTCCCAAGCCTGGGTGAAGTTGGAAATGCGTCCCCCTACTGGGGTTGCGTGAGAAGGGACCCTGAACTGAGCGTCACTGCTTTGGTGGAGGCGTGCCACCTCCCTTGTTGGGGCTGCCTCTGCCTCTTCCACGACCTCTCTTGTTACCCCTGCCGTAACTTTGGGTAGACTGCTGGTTGTTGTTCCATTGTGTACCCTGTCCTTGGGCATAGTTGCCTCTTTGTGAATTTTGGCCGCGTGGGCGACGAAAATTACTGTTCCCCCTCTGGTTAGGGGGTTTGTTGGTAAGCTGGCCAAGGGATTTGAGAGTCTCGTACTCGTCGTTGGCATTCTTAAGTGCGTCTTCGACCGCTTTCCCAAACAATAGATCGGGTTCCACCGGCTTGTCTATTAATGAAGCCTGGGTTTCTGTTTTGAACCCCGACTGCCGTAACCACGCATGTCTCTTGATAACAGTACCTTCTGCTATCAATCTTCCTGCGTTGTCCGCGGCGTCGAAAGTTGCTTTTAATATGCAACCAGACACGGCTCTCCCTTCTGCCGAGATCCGAGCCAACTGGCCCTTTAACGGTTCAGGAGCAGAGGCTATGAGCGCCGCGACCTCTTCCCATTGATGGCAGTTGTAACTTGCCAACAGGGTAGGAGTTTGCAATCCTTGCTTGGTAGGCGGACGTTGAGGCTACCTTCCTGCCAAACCCGTACAGTCTTTTGCTCTCCTTGTCGGGAGGAGCTTCTGACGACGATAAGGGTGTCCCAGCCCTCTTCCGAGTGTTGGTAACCACTAGGGAGTCTGGTTTAAGATGTCCTCTTATATAAAGAGGGTCAGACTGGGCTGCCCGAAAAAGTTTTTCGATTCTGGGGTCGACGGCTCTGGTGAGGTTAGGATTCACCAGGGATGGATCTATCCTACGTTGGATGGATTTAAGGATAGGGATGGTCTGAGCGACCGGCCTCCTCTCTCCCACCAACTCTTCTGCGAAGTCCCTTTCCTCCTGTGCACCGTGGGTGTCGATGTGAAAATGTTCTGCTGCGCGAGCGAGAACTTCATTAAGGAGGGGCTGGTTATCAACTGGCGAGTCGGTAACTGGGGCTTCGCTCTCTACCGGGGAATCTACTCTGTAATTTTCCTGCTCATCTTCTACCTCCTCCAGGTCCTCATCCTCCGCATAGTATTCAGTCCCGGTTTGTTCCTCCATAATTGTAAACTCCTGGTCCCCTTCACGGAAAGGCTGTTCTTGGTATCTGGGGTGTGGAGTAGAGTATGGAGTAGAGTAAGGCTGCACCTCGAAGGGTTCAGGTCTTTCGAACCGGGCCTTTTTACTTAGGGGGATAGGATCAGAGGAGCCTGAGGGTGTGGCCCCTTGAGGGTCATACGAAAGGAAATGTTCTGGGTTTTTGTCATAAAAATCAGCTAAGGAAGACATCCTTGACATGACCCTGTCTATGTCTTCACTGGACCATTCTTTGGAACAGGGTATGACTTTAGTAGGCAACTTAGGGGACCTATCAAGGGTACCCTTGCTGGATGTTGATGTCCCAGTAGATTTATGTTTGTCTGTCTGCTTAGGGTGGAAGGATGGTCTTACAGGAGTGGAAGGCTGTGCTTTCCGCTGTTTCCCCCCCTCCCCGTGGGTGGAAAAATGTTTTCCCTGCCCCTTGGAGGCCCCAGAGACTTTTGACACCTGGCGTCGAGGGTCGGGAGAGGTGTCTTGTTTCGAGCGTGGGGCCTCGCTGGTGTTAACTGCGGCCTCGGTCTCCTGGAGCGCGGCCTGGGGGTGGAAGTCGTCTTCGTCTTCCGACGATCGAACTTCCGTTAATCTAGGGAGCGAGGCACTCTTGGCAAGAGTGGATGATTGCCTTGCGTCATGAGGCGATCTCGAACGAGAGCGCCCAGAGGACACCGAGTCGGACCGTTCTATCTGTGCCTCTTTCCGAGAAGTCGACGTCGTCGAGGTTCGGTTGGACTTAGTGTGCTTAGTGTGTGTAGGGTGTGTAGCGCTTGCGTCGCCGGGGGTCTTCCCCATAGCCGCCTGCCGGACAACCTTCCGAGGTCGGGGACCTGCGCTCGGCAGTCTTTCGACGCCGTAATGCCCTCGCCGTCCGAAAGTACGGCGTCGCTGCCATCGCTGAAGGCGCCCTCCGCTGCCATGGCCACCTGCCTGGCGTGGTGGGCCCAACGCTTTGTCGAACGGTCCTTAAGTGTCTTAGGCTTAAACCTACTACACGCTCTGCAGTTCGCTTCGGGGTGGTCCCTCGGCAAGCAGAGATTGCACGTGGCGTGCCTGTCAACCCAAGGGTATTTGCGGTTGCACTTGGGGCAGAATTGGAAAGGGGTACCCTCCATACGCACCTTGAGGCAGCGGGCTGGTAAGTGTAGGAAATATATAAGGTGTACCTATATACCAAGAGTGAAGAGTATGTACCACCCCCCACTCTCCCTACTTGCAGGGCCGAGGCCAGCGGCCTACTAGGCCCGGGCCGAGGCCAGCGGCCTTCCGAGGCCCAGATCCGTCGTGCAGCAGCCGACGGTCGGTGTCTTCTCCAGCCGTCGTCGAGTCGAGGGTCGACGTTGGGGTGGGGAAGGATGTCAATAAATAATTTTAAACTTCAATAATTAGCAAAGGTATGGCTAAGGCCAGGGGACTCCGCAAGATGCTTCCGACCAGTATGGCGGAAAAAAACAATCTGAGGATCCCAGACGCGTGAGGGATCTTGGGTACAGTGGACGTCACACTAGGGATAGTATTACTGGCACGCCTGTGTCGACGCCCATTTTCGAGTTTCGAAAAACAAACTGTAATACTCTGCAGCTTCCACTAGATGTCGGCCTATGCACAGCATGTGATCTAAGCAGATTCCACAAGCCTCAGAAATATATTTATATATATGTACATATATATGTGTTATGTATTAAAAGAACCTTTAAACTATTGGAACCTGTGTACTGATTGTTTAGCATCCCAGTTCCTGCTTGGGTCAATACGGTTAACCTTCTATTTTAAAAGTCATACAGGCTTCAAACATCAGAAGGCAAATAAACCATAAAAGACTTTGCGAAAGTTGTAACACATTAAAAAAAACAAAAATCCAATATGATTTTATACTGAGATTTTACGGATGTTATCATGGATAAAGTAAGGTTTCTCAGTACCAAAAGCTTTCTTCCTGGTACTGATATAGATTGGCAAAATGTTTGACACACTTACACCCATCTGAAATTCAAAGATTCTTTCAATCTCACAATTATTATCTTAAACAATTCCAGAACATATCATTGCCTTTAAACTTCTGCAGTCACTACTAAAACTGAAAAATATATGAAATGCCAGCTTTGACTGCCTGATACTTAATGTGTATGACCCGCCTGCAAATAATTACACAGTAAAAATCACGGAATCGATAGAGGAAGTCATTAGTACTGCCACAAGTGGCGGGAGTTTGACTGGCTTGATTATAGGTGGTGATTTGAATGCTGTAAGGGAGGCATGGTATCACAAGTTTGACACTGACACACGAGTTACATGTTTCAAAACCTTTATTACGTTCTTGGGGTTTGGAAAAACTCCTACTTTGCCGTATAGCTATGATGGGAGTAGTCTCTGCCATCAAATAATAAAGGAAACCGAGTTCTAGTCAGTCTTTGTTAAATCAAAATGGCCTATACTAACAAAACCTAATGCCTGCCCTATCTCTTATACAAAAAGTGTGTAAGGGGAATGTGTATGCAAAGGAAAGTCAGTCTTATAACATAAAGGATCAAGGTGGGTGAGTCAGCTCTCCTCCCCACGTTGGACAGCACGGAGTAAGGCGGCCCCTGTAAACAGGATGACACACTCTTGCTTAGGTTATTAAAAAAAAGGCAGTTCAAACCGTGTGTCGAGGCCCACTTGGACTTCCACTTTAAAGTCACTTATTCCAGTTTTAAAAAACTTCTTTCACAGTTCAACAAAAGTTCATGTATGTAGGTCTCCCTCTGTTGGGCTCAGACTTCTCAAGGCAGCAACAGTTCACATGGGTCTCCCTCAGTCGGGCTCAGACCTTTCAACACAAAGTACCTGATTCAACATAGATCTCCCTCAGCCGGGCTCAGACCTCACAATCACGGCACTTGCAGGGGTTCCCTTCCCCAAGTTTCATTCAGATCCGTTAGGGGTTTCCTTCCCCTAACTTATTTCATGTTTCTGGTCCCCCTCAGGTGGGCTCGGATCTTTCACTGATGTTGAAGACTTTCGAATGTGCGAGGCTTTTACCATAGACCTCCACAGGACCCCTTCGACTTTCACTTCAGCTCTCCCGTATGTTATTTACTCCAGTGTCTCTTGGTCTTGGTAGTTCAATACCACATGTTCAAAGAAAACTTCCTCTTAAAGCAATCACCTTTTAACTTCCCCTTTCATCAGGGTTAATCTTGAACATTCTGCATTTCAGAGTTCATTCACTTTGCTGCTGCCTCTAGATCAGCCCCCAGATCATCTGTTTTCGGTGAAATTTGAAGCCGCGCCTGACCCCGAAATGGCCAGCGCAACGCGGCCTCAAACCGAGGCTCGCCCTGGTTGCTAAGCAACCTTCCAATACTTCTCTACGCGCATCCGCCGACAGGCGGAAGGAAGTCGGCCATAAGGAAAAGGCCAGGGAAAAGGGCCTTGTTTGCCGTTGTTCGCCAGCGAGCGCCGCTTACCGCCTGGTCCATCTCATAAGGCGAGTACCATAACTTCTTACCTCAAAGGTACTGACATTCATTTAATTTACTTGCCCACGCATCACTGTCCCAATTTACAATCATGTACTAATTTCACAAGTTTTACATCCACCTACATGTACGTGGAAACCCCATTTACCCATGGTACAAATTTCCAAATAGCCGACTGTAGAAACCGGCCAACGCTACTCATTGCCTTCAACCTCTGAGTGCTATTGCTGATATTCTGGCCTCTAGCCACTGCAACAGCCTATTGTAGCAGCCCTATTGTACAGACCTGGCCAATCATGCTAATCTTGAACCAGTCTACTGCGCGTAACTTACCCATTGCGCTAATTTTGAACTAGCCTACTGCATATAATGTAGCCATTGTGCTAATTTTGAACAAGCCTACTGCATATAATTTACCCATTGTGCTAATTTTGAACTAGCCTACTGCATATAATTTACCCATTGCGCTACTTTTGAGCTAGCCTACTGCATATAATTTACCCATTGCGCTAATCTGTGAACCAGCATACGGCATGTAATTTTTCCCAGTGTGTTAACTCCTGAACCAGACTACTGTAATCAGCCTGCCCATTGTTTTACCTTGAGACAACCCACTGTTACCTTGCCTGGGTTAACTCTTAAACCAACCCTACCCAGCCTATCGACGAATCACCATGTCCTCTTTCCACAGAGCCACACTGGCCCTGGCCTCATTCCTCCCCTAGTTCACTCAGCCACCCCTTCATAATCTCTGCCACCTCTCCCACCCACATTCTACCACAAACCAACTAGCATAGCACCCTTAAACACTGCTACGAGTGAGCCATTGATCCCTCTCGAATGGCTACATCGCTTTGCCACACCACCCACCCCTCTTATCCCACTTTCAGTCCATTCAAGGAACCAAAGACTAGGCTCTCGATTCCTCAACCATAAAGCCACTACCCTGTCCAAAAGTCCTCAACTCAACTCCCAAAACTGCACCACCACACTGCATAAAACAACCCCCCTCCCCTAATGTGACCCTGCAATTACGCAGCACAACTCCACAACCTTCTAATATTAAAGGAGCCCTTATCAACGCTCGCTCCCTTGTAGCCCATGCCTTTGAGATTGCTGATCTCATCGTTGCAAACAGCCTAGACTTCCCGGCTGTCACAGAAACCTGGCTACAGCAGGCAGCAGGACCTGCACTCTCCCTTGCCCTACCTGAAGGCCATACCATCATCAGGGCAGACAGAACTTCGGGCAAAGGTGGAGGAGTGGCCTTCATTGCCAAAACTCAACTAGCTCTCAGAGCCATCCCCCTTGCCAGCTTCTCCTCTGCAGAACTCCTATCGGTGAAACTAACCCTCACACCCACCGAAACAATTCTCTTGCATCTTATCTACCGGCCACCCCAGCTCTTCTCCTTCCTTTGAGGAGGACATCTTGAACCTCCTTTCCACTCATACCAAACTTGGATCTCAAACTATCCTTTTAGATATGAACCTCTGCCTCCAAGACCCTAATGATCAAAACACCCTAGCTGTGGACAATTCCATCTCTAACTTGGACTTTATACACACTATCACAACACCCACCCATTCCAAAGGTAGAACGCTGGACTGGGTCTCTGACCTGAGCTCCATCATCCAAAATGAACCCGTAGCCTGCTCAGACAATCATCTCATCCTATTCGCCATCCCTGAACCTTCTCCAACCAAAACCACTTTAGCACCTCCTTCGCTATCCAGAAATTGTCACAACATAACCATAGACAGCCTCCAGCCTCACATTAGTGACATCCTTGATGAGACTAAATTCAGCAACCTTGACCCACCTAACTTGGTAGACCTATACAATAACACTCTCAAATCTGCCCTTGATATCGCCGCCCCTCTTAAACTGAGGAAAGCCAAACCTTTGGCTCACCTTAATAGATAGTTCACCCCCAAACTAAAAAGTCTGCGAAATACAAAAGGATCAGCTGAATCCACCTGGCGCAAATCCCCGTCCATCATCAATAAAACTGCATTTATGTCAGCCTCCGCTATCGGCAAAGCGGCTATACTCTCGGCCAAAAATGAAACCTACAATTCCAGAATCCAGAATGCAAAATCCAGCACTAAGGAACTCTTCAGTATCCTAAAAGAGCTTGAATCCCCTGCACCGCCCGCACAAGATTGCATCAAAGACACAGAGTGGTGTACAAAAATCCAGAAAGCACTCACAGATAAAATCACCCTGCTCCAAAACAAGATCAAGGCTAAAAAGGCAAGTCTCACCATCGGAACCCAGCAGGCCACTGACCCAGAGAAAACCCCTCACCCATGCACTCCTTTCAGCTTCTCTCAAGTTACCCTTAAGAAGGTTGAGGACATTATAAAAAGTCTGAAACCATCTCACTGCCAAGGCGATATGTGCCCTGCCAACGTGATTAAAGAAGGCGCCAAAGACCTAGCCCCCTTCATCACTGCGCTGATAAACTCCTCATTCGCTGCCAATCAAGTACCCAACAACCTTAAGGAAGCTTGGGTTATGCCTCTACTAAAAAAACAAACCTTGATCCTAATGTCCCCACTAACTATAGGCCCATCACCACCGTCCCATTCCTTCTAAAAAAAAGCACCTAGAGGAGAATTAACTCCTTGGACTTAAGACAATCAGGTTTCAGACCCAGACATGGAACTGAGACAGCCCTCCTAGATCTAAAGATCCAAATGGACGAGGTGAAGGACAATGGTAAGCTAGCAATCCTCCTACTCCTAGACTTATCCGCTGCCTTCGACCTTGTCAACCACCAAATCCTTACCAAACACCTTAACACAGTGGCAGCTTTCTCCACTAATGCGTCCGACTGGGTTAAATCCTTCCTATCAAAAAGGACCACCAGAGTCTTCTCCCCGTCAGCTTCAGCTGACCCTACACCAATACTCTGTGGCGTCCCTCAGGGATCCAGTGTGTCGCCCACACTCTACAATATATTTACAAAGTTACTCTTAGACTGCCTGGATAACGTGGGTGTCATCTACACTAACTATGCAGATGACACTCAAGTCCTCATCCCCCTCACTGGCTGCTATGACCATGATTCCAAACTATTAAACACTATCTACCTCGAAATTCAGGCCTGGATGGCTACCAACAGTCTTTGCCTCAATGACGGCAAGACAGAGTTGATGATCGTGGGTACTCAGGCACGCCTGAATAAACTCGACACCAGATACTCATCCTTCGTCATTGAAGGTAATATTATCAATGTCTCCAAAGAAATAAAAACACTGGGGGTCTACCTCGATTCAACTCTCTCTCTCAAAAAACAGGTAAATGGCGTGGCATCCTCCACGGCCTATACCAATAAATTGATCTATAGCTGTATAGCTTACCTATCCACATGCAGCTGCCTAACGCTGGCTAGAGCACTTGCTCTATCTAAACTCGACTACTGCAACACTCTCCTCCTGGGCTCTTGAGAACATAAGCTAAATAAACTCCAGGTACTTCAGAATAACTCTCTGAGAGCAGCCCTCAGTCTTCCCAGATCCTGCCACATTTCCTCTCACAGACAGAACGCCAACTGGCTACCCATCTGTGACATAATCAGACTACGCACCTTGGCCATCACGCACAAATGCCTCACAAACTCAGCGCCGAAATACCTGGCGGACAGAATCTGCAAACACCAACCTACATGCACTACCAGATCCACCCACAACCTGATGGTACCGAGATTCAATCTAAAAACAGCCGGAGGAGCTAGCTTCCCAGTACAAGCCGCCAAATGTTGGAACTCCATTCCCATCCCCTTCAGACAGAAACCCTTCTTCCTCATCTTTAAAGCCAATATAAAACGTTGGCTGAGTAACAAGTCTCTCCGCTAAGAGGCCTCCTCCATGTAAACTTACCACTGCCTATTTATGATCTTGCTCATCTTTTGTTTGTCATACCAGACTCTATGCTTATGATCTCCTTCCTGACCCACCTGTAACCAGGGTCCCTCATTGTTGTCATTACATTGGATTGTAATATGCCTGCACTTTCTGTATGTAACCACCAAGTTTCTCAAGCGCCCAGTTACCTCAGGGTCTGGTGCGCGATACAAATAATAAACAAATACAAAATACAAAAAAATACATCAAACATTTCGCAGAGACTTTAGAATGGGCTATTTCCTTTTGCCGGACCACTCTGCTACTCTGTATCACTGACTTCACAGTTATCGGTAAAGGTTCACTACTGGTTTGCTTTCTTTCATGTCTTATCAGCATACGCTCAACCTTCATTTGTGAGATACACTGTTGTGGCTTCAATGCTTCCTTGACACTCACCCGTTGTGTGCATTCCTTTCTTGTCTCTGCGGCTTTGATTCATGAGTCAAGGTTGATACCACAGGCTTGGCCTCACCTCCTCAGCTCTGGCATTCACCCGGGAGAGTCACTGCCGCCCTTGAAACACAATACAGGTTTCTTGTCTTGGATTTGGCTTTCTCCACGTATCCTTTACGGTTTCCCGGAGGCTACAACCTCCTGCAGGGATCTTCAGGGTTTCTCTACCCTTTGCTGTGGTCCCTCCATCGGGCATCCTGCTCCAGTGGGTTCGCCTTCGCCCTGGAAGATCTGCTCCTTCTCGTGTCTCACCTTGCTCAGAGTGTGTCTCTATGTTCCGCTCTTTATCTGTGTGGGGGGAGCTAATGGGTATCATATGTATGTGATTACGGTCAAGTACCTGACTTTGCCTGACCTGATTAACAGGACATGTCCAATGAGATATATAAGTGTTAGCCCCTATACTCTCATTCGTCCTCTTTCTCGCCCCTTTGTTTGTGTAGAAAGGGGGGGTTGGAACATGGGAAAATCATATAAAATAGGATGGGTTATGGTCACGGGAATGGGGGATACCGCATCTCACCATTGGTTGCCTCACCCTCACCCCCCCAAAGATCCCCCACCCAGGTGATCCTCCCGCACTGGTCCACCTCCAGTGTCTGGATCCAAAGGCGATGGCCATGCCCTGGCCACCTGAGAAAGAGAGATCCCTGGGGACTAGTGAGACACCCTTTGGTTTCTCACAATGCCTATTGTAGATGTGAAAGGGAATGTCTTGGGACTGACTATGTTAGTTCAGCGAGTACCATGGCAAAAAAAAAAGAGTTAACCAAAAAGGTGTGCATTGGGTAGATTACTAAGGAGATTTGGGGTTGCTGCATGCTGAACGGGCGTGTGTGTGGGCACCAACCTGGAAGCCACACATGAAAGAATGGGCTTAAAACATCTACCCTTGATTACCTTTTTATAAATGACGAAGTAATCCCAAGTGTTAGGAAACTAATGATTGCTGAAAGTGTACACTGTGATCATGCCATGCTACAACTAGTGGGTGATGGCAAGTCCACTGGAGAGATCCTTGTGCACTTGGAAGACCTGGAGGTCAACTCTGGTGGCAATAGAATTAGTTGGTCCCCAACGAATATTGACAACATGCTGAATTACATGGAAGATCAGTATAAGGCTGGCAGCAAGTATTTCTATAGCTTTATCGGCTGATGAAATTGAGGCCTGAATCTCTACTACTACTACTACTACTATACACTTTGCATCCATTAAGGCTTCCTATGCAATGAACTCTAGAGAGCATCATCGGAATGCTTATGAAAGAGAAATTAGAACTGCCAAGAGGGATATGAGAAGGAAAACACAGAGGATAAATAAATTGCACTTGCCTCTGAATAAATCCCGTAAACTAGAAACCATCATAAAAAAGAAATACCACAGGTGGCTGAAATGGTGGCGTAGCTTGCTTAACAACGCACAATGGCAGCATCTAATTGCAGTTGCCACAACTAAAAACATGAGCAGGATGTGGAAAATCCTGAATGAATGCAAAACTAAGAAAACAGAGCAAATTATTAACCCGGTTGGTGCACAGGAGTGGACACAATACATCAGTTGTGTCTTTGAAGCCAATCAACGGGTGGTGAAATTAGAACTTGGTATCACTAAAAATTATGAGCTGCACTTTGAAAAGACAGATATTAAGCATCTATTATAGAAGTAAAAAAATTGAGAACACCAGGACCTAATAGTCTAGCAAACATTGTTCTAATAAACAACCCTGAGTATTAGACTCTATTATACAATCAATTCACTAAAGTATCAGAGGAAGGGGAAATTCCAACCTCATGGAAAAAATCTTACTTGGTCCCAATTTATAAAAAGTGTAAACGATCTGACCCAGCGAATTACTGCTTGCTGGCCATGTTAGATGTCTCTGGGAAGGTATTTGTGTCCCTACTTCTACAGCAGCTAACTAAGTGGGTAGACCAAAATCACGTATTGGACAACTTCCATTTAGGCTTCTGACGAGGATCAAGTACCATGCACTGCTTAAAAATAATGGGCAGACTAATACATGAGACGAAAGGGAAAACTGGCCGTACTTATATGCACCTATGATAGACTTCAGTGCTGCATTTGATACTGTTGACCAGAATATAGTATGGGCCAAGCTCAACGAGTTAGGCTGTGCAACTAATATACTAAACGCGGTCGGGACTGTATGAAAATACCCAGGTACGGGTGTGATTGGAGAGCAGGGGCGCACTATCAGAACCTGTCTACACTAGTAAGGGGGTGAGGCAGGGCTGTGTATTGGCGCCCCTGCTGTTCAACATCTACCTCTCAGACTTGCCTCGGGAGCTGGCAAAATTGACTAATTGTCCACCAAAATTTAAACATGCCAAGGTAAACTGTATTCTCTATGCTGACGACTTGATTATTTGTGATCGTACTTATACAGGCATTAAGAGATCTCTATTGGAGCTGTGTAATTACGCTGATGACAATGGTTTACTTATAAACCATGAAAAAACGAAAACCGTGCATTTTGCACACAAAGAAAAAAAGAGTGCCAAAGATTGTAATTAGAGAACAGCTGATAGCCCAGTTATATAGTTATAAATACCTGGGTATTACCCTGTCTACTAAAGGTGACTATGCTGAGCTCATCCAGGAGAAAAGCAGAAAGGCAGTTGTACTAACTGCCATGATTTCAAAGATTGCCAGAGAGAGCTCCGGATTTAGTTATTATCAAGAGATCCTCCCCCTGTATAAACAGTGTTTTGTGCCACAATGTTATATGGTATAGATGCTTTATACATATGCGACCTGTCTTGGCTGAAAGTATTGGAAGGCAAATTCTGGAGAGCTATACTTGGCCTTGGCCCGAGTGTGCCTAAGGCTTGAGCTGGGGCTAATCTCATTGCCTGCACGGGCGATCAAAAGAAGGTGCCTACTATAAATAAAACCCCAAACTTCGCCAGTATGTCCTCTTCTAAAACTATTGGGCGAAACCCATTAAACTGATGAACACAATCATTTTCGAAAGGTGGTCAACACAACCTTTAGGATATTGGAATGGGGAAAAGATTACTATTGTTTACAAAAATTGTTTTTCAACAAATTGGAAAAGTGTAACTGGTTATCTAATTACAGCCATTTAGAAAAATGAGAAAATGATGGGGAGATCCAAAAGCGAACCCACGTGTATTGATCCCCTCAGGGCTACCTAAGGTTGTATTCATCACCTGAGTTGAGAAGATTTTTGTTGTTAATTAGAATAAATAAGTTGCCTGTACTGGCATGCATTGGACCAGAATTAGGAATGCCTATCAAGGACAGATCTTTTTGCATGTGTGCCAATAAACATATACAAGAAACGCAAAACACGTGCTAACTGAATTTCAAGTAAACGGTCCTACTATTTACATGAAATGCTGGGCAAATTCGTATGCGACTACGACAACATTAAGAGTGAAACGTGTTGGTCATATTGTTTACACATAGCTAATAAAACATTACACATTGCACTAAATATATAATGTTTGGACTAGAGTCAAATCTCGACTGAAATAGAACTGTACTTCTTAATCCACATTATAATCATCACGGTGCATTTCTCTTAAATATATTGTATGAAAATGTTTGCTTTGATATGGTGCTATTAAGATACTTACTATGACATTTAGTTCGATAGAACTGTACATATTAAAATTAAATAAAACATTTAATAAATTAAACCAATCACAATCTAAATTAGTATCACTGGGGGAATAGCACAAGCACTGCAAAAACACAACTACATTTCTCAACCGGCTTCATAATACAAAGATAAACTAAGCATTATTTGAGTGTATTGTAAGTTATCATGCAATGGAATACCACTGCAATGCACGTTCCAAAGGTATTGTGGATAACATCTCAATCTTCTGCCCAAGCAATAGCCAGCTCCTAATGCAAATAAATTGAAACAGTGCATACAAATATGAGCCCTTGGATAATAATGAGGATTTCCTCTTTTTAGTGTTTATGTTCTTCTGATTCTGGTGTTTTTCCAGGGTTTTCAACATTTTTTTCAAAATCTGTGTTTATCAATGTTTACCCATTGATTCCCTGAAACAAATAACGCGCAATTGTGTTTTTCCAGTGTAGACAAAATGTATATTTTATTGCTGTGTGTATATTATGCATAATTCTTTAAAGGCAAAAATACAATCACAGCTTATGCTGATGCAGCCCTTGCTATCTCTTTGCATTCTTGGACTTGTAGTCCTGAAGTTCTAACAGAACAGAAAATGACACATATAAAAATGCAAAGAATCAGGACTTGATGGGCTACAGTTCCCGGACAAGGGGAAACGTAAGGGCTTCAATTAATTTTGCAGTGAACCCTAAGACATGCACTAGCAAAGTCAATATAAATCATGGTGTTCAAGAGAGGGTAAGGTGCAGAATTATTCTGGATATGCATTTTCAGAGCTGCATGCAGGACAAAGACCTGAGCAACCGTTTTTAAAAACAAAACCCTTCTGGGTTAGCTGATCTCTGATCACACAGATTACAATGCAGCATGTGGTAAAAATATAAAGTGTGCATATGTACTTAGTGGATGGTTAAATAGATTCTGGACCCATTAAAAAAGAGTTGGATATTTAATTTGATGGGAATTATGGATTCCAAATCGCACCCATAACCTTGCTATTCTTCTACTGAACTGTAAAATTACATTTTGCTGAAAATGTTACAGTGTCGGACTAGAAATGGCCTTTCCATGGCCCATTTCCCCAAATGTACTTGAATGAACTACTGATTGGTAAAGGATTTTTGATCAAGTAGTTCATTTGGATCTTCTAGGACAAGTAACTTAACGGTAGCTTTTTGGAAATCCAATAATTAACTCCAATTGCTACTTTATAAAAACTCATGGCCCATACAATAAATAATTATTAATGGGAACATATCGCATGGCTTTTAATTCAGTTAAATCTAAAAATGTCCACTAGATGGCAGTGCTCACCTTGCTTTTAATTTTCACTTGAATGCAGGAATCCATGTGTAGAAGGTTCAGTGCTGCAATCTATTTACATTTTCGGATAAACCCCTAAATGGGACAATTACTTTTGTGTAAAACGGGGAGTGCGTGCGTTTGCAAAACAGGGATTTGTGGGTAGAATGGCACACAAAGAATTCCCTGAATCAGGGATAAAATCTTTATTTCAGATGCCTTGCGGAGGTACTTACATGCCTACCCTGTGGGTGCTGTGGTGAGCGATCACGTTATTTTAAAATCATGGTTATCTGTAGGTAAGAAGATAATTAGACAAACAATACTGGCTGGGGTGGATAGTAACATTAAGGGGAATAGGCTGCAATGTGTCAGTGCGTAAGATTGAAATGTTTAACCGGATTATACAAATTGAGCTGCCTCTGGATTGAATGAGTTTAAATAAGTGGACAAGCTCTGGATATGAGTTCTCATAGGAAGTAGGCAAGGTAATTGGTAACCTGGTTTCTAGTACTCGCAACGCAAATAATAGGATATACCGAAGTAAGACAAAGAAGGACCCAATATATGATTCAGCGATTGCTGAAAGGAAGAGAGATTATACATCTGATGTAAGATATTTAAAACGATGGATATTTGACCCAGTTTGTTTAAGCAGGAGATTTGCAACGTTAACACTTAAGCAATAGGTAATGGCCCGGGGCCCATAGTTACAGGGCATTAGCTGAAGTGGTAATCCCCCCTGCGATGGTCCTATTGCTATTAGTACCCCGGCCCGTAAAACCGGGGTACTGAAAGAATTTATTTTCTGTTCCGAAGCGCTCAGGCGTTTCAGAACAGAAAAATAAATGTTAAAAAAATGCCTGTCAGAGAAGGGAAAACGAAGTCTGTTTTCCCTTTTCATGGGGACCATTGAAAATGAATGTCAAAAAGTAAACAAACAAAATGGCCGCCATGGAAAGTGAGAAGGGACTACTTGTAGTCCCTTCTCCCTTCTCCCTTTCCATGGCGGCCATTGAAAAAATAGGGAAAAATGTGAACAGAAAAACGGCCTCCATGGAAAGGAGAGAAGGGACTACGTGTAGTCCCTTCCTCCTTTCCATGACGGCCTGTCGCGGATCGGGAGCTGACGTGCTGGGAACAGAAATGTCCCCCGCGCGTCTGCTCCTGAGATGCACAGAAAAGAAGGTAAGTGTGGTTGGGAGGGCAGGGAGGGATGTCTTTGTATTGGGGGGAGAGGTGAGGGGAACAACACTTACCTCGATCGGGGGAAGATGGCAGCCTCCAGCCGTGTGGTGGCTCGGAGCGGGGATTACCCCATTCCGATCCTCCTCATTGGCTGAGTGGCTGCCACACCCCCCTCCCCCTCCCGGGGAAGGAAGGAGCATTGTGGGGAGAGGGATTCCCGGTGAGGTAACCTACCCTGGCGAGGGCCAGTGAGATTGAATGTTACAATCTCATTGTCCCTTGCCGGGTACTAAAAAATATAAAAACTTGGTGCATGGGCATAAAATGTCAATGCATTATGTTAACTGGAAAATTATATTTGGAGCTATTAGGGATCGAAGCAGTCGTAAGTTTTGGTTCCTTGTTGATAAACACATCAAGGACAGCGATAATCATGAAATTAATTGCATATCCGAAAATAGTTGAGTTGATTATGTTCAATCACTTTATTAGAAAGATTATGTTTCTCCGGCTAAATTCCTGGAGTGAGTATGATGCTGGGGAAATCTATCATGGGGCTCGGCATACATTTACAGATGAGGATATTTTGGAAGTTGTTGTGAATTTTAAATCCTCATGGGCACCGGGCCCTGATGGCTTACCAATGTGATTTTTAAATCTTCTGCACCTTACTGAGCTAGCTTGTTACAGGCATTTTTAAAAATGTGTCCCTTACGGGTGTGTTCCTGACAGCTGGTAAAGGGCTACTTTGGTGCCAGTGTTCAAAAAAGGAGACAGAGGTAAGCCTGGATATTATAGACTGCTGGCACTTACTGATTCTATATGGTCCCCAAAAATGTTCTAAATCCTGTCTGCTGCTTACTTAGGACTCCCCTTTCAGTTACCCAGGTATTTCATTTCTGAAGGATACAAGTGACAAAAATCTTTGACATAGAGTAATATACATTTACGAGTATCATATGGACTGTTTTCCATGTTCCAATGTTTTCTTGATTTTCTAATAGATTAAACCTCAATCTCATAAAAACCTCCTTAAGGAGACACAATGTGTTTTACTATGTAAGAGAATGGGCAAGGAAAAGGGAACCATTGTCTACAATACATTCAGTATTTAGACTTTAAGGATAGTTTCTGCAACAGCATCCCTCTATCCCACTGAGTAGCGTTTAATTTAATTTGGCCAATACTAGCCGCCAAATTAAAAGACAGTTCCACGTTAAAACCAATCCAATCAAAGAACTTACAGACTTCCTCAGTTAAATTCTGAGATGCTCACAGAGATTTTATAGAACCCATCAACATCCAAGTAGGGAGTTTCATTATTTTGATCAAATATTTTGAAGTATATTAAGCTTCTCCGAAATCTCCATAAAGTCCTAGCCCGAGTTTCATTAAAGCGGTAAGCCCTAGTTCACAGCAGATCGCTTCCATTGGTACACTTTGGGTTAAACCAAGGGCATTTTTCCATTTCTTTCCCTCAATCTGCTGGAGCCATAGAATCTCCTTTCCTCCAAACACCTCCAGACCATACAAAATACTTTGTATGATACAAGTTTTATAGAGGGTTAAAAAATCCCCCTCCTTCTCACAGCAGCAATGAATGATTTAATTATTCTAGCTTTCTTCAACATGATCAATACATCTAGATATACACATTCTTCAACAGTTTCCACCAAAAAGACACCCATTTTCCACTGAAACTTCCTGTTTTTTTTATCTATCCTCAATCACCATAACTTTTATTTTTGAGGGATTCAATAATAATCGATTAGCTTTTTAATAATGGACCAGGGCATCAATACTGCGCTGCAGCCCAATGGGCGTTCTGTCCAGCACAATATAATCATCTACGTAGGAAAGCCCAGGACAACGTGCTGGTGCCAGTACATGGGGGAAAATTCCTTGTAGCATTCAAACACTTCCCCATATCTGCCACAAATAAGTTATAGAGTAATGGCGCCAGCGTGCAGCCCTGCTTTACTCCAAGATTGTTTTTTGATATTGGAGGACAAACGCCCCTCCATATCTAACCTCACATTTACAGAGGTGTCCTGGTACAGCTGTCTAATCATAGTTAAGATCGATATAGATCACAGCCCCGAGCAGCCAAATTGCCTCACAAACAACTACGCTGCGCCAAATTAAATGCTGCTGTGTAGTCCACAACGCATTTATAAAGCGTAGAGCCTATTCTTAACAGCGTAGTTCTTATCAGGTACAAAAGGCATCAAAGATTCTATAAGGTCTCCATGCCTTTTCTAAATCCTGTCTGCTGCTTACTTAGGAGTCCCCTTTCAGTTGGCCAGGTATTTAATTTCTGAAGGATACAAGTGACAAAAATCTTTGACAGAGTAATACAGTTTCAGAGACCTCCAGACATATATTGACGGATTGCCCCAAGCTTTATGAAAGGTATGCCAAAGGTTAGTGGTTATAGATCTATTAAATCTGATCATTTCTGGAGTGGTATTTAGTCAGGGACCTTCTTATTATGACAGCCGCAGCATATTTTGAATGATAAAGAATTAGAAAAAAAATATTATGAGAATACGTTTTAAGGTTTATTATTGATTTTGTATGGCTCTTAACAATGGTTTAATTGATCATTTAATCATGATGACTAGTGTTGATGTCTATGTTATTCATTGTAATGAATTATTGTGTCTATGACATTAAAATGTATTTTTATTTTTATAAGTACATTTTAGGTCATCTTAAGTGAACTAAGTTTTTGTTCTTATTTGTACAAGGTTTGTAAAATAACCAAACTGCACAATAAATAAAAAAATAAAAATAAATGAATACATCGATTTTACTGAAATCCAAAAAGTCTAATAATAATTAGATTAGATTTAATTTATAAATATGCAACACTCCATATTATGAACCCACAGTCAATGCTACAACAGGGCTAAATAACCTGTACTGGCAAGAATGAAAAAATACAAAAATATTTTGCAGTAATGATTGAAGAATTCACTTTAAAGAGAGGGAAATGTGTTGAGAAGATGATTGGCCCCATGAGAGGAACAGAAAAGTGAAAAAGAGATAAAGGAAAGGACATATGGAGGGAGGGCATTCCAAAGTTGGGGGGCATTACGTTCAAACAAAAGGCAATTGAAAGGCAAGCATGATGAATGGGGAATGGCAAACAGTATTGAGAGGTGGATTGGAGTGAGCCTTAGAGAACATAGAACAAGATAAGGGTGATATGAAGGTACAAGTCTATCAAGATAATCATGGAGAAGGAGAACAAATGACTTACCTCAGTAACATTCTTTCTGGTGTAGTCCTTCCTCTCACAGATTACTCATCTGGGATATTCTCTCTCCAGAGGCTGCTGACTTTGGAGTATTTCAGCTACCAGGGTGCAAAGTGAGCCTCCCCATTGGCTCCACCCGGAGCTGTTGTGCATCCAGACCCGGGAGGTGACACTGGGGCCAGTATATATGGAGTGACGGTGCCCTATAACCCCAGTTCCACATTTGTCCCTACCATTTAACAGGTGAGGGTCTGCAGAACAGACAAGGTGTACAACCTATCTAGCAAGAGGGGCCTATTGGAATGGAGATAAAGACTGTCACAGGAAGTACTAATCCATCAGAAAGAACATTACTGAGAGGTAAGTAGTTTGTTCTTCTCATGGATTCCTTCCTCTGCAGATTCCTCATCTTAGATAGACTCCCATAGAAGTATATTAAACAAATAGAGGAGGGAGGAGAGCGAGCCACAACGTACACCAGAAATGCCTGGGGGCCCATTTGGCCAAAGTGTATGTCCTGCCCTGACAGGGAATCCAGGCAGTAGTGTTTGGTGAACTTGTGCTGAAAAGCCAACCTAGTCTGTCCAAAACAAGTACCCATTTTGCAGGTCAGAATCTTTAGTTGAATGAGCCCTGAGACCATCCAGCACATCTTTCCCAGCAAGATTGTAACAGTCAAGAGATGCAGAGGATGATCCATATGGACAGGATTGGTCTAGTAACACCCCTGCCTGCATGGGCCCCAGCATAACCAACAAAGAGCTGGTCATATTTACTGATGTTCCTTGTCTGAGAGAGATACTAGCTTGGCGCCCATACAGTGTCCAGCTGATGTAATCTCTTCTCAATCTTAGAGGGATAAGGCATGGGCAAAAACACAGGAAGATTATCTTCTGAGAGAGATGAATATCCAACACAGCTGTTGATAGTCTCACTCTCAATGCTGCCTTCTCCTTGGAGAACACCAAGTATGGAGGTTTAACAGACAGAGCTTGGATCTTATCGAATTGACAGCCACCAGGAGAACCACTTTAAGGGGGAACAGTCTTCCAGAACATGAATACAGGGCTTCAAACGGAGCTCCCATGGAAAGAGTCAAAACTAAGTTCATATCCCACGCAGGAACAATAAACTAGAGTGGGGGACTGGTTCTGAAAACCCCACAAAAACTGCATAACTGCAGAGATTGTGCAGAAATATGCCCTGATTGAGGGAGTCTTTTAAAAGAATGAAATGGCAGCAGGTACCCCTCCACAGAGCCAATCAGCAGACCTGTCCAGACCAAAGAAAGCAGGAAATACAGTTCTGAGGAATTTGGACAGATCAAAGGGTCAATACCTCTGTCTCAACAAGTCGTTAATGTATGCCACCTAAAGTCACAGATAGACCTGATGGCAAGCTGCAGTGAGAAAGAAGCACATCCAGAACATCATCTGACAAGTCCCCCCCTTAATCATTTGCCTCTTTGCAGCTGTTGGGGCTCGTGTGAGGACTTCCCCTTTGCTGCCTGGGAGACTGTGGCAGCCTATGTGGACTCGCTGTTACCAGGGTACCACTGATAATCCTTGTAGAGCATAAAGTTAGGGATCCTATTTATCCAGCTCCGTGCAATCGTCATTCAAGTCACTATGGTAATGTTAATGCTAGCTAGTTTACTGACATTGCACATGGGAGCCGTGTGGGTCACAGTCCCTTCCCTGAGTGCAGGTCAGAGTCCCTTCCCCGAGTGCAGGGCTAGTGTTTCCCAACATGGCCACTGGGGGAAGGCTCAGTGATTCCAGAGCACGCGCACACATAAAACTAGTAGGGAAACAAGTGAGGATGTCTCACAAACTGCATTTTCTCAGGAGATCCCGACCGCTCCTCTCTTTCCAGTTACCCCGATTAGGTATTAAGCCAGGTTAGAGGGGTGGTTTCCTTGCCATGTTTCCTTCCTTTGATTTCTAATTCTGGGTCTGTTTTTGTTCCACATTCTTACCGCTTCCAGCATTAACTCAGAGAACGCTTGTATTCCTTTCGCTCTATCTGAGCTACAAGTTATATGCACACATACATGGAGAGACTTGTCCCTGTTTACTTTGAATCAAAGCAGAATAGCATTTAAGGAGTGCATCTCTATAGACACACTTAACTCCTCGCATTGCCTTGCTGCAGTTTATGTACTCTATAGGTAATGAAAGCTGGCATTCCCCACAATTATAATAAAATAACCAAATACAAGACACTAATGGACACACCCCAGTAGGGAATGAGACCAGGACCAAGTGCAGGTGAAGTAAAAGACAAGTCTTTATATAAAGTAAAATCGGGCACGCAGAGACCTCTGCTTACTCCGAGAGCGCTCTGCACAAACATCAGAGAATACACGTTATATTACAAAAACACGTCTTCTATGACGTGTGCTATAGGGGATACATGAAGTTGCGGTCATTGGACGAAGGGGACAGGACTGTATCCAAACTGTAGGGGTGGTGCTCCCCGGTTGGCTGGTGTTGAGATGGTTACTTCGTGGAGTACGCGGGTCAGCTGGGCTCATCTGGGAGGAGTGCTGGGTCAGGTGATGTCCACGTTGTGATGATGTAGACTGTCTGACATTTGCTCTTAATGCCACACATGCTTTGAACATTATTTATAAGTTTTGACATATAAGAATTATATTACTAGACATTTGACCTGGACAATAAAAGTGAGAATACATGGGTCCAGGTGCCTAATCTATTCACAATATGTAATTGACACATTCATCAAGTGTTCCTTTAGATCTCAAGAGAGAATGGTTTATTGTTTGTTAGTACGAGAAGAATATATGTCCACACATGGGATTTGTGCTGGGGGTTGAACTGGGGCGTCACACAGACAAGCGGTATGCAACTGTCACATCAAAAAGACTTTGGGGTGAGGGGGCTTGTAGTCTATATTTCTTTGAATGGGGTCTGTGGGTTCAAGGCAGGTTTGTGGAGACAAATGTTTTTTCCAGGACCATGCTCCTGCCCGGTCATTCACAGGGCAGTGATTTAAAAGGGAAGACGAGAGATACAGTGTTTAATTTGATACTTCTCGCGCCCAGGCTATCCTGGGTCAACGGGTATCCCGCGCGTTGTCAGTTCATTAGCTTGCGTGTGTATAAGCAACATGGTCCTCATGGCACATATCTCTGGTGTTGAACACACTATGCCCCTTTCCGTGAAGGATATTGTCATATTAAGCTTGCTGAGGAGGTCTCTTCCCAACAAATTTATGGGAGAGTCTTCGTAATACAACAGGGGTGCTCGCACTGTCTTTCCCCCCACTGTCACATCTAAATCTTCTGTGTATGGAACCTCGACCACCTCCCTTTTCTACTTCATAATCAAGAGAGGCCTCCCAAAAGAAGTACAGAAGGCTCTGGATAAAATAGCAGGGATAGATGGCAAGGGATGGCCCGATAAACAGAGCATCAAAGTACACCACTGTAGACGGATCAAAGAGAGGGAAAGAGAGATAGTGTAGAAAAGGTTGGCAGACGAAGCCAAATTAGTACAAACAAAATTGGTGAAGGTCGCAGCAGTAGCTGCCGCCCTCCCTGTGGAGCGGCTGGTAGGCAGAGAGGAGGGGCAAATAGCAATACAGGCGAGAATTGCAGCAAATTGGGCAGCAAACGGACAAGAGCAATGGGTCGGAGAGGAACAGTATGGAGGGCCACAATGGCAAGGAAGGGGTGGAAGAGGAGCAAGAGGTTGGATAGCAGCCATTGAATGACATAAGCTTTTAGTAAATAGTTTCTCCCTCTTCTGTCACATGTATTTTTGGTACTCTTTTAGTAGGCTTTTCTTTTTTTTCTGTTGGGATAGTAACCTTGGCAGAGGCAGACACATTCCATAGTTCCCAAGGATGCTTCCATGCATCTACAACCGCGAGACCGGACAGCACACAAGCATGAGGGTCCAGGCTGCTGAGGCTCAGATTGAGGAGCCAGACCCCCAAGTGTGAGAGCAGGCCCATCGTCAACAGGAGGCACCTTGGATGGCAGATGGGCATGTCCAGAAGCTCCGAGTACCATGACCACCAAGCACAGTTGAGAGTGATCAGAGTCAATGTGGACTTGAATTACCAAAGTCTCCTGAGAACTAGTGGAATTACATGGACAGGTAGGATCGCATTAAAGAATTGAAAGTTCCATTTGTTAACCAATACGTGCCCCAAAGCTCTGTGCAGAGGAAATTCCCTGGAGCAGAACAACTCACACTTCCTGTTCACATTGGAAGTGGAGAGATCCACTTGAGGAGTTCCCTAGAAGGCTAAGATCTCCTCCAGAACTTTCTGGCATAGCACCCACTAATGGGTGGCCAATGTCTGCCTGCTCAGATCACCTGCAATGATGCTCTCTGTCACGGAAAGCTGGGCTGATTTCAGAGACAAGTTATGCTTCAGAGCCCAGAACCCAAGTAACATTCCTTCCCTGCACAGAGGCAACAACCCCACACCACCCAGCTTGTTGACATAGAGCATAGAATCCCTTTTTGTTGATCAGGAGCTACACACACTTGCCACGCTCACACAGAAAGAAGGCAGTGTCAAGGTCCAGAATCGGTGGACCATTTTGTCTTCCTGGTGCCTCTCTCCCCGATTACGGCATTCAGTGATTACTTTCAACATGGTGGCTGTAAGTGCCATGCAACGGTCTATCCTTTCAGAAGTCTGTGCCACTTCAATTTCCGCTTCCTGTTCTGGTTTGCTAAATACTAGCCGTGCGGAAGCCGCGTTGCGTCTGAGCGCAAGAATTACCTAGCTCAGCACTCCGGTAATTATTTCCTGTTTTTGTCTCTCGTCCTGTCAGCCTGTTGTCCCTAGTTTTTTCATATTTCCCTCCTTGGATCCTTGCATGGCTCCCTATATGTGCCTACCTGTCTCTGGTTCATTCCATTGCCTCCTTACCTCTCTGCTGCCTTTTCTGATGTGCTCTTGTCCCTCTGTGCCGGCTCCATTCCGTTGCCAGCTTACCTCTCTCTGCTACCTTTCTGATGCACTCTTGTCCTCTGTGCCAGCTATCTAGTCCTGCCTGTAAATCTGATCTGTTACACTGTGAAAGGTCCAACTGGATCCTGGATTTTCCGCGCTACTCATTGGATTCTGCGCTGCTCATCTCAACTAAAGAGAACATACCAATAACATTGAACTGCAGGTTTTTTTTCCCCTCTTGTGGGGATTTTTCCTTCCTGTAGTCCTTGGCAGGGGGGTATTCTGCTGGTATCTTTTTTGGGAAATGGCAGGGTGGCTTCAGGAGAGGCTCACCTCTATCTCCAGGACTCCCAGACTTGGTGCAAGGCAAAAAGGACTCCATCTCCAACCAGTTCCAGCAGTCAGAAACATCAGGTGAGCCCTTCAACCCAGGAGTCCGACAGGCAGGAAGGGCCAGCCTGAAAGCCAACGGCTCCAGCAAACTGATGTGTTAGAGAATTTCTGCCGGGGACCAGAGATTGCTCACCATAAGATCTTGCAGGTAAGCACCCCAGCTCTTCAAGGAGACGTACACTATCAGTTGGGGTCAGGGTTGCCAAAGCAACGCCCCTCTCAGCATGTTGTCTCACAGGGACCATCACAGGAGATTTCAAGACACAGCATCCAAGACCTGCAACAGTTCTGACATGAGACCCAGGAACTCAGACCACTGACATTGACGTAGCAATCTCATGTGCATTCTGGCCTTTGGCAGCACAATAATGTATTAGGTGATGAGGGGCAGAAAGACAGAGACTGGAACCAGCCTTTGGGACTGAAAGAAATGGACCATCTGAAAGATGTTCGCTACCCGATCCTCGGGAGGGTAAGAGCCCTACCCAGGTGGGAGTCCAGGATGGCACCAATGAACCAGAGGGACTAGGACAGCAGAACACAGTGCTTCCTGAAGATCAGGGAGTTGTGCAACAATTAGCATGTGTGGTACAAATGTGGTGACACCTAATTGAGGGTGCAGGCCTGAATAAGCCAGTCGTCCGGGTAGGGGGGATATGAAACTTCTCCCTCCTGAGATAAGCAAACACCACCTCCAGCAGTTTGGTGAAGACTCTGTGGGTAAAGGAAAGACTGAACGTCAGAACTTGGAACTGGTAATGGGCGTTTCCAACCACAAACCTCAGGTACTTCTGTGCTTAAGATGAATCAGCAGTTTGAGAGCCTAAAAGATCTGCATGAAGGTGACCATCCTGAATGTGTACTTGCACAGTTACAAGTTCAAGAGCTTCAGATCCATTATGGGACGCAGGCCCTCATCTTTCTTTGGAACCAGAAAGTAAAGGGAATGCCAGCACTTGCCTTCCTATCAACAGGTACCAACTCTATGGCACCTTTCAGCAGAAGCTGGCAGACCTCCAACATGTGTTATGTTATGTTAATTTATTTTATAAAGCGCACGCACGCCGAAGCATCTTGGCACTAATAGAGACCGGGGAAAAAGAGCCATCAACAGGAAAAAAGGAGTAAGCCTAGAACAGCAGTCTACGAAAAGCCAGATTATCATCCGTGGATCTTAATGGGTCTGGCAAAGAGTTCCATAACTTAGCAGCAGCCACCGAGAATGAGCGGCCCCAACTCGCTCAAACCGTTAGCGGGGAACAGTAAGAATACAGGAGCCCTTTGAGCATAGCTCACGGGGGGGGGGGGGCACATAGGGACAGAACTTATCCTGAAGGTACTCCGCGTCTGGCCCATAAAAGGCCTGGTGTACTATCACTAGTGATTTGAACTGCACACGCTGATGAACTGGCAGCCAGTTCAATGATCTGGGAACGGGGGAGATATGAGCACCATAGGAGGTGCTTGTATAGACACGTGCCGTATAATTTTGGAGAAGTTGTAACCGATGAAGCAAATACAAAGGCTGTGCCAGCAGCAGCGAATTGCAATAATCTAATTAACTTAATACTAATGAGGCTGTAACTAAAGGCCTAGGTCGAGCTGGAAGAAGTGGCAACACCCTGCAAAGGACACAGAGTTGAAAAAACCCTGCCTTACAGATGGCCCTGACTTAGTGTTGCAGAGAGAAGGACTCCTAGGTTCTTTACCTCCAAGACCGGGAGAGGACACGTCCCCAATTCGGTAGGCTAGAAGGCCGGAGACCAGGACAGGATGTGCTCAGTAACAGCCCGCCGGGGGCTGCACGGGGGGTGCACCACAAGGACCTCAGTCTTATCCCCGTTCAATTTCAGCCAATTGCTGCCCATACACTCACTCACGGCAGCAAGGCAACTCCTAAGCTGGAAGGCAAGGTCCGGCTGGAAATAGTCCAGCCGGACGATGATCTGGGTATCATCAGCATAGGAGTAGCACCTGAAGCCAAAGGAGCGGATGAGCAAAACAAGAGACTAATTATAGATATTAAACAAAGCCAGGGACAAGGCTGATCGCTAGGTCGAACCCACAGAGCAGCATCGCAGCAGCTGAAAAGAAAGAGGCAAGAGTCAATATTTGACTGCGGTTGGCTAGAAAAGAAGCAAACCACGCCAGAACCTGGCCGGACCCATCCAAACGATCCAGTAGCACCTGGCGGTCCACGGTATCAAACGCGGCCGATATGTCTAATAGAATGAGGGACCCTGTTCCGCCCTCATCGGCTAGTTGGCCGAGATCATCATACACAGATCAGGATGCTCTCTGTTCCGCGACCCGGGCAAAAACCGGACTGAAATGGATTGAGAAATGAAGAGGACTCAAGAAAAAACGTAAGCAAGGACGATACAAGGGATTCCATTAATTTCATGTAGAACAGAAGTAGGGAGATGGTTCTAAAATTTGCCGAAGATGTAGGATCGAGTGAAGGCTTTTTAAGGAGCGGGATAACAACCGCCTGTTTAAGCTCTGGCGCAATAAAGCCAGAACTGCTGGAGTTGTTAACCGCTTCTGTCAGCCACAGAGATATTTGAGGAGAGATATCTTTCAAAATCCTCAGAGGAATGGCATCCGAAGGGCAGGCAGAGTTAAGTTTACTAATTGCACGTTCCACCTCTTCAACTGAGAGAGTGGGAAAAGTCAACCAATTGTGATCTAGAACCCCAGGAAGGATTGGCTGCTCAGGAGCGGGGAAAGCAGATAAACGAATCCTATCCCGTATCACATTAACTTTATCAATAAAGAAAGTGGCAAGGTCATCGCAGAAAGCCTGGGAAGGTTTGGCCTGCGGAGCAGAATTCGGGGGAGAAGAAAGCGAGCGTACCACAGAGAATAATTTGTGAGGTTGAATGAGAGCACTTTCAATTTTGCCCGTATAGTAGGTACTATATATATTATACAGTAGAATATAATATTCAAATAATTTTGCTGAATTTCATTCATGGCAGAGATAAGAGTTTCTTGCGGCCCACTTCCGCATCAAAGTTTGAGCAAATGGCCCAATTACCAACACCGATAGGGGAGAAGGCTCACAGCCATTCTTTCTCTGCAGCATTGGATTTTCTCTACCTAGCCCAGGTGTCCCTAAACCCGAAAGTGGCCGCTACAGATCGCTAACCCCCTACTATAACAACTGACTGGCTAATCGTGATGGCTTAAAGGCAAATTCCTGATCTAACCGTGATCCCACAAAACAACAATGGTCTTTATAATTAGGTGCCTTCCAATTGCACAAGCTCCACTTGTTCTTCCTACTCACACTCTTGTATTCAGTCAAATGAGCTTTATTCCGGCATAGAAACCATAAAAACATGCAGCAATAAAAACATTCCATTAATATTAAAAAGAGATTTTTAGCAGTTCAACTCTAAGTCAATGTAGAAAATAAGGAGACAAGTATAGCAGCATTACCATTTTAGATGTTTTAAAAAAAAAAGAAATGTTCTATCAGATGAATTCGATATACCTAAGTACAAGCATATGGGAATCATTTCAGCAGAATATAATATTCAAATAATTTTGCTGGAACTCATTAATGGGAGGGATAAGAGTTTCTCGCAGCCCGTTGCTGCATCAAAGTTTGAGCAAATGGCCCAATTACCAACACTGATAGGGGAGAAGGCTCACAGACATTCTTTCTCTGCAGCATTTGTGCAAAGGATACTGACAAAAATGCATCAGTATTTCCTTTATGGCAGTGCTGCGTTAGCAGCCATGCCTGATGAATACATTTTTCCACCATGCTAACTATCGCCTGGCGTACAGTTGATTTTAAAAGAGTCTCCCACCTGCTCCCAGGTCCCCTGTGATGTTCATTGTACCCCCACCCCCTCCCTGGTCCCCAGTGATGTTGTTGCCCCCCCACCCCCTCCCTGGTCCCCTGTGATGTTCATGGTAACCCCCACCACCTCCCTGGTCCCCTGTGATGTTCATTGTACCCCCCACCACCTCCCTGGTCCCCTGTGATGTCATTGTTCCACACTCCACCCCCTCCCTGGTCCCCTGCGATGTTCATTGTACCCCTGCAACCCCCCCCCCCCATGGTCCCTGTGATGTTCATTGTACCCCATACCCTCTCCCTGGTCCAACATGATGTTGTTGTTGCCCCCCACCCCCTCCCTGGTCCCCCGTGATGTTCATTGTACCCCTTACCCCCTCCCTGGTCCCCCATGATGTCCTTGTTGACCCCCACCTCCTCCCTGGTCCCTTGTGATGTTCATGGTACCCCCCCACCCCTCCCTGGTCCCCCGTGATGTTCATTGTACCCCCCACACTCTACCTGGTCCCCTGTGATGTTGTTGTTGACCCCCACCCCCTTCCTGGTCCCCTGTGATGTTCATTGTACCCCCCCCACCCTCCCTGGTCCCCTGTGCTGTTTATTGTACCCCCCAAACCCTCACTGGTCCCCCGTGATGTCATTGTTGCCCCCTACACCCTCCCTGGTCCCCCATGATGTTCATGGTACCACCCACCCACTCCCTGGTCCCCTGTGATGTTCACTGAACCCCCCCCCCCCTCCCAGGTTCCCTGTGATGTCATTGTTGCCCCATCCCTCTCCCTGGTCCCTCATGATGTTCATTCTACCCCCCTCCCTGGTCCCCCGTGATGTTACTGTTGACCCCCTCCCGGATCCCCCGTGATGTTCACTGTACCCCCCACCCCCTCCCTGGTCCCCGTAATGTTGTTTGGCCCCCCTTTTGGACCCTCATTATGTCCTATCCCCCCTGCTTTGCCAGCTTATTCACACTTATCCGTTCTTCCACCCCCCCTACACCTTTCACTGCACGAGTTGTCTTGATTCACTATTGTCTTGATTCTCATGCTGGACCTCCCCGGGATCTCGCACTCAGGGTGGCCCTGAATCATGCTGTGCCCTTCTTGATTACTTGCCTACATTTCTGTTCCCTGCAACATTGTGCGTTTTACTGACCTCCGCAACTGTATTCTCTCTCCCCTCTGCTTCTCTGCTCTTTTCATTGTTTTATTCTCTTTTCTCTCCTCTTCTCCCTTCTCCCTCTCTCCTCCCGACCGCCCTTAATTTTTTTAATGCACTTATTCTATCGGAATTGTCCCAGGACCTAGTATGATAGCAACAATTGTTTGTCTCCTCCCCCCTTCTCATAGTTGTTCTCCTCCCCCAGCAGTATCTGAAATGTCGTCAGGCCTAGTACGATAGTTGCTTGTTTTGTTCCTCTCCCTCCTTTCTCCTCCCCTCTCCCTCACCTCTTGTAAATTCCGGCTCTTCCAGAAATGTCATCAGGCCTAGTACGGTAATCGGCTGTCTGTTTCCCATTTCCTTCCCATCTGTGTCTTAGCTCTTGCACTATCTGAAATGTCGCCAGACCGAGTACGTTAGTTATTTTCACATTCTTGTTGTTCATGGCCTGTAAGAATGTAATTGTATTTTCCCTTGTTCCTTTCCTTGCCTTGAAGCGCTTTGAAACACATTGCGTATAGGCGCTATATAAATAAACTATCATATCATTTATTGTCTGGGCACTTTCCACTCTCAAAATATGTTTCAGATAAACGGCCGTCAGCATTCGCATATTTGGGCAGAAAAAGAAAAAGTGGTTCAGTGTTTCAGGTAGCAGATTACATAATGGGCAATTTGCTGTATTCCCACTACCCCAGTTTTTGGTGAATGAGGCCGGTCTCAGGGTGTCCATCCTGAAGTTCGTATAAAGGCTACAGGCATATGCCGCAACTATAAAATCCAAGTACATTTCATATCCGAACTCCAGTTTGCTTGCAAGGTAGAATTCACCCAATTTCATTTTTTGACAGTTTGCCACCATATTTCCCCTACAACATGTTTTTACTGCCTTCATTACCCTTCCAATGGCCGCCTTATCCATCCTTGCAGGATTGTCCCAGAGTGATATCTCGTCAAGGTCATGAAAGACGTTTTTTAAGTGCTTGACCCATGGGAGGTACCCCTCCCCACGTGATCCAATCAAGTACACCAGTTCTTTACATTATTCCCCTCTTTCCAGGTCAGACAGGCACAAATTGGCCCAGATTTCAGCCCTATAAGAGGTTGAGGTAATTGCTTGTTTTTTATACGAATCTATGGCCGGGGAGACGGCCCCTCTACCATGGCAGATACAAAAACTCTGCACTCCTCCACTATGCTTCTCTAGACTTGCACATGCCTTGATTATCTGGGTCGTCCAGGACCCATTTTCATGGAACCTGACGCCCAGGTAATAATAATACTGGACTTGTTCTAGCTCATGGCCCTCAAGTTTAATGGTTAATTTGACCTGTTTCTCAGATTCTTGTTCACCTTCGTCTTGTCAGTGTTCAAGGATAATTTCAGTTCTTTACACTTCTTTGCGAAATAACCCAAAGTTGCTCTTAGCCCTTGGGGCGAGGTAGCGAGGAGAACGGCATCATCAGCAAAGAAGAGCAATGAGCATCTCTCCATCCCCAATTTTGGAGGATCCTAGCACTGTTCTAGTAGAGTACCAATCACTTCCTCAATATAGATGCCAAATAGCAAAGGTGCGAGGACACACCCTTGCCTCACACCCTTGGTTACCTGCACCTGTGATGATGTTTCACCTACCAGCCCATAGCAAACCGCTGCCGTGTTGTCAGTATATAACAGTTGGACTATCGTCAGTAAATCATTTGCCATTTTTATTTTAGCTAAAATCTGCCTCAGGATGTCCCTGGAGACTCCATCAAGGGCCGTTTTTAGATCTACTAATACAGCATAGAGTTTAGTTTGTCTCACTCTTGTATTCCTCGGCCTGACCACCTCTATGTCTCCCCTTCCATCCTTCTACTTTCCACCTTGCTCATCCTACCAACATCTCAAACTTTGCTCTCTCCACCCCTCTTCTGTTCTGCAGAAGTTCTCTCTCTCCTCTGCTCCTTATCTCTATCCCCTTCTCTATTTGCTACTACTCTCTCCTATCACCATGCTCCACTACTTCTCCCAACTCTACTGCACCATTCTCCCTCTGCATAGTCTCTTGATCTACCTTCTCCTCTCTTGACCTCACCAGAGCAGCCTACAATGACTGGTCCCTTCTGCCTTTTGTATCCACCCCCATACCCCTGGATTTGCCCTTGGTGTCTGTTGATTCCCCGGGCCAACCGCTCCATCTTCCTGCCCCTGGGCTGGGTTACAAGTGTCAGAAAATATAAAACAGACTTTAAGTCCCACCCCTTTTTCATACACAGATCCACCAGCTTTGAGAAATGGAGGACCACTATGAGCAAAGTCCAGGTTAGAGTTCATATCTGCATTACACTGGGTTTTCGAATTTCCAGTTTGACTTGTGTCACCTGTGTGGCTTTTGTCTCTCCTTCTGCTCTCCACTACCTCTCTCCCCGGTAAGAGTTGAAGTTGTGTCACCGCTGCACAGACGTCTGGCAGTTGCAAAGAGTTGGAAAGAGTTGGAAAGAAAAGAAAAACACTGGTCAGCATTGTGCACAAAAGGTATGGTGCAAGAAGCAATGGCACTTGACAGCTGCATCCAGGTACAGGTAGTAGGGACAGAGAGTGGGTTCCTTACAACTCCCACAACCCGCCTTTGGGGCAGGACAGGCTCTGGTAAACACCCTGGTAGACCTCTTGCCCCAGGTTGAGAGAGGTCCTCATCCCTCTTATCCCCGACCCTGTCACAATGGCTGAAAGTCCCAACCCCTCAGAGCAGAGGCAGAAGGCAGTTGAACAGCAAGACCTAAGGCATTGGCTCTGGCCTTGGAGTCCTGGAACTTCTGTAAAGAGTAATTAGCCTTTCCACCAGACATGATGTTACCATGAAGGGGCATAGCAAGAAGGTTAGACTGGACATCAACAGTAAATCCCGAGGCCCTCATCCATCTGCAAGATACTGGTTTCAGTGTCCATAGCACCTGCCACACAATCCACTGTGTGAAGGCTTGATTGTAAGATCTGATGCGCTATCTCCTTCCGATCACCCAACATAGTATGGAAGTCCTCCTTCATCTCTTCGATTGGCAAGTTCTCTGCCACCTTGGGTGATCACACTTCACAAACCAAAAGTGTACTTGGCCAGGGCACAGGTAGCACTAACAGCCCTCAAAGAAAGCCTGCCAGACACAAAGATGCTGCACCCCATGGCATCCAGTATTTTGTTCTCCTTGGCCTGCACCACCAAGCTCTCTGGTGATGAATGAGTGGAAAGGTCATGGTGTATTGCAGGGATGAACACCAGATTTGCTAGGCAGTCAACATAGGGGCAGCAACTGTTGATTTGAATGGCAATAGGGGCTCCAATGGAGGATTCCTGTTTAAAATGTCATATAGGTCATATTGGATTTTAGGATTAATTGGGGCAAACAACCCCAGAGCCTACAGCACTTTGGTAATTACTTTATGAAAAGAGGTGTGAGGCATTCCTGGCACCAGCTGCGGAGCCTTTCCCAAGCCACTGGCCTCCTCTAAGTTTGTAGCCAAATCCATGAGGCCCTCAACCTAACTGTAAACGCCCCAGGAAAGTGTCCTGCTACACATTTAATAACGTGGTTCATAATAAAAGGTGATGGGATCCCCTTGCTCAGCTTCGAGAGGGACTGTCCCCTCAAAAGGGGAGAAGTTGTTCAGAGAACTGCTGATGGCACAAAAGTGAGGGGAGCTGTTGAAGGGGCATTGATGCCCTAAAGTGGAGCCATGCAGTACCGGTCAGAGTGGTGTCCACTGCTGAAGCCGGAACCAAGCCGGTAGTCCAAAGAGATATCACTGGCAGCTTCACAGGGCGATGTGGGCCCTGCTGATGTCACAAAAGCTGGGGTCAGAGTCGCTGGCGCCAGGGCCTTGGCAAAGATGTCAAGCATCTGCTGCATGGATTTCATTCACTCCTCCGAAGCAGATGATTTAGTTGGGCATGGCACCTGCATCGTAGTTGGTGAATGCTCACATGTATCCCTGGAGAGGGTGTGACGACTCCACTTCCTGGGCGAAGAAGAAGACTGATGCCTGGAAGAGTCACTTGGAGAGCAGGACCTCCAAGTGACTCTCCAATATGACTTTCATATACATTGGTAGCATAGTACGACCAGGGAACATGTTACTTTGTTTACACAGTGTCTGATTTTGTTGTCGTGGAAAACTGTAAATGCAAGGCATATTCCATTGCAATCTCCATTTTGTCAATCTGAATCAGTGAACTTTTTCTCCATTGGCTCCTCCACCACAATCTTCTTGGCCTCCAAACCCAGAGACTTGGTAGGGGTCCTCTCTTAGCAACCTTGTGTAATAGGTGAAAGGTTTGCTGGCATGCTCCCTAGGGGAATTAGAGTTCACCAATTGACAGGAACTGCAATCCTCTGTGCTGTGTACTTTCCTAAGTCTGTAGAGACACACCCTGTGCAGAGGCGTAGACAGGGTAGGGCCTGAGTGGGCAAGGCCCACCCAAAATTTGTAAATGCCCACTTAGGAGCGCTCTGTGGACATTTACAGATGTTAATGTCACTGTGTTGGTCCCAACTACATTAGCTTCAGGCCCCACTTGTTAAACAATCCTGGCTACGCCTCAGACCCTGTGGATATCCAACATGGCCACTTGTCTTCTACAGTCTAAGCAGAGCATGACACCTGAGGCCTCCAGTGGACTAGGCATGATGCAGTTGATTAGTAAAAAGCTAGGCAGTGTTCCAGAAGTGCTGAGTGCACAGAAAAAAGGAACTCAGGTCGTGGGGTACATGTGACTCCATATAAACTGGCCCTTATGTCACATCCGGTGTTTGGGTGTGCAACGGCTGCAGGTGGCGTCAACGCAAGGACAACGCAGAGCTGCACTGTGCCCTCTGGTGGCTGAAAAAGCTTCTGAAGTCACCTTGCCACTCAAGAGAGAATATCTAAGATCAGGTACCTGTGGGAGCAAGGAATCCAATATGAATAGGAAATAGAAGTTGAGAACATTGGCGAGAAGGGGGGACTTTAAAGTGGAGATAGACAAGATTTTTCTAGAGGAGTTGTAGAGGGGAGATGGAATAAGCAGGGAGCCCACAAGTCAGAAAAACATCAGCCAAGTGTGGATAAAAAAAAAGAGTGAAAATATAGGTCCTTGCAATGGCTGCTTGAATCGTCCATTATTCATCAAACATGGTTGATTCTTCCTTAAAACATTTCAAGATATTACTGGGGCAGATGCAGACTGCTCCCACAAATCCATTCTAGGATTATATTATTAAAGTCATCAGCAAATGGGAGAAATAAAGACAATACAAGCTGCTTAGTACAGCCCATAGTTCAGCCTGTAGCAACCTAGCCAGTCAGCCTAGGAAGGAGGTTTCTGCCAGGCTAGATCAACCCTAGGCAGGAGAAGAAGGCAAAAAGTGGCAGGAGAAATGAGAGCAGCGGCAGTGTGAGCATGTTTTCATTCTTTTTTTAGCCTTCATCCGACAATAAGTCATTAGGTGACATATTACAATTCTAAAAAGACAATATATACAAAACAATGTTAAAATTACTTCACCTCATAGTTCATCATTAAAAGAACCAATCATAGAGAATATAAACAGTGGTCATGGTCACATCATTCACACATAAGACCATCATAATCCTTACATAAATGTGGATGTACAGCTTTGACTAACATCCATAAACAATTAGGAATAGGATACGATATGATTAGGATAGGGAACTTTTAATCAACATTTTAAAATCGCGAAATGCGCTTCTCTTCTCAACCAGGCTCTTTGCAAAGATTTAGCCACAGTAATCACTGTTGGCCACACATGCCCTTTTGCAAAATGTCATAGCTGATAAAAACTAAAAGTAGCATTACTGAAAAAAGAGAGGCTTTAGGTAAATGATCATTAATCTATGATAAGAGGCCAAATAGTACAAATTGTATTTCTGTTTCTACTGCAGTATGGCAAAAAGGTCAGGCGTCAAATTTCAAAGGACCCCACCCATTTAAGCAATATGCTAAGGGTCAAACTCCTAACCTGAATTTGAAAAAAACTATGCCTAATGTGGTCTGATGAAATCTAAATAAGGCTTCTTGCTGAATGCAAGTTTTCAATCCCAATATCTTAGAGTCAAGTCAAAATTATAAAGCTGATAAATCATGTGCTCATCCTCTTTAGTGTAAAAGGCTGGTTTGGCCATCTGTTTTGAAGAGGAGCAGATGTATACCTCTGCAGGAGATCCTGCACCACTATCTCCTTTGTATTGGGGACACGAGACCGTGCCTTGCCTGACACCAGCTATCGTATCAATACCGCAGCAAGTATTTGGAAGGAGATGCCCACTGAGAAAACCCTAGCAAATGTACCCCTGAAGTGATGACAACCTGCAGGAGGAACTCCCTGAAGGAATATGAGAAAGAGCTGAGCAAATGAACTGATGACCTCAAATGAAAGTGTGCACAACGTCCCGAGCTACTGAATGAAGACAATGTATGGATCCTAGAGGACAATGATACAGTAAAGAATCTGGTGAACACATTAACAAAGTGCTGCAGAAAACAGAAGTTCAATAAATGTATAGATGCTGAAACGCAAGTTAGATCAAGTCATTGTATAGGCTAGCTATGAGTAGTGACTAGAATGCAGGCGAAACCGCCATTGTATAGAAACTGGACATTGATATCATGAAATAATAAGCCAAAAAACCATGAAGGGGAACAAATGCTGTGTCGCAGCAAAATAAGCAGGCCAGTGGAGCTGCATGGCAAGGCTGCCTGGCCCAAAGTCAAGATGCTAGAAATCGAGGTCGCTATCTAGAGAACGCAAAAGATGCCAAGTTTAATTCATTTAAAGCATTTAAAAGCTGCAGAATGGACCAAATTGTGGTCTCTTGTGATGTGAGCCAAAGAGGGAAATAGAGCTCGAACTTGGAGTTCCAGACATGATAGCGAGTGCCTTCACTCCTCTGCATTCTCAGGACGAGAATACTCTGCAAGACCAAGTACAAAGACAATTTCATGGCATAAGGCATGAGTGATGTGAGATGTTGGGCTAACTGGGTGGTGAGGTAGCTTCATGTCCTATCTCCCTGCACCTGGGACTTGGCTTACGTGCTGCTAAATGAACCGAATGTTCCAGACATGGCACAAGCGTGCCAACCAATTGTATTAGTCCATATAATGAAGGACCTTATAGCTTAGGAGATCAATGAAACGCAATATAATGTGTTTCTGAAATTACATGTTTAAAGAGGTAGGCATGAGTTGTCCACCTGATAAAGGACAGCCAATAACAATCCTATCCCCATATGATTGTATATCTAGATGTTTCCCTTAACCAATCCCGATCCTTGATAGGTTTTTCACTATTGCCACGTAGTATGACATCACTCTGACGCGTATTGAAGTATATGAAGTGTATTTTGTGTAGAAATCATAGAGGCCAAGCGTACATCCGTTGATGTTGGTTGTAACCTCCCTGTTTTAGATAATTTTTTAATAAAACAGTGACTTGCCATCTTCTTGAGTTTGTCCGGTTATTTGAACACAGAATTACTTTGGTGTAATCCCATCCTTTAGCATATGCACATTCCAAGGGCCATACGCTCACGTGGTAGCAGAGGATGGTTTCATATCTAAACTAGTTTGACTTCAGAGTTTCGGACAATTGGGCATCCTCTGCCATTAGCTGGAAAATCGTGGAGTTTCCTGAGGAGAGCGGCCGATAGAAATAAACTTGCAAGAAGAATCGAGATGGTTGGCAAGTCCCTCTTTGAACAAATCCCTGCTCGGTTTCCACGGGCGCTCCGCGGATGGAAGGCAAAGGGTCGGATTGAAGGAGGAGACGATACCGAAGGCCTCAAGTTAATTAACGGACGTAAGTAGACTAAGGAAAATGGCAATATAAAGGGGCAGGATTGTGATATTTTTGGTTGACAGGAAATATTGTGTGAATAAAGGAATGCCTAAGTAATCGTATTTCAAGGGAGGTAGAAGAAGACGTTTCAAATTCCAATCGGAATGTTAAGAAAGAGAATACGCACAGTCATGACTGTGAAAGGTGACTTCTTAAACCCTGCATGGGGTAACATAATTGAAGGCAAGGAGAGAATGCCTTTTACTATAAATTATTATGGGGAAATGGAAGGTGATCACAAAAGTTATTAACTGTATGTTGTGTTATTGTTTTAAGCGTTATTTGTTGTGTGAAATATCGAGGGGTAGTAAGCTGTGATGGTCGGAAGGGACGTTGTTTTAAGTTAAGGTGCAGTAAACGACTGGCGCCAATCAGAAGGCAGATAGGTTGTTGAAGCAAAAGAGGACTGAGCGGCGATTGATGGCGTTTGCTCATATTTATTGTTGTGAGATTAAAAATGTTGAAGCGATAAGCTTTGAAATAGGAAGAGATTTATTAATGATCTGGTAAGTATTGACAGTCAATTGCGACTTGTTATTATGGAGGACACTCCTGTCATGCACCTTTGCAAAACATTACCAAGACATGCACCCAAGCTCAAACAGTAAAGTGCAGAATGGGTAAAGGGTACAGCTGATAAAATGTTCATGCCATGGCCACAAGGGGGATCATTGTCAAAAGTATTACAACACATGACAACATATGTGCATGCTGCATACACAGGGAAGAAAGTAGGGAAAAGACTGGCAGTTTGAGCTTTGGAAAATGTACCAAGAAGAGAAAGAAGACCCAGTACAGGAGGAGTGGATGCTTAAACAGCATAAAAGGCAGGGTACTGAACCATCAGCTCCTCTTCGTCCAAGATAAAGAGCGTAGACACAGAGGAGATAGGAGTTTACCCTTTAAAGGAATTAAAAGCAGTGGCGGTTTACAGTAACCCGATGTATGAACTCCCCGCTTACAGTAGAGATGGCAGTCCAGAACAGAGTAAAAGGAAGGTAGATGCCTGTAAGTTTGTACGAGACAAAGAAGAGAGAGGTGAGAGATTGACTATATCGACAGATGTAGAAATTAAGAGATGGAAGGGAGAAAAGGATAGGGCTGATGAGGTCACGCTCCTACAGAACAAATGGATGGGTGGACAGATATTACTCAAATTAGATGGGAAAAGCATTGAGGAGGTTAGGAAAAAGGATGACAAAGATGAGCAAGAAAAGAAGGATAGAGAACGAGAAAAGCGGCTGAGGGAGGATGAGCAAGGAAGAAAAAGCAGGGACCGAAGGGAACAGATATATATAGAAGAAAGAAAAACGGGCAGAGGGACAAAGGAAGTACGACACTAGGAAGAAAAAGATAGAAGAAAGGGATAGGAAAGAAAGAAAGAGAGGAAGAAGAAGCACAAAAGGTGAAGGAAAGAAGATCACAGAGAAGGAGAGAAGACAGGAAGTGAGAAGGGAAGAACGAAGGCAAGAAGAAGATGGGCAAGAAGGGATGCGTGAGGGCGAAGGGAAGTGGATGAAGAAATAAAACAAAATAGAAGACAGCGAGGTATTGATGCTAGTCTCATTTTTAAAGAACGAATAAGACCAAGCAATGAAATACAGGGGCAATGGGACACAATAAGTGAAGCTCGCCCGCTGAGAGGAAAGAGCCAAGTAACCCCTAAGGTAGTACAGGAAGAGGAAAGATATGATGCAGAAGGTATTGGAGAAAAGATTGGCAAGCTATATAAAAAAATAAGGCCGGACAGCGAGTATGGGACTCGAGGGAGTGGTAGCCGATACCAAAATCACAGGATGAAGAGGAAAACATGTTCGGTGATGAACGCAGAGCATTGTCCTTAAACAATTATATTTAGATAAAGAAGAGGGGGGTGAAAGTTACACTAGTTGAGGTTAAGCAATGTCAGACAAAGAAAGAGTCCGGTCGTGAGATGGAGAGAGAGGGTACATGTGTCCCCATGGGAAGTCAACAGATGGATAAAGAGGTAAGATGGTCAGATGTGGAGAACCCTAGGGAAAGGATACTAGATCCCGTGGCACATTCTGAACTTTCCTGAAGATGATCTTGTAGTGGGAGAGGACAATCTCCACCTTATGTGAGAAGGTTATGGCCCTTACCAGCACGAAGGCAAACAGGGACGATTACCTCTGCATTAGGTAAACAAATAGTGGGATCAGACTATGGGATGGGGTTCTCACAGTTCCCCTTATTAGAGAAGGGGGGAGCGAGAGCGCAATATATTCCACAGCACCAGATGGATAAGGATAATTTAAAATGCAAGCTCCCTAGTTTGGCTTCGTGGGCTGGGAAATGGCTATACGAATTAGAGAAAATGACAGGGGAAACACGCTGGCCATAGGAGATATAAAAGGTCTATTGACAGCTATTCTTGGTGAGATGCTGACGACATTTGGAGACAAGCAGGATATGCGGGTGTGACAGCACAAAACACGGGACATGATGGAGCGCCATTTAATAATTGCAGAGCAGATGTTTGGAGGGCTCTCAGGGTACAGTATGCTGACACGTTAGATATGGGTGCAATTATGACACATAAAATGAAAGAAGATGAAGATCATATTGCTTATATTCAGGATATTCAAGAGACATGGCAGCTTGATACACGTGAGCCGTTGGAAAAAAACAGTGGCACTATTCCATCATATTTTGTGTCAGGGGTTGCCAGAGCAGGTACAGAGACAAATGAAAAAAACATGTAGGAACATGTAGGAATGGAAGCGAAACCATGGGTTTAGATACAGTTGATTATTGTGCATCATTGACGATTATTACAAAAGAATAACAAAAAAATGACGAGAACAGGAAGATTGAGGAAGCTAAGTGTGTTCAGAATAAATTATCGGAGAAGGAGCAGGAACACAAGAAATAATGGGTACATCACAAGTGACTGCTGATCAAAGTGAGTATGAGTTTTGGCCACAAGGAAGAGGTGTAGGCTTCAGAGGAAGAGGAGGCGGTTTCAGAACACTCAAGAAGGATTTTAGAATGCACAGGGTGGAAGTCAGCGCACTCAGGGAGGATATAATAGAGGGTTTGTGGGAGGGCCACCCCTAGTATGTTGGAATTGTGGGATGACAGTGTGTATGTAGAAGCCGAGGAAAGGTGCAACAAAATGGACAACCTTTAAAAGGGGGAGGACAGCTTTTCCACCACCATACAGCACACAAACAAGTGAGGGCTTGCTCCGGATCACCCATCTTATCAGACGCAAGCGCCGAAAGCACAGCAGGCACAACAGTAGGATGCAAATGCACCCACTGCAAGGTCAATCACAACAAGCACCTATGCAAACACAACAGAATGTGAATACAGGGCACATACTAACACCTAAAATGAACAAGTTACTTAATAGGATGTCAACGTCACTCTCAGCATAAATAGCTTGTGCCGCGCCCGTTGGCTTCAGTTCTGTTTTTTTGTTTGTCATATAGAGGAACCAGATAAGCGTGCTCCAGACGGAACGCTCTTCGCAAAAACGCAAGTGTAAACACATAAAAAGTACTGCGGGGTAGGATGGGTGGGCGATGAGGAATACGTGGAAGAACATCCAATCGAAAGAACGTTACAGATGGTAAGTAACTTGTTCTTTGAATGGATTATGTCCGCTCATGTATTTCTCATCTATGACAGACTCCCAGAGCAGTAAGAGAATTGGACGGGGGAGTACTATTTACCTCCTTTCATGAACAGAATTAGTACCGCATTTGCAAATGGACCCTCCTGGGAGGATGAGGAGTCTAAGCAGTAATGCTTAACAAAAGTGTGGATTGAGGTCCAGGTTGCAGCTGAACAGATGTTGGCCTCCTAAGAGCCGCGGTAGTAGACATGCCCCTCGTGGAATGAGCCTGAAGCCCTTCCGGCAGATCTTTCCCTGCCAATCTATAACAATATGTCTAAAGTAATCCAACGGGATATAGTTTAGTTTGCTTAGTAACTGCTAATCCCAATTTGGGACCTGTATAACCAACAAAAAGCTGGGCATCTTGACGCAATTTTGACATTCACATTATATAAAAACACAGAGCCCTTTTTGGATCGAGTCTGTGTAAACTCTCCTCTTCTTTACCCAAATGAGGAGGAGGGTAGAAAGTTGGGAGTATAATTTTCTGCGACAGGTGAAAGTCAGAAACTACTTTCGACAAGAAAGATGGCTTAACTTTAAGTAGGACTTTGTCTTTATTAAAAGTAGTATGGGGGGTTTACATGAAAGAGCCTGCAACTCGCTTACCCTGTGGGCTGATGTTAATGCCACAAGAAGGGCAGTTTTAAATGTTAAGAGCCTTAAGGGGCAGGAATGTAAAGGCTCAAACGGTATGCCTGTCAGACTTCTTAAAACAAGGTTTAAATCCCGAGCCGGGACATTAAATGGTGTTGGGAGGTACACATTAGTGAGCCCCTTGAGAAACTGGATGGCCAATGGCATTTTGGAAAATGAGACCTCCTCAGAGGTGCGCTTAAAAATTGAAAGCTCAGCTAAAAACCCTTTTATTGACCAACCTGGAGCCCCAGATTGGCCAGATGTAAAAGGAAAGAGAGCACCACAGGAGTGCCACATTGAAACGGGTCCTCATTTTTATCCTTGCACCAGTTACTGAACTTGTTACAACGACACTGGTACAAAGATTTGGTTGCAAAATCTCCATTATGTTGTCCAGAAGGTCCCAATCCTTATATTTCAGCCTCTCAGAAACCATGTGTGAAGGTTGAGTGTTTTGACTTCTGGATGGAGAACATGACCTTCCTCTTGCGAGAGAAGATCCTCTCTTTGTGGAAGACGTATTGGAGGGCAGATGGACATGTCCAGAAGGTCAGGGTACTACGCCCTCCTGGCCCAATACAGAGAAATTAGGGATCATGGTTTTACCAAACTTTCTCAACCTCCTGATTACATGAGGAATCACGGGGACTGGAGGAGACACGTACAGGAGTGGAAAATCCCAGTCCAATACGAACACGTCCCCCTAGAGCTCCTCTCGGGGGAAATTCCCTTGAGCAATACTGATCGCACTTCCGGTTGACACTGGTGGCAAACAGATCCACCTGAGGGGTTTCCCAAAGGGCGAAGATCTCTTGAAGGACTTACTGAGCTAGTTCCCACTCGTGGGAGACTGTGCTCTGCCTGCTCAGAGCGTCCGCTGCTGTGTTCTGCTCTCCGGATAGGTGAACTGCCGACAGAGAGATTCCCTCTTATATTGCCCAGAACCAGAGCTGCATTGCCTCTCTCCACAGTGGTAGTGACCCTATGTCTCCTCTCTTGTTGAGGTAGTACATGGCCACCGTGTTGTCCGTCATTATCAGGACATTCTTTCCCCGTACAGGGGGCAGGAAGGCCTTCAGTGCTAGTCCGATTGCCCTCAGCTCCCAAAGGTTGATGTGTAGTTTGGACTCCGATGGAGACAAACGACCGCTGTTTGTCAAATCGTTGGCGTGGGCTCCCCACCCCGTGAGGGAGGGATCCGTCACTACTGTTATGTCCAGCCATGGTTGCCAAAAAGATTCTCCTTTGAGGATATTGTCATTGCAAGCCCACAATAGAAGGTCCTGAGCAACTGTGCTTGGAACTTGCAGAAGATCTGACATTTTCCCTGAGAAATTGGACCACTGAGTCCTGAGGGCCCATTGAAGGGATCTCATTCTCAATTTGGCCTCTGGCACCAGAAAAATGCAGGATGCCATGAGACCGAGCCACCTCATAAAATCGAAGGCCGGCAGATGCTGGGCATTCTGGAACTTTGTTACCATCTGCAGAATGTGAAGAGCTCTCACCTCGGGAGGCAAGGCTTTCCCCAAGGAAGTATCCAGGACTGCTCCAATAAACTGGAGTCTTTGGGATGGTATCATATGGGACTTCTTGAAATTGAGGGAGAAGCATACTCTGTGTAGGGAGTGGCAGGTGATTGTGAGATGTTGCTGGGCTTGCTCGGGGAAATGAGCCCTGATCAACCGATTGTCCAGGTAGGAGTAGACGTGAATCACCCATCTCCTGGGACTCGCTGCCAGCAACGCCATTAACTTGGTGAAAACCCTTGGAGCGGAGGTTAGCCTGAATGGCAGAACTCGAAACTGATAGTGAGAACCACCAACCACGAACCTCAGGTACTTTCTGTGCTTGAGATGGATTGGCACAAGAAAATAAGCATCCTAAAGGTCCAATGATACCAACCAGTCTTGGAGTTGGAGAGCCTGAAGGATCTGAGAAAGGGTTACCATCTTGAACTTGTCCTTCCTGAGGAACTTGTTCAAGTTTCTTAAGTCCAAGATGGGTCTCAATCCTCTGTCCTTCTTTGGTATGAGAAAATAAGGGGAGTACCAGCCCTTGTTCCTCTCCCCTACAGGTGCATGTTCTATTGCACCTTTCTCTAGCAGGATTAAAATCTCCTGTACAAGGAACAAATCTGGAATTTTGGCAGAACTGGCTCCCGGTGAATGATCCAGAGGCCTTTTCAGAAAAGGAAGGTAGTAACCTTGGTTTACTGTTTCGATCGGCCAAGCATCTGAGGTAATGCCCTGCCATTCTTTTTCTTTTTATTTTATATGTTTTATTGGTTAACTTACATTTTAAACCTTAAATATTAGCATTACCTTGTCCATCAATGAAATAGAAAATTCAAACATCCATTCCAAAGATTACTGTTAGTGTTAATGTGGTGGCTTGAAGCCCAGTTCCAAAGACGCCACTAGTTTTAGGGCCGCAAGTGTCACTCCCATTTTCTCTGCTGCCATTAGCCCTTCCCAACACTCCTCCTCTGTTTTCTGATCAAAGAGCACCCTATATTCACCCCAAAAAAATGTTCTACTTGCGGTAAGACTCTTGCAGTTTAACAGGTGTTTTATTGTTTCCAGTTCGTCCTGATTGCCGCAAAAGCGGCAAAATGCATTTTGAGAAGCTCTCTGTTTTCTCAGCAATTGAACCTCTCTTGTGGGCAAAATGTTCAATCTCAAATCACGATAGAAGGGAGAGGGGAATTTTTTCAGATACTTAGATAATTGATTCAGCGACTTCCGTTCCCAAATTGGGCAGAATCCATTACTAGTTTGGTACTTCAACATTAAAGTTTCAATTCAATCCCTCCTTTGCAGATTTTCTTTTACCTTAGTGGGATTATTTATTAACATTTCATTCCCAATGCCATTCGTTCTCAAGTATTCACTGCACTGTGTTCCCCAAGCCTTTAAGAATGTATCCTTTAAATTTCCCTTATTACTTAAGATCTCAAAAGGTATTGCTGGAGTAGAGGTTATACATTTCTCAAACAGGGAGATGGTCTTCCACATGGTTATTGATTTTAACGATGCCAGTCATAATTTGTATCTAATCATATAACTAGGTAGCGAGTTAGGCAGCCTCAAAATCCTTTTCCAAAAGTAAGCTTTGAAGACTTCCCATGTCTTCCAGGGTAAATTTAGTAGTGATTCAGATCCATAGGCCAGGACCGCTACCACCTTTTGCTTGTATAAAGTCCAAATTGGGGTCATCGGAAATTTTCTGTATCGAATGCCCCGCCTTTCCTTCAGATGCTGCGAGATCCTGCCTCCCACCGGGGTTTTGTGGATAAGGCCTCAGAGCGGTCTAGGGGCGGCTGCAGCAGTGGCTGAGGGCAAGGATGCCACTGCTGAGGCTAATTTTGCACCTTTTCCTCATCCACCTCGAGGAATCTTTCTTTCCCCTTTCTGCATGGCCTGTCCTCTTCCTCCACCAGATGACGGGTAGTATCGAAAAGAACGACCTCTCCCGGAAGATGACCTTGAGTAGAAATGCTGAGGTTGCCGAATGGAGGCGCTAAGAGACTTAGCCACCGCCCTGGAGGTCTGCAGCTTCTCCAAACTTTCATCCGCCTTGCTGCTGAACAACCTCGAGCCGTCGAAAGGCATGTTTAGAAGTTTGGCCTGCACGTCTGGTGTAAAGTCCGACTTTCTTAGCCACGCAAATCTGCATAGGACCATGCTCGCAGCCATGGATCTGCTGACACTGTCAGCTGTATGCAACCCTGAACGGAGGCACTCTCCCTTCGCCTCCTTGCCGTCTTTCACAATATTCAGAAAACCTTCCCTTTCCTCGCCTTCTGGAATATGTTCAGCCGCCCCTTTAATGCAGTCCCACAGGGTATGCGTAAACCTGGCTAGGGTACACGTGACATTTGTGGACTTTAGGGCCATACACTTTCCAGGCCCAAGCATCCACTTTCTTATCCTCCCTTATCAGGGAGGATAGAGGGATACGCCGAGAACCTAGACGCATTCGCAGCTTGGATCACCAAACTTTCAGGTGTGGGGTGTTTCCTGAGGTAATCAGGATCTGAAGACGATGGCCTGTATTTTCTGGTGAGGTTTCTATCAATGGCTGAACCAGATTCAGGGGTTTCCTAGTTTGCCTCTACCTTTCTCTGCAGAGCCTTGTGAAAAAGGTAGAACTGGATCTTTCTGCTGTCCCTGATCGAGAATATCGGTCATATCGTCTTGTTCAAAAGTAGGTGAAGATCTACACCACCCTATAAAATTCGTCACTCTATTCATGAGGTTTCTGTAGCCAGAAACAGCGTGATCCGCAGGGTCAGATTTAGAGAACTCCACCTCTGGAGATGTGTCATACCACTGGCAGAGTGTAGGGAGTCGCAGAGATCTTTCAATTGTGATTCGGGATCAACTAATTCCTCAGGTACATCCCTAGGAGCCATACCTGACTCCTAAAGGGGAAATATCTTCTTCTGAGGCACTCTCCTCCTCAAAAATGGAGGACATGGACTTAAAAAAGTCAGATCTCGGGATAGGTCTGTATACCTTCTCTTTTTCTATAAAAGTCGTCGAAGAACTCGATGGGATTTTCAAATGTGTTGCCGGTTTACTCGATGACGCAGTAGTCATTGGGGTCTTTGGTGTAGAAGTTATCAGCGCTGATGGCGTCAATGGAACCTTTGAGGTCTTTGACCTTGAAGTAATCGACAACAATGGCGTTGACAAAATCGTCGAGGCCTTTCGACGTCTTCGATTTCTTAGATGGAATCGGAGATGTACTCGATTCCTGGGCCGAATCTTTTGACGCCTTTGAGTTGTTTTCTACCTGCCTGCGTCGTCCATCGGAGCGACCAGGGTCTTACTCTTGCGAGGTTTTTTTGAGGGGGTCGAGACTGCGTTCTCAAAGATTTGCATCATTTGTGAACGAAATTCATCCCATTTCCTGGGAGAATCCGATTTGATCGGACAACGAACCAGCTCCGTGGAGGAGTCTGAAGAAGAAGAGGGAGATCTATGGCGTCTCTTTTTTGATCTCTTAGAGGAAGTCGAAGAATGTTCTGAACGACTCCTCGATCTGGACCTTCGTGAAGAAAAGACCAAGCGCGCAGTGTTCTCGAAGCAAAGCTCGGAAAAACAGAACTGAAGCCAATGGGCGCGGCACAAGCTATTTATGTCGAGAGTGATGTCGACATCCTACGGCAACCTCCGAGGGACATCAACGCCTCGACCTCGTGCACAGGGCCCTCTGCCGAATTTTTTTTACGAAGCAGCGAAGCTGGAGATACGAATTATCATAGATGGACACAATCCATTCGAAAGGGGGTTTCACTGTAGTAGGAGGGAACACTTTTACGGGGACAGGGATGAATTTGTACCCTAAATAGGACAGCTCACAGGGTGACTTTATTTGTTCAGCACTATTGGTGACACCAGACCACCCAAGAGGAACCAAGGGTTGATGTAACGATAGGAGGCAAATATTTTTTTTTTCTTGTAAACAATGGAGCGACTCGCTCTTGTATAAGGGAGGCAAAATATCCAACGTCAGGTATTTCCATGAATGCACAAGGATTCTCTGGAGCTACAAATTTAGTTCCCTTTACTGATAAACTACCTGTCTCTATAGGGGAATGCAACAAGTCTGTCCCATTCTTATACTAGCGACAAACGCCAGTTCTGGGTTGAGACTTAATGACGAAACTTAACATGACAATTTCATTCACTGATCAAGGAATAGCGTGTTCCACTCCAGGAATACACAATTTAAATGTAGGAGAGTTTATACTGGCAGTAACAGGACAAGTGGCTCTATGAGGAGTCCCGGTAAACCCAGAAGTTTTTATGTATGGGGTGAGCATTTTATTAACATGGCTACCTGGATTAGTGGGGACGATTGTGAGGATACCTGATGAGTACTTGTTCAGACCATAAGTACCTGTGGATGAGGAAGAAGAGCAGACGATTCCTATATAACTGGACGCCGCTATAGTACGAGGGGAAATAGCGATGCTCGAAAGAGTAGATGATGAAGGCAGAGCATGGAGGATAGTGATAGCTCTTGAGGAAGGATACAGATTGACTGACATAACAGATGAAGATATGTTCAGAGAAGAATGTGTAGACGATGAGGTAGCATTTTTTATAAGCATTGCTTACTGGATAAAAATCGAGAAAAGGGAAATCCCACCGCGAATGGCTTTAATGTGGCAATGACCAGCATTCTTTTAGGAAGACCTAGAAATGGTGCCAAGTGCCATTTGGACTACAGGCCCATGTGATGTAGGCCTATTAAAGGGAATAGGAGAGGTTAAAATAAAACTTAAGCCAAGAGCAATTTTACCCCGAGCAAAACTGTACCACATGTCTCGAGAAGCTGATGAAGGTATATTTCAGACTATTTCAGCGCTGATAAATCGGAATCCTAGTACTATCGGAATCCCTGTGTAAAACTGCGGTGTGTGCGATTAAGAAATCTAAAGGAATTGTGGAGATTTATCCAGGACTTGCCCCCTCTTCATCAGATTGTATAAGCAGAGTTTCCATCAGTTCCTAATCCTGTGACAATATTGTGTAGCATTCCAGTTGAATAGTAATAAAGGACAAATCAGGATGGTAGATCAACACCGCAAGATTATGGATTAATGTATTTAATCTCAAAATAGTGGCAAAATACTAAGGTTTTGCTTGATCACAAGGAAACAGAAAACTGACAGATTTTTCAATTTAACAGTTGGGGGTACTGCTGCGTACCAACCTCTTAAATATTGAGGGTATTTGCCTCACATTAGTGCACAATCTCTAAAGGACAATTCAACATTTCAATACAAACAAGAGTGAGTGCTGCCCAGGACTACGGATGGTCCATGGGTATTATAAAAACATAACACACAACAACAAGTGTAAACAGAAAGGTAGGACAAGGCGTTGTGTCACAGATCGACACTGTAGTGTTTCGGCCAACTGTAGCGGTTGATGGGAGCTAGTTGTTGGCGTGGCCTTCTTCAGGATGGGGGTGAAGGGTAACTCTGTCCGTGTGGTATCTGTTAGAGTAAAATTGTGAAAGGCTGTTATGATGGTGTTTGATCTCTGACGTGTCATTTGTAATTTAAAATACTTATTAGTGGCTGATTGATGCCAACAAATACACTAAAAAGTGCATTTATATGGAGTTTACCGTCAAATGAACGATGTGGCGGTAAAGCTTCTACACAGTATCCCTCAGCGTTGCATGATGGAGACTGGTGGGGCGGTGTAATGAATACACTGCTCTGTAGACAAGAGTGCTGGTCACTCTGAAAGTCCTGGGCACAACTGGTTGTCCAGGGTGTGGCGGCGCCCGCAAGTGGCGTATTATATCCGCAGTTCTAGGAAAAAAGGATGACTGATGTATGATCCGTAGGGTAAAGTCAAAAAGCGCTAAACTGCGTGCCGAGTGGTGGAATGCCACTACTGGGCACCCATTCTAGCCCTTGAGACACGTATACCTCCTCACCTGTCACTCAGTCAAAAGTGATGGCCACACGCTTATTATTTCACTCTTTGCATCTAGAGTCAGGAGTGATGCCCACAGTTTAGCAAAGACTTTAGGTGATGAAATGCACGATTATTTGACATGTATGACTACCAGTGTTTCTTTCATTGCTGATCAAGTCAAGCATCGGAGGGAGGGGTGAAGGAACAAGGAAGAGGACAGCCCAGTAAGCAATCCAAGTGAATTATTGCCACCACCAAAGTTGTATGTTGGAGACCAGATCCTTATCAAGAACTTCACCCGCAAATGGCACAAGCCTTTGGTTTAATGGTCCCTTTAGTGTTGAGGATGTCTCCCTTCTGCAGTTAAGGTATCGGGAAGAAGAGCTTGGTTACATTTTGGAGATGTGAAAATCTACAAAGGTGAGACCCTCCCTCCAGCACCTGTTGATCAAGAAGCAATACAAGAAGAAGAATTTTTGTGTGCAGACTCGATCGATGACCAAGAAGAAGGACGATAAAACAGCATGTGATTATGCACACATTTCTTTTGGAGTAGAATTCATTGGACACTCCTTAAGCTTGTAGCAGGAAGTGCATAGACTTGCAGAGAATTCCAGAGGTTAAAAGTACTTTTTCTTAAATTCTTTGAAAAAAAATGAATATTGCATCAGTGCTATGCCTAACCGTCAGTTCCGTATCAGAAATTGATCAATACCCAGATTCATTTCTAGGAGCACATCTGTTTCAAGGATAATATATGGTATCTGTTGAGAGCGACACTCATCAGTTTTTAGTTGCTTTTTTTGTGTTTATACTTCAATCATACCCTGCTCTTGTTAGGAGTGATATTAACATTCACCCTTTTCTTCAGGACCCTAAAAATGGTCCAGTCATGCTTGCGATAAATGAGCAAATTGCGCAACTACGAATGAAAATTAAACGTCTAGATTAAAAATTATTTGTGTAGAAGATCATGTGAATATAGAAAGAGCCCGTGTCCAACAAGTATTGCAATGGCACACCAAATGTTTCTCCAGACTTCTAGGTTTAATATACATATGCCTGTGTATTTCCGTCATCATTCAGTATCTTACATTTCGAAGTCCCATTGAAAAAACAACTCCTATGATTTTTCCTAGCATGAGCAAAAATAATGATAATTTCTTTGACCTCTATGGGCATGTCAGAAGACATAAGAGGGATGCAGAAGAAGAGAAGATAATAAGGGGATAAATACCTATCTTGATAATTCAGCTCACCTGGGGAATAATATATGATACCAGCACATGAAAAATGTTGGAGAGAAAGCATCTGATGAGAATTGCTATGCCTGCTCTCCCATACCCTATGCCACGAATACAGTAAAAACATTAATTTCAAAAGAGATGCCAGCGTATAATACGAAGTGCCTCAGTCATCTGGCAGCATGTACTAATAGAGGACAATTCCAAGGGAACTAGGCAACCTTGCGATGGAGATCAAGACAGTCATTTCCGTACCAAGATGATTATATCAAGACAACACAAATGGAAAAGGAACCTGGATGGACAAACAGGATGCTTGTGTATCCTGCTGCAGGACTAGATAAGGTGATTGTTGAAGAAATGAAGAGAATGAGCTGTTCTGACATGACGGAAAAGGCTGGAATGCCTGGATGCTGGCAACGTTCACAGCTGCTGATCTATGGACGAACGAGTACAACAAAACAATGGGAAGATGGAGTGATGTCCTGTGCAGCTCATCTACTGAGGAAAGAGGAAGTCCAAGGGGTGCAGAAGGTGAACGATGAGTGTCATAAGTCGTGGGCCAAATACTCTAAACTTCTGACATGGGTGGAAGATGAAGCTGGAACAGTGTCTGTGGTCCCACTGGTTAATGCAACATTGTGCTTCCGGAGCAAGGGAAAGAATTATGTTGGACATAAGAAAGGGTGCAAGAATACAACTGACGTTCCAGGAATGAGGAGAGGGAAAGCTGTCTTGATGGATCGAAATTGGGCCTGCGGATTTAGAGCATATATGAAACTGCCCAGGAATTGGGGTGGAGTGTGTTCCTTGGGACATATCCATGGTCCAGCATTGGTGATTCTACAGAGTGATCTGAAGATTAAAGAATTTTCGAAGGTGAACGGACACCTAAGAAGGAGGAGGTCACTAGAACTCGGCGGATGAAGAGACCGAATTGCTTCTCACAAAAATCACTAATGGCTTATGAAAACATTCCTGATGAGCACAAATTGTTCAGCAGGACTGCAGTGACATTCACCTATATGTTTATGCCTAGAATTCAAACTGCAATGAACAGCAAATGGCTGCAGATCACCAGGAGAGAGCTTTTGCAGATAATCAATGCCACTATAAACGGATGTAACACCATAAAGGAAGAGGTGAGGACCATAAGGTTGATGACCCTTCAGAACAGATATGTCCTTGGCATGATTACAGCAATGGAAAGAGATGTTTGCGCCAAGATAGGGCCATCATGTTGCACATATATACCATCTCATGATGACGAGAACGGAACCTTGATGGAGGCCATATCAATGTTGACAGAGCTACACGTTAAAATGCTGGATGAGACGAAGGCCATTTAGTTTGCACTCCTGTTCTCAAGGATTCCTTATTGGGCGGCAAACTTATTCACGTTCCTTGGAGCGATATTGGTGATAATAATATTCAGATTCTGTATGATATGAATAATAATTGAACAGTGTCAGAAAACTGCAAAGAAAGCAGTTTTAATGAAGATTATAATTGACGCAAAAGATGAACCAGAAGACAAAGGGCTGACTGATGATGCCATCAGAGACTATATAAAGGCAAGCATTGTGGCACCTGAAGGAACAAAGTTCTGGTATCCAAAAGATCGTAAGAATTATGTGGGACTATGGGTCTACTGTACCCCGAATGGACAATGCAATTACATGACCTGGAGTGTGGATGAACACGTTAAAACAGCAGGCACCCTGAGGGGGGTGACGAATATATGGATACCCAAGAAACAATTCTTCAAAAGAAAATACAAAGAAGGAGGAAAACTTGAGGAGGTGGTCGAGGACTCGACCAGAGTGGGGAATGTAGAGGAGCAGATGTATACCTCTACAGGAGATCCCGCCCACTACCTCCTTTGTATTGAGGACACAAGACCGTGCCTTGCCTGGCACCAGCAATCGTACCAATACTGCAGCAAGTATATGGAAGGAGATACCCACTGAGACAACCTTATCGAATGTACCTCAGAAGTGATGACAACCTGCAGGAGGAACGCCCTGAAGGAATATGAGAGAATTAAGAAAATTAATTAATGAGGTCATGAAAAAGTGTGCACAACATCCCGAGCTACTGAATTAAGACAATCGGCCTCATCACAAGTTGGCCGCTAACCCCAGTGGTATTAAAATGGCTGCAAAACCCCTATGCGCGGCAAACCTACGGAAATGGTGCTCTACAAAGCACAAAAAGATGGCTGCCAAATCTACCATGCATGTTGCCAGTAGTGGAACAGAGGTCGCACTCCTGAAACATGTCACTGGGCTGCCCAACCAGTAAAAATGGAGCCTGCATGAAAAGCAGCGCTTTGCTGAAAGAAATCCAAAGTCTTGCATTCAAATCTTTTTCTTGGTTGCTGGCACTACAGAATGCCGGTCCAAAACACCCACAAAACATCCAATATTCTTGCTGGTTGTCACAATTCACAGAGTACAAGAAATCCTTGTGAAATTGCAGTATCCTGAAAAGCTGAATTTGCCATAAAAACATCCACAGCCAGAGTGCCTGCCTGTGGGATCTGTCAAAATCTGGGTGCAGTACCAGCAGCCGCCTGAATGACTGTTTTTAAAAGCCTGCATTAAAACTGTAAACTTGTACCATTGAAATCTAATGTCTGAAATCTAAGTGACCTGTTATTAAGAATAACCTAGGTAGTAACCATTTAAATTTCATGGTTTAGAATCTGAAATAAGTGTTGCAGCTGCTTGTTTTGGAATTACAAGTGGAATTACAAGTTTATTTAAAAAAAATGTAACAAAATTACATTTAAATTAAGCCTGACTCCAACCCAAAACCAGTAGAACAACTTCCCCCACAGGGGCTAGGCACCTCCCTTCTGCTCTCTAGACCAGGAACTCACGCCCATGTGATGATTAAGGGGTGGGAGGAGAACTTGGGCTGCTGTAGGAAGTAGACAATGGACTTCCTCCAGCTCAAGGAGATGCTAATCAGGAAGGATCGTGTATGGCCTCTCCCAGAAGGAAGGGGGCGGAGATCGCTTCTCAGCTGCCAGAAGGAGAAGGAGGTGGGGACAGACAACCCTTTGTTGATTCACAAGGACAAAAAGCACATTTTTAAAAAAGACTGATCATTTACTGTGTATAATTGTGAAAAATATGTCAACAACAGATTTGTGAATGTGATTTTTGGCTGCACGTTTTAAGAGATGCCAGAACTCTGTGCTATGTTCTGGGAAGTAGTAGTGGAAAATAGGGTTTTTCACCAAATGTATTTATGTCAAAAGCATGAAACTTCACACGCTTATGCCCATATGCAATGTGGGCATAAGCCTGTGACCACCTGAGCCGAATCGGAAAGGAGAAGACGGAAAACGCGGAGTCCAAAGTCGAGCCCCTCGGACCCGCAAGATGGCGCCGCCCGTTGAGAGCTGTGACTAACGCAGCAGCCGACCCGAGACACCCCGTGGAGCCCACAGCAGAGGACGCGCTCGTGCGCAGCGACAGATTGATCGGACCACCTGATCCCTTGCTCCACCTGGGCTCCGGCTGCCGAGGGAGCGGAACACCGTGAACGCCGGCGAACCCTGCGCATCGGACGTGGGGGAAGCCACAGCTCTTGAAAGGCGGGAGTGGACACAGACCACTCGAGCCCTGCAACGCGGAGAGGCCTGCAGCCCCGCGTATGTACTTCTGCGCAGCGGCGGGGGGGGCTGGGCCACACGATTCCCCGGCTTCGCCCAGGCCCCAAATTCAGGGATAGGCTGCGGGGGCTGGGAGTGAATCCCCCGTGGCTACAGAGCGGGGTGATAGCACGCAGCCCCCCGGACGCGCCCCAGCACAGCGGCTGAGAGTCGGTCCTTTGGTTCCTGCCTTCATCAGGACACCGGTCGCTGCGGGGTCGGGGGCTGGCCCCCCCGCGACTACAGCGAGAGCTAGCGCGTAGCACCTGCGCTACGAGGCACGAACGGAAACAGACGCCTGAAACTCCCTGAACGGTGAAGCGGAGGAGGAGGCAGCGGAGGCCTTGACGGTGGCAAGCGGACGCACACAATACCAGGTGAGGTGGCGGAATATAAGAGCGACCCCCCAACGCATATTGGCCGACATCGCCCGGCCTGAGGGCGCGAAGAATAGTCGACCCTGTGATCCTGCACTGTCTCCTACGCGGGGGGCCAGCCCGGATCTGCGTGGCCCCTGTCGCCCTTGGACTGGGAAGTGAAAGTAGAGACTGCCCCAAAAAGCACAAAAAAGCCCACGCGAGGAAGGTTCCTGAAGTGGCGGGGGAGCTCTGGGAACCAGCCCACAACACTACAGCCTGGGGGGAGGCGAATAAAATATCATAGAGGCCGGGAACCCCAAGAAGCCCAACCCAGAGGCGGCGGGACAACTCCGACCCGCCGGCAGCCCATCAACGGCACAGGTAGGGGCCAGAAGATACCTGAACATAGCCTACAGTCCCGGACCGGCCCACAGCACAGCACCTCCAAGACTGGGGCCCTCCAAACAACCCACGCCCATAGACCTTGGTACAAAGTTTGAAAACTGATCTTGGACACGTGCATTGCTAGGTACAGCAGAGGAGCTGGGGTTGGATCCCTGGGACCAACGTTCCCCCGAAACCCGCTCGGAACAAGAGAACGGGGGTTGAAGATAAACCCGCACCCTGCAGGGGACAAAACCCACAGATCTCAAAGTAGGGGATGTCTCCCCCCAGTAGCAAACCGAAACTGGTCACGATGGACTCTTTCATAAAAGTCAGACCCCAAAGACAGTCACAACAACAAGATCGGGAATCCCCTGAAGAATTGCCCCAACAGAAGGAGGACCTCAAACAGACGCAAGTCCTGCAAGCAATAGCTGCCCTCCGCACATCACTTGAAGGAAGGCTGGAGGAGGTGAAATCCGACATACAACTCATGCGCCAGGACGCCCGCAACCTAACTGAAAGAGTCACGGTGGCGGAGACCGCCCTGCATGAAAATGTAGAGGACACCCGAGACCTAAAGATAACGGTTCGAGACTTGGAACAGAAGGTGGCAAGGCTGGAGGCCCGCTCTGAGGATGCTGAAGGTCGAGCTCGCCGTAATAACATTCGAATTCTGGGGGTCCCTGAAGACCTAGAAGGCCCAGATCCGACGGTCTTCATTGAAATGCTGCTGCAACAAGAAATAGGGGCGGGAAATCTCTCCCAGGGGTTCTCTGTGGAAAGGGCCCACAGGTCTCTTCAGAAACGTCCTCCATCCGGATCTCACCGACGACCAATCATAGCAAAGATTCTAAACCTCAGGGACCGGGAAACTACACTACGGTACTCCAGGGAAGGGGGGGGGATAAAAAGGAAAGACTCAAAAATAGTTATATACCCGGACTATACCCCTGCAGTGCAACTAGCTAGAAACTCCTACATTCCAATAAAAGCCCGGCTGAGGAAGCTCAACCTGAAATACATGCTGCTCTATCCGTCACGTCTCAAGATACTATATAAAGGAAAGGCAACATTCCTAGAGACCCCAGCCGCAGCCAACATGTGGCTCGAACATAAGCTACATCGGACGAGAGCTCGGAGGAACATACGAGCGACAGTCAAGCAACCCACCCCACCAGAAAAGGTGTAAGGAGTTTGCTCACACACTACCTGATCCGGAAGGCCAGGAGTGGCCTGGAAGGCTCAGGAACCCCGGAGCACTGCAAGTTAAAAGCAACTGCTGGGGGACAGTTTGAATAGTTTTGTTGAGTTTTCCCCATTCAACGCAATGGGAGTTACACAAGTTAAAAAATCTCCAACTAACGAAAAGCTTGAAGCCGTGTCAGGAGGACAGGGGGGGAGAAGGTCAGGACAAGGTGAACGAGTAAAGGACACAAGCAGGGGCCAGGCAATGGCGATTGAAACCCAACCGCTCCGCTATGGAGTCTAAAGCAAATATAAAAATAATGACCTGGAATGTAAGGGGCCTGGGCTCTTACCTACGCCGGAATAGAATCAAGTCCTATCTGAACAGAAAGAAAGTGCAGATAGCACTGCTGCAAGAGACACACTGCACGGCGGTCTCCCTGGCGAAACTGGGAGAACACTGGGGAGGTCAGGGGGTTGGAACTTCGTACTCTAAATACGCAAGAGGGGTATACACTTGGATTCACCCACAACTCCCATTCCATCTAATCAAGTCCGAGACGGACCCAGAGGGTAGGTTTGTGATACTATGGGGCCGGTTAGAACAAGAAGAGATCTGCATAGTAAATTCTTACCTCCCCAACACCAACATTCCAACGCACCTAAACTCCATGTACGCCAAAATTGCGCCATACAGACACGGTATCCTTTTCTGGGGGGGGAGACTTCAACTGTGTCCATGATCCGATACTTGATAGGTCCTTCCCGCACCCAAAAGGGCCCTCAGTGGCTACGTCAGCCCTCTCCCTATTAACCGACAGGTTGCACCTGGCCGACACCTGGAGAGAGTGTCATCCTGATGCCAGGGGGTACTCACATTTCTCCTCCCCACATGATCTCCACACGAGACTAGACTATGTCTTCATAAGTAATGAGCATCTGTCACAAATAGAAGAGGCCCAACACCTAGGCAGAACCATTTACGACCACTCGCCACTCCTAGTGGAATGGAATCACGCTGGCCCCAAACCTCCTATTCCAATGTGGAGAATGCCGATTGACGCCCTTGGTGACCCGGCATTCAGGGAAGAGCTACACAAATTTATAGAAAGTTTTGTTGAGAGAAACACTGGAAGTGTTGACCATTTAAGCACAATGTGGGACGCCCTAAAAGTAGTGACGAGGAGGGGAAATCATAGCGAAGGCAGGGGGCACTAGGAAACAACTGAGGGGTGAACTTAACCACTGGGAGCAGCAGATTGAACAACTCGAAGCAACCCCGGTGGCCACTGAACAAAGGGAGGACAACTTCAAAGAACTTAGAACTAACTCTGCTCTAGCATGGGATAGACTCGCCAAATTTGACTAAGCCACCAAAACTAATAGAATACACACAGAAGCAGATAAACCAGGCAGAATGCTGGCTTGGCTCTGCAAGAAAGAACACCCCAGGCACACAATCACTGGGATACAGACTGTAGACGAAGGGGTAGTGCAGACACAGCAAGCCATAAATGACACCTTTAAGAGCTTCTACGAACACCTCTACTCTCACAATGACCAGGTTCCCCTAGAGCAAATCATGGACACCCTGGAAGAGATAGGACTCCCCAAGATGTCCCCTAAACTATCTGAAGCCCTAGACGCAGATATTACAACTGAGGATATCACGGAGGCAATTAAGTCACTAGCCACCGGCAAGACTCCTAGGAGCGATGGCCTACCCACAGAGTTCTATAAAGCTTATGAGTCCACCCTAACACCCCTACTACACGAGGTTTTTCAGGAAGCGCACGAGAGAGGGATATTACCTGACAGCATGAGGGAGACCCTTCTGATCCTGATCATCAAGCCCAATAAACCCCCCGATAAATGCGACTCTTACAGCCCGATAGCAATGCTCAACTATGATGTGAACATTTTGACAACAGTGTTAGCAAACAGATTGGCCAGAATCATAGGGGAAGTAGTACATGAACATCAATGCGGCTTCATACCAGCCCGGAACACAACCATGAACTTGCGCAGAGTGCAGCATGTCATCGCCCAAACCGAGGCCCACACAGAAGCATACGCACTGCTGTCCCTCGATGCCATCAAGGCGTTTCATTCGATTTTTGGGAGTGGCTAGTGGCAGTTCTAGAAGGGTTTGGCTTCGGCCCGGGGTTCATTAGGTGGATCAAAATATTATACACAAAACCCAGGGCCAGAGTAAAAACCGGGAAACATATATCAGAGGTCTGGAACATATGCAGAGGCACCAGACAGGGATGTCCTCTCTCCCCCATGCTCTACGTACTAGGACTAGAACCTATTGCCATCTATTTTCGAAAGCAATTCTTTGATGCTGGGATCCGGCTGGGCGGTATTGACCACATTATCTCTCTCTATGCGGATGATGTACTATTATTCGTCAGGGACCCACACAACAATGTGCCCACGATGTTGGACGTCCTAGACAATTTTGCAAGGGTTTCAGGCATAAAATTCAGCAGGGGAAAATCCTGCGTCTTCTCTTTGGCAGGCCTTAAGGGAAAAGATGTAACGAAACTTCCCTCGGTGGGAATACAGTGGGAAAGAACCTCGTTCAAATATTTAGGGATACACATAATGCATTCCCCGGAGCAAATGCACGAGCACAACACTAAAGCCGCCCTTCCTGCCTTAAGACAATCCATGACCTTCTGGGCGAAACTTCCCCTATCCATGATGGGCAGGGCCTCAATAATTAAAATGATTGTTCTTCCGAGATTCTTGTATGGATTCCAAAACGTACATTTCCACATCAAAGCGCCTTTCTTCCGCCTATTGGAAAGAATACTGAGAGATTTCCTGTGGGGGAAGGGAAGACGCAAGATAGCACTCGCCACCTTGACATTACCATACACCCAGGGGGGAATCCAACTCCCAAACTTTGAAAAATATTATCTGGCAGCACAGCTCAGCTTTATCACCAAGTGGCTAGCAGATGATGCCACATCTGAGACGCCACTCTTGCAGCCACTGGTCCCCCCGTTGTATATGAGAGAACTTTCCTGGGCCCCCACCCACCTGATACGAGATGCTCCCTTCGACGAAAAATTTGGCATAGGACCGAAACCCTCGCCCATGCTAAACACCAGTACTCCCCGAACATTCCGCTGCTCTCAGACCTATGCAGATCCCCTGAGGACCTACAACACCTCAGACACTGGGAACAGAAAGGGATATACTCATGGGGGGACCTATATACAGAGGGGGAGTTTAAAGAATTTGAAACGCTTCAGGAAGAAAATGGCGTCCACACAGGCGAGTTCCTGTGGTACCAAAGGATAAGATCTACGGCACGAACCAGGTGGTCGACATGGCCAGAGGAACCAGAATCAAACCCCTTGATCACGCTACTGTACGAACTGGGAGAGGGAAGGAGGCCGGTGTCTCAGATCTATAGCCACCTAAGTGACACCCCCAACCCACGCAGTGCTGAATTAAAAACCAGATGAGAAGCAGATATAGGTCGGGAATTGACAGACGTTGAATGGAGGAGGGCTCTGACATTTCCCAAAACAGTATCCAGAAACCATAGATTTAGACAAATACAACTGAACCTCTTACATCGGACATACTTAACCCCATCCAGGCTGGCCAAATTTAATAAAACTCAGAGCTCCAAATGTACATGGTGTGAAATGGACAATGCAGACTTGCTTCATGTATTCTGGTTGTGTGCCAAGACACAGCTCCTGTGGACTTCCATACAACAGACAAGTGAGTCTCTGGGGTTGACCAGATATGAATGGACTCCCGCGGAATGCCTCCTGGGCACATATCCCAGACCGGCGAAGCTAAAGCACCTTGCTAGATTAATGGACATCATGTGCATACTGGCTAAGAGGACAATTGCGATGTCCTGGAAGAAACCACCGGGACCTCAACAGAAAATCTGGCACAGAGAACTGAAACGGTGGGTGCTAGCGGAAACGAAGGCCTGGGAGGAGAGTGTGGCCAGATCTACAGACGCCTCGAGCAGGACCTTGAATGCCTGGAAAGTACTCACAGACCCCTTGTTCTACCCCTCCGATGACAAGCCCCCATGAGCTGGGACAAAACCACTGAAGGCAGATCTATGGACTAAATCGGAGTCCCTGAGACCAACCAGTCATAACTCCACGCGGCCCTTGCCAGCTGGAAACCCCCCTCCCCTGATGAACCAGCCCCGGCGCCACCAAACAACACCGGCTTATCAGGAAACAAAACACTTGGAGATAGTTAATGTTGTAATGTTAAGTTGTTATTGTTTAAGATGCAAAGCGCCTTATCCTTTGATTGCAGATGTGTTGGTTGCCTTGTGGTTGTACCAAATAACAAATGCCAATAAACAAATTTGAAAATAAAATATACTAAAAGTAGATTTCATGTTCAAAAGACAAGGGGAGGATTCTCTGACTCATAAAACCCACATCATCATGGTGACACCCTGTTTTCTCCTCCAATCAAGGGAGAGAGGAGACTCTAGCCAATAGCCGGCCTAGGGGGCGCGCTTAGGAAAATCCAGCCCACACACCCCTTTACCATATGCATACATAGAGAAAGCTGAGGACTTAGAAAGACACACAGATTCACCCACTAACCGATTGCTGGTGGAGCACCCTACGAGAGGACCAGACATCTTCCTTGCTCCAGACTCCAAAAACTTGGCAAGCAGAAAGGCCCCTTCTATAGCTGTACCATTCTCAGCTTGGCCTTAAAATTCCAGAAACCAGATTTACCCCAGATACCTAAGGGGAACAAAAGAAACAGCTGGGCTGTGCTGTAACTGCTTTCCTGCTAAAGAATTATTACCAGAATCAAAAGACCCAATCCGGTTGTGCCGTGCTGTGACCGGAGCCATTGCCGTCCCAGTCCAGTCCAGTGTGCCCAGCAGCCTGTCCAGTCCGGTGTGCTCAGCAGAATTTCTGAGCAGAATTCCTGATCTTGATGGACCAGAATACCTGACGGTTCTGTTCAAACCTATATGGTGAGTATAAATAATATAGGACTGTCACTAGCCTATGTAGTGTCCATAGTAATCCCTATCTAAATCCATCCTCTCTTATATTCAGAACTGCATTGTTAGAAATCTTTTTGAATTGCCTGAACTCTCTATATTATCCCTACTATCTCCTTCTGTACTAGTATTGTTAAATATATTTGCGCTGATATATTTCATCTGAAGAAGGCAAGCTCCTCGGCAGGCAGTCACCCTGATCCATGCTAGAAACGTAATTTCAACTTCTGCTTGTAGCTAATATCCACAGCTTTCCGTAGAACCAAGAACCGCATCTCAAATCTACATAGTTTCCCGGCAATCGCGATTACCGCGCACGGAAAAGTTTGCCACGAATCTTCGTTTTGGCAAAATATTACACATGTAAAACCGCTTTCAATTGCACCCAACCTCAGTTTTAAGTTTTCACATTGCTTATTAGTGTCAAATCATTGCTAGTGTTCGCCTGTAACCATATAAAGCGGCCCCCATTAGAATTGAAACCATTTCAGTGACCCAATTCATTCTCAAGATCACTGTAAAACCATTTTGACAGTTTGCCAATCAATTCTGTTTCTCTCTTGTGTTTGCTGGGGGGAAATTGGGATTGACATTTGTTTGAATTCTGCTTTCCTGAAACCTGTTCTCTCTCCTCCTATCTCTCTACATTGCATATTGGGGGGTTGAGGTGTGTGCAGGGGAAAATAGTAACCACATTGCTATTTGATTTAAACACACAACCACAAAAGTATTATTTCTGTGCTGCATTGTTTTGCTCATTATTACTCCTGTGATTATTGTATAACCATAACCATTAAACATAGTGTGATTATATTGTAAACTACATAAATAAATATGTTTACTTTGCAAACCAGCCTGATTCCTGGTTCAGTGTGACCAGGGGGCTTGGGGAGTTCCAAGAGAGGGGCGTGATATGAGTGGTACATCGTTCAGAATAAAAGAACTTTTAGATACAAATAAATAAGGGTTTCAGTTGTGCATTACACGCTAGCATTGACTTGGGTGAAGTGCCGGATTGAAATCACTTACACCCCGGCGGTATTACCGCCGGAGCTATTAGCCCTACTGCCAAACCCCCCGGCGCTATTAGCGCCGGATAACGGATTGGCAGAACGTTAAGTTCCCATTCCCCATTGGGCCCATTCGGGAATTTCTCCGGCGGCGGTAATAGCACTGTAAATCGGCAAAATCACAGCGGATTTGCCCCAGCTCAGAGCTGGGGGAAAATCTGCCAAGCTCGTGATTTGGCAGGCCCTTAAATGCAGCGGTAATAGTGTTACCACTGCATTTAAGGGTTATCGCCAAACTCGTGATGAGGCCCAATGTATGGATCCTAGAGGACAAATGACGAAGTAAAGAATCGAGTGAAGTATCAAAGTTAAAAAGAAGAAGACTGCACGTTAAAGTGCTGTAGAAAACAGAAGTTCAATAAATGTACAAACGCTGAAAAGCAAGTTAGATCAAGTCATTTTGTAGGCTAAGGCTAGCTATGAGTAGCGAGTAGAATGCAGGCAAAGCCGCCATTGTATAGAAACTGGACATTGGCATCAAATAGTAAGTCATAAAACCATGAAGGGGAAGAAAAGCTGTGTCGCAGCAGAATAAGCAGGCTAGTGGAACTGCGTGGCGAGGCTGCCTGGCCTGAAGTCAAGATTGTAGAAATCGAGGTCAGCTATCTACTCGGAAGAGAACGAGTGTGCGGAGGATGAATCCCGGAGTGCACGTTAAGGTGCAAGAAAGAACACAAAGGGTGCCAAGTTAAATACATTTAAAGCATTGAAAAGCTGCAAAATGGACCAAATCGTGGTCTCTTGTCACGTGAGCCAAAGATGGAAATAGAGCTCGAACTTGGGAGTTCCAGACACGATAGCGAGTCCCTTCACTTCAGTGCATTCTCTGGACGAGAATACTCTGCAAGGCCAAGTACAAAGACAATTACATGGCAGAAGTCATGGGTGATGAGAGATGTTGGGCTAACTGGGTGGTGAGGTAGCTTCTTATCCTGGCTCCTCACACCTGGGTTTTGGCTTACGTGCTGCTAAATGAACTGAATGTTACAGACATGGCACAAGCGTGCCAACCAATTGTATTAGTCCATATAACGAAGGACCTTATAGCTTAGCAGACCAATGAAACACAATATGACTTGTGTTTCTGAAATGACATGTTTTAAGAGGTAGGCATGAGTTGTCCACCTGATAAACAACAGCCAATAACAATCCTAGCTCCTATATGATTGTATATCTAGATGTTTCCCTTACCCAATCCCAATCCTTAATAGGTTTTTTACTATTGCCACATAGTATGACGTCACTCTGACGCATATTGAAGTATATCAAGTGTATTTTGTGTAGAAATCATTGAGAGACCGAGCGTATGTCTGATGATGTTCGTTGTAACCTCCCTGTTTTAGATAATTGTTGATAAAACAGTGACTTGCCATCTTCTAGAGTTTGTCCTGTTATTTGGACTCAGAATTATACTGGTATAATCCCATCCTTTATCATATGCTCATTCAAAGGGTCATAAGCATAGTTTTATAGGATGATACATGGCCTTTGGGTCATACCATTTTTCAGGATGTTCTATATAAATTGCTAGATGCTTAATGTGTATGCACCATGGTAGAGAACGGCCAGCAGCCTGCAAGAGGAGGTCCTGAATTGCTTCTATACATTTTTAGGCAGTTGGGAGGAAGACCATTAGGTTATCCAATATAAAAGAGGCCTTGTGATTATTAAATGATCGACACATTTCAGATTAAACTCAATATGTTGCTGAATGGTAGGTGGAGACTTTAGCAACTGCAAGACATTTTTCAGAAATACATTTTCAGTTGCTGACAAACTGCAATAGGGGCGATAGCCTCATAACTCCGCCCAGTAAAAGGTAGCCTGCCTAGTCTGCATCTCATATCTGGTTAAGGATGGCCGAACTGCCCTAATGCCATGGTCCATCAAAAATCTTGCAATTGCCGAGCTATAATACACAAGAGTGAGATTTGATTTATCCAACTGCAAGGTCCACCTACCACAACCCATACACCTTATACACAAATAATCATAAATCGTAACCTGCTCAATCGGGACTCCTCCCAATATTATTGACAATTTAGTTTTATTCTTTTAAAGGGCTGGTGACAAGGCCATGGTTTCAATTTTTGCAAAATGTATAAGAAGGCCATTCATGTCACAAAAGTCCTTGAACAATGCTAATTGCAGCTTCAATCCTGTTGGGGTAAGAGAAACCAAAACAGCATCATAGTGGGAATTTGGGATTCTTAATTCTCTGGCCATCGCTGGGTCTCTAGAAACTACTGAACAGCAACTTGCTTAGGTTGTTGGCATCAGGATTGTGCTATTCTTTTGTTGGACTCAGGTTTGGCTAATTCTTCCCATTCACAGTCCTCTCTTTGATTGTCACATGCTGTCCTTGAGGTAGATTCCCTTAGCCTTTCCCTTAGCCTATCTGTTTTTGTCTGTATGAGAGTGTAAGCCTTGCGTATGTATTGGTTACTGTTTCCCGAAATTCCCTAGCGCCGTTCCCTCTAGCTAGAGATTTATGTTGGATGGCTCCACCTGCTGGAGGGGAGCCGAGCATGCAGCAGCTGCTGGCTCCATGGGCTCACCTCCCTTTGATTCCCTAGAAGGGGTTGGAGCAACTATTATTGCAATGTGACAAAGGCCTGCTCCATGAGTGTGGAATATTGGAGATAACCAGGAGGTCCTCCCCATGATGCCATTGGGACCAGCATTACATGCCTCGTGGAGCCCCCGGCTCCCTGGGTGAAACCACCATTTACCACAAGGGTCAGGAAGGGGACTTCGCAAATGGGAGGAAAAGCAAATCCACTGGACAAACTGAGAGGTATCCAAATGGTTTAGGAAGTCTACAAACTCTTGTGAACACAAGGGACATGGGTCTCCTGAGGAAAGCTATATGCAGCAGCCTTTCCCAGGTGGTGACCAAACCAGAGGGTTAGAATGTCTCGAGTTGAATGAGAGCAAAAGCAAAATGCTATAACCTGTCACATAGGGCACTTGGGATCAAGATGGATGACAAAACAAAGTTGTGTTGGCTTTGTTTTTTCTTTGTGTACAAGTAAGGGCAAACTGCGATGCAAAAGTGTAATCTCTCTAGAAAAAATTATAATAAAAGTCAGAATGGTCTTCTCCCAAAGTAATGTTCTTATCGCTGGACTGGGTAATTAGGCCTTCAGGCCCTTGGAACTTACTTATGAGTCTATGCAGTTCTTAGGAAGTTGCTTTACTTCCCCTCCTCCAGCACTGTGGACTTATGTGTGTCCCAAATACTCTTGTTTTGCCCAGCTAGTTGCAGACTGTTGACCTCACTAGTCACTTTGGAATCAAGTCCTTCAAGTAGATGGGCTTGTGGCAGTGGCCAGTATTGAGAGCTAAAGAAGTGTCCCTGGGCTGGGCATACTCTAGTCTTCTTTCCTTTCACATCTTTGAGCTGACCGTAACGTTCTTGCCCTCGTCTTGTTTCTCCTCCAACATCTGGTCCTGAGTAGGGTTGAACTGGCCCAGTCGAAACTTCCTATTCCTACTTTCTATGTTCTACCCTGCCTTACCTTCTCCTTCACCCTTCGATCTCATTTGCTTTCTTCTAACCACTTCTAGCCCATCCTCTTTGCCTAAGGTGACTGGTTCTGTGTCACTCCCAGGCTCTGATATCCACACCTCTTCCTGGCTCCTGCCTTCTACTTTGTGCTTTTTGCCCCTGTCTTCTGCAACTTTCTCTAAGTCTGGATCCTAATGCGGTCTCCTTTTCTTGCACCTGGAGCTGTCCTGCGTCTGATCTCACCACCTCTACTTCGGTGTATTTTTCTCTTTTGTTACATTTTCCTTCAAGTGTTTCCGCCTCTCGCCTCCAGATGTTTCCAACTCCACTGTGATCTCCTTAACTTACTCTTGTCTCTTGATGCTAATACCTGCGCTTTGCATTCCTTTACTACCACCAACTCACTCTCACCTCTTGCTCTTACCACCTCTACCTTAACTTCTTTAACTGCAATGTCTACCTTCAATCACCTTTCCACTACTGATCTTACCACCTCCTTCTTCTAACCTGCATCCATTATTGATGTTACCACTTCCTGCTTGACCTCTCCTGCTACCACCTGCTTCTGTTCACTCTCCTCTCTTGATGTTATACCTCCTCCTGGATATCTCCTGCCACCACAGCCTCCTTCTGCTCATGTGCCACCCCTGATGTTACCACCAGTTTCTGTTCTCCACTGCCACCACCTCTCCAGCCGCCCATTATTCCACTGCTCTTTAATCGCCATCCTTTTCCAGGTTGAGGCTCATGCTCCTTTAACAGGCACTCAGCAAGTGGGGCTGGTTGCATTTATACTCTGGCCCCATGGACCTTGGAGTCTTACTCTGAAGCTCTGCATGTGTGAGTGTTGACTTAGTGAGGGCATTAGTTGGTTAGCTTACCCGAGTGTGCCTGGGGCTACTTTGGGTTCAGGGACTTCGGTCAAGCCTATATCTGGCCTGTCCACCATTTTGGATTTTAGATATGTTCCTCTGAGGCAGCCTGCACTGAGCTGAGCACAGTGATGTTTCCAGCATGAGAGCTACAAACTAAAAACATGCTGGATAAGCTTTTTGGACTTTCATATTCATTGGTAGTATTGTACGAGCAGAGAGCATATTTTGTTTACCCAGTGTTTGATTGTGTCGCGGAATACTGTAAATTCAGTACGTATTCTATTGGAATCTTAGCTTTTAGGCCTGCATGAAAATTTCATACAGGCGTACAACCGGGTGCTCCTCCAAGAGGGAGGAGGAAAGCAAAGCGGAGATGCAAACTCCATTTTGCCACCGTCCTATACCTTAGACGAGCTAGAAAATGGAACAGAGTGTTAAATGGACGAGTAAAAGCATTAAACTTTGCTTCTTTTTCGCCTCCATTAAAGGTAAACAATGACCCCTTATTACCTGTTTCTACCGGTGTTACTTTACAAGTGTCTTTAAGCAAGCTTTTTAATAGAAATAAAAGACATATTGAAGTGGGAATCTTTTTACTTCTGATGGTATCAAAGAAATGCATTTTAATTTGCTACTGGCACAGGCTAATGAAGTACTACATCTATGTGTGCATTGGGAAACCCTGCAATTAAAATATCTATACAGCAAAGACACTGCTATGCGTCCAATGGAGCACTGTGTATTTACAAACAAAAGAGCGATACTAATACTGTTGGTAGAAAGACTACGACCTACTCAAAATATCAAATGCAAAGAGAAAAAGAGAGCTGTTTATGGGCCATGGTATATAAATTACATCGATGTATTGATGGGTCTGGTGGAAAGGATGGTGGGAATCAATGAGCTAAACTGCCTTTAAAACTTGTATTTAAGATTCCCATACTAATCTATGTCATGACCTTTATCACCAAACGAAATGGGGTTTCTGTATGCACATGTTAAGGAGTGTCCCTGTTATGTGTGTGCACTCTTCACAACCTCTGGCAATCACAGGCTTCCAACATATTCATTTTTGTATTTATTAGTTTAAGCCTGTTTGCCGCTCCTATGATGCTTTTCAGCTGAATCAGTGGGCGATGAGACACTAAGTGTAACACGATGCAACAAAATATTGATAATAGCAGTGTGTCTAAGACTGTGCTGTCTGTTACTTCATGCAGAGTATATAGTTTGATCTTTAGAAAATATTTTCAACAGACATGGACAAATATTAGCATAGAAATACATATACTGCCATTGGTCTTTTCATGTGACTGTTACAGAGGCAAGTATACATACCTTGACCAGAGGATTAATGACACCAACATTGGGACTTGCATTGAAGACTTTATTGAAGTTTGTCTCTCTGTTCACAAGCTCTAGCTGATAGAACTTCTTGTCATCCTTTCAAAGAAAGAAGGATAAGGCACTCTAACTTAATGTTCAATCGGATAGAGACCAGGCTCATAATGTCAAGCACGTCGAACACATTTATAGCATAAATATTTAACAACAAACTTGCATGTCTGGGGATGCCTCTTTCAAAAATACCTTGGAAAGTGAGCAATTATTCATAAACCACTGAACAGCTTGGGGAATGCTACATTATTTATACTAATGGTATTGTACTGCAAACACTTTGCAGTGTTGCAGCGATCTGCAGGGCAATTTAGATAGCGGAGAACAAAGAAAGGACTTACAATCAGCTTCTTTATTAGCTGATCCCGCTCCGCGATCATGTCCTTCAGCTCAGCTATAAGCTGCAAATCTTCAGGCCTAGGTTCCCGGTTTTGATACTTTTCTTCCATTTCTTCTAATCTATAAAGGAAAAAAACCATGCCTGTCAACAGTGTCTTAGAAAGCAATACAGGAATACTGGATTGGGGGTACTCTTTTCTCTTGGTGCAACAACAGCCTTGATATTTCATTTTAGTTGTACAATGAACAACGAAAAACTAGTCTGAAGATGGACAATTGTGAATTTCCCTGCAAATAGTGATATTCAATGAAACACCAGTAAATATAAGGGAGATTTATCTCACTTTATTAACAAACAACAAATCATGGATGTCTTAAAAACATCACCAGCACTGTATTTTCACCTGAAAAGTAAGGTGTGATATGTGATGAGTGAAAACTGATGCCTGGAACGTGAAGCACTAGGTTGGGGGCTGTGACCAATTGGATTCTGCTCCGCCCAAGAACAAAGATGAGCAGGGTAAAATGGCCCACTCAGCCGTCACACTTCTACAAACCAAAATCCAACACAATCATAAAGGCAAAACAGGACAGTTAAGAGATATACCTACTTTTCCTTTTGTGGTCACGTGGACAGAGGGAAGGCTATGCTCTTAAGAGGGGTGTGAAGGTGAACCACTAGTGAGCCAAAAACACAGTATCACAGTCCTAAATAAGGGGAATGTCCAATCAAGGTTCTATAAAAATATATACTTTAATTGAACACACCATCTGCAAAAGACTAAATAGAAAATACTGTACAAATACCCACCCTGAAGGAAGAACAGAGAAGATGCAACAGACTGAGGAAAGTAGCATGTTGAGCGTAGCCCCAGCGGTGGTAAGTAAATTCCTAGCCACAACAAGGATACCAGTCTCTAGGACCCAAATGAACTGAGGGAGCAGTTCTGGGCCAACAGTACCTGGATTGAGTTCTTGGTGGGCTGACCGAGTCAGACCCAGTGTGGAACGCTTATGCGAGCGGATCGGGCTCAGTTGAGGCAAGTTGGATCGTGTAAGCCCAAACAGCAAGCAAGAGTCGAGTAGGGGCAAATGTGGTTGCCCTGTGTGGTGGAAGGGAGGCACCCAAGGATGCAGGTCAGGGCGTTCCCAGTATCGCTTCGCAGTTAGGCCAGGCCAACCCAGGCTTTTACCCACCGGGAGGGGTCGATGAGTGATGCTCCAGCGGTTTGATTTGGCAGGTGATGGTCGTTGAAGTGGTGATACTGTGTGTGTTGATGTGCGGTCGATGAGGCAGTCTTTTCAGGGGCTAACTGGGTCGAGCCGTGTTTGTAGCCCCCGGCTAGAGTCGTTGTGTGACCTACCAGTGATTTACGACTGGTCTCGGTGTCAAGCAGTCGCTTCGGGCCCGGCAGGTGACGAGCTTGGCTAGGGCACAATGCAGCTTTCAGCTGGTTCCAAGTGCAAGAAATAGTTCGATTTGGTGGAGGGGTACAAAAAACAGTGCCTTCCCTGTCATTCAAGCTGCAGTGAACACAGAGCAACCGGATTGATGCGGGAGAACAGGGAGTTTCGGCAGGTCTGGCCCTCCAGTTGCAGTGAGGCCCACTGAGGCGGACTTGAGGATGTGATGGTTCCGTGAAGGGCCAGCTCTTCCAGCTTTAGGAGATTCTGGTGCAGAGTGGTAGGTCCTGTTTCACAGCAGAGGTCCCTCACAAAGTTCCCTAGTAGTGGGTAGGGGACAGATCATGCTTCTGTGTGGATGGCTCCTTCTTCCCATCAGGCTGAGGGCTTTGGAAAGTACAACTTTCTCAAATGAAGTCTAGAGAGTTCTTCAAAGTGAATCTGCGGCCTTAAGAGGATCTGAGAGAATCTGCTGAAGGGGTGGTAGACCCTTTAAAGGCAACTGTCCTCAGGTGATTGTGCTAAAGCTAGCCTGCCTTAGTGGTCCAATCCTTGTTCTTGGATGGAGTGGATGTTGCCCTTCTGATGTCACACCCAAAGTGCTTTGCTCCAGAGGAATTGGAGGGGACAGGAAAGGGAAAGAGAGACAGCGAGAAATAAAATGGTGGCAGTCTCCTTACAGTGACCAGTGCACTCCTGCCTACCCTAATACCAACCCTTTCACTTCTCACTAAGAAGAAAAGGCCTTTAGAGATCTAGTACCCTGGTGTGAGGATACTCCTTTTGAAGGGGTATGCTCCTTTGATACCTGGGTCCAGGATAGCTGCCTGCTGTGCGGCTCTCCCTGGCAGAGGGTCTCACCTGCCCTCACAAAGAAATCAAAGAAGAGAATTGATCCTCCAGGTCTCTGTTCTGCCATTTGCACTCTCCACTTGGCTGACCAGAATACACATCACCTTCCACAGCAGAGCTGACTCACAGGGGATGACACATGTGCAATATCAATTGGGATGTGGCAGCCATGATCATAAGTAGTGCCATGCTCTAAACTCGGCATAGCTTTATTTTAGCGTTTACCCTGCCACCATCATGATTACTCATGATCACCGTGGGGGGTGGGGGCATATCTTAAATGTTGCCCATGCGCGGCAGAGACTTGGCTGTTGCTGTAGCTGTCAAGTGGACATCTTGTGACATGCAGAGGAGGAGCTGCAGATCAGGCTACTGATGCAGCAGCGTGCAAATACACTATGCTTTTGGCATGGAGTTCCCAAATAGGGGAATCTGATTAACAGATTACTCTTTTGTAGATGGAATTACCTGCATCATTTTATGTATTAATAAAAATAAAAAAATCTAGGGTTTTGCACCTTTGCCAGATGGCAATTCATCACAAGGACACTGATCTGCACATATATTTGGAGCACAGTGAAGGGATGATTAGAAATGCAAAATGATGCCCAAGTAGAACAATATTTAAATTACTAATCATAAATTGAAATTTTTTAAGTGCTCAGTGAAAAAATGATTGATTCAAAACTCACACTACAGTATTTGTACAGTTAAAAATCAACGTAGATTGTTCTGTTTCTTAAGGCACCTTAAATGAGTACCCGTTTCACACGTGTCACAATGACAAACTATAACACGTGCATGTAATTCTCTGAGTAAAAGCACAACATTACCTTCATCCTAAGTAACTCGAACACCAGGGAAGCACTAGTGCTTAAGGAAAACACCAGAAAAGCAAGTAGAAAAAGATAACTATCATTTCAGACGATCCAAAACAAATATATAAACACTTTAAATCAGCCAAATGTATTTTCAGTTTCAGTATTTGTTGATATAATCAGAGACCATGATACATGACTGCTCAACCCTGGTGCGATGATAACATGTTGTAGTTACGTTCAGAAATTTGCAAAGGCATTTTTCAATGCATTAAAATCTCTTTAATTTGGAATGCATAACTGGAAAAATCACAGTCATTGTGAGTATTGACGAATTGGACCAACTACTTACTACATGAAAATTAAAGAACAAATATATAGGTTGATTGGATCTTGAGTGAAAATCAAAACAAGCCACAGGACAAAAATGAATGGCGGCTTTAGAAACTAAAACCTGTACATTAAAAGGATCTGCATCATTGAAAGCCCTAAAACAGTGTCTCAAACCTCAAGCACCCATTCTGCAAGACAAAGTAATGACATGAAGGAATTTGACTAATTAAGTGTAAGTAACAGAGATACCTCAAGGGGAGGAAGGCCCGGCGTCAAACGAGTACAAGTTACTCCCCATTGTAACTTTTGCAATGGCAGACCTTAACAATCCATTTCTCCAGAATCTTCACATGTCCTGTCTGCTGGAAAGCATACCAGAACATTTGTCGCACAGCGCAACTGAATTTGCAGACAGTGCTTCATTACAAGTTCGGCGGTCCGAAAATAAGTGGCCCGTTAGCAACGTACCGGCACCATTCCCAGACCGCCAAACTGTGAGTTTGCTGGTAGGGGCACAGTACTCCCGGCAGGCCTGACCTGATGGGAGTTCAAGCCCCTACTGGCAGAGTTTTCACTGAAGCACTGGCACCGTTAGCAATGGTCCTAGTGCTTCAGTGTCCCCATTCCCATGGAGTCCTCTGGGACTCCGCGGGAATGGGGATTTACCGTTCCGGCGCCTGCCATTGTATCACGGTGGCACCGGGATGTCAGGCGGCGGACCGATATGTGTCTGCCAGCTTCACATACCTCCATCCTTTTCTCTCTTACCAAACGGCAGGGCACAGACTGACAGGGGATTGAAGGATGGATTAGTCTGGAGCATTGGAGGCTTTGTGCTACCAGTTAAAGAATAACTACAGTGAACCTGTGCTTGGATAAGCAGTCCCCTTGCTTTAGAATTGTGTATTCATTTTCTTTTTCTGTGACCTTGTGGGCATGCCTTAGTAAGAACATGGATGGATGCTATTTCTGAAAAGCAGTCATACCTTTAACTCTATAAAAAGGGTTTCTGAGTGGCCACTCAAAGCACTCTTACGGGACCAGAATCAACATTTGTCCCAGCTATGCCATACATTCAAATAAATGAAAAACAAGGAAGAGAAAAAGACTCAATTCCAGCAGTCCAATTTCATGGTTACTGCAACAGACATAATGTAATATCTGTGGCATGAATAGAACACCTTACACTCTCAAGAGAATACATATAAATGTTGTTTATTTTCACCTGTTTTTGTTTTGTTTCAATTTACAAAAAAGAAAACTCTGACCAACAGAGTATGCAATTAAGATTCATTTTATGAATCTGAGAAATGCTCTTCTCATGTTTGCCAAGGATTTGAGTTTCAGAGATATGCATTCATAATATGAAGGTGGATCGGAATCTATCCACTTTCGGCAGATAATCAAATAGGCAAGGCAGAAAGGCTTACAAATAGTTTAATGAATAAGTTTAGAAAGAGAGTGCATCAGTGAAGAAAGAGAGTGGCGCTCCTTAATGCAGACTACCATGAGAATACAGTCAACATCAACGTAATTGTGAGTAATTTTCGAGAGAACAGAAAATGGGCCAGTACGATTTTCTAGAGAGAAATGAACAATTGACAAGGATGTAAATATAACCATTATCTTGGGTTTCACGAACAGATGCAATATGGGTGCCAAAATATACATATGAGATGTTTATGGAGAGTTTTAGATTAAAGCAATTAGTTAAGTAGGACAGTCCTTTGGGGCATAGTTTGATAATGCAACATACTTATCCGAGTCCTTAGTGGACAAGAGAAGGGAATAGAATTGTAATATATAATGATCAGTGTGAAAGATATTAGCAAAAGCAATAAATAAATTGTGAGAGCTAAAACTTGATAAACAAGAAGCAAAGCTGGAAGCAGCAAAAAGTTGAGAGGCAGTCTTCAATGAAGCTTTCTGCGATCGTGGAATATGAAAAGCGTCATGTAACATTTGATTGGCCCATACTGGTGAAGTACAGACAATGTGAGAAAATGTTACATGCCAGTCTGATGCAGAACCATATTTTCTCAAGTGTTATATTAATTTGATACAGCAAATTCGTAAGGCAGATTGGAAGCATGAATTTAGTCTTTTTTTTTGGTTTGGCGAATGCAGAGATAACAGGGCTTCCAATATAGAATTATCGAATTTGGGATTTTCTGAAAAAACTCAGTCTGATACAAAAGTCTCAACCCTGTGCGCATATCTTTTCATTAATCAAATCATACGTATTTCCTTAGCAACAGTCTCCATCTTCTGAACTTCAAATCTCCTTTTTCTTCATGGATTCACTATTGTCCATTCCTCTGTGGATTGCTTGACACTCATAACTGTGGTAAAACATCGGGATTACCAAACAAGTGTCTCTAAAGAGATTCCCTCTCATCCCAAAATCACTTTCTATGTCCTTAAATGGTAATAACCTCTCTATTGGATTATTAGTGCCTACAAGTCTATTGGCTTCATTAAAGGTTTGCCGGTGCAGTAAACAAATGGCAGTTATTCCGTCACTGCCATTTGTTAGTGTTGATGGAATTACTACCATGTTTACAGCACCGCCAAATGACAAGTTTGACCTCAGACTGAAGGATTTATCTCCAGTAAGGTGCTGGAGGTAATTCCTACACTTCATGGTAAAAAAGGTGGCACATTTACAGTGGGCAGAATTACAGCCCACAGTAAATCTGGCAAATCCCCAAAGGAGTCCTATGGACTCCAAATATGGTCAATAACATCACCAAGCCGCCACTTGTAATCTGGTGCTCAATCTGAAAATACAGCAGGAAAACTGCCAAACTCTGAATGAGGCCCTAAATTGCCTAAAATACCTCTCTGCCACAGACTGGCTCTGTAACATCCAAAAGACACGGTTTTCTTTTGATCAGGTTGTTCCTTTTTGGTTTCCTCTATCGACTCTCCCTATGAGTGTTTCAACAGTTGGCATCTGATTCTGAGGAGAGTACTCCAAATCTCTTATTTCCTTTTCTCCTTTTGACTTGCTGCATAGAAGTCACAGTGTGCCACAGTTTGCATCCCCTGGGTTTTGACTGGCATTCACACATTACCCAGGCTAGGTTTATACTTTCAAAGTATTCTAAAAGAACTGCATCATTTATGTCCCAGCCAATCCAAAGATGTTCACCCAATGTTTGCACAAATACATCTGGCCTTTTCCTGACCCCTTTGCAGACCTTATCAGTACCTTTTTCATTTTTCTCATTTCTTCACTGACACTAGGGAACTTTCACTACACTTCCCAGGTTTCAGTATTGGGATTCTTGCATCCGTTGGACAGACACGTTTGGCCTCATCAGAGTATGGTGCTTCACCGCACCACCATATTTTAAGGTGAGGTAAGTTTTAAGAAAAAAACCACAGTACTTGCCTGGAGATTTTTCCTCCAATACAAAGGAGGGAGTTTGGCCACCGACAATTTCTCCAAACCCCAATGAATCCAATAGGACCCTATAATGGGGAATAGTGCCAACTTGGAACTAACACTTGCATGAAGAATCCCTTAGCTCATGCAGAGCTAAGAGTGAACAATCAATATCTTCCTTTTTATCCGTGGAAATGAAGACATACTCTGAGTGTCAAAATAAGAAAAGTAGCGAGTGCCTGCCAGTTATACTCAGAGGCGAACTTTCTGAACTATTGGGGCAATTTATCTGGTGGTCCCGAGTAACATTCTATTCTCACAGAGGGGGAAAAGACTCAAAGGACCCAACATTTAACTTGAACATTATCACCAGGCCAGAGCCTGAGAGAAAGAGAAAGACCAGAGGGAGAACTGGATGGGGGTCAGAAACCAGCCATCCAAGGCGAGGAATAATTAAAGAAACTTGCTTAGGCCATTTAAATAGTTCCGTTTTAGTGGTAGGGCTATCATAGGATAGAATAGATTTTGGACAAAGGACAGATTTTATGTGAGAGATCCTGACAAACACCTGTTTGTTATTTTCTTTCAAGACTAGGGAACCTTCATCAAAGAGCTAGGGATAGCTGAGGTTTTCTTTTCTTTAGTAAACACCCTTGAAGCCACAGGTGATAGTGTCCAAAGTGGGGATTAGACGAGTTTGGAAGTGACATAGTACTGAGGTGGGAACTAGGGCCAATGTGATACATTTTTTGGGTGGCACAGTGATAGTGTATTGAATCAATTGGGAGTTGAGAACATTAGAGAATGATATGATTTGTTTTAAATGAATGAGAGAGAAACAGTATTAGGGGCAGTGTGGCAAATTCTAAAGGAATGATCATAGCTTATTTAAGAAGCCACCAGTATTATTTGCGAAAAGGATAAATATCTGGATCAGCAAAGCAATAATATGAATTTGTTTTTTCAAATACGTTAGAGCACAGCATTGGAGGCATCAGGTTTAAGGATAACAAATTGAATTCCATCTCTATGAAAATGCAATGTATACGGCTCTGAGGATGAACTGGCAAAAGCTTTGTGCAGGTGTAAAGTAAGTTTGTAGAGGTCTTTATTGTGAAAATGTGCTAGATGTCTCAAGATGTATTGACACTCTTAATTCAGGGCAAACACCTGAACCCAACATGTCCTTGAGAGGTCTCCCTCTTAATTCCCCAACTATGTCTAAACCCCCAGCCTTCTGAATACATGTAACATAATCTCATACAACGTGAGATGTCCTAAGGTTTAGGTTTAACAGGGGTAGGTGGTGTGGTTTACGTGCCCCCTAATCTCTAGGTAAATCTGTGTGAAACTTTGGAAAAAACACTGTATTTTTAAAGAGTGGGAAATTGCGTTTGGCATCTCACACATCATTTTTGCGGGATTGTGTCTATTGAGTTCCCAATCTTAACACACTGTCAGAGGCACAATGGACACACCAGTTTCCAGGCATGTAGGTCACAACGGTAGGTCAGAAAGCAATCAAATGCTGTTCACCATTGCACAGGGCTAATTGAAAACTGGGAGGTGATGTCTCTTTAGCCCTCCATCAAACCAAAGAGCTATGTAACTTCACAATTCAACACTCCTCCACATCTTATAGCAATACTTAGCTTTGGTTTAATGAAGGAAAACTTACGAAATTTGCAATGCTGAAATGTGATCCTTGAACATCTCTTGCGCCTTACTGAAATCTGCCAGCATGCATTGCTTCTCCCTGATGTGGTCGGCTGTCATGTCATCCAGATCTTCCTCGTGCTTCTTGAATAAATCTTGCTCATGCACCCTTTTTTAAAATTAAATATAGATTTCTAAAGATAAATGTCTTTATCATTTTTAAAGGCTGTACAGAGATGACACGCAATGAGGAATCTAATTTTCTCATATGCTGTTACGTAAAACATGATGAAATGTTTGATTTATCGGTCAAGAAAATGCATATTTGGTAAGCTGTACTAGTAAAGCTGTAGAGGTAAACAAAACGGTTTTACCAGTAAACATGAGAGAAGAGAACCAATACATTGTGAGATTTCATTTAATTATGCAGCGGACCTAGAAGAATTAGAAGGAAGGTCTACAAAGAGGGTGCTGGAAGACAGATGTGTTGTATAGCATGACCTAATTGGATAACCAAATCAAGAGAATATGGTTGAGTAAAAACAGAAGAGAGGTAGACATGTTTTAAGAAAAGATGCAGTGCTGTAGAGGAAGCAGAACCCCACTGTAAAGTATACAGCGAGAGAGAGGATAGTTTCAGGACACAGAAAATATTATCCAACTGAAGAACCCATGGCCTAATAAGGGAGCTGGGGGCGGGCAGGGTGGCACTTTGTAAGTGGCATATCTGTAACATTAAATTAGAACGTCACAACACCCATGTTATTAGAAAGCCAAAATAAGTGCAAACTGAAATATTATTAATTATTAATTTGTTTGGGGATATTTATGCAGCACAAAGTGTGTCACCAATGTGGTCTCTTAGCAGTATCTAGGGTGTTCTGAGAGGGCAGAGGGGCAAACCAGAATATTATTGGAAAAGGTAATTGCGGCGCTACAATTCAAAAGCCTAAAAGTCCAATCTTAAAAACCTGGCCTTGTGATGCAGTGGGATGTGGAGAAATGGGAAGAGGGAGCAAGGGAGGGGTCTGGTTGGGACATATGGATGAAATTGATGAGCGACAAATAGCGGTGCCTGTGCATGGAAGGCTCAGTGAACGGCACAGTGAACGGCACATATGGAATTAAGCTGCATCCTTTTGGTAACTGGAAGCTGAGAGATTGTTGAGAGGACAGGTGAGATATGGTCAAATTTACTGATCCTCAGAAGGATGAGAGTGGTGGTCCTTGGAGGCTTTTTGGACTGTGAAGTAAAACAGTAAGCTCAGCATTATTGTAGGCTTATGTCAAGGTCTTCCAGATGTCGACAACACATGTACAGTTGCTCCTTGCTACCATGTTTGTTCTATCTAGCAGAACCATACATTCAGTGCTACCTAGTTATTCCGCCCTGGAAGGGACAGGATTAAGGCTCCCTAGGTTGCCAGTCAGTGTATCACCACTGCTGTTACGGCAACATTAATGGTTGAGAGATGTTTGCCTTTGTGTTCAGCTATATAATTAGTTATATTTTACTGTTCTTATGAAGAATAACTGCCCTTCTTTAATCTGTATGACACTGAGGGAAGTAGCAGCACACCGAAGATTAGATAGAATGAAATGAAGCTGCAGTTTTTAGAGTAGATCAAGTGGAATTATAGAATAGAATAGATAGTAATTGTAGCAGCAACCAATACACAAACGAAGCAGTGGGAACCTGGTTGTTTATGGTCGCTCAATGAATTTCCAACCATCATATTTTGCGTATGTTTTTAACTGAAAGTTCCTCCACTTTTGCTAATGCTGGTTGCTGCTGTTGAGGTAAAAAAAGATGAGAAGCGGAACGCGTGGATAGAAAAAGCAGACACTTTGGAAGATCAGAATCAGGAACGGAGGCTTTGATAAAATGCTTTAAGTTTCTTTAGCACAACAAATACAAACCAGTATGATTTGTTAGCTGCCAAATACAACACTAGCTCATGACAAACTCAATCACTTACCTCATGCTACATAATGAAAAAAACTGTTACAAAAAAATAAGCACTCTTTTCTGTGCAATGCAAACTCTCTAAGCATTAAGAAACACAGTCATTTCAATATTGAATGTCCCCTTTTCCAGGTGATGTTCATTTAACTTATTCTGCCACTTGCATGAGGTAAAAGCAAATAAACAGAGAGGATGTCATAAAAAGAGTCTACGAATGTGTACACATGTTTTAACAGAAAAAAAGAAAGCACCACTGTATGTTTTCTGTTGCCTCGGTTGATTTGTGCAAGGCCTACTATTGGAATAGATGCTGCGACGACTCCTATTAGAATCTTTCTGTTATGCTGTACTCGCACTTCCATTGCTGAGTGACATGCTTGAACCTTCTTGTTATATTGCCCTATGACCTTAATAAAAACATTTTTTTTAATTAAAAATAAATGGGAGCGATCTGGTATCTACTTCTATCAGTTACAGAATCTCTGGTTCGGATCAAATTAGACAGCAGCAACCATTTGACCCAGTGAAAGAAAGCTGTGGTGGGGACATTCAGTGATGGTGGTTTGTGTTGCCGGATCATTGTCCCAGCTTATGTGCATCTGAATATCTTCAGCATACATTTATCATGTTGTTCCAAAACCTTGGAGTCCCAGCGTATGTAAAACAGAAGTGGCGAAAGGGAGGTCCCTCAAGGTAGACCGCCTATTACTCTTCGTGTGGATGATTCCACTGATCCAATGCATACTTTCCAGCTCTGGTCAGGGGGGAATAAGTGGGTCCAGTCTAGGGCAGTAATGCATACTCATGCCGATTCTTCAATACTTTCCAAAAAAATCTGGTGGGCCAACGTATCAAGAGCTGCCAAAAGATTCCAGGAGGATTCATCAAGTGCAGCCAGGCTGTTCTCTTGTATTTGACAGTGTAGTTTGTGAATGGCCTGACACACTATTATAGGCAGTGGTTAATTTGTCAAAAATTAAGTGCTAGAGCACAAATATTTTCTAGCTGCTCTTCACAGTGCCAACATGTATGAGGTTAATTGTAGAAGGAGACTCCAGGACTCTGCGCCAATTGTTCACAAGTTCTGTGCTTTAATCACTGTTAGATCAAAAAGGTGCCCTAGATAACACGTGTTTCGGCTCAGCAGAGCCTTTCTCAAATCTGGGCTAGGTCCTTACCAATATTCCGATGATTCTTGTCTTCTTGCTCATTAAATAAGAAGTATTCATTTAATTGGTTTTAATCCCAAAATTCTTTCCGTAGCACAAAGTAGTCCCTCACGTTGGCCAGGCACGAATATGAGGTTATAGCTGCAACTCCAACTGACTCATTGATATGATGTGATATGGCATATATAACACGCCTGTACACAAGTGTTTCTAGGCACCACAAGATAAGGCAGGGAAGACATGGGGAGGACAAGACAAGCAATCCTTCTAGGCCTTGTGTCATTCAGATCGTGCAAGTGCGACGATAGAAGTGCAAGGGGACGGAGAGGGGGGAGTGCAAGGGAGAGGAAAAGGGGGAAGTGCGTTCAGGGTAGCATGGCTCTGAGTACGTGCAGCCAGGGCAGCGCAGCACTATGTAAGTGCAAGAGGCACGGAGGCTGCAGGGGTTAGTTACAGCCCCTAAGTGCCCGGTGAGCAAGGAGGCAGTGCAAAGAAGACCGGTTGTGGAGGAGCCTGGGACCCAGTGACACTCTGAGGGAACCAAGCAACCAGTCAGCTCAGCAGACAGGTAAGTTAGCAAGGGAGCGAGAGAGAGAAGGCAGAGGAGAAAAGGAGGGTCTTGAGCTGCTTCCGGAACTTTAGGTGGTCCAGCCCAAGTCTGAGAGGGGCAGGGAGGCCGTTCCAGAGGGAGGCACCTCTAGAGCAGAGAGATCTACCCCCACTCTCTGCCTGGAGAAGCGACTGACCCTAAGAGAATTGGAGGTAGCTGAGCGAAGGACTCTAGAAGGAAGGTATTTCGGAAGAGAGAGTTGGATGTAGTGCAGGATCTGGCCCCAGAAGGACTTGTGGACAAAGGAGAGGGTCTTGCAGCCACAGGGAGCCAGTGGAGGGATTTCAGGGCTGGCGAGATACAGTTCCTGGGCTTGAGGCCAAGTATAAGTCTCGCAGTCCTGTTCTGGATTAGTTGTAGGGGGCGAAGAGTAGAGGTAGGCAGATTGAGAAAGAGGCTGTTGGCAGTAGTCCAGCCTGCAGAGAACGGGGCTCTAGAGACAGTGAGCTTCTGGGGGAAAAGTGAGGAAAGGTAGAATACCCCTGAGGAGGTGCGCTGGAAGTGGGCCTTTTTGGCAAGGTCTGTGATGTGAGGAGAGAAGGCGAGGGTCGAGTTGAAGATAATGCCAAGGTTTTTTGGCTCACAGGAAGGGAGTGTGGAGAGCCCAGGGGGGCCAGAGTGAGAGAGGGAAAGCGGGATCATGGGTCCCGATGAGAAGGATATCAGTCTTACTTTCATTAAGGCAAAGATCATTAGAGGCGCACCAATCGCGGATAGACGGTCAGGAATGAGCGAGGGAGGAGAGAAGGCTGAGGGAAGACTGAAAGAGAGCTGAGTGTCATCTGCATAACATTGAAAGTTAGAAGAGAAGGAGGAGATCAGGTGAGCCGGGGTAAGAAGATAGAGCCTTGATGGACACCACATGTGGAGAGAGAAGTGGTGGGGAGAAAGGACCCAAGTTGGACCTGGGAGGGACGGTCCAGGAGGAAGGAGGTCAGCCACTCCAAGGCCTGTTCTCTGATGCCCAGGTTCTCAGGGAGTCTATTGATCAGGGTGGCATGAGTGACAGTGTCGAAAGCAGAGGAAAGGTCAAGGAGGATGAGGACAGAGGAAGATCTGGAGTCGAGGTAAGAAAGCAGATCTTCACGGGTGATCAGGAGAGCAGTTTCCGTGCTGCTGGCTGCTCTGAAGCAAGACTGATGGTCATGGATGCAGCCAACAGATTCAGTGTGGAGTGCAAGATGGGAGATGGCCATCTTTTCCAGGAGTTTGCCAGGAAAGGGGTGATAGAAATTGGGCAAAGTTTGCCAGGCATGTAGGTTGGACAGAAGGCTTTTTTAGGAGGGGGTGCAAAAGGACTGCTTGAGGAGAGAGGGGAAAGATCCAATGGAAAAAGAGTGATTGCAGAAATCGGCCAAGACTGGAGCGAGGGCCGCAATGTGGTCCTAGATGGTTCTGGAGGAGCAGGAAAGCACCTGTTTGGACAGCACTTTAATAGATCGGACTTGTCTAGAGACATCGTCAGGTGTTGTCAGAGCAAAGATGGAAAAAGGAAAAGGAGAGGGAGGTGGCCAAAGGGGGCTTGAGTGAGTTAGAGTGAGAGGAAGAGGAAAGTGAGGAGAGGATGCCCTGAGTTTTAGCTGGGAAATGAGAGGCCAGAGCCGTACAGAGGAGCTGGGAGGGAACAGGAGAGGTGGAGACCGCAGTAGGATTGGCCAGCTCCTTGCAGATTTTAAAGAGTTCCGCTAGGTGGGTGTTGAGGTCTCTGAGGAGAAGTTGGGAGGTCGAGGCAAGGAGGGAAGCAGAGAGGTAAGCCCATTCTGAGAGGAAGAGGGTAACCTGGCCAGGTGGCCTGTAGATGGTGGCACAGTCAGAGAGAGGTCTGCAAATTCACACAATGCACACCAAAAAGGTTCTGAGTTGGTTCATTCAAATTTATAAGAACAAAGTATATAATTGTTCTGTAGGTGTTGATAATGGATGATTTGATGAATTTCAGGTGCGAGGGAGAGAAAAAGAACTTTGGCAATTAGGTTTTGACTAACCAATGAAAAGAAAGAGTTCCCAATGTCACAGTCAGAGAGAGGCAATGAGCAATGCAGAGCCTGCAGATTAGGCATTCAAAAGAGGAGTAGGCCTGCATAGTAATTACAGAAGCAGGGACTCATTCCGGAAAGATAAGGGCCACTTCACCTCCGGGCCAGTTGGTTCTGTGCTCGGAAAGGATCTTGTAGCCCTCAGGGAGCAAAGTGTCAAAACTTGTGACAGAGCTGGCCATGAACCATGTCTTGGTGAGAGCGATGACATCCGGGTCAAGGTCTTCGAGGAGGTGGAGGATGTCAGAGGAATGTTTGACAGCAGAGCGAGAGTTGAGAGTAGCTATGTGGAGCAGGTTGTCACATTTGACAGACTTACGGGGTGGGGTGCAGGAGTGAGGTAAACCCAGCAGAGGCAGTAGAAGGGCCTGAGAGTGGGGAGAGGCAGAAGACGGAGGTGGCATTGGGGCCGGAGTGGAGGAAGAGTTGGGTTCCAGAGGGGTGCCAGAGAAGGAGGCAAAGGGGCCAGAGAGGTGTTGGAAGGAGTATCAGGAGAAGGGAGGAAATTGATGAGACGCAGGAAAAGCCTATCAAGAAGGAGGAGATTGGGCTGAGAGCCCTGGACCATGACGGTACCATTCAGACAAACATTGATGATGGTCTTGGAGGAGTAGAAGGGGGCATGAGGACCTCCCACCGGTTGCCACCATTAATGGGAGAGGAGGAGCAGGGAGAGAGAACCGAGACCATACCATATAAGGGGTCCACAGGTCTGGAGAGGGAACGACAAAGAGGACGTCGTTTAGGGTTTGTTTGGAGGAAGCACTGATGTGGGTATCAGCGATAGGGAGGCCTGGGTTGGAGACCAGGATATCCCTCTTGAACTTTTTCCTTCCAGACCTGGGTTGGAGACCAGGATATCCCTCTTGAACATTTTCCTTCCAGACTTAGTGAGAGGGACAGAATAGGAGAGCAGCAGTTTGAGAAGATCAGAGATATTGAGAGCACCATAGAGGGTGCAAGGAGGCAAGAATGGAGAGTGAGGGAGGAAAAGAAGCCCAGTCCACAGCCAAGCACCACAGGAGGAACCAGAGGGGAAGGGTTCACACATAATGAGGCAACAAGCAGGCAGCACACCACAGGGGAACGTAAAAACAGTTTGGATGGAAGAAAGTGAGGGGTAGTGCACTGCAAAAACACCCAGATTCCACTTTTATAAAAAGAAGGAAAGAGGCCTAATTTCAACACAAACAGCATGCAAAAAGGAAAATCTACTTTCCTACAGAGATGTCAGATGCTTATGAGTGGTGTAATAAGAATGAGATAATTAGAAAGGTGTGTCAGTTTAGTGGGGTGCAGTGATTGCTTCCCCCCTGACCCAACACACTTACTTTAGCAGTCGACGCAGTTTGACGGCTGCAGGCTTCTTGCCTCCCTGGCTGACACCATCTGGAGGGAGCTGTCCTTTTGGATTCGTTTTTTGCAGCAGGGGGCTCCAATGGACAGTGGGCTGCCCTGCTGGCTTCACTTAAGGGGGGCAGAGTGCCCAATCAGGTGCCGTGGGGCGGGGAGGTAGGTGGGCGCAAAGTAGGGACGAGGGGAGAAGCTCCTACAAGCCGCGATGCGGCAGGCAGGCCCAGTGAAAGTGGCTTTTTAATCCACTACAGTGCGGCGAGCACACGAGATGTGCAATATAATTCAAATTACTCACCCAGATGGCAGTGTGGAAAGAAATGACGCACTGAGCTACGGCCGGCGGTATAGATGAGACAGCACAAGCAGTCACCCAATCAGGATTGATGGATGTACTGACTATGGCAGATGTGTGATTTACAAATACCAATCAAATACCAATCAACATAAAATAAAATATAATATAAATGTTTAAGTGCATCTTTAAGCACAAGCGTTTTGAACATTATTTTTTTTTTTTTAACTTTATTTAGAAAAAGAAAAGGCAATAACATATTCACAAAAAATGACATACAAATTCACAGAAACATCAAAAACAAGAGTATTTTTAGAAACAAAACCCACCCTAACCCGCAGTTCACATCTCATTACCTATAAAATCAAATTCAATACAGTTCCAAAAATGTCCCCCATATTTTTGCAAACAAACCATTCTTGCCCTGTTTCCTATATATACGTTCCTCCATAGCTGCCAAATCTCGCATTTCACTTAGCCACAATTCTTTCTCCAATGCAGCAACAGATTTCCAATTTCTAAGGATAATTTTCTTACCCACTGCAGCTCCTCTAAATAACCATTTTTTTTGGCATTGAGAGAGATCATCCAAGTTGAAATCGTTCCCCAGAATTATTGTCTCGAAATTAAAATCAATTGTCACATCCAGGATTTCTTCAAAAATTACACCAACATCGTTCCAGAACCCTCGAACCTTCACACAATCCCACAACATATGCTCCATCGTACCATTCTCCTGAACACATGCCCAGCATTCCGGACCATCCCTTAAACCTCTCCTCCATAATTTTTCCGGGGTCCAATAGACCCTATTCAGGATCTTAATGTGTCTTGTCCGTTCAGTCAAACCCAAGGAACACAGTTTGACATTCTCACACATCCGTGTCCAAATTTCCACAGTAATGTCCGTGCCAATTTTCCTACTCTATTCAATTCTTAGCAAATCATTGCCTTTATATTCAAGCAGAATCTGCCTGTATACCCGGCTAGCTAAGCCGCCCTCATTCACCAAAGATTTCCTCGTAAGAAATTCCAGGTTCAGACTATTTTGAAAATCAAACACACCAACAACCAACTTCAGTTTCCTGTAGTCTGAAAGCATTTTGAACATTTGGTTCTGATTTTATAGGTGCTTCTTAGGTGACAGTTAAAATAACAAAGTGCCCAAACACCACATCATATTTTTTATTGAGTCTGAGACAATAAGTGAAGGGGCTCAGAAATAAGTGCCAGGGCTGATCCCTGGCAACACCCCTACAAATTAATCCATGATTATAGGTGGTTAAGGATACTATAGCATTCCATTCTTGGAGTTGTCTAGTTGCTTCTCTTTCTATAATTTCCTCTGGTGTACAGCATGGTAGATATCAGGTGGTAGTTGTCTAAGAACGCTCGATGTGTGGACCTTTTTTTCAAAATGTGTGTGAACATGGCATGTGTCAACTGGGCAATTACCCTAGTGAATGAGGCATTGGTCAAATTTGTGATATCTGTTTGTAAAACATGGTACACAAGCTTCATGCAGGAGAAAGGCGAGGCTCAGCCTGAAGGTTTGAGGCTATGTTTTTAAATGCAAACTGTGTTACCTTCTTTACCGCAAACACTTTAAAAGAAGTTGAAGCTGGGCCATGGATATGGCCGAAAAGGTTAGTTGTCAATTTTTTTTATCGAAAAATAGGAGCAGGTCATAATATTATTAGGTGGCAATGAGTGGGGGGCGTTTTCATTCTACTTAGTTGGTCAGCCCCTTGAAAATGGCTCCATTGAACAGTTTGGTGCTTAATTAATGTGTTTTGCAAGATATGTCTTTTTTGCTCTCCCTATGGTTTTGGGATAGCTCCCTCCTATGTCTTTAGCAGAAGGCAAGGCCAGTGATTTGAACCGCTGATGGTCTAGTGGAGACACATTCTTGCGGATGACGCAAGTACAATAGTTATCACAGAGCCCAAACTCACTAAGATGCATTTAGAGGTTGAAAATTACTGTAGTTCACAAAGCGTTAGAGCCATCTCAACTAAGCCCAAAGTTCTGGGCTTGGGCACAGTTTCAAAATTTACAATGGAGCCCCATCTGGTTGGGGGAGAGAAAGGTGGATCAGGTTTCCGATCATGATTACCCCAGCATCAGATTCTCAGCAAATGGACTGTACCCTAAATCAAGTCATGGGGGATATATTTGTTTTAAATTATTATATTTGTATTGTGTGTTTCATTTTACAAAGAGAAGAGAAGGCTAAGTACAGTAGTATGCATATCCGCAGATGAAACAGAGTAACAGCACTCATTAAAGCATGTAAGCAAAATGCAGGATCTGTAGCGACAGTTGAAAGCAATTGTGTTTCAATATAATCAATGATTTCCCTTTAATGGTTTATCAAATATGGAAGTGGAGGAGGGCAGTGGGAAAAAGGCAATAGAAAATCTTAGCACGTACACCTAATTTAATTATTTCCCAGAGAGGAAACAATCTAGTACGGCACCTTTTCGATGTTCTATTTAACCATATCTCTCTTGCAAATCTCCCCATAACACCTTTAAGGTATCCTGTCATCCTTTTGGAGGTTAAAATGCAAAGCCTGCTAGATCCAGCATTTCAGATATCCAATTTTCAGAAGAAAGTTAACAGATGGCAGGTCCGGAGAAACAGCCTTTTACCAACCCTTAAACATTTTGTGACCCATTGCAATTAACATTGGAACGGGCCTGCATAGGTTATTCAGGACAATGAAAGCACTAGTAGAATTAATGCCCACAGATTGGTTAGCGGGCTAATTCTCAGCGCAATCTCCTTCTATAACTGAGCAGGATACAGAGATAAAATAACCTCCCGCTGGAGCACTGCACGTCCAGTGGAATGTGTAGGAATGTGTAGGAATGCAGTAGGAATGTGAGGTCTCATCCTTTGAGGTGTCTAGTATAAATGATTTACAATGCCATATTGGATCATCACCAATTTTAGGCCTGGGCTTCGTTTTTATTCCATGGAATGAATGCCACTTTCTATCAATAATGGCGATTTTTAATATTAGCATCCCAGGATTTTCAGGGATTTTCTTCTAGGCTTAAGTGAGTATCTGCTATTGTTTTATAGTGTGGTGTGGCATTTATTATTGTTATGGGAATAAAAGGTGGCCTTGGGGGAGGCTACATTTTTGACTAGGGCAATGGCCCAAAGAAGGCGTAGGTTGGCAGCTCCTTTGGCACGGGTAGCTGTTCCATCTGCATCCTAAAATGTTTGATGATTTAAGGCTGTGTGGTTAAATTGGCTTTGCCCTTGAATGACATGTTCATTTGTGTGTTTCCTTCTAACTCTAATGGACATTTATATTATGTGTGATATTTAAGTGGTTGTAGCTTTGTATAAATATCGGTTGATGTAACTAATGCATTTTTAAATGATGGTGTGCATATTTACATTGATGGAGTTTTAAAATGATACATTGTAATCTTATTTATGCACTGGATGCAACCAATGCAATTGTATATTGGTGTGTTTATTGATTTCTAACTAATGAATACTATTTGCTCATGGTGGCGTTGATGAAAAAGACTTGGGACAACCATATCTGAATCTTTGTTTTTTACATGCACTTTAATGCACCTGTTAGCCCTGGGATATATTATATAATTAAATGTTACCTGTAACATTGAAACAACATTCGGTTAATTGTTACTTCTGAAAGTATGGTGAGATACATTGTTGGTGAATTTCAAAGGGTATATGCCATATAAAAAGAATGGTGCTATGAAAATAAGTCCTGTTCCTTTCCATGTCATTATAGATCTGTATCCGTAAAGTACCCTTTTTTTAGGTCATCTTCTAAACCCCTTAACACTCTAAGTTGTTTCTTATCCATGGGATCCTGCACATGCGCACTCAACCACAAAGACAGTCATTTAATTTGGGCCAGTTTAGGGACTGCTCTAGATCACAAATAAAATGATGCTCCTATTCCAGAGGGCAAAGTGGATCACCTAGTCGGATGTAAAATTACCTTGATGACATTATGAAATTCCTAAATGCAACCCCTGTTCCTGAAAAGCAGCAACAGGGACTTTAGCTGAATGCCTTTTGAAAATACTGCTGGCTGACAGACACGATCTGACATGTACCTGGTCAATATTCGTTCATGAATCTCTTTGCTTCAAGCTAATTTTTCAAGTACTCTAAACTGAATTCTTGCACTGTTTTATAGTCATTCACCAACATATTACGATGCTGGAAAGAGATACTGCACATGAAAAGGTAGTTGTTTCTTCTTGTTAAAGTATTACTAACTATTCTAACTCTTCTGTGCTTCAGGCCATTTATTTGTTATTAGATTTCTACTTAAGCTGCAGTTGAAATAGGTAGAGATTTGGGTAACATGTTAGTTTCTAGAGAGGGTAGAGATGATCTCTCATGTTTGACAAAGTCTGGATGTTTATAGACTTGTATACATATTATATGTTTATGAATAGCGAAATCTTAATATCAGTGAAAGGTGTAAGCATTTGCACAAGTAACATTACAAATAGATAATGATGTTAAGAGTCGGCTTCATTCAGGCTAATCAGAGTTAGATAAATACTCAATCGGGTACAAAACGAGGACACATTTATTTTAACTGCCCCACCTGGCAGAATGGTGGCCTGGTTGTTGGAGAATACACTACTTCTAACTCTAGAGAATGTAAATACAACCTCGTCCCTCAGAGGCGCTGCTAGGGGGGGTCTGAGGGGGCTATAGCCCCGGGTCTTTTGGTAGTAGCCCCGGATACAAGCTCGGGCTTTACAACCAAAAAGGCTAGCTAGCCCCCAGTCCCGACAGTCCGAAAATTATTCTAGCCCCAGATCTTTTTCAGATCTAGTAACGCCCCTGCACCCGAGTACAATTCCTTTTAATGACGTCTCCAACTTCAAAGGCATCTCACCCAGCCAAATGCTCTTGCGAGTGGAAAGCATAACTGTATCCAAAAGATGGATCCTGCAGTCAAATGATATATCCAGACATACTGGAAATCTTCATACAAAGGAAATGCTCAAACGGTCTGTCAGAAATGTGCATCTGCCACAAAGGCTAGGATTTCTCATCATTGGACTGAGCAAAGAGGGTGTATTCCAGGAAACATGGCAGACGTTTCTAGAACTCGATCAATCCCACTAAGCAGTAAATTATCTGTAAAAAACTGGTACATTCTTTACGACTGGATGTACACCTTTTTTAGCACTCCAGGAAATGTTCATGTCTTTAGAAGGCAGAGAAGGGGCACAGGAATAAATTACTGTTTGTGCCTCCCCATCACCCCCGCCCGCCCGCCAAAAACAAAAGCTTTTACCTCAGCATTCGATTTTGATGCTGCCGTAAATGAAGAAGCTACGTACTGTATGGGGAACGTTGGTTCTGACGAATACAATGTCTACTCCGCAGACTCTGTATATTTGAGATGCCCAACCTGCAGGGCCGGGACTTTGCAAAAGTGTAAATGATGCTGACACCGCGTCAGATGCAGCCACTCAGATGTGTAGTGTCGTGAGGGCGTATGTCGCTGACTCCACTAGAAGGGATGGTGTCCGTGATATAAATGGTGCCACTCACACCGAGCCCAACAGTTCTCCCGATACATCTTGTCACAGAAGGAGTGTCCATGAATGGGTTCTGAAATCATTCCTCAAAAGGGGGAAACAGCTGGTTCACTCTAGGTCCCGATCACATCAGTTATCCTACTCTCTTTGATCCACAGAATACAACAACTGGATGTCCCAGCCTTTGACTGTCCTTTTCATAAGAAACAAATTCTACATTAGTGCCAACCGGTACCCTTTCATTGAGGACTACTCCAGGTGAGGTACCCACACCACTGGAACCTTGGAGGTCTCTCAGAATCTTCCGATCTTTCATCTCAGCCCTTGAAGTAATGCAAAGTTATCAACACCTCTATATAGTGAGGCATTCATCTTTGTATGCGATTCTAATGTTGCATCTTCCTGCAAAGGCGTGGCGGGGGCAGGTGCCAGTAGCTGTCAATGTGTCTCTGCCAACATCCCATGCTGATAGGACTCGAAGTCCCCCGATGCCAATGGTGGCATTGGCGAATGCATAACGCCCATTACCACTGACCAGAGAGGGGGAGCCTCCAATCTTTTTCTTGGGTTTGGCTGAATGTCTGTGTTCGGAGGAACGAGAAGTAGACCTGAAGTGAGATCTTTTATCATTTCCTCTTCTTCTGCTTCTGGAGCTCGCAGAAGGACTATGTCCGGAGTCCTTCCCCTTGAATGCTCAGGGTGTGCCCTTCTGGCTCATAGGAGTCCTTAAATTCCTCTGAAGGCAAATCTTTCTCCTTAAGAGTTCTGCGGGGACATCATCAGCCAGTGTTCCCTAGACTGCCTAGCCTTGGATGCCAGGCCTGAAATGCATCAAAATCCTTACTATCATGTCGGGCGCTCAGGCACAACATTTAGCAGTCATGGGTGTCTGAAATGGACATCATTCTCTGACACTTGCTGCAACCCTGCATACCCAAAGGGAAAAGAAATGAAAATGACCATTTAAAATTGCAAAAGAGAAACAGGATATACGCTTGCGTGACTATTAAATTCAGTGACTTTGTGTTGTGTAGTGCCTGTCTGGAGTGTGTCTTATGTATGGGTGGATTGGTAAAGGAGGGAGGTGTGTTGTGTAGTATCTGTCTGCGATGTGTTGTAGCTGGTGATGTCATGTGGAATGTTGATGTATGAGTGGCGGAATGTTTATGGTGAAGGTTCCCTGTGGTGGCAATTAGATCTGGCCTGCCTGGGTGATGGGAGCCGGTGTTGTTTTGTATCTACCTTCTTATGTCCTATCTGTAACAGTAACTCTAAGACTGGTAATAAACTTATAAGAAGCAAGCTTAATGAGCCTGGAACCTGATTCATTTCACTTTGGTTAGTTTGAAGTCCTGTAACCTGTTGGGCTCAGGAAGGGTGCTGCCACTTGTACTCTGAACACAGTCACTTCCAGCGCCGTGAAAGCATGATTTGAAAATATCTTGTGCCCCAACGTACCGGCAGGACATTTCAAAGACAAAGAATCTGTAAAGGAGATGGTTTCCATTAGAAGCACTGGATTCCTCTGGAACCCGCCAGCTTTTAGTACCTTCTAAACTGGCACATTCCATATAAAATGTGAAATGCCCTCCGTCAGCCGCAAAGGCAGGAAGCACTTGCACATCATTCCAATGCGGGGTATTAAAGTAACATGTTAACCCGGACCGCTCTGATTCATGTGTTACATTTGCACCATTCACTGAAACGATATACAATTGTATGGTCGGCACTTCAATGCACGTAAGTGCACAAGTTGGTGATCCCCCTCTGTGCAGTTGGCACTTTGGGAAAGAAGAGACTTACTAACGAGATCCATGTACTTGACACCTACCTGAAGGGACATTTTATAGCTGTATCTGAACTGAGTTTCTAGAACGACTATTATGAGCAGTGCAGAGTCGGGCCTTCTTATGAGTTCGGCGGTGTGGCCAAAAACAGTGGTAATGCAGTGGTAACAGAGTTATCATTGCATTAGCTCCTCATTACCGCACCACCAAACTATGCTTTTGGAGGAAAGGTGGAGGAAAAATATTCAGCAAAATTTTGGAGGTAATTCCACCAACTGACTGCCAAAAACAGGCAATTGCGGCAGAATTACAGCTGCTGGAATTACAGCCCGTGGTAATACCTCTGAAATCCCCATGCAGTCCTATAGACTTCATAAATGGTGACTAACACCGCCATAATGCCACTTGTAATTCTGCCAGATCAAGTGGCGGCAACGGTAAATCCATTTGGTGGTATCCGCCGAGATGCCACCAAACCTGTAATAAGGCCTAGGTCCTCTGTTCACACTGTTGCAATTGCATTTGCTACTAAAAACGTGGTGTGTTTCCTAGTTACTCGTTCTCCTATCCTAGAACAAAACAGTGTAAATTGTGTTTCACTTCTAACTCCATTAAATGTTGAACCTTGTGGGATAATCCGAGACCCACTGGGTCAGGCCAGCGCTGACCAAACTCAAATAAATAAAATAACGACAAATACTCCGGTCTTTTTTCGTTAGCTGTTCTATACATGTCTATTGTAAAACTTCTACTCCAAAAATGAGTTAGCAGAATTTATTTAAACCCCCCACAGGTTACGCTGTTGTCACACTAATAATTTAGAAAACAAACATGAAACCCCCAAATATTTGAAAGGTTACACAACCCCCACCCCCCAAGAAACAATTTGGCAAAGGGTTATTTTGCTATGACAGCTGGTGTCTCTGCATCAGGCAAAACCACCTGACAAATGCGTTCACTTTTAATACAATTCATCGTGAATACATCCATTGTTTGTGGTGGACCATTCCTCATGTTATAGCCCCTGGTCTTTTGGTTGTAGCCCCGGATAGAATCTCAGGAGCTACAGCCAAAAGGCTAGCTAGCCCCCAGTCCTGACAGTTCTGACATCAGAGTAGCCCTGGGTCTTTTCCAGACCTAGCAACACCCCTGGTTATTACACATCATTTGAAGGCATATGACATTATCGTTTGAGTGATGATACAGTTGTGCTTGAAATGAAAGGTGGCCACACCTGTCAGCAACACTCAAATCACTGACGCACACGTACATCCAAGAAGAGGCTGTTGCTGCTCTGAGGGGGAGCCACACGTACCTCATTTGCTGGTTCGCTTCACTGCGTATTCGAAGAATCTCTTTCCCCTTGAACTCCAGTTCCTTCGTTAATGCGCTTATGTTCTCGTGCTGTTTCATCACCTCCTTCTCCAGTTCAGCAATATGGCGATCTCGGTGCCGGAGATCGTCCTGTAAGTTTGATAATTGTGCTACATATTCTTTTTCCTGTCAGTCAAGAAAAAAAAAAGAACTCTTTATTGAGTGCCAGTGAGAGCCACAACACAGGAAGATATATTTTTAAAGGCCGGCACTCTGTCAAGGAGACGGAAGCTGGTTTCTCTGCAGCCTGGTCTACAGGAAAATACATTCATTTAGTTGCATGATGGGAAAGGGTCATGCTCGGCAGTAGCTCAAGATGGCGTCATACACTGGCCTATATATAGAACACTGGAAGCTAATCAGCATGAATTGTACAGTGCCTACAGTGCATAGTCATTTCACATGCCACTCTCCGGCATATGTCACGCTGTACTTTCTAAATCTGACAATCCTTGTCAGTTGCTTGACACCATTTGGGAGTGTAAAGGCGTTAATGCCATTAACACGCAACTGAAGCAATGGAATACTCTTTGAGAGTCATAGAGTCATAGAAATAAGCAAGTAATCTAGTTCTTTCTGATGTATACGGTATTCCTCTCAAAGATTCCTCATGTCTTGAGTACAGGATCTTTTTCCCAGCCCCCCCCCCCCTGGCTGGGGGTGTTGGGGAGGGGGAGTTGAGACTTCGTATCAACTCTGTACATGACGTCCACACTCTATATTGCATAAGCTGAGGCACACAAATTCTATGACCTCAATTCAAGACAATTTCCCCATAGAAAGAAGAGGAGGAATGGTAAAACTGCAACAGCAGGTTGCAAGCTGGTTGACTGGGGGGAGTGTGCGAGACAGAGGTTATGACGCTTTAGGGCGGAGCAGGGGTGGACTGGTAACCAGAAGAGCGCCTGGAAATAATTTTCAAAGTGGGACCATATTACACAATTTTAGCAAGCCCAACCATTTTCCTATGAGAGAGTGTGGGAATAAAATAGGTTCCCACACAAACGAGACCTATGGTGCAGAGGCCTACCGGTAAATCTCCTGAGTTCCTATAGGCCAGTCCAGCCCTGGTGTGGAGAATGCAATGCCCCACCTCCTTTATGCCACCACTGTAAGAGAGACAATGCGCCTGAGCTGTAAAGTGGCCCCTCTCACTCATTGGCACTGGTTTCATTGCAGTATGTTTTTTCCTTTTTTTTAGTAGAATTCGGAGGTACTTCTTGTATTTACGTTTTTATCCTATTTTTCTCTTTACAATCAATAAGTATCAATGAATGAATGGTGTGTGCGGCGAGTGTATGTGAATGATAGTGTGTGTGTGTTTGTGCGTGCATGCAGCGACACGTTTGGGAGTTGGTGCGTGTGTGAGAACGGGTGTGAGTGTTTGTGGAAGCAGGTGAATGTGTTTGGGAGGGCTTGTGCATGTGTGAGAGTGGGTGCTGTCACAGGGAGAGGGATCAACAGACGACTTGAAACCAGAGGTCATGTTCAACGGGCTTGCATCATAACAAAAGAAGCTTGAGGGATTAAAGTTTACTCTGGTTTAAAGGGTTACAACGAAACAAGTCAAAGCTTCCTTGCCAGACTATAATATTCAGTCCCTCCCTTTCTCTTGCTTAGTTCTTACATTCTGGAGGTGATCAAAGAGCACCTCATAGTGTCTGGGGTTTAAAGAGATCCACATCTCTTTCTTGGCTGTCATGCCTTTATTGCCAGAATATACTTCCTCTGCATCTTGTCCTAGACACCACTGGTAACAGCACTACTGGGCCTTGTGCCATCAGGACTTACCAGTTGTCCAGCTCTTTATGATCCTGGCTAGGATGGCAGTGGACAAAGAGGTTGTTGAACTTAGTCACATATCGGATTGATGGAGACTGTCTTGGCTCAGCCTCCTCTGCCAAGTCAGCAGCCTCTTCAGAGGTCCAGTTTCAGTCCAACTCCTCATTTGTCCCACTGTATTTCCTCCTTTACACTGCTTATTTCTCTCCTTCTCCACTTAATCTTGTCATCTTTACTCCTTGATGTTTTGCAACAAACTAGTCCGTCTCTCTTTATTTCCCTCCCGGGAGCTCTTCAACTTTCTCTTCTGTCAAGGGTTTTGATCCATGTTGAATCCTTAGACTGGGTAGATGTGGGGATGAGCTGTCGCTGCCCATTATTATATCCCAGAACAAACTAAATCAATAGACTGGGTGGATGTGGGGATGAGCTGTCGCCGGCCACATTCACGCCAGAATCCAAGAGAACTGCGCAGTTGGCACAAGACCACTCCAAAGATACAACCTTCTTGTGGGGGGTTCCACATCACCACTCTACTGTAAGGATGCCATCAAAACAATGTTAAGCAAGGGTCCTATACTATCAAGCAAAAGACCACTCTATTGAAATGCAGTAATTCAAGACAGATCCCAAAAATTGATGCAATACCGGTACTCACCACTATCAGAAAGCCGGCGTTTTAAAACCACCAGACTTTTGTGTAAAACTGAACAGAGGAACCTAAACCAGGCCAAGGAAAGACTTGCTAAGAGGTGGATACAATGTAAAACTATATTCTGAAATCACTTGAAGGAAGTAATTATTTAATGTACATGTAAAAATTGTAAGTTTTGATTTAAACTGGGAACTAAAGTGACATTTAGCTGAATTCTGCCTGACAACAACCCCCGACAGGAGTTGAAACTTGATCAAACTGCATTCCCAGGCCTGGCTGCCTCCTGCTTCCCCACCAAAAGGAGATGACACCCCTCTGATTAGATTAGGGGAGTGGCACCTGCAGGAGGTTGAACAAAGCCTTGTCCTGGACTCAGGCAAATGTTATATTGGGGGGGGGCGTAAAGTGGCTTCCTCTTGGGAGAAGTGGGAGAAGTGCCTGTGAGAGCCAGCTGAGCTTGGGGAAGTGGATAAACCAGTTATTCCACCATGTGATGTGGGAAGCCACACCCCTTTTTGACCAGGGCATAAGTTAAAAAGATGGATAATTCATAGTACGGACTTGTCAGAATTATATAAGTAATATCATTATTCTTGTGATTTTTCTGTGCACGTTTTAAGAGGTGTTAGGACCCTGTGGTGTATTCTGGGGGGTTGCTAGCGGAAAATAGGGTCTTACTCCAAATGTCTGCACATTAAAAATCTGACACTTCATCAATTAATGTCCATACTCCTTGCGCACATGTGTGTAATTTTTGGTAAATGTCCGATATTGGTAAACCAGTCAAAAAGCGCAAAATGTTGTCATTTTTGAATGCAAGCCCCCAGGAAGATCAGAGGCGGACAAGCATGGACCATAAGGAATATATAATGTGTACATGTAATTTCAACAAATTGTGTATCTGGGAAATATGTATTTGAATCAAATATAGATTGTGGGCAAATTGACCAGGGGAGGATCCTCTGACCCATAAACAGACCTCATCATGATGACAATCCATTTCCTTCCCCAAATCATGGGAGAGGGGAGAATTGGGCCAATGACAAGTAGAGAGGGGCAGGCTCAGTTATGCCACGCACACACCCACTTCCAAAACACATAAAAAGAGACTGCTGGGACAGGTAGAGAGATTCATTTTCCATTTCTGCTGAGCATTTTGACGGCCGACATCCCATCCAGACAAAGACCAGAACCAGAGACCCATAGACTACAGAACTTTGAACCTAGAAGGCCCACTGCAAGCAAAAGTATTCTCAGCAGGCCTTCAGAATCCAGCAAACCTAACCAAACTATTCAACAGCCGGGCGAGCTGTTTGAATTCTTTGCCAAGAACTTTTGCCGGAACCGCAGACCAGACCCAGACCGCTGTGAGCCGAGCAGAGAGAACCGCTGCTTGACGTGTTGACCAGATCCGTGACGAGGCCTATTTCAAATTTATATTGTGAGTACCTAGCAGAACTGTGCAGACCAATCTCTTAGTTAAAATAATCTAATTCAAACTATTTTAGCCTATTAGAACTGCATCCTAGAATCGTGTCATTCTGTCATCTTTAAAACTGAAAACTGTCATCTGTCATTCTGAGCTTTAAAATTTCGAAACCGAAAAACAACCTTTATTAAATCGGCCGTATCTCTGGAACCGTTTGTGCTAGGAGATTCTAAGCTTTCCAACGAGCCTAGAACCGACTTCCTACTCCTTATAGTGCCTCCGTAATCGCGCTCGACGCACGCGACTACATTTGCCGCAATTTGACATTTTGCTCAATTTCAGCCACGTGTAAAAATATTTGTCCTGGCTTTGCTTGCTGAAATTCGTGTGCAACCTGACAATCATTCATAGGGCATTGCTAAAGTGAGCCTGAACAAATATAAACTAGATATCACCCACCCTGAACCTCTAGAGGGAATTAAAAGCATTTTTAGCACATTTCTCACTTCATTGTCATCACATTCAAAGCATTTTGGGCCTATGTTTCAAACTTCTACCTGTTTCCTCTATGCTTGCTGGGGGGGAACTGAATTTCGTATTGTATTTGATTGCATTCCAGAGAACTGTGTGCTCCTCTTTCCATTTCTTACATTGCATAGGGGGGGGGGGGGGGTGAATTGCCAGAGAAAAAGTGATTATCTTATCTTTTGCTAAAATCATATCAAGTATTTCTGTACTGCATTTTATTCCTCATTGCTTTTCCCTTGAAACCATAAAAGTATTTTTGCTACCTTATCCATCCTATACTAACTCCTCATTGATTGTAAAGAAGTGTGTTAGTGCCAGATTACCCATTGTTGATCAACATTATATCCATAAGTGTGACATCAATTATTAATTTATTATAAAAGTGTGATATATATATATATTGTTTAATTTTTAAAATAAAACCTTTTAAATTTGCAAAACACACCTACTTCTTGGCTCAGTGGGGTCAGGGGGATTCTCAGAGAGGGGTGTTATACAAGGGTTCATCATCCAGATTATAACTTGCCATAAAAATATATGAATAAGGGCTTCCCTTGGGCATCCCAGACAAGGCACTGACTTAGTGGGATTGCTTGATTGGAGTCACTTACAAAGTGGGGGCTCGGAGCCGGGATCTTCTGGGTTAGATTTAGCACTTGTGCAGCTTTATACAGTGTGCTAACTGATGGGATACATACATCCGGTCGGATCACCACGCTGTGGTACGCTGTAAAGCACTCCTCAAAGGAACGCTCTAAGGAGAAGGTCTGTTTTGCAAAATAAAATACAAACTTCTGTAAGTCAGGAAGGAACTCAAATTCCAGAATGACGACACTGGTAGACATCAAAATAGCCAGAGAGCACTTCTTACATAAGCTATTTGTGAGAGGTGAGTGGACTCCTCAGGACCAAACGGTCTGGTTCAGGCAATCGCGCAACAGGTCACTGAAACAGGGTCAGATATATGGAGAGATCAGGGTCAATTACACGTGGCCCTGAGTGAATTATATATGGCTCCCAAAGCTAAAGATGAACACGAAAAGATGGTTAGGATAGCGGCATATTTGTATCTATATATGGGAGCCATGCAGGACAGATGTGCTGAAGGCCAAGATCTGGCAAATAGGCAACAGATGGCGTTAGAGAAGGCCCAATCTGATCTGGAGCCAGGAGTCAGAAAAGGACAGCAGACAGTACATCACTAAAATAAAGGAGGATATGGATGTGCTGCAACAGGAAAAGGCTGACCAGGATACCAGATTTCTGGCCTTGCAGAAGGAGTACCAAGAAGGTTTGGACTCCCTACTGCAGAGCCAGAAAAAGCTGGAGCAACAGTTAGACTTCAATAGGGCATGTGCTGAGCAGGTAGTCACCCTGAAAAGCCACCTAGATAGGGAGAAGGCAGAGAGCAATAAACTGATTTTGAAAGACCTGGATACCCAGGCAGAGTTTGACCAAGAGCGTCAGAAAGCTGGTGCCTTCCAAAGGCAAAGGGACGACCTGGCGGCACAGATGCAGGCTCTTAGTCAGGAAAGGGATACCTTAGGCCAGGAAGTCTGCCACTTAAAAAGGAAAATGGAAGAAAATCACCTGGCCCTCCAGGGACTGGGTGACCTCCAAAAAGAACACCAGAACTTGTTAGAGCACACCAGGAGGGTGGAGGATGCTCTGGCAAGAAAGGAGCAGGCCAATAGGGACACAGCTCAGGAGGTAACCCTCCTGCAGCAAAGACTGGCCCAGTACTCCAGGACCAATCAGGAGGCACAGAGAGAGAATGAGGCTCTCTGCCAGCACAATGATAGGCTCCAGCAACAGGTAGCGATGCAGGAGAGACTGATAGAGTCTACTAAGGCCTTAACTGAGGAACTGAAAGCGCAGGCTCTTGCATTGCAACAGGGAGCAGGGGCGGATAGAGATGAGGTTAGCTGGGAAAGAGAAACTCCTGAGCATAACCTCGGAGCCCTAGTACCAGAGGCCTTCATCTCTCCCAGTCCCTGGACTCTGCCACCCCCATGTCCCCTCGCGCACATGAGCACAGGGCCACGGGGATGGCAGATTACTATCCAGCTAGAAGTATGGGGCTCATAGGCCAGTACCTCCCAGGAATGGATGGGCGGGCATCCGGGTATGGGCACCCAAGCACAGTGCAATCTAGTGGGGAACCCCAGGAGAGTAGGCCCATTAAGGGCATCCTGAAAACCTCTGCCTAGTTAGGTCAGTGGGGGGGTACCCATCAAATCCTTGCAGCAAGGAGGGATCTGAAGACTCCTCTGAGCATTACAGGACACAGGAGACCAGGTCCCCACATTCTGCCAGCCATTCCCAGGCTCGCAGAATCCGGAAAAACCTGGAAGATCAGACGGGCACCTCTGGGAGCAGTGCTTCTGAGTCAGAGGATGAATGGACCAGGGTTACCCGAACCAAAAAGGCCAATAAGGCAAAAAGGGCCTTGCTTAAGGACCCATTGAAACAAATAAAGGCAATAAGGAGTGTCATCACGCCTTATCATAAGAACGCCAAGTATTCTGTTTGGGAACACTTGGAGCTCTATGAGCAAATGATGGCGACTTTCCATTTGAAGGACAGCAGTAGCTGCATCCAGTACGTCAAATGGACCTTCTCACCAGAATACTCCGGTTTCTTTGCAGGGCTGGAGGATCAAAACCATTCAAGGTGGTCCACATACAGGGCGGCCATCTTGAAACATTTTTCTGTGCACAGAAATCCTCAAGAGGCTCGCAAGGCAGTCTACAATTTGCAATGTGGGGAGGATCAGGCCCCACAAGAGTTTGTGCAAGAATTAAAGCGTGCTTTTGCGCAGACCACCAGAAGGGTGCACACGGATAGCAGAGAATTTATCAATACGTTTTTCCATGCCTTACCCAAATACATCATGACCCAGCTAATGAGAGATTTTCACGGGAAGAGGTCACTAGACTGGGTCATTGAACAGGCTACCCGGATCTATGAGGTGCAGAAGCCCATAGAAAATAAACTTAATGCGCAGAAAAACCCCAAAACCAACAGCACCCCTGCTGCTGCCAAGGTGGCAGAGGTAAAGGTTGTGGAGACTGAGCTACAGCTGCCCCTCATCTCATCCCAGAACCGACAATACCAAAATCCCATGGGTCAAACCCATCCTGATGACTGCCTCCAAAAAGGGGGGGCGGCCCAGAACCCGAAACCATTTCCAGTTGCCAACTTTTTCTTTCAGATTCCCCAGGCTCTCCACAGAATTCTGCCCAAATCTCTTCGCTAGCAATGTCCAAAACCAGAAAGTTAGCCCACCAGTTGTCCAAAAATGTGCATTATCTGTGCCCCCTTGAGGAGAAGGAGGGGAGATATTATGCCCCGGTACAAGTACAGGGGCAGGGTACAATTTCGGCACTGGTGGACACTGGATCCCAAGCTACCCTTCTGTCCAAAAGGGCCTTTGATGAACTAAATGCAGGAAGGGGGAGAATTACCGTATTCCTCTCACCTCTCTTCCTGGACAACTCCAGAACTTTGACGGGAAGGAAATTCCCGTCGAGGGGACGGCAGATTTGGACATTAAAATTGGGCGACACAAGGTGAAACACCCGGTCATAGTAGTGACTCCAGAGGGCACCCCTTGTTTACTAGGGAATGACCTCCTGAGAAGGATGTCACCCCTAATAGATTGCGTAAACAAGGTCCTCTGGACCCAGAATAGCCGACCAATAAAATTAAAACAGAGTGTCAACCATGTTAGTTTAAATGGCACCTGCCACATGGTTGAACAAAAATCTGACCAAGTAGAATTTCACTTCCAGAACAACCAAATTCCAGACATGACAGTAATAGCAGTAGGACAACAGACTGGTGATGGGGGGTCCTCTCTATTTCTGAAAATCAACCTTCCTTCCAGTTTAAGGTGGTATTCCACACTGGAAGGAAATACTCTGAAATTCTTTACCAATCCACAATCAGACACTCCCACTCCTATAGTCCAGAAAGATGTGAAATCAGCTCAGAGCCTGGCTGTTATTCAGCAAATTGGAGAGCAGTTGTTCATCCCTGTTCAGTTAAATGATGGGAAGGACTCTGTTCTCGCCCGAGTGTGTGTGAACAATGGTAAGAGCTTCATCAGCGAAGCCATATTCCGACAACTCCCAAAAGATCCAGCCATTCCCACATTCAAACTGATAGACAAATGGGAAATGGAACTGGAAACACCCAATTCCAAACATCTCCGGCCAAGCAGGTGTATGCCCAAAATCTCCATTGGCAACAAGAGCATAGTCCATAATTGTTGGGTCGTGCAAGACGTCACTGCCGCCTTTTACTTAGGCAGTGACATTCTCAATTGCTTTGCCATTAGTTTGGACCTAATAAACTTCAAAGCTTGGTCCCGATTAGCGGATAATCCCATGGGCTTTGATGATTCAGGAAAAGCATTTAGGTCAGCTCAATTGCTACCTTATGCAGTTGAAATTCAGATTAAAGAGGAAGTCACCATCCCAGAAAGGACCCGACAATTCTCCCTGGAAGTGAAAGTTAAAAGAGGACAAAAATTGAAAAACCCTGATGCTTATCTACATCTAAATGCTTCTTTCCAACAGCAAGGGTTGGGGGTAAACCCAACTCCATTAGTCAACATATAACATGACACCATTCCAATAGAGGTGGATAACAGCGACTTAAAGAGTATTACTCTAGCCGCAGGCACCATTATTGGAATGGCGGTTGATGACCGACATTTCTCCATTGATTTAGGAAATGAACTGTAAGGACCAATCCCCAAGGACTGTTTTGACAGTGATGACAACACAACACCAGACAGGATCTTTACCCGGCATGGGGGGAACTTCCTGGTGTACACTTCCTGCCCTTATGGTAAGGAAGATGTGACTTGTGACTTCAGGAGGGATGAGGTGATTTTCCAGGTCCATGAGGGCTGCCTTTCCCACCTGAAGCCTCCAGTCCAAATCAGCACTCTGACCAGGGACTTCTCCACCCAGCTGGAGGAGGCCGCTGAGATAGCCAAATCAGAAGTCTTTCCAGGCTTCAGGCAGATGGTGGAAGAGAGGGTCAACCTAGCTGATGGAACTCTGGAACAGAAGCAAAAGTTGAAACAAGTTTTCTTGGATTTCCAAGATCTCTTTGCGGTAGACTCATATGACTGTGGTCGCACCGACATCCACACAACAACAATTCCCACGGACCCTGGAATGACTCCAGTGTTTGTGAAGCAATATCGCTTGCCTCTCGCATCCATGGAGTCCCTTACTGAAATAATTAAGAACCTTGAGTCCCGGGGAATAATCCGTCCAGTACACAGCACCTTCAATAATCCGGTGCTGGGAATATTGAAGCCAAACGGCCAGTGGAGACTCTGCGCCGACCTTAGGGAGCTCAACAAACGGGTCCATACTTCCCGATGGCCTCTGCCCTACATTGACCAAGGGCTGGCCCAGATTCAGGGGTCACAGGTATTCACAGCAATAGACCTGACCAATGGATACTGGACTGTGCCTGTCAGTAGGGAGGACCAATACAAACTGGCTTTTACCTTTGCGGGCCAGCAGTACACATGGACCCGGACTCCCTTCGGATACCTCAACTCCGGCAATGAATTCAACATTTTCCTACATAAGGCCATTCCCGACCTGGGTGCGAGGGGTAACCTGGCTTATGTAGATGATGTCCTCATCAAAAGTTCATCTGTGGAGGAACACATAGCAAAGGTCTGTTATGTTCTGACACAGTTGAGGGCCGCCGGAGCAAAACTTTCCTTTCAGAAAGCACAGTGGTGTAGAACCCGTGTTAATTTCTTGGGGCATGAGATTACTCCTCAGGGTCTCTGTCCCCAAGAAAAGAAAGTGGAAACACTCCAGAAACTGAAGGATCCCACAACTCTGCAGGAACTAAGGAGCCTCCTTGGACTGACTAATTACAGCAGAAAGTTCATTGAGGGCTACGCAGAGATCACTAGACCCCTGATTCATCTCCTGAAGGGGGGGTCAAGTGGGAATGGGGTCCAGAACAATTCGAGGCAGTAAGACAACTCAAGAGAAGCCTCTCACAAGCACCTTGCCTAACTTACCCTGTCAGAAACAAGGAGTTCTTCCTGGAGACAGGGTTCTCTAATACGTGCTTGACGGCAGTATTATACCAAAAGCATGACAAGGTCAATAAAGTAATCTCCTATGCGAGCAAAACGTTATCCTCTGTGGAGGAAAAATTCAACGATTGTGAGAAGGCACTCCTGGCAACGGTGTGGGCATTGAAGAATTACCGCCCGTTTATCCAGGGGGAACACATCATAGTGGAGACTCCACACCAGCCTCTGCAATATCTCCAAAGTGACAGAATCCGGCCCAGAAATGTGAGTAATTCCTGAATTACTTCCTGGATTCTGTCAATGCAAGGCTTTCCTGTAGAGGTCAGATATGGCCAAAACAAGAAGAGTCCCCTCGCGCAAGGTCTGGCTGACTTGCATGATTGTGCCAGAGAAAACTGTCTCGAGGACGAAAGTCTAAAAATCAAGGACAACATGGAGGCATACCTTAATTCCCCACACAAAGTCTTTGAAGAAGACAAGTGTGAGGGAATGCCCACTGTCTATGTGGATGGATGCTCTTACCATGTTGACAACAACAGGGAGAAAGAACTGGTGGCCGGCGTAGGGAATGCATGGGTGAAGGAGTTTCCAGAACCCTCCGCTGGATACAAAATTGGTCCCCAAAGTAGTCAGGTGGCAGAATTGATGGCTGTGCATCAGGCCATCCTCACTGCTGTCCAGCATCAACTCCACGAACTGGTCATAATCACAGATTCGGATTATGTACGGAACGGGTTCGTGGAGCACCTGGTTAATTGGAAAACCAGAGGCATGTTATGTGCTAATAACAAACCCTTGAAACATGGGAAGTTAATCCAAAACATTGATGATCTGGTCACCTCGAATAGGATGACCATCTACTGGAAAAAGATCAAGGGTCATTCCAAAGTAGAGGGACCAGACAAAACTGGAAATGACTTAGCTGATCATCTGGCCAAAACCGGGGCCATCCACGGGGATCTTATAGAAATAGAGTCCCTGTTGGGGGAAATCCAGGTCACTGCTATCACTAGGTCCCAGACAAATGCTCACAATGATCTTTCAACTGCACAATGGAGTAAGGAGACCCCTGATGCTGATTTGATTACAGCTCAGAAGGGGGACCCAATAATTGGTAAGTTTTACCAACACATTGAGCACCCTGAGAACTTTCCCCTGACGGATACCGATTACATTGGGAAAGAGGACCTAAGAGTGTTGATGAAATGTCCAAAAAGGTTCAGAATCCAAGACGGTTTGTTGGTAAGGAAATCCCAAGCTGGCCATGATCCGTGGGTGGTCCCTACCTCATTCTGAAGCCTGATGTTAAGTCACGCCCATGATGCGGCCACCGCCTGTCATAGGGGGTTTCACACAACACTGGAAATCTTAGGAGAGGTTGCATACTGGCCACACATGGGGCAGGACCTCGACCAATACTTGAAGGGGTGTCTTGTGTGTGCACAATTTCAGCCATCATCCCTCACACACCGTGCGCCTCTCCAAAAGAGGGGGATGACACTGCCATGGTCAGATTTGCAAATCGACTTTGTAGGCCCCGTGATCCGCTCGTCTAGGGGAAATAAGTACTTGTTGACCGTAACATGCTTATTTACTAAATGGCTGGAATGTCTCCCAGCCCCAAACTGCAAGGCAGAAACTGCAGCTGCCCTGATGATAAACCACATCTTCTCTCGGTTTGGTCTACCTCAAAGGATTGAGTCAGACAAAGGTAGCCATTTCACCAGCGAAGTAATGACTAAGATGTGGGAGATACTGGGGGTTAAAAGGAAGCTACACATTTCTTACAGGCCAGCTTCTTCTGGAGCAGTGGAGAGATACAACCGAACAATTGTGAGCATCTTAAAACAGTTTGTGGCAGATTCTGGGCCAAGTTGGGATATCCGACTACCTCTGGTCCTAATGGCCATTAGATCTACCCCTTCATCTGCAACTAAAAGGTCACCATTTGAGTTGATGACCGGACGCAAGATGGTGCTTCCCCAGCATTTGCTCTACAGGACCCAAGAGCAGACACTGATAAATGCCTACACAACTCATGAGTATGTGGAGAATTTAAGGAAACACCTCCAACATGCTTTTGCCTATGCTCAGCAGAATCTAGAAAGATCAGCTGAGAGTATGAAAACGCATTATGATTTGAAAACCACCAGGAAGGAATATGATGTGGGAGACCGGCTCTATCTATACAATTTCCAAAGGAACCAGGCCAAACAGCGAAAATGTTTGCCTACATGGAAGGGACCGTTTGCAATTATGGACAAGATCTCCCCTGTTGCCTGCAAAATCTGTATCCCCAAAGGTAATTTGGCAGAAGGGGAAGATAAGTGGGTCCATATTAATCAGCTAAAGTGTTGCCATCCCAGGCACACTCTGCAGCAACTGGAGGAGTCCTCTGCAATACCAGAGGGGACCGCTCCAGATTAATTCAGTTCCAACCCTAAAATATCCCACATATAGTCTCTAAAATATTATGACGCTTGTAAGCCACTGTCTCTGAATTATATCTTGTTTTTCAAAATTGGAATGCTATGTCTATTAAAGTATAAAATGTATATGTCGCCCCACTATATCAATAGTGGGGGAGAAATGTCTATGAATAGGTATTGCCGCTTTCCTTTGTCGTCCTAGGAGAAAGAAAACCTGGAGACTGACCAAGGAGGACGACTGGGGACCGGGAGCAGAGACCCGAGGGGCCCGGGGTACCGCCCTATATTCCCATCAGGACCAGCGAGGAGAACCGATCGATCCAACTGGGTGGAGGAAAAGATGCTGAACTGTGCCATCTACAGAATTGGAAGAAGATAATGCGGACATACCAGCACAGGGCTCAAAACATCCTTGGCACCCGACTTCCCCTCGACTCGAATCAAAGCGCAGTCGGGCGGGGGGGGTTTGTCAAGGGTTTTGACCCATGTTGAATCCTTAGACTCGGTAGATGTGGGGATGAGCTGTAGCTGCCCATCATTCTATCCCAGAACAAACTAAATCAATAGACTGGGTGGATGTGGGGATGAGCTGTCGCGCCCACATTCACGCCAGAATCCAGGAGAACTGCGCAGTTGGCACAAGACCACTCCAAAGATACAACCTTCTTGTGGGGGGTTCCACATCACCACTCTACTGTAAGGATGCCATCAAAACAATGTTAAGCAAGGGTCCTATACTATCAAGCAAAAGACCACTCTATTGAAATGCAGTAATTCAAGACAGATCCCAAAAATGGATGCAGTACCGGTACTCACCACTATCAGAAAGCCGGCGTTTTAAAACCACCAGACTTTTGTGTAAAACTGAACAGAGGAACCCAAACCAGGCCAAGGAAAGACTTGCTAAGAGGTGGATACAATGTAAAACTATATTCTGAAATCACTTGAAGGAAGTCATTATTTAATGTACATGTAGAAATTGTAAGTTTTGATTTAAACTGGGAACTAAAGTGACATTTAGCTGAATTCTGCCTGACAACAACCCCCAACAGGAGTTGAAACTTGATCAAACTGCATTCCCAGGCCTGGCTGCCTCCTGCTTCCCCACCAAAAGGAGATGACACCCCTCTGATTAGATTAGCGGAGGGGCACCTGCAGGAGGTTGAACAAAGCCTTGTCCTGGACTCAGGCAAATGTTATATTGGGGGGGCCGTAAAGTGGCTTCCTCTTGGGAGAAGTGGGAGGAGAAGTGCCTGTGAGAGCCAGCTGAGCTTGGGGGAAGTGGATAAACCAGTTATTCCACCATGTGATGTGGGAAGCCACACCCCTTTTTGACCAGGGCATAAGTTAAAAAGATGGATAATTCATAGTACGGACTTGTCAGAATTATATAAGTAATATCATTATTCTTGTGATTTTTCTGTGCACGTTTTAAGAGGTGTTAGGACCTTGTGGTGTATTCTGGGGGGTTGCTAGCGGAAAATAGGGTCTTACTCCAAATGTCTGCACGTTAAAAATCTGACACTTCATCAATTAATGTCCATACTCCTTGCACACATGTGTGTAATTTATGGTAAATGTCCAATATTGGTAAACCAGTCAAAAAGTGCAAAATGTTGTCATTTTTGAATGCAAGCCCCCAGGAAGATCAGAGGTGGACAAGCATGGACCATAAGGAATATATAATGTGTACATGTAATTTCAACAAATTGTGTATCTGGGAAATATGTATTTGAATCAAATATAGATTGTGGGCAAATTGACCAGGGGAGGATCCTCTGACCCATAAACAGACCTCATCATGATGACAATCAATTTCCTTCCCCCAATCATGGGAGAGGGGAGAATTGGGCCAATGACAAGTAGAGAGGGGCAGGCTCAGTTATGCCACGCACACACCCACTTGTAAAACACATAAAAAGAGACTGCTGGGACAGGTAGAGAGATTCATTTTCCATTTCTGCGGAGCATTTTGACGGCCGACATCCCATCCAGACAAAGACCAGAACCATTGACCCATAGACTACAGAACTTTGAACCTAGAAGGCCCACTGCAAGCAAAAGTATTCTCAGCAGGCCTTCAGAATCCAGCAAACCTAACCAAACTATTCAACAGCCGGGCGAGCTGTTTGAATTCTTTGCCAAGAACTTTTGCCGGAACCGCAGACCAGACCCAGACCTCTGTGAGCCGAGCAGAGAGAACCGCCGCTGGACGTGTTGACCAGATCCGTGACGAGGCCTATTTCAAATTTATATTGTGAGTACCTAGCAGAACTGTGCAGAACCAATCTCTTAGTTAAAATAATCTAATTCAAACTATTTTAGCCTATTAGAACTGCCTCCTAGAACCGTGTCATTCTGTCATCTTTAAAACTGAAAACTGTCATCTGTCATTCTGAGCTTTAAAATTTCAAATCCGAAAAACTACCTTTATTAAATCGGCCGTATCTCCGGAACCGTTTGTGCTAGGAGCGAAATTTAAGATTCTAAGCTTTCCAACGAGCCTAGAACCGACTTCCTACTCCTTATAGTGCCTCCGTAATCGCGCTCGACGCACGCAACTAAATTTGCCGCGATTTGACATTTGCTCAATTTCAGCCACGTGTAAAAATATTTGTCCTTGCTTTGCTTGCTGAAATTCGTGTGCAACCTGACAATCATTCATAGGGCATTGCTAAAGTGAGCCTGAACTAATATAAACTAGATATCACCCACCCTGAACCTCTAGAGGGAATTAAAAGCATTTTTAGTACATTTCTCACTTCATTGTCATCACATTCAAAGCATTTTGGGCCTGTGTTTCAAACTTCTACCTGTTTCCTCTAAGCTTGCTGGGGGAACTGAATTTCGTATTGTATTTGATTGCATTCATGAGAACTGTGTGCTCCTCTTTCCATCTCCTTCCATTTCTTATATTGCATAGGCGGGGGGGGGGGGTGAATTGCCAGAGAAAAAGTGATTATCTTATCTTTTGCTAAAATCATATCAAGTATTTCTGTACTGCATTTTATTCCTCATTGCTTTTCCCTTGAAACCCTAAAAGTATTTTTGCTACCTTATCCATCCTATACTAACTCCTCATTGATTGTAAAGAAGTGTGCTAGTGCCAGATTACCCATTGTTGATCAACATTATATCCATAAGTGTGACATCAATTATTAATTTATTATAAAAGTGTGATATATATATATATTGTTTAATTTTTCAAATAAAACCTTTTAAATTTGCAAAACACACCTACTTCTTGGCTCAGTGGGGTCAGGGGGATTCTCAGAGAGGGGTGTTATACAAGGGTTCATCATCCAGATTATAACTTGCCATAAAAATATATGAATAAGAGCTTCCCTGGGCATCCCAGACAAGGCACTGACTTAGTGGGATTGCTTGATTGGAGTCACTTACACTTCCTCCTCTTCCTCTCTAGTATTATCCACCTCTTAATCCATCTTCTGTTCCTGTTTTACCTCCTCCTCCTCACATCTTTCTATTCATAGTTTCTCCACCTCTATCTTTCCTCTCTGTGGTTTTTGCAGATCCTTCTCTCCTCCTCCTGGCATTTTGTCAACCCTCTCTCATCTCTTCTGCTCCATTTTGAGCTCCTCCTCTCCCCCCTATTCATGGCTTCGCCTCCTCTCCTCTGTTCCTCTTTCCGCTATTCCATCCCCACTGCTACTGATGGTCTCTTCTCCTCTACTCTGCCATGCTCATCTTTTAGTTCCTCCTCTCCTATGGATGTTCTTTCCATCTCCTCCTCTGTGCTCCTGTTTCAGCTATGCTGCTACCACTCCTATTGGTCTCTCCTCCTCTCCTACGTCCTCTGCTACGTGTCTCTTTCATTTCTTCCTCTGCAACTTCTTTGGTAGTTTCTACTCCCTCTTCTCTACTCCTCTTTAATATCCTCCCCTCTTACTCCTCTTTAATATCCTTCCCTCTTCTATCTTGTCTTCTTCTCCTCTCGCTGATTCTTCCCTCCTCAGTCCCTCTGCTTTTTACCTCCTCGCTGCTCCTCCACGCACCAACTCACTCTGCCAGTCTCCAACTCCCCGTCCCAACTCCCACAGTACTCAAGATTATTTCCCCCTTTTATAGTACAGTGAGTTGGCCCACACATTGGATGATTTCTCTGTTAACTGCAGCGTGGGGTTTGTTACAGGCGTGATTCCAGACTGGCTGGCTTGAACCCAAAGAAGACGACCAACTGCATCTTTTTTGTTTGCATGTGTTACTATAGGTCTGCAGTGCAAGCATTCATCAAGGCCATCTGCCATCTTGGTTTTACTGCCATTCGGAGACAGACACTCAGCGGATGCTCGCACTCCAACACTTGAACAAAAGAAAGATTGAAGTCTTTAGGACCTGAGCAATGCTTTGTGGAACACTGCCCTTGAGGTTTGCAGGCTGATATGCACACACGTGGGATTCAAGAGTGGTGCCTCCATTTGCAGTCATCGGTGATGTTCACAGTATTCAAGTTGCAGGCATCTGAGGGAGCAGACCCACTTGTTGAAGCATCATCAAAAAAGTTCTATGTACACCAAGCTCAGTCCTCTTTGATTTCTTCCGACTTTGGGTGATTGGAAAACATACTGGGTTACGACTAGGGCCTTACCCTTCACCTAATCTAACTGGTTTCTATTGCCTGTGGCTGAGTCTTGCGCCAAGCTGGCGAAGGGGATTCTAACGGCTGAGAAGTGCTGAAACACATAATGCTATGGTTAGATAGATTATCCTTTTATGTTGCCCTTTATTCTACTCACATGATCAGGAGGTTGTTGTTGGGTGTTTATAAACCTGAGAAATTCCAATTTGTTTTAAATTTATCTTACCTTTAGACAGGTCACCCCCTAATGTCCCCTTGATTTTGTCTACTGGATCATATGTCTCCAGGGAGGCTGCTGCTCACTTTCACTCAAGTCTCCCTACAATTGTCAAGGGTGGGGTTTTATACAGGAGTTATGGAGGGGTCATTTTATGAGGCTGGTGATGGACTGAGGGTCGGTCTCCTGTATACCTCATCCATGCTCCACATCATGGGGGTAGCACCCACCCCCGGGGTTCACCCCACTGGCATCATAGATCCTATTACATTTGACCTGACCACAGTGCACATTTGTAACTACTGGTGCATGTATCGGAGAGCGGGAGTATGTGTGAGAGCAGGTGCTTGTGTGCATATTCGAGGGGGTGCTACAGGGAGGCAAACATCACTTTTTATAGAGCAGTACTGACACATATTGTGGATAGAGGCAAATGAGGTAAAGCAAAAAGATTTTACAGTGGCAATGCTGGCCTGAAGTGGGCATAGTCATCGTGAAAGTGTTTACTGCATCAATGCTTCCTTAGATTGGGGACAACCAGCACAAACATGTTTTCTTAAAGTGATAATACTGGCATACATTGTTTGGCACTGGTTGGATGAACATGTGGTTTATTGGGCACTGATGGCACATGTTGTTGAGGCAGGTCCCATCCTTTTTCTTTGGATACAGTGACCATGAACATGTGTTGCAGAAAGGCACTGTGTACTGTTGGTGTGGTGTCTTGCATTTATTTGAGTTTTTGAAGAGTTCCCCTACAGAAAAGCTTGTAAATCCTGTATATTGTAAGGCTTTTTACTCAATTTTACTGAACATTTTGCGGTAAAAGGCTCTATTTCAACTAATTATTTCAACATAATTTTCAGGGGTAGAACAAACCAAACTTGGATAGTTTGGGCACGCTAGATGCACTCACTCGTAGCAGCTCAGGACACATATTTATGCCTCTACACTAGAAAAACGTAACAACCACCTTCATGCACAATTTCCAGTATGGGAAGGTAAATTAGAAGGAAATCTATGTCTTCAATCCTCTTTTGGTTTTATTCCAATCTTTACAGTTGCTTCTACTCCATGCCCTAGGCTGGTGATTCGGGATGTCTTCGTTTTGGTGTACCTCAAAGCTCAGATCTTGGCACCTTACTATTCTCTCTATGCTATTTCCTCTCCTCAATCATTATATTTTTTGATTTAATCTCCGATTTCTAAGCTGATAATTCTCAAATCTTTCCGTCATTGATCAACTTCAGGCTTTCAGCACTCACTATCTCTCTGCTCCTAAGCTTGGGATATTTGCTCACCCTCTACACCTCAACACATGTAAGCCTGAAACTTCTCTCACCTGCACCTTCTCCTCACAGTTGTCTCCCACTCTCCTATTTGTTTGCTCTGATTTGCTTCCCCTCTTTGCTTCTACTCGCACTCTATGTGATATTTATGATCCTTTACTGTGTTTGACCTCTCAGAAGTCTTTTACTACTTGCACAGGCCATTTTCAACTTTAAAACATCCACAAAATTCATCCCTGTCTACTACTTAGACTCAAGATCTCAAACCGATCTTCCCCATTTTAGTTATTTCTCCTCACCTTTTCTGGCCTATGCTCTCTCCCTTCTTCATTCTATTTTTATTTCTGTCATCTGCCTTCCATGATGGTCTCGGGAGGATAGCTCAGCGGCAACGTGCTTGTCTTAGAAGCAAGATGACATGGAGCACCACGGATTCGATCCCCGGGTCCGCTCTTAGACACCTCTGGGTATTAAGCGCGTTATAAATAACCTATCATATCATATCCATTTATGCTCCCATCACTCCCCTATTTTTCCATCTTTGGCTTCTCTTGGTAGCCTTTCCTTGCCTGTCCTTTTTCATTTACTCTACCTCTGAATTCTCTTTAAATGTGTTCATTACTTACCAATCTCTTAACACTCTTCTCTTGTTTTTGTTCATTCTACCCCTCGTGCCCTTCAGTCCTCATCTCTTCCAACTAGCTGTTCCCCACCCTCCTTGAGCCCTCTCTCAATTTCACTCATGTGTTTCTTCTTGCTCCCAAACTTTGGAATGCTCTTCTGGACTCCCTCAGCTCAGCCTACACTCTTGCCTCTTTCCAATGTTCTCTTAAAACTCCCCCACTTGCTATTATCAATTCTTAAAAATGTAACACAATGCTGTTGGTCTTCTTTTTGCTCATGCCTTTTTATTGTTGCAGCTGTAATTTTGTTCAGCTAAAATAGGTAACTATAACATTTGTGATTCCTGAGAGAGAATGAATGAGCTCGAATATATAGCTTGAATAAAACCTTGCATAGCATGTTGCTCTCATCATTGTATTGTGCCCAATCAGACAAATTCACCACACTCGCCATGCAGTGAAGACCTGCATTGAGTTAATGCATGTGTAATTTAACCTGGGTGCAATCCTGCAGTGGTGTTTCCCCTTGATCTCCCCCTAGGCATCACTGTTTTGATAACAGATTACAGTTTTGTTCTGAGCTGTCACAATACTAATGATGACTCTTACTATACTTTTGTACGAACCATAATAGTAGGTCAAGTATTACCCAGGGTTTTGCCCAGTGTTGTAATGACATTTGGACTCAAGCAAAGGGTTGGAATGAAACACTGATTGCCCTTTGGCCATATATCATCATGTACAAATGTGGATTGGTCATAGAGCTAGATTTAGTGAGGGGACTTGTATCGGGTGGAGGAAGTTAGCAAATAGTCAATCAGAAAGTAGAATAGTGGGTAGCGCAAGAACAGTCTAAGAAGTGCAAGTGGGTGAAAAGGTTTTTACTGTTTTATAGGTCAACGGGTTGAGTCAAGCAGCCCAAGACAAACTGCATTGGCAACAAAACTAGGACACATTGCCTAATAGACTATCTAGTGGAGGAATAACCGGCACCTACACATATAGTATTAACATAATGTATTGTCCATTGTGGCTTAGTTCCTACACAAGTTTCTCTACCTGCAAGTGGGGTGGAATAAATAGGGTGCTTCCTGTTAGAGGTAGCCCTAATAAAATGTCACCCTTCTCTATGTGATGTCAACCTTTACTAGAGATTCCTTGCCATGGTCTAGGAAGAAACTTCTGTTGTTTACCTCCTGAATGCTCTACCTCAGAGAGCAGTGGGGTCATGTTACAAGGGCAGGTCACAGAACCTGCATTTTACTACTACCTGTGGTTGCAGACACAAGGAGCTGGGATAGATGGGGCCTCTATGTCACAATTACTGCGCTGGAAATGTGTGGTAACTTAAGACTATCTATTAGGTACGGGCCTCAGAACGAACTGCAGGGCAATATAGGGTACCAGTAAAGCAGTACAGTGCAGGCAATGTTTGAAAGGGTGAGGAACCAGTGCATCAGTGAAAAAAAGCACTAAACAAAGGTTGCCACAAAAGGAAAAAACAATAACACATGGGTCGAGTACTGGCAACAGGAAATTTACTGAAGTGTGAGGAAAGATATCAATTTGAGGGCAAAGTGTCTGAAAGAACAAATTACTTACCCCAGGTAATATTCTTTCTACTGGATTGTGTCCGCCCACGAATTCCTCATCTTAGATACTTATTCTCCTGTTTTGCAGCTCTTCGAAACTTTTTCCCAGCCGGGGGCATTTTGCGCACTGCCGTCAATGGCCATTGAGTTGTCTGCGTGACCGGACGTGATGCTGATGCGGGTACTAATAGCACGCTTGGCTCCCTGTGACCTCAGTTGTTTTTTCCCCATTGCACAGGCACGTTAAGGATTAGAGACAAGGATAGCTGGTCAAGCGTTAAAGGAGAGTTATTGTATAATTGTTTTAGAGAGCGCCTTAACCATGGGGAAGGCTGGGAGGGTGCTGAGGAATCAGTGGGAGGAACATCCAGTAGAAAGAGCATTACCAGGGGTAAAGTAATTTGTTCTTCTAATGGATCGTGTCCTCCCACAGATTCCTCATATTAGATAGACTCCCATAGCAGTAAAACCATTATGGTGGAGGGAAGGAGCGAACTCCATGGTGATTATGTCACTACTTGTTGGAGGACAGCCCTACCGAAACGAGAACTCATTTGCGGAAACTGTGTCCACACAGTAGTGTTTTGCAAAGGTGTGTATAGAGGACTACGTCGCGGCCTGACAAATGTCCTTAACAGGTAGCCCTCTTTGGAGAGCAGAGGCAGCTGCCACACCTCTAGTGGAATGAGCCCTGAAACTTTCAGGAATTTCCTTACCCGCAATGGTGTAGCATTCGGAAACACAAAGCACAATCCATCTACAGATGGATTGCTTTGCTATTCCTTTTCCCATCTTCGGGCCAGTGAATCCAATGAATAGCTGATCTTCCGGCCTGAAATGTCTTGTCCTGGAGATGTAGGGTCGAGTCTATACCGCCTTTCTTCCTCCTTGGAAGGATGAGGAGGCAGCTAGAAGGCTGGAAAACAAATTGCCTTTGACAGGTAGCATTCCAATCCGACCTTCGGGATCAACAAAGGGCGCACTCTCAGAGTCGCCTTGTCATTGGAAAAGATAATGAAAGGTGGCTTACAGGACAGGGCCTGCAATTCGCTCACTCTCCGGGCAGAGCAAATGGCGACCAAAAAGGCTGTCTCCCAGGATGGTAGCCTTAGAGGACATAAATGTAATGGCTCAAATGGAGAAGGCATGAGAAAAGTTAACACCAAGTTTAAGTCCCATTCTGGTACCAGGAAGGTTCTAGTCAAGCCTTTTAAAAACTGCACCACCAAGGGGATTGAGAAGTACGATCCTTGCTCTGGTGTGAGCTTAAGAATGTATAGCACTGCTAGGTAGCCCTTGATGGTGTTGACTTGAAGGCCCCGTCTTGCCAAATGAAGAAGGAAGGACAACACCCTTGAGGTGTCGCGTAAAAAGGGATCCACATCCTGTGCTCTGCACCTGCTGCAGAATTTCTTCCAATCGCAGCGGTAAAGAGATTTTGTTGCTGGTCTTCTGGCCAAAAGCAACACCTGACCATGACATCTTTGTTGAAGGTCCCAGACCGTGTACCTTAGCCTTTCAGAATCCAAGCGTGCAGGTTGAGCATGTGCAACCTTGGGTGAGAAACCAGCCCCCACTGCTGAGAGAGATGGTCCGGCCTCCAGGGGTGAGGGGGAGGAGAGATGGCCATGTCCAGAAGGTCTGGGTACCACGTTCTCCTAGCCCAGTCTGGTGCGATCAGGATGATGGTTTCTCCATACCTCTTCAACCTCCTGATCAATAGAGGAATGACGGGAATCGTCAGAAACGCACAGGGGAGCTGGAAGTTCCAGTCCACTTCCAGTACGTCCCCCAGTGCTCTTCTCAGAGGAAATTCCGTGGAGCAGAAAAGTGTGCAATTCCTGTTCAAGCTGGAGATGAACGGATCCACTTGAGGGGTTCCCCAGAGTGGTCCACAGTATCAGGTGGGACAAAAGGTTTGGTTGTCTACAAAGAACTTGCATCTGAAAGGGAGAACGAAATGTAGCCCAAGATTTGTTGGTCCGTTTGAAGTTGAAAGAGTCATTAATCCAGTGGCAGTCAGATTAAAATTACCTCCTAACATCAGAAGTCATCCTACTTTTCATGTGAATTTATTAAAACCTTGTGTGAAGGGAATTAATTTAGGAAAATCTCCACCGGCTGTTATTACTGAGGACAATGGGGAAGAGTATGAGGTTAAGGAGATTCTTGATTCCAGGTTGGTTAGAGGACATCTTCAGTATCTCATTGATAGGAATGGGTATGGGCCGGAAGAAAGATCATGGGAAGATCAGGTAGATGTACATGTCCCTTGGTTGGTGAGAAGGTTTCATAGAAGGTTCCCTACTAAACCAGGCCCTGAGACAGGGCTTTGTGGAGGGGGTACTGTCGGGCCTGTGGGCTGGAATAGGCCTGTAGTGATTCACAGGATAGGAGGTTGTTTCTTTAAGAGTTGGTTTTCCAAGTTAAGATGGAGGAATGCAGGGTTTCCCAAGTTAAAATGGAGGAATGCTGAGCTTATCTGATTGGCTGGGAGAACGATGGTTTGGGTACTTGGCTAGTGTGCAGGATTCTATAACTGCCTTTCATTCCCTAGAACCTCAGTGACAGGTTGTGTGTTAAAGTTTTCCTTAATTTAAGGCCTTATCGAGAGACCAGAGAAAGCATCATAAGTAAGAAATCAACAGTAGCTGAGGAAATCGTTTTCTGAAGACTGCAGGTGGAAGCGTTACATTTTGTATACAAAGAAATCAGAGAAAGTAATGATAATTGTACTAGTTGTTCATAGGTAGTATAAAAAATATAAGAAGCTGAATCTATATTTAAAGAAGTTTAAGCTGAGAAGTTTGTTGTCAGCAGCTACAGATTTAATCTACTGTAAATACGTTAGCAAGACATTGGGCCTCATTACGAGTCTGGCGGTAACCGAGGCGGTAAAATCGCCTGGTTACCGCCGGACTCGTTTTACCATTCCGCCTCTGTGATTCCTGGAATTACTGGGGCATTACAACCCCGGTTTTCCGGGAATCACGGAGGCGGAATGGTGTTAATCCCCATTCCCATTGAGTCCTCTGGGACTCAATCGGAATGGGGATCATGGAAACACCGGCAGCATCTCGTAATGCGCCTGCAGGAGTTGTGATCGCCCGGCATGGAAACAACGGTGGCGGCGGGTTTACCGCCACTGTTGTTTCCATACCGGGCGATTTGTAATGAGGTCCATTGAGTTTGCATGAAACGTTGACAGCGCGAGAAAGAAGCGCGTGTGTTTTAAGTGTGCGTGCTTCATCTGAAGTTGGGCGCGAGTTTGGAGTAATTAAATGCGTGTGTTTTGAAGTGCGTGGATTTTTGAGCCGTCGCGAGCGCGAGGCTACATTATTTTGGCAGCGCGAGAGAGAGGCGCGTGTAAATTGTTTATATTCTAAGTAGCGTGCAGGTTTCTTGTGCGCGCGTCTTTGAGAGGATTTGTTTTGCGTGCGTTCTACTTTTCCACGGATTACTAACAGTGCGTGCAAATAAATACTCAATTACCTCAGTTATCGTGCTAAAGCGGCTGTGGTGGCAAGATACTTTCTGAAGGGCACTGCAAGACTAAGAACTATGAAAGCAGAGCAATAGAAAGAGGACAGCCATTCTTAAAGGGGTCTTTCATTCTTAAAAGAAAGGGTTTTCAACAATATACATTTCTCTTGGTAGTGAAGTGACATTACTTATGCATTTGCCAGAAGAAATGATATAGCATTTGCAAGTTCAGCAGAAAACAAGAGTTCATTCAACAGAAGTAGAAAGCAAAGGAACTTTGGCTGCTCAGCATTATAAGCAAAAGTTAAGTAGAGCATTCCATTTCTACAATCTCAATCTGGTTTTAATGCACAGTTACAGAACTGTTCCAGCTTGTTGATATTGTGTGTGTAGAGTCAAACCTTTGAACTCATAATTTCTAGTAAAGATGAAACTGGAAACTCATTTTCACATGTAAAAAGTCTAAACTGAACAATCCAGCCTCTAAGCAGTTTGCAGTGGCTTAGCAGGTAAAAGTCTTTCACTTAAGTAACATTTGCCCAAAAGATATTAGTTACACAGTATAATTATAACCAGGTATATATTTTTTCACTACAGATTCCAAGGACAGCCAGGAGGTTGAGCGTCTGCAGTTTTCTCGTTTGTTGTTTTCTCCACTCCCCTTTTCCCTTCCTTGGGGTTTTCTTCTCAGCTAAATTTAGTTAGGTTGAGCAGGGAACTCTTTGTAAGGGTCTGTGGGATCTGCATCAGGTCCTGCAGAATTACGACATGCCAGTCCTGACAGTGAGCCCCCCCACACCATGGGGACCCCTGCTACACCAATGGTCATACGTACCCCTGAGGAGGACGGTGGCAGTTGACAGTGTCCCAATTCCTGACACCTTTGTGCCAGCGTGTGTTTTTGCAGTTCACACTCATTTCATGTCTCCTTTGTAAGATGCTAATCAGAATGTCCCTTTTTCATCAAGGAAGAAGGCATTGAAACCAGAAAACCAACCGAGAAACCAAAAAGGAAGCCTGGGACATAGGGCCTCTCCATGCCACTACAGTCAATGCAGAACGTTGTCAGAGCTACAGGTCACCAAGCGATCCAACCCCAGAAAACAGTGGCTGCCCCAGTGTGATGGAAAACCAGTGCCGGTAAAATGGACAAACAGGAGAGAGAGAGAGAGAGAGGGAGGGAGGGCTGCGGGGTGAAGCCACAATGCCACATGGTAGACAGAAGAGCTGTGTGGTATCACCATGAAGAACACGCAACAATGGATAAATGCCCTAGACCACCAGGGAACAAAGAGGTACCAGCACCCTCAAGCCTACAAAACGTTTAACTTCAACCAAAGCACCTGGATCCCAATTTTAAACATTGCCCTTCCCAGGCTGCCATTGTGTTTGTTGCACAGCAAAGTCATGCGGAGGAAGTGGGTGGGATTTCACCCCCTTTTTGTGATGACATGCTCAACGTATCCTGGATGGGGAAGGCAGGGCCAGATTGACCAGGGAGAGAGAACCAATCACCAGAGGGAATGGGCTATGAGAGGGGGCCACAGGAAGCAGGAAGTGTGGGTTATTCGGGTGAGGTCAGAGGAGGTGTAGGTGCAAGATAAACAGACCAGCAGGAAAGAGGAAGGAGTGGCAGATTGTGGATGAGACTTGTGGAGAAGGTGGGTCATTGGTTATTGAGTGAAAATGGTACTGCTGTGTGACTGTGCGTGTATGAGTGGCAACTGTTTGCAGAACATATCTAGTGTAAAGAGGGATTGTGAAGTGCATGTTACTGAGTGAAAGGAGGGTGATTGAGTAGTAGTAGTGAGGAGGGAGTAGTAGTACCGTGGAGGAGGTAGTAAGTACTGACATCTAAGGATGGAGTTAACAGAAGTCGTAGGAGGATTGAGTGACATCAGAGAAATGGAAGAGAGAGAGGGAACCGATGTGGGTGGATAATGGAGGGCAGGGTAGTACAAAGACAGGCAGGAAGAAATGAGAGTTTGAATATGACTGTATTGGACAGAGCAGGGACTGTTAGGAAGTTCCTGAGGGAGTATAGTCAGGCCACATTCAGCAATCTACAGTAATTAAAGTCAGCTTCAGACAGTAGGGGGCCAATATTCTGTAGGCAGTAACCTGTGGGTTAAGGACACCTGGGTTAGGGAAGAGGGACATAACAAGACAGGAGAAAGAGGGACAGCTATATGGGCCCATTCAAGAATGAATAAAAACACTTAAACTGCCTCAGAGAGTTGGAATGATTTTTGTGTCATCTGTGACAAGTTCTACTGGGATGTTATAAGCAGACTCAATGAAGACATAGAAAAGTGAACATTAAAGTGGCAGGCATTTAAGATGTAGAGAAAACGTTGCCAGTTGACACAGCATGATGTGAGGAAGTGTGTGCACACTGTCCAGTTGTAAATGGGAAACTGAAGAAAAAGAAATGCTTTCATGGCAATGGCAACTTTGCTGGATCCATGGGTGAATACACATCCATAGTGGTGTCTGCATACCAGTGTTGAAATGTTCTTATAAGAAGGCAACAAGTTCCCAAAGGATAAAAAGAGAGTCGAGACAAGGATATGAGTAAAGGGTGATGGCAGCTGATACTACTTATTAGCCAGATGTCAACTCCCCCTCAGAATGCTCCTCTTGAACCGGCACTGCTCAAAGTGTTAGACTTTGTTCAGTTCATCACATCACTTGTGCAAATACATATGTTGTGTACTATTTATTTGAAGTTTGTTTATGAACCACAATGGTCAAATTGGAAACCAGGCATGTATATGTTTTAACCTAGCTCCCCAAGATCACACTTGCACTCTTTTTACCTGCCGTCTGCTAACTTCTATGCCTCTTTCTACTTCCATTGTTGCTGCTGCCATTTCCTGTTGGTGATTGTGCCTCAGCTGGTCGATTGATGCTGCATGTTGATGATTAAGCTCTGACCGCAAGGAAGCTATTTAAAAAAAGGAAAACATAGCTTTACTGGGGAATATGTATCTATTACGTATTGGCATAACTCACAATCCCATTACAGTGCAGAGATAAAAATCATTAAACATCTTAGTCAAATGAGAACAAGTGGGTTACTTGTTAAGCTGTCACTCTTTAACAATCTGTCTTTACTGAATGCACAATCTGGTTGGGATCTGCAACCTTATACAATCCAAAACCTTGTTTTTAAAACCAAAATGTACATAACACCCATCATCAACATGTGTAGTTTGAGCCTGGAGGAGACTGGAAAAACATCACATTTGACCTCCCTTAAATATTAGTGACAAAACGCTGTAATGCTATTTAAGGGACACTACTAGGAGCTCATATCAAACGTGATGCATGGGTGCATCCCGTGAATAATTGTCTACTTTTGGCCCAGCCTTTCTGAGCTTATGCTGTAAAATAACGGTCATGGAGATAACAAGCAAAGCAATGCCTGTGGGGGTTCTTCACAATGTGTTTTTATGTTTGCATCTCATTTAGCATTGTAAGGCCCAGGATCCCGGAATTGCTCAGTCGGCATTATGTGCAGAGTTTCTTATCAAAGATTTCCTCCTTATCCTAATAAATACTAATAATAATTAAACAGTGAAGAATGTTATTCCCATTGAAAGATCATAGCTGAATGTACATCTGAAAACTATATTGTGTTCATGGTAGAAGTGAAAGACCCCCTCAGGGCAGAAGTGCTGATTGGCATTAGATGTTAGTTACCCTAAAACAGGCAACAAGGTGAATTTCTAGTAAACAACTTGGCATAAGGTAGTAAACAGCAGGTGTTAAGCATCGGTAGTCAACTAGTCCAAAGAGCAGATCACAAAAGGTGTGATTGGTAATTAAAAGATGAAAGTCAAAAATGTAAGTGTGATACAGGAAGATTTAGGGCCAGATTCTCAAAAAGAGGCGCAAAGGAACGGAGCGAAGAGAATGCACTCTTTTCATTTGCGCTACTTTCAGAAATGCTCAAGTCACCTTATTGTCAAAGGTGGCCTCAGCATTTTAGAACAGGCTGAACAATAATGCCAAGACGCGCTGCCCAGCAGCCTTGCATACATTAGTCACAGGTATATGCTCCAGACACTAATGTATGACAGGCTCCCAGCAACCACGTGCACTATCGACTATCAACAGGGCAGTCAAAACAACCCGTCTTAAATCAGTAAATAAGACTGTGCAGGAATGTAGGAGATACAACTATCTTAATATATTATGGAAGTAAATATTAAAAACAAACTTCAAAACAATTGTAACAAATATTATAACAAAACATGTCTGAATACCCCAACACAACGCTTTTTGGCAGCAAAATGCTCTCCTAAAATGAGAAGGAACTCATATCGCATAAAATCTCTGCATTGTGGTATGTACACAAGGCACAAATCAACCATCTTGAATCAGTTCCTGAGACCAGTCAAGAACGTTTGTCCAAATAATGAACCCCTCCCTGTTGCCTCTCCACATCCCAACCATCTCCCACCCCCACGACATGCTGCACCCTTTCCACACCTCCCTCCCTCCCGCCCTCTCTCCCTCCCCATTTACCTCCCAGTCCAGAACTGTGAGCTCCCGTCCCAGCGCTCGGTCCCTCTCACAGCCAGTATAGAAATAAAAAAGGGACACAGTCCCATTTCTGTTTACCATGCCAGCAGCATCTTGTTTTTTTTTGGTTTGTTTTTTTTAACTGCGATTGGACTTGCGTAATGTGCACCGAGACTATCTCCAAAGAAAAGAAATGGAGTTGTGACTAGCAATAATCCCCTATCGGCGGTATGGGGGGGCACAGAGGGCCTGTAACTGAATGGAGCCCTGGCTGAGGCTCTTGCTTTAGTCAGGCATGCCTAGTCTCGGGTTGGCTGGCCAATACCGGCTGTGTACGCCCCCCATAAGCCAAGGTGAATGCTACATTAATGTTGGTGTAGCTCCCAGTGCTATAGGTCTGCAAATGGTACTGCTAATGATCCTAGTACAAGTGATCATTCAGATGATGACTTGTCTAATGCAACTATTACAACTGTCAGTACTGTTGATGTTGAAGTTTTATTTGTTCTTGAAAACCCGATAGATTTGCAAGTTGGCTAAGTTGGAGTCAGACAAAGTAGAAAAATGAAAGACAACCTTTTTCAGCTAGAATTTGCAAGGCTGACTGAGCGTCAAAACTTCTTCACAGGGTCTGGGAATGGTTCTGGGTCCCCCTCGCATCCTAGTTTGATGAAGTGTCTATGTTGGAAAGAATGATACCATAGAATGGTTAACTGTGGTTGAATTTGCTTGTGAAGCAAAAGAAGTTGTTGAGACGGTTAAGGTTGCTTGGCTTCTCAGCAGGGTTCCTCGGAGTGAGTATGGTGCCATTATGGAATTGCCTAGAGCTGGTACAAAATATTTCAACAGACTTAAACTTACTTAAAAAGGTGAATGCCACTTGGGCCACCTATGTGGACGACTCCCTTAAAAATATATGTGGGTGGGTTGAAGGCCATAAGGTAACCACCTTTGCTGGCATGAGGAAACCTGTCATGCACATTTTTGTTTCCTAGAACATAAGCAACATTTAAATGATTCAAAGGATTTAGACGCTAAGAAATATGCTATTGCTGAATGCCTGTCAGTTTCCCAAAGAGTGTCCCAAAAGGACACAGCAGCCCCTCAGAAGTCTGAGGAGCAGAAAAAGCAGAAAGAGAAGGTGGATGGTTCTGATAAGGCCCACAAAAAGTATTATGGAAGGTGTGCCAAATTGAGCTCATGGAAAGTGTAATGGGACTCCTTAGTCCAAACAACGGGCATCCTTCTTACCATTCTCTTTGACCAAAGGTGTAAGGCATGAGGTTACATTGGTGTCCCTCAATTCCTGGGAGAAACAAGTTGCTGAAGAGTTTGCTACCATTGCAGATAATACAAGTGCTATTTCAAAGATAGTGTACTGGTAGATATCAGAGAGATTGGGGCCAGTCAAACTGTGGTGGATTCCACAATGGTACCCACAGAAGAGATGGACAGAGCTCCTCTTAGGCCCAGCAAGTTGGTCAATGGCCCCACTAAGTAATGCCTCTCACTTTAGCTGTAAATGGAGGAGTGGATATGATTTCTGTGAGGGTTCGGAGGCAGGTCCCAAGTAGAGGTCTGCTAGGTAACAACCTCCTTAAAGAGGTAGGTGTTGTAGGTAACAGAGAAGAACAAGTTACTTACCCCTAGTAATGTTCTTTCGACTGGATGTTCCTCCCACATATTCCTCATCTTATGATATGATATCTTCCAGCTTCAGTTGCTTTGGAATTTTCTTTCAACAGAGGGCGCTGTGCATTGATGCAGTGGACTTGATGTCCCTCGAGATCTTCCATCCCTCAGTGGACATCATCATTGGTATATATAGCAAGCGCAGCGCCCGCTGGCTTAGTTCCATTTTCATGCCTTCTCCATGCAGAGTTACCAGCCCCAGTGAGTGCTAGACTGTACTACACTTTAAAAGAGTGTAAAAGTGTAATGCCTGGAACTTCTACAGCGGAGTACGCTGGGAGGGACGATGAAGAATACTTGGGAGGTACATCCAGTCGAATTAACGTTACCAGGGGTAAGTAACTTGTTCTTTAAATGGATTGTGTCCTACCATGTATTCCTCATCTTATGATAGAGTCCCAAAGCAGTGTTAGGTTTTGGAGGTGGCATTAAGAATTTTCAGTTTCAAGATTTGTCATGGATCGAGTATAAGACTGCTTTCCCAAATCCTCCTTCCTGGATAGAGGATGAATCTAGACAGTAATACTTTGTAAAAGTATGATTGGTAGACCAAGTGGCTGCCGCCCAAATGCCTTTATCAGCCCCCTTTTTGAAAAGCAGAAGATGTTGCCATGCCCCTTGTGGAATGGGCTCTTAGGCCTTCTGGGGGATCTTTCCCGGCTACTCTGTAGTACTCTGAAATAGCCAGAATGATCCATCTCGACCCAGTTTGCGTCGAGTGTACCCAATGAAAAGCTTGTCATGTGACATATCTTTGTTACCTGAGAAATGTAAAAGCTCAAAGCCCTTCTGGGATCTTTGCCAGAATGAGGGGGCAGATGGAAAGTTGTAAGCAACATTTTCTGGGCTAGATGGAAAACAGACACAATTTGTGGCAAAAAAGAAGGTTTAACCCTAAGGACAACCTTGCCTTTATGAAAAAAAGTAAATGGAGGCTTACTAGATAAGGCCTGCAACTCACTCACCATGCAGGCTGATGTTAACGCAACTAACAGAATGGTTCTCAATGTTAGCAGTCTTAATGGACATGAGTGGAGTGGTTCAAAGGGTTGGTCCGCTCTCCTTCCTTGAGAGCGGACCAACCCTTCCCTCACTTTAGGCAAAATACCATAAACTGGCTTGTTGCCAAGGACCTCTAACACCCTGGATTGTCTATATGTTGTCAATTGTAGCTATTGACTCCTTGGCACTGTAACCACTGCCACTGACTGATATTTGATTCTACTTTGCACTTGTATTGCTTTATCCATTGTATTATTATGTATATACTATCTATTCTTACTATGTACAAATGAATTGTAAACGTTGTAACTCATTCAACTGTAACTATTGTAACTCACGCTTAAAGTATACTTGTAATCTTGTCTAAATGTGCTCAGATACCTTCGGGTTTGGCGCGCAATACAAATAAATAAACAAACACATCAGAAATGTTAATACCAGAATAAGATCCCAAATTGGGACTTGAAAATGTGTAGGGAGGAACACATTAGTGAGCCCTTTAAGAAATTGCATGATCAATGGTATTTTGAAATATTATACCGCTTCCGAGATGTGCTTACAGATTGAAAGTGCTGCCAAGTATCATTTAATGGCCCCAATCTGGAGCCCCAAATTAGCCAAATGTAACAATAAAGATAACACTATCGGTGTATTGCATTGAAAAGGGTCCACACCCTTTTTCCTACACAAGCTACAGAATTTGTTTCAACGGCAGCGGTAAAAGGATTTCGTTGCTGGCCTTCTGGCCGAAAGCAAAATCTCCATTACGCCATCTGGGAGGTCCCAATCCTTATATCTCAACCTCTCAGAAACCATGCCTGAAGGTTGAGTGTCTTGACCTCTGGATGGAGACCCCACTCTCCTCTTGCGAGAGAAGGTCCTCTCTTTGTGGACGAGGTACTGCAGGGCAGATGGACATGTCCAGAAGGTCCAGGTACCATGTCCTCATGGCCCAATCCGGAGCAATAAGGATCATGGAATTCCTGAACATTCTCAATCTCCTGATCACGTGAGGGGGATTGGAGGAAACGCATACAGAAGCAGAAACTCCCAGTCCTCTACGAATGCTCCTCTTGGGGGAAATTCCCTGGAGCAGAACAGTTCACACTTCCGGTTGACACTGGTCGCGAACTGGTCTATCTGAAGGGTTCCCCAAAGGGTGAAGATCTCTTGAAGGACTTCCTGAGCTAGTTCCTACTCGTGGGAGACTGTGCTCTGCTTGCTCAGCGTCCACCGCGTGTTTTCCTATCTGGCTAGGTGAACTGCTGATAGGGAGATTCCTTCTTGAATTGCCAAGAATGAGATATGTTTTTCCTCTCTGTACAGTGGTAGTGACCCTACACCACCTCTCTTTTTGAAGGTAGTACATGGCCACTGTGTTGTCCGTCATTATCAGGACATTCTTTCCCCATACAGAGGGCAGAAAGGCATTCAGCGCTAGTCTGATTGCCCTCAGCTCCAAAAGGTTGATGTGTAGTTTGGATTCCATGAGTGAGGCATCCTTAACTACTGTTATTTCCGGCCATGGTTGCCAAAAAGGTTCTCCCTTCAGAATATTGTCCTTGCAGGCCCACCACAGAAGATCCTGTGCGGCTCTTTGGAATCTGAAGTAGGTCTGACACCTTGCCGAGAACTGAGACCACTACACCTTGTGTAGCGAGGATTTTCCCCAAGGATGCATCCATGACTGAATTGGAGTCTTTGAGATGGTATCTTGTGGGACTTCTTATAATTAAGTTAGAAGCACAGTCTGTAGAGAGAATGGCAGGTTATTCTGAGATGTTCCAGGGCGTGTTCGGGATACCAAGCCCTGATCAGCCAATCGTCCTGGTAGGGGTAGACATTAATCCCTCCATCTCCTGAGAGTTGCTGCCACCACCACCATCACCTTGGTGAACATCCTCGGGCGCAGGTCAACCCAAATGGCAGAACTCAAAACTGATAACGAGAACCGCCAACTGTGAACCTCAGGTAATTTTTGTGCTTGTGATGGATCGGCACATGACAGTAAGTGTCCCGAAGTTCCAATGACACCATCCAATCCTGAAGCTGGAGGGCCTGAAGGATCTGAGAAAGTGTGACCATTTTGAACTTGTCCTTCCCGAGGAAGCTGTTCAAGCGTCTCAAGTCCAAAATGGGTCTCAATCCTCTGTCCTTCTTGGGGATTAAGAAATATGGAGAGTACCACCCTTTGTTCCTCTCTGTTACAGGTTCTGGTTCTACAGCACCTTTCTCTAGCAGGCTCAATATTTCCTGCTCAAGGACCGGATCTGGAACTTTGAAAGAGTGGCTCTCCGGTGGATGGTCCTGAGGCCTCTTTAGAAAGGGAAGGCAGTAACCCAGGGCTACTGTTTCCAATTCCCATGCATCTGAAGTAATGCCTCGACATTCTTTCAGACACAGTGAGAATCTGCCTCTCACCGGGGTCTTGTGGGTCAAGACCTCAGAGAAGTTTTGAGGCAGCTGAAGCAGTAGCTGATGGTAAAGTAGCCGTTGCTTGGACGGGCTTTGCACCTCTCACTCGTCCACCACGAGGGAATCATCTCAGACCCCTTTGACTAGCCAGTCCTCTCGCTCTTCCAACTGAGTAGAAGTGAAAGGACTTACCCCTCCAAGATGATCCACTAGGATGTGAGGATTGTGGCTGTCTGATGGCAGCTCCAAGGGACTTGCCTTTGAGGTCTGCAGCTTCTTTAGACTTTCTCTAGAATTTCGTCGTATTTGCTTCCAAACAGGTGGGTATCGTCAAAGGGCATGTTAAGGAGCCTGGCCTGCACGTCCGGAGCAAATCAGTTGAGTCCAATCCTGATTGCAAAGACTCACACATAGCCTCCTTGCCGTCTCTTACAATGCTCAGGAAGCCGTCTCTCTCTTCCCCTTCAGGAATATGGTCAGCCGCCATAGCTAGACAGTCCCACAGGGTGAATGTGAATTTTGCTATATAAGTGGAATTTGCTGACTTAAGCGCTGCGCTTCTGGCAGAAAATACCTTTCTTTCTCAAGCGTCGAAACGCTTATCATCCATATCTGGTTGGATGGTAGGGTATGCAGTCTGTTTCGAGGTTGACATCAGTGCCTGAAAAAACAGGTTTTCAGGTGTTGGGTGTGTTGACAGGTAGATAGGTGTCATGGACCCAGACCAAGTCCAGCAACCCCGGAAGCAGGCATCAAGTTATCCTAAGCAAGCCCAACAACCCTGCTAGGGGCTATTTGGGTCCAGTCCTGGCGCCTATGGCGCCAGGCTCATATGGAGAGTCAGTTCTGGCGCCATAGGCGCCAGGCTCACAGATTAAAACTTTCCTGATGCAGACCATGCTGCAAACTTACCTGATGCAGACCATGCTGCAAGAGCTCCAAGCCAAAAGAGGCTTGGAAGGGACTACTTTACTTAGGGACTATTTGTTTACTCGGGCGAGGCTGGGGAGGAATACTTACTTGGGACTACTTTGGAGGCTATTTAAACCACGCCCGAAGAGCAGCACAGGCTTCGCGTTGTTCTGCATCCAGCAGCGTAACACTCACCGTGCCAGCAAGTCTGCATCCAGCCTTCTGCCACGCCCGCCTCGAGTTTGGAGCTCCTAGAAAAAGGGAGAAAGAAGGAGAAAAGGTTAGAACAAGAGCAATACCTTTGATCCTTACCTGAATTCCCGATCCATCGCGCCTTCGAGCTGGAAGAAAGAAGTTATTTTATGACCGTCGCCTCGCCTGCTGCAGCGCCGCGCTGAACTCACCGGCCTTCGCAGCATCTTCACATTCCACCGCATCCTCCTGCATGTTCCCGCCGCACTCCAGCACCTAAGGAGGAGACAAGAACAGCAAGGTGAGCCAAGGGAATACACAGAGGAATATTAGTTACCCCCCCATAGACTTACCTGATTTTACCACCGGGGGTACTATTCCTCTTCACGGGTTGGCGCAGCTTCCACTGCATCTTCGCCGAGCCCCGGCCCCTAAGGGGAAACAAAAGGACAGCAAGGTGAAACAAAGGGACTAACAAGGGGAACCCTCCTCACCACAATAGACTTACCTGATTTTACCGCCAGAGGTATTATTTCCCGAGACTTCATACTTTCTCTCAGCGCCTGAATAAGGGAGAAAGCAACAGGTTACATATTGGCATTATTTTATCGAACTGTGTTGGAAATACAAATCCTTACCAGAATACTACCGGTTGCCACAAGGAACTTTTCATTAGGGTCAAGCTGCAACCTGCAAGGAATCGGACAAGAGTGAAAGTCAGGCATTTGAACTCTTACGAACTTTATACTTACGGCATCTTGCCGGGAATCTCAGAGTCAATATTGTTCTGGAGCTCACCAATTCCTTCGAGCCAGTGAAGCAACTGGTTTTCAACGCGCCCCTGTGCTCAATGCAGGATGGAGAGCTCATCTTTTCAAACCATCAGGTGAGACTATAAGGGGGACATCAAAGGTGATCTGTGGGGAGAACAGCGGGGTGGGGGGATATACGCTCAACTCCATGGGTGGTTAATGCCCTTTCTCCATTTGCAGAAGAATATTCCTACGGACCAAGCAAATGAACCTAGGTGGGCCAGTCCAGTCTGTCATCTCGGCCCTACGTGTCACATTGGTGGAGACCGCAGCTGTCCAGTTCCGATCGACGCCTCTGTGGGAGCCAGGTGAGCGTAACAATAGGGTTGCTACGAGATGGTCTATATTTTTGGGTGAAATTTCTGTTCACCGCAAGGCTCGACTCAGGAACCTCCCAATTTGCCAAAGCCTGTTTCTGGAGAGCTACATGAAAAGGAAGTATGGGATACTTTTGCGGACCTTTATCCAAAATATATGTTTGGTCGTCTTGCTCGAACAGTGGAGCAGGTCTGCCCCATCCCATAAAGTCAATGGGCCTCATTACAATGAGGGCGACCACGATATGAACGGTGCCGGTAAGGGATCGGCACCATTCATACCGGGCAGCCACATTACGGGTCCTGCAGCGGGTCCCACTCTGGACGCCTGGTCAGACCAGACGTCCAGAGAGTGACCCGCTAGCAGTACAGGATGCTAACAACGGCTCTGTTATTAACAGGGCTGTTAGCATCCTCCCCATTTCCATTGAGCCCTATAGGGGCATGGCAACCTCCAAACCCGTAATGAGGCTCAATGACCCCACTCATCGGATGCCTATAAGAAGCAACAGAGCATGGTTTCCCGGATTTGGCTTGCCAAATTCCATCTCAGGTGAAGTGTCGATCCCACTAGCTGACTGCAAATTTTCATACAAGCACTTTAGCCTGTATTCTTCTCAAAAAAGGCTTTCCTGGACATTAGGCATGCTTAATTCCAATTCAAATGGTGGAGTTTTGTGATCTGAAGGTTCGTACTCTTCATAAATTCAGGATAAAAAACTTACAAACATCTGTCTTTGGTGCTGGTTTCTAAGATTTTTGAATTTCTTTAGGCTTAGAAGGTAAAGGTGTTGATGGGTTTTATCAAAGGCGGCGATGATCTCGACACTAACGATGTCAACGATGTTGATGTCGATGGTGTCGATGCTAAAGGCGTCGACATCTTGGATGCCTTTTCCATTGATCTTATCTTCGACGAAGCCCTCAAAGGGCTTCACCATTGACTCGAAAGAGTCTTTGATGATTTTTGTTGTGTCTAAATCTCGAATGATTTTAAGGGGTCTCGAGCTTACGTCCCGGGCTCAAGGGCGCACAGGATGTAGCCTTAGGCCTTTCCTTGTCTGCCCTAGGTGGCTCGACAGGAGCATGGTTTTTACGTTTTCCTTCAAGGGGGTTGGAGCCTCTATCTCGAACATTTTCAGCATTTCTTGCCTGAAATGTTCCCATTGAGCCAGAGTAAAAGATTTGGTTGGACAGGATATACTCCTTTCCAGGGAGGAATCCAATGAACTCGAAGTAGGCTATCTATAATGCCTTTTTTTCGACTTCCTTGAAGATGACGAGGAATGATGAACCCGCTCCTGGAGCATGAGCATTTTTTTCTTACCTTTTCCTTCAAGGAGAGTCCCCTCCTCACTCGTCGGGTGATCGTTTATTCGATGGAGTCATCAAAGGAGTTTTTTTAGGGGGGGCCTATCCACCACTAGATTCCTTTAGGCTCTTTTGGAGCCTTACCCATCATCGACTGACAGGATTCACAGGCCGCTGTCTTATGTTGGACGCCAAGGCATAAGACACACCCAATGTGGATCCGTGAGGAACATCTTGGTGCTGCAGTTGTAGCACTTTTTAAACCCAGTCTTCGGGGTTAAAGGTGCTGAAGACGAGGCCATACTACTCGAATGAAGTTTTCTCACAAAAGAAACTGAAGCGTGTTGTAATTCTTTGAAGCATTAGCTACGGGAAAAACAAAACTAAAGCAACGGGAATTGTGTGTGCTATATATACTGATGATGGCGTGGACTTGGAGATGGAAGCTCTCGAGGGACATCGAGTTGACTGCATTGATGCAGAGCGCCCTCTATCGAAAAAATTGTAAAATATTATGTTTTTGGGAAAGATGGTCTACTTTACAATCAACCTGTAGGATTTCCAGCAAGTTTTTCACGGCATAAGATCCACAAACCAATTGACTCATGGACAGATTCAACAGGATGTGGAAAAGCATAACAGGAGCTCTTGAAGAGCTTGACAATTCCATCCTGACTGATGCGCAGCCACACATGAATAGATCAAAGCATGAGCTTGGAGTCTAGATCTCTAAAAAATCCATGGTCGCTCCCATGTGCACATCTATTGAAGTATGAGCTTACAAAATTTCCTTTCCCTGGTATATGACTCCCCAGAGACTGCACAAAATAAATATATCCAATCTCATCCCCATCCTGCTGTAGTAATCCGCACGATGTGGGGAACCTTGCCCATAAGTGATGGGGTTGCCCCAAATAATAAACATTTTGGAAAGAGGTTCTTGCCCAAATAAACGAAATAATAGGAAATAATCGGAATAATGGCAATACAACTGACTTTAGATGTGCCAGTAATAATGTGGGGTGTGGGGTGGAACAGATGCACACTACAGGTTTGCCTGCCAGAGCTGCTATGCCGACAGGGCAGACCCTGCCGAACACAGCGGCCACGGTAAGCAAGCCGTAACAGAAGCACTGGCACCGTTATTAATGGTGCTGGTGCTTCTGTGTTCCCCATTCCCATTTACCAGCGCCTGACTTTCCGGAACACCAGGGTTGTAATCCCCTAGTGTTACCGGCAAGCTAGGCACCAGTAAATCTTACAAGTCCAGCGGAAACCCACCGGTATCACCTCACAGGTAAATCCTGCCCCTCTCCCAATGTAGCCTCTTCCCCTCTCGGAGCAATTACATAACGCGCATATATATGAGCTTAAGGCCAATAAAATAAAAGCCATTGGGCCTCATTACGAGTTTGGAGGTAGCCATGCAGTTCTTAGCGGTATGTCCCCATTCCCATTGAGCCCCTATACTTGTAACCTTGTGTAAATGTGCTCAGATACCTTCGGGTTTGGCGCGCAATACAAATAAATAAACAAACACATCAGAAATGTTAATACCAGAATAAGATCCCAAATTGGGACTTGAAAATGTGTAGGGAGGAACACATCAGTGAGCCCTTATTAACAGGGCTGTTAGCATCCTCCCCATTTCCATTGAGCCCTATAGGGGCATGGCAACCTCCAAACCCGTAATGAGGCTCAATGACCCCACTCATCGGATGCCTATAAGAAGCAACAGAGCATGGTTTCCCGGATTTGGCTTGCCAAATTCCATCTCAGGTGAAGTGTCGATCCCACTAGCTGACTGCAAATTTTCATACAAGCACTTTAGCCTGTATTCTTCTCAAAAAAGGCTTTCCTGGACATTAGGCATGCTTAATTCCAATTCAAATGGTGGAGTTTTGTGATCTGAAGGTTCGTACTCTTCATAAATTCAGGATAAAAAACTTACAAACATCTGTCTTTGGTGCTGGTTTCTAAGATTTTTGAATTTCTTTAGGCTTAGAAGGTAAAGGTGTTGATGGGTTTTATCAAAGGCGGCGATGATCTCGACACTAACGATGTCAACGATGTTGATGTCGATGGTGTCGATGCTAAAGGCGTCGACATCTTGGATGCCTTTTCCATTGATCTTATCTTCGACGAAGCCCTCAAAGGGCTTCACCATTGACTCGAAAGAGTCTTTGATGATTTTTGTTGTGTCTAAATCTCGAATGATTTTAAGGGGTCTCGAGCTTACGTCCCGGGCTCAAGGGCGCACAGGATGTAGCCTTAGGCCTTTCCTTGTCTGCCCTAGGTGGCTCGACAGGAGCATGGTTTTTACGTTTTCCTTCAAGGGGGTTGGAGCCTCTATCTCGAACATTTTCAGCATTTCTTGCCTGAAATGTTCCCATTGAGCCAGAGTAAAAGATTTGGTTGGACAGGATATACTCCTTTCCAGGGAGGAATCCAATGAACTCGAAGTAGGCTATCTATAATGCCTTTTTTTCGACTTCCTTGAAGATGACGAGGAATGATGAACCCGCTCCTGGAGCATGAGCATTTTATTCTTACCTTTTCCTTCAAGGAGAGTCCCCTCCTCACTCGTCGGGTGATCGTTTATTCGATGGAGTCATCAAAGGAGTTTTTTTAGGGGGGGCCTATCCACCACTAGATTCCTTTAGGCTCTTTTGGAGCCTTACCCATCATCGACTGACAGGATTCACAGGCCGCTGTCTTATGTTGGACGCCAAGGCATAAGACACACCCAATGTGGATCCGTGAGGAACATCTTGGTGCTGCAGTTGTAGCACTTTTTAAACCCAGTCTTCGGGGTTAAAGGTGCTGAAGACGAGGCCATACTACTCGAATGAAGTTTTCTCACAAAAGAAACTGAAGCGTGTTGTAATTCTTTGAAGCATTAGCTACGGGAAAAACAAAACTAAAGCAACGGGAATTGTGTGTGCTATATATACTGATGATGGCGTGGACTTGGAGATGGAAGCTCTCGAGGGACATCGAGTTGACTGCATTGATGCAGAGCGCCCTCTATCGAAAAAATTGTAAAATATTATGTTTTTGGGAAAGATGGTCTACTTTACAATCAACCTGTAGGATTTCCAGCAAGTTTTTCACGGCATAAGATCCACAAACCAATTGACTCATGGACAGATTCAACAGGATGTGGAAAAGCATAACAGGAGCTCTTGAAGAGCTTGACAATTCCATCCTGACTGATGCGCAGCCACACATGAATAGATCAAAGCATGAGCTTGGAGTCTAGATCTCTAAAAAATCCATGGTCGCTCCCATGTGCACATCTATTGAAGTATGAGCTTACAAAATTTCCTTTCCCTGGTATATGACTCCCCAGAGACTGCACAAAATAAATATATCCAATCTCATCCCCATCCTGCTGTAGTAATCCGCACGATGTGGGGAACCTTGCCCATAAGTGATGGGGTTGCCCCAAATAATAAACATTTTGGAAAGAGGTTCTTGCCCAAATAAACGAAATAATAGGAAATAATCGGAATAATGGCAATACAACTGACTTTAGATGTGCCAGTAATAATGTGGGGTGTGGGGTGGAACAGATGCACACTACAGGTTTGCCTGCCAGAGCTGCTATGCCGACAGGGCAGACCCTGCCGAACACAGCGGCCACGGTAAGCAAGCCGTAACAGAAGCACTGGCACCGTTATTAATGGTGCTGGTGCTTCTGTGTTCCCCATTCCCATTTACCAGCGCCTGACTTTCCGGAACACCAGGGTTGTAATCCCCTAGTGTTACCGGCAAGCTAGGCACCAGTAAATCTTACAAGTCCAGCGGAAACCCACCGGTATCACCTCACAGGTAAATCCTGCCCCTCTCCCAATGTAGCCTCTTCCCCTCTCGGAGCAATTACATAACGCGCATATATATGAGCTTAAGGCCAATAAAATAAAAGCCATTGGGCCTCATTACGAGTTTGGAGGTAGCCATGCAGTTCTTAGCGGTATGTCCCCATTCCCATTGAGCCCCTATACTTGTAACCTTGTGTAAATGTGCTCAGATACCTTCGGGTTTGGCGCGCAATACAAATAAATAAACAAACACATCAGAAATGTTAATACCAGAATAAGATCCCAAATTGGGACTTGAAAATGTGTAGGGAGGAACACATCAGTGAGCCCTTTAAGAAATTGCATAATCAATGGTATTTTGAAATATTATACCTCTTCCGAGATGTGCTTACAGATTGAAAGTGCTGCCAAGTATCCTTTAATGGTCCCAATCTGGAGCCCCAAATTAGCCAAATGTAACAATAAAGATAACACTATCGGTGTATTGCATTGAAAAGGGTCCACACCCTTTTTCCTACACAAGCTACAGAATTTGTTTCAACGGCAGCGGTATAAGGATTTCGTTGCTGGCCTTCTGGCCGAAAGCAAAATCTCCATTACGCCGTCTGGGACGTCCCAATCCTTATATCTCAACCTCTCAGAAACCATGCCTGAAGGTTGAGTGTCTTGACCTCTTGAGCCCCCCTATAGGGCTCAATGGGAATGGGGAGGTTGCTTACAACGGCCCTGTTGATAACAGGGCTGTTATCAGCATCCTGTACTGCTAGCGGGTCCTGCTCTGCACGTCTGGTCTGACCAGGCGTCCAGAGCGGGACCTGCTGCAGGACCTGTAATGTGGCGGCCTGGTATGAACGGTGCCTGTCCCTTACCAGCACCGTTCATACCGTGGCCACACACGTTGTAATGAGGTCCATTGCCTTGCAACACATCTAAAGCAAGAGAATCATGAACAATACTTTCATGCACTACATTCTCAAAAGCATCTATTAATGAGAGACGCTCAATCAGCCATCTCTTCTGTCACAACATCTTGCCTATCTCCTGCTCTGCTTTTGCGTCTTAGGGCAGATCTCTCCTTCCCAGGCTGGAATCTTTCCATTTCAAGCGGGATGTGGCTGTAGAGGCAGATCCTTCTGTCGTGTCAATGCCACTTCGATCCATCTTAATCAAGCTAAGGGCTTCTTAGTTGGTGGAAAAAGCTTACGATTTAACATTGAGCTGAAACATAAGCTTAAAGGTGTGACCCAAATGATACTCAATTTGTTTTCTCTGCAGCTCCTGTGTTATCAGTTTAATTTTCCTATGTTTCACTAATGTTTGTGCTGAAAGGTACTGGAAGCTTTGGATCACGTTGTCGCTAAATGTGATGTGCCACTTCTTAACCACAGCCAAGAAAATCTATTTCTTGATTTTATCAAAATGAACTCTTGTCAAGACATTTGGGACTAGACCTTTACTTTACTGAAGCGGGAGTAAATGCAATGAATTCTTGCCATTGAATTGGCAGTTGTTTAAAGTCCTGCAGCACATCCTCTAGCAACTGTCGAACATACTCTTCCAGGGGCTAGGGTGTCACTGATTGCGGAATTCCACAAATCCTAATATTGTTTGTTTTTGACCCATTCTAAGCATCATCATGTTTGTTGTTCAATGAAGCCAATCTGTTTTTGAAATGTATGACTATAATCCAGGACTGCTTGATCATTGGCTAGCTGAGCCTAAAGAAACTCCACTTTCTACATTCTATCTTCCAGTATCTGGGTGTATTTGGCTATGCCGTTGAGCTTGGAGGAAAGATCAGATCACAACAAGGCTATTTTCTGCTTCAGGCACTGAATGACATTCTGTACATCGTACTTTGACTTTGTAGCAGGCAGAGGTTCTCAGTGTAGAGGATTAGTGACCTGGGAAGCGAGCGTCGACTGCTGAGAGCAGGTCTCATCATCACAACTGCTCCCCACATGGTTTTAGTGCTCTGTACTGGTCGGTTCTCCTTTGGGGCAGAAAGACTTTGTTGTACTGAGGTGGACGGCTGCTTATCCACACCTGGCCCTTTACTTTTTCCCATCATTCTCACACATTGTGCAACCAGAGTCCTGAGAGACCTGGGTTGTCACCGAAAGAGAAAGGTGTAGAAGATATTGACAGACACTTACAAGCTAATGCTAAACTGGACCTTTAAATCCACTGATGTGTATTTTGTCAGGCATAATTTTCGACTGCCTGACACATAGTACTGTATGGTTAAGCTGGCCAAATGTTAAGGCGGAGCAGGGCTCACTACCCCCAGATCTCCATATGCAACCCCTTGGACATTAAGGTTAGCAATTTTTCTCTCCAGGTGCATGTTCCCAAAGACATCAGATGCTGCTCCATAGACTCGGAAGCCTCTGTCTCATCTTTGAGATGCCTCGTTTATTATTTTGGCGAGTGCCGAGTAGTCCTGGGTCCACTATGCTTCATGGTCACCAGCTGTGCTGATTGTATTACAAGGGGGGGGTGGCCATCAATTACCCCATGCCGCATTTCCACAGGGGGGTGTGTTTGGGTGAAGGGCAGAGAGACAATCTACTGCATTCCACAGCCCACCGCATGCCGGAGGACTCCCCCGTGTTGACTTGAGCCACAGGGTAAATGATGTCCTGGAGACCCAAACGACCCATCTCTCTCCATGCTCTGGCTGTTGCTGTGCTCAACGGCAAAGTCAGACTGCCATTGGCATCCTTGTTGCAAGCTTGCTACAAGCTTTTAGAAGGTGTTGACGCTCTACACTCAGTTTACTCTGTGCTACCTGCTGCTCCCTACAGATCCATGGCTGCTTACTCCTGCACATCTGAAGAAGTGCAGTGCTTTAGCTCTACCACCCAGGTAGCCCGTTCGAATGCCTCCGCTGCCTCGCTGGGGGGGGTTGTCTGGGTGAGGGGCAGAGAGCCAATCTGCTGCATTCCACAGTCCCTGCCATGCCACAGGACTCCCCTGTGTTGATTTGAGCCACAGGGTCACTGACGTCCTGGAGACCCAAGCAACCTATCTCTCTTCTTCCTGTTCTGGCTGTTGCTGTGCTCAACGGCAAAGTCAGACTGCCATTGGCATCCTTGTTGCAAGATCGCTACAAGCTTTCAGATGGTGTTGACGCTCTATGCTCAATTTACTCTGTGCTACCTGCTGCTCCCTGTGGATCCCTGGCTGGTTACTCCTGCACATCTGAAGAAGTGGCAGTGTTTTAGCTCTGCCACCCAGGTAGCCCGTTTGAATGCCTCCGCTGCCCCCCCTGTCGCCTGGGGCCATTGACTGTTCACTCAGGGGCTTCTATTGAATTTGAGTGGTCGGAGCAATCTCAAGGGGAGGGAGTTGTTAATACCCCTAAAGCTGGAAGAGCTCAAAGGGAGAGCTATTTGCTTGCCGCGCCAATGCTCAGAGGTTGCACACATTGAGAATTTAACACAACAATGATGTTGGGTGGCTGTAGGACAGGGGGAAAGCCTTAGAGCTTTCACCAACTGGCTGCCCATCGGTGTTTCTCCAAGAGACTGGTCTGAGTGTCTTCTCCAGTCTCCAAAACCCCATTTTCATCTACCTCCTCGAGGGGTCACAACCATCTCTTACCTAAGGTGAACCTTACCCGTATCTCCTGGAGGCTTCCCTCTTTCACTTCTGTCTGCTTGATGCTTCACCACATGCTTATACCTCCAACTCTCCTACACTCACATCCCTTCGTTTTAGGATATGATGGCTCCTCTCTCACCTTCAACTGACCGCCCTCTTTCTCCTCCTTTCTGGTAGACTTCTCCACCACAACTCCATTTTTCGACCACCTTAACACAATACCTCCTTTTCACTGAAGTCACCCCTTCGTCCTTGACACACTTCGCTACCTCTCCTTTGATCTCTCCTCCAACCTCGTCTTGAATTTACTCCTCTGACCCTCTCTGATGTCACCTCGAACATCCTTCTGAATAAACTCCACCTCTTCCTTGATTTCACTTCCCACCTCTTCAACACTGCTTCCTACTCACTTCCTACTCACTCCTTTAGCTCTGCCTCCTAACATCTCACTCCTGTTGTGTCCTCTTGACATCTTTTTACTGCTTTTCGCTTCCCCCTTCCTTACTCTCTCTCTCACCACCTCCCTCCAGCCAACTTCCTCCTCCTGTGCATTAACTCTTTCACTGCCTTTGCCTTCAACTATCTCCAAAGTTCCTTCTGTTTCTCCAAATACACACACCACCCTTAAATTGCCACTGGATTATAAAGCACACTAACTTTGCCCCGTGGCCACCCCTGCTTAACCACACTCAGGTGCTCACCCATAATATGACTGGAACTGGATTGGTAAGGCTGTGAAAGTCTGTGGCTTCCCTCTGCCCTAGATTGCTCCGCCCCACTCTGTGATAAGGGTCTTGATTATGGCTGGCTACAATCTCGGAATTAAATTTTGCAATTGCAGAGAGCGGCAGAGCTGCCACAGAGCTCCAAATCCAGCCTTCAAGTGAAGTATTGCTCAGCCGCACATGCAAGATAGCAGCATGCATGTTTCTGAATGTGTAGATATATGTACAAGGCGTTTCAATGCTGGGAGCAGCATTTTTTCATGGAATTCTAACAATTTTAGCACTGTTTTGTCTTTATGGGCAGGACAAGCTAGACTCTTCTTTTCTTTGGGGTACTATACTACCTTTTCTGGGGTTATGAAAGACATAGGAATACCTCGCAGTGGATCGGCTTCCTGCGACTATTGTATAACACATCTTTGGGGCTGCACAGCAAGCGTTTCTTGGATGTTATACACATGTTTGAATCTTCTCTTAAAAGGTCAGAGACATATTCCTGTTCAATGTGAAGAGCTCTTCCCAAAAGACTGAGGCCTTGTTGGGTAGACCAAGGAATCCCCGGCACACCACCAAGGCTCCAGCATCCCGGGGGGGGGGGGGGGGAGCGGTGGCAGCACCCAGCCCTGATGTCCACACAACACTCATTCCTGAGGCAAAGGTAGGGGACTAGAACACATCAGCCACTGATTCACAGCCATCCAATTACAGCCTCTGGGATTTATAGTATCCTTCACTGCTTTCTTGATCTTTTGTGATGAGTCCTCACAGAATCCTTCCCTAAAGTCTCCTTCCACATGGCCATGGAAAGGCAGATTCTTCCTGATCTTAACCCTGGTGATAGTATTAGCTGGGTTGATCACCGGGAGGAGAAGGCCACCAAGGGGATAAATTGACTCTGTTAGGAGAGACGCAGCATTCACCTTCCATAAACAGAGTGAGTTAGATAATGTTAAAACTGAGGCCTTTAAAGTAAAAAGTGACCCAACTTTTAGGGACTTCAAGTCCCACAATGCCCTAAGTACTGGGACGAGGACGAGGGGCTTAGAGGCACAGAGCTTCAGCATGCAGTCTAGTGTTTCTAAAGGCCCACACCTGAGCAGGGCTTTTGATTGTTTAAAGCCCCTTCAGGTGCAGGCCATTCGAAATAGTTGTAGAAGCTGTGGCAGAAGCAGTTGGAGAAGCCTTGAGCAGCCGTCTATGCAGCAAGGGCAGAGGAATGAAGACGCTGGGACTGCCCCTGTTTGTGTAGCATAGTGGATTATGGTGCAGAGAGAGTCGAAGGAGTAAGAAGCCTAAACTGCAAAGGTAGCGCAGCGGAAAGCCTTGAAGTGACAGGCTGCCTCACGGGAGAGAGAAGCACTCCGTTCCCTGTTCTCAACTCCAGTGAGTAGCGCGCATCGCAGCATATCAGGAGCAACCCAGGCTCCTTCGATGAGAGACGCGGGACGTGGGAACCCAACCAGAGCTGTCAAAGGCTCTGCATGTGAAGACCATAGAAGTTGCAGCAGCAGCGGGCAAAGCGGACGCGCAAGGAGAGACCGGTGAGTTGGCCTGTGATAGGTGAACCTGGGGCATTCCGTGAATGACCGCTGGCTGCATGTATTTGTTTTGAATGCCGAACTAATAAAAGAAAGTATTTTTGCTACAATCCTTATGAAAAAAGGGAACACAAGGAGGAGGTTTACAGTTATCATTGCCAAAGCCAAGCAGGGGCAATGTTGAAGCCAAGCTGTAACCCATATTGCCAAATACAGGAGGGGGCAATAATGAAGCCAAACTGTAACCCATATTGCTAAAGCAAAGAGGGGGCAATAGTGAGATCCAATAACAACCAGCATTGGCTAAACCAAAAAAAGAATATTACAGAGAAAAGGGGAAACAGTTTATACATTTGGAAAATAAATAAGTGGAACAAACAACATCAAGGGTGTTGTATTCTTATGAAAGAAGTTGAGAATCTCAAAGTTACTGAAAGTTAAAAAGTTTGCTAATGTTTGAAGTTGACTTCATCACAGAGTACTTGTAGTAGTGGTAGAAGTTTAATCCTGGCAGGCGAGTACACCAGGAAAGGGATTGTTAGTGGTAGTCCTGGCAGGTTAGTGGACCAGGAAGAATATATTGAAGTACTACATTGTGGTGAAAGGTTGTGATGGAAAGAATGTGGCAAGGTCACGAAAATGTTTGATGGACTGCGGTAAAACCATCCAGACAAAAACATTGTTGTTTATAATGAAGAATTGTATAGTCATTTTTTTTCCAAGAGGACAAGTGCTACTGAAGTAATCAAGATTGGGGAACTTTGTATAATCCCAAGAGAAACCAAGTGCCAAGTGAAACAGAACTTGAATGTTGAAAGGAACTTTGGGTTAAGTTTGAAGTTGAATTTTACCATTGAAAAGAATGTTGCTAATTAGAACTTTGATTTGTAAAATCCTGCATTAATCCTGGGGAAGGGAAGCTGGTTACAAGGATATTTTGGTGAAAAAATTTGCATTTGAAGATAATTGTTATTTTTGCTGAACTTGAACAACCATATACATTTCTGTATGATTTTTATTGTGTGTATACGTGCGAGGGTCAGATACCTTTTGATGTTAGAGTGTTTTCCTTTAGTCTTAGTTTCATAGCCAGAGAAATTATTGTTCGGTTAGGCAAAGCGAGACGTTTATCTCACACTTATAATTTAATAAAATGGCTACTTGTGAAAAACCTTTTCCAAGTTGTCCGCCTCACATTTCTGACCCCTCACCGTTTGCTGTGTATTCCTTGTTCATAGTCAAGGTTGTTATGATCTGGGTTGGCCCTTCTGGAATATTCTATTGAGTATGCCCACTTATACCCATAGGTCCTCCTGTGGTGATCAGGTGCATGGCAAAGTTCTGCTGGATGGAACCAAAGGTAGCTTTGTTTTTCCCCAACTGGTAGGGCTCAGTTGATCTGTTCCAAACTAGATCTAGGATGGCCTCTTGGGGTTCCTCCTCCACTCCATAAAAATCTGAGTATGGCTCTGGGACTTAGGATTGTCCTCCCCTCATTTCCCCTTATCGGTGACCAGGCCTTGTCCTACTTCTCATCTCCCACTTTGTTCTTTCCACCTCCCTTCTCTCTGGTTTTTATTCTCCTTCTCTCCTCATCTCTTCTCTCACTTCTGCTCCCATCCTCCTTCTCGAGAACTGACTACTAACTCCTACCACACTCATCAGCTGGTTCCCGGGGCAGGTTCCGGGATGAGTAAACGAGTGACCAGTTTCAGTTGTGTGTAATGTGGGAGCACGTCCTTTGCCTGTGCAAGGCTGTGCGAATGATTAACACTGCAGTTGGCTTGCATTGTTGAATGGACTGCTCTCCGGCTTTGCAGGCTCAGCATACAACAGGGCTAACCATTCCTCCTTTTGAAAATAGCACAACCGCCACACTCACTTGGGCATCTCCTTGCGAGCGCTGGTGGGCCCTACCCTCAAATCCTTCTAGTGATATGACATTCTGTGTACTTCTGAGCTGCGTGGATGACCGCAAATAGATGTAAAAGGGGCCCACATTGTTCTTCTCTAGTGGTGCCCCTAACTTCTTCTCTTTTGTGACCATATGTTTCCTGGTATACAGAGGTAGCTGGTCAACTACGGAGAAGGTGGGTCTGTGAGGGTTTATGGTTCCATCACATTTTTTGCACCGAGAGACATTTCCACCAAATGTTTTGCATCGAAATAATATGCATCTAATGCATTTATTTAATGCCCCCAACCTCCTCTTTTTACCCTTTAACCCCCCCAAAAAATACCCCTTTACCCTTTAAAAACATGCATTCGATGCATATTTTTTCGATGCATATTTTTTCGATGCAAATGAATTTGATGGAAAGTCCATTGATGGATTTAGTAGATACCGTCTGTGAGTAGCTTGCTTTTGGGCCAGATCTGGTACTGTTTTCTCACTGCTTATGTGTTTTACAGCACTAACAATGCTTACAGGATAACAGTAGCTCTCACACATTTGGGACTAAGTACGGGATCTGGTTTTCGTGTGTCCCTCATATACATCCCCCAAGGCCTGAATAATGGAGTATATGATAGTCCCTGGCCCCTAGCGTCCTCCCACTAGCACCCCCTAGATTCAGGCATTTGACTTTGTCACAGAAGTAACTTCCTAAGTCTTTGCCCATTCCCAGTCAGCTAAAACATCAAAGAAACACAGTTCTTGGTTCAGCAAAATGTACACAATGCCCAATGATGACTCTGGTCCCTTTCCGTTAACCACAACGGTAGCTACTGATAAGCAAGCACATCCATTGGAACACTTTACACTGGATATAAGAGCTTGAGATTACACCAGGAACGCTATACTTGGTGAGAACATTTCACTAGTTGGAAACATAATTAGCAGAAGGGGTGCACTAGGTTTATGCACCGACAACCTCTATAAGCTGAAACACATGAACAATGTCTTTACTTTCCTCTTATTAACATTACTACCAAGCAAAGCCTTAGGGGTAACTGATTGTGTCCTCATCACTCTTACCTTGCCTGTTTCCCTCCCAGTGAAATACTACCACTTATCTTTATCACGTGTTAAGGTCTGTTTAATTTCAGCACTAGAAGATTCAACAGGTCATTAGTAAGAGAAATTATCTCCACTACTATAGTAGGCGAAAGAAGAATAAGAACTCTGTTTGATCATTATAAATTTGATTAAAATTAACAAACTCACATTAAAATGGTCCTGGAAAAATAGAGCACAACAAACCACCAAACGGTGATTATAAACCACCTTCACATATAAAGAAAGGGATATTAAAGTCACTAATAATCAAAATTCTAAAAAGGGCAATTTGGTAAGGAATCACAACACCTCCAATGTATCTACTGCATTCTGTTGGTCACTATCCTATCCAGCCCCCCACTTGGAGCAGGGCTTTTTAAGTGGGTTGGGACAAAAAAAGAGAAGTAACAGAAATTGGGTCCTCTTGGGTGTCAGCAGCTACTCATTGTGTACTGCGGTTGCATACTTCTCTTGTCTTCAAACTACATGATAGGAGCACATCTTTTCAGGCAGATCAGGGTGTGGGCTGGCCTGTAACATAGTAAGGATCCTCCTGGATCCTAGAATCTATCAGATGGTGTTGCCTAGTGGCAGCATTCTCATTCCTTATGCTTATTTTTGTTACCTATAATTGTATCTTCTGGTAGAACACCTAAAGATTGCTTCAGAGTAGCCACTTCAAGGTAGTGTTGTGAAACAGTGTTGAATGTATGACAAGTATTCAGGAGCAAATCCTACTATGAAGCAGGAAGTGGTGTGGTTTCAACATGACCACGTACCTAGTCAAACTACGTGTGATTTCGCTTGAAATGGAATTAGCAGGAGGTAATAAGGAACAAGTTACTTACCTGTAACTGTTGTTCTCCAGCATGGGTCTGGCATGGATTCACATGCTCATGAATATTCCCTGTCGTCAGGCCGGGAATCCTCGGTATAGAAAAAATCAGTATCAGTTTCGTTTCTGATCTGTCTTTCTCAGTAGTAACCAATCACTGGTCTCTGGGTCATACTGCCCCCAGCCAATGACTGCCCTCTCCCTAAGCCCCTGCCCTGGCAGCCATCCTCAGATTTGGTAGCACGTGAAGTGGCAGTATGACCAAGTGAAGAGCCACAGAGGGGTAGGCGGGAGGGTTCGCATGTGAATCCATGCCAGACCCATGCTGGAGAACAACAGTTACAGGTAAGTAACTTGTTCCTTCTCCAGCATGGGGTCTGGCATGGATTCACATGCTCATGAATATAAGAATACATAGCAGTATACACATGCACAACTACGGGAGGTGGCACAAGGCTCAATATCAAGCAATACAACAACTCAACATTAAGCAACTCTTACCTCCTCACCCGGCTCACCTTAGGCGAACAGGTTGCGCAGCACTGCCTGGCCGACTCTGGACTCCTCCCTGGAATCCCGGTCGACGCAGTAGAATCTCGTGAAGGTGTGCGTCGACCTCCTCGTAGCAGCCCTGCAGATGTCGAGCAGGGGCACACCAGACAGGAACGCCGTAGTAGCAGCGATCGCTCTGGTCGAATGGGCTCTCGGACGGCCGGGCAGAGGTCGGTTTGCCAACCGGTGACAGTGCATGATGCAGCCGGAGAGCCATCTGGAAACGGAAGTCTTCGAGAGAGCCTTCCCTTGATTCACAGGTCCAAAGTTCACAAACAGCTGTGATGTCTTCCGGAAACTCTTCGTGCGGTCCACGTAGAACTTCAGCGCTCTAGCCACATCTAGCGAGTGCAGAGTCCTCTCAGCCGGCGACGAAGGCGACGGGAAGAAAACTGGCAACACCAAGGGCTCGTTGAGGTGGCAGTCCGACGGCACCTTGGGCATGAAGGAGGGGTGCATCCTCAGCACCACCCTCGTGTCGTGAAAAGTCAAGTATGGAGGCTTGTAAGACAGGGCCTGGATCTCTCCCACTCGTCGTGCAGAGGTGATGGCCACGAGGAATGCTGTCTTCCACGACAGAAACTTCAACGGCACTGAATGCATAGGCTCAAATTGGGCCCCCATGAGCCTAGTTAGTACCACGTTGAGCTCCCACGCCGGGGCAGGGGCCTTCACCGGCGGGAATGATCGGAACAGTCCTTTCATAAATTCCTTCACCAGAAGATGGGACCACAAGGACGCCTGTCCTGCAGTTCTGGTGTAACGTGAGACGGCAGCCAGATGTACCTTGATGGAGGCGTGAGATAGGCAGCCAGATGTACCTTGATGGAGGTGTGAGATAGGCCAGCCTTGGCCAAAGACAGTAGGTACAGCAATACTTGAGGGGCCGTAATCCGCAGAGGGTTAATCTTCTGTGCTCGGCACCAGACAGAGAACCTCTTCCATTTGTGTCCGTAGCACTTGAGAGTTGAGGATGCCCTGGCCTTTGCAAGAACCTCTCTGCAGTCGTATCCCCCAAACTCTAGTGCTGCAGGAGCCAGGCCTGCAAGTTCAGCGACTCTGGTTCGTGATGAAGAATGGCGCCTCCTTCTCTGGAGAGAAGATCCGCGTCTGTCGGTAGCTTGACTGGTGTGGACGCTGATAAGTCCAGAAGGTCCGGGAACCAGATCTGCCTCGGCCATGCCGGTGCGACGAGGATCATCCTGCACCGGGACCTCTTGAGCTGGTTGACGAGCCGGAGTAGCAACGGCAACGGCGGGAATGCATAAAGGAACAGGCCGTCCCAGTGGAACGAGAAAGCATCGCCCATGCTCCTCGGTTGGGGAAACCTGCTGGCGAACCTTCGGCACTTGGAGTTCGCCGCTGTCGCGAAGAGATCGATCTGGGGTTCGCCCCATCGTCGGAAGAGTCGGTCCACTTGATCCTGGCACAGTTCCCACTCGTGGCACGAGTGCAGCTCCCTGCTGAGTGAGTCGGCGATGGTGTTTTTTATCCCTGCCAGATGAAAGGGTACCAGAAACATCCCTTGTGCGATGGCCCAATGCCACAGATCCTGGGCTTCCATGGACAGGGCAGGGGATCTGGTTCACCCCTGCTTCCGAATGTAAAACATCGTGGTGGTGTTGTCGGTGAAGATCCTCACCACCTTGCCCTTGAGGGACGGAAGGAAGGACCTGAGGGCCCAGAACACTGCGCAGAGCTCCAAGATGTTGATGTGGAGAGTCTTCTCCTCCGAGCACCAAAGGCCTCTCGCGTGGAGGCCCCCGGTGGGCGCTCCCCAACCTTCCAGGGAGGCATCCGTCGTCACCGTCACCTGGTGGGCCAGGGCTAGGATGCCTGTTCCCGCTGTCAGATGAGCGCGGACACCCACCATCGTATCGCCTGACGGAACGTTTCGTCGAGCGAGATCCTGTCCTCGAAGCTGCCCGTCGTCTGGATCCAGTGGGCGTCGAGGAATTCTTGCAAGGGCCGCATCTGAAGTCTGCAATGGGGCACCAGATACATGTAGGAGGACATCATTCCGAGGAGGGACTTGATAGACCTCACTTTGGCCACGTCCGTGGCCAGTAGACGTTGCACCTTTCCTAGGATAGTCCTTATCCTTTCCTCCGATGGTGAGGCCCGCCGCGCCACTGTGTCGAGCTGTGCTCCCAGAAACAGGGCGACCTGCGATGGGACCAGGTGGGATTTTGGAAAGTTGATGGAGAACCCCAGGTCCGTGAGCAACTGGACGGACTTCGCAGTGTTTTCCACTGCGAGCTCCCTTGTCCTTGCCCGTATGAGCCAGTCGTCCAGGTAAGGGTAGACGTGGATCCCCTGCAGGCGCAGCCACCGGTGCTAGGCACTTGGTGAACACCCTGGGCGCCGATTTTAATCCGAACGGGAGGGCCTTGAACTGGTAGTGCCACCCTTTGACCACGAACCTGAGGAACTTTCGGTGCATCTTTAGAATAGGGATGTGGAAGTAAGCATCCTCCAAATCTAACGACGACAGGAAATCGCCCTCCTCCAGCTGTCCCAGCACGTGCTGGAGGGTGACCATCCGGAACTTCTGTGCCTTGATGTATTTGTTTAGTCGTCGCAGGTCCAGGATGGGACGCCATCCTCCTGTCTTCTTCCTCACGAGGAAGTATCTTGAGTAAACTCCAGAGCCCCGAAGCCTCTTCGGGACAAGCTTGATGGCACCTTTCCTGAGCATCGCCCGTACTTCCAACAGCAGTTGAGGGACGTGATTTTTCTTCCTGGCCACGGGAGGAATGCGGAGGAACCTCTTCTGGAACTCGAGGGCGTGCCCCAGGGCGTCCAGCACCCAACGGTCGGTGGAGATGGACTCCCACACGCCGACGAACTTCATCAGCCGGCCTCCCACCGGGGTGCTTCGGCGGGGGCCCGACCCGACGGACGGTTCAATCCTGCTTGGAGGCCGCTTTGCCTCCTTGACCACCCTGGCGACGACGGCGGGATCCACCTGACTTGCCGCATCCCCTGTAGGCCTCCTGCGACGAAGACCTTGCCGCTTGACGGTAAGTAGAGGAGCTGCTGCCGGCTCCCTTGGAGGCACCGTGTCAGCCTCCGGAGCTCCGAAAGGACGGCCGTCGCTGTTGGAGTACCCCCAGTGCATGGGCCGTCACCGTGTCCTTCTTGATCGCCTGAAGGGATTCATCAACCACCGTGCCGAAAAGGTTGTGCCCATCGAAGGGCATGTCCAAAATCTTGGTCTGAACGTCCTGGCGGAAATCCGTCGCCCTGATCCATCCTCGTCGTCTCAGGCAAACGCCGTTGCCCAACTGACGGAAATCGGTGTCGGCGATGTCCGTAGCCACCGTAATGGCGTGGTCCGAGGCAATCTCACCTTCCTGCAAGATTTCCAGGGCCTCAGCCCTCTTGGCATCCGGAAGGAAGTCCAACAGAGGGGCGATCTTAAACCACAACTCCCTGTCGTAGCGGGCTACGATGGCCAGGGCGTTGGCCGCCTTGATGGTCGTCGCTGCAGATGAGATGACCCGTCGTCCCATCGCGTCCAGTTTCCTACCCTCGCCGTCCGGAGGGGTGGTTGAAGTCGAGGCCAATGCCCCCCCCCCCACTTTCTTCTTGGCCACCGCCGAGACGACCGAGTCCGGGGTAGGTTGCGCTCTAAGGCACAAGGGGGCAGCGTCGGGGACCCGGTACTTCTTCTCGTACCGGTCCCTCTTCGCAGGAGCCGCGGCAGGGTTCTTGAGGAGGGCGAGCCCCTCATCCCAGATGTCATCAAGAAGCGGTACGGCGAGGACCGTCTTCCTTTTAGCCTCGAGCCGCTGGTAAAGGAATCCCTCCTTCTTTTCCTCGGGGCAGAGCTGGAAGAGCTCGGATGCCCTGGAGATCATTGCATGGAAGGATCCAATCTCGTCGGGTGGGGACGCCCGGGCAGCGGTAGACGGGGGACACGTCCCGTCGTCGCCTCCGTCGTCATCCGTACCGGTCATAGTCGTGTCCATGCCTGTATCATCCCCCTGGGTAGTGGACCGGGGGGAAGGCAGAGAAGGCCGCGGAGGCGGGAGAGGAGGCCTAGGATGTGTCCTCCTCCTCTTAGGCGGTGGGCTCCCTGAAGGTCCTGGCTCCGGATCCTCCGTCGGGTCTGGCTCAGGCTGCTCAGTCGGGGGAAGGGGCAACCTAGTCCTTATCTCCGAGCATAAGGACTGGATGGCTGACAAAATGGCCGCCGAGGTGTCCTGCGGCGCCGGAAACGACGGGCGCGAGAGCTCTTGAGGAGCCTCGTCTGCATTACCGTCGCCCTCGTCGTCTCCCTCCCGATGGACTGTGTCTCCTCCACGACTTGGATGAGCTCCTCTTCAGAGGTCGTGTCCGTATCCACAACGGCCACCACCCCCTGCCCCCCTTTTTCCAACGAGGACTTCGTGGGGGTCTTCTCGATGGGCCTGAAAGACAACTCCCTCCGCGGTGGCAGGGAGACTCTGGTACCTGAGGGCGTCTCCACTGGTGTAGCCTCCACAAGCTGAGCCAGGGCCGCGGCGACATCCTCAATCGAGGTCCTAGCAGGGTGAATCACAGCCAACGTCACCTTCTGTACGCCTTCACCTTCGGGGGAGGGTCCGAGCCTCGCTCCCCCTTTGCCGGAGTCTTCGAGATCGACCGGGGCCTCTCCAGAAGCTTCGCCGGGTTCTCGGACTTCCTCTTACCCGAGCCAGAGCGTTGGCTTGTGGTTGATGGCGCCGGGGAGGGTGCGCCCTGCCTGGCAGCCAAGGAGCCCGACCGTTCGGCGCTCCCGGCGCCCGCGGACTCGCAGTGCTTAGCCTTTTGTTGGGCCCCTGTCGCCGGAGCACCCTCACAGGACTTAGAAGACCGCTCGGACTTCTTCTTCTTCTCGCCTGGCGGGCTCTTACCTTCCAGCCAGTTGGCGAGACGGAGGTGGCGATCCTTCATGGTCCGTTCCGACATGTTTCCACAAAACGCGCAGTCCTTTTCCTTGTGCGTCTTGTCCTCATGGAGACAGTAGAGGCATAACGAATGCTCGTCCTCCTTGAAAACATTCTGAAGCTGGCATCCAGGGCAGGTCCTGAATAGCTTCCCGGGCGTCGAGCTCCCTTTCTCCTGGGCCATGTCCGGGATAGGCCTTGGAACTTCTGGAATCCTCCAGAAGCGTAACTCGACGAAATCTTCACCCTTGAGGGGTGTAGAAAACTCCGAAACGGATCCCCGTTGATCGGAAGTAGAAACGGTGGAGCTTGAGGCTCTTTTAACCAAAACAAATGAGAAAATCTCCTGAAAAAAGCGCGAAAACGCAGCAAAAGCTCGAGAGCTAAGCACGAGGACTCCCAACACTTGAACGTGCGGTAAAAATCTGAGGATGGCTGCCAGGGGAGGGGCTTAGGGAGAGGGCAGTCATTGGCTGGGGGCAGTATGGCCCAGAGACCAGTGATTGGTTACTACTGAGAAAGACAGATCAGAAACGAAACTGATACTGATTTTTTCTATACCGAGGATTCCCGGCCTGACGACGGGGAATATTCATGAGCATGTGAATCCATGCCAGACCCCATGCTGGAGAATTATACAGCTATCATGAGTGGTGGTGCCAGTAGTACCATAGAGATTTACCACAGGCCCTGCTGGAGCTAACGCCTCCTACTATTCTTGTGTCATCCCACTCACTAAATCTATCACTTATGCTACCACTGAAGAAGTAGCATTTCACAATAGCAGCAGTGTCACAATTGTCATGGTAGAATTATTATCTCTCCTCTCTGTGGTAAATTATTTTCAGAACACAACAGGCAGAAAAGGATCTGCACCTTTGTTTTCACAAGCAATACATTGAATTGAATTAACACCTGTTGGGACTATGGGTTTTGCCAAAACTGAAAAGGGGCAATCATTCCAAATTTTTAGGATGGGTAACTATGGGTGGTGTAGGAATATATCTAAAAGACAAGGATTCGTCCTTCTGATTCCCATCCACAAGATAATTTAACAAAGGCACACAAACTATTACAAAGTGTTTAGGTTGGACAATTACAAAAAATGGGGTGCAAAGACCTATCTGAACGACTAGCTGTCCTTGTCTGAATTTCATAATCAAACGGTCTCAGAGATACAGCGCACAGCATGCTTCTTGTCTCAAGAATCACAGTCCCAGGGACACAGCGCTCATCATTCTTCTTGGCTTCCTAGTCCCATATATAGCGCCCAGCATGCTTCTTATACAACTCCTAGCAGCAAATATTGTATTTCCCTATGCTTAGCGTATTACCAGGAGATTCTTCAAAAGGTATTCCTTTTTCCCTTGCTCAGGGTTTTGTCTTGGCCTAGATACCTCCACCCTCTGGCCTGGGGTCGTCTATGTAGGATGATTGGTGAAAGCTTTATGCATGGTCGTACCAGAAAATATATTACCCCCTTCCTTAAGGTATTTCCTTGACACATTTTACTACCAGGTATTTCTTCCTCCTTGGACGGGGAGGAGAAAATACCTGCTCCTATCAGCAGTTATTTAATTCTTAGGCATATAATCCTTCCAGCAAGTATTCCTTCCTTCTTTCTTAGGGATTTTGTCAGGCTGTGAATTTCTTTTCTATCAGTTATGGATTGCCAAATTGGGCTAAAGTTGTCAGCCCTCAAAAGGCTCTGATTTCTCCTTCAAGGTCTCTGGCTCCTGCCAAAGTCTTAGATATTGCCCTCAGTGGGCTTGCAGCTCTTTCTCCCTTCTGCTGTAATTTCTTAGATATAGCCCCTCAGCAGGCGTACACTGCTTTTATTTGTTTTAGTCTTGTCTCACCCAGTGTCTCAGATATAACTATAACACCTTTAGCTTTATCTGTTAATTGCTGTCCCTTATATGTTCCTCTGACTTGTAGCTTTTATGTTAGGACTGTGCTACTCCCTGCCTAAAGCTGAGTGCTTAACAAATCCTCCTGATTACCCATATCATCTAAAAAGTCACTTGGTTCCTCCCTAATCTATTTCCCTGTTTTCCCTCTTTATTTACTTTACTTTATTAATTTGTATCGTGCACCACTGACCCGGAGGCTTAAGGGCGCCAACAAAGAGCAAAGACAAGACACAATACATCCAGATGAGACGAGAAAAGGCAGGACAGAAAGTCTGCTATCACCAGAAGAACCTATGCAGATTTGAAGTAAAAGACCGAACTAAAAAGGAACGTCTTTAATTATTTCCTAAACATAGTTGTTGAGGCTTCCTATCTAAGGTTCAAAGGAATTGTATTACAGACAGAAGGAGCTACAGCATAAAATGCATCTTTTTTTGCTTGTGATAGTCTACATGCTGGAATTCTTAGTTGGAAGGTGTTATTCGATCTTAGATTATGTGAATTGGATTTTAAATCCAGCACTTCTTTCAAGTGTACTGTTGCTGGGCTTTTCAGGCATTTGTGAGTAATTAGAAGGAGTCAAAAAGTAATTCTAGCTTTCATTGGGAGCCAGTGTAGACTCCTTTTAGCCACAGACACATGATCTCTCCTATTATGATCCATGATAATTCTGACGGCATTATTCTGCACAACTTGGAGCTGATTCACATTGGCTTTAGGCAAACCAACTAGCAGGCTGCTACAATAATCGAGTCTGGAGCGCATCATAGTCCTGGCAAGTATCTCTCAGTTTTCTCTAGAGATAAATGGACGTGCATGCGTCAATAATTTAATGTAGTATGAGGCTGAGGAGACCAGGCTACTAATTTGTGCCTTCATATTGTTATGGTCAAAGTAGACCGCAAGGGTCTATAATTTATTTTTTAATTTCATCACACAGCCATCAATTTGAAGATGGGCGTATTCCGTCTCCATCTTACAGGGCTTTGCTTCTGTACCAACCAGCATCAACTAAGTTTTGCTGGTATTCATTGCGAAGCCATTATTGCACATCTACCTTTGAATCAATACGTATATCCTATTGATAATGATCTTGTCCTCAACATAATTGCCAGAGAGGACAACACATTGTGTGTCGTCAGCATAGTTTGCAAATTCTATCTTGTTTTTTTCTCCATAAAATAAAGAAAAGGAATGGTAAAAATATTGTAAAATACCAGGGACAGACAGGCCCCTTGTGGTACTCCTTGCATGAGCTCAATCGGTTTTGCATCCGCCACTGCACTGTTACATGACATTGGCGCTGACTGAGGAATGATTCAACCCAGCAGGCTGCTGACCTTGAAATCCCTGACACCTCCTCCAGCCTGGAGACCAGCAATGCATGATCCACCAGGTCGAAGGCGGTGGAGAGGTCAAGTAGAATAAGCATAGCTGTCTGCCCATTATCCATATATCTGAGCAGCCTAGACTTAAGGTCTGGCAACGCAGTCTCTGTACCATGATTCTCTCTGAAACCTGACCGCCATTTGTTCAGAATATTGTTGGATCCGAGATGATTCAGAACTTGCATATAAGCTACTCGATCAAGGGTTTTGAGCAGAAAAGGGGAATTAGATATGGGTCGATAGTTCAGCAGATTTAGAGGGAAGAGGCCAGTTTTTTTCAACAGAGATGTGAGTATCCACATATTCTAAATAACATTGGGGACACAGCCTTCACTGAACGATGCATTTACAAATTTACATAATGTGGTGATTAATGTAGAAGAGCATGCTTTAACAACCATAGCAGGGCAAGCGTCCCCTTTACAGTTGGCTGCTTTCAATTTTTCTATTATAAATGTTAATTCAGATTCACTCATAGATTTAAATGTGAACTGTTCTTCTAGTTTCCACATTCTTTGGGTAGTATTCATAGTTTTATCATCCTTAGAAGTTATTGCTTTCTTAGTGGGTTCAATCTTATCTTTAATAGTGTTTAATTTATTAAAGACAGCATCTTCAATCAAAGTGCACCATTCAGTATATCTGATGACATATTCCATAGTGTCCTGACTTGGATGTTCCAATTCTTTTCAAAATTATTAATTATTCCCTGGGTTGGGAGTGCGCTTTATTGATTCGATCATCAAGTCAGGATTTTTTTGAAAGAAGGACGCCGGTCTTAAATCTTTTTGCTGCCGTTCTATATATTTCTTTATCAGACTCTGTAAGAGAGTTTTTCCACTTATAAAGTGTTTTTATTTTTGTACTCTTAAGGGCTTGCAGGTCTGGGGTGAACCACATATTAGTCTTCCTCTGGGTAACTTTTTCTGTTTATTATCTGAATAGCGCTGCTTCGATGCACCATACTGTACCTCATGTATTTCTCATTGTTCCCTTAAACTTCCCAGTTGCTAGTATTCGCTTTTCCCCCTTTGTCATTGGTTAGGCTGATCCCCAATGAACGGGTTATCAATGGTTTAAAACCCCAGGTTATCATTTTGAAGTCAAACTGAGGAGCCCGATTGCCAGCATGGCATCATGGTATGGTGGACGCCTCTCACTGTGGTGCACCCTTTAGCAAAATGGCTTGACTAGTGGAAATAAGCCTTCTCTGCCAATGCCCCAAGAATATGGAACAACCTCCCCATCAGCATCAGACTCGCCCCCACGCTCCTACAATTCATAATATAACTCAAGACCCACCTCTTCAAGGAATGTCTCCTCAGCACCTAAGCCATCACTTCGCCCCGAAGCCATTTTACTTGCTAGATGCTGCCTTCTCGTCCCCGCCACCCTGTACAGCTGTACCCTTCCTCTGAGATTCTCTGTATCCTACCTCCTGCTGTATTATCTGTTCTGTTTTTACCTCTGAAAAGCGCTCTGTTCTGCATCTGTACTGTTGTATACCTCTTTAAAGCTCTCTGTTGCTTCTCGAAGCTAGGTCTCTGCTCAATAAATACCATAATAATAATAATAATAATAATAATAATAATAATAATAGTACATGGAAAAAGTATGCAAGAGACTGAGTAATGACTGGTGTGTGACAAATGTGTGATCTGAAAAGCCTCAGCTAGCGATCTTGCTGCTGGTATCTAGCCCCCTTCACTGCGTAGACCTGCTTATGTGTGTATGATTAGAATGGAGCTACTGCTAAGCATGAAAAAGATTGCTCTCTGGGAGGCTACCTATGCTGAGCAGATCAGAGGATTTGCTGAGTCGGAAAACTCCTGGGGGCTGTGAGGTGCATTGGGGGATCTCTTTCTTCTTCCTTTCCCGCGCTTGACTCTGGGAACTGAATGGGTCTCCTAATTGTATAGGGCTAGTAAGTCAGGGTGGTCTGGAGGGACTCTGATGGATCCACCCCATCCCGTCTCCAGATTATCACATGAAGTACTTTGTGGACATTCCCTGCCCTCAGAGTCCCCTCCTACCCTCACAGACGACTCATCCAGTGTGACTTTGCAACACCGCAGCCCCCCCCAAAGACCCATCCTTAAGTCACCACCCTGATGTGCTATTTTGTATAACCATAACTACACTTGAGCATCATTCCCAAATGTATCTCTTTGACAAGAGAAAGTCACACTTTTGAGACCACTAATTGTCCATTACCCATGCATGTGTATCTTTCAGATCTAATGCAAGTCCATTCTGCCTAATGTATTTCGATTGGAAGTTAACATCTCTGCCCTATTCTCAATCTTCCAACACTACGCGATGATCCAAACTCTTACTTTCCTTAAACATCTTTTCTATGACCTTGTGATTGCGTACGAAGGAACTATGAAGCATACAGGGGATGTATATACTGAAAACGAAATATACTCCAGCATCTTTCCCCTCGCCTTCTATTCACAGTGCCATGCTATTAAATAGGCGGTTCCACTGGTAAGTTTAAAAATGTATGTCATTCCCCCATCTCCCCTGACCTCCCCGTGACTTTTACATTGTTCTTTGAGCCTGCATTGGATAAACAAACTATTGAAAATGGCCAAAATCTGCTTGACATGGCAGCTGTTAAGATTCACCTGCAATCACACTTTCTACTGAAAACTGTAAGAAGACCTTCCCAAGTGTCCTCCGCAGCTGCGCACTAAAGGATGTGAGAGCGTGGCAACAGGGGCGTGGTCAGCGACACACCATTGGCCACACCCAAAAGGGCAGTCAGTTTAATGGTGCTGCGCCCTTGCAGGTCCCAAAAAGAACAGTGGCGGCAGGAGAACAGCAATAGAGGGAAACACACATTGATTGCTGCCAACATCAGATCTCCTCCTAGGGCTAAATACATTTCTTTACAAACCTGGGACATCTTATGGGGTTGTGGAATTGAAAAAATAAATTAAATAGCCATAAGGCTTCAATTAAGATGCAAAGTAGTTTATAGTGCCATAAAACGTTCCCTAAAACCCATTCATAACTTGGTCCATAAGATCTAAAACAGCGGACTCCTAGCCCTGCTTGTGTAGCTGTGATTCTTTATTCCAAGGTAGCATAAGTCAAACACTTCCCCCCGCCCCGAACAATCACAAACATGATAAAGACCACGATTCACTTTGTGACACGGCTAGACAAAATCGTACCTAACATGGCTTTCCCTTCATCTTCCAGCTCGAAGCGCAGAGTTTGATGCTCTTGCTCCATTTCCGAACGCAGAGATTCCATGAGCTGCCTGTGTGCATCCTTGACACTCTGGAGCTCCTCCACGTGTCTCTGCTGCAAACGCTCCTCAAGGTCCTGTGAAATTAGACCAAGGTTACAACCAATCTAAAAGGCTTAAGGCAATGTACCTCTAGGATCCCAGTGAGACTATGCATAGCATTGTGGCGGTGTAGCTATCCACTACAGGGATGCGATGCATCTGATAAGACGGCAAGAGCAAAGCCCTGAAGTGTAAAGCTACCCATCGATAACCGAAAGCTGCCCCTTTAGGTTCCTTTTCCAACCGCTGTGCTGTCTCCAGGGACCAGCATTGCATGGGGCGGAGAAGGGAGGGATGAGGGAACTCTATAACACATAAAACATCCAAGTTTCCCTCTCCCCACACCTTTCACTCTCCCTTCACCCCCTAAAAATACCTGGCCGAAAAAATGACATATGCCTCTAGCGTGGTGTCAAAGCAGTTGATTCCAGGGTCCTCTGTCATACCATCAGAGCAGTGGGATACAGCATTCAGGCAACATTCCTCAAATACACGGGACCTACATGGATGTATGTACTATGCATTCAACAACTTGGTGTTCATCCTTTGAGGGATGCCAATCTCGCACAAGTGTGCTTTGGTTATAATTGAGAAGGCTAGCCTGCTGCACAGAAGGGTGGGTGTCCTGGACAGGCCCTGAGGTGATAAGGTGCACCTGCCTTCTGTTCCAAGCTTTTGGATCCCTCCAGGTTTTGGAAGGCCATCAGGTGGGCTTCTTGCAGAGACTTCTGCCGCTGCTGGTGCTCTTCTTCGCGTTCCTGCAGCTCCCGGGTCAGGCGCTGGCGCTCCTGGCTGAACTGGGCATTGAGCTGCTGCAGAGACGTCTGAGACTGGCAAAGCTGCATCTCAAGGTTCTGTTTCAGCAGGGAAATCTAAGCCACAAAACAGTGTAAGACAGGATACATTAGAGAGGTGGGACGGCAAAGACAAAACGAAAGGCAAGCATTCATGGTCAACCTTTCCATTCACAATTGTTGGTTTACACATTTGTCGGAGAATGAATCCATGCAGCTCACAGCAAGAAAGCGGAACCTTCGCATCTCAGGTGATACCTTATGAACAATGGCAGCCATTATTAATGAACTACATCTCTGGATCAAGCAAAGAAGCAGAGACGGAATTAAGGGGTACAGACATGCACATTCTCAAGAGGGGCAGCCTGCCAGGCACAGTGTTAGAGCAAGCCGTGCAGCTAAGCTAACCCATGCCATTGGAACCAGAGAAGAAGTGCGAGTCTCGCAATGACAACGTACCCAGCCTCTAAATATCCTTGCAAAAAGAAATGCCCTCTAAAATGCGGCAACAACCATTTCGACCATTTTTACTTTCGGTGAAAAAGGCGAGTACCGCAATCAGGCGGGGCCCTTTTAATTAGTCCAAGAGAAAAAAGCATGTAGTGTTTGGCCTTGCATCACACACACTAACCGATGAGTTGACACGGAAATGGATTTTGCAAGTGGAGCTAGACCACTTCTACTCCAACTTTTACAATGAGGATGCGTTTGTGTAAGGGCATGGAGAGGCTCGTTACACGCTTACTCCCTAACAGAAAGCATGACCCCACTTCATCCTCATGAGTCGGTTGCCTTGGCTCCCCTGCCTGCCTCACACTGAAGGAAACCATCTCTGCCTGCCCGCCTTGTGGTTAGCTCTATAACAGACGCGGGAGATAACGCCGCTCGTCAAGCCTGGTCCGGTGGACTTCTTCAGAAACACCACCTAATATCCGAACATTCTTACTGGCGATATTTTATGTTCTGTTAATGTGCTTTTAGAAAGCGCGTAATCATCACTGTGGCCGTGGAAAAGCTTCTGAGGAAATCCAGCCGAATACAGAATAATGAAGACCGGAAATAATAACAACACGTGATCCTCCAAATGAATGCAAATTGGATACAAAATTGAAAAAGCTCAATGAACTATTGTGGCAATTATCTAATGCAAATGTGTTGACAAACAGAAAACAAGGTTAAAGGAACTGAACTAAGCCTAAAAAAATATGTATGTAACCATCTACGTCAGTGGCATGTCCTACACTGGGAGCCTTAATGCAATGCGTGGCCTGCTGATAGGTTATCAAGAAAGACCTTTTTTAAGTATCGGAACAATAAGGAGAAAAACGTTGCAGTGGCAAAGTGGCCTCGCTGCTACAAAGAAGTATCAAAGATGGATTTGAAATGCGAGGGGACCAAGAGCGCCATAACAACAAGGAGATTTCCTCTCATTTCAGCTTGCTAGGTATTTTAAGAGTTTGGTATCTTCAGGTAGATAATTCTGTTGCATTATATTCACCATTTGCATTCTAAAACAGATTTGTTGTCAAGAATTTTGTAAATGTTAATTTGATACTTTTACTTCAGAAATAAACAATGTTTCATTACATTTTAGCACAGAAAAACCAAGCGATTGTGCCCGGACAGGCTTACAGAGCCATTTTTATTTGCAATTTGAAACTGGTTTATGACCAGGTGCATCACAGATCAGTAACACTTCCGGTGCGTGACAGCTGCTCTAGCTTCCCCAGCTGGCGATTGGTGTTTTCCTACTCAGACTGCCCCCAAGGCATGACCCATCGCACCTCCACCCACCTGCATCACATCCATCATATATTCTGATGTGCAGGAGGCCGCTTGCCCCCAACTGCGACATAGCCCTAGGACTTTACCACATTACAACTCGGATTACACCATCTCTTCTCTGGGATTAACCCTCAAAGAAACCCCAACCTTTGGGATTTTCTATCTGGTAATCGTTGGGGAGAGGGTGCCTCAGTATTCTCCAACCTTCACCTGGCAACCACTTGGCAGGCATGGCAAAGTCTATACAGGCGCAGCCTTAATAGTGGAAAAAAACGGAACTCTGGATCATCAGTAAACCAGCCAGCAATAAAAGGTACACCCTCAATCCACGTCCTTCTCTTTTGACTCGCCTCAATTTACGGTTTCGCCGGAAGTAAACACTCCATATTTGTTTACTCCCAGATGGAAATGGTATTTTATGTCTAATACATAATCACACTCCTAACACCTGAGGAGGATATTATTATCCCCTATGGCGCATTAGCAAATTTCCCTCAAATTAAAGTTAAATCCGCTGAGAGAAAAACGTTGAGGTCCAAGCGTTATTCATTCTGAATACACTTCACATACAGCTGAAGAAGAAAGCAAATATTATTACATTGAAAAAACAGATGATTACCCACCCCTTTAACGAATACCATTAATACGTAGACATTCTTACATAGTGTTTAGCCATCAAAGGTTGAGATGGACATAAATGATCTTTCAACTTCTGGTCGTGCACGAGAGAGATCTCATGTGGCCTCGTGTTAAGATACTGGAGAAACTAGTGAAGGTGATCTGCCATGTACCTGTCTTAATGCCTTGTGCGTGTATAGATAGAGACGGGTTTAGTTGGGGCTTGTTCAAAGCACCTGTAAAGCATGTATCAGACATATTCGTTTAAATGTGCTAGGAAATGCCAATATATTGTTTTTGTCAAAGAAAAATATGAATGCAACACATATATATATACATTTATATCAGCGCAGTGGAAACTATTACTTTTTAAAAGGTTAAGGCTACTGTCTATAACACGTTAAAGCTTACTAACATTGGGAATGCCAACATTATGTGTTCATTATTCAGCAATAAAGCTTAAAAAAAACATTGCTGGAAGTTTAACTGAACCTTTGTTTTGGATTGTTTTTGCATAAGTTAATAATGTTTTGTTTAGTAAGTGGCTTTTGTAATGCTTGTACTTTGCACTTGACTGTTCCTAGTTGTTTGGTGTGAAATGCAGAATGAAGACGATTGCAAGCAGGCGCAGCCATTTCAAGTTGTAAGGCATTAGCCATGCACCGAAGTCACTTGCCCCCTGGCACAAATGTCAGTTCTCCATAAGCAGACAATTTACCATGTCTTACTTGCCGGTGACGCGCGCACCTTTAGAGGCCTCGCTGTAAGAGTCTATCATTTGTAAAACAGTTCTTTGTGTAAGCGTTGGTGTGAGTTTTTCTATGTTGTTTAGTTTATTGTGTATATTAAGAGCATTGTTTACATTGTAACGTCTGTTTTTACAATGTATTGTATGTTTTCTAGGTAATTTGGTATGTTGTAGAGGTAAAAAGGCACATAGGCTACACAATGTCAGAATCTGTCATCCATTGCTCGCTGCATCCCTGAAATAATGTATAAGAAGACACCTTAAATCTTAAACTTTTATGGGTCGGTCAGAGTGCATCTCAGTGGGATGTATAAATAGACGGCACATCGAATGATTTGGAGATCTGACTGAATATAGTTTCACGATTCGGGACACAGGAGCAGTGTTTTACTTACTTCCGAACACATTTATGTAATCTCCCATATGCCCCCACATTTAATTCCAGTGCAAGCTGACCACATGTCAAACAGAAGGTTCGTAAAAGGGTGAGAGTCTAATTGGGAAATGACTGCAAAATTATGCTGGTATCTCTAAAAGGTGGCAGGAGTACCCCTGGAAAGACCAGGGCACTTCTGTCTCCACATAGAGTACCCATTGTGTTAATTGTAAGTAGGGAAACCCTCCTTAGTGAAACCCTGTGTTCCCCCTATTGTACTGCTATTAAATGTTCACCAAACTAACTTCACCTACAATTGAGTCCCTCAACAGTATCTGATGCCATCTGCCTTGGATATATTGGTGGAAAGGCTTGCCTTAGCGACAGTGAACTGGCCCCATCAGTGAGGCCATAAACCCACTGAAAGAAGGCAAAGCTCTTGTATTAATGGGGATCTGTCTGAGAGGAGCATCCTTGGGTCGAGGAGCCATCTTGCACCATGGAGGAAGAGCCATTTAGAAGATGGTTAGATGGTTAGCAGGCCCAACCGTTCTGGTGGGGGGCATTGCCCTTATCTTCCCTGAGTGGATTCCTGCCTCTATCATTCCTACGCAGCACTACTCCTCTATTGAATGCCTCGTCTGCAGGCTCTATCTCTCGCCTAGCCATTCCCTTGCTGTGGCTACTATCTATCGGCCACCTGGTCAGGTTTCTTCCTTCCTCTCTGAGTGGGCAGACCTCTCCTCCTCACTCCTGGCCTCAACCACTCAACTCCTCCTCCTCGGAGACTTCAACATCCACCTGGATGCCTCCTGTCCCCCCTCTGAACTCGTTCGCGACCTCTGCCACTCCCTCTCCCTCACTATTTTCCCCTCTGCCCGACTCACTCTGCAGGGCTCACTCTCGATGTTCTGATCTCTTCAGACCTTCCCCTCTCTATCCCTCTCTCCACTCCTCTCTCCTGGAGTGACCACTTTCTCCTTTCCTCCCACCTCACGCTCCCTACCCCGCAGGCCAAGCCACCTCCATCACTGCCAGCCACCTTCTCGGTAACCCAACCGATGAAGCGCATGTCAGTTGAGGCTTTCGCTGCCACCTTCTCACCTCCTCCTCCCCCCTGGCTGACTCACCCTGACACAGCCCTCTCCACTCTCCACTCTGCTATATCTGATACTCTTGACATCCTTGCCCCTGTCATGAGAATCCGCCTGAAGCCCAAAGCCAAGTGCAACTCCTGGTACGACTCAGACCTCGTCAGCCTAAAACGTAAGTGCAGGGTTGCCGAGAGGAAATGGCGTGCTTCAAGTTCATCCTCTGATAAACTGGCCTGCCGGCTGCTGCAAAGGCAATACCGGCTCTCCGTCCTCACCAAGAAGAGAGCTCATATCCAAGCCCGCGTCTCTGCGGCATCTAACAACTCGGCTGAACTCTTTAAAATCTGCAAGGAACTGGCCAATCCTGCCGCAGTCTCTACCTCTCCTGTCCCTCCCCAGGCCCTCTGCACGGCACTGGCATCTCACTTCATTTCTAAAACTCAGGACATCCTGTCCTCACTCTCCTCCTCTCACCCTCCTCCCGCTATTCCCTGCTCTTCCTCTGGCCATTCTGCTGCCACCCCTCCTCCCTCCTTCTCTACCTTTCCCCTTTTCTCTCCAGATGAGGTTTCTAGACAAGTCCGATCTATGAAAGTCTCGTCGAAACAGGTTCACCCCTGTTCCTCCAAAACTATTAAGGATCACATCAATTCCATAGCTCCTGCCCTGGCAGATTTCTGCAATCACTCCTTCGCCACTGGAGTCTTCCCTTCCCCCCTGAAGCACTCCCTTGTGCACCCTCTCCTTAAGAAACCCTCTGCTGACACCTCCTGCCCGGCTAACTATCGCCCAATCTCCATAACTCCCTTCCTGGGCAAGCTCCTGGAGAAACTGGCCATCTCCCAACTCAATCTCCACACTGAATCTGTTGGTTGTCTTCATGACCATCAGTCTGGCTTCAGAGCTGCCAGAAGCACGGAAACTGCTCTCCTGAACATCCGTGAAGACCTGCTCTCCAACCTCGACTCTACCACCCCTTGCGTTTTTATCCTGCTTGATCTCTCTTCTGCCTTTGACACTGTCAATCATGCCATCCTGCTCAACCGTCTCCGTGACAACCTGGGTATCACTGGTCTGGCGTGGCTGACTTCTTTCCTCTCTGACCGACCCTCCCAGGTCCAACTTGGGTCCTTCCTCTCCGACATCTTTTTCTCTACCTGTGGTGTCCCCCGGGATCTAACCTCTCTCCCTGGCTGTTCTACCAACACCTGGCACTCCTTGGCCACCGCATCGCCACTCTCTGTCCCAACTTTCAGTGGTATGCGGATGACACCCAACTCATTTTCAGGCTACCCTCGGCTTCCTCCTCCTCCGCTCCTTCCCTCATCTCTGACTGTCTGTCTGCCATCCAGGACTGGTGTGCCGCCAATGACCGCTGCCTAAATGTCAGTAAAACTGAGACTCTACTCATCGGCACACCCACTCCCTCCTTCCCTGCAGCTCTCTGGCCGGCCTCTCTTGGCCCTCCTCCCACTCCCACCTGCAAGGCAAAAAACCTTGGGGTCATCTTCGACTCTGCACCCTCCTTCTCCCCTCACATCTCTGTCGTCTCTAAGAGGTCACACTACCAGCTGCACCTCCTTAGAGGTATTCTTCCTTTCCTATCCTTCCCCCAGAAGCTCACTGTCTCCAGAGCCCTGGTCCTCTCCAAGCTGGACTACTGTAACAGCCTCTATCTAAATCTTCCTGCCTCCACTCTCCGCCCTCTGCAACTTATCTAGAACAGGACGGCAAGACTTGTCCTTGGCCTCAAGCCCAGGGATCGTATCTCTCCCGGAATGAAATCTCTGCACTGGCTCCCAGTGGCTGCGAGGATTACATTCAAAACCCTCTGCATTGTACACAAGGCCTTCTGGGGTCTGGGGCCGAAATACCTTCAACTCTCTCTTCCTAAATACCTTCCTTCTCGAGCTCTTCGCTCATCTGCCTCCAACTCCCTCAGGGTCAGTCGCTACTTCAAGCAACGGGTTGGTGGCAGATCACTCTCTTCGGCAGAGGCCTCTCTCTGGAACAGCCTTCCTGCCTCCCTGAAACTCGCGGAGAACCACCTCCAGTTCTGGAAACACCTCAAAACCTTCCTCTTTGCTTCTGCTTTCTCTCCTCCCCTCCCTTGCTGAACTCCTGACTGAAATTGCACTGGTTACCTGGCCACCCCTCTGATCTCTGGCCCAGGCCCTGTCAACTGCCCACCTGCACTGCCTCCCTGGCAACCCCTGCACTTGGGGGCTGTTTCTGTATCCCTTCAATCCCCTTTCCAGCACTTGTCCGCACTTCCTGCACTTGCCTGTTTTTTTTAATGTGTTTTATTCATCTTATTTATTCCACTTCCCATGTACTGCACTTACAAATCTCCCTTTCCCCCCCTTGCACTCTTCCTTTCCCCCCGACCCATGCACTTGCGCGATCTGAATGACACCTGGCCTAGTAAGATCGTTATCTGTCCTCCCTTTCTTCCCCCCCTTGCCTCGTCGCGCCTTGAAACACTTGTGTATAGGCGCGTTATAAATGCCATATCATATCATAAATGTTTAAGATTCAATTGTTCTCTGTTTGTTCTGTTTATTGCGTCTTTCTCTATGAATTGTTATCCTGGATCTGTTAAACTAGTGCTTTTAAGAACCCAGTCTTGTCAAGGGACAACAGGTTGTCAATGTTAAAACATTTACATTGGTGCCTAATGCTTAGAGTGGTAAATCGTCAGTGTAGGGAAACAGTATTTTTGCTTGAATTAATGTAAAAAAATAAAGCAGATGGACAGCGGCGCACTCTTCAGTCAAGTCTCTTCACGCATTATAACTGAAAGAAAGCGTTTGTACAGGGCCAATGGCAGAGACAAGTGGCCGTATGCAAGGGAATGTGGTTTGCCTGTCCACCCATTCCAATTCATCTTTGCAACCATAGACGTTCTGCTTGTACAGGTGCGACCTTGGTGAAGAATTCTGTTCCTGCTCTCCCTATCTTATCAACTAAACTTGATCAGTCTTATTGCTCCACCCCTATGTGTGTGCATGTGTGTGTAATCCTTGTCTCCTCCTCTACCCTGTCTCTGAGGGTAACACGCCATGTCTCAAAGCCACTGCATGGGGCATGTTTAGTGGGAATTGAAAAATGTAAAAACTGAGAGTAAGAGGGATCGGCGACATCTCAGCACAATTTTGCAAAGCACTATTATTAAGCGGCCAATCAACGAGCCTTGCCAGGTATGGCGGTGTCTCAGTGCTATTGCATGAAATGCTGTAAAAAGCATAACAGACCTCCTCATAAGACAATCCTTGTCTTACTCCTGCGAGAATAAGATCAGGTAGATCAAAGCAACTTTATATACACAAATGAATAACCCAAGAACACAAATTAATAACCCAAGAGTGCATTTATCATTGAATGGCAGTTTTACACGTAGAGACGTCACAAGACAATTTCCTTGGGAAGGGACACTTCATCTCTATAAGACTGTATATCTAAGAGACACTCTAGAGACCTGGGGATCAAAGGTTCACCAAAACCAGTGGAAGTCCTTCTTTAGCTGGTATGCAGGAGCCACTAAAAGGGTTACAGGTTTACAACTAGAGCACTAAAAGATGCCCAAGAAAAACTCCAAGAACAGTTAAAAAACTGAAAGCAAATCACACACATTTGGTAATTCCTAAGAACAGAAGAGGTTACAGCGGGCTTTCTCTGGCACTCTAAGCCCCCCTCTAAAAGAAACACCAGATGACATCTGTGGCAAATCCCAGGGTATTGTCACTGCTCCCATGGGGCAAGCCCCTTTCCATGAGGCCAGGGAGGTGAGGCCGCTACCCGATCGTCCCCATGGGGGTGGTACTCAGCGGGTGGATCTCATGGGGAGGGAAGCCCTCAATGGGAGCAGTTGCGATAGCCTTGGGAGAACGTGGTATACATCCCCTCCATTTCTGTCCTAACTTTCCTCTCACCCCACTCAGTCACCATGGTCCCCCACACCTCTGTAGAGTAGAGGACTTCATTCATACAGATCATATTGGGGCGAGGAAGAGTGAGGCTTAACCTAGGTGGAGTGCACACAATCACTGACACAAAGAAGATCAGGAAAAGAGGCCAACGCCTACTGCAGGACCAACATATGCGGTACAGTCCACTAGAGGAAGCCTTGGTGATAAAAAGCAAGGAAGGACTTTGTACTTTGTCACGCCAGCCCTGGAGGAGTGAGGAACCACACGCTGGTTCTGGTGGCGAGAGACCAGAGGAGAAGAGAATGAGATGCTGTCGAGGAGGGATGAGTGTCTCCAGGAGCTCCATGGAGCAAGGACCTATCCAGTGACGTGGAAAGAGGAAATTCTACCGGCGAAGCCAAAGCAAGGCAAAGGCATGCAGATGAGGACTCAATAGACTACTGCTGTTGAGCTGCAGCGGCAGGATGCCGAATGCGAAAACTGTATAGAAGCCCTGCTCTACTCCCAGGACAGACCAAAGACTGCAACAACATTTCCCAAAGGCAGGGAAATGGTCGGGCTTCCTATGTAGAGAGTACATCAGGTCTGTTCAATTGGACATTGAGTGAAGCAGGTGCAGAGGGACTGCAAAAGCAGCAGACCAGGGTCTGGGACCCATATGAAGTTGGGGAAGCCCCGCCAGAATAGTACAGCAGAGTGTGAAACCCATACAAAGCTTGGCAAGCTCGGAAAAAGCAGCACACAGAGGTCAAGGACCCACACAAGTCCAAAGAAGCACAGAGTCAATGGACTGGGGCCCAGAGCAAGTAAGGGAGATCCCGAGATAATATAAAAGGGCCTAGGACCCACACAAACGAGAAACAAGCTACAGAACAAGTCAGGGAGACCCCAAGACAGCCCACGGGGGTCTGGGAAGCATGTAAGAGAGAAAGAGAGGTGCAAGAGCGGTCGACGACCCATTGCTAAAAGAAGAGAAATGTTCTGGAATTCTGAGATATGCAGTCAAGTCTGGCAGGATAGTGAACCAGACTTGATGCTATATTTGAGAGCTCGAGAAAGAACAGGAAAATAGACTCCTCCCTGATACTTGGGAACTTTGTTCTTGTGAAAAGAAGATCTACAGTAAGGTCTGGTAGGATAGTGCACCAAATTTGATACTACATTGGTGAACTGGAGAAAGAATAAGGGAAGAGACTACTTCCCCACCCGCCTAATATTTGGAAACTGTGTTTTGTCATAAGAAGATCTAGAGTCAAGTGTGTCAGGACAGTAAACCAAACTTGATGTTACATTGGTGAAAGAAGAGTGGAAGAGACTCCCCCTTTTGCCCCTCTGATACTTGGGAACTGTGTTTTTCTTTGTAACAAATAGACACTGGGAAAGAAGGAAGAGGGGAGACAATTCCCCATTAAATCATGTTGTGTTTTTGTATACATGTGGAGGAGCATCCAACATAACATCAAGAACATTTAAGTAAAAAAACTTGCATTGTGATTTTTCATTGAGAACTGAACATCTGAATCTGTATCCAGAATGAGAGGAGCCTCCTTCTGGATCAAGAAGACACCCAGATTTTCCTTAGTTAGTCTACAGTGTAAGAAACGGAAACAGGTTTGGACACAGGACGGTGGACATTTTATTTTACTGGACACCCTGACAGAGTCCTTAGTAGTTTTGTTGAGGTAGGGCAACCCCTCATTTTTTTTTTTTTTTAAAACAACTTTTTATTAAGGTCTCAGCAGTTACAGTGGCACCCAATCAATACATCACATGGTCTTACATACAACAATGTCTTCACCAAATGTTCGATAATTTATAGTCTACATAGCTGTTTCGTTATCCGAGGGCAAGTCACATAAATACGCCCTGAAGGGGTTCCAGATGTCCTTTGGTCGACTCATGCTTGGTTGGGTTAGCACATATTGTTCCTCGCATTCATTTGCATAGGTTAATACGCGTAAAAAGGTATTCATGGTAGGGGGGTTCAGGCTTTTCCATGATTGCAGTATACATTTTTTGGCAATAGCACATGACACATTAAACAGCCTTCTAATTTTCTCGGAACATTTCCCAATATCCCCGAACAAGTATTTTTGGGGGGACAAATACGGGGGGATTTGTGTAAATTCTGTCAGCGTAGCTGCAACCCTCTCCCAGAATCGAGCCACAACCGGGCACTCCCAGTACATATGATAGGATCCCGCTTGCGGGGACTTGCATTTGGGGCAGTCACCTGTATCACCCGGCGTGAATTTAGCAATTCTGGCCAGGGTATAGTGCAGTCTATTAAGGATTTTAAACTGTATTTGGCGCAATCCCGCATTGAGGGACACCCTTCTTGTAAGCATACACTATCTTACCCATTTATCTTCAGAAATTAGCATTTTCATATCCGCTTCCCATTTCTCTTTCACTCGGTTGGTCGTAGGAGTGTGGGTCTGTATCGTCGTATACAACTTGGAGATTCCCAGCCCACCCTGTGTTGTAACCAGTTGTATGCACGGGTGGGAGGGGGGTTCATCAGGGAAGGATGGCCAGTGTGCTTGAAATGCGGACCTCATCCGATAGTACTGTAATGTTCGGGACGACCCTCCTCCCATACCCCTCAAGAATACTGCAAGGGTCACGAACTTCCCGTCTATGTACATATCTCCCACCTTCATCTCTGTATCGGCGTCCCAGGCTTCCTGGATGCTGATGTCGAATGTGGGGGGAATGTTTGGGTATTTCCATACCGGGGCCTCAGGGTTATAAGGGATCTCAATGTCCAGTTTCTTGTATATGGCCCCCCAGGCTCTCACTGTGCAGCTAACAGGGTCAAATTCACATGAGTCCTTGTGTCTTGTATCAAAGATAACTGACCTAACGTCTGTGGGTGTAGTAGCCGATCCTAGCCACCTTTCCGTTCCAAAGGAATGACACTGCCATGGATCGAAGTTTGGAGAAAAATTCTTTACCCGGCCATATAGGTATTTTTACAAATAGGTATAGCAGTTTTGGGAGTACAATCATTTTAAGAATGGCAATTCTACCGTGTAGTGAGATTGGGAGGTGTCTCCAGGCCTGTAGATTGGTATGGAGTGTTTGTAGCGCCTGGTCATGGTTGTCAGCATACAGGGTCTGTCTATTACTTGAAACCAGGACTCCCAGGTATCTGATGTGTCGCTCCGACCACTTGAGGCCGCACATCCGAGCCGGGCGGTTTGTGGATGGGGTGAGCGGGAACATTTCTGATTTAGTATTGTTCACCGTGTACCCAGAGTACTCCGCGAATTCATTGATGTCTGCCATGATAGGAACAATGCTTTTGTCTGGTTCGCGGACGTACAGCAAGGTATCGTCCGCGTATAGGGATATTATTTGAGTGGCACCTTTCAGTGGTACACCCTTGTTATTATGTCTCAGACGAACCGCAGCCGCCATGGGCTCTATTGTCAAAGCAAAGAGGATAGGGGAGAAGGGGCATCCCTGTCTGGTGCCACGTCCCAGCTCAAACAGCTCGGATATAGTTCTATTCGTGCACACCCTTGCACCCGGGGCTGTGTACAGCAGCCTGACGTACTTGATATAGTTGGGGCCCACCCCAAACGCCTCCAGCACCAAAAAGAGGTACTCCCAGGAGACTGAGTCAAACACCTTCTCGGCGTCAAGGGACACCGCTACTGCTTGCTTGCTCGGGTTGATTTGCGACATTATGCCGAATAGCCTACGCAAATTTAGAGCAGTGGACCTATGGGGAATAAACCCGGGCAACCCCTCATATTAATCGGGCAAGGTGGTCAAGTGACACAGCGAGTAGAGCGCTCGCTTTGACATCGGTGCAGATCCTGCTAATGCAGGTTCGAATCCTGGCGGGGCCAAACTCAGCCTTTCATCCTTCCGAGATCGATAAATGAGCACCACACACCGTGGGTAATAATAAGCAGCGCTCAGATACCTGAGGATTCGTAGTGCTATATAAATGCCAAATAATTATTATTATTATTATTAAATGGCAAATTATTATTATTATTATTATAGGTTTACCTTTTCTTTATTTTTTATTTAAATAAAAGTCTCTGCCAACAAAATTACCACCACTGTGTCAGACTCATATTTCTGCACTCTTATACATCTTAGACCTATGTAATCCTGCTACACAGAAATGTGCACCTGATCAGGCAGCATCAGACCAACCCCAAGCAACTGCATTTGCACCACTGCCATGAACAAGCGGGTTAAAGTAGGGACCCGCAAAGGGACCTTGGTGCTAATTACGGTACCGCAATTTGCGGTACCGTAATTAGTGCCTTCCCCATTCCCATTGAGCCCTATGGGGCAAAAATGGGAATGGGGAAGGGCCATGGCGGCATGGGGAATTACCGCCCCACCAACCTCGGAATGGGGTGGTAATTCCCCATTCCGCCATGGACCATGGTGCTAATAGCACCATGGTTTAGCGCCGGATTCCTAATGAGGCCCATGGTCTCTGTTCAGATGAAGTCGTAAATGCAGTAAGTGGCAGGGTCGACCAAAAGCCCCAGCCAGTGACACAAACTGTAATTTAGGTCCTATCTCGGAGGACCATACTTTTCTATTGAGCTTATTGAAATATACTTGGATGCACTGATACATAGAGAATTGGAATTTTTAGCTTTGTTTTAACAGTCTCCAAATCCGAAAATGGGACTGCAGAAGGACAGTCCCACATTGCAAAAGAGACCGTCATGTTATATTAATGTGTTTTTGTGTAGCACCTCTGCCATGTGTTATGGCGGCTTAGAGCTGTGGGAAGGGGCCCTACAGGAGATCTTAGTTTGCGTTGCTGGAAGATAGTAGCCTAGCGGTGCATAGTTGTACAAAGGAAAATGTCAGGAACATTAGGAACTGTTCAGGAAAGGCAGAGAGTCTGAAGTAATTATGTTGGACAATGAAGAATGGAAAGAGAAGAGGTGCAGGTTATATTGAGCTTGAAGACTGCTGGACCGAGTTCCTCCAAAACTTTGGTCCACGCTTGCAAATGAAGTGGAGCGCACATTGAATGTGGAACCATGACTCATTATTCAAAACTTAGCCAAACCTTTTCCGTGCATCCCAAGGTACCTCATTTCAAAAGAAGTGTAAGAGGGTATAAAACCTGTAATCGAATCACTGTTTAAGCAAGGAATTATTGTGCCCACTAGTAGACCTTGTAACACTCCAATTTTGGCCATCAAAAAGCCTGGGAAAGAAACGTATCAATTTGTACAAGAACCTCTAGGCTGTTAATGCAGCGGTTCTGCCCGCTTTCCCTGTTGTTCCCAATCCAACAACCATTTTATCTTTCATCCCTCTCACTGCAGCACACTTTACAGTAGTAGATTGGTGCATTGCATTTTTTTCTACTCATGTGCCCTGTTCCAGTCAGAATGTTGTCACCCTTACTTATAACTTCTTGCAGTACTATTTCACTCATTCAACCAAGCATATGTGGAAAGCCTGACACTCTTTTCCCAGATTTTAAAATGAGTTCTCTGTGAGGTCTGTCTTGGTTCAGTATGTTGATGACCTCCTATTGGCATCTCCCTCTTTGAGGGCTTGCAAACCAGATTCTCTTGATCTACTGATTGCTCTTGCTTTCAACCACTGTAAAACCTCTAAAGAAAAGGTCAAATTATGCCAAACCCTGGTCCACTATCTTAATCACAACATCTCTGCTGGGAGAGGCACTTGTCTAAAGATCACATTAATCTGATTTTACAAGTACCACCCACACCTCAAACCTGAAAGCAAATTAGAGGATTTCTGGGAATGATTAGCTATTGCTGTCAATGGATAATGGGCAATGCTTCAATTATTAAACCACTGCAGAGCCTTAGCCATGATTCCGTCCCTGAACCCTTGCCCATGTCATCCGAAACAGAAGACATTTTTGTCAGATTCAAGAAAAAAATTGTCAAAGACTCCGGCCTTAGGTATATCAAATTATCTGAAATCCTTCACTCTGTTTTTAAATGAAGGCGAAGGCTTTGTCCTCTGTGTGCTGACTGAAATGGATGGTGGTGAGCACTGTCCATCTGCATATTACAGCTGCATTGAATCCTATAGCTGCAGGTTTATCCTCTTGTTTAGGCACTGTAGTCACAACTGCATTGTCAGTAAAGAAAGCTGAAACTTTGGTTCAGGTGTACTAATTCACTCTAGCAGAGCCCCTTCTGTCCTCGCGTTACCTCTGAAAGAAAGACTCAACACATTTCAAATTCACATTTAACCAAGTATGATAAACTCCTAATTTCGAATGTAACAGTCAGTCCCTGTTCTATTCTAAACCTTTCCTCTCTGCCTCTCATTCCCTCGGATGGGGAGCCCCATGGCTGCTTGGCCGTAGGCAAAAACCACACGACACCTACAATTAATTTAAAGGATGTACTATTGCAAAGCCCTGAGATGATTCTGTTTGTCGATGGATCTTGTTAGCATGATAAGCTGGGCAGAGTTTCTTTGGATTATGCAACTTTTACGGTTCCATGTGTTAATATCGCCATATTTTTGCGGCAATATTAAGCCATGGAACCTGCGGGGGACACCACTGCAACCCCCGGTCCCAATAACCCCATAAATTATCCCCACTAATAATATCGCCTATGGCCTTACCCCACAACCATATATATGGCGATATTATTGGTGGGGATAATATTACCTGATACCATTTGTACACCACATGAGGTTATGCAGGCTTAACAGCTGCCAAATGCTTCTGAACTGATTACTCTTACCTGTGCTACTAGCTAGGGAAACATGTGCCACAATCTCTCCTGATTCCCGCTATGCCGTGGCTATCTGACATCTGCAGATGCTCCTATCCAAAATGGTGTCTATGTCTCAGCCCTGCTGGAGAGACTCTGCCATTACCTGCTGCTTTAGCGATTGTTAAGTGCAAGGGTCAAGAACTGTCCCATACAGTGGCAGCAACAGGTAACAATATTGCTGACAATTCAGCATGAATTACAGCCCTAGAAGGCACAGAGGGCCTCATCATGAGTTGGGCGGTAGCCCTCAAATGCAACAGTACCCTATTACTGCCATATTTAAGGGTCCGCCCAATCATGAGTCTGGCAGCATTTACCCCCAGCTGTAAGCTGAGGGTAAATGCACCAATTTAACACTGAGTTTCGGCGCAAATAGCGCGCCGCTATTAGCGTGTGCTAATTGCACCAAAAATGCCCCATTAGGTCCAATGGGAATGGGGAATACCCATTACCGCCCAACCCTTGATCGGGCACTAATAGCGCCAGACCAGGTGGCGGTAATGCTATTAGCCCGGGAGGTATTCCTGTGGTGATACCGCCGGGATACCGCCCAACTTGTGATGAGGCCCAGTGTCCTTTTCTGTATTTCACTGAAAGAGTCACAGATCACAACTCTTTGCAGTCTGGCTTTGCTGCAGGATCGGGCACCTGAGTCCGAGAAGGAGCTCTGGTCCAAAAGACATAAGTTGTGTGATGACACTTTATGGTGCTCTTCAGGTGGCCACCTTGTAGTGCCCAAACCCTTCCTTCCTTATCTCACCAGATTGGTGCATTCTGTGGCTCACTCTGGAAAAAGAGCCATGACCGCTGTAGAGAATAGGGACTGCGTTGCACCATATTTTCCCACTGCAGCTCAAAATTACTTTAGTAACTGTCTTGTCTGGTTGGACCAAAGTGTGGGAAAGGCTGTAAAGACTTTGCCTCCTGCGTATCCAGCACAATGCAGCTCCCAAGTGCCTTACGAATTCTGCCTTGCTGTGGTTCATATATTGATGAGGGGTTTAAGGATTACCAATGTCGAAGTGCTGACTCTGGAAAAGACACTTCTCACTGTGTTTATTTCCGCGATTTGGTCTCCCAGCTGTTATTGTTAGTCAAACGCTACCCACTTTACTGGGCAGGTGGTTAGAGACATCTGCAAAGCCCTAAATATGATGCAGCATTTTTATTGTGCGTATCACCCCCAATCTACTAGACCAGTAGAACAGCACAATTGCGACATTAAGAACAAACTGTCGTAGGTGTGGTGAGGCCCTACCCTTGGCATTGCTGCACATGCAAAATGACCCTAATAAAAACCATGGGGTGTCACCGTATGGATTAATGACTGGCTGTCGTATGAGATGCCACAGCCGCTGCTTTGACAGCATAATGTTTGGACTTGCACTTAGGCGATGATTGTATACTGTAGTACTGTAAATCTCTTGTGAAGATGATTGCAGATCAATGAAGCATTGCTAGAACCTGCTGCAGGAGCCTTCGATCCCATTAGGACCGGGGACAGGGACCATCTGCAAATGAATCAAAGAAAGACAGCACTACAGCTGCCTTGGCACGGATCTCTACAAGGACTTCTCACCACCCAGATTGGAGTGAAGTGTGAAGGTTATCTGACGTGGTTGCTTGCCTCCTGTTTCAATCCTTGGAAATATATACCATGATAGTTGGCCTAACCAGAATTAACAAATGAGATTCCTTTATTAAAAGAAAAAGTAACATTGTTACTAACTATACTAGCGCTGGTGGATTGAGAGTATCTACATCAAATGACAATGAACAGAGAATCCAGATTAGTTTGGCAGAGAATGGCTGTGGCAAGAGAAGACAAGTGTATTGCAAGTGTATCATCTAAAGCTAATTTGGAGGAGAGAAATGTGGGGTCCTGAAAAACCCTGCGTAATGACCAGAACAGGGCTTAAAACCATTAGATCTGGACATTAATTTCAGATTGCTGCAGATGTCCCCCCTGTTAAATGAGGGTGGCGGCACATATAGAGTCTTCAGCATAATGATGCAAACCTTCATGAATAAAGGTTATCTTTTAAAGAATGTGTTATGTTGAAATTAATATATACGTATAAAATGGAAGGTTCAAAAAGTGAATATGGAATGCATGTACACTAGACCCTGACATTTAAGTTCCCTTTCATATAGTGGCACTGTGGTTGCACCATGCTCCTGCAAAAAGTAAAATCTCACAGACCTTACACAAGTCTGGTGGGCTCCCTTGTTGTCAATTAAGCTCAGACATGTAGAGGTTGCAGGAGGCAGAGGAGGAGGCAACAAACAATATAGCGTTTTGTAATTTCTACTTATTTTAGGACGAAATGAAACATGTACATAGTTGTATACTGTAGTCAGAGTTTTCCAGCAAGTGAGTGACTCTCTCTCTCACACACACGCACGCGCGCGCGCGCGCGCTAGGGCCATGTTCACTCAGGGGGAGATGAACTTGCTTAAGAGCCAGCTTGAATGCTGCATGAATGTTATTGGTGCTTTTTATTGGAGCCGCAAGGAGTTCCAATGATGGGGGCGAGATGTGAAAAGAAGCAGAAGTGAAAGGATGCACAGCGTGATGGAACAATTGCACGTGCTAAAATGTAAAGTACAATGTGAGGAATAGCAGAGATAAAAGCAGCAAGCTAAGGGGGCGCAAGCCCATCAATAGATTTGAGGACTAGTTGCGCATACAGAGACAAACAACATGGAGGCCAGGGAGGCCATAGGGAAAGACAAAGATAACACAAAGACCATAACAAAGTTTCTAATTGTAATGTAGAAGGAATAGTCTAGAACCCATATGCCTATTCTCTTCAATGTTCCCATTTTTGAAACATATTATGAGCCAACTTTTCTATTCAAGCTCCCATTCAGTTTTCAAAACATGTTCAACATGCAACGAGAATAGGCTTGGCCATTACATTCTTACGCATCTATGCTGTATTTAGTGAGCGAAGACACTTAGGGAAGCAATGCATGCTATACGTAGTGGTCATGTGGGCCAAAAGAAAGATGTTTAGAAAGCACGAGACGTATGGTAAGGAGCCAACCCCACTATCGTCTGCACACCATTGGCTACTCTATAAGGACTGAAATTGGAATAGAAATTGCAGGTTTCTCATTGATAGGCTCTATCTCCCATTCAGCCTAACAAATCCAAAATTAAGAAACCAGAGCAGGAAAGACTAGAAACCCAACCGCTAATACATACTCTGTAAACTGCCTAAGCGTAATGGCATGTGTAAAATAATTCACAATCTGCAGCAGGTAAATGTGGTTGTGGGTATACTGCTCTATACACCACAGTAAGATACATGTACAATCACAAAGGTGCATTCACATTGCGCAATTGTCAAGCAATATTGATGCTGCGTAACTTGCAAGTATTTTGATATATATCCCAAATGAGTTTATTGTTAACAGCCTGACAGGTGTTTCAAGCTACATGCTCTTCATCTGAGGCTTTAGTGCTCGTCAATTTCTAGATCGATTGGTATTGTAGATGATATCTCATGCTCTACTATTTCATATCTCTATAATTTCTTCGCAATTGCAGGAAGGACAGGGCTAGCCTTTCGGCGTAGTGAGCCCGTAGTCAAGGAAGCTAATATATATCAATATATATCAAAATACCTGCAATTTACGTAGCATCAATATTGCTTGACAATTGCGCAGTGTGAATGTACATTTGTGATTGTACATGTAACAAATCCAGAAATCACAAAACCTAGGATGTTCACAGGTTGAGGGGCTGCAACCCTATAATGTACTACCTACTTATCTCCCACCACCCAGCAATCACCTCCCGCCTGTGCTCTGCCTCCCTTGTACACTTCCTCTCAAGCCAGAGGGTGACATCCTTCACTGGCCAAAGAGGGACACGCAGGAAGAGCCAAACAGACAGAAAGGAGAGCAACACAGACGGAAAAGGAAACAATGAGAGTTGGCTTTTCCTTCATTGGTGCTGTACGCGGAGGACGGGGACCGGAGACTACAGGCAGAAAAGCTGCAGCTGCATCTCGGTAAGAGGGAGGGGAGCACCGGAGATCCAAAGTGAAAGCCAAGGCAGGCAGAAACACAACACCGTTGTGTTTACATGCCGCGGTGTTTCTGCCTAAATCTGCTTTCCCATTTGGGGCTTTAGGGCTCCCCACGGGGAGCCCTAGAGCCCCAAATGGGAAAGCAGATTTAGGCAGAAACACAACGCGGTTGTGTTTGAAAACGCTGCGGTTTTTCTTTCTAAGTTTCTCAGGCTCGGAGGAGCCTGAGAAACTCAGAAAGAAGAACTGCAGCGTTTTCAAACACAACCGCATTGTGTTTCTGCCTGCCGTGGCTATCACTTTGGGTCTCCGGTTCTCCCCCAGGAGAGCACCGGAGACCCAAAGTGAAAGCAAAGGCAGACAGAAACACAACACGGTTGTGTTTACATGCCGCTGTGTTTCTGCCTAAATCTGCTTTCCCATTTGGGGCTTTAGGGCTCCCCATGGGGAGCCCTAGAGCCCCAAATGGGAAAGCAGATTTAGGCAGAAACACTACGCGGTTGTTTTCCACAATGCTAAATGCTGCAGTGTTTCTGCCTAAATCTGCTTTCCCATTTGAGGCTCTAGGGCTCCCCAAAAGTGCCCCCCCTCGCCCCGCAGAACTTGTAAGGGGTGCAATAGTCCCCTGATTCCATTACACACCTGGGGATTGCTGTATTCAGAACATGAACACCACTTCATGCAAGGGCTTATACTGCAGGGCTCCTACTGAAATTACAGATATGGTCCAATATTCCCATGTCCTTTATCGGCAGGATTGTCTTGATTAAAATGGTAGCATTTCCCAAACTACTTTATTTGCCAATGTGGCGTGGTCAGGAATTTTATTTACTTAAGTCCTAAGGAACGTTACTGAGCTTGCCTGGAGCCCACATGCAATGAATGGTCTTACCTAGACAGGCCATGCACAGAGGGCTACCTGCAAGCCCCAGATCCCAGAATGGTATTTCCTAGTTTCCCAGGCACAGTTAGCTTCTTATTGATATGCTATTGGACCAAAGTTTCCTCATGTAAAAGTTGATGAAATAGCGGTAGGCTGCTTGGGTTGGGGGGGGGGCTGATACTCATTTCTCAGGAAGTGGACATGTCCTTGGGACCCAGGCAGAATAACAGCAGATGCAGTGCATTGAATACTTTGCATATTGGGTTTTAAAACGCTCTAGGACACCCCAATGCGAGGACTCGTGGACAACGCTGCTGCCACTGATAAAGGAATTTGGACGGCTTACGACTGAGATGATATAAGCATGTTCAGCAATATGTTTGTCTCTGGCTCATTTTCCTCTTTAGATCCAATCCAAGATCATTTGAGCTTGGGAATGAGGTCATATAGGCATGTTCAGCGATTTGTTTGTCTCTGGCTCATTTCCCTCTTTAGGTCCCATCCAAGATCATTTGAAGCATGGCAAGAACTTTTTAATATCTTAAAACGTGGGCTGATTACTGCTTTAAATGGCCAATGTGCCCTGATGAACCTTTGACTCAAACTTGCATTAAGTATATAACACACCCTGCAGCTTGCAGGTGTGCTGGCTCTACTCTGTATGGCCTTGTAGAGAAGAACAAGTTACTTTCTTACCTGGTAACGTTCTTTCGATGGGATGGTCCGACGACGTATTCCATATCTATGACATGTAATCACCACAGCTGTGCTGCTTCGGAAACTTTTTTCGGCGTCTGTGTCCTGCGTCGATGACGTCGATGCGCCGTCGTCGAGGACCTCCTCCGACGTCCGACGTCATCCGATGTGATAAGTAGGACGCACGACGCCTGTAGCCTCAGTTGTAGTTTTTTCCCCCAGAACGTGTGACATTAGTCAACTGCCAGTCAGACACAAAGCCTTGCGGAACGTAAGCTGCAATCGCAAAAGAAATTCTGCAGCGGGGAAGGCAGGGCGGGAGCGATATGGAATATGTCGTCGGACCATCCCATCGAAAGAACGTTACCAGGTAAGAAAGTAACTTGTTCTTCAAGGGGATTGGGTCCTCCGACGTATTCCATATCTATGACAGACTCCCAAAGCAGTACCAGAGCAAGGAGGAGGGAAAGAATTTAGAATCAAAATTTAGAATAGCCAATCAAATAGCAGAGCAAAGGACCGCCTTGCCAAAGGCCAGATCCTGTCCTCGGATGGAATCGAGGGAATAGTGACGTACAAATGTATGTACTGAAGCCCAGGTGGCTGCATCACAGATGTTGCGAATAGGAACACCCCTCTGCATGGCAGTAGATGCATCCATACCCCTGGTAGAATGGGCCCGCAAGCCAGCCGGTGGGTCCTTACCCGCCAAGCGGTAACACTCCGAGATGGCCAAAATAATCCAGCGAGACAAAGTCTGTTTCGTTACAGCTTGCCCCAAACGCTTTCCAGCGTAACCAATAAAGAGTTGATCGTCCACTCTGACCCGGGACATGCGTGAAACATAAAAGCTTAAAGCTCTCCTAGGATCAAGCCTATGGAGCCTCTCCTCTTCCTTACCAGGATGCGGAGGAGGATAGAATGCCGGAAGAACAACCTTCTGGGCCAAATGAAATTCCGTCACTACCTTCGGAAGAAAAGAAGGACGAACTCTAAGGACAACCCTGTCCTTGTGAAATACAGTGAAGGGTGGCTTAACTGAAAGTGCCTGTAACTCACTCACTCTGCGAGCGGAAGTAACCGCAACTAAAACACAGTTTTCAGAGTTAACAGCCTCAAAGGGCAAGAATGTAAAGGCTCAAACGGAGCACCCATAAGAAACTTAAGAACAAGGTTTAAATCCCAACCGGGCACCAGGAAAGGTGACGGAGGGAACAGATTAGTGAGCCCTTTCAGAAACTGTGAAATTAAAGGGATTTTAAAGTAAGAACACTCTTCAGATGAGCGCTTAAAGATGGACAGCGCCGCCAGGTAACCTTTAATGGTACCCACTTGCAAGCCCCTGTGGGCCAAAGAAAGTAAAAAGGACAGAAACATGGGGATGCCACATGCAAAAGGATCCACATTCTGAACTCTGCACCAGTCGCAGAACTTACGCCAACGGCAACGGTACAGAGACTTTGTTGCTGGCCTTCGGGCCGAAAGCAACACCTCCAACACGTCTTCAGGGAGGTCCCAATCCTTATACCTCAACCTTTCAGAAGCCAAGCGTGAAGGTTGAGGGATCTGATCTCTGGATGGAGAACCTGAACCCCCTCCCATGAGAGCAGATCGTCTCGTTAGGGAAGACGACGTGGAGGGCAGATGGACAAGTCGAGAAGGTCCGGGTACCACGTCCTCCGAGCCCACGCCGGAGCAATGTGGATCATCCGGGAACCGAACTTCCGTAACCTCTGCAGCACTTGTGGGATGACGGGGACTGGAGGAAACGCGTACAGCAGCGGGAATGACCACTCCACCACGAACGCGTCTCCTAAGGCTCCTTTTGGAGGAAATTCCCGTGAGCAAAACCTTTCGCACTTCCGGTTGACACTGGAGGCGAAGAGATCCACTTGAGGGGTCCCCCAAAGGGCGAAGATCTCCAGGAGAATCTCCTGAGCCAACTCCCACTCGTGAGAGATCGCGCTCTGCCTGCTCAGAGCGTCCGCTGTCACGTTTTCGTCTCCGGCCAGATGAACTGCCGAGATCGAAACTTCCTGCTGGATGGCCCAGAACTCGAGCTGCATCGTCTCCCTGCACAGAGGAAGTGACCCTGCCCCCCCCCTTTTTGTTGAGGTAGTGCATGGCCACTGTGTTGTCCGTCAGGATCAGGACACTCTTTCCTCGCACAGTCGGCAGAAAAGCCTTCAGGGCTAGCCTGACGGCCCTCAGCTCCAACAGATTGATATGGAGTGTGGACTCCGACGGAGACCAACGACCGCTGACTGTCAGCCTGTTGGCATGAGCTCCCCATCCCGTGAGGGATGCATCCGTCACGATCGTCACCTCCGGCCAGGGAAGCCAAAATGGAGCCCCCTTCATCAAGTTGCCTTCGACGGCCCACCACAGAAGGTCCCGGGCGACCGAGGGCGGCACCTGAACCCAGTCCGACATCCTGCCGGAGGACTGCGACCATTGCGTCTTGAGTGCCCACTGCAAAGATCTCATCCGCAGGCGAGCCTCTGGCACCAGAAGAATGCAGGATGCCATGAGGCCGAGCAACCTCAAGAACTCGAACGCTGGGAGCGTCTGGGCATGCTGAAACTTGTGCACCATCTGCTGAATGTGAAGAGCCCTCACCTGGGGAGGAAAACACTGCTCCAAGGAAGTGTCGAGCACTGCTCCGATGTACTGGAGCCGCTGTGTTGGCGTCAAATGGGACTTCTTTAAATTGAGGGAGAAGCCCAGCCTGTGAAGGGAGTGGCAGGTGACGGACAGATGATCCAAGACTTGCTCGGGAGAGGTCCCCTGATCAACCAATCGTCCAGGTAGGGGTAGACGTGAATCCCCCCTTGCCTGAGATGCGCTGCCACCACCACCATGAGCTTGGTGAAAACCCTCGGGGTGGAGGTCAATCCGAACGGCAGGACCCGAAACTGAAAGTGCGAGTCGCCAACCGCGAACCTCAGGTACTTCTTGTGCTTGGGATGGATCGGCACATGGAAGTAAGCATCCTTGAGGTCGAGTGACACCAACCAGTCCTGAAGCTGAAGGGCCTGGAGGACTTGAGAGAGAGAAACCATCTTGAACTTGTCCTTCCTGAGGAGTTTGTTCAAACCGCGCAAGTCCATGATGGGTCTCAATCCCCCGTCTTGCTTCGAAATCAAAAAATAAGGGGAATACCATCCCTTGTTCCTCTCCGCTACAGGCACCAGTTCTATGGCGCCTTTCTCCAGCAGGGCTTGAATTTCCTGCGCAAGCAGCGGATCCGGACTCTGCAAAGAGAGGTTCCCCGGTGGATTGTCGCAAGGCCTGTGCCGAAAGGGAAGACAGTAGCCGTGGGTTATGATCTCCAGAACCCACACATCTGAAGTAATGGCTTGCCACTCTACAAGATGCTGCGCCAGCCTTCCCCCAACCGGCGAACCATGGGACATGGCCTCATGACTGAGTGGGAGCGGCTGCGGCGTTACCTGAGGGCAAAGAGGCAACTGCCCGAGCGGCCTTGGCACCACGGGTACCCTGTCGTCCACCTCTGGTACCCCTGCGTTGGCCTCTTTGACTGCCAGCTCCTCTCGCTTTACTGAAGGACGTGTAATAGCGAAAGGAACCACCCCTCCACTGCTGTCCCCTAGGAGGACAAGGCAGAGGTTGGCGAACTGCAGCGCCCAACGACTTCGCTGCAGCTTTTGAGGTCTGCAACCTCTCAAGGCTCTCGTCAGCCTTGCTGCCAAAAAGGTGTTCACCGTCAAAGGGCATGTTGAGGAGCCGGGACTGCACATCAGGAGCAAACCCCGACTTCTGCAACCACGCAAACCTGAGTATCACGGTGCTCGCCGCCATGGACCTACTGACACATTCAGCTAAGTCCAAACCCGACTGAACGGACTCACACATGGCATCCTTACCATCCTGGACCATAGCAAGGAAAGCATCCCGTTCGTCCCCTTCGGGAATATGTTCAGCCGCTAACGCAACACAGTTCCACAGAGTGTGTGTGAAACGAGACAAGGCACAAATGGAGTTGGCTGCCTGAAGCGCCATACCACCAGAAGAAAACACTTTCTTCACCCAGCCATCAAAACGTTTGTCGTCCCTATCAGGAGGGATGGTAGGCTACGACGCCTGCTTTGCCGGGGCCGTGGCCGTGGCCGCCTGCACCACCAAACTCTCCGGAGTGGGGTGCCTGGTCAAGTAGCAGGGGTCGCCACTGGCTGGACGGTATTTTCGCGACAAGGATCTGCCCACCGCCGGGAGACTCTCCGGAGCAGTCCAAGCGGCCGCCACCCTTCTCTGTAAAGCCATATGGAACGGCAGTACCGGGTCAGTTGGGGGACCAACATCAAGGATGTCCGTTAGATCATCCTGCACAAACTCCCTTGGGGGAGCAGACCATCCCAAGTACTCAGAAACCCTAGCCATAATGCGCCGGTACGAGGAATCGGCATGAGAGCCAGGCTCAGGCCTACAAAACTCCACCTACGGAGAGATGCCCAGTCCACCAGGAACCAGGCCATCAGAATCCTCATCCGCCTCTGAAATATATTCCAGGTGGCGAAAAGAAGGCACCCGAGAGTGCTTGCTCTTAACCAGAGCCTTCCTAGGGGGTTCCCCCGTGCCACGGGGTACCTCCGACACGAAAGGCGTCGATGACGTCGAGCGAATCGGCGCCGGCGTCGAGAGAACAGGCATCGGCGCTGAGAGGATCGGCGTCGACGTCGAGGAAATCGGCGTCGACGTCAGATGCAGCGCCGCCAGCATCGGCGGCGTCGACACAGCCCTCGAAGCCGGAGCCCCGAGCGTGTCCTTCGACGACCTGAGCGTCGACGGCTTCGACGACTTCCTCGGAGCCGGAGCCTCGAGAAAGCCTGTCGACGCCCTAGACGCCTCAGATGTCGATGTCTTCCTCGAAGACCTCACAGGTGCACACGGTCTCAAACGCGTCGAGGACCGGGACCTGGAACGGGTACGTCGAGAACGAGTCTCCTTGTCCGAACGGGACCTCTCCCGTGACTCGTGCCGACCACTCTTGCGAGCGGTGTCTCTCGACCTCTCACGACCGACCCCACTCGGGGTCACGGACGGCTTAGTACCCTGCGACTCGAGAATCGCCAGCATTTTCTTCCCGAAGGAAGCCCATTCCTCTGGCGTCGCACGGCTGGTGGGGTAAGCGACGTGCCGGGCATAGTCCTCCGAAGAGGACCTGGAAGACGACCGGTGTTGGCGCTTCTGAGAATGCCTCGAAGAGGCTGAGGAGTGGCGAGACCGACTCCTAGAAGGAGACCCACGAGACTTCCGACGATGACGCGGAGAGTCACCCCTCGAATCATCCGTCGAAAGCCCTGCAGACTTCGACTTCCGGGGCTTGGACACCCGACCTACCGACAACTTCTTCTTACGTTCGCGTAAGGCTTTGGACGTGAGCGACTGGCAGTTGATACAGTCATCCGTGTCGTGGGCCTCCCCGAGGCACCAGAGGCAGGCGTCGTGCGAGTCCGTCACCGACATCTTGGACCCACACTCCCCGCACTTCTTGAAGCCCGGACGCGGGGTCGAAGACGAAGTAGAAGACATCTTCACACGAAGGATTTTCACAAAAACGAACAGGTTCGAAGAACCGAGAAGAACAGAACTCCAAAGAGTCGAGGCGTTAACCGAGATTCACGAAGCAACACGTTCGCGGAAAAAAACGGAACTGAGGCTACGGGCGTCGTGCGTCCTACTTATCACATCGGATGACGTCGGAGGAGGTCCTCGACGACGGCGCATCGACGTCATCGACGCAGGACGCAGACGCCAAAAAAAGTTTCCGAAGCAGCACAGCTGTGCTGATTACATGTCATAGATATGGAATACGTCGGAGGACCCAATCCCCTCGAAACATACTTCTTAGGGCTCCATGGAAGTGCACGCCAGGTGGAATCTGGACCATGGTATGGAACTTGCAAACCAAGAGTGGCAAACATGTGTTGACTTCCTAAGGAGGGTTCTTTTCATTCTGGATTTCTCCTTATCCATTTCAAACGTATTAATAGACTTCATTATATCCCTGCTAAGATTAAGAGCTCTATTCTAGATTAGGAGGACTGTTGCCCTTGGTCTACCTCACAGGATGCTCTTTGCCTGCACATGCCATGTCTTGACTAGTTTCTGGAGGTGAGTGTCTGAAACGCTTTCTGAAATGCCCAGCATTTCCATACTCAGTAGCCCAACATGCTGCTTGTTTGGTGATTTGGCTAAAGTAACTGCCAATTAATGTAGGTTTCTTCATGTGTGCTTCCGGCTGGGGACATGTTGCATACTCAAGAAATGGTTGCAGCATGTAGCCCCTACACTTGATACTTGGATGTGGGATCTAACCTAGACCACCAATAATGAAGGGCCAGAGGATACCGATAAGGTGCCCGAGGGATATCGGAGTGGACCTCAGATCTTTTCTCCTTTCATGTTCTGAACACAATGAGAACACGTACATTCCAGTTTTGCTGCCAATTAGTGTTTCTGTATTTCAACACATAGAATAATAATAATTTGTTTTTTATATAGCGCTTTAGTCTAAAATGCTTTACATAGGATATATTCACATAGATTACTTTTATTACCCAATCGAAATAGGTACTATGCGTTATGGTACATACTATCATCAAATGCCACTGTCTCACTGACTGTTAATGTGATATCATTGTGTCTTGTATTGTTAAGTACTTATTTAAAGTAGGCAAGCAATCATCATGCTGGTACTAATGGCATGGTGTATGGGCCTCCATACTGATGGACATAATACGCTATCGTATTTCCCAGCACTAGCCACTTCCATACTGTGAACTGCGTCCTAGGCAGTGCTCTTTTTCTGCTGCCTTACATCTTTCCATAGATGGAATGTTCTACCATCACCCACAAAAATGAAACCCATTAAAATATCCTTTTATGACATCAAATTCTCACTACTTTTCTGAGGGATCATGCGTTATGGTACTATTATATTTCCACCCATTAAGTGCGGTCATGAAATTGATTTCAGGGCAAATCATATCCAAACTAAGCGCGGGTTTCATGCAATGTAACCTTAATCATAAGCGAATGTGCGACCTACAACCAGCCTACTCACAAGTGGCGCCAACACAATTCAGGAAAATAGATGGTCATAAGCAGAGCATAAATAGCCGATATCAAATGGCATGCACTGATGCAAATGAAAGGATGTGACATGAAAGCTCCTGTAAACCATATGCATCAATCCACGTAGTGGTTGCCATGATCGACTCATGGCACAGAAGAAGGCTTCAAGCTAGTGCTTTGCAACAGTGCACAGACATGCCCTCGCGCAAAGATCGCGATGAGCGCCAGCCCACTTACGTTGCTGATAGACTTATGCAAAGCTTCACCCAGACAGTGCCGCTATGAAGGAAAGATCATAGGAATAAAGGGAAACATTCAGAAATCAACTACGTAATAGGATAAAAAGGGAGAATAAACACAGAACATTAATTACAGAGTCCCCACAGAAACACAAGCCGAGAACAGTTCAGAACAAAAAGACTTAGTTGACAAACATATTTCCTGAGAGGTAACAGAAAGATATCATCCACCATAGCCAGTGTGCGGCCATTCTGAATGACAAATTAGGGTATCTGGTCATTGCATCTAATGCCATTCCATCGAATTTTTTCCATCTAAAAAATGTGCATCGAATGCATGTTTTTTTTGGGCGGGGTAAAGTATTAATTTATGTTCAGGAGGATTTTAAAGGGTAAAAAACACGGGTTTGGGGTTGGTGCCCCCCCCCTAAAAAAATGGAAAAAAATGCATTTGATGCAAATTAGTTAGATGGACGAAATTCGATGCAAATGCATTTAGATGCAAGGAATTCGATGCAATGACCATAAACCACATATTAGCTATTAGAATAAGGTCTTGCTACCCCTGGATAGGGCACATTGCGCTAACTCTTGGATCAGACTAGGTCCTCGGAGGCTACTACGGTGGCGATTTGGCGCAGTATAAAACCCTATCAACATATTAGCATAACTGTTCACTGTACATCGTGGAAGCCAGTTTCCAGAGTGTAAGAATGCCAAAGTGCAAAAATAAATGCGATTCAAAACATGAAGATGCAAAGTCAATGAGGATGAAAGGCTAGAAAACTGAAAAATTTGATAGCAATCAGTACGAAGTAGTTTCATGCTTTTCACCCATTCCTATAATGTGAATATGAAGGGTTTTATGTTCAAAGTTAACAATGTGGTGCAGTCCAAAAGATCCATAATATCTAAACTAATGGTAATAATGATTACAATAGGGGGGCGTGGCTTGGAGCCGATGGAGGGCAGAAGCTGATCTGCCGGGCTCCGGCCGAGACGCCGCTTCCTGATCCTTTTTCTCTGGTACAAGAGTGGTTGCAGCCAGCGGAAAAGCACGCATCGGTGGGGGAAGTGCTCCCCATTGGGAATTACTCGAGTGTTGGAATTTTCGGAGCCCCCGTGAGGAAGAGCGGGCTCCGGATCCCACCCTCCCCTCCGCCGCGCATTGATCCAAGATGGCGCCTGGCACAGCTTCACGCAGCCCCTGAACCAGCGTCCCCTGACGGAGCGCTTTGGGGATCGGCAACAAGGCCGGGGGGGGCGACCCCTGTCTGACACTGGTTCGGAATCGACACAGGCCCCCAGGCCCCTGACTCCGTTACCCCTGGGCTGGCCCAATTTATGCAACGCGGACTACAACTAGAACCACGTGGATGGCATCACATAAAGAGAAACTCGCCACCTCTGAGAAGCAGCACCCCGCCCCACGGCCATCACCCGAACGACCTGATTCCAGCCGAAGCACTCGGGGGCCCTGAAACTCAAGGTGCGTGAGCCTACATAATACCCTTTGGTGGGCCCCTGACCACCACCGCACCCTTGGGCCGCCTGCACTTGGCTCCCCGACTCGGCGATCTACGTCCAGCGGCTTCAAGATGGCCACCAAGAACAAGAGCAGGGCCGCCACCATGGACTCCTTTGTCTCGACTAAGGCGAAGACCTCCACCCAGTCCAAACCTAGCCTCTCCGAAAACACTCATCCGAACGAAGGGGAGGTCAACGACAATCGCTCTCAGATATTGGATGCCATTGCCTCACTGAGAACCCACATTGACTCCAAGATTGATGAGTTCAAAATAGACATACAACTCATCCGCCAGGATGCCCGCAACTTGACGGAGAGGGTAACGACCGTCGAGAATTCCACGACGGAGCTGTCCGGGGCCACCACAACCCTGAAGTCCGAAGTCTCCGATCTAAAGAGGAGGGTCGCCTTCCTGGAGGAAAGGGCGGAGGAGGCCGAAGGACGGGCCAGACGGGGAAACATCAGGATCCTGGGTATCCCGGAGGGAACAGAGGGCCTAAACACCACATCCTATGTCGAAACCCTTCTGCTACAAGAGATCGGGGCCGGAAAACTAACCCAGGGCTTTGCGGTCGAAAGGGCACATAGATCCCTCCAGAGACGTCCTCCCCCCGGCTCGCATCCACGGCCAATAATAGCCAAAATATTGAATTTTCAAGATAGAGAAACCATCCTACGGCACTCCAGGGAAGCAGGTCCCATTGAAAGAGGGGACTCAAAAATTACTATTTACCCCGACTACACCCAGAAAGTGCAGAGGGAAAGGAACTCATTCGTCCCGATCAAGGCGAAGCTTCGCCAACTGGACATTAAATACAGGCTGCTGTACCCCGCGCGCCTGAGAGTTGTTTATAATGGGCGAGCGATATTTCTCGAAAACCCGGAGGCGGCCAATATGTGGCTAGAAGATAATAACCTAGCCGATGGCAAGGATCCTCCTCGGAATGATGATTAAGTCCCGAGTCTCCTCGCACCACCAGTAACCGGACCCCAGCAGGTAATCCAAACAACAGTTTAACTCATGGAAGCGGCCCTCGCACGGCCCTGCCGCCTCGCACCAACCCTACCCCCAGCAGAAAATCCAATTGGGCCAGTTCACCGCCCGACCCAGCTCACGCCCGATTCCCGGATGGGTTCAGACGGCTCGAGAGCGCCTGAGCACCGCGACAGTGTTGTAGTCGCTGGGCGCACCAGTTTGTGTTATGTTATTAGTTTAGTTGGCTTTGCAGTCTACGAATCATCAATGTTGGTAAAGTACAAGATGGTGGCAAGTTACGACACAAGACTTCATGAACCAGGGGCCCGCAGAACGCCACCTGTGGTTCGTTGTGCCACCGGGCCAGCGAGCCAGAACTCCAAGACGAATTCAGAACACCGATCCGATGGCGTCGCAACTCGTTGTGATGACATGGAATGTGAGGGGAATGGCTTCATACCTCAGAAGGAACCGCGTGCAGTCCTACCTCAGGAGGAAGAAGGTCTCGATTGCGCTATTACAAGAGACCCACCTTACAGCGGACTCCATGTCTAAGTTAACAGATCGATGGGATGGGACCACGAGGGGGTCTCCTTACTCCAAATATGCGAGAGGCGTACTGATATGGGTGAACCCGAATGTGCCTTTCCAGCTAGAAGGCTGGGATTCTGACAAGGAAGGGAGATATACATCAGTGTGGGGCACCATAGAACAAACCCCAGTGTGCTTCGTTAACACATACTTTCCGCAGCATGGAATCCCGTCATACTTAAGCACGTTGAGTGCTAGACTGGCCCAACACCGAGGCAGGACCTTCATGTGGGGGGGAGACTTCAACTGCGTCATGGACTTAAGCAAGGACAGATCGCGCCCTCCTCCTCAGCCAAGCAATCCCGCATCCACCTCCTTGACGGAAACACTCGACCAGCTCAACCTGGTAGACATCTGGAGAGTGCAACATCCAGAGGCCAGAATTTACTCACACTACTCAGCTCCACATGGCGTCCACACAAGGATCGACTACTTGTTTGTTGATAAGGAACAATCTCCACTGGCCACATCCACTGAATATTTGGGGAGATCGATCTCCGATCACTCCCCGCTCGCCATGCATTGGCAGCTGCGTGGACCCAAACCTCCAATTCCCATGTGGAGGATGCCTACAGCAGCGTTGGATGATCCAGAGTTCAGAGAGGACCTTGCTAAGAAGCTAGAGGAATATGTCGAAATCAATAAGGGATCGGTGGCTACCTGGTCCACACTGTGGGAGGCCATGAAGGTGGTTACCAGGGGAGAAATCATTTCAAGAGCGGGTGGAACCCGCAGACAACTACAGTCCTCTCTTGAGGCCCAGGAATTAGAGATCGCAAGACTAGAGTCCGCCCCTGACATGTCCCCAGAGTCCGAGAAGATCCTTAAAACAGCCCGTATAAAATGTCAGGAATCATGGGTCCGACTGGAGAAATTTGACTTCGCAACACATACCGCCAGATCCCACAGCGAGTCTGACAAACCCGGCAGATTTCTTGCCTGGCTCTGCAAGCGGGAACACCCTAAACACCTGCCAACGGAGATAAAGGACGAAAAAGGAGTAACACACAAGACGCAGATGGAGATCAACGAGACTTTTGCTAAGTTCTACTCCAAATTGTATGCCCACGAGTCCCAGGTGCCCGCCGCAGAATTAATCGAAACATTGGAGGAGATAGGCCTCCCTCAAATCTCCAGCGAGCAGAGGGAGGAACTCGACTCGGAAATTACTTCCGAAGATGTGACAGCGGCCATCAGATCGCTCGCTAATGGCAAAGCCCCCGGCAGTGATGGTCTCCCGCCCGAATTCTACAAGACCTACGAACCCATTCTCACCCCTATCCTGCATGAAGTTTATCAAGAAGCCTACACAAATGGCATCCTGCCCAACACCATGAAAGAGACCATAATTATTCCAATGCTCAAGCCGCACAAGTCACCCACCGATTGTGATTCTTATCGACCTTTGGCCATGCTGAATTACGACAGCAAGATCCTCACTTCTATATTAGCCAACAGACTCGCCAGAGTGGTAGGATCCATAATTCACGAAGATCAAAATGGATTCGTCCCAGGACGCAACACCACGGCCAACCTCAGGAGACTACAACACATCATGGCCGAAACCCACGACCGAGAGGAGGACCTGGCGATACTGTCACTTGATGCCATCAAGGCCTTCGACTCCATCTATTGGGAGTGGCTTGTGGAGGTTTTGAGGGGCTTCGGCTTTGGTGCGGGCTTCATCAGATGGATCCAGGTACTTTATAATTCGCCAATGGCAAGGGTTAAGACAGGCAGAATTGTCTCGGGATCCTGGGCAATACAAAGGGGCACGAGACAGGGGTGCCCACTCTCGCCCATGTTGTATATATTGGGCCTAGAACCAATAGCCATATACTTTCGCCAACAGTTTTTTGATGCGGGCATTAAGGTGGGCAACGTTTACAACATAATTTCATTATACGCGGATGATGTACTTCTCTACTTGAGGAACCCTGAGCTCAACGCACCCACAACGCTAGAAGTTCTCGACAATTATGCAGAGTACTCAGGGATACGATTCAGCAGACACAAATCAACTGCATTCCCCCTAGCTGGCCTGAGGGGCATTGCAGTAGACGACCTCCCGCCTATCGGAATACAGTGGCAACCTGACAAGTTCCGGTACCTGGGAATCAATGTGGGTCACACCCCGCTACTCACACACGAACATAACACTATAGCAGCAGTCACCGGCCTTCGGCGTTCAATCAAATTTTGGTCCAAACTACCACTGTCAATGGTGGGTAGAGCGGCGATTGCCAAAATGATAATCCTTCCTCGATTCCTGTACTTCTTTGCCAATATTTGCCACTACGTTCGCCCGCCTTTCTTCAAGACACTAGAGGCCATCATCAAGGACTTCTTGTGGGGTCCGAACAGACACAAGCTCACACTGGCCACGCTGTCTCTTCCGCATAAGGAAGGCGGAATAAAACTCCCAGACCTTCACCTTTACTACTTGGCGGCCCAGCTCAGTCACATTACGAAGTGGCTGTCTGATGACACATCGGCCGAACTGGAACTACTCAGGCAATCTTCTACAAACTTAATCCCCAAAGAAACTCTATGGTTTCCCCCTCGGCTACCTCCCGAAACTCCGCTGATTGTCAAGCTGGGCAGGCAGATATGGGCCAGGGCCTGTCACATAAGGCAAGTGAAACATCCGTACTCACCGGATAACCCCATAATGGTGGATGTGTGCAAGTCGGAGGCGGAACTTCCCACTACCAGGAGATGGGAGGAAGCAGGCATATATACATGGGGAGACATGTTCACTGATGGGGAATTCAGGGACTTCGAGTCGTTACAGAACATTGAAGGACTATCCAAGGGCCAGTTCCTCTGGTACCACAGGATCAAACAGATCGCTAAGAAGCAGTGGAACAGCTGGCCGGAAGAGCCCACCCCAGACCCACTGCTACAGGAAATGCACGACCTCTCAGATGGATGGAGACCAGTTTCCAGACTTTACAACAGACTCATAGACAAGCCTAACCCCAAAGGTCAGGCACTGAAGGCGAAATGGGAGGCAGATCTTGAATCACCACTTACTGACAAGGAATGGGAGAGAGCACTGATCTACCCCAAGAAAGTGTCCCGGAATTCCAGATTCGGACAAATACAGCTGAATGTCCTTTACCGGACATATATGACTCCCCACAGGATTGCCTCATTCAACCCGAAAATACCCCCGATGTGCCCATGGTGCGGAAATGACAAGGCAGACATGATCCACATGTTCTGGTCCTGCATCAAAGTGAAATCACTCTGGTTCAAAGCCAAACAATCCTGCGCAGAAGCTGGCATGGTAAGATACGACTGGACGCCCGGAGAGTGCCTACTAGGTATATATCCTAGACCGGGCAAATTTAAACATTTGGCGAAACTAATGGACATCTCATGCATTTTGGTCAAGAGAACAATAGCGATGGCCTGGAAGACTCCAGCGGGCCCCAGCCATGCTCGGTGGCTGAGCGAACTGGCGAGATGGACGACTGCTGAAACCAGGGCCTGGCAAGACGGGATCACAACCAGCGGAGAAGCCACAAGTGGAACCCTGGACTCCTGGAAAGCCCTCCTGAGTGACATGCGCTTCAAGGCAGACTATAAGCCTCCCTGAGGGACTGTAGCGTCCTACAACACCCGATTTTTCATACTGATACAGAGATGGAATTACCCGAATCTGTTCCCCTCGCTTCCTGTAACATCGGAACTATAATTTTTACTTGCCACCAAACATCTCATAATTATCGCTACATGTAGACTGCTGTTGTTTTGGTTGTTCTCACGTTACAAAAAAAAAAAAAAAAAAAAAAAAGTATCGTTTCTTTATTACCACACTTGTAAGTTTGTAATGTTTCTCACTTTCTTGAAAAAACCAATAAAATACTTTAAAAAAAAAAAATAATGATTACAATACGTACTAGTAGTTTCTTTTGTTTAAGGGTGTCGGAACCAATTTATTTTTAAAAAAGCCTGACAAATCTAGTACCGATAGAAGGTAATTTTTCCTTTCTAGAGCGCAATCACCCAGACAAAATGTCAATGTGTTCTTTGCATCCTCTAGGTATCATGCCAAGGTGGCTGCTTAGCAACATTCTTATAGTTATAAATGGTGAACCCATTGTTGCAGATGTTTCTAGCCAGGAGTTGGATGTACCCATTAAAAAATATGGAAGAGCAGGCTGAGCTCACAGAGCAAAAACACACGTTCTGGACTAATGGGGGAGTTATCACCCTAGTTCACTTATCAAACAAAAAGGATCACAGGTTCATAATTATAAAGTTATTTTGACATTCCTACCAAATGTGCACCCTAAATCTAAGTTGCCCTCCAACATATCTACAAAAAAAAAAAATTATGTTTTGATTAATTAAAAAGAACACCATTTCCCAGTGTTTTCAGAGATCACACCTTACGCCCAGATATGGTTCTTGTGCAGTCTTTGTTATCAAACACACTTTCCACCCATCGGGGTAGAAAGGTATTGTGCTATAAAACAATGTCTTTCATCTATTGACCCTTTTTGTGAACAGGGTCATATCTGGCCTGGATGTAAAGTGTGATCTCTGAAAACACCGGGAACCAGTGTTCTTTTTAATGAATCAAAACACATTTTTTTTGTTTTGTAGATGTTTAAGGTGTGAAAATGCAGAGCAAAGAAGTAAATAAAATGAGCAATTTCATTTGCAAAGCAAATTACACACAGTTATATGAAGCGCCTTTGAATAAACTGACGGTGATTAGAACTAGATAAGGGCTAGATTCTCTTCCTTTACCCTCACCCTAGATAAGCGGCTCATCCGCGCTGGCTAGGGGTAGAGAATTCATGAGGGTTTAGGTAGATATGTTGGAGGGCAACTTAGAATTAGGACACACATTTGGTAGGAATGTCAAAATAACTTTATAATTGTGAACCTGTGATCTGAGCTCAGGGAGCCCCACAGGACAGAGGTGGAGTTTATGAGAAAACATTGAATGGGCCCTGTTGATTACTGTGCGGGAGTAGGCAGTCTTACAACGATTTCCTATATAAATAGGGACAACAATATGTCCCCATAGCACGTAACCAATCCAGAAGTAAAGTTTACATACCTGCATTGGTAGCTCTTCATTATGGCATCTTTATCATCAGTCATAACAGTTGGGATATAAAAATAAATATATTCATACAATTTATAATATAATTTATTTTGACATTTTTTGTGTATGCAAAACACACCTATAAATAGAGTGCTGTAACATCAGGTAAACTTCAATTTTAAGGCTTACAGCTCAGACCCTCACAATTATGCAAAGATATTATGCTGAATATGACTATTCCCCAAGAGCAGGTAGGATGGATGGAATGCTAACGAATAACGATGAAGGCACCTATGATGGAGATCTGCCAACAAAGTATGTAAAGTTTCTATCCGGTTGTCCAACTCCAGGCCTCGAGGGCTGGAATCCTGATGGCATTTTAGGAAACCCCTCATTAATATTCATGAGATAAATTTGCATACAACGGTTGTAAGTGTATACAATTTTTTTCTCAGGAATATTAATGAAGAATATCCTGAAAACCCATCGGGATTCTGGCCCTCGACACCTGAGTTATAAGATTATAGGATCTTCATCACAATTCATACCTTTCAGGACAAAATAGCAAGTAGCACCCTCACAAGTGAAAGCAGTGTTGGGAATAGGAGATAATTTTCAGAAAAACATTTGCAAAGTTCTATGCAGTCAAATTTCTTAGTGTGTATTGGGCTTCCTGTTGATCTACTTTGGCACCCAAGTAGATCAACAGGATCTACTTGGGTGTACTATGGCATTGCTTTGAAAATGTATGCATTGAACACTGCGAACATCCTCACATATTTCTGCAATAACACATTTCTTAATATTTCCTTCATAGCTAGCTTACCCCAAGTCACATATGACTTGGGGTTCACCTGTTCGAACTCAATTAGCATTGTTAGAAAAAATACAAATGCGGGATACAATCAGACTTGCCATAGTTTATTTTGGTACATTTACCCGCTCTAGGCACTGCATACAAAACCTAAGCAGGCGGTTTCTGCATATGGTTGGATTTCTTTTGAAATATTGTAGTCGGCTCTGACCAACATTAAATCCAAAATTACTTGGTAAGGGTGCAATTAAACAGCATATGAGTGAGGTACCCTATTTCTGTTTTGCAGTGACAGCAGCTATTAGATTGATGAATACCAGCCTTAAGCATCTTCGAGAGTCATCAGGCTGTTCTGTTCAAAGAAGGAAATGTGGATTGATCGATAACTGCAGAGATTTTAGAGGAGTATGTCGATTCTATAATATGCTGTCGCTGTATCATTAAGCAGTTTAAGGAGGGGATGAATGTTGCCTTTGAGATATGTGAGAAATCTGAAGGTGTCTCAAGTATTAGTCCCCAGGGATCTGTCATCCAGGTGGCCAGGACACGGCCATCACTATTGGATCCAGTTCCTGGGGTGGACCAGTGCGGGAGGATCAACTGGATGGGGGGTCTTCGGGGAGTGGAATTAGGATACCGAAGGGCGAGATGCGGTAGCCCCTTCCTTGTAAGACCCTTTCCCATCCTACCAGGTAGGATATCTAGAAATGCAACCATCCTGCCCTCTTTTGCAACACAAACACTTTCTCACGGACAGTTCATCATGAGCAACAACAGACTAAAACTAAAGCCGTATACCAGACATGTCCCAACACAAGGGTCAGGCAGAGTCAGGCAATTACTGCTAATTACACACACCTGAACTTCCCCACAGGGATAAAAGGCGGAGCACAAAGTACACTCTGAGCGAGGCCAAACGCACGAGGAAGCAGGTATTCCGGGATGGCAGTTTAAATCGAGGAGAAAGGCAGTGAAACCAGAAAGGACGACAGGGAGGGAAGTGCCATGCCCTTTTCAAGAAAGGATTGCGACTTTCAGGCAACCTCAAGGAAAAGAAAGATAAGACCAGGAATACCAACTGACGAACAATGCAGTGCTTGTGGAAGGTACACAGGGTCCTCCTGCATTGATGGCCAAGGTGGGGTGAAGATATTGCCCCTGTGGTACCGTCCTTCGCTCCGACAACAAAGCGATGACAACGAGCTCAGCACAGCCAGTGAGTCGGGAGAAGATGATAGCCAGGCTGTGTGATGCTCAAGGTTGCAAGTGACAACATTGTATGAACAAAGTACTTGTGTACAATTGAACTTTAAGAAACTTAAAACAATATCAGAAACAGAGTGGTCCGGTGCCACGCTCACACGAAGGTCTCAGTTTTGGTACCCCAGAGAGTGTAAAAAGAATACTAAAAGGTTAATCGAAGTGGTCCTGCAACGGGTTGAGTGGAATCATGTGGACATTCGAAAGTCCTCGATCGCCTACCCGTGGAGATTGGTCTGAGCCCGGCAGATGCGGACTAATTGTAAAAAGAGGGTCTGAGCCCAGAAGAGGGGGATCCTGGGGTGAATAGCAAAAATTACCCAGGAAGATATTAGTGCCGAAACTGGTCTGAGCCTGCAAGAGGGAAAGAAAACCACAGCATTTATAAATACAACAAACTGTGGCGGCTTTCGCTTTGAGTCTCCTGCGCTCCCCCGGCCCGGGGAGCCCAAGAGACTCAAAGCTGAAGCCACCGCAATCATAAATACAACCTAATTGTATTTATGATTTCCGTGGTTTTCTAACCACTGCAATCAAAAATACAAAAATGTTGTATTTACAATTGCTGCTCCTTTGCTTGTAGACAAGTCCAGGCAATTATGAATACTTCGCCGGCATTAGGCAGAGTTTTCATAATTGCTGCGCACGGGACACTAGAAAAGAAAGTGGCAGCAATTATGAAGACTCTGCTGGCAGCCAGCAAAGTATTTATAATTGCTCTCCCTTTCATTTTACGTTTTCTGTGCTTCCCTGGGCTTGGGGAGCACCAAAAACTTAAAATGAAAGCGAAGGCAGCCTCCTCTCCATGTTCAGCTCTGCTCTGGCTGGAGTCAGAGCTCCCAGTAGGGGGATTTTGCTGCTTGACTAGTGCCGCAAGAGCAGAGCTTAACATGAAGAGGAGGCTGCTTCAAATCACCAAGTTGGATGCCACCATGTAAAGACTTTGAGCCTCGTTTGATCAAAAGTTTACATAGGAACTTTCTTTAAAAAGATGTTTAACCTATGTTTTTGATTATTGTCCATCTTTAAGCTAATACTATTCTGAGCGCACTATTCCTTTAAGTAAATATTACATGTCTCCCATTGGTCACGTTCTGGAAATGGTATGCTATTAAGGTCACAAGTGGATACAAGGCTTAAATTTGGAATTCACGCACAAAGATTTTAAGTACATTACCCTGGTTCAGACACACTGGCAAATTCTGACCCTGGAGTCTCGTCATCTGTATTATTTTTGTGACATGAGACTCATTGCTATAGTTAACATTAGCTTCATCAAGAGTCTCCTTACTCCCCTTCTTATTCTCGGGTCTACATTGGATATCACTGCCTTTGGCTCCCCTCAGAACACTCTGGGATCTCACCGCTCCCGCACCCTGCGGGTTCCAATCTCGTTGGCCAAAGGAATTATGTGTACGCACATAGTCCGATGAGTTCTGTGTGGCATTCGTTACGTACAATTTCCCCTAGAATGTATCCTGCTCTGGGCCCTATGTAGCATTGTGGCCTAATAACCACAGATTGCCACTGTCTGGGCAAGAAGCCTTAACCGCTTCCAGACCAGGCAGGCTATGATGCAAGCTCGGGAAATACAGTTTCTCAAACAATCGCTTCTCAGTCTGAGAGAAACCAACCTCCACCGGCTCTATTTACGTGAGGAGGTATTATGTTTTTTAATGTTTTTAACATTTTATGATTTCTTGGTCTTATACCCCTTTTCATCATTGTTATATACTCCCTCTCGCTTAGGAGCCTCGTCTGTGGTTAGATCGATAAATTTCAGATTCAACATAACGGGCAGTTCGGTCAGGTACATTACCTACCAGAAGAGGAGGACACCTCCGACAACCCAACCTCAGTTTATATATTGCATTCAATGGTCTCTACAGGCAAACCCCCCCTTACAGGGGACTTATGCGGCCCCAATGGTAGATGCCCTTTGTTTTGGTACTAATGCATAGGCATTTTCCAGACAATCAAGTCTATTATTGATTTCCATCAAATAGCCCCTCAAAGCAGAATCCACAACTGGAATTGTCTTTGTTGCAAGACTAGCCCACAGCTCTTTTCAATACCTTTGTGCCTATTAAACACTTCTGTCAATAGTTCAGTATGTGCTCTAACTTCGACTCCAATATTATGATGAAGGTTCACAAATGAACTAAGGACCATGTTTAAAGCTGATACAGTAGGTTGTGGTAAGCAGATTCTATCGTCTACTTCCCTGAGGGTGTGGTGGACTGGGGCATCTTCAGAGGGTTCGTCATTAACCTCTGAGATGAATCCCTTTTCTATGAACCACTGTTGTTTTTTTGTGTGTTCATCAATAAAATTGGTTAACTCTGTGGGTGACCCTGCAAATGAGGCATCCCAGGTTTGCTGCACTGCGCTATGGGATAGTGAGTCGAAATTGTTATTTCCATGATTTTATATAGCAAGGTCAGCAAACTCTATGATACTCATGTCATGAAGCTCATTTTCTCTAGGGTTCCTTATTACATCATCCACCACGAAATGATCCAGTCTTGCAATCCCCCTTAGTAATTTCGGTACTGGTGCAGTGTTTTTCCCTGAAATAATTGATAATATTCTGCCCAGCAATACGGGAGAAAAGAGCGGTTTGTTTCAAATTTTGGTTTTTTTTATGAATTGTTGGCTTCGGGGACTTCTGTACATCCCCATAAGGAGACAAACCTCCTCTAACGAAACGTATAGAGGAGCCATTAAGAAGTGCTAACTGTTTCAATTTTTTGATGGGGTCTTACCCTTCTGTGTTTTATAATCCTCTCTGTTGATGCACAAACCATGAGAGGTACCCAATCCTGCCATATTAGAGGTGTCAACTCCTAGATTATGGGTTAGCGCTGTCACTATACAATCTTCTTGGTGGCCAATACATATTTCCCCCTCATCCTTAGAAGTAGTGTTGGTATTAATATAGCCATCAACCCCCGATAGTGCCAAGGACCGTATATAAGGAATAGCTACCCTCAAATTATGTATCGGGCCGACAAACAAATAGCTTTTTCTGCATTATGAATCTGGGCTGTAGTTATACCTTCCTCTAGGCGAGTGCTACATACTTCATCGACAGCCTGCAGTTTAGCTGTGATATTTACATCCCTTATTTGATCTAAGTCCAGAGGCACAGCGGAAATCAGCTCTTCCATCACTGCCACAACTTGTTTATCCTCAATTGAGTCATTATTAGTCAATTGGCTCCTAAGAACCTTTCGTGGCATTTTAAATGAGAGAGGTGCAGCATGGAACAGAGAAGAGTGAACAAACAATAAATATCACAGTAACTCAAATTCACAATTTCCAGGTATTAATACAAAGGTAAAAATGACCCTTCTCCCGTTAACATGCCATAAAATATCACTGGAATACACAATTTCCAAGCACTAAAAAAGGTTAAAAAGTTCCTTTTCCTATTAAAATGTCATAAAAAACACCAGTTTGCAAATTCCGGGCACATATAGAAGGGGGTAAAATTCCGACTTTGATCTATAAACATATAAATAATTTATCAAAGTGTCACTGATTCCAAGAGCTACAAAAGTTTTAAATCCAGCTCTTTTGAAAGGGTGTGAGACAGCATTTAACGCGGCAGCATGGGCAGCATGAAGGAGCTCAAAGGAATTATCCCACAGTCACTCCTACAATGGCCAGCCAAAAAATTAAATATTAACTTGGGGTCGGCGATGATAGAGACGCTCAACAAGTTTCTGTAAGACCGCAGAGGGGCTCAAAGGATATATATCCTGCACTCCCTCCTCCAGCGGTGTGTCTGCAGATGAAAACCAGCGCACGGTTCAGTTGAGCTGCAGGAGAGTTCAAAAGACTGAGGCCGCAGTTACACCCCTGCTAGTAACACACCTCAAGGCTGTTTGCTGACAGAAAGTAGTGACTCATAAAAGGTAAGTAATTGCACTCAATTCAGCATTTACATGTTTGAGTCAAAACGAAGAGCATGAATAACATGAAAGGCCGCCGCTGCTCTCGTTGCAGACAAGTAAGCTCATAAATGAATACAATGTATTAAAACAACTTGGTTACAGTTGCATTCATATTAACAGTTAAATTGTCATCTGGTGTAATCATTGTGATCCTTGCGCAGCGGTCTGTTGAATTTGGTCGTATTTATCACATCACAGTCCCCAGGAACCAGACCCAAGACACACTGTGCCACTCACCGCGCCACGCTCTGCGCCGGCGTGGAGATTAAGTAGAGCAGCTTCTCCTTGTTTGTAATGGATATGGTAAACAGACTTCCAGCAGCAAAATCAGCAAGTTGCCACAGGTAACCACAAGACACGCTGTGCCATGCTCCATGCCGGCGTGGAGATTAAGTAGAGCAGCTCCTCCTTGTTTGTAATGGATATGGTAAACAGACTTCCAGCAGCAAAACCAGCAAGTAACCACAGGTAACCACAAGACACACTGTGCCACACACTGCGCCGCACTCCACGCAGGTGTGTAGATTAAGTAGAGAAGCTCCTCCTTGTTTGTAATGGATATGGTAAAAAGACTTCCAGCAGAAAAACCAGCTTCTTTTGCTTTAAAGCTCTCCTCCTGTTGAAGTATGCTTGGTATTGATACTTCCTGGCACTATGGTGTCTCGAATATCCTGGGAGTGCAACAGTTGGAAACCAAAAGCCATTTTTAAAGAAAAGTTAGCACAAACAGTCAAACAAATAGATCACTCCTTTCCAATGTTTATTAGTTATCGCTAATGGGGGTCGCTCGAGAGCCCAGACCAGCATGGCGGCGTGTATTTGAGCTCTGCACCCGTTCCTACCATCCTGCAATATCCTGACATTCCTCGGGAACTTTAATTCTTTGAAATTGGGGCACCCCACCCATACAGGCAGCACGATTATTGGGGTGGTGCCTGGCCAGATCACCAGCGAAAGTTCTTTTTGTCCGAAGAGCAACACACACAGCCTCTCCACAAAGTCTTCCATGCAGACCACCGAGGCCCTGGCAAGGCCTTGCTGAACCCTCCCTGATCCAAACTTGAAACTGCGGAGGTCGAGAACTGAAGCTGCCCTAAAAGGGGCTTTGGCAGAGGATGACGCTGTTCGAAAGCAGGGTGTAGGGGTGAGAATTGCATTCGACACCAGGGCAGGATTGACAGCTCCGCCCTTATCTTGAGACCAGAGGCGAAAGGGAAATACACTCTTGCTAAGATGTCCGGCGTGATGGGGCAGTTGGGAAGCGGGTGCCTAGATACAGCCCACTTAGATGGGATGTAGTCAGGAGTAACTGTTGATTTAAGGATCAGGGCTGGGTGGAGGCACAAGTTCCCTGTATGTGTTCCACTGAGTTGCGAGGGAGTGGGGACTGGAAAAGTTGGGGGGGGGGTGGGTTGTTTGAGGGAGTGGGGACTGGAAGAGGTGGAGGGGTGGGGTTTGGAGGGGATTTCAGACAAGTTGGAGGGGTTGTCTGGTGGGGTGTGGGATGTGTTTTACGGTTTTGGAGTGTCATCCATGAGCTGGGGTGTTGGTGAGGCTGGGCAGTGGGGGTTGTGTGGATCTGGGAGGGACGCCTACATTGGTCAGCCTGGCTTGGGCAGCAGAGTGGTATCGCTAAATGGCATCCCTAGGAACCCCCAGTGAAAGTAGAGGAAGAGGGAGGAAGAGTTTCAAGATAGTGACATGGAATATAAGAGATGGCGGGCTTTCGGACAAGGTGAGGAAAGTTTTCCTATATTTTAAACGCCACAATATCCAAATAGCCTTCTTACAAGAGACCCACCTAGCGAGGCAGGGAGAAGGTAGGTGTGCTGCATAGTGGGGCTGTCACCAATACTACTTGTCGTATTCCTCCTATGTGAGCGGGGTAACCATTTTAATTCATAGTTCTCTCAGGTTCCGTCTTGATGAGATGATCAAAGATAAGGAAAGGGGGGCACTGTTATTAACTGGGTATTTGGATGGGATGAAGGTCTCCTTGTTAACAAATACGCCTCGAACACTGATGATTGACCCTACCTTTTTTGAGTCAGTTATATCCTGTTTGTCCCTGGTCCCAGATTCCCTATCCTTTGGGGGGGGGGGACTTTAATACCACCCCAAATGACGGCCTGGATGGGTCCACTGTGGGGATACACAGACATTCAAAGGCTAGCCAAAGGGTGCCGAGTATCTGTGCTATCTATGGTCTGGTGGATGTGTGGCGGGTGCAGCATGCTAATAGCAGGGACTATATGTTTCACTCCTGGGTACATCACACAGCATCCACAATTGACTATAAACTGGCCTCCAGGCAGTCGGGAGTACATCGGTGGCCTCGGGTGCAACATTATGGGGAGGGACAGAAGACGGGGGCCTTCATGGCGAGACTCCTCAGAGTGGAAAGTCGGCCTACGCAGGTGGAACATGTGATCAACTAGAGGGGACTCCGTCTTCGAGGCGGCTGCTATTGGGGAAGTGTTCTGGGAGTACTATAGTGGGCTGTATTCATCAGGAACCCACTCAGAAAATGAAATTCAGCAATATCTAGCTGAGGTGGCCTTGTATTGGCTATCCCCCAAACAGATGGAGCATTTAGACAGGGAAGTGACAGTGGAGGAAATTATGGGGGTGATTAAAGAGCTACCGGGGGCCAAACCACTGGGGCCAGATGGCCTGACGGGTGAATTTTATAAAGCCTATAGTCGCGTAGTGGCTCCTCATCTGTTTAAATTATACCAGGAGAAAGTGCAGCGGGGTATTCTCCTTCAGAGTCTCCGGAAGGCCACAATAACGTTGTTGCACAAGGAAGGCAAGCCGGTGGATAATTGTGCCTCGTACAGACCCATATCCCTTATCAACCTTGACAATAAAATCCTGGCCATGGTACTGGTGAACAGGCTCCTTCCCTTTATGTGAGAGCTGGTGTTGCAGTATCAATCAGGGTTCGTGCCTGGGTGGAATACCACATATGGACTGAGCCGGTTCTTCAGCCTACTTGAGGGGGTGGACCCAGGATATCCTGGCGATAGTAGTCCTATTGGATGCTGAGAACGTATTTGATTCAATCAAATGGGCATTCATGTTCGCCACATTGCTGCAAATGGGTCTGGGTCACCGGTTTTTGGAGTACGTGGCACTACTGCATGCTTCTCCCACGACGCGAATAGCTAACAATGGTGACCGATCAGAACCATTGTGGCTGGCAAGGGGGACACAACAGTGGTGCCTCTCGCCAGTATTGTTTGCCCTTGCTATTGGGCCATTGGTCGTAGTGTTGAGGGAACAGCAACTCCAAAGAGGTATTCACTTGTATAATCATAGGGTCCTCCTATCCTTGTATGCGGATGACATCACACTCTTACTAAAAGACCCAAGGGACAACCTTAACCCAGTGATGAGACAGATTATACAGTTTGGCGACCTGTCCAGTTTAAAAATCAACTATGATAAGTCAATGATACTTCCCCTCACCACTGGGATGGCACAATTTGATGATGATTATGGGTTTAGCTCAGAGCGTGATAACGCAGTTTTTGGGGCTAAAGATATTGCTGGACCCGCAGGTGCTCTTCCGGGAAAACTATGGCAGGGCGGCGGACAAACTGCAAGGGCAGGTGAGTAAATGGACGGGTCTCCCCCTTACCCTAATGGGACGTGTGGCCATTGTCAAGATGGTGGTATTTCCCAAATTCCTATATTTGTTCCAAAACCTTCCCTCTAACCTTCCCAAGTGCTTTTGTTAAAAGCTATAGGGGAAGCGGCTGGGATTTTTGTGGGAGGGGAAGATCCCGAGTGTGTGCTACGAGGTGCTCACACAACCCACTGAAGAGGGCGGCCTAGCGCTTCCAGATTTTGAGTATTATTATTGGCCGGCGTAGACCCATTTTTTATCATTCTTGTACGAGGAACGACCCAGTAGACCTCATGTTCAGATTGAGAGAACGATGGCAGCGCTGCACTAGTTGCGGGCAGAGATCACCGGGACAGCAGGGAGGAGTAGGGGGCTGGGGGACTGGGGTGGTGGTGAGCATGTGATGTGTGTAGCATGGAGGAAGATGGCAGAGAAGTTGGGGGTGGCAGTGCTATATCCAGTGGTACTCCCAGTATGGCATGTTCGGGCCTGGGGATCTGCAAGGAGCGAGGGTACTGTGCATTGATGGATACATTGGCAATCTCGAAAATGGGAGATTTTTATATAGATAACCAATTCCTGAGCTTGGAGGATTTCAAACTGAAGGGGGGGGTACTACTTCTCTAGATATATCCCTGCGTTTTAGGATCAGGAATGAGTTCAAAGCCTCCTTTTTTTCTTTCCTGCAACAGCCGCCCACCTTTCCCCTATTGCATGTGGTGAATGAAGCACATGGGAGTGTAGATTAGTCTCTCGTATCTATGAAAAGATGAGGGCTGCTATCTCGCGAACAGGCGATAAAGCAAAACAGAGGTGGGAAAGGGCACTGGAAGTGGAGATCGAGGAGGGGGCATGGAAATATATTACAGCCCAGACCGGGAAGGTGTTGCTCAATGCCCGATATAGGCAAATACACTTTAATTATGTGCACCAGACCTACTGTGTCCTGGTACAGCTACATAAATACTACAGGGAGCTGTCCGGGACTATCCGAGGTCTGCGGCACCAGAGGCTGATTTTGTGCATCTCACCTAGAGGTGTCTCCCTATGGGGCAGTTCTGGGGGGGGTCTGTTTGACACACTGACCGCAATAATAAAGGAAGTGGTGGCAGTGGATCTGCTCCTGGCGCTACTGGGCCTAATGCAGGCTTTGGCCCGGCCGTACCAGCATCTAGTGGAGTTGTTGCTGATCCTAGCCCGTAGAAGGATAGCAATGGCATGGTGGGAGGGCCCAGGAGAGCACAGTGGTTGGAGGATATCACGTATTGTTACAATGACGAGGTAGCATATATTCACACATTGCCATTGAATGCCCACCACCCTGGATGTGTGGGGCCCATATATACAGTTTCTATTAGCTGAGGAGAAACCACAGACTACAGCGGACATGAGCCTGTGAACCAGGTGATTCTGGGCTTTTTTTACTCCTATCCTACGAGGGTGGGTTGATGGTACGGGCGTCGTGCCTCATGGAACCTGAATGAGGCAGGAGGGACCTCACCGGACTGATGCGGAAATAATGAAAACGTTTATTTTGGGACATTGAAAGTACATGTCGACATATTTGTTTTGGTATTTTCCTATTGTTTTATGATGACACTCTGAGTGGGTATGTTATGGGATTGTTGGTATGTGTTGTTATAAAACCAATAAACAAAGTTAAAAATGAATGTTATCGCTAATGCAAGAAGTGGTGGAACTGCAAAAGCAAAAGTGGAAAATGGTGTGCAGGTTGAAGCTGACTTATTAACTAATTATTCACTAATACAAAATCCGATGCAGGTCTGTTAAAGCTGTAGTGGTGGAAAAGCCATGGTTGGAGCGAGTACTCCTTTAAGACATCTTCATTTTACATTTCACTTTCACTATATAGTTCTGTTTTTCACACCTATAGCATGGGAAGAACTATCCCCCTTTCTGTGTACAGTTACAAAGCTGATATAGACTGTTCTTGGTGTATTGGTGCATTAGTTGTTTTTTAGTTTTGTCTTCTTGTCTCCCAAGAGTGTTGGTGCTAACAATGTGGTGCTAGGTATGGAAGGTCGGCAGGATGGAGCAAGTCACAGCAACAATGCAATCCTTGCCAGTATGTTGAACCTCTAGACCCTAGTTAGTTGATCTGCTAAACATTGAATCTAGCTCTTTTGAATTCAGTTGATTTTGAGACATCTCTTGTGAATGGTTGGGTTGGGTTTTAAGGCGTGGGAAGCATGTTGTGGAGCAGACAGACAGAAGTGGCTTGGATTTTTGGGATCTTTGTGTATGCATCATGCTAGTTGTAAGGATAAAGCATTTGAACCAGTATCTGGACATCATTCAGCAAACAACCAATATGGGTTCATATGAATAATCATGGAAAGTCCATCAAGCCTCCTTTATTCAGTTCAACTTCAAAGCAGAAACCATGAGCAAAAATATCTGCAAAAATGTACTTCCCTCTTTTAATGTTCCACTAAATTAAAGATGTTCTCTTACCTGATCTAGGAGGTCTTCCACTTTCTTTTGCCAGCCATCCCGTGCTGCAGTTATCTCCCGTTCCTTCAACTGCATGATTTGATTCATCGCAGATTTTTTATCTTCCTCGTGTTGAAGCTTCAACTCTTCACGAAGCCTGTTACATTCTTGTCTTTACATATTATTTATTAAGAAAAACAGAATATTAAGATGATTTCCTCAAAAAGTTGAGGTTTTATACCAATTCATCAAACTGAAAGTAAACGTACACCATTCAGTGTGTGTTCAGTTGTGTTACAATGACATACAAACATCTTTATTTAATCATGTTCTATTAATGTTAATACTGAATGCTTCGTTTTTAAGGTTGCATGTGCCATCTCTTATCAGTCTGTTTCTTCAGGAAGAGATTCCCTACACCGAATTCAGAATCTGGGAATATCATGAATAGCAAAAGCCAGGAACCATTCCCAGTAAAACAAAATTAAATAAAATCAAAACATTTCTATGACAGAAATCCATATGCAAAGATGTACTCCTGAGTTGTTTTGATTTTGTAAACAAAGTGGAGGTGGTTTCTGCACAAAAGTGTGCTCTCTCAAACAAACACACTTTCTTCATATGCTTTGTGGTTAAACATTGATGTCTTTGGCTGTATGTGTTTACACCTGAGCTGACCTCAGGCTTAAAGGATTAAGTAATGAACTCACTGCCATCCACATAATGGATACGTGTACACTTCAATTGAGTACTGTACAAAGTTACATGCCGTCTCAAATGTGCACACAGTTAACTGTGCAGCAGTCACCTAATGCACTTTTCTTTTAAAAGTGCATTGACACAAGGAAGATGGTCTAATAATATAAAGATGTCTTTTGGCACCTCTGACCCTATCCAAATTAAAAATAAAGGTATGGGAAAGTGCAATGAGTGATTTTTCAAATCACAAGGGCATCATGTTAAAATTCATTGGTATTTCCAATGTTCAGTCATATCTAGTGGCAGTATCTCAGTACTCTATACAGTTTGTGGTCAAACTAATTATACATCAACATTGTAGGTATGATTAGAAACAAAGGTATAATCATGTTCATTTTAACAGATAAGAGTTACTACATTTGCACATCGCCGATTAGGCCTCAAGATGAAAGGCAATCACCAACCGTGGACCTCGATACCATGTTATTACTTAACTAAATAAAGCAAAGGGCAATTTTGAGATTGATTTTCATAAAAAAATGTTTTCTTTAAAAAAACATAAATACTAAAAAGTATAATATAAAATATACAAATTCACCCGAAATAAACACACCATACATGTGTGTCATAACACCCCCAGTAAAAGACCATTATTTAAATAATACATACAAAACAACACTATATACATAACTCACTTAACTACATAAGTACAAACAACAAACTGGTATTAAAATCCAGAATCGTGTGAGGAAATCAAGAAATCTCTAACCCACACTAGAACAATTATCGCACTATCAACATACATCCATCCATTCACCAAGGTTGCAAGAGAGTTTTTCACAATTGTATGCTCATTTGGTGGTTCCTCATGCCAATGTAGGTTTCAACTGCGAGTAATCACACTGTTCAATGACTCAGCCTTCTTCAGGGCAGGTAACGGTATTGAAGCGACTTTAGGCTTAATTAATTCAATCCTTCATGGAGGTAGTTGTCCGTTATCCAAGGATATGTACTATTGTTCATACATAATAGATAGAGCGAAAGCCTGAGCACTGGTGGGGGCCCCCGTTGTCCGACAAAAGCAGCAGATTAAGCCATCCTTCTGTGTGAAGCGGTAAGCCATGGCAATGGCAGAAAAAGTGGGAGGACTCTACACCTGTAAGATGTCCCCATTGGATACCACCAGGATGCTTGGAAGCCACCACTTCCTTACCAGGATTAGTTTATATATGAAGTGGGAGAGCCCCACTCTCTTGGTTGCCTGTTAGAACTCTCTCACTAGTTCAAAAACCCCTTCCATAGGGCTGAAGACAGCTGATCATTTGATGGAAGAATATATGGGATACCAACTGGAGAACCTGGAGCACCAGGATACCTAGGCACTGTGACAGGATCATCACTTTATTGCCTAAGGAAGGAGAGCAGAGAACTCTGGGGGTCAGTGCTGTAAGAGAGTACCAAAGTCAAATTAAGACTCCCTGAATTCAAAGTGAGAGGTACCGAAACCATCACAGAAACCCTATTGGCCATATTGGCCCTTGAGTACATTCCACCCAAATACTGTGTTTTAACCAATGTAAAGTGGAAACAGGAGATGGAAAAAGCACCAGTTTAAAATGAAACACCATCTTTAGAAGTGTTAAGAATGCCAGTTGGGTCAGATATATGATCATGCTAGCAAGAGGGGGCAGCCGGGGATAGAGAGATATTCATTTTAAAATGACAGAAGTCAACTGTTAGGGTGTTGTGAAGTATTCTGAATGGCACGCTTATGTAGTTCCCTGCTGTACACAAGAATGATGCATCATTTTATTAAATGTTTTTCTAATGTAACATTTTATTTCTTTTGCCAACCACTGCCAAATTATCATGCAAAGTTTATAAAAACATGGTGGATTTTACATTGTATAGGGTAAATAGGTCAAAAAAGCAGTGGTTCTTAGTCCTTGTGTTCATCTCAGCCCTATATTGTGCAGACTTCAGGTTGACCGGGGTTTCAACCTAGAGCAAACTAGCCCCCACTATTCAGAGCATCTTTCAATGGGATTCTTAAAAAAAGAAGTTAAAATACCAACAACTTGAGATTTGCAGTATGTATGAAAATGACCATTTGCTGGTAAAAGCCTCTTATTTTTTATAGCTGACCTTCAGACATCTTATTTCACTTAGCAGGTCACGGTTTACATCAATTAAGGCATACAGCAGGACCAGATGGATAGCCTAATAGAATGAGAAAAAGGGACCCGTCATTGGACTCAAATCAATCAGTGGCCAAGAGGCCTGCTAGGATCATGATTTTCGTTACATCAGAAACAAAATGAGGGCTGGAGTTCCATAGGAAACCAAAAACCATTTAAACTGACATGACACTTGATTTTTAATATAACTCTGAAACCATACCAGTTACAAACAATCCAGACGGCGTGCTGCAATCGTGAGTTCATTAACTATCTAAGCATTCTAAATGTGAATTTCCTATGTTGATTAAAAATAATTAAAATGACAAACATTAATAACGTTTTGAAAAAATATTGCACGCATCAATCCTGTGTTTCCAGAAGTGCATCCAGGCCGGGGATTAAATAATGCTGTGCCATATTGCTGCGGTTATATATAAACGAAAAACAAATTTAGATTTCAATATTACTCAGACCAAGTCGTCCCTCACCTTTGTCATATTTATAGATATGAACATCCAAAGAAGGTTCGGAGGGTGTAGTGTTTGGGAGTGTCTGACTGTTGGGCAAGCCAATGGAGGAACTCGACCAATCAAAAACGGTGAAATAAACATGTCATAAGCATGAGAATAGTGCACATTTTAAAAAGCAGGAATAAAGAGAAAGGGGATCAGACTCTAGAATTAAAATATGCAGGAAAGAATACCACCTGTTCCTATTGGATGAGTGCTGAATATGGGCATTATCTGGAGATGACAAGGGGCCTGATCACGACTTTGGCGGTAACGCCGGGGGTACTACCGCCGGCAGTATTAGCCCTACCGCCGACCTCCCCGGTGCTAATAGCGCCGGATCACGAGTTTGGCGGTAATGTAATTCCCCATTGAGCCCATTCGGGAAGGCCCCATTCCCCATTGGGCTCAATGGGGAAAATTCGCGCTCTTACCGCCGGCGGATTTACCGCTGGTGGTAATAGCGCAAATTTTCAGCGGATTTCCCCCCAGCTCAGAGCTGATTTGGCGGACCCTTAAATCCGGCGGTAATAGCGCTACCGCTGGATTTAAGGGTTACCGCCAAAGTCGTGATCAGGCCCAAGGCCTCATCCATGAGGAACACAAAACCATCTTAATCTGAGGCATATTTGCTTTCCAAGAGAGAGAAAAGCCTAACCGGGAGTTCTTTTGAAAAATCACGAGAGCCCATTCAGACTCTGTGCCTTTAAAGAAATATTCAAAGTGAGTATGAAAACTCTCCAAATAAACATATAAGCACCCTAGAATCATTGCAAGTCCCTGGGGTGTTAGGGAGTTTGGGTGGTGGTTGCCACTAGGGGGCACTCTTTTCAAAAGGAATAATTGACTGTGCCTTTGCCTACATGAAGGCCAAGTGTAATTTGACTTAATGTAGAAAACATAGCATGTCTGTGGGCAGAGTGCAGGAGCTGATAAAACATTATTGATATAATGAGAATAGGATAATATAGTTGCTAGTGTGAGTTATATCCTTTTTCATTGTACTTGAAATTGACAGAGATAACATGTAAATAAATCCAAAAATGCTTTCTCTGGACTGAGTGCACTGTGTAAAACAGGAAACACTTCCCGGCACTGACAGTGTAGCATTTAATAAGTGTTATTTAAAAAGTACTCACAGTGTTTTGACAGATATAGATAACATTAAGCTGTGATAAGAAAACATTTGACCATAGCCTAATGAAAATTGCTTGCTATTGTGTGATCTGTTAAAGCTATAGATGTAAAGAGCTGAATAGGTAGGGGAAACAGAGTTAGTAATCCTAATGCAATTCCCATGGAAAATAATCCCAATATAAAGATACCCACTCATCACACTTGAGTTTGCACAGTGGTCTGGTTCGTGAAGTGAAGTGGGAGGGGTACTCCTCCTTGTATTAGAACATCACAAAACCATTTTTTATTTTGGGTGAGTGGACTGGCATCCTGTGTGTTCTAAATTGATAGCATTGCTCTTTTCTAGACCCAAACTTGCAGAATTCTGATGCAACTCATTTTAGCCTGCATTTAAATTACATCCAAATAGATTAGCAATTCAAAACCCCACATTCACACCGGAGGGCAAAGCTATGCAACCTTTCTGTGGTACATTTACTTGTTTTCATACTAGAGAAAATGTGTTGGAGTAGTTATCTACTGACTGAAGTTGATTTGATGTAAAGCTGAATTGAAAAGAGCTTCTACTAACTGATAAGCAGCATTATGGGCATAGAATTAAGTGCTGTTTAGGGGTGGCCTGGTATTGTTTAGGATTATATTTGTTAGAAATATTATTAATAGTTATATTATGTGACTAAACGTGTGCTTTATATCTCAAAGACGGGTCATGATTTACAGAGACTCTGGGAAAGGTTCAAGGGTTTTAAAACCTTTTCTCTGTAGTTTACAGTAGAAAATTATCAGATGTTTCAGTGAAATGGTAGACAAGTATTTCAGTGTGTCATTCGTGCTGAAATTGAGTAACGGGAGTGCCATTAGGGCTGTCCCTCTCTCTTTTGTCTCCTTTGGAACGCATACCAATGCCCAGGCATCGGTAACCCCTGTTTAGTACCACTGATCTGTAACCACTACTGTCTAATATCCGGTTTTATGCTGAGGTGGTTTCCATGTATGCAGGCTCATTACCTCCATCAGGTCCTTCCTAACTGTGCCAACTCTTGCCCCACTTAGTGTTCTACTATGGGTAGTTTGGAATGGGTCCTGCAAGTGCTCTGAGGATATGCCTAAAACCAGTCAAGCTCATTCTCACCTTGCCCTTCTACTATGCCTCTTCCTCTTTGTCGCGACTTCTACTCACAAACTTTCTGTCCCTTTGATGTTTCACTGTGTCTTACTCCTGCTCGCACCCTTTGATGTTAACTCTTCTTCTTTTTCTCCTCCCACTCTACTAATACCACTCCTACTCTCACCCTACGACTACTCTAACACAACTCCTCCTCCTCCTCCTCCCACACGACTACTACTCCTCCAACTACTTCTACTCTCCTCCCACAACTGTCATAACGCTCATCTCACTACTCTCCCCTCTTCCTACTATTACTCCCTTCCCTCTACAACAGCTTCTCTCCTCCTCTTACTAGAACTACGCTTCTTCTACTACTACTCTCCTCCTCCTACTACTCTCCTCCCACAACTACCACCACTTCTCCTAGTACTTTACTACACAAACACCCAGCACCATTCAATTCACATTCACTCCTTCCACTAACTTCTATTTACCTACCAGCGAAACACGTACACTCTCTTTAAAGTACCCTTGCACTCACTAAGCCAATACCTCACCTTTCTCCAACAAATGCTGTCACACTCCAACGCTCCTTCCTTCCTCCTTATTGTCTCTTGTTCCACCAGCAGTGCCAAACTCTCCAGGATAGCCCACGCTTCCTATCACCTGATTAACTTTCCCTCCTCTGTCTTGATTGGCCAGCTTTCCCTAGCCAATCCTGTTCTATTGTACCCTCCTGGGATGTGTATGTACACGGGCAAGTCTTATAAAGGGGGCTAAGTCCCAGCCTGAAGGTGTTAAACTTGGAAAAGGCATTAAATAGGCAAATAAGCGCCTCACATTTTCTCTGTGCTGGCCCACCACGTAGCAAAGGTAATGGCGGCCCGGTACGGGCAACGTTTAAGTCTGTGTTTCAGGGTTTCTCTGGTAAGGCAGGTTCTCCAGCGCGGTCCGCGTCCTGTGCCAACACTCCTTGGTAGTATGGGGGATCAACTTGTGTATGCGGGTGTCCACCTGTTCTTCTCTGAGGTGCTGCTCTGTTTCCCTCAACTTCACGTAGGTCTGCCACTCTCACCAGGCACTCTCTCTCTCTCACTTGTCGGGCAACTCAGCGTTGGCTCTGCTGCACTCAGGTCTCTTTGGCACTGCGGCTGTCCCTTCTGCCTATGCTGCTGGTATATCTGGTAAGCAGTTGTCCTTGGTGTTTGGAGTTTCTCTACTACGTTTTCTTCTATCTTGGAGATCTCTGCAAATAAAAGAAAACCCTGGCAAGCATTTTGGCACTGAGGCATGGCATAAGACAAAATTGTACTGCCAACATATAAACTGGCAACAGGGAAAGGGGTGGGTCCCCACTCCCAGTTGTCTTCCCCTCAGGGCCAGGACTGGCTCTAAACTGTTATGTCTGTTATGTGGTAAGCCTCTCCCTTACACTAGTATAAATTAAGCAAGATTGTCACTGGCAGGCCAAGTTTAACTGGGCAAATAAGCACATGTAAAGTATGTGTGATATCTTGTGGTAACTTCCCTTGCATAAAGGTAGGGGAACACCTTTGATTCCTTTATTGACATACATTTGGTATTTAATCAAACACCTGTTTCTTGTCCCAGAATTGTGAGGTGGACCTTTATACCATGGGGAATTAAACCGATGGTGCCCACTTAGTGAAAATAATGACATATCAATATATTTTACAGTGTGGTCCATATGTTCTATGATGACCCCCTTAGAGACGGTACTTGGGGATCCTTCAGAGCTTCCCCGTCTTACCTTAAATGATAGTGAAATAACATGTCAGTTTCACTAAGAACACAACACACACATTGGTCAATCAGCAAAGAGAAGAGGAGTGTAATGTTGGTCTCAGAAAGAATAATGGCTGACCAAAGAAAAACAAATTACAGGTGGGAATCCCTCAGGCAAAGTCTGCAAACTGGAATGGCCCAGTACTACTTCACACGTTATGCAGCCCCGCTTGAGACTACAAGTGTGGATCAGGACCAAGTGAATGGCACACTTTGCATCTGCGAGCACCAACATGATTCATGGAACAGAGCTGAAGGCAGAAGCCAGTATGTTGGAATACACACACGTAGAGGAGTCAAACTTAATGTGAGGATGCTCAAACAAGTGAGGGAAAAATTACCTTGTGTCAGGGAAGCAGGAAAAAATAAGGATGAACAGTGGACCATGATTACAGGGATGCCTGATTCCAAAATAGCAGGAGTGTGGCAGGAGTGCGTTGCCTGTGTTCGCTGGGGGGCCGCAGGGGCCGCAAGAAATACTGAGAGGGCAACATGAGTTTAAGGACTAGAATTCCCTCTACACGCGCCCAGGCAAAATGTGCCTTAAAGACAATAACGCCCCGCTCGAATTATGGCTTGAAGCAGGGAATGCAAGGCGTTGAATTGACCCAGAAAATACCTCTAAAAACAATGGACAGCGCAGTGGATAAGACCGCAATCATCGTTCAAAAAGTAAGTGACAATGGGTCTGGAGGGAAGGGCAGAGGAGGAGGACCGGTTATGTCACTTGCCGTTACCTCACAAAACACTGAAACTAGCCAAGATATTATACGAAATGCAGTGCCATCTATCGAAGAGTCCTTACCGCTGTCTCTGACGGCGTCACATGCCCCGCCCGTTGCCTGGACCTCTGCCCCGGGCCCACTACTGCCTCCCCTCTGGGCTATAGCGGTGATGGTGGTGTCGGCGGGGGCTGGGCTAGAGAGGGTAGTGCCGCGGGCAGAGGGAGCGCGGCCATCGGCGCACAGCAGCGAGTGCTCCCGCCCCACAGTGTGCCCCTCAGCGCGCAGAGAAGAGTGGTTTTGAGCCCGCTCAGAGGCGTTGCTGGAGGAAAGTGAAAGCGAAGGCGGCCATCGTGTGCGAGCATTTGCCACGTCCGGCTTCAGTAGCAGCTGCGGAGAGATTGCGGTGGAGTCAACCAGCAAGGAGAAGTGGTGGCTGGGTAATAGGAGGCTCGATGACCATAGCTCCTAGTACAAGGAAGATGCCTGGAGAGGAAATACTCACGCAATGCTCCGACAACAAGACATAATGAGAGGCTGTAACACAACAACTATTCCCCCATTTAAACTAATGGCATGGAAGATAGTTGCAAATAGAAATAAGCCGCGCCCCTCACAAAAGAAATCTGTTGCTATCGAAATAACCTGCCGTCCTACACCTAGCAGTGGGCTGAGTTTGCAACAAGCCCAGATGCATGGAATGCCTGGGGTATCCTCAAATAATTTACTTGTGGAAGAGAGCCTTGACGATGTATGGAAACCCTTGGGCTCTCAGAGGGTTCAAGAAGATATTTTAAATTCAAGTGAGCACAGTATCCGACGCAACTCACTGGTAATCGCAGATCAGGTTAGGTCTTAGCAGATATGAACAGCAGGCTGATTGGTTCAATGATAACAAAAAAAAAATGCCAAGTGTTTCACCAATGATACTGGCAGCCGGTTTGCATCATCAGGATAAAGACATGAGATTTCTAGTGAGTCTAGAATCGAACACTACGTCATTCGAAACAAGAAATGAAGAAATTGTGATATCTAAAAAAAGGACTAGATATGATCTGAGTTCAGAAAGTGAGGCTTGTGGTGCACAAAAAAGGTTTAAGAGCCAGGGTACAAAGTTGATTGGCAACAACCTTGATGCGTCCGGAGTTGCGACACGGTCAACACAGAATCAAAGAGAAGCGAACACGGCATCTTCCTCTTCGTCTTCAGACGATGAATATAGCTCACCAAACAAAAGACAACGGATGTACCATGATCCTAAGTCCAAAGTGCCAAAAAAGCAAGGTGGTCAACAGTCAACCGTTATGATCGTGGAAAAAGTAATTAGTGAATTACGCCCAATATTGAAATCAGCCAGTACAATAGCAGTGGCTCCTTTAACAAAGCTATTCGAAAACATGAATGAGAACTATCGTGATGAGACAACGTTAATAGCCCTACTAAACTCAAACATCTTAAAACTGGAAGCAGATCTGGTCGACATGATGACTCGTATCACTGTCACAAGGCGAGGCAATGACATCTCGCTAGCAGTTCTGAAGGACTCCTTGAAAAACAATTTGGAAGATAAAAGACTGCTGGCAGAAGTAGCAAAACAGGCCCTCAATTTACTACAGAAGGAACAAGATGGAAGGGCTAGTTCAGAACCAAAGCAAACTCAGAATGTGAGACCATTATCGGCGGCCCATTGTACACAATCTCTTGATACTGGACCTGCTCCAGGCTCCATAACAACTGTCAGCCGGACCGAAAAAGAGGTTGGAAACGAGAATTTGAAAAGTCAACCAAATACCGACAAAGAGAAGGAACTATCAAAATTGCTGACAGTGGAGGTGAAAGTCTTAGATGTAAGGTCAAAAGAAGAATCTGATCCTCAAGTGAAGGAACTGGCATGTGCTGGGAAGATGGGCGCGCCTTTTACCATAGACCTTACGAATGTTATGCCCTTGTCAACTGCGCCTGAGGTACCGCAAAGTGTGGAACCAGTAGCTTCTTCAAGCCATGCTGTGGAGGACGCTCAAATGGTTCGACCAAAAACTCAGCCGAAACAAGGTAAATGCAAGAAAAAAATAAAATATGCCAATGCAAAAAAATAAAAATGCTCGAAATTCAGCTAATTTTTTTAGAACTATAAAAGCACTGAATGTTACCTTTAACAACCTGATACATCAAATGAAGAGGCTGCCAAGGAGTCAGTCGAACTTAAAAGGAAAACCATGTCCCCGAGTAGGAATGAAGTAAGCGGAAGGGTGGACAGAAATAAAGCTACAGAGGAGAGTAGTGACGAGGACAAGGAGGACGATGAGTTGATGAACATGTCGACATACAGTATATCTGAGGAGGATGGTGAAGAAGAGACTCCAAGTACGTCCAAAGTGAGAAAAATTGGAAGAAACATTCCTCTCGAGCCGGAAGCAAGTAAAGACGGACAGAGTACGAAACCCTCAGTGAGCTTTGCCAGACCCAAAGTACGGGCTCACACGATGAAACGTGTGATAACATGGCCACCGACACCCGAAATAATTCCCAAGAAAGAAAATTGGAGATTTGGTGAATGAGGAAAAGAAAAAAATGTCTTCCAAACCATCGCAGAGAAACACAACCAAAGCATTCACAACTGTACTACAGTGCATCCTGTGATTGATGTAGAGCTGTAGCTGTTAAGTGAGGTGGCGTCAGGAGAACGCAAAAATGATGACATTCGCAAGGAGTTGATGCTCAACAAAGGAAGCGATCTGCAAGCTCGAGAACAAAATAAAAAGAATCTGGTGGATTCACAGAGCAATAAGCAAAATCCTTGGACTATAACGCCAACTAGAGCGACTCCATCGTATAAAATCCTGATTGAACGAATGGAGTATGAAAGGGGAGACCAGCCGATCAATAGAAATGTGTTACTACAGCTTTTTCACTTCATTCCTGTGTTGAGATCAACAAAAAAGGCTGAAATTGAACGTGTAGAAACTTTGGCGATTGGCGGCTCTGCGCAACGGGACTGAGAATGAAGAAAATTAAAATCACAGTGAGAAACCCTAAGGCCAGCAATGCAGTGATGTCTGAAGCTGATACGATTGACCTTCCAGGTGAAGGAAAAAAAATTGCTGGGCTTGGGTAGCAAAAGCTCTAAATGAAACCTCTGAAAGCTAATGCCAAGAGAAAACATATAGCATTGTACTGGCTACATGGAACACGAGGGGCTTCTCTCATTTAGTCAAGTCTTTTCCGAAAGTTCTGAGGTCGGCTGATATAATTTGTCTTTAGGAGACGTTGTTGGACAAGATGCCATGTGTTGACGGCTTTGAAGTGGCTATAAATCCATCAATTGTTCAACGCAAAGGTAGACCTACGTCTGGCCAATTACTTTTAGTGAAGACAAAAAGCGGCTTCAGTATAAAAACAGTGCAGATCATTTCGCTGCATATTCAATACGCCAGATTAGAAGCAATGAAAAGCTCAAGTGGATCAAAAAACACAATACACTTGATAAATATCTACTGGAACACTATCACAGCCGTTCATCTAAAGTTTGAGGAGGAACTTTTGGACACCATCGATAGTATAATGACAGAATATGTGAACCCACAAATTGTTTTGTGTGGCGATTTCAACATGAAGTTTCTGGGAATATCTGTTCTTAAAAATGGTCCAAAGCAGAAAGAGAAAAGAGACCAGAGAAAGAGAAACCTGGCTTGAAGAAATGGCTATCTGAAATGTACACATGATGAATGGAGCCGCAACGGGTGACATTCCCCCCGAGGTGACCTGGGAAAGAGGCTCCCAAAAATCAATTTTAGATTATTTCTTTATATCGGAGTATTGTCACTTGAAATTAAGTCCTTACATGTAGCAAAGTCTCTGCAAAGTGACCACAATGTGGTAACAATTGAATGGAAGCAAAGACATCATCAAACCCTGGAGCAATGGAAGCAACAATATCGCTAGAACCAGGCCATAACCGTCTACGCTTGAGATCTTGCGATATACCCTCATTGGCTGATCATATAAGACCAAAAGTTGGAGAAAAGAAGATTGATCCGATTGAATATCAAGTTCTGTTGGAGGTCTATAAGACAAAAAAAGCTCTTGTAACAAACCAACGTTCCAGAGACATAACCTTGATCCACAAGTCGCCCAAAAAAAAGGGACCTGAGGACAGACTTAAGAATTGCCAGTGCAGCTAATCCTGATCAAAGTTGTGAAACAAGAAAAGTGAAGAACAAGTATAATAACTGGATGCAAGCACACCATGGGCTACTCGAACAAAAAGACACTGAAGTAAAGGCTATGAACCAAAATAATCCAAGAAGTTTCTAGTCGTTAGTTAATGATCTAGAGAATCCACAAAAAGCTGCTCTAACAAATATGGTGAATGAAGATCAATGGATAAACCATTACACACACTTGTTCCAAAAAAAGAAAGAAACATCTTGTCCAAGCCTGAATGTAAGACATCCGTGGGATTTAGCCTTTGAAAGAGACGAGAACTTGAATTGCATACAAAAGTGCAGTTCCTCAAGGGCAGCTGGTCCAGATGGGCTTTCGAATGCAATGCTCAAAAACAACATTGAAGAATGGACGGAATTTTTCAAAATACTTTTTCAAAACATAATAAAAGAAGGCCGCGTCCCAACAACATGGAAATCAGGCACATTGTTCCTATTTTTAAAAAGGGCAGCTGCACAAATCCAGCAAATTATCAGCCAATAGCCCTTTTGGACGTGGGAGGGAATGTTTTTGCAAGTCTACTCCTAAATCAATTATCGAGATGGATAAGGACAAAAAAGATCTTCGATGTATGTCAGACAGGCTTTTTGAAATGTGTAGGATGTAGTTTAAATCTTCTCATCCTGAATTTTCTAAAAATAGATGCCATTAAATCAAGCAATAAAGTCTATTTGCCATTTATAGATCTAGCCAACGCCTTTGACAGAGTCGATCGCCACATACTATAGTCGAAGTTAAAAACGAGAGGCTGTCCTCATAGTCTCATTCAGGTCATAAAAGAAATGTACTCGGAGACACAAATACAAATTTGCTTAAATAGCGATGGTCACATAACCAAACCCATCAGAACAGAAAGAGGGGTAAAGCAAGGGTGCCCCTTGGGTGCGACACTCTTCAATTTTTACATCTCAGAGGTTGGTTCCGCTCTTGATGGCGTAGTGTCATTTCCACCAAAGTTGAACGGGATACACATCAGTTGGATCCTCTTTAAAGACCTATATTGAGGATCTAGGGCTAGAGATCAACGTAGCCAAAACTGAAATACTAGTCCTCGAAAATAAAAGGGGTGGTCGACCGAAGACAACCAAGTCGAGATGGACATTGGAAATACAAGTCTTGAGTAAAGTACCATACACCTGATATTTAGGAACAGTAATAAACTCAAGTATAAACCACGAACCAATGACAAAAAATATTGTAAGTAACTGCAAACAGTTAACAGCACAAGGCATGATCTTGCTAAAAAAATATGGGAAATTCTCCTATATTCCTATAATAAAGTTCTATAAGAGCAAGGTGACCCCAATTATTGATCTTTGGAGCAGAAAGTATGTTCGGTTGTTCGTCGCAGATCTGGGCCAGGTGCGAAAGCATGTTCTGGAAACAAATCTTCCAGTTGCCACAAGGTTTTCCCACTGCATGTGTCGTGTATGAAGTGGGTTTATCCGCATTAAATGCCAAAATAATGTGGAATAAATTAACCCTATACAGGAAGACCTTGGATGAAGCTGAATTACCATCATTTGGAGTACTAACTGATCCAAAAAAAAAATCAAGAGAGCAAAACCGCAATAACTATGTGGAGATAACAATGTAAGGACATTTTGATTCAACTGGCGACAGACAAAAAAACATTATGGTCCAATCCAAATGCAGTTAAGAAAAAGCTGCTTCAATTAGATTGGATTGAAACTGTAGAAAGAAGATTAAACCATTAATGCATGAAAAATATGCCTGCTGAAGCCAAAAGTTTCAATACCATCCCCAAATACATGGTAATTTGGCCATGTAAACGTCTGAGAAAGCTGCATTTGAAATTCAGACAAAATTTACACGAAACAAAGGAAATTCTGAAACAAAGAAGAATGATTCAATCTGAAAAGTGCAATTGCAGATTCTATGACTACAAAGAGGAAAATCTAAAACATCTGGTCCTCTTCTGTCCAAGTTTAATAAATCTGAGAACATTCTACTTAGGGAAAGAGATGAACAAATGCTTGACCTACAGTACTGAAGATTGGTGGCGCCAAATGCACAACAGCGAATGTAAGAATTTGACAGCTGCACTCATGAGGTTCTTAGAAAAGCTACAAATGAAGATGGAGAAACCTACATGCAATGATGCGCAAACATTCATTTAGCTTAGTTGAGTCTTGTAGTGTAACAAGCTAATCGCTTTTCCTGTGCTCCATTTTTCTTTCTTTCTGCTACTTCTTCTTTTCTTCTAATGTTATTTTAGGGTTTTATGTAGTTATTACTTGAGGTACATATTTCAAAAGTTTATATAAACTGTACGAAATTAAATTAAAAAAAATAAAAACAATAGCAGAGGTGCCTTTTATCAAGTAGTGCCATGGGGCTTGGACCTATTCCTATCATTAAAATAGTATTCACAATTGCTCCCAGGTACCCACAGAGAACACATCAGGGTGAGGAGATGGAGCAATGAGGTAAAAGCCAATGATGGGCAGCAAAGCCATTTGGAAAACAGATCCTTAAATGAGATCACTAATTTACACAATCGCTTACTCAGCACCTGTAAAACGAGGCACATATCTCCAGATTTGGTGGGTGTTAGGACAGCACTTCAGGGAGGGAGTCGTGTTGTATTGAATAGAGTGAGAGAAGGACAGTAAACAGCACAGAACCACTGTTGCCAAGGGATACAAAAACAAAGATACACAGGAGAAAAGAACATGTATTGGTCAATCCAAAAGGGCCACCTCTTAGCAAGAAGAGTGGCGAGGATGAGACAGTTAGGTCAGAGGTTGAGAGCACAGCCTAGTTGCTTCAGTGTTCTATTACTCCCTCATCTTGATAGTATGCAGAGGGAGAGAGTGTGCTCGGAGGTGCTTCTGTTTACATAAGTCTAAGTCAGGAAGCAGCAGAAGAGAGCACCAGCTCTGTGTGGCTCTCCTAGAGGAGAGCATAAGTACCCTTCAGTTCAGAGGCTTTACCTCTGGAAACTGCTGGTGCTCAGTAGTCTAAGAAAATGACAGTGAGCAATTTGTGAGCCATCAAGCCACCTTTCAACTGTTGCTGAACAGTGAGAGGCTTAACGCAATGGACTTCTGACCAAGCTTCAAGCACCACTTCCCATATTGAGCTGTCTGAAAAAGTCAGCTGGGACCACCCGCTATGAAGTCATCAAATTAACCCCTTTTGAACCACTTCACAAATGCTTGAGACACAGAGCCCCACCTACTGCTATGATTGAGTTGCACACGGAGGCCATTGAGTGGATCAACATGAATTCACAATTAAAGTGCCTGAACAAAGTTGAGCCATTGAGCAGTCCATTCAAAGACACATGCCACAGTAATAGAGCTCAGCAGGGTCATCAAGACAAGTTTGAAAAGCAGCTCACACCAGTGAACAGCTACAGCTACTTGGAGATTAGCTCAGAGCTGTTAAGGACATCACCGTAGAGTCTAAGGAATAGAACCTGTGGTGACATGTATTCGAACCCTGGTAACCTTGTGACCTCTTGCCCCAAAGAAAGGGACTCTTCTCAGGGTGAAGGGTGAAGATAACAAAAGGTTATCTTTCTTTTCACTGGGGGCATCTATTTCAACATTTACCCTTTGTGACTTCTCTGAAGGATTCGGTTTCGAAAGATGTCCTCTTAGCGAATAAACATAAAAGTTTCCTAATCTGCTTTTCAAAAAAATAGAAACATTTTTCATTGATAAATTCAATGTATTTACTTTCTTCTTTGTGAATGGGAAGTGTGTTGAAAACAGCCTGTTTATGAATATGCTTTTCAATTGCACATTTATTGATAACAAAATGGAATATTCATGTTTACTTCTTGAGTAAGCCACTGGCCATTTTAAAAACATGCACAAAAAACAAACTTGTGTATGATTTTTAAGTGTTTATTAAAACATATATGCATGTGTTTTTCAATCAACACAATAAAAACCAATGCATCCAGAATGCTGCTTCTTATCCAACAGAGACCTCACATTTGAATTCATTCTTTACTAAAAAAATCATCATGCATTAGCTTTCAGAAATTCCAAACAACAATCCAACTGTTTGCAACTGCACCTCTATTTATTTCAATTCATTTTAAACATGTATTTTTGTATCTAGTTCCAAGAATTATAATATCAATCTGGGCTTTCTCAAAACAAAAAGGGTGCGTCTAAAAGGAATTGCTTCTGAAACCAACTATATATTTTAAAATACATTTATTTGTATACATTGAATAAGGGTGCATAATAGTCTTTGCTATCTTGTGATTCTAAAGTTGTGCTTTTCTAGATGAACGGTGGCATAAATAGAAAACCACTGCTTACGACAAGCTATTCCCAACACAACGTATGTGGATAACCCAAACCTTCCTTGTAGCCTTTCAAAGATGAAACAGTCTTCTTCTAAACAAAAGCAAAATTCTCACAAACTTTACAAAGGTCCCCGTCTACTTCAGGACAAACAGAATCAATACATATAGGCCTTCTTTCTTCTAATTACTCTTCAGGAAATGCAGAAACAATAAACAATGCCAGAAGTAGCTTTGCATTCTGTGACGATTCCAAGGAGGTCATCACCTCTCCCCAAGGGGACCCACCGTCTTTGGGACTAGGGAGGTGAGCCCATTAGGTTTACCAGCCTCTAATGGACAAGGTAAGCGGGATCCCTATGGAGGTGGGTCTAAGTCACTACTCCCCATCCCCTCAGGCACTAACACCTTTGTAGGGCATGTAGGGGTCTGCTTTTGAGATGACCATGTACACTCTTTATTAATGGATGAATTTGCTTCTGACCCAAGATATGGCCAATCTCCTGTAAAGACTAAGCAGAGACGAGTGAACCAGCCCTTTAGAGGAGCATCCTTGGAACAGCAACACAGAGGAGGCTGAGCAGGCTGACAGAGCTTAACTGCACCAAAAATGCCAAAGGAGGTGCGGCCAAAGAGAGAGAGTGAGAACGCCAGTGTCGGTGGGACAGCACAGTGACTCACACAAAGAGGGTGCAGCGAGGCGCAGCTAACAGTCAGCTAATGGTTGGCCATAGCAGCCCTGAGAAGCTGTGAGAACGAGGGAGAATACCCTTAGAAGGCTGAAGCGGAGCCAAGCTGAAAAGTCACATAAGTGACTATGCACCGACCAAGCTACAAGAACAAAGGGGAAAAGTCCCAGAAGGGTGATTTGGTGCCCCACTGAAAAGTCACATAAACGACTCAGACACCCCTCCTGACGAGCACCACACGAGGAAGTCAGGTATGCAGTGTCTCGACTAGAGAGACTGGCGAGTGAAAGCTATAGAAAGGAGAAGCATACCCCAGAGCAGGTGAGTGAGAAGGGAAAGAGCCCTGGAACACACAGAGAATGAGCAATCCCCAGAGTGGGGCGTGAGAGTAAGAAGATCCCCAGACTGGAGTGTTTTTTAGTATACAAGATGACATTTGTACAACCCTTCTAACTTAAAATTGGGATTTAGGAATTGCATGTAAATTTACTTTTGCATATTTAATTTAAATCTAAATTCTCCAGGTGTTCTGTGCAGCTACTGTTGTTCAGTTGTGGTATTAACATTTCTCTCTGTTGAAAGGCTCCGGTATCTGAAAAATATGATCTTTAATTCCCTTTTAGCATGCTCTGTGTGTTTCCTTTAGTCAGACTTTTTGAATTCTTAGGAGATCTACCATGCATGCTCTGGTTTTTACCTCAAGTAGGTTTTTTCCATACCTTCATCACTATTCAGTCAGGCCATGGATCTAACCATAAAAATCTGTATTCACTGTCCTTGAAACAATACGGTTTCAGAAGGGAACTCCAGATGCAGGTTGTTATGCCAATCCAATCTGACACTCCTATTTACAGGCATTGATTCTGACTGAAGCTCCATCAGCAGAGATTGCAGATTTCATAATCGCCTTCTCAGCCAAGGTGCTCCTATAGCTGAAGTTTAAACATCCACAACTCTGAAGAGACTTCATGGTGCCCTTTGCACCCAAGAGAGGATATCTCTTCAAATGTGTCCAAGAAGCGCCACCATCCTATCAGTTTGCGAGCCCATGCTGGTCATCTAATGGAAGGCTCCAGGATACAAAGAGTAGCTTTAACACATACTTCAAATGACAAGGTTCTGAGAAACCACTGAGCATCAACAGTGCAAATTGAAATTGCGGAGGCTCCTTGCACAGCTGTGTAGGCCACCAAGAGACTTGACACAAAGACAGTTCTCTTTGTCTAAACCTGGCTCTAAATCTGACAATGTGCAACATGTTGTTACTCTCCCATGTACATCCTGGGTCCTCCAACGGGGACTGTGAATCTGGCGACTCTATCCCCAGTGAAGCCTGCCTCAGCGGCGCACACCAGGTCGTCCCCCTTACCTGCAGTCTCATGGCTCCTCTTCTTCCGGACTTGCCGCAATGGTTCTCCCTTGCTCTGCATTGCATGGAGGGGGCTTCAGGAACAGAGACGTTCCATGTGACTGGGCGCCGATATTTACCTTTTGAGACACTGAAGCTGTTACATCACTGAGTGACCCGGCACATGTGTTGGTACAGTGTTTCCTAGCAACCAACGGACAACAGCCTCATTTTTATGCTCAAGCATAAAAGAAGGAAGTAGCAGCATTTGGGTGCATCTCAACTCCTCTCTTGCCTCGCTCCTGCTCTCTTGTACTGCTGTTCTCCGTTCATCCGTCCTTGTTCTCTTGTGTCTGACGTTCTGCCTCCTGATGCATTTCTGGTTCCTCTGCCTTCCTGCCTTTTGCTCCAGTTTGTTTCCTCATGGAACTTTACTATTTCCTACTTTTGGCTGCTTATCATTGTGGTAGTCGGTGATGATTCCAGTTTTTACCATCAGTGGTACAGGGAGAATTATCCTGCCTCCTGCCTCAGAGGTTTTTTTCTTGGTAGGCGGGTGCAAGGTGGAGCTTCAGCATCACATTTCTGTGGTTACAGTCCCAGTGGACACTGTGGCATTTCCTGCTCAACGGACCCCGAGATCAGGTATGTGCCAGCGCTCAGTCTTACTTGACACATGTCTCCTCAGGATTTATTGATGAAGATAAAGCATTCTATTGTGATTCTATAGCAATCGATTCATTTGCGGACAGGGCAAACTTTAACTGTGAGGGACTTAACTGACAATTGGTTTAATCGTCTAACAGGTAACACCCAATAATTGATGTATTTCTCTTTAACTGTTCATACCACTTAGACACGCTATTCAGGAATAATCCCCTGATTTTCATTTCAGAGGAATCAATAAGTGAATTCACTTTAAGGCTATATCTTCTCTGCTACCTTTAAGTCTTTTCGTCCTGATGAAGGCCAGGCTCCTTTATTTCAGTGACCCATGAAGCCGAAACCGAAGTATCTTGAGTTGACAAACCCTCCATATTTGAACTTTAATTTCCATAAATACCTCATAAATTTCTTATTATCACTTTTCAATGTTTCCTTTACACTAATCATGCAGTCTAAAATATCATGTGTACTTAGGAATATTTTTTCTTTTCAAAATACATTTTTTTTATTTCTCTAGTGGCAATGTGATGTTTATCATGTTTCATTGATTGTAATATGTTTGGCATAACCTTCTGTTGGTAGCATTAGACCTGCCTGGTTTAATTTCTTCCTTTTGTGCATATATTACTTTTATGTTACATAATAGGTCTATAAAATCCTCTAGTACATTAGGATCTCTTTCAAATTCCTATTAAACTGTCACTTCCTATGCGGTAACACACTTGTTTTGTATTATACTCTTTGCTCCAGCCTACAATAGGCACATAGAAGCCATATTGGGGGAACGCAAGAACCTACTCTGTGAAAAACAAATCCCTATGAACAATTATTGGCTGAAAAGAGAATCAGACCTGCAGCTGGTGTTGATTGGGTAATGCTTATAGAATGAATTAGCGATGCCAATGTTACAACTTTGCAAATATAACCAAGAGGCTTCTGTTATGGGTTGTGATGAATCCTGTGTAGCCTTCACTAATCCCCAGACTAAAGTCTCCTCCCATGTGGCCAGGGGAAGCCAGCCGCTACCTGATTCGGACCCTGGGTGTGTTATTCTGAGGATGGATCACACAGGAACAGATGGCTGTCGAGGCGAGGACATGGCTCCAACGGGAGGAATGCAGTATTCTTCCCTTTTCTGTGAAGAAGACCCCCTGATTCCAGAGTTTCTAACGGCATGTTGTCACATTATTCAAAACCCTTTAATTGCAAGAACATAAAAACCTACTTCTGTTACAAATCTCAAACAGAACTTTATTCATTCTTCACAAATACATACCGCCTCTAAAACACATTTGACATCCTATGTTTATGATGATTGTTATGTAGACAAACGATGTTCATCATGTAACTTGAAACATTTTGAAAATCCTTTGGACTCCAATTCCCAGAAAGCCATGAGTACTGGGATGAAGAAGAGGAGTTGGGAGTTAATGTGTAGTGACAGTAATACCAGGTATAATGTGCAGTCTAGTTGTCAATCACTCACTCAGCTGTGTAGGACATTTAAACTCGAAAATCACCTACAGGTGAAGGAAAAGACTAAACAAGCTGCAGAGAGCAGGGAGTGGGAAGCGGACACAGAGACAGAGGCAGAATTATAGAGATGACCTGTGGTAGAAAGTGAAGAAGCTTGCAGGCAGCCACTTGGAGGTGTAAGGTGCCGGAGGAGAGGAACTCCGGTAAACTCTTTGCGGGTGCCCAGGAGGGACCGCTAGATGAGAAATCTTCACTGCATGACCGTAGAAGACACAGTCATGTGGAATGGAAATGGTTCCACTGGCAAGGCAGTAAAAAGCCAACGCAGGAACCGAGAGAGACCTGGCCTGACAGGAAAAGCCTTACATACAGAAAGCCTCGGCTCCAGTTGCATGTAGAACCGGTGAGTTGACCCAGAGGAGTTGATGGCTCCGGGACGGGCCCACAGGTCATTGAACATTTGGGAACATATTTTGAATATCGACCAAGTACATTTGAAGTACAAGGGCAAAAGTGGTACCACCCTCCCCTTACATGAAATTTTAATTTGGGGAAACTTGGAAACCACATTGCCATAAGCCAAAAGACATACAAGGGCAAAACCTGTACAATTCTCCTTATATGAAATGTACATTTGGGGAAACCTGAAACAAGCATTGCCAAAAGCCAATCTATGTTCAGAAAGAAGTTGGCAGGTAGAACTTGAGCAAACCCCCATATAAGGGATGTCAGTGTGGGGGGAGTTGGAACAAGTTTTAACTATAGTCAACAAAGTTCAACCAGTGAAGAAGTACAATTGCGTTATACTTTATAAATGAAAGTGAACATAGCACACAGACATGATACAAGATGCACATCAGATAGTGAAACGTTTTGGAAAAAGATACCTGGCAGGAGAGTAGTTTCCAGGGGGATCAACAAAGGGGCAGGAGAGTAAACCAGGATATCTAATCAGTTGGAGAGTTCCTGGCAGGGGAGTATACCAGGAAATCCAAAATTGTGTTAAAGAGATACTTTGTCATATCAAATCTTTGTTGAAATTGAACATTTCATTGCCATCCTGCAAATTAGGAAAGATTAGTTCTTGCTCGCTTCCAACCAGTGTGTGGAAAAGATATTTGTTTGGTCATTCTCAAAATCATAAAAGCCTTTCTTTTGGTATATTCCAACCTGTGTTGTAGAAAGGGCATTTGCTTTGACTTTTAATAGAACTTTTGGTGAAACAGAACATTCTAAACACTTTTCTTGAAACAGTTCAGTGAAAGGAAATAAACCCTGGACACAAGACTTGTTTTGTTGAATATATATATATATATATATATATATATATATATATGTTTGTTCACATTTTTGTTGAATTCAAAACAAGAATATTTCCCTTGTATCTTTTTCTATTAACATAAATTACGTTAAAATACACCACATGATTTATTTACAATCTGAAAATGACTTCCTTTCTGCTTATTAGCTCGTGTACACAGGGTTTTCCACAAGTAAATCATGTTTGGTTTGATATGGTAGTGATATGAGAATACAAAATAATAAAGGCCGAAAACAGTTTGTGAAATCTTTTTGTCAGCTTGATTTATAGTGACCCATTCAACTGCCAAGGCCCTATGTGCCAGATATTGGGGCTGGGTTTCACCTAAAATAAGAATTTTGATTGTAGCCCTAGAAACTCCCCTTTGTACTCTCTGGGAAGGCTTGTCACCGTCACAAGAATACATGAAATATCACCAAGGGGTTAGCTGTAAATTGGTGCTTCAAGAGTGAGCTTTGCTGGGACAATGGAGAAGTCACACAGGAGTGGGAATTACTAGAGACTCTTTGCTGCAGGGCAGACAGGGGAGAAGGGGATGTTTGAGTAGCCCAGGACAGCAGTTGCAGCAAAGAAACGGATTCCACCATCTTGGGATTTATTAGGTCAATCAAAATATGTGTGCCCCATTGTCTCTTCTGCAGACAAACCAGCCTGGGGCTGACATAATCAGGAAAAGACTGTAGTCACTGCAGCCAAGATTGGGCCCTTAGAGAAGGCTTGCAATGGCCCAATCCGCTGGGGGTGAAATGACTATATATATCGGAGTGAAACCACCACATCCATTAATTGAATCATTTTAAGATAGCAGAAGTTGTTTCACCTGGAACATTATTGGGATACAGTCTGTCTAAAGTCCTCTGCCATAGAGGTGAAGCTAAAGATTCCAACAAGGGAGTAAGACCCTACCCTCAACATCCCAGAGGAACATTTGGAGTGAACCGTCATTTGCACGAGGCCTGTTGCTGCCGGAATACTGGTAACCAGGATGCTGCTCACTGAAGATCACAGCCGCTCCAAGTGCTCTGTGGCAGCCTTCTGTGCTTGGAAGGCAGAACAAGGACTCACTGTGCCCTGGAGACCCTTGACAGCGTTGGGCTTGGTTTCCCTCTTTGAACAGTTTTTGAGCCGACGTGATCCCATCCAGGACATTTTTGAGCAGCCGCAGGACAGCCAGTGCTGCCTTTCACACTCTCTACTTCTTTGATGCGCTTTGAGCCATTAAGCTGCTGACTCAGCCATAATCAACCTGCAAAGCAGCCGTCTGCACACTGATTGATACTGAAGGCCTGCATAACATTTCCTGGACATCATGGAACCGAGTCGACTGTTTCAAGCTGCTGACTCAAGCATCGCCTGCCTGTTTCTTTAGTCGATTTGTGCTGATCGTCACTACAGGACCACACAGCATCATTGCACTGTGTTGAACTGTCTCGACTGTCTCGACAATGACAGTATCCATTGGGAGAACCTGACTCGGCAGTCTCAAATTTGTTTTAACCCATTTAAAAAAAAAGATTTACTATGCATTTTTGGTGGCATTTCCTGCTCAACGGACCCCGAGATCAGGTATGTGCCAGCGCTCAGTCTTACTTGACACATGTCTCCTCAGGATTTATTGATGAAGATAAAGCATTCTATTGTGATTCTATAGCAATCGATTCATTTGCGGACAGGGCAAACTTTAACTGTGAGGGACTTAACTGACAATTGGTTTAATCGTCTAACAGGTAACACCCAATAATTGATGTATTTCTCTTTAACTGTTCATACCACTTAGACACGCTATTCAGGAATAATCCCCTGATTTTCATTTCAGAGGAATCAATAAGTGAATTCACTTTAAGGCTATATCTTCTCTGCTACCTTTAAGTCTTTTCGTCCTGATGAAGGCCAGGCTCCTTTATTTCAGTGACCCATGAAGCCGAAACCGAAGTATCTTGAGTTGACAAACCCTCCATATTTGAACTTTAATTTCCATAAATACCTCATAAATTTCTTATTATCACTTTTCAATGTTTCCTTTACACTAATCATGCAGTCTAAAATATCATGTGTACTTAGGAATATTTTTTCTTTTCAAAATACATTTTTTTTATTTCTCTAGTGGCAATGTGATGTTTATCATGTTTCATTGATTGTAATATGTTTGGCATAACCTTCTGTTGGTAGCATTAGACCTGCCTGGTTTAATTTCTTCCTTTTGTGCATATATTACTTTTATGTTACATAATAGGTCTATAAAATCCTCTAGTACATTAGGATCTCTTTCAAATTCCTATTAAACTGTCACTTCCTATGCGGTAACACACTTGTTTTGTATTATACTCTTTGCTCCAGCCTACAATAGGCACATAGAAGCCATATTGGGGGAACGCAAGAACCTACTCTGTGAAAAACAAATCCCTATGAACAATTATTGGCTGAAAAGAGAATCAGACCTGCAGCTGGTGTTGATTGGGTAATGCTTATAGAATGAATTAGCGATGCCAATGTTACAACTTTGCAAATATAACCAAGAGGCTTCTGTTATGGGTTGTGATGAATCCTGTGTAGCCTTCACTAATCCCCAGACTAAAGTCTCCTCCCATGTGGCCAGGGGAAGCCAGCCGCTACCTGATTCGGACCCTGGGTGTGTTATTCTGAGGATGGATCACACAGGAACAGATGGCTGTCGAGGCGAGGACATGGCTCCAACGGGAGGAATGCAGTATTCTTCCCTTTTCTGTGAAGAAGACCCCCTGATTCCAGAGTTTCTAACGGCATGTTGTCACATTATTCAAAACCCTTTAATTGCAAGAACATAAAAACCTACTTCTGTTACAAATCTCAAACAGAACTTTATTCATTCTTCACAAATACATACCGCCTCTAAAACACATTTGACATCCTATGTTTATGATGATTGTTATGTAGACAAACGATGTTCATCATGTAACTTGAAACATTTTGAAAATCCTTTGGACTCCAATTCCCAGAAAGCCATGAGTACTGGGATGAAGAAGAGGAGTTGGGAGTTAATGTGTAGTGACAGTAATACCAGGTATAATGTGCAGTCTAGTTGTCAATCACTCACTCAGCTGTGTAGGACATTTAAACTCGAAAATCACCTACAGGTGAAGGAAAAGACTAAACAAGCTGCAGAGAGCAGGGAGTGGGAAGCGGACACAGAGACAGAGGCAGAATTATAGAGATGACCTGTGGTAGAAAGTGAAGAAGCTTGCAGGCAGCCACTTGGAGGTGTAAGGTGCCGGAGGAGAGGAACTCCGGTAAACTCTTTGCGGGTGCCCAGGAGGGACCGCTAGATGAGAAATCTTCACTGCATGACCGTAGAAGACACAGTCATGTGGAATGGAAATGGTTCCACTGGCAAGGCAGTAAAAAGCCAACGCAGGAACCGAGAGAGACCTGGCCTGACAGGAAAAGCCTTACATACAGAAAGCCTCGGCTCCAGTTGCATGTAGAACCGGTGAGTTGACCCAGAGGAGTTGATGGCTCCGGGACGGGCCCACAGGTCATTGAACATTTGGGAACATATTTTGAATATCGACCAAGTACATTTGAAGTACAAGGGCAAAAGTGGTACCACCCTCCCCTTACATGAAATTTTAATTTGGGGAAACTTGGAAACCACATTGCCATAAGCCAAAAGACATACAAGGGCAAAACCTGTACAATTCTCCTTATATGAAATGTACATTTGGGGAAACCTGAAACAAGCATTGCCAAAAGCCAATCTATGTTCAGAAAGAAGTTGGCAGGTAGAACTTGAGCAAACCCCCATATAAGGGATGTCAGTGTGGGGGGAGTTGGAACAAGTTTTAACTATAGTCAACAAAGTTCAACCAGTGAAGAAGTACAATTGCGTTATACTTTATAAATGAAAGTGAACATAGCACACAGACATGATACAAGATGCACATCAGATAGTGAAACGTTTTGGAAAAAGATACCTGGCAGGAGAGTAGTTTCCAGGGGGATCAACAAAGGGGCAGGAGAGTAAACCAGGATATCTAATCAGTTGGAGAGTTCCTGGCAGGGGAGTATACCAGGAAATCCAAAATTGTGTTAAAGAGATACTTTGTCATATCAAATCTTTGTTGAAATTGAACATTTCATTGCCATCCTGCAAATTAGGAAAGATTAGTTCTTGCTCGCTTCCAACCAGTGTGTGGAAAAGATATTTGTTTGGTCATTCTCAAAATCATAAAAGCCTTTCTTTTGGTATATTCCAACCTGTGTTGTAGAAAGGGCATTTGCTTTGACTTTTAATAGAACTTTTGGTGAAACAGAACATTCTAAACACTTTTCTTGAAACAGTTCAGTGAAAGGAAATAAACCCTGGACACAAGACTTGTTTTGTTGAATATATATATATATATATATATATATATATATATATATGTTTGTTCACATTTTTGTTGAATTCAAAACAAGAATATTTCCCTTGTATCTTTTTCTATTAACATAAATTACGTTAAAATACACCACATGATTTATTTACAATCTGAAAATGACTTCCTTTCTGCTTATTAGCTCGTGTACACAGGGTTTTCCACAAGTAAATCATGTTTGGTTTGATATGGTAGTGATATGAGAATACAAAATAATAAAGGCCGAAAACAGTTTGTGAAATCTTTTTGTCAGCTTGATTTATAGTGACCCATTCAACTGCCAAGGCCCTATGTGCCAGATATTGGGGCTGGGTTTCACCTAAAATAAGAATTTTGATTGTAGCCCTAGAAACTCCCCTTTGTACTCTCTGGGAAGGCTTGTCACCGTCACAAGAATACATGAAATATCACCAAGGGGTTAGCTGTAAATTGGTGCTTCAAGAGTGAGCTTTGCTGGGACAATGGAGAAGTCACACAGGAGTGGGAATTACTAGAGACTCTTTGCTGCAGGGCAGACAGGGGAGAAGGGGATGTTTGAGTAGCCCAGGACAGCAGTTGCAGCAAAGAAACGGATTCCACCATCTTGGGATTTATTAGGTCAATCAAAATATGTGTGCCCCATTGTCTCTTCTGCAGACAAACCAGCCTGGGGCTGACATAATCAGGAAAAGACTGTAGTCACTGCAGCCAAGATTGGGCCCTTAGAGAAGGCTTGCAATGGCCCAATCCGCTGGGGGTGAAATGACTATATATATCGGAGTGAAACCACCACATCCATTAATTGAATCATTTTAAGATAGCAGAAGTTGTTTCACCTGGAACATTATTGGGATACAGTCTGTCTAAAGTCCTCTGCCATAGAGGTGAAGCTAAAGATTCCAACAAGGGAGTAAGACCCTACCCTCAACATCCCAGAGGAACATTTGGAGTGAACCGTCATTTGCACGAGGCCTGTTGCTGCCGGAATACTGGTAACCAGGATGCTGCTCACTGAAGATCACAGCCGCTCCAAGTGCTCTGTGGCAGCCTTCTGTGCTTGGAAGGCAGAACAAGGACTCACTGTGCCCTGGAGACCCTTGACAGCGTTGGGCTTGGTTTCCCTCTTTGAACAGTTTTTGAGCCGACGTGATCCCATCCAGGACATTTTTGAGCAGCCGCAGGACAGCCAGTGCTGCCTTTCACACTCTCTACTTCTTTGATGCGCTTTGAGCCATTAAGCTGCTGACTCAGCCATAATCAACCTGCAAAGCAGCCGTCTGCACACTGATTGATACTGAAGGCCTGCATAACATTTCCTGGACATCATGGAACCGAGTCGACTGTTTCAAGCTGCTGACTCAAGCATCGCCTGCCTGTTTCTTTAGTCGATTTGTGCTGATCGTCACTACAGGACCACACAGCATCATTGCACTGTGTTGAACTGTCTCGACTGTCTCGACAATGACAGTATCCATTGGGAGAACCTGACTCGGCAGTCTCAAATTTGTTTTAACCCATTTAAAAAAAAAGATTTACTATGCATTTTTGGTTAATATAAACATTATAAACATTTATTAATAAACATTACAAAAAGGTCTAGAATGCACATGTTAAAAACAGTATACAAAATACAAGAAAAGACAAGAAATCATCTAAAGAAATCATCTTAGAATTAGAAGCAATTACTAGATACTTGCCAGCATACTTAATAAAATCTTAAAAGATTGGTTCATATTAAAATCTTAAATGATTATTTATAAACACAGAGATCAGGAAAGGTCTGTAATACAATTGTTAACACTTTTCCATATACAAAACGCTGCGGCCATGATTACAACAGATTCCGCTCTAATAATGGTGCTTCAGAATTGATCTCCCTCCCTCTGTTGTGGTTTAGTAAGAAACCGATCATAGCCATTGTCATAAAAATTAGACATCTTTGCACACTGAGTTAGTACACGACGGCTGTCTCGATTTCACTTCCACACAAACGACACAATCTTTTTCCACAGGGAATATTTTTCTACCTCCCCGTATGCTCGAGCATGGGCAGTATGTTACATCTAAGATAGGTTATACATTTTCGGATCGGGATTGGACAGTACTTTACCAAGTAACTGTTGACATGCAACCCCCTGAATGCTTGTTTACAGTATTCCGCATACATTGATTTAGCTGCCAAAGAAGAACAAGTTACTTTCTTACCTGGTAACGTTCTTTCGATGGGATGGTCCGACGACGTATTCCATATCTATGACATGTAATCACCACAGCTGTGCTGCTTCGGAAACTTTTTCTGCGTCCTGTGTCGATGACGTCGATGCGCCGTCGTCGAGGACCTCCTCCGACGTCCGACATCATCCGATGTGATAAGTAGGACGCACGACGCCCATAGCCTCAGGTGTAGTTTTTTCCCCCAGATCGTGTGACATAAGTCAACTGCCAGTCAGACACAAAGCCTTGCGGAACGTAAGCTGCAATCGCAAAAGAAATTCTGCAGTGGGGAAGGCAGGGCGGGAGCGATATGGAATACGTCGTCGGACCATCCCATCGAAGGAACGTTACCAGGTAAGAAAGTAACTTGTTCTTCGAGGGGATTGGGTCCTCCGACGTATTCCATATCTATGACAGACTCCCAAAGCAGTACCAAAGCAAGGAGGAGGGAAAGAATTTAGAATCAAAATGTAGAATAGCCAATCAAATAGCAGAGCAAAGGACCGCCTTGCCAAAGGCCAGATCCTGTGCTCGGATGGAATCGAGGGAATAGTGACGTACAAATGTATGTACTGAAGCCCAGGTGGCTGCATTACAGATGTTGCGAATAGGAACACACCTCTGCAGGGCAGTAGACGCAGCCATACCTCTGGTAGAATGGGCCCGCAAGCCAGCCGGTGGATCCTTACCCGCCAAGCGGTAGCACTCCGAGATGGCCAAAATAATCCAGCGAGACAAAGTCTGTTTCGTCACAGCTTGCCCCAAACGCTTTCCAGCGTAACTAATAAAGAGTTGATCATCCACTCTGACCCGGGACATGCGTGAAACATAAAAGCTTAAAGCTCTCCTAGGATCAAGCCTATGGAGCCTCTCCTCTTCCTTACCAGGATGCGGAGGAGGATAGAATGCCGGAAGAACAACCTTCTGGGCCAAATTAAATTCTGTCACTACCTTCGGAAGAAAAGAAGGACGAACTCTAAGGACAACCCTGTCCTTGTGAAATACAGTGAAGGGAGGCTTAACTGAAAGTTCCTGTAACTCACTCACTCTGCGAGCGGAAGTAACCGCAACTAAAAACACAGTTTTCAGAGTTAACAGCCTCAAAGGGCAAGAATGTAAAGGCTCAAACGGAGCACCCATAAGAAACTTAAGAACAAGGTTCAAATCCCAACCGGGCACCAGGAAAGGTGACGGAGGGAACACATTAGTGAGCCCTTTCAGGAACTGTGAAATCAAAGGGATTTTAAAGTAAGAACACTCTTCAGACGAGCGCTTAAAGATGGACAGCGCCGCCAGGTAACCCTTAACGGTACCCACTTGCAAGCCCCTGTGGGCCAAAGAAAGTAAAAAGGACAGAACCATGGGGATGTCACATGCAAAAGGATCCACATTCTGAACTCTGCACCAGTCGCAGAACTTACGCCAACGGCAACGGTACAGAGACTTTGTTGCTGGCCTCCGGGCCGAAAGCAACACCTCCATCACGTCCTCAGGGAGGTCCCAATCCTTATACCTCAAACTTTCAGAAGCCAAGCGTGAAGGTTGAGGGATCTGACCTCTGGATGGAGAACCAGACCCCCCTCCCGTGAGAGCAGATCGTCTCGGTAGGGAAGACGACGTGGAGGGCAGATGGATAAGTCGAGAAGGTCCGGGTACCACGTCCTCCGAGCCCACGCCGGGGCAATGAGGATCATCCGGGAACCGAACTTCCGTAACCTCCGCAGCACTTGCGGGACGACGGGGACTGGAGGAAACGCGTACAGCAGCGGGAATGACCAATCCACCACGAACGCGTCTCCTAAGGCTCCTTTTGGAGGAAATTCCCGCGAGCAAAACCTTTCGCACTTCCGGTTGACACTGGAGGCGAAGAGATCCACTTGAGGGGTCCCCCAAAGGGCAAAGATCTCCAGGAGAATCTCCTGAGCCAACTCCCACTCGTGAGAGATCGCGCTCTGCCTGCTCAGAGCGTCCGCCGTCACGTTTTCGGCTCCGGCCAGATGAACTGCCGAGATCGAAACTTCCTGCTGGATGGCCCAGAACTCGAGCTGCATCGCCTCCCTGCACAGAGGAAGTGACCCTGCCCCCCCCTTTTTGTTGAGGTAGTGCATGGCCACTGTGTTGTCCGTCAGGATCAGGACATTCTTCCCTCGCACAGACAGCAGAAAAGCCTTCAGGGCTAGCCTGACGGCCCTCAGCTCCAACAGATTGATATGGAGTCTGGACTCCGACGGAGACCAACGACCGCTGACTGTCAGCCGGTTGGCATGAGCTCCCCATCCCGTGAGGGATGCATCCGTCACGATCGTCACCTCCGGCCAGGGAAGCCAAAATGGAGCCCCCTTCATCAAGTTGCCTTCGACGGCCCACCACAGAAGGTCCCGGGTGACCGAGGACGGCACCTGAATCGAGTCCGACATCCTGCCGGAGGACTGCGACCATTGCGTCTTGAGTGCCCACTGCAAAGATCTCATCCGCAGGCGAGCCTCTGGCACCAGAAGAATGCAGGATGCCATGAGGCCGAGCAACCTCAAGAACTCGAACGCTGGGAGCGTCTGGGCATGCTGAAACTTGTGCACCATCTGCTGAATGTGAAGAGCCCTCACCTGGGGAGGAAAACACTGCCCCAGGGAAGTGTTGAGCACTGCTCCGATGTACTGGAGCCGCTGCGTTGGCGTCAAATGGGACTTCTTTAAATTGAGGGAGAAGCCCAGCCTGTGAAGGGAGCGACAGGTGACCGATAGATGATCCAGGACTTGCTCGGGAGAGCTCCCCCTGATCAACCAATTGTCCAGGTAGGGGTAGACGTGAATCCCCCCTTGCCTGAGATGCGCTGCCACCACCACCATGAGCTTGGTGAAAACCCTCGGGGCGGAGGTCAATCCGAACGGCAGGACCCGAAACTGAAAGTGCGAGTCGCCAACCGCGAACCTCAGGTACTTCTTGTGCTTGGGATGGATCGGCACATGGAAGTAAGCATCCTTGAGGTCGAGTGACACCAACCAGTCCTGAAGCTGAAGGGCCTGGAGGACTTGAGAGAGAGTAACCATCTTGAACTTGTCCTTCCTGAGGAGTTTGTTCAAACCGCGCAAGTCCATGATGGGTCTCAATCCCCCGTCTTTCTTCGAAATCAAAACATAAGGGGAATACCATCCCTTGTTCCTCTCCGCTACAGGCACCAGTTCTATGGCGCCTTTCTCCAGCAGGGCTTGAATTTCCTGCGCAAGGAGCGGATCCGGACTCTGCAAAGAGAGGTTCCCCGGTGGATTGTCGCGAGGCCTGTGCCGAAAAGGAAGACAGTAGCCGTGGGTTATGATCTCCAGAACCCACACATCTGAAGTTATGGCTTGCCACTCTACAAGATGCTGCGCCAGCCTTCCCCCAACCGGCGAACCATGGGACATGGCCTCATGACTGAGTGGGAGCGGCTGCGGCGTTACCTGAGGGCAAAGAGGCAACTGCCCGAGCGGCCTTGGCACCACGGGTACCCTGTCGTCCACCTCTGGTACCCCTGCGTTGGCCTCTTTGACTGCCAGCTCCTCTCGCTTTACTGAAGGATGAGTAATAGCGAAAGGAACCACCCCTCCACTGCTGTCCCCTAGGACGAAAAGGCGGAGGTTGGCGAACTGCAGCGCCCAACGACTTCGCTGCAGCTTTTAAGGCCTGCAACCTCTCAAGGCTCTCGTCAGCCTTGCTGCCAAAAAGGTGTTCACCGTCAAAGGGCATGTTGAGGAGCCGGGACTGCACAGCAGGAGCAAACCCCGACTTCCGCAACCACGCAAACCTGCGTATCACGGTGCTCGCCGCCATGGACCTACTGACGCATTCAGCTAAGTCCAAACCCGACTGAACGGACTCACACATGGCATCCTTACCATGCTGGACCATAGCAAGGAAACCATCCCGTTCGTCCCCTTCGGGAACATGTTCAGCCGCTAACGCAACACAGTTCCGCAGAGTGTGCGTGAAACGTGACAAGGCACAAATGGAGTTGGCCGCCTGAAGCGCCATACCACCAGAAGAAAACACTTTCTTTGCCCAACCATCAAAACGTTTGTCGTCCCTATCAGGAGGGATGGTAGGGTACGACGCCTGCTTCGCCGTGGCCGCCTGCACCACCAAACTCTCCGGAGTGGGGTGCCTGGTCAAGTAGCCGGGGTCGCCACTGGCTGGACGGTATTTTCGCGACAAGGATCTGCCCACCGCCGGGAGACTCTCCGGAGCAGTCCAAGCCGCCGCCACCCTTCTCTGTAAAGCCATATGGAACGGCAGAACCGGGTCAGTTGGGGGACCAACATCAAGGATGTCTGTCAGATCATCCTGCACAAACTCCCCTGGGGGAGCAGACCATCCCAAGTACTCAGAAACCCTAGCCATAAGGCGCCGGTACGAGGAATCAGCATGGGAGCCAGGCTCAGGCCTACAAAACTCCACCTCCGGAGAGGTGTCCAGACCACTGGCATCATGCAGTGACTGTCTCAACTCGTCAAACTGACTATGGCCCGAGACAATTTCATCCGGAACCTGACTAGGAACCAGGCCATCAGAATCCTCATCCGCCTCTGAAATATAGTCCAGGTGGCGAAAAGAAGGCACTTGAGAGTGCTTGCTCTTAAACAGAGCCTTCCTAGGGGGTCCACCCGTGCCCTGGGGTACCTCCGACACGAAAGGCGTCGATGGCGTCGAACGAATCGGCGCCAGCGTCGAGAGAACCGGCATCGGCGCCGAGAGGATCGGCGTTGACGTCGAGGAAATCGGCGTCGACGTCAGATGCAGCGCCTCCAGAATCGGCGGCGTCGACACAGCCCTCGAGGCCGGCGCCCCGAGCGTGTCCCTCGACGACCTGAGCTTCGACGGCATCGACGACTTCCTCGGAGCCAGAGCCTCGAGAAAGCCTGTCGACGCCCTCGACGCCACAGACGTCGATGCCTTCTTCGAAGACCTCACAGGAGCACACGGTCTCGAACGCGTCGAGGACCGGGACCTGGAACGGGTACGCCGAGAACGAGTCCCCTTGTCCGAACGGGACCTCTCCCGTGACTCGTGCCGACCACTCTTGCGAGCTGTGTCTCTCGACCTCACACGACCGACCCCACTCGGGGGCGCGGACGGCTGAGTACCCTGCGACTCAAGAATCGCCAGCATCTTCTTCCAGAAGGAAGCCCATTCCTCCGGCGTCGCACGGCTGGAGGGGTAAGCGACGTGCCGGCCAGAGCCCTCCGAAGAGGACCTGGAAGACGACCGGTGACGGCGCTTCCGAGAATGCCTCGAAGAGGCTGAGGAGTGGCGAGACCGAGTCCTAGAAGGAGACCCACGAGACTTCCGACGATGACACGGAGGGTCACCCCTCGAATCATCCGTCGAAAGCCCCGCAGACTTTGACTTCCGGGGCTTGGACACCCGACCTACCGACAACTTCTTCTTACGTTCGCGTAAGGCTTTGGACGTGAGCGACTGGCAGTCGATACAGTCATCCGTGTCGTGGGCCTCCCCGAGGCACCAGAGGCAGGCGTCGTGCGAGTCCGTCACCGACATCTTGGACCCACACTCCCCGCACTTCTTGAAACCCGGACGCGGGGTCGAAGACGAAGTAGACATCTTCAGAAGGATTTTCACAAACGAACAGGTTCGAAGAACCGAGATAGAACAGAACTCCAAAGAGTCGAGGCGTTTAAACCGAGAAACACGAAGCAACACGTTCGCAGAAAAAACGGAACTGAGGCTATGGGCGTCGTGCGTCCTACTTATCACATCGGATGACGTCGGACGTCGGAGGAGGTCCTCGACGACGGCGCATCGACGCAGGACGCAGACGCCGAAAAAGTTTCCGAAGCAGCACAGCTGTGGTGATTACATGTCATAGATATAATACGTCGGAGGACCCAATCCCCTCGAATCTAAGTTGTTAGAGACAGCTAAGTGTTTGGGTCTCGTTTTTAGTATTGTTAACCAATTTGGATGATCCCTCAATTCTTCCAGTGGTAGGTTTATAAGAGCCATATGTCCTACTGCAGATTGTCTCAGCCTTTGTAGGAAGGGGTATTGCCGCATATGCCATCCAGCCGGGCTAGGTAGTTATAAAGTGAATCCGAGGATTCACCCGCCAGACAGATAGTGATGTAAAGTTGGCATTGTTATGTTATGCAGTACGTTTGCAACAATTGAACACCCAACTCACATCTTAGGGCTTGTACCAGAACTGATTGGGGGACTTCTAAGTATTTTACCCTCAAGTTTGTCAAGCCATAATATCAGATTTTCAGGGAGGATGGTAAGTCCATAGAGTATAGCTGGTATAATACTTATACCATATAAGGCTACTTGTCCTTCAAGGTTGTTTCCACCCTTCATATGCATTATCTTTTTATAGACAAGCCATTTTTTCATTTATTTATGCACCATTTCCAGGGGTGTTTTAACCCATTGCAAAGTGCCAAGAATTACAGTGTGATGTTGTTGAGCAACCCAAGAAGAATCTAAATGTACTGATAAAGGTTCTGCCCAGAGGCCTGCCATTAAGGGCCCTAGTGACAATTTAGCCCTTACTTTTTACCTTTTTGAGATACATACTTTGAAGTGATTACTGCTGCAGAGACTACTGACTGTCTACCAATGTCTTCAGACCCAGAGTGCCTCTATTATATAAAAATCGGCACATTATGTGTCTGCTTTTACAGAGGTGGATTATTAGTTTTTAGAGCATTTTGTAATTTTAGCTTAATTGAAGACTTCTATTTTTCTAATAGAACCTTGCTTGGCCTTTTCTTTTATTTTAGTCGCCAGGGGATTTTGTTGTTTGCATGCTTGTTTGCTTGTTTCCACTCCTCCTGAAGAGTATAGCCTGCCTACGGCCTAAGTTACCACAAGAGGTGAAGGAGGTATACATGTTAGATTGTGCCCGTTTCACCTTTTTGATTGGGATCCCTGCTTGTTCAGTAATAAACTGAGGCTGAGTAGGAGTTTTGTCTACTACTCAGCCCTGTACTCGTACTGTACAGCAGTAATTTCGTCATAGAGGGCAATATAAATTCAGTGACACAAAATACTTAAAAATCATAGGCTCAAATGTCTGCAAGCAGTTTTGCATATATGGCATGAAATTAGGGAAAATTATACATATAGTATCAATATACAATGATTTGGGACAACCCAGACCTCCCCTATTTTTCTTAGATTGTTATGTTTCTCAGTGGAAAGAAAAATCTCTTAGGAAAACGGGCCAAACTAAAAATACTGCTATTTGAGAAAATTGCCAGGTAATAGTCTTTACTTCATGGTGACTTCCAAATATCTACAGATAAGGCACATCTTAGTAAGCACGGTCCCATTTTCGGGAAAGGAACAGATTAGGGATTCATTTGTCTCCAAATCAATATTAGGCATATTTGCACTCGTGTTATATTATTGTGCTTACAAAAAGAGCAGCCTGGGATGTGGAGTGTCAATCGATCGCCAACAGCAGCTATATGTCTGCTGGGTGACTTGGAGGACGTAATAAGAGATAATCTACTTGAGACTAAAAGGTATATGTTGACAGCAAACTAAATTGTCTATTCCAGTTGAAATTGATATTCTGGTGGTATTACACACCCGGGGTGCTCAGTAACTGATGCACTAAAATACACCCCAAAAATGTGAATGAAGAGGCAGACTTAGTACACATTCTTCTGGGTTGAATTGGTATTCATGGGTTTTGTGCTGGAATATATGCAAGAATCTTCACTGTGATTGGGCTGGACATCATCCCCACTCTGGCCGATATAGTGTTTGGTACTGATCTAAACTGAGGGAATATCCTAGACAGTGTCTTGGTATTTAACAGTGATATACTAGCACATTTTGTGATTAGGCAGATGGATAAAAAACTATCAGGGTAAAACATTGGTACAATGAGTTTCTTGAGCCAGTTATCACAGACAAGAGAATCCTCGCTAAACATGCACACACTAGACACTTTATTCGAGTTTGGGGTATAACTGAGGAATATATACCTGACAGGATAGGAAGACGCAGCTCATAATATGAGTTTTTGCAATGCACTACCGTACTTTGAAAGGTAAGCCGATGATGATCTTAAGCGTACGACTGTTTAGGATTTTATGATAGTTATCTGTCGATATTCATATATTCTTTCCCTCCTTTTTTCTCTCCTTATTTCCTTTCCATGCATATTTGTATTTAGATGCAAGATATGACACTGTATATCAGTTTATTAGTGATTGATCGTCTGTTGCATTTTGTAATGACCAAAAACAAAAAACATTTATTAAAAACACAAATGGAATACATCATCTGTTTGTCAGCCTACCTCTATTGAATTGAACTTTAACAAAAACCATACTGAATGTGCTTAGTGTACATAAAATACAATGCAGCATAAGATAGAGGGGACCCACAACACTAATATGTATTTCCATTCAAATGTTATCTTGCAAAGAGAAATTTGGAAAAACAGTGAAAAGCAATTAACCAGTCTGTACTAATGCTTAAACAAAATTAATTAGAAATAAACTGTTAATCTTGTATATCCAAACAGAAGATGTTTCAATACATCATCAAAGCGGCATTCCAATGTGAAGCAGATAAAGAAAATGTTTCCTTTTCTTGCAGATTTATGGATTGAATAACATTTCTGTGTCTACTATAGTTTTTCCTCAACTGGTGTTAAATTAAATTAGCCAGTGCCCGATCGTTTAAATGTTATAGAAGCTCGTTGCATTTTCTTCAGGTGTCCATTTTAATACTGTGAGGAGTCAGTATGAAACTCGGACACAAGTGAGTTATGGTTTTGGTCAAGGACTTTTATTAAAATAAAAGGGGGTGAGGAAATGCCTCTCCGTCCCTGCTCTAGAGCTGTTTCCCTACCTAAAACCAAAACTAAGGGTCTGTCGATGTCAGAATGTCCAAAGCAAAATTGTCCTGTGCCCAGAGTTCTATTCTGACCTTCACAATCTAAAAAATGAACTCTAAGGTGAAAAGGGGTAATGCCTTTGGCCTTGAGTGGTGTATAAGTGTTCAAAAAGAAAATGCGTAACTCTAACACAAATGTTCCATATAGACAGAGTTCCTTGTTTCAGAGGGTGGCTCCCTTCCCCTGGATTTCTCTCCACTATGCTTTATGTTAAAAAATATCAGTTCCTTAAGTTTCTCTTACTCAACAACACAACTGGAACAAACAACACTTTGTCTGCTAGCCTTTGTCTTGTCAGGATACTTGTGTACTCCCCTGCCAGTTTTCTCTCTCTTTTAATATGTTTGCAGTCTTTTGCCAGTCCTGATGTATCCTTCTCAGGACCTTCTTGGAAGCTTGTATAATATACACTGTTTAACTTGACACTGCCTGGTACACTTTCCCTCCAGGACTTTCTTTTAAGAACACATGCAACTTGCTCTCCTGCTATGTTTTTCCATATATATTCTTTTGTCTCTCAATTTAGCTGGTTTACTCTTCTGCCAGGGCTTTTCCCATGTGTGCTCTACGTACACCAACAAACTTGTCAGTCTTTTATACTTGTTTCAATGTCCTTAACTTTCCTGGTGCACTATCCTGCCATGTCTTCTCACACCGGTGTAATACATACACTCACAAACTATTTCTTTCTGCATGCTTTGTTATGCCCTCTTACAAGTATTCCCTTGCTCGTTCTTTCTCATTTGCTTTAATTACATAAATTGCACTTTGACATGCTTTCTGATATGCCCTGGTGTCGATTGGGTGGACTCACCGACTTTGGCGGATGTATGTTGGTTCTCCCGTGCAAGCCTGAAGTGGTTGTTTGGCGCTTTGCCTTCCCTCGCTGCTTCTGCCTTTTAGCATTAATGCTTCTCACGGCTCCCACCTTTTGGTTCTGCATCCCTCCAGGCTTCAGTTTGGTGGATGCAGCTTTGCAGTACCGGCGTATGCACAGACGCTCTCCGTCTGCTTCTGGCATCCTCGACGCATACGTTTGCCTGCACTCTGCTTTCCTTCCCCATGCCGGAAAGCCGCTATGCTCCATGGACACCACTCTAGTCCTCCAGTCTCTCGGTCAGCGCCGAGAGAAGTAGCGTTGTCCAGCCAGGGAGGTTGACCCTTTCTCAGCTGTTTCACTGGTTTGCATTTCCCGGCTTCAGGTTGGTTTTCCCAAACACTAGAGCGAAGCATGTGCACTGGGCTTCCAGTATTCCTCATTACTCAGAGCATCTTTCTCGTCCGAGTATTCTTGGGTCTATGGCACTGGTAGTCTGGTTTTGACAATTTAGATTATGGAAGAGTGTTTCTAATGGTGTTAAAAGGCCAATCCATATTTGATGAATGTACAGAGTCAAAGAGAGTGTCCTCAGTGTCTTTCTTAGGTGGGTGAAGGGAGATATGACAAGCCATCAATGCACTGGGCATGGCTAGGGTATCCTCAAAGGAAACAGGGGGATACCATTTCTCATCCAAGAGCTGCCTCCCTGCATGTGATCCTCCCTCATATAGCTGCCCCCTGGGTCAGCGTCAGGATCAGGTAGCGACTGCCGTCCCCTGGCCGCATGTAAGAGGCTACCTCCGCAAGAGAAGTGATGACTCATCAGAGTCATCACAATACCAAATACATGACAGTGCTTTCCAGTGTCTAAATAACATGAGATTTTTAAATTAAGTTCTATCAAAGGGCTATAGTTGTACCTTACAAATTGCACTGTGGAATAAAAAAATGAACAAATAGATTGTTCTTCTCATCAATTGTTCATTCTATGGCTTTGTGTACCTTTATATGCGAGTCTATAACATTACATTTCATTTCTACTGCTAGGCTGCACACATAAAAAAGCCTTTTTTTCTGTCAAAAACCAGATGGTGTTTCACAACCTAGTGCCTGGGGATCCCGCACTGGTGGCCAGGGAAAGGTCATTGCTTTTGGATCCTGACCTTGGGGGTGGACAAGCAAGGGAGGATCACCTGGGTAGGGGGTCCTCGGGGAGTGGGGGAGAAGTACCCAGTGGTGAGACATTGTATCCCCCTTTTTCCACAACCCATCTAACTCCTATCCCTGCTTATTTTATGGGAAACTACAGCTCCCATAATCCCTCCCCACTTTACAACGAACACAGTACTGAGCCACAGAAGATGAGGAATGAAATCAGAAAGATTTCCTCCACTGACTTGCATTGGGCTCTGTCCCTGTAATGTGGCCAGGCAGAGTCAGGCACGTAGTCCTAACAATGCACACCTGCCACTGTTAACACTCCCTGTGAGAATAAAAGGTTGCGTGCACAGGCACACTCTGAGCGAGCCTGGGTACGAGAAGGAACAGCTCTTTCGGGGCTGATGAGAACCAGGCTATGGAAGTTGGAAGGCCAACGGGCTGATCGGCAATTGCAAGGATCGAGAGAGAGCCAGGCAAGAAATACACACTTTCGGGAAGCCTTAAGCATGCCAAGACTGAAACCGAGTGAGTGGAGGTAAGCATCAATGCTCTTTGAATGTTGGTGAACCTTTCAAGATCCTAGCAGACTTCCAGGACTCCCCTCCCACCAACGGCGATCCTGCCTGTACCAAGAGATCCCTAATGGATGTATGGCTAAAATCGCCTCTCATAAGGAAACTATTAGGAATATCCAAACCTCATCCCTTCAATTTGATGCCCAGCTAAATAGTTCCCATGTACCAGCCGGTAAAACTGATGACATCCCATGCTTCTCTTTCCGCCATTATTCAGAAGAGCAAGTGTGTAAGATTATCCGGGACTTAAAATCCTCCTCATGCCCTGGTGACTGCTGCCCTGCTGATGTCTTCAAAGACTCACTCAAACTTCTAGCACCTTGAATGATGAAACTCATCAACCTTTCATTTGATGAGGGAGTAGTTCCCTCCTCTCTTAAAGAAGCTTGAGTCACACCCCTGTTTTAAAAAGCTAACCTTGATCCACTGGTGGTGGACATTTACAGGCCCATTACCAATGTGCCATTTGTCCTAATAATCCTGGACAAAATGGCCTAGCTTCAACTCCAGAAACACATTGAAGATTATAAGATCATCGGCCTGCGTCAATCTGGTTACAGAGCTCAGCATGGGCCTGAAATTGCCATGTTGGACCTTATATCCACTCTGGCCGGCATGGCGGATAGAGGTCATCCTGCCCTGCTGATTCTTCTGGACCTCTCTGCGGCCTTTGATCTGGTGGATCACTCTCTACTAGTGTCAAGACTCAGGGATGTTGCCCATTGTTCCACTCAAACCTCCAGTTGGATATCCTTCTTTATAAGACCGCGGACTGTCCGGGTATCAGTTGGTGAGGAGCACTCTAGGCCTGTTATCCAAACATGCAGTGTCCCCCAGGGCTCTTCCTTGTTCTCTATTCTGTTTGACATTTAAATGCGGCCTCTGCTTGACTTGTTAGACGCCCTGGGTATCTGGTATACAAACTATGCCGATGACACTCAGGTCGTTCTCTAGCTTAGTGGACAATATCAGCAAGACCTGATTGCCATGAATAATATCTATAATGCTCTCCAGGCATGGATGGCAAGTAATTCATTGGCACTTAATTGTAACAAACCTGAACTCTTGATTATTTCCCCTAAAGCACGCCTGCGCAAATTAGCTCCTGAATACTTTTGCATTGCGGGCAATACTATTGCTGTCTCCAAGAGAGTCAAGACCTTGCGGGTGGTTCTTGACGAGGAACATTCTATGAGACCACATGTCTCTTAGATTTGATCTACATGTGGTCTCATCACCAAACGTATAAATTACATTTGCCCCTTCCTCACTGCTGTGAATTGTGCTCTGCTTGCTACAGCACTTGTCAATTCAAGACTGGATTAGTGTAACAGCTTGCTTGCAGGTACCACAGTTCTCAAAATTCGGGCCCTGCAGGTAACCCAGAACAATGCTGTTCGAGCAATTCAAGGCCTGCCTCGGCATGCGCATGTTTCAAACGGCAGGAGAGCCTTGCATTGGCTACCAATTAAGCATAGGATTACACATAAGATCCTGATCCTGGCCTTCAAATGCCACTTCAAAATCTGCCCGGCTTATCTCACCGATCGTGTTAAGCCTCATGTCAACATAAGGAACCTCGTTCCTCTGTGACCTACCTTCATTCAGCCTAGATACAAACTGCCTCGCTTTGGAGGCACCTCTTTTGACGTCCAGGCTACCCTACAATGGAATCTCCTTCCTGCTCCTACACGACTGTTTGTCAATTTGCCTTCCTTTAAGAAGTCAATAAAAACCCATTTGTTTAATTTGAATCCGACTAATCTGTGACCTATACTCTCTTTGCCCTTTGACCATACTGATCCTTTTGCCCCTTTTTTTGGCGTTTGTCTTGTCGTGTCTTAAGTGTGAACTCTGAGGCCCTCGGGCGTGTGGTGCTTTATAAAAATTTCAAATAAATAAATAAAATAAACCGTCAGTTGCCAGAAAGCGGCTCGCAACCCTCCCGGGTGAACAGCAGAGTTGGGGAGGAGCAGAGGAGGCATTTGTAACGGCCTTGGCTGCTGCTTGAATAAGATGAAAGAAGACCAATTAACACGAACAGTGAGTTATCGAAGGCAACAAAAGCCTGGTTTGTGTTGAAAGCAAAAGTAACTGTAATCTGAAATTTGAAGGTTGCATGTGTGCAGATAAAACACAAATGGAAAGGACAATTGCTGAATTGTAAAAGGAAAGGATGCAAAGTAACAGAGTGGTCCTCCGAGGCGAAGTCGCACATTCGAAAGTCTCTGTGAAATGATTTGAGAGTTGAAGGATATTACAGCGGGAACCAAAGGAAAGACAGTAACCGCGATGAGGAAAGAAAGTTGAATAAGAGGAAAGCAAAGTATGCAATCTCTGAATATGCCAAGAGGGCAATGTATATGAACTTTGCAAAAGGCCAAGAGGGCAAACTAAACAGAATAAGAACTAGAAGTACCAAGAGGAATTGGTGAACATGAAATACAAAGAAGTACTGGTCTTGCAAGATGAAAGTACCAAGCGGGCAAAGTAAAGGGAATAAGAAATTACAAATGCCAAAAAGTATTGGTGTTGCATATAAACTTTGAAAAAGGTCAAGAGGGCAAACTAAAGAGAATAAGAACTACAAGTACCAGGAGGCACTGGTGTTGCAAGATGAGGAAGATTGTGAATTGTAGAATTGTTGAAAGAGAGGTCGAAGTGGTCATGCAGAGGTCTATGTAAAATCCTTGCAGTTTCAAAAGTCAGTGAAAAGATACCCAAGATAAAACGTGGGTAAGGGAACCCCCACGAAGAAGAGACAGGCTCGAGCCCGGCAGAGGGAAGCCTGTGCAGAACTGTGTGATAAAGTGAAAAGAGACAGGCTCGAGCCCGGCAGAGGGAAGCCTGTGCAGAACTGTGTGATAAAGTGAAAGATGAATGGACACGCACAAGCCCGGAGGAGGGAAGCTTGTGCAGGATTGTGAGAAATTGAGAAAGTTAATGTGAACAGTGTATTGATGACAAAGGGGACGAAGCCTAAGGAAGTGATTGAACTGCCAGAAGCTAAAGACTGAACTGTTGAATTGTACCTGTAAGCCAAAGTGTGCAATACTGATAGAACTGTGCCACCCACCTATCCTTTTAAAGAAACTCTCTAGACCCTCTGGGGCTGAACGCTGGGGCTGAACGTGGGGAAGGGAGTTGTTACTTAAGCCATTCTGGTATTTCTTTTGAGACACTATTTTCCTTTTATATTCCCTTAACACATATGTCATTTTGAGAAGGAGGGCAAGGTTAGGTGTTCTTAGACTAGACTGACTTGGACTTGTTTGTTATTTGTTAAATGGTCGGGACTACTCCCATTCTACAGTTAGAGCCAGTTTGGAATTCTACCAACCCAAATAAAATACTAAATAAAGGTTTTCAAAACTTGTATCCATTGTGTCTCTGTCTTATACTCGATACCATGCCTTCCTTAGATTTCATGAATTTTGTTTCAGTATCAATAAGGAATGAACATAGCTATTTTGTACACTTTTCTAAATATAACATTGATAGATGATATTTCAATGAATATGTACGTATAGTGTAGTTCAGATTACTTTTCCATCCTTTGTATGAGTTTTGCGGAATCCAGTTTAAGTTGTGATACTGTGCTGCTGTACATTCTGCACACAACACACACTTTTAATGACTTTTACTGCAGCGCTACGGCTGACATTAAATGCTACTGGGTGTGTGAAAGCTTGCAAATACTCAGTAGGCATGTTGAAGTTGACAACATCTTTTACTGGGCATGATGCACTCAGAATGCATTTGGATGGGTTAGTGAAATCCGACAGAAAATGTTGCTGGCCACGTAAAATTTGACAATGATAGATCTGAGTGTCTTCAAATGTGATACCTGAAGTGTCCATGTTGGTACACACATACTCAGTGAGTCTCCATATTAATTTTACACTTTAGTGGATCATGGTCCAACAACAACCAGTCCAAGTACTGAGTGTTTAAAACATAACACAAGCACCTATCCCTGGTCATGTCAAGGCTGGAATATTGTGTCATGGACACTTGAATAATATTTGCCTCCAAGCATCCGCAATCGAAACCAGCCCATTTATGCACACCTTTTAGTGGTACATGCTGCTATATCTAGCCTCATAATAAGGACAGTGGCGTGATGGAGTAAAGAGGCTTACAATGTGTTCTCATTTTGGCTATAGACTTTTATTAATAACTCAAAAAAAGTAACCCTGTCTTTCCCTATCTCTAGAGGGGTTGTCCCTGCCTCAACAGAAAATATGTTGGTGCTGGTCAGAATGTCTGTCAATACAAAGAGGTACCATCCTCAATCCAAGCCAACTACTCCATGCATGCCACTAAGATCTAAACCATTCAATGTTCCAGGTTCTTCTTAACAAAGGCACCAGTAGGATGATTGCCTTCTCCTGGTGAGACCATCCAGTCTTGCTTGATTCAGTAGCAGTACCTTGTGAAAGAGCCTGTTTTACCAAAATCACTATGACCAGGAGAAAAACTCCCTTCTCCTGGCCTACTTGGGGAAGCGTTCAAGACTGTTCATGGATATTGTCTTGAACACGTTTTTAAAAGTCCTTTCACTTCCTACCAAGGATTAATGAACAACTGGGTTAATCTTTTCTCAGTTGTTCTCCTTACTGTTGATACCCTCTTAGGGCTACCTGTATCTTGACTGCAAGGGAGATTGCTCCCGAATAACTCATGGTCCTTTTTATCTCTTTCCTGCAAGTGTGATTTTCTACTTTGATGAGGGAGTTCACTCCTGAGGCACTCTTGGCATTTAGGACTTTTGGCACCACTGTGTTGAGTAAGTTCACTCTTGATCTATTCTGCACTTTGAAAGTATGCTTGGTATTTAGGGAGACTAACCCTGTGAGTCTCGTTTTCGTCCTTGACTATCGCACCAGTGTGCAGGCTTCTATTTTCAAGGGATACTGGACTCTTGGTCTTGTGTAAATCACTGTGTCAAGTGTTATCACTTCCAAATAACACTTGACTCTTGGTTCCCGGGGTATCACTGTGACGAGGGCAATCACTCCTGAGTAATACTTGACTCTTGAGGCACTCTTCACTGGCAGTATCCCTCTTGGTATGAATCCACCAACTACTGCGACGAGAGAGATTACTCTTGAGGCACTGTTCTCTTGGCTCTAAACCCCTAACAGCTTTTCCCCAGCCCTTCCTGTTGCCTTCTGTTTGCATGAGACGGCTTACCGGTTCTTCCTGGGGTGTTTGGTCGCGTCTCTCTCTCCAAATGCTAACCATGTCTTCCTCGCTGCTTCTGAGCATTTGCTGTCTGCTCTGTAAGTTTGTGTCTCTTGCTGTATTCCAGCCTACACTTCTGCAGCTTTGCGGGTTGCTGGGCATCTCGGTTCCGGTGCAGTTAGTGGACCGAATGGTCTACTTCCCTTAGGTCACACCACCTTGGACGTTCTTCTAGCTTTAGCACAGGTCCGTCTCCTTCTGAACAACAAAGGGGTCCAGCGGCTGCTCTCCAGCTTTCTGAGGTTCGAACTTCCCGGGGTCTAAAGGCTTCACACCTGAGTTCTCTCTCTACATCGAGTCCTTCGTTTTATATTGTAGAACTGGGTCCTCCCCAGTGGAGTGCCATAGTCCTGTGTTTGTTTTTGACTGTGTATTCCTCATACCTCCCCAGGGCCACCTCTTTCCAGTACCTGTCAGACTTGGCAATGGAGAATTCTGTATAACGCCTCTAATCTTCTTCTTCTTCTTAGTACTATAAGAGTACGAAGGCAAGCAGTATCACAATAATACACATTAGTGCTGCCAACTTGACTCTTTACAGACCTTATAGGTTTCATGGTTTCAAGGGCAAAAGGGTCAGGGAGTTCCATCATCGACAGGTAGTCCTTATCCCCAGGAGAGGAGTCCCTCCCTGTGAGGTCCCGCTTTTTATGAGGCAGTCTCACCTCCCTAGCCGCACAGGGAACGGCTCCCCTCTGGGCAGAAGTGACGTGACCCTATGAATCGACACAGGACACATAGAAATTCCCTTGTTCTGCCCACATTCAATGCAATCAATTTCCAGACAGGTCACTTTTGCCGAACGGTTGCCTGTCAGGAACTAGCGCATGCTCTTTTTGGGCGTGTTTTAGGAGCGTCAGGAAGTGGCAGTAGTGTGACAGGAAAGATAAAGAGGGAGAGGTTGGGGTCGGGAGGGGAAGGTTTGGATTGGGTACCGAGGTAGGTGGAGGGCAAGGAAAAGGGGGCCAAGTTGTGGGAGGGAATGGAGCAGTGCTGGTGAGAGACCAGGGGTGTTGCTTGCAGAGGATGCGGGAGATAGAGGGTCCAGGGAACAGAACAAGGGTCCGAGGGTTGTCCCCTGCATTAGCAGAGAGACTGCAGGGGGACAGGCAGTAAATGCTGTCTCCTTGCAGCGGGAAAGCCAGACTTGAAACACAGGCTTTGGCAAAACCCAGCCTGCAATGAGATATCATGGCACCAATTATACTGTTTTTGCTGATTCTGAGTTTGAGCTCACAGTGGACTGCCGCACCCTCCACTATTGCTTCTGCTATTGCTAAAATCAACCCGTGTAAAACTCGTACTATGGTCTTCTCAAGGGGGAGAGAGGGGAAAAAAAAATCTGGAAAATTGGCGGGGAAAAAATAATCAGAGCACATAAAATTGTCTACTTGGGATTCCTTATTCTGGCTCAGCCATCAGCCATTGAATTAAGGCGTTCACTCAGACATAAAATGCTCCCGCTTATTTCCAAATCGATTAAGCTGGATAATAAGTATGGTATTTTCTCATTTAAGCCTATTGTCGATTTTTTTAAGGGTAAGGTGACCCCAAAACTAATCTATGGAATGGAACTGCACTATCTAGCCCTTTTGACCTTTTGGGATACACTTGAGGGTATTTATTGGAGGAAACTTTTGAAATGACCTAATAGTGTTCCAATAGTAGCTATAAGATACGAATTGGGCTTGGTCTCTCTGCGAGTTAGAATTCTCTGGAGAGTCTTAACCCTTTTCTCTGCCTTGCTCTCTCCGAAACAGGACACCCTATATGTTGATGTGGGTAAAACACTCTTTGTAAACGGATCTTCAGACTGTAATCCATATCTTTCTAGTTTTCGTGACCTCTGTGATAGGACGCTATCAGACCTATCCACAGATAGGGATACCCTGTTAACAAATCCCAATAAAGTCAAGGAATCCCTTTTTCGTGCTGATTGGAGTCACACGCTGGAAAAATTGCATGTCTATCCTTCTCTTAATGATTTACAATTTGACCATAAGAAGAGAGGTTGCCTGTCTTTTATATTATCTCAATTCCCTAACCGTCATTATCGCTCACTTCTTCTTAAGCTTAGATGGAATCTCCTCCCCACCAGGGAAGTCCTTCATAGAAGGAAGGAGTTTAGTGATTCAGATCTTCTATGTCGGTTCTGTCATACTCCTAGGGTAATTGAATCTACTCAACATCTTTTTCTAGATTGTACTGCTTTGAAAGGTCCAAGGGATCTTTATCTAGGAAGATTCAATACCCTGGGTATTTTCGGGGCAGAAAATCTCATATGGTCTCGGTGTCTTGCCATTTCTAATATCAAAGATGGTCTTGCTGTGGCTGGATTTATCAAATTTTTAGATTTGTATGCGCCTGCCCTTTGATTTAACTGTCTGATAATCTGTTTTATGAAACTGTTGTAATCTCTGCTATTTCCATAAGACTGATGTTATGTAAAGGGAAACTGAAAAATCATTTCATATTTTCACTTGCACTGAATTCTTTTATTTAAATGATGTTATGTGTTTCTCATTTTTTAAAAAGGGATAATTGGGTCTCTAAGTATCTTTTTAATATATTGAAATGTTTGTTACTTAATGTATTTGTAAAGGTTTCTTTTTGTAAACCATATACAATAAAAAAAATAAAAAATAAAAAAATTGCTTCACCCAGTCAGAGGACAAAAAGGATGAGAAATACAACTACCTGCTCTATTGCCCTTTCAAATTTAAATGCTTTGCTTTCTCAAAGGTGGGACACTTGAAGAATGAACATAGGCATGCGCACACTACTTTTTACTCACATCATTAAAGGCCCTTATGTTCTATGAGATCAACAGGTTTGCAGCCATTGCTGTTATTGACTTTTCTCACTGCCATAATATTCAGCTACACCATTTACCTTCCACCTACATTTCTTACTTTGAACTGGTTTGTTCAAAACCGACTCTCCACGAAACAGCTGCCTTCCCCAACTTCCAGCAATCCTATGCATCCTTCCAAACCAGGATGTAACACACGAGTGCCCTTCTACCATGGTTCCTAGGTCATATTAAACATTTACCTTAACCAACTAATTAAACCGCAAAATAACCAGATTCTATCTGTCACACCCACCTGCTAATAATACTATGAAAGGACTGGATTCCACACGAGAGGGCTAACCTAGACTACTACTGTCAACATTCTCTCTCTCCACTGAAGCCTTTTTTAATATAAATATTCTCATGGAATGTGTCATCTTCAACAATTTTAAAATCTGATTACAGATAAATCAAACTAACAAGCATGCCCATATAATATATATTTGCCGATTCATTGCATTGACTCGATGTAATGAAGTAAGCATTCCGAATTCTGGGTACTCAAGGTGCTACTTCTAGACATTTGATTCCAGGTTCAGTCGTACAAGTTGGAGCAATGAATATTTCACTCCCTTTTTTAAATCTGATCAAAAGGTCTTCATTAGATTGTGTGTGATTAGATTATAGTCTGGATCCAGTCTCAGTCTCTGACCACATCCTCCTGAGGTCTTGCAGCTGTGAGAGACGCATTTGACCTCTGCACCTTAATAATTTAAACAATGTGGTTCACAGTAGCAAGCCAGGCAGAAGCCTTTGAATAGAAAGTAGTGTTCTCTGTTCTCTATTTTATCCTTGATTCCTTTTTCATCTGTGAACAGTTGTGGGAGAAATCACTCAAGGAGCATCTTTAGGGCCCTGCTTTGTTCTGTCAGTGCATACCCAGAAGTTGTACATTGTTCTGCCTTGCCCAGTTTTCAAGGTATTTTGTGAACACTTCTTTCTTTATTGAGAAGAACCTTACCCCCACACTTCTTTTTGTATTTAGATTAAGGATTGGCAATAGGTTTTTCTTAGTATAGGCCCTTTTATTTTGACACAACGCCACAACGTCTGCCTTATTTTCATTTGATGGTCAAAGCTTGCTCCCAACTTAGATTTAGGTTTAGCTTAGGCGTTTTTCCACCCTGCTATCACAGTTAAATAAACACCCTTGAAATGTGATAACTTGTGTCTGTCTTTACTGTTGCCACCATGAGTTCCTCACAGGCGCTTATATATCAATGAAATTGTGTTTCAAAGTGCCCATAGGGAAAGAGGTAGGGAACATGGCAGTGAAAGACAAATATAACAATGAGAGACAGAGGCGGTCCTGCTAGGCCTTGTGAGCATTCAGAGCGTACAAGTGCAGAGAGAGGGGGATGATGGCGGTCGGAGGGGGGTAAGTGCTAGGAGTAACAGCGAGGTAAGTGCTAGGGAGTAAGTTGCAAGCTGTTAAGTGACTGGCAGAGGACATTTGGTAAGTGGTCAACTGCCAATAAATAAGTGCAGGCCTGTGATAGCACAGTGGGCAGAGGCTGGAAGCGATTGGGGTGGGTGAGGCCAGGACCCAAGTGGACACATAAGGGCCCTGGTCACCGATCTCAGCGACTGTGGGATTTAGCAGAGGAGGGAGAGGGGGAAGGAGGCGGTGAAAAGGAAAGTCTTGAGGAGCTTCTGGAATTTGAGGAGATCTGGCTCAAGACGAAGAGGAAGGGGGAGGCTGTTCCATAAGAGTGATCCAGCCAAGGAAGAGATTGTCCACCAGCTTGCTGTTTAGCCAATCACTTGACATACAGAGCGTTGGTGCTGGAGGAACGTAAAGATCCGGAGGGAGTGTATTTAGTGAGGGCCAGTTGTAGATAGTGTGGTCCCTGGCCCCAGACAGCCTTATGGATGATGCAGAGGGGTTTGAATTTAATCCTTGCAGTAACCAGGAGCTAGTTGAAGGTTTTTAGGGCTGGATAGATGCGGTCCTTGGGCTTAAGGCCAAGGATAAGTTTTTCATCCCTATTCTGGATTAGCTGGAGGGGACATAGAGAGGAAGAGGGTAGATTAAGGAAGAGGCTATTGCAGTAGTCAAGCCTAGAGCGTACCAGAGCTCTAGAGACATTGAGCTTCTGGGGAAAAGTGAGGAAAGGAAGGATTCCTTTGAAGAGGTGGAGTTGAAAGTGGGCCTTCTTGGCAAGGTCCTGGATGAGGGAGGAAGGAAAGAGAGGAGTTGAGGATGACTCCAAGGATTTTGGCTTCAGATGAAGGAGAAGGGGGGAGACGGTGGCCAGAGTGAGGGGAAGAAAGAGGGGGCAGGAGTCCCAATGGAAAGGATCTCAGTCTTGCTGGCATTGCGGCAGAGATTATTGGAGGCACACCAGGACTAGATGGCGATAGGCAGTCAGAAATGATGGAAGGCCGTAGGAGAACTGGAGGTAAGGAGAGGATCAGAGAGAAGTTTGAAGAAGAGTTGAGTGTCATCTGCATAAGTGAGGGGAGTAGGGGAGTAGGTGGAAATTAGGTGTGCAAGAGGGGAAGATAGGTGTTAAAGAACCAGGGTGAAAGGTTGGAGCCCTGGGGGACACCACAAGTGGAGGTAGTGGTGGAGAGGAGAAAGAGCCCAGGATAACCTGGAAGTGGTGGTCAGTGAGGAAGGAGGTCAGCCAGTCCAGTGCCTGCTCCCAGATGCCTAGGGTATTATGGAGCCATGTTATGAGGATGGAGTAGTTAACCATGTCAAATGCAGAGGAGAGATCAAGTAGAATGAGAATGGCAGGAGAATTAAAATCAAGAGATGCAAGCAGTTCTTCACAGGTGTTCAGAAGAGCAGTTTCCATGCCTCTGGATGCTCGGAATCCAGATTGATGCTCGTGTAGGCAGCCAACCAGTTCTGTATGCTGGATCAGTTGAGGGAAGACAAGCTTCTCCATGAGTTTCCCAAGGAAGGTGGTGATAGAGATAGGACAGTAGTTTGCCGGACAGGATGGGTCTGCAGAAGGTTTTTTCAGGAGGGGGCGCACAAGAGAGTGCTTGAGGGAAGAGGGGAAGGACCCGGTACCAAAAGAGTGATTGCAGAAATCAGCAAGTGCAGGGGCAAGAGAGCCAATGTTGTCCTTAATAGTTCTGGAAGGGGGAGACCTGTTTGGAGGAGACCTTCATAGAGCAGACGACTCTAGTGACCTTATCAGTTGTGATGGGAGAGAAGGAGGAGAGAATGGCAGAGGGGGGATCGGAAGCCATAGGTGGCAGGAGGGTGGGGGAATGCGAAGGGGAAGGAGACGCAACGGTGCTCAGGATGTCCTGAGTTTTTGCAGTGAAGTGTGCGGCCAATGCATTGCAGAAGGCCTGGGAGAAAAGAGGAGAGGCGGAGACTGCAGAAGGGTTGGCTAGTTCCTTGCACATTTTAAAAGAGTTCAGCCATGTTGTTGGATGCACCAGAAATGCAAGCCTGGATGTGAGCCCTTTTCCTGGAGTGATTGGTGAGTCGATATTGCCTTTGGAGCAGGAGACAGGCCAGCTTGACAGAGGGTGAGTCAGAGGTCTGCCACTTCCGTTCTGCAACTCTGCACCTGCTTTTCAGGACTGCAAGTTCAGAGTCGTACCAGGTGTTACGCTTGGAGTCATGTTTCAGGTGGATCCTCGTGACTGGGCAAGAATGTCAAGAGTGTTAGTGATGGCAAGATGGAGGTTGCTGAGAGCCGAGTCAGTGGTAGAGTCTGCAGTTGGGTAAGAGGGCGATGAAAGTGGATGTGAAGGCAGCAGCTGACACTCGTTTGATCTGACGGATGTTCATTAATGAGGTTGGCAGGGCTCGGGAAGATCAGTGTGGATGATGCCATCAAGGGTGTGTCCAGCCAAGTGGGTAGGGCCAGAGAGGAGAATGGAGAGGGAAAGCGAGGTGCATAGGTCACGAAAGAGAGTGGATGCCGTGATTGAGGAGTCAAGGTGAATGTTGAAGTCACCCAGGAAAAGGAGTTTGGAGGTGGATGAGAGGAGGAGGAGGAGAAATCAGCCCATTCAGAGAGGAACAGGGTGGTAGAGCCAGGTAGCCTGTAGATAGTGGCAATGGTCAGGCAGCAAGAGTGTAGTATGGCAGCCATCTTATTAAAAATGGAAGTCGCAGCACGCCTCTGAAAGAGCACAGGCCTCAAAGCCTCAGGAAAACTACAAAGGTTGAATCCATAGAAATACATATCCGTGCCCTGCTCAGAGAGTAGATGCCAACTAGTGCCAAGTTTAGAGTGAAATAAGGGAGGATTGGAACAGTGAAATGAAGGCACAAGATAGCAATTCACAAGACACTAGCAGTATACTTCAAGATTAATTAAAGTTTCAGAAGGGCACTGTAAGGAACTCATGGTGTCAACAGTAAAGATCGACACAAGTAATCACAGTTTAATGGTGTTTATTAAACTGTATGCAGGTTGGAAAAAAGTCTATTCTAAACCTAAATCCAAGATAGGAACAAGCATCGACCATCAATTGAAAATAAGGCAGTCCTAGTGGCATTGTGTCAAATAAAAGGGCATATACTAAGACACCTATTGCCAAACCTTACAACTAATACAAAAAGGGGTGTGGGATAGTTTTCAAGAAGGAAAGAAGTGTTCACAAATAATATGTCAGGATGCTGTAGTTTGGGTCTTCCTTCCCCACGTTTTGAGCACAGGGTAAGGTGGGATCTTGGAGCACAGAACAGTCTCGTGCTTCCCCAGCACGAGACAACAGTTCCACTTGCAGCTCTCAGGACCGTCGATGGCCAAGTCTCGTTTCTCTTGAAAGTCTCTTGCCTTCAAGGGCCAGACGTGTTCAAATAAACAAACAAAATAGGTTCTTTCGACAAAACAAAAGTTTGTTTCCTGCTTTTACTTATGGTGAGGATTCTTCACCCCTGGCTCCCTTCTTCCCAGCGCTGACCCCTGTTCCTATTGATATCAGAGCCTCAATGGTTGTCTCCCCTGGTTCCAAGGGCGTGATAGATTTTCAAATAGCCAAAACAACAAACACACACACATTTCTGTTCTATGGATTTCTTGGGTGATGGATTCACCCATGGGTCCTCCTCTTCTGGGCGCATACCCCTCTGTGCTTTCATCCTCTCTCCACTTGGATCACTCTGGCTTTTCTAGGGTGATGGATTCATCCCTGGATGTCCCTCGTTCGGGCTCGGATCCTTCTCAAATGTCAATGTCTTTTTTAAACAGTTTGTAGTGGACATTCCTCAGCCGGGTTCACATTTGTCAACACACTGTTTCGTGGGACTTTAGACTTCGCCCCCTCTTCGTTAGCATGCCTCGGTCGGGTTCACTCTTGCCAACTTCATATTCCTATTCATATTCAATGTTTACAGGATTCACTTCCCTTGCTTTCTTTACAGTTCATAGGTCAAAGGATTCTGACTGTGCAGGGATTATGCTCAACCTCCTGCCTGACCACTTTGACCTAACTTGGCGGTTCTCCTACGGCCTTCAGGTATCTGTAGTTTTCCCTCAGACGGGGATCAACCAGAGTCTCTCGAGTTAGCGCCCGCTGCAGCTAGTCTCCCCTTACCACTTTTACAGTTCTTTGAACTTAGTTCAACTTGCCACTTTGTAACTTTCAATCATTATAGTCCGGCTCTTATCGGGTCTCCCCTCGACTCACCGGCTGTGATGAACCGCTAACTGGAGTCAATGCCGGTACCAAGATCGCAGGAGTTTCCCTCGCTCCCGCTTATCAGCGTCAACAAGCTTTGTGTACCATTGACATCTGCTGCAACACACTTGGGCTACTGTCTTCAGTCTTACAATTTGCTCTGCAGAGGTTTCATGGGTCTGCGTTGAAAAGGGCATGGTTGTGTCCCTCCTTGTCAGCCTCTCGATATTCACCGCCTTTCTCCTCCTCTTGTACTTGCGGGTCTGTATAGCTGTCTCGTGCGGTCTGCCTTGCTTGTACTGTGCTCTCTTGTTCCACCTTTTATCCCTGTGGGAAGGGGAAGAGCCGTCAGGTGTGCGTAATTCTCGCCAATTGCCTGATTTTGCCTGACCCTTGTATTAGGACATGTCATGTAAAGGGCTCTGGTGTTAATCCATTCTCTGGTGTGTCATGAGAAAGTGTTTGTGTCAGAAAAGGGGCAATGGCAGTGGTTTTGAATGTCCTACGTGGTAGGATGGGGAAAAGGTGTTGAAAAAAGGGGGATACCGCGTGTCACCCGTCAGTGTCCCACGTCAGTGTCCCACTTCCACTCCCTGAGTACCCCCCATCCAGGTGATCCTCTCTCACTGGTCCCCCAGGAACTGGATCCAATAGCGATGGCCGTGTCCTGGCCACCCGGATGACTGATCCGCGAAAACTAGCCAGGAGACACCTTCAGGTTTCTCACAGGCACAAACAACCTTTGATGGTCAGGTGCAGTAAAACAGAGAGCAGCTGGGAAGTCTGGAAAGAAACAGGTAAGAAAAAAAGCATTTTTGTATGTGTGCATGTGTGCATGCAACGATGCATATGTATGCATGCATGCGAGGGTGTGACTGTGTAGTACACGTATGAATGACAGTGCAGTGTGAAGGGTGTTTATGGGTGTTAGTGAACATGTGAACAAGAATGCAGTGTGATTTTTCTGGGTGCACGTGAAAATGATTAAGAGAGAAGCTGTATGTTTGTGTGACTGGGTATAAATGTGTATGCGCATGCAAGGCATGGTCCCGGGACACATTGGAGCATTGGCATTTTCTTACAGTGGCATAGGATATTTTACAACCATTTTTGGACAAAGCTAATTTTGAGTGTTACTACATGGAGATAAGATTGGAGTGGCAGCAGTACTACAATGGGGCAAGCAGTGTAGACATATTTTTTGGGTGGCATGGCATTTTTCAGTAGCATTAAGGGCAAATCCATCATGATGAGTGTGTTTACATGAGTGAGGGGGCATTTGTTCAGCCAGCAAGGGAAGGCATTCTTTTGTTTGCATGGCATTTTATTTTACTTGTGTCAAGGGCAAAAGCAACATGAGTGTTCTTACAAGGGGAGTCAGTGAGTCATTTGTGTAGCCAGCAAGACAATGCTTTCCTATTGTGACATGGCAATGTTTACTGACTGTAAGGGAAAATCCAACATGGGAGTGTTTACATGGTGGGGGGCATTTTTGTACACACCAAAGGCCTTACACAAGAGTTTAACTATACTCCCTCTCCTGCTACCCGAACATCTCGCTACTCTGGCCATTTCCTTTGCCTCTTCTGCTTGCCTTTCACCGCCTTCACCCTTCTGCTTCGCTCTACTTTCCTTCCCGTTCTGTGCTCTATCTACCTGGCCTGTTTCTTGAACTCCGCTCCTTATCCACGCCCGTTTTCATCCCGGGCGTCGGCTACAGTTCTATCTCTACTCTTCAGCCTCAAGTCCAAGACCTTCCTTCTTTGCTAATACCTTCGGAACCTACACAGTGCACTACGGATCTCCTTCCTCCAGTTTTGGACTTTAGAACCATCCAGAAGTTTGCTTCAACAACCACCACTGAGAGGTTTTTTTAAGCGGCTGCTTTTTTCCTCTCCATTCGGTCCCCGCGGGAAGGGAGTCCACTGCTTCCCTGTTTAACAGGGAATCAGGGTGGCTTCTTACCGAGGACATCCCCTTTCTCTTCTCAAAAAAGAAATCAAAGAAGAAGCTCACTCGGCGAACGGTCTCCTCAGAGGATTCAGGTGATGAGGAAGGGGAGGTGGACATTGATCTTGTCGAAGACCCACCTTTAACAACAGTGCATGACAGTTTGCAGCGCCATAAGGAAATATCAATGCCTACTCCTGAACAGGTTCAGGAGCTTCTTACAGCTGTGCATAACATCACACAGGAATTACAGGCTGTCAAAGCCGAAAATACAGCCCTTAGGCAAAGGGTCGACCACTTTGAACAGTCTCGGAGTGACATTCCTCCCATGCCCTTATCCTGTGGCAAATTTGATGGTTCACCCAATAAATTCAAAGAATTTATGGAAGCTTGCATTAACCATTTCACCTTCAGACCCCAGACCTATGCCTCAGATCAAGCCTGCATAGGATTTCTTGTCTCCAATTTAACTGGAAATGCCCTATCTTGGGCAACTCCTCTTGTAATCGGTGCTAGTCCTGTACTGCAAGATTATCCCGAGTTTACCTGCCAATTCAAATTGGCTTTCGAAAGGCAAGAGACTGCCGTAGTAGCCAGTGAACAATTGTTGGACATCCACCAGGGTACTTCTGACCTTTTGTCTTACATATCCCACTTCAAGCGAGTGGCTGCAGATGCAGGTTGGCAGGAGAACGCCCAATATACCATCTTTCGCCGGGGTCTGAGGGAAGAACTCAAAGATGAATTGGCAAGAGTTAGTAGACCTGCCACACTTGCCGATCTTTGGTCTACAGCTTGACTTCCGCCTCTCAGAACGGCGTTCAGAACTTCGAAGACTTTGTGGGCTCCCGATTCAGACAGAGCCTAGTACATCCTCTCCCACTTCCATCTGCTCGAATAAGGAGGAACCCATGCAAATAGGTACTACTAGAGGACCTCTTTCGTCTGAAGAAAGAAAACGACGCAGGGACAACAATCTGTGTATGTACTGCGGATCCGGCCAACACATTCTACGGGACTGCCCGGATGTACCACCCTGACGATCAGGAAACGCCACACCTCGGAACTAGTGGGGACGAGTTACTGAGGGGGATTTCCTGGTTCCTTTGTGTCATTATCTGTTACTCCCGTGAATTCCACTGAGGACAACCGCCTTATGGTAGTTGGTGTCCAATTGTGTCTCTCTCAACAAACATTCGAAGTACTTGCTCTACTTGACTGTGGAGCAGCTGGATGTTTTATGGATGTCGTCTGGGCCGACAAGACTGGTATTGGTCGTTTGGAGAAAAAGGAAGACCAAAAGGTGGAGGGAGTGGATGGCAGACCATTAAGTTCCGGACTCATCACACACACTACTTCTCCCATGGTGATAAAGATACGTCATCATACCGAAACCATCCAATTTGATTTGATCAGAGCCGCGCATTTCCCAGTTATCCTGGGTGTTTCGTGGCTACGGAAACACAATCCTACTATAGACTGGACTAAGAATCAATTGACTTTTGCCTCTGAATATTGTCAAAGGTCATGTTCTTCCCAAACCCAGCATGCCACGGTTCTCGCTTTTCCTGATCCATCCCGGAGAACGGACGTCTTAAAGGTGAACAGCATTCCTACGGAGTTCCTTCAGTATCAGGAGGTTTTTCAGAATGAGGGTCCTCACGAGTTACCACCTCACAGACCAGAGGACTGCGACATCAACCTACTGCCCAATGCGGTGGTACCTTTTGGGCGGATGTTTTCTCTTTCTCTCAAAGAAAAGGAGGCACTCAAGGAGTACCTTGACTCCAATCTGCACCCTGGTCTTATTCAGCACTCTCACTCTCACTCTCACTCTCCTGCCGGAGCCTCACTTTTCTTCGTTCCTAAGAAAGGATCTTATGAACTTCGACCTTGCATCGACTACAGTGGCCTTAACCAAGTCACAATAAGGGATCGTTATCCCATGCCTCTTATAAGAGACATACTGGAGGCAGTCAAGGAGCCAAGGTGTTCTCCAAGGTTGATCTCAGGAGAGCCTACCACCTTCTACGGATCCGCTCAGGAGATGAGTGGAAGACGGCTTTCCGTACACCCTATGGACACTATGAATACTGTGTCATGCCCTTTGGCTTGGTCAATGCACCGTCAATTTTTCAGCGATTTATGGATCGTACATTCTCTGACCTCCTATTTCATTGTGCCATAGTCTATTTAGACGACATTTTGGTATTTTCGAAGAACTCTCAGCTCCACACAACACATCTCCACCAGATTCTCCAGCGATTACAAGAAAACCACCTTAAGATTAATGCTGAGAAGTGTGTCTTTCAGGCTCCTGAGGTTCCTTACCTTGGGTTCATTTTGTCTTCAGAGGGTGTCCGGATGGATCCCACAAAGATTGAAGCCTTTCTACATTGGCCCACGCCTAGTTCTGTCAAGGATGTTCAAAGATTCCTAGGACTTGCCAATTTTTATCGCAATTTTTTTCTTGGATTTTCCAACAGAGTACTCCCCATAACTAGGCTACTCAAGAAGTCTTCTATGCCATTCACATGGGGCCCTGAGTCTAACCGGGCCTTTCAATAGTTGAAAGAGTATTTCTGCTCGGCTCCTGTCCTTCGCCAACCTGACCAGAGCTTAAGATTTATTGAGACTGATGCGTCAGCTGCCGCCCTAGGCGCAGTGCTCCTGCAGGAACATGAGGGTCTGGAGTACCCCGTGGCCCATATGTCTTAAGCGTTGAACGACAGTCAGACACACTATTCTGTCATTGAAAAGGAACTACTGGCCATGAAATCCGCCTGTGAGGAATGGCGTCATCTTCTACAGGGGGCTAACCATCCTTTCGAGATACGGACCGACCACAAGAATCTCAAAGTTCTACAGAACATGGAATGCGTCAACTCTCGTCGGGCCCGATGGGCCCACTTTTTTTACACAATTTGACTTCATTCTGACCTACCTGCCAGGTTCCAAGAATATACTTGCCGATGCCCTGTCAAGAAAACCATTTCCTGGGATGGTACAGAAGGAACCCCGTAGTCTCCTGCTCCCGGAGGTTAAGATCATCTGTTCCGTTGAGTCCTTTTTGGAGGAGGTTCGTAGCGCTACACGGTCTGCTGGTATCCCACTCGCCGAGAACCTTCTGGATCAAGATGGTTTGTACTTCAAGCAACAACGCTTGTTCCTTCCCAACTTCCAAATATGGCAGACGACACTAAAATGGTGTCATGACGACCCTGTGGCTGGACACAGGGGGGTGAGGAACACCCTAGAGCTGCTACGACGCAGATTTTGGTGGTCTCAGATGGCAAAAGAGGTCACTTCTTGTCCATACCTGTCCAGTTTGTAATCGGTCTAAACACAACACTCAAAAATCCATTGGTTTTCTGCAAAAAGAAGAGACTCCCAAGAGACCTTGGAGCCTGATAGCTACCGACTTCATTGTGGATCTTCCCCCTTCAGAAGGATGCTCTTGTATAATGGTAACAGTCGACTGTTTTACCAAGATGGCTCATTTCTCCCCCCTGGTTGGTTTGCCTACTGCAGCAGAGATAGCGGCTTTTTTTGCCAGAGATATATTTCGCTTACATGGTACGCCGGATAAGATCATTTCTGACAGAGGTCGTCAATATGTCTCCCGCTTTTGGAAAGAACTTTGCGACAGGTTGGGCATAGAGCGTGCCTTATCGTCAGGTTTCCATCCGCAGACCAATGGGCAAACAGAAAGGACAAACGCAACACTAGGGCAATATCTGCGATGCTTCACTAATCTTCAACAGGACAATTGGGTCAGCTTGCTGCCCACTGCATAATTTGCCTACAACAACTCCAAGCACAGTGCCACAGGCCTCAGCACTTTCTTTTGTTCCTATGGGTATCACCCAAGCTTTACTCCTTCTTTATCCTTTCCTCCATCTGTCACAGCCTCTGTGGATAACTTGCTGTTTAGTATCTCGGAGGCTCACAAATCTGCGGTTGAGAACCTACGGGCTAGCAGTTTGCGCTACAGTACCCGGAGTAATTCCAAGCGCCTGCCCTCTCCGAAGTGGCAAACTGGTACTAAAGTTTGGTTGTCCACTAAATATCTAGCTCGCTGGCTTCATCCCTCTAAGCTATCACCCCGTTTTCTGGGTCCTTTTCCCATTGTTCGCAAGATCAATACTGTGGCTTTCCGGCTTTTGCTACCTAAACACATGCACCGTCTCCACCCTGTTTTTCACTCTTCCCTTCTTAGAGAATTCAAAGGGGATCCCTACCATCGCCCTTTGCCCCGAGATCCGGTGCCAACTGACGTACCTCCTGAGGAGTATGAAGTGGCCTCAGTGCAGGATTCCCGTTATCGGCAGGGCCGGTTGGAATACCTCATCCATTGGAAAGGTTATCCCCATTCTGAGGATTCCTGGGAACCGGTTTCTCATGTACATGCCCCGGCATTGGTTAAGAGGTTCCACCGCAGGTTCCCGGGCAAGCCAGGGGGGTGTCACTTGGGAGGGGGTATACTGTCACGCCGCCGTCTCCCAGTGGCCGCTGGCGGCTTTGGAACGCTTGGCGTTGGCGGCGCCATTAGATTGTTCCGGGTTGTTTTCGCACTTCCTGGTCCACCGGTCTAGTCTTTTTGTTCCTTCGCGCCGGTTCAGTATTTAACCCCGCCCAACTCTGGGTTTGGCGCACTGCAACTTGGTCATTTTCACTTTGCTGCTGTGCTCCCGTGTTTTTTCTCCTTGCGCTTGCTCTGCCTGCCTTTCCTCGCTTTCTACTCCCTCTCCTGCTACCCGAGCATCTCGCTACTCGGGCCATTTCCTTTGCCTCTTCCGCTTGCCTTTCACCGCCTTCACCCTTCTGCTTCGCTCTACTTTCCTTCCCGTTCTGTGCTCTATCTACCTGGCCCGTTTGTTGAACTCCTCTCCTTATCCACGCCTGTTTTCATCCCGGGCGTCGGCTACAGTTCTACCTCTACTCTTCAGCCTGAAGCCCAAGACCTTCCTTCTTTGCTACTACCTCCGGAACCTACACAGTGCGCTACGGATCTCCTTCCTCCTGTTCTGGACTATAGAACCACCCGGAAGTTTGCTTCAACGACCACCACTGAGAGGTTTTTTTAAGCGGCTGCTTTTTTCCTCTCCATTCGGTCCCTGCGGGAAGGGAGTCCACTGCTTCCCTGTTTAACAGGGAATCAGGGTGGCTTCTTACCGAGGACGACCCTTTCTCTTCTCAAAAAAGAAATCAAAGAAGAAGCTCACTCGGCGAACGGTCTCCTCAGAGGATTCAGGTGAGGAGGAAGGGGAGGTGGACATTGATCTTGTCGAAGACCCACCTTTAACAACAGTGCATGACACTAGTCCCCTTCACATGTTCAGAATATAGTTCCAACCACAAAGTTAAAAAAGGTGCTTAGGGTCCCCTTCCTCAAGCTTAAGCACTATTTCACCAAAATGGAGCCGTCTTTAGCTCCCTTCAAAAATTCAGGATACAGTTTCAACCACAAAGTTCAAGAAGGTGCTTAAGGTTCCCTTCCTCAAGCTTCAGTACTGTTTCACCAAAACAACAATGTTCCAAAGGAGCTCACGGGATCCCTTTCCCCAAGCCTCAAGCATTGATTCTCAAAACGCCACTGTTCAGCTTCATAGTATTCCAAAGTTGCTTTCACTAAAATACTAATTCTCAAAACTCCATTGTTCAGCTTTATCGCATTTTAAAGTTTTTTTCACACTTATCCTTATTAGAGTGTCCTGGTCTAAGCGCAGTTAACCAGCCACATGGCCCGCACATTACATGTCAAGCAACCAGTTGCCCTTACCTAGTGTTCTACCACTTTGGTGATTTACAGGGTTGCACCAGTTCTTAGATTCAGGGTTTGTCTTTCTTGATACTTCTTTGGTTCTCTTTTTGATAATGTACTTGCTTGACTTTCATTTACAGCTTTGGTTTGCCTGATCAGCATTTTGCCCACACTTCACTAGCTCCCTTAGGTTGCTCGTTCATCGTTTTCACTCTTCTTATTCATAGTATTCTGATTTTGTAATACTTTCACAATGTCCTTTGTTAGTCAGAGACTTTAGGACACGTATCGCTTAACCTGACCATTCTGATACAGTCTTTCGGCAAGGTTCACTTTAAGTATTGCATTCGGTTTAATTTGTTCTTTCACTTCACTCAGAGACTTTCAAGAATGTGCTGACCGCACACGACCACTAAGCTAAAATGTAATTCCTTAACTTTCATATACGCACCAGGCTTCCTTGTACTTTTCTTCGGCTTCATCTATAAGGTGTTTTCTGGGATTTGAGGTCAGGGTCTCACCGCATGTCCCTAAGACAACTGTGGAGGGTTACTGCCATTTTGGGGAATTTGCAGTTCTTGGCCACAGCACACGGACTGGTATCTTCCACAGTACCCTTCTCCCACCTTCTCAGGCTCCTTGGAGACATGGCTCTCTCGCCACGCAATGACAGCCTCTCTCACTCTGCCGTATTTCAGCGTCTCAGCGTCTCGTTCTCCTCCAGCTTCCCGTGAGCTGGGGTGGCTCTCCTGCTGCTCTCTCCTAGCACTGGCTTCTCGCCTCCTACTTCTCCAGGCTTCTTGCTCTCCTTGCTGTTTGTGGAGCCCACCTTTTATACACATGTGAGTCTCTAACAGGCTGCAGGTGTAAAGTCCCAGGCTCAAGTGCCTGACCACAGCTAGTCCAATTAACAGGACATGTGTGACCTTCAGTTCTATAGCCTTCAGGCTCCCTCTTCTTCGTCTCAGTACTATAGGGGTGTCTCCTATAGGTCATCTTCATTACTCTTCCGGTTAGTTTATTCGTCTAAGTACTTGGTCTAACTTCAGGGGAAAAAGTAGGATCTGGGTAGCAAAATCCTATAAACTCTGAGGGAGGGTAAGATTAATCACTGTCAGGAAATGGGGGATACCATGTCATGCCCTCTGACACCATCTTCCCAATCCCCAAGGACCCTCCACCCAGGTGATCCTCTTTCTCTAGTCCACCCCCAGGGTCAGGATCCAAAAGCCATGGCCCTTCCCTGGCCACCTGAACAGAAGATCCCTGAGGAGTAGATGTGAGTACCTTCTGGTTTCTTATACTGGTCAAACTCAGATGACCCCCAGGAAAAGAAATAGAAAGACCCCTCGGCAGCTAGAGGGCAAGCATTATATTTGTTAGCTTCAAACAGGTAAGTGCCCACTCAAACCCTTACTTACCGTTAAAACATAAATAAAGTGTGGATTTATCATAAAGTTATTCTGTTTGTCTTTTTAGCCTCATGGCAGTAGCCATAACGATAATAAATATGCTGCAATAGTTATGTCTCTTTCAAGTGATGCCATAGTAAAAACCAGTAATCTATTTAAAGCAATTTCATGCATTACTGCAACACATATAATGGGGGGGAACATTTTTACAGGATGCTGAAATTGAAATAAAAGAAAAACAGCATTCTGGCTCCAAACTGTAAAAGATATTACAACGCTCAATTTCTGCATGTTGTTCAATGGTAGAACACAAATGAGCAGGATAAGACTTCTAAAAACCTGAGTTGCATAATATCCCAGTCACCAGGCTCTCACTCTCTCCTAAATCTTCTCTCCTGATGGCCACCTTCTATCAGCCAGCAGGACTGTCCACTCTCTATGGGCTGACTTGGCCTCATCTCCACTATCCTCCTCCTCTCAACTCCTCCTGCTGGGTGATCTCAACATCCATCTCGGCTCTCCTGACTCCTCAGGACCCGTCCGCAACCTATGCGATTCTCTCTCCCTCTCTCTTACCCTCTGGCTCCATGCACACAGCGGACCACACTTTGGATACTTTCATCTCCACCGACATCCCTCTCACTACCTGTCTCTCTTGGATGGACCAATTTCTTCTTTCACCACACTTGAAGGTCGCCTCTCCTCTTGCTTCGGCACACCCAGCGTGGCCACTCGGTCTCAAAGTCACCAGACCCATGAAAAGAGTGACTGAGGCTGCCTTTGCCTCACCTACTCTCTGCCTCCTTCTCCTGCGGCTGACTCCCATACTGACATAGCCCTCGCTAACTTCAATCTCTCCATCTCTAACACCCTTGATACTCTTGCCCCTGTCATGAGGGTCCGACTGAAGCCTTCCAAAAAGTGCAACTCTTGGTACGACTCCGTTCTGGCTGCCCTTAAATGTACGCGTAGGGCAGCTGAGCGGAAATGGAATTCGTCAGGCGGACCCTCTGACAAACTGGCCTGCCGCCTCCTTCAAAAGTAATATCAACTCTGCATCCACACCAAGAAAAGAGTCTTTAATTCAAGCCTGCATCTCTGCAACATCAAACAACACGGCCAAAGTTTTCAAAGTCTGCAAGAAACCGGCCAATCCTGCAGCAGCCTGCTCTTCTGTTACACCCACCCAGGACCTTTGCTCGGCCCCGTCTGTACACTTCACCGCAAAAACCCAAGACATCCTTTCCTCTCTCACCTCCACACCACCTCATTCACCAACACCTCTGGAGCCTCTCTTGGCCCCTCCATCACTTCTCCTCTCTTATCTCACTCCCGTCACACTTCATGAGGTTGCCAGACATGTCTGGTCTATGAGGGCTTCAACCAAACAGGTGGGCCCCTGCCCCTCCCTCCAAAACCATTAAGGACAACATTGACTAACTCACTGCAGCCTTGGTTGATCTCCAGTGGCAAAATAGATTGCAGAGTTTTCCCAACTTCTCTTAAGCACTCCCTTGTGCACCTTAAGAAACCCTCTGCTGACCCCTCCATTCCGGCAAACAACCGCCCTATCTCAATGAACCCTTTCCTGGGCAAACTCCTGGAGAAGCTGGCTATCTTTCTGCTCACCCTCCATACTGAAACTGCTGGTTGCCTCCACAACCATCAGTCTGGCTTTAGAGGCATGGAAACTGCTCTTCTGAACACCTGTGAAGACCTGCTCTCAAATCTTGACACTAACACTCCCTCTGTCCTCATTCTTCTTGACCTTTCCTCTGCCTTTGACATGGTAAACCACAACATCCTAATCGCATGTCTACATGACACCCTGGGAATCACAAGTCAGGCTCTGGCGTGGTTAACCTCCTTCCTTTCCGACCGCCATCCCAGGTGGAACTTGGGTCCTTTCTCTCTACTATCACTCTTTCAACCTGTGGCGTTCCCCAGGGTTCTAACCTATCCCCTGGTTCTTTAATGTCTACATAGCTGCCCTTGCACGTGTGAGTGCCACTTTCATCTCTAACTTCCATTGTTATGCAGATGACACGCAACTCTCCTTCAGGCAACCCTCAGCCACCTCCTCTACCTCACTCATTTCTGACCGTCTGTCCACAATTCAGTCATGGCGTGCTGCAAATGACCTCTGCCTCAACGCCAAGAAAACAGATCGTTCACATTGGGACTCCTGCTCCTGCTTTCCCACTCTCACTCTGGCTGGCCTCCATTGGCCCTGCGCCCGCACCCACATGCGAGGCAAAAAACGTTGGGGTCATCTTTGACTCCACTCTCTCCTTCGCGACTCAAATTTCGGACATCTCTAAAAAGTCCAACTACCAGCTACACCTCCTCAGAGGTACTCTTCCTTTTCTCACATTTCCCCAGCAGCTCACTGTCTCCAGAGCCCTGGTTCTCTCAAGGCTGGACTACTGCAAAAGCCTCTTTCTCAATCTCTCTGCCTCTGCTCTGCGCCCTCTGCAACTCATCCAGAACAGAACTGCAAGACTTATTCTTGGCCTCAAGCATAGGGAACGCATCTCTCTGGAGCTGAAATCTCTCCACTGGCTCCCCGTGGCTGCAAGGATCAAGTTCAAGACCCTCTGCATTGTCCACAAGGCTTTCAGGGGCCTGGGACCTACTTATCTGAAACAATGCCTACCTAAGTCCTGTCCTTCCAAAGCCCTCTGCTCATCTACCTCCAACCTTCTGCGAGTGAGCCAGTTCTTCAAGCAGAGATTTGGAGGGAGATCTTTATCCTCTGCCGGGGCCTCCCTCTGGAATAGCTTCCCTGCTGCACTTCGACTTGAGTCTGATCTCCTTAAGTTCTGGAAACTCTTTAAGACATTCCTCTTCTCCTCTTCCTTCTCTCTCCCTCCCTCTACCCTGCTTACCTTCCTCCCCACTCTATCCCTCTCTCCCTCCTTTTCCGTGCAGCCTTCTGACTAACCGCCTGGTGTACCTCAGAGTCTCACTGGTCCCTGGCACCCTTGCCAGTCCTCTCGCACTTGCCTCCGGGCCTTACACTTCCCTCATTGTTACTGCACTTGGTCAATGAGCTATGAGAGTGGCATCTCTCAGCACTTACCTCAGCTTCTGACTGACTGGATGCACGTGGTCCCCTCCCCCACCACACCTACCCCCTGCACTTGTCCCCCCCTGCCCTCTCCTGCACCTGTCTGCACACTTGCACGATCTAAATGCATCATGCCTTGCAGATCGTCTATCTGTTTTTCCCTTGACTCCCCACCTAGCATGGTGGCGCCTCAATGCACTTGTTAAAACTGCAAAATCGTTTCCAGACCTATTTGCTGTTATCTACACCGTTAATTGTATTATATTCACTTGTTCGATGCACCCACTCTGCCCGTGCAGACTTGCTTCATTCAGAAATTCAAGGGCTCTGAATGACTGTTGTTTTTTCCCTTGTTCCCTCCCTCCTTGAGCGCTTTGAAACACTTGCGTTGTGTATAGGCGCTTTACAAATAAACAATACCATACCATCATTACACAATGTGCTATGGCAGAAATGGGGCAGACATGAAAACCTACCCGAGACTTTGGGCACTGTTGCAGGCATCCTAAACACGGTAGGTGGCAGATGTAGTAAGGTACACCTCTAATACACTAATATAACCAGTGTCAGTAATTGTCAATGTAAATGTACACTAGCATCTAATGGGAGAAGTGATTGGGCTGCAGAAGACTAGACAACCCCTACAAAGATGGGAAGCAGGAAGCTGTTATCTTTTATTGGCTTTCATGAATAATGGAAACTGAGGGCCGTGCATTTCCTCACACATGCAGTAATGGCTGGACTGGCAAGGAGATCTTGGCCTCACTTCCACTATCAATGAGGGGAATCATCAGTGTGGGTGTCGTTTAAGGGGGCTAAAGACGGCATGTCGGAAAGCGGGAAATTGGACATGAAAGTAAAAGTGGGTGGGAAATACAAACTTGATCTAACAACAACGGATTTGGCACAGAACCAAATGTAAATGAATCTCTTCTGATCACTGGATAAGAATGCTGAGAAAACATTCAAAATATGCTGCGCTGTGCAGTGGGTAGTGGGTTTGTGTTATCATTGGGTGAAGTCCTAAATATAAATGTGTACCAAGCAATGGTATGTACATGTCACAACATGTGAACACTTAAAGCAAGTTTAAAAAAGGAGAGTGCAAATTTACTAAAAACAAAACTTACCTTAGATTTTCTGTCCACTTTAACTCCAAATCACGAGCTATTTTATCCACTTTAAACTTTTCTTCTTCACGTGTGGTGCAAAGCATTGCTTCATGCTGCTGTCTCTCTTTTTCTAATTCTTTCTAAAAGAACAGAAATCATAGCATTTACCCATTTATACTCATCTATAAAACAGATTTAATAAACGTTTGCGTTTCCTGGAGCACTGCATCAGAGTTAAAATATCGAATAGCAAAAGTGCACACACTTACCCTTTCTGAAACATCTTCTGTCGAGGCCTGAAAGAGACAAGTCTGATGAAGTTCCCTGCCTCGCTCCTAGGGTAGAGGGTGGGGTGACCATATGCCAGCCTCCACTATGTTATGTCATGTTAACACTATTTATAAAGCGCACATCCACCAAAAGGGCACCTTTGTGCTAGGGCACTAAACCGAAACAATCAGCAGCTTTCCTAAAAGAGGAGAGTATTCAAAGTTCATCAGAATTACAGATGATTTGTTAAATTTCGCATTGCTGTGGTTAACTCATTCCACAGAATGGCCGCTGCCACCGATGATGCACGGCCACCTAAACAAGCTCTCAGAAATTTCTGAATAATGATCAAGTTGGCCGTTGACGAGCGTATGGACCTAAATTTGTCCTGCAAGAATTCAGCGCCCAGCCCATGGTACGCCCGGTGTGCTATGCATAAGGCCTTAAGTGTAATCCTGTTTGCACTGGGAGCCAGTGTAAATCACGTATCACTGATCTAATATGGGTACCATATGGCGATCCTGTGTCTACCCTGGCTGCCATGTTCTGCAGGTGCTGGAGCCGCTGAATCAACCCCTTAGGTTGAGCAAGGTAAAGAGCTTTGCAATAATCAATGCAGCTGGATACTAGAGAAGCCACTACCTGAGGACGTAAGGCCTCTGGTAAGAACGGCATAATCCTGAGAAGAAGCTTTAGCAGATAGAAGCCCGTCTTACAGGCAGTGCTAACTTGGCCTGCTATCGATAGCATGGATGACAATACGACTCCTACGGTCTTGGCAGACGCAACCGGGAAGGGAAGAACCCCCCAGAGCTGGTGGCCAGAACGAAGATGTCCACAGAGAAGTCCTTGAAGGAAACCCACCACCATCACCTCTGTCTTGTCCCCATTCCGTTTAAGCCAGTTGCCATCCATCCAGCCTTTCATGGACGACAGACACTCACACAGCCTCAATGCCACCTCAGATTGTTCAAGATCTAACCGCACCAAAATCTGGGTGTCGTCGGCATAGGCATAGCATCTGAAGCCGTGAGAGCTTCTATGTGCTTTAGGGCCTGGGACCATTATGACCATGTGAACTCAACCATGCCCAACTGTCTAGCAGGGGAGTTGTGACATTAGTTCATCAGATGGAGTTAGCCCCTGTAAGGAGAACCATAATGTAAAGTAGGCCATTAGCCCTCATGTAACACCAAAATGTTAATTGCTTCTTGAAAAGGCAAACCAAGGAGTTAATATAAGGAGAACACTTGAGTCCAGGATATAATTGGTGCTTACAAGAAACTCCACTTCCCACAGTACTACCATGGATGCATGCCACAGCACACCAGAACATCTTCATTCTAGTAGTTGTCAGTTACAGCGTAGTGCTGCTAAGCACAGATATCAAAAGTGGAGCTTTGAGAGGGCCGTCCTATTCCAGTTAGATGAAGAATGGGCAATAAAAATGGGGGCCAGCCTAGATTATGCTTTGAGCCACAGCCCACCAAATGTAGTGGTGGAGTGAAACGAGCAGCAGAAACTAGATTTGAGAGATTAGCTTGGTACACACCAGGGAACAATTAAGAACAAGTGGTCCATGGGCGTGGGGCCAAACCACGATAACACCTGCGATTGTTGTTAGATGAGTGTAAGCATTTTTCAGGGAGGCAGACCTTCAGGAGAATTGGTGGTGGAAGGTTAGAGAGGAGATGAAATATGCCCAGAGAGGAGGGGGTGAGAATGAGTGCAGAGTGGTTGTCACACAAGTAAAGAAAAAGGAGAAAGGAAGTAAATGAACAAAGCAGACAGGGGGCAATATCAAGCAGGGTAGAGGAGGTGTGTAGTGGGGAGATGTCTGAAGAAGTCTCTAGGACGAGGTAAGAGAAATACTGTAAGATGGGTGGAGAATATCAAGGAGTCAGTTGAGGAAGATAGTCAAGAGAGGCTAAATGTAAGACAGATACAGAGTTGGTGAAGACAGAGGTGACAACCAGTCGAGGGTATGTTGGAGGAGTTAAGAAAGTGGAACCAGCATACTAAAAGCCAGAAAGGGGAGAATTAAGGAAAGTGGAGATACGAGCATGTGGCCAGGCACTGAGAAGGCACAGAAGGGGGTGAAGGAGAAAGATAGTGGCAAGATGAGAACAGGAAGGGGAAGAGATGTTCACCATGGTACAAGACCCTTGAAATTTGTCAAGGAGGTAGCCGGGTATAAGGCATTAGGCAACAGAGACAGGATCCTGAGAGAAGGACTTCTGGCCACAGCACCTTGGTTTTTTACTTCACCTCTGCCCAGCTGGTTCGAAAGCTGTGATGGCCAGTTCCCTAGTGGAAGCCCTGGGACTTATCCTTGTGCCATCCATCACTAACTTTGGCATAATCCCCACTTAGTACGCAGGTTCGAGAGATGGAAATGAGATAACACCACAAGAAGATTTTCTGGTAATTCAGGACGAGAAGCAGAGGATTCAAACTGACGGAACCAAGAGTGAAGGAAGAACCATGGGGACACTTACAACTCTAGGACTGTGATTGATAAAAGAGCGAGAATATATATCGGGGAAAGTGACCCCCTAAATTGTGGATTTTGAAATCTAGAGGCATTGGGTTGAATTTCCAGAGGCTTATGTTGACATCAGAAACCTTTGAGGGCCTCAGAGACTTTTTGTTGACCCAGAGATGTTGCAATTGTGGAAAACTAAATTGCCGGTCAAAGGATCCTACCTGCTTTTATTGTGAAGGCAACAGTGCCCTCCTCTTACTGTATGCCGTAAGTAACTATGGAAGGGGAAGGTTCCTTAATTGTGGCAGGTGACAATCCTCCCTACACTCACAGCCTTTGCTGAAAGAGGCAAGAATCCAGAGTCTGATAGGGTTTGGCACAATCACAAGAGCAGATGAATGGAGTTGCAACTTCAGAAGACATGTTCGACCTGGGTGTCATCCACCAGGTTAGGTCAAGTGGGTGGTGGAGTATATCAGTCTTAGGTTACACAAAGCTTTCGATAGGGAGGTGTGGAGGTGTGGACCAAGCTTAAGGCGGTGTGCCTGAGGTGACTCTAGAAATGAACTCTCCCTCAGATGACAGCTTGTATGTCTACATAAGGACCATGAAAACGGTATAGATAGGTGCTGGCAGTTTTGCCAAGACAAACCTCTGGCAGGTTCACTGGTTAGATAATGCACCTATATGAAAGGTCCAAGAGCACAGGGGGGTGGAGAGGCAGAGAATTGAAAAATGATAGCTGGTTGTTTGTTGAGAATAGTACTCATTTCTGGTAATCAAACTATGCCATGTAGAATGAATGAAAAGTGAGCATTCTTTTGAAACTTTATACCAAATTGAGAAAACTGGCATCCTCCAAAGCTGGTCCACTGGTAAATGGGACCCACTTGTTGAAGAGATGAGTTTGTCAGCACTTGCGCAGTCTTGGATAAGGCACAATCTTTATGTTCTCATCTAAGAATTTTGGGAGGAGGAAATGTGGCAGGAGTCGATCTTCAGACCAAAGAGTGGTAGAGTGGTAGAGGCACTTCCTGTCATTGGGAAAACCACCAGGAAGACTCCTTTTTCCCCCCATGTTAGGGGCCACAGAGGCTGTAGACATCAATGCAACAACCATTACACAAAGGGAGATTTGTGAAACAGAACATCACACTGTGGGTTGTTGAAAAATACAGTCTAATATGGGACAGTGCCTGGGTATTGGCAACCCCCCAAAGGGTTAAATACAGTCCACTGCAGTTCTGAGGAAATTGAGTAAATGGACATGGAAGTAGTAGACCTTGTACAGAAGGGAGCCACAGTCCTTGGCTGCTGCACCCCAGGGGTTTCTTAGGGAATCTTTTTCCTTATACACATGAAGGGGAAGGTTTGCATGGTGATTGGCATTCAAGAAGCCAACAGGAGGGTGGTCTACCAACACCTCAAGATAGAGGGCATGTGTATATTCAGAGATACCTTGCAGGGGAGTGACTTCATCAAAAGGATGTGTACGTAAGTATACTGATTTTCCACTCACACAAGTGGCTTCTACAGTTTCGGTGGAGGACAAAAATTTTGAGAATTCACGAGTTTTCCCTTCTGCCTATCGTCCGCTCCTTGGTGTTTTTCCAAACTGAAGACAACTGTAGCAGCAGGCCTCAGTAAGTGAGGGATTAACATTACCATCGATTTCGACAATATGATTTTCATGTCTCAAGCGATGCAGTGCTTGATGACTCACACCTGGTTGGCGGTTTGACCACTTCAAGAGTTGGGCATTGTCAAAAAGAAAACCTTTATCACAAATCAGCCCACTTTCTATGGGTTTAGTGACAATTTGGGGGTCATTACAAAGATTGGGGCGACAAAATACAAGAGGAGAGGAAGGGTAATGTAAAAAGTAGTTAGCATAGCTCTTTCTTTGGTCATCGCTTCTCCTAGGGTTTCTTCACTAGATATCGAGGAGTAACAAACTAACAGGAAAGCTGTTCCTTAATGTTCCAGTACTTCAGGCGAAATGACAGTTCGTTTAATTAAGAGGCAACCAAAAATAAAAGGCAAAAGAATGTTCTTAGGTTTCAACCGAGGACCCTACCAGCATCCTTCGGGGTTTCAGTCACTCCCAGTCTGGGGTGTATGTGTCCCTTGCACTTCTTAGCAAATGCCCAGTGTACAATATTTTCTTCTTCAGATTCCAAGTAGAACCCTATTCCTACAGTCACTCACAGCTAATGTCCATATCTCAGCAGCTACAGGAATGAGGCTAGAGATCAAAAAGGTTAAGATCTCCCACTGGTCTTTGGCTAGTTGATTGGGTTGCAGGAAGGGTCTACTAGCCTATGGGCATGTTTGGCACAGAACTTCCCTATCTAGCTATTCTTCGTATTTCCCTGCAACAATCTGATTCCTTAAAGACCCTCCTATGTTCCCTTATGTCCTTCACTAGGTTCTTCCTTACACTGAGATCCTGTCACCTCCTTTCACCTCTCCACATGCTCATACCGCTTCCTGTCTACCAGACATGTAGAGTATCTAGGGTACCTTCCCTATCTGACTCACAGGCTACTCTCCTTCTCTCAATTGCTCTACCAACACCTATTCCATCAGCTCTCCTTCCCGATGACACCTCTCTGCTGTCTACGCTTTCTTTCTTCTTTCCACCCCCCTGCTTGGGATGTTTCACAACCGTCTCGTCTCAGCTCACAACCAACACCTTCTGACCGTTTACCTCCTCCACCACCTGGTGTTCATTTCTGCCTCACAATGGTCTCCTCTAGATGTCCTACCACCTACTCTCCTTTCACCCCCTCCTCTGCCTCCCGATGTCTCTCCTTCTGTCTCACCTCCTCAACACTACTTCTTGAGTTCTCACTATCTCCTCTTGATATCTGTCCTCCTCTTCCTCCTGGTGCCCTTCTTGCCATTTTAACACATTCTCCTTTAGATGTCCCTCCACCTCCTTCAGATATTTCATCAACTCTCCTCCTTTGTTCACACCTCATCCTTATTGTGCTGTTTCATACCACCTCCTCCTTCTTTCCAAATCATCTTCTCTGCTCTCTTCCAAGTCACCTCCTTAGCAAAGCCCTCAACCACACCTCCAACCCCCTGTCCTGCAGCCTCTTCCTCTCAGCTCCTGCTCTCCCCCTGCACCTCTACTCACTCCAGACTCCTACACCTTTTGAACCAAACCCCTTCTCCTCCTCCTTGTGGGAACTCCTGCGGATAAAACTCACCTGTGTGCCTTTAGTAGAATTAGTACTCCCCTGCATTGTCTAGTCTCGGGAGGATAGCTCAGGGGCAACAGGCTCGCCTTGGAAGCAAGATGACATGAAGCAACACAGGTTTGATCCTGGGTCCGCACTTAGAAACCTCTGGGTATTAAGTGTGTTATAAATATCGTATCATATCACATCACATCACATCACATCATATCATGGGTATTCAACACTCTAAGGCACGGCACAAATGTATTATGCTTGTTCAAATCTTACCTACTATCACTAAAGCTAACTCATCAGTAGCCTTAAAAAGAATTCCTTAATAATTGGGATTCCTTAAAAATTGAATCTCCAACCAAAGGAGGCTAAAATGTATTTTGAGTGTATATCATTCTATGCACAGTTTAAGATGTATGGCATGCCTGTCTCACCCAGTTTGTTATGATACTTTCTGTTTGACACAAAATAATTTAAGGCTAGTAAGGAGTTGCGTTTGAAGCATGGGAACAAACCTAGTTGAGGTTAGGTTACAGGAGTTTGTATTGGTTATTCAGAATTGTTTTTTTTAAAAAACTTTATTTAGAAAAAGAAGAAAAGGCAATAACATATTTACAAAAAAAATGACATACAAATTCACAGAAACATCAAAAACAAGAGTATTTTTAGAAACAAAACCCACCCTAACCCGCAGTTCACATCTCATTACCTATAAAATCAAATTCAACACAGTTCAAAAAATGTCCCCCATATGTTTGCAAACAAACCATTCTTACCCTGTTTCCTATGTATACGTTCCTCCATAGCTGCCAAATCTCGCATTTCACTTAGCCACAATTCTTTCTCCAATGCAGCAACAGATTTCCAATTTCTAAGGATAATTTTCTTACCCACTGCAGCTCCTCTAAATAACCATTTTTTTTGGCATTGAGAGAGATCATCCAAGTTAAAATCATTCCCCAGAATTATTGTCTCGAAATTAAAATCAATTGTCACATCCAGGATTTCTTCACAAATTACACCGACATCGTTCCAGAACCCTCGAATCTTCACACAATCCCACAACATATGCTCCATCGTACCATTCTCCTGAACACATGCCCAGCATTCCGGACCATCCCTCAAACCTCTCCTCCATAATTTTTCCGGGGTCCAATAGACCCTATTCAGGATCTTAATTTGTCTTGTCCGTTCAGTCAAACCCAAGGAACACAGTTTGACATTCTCACACATCCGTGTCCAAATTTCCACAGTAATGTCCGTGCCAATTTTCCTACTCCATTCAATTCTTCGCAAATCATTGCCTTTATATTCAAGCAGAATCTGCATGTATACCCGGCTCGCTAAGCTGCCCTCATTCTCCAAAGATTTCCTCGTAAGAAATTCCAGGTTCAGACTATTTTGAAAATCAAACACACCAACAACCAACTTCAGTTTCCTGTAGTCTGAAAACTTGAAACCTTCAATGCGAAATTCTCTTTGTAAATCTCTAGCGCTCTTCCATTCACCCACAGTGAAGAGGTCACCAACCCATTTGACACCACCTAAAAACCATTCAGGCCAAAATAACGTTTTGCCATTCAGTTTGATAGAGGGATTCATCCGTAATGACGCATTCGGATCTCTGCATGCATCCACACCTAACAAAACATTCAGATTCTTCCAGGAATTTCTCAATGATGTAGTCAATATATCTTTCACACCTTTCGATACTGTGGTCAACAATGCCCTAGGTGATAAAGGACCATTAGCACTCGCCTCGGCCACAGCCCACACACTAGGATTTGTCTCCATGAAATTAACCATAAAAGCACAATTAAAGGCTAGATGATAGGCCCTGAAATTTGGTACTCCTAACCCGCCTTTCTCCAATGGTAACTGTAGCTTCCACAAACTCAATCTTGGCGGTTACCTGTCCCATAAGAATCCTTGTGTAAGCCTGTCTAATTCTTTCCAATAAGAAGCCTCAATATTCAATGGGATCATACCCAAAATATAGTCGATTTTAGGGGCGGACACCATCTTTAAAGCATTAACCTTCCCCCAAAGCGAGAGAGAGAGTAATTCCCATCGTTCCAAATCATTTTTAAAAGCCCCAGTAAGCACATTCATGTTCACTCTTACCAAGTCACTAATCTTCGGAGTGATCCAAATCCCCAAATACAACATCTTATCCGGACACCAACGAAAACCCAGATCAGTGACATATTTTTTGCTACACCCAGGAACCAGCGGCATCACTTCCGATTTGCTCCAATTTACTCTATAACCAGAAATCTCCTGGAATGAAGTTAAGACATCCATTAATGTTGGTAAAGATAGATGCAAGTCCTGCAGGACCAAAAGTATGTCATCTGCAAACAACCATACTTTCTGTTGTAAACCCTAACACGAGACACCGTCTATATCCAGTTCATTTCTAATAACAGCCGCCAAAGGTTCAATCGCCAGAACAAACAACAAAGGCGAAAGGGGGCATCCCTGTCTCGTCCCCCTTTCCAGACTAAAAGGACAGAGCGAATCCCATTGGTGTTAACATCTGCTGTCGGTTCCGAATATAAGAGCCTGATCCACGATCTAAAAGAATGGAAAAGAAATACCATAACCTGAAATGTGAGTACTTTGAGAAAGGTGAGAAGTGTGACAGATGGTTAGCATATAGGTTGAAGATGAGGGAATCTGAACGGTCAATTGCATCTATTCAAGATAAGGATGGCCGGATCACATTTATGCCAAATGAAATTAACAGTGTTTTTCGGGATTATTACATGCATTTATATAAGCGTGAAATTGATGAACCACTCGGGAGTGTGGACTTTCTTGAGCGGGCGAACCTTGCCAGAGTTTCTGATTTTGACTCTCAGACACTAGAGGAGGATCTGACATTGGATGAGATTAAGAAGGCTATTAGCAAATTAAATGTTGGGAAGTCACCTGGGCCAGAGTTCTACAAGATATTGCCAGATTCAGCCCTGAATCTACTTAGGGACATGTATGTATCCTCTTTGGCTAATGGCCTACTGCAGACTTCGACTAGACACGCCATGATATCTGTCTTTCCGAAGAAGGGAAAGGATGAGATGCTTCCTGGGAGTTATCGACCAATTAGTCTCATTAACACGGACAACAACATTTTGGCAAAGATCTTGGCCTCTAGATTGGAGGATCTTCTGCCGAAGTTGATCAATGAAAATCAGTCGGGTTTTGTGAAAGGGAGAAAAACATCCAGCAACATCAGGCGTTTATTCCATACAATTAATAAGGCGACGGACGAGTCAGAAGATGCAGCCGTTTTTTCATTGGACGCGGAGAAGGCTTTCGATCGGGTGGAATGGGATTTCTTGTTCTTAGTCCTCGAGAAATTGGGATTTGGAGTGAATTTTAGATCGTGGTTATTCAGAATTGTTGAAGTCAGATATTATTGTTGTTGGGATATTTCTTATGTTTCACAACAAACATGAGGTTCTAGAGACAGAATGTGTGGTCATACGATTCTATAAGATGATCAAACGGTTTATGTTGTGAGGTTTGACAAACTGTTACAATATTGTGGGAAACTATAGAAAAGTCCTAGGCTTTCTACAATATGTGGTTCATTTGCGAACTTTTAAGTTGCTTCTCTAAATGAGTAGTAGAGAAAGGGAAGCATAATACTGACCACCATGGCTTTATGAAAATGAGTACTCTCCTGTAAATTCTATTATCAGGAATTTAAATTGGCAGTAATGCACCTTAATTTCCTTTAGGACAGCAGAAACAGCTTATGTGAGCATACCAGCTTTAAACTTGTAGAATGACAAAATATAGAAAACATAAATATTTTCTTTCACAAGGAGACACATACTTGCCTCAATAATCATGGCAACGGTACAGCTGGGCAGGATTTGCCAATATTTGATAGATGTGAAAAGGGTCTAGGGCATAAAACACTCAGTTGATCAGCCTTCCTTTGATCAGTGACAGAAGATAATGTGTAAATGTTTGGAACACTGAGGGTAAAGCCTTAGGATAAGTATGGTATCTAAATGTTAAAAGACGCAGGACAAATGACCAGATCGGTCGACACTATGTAGATGCAGCCCTCAGACCAACTACAGACTCAATGCATCGATGAGGTGGTTGAAATTGATAACCCGAGGAGGGAAACATTTCAGACCTCGAAGGGGCACCACATGATGGACCCTTTAGGCATCACTTGCAGCTGGTACCCAGCTCTGCAGTGTTAAAAAAACAGCCTTGGGAGACCACCCATTGTGACCATGAGTCTTCGCTCCGAAAACACACCAAGGTTTCAAGGCCTACAGTGGAAGACCAAACTCACGGTGGAGAAGGAACATCCTACAAACATGGCATCAAGTTCTCAAAGTTGACGCCCAAAGATTGTGCAGAATAGATGAAGGCCTTATGGTGCCAATTAGGCACAGATCACTGAGTGCTCCACACACCTTGAAATAGGCGCCAAGACCATTGAAAAGGTGTACACGCAATCGTCTGATACTTAAGAACACATGGTTGGTTACTGACAAATGGGGGGGAAGAAAACTCACATAACAGTGAAGCATGGTCATGCACATGGCGTCCAAGTCACTTCGAACCCGGCAGAGGTAATTTCTACATTTCTGGAGCCCCCATGAGGAGAGAATTCCAGCCGACATCCTCAGCCTTCAAACACACAAACCAAAAACATTACTCTACAGCACTCCTTCGCATTCCAAGACTGCTTATTTCACATACTTCTGAGAAAAATACCTTTATGTGGAAGCAAAGCACTCGGTAGTATAGGAAGGGAAAGAAGTGGAAAATAAGGGACCCTTATCTCCACACCCTAAACCCAGAACCCCCATCATTAGGTACTACCTTCAGGATATCATGGACAGGATTAATACTTTTCTGCTGGTTAGAAAACAGGACCATAAAAGACAGAAAAGACTATAATTCAAAGAAATGCCTTTACCTAAGCACGCATGGTTAGCCTTTATACACCCTGATGATCATGCAGAGGACACTGAGGGAGAAGAAAACCAGCAGGAGGAATGGGTGAAGCCTATAGAGTACCCAAAAGACTCCTGATACAGAAACTCCTTACTCTAATTCCCCAGAGAGATAACCAAGGTACCTACAAATCATTTTAAGCAGGAAAATATGCAACAGTGACTCAAGTCCAGGAAGAGGAAAAATACGTTTAGTAGATAACTCGAGGGACCACAACATATATGGCATTGTATTCCCCTGTTAAAATCACTCAAGCGGCAAATCCACCTCACTCTCCAGACCCCACCTTTCAGTAATGTGTGCATAGAAAGATAGTACAAATTCTCAACTGCTGTTCCAACTAATGTCAAGGCCCAATCCACTCCACATTCCTTGGTCGTTGCCACTGCAAAGAAGAGTTGTGAAATACCAGCCTGAAGGTAAGAAGTTGCTTCTGACACAGAAGGCAAGAAACTGTACCATATTTGATGCAAAATGGCTACAACAGTTTCATTTGCATACAAGCTACAAATTTCAAACTACATGGGCCATGTAGTATGTTATGACAGGGCTCATTGGGATGAGCCAAAGACATGCACCAAACCATACAGAACCGGGTACAGACTTTTATAAGGGAGGGACAATGGGTGGCAAATGCTGTTAAAAATAGTTCACTCAATGGTACAGAAAATGTGGGAAGAAAGATTGGTAGTGCCTGATATGTGGATGAGTGTGCCACCACTGATCTTGCAAAAGATCCAGCCTGACATATGCCGACCTTAACCACAAATGCACCTACCATGACTGACACTATCCCATCATTTCCTGCCTCCCTGAGAGCTCTCTAACAGGTTGGGGAGATTTATTTTTCCCTTTCTTTAGTTCACTACACCCCTGACCCAAATGCATGCCTCCCACCAAATCAAATACACAGAAAGGGCCAGATAAGGGACACTGGATGGGAATGCTTAAGTGTAATGTTTTTCAAATGCCTCATTCCTCTCTGCCTGAGGTGTTGGTCACAAGATCATGAAAGCTTGCAAACAAATGATTTTGTTAGCGTAATTAAGATGCTTTTGTATCACAACTTTATATATATTTATATATAAACACACACAGACACAGATATATAGCTATAATTACTGGTGCCTACCAAAAGAAAGACTTGGATCAGAAGACATACTTTTACTACAGGAGTTTTATTTCCATTAAAGAAAACGCCTTACTGACCTGGTTGCTAATAGGGAAGCTCCCTACCTAATAAACTAAACTAAAGCTGCTTGTCAATATTAGTCAAAATAATAAAGCTTCTCCTCTGTCCAAATTTTAACTTCTAAACTGGCCCTACCACTTACACAAAATAATAAAAGGGGAACGCAGGGCAATATAGGTTGCCCTCAATGCGCTTTACTCTGCCATCTCCCAGTGTTTCCAGGAATCTCTCCTAGTTTTAATTTGCACAATTATGTAATAGGAGCTTTATGTAATTATGTAATTAAGATGCTTTTGTATCACAACTTTATATATATTTATATATAAACACACACAGACACAGATATATAGTTATAATTACTGGTGCCTACCAAAAGAAAGACTTGGATCAGAAGACCTACTTTTACTACAGGAGTTTTATTTTCATTAAAGAAAACGCCTTACTGACCTGGTTGCTAATAGGGAAGCTCCCTACCTAATAAACTAAACTAAAGCTGCTTGTCAATATTAGTCAAAATAATAAAGCTTCTCCTCTGTCCAAATGTTAACTTCTAAACTGGCCCTACCACTTACACAAAATAATAAAAGGGGAACGCAGGGCAATATAGGTTGCCCTCAATGCTCTTTACTCTGCCATCTCCCAGTGTTTCCAGGAATCTCTCCTAGTTTTAGTTTGCACAATTATGTAATAGGAGCCAGGTCTCCTGATTATCAGTTCATGTCCATCTTGTCAGAGTTTCAAATAAAGAAAAAGTTTTCCTCAGGTGTATAAAATAAACTCTCAAGTTTCCTGAAGAAGGCAATTCACTTAGTGGTCGTAGATGAAGGGATATTTCCTAAATCTTCCTCCATGAACTACATGGGTGTCTCCCCACAAGATTCCAGTCTTGTTTGATTCTGATTTCCCTTTGGGATGATTCCTTCCTTGTTTTATAGGGCCATCCTGGCTCCCTTGGTTCTCTTGTTCTGAGTTTCTCATTGATTCATAGGGGTATGTGCATCCCCGTCTAATATATCTTTCATTGGTTTTGGTGTGTGACTTTGAGCTGTTTGGCTGATTCCAAGACTCAGGTTTATAGAGCTCCCGCAGCCACTCATAGCATTTATGTCTGTATCCCTCTCTAGACCTGTTTGCCCCTCGTAGGTATCCAAGTTCTTCGTTCCATCGCCCCTTCTCAGGGTTTGGTCTCTGTGCGCCACTCTACTGTGAGCGTGCCGCATACTTTCTCCGTAGCAGGTCCTGCTCCAGCGAGGTGCCTTCGAACCGGGGACACTGCATTTTCCCCAGCACTTGGACGTCCTATTCTGGAGGACAGCGGGAGTGTTTCTCTGCTGGTCGCTATGTTGCTCTTTCTCTCTGGTTCCACATAAAGTGATAGCCCACTTTAGAAGCATTGGTTTGGAGTATAAATTCCCTGTTGAAATCGGGCATTTTTAGTACGGGTTCCTGGCACAGTTTTTGTTTTAGCCTGTTGAATCTATCTCTTACCAGATACATTTTGGAGACTGTGCATTCTTTAACTTATCTGTGAGAGGACGGCTAGGGTGGAATAATGGGGAATGAATCGTCTGTAATATCTAGGTAACCATAGGAAGGCTTGAAGGTCCCATTTGGTCTTAACAATGTAAGTTGAATGTACGGCCTTGACCTTGACGTAGGGCAGCTTTCCTTAAGGCACTTAAGGCACAAGCGATTTCATACAGATGGTGCATATTTTGGGCCAGGTGTTACTATGTATTATGATGTCATCTAAATAGGACTCTGCAAAATCATAGTGCGGTCTTAGTATTCTATCCATTAGCATCTGGAATGTTGCAGGGGCCCTATGCAGCCTGAAGGGAAGGACCTTAAATTAGTAGAGACCATGAGGACTAGAGAAGGCAGTTTTCTCTCAGTCATCTGGATTCAGGGGAACCTGCCAATCACCTTTAGTTAAGTCAAGGGTAGGAGATGTATTTGGCGGATCCTAGTTTCTCAATAAGCTCATCTATCCTTGGCATAGTATAATTGTTGAAATTCAAGATGGAATTGAGTTTTCTAACGTCAATACAGAACCTCCAACTTTTGTCGGGTTTCGATACCAGGACTATGGGGGAGGACCAGGACTCTCAGATGGTTCAATTTTATCTGTCTCCAGCATGGATGTAAGTTCTTCTTCTATGATCTTTCTTCGGGCTTCGGGGATGCAGTAAGGTTTTAGGTTTACCATTTGTCCTGGTGGGGTATAGATACAGTGGAAAACATTAAGTACCCGACTGGGTTCTGTGGAGAAGTCCTCTGGGAATTGAGTTAGTAGATCACAAAGATCTTCCTGCTGTTGCCGGGTCAGGTTTTTGGGTACTAACTGAACTTCTTGTTCTTGGTCAGTTAAGACAACGGCCATGGTAACGCTGGAGTTCTCAAAAGAGTCCATTTTCCACACTGTGAGCAGATTGACAGGATAAATGTGAGTCTTCGGTTGGGTTAGGAAATTACATAATTGAGGGGGTCCTATATTTGCCTAGACCTTATAGGGGCCATACCACTTAGATATCATTTTGTTTTCCGAGGTCGGTATTACAACTAGGACACAGTTCCCTATGGAAAAGCACTGGGTCATGGCTTGTTTGCCACACAGAGCCTTTTGATGTTCCTGGGCTCTACCCAAATGGGTTTTTACAATTTCACGGACTGCAGCCAAGTGGGTCTTAAGTTTCTGAGATATGGGCAATGTAGCCTCTTCTCTTTCCTCTCAGGTTTCCTTGAGCATGTCTAAAACATCTATTGGGTCCCTTCCTTATAAAAGTTCAAAGGGCAGGTGGAGGGCTTTCCTAAGGAGGGTTGGGGTGTTTTTCTAATGGCAAAAAGGGCTGAGGGAATCATGACATCCCAATTACGGCCATCGGTTTCCACTAACTTATGGAGGATTCTCATGAGAGATTGATAACATCTCTCCACAAGTACATCGGTTTAAGGGGGATAAACTGAGGTTCTTAATGTTTTTATCTGTAGGATTTCCTTCATCTCCTGCATGATTGTAGAAATAAAGGTGGTTCCCTTATTCATGAGGATCTCTTTTGGGAATCCTACTTGAGAAAGAAAGGGGAGCAAATGTTTTAGGATCTGCTGGCTAGTGTTGTTCCTTAGTGGAAACGCTTTGGGATACAGAGTAGCCTAATCCACTATAACTCTATAACTCTAATATCCATTGCAATCTAGGAGAAGGGGACTTCGATAAGGGGATGTGGTTATAATGGTGCACGGGGCACTGGGGTTGCTGCCATTTTATGACATATGTTACAAGAAGCCACATACCTTTTTACATCCAAGAACACTCCAGGCCAATAGAATCGAGGGACCTCTTGACTCAGAGTCTTCCGTACCCCCTGGGAACGGGCCAGCTCTAACACTGTTCTCCAGTGACATCTAGTTGGGTTCTGAGAAGGCCATCCCATTTGGTATCGTCTCTGTAAAATAAACTTTTCTTGATGAAGAAGAAAGGGTCCCCCTGGTGATGACCCTGTTCTTCTGACATGACCGTCCTAAAGGCTTTGATAAGGATGGGGTCATTGTGATGCTGGAAATGCATCGGAGGGACAGGGCCTCCGTATCCTTGTCCTTTACTGGTTTTATCATGTGTTCTGTCGTGTTTTCCATGCAGGAGTCCATGTGAGACTCCTGGCGGTGCAGCTCTCTCTTTTGGTTTGGTGAACGGACCCGTGGGATACCCTTATGGCACCCATGGGTGGGGGTGCAACCCTGTGCCCCTAGTGTATGTTTTTGGGCACCTGTGGGTGGCCCGCAGAGCAGGGTATGGGCTGGTGGCAGCTCCACGCTGAACTTGACAGGTGCGCAGAGTATCCTCCATTTTGGGATACCCCGGCCCTGCCATTGGGATCCGTTGATTCCGGATGGAAGTCAAAATGGCTCCTGCGGTCTCTTGCTTTCTATTACCCATTACCTTGTTTTCCCAAAGTCCTGGGAAGCCCTGACTCTGTCCCTTCCCCCTGACTGGCTGTTGGATGGAAGTGCCATATATGGTGTTGTTGTGAAGGCCCGGCCAGACTAGCTGGAGCCTTCCCGGTGATGTATGTTGTGGGTACCTCCTGTGGGTGGGACCCAGGTGAATAGAGTGTGTGACGAATATGCATTCTGTGTTGTGGATGTCTAGTATCTGGGGGTTGACACAATGACTGAGACAGCCCTGCCCGAAACTGGTATGAATGCAGTTGGGAGTGTAGAATGGCTTGGTACTTGTCCCAATACACATAACTTGTTGTGAGTGTCTGGAGAGAAGTGAATGGCCTGAATACCTCGTGTGCTTGATTGGCTGGCTGCCTGCCTGAATGCCCTTAGTCGTGATTGGATGCTTGCGTGTGACCCAGCGGAATGAATGGGAGATCAACAGTATATCTCTCACTGCTAGGAATCGTGTTCAGAAGCTGAAGTCCACTACGACGAGTAACTGGAGTAACTGAAGCATGACCTTGAAGCCCTGCTGGACGAGAAGAATTGCTGTTGCTCTCCTTCACAATCTGAAAGCTGCTGTGTCTCCAAGGACTGACCCAGAGAGGACCTGGTAAGGCGCCCTCTTCCCGAGCTACGAGGGACCATCGTGCACCAGCTGATCTTTGCCAAAGCTCCCTGGTAGACAGACCTTCGACAGGCTGCCGACCCGAGGCGGGGACGGCCACGGAATCTCAAAGAGAAGCACCCAGACTGTTGTCCGCCACTGTCGACGACCGCCGTCGCCGACCGGAGCCGCCGTGCTCCCGTTTGCCTAAGAACTTCATTTGATCATCGGACGCTCTCGTCTGCATCGTCGCCCGCTTTATCCCGCTGGAGAAGGCCCGACCGTTGACGCGCCGAGGAGCATCCGTTGATGGGTTTCCCATCACCTAAGGACCACAGAGACGCCGACGACTCGACGCCCTTGCTGGGCCACAGTTCTTCATCATCTCTTTGCGGTCCCGAACAATCGTCACCGAGGTGCCCCGCACGCCTCTTCCTTGCAGGACGCCAACGCTCTGTCGTCGACGAGCACCGCTAGGAACGAAGCTGCCACTTCCCTGCCGTAGTTCCACCTGTTCACCGTCGGACGTTCGACGACCCGTAACTCCTGCTTTAAAGGGAGGGTACTCAAGAAGGGCCATCGATTCCCCGACACTGAACGCTGAGTTCCTCGACGCCTCTCGACGATCCGTGGCTCCTGCTTTAAAGGGAGCCACTCAAGAAGGATTGGTCGACGCATCTTCGGAGAACTCTACTCCACCAGGTACATTGGGGGGGGTAAAACCTTAATAGGAGGAAATAAGACTACCGTTTCAACCATCTTACGTTCCTGCCTATCTCTATTGCTGGTTTCCTCATTATTGATCTGTGTGACATTTTTACCGTACAGTTGATGCACTTTAATGAGATTCGATAACATTGGTCGTACCACTTTAGAATTGTATATATTTATCATTGTTGACTTCCGAGTACAAAGTGCGTTATTGTGATCCTGTACATACCTTTGAATATTAATTATATAAAGACTGTGTTTTCAGTAATACAGTGTGTGGACATTCCTTTGTGGGGTTTCGGGGACTACACTGTACTTAAGAACCAGCCTGCATCACCTCCTGAGAAGCTAGGTCTTGATTGCTCATCCATTGCTACCAAATAGAGAATTTTGGATGGGGTCCTCTGTGTCTCTCCTCTACCATATAGAGAGCGGAAGTACAGACACCCCCTACCAGTCTTTACAGTCATTCCTTTGGGCGAAAGCTAAGTCAGGTAGAGGGGTGAGACCCTCATAATATGGGTCGGTGGGGGTTGTTACAGGCAGATCAGCCTCTCAGAATTCAAAGGATCATGGGAGGATCTCCGCTTACTCATCAACCTCTTGAGGGATAGGAGTTAAGGCTTGTTAAAAAATACCCTGAGCTATCGCAGCTCCCATTTTAACCTCATAGGGGTCGGGTGATGATTGTGTAAGATAACTTTGATTTCCCCTCTATAATCATAATCTATCACCCCAGCTACTATATCCAAGGAAAATCGACATGCAAGACCAGATTTGATTTGGTCGATCCGATGACAGTGCATTCTCCCTAGCACCTGGGCATCATTTCCTGGAGGACAGCGGCAGTGTTTCTTCAGTCGCAGCTATGTTGCTCTCTCTTTGGTTCCGTATAGTGCGAGTGGGAGATTTGTTCCTCTCTCGCTCGCTGGATTCAGCATTGCGTCCTGGGCTCCAGGCCCACCACGTCCTCCACATGGTCACACCTTCCTTTGGGGCTGGCTCTGCTCGGCCACACCAAATCCGCACAGCCCTGTGCCTCGTTGGCAATGTTTCTTGTTCACTTGCCTCTACGTATCACTTCTCCTCCATTCAAGGGGGAAATTCCTTTTATTCTCGTTACCAGATAACTAAGGGGTGTGTTTAACTATCAAGCCCATTGAGTGGCCTTGAGCCAACTGTTGCGATGCACTACCTACATTCTCTGGAGTTCCACAGCTGACAATCAGATCCACTTCTGGTATTTCCTTATATGCAGACAATGGGCCTCATTACAGGTCTGGCGGTTACCCTGCCGGTGATACCGGCGGGTTGCCACCAGACCCGAAAATAATTACTGGTGCCTGACTTCCCGGTAACACTGGGGTATTACGACCCCAGTGGCCTGGAAGTCAGGCGCCAGGAATTTTGTAAGTCCCCATTCCCATAGGAATCCATGGGAATGGGGACTACAGAAGCACCGGCACTGTTAATAACGGTGCCGGTGCTGCAGTGAAACTATGCGGGCGTGTGCCATTCTGCCCGCCAGGTCTAACCCTGGCGGGGTGGACGGCCCCCACCCGCAGAGTCGTACTTTGCCGGTCCGGTAACAATGGTGCCCGTAGGCTTACCGGCACCGTTGTTACCACGTGGGCACAGTTGTAATGAGGCCAAATGTCTCAGTTGTAGGGAGTTCCTTACTGGTATGGAAGTCCCTGTCCCCTGTTGGGGAGTCACTCCTAGTGAAGTCCCGCTTTCCCAAACCCCTAGGGAGGGTTTTGCTTAGCAGGCTCACCTCCCTAACCTCAAAGGCGATGGCTCCCCCAAGGAAGAATGGCCAAAACCTCCAGATTCATCACAATACACACACCTTGTGGCAAAACAAATCACTTTTTTAAGACGTATATATAGGTCCCAAGGGCACTCACAAGGATTGAGCTGCCCCCTCTCCGGGAGGTTATTTCGCCGTGATACCACCCAACGTTATTAGTGTTATTGCAACTCGGTTCGGCGCACTTTGCAGTGGATCCCGAGTTGCGGTGGAGAGGTAAATCCCCATTTCCATTGAGACCATTGGAAGCAATGGGGTTTGCTTTGCGCTATTAGTGCTGGCGCAATTAGCGCTGCACTAATAGTGCTGAAAAACAGGCAGAAGGGGTAGATTTTTACCTGCAGCAAATAACAGGATAAAACAAGAACACAAAAAGAAAATAAAGTGAATTTACAATTGAAGTAATAGAAGCCCAACTGACCAAGAGAAAGCGAGCCTAAACACAGGCAGACCAGAGTGGAAACACCCTGCCAGCCAAGCCTGTAAGCAGGTCTTTCCACCAATCAGCAGCCAACAGGATGAGGAGGAATCTGGCGATAAAAGCAGAGCCAGCTCATTCTGAACTTGTCTCAGTCAGTGACAGTTTCCCTCTTCTTCTCGTCAGAAGCTGCTGCATGAAGAGGAGCTGAATCCCGAAGGAGGAGTTGCTGCCTAGGTGAAGGAGCCTGGTCTACCTTGGAGCACTGCCTGTCTAGAAGCTACCTGAAGAGCCTCGAGGAAACTGATTGATCCAAGGGGAAGAAGGAGAGTACCCCTGCATTCCCACCTAAGCGAAAAGGGTGGAAGATATGACTTCCCTGAGAAGTCTAAGAAGAAACTAAGGAGACTAGTTCACCCAGCAGGTAGAAGGAGAGTACCCCTGCAGCCCAGCTAAGCCAAACGGGAGGAAGAGCTGATCTGCCTGAGAAGGATCTGGGTTGACCGAAGTGTAATTATTTGCAGCGAAATTGACTGTCGCAGGAAATCGATTTGCAATTCAGCCAAACAACACAAAATGTACCTTTCACCATCCCCCGCCCTCTCCCCTACTTACTTGCTTGCTCACCACTGCTTCCCCTGGAACCCTGCAGGTCAGATCCGTCCCTCTAACGTGGATCAGATCCGATGCTGCAGGGTCCCTTTTTCTTTTTTTTTCTTTCGGTCCCCTGCCTCCAATTTTGAGAAAGCAGGGGACACCCCTGCAACCCCTAATCCCAAAAATACCGGACATGGGGGCGGTACACATGTTCGGTATTCTAAAAAAATCGTTCGCATGGTACTGGCCTAAATCTGTCAAATTGTACCATTTGATCGATTTTTATCGATCAAAATGAGAAGTACCGCCTGAGAAGCCCAAGAAGAGGTTAAGTAGACTAGCTGACCCAGAGGGAAGAAGACGAGTATTGCTGCATCCCCACCTAAGCCAAAAGGGTGGAAGAGCTGACCTGCCTAAGAAAAGGTTAAGGAGACTGGCTGACCCGGGGCGAAGAGGAGATTACCCCGGCAGCCGACCTAAGCTAAAAGGGTGGCAGCGCTGACCGGCCTGAGAAGCTGTAGAGGAGGTCCCAGACATGGCCTGCACCTCAGCCCCTCATTTTGCAGTACCAGGAACATACTCGCCAAGGTATGTGACGTATGAGGAACAAATGAACCAACAGAGAGCTGCACTGGGACTCTGCCCAGTGTGCATCAGAAGATCCGTACCAGTAGAAGCGCCCATAACCAGACAACCCTGGGCAGCACGGTACCCTATCAGACAGCCGTACCAGCCGCTGAGACGAAACGAAGAGTACCTACAGACGGTCCATGAAGAGACCCAAACAGCCTTAATGGAAGGTCAGCGGAAATGACACAAGGGCCTGGACAGACTTGTGAGTGAACAAAAACGGCTATCGAAGATTGCACGCCAGTGCGAGTAGCTATGAAAATAGATGTAATGGACACAGGGCAGAGACAATGTTAAAACGAAAGGAAACGTTGCTACGAGACAAGATGGAAGCAACCAACCAGTTAAACGTGTGTAAATAGGCTTGGAACGCAAGAAGCTAAGGAAAATGATACTGCTTGCAATGCTTAGTAGAAGAGTCGAGCGGCAAGCGCCAACCATATATCTACCTCAACAAGGCACATCATAACAGTGCGACTCCATTTTGTAAAGCAGAAATGTACCCAGGCTGCCAGAGGCCTAACAGGCTAAGTTTCATAACCCAGCCAGTGTCAAGAGAAGGAGCGGAATCGAAACTCAACAAAGAGCGGCTCATGCCTAGGAAATCGAGGTCATCCAGAGAAAGGGAGGAGAACGTCAGCTTACAAGACTCAAACTTCAGAGCATACCAGCCTGCCCCGTGAAGGTCAAGATAAGGGAGGCCCAGGCAGGTGGCGAGGCTAAAGAAGAACAAATACACAAAAAGCTGGAAACTGAAGCAGATTCATGGTGAACTAACATGTGATCAGCCAGGCGCGAAGAGGTACCACTGCCTGATGTCACCCAGAACCCGAGGATGCCATAACTTTTCCTGATAAGAGGGTACAGTTTCGAGGCCATACCCAGCCAACTAATTGACACATAGCCCAAGATACTGATTGATGGAAGGGAGGCAGGGTGAAACTTGGGACACCAGGCACCTGGGTGTCCATTCTGCATGCTGCTAATTAAAAGTGGAGATTCATGTCTAGGGGTGTAAGCTGCCCAATCACAATGGACCAAGTTATCTAGGGTTCTATAGATCGTAGAACCAATGAGACGTCGTACTTGTACTGATGTTTATCACGTGTGATGTAGAGGGAGGGGTGTAGACGCCCACCCGATGAGAGTTATCCTCTCCGCATGCTCCATTATCATATACAGATATAGCACCTATACTTAAGTTACCTTTCCTAACCAATTATATTGCTTGACGAGTTTTGTAGAATTAGACGTCAATGATGACGAGATTTGTGTATAAAAGTTGCTGTTCAACTGAAGTTCGAGGAAGTCGGAGTGAGACAGGTGGTCGCAACGATGCTGATTCCCAATTGCTTCCGTTTGATGTACTTGCCATTAAACGGACTTCCCTTTGCCAAATTACTGAGTCCTCATTATTGAGTCGTGTTGGAGTAAGTGAATCCTGCACCCCCATCCGTCACATGGTGCAGCTATCTTGTTTTACAAGTACTAGAGGGTGAGCACTGACCTAGGGGCCCGTTGGTGGATATATAGCTCTCCTGTACACTTGGTAGCATGAGGATGGTTTCGGCCATCGATTATGGATTATTGATTAATATAGTTATAAGACACCTATAGACCGACGGCACAAAGTAACTCTAGGCCTTCGGCAATATCACAAGTCCTTTCGCCATTCCGGCTGAGTAGGCTGAGAAGCTTCCCGTGGTCAATGATAGTGTAAGTCCATAAAAATCTGCAGTGGGTCTGAAGGAACCCGCCTTTCCAAGCATAACCCTTCTCATTCCCATGGGCAGCCAATCGGACGAAAAGACCGCAAGAGGCTGAAGAGGAAGGGGCGGTGATCCCGAAGCTCCAGAAAGGAAAAGATGCGATCGGTGAGTGAAACAACAAACTCACTACTTTGGCAAATGTCTTGTAGGCATTATAACAAGCAAGGGAAAGGTAACAGAGGGTGGCAGAGAAAAAAGTTAAATAGTCAGAAGTAGAGAAGACTATATATATGTATATATATATATATATATATAAGGGGTTAATAACTCGAGTATAAGAGAAAAATGTAAGGTTACCGGGGGAGCACCCGAGACAAAACGTAAGGTTACCGGGGGGGCACCCGAGAGAAAAACGGTAGGTTACCGGGGGGCCACCCAATAGAAAAACGTAAGGTTACCGGGTGGTCACCCGAGAGAAAAACGTTAAGGTTACCGGGGGGGGGGGGGGCACCCGAGAGAAAAACGTAAGGATTCGCCTTGTTCCTGCGCTTTAATACAGTGGTCAGAAGAAATTTGAACTCATAGCCCATATAATAAGGGACAATTAGACTACGATGACGTTTAAAGACGCATTAAAGGAGTTTGTTTAAACTCCATGATGGGGTATTGATTAGAAGGCAGGTATATGTATGACCAGCTGGTGTCCGTCTAGTCTGTCAAGTGTCTGTCCTATGTGTTCCGTTGTATGTTGAATATAAGAGAACTGTATCATTGATTGTGTGAGATGAAATTTGGGAATCGCCAATGAATTGATGGTTTTGAGTTAATTGATAGTATACATTTTGGCGGGAAAAGATTGGATTGGAGCTTGCGTATCTGGTGCTCGCTCATAATAATAGAAGGATAACAAACTGTATAAAAATTGTTGGTAACGGAATTGAAATGGAGGAGGTCACCCCACTTGCGCATCTAGGCAAGCAACTACCTAAGCATGCACCTAAATTAAAAAAGTATAGCACAGAGTGGGTTAAGGGTACCACCCACAAGATGTTCATGCCTCGGCCACAGAATGGGTCTCTATCAAAAGCCGTCTTACAACACATGATGACTTATCTACATGCCACATATACATGCAAAACGCTAGAGAAACGTCTTGCTGTTCTAGAACTATGGAAGATGTTTGAGCAGACGAAGGAGGAAGAGCCTCCTGCCGATTAGATATTAAACGTATGCACGGAGGGGGGTGAGATACCTACCACGCCACCGGCCCCACCTTAGCCAGCCACTGAGGGAAGTAAGACAGAGGGGCTCTACCCGTTAAGAGAACTGAAGGCAGCCACGGGGTATAGCAACCCCGCATATGAGTCGCCTACGTATAGTAAGGACAACAATAAAGAAAAGGACCAGGAAATTAATCTTGCCTCTGCAGTCCCGAGGGACAAGGAGAGACGCAATGACGTAGGAAAGGATCAGGCACAGAGTTGTGCATCTCTTGTTAAGGAGAGAGAGGGAAAGAAATGAAAGGGAAACAAAGGTAGAACTGATGAGATAACATTTGTAAAAGACAAATGGATGGGAGGGCAGATATTGCTGAAACTAGATGGAAAAGGAAGTGATGATGAAAGGCCAAGAGAGAGGTCTGAAGAGACACCAAGGAGAGAGAGAGAAAAGGAAAAGGAAATAAGGGATGAAAGGACAAGAAGGAAGGATAGGCTGAAGCGAGAACAACTATATCACGAAGAGCAAGAGAAACAGCTCGATCGCAAACAGAAGGCAGCCTACGACCAGTACAAACAGAATAAGCAAAGGTTGGAAGAAGAGCAAAGGGTACGTGAGAGGAGAGTGAAGAGAAGAGAAGATGAGGAAATTAGAAGGGCAAAGGAACGTAGAAACGAAAGGATGAGGGAAGTAGACAAGGCTAGAGAAGAAGCGAGGAAGCACAAGGAAATAGATGAAGCAGAACGTAAGCGCAGACAGAGGGTACGAGATCTAGAATGTTTGGAGCGGGAAGTTAAAAAACCCAATCCAGTTGTAGAATGGCAAGACATAGAAGAATTCTTTCCTGCACATGACTCGGTACCAGGTATGAGTGGGACAAATATTGAGGATGATTTCGACACCAGAAGCATCGGGGAAATGATTGATAAGAAATACGATGAGATGGGGCTAGAACAGAGATCCCATGGGGGAAGGGAAGATGAGCGCCTGGAGAGCACTCAGCTATATGACACAGAGGATGTCACCCAAAGTAGTGGGAACAGCAGACTGTCCCCAGACAGACAGGAGATTGGGCAGGACGAAGAAGATGCAAGGAGTTGTGTAAACTGGGAGTATTCAGGATCTGACTCCGGTGGGGAAACGGCGGATGAGGCACACGAGGAAGGGAGACGTTTCAAAAAACGGCTCCCAGGGGACCGAGGGGTACGATGGTCAGACGCTAGCGAGTCCGCAAGTAGGACACCGAAGTCTGCCGCGCAGTCCTGCCCACATGAAGGAACACCCCACGGTCAGAGGGGGGCGTCAGCACCTTCCTATGCAGATAGATTAAGGGCATTGCCAGGGAGACGGCAAGGTGGGAATGCCACCCCAGCGACAGACGGGAGAGCTATGGGGAAAGAAAAGGAAGACTGCGCATTCCAATTCCCGCTGCTAGAAAAGGGGAGAGCAAGACCACAATATATTCCATGGCCACATATGGACGGAGAGAACCTAAAAAATAAGCTTCCAATGCTGACATCGGGAGCCGGGAAGTGGATACATGAGTTAGAGAAAATGACGGGGGGTGTCACCCGAGAGAAAAACGTACATTAAGGGTCTCCTAATTGCCATACTTGGTGTAAGAGCAGACGATGTATGGAAACGGGCAGGCTACCCTCGGGTAACCATAATCAACACCTCCCATGACAGAGCGCCATTTAATAATTGTAGAGCAGCAGTGTGGAAAGCGCTGCGAACGCTATATCCAGACACTTCCGATATGGGAGCTATAATGACTCGGAAAATGAAAGAGTCAGAGGATCCGTTGATTTATATCCAGAATTTTCAAGACGCACGGGTGCTCGAAACGCATGAGTCTTGGACGTAATCTATCCCTGTATTCTACCACATATTATGTGCAAGGTTGCCAGAGCCAGTGCAAAAACAGCTCAAGAAATTGGTAGGAATAGAAACCAAACCATGGGCTGAAATACAGTTGACAATTGCACATTACTGTAGATTGTTGCAAGAAAAGAATCGGAAAAAGGAGGCAACTCGTAAGGGTGAGGAGGCGAAGCTGGTGCAAAAGAAACTCTCAAAGTATGCTCTCGAGGGAGCCATGCTGATAAGCCCAGCTGAACCACACGCACAGCAAGCGACTAACCCATCGCTGAATAATCAGGGTAGCGCGGGATTTTACCCGAGGGAAAGGGGTTTTGGAGGAAGAGGATGGCAGAATAATCAGGGTGGGTATCGAGGTAACTAGGGTGGCTTTCAGAATAATCAAGGTGGCTTTCAGAACGCGCAGATGGGCAGTCCAGCTACGCCAGATGGACAGATGGCCCGACCACCGTCAGTGTGTTGGCTGTGTGGAATGACAGGACATGTGGCGCGCATGTGCGGAAGCCAAGGCATGTGGCAAAGCGGCCAAGGAATGGGAACAGGCATGGTGAATCAGCCTGCCGTCCCACACCAGGGCAGTGCACAAAAATCACACAGTGCAGTAGCAGGCGCCAGGCTTGCAGCAGGGTGCACAGCAAGTGGTTCAACCCTCGCACATGTAGAACGTACCGCAGGGACAATCCCAGCAGGCACCACCGCAAATGTCGCAGGGCACTAGCTCCGGAGGGGGAGTCAACCATGGAAATGGGGGAAATCAGCAAGTATACAGTGGGCCGAACTTATATATTAAATAGGACAGCTCACGGAGGACTCTGATGTGTTCTATCCTATCAGTGACACCAGACTCTAATAGGGAACCTAGGGTGAATGTCGTCATAGGGGGTAAACAATATTCCTTCTTAGTTGACACAGGTGCGACGCGCTCGTGCATACGAGAAGGCACGTTTTCATTGTCCGGCGAGGCCATAGATACTCAGAGTTTCACGGGAGCTAACAGTAGAGTTCCCTTTACAGACACGCTTCCAGTCTTTGTGGGAGAGTGCGAAATGAATGTACCCTTATTATATTCACGTCAGACCCCAGTAAACATCCTGGGTCGGGACTTAATGACTAAGTTGAATATGACAATCTCATTTACCGAGAATGGTATAGTATGCTCCACTCCAGGAATGCATTATTCAAACGTGTGCGAAATGATCAGAGCATACTCAGGACGTATAGCCATGAGAGCTATACCATTAGAGCCAGAAGTCTTCGCATATGGCGTTCGGGTGCTCATGGCGGGATTGCCAGGCCTCGCTGATAGAACTATGAGGAAACCTGATGAGTTTGTATTCAGACCAAGAATACATATGCATGAAGAAGAGGGACAAGTATTTCCCTTAGTGATGCAATCTGCCGCAGTACGAGGGAAAGTGGTATTGGTCGAAGGATATGATGACGAAGGCAGACAATGGTGTGCGATTATCCCCATCGAAGAAGGGTATCGAGTGACTGACGTCACCGATGACGATCTGTTCGAAGAACCCCCTAACCTAGAAGAGACAAGGGTGGAAGTGAGTCTCATATTTCGGGTCAAAATGATCAAACGGGAGGTGCCACAGAGAATGATGTTGGCGCTGATACGTCCAGAATACTTTGATGACAACATGGCCCAAGTGCCTGTCGCAGTATGGACTACAGGGCCCTATGACGTAGGCCTCCTGAACGGGGCAGGTGAAGTAAAAATTAAACTGAAACCAGGAGCAATTTTACCAAGAGCACGACAATATCCTATGTCCAGAGAGGCAGATGAAGGGATCGCGAAGACAATTTCCACCATGATGGAGCAGGGCATCCTAGTGACGTCAGAATCACCTTGCAACACAGTGATTTACCCTGTCAAGAAATCAAAGGGAGGGTCTTGGCATTTAATCCAAGATTTAAGAGCATTAAATGATATAGTTGAAGCCGAGTTCCCTCTAGTCCCTAATCCATCCACAATTCTATGCAACATACCCACTGAGGCAAAATATTTCACGGTGATTGACTTGAAAAATGTGTTTTTCTCAATCCCGTTGCACCGTGACTCACAAGACCTGATGTCATTTACTTTCAGGCAAATGCGCCTGAAAAGCACAAGGTTGCCACAGGGGTACTGTGAGTCTCCATCCATTTTCAACAGAGTTCTGCAGATGGACCTAAGCAATATTGTAGTAGACAGTATTGTTTTGCAGTATGTGGATGACATTCTAATCTGCAGCATCACTGAGGAACAATGCAGGTGCGACTCTGTCCAGCTACTGACTATCCTGGCTGAGAGAGGATATAAAGTTGATAAGGAAAAGCTACAATGCTGTCAGCGAGAGGTGCTGTACATAGGCCAGCTAATCTCACACGAAGGGAAAAAGGTAACCCCAGAAAGGGCTGAAGCTATCATGAACACGGCTAAACCGCTCAGGATAAAGCAAATGCAAAGCTTCTTAGGCCTGTGCAATTATGTCAGAGCATGGGTCTTTGACTACAGCTTGTATACCAAGCCCTTGTTTCAGGCCCTAAAGAAGGTCCAGGCGACAAGGGAAAAAATAGAATGGACTGAGGCAATGGAAAAGGGGTTTGCAGAACTTAAGGGGGCAATTTGTAAGGCCCCAGTTCTCGGGATTCCTAATTATGCAGAGGAATTCTACCTGTTCTCATACACCAATGGTAATGTTATGACGGCAGTGCTCGCTCAGCGAACCTCACTGTGGTACAAGCCCCTAGCATATTACAGCGGGAGTCTGGACCCGGTCATGAAGGGCCACTTCCCATGCGAACAAAATCTACCTGCTGCCGCGTTTGCCATTGAAAAGGCGTCATCCATTGTGATGGGGTGCTCCATGACATTGTACATCGAACACTCGTTATTCGACATATTAGAGAAGCCAAAGGGCAAGCTGACATCTTAGAGAGCATCTGCTCTAAAACTGTTAATCCAGCTACGTTCATAGCTGAGCTGGTCACAGAGGGAGAACCCGTACATGACTGTGTGAATTATGAGGAATTCTATGATGAAATCCCCAGGGTAAAGGAAAATGCCCTGGCAGGTGGTGAGATCGTGTTTATTGACGGCTCCTCAAGAATCGACCAAGAAGATGGACAAAGATGCACAGGCATGGCCATGATAAAACACCTAGCGAATGGAGAGTTCCAGGTATTCGTCAGTGCACGAATACCATCTCACTATTCTGCAAAAGCTGCAGAACTACTGGCGCTGATACTCACCATTGAGAATCATGCAGACCAGGAAGTAACGGTGTACAGTGACTCTGTGTCATATCTCGGCAGGGATGCCGGGTTTGGAACCGCTGTAGTTATGGCCCATCACGTTCTTTCCTTTTTGCGGATTTACCGGTCTAGTTGTTGCACGCGCACGTAACCGGAAGTATTTATTGTACCACTTCCTGGTTACGGATGCGTTGCAACGTTTCCGGGTTTCCTCCTGTGTTGCCGTCGCTCTCGTTGAGTGTTTTTGTTCCACTCTCGGACTTTCGTCCGTTCTTCTCATTTTTTCCCTCTGGTTCCTCTCCTTTCTGCTTCGCCCGCTCGCTCCTCCTCCTTTTGCTCCCTCATATTCCCTCACCATCTCTCCCGTTTGTCCCTCCTTTCGTTTCCCTTATCCTTCTTCCCTTTCTTCCTCGCCTGTTACCAGCCCTCTGCCTGCCTTACGGATCCTCGGTTCCACTCTTGCTCCATTCTGTCAGCCGTGTACCTGTCCTCAGCCTGCCTTACGGATTGCCTTTGCCAAGCCATTTATACATTTCTGTTAGCTGTGTACCAGACCTCAGCCTGTCTCACGGATTGCCTTTGCCAAGCTCTTTGTACCTTCCAGTCAGTTGTGTACCGGACCTCTGCCTGTTATATTTGGATTGTCTCCGCCACACAACTGAAGCTCTACAGCCACCATTGAATCTAACTTCAGCCCACCTTGTGGATTTTCTCACTGCCTCGAGTCTTCCATCTGCTCCAAGTTCCAGCCCACTCGAGCCTGCTCCACATTCTCTGGGAGGAAGTCTCTCAAGGGTTTTTTTGTGCCTTTGGCTTTTTCCCCTAGCATGACGTTCACGGAGGGCTTACCCCCGTCACACCTATCATGGTGGCACGGTGGTATCCTTCCGTGGACGTCCCTACCTCCATAAAAAAAGGAGAGACCCACAAGCCACGAGAAAAGGAAAACCAAGAAGAAGGACAAAGGTGAGGAGTTGGGGGAGGGTGCAGAAACAGAGTCTTCTTGTGAAGAAGAGGATATTACCGACCCTAGTGACACTCTGCCTATGTGACATCTACCGTGCACGCAGGCTTAGCACGCTGGAAAAGGAGGGGCTACATCCGAGCGGACGGCACGCCAGTGCAACATGTAGCCTTACTGGACAGGTTGATAAAAGCACTACAGCTCCCAGTGGGCATAGCGGTCATGAAATGCGCCGCCCACACCAAAGGGACAGATTTCGTGTTACGTGGAAATCGTGAAGCGGACACGGAAGCCAAGGGCATGGCATCCAAGAATGAAACAATCATGGACGTGGAGGTGGCACGTAACCATGAGCGTATGATGGTAGCACGAGCCACACCAGAGGCCTAGAGCACCATGGGTCAGACTCAGCTAATAGAACTGCAAAGGGAGGCACCTCAGGAGGAGAAAAATGTTTGGAAGCATCGAGGGTGTTCCTTAAACCCCTCTGACAGGTTATGGAGGTAAGACAGCACTGGTAAACCAGTAATGCCTGTCAACCTACTGAAAGTAGCAATGGAGCAATTACATATGTCAAAAGAAAATCTCGCTGCAACGCTCGCAGAAGACTGGTTTACACCGAATTTATCAGAGAATGTTGCGTTCTTCATGGTGAACTGCATAATCTGCCAGCAATTCACTGCTGGGCACACAATAAAAGTAGAAAGAGGAGTCCTCCCCCGGCCAAATGGCCCATTCCAGCACTTGCATATCGACTACGTCGACATTATTCAAGTGTGCAATGGGTACAGGTATTTAATTACGGTGGTGTGTCCATTCTCTAGATGGATAGAAGCAGGTCCCTGTGCACACCCAGACTCTACCTGTGCTGCCAAATGTCTAGTGAGGGAAGTATTCCCTAGATGGGGGGTGTGTAAGGTAATGAGGTCAGATAATGGGGCTCACATTGTTAATGCAGTTTTCGAGCAGATCAGCTTGTTGCTTGGTATAAAGCACATGTTCTCGTCGGCGTATCATCCGGAGGGGAATGGCATATGTGAGCGGCTCAACGGCTTGTTAAAGGAGAGGATAGCCAAGCTGAAACTCACATTAAAAAAGGGATGGATGCACAGTCTGCCACTGGCATTGTATGCACTTCGGAACCAACCAGGCTCCGACCATCATCTCACGCTCCACGAGATAGTCGCAGGCAGAAGGATGAGGACCCCTCTTACCCCAGAGAGAGAACTAGATGTGATGCCCAGCCAATGAGTTCTTGGGGACAGAGAGATGCAGGAGTACTTGAATTGTATGACATCCAGAGTCTCTGTCATTTCAGGCCAGCTTCAGCGACGGCGAAAAGGGTGCAGCACAGTACAAAATACAACAGAAAATGCTGAAACAGACGCCACGCAAGGTTTATGCGCGCCTCTCATCTTCCCTGGGGATGCTGTTCTCATAAGGAACTTTACAAGGAAGAAGTGGGATGAGCCACGATTCAATGGTCCTTTCATCGTAGAGGACTGCACTCCTTCAGCCGTCAAAGTCCAGGGCAGAAGGGCATGGCTCTTCCTGAATGACATTAAACCTTAAATAGGAGAAAGCCCTCCAGCTGCATCCAACCACAAAGAAACCACAGACAACGGGGAAGAACCTCAGCACGTGCAGACAAGATCCATGGCGAGGAAGAAGGACACATGAGCAGAAAAAGATGACAAAGAACTCTGTTTTAATTTGTGGCTTTTTAATAGAACAGTTCCCCACACCAGAGGAAGGTGATAAAGAACAACAATACGGACACTCTGTGCATCACAGTTGCAGGGTGAAGAAGAGAACTACACATACAAAGCCACAACAACGTTGATAAAACGAACTTGTGAAGTTATGTCACGCTCAAATGGTATAAAGACTCAAGACTCTGATAGACTGCAAATAAGACATTTTCTGAGAGCGTAACACAGCATCCTGAAGCAACCAGTGTCGAGACTTTGTTCACAGATCTAATGGTATCCCCCAGCAGAAGCCTCAAGTGGGATGTGCTCACCTACTTCCAGCTGGTGGTAATATCATATTCGTCACTCAAGGGAGAGAAACCAGTGTCACAGACCTTATTCAAGATCCTGCCAACAAGAAAATAATCCGGCAACTGCTGACTGTCATCACAGAAGCCTTCACCGAGCTGCCTGAGCACAGTCAAAAGGACACAAATGCTTCCACCACCAGCAGACATTGAAGAGCTCACCTTCACCTTGTTCTTTCAAATAATCGAGAATGCCCAGGGCTTGTCAGGAGAACAACTGACACACGCACTTTCATCAGAGACCCAAGAAACCTAGCTCAATTGAGCCAGCTGTGGACTAAACTAAATCACCCCGTGGCAGTCCACGCAACAGGAAGGTGCAGAGACTGTGCGAATCAAAAGAAAAGCTCATGACCAGGACCTAGCCGAACAGGACAAATGTCCCTATCACCCGAGGACACCCGGCTGGCGCACAATGTCCTGCTTAGACTAGTCACAGACTATCCAGAAATGGTGGGGAGGCCTGCAGATGTTGACGTCATCACCTTCCTTAGATATCCAGCCAACGTCACACACATGGGCACACTCCTCCACGGCATAATGTTCCAGGTGGAGCTATCTAACTTCCAGCGAGAATACCTTAGGAGGTTCCAGTGAGACTTTCCGCCGTGGGACAGATCGTGGAGACAGAAAGACAGTGCTTCATCTTTTCATCGTGGGACAGATTGAGGACAGAGACACAGTTGTTAAATTTTCTGCCGCAGGACAGATCGAGGAGAGCAGAGACAAGAACTACACCATCTTATTTTTTCTTTTAACTTTTTCCTCTATTTTTCCTTATTTTTATTTTCACAACATTTTATTTTTGTGTGATTTTTAGCAGTTCCATCTTTTCATTCCTTCGCATTGAACAGGTTCCAGCATGTCTTCAGAACCAAGGCAAATTCGAGGAATATACTGGGACTTTACCTACTGTAGATATGCATTATGAATGTAATGTACCAAAGTTGCTAGCCTAACCCTTTTCCATAGTCTAGCAAAGGAACTGTACTGCATACCCAGAGATTACCGACAGCACCGCATAAGGGGGGACACTTGAAAAGCACTCGTCACTTTAATAGTAATGAACTCTTGAGCTACGAGATCAGAGCAAGAAAGGGAATAAATAACGCACTATGGACTTGAAATGTGGGCACAGAACAGTAACCTGGTTTTACCACCAGCACAGGGGCGCCCCCGCTTCCCGGGACGGAAATGCTGCCAGATGTCCTACAAGTCTATCATGTGTATATACGTAGTAATTATCTTTGTCTTTCTATCGTGGACTATCAGAACTGCTTTCTTTATTGGTGCACGAAGTGTTCCAATCTCAGTGAACCCACTAGATAATGGACGTCTGGGACCTACAAAAGCACCCAGACCCTATATAGTCATCCCAGTCCCAAGAAAACCTGATAGTAAAGTAAACAAACTAAAATTAAATATAATTAGCAGTGATTCAGACATACTTGAGGTAACGAATGACGAGAAAAGCTGGAGACAGGGTCAGCACGGAATGAATGAAAACGCGGCACTGACCACTGCACGCACCCACACACAGGATGCACATAGACAAGGGCAAGTGTCAATGGCTACAGGGCCGCCAACGAAGGCAACAGAGAAGGGGAAACTGCCTGCCGAACAATCAGTTCCAGAAAATAGTGGAAGTAACCAAGTGAGAAACCAATGAAAGAGGGCATAGCATAATCCCTCAAAAGAACAGATGTAGCCGCAAAGGAACTCACAGAGAAAACACAAGTTCTGATAGATGATTTGTTCCCATTCATAGTCAGAGCAAAGAAACTGCATGAGGAACTGAAAAATAGAACTACAGAGACTATAACGGCAAGCACGCCAGGTCGAACACTGCTAACAAGCACCAGACCTACGACACAGCCACACGTTGGGGAGTTGGTGAGCCAATGGCAGCCAGAGAACCTCGATGAAAAATTACAAAAGGAAAGGAAGAGAAACACAAAACCTTCTCCTACCACTGCGATACAGCCAAGGCAGTCTGCTCTGCCAAGACGCATAGAGTGGAAAAGCAGCACAGACGCTTTTAAGGATATAGTAATAGCAAACTATAGAAGAACGCTGAGAATCAAGAGAAGCCCATATGAAGATAACAATGAACTTGATTACCTGGACAGCACAGCCATTCTCGGAAATAACATATGGTACCAACACATGAAGGAAGTAGGACAAAGGCAGTCTGAAGGAGAATGCTTTGTCTGTGCTCTTCTACCATAAAGCATGGGAAAATCCAAGATCTTTGTGGCTGTAGAAATTGATGTACCCACAGCACACTGTATGTCACATGTAGCAATGTGCAACACCAGAGGACAATTTATGTGAAGAGACGCCTCATTGATATGGGCCAACGAAAAGGATCACCCGGATGGAGATGGCTACGTTCAGAACATTAAAACAAGAAACAGGGCGCACACAAGGAATCACGTGATCAGATACGAGAATCCTGACGTCAAAGGATCAGGAACACATTGCGTAATAAACCCAAGATTGAACGTTCAAAGAAATCCTGCAGAAGAGGCTTAAATCTGGAAGAACAGAGGCCAAATGCAGATTTGGAGAACAGTGGTTTCCCGAAATGGATGGGAAGAAAGAGTAGTAATCTGCCAAGCTTGGATGGTCTTTGGAACCTGCCGAGAAGCAATAGAGAATTCGCAGAGGTTATGCAAACCTCTATGGCCAAAACTGGTAAAGCTGCTAACATGGGTCAAAGACAGAGGAGGACCCCTTCAGATAGTACCACTGGAAAGCCCAAAGCTATGCTTCAGAAGTAATGGCACGAGGAAGATGGGAGAGAAGGTAAACTGCGGGCGAATCTTTGAAGCCCCAGGAATGACACAAGGAACTGCAGTCATCATGGACCATTACTGGGTGTGTGGATCCAAGGCATACATAAGACTGCCGAAAAACTGGGGAGGCATATGCACCATGTTCCCGCGCTAGTGATCCCTAAGAATGACCTGAATTTGGACAGTTTCCCGAAAATAGATGCTCATCTAAGGAGAAGGAGATCTGTGGAATTGGTATCCAGAATGAAGAGAGAAAATTACTTTTCTGCCAAATCAGAAGAGGCATTCCATGCAATCCCATACGAACACAGGCTGTTCAGCCTCACCTCAACAGTGTTCACCACGATGCTCTTGCCACACATCCAAATTGGAGTGAATGCTAAATGGTTGCAAATAACCAGATGGGAGTTACTGCAAACCATCACTACCACTATAAAAGGATTTAACGCAATCAAAGAAGAACTGAGAGCAATCAGACTGATGACCCTCCAGAACAGATATGTGCTTGACATGATCACGGCGATGGATGGAGGTGTTTGTGCAAAAATCGAAGAATCATGTTGCACTTTTGTACCATCGCACGATGAAGAAAACTGAACCCTAACAGAGGCCATAAGTATGTTGACAAACTTGAAAAACCAGATCGATGAAAGTGATGAAGTGGACGATGACAGCTGGTTTGGAGACCTATTCTCGTGGGTCCCACAATGGATGGCAGATATACTCAAGTTCCTGGGAGCTTTACTAGCAATGGTACTGCTAGGATTCTGTGTTATCAAGATAATCATTACACAGTGCCAGAAAACTGCGAAGAAAGCCATAGGGATGAAAATAATGGTTGATGTCAACCAAGGGTGGAAGCCCAGAGACCTGACTGATGAAGAAATAAGAGACTTTGTGAAGGCCAGCAAATTTGCGCCAGAAGGAACAAAGTTCACATATCCTAAGAAACGAAGAAGGTATGAAGGAAAATGGATCTACTGCAGCCCAAATGGACAATGCCAGCTAATGACCTGGAACAAAGATGAGCATGTGAAAACAGCAGGGAGTATGAAAGGGGTGATCAAAATATGGACCCCGAAGACTCACACATTCACACCATCATGTACAAACCCTGAAGATGATGAACACGACACCGAAGAATCAAAGGAAATAAATCCAAAAGAGATCGCAGAAGTGGTAGATGAACCGACCAGATGGGGGAGTGTAGAGGAGGTCCCAGACATGGCCTGCACCCCAGCCCCCCATTTTAAAGTACCAGGAACATACTCGCCAAGGTATGTGACGTACGAGGAACAAATGAACCAACAGAGAGCTGCACTGGGACTCTGCCCAGAGTACATCAGAAGATCCGTACCAGCAGAAGCGCCCATAACCAGACAACCCTGGGCAGCACGGTACCCTATCAGACAGCCGTACCAGCCGCTGAGACGAAACGAAGAGTACCTACAGACGGTCCATGAAGAGACCCAAAGAGCCTTAATGGAAGGCCAGTGGAAATGACACAAGGGCCTGGACAGACTCGTGAGTGAACAAAAACGGCTATCGAAGATAGCACGCCAGTGCGAGTAGCTATGAAAATAGATGTAATGAACACAGGGAAGAGACAATGTTAAAACGTAAGCAAATGTTGCTACGAGACAAGATGGAAGCAACCAACCAGTTAAACGTGTTTAAATAGGCTTGGAACACAAGAAGCTAAAGAAAACGATACTGCTTGCAATGCTTAGTAGAAGAGTAGAGCGGTAAGCGCCAACCATATATCTACCTCAGCAAGGCACATTATAACAGTGCTCTCCATTTTGTAAAGCAGAAATGTACCCACGTTGCCAGAGGCCTAACAGGCTAAGTTTCATAACCCAGCCAGTGTCAAGAGAAGGAGCGGAATCGAAACTCAACAAAGAGCGGCTCATGCCTAGAAATCAAGGTCATCCAGAGAAAGGGAGGAGAGCGTCAGCTAACAAGACTCAAACTTCACAGCATACCAGCCTTCCCCGTGAAGGTCAAGATAAGGGAGGCCCAGGCAGGTGGCGAGGCTAAAGAAGAACAAATACACGAAAAGCTGGAAACTGAAGCAGATTCATGTTGAACTAACACGTGATCAGCCAGGCGCGAAGAGGTACTACCGCCTGATATCACCCAGAACCCGAGGATGCCATAACTTTTCCTGATAAGAGGCTACAGTTCGAGGCCATACCCAGCCAACTAATTGACACATAGCCCAAGATACTGATTGATGGAAGGGAGGCAGGGTGAAACTTGGGACACCAGGCACCTTGGTGTGCATTCTGCATGTTGCTAATTAAAAGTGGAGATTTATGTCTAGGGGTGTAACCTGCCCAATCATAATGGACCAAGTTATCTAGGGTCCTATAGATCGTAGAACCAATGAGACGTCGTACTTGTAGTGACGTCTATCACGTGTGATGTAGAAGGAGGGGTGTAGATGCCCACCCGATGAGAGTTATTCTATCCGCATGCTCCATTATCATATACAGATATAGCACATAAACTTAAGTTACCTTTCCCAACCAATTATATTGCATGACGAGTTTTGTAGAATTAGACGTCAATGATGACGAGATTTGTGTATAAAAGTTGCTGTTCAACTGAAGTTCGAGGAAGTTGGAGCGAGACAGGTGGTCGCAACAATGCTGATTCCCAACTGCTTCCGTTTGATGTACTTGTCATTAAACGGACTTCCCTTTGCCAAATTACTGAGTCCTCATTATTGAGTCGTGTTGGAGTAAGTGAATCCTGCACCCCCATCCCTCACATGGTGCAGCTATCTAGTCTTACAAGTACTAGAGGGTGAGCACTGACCTATGGGCCCGTTGGTGGATATCTTGCTCTCGTGTACAAAGCCTAAGAAGAGGCTAAGGAGACTAGCTGGCCCAGGGGAAGAAGATTACCCCTTTGACCCACCCTAAGCCAAAACAGTAGAAGAGCGGACCTGCTTCAGAAGCCTGAGAAGAGGCTGAGGAAAATGACTAACCCAGGTGGAAGAAGGAGAGTACCCCAACAGACAGAAAGGTGAAAGAGCTGACTCGTCTGAGAAGTAAAACCTTGCTAAGATTCTGGTAAAGAGAGAACAGAACAGAAGCAGCAGCCCTGAGAGGAAGAGGAGCAAAAGCAAAGATCCCCTGAAAAGGAGAGGGGCGACAATCCTGGTCCCCTGAGGACATGAGGGGCAAAGAAGGGAGAAGGAAGGTAAAGAAGATATGGTGCCTGAGATTTCTGATGCGACATCTGGAGTTGATGCTACTTTGTATCAGTAGTCAGTGAAGAGGAGTGCTTATGCATTGAGCAGACACCTGAGCATCTCTCTGGAGATCTCTCCGGATATCACCTAAGTCTCATGGTAAGGGCCAAGGTGAGACCATGTAAGCACCTGGGATAAAGTAACTGCATTAGGTGGCTGGGTACTTTTGGAGGTTACATGCAAAGTGGATGTTAGAGCTGCATAAATGACAACCACAACAGTCTCTCCGGAAACAAAGACAGGTCACCCGGGCCCACCCAGGAGAACCTACTATGTACATCTTTGGCTTCTGTGCAACAAAATCTGGATCCTGCCAAAAGGGGTTAGACAAAAGAGGTCTATCCATGAATGTAGCTTGTTTGTGGGGGCCTCAATGAAAGGGAATCGCAAACGTACATGCATGCTCTAATCATAGCCTCCACTCGAGTAGTCTACCACCACTCTCACGTGCACCACAACCTCTAAGTGTTACACCCATGTACACTCCATATACACCATGGATCACCACAGTGGAGGCGGACAGAATTCTATGAATGAATGGTGATGGCGACCTACGTACACTTTCAAACGTGTTTGGAATTCGAAATCGGATTCACAGTACAGTGAAAAGTCTGTAAACATGTGGCATGTTGAACACTATGGTCTATGGTTGGTAAAATGGAGAACATTTTCTATCAAATTATTTATATTGAGAGTCATATGAAAGACCCTTTGTCTGTTTATGTTTGTAACTACAGTTCTGCTCCTGAAGAAGGGGATCATATCCCTGAAACGCGTAGAACATCTGATAGACATCTTAACAATAAAGAGAATCCTGGATTAGAATATTTGAAGAGATTGTGTTCTTATATTTGATTTAATTGTACATTATCTGGACTATAAAAGTGCTGAGCTGTTTAATCAGCATTAAGGTGTTGTGAGAACCCTGAGGGTATTCTCCCAAGTAGACCTCAGGAAACCCTTATTCACGTGGCCAGGGAAGGGCTGGCGGTCTCGGATCCCAACTCTGCGGGTGGATGAGGGAGGGAGGATCACTTGGGTAGGGGAGCCCAGGGTTATGCTCGGGGAAATGCCCCAGGTGATATGCCATATTACATTGCAGAAGACAGAGAGTAGGACGAAGTCCCTGAGATTTTCTTTGGGTATTCCACATCTACCTTCCTTCCACCCAAAGAAGCTCCCATAAGAAAACCCAACCACCCCTACACTCTGGCAAACCAATTATGAGCACAGACCCCATTAGACTCAAAAGCCACATCTCTCAAAATCCCAGCATTCCTGTTTTCTACCCGAATACTCCCAACCCTTCTTCTTCTCGTCCCTCTGATTAATCTTTCCTGAAACCCCAGTATACTACATTAACAACACACTACCAGTCGCACAATTCCCCCTGTCCAGGTCACGATAAAAACGGGTAATTTTCGTTCATTCCACAAACCCTATCCATTTCATCCTTCCGAGTTACCCAACGAACCATTGTCTTATAATACCCTTTTCCCATCTTACCACATAGGATATTCCAAAACACTGCCTTCCCCCTTTTTCCACACGAACACGTTTGCACAACACAAAAGACAACGGACTAACACCAGAGCCGTTTACCTGACGTGTCCCAATAACAGGGTCAGGCAAAGTCAGGCAATTGAACAGAATTACACACACCTGACAGCCCTTTGCCTTTCCCACAGGGATAAAGGTGGAGCAAAAGAGCACAAGACATGCAAGGCAGACCGCACGATGTAAGAGCTACCTCAGCACGGCAGTTCAAGAGGAGGAGAAAGACAGCGCAGTCAGAGAGGGAGACAAGGAGAGAGTCACCCTTGTCCTTTCTGACCAAGGCCTGTGGAACCTCTGCAGAGGGAATGATAAGTCTGCGAACAATAGCCAACAGATGCCAATGGTACACAAAACCCTCCTCCACTGATTAGCAAGCCGGAGAGAGACGCCGGTCTCTGTGGTACCAAACTTGACTTTAAGGGGAAAGAAAGCAAAGCGGTTCATCACAGCTGGTGGGTCGAGGGAAGTGTCAATAAGAAACCGAAATGTGTTGAATAAAAAGTAGCCAAAGGCTAAATTGACCTTTGAAAAGTAAAAAGATACCATTAACGAAGGAAGGGGGAAAACCAGCAACAGAGGAGTCAGGCACCATGTGGGTGCTCACGCAGCAAATTCTGAGCGATTACCCAAAGTGTTCGTAGAACAGAACTTTGTGTTTGTTTGTTAAGAGCATCAGCCCTCGAAGGCAAGACACTTTTATTGTAAAGAGACTTAACCATCGAATAACCTGATAGCTGATACGGAACTGTTAGCTCGTGCTGGGAAGACTCGAACGTGTGCTGTGCTTCAAAGTCCCACCTTGTCCCGTGCTAAAAACGTGGGAACGGGAGACCTCAAGGCAATCAGATCCTGACTTATTATTTGTGAACACTTTTTCCTTTAATTTGAATACTCTATCCCACACTCTTTCTGTAATTAGTTGTAAGGAATTGGCAATTGTTTTATTTTAGTATAGGCTTTTTACATTGACAAGCCATCACAAGGACTGCCTTATTTTTCATTTCATGGTCGACGCTTGTTCCCATCATAGATTTAGGTTAGGCGTTTTTTTTCCCACCCTGTGCTTACAGTTTAATAAACATCCGTGAACTGTGATCACTTGTGTCTCTCTTTACTGTTGTCACCATGAGTCCCTTGCAGTGTGCAGGGGACGTGAGTGTCCATAGACCGGACACTATTGTATGTATTAAGTATCGGCTTAATTTCAAGGATGTGAATCCTCCCCTGCACCCAAATATACTGTAAACATTTAACTTTTGGATACAAGTATTCATTAGGTTAGGTGTGCACTGCTGGATACCAATTTGACCCCTCCTTGGAGCACGGGCCATCCCCTAACAGGGATATGTGTTACCCTCCCTTGACTCAGAAAGCTGATGTCTTTATCTCTATACATATAAAAGGGACATTTGTGGATGTGTGTGTGTCTGTTCGAAAATGTTCAGCATATTTCCCAACATGCTCCAAACCTGAAATTGGTCATGTGGGTAGGTTCCATGTGGGTAGGTCCCAATGTAAAGAATATAAAATACAAATCTACCTTTGTCTAATTTTTTTTCTGCATACCAAGTGATTACCCTTTTCAGTTCAAGCGCCTGCAGTTCCCAGTAAGACCCCTTTTGGCAATGGCCTTCATAAAAGCTCTGGGACAGTCATTCAAAGTAGCTGGAATCGATTTAGGGGATTCATGCTTTTCTCATGGTCAGCTTTATGTGACTTGCTCCAGAGTTAGTAACAAAGACAATTGTTCATGCAAGCTCCTACAGAAAAGATTAGCAATATTGTCTACAAAGAAGCATTGGTTTAGGGATAATAGCATACCACCTACGACAGTAGACAAAGGGGGCCAGCTGGTACAAATTAAACTCCCCATAATTCTGCATACAATACAATTCTCAAACACGGCAGTAGTCAGAAAGGCCTTCCGGGACAAATCAAACTCACCATAAGGAACGATCAAGGTCACCTCCACCAGTTGTCATTCGAGTAACGCAACCAATCATACAACATCATTATCTATATTCATTCATTGAATAAACTTCACACTTCGACTGAAGCAAGAATTACAGTGAGAAGCACGGGTACAACTGCTAATTGGCTATATGGAGAATGAACGAGATAACTGTGGTTTCTGACCCTATACTATTTCCACACTTGCATAAAGCGCCAGACCAATGGAGTGTTCCATCTCCTTGTAGGGATGAACATAAGGATCCTGTGAGACCGACCCAGAGGAGCAGAAGAGCAGGATAGACAGATGAAAGAACGGGAGCTGCAGAAGCTCAGCCCTCCCAAAGAGAGAAGAGACACTACTGCACAAATAGTGGCCGACAAGCGCCTGCTGGAACTGATGCCGAAGTCTGCCATGAGCCGAAGGAAAAACCAACTCCTGCAAACCAACGCAGAAGACCGAGGAATAGCCGGAATCACACGTCCACATTTGCAGAGGAGACCGCCTCACCACAGGAATGCTGCAGCAGCAAACTAGGCATGCGGTGCGTCCAGAGAACCAAGAGGAGGGCACACAGGCCCAGCTATACCCCAAGACGGGGTATGATATGATATGGAATTGATAATGTGCCTATACACAAGTGTTTCAAGGCGCGACAAGGCAAGGGATCGGGCACACAGGGAGGACAGAGACAGCGATCTTACTAGGACAAGCGACATTGAGATCGCACAAGTGCAGCGGAGATGGGTGGGGAAAAGTGCGAGGGGAAAGGGGAGTAGGGAAGTACAGTACATGATATCAAACAATAACAAGAAGTGCGTCCAACGGGTGGCAGGTGCAAGGGTAAGTGCAGACAGCAGGTGTCCAAAGTGCAGGTAGGGGGACTGTAGGGTTAAAGATACAGACCCAAGTGCAGGAGTTGCCGGGGGGCAGTGCGGGTGTGCAACTGGGTGGGAAGGGGACCTGAGCCCGAGATAAGAGGCTAGCCAGGTGACTAGTGCATTTTCAGCCAGGACATCAACAGGGGAGAGGAAAAGAGAAGGCAGAAGCAAAGATGAAAGTCTTGAGGTGCTTCCGGAACCGGAAATGGTTCTCGTCAAGTTTCAGAGAGGCAGGGAGGCTGTTCCAGATGGAGGCTCCAGCTGAAGAAAGAGATCTACCACCAAATCGTTGCGTGGAGAAGCGACTGACCCTGAGGGAGTTGGAGGCGGAGGAGCGAAGAGCTTGAGTAGGAAGATATTTACGAAGAGAGAGTTGAGGTAAAGAGGGCCCAGGCCCCAGAAGGCCTTGTGGACAATGCAGAGGGTCTTGAACTTAACCCTCGCAGCCACTGGGAGCCGAAGTAGAGATTTCAGTGCTGGAGAGATACGATCCATGGGCTTGAGGCCAAGGACAAGTCTCGCAGTCCTGTTCTGGATGAGTTGTAGAGGGCGGAGAGTAGAAGCAGATAGATTTAGAAAGAGGCTGCTGCAGTAGTCCAGCCTAGACAGAACCAGAGCTCTGGAGACAGTGAGCTTCTGGGGGAAGGAGAGGACAGGAAGAATAACTCTGAGGAGGTGCAGTTGGAAGTGTGACTTCTTATAGACGTCAGAGATGTGAGGAGAAAAGGGGAGTGTGGAGTCGAAGATGACCCTGAGGTTCTTAGACTCACAGCTGGGAGCAGGAAGAGGGCCAAGGGAGGCCGGCCAGAAAGTGACAGGAAAGGAGGGTGCAGGTGTGCCGATGAGGAGAATCTTCGTCCTACTGGCATTTCGATCCCAGAATCTTCGCCCTACTGGCATTTCGATCCCCGGGTCCGTGCTTAGAAACCTCTGGGTATTAAGTGCGTCATAAATACGCAACTAAAACATATTCCTGTAACAGCACCTCGATGCGCCCGGGCTGTGTGAGTGCTTTAAAAATGCAAATAAATTAAATGAAATTAAGACAGGGTGAGGAACTAAATCCCTCAAGGAACCAGATAGCCCAAGATGGGTTGAGAATCCATATTCCCCAAGCAGGGGTGAAAAGCCAAATAGCAGTAAAGAGGTTGAAAGGTCAAAGAGCCCAAGAGGGGATGAGAAACCCTAGAGCCCAAGAGGGGCTGAAAGACCCAAGAGCCCAAGAGGGGCTGAGGAACCCAAGAGCCTAATAGGGACTGAAAACCCAAACCGGCCAAGAGGGGCTGAGAAACTGCTTAGCCTAGGAGAGGCTGAAAGACTAGATACCCCAATAGGGGTTGTGAAACCCGAGACCCCAAGACGGGGTGAGAATCCGTCTGGCCTAGAGTGGGCCTCAAGCAAACCAACCCCAAGATGGTGTAATGCTTACCTCTGGTACCCTTCAGGAGCGCCTGGTCTTCGGTTACCGGAAGGGTACCCTCTGAGATGAGATGAGATGTGCAGCCCAAACCATTCCCTCCCCACTGTTCCGCTGAGTGGCTTATAGCCCAGCGTATGGTTTAGTTGGGAGTAGTTTGGTAAGGCTCCTCTGTACTGCTGGAGATGGTTGTGGGATAGTCTGGATGTGAACCTATGGACAAACAATGGAGGGGCATCAGTGTCTGTTTTCCCTGTTCTCCCCCCACCTCCTTTCTGCACCCAGGGTCTGCTTGCTGGCAAGGAGTTTGGCTTACCTATGGTATGGAAGCAGTGAACCAAAGGTTCTATCTAGGCATCTGCTCCAGTTCCGTCATTGGTGCTCTGTGGTAAGACCAGCTGCGACACACGTGATGTTCTGTACAGGTAAGCGTCTATGTTGCGCTGAAAGTGTCTATATTGTGCTGCAAATGTTCTGTCTGCTTTCAGCAGCGCTTCCAAGTTCGCTGGTTGATGCTGCGCGGAGCGCGATTTGTGCAATACTAACGTTCTTGTTTTGTCTCTGTTTTGTCCCCACAGTTGCTGCGGTGCTGTGTCTGGCAAGCAACCTATGACTGAAGCGCTAGTGGGCGGATTACGGTGGTTCGCGTACAGGTAAGCGGGTTCTGGAGGGGGTGCTCTGAGCGCGCAATATTCCAAGTCTGTATGCTTACTGCATGGTTTCTCTATTGGAGGCGCTGTGTGATGCTGCGGTGATGGATCGAAGGGGCACTCTGTTCCAAACCAAGTCCAGGGGCGCTCCTTTCCAAGCCAAGTCCAGGTAGGCGCGTCGTGTTGGCGCAGAGTCCATCTAGTTACTGGATGCAGGGATCATCTTGAAGGTAAGAAGCAGGCAGTGCGAGGAGTCTGCCAAGTAACTGGAAAGCAATACGGGAAGTCTGATGAGTGGCTGGAAAGCAGGATTCCTCTTGCACGTGGAATTCAGCAGAGCGGAAAGAGTTACACCGCTTACATAGTCCACAGAAAAAACACTAAGAACATGATTAGGCCCAGGGTGCGGTTTTATAGCCCTGGGCTGCACCTTGTAACACTAGACCACCAAGGACACTAGAGGCATGGGGTGCCTGGGGGCCATCTTGAATTACCTTATGAATCCCAACTTGGTGGCCATCTTGGTGGGTCCTATCAATGCTTGCCATTAACTGCCTACGCCAGCCAGTGACCCTTAATGTCCATATGTTGCCCGCATTGTTATGTCTTCTCCCACGGTTGTGTGAAGGTGTGCCCTGCACTCTGCTGTGGATCATGACATAGGGGGTACAAAACCTGGGACCCTAGAGCAGGGTGAGAATCTGTCAGGCCCAGAGTGAGCCACAATCAATCCGACCCCAAGAGGGTGTGTGGAACCTGAGACCCCAGGGAAGGGCAGGAGCCAAAGGGGTTCTGAACTGAGCCAGAAGAGGCTCGGCTATACAGAGATATTTGAAGGAACTTTGTTTCGTACAGGACCTGAGCTCTCTTGCACATAGGGCAGGAATTCCTGAGGGGAGTTATTGAACATTCTTACTTGAACTTTAAATAGGCTGAACAGCCCAGAGACATTTGCTGGTGATTTTATTGGAACCTTGCTGAGGGCGAGCAACCTTATCTAATCCAGAGAAAGTACAGTAGGGGCTAGAAACCAGCTAAGAACATATAATTTGGGCAGAAGGCCCTTAGGATATTTGTGGTTTTACATTAGATGTTTTCTTTTTTAGTGGTAGGGACAGGGAGTAGGCTAACTTAGGTTTCTGGACGGCAGACACACTTTATTTGGTACGACATCCTGACCTGCACTCTTTTGAACTATTTTCTTTCTTCCAGAGTAGGGACTAGAAACGTAGGGTTAGTATAGAGTTTTGGCATTTAAAGAAAACAATCACAGATCAAACCCCAACAAGTTGTCCGTCTCCTGATTCTGACTTACCACAGAACCCAAAACAGAGGAAAATAAATGAAAATAACACATTTGCACGCTAGCTGCATGCCCGCTGTACCTCTGCCATCCAGCTGTACCACTACCTGCATCCAGCTGTACCTTTGCCATCCAGTGATCAGACAGGCCTAGCTGTGGTTCTGCCAGCAGAGTCCGCCGCTATCCGGCGCCCGTCGTGCTGTGACCCGAACCCGGATGACTGTTCCAAAATCCCAAGCTCAAGCATGGACTGTGAGCAGCTCCCCATCCCATAGAAACATATAGCCTAGCCATCTTGATCCTTTGTCTTGTTCCACTCTCCCAGTAACCCTATCCATACCCTGGTAACATGTTTAAAACTGTTAGAATTCTCTGTGCACTCTGTCCTTGTCTTTCTAGTGTTAGCGCAATTCTTTCATTCATCCCATCTTGTAAGTCCTTAGAGATATTTGGAAAAATTTAAACTAATTCCCACATAAAGTTGAACGCGGGGGTGATGAGGTTGACGTCACAAATCAACCTTGGATCGTACTGTGTCTTTCTTTAACTATCCAGTCTTGATAATTTAGTTTAAGTAAAACTTGTCTTTTTTCCAAACCAATTTCCTCTCTTTCACGGCTTTATTTTACCAAAACCGAGTCTCTTTTATATTGCAAATCTCATCCAGTTCTTTAGCTATAGCCATCCTATTACCTCTGTATTGTTCCTGTAATGTGCATCTTTCCCCCAGCCCAAAAACCGCATTCCAAATCCGAGTATTTCACCCGTTTTTCATAAAATCCACCTGACATTTAGAACTGCAATTGAGACAAAAAATGCAAATTTCCAACGTGTGATTCCGGCTGCATCATGTTCTTACTTTCAACTTGCTTTTGAACTGTATGGGGGTCATTATGAGTGCGGCGGTAAGGGGTTAACGGTGCCGATAAGGATGCCGGTGCCGTTAACCCCTTACCGCTGCATTTCAAGGTCCCTTAGCGGGTCCCGCTAAGGCTGGCTGGTAAAACCAGCCGTCCTTAGCGGGAGCCGCTAAGGGACCAGAGAGCTAATAACGGGCCCGTAGTTAACAGGCCAGTTATTAGCTCCCTCCCCATTCCCACTGAGTCCTATTGGGGCTCGAATGGGGATGGGTATTTTGAATGAGGACTTACCGGGTCCTCCAAGGTTGGAATAACCCGGTAAGTCCCCATTCAAGGAAACCAAGGGCCTCATTACGACCCAGGCGCTAAGTGAAAAACGATGGCGGTAAATGATTACCGCCATCGTTTTCCGCTAGGTCCGATCATGAGCCGTGACCGTTAACTACGATGCCATTAGCGGCATCGTAGTTAACGCTGCCGCTAACTGCACCAAGGACGCGTGCACGCGAGATCCCACACCGTAATTACCGGCATGGCGCAAAGGTACGCGAATGCCGACCCAAGCGGACATGCACCTAACGCCATCACCCAGCCCGTTAAGTACCTTACCGCCATGGTGCTAATTACGCCATCGCGAACCAACCGTAAAGGGCCATGTAAAGTGAATCCAGCTGCCACAGGTGCACAGAATCAGCACAGGTGGAGGCAATACAGACTCAGGAAGTACAAAAAGAGCACATCCAACCCCTTCCCACACCCAGTCACACTCCACAATGATACCAATAGGACTAGCAATGTTGGGGCTGGAGGACCTGATAGCAATGCAAGTGCTACAAATGCAAATACAACAACAACAACAACAACAACAACAAGAGGCTGCACAGAGGAGACGCAGGAGGAGAAGGAGGGCAAGGCAGGGCCAGCAAGCCCCACCAGCACAGCCAGTGGCACCACGCAGGCAGCCCCCAATCCCACGCATCAGAGCCAGTCCATTCACCCTCACCGCTGAGCAGATCCACACCCTGTACCGACTGGACCGGGACACCATCACCACCATTGTGGACATGATACACAACGACATCGTCAGCATGATTGAAACACCCACCGCCATCCCCCCCTACTGAAGGTAGTGTCCGTGCTCCACTTCCTGGCCACGGGCACCTACCAGCACACAGTGGGGCACTTGCATGGCATATCACAACCATTATTCTCACGTACACTGATCCAAGTGCTGGATGCCCTCCTCAAGCACACAGATGACCACATCTCATTGCCACGGTCTGCCCAGGAGATTGCTAACACCAAAGTGGGTTTCCATGCACTAGCTGGCATACCTGGTTGCATTGGTGCCATCGACTGCACCCATGTAGAATTGTCGGTCCCACGTGCCATGGAGGTACCGTACCGCAACCGTAAACTATTTCACTCAATCAATGTGCAAATGGTCTGTGACTCCAACAGGATCTTCACACATTGTTGTGCCCGATTCCCCGGATCAACCCATGATTCAATGGTCCTGCATAACTCCATAATACCACGCTACATGGAGCGACATGCAGGGCCAAGATCCTGGCTACTCGGTGAGTCTCATGTCATGAGCATGGAAATATGAAGTGGGTAGGTGATCGACGTACCAATGCATACTTCACCTGGCAGAAAGGGGGGGGGGGTAATGATGCATACTTCACCTGGCAGAAAGGGGGGGGGATGATGCATACTTCACCTGGCAGAAAGGGGGGGGATGATGCATACTTCACCTGGCAGAAAGGGGGGGGGAATGATGCATACTTCACCTGGCAGAAAGGGGGGGGTGAATGATGCATACTTCACCTGGCAGACAGAAAGGGGGGGGGATGATGCATACTTCACCTGGCAGAAAGGGGGGGGAATGATGCATACTTCACCTGGCTGCGACTAGCAGTAGCCAGATCATACCCTGAGGCAGCACTTACGTCATCTGACACCTGTATACGTGATGCCTGACCTAAGCAGCCCTAACATGTGAATGAAGGTGTGTCCCAACCATGACACAACCATCTGCAAGTGCATTGTACAAAATGTGACCACATTGACTCCAAGGAAATGCACCTACATGCACGTCACCAAACACCATCTACTGAAAGGCCTGTCCCCCATAACTGTGCCCAAAGGAGGCACATGATGGACTGGAACATCAATGCACCACAACACAGACAGCAAGGCCCACAAACTGTCCCTATTGACATCAGTATTGTTCACTGGGGTCATAATGAGGCAGACAGCAATGTTGCGATCATGTGAGCGTTAACCTCACAGGACACGTGCCAGGTCACCTAAAGATACGACCTGAACGTACACAGTGGATGGGCACTCACAAGGCACTTGCCCCCCCCCTGCATACATTGTGTTTTGGCATGCAAAACAGTACATGAGAGCCAGGAACATATACCGGTTGCATAGTGTGAAACCATTAGCGCAACTAAAAGTGGTGCAAAGTTACAGTTGAATGCAAGGCATGGTGGCACGTCATGTTCAGAAATCAATTCCATCCCTGACACATACATTGTTGCCCACATACAGGTGATGCAGGCTATCCCCTGAAGAGGTGGCTTCTTACACTAGTCCGGAACCCACAGAACCAGCATGAGGAGGACTTAAACCGTGCCCATGCACGTACCCGTGTGGTGATTGAGCAGGCTTTCGGCCTACTGAAGGCACGTTTCCGCTGCATCAGCAGGTCTGGCGGGGCACTCCAGTACCGCCATGAGAAGGTTGCGAAGATCGTCATGGCATGTGTCATGCTACACAATATGTGCGTCAGACGAAATGTGCCCCTGCCCCCTGACGCAGAACTGCAACCACCTGACGATGAGGAGGGTGGGGATGTGGCAGCACCTCAAGGAGGCAGTGATGCACAGGAGGGTCGTGAAATGCGTCAGAATCTCATTGACCAATGCTTCTAGCACACACGGCGGGTGTGTGTAACATGGAGACGGCACTTGGGGCACTGTGTGTGTCTGGGACATGCACACTGTGGACTGTACAACAATAAAGCACACATACGCAATGAGCAATGCCCACACATTGGATTTGTGCTAAACGATAAAGTGTATTATAATAGTGAAAAGGTATGACACACCAACTCCTCCCTCCCCCCTCCACCCTGAACACCCCAACACACCCACTCCCCCCTCCTGCCTCCCCCCTGAACTCCCCAACACACCCCCTCCCCCCTCCCCCCTGAACACCCCAACACACCCACTCCCCCCTTCCCCCTCCCCCCTGAACACCCCAACACACTCACTCCCCCCTCCCCCCTGGAATCCCTACGAAGGTGTGGTTCAGTCTGTGCAGCAGTGTGTGATGTAGTTCTTCTCCACTGTCCGGGCACTAATGACAGTCCCCTCCCCTGGCCCCCGGGGCACCACTGCCCGTGCTGCGCAGGTTCCTCCCTGATCTGCGGATGGGGCTGCTCTGTGCCGAGCTGGTAGACGAGGAGGGTCCTGGCTGCACATTTGGACGGCTGTCCCGACTGGTCTGCACCAGTTCTGAGAGGACGTGCCGCACAGCGGTGAGTTCTGTGCAGATGTCCTTCGTGGAGGACTCAATGGCAGCCGTGACTCTGTCTGCGCATTTCTCCATGGCATCCCTTGCCCCCACACACTCTGCAACGTGTTCATTGAGGAGGGTGGATAGCTGCTGCTGCCGGGTGACAATATCATCCAGGGTCTGCTGGTTCCTCTGGCTCATGGCCAATGGCATTGGCATGCCCATTGGGCTGCTCACCTCCAGCAGCGGGGATGGGGTGGCTGGCCAATCCTCGACCTCCATCTGCCCCTGTGTGGCATCCACCTGCAGGGGGCTTAGGGATGTGTAGGGGGAATGTGGGCGGGCAGTGGGGCTTCCATCATCAATCTCCTCAATGCTCCGTGCCTCACTGTCGGAGGATGCTGCTATGGCAGCAATTTCACCAAGGGTGCTGCTTGCAGCAGAGCCTGTCCCTTCGGTGGGCACGATGTGTGTCATGTGCGCTGCTGCTGCTGGTTCTGTGGTGACAGTTGTGGTGGCTGTCAGTGCCCTGTCCTCTTCCCCTGGCAGGGTTTGTGGCTGCTGGGGTGTCATCCTCGGGACGGCAGAGGTGGAGGCTTGCGGCCTAGGCACAGTTGTCCTGGCCCTCCTGGTGGCTGTGGAGGCAGTGGTGTCCTCATCCTGGAGGTCTGAATCAGAGCCTGTGGTGGAGCAAAGGAGGGAGAGTGTTATTGATGGGTCTGCGGAAATTGTGCGTGCATTGTGACGAATGACATCTTATCAGTAGGTACATGCAGCACATTTGAGGCAGGGGCATACAGTTTGTCTGCCTTTTGTGTGGAAGTAGCATGGTGGTATGTGGGGGCCGGCAGTTAGGGTGTGCATGCTGCATGTGTACAGGGTGGATTTCGGATGTGTCTGTGGGCAGTCTCCTGCTGATGTGTTGCATTTGCACTATGGGGCAACATAGTACCTCACATGATTGGACTTTGGTGATTTTTGCAAGGCTTGATTGGAGCCACCTACCTGCATCTCCTGATGTCGGGACTCCTCTCTCCATCCCTCCGACTCCTTGTATGCTCTCCATTCCAATGGTGGATGCACATATTTCCTCCCATGCTTGCAATTTGATGGGGGAATCACATCCACCCCCGGTTGCCGTGCCCAGGTTCCTATTCGCCGAGAGGATGCTCCTGACACGGAGCCTCAGGTCGTCCCACCGCTTTCTGCACTGCTGTGCATTGCGGGGTACGCTCCCCACCGCACTGACACGCTGTGCCACCAGGGACCATATGGCCTTCTTTTTGGCTATTGCCGGCCTGGACATTTGCGTAGAGAAGACCACCGCAGCATTGTCCTGGAGGGTCTCAGCAAGCATGGTTAGTTCCTCCCGGGAGAAGCGGTCCTGGCGCTGCCGGTCGCATGCTTTCTTAACAACTTTGGGCATTTTCAGATTGGTAATTGGGTGGGTTATGGGTTTGGACAGGTCTCAGGGTCGGATGTGGAATGGTTGGGGAGGATGGCAATGGATTGTGTTTTTAAAGATGGCCACCGTGCTCTTTCCCGCTCCGCCGCGATGCCGCTACTTCCGGTTCCGCTTATTTACAGTCACCGCTAACTGCAGTGACCGCTAATTACGGTGACCGCACACTACGGTCGCCGCTATGATGGGTGCCGGTAGTGCACCTTGCGCGGCGTACTATGCCGGTAGGGGCCGTTTTAGGGTCATTTACGCCATGGCGTAATTTACATTACCGGCATGGCGTAATGCTCGTGCGCGAATGGTCGGAATGTGCCGCTCTTTACGCCATCGGGCCACGTCGTAAACGTTCATTACGCCATGCCGGTAATGTTCAATACTTACCGCCTGGGTCGTAATGAGGCCCCAGGACCCAGACACGACTTTGGAGGCAGCCATGGCGCTAATAGCACCATGGCTGCCTCCAAACTCGTAATGACCCCCTATGCCTTTGTTGATACTTTGCCTGGTGATTGCTAGGGTTTATACATTACTGCTATTGTGAGAAATCATATTTGCCTCATAGATTTAACCGCACATTAATTATTTATTTGTCAACTTCTGAGTTTCATTTTAGGCCATTACCTACTGCTTCTTTCTATCCACTCAGAATTCGATTAATTGTGGGTTGAGGGAACATTGCAGTGGGAAATCTTAACTCTGGTGCTATCTATACTAATTCAAAAAGTGCTCCTATTCATTTGTGCTTTGGACATGTGCTTGTAGAAGGTTACCCAAGTGTATTTCAGTGGTTTTCATTGTAATTATCACCCCATTGGTGATTGCTGCCCAATATTAAAATTTGTGTGATTTCTTTGAACTTTAAAATAAATAAATATTGCATTGCCACTAACAGGCCTGGTTCATGATCCATTGTGACCCGGGGTTTTTGTAAAAGGGGGTGTGAGACGGGTTGTGCCATCTCAAATTGAATTCGTAGAAACTAAAGAGAAAGCATTCCAAATGTGCGCTACATCCTGGGCTAAAACCAAGGTGTGTCGCCCGATTGAAATCCTTAACACAAACCACTGGGAATCGACAGAAGAGACTTTAGCTAGGAGAGGCCATCCTCAGTCAGGGAACAATGAATGCTAGAGGATAGGCTAGAGACATTACCTTATGTTTTCTAGAGATTTGTGTTGTAAATATCTGGAATAAATCAATACTGAAGACTTTTTCAGGATCAAGTGAAGAGTCCACCGAGAGTGTTTTAACCAAAGGAATCACACACCCTTGGTCATGGTCATTAATTGTAGCTTTCAGTAGAGAAGTGGGGAGAGCTGATGCCCACCAAAGGGGTACCTGAACAGATCAAAGCAAGCCACTTGGAATCATCAGGAGGGGTTTCTGCTAGTAGACGCCATCCTAAGTCAGGGGTCCTGAGTGCTAGAGAACAGGGTAGAGCCATTAGTCAACATGTTCTTGAGATTTGTTATGTAACTATGAGGAATAAACCAATACTTAAGACTTGCCAATCGTGTCAGTGCAATATTGATCCCGTTCAGCTTCTTAACAAGTAGTGTTGGGAGTGGGATCAATGGGCTCTGATTTTAGACCCCTCTTGACTGGACCACTGGACTCAGGCCCTAAGTTTCTTTTTGGGAAACAGGAAGTAGAGATGGAAGGCCACCCCTCTCTTTTCATGTGTTGTCCTTTTTCCTATGGGTCCCCTGCTCCATATGGTCCCCTATGTCTAGTAGACCTGGAATTAAGACATTTCCTCCAGCACCACCGCTCGAGTAATACAATGCCACCGTATGGCATTTTATGTAGTGTAACCAGTCTGTCCCCGGCCTAGAGAGTGGGAGGAAAACCTGCAAGATATGCAGGGAATCGAATGAAGAAGAGGCAGGCCAAATAGACAGTCCACACAGAAGCCACTGGAGCCAGCCTTCAAAATCCATCCCCATTTCCTTCCGAGGATAGTGAAGCTAAGACGATTCTATTTGATTTGCCCGCAGGCTGCTTTCACCAAAGTCTGGTTCAGCGGGGCCCAGTTTCGGTGCTGCAGAGAAATCACATACCCTTTTAGCGCTCCCTTCCCTGTCCTTTCCTAATGCAGGAAGAAACCCACGCAACACCTGTTCCCTCTCCTGACCTCTTGCCCCCAGGCTCAGTCGGGTACTAGGCGGGGGACACCCCGCCCCCCCAAACCGCCTTCCAATTCCTGACATTGACACACACACACACACAGGCAACCCGCACACATATGCAAACACATACACACATCCCTATCTCTCATCAAACCACCTATTTACGTCAGTCTGCTGCCGCTCTTCCGATTTGTGTAGTAAACGCATGTGCAGTACCCCCGATAGGCTGCCGTTCGATGAAAGCGGCCTGCCAGGGAAATATTTATGGTGAAAGGGGGCATTTCCGTTAAGACTACTGGTGCCAATCCAGAAAGTTATCAGAGAAGTACAAGCAGGGGCATAAGAACAGCGGCAGAACCTGCAAAAGGACAGAAGCCAAGGAAGTTTGTTTTCCCGCTAAACGCTAACCTCCACCCAAGGAGACCCAATTGTGCCGGTAGAGATGGCAGAGAGAAGCGAACAGACATTAGGGGAGCCTTCATTGAAGAACATTCTTGGAAAGCTGGTGACCTGACAACTGGTGGTGCTGAATCGTTTAAAGACCACTATAACTTGGAACAAAGTTTCTCTCCTGGTTGATCTACAGAGCCCAGTGAAAATTCTATGGTACTTTGGCTAGATAGAAGAAAATGGGACAAGGGCCGTTGAGTCCATTATATAGCACCCCTTCTCTCAAACAGCCTTCCTGGTCCTGAACTCTGACAATCAGACTCATTTTGGAACTCTGAGGGATGGGAGCCTGGAATGACTTGGGTATGACAAAAAGTATCACCAACAGCAGCTGCAGAAGGTACGCCTGTTATCCCAATTGACACAATGACAGCTGGGATACAAAATCCAGTACATACTGAATCAGTGGCGCAGACAGTCAACTTTTGGACAAGGTAAAATAACAACAAGAACAGCACGACTCATCAAAGGATTCCACAAATTCGACTTCATCGCCGTAACCTTCATCGAACTGCACTGGCTACCACTGCAAGCATGTATCACCTCCAAATCCTGCTGCATCATCTACAAGGCCATTACCCTGAAGTCCCCAAACTACCTCGCTGATATGTTTAGCAGCTCCACAGAACCATGATCCACCAGATTTGAGGTCCTGAGCAGACTTGCACTCCTCTGTTACAGAAAGGAAAGAACCAGAAGACAAGCCTTCTTTGTCTATGCCCCCAAATTCTGGAGCCTCCTCCCTGTCAATCGCTTTGCTTCTACATTTCAGGAAGAAGCACAAGCGCCTTCTCTTCAAGGAATGGCTCCTTCCTAACACTTAGGTCCACACACACTCCCCACCTAATCTGATATTGGGCGATCTGCTCCCCCATGATTCCTTTCCAGCCTGCTTGTCGATCCCTTGCTGCCAAACTGCCCCCACCTTTGTTAGCTCTCTGCTCCCTTGTATCTCTGCTACCCAAAATGTATACAAAATGTGCCCAACTAGACGTGGCACAATAGCTGGCTGAATCCACATTTTTGGAGTCCATAGGACTACAGGGGTATTTTTAGGGAATTACTGTGGGTGGTAATTGCAACACAATGATTCTGCAGTTTTTGGTTCTAATATGCAGTAAATAACTCAGGCCAAATGCTGGAGGCAGACCCTCCATATTACCACCAAACTCTTAGTATGGTGGTGTGGTAAAAGTAGTAGTATTTCTGTCACAATTACTTTTTTTACTGCACCATCATACTAATAATGAGCCCCATTGTATTTTATAATCATCCCTTCTATTAGTGTAAAAAGTGGCTTGTGATTACCTGAATACTGAGCAATGAATCACTGGTCTCACGCAAAGTCGCCCTGGTACGGTTCAGATCCTCTTCAAGTTTTTCTTGGCTTTCCTTCAAACTGCTGATGTGCCTTTCAGCTGAGCCAAGGTCCTGATTATTATTTTTCACCAAGTCTTGGAGACGGGCAATCTGCATTAAGATATAATGTCAATAATGATTATTTATATGGTTTGTGTGCAAGTACTAGCATGATGCAATTATTGCCAAGTTCTTAGACAGAAGCGACATTGCCAACATTAATTTAATCTAAACTTGATCGGTTGCCGTGTCCATTAAAACTTCCCACTTCGGAAACAAAACAGGCTTACGGTGGATGGTTTCTATAATGTTATGCTATGTAAACTGTATGGATTTTATTTGAGGTGCACTTATTTATATATACATTTCACTTGTTTTCTTTTAACAGTACATTTTGGAAAAAGAGCAGAAAGGGAGGAAAGGAATGTTCACCATATTCAATCATGGAAAAAGAAACCACAAGACCACTTGGCTCCTATGAAACACTGGGAATAGTTACACCATATATTTGCAATATCGTATTGGATTTACCATGTTTTACATACCGAAGCATCTTGATAAATGTATAAAAAGGTAGCAGGCGCCCCTCTCTAGAAAGAACATGGCATGATAATCTGTTCTGTGTTTTTTTTCCCACTTTGAGAGTCCACAGTCATCACTTTTAGCTCACTGTACCTTTCACAAAGGAGGAATATCCATTACATATCAGTCTTTGTCCCGCCCACAACGGCAGTCCAGCACTGAAATGCCAGGCAAACCTCCTTTGAGCAAGAGTACCAACAGCAACCATACACGTGTTTCAGCCTTGTTGGGCCTCATCAGTGAGGTGGAGCTGTGCCTCTCTAAGGACAGTGAGCAAGGGGTCCACGTCTGGGTTCCCCCAGGTACCTTAGGGTGACCAACCCAACTTCCTTACAAAAATACAAAAAAGGTAGCAGGTGCCCCTTTCTAGAAGAACATGGCATGATAACCTGTTTGGTGTTTTTTTTTCCCCACTTTTGAGAGTCTGCAGCCATCGCTTTTAGCTCACTGTACTTTTCACAAAGGAGGAATATCCATTTGCATATCAGGCTTTGTCCTTGTCCCGCCCACAAGGTGGGACAGGCACAGCCTGACAGGTATGCCTCCTTACTCTCTTTCAGGTAACATGGCTGAGCACAGGATGCGCTTTGTACTTTGTGGACTAGCACAGAAGACCAAACAATAATAGTACTGTGGCATCAAAATAAAACAATGTACAATCAAGGTTATATTACAACAGGATACTTGAATTAAACTAAAAATGCAAACCCACTAATCAAAAACACAATAACACACCCCTGAAGGAGAAGACACAGAATATGCAGACTTTTTAATGAATGTGGGGACTCTAGGTTTGAAAACAGTAGTGTGCAAGAAAAATTTCAGCAGCAATGTCAGGTACACTAAAGATGTCTTTTAAAAAGATAGCGAATGGGGTCTTACTAGTCACGAGTGTTTTAATGCAGACAATGGGGACAAGGCCACTTCAAATTCCTTCAATGGTTGTTCTTGGTGCTCAGCAGCATCGACCCAGGATTCTATATGTTTTTCCTCAGTTGATTCAGAGTCAAGATAAGTCTAGTTGATGGCTTCCAGCAGGTCAAGTTAAGTCAGCATCAAGACAAGCCGAGACAGTGCCTCCAGCGGTTTATGTCTGTGTCGAGACAGGTGCGCCAATGGCTTCCACTTGGTCAAGTCAGCATCTAGATGGGTCCAGACATGGCTTCCAGCAGATCGAATTGTGTAAAGATGGGCAGGTTAATGGCTTCCACTGGTTCCAGTCAATGTCAAGACGGGTCAGGATGATTGCTTTCAGCAGGTCGATTAGCATTGGGCCTCTTTCCGAGGCTGGCGCAGGATTATGGGCACCGGTAAGGACACTGGTGCATAAAGTCCCTTTGCGCCCTATTCCGAGGACCCTTTGCGAGTTCCACTAAGGCCGCCTGGTTTTACCAGGTGGCCTTAGCGGGAGCCGCAAAGGGTCCAGAGAGCAAATAACGGTAACGTAAATTGCGGTACCGTTATTTGCACCTTCCCCATTCCCATTGAGCCCTAAGGGGGCTGAAATGGGAATGGTATTTTCAAGGGGGACTTACCGGTCCCACAAAGGTCCGAATAGACTGGTAAGTCCCCATTGAATGAGGGCGGACTCGGTACCGTTATTGGAGGCAGCCATGGCGCTATTAGCGCCATGGCTGCCTCCAATCTCGGAATGAGGCCCATTGAGTGTCAAAAGGTATCCCGCAGTACATGCAGTGGCTTAAAAAGTGCCTCGAGACTGTCAAGCTGGCTTGAAAACTGATCAAAGTTGTAAAACCATGTCCAGAATCTCTCTTGGCTTCTGGCTGTGGGAGACCTGGTCATGGGTCTCCAGGGGCAAGGAAAATCCTTGCTCTGCACTTCCCAGCCAGTGAGGTTTTTAGAGAGCACTTCCAGGGTCGGTCACCTCCCATGAGCAGGTTACTGTGTACCAATTTTGTAATTGGCTTTAAGTATATATGTTTTGGTTGTCTACTAACATAAAACTTCCTCCCCCTTATTTTTATTTTACAACTATCATTCTTTTCATATATCCTATCTTTAATTTTTTCTACGTCCTATCTCTTTTATTTCACATTGACCAGCCTCTTTTATAATCTCTTCTATTCACTGGTTATTCAGAAATAGAACACCTTCATATGTAAGTAATTTCTCTAATAGGATCCAATAAGCATAGATCGTTTTAGAAAAAAATACCTTGCCTGCAATTATCTCAGGGAATTAGGAAATTATAAGATCTAGAAATGAAAACTGAAATTTGTAAGAAAATGTAAAAAAACATGAAAGAAATCTTCAAATTTGCAAATAATATGCTGTCAAAACTGCATGAGTAAACTTTCAAAAGATCTAAAAAAAATTCAAATTGAAGATAGAGTGTTAACTCAAAAATCTCCAAATACTTACGTATTGGGCATAAAATGTGGCCATTCACGCATCAAAAAACAAAATTAAAACAACAAAGAATTATAAACATAGAAAACGAGCTAGGTTCCGGCATCCAAAATGGCCGGCACGCAGTACGCGAGTACGCGATGACGACATCGCGCACGCAAGTACGCGGGTGTGATGACGTCATAAGCGGAAATCGTATTTAAACGTGCGCAATACACAAAAAAACACGCCGAAAGAAGGAGCCAGGGAGAGACAACCGGATCTCTTCTGAGCAGAAGGTAAGAATTTTAAGCTTTTGATTCCCCCAAGGTTTAAAAGTACTTTGACCGCCATCTAAAGGATATCTGACAAGATCTAACCCTTAACAAAAAATATGTGCTTTCTTGTTCTAATAGGAAATCTATCAAAAGGAATCTTTCGAGTTGTGCCCAAAGAGAGTGCATAAATACAAAGGTGAATGATTGAAATTTGGTAAAACAAACCCAAAGTATACACCATTGGTGAGTGCCACTTTTATAGAATTCTCTACCAGTAATGCTATAATGTTGACATAAGAAAAATGAAAGCCATTATAAAGGCTGTAAAATTCTAACATGAAGAATTTTAGAAGACTTAAACAGGATATCTAAAAGAATATTTCATTGTAATCACATTTTCAGAAAGTAATAATTTTCCCCTTTTTTACTATCTTTTTTCTTTTTAAGTGTTTAAAACAAATGTATTGAGTTTTCTTTTTTTTTAAAACAGCTATAAATCTCTCCTGATGATCCCTTGTGACAATAACAGGGGTGAAACACGTGTAGAGAGAAAGAGAGAAAGAATTAATGTATGAAAAAGAGAAAATGTTCATGTATGGAATAAAAAGACAAACTCTTGATAAGAAATCCGACTAGTGTGAAGAACATTTATATGGCACTCGAAACCAAGAATCAAAACACTACATGGTATGTCGCAAGTGGAAATGTATACAATTGAAAAATAGTTTAACCCTATCTATGGCAATCTAGATAACGATGCAATACCACAGCTGACAACCAAAATCAACTAAAACAAGCTAACAAACAGGAATTCGCCCCGGGGACAAAGTCCTATTAAGGTTGCCGCCAGAGTGTATATACTGTGTTCCAGTGGTCTCAGCTTACGGTTGGCCTTGGCCAGCCAACACATCACTCCAACTGTTCCTCTCTGGATGGTTGAGGGAAAGACTTTTTTTCTTGGAGTTCTTTCTCTTTGCCTCTATGGAAGAGAACTTTGGAGCACACTACCCCAACAAAGTTCCTGGTGTAATCCTTCTTAATAGTCATACTTGCCAACCCTACCGATGTAGGTGGTAGGATACCGCTTTTAAAGCAGTCCTACTGCCTATCGACTTAGTGTTAACAAATACCGATTTTTATTGGCCTGGCTGCCTGAGGCCCGGCACAGCATGATCAGCATCCTCTGGTCGGCGTGTTAATGGCCCATCATTTTGATTGATTATTGCGTGCCTGGCCAGCGTGAAAGAGACACTCTGCTCTGCTCTGTCCACCCCATAGTACAGGCAGTCACTGTCAGCGTGAGACGCCTGCCATTGGCATCCTGTGACATTCTCTGGGCAGAGGCTGCTGTCTGCCTCATCGTCATGCTGTGAGCTCCGAGCGGCGTCTCTCACTAGAAATTCTTCGCTGGTCTCGGTCTCTGCTCAGCTGAGCTGTAAATATACAGCTACTAGTTGCAAACCCGTCTTCTCCCAAATTTCTGCAGGTAACATTTGTGAATTATTACTTTGTAAGTGTTCAGGCAGAAATGAGGGTGGCAGATAAAAGGATAGCACTGTGAAAATGACCATGTGCAGTCAGGCTGCAGAGGCACTGAAAAAGGAAAAAAAGCCACACACTCGCAGTAAATGTGTTTCAACTCTTGTGGAACAATTGCATACACACATGTTAGGCTGCTTTTCCCTATTGATGTTTTCGAGCCAACAGCCTCTCGTGACTGGGTCTCAATAATGTGATTTGGCTCCTGATCTAGAGTTGTAAGAAGGACCTGGGTTAATGCAAGAATTCCCCACACTTGTGCATAAGCAACTTCATGAATGGAGGCACCTGGACACTTGAACAGCGAGGCTTTTGGGTAGGGGGCCATGTCCGAAAGCCCAGTGTCCTGTCATCTGGGGGTACGGGTAGAATCATGTCAGTGCTGCCTTCCCTCCGGGGCCCCGGCCAGAACCCTTAGCTCCATGACGTAGATTGAAACTTACAAGGAAAAGCTTGACTGAAAGAGCAGAGCAATGTGATCTGGGGCGGCAGGTAAGGAGAAATGGGGGAGAGAGGTAAGCAGGGGGTCGATAGGAAGGCAATGAGCGAGTGCTTGTACAAGAGAAGCCTCAAGAAAGAGGGAAGAGAAGAAATCCGGAAGTTAAGCAAAGATTTGGGAAAAATGAAAGGATCAAGGAGGCTGTGGGGGGAGAGGAAACAGGCAGGTGGATGAGAAAGATTAGATGATGACAGGAGGTACCGAGGGAATAGGAGAAAAAACAGGCAGATGGATGAGAAAGATGAAAGGAGGGCAGGAGTCACTGAGGGGATATGAGAAAAAAACCTGCAGATAGATGAGAAAGATAAAAGGAGGGCAGGAGGCACTGAGGGGACGTGAGAAAAAACAGGGGATGGGAAAGATGAGGAAGGCAGGAGGTACCGAGGGAACAGGAGAAAAAACAGGCAGATGAACGAGAAAGATGAAAGGAGGGCAGGAGACACTGAGGGGACATGAGAACAACTGTTAAAAAAGCCAAGCATCGATTAAGGGAGCCCCCCCAGCAGCTGCCCCAAGATGCCATTTACCAGTCTCATAACCTGACAATATATTTATCTCTATTACTTTTATTCAGATGGGGCTTGCCTTACAAGCTGTATTTGTGGGAGCCCTTGCGGCTGTCACTTCCGTTGGGGTGAGGCAGGTTTAATTAGTAACTTTAAATACTGGATATGTCTTGGGCATCGACGGCATCAGGGCCTTTCAACCTTTTAGTTGAAAGTGGCCATGAGCCTGAGGGAGGCCCCCAGCAACTGCTGCATGTTGCCAGTCAGCAGTTTTATAACACAGCAATATATGTTTCTCTATATTACTTTTGTTCTGGGGCTTGCCTTACAAACTGCATTTGCGGGAGTCCTTGCAGCCGTCACTTCCCTTCGGGTATAAAGAAGTGTTATCACCTTGTTGCCTTTTCAAACCAGACCCTCCACAGCAGGCACTTGTTCAAATAGAAGGATTTACAGCTTTTCAGTGGGTATTTTGTGTTTCAGCTCCCTGCTGGCTGTCCATCTCGTGATTATCAGTGGGTATGTTTGAAGAGGAAATATGTGTTAATGAGGAAGAAACTGGTGACACTACTCACAGCTCACTAATTTGGTACTTTTCTTTCTAATGATGGGTCAGAGGATTTGGGATAGGCCACACCAGGCAGTCTTTTCCTGTGATCTCTACAAGGCCATATGTCCTTTCAGGTCATTTTCTGTGATGACATAAGGCCAAAGTTCATGTATCATCATTTCATGGGATATCATCATTATGCTAGTTTTATTTTTGAAACTAAGATTCCTACAGATGTTTGGTCACAGAATATTGACATGTATGAATAGGCCATAAAATGATTCAACAGACGGGGTGGTTTCACCCCCTAAATAGGCAATCTTCTACAGTGGATTAGTTCCGTTCTAGCCTTCTGTAACATGTCCAATCCTGGCTGATTTTTCAGACCCTATTGACCAGAGTGATTTGTCTAGAGGTAACAGCGAGCGGGTACAGGACATTTGGGAGGCATAGTCATTCCCAACCTGGTGGATCTCCTCTTATGCTGCAAAGGCCTCTCCTGGGCTGCTCTACCCTGCTCCCTTTTCCTGTCTGAATACAATAAAGAGTCACTGTTAATTACCACCCTGATGTAATTTATTTTTGTTGAACTGGTAGAGCCTGTCCTTTGAAGCACTGGCACTCTCCATGTCTGATTGGGGAGGTTGCTGGCTTAGTGGAAAGTGTTGGTTGTCCTTAATCTATGTATGTCCACTTATGTATTGTCCCCGGTGACTGTTCCATTTACTCCCCTCCACAACCTGGTCAGAATGTCCCTCAAACTTACCCCATTATAAGAAGCTCACTGCTTCCCATCAAATCTGATTTCTTATCTATTGTACGACCTTTTGTGATCAAAGTAGCACTGTTCCTCCTTTATATAAATAAAATAAATAAATAAGGTGACAACCTTTCCGAGGGAAAACGTATTTTGCTGGGGCTGAGCCCACATGGTCTGTTTTGGGTGAAACTCAGTCCCAGTCAGTGAATACATTGGAGGCACTATTCTCAAACGGCATGTACCATGCTATCGGGAATGTACACTTCTTACCACATGGAGAAGAATATTTTCTACAACAAGAAGATGTACTAAAAAGTGTCTGAACCCAAGGATAAATAATAAATGGTATATCTGATAACCAAATTTCATACAATAAAATTACAAATTTGATTAAACATATAGGGCCTCATTATAACATTGGCGGTAGCAATGCCGCAATTGGCGGCATGGCTGCCACTAAAACCGGGTCCGGGTTCCCTGAATGGGGAATTACCGGGCCATTCCGAGTTTGGAGGGCCCGGTAATTCCTCCTTCAAGGAACCCAGGCCTGGACCTTCCCTATTCCCATTCGAGCCCCCATAGGGCTCAATGGGAATGGGTGAAGGGAGCTAACAACGGGCCGATTACAAACGGCCCGTTGTTACCTCCCTGGTCCCCTCGCAGGACCCGGTAAGGACGCCTGGTTTTACCAGGCGTCCTTACCGGGTCCTGCGAGGGAACCTCGTAATCTGGTGGAATGGGTTTAACGGGTCCGCATCCATTTGAGGCACCAGTTAACCCATTCCGCCAATGTTGTAATGAGGCCCATAGAATTTTGCACTCTTAAAATGATCACTACATAAAACTAGATAAAAACATATAAAACATATGTACCACAGAACACAAGGAAAACCACCTAAACAATTGAGTGACCACTCTGCACCTAGAGAATGCGGGTTTAGGATGTGGACATAAGGAGATTTTCACTCCTTTGAGAAAAATGTGTGCATTTGAGGCCTGTGCTTGGCCTTTACCTTGAGATCTGGATACATGCACAATGAGCACAGTGAACACTCCTGAATTTCCCCAAGGAGATGTGTACCTATACCAATTCTCTGCCAGCCACGTGATGGCATATTAAAAGTGTGGAAAAATATTACCAATAATTCCTACAGAATAGAAGGAAGGTTTGGGGTGATAGTCCCTATGAAAAGGAAATCTCCTTTACAACCATTTGTGGTGCACATTAGACTGGGGATGTTTTTCTCGCAGTCCATAAGGGTCGGCAGAGAATTGGTACAGGTACACCTCTCCTTGGGGAAATTCAGGAGTGTTCACTGTGCTCACTGTGCATGTATCCAAAAGAATCTCTAAAAAAGGTTTTGTTTATTGATAGATTGATCATTAACAGGTCTGATGTTTCTAGAGAACTAGTATGCAGCTCTTCACACCCAAGAGTGCACACACATAAGAGGGACAGCGCAGCATTAGACACAACTGTAGACCCGTTTCGCTACATATATATGCAGGAGGAGATCCCCTGCAGCCCCCCAATATCCCCCACATTTATTATCACACTAACCCCCCCCCCACACACATATATATATATGTTGTGAAATGCTGCAACGATCTATTTTGGATACAGTATTAAGTTTGTCTCCTTAAAGCCAATGGGCCTCATTTTAACATTGGTGCTCCCGTAATGAAGGGTGCTGGTACGGGACAGGCACCCTTCCTTACGGGACGCCTTATTACGAGGTTCCCTTTGCGGGACCCGGTAAGGACGCCTGGTAAAAACAGGCATCCTTAGAGGGTCCCGCGAGGGGAACAGGGAGCTAATAACGGGCCGTTATTAACGGGCCCGTTATTAGCTCCCTCCCCATTCCCATTGAGCCCTATCGGGGCTCAAATGGGAATGGGGATGGGTTCCTTCAAGGAGGAATTACCGGGTCCTCCAAAGTCGGATTTACCCGGTTATTCCTCATTGAAGGTACCCGGTACTGGGACCCGGTATACTCATAATGAGGCCCAAAGTTTCTAGTGGCTATCACTTAGCTAGGAGAATAAGTGAGATTCAGATGCTTTCCTCACAACCGCCTTACTTCATTTTCTACTAATCCAACGTTTCAACTCAACAAGCACTTGGTCCTGGCTGTTTTCTTCAACTCTCCAACAACACTTGCTGAAGCTTTCTTCACTTCCTAAATGGTGTGAGAGCACTGAAATACTATGTTGATTGTACCGATTCTTTTCGAAAATTGCTGCAACTATTTGTTGCCTTTAGGCATGCTACTACTGGCAGAGGCCTTTGTAAAGCTTCCATTTCCAGATGACTCTCTTCTTGTATTGCTCTCTGCCATCAGCTTGCTGACAGGCCACTTCCTGGTTGGCTCCATGTACATTCTACTAGAGCAGACATCTAGCAGGAGTGCCTCTGTAGGTCATCTGCAGGGGAGCTACATGAGGACTACACACACCTTCACCTAATTCTACTGCATTAAAAGAAATTCTGCCGAACAGTCCAAAGTTGGGCATGCGGTTCTTCATACCCTGTTCGCTCAAGGTGACCCATCTCCCTCCTCCCTGCTGACATGTATGTGCATGTCCATGCGTGTTTACTGCATTCTAATCTATTTAACAACATGTGAATCTTTGAAAGATCCAATACTGGAGAAGTAATAAGTTGCCTACATGTAACTCCTGTTCTCCAGCACTTGCACGTTCTGAATGCTCACAAGGCCTCGCAGGTCCACCTCTAACTTTCATTGTTTTATTTGCTTTTCCTTCCCACGTTCCCTCCCTGTTGCCCCGTGGGCGCTTTGAACCACAATTTACTTGATGTATAAGCACCTTAGAAATGCACAATAAAATAAAAAATATATCTTTCATAGACTCACACGCGATCCTCCTGCCTACCCTGAATGTGGCTCATCTTTGCACTATTTTTTGCGCTATACAAATCTAAAGATGGCCTCTCGGGGTGGAGCTAAGGGAGGCACTACCTATTGGCTGAGGTGTAAATGACTCAAAACAACACTAAGGGAATACTAAAGTTAAAGCATTTTTCTTGTATTTCTATGAAACTGCTTCATGTTACCGAGGATTCCCAGCATGACGACAGGGCACATTCAGCAGCATGTGAATATATGAAAGGAAACAATCAATTAAGTAACATGTTCCTTTTGTATTGCCCACACTCACCAACCACTTGGCAGATTTTGCTGGAACTTGGTTATATTCAGTATGCATTTCTGAACTTTCAATTAGTTCTGGCTCTGTGATGCATACATCATGTGCAAGAGAACAAATTAGTCAGAAACTTGTGCAACTGCTTTGTTTAATCTTACAAGATTTGGGCATTACTGGCACCATTTCAGTAGCAGCTTCCCTAATCTTCAGCATAGGAATAGGTTGCTTTTTTAAAAACATTATTCCATCACATTAGAAGCAAGACCTTCTGACTAGGCATGCTACATTTATCAAGATACAAAAAAGGTAGCAGGCGCCCTTCTCTAGAAAGAACATGGCATGATAACCTGTTCAGTGTTTTTTCCCACTTTGAGAGTCTGCAGCCATCGCTTTTAGCCCACTCTACTTTTCACAAAGGAGCAATAGCCCTTTGCATATCACTCTTTGTCCCGCCCACAAGGGCAGTCCAGCACCGAAATGCCAGGCAAACCTCCTTTGAACAAGAGTACCAACAGCAACCCCATACACGTGTTTCAGCCTTGTTGGGCCTCATCAGTGAGGCGGAGCTGTGCCTCTCTGAGCACAGTGAGCAAGGGGTACACGTCTGGGTCACCCAGGTAACTTAGGGTGACCAACCCCAAGTTCCTTACAAAAGTACAAAAGACGAAGCTGTCGCCCCTCTCTAGAAAGAACATGGCATGATAACCTGTTCAGTGTTTTTCCCACATTGACAGTCTGCAGCCATCGCTTTTAGCTCACTGTACATTTCACAAAGGAGGAATACCCATTTGCATATCAGTCTTTGTCCCGCCCACAAGGGCAGTCCAGCACTGAAATGCCAGGAAAACCTTCTGTGAACAAGAGTACCAACAGCAACCCCATACAAGTGTTCAGCCTTGTTGTCCCTCATCAGTGAGGCAGAGCTGTGCCTCTTTGAGCACAGGGAGCAAGGGGTCCACGTCTGGGTCCCCCAGGTACCTTAGGGTGACCAACCCCAAGTTCCTTACAAAAATACAAAAAAGGTAGCAGGCGCTCCTCTCTAGAAAGAACGTGGCATGATAACCTGTTCAGTGGTTTTTTCCCACCTTGAGAGTCTGCAGCCATCGCTTTTAGCCCACTCTACTTTTCACAAAGGAGCAATAGCCATTTGCATATCACTCTTTGTCCCGCCCACAAGGGCAGTCCAGCACCGAAATGCCAGGAAAACCTTCTGCGAACAAGAGTACCAACAGCAACCCCATACACGTGTTCAGCCTTGTTGGCCCTCATCAGTGAGGCAGAGCTGTGCCTCTCTGAGCACAATGAGCAAGGGGTCCACGTCTGGCAGTCCAGCACTGAAATGCCAGGCAAACCCAGACGTGGACCCCTTGCTAACTGTGCTCGGAGAGGCACAGCTCTGCCTCACTGATGAGGGCCAACAAGGCTGAAACACGTGTATGGGGTTGCTGTTGGTACTCTTGTTCAAAGAAGGATTTCCTGGAAACTTATTACTTCTCCAGTATTGGATCTTTCAAAGATTCACATGTTGTTAAATAGATTAGAATGCAGTAAACACGCATGGACATGCACATACATGTCAGCAGGGAGGAGGGGGATGGGTCACCTTGAGCGAACAGGGTATGAAGAACCGAATGCCCAACCTTGGACTGTTCGGCAGAATTTCTTTTAATGCAGTAGAATTAGGTGAAGGTGTGTGTAGTCCTCATGTAGCTCCCCTGCAGATGACCTACAGAGGCACTTCTGCTAGATGTCTGCTCTAGTAGAATGTACATGGAGCCAACCAGGAAGTGGCCTGTTAGCACGCTGATGGCAGAGAGCAATACAAACAGAGAGTCATCTGGAAATGGAAGCTTTAGAAAGGCGTCTGCCAGTAGTACCAGACCCAAAGGCTAAAAATATTTGCAGCAATTTCGAAAAGAATCGGTACAATCAACATAGTATTTCAGCGCTCTTATACCATTTAGGGAGTGAAGAAAGCTTCAGCAAGTGTTGTTGGAGAGTTGAAGAAAACAGCCAGGACCAAGTGCTTGTTGAGGTGAAACGTTGGATTAGTAGAAAATGAGTTAAGGCGGTTGTGAGGAAAGCATCTGAATCTCACCTATTCTCCTAGCTAAGTGATAGCCACTAGAAACTTTGTCTTTAAGGAGACAAACGTAATACTGTATCCAAAATAGTGCACAGGTGGTTATTAGTCCATTACTGCACGGCCATAAAATACTCAAGCCCAAAATGCTGAATTTTAATTGCGGCATTTCACAACATATATATGTTTGGGGGGGAGGGGGTTAGTGTGATAATAAATGTGGGGAATATTGGGGGGCTGCAGGGGTTCTCCCCCTGCATATATATGTAGCGAAACGGGTCTACAGGTGTGTCCAATACTGCGCTGTCCCTCTTATTTGTGTGCACTCTTGGGTGTGAAGAGCTGCATAATTGTTCTCTAGAAACATCAGACCTGTTAAAGATCAAACTATCGATAAACAAAACCTTTTTTAGAGATTCTTTTGGATACATGCACAGTGAGCACAGTGAACACTCCTGAATTTCCCCAAGGAGAGGTGTACCTATACCAATTCTCTGCCGACCCTTATGGACTGCGAGAAAAATATCCCCAGTCTAATGAGCACCACAAATGGTTGTAAAGGAGATTTTCTTTTCGTAGGGAATATCACCCCAAACCTTCCTTCTATTCTGTAGGAATTATTGGGAATATTTTTCCACACTTTTAATATGCCATCACGTGGCCGGCAGAGAATTGGTATAGGTACACATCTCCTTGGGGAAATTCAGGAGTGTTCACTGTGCTCATTGTGCATGCATCCAGATCTCAAGGTAAAGACCAAGCATAGGACTCAAATGCACACATTTTTCTCAAAGGAGTGAAAATCTCCTAATGTCCACATCCTAAACCCGCATTCTCTAGGTGTAGAGTGGTCACTCAGTTGTTTACGCGGTTTTCCTTGTTTTCTGTGGTACATATCTTTCATATGTTTTTCATCTAGTTTTATATAATGAGATCATTTTAAGAGTGCGAACATTTTTATGTTTAATCAAATTTGTAATTTTTATGTATGAAATTTGGTTATCAGATATACCATTTATTATTTATCCTTGGGTTCAGACACCTTTTAGTACATCTTCTTGTTGTAGAAAATATATCTTCTCCATGTGGTAAGAAGTGTACATTCCCCATAGCATGGTACATGCCGTTTGAGAATAGTGCCTCCAATGTATTCACTGACTGGGACTGAGATTCACCCAAAACAGACCATGTGGGCTCAGCCCCAGCAAAATAAGTTTTCCCTCGGAAAGGTTGTCACCTTATTTATTTATTTTATTTATATAAAGGAGGAACAGTGCTACTTTGATCACAAAAGGTCGTACAATAGATAAGAAATCAGATTTGATGGGAAGCAGTGAGCTTTCTATAATGGGGTAAGTTTGAGGGACATTCTGACCAGGTTGTGGAGGGGAGTAAATGGAACAGTCACCGGGGACAATACATAAGTGGACATACATAGATTAAGGACAACCAACACTTTCCACTAAGCCAGCAACCTCCCCAATCAGACAGGGAGAGTGCCAGTGCTTCAAAGGACAGGCTCTACAAGTTCAACAAAAATAAATTACATCAGGGTGGTAATTAACAGTGACTCTTTAATGTATGCAGACAGGAAAAGGGAGCAGGGTAGAGCGGCCCAGGAGAGGCCTTTGCAGCATAAGAGGAGATCCACCAGATTGGGAATGACTATGCCTCCCAAATGTCCTGTACCCGCTCGCTGTTACCTCTAGACAAATCACTCCGGTCAATAGGGTCTGAAAAAGCAGCCACGATTGGACATGTTACAGAAGGCTAGATGGGAACTAATCCACTTTAAAAGATTGCCTATTTAGGGGGTGAAACCACCCCGTCAGTTGAATCATTGTATGGCCTATTAAGAAGGATTACACCAGGAACTTTGTTGGGGTGGTGTGCTCCAAAGTTCTCTTCCATAGAGGCAAAGAGAAAGAACTCAAAGAAAAGGGCAAGTCTTTCCCTCAACAATCCAGCGAGGAACAGTTGGGGTGATATGTTGGCTGGCCAAGGCCAACCGTAAGCTGAGACCACTGGTACACAGTAACCTGCTCATGGGTGGTGACCGACCCTGCAAGTGCTCTCTAAAAACCTCACTGGCTGGGAAGTGCAGAGGAAGGATTTTCCTTGCCCCTGGAGACCCCTGACCAGGTCTCCCAGCAGCCAGAAGCCAAGAGAGATTCTGGACATGGTTTTCCAACTTTGATCAGTTTTCAAGCCAGCTTGACAGTCTCAAGGCACTTTTGAGCCACTGCATGTACTGCGAGATACCATTGACACTCAATGCTAATCGACCTGCCGAAAGCAATCATCCTGACCCGTCTTGACATTGACTGGAACCAGTGGAAGCCATTAACCTGCCCGTCTTTATACATTTTGATCTGCTGGAAGCCATGTCTGGACCCATCTAGATGCTGACTTGACCAAATGGAAGCCATTGGCACACCTGTCTCGACACAGACACAAACTGCTGGAAACAGTGTCTTGGCTTGTCTTGGTGCTGACTTGACCTGCTGGATGGCATCGACTAGACTTATCTTGACTCTGAATCAACTGAGGAACAACATCTAGAAGCCTGGTTCGATGCTGCTGAACACCAAGAACAAAAACTGAAGGAATTTGAAGTTGTCTTGTCCCCATTGTCTGCATTAAAAGGCCCTAGTGACTAGTAAGACCCCATTGTCTATCTTTTTAAAAGACATCTTTAGCGGGGGCGTGGCTTTGAGCCAAAATGGCTGGTGTGGCTCTCTTGGAGCTCCCGGCTCGCGCCATGCATCCAAGAATGAAACTTTAGTGAAAAAACGAGTTAAAAGCTACAAAAGGTCTTCTCCGACCCTCCAGATGTCGGAGTGCGACCGGAGACCCCTCCATTCCTGGGCCGCCACAAATGCGTGATGAAACGGTCGGTCCCCGCCACTAATGAACACAAGATGGCGGTCCGCCGTAGCCTAGGAGCGGGGAAGCGATTCCTGTAAGAACCACAGCCCACCGGCGGAGTTTCCAGCAGCACTCCCCACGGAGGAGCAGGTCCGTCACCCCGAGGCGGCTTCCTGACAACCCCAGAGCAAACCCAGCAACGGCGGTGAGGCGAGCGACCCGGATAGTGGCCCGTCCGGCGGCCGGCCAGAGCTGAGAAAGCAGCCCATCCCCCACACAGAGCCCGAAGTGGGGACCGAAGCCGCCGGAATAGCAGGGACCTCGGGCACGTCGGCTGGTCCACCTTCAACACCCGCATAACCTGCTGGAGAGGGCAGCGGGAGCAGGGACCTGAGGCAGCCGCGACCCGACACAGCGAGGGGGCGCAAGAGCTGCAGCTGAGGCACAGTGAGGAGACGGTCGGGTGCTGGCGGGCTGCAGCGGCCCGCTGCCGGACACTGCCTGGTTCCCTGAGCCTCCCCCCCTCCCCTGGCCCTGCACCCCTCCGGCTGCACACCAGCTGTGTCTATAACCCCGAGGCAGCCTCCCAACTGTCACGGAGCGGCCCCAGCGGCGAGGGAGCACGACGGCATGGGGAGCGGTCTGGGCATCGGCTGAGCAGGCGGACCCTCCCCAGCGCGGCTGAATCCCCGGGCCCTCCTGCTGTCCCCCGACTACTCCAAACTACCGACTCAAGCCATGGGAGAGGGCAGAAGTGGCAGAGATCTGCAGAGGCTACTACCCAGCACGGTAAGGAGGCGGTAGAGCCGGGCTTTGAAAACTGAAGCTGCGAAGAGGGCTCATAGTCGCTGCCTGCCGGGTTGGGGTGGAGGTGGGCAGCACGAGGAGCCATAAGCCCCGGTGGCAGCAGAGTCACAAAAAAGGACTAGTGAGGAGGGCCCATGAGCACTGGTGGCAACACGGCTACAAGAAAGACTGTCAAGAGCTGCAGCAGTTCAAGCAGCAGTATCCACCCCCCCTGGGAAGGGCCCATAAACCGGGTAAAAGGCACCCCTTACACAAGACGCCCACACACAGTGGGGGCCCGGGATCGCTTCATCTTGGGACCCACAGCACCCGGTGCTGCCAGGGCAGAATAACCACTAACTCAGCCCAATCAATAAGATCACAGGCGGGGGGTGCCCTGGCATGACCCATCAGACCGCGAACCCCCCCCCATATCCACGGAACACCAAGGGAGACCCAACGGGCCCTGAACCCTCAAGGGGGGGGCCCGAACAAACTTTCCCGGGCCGGCACGCGGTGGTGCGGGGCGTGCTTCTCGCCACTTCCTCTCCTCGCCCCTCCAGGAACAAAACGGGGGAGTTGGTACTGAGTGGCCTATCCCCGCCCGCACAAGTGCAATCAACATAACACGGAGGGAGCCCGCTGGGGGCCACTAACAACCTGGACACCAAACACCACTGACCCTGCTAATAGCCCCCCGGGGCTCTGAACCATCACCAGGACTCAGCAAGTCCCCTGTAACAGCCGTGTTAGAGATCAGCGAGGGGGGGGGGGCAGCCCCGAACTCTCATGACCCCCGGCTTTGGAACGGAGAATCGGGACCCCCAGGGACCCTCACTGTACAACGCACTATGTCCAGGCGGGGCGTGGCGGGGCAGGCCGCTCCACACACTCCAACCAACACATCAGCCACTGGGGTGCAGTAAGGTGGTGCAACACAGAGGCTCCGACCAATACACAGCAACTATCTGGGCCCCAGTGAGTGACTGATCGGGGCTTGATGCAACATATCAGTCTGGAGGATCGGGCCCACCAGACCCCAGCAAGCCAGGCAACCCAGAGTGCCAACTGCGCCAACAAACAGCGAGCCATCACGGGGAGAGACTGCCAGGACCCTTATAACTCCCCCATCTGATCCAGGTCAGGGCCACTTGGGACCCACCAAAACAAGAGAAATCCTCCCTCAAGGCATCACAAGTGCAATCCTCCCCTCCAAATATGACGAAAGTGCTCAAAGCCACGAAACAAACAGACATTTCTACCCTACTGGCAACCCCGAGCACAGACAAGCCCAAAAGGGGAGATCAGCCAGAGACCATGTCCGCAAACCCACACGCTGAAGCGGACCCTGCCACCATGGCACAGACAGTAACCAAATTGGACCTGCAGGAGCTCTTGCAAGCCCTCACAAAAGAATACCAGAAGGGCACAGAAGAAGTCATGGGAAAGATTACAGCTCTAGACAAACGGGTGGGGGAAGTGGAGACAAGAACCGAAGAGGTGGAGGCGACCCTGTGCGAACACGGGCACGAGATTGGCGAAGGTTCAGACAGAATCACAGCACTCGAGGCCGATGCGAAGCTATGGAATTAAGGCATGAGGATGCCGAAAACCGCTCTCGCCGGAATAATATCCGCCTAAGGGGAATCCCGAACACAATCTCGGACGCTGACCTGCCCCGCTATGTCAACGACCTATTCTGCTTCATCATAACCCTCCCCGATGACACCCCACTGGAGCTGGACAGGGTACACCGAACAAGGACCAGAGCGAACACAGCTACCCCGCCGGATGTCCTAGCCAGAGTGCATTTATACAAAGTTAAAGAGGAAATCATGAGGGAAGCCAGGGACTCCCCCCACGTCCTCTTCAGAGACGCTTCTATCTCCCTATACCAGGACCTAGCTGCCATAACACTAGCCAAAAGAAAGGCCCTACGACCCATCACGGACTGGCTCAGGGAAAAGAAAACCCCTTACCACTGAGCTTTCCCCGCGGCCTTAGCGTTCTCCTGGGAAGGAAAACCTTGCTTGATCCACACCCTGCAGGAGGGAGAGAGGCTTCTAAATCCGGACCCAGAAGACGACATCCAAGCCGGGGATACATCAGCCCGGACACCCCGAACAAGGAGCGCTGACCCCTCCTGGACCAAAGTGGTAAAACGCCGAAAACTCCGGGGATCACCAATCAAGAACAAGCCAAATGGCTAGAACTGGGCGCACCGCCCAACAAAGAGTTAAGGATAGAGATGCCGAACAGAAGCCCAGGAAAGGGGACAATACGATCTTGGAACATCAGAGATGCACCGTTTCACCAAATAACAGTTGAGGCACTGTTGCCTCCAAGTTACAAGGATGTGTTGGCCCAGCCGGATGCCCCGTTGGCAGATAGCTGACTTTAATGGCCTTAAAGACTTGGATTGTTTTGGGGGGGGGCTCAGAACCGGGGGACAGCGATCAAAAGGCCAGCACTACACAGGGGAACCAAAGCACCGGAGGTATCGCAGCAAGGACAGCCCAAAGAACACAGAAGCAACACCACCCCAAGAGAAGAAGACCACTAAGGAACTAACCATGATAACGTGGAACGTGCAGGGGCTGAACTCACCTAGAAAACGGAAATCGGTGGAGCAGAGACTGAGCTACCTAGAAGCAGACATTGCGTGCCTCCAAGAAATGCATCTCCTGCAGCCGGATGAAAAGAGAGCAAACTTCCGCCAATACCCCACAAAATTCTTTGCCTCTTCTGGCCAAAAAAAAAGGGGAGTAGCCATACATATAGTGCAGCTAACCCAAATTTTGATTAAACGCGACCCAGCAGGGAGATACATATTGCTCAAGGGACTCCTGATAGACCTACCGATCACCATAGCAGCAATATACGCCCCAAATACCAGGCAGGACAGCTTTCTCAGCAGTATTATCCCCACGATCACCTCCTTCACAGAAGGGCGCCTCCTAATTGGAGGACACTTCAATCTCACCCCAGACCCTAATACAGACAAGATGCTTCTGCCCTCCAGGGAGGACTTCTCCCGGGCACTGGGAATGTCAGTATTCCTGAGGGATACAGGCACCGTCGACACCTGGAGATTGGCTCACCAGGGAGAGCGAGACTACACATTCTATACCCACGTACATAGAGGCTATTCAAGGATAGATCTTCTGCTAATGACTAGCGCACTCTTCCCCTGCATTGAGGACATACAAATTGGCCGCAGAGTCATATCCGATCACGCCCCAGTCATAGCCAAGTTGCAAGTCGAAGGCCTTCCCACCCCCCCGCAGAGAGCCTGGATCCTCCAAGATTACATCCTAGCAGACACTGCATCAAGCACCGAGCTGCAGGACTCCCTGGCGAACTACTTCTCAGAGAACTCAGCCAAAGGCACCTCGGAAGCCATTGTCTGGGACGCAATGAAGCCAGTCATCAGAGGGGTGGTGATCAACTGCGGAGCAGAACAGAAGAGAAGGCACCAAATCCAACTCGCCAAGCTAGAGGCAGAAGTGGGCGAAATAGAAGCACGATACAAAGCCCGCCAATCCGTCAAAGTAGGCAGAGAACTTAAAAAAGCGAAGACAAACTGGAAATGCACCTGGCAGACCAAACGGCCCGAGCATTAGCCTACACAAAACAATTCACTATATAAACAGCAAGAAAGCCAACCGCCTGCTGGTCCAGAAGCTGAAGAAACTGCACTCCCGAAACAAGATACTAACGCTTCAAGACCAAGGAGGTAGACTCAGCTGCACAGAAGCGGAGAAGATGGAGATCCTCACTAAACACCACAAGGGGATCATGTCATGCCCTGCCACAAGCAAGGAATCACAAGCCCAATACCTGCAATCAGTCCGGCGAGACCTCCCCACCCTCGCAGCTCAACACCATGGAACTACCAATCTCCGCCGAAGAAGTAGCGGAAACAATCCAGTTTCTGAAAAACACAACCCCAGGCCCAGACGGTCTGACCGCCCAATTCTACAAAAAGTTCTTCTACATCCTGGCCCATCGCCTTGCCTCGTTATACAACACTTTTTTGGACTCCGGCTCCGTCACCCCCTCCATGGAGGAGTCCCTAACGGTTCTGATACTAAAACCAGGAAGAAACCCGGAGCTCTGCTCCTCATACAGACCTATCAGACTACTGAATAACAATGCAAAAATCTTCTTTAAAATCCTAGCAAGCAGATTAGCAAAACACCTCCCAGAACTGATCCACCCAGACCAGGTGGGATTCATCCCAGGGCGAAGCACCTTTGATAACAACAGGCGCGCCCTAAACATCATCGAATCTGCAGGCAGAACGGGCGTGCAAATGGCAGTCCTGTCGCTAGACGCAAACAAAGCATTCGACATGCTAGACTGGGGATACATAGAGGAGGCCCTAAAGCACTTTGGCATCAGCCCAAAGTTCCGGAAATGGACCCTGGCCAACTATCAGCACCCAACCACAGCGGTGAGGGTAAACAGCAGCAGATCATTCAGAATCCATATCACCAGAGGCACGAGGCTGGGTTGCCCGCTATCCCCGCTCATCTTTGCATTATCCATGGAGCCGTTCGCCAGCAGAGTTCGCCAAAATCCCTTAATAAGCGGGCTATCGGTTAGAGGAGAAGCATACAAGATAGCTCTATACGCAGACGACGTCCTACTATCCGTGACCAAGCCTAAATTATCCCTGGAAGTGCTCTGGAACGAACTGGCCAACTTTGGAGCGGTGTCAGGGTTCTCAATTAACCTCGGAAAATCCACGGCCCTGGGAATCAACATCCCGGGAGACACGATAAAATCACTAGCCACCAATCACCCCATTCAGTGGACCAACTCGCACTTCACCTATCTGGGGGTAAAGATACCAAAGAAAATAGAAGAAGCATACAAGTTAAATTTCCCCCCGTTGTTCAAGGAGCTCCAGGCGGACCTAATAAGATGGCAAAAACAAGAAGTGTCATGGCTGGGAAGAATAACGGCAGTAAAAATTAATCTGGTACCAAGGCTGCTCTATCATTGCCAAGCCCTTCCAATCTCCATCCCTAGGAAGGACCTGCTGAAGCTCCAAACAAATATCATGAAATTTATCTGGGAGGGTAAGAAGCCGCGAATAGCGAGAAGGGTGGTGACGAGGATTAAGTGATCGGGAGGCCTGTGAGCCCCAGAAATAGAGAGATACTGCCTTGCCGCCCAACTATCACCAGCGTTTAACTGGAATCTAACTACCAACAAACCCCGCTGGGTGAAACTAGAGGAGGACTGGTGCGAAGCCCTCCGGAAGCGCTCCCACACATCATTAGACCCATTGAACCCCCAAGAGAGGGGCACCTGACTGCAACAAAGAACACAGTTGAGAGTTGGAGTAAGGCAGCCAGGCGGTGGAACCGCGGAAGCACAATAGGCCCCCTATCCCTGATCTGGGACAACCCGGACTTCACCCCCGGAATAACGCCCAAAGACTTTAATCACTGGAAAATGGGAGGGCTAAAGCATGTGGGAGACTTTTACGAGGAGGGAGCCCCACTAACTTTCGAAGAATGCAAGGTGAAATTCGGGGTGCCGGAAACAGAAAGATTCCGCTACACTCAGATCTGACACTGGCTCTCGCACGAGCCCATGAAAAGGGCTGCAGAGAGCTAACGGCGCTGGAACAAACACTCACAACGACCGCCCCCAGAGGGAAACATCGGCCCTATATGGACTACTAGACAGAACTGATCTCGACAAAAAGGCGGCATACATGGAAAAGTGGGAAAGGGACATCGGCAGGACAGTTGAAAGGGAAGAATGGGGACACATCTGGACCAGAATGCAGAAGAGTTCGAAGTGTGTCACCAACAAGGAAGGGGCGATCAAAACCTGCTACAGATGGTATTTAACCCCAGAAACTCTGAACAAGAGCAACCCAGCTATCTCTCCACTATGCCGGAGAGGATGTACAGACACAAGCACGCTATTTCACTTGCTCTGGTCATGCCCAATGTCCGTTAAATACTGGAAGGAAATCCTGGACCTAATTAAGCAGATCACAGGCCTACCGATTCCATGGGACCCAGGAATAGTCCTATTGGGCAGAACAGGGGAGGGCCAATTTACACTTACCGGTAACTTAGCAAGCCTGTGCACACAACCTCTCACGGCGGCAAAGATAGCCATAGCAAGACTATGGAAACACCCAGAGGGTCCTGCTGTGAGCCTGTGGTGGGCCAAATGTTGGGACATCACAGCCACAGATAAAATAACCGCCATCCGCCTGGGGAACAGAAAACAAGTTTTTTGACACCTTGGCCCCCTTCCTAGACTACGCGGAACAATTCTTGGGCATGGCAAGAAAACCACCGCCCCTCCGCTGGATGGACAAATACGACTAAAATAATCTAAAGACCAGTCCCGTGGCCCACATCGAAATCGCCACTCCAAGTGCCACTAATCTGGGATCAGGAACAGCAGAGGGCAAGACGAACTAACAGAAACACCTAGCCTCAGTCAAGTTCTAGCCAAAACCTCCCCGCAAAAGATAATCAACTAAAACAGTTCCCCCCAAGGACTATGGCACCCCCGATGGTCAGTCCCTCGATGTTCCCCCTTTTCCCCCTACTCCCACCTAATTAGGTTTTGTTTATGTTTATGTTTTGGTTTAACATGCTCATTTCGAAATGAACTATGCAATAAGTGAATTAATGCACCTGAGACACTATGTTTATTGACAAAATCAAATAAAAAGAATGTTGGAAAAAAAAGACATCTTTAGTGAACCTGACATTGCTGCTGAAATAGTTTCTTGCACACTACTCTTTTCAAACCCAGAGTACCCACATTCATTATAAAGTCTGAATATTCTGTGTCTTCTCCTTCAGGGGTGTGTTATTGTGTTTTTGATTAGTGGGTTTGCATTTTTAGTTTAATTCAAGTATCCTGTTGCAATAGAACCTTTATTGTACATTGTTTTATTTTGGTGCCACAGTACTATTATTGTTTGGTCTTGTGTGCTAGTTCACAAAGTACAAAGTGCATCCTGTGCTAAGCCATGTTACCTGAAAGAGACTAAGGAGGCATACCTGTCAGGCTGTGCCCGTCTCACCTTTATGATTGGGATCACTGTTGGTTTAGTGGTGGTGTGGGGCAGAGTAGAAATTATATTCCCTGCTCATGCCTGTACTTCTGTAGGGCAGCAGTCATTTTGTCACACTGGTGGTGAGCGGTTGGATCCGGCACAGGCTGCGCATACAGCTTAGACAGCCAAAATAAAAGAATGCACAAGCAATGTTAGAGACACTGCTACGTAATTTATTTGCACAATGGAATTGAACATGGATTCTGTGAAGGGCTAGCAATCCAGCGCCATTTGCGATCTAAGTCAGTAAAGGGGACTCCACCAAGGCAGTTAGATTATTGAACTCAAAGTGGTGAAAAGCCTCCAAGCTTTTGAGGAAGCAATGGTGCGGGAGGAGTCCCAGTTGGTGGTTAGTGAACTTGAGCCGCTAAGCCAGATAACCATTCTCGTGTGGGGCATGGTGGTAGTGCATGGGGACATTGATAGTGATAGCTGTTCCCACCCTTTTTACCCAAAGGGCTGGTAGCGTGCCCAAAAGATCCTGAGTCTAAGCTAGGTCCCAAGCTTCAGTTAGGTCTGCGTCTGAGCCAGGTTCCAGGGCAGTCTTACTGGAGCTGACCTAATTGCTAGAATGCTCTTTTTTGAAGAGAGCAGGATCACCCCAGTGGAGCAAACACAGAGATACCACACAGAAACAGAAGGACCAAGTGATGTTAGAACTGTGCATGCTATACCTTGAGGAGAAAAGGAAGACCTAAAGACATACCTCTGAGGTGGAGGAAAGTGCTTAAAGCAATGACACCCAAGGAACGCCATGGTGCCACAAACTCAAGGATTTAGTCCAGACATTTGAGGTGGGGAAAGATATCTTTGACTGGTTTGAAGAACTATAATTAGCCTTCCAGCTTCAGGAGGTGGAGGAAGGATTGTGCGGTGCATCCCTCATGAACTGCTCACAGACTCAGGGCACTGTTGTCATCATTCAGTTAGCTCCCGAGGAGAAGCCTATTTATTCAAAAATGAAGGCCGCCATCTTCAGAAAGCTTTGTAAGCAGGGGTGGACTGGGAACCAAAGGTGGTCCTGGAAAACAACTTTCAAAGTGGCCCCATATTACACATTTTCAGCAAGCCCAAACCTTTTCCTACGAGAAAATGTGGAAATAGAATAGGTTACCACACATAGGAGTCCCAGGGTGCAGAGGCCTATCGGGAAATCTCCAGAGTTCCCTATATGCCAGTCCACCCCTGTTTGTAAGAATCCAGAGCAACACCTAAGGAGTTTTAGAGAACTCACCAAAAGGAGCAACCACACCTTTGTCTTTGAAGTCTCTGAAAGAATTAGAGGAAATGTATAATTTGGTTGATTGCATGTATATTCCCAAAACTTGTGGGGCAACATCTACTGGACAAGAATATCATAGACCCTAGGAAGTTTGTAAAAGATGCCGAAAGGTATGTGAGTACTCAAATATAGAAAAGGGTTCAGGCGAGTAAACCCAAAGCATAAGAAAGGGCTTCTGTTAGAAGTAAGCAAATGGAGGGCAAGGACAAGGATTTTCACCTTTCTTCCAAGAAAAGCCCCCCAAATAAATGATGGGAAACCCCAGCCACATGACTTGTCAGTGCCCACAGAAAAGAAGAGTGATCGTAAAACCGGGTACCTATACCCTCAACACCCAAAGGAGGTTTTCTGCATGTGGACCTGACCAATAGGAAAGGAGATCCAGACTGTAAGGGTAGACACAAATAGGGCATAGTCAGTGCTGGGCTCATGGAGGAGGACATCTTAGAAAATTAAATCCCACTGGGACAGGGACTGGCAAAATGTTCCCTAGTGACCGACTGAGTGAGGAAGGAACCGGGTCCCCAGAGGAGCACCCGATTCCCAAAAACACTCAGATCTTTTTGGAGCATGTCTTTATCAAGGCGAACAAAGCTCCTACATTGTGTGACACAGCAGCTAATCGTACCGCTGTGAGGTGACATCGGGTGCACGATGGGCAGTATGTCCAAAGCTCAGAATGCAGTATCAAAGCATTTAATGGCTCCAGCCAATGCTGACTTGCAATGGTTGAGTTTAGCTGGTAGGGGGAACCTCCAAGCACTGCACAGCAGTAAAAGACTCAATTCCAGTAGACTGTTGTGGATTGACCATCATGATCTTGAAATAATCGCAGTAGCCACTAGATCTAAGGCTAAGGAAGCAGCCAGAGAAGAAGCACTTGAGGCCTTGGGCTCTGAGATTCTTTCTGCTGAGAGACCTAATACCCTGGCAGTGCCTTGTCTGGACCCCAAGTCCGCTGAGATGCCGGCTCCTTCAGGAGAGGGCCTAGTGGAAACTAATGGGCCTACTCCCGTAGCATAGGATTCAGCGATTGTCATGTTCCCGAGGGGTCGTTGGTCTCTGTGGCACCGCTGGTGGCGTATTAGGGCTGTGTGCAGTCTAGGCTATGCAGAGTACTTCGTCTTGGCTCCGCCCCCTCATGTCGATGGAAGGCGTTATCTGGAGCTCTTGCCAGACGAACAGCGCGTTGCTACTCCAGTTAACGAGTGCTCTGTAAATTAGCATTCTTGTATTTTCATGTACTGTCCTTCCTGGCTATTTGTCTATTTCTTGACTTTCTTTCCTTGGCAGCCGTCAGATCTAACTAACACGATCCCTCATGTGTTTGCCATCGTGGACTATTCCCTGTTGCAACAGATGCCGGCCAGTTGCTTAGCAACGGTTCGTAGCTACAGAATAATCTTTCTCCCAAGCACGCGTCTTAACAGTTCCGATCTCTTGCTAACACTCTTGTGCCTTCATTAGGCTGGTACGGCAGCAGCGATTCATTCACCATCCGAACACAGTTTCCAAACATCCGTTTCACACACGGACAATACAGAGGTAGGATCTTGTTCTATTCTGCTCACGGCTTCCCTCTGCTCTCCTCCATTACCCACCAGACAGTCTGCCTCTGTCTCTTCCGCTCTACAGAACGACTTTCGGTGTACTACTACCCGGAACACTAGACCTCAAGGAGGTAGTTTGAACTCAAGTGATCTGTTTCGGCATAAGCATAGTCGCACAGTCACTGGCAGCTGCATATTCCACATCCCCACCTACTAGGTAAAGGAGTGGGCTTTTGAATCTCATGCAGTCCTCGCTCTTTAGAACCAGCTTTGAACTCAGATTACCACAAATCAACACTCCAGCTCCTGAAGACTCCACTGCACCATGTTGCCTGACCCGAGGACATCTCCCGGCAGGGTTTTCTTCCCCAGAGGGTTTCCCTGGGAGTTCTGCTCCACTCGCTTCTGTCGTACCTGAAGGGGAGGAGCAGAGACACTCAGGGAATTTTTTCTCAGCTTCCAAGACGCTGCTAGATCCAGGTTAGTGCACAACTAGATGGTATATGCTCATATTTGCAACTTGGGTTCTGACAGATAGCAACACCTATTGATTGCACTAGCATGGATCAGCAGATGCAGCAGCTAGTTGCTGCTGTTCAGTCTTTAACAGCAGAAGTACAAGGATTAAAGCAAGAAAATGCAGTTTTAAGACAACAGAGGGTCCAAGCCCCAAAAAGTTCAGAATTGCCCCCAGGTCCGTTACCAGGGGGAAAGTTCGATGGAAATCCACATAAACTTAAGGAATTCATTGCATACTGCACTGTTCAATTTGCCTTTAAAGCCTTGTTTCTTCCTACAGGACGAGATAAAGTTGAGCATATGATTTCCCATCTGTCGGGTTCTCTATTGGTCTGGGCCACAACCCTTGTTACCACAAACAACCCGATATTGGACTCATACCCTGCCTTTGTACACAGTCTGAGAAACATGTTTGGGAGACAAAAGATTACAGTTGCATCACAAGAACATCTCTTGGACTTCAAACAAGGATCTTTGGACCTTCTAACATACATCACCCGATTCAAACAAATGGATTCCGAGACCGTGTGGCCAGATGACGCTCTGATCACATTATTCCGAAGAGGGCTACCAGAAGAGCTAAAATATGAGGTTTCTAGGGTTCCCAGATCTGTCAATTTAGCCGAAATGATATCCCTCGTAATGCAACTAAATTATTGTCTCCAGGAAAGACATAGTGAGCGGTGTAAGGGTTGACCGCCCAGGTCGGCTCCCGAAGCTTCCATTATTCACTCTAAAACCTGAACTCGGGAAGAACCTATGCAGTTAGGCATAGCCCGAGGCCCTTTAACAGCAGAAGAGTGCGCCCGCAGATGCTCACTAGGGTTATGCATGTATTCTGGGGCCAACAACCATCTGGTTAGAGTATGCCCAATTGCTCTTTCCAGATGTTTGGGAAACGCAGGAGCCCGGTCGTAGGGGGAACCACGACTCTGAAAGGCTCTCCAGTTCACCAGAATCCATGGCAACAAATCCTGAAGAACAAAACCCAGACGCTCCATGATTGTTCTATTAGTAACCTTCCTGTGGGGAGTTTCTAAAGTTGAAAACATCCCAGCCCTGGTGGATAGCGGGGCCGCTGGAAACTGTGTGGATGGTCAATGGGCCCACAGTAAGGGCCTTCTCTGAACTACCAAGGACATATCCATCTCAGTAGAAAGTGTTCATGGGAGCCCGCTTACCTCCGGTCCCATTTGAGAACAGACTCTGCCTCTACAGATGAGGGTCGCCTCACACCTGGAGACTATCACATTCGATATCATCAGGGCCGCTCACTATCCTGCTATTCTTGGTATTCCTTGGCTCCGATTACACAATCCCTTTGTTAACTGGTCGGCAGGGACATTTTTTCTTGGCTCCGAGTACTGCCTGTCCCACTACTTGTCTCATACATCCCTTGGGTTTTCAGCCCCGTCGTCTTCCACTCCTCCACCTACTACAAAATCCACCATACTCAACCATATTAGTGAGATCCCTGAACCCTACCAACAGCATCAGGGGGTGTATTCCACAACACAATTTTCTGTATTACCCCCACAACAGAGGGATGATTGTGCTACAAAGATCTTACCGGATCAACCCATCCATTTTGGTCACATGCACATCCTCTCAGCCAAAGAAAAAGCAGTCTTGAAGGAGTACTTATGGATCAATCTTCAGAACGGGCTCATAGCCGAATCCACGTCCCCCGTAAGAGCTTCTCTTCCGAGTTCCTCCCTTGCATTGACTTCCATGGTCTCAATAAGAGCACCATACCGGATCGCTATCCAATGCCTCTAATTCCGGACATCATTGAAGCCGTAAAGGGCTCAACCATCTACATGAAACTGGATCTTTGGGGTGCGCATCATCTGATCCGTGTGAAAACAGGTGATGCATGGAAGACCGCCTTTTGCACGCCCTTTGGGCATTACGAGTATAGGGTTATGCCCTTTGGTGTATCTAATGCCCCGGCCATTTTCCAAAGGTTCATGGACCGTATTTTTTCGGACATCTTGCTACATTACAAATTCATCTATTTAGATGATATCTTGATCTTCTCTGCATCTGCATAAGATCGATCATGTACGCCATGTGCAGGAAGTCCTTCGGAGATTACAATGGGAACATCTGTACTGCAAACTCGAAAAATGTGAGTTTCATCAACCGCAGGTCACTTATCTTGGTTACACCTTGTCCACCCAGGGAATATCCATGGACCCAACTAAGGTAGCCACAGAGGTGGATTGGCCATCTCCCACCTCAGTGAAAGACATTCAATGCTTCCTGGGGTTTGCAAACTTTTATCGAAAGTTTGTCCCAGGATTTTCATCTGTCATTTGGCCCATTACTAATCTGCTAAAAAAGGATGTTCAGTTCCTATGGTCCCCCGATGCCCAGAAAGCGTTTGAGAACGTGAAATCCAGGTTTATTCAAGCCCCCATTCTGATCACACCTGATTAGGATAAAAGATTTATCGTAGAATCTGACGCCTCTCATTACGCTTTAGGGGCAGTATTACTCCAGGAAACAGAACAGGGAGATGAATGTCCAGTGGTTTATCTCTCCAGGACTCGGACTCCAGCAGAACTCAACTACCATGTTTTAGAAAAGGAGTTGCTGCCCATCAAAAAGGCCTTTGTTGAATGGCGACACTTGTTGTTAGGTGCTACTTTTCCCATCGAAGTAAGAACGGATCATCACAACTTGAAAGCACTACAGTATGCCCAGACACGGAATAGCCGACAGGCACGGTGGGCACACTTCTTTTCTCCATTCAAATTTGTTTTCACTTTCATCCCGAAAGGGTCAATCTGCGCACATATGCCTTATCTCGGAAGGAACCCTTAGGCTCCTTGCAATTTTGCACCAAACGACTCTTTCCTGAAGCGGTCTTTGTACATGCCATTTCTAATCTGTTACAACAGATTGAAACTGTGTCAAACTTCGATTAATAAATGGCATGCAAACATAAACCGATTTGCACAAAGCATAAGTGAAAGTCCTCCAACCTGTCCCAGGCACTGCAGCTTAGATGAAAGGAGAATTTACCTACTCACCCCTCCCTGTACCTGACCGAAGGGCAGGAGCAGAGTGGGGATTCCAGGAAAACCCTTGTGGGGAAGGAAACCCTGTGTTGGTTGAGTGCAGGGGTCTCGAGGTTCCGGACGGGAAATGGCGTCCTAGATGCAGTTCCTCTGCAAGGTCGTTAGGATGATACTGAAAGGTAAGGAACAAGGTAAGTATGAAGTTGGAAAATCTCTGTTTCCCAATTCGAATCAATTTCAATGTTTACCCTAGGAAGAAGAGCTATCTCCCACTCTTCTTAATGGAAGGGCTGGAGCTTCTGTGACAACCAAAGGAGTTATTGCCTCGTGAAACCTATGCAGAAGGAGAAGTGTGAGAAAAAGCGAGCAAGATGATGTCTGACGTAATGAAAATTAGATGGAACCCTACCGTGTGTAAACAATGAGTTCTGAAGCAGAGAGAGGCTGATGTAATCGGAAGAATTGGGGGCAACGCAGTCTGGGAGATGTAGTCCGTAAGTGGGGAATGTTGAATCTGCGTGACTGCCATTTGGAGAAAGAACAGAGTGGGTCGAGCGGGAGGAGATGGTGTCTGAGGTAAGCTGACCCTATTGAATTTAACCTACCCGTTTGGACGGATACTTTTGAAAGTGATCATGAATCAGACTGCCGAAAGTGCATGGTTGGTCGCGGGAGTCTAGCGACGCAGCTGAGTGAAAAAGAGAGAAAGATAAGGATCAACAAGACAGATAGAATGTACGATCTTCAAGGGAATAGAAATATGTCTCAGGAAACAAACAGACTCACAGAGCGCGGCCACCAACACAGTAGCAAAGCGAAGTTGGTCTGGCTGGACTGTCTGGAGTACGTCCATAGCAGCCGGGGGCTGAGCCGTGACTAAAGGTTCCTGGTGGATGTATGAAACGCTGCCTAGTGATGGTGGTGCCATCTTGGGAGAAACTCTGTGTATTACGGGCACATGCCTCCAGCAATGTCACAGAGACCAGCGACGGTGGCTCGGCATTACAGTATGCCCCCACCCCCGATGGGGAGAGATACCCAGCTTGCCCGGGTGACAAAGATGAAAGGCACGCGCCAGACGTGAAGCATGAACAGCAGAAGCGGGTTCCCAAGTACGTTCAGCAGGGGAATACCCCTTCCAATCCACGAGGTACCGAAGAAAACCCCGATGATACTGAGAATCACATACCAGCCACTTCAAATTCAGGGCCATAAGCAGTCAGCACCGGCAGAGGTTTAGCAGCAATGGTTTGATGAAAGTGGTTGCAGACTCCCATGTTTCGCAACTAAAACCGGAATACTGAATGGATGCAAACCCAAAGGACAGGAAGCCGAAGGCGAAATGCTGCAGACCCCTTTTGTTCCATGACCCGAAAGGGGTCGAAATATCTGGGTGACAACTTGGAAGCGATCAAATGACGTGGGAGTCTGACGTGGGAGTCTGATGCCGATCTGCACATTTCTTCACCCTCTTCTGTGATTCTTGGAGCGCAGCAATGGGCCGACTGATGACCCTGCCGGATGTTGTCGATCAGCTTATCAACATTGGGAAATGCGGAGGCCGGAGGAACCAGAGTTGGGAAAATCGCTGGTTGAAATCCATATGTACAGTAGAAGGGACTGGATTTGAGGGAGGAATGAGAAGAATTATTATAGGCAAATTCAGCTACTGGTAGGAGTTCCTTACAATTGTCCTGGGCTGCAGAAATGTAACAACAAAGATCCCCTTCCAGTGTTTGGTTCAAACGTTCTGTCTGCCCATTCGTCTGTCGGTGACCGTCTATCGGTGATAACTGGAACTGAATGCATGCAAAATGCCGAGAATGGAGCAACCCCGCTTCCAGTATCGGGAGGTATACTGAGAGTCTCGGTCCGAGATGATCGTCTCAAGAAGGCCATGAAGTGAGAAGATGCGGTCTATGAAAATCCATGCCATTTGGGCAGCGGGTGGGGTGAGACTCCAGGCAACGGACCGAAATGTGCCAATTTGGTGAAAGAGTCAATGGTGACCATGACGGCAGTACAGTCATCTGAAGAAGGTAAGTCGACTATAAAATCGGTTGATATCACTTGCCAGGGTTTGTCCCGTATCGGCATCTACACCAACTTTCCCACTGGGGGAATGCGAGGGGTCTTTGTCTGTAAGTGCCCGATGCCCTGCAGCAAGAGAATCGTGACATAAACGTAGCACTTCAGCTTGAAGGGGCTCAGAAGGGACGTATACTCTAAGAAAATTGGTAACAACATGAACAAACAAGGCTTTTGGGAAGATTGGTTCTGACTTGAAGCTGGAGAATGAGATCAGATATTTTCTGGACAATGTGTATGCCTGGAGATTCACTGTACCTGGAATGAAGGTGAAGGTAATTCTGTAGGGAGAAAAGAAATTAGCCCAGCGGGCTTGTCAACTGGTGCGGGTTTGTACATATTGTAATGCATGGAGATTATGATGATCCGTCCTTACTTTTACTGGAAATTTGGCTCAGAGTAAAAGATGTCTCCATTCCTCAAAAGACCTCTTGATGGCTAGGAGTTCTTTTTCGAGGACAGTGTAATTTAGTTGGCCGGGGATAATGTCTTTGACAGGTAAGCCACTGGATGTTTTCTTCCTTGTGTATCAGCCTGGAGCAGGACTCCTCCTAAGGCGTGATGGGAGGTGTCTGACTCTATCATAAACTTTTTATCTTGATCCGGGGTGACCAGAATGGGAGCGTCAGTGAATAACTTCTTTAGCCTTGTGAAGGCTTGTTGGACTTCCTTTGACCAAAGGAAGCAAACTCCTTTTTTCCAAAGAAAAGTCATGGGCCGAGTGAGAGCCGAGATGTTTGGGATAAAGCGCCTATAAAAATTGGCAAGGCTGAGAAATTGTTGAATGTCCTTAACCGAAGAGGGAGTTGGCCAGTCTAATACAGCTGATATCTTCTCGGGATCCATGGCAATTCCTTCTGCTGACAGGATGTACCACAAATATCCCACCTGCCTTTGATCAAACTCACACTTCTCCAATTTACAGAATAAGTGGTTCTGTTGCAGGCCGTGTAGAACCTCTCATACATGTTGCACGTGTTCTGATGCGGTAGAAGAAAACACTAAAATGTCATATAAATATACTATTACATAGTGTAATGAGGTGTCTGCGAAAAGGTGATCCATAAATCGTTGGAAGATATCAGGGGCATTTGATAATCCGAAGGGCATGACCCGGTATTGAAAATGTCCAAAGGGGGTACGGAAAGCCATCTTCCATTCATCGCCTTGTTTTATACGGATTAAATGGTGAGCTACTCGGAGATCCAACTTAGTATATAGTCTGGGATAGTTATTTTGTTTAGACCGTGAAAATCGATGCAAGGGTGAAGTTCCGATGTATTCTTCTTCGGGATGAAGAAGAGGGAAGCTGCTGCTGGTGAGGTGGATTCTGAGATCAGACCGTTTTTGAGATTTGTCTGTAGGTAATCCTTAAGTACTTCTTTTCCCTTGGCTGAGAGGATGTACATTCGGCCAAATGGCAATGGGTTGTCTGGGATCAGGTCGATGGCACAATCATCTCTTCAATGAGGCAGGAGTTCTGAATACTCAGTTGTAGAAAAGACCTTGTGGAATTGTTGGTATGGTTCGGGACGGCCTGATATCTGGTTGAGCATGGTGGTTCCCGTAGGGTTAGAACGAGGGTTGGATGCGGGAACTTGTTCTCCAGATCCTACAGCCAGACAATGTTTAAGACAATGCTCAAACCTAAATAGAAGGGACCAGCCGGCGAGTTGATGAACTATGTTCTCACAGCCATGGTAGCCCCAAGATAACTGGATAATGAGCTGCCTTAATAATGTTCAGCACTGGCTGGACTGTCTGAAGTAACGCCGTAGGAGCTGGGGGCAGAGCCATGACTGAAGGTTCCTGGTGGATGCATGAAACGCTGCCTAGTGATGGTGGCACCATCTTGGGAGAAACTGTGTATTATGAGCACATGTCTCCAGTGATGACACAGAGACCAGCAACGGCGGCTAGGCATTACAAACTGATACACAGACTCATGAAGCTGAATGTGTACAACTGGTTCCAAGTACAAGTTACAAAAAGCCAGGGGATGCTATTTTCGGGATCAGCAAGTATACCTCCCTACTGTGAGTCTCCAGCAAGAAATACTTCGACTCTGTCATGATACTCGTGCAGCAGGACATCGAGGAATACACAATACCACAGAGTTGATTCAAAGACATTTTTGGTGGTCTTCGTTGTGCTCAGACGTACACGATTATGTCGCCTCCTGTAAGATATGTCTCCAATCAAAAACACCCAGGGACCCCCCTTTTGGGCAATTAGTGCGAATGACCATCCCAGAATGTCCTTGGAAGATTATATCAACCAGTCTTGTCGTGGATCTACCGCCTTCACAGAGACTGACGGCAGTGATGGTCACCATTGACTACTTCACAAAGCTCAATCACTTGTGCCTCTACCGGGTGTCCCCCCCCAACCCCACAGCAGCACAAATGGTTTGCTTATTTATACATCATATCTTTTCATGGCATGGATGACCTGATACCATAGTGTCCGACAGAGGTTCTCAATATACTTCTCGGTACTGGCAACAGGTTTGTTCCATTCTCGACATTAAGCGCGCCTTGAGCTCAGGGTTTCACCCCCAGACGAATGGTCAGACGCAGCGGTTGAACCAGACTTCATAAGGGTATCTGCGTTGCTTCGTTTCTTCCGCTCAGGATAACTGGTCAGAACTGCTTTATTTAGTTGAGTTTGCTTAAAATAATGCTTCTCATTCGGCCTTGAAGACCAGTCCGTTCTTCAGTACATATGCCTACCACCCTGCTCGTTTTCCGGTGGTTTCCCATACAGCAACTCGATTGACAATTTAATATATCAGATCCAAGCAGGACATAGAACAGCATGCATGGCTTTGCAGGATGCTCAGGAACGTGTCAAGAGATTTGCTGATCGCCATTGCTCTCCACCCCTGTTTTTCACCCCGGGGACAATGTCTGGTTGGCTTCACGTTTTCTCTCGAAACATCCTGTGCCCTCCAAATTGTCTCCACTGTACTTTGGACCTTTTGCCATCTTGCGGAACGTGGGTCTGGCGGCGTTGCCTCTCCAGCTTCCATCTTCTTGGTCTCATATTCATCCAGTGTTTCATCTCTCCCAGCTCAAGCCTGACATGGTTGACCATTTTGGATGCTCCCCTGGTATTAATCCTCCCCCCGTGGTCCCGGAAGTGGGCCCAGAGTTTGAAGTCTCTGGGATTTGTGACTCTCAGTATTTCAGGGGACGGCTCCAGTACCTAGTTGACTAGAAGGGTTATTCCCTGGCGGAATGCACTTGGGAATCTGCCACCGCCATCCATGCTGACAGCCTTGTCTGTCGTTTTCATCTCCTCCATCCTGGCAAGCCTGGTGGCGGCCCCCTTAGAAGGGGGAATACTGTGATGTTCCCGAGGGGGCGTTGGTCTCTGTGGCACCGCTGGCGGCGTATTGGAGCTGTGTGCCGTTCTTCCCCCAAGATGGTGCTGCGATATGCAGGTTGCAGTCCAGGCAATGCAGAGTCCTTCGTATTGGCTCCGCCCCATCATGTCGAAAGAAGGCATTATCTGGAGCTCTTGCCAGAGGAATAGCGCGTTGCTACTCCAGTTAGCGAGCGCTCTGCAAGTTTGCCTCTCAAATACCGCCCCCAAATACCTGGCAGATAAAGTTAACAAACGTCAACCAACTCGACCAACTAGAGCCATGCACTCACACTGCCTGACCGTTCCTAGATTTCTTCTAAAAAGAGCAGGGGGAGCGAACTTCCCGGTGTTAGATGCCAAAACAGTGGAATGCCCTGCCCCTTAGCCTCAGGTCAGAACCCTCATTCTGGACCTTTATAGCCAAAGTAAAGGGTTGGCTCTTTGATAAGAAACCGGAGTGATCAGCTACCTCACCCTGTCTACATTGTGCCTGATTATTCTCTTCTTTACCTGTTGCAACACTAACTGCTTGACATTGTAACTGATCCTCTCATCTCTCGAACCCCATGTAACCTTGGTCGACCGGCACTTATTTCTGCTGTTTTTCTTTTTGTTCTTATCTAAAACTGACTAACTTTTTGTATAAGCTTTAAGCGTCCAGTTACCTGAGGGTTCGGTGCACGGTATAAATGAAGAAATGAAACTAAACTAAACTTTGCATTCTTGTATTTTCATATACTGTCCTTCCTAGCTATTTGTCTATTTCTTGACTTTCTTTTCTTGGCAGCCATCAGATCTAACTAACACGATCCCTTGTGTGTGTATTCCCTATTGCAACAGGCACCGGCCGATTGCTTAACAGTGGTTCGTAGCTACAGAATAATTCTCCCAAGCTCACGTCTTAACATTCCCGGTCTCTTGCTAACACTCTTGTGCCCTCATTAGGCTTGTACAGCAGTATCGATTCACTCACCATCCAAACACATTTTCCAGACATCCGTTTCACACACAAACGATATGGAGGTAGGATCTTGTTCTATTCCACTCACGGCTTCCCTCTGCCCTCCACCATTACGCACTGGACATTCTGTCTGTCGCTTTCGCTCTACAGAACGGCTTTCGGTGTACTACTACCCGGAATGCTAGACCTCAAGGAGATTTCCCCGGGAGTTCTGCTCCTCTCGCTTCTGTCTTACCTGAAGAGGAGGTGCAGAGACACTCTGGGAAATTCTTATCAGCTTCCAAGACACTGCTGGATCCAGGTTAGTGCACAACTAGATGGTATATGCTTGTGTTTGCAACTTGGGTTCTGACAGCGATCTCATGGTTGCCTACTGACCTACAAAAGGAACCTGAGATGGGGGACACAGTAGCTTCATACTTGAGGGGCCGGCTAGAACTGAGTGAGCTGTCCCCAGCTGGAGGTCCAAGTCAGGCTGATTTTTTCAGTGTGCCAAGAAACTGCCCCACTAGGGTAAATCTTTGAAAGCAGGTGGTGGAACAGGCTCCGTGCGAGGCTCCTGGGTTGTTGAATTTGTACTGGGAGAATGGCCTCCTGTACAATGAGTCCAAGAATTCTGAGTCAAGATGCAACTGGGGATCGGTTGTTCCCCAATGCTGTAGGATGCTGCTCAAGGTGTTGAATCATGACATTCATGTGGCAGTTCAGTTAGGAGCGACCAAAACAGCTGATAGGTTGTCTGCCAATTTTTACTGGCCTCTGATGAGAACAGAACTCAAAGTATTTGTGCATTCTGGCCATACTTACAATACTTTTCGTAAGTCAGAAGGATGTCACAGTCCCTCTTAGTTCCACTGGCAGCGGTTGGGCGGCCTTTCAAGATTATAGGGATGGACACTGTAGGACCTTTTCATCCCAAAACCACCTCAGGGAGCTGCTACATTCTGATAGCGGTACACCATGCTATGACTCTGAAGACGTACCCATGAGTTTCAAAGCCCTCATGGTGTTGAAGGCTCTGATAGGGGTATTCACTCATGCAGGGTTTCCAAAATAAGTAATTTCTGATATGGGGTCCAACTTCATATCTGCGTATATATGAAGGCGGTGGGAGGAGCATAGAGTTACTTATGCATTCTCTACAGCTATTCATCCACAAACAAATGGACTTGTAGGGAGATTCAGCAAGATCCTGACAGGCATGATAAGTGGCTTAAGAGCACCAGAGGAGATAATGAGATATTCTCCTGGCATGCCTGCTGTTCGTCTGTAAAGAAGTGCCACAGAACGGTGTAGTCCCTTTGAGCTTCTGTTTGGCCATCCTGTTGGGTGTCCTTTAAGTAGTTTGGTACGAGAAGGAGGAGAGGGGTCAGCAATGGCAGGCGGACAACTGTTTGATAATTGTTCAAAATATACAGTTTTATGGTAACAGGTAATAAAATCGCGGCAAAAATGTCGCCAGTAAAGAAAATCGGGCCAAAAATGCTGTGGTTTGACCCGGTAAAAGTGTACCCCATTATACCATTTAAGGGGAGCAGGGGCTGCAGGGGTGTCGCTTGCATCCTTTACATGATTGTGGTGCAAAAACCCACAGCATTTTGCCATGATATTTTGTATTCACGGCCATTTTTGCTGCAATTTTAAGACATGGAACCCAATTTTATTGGGATAAGAGTTCTGGTCCTCACACTAAACATCAAATACAAAAGAAAATATATGGTATTTCAAATGTAACATCAACAATAATATTCACAGTTTTCAACCTTTTAGCAACCTGGTTAAACTTCCTTCCACAGGATTCAAGGTATATTCAGTTCCAATGTTCATCAAAAGAATATTAGGAAATCCACATAGGTAGCAAGGTCCCAGTTCAGTTCTTGAAGAGTCAATTTTAGAAAGGATCCGTCAACAACAGTTCCAACAACAACAAAAGTTCTTCTTTGGATGAAAATAAAGACTTTCCACTTTCTCAGAATAGCATCAATGTTATTCTAAGCCACGATACCCTTTCACCACATCCAGGTCTCCAATAAGACTTGACACAGTTCAAAGGAAATACAACTTCTAGAATGTTAGTGGAACAAAAGTCTTGGTTAACAGTAATGATTTCTCTATTCAGGTTAGAATTCACACTAGGTATATTTTTCAGGATGACTTCTCAGTTCTGTTTCATCTACTTCTTTTTTTTAATTTTTTTTTATTTGTGTTGGTAGCAAAATTAATTTACACCTTTACAAATATTACATCTTAAAATCAGGGATACAAATGGTAAAAAGAAGTCAGTGCTATCTAGATTAACACCAAACAACAATATTCACACATATAAAACACATGAGAGCCTGAAAAGACTCAACAACAGTCAAAATCACCTCCAACTCTAGGGGGTAGCAAAAACTCTGAATTTAAAAGATTTAGACCGTCACATTATTAAACCCATAAGAACCCTTTAGGGTCCTTTTAACCAAAAGGAAAACACACACCAAGCCTCTTGCAGCTTTCTATGTTCCCGCATGCGGAGAGAGAGCATTTTACACTTAAAACTTTTGCAGCTTTCTTTGTTCCCGCATGCGGAGAGAGAGCATTTTAGACTTAAAACTTTTTAGGACAGCTTCTTCAACGGACACCACTTCTAAGAAGAACAACATGATGACGATGGCCCCAGCACCTGCTGCTAAAAAACAATTTGCTATCTCATAATTGCAACACAAACACTTGGCCAGGATCCAGGCAACTCCTCAGAATCCTACCCACTCCGTAGGGTCAGATTGCGTTGTAGCAGCTGTTCAATGAGCAGAACGGTTTATAGTCATAATCTCGAATACAAAAATGCCGAAAGTCATAATGTCGAAAAAATAAAGTCGAAAACAAAAATGTCGAATTTCTTTTTTTTGTTGATTTTTATTCGAAATGGGGGTGTTCCTCCCCCAACCCCCCTTTTTTAATTTTTTTTTATGTTTTACCCCTTTTTTTTACCACCGGAACCCCAAAAAAACATGTAAATTAAAAAAAAACAATTCGACATTTTTGTTTTCGACATTATTGTTTCGACATTATTGTAATTCGACATTTTGTTTTCGAGATAATGACTGGACACCGAGCAGAACAAGTCTGACTGTTGCTAGGATAATTGAGGTGGTATTACCGTGCATGCAACGAAGCCAAACTAAATGACGTTCAAAGGTAGAGTGCTACTTCAAGAAGGCACCCAAACAGCGACGCCTATGATTATCAAAGAAGATACAATACATAAAAAGATGTTCCAGGGTTTCGCTCTCGGAATGCTTAAGACAGAATCTACAGACTTCCCACTGTACCTGCGCCTTATAAACGGACCAATTCCTGATCCGATAGGCCGTATGGATTAGGTCTAAGCGGAAGCGCATGTAGGTTCTTCTTGCCGCTTTATCAGGGCAGCATACTAGATATGGTAGTCTAGGGGAAACAGCCTGCCTAAATGTGGCATAGGTTGAAAAAGAAGGATATCCCCCAATCAAGTCAGAATTGTGAGCCCATGAATTTTTAAAAAAGCGCTTTTTGACCTTATGCGAGTGATCTATTAGGTCTTGCTGCGACATATTCAATGAGGTTAAAATGGCCTGTATTCGGACGTTAAACTCGCACATCGAAGTTGGGTATTTCTGAGCTAACATTGTCTGAAAATCCTCAGAGGGAATTTGGAGGCGGTGTGAGCATTTTACAAAAGGTATTTACCATACGCCACTGAAATTTGTCTGCTAAAGGGTAAAAACCCAGTTCATGTAGAATGATCGGATTGGGAAGGTAACCCGGCAAACCCAGGATAGTTTTCCACAGCTTACCTTGGAGCAAATTTAATACAGGCCCCAAGTTCCCAAGACAAACATCAGTTGCATAAAGCAGAATAGGTTCTACCTTCAGGGTATAGTATTGGAACAAGGGGCTAAGGGAGAATCTACAGTATCTTCGAAAGATAATTCTCATTTGGGCCAGCAAAGGAGCCAGCTTAGAATTCAACACTGTGTGCCATGCACCGACAGACATTCCATTCGACAGGTGATAACCTAAATAGGTTATTACTTCTTTTTTCGTGATAGGAAGATCATTGATCACAAAGTTAAATTTAGTTTTTTTTTTTTTTGCTGTAAAAACCATTATATGAGATTTTGCTGAATTGATGGTCATATTGTTTAGAGTGCAATACTCATGGAAGATGTTTAATTTATTTTGAAGACCAAATGGGACCCTGTCGAATAGGATTACGTCGTCGGCGAAAGCCAACCAGTGTAGCCGAAGTTTACCCAAAACTACCGGAAAGGAATTGGTACCTAGCCATATCTGCTCAATGTCAGCCAGATAGAGATTGAATAAAACCGCGGCCAAGTTACACCCCTGTTTCACACCTATACGCGTAGGGATGATATCTGACAAAAGCCCCTCAGAATTAATGCGGACCCTATAGGACGTGTTTTGATGCAATGCTGCAATTATTGCTACTAATGCTGCAGGAATACCATATGCTTGCAGCTTCAGCCAGAGACGATTTCGTAAGACATTGTCAAAGGCAGCTGAAAGGTCTAATGCTGCCATATAAATGGTAGCATTAGTCTTGGAGTGAGCAGCGTGAAGAAGATGGGCAAGAGTCAAGGCATTTAACTGGGTGCCCATTTCTTTCCAAAAGCCAACTTGAGCTTTTGCCAAAATGGGAGAGGCACTTAGACAGGCTTCCAACTCGCAGAGGACCAGCTTTGCAAAAATGTTTGCTGATGTGTCGATTAAGGCGATAGGTCTAAAATTTAACGGGTTGCTTAAGGCACCCTTTTTGTGAATAGGAATCACTGTAGCCATTAACCATGATTTTGGAATTCTGCCGGATTTGTAAACTAGCTGGAAGCGTGGCAACAGGCACCTGGCCCAGAAATTCGGATCGTCCTTGAACACACAGGGAGGTAGCCCGTCAGGCCCAGCCGCTTTCGAAAATTTCAGTTGGGCAATTGCCCATATGATATCTTTGAGGACCCATGGACAAACACGTGGGAATGGCAGCTGCATTGTCAGAGATTCCGACGATAGGTGTGTTTCAGGCACTGCATATTTTTGACGAAAGAATTGCTCCCATTAAATGCCTGTGATGGAAGCATCCATTCGCGTGTCCACTTTTCCCACCGGATTTCTTAAAATAGCCCATACCTTGCAAGTTTTTTTTTTGCATAACATCTCAATCATATTCTGGTTGGCTAGAGTGAAAGCAGCCTGTCGAAGAGATTTTAATTGCGTTTTAAATCGAGCAACAATAAAGTTCTTTTCTCTGTTATAGCCGGAAATATGCAACGGCATCCGTTTTAACTTGTGCAGCTCGCTGTTTTTTTGCCTTTTTAGTAATGCAACTGTGTCGCCATTAACATGAAAGTCCCGCGAGTTGCCTTTTTCACGCGAGTCTTTCACAAGATTGGCTAGGTGACCATGAATCATCGTAAAATGTATCTCATTGATTTTTTCCATATTACCAACAGAGAGAGAATCATCATGGGACACCAACAGGTCCCTGTTGACCAGGAACACCAGTTTCCAGCACACTGACGGGTGCCAGTTTACAGAGATAGTGTGCCTATCGCCTTTAACCAAACAATCCGGGACCAAAACCTCGTAGGTCACACTCTCAATATGTAGGCACGAAGTCAACATATGGTGATCGCTCAGCCCCACGTCCCGAATAAGGATAGGGTCGAGCAGCCCAGTGCACACACTTGAGGCCAGCAAGTAGTCAATGAGAGATGCAGCTTGGCTACGCCTCCAGGAAGATCTACTTGAATGTTTCGCAAGTTGAATAGGATAGATCCCCCTTTCCTTAAAAAAAAGTGCCAAGGTGTCACCTCTACAGCGGGCTTGTTGGGCATAAGCGGAAAAGGTGGAAGTAGGCGATGCTAGATTATTAAGCGGCAGATAAGAATTCAAATCACCTCCAATGACAATTTCGTGATTGGGACACGTGACAGCAGCATGACCCAACATACGCTCCAAATCTTCTAAAAGCAAATTCAACTACACCACCTTTGGATTCCAATAAATTGACAAGAGAAAAAGAGTCGAAATAGAACAGTGCTCAAACGAGGCCTTAACCAATAAACATGAGTCAGAGGTATCCATAAGGGCTAGCACTGCCTTCAAGCCATTATTAATTAATACAGCAATTCCCCCAGCAGGACGGCCTAATTGTTGTCGACAGGCAGGGACCGAAAAGCAAGTATAGCCATCCAGGCAGAGTTCGCCCAAGGCCATTGTTTCCTGCAGAAATAAAATATCAGGTTTTTGATCGGGCCCAACCCGTCTATGCCATGCACCGAGATTGCTTAAACCACAGCAATTCCACGAGGCGACAGAAAGACTGTGCAGTTATGATTCAGAGGTAGGCCCTTTTATGGCTGCCGCCACTTTTAATAAGGGCTCCAACCACGTTAGAGCACTAAGTGTTTGGTTAAGCGAGGCCAGTTGGACAGCCAGTTGGTTGGCATGAGCTTCAAAAAGGACCGCCGCGGGTTCCGCGGGGCATTCTTTTAGCGGCGCTAGTACCCAATCGAGAAAATCCCAGGCACTCTCCATATCCAAAAAGAGACGCGGAACAAGCCCAATTAAATAAAAATCATCTGTGAACTCCAAGAGCATTTTGGATATAATCTGGGATTGCACTCTGCAGAGCACTCTGTGGTTGTTATGGGTCGCCAGCTTAACCCAATCCAGGTCCTTAGCAGATAGATTTCTTAGAGCTGGAATCTGAAAGAAAGAATTCATCAGGAATTACCTATTAGTCCGAGCAGGGCCGTTAATCTCGGGGTTACTAGACCACCCAATGATTAATTTCATATCCTTGGGCGTTTGTGCAAAAGACAAAGCCTCATTGATGGGCTCTGAATTCGGGGCTAAGCACTTCTGCATGTTCCCAACTACACCATGCCGGATCAAATCCGACGGCAACTGGGCAGACTTGGGATGCTGGGCCAAGTCTTCTTGTGCTACCCTATCAGTGGCAGCCTCTGCCAAAATTGCAACATCAACCTCATGCCCTCCGACTGATAGTTTCGGGGGCACATAGGGACATGCTAAGCTTGCCGCAGCAGTTTCTGGCAGGGCGACCAAGTCACTGACCTGAGCACCAGGAGGAGGTTCGATGGGCCCATGGGCAGATACAGGGCTTACAACCGGAGGCACCGTTGTGCCAACTGGCTGTCTAGTGAGGACTTTTCTCGATTCGATATTTGGAAAGAAGCAGTGCAGTAGCGGTTGTGTTTTTGCCGTTGGTGTCTTAGGAGCGGCACCAGCGGCGATCTGTACATTCCCGCTTTTTAGAGCTGCAATCTGCAGGTGTTTCCTGCTTTCCTAGTCAAGGTCACCCAAGTCTAGACCCAAATCATCGTTATTACACAGGTTGTTAACAATGGTTGGTAAGCAGGGCTCACGGGGCATCTGCACTTGCCTACCTGGGGGTGCATTGGAGGCTACTTTTCTCTGCATGGCCTTAGTCTGATTGAGGCGTTTTTGGGCTTGTATAAAAGACTTCCTTGCTTGCGAGAGATAAAATGCCTTCCTTCATGTTCCACCAGCCCCTCTTCGACTTCCAGCGTCGCAAAAGGAGCCACAATAGAGTTTGTGACCAGGGGATCAATAAGCGCCGTCAACACCGAAGGACTGTCCGGAGGAACAACACTCTCCTCCTCGACCTCAGGACTCTCGCTGCAAGAAGCGAGACCGTCCTGGAGAGGTGGGGTCCCAGCCATCTTGTACAGGAGTTGTTCCACCTGCAGTAGCCGATCATGCTGTAATTTCGCTAGTTCAAAAAGGTCAATGGCCTCTGAGTCCCCATAGTCCAAGGTGACTCTCTTGTCACCCTGCACTACTTGTGAATAGGATCTTTGAGGCATGAAGGCAAGGTGAATTCCAAAGTCAGTTTGGGAACCTTGTGAGCATGTCAAAATGTGCTCTCGAGAGGGTCGCAAGGTGGAATTAACATTTGCCAGCATCTTTTCGAATTGGGCCAGATAGAAGGCTTTGGATTGGGTGTCTGCTAAAATATAGCCTTCCAATTTTGACATTTTGTCTTTCATGGATCCTAGCGAACCCTGCATCTCCCTTATTGAACAATGGGTGAGCTCATGCCCCTTGTCCAACAAGTTAAGTATGCGGGAGATGACTGGAAAATTGAAAGACTCATGTTGGTGGGTAATGGAAGAAGAATCTTCCGGAGTAGAGGCCGATCTAGCTTCAACTTTAGGAGCAGACAAATCAGCATCCTCATTTCCAAGAGAAAAAGGGTCGATTCTAGATGGATGAAACGTCCCTGTTGGCAAACCCTCATCTACCTGAAGGTTGTCATAATAAGACACAGGCATCCCTTGCAAACCTTTTGCCGTCATCATTGTAGACTCATCTCTTTGGTTGCCACCTTTGTTTATGCTTCTTTCTGTTGGCAGGTGGAAATGTACTTGTTCCCGAAAAGGGAACAAGCTCGAGGCTGGAGAAGAGGGGCCAAGAGAGAGGCGCACTCTTTTTGCTAATTCACTAATGACAGTAGGTGCCATCATAGAGGTGTCTAAGTTGTAAGGAAGACCTCCTTGTTCGTGGGTCAGGGCACAGTTTGGATCCTGTGAAAACACATCTACATCACCCACCACCCCATCTATGTCATTAGCGTCTTGCACAGTGAATGTTGGCTGAGCCAGGGAAATGGGAGGCCCAGGGGAAGAAGTAGAATTATCTAACAGAGGAACTACAGCATTGCAAACAAAAACTTCGTCCGGAACCACCTTCGCAGTACTCTCCATTTGCGAGTTAGACATTTTTGCGGAGGATTTTTTGGTACCAGTTGGCAAAGGGAGGGAATTACTAGGGGTTCTATTCCCCGCGTGATTCTTGTTGAATTTCGCAGTGGAACCTGTTTTGCAACCACTTCTAAGAATTGGGCTCATACTAGAAAGCTAAACGCACCTCAGATACAAATAGTAGCACCCCACCCGTTTGTATATACACAATATAGACTGAGGGGACAACAAAACAACACCTTCCTCAGTAGTGACAGGAAAATGCTTAGGTTAAAGTCACAAGCCAATACAACAACTGCGAGCAAAAGGAAGTGGTATCCGGCACTAGCTCGAGTGTCAGCCTTAACTCTGTACTGTATAGCTAAAGAATCGTCCCTGTTTGGTGCTATCGGGACAACAAAATCGCATGTGACATCATACGGCAACCGTGCGTATACCGGATGCCCGGAACTGTACACTTACGGCAGTGAACATACAAGACTTCAAAATGATAGTGCGTACTCCTCTAACCCACAGGATCAAAGGCTTATAGCCCACCGTCTCCTGTCGTCAGGGAGGAACCAGGGAACGTGGGGGAAGTATAGAGTAACCTCTCAGTGCTTTTATTCTAGACAAACACCTTCCCTGGTAGCATACAAATAAGCATTTCAAGACTACTAATACGATTTACTGGCGTACCTCAGACATGCCCTTTAGCGAGGTTCGCCCTCAGCCCTTCCTAAGGTGCGACAAGCACAGCACCACTGCCTCAAAGCGCCCCGCGACCCACGAACAGCCAACAGTACTTTGCAAGTACTTTGCGGTGCGCGGCGCGGGTGCGCCAAAGGCTGATTGATAAAGAGGCTCGGAGGGGAGGGGGGCTTCACAGGGGGCGGGCCCGCCTCCAACAGGAACTCCTTCAAAAAAAGAAGAAAGAAAGCAGGCTGATTAGGGGTCTGTGGCAGGGCGCTCAGAACCGTGGGACCACCCACAAGAACACCACTATTAATAGCGACAGACCACTAGTGAGACCACCCAACCCAGGAAGTATAGGAGGGCACACAGCCCGTTAGACCACCCAATCCAGCAAGAGTGAGTGGGCACACAGCCCGTTAGGCATACCACGTGATAAAACTCAAGTTTGAGAATTCAAGTTTATGGACAAACAGTCACCTTGAGTCAGGCACTGTGGTGCAACCAGAAAAGACGTCCTCCGGTCGAGGACTCGTTGTATGAGACTCCGTCCGTACTCCAAGAGATGAGGCAAGGCAAAGTCCCAAGTCCCAAATCCACGCAGGGTCCACGCTGCAGAGCAAAGCGACGACGCAGCCGGCAGCCAACAGTACTTTGCAAGTACTTCGCAGTGTTTCATCTACTTCAACAATCTTCTATTCTACCACATTTTACCATGAGGACATTCTCCTTGGCCTCATAGCAGTCCATGTAATTTGAACTACTAACGTCTTACATCTACTGACAATGTAAGTGTCGACCTCGGAAGGATGAAAGACTGAGTTTGACCTTGCCGGGATTCGAACCTGCATCTGCAGGCTCTGCACAGATGTCAAAGCGACCGCTCTACTCGCTGTGCTATCAGACCGGCTGTCAGAATGGCTTTGAAATTGTTTTTGGAATTGACTGAGCAAAAACACCCAAATGTGGTAAAAAATACTTAAATTATTATAAATTCCTATGGGAGCTGCTTTGATCAGTTACACACAATCACAATGATTTAGTCAAAAGAAAACATTTGAAATCTCAAAGTCCAAGTGGGAAATAATTTAAAGCTATTTCACACGTGTAAAACCTTTCAGAATTTCAAATCGCGGAAAACTTTTTCATTGCGCGATTGTTGCTATACGGGTGAATCGCACTGTGGTGCGTTCTATGGATAGCTAAGGATGTTCGGTACAAGTAGTAGTTGGAGTTTCGCTTCTATCATAAAAACTGAGGGAGTTATAGAGGTTTTAGTAAGAGTCGTTTTTTCAAAATAGGCGCGAGAATGGAAAAAAGAAATGCACTTTTGAAATTGACAGAGGGGTTTGATTACACTTGATTATGACTATGAAAAAGCGAATGCCACAGATGGATCTTACAGTCACGTTGTCACTGTTGTGGATACTCTACTTCTTCCTGGGATTTACTTTTCTTAATCAAATCAATAAGAAGTTAGGGTTTAATAACACAGATGAGAAAAGAGTCAGCACAAAGATAGTTCTAGCAATGCTATGGTTCTGAATTAAAGACGGGATGGGTTTGAAATTGGGATCATACAATGCAGATATATTATGGGTCACTGTTCTTCCTATTAATACTCACAGGATAAGTTATTAAATTGGACCGTCAGTTCTGGTCACAGATTGGATCTGTCAAGGAAGGACATCACATCAGGCGCGGGACTGGATCAGTTAGGCCGGTCACCGAATTTGCTCAGGATCTGTCCATCTTGTTTGTGGGTATTTCAAATCAGCTGGATAGTTAGTTCCTCAGGCAAGCCTTGTGGTAGCAAGCCAGAGAATTTCAGGATACTAGTTCAAAAGGCCTTCTCACACCACAGCGCTTCACTGGGTTGCAAGAATAAGTTTGAGAATTTAGGCCTCACTGGGAGTCAATAGTTCTTTACTGCTTGCAAGAGTCTTGGCATCTGGATCTGGAAGGATGTTAAGGCTGGATGTAGAATGCTGGATCAGAGTGCTTTGCCAGAATCAGGAAAGTGAGTGAATCAGTGAGTCCTTTTGTGTTTTCAGCTGTCTCTATTTATCCTTTAAAATGACATCACAAAATCGGTGTATGGGCTGGCTTAACTAAACTTGCCCCTGTGAGCTGGGATTGGATCAAAACCTCATTTCCGCCTTGCACCAGAGTGATTGGGTCAGGGCCGGATGATGTCACATTTTATGGTTTGCTTTACAGTCCTTAGAAACCTCCCTTTAGCCACTGGTCTCAAAATCGGATTTCATCCTAAATACATATTTCTACCTTGGTCACCTCTACACAAATCACACACAAAGATTCCATATTTGATGTATTATCTGTTCCTCAAAATCCCGCAGCTGTGGGATCTTGTTTCACCTTTCTACAGAATTTTGTCCTTTTCACCAAGAACATAATTTCCAAACTTTCCACAAATGTGTGTGTTTACCATGGGGATGTGTGTGTAAAGTTTTACAATTTTAGCATGAACACAGTTCGCATAAAACCACATATATTGCCATTCCTGTCCAGAATATGTTACACAGTTCTGCCTCTTAAAATGTGCAGCAAAAATTTAGATTAACAGATCTGTCCTCCGTATATTTTTCACCACTTTGAATCACAAGTTATGAGTCTCTAAAAATTGTTCATTGTTCATTCTTAACAGCAAATGGTCCGCCCATTTGTCTCTCCTTGCAGTCCAGGAGCAGCCCCCTCCCTTGGGAGTTCCTTCCAGGAGCAGTTTACAACCCCTTTCACACCTCCGTTTCCTGGGCTGAAGGCTCTGCTATTGTTGATTCTCTTTCTGTAGACAAAAGTCTGGGCTAACCCACAATTATCATCTCCCAGTGAGTTTCTGCTGAGAGGATTTCCACTCCCCTTGGAAGAAACCTGTTTTTCCACTTCCAAAGGGTTGCAGCTCAGCCAGGCTAATTTATTCTTAATTAAAAATCCAGCAGAAACCAAACTTGTTGCATCAAATCACATAAATACATTACTTTCTTAGTTTTAAATCTGTGGGATCAAAAACACAACTAAGATCTGTATTCCTTTTAGCAACAATCCTTTTATGTTTGCTAATCTGGCAGACCTTTAGTTTAAATACTTTTGAGTTTCATCAGGAGCTCATCTGACAGCTGTCATCCACAGGTATCCCAGGGTACTGGACACAGAATTTGACAGGGGCTGTCAGTTTACAGACAAGTTTTTTTGAAGAAATGTTTTACTCTTTACACTTTAGGACTTTATATATTCGCCATCCTTCATAAGATTACATGAATTCGAGCACCAAGCAAGGTTTTAAATGTTGAGAAGTGTTGTGTATAGGCATTTTGTAGTTTTTAGCAACAAAGCAAATGTCCTTTATAGGCACATTGTGGAGTTTCATTTGCAAAGTACTGCTTCTCTCTCTGCACTCTGTTTGCTGGTCATGGAGCCCATTGGCACATTTTCTGGAGTGTGTGCTCTTTTTAACCCCACATGCACCATGGGTGGCAGATTGTGCATCCATCTTTTTGTGTGTTTAGGACACGGTTTTTGTAGGTTTTTGGCACGCACAAGAGTTTTGCCGCCATTGTTGCAGTTTCTTGCGCCATAACTATCAGAGTGATGCCGCATAGCACAGTGGAGTGGGTCAATACATCCCACAGCAACCAGATAGACCACCACAGCTTCAGTACTTGTATTTTATAGACACGGTTGGACAAGATCCCCTTTAAAGCACTGCAATACCTTCGAATAGGCAAGGCACTCTTCCTTGAATATCTCTATTCAAAAGGGGCACCCCTTTACCTCTCTTGTCTGTCTGTCACCTTAATAACAACCCAAAATTGCCTTTTAGACCCACCTCTTTCCTTCTACACCAGTCTTTGGCAATAAAGGTTGAAGCAACTCCAATAGTGTTCATAAGCAACAAGGTTTCCCTTTTCTAGCTTGGCCTTTACCTCTCTGCCAACTGTTAGCCAGATAATTACCCAGAAGCCTTGGTGCCACTCACTTGGCTTGAGGTAATGCTTTCACAATTGTAACTTGAACAGGACTGACCTTCTATTGAGCTCACAGTAATTGTTAGACCGCTTTCTGGCTTTGAAAAAGGCTGCTTTCAATCTTTCAATCGGTGCATGATAAAGCGACGGTGTATTCAAATATTCTGCACAAATACTTAAACCATGCGCGACACGGCGATCCAGAGAAAAACAAACTAACTTTATACATGCTGCCCGAAGAATCTAGAGGTGCGAGGGAACCGTCAGGGACCGATTTGGTTGTGGCTGATTTGTTAAATACGCTTAGCTAACGCTCTAAACCTAACGCGGAACTACTGCTACATAAAATGAAATTTGCAAAGGATGTGACTGCGTGGACTGATAGGGGAGAGTTTGTTTATAAAGGCATGGTTTTAAGGGGTTCAAACTTGCACAATCTAGTACGAAGTGTTACAAACAGACACCCCACTTGTACAATAAATGCCCCCATCGGATGGAACGAGTTTATGCAGGCGGTGGCTGATTTAAATATACCGACTTTGGTCATGGGTAATGTCGCCCAATGCCGCCTTCTGGAGCAGCTAAAAGCCGGGGCTCCTGCAACTCCTCCCCAACAAACCAGCCCGTTAAGCACACCCATAAGCAGCCGGCTCACCCAGCCCCGAAAGGGGGTGGAATACCAGTTGGCTTATGGATTCTTTAGCCGCCTCCGGCATGCGTGACTCTGAAACGTCTAGACCCCGACAAGGCCGTGACAGGCCTATATGGTTATCAGAGTAATGCAGGGCACCCCTTGTAGAATGTATATGATTCTTCACCGCTATATTCTGCTATAATGTTTTTCCTTTGGTATTATATATGTCTTTTTATTAATAAATGTTTTCATTTCAGAAACATGACTGGTTGTTTATAATATTATATTATCTAGTATGTATAATAACACGCGCTGCATGGTTTTAACAAAAAGCTATTTTATTGACACATGTATCAGTGTATAGACAATACACATTTCAATTTTTGACACACTTTAAACATTTTGCGAGATATATGAACGTTGTGTAGGGTCTTCTTAACAAATCTGGTCACCATTTGATCATTTGGCATGGGGTTGCTCGAAAACATTTTAAAAACAGCCGACAGCGCTCTCCATTCTGACATTTGAGTGATGAAGAATATATAGTGTTGACTGCAGGTCATGGCTTTAGAGTCTTGAACCGGTACAGTAATATAGAGTAAATACTTTGCGATGCTTCGTACATACTCTGTTAAAACTCTGGCGTATATGGGGTGGTTCTGGAAGAGCACCAAACTATCAAACACCGTTAACACACCACAGAGCTAGCCAGTGTGTTCCACCCCGGTCCTGCGGGTCGGTGTTCACCACCAGGCTTACAGGGCGATTTCTGGGTAGACGGCTGGGACATTTATCACTGGTATACACACCGTGAAATGTTTTTCGTGCATATCTATGCTTGCGTAGGAATCCCCTTATCTGTAGAGTGCCCATTGAATATCAAAAAGTATGTTTCTCTGTGTGTTGATCTCAAGAACTCTATCGAAAATGCTCTACACTAGCAGCAAATGGGTGGCGGTTAGGTTTCTTTCAAACTTTATCTCGGCGCATAGGTTTTCTCGGTCCTCGCGAGGTTGAATGTCCCGCTGAGGCGTTATCGGGTCTTAGATCAAAGGCCAGTAGGGTATAGCCGTGAGCATATTCATTGCGTGTAAATGAAACTGGCACATTGTGCATGTGTTTCTCCGTGACAGCCAGCACCCCCATGTATTCTCTGATTATGTTCAGTCCAAAGTTGGGCGTATACGCTTTGGCGGGGATCGAAACACCGTCCTTGTGCAGCGCTGCATAGTTCATGTTACAGTGTTTGAACTCGAAGGGGTTTTTATCGTATGCCCCATTAAGGGCCGTTGTTTCGACAATCCCCATGATGATTATTTTATGGAGCTCCCTTAGAAACAGGTTGTCTTGATTGTTACCGCGGCTACTGGTAGGAATGGTGAAGACTTTTAGAGTGACTCTCTCCACAGGGTATTTCACGTTAGATATCTAGAGCGCCTCTGCATTTGCCAGTCTAACAGTCCGTGAGACGCTTACACGCTTAAGGAATAAACTGGCGGATACTGGCATGATAGGCTCTTTTCACGAATCCCTTGTTATCACCATCCAGAGCGGTGCTGTTGAAATGCCCTGTGTTATCGCAGTAAAAATGACCGGCCGACAGCTGTTTGTCCAGGACATTGCTGCTATAAATTAACAGGCTCTCCATATAGGCTTGGTAGGCATTCATGTTATTGCTCTGCGTTATCAGTCGATCGCCGAGCGTCACGCCCACCCTATTGAACATGCTGGCTATCGGGCAAGTGATCGTGCCCACTCGCGCTGTAGCAGCGCTGTCGGTTCCATCAGCCTTTATTATACAGGTTAGATGTACCAGCGTATCGTTTAAATCCAGATACATATCAGTCGAACCCGATACAAAAAGTTCTATGGGGGCTAGTTGTGATAGAACTTCCAGCAGTGAGACCTTGATAAAGAAACTGTTGTCAATGCTGGAGCTCCCATTTTACACACTCCCCCCATGCTCTGTGTAGGAAGGCCATTGTTCTTTACGCCCTTGTCTCTTTTAGGAATAACACGTACTTCTTCCCATGCGTTGGTGCAGCAACACGGATGCTGACCTGTTCCTCTTAATGCTTCTACATTATTTATTACTGAGCCCATACCCTCCTTTTTCTGTCTGGCTAGCCGCTCAGCAACCGCCGTTGTCACACTTCCCATGACGTCTTTTGCAATATTGGCTGCCGTCGTCTTCACATGTGGATTAACTAATTCAAAGCCACACCGTAGAAAGGGCATTGTGCATCTCAAAAGACTTTTAAAGATACCGCCGAGCCCCGCACCATACATGAAAATACGGTGGATCGCTGTAACCGGCTTGATTCATGTAATATTCCATGTAAGCCATTGAGTCTCTATAGTTCTTCACCACTGCCATTATAGCGCTGCTTTTATTAGTCTTTTAGCTGGCGTGGTCTGAAGTGCAACCATAGCCAGATTTTTCCGTATTTAATTGATACAAACTGCCCGTGATCGTCTCTTATCGTTATGTTGATGGTGTCAAAGTAGTTTTTACACACAGAGATATACTTGGGTTTGCGGTATTGAATCTTCACAATATTGTTGTTGTTTCCTTTAATCTCCATGGGTCTAAGCAGCGGGCGTTGCTGTCTCCTACCCTTTGATACTCTACAATGTCCCTATAAAACAATAAGCTATAAAATCCCCTGTTAATATCGGCGCAGGTTTTGTCCCACGGTTCTTTACTTCCAATGTGTTGCACAGTTCCCGATATGCTGCGCAGTCTCCTGGTTGTTGAAATCCTAATAGATGGGTATGGGCCCTGTAGAAAAACGTTCCGCCGGTGAGGGTCTAGATGTAGTGTTGTGTCCTCATACTCAGGTATGCATGATACGGCCTTGTTGATGGCTCTGACAAGTTCTTCTATATTTGGATAATGTCCCTCGGGAAATCCTCCCGGCCAAAGCCTCGGAGGGTTTGTTCATTTTATGATAAACATAGCTTCCCCCAGGGCTTATGTGTCACACATACTGAACCTCAGTGAGCGCAACGGTCCATTGGCCCTCCAGGTTTACGGGTTTGGCCAGCTTCACAGTAAAGTTGGATATTTCGTTCCCTGGAAATGTCCCGGTTGATGCGTTGGTGGGAAGCATTATATAAAAAGATGCATACTCCATTTTGACCGCAGCTATACGCCCGTGGTCTCTAGGGATCCGGCGGGTGCCAACTGTTGAATTTGTCAGGCCATGCCAGTCATTTAACTAAATATAGGTTTTTGGCTCCACCACAAACATTACTTTTTATGATTTTTCAATTCTATAAATGCGCCGATGGTTTTTTACTGAATTTCTGGATCTCATCCTTATAAAAAACACCATGAACACCCTGCCCCGAATAAATATTTTATATATAAACACCCTCCCTTTGAACCATGCCGTATGTAATAAAGATCCCGTCGCTGTAGTTCTGCTCATACCCCTTTGTGAATACGGCCTTGTGTTTCAAAATCCGCACATGAGCCTCCTTTTTAGGGGGTATATCTTTTGTCTTTTTAAAAAGTCTTTCGCCATACAGTTTTTTTTCCAGACAGCCAGGGAATTCTGCGATGTTACACCCGCCGGTATGGTTTTAATAGATCAATGATGCGTGTTGTTATAAACCTTTATAATTTCAGATAGCACCTCCACATATTGGAGGGTGTTTTTAGCTGTAAAAAAGCACCAGAGGCGTGTTTTAAAGGTGCGTATAAAAAACTCTACAATAGAGGCTTTAACATCAGAGTGTATTACAAAATGTTGTACACTGTGCTGCTTCAGAAGGGTTTGCAGCGGTTTATTTAACAACTCTTTATCGGCATCCATCTGTAATTTAGTGGGGACTTTGCGGTTGTTAAATATGCGCTTAAAAGCTACCGCTACGCTGTGGGCCATCTTGTTCTTCAAAGCCTCAACATAGGCGTATTTTGATAGAACGGTTATGACGGCTAGAATATAGTGGAAACCATCGTTGTCTTCACGGAGCTGGCTCAAATCCATAATATCTGCCTGCCATTGTTGATTGATGTCACATACCACGGTCATTCACTGTTTAAAATGTTTCTGGGCTGGTTTATGCACCTGAAAGCCACATCTTAACAGCCCCCGTGACACCTTCTCACCATCGGCTCGCATTTTACGATGCAGGTCATCAACCCCACCATAACTGCCCACACTTCCTTCATCATAATATATTTTTGACAGCTTCAGGCCAGACACGTCTCCCCATAACAACTCAACATAAAGACACTGTCAGTTTTTATAAACAATGTTTTTTATTTGCATTTAAAAAGGACAATTTTATTCAAAATATATTCACATTACAACATTGACATTCAAATAACACCTGCGAATATCACACAACCACATTGTATGCCGCTGCTTCGTTAAACGCTCGTGTTACACTCCATTTATATATATTTTATCTCCACCCAGATGGGAACTGTTTCTAGCGCCCATCGGACACATGCAACTAAACTGCTTCATTTTCAAAAGTAGCTTATTTGCTGATTCTAAAGCCCATAATGTTTTCTATACGCATCGCTCAGTCCCTGCACCAATCCTTATCTGTGTCAGCGGTTGTGTCAGTTGCAACAAGTCTATAATGTGTGTTGGGCTCAACACAAAACATATTTTATGTAACGAATTATCCGCGTAAGCTTTTTCCAAACACTCATGAGTATCCTGCTGTGAATCATTAATTTTATGACCATATCACCACCTGTAAAAGTGTTGTTTTAAACATGCCCCCGTTACGATGGCCGTAAGCCCCTGGGTGGCACGAATATTAGCACGAAGAGGGGTCTGCGTGTCCATGTCGATCTTCATTAGCACAATACAATCCTTGCACAGTAAAACAAAGGGGGGTCTCGGAGTCTACCAGCACGAACATGGCCCATTGATCTGTTCTTGGGTGGATGGCCCCTGGGAGAGTCTCAACCAAGTCTTTAGCTCACTGTCCCTTTCACAGAGAAGAAATATCCCTGCATATCAGTCTTTGTCCTGCCCAGGGGCAATCCAGCACCGAAATGCTAGACAATTCTCTTCTGAACAAGAGTACCAACAGCAACCCCATACACGTGTTTCAGCCTTGTTGGGCATCATCAGTGAGGTGGAGCTGACCCCCCTTTGTTTTGCATAAATTAACTATGGGTCCCACCCTAAGTCACCAGGGCGATTCAGACGTGGACCCCTTGCTCACTGTTCTTAGAGAGGCACAGCTTCACCTCACTGATGATGCCCAGCAAGGCTGAAACACGTGTATGGGGTTGCTGTTGGTACTCTTGTTCAGAGGAGAATTGCCTAGCATTTCGGTGCTGGACTGCCCCTGGGCAGGACAAATACTGATATGCAGAGAAATTTCTCCTCTGTGAAAGGGACAGTGAGCTAAAGACTTGGTAGAGTCTCTCCCATGGGTTATTCACCCACAAACAGGTCATTGAGCTGGGTTTGTGCTGGTAGAGCGATTCCCAGACCCCCTTTGTTTTGTATAAATTAACTTTGGGCTCACCCTAAGTTACCAGGGCGATCCAGACGTGGACCCCTTGCTCACTGTTCTTAGAGAGGCACAGCTTCACTTCACTGATGATGCCCAACAAGGCTGAAACACGTGTATGGGGTTGCTGTTGGTACTCTTGTTCAGAGGAGAATTGCCTAGCATTTCGGTGCTGGACTGCCCCTGGGCAGGACAAAGGCTGATATGCAGGGACATTTCTTCTCTGTGAAAGGGACAGTGAGCTAAAGACTTGGTAGTCTCTCCCAGGGGCTATTCACCTGTTTCCTTTAATCTCCATGGGTCTAAGCAGCGGGCGTAGCTGTCTCCCACCCTTTGATACTCCACAATGTCCCTATAAAGCAATAAGCTATAAAATCCCCTTTTAATATTGGCGCAGGTTTTGTCCCACGGTTCTTTACTTCCAATGTGTTGCACAGTTCCCAATATGCTACGCAGTCTCCTGGTTGTTGAAAACCTAATAGATGGGTATGGGCCCTGTAGAAAAACTTTCCGCTGGTGCGGGTCTAGATGTAGTGCTGTGTCCTCATACTCGGGTATGCATGATACGGCCTTGTTGATGGCTCTGACAAGTTCTTCTATATTTGGATAATGTCCCTCGGGAAATCCTCCCAGCCAAAGCCTCGGAGGGTTTGTTTGTTTTATGATAAACATAGCTTGCTCCAGGGCTTATGTGTCACACGATCGGACATACTGAACCTCGGTGAGTGCAACGGTCCATTGGCCCTCCAGGTTTATGGGTTTGGCTAGCTACACAGTAATGTTGGATATTTCGTTCCCTGGAAATGTCCCGGTTGATGCGTTCCTGGGAAGCATGATATAAAAAGATGCATACTCCATTTTGACTGCAGCTACACGCCCGTGGTCTCTAGGGATCCGGCGGGTGCCAACTGTTGAATGTCAGGCCATCCCAGTCATTTAACTAAATATATTTTTTTGGCTCCATGACCATTACTTTTTATGGGCTTTTTCGATTTTATAAATGCGCTGCTGGTTTTTACTGGCTTTCTGGATCTCATCCTTAACAGGTCATTGGGCTGTTTTACGAGACCCCCCTTTGTTTTGCAATCCTTGCAAAGATTGATATCCGCCGGGCTTTCAATTTGTTTTGAACAACAAACGTATTGAATAGTGGCATTGTCTTTAAGGTCGTCGGTGTCCAGCAGTGATAGACAGGCCTTACACAGTCTACTTTCACAAGACCCTGGGTTTCAAACCAGCTGGAACAGCAAGCGCAATAAATATTAATAGTCTCTGCCATAGTCTGGTTCACCCCAACTCCGCACACTTGCCGCTGTTTTTCATCAGTGTTCCGGGGGGGGCGGAAGCGGTCTCCGTCGCCATCGCTGCGTCGGCCGACATCGCTGTAGCTTCGCAGTCCTCATCTTCAGGGTTTGCGTCGACCACAAATGATTGCTCCAAAACAGACTTGTCATTGTCCCAAAACTCTTGAGTTCATATCCGGCCATTAGATCCTGAGCATTCTCCATCCCTTCATACACCAGCAAATCCACGGGACTTCCTGGGGGTGTTTGCCCCTGGCTAAAGCTATATGTATTTTGCTTCCAGAATAGTCCCGGAAAAGCGCAAAAAGCACTGTGTTTTCCAGCCCATCGCAGAGTGGTATATATCCGGGTTGTCCGACCCTCCCCCGTGTCACCATTGTGGTCTTAAAGCAGCCCTCTCAATCAAATTTTATATTAACATTATATAACGTTTATGTAAAAGGTATTATTTTGATATCGAGACATTTCTATATCAAAATATGAATTGTGAATTTGATATCAAAAATGATATCAGAAAAATATCCGATATCAAAAAACATTGGCTATAAGTGTTGTAAAATTATATCAAATCCATATAAAACCATGTCGGCGATCCCCCTAGAATTATATTCAAACTTTCTAAAACCCCTATTAAGTCGTGACATCATTTAGCATGCCTAGATTTATAATCATAAAACTCTTAGCACTGTGTGACGTCACCCAATCTGCCTAGCTTTATATTCCCTCTCTATCGAACACTCACATACGCAGCACCACCCACTCCTGCGTCATCGCCGCATCACCAAACCCTAACACTCGCCGTCTAACTCCTCACAACTCACTTTGCCCTCGACCAAGCAACAGCGCACATGCGTTCTCCCATATTAAAAACATTTTGATATACACTTTATATCATTTTGATATACACTTTATATCAAACCGCATCAAAGTACACAAACACACTTTATGTAGCCGTTTATATAAAATGGATATCAAATCGATATAAAATTTTATATCAAACCAATTTGATATAAAAAATTAATTGATATCAAATTTTCCATATCAAAAAGAAATCAAACCCATATCAAAAGGGGGCGGGAATAAGGACAACCAGAGGGCGTTCCCACCTGTCAAAAATGTTACATTGGAAAAAAGGGGCCCCCTATAACTACTCATCTGCAAAACGTAAGATGTTAAGATTTACTGCATTTAGCCTTGGGCATCACTGTTAAGGAGTGACCTTTCCACTGTTATACTGTTGATACAAAAACTAAAGAGCAGTCAGGGTCAAAGCACAGACATGGCAAACTCCCCAAAGAACCTGCAATGTCCTTGTAAGTTCACCTCCTGTAAACCAACTCACTACTGGAGTGTTCTCAGTATAAAGGGTTCTTTTAACAGGGAGTAAATGGGATGCTCAATAGAGTCAACGTCTGCAACAATAAGAATCTTTGCACACAATTAAAGGCAAACTTCAAATGTATGACTAGAGAATAAGGCTGTGTTCTCTTCATGCATACAATTTGCGTTAGTGGCAGAAGCAGATGAAAAGATTGGTCAATGGTCCCCACGTCCCTTTGAAAACCTGCTTGCATATGGGCGAGGGCCTGTTTCCTATCACACCACAAATCCAATCTATGCAGTGGCAAAGTGTCTATTAGAAAGATAGGGTGGTAATTTCTTAATTCCTTCCGAAGGAATATATAACTCGAAAATAGTAAATTTTGGCTTGCGCCTCAAGCAAAAAAGTCTCCAGGTTTTACAATCCTCAATCTGGTAGATCCTTGCTAGGAAATATCTTCACAACTCAGTCACTCACGGTTTTGGGGGTTTGAATGTACCTGCATTCTCCCACTTCTTCCATAAAGCTCTGCCAATGACCTTCTCTGTACTCCCAAACCCCTTCCTACAGAGGTTTCTTCCAATCACCTCATAACTGCTCTGCACCTTCGCTTTCCTTATGTCCCCTCCTTCCTGCTCCTGAATGAACACCTCGTTCTTTCCATTTTCTTGACCTCTAACCTAATGTGTGCCGCCTCACAACCTCTTCATTCTTCACCATCTCTCTCATTCTCTTCTGCTTGGTAGCCTCCTCGCTGCTTCTAATATTCCTCCTTCCCACCTCCTCCCTTTCGTTCTCTTCCCTCTGCTCCTTCTTTTCGCTTTACTTCTAGTTCTTACCTGCTTTCTGCTTGTCAGGCCAAATCTGCAGCCTTTCTTCCCTTATGTCTTTTACTCTTCAGGCACTTTTACTCTTAACCTCCCCTACCCTCTACCACCAGGTCTTCCAAAGTTCCATTCTTGCTCCTCTCTCCTCCTAGATAGTCACAAAATTCTCCTTGCCCTATTTCCTTTCGAAATTTTTCTAGTCACTGTGATCACTTCTCCCTTCAATCCTTCACTCAGTCTCTGGTCAACCCCTCTTTTTCTCTCTTCTTCGTGCTCGCCCCGCTGCTGTACTTTTGTCTCATATTCTGCCTTCTTCCCTCCTTCAACAATCGGCTCTTTTTCTCTTGAGCTGCACTCCAACACACATCCTGATGCCTGGGCTCTGGCGACTTCTATCATGGGGAGGCACCCACCTGTCCGGGCCATTGACTAGAGTTGCAGCCCATGGCATCTGGGGCAGCGAAGTGACGATCATCATTGTGTTTTCAGTTGCCATGTTCCCTTGCAAATAGGTCTGGTATGTACTAGGCAGCTGTAACGGCTCATTATAAGATATCTCATGTTACTCCTGACATTAATTGGGCATCATTATAGGTTTGCCGGTATCCTGGTGGAAACTCTGCCAGGATCCCAGCAAACGCAGCTATGTTTATTGCCCCCTGATATCCTGGCAATACAGGGATATGACAGGCAGCAGAAAAACTGGTAAATCCCCATTCCATGGAGGCCCATGGAATACCAACTGTTTTATGCCAGTGGGGACCCGAGTTACCTCCAGTTATTTGCTGGAGGTGGGTCAGGTTACCCCCACCGGCATACTCATACTCTGCCGGTCCGGTAAAGTTCTGGTATATGTTAATACTGCCACTTTTCTTATCGGACCGGCAGTGTCATAATGATGCCCATGGTTTCCTTTGCAGGTATGCACCATTGGGGAACATGGTCTATTGTGGGTTTGCATACTGCATTCCTTTCACATGGCTCTGTGTGGTTGCTATGACAATGTAAAGATTGGTTGTAAGGAAGCTTAAGTGGTGGAGCCAAAACTCTGTAATGGGTCTGATGGCAGAGAGCTTCTCTAGTTGAAATCCAGCCAAGGCCACATCGCCATCTCCGAGTCATCCTTTCTGATAGGCCGAGGACACCTCAGAGAATGCTAACTAGGACCGGGGTTAATTGCGCAACAAATTCCAAAAGCTTTGGAGCAGCATGGGCTCTGAACATTTCCAATAAATTCTGCATGCAGGCCCTCAAAGTCCTAGCTGAAAATGGACCACAGACGTGCAACGTGAGGAAAGGCTTCAAACACTGCAAGCGGAACCTGTGATTATTTCCAGAAGAATCTTCTTTAAGCGCCAGCAGGAATTCTACTTCAGTGCTATCTGCTTTTTATTAATGAATGCAGAAAAGACGTATATGTCACATCCTTGCAGGGGTAAATGTTGAAGAGAGAAAAGTAGAATGGCAAGAGGAAACTGTCTGGCGGGTAGGAGAAAAAACGGCTGAGACAAAATAAATAAATTAAATAAAGTGCACGTGAGGCTATGTAAAAGTATCCCTTACCCTTAAGCAAAGTAAGGTGGCGGACCTACGTTGTGGCCGTGCTTTAAAAGGTTCTCTTCATTGTTGTGCAGAAATGCTCTTATAAGATGCTGAAAACATTGTGGCAAAATAAATCAGATAGAAATGTACCAGAGGCAAGTGAGAGCAGACATTAAGATTGTAGACCCCCTATCCCCAGTTACACCTGCATATTCTATCACAATCATTCACTATTAGCACAATGTGTCAGACAATCAGGTTTCTCAGAAGACAGACTATTTCATGGTCGAAGCCGGCTGAAAGCAGTTTACACTCGCTCTCTAACCTCGCTTGGCTCACCCGTTCCTGCTCTTCCCTGCGAACATGTTCCGAGCTGTTCCACCTTCGCAGTCAACTCTTAAGTGCCCTGGACGCCCCTACCTCAATTCCGCTTGGCCATGACGCAGCTCTGGCCGACTGCCTCTGCCCTAGCTTGCCATGGAAATGGAAAAGCCACCCCACACAGGGACCTCTGCCTCATTTTCACAGTAGCCATGTTGGCCGCATTTCAACACCTTGTGCGTTTGCTGCAGCCTGTATTTATACATAAAATCGTAGTCCCCCGCTACACATCCCTGTGGTGCTAATAGCATTAAAAGATCATTCTAGGGCTGTAATGAATGGGTGGTAACGATCCAGGGCCTCGTCAAACTCGAGCCCGTCGCCAACCCACACGGTACACCCCTTATAAAGGGGCATTACTGCTTACAAATAATTAACCATCAACAATAAAAAAAAATACGAATATACAGTGTAAACACTTATTACCAAAGTCGAAATTGTTTCATTCCTGAGAAAGTTAAGAACCTTATAAAATATGAATAGAATTTGAAACTAGCCCTAAAAATACACACTGATATTACAGCCTGAATCAACTAATGCCTACGTGTGCTTTTCACCCCCAAATCCGGTGGCCAGTGATTTTACCTAATAGAAAATACTGAAAAAATACTGATTTTAAAAAAAAAAAAAAGATATGTGGGTGTGGAGCGAGGGGTTAAATCTGGCGGGGAGGGGGTTGGGGTACTAAACACTGGGAGACAGGGAGCTTAAGATTTCATTCTCCATTTTTGGGTTCGATAAAATCACATAGATCCCCCAAATCCTTATAATTTGATTTTTATATTGCTAGTATTGCTCCCTCAATTCTCAGCATAATATTAATAGCACGACGGCGGGCGATGTTAAACAATAAAATAAATAGATGATATTTGCAAGAAGCAATGGCTTGCAGGGCCAGAGACGACTGGCAGAGGAGTCGTATTGCACACGAAATAGGAATGGTCGTGAAATTCATTACAGAAGGAATCTGCTCCAATGAATCGGACAGTTTTCGGAAGCGCGCACTTGCCTCCTGATTGGACGAAGTCAGCTTGCTTGTCAGCTCTTCTCTGATTTTTTCCATCTGCTGTTGAAGCCGATTCTTCTCCTCCTCCAGAATCATTTTCTCTTTTTCAAAATGCTGCTGTATTTCCTGAAAAAGAAGTACAGGCCTGCTCATTGTAAGCATATATCATTAGTCAGAAATTAATTGCGAAAGTAGTGCACTTTGATAAGCGAGGCATTGCTATAAATCAGAGTGGGCACATCTGAGCTGTTGACTTATAAGGGCCAGATTACCTAAAGCTTGCACCGGTGCTAAAAAGGGAGACTAATGCACTTAGCCTGTGTAGTAATAGGTTTATGTTTATTTATTTTATATAGCGCTTTACAATATAACAACAAGATACAATAATGGTAGAAGCAAGTTAACAATCATGATACAAACAACGATTTAATATGTAGGACAGTTTCCTTGGAAGTGGAGATGATGGAAGGGAGAGGAGGTAGAAAGGAAGAGGAGCAGTGAAGCCATATATGAGATATAAGGTCAGGTGGATGTGAGAAGTAATGGGGCAAACAAGTTAAGCCACAATTCATATCACATAAAGACTATTGCACTTGCACTGGGACTAAACTGAAGACATTTTGATGTCTTTGCTTTGTTTTTTGCATGGCCTAAAGAAGAAACCAGTTTCGCCGAAAGTTCACGAGGGAAACATGTCGCAAAATGTTTTTCTTTACTGCATGAACAGAAACAAAATCCCTCTGAGGGCTCCGTTTCCCAACCTTAGTTCAAAAAGGCTATGTAATAGGGCGGGGCTACATTCGGAGGTTTATTTGCTCTGTTCCCTATAAGGGGGGGCCGAAAAATATCATCAAAACCATTTCACTCTGCAAGCAACATAGACCCATGTTCCCAAAAATGATGCAATACCCGGTAGATATTGCAATGAACGCCTACAAATGATGCAGCGAATGCATTGTAAGTTCAATCGTAGATTCTGTATATCTAACTTGCAGTGTCATTAAGGCCCCCATTGATAACAGATGACAAAGGACTGCAAGGCCTGCCTCCTGAACAGTGGGAGTCTGTACAAAGGTAAATAATCAGTTGTGAAATCGCAAAGTCAAAATGCTGGACAAGTCATTAATAAAAAATCATGAGTTTGGGCACATTCTTTCCATCTCAATTCCATCACATGGTGGAGTTTGTTTAAATGTTCCCAAAGGTTTTAATAACGGTTAAATTAAAGCAAACCATAGAACAAGGTTTTTAGTCGTGTTCGTTCTCAATAGAGAGGCTCTGGCCTTTTTGAATATTTTGAAACACTTGGGGGTTCACACTAAATCGGTGGGAGCAATTCAGACGTGGAGCCCTTACTCTCTGGGAGCATAGAGACACAGCACCAGAGCCACACCTTGCTGATGATGCCCAACAAGACAGAAACAGGTGCCTGAGGTTGCTGATGGTATACTTGTTCAGAGGAGAATTGCCAAGTGTTTTGGTGCTGGACTGCCCATGTGGGTAGAGGCAGACTGACATGCAAATGGTTATTTCTCCTTTGGTAAGGTACACTAAACTAGCCCATGGTTGCCGAGCTCCCTGAGTGGGAACCATCCCACAGAACCGGTCATTTGGCCATATTTGAGATCACTGCCTTATTGAGTTAAGTAATCTGTGCTGCCCACTTAAGTGTATTGGATTAGAATTCAAATGTTAACATTATTACTTGGTATGCTGGGTATAAGAATCACAGCAAAAGTTAAATCATATATCTCAAATAGATACTGTAAAAGGACAATCTTGTAATTTGTTTTATTGTGAAACTAAGGGAGTGCCTTCTTGTTTCGAGCAAACTCCAACAGGCCGCATTCTACTCATTTTTCACTACGTCATTGCCTTGTTAGGCGTGCCTGACGCATAAGCCCTGCAATGCGACCACCTATCAGGTGGCTGCGATTATTACGCATGGTACCAATTTGTTGCTATGGCAACATGCCTCGCTATGGTTGCTTTGGTTAGTCCACATAACCAAAAACCACAACTCTCCCCTAACGCCATTAGAAGCACAGAAGCAACAGGGTCATGATATAATGTACTTATATTGATCGGCAGAATACAAATAATAATATGAGCAGCTTAATGTTTTAACATAGTAGGTGCTTGTTGGCTGAGTTGTACAGTTGAACATGTTACATCCTAACCAAAATACTATCAACCATATAATAAGCCTACAGGCTTTGCTTCTGTTTTATTTTTTGGAAACATGGCGCAGCACTTTCTGAACCTGTGCATCCATTATCAGACTTTATCAACAAACAAAAGTCCTTTCACAAAGAGACATGGGGCCAGATTACAGAAACTTTGCACTGTTGCAAGTGCAAAGTTGCACGGTATTAGCACTAGGGCAAAGTTTGCCCTATATTTTTTTTAAACTCTGGGACATATTAGAAAATTATTGCACCTTGACAAGTGCAATGTGGCATGCTATAGGCATCAGGGCAAAAATTGCTGTCGGGTAAAAAAGATACATTTTCACTGCATTATTGCAACAGGGCAAAGTTTGCCCTAGTGCTAATACGGAATGGTATTAGCACTAGGGCAAACTTTGCCCTTGGGGAAAAACGCATCCATTGTATCTTTCTTGCACTAGGGCAATTTTTGTCCAGGTGCTTATACAATGCCATGGTGGAGTTGTCACGGTGCAATAGTTTTCTAATATTTCCCAGTGTTTTTAGAAATAGGGCAAACTTTGCCCTAGTGCTAATACCGTGCAACTTTGCCCTTGCACCGGTGCAAAGTTTCTGTAATCTGGCCCCAGGGATGTGACAGTGCCTTACTGAATTACTGGGCTGTGAGGGGAAGATAAATACAAATATGTGATCATTGGGGGAGAGGATCAAACCCACAATTCCTGGAGCTGCTCACTACTTCTAACATCTGGTCCACTAGTACGCCTGCAAAGGCTTGTGCCTAAGAACATACTGACCTACTTTCAACTCAAGGCCCCCGCCACTCACGGTCGAACTGTCACGTCCCCCACAAGGAATGTAAAAAGAACTTCCAGACTGGTGAGCAGTGACTTTTACTGTGGCCACTGAAGCTGGTGTTCAACACTACTTGACACTTGAAAAGAAACGCAGATGACAGGGTCTGGCGGAGCGGACAAATAAGCAAATGCTAGCCACATCCGAGCCACTGCTAAATACTCCATATTGCTTCAGGTGTGTAATGGTTCTTATTAAGACAGATTGAAAGACTTACATGAGAACAAATACTAAGTACAGAGAACACCATAAAATAAAGTCGCCATCTGCTGGAGAAGTCTTTGGAAAATGGACTGTTTTATGTATACACAGTTCAATGACCACTGTGAAGCACTGGTTACAACTGATCGCCTCCCCATAATAAACATCGGATAATAGAACATAGGTTGACCAAAGGGGAATGAACTATACTAATTCTGTTTCATGATGCTGAGTTCGTTTTGTTTGTTTTATTCACTTATAAGGCGCACCAAACCCGAAGGTAGCCGGGTGCAGCAGTACAGAAAATGCGAAACTTTAGTTACAGGGTAGGGTCATGGGTTACATGCAGAATACAAAATACAGTATATTACAGGTAGAAAGCAAGTGCAGTTTACAAACAGGCAAAATGAGTACAAAGTACAATGAGGACAGTATATGTACAAGCACTAGATGGATATTAGCTCAGCGGCCAGATGGGCAGAGTGAGGAGGTCCATAAGAGCAAAGGTAAGCAGGACAATTATGTGTCTAAACAAGGGTCTCGTGGGGATGAGTAGGCACTAGTGGGCTAATCATTGGCAGACCTCAGCAGATTAATGTAGTTGAATCTAAATTTCGGAAAGGGCTGCTCCTCACGTAGCACTGCTAATCTAGGAGGGATCGAACGAAGGACATTTTTTAACTCAGGTTAATGGTGACCTTCTATGGCTTCAGCCAGCTTCCCTTGTCCTCCCTCACCAAAACAACTGACATGTTATGTTTATTAGCACTCTGCAGATTTAAACAGAGAAAGGTACAACATGCAACCACACTAGACATCCCACCTAAAAATACAATTGTCAAAGGTGCTTTATGGTTTTAGAATGGTCTAACAGTTCAAATGCATTTGATAAGTAAGCAAAATACCCAAACATTTAGAACAGGTAAAATCCAGTACATTTTCTAATTGTCTATGTGTATTTCCATTGTTCAATTAAATAGGCGTACTGAGAGCAATGGCATCTGGCACTCCCTACACACAAGGTCCATTTCAATGCTACAGTTCGGAGGATTTTATTGAAGAGGACACTTGGGGGCAAATTTACCAAATGATTGGAGCACAGACTTTGAGGCGCACTTTACCCCTGGTATCGCTGCATTCAAAGTTCTCACCTCGGAAGTCCACGATTCACAGAAGAGACTTGTGATGCGGAGGAGAGTGTGGCTGCGGTTACACGTGACCTGCAGCCCGTGCTTTCATGCATGCCTAAACGTCAGACACATTCCTGACAGCAGGGTATGCATTGGCTTAAATACGCAACGTGGATGGTGACTGGGATTAGCTCCCTCCCAACGTGGGGACAGTGAACGATTTGTAGGGACAGGCCGTAAGAAGCTGAACATGTTTCCATATTTGTGTTCTATTTCCATAGGTTTCGGTGCATGTTTCATATGTCTGTGCATGTCCCTATTGTGAGAGATCTGTAATGGCATGGCAAGTAGGTTGACTGATGTTGCCCAAATACTTAGGGCAGTTTGTATTCGCAACCATGTCCCGACTATTTGTTTTAGTGTGTCAGCCTTGAGTTGTTGCCAAGTGTAGGCCTTACCTGAGGTATGTGTTTATGAAGAGGAATAGGCCTATTGCTTCCTGAAGCCAATCTTTGTCGCTGAACTTTCACACGAGAGAAAGGAAATGTCACTCACTGTAGTGACTGCAGTGTTCCTAGTTTATAAATCCTGTTGCTCCATACCTGTGGATAATTCTGTCCTATGAGGACAGGAACGGAGTGCAATGTGGAGCAGCATTTATAAAAAAGGAAAAACGTAGGCGGTGGCAGTAACAATGTGCCGCTCCCTACACACGACCCTCCCCTACGCATGTACGTGCATCAGCGGGCAGTCCTTTTTGCAGCTTCAGTGCTTCTAACAAGCAGTGTTCCGTGTGGCTAATGGCGGCCGCCACTGATGGGCGTTATTTAACGTGTCTACCTCACCTGCATTAGCGTGATGACTTCACGCGAATGTGTGTCGCGAACACTGTTCTTCTGAAATTCTATTTGCCAGTGCATTTTCTTAGCTATCATCTTTATATGAAAATATTTGATGCTCAAGTTGTGAGCTAAGAATAATGACATCTAAAATAAAGATGCAATCACATTGTCGTTCTTCTTATATGTCATATATTACTTGAAATAATCTAATTGAAGGAGCATAGCATGATAACATCATACACACATGCTTCTATTTACATTTATTATCCTATATTTGTGGTACTGTGGCAGATGTCATATATTCATAGTTTCATGTAGATGCCTACAATCAAACGGATTGATTAATGCGTTTAAATACAAAAGCTATTTCTGATAGTCTGATGGATTCATGTTGCCCTTCCAGTGAGGGATTTTCAAAAGACCTGTTCAGTTCAAGTTCATATCGAGCTGAAACCCATCACTGTGACTCCATGATCTGAGTTATGTAACCCCAATACATCTCTAAAACAACATTGTGAATATTTTGTCAGATGTCAAATCATTTTATATAACACTATTGTGTTCAGACCATTCACTGTGCTGTGTAGTGTGCATCTCATTTTTACTTCTTATTGCCTCAAAATTTGTTCTCGATCTCCCCATGGTTGCTCCATAAGTATGTGTTTAATTCCTATGAACCCGATGTCTTCTTTTTCATCCATCTGATGATCTTGTAGCCAGTGCTCTTTCAATCAAAGTTTTCTATCTGCTGTCGCCAAGATGTTCAAGTGTTCACAGATCCCATGTCTCAATTCTCCGATTGTACTGCCTACGTACAACTTATTACAGACACATACAATTATGTAAACCACATATATGGTACAACAGTTTATCAAGTCCTCAATATAAATGTTGTGGTTGTCCTTGGTGTCAAAGGTCTGAACATTATTAAGAGCATACTTGCAGATTGAGCAGTTAAGACATTTATAGAACCCCCTCGCTGGTTGCCTGGTCATTATACTCATTTGTAATTCCCTAGTTCTATTTCTTATGAAAATTAACAAGGGGGGGGTCCTGGGAGTCCCTCTGCCAAACATTAGTCCTGGTTACGAGAGCCTTACCCACATTCTTTAGCTCATATTGTAAGTAACTTTAGGTCTCACCTTAAGTTACTAGGGGAATCCAGACATGGACCCCTGAAACAAGTGTGCCGGTGAGCTTACCGGCACCCTTGTTTCTGGACTGCCAAACTTGTAATGAAGCCCATTATGTTTCAAAGTGTTGGGAAGCAAGGGCGAAAGTCCCAGTACCCTCTGTGAATTAGGATAAGGCGATTGTTGAAGGAGATGCCGTGGGGGTGCTAGGAGAATGGACGGGGAGAGGGGTCACCCATAGAAGCTGAATTGTAGTGGAATTGTAGTGAATTTCGGCATTAGTATCCATGTGTGATGAAACTCCATTTTAGAAGTTAGATGCCATATTGAAATTGCGGGCTAGTGCCATGGTTATGCTAGTATGCTTATGTTCAGTCCTGAGGGTTAGAAGGGTATGCAGCTATGGTAGCTCTGCAGAAGATTAATTTCTTGAATACTGACACAACGTTTTTTATTGTAGCTTATCAGTAGTGCATGCAACCCAGACGGAATGCGCCCTGCAAGGCCAAGAGAAGGCCGGAATGGATCTTTTGAAGAAGCTATCCTATGAGAAGGGGGTGAGGGCTTTAGGCCATTGCCAGTCCAGATCGCTAAGTTATAATGGCCCAAGACCCTCAAGCCCAAGACCTACACATTTGAGTACACTGACCAGCCTAAGACCCCTGGCCATAAAACTGTAAAGTGGCCCATCAATCAGGAAGATCAGAGATCAGGGCGGGCTGCCCCCACCATTAGTTCATGTGATTTGTGCTGCAAGGTGCCAGAGGAGACGTAACAAATGCATGCCGGCATGGGAAAGTTGTGGAGGCGCTAGCGTGCCTGGGAAAGGAGCAGGGGTTCACGTAGTTCTGAGAAGTTACCACAACCTCAAAAGTAGCCGCCTCACTCATGTCCTTGGTACCAAGTGCACTTTAGGGCTATGAACTAATTAATTGTGTAACCAAATTGTCAATTATCGTCTTTGTATTGGATGATGAAAAAGAAGATCCCCATGTGGACGAAGATGGACAGCAGATGCTGGGACCAATCACCTGGCATCCTGTATGGAGCAGTCTATATGCGTATAGGGGCGCACCAACCAGGTACCTAAGTTTGTAACCTATGTAATGTACATCACTCATGACGCTGTGTACCTTTAAAACCTATTGCTCAAACTGTTTTTGTCAGGACGCTCCATGGCAGCAGAGGACTTTTTTCTGGCATGAGCGTTGAGGGGTTACTCTACAAATTTGAAGGTTAGTAATTCCTTCAAAATCTCAATTGGTAGAAAATAGGACACTGGTTTGTCCTTATAGGGTCTATGGATTTATACAAAGCTTTAATTATAATTATAATTGTTAATTTATAACACGCTTAATACTAACTATTGGTTTCCAAGTGTGGGATCGGGATTCAAAGTTGTGTTGCGCTGCGTTGTCTTGCTTCCAAGACAAAAGCGTTTCCCCGGAGCTATCCTTTTCCCAACATCCATAGTGACCCATACATATTGGTCTTTCCAGATAATCTGATCCAAATTCTACAAAGCATGCATGGTATCTCTTGTAAATTAGTCGAGTTTGTAGACTTCATGCCTTAGTAGTATATCTATACATTTGGATACATTCTCGGTCACCCATCCAATGCCGCTCAGAGTCTGTCTAACCTCTGGTAATAAATCATATTCTTTATGTATTTTGGGCAAAAAATATATTGCTGGTATTGTGGATTGTTCTTGTATTAAAAATGATCTTTAGCCATCCTTTAGTAACCCTATCTTATGCCATTTCATAATAAGTTCCCTGGCGTGTTTGATTGTGATGCTAATACATTCATAATTAGTTGTTTTATAACATTCTGCTGTTGATAAATGATTTTCTGACATTTTAAAGTAATCTGATGTATTTAGAATTACAATGTTTCCCCCTTTGTCGACCTCATTAATAATTATATTATCAAATGTTTGTAATCTTTTCATGGCCAGATTTTCTGTGATTGACTCTTCTTTGATCATGTGATGTGGAAAGGCATCGACCGTGGACTTGAAGATGAAATCATGGAATGGTACAACCACATATAGAAAGGAAATATTGTGATTATGTCCGTCATTCGACAGGAGCTTTCTGAAAGAAACTGGTCAGATGATTTATGTAAGGAAGATCTAAATCAACAACGGGCAGTGGAGGTAGGCATCCTCCCCTAATTGTAGAGCTTTTAGTAATTGTAATACTTGAGTTTTGTTTCTGGAAGATTCTGGGATGGTTTTGAATGTGCCAGGAGAGTTTGACCTATCAAGATGAAGATCTGGTAGGTGGCTAAAGTTGTTACAGGTTTTTTTCTGGTAAAGTGAAAATGTTGCTCTGCTGATTGTCTTAAGACAATAAAGCTGTTGCTGACTCTGCTGCTATCCGATAATGATTTGGTTATCTCGGTTGCTCTGAGAGGACTCACACTTTAGATGCACTATGTGCAGAGGGTGGAATTTTTCACAAATCAGCATATCTATTGTTAGATGCATTGATAATTGGAACACACTTGCTTATTTTTTCACAACAGCAATATAAACTGTGACTGTGTGCGCTTGTGTGAATATGGTTAGCTGACATCATATATATATAAGTATGTTCTCTTTTTTATTTATTGTATTGATGATTTGGAAAGTGATAACATGCAAAATTACTTACTAGATGATACAATGCCTACATTATATGAAGTTCTGCCAGTTACCTGTAAAATCACAAGCGACTGTGATGCTACTGAAATCCTCTGTACGTTGATCCATCTCGATCTTGCTTAGCAGGTCGTTTTTCTCATACATTAATTTAGGAAAGATAATTTTGTTTTGCAACACTGCCTCAGATTACTATGAGGTCAGTAGATCTATGGTATGCTTGCACAAGATAGTGTGTTAAATATGGCTGACCCCTGAAATTATTTTATATTTTGTACTTCATACTCTTAAAAGGCAGTTCTACGGATCATTCAAAGCTTGGAAATGTAATGCAATTATAAAACAAAAATTAAAAAACATATGAAGTCAATAGGTAAGCATCAAAAGTTAGATATAACTACAGATGTAATTTTGCACTTGTTTTGTATTTGTTTGAAGATGCAAAGTCATACATTAACAAATGAAAACCAACCGAACAGAAAACGACAACCAGAGGGTTACAACTGCAAGTAATTCTGAAAGTAAAAAGGTGAAAATACTGTTTGCGATTAATCCGTTTTTTTGTGTTGTATTGCAATTAGATAAGAGGCTTCTTTACAAGTATGGCGGTACGGGAAAAAACGTTGGTAATACAGTGGTAAGCACAGTAAAACTGGAGGTAAATCCGTCACCTTACGGCCAATAATTCTGCAAAATCCCCACAGCCTCCAATAAATGGGGTCTAACACCACCTACCAGCATTTTTAATCCGGCGGTAATTCAGCCAGAGCAAGTGGCAGTAACAGTAAATCTGTGGGTGGTATTTTGGTGGATTTACCGCTGAAATACCACGGAAATTGTAATGAGGCCTAAAGTGTTGTTACTCAATCTGATTGGAAGGCATACACCGGTGATGTGAAAGGCGTTGTACATTCATATTAGCACTATCAAAGCTCTGAAATGAAAGGAAACCACAAAAGATATCTCAAAAATATAAATAATAAAAGCTCAGTCCAGGAAAGATAAATTAAATAAATCATCCGAGGAAGATACTTACAGATAAAAAACCTGCTCACACTACTGGAAATGGTAACAAGGGAGAACCTTTTCAAAGAGAAATTTGCTTCAAAGATGCGTTAATAATAAACCTTTTGAAAGCTATGAATAAAGCATGATGTACAGTTAGGATTTCAGCAAAATTGCCTTGGACTCATATTTCAATAAATCCCCTCCTGTCTGGCCCAGCGTAATGGAGACTGAACAGGCACACTTTAGAGGGCGGGGAAGCAATGAGAAGGCACCTTGATATCAAAGTTCTGAATTGCCTGCTGCTGATGACATTAAGAGCAACAGTACTTGTGCTCTGGGGGAGAACTGCATTAAATATCAATGCTAAATAAGCACCTGCTCATCCAGGGGAGCTAAGGAAATAAAAAGCATTGGTAAAGACAACCGTTTTATGCTTTGAGTGGGCATGGGATAGACATGTTTAGACACTCTCTCAATTGCACTACCTAGCCATATGATGACAACAGGTGGTGAATTGTGCTAGTACTCGGGTATATTTTGCCAGTACCTTGCAAATGGCTCTCTTATACTTCTACATTCGGAAAAACTGCTGACTTTGCCAGTGCTGGTTTTTAACAGGAATTCAATATAAGGAACAGGTGCAAGTGCACACATATTATGTATCAATCAAATGACTAAAGGCATACTTGGTTAAGGGATTTTTATTACAGCTGGAGCTGTTTTACAGCCTCAATCAAGCCATTACATTTCAGAAGGCTGCTTAGAAATACAAGGTCAAAGAGATACCTTGGGTTTTGTTTCGAGCAGGAAGGGGCAGGCAGTGGGTAGGAATGCCATAAGACTAACATGGCAGGCAGTGAATGGGTGGCTAAACAGCACCCACAGATATGTGTCCTTCATCATAACCCATCTTATTCCGATGTTCAATTCCCATGCCAATAGTTTTGGCTTGTAGGCAGCGCTTACAGAGCCACCTAATAGCCAAAACTAAAAGGTGTATTAGTCATTTGAGGGAACTAATTACGCTGAACATGGGGGCGGTGGCATAGGCATACACAATCATTTATTGTGGGAAAACTGACAGTATTAAAACTGTACAATTTACTTATGATGCTGGTGTTGCACTACTAGACCTTACTCCTAGGTCCTTAGGTTTTCTATACCAAAGGTGAGTAACATGGAGCACATTTTACGCAGCCTAAAATGAAGAACATAAACTGGAAGCCTGGGTGCAATCATGGTGCTGGTGGCATCAACGTTTCTCAACCCAACATGATGGCTTTCATACCTTGACCCCTATTCTCTAAGTCTATATCATACAAATCGAGAGACCCAATATGTAGGTGCGCCATCCAGAGGATGGGCGGCTAAGGATTACAGTTCAAAAGCCATTGCAATGACTAAAACAAAGGGGCATATCAACAGGGTTAGCTCTGAAGCCTTGGTATCTTCCATCGAAACACTTACTTATTGAATAGTTCCTGTTGTTGAAGTATGAATCCCAAAAACCATAGCAATACATATATTTCAAAATCATTATGTATAATCCCTAACCCTACCTTAAGGCCTGTTTTATTCCAATTGCCACCGACATCACTGACCGGCTAACACCATCCCTATCGTTTCACACCTCAGATTAGAGGCAACCGAAGGGGAGGTGGGCTGGCCCACATGTAATTAGGTGATGGAGCAATTTTGAATACTTGAATCTGTCGGATGTAGGAGAAAAGGAAACGCATCTTGTGGGGGGCATGTTGAAGTATTGAGGTGCTTGCCACTGATGGCAAATCCAGTGGTCAGAGTGTGCAGGAGCGGTTGGGAGCGATGCTCCTCTATTTTTTTTAAATTAAGTTTTACTGTTCCTGTACTTTTATTTTGAAAGTGCACTGCACTGAACGTTACCTTGAACAGCAGGTGCATATGTTTGGGGGTTTGTAATATATCTGGGGTGGCGTGGTGATAGGGTTTGTGGGGATAGGGGCCAGGCCAGTAGGGAACATAGTTCCGCTTCTTCTTCTTTCACTTCGACCACTGGAAATCCTTTAAATGTCCTCAGATATATTGTCCATTTCCCAAAAGGATGTGTGGGCCTCATCCCAGGGCTGCCGAAATTCCTTCCTACTGAATGTTTTCCTGCAATTTACTGGTCCACATGGAAGGAGAATTATCAGGATCATGTCTTCGCTGTTCAAGGATTAGTCTAGAAAGTTAGGCAAAAAAGAGCTTTGTCAAATTATTGCTTCTTTCGGGAAAGGAGGGATGAAGAGTGATGGTGAAGAGGGTGTAAGTGGCGTAGCATTAATTCTTATGAGAACATTATTTAAAGAATGGCCTTAAACTATGAAAAGACAGTGAATACCAACCTTCAGCCGTATTACTTTAGCATTAGAGAGCAACAGATGAGAGAGTCAACAGAAGATTAAGTCGCGAGTTTGAGAGATCAAGCAAACACATTTTACTCACTGATTTGATAAACACACTAGTGATCGATGTATGTACAAAATCACGAACAGTAAGATATGAGAAGAATTTTGGAGCAAGGGCTATCCATCTCTGCATGAGTTTAGTAGCATTGCAAAGAGGATGGAGCACATGTGTGTAAAGGAGAAAGGCAAACATAATAATGAAAGGGGAAGAATAGAAGTGGTGGAATGTGAGCAAATATGAAGACACGATATGAATATGAAAAATATGAATACAAATATAGAAAATATGTTGTATTGGTTATGCTGCTCTCGAGTGCGCAGGCACTTCCTGGCATTAATGGGGCAGGTTCAAGTAACCATATTCAAGGACCTCTGAGGCCAGGATGCCAGATTGCAGGAAGCCGGGATGCGATGCAGAACCTTTGAAACATGTCTTGATGTATTAGCGCCTTGCAAATGCGCACTAAATAAATACATACACCTTCCCTCTGCTTCATCATGAGTAGTGTTGGATGTGCTTTGAAATGGATGTTGCCTCACCCACATCATAGCTATCATAATCAATGCACACCTCTCCATTTTCAGCTTCTGGATCATCAATGCAACATGCAAAGCGGAAGGAAGGCAAAGACAAACATTTCACTCCAGTAGATTTAGAACACCCTCATCTACCCCTCCTGAAGGAATTGCATTGCAAACCTATGACATTTGGCATTAACTGTAGACATAAAGAATACAATTGGATCAAATGCCAAGGCCCGAGAGAAAGAAGATTAGACTCTGAGTAAGGGAAAGCGTAGAGACAAAGGGAGTAACAAGCCATATATAAGTTGCTTCTTTGAGCAAATAGAGGCAGCAGTAGGGATAAAGAGCAAGGCAAAACAGGTCGAGGAACTGCGGCGAAGAGATCAAAAGCATACTTGATCAAAGCAGGCCAGAGAAGAAGCAGTTTCAAAGGAAACAGCAGCACCAGGAAGGGAAAACAGCCAATAACCAAAGGCCAGACACTTGAACCTAAGACTGGACCTCAGTCCTATTAGAATACAGATGCCCGGGATCTGCAATCATCTGGGAAGGCTGACTCAACAGCTGTGGCAGAAACTGAGGGCCACCAGGAGTTCAAGGGACCTGGTCACCTAAAGGGAGAAAGACTGCTTGCTGCTGGTAAGGGCATGATATTCCTTATTGAGAAACTGATAAGGGTATCACATCCCTTACTAAAAGAGATTGAGGAGGGCACGAGCTAAGGACAAGTATGCTCGTCCTATTTGCACAGAATTGCATAGAGCTCGGCATTCAAGGGGTTAAAAAATGAATAAGAGCATCACACATCCCTTACTAAAAGAGTGAGAAGAGCACCATATCACATACTAAAAGAGAGTATGAACTGAGGCTATAAACCCGATCAGGACAAATAGCGATCTAGCCACAATATGCCTCTGAAGAGGAAACGTGGCATTACTGTTGTCCTTGTTTGTCCTTTTTTGCATGCTGAAATTCCGTAAACATGTGAGATGCTGCGATTTAAGGGCATGGGCCTGTTGCTATGCTGAATTCTAAACAACTCCTGAATTGTATACTGTGCTGCAATTCTAGGGAAGACTTGTCTTTGCTTATCAGAAGGTTCAGTAACTTGAAACAGCAAAGACACTGGCTAACTGCCTGTGGTACCTGCTGCTTAGTGCTGTCTCTTAATAGCCAATCGTCCAAGAATGGCTAAACATGGAAACACTCTTTGCACAATATAGCTGCCGCTGGGTCCAGAACCTTGGTGAACACTATGGGAGCTGAGTGCAGAATGGAAAGGCAGGATTCTGACCTGCCAGTGGTCGTTCTCTTCCAGGAACCTAAGGTATCGAGAATGCCTTTTGTGTATTGGGTCAAGAAAATAGGCATCCTGAGGGCCAGACAACACACACAATCATTAGGTTGCAATTGAAGAATGATATTCAGCAGTGTCAACATTCTGAAGGTTTGATATCTAATTGACTAATTGAGATCCACAAATCGTGGCATGCACTTTGGGAGGCATTTGGTTATGTAGCAAAAAGTGTAGACTGCCTGTCCCCCTTGTTCTATTGGGACACTCTCCATCACGCTGTTGCGGGCCATTTGGGAAGCTTCCTTATTTAATAGCTACATGCCACTATTTGCAGTGGTTGTGTGGATAGGTTTTGTTAAAACTCCAAGGTGTGCTCCTTGTGAATAATTTGCAGCACCCATTTATCTGAAGTAGTATCTTCTCATTCTGAGGCCAATAGGGATATTCTTACACTGACATGTGGGTTTGTGGGGGTTGGGGAGCTCCCTTGCAGGGAGTCAGGCATCATTAAGTTGTGCCCTTTAATGTTGTCCACCACCTCTTCCTGAATCAAACAACAGATAACCACAATCTTGTGGACCTCTCCCGTCCCCTGCACACCTAAGTTGGTATTGTAAATACAATCAATTGTTAAACAATGTTTATATTTTCAATTTTGGAATTCAAAAATAACACTTTTCTTACGATAATTGTCTCGTAAAAAGATTCTTTACTTAAAAATGTGTATACATTTCCTTGTTCATGTTAGACCATATAATATACCAAATTCTCAAGTTAACAACTTTACAATGTATCACTTTGTTAATCATTTCACAATTGAATAGACAATAACAAGTCTTGATTCGTATGTTGATAGATCATTCAATAATAACACCTAAGAGCAATTTCTTATGGAATGTCCACACATTCACTTGTGTCTCTCCGCGTTTCGGGGTTTGATGATCCCCTTCTTCAGGAGTTGTCTATTCTTTTCAGTATGTCTGTTGTCCCATCTATAATAAATAATTAAACTTTTAGTTTGTCTGCACTAATGACATTAATTGCTGTCACTCTGATAATAATCTCATAATTACCTGAGTTTTATTTAATGATTCAATGTGGATTGTTCTTCTGTGAATTCAAAAGGTTTCCTATTTAGATCAAAAACAAAAATAAACACGGTTTGCTCAACCGGTTTCCAGAACTATCCAGTTAAAATGATACAGCCCCTTTGGGTGATCAAGATCTATCTAAATATCTCTTAGGTCAAATGTGTTAAAAAAAATCACCTGTGAACCACTTCGTATGGTGCCTTCCAATCCTGGTTGGAGTTTCACCACTGCTCTGTCGATGTACTGCTCTTGATGATATAGGACCTTCCTTATCCAAGCGATATCCCTTCAATTCCTTAGCGTGGGGACTATTCTGTAAATAAAATGTATAGTCTGTTGTTCTCAAGGTAACTAATATCCCGTGATGTCACAATACATGTGGTATCTCTGATAGTTATGGCGGTTATTACATTCATCTTACCCCTCTGTGTAATTCTTGATGGATGTCATTCACACCTTAGGATCCAACCTAGGGTACTGGATTAGGTTGAAAGTCCCCAGATGACTCTAAAGAAAAGAGCACTGTGTTGCTACATCCTCTCTATCAATAGGTTAAAATGTATCTCTGTTGATATTAGTTTTCTGCTAGCACCGTTCTATCTCGTTCATTTAACTTATTAGTAAGAGATTCCTGTTATTCCTCATGCATCTGCAGCAAGCCAAAAATGCAGCCACTCGATTCGAGTAGCTGCAAAATGGCCGCCGTAATGTTTACTAACGTCATTAACGTGACGTCATCGCGTGTTGGCGCGATGACATCACGTGTTATTATGTGTCATGTTATTGAACGTGTACATTTACTGTAATACTCTCTCCTACGCAAGACTTGAGTGGGTCCTTATTTTTTATTGTCACCAGAGATCTGAGAACCATATGTATTTGCTAATCCAACTAAGTGTCAGATTAATGTGGCGTGGTGGTGGAACCCCTATGGGATAACTCATCACACTCTTGGCCAGCACATACTCTGGCGCCTAAATTATTGAGTTGCTCACCGTAATTATGAGATTATTCAAGTGCTCACAGTCTATTGCTTCCCGTATGGTGGTGGGAAGTTATTGACAGGAGTAATGTCATTCTCTCACATAAGTACATCTAGATTGCCTGCAATACATTAGAGTTGATTTCATTTGAGATCCCATTTGATGTACACATTGAGTACCAATTATTTCAACAGTCCTTGCTCGTATTAATTCATTCAGGGGTGCAAATTGTTTACAATACTTTCTTTATGGATTCCAACTGCACGGCAAAGTTTATGTTGATAATATTAATCAGTGAGAGGTGCGTTCTAAACTCAGACTCACATGCCTTACATTCACACAAATACCCCTAGATTGTACTCTTCATTCATGCCCCTAGGTGACATGGTGTCAAGTTTCTCAATCCATTCAGTTCTCTTTGATTTAATTTTTTAGTATGGTTTCCCCCACATGGGGATCTTTGCACAACTTCCAATATAACCACCCTCAATTGTGAAATATTATGCTTGTTCTCATTGAAGTGGCGTGCAACCAGTGATCTAGTATTGTTTGTTCTAATGTTGCTCTTATGTTCATGCCAACGTTCTTTGGCTTTTCTGTTTGTTTGACCAACGTAAAATATTTCACATGGACAACTGAGTCCATATATTATTGATTTTGTATCACATGTGGCATAGTCCCTTAGTTGGATCTTCATTCCATTGTATGGATGTCGTACATGGGTCCCCTTCATTATGTTATTGCAATGTCCACAACTCAGGCACGCAAAGGTCCCTGTTTTTCTGGTTTGTAGTGTCATCTGTTTTTCCTTTGGTGGTCTTTCGGCATGGATAAGTAGGTCTTTAAAATTGTGACCCCTTTTGTATGCTATGATCGGGGGTTTCGGGAACAATTTATTTAAATGTGGGTTCATTCCAATGATTTTTCAATTTTTCTTAATCATCCTGGCAATGTGGTGACTTTGTCCTGAGTACCTCAGGGCATATATGTATGGTGTTTCACTTGATTTCACTTTAGGAGTGAGTGATTCATTTCTTGTTAACCTTTCCGTTTTCTCTCTGGCTTTCTCAATGATGTTACTTGGGTATCCCCGTTTCCTGTATTTCTCAGTCATGGTCAAGTTTGCTTCCTCTAATGTGGTGGGTGTTGATATCACGCGCTTTAAACGTAAGAACTGGCTATATAGTAAATTGTCGCATAGATGTTCCGGATGATGGCTCAAATAGTGTAGTGTGTTCTTGACATCCATCTTTTTGTGGTATATATTTGTTATTATACCCTGTGGTCCGATTTCGAGTTCTACGTCCAGAAAATGCAATATGGGTGTACCCACTTCCATAGTGAATTTTATTCTTCTGTGCACTGAGTTCAAGTATTCTAGGAATAAATGGATGTCTGTCCTTGTTCCTCGCCAGACGACAAAAAATGTAATCTATAAATCTTTTCCAAGTTATCAAGTTGGTTGTCCATCTCTGATTGATTAATATTCGTGCGCTCTCCAAAAAATACATGAACAGATTCACATACGCGGGAACCATTGATGACCCCATCGAGGTTCCTGCTGCTTGCAGGTAAAATTGATTACCATACCTAAAGTAATTGTTGAACAGTATGATTTTACTTAGTTCCAGTAGAAAAACTGTGTTTGCTTTGCACTCATTGGTGTTGATCAACATCCATTCTAATGCCTCTAGTCCATCCTGATGGGGAATTGAAGTGTACAGACTTTGTACATCAAATGATAGTAATATGTCGTCCTCTCTGATTTCTGGTAGATTGTTCAATGTGTTCAGGAAATCCGTGGTGTCCTTTAGGTAGGTCGTAGTAGTCTGGACTAACGGTTGCTGTGCCTTGTCTACATAGATTGCCAGGGGATTAAAATACTATCTGTTCTGGCTACTATTGGTCGTAACGGGGATGTTTGTAGGTTCTTGTGAATTTTGGGCAATCCGTAGAACACTGGTGTTATCGGGAATTCTTTTGTAAGATATTTCTTAGTCTTCTCAGAAATGCATCCTTCTTGTGTGGCTTTCTCCAATGTTGTTTAAATAATCTCCGTAATTTGCTTGGTGGGGTCTTGTCCGACTTTTATCTAAGTCCCTTCGTCGTCTAACATTTCTTTAATTTTGTTGTCATAGTACGCTGTGTCCATTATGACTATTGCTCCTACCTTGTCAGCTGGCTTCAGGGTTAAACTTACATCGTCTGATAATTCCTTAATTAGTTGGCTTTGATGTCTTCGGATGTTGTAGTTTTTGGTTTTTGTGAAACTAATCCTCCTTAGATCCTTTTGCATTTGTTCCTCGAACATTCTTATTCCTATGTTATTCACCTGTGGATCGAAAGTACTCTTAGGTTTTATCTCTAAATATTCATGTTGTTCCGCTGGCTCCCCTGAGGTCATGTTGGTGTCAAAGAACACTTTCAATCTCATTTTTCTGGTTAGTCTATGTAGGTTAACCTTTTCCTCTAATAGATTAGAGTTCTGAGTGGGTATAAAGGACAACCCTAGGTTGAGGGTGTCAAGTTGTTCTTTGATTAACGGTTTGCTAGAAATGTTGACCACTACTTGTTCGTTTTTTTTTTTGGTCTTAGATATCTTTTTGCTTCTTCTCGCTGTCTTCTTTCTAAAAAAAGAAGTAGATTCGGCATTTGAAGTTGTTGCTTCCTGTGATGTATGTAAGTTTGGAGTATGTGTCTGTATATTCTCTATGTTAGTGCTGTCTTCGCCGCTATTGGGTGCTTCACTACTTGGGTCACTTGTGTTGCCTTCTGTTATGCATATTATGAACATTGTTTTGTTTACATCAAGGTCATTTTTTATTCCATGTTTAGATGTGGTCTTCCTCAATTTAGCACAGCTTCTGCTCCTTTTTGTCTGTCTTTAGGGAGAAAAGCTTGGAATTTTGCCATCTTCTCCCACTGATCACAGACAAATCTCATTCCTCAGATGACATTGATGCTAAGTGTGGTGGTGGTGGCAGGGACACTGGATGACTAGAGATTGGGGGCGCTAACATAACAGATTGCGACATCACTAAAGAGGATGTCAATGGTCGTGGTAATGGACCGCCTCACTATGAAGATCATGGCGTTGAGGTGAGCCCGCAATGAAAACAGCAGCATCTAGTGAGCTGACATTGGTCATGACAGTGATCCACCAACAACATCATGTCTAAACACTCCGCACTCAACATCAGGGACAGCCAACGTTGCATCTCAAACTCAAAACCAGCCTTGATTGCCTGGATCACTCCAGTGTTTATTGAGCATGAAAAAAGGTGAGGGCCTCGAGGGCTGCTTTCTTGCTTACCATACATTTTCTCAGATGCTCTGGTCATCTTTATTGGCCTGTCAAAGCCCTTTTGAGCTGCAGCCTCACATAGAACACCCCCTCACTCTTTCTTTCCTGGACCAAATAGTACATTTTGCATTCAGTAACACCATAGTCTGGATGTAAACAATGCGGGTCATTACGACCGTGGCGCTAAGGGGTTAACGGCGCCGTAAAAGGCTGCGGTGCCGTTAACCCCTTAGCGCCTAATTACGAGGTCCCTTTGCGGGTTCCGACCTTAACGGCTGGTCTGGACCAGCCGTTAAAGTAGGGACCCTCAAAGGGACTTACGAGGTAATTACGGTACCGCAATTTGCGGTACCGTAATTACCGCCTTCCCCAGTCCCATTGAGCCCTATGGAGCAAAAATGGGAATGGGGAAGGGCCAATATTAAATGTGGAATTACTGCCCCACCAACCTTGGAATGGGGCGGTATTTCCCCATTTAACATTGGCGGACTTGTTACAATACCGGCAGCAACCATGGTGCTAATAGCGCCATTTGTTAACGCCAGTGTTGTAATGAGGGCCAATTAATGCATTCTTCATGTGTGTCCTCTTTTGACACGCTCCTTTGACTGCACTGGAGTATGGCTAAAAAGGCAGATCGTTCTTTTTTTTCTGATAGATTTCCCCGAAGCTGCACCTGCTCCAGTCACTATATATAATAACACACACTCTGGAAAACATGCCAGGAAAACTGGTGCAGAACAGAGTCTCAAATGGGGACTCCCTAGGCTAAGACATGTGTTTAGAAACGGAGGTGGCTTTAAAAAAGAACCCTACAACTATTGGGAAATATTCAATAGGCATGTGAATCTATACATGATTCAATGCTGGAGAACCTTTGCCTACTGATACACCAAGTTCCCCGGCCCCCTTCCTTGATACACCTGGCAGTATTTAAGAACATCCAGAAATCCACATGGAGTGGTGGCTCATAAAGAACCTAACAGTCCTAGCGAGAAAACAAAAAGCTTTAATTAGGCAGAATTATTTTTTATCAGATCCAAAGCTAATAAGCTAATATCTACAGCATAATATGCTCTACCTCCAACTTTCTCTTCCAAAACATCTTCCTTCTCGAGCTCTCCACTCATACATCTCCAACTCTCTGAAGGTCAGACACTTCTCTAATCAGAGAGTTGGGGCAGATCTATCTCCACGGCTGGGTCCTCCCTCTGGAACAGCCTCCCTGCCTCTCTCAAATTTGAACAGAACCACCTCTGGTTCCAGAAGCAACTCAAGACCTTCCTTCTTGCTTCTGCTTTCTCTCTTCATCTCCCCTGCTGATGCAGCTGACTGCTCTGCGCACTAACCACCTGGTCACCCTCTGAACTCGTGCCCAGGCTCCTGCATATCCAGTTGCCCTCGCACTGCCTCTGGGCTCCCCAGCACTTAAGGGTCTGTTTCTTCAACCCTGCAGTCCCATCTCTCTGCACTTATGAGCCACCCGCAGGCTGCACTTGTGTGAGTTTACTGCACTTCTCCCTTCCCCTCCCCTTGGCACTTCTACCATTCTCTCTTCCTGCACTTGCACGATCTGAATGACACAAGGCCTAGTAAGATCGTTATTTTGTCCTCCTTTTGTTTCCCCCTCCTTGTCACACCTAGAAACACTTGTCTACAGGTGCGTTATAAATGCCACATCATATCATATCATAATGATTACAAAATGTGTGGTGAGTACTACAAGTGGCTGTTTAGCAGATAGCATCAATGGAAGGAGACACTGCAAGGCCACTGAGATAACTTGCATAGTTAATGTGATTGGTTGCAGTCACATGAACGTCAAACAGACGTTTGAGGAACAAAGACGAAGAAGTTCTGAAAAGAACTTTGCCTGGCAGAATACAGTGAAATGATTCAGAAATGGAAGACACTTCAACGCTTGAATCCTATTGGCGGAGGTAAGAGCAACCACACAGGCCATCTTCTTTCTAACCATTTTAAAACCACCACAAGCCATAGGATGAAAAGGCCTATCAGACAAAACAGATAATGCAGTATTCAAATTCTAAACATACAGGTGCGTAAGAATTGGGCACAAACGTTACGCAAACAATCAAAATATTGTTTGACGGGATGGATCTGGGGGAATAAAGAGCCCTTTTCCAAATTTCCGAAGATGATTGATGCAACCAGCCATGATGAGAATGGCTCCACCAGATTGGGCTATGCCTGAGACGTTTCACAATACATTTCCCTCTGTCAGATGCAATAGGCGGGATCTTTTAGTAAAGATACAGTAGGAGAAACTGAGCCACTTGTTTAGAGACCAACATTTCACACTGTTTTCTGGTTGCTTGAAGAATAACCAATCATTCTAGAGACAGTCCCGGATGGCTAAATGATGATGTGGGAAATGGAAGTTTTCACATGGAATGTGCATGCAGGAAATCTTCAGAGCCATAGTCAGCAGTTAGGTGAGAATGGTTCTCTTTAGAGGGATATTTCCAGGTGCAAAGGTGTTTACTTGAACTTGTGCAAAACCTATTAAAGTAAGGTGCATAATGAAATGATATGAAGTAGAACCACCAGGAAGCCAATCTTGTTGTAAAGGACACGTGTAGAAAACCAGGCCACTGTGCATGGAAAGGTGGCTGAGGACACAGATTGAGCAAGAGGCGATGATTTAAGAGTCGTATGAGGCCAGTAAACTGAAATCAGTTGTGAGATTTACGCAACTTAATTTGTGGATAAATACTTTAAAATGAGACTTGGGGGGCGGCTGCGAGAGTCCAAAAGAGTCCCATTAAATGTAGAAGGAACAGACCTGGCCATTCACAATTCCAGGCAATTGCACTTTGTATTGCTTTTGGAAGCAACATATACTATGGTCTGTAGCAGAAACGTCTGGAAAAGTCGGGAATCCAGATTATTGCTAAATTCTTAGACGAGAGGGTTAAAAGCCAACCTGGTGAGCCTCTCTGTTTCTCAGTTGTGGATTCCCACAGGCTGAGTGAAACAGAATTCCAAAGCTCCCCTGGCAGGAGGAACACAATGAGGAAAGTATATCCCCCATTGTTTTCTGATAAAAGCTACAATGTAGAGGGGCAAAGTTTCAAGTGCCCCCTGGCCTTATGCAGCCACGAGCTTTCCTTGGTGAAGCACGTCTAAGAGTACTTTGTGCCAAGATTCTCCTCGGCAATGTCGGTCCCAGCATTATCGGACATCCAGAGCGCCCGGGCCGTCGTTGCCTGCACCATGATATCACACGCAGAATGTGGCATACGGCACTTTGATGATGCCACCCACCAGAAAAGCTCATGGAAGAGCCGTGCTCCCTTCACTCGCAGCTGGCTATGAAAGAGCTAGTTTTTGGGTTTTCTAATTCCCATATCCTGTTAGTCTGTTGTTGGATTCCGTTTTTCTGGATTTGTTCTTGGATTGTCCTTTTGGCTACGTTCTACTGGTACTTTGACCCCTGGATTTGTCCACTGTAACTATTTTAGGACTGTGTTTTTGGCTGTGTTTTCCTACTGGGACTTTGACCCCTGGATTTGTTTACTGGAACTGTTTCTGGATTGCCCTTTTGACTGTGTTTTCCTACTGTTACTTTGACCCTGGAATGAACTGGAATTTCTCGTGACTGCTGATTCCTGGCTCCTGCATTTTTCCTGGACTTTGTTTTCTTCCTTAGGCCATCCATGTTCCGCACGGGGCAGCTCCTTGCGTTTTGCATTTTGTTTTCTGGTGTTATCTTTTCCTTTTTCAGTCTCATGTATGACGGTTGTGTTTTCTAATCTATTGACTTTGATCCCCTCCCTACCTCATCACACCTCAGTTGGGTTCACTTGTCATTCCTCATTTACTACAAGTAGGAGGGTTGCAGAGGGGGCGGGATAACTTTCTTTTCTGGCGTTTTATTGGGCAAGTGTTTTAATCGGCTTTGTCTGTTTTGCTTTGCAGACTGGGAGAGAACCAGGCGGTTCCCCACTCTAGCGTTTTGTGCGTGTGTTCATTTTTATCTACACACAAAGTACTCGAAGGTTTTCTCTGTGAAGGAGACCTGATCAGTTCAGTTTGGGCACCCTGACACTTTGTGGCTGTTTGGGAGGAAGAATAAGGCAATTGAACCACCGTACCATTTCTATATTCAGTTTACATCCGGACCTTGCATCAAATGAATTGGCAACAGTGTGAACATTTTGCATAGACTGGCAACATGTATAAGGAAAACAAAAACGGGTATTTCGGAGATGCATTGGGGAGTAGCAATGAACCTAAGGAAGTCAGGGCAAACATCTCCATACCGGTGCGCCCAACAGGATGCAGGAACATCTGAGAGGATAGGCGACATGAGAAAACACGAAGGAAGCCAAGCACATAGTCAGTCCTCAAAACACAGGCAAAATGAGGACGCACACAGCAGTGCATAAAGCACATTGTAATGAAGACACAGAAGGTAGGAAGGAAGAAAAAGAGAAGGGGCATCGCAGAGCACAGAGAGACAACAGGGACACACGGCTCAAAAAGTACCGGAGATAAAGCAATAGGGAATAACTGAAACAGCAATCAGGCAGGTGCATGTAGAACAGGAAGTTGGTCGGTACACGGTAAAGGTGCCAGTAATAACATTTACCGGCACTTTTATCAGACGTGCCAACTACAGGTTTGCCAGTAGGGTTGGAGGATTTCCCTCCAGCTAAAAGCTGGATGTAAATTGGCCCCCTACTGGTAATACAGGCAAAATCCCTGTTGAAACCGGCACTTGTAATCTGCCGGTAATACCGGCAGACAAGTGCAGGTAACCATATTACCGCTTTCCGGTATACCGGTGGTATTTCGGCCGGAATACGGGCAAACTCGAAATGAGGACAGCAGGCTGAAGAAACAGTTCAGTACAAATGATGGCAAGATTGCACTGCAGTTGCAGGTTTATGAGGAATGTGAGAGTGATGATTTTGGTTCTGCGGTCACATGTCACTTTGACCGGAAGCGACAACGCTGGTCTTTTGCATCAGTGTCGTACAGTGCTCGTCAATTTCCTGAACATATGTTCACATTCAACAGATCCAACAATTATTTTAATAAAAAATAAAAATACAAATAGGCACCCTAGAGCCTTACTCCTTGTTCTTATTTTGACACCTGGGTTTGGTTAGTCGGGTGAAGAAGGAGTAGGAAAGGGAGAGAAGTGGTGTGCTGTTGTTGGCTTCAGTTTGGTTTTCACCGTACGCTGAGCTTTGGTGTGAGTATTGGACCGATTCGAGACTTTGTGTGCTGTTGGTGCGGTTTATGTGTTGTTTGTTTGTTGTTGTGGTGTGGTGAAGTGCGTGCAGTGTGCTGAGCAAGAAGATGATTGTGTGGATTTTCAAGAATATTAGGTATGCAGAGGTTTCAAATTAGGGTTAGTTGGTTATATATCCTAGTCTTTACAGATCTTCTGTGTATCCAATTGTCCTGTAGGTAGGCTTAATTTCCACATTCCTTTCTTTCCATCTAATTTTTATGGTTGATGGCTTGGCGCATTGCCGGATATGTTGTATTTGAACTTAGTGTAGTAGCACGGGGTGTGTCTAGCCATCCCCCTCTGGTATTGTTGTTGTGGATTATTAGTCTTCTACTCCCTTGCTGTCGGTGGTCTATTGGTGATTGTGTGTAGATTGGAGGGCAGGATGCTATTGATAATCGTCCTCGTCCTTCCATCCCAATCTAGCTCTGTTTAATTCATACTTTCCTCCTATCACATCTATCTCTCAGTTGGGAAGTTGGTATGTCGTAGATTGTCTTCCTTAGATTCTGTTTACCGTCAATACCTTAGGGGATGCTGGGATCGGTTTCTTCACTCATCATCGTTCCAACTGTGTATATTCTCTTGTAGATGCTCTTCTAGTTATCAGATGAAGAGCCAGGATTTGAGGAGTTTTCTGAATAGTAGGTGATTTCTTGTGTTACTTATGTTCTTTGGTAAATTGATCCAGGATTTTGGTGCAAGGTGAGAGAAAGAAGATCCTCCAAATGTTCTTTTGTTGTAGGGTTTCAGTTCCAATCTGATGTTGTTGCTTGATCTGAGCGTCCTTGTTGGGTGATGTAGGCTTAATGTGTCTCTTAGGAACTCTGCGCCTTGGTTGTGGATTGCTCTGTGATGCACATTGATTTGAACTTGATTCGCTGTTTTATTGGTAGCCGATGTAGTGTTTTCTGCACTGGTGTGATGTGTTCTCTTCGGGGTACTTTGAGGAGCAGTCTGGCCGCCGCATTTTATATGCGTTGTAGTTTTTTTAGAAGTCATTCAGGCATACCTAGTTACAGGCTATTGGCGTAGTCTACTCTGGACATGACGAGAGCGATGACGGTAAATATTTTGTTGGCGAATAACAGGAAAGGTAGGATCCTTTTTACCGTTCGCAGGAGGAAAAAGCATTTCTTAATTAGAGCTTTTACTTGTGGCTCTAGAGTAAGGTTGTTGTCAATCAGGGCTCCCAGGTTTTTTACAATTGATGTTGGGGCTGGGGCTGTACCGAGTTCCCTTAGCCAACGGATATAGTGGTTGTCTCCTCCATTTTTTGTGATGATCATTATTTCTGTTTTGCCTGGGATGAAACTGAGGTAATTCGAGTTAATAAGGAGGTTAATGTGGAGACACAGCCTTTTAAGCACATCTGCACAACTTCAATTGAATCCTTCATTCAAACGGTGCCCAGGCAGAGAAGAAAGATAGACTAGGGGACAAGTGATTGAACTTTCTTACTCCCTGTGCTATTTAAGCAGCGGTATGAAATGCTGACTTAAGGGGTCTCAGCACACATTAGTGACACCCATCAAAATTATATTTCCACCACTAATGGGAAAGATAACCAATGAATGCATTACTAACGGAAAGTGTCCTTCTGGTAATTACAGTTGCATCTGCCTAAGTAGAGCCATTGCAATGTGAGCGACATATGTGTTTCCAAATTGTCAAGCCAGCACTCGAGTATAAATCAGAGTTTGAAAAATACCCTCTTTGGCCATAACGGTCATCCAGGATTGGACGCAGTGTCAGAAGGAGAAATGGGGCCGTTTCATTTCTAATTGGCAGATAACATCCAGGACTCAAACACTAAAGGAAGACCTTAAGGCAATTGGCATTCTGCTGTGAAGACACTAAGCTAGAGCCGTGCGTGTTTCATTGTAAATGAGCGTCTTGCTATTTGGCAGATCAATCGAAGGATGCTGTCAATACGCTAATAGCACCAGCTTGCAACGTTCTGCTTCCTCAAAGTATGGTTTACCTTTACTCTGGCCCAGCGTGCCTAGCATATCGAAACCCCATTCGAATCACCCCACTCGCAACTTTCAACCCTCACTGACTCCATCCACGCTCAAGAGTCTGCCAAACACCATTATCTAGGGGGGGCGAAAATAGACTGCTTTTTAGTTTTCCTAGCCCCTGGAATACTGCTAGGAGGAGATGGCATATGTGGAGGGACACAATGCTTGTAGGTGGCGTTTGGTTATTTACCCACCCATTGACTGCCCATGGTCTACTAATCCGTATAGCCATTCCCACCCCCATCCTGCTCCTCCCCACCCAAAACAAACCCTCCTGGGATCTCTTTGCACTGACTTTATAGAGCCTTGCCATCAAACTTTGCACTTGAAGTGCCGGTCAGTGTTTTCTCAAAGCAGTCTTCTGAGAGTTAATGGCTTAATTGGAGCTGTAAACACGCTACTGGTGAAATAAAGATGTCTTAACCAGGTCTGCCTTCAGCCATCTGATTTATAAGTAGTATGCCTATGCCTGTCCTTCACTGAGGTCCAGTTAAAAACAAACATTGGCAAAGCCAACAGTTTGAGCTTGGGCATATGTATTACATAGGCATTTGCCAGACACTGCTATTGTATGCCCAGAAACTTGCACCATTTTGCCGCTTTTACCATTAGCACCCAGAGAGGGAGAGCCAGCCAACCAGGTTACATGGATCGCAGGCTGAATCTACCGATACAAGCCTGTGTTCCAAGCAACCTGATGGTTGCTACCCTGCCCTCTTCCCCAACCCTCCCCTTCCCTTGATCACCATCCCCACCCCTCCCCACCCCACTCAATTTATCGTTTTTGGGTTGGCTCAACCGCCGCTACAGCCTCCTGGGCCGCCATAGAAATGGAAGAGGGGCTCCGCTTGGAGCCCAGTCTTCCAGCTCTGTGGCGGCCATCTTGCTTAAGTATTTTGTATGACTGAACGGAACACCACGAGGTGTCCCGCTCATTAATATAAAAAACATTGTTGTCAGCACCCCGGGTTTCTGGAATGGAAACCTGGGGTGCTAATAAAAATAATACCCGATCTGGTAGGCCGTACCGGCAGATAATGGTGCCAGGGACCATCGATCTCGGGGCCCGGGCCATTACCACCTGATCCGGCACACTGAATCCAGTGTTATAGCTAAATTAATGGCCCCTTAGTACTATTAAAGTAGTGCCTGGCAGATACATTTCCTGTGTCTACACAAAAGCCAAAACTGTTGGCATTGCCAATGCTTGTTCTAGCTGTTTTCTAGCTATGCAGTGGCACCTCGAGGATATTTATTTCAAGGCTAAAAACAAAGTCTAAGTTTCTACAGAGGGCCTCTTTGATCGTGAAACCCCCCACTCAGATGCGTGCTAACCACCTACTTCCTTTGTTTCTTTTCAGGATTTTCACAGTGAGGTTCCTCTATATTGGGACTTTGTTCTGTAATTACACAGGCATTTCTATAGGCTAACATTGGGATATAATCATCTATGTGGACCTTTTTGGGATATGGTGTACCCCATCATTTGGCTATGACTTGCGTTACTCTATGGCTAAATAGCTTCCTGTGCTTCTGTGATCCAAGCTTCCACTCCAGGTTTTCATATGAAGGAAAGAGTTCTTTGTTAAAGGTTCCCTTGCACATTTAGCAATAGATCAGACATTCCTTTTGTGTCTATTCTAATTTGGTCTGCCAAGGTTCGAGTGCCATGGGGCTAGACCAACCTATGTAGAATTGGCTGGCCTATCTTGCAAGTTGCTTTTGGTCTAAATACACATATTTTATTCCTGGTTTTGAATAGTTTGGATGGTCCTGGTTATGTTGTGGCTCTGTTCTGTGGGAGCTACTTCCCTTTCTGAATGCTGTATCCTCCTACTGTGTTGCCATGGCAGAGTATTCTGGCATTCCTAATCAGGGGGGATAGAGCATTCTCTTTGTTTCCCTAGGAATCGGTGGAAAATATCCTCATAAACGATAGCTACCTGTTTATATACTATACATTGTGGCTTCTAGTGTGTTGGAAAGAAGCTCTGCACAGAACTCCTCCAGAATGCAACTCAGCAACACTTATGTATGAAAACAGTTTTTGAAACAAAACGCACTCCTTACAACTTTGAACAAATGGAAAATTATGCTGTCAACTTCAGCAACAGTAAATAGGAACTAAAACACATAACTAGAAACATATATTGTTCGTCATTGTGTATAAAATGGAGACCATCAGCATTACTCCTTTTGCAGCACTCAGCGCAATACAAATCTTTTGGTTTCCCCTCATTTCAGGAATGTGAGAAGTCATTAGGTATGGAGATTTGGTTTTGATGCTGGTGACACTTGAGAATATGTGTGTGGGTAACTGCTCGGTATACTTGATTGTAGGCATATTGACTTGAGGATTTTCCTGTTCCCGCTGCTGGTTTCTTGTGATGTCCTTTATCTGATCACTAATACCCATCCACACCCCCTTTCTGATGGATGAGTTGCTATTAGATTCAAAGTAGCAGGCCTAGTGCCTGAAGTTGCAGGGCTATAACAAGTGTATGTCAAATAACCTGCATCTCGTGCAAAGGAACTGCCTGAGCCAAGTATTCTTTATTTCAGATGCAGGTTACCACATCAGGTAAGTGTAACAGGTAGCAAGTAATTAGATACACACATCAGTATATTATGCACTCCTCAGTCAGCTCATTCTCACTCGACACATGCACAACACTCATCCAGCTTACAAACTCCTCACTCTGCACAGCATTCTGCATCCCATCTCTCATCCTCACTGACATCACTCATGCGGACACAAAAAAAACAATGCCACGTCACAACAACATAAGACATTGCATAACGGTAGTTGCTTTCAAATCCTCGTCTGATTTGATAGAAATATGCAAATGCTGTGCTAGCAACTGTAAAACAGGTGTCCGACTCTGTGTGACCGTGTATGTGTCTGTGGGTTTGTGTCTTGTCTTTTCTGGGAATGTGGTCATATGGCGGAAGATATTAGGGATTTCCTTCATTTGCAGCTAGTTGCTTGAGGTGTGCGGCAGGCAAGTGGAAGAGTGCACACCTGTGCCCGAACATCGCCGCGTCACATTAGCAATGATGCAGGCCTGTTGCTGTGGCATTATGCAGACATCTTGCTAACAGCTCTGGCATGGCGTTGCTTAGCAGCAGATTATAGGGAGTGCAAGAGTATTTAGGTTTAAAGCAAGGCTGATGCTGCTTTCTGACAAAATATGTAGTAACGGTTCATCAAATTTAGCAGGGAAGGGAAAAGTGCGTGCGATAATGTTCCACTGAGAGAGTGGGATTCATATTTTTATTAGTAATGGAACATTCAGCTTATGTAGAGCTACAGCCCTTGGGATATGTGTTTGTTAAGAAAAGCACAGATACTTCGGTTTCGCAGGCAGTGGAAGTAGTAGATTTATTATAATTGTCTTCCGGAGGATTCCTGGGGTGTAAATTAGTGTCAGAGGCCAGGTCTTCAGAGGTTAAGCACTATCTCCTTTTTAAAAACAAAGAAAAAACATGCGAATATGTATGCGATACGTCATGGACATCTCATTTCAGTAGTAGTACAATACAGACGTGTCTGGTGCACTGCCCATTGACAAAACAAATTAATAAAATAACATAAATGTAATGACTGAGATAAGGAGGGAGACTGAGGAACTCTCGGGGGCAGAGGAAGCCACCGACCCCGTGAAACAACCCTTGTAGATGGTTCATGGTGGAACCGCCAGACATCCCCCAGTCTTGCCTCCGGTGATCTCGAGGGGTTCTAAATTATCAAGTTAGCACAGAACACCCACACTCCGCAAGGAGACATAAATGGAATGAGGCAGGAAAAAGGGGGTCCAAAATTATCTGAAAAGGTCAGTCATTGCCCCTGGGTAAAGAACCCCCAGGAAAATCTGCCCTGGAACAAGGATTGTGAACAGTGGGGATTAGAAAATAATTTGCTACACAGTTTCATATTATTAGGGTATTATTAGGGTATTATTATTAGGGTATTTATTGAGCGTGGACCTAGCTTCGAGAAGTAAATGAGCATTTTACAATCAAAGGGGGAAGAACACAGAGAGGGAAGCAGAGAAAAAAGAAGCAGGCAGCTAACAGGGGAGGCTGGTTAATTGGCAGTATCGGGGAAAGACAGTGGAGAGCAGATCACTGAGTCTGGGCTAGGGTGGGGATAGCAGGGTTTGTGGACTGATGTGTTAAGGAGGAGCCATTCCTCGAAGAGGAAGGTCTTGGGCTCTTTCCTGAACTGTAGAAGGGATGGGGCAAGACTGATGTTGACAGGGAGGAGGTTCCAGAGTCTTAGAGCATAAACAGAGAAGGCCTGTCTTCTGGTTCTTTCCTTCCTGCACTAAGGTAATTCAAGTGTGCACATTTCCTTACTTCTGGTGGATCGCAGGCCTCAAGAGATGCTGAGTTTCTCAGTGAGATAGCTTGGAAACTTCAGGATGACAGCCTTGTAGAGATGATGAAACAGGATTTGTAGATGATACAGGCTTGCAGTGGGATCCAGTGCCGTTCGTTGTGGGTCAGGGAGATGTCATTGAATTTGCGGAGTCCTTTAATGAGTCTTGATGCAGCATGCAGGACACATTTCAGCGGTGCCAGGGTAATTGCTGGAAGGTCTTCCAAAATGTCACTGCCACAATCCAGGTAGGAGAGGACAAAGGCATGGACAGCAGAGCTAAAATTGTTTTCCAGAATGGAGGGCTTGATTTTCCACAGGAGAGAAAGTTGGTACCAGGCCCTTTGTGTCTTCCTTGCTTTGCGCTGTTTGAACGTGAAGTGTCAGTCGATGTTGAACCCATGGGACTTGGCACAGGGGAACAGCTGGGGTGTGAATCCCTCGAGGTTCATAGCAGAGAGCCAGGTCTGAATGTCAGGGTGTTCTGTGTTGTTGGTCAGCAGTAGGAATTCAGCCTTGGAGGGGTTGAGCTTCAGGTAAGCACTGGACATCCAGAAATGGATCAATGTGATGCAGGCCTGGAGCCTGTGGATGTCTTAGATGGAGGATACCTTGAGGTAGATCTGCATGTCATCTGCGTATTAGTAAATGTGGATGTTGCGTGGAGAGAGGAGGGTTCTGAGTGGTTCCATGTACAGATTGAAAATCAGGGGGGACAGGATGGATCCTTGCGGTACTCCACAAGTGATGGGTAGAGTTGGTGATCTGGAAGAATTCATGTGTACAAACTGTTGGCGGTTCGCAAGGTAGGATTTGAAACAGCTGAGGACAACTACCTCACTGATCCCCAATGCAGCGTTGTAGATTGTCAGGGAATGTCTGGTGGTCTACTGTATCAAATGCTGCTCGGAGGTCAAGAAGAACTAGGAGGCAAGGATGGCCAGCATCAACGATTTTAAGAGGATCATCGATCACCTTGACGGTAGCTGTTTCTGTGTTGCATCTGGGTCGGAATCCAGATTGGCAGGAATGAAGGAGGTTATTGGCTGTGATATGTTGGAGGAGTTGTGTGGTAACTGCTTTCTCAAGGATCTTACCTAGAAAGGGAAGATTGATAATGGGGCAGTAGTTGCAGAGATTGTCAGGGTCCAGTGTGGAATTCTTAAGAAATGGGAGGATTTGTACAGTCTTGAGGGTCGAGGGAAAGGTACTTTGAGTTAGGGAGCTGTTGATGATTTTCAGGTAAGGGAGGTGTGCATCAGTCGGAAGGGTTTTCAGTAAGGAGGCAGGGAAGATTTCATCAGCATATGATGTGGGTTTGAGGAATGCTAAGGTGGATGTGAGGTCTTCCATAGTTAGTGTCTTGAAAGTTATCCCGGTAGTTGTGGCTTTGCGAGATGGGATGGCTAGTGTGCTGTCATTTGTGGCATTGGTGTCTGTGTGTTGGCAGATCATGTTGATCTTGTTGATGAAGAGTTGATGGCGGTGGATTTTTTTCGATGGAGTGCGCTATGGGTGGGTCAGGCAGAGGGTTGATGCAATGCTTGATGGCTTTGAAGAGGGCTCTGCTTTCATTGTTGCCATTTGTATGGTGTTTTGGTAGTAGTTGGCCTTGGAAGTGTTGATCAGTTGCCTGCGTGTAGCATGGAGTTCCTTGAGCCGTGCGAGGTCGGATGTGCTGCAGGGTTTTCACCAACCCTTTTCTTGTTTTCTGATGGTTCATTTGTTGAGGTTGAGTTATTGAGTGTACCAGGATGCTGAAGGTTTAAGCCTGAGGGTGTGCCATTTACTAGGGCATTGTGGTTGATGTTTTTGAGGGTGGTGTTGAGTTATTGGTGAAGCGATTTGCAGTCCTTGTTCGTCAGAGATACATCAGCCCATGTGAGGTGGATTTTGGTGAGGTCTTCTGTGAGAGCCTCGACTGGGAAGTTCTTTAAGGATCTGAAGGCTTGATTGCTTGGATTCTAATGGGTTTGCTTGAGAGGTGTGGTGTGACTTATCTTGAAGGGGATTGCCTGATGGCCCGGCCGGTTGAGCGGAATAGGAGAGCTGTGATGAAGAGTGGGCAGTATGGTGAAGATGAGGTTGAGTATATTACCTTTCCTGTGAGTTGGTTCTTTCATGTGCAGTGTGAGGTTCAGTGTGTCGAAAAGAGAGTGGAGATCTTTCGTCATTGATTTGGTTGCTGGGTTGCCAGGGATGTTGAAGTCACTTACGAAGATGTTGTTGGCATGCGTGGGAGACATGGTGGTGACCACGTCTGTGAAGTCTTTGATGAAAGACGTGTTGGGCTTAGGTGGTCTGTAGATGAGATGAAAAGTGACTGTGTCCATTGGGGAGAGCAGGAAGTGGCCGGATACGTTTTCAAAAGAGCCAATGGTGGTGACGTCCAGTTGGATGCATGGCCATGATGCCTTGTGAATGATGGCGAGACATCTGCCGATCTTGTTTGGACGGTCTCGTTGTAGAAGTCTGTAGCCGTTGGGGATGTGGAGATCTAGGATGTGGGTTGAGGTGGATGTCATCCAGGTCTCAGTAATGAAGATGGCATTCAAGTCGTGTGTGGTGATGAGGTAGGTGATGTCAGCTGCATGGTTGATTGCTGAGCAGACATTGCTGAGCATCAATTTTCATATAATGGTGGATGATGGAGTGGTGAAGGGGTGTGTGTTGACATGGGCGAGGTTGCTGCAATGCAGTGTGCATGACGTTGCTGGCGAGCAGCGTGGTTGGTGATGAGCAGTGGTGGTAAGAATGGGCTTTTGGGAGGGAGGAGTGAAACACATATTGAAGAGAGCTTATCTGATGTTGAGAGGGGCAGGGGTTCTGGTCCTGGGTCCTCCCGGTTTGAACAGGAATTGCCCTTTTTTTCATCTGCCCTTCAATTCAGATGCCAGGGCTAAGAACGTTGGTGGGGCTTAAGTATGGCCTTACGGTGCAGCTCCATGTGGGGTGTGGCACTCAACTGGCAATTCACATCAGGTGCAACAGCCCGGCTGTGGAGCATGTCATTGAATCCAAGGAGAAATATAGGTGAGCCTCAGAAAAGACTTGTGCAAGTGTTTGCCCTCTGTGTGAAAGAACAGGAAGCAGAGGAACACACTTAGTGATGAGCAGGAGAGCTGAGGCATAGAATCCTTTTCGGAAGTAACCAGGTAAGGGGCAGAATGCCTACATGAGTTTCTGAAGGAGAAACCATCATGATAAAAAAGGTTCCAATATAGGGCTTGACCTGCTAGATGTTTTACGGCCAAGGCAAACAAAATGATAAAGGCCAAGGTAAAAGGAAAGACAACAACAAAGGTAATGGCAAAGACCAAAGACTGTGACTAAGTCAACAACAAAGATATGTGCTGAGGCACTTAAAAGTCCTTGGACTGTGAGTGACTTCAAAATGACTTCCTGGAAGTTAGATTAGGGATTGACTCAGGACATTAGGTTCTTTAGAATAGGCGCCCACAGAGTTTATTTATTCCCCCTTCCTCCCTTTGTTTGTTTAGACTGTCTTGTTTATGTTGCAATCCCTTCCACTTGGCCTTCTTCCAGCCCTTTCCTGTATAAAACAATAAAGGTGTTGAAACCTATATATATGTTGTGTGTGTTCTGTGGTGGCTAACCATGACAAATGGTGTAAGCAGCGGGATTGACAGAACACAACAGAAATCACCATCATACGTCTGCCTATACCTGCCCTCAGGGTAGTCTGCCTGTCACCGGAAGCCAAACTCCCTTATAGGGCCACCCTATGAGCCGCAGTGTTCGATTTTATAAACTGCAGTGGACAAGGTGATACCTTCAGGAAGCAAGGCCCTGTTAGAGATAAACTAAAGTATTCTGGTGGCCATAGGAACATACAGCTTTCTCACAGCACGGATCTTCCCCAGATTTTTTGTTTACAGGGGGCCTGCTACAATTCGATTAGTCGAGCATACAAAAGAAAACACATGTGGAGCAAGCTACCCCTCCCTTGTTACACCATATATTCAGGGACATGTGGACTGATGCATACAGAATAATAACTGCATCACAACTAAGCCTGATTGTCTAAAAACACCTGTATTACAACTTTTAACAATGCTCTGAGCTAACACCTCACAGCAGATCCTAACGCAGCTAGTACCATATTGTCTATGGGTGGGGTTTCCTAGGGATATTCGCATTGACCAGGGCACAAAGGTCATGTCCAAACTCATAGGAGAAATTAAGGAGCTACTCCATATTAAAACTCTCTGCACCACCATAGATGACTTGGCAGACAGGTTTAACCAAACCCTTAAGAACATATTAAGTGGCAAGGATGGAAGACATAGGATGAGCTGCCTTCCTGGGCTTCTACGGGATGCACTGTTTTGAAGTGATGTATGGTGGACAACCAAGGGAGCACAAGGTATGTTGAGAGAGGGTTGGCACAGCAGGGAGATCAGAGTACAAACATGGCACACTTTGTAAAAAGGGCAATGGCCCCAGTCATGGAAATAGCATAGCAACACATACCAAAGACCCAGGAGATACAAAAACGATTGTGTGATTCGAAAAGGAGATTGAAAAATTTGAGCTAGGGATCAGGAAATGGTATAATGACCTACTATGGATAACAAGCTCTTGGCTTGTGGCATGGACGCTATGTAGTTACAGGTGTTTTGCAGCCCACAACTACTTGGTGCAGCAACAATACAGACGCAAGAAAGATCAGCTCTACTATGTTAATTAGCTGAAGTTGTGGAAGGAAAATAGCAATTAGACTCTTATAGCCTCCCCGTCCACCAACCTCGTCTCCACAAAACAATCTGTTGACTACCGAACAGCAAGCCAATACGGATTTAAAGCACCTTTCTGATGTGCTAATGGAGTTGCCCGGTAGGATTTAGGTATCTTTAATTCATGGCTATCCCCCCCGAGAAGTTAGCTTGCCTTCAATCCTACTGATAACCAGAGTCTTACAGAGAGATAGCCAAACAGGAAATATAACTGTCACAATCCTACTCGCCTGCCACCAAGCACCACTACATGCGCCTCTGCCTTTCTTTCCTTGTTTTAGCTCTGCAGTTTTGGACTAATCTAATTGTATGTTTCATTCCAGCTTTTGGGTTAAACCAGTAGATGCATTCTGGGACATGTATGCTGTCCAAAAGGCAGAAGGCTGGCGGAGGCATACCAAATACATTTGTTTGCAGCAAGCTACTAAGAGCTGCAGAGGGCCTGATTGCATTCACCTGTTCCAAGCTACTGTAGGCTAGGCTGTAGAGAGCTGAAGAGCACTTGATTAAAAACCACTGCTGCAGGCTACTGGAGCCAGGGCTGAGTTTAACTGAACACAGCTGCCAGAGTCTGCAATCAGCTCCACCCTGCTGGCTTGGAGGGCCTTTATGAGCTCTCTTTGAACAGAAGCAGCAGGCTACTGAAGCCAGGGCTGGGCTTAATTGAACACAGCTGCCAGAGTCTGCAATCAGCGCTGGCCTGTTGGCTGGGAGGGCCTTTATAAGCTCACTTTGAACAGAAGCAGTTGTCAGTCAACTGCTTCCACTGGGAGTTTGTGCTGGTGTTACCAGTTTTTGACCTTTCTTAGAAATCCTCTTTTGGCGATTTGATTCCTGTTGCTGTTGATGCTTGCAGCTCCCACTCCAGTCTGCTGCAGCCTTCTGTCCTGCTCCTCTGGGCTCCCACCTGGTGGCTCTGCCACACTCTGCTGCCTTCCACCCTGCTCTGGGCTCCTACCTGACTGCTTTGCTGCACTCTGATGCCTTCTGCCCTTCTCCTCAGGGCTTCCATGCCTGGCAGTCTTGCGACACTGCGCTGCCTGCTATCCTGCTTATCTGGGCTCCCAACTGACGGCTCTGCCGCATTCCACTGCCTGCCGCCCTGCTCGTCTGGGCTCCCACCTGGCGGCTCTGCCACACTCCGCTGCCTGCCGCCCTACTCCTCTGGGCTTCCCTGCCTGGCAGTCTTGCCTTACTCCTCTGCCTTCTGCCCTTCTCCTCTGGGCTTCCCTGCCTGGCAGCTTTGCAACACCCTGCTGCCTTCTGCCCTGCTTATCTGGGCTCCCAACTGACGGCTCTGCCGCATTCCACTGCCTGCCGCCCTGCTCGTCTGGGCTCCCACCTGGCGGCTCTGCCACACTCCGCTGCCTGCCGCCCTACTCCTCTGGGCTTCCCTGCCTGGCAGTCTTGCCTTACTCCTCTGCCTTCTGCCCTCTTCCTCTGGGCTCCTTGCCTTGCAACCTGCCTGTTCTAGCTTCTGATATCCTATCCTGTCCTGTACCTGATTATTCTGGCGGCTCTGCCACACACTGCTGCCAGCTCCCCTACTCCTCTGGGCTTCCCTGCTTGGCAGTCTTGCCACACTCCTCTGCCTTCCGCCCTGTTCCTCTGGGCTCCTTGCCCTGCAACCTGCCTGTTCTAGCTTCTGATTTCCTATCCTGTCCTGTACCTGATTATTTCTTTCAATGCTGCTTTCTACTTATACACATCCTGGTCCACTGTGGTGCCTCCACTTGATTTCCGAATTACAGTGTAACCATGGGTTGGTCTCCGTTCAGATCAGATAAGGGAAGACATCTGTTGCCTTCACCTAATCCGGTGAAGTCGTGCCTGTCTAAGTATATGGTATTTCAGTTTTACCCTTGCACTGAGTACAACAGTTTCCTCGGCACGCCTAAGTCATGACGTTGCTGTATGACTGTTGTTAAGAGTAATCTGCTGGTACCTATCCCAAGGGCTTTCCTTAATCCCTGGAGACCCCTTATCATATTCCAGTACACCCTTATTTCTGATCAATCCATGTTGCCCAGTGTACTTGCTTCTTTGCTTTTTCTCTGTCCCTTTGTTTACAGTTTGCTCCTGCAGCCCCTGTGAATACCTGTTTCAATTAACAGCTTGGTATGCACCTTTAATCTGTTATATGCTAGCATTGTCTCCGGAATCTCCCTTAATCTACTTGCATACAGTGAGAGATAGCCTCTGCCCTATGCTCTCCGCCTAGACTTGTGACAATAACAAATACTAGATCAAGGTGTTATAGAACTATCCTATAGTCAATGGTTCTTCCAAGTAGTCATGGTGGGAAAGCCTGATGGTAACTGATGATTTGGGATAACCTTCTGCAAAATCAAGGAGCTGTCACAGATCAATGCACACACCATGCCACAAGAGGATGACTTGATTGAAAGGGTTGAGCTCTCCAACGTCATTACCCCATGAAGTGGTAAGGGCAGGTTCAACTAGCTTCAGAGGATAACAAGATTGTGATTGGTCCATTTCACTGCCCAACTAAAGATTCTTGCCTCATTTGAGAACCCAAGTAAGGGGAAATAACTCTGAGCCAGAAATACACAGGAAGGGGTAGAATTGCTACCCGTTTCTCTGAAGGAGAAATTCTCATGGCAAGGGGAGTCCTTAGCGCATTAGCAGTTTCACAGCCAAGGCAAAGGAAAAGACAAAGACTAAGGCAAATAAAAAGACACACAACAAGGCAAAGGCCAAAACCAAGGCAATGGAACATAACTGTACTAGACACTTAAAACTCCATGTGACTGTGAGTGACTTGAAATGTTATATTCTGAACATTGTTTAACCATCCTTCCTCCCGCTGTTGGACTGGGTTCTCTCTTTTAAGCTGAATTCCCATCCACTATGCCTTCTTCCATCCCTTCTCTCTATGATCCAATAAGTGTTGAAACCTATTTTCTTGTCCTTTGGGTTCTGTGGTAGTCACCAGTGACACAACCATACATACAAACCTAGCAACCAACTTGTCTCTGGTTCCAAATTGGTCATGACTGCTGGCATGTTCTTACGTTTTGACATAGAGGCATTATGCGCTGCTCCTGGAAAATTGGCCTTGCAAAGGCTTATCAGGAAGTCAGCATTGCAGGTCATTTGTACATTCAGTAATTATTGCATTTGGCTATTTCTGAACATCTGTCACATGCACAGGGCAGAATCAACAAATGTTTATGCAATTGGCCCTACAATGTTAGGAAATTCTGCATGTGCACAGAATCATGCCTTCAACTTGCCTATGTCATGTGAGGTTTGTGGGAAAGATAGACATTTTGACATGTCATTCATCATGGTACTGGGAATCACCTGGAAAATCCGGAAGGACCATTCATGCAGCCATGGTTATTACACGCTGATAGGCACCTATGGCACAGGCGTGTTGGACTGTGATTGCAATGTGCTGCTAGGTTTCAAATCAACAACTATGAAATCCAAAAGGTACAGCATTACAGTGCAATTAAATCTGAACAACTAAATTCTTTGGTCTTCTAACATGCCAAACATGTTCCTAGAAATCAAGTTGACTCTTCCCTTCATCGTCAAAAGTCTTGAACTGCAGGAGTGGTACCAGGTGTCTGTGCCACTGAAGGGGTTATCAGCATTGTTAGTCCTCTCTTCAAGAAAGCCGCAGCCAAGTATGCCATGGTGAGAGGGAAATCACACCTTCACTGTCACTGGACCTGGTTGATCGTATGCCACTTGCCGCAATAGGTAGTTGTCTTAGCAATAAATCCATACCCAAATACCAAAGGCTAAGAGGATACGGGTACAGACAATTTGAACACCTTTTTTGATGAGGGCCCATCAGCTGAAAAAACGCTACCCACACTCCCGAAGATAACTTCACAACTTTGACCTTGTAGTGGTATTCTGCGCCTGTTTTCTAAAATACACAGGTGCAGACAGTTCTAATTGCATCTCAATGTGACGAGCCAGCTGCCATGTGACTTGTCATGACGTAAAATGCTGCCGGCACACACCAACATCTAGCCTCGGAGGAGTCTGCAACCTGATGTTTTAAACTATAACTCCCATCATCCTTAGGCAGCACAGTGAATGGTGTGTGATCATGGGATTCATAGTCCAAAATATCTGGAGAGCCGCAGGTTGCAGACCCCAGATAGCTTAAAGAAAAAGGGGAGATGGTTTCTTCAGCAGGAGTCAGTTGGATTTATCGAGAGTGTTGTGGCGAAACACTGCAACACTTTCCACACTGATCCACTCGGATCAAAATGGCAGCCTCAGTCTGGACATGCAAGAAGAATTCTGATGAGTTCTTCACAATCTAGCACATGTGTAAGTAGAAAAACGTTTAGCTGGTACCTAACAATTCACTGTAAATAAAAGTTGCATGCCTGCCGTCTTACAGATTTCACCTCCGGCTACAAGGCGAAGACAAACAGCATTCTACTTTAGCCTGAAGGACTGCAGCCAAAGGAAAGGGCAGTTTTCCTCAAGGTAAGTATGGTGAGGTGAAAGTGAATTCATTGCTACCTGGTACATATGGCTCATCTTGCAAGATCCTTCCAGCTGGATTATAGGGCCGTGAACAGAGTTTTAACATAGGCTAATTTTGTGCCCACAGACACAAATCTAGCTCCCTATTCATTTTTCTAGCTGTCCATTTAAGATGTTAACATAACACTAAATCCCGAAGCCTCTGTTAGTCACAGTATTAGGTCATATCCAGAAGTGTTTACAATTCATATTTTCTTCTCCTTTGTAACAAGTGGGCACTGTACATTCATGGCGGCGATTCCACTTAATGGGTGGATGAAGGCACTCAGCTGAGGCAAGCTAGAATTCCACATCAGCGCGCCGCTCGTCATGCCTAATTGCTTCCTTAATCTGATGCGAATGACCAAATCTACTTATGTGCTCTGCACAACCCATAATCACAGCATGTCAAAGTGTGGGCCATTTTCATACACAGAACAACAGAGATTGCACTAAACTATATTTAACCTTTTTTTGAACACAAAACCAAATATGTAACGAAAGTGTGTAACCAATCAGCGTTTTTATGAGTACAGCACAAATGAAATTGGTGTGTTGATTTTATATGTTTCTCTCAGTTTGCGTGTGAATTGCTAAATTGAAGCACGCTAGTGATGCTACTGACGAGAGGCATTGTAAAAACAAAACTGATGTAACAATCACATTGCAGGGGGGCACACCTCAAATCCAGAAGGGGTGAATCTGCTGCAGATGTTAACATGCAATTGTGCTTCAATGTACACCTTACTTTTGCTTTTATTGGGCTGTGGTGTGCCCCTTTTTCCACCTAGACTTTTCACGTCCTCGCCCATTGCCCTTGTTACACCTCTGAGCGTTGTTCCCTTCCCAATTTTACTTTTGAACCGAAAGGCACTCTTCGGTTTTAAGGGAGGTTTGCTCCAACGACCCAAATCTAACTTTTTGGGACATGATGCCAGTTTTGCAATACTAACATGTTATGATGTGCTTTGGGATGCCATGGGATATATGTCATGTATTATTACACATTGAGGTTAGGTCACTTTGTACAAGGCTGACAATCACTGTGAAGCGGCAGAAAGGGAACATGTAGCACTCCACAAACCGCTAAATATACAATGGTACACATTAGCAGCAGCCCTTGAAAAAAGCACCATCTCCAAAGTAGACCTGCAAATATAAAGTGTATTGTATTGTTTATTTATATAGCGCCTATACATATGATGTGTGTCAAAGCGCTCAAGGAGAGTGGGAACGAGGGGAAAAAAGTCCTTGAAATTCCGAGACGATAATAGCATATAGAGGCAAAGTAAGTGCGTAGATACAATTAACAAATTGAGACACATCAAATAGGCCTGGCGGCGATTCTGCAGTTATACAAATGCAATTCAGGTGGAAGACCAAGGAGAACAGACAGACGATCGGCTGTACATCACGCGCAAACTGGTAAACAGAGTCATTTCCATCCTTATTGAAACCAAGATTCCTTTGCTGCCCTCTTTTTTTGTATCTATTTATTCAAATTGTATCACCAGGACATCAAATACATTACAGAACAATCAGCGACATAACATGTCATTCCAATAGAGCACAAACCGAGCGAGGCATTAAAAGATCCAATAGTTACAGCAGTGCAGTCGCTTGATCACACATTTAAAAATCCCAAATATTGCCCCCCCCCCCTCCCGCCCGACATCTCCTGATGCGACTTGCCCATCTTCTCAGCAATGTCCTATCTGTTGCATCATGGCAGACCAGCTACCCAAACTGCACATGTACATCATTCCAAACGCCACGCGTGGAGTTCCACAGATCATGGTGGCATCACATCGGCCGTGTACTGCGACAGTCTCAAGAACGCATCCCACCCAGAGTGTAGCCTTTCTTTTACCGCTCTGTACATGTAAGCCCCTTTCAGCCGTGGACCACTTCATCAGATCCTCTACCCCTTTGCTAAGGAGCAGCACTTCCCCCTGCATCACAATTCGGCCCTTAATCAGCATGAATCCCAAGGCTATACACTTTCTAGCCACCCTTCCAGACATCCCTCCAGGTGCTAGGTCCATCCTGTTATTTCTGCAAGATGCGTCACTATGGATTGCCACAAGGGCTGAAGCGGAAAACCCCAAAATAAAAAAAAGCAATTTCGATGAGTTCTTTTCCTATAGAAAAACGTTCATTCAAAAAACGATCGACAATTATAAGCGGGTGATAAAATGACATAGAAACTAAATATTACCCCATAATGGGATCTCGTATGCCATTACGAATCCATTTTATTTGCGTGGCTCTAGTCCTGACCATATACTGTTCATCCCGCGCAGCAGCGTTGGCAGCGCCTTAGCTTCAGCGGAGTCTGCTGACCGTATATTCTGCAGCCCAAGTCTGCTGCTCTTGTTTCGTTCCATTTTATCGGGTAGATCAAGTGATTCTTTGTCCCACCTTGTTACCACATGTTGCAGCTGACTGTTTTCTCCCGAGGGTACTGCTAGTACCAGTCTTTAATATACAATTTGTAAATAGTTGCTTGTGACTTCTTGTATTAATCTCTTTAATTCCCCAAGTGGGATGGTGCACTTTCTTTCTTCACTAGAATCCATTTCGACTCCCTCTTAGTTGCTTTATGCTTTCGACCAAAGACCTGCTTGTGCCCTTTTGAAAGAATTTAGTTTTCCTGGGTCATTCAGGTTTGTAGCCAGTGTATGTCTGTAGGCTCTGAGCCTTGCCTTTCACTCTTTGATGTTATTCTGTTCAAGTGCAGGATAGTGCTTTGTTTTCTTCCTTTCCCAGGATATTTTGATCCAGTTTCTAATTAATGTTCTCTCTCATTTTAAAATATTCTTCACTATTAGTTTGAGAAGTTAACTCTATTTGATATCTTCTATTGTGACGAGTTAACTGTTTTTTATAATGATTTTCCCTTGGTTTACATTTTTTGTCTCCATTTGCTTTCAAAGTTAAATCTTTTTCATATCTTCTCATGTGACAAGTTAGTTGTGTATTATTAAGATTTTCTCTTGATGCACAATGTTGATATGCATTTTGTTTGAAAGTTAACTTTTGTTCACATCTTCTACTATGACAAGTTGGCTGTATGACATATTGATTCTCTGGAGCCTCCACACACCTCCAATTTGCCTGGCTGCCTTCTTTCACAGCGGGGAATGTTGTTGGAGGGTTTTGGTCCCAGGGTCTCTCCTTCCTGCTGGGTATCGCGGACACCATCTCCTCTCCAGCGTTCGCGTTGTAGCTCTCTTGCTCCTTCTCGAGGCACAGCTGCACTTGATTGCACTCACAGACACACATTCTGGCTTGTTGGCGGTTTCAGCAACATTCTTCGGACCAACAGTCCATCACAGATCTGGGTCTGTGGTCTCACCACCACCTCTGCTTGGGCTTCGATTCCCACCCTGTTGGTTTCTCGCATCCCGGGATTGCCGTGACTTTGGTGTCCCGGAATGCAGCTACAATCGAGTTTGCGGGTGTCTTGCTTTCCTCTATTGTACGGTGTAGTGCAGCTTGGGGCCACCCACATCCTGCAACTATGATACACTCGGGTTGTCTCCTGCTTTTCTCTCCTCAATCTTTGGAATCACGTCCTTTAGCATACTCGTCCCAGTAAAGTGGATGTCCTGATTTAAATGTATATGACAGTTTCTCCAAAGATAATGGTATCCCTTAGGTTTCTTTGTTCCAGTTATGGTGATTCATATTTTCTTGTGTTTTAACACATCCCATGTAGGTCATGGTATGACCAGCCTGAGGGAGTTTCTCAGGGGAATGGAAGTCCCTGTCTCCTAAGGGGGAGTCTCTCCTGGTGAGGTCCCACTTGCTTCTACTCCTAGGGAGGGTATTGCGGAGTGGGCTCACCTGCATAGCCTCACAGGAAGGGGCTCCTCCTTGTGGAGAAGGGACACATTTCCTCGATTTGTCAAAGGTGGCTGAGTGACTTGCCTCCCCAACTGTATCTTAACCCTCAGCCGAGAGTGATCCAAGAGCGACCGGTCCAAAAACTCTTCCTGCTATACCATATTTGCGTATTAACAGCTTATGAACCTCATGTATCCACATTATGTCGAAAAGCATCTCATACACACAGTGTTGACGTGAAAACGTGTTATGCATCTGTGACCAATATGAGTATCCCACTATACTTTAATGGTGGTCCCTCCATATATCTCTCAGCTGAAACTTCTCAAGCCCTTGTATCAGTGTTCTTGCTGCTGAGCTAAGGGGTCGAACAGTGCTCCTGGAGCTGTCCAAGTGCGTGTTATGGAAACCATTAAATTCCCTTCCCCATATGATTACGCTTCCCAGTTGGTCTAATAGTATCAGGGACATCATTTAAAAAAAAAAAAAAACTAGGGTCATCTATATTCAGTGCTTATGCTATGTATTTAATAGGAACACCTTTGTTAAAAGGATAAACATGTTTTGAACGCTGCTCGTATTATTCCACTGGTAAACATGTTTTCAACGTTATTCATTGATTATGTTAGTCTGCATTGCTCATTCAAGGACACTTTTGGAAAAAAGGTGCGCAAACAGGCTAGAATAAGCCGGCGCCTGCATGATAACTTTACCATGGACATTGTCAAAACCGAGTATGAGTTATGGAGTTGTTTTCATATTCCCTTGAGAGAGGGCAGAGTTCTGCTCCTTGAAGGTTACCACGGGTCGCTCCGGCCGGGGGTCCATGAGAGCTGCCAACGGGTAGAAACTTGGCCAGCCAGAAGGGTCTATAAAGTGCCACCATGCAATTGCAGAGGGCTTAAAACAACGGGTGTCGAGGCGGTCAGGTAGAAAGCTTCAATTGGAGGATGGTTGCATAGCTCCGGGCCTGCTGATGCAGAGATCTCTCTCTTCAAATGTTTGGGGGCTTTTCAGTGACTTCTGATGAGATGAGGATGTTTCTTGCTGCTGTGTCAATGGTGATGTATTTTATTTAGACTTCTTTTATTCTTTGCATGTGTAGAATTAACTTATTCATTTAGTATTTGTGTTGCATATATCCATTAATGTATTGTTTTTGTGGATGGTATGAATAAAGAGGCTGTAAAGAGCCATTTAGCAGTGCAGTTGGGTGTCTGTGTGAATAATTGCTCTCCAGTGTCCAAGGTTTTCATTCAGTGCACTGGGGTGGAAAACAGCTAAGAGTTCTGTGTAATATATCTGTGCACTTTGTGAAAGCAAAACATTTTGGTGCTGTGAGCAGGGTACCTTGTGATGAAAAGTTCCAGGTACCAAAGAACTTGTGCTTGAACACTGGTGGGCAATATTTGTGTTGGAAGTGAGGTAATAAGTGCTTTGTGTGTGCCTCTTGCCATTTGCTAAATGCCAGAGGAGCAGCACTTTTCCACTGCATCACAATTTGGCCCTTAATCAGTTTGAATCTGAAGGCTATAAACTTTCTGGTAACCCTTCCAGACAGACCTCCGGATCTAGTGCTAGATCCATTCTGTTATTTCTGCAAGATGCGTCACTATCGATTTCCACAAGGGTTGAAGTTGCGGCGCAATCTTTACCATGTATAGGGCAGCCTGAGGAGAATGTATGTATTCATTTCGGGGTTAGTTACAGCCTATGCACATATTTGTATTGGATAAAGATTTAGCCTAGCATTCATTGAAACATCTTTAATATGCCTACAGATCGTCTTTCACTTGGCATCATCAGTAATCATATCAAGATCCCTCCCACTTTTCTCTTGTCTTAACTACACCCAGAGTCTGATTCGCCCCGAGAACCATGTACACAGTTGAGATCTTTTTCCCACCACCCACCAGAGATTTGATTGCTGTGACAGCGCCATGGTCTGTGGTATATTAGGGAAGCCCAGCCAACCCCTGCGGATAGCAGACATGGTTGCAGATTATGATAATTGATTCCTAAGGATATTCAATTTCTTGCAAAAAGTCCACAAATGCCATAGCGGTTCCTCCTTCATATAAGTCTCCTATGGTTCTACAACCTTTCAACGCCCACACTTTTCCTTGAGTATCGCTGGCAGGGCCTTCAAGTCCTTTCATCAGCAGTCTTTTTTTCAATGGGATTTTTTATGAAAAATGTTCAATGAAAAAACTCATAAAAAATATAGGGGTGCAAAGGGGGAAGTGTATATAAGGGGTCGGGGGTCAGGAATAGAGAAAAACAATAGGGAATGGGGGCTCACGAGGGAACCCCCCCAAATAAAAAAAGCTATTTCAATGAGTTTTTTTGTTGAAAAATATTAATTAAAAAAACACTGAAAAAAACACTGTCGATGAAATGACAAAGAACCCAAATATTACTCCATAATGGGATCTCATATGCCGTTACGCATCCATTTTATTTGCGTGCCTCTAGTCCTGACCATATATTGTTAATCACGTGCACCGGCGCTGGCAGCGCCTTAGCTTCAGCTGAGTCCGCTGACAGTATATTCCGCAGCCCTAGTCCGCTGCTCAGGTTTTGTATCATTCTGTGGGGTAGATCAAGTGATTCTTTGTCCCACCTTGTTACCACATGTTGCAGCTGCGCTGAGTAGTAATACAATTTAGAGTCTGGGGCCCCAAGTCTGCCCTTTTCAATAGGTAGTTTCAATGTAGATAATGCAATACATGGGCACAGTTTAAGCAGGGTAGCATCTAGTTTAAAAAGAAATACTGGTGGTATGACTATTGGCATGACATGCAGAAAGTGTAATAGCCTCAGTAATATGACCATCTTAGCAGACACTATTCTCCCCATCAATGACAAGGTTAACTTCATCCACACATCAACAAGGTTGTTGAGTTTGAGCAACATATGTTCCAAGTTTTCCCTGTATACCACCTCAAAGTGTAGGTCTACTATAATCCCCATGTATTTGAAGGGATCCACAGAGACTAACAGCAGGTCTGCTAGCCCCTCGGTTTGAGTTCCTGGCAAAGGATATAGACCAATTAATTTGCAGACCGGACACTTGCCCGAAAAGCTAGATCTCAGCAGTATCAGGGGCATTGTATGCTCAGGCTCCTTCATGTATAATAAAGTATCATCAGCATACAATGAGATTATTTGTTGCATCCCAGCCACAGTAATGAGTCGGCCAGCAAATTTCTCCCTTAGGTTAACTGCCAAGGGCTCGCTCACCAGTGCAAACAGTAATAGTGATAAAGAACAGCTTTGCCTCATCTCTCTGCATATAGCGAACCTCTCTGAGGTAATGTCATTGGTCCAAACTCTGGCCACTGGGTCTCTATATAATATCGATATGCACCGGCTGTTCTCTGGCCCAAACCCATATCTTTGTTGGGCAATCTGCTTGAATTCCCAGCTCACGTACGTCAAGATTTGCCTGGGCAAAGCTCCCTGCAGTGTTCCTCACCTGATACAGCAACAGGAACAGCCTACCTAGACTAAGGGCTGTGTTCCTGCCTGCAATGAAACCACTGCCTGCAATGAAACTACTAAATATGGTGCCACCCTTGCGATTCTCACTGGCAATATGTTGCTAACGATTTTCACGTCTGTGTTGATTAATGACTTGCGGTTTATATGACCTGCACTTTGTTTCCGCTTTACCCGGTTTGAGCAGCAGTATTATTACTGCTTCTTTTAAGGAGGGTGTTAGTTGGTCCGTTTCCATAGCTTCTGTATACATGTCGTGCAAGAACGGAATGAACATTCGGCCTGGAGATTTGCCCATAGGCGGACCCGAAATCGCCCACTGTATATCCTGCTTAGGGATGGGATTCTCTAGGGTTTCATGGTCAGATTGAGTTAACCATGGAAACTCTAAATTCTCTAAGTATTTGACGCTTGTTCGGTGCATTACGCCCGCTTCATAACCCTGAATAAAATTCAAGATAGCAGAGAGTGCCGGTGTCAAGAAAGGACACGTTTTGGCACTGATGAAAGATGGTGTACCATGGGAGGAAATTGACAGTATTGAAATCAGTCAAATGTGTGAGTTGTACAAGAAGAGGGGACTGGCTGGGAAGGAGCGCTATAAACAAGTGAAGAGGCAGGTGGTGACCAAGCTCAAAAGGGACACTTCACCTTCGGCTCCTCCTGAGGAGGAACCGGAAGGAGGGTCAATGGGAGTCCCTTTGCGGCACTAGCCAACGTATGCCGATTTCAGAAAAACACTGAGTGCAATGTTAGAGTCTGAGTACACCCCCTCTAAATTTGACTAGGATTATGGCAGCTTCAGCTCATATAAAAGTTGACAACCTCATGTTAATGTTAAGATCTTTTCGAATGTGTAAACGCACAAAGAGATCGAGCTTTGATAGATGCCAGGGTGGAGGCCTCAATGATTCATGGAAATCCTTCCAGGTTTAAAGGTCGACACTTTACCATTACTGGACTGGAAGGTAAGGAAACACCAGTGGTATAGACAGGAGCAGAAATGAAGATCAGTCATTTTCCAAAGCTGAAATATCAAGTGTTGATTGTCCCGATCCCCGAGTATATAATTGGTTTTGACATTCTGGAATGGTTGACTCAAGGACTGGGAGGTAAAACGTATCAGTTTGGAGTGAATACATTAACTTGCACACCAATTATTGTAGGCACATTGAAAATCCATCCGGTGCACGTGCCTTTGGCAATGAAGCGTGTGTCTTTGAAGCAATACTGCATTCCCGGGAGCCATAAGGAAATTTCCGACACTATTAAGGAATATGTAGACGCAGGAGTATTACGTCCAATTACTACTGCTTGGAATAACCCGGTGTGGCCCGTAAAATAGTGGGATAGGAGTTGGAGAATGACTGTGGATTACAGAGAATTGAACAAATACAGTCCCCTTTTAGTCCCTGCAGTCCCAGATACTGTCACCTTGATTGAGAACATACAAAGGTTTGAGTGAACCTGGTATGCTGTTAGAGCTAGCAAATGCTTTCTCTCTGTGCCAATTGCTGAGTAGTGCCAGGAAGTTTTCATTTTCTTGGAATGGGCGGCAGTATACCTTCTCAAGTTTGCCTATGGGGTTATTGCATAGCCCAACAATTTGCACCGGCTGGTGGCAGAATATTCGGACAAGATACTGTGTAAACTTGACATACAAATCTTGCATTACATCGATTATATTTTGATTCAGGGCAAAGACGAACAAAGTTTGTGAGATCAATTGGAAGTTATCATTGACGGGCTGAAGAAGGAAGGGTGGCAGATGAACCCTAACACAACTCAAGGGCCAGCTGAGACTCTGGTATTTCTGGGAATTCAGTGGTATAACGGGCATCGAGAGATGGTGCCGAAAGCTCAGCAAAAGATACAAGTTTACCCCACCCGTGAACAAGAAACAAGCGCCACAGTTCATAAGGCTGTTTTTCGTTTTGGAGATAGCATATGCCACATTTAGGGCAAATATTGGCTCCAAGCTACAAAGTGATGCAAAAGAGGTATGAGTTTGAATGGGTAGAGGAACAACAGAGAGCGTTTGATTTGGCAAAAGACACTGTGCTGCATGTGCTTGATTTGTGGGCTTTGAAGTCAGGAGAAGTGGAATTAAATGTGTTTGTACAAGAAAATTACACTAACTGGAGCTTGTGGCAAAAGCAAGACAGAAAGCAGGTTCCCTTCGGATTTTGGAGTCACACATTACCTGAGGCTGGTGAAAGATACACTCCATTTGAGAAGCAATTGCTAGCATGTTATTGAGCTCTTGTTGATACTGAAAAATGACAGTGGGTCATGATGTACTGATCATGTCCGAAAACTCGATAATGCAGGGGGTTTTAAGTTCTCCTAAAACACACAGGATAGGACATGCCAAGAAGCCAGTATAATTAAGTGGAAATGGTATATCCAGGATAGAGCAAAATCAGGAAAGGGCGGGGTTGCAAAACTACATGAGCAGGAGGCTAGTGTACCACCTGTAGACTATATACCGCAGGAAGTGACAGAAGTGCATGAGTCTCCAGTAAAATGGGGAATACCTTATGGGGATATGACAGTGGAACAGACCGAACATGCCTGGCTCACTGATTGCTCTGCTCGCTATATATGAACAGAGTTTTACTGGAAAGCTGTGTCATATAATCCCAAGACAAAAAAGATCCTAACAATGTCAGGTAAAGGAAAGAGCAGCCAATTTGCAGAACATTATGTAGTATATTAAGCTTTGAAACAAGAAATACCTGGTCAATGTCATCTGTACACAGATTCATGGCCAGTGGCTAATGGGTAGCTATGTGGCTGCCGATATGGCAAAATAATAGGTCGAACATTAATTTAAAAGAATTGTGGGGAAAGGAGCTGTGGCAAGATATCTGGGAAATGCTATCACAAGTGAGGTAACAGTGTACCATGCGCATTGTACTACTGATTCATTGGAACGCGGGTTCAATTCTGTTGCAGATGAATACACCAAGATTTCCTCTGTGGACACAGAGGCTCAGGAGTGAGATTTTGAGGGTTTGGGCAAACCACAAACTCTGGGGGTTAATATCCATTTAGAAGTAGCGAAAATGATAATTTTACAATGTACGGTGTGTCAACATCAGCAGCATAGGCCCATCCCTCACATTGTCCGGGGCACGTTACGAAGAGGTAAGTTGCTGGGTCAAATCTGGCAGATTGATTATATCGGGCCCCTCCCAATCAGTAAAGGTGGTCAGTATGAATATACGATTGTGGACAGATATTCTGGATATTTGTTGGTGCTGCCATGCAAGAGAGCCACACAAATGAACACTATTAAAGTGTTAGATCAAATTACGTTTTATTACGGTGTGCCCTTGCAAATTCAGAATGATACCGGCTTGCACTTCAAAGGTAAATTGCTTCAGGAATACTGTCAAGAAAGGAACATTGAGTGGCTTTAACATATACCATATCACTCCCAAGCGGCGGGTTTGATTGAACTCATGAATGGTTTGTTGAAAGAACAATTGCGTAAATCGGGCAATAAGCAGCCTCGTAGGCTGGTGTGATCGTGTGTTTGATGCTGTGCACATTTTGAATAATATACCATTGACTGAAAATAAAACACCCTTAATGTGAATGTTGGCACCTGCATTGCAGATTCAACCTAATTCAGTTGTAGAGACTTTATTGTACTGGGAGATAACACCAAGTTCTTCAGCTCAATACCGCGTGACCCCAGAATCTGCAGGTGTAGACTTGCATTCTCACAAAGAAATCAGTTTAGAACCCAGAGGTATGATAGTGATTGAAACTGGGATTGGAGTACAGTTTCCACCAGAGCACACAGGATTGATTGCCCCCAGATCTGGATTAGCATTAAAGGGTATCCAAGTACTAGGGGGAGTAATAGATGCTGATTACCAAGGAAAAATTAAGATTATTCTGATGAACAGCGGAGACCAAGCACTGCTTATTCATTAGGGAGACAGGATAGCACAACTGACTATTATACCTGTTAAATTGGCCATTATCAGAAAGGGTGAGCCACCTAAGGTGTTAACTACTCGCGGGGACCATGTTTTTGGATTATCAGACAGCATGGTACTGGGTGCGACAGTGTGAGTGTAAAACCCATGCGGCCCGCCCGTACCAGGGGAAGTCATAGCATCTGGCAAGGATCAAGAAGTTCTGGCAATGGAGCATGGCAAAGAGAAATGGGACTATGTGCTAGCAGACAAGTGCTCTTAATAGAGTGATTATCAACACTGATATGCCTTTTCTGTATTTGCCTTGTAGAACCTGTACCTGACTGGTGTAATTGTGATACTAAGTGGACCCCATTCGGGAGAGTTAAGAGGTACCCAGAGAGGGCCATGTACTTTGAACAGGAGCGGGTAGAACATCACTCGCGAGGTGACAGCCCTACCCAATAGAACTTACATTCTGCAGCATCTTCTTCTCCTTGGACGCTGTACTCTCTGCATTTGCAAGAGCGAACTGGTGCTTCTTTGATAGTTCTTCCAGCGCCCTCGCTTGAGCTTCTTTGAACTGTTCCGCTTCCTCTTCATATTTAATCCTCATGTTCTTTATTTCTTTCTCGTAATACTCTTGCTGGCTCAGTTTTGCTTCATGTATCCTCTGCGAAACAAGCAGAAGCAGTGCATTTACAACCACATAGATTTAATCATGGCAATTTGGACAAGGTGTTAACAGACGCACAAGAGACAACGTTTAATATAAGTTTCAACGACCCCTTCTTTAAAATATGATGTAAAATACAAACTTGTTGTGAAACCTAAATGCACAGACCGGATCAGAAGCTAATGTCGGGACTCAGGGCTAGCGAGCCTTTTGGTTTTGGTTGTAGCCACTGAGCTTCTATCCAAGGCTACAACCAAACGACCCAGGGCTATAGCCCCTAAACCCCCCACCCCTCCCCACCACCTTAACAATGCCTCCGAGTGTGTGTGCGTTTATGTGTGTGTGTTTGCAGTTGACACTTCTAAACGTTTGGCAGGGTCCGGCCGAAAAGAAAAATGTCACAGGCACAAAAAAGCCTACAAATGAGATGAAGCTGTTGTTAGGGTGAATCATGACAGCAATATGTGACCCTCAAATTCACCAGCTCTTTCGAGACAATGGGTCTGGGTAAAGGTATTTTTGGCGCAGGATTAGGAATGTAATGTTGGACCCATTCAACATGAGACTGTTCTTTGCTGTACAGTATTTGATTCCCCAAAGGCTGCAGTGGAAACTGCAGTGGAACAGATCATCGAAGAACATACGACACACTAACACTTAAGGGAGATGTCTTATTGTTTAGAACGTTCTGTGGAATAACGAAGGAAGCCAAACCAATGCTGTAAAAGGTTGATGACATTGTGGGCAGTTACAACATTCTACGCATCTATTCAAAACAGAAGCTGCTCAACTGAAAAATTGGAATAACGACTTGGAAGAAAGAATATTTGAATATCCAGAGACTACTCACAATGGTGTGAAGAAGTCTTTTATTGAAGATTAGATGCTGCAACCAGAAATGTTTTTTCCAAATCAAAGTAGAAAACAAGTAGAACAGTCTGATATTATAATACATCCAGAACAATAATATTGCCTGATAACACAATCTTGAGGGCGGATGAGAGAGGAGCACTGCGAGTTCCAGTGTTTTAATCTTGACATGCGGACGTTATGTACATTACTCAAGAACTCAAGAAAACAATTAGAGTTCACACGGCATCACCCATTAATGTCCCATTAATGCTGACCATATACTCTCATATTGATTTTACAGAGTCCTTTTAGAGAGCATTGCTTTCTCATTAGATGCCAGTATGCTGAAGCAGCACACCAAATCCTCTATCAGTGGCTTTTTGTTGGACTCCCAGAATTTGGGATTTTTTAAAAACAAGTCAGAGCTCTTTATATCCAAGATTATTATGATTATTATTACGGTATTTATTGAGTGCTGAACTAACTTTGAGAAGCAACGGAGCGCTTTACAGAGACGGGCTTTTCAACATTAAACCCGGAGTCTGGGTGCTTTTTGGCTTGTGCTGGTGGTTGTGCCAGGGAGCGGTGGTGCAGGGTCCCAGCAATGCAGTGCTGTACAGCAGTGGTGAACCTTGTGGGTCAAAGCCTGTCTCGATGCTGTTGAGCAATCAAAGACAATAACTAAAGGTATTTGAAGTTGCACTGTCACCAGGATGTTCCTTAAAGGACACTAGTTACTTTTAAGCCAGCCATCTCTACCTTTTGAAAGACATATTCATTAACACTGACATTTTGCAGCTGAAACCTTTGCCTGAGCACCTTTGTCACCCAACCTAGAGTGCCCCTTTAGTTTAAATTCTGCTCTCTCCAAGGTTTCCTTTACAGGCTTTGGCCATTAGTATTTTTATTAGTTGTGCAACGTTGTTAAAAAAGGATCTTCAATTAAACTAACAAACCTTGGTTGGAAATTCGTATATTTCAGTACCCAAGTACTGTGGTTGTTCAGATTCTATGTCAAGACGGAGGCGAGCATTAAGCTTTCTCTTATCTTTAATTCACTCTCCAGCAGTTTCAACAAATACATCATATTTCGTGAAAATATTAAAACTTTTTTTTTTCTTTTTCCAATAAAAACTTCAAGTCCCATCATTCCCTGTAGTTCTAGTCTCTAATCTCTGTGCCTTAGCCCTTCCTGTTCCTGTGTTCTTCCTCTTCTTTTCCTGCTCTCCAGATAAGTAACACGTTATCGTAGAGCTCCGCGAATGTGTTTATTTAATATACATGTAGATCGTGTGTTAACATTTTTATAAGGCAGACATTGTCATAAGAGTATTTGTGAGACGTGAGTGCAGCGCGAAGCATAGCAATTTACATTTGGCTGAGGAGATTCGGCGGCCCCGTGTCGCGTTACCCGACACAGTAGGGGCCTGCCGATCTCCTCAGGTAAGCCCGCAGCGCTCCACAGCGCGATCGAGGGCTAGCGGCCCCCACCCTTGGGGAGGCGGCGCGAGCGGGAGATCTTGTCTCCCCGCTCGCGCTAGGGAGTGAGATAGCCCCCACCCTCGTGGGGGCTGAGCATGAGGACCCGGAAGCTCGCGCTCTAGGAGAGGGGAACTCCCTCCTCCTGGAAGAGGGAAGCGCACGGGAGCCAATCAGAGCGAGAGCGCTCTGCTCCTGAGAGCCCCCACCTTTGGGGAGGAGGAGCAATATACACGAAGCGGTGAAATCCGGAATTTGAAAGGGTTTTTCACCGCGTTTGGTGTTCGGAGCACTAATAAGCTCAGGAAAAGACTAATTACACGGCAAGATAGCTGGAAAGCACATTCTTTCACTGATAAATCAGAAAGCCCATATCTGAAGTACCCTGCACTGCAGGAAAAAAGGGCAAACAGGTGCAGCCTCAGAGTGGAGCAGTGGACGTGCACTTACACCTGGAAAGGTATTGAGAAGGCACCTGAACAGCACAATAATGTCTAACTGAGTGGAGTGATGAGGAGCAAGAGGCTACCTACCCAGAGGATTTAGCCTACAGCTTTAAAGAAGTGGTGGGAGACTCGCTCACAGAGGCAGTAGCGCAGGGTGTGAGACCCCTGCAAGACAGGCTACATACCATAGAATTATACCTGAGTACTCAAGGTAAATGCACCGGAGACAGCACGTCCACCAAGGGGTGTATCAAGGCCCGGAAGAGCAAGGACTCTTCTGACCCCCGGGCCAAACTGAGGGGGTGAATACTGAGGCCCCGGAGGCTGGAGACGCTTTTAGTAAGCTAAGAGAAGCGTTCATAAAGAAAACACAGGTGCCGAGCCTCGAGACCCCCTACCCAGGGGATGATAATATGGGCAATATAGAGGGAGTTTTTCCCGAAGAGGAAATCCCAGAATCCCCTACCTCCTCGCAAGAAGAGGCGGACAACGAAAGGGACGATAGCAGCCAACCTCCGCCAAGGAAGAGGTTCAGAAAGCTCAACAATTTAGAGGAGGAAGAGACCTCCAATATCTTTAATCCCGAGGATATCAGAAACCCAAGATCATCAGAATGGGTACCGTTGCCAAGATTGGCGAAATACATGACGCAGAGATTGCGAAAGCCCTTAGAAAAAGAAGTGAGGCAGAGGATGAGGGCAGAGTGCCCGAAACCAGAATTACCGGGGAAGGTAGCAGAGGCGCCGGAGCTTGATCCGAAAATGCTGTCATTTGTATCAAAGGCGAATAAAGATCCAAGAAAGGGCATTGACCGCTCTTGGAAAAGCTGTCAGGAGAAGCTTCTTGACATAGCGGGACCATTAGCGAAGATCATGGATCTAGCAGAACGTGCGAAGGACACGGGGGAAGAAGTGGACCCAGGAGTTCGGGCAAACTGGGCCCAGAGAGCAGTATGTCTGCTAGGCAATGCGAACTGCGCAATTTCTTCTGAACGCAGGAAAGGGCTCCTACTAAAAATTGATCAGAAGTTAGGAGACCTGTCATCCTATGAAGCGGGCGAAGCCGCACAAGGCCTTCTATTCGGAGAAACCTTCGGAAAAGAAATGGGGAGGTTTGTCGGAACATACACATCCCTAGAAAAGGCCCAAGCATCCATGAAAAAGATTTTCCCGACACGAATTTTTGGAGGGACCGGTCGGTCTAGAGGCCGAGCCGCCGGTCGCTACCAAACATTCAGGAGGCCTCAAGGAAACAGGAGTAATTACTGGGAAAACAGACAGCCAGACGCCTTCTTCCCTCCAAGGGGTCGCTTCCCGAGAGGAAGACGTAGCAGAGGACAAGGGAGAGGACACAATTCTCCCGCAGGTGAGAGTCTCAAATTATCCACCAGTTGGGGGGAGAACAGCAATATTCTGGGAGAACTGGAAAGCGCTTTCTGGCGATGCATGGGTGTTACAGACAACAAAAGGCATGCTTATAGATTTTATAGAGACTCCCTACCAGGGTCAGGCACCACTCCCTCAAGCGAAAACACGAAAAGAGATAGATCTTCTGCACACAGAACTGCTGCAGTTAGCGGAGAAGCAAGCGATAGAGCCTTGCGTGACACCTCCCAAATTTGTGAGAAACATGCTCTTAGTCCATCGAAAGGACAAAGTGAGACCCGTAATAAACCTAAAGGACATGAACAGATGGGTAACTTACAACCACTTCAAAATGGAAGGTACTCATCACCTCAGAGACACACTCCGACAAGACGATTGGTTAGTGAGGATAGACCTCAAAGACGCTTATTTGACAATACCAGTTTGAAAAGAGTTCCGCCCATTCCTAGCATTTTACTGGGGCGAGCAATTATGGCAGTTTGCTACCATGCCGTTTGGCATGGCATCAGCACCTTGGGCCTTCACAAAAATTATGAAACCAGTAGCGGCAGCGATCAGAGAGAAGGGGATTCGTATGATTATATACCTGGACGATATCCTACTGATGGCCAGCTGCAGGGAGACGCTCCACTATCAGGGTAGTGAATCTCCTGACGTCGCTGGGATTTTTAGTGAACCGAGAAAAATCAGAAATGAGACCAGCCAAGAGAATAGAATTTCTAGGTTTCGTGATAGACACCAGATCAGCAACACTAGAGCTTCCGAACAGAAAAATTTGAGACATAAAAAGAGAGATAAAGACATGTTTCAGCAGACCAGTTATATCACTACGCGCAATAGCTCGAGTGGTAGGCCTCCTAGCAGCCTCCATACAAGCAATATTTCCAGGGCCCCTGTACTATCGAGCCCTTCAGAGACTAAAGATAAGACACCTTCAGCAGGGTCTGCAATATCATCAGCTGGTCCACATCGACCAAGAGGCCAGAACAGAGCTGGAGTGGTGGCTAGCAAATATGGAAGCATGGAACGGAAGAGCCATTTTCGGCGATCGCCCAGACCTGATCATAGAGTCGGACGCCAGCAGAGCAGGCTGGGGAGCCCGTTGCGGAGACCTTCAGACAGGAGGGAAGTGGAGCTCGGAAGAACTCAAACTTCACATCAACTGTCTAGAATTACTAGCAGGGTCATTTGCGATCAAGGCGTTTACGAAAGGGAAAGTGAACTCCTGTATTCTTTTGAAAATGGACAACATTTCAGCAGTGAAATATATCAATCATCTAGATGGAACGAGGTCCAAACTTCTGGCAGAGATAGCCAAGGATTTCTGGCACTCCTGCCTGGCATCAGGGATTTCAGTAGTAGCGGAATACCTGCCAGGATCACAGAACGTGATAGCGGACTGGAACTCCAGGTACCTCTCGGACTCCAGCGACTGGAAGCTGGACCGAGTAGTTTTTCGACAGCTGGAAGAACGTTGGGGGCCGGTCCATACAGATCTGTTTGCGTCCAGACTGAACGCACAGACGACGTTGTTCTTCAGTTGGAGATTAGACCCAGCAGCAGCTGGAGTAGATGCATTCCTGCAGGACTGGAGGGAACGGACGCTATATGCCTTCCCGCCGTTCTTAATTTTGAGCAGAGTGCTAGCGAAAGCTTGCAGAGAGGCGGCGAATCTGATACTAATAGCGCCAATATGGAAATCACAAGTTTGGTTCCCAACTCTCATAGAAATGCTAGTAGATTATCCGAGAATGCTGCCACAAGCAGTGGACCTGCTCACGGACCCAGTTGGGTCATTTCACCCTCTGAGAGTGAAGGGGACGTTGCCATTGATGGCGTGCAGGATAGCAGGAGACGCTGGAACCTCCCAGGCATTTCGGCGCAGGCTGCAAGTCTTATCGCCGAGTCTTGGGCACCCTCAACCAGAAGGAGCTACGACGCAGCTTGGAATAAGTGGTCGTCATGGTGCAGAAGGAGAGATCTTCATCCCGTTTCTGCACCTTTAGTCGAAATACTGAACTTCCTAGCAGAACTTCTGCAGGACGGCAAGGCATATAGAACCATAGGAGTCTACAGATCTGCAATTTCAGCAGGTCACATGCCACTGGATGATATGCCGGTAGGGGAGAACATAGCAGTGATTAGACTCCTGAAAGGCATAAGATTTAGGAAGCCACCTCAACCTAAGTACAAAATACTATGGGACGTATCGGTGGTGCTGAAACTATTATCAGACTGGCCTAGCAACAGATACCTATCGTTAGAACAGCTATCAGGGAAACTAGCCACATTACTGTGTATGGTATCGTGCAGGAGAGTAGCAGACGTGAAGGCGCTGGAAATAGATAGGAAAACATATGGACCGGAGGGAGTAACTTTCTTCCTGGCGAAGAGAACTAAAACAGACTCATCTACAATCACATACCCATACATGCAGGACTACCCCAAATGGTGCGTGGCTTCATGTATTAAGGAATATGAGAGTAGGACAGCAGAAAGGAGACCAGTAGGTACAACCCAACTACTTATAGCGCGCAGAAAACCACACAAAGGCGTAGCATCAACCACAATAGCGAGATGGGTCAGAGGTATCATGACCCTATCGGGCATTGATGTATCGGCATTTGGAGCACACTCTGTCAGAGGAGCGATGGCGTCGAAAGCATTAGGGCAAGGCGCATCATTACAAGATATCATGAAGGCAGCAGATTGGACTAGTGATAAAACATTTAGGACGTTTTATTTTAGACCAATCAGCACGATGGCAACTGCAGTAGCAAGAAGCTTTGAACAAGCTTAATGCTCGCCTCCGTCTTGACATAGAATGAAGATTCCCCCTGCTAATAGCGCAGGGAGCTCTTGATTCTATTAAAGACAAGGAGGCGAGCATTAAATTCCCGACCCAGATACACAGAAAACGGGAAGAGTATTGTAATGTAAGAAATATGAATTGTGAATAATCCTGATGACCGTTTTCTCCTCGAAATAGGGTGTGTATTCCCAGCCCTAACATATCTCTATTGTTTACTTTCCAACGCTAGGAGATGACCAAAAGAACGGATGATTCTATTCGAAGAGGTTGGATGGTTCCGATCGGATTGCAAGTTCCGAGGCAAGAGATCGAACGCTGCTGAAAGCGCGAAAAAGGGAAGTTGTTGGGCCCGTTGGCAAGTTAATGTTACAGAGGTTTACAGTTAAGCAGTCAAAGAAGAGGAAGAACACAGGAACAGGAAGGGCTAAGGCACAGAGACTAGAGACTATAACTACAGGGAATGATGGGACTTGAAGTTTTTATTGAAAAAAAAAAAGTTTTAATATTTTCACGAAATATGATGCATTTGTTGAAACTGCTGGAGAGTGAATTAAAGAGAAGAGAAAGCTTAATGCTCGCCTCCTTGTCTTTAATAGAATCAAGAGCTCCCTGCGCTATTAGCAGGGGGAATCTTCATTGGTTCTGCACCAGCTCACACCCCTCCCGAAGAGCATAATGTACCCTCAGCCTGTGCTAACCTAAATGGCTGTGCCTGTTGCACCTTTATGACTGGGATAACTGCTGGCTTTAGTGGTTGAGTAGCCACCTTAGCCAGTACTCATTTGTCACAGTCACTGATGGCCAAAAGCCAAAACATGTGGTCCTGCGCTCACTTTTAAAGTGCTAAGTCTATGAGCAATCAGTATTTGTGAATCAAATTATAGATAGTGCTGATGGATGAAAATATATTCTGAAAAGAACACTGTCACATACCTAGATGTTGATCCACCCCATTTTCATGGCCAACGGCATGCTGCCCTCAACACAATCGCAGCGTAAGATTCTGCATGGCCTGTGACAAATGAGTGAGTGTAGCAAGCTGAGAGACAGTTGATGGGAGATCGAGGCATGCAGTTTCCGAAGCAGGTTGTCCTCAGCTCTTAGACAAGCGCTGCTAGCAGTCAACTGCTAGTCATTGTCTGTGCCACCTTCACCATCCATTCTTAATTGAAGAACAGCATTTGGCCAAGAGAAGGGAGCACCGATGGGCAAAGGGTAGATCTGGCTCTGGCAAGAGTCCAATGAACAATATAAGGCCCAGATGTCTTAAATTGTGACTATTGCAGCATGTATCAGATGGGGTGGTGGGGAGCAGGTGCAAGTGGATCTAGGTCACCTGGCCTAAACCCCGCCCACCTTCTTAGCCCTGCCTCTTCCTTCCTGCTCTTAACCATTAGATCAAGGGCGTCTCTCGCCCGGGCGTCCTAAGTGAAGGGCAGACGAAGAAAAGGGCAATTCCTGTTTGGACCTGTTTGGAACAGCAGGACCCAGGGCCCATCCCCCTGCTCAGACAGCAGATAAGCATGCACCAACATGTGTTACTCCCTCTGTCCCCACAGGCCACCCCCACCCCTCTGGCCCCCCTGTGATGTTCCCTTGTGCCTCCACCATTCTCGCACACAGGTGTTGCCTGTTTTGCTTGATTCTTCTACCCTGCTCCCATTCAACCCCCTTCAAGCCTACTTCTGCAGGGGTCTGTCCTGATAAATTCTGGTTTCACCATCACGGTCTTGTGGCCAATGCTGGATTTCACTTTTATGGACTTCATTCATTCACGGCGCGCCACCCTTTCTCAACTCTCATGCTGGACTTCCTTTGCATCTTGTACTCATGGTGGCCCTGAATCATGCTGTGCCCATCTTCATCTTGTATCCTGGCTTGTAACATTGTGTGTTACTACTGACTTCTGCAATTGTATTCACTCTCCCCTCTTGCTTCTCCACTCTTTTGACTGCTAACTCTCTGTTCTCTCCTCCTTTCCCTTCTCCCTTTTCCTATCTCCTCCCCTTACTTTCTTCTATGCACTTACTCTATCAGAATTGTACCTGGACCTAGTATGATAGCAACCTTGTCTGTCTCCTCCCCCCGTCCCGTTACCCTTACTGGTTTTTTCCTCCACACACCCCCTCCAGCACTATCTAAAATGTCGTCATGCCTAGTATGATAGTCGCTTGTTTTGTTCCTCCCTCACCTTTCTGCAAACCTCTCCCTCACCTCTTGTTTTTCTTCGGCTCTACCAGAAATGTCGTCAGGCCTAGTACGGTAGTCGCCTGTCTGTTTCCATTTCCTTCCCACTCTCCCCCTCCAATCCTTATCTATGTCTCAGCTCTTGCACTATCTGAAATGTCGTCAGGCCGAGTACGATAGTTAATTTCACATCCTTACTGTTCATGGCCTGTACGAATGTCATTGTATTTTCCCTTGTTCCCTCCCTTGCCTTGAAGCGCTTTGAAACACATTGTCTATAGGCGCTATATAAATAAAGTATCATATCATATCATATTATGTTATGTTTTCAGCTCCTGTAATAAAACCTCTTGTATTTGCTCTGAATTGATGAGTTTTACACATAAAGAAGCTGCCACGTTGAGAACAAGGAAACATTTCTTTTAATGCTTGCCTAGGCAAGCCTGCAGCAGTTGTGAGGCTGCACTAGGATCCTTTTTTGAACGTCTGTGCTCCATCTACTTGCCCACTGCCTACTCCTAATCGGCAAGTCTGTGTGTAAGGGAACCGCTGTTGTGAGACTGCACAGGACCCTGCTGCGAAGGGCTGCGTTCCACCTGCCTGCCCATGACCTGCTCTTAAGCTTTGGGTCAGTGAGCCTGTGGTGAAGCCCATAACTGGAGGTAAGGGCCCGGCTGTTTCAGGCTTTGCTAGGATCCTGGATGTTCCATCTGCTCACCCATGGCCTACTCTTAATCCTACTCTTAATCCATGGATAAGCCTGTTGCAATGCGCATGGTTAAGAGCAGCATAGCGGTTGTGATGCTGCCCTACGACCCTCGAATGAAGGACTGTGTTCCATTTGCCTGTCCACAGCCTACTCATAATCCTCGGATCAGCAAGCCTGAGGCAAAGCCCTAACATGAGGGTGTGGCTGTTTCGAAGCTGCATTAGGACCCTGGAGTGAAGGGCCATTTTCCATCTGCCCACCCACAGCCTACTCCTAATCCCCAGATCAGCAAGAGGGTAAGGGAATGGTTGTTGTGAGGCTGCACGCGGACCCTGGAGGGAAGGGCTGTGTTATTTGGAGACAGTGCGGGGCAGAAAGCCTATGGAAGACCCAAGAGTGCTGAGGTGAGCTGTATGGGCCCAACGGAAACATCTTTGTTGATACCCTTCGCTATGCTTTTAATCACGTACATTTGGATCCAGTACTATTTGTTAATGTTTGGATGAGCATCCCAGTGTCTATTTAGTATGGGTGACCAGGGGCCAAACCAGCTTGGAGAAGTGCCTCTGAAAATATATTTAGCACTTTAGGTCCATCGACTTGTAAGGATCCTGTGCTTCCATTCAGAGCATCAAACGATCCTGTGCCTCTGCATTACACTAGCTGTTTTCCCCCTAAACTATCGCTGAAAGACTTTGCAGTTATGAAGATCCTTTGCAGCGAGTATTGATATTTTTGCCCCGACAATCACCATTTCTTCCATATTTAAACTGGAAGGACATAGCGGCCATTCACCAGGAATTAACACTGACTTGTGTATCTCAGCTGCGATTGAGGTACTTTTAGTAATTCGGTGGTATGTTTTGCTTTGAATGAGTGAACACAATCCTTTTAGGATTTTAATGTTGATCATTTTTGTCCTGTATTATTTTTCACTTTGGTTATTTTAGCCATGATGAAGCAGAAGGTGTACACTCGTCCTTCACAATCTCAGATCATGAAGAAATTGACTATGATTTCAGCTCACGTCATGGAGGACAATGTTCTTATTAATGAAATTGGGGACAATGCTAATATTACTATCTGTCTTATTTTGTCCCCTCAGCACTAATCAAACAGAGCGGTCCCTTTAAAAGTATGTTTGCTCCTTTATCTTCCAAATATTCCAAAGGTTTTGTGGATTTTTGTCTAGTATTCCAGTTTGAACTTGGATTAAACAAGCTCTCAAGTACCGAGGTAACATTTCTGGACAATACAATAATGGGAATATCTGAGATTACATTATATCATCAACCACAGTTGTGGAATAAACCCATATCTTTGTTGGCCAATATAAGCAGCGAATTAGTGAACGCATGTGGGAACAATAAGGAGGGTGAGGTGAATGTGAGAACATCCCCTGAGTTATCAGGACAAATTAGTTGCCAAGATCTCCAAAATAAGTAACTAATTTACTAGTTGTGCTTCTTATTTTAAGTAGTCTTTATAGTGAACTGAATTCTGAACTGTAGGGACTTTGAATGGAGCTTTAAGGTAGATATAAACTCCTTCTAATCCCTAGCGAAGCTGTAACGGAAACTGCGAAATCCTCCCGCAAGCATAAACCTTCAAATGTCTCTATTTTGGCTTCTTGCTTTTGTATAACTATTCTGAGCACCGAGAAGGATACAGCTCAAAATGATCAATTGGTGCAGTCCCAATAATCTAGCAGTTAATTATCTGTTATTGTTAATCATGTCATTCATAAATATACGCCAGTACATGTACTCTCACCAAAGTAATGACCTAATATAAGCTGTTACAGCAGCTGCACATAGATTGGCCCCAGTAGCAATGCTTTTCGGAGTCAGGTTGATTTTTTGATTCCTTAAAATAATAATTTTAAACCCTAAGAACATGTAGAGGGCATTGCTATATTGATGCATGGGGACCCCAGACTATTGGAGGGCATTCTACTCAGCTTCATCCGAGGACCCGCCAGTGGTGTGCCCCCTCCCCACGTGGCTGCAGGAGCAGCGTTTTACATCACCCCAGCAAAGTAAGCCATCCAGGCTTGTGTGGTGGGGCAGCATCTTAATATTGATTGGAGCGGCGAGCGCTCTTTCAAAAACATAGTTTTTTGAAATAATACCTACCTGATCAACAAAAAAAGATTTGTTATCTCTGCTGCACTGCAGAAGTGTACATTTGCTGCGTGCACCTCGTGCCTAAACCCAGTGGGCTATTGTTTGAATGTTTAGCATGCCACTCTCCATCATGGCCACCGCTGCAGGATGCATAGGAGTGACTTTCCTGCCACGGCTTAGATTGGCCCAGCTTACATCTTCAGGGCCTATCCGAAGAGCCGGCAGACGAAAGTTGGCCCCTCTCCAAGGCCCTCCTCTAAGGTCCCTGTCTGGTCCTGTCCGGCGCTGGCGGGAGCAACTCTCCCTGCAGCTACTCTGCATCACTCAAATGTTTTCATACTGATCTGGTGATCCAAACGCTCTGACCATGAACATAATCTTGATATCAATTGCTCTGGTAAGCAATTATAGATATCTCTGGTCCACCCACCTTCCTTGCACACTATATCTGCTCAAATTACTGCCTGCTCCTTTTCCTAAATGCCTAATCTGTAATCTCTAACTCTCTTCACCAACAGTATTATGAATCGTTGTCACGCACCCCACTCACTCTCCCCCCAGTTCTTCTAGGGCTCCCATTTCCCGCCCCTGTACCTCCAGTTCCCCCGTCCTCTGGCCCGGTTCCGGGACTCGCATGTGCTTTCCTCAAATCCTCAGGTGCCACAGCGCAAAGTTTGGCATGCTGCTTGCTCACGGAGACGCCCGCTCCATTGGCGTCTTCCCTGGTGCTTGCGAGACCGGCTTCTTCCGCGTCACATGACCACCGCCTCCCGCTCGCGTGTTTCTAACTTACGCTCACGTGACGCGGTCAAGGCTCATGTGATCGGGAGGAAATAGCAGCGCTAGTATTTAAACGGCTGCATCGTAGGGCTTCGGTGCTTCACAGCTGTCCTCTTGGACTTCTGTACGGCGCTATTCTTGTCTTTTGTCACTTCTGGATTTTGGACTCGGATTTCACCACGGACTGCTATCGGATTACCCCTGGCTCTGGTTTCTACTTCTTGGATTCATTGCTACGACCACGTACTGCCTCTCGGATTCCTATCCACTACGTTCCGCCTTCATTGTGCGGATTCTGGTACCCGGTGGGCCCGGCTCTCGCAACACTGCTGGGATCGCTACACTGCTAAAGGAACATCCTTGTTGGGTCTCGGAACCTCCCCTATAGGTACAACTGATTCTCCACAGACACCTCCTGGGAAGACCGTTCCACTTATTTGTTGATTGGTTGTTGATGCTGTTTTGGCTTAATACTTAACCGGTGTTTCCCTTACAATGGTTCAGGGTTCCACGAGTTCCGCAGTTCCGGAAGAACATCTCCCACCTGTGGCCTCAAAGGTTGTACAGAGAGTGGCTTAGATTCTCTCTGTGTGGCACTTGTGGACAGAGGACTCTTCGACTACACGACAGTCAAGATACAACAATCGTGATGTGCATCATACTGACTGCTACTCCTCTCTTAATGCCCTGCTTCAAAGTAAAAATGAAGAAAAAAGAAAACACATGACTTATAACTCTTTCTATTCTCTGGTGTGCTTCCAAGTATGTATCCACCACCAGTTTGTACTGCTTTTTGCTAAAATCGAATTTAGGTGTGCTACCCATTTGTTAATGATCTATATATCTGGGCATTTCCAGAATGCTCATTGTTCTATGTCTGCTCGGCCGCCTGGTGTGATTCTACTGTTGCATAGTGCTTGACCCGCTCCCCTGCTATCCTCAGCCCCCCCCATTGCTTGTCTCTGCCCCCCATGGTGCTCTCCATCTCCCCTATCTTTTTTAACTGCTTCGCCATCTCCAATCCTCCCTCTCTCACAAGGTCTGGAAGGAAGAAACTAAAAAAGGCACTCCTGAGTTTCAACCCTGGTCTGCCCATCGCAGGCACCTACATCAAGGTTTCCTCAAGACAGACTATCACTGACATTTTCTTTGCTTTTCCTTCTTCTAACCTATGGACCCCCCGTATGGTCTCTGTCCTCTCACCTTTCTCCTCCTCACCCATTGATGGCGGCACCAGTTCGGAAGTGCTCTTGGCTCACTTTGCATCCTCCAAATGCACCATTAATGTCTATCATAACCAGAGCCATCTTAAGCATTTTTGGGGCACTGGGCACAGACATCTTTGTGGCCCCCCTCCACCAAACCAAAGGAATTAAGTGATCAAGAATATCCGATACCCGCCCCCCACCCCCGCCGCAATCACAACCCATAGGTTGATATGCTGCCTCAAAGCATTAAAAATAAGCATGGTTACTCCCTTTAAGCCCCCCTTACCCTCTTCATTCTTGCTCTAATCAGAATGATAAACAAGTACCATTTGAAGGCCAACATTATCAATCTACGAAGAGGTTACTTCTGTTCTAGCATAGATACAGGAGACTTGTTATCAGTAGCATCCAGGAAGGAATGCAGCCTGTAGTATTAATGCAGGACTGTATGTAAAAGGTACATGTAACCCTGGATAGACGGAGAACTCACATTTGTTGCCTCACGGAATGCAAACATGCTCAAGCATGGGATTAACAATTGGAAGGAAGGAGAAAGCTACAATGCCATAGCATGGAGAGTGGATGCAGATTAGAACCTACCAGGAATGTGTCTGTAACCCGACAGACTGAGATTTGAAGTGGGACATGGTTTTTAAATAGTGTTGCCTTTAGAGATCAAAAGGAGCAAGTCACTGTGATGTGCAATATATCAATGCTCACTCTTATAGTGGGAGCAACCCGTTAGCCAGTGAAACCAGGAGTGAGGCTGTTTTGAAGATCATACCCTGAGAAGGAAATCACTCTGAAGGGCTGACAATTTTGAAAGGTTTAGGGACTGGCAATTTCGAGAGGCTAGGCAATACAAGATTAAATTGCATTACAAACAATGGTTAAGGGGTGAATCTGGGATTGCTGCCAACTCTGCCATTTCTGCATTTCAACACTTTCATTACCAGTTCTTACTATGAACTAGAAGAATCTAATTGTATAAACTGACTTGGAAAGTACACAATCACATTACCAAACATGACAATTTTTTAAAACAAAATTTTATAGAAGGGTGTAACACAGAATAATTCTAGCTTCATTCTGCACATCATCAAGAGAAGTATGTAAGTATCAGCATACCAATCAGTGTGATTTAACAGATTTAATCTGGGTTTGTCTTTTGTATTTTAAAACTTTGCATTGGTATTGATATTTTATTTGTAAGGCACTCGTGCACAAGTGTTTCTGAGGGCTACGAAGCAAGGGAGGGGAACAAGGGAGAACAAAACAACATTCTTACTAGGCCCAGTGACATTGAGAACGCACATGTGCAAGGGAGAGGGAAAGGGGAAAGTGTATGGGAGGCGGGGAGAAGTGGAAAGTGCTGAGCAACGGTATAAACATAATTAAATGAATAAATAAATAATAAAAGCAACAAACGGTGCTAGTGCAGCCAGCAAGTGGCAAGTGCTGGGTTTAAGGCAACAGACAGGGTGTGTCTGATAAGTGCAGAAAAAGAAAGGGGGGGGGGGGCTGGTGGGTTACAGATTCCGACCCCAGTGCAAGGGATTGCTATGAGGCAGTGTGGGCGGGTGGCAGGGTGAGCAGGTACCTGGGCCGAAAGTCAGAGGGTAACCAGGTGCACAATGCTGAGACAGGACAGATCAGCAGGGGAGAGGAGGAGTGAAGGCAGAAGCAAAGAGGAAGGTCTTGAGGTGCTTCCAGAACCGGAGTGTCGCACTCAACACCTGATCCTACCTGTTTATCCTGCACTGATTTCTTCTTTGTGGGTTTCTCTGATTTCCTGGATGTCCTGGACTTGAACAGGTACGGCCGGTGATCATCTATATCCAGCGTGAAACGTGATAGGAGACAGAGGAAGAGTTCAGAATTCCGGGAAGCAAGGGTTGACAACGTCCAGGAATAAGCGCGGAACCAGGAAGGGAGTTGCTGCTCACAGGCTAAACAAGCGGGCGTGGGCACGGAGCAAGGTATGGAACCAGGAAGGAAGAGCGGGCGGTCAGGAAGACGAGTAACCACTCCAAGGTCCAGGAATGAAGGGGGAAAAGGGTAGAGGTAAGGGAACAGCGATACGAGGAAGAACGCTAGACACTCTAGCTGCGAACTCGTACAGGAGCGTTGAGACGCAGAGCGCTGCGGTGGGGCGTGCCCTTTTTGTAAGAATCCATTGTTCCGGCGTAAACGCTGGAGCGCAGCATGATTGATGCGGTGGCCATGTTGAGAGGAACACTGCCCCAGTGGTACGATGCATCATGGACCAGGAAGTCCAGAAGGGGCGCACTTGGTGGTTCATGACAGCATGCCCCCTTCTGAACCCCAATCCACCGGGCTTGCCTGGATAAGTCAGATGGAATTTCCACACTAGGCAAGGGGCATTCATGTTGGAGACAGGTTTCCATGTTCGTTAGCTGGGAGGATATCCTTTCCATTCCACTAGGTACTGAAGTCGACCTCTTCTATATCCAGAGTCGCAGATCCTGGAGACCTCAAATTCAATCCGATCGTTGATTAGCACAGGATTGGGTCGGTGAGCTGACTTAGTCGATGAATGATAAGGTTTGAGCAGGAAAGTGTGAAAGACAGGATGAATCCTTTTCCAGGAGTCTGGTAACTGGAGTCGATAAGCCACTTGATTGATGACCTCTTTGATAGGAAATGGCCCATAGAATTTGGGGGCCAATTTATTAGGATGTAGATGTCTAGGTAGTAGTTTTGATGACAACCAGACCTTGTCACTGATTCCATAGACAGGGGCAGGTCTCCGTCTTGCATCAGGATCGTTGGTAGGACTGATGGATGGAAACCTTGACTACAGAAGCAGGGGCTTGTCTTAATGGCTGAGTGATCAGAATTGTTATAGGCAAATTCTGCCACTGGAATTAAGATTGACCAGTCATCCTGGACTTTGGCGGAAAAACAGCGCAAATATTGTTCTAAGGTATTTACTCGCTCTGTAATCCCATTGGTCTGAGGGTGGTATCCTGAAGACAAGGCATGTTGGATGCCCAACATGTGGCATAGGTGTTTCCAGAACTGTGAGATGTATTGAGGACCACGGTCTGAAATGATCTTAGAGGGTAGGCCATGTAATCTGAAGATGTGTTTCAGAAATATCCCTGCCATTTCCTGGGCTGAGGGTAACTTGTGCAATGGGGTAAAATGAGCAATGTGGGTGAACAGGTCGATGCTAACCATTATGGTGGTAAATCCCTTGGAAGGGGGCAGCTCAATGATAAAATCGGTGGCTATTATTTCCCAAGGACGATCTGGCAACGTAGGTGTATGGAGAAGGCCAGTAGGTTTCCTATTATCTGACTTATTCTGACTGCAGATTGGGCAGGCCTGGATATACCCCTTTACATCCTCTTTCATGTTAGGCCACCAGAATTGTCACTGAATATGGTGAAGGGTGGAAGTAATGCCTCGATGCCAGGAATGGAAGGTGTTATGACAAAGGTGGATGATCTTGGTCCTCAAGTTGTTCGTGGGTACTGCCAACTTGTTATCTTTAAAGAGGTAACCATCCTTTGTGACTAGAGACCATTGATTCTTTCCAACGTAATCCTTCCACAATTCAGAGTATGGGATTTCAGCTCGGAACTTTTCCAGCAAGGAGTCGGCTTGGGCCACAAACACTGTCAGGAAACATCCTTGGAAGGTCACGGGCTCCCATTGGCTCGTAATCCGGGCGCCTAGATAAGGCATCAGCAATTACTTTGTGAATTCCTGGAACGTAATGAATGCAAAACTGATACTGTGCAAAGAAATACGCCCAACGAGCTTGGCGACTGTTCCTGCATTCCAGGGATTGTAGAATCTGTAGATTTCTATGATCGGTTCTCACCTGGATAAGATATTTGGCACCCAGAAGTAAATTGCGCCAATCAGTAAAGGCTTGCCGAATGGCGAGCAACTCTTTCTCCAGCACTGAATAGTGGGTTTCACTGGGAGTTAATGTTCGAGATAGGTAAGCGATGGGGTGTTCCAAGTTGTCCTCGAATTCCTGTTTTAGGACGGCCCCAATTGCATGATCTGAGGCATCAGATTGTACCCGGAAGGGTCTGTCGATATCCGGTTGGGCCAGGTTGGGACCCTGAGTAAATCTCTGTTTTAACTCCCGGAAGGCCGTTTTTTGAGCTTCAGACCAAAGGAAGGGAGTGTCTTTCTTCAACAATGCAACTATTGGCTGTACAACATTAGAGAATGTGGCAATGAATTTCCGATAAAAGTTGGCGAGTCCCAGGAAGGATTGAATATGTTTTACTGTGGTAGGGCTGGCCATGATAGGATAGACAAACTTGGAGGGGTCCATTTCGATTCCTTTTGCACTCAGAACAAACCCGAGGTAATGGACTGTTTGGGTGTGGAATGTGCATTTTTCAGGTTTGACCAGGAGTTTGTTTTCACGCAAGCGTTGTAATACCGTTGTCACATGTTTCTGATGTAGCTGAGGATCCTTGGAATAAATCAAGATGTCATCCAAATACACTATGATACAGAGGAACAACATATCTGAAAAGACTCTATCCATGAATCGTTGAAAGACCGCAGGGGAGTTTGCAAGACCAAATGGCATTACCAGGTATTCAAAATGTCCAAAGGGAGTTCGGAATGCAGTTTTCCATTTGTCGCCTTCCTTTATCCGGATGAGATGGTACGCGCTTCTAAGGTCAAGTATGGTAAAGATTACGGCTCCCCTGACTGCTTCCAATATGTCGGAAATGAGCAGTAGCGGATAGCGATCCTTGAGGGTGCATTGGTTGAGTCCCCGATAGTCCAGGCAGTGTCGAAGTTCCTTGGTGTCTTTCTTGGGCACAAACAATAAAGAGGCACCGGCTGGAGATTTCGAAGGTGGAATGGTTCCTTTGGCAAAATTGGTATCCAGATACTCCCGCAATGCTCTTTTTTCCGGCTCGGAAAGGATAAACATTCTTCCAAATGGTATCACTGCAGAGTCTTCTGTGTCAATAGCGCAATCTTCCGGTCGATGTGGTGGTAATGATTGAACTATAGCTGTGGAGAACACGTCAGAGTAGTGATGATAAATTTCCGGAACCTGGAAAATATTGGAGACACAGATAGACGGTTGTTGGGGGCCCTGGGGTTCCATAGCCACGCTCTGTACCATGTTTTGGGGTAAACAATGGGACAGGCAGTATTCAGATTCTAGAAACAAGGAACCTGCCGCCCAATTGATATATGGGTTGCGTTTTTGTAGCCAGGGCATTCCCAGAACCAAGGGGTAATGTGCTGCCTTGATGATGTCAAAACAAACCATCTTCTGATGATTGTTGATCGAGAATAACAGTTCCATGGTTTGCTGGGTTATGGGTCCCGACGATAGTGGTTTTCCATCAATTCCTTCGACAGCCTGAATTGTCCCCTTAGCTTCCCCGGGAATGCTGTGTTTCAAGGCCCATTCATGGTCCAAGAAGATTCCCATTGCGCCACAGTCTACTAGGGCCATAACGGAATGGGTCTCCTTATTGGCGGTAGATAAGGATGTTTGCAGGACCACCAAGGTGTTCAATCGAGGGTAATGCAAGGAAGAAGCAGAGGCAGAGCAGACACCATTCTCCCGAAGATGGGCTCCACTCAAGATCGGGAGCTAGCGTTTCCCAAACACTGGGGTGGAGCAATAGGGCAATTCCATACAAGGTGGTTATACGAGGCACAATACATACAGAGCCCCGTATTGATCCTATGCATCCTTTCTTGGGCGGTTATTGGACCCCGTATGGATCCCAGTTGCATTGGCTCAGGATCAGGAGAGTGTGATGTGGTCGCTTCCTTAGGACTAGGATATTCCATGGGAATCTTGGGAGAAACCATTTTGGTCTTTTTCTTTTCTGCTCTTCTTTCCTGGATTCGTAAGTCTATTTGGAGAGACAAGTCAATCAGGGCCTGGAAGGAACTTGGACGGGCCACTCTAGCAAGTTCGTCCTTGATTTCGTCGTTTAATCCCCTGCGGAACAGGGTAAAGCTTGCTTCCTGGGACCAATCTGCCTCCTTAGCCAACTGCTTAAAGCGGGTTACATAAGAAAGCATGTCTTGACTCCCTTGTTGGAATTCTAGGAGTCTTTCCTGAGCACTGTATACCTGTATACGATCGAACATAGTTTTGAAGGCTTCCACAAACCTGTCATAATTATCCAGGAGTGGATCCGCAGAATTGACTTAAGGAGTTGCCCAGGCTAGGGCATTGCCTGAGAGATGAGCAATTATAAACCCCACTTTAGCTCGGGGTGTAGACAAATAGTAGGGTTTAAATGTGAAATGCACCAAACAAGAATCAAGGAAGGACCGCAGTGTTTTGCTGCAACCATCATACTTGTCCACTATGCCCCCGCCTAAAGCACTTTCCTGTAGTGCAGAATCCCGGGAAAGCACAAGTTGTTTTAAGGCTGGATTTTCAGCTTTAAGGTTCTGGACCTCTGTTGTTAATTCCTGCATTCTTCTCATTAGGTCCTGGACGGCTGCCTCCATATTGAACACTGTATCAAGTCTTGGGCGTCTCAAACTGTCACACTCAACACCCGATCCTACCTGTTTGTCCTGCACCGATTTCTTCTTTGTGGGTTTCTCTGATTTCCGGGATGTCCTGGACTTGGTGATCCTCTATATCAAGCGTGAAACTTGATAGGAGACAGACGAAGAGTTCAGAATTCCGGGAAGCAAGGGTTGACAACATCCAGGAATAAGCGCGGAACCAGGAAGGGAGTTGCTGCTCACAGGCTAAACAAGCGGGTGTGGGCAGGGAGCAAGGTAGGGAACCAGGAAGGAAGAGCGGGCGGTCATGAAGATGAGTAACCACTTCAAGGTCCAGGAATGAAGGGGGAAAAAGGGTAGAAGTAAGGGAACAGCAATACAAGGAAGAAACGCTAGACACTCTAGCTGCGAACTCGTACAGGAGCGTTGAGACGTGCCCTTTTGTAAGAATCCATTGTTCCGGCGTAAACGCTGAAGCACAGCATGATTGATGCGGCGGCCATGTTGAGAGGAACACTGCCCCAGTGGTACGATGCATCATGGACCAGGAAGTCCGGAAGGAGCGCACGTGGCGGTTCATGACACGGAGATGTTTCTTCTCAAATTTCAGAGTGGTACGGGGGCTGTTCTAGAGGGAGGCCCAAGCCAGAGACAGATCTACCCCCAGCTTGTTTCTTTGAAAAACGACTGACCCTGAGGGAGTTAGAGGTGGAGGAGCGAAGAGCACGGGAGGGAAGGTATTTACGGAGGGACAGGTGAAGGTATTTTGGACCCAGGCACCAGAAAGCATTGTGGACAATGCAAAGAGTCTTGAATTTAATCCTTGCAGCCACTGAGAGCCGGTGGGGAGATTTCAGGGCTGGAGAGATATGATCCCAGGGCTTGAGGCCAAAGACAAGTCTCGCAGTCCTGTTCTGGATAAGTTGCAAAGGGCGGAGAGTAGAGGCATGTAGATTTAAAAAGAGGCTGTTGCAATAATCCAACCAAGAGAGAACCAGGGCTCGAGAGACAGTGAGCTTCTGGGGGAAGGAGAGGAAAGGCAGAATACCTCTGAGGAGGTGCAGTAGGAAGTTTGAATTTTTAAAGACATCAGAGATGTGGGAATAGAAGGAAAGCGTGGAGTCAAAGATGACCCTGGGGTTCTTAGGTCGGGGTAGGAGGAGGGCCAAGGGAGGCCATCCAGAGAGTGACAGGAAAGGAGGATAAAGGTGTGCCAATGAGGAAGATCTCCGCCTTGCTGGTGTTCAGGCAGAGATCATTGGCGGTCCACCAATCCTGAATGGCAGATAGGCAATCAGAGATGAGAGAAGGAGAAGAGGTGGGCGACGGAAGCCTGAAAATGAGTGGAGTGTCATCAGCATAACACTGAATATTGGAGCAGAAAATGGCAATGCAGTGGGCAAGAGTTCCAGGTATTGGTTGAAAAGCCAGGGTGAGAGCTTAGACCCCTGGGGAACACCGCAGGTAGAAAGGGAGATAGATGAAAGGAAGGACCCAAGCCATCCAAAAGACTGGCTTGTGAAATTGTCATTTATAAACGTGCAGAAAAACCTTTGGCTTTTGCCAAAATGCAAAGCATTTTTTTAATGTCAAATGAGCAGACTTTAAAATATGCTTGCCCTAGTCCTGCACCATCTGGTCCGCTCCCATCTGTCTAGCACCCCTTCCACTCAAATGGCCTCCATAAGAAGAAAGATCAAGTAATGGGCTAAACAATGCCACCAGCATGCAAGAAGGCTAACTTCACAGAAGACAGTACAGTAATGTACAATATATTAGATGATTTGACCAGGATCACTGTATTTTCTGCTGGCAAAGCCAGGATCGAAGCGCTTTGGTTCCAAATTTGGATATTTATTCATCTCTTAGACTAACAGTTTATGCTCATCGTTGGAGGTGATTACCTAGGTTTTACAACACCCCATCTGAACATACCAATTTCTAGACCTTCACCATAACGATGACATGTACAAATGCAGGCAGGTTTATAACTTCAGACTTAGGAAAGGCTTGCCAGCCTTACAGGAATGTGTTATTGTAATCTTGCATAGGAATAAATATTTCTGCAATGAGTGCTTAACACACTGAGCTAACTTCTGAACCATTGTGGCACTCAATTTACCAATATGCATTTCAAATTTGGCTATTGCACATGATCAATATAATTCTCACAAGAAGGAAAGAATGCTACAGGAGTTGTGCCGCAAGGAACACACAAACTATATATACCACAGTGAACACAGAAAGCATTACATGATGAATTGATCGAGGCAGAATGTACTTGCCAAAACAGGCAGGCAATAGGTTTAGAGCCTTAGCACCATGCCATTAAAACAAATCATGGTGTGTGCTATTTAAGTCTGGTAACAAAGGAGTCTTACTTCTTTAGATCAGGTAACCTTGTGGCACCCCCTCCAAGGTGGGGGCCCTGGGCAAGTGCCCCTTTTGCCCTCCCATAAAAACATCTCTGATCATAACGGCACTATCATGGCCTAGGGCTCTCAGCCCAAACTCTGCTTTCTTGACAGGCGTCTACCTGCTCTCTTCAACTTCCCTCCATCTCCTCCCACCACTCCTTCCCTCATCCCCCCCTCGCCCTGATTTGTGGCACCCCATCCCTGTGCCCCCCTTGCAAATCTTTTAAAGGGTGCAACCAGCTTCACTTAGCTACCCTCAACTCTCGCTCTGCTATCAAACACTCCTCTGATATCTGTCACCTCCTTGAAGACCGTGACCATGACGTCCTTGCTCTCACTGAGACGTGGTTCAAGGCTAGCTCTGTCACTGCTTTTCACACTCTTCTCCCTGAGGGCTACAAGATCCTGTTAAATCCCAGGCCCTCCTGGACTGGTGGTGGAGTAGCTCTGATCTTTCCTGAGTGGGTTCCTGCCTCCATCATCCACACTCAAACCTACTCATCCTTTGAAAGCCTAGTCTGCAGGCTGTCTGCCTCACCTACTTTTCTCTCTTACTCTCTCCACAATCTACAGACCCCCGGACCACCCTCCCTCTTCCTCTCAGAATGGGCCGACATGTCATCGTCTCTTCTTGCCTCCTCCTCCAAACTTATCTTCCATGGGGACTTCAACATCCGTCTTGACTCTCTCGATGGGGCCACTGTTCTCTTCCACAACCTCTGCAACACTCTATCCCTCTCTATCCTTCGCTCTGGCCCAACCCACTCCGACTGACACACCTTAGATGCTCACATCTCAACAGACATCCCTCTCTCTAACCCTCCCACTACCCCTCTCTCCTGGCCTGACCACTCTCTCCTCTCTTCCCATCTTGACCTACCCTGTCCCCTGATGCCTCCGCCTGCACTGCCAGTTTCCTTCTCCGTCATTTAAACAATGAAGTGTGTGTCAGTCGCTGCATTTGCCACTTCCTTCATCCCTCATACACCCAATTCATTATACTCTCCTTCTGACTCTGTTCTAGCTAACCTCTCTATCTCTAACACCTTGGATATCCTTGCCCCAGTCATGAGGATCTGCATGAAGCCTACTCTTGATATGGCGCCGACTTGCCCGCTTTCGAAATGCAAGTGCAAAGCTGCAGAGCGAAAGTGGCAGGCATCTAGCTCATCCTCTAACAAGCTGGCCTGCTGCCTACTCCAAAGGCAATATCATCTCTCCATCTGCTCCAAGAAGAGGGCTCATGTCCAAGCCTGCATCTCTGGAGCCACCAATAACATGGCTTAACTCTTTAAAATCTGCAAGGAACTTGCCAATCCTACCACAGTCTCCTCCTCTCCTCCAACCTCCCGCGCCCTTTGCTCGGCACTGGCCACACACTTTGCCTCCACAACTCCGGATATCCTGTCCTCTCTGTCATCTGCTCCCCCCATCACCCTCTTCTCTCATCTCCCTTGGATCCCCCTCGCCCATACTCTCCTCTTTCTCTCCCATTGCACCAGATGAGTTGTTTGCTCTATAAAAGTCTACTCTAAACAGGTGCTCCACTGTTCCTACAGAACCATCAAGGACAACATTGCCTCTCTCACTCCAGCCTTGGCTGACCTCTGCAACCACTCATTTGGCACTGGGTCCTTCCCTCAACCCCTCAAGCACTCTCTTGTGCACCCTCTCCTAAAAAAAGCCATCAGCTGGCCCTTCTTGCCCGGCTAACTATCGCCCCATCTCCTTCCTTGGGCAAATTCATGGAGAAGCTGGCCATCCGCCAACTGCCCCTCCACGCCGAAATGGCTGGCTGTCTCGATGGCCACCAGTCCGGTTTTAGGGCTGCCAGAGGCATGGAAACTGCTCTCATGAACACCTGTGAAGACCTACTCTCCAACCAGCAGCTTACTGGCCCTCCTATTGATACATTCAACGTGTAGTTGCATAATATATAGTACATCAAGTCCATATTGCCTAACATGCCCTCTGTTCTGTTCCTCCTTGATCTCTCTTCTGCTTTTGACACAGTCAACCACTCATTCCTCACAAACCGTCTCCATAATATCCAAGGCATCACAGACTGGGCACTGGCGTGGCTGACCTCCTTCCTTTCTAACAGACCTTGCCAAGTGCAAATGGGCCCTTTCTTCTCCTCCACCTCAATCTTTACCTGTGACGTACCTCGGGCTGTATCCTATGACCTTGGCTCTTGAACATATACCTGACCCTTCCTGCCTACCTCATCTCTACTTTCTCCCCTCATTTCCAGTGTTATGCAGATGACACACAACTCTCTTTCAAGCTGCCTTCCTCTACCTCCTCCTCCCTAATACCCAACTGTCTGACTGCTATTCAGGCATGGTGCTTTGCCAATGATCTCTGCCTTAATGTCAGTAAGACAGAGACCCTTCACAGTGACCGCAAGGATCAAATGTAAGGCCATTTGCATCATTGACAAGGTTGTCTGCTGCCTGGGACATCTTTACATCCAGCTTTCCCTCCCTAAATACCTTCCGGCCACAGTCCTTCGGTCTTCTGACTCCAACTGTCTGCAGGGCAGACCCTTCTCCAAGAAGAGAGTGGGAGGTAGATGCCTTTTCTCGGTTGGCTCCTCCCTCTGGAATGCCCACCCCCCCTCAGATTGAGCCGGATCTTCTTAAGTTCTGGAAACTTCTCAAGACTTTCCTTTTTTCCTCTTCCTTCCCTCTCCCCCTCCCTTGCTAACTCTTCATCTGCCGCTGCGACTGGGGTTTGGTCCCTTCAGAGTCATACAGGCACCAGACCACCCCCTCCAGCATCCTTTGTCGGGCTCCCTTCCCCGGACTAGCCAACTTGGTCCCCTTGTCCACCGTACTCATCCTCCCTACCCCCCCCCCTGTTCCCCTAGCACTTGCCGTCTTGGCCCGCCCAGCACATGCCCACCCACATCCTTGGAGGTACCCCACTCATTAAATGTGTGTTAGCTAATGAAAGACTAGTAAGATGGCCTATTGGGTATAAGGTTCAGGACTCTGCCCCTCCGAACACCCATCACCGAGATTCAATGATTCAACTGCAAGAGTTACTGTCCCTACAGGAAAGTACTGATTACTTCATGCTGCAATTTAACATGCCTCTTTTTTCAAGCTTCCGAGTTATTGTGATTCTATCTAGTCATACCAGAGGAGGTAGATCTAATGAATTAACCTGTACTGAAAACCCGATCCGTTCTCTATGTCCAGGTAGAGAAGGGAGAGGGTCAAATTGAGATTTTGATAGCTCCTGCAATAATGTACAGAACATAGATGCTGTGGAATATCGCTGGTCTCTCCAGTAAATTGGTGGATACTGCCTGGCACGACTGTGGCAACATATCAAATAATGTGCTTCCAAGAAACCTGTCATACCTGACAGTCAATACATTTGTGAGTCGTCAATAAGTTAAGTAATGTATATGATTGGTGCTGTTAAAGACATTTATCTGTGACTATGGATCCCCAAATCACAAAGTGCCACCTACATGTGAACTGAGGGAGGGTAGCCCGATAACATGTATATGCTGCATGCTTTGAGGATCTACAATTCTATCTAGCTTGTTAATCCCCTTTACCATTTGAAATATGCTGTTTCCCACTTAATGATTTCAATCTGTTAGGAGTTCCAGTCTCACGGTTACAGATATTCTAGAAGAAAATAGATTTTAGCGCAACTCTTCCAAAGGTGTGCTCAACTTTAGTATCATGTTTAAATGTGTGCAAACACCCATAAACCAATCATGAAGATATCAATACTGTAAATGTATATAATAAAAGCAGTGATGGTTGCCTTTTATCGATTGCAATTTGCCCATCTTTCTTTCGGAATAGACGACAGAGGCTAGTCATGAAATAATATAATGCAATGCAGCGGACAATTTATCTAGAAATGTTTTAATGACAGCTTGGAATATCCAATTTTGTTTGAAACTCACAAGTTGTTGCCTAGATTGTCTTTGAGCTTTAATTATCAACAGTTGCCAAGAGAAAAGGGGGTCAAGAGAAAAGGCCAGCATCTTACAGGCCCTCCTATTGATACATTCAACGTGTAGTTGCATAATATAGTACATCAAGTCCATATTGCCGCCTGCATTTTAAATATCAGCCACTAACAGCATACCTCAAGGGCAGCAGGACCTATATACTGGGAAACAAAATGTCAGAACAATATCAGTCGTCTGTAAAATCGTTCTCTACAATTGAGTATAATGAGTGACACTCTATAACTTTGGTTTGTTGGCACTCCACTGCCATCGGATATATATATACACATATACCTTCTCTAAGGCTAGGATCTGCTGCCGTTGCCGTTCATCCAGATTTTGGTTTTGGTTTTGCAGCAGTGTTCGTTCCTCCTCGAGTCTAGATATCTTTTCTTTTATCCTGGATTTTTCAGATTCCAGGTCTCTAATTGTCACCTCTTGTGTCATTTGAGTAGCTTGAAGCAATCCAATATGGCCTGCAACAAGAAAGCAAATATTGGAACAAAACATACTACTGACATGACAAAAAAAATAAACAATCACTACAGAACAAATACAAAAGGCTATATGCCTGACTTTCACAGCAGTCTTAGCATCAACACCATAATTACATTTCAAATAGGTGCAAGCTGCATTTACACCATGTTTGCCAATACACAGCTATTTGGGTTAATGTTAATGTTCACTTTAGAGGAATGTGCAAAGCACCAGCCAGAGGGAAATTCCTGTTTCTACACAAAGAAAACCCTAACTTCAGAATCCACTAACTCACTACAACTTCTCTGACCGAGGCCTGAATGAAATTCTTCAACTCTTCCCTAAACGACATTTAGTCAATCTGGAATAATTGTTGCATTTATCTTATCTCCTTGCTTTGTGACTGATCTGCACAAGTGTTTTTTGTGTTAGGTTTGTTACGAGGATGACAGGGATCAATAACCACGCCATGCCGAAAACGCAATTTACACCAGGTTTCTTTATTCCTGGGAAGATAGCTGAGGATGGGCAAAACAATAAGATGGATGGTATACAGTAATCAGGAAAACTGAGGGTCTTCATGGCCCTAGGTTCTCTCTGGGTCAATTCCCGGGGTAGCCCCATGTTTAAAGGGCTTCCTGCACCCATGATTTCTTTCTCTTCTCAGGGATTCTCTCTGTGCTCTCATCTCAGATGTAAGGGTTCCTAGCACCACTGTAGTCTCCATTCGTCCATAAGTGTTTCTTGCACCCTTTTTCACTGTGCATCTCAGGATCCTATATCCTATGGATCTCAGTTCCGGGTATCAACGGTTTGCTACATCCTTATGTTCTTGTTCTTTTTGAGTCCCTTCGCCAATAGTTTTCAAGGGGTCTCCTCCTAGTTTCAACTTGGCCGAGAAGACACTGGATGCTACATCCCATGAGGTCTTACTGGGGTGGACTTTAAGGAGGCCTCCATTACCACCCTGCCGTAGGGTCCTGATTCCTACCCTCCTGCCACCTTTCTGCTTCTGTTCTGGATGTGCACCTCCTCAAGCCCATAGCCATGTACTTGGTCCTCCTCCCATCAAAGGTCCGACTATTTCAGATCAGGCGTCTCTATGCTTGTGCCAAGCATGCCCTGATTCCTTCCCTTTTCTGGCATTCAACTCCAACGATTGTCTGAAACATTCCTCCATTAACCCTCTTGTGATCTCTTTCTTTCAACTCCTGATGATTACCAACCTCCACCTTACGATCTTCTACCACCTCCTTATGTTTGTCAACCTCCACCACAATCTACCCCTCTAATCTGCAATCTTCTTTTCACCACATTCTAGCTGCTTTCCTACCTTCTCCTGCATTCCATCTTCCTCATTCTCTCCAACCCCTTTCCTTGTTACAACCTCCAGATGCCTTGAAACCTCCTCCTGCTCTCAAACCTCCTCTTACTTTCCACCTTGCTTGAAACTCTTCCTTCCAGATCCTTCTCTCAACCCTCACACAGCTTGACTGGGGGCCTGGTATTGTATAGCCCCATTAAACACTACCCCTTGGCTGGATTTGAGGAAAGGGTATGCACCTTAGCAGGGAGATGGGCTTTGACTGGCTAGGTGCATGATGTCCAGGTGTGGTTACTGCGGGTTGACACTGGAGGCGAAGAGATCCACTTGAGTGGTCCCCCAAAGGGTGAATCTCCAGGAGAATCTCCTGTGCCAACTCCCACTCGTGAGAGATCGCGTTCTGCCTGCTCAGAGCGTCCGCTGTCTCGTTTTCGTCTCTGGCCAGATGAACTGCAGAGATCGAAATTTCCTGCTGGATGGCCCAGAACCAGAGCTGCATCGCCTCCCTGCACAGAGGAAGTGACACTGCCCCCCCTTTTTGTTGAGGTAGTGCAGGGCCACTGTGTTGTCTGTCAGAATCAGGACATTCTTCCCTCGCACAGTCGGCAGAAAAGCCGTCAGGACAAGCCTGACGGCCCTCAGCTCCAACAGATTGATATGGAGACTGGACTCCGACGGAGACCAATGACTGCTGACTGTCAGCTCGTTGGCATGAGCTCCCCATCCTGTGAGGGATGCGTCCGTCACGATCGTCACCTCCGGCCAGGGCAGCCAAAATGGAGCCCCCCTCATCAGATTGCCTTCGACGGCCCACCACAGAAGGTCCTGGGCGACCGAGGGCGGCACCTGAACGGGGTCCGACAACCTGCCGGAGGACTGGGACCATTGAAGCTTGGGGTCCCATTGCAGAGATCTCATCCGCAACCTGGCCTCTGGCACCAGAAGAATGCAGGGCACCATGAGGCCGAGCAACATCAATAACTCGAACGCCGGGAGCGTCTGGGCAAAGTGAAACCTGTGAACCATCTGCTGAATGTGAAGAGCCCTTACCTGGGGAGGGAAACACTGCCCCAGGGATGTGTCGAGCACTGCTCTGATGTAATGGAGCCGCTGTGTTGGCGTCAAGTGGGACTTCAAGTTGAGGGAGAAGCCCAGCTTGTGAAGGGAGCGGCAGGTGACAGACAGATGATCCAGGACTTGATCGGGAGAGCGCGCCCTGATCAACCAATCGTCCAGGTAGGGGTAGACATGAATCCCCCCTTCCTGAGATGCACTGCCACAACCACCATGAGCTTGGTGAAGACCCTCGGGCGGAGGTCAATCCGAACGGCAGGACCCGAAACTGAAAGTGCGAGTCGCCAACCGCGAACCTCAGGTACTTCTTGTGCTTTGGATGGATCGGCACATGAAAATAAGCGTCCTTGAGGTCGAGAGACACCAACCAGTCCTGAAGTTGAAGGGCCTGGAGGACTTGAGAAAGAGTAACCATCTTGAACTTGTCCTTCCTGAGGAGCTTGTTCAAACCGCGCAAGTCCATGATGGGTCTCAATCCTCAGTCTTTCTTCGAAATCAAAAAATAAGGGGAATACCATCCCTTGTGTCATGAACAATAGGTCAGTTACACACTCATACAACACCTTGCATAACACTCCGACACAAAGGACTGTCAGGCTCCCGGGTCACAGTCAAACCCTCAAGTTGTCCCATCACCTAGGGTGCAGGGGAGTCGCCATCACCGATGGTTTCAGGTCACACGCAGAGGACGGCGTTGTTTGTTTCCTCGTCTCCAATGGCAACTTCCATGGAGATTGTGATTGGGCTGGAACAGCCGATCGCGATTGCTTCCTGGTTTCACATCGACTTCCCGATCACGTGCACGAAGTCCCGCTCACGTGATCGGGAGGCGGCTCACATAAAAGCCGGGAGCTTTGAATCACTCGCCGCTTCACAGCTGTTTCACAACACTGTTCGGCGTTCTTGACTCTTGTTTTTGGCCACATCGGATTTCGACTTCAGGCTTACACATCACGGATTTGGTTAACTCTTGCTCCTTGGATACGGTTGCTGGAACTTTGCACGGATACTGGTACTTTGGACCTTTGGCTTACGCATAACGTACTGCTTTGGATTTTTCCTATCTGCTCACTTACTAAAACCTGGATTTTGACCCTTGGATTGCTTGCGACCTTCCTTCCGTTCTTTCTTGGAAACCATTACGTGCACCTTAAGGGTTACGGGTGGTCAGCCCGTACCTGCCTCCAGGTACTTGACTGTTTGAATCGTTGGCGCTCCCTTGCACCAAAACCTCAGGCTCCCTTCCACTGAACATAGGTAAGAGAGTATCATTTATTTGCATTTAACTAAAGCACTGTCTTTGCCTGTATTAACCCCGACTTCCTTCCAACAGCCTCGGGGGTCCTCGGCGCCATCTGATTCAGCGAACCATCAACCACCTGTGGCCTCAAAGCTCGCACAGGGAGTGTTTATCTTTCTCTCCCTGTGGGTGATTTGTGGACAGAGGCTCAATACTCTTCACTTTGTGGCAAGTCACGACACCTTGTACCTCTCCGCTACAGGCACCAGTTCTATGGCGCCTTTCTCCAGCAGGGATTGAATTTCCTGCGCATGGAGCGGATCTGGACTCTTCAAAGAGAGGTTCCCTGGTGGATTGTCGTGAGGCCTCTGCCGGAAAGGAAGACAGTAGCCGTGGGCTATGATCTCCAGAACCCACAAATCTGAAGTAATGGCACGCCATTCTACAAGATGCTGCGCCAGCCTTCCCCCAACCGGAGAAGCATGGGCCTCATGAGTGAGCTGAAGCGCCTGCAGAAGAGGCAACTGCTTGCGCGGCCTTGGCACCTCGAGTACCTTGTTTTCTGCCTCTGGCACTCCTACGGTTGCCCCTTTTCACTTGAAGCTCCTCTCGATTTACTAAAGGACGAGTAATATCGAAAGGAACCTCCCCTCCATTGCTGTCCCCTAGGACGAAAAGGCAGAGGCTGGCGAACTGCAGCACCCAACGACTTCGCTGCAGCTTTGGAGGTCTGCAACCTCTCAAGACTCATCAGCCTTGCTGCCAAAAAGATGGTCACCATCAAAGGGCATGTTGAGGAGCCGGGCTTGCACATCAGGAGCAAAACCCGACTTTCGCAACCACGCAAACCTGCGTATTACGTTGCTCGCCGCCATGGACCGGCTGACGCAATCAACCATGTCCAGACCCGACTGAACGGATTCACACATTGCATCCTTGCCATCCTGCACGATAGCAAGGAAACCATTCCGTTCCTCCCCTTTGGGAATATGATCAGCCGCTAGGGAAATACAGTTCCACAGAGTGTGCGTGAAACGAGACAAGGCACAAACGAAGTTGGCAGCCTGAAGCACCATACCCCCAGAAGAAAATACCTTCTTCGCCCAGCCGTCAAAATGTTTGTCGTCCCTATCAGGAGGAATGGTAGGGTACGACGCCTGCTTTGCAGGGGCCGTAGCTGCCTGCACCACCAAACTCTCCGGAGTAGGGTGCGTGGTCAAGTAGCCACCACTGGCTGGGCGATATTTCTTCGGCAAGGACTTGCTCACTGCCGGGAGACTCTCCGGAGAAGACCAAGCCGCATCCACCCTTCTCTGCAAGGCCATATGGAATGGCAGCACCGGGTCAGTTGGAGGACCTGGGTCCAAGATATCAGTCAGGTCATCCTGCTGAAAATCCCCAGGGGGGCAGACCACCCCAGGTAATCCGTGAACCTCGACATGAGGCGCCTGTATGAGGATTCGGCATGCGTGCCAGGCTCCGGCCGACCAAACTCCACCTCTGGAGAGGTGTCTAGACCACTGGCGTCGTGCAGCGACTGACGCAGGTCCTCAAGTTGACTTTGACCAGAAACAATGTCATCAGGAACCTCTGCAGGAACCTCACCTTCCTCAGAACCCTCATCCACCTCAGAAATATAATCCATAGGCTGGAAGGAGGGTACAGAAAAAGGCACAAAGACATGTTTAGCCTTGGCCAGTGCCTTTCTGGGGGCGCCTTTCTGGGGGCCCCCTCGAAAGACATCGAGGGGGTCAACGGAATCGGCGTCGACGTCGAGCGCGGTGCCGACAGCTTCGACGGCGGCGACACAGGCCTCGAGGGCAGAGCCCCGAGCGTGTCTCTGGACAGCCTGCGCGCTGATGGCGTTGACGACTTCCTCGGAGGCGGGGCCTCGAGAGAGTCTGTCGATGACCTCGGCGCCGCCGGCGTCGATGTCTTCCTCGAAGACTTCATAGGTTCTCGCGGTCTCGAGGGCGTCGAGGACCGGGACCTGGAACGGGCATGTCTAGAGCGACCATCTTTGTTCGACCGGGACCTTGAAGGCGCCCCGTGGTCGCGACGACTGCTCAAGCCCGAAGGCGTACGAGAGGTGTGTCTAGCATGGCCACGACCGGCGTCCTCAGACGGCGCGGATGGACCAGAGCCCTGCGATTGAAAAATCGCCAACATCTCCTTTCGGAAGGAATCCCATACCTCAGGAGTGGAATGCTTGTTGGGACAAGCAACCCGCCGACGGGCGGAGCCCTCAGAAGAGGACGGGTAAGGCGACCTGTGATGGCGCTTCCTGGAGTGCCTCGAAGAGGCAGAGGAATGGCAGGACCGACTCCCAGACCGAGAACCCCCAGACTCACGACGACGATGCGGAGAGCCGCCCCTCGAATCGTCCATTGAAAGACCAGTGGAACGCGACTTCCGGGGCTTGGCCACCTTACCGACCGACAGCTTCTTCTTACGCTCCCGCAAGGCCTTCGACACAGTCGTCCGTATCATGGTTCTCCCCGAGGCACCAGAGGCAAGCGTTGTGCGTATCCGTCAGCGACATCTTGGACCCGCACACCCGACACTTCTTAAACCCGTACTGCGGGGTAGAAGAAGCCGAAGACATCATATGATTAGCAATGAAGAAACAGGTTCGAAGAACCGAATGAACAGGATTCAGTAGAATCGAGGCGCCGAGATCTCCGAAGCAAACACGTTCATGGAAAAAACAGAACTGAGGCTACGGGCGTCGTGCGTCCTACTTATAACATCCGGTGACGTCGGCTCAACGGAGGCCCTCGAGGACAGTGTATCGACGTCATCGACGCAGATGCAGACGCCGAAAGATTTTCCGAAGCAGCACAGCTGTGGTGATTACTGTCATAGATATGGAATACGTCGGAGGACCCAATCCCCTCGAACACAAGTGTGGAAAGTGAAAGCCCAAGGCAGAAGAGCCTATGAGGGGCCCAACAGCTTTGGGGAGACTTATGGTTGCACGACCGGTGATGGGTGGACCGTGTGTTCTGACAACTGCGCCTAGATCAGGAAACCCTGAAGGGTGAACAAGCTGTAAACAACTGTGAAACAATTGGGGAAGAAAACCTGAAGGTGGGTCAAATGGACCCAGTGTTTTCTTTTGAACTTTGAACAGATGAAACCAACGAGGGAAGTGCTATGTTAAAATCTTGGGGAAGGGAACCCTGAGAGTCAAACAACCGGAGAAGGCTATCTTGGGAGAAGGGAGTCCCAGGTCCTCTGTTTTATGTGAACTGTGCTATATTTTAACTTGGGGAAGGTAATTTCAGAGCTTGACAAAACACTATTGAATTGAACCTCTATTGAACTTGAGATAGGGAACCCAAGAAGAAATGAAGCTGAAAGTAGCTTAGCCTTTACTTTTGAACACTTATAGTCTTGCTGAGAAGATTCCCACACCATGTTTAGTTATAGTTGTGAGGGCAAGCATAGATTTTGACACAGACAGACATTTATTTTGGACTTGCAGACACAGACATTCCTTCGTTTCTTTAGGCAGGGAAAATCCCATAATAATATAGGGCAAGTTAGGTGTTACAGCATCCTGATCATTAATAAAGTTTTGTTTAGAACTGCACATCGGTTGTCTGTGTTATCTCTCTTGATTCCATGCCTGTTTCACAGTATATTTTCAGAGCTTTGCTATATCAGCCTAGCAGGATTTTGAATTTGGTGGGAAGTGTCTTGTTGGAGGTAGGATCTGGAATCAGTGAAGGCCAACCCCTATGGGATCTAATGAATGAAGGTACCCGGGATCCTTTCCTTACTGGTCTGGGCCCATCATCCTTTAGCTCAGGGACGCACCCAGCTCTCTTTGTCATCCAACTATTTAACCTCATATCTAGGTCATATTTGTCTTTGTCAAAGGTTGTAAAAACATTTCACAAGTCACTGTGTCTATCAACATGACAATCCATTATATCTGGAAGAAACATTCATATTTCACTTTTCACTGAGATTACCGAAATGTACAGTGAGTAAAACCAGTACTGCACAGAACATTTAGAGGTGTTGACCACTCTGTTTTTGGGTACATTATGGCTTGCTAAACAAGATTAAGGGTTAGGGCACAAGGGATGTTATTGTGTTTACAAGATTATCTTCAGACAGGTGACAAGAGCATTTATAGAGGTATTGTAAGTGCACATTTATTATTCCAGAAGTTTAGCACATGCTTTCCCTACCAGTACTGAGCAATTGTCAATATTGACACATGGTTCCCAACTGTATTTTACTCTCTATTGTTATGTTTTCATTTATAAATAAATACAAGCACGAAACAAACTAAACTAAAAAAAAAACACAACTAAGCTACGACAAGTAGAGGTCAACAGTGCTCATATGAACGCTAATGGCACTGGTACATCTAGCTGCTGGTCTCTAATTAGATAGCCAGTGGCCACAAAATGCCCATTGGTAACGGAAGGCATTATGGGAAGAAAAGAAAGCAAGAAGAAAACCTATTTTACCACACTGTTGCTGGTCCAGGGTCCCCGATCAGTGAGCTTGTGGAATGAGAAGATGGTCATACGATAGGATTACTGTGACAAGCAATGTGTCCAACGGTCAAATCAAAATCACTTTCCAACTCAGTTTTTAACATACTTTTATTCTTTCTGTACAAAGAGGTAGCAGCGTTAATTTCTTTAAAGACTACAATACTGTTCATTCTTGATCCTCTATTTCTCATCAATTACATTTAATCTATCTTGCATCGGAATTATCTTTGTTTGTTTGTTCCGATCATGACAAGTTTTTGGACACACAAACTATCATTAAAGGGTAATATTTTTCTATTAATAAAGATAATCACCTTTAAAATACAAAATCATTATTACATTGTCTTAACATACTCAATCAAACTTTACATTCAATTAAAAGGAAGACGAGTTTACATATTGCGAATTACCTCCGAGTTCCCTGACCTTATAATGGCATGCCACTCTATTGCCATGGAACTCCTCCGTGACTTGCAAAATCCTTAATAAAATAAAGTGCGGTGTGGCTGGAGATGGGTTATCCCTTATATCTACCCATTCTGCAGTTATTTATTTCAAAAGGTTTAGCATGACCCTTTGCTCCAAAAACCGCACAACAAGGCCTACATTTCAGATTTTTATTAGAAAAAACACGAGGGATTTTTCTATTCAAATCCCTTGGTGTTCTTACAATAGGTGTGGTCTCAGCTGCTTACCACAACCTCCAAGTGGGCTCCCAACACCCAAGCCAGGCTTCCAACCCCACCCCAATACTCATTCCATACATGTACACTACTGCAACGTGACCCCTACTGTCTATTTCTATCCCTTATCCTAAGAGGGGGGTTAGGGGTTGTGGTCTTCTCCAACTCTCACATTCAGGGGCTTCCTAAGGGACCCGACAGGTATTGCTTGATGATTCTGCCTCTTTCCTTTCAAATTGTTAACTCTGAAGATGTTCTGTGTTTTCGCCCACACCCACTCTCCTTGAAACTCTACACACAACTCAATTGGTACCACCCTTGCAGACCAACCACTTTTCATTCACACTCTCTCTATATTCCAGAAGTCTGCTCCAACTACTTCTACACCTGGTATATCCTTCTCGTGGGCCTCTTGGTCCCGTCTTCTGCTCCTGACCACAGCTGATCACCTTTAACTCTCTTCTGCACTTGCTTGCCTTTTATAGCACGACCTAGCCCGTTGTGGAGTTCCCATTGGCCCTCCATGTCACTTTCTCCCCTTCACCAATCTCTGCCTAAGCTATTCCCCTTGAGATTTGGAACTTCTGCTGGAAGTCTTTAAAGGAGGCTTCTAGTCTGCCCCTTTTCAATCTGCATTTGTGCTGTGGACACTGTGTGCTCTGGCTGCTCGTTTGCCTGTGGACCCCCTCGTGTGCTAGGGAGTTTTGTTTCCAACTGGGTTTGGGGAGAGTTTCTGTGTCTCCCCTGCTCCCTAGCAGTCTCCTTTTACTCTCACTCCATTTTCTGCTGCCCCAAACATTCTCCTGGGTTCCGTATGGTGTTGGTGGGACAGGTGTTGGTTCTGTCATGCCTATTGGGAAGGGAACGTTCCAGTCAATTCTCCCTCCATTCATGATTCCATTCTCTAGTTTCAGTCCGGGTTTCCCTTCTTGTGGCCAGGTGGGTCCGGGAAGTTGCGGTTCTGAAAAAGATGAAACATAGACCTGGCCAAGAAATAGGTTTGGTTGAGGTGGGGATAGTGGTACACATTTCCCAATTGATCAATTTGATACAATCACAAGTATCATGACATAGTTGAATCTAACTATTTGTTGTTAAATAGTGTCCTTGGACAATATATTTGTACAATTGCACATATCTTTTTAATAATTGTGTACATTCTTGAGACTATTCTGACTTTAAGAATGTTTTGTATATTTCTGTATAATTTTGGATAAAATTATCACTTTAATACTTAACCTTGGTATCCATGTTTACATCATTACGGTTCGCGTGATGACATTATTACGTTAAACGCGGCCATACAAGGATGCCATTTTGACTTTATATTGACCTGGCTTGTTGCTCAAACACAATCCACTTCAATCCATGAATACAACGCCGATGTTATCTACTCAGCAGGAAGAATGGGAACTGGTAAGATTGAATAAACAGCTTTTTCTTTACATTTTGTGTTTGGGAGCTTTCATTAATATTGTCCACTTGGACAGTAAAAGGACTCAAAATATTGTTTTGTACACTTGACCTAAAGGTGAGTGTATTCTTAATCTTTCTGGTTCACATGAAGACTGAATTATCCGGTAACTCGATAATCATAATACTCTTTACTATTATGCACTAATTTTAAAATACGCACATGAAATTACATTTATCCACTCTTTTCAGGAAGATCGAATATCTTGAATATCTTGAACAATAATGTCTGAGTTGATGGAACTCTTTAAACTTTAAACACACAGGTACCTTTTATGTAAACTCACTCAAAATGGGGTATAGAAGCGTGATTTGAAATTTGAGATTTAAAATGTTCTTATAATATGTTTTGGAATGTATCTGACTCTCATATCTGACTCTCATAACTGTAACTAATATATCCTTCTTGGATTTCTTCTCTCTTTCTACCTTTTGCCTTAGCCTAGTGATACTTCTGAAGATGGTCACACGACTGAAACGCATTAAGCGCTAATGCTCACACGGCTTTCTGAAATCTACTGTGAATCAGATTTGAAACTAACTACTCAGACTGTAACCAGCGACATATCATGAATATTTGATGCTTTTTTATTCAACTAGTACTTAACAGTAAATTAAGCCTTAAGATAGGAGAGCTTAGATATGAAAATTGTCCCATGCACACTAAACCAGAGTGTGCACATCTTTCACTCCTCACAAACCAAACAAATTGGATACATAATGCAACTATAAACACGTATTAGTTTGTTGATACGAATGGTGTGCATTTCACCCTGCATTTCTTCTTTACAACCACTTTTATGTCAGGGTGAGTATTGTGAAAAATGAAATGAGCACCAAGCACATGCTTTGTGATTCAAGCACACAAACCTGTTATTAAAGATATATTAATCAAATAAAAAGGTCTGTGGCCTTTCTTATGTTCCCAAAATGTTCTCTGACTTTATGAAAAGCAGCCAGGAACTTCATTGGTACTATTTGTCCCCACTCCATTTATCACTGAGGTATTTTGAAAGAGTACAATAGGAGTTTATCAGACTGCCCATCTTGGAATATAACCTTCTATCAGAAAGTAGTTTACATGGTTATTCTAGGTTTTGTTAATTTACTTTGATTAATAAGAGAACTGTTACATCGATTTTATTAAGACAATAATATATACTGGAATGATCATTAAAAATTAGCATTGTACATATGTTTAAAAAACAGCAATGTTATTATAGTTAAATCATTTCCTTTTAAAAAAAATAAATGCTTTTGCAAAACACACAACTGCCCCAGCCCCAAAATATCTGTAATTTTTACCTATCGTGCTGCTGTCAGAAACAACTCTGGTGGATCTAGCAAACGGTCACCTGGCAATGCAACTCTCGTACACATAGAAGAGACAGAGACATAAAGTGAGACAGAGAGTGACAAAGAGAAAAAAGGAGTGGCAAGGAGAGAGAAAGTGAGAGAGAGAGAAAAGAGAGACAGATCGGCATATGATACCATGGGTACTGCTAGTATTGGACAGAATACTTTTCAAATGGATTACTCCAATCAGCAGAGGCATGTCTATTAGTCATGCTAAATTTCAAGCTTTCTACGTGATGAGACAACCCTTCTGTGTGGTATTGTGTCACATTATAAAATAATCTCTCCCATCCTCAATCAGTGAAGGAAACAATCGTATGAAGTTCAGGACCTTCCTGAAGACTCATCTGTTGTCTAAGGGTTAGCTCACGCTAATAATTTGTATCCAGAAATTAAAGTTACTAACTGTAGTGACTAGAGTACTCATAGTCCTTAGTCCCCTTTCCTCCATCCTTGTGGGCGACTCCCAAATTGGGGGCAGTACTGGAACCTTTGGCAGAGAATAATTGAGCTTCCCCTTTAAATTTAGTAAAGCGCGCAGGGGTGCCAAACCTCAGTCCCCTTTGAACACTTTGGATGCTTTGATACCTGGCCACGCCCATTACATATTAGCCATTGGCATAGTACCAGGAGAAGGCGGGTGGGATGTGTGGAGGAAAGGGGACTAAGGACTAAGAGTACTCTAGTCACTATGGTGAGTAACTTTAATTACTCATGCATCCCGTCCCATTTCCTCCATCCTTGTGGGTGATTCTACCGAACAAGAACATAGGGTGGAGCTGTGATAACCTGACTCATTTCTAGGACGAACCAAAAAGTTTCTTCAGAACCACCTGACCAAACTCAGCATCATGCCTGGAGCCAGTGTCCAGTGAGTAGTGCTTACAGAAGGCCGACAGATTAGTCCAAGTATGCGCTTTGCTGATGATATCCCAAGCAGCATGTCTCTGAAATGCGAGGTCCGTGGCCTTGGCTTTGACCACATGGGCATGAATCCCTTCAGGAACAGGTCTGCCCATGGCCATGTATGCCTCTGAAATGGCCTGGACCATCCAACGGGTGATAGAAGTCTTGGAAGCCTGAGAGCCGGGGGAGGAGCCCCCAAATGTCACAAACAATGCCTCGTACTTTGTGAAGGATTTCGTCTGAGAGAGATAAAACATGAGGACCATCGTGAGGTCCAAGGAATGCAGGGCCCTCTCTGCCTCGGACTGCGGGTTCGGGAACAACACCGGCAGGCAGATCTTCTGATTCAGATGAAATGGAGAAATCACCTCGGGCAAGAGGTTTGGGTGAGTGCGCAAGATGACCTTGTCATTGTGAAACGTGGATAAGGGCTCGCACAAGGACAACGCCTGCAGCTCACTAACCCTGCGTGCAGAGGTGAGAGCCACCAGTAAAACCATCCGTAGATTCACAAAAGGCTTGCACTGCAAAGCTTCCAGAACCACATTGAGGTCTGTAAAACAGGCATGGTATCAAGAGAGACAAAGACTCAAAATTAACAGTTTGAAAACCTTTATTATCAGACTTTGCGGGGTCAGTGTAATGCCTACCTGGCATTACAGGATTGTTCCCTCAACTGATGCTTCTAAGGGCCGTCGATGTGTGCAAGTCCAAAACCAAAGTTCACCTGTGTCCAAACCTATGCCTGCCCTCACTCTTAAGGATAGGGATCTTCTTAAAGGAAATGTAAACTGCGAGTTTCAGGTAGTCCTACCAATAGGCGTAGTTCTGCCAGTTCAATTAGCTCAATTCAACAGGGTTGCTCTTGGAACCTTACACGGAGGGCTCCTGCAGCAAGTCAATAAAGTTCACAATGTCTCTAGGTCTCTTGGTGTTTCCTTCCCCAAGCTTTGATCCTTTGAGTTCCAAACACAAAAACACAGTTACTGTTAGGCCTCTCAAGGTTCCCTTCCCCAAGTCTAGTCCTCTTTCCCCAAAGTTCAACAATTATCAACAATATCTTTAGCAAGCCTCTTAGGGTTCTCCTCCCCGAGCTTAGGTTCCTCTGCACAAAGTTCAACAAACAAACACAAAGTTCCTCTTGTCTGGATGGACTTTTCAATGTACAGTTTTGTTCCTCTTCGAGTTCAGGGTTCCCTTCAAGTAATGTCTTTAGTGGGCCTTTTTAGATTCCATTCCCCAAGCCTAGGCCCCTCTTTACACAGTTCAACAAACACACAAAAAGTTCCTCTCGTCAGGATGTACCTTTCACTGCACAGATCTTTCATATGGTAGTATCAGAAAAAGAATTTGAGGGCGCCAGGTTCTTTGCTTCTCCCAGGCGCGACCAAACCCCTCTCCTTATTCTCTGGCACCACTTCTTCTTCGGTGCCTCTTCCACTATGTTGTTTTCCTCTTTACTGTGCTTCCTGCACATCTTCCTTTTCTATTGGGCATACATGCACCTTCTTTCCACCATTCCGTGCCTCTTGCACACTTCTCCTTACTTTTCACCTTCCTGTGCCTCTTGCACACTTCTCTTTGCTTTTCGTCGTGCTCTCTTGCACCTCCATTTTCTCATTAATGTGCATTTCGCACCCTGCATTTCTTTCGGGTCGTTTGCATCCTCTTTTTCACTTTCGGGTCACGTGTACCCTCTTTTAGATGTCCGGTTTCCATTTCCCCGTCTCTTTACTGTCTTTGTCAGTTTCATGTCACTTGCACCCCTTTCCCTTACTTTTGGGTCATTCGCACCCACTCTTCATGTTTTCCGCGCCACCAGCGCACTTGTTCTGTCTCAGAGTATTTCCGTGTCTCTAGCATCCTTTCCTATTTGCTTTGCTTTCTTTCAATTTTTTCTGCTTTTGCTTGATTCGCTTCCTTCGCTTTGCTTTTGCTTACTTCGCTTTGCCTTTTCTCTTTTCTTGCTTTGCTTTTTCCCGCTTTCACTCACTGGGATGTTCACTGTTCTCAACCTGCTGTCACTCACTGGGCTGTTCACCGTTCACAATGCTCCTGCTGCTGTTCCAGCCACCCGCATGCTCCTGAGTTTCTTTCTGGCTCACAAAACTCACCAATAGTAGCGCGGCGCTGGTGAGCAGGTAAAAGGGCTCTTAGGTTGAGGTCAGGGTCTCACCACCTGCCCCTCGGTTGCCCCTGGGACCAGCACATGTCCCAGGGGAAAGAGCACTGGTCTGAACAAGGCCAACAGACTGCATTCCGTCCCGCTCCAGCTTCTTGGAGACACGGCTCCCTTGCCATGCTGCAGCCCCTTACACACACTGGGCCAGCGTTTTGGGGTCCAGACTCCACCAGTCATTCTGGGCTCCTCTTCCTGCTGCCTTCTTCTCCTTGGCTCCTCTGGTCCTGTCAGCTTCCCCATCTCGCTCTCCGACTCTGGCGGAACCACCCTTTTTATATTGCGTGTGAGAGTCAATAAGAGTCAGTTGTGCACAGTTGGGGAAATTTACCTCACCTTGCCTGACTCTATTAGTGGGACAATTCAAAGGTGTTATATGGTAGTCCTCCCTTTGCATCCCGATGTTGTGTCTATGGGTAATCGTCATTGCTCCCAATTGCCTCTTCCTCATCCCAGTACTTAATGGAAATGGGGAGCGGGAGATGGGGTGAGAGTGGAAATACCCCATGAAGACTGAGGGAGAGTGGGTTCGTGGGCAATTAGGTAGGGGGGGATACCATGTCTCACCCTTGGGCATTCTCATCCTAATCCCCCGCGACCCTCCACTCAGGTGATCCTCCCCCGCCTGTACATCCCCCAGGGTCGGGATCCAAAAGCGATGGCTCTTGCAGGGCCACCTGAATGGAAGATCCCAGGGGAGTAGGTGGGAGAATACCGTCAGGTTTCTTACAGGTCCCATACCGGGTGCGGCCTATGCACAGTCTGAAAAAGCCTAGACAACCCTTTAAGGTGGCCCTTCACCACCGAGTTGGCCACAGAAAACACATGCTGAGGGGTATTCTTGTAAGCCCCAATGACAACCAAATAAGTGCAACAAGTATCCACCTGAACTCCAGAATGAGCCAGGCGTGCTGAAATAGCCAGTACGTCATCCAAAGGACAGGTGACAGGGTCCAGACTCTTGTCACAAGCTCATTGGCAGAACCTAGCCCATTTACTCTTCTACTTGCACTGAGTCGAGGGCCTCCTGGACTGCTGAATGATGTCCCAGTTGTCATCTGAAAATTGAGCACGTTGAAGCCTCAGATGGTCAGGAACCAGGTTGCCACCGCCAGCTTGGCTGGGTCTGAATGCTCCACCGCCCCGCCGTGCTGCATCAGGAATCACCTGCTGGAGATCGGAAGGTGGACGACACCCTAGGAACACAACTGCAGCAGATCTGAAAATCAGGGCCTCGTAGGCCAGTGGGGGGAAATCAGGATGAGGCTGCAACCCACCGAACCAGAACTTGCAGAGGGTCCATTGGAGCAGAGGGGTGGGAGGGAACGCATGACACCTGCGGCCATGCCAACAGATCTGAACAGCACATTCCTGAGACCCCTGTCCTGCCCATGAAGCAAACTGAGAGCACTTGGAATTCAGAGGGAATGCAAACAAATCCAGTTCCACAAACCCCCAACGCTTGAACAGGGACAACAAGGAGTAAGTATTCGTAGGTGTTGAACCCCAAGCAGCTCAGCTGGTCCACTTCTGCATTGCTGTCCCCTGGGAGGTGGGTCACTGAAATCCAAATCCCCTCATCAGTGCCCATTCCCAGATCGCTACCGCCTCCATGCAGAGGAGGTGGAACGGGTGCCACCCTGCTTGTTCAGGTAAAGCATTGTAGTAGAATTGTCCGTCCTGAACAGAACAGACCTGTCCCTGATGAGGGGCAAAAATGCATTGAGGGCCAGGCCCACTGCCCTAAACTCGAGTAGATTGATATGCAGGAGGGCTTCCGTCCTGGACCATTCTCCATGAATCACATAGCCACTACACAGTAGCCCCCCAGCCCGAAAGGGAGGAGTCCATCATCACAACCCGGGTAGGCTCCGGTCGGGTGAAGGAGCTCCTACTAAAACATTGTCATCCATCAGCCACCAGCAATGATCGGGCAGTAGGAGCGGTGGTATTGGAACTTTGTCTGACTAAGACTCTGTCTCCTGTTCCCAATTGGCCGCCAGGTGGAGATGGAGGTGCCTCATCTTGAGGCGAGCGCGCTGTACAGCGAGCACGCAGGAGGCCATCAGGCCTAGAATGTGCTGGAACCATCATGCTGAGGTGGTCGAGTTGGCCTTGCAGAGGGACAGAACCCTCTTGGGGGCAGGAAACACCCGCTGAACGGTAGTGTTCCAACACACCCCTAGGAAGACCAGTTCCTGAGATGGGCACAACAGTGATGTCATCTGGTTGAGGGAGAACCCCAGCTGATGAAGGATATTTGTGAATCTCTGGCAGGAGTGCACCACCCCTTCGGATGATCTCACCCTCACCAGCCAGTCATCCAAATAAGGGTACAGATAATGGCCCTCCAAACGGAGAAGAGCCACCACTGTGTTCCTCAACTTCGTGAAGACACAAGGGCCCAAGTTCAGGCCAAAGGGCAGCACCTTGTATTGAAAGTGGTACGACATAATCATGAACTGCAGAAACCTCCAATGCAGTTGGTAGATGGGTACATGCAGGTATGCATCCTTGAGGTCCAGGGAACTCATCCAGTCCCCTGCACACAGTGACTCAGCTTTGTGCGCAGGAGTAATCATATTGAAGTATTCCAGCGGTAAAGATAGATTTAGAAATAACAGGTCCAGGACGATCATCAGGTCTGCCCGATTGTTCTTGAGTACTGTAGAAATCCTGGAATAGTACCCAGAGCCCCTGTCTACAACAGGATCCGGTTCTATTGCCTGCATCTCCAAGAGCGAAAGGACCTCCTGTAAAAGAGCCGGGGACCCGATCTGACAAAGAGGAGGAGAGGATGGTAGAGGCAAAGGAAAAGGAAGACTGAAGCCCGTGGAGACTACGGAAAGAATCCACGTGTTGCTGAAAAGACTCTTCCAGATGGCAAGCTGTGTTCCCCCGACCTTGACGTCACTGCTTCTTGGGGTCAGAGGCGGGGGCAGAGAAGGGGGAGCGGAAAAACCCATGCAACATCCTCTGCTGATTCCTCCTGTTGTTGCTGGGCGATCTGTCAGGCCTCTGTGTACCCCGGTCCCGGAACCCCTTAAAGCCGGAGAAGGCTCTGGGATCAAATTCGGCCCTGCCCTGCGATTAAGGTTAGGATTTCTGTCCAGGTTTTGTCAGGATGGCCAAGGACTTGGCAGTTTCAGTGTAGGTTTTCTTCTTTGTCCACTCGTCATCGGTTGACAAATGAAAAAGTTCCACACCTCAAAGGGCAGATCCAGGATCTGCTTCTGCACATCAGATGAAAACGTAGTGGCGTGCATCCACACTGTCCTGCTCATCTTGACACCAAGGCACAACCCGCTGCTGGCTGTGTCGATGTGGGAGACCGAAGACTACACGAGATGCTGCGTAATGGTCTGTGCATCAACCAGACCGGTCTTGAAGGAGGCTTGCTTGTCCAAAGGGAAGTCGGGCAGAAATTCCCCAAGCTCCTGCCACAACTTCTGGTTAGCCGCAGTCAATAGGGCATCTGCATTGGCTTGCCACAGATGCAGTCCTGAGATGGAATAACAGTGCTTTCTCAAAGACTCAAGGACTTTGTCCTCCTTGGAAAGACAATTGGAGGTGGCTCTCGTGGAGGAGGACGACAAAGACGATGGTTTAGAATACAAAGAGGCCACCACCGAAGAAAGAGGCTGCAGGGGGGAGGCCAGGACGGTTGGCTCCCCATCCGTCAACCTGAACCTGCTGTCCAACTTCTTGTTCATCTGGACGTTGGCCCTGGGCTTCTCTCAGACCTTTGGCGTCATGGATGCCAGGCTGGATTGTGCTGCACTTACCCAAGAATCCTGGGGGGCTTCATCGGGCAGAAAGACCCAAGAACTCTGCCAGGCCCTGAAGACAGTCACGAAAGGCTTTAACGGATGCTGAAGGTTCATCATCCTGGGCGTCATCGTCCTCATCGCCCCCCTCCCCTTTTTCACAGACTGAGGGGAATCTGGGCCCTGGGACACAGGTGCCAACGGGGTCCCCCCTAAGTCTGGCACCAAAGACAGGTCCAACGGCTGTTGAGGGGAAGGCGTTGGTTGTACAGGAGGAGGTGGAGGGGTCTGAACAACCAGTAGTGCCTGGAGCGGGGGAGGGACCGGCACTGGAACCGGCAGAGCCGGAGGAATGGGAGGAGTACCCAGAGGAGGGGGCCGGAATGCGGCGCCTGTGACATGACCCCCTTCACTATATCCTTCAGGAGCCCCTTTGTCTGAGGAGAACCCATGAGGAAGAGGAAGTGCTTGAGGAAGCGGTCCTCGCAAGCCGCTGGGTCCCTAAGGGCCCAGCCATCCGGTGCAATGGGCCTCCATTCCTGATCAAAGCACCGAGGGGCCTGAGGCATGTAGCCGTAAGGATGTGATGGGTAGATGTATCCCTGCGGTGACCAGATGCCTGTACCGTACAATCCGGTGCTGCTTCCAGAGGGAAGGGGACAGGGATCATCTTGGAAAGCCCATTCGATGGACGAAAGCACGGGCGGGCCCTGAGCTGGATCCAAGATGGCCACCGGCCTGGCAGGCTCCGCCAAGTGCCTCTCTGCCATTTTTAAGCCTTGCACCATGCCCTGGGTGAGAGGGGCGCGGAGGCCCCGAGCCACGAAAGGCCTCATACACTGGAGCATACAGCTTGGGTCTTGCACTTGAAGCAGAAACGTCAACCTCAGAGATCATTCTGGTAGGCGCTGAGCCCTCGGCCGGCCGGTAGTCATTATGCCCTGACTCATGACCTAAGAGAGAGCTACGGCAGGCTGGATGCCCTCAGCACCTGTGTCGGTAGCCGTGCTGGATCGTGCCAAGGACAGACTCTTGGAGGTGGCATTCAACAATCCCTTACCCCCTGGGATCGAAGAAGAGGACGAACTTGATCGCCCTTCCGAGGACAGCCCTGTAGGGCCCCTGAGCCCCTCAGCTAGGGAGCCGGTAGCCAGGACTGCATCAAGTCTGTCCCCGGAGCACCCGGAAGAGCCCACCTAAGTGGCCTCAGCCTGCCAGAACCTGAATCTGAGGAATCCTAATCCGTGGGAACCCTGGGGAAGGAGTCGCTGTGCTGTGGAGCTGCGCTTAACAGAAGGCCTACCTTATCTTAATGAGAGGTCCTGGAGACAAAGTCCTTAAGGTCGGGCGGAGGAGAAGTGTGGAAGATCTCCCTCCACCACGACAACCGATTCCTCAATGCCCTGTGACCGAGTGGTGGTCGGGCCCCAAACACTCAAGACAGAGTGCATCAGGTCCGAGGCTGGAAACGAGCAGTCGTATGAGGCACATCTTGTGAATCCTCCTGCAGCCGATATGCACCAGGGGAGACAAGGCACCAAAGGGAAGTTAAATAAAATTGAAAAACAAAACGGGGAGCAAGCAAAATGCAAAAAAAAGAATCTCTGCGCTGGCTACCAGGTCTGACACCATCCATGCGGAAAAAGTGACTGGGGTGAGGTGCCGCAGGGCGGGGCGTCGGCAGGGCGTTCACACGCCCAAGGCCACACCCCTGCGCAGTACTAAATTTAATGGGGAAGCTCCATTTTGCACTGCCAGAGGTTTCGGTACCGTCCCCATGCTGGGTGACGCCCACAACGTTGGAGGAAAGGGGACGGGATGTTTGAGTATTGCAGGGACTGCATGACAAGTGAGTTATCAATTTCAAGTTCAATAATCCATGTAGTTATTCTTGGTTATAAATCTCTCTTCCATAGCTGTTTGCCAGTAGTGAAGTAATCTCACAAAGTGCTGACACATTTCTACTCTTCCGTGGGAAGGAATTTTTCATCTCTTACTGCTGCGTGGTTGCCTAAGCCACCTTCTGCAGATTAACAGTCTGGATGGCCCCAATTTCAAGCACGTTTTGGAAAAGATATATATGACCCCAGACAAACCCACAGGTTTTGCTTTTTATTAGCAGCCTAATTGGTCATACACTCATATTTGAGTACTTTTCTGTAGGTTGGAAAACAAGGTGAGGAGGGCTGTTGAGGTAACCAAGTTTGGGCAAGGATTGTCATTTGAAGTTCAAACAGTAGGAGATAATGCTATGACGCGTACTACCATTACATCCATGATGGCTGTGTAAACTACTTGATGTTTATGTTCGATTTCCCCATAAATTACGCAGAGGGGAACTGTTTGCACCTATGTAATCTACACAATTATTATAATTTGTACATCAGAGTGCAAAGGGGAGATGTATTCGCCTTTACGCCTCCTTTCTGCACTCTGCCATCAAAAATGCATAAACACTGCCTGCCATTTATGCAGATTTCATAGGAATCCACAGCATTTACACCAGCATGAAAATGTAATGCTGTCGCCAATGGTAGAGTACTTCTATGGGGGAAGGGCAGAGGGGGGGAGAATCGTAAATTAAGATCCATGCCCTCTCCGCCAAACAAATGACTGCAAATATGAAGTGGAGTAAAATGCATGCATAAAATTTTATGCATCCCATTTTCGCAGTCATTTTACTCTACGAGATATCGAAAATGAGCCCCCATATGCTTTACCGTGTTATGGGAGCATTGGGAGCTGCCAACCCAAATGCCTTCTACCGTCCATTGCTTTAAATTCTGGTGGATTTATAAAAGGATAATGGAGAAACCCCAGCAAGGCCTGACCGGCTACAACCCCTCTACAATCAGAACTACGCATCGATAGGTCAAAATGAGACTCCGGCGACATGCTACTGGGTGCTGTCTCAAGAGTATAATATTGAAAACGAGGAAACAAGGGCCTGGCTTAATGAAGTGATGGAAGGAAAGAAGCATCCTCGAAGCAATAACAAAGGGGAACAGACAGACACCTCTCTCAGTTCAGTCACAGTATCAAGGGTTACAAATGACAGAAGGATTCTAGATACTACAAAGGCAGAAATGCTCCAGCGACTTAGCTTACTTTCAGTGACCAAGAACCCTGCCGCCTCCCACCTTAAAAAGCCAAGAAGTCTTTGTTCTCTCCTGTAAATCAATATGGACGACATTGCACAACTCTTCATAATGTTCTACGAACTAGAAATTGGTATCTTCCACTTCAACCTAAAGCGAAGGCAGGTTCTGAAAAGGACGGCCTGTGGTTTAGTAAAACAATAGCCATGGCTAGGAGCCAAATACAAAAACAGGATTGTATTCTGAAAAAACGTGGCCTTAATGTCAGAAGTTGCCCCTCGAGTGGAATAAGACGGCTGTCGGAGAAATGAAAATAGCACAGAGGGGGCTGCCCGCGATTGCACTCCCCTCCGTGCTATTGTGACTTGTTCTGTCATTGCTCTGTCAAAGGCCTTAATGTCAGAAGCTGTCCGTGTTAGATGAACACCTGCGACAAAAGGTTTGGAAACGCAATCCATGGCAGAGGCCATTAACATGGATTCCCAGAGGGTATACCATAGACATCGGAGCCATCTCCATCCACATCAGAATAACACGCGGGGGCAGATGCGGCGGGATTTGCCTGAAGGAGCAGATGGGATTTGCCTGAAGGAGCAGATGAAGTTGCCACATTCGGTTCTTACAACTGCTGCCCCCCTCTCCAACAAACAAATCCACAAAAATCCCACCACGTGTAAAAAACATAAGTACATTGTTTGATGCATGTATGTCACACACAATGCACAAACTGGGCACAGTCAAAATAAACTACCATTGCTGTTGGAACCCCTCATAAGAAGGGGCAAACACAAGCTCACAGGTTTGTGATTCATTGATTAATAGTTGTGTAACATTTATCAAGGCTTTTATCTGCTTTTGATTTCTCTGGATAACTTAGCAACGTCTACCTCGTTGCTATGTTACTGTCAATAGCGCTGCAGGAAGGTGCTTTTCTCTCTTCCGCAGATCAGAACATGGGCCAGATACTCCATTAGCCCTTTCTCCAGCTGCTGAATCCTTCAACCTGATCAGACTGTATGAAGGTTAGGTACTCTCACTCTGGGTAGACAGGACCGATTGCTAATGCATTTAGCCCTTTAGTCTACTACAGGTGTAAGCTTCTTAATTGGCAGTTTCTCCATATTTGCATACAGCAATTCACAGGGTGGCAATTACTACTTTATCTGGCGCTAAGAGGTGCATTATTGCTCATTATTGCTCCTTGTCAAAAAGTTTGTTTTACTTATTGCCTGTAGCAGATATGTTGGTTCGCTGGGCAGGGGCTAGTACAGCCTCTATTTACTAGCAACCAGTATTTCTTTATATTTGCGCTCTGAAACACTTGTGTATGAGCGCAATATAAATAAAATATCAATATCATTATCGTACCTGCACCTTTAGACAAAACCGCTAGATGCACTTCAGAGAGTCTTTTCTCTTCCATAGTTTCTTTAGCACTCTTGACAAATACATTATTTGTGTTTAGTTTTAAGTTTAAAAGAGGTGTAATATCATCAATACAAGTAATGTTATTAACAAGAGTGTGGGAGCCTCTCCACTGAGAACGAACATGTTGCAAATACCCTGTTCTACGGAATTAGCAGATTCCACAATCACAATTCAGCTCTCTGCACCCTTCACAGAGGAGAAGAACAAGTTACTTACCAACTGGTAACATTCTTTTTCGACTGGATGTTCCTCCAACGTATTCCTCATCTTTGATAATAACGTCTAGCTTCGGAAAAAATATTCTCAGCAGAGGGCATTGTGCGTCGATGGCGTTGACTCGAGTCGATGTCCCTCGAAGACCTCCGTCGAGGGTGACGTCATTGGGTGTATAAGTAGCACGCGTGGCGCCCGTTGGCCTCAGTTCTGTTTTTCCCTCCTGTTTGTGTTGTGCTGTTGGCCCTGTGAGAACAGAAGCTGCAATAGCATAGGAAATTCTACAGCGGGGTAGGCTGGGAGGGCAATGAGGAATACGTTGGAGGAACATCCAGTTGAAAGAACATTACCAGTTGGTAAGTAACTTGTTCTTCAAATGGATGGTGTCCTCCAACATATTCCTCATCTTTGATAGACTCCCAAAGCAGTATGCAGAATAGGAGGAGGGAGGAGAATTTGAAATTGTCGGCATTTTATAAGGCTGAATATAATACTGCCTTACCAAAGGCAACATCCTGGGAGTAGGAAGCATCTAGACAGTAATGCTTTGTGAATGTATGCAATGATGACCATGTTGCAGCATCACAGATAGATTTAATAGGTACACCCCTTTGAAGGGCTGTAGAAGAGGCTATACCCCTGGTGGAATGAGCTCTCAAACCCTCTGGTGGGTTCTTGCCTGCCAATTTGAAACATTCTGAGATGCCAAGTATAATCCACCTTCATAAAGTCTGTTTTGAAACAGCTTGACCCAATTGTCTTCAGGTGTAGCCAATAAAAGGTTGGTCATCCACTCTAAATTTGGAGAACCTAGAAATATAGAAGCTTAAAGCTCTTCAAGGGTCCAGTTTATGGAGACTTTCTTCCTCTTTAGTGGGATGCGGCGGGGGGTAGAACGCCGGCAGAACAATTTTTTGATTTAGATGAAAATCAGTTTCCACCTTAGGAAGGAAGGAGGGTTTTACCCTCAACACAACCCTGTCCTTGTGGAATACAGTATAGGGTGGCCTGGAAGAAAGTTCATGCAACTCGCTCACTCTACATGCAGATGTCAATGGAACCAACAATATGGCTTTGAAGGTCAATAACCTCAATGGACACCTGTGCAAGGTGTTAAAAGGGGCACGCATTTATTTATTTGTAATGCGCCATAAGCCCGCACGCATCAGGGCGCAACAATAAGACAAGGACAAATGCTGGGTGATAACCAGCTTATGTACAGATCGGAACACATGGCATGCCAAGACAGAGAAGGACAGTTACTACACTAACGTTCTATTTTCATTTAAACAGGAAGGTTTTCAATGTTTTTCTGAATTTGAGGTGATTAGGTTCAAGTCCCAGACTCAGCGGATGTTTATCCAACTGACGGCAGACCGGGTGGAACAGGCTTTGCCTAGGCCATTCGCTTTTTTATGGGGGTTCACTACAATGAGTCCTTGAGCCTCAGACCTTACCGAACTTCAAACATCAAATACTTTAGAACCAAATTGGAACCAGAAAAGAACAAGGCGGGAACACATTTGTGAGCCCTTTCAGAAACTGAATCACCAATAGAATTTTAAAGAACGAGCACTCTTCCGAAGAGCGCTTGAAAATAGAAAGCGCTGGCAGGTAACCTTTAATGGTCCCAACATTAAGACCCTTGTGTGCTAATTAAAGGCAAAAAGATAACACCTCCGGAGTTGAACATAGAAAAGGATCAACATTCTTTTGCCTGCACCAGTCGCAGAACTTGTTCCAATGGCAACAGTACCAAGATTTTGTTGCTGGCCTTCTTGCCAAAAGCAACACCTCCATGACATCATCCAAAAGGTCCCAATCCTTGTATCTCAGCCTTTCAGAAACCATGCGTGAAGGTTGAGAGTGTTGACCTCTGGATGGAGAACCTGACCCTCCCTTTGCGAGAAAAGATTCTCTTTGTGGAAGACATATCAGAGGACAGATGGACATTTCTAGAAGATCCGGGTACCATGTTCTCCTGGCCCAATCCGGGGCAATTAGGATCACACGCTTCCAAACCGTCTCAACCTCCTGATTACCTGACGGGGATCGGTGGAAACACGTATAGTAGTGGGAACTCTCAATCCACCACAAACGCGTCTCCTAGAGCTCCTCTTGGTGGAAATGTGCACGTCCGCTTGACTTCGGTCGCAAACAGGTCTACTTGAGGGGTTTCCCAAAGCGCGAAGATCTCTTGGACAACTTCCTGAGCTAGTTCCTATTCGTGGGACAGTGCGCTCTGCCTGCTCAGAGCATCCGCTGTCGCGTTTTCCTCTACGGCTAGTTGAACAGCTGATAGGGAGATTCCTTCTCAAATTGCCCAGTACCAGAGCTGCATTGCCTCTGCACAGTGGTAGTGACCATACACCCCCTCTTTTGTTGAGGTACTGCATGGCCACTGTGTTGTCCGTCATTATCAGGACATTCTTTCCCAGTACAGAGGGTGGGAAGGCCTTCAGCGCTAGTCTGATTGCCCTCAGCTCGAAAAGATTGATGTGTAGAATGGACTCCGATGGAGACCAACGACCACCGACCGTTAGATCCCTGACATGGGCTCCCCACCCCGTGAGTGAGGCGTCTGTCTACTACTGTAATCTACGGCCATGGTTGCCAAACATTTTCTCCCTTCAGAATGTTGTCCACGCAGGCCCACCACAGAAGATCTTGTGTTACCCTGCTTGGAACCTGCAGTAGGTTCCTCATCTTTCCTGAGAACTTGGACCATTGTGTTCTTAGAGCTCATTGAAGGGATCTCATTCTCAGGCGAGGTTCTGGCACCCGAAACATGTAGGATGCCATGAGGCCGAGCAACCTCAAGAAATCGAAGGCCGGAAGATTCGGGGCAGTTTGAAATTTTGCAACCATTTGAAGAATGTCTTGAGCTCTCTCCCTGGGTGGTGAGCTCTTTTCCAAGGATGTGTCTAGTACAGCTTTGATATATTGGAGTTGCTGGGAAAGTGTCATCTGTGACTTCTTGAAATTGAGGGAGAAGCCCAGTCTGTGAAGGGAGTGGCTGGTGACTTTGAGATGATCCAGGGATGTTTGGGAGAACGTGCCCGGATCAGCCAAACATCCAGGTAGGGGTAGACATGAACCCCCGCTCTCCTGAGATGTGCTGTCACCACCACCATCAGTTTGGTGAAGACCCTCGGGCCGGAGGTCAACCCAAATGGCAAAACTCGAAACTGATAGTGCGAGCCGCCAACGGCAAACCTCAGGTATTTTCTGTACTTGAGATGCGTTGGCACATGAAGACAAGCATCCTGAAGGTCCAATGAAACCAACCAATCCTGTAACTCGAGGGCCTGAAGGATCTGAGAAAGTGTGACCATCTTGAACTTGTCCTTCCTAAGGAACTTGTTCAAGTATCTCAAGTCCAAGATGGGTCTCAGTCCCCCGTCCTTTTTGGGAATCAAAAAATATGGTTAATACTAACCCGTGTTCCTCTCCGCTACAGGCGCTGGTTCTATAGCACCTTTCTCTAGCAGGATTAATATCTCCTGCACAAGGAGTGGATCTGGAATACTCAAAGAGCATTTCCCCGGTGGATTGCTGTGAGGCTGCGTTATAAATGGAAGGCAGTAACCGTGGGCTATTGTCTCCAGAGCCCAAGCATCTGCAGTAATGGCTCGCCATTCTTCGAGATGCTGAGACTGTTTGTCCCCTACCAGTGATTTGGGACTCAAGCTCTCAAAGTGATTTTGGAGCGGTTGCTGCAGCTGCCGATGGCAAGGAAGCTGGAGCTGGCTTTGCACTTTTTCCTCGTCCACCACAAGGGTTTTTTCTTTGGCCTCTTTGACTGGCCATTCCTCTTGCCTTTCCAAATGAGGAGTAGTAACGATGGGATCGCCCCCTCCATGGTTGTACTGAAGAACAAAAAGGCTGAGGTTGTCTAACAGCGACCCCTAAAGATTTGGCAGCTGCCTTTGAGGTCTGCAACCTCACAAGGCTCTCGTCAGCCGTGTTGCCAAAAAGGTGAGACCCATCAAATGTCATGTTTAGAAGAGGGGCCTGCACATCTGGTGCGAAACCGAACTTCGCAACCACGTAAATCTGAGCATAACTGTGCTGCCATGGATCTGCTGATGCTGCCTGCAGTGTCCAATACAGATTGAAGGGATTCATGCATGGCTTCTTTGCCATCCTTAACGATAGCTAGGAAACCCTCCCTTTCCTCCCCTTCTGAAATGTGCTCCGCTGCCATGGATATGCACTCCCACAGAGTGTACGAAAACTTGGCTAAGGCACATGTGGAGTTGGCCGACTTCAAGGCCATACTACCAGCTGAAAATACCTTGCGCGCCAATCCATCCACACGCTTGTCGTCCCTATCTGGAGGGATGAACAAGTTACTTACCAACTGTAACGTTCTTTCGATTGGATGTTCCTCCCACGTATTCCTCATCTTAGATATATATCCTTACCTTCAGCTTTGCTGCTTCTTCTGAAGCAGCAAAGCTGAAGGTAAGGATATATCTAAGATGAGGAATACGTGGGAGGACACAATCCATTCGAAAGTAGGGTATACTGCCTTATTTGATGTAGCTGTGGTTGCCTGGACCATCAGACCCTCAGGAGTGGGGTACTTGGACAGATAGCTGGGGTCGCTACTGGAAAGGCAGTATTTTTTTGTAAGGGATTTATCCACTGCAGGGATAGAATCCGGGGACTCCCAATTTTTGGCCAACCTACTTTGTAAGGCCACATGAAAGGGTAAGATTGGGTCTGTAGGTGGACCTTGGTCCAGAATATCAGTAGGGTCATCTTGGATGAACTGAACCGGTCGTCTAGCCCAGCCTAAATACTCTACCACCTTTGACATCAGGTCCCGATACGAAGAGTCAGCGTGCTCTCCTGGCTCTGGCCTGCCGAGCTCAGGCAATGTATCAATACCACTGGCATCATCTTTCTTTCCTCTGAGATTAAACATTGTGGCAGATTTGGAGTTCCAAACTGAAGACCAAAGGGTACCTCCTCTTCCTCAGACCTTTCTTCCTCTTCAAAAATTGAAGAAAGGTATTTAAAGTACTCCTTTCTAAGCAAAGGGGTATATGTTTTCTCAGGAACCACCAAAGGTGTAGCAAGTCTTAGGGAAGGCTTTAGTTTATCACCTTTGTCGGTCTTAACCTGCTCAGAAGGCTGTGCTGCAACTACAGGAATCTTCGGCGCCGATGGTTTCCGTGTTGATGTCGACAAAGTCGTTGATGGCGTCAATGGTAATGGCGCCGATGGCGTCGAGGATTCGACGGCCTTCTTCGAAGACTTCTTCTTCGAGGTGTGTGCAGTCTTCAACGGCGTCTAGGACCTCGAGTGCTCGTCACGACTCGGGTGACTTTTCTTCATCAGAGACCTCAAAGGTTCTCGATGGGTTTTTCTTCGACCACCCGGGCTCAAGGGCGCATGAATGTCGGAACGGGACCGCTCTCGGCCGGCTTCCAAAGAAGGCGCGGACAGAGGTTTGCCCTTTTCGAATATTTCCAGCATTTTCACACAAAATGCCTCCCACTCTGCAGATGAAGAATGTTTGGTGGGGCACTTACATTTTCTGGGGGATTCGTCCAACGATGATGAAGAGGATGGCGACCGATGGTGTCGCCTCTTCGATCGTTTTGTCGAGGACGACGAGTTGCGGGAACCCCTACGATCAATTTTAGATTTACAACCTACCTGCAACTTCCCCTTCCTTTCTTGCAGGGCTTTTCCTGTTGTTGCCAGACATTTCACGCAGGAATCTGTGTCGTGGCCATCCCTCAGACACCACAGGCATGAGTGATGCAGATCTGTGATGGACATTTTCGAATCGCATTCTCTCCATTTCTTGAAACCCAAGCAAGGTGTAGTCGGGGTTGATGACGAGGACATGTCGTCGAAGTATATTTTTTGAAGAACTGCGTTGTAAATAAATACTAGCAACGCGCGCTAAGTCTCCGAAGCAAACACGTTTGCAGAAAAACAGAACTGAGGCCAACGGGAGCCACACATGGTACTTATACACCCATTGACGTCACCCTCGATGGAGGCCTTCGAGGGATTTCGACTCTACGCCATCGACACGACACCCTCTGTCGAGAATTTCTTTTCCCGAAGCAGTCGTAGCTGGACGTGATTATCAAAGATGAGGAATACGTTGGAGGACACAATCCATTCGAAATATCCATTTAGATATCAGCCTGGTCCATGTTATGGTAATTAACTTGTAGAGAATTAACGTTTACCACCAGCAGGGCCTTTTACGGCGGAAGAGAAAAAATACAAACAGTACCTTTTGGTCCAAACTATTTGAAGTACAGAAAAGTCTTCAGACATCTTCTAAAGTGTTCATTCCTTCAGCGCAGGTCCAAAGGTAGTGCATTCCATAACTTTGACAGCTGTAGAGTAAAGGAGCAACCCCATATGTGTTTTTCTTAAACCGTAAAGCCGGGGCAGACCATAACGTCCCCCAAGGAATACACTGCATGAGTTTAGCAGCCAGAAATATTGGACCGAAATTGTAGAAGGCCCTATGAGCCATAAAATAGATCCAAAGTGTATCTGCTGCTTAAATAGTATGAAGTGCGGCTGGTGCTCACACTTCCCAAGCCAATATCCATTGCCTCCTCGCCTGGGGTGTTGCTAGGTCTGTAAAAGATCTGGGGCTATGCTAATGTCGGGACTGTCGGGACTCGGGACTTGATAGCCTTTTGGTTGTAGCCCCTGAGATTCTATCCGGGGCTACAACCAAAAGACCAGGGGCTATAGCCCCCTCAGCACCTTGCAATGCCTCTGCTCCTCACTCACTCCTTTAAAATCTCTTAAAATCATCACATTCTCACAGCCCTTTTCACTCCTTCTGCCTGACCCTCCATCTGTCCACCTCCTCTTCTACATGCTCCTTCCAGTCCTCATTACTTCTCCCCTACCTCTCCCATCTAATTAGCATCCATACTCTGCAGCACTGACCCATCCTGCACTTCCATCAACCTGTTTGCATCATAAATGGTCAAAGATTTAGTGTTAATCACCTGCCTGTCTCTCTCTGAACTCTTTAACCTCTCTGCTGAATGCTTTCCTGCTTCCTTCAAATCTGCAATTCCTACCCCTTTTGAAGAAACCCTCTGCTGACCCAAAAGTCCCAGCGAACTATTTCCCAGTTTCCCTCATTCCTCATTATTTACAGGTCCTTGAGCGGGTGGTCTTCAATCAGATCACTAAGTAGTGGTCTTCAATGAGATACCTAAGTACCTTGCGGATAATATCTTTGGAATCCACTTCAAATTGGCTTCCATAGTAAAAACTCCACCTGCCCTGCACTCATTCATGTCTCCAACTTTCTCTATGAAGCCTGACACTTTTGATACGGTCAGCCACTCCTCTCTCCTTCTCACTCTTCAAGGCCTTGGGCTTCACCCTCGTCCGGACTGCCACCTACCTGGAAGGCCACTCCTTTGCAATCTCCCAATATCACAAACCTCTGACCCCCAGTGCTCACCCTTTATACCTCTGCCCTAGGAAGACTTATCTCGTTCTTTGGCCTTCTCCAATACCTGTTTACTAATGATAATCAATTATTTTTCTCTTCTTAATCCCAAGCATCTCAGAATGGATTAGAAACTGTCACACTACAATCCATCACTAGATGGCTCTCTGCTGCCTCATGCTGAATCCTTCAAACACCAAAATCATCTTTCTCCCAGCTTCCAACATCATCCCTATCCTTCTCTGTCCTATCTCCTTCCTGTCTGACTGGCTTCTTTCTTGCATAAGGCTCTTAACTTTGGGATCCTGTTTGTTATCGACCTCCGACAGCAACAACATATCACTACCACTGCCTGTGCTGCTTGTATTAACCGTCTAATTTGTCAATTTTTACTCATCACTCTACAAACATTCTAATCTCCACGCTCGTGCTCAGCAAATTCTACTACTGCTCATGCTTGCTCCTTGGTATTTCTCTCTACTCCTTTATTCCGCTAGAACATCTCAACTTTGATACCTGTACTTTCTACAATCATGCAGATCATTACCCATTCCTACCTACTCACACCATGTTGGATGGCTTTCCATGTACAACTTCTCCCGGTACAACGTTGTTACATCACACATTCCTTTCTGATTTGTTTTTTCAGACTATTTTTTTGTCAAAAAAAATCCAGGGACAGAGGTAAGGAGTTATAGGGTCCGGGGTGGGGAATAGCTAGTAAATAATAGGGGATGGGGGCTTGGAGGGGGAACCCCCCAAAAAGAAAAAGTGAAAATGTTCGATGGGTTTTTGTCCGACAAAAAAAGTTGGGGAAAAAACAAATCGGAAAAAAGGGTTCATGTAAGAACATACAACCCTCCTCCCTTTTCAAATTCCTTCATCTAGTCCATAAAGCTATCAATGGCCTTGCTCCTCAGTACCTATCTGACTGTATCCCCTATTTACTAAGCATCTCGCTCCCTCTGCATGTAACCTCATTGTCCCATGCCCCTGAGCCTCCTCTGCCTTTCCTTCTTTCTCCCTACTCACCCACTCCACTGGATCCTGTTGCCCATCAAAATGAATGCCAGCCCAACTGTCGGTCCCTGCAAAGCTCGTTTGAAACTTCACTCACTTGCTAAAGAGGGAGCTCTCCCTGCCCTCTACCTCCATGGCTACCCAATAAAATAATAATGTAATTGTGCATATTTGTACGGTACTCCTCTTTAGGTTAGAGCACTGTCTTATATATGTTTTTGTTTGTTCTGCTTTGTCCCGGCTCTATGTTCCACTTTGTTGACTTCCTTATAAACTAGTTCAACACAAGGTTTCATGTTTGTGCTATTGCGCAAGCATTCTTCTGGGAATTCCTCCACCATCTGTAAATGTGTTATGTTAAGCTATTTCTGATCGAAGTTGAAATCTCGTTCCTCATACAAATACAATACAAAAACAAGAGGTGTGCAAAACAGCGATGTGAAGTAGAAATCAGGCCCCAGAATTCTGAACTCTTTCTAGATGCTGCTTAAAGTAGTAGAAGGGGCTAGGAACATGCTACTTCATGACCAAGGTCAGATAGCAACAAATAAATAACCGCTTGTACTGTTCCAGAAAAGGAGAGAAAGGGAATATACTCTTCAATATTTTAAGGTTTAAAAACCCCTTCCTAACCACATTTGCAACATGGTGGGGGGAGGGAGGGACACAGACAGTGCACTATTGAACAAGACTCATTTTCCTTACCACTGTTTCCAGTTGTTTTAGCCTGAGGTCATTTGGCCAGCTGCCACCAAGAGCACCAGCATTTCTTCCCCACATCTTTCTCATATTTGTCTATATAATTCCAATTCATTTTACTGGAGTGCTGCTGAATCACTATGCACTGTTCTGCTCTACGGTCTCTTCCTCTTAAGAGCTATGTGGTTTTTCACATGTTAGCGCTAACCTGCCTGGCACTCAGGAAAGAGACTTATTAAGTCAACCGAGATCAAGTTTGGGTTCGGATGAAAAAGGTGGTGCGCTGGTGACTTGCTTCTGGACCGAGACTATCGGATCGACAAAGAAGTTACTAGGAGTAACTCTGACTTAATCCCAATTTACTCCTGTAAAAAAAAAAAAAAGAGTAAATGAGGGTTACTCCTCGTAATTTCGTTTTCATTCATCCCCTATGTGGATACTCGTTTTCTTGGGTGTACAGCCCAAAATGTGTTCGGGGGTTATAGTAACGTGTCAACCGAATCAATGCAGTGTTTTTCCGCCAGCATGGCACTATTCAAATAATCTGAGAGAAAACATTCTAGGGCAATTCAAAACGTTCTACCACACGCTGTTCTTGAAATCCTTGGCCAGTTCATTGTGTTTTTACCTCACAATATTTCATTGTGTATTGTTTTACTGCAAATATTTTGCCAAAATGTTTACGTCAAGAATGCAGGGGAAACGCCCAGCACCTCCCAGTACAGGCCCACCACCCTCCCTATAATGCCTCTCCCAAACTTACACCCTGCATTTTGCGGCAAAAACTCAGTAAAAATCAGCAGTGAGCTTTGTGCGGTAAAAAGACTAATACCTAATGCACACATGTATTAGGAAATTGTCTGCATACAAGGAATTCCTTTATGCACACGGTAGCACACCATTCCATTCAACAGACAGGGAGAGGGATATTGAGGCGAAATGTGGAGATGGCGACTGCTGAATAAAAGGGGGAGGGGTTTAGAGGGCGTGAGCTGCGGTTTCTCAGAATGTGAGTGCAGTGATGCGAGTAGACGTACTGGCTTTCAGTACAAGCTCCGTGGCTTGTTGCTGTAGACGGTCTCGAGCAGCTGCGAGCTCCATTTCCACCTCTTGGTGTTTGCCGAGCATAGAGGATTCCTCCTGCTTGACCTCCTCCAGCTGTTTCCGAAGGACCTGGAAGAACATCAAGAATCCAGGATTACAACTCAATGCTGATCAAAGAGGAAGAATGTAAGAACACGATTTCGTTGTGACTGCTGTGACACTTTACCAGCAACAATGCTTAGGGTGGGTTCATCACAAACATTTCTCTTTCAACTAATCCCTGAATTAAATCAATCCTTCCAGGGCCATGTTGCCTTCGGGAGTAAGTGCGCTTTATAAATAAGCCTAACATAACATCTTAATTAGCAAACATACACTGTGCAGTTTGACCACTTTGGAATGTTTAAACAGGAGGAATAACCCAACACAATTTTTGAAAATAGAGTTCAAGACGAAATATTAATAGACATGGGACTCATTACGAGTTGGCCGGTACAGTAATAACGTGCCAGTATTAACGGATACCGGCACATTACCGCACCAGTCCACTATGAGTTTGCAGGTAAGGTGGCGGATGGACCTACTGCTAAGAGTTGGAGGTCATTCCGCCACGTTACCAGCAAAATTCGCCAGTGTCACCGGAAAAGTCCCCCACGGAGTCCAATGGGACTCCATGAAATGGGGACTACCACCACTCGTAATCCAGTGGACATTCCACCGACAGAGTGCTGGTATTGGTAAATCCACTTGCCGGTATTCTGGGGTTTTTACCACTAGAAACCGGGAAACTCGTAATGAGCCCCAACATTGTTTATTATTACACACTTACTTGTCACTCCTGAGCAGTGTTCCAGTTACAATTTTGAAGTGGGGGTATTTTACTACCTATTTTTTTGCATTGGGACTAAAATGATTGTTTAGGCGGTAAAACAATACTTGTCAATTCAATTGTACTATTTTTTAGGAAGGTACAACTGTGCCTTTAACTCTAAAATAATGATCTTTTGTAATCCATACTTCTTTGCACCTAGTAAGTCATGCTAATAAAACATGCATTTTTATCTTGAAGCTTATTTTTTAAGTTCCAGCAGTAAAAATATTAGAGCTACTTCTGGTAACACTGCTCTGCTGCTACCACGGATCCTAACATATATGTGGAGCTTTGTGTACATAGGTACGTGGCAGAGAACTACTGGGTCTGCTGCTTCCAACTATTTGTTGGGAGTATTTTCCTCTTTTTACAGATTAAAAATGGCTGGAACGCCACTTATCTCTCTATAATTTGGCACTTGAGAGAAACAGGAATGAGAAATTCCTTAATTATGCCCATCTCACTATTCCAGGTGTAGTTACTTTCTGTGGATGTTGAGTCATGTTTCTTGAGAAAACGTCCTGCCACTCCCAAGTTAAACATATTGTTATTATTATATCAGAGGTTGACATTGGAAATCATGGAGCAGGAGCTGGAAGTAGCTTCTGAGTGTCAGGATGTTCCTCTGACCAGGAGTTACTCATTGTGACCCAGGAGTCACTAAAGTCCAGCCTTGGGAATGGTGTGTCTCAAGTATGGCAGAGCTGGCTTTTTTGTCAGACTGTGGCATGCACCCAGAAATGCACATTCCTTGAACCCCTCTTTCTATTGCTGTCTTGCTATGTCTTGGACTCATTTGCTGTTTCTGTTGAATTCGCTGTCTCTTGCCATGTTGCTACATGTCTCCACCTTTTACGTTTGCTTTAAATCGTTTGCCCTTTTATTTCTTTTACATTGCTTTTGTGTCAGCGCTTCTTTCTTGCTGCTACCTCTCGTTTAGGCATTACCTATCTATACCGCTGCTTCATAACGCCACTACATCCATTACTGAATTAATCAGTTACCATCTCTTTATGGCCACTACCTTTTTATCTCTGCTGCCAATCCTTTTTCTGCGAAGCAACCTTTCTCACTTTCTGCTGATCCTGCAGAACAGTACGCAACAAATCTAACTCCAACAATTGAGATGCAACCATAGCTTTGTGTAAAGTACCCAAGACCATTCATTTTTTACATCTCTTGTAGAGGTTTATTATTGCAACTTTCATGCAAATTCCCAGACACATAGTTAATGTCAGATGGGTATATTTGTACGCCACCGATTGGCTTGGGAAACCAAATGTATCTCTTGGTATCTGTTGGTGTCAAGCTAACCAGGCTCCTCTGAGCACTATCCAGGAGATAAATAGCTCCCAGCAATTTTGAACCCTCTTATGGGCCCAACCAATGTGACCTCTTGAAGTTATTCCAAGAAGAATCAGGGCTGTGAGGAGGCCAATCAGTGTAGTACGTTTTATTAAGGTTGCCAGAGGTGCCAGGCCTTCAATAACTTTCAAAATGCCGGACAGTTGGGGATGGTCCTGTTAGGCGGAGGGATGCAGTTCCAGAGTCTTAAGGTGGCAACCACAAAGGCTCACTGACCAGCGCATGCTCTGTAAAGGAGAGTAGTACATATCATGTATGAAAGGGACATAGGCCTCTCGTTGAAGTCTAATATTACAATCTGAAGAGGAGTAAAGGTGGGCTTACCTGTGGAATATATAGGGCCAGCTTTTCAAAAAGTAGCGCAACTGAGTGCAGAGAATGTATTTATTTCATTTGTGCCATTTGGAGAAATGCTCAGGTCACCTTATCCTGAAAGGTGGCCTGACCATTTCTGGGAGGGCTGGACTATAGCAGAAAGATAATGAATAACAGGCTGCCAGCAACCAAGTGGTAGCTGGGAGCACATCGCTCTGAGACGGGCCATTGAAGGGCCTGTGTTGGTGAAATGACTAAAAAAGAAAAAAGCATTAGCATCCTGTTTGTGTGATGGAAATACTAGTATGGCAGCTGGGGTTTAAGATGCGGCTGTCACACTTCAAAATAAAATCATGACAGTCAGAAATGGCTGGGTCATGATTTGCACCCCCCACCACCCGCTGAAAAGGCACCGCAGGCAGGGGTGGACTGGCCTATAGGGATCTCTGGAGATTTTCCGGTAGGCCTCTGCACCCTGGGCCTCTTGTGTGGTATTCCCAAATTTTCCTATGGGAAAAGGGTTGGGCATGCTGAAAATGTGTAATATGGGGCCACTTTGAACATTATTTCAAGGGCCTCTTTTGGTTCTCAGTCCACCTCTGACCGCAGGGGGGTTCCTCGTTTCTGGGAATTTTAAGGCGCATCCAGTTTGTGAATGGCCAAAGGGTGAAAAATGGGTCATTCTCATTCCCTCTGTAAATTGGGCTTCTACCTTTTGGGGCACAAGTGAAGAGATGCTTGGCGTAACTCCTCACTTGCGGCAAAACACGTTTTGAGAATCTGGCCAAGAGTGAATGATGCATAGGGGTTTATTTTGACAATGTGTTGCTGTAGCCCAGGCAGCCAATACAGGGCGGTTAAGGCAGAAAATATACGGTTCTTTCTCTTGAGTTGAAGCAGGAGACAGACTGCAGCATGAACTATTTGAAGCATCCAGATAAAATAAAAGAAGAAAAGCCAACATAGGCCTTTTGCCATATTCCCAGTGGTAAGGGAAGAGAGCGATGACCAGATTAACTCTATGGCAGTTTATTGGGGCAGGAAGAATCCTCTGGAACATTTGCAAATTAAAGAAGCCTTCTGGACATTGAGGAATATTCCACAGTTATTTCTTGTGTGGGAGGACTTGGGGCACTGATTGAAGGTAAACAGCCAATACTGGTGTCTGCAGTTCCAAGGAGGATCATAGTCTTGTGTATATGGTCCAGGAACTGAGACACGACACACTTTAAAGCAAACATGAATTGACCTCTTCAATTTCTTCTCTGGAAAGCAATGTGCTTGAGATAGAGAAGAGAATGAATGAAGTTAAAACAGACCTATCTGATAAGTTCCATGAAAAATCCATACTAGCCCAGAGAGTAGCAGCCCAGGAAAAGCAATATAAATTGCCAGCCAGACAAGACTGAGCACTCAGAGAATTGTTTTTGTCGTAATAATATCCTAGCCTTCCTCCTGAGATAGAGGATTCGAAACACCCTCCTTATTTACAGATTCTTCGGAAAAGGCCAGCTGAGGTCCAGTTAGACAGACCGGATTGGCTTTTTTTTCATTTTCTATAGAAAAAAAGGCCACACCGTGGATGTGATCCCAAAAATGTATTTCAAGGAGCTCATTATGGTGACGGCAAGGAGGAACCATCTGTTTCCTTCAGGGGCAGCAACACTTGCCTTTCCGAATTTGGCACAGAGTATGGTCCAGAAGGGACGTAACATTAGCAAATTACAGCTTAGCTGCAAAATTTTGACATGACCTATAGATGGGGCTTCTAGTTCCTTTTCTCTTTCCAAGGTGAACAGAACCACGCTACATCGGTGGCAGAGGCTGCAGCTCAGAAGTGACGTGGGAGAGCAGGAGGATACTTAGGCAGTTCCACAACCCGCTGACGCGTCTACTGGAACCGCAAAGAAAGAGGAAACTCTGATAGGGAAGACACCGTTCTCATGAAAGGAGGGAAAAAAGATTGGATTCGGAACTGGCATGATTTGAATTAGGCATTGTTGGGAGTCCTTTTTCTTCGTTCGCAATTAGGGTTACGTTGTTGCCTTTATTTCTACATGTAGACAGAGTGCAATTTACCATGTTTTTTTTTTTGTCTGCTCTCACGGGGGGATATGCACAATCACTTTCAACTGGGGGGGCTGTCCATGTACCAGTCAGCTTCCTGTCTCTGTGAGTGAAAAGCAGCCTCTTTCCGCCACTGAGGACATCAATTCCTAATTGGGCCTCCCAAGCCACAGTTATTGGATTTGGGAATAATATGCATCAAAAGTATTACTTCTTTGCTACCATTTCTCTACTTATCTTGTGGTAGGTTAAGTTCTTGATTCATGCCAATTGCTGTAGGCTGGCTCGGTCAATCTTTCAAATGCATGCCGACTGGGCATTTGCTGAGCGGGGCAGAGAGTTTCATAGCACACTTGATTATTGTCGATTTTGTGGGACCATGTATTATTGCTCATTTGTTTCATACACCCTAATGAAAATGTTTTCTTAGGATTCTTGCATGAATGTCCAGGGATCAAATCTGTGAGTGAACGATAAAACTATTTTGAATGCATTTAGGGAATCTGAAATCCAATGTAGCGCTACTACAAGAGACTGCGAGAAATTCAACACTGTTTACAACTTAAATGGATGCCAAAACAATACTTCTGCTCTTATAAAGAAAGAAAATGAGGTGTGGTCATCCTCGTTGATCATAAGTCAGAGAATGCAGTAGAAGAGATGTTGAGAGATGATCTGGGTTGTATGCTTTCGAGCTCCGACATGGTACCCAAACCGTAACAATCTTTTCGGCTTATGCTCCTAATAATAATCACATCCAAATTTTTCAAATAGGATTCTGCGGAGCAGCTACATTTTGTTCTGAGGAACCGAAACTGGGGGTGATTTCTATGTGGCCATGGACCCTCAGTTAGATAGGACCAGATTGAACAGAACGATAAAGGTTGCCACATCTTGAGCATTGATGAAATAAATGACAGACCGTTATATGGTTGAAGTTAATTGACACCTTTATACTTCAGGGTGCGGCTATTCATTTTTTCAAGGTTCGCAAGCTTTATTCTTGGACTGTTGTATTTCTCACCTCGAGGTCTGTACTGCAACGCATAGGGGCCTCATCACAGGTTTGGCAGGAATCCAGTAGTAAAATTCCAGTACTGCCGGCAAACTGTCGCTGTTGCCGCTAATTGGTCCTGTGACATTACCATGGGATTACGAGTGGTGGTAAAATTGTGTAAATCCCCATTTTTGGAGTGCATAGAGCGCCCTGGGGATTTTCAATGGATGTATCATGAGAGGTTATATCGTGCTGCAAATCCAGAGTTTGGGGGGTAAAGTGGAGAATGTACTTCCATGAAAATGCTGGCCCATTGTTTCAAGTGACATCACCCCTAACCCTGTCTCACACCTTACACCTATTATACTTTTATTTCACCCAGGATTTAGTATCACTTTCAAAAACAAATAATGGAAGATGAATTACATGTTTTTCAGAGACCCTGTACTGGTTGAGTCCTTCGGCAATAACATTAAGCTCTTTTTCTCCAAGGACAAGGGCACTGTTTCTACCTTTGAATATGTTTTGGATGGGTTCAAGCCACTTATTTGTGATTTTATCATTAACGTGGCTTCCGCTAGAGCTACATTATGTAAATCCCTTACTCTCTGCCTCAAACACGAAATTCGAGACCTAGTGAGGAAGTCTCAATTTATGGGTTTGATCAGGGTTTATAGGCAACTCAAAACTGTCAATGGTGAACTTAAGTCTCTGGAAGATGTAGGCCTTTTATATGTTATCCCTGGATGTGGATAGTTTTAATGTCTCACTTATATTGAGTTTGTTTCTAACTCCCTCCAATATACTGTGCCTTGGTATACTGTATGTATGTTAATTGACTGTTAACCGCATCATTACCCCCAGATGTCCAATATTGGTAAATGGTTGCTCTATACAGATGCTATCTTTATGGTATGACAAGGCACAGAACAACATCAATTAGATTATACAAACAGATTGAACAAAAATAATTATCACATAGAATGTATACTCACCTATGACAAGGACCATATTACTGTTTTGGGCATGGATATTTTCATTGTAAACAACAAAGTTGAGACCTAAACTTATAGGAAACCAACTGAGAGTAACTATATTATGTATGCTAACTGTTGCCATCTAACATTTTATTGATCAAACTCCAGTAAGGGAATTCATAAAGGTTATATAGAATTTTAATACAGATTGTAATTACCAATATGAAGATGGAATCATCTTCAAAAGATTTCTTGAAAGGGCATATGAGCCCACTTTTATGAGTAAAACTACCTTGGCAGCCAAAAAACAAAACGTAAACAAAACGTAAACCGGAGATGTTAACACACAGTCATCGTGCAAAACCAGAATAGGTTGCATTTAGTACTCGTTACTCAGCACAGAGTGATGGTCTTTACCAATTGCTCAACAAGAAGCACTGGCATGTCTTGAAGTTAGACAACAATCTCAATAATTATATCAATGATAAGCCATGTATTACACAAAATAGCTAAATCCGTACGAGACAAGTTGTCTCCTACTCATCTTAGCTCATTAAAAAATGTCAACACTGCTTGGCTTCCAATACTTAAACCCGTTGTTTATGAATGAGGAGCTTATAATAGTGATCCTCATGCTCTCAATAATATAACCATCTCTAGATATGGCAATAACCAAAGTATCAAAATTGAACACTTTATTCACTGCAGAACCAGTTATGATGTTTATGTGATTGTGCATGTACTTGAAGTACTACTATATATGTATCTACATTTGGGAGGAAAGATATCTATTTGCCCCAACATTGAACACACAAGTACAAGGATGTAAATGTCGAGTAACAGAAATGACTTGGTATTTAGAAAATGGAGACTAGTGAGTGAGGAGGCGATACAGCGATTCACTTATTGCAAGGAGGCTACACTAACATTTACTTTGCAGACCACACAAACAGGACCCAACCAAGATAAAGAATGATATCTATTTTTATGATAATGGGTAATACTGGTATCCTCTGGGGAAGCTGAAAGATTTTTTTTGATGCAGTGTTTGATTTATTTAGCAAAACATTAATAGAAGATTGTATTACCAGGCACTGTCCTATCGGGTTTACAATGTTGTACTGCTAATTATGCCTAAGCACATGAATGACCAATATCCCTCATTCACTTCATCCAGTAAACTTTATTCTGATAATCAATTAAGCATGAAATCATAAAAGCACAATATATACATGTTTAAACAAACAGACCAGTAATACAATAATTCTTAAAGGTATAAGTTACAAAAAACATGTAAAGCACAGGACACAACAGTTGAATTAGACAAAACATTAAAAGGACAAAATACAGGAAAGAAAAGCATAAAAGGTCATCACTACTACTATCTGACATCAAATAACTCACGTTATATTTGTTCAATAATTATGTATGTCTAATTTTACAGAACCTATGTGTTTAGTTCTTGTTTTGAATAAAATACCTCTCTCTAATTAATGAATTAATGGCCTTCTTCCCAAGATAGCTGGCTCCACAGTAGGGATGTAACGGTATAACGGTATGCCATTAAAGATACCGTAAACAACTTAATTGAACAATAATAACCGTCACATTGTTTATACCGGTATACCGTTTATACCGTTAAGTGTGCTTTTCAATAGGATTTGGAAAGGCTGCAGTAAAAAAGTGCTGCACAGTCTTGGACTTGCACTGTTGGATGTGCTGTCTGCCAAGGGTGGCCTTGTTTGGTAGATAAGAGCATAGGGAAAATGAGGCCACATTAGTAAATGCAGCTCTGCTGCTGTGACCGCTCTTTCTCTGTGATCAGTAGAGTCGGGTCAAAGATCAGCCGACTTTGTGCAAATTGTGTTGAAAGCTGCCCAGTGCCTGAACCTTTGTGTTCCCCATGCAAAGCTGATAACGATGAGCTGACCAACTGTCTCTATAAGCATACCGGAGTCTCCAGTTCATATACTCTGCCAGACCTGGATTTCATGGGCAAACTAGAACAAAGTTATTTTGTTTCAGGCATTATTTATTTGAAAGGCAACATACAGATTTTTAACATTTTCACATAGTCATGCTGCTCCGCTCTACAGGTCAGATCTTCTATGGCGATTGTCCCGATTTTCAATTTGCAATTAACAAGACCACAAGGACATCACGAGGGTTAGCTGAGGGCCTGAACTGAAAGTGAGCATTTTATTTTTCCTTTTGTTCATATGTAAACAAATGTAATAAAATGTTCAGTGACTTGCAAAACAGAGGAGCCAGGAGCACTTTGCTTAGCAACCACTCAGCCAGCAGGAGCAGAAATGTATCCATTCAGCCTGGCCCGGCATCATGTGCCCTAAGTTCAGTAAGTTAAGGTCCTACTGCACTGAGCAAACACACATTGGAACAGCTCTTGCTCTGGCTGTGCAAATTGTTAAAAAAAAATGTAAAAAAAAGGGACGGCGAGTGAAGTCATCCATATCGAATTACTCTCCCCAAGGTTTAGATTTAAGGAACTTAACTTTCTCATGGTCATGGATCAGATGGCCATCCAGTTCTGTTTTAGCTTAGAATTCTGGGATTTGTAGTTTTGCCAACTATTTGAAAGATGGGGAACTGCACATCCCAGAATTCAAAGGGGGGAATGAACTGGATGCCCTTCTGATGCATGGACTGGCCTTTAGGGCAATAGGCCCATGGCCGAACCAAAAACGCGAAATGCTTCTGTGGGCCAGTTTTTTGGGTCAAAGTGGGGTACTTTTTTGGCCAAAGTGGGCCAGTTTGATGACGGACTTCACTATGCAGCTAATAGTTCTGACCACTGTTGCTGAATACATATTCTTTTAAATGTTCAATTTGCATCACATTTTATCAAAAAGCTCCCCCTTGGATACTATTCAAACAGTGTTCCAAAAGGAATGAATTCCCATTTGCAACTGTGGGCCACTTTTATGTTGGTGCCCGAGGCAATTGTTTGCCCCAGTCCGACCCTGCTGTAGACTGTGTGAACATTGGGCCTATCAGTGTTTTCTGCTAGTAAATAAACTTGACCCCCTACCTGCTGTCCTCTATGTAGATTTGCACATTGGCACTAGAGTTGTTGCTTCGCTTGATCCTTCACCCACCTGCCTTCTGCATATGGCACTGGACTCAAGCTGGCAGAACAGATTCTACTTTCAATTTGAAGTATCCAGAGCAATGGGGGTGAAATATTTCTTGGGTCTATTCTCAATTTGTGACACCACGCATGAAAGCATTCATCCCTCTGAACTCGCATCACACGGATCCTAATGCGGTCAGACCTGGGGAAAACTGTAATGATGGGGCTGTGGTGAGGTGGTGGTCTAGGCCATATTTGTGCCGACATGTATTTTAACTTTGTCATTTTCAAAGTTTATTATTTTTTTGCCACTATCTTTAAGAAGGTAAATGAACATGTATTACAAGAATCAAGAAAGAAATCACCAGCGCCCACTGAACGATGTCCCGTTAGGATTACATGGTCAGTGGTGACTCAAACACCAGACCTTCATAATACACCAGACAGATGGTAAACAAGCTATAGTGATTAGATCACTATGCAACCTTTCGGTGTGTCTGTGTTGGCTATGACATTTTGACAAAAGAAACACAATGACATGGGCTTTCAGACCACACAAGTGACTTTTCTCCCTTTAATGGGATAAAGAGTTATCAAAACAAACTTTGTCGCAGCGAGGGGCCATGATGCCCGTGCCATGTGGTTGCAAAAAAATGCAAGTCGAGGCCAATTTTCAAAACGAGGACCTGTGACTGAGCAGCAAGCTCATTGCTCAAAATGTGCATTATAACACTTCGCTAGTCACTCTTTCATTCAAGGCGATCAACGAGTGGGCGCCATGAAAGACCAATTCTGCAGTCGCCTTAGATTCCTGGAGGATCAGCTAAATATGTGCAGAGACAAGTTCAGATACAGCTGGAAAATCTTGCCTGCGTATTCGTAAGTTAACTAAAAAGCATTGACTTAATGGTAAGTTAAAGAACTTCAAATGCAAAAAGGCAAAGTAGTTTCAGTTGGAGCAGTTTTTAATGCCATTCCGTAAACCACACGTGCCTGACACAAAAATCAATATGTTAGCAATAGGAAGAATAAATACAGTGCCAAGAAGGAAAAGGATTTACTTTGGGTTGCAGCTTTGGGGTTTATATATTTATAATGGATAATGTTTTCTAAACATAGGACAATGGGGGATTTCCCTGGTTCTATCATTGAATTTACATACAATATGTCACACCGCGAAATTCACTAATCTCTGCGGGTATTCCAAAGGGTAACATGTCCGTGATTACTGAACATCTTTTGGCCCGCAAGTAAACTAAAGGCTGTAACGTAAAGAGAGCGAGCGAGCGTGCGTGCGTGCGTGCGTGCGTGTGTGTGTGTATGCGCACAAGTGCCACAATCAGCCTCCATTGATCTGTGGCATACAGATTATCAAGATGGCAACATGTTCACCGTCACCAGTAGCCAGTGGGGGAGCTAAACCCCTAATGACCACTTAAGAAAAGCTATTAAGTTTGCTTTGCCTGTCACAGCAGGGCTCCCCCCCTTCTCCTCTCCAGACGTGGGTTTGTGTTGTTTAGTGGAAGCAAGGGGCGGCATTTCAGTGGAAAATATGTTGAAAAGCCCAATTCTGGCCCTGGGTGCCTGGTTTTGTTTGTGATGATAAATCCGACAATTTATGACCTTTTAAAGAAAATATTTGTTAAAATTAGTTAACTCCACCAGCTATACCGCGATAACCATGATATACCGTCATTTGGCAAGGTTATCGTACCGCCATAAAACTAATAACGTGACACCCCTACTCTACAGTCCTCTCTTCAGCTCGACAGTCCATCGGTCAGCACAAAGAGGGCAAAACCTCCTCAGACAGCGTCTCCCTTCTTCAAGCTGGTTCGTGTTTTAAAATGTGCCGGCACCTATAATCTGCTCGTAACCACTAGAGCACATCCTGTGCTTCTCGTCCTTACTGATCCTCATTGTTCCATTCAGCCTCCTTGCCCCAGTACTTACATGTATGGGAATGATTGCCAGTTCTTGGCATTTTCTGTACAGAACATTGGAAGGTGTCAACAGTAGGTCCACTGGGTAGTTCAAGTAAGCCATCGCAATATGCCATCAAGGCATGAGGAATGTAGGGGGTATCCCTAAAAGGAAAAGGGGGATACCATGTCTCATCCAATGATGTTGTGTCACCCCCCTGAGGGTTGCCTCCCCCATGTGTTCCTCCCTCAATCTAGCCACCCCCAGGGTCAGGATCAGGTAGCGGCTGCCATCCCTTGGCCACGTGGTGAGAGGCTACCACCAGGAAAGGAATGATGACATCATCAGATTCATCTCACACAGCTGATGTTCTAAATATGTGAGCGAGGAAAGATTATTATTTTTTTGTCTAATTTCCTTCCATAATCATCCGCTTTTTTTGTCTTTCTAATTTCCTTCCCCAAGCATCTGCTCTCATTTTAATTTTCTTCCTGTTTTGATTAGGAAAGCGGTTTATCTCATATATATCCTTAAGCGACCAGGTCTTTAACAGACTAATTGCTGCATTGCACCACACCACTTGCATTCTATCCCCACCTGACCTGTCACCATTTCTAATATTCTGATGTTTACATTCATATTGGTGGGGGAGTGGTGGGGCTTATACCTGCCTGACCTGTCATCATTTCTAACATTCCGATGTTTACATTCATATTGGTGGGGGGAGGAGGCAAGGTGGTCTTCAAAAAGTAAGTTAGGAATCTGGAATTTGCCTCTTGGTGAATGGTCGAGATCCCTAATTCCAGTTTTAATGCGCCGTTCAGCGTTACTGGTGGAAGGTCAACTGTCTTAAAAACATTTGTTGCACAATATCCAGTTCAGGACATTTAGTATTACCCCAAATTTCGCTACCATACAGTCATGGTTCAGACTTTTGCTTTTTATACCTCCAGGCATTTGTCTAGCCGTAATGGCTTTGTACATATAATACAATCTCTGGTTTTGGCTTTGAGGGCGGTTTTTGCTGCTGTTTATTTTACATGACTAGACAACTCCCTGTTGCATGTGAACGTTAACCTCAAATGTGGGTATTCTTTCACCACCTCTATGTTAGTTTCATCTGGCAACCAATTATATGTGTTGCCCTTCCTCCCAAAACACATCACTCTTTGTTCTAAGCTTGTTTATTTTCAGCTTGTGCGAGTTCAGTTATTCTTCAGCTTATGTCATGTTACAGACCGGCTGGAGTTAGATTCAATGTGATGGCATCATCAGAGTACAAAAGCATGCTATATAGGAAAGATTTCAATTGGGGTGGGCAAACTTTACTCCCCGATTTATTTTGATCAAAGTCGGTTAAAAACTAAATAAACAGCAGAGGGGCCAGTGGAGAACCCTGCTTGACCCCTCTGCTGCTGAGGAAGGAGACTGTGCAGCTGCCATCTCTCTTTAAACGGACTGAGGCAGGGGTGTCTTTGTAACATAGTTGCACCACATTCAAGAGCCATTCTGGCATATCTACCTAATATAATTTTCTCCACAGTATTCTACAGCCCACTGAATAAAATGCCTTTTCCAGGTCGGAAACCTGCCTGGTAGAGAGTCAGCAATGAGTTGTCCTGTGCCCACTTTTCTATTCCGGACAGCAAAACATTTTTGCAATGATTTTATTTATAAGATGCATCCAGTAAGGAAATGGGCGCATAACACTGAAGGTCGTTAATTCAACCTTTTTTACATATTGGGACTATCAGGCTGTGCTTCCATGATTCCGGGAGCATACCCATTTTACAGATTGCGTTGAATACTTTGAAGATAATAGGGACCCACCATTCGTGTAGACATGTAAAGATCTCTGGGTACATACCATCCGGACCCAGGCTTTCCTAACTTTAGTGGAAGCTATTGTTCTTTTAATCTCATCGTTCAAGTAGATAATATCACTTGTTAAAACGTTTTTCCCTTGTGTAACAGTCACCTGAATGTCATCTCTGAATAACCACTGATAATGCATAAATACAGCAGTTAGCCTTAACCTCCTGAATATTAGGAAAATCAGGCACCTCCTTCCTTTCAACATCTCTTACCACTCTTTTGTTTAAACTGGACTATTGCACCGGCACCTATGGGCAAGATATGGCTTCCGTAGACCTAGGTGCCTGCCTGAATGTAATACAGAAGACCATCTGGAAAAAGGTGATGGGACTTGCCCTGGCAGTGCCGAATGGTATTATCAGTCAGGAATTAACCTTAACATCGTTGCAAGCTAGATTTGAATGGAGACAGTTGTCATATTTTAGGTTTTTGTGCCCTCCATGTAACTCATTGTACATGGACTTGAATCAGTTCATGTCACAGGGTTCTGTCCAGTCTAGGAAAGGATTTCAGGACAATATGGACAAATTACTGGACAAAATAGACTTGAATGTGCTGGAGCACAAATGCAATCCTGATGCACTTAAGGCCAAGTTATTCAGGGATGATTGGAGAATCACTATTGAATCTTTAAATAACTACTCCACATACCGAAAATATGCAAATTTCCCCCATAGGTTAGGTCAGCTTCAACCTTACTTAAAATGCTTTCCCTCCCCGAAGTCCAGCACGGTATATATGAGATTTAGGTTGAATCAAATTCATACTTATAAACGCATAAGGAACTGGTACGCTAGTGATCCAGGCAGGGCTGGCTTAGCTGCGACGTGCTGCTTTTGTAAAGATAATTCTGTGGTAGAGAATCTAAGACACTGGATTGTAGACTGTCACTCTTTGAGTTCAAACAGAATAAAGTGTTTTGAGAAAGAACTGTATAGCTTTACCTCAGAATTTTCAAAAGATCTACTGTGGTCACGACTTATGTGAGGTAGCAACTTATCTCTCATTAACTTGCTTGTTCGATTTCTAAATGAAACTGAAAGGATGTGCCAAGAAGAACAAGTTACTTACCAACTGTAACGTTCTTTAGACTGGATGTTCCTCCCATGTATTCCTCATCTTGTGATAAATCGTTTCGCCAGCTTCGCTGCATCGGGAACATTTTTACGGCAGAGGGCGCTGTGCTCGAGGTCGTGGCGTCGAATGTCCCTCGACGGGCTCCGTGCCGTGTCGACGTCACCGATGGTATAAATGGCTTGAGCCGCGCCCGTTGGCTTCAGTTCTGTTTTTTCGAGGAAATACTCGTGGAACATCTAGGCGTATGCTGTGACTGACAGGCCCATCGTGAGAGGAAATTGTAAGAAAATATAAACTATGCTGCGGGGTAGGCTGGGAGGGTCGATGAGTAATACGTGGGAGGAACATCTAGTCGAAAGAACGTTACAGTTGGTAAGTAACTTCGAATGGATTGTGTCCTCCCACGTATTCCTCATCTTGTGATAGATTCCCATAGCAGTGACCAATTTGGAGGTGGGAGTGCTAGTTTTTGTTTTCATGTACAGAGTGAAGTACTGCTCTGGCAAAAAGTCCCTCATTTGAGGATGAGGCATCTAAGCAGTAATGCTTGATGAAGGTATGCATTGATCCATGTTGCAGCTGAGCAAATATCTTTTGCAGGGACTCCCCTCTTCAAAGCCGCAGAAGTAGCCATTCCCCTTGTGGAGTGAGCACGTAACCCATCCGGTGGGTCTTTTCCTGCTAATCTGTAGCATTCCAATATAGCTAGAATAATCCAGCAGGATATGGTTTGTTTTGTCACTGCTAACCCCTATTTATGACCTGTGTATCCCACAAAGAGTTGGTCGTCTTGACGCAATTTTGACATTCTTGCAATGTAAAAACTGAGAGCCCTCTTCCTGTCCAACCTATGTAACCTCTCCTCTTCTTTTCCCAAATGAGGAGGAGGATAGAATGTCGGTAAAACAATTTTCTGCGACAAATGGAAGTCGGAAACTACTTTCGGTAAGAGAGATGGTTTTACTTGTAGAATCACTTTGTCTTTATAAAAAGTGGTGTATGGAGGTTTACATGAGAGAGCCTGTAGTTCACTAACCCTCCGGGCTGATGTTAATGCCACAAGAAGGACAGTTTTTAGCGTTAAAAGCCTCAATGGACATGAGTGCAGAGGCTCAAATGGTATACATGTTAGGAATTTGAGAACTAAATTCAAATCCCAGGTTGGAACATGAAATGGTATTGGTGGATATACATTTGGGTAAGTCCTTTTAAGAACTGTATTGTTAATGGTATTTTAAAGTAAGAAACCTCTTCCGAGGAGCGCTTAAAAATGGATAGCGCAGCAAGGTATCCTTTGATTGTTCCGATCTGGAGCCCCAGATTGGCTAAATATAACAGGAAAGAAAGCACCATTGGTGTGCCACATTGAAAAGGGTCCACATCTCTATCCTTGCACCAGTTACTGAATTTATTCCAACGACACCGGTACAAAGATTTTGTTGCTGGCCTCCTGGCCGAAAGCAAAATCTCCATTACGTCATCCGGAAGGTCCCAATCCTTGTATCTCAACCTCTCAGAAACCATGCATGAAGGTTCAGCATGTTGACCTCTGGATGGAAACCCGACCTTCCTCTTGCGAGAGAAGATCCTCTCTTTGTGGAAGACGTATTGGAGGGCAGATGGACATGGCCAGAAGGTCCGGGTACCACGTCCTCCTGGCCCAATCCGGGGCAATTAGGATCATGGTTTTCGTGAACTTTCTCAACCTCCTGATTACTTGAAGAATCTCAGGGACTGGAGGAAACCCGTACAGCAGGGGAAAATCCCAATCCACTACGAATGCGTCTCCTAGAGCTCCTCTCGGAGGAAATTCCCTTGAGCAATACTGAGCGCACTTTCGGTTTACCAAGGTTGCGAACAGATCCACTTGAGGGGTTCCCCAAAGGGCGAAGATCTCCAGAAGGACTTCCTGAGCTAACTCCCACTCGTGGGAGACTGTGCTCTGCCTGCTCAGAGCGTATGCCCCCGTATTCTGCCCTCCGGCTAGGTGAACTGCCGATACAGAGATTCCCTCTTGTATCACCCAGAACCAGAGCTGCATCGCCTCTCTGCACAGAGGTAGTGATCCTAAGGCTCCCCTTTTGTTGAGGCAGTACATGGCCACTGTATTGTCCGTCATTATCAGGACATTCTTTCTCTGTACGGAGGGCAGGAAGGCCTTCAGAGCTAGTCTGATTGCCCTCAGCTCCAAAAGGTTGATGTGTAGTCTGGACTCCGATGGAGACCAACGTCCGCTGATTGTCAGATCGTTGGTGTGTGCTCCCCACCCCGTGAGTGAGGCGTCCGTCACTACTGTTATCTCAGGGCATGGTTGCCAAAAAGATTCTCCCTTGAGGATGTTGTCGTTGCAAGCCCACCATGATAGATCCTGAGCAACTGCACTCGGGACTTGCAGAAGATCTGACATATTCCCTGAGAATTGGGACCACTGAGTTCTGAGGGCCCATTGGAGGGATCTCACTCTCAATCTGGCTTCTGGCACCAGAAAAATGCAGGATGCCACGAGGCCGAGCAACCTCAGGAAATCGAAGGCCGGTAGATGCTGGGCTTTTTGGAATTTTGTTACCATCTGCTGGATGTGGAGAGCTTTCACCTCGGGCGGCGAGGCTTTCCCCGAGGAAGTGTCCAAGACTGCTCCGATAAATTGGAGTTGTTGGGATGGTACCATGTGGGACTTCTTGAAATTGAGGGAGAAGCCCAAGTTGTGGAGGAAGTGGCAGGTGATCGACAGGTGTTCCTGAGCTTGTTCTGCTCTGTTTAGCCAGTCATCCAGGTAGGGGTATAAGTGAATCCCCCCTCTCCTGAGACTCGCTGCCACTACCGCCATCAGTTTGGTGAAAACCCTCGGGGCAGAGGTCAGCCCGAATGGCAGAACTCAAAACTGATAGTGAGAACCGCCAACTGCAAACCTCAGGTATTTTCTCTGCTTGGGATGGATTGGCACATGAAAATAAGCATCCTGAAGGTCCAATGATACCAACCAGTCTTGGAGTTGGAGAGACTGAAGGATCTGAGAAAGGGTACCATCTTGAACTTGTCCTTCCTGAGGAATTTGTTTAATTTTCTTAAGTCCAAGATGGGTCTCAATCCTCTGTCCTTTTTGGGGATGAGAAAATAGGGGGGGGAGTACCAGCCTTTGTTCCTCTCCGCTACAGGTACCGGTTCTATTGCACCTTTCTCTAGCAGGGTTATAATTTCCTGCCAAAGGAGCAGATCTGGAATTTTGGTAGAGCTGGCTCCTGGTGGATGATCTTGAGGTCTTTTTATGAAGGGTAGGCAGTAACCTTGAGCTACTGTCTCCAGTGCACATGCATCTGAAGTAATGCCTCGCCATTCTTCTAGATGCTGAGAGATTCTGCCTCCCACAGGTGTTTTGTATGATAAGACCTCAGAGAGATTTGGAGGCGGCTGCAGGAGCGGCTGAGGGCATAGATGCCGTTCCTGAAGATGGCTTTGTAGTCTTTGCTCGTCCACCACGAGTGACATTTCTTCTGCCCCTTTGAAAAGCCCGTCCTCTTCCTCTACCAACAGAGGAGTAGTATCGAAAAGGACGACCCCTCCAGGAAGATGTGCCCAAATAGGGTTTCTGAGGCTATCGCATGGAGGCACTAAGGGACTTTGCTGCCGCTTTCGAGGTCTGTAGTTTTCCCAGGCTTTCATCAGCCTTACTACCAAACAGCCTTGAGCCATCAAAGGGCATGTTGAGAAGCCTGGTCTGTACATCTGGTGCAAACCCCGACTTTCGCAACCACGCAAATCTGCGAAGCACTGTGCTTGATGCCATGGACCTGCTAATACTATCAGCAGTATCCAGTCCAGACTGGAGGCATTCCCCCATTGGCTCTTTACCGTCATTGACTATATTCAGGAAGCCTTCCCTTTCCTCGCCTTCCGGAATATGCTCAGCCGCCGCCGAAATGCATTCCCACAGGGTATGTGTGAACCTGGCCAGGGTACAGGTGACATTGTTAGATTTCAAGGCCATGCTACCCGACGTAAAAACTTTACGAGCCCAGGCATCAACCTTTTTATCCTCCCTGTCCGAAGGTATGGTTGGGTATGCTGCCTGCCTGGATGTAGTAGCTGCGTGAATAACCAAGTTTTCTGGAGTAGGGTGTCTACTCAGGTATTTTGGGTCAGAAGTGGAAGTTCTGTACTTTTTTGGGAGATTTCTGTCTACTGCAGCAATGCTATCAGGTTTTTCCCAGTTTTTCTCAACTGTTCTTTGCAATGCCCTATGAAAGGGGAGAACTGGATCTTTCTGGGGTCCTCGGCCTACAATATCCGTTATATTGTCTTGTTCAAACGTAGGGGAGGCTCTTCCCCAACCCATATACTCAATCACCCTACTCATCAAATTCCTATACCCTGAGTCTGCATGTTCTGCAGGATCAGGTGCAGCAAACTCCAATCCGGGTGATGTGTCCACACCACTAGCAGAATGCAGAGTTTCAGATAGATCTCTCATTTTTGTCTCAGGATTTATCAGTTCCTCTGGAAATTGTCTAATCCCATATTTTACTCAAGAGGAGTGACCTCCTCATCATCTGAACCAGATTCCTCAAAAGTTGAAGACATGGACCTAAAGAAGTCCGATCTTGGTAAAGGTGTAAACCTTCTCTCTTCTTCCTCATAAATTGTCTAAGGAATCAGTGTTTTCTTCGAGGGAGTCTTCGAGGGAGTCGAAGGAACCTTTGACACACTCGACAAAGCCTTCGACAAAGGCGTCGAGGATAAACTAGGCTTCGTTATCGGAGCTCGGCGCCGATGGCGTCGATAAAGTTGCACCCAACTTCGACAATTTTTGTTTCTTATGAGGGATCGGAGAGGCACTCGACCCTCAAGGATCTTTCGATGACTTGTTGACTCGAGATCTATGGGTACTACTAGGCTTAACCGTTGGTAGTTCCCGACTTCCCTGCGTCGTCCAAAGGACCAACCGGAGTCTGGCTTTTCAGAGGTTTCTTCGAGGGGGTCAAGGCTGCGTTCTCAAAGACCTGAAACATTCTTTTTTCTAAAGCTCTCCCACTTTGAAGGGGAATCCAATCTAGTCGGACATCGAACCAATTCTGTCGATGAATCGGACGATGACGACGGAGATCTATGTCTCCTTTTGAGCTTTTTAGAGGAAGACGAAGAAGATCGTCTCGACCTGCTACGAGATTGGGATCTCTTCGAGTGCTTTTTATGGCGTTCCGATTCCTTAGAGTCGGATGATTTTTTATGTTTTTTAGATAAGGCTTTCGAAGAGCCCTTCGACGCCTCCCGCCCCACCGCTAACTTACTTTTCCTCTCACGGAGGGCCTTCTCCGTCATAGAATGACAGGAGCCACAGTCGCCGGTTTCGATGGTCTGAGCCCAGACACCACAGATACGGTGAGGATCGGTGATGGACATCTTCGATCCACAGTCATTACACTTCTTAAACCCAGTCTTGGGAGTCGAAGCGGTCGATGAAGACATTTTCTTGACAGAAAATCTCGAGACATTTATACCATCGGTGACGTTGACAGTGTATGGAGCCCGTCGAGGGACATTCAACGCCACGACCTCGAGCACAGCGCCCTCTGCCGAAAAAATGTTTCCGATGCAGCGAAGCTGGCGAAACAAATTATTACAAAATGAGTAATACGTGGGAGGACACAATCCATTCGAAATCACGTTTTAATCCTCTGAAAGAGTTTGTTCATTATGTAACTCTAATGATTATATGTTATGTCATGTTATTTTATTTTTCTTGTTTAATGTTTTTTTTTCCTGTTGTATTCTGTGTAAGGTTTCTTTTGTAAACCAAATCACAAATAACAAAAAATAAAAATAAATTGCACCAGCATCCTCTTTGGTCTCCCCAACTATGCTTTCTGTCCTCTCGACAAGATCATTAACTTCGCTACCAGGACTCTCTTTGAACTCCATCACTTCACACCTACTTCATTGTACCATCACCAGGCTGCGTGACTGATGATGCAAAACACCCCCAGTTTTTAATTTTTTCTCCTGGTTCTGAAATCTATCCACAGTAATGCACCACTGTATCTATCCTCCTCTATCCAATTCTAAAAGCCTTCTCGTAATCTCCACTCTGCCTCCTCGAATACCCTTGTGGCTCCTTGTCCTCCCTGTGTTTCCTCTCACCTCCGCTCATTCTCTCTTCTTGCTCCACTTGCATGAAATTCTCTTCCCCCAGACATCCGAGAAATAGTCCACACAGATTTGTTCAAAACCAAATTAAAAGCCAACCTTCTTGCCTCTGAGTTACCCTCTTAACCTACCTCTCATCTGCCTGCTAGCTAAAAATGTTCCCTCGCCTCGACCTGCCTCTGTCCCTCACTTTCTTTGCCTTCACTCTAGCACTTCACCTATCATGGTTACATCCCGAGCAGAGCTGGCCGTACCGCTTACCTACACGTAAAAATGTCCATTGATGGTTGTCCTTAATCTATGTGGGTCCACTTATGTATTGTCCCCGGTGACTGTCCCATTTACTCCCCTCCACAACCTGGTCAGAATGTCCCTCAAACCCACCCCATTGTAAGAAGCCCACAGCATCCCATCAAATCTGATTTCCTATCTATTGTATGCTCTTTTGTGATCAAAAGAGCATTGTCCCTCCTGTATATAAATAATACTTTGCTTTAGCCTCGTATTTCTGGCCTCAGCTTCTTTTTCCCCTTCTACAGTGCTTAGCAAACCATGGTCCATGAGAAGTGTATGGGCGCTACGGTTGTAGAGCTGCACCCTCCTTCCACATGTCTCAAGCATTTCCCAGTAGGTCTTCAAAGAAACGGGTACACAATGCCTGAATTATTTAGCACATTCCAGGCCCCTTGCTTTATGCACTTATGTTTGTTAATTCCATAATTTCCTCATTACTAGGTTTATACAAGGATCGTCTTCCTTGCATAGCAGTATCTTTCACTAGGTTACTTTTATTGCCCTGGAAGCCTATTACTACTTACTTACATGGGCAAGTGGTCACTCTCCATTCTATTTGAAACCTCAAATCTCCAGATGCTGTTAAAAAGAAAACAATCCACCAAAACTTAATCAATTACTGAGTGATTTGGCCTCTCCTGAAGGTGCTTTTTGCTGGCCTGTCATTCTTGAACCTTCCATTTAGCTCAACCATTGCATATTCTGTTATAAATGTGTCTAAACAACTGCCGTCATGAATCAACTAGCTGGATCATCTCTGAATCCTTGTCGGGTCTCGGGCCTATCTTGACATTTAAATCACGCAGTATGATTATACCTAGCGGCATTGCATTCAATTGAAGGGCACCCAGAATATCTTTTAGTAAGGTTATAAATTGACACCCAGATTTGGGAGGACTCTAAATATTAAAAAATCATCAACTTGCTATGTGTCGCCTCATCATACAGTGAAAGTGCAATGAAGTCCTTTAAATTATGAGGAGTGTTTTCAACCCTAGATGCTATAGATTTGTTTACCAGCATGAACAAACTGCGATTTGCTACGTCCCCTCTTACTTTCGGCTGCATTTAGAGAGTAAGTATAATATCCCGGCAGAGTGAACTCATCCTTGAGCCATGTTTCTTCCAGATTAATAATATCACAATTTCTACAATACATCGAGTCCTTGTTTTTAATACCTGCTACATGCCACAATACTATTTTCAAATTAGTTGCCAGTCTGCTTAACTCTGGCCTGCTCTTCCCACCCACTACAGTTTGACTAAAGGGATTGTGGTTTTTGGAAGTGAATGCTCTAATAGACCCTATCATAAGCCTCCCTTGAAGGCCTCCCTTGAAGACCTAACCCTAGAACTTCATTGGTCTTCCCATCCCTTAAGGGGTACTATATTTGGGAGGGCGTTTATCTCGACGATTTCATCCTCAATATATAATGTAACCTGTATTTCGGTTTAGGTTCTCGAACCAGGTGTCTTGCAAATGCCAATTATTTGATTTAACATTCAAATATACCATAAAACTCTTTTTCTCAAGTTCTTCCCTACATTATATTAAACATGTACGGATTGTTAAAACCAAATCTGATGTTACATCCACCGTAATACATACAGTTGGATAAAATGTGAGTACAAGTAACATTTTTGAAAGAAACATCAGCAATCCCCAAGATCCTCCCGTATTGCGGATATCAACATCTTCTTATATGAGCTTTTGTTTCCATAGATCCTTCCTTTGAATGTACATATCAAATGTGCTTCCCTCCATTCAGTTAGGGGATCGTCCTGTGCAGGTTTACTCCTTGAAGTTATTTGATCAAACTGGGGATCTAAGCAATCAGATTGAGAGCCTATTTTTGCTGGCGATATTTTGGATGTAAGAACCATTTAGCCAGTTCCAGTTATGGGCTCTTCGTGGGTGGTCCTTCCTGACCAGGTCTTCTGATACTCAATGGAGGGTAAGTAGATCTATGTTTTTTCCTTTGGAATTGACATCCTGCCTTTGTTCCTCTCCAGAAGAGGCTTGAATATTAGCCAGCTTTGATTGGCTACCCTAGGTCTCCATTTCCAAGGCTGTGTCAGCCCCTTTTTTAGTCTGTTGGGACGTCAATATGTGTGCTTCTACACCATTTATTTGGGGGAGGGGAGGATTAAAAAAGATACAATATTTTCGATCATACCCAGCGTTGTAATAAGGCAGAATTTAAGCAACTCCTTCTCATCACTCATCTACTGGACTTCTTTCTTTGGATCATTCACTATAATTATAGTGTTTGTCATAGGTCTCTGAAAGTGAGCTAATTTGCAGTTAATGGATTTTGCTCTCCATTCCAATTGCCAAGAAGAAGAACTCTAATGTGCTGGCTCATTAAGGAGTTTTGAATAGACACATGCCATTAGTAAACCTTTATAAATACATTGGATTCACTTTGCTCTGAATGAAGGTTCCAAATAATGACTAGATGTGGATCGGGGTTGAAAGCCCGCAATCCAAATGTTCGAGGGAGAAAAGACTGAAGATTATTTTTCCGTGATAGGGAACTGGCGCAGCAGGTTTCACAATATGGTGAGCAAGAGCACCCTTTTTCGGGATCGGCTGCAAGGGGCACCCCCGCAACCCTTGCTCACAATATAGTGAGCAAAGGTGCAGGGGACAACCCCGCAACCCCCTGCACCAAATGCGCAATCTGATCAAACTTTTCGGCCAAATCACGCATTCGGTCATTTCATTTCGGTCATTTTGGCTGATTACACTAGATGTTAAGTATCAGGCTTATCTTTAACCTGTGAACTTAAATATTATGAGCTGGTTTCATTCCTTTCATTATCTTGCATTCTTTTATGTACGATTTGCATGTGACTTATATCTGTGACACTTATGAATTATGAAGCTTGAAGTAAAAGGTATACTAACTGGTATAGACCACCTACATCTCTGTATTTCATTTGAAGAAAATAAAAGTTGTATTAAAGAATGAAGAAACACCGTTCCTATTGTAGGGGAGGATTGGTCCAAAAGACCCCCCTCGCCTACATCCCCTCCCCCGGTGAGGGCCATGGCTTGTCAGGGGTCCCCTCCTTACCACCAGGGCCCAGGTGGTGGATGGCTCACCTGCCAAAGACATTGACCAAACCTGCTGAATTTAGCTAGGCCTCGGAAACCATTTTGTCTAACGAAGATGGTGTGAGCCCGGCGCACCGCAGCGCGGCCCCCACCTTTGGAGAGTTTCAATTATCCCTGTGGCCGCAGCTCCCTGGCAGATCCGCTGTGAGCCCGTTCCCACGAACAAGACGGACATGAGCTAGTGTAAGATACCAACACTGTAACATTTCACCTTCCACAGTGAATCACTGCTCCCAGCATGACCCGGCCAGCAGAGCCTGGGTGGAAAGAGAACTGTAAAATGGCCCTTTGATAAAAGCAAAAGTTCCCAAACACTACTGACAAAACTACCTGTGATGGAAGCATTCTCTCCACAACCTCTTTGACTAAAAAACCTGTAAAATGTATAGATATGGCAGAATGCGTGCTCATATGGCATTAGGAATGAAGCACCCACATCACTGCAGTTATGTACAAATAGTAAAAGCGTCCTGGGGGGTTATTTGTTATGCGTATCATTGAAAAGATTACACCCCACGGTCCCGCGCCATAACCAAACTAATGCTGCTAGAGTGCAAAGAAAGACAAATGCAACCATATTGAGGGCTCGTGTAAAGGGTGCACGAAAATGCACCCTTCATGTGTGTATGTCCAATCCCCTTATGTGCCACTGCCGTCAGTTGTAGTGGCGAGTCGTTTCTATGCGCTCCACCAACCTCACTACTACCTCACTTACTACGAATGTATAAGCATATAAAAAAATGTTGTGGTTATTAAAAACATAGTGTACAAGTAATGTGCTCGGATCGACTATATGAGAGGCATTAGCAATGTTAAAACGTGAGCTTTGGAATGACCCAATTAGTATTGTATATTATTTGAATGTTTATGCTACTTTCACCTAAAATCGGCAACACACGAGGAAGATACCTTTGTGAGCGTATGCAAGGCCATTCCCCCTCCCTCCCTGCGAAGCCTGCCAGACGAGAAAGCAGAGGCCTGTGCCACGCTGCTCCACCTCCCCCAACTCGGATGGAGCCGCTTCAAAGATTTGTAGTTACCTCTGCAGCACCCAAGGCCACGGCCCGCCACCTGTATTATTTACAACCCAGCAGTAAACCTCAGCCTGAAAACACAAATCCAGAGACGCCCTTTCTTAAGCCCCACGACCCACCGGCTCACCTTAGGTTAATGGCCCCTGTAAAATTAGGACATCCAATATTATGGCAACATTACAGCAACACATCCATAATGACATCTAACAAGACATGATGACATGTACCGCCTGTCCCATGCCCTGAGACCCAACCCCACGACCTATGGTACCCGGTCAACAGGACACTGGTAACCATGTACTGATGAATCGCCATCAAACCACGCTCTAGGTGCATTCCTCCTGTGTTGCATTAACCTGTAGGATAACCTATTGGAAGATTTACTAAAGAAGATAATATTGCAAATGACTGAATGACTGCGGTGTGCATGGCCTAGGGCAAAGAAGTCAGGAAAGACATTCATCTCTGACACTGGCCACACTGGCACAACGACACCGCCCGGATGAACCCAGCTGACCCGCCAGGCCCAGCCCAACCCACGAGGCTGACCAGTGACGTCCTCCAGCCGCGGCCAACCACATCACAGCAGCACCTATAGCTAGTCGTCGCCACCCAATCCCACTGAACTTGTGCCCCCTATAGTATGTAGGTTCTGATGACGTTTTTTGTAAATATATATGCCTGTCTTTGCTATTGTCAGACAGAGCGCTCTCGGAGTTTGCAGAGTTCTTTGCATGCCCTATTCTGATTGATAAACTCCCATTTACGCTCACCTGCACTTTGTCTTGGCCTTATTCCCATCCTGGGAGAGTCCATCATTGTCTCTCATTGCGGGGAGGATCGTGCTGGTTGGGGACGCTTGCCTTCACTATCCCTACCAACTATGGTGATTATGTTGTTCCCTACGTTAAAAAGTACAGTAAATAACAAAACCAGTGCTCGTACATATGTCTTACAAAAGGTTCAGTCCACTGTACCAAACCTGCTCTGCCCTATACTCTTCCCAGCACTAATGACCAAAATCACAGAAATTCTATCTAACTTAGTTAAGTTCATTAATTTAGGCATTGGGTGGCTGGTGCCTGACCGACAGCCAATATTGCCTTAGGAGTCTCTCTCCTCTTTAAACTCCAGCCTGCTCGACAGTTCAAAGATAAAAAAAGAGGTTTTTGTGAAGTTCATAGAGTTCAAGAGACTCATAGTTAGTATCCTTCACAATGTGGACCTCCCTAGCTTTTCCCCCTTTTCGGAATATTCGGCCCTCCAGGCCTGCTGGTTCTGGGGTTCAGCTCAACCCTTTCTTGGAAGTTTCCAAGCTCAGCCTCCCCAGGGTTTCTCAGACCTCTCGCCGTCCTCCTCAAGCATCTCGCATTTGGCCACATACTGGCTCTCCTGCGGCGCATTTCGACATGGGAGGTGGCTTCCTTCTGCGTCACTGGAGCTTGGTCATCGACCTTGCATGTGGGTCTTGTGCATCAGTTCTTCCCGCCTCAACTACGGCAGGATTCGACTTCCCCCTTTGTCAGGTATCTCTGCGTCTCTTGGGCTATCTGCCCACTTGGGATCGGCAGCGTTCTGCAGGCTTGGCATTCTCTCCACCCATCATATTTGGCGCGTGGTTCTGCCTCCAGGTTCCTCGCTGAAGGGATGCGTCCCTTTGGGCAGCTGCATGCACATTCTGCCCTATACTTTTTCATTATTTTTTTTTTGCTTTCCAGAAACAGAAACAAGGGACGTTCAATGATTCCACTCGTCCTCCTATGTGTGATGTCGTCACCATTGTATCGAAGAGAGGAACAGTCCTCTCTCTTTGTTTTAGTTGTTGAGTGGGCTGCGCCCCACGTGACAGGAAGAGGAGGGGTTACCGCGCAGAGCGGCAGTTAGGGTTGATGTAAAATAAAGCTAAGACGTGTTGCACCCCAGCTCTCGTGTCCGCCTCATTCTTAAGAGAGGGAACGCATGGGAGCGTGAGGAGGTCCACCTACAGGACACTACATCTGGCGACGAGGCGGACACGCGCCCCGCCGTGCCCGCCGCCTCAGGTCACAGCGCTCGGACGCCCGTGAGTTTTCCGCCCTCCGATGCCCCGAGGATAGAGGGTCGGAGCGTGAGGGCTCCGCCGGAAGAGGCCCCGAAGCGCTCACTCCACGGGTGGAGCAGGAGCCGTAGCTCCCCGTGTAAGAAGAGGCGCCGAAGCGCTCACTCCACGGGTGGAGCAGGAGCCGCAGCTCCCCGTGAAACAACCCTCCGGGCGGGAGAAAGGGAAGACCTCTCTCCCGCCAATGGCATCAACGCCGGCAGGCGTGTATCCCAACGCCGCGGGTGGAGCAGTGACTCCCCGCATCGCACCACCGGGCGGTCGAGGAGCACTGGCCTCCCGCCGACAGCAACGGACACAGTGTGCCCACTTCTAGCACCTGCATGAAAAGGGTAAGCAAGAACCCTGACGCAAGCAGCGAGTCAAGAGGCACATCTACAAGGCCTCATAGAGCCCCACGCAGCCATCCACACCTGGTTTTGGCACAAGGAGAGCGATTTCCCCAACGCAGTGCCCCCTAGTGGCGGTCAGACGCCATCGCACTCGCGAACAACAGGCAAGCCCAGGTCAAGCTCATGAGTGGCTCAGGAGAGGAGTCACCCACTGCCACAGCGACTCCAGCCCGTAGGGTGTCACTCACAGTCCCAGTGACACCAGCACAAGAGGAGGGATCCTCCGCCCCAGCGTCCCCGCACAGAAAAATGACGGACAGCCTGCTGGCCCAATTACCAGCAAATTTTGACCTCACAGAGACAAGCACCCTGGGGTCAAGGTGGAGAAGATGGTTGAGAGACTTTGAAGTATGCCTGAAGGCAGCTGGACCACTGGAGGACGAACAAAAACTAAACCTTCTAAATCATGCGGTTGGTTCCAATGTACGAGATATCCTTGAGGAAATGCCGGAAGACACCATAGATACATACATCAAGCTAAAGACATCGCTCACAGAGTATTTCACACCTCACACAAACGTAGACTACGAACGGCATGTATTCCACACTACCAAGCAAAACAAAGGAGAATCCATAGACGCGTTCGTCATGAGGCTAAGATAAAAAATGAAGCACTGTGACTTCAACAATTACTCGAACGAGGAGGCCCTCAGGTCGCAAATCATAGTGCGGTGCGAAAGCGCGGACTTCCGGAGGCGACTACTACAACAGCCGAGAAGTCTAGAAGAAATCCTGCGCCTAGCGAGATCCGACGCTGCCCTTGCAGCGCAAGTGGAAGGCCTGGACGACATAAAGATCACACACAGCAAACAAGAAAGCATCAACAAGCTGGAGGGTACGACAAGAACCAATCAAGATCCTTTCTGCTACAGGTGCGGCCATGAATACCCACACGAAGGGACGTGTCCGGCCATGGGACAGACATGCTCCGCATGTGGTGGCGACAACCACTACAAGTCTGTATGCCTGATATTTCGCAGCAAAATGAAAGGGGCCGGCAGAAATGGGAAGCCCTCGATGGAACCAGAACAGTACCAACCCTCCCACCACAACAGGGCAGCACACCACTTCCAGAAACAAGGACGGCGCCGTCCTCACGACGACCAACCGGAAAGAAGACAAGAGAGGAGAGAATGGAGGGAGAGCAAAACCACCCAGCCAAAAGCAAGAAGGAGAGCCAGAAGATATGTGAGATGCCTCATAGAACAATCACAGTCAGAGAGTGTGTCAAGCGCATCCTCAGAAGAGAGATCCCGCAGACCGGAAATGCAACAAGAAGCACCGCGGAAAAAGGGATATCTATACGCCCTTGGAAACGACATGGCCAAAGAGCACAGCCCGATGCTAAGAATACGAATAAACCAAACAGCTGCAGAATTCCTGATAGATACGGGAGCAACTGTGAATGTAATAAGCGAAGAAGTATACCGAAGCATACCGAACGCTCCTCGCCTACAGCCAGCACGAGCCCTCATCTATCCCTACGGCTCAAAAACACCCCTAGCCTGCAAAGGGTTTTTCATGGCATCATGCCAGTACAAGGAACATAAGAAAAGCATCCCCATGCACATGCTAGAAGCCGCCACCGAGAGCGGATGCATCTTGAGCTATCGGTCAGCCATAGAGATGGGACTCATTCACATATTATACCGCCTCATGGTGCACAAGTACCTAGATCCAACGGCAAGCATCGATCAAATATTGCCGGCACTGTTCAAAGGCCTAGGAAAACTAAAAGGAAAACAGATTGAACTTCACATCGACCCCCACATCACTCCAGTAGCCCAGCATTACAGGGGCATCCCCATCAACATTCAACAGCAAGTTGAAAACGAGCTAACTAAGCTACTAGAAGCCGACATCATTGAGCCCGCGGAAGGCCCCACACCATGGGTCTCTCCTATAGTACCAGTACCCAAAAGAGAATCTCCGGACATTAGGATATGTGTAGACATGAGAAGGCCGAATGAAGCCATCCTAAGAGAACGACATCAAGCCCCCCGGATAACGGACATGGTGCATCTCTTAAATGGGGCGACAACATTCTCGAAGTTAGACCTAAACAAAGGCCATCATCAGCTGGAGCTCAGCAAGAACTCGCGATACATAACAACTTTTTCCACCCATCTAGGTTTGTTCCGCTACAAGCGACTCAGTTTTGGAGTATCCTCAGCGGCCGAAATTTTTCAAGCAGAAATCCACAATGTCATCAAGCATGTGCCCAACTGCTTGAACTACAGCGATGACATTCTAGTGTTCGGCCAAACTCAGGAACAACACGATGACACTCTGATGAGTCTGCATGGCTCTAGAGGAAGCCCAGCTAACACTCAACAAAGAAAAATGTGAGTTCCGCAAGAAGACGCTCAGATTCTTTGGACACATATTTTCAGAGAAGGGCATGACACCAGACCCCGAAAAGGTTAGTGCGCTCCGTGAAGCTGAACCACCAACAACAACATCGGACCTCAGATCATTCCTGGGGCTCGCAAGCTACTGCACGAGGTACATATGTGATTTTGCGTCCATCAGTGAACCCCTGAGAGCTCTAACCAAACTAAACACCGGGTTTGCATGGTCAACCAAATGCCAAGAAGCATTCCAGATCATCAAGGACCGCATCTCGGACGCCCGATACCTGGCGTACTTTGATCCCAAGAAGACAACAGAACTCGTTGTAGACGCCAGTCCCGTTGGGCTAGGCGCCATTCTCACGCAACTAGATGACAAAGATGGAGGCGGGAAACACATAGTATCGTACGCCAGTCGAAGCCTATCAAAAACCGAACAAGCCTATTCTCAAGCAGAAAAGGAAGGACTGGCGGTTGTCTGGGCCTGCGAGCATTTTCACCTCTTCCTATATGGGAAACCTTTTACGGTTGTGACAGACCACCAAGCACTCACTTTCATCTACGGCAACCCACAAGCCAAAATGCCACCAAGGATAGCCAGATGGGCACTCAGGTTGCAGGACTATCGATTCACCATCATACACCGACCAGGGAAAGAACAAAATCCCGCGGATTTCCTCTCCCGGCACCCCAAGGAAAAGAGCGGACCCGAACAATCCATTGCTGATCAATACATCAGATATGTTATTCACAGCAGCACACCACAAGGACTTGACATGGAACAGATAACGAGAGAGTCCAACGCGGATCAAGGAATACAAACCATTTTGAGGTGCCTAGAAACAGGACGATGGAAACATGCAAAACAGATCCGAGAAACAATGAATGAGGATATCAAACAAGACATCACGTGCCTTTTGGCCGTAAAGGAAGAACTTGCGAAATCAGAGGAAGGACTACTACTAAAAGGGACAAAATTAGTAATACCACGAAACCTACGCCAGAAGGTGCTAGAGCTAGCTCATGAAGGACACCGGGGAATTGTATCCACCAAAAGGATGCTGAGGCAAAAGCTATGGTTTCCCCAACTAGACACCTCTGTGGAAGAATTATTACAAAACTGTCCCACCTGTGCCATTGTAAAGCCACACACAGTCCCGGAACCCCTAAGAATGACCGCACTACCAGAAGGAACATGGGAAGAGATAGCCATCGACCACTTTGGGCCCATGGAAGGGGGTGAATACATCTTGGTAGCCGTAGACGAATACTCTAGATATCCAGACCTACAGATCATCCCATCCACCGCTGCACATCACACCATCCCGGCACTGGATCGGATGTTCGCAATCTATGGCATACCGAAGGTCGTAAAGTCCGACAACGGACCACCCTTCACGGGACAAGACTTTCGAAGATTCGCAGAATACATGGGATTCCGTCATCGCAAAGTAACACCTTTGTGGCCTCAAGCAAATGGCACCGTGGAAAGATTCATGAGCAACATCAAGCGCACAACTCAGATCGCACGCCTTACAGGTGAACCTGTTGAAAAAATGCTGTACCAACTTATGCGTGACTACAGGAACACCCCACACAGCACCACGGGGAAGTCACCTTCGGAGGTGATGTTCGGACGAATGATCAGAACGCGACTACCGCACGCACCCGACCATGAAGGACAGTACGAAGAGGACGCGGAGATGAGAACAAGAGACTCCCTCATGAAAGAACACATGAAGGAAGCGGCTGACCGCAAGCGCAGAGCCAGAGAGAGCGACCTGGCGCCAGGGGACATGGTTGTGGTCCGACAGCAGCAACAGCGCAAGAATGCAACTCCGTTCAATGAGGAGCCCCTCATCATCTCTAGGAAGAAAGGATCGCTCATCACGGCTGAAGGAGACCACCGGTCCATAACGCAAAACTCTTCGCACTTTAGAAGGATGCCTGGTTTTCATCATTCAAGAAAGTCAAGTATGTGTGATACTTTCTCCCACTGGGACGCCCCTTATGAGGGAGACAGGGAAGATTCTGGAGATGACGTGACACCAGAAGAATGGGTGGCACCCTCTGCAAGCGTGGATCACCGTCCACAGAGAACCAGGAGAAAGCCTACTCGTCTCATCGAAGAAATGGGCTGAGAACGCAACTGACTGTTTAGTGACGGGAGGGTGTGGTGTCGTCACCATTGTATCGAAGAGAGGAACAGTCCTCTCTCTTTGTTTTAGTTGTTGAGTGGGCTGCGCCCCACGTGACAGGAAGAGGAGGGGTTACCGCGCAGAGCGGCATTTAGGGTTGATGTAAAATAAAGCTAAGACGTGTTGCACCCCAGCTCTCGTGTCCGCCTCATTCTTAAGAGAGGGAACGCATGGGAGCGTGAGGAGGTCCACCTACAGGACACTACACTATGGAGGCCCATTAACTTGTAACATTACATTGTTGAATGTGCCTTACGGTATCAATCAAGCACTCTCTGACGAGTAAACAGTTACAATGTGTAATCTGTCAAGTGCTTATGCCACACCAGACATGTGTGGGAATTTGAGCCTTTGTATTGCGGCACACTGCAATAACAGTGAATTCCACTAAATGCACGTATGCTCACATATATGTATAATACACTTTCATATATAGGTGGAATACAGTACAGGTATGACTGTCCAATATATATTGCGCAATGGGTCTACAATCTCATATCCTCTATTTAAATGTGCGTTTTTTCTCGTAGGAGAAACTGAAATGCAAACCCTAAGTGGCTACTTAACAGCATAGTCATATATTTAACATGTGCATGTAGTAATATTCATATCTTTATGAATTACGAGTGCCAGAGCAAGGGGAGATAGAGAGCCTATTCATTCTTACAGCCGTTAAATAGGATGTGTGAGTTTTGAACACATTCAAATATAAAAGGAGATAAGAAGGCTTGTTTGGCCAAGTTAACCTTGCACAATAAATGTGTACGTGTTAAGTAGACTATTGAATGGCTATGCTGTCAGCAACAGCTCTGTACAAAAGTGCCAAATGGGCTATCCACAGGCCTAACACACTAAAAGATGATAGCATGTGTTAACAGAGAGTCACTGTTTTGTTTTAGAAAACAGCAGCAGATAAGTGTAACACTTTCAAAAGCTCAATCTCGTAGTTCAGAAAAATCTACGAACAGTGGGATCTTGGAGAAAGCCCTTTTACGTAAAGAGATACATCTAAAAAGTCCAGGAAACAATGCTTTAACTTTAAATGGCATAGCATAGTGAAAAGGATACTAGGGTTCTGCAAGTATGTACCAGGATAAGGAAAATGTGTCTAATACTAACGACTCCTCTTTGCATTAGCTTGAATAATGTGTTCTTATTTTTTGCATTTCGTTTCATTCATGCTTTCTTGATATATGCTTTGGCTTTAGTCTGGGACTTTGAATTGAGCAGTATACTTGAGATTACTTGGTATTGATCCATGGATAGGGTGTTGTGCTTTTCTCAAAAAGAATCGTGATCTATGCCCACGTAGGCCTGAACAAGGCTTTTGGTTTTGAACAGATGTTTTGTAGATTGGTTTGAATATAGAAATATGACTTGTACAGTATAAGAGGGTTGATTTGTTGGAACTATATGAATCATTAGCAAAAGAGATTATTGAGGGCCTTCATATTTGTAAAATAAATGTTTTTTTTACAACGTTAGTCTTTTTTGACTCAGGTACGTTGATAAGATGCTAACTAATGAGAAATGGTTATGTTAAGCAGTATGCCTCTCTTTCAATGAAACCTTTTTGTTTTGTTCTATTGCCTATCCCTTTATAAATGAGTGCATTGCAATATTATAATGAACATGTTGCAGATCCACTGAGTACCTGGTGAGGTGTAATCGTAGTATATGTGTATGTGGATTGGGGAGGGGCACACGCTTTGAGCACCCACGAGCTGAACAAACACAATCAATTAAACCTTTGTAGCAAAGCATAGATCACCATTGTTATCAGACAGGGGAGACGTTCTCCGAGCCAGTGCTCGATAGCTACCCTGTCGTGTGAAAAGGGAGCGAGTCTTACTACCATCTAAGTTGGGATTGGGGCGTCTTCCTCCTCCCCATTAGGGTCAGCGCCCTTAGTATAGCTTGGGTGGTCCTTTTTTAGAACCTATGACAATCTCTTGGGGACAAAGACTCCCATTCCAGAACAGAACTCCCAGTTCAAACCACCTTGTCTGAATATATGGATATGGAATAGACGTTTATGCCTCCCCAAGAACTGTATTTCATAAAAATCCTACTTAACCTCTCTTAGCTGCAGACAATGCTGAACACAGCCTGAATGCCCTGCACAACAAAAAAGGACACTTTCAGCTATCCAGGAGATATGTATAAGATGAGGACGGATTGTAAAGTAGAAGGAAACTGCTATGGAGGCAGGTGAACTGTTACGCAGATGCAAGCCTCTGCAGTATTCACATCCTGGTGGGGTGGAGCCACGTTGGGCTGCGGAACCAGTGGAAGCCATGGGGAGGAATAAGATGCTAACCGAACGCCTGCAGCTTGGCACTCTACCTGACCGAGAAGGCCAGGTGGGAACAGGAGCGGCGATGGAGAGATCTCAATTCCGTCTGATGGCGCGACCATGTGAATGTGGTAGCCTGGAAGGCTGGCAACGGATGCTGAGACCAGATCGTACCACAGAGCTTGGACCCCCTGGCTCTGTGCACATTGGACAGTGGTTTCTGAGATGCATAGCCAATGACGTTTCATGAACCTGAGAAACCTGATGAAAAACCTACCGCTGCAAGGTACGAACATTGTAAATAACGATTGCAAAGCATATCAAGGTTACGGGAGCCTGAGAAACCAGAGTGTATAAACCCTATGGAAAGGAGATGGATAGAAATACAAACAGTGTAACTAATGAATGTGGAAGCTATCCAGGTTACAAGAGCCTGAGCAACCCGAGTGTGCAACACCCATGTGAAAGAGGGAGTGCGAGTGAGACATATACTGTACAAAACTGCTGCAACAGCTATTCAGGTTGCGGGAGCCTGATGCTGTTAGATTTAAGAAAGCCATATTTTCTTGGACGTCATTGAAACCTCATTACCAGTAACTATCTTGGATGGAAAACCATCACTCCATAGAACTCTCTCCAGGAACTGTAAAACAGCAGGGATTGCTATGCCGCTTAATGTCACCTTAAATTCGAGCCATTTGGAATAGAAATCAGTGACCACCACAATAAACCTGGTTCCCACCTTGGAAATGACAATGGGTCCAAGCAGATCAAGGACAACCTACTCGAATGGGCCCTTGGGAAATGGATGGAGCCCCAATGATTCTTGTCCCACTTGAAGCACCTGATCACTCTCATTTCAGAACTTTCACCAGTCACTTCTCCACACCGTAATCCTTTCCTGGCCACCAACATTCCCTTTGAAGTGTGCCTTTGGTTTTGTTGTGGCCGAGGTAGCCTTTGTGACCTTGCAAAACCGGCTTCATTGGCAAACACATTGTAGGAACTATACATTCGGCTCTCGCAAGCATGTTGCCTTCTAGATCAAATTCATCCGTATCCTTTTGAATTCCTCAAGTTGCTCTGCATGCACAGCCCGTCCCTTCACCTATCCCTTAGATACCCCATATTGCATACTCTTAAAAAAAAACGATTATATCAAAGACCTATTTCGAAAGACCGCTCTGTACTCGCACAGAGCGCTCTTTCTAAATTAAACTGTCACGCCCCTGCCACAGACAAGTGTAGGGGCTAACGGGCTGACCAGGATCAGGAAGCAGCATTGGGGGGTTGTGTGTCTGTGTGTGTTTTGTTTTGGGGGAGTCTTGGGTGGAGAGGGCGGGGCAGGGGCAGAGGGAGGGGAATTCGGGGGAAGCCACATAGTCTTTTTGTTTTTTGTAGGCCGCCTAAAACCGGCTGAACAAAATCAGTCTTTTGGTTAGGTGACCTACAAAAAGCAAAAATAAGACATCGAACTATTGGCACAACCAGGGTTAGCTTAGATTCTGGATAGCTGCCAGCAGATTTCTTTCTGTTCTGATACAAATGCCACTCAGCACATGTCCAGGATATTATATTCCCTGGAGCCTGAATCTGCACTTCTCAAAATTGGGGACCAAACCTGCCTTACCGAACATATTCAGCACCCCTCTCAATCTGTCAAACTCCTGATGATCGTAACTAAACATTTGAATATCATCCAGATAACAAATAATTCAATTTTCATTCCCAAAAGACCTGAACATCAACTCCTGGAATATCCTAGCTGCCGAAACTAGCCCAATGTGTATGAACCTAAGTTGAAAGAGCACAAATGGAGTGATCCGCACAGTTGGGAACACTGAGTTGTCATGCAGCTACAGCTGATGAGATGCAGCTAATAGGTCAATTGCGGAGAATAACTGCTCTATCTGCTGTGTATACAATTTCATTTATAATTTGAGGAGGAAACCATTTCTCTATAACTTGGATCTTCATCATATTTCTCAAATCTACACACAGCCTCAGAGACATTTGGCTTTCTAACTACCACAGTCATAGAAATCCATTCAGCTGCCTCCACAGGGTTTATCACCCCTTTATTCTGTATGCATATTAGATCCTGTTTTACTTAATGTCTAAGACTTACAGCAGTGTTCCTCATCTCAAGGCAATGGGCACTGCTCCTCTCTTAAGGTGGATTTCATGACAGAAACCTTTTAACAACCCCAGCCGTTCTGCAAACACTTTCAGACACCAGGCTAATGTCTGTCTCCTACTGTGCAAATTACCGTTCTTTGTTGGGTAACACCTACACCTGTAAAAACCTGCTTAGGATCATTAGGGCTTAGTATAATACACACTTCCCCCCTGTAGTAGCCAACAAAAGTGGCACAGGCATGGATTTTAAATGCCCTACCTGTGAATACCACTTTAACACCAAACTCCCCAATGATTTCTATGGATTTTTGTCCACATGTATTAGGAGAAAAGTCTGTATTCATGAGAGGAAAATGCCTGAACGTTAACTTCCAACATTTACTATTTACAATTGTGTTTACTGATCCAGAGTCAACCAGTAAGGACGCCTCTATACCGTGGACCTGAAATGTGGCATATGGTTTCTTCTTTTGTGCGTTGGCATGCACCCTGACACCAAACGTGCCACATCTGTGCACTCCACAGCTTCAGACACTTTTTTAATGGCCAGCCTACTAAAATACAGGAATCAGTGTGCAGAGTGTCGTTTGCGCCCACACTCATATTTTTTCACCAGAAACATCTGCATTCAAATCATGTGCCACCTTGATTACCCCTGAAACCGCCCCAACATTTTAGTTTTCTAATGATGACTTCCAAGCTGGAGGTTTCTTTTCCCGCACCATGACCTTGTTGAGCTTACTAAACTTTTCTTCCACCCTCTTCTTAACCTCTCTCTTGACAGTCTCAATGTCCTTCTTGAGAACATTGCTGCACTTCAATGAGTGTTTAAAGCGCTTACCTGCTTTTTATAACTTCATCCAATTAGGGATTTGCACTCAGTCATAACTCATCCCTAATGTTCACTGTTACGCTTAATAGGAAACTGGCCGCTAATGCTCTCATCATGTTGCTCTTTCCTGAAACCAGAGGCGGATGCCAAGCCACATAGTGGTGTGATATACTACTCAATGCTCTTTCCCACAATACTGTTCTAATATTAAATCAAGCCTTGGATTGTAATGAAGATCACGTTTTCCTCATACATATCTAATAAGATTTCAAGATCTTGTCCATCAACATCTAGGTCCTCCACCAAGTCTGGGAAATGTTTCACAACCTGCTGCCACCTTATGTTAAGGCAAAGAAACATCAAAGCTTTCTTCCTTTCCACACTGAAAGACAGCCCATAAACAGCATGCACACATATCGCAGAATTATTTCGTTCCAGACTGCCCACATTACTTAGCGCTTCCGGTGAACTGGTAGGAAAAATGAATGGTATAAATTGCTGCTGGCAAATATTTGTACTGCATGTCCTCAGAAACGGAGTTTCTCTTCGCAGCACTCTCTCCGAATGTAGCTTTGCCCACTGCAGCCTTGAGGCAGTCACCCTTGGTTTCTCCAGAGTTATTAACGGAAAAACCAATGTGGCAGTGGCTGGTTTTCCTGGTGATAAAAGGTTCAGTGTGCACAAAACTTCTTTCTAAGATCGGTTTCTTCACATGTCGAGTGTGCACCAGTGCGTTTTTGCTTTCCACACATACCTCAGCCGGTGCCGCAATGGGGCAGAGTGCAAGCCTTTAGCTCTGATGGATTAATGTGTGCATGTCAATTCATTTGATTTGTTACTGTCAAATGCAGCTGGCCCCAAAACACAAAAAAAGTACTGTCAATGACCATCCTGCTCTTAGTTTAAATCCCTGTGGTTCTCACTGAATTGTATCTAGGCTTAGAGTCACCACTTCCAGGACCACTCAGTTATAGACAGGGGCGGACTGGCAAGGGGGGCAAAGGGGCAATTGCCACAGGGGCGTCATTTCACCAAAATGCCAGGGGTAGCAGAAGTGACATCACACAGCACTTGACCTATGATGACATCACATGAATTGATGTCATTTGACCCCGCCCCAAGTGACATCCCAGGAATTGATGGCACACAACCTTTCACCCCTTCACAAAACAGGAAGTGGGATCACATAGCATTGTTCCTCAATACACTAAGAAAAATAAGGTTATATCACATCACTTTAATATGATATATATTTCGTACAAGAATGAATCAACATATCAGTGTGTATAGGTACATATCCCCAAATGACTGTGAATGTAAGCATATGTCCAACACAACAACCTGGACTATTGTACATCACTCGGAATAAACTGTAAATAGACATCTCAAAGAGGCCTAAACCCCAAAGTGTGGACCACCAGTGCCTTCCAAGTGTCTGCCCACAGACTAGAAATAGCAACTGACCAACACAAGTTCAACTAGAAAAACGATGGTCTGGAGGGTTGCCCAGAGCTGTGCCAGTGGTTATGAATGATGTGAAACCTTCCAGCCATCACCTTTTTGCTTTGCTTATTTGGTAAGTAACGCACTGTTTTTTTGTTAGACGGGAGATAAAGGGGAAGGATGGGTTGCAGGTCACAGTAATTGTAGGCTTTTTTTATTTTAAAATAAAAACAGCAGCATCAACAGCGCCATGATATTAACCCTAGAAAAGCCTGATGGACCTAAAGACCTAGACTACTCCTCACTGATGATGCCCAATGAGGTTAAAACATGTCTGGGGATGATTGTGGTATAGTGAAGAAGGGATGTGACCTAGCAGTTCGGGCTGGACTGCACCATTCTTTTGGGGTTTGAATATGGTCTTCCCCCTCCTGTAGTGATTTGGCAGGCTGAACAATGATGATCTGGAGGGTTGCCAAGAGCTGTTTCAGTGGTTATAAATGAGATTTGACACCTTTCAGCTATCACCTTTCTGTTTTGCTTATTTGGTAAGTAACCCGCATTTCGTTTTGTTAGATGGGATGCCCAATGAGGCTGGAACATGTATGGGGATGCTTGTGGTCTCATGCAGAGGGGATGTGACCTAACAGTTTGGGCTGGAGTGCCCTTTTTGTGGTGGGACCAAGCATGATTTGCATATGGTCATTCCCCTTCTGTAGTGGCTTGGCAGGCTGAGAAACACTGGTCTGGAGGGTTGCCCAAAGCTCTGCCAGTGGTTATGGATGATTTGAACCCTCCAACAACCGCATTTCTGTTTTGCTTATTGGGTAAGTAACCCACAGTTTATTTGTTAGATGGGAGACGGGGGTAGGATGTGTTGCAGGGCACAATAATTTCCGTTTTGTTTTTAAAATTTTAATTGTACACAGTAGCTGAAGCTCCATGACATCACCTGTAGAAAAAGGCCCATTTTATTATTTTCTTTGGTCCTTTATATCTTGCTTAATGCCAGCCTCCTCCTGCTTCTAAGCACTAGAAAAGGAGCTGAACCCATGTTACACTGCACCCTCTTGTTCCCAAAGCAAGTATGTTGCCACTGAGCAAGCCTTCCAAACACATACTTTTTTGCTTGAGGAAGCAACAGATGGAATACTTCGAAGGTGGAGGGCAACTTCATGTAAATTAATTATCTCACCTTGCGTTTATCTACAGTGTGCCTGGGTGAGGGTGAGGACCCTCAGCCTCGAACCAACAACACCCTTTTCAAGGACGCGGTCAAAGAGGCCGCCCGAGACAATTCCAACAACACCATAGGCGAACAAGACAATGGATGCCATAAGGGAACCAGTCATGGTGATACCAATCTTCAACCTCAGTGAACACATTCTAAGCCATGTAGAAACAAGTGTTTTAAGAAAAGGCTTGAGTTTTATTCCGACCACTCCTGTGAACAGATTCCAAACAGAAGTTGAACTACAAAAGTTTTTCAGAACCATCAGACTCATATTCTTCTTCAACGAAAAACCAGAAAAAGACCCTCCCAAATCGACAGGTCTAAGACCACCCTCGACTTTTACACCCCTGAGGCCTGAAATCCTAGCCTTCGAAAATCGAATTGTTTCTGAAACCAACAAACTTTTTGATGGAAACATCACATATCCGGACAACCTCAACAAGAATGAACGCCTGGCCCTTAAGAACCTTGAGTGTAACCACGATTTCTTGATCAAACCAGCCGACAAAGGTGGCGGCATCGTTTTATGGGCAAAGTCTCTATACAACACTGAAGTACAGAAACACCTGGCTAATACCAAATTCTATCGACAAATACCCATCGATCCAACTACGAGACTCACCAATGAAATAGAAAGCCTAATGTGTCACGCATTTCAAGAAGGTTGGATCGTCGACGAAGAAAAACTCTTCCTAACAAATCGTCACCCCATCCTTCCAGCATTCTATCTATTACTGTAACGCTCACCTGATTCCCACGGAGGCGCTGGTCTTGGCAGGGTGGTAACTGTATCTTGAAAAGTGAAGTGCAGGACTCGATTGGCTTCCGGGGCTGGGCCTCTTCGCACTGTGTGTCTAACTCGAAGAGTAAGATGTCTGCAGGTGAAAGAATATGGGGTTAATGACCTGGGATTGTCGGGTGTCTCTCTCTCTCCTCCTCTCACTTTTCCGTGGAGCCCCAAGGTCAACGTGCTCACCTTAGATAGGTGAATGCTGGACTCTCCATCTGCGTCTGGTGCAGGGTGCCATTACCAGTTCCTTCACTGGGTTGAAACGTAGGCCTCTTGACTTCAGAGGATTGCTAACCGTCGTTAACTGCACGAACGGTGAGTTTCCGGGCACCTTTAATGTCCTTACAGTCTTTAGGTGCGTGGGCACGTTAGTATGGAATAGGGCTCTGTATAATGTTCTTTTCAAATGGTGCCTTTTGTCTTGCTGGGCTCTTGAGGCGGAAGATGGTGGTTTGAAGAGAGCCGGAGTTCTAGCCAGCACATAGGAATGAAGCGCTTGGGAGTGCGTAAGTAAGTGCCTGTTGCCTGCTTTCGAAATGCACTCCAACTGTCTATGAGTTCGGATGCTGAAGAGACTCTGGAAAACGCCGGGGTATTTGCAGGCGCCTAATTGTGGAGGGCGCGATGGCGCGTGAGTAAATAGCCTGCCTAATGTCTCTCCTTTTCTCTTTCAGGTGCAGGAATGCAGCGTTGAAGAAAACCGGAATTCGAGGGGTGCCGGTAAGTAAATTCCCCACAGGAATAATTATGCTTTTGTCTTCACAGGCTTTTATAATGGCGGAGGAGCAGCGCGAAGAGTTGGTAACTGCCGATGGATCAGGTGAGGAAAGCGCTGCGAGTGAAGGTTGCTGTGCTAACCTGTTGTTTCTTTGTCTTTGCAGGTGCTTCTGAAGGCTGGATACAAGAAAGGTAAGCTTTTGTTCTCACAGGTTCAGGATCGGAAGAATGAAGACTGGAACCGACACGGTGAGCGTTCTGCTCCAGATGCAGAATAACGCGAAGCACGTTGCATCAATCGGGTGTGGTTTAAATAGCCTTGGAGTGATGAGGCGTCTTCCTCCACTGCCTTGCCCAGGAAAGAAAAGAGTTCCTGTTCTAGAAGAGTTCCAGTGTTGTATCCAGGGAGTGGAGCCTGCCCCACCCAAGTAAGAAACTAGTCCCGGCTCGTAGAGGATTCCCATATGGCTGGTAAGTAAGCAGCATGGTCTGCTGCAGGTAAGTCCACCCAAGCATCTTTATACATGTTATGAGCCCGGCGCTTCCAGTGCCGGGACCAGTGATTTTGATGAGCCTGGTGCCACCGGCGCCAGGACAAGGTCCAAAAGGTCCCAATGGGGACCGGCTGGTGCCTAGGATGAAGGTTAGAGGCCTGCTTCCAATGACGTTGGGCTGGTCCTAGCCCCTTGGAAGCAGTGATCATGACAGCACCCCCCCTCAAGGCCCCTCCCAAGCGCGTCTTCTCCGGGGGTTTTGGCTTGTCGGGGTGATTTAGATGGAATTTCTTGACCAGACGAGGTGCATGGACATGTTCTGAGGGTTCCCAAGACCTTTCCTGGGGGCCGTATCCTTTCCAATCAACCAGGTAGTATAACTTAGATTTGGAGATTTTGGAGTCTAGGATGTTCTTTACTTCGAACTCAAGTTCTCCATCCACTAGAACAGGTTCTGGGAGTTTGGTCAGTCGGGTTTCTGGTTGTACTGGTTTTAGTAGGGAGACATGGAATACTGGATGTATTTTCATATGAGAAGGCAATTCCAATTTGACAGCCACCGGATTAATTATGGCAGAGATGAGATAGGGTCCTAGGTATCTCGGGATGAAAGTGCGGGGTCCTTTTAGAGGCAGGTGCTTAGTGGATAACCAGACCTGATCTCCCACAGAGTAGTGAGGGGCCTCTTTACGGTGTAGATTCGCTCCTTTTTTGTATAGTGCTTTAGCTCTTTGCAGATGGGCAGTGGCTTCTTTAAAAGCATGAGTGATCACCGAGTGCAAGTGATCCACAGCAGGTGTTTCGAGTTTTTGGGGAGGATCCAGGTTAGAGGTCCTAGGATGGGTTCCGTATAACAGGAAGAAGGGAGTCTTCCCGGTTCCAGAATGGATCGAATTGTTATAAGCATATTCAGCGATCCAAAGGATGTCCTTCCAAGGGTTTTCAGTTTGTTGGAGCATGCAACGTAAATATTGCTCCAGAGTTTGATTTGTCCTCTCGGTTTGTCCGTCAGTTTGGGGATGGTGACTAGTTGAAAGTCTCACATCAATCTGGGCTAAGCGACAGCAACTTCGCCAAAAGTGGGAGATGAATTGACTTCCTCTATCGGAGACCAAAACCGAGGGAAAACCGTGTAACCGAACAATGTTTTCTAGGAATTCTCGGGCTAACACTGAAGCTGAAGGTAGGCCCTTTAGGGGAATGAAGTGAGCCATCTTGGAGAATAGATCCACGACTACTAAACTGGTATTATACCCTGAGCACGGAGGTAAGTCAGTGATGAAATCCATGGACAGGGTATGCCATGGACAGGGAGGGATGTCAAGCGGGTGTAAGAGGCCGGCTGGTTTCTCCTTCTGGCTTTTATTCTGAGCACACACACCGCAGGAGATTAAAAAGTCTCTAATGTCCTTCTTCCATGATGGCCACCAGAAATGTCTTTTGACCTTTTCCATGGTTTTGGTAATGCCAGGGTGGCCCTCCATTAATGAGTCATGATAACAGGAGATTACCTGTTTTTATATTTTCTCACAGGGCAAGTACAATCGTCCTCGGAAATATGGTAGGTCTTGATCCACTGAGAAGTCCTTCCCCTTGAGTTGCCAGTCGTGTAATTCTGCCGGAGTTAGGAGTGATTTGACCGTTGTCTCGATGTCTTCAAGGGATTGAGCGCTGACCAAACCCAAAACTCTTTGTTCAGGGATTATGGGTATTGGTTCAGGATTGGTCAAGTGTTCATCTATTCCCATCCGGGAGAGGGCAACTGCTTTTCCGTTTTTACTGCCTGGTCGATAAGTAATTATAAAGTCAAACTCAGCCAAAAACAGAGCCCAGCGGAGCTGCCTGGAAGACTGAGCTTTGGCCATCTTCAGATATTGTAAGTTGCAGTGATCTGTCATTACTGTGACTGTGTGTCTGGCTCCCAAAAGGTAATGCCGCCAGGCCTTAAAGGCCGATCTGATAGCTAGAAGTTCCTTGTCTGTAATAGTATAGTTGATCTCGGGAGCCAAGAATTTGCGGGACCAAAAGGCTACAGGATGTAATTGGTGTGTAACTGGATCCCTTTGTGATAAAACTGCCCCCATAGCAAGACTAGAAGCATCTGTTTCAACGATGTAGGGGAGTTCTGGGCGGGGATGTTTCAGAACAGGTGCAGAGATGCATTTAGCTTTTAAGTCTTGGAAAGCTTGTTCCGCCTCTGTAGACCACTCAAAACGTTTGTTTTTCTTTAACAGAGCGGTGATGGGCTGGACTATTCGAGAGAATTCGGGAATGAACCTGCGGTAAAAGTTAGCGAAGCCTAACATGCTTTGAACTCCTTTTACAGAGGTTGGTGAAGGCCACTTGATGATTGCATCGACCTTTTTTGAATCCATATGGACTCCGTTAGGCGACAGTATGAATCCCAGGAATTCAACTTCAGTTACGTTGAAAACGCATTTTTCAAGCTTAGCAAAAAGGTTATGTTGACGCAATCTCTCGAGGACCTCTTTAACGTGTTTCCGATGTTCCTCTTCAGATGGTGAATAGACGAGGATGTCGTCAATATAGACAACTACACACACATCTATGAGTTCTCTGAGGACGTCATTCATAAAATACTGGAAGGCGGCCGGAGCGTTGCATAGTCCAAAGGGCATAACTTGATATTCAAACAGCCCATACTTGGTGCGGAAGGCCGTCTTCCATTCATCGCCCTCTTTTACTCGTACCAAATTGTAGGCTCCTCTGAGATCCAACTTTGTATATATACATGCGTTTTTGACTTGGTCCAGGAGTTCAGGGATCAAAGGCAACGGGTATCTGTTTTTAACGGTGATTTGGTTCAGGGCGCGGTAATCCATACAAGTTCTAAGGTCTCCTTCCTTTTTCGGAACGAAGAACAAAGCCGAAGAAGCTGGGGATCTTGAAGGACGGATAAACCCGTTAGCTAGGTATTGGTCCAGATATTGTCTGAGGTGGAGATTCTCTGGCTCGGTGAGGGCATAAATCCTACTGCAAGGAGGAGTAGATCCGGGTATCAGGTCTATTTGACAGTCGTAAGACCTATGAGGAGGCAGGGAGTTAGCTTGGTCCTTCTGAAAGACGTCTTGGAATTCCTGGTATTCAGGAGGTAGTTGGGGAACCTCAGAAGAGATTGCTGCCAGTGAAACGTCGGGCCGAGGATAACAAGTGGGGATACATTCAGGAAACTGAACCGTCTTTGCTCGCCAATCGATCTGAGGATTGTGCTTCTCTAACCAAGGAATTCCTAGAATGATCTGGAACTGAGGGGCCTTGATCACATCGAACACGATTTTCTCCCGGTGTCCATCTTGGCTCACTAACGTCACTTCCTGGGTGGTGTGAGTTACTGGTCCGGAGGCTATCTCCGTGCCATCCACTGTAGTAATGACGTCTTTTACTGCCTTAGGACAAAGAGGTAGATTCATCCTTGATACCATTTCACGGTCCACATAATTGCCGATTGCTCCGCTGTCGATGTAAGCTTCAATTGCATGCAAACGATCCGGACGTTCAGGGCTAATGAGGACCATAGGCACCACGAAATGCGAGGTCACGGAACAGATTTTAACGCTCGGCAAGAGGACCTCTACACTTGTCGGGCTAGGTCGTTTCCCTGCTCAGAATTTGTGGTACAGGTAACTGCAGCTCCTACAGCCTTCTTAGCTGGTTTCACTGGACAGTCTCGAAGAAAGTGCCCCGAGTTTCTGCAATAGAGGCATAATTGCAGCTGTCTTCTCCTTTCTCGCTCTTTTTGGGTTAATGGTCCTTTCATGCCCCCTATTTGCATGGGTTCCATGGTGTCAACTCCCCTAGCTAAGGTCTGCGGTTTGGAAAACACTCGGGTATCAAATTTGGAACGATCAGCCTTCCTGTTCTGTAATCTGTGGTCCAATTGAACAACTAGGTCAATATAGTCTGAGCAGTCTTGTGGAGGATTCACAACTTGAGCTAACACATCCTTGAGCTCTCCACGCAGGCCTCTGTAGAAAAGCGTAATTCTCTTATCCTCAGGCCATTGAGTTTCCACTATAAGTCTGTTGAATGATGCGATGTAAGTCAAAAGGTCTTGATTACCCTGTCGTAACGAAAGGAATTCATTGTCCAAGGCCTGCCCGTGTGAATGTCTTGCGAACAGTTTCTCCATGCTGGACTGGAAAGCCTGGAAATTATGAAGAACCGGATCATCCTGAGTGACTAAAGGGATAGACCAATCTGCGGCACTGCCACTGAGATAAGAAAGCACGAAGGCCACCTTGGCCTGATCTGTTGGGAAGGCTGCTGGCCTACATAAGAAGTGTAAGCGGCACTGGTTAATGAACACTGCAAATCTCTTTGGGTCACCAGAAAAGCGTTCGGGCGGAGCCAAGGGCACATTACCGGGTAGATTGATTTGCACTGGGTTTGTGGAGGATGCTGAAGGATAGTTTCCTCCTGAAGCGGGCAGAGGTGTTTGTCCTGCCTGCGTTTGTAGCAATTGCCTAGCGAGGTCATCTGTTCGCTCCTTGGATATAATCAGCTCTCTTCTTAGAGCGTTCGTTTCCTGACGAGCTGCATGTACTTCCGCTTTTAGTTCCCCAAGTAACTGGGCCAATTGATCGGTATCTGTGGTTTCCATTGCGCCTGGGTAGGAGTTTTGCGGTGGGCTTCGCGTTCTGTAACGCTCACCTGATTCCCACAGAGGCGCTGGTCTTGGCAGAGTGGTAACTGTACCTTGAAAAGTGAAGTGCAGGACTCGATTGGCTTCCGGGGCTGGGCCTCTTCGCACTGTGTGTCTAGCTCGAAGAGTAAGATGTCTGCAGGTGAAAGAATATGGAGTTAATGACCTGGGATTGTCGGGTGTCTCTCTCTCTCCCCCTCTCACTTTTCCGTGGAGCCCCAAGGTCAAAGTGCTCACCTTAGATAGGTGAATGCTGGACTCTCCATCTGCGTCTGGTGCAGGGTGCCGTTACCAGTTCCTTCACTGGGTTGAAAAGTAGGTCTCTTGACTTCAGAGGATTGCTAACCGTCGTTAACTGCACGAACGGTGAGTTTCCGGGCACCTTTAATGTCCTTACAGTCTTTAGGTGCGTGGGCACGTTAGTATTGAATAGGGCTCTGTATAATGTTCTTTTCAAATGGTGCCTTTTGTCTTGCATGGCTCTTGAGGCGGAAGATGGTGGTTTGAAGAGAGCCGGAGTTCGAGCCAGCGCATAGGAATGAAGCGCTTGGGAGTGCGTAAGTAAGTGCCTGTTGCCTGCTTTCGAAATGCACTCCAACTGTCTCTTTTCTTTTGCAGGTATGAGTTTGGATGCTGAAGAGACTCTGGAAAACGCCGGGGTATTTGCAGGCGCCTAATTGTGGAGGGCGCGATGGCGCGTGAGTAAATAGCCTGCCTAATGTCTCTCCTTTTCTCTTTCAGGTGCAGGAATGCAGCGTTGAAGAAAACCGGAATTCGAGGGGTGCCGGTAAGTAAATTCCCCACAGGAATAATTATGCTTTTGTCTTCACAGGCTTTTATAATGGCGGAGGAGCAGCGCGAAGAGTTGGTAACTGCCGATGGATCAGGTGAGGAAAGCGCTGCGAGTGAAGGTTGCTGTGCTAACCTGTTGTTTCTTTGTCTTTGCAGGTGCTTCTGAAGGCTGGATACAAGAAAGGTAAGCTTTTGTTCTCACAGGTTCAGGATCGGAAGAATGAAGACTGGAACCGACACGGTGAGCGTTCTGCTGCAGATGCAGAATAACGCGAAGCACGTTGCATCAATCGGGTGTGGTTTAAATAGCCTTGGAGTGATGAGGCGTCTTCCTCCACTGCCTCGCCCAGGAAAGAAAAGAGTTCCTGTTCTAGAAGAGTTCCAGTGTTGTATCCAGGGAGTGGAGCCTGCCCCACCCAGGTAAGAAACTAGTCCCGGCTCGTAGAGGATTCCCATATGGCTGGTAAGTAAGCAGCATGGTCTGCTGCAGGTAAGTCCACCCAAGCATCTTTATACATGTTATACGCTTCCAGTGCCGGGACCAGTGATTTTGATGAGCCTGGTGCCACCGGCGCCAGGACAAGGTCCAAAAGGTCCCAATGGGGACCGGCTGGTGCCTAGGATGAAGTTTAGAGGCCTGCTTCCAAGGACGTTGGGCTGGTCCTAGCCCCTTGGAAGCAGTGATCATGACAATTACCCAAGATACACAAAAACGAAAAGAATCCACCTGGCCGACCAATTGTAGCCGGCATAGGATCTGTTCTAGAACCCCTATCCATCTACATAGACTTCTTTCTACGCCCATTCATCAGCGAAATGAAATCCTATGTTCAAGACACAACATCAACCATCAAAAAACTAGACAGCCTTCTGGTCAATGAAGATGATCTTTTGGTCACCCTAGACGTCGAAACACTTTACACAAGTATTCCTCAACGCGAATGCATAGACGTCCTCGCCACCTACCTAGACAAGAGAACCAACATGGAACCACCAACGGCCTTTTTACTTGAATGCATTCAGATCGCTTTGACGGAAAATTATTTCATTTTAGAAACATAATTTTATCAACAATGCCACGGCAAGTCTATGGGAACAACTTTCGCACCGGACATAGCGAATCTATTCATGGATCATTTCGAAGCCAATTCCATTTTTGATACCAACAACCCTTACAAAGAACAGATAGGCTTTTGGATCCGATACATAGATGATGTCCTGATGACATGGAAAGGTAACGACACTGAACTACGAGATTTTTTCACCTGGCTCAACAACAAAGATGCCTGCATTAAGTTCACCATTCAATCAGACAAAAAGTCCATCCCCTTTCTAGATTTGACCATCTACAAAACCACAACTAATACCTTGGCTACCACCCTCTACCGCAAACCAACTGCAAAAAATACCCTTTTGGACTTTCACAGTTTTCATCCAGCAGCTCTTAAAGAAAACCTACCCTTTGGCCAATTTCTACGCCTTAGACGCAACTGCACTACCCGAGAAGATTTTGACACAACCAGCAAAGACCTCTCAGTTAGACTAAAAGAAAGAGGCTACCCCAGCCATATCATTCGTCAAGCACAAAAACGAGCAAAAAACAAAAGCAGAGAATCATGCCTCACCCCTACCCACCAGAACCCTGTGAGGACAAACTCACCTGCGTGACTACCTTCTCACCTTTGAGCACCCAAATAAGAAAGACCATCCTTAAACATTGGAAAATCCTCCACACCGAATCTTTTGAACCCACAAAACCCCAGTTTGCTTTCAAGAAAAGTAGGAACCTAAAAGATTGGCTAGTCAATACATACACAGAACCCATCAAGCCATCTGAAAACACTCTGTGGAATCTACCTCCTGTCCAAGGCCACTACAAATGTGGATCATGCTCAGTGTGCTCTCTAACCAAAAACCTTAAATCCATCGATCTCAATGGTAAGACCTGGAACTTCGAATCTTTCACCAACTGCAAAAGCAAATGGACTGTGTATGCGATCCAATGCCCTGGTAAACTCTTGTACATCGGCAAATGCAAAAGAGAAATAAGACAGAGAATATGCGAGCATCGCTCATGTAACAAGAACAACATCCCCGACAAACTAATGGTCTCTCATTTTCAAGAAAAACACCACACCCACAATGACATATTTTGGTTTGTCCTACAAACAGCCAAAAACCCCTTCAGAGGCGGGAATAGAGACCTCTCACTTCGTAAATTAGAACAGCAATGGATTTTCCGCTTGAACTCAGTCAAACATGGCCTTAATGTAGCAATTGAATGGAATTTATTCTTTAAATAAATTCTCCATGTCAACCCCATCATTTTTTCACACTGCACCATGATCATGATTTGTTCATGTACCCAACTATTTTTGCTCAAATGCGCTATTCTTTCACCATCAGGTGTGTATTTTAAGGTACAAGCTCTCCTAGGCATCTGGCCTAGTCACCTTCAACCCAGCACTTTGCGACGATCTCATACAGACACCTGTATTTTCGTTTTTCACTCATTGCTAAATTGCATCATGTACCATTTATTGTACCAACTGCACACAGTTCTCATTTCCTGGATTCTCAAAACGTTTCCAATATATGTAATGTACTTTTCCAAACAAGTTATTATCTTGACTGCTGAATTAGGATGGCCTTTTTTGTCCTCTGCCAGCCCTAGTTGACCGCACCTGCAGTGACACACCACACCATATCATGCGCACTCACTACTTTTGCTAGTACCCTTTGCTACGCATGCTCCCTCCAAGACAACACGCGATCAGACTGCGCAGCCGTGCTCGTAGTTAGTGTCTACTAAAACTACCTGATCGCGCATGCGCTCTCCAGCGCATTTTGACAAAAGATACGTTACCTCCTACCGTACCCGGTCATTTCAGCACAGAGACCGCTCAGAGAAGGATCAAACCATTCATCAGGTAAGAAACTTAGCTAATCGATCTGCACATCAACCCTCACGGCCTACTGATCTTTCCAATTAAATAATTCTCGGATGATTTATTCACCAGACGCACCTTCCGCGTTTTTCCCCGTTCCATTTGACTTTGCTGCACGGAACTTTCTCTCGAACTTGCAATGACGATATGCTTGAGATATCACTGCCACCACATCAACTAGGTACAAACAGGAGTGTGATATGAGGTTAAACATCTTCAAATAGATATTTCGACCCCAACACATTACCAGCCGCCACCATGGTAATCTCACACACATCTCGCTTTCAATAAACAGCATTTTCTTGCAACTATATGCCACCACGTCACCTAGAACACAATAATTCAGCTCACGAATTAAACAGGTCTATGCAATCTGGTCACTCCCATTGATTCACCACTACATAAGGCACCCGGACAGCTTCCATCACCTTGCCACTAGCCAATCCGCCCGGTCAGTATTTCATTAGTCACTACCCCATTTCAAGACCACTAAGCTTGATCCTTCTCCACCTTATTTCCTAACAGCGATCATGGCTATTTTCCTTACCTGATCCAGACCTCTCTCTCACGGCATTCCATGCCAGTGAAAAGCTCCAGCAGCGTTGCTGGTCCACAGACCTGAAATTTAAGGTATGTCCACTCTTGACTATCTCTCAGTTCCTTATGATTTATCATAAACACCACGGCAACTAACTGCCACTTTTTCTCTGTAGAAATCTACCTACATAAGGCCCCACCATTTAAGGTGCCCTTTGATAACTTGTTCGTGCTCAACCGAAAACCAAAAATAGGTATGTCTCCATTATGCAGTTTCGATACAGTACTTAGTCTGTATGGTCATTTCCACCTTCTGATACAACTCCCACTTTCTTATGTGTCACTTGTTTCTTTAGGCGCCCACCAGCCCTAAAATGTGTCCTGATCACAGTTCGGACCCTTCATCTGTGAACATCCTCCACCCAGTGAAGGCTGACTTTTCCCCAAACTAGAAACACCTGCATATTATATGTGTCGACTGTAATATCATACTACCAAATTCTATGGTAGTATTTGGAACAATTACAATACACGTATGCTACTAACCCTCACCCAATCAAACTGTGATGCCAATAACAGTTTTTTATATATTTTTGATGTTTCTCCATTATAAGCCAAATAAGGCTCACATGCGACAGTTCTAATTTGTTTTTCTTGTGTTCTACTCTTTACAAATTTGTTTTTTTACACATATGTGTCTGAATTCTATGAATAAATGTTTTTTTCAAAAAACCTGCTTTAATAACCTTTGTGACTCTCACTAGCTAGTCCTTAAACACTAGCTTCCTGCATATCTAGACCTACCTACCTTATATGGTTGACCTTGGGTAGCTGTTGACTACTTCTCTTTCATAGATCTGTATCAGGTCACACAGTACCTAGGCAGGATTGGTGGCAGAAGCCACTCGGGCACATTCCTCTCATCAAAGGCCCAGTGGTTCACTTGATGTGCAAAGCAGACAACGAGAAACACTGATGAGATTTACATTCATGTTGTGCTGTCACTGAGTACTACAATCTGCTCTTACCCATTCCCAGCTAGCTAGATATAGCCCCTATACCCTTCATGTTGCTACAGTACAGGGTATGAGCTGCAGAGACAGCCCCAGCTCTGATCCCAACCATTCAGGCATTCTTCACTAATGGACTGACAACCTACTCGTGATGGCGGCTTCATCGATTTTCCTGCATCCCTGTTATTTATCCAAATAACGAGATCTAGATTCCAGCTGAAAAAAAGCTGTGGCATATTCAGCTGCTTTTTCAGGTGCAACACAGACATCTGCTCTTGGCACTGCCTCTATGTCCAGTGGCCCAGGGGTAGCAATGACAGGTGTAGGGGTAGTAGAGGTGGAGCCAGGAGTAGCAAGTGCTACCCCTGGCAACCCCCAAATGATGTCCCTGAATTGCCACCAAGGCTGTCTGGACTGTTTCCCATGTGCCAGATCACCAAAAGGGTCAAACAAATTGAAAAAGATGAAATTCTTCGGAATATAGCCTACCACAAGGGAAATGGGTGCTGCCAACCCTGCTCAGATTCTGTGTGAATGGGGCGAGGCATTTGGCTTGATGTCAGCAATGTTGTAAATGTGCCTGGATGGCCCACACACATTGACCTCTACATTGAGTCAGAGGGAGAGGACTCTAGGCTGCAAGGGCATGTCCATACCTCCCAGCGGCAATGTATGCATTTAAATAACAGATTCTGGTGCCGAGTGGTAATGTTGGTACCAGTGCTCCTCAAACACCATTGCTCTATTACAATCCACAGCAGCCTATCACCAAACTATTTGCTAGGAAAGTAAGGTTCCACATCGTATTAGAGTTTGTCCTTGGTTTGATTCTGTATGAATACTTTCCCTTTGTTCTGGTAAATGACTTGCTCATCAGTGGGTTCCTGGAAAAAGAGTTTAATAGCACCCTGAATAGCACACATGGATGTTACTTATGGTTATAGAAGACTACAAACTAAGGGGGGTCATACAGAGTTGGGTGGATTTTTTAATAACGCTGAAGAAAGTTACCAGCTCTGCCGGAGGTATTTCTGAAAATCCACCCTACCTAATGCTTACCACTGGCAGAGGTGGTATTTCTGCAGTGCCTCCAGTGCTAGTTCAGAAATACCACCTCTGATGCTGGTAATGTAAAAAGATGTTTAACATGTTTTTCAGCCGTTTTCAGCATCGCTGTTACAGGAGAAATGTATTATGTAAAGTAGTGGCTCAAATCACTACTCTATGCACAAAAGGTTAAATGCTGGATCTTTTATGCATTATATGGGTAAGGTGGTGAGAGGAGGCAATCAGAGAGGCCCACCTTTTTAGTCCCTAAACATGGCCCTTTGTAAAAACCTTTTTTTGCTCTATTGAAGAGAAGATAGCAAAATGAAACTCTGGTGCAGAGAGCAAAGTCAGACTGCTATCCACTTGCCCAATTAGTCCATCATCTCTCATAGGACAGTCCCCAAACAAAGGCTTCTTCTTTATAGTTGACCGTGCAGCCTGTACTCTGTTGTGGGACTTTCAACGGAGTGTAGGTACACCATTATCTTCATCTGGAGCTTAATGAATAGCCCTTGTTTTTCAACTTCTGAGTCACGTGTGAGGAGACCACGATATTATCCATTTTGACCTTTTCTTTACTGCTATTTTAATTAAGCTGGTTGTCATTAGTCCTCTTCACCTCTGGAGACTTGCTCACTTCACCTTGCATTGGCTTTTCGCATCTTTGATTGGCCAATACTTGGCGCTTGTAGATGTTTACTTCTTTGCTTAATCTAGGAGAAATATGTCTTACGTATATGGCTGATCTCCTTAACTCCCTCTGTGCCTTGCAATTATTCCTTGATGTGGCACCCTTGATCCCAGGCCAATAGGCTCTTCCTTGTTCCTAATGCAAAGCAGTTTTCCCAGAATCCTCTGACTCTGCAGCCCTGGCCTGTCCCTGAAGTAGCTTGCTTGATTTCAACACAAATCCAACGTCCATCTTTTTCTCATGGCTGCCTTAGCCAAATTATGTTTTCTTCTGCAGCAAGCTTCTATATGTCTCAGCTACCTTGCGTTTCTGTGTATGTACATTCACTTAATCTCTCCTCAGTTATTTATTTGGTGCATATGATTTCTTCGTATTCGATTATATGTTTCTCTTATCACTCCAGTTAGATCTTTATCCTTTAAGTATTTGAATATTGTTTCAGTGCGTATTTGTGTCTTTTCTTCATGATGTCACTCTGCCCTTGTCTGATTTCACTTCATGTCCAATGGTGTGTGCAGACATAATTCCACCCTTGCAGTGCGGGGGCACTGTAGGATATGTTTGTCTGAGTGCATATATTATCTCTCATACACTCAATGCGGTATTGGCTCTTCTCCTGCTGTTCTAATATGATGGAGGTGAGGGGGCGGGAGCTAGGGATGACGTGTCCATCTGCTCTTCGACACACCTTTCATCACTGTGCCCTATTTTCTGTAGAGGAAGCCTCACTCATATGGGATTATACTCCATAGTGTTACTCTACAAATAATCATAATTTTAACAATTTATGTAAAGCATACTGGTGAGGAAGCAGGATGACAATTTAGGGTCTTATGTTGTGGCGGTGGGCACTGTAAGGGACTCATGGTGGCAACAGTAAAGACAGAGACAATTGATCACAGTTCAAGTGTGTTTATTAAACTGTATTATGTGGGTTGGAAAAACACTTAATCTACATATAAATCTAAGATGGGAGCAAGCTACGAACATCAAATAATAATAAGGTAGTCCTACTGGAATCTTGTCAAAAAAAAAGGGCCTATACTAAAAAAAAAAATTGCCAATCCTTATAACTAAATACAAAAAGAGTGTGGGATAATGTACACAGGAAAGAAAGAAGTGTTCACAAATGATAAGTCAGAATGTGGTCAGGGTCTCCCTTCCCTACGTTTTGAGCACGGGACAAGGCAGGATTCCGGAGCATAGCACACACTCGAGCTTTCACAGCAAAAGACGATAGTTCCAGCTTCAGCTGTCAGGACCTTCGGTGGTCAAGCATATTTTCTACAAAAGTCTCTTGCCTCTGAGGACCTGATGTGGCCAAAATAACAAACAAAAGTTCCTTTTCGTATACACGTTTGGTGATGACTTTTCACCCCTGTATACCCCTCATCCTGGCTCAGATCCCCAAAAATTTCTCTGCGACATCCGGCCCTTCGATGGTTAACTCTCTTGCTTCCAATGGCCTGATAGTTTCAAAATAACAGACAACAAAAGTTCCTTTCCAATTGCACTTGAGGTGATGATTCTTCACCCCTGGGTCCCCCTCATCCGGGCTCAGACCCCTTTTGAATATCAGCCTCCCTCTGTCAGGTTCACTCTGGCTTATGTTCTCTGTTGCATTCACAGGTCGTGGGTGATGACTTTTCACCTTTGGATACCCCTCTTCCGGGTTCAGACCCTTCTTGACTGCTTGCCTCCCTCCGTCGGGTTCACTACGAATTTTCACAAATCAATTCCTCTTTTGGTCTTCACAAATCTTAATGTCTTTTTAAACAGTTCACCATGGACATCCCTCCGTCGGGTTCACTTTTGTCAAGCCACTTTTCATTGGGACTTTAGACTTTGCCTCCTTTTCATTGGCATCCCTCGGTCAGGTTTACTCTTGCCACTTCACAATTCCTTTTACTTTCTTCTGATGCAGGATTCAATTCCCTAACTTCTCAATGGTTTGTCGGTCAAAGACTTTCGACTGTACAGGGATTTTGCTAGACCCCTGTATGACCACTTTGACGCTTTCCTTGCGGCTCCCCTAGGGCGTTCGGGTATCAGTAGTTTCATTCAACACAGGATCAACCAGGATCTCTCGAGTGAGCACCCACGTGGTGCCCGACACCACTGCAGCTGGTTTTCCCTTAACAGTTTACAGTACTTTGAACTTTCCTCAATGTGCCACTTTGCGATTTTCATTCAACACAGTTCGGATTGTTATTAATTCTCCCCTCGACTCACTGGCTGTGATGAACCAACTGGCTTTCCTCGTATCGGGAGTCAAGGCCGGTACCACGGTAGCAGGTGCCTTTCTCTGTTCCGCTTATCAGCGTAGGAATGCTCTGTGTACCGCTGACATCTGCTGCAACACACTCTGGCTACTGTTTGTGGTATTACGATTCCTTCCACAGAGGCTTAGTCAGAAACGGCAAGGTCGCTTCTCCTCTCGTCAACCTCTCGGTAACTTCCCCCAGAATTTCTTTGTTTTTACTAGCCTTTCCAAAATTTTCATGGTGTGTGTGTGTTTGTGTGTTCTTTTTCCGGGTCATGGTAGATGTCTAGTCCCAGCTAATTAAAGGTGTTTCTTTTCCACAGGAGTGTTAGTGTCGGCAATTCTACGTTGTTACCCCCAGCTGGTTTGGCTAGCGGGAATAAACAAGATTTATTCTTGTTGATTGCAATTCCAGACAATCTGCAAAAATTGTCCAGCACGTCTACTACATGTTGTAGCTTCTCCTTGGGGTTCTGTAAATACAATAACATATCGGCAGCGTACATTGACACTATATGCCTCACCCCATGTATTGCGATTCCTGCCTCTTTGTATTCCTGCCACCGGAATGCCGCTATTGGTACCACTGAGATAATGTAAAGCATTGGAGACAGTGGACAGCCTTGCCTGGTACCTTTCTGTAACTCCCATCTGTGAGAGAAGATGCCCCCATTATAACTCTCGCCATAGGTTTAGTATAAATCAGTTTTACCCATCTCATATAATTTGGTCCAAAGCCCAATTTAACCATTGTTGCATAAAGCCAGTCCCAATTGACCAAATCGAATGGCTTCATCGCATCAAGCGAGGCCACCACACAGTGCTCTTTCCTGCCATCAGTACTATTAATAACGTGGTGTAACCTCTCTGTGTCCCAGGAAATGTTCCTACCTGGAACATATCCTGTTTGGTCAGGGTGTATGAGCTCTGTAATTACTCTCCTGAGCCTATTCGCTAGCACTGCAGCAAGAATGTTGCTGTCTTGATTCAATAGGGACAGGGGCCTGTAAGAGCCACAATCAACTGTTTTTTTTTATTGTTATGTTATGTTGTTTGGCATTTATGTAGCGCTCTATATATCTTTGGTATGACATCAAAGCGCTGGTAGGTTGAAAGCCCTCGGGGTCCGTAGTCCAAGTCAGTTGAGAGATTAAGGTCTCATAAGGTGATTGGGTGCATCAGTTATGTGTGCAGCTGATGCAACTGCCCGATGGTAGCTGCATCCTAGCATTAGGTGTAGAGGTATTGATATCAGTTGAATGTGTGCAGTCTGGAGGGTGGACACCAAGACTGGGTTCTGGCTGCGTTGGGTCTGTGTAGGACGCTTATGTGTGCAGCTAGGCCAGTTTGTCATGGGACATAGCTGCGTTTTAATAGGATGATGAGGCGATTATGGGGTAATGTTCATATGTGAGCAGCTTGACCAAAATTGATCGAGGGGTGTAGCTGCACTCTAATTGTGTGTTGGTGTAGAGAGTAAGCATAATGATATGGGAGGTGAGTGTTTGGGTGATGTTATGATCTAAGGAGTTCGCTATTCCGGATTTCAAGCGTGCGTTTGATTAGTAGTGACTTCATAAGCGTATTCAGTGGTGTCATTGCTCGGGATCTCATTGAGCATTTGTCATCGGGTTGCAAGGATTCATCCGCCTCAGATGGTCGTGGTCGGCATTACAGAAAGAGCCACGTTTTTAGAGCTTTGCGGAAGGTCATATAGATTTGGGCGTGTCGAATATGTGGGGGGAGTGAGTTCCACAGAGTTGATGCCAAGGTTGAGAAAGTGGATCATCAACCGATCCTGACAGAGTTAGAGGTAGGGATCACTAGAAGGAGGGCAGTGCCTGATCTTAGGGTGCAAAATGGGAGGTAGGGTTTTATCTTTTCTTGTATGTACATTGTGCTGGTCTTGTGCACTGCTCGGTGAGTGATGCATAGGGTCTTCAAAGTGGCCTTTCGTCCGACTGGGAGCCCGTGGAGGGTTCGGAGAGCTGGTGAGATGTGGTCTCTTTGACCCAGGATGAGGAGCAGTTTTGCAGAGTTTGTTGAGTTGGTATGTCGGAGCTCCTAGGTATGGGGAGTTGGCATAGTCCAGTCTCGACATCACAAGAGACATAACTGCGGCAAATCTGCTTGGGTAGGAGAGGTAGAGAAAAATGCGTCTGAGAAGTTCGAGGTGGTAGTGACAGCATTTTGCCACATTGTTGATCTGACGTGAGAGGGTTATGAAATGATATGATATGGCATTTATAATATGCCTATACACAAGTGTTTCAAGGCGCGATGAGGCAAGGGAGGGGGAACAGAGGAAAGACAGACAACGATCCTACTAGGCCAGGTGTCATTAAGATCATGCAAGTGCATGGGAAGGGGAAGGAGGAGAAGTGCGGGGCAAGGAGGAGAGAACAGTGCAGTACATGGGATAAGACAATAAACAAACAAGTAAAAGTACGGCCAGCAGGTGGCAAGTGAAAGGGTAAGTGCAGACGTCCGGTGTCAAGTGCTGGAGGTGGGACCGTAGGGATACAGAAAACAGTCACCAAGTGCAGGGTTTGCCAGGAAGGCAGTGCAGGAGTGTGACTGACAGGGGAGGGGACCTGGGCCCGAGATCAGAGGGTGGCCAGGTAACCAGGGCAGTTTCAGTGTCAGCCAGGAAATCAGCAAGGGAGAGGAGGAGAAAAAGCAGACACAAAGAGAAAGGTTTTGAGGTGCTTCCGGAACCGAAGATGATTCTCCTCAAGTTTCAGGGAGGCAGGGTGGCTGTTCCAGAGGGAGGCCCCAGCCGGAGAAAGATCTACCACTAATTTGTTGCTTGGAGAAGCGACTGATCCTGAGGGAATAGGAGGCAGATGAGCAAAGAGCTCCAGAAGGAAGGTATTTAGGAAGAGAGAGTTGAAGGTATTGAGGCCCCAGAAGGCCTTGTGGACGATGCAGAGGGTTTTGAACTTTATCCTCACAGCCACTGGGAGCCAGTGCAGAGATTACAGTCCTGGAAAGATACGATCCCTGGGCTTGAGGCCAAGGACAAGTCTTGCAGTCCTGTTCTGGATAAGTTGCAGAGGGCGGAGAGTAGAAGCAGGCAGATTTAGAAAGAGGCTGTTACAATAGTCCAGCCTGGAGAGAACCAGATCTCTAGAGACAGTGAGCTTCTGGGGGAAGGAGAGGAAAGGAAGAATACCTCTGAGGAGGTGCAGGTGGTAGTGTGACTTCTTCGAGACGTCAGAGATGTGAGGAGAGAAGGAGAGTGTAGAGTCGAAGATGACCCCGAGATTTTTAGCTTTGCAGGTGGGAGCAGGTAGGGGGCCAAGAGAGGCCAGCCAGAGAGCTACAGGAAGGGAGGGAGCGGCTGTGCCAATGAGGAGAATCTCAGTCTTATTGGTATTAAGGCAGAGGTCATTTGCGGCACACCACTCCTGGATAGTGACAGACAGTCAGAGAGGGGGGAAGTAGAGGAGGAGGCTGAGGGTAGCCTGAAGATGAGCTGGGTGTCATCCGCGTAGGCCTGAATCCATAATGCAGCCTAGGTTTTTTACTATATTGGAGGGTGGGGGAAGTGGGCCGAGGGACGGGGGCCACGGGAGCGGATGCAGCAAAAGGGCAGTATTGCCGCACACCATGATTTCAGATTTATCAGGGTTCAAATGAAGGTGGTTTATTGTCATCCATCGGTCAATATCGCAGAGACAAGCTTCAAGGTCGGATGGGGATTGGTGACTGACTTTGGAATTCTTAGGCCAATTTGGGTATCGTCGGCATAGATGTAACAGAAGATCAGGAGATGTTGTGCATGCGGATGATTCCTGGTAGAGTGGTCATGTTGAGGTTGAAAAGGAGGGCAGATAGACATGCGCCTTGGGGTACTCCAGTGTTCACAGAGCGAGCAGTCGAGACAAATGGGGAGAGGAGGGTTATTTGTTTCCTGGTGCTGAGGAAGGAGGCAATCCATTTGAGAGCAGTGCCACGGATGCCTAAGGCATGAAGGCGGTCAAGGAGGATTGAGTGGTTAACCGTGTCAAAGGCTGCAGAGAGATCAAGGAGAATAGGTGCTGCACAGCCTTCGGAATCTGCAGTGCCCTTAAGATCATCACAGATCGAGATTAGAGTTGTTTCTGTTCCATGTCGCGGTCTGAAGCCTGATTGTGCGGAGTCGAGGAGACAGTTGGATTCTACAAAGGAGTTGAGCTGGGAGTATGCTGTCCGGTCAATGAGTTTTGCGAGAAATCTGGTGTTGGAGATTGGTCTGTAATTCTTGGGTTCAAGGGGGTCAGGGAAGGCTTTTTTAGAAGTGGCTTGACGTGCGCTATTTTGAATGCATCAAGGAAGATGCCAGAGGTGAGGGAGTCCTTTAGTATGTCTCTTGCATGGTCTCCTGAGCAGGTAGATGAGAATATTTCTTTCAGTACAGAGGCCGGGCAGGGTTCGAGGGCCAACCCGGACAGTTTGCTGGCTGATAGTAGGTCAAGGAACACGTCACTGGAGATGGGTTTGAAGGAGTCGAATGAAGGGAAATTGGGTGTCGGGCAATGGGATAGGGGGGTCGGTGATGGGAGGGGGGAGAGGAAGGACAGTTTGGAATTGAGGGTTGCCGTCCTGTCAAGTGCGGTGTTGTAGAAATGTAGGGAGAGGGAGTCGCAGAGTGATTGCGTCGGGGTGGATTGGCTAGAGGTGCACGTGGGTTTCACGAATTCTGATATGATCATGTGGAGTTCTTTGCTGCAGTTGCCACAGTTGATAATTTATTTATTGTAGTAGGCTTTTCAGATTTCGGATTTGTAGTTACGGTGGTGCTGGGAGAACATGGATCCACTGAGATCGGATTTAGATGCTCGCCATTTGCGTTCCAAAGAGTTATTTTGTTTTTTGGCATTCCTCAGGTGGGGCGTGCACCATTTGGGGGACGGAGGTTTGCGAGAGAATGCGGGCCGCGAGGGGGTGAGAGGAATTAGTGAGTCCTTAAGCCAGGAATCGATGGTTAAGGAACTATCGGGGGGCAGCGTTGCAGGGGGATGTAGATGCAGGGCTTTGGCTAGGTAGGGAAGGATCTTGACTTTGTTCCAGCATTTGAGATCAGGGGTCAGGAGCGGGGAAGCTGTAGGAAGAGGGGCAAGTGTATGGATAGAGGAAGGGATGGCATAGTGGTCGGTCCAGATAAGTGGTTTGGGACGGGATATATAAACCAGGTCATGGAAGCTGAAAATTGCATCAAGGGTGTGCCCACCTGAGTGTGTTGGACCAGTGGTATGATGGGAGAGGGTGAGCGCATCAAGACTATGAACCATGGATGAGTCATGTGCTTGTTGGGGATATCAAACCAGATATTGAAGTCACCTAGAAGTGTAAGTCAAGGGAGATTTACTTGAATGGTAGCTAATGAGTCACAGAGTTTATTGGCAAAATGTCTGTCGTATTCAGGGGGTCTGTAGATGAGGAGGAAGGGTGAAAGTCGGTGAAAGAGAGAGTTTTACAAGAAGGGATTCACAGGAAGCAATGCATGTTGGGTTTCGACGAGTGAGACGGAAAAGCAAGGATTGCTACTCTGCCACCTCGGGAGGGTCTATTGTGGGTGATGAGCGAGTAGCCAGGGGGGCAGGCTGCGTGTGCTACTGGGGCAAAATCATCGGAGAACCAGGTTTCAATGATAAAAATAAGGTTGGGCTTGTCAGAGGATAGGAGGTTGAAGATGTTGTGTCTGTTTTTTGCTACGTAGCAGGCATTAAAAAGGATGCATGTGACTTTGTGGGGGGAAGTGGTTTTCCTGGTGGTCATCGCAGTGGAAGCTTAGTGGACATGGGTGCCAGGTGGGGTGGAGGGGGTGGTAGGAACATTCAGGGTGAATCAGATCAGTTGAGGTGGGGTACAGGAGGGGCTGGGTGCCTGTGGACTTTGAGTGTGGGTGTAAGGGTGAGGTTGATGGGGGGATGGAAGAGTAGGCTGGCAGATGTAGGTATTTGAGAGACGAGGGGAGGGTCAAGGGGGGTTGGGAGGGTGGTGAATGGATCATTTGGGGTGAGGGGCTTTAGGCGGGTTGATTTACGAATGAGGCTGGAGGGCGATGGGGTTTAGGTGTACAGGGTGAGAAGTCAAGAGAAAGGGGATGGAAACTGGGAGAGGGAGAGGAGAAGGGAGTGATTGGAGGTGGGAGAGGGAAAGGCTGGGGGGTTGGGCTGAGGTAGAAGTGGTGAGGAGTGGAGGGTCGAGGGAGAGGACCAGTCACGATTTCTGCATTTGGTGGGTTTTGGTGTCATAGGGGTGTGAGAGAGGGTAGGGGTGTCACAGGGGAGGGGGATGAGGCTACCGATCTAGCAAGGGCGAGACAAGCTACTTTCAGAGAAGGGAAGGGATATGAAGGGGGGTTTGTTGGCGGGGGTCGAGCAGGGTTACGGGGGAGGGAGAGGCCAAGAAGGGAGGTTGGTGGAGGGGGTGGTGAGTTCACCGGTGGGCTAAGGGAGAGTGGGAGGGCAGCATGGGAGGACGGATGAGAGGGAGGGGAGTTCCTCAGGGGGCACAAGGGTGGTGTGGAAGTGGAGGTGGATTCGCACTGTTTTGAGCGCCACAGGGTTCCCCGGCTTGGGAGTTAGATAATGGTTGTGTTGTCTGGGCAGGAGTATCAGGATATTCTCAATAGATGTCAGGGTGAGAGTGGAAGTCGATGTGTTATTGGGTTTAGGAAGAGGGATTATCACTGCCTCTCTCATACTTTCTGGGAGTGACCCTGTTTGGAACGGTTCATTGTATACTCTCGTCAGGACCGGTGCAAGGCTGTCTGCATATTCTTTATAGTATTCGCCTGCCAGCCCATCCCTGCCCGGTGCCTTACCCGAGGGCAGTGCTCTTATGATGGCCGTCACTTCCTCTGTCGTTATGGGTTCCTCCAATATGTGTACTTGCTGCACCTCTAGGTGCGGTTAGGTTATGCACTCTAATGCTTCTTGCATTTCCCCATTTCTCTCTACATAGGAATCCTTATACAACTCTCTATAGCAGTCATAAAACGCTTGTTCACACCCACCTGAGTATTGCTTATGTTACCTTCTTCATTCTGGATCGTAAGCATTGGTGTTTTCCTACTATCATTTTTATATAACGAAGCCAGTAGTTTGCCAGGCGTATCCTCTTGCGTGTGAGTTTTCCCTAGGTGTTGCGCATAGCTGAATTTGCCCAGTCTGTCCCACTGGGTCAGACACTTCTGTCTCGATTTTATTTCTTCACTCAAGTGGTCTTGACCAACACTGTTCATTCTCTCAACCTCTGCTAGTTCTTGTACAATTTTATTTAATTCTGAGGTGATGGCCTTGCACCCCCCCACACCCCTGCTTTGGCTATCATCTCTCCCCTGCTCACTACCTTGAATGTTTCTCATATCGTTCCAACCGATTTTACACTAACTTCATTAATTTTGAAAAACTCTACTGTGTGTTCTCTCACATGTTCTTTGAATGCTGTGTCTAGGAGTGACTCACTTCAGCGTCTCCAGGTTGGTATTGGGGTTGTAACCCACTTAAGCACTAGCGGGGCATGATCTGACAATACTCTTGCTTTATATTCCGCCTCCTCAAATTCCCTCATGTGTTCCTCCCCCGTGAACAGGTAGTTCAGTCTTGTGTGCACTTTGAGTGGAGTGGTGCGAGTAGTCTCTCACTTCTGGGTGGCATGTCCTCCATATATCCACCAGGTTAAAGGATTGTACGAGGGCATTCAGCACCTTTGCAGGTGGTGCCGGTATTTTGAACTTGCCATCTGACCTATCCATTTTGAGATTCAGTGTGCAATTGAAGTCTCCTCCCCATATGATGACCCCATCTCTTTATGGTCACAGCCTTGTATAAAAGGACCGGAAAAATGACGTAGTGTCATGATTCGGTGCATACGTGTTCACTAGGCACATTTCCCTGTTGTCAAGCATACCTTGGATCATTCTGATTTTGTCATCAGTCTTGGTGTTTAAAATCTTTAGAGGGATTGTTGGGGCTACCCAAATGAGGACCCCCCCCTAGCGTAAGCCGAGTATGTAGATCCCACTACCAGGGATCCCCATTTTTGGTCAATTTTGTCTTGTCTGGGTTTATCGAGGTACATCTCTTGCAATAAGGCGATTCATATTTTCTGCTTGTGCAAGTATGTAATTACCCTATGCCTCTTTCCGTAGTTATTAAGACCTAAAATGTTCCTGGTCATAACAATAATGCTCCCCGCCATCATATCCATGTTTGAATCGTCTTTGCAGCCGCTTCCAGAACGCCACAGCTGTTCTGGAGATTGTGGCTCCATGTGTGTCAGATCCCACTTCTGTTTCATAGCGCTGTTCTATGGTGCGTGAGACCTTACCCCACTACAATTATCCGTCCATTAGTTACCTCAACTGTTATTGCTCCTGGGGCTTGATCTTGACTCAAGCACATGTGGTGGTCAGTCTTTTTCCATTGTCAGTATTTTCACCCTGTCCATCAGTCTTGCACCTCCGTTGGGCTGTCGAAGAACAGGGCACGACCATTATGTAGTGTCTTTAGTCTGGCCGGATAAATTAGCATGTATTTCAGGCCTGCTTTCCACAGTCTCTCCTTTGTGGCTATAAATTGGGCTCTTCTTTTCTGTACCTGAAAGGTGTAGTCGTTTTTTTTTTGGCCAGTTTAGATGAGGATCTTTGTATAGTGCCCCCAGTCCTTGGAAATGACAAGATCTTCTCACTGTCCTTGTAGTTTAAAATTTATTTTGGCTATGATAGGCCTAGGTGGAGCTCCCGACTAAGGATCAGTGTGCATGCCCTATTGTGAATCCCTGTGTGAGGTTCCCATGTCCCAGTTCCTACAGCAGCAGGTTTTCTACATAGTTAGTTAGGTCATAACCCTCTATGACTTCAGGCAGTCCCATAATCCAAATGATTTTCCTGCGCGTGCGGCCTTAAGCATCATCTGCTTTTTCTTCCAGTAATTTTACTCTCTGTTGTAGTGTACCGACATCTGCCGTCGTTTGTGCCACTTCCTTCGTATTGTCCTCCATTTGCACTTCCAGCTGTCCCGTGCGCTTTGCCAGTGATCTCACATCTTGCCTTAATTGTCCCACACCAATCCTAACTGCATCGATCTTTGCAGTTCTGCTATAGCGGCTAGTATTTGCTGGTTCCCTTTGTCCAACGTGTCATTCATGCCTTCAACTGGTTCTGCTGCCTTCTCTCCTTTAGGGCTATCTTGACCTCTAGTAAACGCTTCCATAGTGGTCTGTTTGCCTTTGGCTTTGCTGCCTTTAGTCGCCATCAATTGTGTGGGATTGTCACTTCTCTGGCTTGTTTGGCACCTATTTTGCTTGGTCACTGGTGCATGCTAGTTATTCAGCCGTGAGTCCTGGGGCTTCTTCACACTGTTGTTCTCACCGGTCTCACCTCCCGTTATGTTGGATGGTTCTCCTCTCTCACCCCTGGCCTTTCTGTGCTGCAGGTCTGTGCTTGCTCCCAGGCGTGTGCTAGTTATTCAGCGGCGGATCTTAGGACTTCCACCCTCTCTTTTGCTCTCTCGATCTCGTCACCTGTTATGTTACATAGTTTGAATCTCTTGTCCCGGGCTCCTGGTCCTTCTATGTTGGAGTACTGTGCTATGGGCCTGCTCATGCGTAGGCTTCTCCGCCTATTAATGTGGGTCTGTGTATTTGCCTGCTACCACTCCGCGTCGTATGCCCTTTTTGTAGCGTGCTCCACTTCCTGCTTATTCTGCTTCCTCAGTCCTCCTTGTCTGCTCCTAATCCGGTGTCTGCCCCTTTGCATTTACCAGACCTCACCTCTGTGTCCTGGGGGCTCTGTTGCGTATCTATCCTTGGGCCAGAGGTGCCTCCCTTTATTCGCGCTCTGTCAGGCTTCTTCCTTGCTCATCCCTGCGGTGAGACTGCACCCTTCTTACCCTTTTCCGCTCCTTCCTGCTGTTGTTTGGAGTTCTGACAGGTTGGGAATGAGGTCCGCGCTTGTGGGGTCCCTCGCTGCTTATGCAGTCTTCTCTCGCTTCCCCTGCCTCCGGGCTGCCTGGTTCGCGGGGTCCAAGTTCGTCAGCATGGTATCGTTGAGCTCCTGCCAGCTTCCTTGCTGCAGACCGTGCAGATCCTCAGAACTGTCTTGGCTTCCACTTGGGAGTGATTTCAACGCTATTCCTCGTTGATCGTCGCCATTTTGTCTCAGCTTCTTGGTCCAGCGTGGAACAAAAGCCTCTTCTTTCACTGCAGCTTGTGCCTCCGAGATCCCAACAAAGAGCTTGCTACCGATGTCAAAGCTGTTTTCCTAATATCAGCCTCTTATTGTGCTTTAAACATGCCGCTTGTTGTGTATCTTTGCTGGATCAGACAGGAGGTTCAGTGAGGCACGTCTTCTTAACATGGCGGTTAGCCACGCCCCCCCCCATTTTGTTGTTATCACCAGTATATAGTTACTTTCCTACCTACAGAAAACTGTACGGTTTTTCTCATCCGATGTTCAGAACATAGGCTTGTATTACTAAGTGCCTTGCAGCCAATATTTGCGTGTACACACTTCTTTATCAGTTACATTGTGAGTATACAGTTTGTTCTCCTTTGCCACAAGTGCCCTCCCAGTTCAGTTTCTCCCCAGCCCAGGTGAACCCACCCCCAAATGGCAGATCTTGAAAGAGGATTTTCTAGACTACATTATGGAGGTACATGGACCAAACTTTAGTATTGCGAGGCACAGAGCTCTTCTAATGTGTAGTCTAGGATTTGAAGGTAGGAGGATACTTAAAAGTCTTCCTGAATTGATTGTGCCTGGTGCTGGTGAGTCAGTAGAAGCTCCCAATGTTTTTGAAAAAATAATTAAGATATCGGAAAAACATTACGAAAAGAGAGTGCGCATTGTCCTGGAGATGTATTATTTCAGTACCAGGGAGCATATGGAGGGTGAAAGTGAGGAAACTTTCATCACAGCCCTCCGGAAACTTGCTAACAAGTGCAGTTTTGGTTTAACTTACAATGATCGTCTGAGAGATTAATTTATGCTTAAAGTACGAGAGAATAAGATAAGAGAAGAAATCTGGACAAGGCAGGATCCATCTTTAGACGAGGCGCTTGAAATTGTTAAAAGGTTAGATCACACTATGGCATTTGTAAAAGAATTAGAATTGAAGGTTGTCAACACACATGTTTCCAGCACTGTGAATGCAGTCAGTAACCTTGGTAAAGCTACTGGTGGGAAAATACGCCCCAGAAGAAAAGACGAGGCAGGGAAATTAAAGATGACAAAACCACTACAGAGGGAACAAAGGCATCTAGCAGAAGAACATGTTTTAGATGTGGCAGCTTGTCTCATGTGGCCATTTCCGTGAAATGTCCAGCACAAGATGTTGTATGCATGCGTTGAAGTGACGTTTTGCAAGTTATTGCAGAATGTTTGCCAAAGGGATTGTCAAAGAAATGTACATGAATCAGGGTTATGACAGTGATGAGGATGTACATGTGAAGAGAATGACTGTGGGGTGACATGGTCAGTGAGTACAGTAGGTACCAGAAGTATCAAGGGTGAGAAACCACATACAGGGATATTGATAAATGGAAAAAAGGTCAATGTACTTTTGGACACAGGGTTGGACTACACAATTATAGATCACAATGTGTGGAAAAGATATTTCATGAATGAGAAACTATGCAAACCCAAAGTAAGGGCAAGTGCTTATGGGGATTCAAGGATCAAGTTTCTTGGGTGCTTTAAAGAAAATAATAACTGTCACAGTGGCAACACAGTTGTAGATTATTATGTGTCTAAAAAAGGCATGAGCCTCCTCGGCTGGTACAAACAATACGCCCTCGGGATCATTATCAACCCCAAAGTTCCCGGTCATATTGCCACGGTTTCTCGAAAGATAAATAGGCCAGAAGATACATTTGATAATCGGCCTCATTACAAGTATGGCGGTAAGGAAACAACGGCGCTGGTATCGCTACCGGCACCGTTGCTACCGTACCGGTAGTTCTGCTCGCGGGTGCCCTTGCAGCCACCAGGTCTGACCTGATGGCAGTACCGGCACCCGTGAGCAGAACATGATGGTAGCACTGGTACCATTATTAACGGTTCTGGTGCTACCACCCTCCCCATTCCCATTGAGCCCTATGGGACTCAATGGGAATGGGGATGTACCGGGCCCGGTCTTGGGAGGATAGCTCAGCGGCAACGTTCTTGCCAAGGGAGCAAGACGAGGCGGAGCAACAGAGGTTCGAATCCCAGGTCCGCGCTTAGAAACCTCTGGATATTAAGCGCGTTATAAATAACCTATCATTTCATTTCATTTCATCTGCGAAAGGGCAATTACCGGGTCCGGCTGGGCCAGAATAGCCCGGTAATTGCTCATTTGCAGGTGCCGGACCTGGATGCGAGTTTGGAGGTAGCCTTGCCGGTATCACCGGCAAGGCTACCTACAACCTCATAATGAGGACCAATGTATTCAAGGATGACATAGGGTGTTTAAAAGGGTTTACCCACAAGATTGTCCTCAAACAAGGGGCCATTCCAGTTGCATCTAAAGTTCGATGTGTTCCACTTGCACTAAGGGAGGAAGTTTGCAATGAAATAAGGAAATTGTTATTGCAGGACGTAATTGAAGAAGTTGAATTTTCCAAGTGGGTTTCCCGGGTTGAAGTTGTTCATAAGGCCAAAGGATCGGTCATATTGTGTGTAGACGTGAGGTTCCTAAACAAATGTGTGGTGGCAGACAAGTTTCCCCTACCTAAAATTGGGGAGATGGTGGGCATGATGACGGGTGCTAGATTCTTTAGCACCCTGGGCCTCGCTTCAGCTTACCACCAGATTGTCCTACACCCGGTATCGAGAGGTTTTACCACTTTTATCACGCATATAGGGACATTCAGATATAAGAGACTGCCCTTTGGACTGGTTTCAGCCATTGCATTTTTTAGCACATAATGCATAAGCTTGCAGGTTACATAAGTAGTGTGTGGTTTTTCCAAGACGGAATACTAGTCACCGGTAAGTCTGAAAGTGAACATGATCAGAACTTATTAGAAGTTTTGGAAATGTTGGAAGCAATGGGTTTAATATTAAAGAAAAGCAAATGCAAGTTCTGTGTAACAGAAATGGAGTACTTAGGACATAAACTTACAGCAGAGGGTGTGTTACCAAAGGACAACTTAGTGAATGCCATTGCGGAAGTGAAAGCCCCAGAAGCTAGAAAAGGTATACTCTCATTTCTGGGCCTAGTGGAATACTATGCCAAATGTATAGATGGTTTTGCGGATTTGTGTAGAAACGTCAGAAGGTTGTGCAAGAAAGATGTTCCATTTGTTTAGGCAAAGGACTGTCAAGAAGAATTTGTGCTGATTAAGGAGCGTATGTTCAATGCCCCTGTTTAAAGTAATTTTGACACGTCTTGTGAAATATTTGTAAGAACAGATGCAAGCAATACATTTTGGGTGCTGTGTTATTACAGAAGCAGAATGGTGTTGAAAAAATCATAGCTTTCGCGTCTAGATGTCTTAAAGGAGCTAAGGAGAAATACTCAGCCCTGTGTGTACTTTGGTCTAGTCACAAATTCAAGGCGTTTTTGTGGGGAAGGAGTTTTACGTATTTCACAGATTACAAACCACTGGTGTGTATATTTAATTCTAAAGGCTTGGACGGAGTGTCACGTAGTTTATTAAGGTGGGTTATCACCCTGCCAGGACACCAGTTTGTGGTTTGGCACATCAATGGCAAGGAAAATATTGATGCAGATTTTCTCTCCAGAAATATTGGTCATTGTAATAGTAGTGGAGTTGAAAGCGAAAGTAGTTCTGAGAATGATACAGATGGGGAGATTTTCTGGACGTGTGAGGTGTCCGTTAATGAAAATGAATGCAAAGAATGTGAAGATAGGGATTACCAGTTAAACAAAGTTAAAGAGCTTGTGCTCAATGATTGGGTTGGTTGGAACCCTGAGGATGGGTTAGGTGCATTTCACAGGGTCAAGGACGAACTCGGTGTGGAAGGAGGCCATTTATTAAGGGCTGGTTGAATTGCTCCTTCCACAGGAAGTTAGGGGTAAGTTGCTTGAGCTAGGACATGAAGGTCAGATTGGCATTTCCAAGACTAAAGGACGTCTAAGAGCCAATTACCGCCTTACTACGAGGTCCCTTTGCGGGTAGGTACTTTAACGCCTGCTGTTTAGCAGGCGTTAAAAACCAACGCGCAAAGGGACCAGGGTGCTAATTAAGGTACCGCAATTTGCGGTACCGTAATTAGCACCTTCCCCATTCCCATTATGCCCTATGAGGCAAAAATGGGAATGGGGAAGGGCAATGGGGGAAGGGGGAATTACTGCCCCACCAACCTTGGAATAGGGCGGTAATTCCCCTTTCCCCCCAAGGTGGTGCCGGTATTTTACCGGCATGCACCAAGGTGCTAATAGCACCTTGGTCCTCCGCCTACCGTGTAATGAGGCCCTTAGAAATTGACGGCCCTTAGGAACATCAGTTAAGGGAACAATACCTTTAGAGTTAGGGCCAGCTAGGCATTACACCAACACAAGAACCCTAGTAAATAAAGGTTTTGAAATAAACATTTGTGAGTCTATGTCTCTCTTGATACCATGCCTGTCTCACAGTATGCAGGCCTGGAATGGTCCCAAAAAAGGAAAATAAGTTTGAAGAGCCTGTGCTAATAAAGAAGGAACGTGGCGATGCAGTATTGTTGGAAGATGGAAGGAAATTTAATAAAAACAGGATTGCAAATGATAATTAATACATTTGCATTGCAGAAAAAAGGGAATGTGTGTTATATCTTACCCCTATTGTGTAAATAATTATAACATCAGTATATATATATGTATATCTGTATGTATTAGCAACAAGCAACTGTATTTCAATCATCATGTTTTCCCTTGACTACATGTATCTTTCAAAGTTGTTTATTTACTTTCATGTATCACCTCCTGCCCTGGCAGGTGCATTGCGATTTAATGGAATTCTCCACATGCTTATATGTCAGCCCTCTGGGTAGGTCTGGCAGTTCAGCCTAGGCAGCGGAGAGGGGCATTTGGAAGGATCCACACAATAAATACAGTTGGAGTAAAGCTATTTGGGCTTACCTTATTCCTGCATACTTCACAAATAATAATAATAATAATAATAATAATAATACTAATAATAATAACAATAAAAGCAGGAAGGCCAAGTGAAAGGGAAGAACAATAGTCAAGATGTGAAAGTGAGAAAACTACATATCTTATGGATATTACACAGTTGATAATGGTAGGAACAAGCAGTAGAGGAAACGTGAAAAGAAAAGAGTGATCAAACATGACACTGAGTTATGAGCAGAGGATAGGAAAGAAAGGGAGCCAGGAGAAAATAAAATAAAAGAAGGAGAGGGACAGCCATAACAAGAAGGAGAAGGAAAGAAAAGGAGGTCATAATTAGACGAATAGAGATGGAGATAGTAAGCATACAAGACTTGGGAGCACACAGACAGTCAGAAATAGAAGAGTGAAACTAGTCAGAAAAAAATCATCAGCATAAAATGACAATGTAGGCCCGAATAATGAATATTAGAGGAAAGGAGTATGTAGAGTAAATATGAAAGGCCCAAGAACTGAACCTTGTGCAACGTATTACAGTAACAGAGAAGTGGAAGAGTGAACACCAGCCGAGGACACCGAGTAAGAACGGGCAGATAGGAAGAACACCAAGCGAAGGAATGTCTAGAAATTCCAAGAGAAGAAAGAAAGGAACAAAGAATAGATTGATCAACTGTATTTGATGATACAGATATGACTAATAGAATAAGAAGTGGGGATAGCTTGGTGTTCAAGATGACGTAGGAACATGAATACTCTGAAGAACAGCAGTTTCCCTAAATCAGAGGGCTTTAAACCAGATTGAACAGAGTGAGAAAGGAAGTTGGAATCAAGGTAGAAAGAGAATTGGTAACAGAAAACAAGTCATAAGTAAGAAGGACACAGTACCAATGCTGCATTGATTCCTGTATGTAAGTATATGGGTTTGGCACTGTACGTTTGTGTTTTTTCCTAAATGTTTGGAAAGGAAAAGAAAGGATATAGAAAGGTTGTTAGAGGGGTGAGAGGGATCTAGAAATGCTCAAAAGAAAGAGGGAAACATCAGAGGAGATTGAAGAATTAAATAGTGCAGTCAAGTAAAAAAGTAAAAGAGGCTACACTAAAGGGGTAAGGGTAGGGATCAAGAAACCCAGAAGAGTGGTAAGAGGATTAGCTTTTTGGAGACAGTTGAAAAGGAAGAACAAGATGAGGAATAAATAGGAGAGGAAAAGGAGCAACAGAGTAAAAAGAAGAGAGAAAAGTACAAGAAGCGAAGCAAGCAGGTTGAGAAAAAAGTGAAGTGATAAGATAGTACTGTTTCTTTTTAACCCGGAATAGATTGAGATCATAAAACAAGTGAAGAGAGAAAAGAGCATGCCAATGCAATCCAAGTTTGTGAAAATTGAAAGAAGCCTGCAGCGATGGAGACAACCAACGTTGAGGGGCTTTTGAGAGGAAACAAATGGAAAAATGGGGTGTTGAACATTGAGAGAAGATGCCAATGTAGTAGACAGAACACTGAATAGGTAGAAGAGGGAAGGGAAAAAAAATCAGCAAGAGAGTGATGAGAATGATAGACATCTGCGACAAAAGAAGTACCAAAACAACGTAGATCATGAAGCAAAAAAGAATACAGTGGAGAATTTGAGAAAAGCACAACCTTTAATGGTCAGCAGTTGGAACATGAAAAGCATATATAGAGGAAAAGGGAGAAAAGTTAGAAGAAAATCATGCCAAGAGAAGAACCAGAAATATGATTCCGGGGAAAAGGAAACTGAGCTTGGTAAAAAGATGACTTCATGGAAAGAAAGGAATAGGAAGATTGGATATTCAGAAGGTGAAGATTAAAGTCTACTAACAGAAAACATGGACAATCAAGAGAAAGAAGTACAGACAACAAGGACAAATATTATAACAGAAATATGACAGACGGCCAGGAGAACGGTAAAGAAAGATGGTGGGGTTCAGACAAAGAAATTAAATGGGACTCAAAAAAAGGAAAAACACTAGGAAGGAAGGTGGAGGAGGGAGAGGGACATCCAAGGAGAATGATAAAGAATAGCAGTTCTACCACTGGGGCCTGAAGTCCAAGGTTAGTAATACAGAATAGCTTGAGGCAGCGAGAGGCAGGGACTCAAAATGGAGATCCAAGTCTCTAGCAAGCAGATACATTGTAGATTAAGGGGCAATGGAAGCTGAAGGAGAAAGGGACGAAGAAACAGCAGGATAAACGAGATTATGAAGATTTCTGAAATAAAGGAATTGAGAAGGAGTTCAGGAATAATAAGGTAGAGAAGAAATAAGATGAGTCATAATAGAAAAAAGAAGTATAAGAATGAAAACAACATGAGGTGCATGGTAACAACAGCCGACTAATGAAGTTGAAAAGGGGAACGCTGGTCTACGGTAACAAAGTTATCAAAGAATGGCAAGCAATTACTGCGGTACCCTACATGAAAGCAAGAACGCACTAGTCCAGGATGACAATGGCAGTGACAGCAGAGAGCCCAAAGATTGTAAAAGGGTTAAGGGAGAAAGGTGATGTTAAGTGGAAAGAGGGCATAGGTGAGGATGATATGGTCAAACCACAAAAACCTGTGTTACACCACATAAATAGCAGAATCGCTGGTGATACCAGCTGGAAATGTAGATTAGACAAAGACATTGGGTTGAACCACTGCTTCTTTTGAGCACTTGTAGCTCTGTTTGGATGGAACCCAGGATATCTCAAGGCGAATAATATACATTCAAAATTACATTTAGATTTCAAAATAATGCACATTTACTGTATACAATTTGATTCCCATTGGAAGAAACGATGGACAGAAATACTGAGCCCAGTTAGCAAAAAAAAACGTGTTTCAACGTCTAGGGGTTGATGGCTCTGTGGGCATAAATGCCAAAGTGTAACAGCTGGAATTTTCAAATTACTGATGCTCTCTTGCTCCTGAATCCATCCCTCCTACGTCAGATATAATGTCCAATCAATTCCATGTCCCGCGTACACCCCTGGTGTAGAACATTAAAAATCTAAGTGGGCGATACAACCTCGATCATGTTCATCCAAGGAGAACAAAACGTGTGATTAAAAAGTGATAAAAAAAACCTTTTTCCAATGCGGACCCTCCCCGCCTATGGTCATGCTAGGCATTGTGTTCCTCATCTCTAAGGGTGAACATATAATTATTAGTGAAGGGCCCTTCTAGTAAGCATAATAAACTCGTGGCACAGGGCACAAAAACGTACCCCAGTGAAAGGGCTCCCACCATGGGTGTAGTCCTGATTCGGTTTCTTGATTCTTGGACCTAAGAGAGTATTGCGTCTCACATGAGTTAAGGATATAAGGTCACTACATTGTACTAGATGTATCACATCTATTGCCCATAGTGTGGTAAAAACATAGCCACTAGTATTATTACTAGAACATGTTACTGTTGTAATGTGCAAGATCCCCTCTCTTCTTTCTCCATATGAGATCCAACAGAGCACTTACATTCGCATTTGTATTATTGGCAGACCCCTAGTGAAGAGCAGTGCCCGAATTCTCATGGTTTCCGGTAGAAATGGAGCTAGAAAATAACTTCAAAAGGGGATTTGTAATGTGTGCCGGCTACCACCCACCCCCCTGTCACGTCGCTTCAGATGCGAGTCATGTATGCGCATGATGTGTATGTCTATGAGCACCCGTGCGTGATGGTAGCATGGATACAAAACGTATTCTTTCAAAAGCGATTATCTAATCCTGGGGTTCTTTGCAGGGCTACAAACCATTCTTGCCACTTTCGAGTGTGCGTGATGTGCGCGCATGGGTGTGCGTGTCTGTCAGGGCGTGTGCATTGCTACGGAAAGAGTGAAGGGTATGCTCTCAAAGAGGTCCCTGAGTGTGGGGTTCATAAGGAGGCTACAAAAAGAGTGTAAAGGTCGTCTGTCCCCAGTAATGTAGGTGTAGTCCCGTGTGGCATGTTCTCACAACCTGGGAGATGTCTACCTATAGTGAAATGACCAGATTGGCAATGCACGGGGAGCCCTGGTGATCAAGTGCCGACATAAATTTCATCTCGTTCATTGAGACCCTCTCTGATTGAGTTAGTGGTAGTCATCCAGTACATCTCTCTTTGTTTTAAATTGCCAGTTACATCTCTCTTCCAATGTGATTCCGCAAGTTCCTCAATTAAAAGTCAATTAAACGTCCATTGCAGTTATTCTATCAGATGTTTGTTATATCTGGGTCCAGTCAGAGATATATTTTAAAGTCCTTTATTAAGTAGACCATTCAAGGACAGCAGGTACCCCTTCAAGAGGCAGGCTCCAACTGACCAACCTTAGAATACACAGTGAATCTAAACACTCTAAATAGAATTGCATGACATCACAATATTACTAACTTGCTGAAACTTATTATAATATAAATATGGCACAATAAATAACACAGGGAAGATTCACCTCAACACATCTCCTCCCTTTAATTTGTGGCAGATTTAACCCAGGTAATAATCATTCAACCTGACAGATTTGTTCCTGACCCTATTGGCATTAGCACTGCTATTGTAAATCAAAACTCTGCTCACATTCGGTTCATACAAATGTTCATTCTCCTCTTCATGCTCAACTCCATCCCGTTCTTCTCTCTCTCCACAATCAACATCATTGCCATGCTTGTTGCACTTAACAAGTCTGGACATTGCCCAACATTCTCCACCCTCCATGATGACAACATTCCCCCTAATCACTGCGATTTTCTTGGGTCCAATGAATTTACTGGCAATACATTTGGGAGAAACTTTGGGATTCTTAATGTAAACCCAATCTCCCACCGACCATGGCATTTCCCTGAAACTCCTTTTTGTATCAAATCTCTCTTTGTACTCATTCTGAGTCTCTCTAATGAGATCCATGATCTTTTCTCTGTTAACATGCACACTTTTCGCTAAATCCAACCAGGCCGGACATAACTTTGTCCCAGGTTGTCTACCTTTCAAGGACATAAAAGGTGAAATGCCAGTAACAGAGTGTGGGGTCACACAATAGTTCCAGACCATCTCTCTGAGAACCGTCTGCCACCTCAAACCTGAAGCCATGGCTAACTGCAATCCTCCTTTTAGAAATCTATTGGCTCTCTCAACAAGACCATTCGCTCTGGGCTGATAAAGTGCTGTCCTGTAGTGTTTGATAGCAAATCTATTAAGAAATTCCAACATCCTGTCAGAACAGAATTGTACTCCATTATCCGAAACTAGTTCCGAGGGAAATCCCTCACTGAAAAACACCTCCTCAAAGAAAATAATCATTTGTGAAGTGGTTGCCTCTCTAATGGCTTTCCACTCGACCCATTTTGAGTGATAATCCACCAGAACAATCAAATATTTAAAATCCTCTCCCAATTCCTGTATGGGCCCCATCAAATCTACTGCTAGTTTCCTCCAAGGCTCTCCTGGAACACTCACAGGCCTTAGAGGAGTCTCTTTGACAATCTTGCTCTTGTCGCTTCTTTCACATTCTTTACAACTTCTTACACACCTTTCTACCTCACCATCTACTCCTGGCCACCAAAAGGATTGCCCGATATGTCTTTTGGTACCCCCCATACCCAGATGACCTTGGTGAGCTATATCCACTAATTTGGACCCGATATCACAAGGAGGAACTATCCTCATCCCTCTTCTGAGTTGAGACCCGTCCTCCGACAAGCTCAACTCCTCCTTAATGTAATAAAACACATCAAATTTCTTTCCACAAGATCCTTTCTGGGCCAACCCGTTTTGACCCAGAATTTAACTTGCCCCAAAACTTCATCCGTTTTATCAGCAGATTGCCATTCCTCTTTACTTATGGCATTGTGTACAAGTTCACAAATACTCACTGTACTCTCCACATCCACATCCTTGAAGTCCTTATTCTGTACAGGCAGCTTAGAAGATAATCAGCGACAACATTTTCACCTCCAGGTATATACACCATCTTAAAGTCATATGCCAATAGGTCCACCATCCACCGCGATATCCTGGGTGAACCCTTAGCCCACTCTGCACTGCCCAACAACTGAACTAAGGGCTTCTGATCTGTCTTTACAATGAATGACTGGCCCCATAAAAAAAACTTAAAATGGGCAACAGCCCATGATACAGCTAGAGCCTCTCTCTCCACCACTGAGTAATTGTTCTCCGCCCCCCTTAGTGGTCGGGAGGCAAAAGCTATAACATGTTCAACTTTACCATCATACTGAAAAAGAGCAGCTCTGAGCCCTAATGTGCTTGCGTCCACAGCCAACACAGTTCTTCTGCCCGAAACAAACCCTCCCAACGAGGGTGCTTTCACAATGCTATCTTTAATTTTACTAAAAGCATTCTCACATTCCTCCGACCACACATATTTGGTGCCCTTCTTCAACAGGTCCCTCAATAGAGATTACATTGCGGAGAACCCATCAACAAATTTGTGATAGTACTCCGCCAACCCCATGAATGAGCGCAATTGCTCTTTATCAAGAGGTTGGGGAGCGCTCACAATGCTATCCACTAAAGATTTCCTGGGAGAAATACCAGTGCAAGAAATCTTATGTCCCAAGTAATCAACTTCCGTAACAGCAATTTTGCATTTCTCTCTTTGTACCGTCAACCCCGCATCCCTGAGTCTGACCAACACCGACCTAAGTATATCATCATGTTCAGGACCATCCTTGGCAAATATGAGAATGTCATCCTGGAACACGGTTACTTTCTCAAGGCCTTCAAGTACCGTTTCCATTATTCTCTGAAACACCGATGCCGCAGAGGCCAAACCAAAAGGCATTCGGTTATACTTAAAAACACCCTCAGGAGTGATAAAAGCAGTCAAATGTTGGCACTCTTTGGACAACGGGACCTGATGATAGGCAGAAGAGAGATCAATGATGGAAAATAACTTAGGCTCTCCTAGTGTGGATAAAACTTCTGAAATGTTCGGCAAAGGGTGTCTTTCCACTACTATGTTCTTATTAAGGCTGCGTAAGTCAACACATAATCTCATTTTGCCATTAGCCTTAGTAACTAGGACAATGGGAGACAACCATTCAGTAGCCACAACCGGTTCAATGACCCCTTTACCAATCAAGCTATTAAGCTCTTGCTTGAGTTGTGCCTTCATCTTCAATGGTACTTGCCGAACTTTGTGTACCACTGGCTGGGCATTGCTCTTGAGTTTGATGTGGTGTTCAAATTCTTTAAGTCTGCCCAGACTTTCCGAAAACACTTGAGGAAATTCCCTGGTCCATGCATCCCCCACTTCAGCAATGGTGACAGGAATCGGTGAGCTAGCTTGTATCCTAATACCCAGATTCTTCTGCTCCTCCCAACCTAATAGAGAGGCCCCTCTTTCCGCTACAAGAAACGTGGCCTGGCAGTCTCTCTCCTTATATGTTACATTCGCAGGAAATTCACCCAGGATTTTTATGTCAGAGTCCGCATATCCACACACTCTGACATTAGTGGGGCGAATAATAGCAACGTTCTTTCCCAGCACGTTTGTCATCGTGTCCTGAGATATGATGGTCCACGGAGAACAAGTATCAACTTTCATTGTGAGCTCAATTCCATCAACACGAAACTTATCCACGGGACCTTTGGTCATACTGGACATCTCTGAAATTTCAAATATGTGTTTTGGGGTCAATTCCTGCGTACTGGATACTTCATGAATGTTGTACCCCTTCCGAATACCATCTCCATCATCGCCCATCGACTTGAGCTGTATACAATTTACAGAGTTATTTCTGCAGACATTCGCAAAATGTCCTTTGTTCTTGCACTTGAAGCATTCCGCATATTTAGCAGGGCAGGAAGGATAGTTCACTCCATGTCTGGAACTGCCACAACGAGGACACATGTTTTTTGTATTCCAATTTCCTCTCTTGAATGTGGAATAGCCTACTCTTTTCTTCTGATCAATAACGCACACAGGGGCCGTGGAAGAATCACGTTTGTCAACTCTAAGTTCCTTGACATATTCCGAAGTCTGTTCAATGCTCCTCGCCAATTCTACAGCTTCATCTAACTTCATGTCCTTTGCGAGGAGTTTTTCCTGAATCCTCACATTATTTGTACATCTGACCAGCTGGTCTCTTATTAGAGAATCAGTCAAATGCTCAAACTCGCAAGTATAACTCAGGGATCTGAGGCAAGCAATGTAGGATTCAACAGACTCTGACTTCTCTTGAGCCCTCTGAAAAAATGTGTGCCTCTCAAAACTAACATTTATTTTCGGTTCAAAGTGATTCCAAAGTTGATTAAGGGCAAATGCATATTCATCCATGTCACCGGCCTCTGGAACATGGTGTCTGGAAAGTCCATCAAAAATTCTGCGTCCTTCTATGCCAAGGTTGTGAAGGAGTAAAGCTCTCTTGCGCGCAGGAGGAAATCTCTCTCTGCCCATCGCCACCAGGTAGTTCTCAAACATGCCCCTCCACCTGTCCCATGCAATCGGAGCTCGCAATGGTTCGCTCAGAAAGGGCAGGGGAGGTGGAATGGAGGCAGACATGGTTTGTACTCAAGCAGGAGGATACACTTAATGTAGAACTGGCATTATAAGTTCAAAAGTGCACCAATGTGAGAAGGTGTTTTTCTTTTTTTTTTCTTTTTCCTTTTTTTTTTTTTTTAAGGATGCATAAACAGAGCACAATTGGTCCAAAGAAAATGCTGCATAAAGTAAGAGGAAAGAGATAAAGGTCTTCTCCTTTTTCTCCTTTCTTAAACTTAAAAAAAAAAAATATTTTTCAAATAAACAAATTGCAGGAATTGCAGTCCACCAACAGCACTCCAATAGGGGTCTCTGGGCGTGGAAAAAAAAAATTGCTAGGCAGTATTTGTGTCACAAAGGGAGATCCGAGGTTCAGATAAGCAACAAAGCAATTCCGCGTTCTATCCACTGCTGCCAGGCATGTCAAGGTCGTTGCTAGGAGACTGATGTCACAATGGGAGGACCGGGGCTCCTGGAGACCAGCACGTCATGAGATGGGCGTGGGTAAAAGGACACGCGAGCAGCGAGCGCTCGCTTCCGGGTCCGCGCTGTGGCTCGCGCTGCGGCGCGCGCTGGATCTGCGAAACGCCCCACCTCGACTCGGGGCTCGCGCAGGACTCCCCAAGCAGCAGCCGCTGCACCGACGCTCGTATGAAGCGTTCCCCAACTTGCCTGAATGCAGGGCGTCAGCTCCACCTCCTGCCCGCCTCTCGCCTGCTGTCCCTCTCGGAGGAGGAGAGCCTGAAAGCTGTCGGTGCGGAACAGACCGGAGGCCAGTGAACATCAGGTGGCCCCAGGCAAAGTGAAGTGCCAATCCTCGTCGCCAATGTTATATCTGGGTCCAGGCAGAGATATATTTTAAAGTCCTTTATTAAGTAGACCATTCAAGGACAGCAGGTACCCCTTCAAGAGGCAGGCTCCAACTGACCAACCTTAGAATACACAGTGAATCTAAACACTCTAAATAGAATTGCATGACATCACAATATTACTAACTTGCTGAAACTTATTATAATATAAATATGGCACAATAAATAACACAGGGAAGATTCACCTCAACAATGTTCCTTTTTCTCTAAAGTGGTCCACAATTTTGTTTGAGACTGTGCCCACTCTAATTCAGGAGTGATGTTCATTTAGCAGGGTATATATACTTTCTGTGTAGTGCATATATACTTTCTGTGTAGTGTGTCCTATGTAAATTAAGTTACATGAACAACGATGGGCATATTTAGACATATTTAGAGTTGCAGTTTGAGTGGTAACGTAATTCCCATTTACATTGAAATATTCAATGTAAAATTCAAAGAATTTAGTATGCTTGGTGGAGTGACAGGAATTGCAATGACCGCAGGTGTGAAGTCCTCATATTTGTGGTAGGCCCCAAAGTTCTGTTAATGTGGGTTTGTGTTGTTCCAAATAGGTTCTCCTAAGTTTCTGTTGCAAACGTTTCCCTTTTTTTAAAGCAAAGAGAGGCTTTTTAACATTCTGTGCATTGTCCTGAATGATGGGCCAGTTATTTTTAATGATCCATCTCATTACGTTGTTGTGTGGGTTGTATGTGGTTATTTTGTCAGATTGTTCCTTTCTTGTCCCGTTTTGTAAAAGTGAGTCTCTATGGGCATTATTAGCTCTTTTATAGGCATCCCGTACAATTTGCTTGGGGTATCCCCTATTCTTACATTTTTTGTGTAGAAACTGGGCTTCCCAACAAAGTCCTTACGGTCAGAATAGTTGCGTCTGTGCCGCAGGGATTGGCAATATGGTAGGGACTGACGTAGGCTGTCTCGGTGGAAACTTCCCCAATGTCAAAGTCTGCTCTTATCTGTGGGTTTGGAGAAGGTCTTAGTTTTCAACACATTGTTATCTTTCCAAATGTTCAAATCCAGGAACAAGATGTTATGTTTATCAAAATGCATGGTGAAACGTATGTGTGGTGTAAATGTGTTTGGCCAATTGGCAAAGGAGGATAGGTCATCGGATATGCCCTCCCAGATCATGAGGACATCATCTATGAAGCTCCTCCAAAGTTTAATGTGTTCTCTATATGGGTTATTCACAGATTATGCAAATGTATCTCTCATAGGAGTCCATGTATAGATTAGCTACATTTGTGGCAAATGTGGCCCACATGCTGCTCCCTTTTATCAGTTGGTAAAGGTCAGACTTGAAGATGAAAAAGTTCTTTGTCATTGCCATTTTGGTTAAATCCACCAGGAATTCAGTTGGCACTCTATGTGGTGCACCCCTCTGATTTAGTACATATTCCACTATGTCTACGGCTTCTCTCTGGGGGATATTAGTGTACAAGCGTTCCATGTCTAGGGTGACCAGCAGTTCCTTAGATGTATCAAAGGCCATACCTTCCACAGCATTAATAATGTGTGTGGTGTCCTTAAAGTTGGATGGAATTAGCTGGACAAATGGCAAAAGGAAGAAATCAACAACATTGGATAGAGAAGGAGCCTATCCCTGACACTATCGGCCTCCCAGGTGGATTATCAGAATCTGTGTGAATTATATTTGGTAATATGTATATCAGATGAATGCTGGGATCCACCCTTAGTAGATCTTTTGTTTCCTTTGTGTTGATCCAGTCCTCCACCAGTGCTCTGGGGACCAAAGATTGGATGTGTTCCTGAATGTCATTAGTTGGGGTCATGATTTAATGGCGAGTAGAATGGACGATTATGTACTTGTCTAATGACTTTTTCTTCGTCTTTTGTAGTGTTCATAATGACAATGCCACCCTTCTTGTCAGAAAGTTTAATTGTAATACTGCAGTCTAGACTGATATTTCTGGTGATGCTGGGTCTAATGACTATTCTCCTCTTCTCTAATTTATCAATCTTCCCACAGATTCGGTTTTCAAATGTAATGATCTCCTGAGATATGTCTCTGCATGGGGGTAGAAGGTGGATTTAGGTTTAAAACCATTATTTCCATCTTCTTCCTCAAACGGATGATTTTTGAAAACGTATTCCAATCTTATTTTTTTTAAGAACTAGGATATCTGCATCTTTAACTGTACAAAGGGTTCCATGTTCATTTTTCGCCAGTCATTTTTTCAATGGGTTTTTTACCCAAAAATTGTTTTTGAAAAACACATCGATTTTTTTTTCTTTTAGGGGGGTTCCCCCAAATGCCCCCTTCACCTATTAATGCAACTCTATTCCCGGCCCACCCCACCCTTATTTAGCCTTCCCCAAAACCCCTATGTTTTTTTCAATTAAATATATTTGGCAAAAAAAACATCGAAAAAATGAATGGCGAAAAATGAACGTTGCACCATACAAAGTCTGCCTGATAAGTGCATACAAATGACAACCCCTTGGTAAGCAGACTAATTTCATGGGGTGTCATGTTTCTAGCTGACAGGTTAAATACTACCTGTTCCATTACCCTGCTTGATATTCCTGTGTGCTGGTGCCTCTCATCGTCTGCATTTGAGTTGGGGGTAGGGAATGGTACCAGAGTCTTCTGCAACCCCTTCCTCCTCTCCTGGATCAGAAATGCTGCGGGTTTCCTATTAATTTGCCTCTTTCACTGATATTCGGTGGTCCTGCTCAAGCATCTAGGTCGCCCCCAGATGAGCCACTAGTACTCTCGGATGTGTCTGAAAACATAACAAGCCTCTTCCTTGTTTTGTCCCTGCTGTAGTGTTGTTGGGGGCAGTAATACTCTTTTTCGGCAGCCATTAGAAGTAGAGGGACTGCAGGGTTAGTGCCAGGAGTGAGAGTAGCAAGAGAGTACAAGGTTCAAGGTTTGCAGATGGCACCAACCAGTGGAGTTACACCATGCTTGTTCTGTATCGGGGAGATATTATTGTGACAAAATGACTACTGCACTGCATGAGTACAGAGGTGAGCAGTGGTTTTTAAATTTCTTTTCAGCCCAACACTACTAAACCAGCAGTGATCTTAATCCTAAAGGTGAAACAGGCACAACATGAATGGTTATACACCATCATCTCTTAGAGTAGCGCAGGTCGAGGGCAGGCTATACTCTTATGAAAGGGTGTGAGCCAGCAAAGAAGCATGCAAACCAACAGTAATACTGTGGCACCAAAATAAAAGACATGTCCAATCAAGGTTCTATAAAAATAGGAGTCTTCAATTAAACTATAAATGCCAAACACTACAACCTACACTGTTAAGGAATGCACAGAATATGTCTCCCTTTGTTTTCTGCCTGGGAAGGCTTGACAGCTTGGGTAGCCTGCACTACTCTAAGAGATGAAAGCGGTCGGCCATTAATGTTGTGCCTGTTTCACCTTTATGAGTGAGATCACTGCTGGTGTAGTAGTGTTGGGCTGAGAAGGAATGTAGAAACACGCTGTTGTGTGTGAACCCCAGCCTCAGACAGTAATACATGAAAACTGTCGGAGGCAGAGGAAATCTTTTGATAGTAGAATTGCATCTGATGGTGTTGGCAAGGTAGAACTATTTCCTCATTGGCCACTATATCAAACCAGGCATAGCTTGCATTTATATTTAACCAAACCGCCACCAGGCCCTGGGGATACGCAATCTATGTAATTTAGATTGCGGGACCCACTGCTAAAGGCAACCTACAGCTGTTGGGATAATTTAGGTTCCAGCAGGCTATTGTAAGGAATATAGATCTCTGTAGCTGCCATGTTGCCAAACTACATGGGAACTGCTGCCGGGTCAATAGACCAGGCCCAGCAAAGACAACACATGTGTACCATGTTTTTTCAGAATGGAGTATTTAGAAAGTCAGGCCTGATTAGCAGAGCTTATTTTCTGAGAGAGAAAAGCGAACATCATTTTACACAGTAACAATCAAAAAAGCTCGGGCTTCCACCCTAGCACAGTGGAAGGAAGAGCAGATAAAGCTGGGTAAAGCAGACAGCGGTGGAAAATGTCCCAGTGTGCAGCAATGAGAGGAAGTACCATTGTGTAGCAGAAAACCTCCACCGTCCTTCTATCACTCAGGTCACTGGGAGCAGGTTGTGCGACTATGGGGAGGACTCTGGAATAAAAAGGTGCCAATGGTGTGGCACAACAATACAAGCCACACTGAGGTCTTGCATACACTCGGCGAATAGAGTCACACAAGTACTCGGCCACCACTTTCTCCAGTTGTTAAAGTGACCCCAGACAAATTGACATAGGTAACTGGTAGTGGTAAATTAAGTAAAAAAGCGATGAAAAATAGAATTCAAGGCTATCCCTTCACTCCCATTTAGGTCGATGAGCTTGTCCTGGAACAGCCAAGTTATTTAGCTCACAAACTTCACATTTCCATAGTCGCGCGCGGCGCGCATGCGCAAAGCAAAAGCCAGCCATGCTTGAACACTAATCATTTTCCGAAAGTCACATTTTCAGCTTGTGGTTTCACTTCTGAGGCTTTAAGATCCGGATATACACTTCCCGTGGTTTTCCCCCCACTCTCCCAGTGATGTCAAGATTCAGCCCTTCTTGTGATTATTTCGATCTCTCAATGTTCCTGGGAATTTCTATGTACAGCCCTAATAATTCCTGCTTTCCCTGCCATATCACCTCTAACAGCTTTCCCTGATGGAACCTTTGTGTAAATCTTCCAATATATTTCTTTTTAACATATATTCGTACTCCTTTGATAACATGCTTCCATAAAGTTTGCCATCACTCATATCACAACCACATATCAGCTCACAGTTTATTTAGAAAAATAAGAGCTTGCTCTGCCTCATGTGTGTATCCAATGGGTCCCAGATCCAACAAATCACAGCTGTGTTTTTTGTAATGACTGGCGTCACTAAGAAATAAAAATAAGGGAACCCCAAAGGTTGATGAAGTTGGTCACAAATAGATGTACATGTTTCGCTCTTTTTTTTTGTCCATAAGTTCATACAAAGTTTATGAACTATTTATTGGCTGTCCATGAGTTGTGTGTGCTGGCACAATGATCTTTCCCAAGCTATGCCAAATCCTGATATGCAGGAGGAAGGGGTGGACTGATTCATTGCTTTTCATGAACTCCATTTGGAAACAATTTATACAACAAATAATAAATATATCTATTCATATGTTCGTTTTATTTCTGTACAGTGGATCTCAAAATTCCTTACCTAGAATAAAACGGTGTACATTAAGGCCAATTCACTATGTATCATGTTTGATTTTATTATTGTACTATCCAGTACAGAGCGTGGCAACTTTCAGGTCTTCAGGCTATGTCACACATTAGAAATATTGAAAACATGTTATTTAAAGAAATCCCAACGTAAGCATGGCCTTTGTGTCTAATTGATCAACGACAAGACGGGAGTATTGAAAGACTAATGCTGCTTACCTGGACATTGTTTTCTGCTGTGTTTAGGAATATCTGAAGCTGGTCGCATTTTTCCTTGAGACTTTCAGCCTCTTTCTGCACAATCTGAAACTCAGCTTTAAGCTTCCCCAGGTTATTTTGCAAAACCGCTTCCTGACTTTGAAACTCTCTCCTCATCTCCGTCTCTTTCTGCATGCAGGCATGCAAGGAATCTGCTGTGTACATCTGTGACCTTTTCAAAGCTTCCAGTTCATGTTCATAAAAATCTTGCGCTTTGCTGAGTTTCCCTTCGTAATCCTCCACAAGCTGTTTCCTTTCCAGCCTCAGGTCCTCCAGCTTGCAGTTCATGTCCTCCATTTGCCGCCGGTGCATCTCCTCGAGAGTCTCTTGCCCCTTACTTAAGCATGCGTTCTGAGTTTTCAGAATCTCCTGGATCTCCAATCTATGAGTGACTCTCAAGTCTTCCAAGGCCGAGCGCTTATCCTTCTCACACTGCAGCTGTGTCTGCATGAAGCCCCGAAGCCGCTCCTCGAACCGCTTTCGGATCTCTTCCACCTCTCTAGACATGGTCACAACCCTCTGAACGTGCTGGGCCTCGGCACAAAGCTGCATGTCCTCCACTCGGCCTTTGAAAGCCTCAAACTCTGCCAAGGCTTGTTGCTTCATTTTCTTGTGCTCTTCAAGGGATTCCTCAAGCCCCTGAATCCTTCTCTTGAGATCCACTTCCTCTGTGACCTTACTCTTATACTGCAGGATTTTCTCCCTCGTTTCGGCAAGAATTTGCTGGATTTCCTCCTCATGAGCTTCCTTGATGGCTTGTATACCGGATTCATGTTCATCGTTTCGGGTGTTTAAAGCATAAATCACCTGGAATAACAAAGGAAGCATTATTTATCAACAGTGGACGTGTCATATACATGAATTACGACCAGCTTTTATTGCTTTTTTCAGTAAAAAAAAATCTCTAAATTGAGGAGAATGTATATAGAGTGTAGCCAAACATTCATATTTTGAAACTATGACAAGCCTATTGTGTAACACATGATCGACAGTTGGATGTACACTAAGAATGCTAAAAAACGAGAACATCCTGAAATCTACTGTTAAGTTTCCTTATAAAACAGTTGGCTTTATAGTCAAACCCTAAAAAGCCAGAACATCTTTCAATCTAACATTACGTTTTCTCCTAAAGAATTCAAGTATGTTCTGGCGTTTTAATTCTGACATAGCACAACATCATAGCTAGGTTGGCCACAATTATTTCCCACACTGCAACCAAAGGACTATTCTTACCCACACCTTTACTGCAAGGTCGCTTTTGGCCACAAATTAGCCAGTACTGTAGTGGGACTACCTCCCCATCATAACAAAGGCCCACATCAACTCACTCAATCTCATCTTCCTCTCCACCTAAATCACAGCCCCTCCTCCCTTTCTCCTCCTTCTAAACTCCCAAAACAAAAAATCAAACCCGACTCTGTTGCCTACTCCCTAGGACAAGTTGGAGCTTCTAGTCATGCTCCCTCTCCACCTCTTGCCAACTGAAGTGAATAAGCAATTCTGGAGCTACATTTGGCATCGTTATCCCCACTGGTTCCTTTATCCAGCCTCAACTATGGATCTCTGCAGGACCAAATGTTGAAAAGGGCAATTATCTCAAGGGCAATTATGCCTGGTTTACAAGCTGACTAGTTTACAGGCAGTTATCGCGTTATTCTCATCTCATGAGTCCCTAACAAGGGTCGCAAAGGCAGTGGAGTGTAAACTGTGCCCGCCAAAAGAGTACCCCCACCTCTTGGTCAAAGCCATTGATGAAAGGGCACGAATTTATATAGGAGAGGTTGTATAAAGTATAAAGGCACACACACAGACATACAAAAAGCGTGCGCACACACAGTATCTCAAAATGTGGCATTTTCATTTTTAAGATTTCGAGACAAATTGAAAGTGACACGGGTCAGTTTTTAGGGGGCAACGTCTAAGTGTCATGGTTCCGTTCTGTGGTGGCATTATGAAAGAGTCCGGTGGTAACGTTCTGGGGACACTATGAAAGTGATGTGAGGCAATTTCCCAGGGGGCCTTGTGATAGTGCCACATGGCTCTATGTTTGTGGCGAGGCGGCATGGGGGAATGGTCTGGGCGTTTTGCTCGTGGGGCAGTTTTAAAGGGGCATATGAAAGTGGAATCCGAGAATTGTCTCGTGGCATGGATCAACTTTCTGGGGGCAATGTGAAACTGGCATGGCTATTTTCTGGGGGAAACATTAAGATGAATGGCCACTTAGTGGGAGCAATACGACAGCTAGCATGATCATGTGCTTCACCGAGTCCACACTGGCACAACACGGTTACGTTTCTAAGGCCGATACAAAAACCCGTTTGACCACATGCTTACCTGCTGCAAATGAAGACTACGGTTACACTGTTGAAACTGGTGTGGTATATGGTGACTAACTGGAGAAGTTTGAAACATGTTTTGTAACATGACATTAGATGTGGCAATAGTTAAACTGAAAGGTTGGAACACTGAGCTGAACTCTGGTATGTTTGAAACTACCCTGGTGCAGGTTGGCACACTCATCTCCAGACTGTTAACCGCATTTTGGCATATTTTTAAAACACACCGATATTAATAACAGAACTCTGGATTTCAATTCTGATTATATTGTATTGGCAAGCAGTGTGTTGGGCATTTCGGAAACGAAATCATCCTTGGAGGTTCAAAAGTGCAGAAATATGATTTCTGTTGTCATAAACGGCAAAGAAAACTGTGCAATTCCTTTCTGAACCCCATAGTTACTTATTAATAGTGAAACATGGTAACGAGGAATGCCACTTTAAAAGCATGCTTCTTTAAATCTGACTTAAGCATAATTAATGAGGGGACCGAGTTATTCAAATTAACTTGACCCAAATGTACTCAAGTACATTTTTGGTGGGAGTTTGACACAGAGTGTGAAGAGGCATATTCACCTCCCATGCCAGGGAAGGGATACATCAAATAACCCGTGTTCTTCTTGAAAGGTCCAAATATCAACGAATGACACAAATTCAAGTGCCAAGCCAAGGTGGGCACAATACGACCTGGTTCCGGTTTCTAGAGTGTCCCTAGAAATAGTTACGATGTTAAACCATTGTGAGAATTTCTGCACATGAAAAATGACCTGAACTTCAACATCAGCCCCCATCGCCAACACATACATCATTTGGTAGCTTTCAGCAAGGCTCCAACACTGTGCAAACATTACTCAGATACTAACACCAGACACCACGCAAAACCAGAGCACGTTCAACACGTCCATGCAGTCATGAACACTGAAAGATGGGGGGTTGGTGTCATAAATATAAAGCCAATGAGAAGCACTTCCATTGCACATTGCATTTCCACAAGGATTGCACTGGAATTCGATTCATTCATAGTAATACAATAACAAGCATTGGCAATGCGAACAGTTTGGGGGGCTTCTGTGTAGACATGGGAAAGCTATCTTCCAGGCATTGGTACTAACCGGCCATTAATTGTAGCAGCTTGAAAATGGCGCCCATACCTCGGCATCTGATAGCCACGCTTATCTAATACCTATACACAAGCCGAAACTGTTGGGTTTGCCAATGCTTGTTTTTAACAGGACTTCAGTGAAGGTCATGCACAGTGCTTATAAATCGATTGGATGAAGGCAGACCAGGTTAAGACATTTTTATTACACCAGTAACATGTTTACAGCACCAATTAAACCATTAGCTCTCAAAAGACTGCCTTTGAAAAAAACCTGGTAGGCATTTCAAGTGCAACGTTTACTTTTTAGGCTTGATAAAGATAGCCCAAAGAGATCCCGGGAGGGTATTGTTTTGGGCGGGGAAGGGCGCAGAAAGTGGCTGGGTATGGCATAGGGATTAGCATGACCATGGGCAGTGAATGGGTGGGTAAATAACCAAACACCACCTAAAAGCATTGTGCCACCTCTCCCTATCTACTCGAATGCATTTGTTTCGGCTTGTAGGTAGCGCTTCAGCACTACGTTACAGCCAAAACTAAAAAGCGCAAAGTTAATGGCATTTGATGTATTTTCGGCACAATCTCAACATTGTTCCCAATATTGCTCAAAGGAGCTGATCATATTTTACCTACCGGATGTGGGCCCTTGAAACAAACATCAAAGATGAAAGATGAAAGATGGCTGTCCTACAGGAGATGTTGCCTTCTAACAGATATTGATCAACTAATCAGTTGCATTACTTGACAGGGGTTCCTTTGATATGAAAGCAAAGGATGTTCTTACCATCTCATTAGGGTGACCAAATATCCTTTGATCTCAGAGGAACTATGGGACCGGTCCATAGAACTCTCTACGCATAGTTAGGTTTCCTATTTTTATAATTAGAAAAACGATGAGTAAAAAAAAAGAAACTGACCTTGAACCGAGTCTCAGGAGAATGAAGAGATCAATCAGAGATTTGAGAGTGAATCTAATAAGTGTAACACATGCCCGTTAGGCGCTGATATGGTGTAAGAGGGTTGGAGGTGAGTTTGATCTGATACAAGGTATAATTGGACTTGGAACAGAGCATCATTAGTGGACTTTCATGTAGGTGACAAAAATTGTTCATTGCCCACAGAGGGAGCCTTAGGAACGCTGGGGGAAGTCACCCACCAAGTGACATGACTCCTGGAGTGTGTACATAGAGAATGCCCTGGAGATTCCTCAGCCCTCCTTTGGGCGACCCAAGGTTCCAGCAGATGCCAAGGTTAGGGAAGATCCCCAGGTCAGCAGGGAGGAAACCAGCCTCATGAAACCCGCAAAACAGGATGCAGCATTGTGCCCAAGGGTCAGGACCACTTCTCCAGGAAGACTACACCCTCAGAAAATCAGCCCCAGGAAGGGGTTCATCTTCATTTGCCACAAGTCGGTCATTTGATGACCTTTATGGGCTCTGTATGTGGTTCCAAGCGCAGAGCAGAAATTTATCAACAGTGCACATCGGTTGCGCAAACCCTTGCATGGAGTGTGAACTGGAGTCAAATTGAAATCGTGCTCTAGCGGGGAAAAGCACAGAGGGCCTGATTCACACAAGCGTTTTTCAATGGAAAAGGCCATTGAAAAACACTTTCTAAATCAGGCACACAATGCCTTTGCTGAGTAAAGGATGCTGAGACAAGAAACACACATTTATGAATAGAGGAGCCAGAGCGCCAGTCGTCATGTCACTGCTGCTCGGTCCCAACATTGCGGACAAGTCCTTTGCAAACTAGGATCACACAGGCTGATTTCAATTATTAAAACATACCCAACACCTGCTAACAAGGAAACTATGGGTTGTACACCCTGGATTGAGGTGGCATCATTAGGGCAGAACCTGTCACGACAGAACTAACATGGAAATGAACCAACCAACAAGAGCACTCATTTCGACAATTAATGATAGGTACTCACTACAAAAGGAGGCAGTCTGACTTTGAGGGTTTTAGGGTCAGAGAGAAGTAGAAGTGAGAAAGGGCCGGATTATGAGTTTGCTTGTATTCTGGTGGTAAATCCGCAAGAATACCGGCAAACCGACGTACTGATACTGCCACTTGGCCTGGTGGTATTTCCACTGGATTACGAGTGGTGATTTATGGTCTTAGTCCCCATCACAGTCCCATTGGACTCATTAGGGATTTTGCCAGTATTTGCCAGTAAGGTGGCGGAATGACCTCCAACGCTTGGCTGGAGGTCAACCCGCCATTTTACTGGCAAACTTGTAGTTGGCCAGTACAGTAATGAGCCAGTATATACGTTAATATTGGCACGTTATTACTGCACCGGCCAGCTCGTAATGAGCCCCAAAGTCTGAAGCTGCGTTGACCAAGCCGAGTAGGCCAAATAACCTGAAAGCAATAGAAGAGGAGGTGGCTGAGCCAAGTGAGCCACACTACAGAGCCGGCCAGTTTGAAAGGGAAGGATAGACTAGACAGCCTACTAGGGGCCTGGGCCCAAAGACTGCCAGGAGCCAGGCTTTGAAGGAGGAAGTTGAAGGGATGACTGCTGGGGCCTCTAGCCCAGATAATGGTGGGATCCATCAGCCCAACTAAAGAAATGTGCAACCTAAAGAAAGATCCAGGTAGCAACAAGAAGGTCATACCAAGAAGTACCCAGCTAAGTTGAGGGGCGTCCTTATCTAAAGACTACCTAAGGTAAGAGGAAAAGCTGTAACTCTTGCATTGGTAATGCATCCTTAGAAACCCTAGGGCTAGAGGAGTGCAATAAAGGGCTACAGGCTGGCGGGCGTTTCATGGTCACACCATTACAACAGTCTGCGAGACATGTGGATCATTGGAACAGGCTAAGACATATAAAACACAAAGAAGTGAGCTGGTGCCCTTAAAAGGATTTTAAGAATGTGAGTGTTCAGGTGGATAGCCTTTGGGTGCGGACTTCTCAGTAACTTGTGATTTAAGGACTGGACTTCGAACACCAGCTCATTTTAGAATAGGCTCTTCACAGGGCTTCCTTCATACCTCCCTTTTCCCATTGATTCCATAGCATCTCCCTTTTATTGGTTGGTTTTGTCTAAAAAACTGAAAAAGAGATTAGACGTATTTTAGCCTAACTTTATAGATAAATATGCCTATGGAAACTTCCTCTGACATTTAGATCCCATGTTTTCAAAATATGATAGTAAGAGGCCTAACTCACAAGGGGTTTGTTTTAAATTACTGAGGCCTGCATGGACAGTAGAAGAAAAATATGAATGCATCAATCACTGCATTACGCTACACATGAACTAATGAAAATCGAAGGGTTCTGAAAACGTGATGTCATGAGAGAAATGGAGTTTACATTGTTCTTCATGAAAGTGCCAGTTTCCTAAGATTGGTGGTAGATACGCTGACCACAGTATTCACATTATTTGTTTTCCACAGCATAGCCGATCCTTCAGCGCCATTCATACTCATTCTCCTTACCCACTGGATGGGGCTTAGGAAAATGGGATTCGGGGCTGCTCGTTTGTGGACTGAAGACCGCAAAAGCCCAAGCCGGGTCCCTTCCTCTCACCCTTACACAGCCAGGACTGCAGCGTACATCAGGGCTCAGTTCTCTCGTCTCTTCTTTTCAATGCCTATACCTGTCAGGTGGCAGCCTTACCAGATGTTTTAGCTTAAGCTTCCAGATGTATGCTGCTGTCACACAATCAGTTGCATGCTTCGCCCCACATCACCCTGAACCTTCTAAAACTCCATCTCTTCTACCTGATGCCATTTCAAACTGCCTCAAAGCAATTCGCACCTGTATGACCACCAGCAAACAGTTGATACATGGCGACACAGCCGAAATCCTTAACCTGAGGTTGGGTTAGGGGAGGGCTGCAGCCCCCAAGGACAGGGAGGAGTTGAACAAGATAAAGAGGGGAAAGCTAGACTATCAATTCTCTCGTGGCCACTCAGAGGAATGTTCAGCCTCTTTGCACCCTTTGCAATGACATTTTGCTGTACGCAGGATGAGAAGCAGATCCTACAGCATTGGGAAAGAAGAACAGCTGTCAGGGGCACGTAAACCCCAGGACTGTGGATGACTGTGCTCCAAGTATCCTCTCTGGGAGCGGGAAGGGACCCAAGTGGAGCTTTGTAAAACTAAGAGCGGTTGAATTGTTGAACCTTATTCGGATTAACTCCACGCAAGGTCACTCTGTGGACATTCTTGAACCTTATTAGGTTGAACTCAAGGAAAATATATCCCTTGAGAATTATTGAATCTTATTGGGTGCTGCTGAAGAAGAAGTTATTCTGTTTGTGTGGTTGAACCCTATTAAGATGAGATCAAAGAAAAGTCACCCTGTTGTGGTTATTTAACGTTAAGTTTCTATCATCAGTTATTGGGTCCAATGCTGTAAAAATCCTCAATAAGGCTTACTTGGATCATATCTTCCCATGTTGTTAATCCTAAAACAAACCAATAGGCCCATAGGGTAAGGTGTAATACTTCTCTGGTGCCCTAGTTTATCATGAAAAAACCGAGGAGAGGGGACTTTTAGCTTGCATTTAGAAAGTCTGTATAACTAGGCAAATGCCCCTGCACAGACTCTAACTGTCCCTGTGCGTTGGTGTGCTCTCCATAGTCTGCGTGGTGGGCCGCCTATCTAGGTGAAAGACCGAGAGAGGAACCTCCCCTATCTGTGCCAGTTCTAAAAATACATTGGGTCAAAACTAGTCAATATTCATTTTTATTGTCGACAGTTAGCTTAAAAATAATTAGTTTAAAAAGGAACGTTCTTTCCGTGGCAAAATAGAAAAAAGCAAGTGGGGAGAACCTTCACTTGTAAATATATTCAGTAATTTCTCTGGGTGTGTGTTTTTTCAGAAGACATCCTATCTGTAACATCAACCCGTTTCGGTGGAATGGAGTTAAGTGATGCCACCTTGTTCAGGATGGTCAGTTCACAATCAATCATAAAACACCCTAGTTGTCTATTCTGTTTGCCGTTGGCACTGCCCCGTAGCATGACTTCTTCCTGCTCTGGACAGTGCACACCCAGTGCTATTATTCACTGATGCTCCACCCTGTTGATGGAATCTTGTCAGGCTCCTGAATGTTTCTGGGGCCCCTGGTTCTTCTCGTTCCCTTGAGTCCGTGTGTCTCCGTCCAATGGTCAGCTTGTCAGCAACTCAAATTGTTGATCCTAATCGGCTTTGTGACAGGTGAAGTGGCCACCTGGTTAAAAGCCCAGTGTCATCTCTGCCACTTTGTTTTGAACCGAATGGATCTATTTCCGGGGGAGTGAGTATAAACCCTTAGCCGGTCCGATAGCACAGCGAGTAGAGCACTCTCTTGACATTTGTGCAGAGCATTGCTAACGCAGGTTCAAATCCCGGCCTTTCATCCTTCCGAGGTCGATAAATGAGCACCACACACCTGGGTAATAAAAAGCAGCGCTCAGATACCTGAGGGTTCGTATTGCTATATAAATGGTAAATTATTAGTACTTGTACTAAATATACCCCATATTCCATGTCAAGTTGCATTTCTTTTTTTTTTTTCAGAGCAGATAAAGTTGATGAGGATGGCTCATTTCGTTAATCTTGGGGATACATTTGATGAGTAAATAATACGAACAAGCAGGCACATGGTTAAAAAAGAGAGAGCCTCCGGTCAAGGAAGTCAAATTCCAGACACACACTGTTCATACAATGTGTTAAATAGAACATGGTGATCAACAGGACCAAAGGAGCAGCTGTGTTGCTTTAAGCGGCATTCATGGAAATCAGGCTTCTGCAAGGAACCCATTGCTGCAGAAATCCCAAACCTCTTTGAGGTGGGGGCTGACTACCTTTAGTGGGAATTCCGGGGGCCAGCCGTTGGAATATAATTAATAGGTTGCCAAGAAGGGAATCTCCGGCTTGGTGCAATATTCGCAACGGCTTATATGCTATGGTCAGGTCAAGGAAATGTGTAAACGATGTGCTTGTTGCACCGTGTGCCATGAGAAATAAGCTGCGGACATCAGAAACCGCGCATGCGCATTCGCGGTACCGTGCAAATAATCGTTAAATGCTTCGAAATGGGGTCAAAAGCACGCAAGAATAATTTCAGTTTAGTGGATTCCAGGCTGTGGCCAATCTTTATTTTTAGAAACTCATGCCAGCACCACGCAAGTCATGTATTGCCAAGTGTAGTCACGTGCTATATATAGCCTTCGCAGCCTCAGTTAAGGCAGCCGAGTGTGGAGGGAGAGTCACTCCCTGCGCACCACTGACTGAATATTCTAGGAGCAGGAATGGGGAGGGTCGGAGCGGGGGTGTGAGACCAGCAGCCTGCACGGAAGGAGCGACGTCCTCTTGGTGTACTTCCATAAAACAACCGTTCACTCCCACCTGAATCCGTTCAGTGGAAGTAACTGCCCGAAAGTATAACGTTGTCAATGTTAAAACCGGAAAAGTACACGTTATCGTGTGTTTCCTTAAAAAAAACAAGCATCGGCAAATCCAATAGTTCTGGCTTTGTGTAGGGATACGAGAGGCAACAGCCAGGAACCGCCTGGCCGTAAAATGGCAGTAGCTGGAAAAAGTGTGTGGACATAGGATGCCCAGTACCTGGCAAACAGGATGGCTTTGCCAATTCTTGTTTTTGACAGGACAAGTGGTTGAAGGCACACTTGATTGAGATATTTGTATTCGGCAAGGAGCTCATTTACTGGGGACATTAAGCCATTTACTCACAGAAACTGCTAAAATAACACTGGCAGGCATTATAGAGCACAAAGTTTGAAGTCACTGCGTGATCATGCTAGCTCAGAGAGCTCCCCGGATGGTATGTTTTGGGCGGGAAGGGTCAGGACGTGGGTGGTAATGGCATCGGGATTAGAATGGGCAGTCATTGGGTGGGTTACAAAACGAGGAAGGCTAACAGGCGTGTCCCTCCTCACATCCCATCTCCCACCTAGCTGTAGCCCAATGCAAATGTTTCAGCTGATAGTACCATCAAATAGACAAAACTAGAAATACAAGACTAAGGACTTACTTCATGCCTCTTTAGGGTAGACAGTAACTTTAACCAGGTTTATTTTTTCAAATGAATTAAGAAATAGCCAAGAAAAGCATCATAGGACCAGAAAGGTTCCGGATTCAAAGTTGTGGGGATGTAAATGCCAAACCTCAAAAAAGGAACACATTAGCAGCACGGAAGTTGAGGCCTGACCCAAATATACGCATCAATGTCAACAGAAACATTGCCAAAAGCAACATTTTGGGATTTTGAATAGTGAAGTCTCTACATTTGCTGGGTATTGACTTCCATCCAGCTATTGGAATGGTATGCCCAGGTATTATACTCTTTCCCAGGTATTCGCACCATTTACTTATGCACGCTAACCTTGTCCAGCTGTTGCCAAACATAGCCTGGGGTTATCTTTACTTGCCAGGTACTGACCTGATGTGCACAGGTACTCGCAGCATAAAACAGGTATCGCAGGATATGGCGGGGTAAACCAATCAACATCACGTATTGACATCCTATTTGAGAATACTCACACCATTTGATAACTATTATCATTATGTGCCTATGTACCTATTTGACAGGATTTTGGGTCATGCGCTTCGCTATTCACACCATTTTCCAGGTCTCAAAAACATTTGCCATAATATGGCATCATATTTTGTATGCTCAGTCCGTTGCGCATTTACCATACGCCTAGGTTCAGATGCTCAGCCCTTTTGATGAGTTCTTGGAATATTACACCAGTATACTCACAGCATTCGCACAACACATGCCCAGGTACTCACGTCGTGTGCCAGATGTTCACATCTCATTCCCAGCAACCCCTTAATTGACAAGATATTGAATTCATTTGCCCAGATACACCATTTGGTAGTTATTGACATGATATGCCCAGCCACCAGCTATCGCCAGGTACATTATTAGCCAGATATTTGCATCATATGACCAGGCACTCAGCCTATTTGCCAAATGCCCAGGAACTCGTACCACTTGACAGCCACTTTCATCATATGCCGTTATAATCACACAATTTGCAGGCTTTTGCCACGTTTTTGCATGATATGCTCAGGTACTCAGTTAATATGTCACTTATTGCCATCGGTTGGTAAATACAAGGACTATATGCCCAGGTATTCACATAATGTGTCTACTTTATACCCAAAAACACCCTTAAGCAGCTATTGTCTTCGTATGCCTAGTTACTTACACCATTTGCCAGCCACTGACCGCCTTTGTCTAGGCCTGTGGGCTGCAATCATCAGCTCTCCAGATGTCTTGGACTACCACTCACATGACCCTTCAACATTAACTATGATATTTAGCGGTGAATGGGAGTTGTAGTCCAAAACCACTGCAGCGCCCAAGGTTGCAGGCCCTTGGTCTAAGTGCTCAAGCCATCGGCCTAGCTTTGCCTACAAATGCCCAGCATTTCCTCAGACAGGGCGCAGCGTTGGACTGTGGGAGAGGAGTAAAGACCTCTTCCCAACCCCCTCCTGGTTGGCGACAGCAACAACTGGTACAAGAGCATGTTCAACTCCCAAGCCAAGTTCCCGGACCCTAACACAAAGTCAGTGGGTGTGGAATCAGGTGGACTACGCGAGGGCAGGGAGGACGCTCTTATCCAATGGAGCCAGACAAACAGGTGACTGGCACTGCCCCAGCCACACTGCTATTGTATTGTTTATTTATATAGCGCCTAAACACATGATAGTGTTTCAAACCGTTCAATGGTCTGTCAGATGTCTAGCCAGGGTAGCAACTCTTTTGATTGATGCTCAGCTAGCAAGCCTCTGCTCGCAACTGGTTCTGCCGTTATCCTCTGCAAGGCTCCATTGTATAAGGAAATGGCGCGTTTACCCTATAGGCCATCAAGTCTCTTCTTGTATAGGCCGTTTGCTGATTAGGCTGCTGACGGTAGGTAGTCCCAGGTGAGCTTTGCTATAATCAATTCTGTCTCCCCACTGGACCACTTTTGCAGCTCGAAGCACATGTATTTACACCAAGCACTCCAGCTCCCTCACCTGCTCAAAGCTGAAACACATAGACCTGGGCTAAATGTGTCTGACAAATAAATTAGATAATGGATACAACCAGAGGTGCATCATGTGAGAGCCAGTGCGGCTACATGCCACCCACCGAGTAATCCACCGGCTCGATGAACATTGCCATATTCACTCAGCTCTATCTGAGTGAAACTGTCATGTGTTGCAGGTTCGCACTAGAACCTCGGCAGCATTCCCAAACAAGCAAGCAGCACATGTGCTCAGAAGTGTTCCACTGTTCACCAGGCACTATATTTCACTAGGACTGGGTGCGCACTACTTCAGCAGCCACACACCGACCGGTCAGGTGCGTGTGACTGGCTCTGCTTGCTCCAGCAGCCGTGTAAAGGTAATGGCCTGTTTGGACATGTATGCTCTACCAGAACTATGCCACTAGTTCTTGGACGGATAGGCTGCCTAGCGGCGAAGTTGGCAAATGTGGTCTTGCGCAACCTAGGTGATCTCCAGCACTCACTGTTGACCACACTGGGTAATGCTCGGCAAATCACGTCACTTCTCTCCTATCAAGTTCCTGCGTCAGCTACAGTTGTGGAAACGGGTTAAATGCCAGTATAATATTACAGGAAACAAATGAACTAACTGAAGGAAGGGAGCGACGGTAGCTTTAGGTTCGCAGCAGGGCTGTTTCACATGTTCCACTGCGTTTGGCATTTGGCATGTGAGACGAGTCTTTGTTTTGTATGCAGCATTTCAAGTTAGCGATCTGCTACTGCATGCTAGCACCATATCAAACATGTCGCACACGTGTTTGCATAATAGATTTTGGTTTTCTCTTGACTTCAATATGTGATGCTTGGTAAACAACTTTACTGCCTTCTACTCCAGTTCCTTTGTAACTCTAATCCATATGACGCACTTAGCTACCATCTAAGTGGCAATCAAGCGCAACACACAAGTAAACGTAAGTATGTATTGACCTCGAGTGCTGAGTAGTAACATCTTACATAGAGAGAGGTGTTTTCCAGCGGTGAATTACATGTTCCATTTGGGCAGATTGAACCCCATCCAACCTGCTAAATACAGGACTGTATGCCACAGCAGCAGGTCAGTACATAGCTGTAAAGGTACTGCAGCAATCACTCGATGGGGAAATTGATGAAGCCTTTGTTTTACTGCCATTTTGTCAAGCTAGTGTTTTTTTAAATTGTATTTGGTTTAAAAGAAAAACCTTTTACAAAACAGAAACAAAATCCATTTCAGATTTGTTGACACCATTCATACATAATAGAATAGAAACAATACTAAAAAAACAATAATACTTCACTTACATTACAAGCTAAGGTATGAATAGGTTGCTCTCAAGCAGTGAGATGGCCAAGTTGACAATCATTACATTTTCTTTCCGTAGAGCGGCTTTGAGGTAGAGAAATCCTTAGGCAAACATTGAGACCATTCTTTTTAGCAATCAGATCAGTGATCCGTGGACCATACCACTTCGTTGTCTATCGTGGTTCTATTTCCTTTCACTGTCAAGCATTTCAAAGCCTGCAATTTAAAAGTGTATAAAATAACGAAAAGGTTAATCGAATTTATTTTTTTTGGGGGTGGGAGGGAGGTCCCACCGTCCCAGTCACTGCTCCTGCACCTATTTTTAACTATACCCAGCCCCCCAACCATGCATCTGTCCTTTCCCAGCTCCCCCCAAAAAATTCGATTAACTTCAATGTTATTTTGTACATGTTTAAATTGCAGGCTTTGAAATGCCTGCCGATGAAAGGAGGTCGGACAGTCTATCATTTGGCATGTGGATGGACACGTTAAGAAGGAGTTGCAAAGAGGCCATCATTGTAGTCCTAAATCCAGAAAAGGCAAGGTGCGAAATTGCTGCGGGGCTGGGAGCCATTTAGCTCCTGCTTATACCATAGGAGAGTCTGGTTAGCTTAAAACCAACAGTTACCAGGAGCTACTTTTGGCTCCTCAGGTCTAGTGCCTTACAAACATGCGTAAGTGACGTTAACGTGGAGTGCTTGAGAACGTCAATAATTAGGGTACAGCTAGGATACCTTTAAATAGAATGGATCTCACATAATGGGCAACAAGTTGCAGTGTGCACCTCATGTGGAAGTTATATTTGCGGTGCGCTATGTACTCGCTCCTGGTTCCTCAGCAGTAGCTCCCTCTCATCAAATCTTAATTTCAAACACTGCAAGGTCACCAACACCGAAGCGCCAGCAGAAACCAAAACTAAAAAGAGCAGTGCACTATGCTGGTAACTAGACTTCCTCATTTCACTTACTAAAATGGGTTGAGAGCAACTCATTTATAACAAACTAAATGATGGCCTAGTACACTGAAATATTTTCGACACCTAAAGGTACTAGATGATATTCTGTGACAGATCATCACCAAAAAGGCAAGCAATGCTACCGATTTAAATATTGAACTGTTACTAACAAGATAGGTAAGTTACAACCACATTTTCTTATATGTACCAGAACTACACAAAGGCCTTAAATGTGCGCTTCGGCAGTGCCTGCATAACATATTATAAATACAGTGTATGATCAGAGATTCCACTAAGCCTGAGAAAAACATATAATAACCACACAAAACAGAGTAGTTCTTCTTTATTTCTTAAAGAATGGTGTCTAAACCACAGCCTTTATTTAACAAAGGTTTCTTATGTGAAAGTATTCTTCCCGACGACCTTAATGGATTAAACCTTTTTTCTAGTAGCCACACTAGGTATGAACACAACCACATAGATACACAGCTCTCATTACCAGGGGAGGAAGTAATTCCTCTCTTAAGACCTTACACTCTCCCTGTAACCTTGGGGGCATTGACCACCCTCAGCCTGTTGGGGACGTGCCTATTCCTGTGATGTACAGTGCTGCTTCCTGGCCCCGAGGCACGTAGATTGAGGAGGGTGCCACGCACTGTGCATGAATCAGTGTATAAAGGACTTTCAAAATAGAATGTGGTGGGAAGTGTGGTATGCATAGTGTTCGAGGGTGGGAAAAGTGATACTTTTCTGATCCGGCCTTCAAGCTTTGCATATTTCTGTAAGATAATCATATTAATAGGTTGCCTTCTATGGCCCAAACCCCAAAGATGTTATATATCCTTCAAAAATTGGCTTTTATGTGCTTGCCAGTGTGTCGACCACTCTGGCAATCTAAGACCTTCTTGCAGCGGCAAAGCTACTTTGCCCTGAAAAACAACCACTAACGTGTTTTTTACAATCCTTCCTTCCTCCCCAAGACCCATCCCTCACCAACTCACTTTACTATATAAAATCTTGGGGGAAATCCTGCTTTAGAAAACTATTATTGTGCCTATAAACTAGGAAAATATGGATGCAGGAAGACATCATCCCTAACAGGGATTTGATGGACCGGACTGTCGCCACTCCGACGGAGGTCAGCCTTTGCACCTTTCCTAGGATAGCACATATTCTTTCCTCTGATGTGGTCACCAGCCACAAGACTGTTGAGTAGGGCTCCCAGGAACAGAGCATCTTGGGACGCCCCCATGCAGGATTTGGGATAGTTTATGGAGAATCCCACAGCGGTTAGAGTCTGGACTGTCTCCGCTGTATGTTGCGCCGCGTGGGTGTGAGAATCAGATCGGACCAGCCAATTGAACTGGTAAGGGTAGACATAAACCCCCTTCTGACGAAGGGATGCTGCCACTGGGCCTAGGCATTTGGTGAACACCCTTGTGGCTCATTTGAGGCCAAAGGGTAGCGCCTTAAATTGGTAATGTCTTCCTTGGATGACGAATCTTAGGAACTGCTGATGTTTTGGGTGAATGGGGATATGGAAATATGCATCCTCCAGATCCAGTGTCACCAGGAAGTCTCCCTTCTCCAGCTGCGTAATTGCATTCACAGCATGTGATTCCATGTATGACCCCCATGCTGGAGAACATTCACTATTCAATTTCAACATTTCAATGCATTTACCTGTTTGAATTGAGGGAAAAACCAAAGCTTCACAATTTATGCAGGTCTAATTCATGGCAGCAGTTATGGATATTGATTGCTACATTTGCTATATGGAGTCTCAATCAGACATGACTGAGACAAAAACTTGGGAAATCAGATACAGGGTGCAAATGTAAGATGACATTTTCTCGCTTGCCCCAGTGCCGAGTCGTTGAGAATTAGGCTTGTATAATGTAGGACATCTTGGAGACAATAAGCACATTGTCCCCTGGAGTTAAATTAGTTCACGCATTTTGCTTACCTAAAGTTGCAAAGAACGGGCCAGCACATTCTAAATAATAATGAACAGAAGAGCAGGAATACTAAGGGCTTGATTTATGGAAGGGTTTTATAATGGCGCAATGCCATAAGAAAATGTTCTGTAAAACAGGCCCTAAGTGCAGCCAAAAAAAGAAACCTCAACACAAACAAAATACACTATTGATTTTTCTGGATTCATGGCACACAAACCAGTTGAAAAAGAAGGGTGCTCCTGAACATAAGAAAAAGGCTGAACATAGAAAAAGGATCAAGAGCCAGCCACACTAAGACTCGTACGGTGGCAGAAGAACAAGTAATCAGTCAGCCCTTGAGTGTTTAGGACCAAGTGATCAGTCTGATATTTGAGTGGCAGATGGTTCGGGAAAGAGGGAACATAAGAAAGTTAAAAACTAGAAATGGAGGTATACTCTTTCCTTTTTCTTTTCTCCAGCCATCTGGATTCATGGGGGCCCTGATGAAGATAGGGGGAGCGAGCTTTGCTTAGATTGGATTAACAGATTTAAATTGCAATTTCTGTGTCATACATACCATAAGATGGGAAACTTTGGTGCGATCCAGGATCTACAACAGGAGTCTTCACTTTTCGAATATGATGGCAAAATGTCATTTCCCACCACATTAGAAAGTCATTTTTAGAGGTCCCCTGCTCATTCTAGCTCACATGCAACACAACCCTGAAAGTAAAGGAATAACCTTAAACTATTCTTTTAAAAATAAAGGCTCTGTTCAAATAGATAATGGGACTCATTACGCGTCAGACGTTAAATCCACAGTAAATCTGCTGATTTACTACCAAAATCCTTACCGTTACTGCCACGCGGACCTGTGGCATTACCGAGGGATTACGAGCGGCAGTATGGTTGTGTAAATCCCAATTCATTGAGTACATAAGACCCAATGGGGATATTTTGTCATATATACTGTGAGCGGTACCACCGCGCAATAAATCCACCTTTTGGTTGGCCTTAAAGTGGAGGCTTTACCTCCAGTGCTATGCTGCAGGTAAATCTTCGGCTTTAAGGTCAAATTTGGCAGCATGCTAAATGCGATGGTCATTTCACTACCGTCCAAAAATGTGATGGTTTGGCATTTGCTGCAACATTTTTAGCACACCCCCAAACTCATAACTAGGCCCAATGTACTGTGCAAAAAAGTTACTGTTTTCATAAAGTGTTATAAGATATGCATTACGCCCACAGAATGACATATGGAGGACCCTACCAGAGACATCAGCAGAGCAGGTCTCCCTGCTAAATTCTTTTCCTTTCAATAGTAAAGAGAGTCCATGTATTTGTAATGCTGCAGAGCCGCCCGCTCAGGGTTGCCTCTCATTGTTAAGGAGAGCTCTTGTAATGACGACATCTGGTGAACTGCAAACCAGTTCACAGAGCATGACCAGTGCCTTCTGTGCCTTAAGTATTCCCGAAGGTCTTCTCAAATTCAGAAGGAGGTTTAAGGCTCATCTCTTCAAATTGGCTTATCCTGCTTCCTGATAGGGAGTTGCCCCTGGCATCCTGATGCCGGCAGGATGTTGTGGTGGTCTGCCCCTCCCCGCCCTCCCTCCTGGCTATGGTAAGTAGGTGGATAGGTACCAACCTACCTTCCTACCTCCCTTTCTAGCAACAAAGGGTCTTTGGAGTAGAAGAGAGGGCAGAGGGGTCAGAATATGTAACAAAATAACGTTTTTTGCTTGTGTTAAGTAGTTGGAACAGTGCAAAGAAACCCCGTGTAAGTATGATGGTTTTATAAAGAGACACTTCATTAAACAAGATGCAGAAAGAAACGGGAAACTCGGGATCTGTGGATAATAAAAAAAGCAAAGCGTGGGAAGTGTTAGGAAGCTTGAAAGTGCTAGAAGCTGCAACGCTATGAATAGCGGTGGCCTAGCATCACGTCCTGACATGACTGAATAAGGAATAACAAGAACGGTAGAGTGACTGCATGCATGCAGGGGCAATTGCTGGCCCAATTGGTCTAATGCCCCCCTTAAAGGGCACAACACCTGCTACTCAGACCTTCCAATAATCACATTATCGGAGACTGTCTGCTTTAGGCTGTCCTGTCTTCTGGCCTGAAACAGGCACCACAGGGAATAGATGGCCATGATTAGGGTAATCTAATCTTCAAAGAGGAATTGCCACAGAATGAGGAATACTGTTGTTTGCTATATATGTGTCTTCTTATAATTTCATATAAAACAAAAAAGATAATTCCAAGGGGAAACACTTTTCTTAAACTTAAAGCCACCAGTTGATTTCACTTTAGTTGTATTGTGTTTTTTGTCGGAAATTCCCCTCAATTACCCCAGCCCTTTGCTTAGATTGTCTTATCCCACAGTACATTTGACATTTTGTGTTTGGCTTATCATAGGGCCTCGGTTGTTGTGCTGGGACAGTAGTTATTTGGAAACTGAGCAATGGGTGATGTTTCTTCTGGTAAACTGACCGTCTTTTACTACGTAATATTTAAGGCTGAGCTTTGTGTAATATCTCTTCTGCTAAACACTGTCTGCACTACATATTTGTTATGCAACTGTGAGTGATGTCACCTCAAGTAAACACTGTTTCTAACTACATATTATTTGGAGCTCAGCTGTGGACGATGCACATCATGCACAACACCAAGCCGAATGCCTGCATTAAACAATGATTAAGAGCAAGTGACTATCACACATCCATAACCCAGAGAGAAGATTACAGGCATCTCAAATGGTCCCATGTCACTTATGAGATGGTAAAGCCAAGATCATCACTTTGCATTCGGGCACGTGTTCTGTTGTTATAATCAGAAAACACAATCATAAGTACTATACATGAAAGCTACATGATTTCCCCTAAAAGCTCCTACTTTAACAATTCAGCCCTTACAGGGGACAAATCGTCATTTTTGTTCTCCACATTTTTAAAACACAGTCTAAATAAGCGATAGCGGCCTAGTCCTTTTTCACCACATTCATTCCTCCAGACTCGTGGGATGTTTACAGGACTAAAAAGGGACACATTCAGAGCCCAGATGTTCATTGTCCTCCATCCCTTCCTCTCACCGCCACCCTGACTTGTTTGAGCAGGGCCACCCATTTTCTGTGCCATCACTTCCCATCTGCCAAATTCTGAACCTTTAGACTGTCCTCCCCTCTCCATGCAGAAGATTTAAATGACAGCACCCATGTACAGAGTGCTAGTTTAGGTCTTGATGGACGACTATGCAGAAAACATTGGACATTGTTTCAAAACTAAAGACGCCATTGCTGGATGTGTAGCTTGAAGCCAATAACTGCAAAGAAAGCAGTAAGAAACCCTAGGCTGAAAGACTGGCATTCCTACTTGACCAATAGTGACTCTGCACACATCGCTCCACCTTATGGCTCTGTTTTAACTTCTCTGTCATATTGGGATCACCTAGAAGTGATTTTGTTCAATGGGCACTACAAAAAGACCTCACAAATGCATGGCTTAATATACTGCAGTATGGCTCCACGTGTAATAAAAATAAGAATGATCATGTATGTAAAGCACACCACAGGCTGGACTGTCCCTTGGCTCACTCACGCTACCATCACGTCCAAGCTTGGTTTTTTCTTAACATAAAAATAAAGTGAACAAATGAAAGACATCATAAAACGTTTAGTGGGTGATGGCGGGTCTTGCCTGTCGCATGGTCATTGAAGTGCAGTTACAGCAGTTGGGCGAGCTTTGTGAGGAGCAAACAGCCCTGAGATGTAGGAACCATATTAAAGGGCTGTGGTGCAAGCAACATGGCGTGCAATCCCCAGGGAGTTGCCTTTTATCCCTGAGGGATCACATAGGAATCGCAAGCCACTCAAGCTAGATTTGAGTTGCACTTTTCATTTCAATGGTTCGCTGATAATCTGGAAGAACCTTCTACCAAAGCATTTTGGCTTTTAGATTTTAGATTTAGAGCAGCATTTGATTTGTACTTGGATGATGTCCCATTTTTAATGAATGCCTTCTATAGTCCTTTGCTTAGCGTGCTCGTACGATTTTATTTTTTAACCTATTGTGTAGAATGTAGTCAATAGTCAGAAGCAGTAACTGTGAATCATGCACCTGGGTAGGCGAGGGGAGTGGAGCTGCACCAAGGCAGCCCTTTAAGCCAGGCGGCTGTGCTCTGCCACTGTGCTGTGTTTGGAATGTGCCTACTTTCCTTCTAGAAAATAATTGGCACTTAAGGGGACATTCCAATCGGAAACTTTGAATATGTGCATTCAGCTATATTTAATAGGACTTTTAACCTGATATCTTTCCATTGTATCTGCACATGATACTTCCGTTTTTCTGGAGATAAATTGACACGAACCCAATCAGCAAGCAGCAGGGGTATCTGTTAATTATGCACTAGGACAAGGGGCCAAGGGAGAGTTCAGGCTGCTGTGCTCCTAAAATGTGTATTGGAAATAATGGTTTAGGTATCAAGCAAAGTATTATTGTGTTTGTCTGTCAGTTCTCTGGATTTTTGATGGCCATAGGAAAGCTAAACAACTCTCCAGTTGGAGCTGTGTCCAAAACGTCATTGGGTATCGGAACTCTGGTTACTGTTTGTTGAAAGTTCTTATTTTTTATTTTATTAATGGAGAAAATCTTGAAATGAAATATTATATTTATATCGCGCTCGTACACAAGTGTTTCAGAGCGCGAAAGAGAGATGGACGCTCAAATTACTGCCTTCTCCTAACTTTGGATGTCAAACGTTGCCTTGCCTCAGACACTCCAAACCATAGAGGATCTGTCTAATTTCACAAAAGCTAGGAGCAAAGTGGGAAGGGTGGGAAATGACTGAGAGCAAAAGGAGGAAGCACCGCGGGAGCCAGCTAAGGTTGCTAACAACTTAAGTTAACAACCAGACCCCCTTAGGATAGGGGTTGGAAGGATGATTTTGTAAATGTTGCACTCAACGTCAATGAGAATATCACTGCGTGGGAAAACTCCAATAGGTTGCTGATATTATTACATGCAATGGGTGTGGGTTTCCCAGTGGACTTAGCTATGTTAAAATCCAAGAATGTCCTCATATACTTAATTATGTCTGCAAACGAACACATGGTAGTGTTGAGAAATGTATCAGAGCATTAGAAGGAAGGTAGGAGACAATATCGGGGCAATCCTGCAAGTCTACTTTAATGCCAATCTCCCATACCCCAATATATGATTTAACCCTGTGAGACCCTGAAGAAATAGGTCCAGTTAATACCTTGAAGAATAAGGGGAAAGCAGAGTTCAAAGGGTTATGTAATCAACTAGGATCTACATGTGGTATATACAGAGTGTAAACATATCAAAGGTACCCAAATGCATGTGGAAAGCACAAGTGACACTGCGGTCCATCCAGATAGGAGACCTACTCAGTCGCTAAAATGGAAAATGTTTCTGGATAAGGCTTTAGTTTAGTGGAAGGTGGGTGGGGGTGGTAAAAAAGTACATTTCTAGCTAAATCCAGGAGTTGCACATCTGACAGTAGTCCTAGCTCAGGTTTCAGAATTCCAAGGAAATTAAATGGAGTCTACATTATTGCTCCTAAACAACCTGGTGACACACTTGATTAATACTAACCTAAAGAGGGTTTGAAGATGGTATAGTAGCTGCAAGGAAAAACCGACCGGTTATGAGTTATTTAATTAATTGTAACATGATAAACAGGGTAGGCAATGGCATATGCTTACTATTATTCCTTCAGGCCCTTTAATTTCCTCATGGGCCAGCGAGACATAAACGGCCATCATAGAGGTGAACTGCTGATGCGGGAAGCTTGCACTCTGAGAGAATATTGCTTTGAATTGGTTTGCAACCCTGGAATCTCACGGACAGATAGACTAAATCAGTATGAAAGTCTAACAGAATTGGGAAATGTCCCAGGTTTTATTAACTCTCATAGCAATTGGACAATAACCACCTCACCTCCTTATGAGCCTAAGCCAGAGGGAGGAGAGACGTAACAGGCACAATTCTATTTGCTATAACATGTTTCTCTTGGAAGACAGCTGGAATTGTTGGGAGATACATCCTAGTTAATTGTTTTGCAAAGTTATACAATTATATTTGTACATCAGACCTGGATATTGGAGTCGCCGATGTTGGACAGATATTTTAGTATTATTAACCATGCCCTGAGAAACCTTAAAACCATAAAGGGAGGTATTCTGGCAGATTGGCAATTATTATTGCCAATGATTTCACATGATTGATAACCACATCACTTACCTTAAAATTCTGCCAATTTGTAAAAATGAAGCAGAATACCCCCAAGCTGTTGTTAGTGAGTTACTATACACCCCCCTAATAGAGGGCTACGGTCAAAGATCATCCAAGAATTAAGCAATCAAATCCTGAAGCAACATGAGGATGGTCTTCTAATTATGAGGGGAGGTGACTAAGTTTAAAATAGGCGTGCCCGAGTCTTCCAAATTACTTATTTGACAATAAACAGGATATTAGAGCGGGCATAACTATTCCTGCAATGGTAGATTAAAGATCAGATGTAATTGATTTTGCTTAATTTACATTTTTGATGGCAATAGGTGTAAGATTTATGAATGGCCTTGTTAAACCAGATGGTCCTGGGGAATTGACCTTCCAAGGCTCAAGGGGCATGTCAACTATTGACTACATATGTATCCCAGTGGCTTTTTCGCTGTCAGCACACTCGTTCAGAGAGATACCAAGATTGGAGAGCAACCATTATCTGCTTGAAGTATGGTTAAGCATTTCAACTAAAAACCACTCCAAATCTAAAAATATCACACTCACGTAAGGGGTTATATTGGAAAATAGAATATACATAAGGTGGGAATTGCTGAATAATGAGGGGATTGCATGTTTCCCGCATTACTTTGGGGGTGTTTAGATATAGATGAAAGCCATGCAGGTGTTAAGAGCTTTTGCCAAAATAGGTAAGACGATAGGTAATTGAAAATGTCTGCTGAGTTCTTTTGATTTAATTTATTTATAAAAATGTCTGTAGAGCGCAAACAAGGCACAGGTGCACCCAAGTGCTGAACAAGGCAACACATATAAATACAATGAAATACATGCAAAGCACAAAAGATTAAGTGGCAACAACCAACTTTGTTCCATCAGAATAAAACGAAAGAAAGAGTCAATTTAAAATGAAGAAATCAATAGCCACACTTTCAAATTGTTCTGATTTTAAGATAATCTAAGGTTTTACGAAGTTTCAGAGGTAAACTGTTCCAATAAAAAACAGCAGCACCTGAACAAAAGAACATTTAGATGAAAAAACACATCAGAATTTAGGGACTTCAAGTCGTAATAGATCATGGCTGCGAAGATCACTGGAGCCTCCATACGTTTTCCATTTGTCAGCGATGTAAGAGGGAGTGTTAAAGTGAATCGCTTTGTAAGCAAGACACAATAATTTAAATAAAATTCGAGCATCTAAAGGAAGCCAGTGCAAGAAAGTTAGTATCAAGGTAATAAGGTCACATTTTCTGGCACCAGACACTAATCGGGTGGCAGCACAAAAGATACTTTTTAAAGGAGCCAAGGTGGATTGTGGAAGACTAATAAGAAGTGGGTTTCCATAATCAGTTCTTGATTTAAAAAAAAAAGTGATTGCACTAAATGTCTAAAATGTACATTGGATTAAAATGGTTTCACAGATCTTAGAGCTAAAAGGTGAACATTTGCAGATTGCATGAACAGGTTCACATGAGGAATAAAAGACAGCTTGCAATCAAAAATAAAACCTAGGGATCTAGCAGTGGGAGAGAGCAACGCAGAGGCTCCAAAAATATTTGTATCAGCAACCCATTTGAAAAAGGGGGTGGGATGTTGAGAATGAGAAAATAATGAAAATTCAGTTTTGCTAGCGTTCAACTTTTAAAAATGAGAAGACATCCAAGCTTCCAAATCTTGTAGGCAGTTTTATAACTGCCAGGATGAAGAACCTTTGGTTGGATAACAACTATACGTGGGCAAAAAGTGCTGTTGAAAGAGCTCTGGTTTAATAAATGTTCTTTTCAGACAATATCCCAATTAAGGAAGGATATTAAGGATATCCCTATAAATTATGCCTGCAGAAGAGAGCAAATGAGAGAGTAAACATTTGGCTTGGTTGGAGTATCTGGTAGCTGCCAAAGATAGTCACTCTAGGCGATTTTGGGATATAATTGACAATGGTCCATCACAAAATATTACCAAAATATCAAAACTAATGGCGCTGAGGAGGCGTGGATTCTACATTTCCCAACACTACACACTGAGCCTAATATGGGTGGTGAAGTGACAGATAAGGCTAGTCAGCCCATGACCGAGTTAGTGGAGAGAGATAATGAACATTTATTGACAGTAACCCTGGAAGATACAAAAAAGTCATTTCCAATATGAAATGTTATCTATCTCCTGGTATGGATTGTGCCATATTTAAATCTGATATGGCGATATGGACCCCTCTGTTAACAAATTCATTTGAAGATATGATTCAGGCCCAGAGTTTCCCTCCATAAAATGTATCATCCAAATTCCCACTAAAACTCCTCATTTAGGATTTCTGCAAAATAATGTTATCATTTTATCTACACTGCGTGGCAGAGAAAGATGTAATCTCCCCAATTCATTTTTGTTTGTGGGATGGTCCAAGTTCCTCAAATCAGATCATTAATTTATATCTGGCAGTCGCAAAATCCATGTTTGTAAAAGAACTTCCGATATTTGTATCATATATGCATTTGGTGACAGCATTTGACTGAGTAAATCGGTCCAAGCTTTGAGAGGCCTTATGTGAATTGGGTGTCCCTAGAAATATTAGCTATCCTACTGTGTCTGCATGCTAGTAACATAAATTGTGCGGCTATGCATTTACCACTGTTACATGCAAGTATAAGGTTAGCAGGGGGATCAGACAGGGGTGTGTCTGGTCCCTCTGCTAACCTGTCTGATGGCTATTGAAACTTTTCACAAATGTTCTGTCAAACATGTATGTAGTGTGGGGACAGATGTTCCAATATTAGACACAATCCCAATCCCAATATTTGCATAGCTAGATGATTCAGTCCTAATTGTGACATACAGATTGAATGGCCTCCCTGGGCCTGTCAATTAATGTACAGAAATCTGCTGGCATGGCCTCTGGAAAAAAATAAATATAGCTTGTACTGTTTTATGTAGCCTAGCCAGACTATTTACCGAAAAAAACACATCTAATTACTTGGGAGAAGCAAGCAATGGGAGGATTAGTTTGCTTTTCAGAAAAATACAAACCCCATCCTATTGCTCCCCTGATCAAGGTGTATGTGGTCAAGTCTAGGCTTATCGCCATGTAAGGGGCATGCTTATATGGCTTTTGTAATAGTGAAATCCTCCAATTGTGGAAAATCAATTTTCTTTTTAAAGAATGTTGGGTCTCCCACATATGGGATGCATAAGGAATTGGGCCTTGATTTCTGAATTAATGAGCTGAGATTGAGTCTAATAATTTTTTCCCCTGGAAATATGGTATAACGATAAAGCTCTGCTTGCTCAAAGAACCTTGACTGATGCCCATCCAACTGCTATGAAACATGTGTGCTCAGCACTAAGATACATTAATTGCTCTCTCAATACTGAGCCTTTTAAGCAATTGACCAAGCCAAATCTTGGTAAATTAATATCATTATTCAAAGCCAAGCGATGGGAGGGGAGAGCAATGGAAGAACTTCATTTAAAATCTAATAGAGCTTTATAAATTATAACTGCACAATGCAGAATACAACTGTATTCATTAGATGTGCACTTTCTTAAAGAGGTAACGTTTATAACTACACTAAGATTGATTGTCTGCTTTTCAATTCTACAGGTTGCTGGTGGCAGGAAAGATTAGATAGTTTTTTGTGTCCTTCCTCTGTTAACACAGTTGAGACCACAATTCATTTTTTGTTGTTTTGCCCCGCACACAGAGATATAACAGATGTGACAGTAATCATTTTGTTGAAAGACAAAAATATCAGAGAATGTCATTTAAGTTTGGTATTTTTGTCAGCAGGTTCCCGTTAGGGAGAATTTTCATTTCTGTGCTGAAATCCTCCCACCTTAGAGACCCCCAGCTCTTGTGTTGGGCTGAGGACTTTTTAATTTTAACCCTGGAGTGAGCGAGACCTTTTTCTCACTCTCTCATGTGTTTTTACCTGATTTGGATTTTGTGTTTTCACTGTTTTTGGAGTCTGACAAACTCCATAGGCATCTGCTTTTTGTATGGTGGTACAGAGCACCTCCAGTGCAGTGTCACTGAGAAATCCTTTAGATTTCTCTTATGGTTTAAATATCTTTTCTTGGGTGAACTACAGTTCGCAAGAACAGTAAAGTGAGATTAACTGTACTTACCTTTTCTCTTTGTGGGTCCAGCACACACTATCCTATGTGGCATGCTGGGGGGTTACTTAGTAGCCCCTTACCCTACTTTCTCATGTACAAGTTTTTGTTAGCCTCACTACTTTAAATGGCTGGTGGCAGTGGTTTACTTGTTCCTACCATTGTGCTGTTCTACCGCAGGCTGAATCCTCAGCTGCAGTACAGCACCCATGGGTGAGCATTTTTGTCAAAATGGCCCGTCTTCTTCTTTCGCCATTTTCTGTTTGTAAGGTCTTTCTTGGGTTTTACGCTGCGAGTTCAGACAGGTTTGAGGCCTTTGTTTGTCTTGCCTTTGGTGGGCTTCAGCCCTGAAGCCCGCTCCTGGCTCCAGTGTGTCTGGAAAGACAGGATGTGAAGCAGGGTCCAGAAACTCCACTGTCTTTTGTCTCTAGGAAAGCCTGAATCCGAATAGTCCTGATTGGCTGGCAGCCACCCTGCTGTGTGATTGACAGCCTAAGCTGTGCATGAATGTGAGAAACCTGCTTAAAAGGCGAGGGTTTGGGACTACAGGCAGAGTCGACCAGTGGGAGAAACACCTGATGAAGAAACCGTGAACGAAGCTTGCTGCAACCTCCTGGACTTTTGAATTGCCTGGTGAAGCCCTGATGCTGTACTGACCTCCTTTTTCACCTCGACAGAGAAGCTCCTGATGGAACGACTTCTCCCCTTGGGTTAGTCAGACCAATTAACCCTGAGACAATCTCCACTGGACCACCATCCCTCACTTACTGTGCCTCTGCGTTGCTGCAGGAGTCCAATGCCAGGGGTCGAGTGTCCGTAGTTGAATGCAACATCTGCCACAGAACGAATATGGCTAGAAGCTCCAGGAGCCTCCGAAGGACCCTCCAGAAGCAGGACATCCAGATCCAGAGTCCCCTTACCAGAGTGCAGGACCTATGGAGTGAAGGAAGTCCAACCGGTGTCCGAGATCCGCATCAGTGCTGTTTGCTAGGTGCTGAAACTGCGAAGTGCTGGTGAACCGAAAAGAGCCCATAGCTGCAGACGACCTCCTGAGTACTGATGCAGGAGCCCTCCAGATGGCCCCTCCTGTCCCCGCAACTGAGGCTCAGGAACCAGGGTCTGCACTGATGTAGCAAGACGGAATCCAGCTGAACCACTCTTCTTCTGACCAGAGGTACTGTTTAGGCTTGGGGTACTTACCTCATTGCCGTTGGCCATGCTTTTCTCACTAGGGAATTGCTTTGGCTCACCTTTTTCGAGTTGATTTCAACTCCCTTCTCACAAGTTTAACGTCTTGTGGCCCTACAAGTGATTTTTCTGAACTCTCTAACTTTGTGCAAGACCTTTGTCCAAGAAGTGCATCAGATCCGTAGACCGTGTCCAAATGACTTTGGCTGTCCTGGCTCCCTAAAGACACTCTTCTAAATCCATTGACTTTGATACTGTTTGTGCCTCAAAGCTGGCAGCTTGTTGTATACTGGTGCTGTTGGGAAAGCCTTATCTAGACTTCATTGGAGGATTCAGCTGTCCTCACAATTGCTGAGAAATTGTTCTAACCTTTTTACTTTCCTAACCCTTTCTTTTCTGCAACTTAGAGTCTACAAAAGTATATTAGTGTGATATATAAATTCAAATACTATCCTTGTGATTGAAGTCACCACAGGGTGTAGGAGTAGTGTATGAAGCATATCCAAAGATTATCCACTGGCTTTATTTGAGTCTAAAAAGTAATTTTAAAGTGTATTTGAATTGTTACAACGAATTGCCTTTTTAAGGAATGCTGATTTAAAACTGCCATTAAATAAATAGATAACTATTATTAACTGAAACCTTGAGTGTAAGCGTTACTTGGATACTTGTATTTACAAATTTCATTTGTACAGCTCTACAGCTCACGTCTTGAGATAGGCCTGGCTGCTCTGTCACACTGCCAACTTGTGTAGTACAGACCTATACCAAAAGGTGGGTTACCTAATACCAAGCAGATAAGTGTTGTGTAGTCTCACCCAGTGTGACTGCACCAATTCTTATCTAACAGTTCCCTTCCATGAGCACATTGTGTGTTGTTGCTCATTTTAAGAAGGGCACTTGAATAAAGGAAAACATTGTTGCAGGGACTTTATGATGGTAAGACATACATTTTAATGTATTATGTGCATAGACTTTTACATGTTGTATATTTTAACAGATTGCTGTCTATTTGAGAAAGAAATGTTACCCACAGTAGTGACTACTGTACTCCTAGTCCATAGTCCCCAATCCTCCATACTTATGGGAGTTCCTGCTTGCGGGGAAAAGGACTAGAACATTTTCGTGCATAGCAAAAAAGGGCTCAAATTTGATTGGTTGCATATAAACACTAATCTAGACGGGGTGGCTGCTTCTGCACACGTGCGCATAAAAGTGACTAATCAAATTTGGGGGATTTGCTTTGCTATGCACCAAAATGCTACAGTCACATTCCCATGAAAGGGAACTCCCACAAGTATGGAGGGATGGGGGCAGGACATAGGTGTAATTGTCGGTACTTTGATATATATATATATATATACATATATGTACAGTTACTTTATTTCTTTTTCCAGGAAAATTATATTTTATTATTGTTTTTATCCTTTATCTATTGTATTCATGAACTTAATGGATTTTACATCCGAATTCTGTTTGATGATAATGACTTGGTGATATTTTGTTTTATTTTCATGTGATCCGAACAACTGTAGATAATGTTATCAGAAATACATCCCCACTTTTATAGTCTTTATTTTGTACATACACTTATGCCAGTATTCTGCTGTGCCTCACTTGAGTAAAAGAGAGTTTTTGGCCAGTTTAGTATGACTAGAGGACGATATGTTACTAGCAATAATACCTGCGGCTGCAGGCTGGATCTACAGGTCACGGGCCAGCGCCCAAGTTATACGTCAGAGAGAAGGGAAGTGGGCACCTTATCGATGGCCCTCAGTGCCTTCACCAGGCCGATCCTGCCCACTACCATGGATATTATTATTCTCATTGCTAGTTTGTTGATCTAAATACTTACTCAATACGGCCACCACGGAAATGGAAAGTGTGGCTTTATTTATTATTTATTTATTTGGATTTATCAAGCGCCCAGCGGCCCGGAGGCATTGTGGCGCCGTTACAGAATATTCAGCTTAGTGTCAGTTAGGAACATGGTCAGAAAACAGGTAGAAAAGCAGTGTTGAGCAGGTGTTCCGTGGTTACATGGGAACAATATCGGAGGCAGTGCATAGTCAGACAGTTTAGTTGAACAACATTGTTTTCAGGGTTTTTCTGAAGGTGTAGAGGAATTGTTCGCTCCTCGTACTGGATGGTAGCGAGTTCCATGCTTTGGGGGCTACAAGCTGGTTCCACAAGCTTTCACTATGTTAAATGCTGGGATTGAGAGTTGGTGAGAATACTTGTTCCGTGTTGGCCTGTGGGATGGCGCTAGGTGTATCCTCTCTGCTAGGTACGCTGGTGCAGTTTGGGTGAAGCATCTGTGTGTGATTGTGAGGGCTTTGAATGTTTTCCGTTCTTTAATCGGGAGCCAGTGGGCTTACCTTCTTGCCTGCGTGGTGTGCTCTCTTTTGGTAATGCTGAGTGCCGCTCTGAGGGCATTGTTTTGTGATATTTGCAAGCGATTGATGTTCTGTGTGGAAGTGCCCAGAAGTAGGATATTACAATAGTCTAGTTTTGCACCTATTGTGGCTCTAGCAATGTTGAGGTGTATTTTTTGTGATAGGTGGGGTTTCACTGCGTTTATGATTTTAGAAGTGAGAGCTGCTGCTGATGAGATGGCACTGACTTGTCTGTCCATAGATAGTGTGGAGTCTAGGTAGACGCCTACTGTTTTCAATGTGGTTGAGGTGGTAATGACTGTGTCTTCGATGATGAAGGAATTGTATGTGTTGTCAAGCTTTTTTAGGGCTTCTTTGGGGCCTACTAGTAGTATTTAGTTTTTTTTCCCCATTCAGGCATAGGCCGTTTGCAGCCATCCAGGCCTGAATGCGGGCATATATGTCTTGGGGGGTTTTAAGGTATTGGTCGTAGTTGCCTGTTAGGTGAATGAGAATTTGTGTGTTGTCGGCATAGTTGGAGAAAGCTATGCCGAAATCTTCTAGGTCACTGAATAGTGGGAGGGTGAATAGGTTGTAGAGCGTGGAACACCTATTTTCCATTTCCATGGCAACCCGGGAGCGATGGAGGAGCGCTGTGGCAGCCTGGAACTCCAAAAGGTAAGTGGGCAGGGAGAGCTGACGGGAGGTGCCAGTGGACCGGGGCAGTGGAAAGATGGCTGACGGGTGCAAGCAGCTGTCAGCTTGCCCCGAACAGGGGCTAGGATTGTGAGATTCATTATGCCATCCGAGCAATGTAATTGGCGCACGTGCCTGCCCTGGGTGCTAATTTTATTGGATAAGCTGATGCATTCTTGAAGTTGTAGCCTTTGTTATTTTGAAATGAGCACACTTTACCTAAGGTCTTGAACCCAATGATTTGCCAAGAAAAAGGTCAGGACTTGAAAAGTGATGTCCCAGTAGGATATAATCATCCGGTCACCCTAGTCTATCCTTCTCCACTTTCCACATTGGTGGCAACGATAGCTACCCCTAGACCCCGAACCCATTCTCCTTGGAGCTCCGATTCCTGGAATCTAGCCAAGGTCAGGACCTGAGGCCAAACTATTATCCCAATGCTTACTGGCGGGCAGAAACGTGATAGTCCGCACCTGGAAAACGGCGGGAGGTCCTCTCATGCCGTTCTGGTGGGTGAAAGTCTGGGACATCTTGATCGCTGAGAGGGTGACAGCTGCCGGGGCAGGCCTTCTACATCGCTTTCACAATATTTGGGGTCCGATCTTAGACTTTGACCAAAACTTTCCGGCCCTGACATTCAAGCCCCAATTAGCCAGGAGAACTGTACAAGATGGGAATCCCCAGCGGGGGCGGGAAGAAGGAACTTAAGACCTTGGGAGGGAGGGGGAAGAGCATTGAATTGTACTGTTTTATGCTTCATGTCGCGAATGATAAGCTCTGTATTGTTATAACCTGCCTATTTAAAATAAACATATTCAAATAAGGCAAGCATATGTAAAAAGTGAGCTCAAACCTTTAGCAGGAACTGGGGTATGGGGGGTGAGAGGGAGTAGATGGCTAACAAAAGGTTCAGTGCAGCCCAGGCATAATTGTTGCAGGTATACCAGTTTCATGTACAACCGAAAAAATAAGGTTCCGTGCAGCACATGCAGCATAGGAGCTAGCTTTCTTCCACTGAGAACAGGTACAGCCTGTGCAACAGAAGTGCAAGCTTCAAACAACTTTGCTTCCCAACATTTATATTTGAATAATGTTGGTGCTATTTTTCCTTCTAATGTGGATCTCGCATTCGGTGGCGGTTTAGTTTCCAAGGGTGTTTGGGACACTGAGCCCAGTATTCCATCTAAATGAAGCACAAAGTTTGAAAGATGATCCTTCACTCCTGGGGAGTTTGTGTAAGGACTGGAGATCAGGAGAGGTGTGGCCCTATTATTGCAAAGGTTAAATCTGGCTCCATGATTTTGGATTTAGTAAGTGCTCGCCTCCGTGTGCAACCTGCAGTCACGTATTTAATTTCTGGCAGTGCAGTCCCAGGCCTACATCCTTCAACTGTCACTAAATTCAGCACCTGAATTGAATTTGGAAGTAATAGCACTTAATACATCACTTAGAAGAGGGAGGTATCTGCCTTGGCACACTAGATAAAACGTGATATTTACATTATTATAGTTAAATATGTAATAATGCACGATTGGGAGTGTTGGGAAGGGGGGGGACACTCGTCCCAAGTACCTCAGCCATTTTGGATGAGGCAGAGGCCTGGAAATGTGCAGTAGGGACTCAGGGAGGGTACAGGGGCATGCAGGAGTGTTGAAAGGGGCTGTATTGCAGGGATGGTGATGTATGTTTATGCTTTAGTGTACATGGGGAACCAAACGTCATATTAGATAGTATCAGCCATATTGATATTGAGGACTAGTCCTGCACTGCAGCCAGGGGCGCGGCTCAAGCCACACGCAGATGGAAATAAGCGTAGGGAATAGATTGTAGCATGGGCACCGTTGAGAAAGGCCAGAGCTACAGAGATTCATAGACCCATCATTGTCTCATGTTGCCAGCATTTGTATCCCAGAAGTAATGCGCCCTGCAGGGTCACAAGGGGTTTGAGAGCTCTCTGTGAAAATTCCAAGACCCCCCAGCACTCCAAGGTACCAGTCAATCCCAGACTACCAACCATAAAATTGTTGAACCCCCAATTGATCAGAAAAGATCTGAAAGCAGGCATCAGCTGGCACCACCTTAGGTCACATGATTTGTGCTGCAAGGTGCCGGGACAGCAAGCCAAAAACGAGGGTGGGGAGCTTTGGATGAGCGCCGACATGTCTTTAATCAAGTTAGTGTGTGCAATGCAATGACCTCAAAGTATCCTCTTAGCCCTTGTATGCAGTACCAAGTGCACATCAGGTTGGATATAGAGCCTGCATTGTTTTTATTTACATAATTACCAATTAATTGTAGCTTCATGCCTGATGACGCGCAAGGAGGAGCTCCCGTGGAAGAAGTTGAACAGAAGAGGCTCGGACCAATGGCCTGGTATCCCTAATGGAGCAGGTAGCCTATGTATAGGGTTGCACCAACAAGCCATGTTGGATTTGTACATTATGTAATTTACGTCACTGAGGACGCTGTGTGCCTTCATAAAGTGCTGCTCATACTGATTTAGCCAGAACGTTCCATGGCAGCAGAGTGCTTTGCTGGTGCATTTCTTTTTTTTGTGGAAATAAAACTTTGTTCTCCTTGCAAGAGGTGTGCTGCACCTTTTTCCCTAGTGGTTTGCTTTTTTCTGGTTTGAGCGTTGAGGGGTTTCTCTACAGGAGGATCACATTTATAATAAAGTTGGAGGAAATTCTGCAAAAAAGAAAGATTGTTGACAAAATCAGATGTGAATGTGTGGAAGAAAATTGTAACAGATTAATGAAGGATTCAATTAATTCAAAGAACAAACAACACTAAACAAAGTTAGGAAATTGAAAAAGATCTAGACTTTCAACACACCCATCCATATCAATATGTAAGACAAGGTTTTAAACCAGAGAAGCAGGCAACGAGAGGGCAGAAAGGTTAATGGATGAATAGAACCAAAAAGACGGACCCCTCCAACCCTGAGGAGTGGAACGGCTCTGTTAAAATTAGCGAATTGCTGCACTTAAGGACTTCACAGCAGCCTTCGAAGACTGAAGTTTCTCCAGACTTTCATCTGCTTTTGACCCGAAAAGCTGAGAACCCTCAAAGGTCATATCCAGCAACGTAGCTTGGACATCGGGTGCCAAGCCTGACTTCCGCAGCAAAGCAAAAGTTCTCGTCACTGTACCCACCCCCATGGTGCAACAAACACAGTCTGCCGTGTCTAGCCCAGATTGTAGGTACTGGCACAGTGCATCCTTTCCATCCTGTATAATGTTTAGAAATCCTTCTCTCTCCTCCCCTCAGGAATGTGCTCTGCGGCCATCGCCACAACTTCCCATAGACTTAGAGAAGATGTGGCTAGGGCACACTTTGTGTTAAATGATTTCAATGCCATGTTTCCTGCATAGAACACTCACTTCCCAAAGGTCTAACATTTTGTATTATCCCAGTCTGGTGGAATAGTGGGATATGCAGCCCCCTTGGATGTTAAAGTGGCCGCTTGGACCACCAAATTCTCTGGACTCAGATGTTTAGAAAGGAATTCCAGATCCCAAGTGGAAAACCTCTATTCTTGGTGAAATCTTTATTAACAACTGGAGTAGTGCCTGGCTTTTTCCAATTGTCCAACACCCTATTTCTCACTGCTGTATGGAAAGGAAGCATAGGATCCTTTGGATAACCCTTGTCAAGGATGTCCGTAAGGTCATCCTGTTCAAACTCCAAAGCAACTCTACCCCAGCCAAGGTATTCAACAACCTTCAACATCACTGACCTATAAGAAGCATCAGCATGCCCAGGGCACTCAGGTGTTCTAAACTCCACCTCTGGAGAAGTGTCCAGGCCACTTGCATTATTCAGTGTAGCTACTAGGCCGCTCATTCTCGATTCCTCCGAGATGAGATCCTCTGGAAAATCTGGAGTGCCATACTCCAATCCAAAAAGTGGGCTTTGATCCTTATGCCCCTCCTCCTCATATATTGAGCTTATGGACCTGAAATAGTCCTTCTTATCCAGTGGCTTAAAAGCACTTGACGCTTCCAATGAGAATGTCGATAGATTTGACAAGGTCGACTTCGAAGTTGAAGAGCTTGAAATCGAACCTTTGACAGGGCATGAGGAGAAGTTGCTGGCGTCATTGTCGCTCAAGGTACCAAGTCTATCGACGCCACCCGAGCAACCTTCAAAAGGAACCTTCGAGGTCTTTCTGTTCGGGATCTTAGGCGCGCAAACAGAAGATTTCAACGATGCCCTGTATCTTTGCGAGGCACGATGGAGCGGGAAGCTTTTTTTGATTAAATTGAAGATGATGCTGCCTTTGAGAATACCTCCACATTTTTTGCCGGAAATACTCCAACTCGGCTTTTGGAGCAGTTTTACTTAGGAAACGTACCTTTCTTTTATCGAGCAAGGGGGATGACCGGGATCAATGGTGTCGCTTCCTGCATTCCCTCGAAGATGACGCATGTCGAGACCTTGAACTAGAGCGCTTCCCATGTTTAATGCGCTTCTTGGCTCTGAGAGGAGAAACCTCTCTCAAACTCTTGTCGTCTGAAGATCTCATCTTCGACAGAGTGGTAGAAGAGGTCCGGAGAGAAGGCCTACCCAGGGCAAGTTCCCCCTTCCTCTCCTTTAAGGCCTTAACTGTCATCGACTGACAGGAGCCGCAGTCGTCGACCTTACAGGTTGTACCCAGACACCAGATACACATCCGGTGCGGGTCCATGATGGACATCGTTGACCCGCAATCCGAACATCTCTTGAACCCGGTTTTTCGGGGTAGACATTGTCAAATAAACTCGATAACGCAATGGAAAAATGGCAAAGGAGAGTGAACTGTTTTGAAGCGTAGCTGTGCGGAAAAACAGAACCGAGGCAACAGGCGCGGTGCGTGTTATTTATACTGATGTCACGGTCGAGAGCGGACAGAGGCCACTGAGGGACACAAGATGGATGATGCATGGCGCACTCTGCTCTGAAAAGATTCCGAAGCTGCAAGCAGAATATCGGAGTATATCAAAAGATGAGGAATACGTGGGAGTACACAATCCATTCAAAATTGGTGATATGATAAAAGACGTTGAATATTTGCAAGGGAAGAACAAACATAGTTAAGTGGATATAAATAAGCTTGAGCAGACAGCCTTTAAAAAGATACATGTCTTTTCATCAGTGCTCTTATTTCAGTGGAATGATTACATTTATTTTATTTGATTTTTTTTATATCTACCTTTCTTCAAAGAATGCTGATTGACCACCTGTGGTCTTCCCCCTTTCTCCCTCTTAGTATTTTCTTTTTCTAGCTTTAATATATATATATATATATATATATACATATATATATATATATATATTTATTTAGTTGCTTCAAAGTGACCCAAGATAAATCTAAACAGAAAATACACCATCAAAAATTCACCAATAAAAAGACATGTCATCACCTTACACACCAGGAAGACAATGAGGCAATAGTGATTAAGCAACAGAAATTCTGGACTGAAAACTCCAGGGGAACAAAGCCTGTATGTAGCCTGTTACTTAGTGATGAAGAGAGTTACAAGAACATAGACAGGGATCCAGTTCCAAGTTTGCAAAAAGAAACTGCAGACAAAAATCTGAACACAAGCAAATGAAATAGGTCTGCACTGAGGTTCATGTCTACTGTTCCGATATTCTTTTTTAAATTATTTATTGTGTTATGGCTACAACTATAACCTTACAAAAAATCAGTACAAAATGGTAGATTTGAAGGAAAAGTGTACTAGAAAAAAAGGAAGAAAAAAAAGAAAAGAAAACGAATGTACAATCATACATTTAATTTCCCTCCAACATCTATCATGGCATGTACCGATCATTCTCCTGAAGTCTATCTGCTTTCTGCCCGTCTGTATTTCTCTGCCTGCCATGGAACACCTTAATGCACCCATCTTGTATCTCTCATATCCTTCTGCATATCCTTCCTGTTCACATTATACAATACAAGCTTGTTTGAGGCGTGATACTTAACTTGCCCCACACCAGTGCCTTCTCCTTAACCCCTGAATCCCTATGCTGCTGACACTAGTTCATCTACCTGCGCTGGCAGCTATCTGCCTAGTGCCTGCAAATGGCCGTCAAAGCAAGAGGCAGGATCACTCAATAGGACAGGCAGGACACCAAATACCTAGGCACTTCAGCGCTGCGGCCCACGGCTACCAATGACTACCAATGTGAGACTTTGCTGACACTCAGTAAAAGTTGCACTATTGGGTAACGCAGATAGACCCTGGCATGCTTCTGCCAGTTTTCGCTCTCTGCAGCCTTGAGCTGAAAAGGGCGAAGTGAGCGGAGTGCCTCTGCAGATGGACACCTTGGCGACAGCTGAGCACTGATGAATAGTAGCCAGCACAACATGGGATGGTCACAAAGCTCGGGAGGGGCTACGAACATGGCAGGTGGGGGAAAGGTATCGAGATTCGGTAAACTCTGAATCAGGAGTGTAGAGCGGCGGCTGCCTGCCTTGGTAGAGAGCATAATGCCACTGCATCTGTGCATGTCGTGGGGCTGCTTGGGGGTCTCCTTCTCGGTCTGCCCGCAGCACTCCCTCTGTGCCGCCTCGCCTCCTGCGCTGCCCTCCGTAGGCAGCTGCTGAAAATGAGACATTTGCAAGTTTGGTATTGCCGGGAATGTGTGGGTCAAGTCTTAAAAAAAAGTTGGGGAACTCATTAGCATAGCAATTGAATGCAGGCACCACTAGAATATCAAGGTGCCCACTGAAAAAAAGTGGGGGGACTCCGTTCACCAGCATGTACCCTTGACTTGAGCCCTGCTCAGCGGTCACAATTAGCAGCAGTCATGAAGAAAACTAAAGAAACTGCAGTCGCACACCTGGACCAGAACTGTGGTCATTGTATGCGGTTTGCAAAATCTTGCAATGCCCCCTCGATCGTTTCCGTGTATAGGTGGAGATGCACCGAATATATCTTGCTGCCCAAAAAGCAGGCATTATCCTGCTTGTGATGTCACTGCAAAGCTCCCCAGATCCTCTTTCCTTCCCTCCTTCAGTCTCTCCCTCTTGGGCAAAATCGGTTCTGTGTCCTGTTCTCTCGCACTGCAACCCCCACCCACTTCAGAAATGTTCTGTCCTTGAACTTCTCAGGGATAGGACCTCTTGGTGGATGGTGCATAGACCGTGGCCATTGGAAGCATTGGAACATGGCTAGAGGGTGGGCTGAGGGTATGCAGGGGGCGGCTGAGGATTTGCAGAACATGACTGCGGGTGATGATGTGCAGTGTGAGACTTGGCAGAGCGTTGCTTAGGGTGTGCACGGAGGCAGAGATTCGGGGTCTGGCTGAATGTGTGCTCCCTGGCAGTGAGCGTGAAGAACATGGCTGCCCGGCTTCACAGGTTGTGCAGATCAGGGTTAAATGCGGCAAACGTGCAACACGTGGCTGGTTAAGGGTGCGGATAGTGTGGGTCCAAAACGGTGGCTCATTTCTCAGTACTGCAATTGTGTTGACTCCTGGATGTTAACGTGGGTACCTAAAAATGCAGCTGAAAGATGACTAAATGGCCAGCCACAAGAAAGGTTTACCTTCCAAAGACTGCTGCTCCAAAACAAGGCCGTCAATGTTAAGCACCACCTGAAGGCAGACATCTGATATTTGCTGCAGCCGGCCAGTACTACTGCAAAGGGACAAAATTCACTGGGGGACCTCCCACGCAAAGTTCCTCCAGTACATTTTGTCAGGCGGATTGTCGGTGGTGTGGCTGGTGTGCGTAAAAACATTTTGGGAACATGACAATGACCGCCAATTTGTGATAGACATTCAAATCTGTATTCCTTCTGAGCTTGCAATGCACACTTGGTATGATGCTCCATTTCATCTGTCAAAATAGTCACTGCGACAGTAACTCCTTCCAAGAGTTTTGTAGAGAACAAACATAGTAACAGATAAAGCCAGCACAGTCGTACTTGCGAAGACTTTTTGCCATTGCAATGGCTAGCGCAGCAGAAGGGACTAGAGTTTTAAAAAGCAAGTTTTCCACAACTGTGGTACCCCTGTCTACAGTGAAGCGTTTCCTGGTCCCTGCCTGCTACACAGATGTGGCTCATGACTAACCATTCTGTGTTTGTTCCCAGCTCCCAGTTATATTACATGTGTGGACCACGCCAAGCTAGCCAGCTCTACGAACGTCCTTATTCCTCAAATACGCGTTCCAGCCCAGTCCAAGCACTGAGCTCTCCCGGGAGAGGACGTGGGATAGAGATCTGTGAGGGATGTGGCCGGGATGAAGGCCTAGCTGCTCTGATATCCATTCCACTGGGTATGAGGGATCAACAGATCCCCGGGAGAGGATGCAGGATAGAGATCTGTGAGGGATGTGGCCGGCGTGAAGGCCTAGCTGCTCTGATATCCATTCCTCTGGGTCTGAGAGATCAACAGATCCCGGGAGAGGATGCGGGATAGAGATCTGGGAGGGAAGTGGCCGGCGTGAAGGCCCAGCTGCTCTGATATCCATTCCTCTGGGTCTGAGAGATCAATAGATCCCGGTAGAGGGTGCGGGATAGAGATCTGGGAGGGAAGTGGCCAGCGTGAAGGCCTAGCTGCTCTTATATTCATTACTCGTGGTCTGAGAGATCAACAGATCCCGGGAGAGGATGCGGGATAGAGATCTGGGAGTGAAGTGGCCGGCGTGAAGGCCCAGCTGCTCTGATATCCATTCCTCTGGGTCTGAGAGATCAATAGATCCCGGGAGAGGATGCGGGATAGAGATCTGGGAGGGAAGTGGCCGGCGTGAAGGCCTAGCTGCTCTTATATTCATTACTCGTGGTCTGAGAGATCAACAGATCCCGGGAGAGGATGCGGGATAGAGATCTGGGAGTGAAGTGGCCGGCGTGAAGGCCTAGCTGCTCTGATATCCATTCCTCTGGGTCTGAGAGATCAATAGATCCCGGGAGAGGATGCGGGATAGAGATCTGGGAGGGAAGTGGCCGGCGTGAAGGCCTAGCTGCTCTTATATTCATTACTCGTGGTCTGAGAGATCAACAGATCCCGGGAGAGGACGCGGGATAGAGATCTGTGAGGATGTGGCCGGTGTGAAGGCCTAGCTGCTCCGATATCCATTCCTCTGGGTCTGAGAGATCAATAGATCCCGGGAGAGGATGCGGGATAGAGATCTGGGAGGGAAGTGGCCGGCGTGAAGGCCTAGCTGCTCTTATATTCATTACTCGTGGTCTGAGAGATCAACAGATCCCGGGAGAGGACACGGGATAGAGATCTGTGAGGGATGTGGCCGGCGTGAAGGCCTAGCTGCTCTTATATCCATTCCTCTGGATCTGAGAGATCAACAGATCCCGGGAGAGGATGCGGGATAGAGATCTGGGAGGGAAGTGGCCGGCGTGAAGGCCTAGCTGCTCTGATATCCATTCCTCTGGGTCTGAGAGATCAGCACATCGATTGAAACCACACTGTGCATTGTGGGCCTATGGGAACCCTGCACACTTAACGCTTTGCTCTCCGAACTTTTCAATGGCTGGCTATCCACACTGCTGTGCTGGTAGAGTACCTATGGTATCCTATAAAGCTGAAACCCTAAGCCCCGTGCCACACTGCTGCTTTCAGATTGCCTGGAGTTCTGCTACCACACGCCTCCGAAAATATCCCAGCTCCTAACACATTCTTAGCTCATCGCCTCCTGTCACCGCTTAAGTGCGAAGGATGAGAAGGTGCTTTAAAAATGCACGATTATAATGGAAAGATTCAATATATGCATATCTCCATGGATGTGCTGTATCCGTTGCATAAGACACTCGCGTGTGTACAGTAGGTCGTTGGAGGTTTGACGGCCATTAGGCATTTGTGGGGGTGATCACCCGAGAGCAGAGCATGGTTAAATCCCATAATGCAGTGCTATTTGGATTAATATTGCATTGCACGTATTTCACCCTTCTACAGAAGACATAGTTCATGTCGCAATTAAGACAATATTAAACTGCATGAATATGAAACTTCTGAAAAACAAAACTATTATTCTCAGCTTTCAGAGGCAAAATTCGGAAGCAGGTTTTTCCTTTCATTGGAAAGGAGGGGGGGCGGGCACACCGGAATGCTTGTGTCTGTGTAAATAACGGCCATTGGCTAACAAGCCAGTGACTGCCCCGAAGCACGTTCGCGATCTGCAGGGGCTCATATTTCTGTCACCTACGGTGGGTTGACCCAGGGAACCCTAACAAGCACCTGGGCTGTAGCGCCACAAACAAGCTAAACTAACCGAAGCCTGCCTATGAAACCTTAGTACAGGCAGCCATTTTGCCCTCAAGGCCAATAAAGAGGAAGGGCTCTTTAAGAACCTTCTCTGCTGACAGTGCTCACTCCCTGGGCGTGCCGTAAACTCAAGAAGTTGCCTCCTATTGGCCACACTGTCTCCTGATAAAGGACATGGAGCTGCAACGGCTGCTTATGGCACATAATAGGATGTAATGCAGCGAGCAGGGCTTTCAGTTGCCCAAGGCAAGCATTTTGTTGTGCCGATCCCGGCAAGCGACCCTTTAACCATGCAGCTCTTAAAGTGAAAGGGATGCCTGAGAGGGTTGATGCTTCTAGGGCTAGTTGGGGGAGCCCAGCAGAGCCAAGGCTCTGGAGAACTTTTTGGAGACTTCCAGGGCTCTGTTCCAGCCCCATTCAGTTAAAACAGGCAGTGCATGTGGAATTGACCTCGTACAAAGAACTGAATTTATAAAGAGGTAGGAATACCATGTTTGGAAACCAAACACTGCAGGTGGATTTAAAAAATAAATAAAAAACAATGGCCTTGCTGTAAGGATACCTATTAGGCTATTTAATATTTTTGTCTGCTAGCTTTCAAGACCAGGTGGATCCCTTTGGGTCTCTTCTTCATGTGGGAGGAAGAGACCCTGCTAGTCTTGAAAGCTCACAGAAAAGCACATGGAGTTAGCCGAATAAAGGTATCATTACCACAAGACCACCTATTGTTTTTTCATTTATCTTTCTAAAAATGCAACAACCTGCGCTGCATTTTTAGACAGCAGACTAAAATTACTCAGCTAGGTGCACAAAAACTTGGAAAAAGAGGAGAAAAACAAGTGACTTACCCCTGGTAACGTTCCTTAGATTGGATGTTCCTCCCACTATTCCTCATCTTATGATATTATATCTCGCCAGCTTGCTGCTTCGGAATTTTTTTTTCAAATGGATTGCGTCCTCCCACGTATTCCTCATCTTGTGATAGGCTCCCAAAGCAGAGCCAATTTGGAGGTGGGAGGATCAGTCAATTTAATTATTATCGAATGGAGAATGGCCTTAGCAAAAAGTACATTTGTATTGTTCGACAAATGTGTGAATGGATGACCAAGTGGCTGCTGAACAGATGTCATTTATTGGGACACCCCTTTGATGAGCTGCAGAGGTTGCCATGCCCCTAGTCGAATGAGCCCTTAGTCCTTCTGGCGGGTCCTTACCTGCAAGTCTATAACATTCTCCAATGGCCAGTATGATCCATCTGGATATAGTTTGTTTGGTGACTGCCAGGCATAATTTGGGGCCGGTATACCCAATAAAAAGTTGATCATCTTGGAGAAATCTAGCCATTCTTGAAATGAAGGAGGAGGAGGATAGAAAGTTGGTAGCGTTATCTTCTGCGACTGATGGAAGTCGGAGACTACCTTTCGTAGGAATGATGGTTTTACCCTTATAGAAAGAAGTATGAGGAAACTTGCAAGAAAGAGCCTGCAACTAACTTTCCCTGCAGGCTGATGTTATTGCGATAAGTAGGACTGTTTTCAATGTAAGGAGCCTTAATGGGCATGAATGCAGAGGCTCACATGGGATACATGTCGATAACTTTAATACCAGGTTTAAGTCCCAAACTAGTACATTAAATGGGATTATAGGGTATACATTAGTACGTCCCTTTAGAAATTGTACAATCAAGGGTATTTTGAGATAAGAAACCTCTTCAAAGGAGTGCTTAAAAATGGAAAGTTTCTTTAATTTTGAGGAACTTTTTGTGCAGATATCATATATTCGTACCTTCGCGACCAGTTTTCCAATTGCTCCTTGTAGTTTTCGATTATTCTTATTATGTTTCTTTGTTATTTACTTTTTGTCGCACACATGTAGGCCAATACGGAGACACTGAGTTCCTCTACTCCCTCCGTAATCCTTAGAGAAAAGCACACTTGCGCCTGCACTACTTTGCGCCAACGTAGGTGAAAGAATGATTCTGATTCAAAATTACTGGTTTTATCCGTTTTTATTTTGTTAAAAGTTTTAGCCCTTTTTGGATGACACGTGTTTCGGCGTCTACACTTCGCCTTTTTCAAATCCGGGCCTTTACAAAATTACGATTCACCCTCTATTGGGTATGGTTCTAACAAGTCCTGGGTTCAATCCCACCTGCAAATTCTATTGTTCCTGCTCCCCAAGTCCCCATAAGGAAGAGGGACTTATGGGGAGATGAGGGCTGATAACAATCAGGGACCCTCGGGAGAGGAGGAACACGACGCTTGGAGCAGGAACAATAGAATTTGCAGGTGGGATTGCCCTCAGCTCCAAAAGGTTGATGTGTTCATCTCTGAACAGGTTATCATGCCATGTTCTTTCTGGAGAGGAGCGCCTGCTACCTTTTTTGAAAGGTTGATGTGTAGTTTGGACTCAGATGGAGACCAATGACCGCTGACTGTTAGTTCGTTGGTGTGGGCTCCCCACCCCGTGAGACGTCCGTTACTACCGTTATCTCCAGAAATGGTTGCCAAAAAGATTCTCCCTTGTGAATGTTGTCTTTGCAAGCCCACCATAGAAGGTCCTGAGCAACTCTGCTCAGAATTTGCAGTTGGTCTGACATGCTCCCTTAGAATTGGGACCACTGAGTCCTGAGAGCTCATTGAAAGGACTCAGGACTCATTCTCAATCGGGCCTCTGGCACCAGATAAATGCAGGATGCCATGAGACTGAGCAACCTTAGAAAATCGAAGGCTGGAAGATGCTGGGCATTTTGGAATGTTGCTACCATCTGCTGAATGTGTTGAGCTGTCACCTCGGGAGGCGAGGCTTTCCCAGAGGAAGTATCCAGCACTTCTGCAATGAATTGGAGTCTTTGGAATGGTATCATATGGGACTTCTTGTAATTGAGGGAGAAGCCCAGTCTGTGAAGGGAGTGACAGGTGAAACTGAGATGTTCCTGGGCTTGTTCGGGTGAATGAGCCCTGATCAGCCAATCGTCCAAGTAGGGGTAGACTTGAATCCCCCCTCTCCTGAGACTCGCTGCCACAGCCGTCATCAACTTGGTGAAAACCCTTGTGGTGGAGGTCAGTCCAAATGGCAGAATTCAAAACTGATAATGAGAACCGCCAACCTCAGGTACTTTCTGTGCTTGAGATGGATTGGCACATGAAAGTAAGCATCCTGAAGGTCCAATGATACCAACCAGTCTTGGAGTTGGAGAGCCTGAAGGATCTGAGAAAGGGTAACAATCTTGAACTTGTCCTTCCTGAGGAACTTGTTCAAGCTTCTTAAGTCGAAGATGGGTCCGATCCTCCATCCTTCTTGGGAATGAGGAAGTAGGGGGAATACCAACCCTTGTTCCTTTCCGCTACAGGTATATGTTCTATTGCACCTTTCACTAGCAGGATTAAGATTTCCTGTACAAGGAGCGGATCCAGAATTTTGACAGAGCTGGATCCTGGTGGATGATCTTGAGGCCTTTTTTGAAAAAGAAGGCACTAACCGTGGGCTACCATTTCCAGTGCCCAAGCATCTGAACTAATGCCCCGCCACTTCTTCAGATGCTGAGAAATTCTGCCTCCCACTGGGGTCTTCTGGGTCAAGGCCTCAAAGTGGCTTAGAGGCGGCTGCAGCAGAGGCTGAGGGCAAACTTGTCGCAGCCAGGGCTGATTTAGCACTCCTTCCTCGTCCACCACAAGGGAATCTTCTTTGCCCTCTTTGTCCGGCCTGTCCTCTTCCTCTACCAATTGAGGAATGGAAACAAAAAGAACGGCCCCTCCAGGGAAGATGAGCCTGATTAGGGTGGTTGAGGTTGTCGAATTAAGGTGCTAAGGGATTTAGCTGCTGCCTTGGCGGTCTACAGCTTCTCCAGACTCTCATCCGCCTTGCTGACGAACAACCTCGAGCCGTCAAAGGGTATGTTGAGAAGTCTAGCATGTACGTCTGGTGCAAACCCGACTTCCTCAACCACGCAAATCTGCGTAGTACGGTGCTAGCAGCTACGGATCTGCTGATGCTGTCAGCAATATCCAACCCTGACTGGAGACATTCTCCCATTGCCTCCCTAACTATAGCCAGGAAGCCGTCTCTTTCTCCGCCTTCCAGGATGTGATCAGCTGCCGCCATGGCAACACAGTCCCACAGGGTACAAGTGAATCTTGCGAGAGTACAGGTCACATTGGTAGACTTCAAGGCTATGCTGCCAGACGTGAAGACCTGACATGCCCAGGAATCTACCTTCTTGCCATCTCTATCTATGGGGATAGATGGGTAAGCAGATTGCCGGGATGATGTGGCGGCCTGAACTACTGTAGTACTTGCTAGTTCTTCGACCGTTGAGTTCTTCGATGATTTGAGTTTATTCGAAGATCTCGAAGGAGGACTCGGTTCCCGAGTCGATATTCTCGTCAGGTCGAGCACTCTCTCGACGTATTGCTGGCTTCCTGCTCGGCCTCAAAGTAGTAGCCTTCGACTTCCTGAGTCGTCCGAAGGAGCGACCGGGCCATGGCTCTTGTGTGACTCTTTCGAGGGGGTTGAGGCCGCATTCTCGAAAATCTGCATCATTTCAGAGCTGAAAGCATCCCATTTTCTTGGGGAAACTGATTTTGTCAGACATCTAAACACCTCAGTAGAGGAATCGGATGATGAAGAGGGAGACCTATGGGATCTCTTCTTCGCCTTCTTTGAAGTAGAAGATGAAGACTGCCTCGATCGACTCCTCAAACGGGACCTCTTCAATTTCTTACACAGGGAGGAGTTCCTAGGCTCACTGGACTTTTCTTCTTTCTTCAAAGAAGACTTCAATGCCATCCTCCCCATCGCCAGTTTACCTCCGTGTTTTCTGAGAGCTTTTTTGTCATGGCTTGACAGGATCCGCAGTCATCGGTACAGTGCCCCGAGCCAGACACCACAGGCAGACACAGTGAGGACGTGTAATAGACATATTCGACCCGCACTAGTAGCATTTTTTTAAACCAGACTTAGGGGTCAAAGTAGTCGATGAAGACATTTTCTATGAAGAAAACTGAAGCGCGCCATTAGTCACTCGAAGCAAAAGCTTTCGTAAAAACAAAACTGAAGCCAACGGACGCTGCATGCGCTTTTTATACTGATGATTACGTTGACGCTCGATGGAAGAACTCGAGGGACATAGACGCGACGGCATCGCATACAGCGCCGGTGCCGAGATATTTATTTTGCAAAGCAGCAAAGCTGGTGAAATATAATATCCCAAGATGAGGAATAGGTGGGAGGACACAATCCATTTGAAGTATGTAGTACCAAGCAGAGTCTCAAGTTTCTGAAGGCCAGCTCCATCTAACATGCTCCTCTAGCCTTGGGATGAGTGATTGTGGACATAGCGTGGTGCACTAATCTCATTGCCTCGTGGCACTCTTCGCCTTCCGGAGAGCACTACACAAACTTGGGTAGAGCTTGAAAGGGTTCATTGACCAGTGAAGCTGTGCTTCTTTAGGTTCGCCAAAACACAGAATTGAAAGCAATGTAACAGAGTGGACACACTTTAATCAGAAGCATGCAGTGACACAGACCATACGTAAGGAGGACCTCTGGGAAAGTGTGAGCCCAAAGGTGGTTTCACATTGCTCTTGTCTGAAGTAAATTGTACAACTCGAATGAGCTCTAATACAAATCAAACATGCCAGTGGATTGTTTTTCCTGTTTTTTCCAGGAGAACATGGATGCTATTTAACTAATGTAAAAGAAGTAGTACTTTGCTTGAAAAGTAAATACTTAAGTCATTATCCTGTTGGCGTGGATAGTACATCCCTAATCCCATTCGTGGAAATGGAAAAAGGGCCGGGCAGTGGGAAGCAGAGTTTGGAAGAGGGGCGGAGTCCGAGGAGACGGGTTCAGAGGGGGGTGCAGCTGGCAGTTGACTACCGATCAAAGGAAATGTTCAAAATACTAGTTTAAAAACAGCGCCATTTCTTGCATGCTGCTTCTTTTCCAAACCCCACCCGAAATATGTTATCATTACAATAAAACGTTTTTAAAGCGCTTCAAACTGAATTCCTCTCCCTTCTATATGTTGTAACAACATGACTCCTTTTTCACACTAAAAATGCAGATTAGATTAGACCAAGGTGGGAGCTCAGAGATCTAATCTACCCTGTGCGAGCACTGTGCACAAAGAGCAATCTGCTCTGTGTGTGAACAGTGCGCTTGCACAGGGGAGGGCAGATTAGATCACGGAGCTGGCCCCCGCCTTCGCTGGCTTGGTAGACCCAGCTATCCTTAAAAGACCTTTGGCCTGGTGTCCTTCTGTGTGACATAAGTAGGGGTGGTGGAGACAGAAACACGCTCATGGTGCCACTGTGCTGGTCCGACCCTCCATTCCGTAACGTAGCAAGTGAGCGCATTTTAGTTTTAGTTTTTTTGTTTGTTTTTTTAACAATCCAGCCGGCGCAGAGCGCTCTCAGGGCATGGGTTGTTTGGGGCTGACTCTGGCCGGATCCCGAGATCTGGCTCCACATCTGGTGCTGGATGTCAGTCCCAGTGAGAGCCGGCCCAATGGCCAGCGCCGACTAATCCCACGCTTACAGACATTACCCATGGACAGGCATCGAAGCAAGACAGAGAGTGTGTGCTGTAATTTCTGTGTTTCGCTTGGTGTGGTGAGCTGCGACCCTCAGAGACACATCCTTGCCAAAGCTTAAAAAAGAACGCCAAGATGGGTCCTTTCTGGGTTCTTACTTTCAGCAGAGATCATCCCGGTTGGTGATAGCTTAGAGTAGAGCTCCTTCATTTTACTTCACACAGTACTCTAATCTGCTCAAATGTTCTGCCCACTTGCAGAGACCCCCTCTCCCTTGTCAAGCCCTGGGCCCCATGAAACTGTGTGAAGCTGCACACCCATAAAGCTTGAAAACATACATGTGAACATGTCAACCATGTAAACTGGCAGCTGGCTCAAAGAATAAGTGGCCTCATTATTTTTCTAGTGCATCAGTCATTTCCACAGCTGTGGTACAAAATGAGGCAACCAAAGACGTAAATAGAAGACACAGAATCCACAATTTTCAGAAAGAGGATGTAGGACTGATTTTCAAGCCCCAGATCCATATTAAAGGCCTAGGGGTAAAGAGAAGCGGGACATGATGTCTATCAGAGACTTATAAGAAAGATCAGTGGGTGTTGTAAACATGACCCTGTAAATAACAAAAGAGCTGGCTAGAATTTTATTTATTTAATTGGTTATGTATGACACGCTTAATACTCAGAGGTTTCTCACCTGGGCCGGGGATCAAACCTGTGTTGCTCGTGTCGTCTTGCTTCCAAGGCAAGCACGTTGCCCCTGAGCTATCCTCCCGAGACCGTACAATGAATGTAAAAGAATAAATGCAAGCACGCCTATTGGTGCACTATGCAAGGTGTGACAAAATAAGCTTCAAACATGTAAGAAATATAAGTAAAGTGAACAAGAGTCAAATTAAGGCTATACTGAGTGGCTCCGCCATGCAGGGACCAAGCACCAGAAACATTTTAAAGAGATGCAGCATCAGAAAAATCTAAAAAAAGACATTGATAGACCACTTTAATGCAATGACAAGCGAGGCAGAGTTCACATGAATGTATCCTTTTTGATAAGGGCACTTCATGCGTAGAAGTAACACCTGAAGAGGAAGGGTCCACAAAAGTGAGCATCTGGTCGATTCCCGCAAGTGACCAAGTGGGAAAGATGCAAGGATGCAGTGAATGTCAAAATGGCTTCCCATTCAGATGTCCCCAGATACATTTAAGTTGAAGACACACTGTCAACATGATAACAAGGGAGGTCCGGGCTGTAGGGTGTTTTCTAACACCTTATGTACTAAGTTATCAACAGTTATATATCAGAACTGACCAATTGTTCATAATGCGCATGTGCGGCCGATAGAAACATCAACAAGCAGGACTTTTTTTTTTAACGGAATTTCCCAATGTCTAGAGCAAGGAGATTGTCTGGGAGTTCTGCTGAGGAAGGACCTACCTAGACTAAAACGAGAAACTGCCGCACTTCTGGCAGAGGATTGGAATCAGTCAATGATAGGCTCGTCAGAATAGAGGGAAATCATGAAGAATTATAACGAAATACTTCAACTATCACAATTCAAAAGAAAACACTAGGATTCATGTAGTGTATGGTTTAGGGGTTGTGTGCAATGCATGAGAGTGTACTGAAAACACCTGCTCTATAAACAATACACATTTGGAATCTATTAGCAAGTGGAATATGTATTAGAATGAGGCATACCGGAGCTTAAAACATATATTCTGTGTTTAAATAATGTGATTTTTTAAAATATATAAAATATGTAAACAAACAATAACTTCTTCAAGAAATGAAAATGGAAAAAGGGGATGATTGGTACTGCAACAGTACTGGTCTCCTAGTGCCATGGCCTCTCTGGGATGTGTACGTGGGGTTACACCTGGGAAAACCAGACTTGGGTCTGTAGTGGCAAAATGGGCTATCATGCATGTTCCAGTGTGCTTGTGTGTGATCAAAAAGGCAGTGGACGAGCGAGAGTTGTAGGTGAAGCAGCAGGGTGACTCTGGGGAACAGGTCGTTGCCAGACATACATGCTTCTTTGTAGTACAGGTTGGGTGGATGTGTTTGTGTGATGGGCTTAAAATATGCTTAAGTGATCTCTTGAAATATGGGCGCCTTTATGATGTGAGATTATATAGCCTTTTGCCAGCACAAAACCTGGCACTGCCCAAATTTAGTAGGTGGATGTAGGATTTAGTTCAGCAAATTATTCAACTTTTTCAAATAGTTTTTTACATTGCATGCCCTTCCTTTTCAGCTGACATTGTGCAATGCAGCACACATGCGGTGCAGAGTGAAAGAATTCAAGTTGCAAGCTACTAGCCAGGCATAGCATTCATTTGCATCTGGCATAAATGAATGTCTCTTCCACTCACAATTCTTTACTCCCCAAGGGTGATTTACAACTCACCAAGGGATAGTGACAAGTGCATATTGTGTGGCTTGTGCCTGCATTTTGAATGCATTTATTTGCTGAATTGCCTTTTGAGGATATGCATTCTAGGTTGTGCTCCTTCCTCCTTTCAGAGTGAAACACACCTTGTCTATCAAGTTTACCTAAATAGTGTACATTTGTCAGGCTGATTTACCATGTGATTTGATGCTTTATAAAAGTCTGTTTCATTTGATAGAGAGAACTAGATGAGCAATTAAAAGGCATTACACAATAATAATTGTACGTTGGCATAAGGATAAATATGGCATGGGAGTAGCTATATTTACTACTAAATTGCAAACTATTGAACCAGGTGACCTGGGTTCAGAAAACGGTTTCCTCACTTGTCTAAAGTATGCGATTCTGGCCAAATAACTTTAACTCACTGGGGGTCAGGTTCAATTCAAGAGTATATTGCACGCAGAGGACCATTTCCATTCACACGTTACATGGTTCCCTCTCTGCAATATTCCACATTCCCACCATGTAGAAGTGAAGAGTAAAACACAGGCAACATCACCTTTACTCTTCACTTTTCCACTAAGTTACTGGAAAAGTGTAAATCGCTGTGCCTTAACCAGGTGGTAAATTTGGACTGACCCTATAGGAATTCATTGTCACCAGTATGAAAAACCATATTGTGTGGTTACTATATTTAACTAGCAGAGAAAAAAAAAAATTGACGTTTATGTAGTATATCCGCCCGATGCCCAAATCTGTCTGACAAATGCAGGAAAATAAAGGAGATCTAAAAACTGTCATAAACATTGCGCCTGATTCATGTAATTATTTGCGTAGTATATTGGGATCCAGTTTGTCGATTCAAGGAATTGTGTTCGCAGCAATTTTCTGTACTTTGCGTAGACTTCGCGCAGACTCCGCACGGCTCTGCGGGCGGCCGAGAGCCTTGCGTGAGACTCCATGCAGGGGGTGGGTGTGGCCTGCGCAAGGACCAGAGTTGGGGGCGGAATATGCAAAATGAAGAAGAACAAGGCAAAAAGTGAGAGTCACGAAGGATGGGCTGCAGGCAGTCCATAGCACGCCAACAAATGCTCGCAGTTTGACTGGAAAATGACATGAGTTTCAGGTAACTTTACGCATGTTCTCGGGGTGCTGGTTACAGCTACCACGGCACATTTCACGGGGTTCGTGTGTTTGCGCCCTGGCAGCCTGCAAAGGTAGGTGTATGTGGCTGTTTTTGATTTGCGTGGGGGCATGTCGGAGGCGTTCCGGCCACGACTTGATGATAGACCTACTTTGGAGAAACAATTCCATGAATACGAGTAGTGCACAGATTTCCTTCTGCGCGCATGCTTGCAGAGTTGTTCTCGGCACACAGGCTTTGCAGGATCTCTGCACACTTTTCCATGAACCGGGCCCATAGTGTTTTCCACCAGCTTTTCTGATAAGCTTCACCTCGAACATGACCCCCCACTGTCCCTTGATTTCATTTGTTGCTAAAATTAGGATCACCTGGAAGCAATGCTGTAAAATGAGCGTGATGCACAAACCCTTGCGCACAAATGGGTTTATGGATCACAGTGTGGCTCCATATGTTATGTTAAAGGTTCTTATACTGTGCACTGTTACCACCTGCGTGGTTTCTTGGCACGCATATTGTAATAATAATATGACCACTAAAAGAGCATACGACAGGTCATATTGTCATTTAGTTCGCTCAAGGAAACCTCCAGAAAACGAATGATGCATGGTTGTGTCACAGAAATGTCGAAACAAAACTATTGAGTACACTGCTTAGTGAGTGGCAGATCTTCTGGCCTCGGTCTCTAAGAGACAACACAAACAGAAGGGAGATTTTGTTGCATTCTGACCTTGGCTTAAACAAGAATGCGACACAATGCAGAAAGAACTATTTATTTGTATGCCACATTGTGGTCGAAGCAGATGTAGAACTGGAAACCGTGAGATCTGGGATCCAATCCTGTCTACCCATCACCCAAATTGTGCGATCCTGTGCAAATCAAGCCACACTGAATGCTATTTTTGTGTTAAAACTGACAAACATTTTTGCATTGCTTAAATGGGTAATTGTTTTAATCGTTTGTACAGTAATACAAAGATCCTTCTCCTTAAGCCAGCTGCGCAAATGGCAGCTGAAAAACCCTTCCGTACTCCAAAAGAAAGAGAGAGAGAGAGAGAGAGAGAGAGAGAGAGAGCCTGCGTGCATGCGGGTGTGGGGGCGCGCGCGCGCGTGCGTGTGTGTGTTCTCTTGTTTGGTTATGTCGGTTTCATTGCAGTCATACTTAGTACGGCCAAATGAGTTACTGCAGCTCATAGAATGAGAAACAAATCCCCGCAGGCTAGACAGGATGATTCCAGTGCGCTATTCCCAACAGGCCGAATGCAAGTAAAGCGTGGGCTTATTAGCGCCGTGCAATCAATGTAGCTACGGTTTACAGCTGGGACTAAAATTAGACAGGCTGGCATTTAAAACATGGACCACACACTTCCCGCATTCCTTGAAAACTCATTATTTCTTTACCTAGTGCAATATGCAAAAGCGGCCGCCATAATGAGGATCAGAACGATTTGGCAGAATTTACTCCCTAGCTAAATGCAGATTTTGGAAGCACAATTACGTTTTAAAAAAAAAATGTTCAAAGTGAAAACTCAAAATAATAAAACATTTATTTATTTTAATTCTTGATTACGCGCCAAATTGCCTGTAGGCCCCAAGGCGCACAGATAAGACAAAAACAAAGTCAATGAGACAGCGTCAGCAACATTGAGGACTAGATCAGTGGAGCCCCAAGAGAAAGGCTTTCAAGTTCTTTTTGAAAACAAGGAACGTGGTTGTTTTCAAATCCAGTGGGATGGGATTCCAGGTGTCAGGGGCCAAAACATCAAAGATTGTTTAGCCAAATTTAGCCAGGCGAAATCTGGGCTGGCTAAGTTTGGCCTGGTCAAAAGACCGAAGTGAAGGCACATAGCGCGTGATGTGTTCCGACAGGCAATGCATTTAAAGGTAAGTGTCAGAATCTTAAAGGTAACACGATGCCTAACTGCCAACAAGTGCAGACTTTTTCTGAGTTTGGTGATAGAGTGCCATCTGGGGATGCCCAATACTGCTCTAACCGCACCTTTCTGTGTAACCTGAAGGGCGGCAAGGTTGGACTGAGCAGTGCCCGTGAGAAGACTGTTACAATAGTCCAGCCTCGAGTTGACCAAGGCCCAGGACATATTGTCAACAGAAAGAAAGGGGCAAGGATAACCTAGATGTTTATTGATCAGACCACAGAAGAAAATTTGTCAGACAGCACTGTCGATTAAGATGCAGTGGGAAACACTGTGCACCCAAAAGGAAAGGGCTAAGATGTGTGTCTGGGTCTCTGTGAAGAATTACGTGTGTTTTTGTAATCACATTTGCTAAGTCACTGGTAGTTAATTAAACAGTCAATACAACAGTCAATGGTACCGCAGAAACCTCGCCCTGTGTGCGTTAGTTTCAGCAATTCGTGTTAACAGGGAGACATCTGTATCATGCACGGTGAAACACATTGTAACATTTCTTTTTGTGATGTACATTTGTTTCATATTTTTTCCTCTCTTTTACCATTGCAGTATTTATTTACTGTTCTTCTTTCTAAAACTGTGATGCTCCACGAGGAGACACTTTCATGCTTCGAAATCAGTATCTCCATTTTGTATTCCGTCCTCTGCTTCCCCATCTTGACAGTAATGTCCTGCATCAAACAGTAGAGACCTGCATTGACTGCTCCTGCTATTATCTCTTTGTTGGTTTCTCTTGGAGCCCTTGCGGCCCAGCCCAAAAACGATTTCCTTCTTTTATTTTTACTGCAAGGCTGGTATCAAATGAAGCCATGGTCTGCCCCTTCAAGAGCAGCCTTCATCTTTGCCCGTGACTCTTTTTTTTCATCTACCTTGTCCAATCTGACTGATGACCATGTTTAATGCGGAAGTGGGAGGGTTTTTGGCAGGAAAATGATTAGTGACAGTGGTGAGTAAATTGCTGTTGCTTCTATGTACCACCCCTCTCATTCATACTTTAAGGAAGATTGCAAAGCAAAACCAACTTACAGGAGAACAGACCTTTTCCTAATCTTATCAAAGAGAATCCGCAAGATCGCCTGACCAAACCAGGAACCAGTCCTGCAGCGGATGTCCGTCCAATAATGATTGCAAACAGCTCATGGAGTCCCCCAAGTCATTGTTTCGGCAATAACGTCCCATGGCACAGGTCTCCTGTGAGCCACAGATGTCGGTTTGGCTCGCATCGCGTGAGCATGAAGGCCTTTTGGAGGAGGAAGCGCCTGTACAGAGTAACGCTGCATTTCTGTTTGTGGAGTCCACAAACATACGAGCCTGGTAGAGATGTGCTTATCCTTCAAAATGTTTCTTGACCAATGGCCTGGTCACTTAGAAGAAGAATCACGAAATTTCTATGTGCATGAGAGGACCTAGGTACAGCAAGCATGAGTCACATTCTGCTAACTTCGAATTAATACAAGTACGTTGTCTAAGGTATTGAACTTGGGAATTAATGGTCATCTGGAAAGACCAGTGGCACAACCTTCTACACTTACTCTAATAATGAGACATAGTTGTTGTTTGTGGGAGTAGTTCTTTACACAACCTCATCTGGTGATGCTGAAACGAGAGCATCTTGACATGTGTTTGATGTACTTCAAACACATATGAAGCCGTAAGACATAGATGTCTCTGGAACATGAAATGGTTGCACTGTTTCAAGAAAGAAAGAAACTGCAGTTTCTTGAATGTCTGTCACTCTCTTTGAGCTGGAACCAGCTAATCCTCTGCTGTGTTCCACCTGAAGCCAATACAAGTCAGGTCTTGGAAGGCTGCCAAGAAAGACTTTCATGTTCACAAAGATACACAGGTTGAACAGAAGTTTCAAAAGAAGCTGGTGGGGCCACAAAACCTCATTCGGAGTGGGAGCGTGGATCAGCCAATTGTCTAAAAAAGGGTAGCGGTGGAGTGCTCTCAAGCACAGATGAGAAGTCACTGCTGCCATAATGTTGGTGAAAACCCATGGTGAAGAGCACTCGGCATTGAAAATATCTGTAGCCAAGTGAGAAACTAAGAAAGTGGTAGTGCGCCTGTGCAGATCCAGTCATCCCCGTGAAGGAACAAACCTGTCTGAGCGGGAGTAATCATCTTGAACTTTTCTGCTAGACAGTAAAAGTTGAACAGAGAAAATGGTGTTCAGGACAGCCTGTTGGGTTTTGGCACTGCAAAATTTCCAGCTGGGGGAACCTTTTCACTGGCCATTTTGCCAGCAGATTGTCCACCTCTTAAAAGGTAGGGCAGATCCCAGTTGTTTTTTGTTATCAACTTTATTTAAGTTCGGTTGCATATGAAAAGAACAAGTTACTTACCGCTGGTAATGTTCTTTTCACTGGATGTTCCTCCCACGTATTCCTCATCTTTGATATTCGATATCCAGCTTCATCTGCTTCAGAATTTTTTTCTCCAAAGCTTTCAGTCTGACCTAGGGAAGACTCAAGGCAGTAATGCTTTGTGAACGTGTGTATAGTATAGTAGATCAAGTAGCCGCCTCACAAATGCTTTTGATCAGAACATCCCTTTGCAGAGCCGTAGAGGGAGCCATGCCCCAGGTGGAATGGGCACTTAAGCCTTCTGGAGGATCCTTGCCCACCAGTCTGTAGCATTCTGAAATTGCCAGAATGATCCATCTAGATAAGGTCTGCTTTGTCACAGCCTGACCCAGTTTGTGACCTGTATAGGCTATAAAAAGCTGATCATCTATACAAAGTTTGGATAATCTAGAAATGTAGAAGCTTAAAGCTCTATGTGGATCCAATCTGTGTAATCTCTCCTCCTCTTTGGCAGGATGAGGTGGAGGATAGAAAGTGGGCAATACAATTTTCTGTCCTAAATGAAAATCTGAAATAATTCTAGGTACAAACAACCTTATCCTTGTGGAAAATAGTAAAGGGTGGCTTAGATGATAGTGCCTGCAATTCACTCACTCTACGGGCTGAAGTTAATGCTATCAATAGAATGGTTTTAAATGTTAGCAACCTTAACGGACGTGAATGTAGAGGTTCAAAAGGTGCACACAAGACATTTTAATACCAGATTAAGTTCCCACACTGGAACCTGCAAAGGAAATGGGGGGAACACAATGGTGAGTCCCTTCAGAAATTGTGTCACCAGTGGGATCTTAAAATATGAAGATTCCTCTGACGAGCGCTTAAATATAGATAGCTCTGCCAAATAGCCTTTAATTGTTCCAACCTGGAGTCCCACGAAGGCTAGGTAAAGTAGAAAAGATAACACTTCTGGTGTTTTGCATAATAAAGGGTCTACAGTCTTGTCGCTGCACCAGCTGCAGAATTTGTTCCAACTGCACTGGTACAAGGACTTCTAGCCAAAAGCAAAATCTCCATTACGTCATCCGGGAGGTCCCAATCCTTGTATCTCAGCCTCTCAGAAACCATGCATGAAGGCTGAGTGTTCTGACCTCTGGATGGAGAACCCGACCCTTCTCTCATGAGAGAATATCCCCTCTTTGTGGAAGACGTATTGGAGGGCGGATTGACATGTCCAGAAGGTCCGGGTACCATGTCCTCCTGGCCCAATCTGGGGCAATTAGGATCATGAGTTTCCCATACTTTCTTAACCTCCTGATCATGTGAGGAATGAAGGGGACTGGAGGAAACGGGTACAGGAGTGGAAACTCCCAGTTCACCAGAAACATGTCTCCTAGAGCTCCTCTTGGAGGAAGTTCCCTAGAGCAGAACAGTTCACACTTCCATTTGATACTGTTCATGAACAGGTCCACTTGAGGGGTTCCCCAAAGGGTGAAGATCTCGTGAAGGACTTCCTGAGCTAGTTCCCACTCGTGGGAGACTGTGCTCTGCCTGCCCAGAGCGTCCGAAGCAGTGTTCTCCTGTCCCGGTAGGTGAACCGCTGATAGGGAGATTCCTTCTTGAATTGCCCAGTACCAGAGCCGCATTGCTTCTCTGCACAGTGGTAGTGACCCTACACCTCCTCTCTTGTGGAGGTAGTACATGGCCAGTGTGTTGTCCATCATTATCAGGACATTCTAACCCTGTACAGAGGGCAGAAAAGCCTTCAGTGCAAGTCAGATTGCCCTCAGCTCCAAAAGATTGATGCGTAGTTTGGACTCAGATAGAGACCAATGACCGCTGATTGTCAGATCGTTGGTGTGGGTTCCCCACGTGAGTAAGGCATCCATCCGTACTGTTAACTCCGGCCATGGTTGCCATAAAGGTTCTCCCTTCAGAATGTTGTCCTCGCACGCCCACCACAGGAGATCCTGTGCGACCCTGCTTGGAACCTAAAGCAGGTCTGACATGCTGCCCGGGAATTTAGACTATTGTGTTCTGAGAGCCCATTGAAGGGATCTCATTCTCAGGCGAGCTTCTGGCACCAGAAAAATGCAGGATGCCATGAGGCTGAGCAACCTCAAAAATTCAAAGGCCGGGAGACGCTGGGGACTCTGAAATTTGGAGACCATCTGCAGAATGTCTTGAACCCTCACCTGGGGTGGCAGGCTATTTCCCAAAGATGTATTCAATACAGCTCTGATGAACTGGAGCTTTTGAGAAGGTGTCAATATAGGACTTGTAATTGAGGGGGAAGCCCAGTCTGTGAAGAGAGTGACAGGTGACGTTGAGATGATCCAGGACTTGTTTGGGAGAACGCATCCTGATCAGTCAATCGTCCAGTTAGGGGTAGAAGTGAATCCCCCCTTCTCCTGAGACTCGCTGCCACCACCGCAATCCGCTTGGTGAAAACCCTTATTGCAGGGGTCAGCCCGAAAGGCAGAACTCGAAACTGATAATGAGACCCGCCAACGGCGAACCTCAGGTACTTTCTGTGCTTGCGATGGATTGGTACATGAAAGTAAGCATCCTGAAGGTCCAATGACACCATCCAATCCTGGAGTTAGAGGGCCTGAAGGATCTGAGAAAGTGTGACCATCTTATATTTGTCCTTCCTGAGTAACTTGATCAAGTATCTCAAGTCCAAGATGGGTCTCAGTCCTCCATCCTTCTTGGGTATTAGGAAATATGGAGAGTACCATCCTTTGTTCTTTTCTCTACAGGCACTGATTCTATAGCGCCTTTCTCTAGCAGGGTCAACATTTGTTGCACAAGGAGCGGATTTGGAACCCTCAAAGAGTGGCTCCCCGGTGGATTATTCTGAGGTCTCTGAATGAAGGGAAGCCAGTAACCTTGGGCTATGGTTTCCAATGCCCAAGCATCCAAAGTAATGTTTTGCCATTCTTTCAGATGCTGAGATAGCCTACCTCCCACTGGTGTTTCGTGAGTCAAGAGCTAAGAGGTTTTGAGGTGGTTGAAGCAGTGGCTGTTGGTAAGGATGCCCCTGCTTGAGTGGGCTTTGCACCTCTTGCTTCTCCACCATGAGGGAATCTTCTTTGGCCTCTTTGACCAGCCATTCCTCTTGCTCTTCCAACTGAGGAGTAGTAGCAAAAAGATCTACCCCTCTACGGCTGTCCACTGGGGTGAAAGGGCTGACGCTGCCTAATAACGGCACCTAAGGATTTGGCTGCCGGCTTCGAGGTCTGTAACTTCTCAAGGATTTTGTCAGCCTTGTTGCCAAAAAGGTGAGACCCGTCAAAAGGCATGTTAAGGAGTCTGGACAGCACATCCGGCGCAAATCCCAGCTTCCTCAACCACGCAAATCTGCATATTAACATACAGAGCAGCACAAAAACAAAGGAACCTGGGATACAAACAACACCCGAACTAAGGAGTACGCAACTTACACTGACACAGAACGACTTCCTCATGGCCCTTTGCCGAATTAGAATATAACAATATAACAAGATCCTCCAAGATCCAGGAAGAATGAATCCTACAATTACTTGCGCCAGACTCAAAAAGACAGGGGAAAAACACAGTTGGGCGTGGCTCCCAGAAACTCTGTCAGTCAACCGAAGGGCATAGCCATGAAAAAGCCCAACAAGAGAGAAACACAAACCTACAGGATCATCAAACACACAAGCGCAACTAACCATGGGATCATGGAACACGCGCGGTTTCCCTATCTTGCCATTCAGGTCGGACGTGAATTTAGGATCCTTTGACCTATGTCTACAGGAGACGTGGCTCTTACGGAAACCAACGATTGATGGATTTGAAATTGACTTCGCTCCAGCTACTCACGGTCTAGTGGGTAGACCCTCTGCTGGTCTCTTCGCCGCCATCCGATCCTGTAGTGGACTACAACTGGAAAAAAAACTCTCGTAAACACTGCATTCATCCTGCATTCCCTGATTTCGTGGCATCCTAACTCAGCTCTCGGAGACACTAACAAACCTACACTCTAATTGGTCATCAACATATACTGGAACCCAAAAGTCCTCAAAGAACCAACTCTAACGCTAAAGATGGAACATCTGATAGATGAAACCTTGCACTCTATGGCCTTCAATCATATCATTATATGTGGAGATCTAAACTTAACGCTTCCAAGCATCGTCCAAAGAGGATTCTTATACAGCTGCCGAGGTCTCGAGGAGTGGTGCTAAACCAACAGCTCGAGAATCTGACCAGAGAGGAAAAAGCTGGGAGGCATTCATGGAAGGACTAAATCTCCACAACCTCCATTCCCTAACCTCCTCAACAGCTACCACCATCCCTACTTGGGAACAGAGCCGCAGTAAAGCTTATTTGGACCACGTCTATGCATCTAGAAACCTGCTTGCTAGAGTCACCTCATTCAAGGTGACTAGGACCCAAAACAGCTATCACAACCGTCTGTCGACCAGCTGGTCGGTCCCAGAAGCTCAGGAACAGAACAACAGGAAAGTTATGGCTTTTACAATCAACGCTAACAAGGTGGGAGCCAGACTGAGACTCACCTCAGAGGTAATAAGAACAATTACAAAACAATATGCAAAGATAAATACAGCAAACACGACAAGGTCACCGACACCTACCTTGGACTTTCATCCTTTGCTGATCCCCTAACAAGAACAAGGGAAAAACCAAGCATCAACCAAGAATCATCTCCACGCCACTAATAAGCAATTGATGGAAAAAAGGAGAGAAATGAGAAGAGTCCTCAGGAGAGCCAAAACTGCTCCTTCAGCGCTCAATCTAGAAGCAGCTAAGGTAGCAAGAAAGACCCATACAAACTGGGTCAGAAACCATCAAGCCAACCTTTACCAAGAAGACTCAGAACTCATGCTGAGAACCCTAAATGGCAAACAACAAAAAGCCTTTTGGGCACTCATGGACTCCAAAGGGAAAGCAATAAGGATGCTCTGATTAACAGCATCAGGGAGAACCATTGAATTTCATACTTCTCTGACAAGTTTGCTCCAACTTCAGCTATAACGCAGGCGTGCACCATTGAACAGCATTGCTGGGCCATAGAACAAGACAAAACAGAAATATGTCAAAAAATCCGGAAACTCAACAATTCCCGAGCACCAGGAGCAGACGGAATTTCCAACGTAGACCTACCTCAAAAACAACATTGAGCCATGGGGGTCGCTGATCGCCCAAATATTCCAACAATGTGCTGCGGCCCGCATGATCCCAAAATCATGGAAGACAGCCAAAGTTGTCCCAATTTTCAAAAAAGGGGATAAGGGTAATTCTTCCAACTACCGCCCAATTGCCCTATTGGATACAATTGGGAAACTGTTTGGTTCCTTCCTCCTCGACAAATTCAAGACCTGGGCGGTAAACTCCCAAGGCCACGATAATTTCCAAACCGGTTTTGTTAAGAACACAGGAACGACGACAAACATAATGCTTCTGAGCATCCTAAAAGCAAAGGTACTGGAGGGAAGCCCAAAAATACATCTGGCGTTTATCGATCTCTCCCAAGCATTTGACACAGTCAACAGAGACAAATTATGGTCCAAACTGAGGAAATGGAACTGCCCACCTTGTATTCTCAACCTGATAATCGAATTACACTCCGGAACATCTATGAGAGTGCAATTGAATGGGGCTGGGCAACTTTCGGAAGCAATCGAAACACACAGAGGCATTAAACAAGGATGCCCCCTGGCACCAGCATTGTACAATGCATATATCGGAGACCACCAGACTTGGGAAACCACCATCAGATCATTCCCTCCCTCTTTAGGGAACGAAAAGATAAACAGACTGCTGTATGCTGATGACAATCTCTTGCTAGATCAAACCGCAATCGGACTCCAAAGAAAACTGGACTCCCTGTTATCATATCTCCAGACAAACTTAACTCGACAAAAACAAAAGTGATGACACTCGAAAAAACGGTCACGACAAAGGCAAAAACAAAATGGCATATAGCAGGGGAACAACTGGAAGAAATAAAGGTGTTCAGATATCTGGGAGTCACAATCAACTCCAACCAAACCGAGCTCCCAATGCAAGAAACCATGATAGCTAAGACCAAAAGCAGGCTAACTCAAATGCGAGTCTTGGATAAAAGATTTGGTAGATTCTCACTGAAACCCGCACAGAACTTTTATAAAGCAAAAGCAGTGCCAGCCATTATCTACGGAGCACAAGCTATGCCTCTGATACTCCAGCACACCTGGGTCAAACTAGAAGGGCTCTTCTGGAGGAAAGTTCTGACACTCCCGCAATCAACCTCCATGGCCTCCATACGCAGAGAACTTAACTTGACATCCCTAAAAGGAAGAGTGGAATTGAACGCTCTGATGCTCCACAGGAAAATAAGGCTTTGAACCCAAAAAACTTCAAGGTAATTCGAGAAGAATTAAATGCAGGTTCCAATAAAATCTTGGCCACCTGGGAACAAAGACATTTGCTGCTCGTTGAGGAAATAGGAAGCTCCTGGAAGGAACTAGAATCTAATCCCAAGAAAACGGCAAAAAAACTCAAAAGAATTCGACTGGATCAAAACATTAGAAACTGCTTCCAAAAACAAACTAACTTCTGATCTGCTAATCATCAACTCTCAAAAAGCAAACAAGCCCATGGGCTACGTGCTAAAAGGCCCTAGCAAAAAAATCAGACGTATGTACCTGAGGGCAAGGTTGAACCTTCTAAACACCAAAGAAATAATAGCAATCAGAGGTATAACAGTAAACAAAATGTGTAGATTCTGTGACAAGCTGGATACCATCGGGACTCTCGGACATCTTTTACTGTCCTGTCCAGGTCTGAGTTCAAAATGAACGACCCACATAGGCCATTTGTTCAAGAACACAAGGTGCTGGGTGGAAGAAGGTGTCTGATTAAAGTTGAGAATTCAAAAGGTTCGAATGCAATAGGACCGAGTACATTTGCTCGAAAACAAAAAGTTTGAATTTCCTTTTTTAATAATATTTTTTTTTTGGGTTTTGGTAAAAAAAAGTGTTTCTTTACCACAAAAACAGGGGTTGGAGGGGGACCCCCCTCCAAAAAAATAAAAAAAAAAAAATAAAAAAATGTCGAACCTTTTGTTTTCGAGCAAATGTACTCAAACCTATTGTATTTCAAACCTTTTGATTCGAAACTTTAACCTATAACCGTGGAAGAACACTGGTGGAACGTGCTGATGTCGGGAGCAGACACTGAAGCAGTCATTGCTGTTGTGCAGTTTCTGCTGAACATAAACTAAACTACTGAAGAAAGCTTGCCATCTAGGCCAAACTAATACAAAAAGATTTTGGAGGAAGAATAAGGGGATACATTATTGGTGATTCTTGAAGAGATGGTGAAAATAGGCTCATTTTGAATGTTGGTAAATCATGCAATTAGCTGTCTTTAATTTGTTATCTCTGTGTGTATATTTTAATTGCTAAATATTATTATCTTTGGCAGCTTTGACAAGGTGCCTGCTAGAGCAAAACATGTGTTCGTGGTGTGCCAGACAATATTACCTTGTGCTATAAAATGTAAGAGTATAGAATAAATAGGAATCCGTATAATAAAGAAAATTATATAAACAATAAATAACTTTAGAATTATTGAGAATCCTAAGATTACTGAGCGCAGGTCAAAGGCATGCTGTTTTTTTTTTAGACTGAGGTAAAGCCACATCCCTACAAATCTATCACCCAGCAGCAACAAATACCATTTACTTCAATGGAATCACCTTCCCTATTTTCTGGGCACAGAAGTAGAGGTAAACAAAGAACCTGTCAGAGGGCAACATAAACACACTCCTCTCACTCACCAATTCTATCACTCCCTCATTCAAACAGAAAACCACATTGAAAAAAACTCACCTTACCCCACTCAACAGTCAGCGACGGGGCTAAAATACACTGTGCTCTGCCTGCGGAGAGCGTCCGCTGCACTATTCTCTTCTCTGGGTAGGTAAACCGCAGAGGGAAGTAATCCTGTTTTGTAGTGTCCAAAACAAGAGCTGCATTGCCTCCCTGCACAGTGGTAGTGACCCTACATCTCCTCTCTTGTTGAGGTAATGCATGGCCACTGTGTTGTCCGTCATTATCAGGATGTACTTCCCCTTGCATGGACAGCAAAAAGGCCACAAGTGCCAGTCTGATTGCCATCCGCTCTAATGGTTTATGTGTAGTGTGGATTCTGATGGGGTCCAAAGTCTGCTGATTGTTCATGTGAGCCCCCTATCCCATGAGGGAAACATCTGTGACTACTGTTATCTCCGGCCAGAGTTGCCAAAAATGTTCTCCAATCAGCCCATTCTCCTTGCAAGCCCGCCACAGGAGATCCTACGTGACCTTGAAAAAGGTTTGTCATCCTGCCTGAGAATTGTGACCATTGGGATCTGAGGGCCCACTGGAGAGACCTCATTCTTAGGTGGCTTCTTGCACCAGAAAAATGCAGGATGCCACGAGGCCCAGCAACCTCAGAAAGTCGAATGCAGGAATATGTTTGATGTTCTAAAATCTCATTGCCATCAAGATATGTTGAGCCCTCAACTCTGGAGGCGAAGCTTTCCTTGAGGAAGAGTCCAGGACTGCTCCAACAAACTGCATCTTTTGGGAAGGTGTCATCCGGGACTTCTTGAAGTTGAGGGAAAAGCCCAGTTTGTGTAGAGAGTGGCAGGTGCTGTTTAGATTTTCCAGAGCCTGTTCAAGATAACGGGCGCTGATCAGCCAATCATCTAGGTAGGGAAAGATGTGAAGCCCTCCCCTCCTTAGATTTGTTGCCATAAACTTGGTGAAAAACCTTGGGGCAGAGGTCAGCCCAAACAACAGTACTGAAATTGATAGTGAGAACTGCCAATGGTGAACCTCAGGTACTGTGTTCTTTGGATGAATAGGCACATTGAAGTAAGCATCCTGAAGATTGGGTGACCCCATCCAAACCTGGAACTGAAGGGCCTGGAGGATCTGTGGAAGAGTGACCATCTTGAATCTGTCCTTCCTGAGGATCTTGTTCAAGTGTCTCAGGTCCAAGATGCGTAACAGTCATTTGTCTTTCTTGGTAACTAGAAAATAGTCTGAGTACCAACCTTGGACTTTCTCGGCTACAGGTACACTTTCCACTGCACCTTTCTCCAACAGGGAGAAAATCTCCTGTAGATGAGCAGATCTCATTCCCAAAGAGATTGCTCACTCAGTGGACAATCTGGAGGCCTTTTCAGAAATGGGAGACAGTATCCTTGGGCTACTGTCTGAAGTGTCCATGCATCCTAAGTAATGCAACACCATTCTTCTAGATGATGGATGAACTTGCCTCCCCACTGTGGTTCTGTGAGCAAAGTGCTCAGAGGGGTTTTGGGGTTGTGGCTGTGGCTGAGGGCAGTGAATAGGTGGCTGCCTCTAGGGGCATCTGATAATCTCATTTGTCCTCTGTGGGTAGCCTGGCCTCTTCCCCTTTCTCAAAAAGATGAATAGAAGCAAAAAGAATGCCCTCTCCAAGTCTGCGTAGACAGATCTTGCTGCTGTTGTGGCTGATGGATGGCTGCTCCCAAAGATTTTGCAGCCGCCTTAGAAGCCTGAAACTTCGAGCTGTCGTCAGGTTTCAGCCCAAAAAGGTTGGACCAATCAAAGGGCATTTCCAAACATCTAGACTGTACATCAGGAGCAAATCCAGACTTGTGTAGCCAGGCAAACCTCCTGATGACTGCACTTGAGCACACAGAACGTCCAACGCAGTCCGAGGCGTCAAGCCCTGACTGTGGTAATTGGCATGCCGCCTTCTTGCCATCACTAATGATGTTATTAAAACTATCCATCATCTCTTCTTCAGGTATGTTCTCTGCTGCCTGGAAAATTACATTCCAAGGAGTGTATGTATATTTTGCCAAGGCACAAGATGCATTAATGGCCCTGAGGGCCATGCTTCCAGCAGAGAACACCCTTATTGCCAACACATCATATTTGTTGTCATCCCTATCAGGTTGGATGGCTGGGTAAGCAGCTTCCCTTGAATAGGAAGTAGCTGCCTGCCCACCAAACTTTCTGGAGTAAGGTGCCTGGATAGAAAGTCATGGTCAATGGATGATGGTCTGTTTTTTCTCACTAACTCGCTATTCACAGGAGGATGGTGTCAGCTTCTGTCAGTTCTCCAAAATAGTGTTTTTGAAAGCTGAATGAAAAGGCAGCACAGGTTCCTTTGGAGGGCCTTTATCAAGGATGACTGCGAGAGCATCCTGAACTATATCCTTTGCAGGACGCCCCAATCCCAAATATTCTTTGACCCTGTTCATAACTGTTCTGTATGCTGTATGCTCATCATTTGGATGAGCAGTTATGTTTGGCATGTCGAATTCCACCTCAGGGAAGGTGTCCAAGACACTAGCTTCTTTAAAGCAAGTAGCTAAGTCCTCTAAACGAGACTGATCAGAGATCAACTCTTCTGGGACATTAGGTGTGCTAAAATCGTTGGTACCCGGAGGGTAAAACGTCATCATCTTCTTCATCCTCCTCAAAAATGGATCCAATGGATTTGAAAACAATCCTTCTTCGATTGCGGTTTAAAACTCGCAGTTGGATCCTAGGCCAATATCAAAGGACCCTTTGACATCAAGTCCTTTGACAAAGAAGTGACAGAAGGATTTGGCTTTTATGCTGTTCCAGTACTCGAGGAGGCATCCCTGAGGCATTTTACCACATGTTTTTGGGAGCACGGCTCAAAATCCTTTGACAATTCCCCGTCAGCCTTACTGGGCACGGTGGGTTCACTAGCCTTTTTTGGCTCTTTCGAGGGACCAGGAGGTGCCACCTTCGAAAATACATCCATCATTTTCTGACAGAAAATGTCCCATGTGGATCGTTTTCTGAACCTGAGATGTGTCCCCTGTAGAACTCCTGCCTATAGAAGATTTCCTCTTCAAAGGGGTGGAGTTTGAAGACTTAGAAACCGAACGACGTATGGTGAGTTTCGACCTTCTCTCTTTTAAGGCCTTGTTGGTCATCGACTGGCAGGAGCCACACTCGATGACCTCATGCTCCTTGCTGAGGAACTAGAGACATATTCTGTGCAGATTTATGACTGACATCTTCGAGCCACAGTCCGCACATCTCTTAAAGCCTGTATTCAGCATAGACATTATCGAAAAATGAAAAAAGCTGAGGCAAGTTGAACTTTTCCCGAAAGCGTGCTGTGCATTTCCGAAAAACGGAACAGAGGCAATGGGCGCAGTGCATACTATTTATAACATCATCAATATCTGGTCCAAGCACAGGGAATGGAAACTGTCGAGGGAAATCAACTCAATGCTGCACAGCGCCCCCTGCTGTTGAAAATATTCTGAGACTGGAAGTAGGATATCGGTATATCAAAGATGAGGAATCCGTGGGAGGACACAATCCATTAGAAATTTATTTTACCTACCTGAAAGCCATACCCATTGGCAATGGAAATCCCTTATTGACTCTCTAAAAATATTTCAATCTTAATTTCAAAAAAAGTGAGTAAAATACTTCCAATTCAAAATCTGATATGGGGCTTTGCTTGCGCCTGCATCAATGTGTGGCTGTGAATATTGGCATGCAGCTATGTACCCCCAGTAGTTGCATCAACATGATGGGCAACTGACTCCAGAATGTCCTGTGTGCTAAAATAAGCCTGAGAGAGACCTGACCAAAACTGTTTGTGCAAGTCCATAGGAAGGAACTGCTCAAAATCTGCCAGAGTTTCTGGTTTGTTACAGCCAGAAGATAACCAGATTTCGGCTGGCAAAGGTGAAGGTGCGATTCCTCATAGACCCTTTTCTGTACTCCCACCAACAGTTTGTAATGCTTAGCCATAGAGTCCGTGGCCAAAGAGGCAAAAGAGCTCTTTGAACATAGAGCAGCAAGCACCGTCGCTTAAAAGAGTGGTTTAAGGTGACAGGTCAAGCAGACCTTTTTCCACAGGAAGAAACCAATGTGTATCTCTTTCCTTCTCTTGATAATGGAAATTGATTAAGGCTTTTGCTAAAACTTTGAAGTCCCAGTCAAACTGCCCTTTTGTGAGGAGAATACCAGAGCGGTTCGACCCCCTTGCTGAAAGGTCACCCATATCGAACTGAGTTATGAGCATCCTTTAACTAGACCAGTCTCTGCTGCAATTGTAATATATGGAACTGAGTTTTCCTGTGAGGAAATTTGCAAAGCACTTCAGTAAATGCCTGAAGTGTTTAAGGGGAATCTTCATTACTCCAAGACCAAGTCTTCCTCGCCACAGTCCTTACGAAAACAGAATGTCTCCTCCTGACAGAGACGCCAACTTCCTCCAATCAATCAACATAGAAGGAGAAATGTGTATAGTGTTTTGAGTCCTTCCTCACTTATTATTATTATTATTGCTGTTCTACCTATCTAAGAAAAGGAAGTTGCCTAAAGCCTCTGTTTTTTGTCTGTCTCACTTTCGACAGATGGTTATGCCACCGGTTTGCAACAAGACATGAGAGTGTGAAATTAACGTTATAAATGTTCTGGTTAGCGGCAAAGGGACCAAATTGGCTGGGCAGGTCCGTCTGTTTCTACTTCTATTTTCTTTCCAAATCACAGCGGAGGTAACGTCTGGGAAGGTACATCTGTTGTGCAGATTGTCCTTGCCTGTTCACACTTGCCTGACACTGCTGGGTGAATCTAGTAGCATGGCAGGGCCACGCTCGCTACTATGTGCATGATGCCAAAATGAGGGTGTCACAAAAGATGCAAGAATGACAATGATGCATTGGCATTATTACTAAGCTTGCTCGCTGGTAGGGCAATGGCGGCCTCCGCATATCAGTGCTTCTGTTTTGGAAACAAGTGTTTTAAGTGTTATTTTATGTTAAAGGTTCTTATACCACGCACTGTTGCCTACTGCATGGTCTGTTGGCACTCTGGCGGAGCTGAAATGCAAGGAGGGTGGTGGGTATGTGAGTAGGACTGAGCAGGAAAAAGAGCAAGAGAGCTGTGATGTGCTGTTGGCCGCTTCAGTTCGGAGAAACCAGTGACTGAGCGTAGGTGTGGTTTTTCGGTTGGATGCGGTAGTGTAAACATGACTTTGTGATAGAACGGCAGTGACGGCCCGTTCCTCTGCGGCTGTGGCCTTTTTCAGCAGCGCTGCAATATCGCCCAACCCCCTCAGATGTGTCTATGTCCCGATGGTTGATCACCATCAAGGAAGAACACCTCCAACAAGTGATGTCAGAGCAGTCATCTGCCCCGGGACTACTGGCTGATGTGAGTATATCTGTGGATAAAGCAGGCGCCTCACCTATGAAGAAAGAGAGGTATGACATCAGCTCTCTGGCATATCGGAGACAGCCTTAAATTAACGGCTTCGTCAGTCTCAGATAATTATGATCTCTTTGAGAATTGCTAGGAGCCTGCATCTTCAGTCTATTTATTTCAGACATCGATCAAACAATCAATAGTATGTTATCTTTCTCACCAAAGATAAACGGTCTGAATGGAAGTCATTTGCTCTATGCCGACGATCTAATTTTGTTAGATTTAACTCCAAATGGGCTGCAGAGGAAGTGAAATGCCTTAGCAACATATGTGAGCATGAATGGCTTAAGCATCAACGGAGCCAAATCGGAAATATTGTTACTCAGAGATCTGCAAGGCCAAAAAAAAGCTACGTCGAATTTTCACTGGCACATAGATAATATGCAGCTGAAACCAATAATGCATACAAGGTATTTAGGGATGCAAATTAGTGCCAGTATGAATGACGATCCGTGGGTGCAATTGACAAAAACAAAATGCCGCCAACTTGCCAGTCAGGCCCGAGTGTTAAACCGTAAATATGGGAAATATTCACTTCTTCCTGTCCTGGCTTATTTTAAACAAAAGGCTGTTCCGGCTTTGATATAAGGAGCCGAATGTGCACTAGGCTGTCCTGCTGAGCTATGGGACACATTAGAAAATATCTTCTGGTCTAGAGTTCTCGGAATACCAAGAAATACCCCATCAGCATGTATATGATATGAGCTCAGCTGAACTTCTATAAATGCGAGAGTATGTTGGAATACTCTCTCACTCTATCGGAAAATAACTATGAAAGCAATCATGCCACAGTATAAAGTCTTGGAAAATCCAGGAAATCAAAATCCGAATTCAGTACTAGCCCAATGGGTCCAACGGAGTTTAGCACTATTGGCAGATTTGGACTCTAGTATCGACATGCTTCACACAAATCCTGACTGTGAAAAAAAGACTATGGCAAAGAGACTGGTGCGAGACAAGTGCCCGCAGAAGAACGTATATTCTTATGAAACACGTACCCTGTGAAAAAAAAGGTCTAAATAAGATCCTTAGTGCCTGCAAACTATTTCCAGACAGGAAGAGAAGGCGTCTTTATATGATGTTCCGTTTTAATACGTTTAAAACAACAGAAAGAACTCATCTGTGTCAGCCTTAGGATCCTGTGCTCTCAACCCACTTATCTATAGGACACATTATATAGTACTATATCCTCAACTCTAGCAGAATGCATTTTAGCACAACCCTATTAACATACACCCCACTGCTGTTATTACAGTTCATACTGGCAACTATGGACCAATTTAAACATGCACCCTGCCCTACTCTCCACAGAAACTCTTGGCTTTGCGCTAGACTCTCCACCCTCTACGAACCGCAGTTACCTAGCAATGCCTATTTGAACCGCCGTACCATACCCAAAAACCAGACTAGGAGCTCAATGCAACCTAAACCACAATTACCTGCTAGCACCTTAATGAAAGAACCCATCCTGGTTACTTCTAGCACCAACTGTCTACCTAAAACAACCTCCATAACAGGAGCACTGATCAATGCTAGATCAGTCGTGGCCCACGCCACTGAAATAGCCGACCTCCTTACCTTAGATAACGTTGACCTCCTAGCAGTCACAGAAACCTGGCTACATGACGCAGCAGGTCCAGCCCTCTCCATAGCAATACCCAAAGTGTACCAACTACTAAGACTAGACCGCCCTAACGCCAGAGGTGGTGGCTTAGCCATTATTGCCAAATCCAACCTGAATGTAAGGTTAACAACACTGCCCACCTTAAAATCCTGTGAACTCCTGGCCTCTAAATTACCGATATCCCCATGCCAAACCCTAACTATTTATCTCATTTACAGGCCACTAGGGCCCTTAGGCCTTTTCGAAGAGGAATTATCCATCCTCTTAGCGGGCAACACAAAAAAGTCATCCCAGACAATGATCCTTGGTGACCTTAACCTAGGTCTTAACGACCCAAATGACAAACAAGCACAAGCCATCGCTACAATGCTTGAAGGGCATGGCCTCACTCCAAAAGTCCTCACCCCCACACACGACAAAGGGAGAATACTAGATGGAGTAACCGCTTCCAACTGCCCTACTATCACTAAAATTACACCCCAGCCTTGGACTGACCACTTCCTCATCAATTTCTACTTAACACATAAGATGCCCAGAATTGAAAAAACAATGGCACCATATGTTCCTACTAGATCCAGAAAAAAATCAAACCAGACAATATCCTACCCCTGCTCCTCCCAACCATCAATGCCTTGCAATTTGATTCTGACCTAGACACCATGGTTAAAATATAGGACGACACCATGGCCATAGCCATGGGCACCATCGCCCCACTGAAAAACTGTAAAAGTAAACAACAATCCCACCTTAATACTTGGTTCACCCCCCCATCTAAAAGAACTGAGAGTGGAAAAAAGGAAGCTTGAAACTGTATGGCAACAATCCCCTACAGCTGAAAATAAACTTAAACTCAAACTGTGCGTTATGAATTATAAGAAAGCAATCATCCAAGCTAAAAAAGAAGTCTATAACGACTGAATTTCCAAAGCATGCTCCAATATAAAGGAACTATTCGCAATCTTGCAAGAACTCGAATCCCCCATATCACCACCTGATAACGTACCCAAAGACAAGCAATGGTGTACCAATATCCAAAATGCCCTCACAAATAAAGTAAAAAAACTACAATCAAAAATTGCTATAAAAAAGCCTTGCTCCCTCTTAGTGAAATTCCCAGCATGCCCACGCTCAAACCTAGCCTAACACCCTTCAAATTCTCTAAAGTTTCCACTCATGAAACTGAAAAAATCATTGCCTCAATAAACCCATCCAATTGCAAAGGCGATTACTGCCCGGCGCCAGATAATCAAGGATGCCGCCAGAGACCTTGCCCCCTTCGTCACTAAACTCATCAATGCCTCCTTCTCATCTAGCACCATCCCAAGTAGCTTAAAAGAGTCCTGGGTTCTCCCCCTGCTTAAAAAACAAACCTTAGACCCCTGCATCCCCACCAATTATAGGCCCATCACTACTGTCCCTTTCCTCCTGAAGATAATTGACAGAATGGCCTATCTCCAAATCCAAAAATACCTGGAGACCAACCAACTCCTCGTCGGGCTTCAGTCCGCAACACGGCACTGGAACCGTACTTATAGATCTCAAAGCCCAAATTGACGAGCTCAACGATAAAGGAAACACAGCTATGCTACTCTTCCTTGATCTGTCGGCGGCTTTTGACCTAGTGGACCACGTAGTACTCTGCAAACACCTAGCGTCAGCCGCCCACTTCTCAAGTGAAGACATAGCCTGGATCAAATCCTTTCTCGACAACAGAAGCATGCGAGTCTTCTCCACCTTAGACTCTGCAGACCCTATCCAGACAACATGTGGAGTCCCACAGGGCTCTTGTGTCTCGCCAACGATGTATAATATCTTTACTAAACCTCTATTCGACAAATTGGACAGACTGGGTGTCACCTACACAAATTATGCAGACGACACCCAGATCCTCATCCCCCTTTCGGGCAATTCCACTACGGATAAAGCTTTAGTAAACAAAATGTACCCCCTCATTCAGGCATGGATGGCAACCCATGGCCTCTGCCTGAATGACGAAAAAACAGCGATCCTCATTCTAGGCTCACCCAACAACCTAAAAAAACGTGATTCCAACTACAGCTCCTTCAATATCGATGGCAATATAATCCCCGTCGCCAAAGAGGTGAAAACCCTTGGTTTCTATTGGACTCCACTTTGTCCCTAAGGAAACAAGTGAACTCCCTGGCCTCATGCACAGCCTCTACTGGTAAACTTATTAAAGCATGCAGACCCTTCCTCTTACCAGCTAGCTGCATTATCCTAGCCAATGCACTAATCCTCTCAAAACTGGATTACTGCAATGCACTTTATGCAGGCACAAACAAATACATCATCAATTAACCTCAAACCCTACAAAACAACGCTCCCAGAACGGCCCTGAACCTCCCAGCTAGACAGCATATCTCGAATGTGCGGAGAAAATACAACTGGCTAAAAATTAGCGATAGGATCACCTTCAAAATTGTCACACTAACATTCAAATGTCTGCACAATGCAGCCTCCCCCCCATACCCTAGGGATAGAATAATAAGAAAAACCACTGCACGACCAACCAGAACAGCCAACTCTTTCTGCCTTCCAAACCCCTGACTAAAAAAAACAGGAGGTAATAGCTTCCCTGTGCAAGCAGCCCAGTACTGGAACGCCCTACCAGTTAAACTAAGAAAGGACCAGCCCTACAACAGCTTTAGGCACCATACCCGCACCTGGCTTCGCTTCGACGCAACGACCTCTGAAACCGGTGACCCTGAGCATTGTGATCTGATGACACACGTACCCCTCCACTCTTACATGTAAAATGTACATAATGTATTTACTGTATATAATTTGTTACCTTTCCACCCTTACATGTATACAATGTACATAATGTAATTACTGTATTCAATTTATGTTACCAACAACCTGTAATATGCAACCTGTAACCAAGTTCTAAGCATTCTTGTTATTCTGTGCCCATAGCTACACAAGGGTTTTCTGGCGCCCTATAAATAAACAAACAATCAAACTGTGGTCAGTGAACAAGGTTGCATCAAATGTATGTCGGCTGTGTAACATCCCGGAAGAAACATTAAAACACCTTGTCTTATTTTGTACAGCCCTTCGTGACGAAAGAGAACTTCATTTTTGTAAACACATGATGGAAAGGCCAACAATATACGTTGAAGACTGGTGGCAGATAATGTTTGATGAGACAGATCGCAAACTAACCGTTGCATTAACTTTTTTTTTTTTTTTTAGAAGCAATGGTTAAACGTTTAGAAAAGCAAGATGATGTGGGATGAAACACTATCACTAATTGGTTTTATATTTATTGTTGTTTTCATTTTCCCACTGTAATTTAGTTTCTGTGCTCAAGAGTGTCTGGGCGATTTTTTTGTGTTTTAATCTGCATTTACTCAACATTGATTTGACATTTTTTAAAGGTTTGTAAAAACCAAATAAAAAATAATAATTAAAAAAAAAAATATATATATATATATATATATAGCGATACAAGCCTAAAATCGCATTGCAAAAAAAAAGCTACCGACCCCACCACTACTGAAAAGGAATCGATGAGTAGGTTATTTGAAATAAACTCATAGTCCGCCTAGCCATTGCCTGCCTTGAAAAGGGTTGCATCGGAATCAAAACTAGGGTGTGTTATAAATAAAATAAAATTAATTTGCCCTTAATACAATGAATGTAAGCAATTATATATTTATAGGTCAGATGCGTCATTTCTCTCTTGAGTTGAAGGAGAACAGAAAACTGCATATAAATGGCCCCAAGCAGCTGTTTATACAGAAGAGTAGATTTAAGAGCCCAAGGGGGACGCCGAGATTTCAATTAAGCACTGGCACCCAGGATCACTCCACAGCACTGCTTCCCATAGACACGGCACAGCGAGCAGCAGAAAACCGGAAGGAAAGCAATGGCTTTCAAGTAGCTTTTTTTCTTAGCGCTTGAGGCTAGGTTTTATGAGCTAAACACTGAGAAAATCCGCTTTGGGGTTAGAACGCTTGCTTAACATAAAAAATATAACAATAGCGAATCAAAGAAGAAAACCGCTTCTGCCGAACTCGAAAAACAGTTTTGAGTTCGCTACTGCTGACACCTGGCCCTGTTGTTCACTGAGTTAAACGTAATGACATCCCACCCTCAAAAACAAGTTTGTGTGTGTGAAGGTGTTTTCCTGAGTAAAATCAAACTCGTACGGCAGTAAATTAATTTTCCGGTAGCTGGATGGAAGATAAACCTGGAAGCCCATGGAAAGGATTAATTCTCGTGCAGGATCAGAGCAAACTCGAATCGCATTTATTTCTTCAAAACTAAAATAATCCCCTAAGAGCCATGTTAAGAGCTCAAATGCAAAAGCAAATTAGAGCAGGTTACACACCAGGTTCACATCTGCTCTGTTATTTTAGGTTACTTGTCAGATGATCAAACTCTTGGCAATGCTTGTGACCATGTAAGGGACAACCTGCTCAAATGGGAAACCTTTGGGGTCTCATTTAGAGTGTGGCAGTATCACCTCAGGTAATACTGCGAAACTAAGTCACTGCTACCACAGACGGTAAATAGCAATTACCACCCGATTTAGAGTTAGTCCCCACTTCTGCAGTACCATTGAACTCAACTGGGGATAGGCAGTATTCCTGCATTTGGTAATACCTCCAAATATTACCATCACAACTATTGCCTCCTTTACATCACTCACAAGCAGGCGGTTTGACTGGGGTTCCCGAACCCTAAACCTGGAGGAGGGATAAAATTGGTGGCATTCAAATGACACCCGTTTCCACACTATTAATTGAGGCCCTTGGTGTTTTAAAGTGTGGCCATGCAGAACTCTTTCTTTTAGAACGCCTTTTCATTTTAGAACCTAGCTGCATTTCCAGGGGTGTCATTTCACCAAAATGACAGAGGTAGTGTAAGTGAAATAATATGACCCTTGACCTGTGATGACATCACAGGAAGTGATGTCATTTGACCCCACCCCAAGGTGACATCATGGGAAGTGATGAAACACAACCTTTTACCCCTTGACAACATAGGAAGTGGCATCACATAGCATTGTTCCTAGGTACACTATAAGAAATATGGTTCCAATATCACTGCAACGTGAAAAACATTACATACAAGAATGGATCACCATATGTATTGGCAGGCAGATTCTACTCTAAATTCTTTTTGGAGTATGTTGTCTGCATTGTGAATGTGAGGTGTTTAAGAACAGACTAAACCAGTGACTCACTCCCTGAGGTGTACCTGAAATAAACCTTTAATGATTCTAGCAATTATTGGATAGAATTCCAGAAAGACAAATTATTTGTTTGTCCTATTCTTTCTTATTTAGGGTCACTGCTCAAAGTGTTACATCTGTGGAAACCCCTGGTTTTTTTTTTAAGAAGCCTGAACAAGAAAGCCAGACACTCTTGAAACAAAGTCACATGGAATTGGCCACAACCCAGGAGTTTCAACCCTTAACTGACACCCCTGTGCATTTCATAAACAAAGTCCGCTAGGCCACAGGGAGAAATGGATAGGGAAAATGTATTCCAAATAGTTGGAAAAAAATAACTATTTAACTTTGATAGCATACGTTTGTTTTTTATTAGCATTTTTAGCTTCTTACAAACTTTTCTTGTAAAATAAACAGTTTAATCCATTATCATTCCATGGTAATCCTTAAACCTGTTAAGTTAAATTAAAACAAAAAAATAAACAAAGTGAAGTCCTTGTGTTTCCCTTACATCGCCCTATAGTAACTCATGTGGTCCTGAGATCACTGTCCAGATGTTCGAGGTCGCAAACAAGAAGTCCAGCCACTACTATCATGAAGGCCCGCTGTTATCTTTCCAGAGTGCAATTTCTAGTAACTGTACTACAGCCAGTACCAGAGGGATCTGGTACCCAGACAACAACAGAGTCCACCATTCCTCAGGTGTCATAGTTCGAAATTTGCCCAAGCGACTTAGAAAAAGGTTTGTCCTTAGACTGGTAAAGGCTGTGCAGAAGATCAACAGATGTCTTAGGTTTTATCCAGTTTCTGACTGGTTGCAAAATCTACAGTGAACATCTCTAAATACCAGGCCACCCCTAACAGAAAGAACCTCTTGAGTAGGGAGTAAGTGTAACCTGACCCTCAAGAATTGTGTTCTGAAGTGGCTATTTGGGAATTATTCCCAGTAGTTTGGGATCGAGCCATAGGCCCTGACTTCATGCTTCAGGTGACGGCATAACTTGTAACTATTTGTTTAATCTAAAGTCACACCCAGTCAACTCTCCACAGACATGTCTTCACCTTGTTTGGGTTTGTGCAGAGGTCTTCCTCCCATACCGAAAGTCTTTCCAGCAATATTTTACACTTGTGTTGCCATTCCCTAAACTTATGGTTGTGCCCCCGGTTCAATTGCTTTTTCAGCCGTGCTAAGAGCGGAGGAGGGTTCTCCTGGATAAGATTCCAATATTTTCCATTCTATAATGACTTTCAGGGAAATCAGTACAAGTTCACGTCACACCACTTGTATTGGTATGGATCTTGGTAATCCCAATACTTTCTTCCAAAATATTACCTCTACCGACTGCCATAGGGAATGGCGGACAAAGAACATTGCCTCCATTCCATAACATAACAATGGGCCTTATTACACGGAAGGCGGTAACGGTTAACGGCCACCGTTAATGGTAACGGTGAACGTTAACCATTACCGCCTTACTACGAGGTCCCTTAGCGGGTTGGTGCTTTAACACCTGCTTTTTGCAGGCGTTAAAAACCAACCCACTAAGGGACCTTGGTGCTAATTACGGCACCGCAAAATTGCGGTGCCGTAATTAGCTCCTTCCCCATTCCTATTATGCCCTATGGGGCAAAAATGGGAATGGGGAAGGGCAATGGTGGAAGGGGGAATTACCGCCCCACCAACCTTGGAATAGGGCGGTAATTCCCATTTCCACCAAGGCGGTGCCGGTAATTTACCGGCATGGTCCAGGGTGCTATTAGCACCCTGGATTACCGCCTTCCGTGTAATGAGGCCCAATTTCTCTTATTTTAATTATCAGTCAAAAAAGAAGACGCTCGGCAGAGAAGATGGATGGCTCAGCATGTTTCACTACTCCCGAGGAGGGTGTCACTGCTCCACACGTAGCCTGTGGTCTGGCTGATTTGCATTGGCCACGCCCCCATTTAAGGTGCTTTCTCTGCTGGTGGAAGTCTCTGCACAACACCAACGGTGTTCTGGAATGGGAGCTCTCTAACACATTTCAATCGGCGTTCTGATGGCCAGGGGACGTACATATCTATTTCTGTATTAGGGGCCATGTTCTGACCACCAAAGCTTTGGAGAACGGGTTGGTCAAATTGCATGTGCCGGGGAAACCAATTAGATGAAAGCCGGAAAACACAGCTTTTGAAAGTAGCGCCGAGAATAGCCCTCTAGATTTCCTAGAGTGGGGATAGGTTTTAGAACTCCATACACATTCCCTTGATTATTCGGGGATACCCTTTTGTTTTTGTGGAATGAGCAGTCAGTTGTGCAACAATATACCCTACAGCCACAAACATTTATAGAAGTACGAACCATAAACAGCAGATGAAAATCCATGGTGAGGGCATCATATTACGAATGCAGTGAATGTGGAAAGTGGGGCCTCTTTACCTCCAAGTAGTAGAAGGGGGTACCCTATCTTTCCATTTTACATTTTGACAGGTCCCCCCAACCCCAGTGTTGGCCTTAGCCCCAATCCTTTTTCTTAGTCCCACCCCTTTGATGTCAATTTGATATCAATTTTATATAAATCTAATGAACCCCAACATTTTTATATACAATTTATATGCATTTTAATATCAAACTGTATGTAACATGTTTTATATACATTTTCATATACAATTTTGAAACATTTTTAATATAACATGTTTTATGCATTTCAATATAATTGTTGGTATCGATATACTCAGTAGCACTTTGATTAATCCTAAAAGGCTTTCCCAGTGTATCCAGATAATATAGAGAATAAGGTAGGGCACACAATCAAGCGCCAGCTGTAATGCTATTCAGCATCTAGAGTTTACACAAATGGCCATGAACTGGACTGAACATGGACAACTCTGTATCTTCCAAAACTAACTCAAAATATGTCGAAAGGCCACGTTTGGGAATTCACAATCCTTTTGTTTAGCACACTGTAATACAATAAATGCTAATTTAAAAAGTAAACCTTCACCTCATCCAAGACTCCATAACTTGTTTTAATCTTGCTTACAGGAATGTTTCCCAGCATCCTCCTTTGACCGGCCAGCTGGATATATAGGTCCAATTGCATTATCTAGCTATAGCACAACCTGTGACTCTGCGAACCTCATGCCTATAGTCTCGTTCCTTTTCTACAGCCATGTGCGCACTTCTTTACTCTTCGCGGGCACTGCACACCAGAACATCTCCCCCTAGTTCTAAAAGCAGACTATGTTATTTTGTACACTGCTGCAATGCGGTACAAGTCCCAGGCGCATACATTCTGCCTTGTTACTGTGTCCTTTCCTCATAATATGGTTCCTAGTAATTTGATCACCAACAGTAATGATGTCCATCCATCTCCAAAACAGGTGTCTGCAGTTGAGGGCTCTGAAAGATCTTGATTACTGAACGACTGGCCACACTATTTGGACTTGTGTGGCCTCTGTCTATGGATTTAGGACATTGATTTCCTGATTTGATTGGAATTCAGATATGAGCTTCGGGATGAAAAACAAGGGTGTGTTCTTGTGTAATATGAGGAATGAGCTGTTGTGGATGCACATTATCCTTTAATTCTTGTTGCATCACAACCAATGAGCGGCACGTTTTCAATTTTTTTCCACAGTGTTCCCATATTTTGTGTCACTGCATTTCAGGATTCACCCATGGGCTTCCATGATCGGTCGCATTAACACTCTCAGTGGTGTTTAGACGTATCCTATGGCCTCCTGCGCTATTCACCGTAGCCCTATAGAGGTATGTTATATCTTGGAGCCTTACCACTGTTTTGTGAGCAAGTATGTTTTCATGAGCACTCACTTTTATCAGCCTTGGACTAATACAGAATGCCAGGTATATGGGCAGCAGGGTCACCCCCTCCCCCCCTTCTTGGCACAGTGCAGTTTCCTAGACCTAAAGACGAAGGTTTTGGACTTTGGAGGTGGTGGCACACACATTCCTTGGGACGTGTGGGCCTTGTTACTTTCCTAGCAATGGGAGCACTCCTTGTTTTTAAATTCATATAACAAACATGGTTATGTTTGTCTTGGTGCCCTTTGGGAAACCAGCGTTTGGCTGGTTACTGTTGTGGTTTTTAAGGGCCTTTTTGTTTTACATCTACAGGGCCCGAAGTGTTTTGGTCCTGACAAAGGCGGTGCAGTTTATTATAGAGCCGAAACGCCCATGCAAACGTTTTCCCTTGGCGTTCTGTCCATGTGAACGTCTCCTTGGCGTCGGCCCTGGATTAACATTAATAACTCCAGATGCACATTGTTAACCTTTATTTGTTTTTCTCCATGTTCTGTGTGATCAATTTGTATCCTTGTATGTTCATCAGAATGTTGAATATATTCAGTCATGGGGTTACAGCCCTGCAATGTTCTGGGCCTTGTTTTGTTGGTCACTATTTACAGCTTTTTTCATATGTATTAAAATGTATAATACGTGGCCTAATTCAATTAGTGTCCTGCATTAAAATATGTTTACTAATTTCTTGATGGTTTAACTCATTTATTTCAGGATATTTGCCATCGGTGGTGGCTTGCTAGAAGCCAAACCACTCAAACTTGTGCGATTTATTTTCTCCATTGAGTAATTGTGATTTAATAAGTGGAAGTAATTACTGGTGGCAACATTCGGTTTGGTGTTAACTGTTGTGGCAGTGGGCTAGGAGCTCAGTAACTCCTAGCTATGTGATCACTGCGCAGCCTGAAATGTCATCTCTGAAAATGGAGCCGGCAGTGATCACCCACTTTCCCACATCCCCCCTCCCTGCTATCCTTTTACCCAAACTTACTCGGCCGCCGCACACCTACCTTCTTTCCCCGTGCCTCAACTCCTCTCCCTGCGACATCCGTTCCCTATCCCTAACGTGGGCGGCAACTGCCGCCGCAGGGTCCTGTTTTGTTTCAAATTTATTGCCTCCCACAATGTTATGTTATGTTAGCGGTACTTGTATAGCGCACTGTCACCAACGGAATTGGTCCCCAGGCGCTCTGGCGGATCTGTAAACAGGAAGGGTGGGTAGGATTAGTCGGAAGGAGGGGAGAAGGAGAGTGAGAGAAGTGGTGTGCTGTTGGCAGCTTCAGCTCGGTGTGCACCGAGTGCTGGGCTTTGGTGCTAGTATCGGATCGGATGAAGGCCTCGAGTGCTGTGGGTGAAGTTTATGTGTTGTTGATGCAGTGTGGTAAAGTGCGTGCGGATTGCAGGGAGAGGGATGGTTGTGTGGTTTTGTGTGGGTTTAAGTATGCAGAAGATTGAGGGTTGGGTTATTGGGGTCTGTATCCTGGTTCAGGTACTTATGATTCCGTTAGAGTTGTAAACCTGTGGGTTCAGTTGTTGCTGGTTCTTCGAGGGCCGACTTGTTTTGGTGGTGATGCACTGATCCACCTGTATCCTATTCAGTATAGTTTGGATTGGTGGGTGCGTGTGAACCTAAACTTCAGGTGTGGGACTTGGTGGGTGATATTTGTTCTCAGGTGATCTAGTGTGACCCTGGTCGGTTAAGGCTTTGAATGATTCAGGGTTGGGGTCGTGTTGCAGTGTTGTCCTTCTGTCCTGACCGGTTCTTTGATTTTCGTGGGGTGAACATCCTTGGGACTATTGTTTAGTTGTAGTTTTGTGTGGTGGGGCATTGTGCTTCCTGCTTTGTATTGGTGGGCAGTGTGTAGTGATGAAACACTCTGTTTCTCACCCATTGTAATGGGGCCCGTGATGCAGTGCTTCCTTTCTCTCTCTAGGTTTTGTTCTTATGACTGTTGGGTAAGGTCATAGTTAAGGTCATGGTCCTCTTGATGATTCGTTCTAGTCTTTCTGTCTTAGTTTGCTATGTTTGCTGCCTTTGGTCGTATTGCGACTGTATCCCATTTGGTCCTTCAGTATGTCTTGGGATATTTACCTCAGTTTTTCCCAACGACTGATCGGTGTGTATCGCGGTCGCTCTACATTCATTGATGTTTTTAGTTATGTAGCTACCCCTGTGGCTAGTCTTTTTAATTATGACGTGCTGAGCCAGGTTTTGAGTAGTTTCCTGAATAATAGGTGGTTTCTTGTGTTACGAATGTACTTTGGAAGGTCGTTCCGGGTTTTCGGGGCTTGGTGAGAGAAGGAGGATTCTCCAAGTTTTCTTTTGTTTTAGGGCTTCGGTTCCAGGTGGATGTCCATGCTTGATCTGAGCGTTCTTGTTGGTTGATGTAGGTGCAGGTTGTCTCTTAGGAAGTCAGCGCCTTCGTTGTGTACTGCTCTGTGCATAATGCACATTGTTTCAAATTTTATTCGTTGTTTTATTGGTAGCCAATGTAGTGTTTTCAGCACTGGTGCAGTGTGTTCTCTTCAGGGTAGTTTCAGAAGTAGTCTGGCTGCCGCGTTTTGAATGCGTTGTTTTTTTAGGAGTCGTTCAGGCATGCCTAGGTATAGGCTATTGACGTAGTCTACTTTGGACATGACAAGGGCGATGATGCTGGTCATTTTGTTGGCGAACGATAATAACAGTAAGATTCTCTTTTCCGCTCGCAAGAGGAAGAAGCATTTCTTGAGGAGAGCGTTTACTTGTGGCTCTGGCGTGAGATTATTGTCCATCAGAACCCCCAGATTTTTTACAATCGCCGAGGGTGCTGGGGTTCTCCCGAGTTCTCTTGGCCAAGGGATGAATTGGTTTTCTCCTACATTTTTTGAGACGATCATTATTTCAGTTTTGCCTGGGTTGATTTAGAGGGAATTGGAGTTCATCCAGAAGAATACATCGCGGAGGCAGTTTTCTAGCGTTGAGTTTCTTTCCGGGTTGTCTTGTATTTTGAAGATTATTTGAGTATCATCAGCGTAGTTGTAGCAAGTGAGGCCGTGTCTTTTGATGATTCTGATTAGTATGTACAGGTAGATGTTGAATAGTAGCAGGGAGAAGGATGATCCTTGTGGTACTCCACAGGTGGAATCTCTCGGGCTAGATTTGAAGGGTTTCATCCATACAGTTTCCGTTCTGTTTGTTAGGAAAGATTTGATCCATAGTAGGGCGGTCTCTGTTATTCCAAGTCCTTCTAATCTCGTTATGAGGGTGTCATGGTCGACTGTGTCAAATGCTGCCGATAGGTCTAGGAGTATCAAGGCAGTGCTGTTGTCCAAGTCTGCATTGATTTTTAGATCATCCCATATTGATAGTAGAGCTGATTACGTTCCTCTCAGTGGTCTGAAGCCAACTTGTACTTGGTCTAGTAGGCCGTGCTCTTCTATAAACTCTTGGGTCGTTTTGTATATGTATGTTTCAAACAGCTTGGCTGTATACGGGATGTTGGCCATGGGTCTTTAGTTGGAGAGGTCCTCTACGTTTCCCGCTGTATCTTTGAGTAGTGGCCTGATGTATGCTGTTTTGCAGGCTTGTGGCACTTTCCCGGTTACAATGGAATGGTTGAGGACGTTCCTGTGATATTCCATGGGCGTTCCTTGTTTAAGAATTGATTTGTATATGTCTGGTGGGCATGGGTCTTCGGGAGACCCTGAGTTATTGATTTCATTCACCAGTTTGACAAATGTCTCCACTGATATTTCTGGAAAGCTTCGTAGTTTGTTTGGGTGCTCCTCACGGGTGTAGATTGGGGTTGTGGTCACATCAGACGGTCGGCTTTGTATGGTTTGTTGGATGTTGGTGATTTTGTTTCTGAAGTGGTCTGCAAGGTCGTTGCAGCGTTTCGCGGACGGAGTTGTTGTGTTACATCCCGGAGAGTTTTTGCTTTCGTTTATGATTTTGAAGAGCTCTTTTTGGGAGTTTGGTGCTTCGAGGATTCGGTTGTCGTAGTGTTTCTTCTTTGCTTTTTGTATTTCCTTTTTGTAAGCCCGGTTGTGTTGTAGGAATTTCAGTTTGTTCGCCACGTCGTTTTGTTTTCTCCAATCAAGTTCTAGTCTTCGTTTTTTTCTTTTCATGGTGTAAAGTAGTGGGGTGAACCATTTTGCCATGGATCATTTATTAGAAGAAGCGGAGGGTTTTTCTTTGGCGATGTTGTCTATAGTAGTTATAATCCAGGAATACAGCAGGGTTACCTTTTTGTCCAGGTCATCATCTTCCATGAATGTTGGGTGTGGTTTATTTAGCTCCAAGAGTTCATGCAGGTTGGAGTTTTTGATGGTTCTCCAATTTCTTCTCATGGTTTTCGTTGTTTTGGCCGGTTAATTGTTTGTTAGCCTGGTCATTTTGATTACGAAGGGGATGATGAGGTGGTCGGTGATGAGGGGATGATGAGGTGGGTATTTGGATTGGGGGTGCAGTGGTGAGGAGTAGTTTGTTGGCGAAGATTGTGTCAAGTGTATGCCCTGCCGAGTGAGTTGCTCCTTTCACTAGTTGTTGTAGGTTCATTGCTGCTAGTTGGCTGGTTAGCGATTTTTGTATGGTTGTGCTTTCTCCTTCAAACCAAATGTTGAAGTCTCCTAGGACTTTCAGGTGATTGTGGCTGATGGCTAGGACGGCGATTGCTTCTGTAAAGGAGTCTACGAAGGTTGCATCGTAGGTTTGTGGTCGATATATTAGTATGAATTTCAAGTTTGTTTTGGATGTTACTGCTAGACGTATGATTAGGGATTCGCATTTATCGATGATTAGTGGGTCTTCCAGTTTGATATCCAGGTATTCCTTGTGAATGATTGCCAGCCCTCTTCCTCTTTAGTTTTTTCTGTTTGATTGGACGCATTTGAAGTATTCAGGCAGGCAGTTGGAGAGTGATCTTATAATTGTCGCCTAGCCAGTTTTCTGTTACAAATAAGATGTCGATCCCTCCGTCACAGAGCAGATTGTATATCTCGGTGGCATGTTTAGACATTGATCTTGCATTGATGAGGTTGCAGTGGATCTTATTGGTGTGGTTTTGCTGGTTGGTTGTACCTTGTTTTGGTTTGTGGTTGTTCGGTTGCGGTTCATCATTGTTGGCATTGATTGGGGTGGAAGAGGATCAGCAAAGGATGTATCTTCATTGTAGGAGGGTGTATTAGGATCAGCGGAGGCTGCATCTTCATTGAAGCGGTCTGCTAGATTGAGAGCTTGGGTGTTCAGTGGTGTTGCTTCTCCGTTTGTGCTGTTTAGGTGAAGGTCCGTGAAGGCTTCTTCGTTGAATTGGTCAGATAGGTTCATGTTTGGGTTGTTGGTTATAAGATCTTCGTCGTCGATATGTCTGGTATGGCGCGGGTGTTGAGGGTGTCCTTCTGTTCTTGTGATGTATGGGGTGATAGGGTCGGACTCTAGCCACCTTCTTCTTGGGTGTTCCCATCTTTTTTCTAGTTGTCTCGGGATGTTCTTTGTCTGTCTTGATGTCTTTGCGTCGTTGGGGTATCCTTGTTCTGGGGTTGTTGCGAGGTATGGTGTGAGATATAAGGAGTTTTCTCTTTGGAGTTTTGTTCTGGTCGTTTTGGTTTTTGGTGTTGTGTTTCTTCTATTTGAGGTTGTTGCTTAGGTGGTAGGTTGGATTTGTGTGCCTGTGTCCAGTGCGGCCTTGTCTTGTGCCCTTTTTCGGCGTCCCTTTCTGGTCCGGGGCATTTTGGTGCTCTGTGCAGAGGTGCCGGTTGAGTGGTTGGCTGCTGTGTCTTCTGATGGGAGTGCTTGTATTTCTTCTTGTGTTGGTAGGCTTGGGTGCTTTTGTGCCGTCTGTTCTTCCGGTGGGTCGGTTTGTATATCCTCCGAGCGCTGTCTGGTGGGGTTTTGGTGCTGTGCATACTGTTGTCAGGGGTGTCGGTCAAAGTTCAGTGCTGTCTGTGTAGGTCTCTCGGAAAGGATGAGGGCGGTTAGAACTATTCTATCACGCTCTGGTCCTCCCTGGGAGTATGTTAAGGTGGTTAAGCTAAGTTTGTGCTTGAGGCTAGTTCTGACTATGTTCTAGGGTCTCGTATGGTAGGAAGGACCCTAAGGAGTATAGGAATCATTATGATTCTAAATAAATAAATAAATAAATAAATAAATAAATAAATAAATAAATCTTTTTGGAGCGGAGTCCCTACTAAATTTGGGAGACCTGTATAGTGGGTGAGAGGCCTATCAATGTAGTCTGAATGGCACAAGGTGCAATTTTGGGGATAGAATCCCTGCTATATTTGGGAGACCTGTATAGTGGGAAAGAGGCCTATCAATGTGAACTGAATATCATACAATCCGGTTTGGGACCAGAGCCCCTGCTAAAATCGGCAGACGTGCACGGTGAGGTGACACAATACCGTCTGGGAACAGAACCCCTGCCAAATTTGGGAGACCTGTATAGTGGGAGAGAGGCCTATCAATGCAATCTGAATATCATACAATACAACTTGGGGACAAAACCCCTGATGAATTTGGGGGACCTGTATACTGGGAGAGAGTCCTAATTATGCAGTCTGAATGTCACACATTATAATTTTGGGGACAGAACCCCTGCTAAATTCAGGAGACCTGTACAGTGAGAGAGAAGCCCATCAAAACAGTCCGAACATCACACAATGCAATTTTGGGGATAGATCGCCCCACCAAGTTTGGGAGACCTGCACAGTGGGAGAGGCCTATCAGTGCAATCTGAATATGATACAATACAATTTGGGAATAGGCCTGTATAGTGGGAGAGAGGCCCATCAATGCGATCTGAACACCACTGTCTCCTCTGTTGGGGCAGAATCCCCGCTAGAACTGGGAGACCTGCATAGCGGGAGAGTGGCCCACCATTGCAATCTGAATATCACACAACACAATTTGAGGTTGAACCCCCGATACATTTTAGAGACCTGTTTAGTGGGGGAGAGGCCTATCAATGCAATCAGAATATCATTCAATACAACTTGGGGACACAGAACCCTGATAGGTTTGGGAGACCTGTATAGTGGGAGAGAGGCCTATCAATGAAATCAGAATATCATACAATACAGCTTGGGGACAGAACCCCTGATAAGTTTGGGAGACCTGTATAGTGGGAGAGAGGCCTATCAATGCAAACCGAATATCATACTATGCAGTTTGGGGACAGAACCCGTGATCAATTTGGGGGACCTGTATAGAGAGGCCTATCAATGCAATCAGAATATCATACAATACAACTTGGGGACAGAAGCCCTGATAAGTTTGGGAGACCTGTATAGTGGGAGAGAGGCCTATCAATGCAATCTGAGTGTCATACGATACAGTTTGGGAATGGAGCCCCTGGTAAGTTAGGGAGACCTGTATAGTGGGAGAGAGGCCTATCAATTCAAACAGAATATCATACTAAGCAGTTTGGGGACAGAACCCCTGATCCATTTGGGGGACCTGTATAGTGGGGGAGAGACCTATCAGTGCAATCTGAATATCATACCATACAATTTGCGAACAGAGGCCATGCTAAATTTGAGATACCTGTGTATTGGGAGAGAGGCCTATCATTGCAATCTGAATATCACACAATACAGTACGTTGACAGGACCTCTGATAGATGTGGGAGACCTGTATAGTGGGAGAGAGGCATATCAATGCAATCTGAATATCTTACAATACAATTTAGAAACGGAAACGCTCCTAAATTTGGGGGACCTCTTTATTGGGGGAGAGGCCTATCTATGCAATCTGAACATCACACAATACAATTTTGGAACAGAATCCCGGATAACCTTTGGAGACCTGTATAGTGGGAGAGAGGCCTATCAATGCAATCTGAATATTTTACAATACAATTTGGGAACAGAAACTCTGATACATTTTGGAACTGTTTTATATTGGTTTGTTAAGTGGCTAGGATTATAGGGTAGAGTGGTTGTTCTACTCCTAACCCAGGCCACTCCTACCTTACTGGTCCTTCTAGTTGATGGTTGACGGCTGGCTCCTGGCTTCCTCTGTGGACTCCTGCCGACACTTCCTGGAGCCTCCTCTGTTGGGGCCGCCCTTGACCTTGGGGCTGCCGGGCAGAGGGCTGCACTAGGAAGACCAGTGAAGAAAGCTTCCCAGTGTAGGAAGCAGGGGGCGGGGGAGAGGGGCAGTGGTCAGCAACGGTGCTGGGGCGCTGGAATGGGCAGAGAAGAACAAGTTACTTCTTACCTTGTAACGTTCTATATAGGCCGCGCGCAGCGTCCGTTGCTCAGTTCCGTTTTGTAGCCCACAATAATACTTTCTGGACTAACTAATCACCCTGAAGGAGCGTAAGCTGCAACAACAAGGGAAGTAGAACTGCGGGGATGGATGGGAGGGTCGATGAGGAATACGTAGGAGGAACATCCCGTCGAAAGAACGTTACAAGGTAAGAAGTAACTTGTTCTTCGAAGGGATTGTGTCCTCCGACGTATTCCTCATCTTAGATAGGCTCCCATAGCAGTATTCTATTATCGGAGGAGGGAGTACTGACTTCACGCTGTCTTCTATTGATGAATAGAATGCAGTACAGCCCTTCCAAACCTAGTCTCTTGACTGGAGGAGGAATCCAAATTGTAAAAACGTGTAAAGGTATGGACAGACGACCATGTAGCGGCCGCACATATGTCTTTAACCAGCACGCCTCTTTTGAGGGCCGATGAAGCTGCAATACCTCTGGTCGAATGAGCCCTAAGGTTTTGAGGGGGCTCTTTCCCTGCCAGTTTATAACATTCCAGAATGGCTAGAATGATCCATCTGGAAATGGTCTGCTTAGTTATTGGTAACCCCAGCTTGTGACCTGCGTAACCTACAAACAGATGGTCTGCCTGTCTTATCCTGGCTAGTCTACTGATGTAAAAACTTAAAGCCCTCCTAAGGTCTAGCCTGTGTAACCTCTCTTCCTCTTTCCCCGGGTGAGGAGGAGGATAGAAAGATGGTAGGGTAATCTTCTGAGTGATATGGAATTCAGAAACCACCTTTGGGAGGAAATTAGGCTTCACTTGCAGGACAACTTTGTCTTTGTGAAATATTGTGTGAGGGGGTTTACAAGAAAGAGCTTGTAATTCGCTCACCCTTCTAGCAGATGTAAGTGCTATTAATAAAACAGTTTTAAGGGTAAGGAATCTTAACGAACAAGAATGGAGAGGTTCGAAAGGTGTACCCATCAGGAAAGTTAGTACTAAGTTTAAATCCCATAGGGGAATTCGGAATGGTCTTGGGGGATAAACATTGGTTAACCCCTTTAGAAACTGTATTACCAAGGGTAATTTGAAATAGGATGGTTCTTCCGCAGTACGCTTAAAGATGGATAGCGCTGAGAGATAGCCCTTAAAGGTGCCAACTTGAAGGCCTGAATTTGCCAAATGTAGTAGGAAGGACAAAACCATTGGTGTACCACATGAAAAAGGGTCGATATTCTGTTCTCTACACCAGGTGCAAAATCTGTTCCAACGGCAGCGGTATAAAGACTTTGTTGCTGGCCTCCTTGCCGAAAGCAACACCTCCATAACATCATCAGGGAGGTCCCAATCCTTGTACCTCAGCCTTTCAGAAGTCAAGCGTGAAGGTTGAGGGTTTTGATGTCTGGATGGAGAACCTGACCTCCCTTCTGTGAGAGTAGGTTCTCTCTGAGTGGAAGTCGAATTGGAGGGCAGATGGATAAGTCTAGAAGGTCCGGGTACCACGTTCTCCTGGCCCAATCCGGGGCAATTAGGATCATGGTTCTCCGGAATCTTCTCAACCTCCTGATCATTGGAGGAATGACAGGGACCGGTGGGAACGCGTACAGAAGCGGAAACTCCCAGTCCACTATGAGCGCGTCTCCCAGAGCTCTTCTCGGGGGAAATTCCCTTGAGCAGAACAGGTCGCATTTCCTGTTTAGGCTGGTGGCGAACAGATCTACCTGAGGGGTTCCCCAAAGGGCGAAGATCTCTTGAAGGACTTCCTGAGCTAGCTCCCACTCGTGGGAGACTGTGTTCTGCCTGCTCAGAGCATCCGCTGTCAAGTTCTTCTCTCCGGCTAGGTGAACTGCCGATAGAGAGATTCCTTCTTGGATTGCCCAAAACCAGAGCTGCATCGCCTCTCTGCACAGGGGTAGTGATCCTACGCCTCCTCTTTTGTTGAGGTAATGCATGGCCACCGTGTTTTCCGTCATTATCAGGACGTTCTTCCCTTGTACAGCTGGCAGGAACGCCTTCAGCGCAAGTCTGATGGCTCTCAGCTCTAACAGGTTGATATGTAGTCTGGACTCCGATGGAGACCAACGACCGCTGATGGTCAAGTCGTTGGCGTGGGCTCCCCACCCCGTGAGTGAGGCATCCGTGACTACTGTTATCTCCGGCCAGGGTTGCCAAAACTGTTCTCCTTTCAGAATGTTCTCCTGACAGGCCCACCACTGAAGGTCTCGAGCCACCCTGCCGGAAACCTGAAGAAGATCTGTCATTCTCCCTGAGAATTGTGACCACTGAGTCCTCAGTGCCCACTGGAGGGATCTCATTCTCAGGCGAGCCTCTGGAACTAGGAAAATGCAGGATGCCATGAGGCCTAGCAACCTCAAAAAGTCGAAGGCTGGGAGAAGTTGGGCATGTTGGAACTTGGTAACCATCTGTAGAATATCTTGAGCCCTCACCTCTGGTGGCGAGGCTTTTCCCAGGGAAGTGTCCAGGATCGCTCCTATGAACTGGAGTCTCTGCGATGGTATCATTTGTGACTTCTTTAAATTGAGGGAGAAGCCCAGTCTGTGAAGGAAGTGGCACACGTGATTTAGCTGGATCTGAGCTTGTTCCGGAGAAACAGCCCTGATCAACCAATCGTCCAGGTAGGGGTAGACGTGAATCCCTTCCCTCCTTAGACTTGCAGCCACTACCGACATTAACTTGGTGAAGACCCTCGGGCGGAGGTCAGCCCAAATGGCAGCACTCGAAATTGATAGTGAGAGTTGCCAATTGCGAACCTCAGGTATTTCCTGTGTTTGAGATGGATAGGCACATGGAAATAAGCGTCCTGAAGGTCCAGAGATACCAACCAGTCCTGGAACTGAAGGGCCTGGAGGATCTGAGAAAGAATCACCATCTTGAATTTGTCTTTTCTGAGGAATTTGTTCAATTCTCGCAAGTCCAAGATGGGTCTCAGTCCTCCGTCTTTCTTTGGAATGAGAAAGTAAGGGGAGTACCAGCCCTTGTTCCTCTCCGCTACAGGTACCGGTTCTATGGCACCTTTCTCTAGCAGGTCCCAAATTTCCTGCAAGAGGAGCGGATCTGGAGCTTTCTGAGAGCTGATCCCCGGTGGATGACTCTGAGGTATACGTAGGAAAGGCAGGCAGTAACCTTGGGCAACTGTTTCCAATGCCCAAGCATCTGACGTGATAGCCTGCCATACCGCCAGATGTTGAGTCAACCTGCCTCCTACAGGTGTCCTGTAAGGGAAGTCCTCAGAGTGGTTTTGGGGCGGCTGATGCAGATGGTAAAGAGGTACCTGCTGTTGCTGCGGCTTTTGAATATCTACCCCGTCCACCTCGGGTAGTTCTTCTTTGTCCCCTTTGAGCCGGTCGTCCTCTACCTCTTCCGAATGCGGAGTAGAAGCGAAAGGACTTGCCCCTCGCAGAGGTTCCTGTGGGACGAAAAGGAGTCTGACGGATTGCAGCTCCTAGGGATTTTGCTGCTGCTTTTGAAGTTTGCAGTTTCTCTAAACTGTCATCCGCCTTTTTCCCGAACAAAGAAGAGCCATCGAATGGCATGTTCAAGAGCCTGGCTTGCACATCTGGGGCAAAACCAGACTTTCTCAACCAGGTGAATCTCCTGGTTGATGTACTTGCCGCCATTGCTCTGCTGATACTGTCAGCCGAATCAATGCCCATCTGGAGGGATTCGCACATAGCGTCTTTACCGTCCTGTATAATATTCAGGAATGCATCCCTTTCTTCTCCCTCCGGAATGCAGTCAGCCGCTGTAGAAGCACACTCCCAAAGTGTATGGCTGAACCTAGCGAGGGTGCAAGTAGCATTAACAGATTTTAACGCCATGCTACATGCTGAAAAGACTTTCTTTGCCATAGCATCATATTTTTTATCGTCCCTGTCCTGTGGGACGGTAGGATAAGCCGTCTTGACATCGGTAGAGGATGCTGCCTGTACCACCAGACTTTCTGGGGATGGGTGTTTAGACAAAAACTCTGGGTCTGTAGAAGATACCCTGTACTTTGTAGACAGTTTTTTATTTACTGCTGGTACTACATCTGGGGTTTCCCAGTTTGTCATGATCTTTCTCTGAAGAGCTTTATGAAAAGGCATCACAGAATCCTCCTGTGGGCCTTTGTCAAGAATATCCGTGAGGTTATCTTGTTGGAAAGATTGTGAAGGTGCAGACCACCCCATGAACTCTGTGATCCTGGCCATTAAGGCTCTATAGGGGGTTTCAGCATGCTCCCCCGGGTCTGGCTTAGCAAACTCCACCTCAGGGGAAGTGTCTAACCCACTTGCCTCATGTAAGGAATCATGAAGCTCCTTTAACCTGCGCTCTTCAGAGGAAAATTCCTCTCTAATTGGGGTTACAGGTCCCTGCAACTCAAATGTGTCTTCCTGTTCAGACAATTCACCCTCTTCCAAAATTGAGGACATAGTTCTCAATTGTTCTGAACTCATAAAGGGAGTAAATCCCATTTCCAAGGCAGAGGGTGCCGAACTTGTCATTATCGGCCTCGAAAACGTCGATGTCGTTGACGCCGACGTCGAAGGCTTCGAGTGTGGCGTCGAAAACAAAGGCGGAGGCCTCGAAGACCTTGACAGAATTGGAATTCTACTTGACAATCTCGAAGCCATTGACGTCGAGGACCTGGGGATAGTCACTGGGTGTGTCGTAACCGTGACTTTTCTTGGCGTCGACGCTGGTGTCGAAGCTGGTGTCGAAGCTGGCGTCGAGTCGACAGACCCGTGTGTCGAAGGTCCCTTCGACAACGGTGTCGAAGACATCGACCTCGACGTCGACGGAACCCTCGTCGACGGAACCTTTGAGGAAGGTTTGGAGGTCATAGTCCTACTCGAGGGTTCGAGACCCGCTCGAGAGGTTTCCTTCGCCGGGTACTGCGACTCGCAGCGTTTTTGACCTTCGGTTCTTTCGACCAGAGCATCGCTCTCGGCAGTCTTCGAGGGGGTCGAGGCCGCTTTCTCGAAGACGCTCATCATATTTTTGCGGAATCCCTCCCATTCAGCCCGGGAACTATGTTTCGTGGGGCAAGGGATTCTTTTTGGCGAAACAGAGGAAGAGGAAGACGGAGAAGGGGATCTTCGACGTCTCCTCTTCGAGTGCTTCGATCTCGAGGAGTGATGAGACCCACTCCGAGACCTGGAGCGCGAATGGTGACGAGGAGACGAATGTCTCGACTTCGTCGACGAAGAAGAAGCTTTAAAAGTCTTACCTTTCTCCAGCTTCCCCCTACGCTCCTTCAGGGCCTTAGCTGTCATGGACATACAGTCCTCGCATTCCGAACAATGGTGTTCAGCTCCCAAACACCACAGACAAACTCTGTGAGGGTCAGTCAACGACATCTTTTTCCCACAATCTCGACATTTCTTGAAGCCGGATTGAGGAGTTGTCGGTTCCGACGAGGAAGCCATCGAGTACGGATCGAATGACTCGAGGTAAATAGGATTAATCTGACTAAGAACTGAGCAACGGTATTCCGAGGCACTGAGTAAGCGCGGAAAAACGGAACTGAGCAACGGACGCTGCGCGCGGCCTTTATAGGCAGGATGACATCGACGTCGATACGGCGGCTGTCGAGGGACATCGACTCGGAGGACGCCGACGCGCAGCGCCCTCTAGAGAAAAAAAATTTCCGAGGCCAGCAGAGCTGGAAGGAGATATCTAAGATGAGGAATACGTCGTCGGACACAATCCCTATGAAAGTAAATGTTATGGGCTCAGGGGCTCTCTGGAAGCGGCCACAGTTACCTGCCTCTGAGGTGGGGCGAGACGGTTGAATGAGGGCACGACTCTCACGGTGCTTCTGGACCAAGTCAAGATGTCACATGGAGCTATGCTCCAATCAGGGCTCGGGGGCGGGATGGGAGGAATGGAGCCAGTGACCGCTTGCAGCGAGGCTAGTATTCCCCAACATGGTCCTAAGGATCAATGGGAGCGCGGATGGGCGGGTCGGGAGGCCAGAGAAAGCAGGAACTGGGCACAGGGTGGGAGCGGGCTGCTGGAGACTCTCAGAGGCCTTGTGGCCTGGATATATTAAAGAAAGTGCTCACCTGGATGAGCCAAGCGTCCCCAAGCTCCGCTGTGGGCCGCAGCGGCGGTGGAATGGGCACAGAAGGTTAAAGCTATGGGCCCAGGGGGCTCTCTGGAAGTGGCCGCACTTACCTGCCTCTGGGGTGGGTCGGGAGGCGAGACGGAAGGGAAAACAGGAAGGGGTGCAGGTGGGGAAGGACTACTGCGTGTTAGGAAGGAGCCTCGAGGACGACACAGATGTTGCTGAGGGACAGTTGAATGAGGGTCGGACACTTAACCTGCTACTCGACGAAATCCAGGTGTCACACTGAGCTAAGCTCCAATCAGGGCTCGGGGGCGGGATGGGAGGCGGTTCGGGCTGGGATGCAGGAAAGGGGAGCTTGGTAGGTGGTGGCGAGCTGGGGGGGGGAAGCGGGCCTTGCCGCGGGTGTTTCTGTCCTTGTTGGGGGTCCTGGGGGCCTAGGGGCTGCGGGGGCCTTACCTGGGTAGCTGGAGCAGAATGTGCCGAGTGGCTCACGCAGGTCTCTGGACCTAGACCCACACGGAGCTAAGCTCCAATCAGGGCTCGGGGGCGGGATGGGAGGCGGGAGGGCTGGGATGCAGGAAGGGGGAGCTGGGTAGGTGGTGGCGAGCTGGAGGGGAAGCGGGCCTGGCCGCGGGTGTTTCTGTCCTTGTTGGGGGGCCTGGGGGCCTAAGGGCTGCAGAGGCCTTATCTGGGTAGCTGGAGCAGAATGAGTCGAGTGGCTCACACAGGTCTCTGGACCTAGACCCACACGGAGCTAAGCTCCAATCAGGGCTACGGGGCGGGATGGGAGGCGGGAGGGCTGGGATGCAGGAAGGGGGAGCTGGGTAGGTGGTGGCGAGCTGGGGGGGGAAGCGGGCCTGGCTGCGGGTGTTTCTGTCCTTGTTGGGGGGCCTGGGGGTCTAGGGGCTGCGGGGGCCTTACCTGGGTAGCTGGAGCAGAATCCATGAAATGGAAGCAGGGACAACCCCGCAACCCATTACACCATTCAAGGGAGCAGGGGACCACCCCGGCCCCTGTAACCCCTGCTTCCTTTGATCGGTATAATGGGATTCAGTACTTTGGTAAGTGCCTAATGCGCAGTAAAAGCGCATTCAGCTTTTTTTTTGTATTTTTTCGCAATACCACTAACTCTACGGGCTGAGGCAGTGGTATCTAGAAAGGCTCTGTACATGGTCATAAAATGGAAGTCCGTAGATGCCACAACCATAAAAAGGTTTATGAGCCTGACACAGCAATGTTAAGGTTCCATGGAGCCCAAAACTGTGGAAATAGTTTCCTAAGATCGTTTAAATACCTCTGAATAATAGGACGAGAGAAGTAAAAATGTAGAGAGCCTGAGGAACGGTAGGTGCAAGAGATGCATCTTACCGGAGTGTAATTGATGCCAGATTTACCAAGATCAAAGGGCAGAGTCCAGGGAGAAAGTCTAGGGGCTTCATTCCGAGTGTGGCAGTGCGGAAAAAAGAGAGTCAGCAACGGAATTACCACCACTTTTCCCGCACCGCCTATCTCTGTAAATCCTCCACCATAACACCGAAAGATCTGTGGAATAAACCGCACAGAGTCCTATAGACTCATTAAAATGTGGATTTGCACCGCCCCTATCACCACTTGTAAACCCACGCGTGGTGGAAACAGTATCTCCATTTGGCGGTCTGCTGACCTACTGCCAAACTTGGATGGGGACCAGGGTGTTTACCAGCAAAGCCAGGCACCAGTGACGGAACCAGAACGATTTGCTGGAATACTGAGTCTTTTCTGGCAGCCTTTATGTTCAGCATTTTAAAAAATGGTTTCTTCATATGAATGTATTGCTAAAATATTCAACATTTAAATCGATTTTTCCTAGCGCACTTTAGAGGGTGAAATTGACAACACCGTACTTATTATAGACCTGGGTCTTTCGGGATTGATGAAAGGTGCGATTTTCTCTTTCTGGCTACACTGGGTTCAGAGAATTGTTTTGTTAAATGTATTGATTTGCTTGGCTCCTGTGGCTGTCAGTGAACAGAGAAATGCGCATAATATTGGCCTCTGACTTTCATAAAATCAAGATGCAAAATCTGCCTTTGCAATGTCGTTTGTTTCGATAAATGAGCCATCAACAGTGATTAGAAAACACAACTATATTTGCACTATAATATGAGTGGGGAAGAGAGGAGCTAGAAAGAAAAATACATTCTTTCATTAGCTAACGGATAAATTACCTTTAGCCATATCCTGACATACTCTGAATATAATCAAAGCAATGCATTGCAATTGTTAAGTGTCTCTTTCTGTTTCATTACACAATTACAAGTAATGGGATTGTTCAGTATTAAACCAGTATTGTTAAGTATTGTTCAATATGAACCTTTTCTACATCAGCTACACTCAAAGACTAAGCCCCTTTCCCCCCAATATTGCAATGCTCAAATGTATGCGACCTCCCAAAATATCCTAGTCCTTTTTCGGAAGGGACAATGAGAGGAGGGGATGCAGCATAGGCATAACACATAGCAAGTCTCCCTGTAACATACACAAAAGTCAACTTGATTTCTGGGTTCAGCGCTGCTCGCTCTTCCGGTCATGTCCATGCCAGCTTTCATCTGTGTAACTTTCAAACCTTTCATTTTACATTACTTATGCTAAGTACACCTCAATAAAATAGCGCAAGGACAAGACGAATTTCATATCCAGAGATCTTTAAAATAAAGCATTCCATCAGAACAGCTCTGTAAAGCAAAATGACACCATTTAAATCTATAGAGTTGACACAAGCAATACCAGCAGTTTGGGCTTTTGTGTATGCATCGGAAAGGCACTTGCCAGGCACAGCCGCAGTGGTATTATCTACCCATTGTTGGTAGCAGGGGCAAAATGGTGCGAGTACCTGGACATCCAATAGCAGTGTCTGGCAAAAGCTTAAAATGTATGCACAAGCCAAAAATGTTGGCTTTGCCAATGCTTGTTTTTAACAGGACCTCAGTGAAGGACACACAGAGTGCTTATAAATCCAGTGCCTGTAGGCAGGCCTGGTAAGACCTTTTCTTTTACACAAGTAGCATGTTTACAACTCTAAATAAGTCATTGGCCCTAATCACAAGTTTGCTGTTTCCCGGCAGGATACCGACAAACTGCACATACTATCTACGCTGCCCGATATTCCAGTATTATCGGGATATTACGAGCGGTGGAGTGCTGGTAAGTTCCTATTCCCATGGAGTTCCATAGGACCCTGTAGAGGAGCAGCTGCATGCCTCTGCAGGAAATCCTGCCCCCCTACCTCCTATATGTTGGAAGCCTGAGATCGTGCAATGTTTGACACAAACAGTTGTGCCAATACCACAGCATATATTTGAAAGAAGATACCTATTGAGACAACCCTATCAAATGTATCCCCGAAGAGTCAACAATCTGAGGGAGGAATTCCCTGAAGGAATATAAAAAGAGTAGGGAAAGAAGTCTGTGACATCATAAGAGAGTATGAACGATATCTCAGAATATTGGCTGAAGAGGATGTATGGATCCTATAGAAACTAATGACGAATTAAAGAATCGAGTCAACTCTTAAATATTAAAAAGAAGATTTACACGTGCACAAAGTGTTGCAGAGAATCAACTGTTCAATAATTGTACAGATGCTGAAACGCAAGGTAGACTAAGTCATCATAGAAGCTGGCTATACGTAGTGAATAGAATGCAGGCCAAGCTGCCACTGTATAGAAGCTGGACATCAGTATCATGAATTTTAGTAGGCCAGGACCCATGAAGAGGAAAGGGAGAATTGTGTTGCAGCAAGAATAAGTTGAATCATGAAGCTGCACGGCAAAGTTGTCTGGCTTGGAGTCAAGACTGAAGCAGCCAAGGTCGGCTATCTATTCTGGAAAGGAGTCAATGTGTGAAGGATGAATCATCCATTGTTAAGGTGCAAAGAAAGAACGCCAAGAGTGCCACGTTTTATTCGGTTTATGGTCATAATATCGAATTTACAAATCTCGAAAAAAAAAATCTCGAAAAAAAGGCCGAAAAAAAAAAAGTCAAATTTTTTTTATGACGTTTTTTATTCGAAATGGGGGGGTTCCCCCCCAACCCCCCTCCTTTTATTTTTTTTACCATTTTTTTTTAATACCGGACCCCAAAATAAATATATAATTTAAAAAAAAAATGCAACTTTTTTTTCGGTCTTTTTTTTTAGACCTTATTGTTATTCGAGATCATTTTTTCGAGATTTTGACTGACCACCGTTTTATTCATTTAAGACATTTAAAACATGCAAAATGGACCAAATCATGGTCTCCTGTCACGTGAACCAAGGATGAAAATAGAGTCAAACTTAGAGTCCTAGAACACGATAGTGAGTGCCCGCACTACCATGTATTCTCAGAGACAAGGATACTTTGCAAGGCCAAGTTCAAAGACAATGTTCATGGCAGAAGACTTGGATGATGAGAGTTGCTGGGCTAATTGGGTGGGGGGGTAGAGTCAGGCCCATCTCCTTGCACCTGGTCCTGGGCTTACGTGCTTCTAAATGAACCGAATGGTCCAGACATTGCACAAGCGTGCCAACCAATTGTAGTGGTCCATATAACGAAGGACCTTATAGTTTTAAGACCAGTCAGAAACGGTGTACTTGATGTTTTGAAGATGACATGTTTTAGAGGTAGGCATATATTGCCCACATGACAGTGGGCAGCCAATCACAATCCTAGTTCCTATACAATGTGTACTTAGATGTTCCTCTTAAGCCTATCCTGATCCCCAGCAGGTTTTTTTATTATTTGCCACATAGAATGAAGTCGCCTCTGACGTGTGTTTAGTATAAAGTCTATGTTGTGTGAAAAAGTAGTTAAGAGAAATCGATCATCCGTCCATTGATGTTTGTTGTAACTCCCTGTTTTAGATAATTGTTAATAAAACAGTACTTCGCCATCTTCCTGAGTTGGTTCGTTATTTGGACTCAGGGTTATTCTGTGAACCCATCCATTACATGCACTTTCGTCAAGGGTAGCGGTACGGATAGTTTAAAAAAGATCCAAACTAGCTTGTCTCCAGTATTTTGGACGATCAGGCATCCTCTGCCATTAGCTGGAAGATCGCAGAGTTTTCTGTGGAGACCGTCCGATAGAAATAAATTAGCAAGAAAAACAGAGACGGTGGGCAGGTCCCCCTTTGACGAAATCCCTGCCCGGTTTCCACGTGCGCTCTGCGGACAGAAGGCAAAGTGGTCGGATTGGAGGAGGAGTCGATACCGAAGGCCTCATGTCGATTAACGAATGGTGAGTAGACAAAGGGGAATGGTAAATAAGGGGACGGGATAGTGATTTGAGTAACAGGAAATATTGTGAAGAGAAGAGGTAGCAGGGGCAAAATGGTGTGAGTACCTGGACATCTAATAGCAGTGCCTGGCAAAAGCTGAAAAAGTATGCACAAGGGGGGTATAGTGAAATATAAAACGCGTAATCAGGATTATGTAAGGTGATGTCTCAAACCCTGTATAGGGTATAAAGTAAAGGCGAGAGAAAAGGTGATCACAGTGTTTATCATGTGTAATGTTTGACTAGTCTGAATGTTGTTTGTTGAGTAAAACTATCAAAGAGCGATAGAGATTGTGAACAAATTTAAAAAGTTGATGAGCAACTGTGATTGAGTATAGCAAAGCGATTGGTACCAATAAAGAGAATAGATACGGCAATCAAGAGTATAGACAGACTATTGAAATAAGAGGTTTGAGCAGTGGATGATGGTGCTTGCTCATATTGGTTGTTTTGAAAATGTTGAAAAGTGGTGATTTAAGCCAAAGTATAAGGTTTATTTAACAATCTGGTAAGTATCTACAGTCAAGGGAGACTTGTGATTATGGAGGATACTCCTCTCATGCACCTATGCAAGACACTGCCAAAGCATATGCCCAAACTCAAACAGTATAGTGCGGAATGGGTAAAAGGCACGGCAGATAAAATGTTCATGCCGTGGCCACAAGAGGGATCCTTGTCAAAAGCGGTATTGTAACACATGCCCACATACTTGCATGCTGCGTACACAGGGAAGTCATTAGAGAAAAGATTAGCGATACTAGAGCTCTGGAAGATGTATCAAGAGGAACGAGAAGACCCCCAACCTGAGGAGTGGATGCTTAATCAGCATAAGGAGGACGACGTTGAGCCCTCAGCTCCCCTTACCTCACCTGAACCAAAGGGTGTTACTAAGGAAGACATAGGGGTGTTTCCTTTAAAGGAGCTGAGAGCCGCAACGGGGTACAATAATCCGATATATGAACCCTCCGCTTATAGTAGTGACGATAGTGTGGAGGAGAATAAGAGAAATTAAGAGATTTATAAGATCATACAAGACAAGGAAGAAAAGAGTGAGCAGTAAAATTTGTTGACAGAAATAGACAGGGTGATTAAGAGCTGGAAAGGAGAGAAGGATAAGGCTGAAGATGGGAGGACAGATATTGCTCAAAATAGATGGGAAAATTATCGAGGAAGTTAGGTAAAGAGAAGATAAGGATGAACAAGAAAGAAAAGATAATGAACGAGAGAAGAGATTGAAAGAGGATGAGCAGAAAAGGAAAAGCTGGGAGCGACGAGAGCAGATATACAAGGAGGTGCAAGAGATAATAGAAGAACGGGCAGAAGAACAAAGAAAGTACGACAATAGACAGAATGATAGAAGAAAGGCATAGAAAGGAAAGAAAGAGAGGAGGAAGAAGCACAAAGATTAAGGTACAAAAGATTACAGAGATGAAGGGAAGAAGAGGAAAGAAGGGAAGGAGTAAGGAGAGGAGAAGAACGAAGGCAAGAGGAAGAAAGAATTAGAAGGGATGTGAGAAAGTGATGGGAAGCAGATGAGGAAATAGAATGGAATAGGGGAGAAAGGACGCTGCCAAGCTTACACCTAGGAGGCAGAACCCCAATGTGGCCACCGATCAAGGGCAGCCCAGCCCAGGAGGAGAAGCGGTCCATGGCCCACCAGGAGGACCGCCTCCACGGGGGGAACTAAGATACTGCGGCAGCCGGCAGAGCGACACCCAAAGGCAGTCCGGGAACAACAAAAGGCAGGGACCACAAAAGCACCAGAGGCGGAGGAGAGAACCCCAGGCGGGGAAGAGCCGACTGAGGAGACCAAGCCGAGGCCAGATGACAGGCGCGGAAGAAAGCAGAGCGGAACCGAGGGTAAGGGGTACCCCTGGGGAGGAAGAGGAGCCCAGCCGGCGAAGGAGCGGAGGATACAGCAAGATAGCGGTGCAGCAGGTGAGCCCCCACCCCCAGGGCCTTGGACACGTCCCCAGATAACATCAAGGGGGCAGGGGGCATAAGAGGTGAAAGGCACCCCCCACGGGGTTACCAGAGGAGCGAGGGGCTGCAACAGAACCATAGGTCCAGCAGCAGAGGTGAACTTCCCCCCACAGACCCCCGCGAGGTACACTCCCGCGGCCCTGGAAGGACAAAGCCGCACCCTCGGACCCGAGAAAGGGACAGGGCCCTCCTGCCTCCCTTCCCATAACTAACACGGCCAGAGAGTGAGAGGAAATGGGTAGCGTGTGCAGAATACAGAGGATGAGCAAAAGGGCGGCGAGCAGGGCAGGCACAGAATTCCCCCCAGAGGGAGCAAGGCCCCGCAAGGTCTAAACTTGCATAGAGGGCCAGGACAAGAACAGGAGAAGCAGAGGCCAACCGGGGAGGCAAGAGGGGGAAACATTGGAAAGTGAGGAAACGGCACCCTGAACAGGGCCCCAAGCATTGCCAATATTCTGCCCTAAGAGGACAACAAACGGCACAAATAGGGCACACTTGAGAGCAAGATATTCCGCCAAAGCACTGGGTGCCCAAGCCGGGGCCCCCGCAAGAAGGAGGGCACTCATAAGGGAAAGACAGGGAGCAAACACCTGGGGAAGCCTTGGAGAGACCCCCCTTGGGGAGAAGTAGGCAGTATCCAACTGAGGAGGAGGACAAAGAAGTACAGTAGGGAGAACCCCCCGAAAACAAGCCCAGGGCCTGAAGAATTGCCCGGACCAGACGGGCTAAGCCCGGACCAGAAGGAACAGACTGGGGCAGGACCCCCGATCCATGAAAGGAGGCCCCACAAGATTAATGAGACAGAAGACGGTTACCAGAACCAGGGCAGGGTACCAAAGCATACCCCACCAGGACCAAGTATCCATGGCGACTAAAAATAAAGGTAAAGCAAACAGAGGAGGACAGACACAGGGGGACACCCCTGGAACGCTCCTGGCATTGTGGCCACACAGACACTAACAAGGCACACAAGAGCTCCCATGAAGGAGCAACAGGGCGCTGCACCCCGGAGGATGTGGACCCACAGGCCCCAATGACACGCCAAGACCTACACAGAGAAATGCTCACCCTGCAAACGACACTGGGAAGGACTTGAGATCAGACATCAACCTAGCCATGGCGGAGATGAAACAGGAGGTAGGCCAGCTAGGAGAAAAGACGGACCTCTTGGAAAAGGCCTACAGAAAGTAGATAAAGAAACAATGGCAAACAGCGAGGCGATTGAAAGACTGGACACGGCAACACAAAACTTAGAACATAGGATGGAAGATTTGGAAAACAGGTCCAGGAGAATTAACATTATGCTGAAATTGCTATCCGAAACGGTAACAGACAGAAAGTGGAAAGGAACAATACAGGAGATCTGCGCACAGCTGCTAGGGGAACCAGCCCCAGGCATGGTAGAACTGGACAGAGTCCACACAGTGGGTCGGACCAGCAGTAGTTTAAACTCCAAGCCAATGGATGTTCTAGCAGCGTTCACGAGATACGGACAGAAGGAGGCAGTATTGAGGGCAGCTAGACATAAAGAACCAGTGCAATACAAGGGACAAAAAAAATCGAACTGTATCAAGACCTGGCTAACAGAACACTGGTGAAGCGGCAGCAAATGGGCCCGGTCCTCACAGTTCTCAAGGACAGAGGGATCAGATACAAGTGCACCTTCCCCTTCGGCCTCCTCTTTAAGTGGGTGGGATCGCAGAAGCGAATAACAACACTACAGGAAGAGGCGGTCAATCTACACTTGGATCTGGAGCAGGTGCACCAAGCGGACAGACCAGAGAGGTCACCTGAAGCGACATACAGACCGAGACCCAGAGCATGGGAATGGGCCACGATGGGAGAGGGACGGAAGAGGGGGCCTGCATTACGGGGCCCTGCCTGGAGAGAGAGGGGTGAAGAGGCAAATGCAGAAGAGGGTGAGGAAAACGGTGGAGACAAATCCTGAATAGGTAAATCAACAAAGGGGTGGTGGACAAAACGAAAATGTAATGGGTGGGGGGGGGCGAAGGGAGTAAACATCATAAAGTTAACAAGGGCGGGGAGGCCCGAGGGGAGGGATGCGAAGAGATGGAGAGAGGAGGAAATCTCTATAGAGGGCAGGGGGAAAGAAGGGGGAGAGGGAGGGAGGGAGGCGAGGCAAATCAAGAGAGGGGCAGACATGACCAGAGAGGGTGCGGGAGCGGGTACACAGGGGCAATCAGAGAGCACCAAGGGGACCCACACAGAAAAGGGAGGAGAGAATAAGGGAGCAGCGGGTAATGAAAAGGGGGGAGCCCCCCAACCCGCCAGCAAACGTAGGCAGTACAGAAAACAGTTCAGTTCAAGTGGCTGACCCACAGCGTTGGGGGCCTTAATTCCCCCTTGAAGCGGAAAAAGCTAGAGAGGTTCACGAAAAAGGAAGGGCCTGACATCCTAGGGCTACAAGAAACTCATCTCCTACACAAGGATCAGTCAAGGTTAAGACTGCACGGCTTTGACCAAATATTTCAAGCCTCGGGGAAGACTAAGACAGGGGGGGGTAGCGCTGGTGATCAAAAACACAGTGGACTTTAGGGTAGAGCAAATCCTATGAGATAAGGGGGGCAGATACACAATAGTGAAGGGAACACACCGGGATTCCACATACACTATAGCAATAGTCTATGCACCCAACTCAGTCCAAGAAGCATTCCTGAGACAATTCTTGGGATTACCCTAAGGAAGTGCAAGGGGCCAAATCATCCCAATGGGGGACTTTAATATAGCCTGGGATGGGGGACGGGACAGGTCATGGGGTAAAGGTAGGGGTGTGTGGGGTAGCATCAAGGGACCTGGGGGACAGGATAGCAAGGATGGGGCTGAGGGACGTGTGGCAGGAATTAAAGGGGAACGAGGAAGGTTACACCTTCCTATCGAGCATACACAAACACAGTCCAGAATAAACTACATCTGGGCAATGGCAGGACTGCTGGGAAGGGTTAAGGAAATAAAGATGGGCCCCATCGGAATAGCGTATCACAAAATTATCTCAATGCAATTGGAACTGGGGAATAAAAGTAGAGGAGTGTGGGGATGGAAATACCAAAAGACCCTACTGGGGAATCCAATAATTAGAGGGGAAATGGAGGACAAGATAAGGGAATTCTTCGAGAACAATAAAAGGGGAGATACAAGGGAAGGTACCAGATGGGACGTCTTTTAGGCCACGCTGAGGGGGGGAATTAATAGCAGCCAAAGCACAGAGAGATAAGCAAATGGGAGCGCTAGAGACACAGCTGGAGGTAGAAGTGGAGGAAGCGAGAAAGAAGGCGGAAGAGAAACCAACTAGAACCTCCCTGAGGGAATATAGACAAGCAGTAGGACAGCTGGGGATCCTGCGAACAAAGAGGGCGGAAGGGGCTCTACTCTTTGTCTGGCAAAAGGTTTAAGCGAAAGCGAACAAGGCGGATGCCCTCCTGGCACGTCTTCTGAGGGGAGTGAGGGCTAAAAATGTAATTACAGCACTCAAGACAGAAAACGCGGAGCGGGTTACATGCACCGAAGAGAGCCTAGCAACATTTTACAAGTTACTTTACACATCACAGAATCCCCAACCCTGCAAATGATTTTTGGGTAGGATTAATATGCAGAGAATAAGCAGGGAGGCCCAGCAAGCTATTCACCAGGAGATCACGGAGGATGAGGTGAGGAGAACCATATGGAACCTGCCCACGGGCAAAGCGCCGGGCCCAGACGGATACAGAGCAGCATTTTATAAAACCTTTGCTGCAATCTTGGTACCGCAACTAACGTATCTCTACAACACCTTTACAAAACCAGACCATGTAACCCCATCAATGGAAGAGGCCAAAATTACCCTAATTCTCAAACCCAATGAGAACCCAACTGAGCGCACATCTTATAGGCCGATCGCACTAATCAACGTTGACGCCAAAATATACACCAACATCCTGGCGAACAGATTATAGGGGCTACTTCCAGAACTGATCCACCAGGATCAGGCGGGTTTCCTACGGGGTAGACAAACGGCGGACACGGCGGACAACATACAAAAGGGTAGCGCACCTGCTAGAAAAGGCACAGAAAACAGACACCCCGCGGTACTCCTATCACTTCACGCTGAAAAAGCGGCTGACCGTGTGGAGTGGCCATTGCTATTCAGGGTCATGGAGAAGATGGGCTTGGGGGGGGGGGGACTTCTTGAAAATGGTGCAGACCAACTACCAGGGACCCAAGACACGGGTGACAGTAAACGGCACAATGTCACGCCCATTTCGGCTGGGTAGGGGCACTAAACAAGGATGTCCTTTGTCCCTGCTTCTTCACGCAATCTACTTAGAACCTCTCCTGCAGGCGATACGGGAAGCAGACGACATCCAAGGCATCCCATTTGGAGGCAAGCAACACAAAGTGGCAGCATTCGCTGACGACATTATGCTCAACTTGACCAAACCCCTAGAATCCATTAGGGCAAGCAGAGACCTGCTAGAGAAATTTGGGGGGGGGGGTATCATGCCTGAAAATTAATCTTAGCAAATCTGAACTGATGAGTGTCACACTAGGGGCAGAAGACCGAAATAGTATAAAAGGCAGCCACACTGTTTGTGTGGCGACCAGGAGGGATTAAATATCTGGGAGTACAGATCACACCAGCACTCACAGGGTGGTATTCGGCTAAGTACCTTCCTCTACTAAAGGGAATAAGGAAAGACCTCCTCAAGTGGCGGAACCTTAGAATCTCATGGTTGAGAAGAATAGCAGCAGTAAAAATTGTCCCTCTCCCACGTATGCTGTACCTGTTCCAAGCAATACCCCAGGCAGTCCCGGCAAGCTTCTTCAGGGAGATACGCACTATGACAAACAAGTTCATATGGGAAGGCAGGAGGGCAAGGGTCAGTAGGCACCTACTTATGGCACCCAAGAGGGAGGAGGGGCTGGCCCTACCCAACTTCCAAGAGTACTACGAAGCTACCCAGCTCAGGGTAATAAGGGAGTGGTTACACGAGGGGGAGGGGAAACAGTGGGTCAAGATGGACAGGGCAGTGACGAGACACGACATGAGGGAGGTACTCTGGCTGCCAAAACAGAATAGACCAAAGCACATATATGAGAGCTCTATCACGAAATTATTAGCGGAACAACTGGGATAGGTTAGTGAAAACAAGGGAAATCACGACCGTTCCATCCTCCTTCACACCTCTATTCAACAACGGAGACTTCACACCAGGAACAGAGAAGAGGGCATTCTGGAACTGGAGGGAAGGAGGCTGTAGGACATTACGGGATATGTACTGAGGAGGGGAGATTCTGGCCTTCACAGATTGCAAAAGGGAATTTACAGTGGGAGAGGGGGAGAGGCTTAGATATGCTCAACTGCGTCAATGGGTACTACACCCGGGAAACAAGGAAGCGGCTATCATGAAGGTGACCCCATTCGAAACATTCCTATTGACAAATGACGGGGCGAAGGGGTTGATATCCAATCTATATAAGATACTGGATGAAGCCACACCTAGACAGCAATGGCCATACATGCATAGATGGGAACAGATACTGGGGAGGAATATACAGAAGGAAGAGTGGAGGAAACTGTTGTGGAAGATTCCCAAGCTGTCATGGGCGATGCAGGTACAAGAAGCCTGGTATAAGATACTCTATGGGTGGCACTACACGCCTGCCCGCTTGCACAAAATGTACCCAGGAACATCGGGAGAATGTTGGAGGGGGTGTGGGAAAGAGGGCACAGCGGAACATATCTGGTGGGGGTGCCCAAAAAATCGAGCCCTTCTGGAGAGTAATACAGCAGGCACAAGAACAGGCTTAAGGGACAGGAGGGTATAGACCACCAGAACAGATAATACTGGGCCTTAGGGGAGGGGAGGCAGCGGGGGAACCCAGAATCAGAGAAAGAGCAAGAGCGGTTTTAATCCTGGCGGCAATGACTCTAACACAGTGGTCTTCAAACTTTTTTGGCCAGGGCCCCCCTGAGCAAAATTTGGGCAGGTCGGGACCCCCCAAAAATGCCAAATGGACAGTATATATTGCGCGCCGTCACCTGCTCCCATCAAAGTCGCTGGGCTCCCTCATCCCACTCCTACCCAGTCGCTGGTCTCTCCCCACCCCATCACACACCCAGGGCTCTCCCCACTCTGCTCCCATCACTATCCCATGGTTCCCGCCCATTGTGCTCCCACCATAGTCCTTCGGTTCCCCCATCCCGTTCCCAACACAGTCTGAGGGCCAGTGGCGGCTGGTGAATCTTTTTTAAGTGGAGGGGCATTAAGGGGAGGTTCGGGGGGGTTTCCCCCTGTGAATTTTTTTTTAAATAATAGGTTAAAATGTTGCATTGTAGAGCATACTTTTAACAAAAAATGGGTAAATAGCCAAACAGTTTGCAATTGTTGCTGGGAGTCCAGGGGGCAGGCATTGATATTTTATTTCTATCGCGCTCGTACACAAGTGTTTCAGAGCGTGACAAGGCAAGGGAGGGGAACAGAGGAGAATAAAACAGCGATCTTACTAGGCCCAGTGACATTGAGAACGCGCAAGTGTGAGGGGAAAAGTGCATGGAAGGGGGGAGAAGTGGAAAGTGCGAAGCAGAGGAGAAACAGATAAATAACAATAAATAAATAATAAAGGCAACAAACAGTGGTAGTGCAGCCAGCAATTTGCAAGTGCTACGTTTAAGGCAGCAGACAGGGTAGGTCTGATAAGTGCAGGAAGAAAGATGGTTCTCCTCAAGTTTTAGAGTGGCAGGGCGCTGTTCCAGAGGGAGGCCCCAGCCGAAGACGGAGATCTACCCCCAGCTCGTTTCTTTGATAAACGACTGACCCTGAGGGAGTTGGAGGTAGAGGAGTGAAGAGCTCGAGAGGGGAGGTATTTGCGGGGGAATAGCTGAAGGTATTTTGGACCGAGGCCCCAGAAAGCCTTGTGGACAAGGCAGAGGGTTTTGAATGATAGATGTCCGGTAAAAAGATACCATCCCTGTCCCCTGGGCCCCACTGGTCCTAACACAATGAACATGATTATGTGTATATGCAAGGCGCTGCACATTCATACAGCAATCACTCTATCATTCACATGAGCATCCATCACCATACACTCACTCATAACGCATCCATACACATGTTTTTTTTTTTTTAAATTTAACTTTATTGGTTTTAAACAGCAAAGGTGAATCATGAGCAAGAAGCAAATTCAAACATACATAGGAACCATATATCGCTACTGCATCTTCTCCCAGCTCAGATTCAAATAGCGTAATTACAAAGACAATACAATCAAGCGTGTGTCCACTCCGGACGAGTGAACTATATAACTCCCCTTCCCTCCCTCCCTCCCTCCCTCCCCTTTTATTGCTCATAACGCTTCCGTGGCGTGATGATTGCTATAGTCTGAAGAAACTTGCGACGCGGCAACATCTGATAGTCGTTGTCTTTGCGAATCGTGAATCGTTGGTAGCATGATCAGATGTGTGACAGGCACGGACCTCTGGACGATAAGGATCTCATTTTTCATACATCGTGGAAGGCAGTTGGTGAATGCCTTTATTGGCTAGGTGTTGGGTGGGCGTTCGGTCTTGACATGTAATGGCTTGTGAAGTCACTCCACGCTTCTTCGTGTTTCGCGGCCTTGTCGTGCAGGGCCGCCGTTATCTTCTCCATTGTGTAGATATTGGTGGCAACTTTCAGCCAATCTGTCTCGTTTGGCAGCCGTGGGGATTTCCATTTTATAACTAGGGCCGCCCTAGCCGCTAGAAGGAGGGGGGATACCAGTCCTTTCACATGAACCAATTCGTCATCGTCCTCCTCAAGACCGAACAACGTAAGTAGGGGGGAGGGTTCTCTGTCTATGCCATCTAGTCGCTTGATCCACCCTAGAACCTCCTGCCAGTAAATGCGCACTTTAGGGCACCCCCACCACATGTGCCAATAGTCTGCTTTCGCTCCGCAATGGCGCCAGCATCTGGGGTCGGAGGTTTGGAACATCTTTGAAAGCCTAAGCGGATCATACTACCAACGGTGGAGTAGCTTTACAGCGTGCAGTTTGTATTGAGTAGCAATAGACACTCTGGCGGGCGTGTGGCATATCCGGTCCCAGGCCTGTTGGTCAAACTCCCTGCCGAAATCTTTTTCCCACCTTCCTTTGAGGCGGAGGATCGGGGAATGGTCCTTGGTGATCAGAGCTCGATACATCCTGGATATCAACCCTTTGGTCGCAGTGGTCGTGTCTAAGATTATTTCGAAGGGCGTTAGGTCTCTGCGCGTGGTGGCTTTCCATTCCTCCCTTGACAGCACCCCTTTCAGCCGTAGGTACAGGAAGATCGGGATCGGGTGAATTTGGAGGGCGTCTTCCAGATCCGAAATTGATATGAATTTCTCTTCCCTCCACAGCTTACCGACTCTTTCTAGGCCTGCATCAAACCAGGCTTGATACCTGGCGTGTTCGGGGATCTTCTCACGGATGCCAGGTGACCAGAGGTGGCTCAGGGGTGAGGGCCATGTTGTAACTCCTGTCATAGCCTTACCCTTCTTCCAGATGTTCCACATGGCGCCCAGTATCGGGTGTTCACGTAGTGGTTTTACGAGCTTGTTCCTGGGGACCCATAGCCATTCTGCGAGGGTGACGTTGCGGAGAAAGTCATTGTCCAGCTGGACCCACTGGAGGTCCTTCCTGTCTCTTAGGTGTGGGACCAGGATCCTCAATTGCGTTGCCTGATAATATATTTCTATATCTGGAAGACCTACGCCTCTGAGCTCCTTCGGTAGTATCAGGACATCGTACGCTATTCGTGGTTTTCTCCCATCCCAGAGGAAGTCGAGTATGGTTTTCTTAACCTGTCTGAAGAAGTGTTCTGGGATCGTGACTGGAAGGGCCTGAAACGGATACAGAAAGCGTGGGAGGCTTACCATCTTGATAGCGTTCAAGCGTCCCATCCAGGAGATTGTGAGCGGCTTCCATTTCAGTAGGTCAGTCTTTAGGGCAGCTAGGAGCTGGGGGAAGTTCGCCTCGTAGAGCTGTGTAAGATCTCTTGTTATATTGATCCCCAGATAGCGCAGCGTTGATTCCTGTATGGTCAGGCCGAGGTGTGCCAACTCCCTTTGTTGTTCAGGGGAGGGTACGTTAAGCGGGAAGAGGATGGACTTAGACCTATTGATTTTGAAACCAGATAGTGTTCCGTATTCTTCGATGAGCTGGATCGCCCGCGGGACTGACGACAGGGGGTTGAGTACATGCAGCAGGATGTCATCCGCATACAGGGCCAACTTGTATTCCCTTCCGTTCACTCGGATACCTTCCACAGCAGAGTCCGCCCGGAGAGCTCTGGCTAGTGGTTCCAGGGACAGCGCGAAGAGTATCGCCGAAAGGGGGCATCCTTGTCTCGTTCCTCTGGTTAGTGGGAACCAGCGCGAAAATTGGGAGTTCACCATCACTGAGGCTCTCGGGGTCGAGTAGACAGCTTTGATCGCTCGACGGAGGACTGGTCCGAGGCCTATATGCTTCAGCGTGGCTTCCAAGAAGTGCCACTCGACCCTGTCGAATGCTTTTTCCGCGTCTATTGAGAGCAATGTTGGCATATCCGGAGATGTTCTTGATTCGTGTATTAGGTGGAGGGTCTTACGAGTGGAGTCAGCGCCTTGTCGACCCTGGATAAAGCAGACCTGGTCGTTGTGGATCATCGAGAGCATATGCGTCTCTAGACGGGCTGTGAGGATTCTTGTGTATATTTTGGCGTCGATGTTTAGCAGTGATATCGGACGATATGAGGCACAATACCTCGGGTCTTTTCCTTCTTTGGGGATTACTGCTATCAGGGCCTCCGAGAAGGACGCGGGGGCTACTCCAGAATGAAGGATGTTATTGAAGAGTTCAACCATGAAGGGGAGGAGGGTACTTTGAAAGGTCTTATAAAATCCTGCCGTGTAACCGTCATTCCCAGGGGCTTTTCCTGTCGGGAGTCTTTTAATAGCGTATTCAACTTCCTCTGCTGTAATGGGGGAGTCCAATGCCTGTGCAATATCGGCTGGGAGAGAAGGCATGGTAACCGCCGACAGGTAATCCGTAATTGCCTCCAGGCCGGGGGCATCCTGTGAGGTGTAGAGCTTCTCATAGAACGTGGCAAAGGCTTCAGGGATATTGGGGGGGCAGCGGACTCTGGGTGGTTCTTCTTCTTGTATAGCGGGCACCCACCTCTCGCGACGCTGGCCTCGGAGTCTGGTAGCGAGTAGTGCCCCCGCCTTATTACCGTGTTCATAGTGCCTCTGCTTTAGGCATCGGAGTCGATGCTCAATGGCTCCAGTTTCGAGTTGGCGCAGTTCCTCCCTTTTGGCATTGGCTTGTTCTATCTTGTGTAGCCTCTCCGTAGTCGCGGTTTGTGCCAATTGATCCAGTTGGGTGATTTCAGTCCGTAACCTATTCTCTATCAATTGTCGTTCCCTTTTTTTGGCCGCACCTTCTCTGATGAGCACCCCTCTCCAGGTGGCTTTGCCCGCCTCCCAGACTGTATTCGTGGAGATGTCACCTGTGTTGTTTTCCTCAAAATAGTGGGTGATGTCCTGTTCGAGTTGTTCTCGAAAAGCCAAGTCTCTGAAAAGCGATTCATTGCAGCGCCATTTGACTGACCTCCGGGGGAGGGCCATCTGATCCAGTGTGACCGTCACCATATCGTGATCCGACCAGGTGACCGGAGATATATCGGTGTCCGTCATTGCCGTTGTGAGTGCAGGCGTTAGATATATATAGTCAATCCTGGAGTAAGTGGCGTGTGGGGTCGAATAGAAGGTCTAGCCTGCGCGTGACGGGTTCCGGTGTCTCCAGGCATCTGTTAAGTTGTATACCTCCATCAAATCTGCTGCCCTCGAGTGTGCGCCGATGACTGGAGTGTTTTTCGGGGGGGTCGCCAGCTTGTCTGTCGAGTTCAGGATCCATCCACGTATTAATATCCCCACCCAGGATTACTTCGCCTTGTGCCTCAGTCATAACCTTAGGGATCGTTTGGTGAAGAAACCGGGATTGGCCGGTGTTTGGTGCGTAGATGGATGCGAGCGTGACAGCGGTGCCTTGTATATTGCCCACCAGGACAATAGTTCTTCCGCTCACGTCAGACCAGGATCTCATTAGCTCGAATTGTAGGGCCTTGTTGATCAGGATGCCCACCCCCGCCTTTTTCAAGGGGCCAGAACCCCAGTGTTGGGAGCCTAGTTTGGGATGTAACACTCTCCGTTCTTCTCCTCTGGAGTATCGAGTCTCTTGTAGGAAGAGGACGTCCAAGCCTGCCCTCTTGAATTCCCTAGATACAAGAGACCTCTTGGTGGGGGAGTTGAGGCCCTTGACGTTGAGAGTGCCGATTTTAAGGGTGCCGTACCTGTCACCTGCTACGTTACTTTTCGTGGACATTGTTGCAAGTAGCGTGTTCATCATGTGTGTCGCGTCGTCTTCGAAAATTAGTTGCCACAGTGGAAGTACATCGATAAATGGTTCGTGCCTCGCGAGGCATCGAATTTGCGATCGACCCACCCCCCTCCCCCTCCCTTCGGGTATTGTTCATCATACCCAGTGTTCTCGGTTTCAATCTAAGTACTGCATCTTTCAACCCCATGTGAAACTGAGTCTTGAAGTGGATGGCGTCCGCGTTGGACCAGATGCACTCAGCCGGCCTTTCGGCGGACCGCCTGTGAGGGTTATAGCTTCGCAACCCCCTCCCCCCATGGTAGCGTATCATGGTTCTGAGCCCCCCTCAACCCCCATTTGATTGCTGAACATCAATCACAGGATAACAAGCAACAAGAACAATTATCTTAAGTATACAATAGAGAAAGAAAAGAAAATTCAACGATACGTGTGGGTACAATGGACGTCATTCGCCGGTCGATCTTCAGAAATGACAACAGTAGAAAGTGCACAATATAGGGTGTCCGGCGGGCCCATGACGTTGACCTACCACCGAGTACCAACTCCCTGGCCCATGGGTCCCGAGTAAGATTCTTCAGGGCAAGTGACGGGTGGGTGCCGTCTCATCCATTTACGTCCGGGGAGTCATTGGGACGTCTATATTTTCTTGCTCCCCTGACTTTATTCCGCTTCGGGCCCTGGGGTCTCCTTCTCTCTCCATCCCGTGCCGAGTCGTTCTGTGTTTCCTCCCGCGGGTCCGGGCCCAGGAGCTCCGCAATGCAGTTCCGGATGTCGTCTTCGGATCGGAGCGCTATTCGTCTGCCCTCGTGCTCAAAGTTGAGGGAGAAGGGGTATCCCCACCTGTACCTCGTGCCTCGGTCCGTGAGCCACTTCGTGAGGGGGCTACAGAGACGTCGTAGAGCCAACGTGAGCGAGGAAAGATCTTGAAAGATAGTTATCTTGGCCCCGCTGAGGGTGAGGGAGTCCGCGGATCGAGCCTTCGTGAGAATCCTTGTTCTGTCTTGGTATCTATGGAACTTGGCGAGGACGGATCTCGGGCCCCCTGGTGGGCCACCGGCTCTGTATATCCGCTCAATTGCGAGCTCGTCCACATTCTCATCGGCAACTAGTATCCTAATGATATCATTTATGGTGTGTTTAAGGTCTGAATCTGTCTCACCCCGTCGCTCCGGGATCCCAAAAAAGCGGAGGTTATTACGGCGCTCCCTGTTCTCTAAATCGTCAATTTTCAGTCGGATGTCTTCCTCTCTTTTCTCTATGTTGCTCATTCTGAGGTTCAGTTGGGTTTCCATTACATCGGTCGAGGCCTGGTTGTTTTCGACCCCCTCAAGCCTCTGTTCTATGTTATCGACCCGCTGGGTCATTCTGTCGAGCTTGTCTCCTAAGTTTGCGCCCATGCTTCTGATCTCATTTAGGAGGGCGGCTATGTCCCCTTTGGTGGCCGCCGTACCCGCCTCGGGGTGCTCAGTCGCCATTGTTCCGTCGGTATCGGGGTCCAGATCTGGGGAGATGTATGCAAACCTGGCGAGTTTGCTGCGGGTGCTCATACGGTGTGTGGGTGCGAGGAGGCACACGCCCCTATGATGGGGGCCTTTCCCTCAGCACCAAGGCCCGATTGCTTGTCGGCGTGAGGGACGGGAGCGTGACTCGGGTATCCCGGGGAGCGGGAGTGGGCGACGGGAGGAGGCACACGCCCTGGGATCAGGGGCACTACCCTCCGTTCGTACTGTTCGTCTCCAGTGGTGGCCTCTGGTCTAATATCCTCAGCCACTCGGGTTCCACTGCCCTGTTCCGGTGTGGCCTTTGGGGCCTGTCTGGATTGTGCCCGTGAACCTTCAGGGGCTAGGGGAGGCCCGGGTCAGGCTTGTAGGTGCAGGGCCCCGTCCGAAGTGTTGCCTGGCTGATGAGGGAGTTCCGCGCCAAGCTCTGCAGTGCGGGGGGGGGGCGATTCTCTGCTGGATGGGGGGTGGTAAGGGATTTCGCCTCCTGCAGGTCCGGGATGCCCCTCCGTTGACGGGGTGGCGTTGCCGGCAGTCTCTGTACTCAGAAATGGGGGCGCCCTCCGGGGGGCCCTGGAAAGCGCACGCATAGTGCGGGCGGGAGACACTCACCCGACCTGTCGATAGCCGGTCCGCGAGGTTCCCGAAAGCTTCCCTGCGATCTGGAGGGGGGGCAGCGGTCGACTGGGGTGATGCTTCGGAGTGCGGGAGGCCGAGTAGGCCGTACGCGAGTTCGCGCAACTTCGGCGCTCCGAGGAAGTGCTGCGTAGGAGGCCCGAAGGGGGCGGCTCTTGTCGGGGCGATTTCGCAGGAGAAATCGCTCCGATTTTCGTCGGAGTTTCGCCCAGAAGTCAGGGGCCAGGTCCAGGGGGCTCCGTCCGTCGTTGTTGCTCGGGTGGGGGGGCCAAAAGTGGGGGCTCAAGGCACTTTTGGGGGTTAGGGGAGCGGAGCTCACACTGAGGAGTTCTGCATCCGTGCGCCCCCTGGCGGCCGATGGTCCATACACATGTTTAAATAAAAACAATGAACATAAACGTACCTTCTGCATTGGCCTGTGTGTGGGTGCTGCTCCAGATGCTCTGTCCGTATGTGCGAGGAGGCGCAGGAGCTCCCCCTCGGACATACAGACATGCAGTGCCCCAGCCAGCATTTCCAATGAGCTATGCAATGCTGGCGAAGCAAAACGCCCCAGCACTTGCATGGCTCAGTGAGCATGTGCGGCTGGGGAACTAAACTGAACTGTCAAAGGGAAACAGTGTTTCCCTTTGACAGTTCAGCCAGCCCAGGAGCACTCCATCAGCTGGATAAAGCAGCTGAGGGAGTGCTCACTGTTTCACTGGGCTGGCTCCTTAGCTCCTCCATAATGGGTGAGGGGCCACTATGCAGTTAGTAATGTTGACCATTGTTGCTGAATATATCACAATTTACTTACATTTTAACACAAAGCACCCCTTTGGGTACTATTGAAACAGTGGGCTTCATAACTACTCTGGCGGTAGCTGTGCCGGTAAAACCGGCACGGCTGCCACTGGAGTTGCATCCGGGTCTGGCACCCGCGAATGGGCAATTACTAGGTCATGCCGAGTTAGGCGGACATGATAATTGCCCTTTCGAAGGTGCCGGTAGATCCCCATTCCCATTTGAGCCCCATATGGCTCAAATGGGAAGGGGGGGCTCGGATGCACCGGCACCGTTAATAACGGTGCTGGTGCATCCGACGAGCTGAGGTCAGACCTGGCGGGGGCTGTCAAGCACCCACGAGCACAACTCTTACTATGGCGGAACGGTAGCAACGGTGCCGGTAGCTTACCAGCACCGTTGTTACTGGTCCGCCATAGTAGTAATGAGGCCCAGTCTGTGACTAAAGGAATGAATATCCATTTACAACTGTGGGCCACTTTTTCATTGTTGCCTGAGACAGTTTCATGCTTCAGCCCACCCATGTGGGCCACCCCTGCCCATTTCTTCCAATCTAAAAAAAAAAAAGAAAAAATCTTTTTTCATGCTGAGCTCTCAGGGCCCCCCTGGGATGCACCCGCGGACCCCTAGGGGGTCGCGACCCACAGTTTGAATACCACTGCTCTAATAGCACAAAGATGAAAGAACTCGAATGTACCCACGATCCAGGAATGGCTGCGTAAAGTATGGGAAATGATAGCTATGGAATGGGCCACCTATGCCATGAATGAGAATGTGCAAAATTTCGCGAAAGACTGGGGAGAGACATTGGAATTCCTCAAAGAGGACTATAGGATTATATGGTGCCCTCAACGCCTTAAACTTCTGGATCTACAGTGAACACTATGGAACTGCAAAAAGCAATAGAAAATAGGGAAGATCTTGACATTGCCTCTCAGGGGAGGTGGGAGGGAGGAAAACGCGGGGGTTGTTATACATGTTGTAAACTTAATAAAAAGATGTTTTTTTAAAAAAAAAAGGTGCTCCCAAGGCCTCTAATAAAGGGTCAAGACATTTCTCTTTACCTCTTCCTTCTCCTCCTCTCTTCCCTGCTAATCATACAGTAGCATGACTGATCTGCAGGGCCCTTATGCACCCTCGGGGGCCTGACCCTCCCACATCGCTCATCCCAGCCACTGTCTATTTACTGCACTTACTTGGCTCAACCTCCCCATGGGAGGTTGTACTTAAGTTCCTCTCTTCTTATCACTTCACCCGAGCACTTCTCCATAAGCACAACAGCACCTTCCTCTTACCCTCCTACCCCCTGCACTTGCACATTCTGAACACTCACAAGGCATAGTAGGTTTGTCTTCCCTCCCTTTAGTCTCACTAATTGTTTGTACTGTTAATTAAATTATTTATCTTTGTTGTAATTCATTGTCTACCTCCCTGTCCCCACTGTGTCGCCCTGTGGGCACTTTGAAACAGTTTTAATAATTGTATAAGCACCTAATTAAATAACCAATACATAAATTAAATAAATAAATAACTCCACAAGGGTGAGATTGAATACTTTGGGAGAGTTAAACTTTGAAACAGTTTTAATAATTGTATAAGCACCTAATTAAATAACCAATACATAAATTAAATAAATAAATAACTCCACAATGGTGAGATTGAATACATTGGGAGAGTTATCCAGGGATATGCACCCAAGGAAGGGAGTTTGCCAGAGGGTCTGAACTTGCTCCCACATTATTTAATTTGTTTCGGGCAGACCTGTGGGAGCAAAGCAAGGCTTGGGGGGTTACTCTCCTAAGTGGCCAGATCTGACAGTTGGATGTATTGCATATGCTGATGATCTCATCCTGATGGATTTTATTCCTGCGGGATTGCAGCATCTTTTGTCAGTGGTTGAGGCCTACTTAAATCCCACTCAGTTGTAGATCAATCCTGGCAAATCTTACATTATGACATATAGTACAGGGAGGAGTCTTAAAAGTTTCACCTGGAAGCTGAGTAATAAAGTGATAAAGAAAGCAGAGACACTTTGTTACTTAGGTTTTGTAGTCTCAAGTAACAAACATCTAGAAAGACAGAAAATGAAGATGGCCTGGTCTTGTCTCTCCCTTGTAAAGTCTTGCATTATCATTGAGTCCCCTAATTGTGTTTTATAAACGAAAGGTGTTCGCCATAGTGCTGTATGGATGCAAGTTGATGGACTTTAAAAATAGGACATTCCTGGAGGCATTGGAAGGAAATATTCTGAAGCTGGTCCTTGGCCTCCCTTTTTCTGTCCTTGTGAGTGTCATTAGACTCGAACTTGGCTTGCTCTCATGATGGTCAAAGTACATTGAAAGGAGTCTCTTGTTATGCAATACACTTTCCCGAGGTGAAAAGCCCTCTCTTACATTCTTAACCCACATTTGAGAAAATATAAGCAAAGATGTGAATTATTTAGTTCTGTGCTTGACCTGACTGGTCTTGAATCTAATCCCACCATGAAAGCAAAGGTTAAACAATTGATCAGATATTCAGGATTTGGGACGGTTAAAGCTTTTTAAAAGGAAAATAATTCCTTTAGCTCCCTTTGAAGGATATAAGAATTTATTTGGTCAAATTCCCCTCTGCTAAATTTCGTGACTGGTAGGTAACTCAAGTTTAGACTTAATTGTTTACCTACACTTGCGGTTATTGGTCGAAAACTGGGTATTTCTAAGGAACTGCGACTATGTAGATTATGTGGCGAATGTACAGAGTCCCTCCTACATTTAGTCTTACATTGTCCATTGTTATTATTTTTTTTAAACACTTTATTTATACATTTCAAATAAAAAGGCAAACAATTCAAACAGTGAATACAACCAATAAGTACAGCATTGAGATTACAATTATCCCCAGTAATAGACAAAGATCATAATAACACATTTAAGGAATCTTAAAGATTTCAAATAAATAGCAATCGGAACATTACTCAACTCACTCTTATTTAAAACATGTTCATCCCAATTAAAAACGTAACACGGAATACAGGACAACACAAGAATTTTTTTAAAAAAAGAATTGTCAATGAGCATATAACAAAGTACCTTTGGTAGCACAGTCATTTTAATAAGTTAATTCCAAAGCCCATTTTTTGCATAGTAGATTTCAGAAATTCCCAATTTACTCTATCAAACGCCTTCTCCACGTCCATGAATACTAATACTGTATCTGAGAGTTCATCTTTGCAAAGACCCATCACATCGATGAAGGTTCTTATGTTATCATATCCAAATACCCGCCCGCATCAATCCAACCTGAGAGACATGGATCAAGCCCCTAAAACATTAGTCTAATCTGTTCGCCAGTACCTTTGTGAATAGCTTCACATCTACATTAACCAATGAAATTGGTCTGTAGTTTCCACATTTTTTATGGTCTCTGCCTTGCTTTGGAATTAATGTGATTAAAGCCTCTTGCATCAATGGACACAAGTTCCCATTCCGTACAAAAGTGTTGAACAATCCACACAAAATGGGAGCCAAAACTGATCGGAATGACTTGCATAACTCACCAGGCAGGTCATCCAACCATGGAGATCTTTGCATATTAAGTTGTCCTATCGCCCCCATTACCTCCTCAACTTCAATCTGAGCATCGAAAGTATTGCTATCCTCCCGTTTTAACATAGGAACGTCAATAAGCTTGAAACATTCCTCTAGATCAGTTCTTTGAAGAGATGTATCCTCTGCATACAATGTCTCATAGAAAGTCCAAAGGCACTTACAGTCCCATTGGTCCTTCAAACAACCTATGTCTGGAGATCTTGTTCGCCAGATGGTGAAGCCAGAAGGCAGAAACGTAAGGGAGCTCTTTGCTGCTGGCCGATGCGGGCACAGGACTCACACCCCATCTCAACCCGGATTAGCTTTGCCTGGCCAGGTAAGCCTGCGGTACCCATTTGTACTGCCGCTGCCGATCTATCTGAATTTTCTTACAGTATACACATTCAATGTACACGCCGCGCTAGGAGTATCTGCCCCACTCCTTTTCTAGCAGCCCTCCCACTATTCCATGTGAGGCTTAACCGGTCCCAAACCACCACTGCAAGCTTGGAAAAGCCATCAGACAATCCCACCAAGCCCAGATTACTCAAAAAAGAACCGCCCTCAGCTAAAGCTGATCCCCACACCACCCGATCCTACGTTCCTCCTATACCAATGGCCCAAACACAACTCACCCACTCCCCAAGGAGGAATAGCCGCCCATCCCCCACTCATTCTTCACACGTCACAACATCACGCAAGCAGCCTACCTCTAACGAGTCTCCCGACTATAAGGGCACTTACCAACTAACCCTGCAACACTCTAGCCCCAGCATGGAGAAGACCCTGCTCACCTCAACTACTCTAATGTGTGCTAACCATCGCACAAGGACAATGAGGCCTTGCCAGCAACCCACACACTTGATTCTACACCACAGCCCGACCGGCGCAAAGCTATCCCGAAGAACTACAGCAACAACCAGCTCCGTAAGGCCCCAGTTCACAACACACATAGAAACTCAGTCTCTCCTACTGCAGAGGTACCACAGAATACGATCCAGAACCACCACAGTCACCCCACACAATGCCCTGAGCAGACGGTGAAAAGAAATGAACACCTGGGGGAACGCACCCACGCCAGCATTCCTGACAATCCTGATCCCTCCGCACAACACCACAAAGTCTATAAAACCACCTTCAAGACCCTGACCAACATCAGTCAGCCTCCCTCCCATGCACCGACCAACCTCTACTCCAATCCTCTTAAAAAAAGCAGCCTAACCTCCAAGCCACCCCCTGGAGATGCACCCTTAGACCAATCTGACCACAGGCACCTCTCCCTGTCATAAACAAGCCCTACTGCACGTACACAACCACCCTGATCCATCCAAACCTGACCACCTTCTACAAGCTGCCTTCGTCAATGCCAGATCCTTACCAGCGCATGCGATTGACATCCACAACCTAATATCTGGCTCCATGAAGCTTCAGGTCCGGCCCTATCCCCAGCGCTACCAGAAGGCTACACTATCATTAAATGTGACAGAATAAACGCACAGGGGCGGATTAGCGCTTAACCACAGAGAAAGCCTCCTCATCAGACCCAGCAACACAGCATCTAAAGGAAATAATGAATATGTCACTGCAAAACTGGTTGCAGCACCCTTAGACACCATCACCATAAATGTCATCTACTGCCAACCCACCACTTCAGCCAACTTCGAAGACGTCCTCAGTCATCTTCTAGGAGAGAATCTCAAACTCACCTCTAGAGTCATACTCTTAGGTGACCTTAATCTAGGCCTTCACGACGCTACAGATAACACAGCCTCCAGTGTTGCCAATGCCCTCACCGACCTTGGTATTTCAACACTCGGTCTCAGCCCCCACGCACGCCAAAGGAAGAACCCTTGACTGGGTAGCCAACCTCAACAACCAGATGACCATCACCTCCAACAAACCTGTCCCTTGGTCGAACCACCATCTCCTCTCTTTTATTCTTCCAGCGACAAAACGCACTCTTTCCGCTGCCCTCTCCCTTCCCCCTACTTGTGCCTGAAGCACAAAGAAGATCACTAAAGACTCTCTATGCCCTTTCCTTCTACCACTGTCCAGGGAATATATCACCACAACTGACCCTCAACAACTAGTAGATCTATATTATAGCCCACTCACTAAAGCTATTGACACCATAGCACCACTCATCCCTAGAAAGCCCAAACCCAAAGACCAACGCAACTCCTGGTTCACAGAGGCCCTACTAGCTTTGCGATCTAAGAAAAGGCAAATCTTAAACCCTCCAGATGTTCATGTGACATCTGTCCAGTCACCATCATCAAAGACTGCACCTCTGACCTTGTCCCCTTCATCACCAAATGTATGAATGCCTCCTTTACCACCAACACTGTACCCACCAACCTGAAAGAAGCCTGGGTCGTCCCCCTATTATAAAAGCCTTCGCTAGACCCTGCATTGCCCAACAACTATCGCCCAATCAGCACTATTCCATTTGTACTCAAAATTTAGATGGAGCAGCATACAACCAGATTCAAAGTTGCCTAGAATCAAACCTCATCCAGGGAATGCACCAATCAGAATTTAAACCAGGTCAGGACACGGAATCAGCCCTATTAGGCTGGTAAGATAGCTCAGCGGGTTGAGCGCTTGCTGCTGCGATCTAGTTGTGATCTGCAGGTCACAGGTTCGAATCCCACAAGGCCAACTCAGCCTTTCATCCTTCCGAGGTTGATAAATGAGTACCAACTTCGGTTGGTATGATAAATGTATGTAAATATGTTCTCTGTAAAGTGCTTTGGCTTAAGGCGCTATATAAATAACAAATCATTATTATTACTGGACTCATTCAAAGATGAGGGCAAACCAGCCCTCTTACTCGTATTAGATCTGTAGGCAGCTTTCGACCTTGTAAACCATAAAACACTCTGCCACCACCTCACGTCAGCCGCCAACTTTTCAGTAGAAGCCACCAACTGGATTACCTCATTCCTTGAAGGAAGAAAAATGAGAGTCTTCTCTGAAACCGTCAATGCAGTACCCATCCCCATTCCCTGCGGGGTACCTCAGGGATCATGCGTGTCACTGTCACTATACACCATTTTCACGAAACCATTATTCGACCTGCTGGATGACCTAGGTATCTCATACCAACTACGCGGACGATACTCAAGTCCTCCTCCCGCTGTCAGGTTCCTATGATAACGACTCCCTCATGCTCAACAAAGTCTATGCCACCATCCAGACATGGATGGCTGCTAACCATTTATGTCTCAATCATGATAAGACCGAGATCCTGCTAGTAGGTTCACCATCAGTGCTAAAGAACCTTAGCACACACTTCTAAGACTTCACGATAAACAGAATCCAGATCCCAGTCTCCAAGTCGATCGACACCCTGGGCATATATTTGGAAGCGTTGCTCTCCCTCAACAGACAAGTAAGTGCCTTTGCAACCTCGTCGGTAAATACTGCCAAGCTGATCAATGCGGCAAGACAATTCATCACCACATAGAGCTGTTTAACCATTGCCAGAGCAATAACGGGTGCAAGATTAGACTATTGCAACACCCTCTTTGCAGGAATCTCTACACAGAACTTAACTAAGCTTCAAATAATGCAGAACAATGCCCTAAGAGACGCCGTCAACCTCCCCAAGAGAGAACATATCACAGCTGCAAGAAACAAGTTCACTGGCTACCAATCAGACAAAGAATTATATTAAAAACCTTACAATTGCTCACAAATGCTTGTGAAAAACAGCGCCCCAGGACTTCAAAATCCTGACAGCACAACCAAACAGGCCATCAAGATCCTTCAACGCTGGTAAATTAACTACGCCAAGAGTGAAAAGGGCAAAAGGGGGAGGAGAAAGCTTCTCTTCAGTCACAGAACACCAATGGAACGCCATGCCAACGGACATCTGAACACGGGAATCTTACTGGGCTTTCCGCAAAGCCCTGAAAACCTGTCTCTTTGCCTAACCACGGCAAGACATTGCCTACCCCCCTTGCGACCACTATGTGTATCTTGCTCTTGTCCTGAAGCTTTGTAAAAATGTAACTGGTATGCAACAGCGCTCTGATGCCTGAGGGATTATGCGTCTTCCACATGGAATAAATAAATAAATAACTATCAGTGCTTTTCATTAGCACATGACCATACACATCTTCCACACCCTGAATATATGACTTCTCAGTCATCCCTTTCAATCTGCTGGCCAATAGCTTTCCACTTTTATCACACTTCCCCAGTATTTCTGTCTCATGAAAAAAGGCCTTTCTCTGCCATCGAGTTAGTTTTATTAGCTACATCTTCTTGTATACGACTCATCTTCAGTTGATCTGCGATTTTCCTGCTTTGTACATACCTCAGTTGTAAGTGGGCTGGCTCTGTCTCAAGCGTCTCCAACTCAGCTAAAGCCTTTTTCATGATATGTGAAGTCCTACTAATCATTTCCCCCCTTACTGCCGCTTTAAAAAGGTCCCATACCATCATGAGATCTGCTGAACCTACACTCTCTTTAAAAAAACAGCGCTATAAATGTCTGAATACCTGCCACTGTATCCAAATCTTCTAAAATCCCTATTTTAAGATGCCACATGACAAAAGATGGTCTCTCCCTGCCAAGATCTATTTGAAAATCCACCAGTTCTTGATCCGAAATTTCCCATTCCCTAATACATCAAGAGCCCGATCTATATGTGTATCTGAAATCAATATATAATCAATTCTGGAAAATGCGTTGTGCACCAACGAATACAATGTATACTCCTTCGTAGATGGATGCATAACCCTCCATATATCTACCAAATCAAAGCTTTGGAGAAAGAGAGCACATTCTTTACACACTTCGCAATTAGTGAATCTGCAATGACCAATTCGATCCATTTTATTGTCAATGACGTAATTGAAATTCCCTCCTAAAATCAATCATTCCTCGTGCATATCACGTAATAATTGAGTCATTTCCTCAAAAAACACTTTCTCTGGAGAGCAAGGACATAGACACAACTTCAAGTAAGTACCCTGCCAGCATATACTATACACAAAGATCATCCGACATTTGCCATCCATCGCTACCCTTTCTATTTTAACATCTATGCCTTTCCTAATCAGAATGCTAACCCCCTTCTTGATTTTGTGGAAAAACAATTTGACAACTCTGTGGAAAAACAATTTGACAACTCACGTGGATATCTTGAGCTTGTCAAAAACTTTTTTGCCTCATAAAGTAAGTTTGTTTCCTGCAGAAATACCAAGTCTGTCTTTGCACTCCATTACTCCTATGTCCCGTCTCCTTTCCTCCATACTTATGGGACTTTCCTCCGTCCTGTGGGACGGGACCAGAGGACTTTGTAAAAGCATAAAAATGTTTTCAAACATTTTAGTCCTTCCTCTCTTTTACGCGGGGTACTGCACGCGGCCGCAAGCCCGCCCATCTCAGCTCCGCCCCACGCATTGCCCATCAGTCCTTTTCTACGCTCGTTTGAGACTGGACGCACTTAGCATCTACAGAAGGTTTTTTCTTCCAGCTTCCTCCTCTCTGGCTCTCGCTTGCGATCGCGTGATAGTCTGTCTATGCCTTTTCAGCCAGACTTTCCAAATTGTTCTTCCTGTCAGCGATGCTTCGCTAGGGCGGATCCCCATCCTCTTTGTTTAGAGTGTCTGGGTCCTGACCACTGGTGGGACTCGTGTTTTTATTGCGATTCCCTTTCGGTCCGGGTGCTCCAACGTCAGTTAGAGCGGTGGGAGGAGGTGTTTCAGCGCACTCCCCCTATGCATTTCCAATCCTTCATCGACGAGAAGAAGAAACGCCCGCTAAGTTCTTTGATTTTTAGGGCACCCCGGCCGGGGGACTCCTTTCCGGGGTCTTCCCGGTTTGGGATGAGCATCAAAGGCTCTGCTACCGGGGCGTGCCCTGAGGTGCCGTCTAGGCCTAAAAAGTATACCAGAGTTTTCGCCAAGGGTCTCCATAAGGGGTCTGTTGACACTGGATCACAATCCGAGGCCCCTCCTGTGGGGGCTGTTTGTAGACCTAGCTCTACTGAGTCATGGGGTACCGGAGCTCGCTCCGAGGCCTCCTTGATTGGAGCTTCCCTCATTTGTACCGGGGTGCGCCCCGAGGCCTCGGCTGGGCTGGTAGGTACCGAACAGAAGTTTGAGGCCCGGCGTGAAGAGGCTTCTACCGGACGAGGGTCCGAGGTCCCTCGTTTAGAGGCTAAGGTGACCAGCAGTTCTGAGAGGCCTGTTAAGGCCTTGTCGGTGAAAGGTGTTCCTCATCGCTCCCGCTCTTGCGGTGACCCCAGAGCTGTTGAGGGGGCAAGGAGTGAAGTTTCGAACTGAAATTCCTCCTTCACCGGCAGTGCCGAGGTCCTTCCTGCGAAGGCTGGTTTGGCTATTAGCATTTCACAAAAACATACTAGGCCACACAATACCGGCTCGGCCGAGGTTCCTTGTGTTAAGGCTAAAATGAAGACCCCTGACCCACTTGCTGGGACCGCTGCCTCACTTCCACACGTGTTGCAGTTCTCCTCAGTTAGCCGACAAAATGGCAGCCGTTCCCGCCAAGACCACGGCAGCCATTTTGGATACAACCCTTACAACTACGGCATCGGCCTTAGGTGTAGGGGGTGCTCTTTCAGGTGAACATCAGTTTCCTTGTGCACATCCGTTTCGTCCAGTTTATGACTGGAACGCTCGGATGCCTCTACCGCACAATCTCTCGCTGCCTGTGGCATCGGCGTCCTTGATTTATGTAGACAACAGAGGGGAAGGGCCCTCTTGGCAACCCTCTCCCCTGCGCCCTTGGAATTACCCTCCTCATGAGAGGCCTCCTCCTGTCACGCCGAAGACATCGGCGGAGGACGTCTTTTTCGGCAAGTTTCAAAAACGTATGCGTTCCGACCCCATGAAAGAGTACTTTAACGGCCTGTTTAGGGAGATATGCCCACCTGTGCCAACGGTCCCGGCTACGCCCCCTGTGCCTCCGCCGGTGCCGCCTTTAGTGGCTGGGCCTCCCCCAACTCTTCCACCTCCGCCTCCATCGTCCCCGGTGGACAGGGCGATTGGTGCCGGATGTGACTGAGCCTGAACTTGATCTATCGGATGATGTTCAGGGCGATCAAGACAGCAAAGACCAGCCCCGCTCTAACAGAGCCTTTCACGACTGGGTGCTGGACATGATGTGTCTGTTGGATGTTCCAGTACCTGAGGCACCCGCTCTGCAGGAGGGTGTGCTTTTGGGGGCGTTCACCTTGTCTCCTTCGGAGCGTACCGGCTAGTTCTTGCAGAAGGACATTTTGGCCGAGGTCCGTAGAGTATGGGAAAAACCTCCCTCTGGACTGTTTGTCAATAAGAAAATCGACGCGCGCTATAGGCTTCATTCTTCAGAAGAGGTAGCTTTAGCGTCGTGTCCACCCCCCTCCTCCATGGTCATGGCTGCGGCCACTTTGCAGTCCAGACCTGCAGCATCCTCCACTTCTGCGGCTACACAGTTCCTGGGCAAAGAGAATAAACCTCTCGACTCCCTTGGGAGGAAGACTTTTGCTAACTCAGCCCTGCAATTGCGGCAGGCCAATGCAAAACTTGTGTTAGTGGTGCCGAATATGAAAATGGGAAATGTGGAAAGGTCTGGCGAAGTTTGAGGAATTTATCCCTGCTGAGGACTTTAAGGCGGGCTTGTCGAATGCCAGGGTCCTGGCTCAGGATCTGCTGGAAGTGACGGCTCATCACGTCGACACTTCGGCTCGAGGTCTTATGCTTGGTGTGGATACTTCTCGTCAGGCTTGGCTGCACGCCACCAAGTTCTCTAAGGAGGTGCAGGTTAAGTTTTTGGATCTGCCGTTTGACAGCAAGGAGCTTTTTCATTCCACAACGGATGTGGAGCTGACTAAAACAAAGGATAGCACCCAGACCACCAAGTCCTTGTCTGTCCTGGTGAAACCACCTTTTAGGACACAGAGACCATTGTCACAGTCTTCTGGCTTTAGGGGATTTCTGGACTGAAAATCCTGCAGAGTCGATACTCCTTCGGGAATCCCCACCATAGGCAGCAACTGAGTCGATATTTCTCCCGCTCATCAGCCTCCTCCTCAGGTTCAGGTGGTGCCGCCACCGAGAAGCCAGCAAAATGAGGGCTCTCTGTGCTCGCACGGTCCCCGGTGGGAGGACGCATTGCGTCTCATTGGGAAGCATGGCAGACCATTACCGAAGACCGGTGGGTCTGGTCAGTCGCTCGGGCGGGATTCCGCTTACTCCTTCCCCACCCATCAATCCACCTTTCCAGCAGTCGGCGTCGTCCTCCCTCAAGGCCGAGATACAGAAGTTGCTGGATCTCAGTTCCTCTAGGGGAGCGAGGGGAGGGCTTCTACTCCCGACTGTTTATGGTGCCCAAACCCAACCAGGCTGGCCTGCGCACCATTCTAGACCTTTCCCAGGTCAATCTTTTCCTACCCCAAGAGAAATTCAAGATGATCACGCCTGGTTAGATAAGGTCCTCTTTACAGATGGGCGATTGGCTCAGCGTGGTGGATCTTCAGGATGCATACATGCATATTATGATCTGGAATCCACACCGGAGATATCTGCCTTTCTCTGTGGGAGAGGAGCATTTCCAGTTCCGAGTGCTTCCCTTTGGCCTCAGCTCGGCTCCGCGTGTCTTTACGAAGAGGATGTTGGTGATTGCAGCTTATCTTCGTCTGCAGGATATCCATGTGTATCCCTATTTGGACAATTGGCTGTTGCGCAGCCCTTGCCCGCTGAAAGCTGCGTGCAATCGTCAGTCTCTCCTCCAGCTCCTGTTCCATCTTGGGCTGTCGGTGAACTGGCGGAAATCTTCCATGACTGTCTCTCAGGACTTGATCTTCCTGGGTTTTCGGTGGAACACGTTAGACTGCAGAGTTTACCTGACCGGGGACAGAATGGCGGATCTGTTGGCCACGTGTCAGATATTTACGTAGTCGGAGAGCATGTTGGCCTGGTTGTTCCAGAGGCTGTGTAGTGGCTCTTCCTCTTGCTCGAGTCAAGATGAGGCAGACTCAAATGGCTCTTCGGAGCTCTTGGCGTCAGGCGGCGGATCCGGACTCCAAGATGGTTTTGATTCCTGCTTCCAAGAGAGCGGACCTGGTGTGGTGGTCGTCTCTCAGCAACCTGGCGGTAGGTGCAGGCTTTCAAGACCCCACCCCGATGGGGACGGTCACGACGGACTCCTCTCTCTTAGGGTGGGGTGCAACGTTGGATCTTCTTCAGATCTCGGACCTTTGGTCGCCCCAGGACAAGCTCCTTCACATAAATCATCTGGAGCTTCTGGCGATTTTCCTAGTGCTTAAGGCGTTCAGACCGGTCATTGCCAACAAGGTGGTCCGTATCCGCACGGAGAATGTCGTGTCAATGTATTACATCAACAAGCAGGGGGGGCACCAAGTCTCCTCCTCTTGTGGATCTGACCATTCAGATTTGGGAGTGGGCGGTTCGGCAAGGTGCCTGGCTAGTAGCAGTACACATTCCGGGCCAGCTGAACGTCACGGTGAATGCCCTCAGTCGACGGACGATGGTCAGCTACGAGTGGGAATTGAAAGTGGAGATCCTCTCACAGATATTCCAGTGTTGGGGCACTCCGGAAGTGCACCTCTTCGCAACATCAGCAAACAAGAAACTTCCTCTCTATGCCTCCAGAAATGGTCTGGAAGCCTCCTCTCTGGGGGATGCTCTCGAGATTCCTTGGCACAACATGAGGGCCTACGCTTTCCCGCCTCCGCCTCTGATTCATCGGACGATTTGCAAGCATGATGAACTGTTCTCTCCTGCTCATAGCCCCGTGGTGGCCGGCCAGGTTCTGGTTCTCAGAGCTTCAGCATATGTATGTGTTTCCACCGATCAGGCTACCGGCGAGTCCCGATCTGCTTCACCAGAACGATCGTCAGCTGTGGCACCCCTCCCCATAATCATTCAGAATGGCGGCATGGTGCCTGAGTTCAGGTCTTTAGAGCATCTCAATCTGTCGGCTGATAACATGCGAATAATTCAGGCAGCCAGGAAGCCCTCAACGAGGTCTCAGTATAAGAGCAAGTGGCTTTGATTCTGCCACTGGTGCCTAGCCTCACAGCTGGACCCCAGGGTGGCTACGATTGACACAGTGCTGTCCTTCGTGTCTCACTTAGCTGAATCGGGCGTTCATGTTCTGTCATGCAGAACTTATCTTTCGGCGATAGGCGCCTACCTATCTACGGACCAGTGCTCCTATTCACTGTAAAATCTGGCGATTAAGAGGCACTTCGCAGGCTTGACGCATCTTTATCCCCCAGTTCGCAAACCGCATCCGACGTAGGATCTGAATGTGGTCCTTACCGCTTTGTGCCATAAACCGTTTGAACCTATGGCTATGGTGGACCTTAAGCACCTTTCGTGGAAGGTGTCTTTTTTGGTTGCCGTTACCACAGCAAGGCGTGTGAGTGAGCTTTAGGCCCTGTTGGTGGAGCATTCCTTCCTGGTTTCCACAAGGATAAGGTGGTCCTATGGACAAATCCCTCTTTCCTGCCAAAGGTGGTCTCCGATTTCCATCTAAATCAGTCAATCTCCCTACCGGTCTTCTTTCCAAACCCTGCTTCAGAAGCGGAAAGGGTTCTACATTGCTTGGATGTTAGAAGGGCTCTTAAATTCTATCTGGACAGAACTTCTGAATGTAGAGGCTCTTCTCAACTATTGGTGACTTTTGGTAACCCACAAGGTAGGCAGGCCTCTAAGGCGACTATCTCCAGATGGATCGCGGCCTGTATTACGGAGTCTTACACGGTTCAAGGTCTGCAGCCTCCGAAAGGTATTCACGTGCACCTGGTGCGGGGCAAGGCAGCTGCTGTTGCCTTTCAGAAATATGTCCCTTGGGAGACCATCGCAAAGGCGGCTACATGGGCCTCTCCATCGGCTTTTTGTAAACATTATTGTCTAGCCCTGAGCTCCAGATCTGATGCTCAGTTTGGCCAGGCTGTGCTGAAGAACCTTTTTCAATAAGGGATTTTCCATCCATCCGTAATTCCTGTGAGGAGTGCTTGGGAATCTCCCATAAGTATGGAGGAAAGGGGACGGGACGTAGGAGTATAACCAGGTTACTCACCGTAGTGACCACCTTACTCCTAGTCCATAGTCCCCTTTCCTCCATATGCCCGCCCGCCCGCCCGCCGTCCCCTCTAATAAGGTTCCTCTGTTATTGCTTAAAGGTCTCTGATCTGGCGACAGAAAAGGACTGATGGGCGATGCGCGGGGGTGCAGCTGAGATGGGCGGGGTTGCGGCCGCGTGCAGTATCCTGCGTGAAAGAGAGGAAGGATTAAAATGTTTGCAAAATTGTGATGCTTTTACAAAGTGCTCTGGTCCCGTCCCACAGGACGCAGGAATGTCCCATAAGTATGGAGGAAAGGGGACTATGGACTAGGAGTAAGGTGGTCACTACGGTGAGTAACCTGGTTAATACTTGCCATAACTTTTTTCCTCTTCCGTGGGCAATTCAGGTCTTTAACATTCCATTTCACAACTGTATATGCACTCATTATAAGCAGAGGTCAAAATCTATCTCTTCCATAACCGCAAAACCCGTCACTCACCTCAACTTCAAACGCTTATACTCTACACACAATCATCAAGCAGCGAAACAATAAACGACCACTGATGTATATTAGTTAGCTGGCACCTTGAGCCATAGCTAATGTAATAGAATGAAAAATCCACAAACAAATGACGTAACTAGACAAGACAGAAAACGCACAAAAATCAAGAAAACAAAAAAACATGCTAGCAACACAGCAGTTCGGAATAGTCCAAACTGAATATGAGCAGTGTCTTTTTCAATGCCCATCTTGTTCTGAACCATATCTTCACGAATCCAGTATCCATTCCAAACATATCTTGACCAAGTATCTTCCCCCATTCAAATATTCATTTCATTTACTTCAATCCACTCCCTGGATTAGTGTGCCCTCCTCATGTAATCATAGCTTGAACAGGTTATCCAATTGAGTAATTAACACAACCAGTATACATTCCTTGCCAAATGTACAATAGACTTACCAGTCAATTTAGTATACTCAGCCCTACTTGAACACATTTACAATAAGCATTCCATTGGTTTCTGCCTATTTGTTAATATATTTACTCAAAGCTAAGATAATTGAAGACAGATACCAAAGAAATAATAGAAGTCAAAAACATGCACCTCATATCAGCAAAATCAAATGTAAATCATACTACAAACAATCTTCCAGCGCATTTTAGAACCTAGTTTGAATCATTTCAAAGGCAGTCTAACGTAATCACATACTCTTCTGTCTTAACTACCTCTCATTATATGCTAACTAACTATTGAACCTGAATCAGGTACACAGTTAGAGGAGAGTAAGAATAAAAGATAAATAAATTAAAAATAAAAATAAAAAAGAAGGGATGACGCGACCATAACCACAATTTCCTCAAGGGTGCAGTGCCAGGATAATCTATCAGGGTCACAGAACCTTTTCAAATTCAAATAATACAGTTTGCAAAGTTGCTTGTTATAATTGGGACGACCACATAAGAACACATTTGTGGAGATCTACACCACCTGCCATTCGCTGCTTTGAGCGCTTGACCAAAGGTCAATTTCTCATTTTAAATTTTTTGAAAAAGCGGGGGAGGGCAGTGGATGCTTCCCGTGTGTAGCCTTTCTCCGCATCCATCACGTCTCCTCAGCCTCTGCATGGTACCACAGCCACAGCTGACAAAACATCAGTATTGTACTCTCTACTCACGAAACGGTAAATATCAATTTTCACCCATTGCTCTGTGTTCCCGTTCTGTCTGTGATCGTTCAATATTCCATGACACCCAGAAACATCTCATGTGAAGCTTTCACACGGTGGCGCCTGATAACATTGCGGTAGCCTCAGGCGATCTTCTTCCTGTCGACACTTTCCTGGCACTCAGCCATGTTTACACGTAACGTTGTAGGGTCCATTACTTTAATGGCTTCCTATTCGCCTCCATGCTCGCGCAGTGTATACAATTGAAAAAATGGAACTCCAAACGATTTTTAACAACCGTAACAAATTGTACGGTAAAAATGGACTGAATTAACTCTTCAAAGTGAAAATTATGCACAAAGGGTTAAAAAACACAATGGGCCTCATTAAGGGTCTGGCGGTACCTCTGCCGGTGCTAGCAGCGGATTGCCGCCGGACCCGTAATAATTTACCAGCGCCTGACTTCCTGGTGCCACCGGGCTATTACAAGTCCAGCCGCCGGGGAGTCGGGCGCTGATACATGTGATAATACCCATTCCCATAGGACTCTATGGGAGTGGGGACACGGGAGTACTGGCACCGCTAGAAACGGTGCCGGTGCTCGCATGACAAGTCTGCTTAACGTGGGCGCTGCGCCCGGCAGGGTCAAACCTGTCGGACACAGCGACTCTGGCAGGCAGACTTGTAGTTTGACGGTCCGGAAACAAGGGTGCCGGTGAGTTTACGGGCACCCTTGTTTCCGGACCGGCAAACATGTAATGAGGCCCAATGTCTCCTTATGTAAGATGATAAATAATGAAGATAATCAGTAACCCTGATGTTAGATGTAAAATGTCATCTCTTTTTTTTAACCTGCTAACATGTTCCTTTGCCTGATGGAAGTACTACCGTAAACATTGCAGGGTATACCATGTAGAACTTCCAATGTTTGCTCCTTGCTTTCTCTTTGGCAACTTTGAAGGCTCTTCTCTCTCTAGGACATCCTTGCTCAGGTCCGCAAAGATCATTATTTTATTATGTCATTATGTCCCCAGACAAGTTCTCCTAATTCTCGTGCTCTCTTCAAGATCAATTCCCTCACAGGAAATCTCAAGAATTTCACAATGAAATGCCTTGCCTCTGTCCAAGAGATGGTTTTGGTCCCAAGGATCTGTGAGCCCTCTCAATCTGTAAGGGCAATTTAGGATCCAGATTTTGTAGCTTCATTAATGTTGCACTTGAGATTTTGGATTTGCAATTCTCTTATTTCTTCCATCATTCTCTTGTTTCATCATCCATCAAGTTCAAATGGCTCTCCACTGAGTTAACCTTGGTAGACGGGCTCAACATATTTTTCCTCTGAAGCAAACAGCTTTGTTTTGATCTCAGCAAGGTCAGCTGTCACCTTGGTCAAATGATCTAGCAGTTTATCCTCTTGCCTCTCACTTTCTGTAGCCACATCTCTGCCACCCTTCTGTCTCTTTGCTGGTTGGTTTGTTTCAGAAAGATTTATGTCAGCCATCATGAGAATAATAGGAGATGAATTCAGGACGCAGGAGCTCAGCCTTCAAGCTGCTATCCCTGGAGCTGCTGGTTCTAGAATCTCATTGTCCATTGTTATTAAATCTTAGGATACAGATTTTTAAGCCTTTTATCCAACCTCTGCTGTTTTTTCCAACGGCTTATCGCGGAGGCTAATGACGTGCTCTCAATTTTCTCTTACTATAGCTTTAGTCAAAAAGTTGATGGACATTTTTGCAGAAATTAATGAGTGATGGTCCAGGGTGATTTGGATGCATGGCAAAATGTTATGCTCTAAGTAAGGAGATAGGACCATCGGTGGGAGAGCTTTTTTTAATGATTTAAATAGAGATGTGTAGCCTTTAATGAGTTTTAAAGTTTAAGATTGTTTTCCTTTCTCTTCTTGATTTTTGTATGTTTTATTCAAACTGGATCTTTCTGTATGTTTTTATCTGTTTTGATATAGAAAATTGTGTAATTGTACCATGTGTACTGAAAAACAAACACAATATATATATGTATAGGACAATTGGATAATTTCAACTAAAAGACATCCCTGTAAGGATGGAGTTAGAGTTCTATTTAAGTATTGGCACAAAGGGAATAAACATACAAGAAAAGGAGAGAGAGAAAGACAAACCAGATCCAAGAGAACTGATGGATAGCAACAAAACCCAGAAGGAACCCAAGGCCCAGTCTCTCCTATAGCCCATAGGGTCGAGGGCACTACAGAGATGAAGCCTTATTGTTTAGTAGGGAGGAGCCCAGCTTGATGAAATGATTCTACCACAGCCCACTAGGACCATTCCAGACTAAAGGATTCCAAAGCATAGCAGGTGCAACAAATGAGTATCACGCTTTACAGCCAGGAAGGGTACCACTGCAGTATAACATGAAGCTATTTCAGCATGACTAGCCCCTGCCCAATTGCCCAAGGTCCAGTCACCATTAAAGAAGCATCTGCATAAGTAAGTTACTTATATACTCTATACTGAAGCCTATTAACATCTGTTTTAGTCTGTTACTTATAAAATCTGTTTTTAAAAAGAAAGAGGGAACCCCTAAATTAAAAGCAGCTATAGACGTTATTTATATATTCTGAATTTTAAAGCACCATTATCACATTAAATTAGAGCATCTAATTAACTCCTTAAACCAGCTGGTACTCCAAAGCGTGTAGCAATAAAAAGGTGAAGTAACTATAAGACACACTCATGATTTAAGTTAAAGAAGGGTATTCCAAATATATAAACTGTTTACGCCTTTCCCACTGTTCAACACAACGTGGAGGTTAGTGAGTGTTAAGATGGCTTTCTAAAATCTGACCTGCAGAACAGATTTCAGGAGGCCATCCTAGTTATAGTGAACAGGGGAGCACTGAGAGGTTAGCCAAACCCAATCAAGGTAACCGTGGAGAGTGGTCAAGGCTTAGTCTCAGGAGAGGTAAGTGGGGTCAGGGGTCCACAATGAGTCCACACAGTGAAATATACAATGATTTTACTTAAACCGGTAAGTACAAAAATACTATATTTATTATAGGCCCAAAAATATAGTAGAAAAATGAATCGGGCATATTATCACACAACACTCTAAATATAAAACATATATGCCGTCACATTTGGTTATAGAAATGCATACAATTCACCTAAACACTCAAAAGAAATGTAAGTAGTTATGCAATTTTTATTATTTATTTATTGCTATATAGTTCAATATTTGAACTTTTTGCAAGCAAATAGAAAGTCCATATATCATAAAAACAGATACAACATAAACCAGATACAAAATCCATACACCATAACAGACAGATAAAAAAATACAGGATAAACATGATGGCAATATGATCACTCAAAAAAGATATAAATTGAGCAATTGGTATCCAATTTGTGGACCCTCAAGCATAAGATGCCATGAAGTCATAAGTGATAATGTTCTAAAATGCAATGGGAAAACCACTCCACAAGAATAGAAGCCCTAACTTTAAAAATACAATCCCCAACTGGAATGGGGCCTTATGCCCATAAGTCACAAAGTTCCTTTAGGAGAGGGGACAAAGGCAAGAAGAGTTATTGTGGTAGTGAGAAATGTTCCGAAAGACTTCACAAGGATTTTACTGGTAAGATACTTTTTCTATCACTTAGAGCAGCTTTTTAAGCAAATGTTTAAAAAGCAAAAGAATGGAATAGATCATCACAAACTTTTAGAAAGGAGGAGATAGGGGCAGCTGTAAATATTGCGATTACTCACTGCCATTCCTTCAATTTGGCAGGTCTACTGGGAGTCGCTTGAGGTAGGTTTTCCCGCTGTTGCATCCAGTGGGAGATGCCCAGGAGCTGCGGGTTCAAGGAAGATACTGGTGCAGTCCAGGAGCTGAGGGCAACCCTTTCTGAAGAGGAAATGCAGCAGGCATCAATGAATCAATGCAGCGCTCTTTAGGACACTCTACCAGACAGGGATGGCCGGTTCCAGCAACGACACAGCCTCTGCCAATCCCAGCCTCATCCAATGCGGTGTCCCACAGGGCTCCTGCATTGCCCCCACCCTCTACAATCTTTTCACGAGGCCCCTCTTCAAAATCCTGGATGCCCTGGGCATCTCATACACCAACTATGCTGATGACACTCAGGTGCTCATTCCCCTCTCGGGTGATTACATGTCCGACCTTAACATCCTCAACTCTATATACGCCACAATCCAATCCTGGATGGCAGAAAACTGGCTACGCCTCAATACTGAGAAAACCAAACTTCTGCTTATTGGATCCCCGTCCACCCTGGGCAGGCTGGACAAGCAATACAGTTCTTTCACCGTTGACAACATCCCCATCTCAGTCTCTCAAACAGTCAAAACCCTTGGTGTCTACCTGGATCCGAACCGGACTATGGACAGGCAGGTCAATGCCATAGCTTCCTCCTCAGCCTACCACTCTAAACTGCTCAATGCTGTGAGGCCCTATCTCTCCCAACAGAATTGCCTCACTATCGCAAGGGCAATAATTGGCTCAAGGCTTGAATACGGCAATGCCTTACTCATAGGAACATCAGGAAAAAACCTTGCTAAACTACAACTGGTTCAGAACAATGGCCTTAGGGCCGCCACCGGCATATCACGTAGGGACCATAGCTCTGGTCTCAGAAGACAAGTCCACTGGCTCCCAATTAAGGAAAGAATCATCTTCAAAACCCTTGCCCGGACGCACAAGTGCCTCCATGACCGGGCCCCACCTTACCTTGTCCAAAGGATCTCCAAACCCTGCTCCACTAGGCCAGCCAGAACAGCATATGCTAACATGATTACTGTTCCCAAAACTAACAAAGCACGTGCTGGTGGCACCAGCTTCCCCACCATGGCTGCCACCCATTGGAACGCCCTACCACCACACCTTAGGCAAATTGAATCCCGTGGTGCCTTTCGCAAGGCCATCAAGACCAAGTTTTTCGTGTAAACCTGCAAGCCCTTCGGGTACATCCTAAACAATCTGTATCTTTATTTTTGCTAAAATGTATGTACCAACCTGTATGTAACCTGTAACTTCAAGACCACCTGTTGGGCGGCTTCTTGTAACCCTTAAATAAGCCTTCTTACGCTCCGTTTTAAGCGCCTCAATGCCCTTGGGCTGTAGAGCGCTATACAAATGTAAAAAATAAAAATAAATGTGGGCGACAGCAGGCATCTCTCCAGTCGTGAACAAAGACCAACTTCCAGGACAGGATCCGTTGATGCTGGAAAGATGAAACTTGCTATGAAGGTGACATGTAGGACTAGCTGGCGTCCACCGAAGTTCCGGACTGAAATGCAGAACAGTGACACTTCTGGCACAGTAGCCCAATTCAGAGCTGGTTGGCCCACTGGGTTGTTCAGGGACACTTCCGAAGGCTCAAAGCTGCAGGAAAATGAGAAGATGTTGAAACGGTTGGTCCCACCAGTCCAATAGGCGAAGCACTGACGAGGGTCTTCTGAGATCAGGTTATCCAGCAGGGCTTCACCAGAATAGTTGCAGGAAAGGTCGCCAGGCCTCTTCAGAAGTCATCCTTGGGTCTTCAGTCAGCTGCAAAATTACAAAGGATACTTGGCTTTGTTCCTGATCCTCTGGAATGGCCGCAGGACTCCTCTTCTTATCCTAAATTCAGGTGAATGATCAAACTCAGCCCTCCAATAGCATAGATCTGCACCATTAACTCAGCCAGCAGTGGTCCAATCAGGGACCACTGAGGTTTTTTTTTCGTGCATGCACATCAGACTCACTGTCACCAGACAGTCCCAACCCACTTCCTGAGTTCACACACAAATGGCATGTACTAACTCGCAAAAGCAGCAGCTTTCCCGGGCGAATGGGAAGGGATTTCCTGACCTGAGAAGGCAGGAAAAAGGCCAAAGAACAAGTGAAAAATCTTGTGGCACAGCCATGTTGGGCCGCTAGCCACTGTTAGTAGCCAAACGCGCTAAACGTGAATGTGGACACTAAAAATATAGGAACAATTGTCAAAAGGTATCTGCTGCTACGAGCTTGTCTTTAGGCACATTGAAAAGTAACCAAAAATCCCATAGGTAAGAGTCTAGGGCGACACAAAACTATCCCCATTGTACTGCATTGTAAGATGTTGTGTACAGTGTTAAAAAGTTACCAAAGAGGGTAAAAAGAAAAAAGGGAAACATAGTTTCCAAGTACGGATAGTCTAAAGGACTAGTCCGTTTCCCCATAACAAATGTGCAAAAGACCAGTGAAGGCAAGCGGAAGGCTTCACGTCTCTGCAAAAAGTCAGGATAAAGTGTAAAACAAAAGCAAAACGTTTGCGGGTCCATACAATATGGAGGGAAAGTTGCCTAAAAGAGAAATCTTTCCTAACTGTGAGTAATATTGTTACCTAAACTAAATTTAAAAACAACAGTTGCTTTTTAGAAATAACATGCACACGTTTTTCTTTTTAAACTACATGTTACCTTTACTTACCACATTCCCTTAGGGACATTTGTATTAAACAACATTAATTAGTATATATTTAAGATAAGATATGTGTAAACCTACATTTTAAGTGTTACTTCACGCCACAACAGTGAGACATTTTTAAGACTGAAGCCGATTTGTTTTCAGTGCTGTACATCTGCCAAGCAGGCCCCTGTTGAGCAAGTATAAGCATAAGTAAACTGTCTGCATGCCTACTTGAATGCTGCAAAAAGCCAATTCCATTCAACATCATTCAGAACTGTTACCAAAACATTGCTGGTGGCAGTGGATCCAATACAGTCAATGTGAAACGTTGTTTTATTGGACATTTACTTTTGAATTAGTCCTTCAAATATTCCATGCTGCAGGATTTGGCTAGGTAGGCAACTTTGTGGTGGATTGTTTCATAGAGGACGTATGTAAGAATCAAGGTAAAAGTGTTGTATGGCCCTATGTCACTGGGGTATATTTTATGTTTATCTTTGTTAAATTAAGACATCTATTTTAAGAAAACTGCTTCTTTTCTGCCCGCAGTGTAGAGTGCCACGGTGGAATTTGGGCCAATTAGATTTGGCTCGCCTTCATTCATCCTTCTTCTTTGGGGTGGATTGTTCATTTGCCCTGACTGAGAGTTTGATTTATGGAATTTTCTGCGCGCTGAATAGTAACTTTGCGCACTAATCAGCGTGAAAAACCCTTCTCGTCGATTCATGGAACTGACTTTTGCGTGCTTTTTTGCGGGTCCTTGCGGGTACTTCACGCAGGTATGTCCCGTCTCTGCGCGCAGTCTAGCGACTTGCGGGAGACCCCATGCAAAGTGTGGGAGGGGTCTACGCAATGAAGTAAACAGGGGGCGGAACATGCATATTCCCCATTGCCCAAGCAGAACGAGGAAGAACATGGAATTACGTGGGCGTGTAGAGGGACGGCCTGCGCGAGGAAATCACACACCCAGCATTGCCAAAACCAAGTGTATTCATGGATCTGACCGTGCAACGTCATGTCAGGAAAATCAGCAGGCAAAGCGTGTGATCTCACGCCCAGGGGAGTTGCTAGGTCTGGAAAACTGATGTCAGAACTGTTGGGACTGGGGGCTAGCTAGCCTTTTGGCTGTAGCTCCTGAGATTCTATCCGGGGCTACAACCAAAAGATCAGGGGCTATAGCCCCTTTAGCCCCCCCCTAGCAACGCCCCTGCTCACGCCACATGAAGGCATCCGCAATGTCCCAAACGCATAGGAATCAACGTGCAAAAGTAAGGTCCGATCGGGAATATAGGGGTGCGGCCACACAGTTCGGGTGCCGATTGCATTTAGGGGTTCGTAGGGTGAATCCATAGTTTACGGGGGTTCACACGCAGATTTACAGGGGGCCGACTTGAGTTACGAGTCATGCAACGCATATTGTCGTGGTGCAGTTATGGGTTATTAGGGACCATAAGCAGTGTAGCCGGGGTGCTGCCTTGGTTGCGGGGAGACGGCATGCACTATTGCCGAGGTGCATGAACTCGCGGATGAGGAGGGCGCATAGGTTAGCATATGTGGCTAGATCTGCTTTGCGTGGGGGTTTGTCGTGGGCAATCCGGCCGCTACTTGCGCCTAGGATTACTTTGCGGTTCAAATTCCATGAATACACGGATCGGATATAACATGATTTTGTGGGCAGGTACGTGCAAAGTGGTATTACGCGCAGAGGACTTTGAGGGGTATATGCACATGTTCTATGAGTCGGGCCCCAAGTGTGGGCCGATTAAGGACCCACCAGTACTTCGGCAGGTTCTGGGAGTGTATTTGCAGTGGGGACCTGAAGGGGCCATCACTGCAACAGCAGTTTATGTTTCAATGTTTTAAGGGTCTATAATTGATCAAACGCATAAGAAGGCGCAGAAGAAGTGTTTCACCTGGAGTTGTGAAATGCTGTCAGCCATCTGCGCTTGCCCCTGCCAGCATTTCGCTTTCCCCTGCAGCTGACCTGAGACATTGGAGACCAAGTGCAAAATTAACCGCTAAGGCCCGCCAAAGTTCGTAGCGGTCCCTATGTTAATCAGGGATTTCCTCTGTGGTGCTGTAGGGAGCGGAGCACCTCTACTTTTTTCAGTTTTACTGTTCCTATACTTTTATTTTAAAAAGAAACGGTTCCAGTATGGTTTAGTTTTAAAATAAAGGTAAGAAGAAATTGAAACTTGCACTTCAGTCCACTGCACTGAACATTCCCTTAAACAGTAGCTGTGTTTGTTTGGGGGTTTGGATTACGTGTGGGAGGGGACATGGCGATATGATTTGTGGGGAGCAGGGGGCAGGCCAGCAGGTAACATAGTTACACTACTTCTTTTTGTACACTTCGACCATTGCAGCAGCCACTCCTGGTGCAACCCTGTAACCACAAAATCTGCGAGTCGGATGTATCCGTCTGTGCAAACATGTGTGGCGCCAGATTCAGCTCTGTTAAGTACTGTTTATATTTTACTTCTGTGTTCAATGACACACACGTGAGCAAAAGGATTTTTGAAAAATGAACACATTGTTATATATAAGCATTTCAGAGAAGCAGGGTTGTCTCTGTGAACTGACATACATACTCATGGCAAAGAAACCTAGGAAGCTGTTAAAAATGGTGGACACGGTACAGCCAATAACAAAAGAGAGGAGTCTAAGGGGCATCGAATTTGAAGGCCTCGATCTGGCCAAAATGTTTCAAAAAGCAACAACGAGAGCCGGATAACCACTGGCATTCATATGTAGAGTAGGGCATGTGCAGCAAAGAAAGGAAAGCTTTGCTGTTAATGGGCCCTCAACAAAGGTATAGGGCCTCATCATGAGTTGGGCTACTGCTTAAATGCGACCGTAATGGGGTTACCGCCGCATTTACCGCTCCGTCCAATCTCGCGATGGGGTATATACTCACTGGGAAAATGCAAATTTTCAGTGCAATTACCGCTGGCTTTATTACCGCTCTGTAATTGTGCCAAAAAATCCCCAATGAGGAATGGGGAGTAACAGTTAGCGCCCAACCCGTGATCGGGCGGTAATACTGCCAGATGGGTGGGCGCTAACGCAAATAAAGTTGGCCGGTATCCCATTCGGGATACCGCCCAACTTGTGATGAGACCCATGGTGTTCAGAATTGGAAGGATAAATAAAAAGAGCACGCCCAAGGCATTGCTAAACGTCGGGGGCATTCAGTTTACTGTGTCGCAAAAATGAAACACTCACGCTATAGCTTCCCTTGCGCTGCAGGAGTATTATAATTTTTTCAGCGGGGAGAGACTATGCAGACTGGCTGGGCTTGGTGGCTCATTCGGAAAGTCGATTTCTTTGATGGCTGGATTACAAAGGTACTCTGCAAATGGTATTAATTTCATACATCCATGAATTTCTGTTGCCAGCCCATTTTCACTGTGGCATGCAATTTCGTATAACTCAAATTTTTTTAACATTTTTCTCTTCACTATAGCCTTTTCAATTGCCGGGGAATGATTAAAGTTACAAGAAGGGCTATATGTGAATTCTGGCATTGAGATAAGCCCCTTGTTTTAAAAACCTCTTTTTACTTTCAATATTCATTTAATCAAAGGGCGGCTGCTCAAATCCAACAATGAAATCCAATGTTCTAATGTTTCAATGGAAATGCAATGCCCATTAATAACAGAGCTGTTTTCCATGTCCCTTGTTTACTCTGCACTGTCTCCGTCTCCATGTCAAGTTGGGGGCTAATAAATGAGCAGTTTTAAAGAACAAATATATGCTACACCCAACATACACAAGAAAGAGCTACTGCTTCAGGTGAAATAACAAAGCCTCAAGAAACTTTTGATTTCAACACTTAATCTACTTTTTATTATTTAATTGGAATGAAACTAAAAATCATTATAAAACATATTCAAAGACATATAACGTTCACGTATTCCAAAACGTTTAGCCTGATGAAGGGGGATCTTTGGGGAAATATCAGTGCTTAATTTGTGGGGGTGTTTTCCAGGGCTCAGCCCTGGTATTTATTTTTGAGCCCTGCCATTTATTTTCTCAGACATAGTTTGATTATGAAGTAAGGGTAGCCAGAGCATCCATCAAGCCCAATGATCAGTTGCAAGCTGTAGTTTAACCCAAAATGTGTCTATGGACACTGTGGGGATCCGCTGTAGGTGGTGGCAGCAATAGTGGGGAACGGCCTGCCTGCCGTGCCACAGGCGTGCTAGAAAATATTTGCGCCCTGGCACTTCTTTTCTTACAAATTAAGCACTAAAAACAGCGTAGGTTGGGATTTTTTCTTTGTAAATGGTGGCATGGCTTTTGCAAAACTTGTAAGGCAAGCTCAGCCTTTTACAGAGAAAGTATTACTGAGCAAGATGTGCTTCCTAATGCACTGCCACCCATCTCCCCTGCAGTGGCGAGTGATGGACATGCAGCAGCTTGACTGCTGTCTTTGACCTCACTGCAGGCACATCGCGTTCAATCACTCGGTAACACATATGTTTTAGCGGTTATGGGCTGTGATTTAGGTCTTTATGGTGCACAGCGTACGCTTACTAGAGGCGGCATCTGTCTTTCAGTTTGTGTACACGACAGTCTGTACTGCATAAGCAGAACTTCCAAACAGACTATGGGACTTGCATAGTACACTCTGCAAGTGGGACGTTGCCAGCCTTTCCCAGCAGAAATGGAAGACTCTTCAGATAGTTCAGGGCGTCTTGGCTCCTGCAGCTCTGACCCAATGATCTCGGTCTGATTTCTATAGGGTATGTTTGAATGTCTAGCGCCCATAAGCCTCCGGGTCCATAGGTGTGCGGTACAAATTTATAAAGTAAAGTAAAGTGGTTACATGTGATTTTAATGACTAGATAATAACGAATAACATTTTGATCTAAACATTTTTAACGAAAACATACCTAATTGTTATTTGGGGGCGTCCCCCTCGAAGCCCCTCGTTTCCCTTTGTTTACAATCCCACCCCAACCCTATCCCCACCCTTTTTAACACCTTACCCCACCCCATATATAGTTTGTTTTTTTAAAATCAGGATTTTTTCGTTAAAAATGTTTAGATCAAAATGTTATTCGTTATTATCTATTCGTTAAAATCACTGCATACCAAGTAAAGAGATGTAACACTTTTACACTGTACATTTATGGGAACAACACAGGCATTATCCGGCAGAGATCCTATATTTCTAATAGGGCGATATTTGCAGTACTTAGCAGGACGCCTCGATGTTTAATAAAACCGCACCTGTTCGCAACATTGCTATGATGTTCTCATTGGGGGAGTATGAGGAATTGCCAGCATGGCGCATATGGCTATAGTGGCACAGTAATGGAAGTGCTAAGCAGCCAATGGAACAGTACTGGCACATCTGAGCTGGGCTGATAATTGTACTTAGACTTCTCAGCTGCTTTGTGATTAGGTCCATGAGTCGCTAGACAAACTTCCCAGCAGGACTGCTTTACTTGCAATGGGATAGACCAATACATGCCATGCAGGCGATTCTTCTTTTAGTAGGGCAACACCCGTACTTCTCAGTTCAGATGTTACACCTTAAATGGCAAATCTCAGAAGGCGTGAATCCGTGTATAGACAATGGCTTCATCAAGCGTAGTGAGCGCCACATCTCCTCCTTGAACTGTTAAGGATAATTTGGCCAACGCCCCCTCCTACCTCACATAATTTCTGAATTTACCTCAGAGTAATACTGAGAGGCTGGGAGCTGAATTAGAGTTGATCCGGGAGGCGTCCTGACACTGCAGTTCAGCGTTTTTGAGTCTGTCACGTGCATTCCTTACAGAGTCAGATGGTATGCTATATTAAGCTATATTATGCTATATCGCCGGTCAGATAGCCCAGCGAGCTGAAACGCTGGCTTGCCCCGGATATGCGCAGCCTGCAGTAGCAGGTTCGAATCCCAGCAAAGCCAACTCCCCCTTTCATCCTTTTGAGGTCCAAAAATTGAGGGAGAATACTTGTCATCTGTTATTTTTGCGCTTTGAGACCTATAGGTGTGAAGCACTATATAAGAATTGATATTATTATTATTATGTAATTTGTAAAGCCCTTTAGCACCATTCGGTATTGCATTGTTGCACGTAAGTGGGTTTCCAGCTACTTTGTGACAGGCAGAGAGTATGCATGAGGTTGTGGTGCTGGGCAGGAATTGGCCAAGGTGCTTCACTGCCGAACTTTAACAAGAAGCCAGGCTGAGTTCACAAGTAACACTGAAAAGTCCAACGTGTGGTTGTCGTGTTCTCGCAAGAAATGTTCTAAGACATGTTTTTTGTGTATTTGGGTATTTTATATAAATGAACACAATATTTTCCAGATGCTTCTCACCGCTTTCAAACACAGAGGCCTCCTCCAATGCCATAAAGACGGTCAGTGAGTCAGAAAGTGCGTGCGCATCAGTGCACCACGAGGGCTGTGATTCAGGTGGGGTTCAGCGTCCCTAAAGGTACCACGCCCTTGAACACCACGCATTATAGAGTGTATATCTGGGTGAACCATATCCAGATATCTAAGTGAGTGGCCCTGGTGATGTCAAAGACAATGGTTTCATGGTGTTTGCATATCTGCATCTGGAGTTCATACTGTTCTCTATGAAGGGATCGCTCTCTAAAGGCCGTCCATCCAGCATTCCACAGGTACGGGCATACCTTTGGACCTCGCTCGATCTTGGTTGCCCATATGTGGTCCATGAACACGCCTGCTGCCCCAAAGTCGACTAAGTCAGGTACTTCGATTACCTCACCTTTTATATGTCGCAGCAACTCCTTCAATACCAGCAAGGTGGAAGCGTCCATCCAAGTAGTATGGAATGTCTTCGTAGGTTCTCTAAAGGAACTACATTCCTTCTCCCTGACCTGCTATCAACAATGCTTGACGCTAGAGACGTATCTACAAGGTTATCTGTTATATCGTCCACCCCACTCGAACCCTGAGAGTCTTCAAGCTCCCCTTCCTCTTCACCTGATGATGATGAGAAGTCCAACTTCTTCCCGCGGGATCGATGAATAGGTATACTCCTCTTCTTGTGTAGATAAGGTCGGCCTCGGGAGGAAGCCACCGTGACCCTATGGGAACGACTCAATGGTGACTCCCCCCCGCGACAGACAAGCGGGCAAGGGGAAAAGCCTTGCGGCACAAAAACCCCTTCGGAGCGTAGGAAGCCGATGAAACAGAAACAAGATGAGAATCCGAATCAGCTGAATATGGAGACTGGCGAACCCGGCAGGTATGGGCTCCACAAGGTATGTTGAGAGATCGGAACAGATGGAGAGCAATGGGGGGGGGGAGGAGAGCCAGGGAGAAAGAGAGATACTCACGAGAGGCAAAGGTAAGAGAGAAGAGAAAAGAGGAACGAGCCAACCCAGCGCCCCAAGGAAGAAAAGGGCGCAAAGAGAGGAGAGAGAACGAAACGGAAACGAGGGTGGCAACAGGGGAAAAAAGGACAGGGGCGGAACACCGCCAAGTGAGTAAACTTTGGAGCGCTAGCAACAATGAGGAATCAGAAGTTGCAACTCGCCGAACCGCCGAACGTAAACAGGTAAATACACTCGGCGGCGGCCATGATGAAAAAGACTAGACCGCTAACGACGTTTGGGGGCACAACGTGGCGGCACAGTTTGACGACCGCCATGTTTCCACCTCTTCCACAAACGCCAGGAACTCGCGGTCGTGACACCTGCATCCCTTCTAAGGTTGGGAGCTGATGTGTCCCAGCTTTCTTAGAGGGGGAAAGAGTGAAGTCTGGAGACAATGAGAATACGATCCAAAGTACACACATAGGGCCTCATTAGGACCCTGGTGGTAGCCGTGCCCTTATTAAGGGCACAGCTGCCGCCGGTAATTAATTTTTTACCGGGTCCATGGAATGGGCATTTACCGGGTCATGCCGACCTTGGCGGACCCGGTAATTGCCCATTCCATGGACCCGGTACAAATTAATCCCCATTCCCATTGAGCCCCATAGAGCTCACTGGGCCGTTGTTAGCATGCTTGTCCCCTCGCGGGACCCGAAAAGGATGTCTGGTAAAACCAGACGTCCAGAGCGGGTCCCGCTAGGGGACCTCGTAATAGTGCGGTTCGGGGTTAACGGCACCAGCAACTTTACCGGCGCCATTAACCCCTTACCGCCCTCCTCGTAATGAGGCCCATACTGTCTTTGTCCTTCGGCTGTTTCTTTCTACTTCAGTCAAGGGACCCGGGCAACCTCTATTTGCATCAGTTCCAATGACTCAACAGGAATAATGGGCTCCAGAATAGCAGAAGGCTTGTGGCAAGATACCCCGTGATTGCCCCTTCTCCTCTCTGCTTTTCTTTCCTGCATTCTGAAGTTAATTTGTAACACCAGTTTGACAAGTTGGTCAAAGCATGATGGTATAGGTACTTGAGATAACTCATCTTTGAGCTCCTCAGAGAGACCTCTCCGGTAGAGAGTGAAACAAACCTTTTCAGTTCAGCCAATTTACTAGGGCAATTATTTGAACTTGATAATATAGATAAAGATATCCTGATCACCTTAATGAAAGTCCAGTAGATTCTCCTGGGCCATATAAGTAATTTCAGTCGGGTCAAAAAACCCTTTTACCACAGCCAAAAACCCTGCATAGTTATTCAAAAGAGGGTAGTTGGAGGATACTGGAGACGTGGCACAGGCTAAGGTACTCCCGGTCATGTGGGTAACCAAAAAGCCCACCTTAGATCTGTTTGAAATTAGACTTGTCAAAAGGTAAAGTCGACAATGCAACCGTCCAAGAATTCTTTAACTTCTTAGGGTCTCCAGGGAATGTATCCACCCCAGTAATCACCATGGCAGAACCTACAAGTAAGGCATTGTGGGTGGCAAGAGGTTGGCACGGATACTGATTCTCATTCTAAAGGGATTGTACGTTTGTGGTCAGAGTCTGAACAGCAGATACTAGTTCCTGCACCTGAACCAAGAGTGTGGTGCAAAAATGCCCCTTAATTGGTACGTCAGTATAGACTAAATAGAACTCATAGTAGTAAGTGAGAAAAATAGAAACCTTTCTCAGGAGGAACCTTGAATTCAGTACGTTTTCAGGGTTCACTCAGTCCATGCCTTCCAGACTTTCTGGAGCCATCATGTCAAGCAACATTTATCTACATGACTCAGAGAATGTTCAGGGGGTGGATAAGCATTGGTTCCGTAAGCATGTGTTTTTGCTGCAAGGAATTTCTTGCTTACCTTTATCCAAAGGTCAAACCATCTTTTCTTGACAAATATCATGGTGCATCTTTTCCCAGATATGCCATTCAGTTGTTGAACAGCCCTCTCCCAAAATACAATTAATTGCATGAACTGCCATTTGCTGTGATTTTGTGCCAAATATACAGTTGCACTTCTTCCAGAGGGATCTCCAATGCATTTTAGGAGAAATGTGCTTTCCGTGTCTTCACCTGATCTGCCCAGCGTGATTAAGGCGATATGCTCGCTGACCAGTGAACTGCCACTTTTCGTCAGCCTCCACAGAAATACGGACAAGGAAAGCTGATGACTTAGTACACCTCACTGAAAGCTACTGCAGGCATGACACACAAAATGTGATGAAGCAAGAGAAACAGAGACTGTCACTACTGTGTTGATCATTCAGAGTGTCTATTTACTCAACAGCCCAGTCCACAATGATATCAATGCTTCAAACTCTCGAGACAAAAAGGGGTTAATAGTTGAACTGCACGATTGTGATAAGATGAGTGCCCAGAGGTTTGCAGAATTAACTATAACGCAGGAAGGACTGCTAACCTAAAGGTGCCATGATTGAGAACTAAACAAGTTGAAGGGCCTACTCAGAAAGACCTGGGGGCTGGTGGTGAGGTATAAAAGTGGTGGAAACAGAATCATCGTCCCTTCTCACCAAGGGGGAGCAACCCTCTGAGACTAGCGAGGTGAGCCCGCTCCACAAGAACTCTTTAGGGGTCTTGGCAAGTGGAACTTGACTCCCCCTTAGGGGACAAGGACTCCAACTCCCAAAGGGAGCTCCCTATGAAGGACACTGTCTGCATATATGGGACTGACTTTTATTCAAAACACTGACATCTTGCTGTTTTGCTATAAGCAATGTTGAATCAAACACGTTGTATGAAGAAAAGAAGAATACCTCTTTAAGAAGAAGTTTTCATGAAAATGGGACGAGGAAGTCAGAAGAGAGGAGAGAGAACGGTTTGCAGAATGTCATGGAGAGAAGGGTTGCTGCCGAACTCGTAACACTGCTCATCCGCCTGATATACTGGTGCTACTGGAACATTATAAATCCTGGCGGCCTGGGATATCAGGCAGCGGAAACTGTACGTCCCCATTCCTGTGAAGTTCAATAGGACTCCACAGGAATGGGGACATGGAAGCACCGGCACCATTGCTACCAGTGCCGGTGCTTCTGTGAACACCATGCCTGCAGGAGCCGATGCCCCCGGCAGGTCAGACCTGCAGGGAGCAACGGCCTCTGCAGGCATACTCGTAGTCTGACGGAATGTTAAGAGTGCCGGTATGTTGCTACTGGCACCCTTATTTCCGGACCGCCAGGCTCGTATTGAGGCCCATAGTCTTGTGATAGCCTATATACAAATCTCAGATCATTTAAAGACCTATCCTATCCTAAACTACCATCAGTCTGGATTTTGGGTCGGATATGGCACTGAAACAGCGCTTCTTGAACTCAAGACAAAACTTATGGCCCGTATGGATAATAAGGAAGCATCTATGCTCATGCTGCTTGATCTTTTCGCGGCCTTTGACCTAGTGGACCACAAGAACATGGCCACCAGGTTGTGCGAAGTGGCCAACTTTTCCCCGCTAGCTTGCAAATGGGTACTGTCATTTCTCAATAATCGAGATAGTAGAGTCTTCTGCAGCAATGCTGAATCTGAGCCCATTGTAACAACTTGTGGTGTTCCTCAGGGTGCTTGAACTTCCCCCTGCTTCTACAATGTATTTACGGCTCCTTTATTTGCAATGCTTGATCATGAGAAAATTATATTCACCAACTACGCGGATGACACTCAATGTGTTATCCCGCTCTCTGGCTCCCACAGTGTAGACGAAATGGTCATCTACAAAGTTTTTACTCTAATTGAAACCTGGATGGTACACAATAAACTAGCACTGAACAAATCAAAAACCGAATTGCTTGTCATAGGTTCGCCACACACTATTAACAAACTTAGTCTTCAGTATGATAGCTTCCAGTTGGGAGAAGAATCCATTAAACCCCTAAAAAAAGTGAAAACTCTAGGAGTGACCTTTGATCAACACATGACCATGAAACAGCATGTCAGTAGTCTTGTATCGTCATGCGCATATTACATTAAAATTCTAGCACATTTAAGGCCTTTTATATCACAGGATAATGCTGAGATTATTGCGCGAGCGATAATAGGGTCAAAAATAGATTACTGCTCTAGCCTCCTTATGAGAATCAATAAGTCCGATTGTAACAGGCTGCAAATATGTCAAAACGGGGCTATCAGAGCCGTTATGAAACTTAAATATAGAGACCATGTTACGACGGCGAGATGCGAGCTTCACTGGTTGCCGGTGGCTTCCAGATTCCTATTCTGAACTCTATTGTACACAAGTGTAGATCTGGAAACATGCCTGGGTATCTACAACAGCTTTTATCCATAAGAAATAACGCGAGAACGCTAAGGCCAAATAATCTACACCTTTTATCTGAACCAAAGTGCCACACTGTTAGAGTAGCCAATTCAGCCTTCTCCTCCAATGGACCAAGGGCTTGGAATGCTCTTCCTTTAGAGATGAGATTGATTGACTCCCTAGAATTATTTAAGAAAAGACTAGAGACTCATCTGTTCAACTAAATGACTCTGAGACGGTCCTAAAATATCTTCTCTGTTGCGCTGCCTTATGGATACTCCTTTTTGTTATCTGTTATATTTGTCATGTAGTGCCCTCACGCCTTCGGGTCTATGGCCGCGCTATATAAATGCATTAAAGTAAAGTAAAAGTAAAGTGAACTTGACACACTTGTAAAATAGCAGAACCGCAACAATCAAGTGTACTTTACAGAGAAGTACATCAGGGTTGAGAGATAAAGGAGGAAGAAGTCCTCGGAAAGAGGGTGCAATGTTTGGACATTGCTGCTGAATGCACAGAAAACTGCTCCCGATGTAATAACATTAGCATTTAGGCATTCCACATGGAATTCAAACTTACACAATGAATCTACTAAGCCCTGTTGAGAAGGGCAATGCAACTTGGCATAGATTAATTGCAAAACGTATAACGAGTCCCTCTAGTTTAGTTTATTATTTATATCGCGCACCGAGCCCTAGAATTATTCTAACTGGCCGTAACTCAGAAAAGGCGGCTGAACTTCAGAAAGTGCAGTAAAATGTCGTGCACTATCACATTACAGATACGATCATTGCAGTAGATGAGCCGCCTGGACCAGCTACTGCCTTTACCTGTTCTGCCCCTCCTGAAGTTATGAAGGGGGAATGGTGAGCAACAGGAGCGTCAAAAATTCATTGGCGCATTTAAAACTCGGGGAGTGGTCGCATATTTGCCTTATCTTACTAAGCTAAAGGTTATCACACCAACAGATGAGGTGATGGCTCCCCAGAAGCAAAACACCTTTTAATGGATTGACACATAATATGAATAGGAAATAAAGGCAGGAAAACACACAGAATAATAATAGGATTAGGATCAATTTAGATAGTAATTAGTGCAATGCATATGAACCTGCCAAATGATAGCAAAGAGTACACCTGCAATACGTTGGCTTACATCAGTGGGGTGAATGGACGGGGTTTAATAGTAGAGCGGTAAGGGGAAGTAAAGGAGGATGTGGATGGTGGATTAAGTTGAAAACAAAGTATGTTCTCGGCCATTCAGCAAAGTACAAAAAATCAGATACATACATTTTTTTTATTAGTGCATTTGGCTAAATACAAAACCTTTTACACTGTCATAAAAAAATATGTTTTACAAAGGAAAGAAGAACATTGACATAATTGACACTTAATACATTATTACTTGGACTAGGAGTCAAACAATGCATTAATAACCACTCCTGGTAGGGAAATATAGAAAATAAAATACATCATGAATTATTCATCATATCAGAAATAAAGATCCTAAAAATAAAATACATTAGTGTAAAATAAATGGCAGCAACAACAATTCCAGTCTATTTCTGAGTTTGCCTATGTTAAAAGTGGTTCATGGCAGGGTAGATTTGTTTTTTGCAATTATAGTTAATGTCTCAATTCGCTGCCATAGATGAAAAGCAGCAGCATTTTACAAATAAACACTTAAGCAAATGGAGGTAAAACCACAATTGAACTTGATCTATATTGCTCAAACTATTAACCAATCTGATATAAGCCACTCTATAAAATGCTATTAGGAACTCCCAATGAGTTAATAAATGTTGAATAGATTCAAGATGGAGAAGGAGCGGATCTGGTTCCCCAAGAGACTGCTTGCTCAGGGATAATCTGGAGGCCTTTTTGGGAATACGAGACAGTACCCTTGAGCTACTATCTCCAGAGCCCAAGCATCTGAAGTAATGTTTTGCCATTCTTCCAGATGCTGGGGGAACCTGCCTCCCACTGGAGACTTGTGAGTCAAGTACTCAAAGCGGTTTTGGAGTACAGGCTGTGGCAGAGGGTAATGAGGCAGTAGCTGTTTGGGAAGCTCTTCCTCCACGACCTCGAGCTCCACATGGGAATCTTCTTTGGCCTCTCTGGGCAATTTGTCCTCTACCTCTTGCTCCAAATGAGGAATAGAAACAAAAGGAATGCCCTCTCCAGCTGTGAGAGGACAACTGCTGTTGCTGAAGCTGGCAAATAACTGCCCCCAAGGATTTTGCAGTTGCATTGGAAGCCTGCAACTTTTCAATTCTCTCATTAGCTTTAGCCCCAAAAAGGTGTTACCCATCAAAAGGCATGGCCAACAATGTGGATTGCACATCAGGAACAAAGCATGAATTACATAGCCACGCAAATCCCCTTGCAACTGTGCTAGCTGCCATGAAACGACCAACAGAAACCGAAGCAGCCCATCCTGACTGGAGGGACTGGAATGCTGCCTCCTTGCCATCTTGTATAATGTTAAGGAAACTCTCTCTCATTTCCCCTTCGGGGACATGTTCGGCTGTATGGGCGACAACATCCCATAAAGTGTAGGTTTACTTAGCCAATGTGCAAGAAGCGTTATGGCTTTCACAGTCATGCTCCTAACTGAAAACAACCTCTTCCCCAGCACATCATATTTTTTATCATCCTTGTCAGGAGGAATTGTAGGGTAGGTAGAAGCAGAGGTAGTTGCTTGTACTACCAAACTTATAGGGGTACGATGTCTAGAGAGGAATTCTGGGTCAACGCACAATGGTTTGTACCTTCTTACCAGCTCTTTGCTGACAGCAGGAGTGGTATCTGGTTTTTGCCAATTCTCAAGAATCGTATTCTTTAAAGCAGAATGAAATGGCAGTAGAGGTTCCTTAGGGGGTCATTTGTCCAGGGTGTCAGTAAGAGTATCCCGCTCTATATTCCTGGCAGGACGACTCCAACTTAAGTACTGAGTCACCTTCTTCATAACAGACCTATATGCTCCACTAGGGTGGCCAGCTGGGTCTGTACTGGTGAAATCCTTTTCTGGTGAAATGTCTAGCCCACTGGCACCTCTTAAGCACATATATAAATCCTATAGTCTGGATTCCTCATAAATGGGTTCCTCCAGTACATCGGGTGTGCCAAAACATTAAAATCCAAAAGGTGGATCATCATCCTCTTCTTCTTTATCCTCGAAAATTGAACCCATAGACTTTAGAAGTATATTTTGGACAAGGGAGTGAAACTCGCCGATGGGTCGGAGGGTGACGTTGATGGTCTCAACGTCGAGACATATGATAAGGAAGAAGAGGAAGCCAGTGGCTTCGATGTTTCTCGTGTCTGTAACACTGTCGACACCACTTGAGAAACCTTCTCCGACATTCGACCTGTGATCTTGGGCAGGCGAGACGTAGCCTTCAATTACTCCTTTTTGGCCTTATGAGGCATGATGGGGTCAGTTGCCATTTTTTGACTCCTACGAGGGACCGGGAGGGGCCACCTTCGAAAATACTTCCATCTTCTGGAGACGGAATTCCTCCCATTCTGCTTTAGAAGGAGATGTTTTTGGGAAACATACCTTTTTTCTGTCAGGTGAGGAATACGTGGTTGATGAGCGTTGGCACCTCTTCTTGGATTTACATTGAGAATATGGCGATGAAGAGTTTTGCGAACCACTCCTGGACCTCGATTGCTTAGAGTGTTTGGAGCGCTTTTTTGATCTCTGAGGGGACTTATCCTTCACACTTCTATCTTTGAACTACCTCTTTGAAGAAGTGGATGTTCGAGATTTTGAAGCTGACCGAACAAAGGTGAGCTTAGCCTTCCTCTCCTTCAAGGTCTTGCTGGTCATGGACTGCCACGACCTGCATTTATTGACCTCATACTCCTCACCCAGCCACCAGAGGCATAATTTATGCGAATCTGGGATCGACATCTTCGATTAAAAGTCTGCACACCTCTTGAAACCCATCTTCGGAGTTGACATATCCAAAGATTTTTAGAACAACACTGTAGAAATTTGCTAAGGTGAAAAGAACTGTTCAAAGAGTGCATGTGGAAAAACTGAGGCAAAGGGGACAGTGATTGCCTTTATACCAATGCCGATGTGACGTATGAGTGAGCGATGGAAGCCACTGAGGGACTTTGACTCGACAATGCACTGCCACCGTCTGCTGATGAAAGATATCCGAATCTGCAAGCAGGATATCAGTATAAAAAAGATGAGGAATCAGTGGGAGGACATAGAAAGTACAAAACATAGAAAATGAGAACCTGAACCAGTTAGAAAATGGATGATACGCTTGTGAAAAAATACAGATTTTTGAAAAAATAAGTTTACAAATGTTTTTATTCAAATGTGCCAAAAGAAAATGACAAAATAAGGACATTTCTTTGAGATCATGTTCATGACCAAAATACTGACGTACAATTTCTCTGGGTATCATTTGAAAGCTTGGCCTCACGGCATGCCAAAAAGAGAGTGAGGGTCTGCCACAGGGGACTGCCAGTCACAGTTGACACACATAGTGAGACCGGTTTTAACCTGCATAGGCAGATGACCCAGAAACCACTGCAGCGTCGGTCAACAGAGGGAAAAAGAAGTAAAAGATTCAAAAATAAAAACTGAGGAAAAGCATAAGGAAAAAAAGGGTGCGTAAGCCGCACTGGTCTGGAGGTGCCGGTCCGTCTGGCGAGGCAGGCGCCTGGAGTGAGGCGGCTGCATCCCGGGCTGCATGCGTGTGAACATGCTACCCTTACAGTGGAAGGATTTTCTGCGGGAAAGTGTCTCTGCCCCGTTGCCCCCAGTGGTCCTAATTATGGAATTAGAGGTGTGCGACTTAAGAGTAATATTGACATCTAATTTGCCTGGGCATCATTTGTAAAGAGAAGTGTTAATGAGGCTTATATATGACCAAGTGAAAACATTAAAAAAAAATCATAGCACAGGTGCTGAAAAGTCACTTAGGGTCATGTGACGGCCAGCGCTTCACTTCCTGGTTCACGTCTTCTAATCTTAACGTGCTTGTGTTAGCTTTTAACAGGCCACATGCCTTGCGGAGATATATAAGACCGCACTGCAAACAAGCACTATAATTATTCCGCTTCACATAAGCGATGCCTGCATTATTATGAAATGGGAAGCACCAAGGTCTGACATTTACTGAAATAGTTCAGGCTTTCAATGTCAAGCGTTGACCGTAAATGGCGGTAGAAAAACAAGCAAGGGAAACCGCTTCCATTTTTCTCTGAAATCCCACTAAGGCAGTTACATTTGCTGAAAATGGCGCCACAATTCCCAACTGGGAACTGAAAACTGTCGATATCTGGTGCATAGCACCGAAAACCACATTACATGATAGGCAGTTCTGAAAGAGAAGTAAATCATTAAATGGCAGCATAGGATACATTAACTGAAGCAGCGCGCTCGGATTTTCCACACATGCTGGAAATGCCACACTATTTTTTTTAAAGGACTTTACACTATCCATCAAGTACCTCAGTTGTGTGGTTGTTTGTGTACTCCAATACGTATCCTTGGGACTTGCTCAGTTATGGCATTGTTGTAAAATGGATGATATTCTCGTCATCATACAGATATACGAAATGTGTTTCTGAGTTTTCTCAAACTGCAGTGGGGCACACTGTGCTTAATCTGACACTATAATTAATGTATATTGAGAAATGGCTCTGGAATGTTCGCACCTGACTGAAGACAACCATGAACTTGTTAACAACACCCTGAAGAAGGAGGGAGACCTAGCTGATAACCCCAACGGTTGCATGTGATAATGGCGCAGTGAAAAAAAAGCCAGGCAGGCGACATTTTTTTCCTGAGTAATAACATTCTTTCCCCAAATATTCTAGAAGGGGTATCATTACCTCCAATCAGAATATTTGGGGAACGTGTTTGATTGCCTTGAGGGTGCATTTTGAGGGAAATGTTGCCACCTGCCGGCCATTTTCACTGGATACCACCCCAGCCACAAGCAGTGGGTGGATCCCCCCACACCCATCCCATATCCAGAGGCTGAGATGCCAACGCATGCTCCCAACTCGAACGACATTTATGACCCCTTGCAGAAAGTTGCCGAGATATAGGCGAGATGGAGGTCACATTATCTGACATGTCTAGGATGGCTACTAACCGTGAGGGAAGAAAGAATGACGAGTGGATGCGAGTGTGGGCAAAGGAAAGACGAGGTGACCACTCGCAACACTGACATGGAATTCAAGAGCCGTGTTAACCTGCACATGCTTGCTGTTGCCGTTGGCTCAGATGGGCCCGGGGAGGGTCCGTTGACTACACCACACAAGCGCATTTCAGAAATCTTGGGGAGCGTTGTAATCTGCCCTTCAAATATTGAATATGCTATAGAGCTGACAAGCCCTCACCGGAAAAGCTAAGACAAGGAAGCCTGGAGGCTGCGCGACGGGAATGCTTAGAAGGAGAGGATCACTTTGCAGAATTCCTGGAGAAAAGAAAGCTGTCCAGTGGTGCCAAGGTCCTGGAACAAGACATTAACATTAAAACAATTCTAACAAAGCCAAGGGTAATGAAATAGTTCTTCCCAGATGGGGTGAATGTTACAGCTGACCCCACACAATCTATTAGGGCCGGGAGGATAGCTCAGGGGCAACGTGCTCATCAATGAAGTAAGATGACGCAGAGCAACACAGGTTCGAATCCTGGGCCCACGCTTAGAAACCTCTTTGCTATTAAACACGTAATAAAAAAACAATCATAATTGTTTAGCAGAGCAGGAACCGGCCATAGGAAGTTTGCTGACTGGGTAGTGTTGAGGAATACCCGCAATACCCTTTTGTTTTTGTGTTCTTCATTAGTTTGGGCTATTAGGTGTAAGAATAGTGAGAAATTGCATGAGGAGGGAAACACAGCTTGTAGGTGTTATACGCGTATTTGCCCAGCAATTGACTGCCCAGGGCCATGCAAATCCCTTTGGCCATTCCTACCCAAAACACCTCCTTGTGGTAACTCTTTGAGCTTGCTTTATTCAAGCCACACCATCAAATTTTGCTCTCAAAGTGCCTGCCAGTGTTTTTGCGAAGCAGTCTTCTGAGAGTTAATGACTTAATAGGAGCAGTAAAAGCACTAGTGGTGTAATAAAATTTTCTTAATCAGGTCTGCCTTCAGCCACTCGGTTTATTATAACTATGCGTGTCCTTCACTGAAGTCCTAATAAAAACAAGCATTAGCAAAGCTAACAGCTTTGGCTTGTTTATAATTTCTAGGCATTTGCCAGGCACTGTTATTAAATGCTCAAGTGCTCGCACCATTTTGCACCTGCTACCATCAATGACCAGTTAATAGCACTATGGCAGTGCCTGGCAAGTGCCTTTCCCATGCCTGCACAAAAGACCAAACTGTTGGCATTGCCAATGCTTTTGAAAAAAATGTTTGTTCCCATTGTGTTAATTGCTAAAGCACCGTCTTCCATTGGAATGTGGGTCGATGATTAAAAAAATATATTCTACTTGGTTTTCATCCCATTGTTTTATTTCTGCCTATGAACCATTCTGCAATTGTCAATGCACTGACCCAAGATGGCTACGCCGGTCCGTTGTGGCTAAAAGTACAGTAACTGAACCGTGGGTCGTGTACTGATCTGATCCTCTGCCATGTCCTCACATGTCAGGGACCAGCATCAAGGACTACACAGGCTCTGAAGTGTGGTTGGAGATGGCGCCTGGAAACACTTGTGGATAGTCGCCATACAAATGTCCAACAGATAAATACATCCCCTTAGCTCACTCTGCTTGCTTCTGGGGCAAGGTGCATGCGACTGATGTCACTGGAAGGTGAGTGGTCTTCTATAGTGCCCTTTTGCAAATAACGTTGGCCTAGCTGGTCGTGGCTCTGTAAGAGAAAAGGGTGGGGGGGGGAGTCAGTGGAAAAGGAAGTCAGAGGCAAGGCAACTGCAGAAGCCTGTGGTGTTGATGAGTGCAAGTCAAGTAACCATTATCTGTGTATGGTATGGAGGTTCTGTATTCTGGGGAGGGGGGTGTCTACACAGGCGCGGGCTGGCCACAAAAGCAGGCCCCTGGTTGCAAAACAACAATGGGTGCAGTGGGGTTGTTGACAGAAGGGCAGGCTAGGAGTCTGTTTAGCACACAAGACCTTGTGGGTCGAACTGATGGGGAGTAAGTGAGATGTAAGATTTTGGATGTGAGGAGTTAATGAGGGATGAGAGGTGGGAGGAAGGTGTGTGTTAAGGACTCAATCACTTCCCCATTATTGGTTGTAAACTCCATCCTTGATTTGAGAGATTGCAGTATGGTACAGTGTTGTGTGGCAGGGGAGACGCAGACTGGCAGTCGGACGGGTACCCGATGAGTGATGCAGCGAAACAGGATGTATTGGAATCAGGGACGTCATTTCACCAAAATGCCCGGGGTAGCGGAAGTGACATCACATGACCCTTGACCTCAGTTGCCATCACAGGAAGTGATGTCATGTGACCCTACCCCAAAGTGATATCGCTTGGAAGCGATGGAGCATGAGCTTTCACCCCTTGACAAAACAGGAAGTGGCATTAAATAGCATTGTTCCTAAGTAAGTACACTACGAAAAATATGGTTACGATATCACTATAATGTGATGTACATTTCATACAAGAATGATAACCATATGTATCATTAAGTTCAGTGTGTGTAGACCCATATTACCAAATTACTGTGAATGCAAGCAGACTTCCATGACCAAATGATAATGATGTGTTATTAAATAGCACTTACGCGTAAGCGTTTATATAGAAAAAATATACACCCAATATCACCCAACCTGCGTTGGTACTCATTTATCGACCTCAGACGGATGAAAGGCTGAGTTGAGGCATTTAAGAACAGACTAAATCAGTGACTAACCCCCTGAAGTGTGCCTTAAATAAACCTTTAAAGAGTCTAGCAATTATTGTATAGAATTCCAGAAAGACACATTATTTGGTATTCCTATTCTTTCTTATTTAGAGTCAGTGATGAAAGTGTTAGACTTGTGGCAACCCTGTTCTTTTTTTTCCTTTTTTTTTTTAAGATGCTTGAACAAGAAAGATTACAAAATAAAAGGAATTTTAAAAAAAGGAACTTTTTTTTTCTTTTTTTTTTGGGGTAGCACGGGAGCCCTCAGAGGTCGCATTTGCTACCTCTGGCGACCCCTAAATGACGTCCCTGATTGGAATCAAATTCCAAGTAGGGTTTTGAAATTGTAGGTTAAGACAGTATGTTTTCTTAAGATAGCGATTTGTCACATATTGCGCCTGTCATCGTACGGTGTGAGGATGCGGTGGAAACGTGCTTCTTTGCGCAGTAGTTATAGCAGATTGTTATCCAATGAGTCTGTTTTTTGGGACAGGGTGGCACTGTGTTCATGTTTGAGACATAGACTTAGGGACCAGGTAGGTTCTTGTGTAGATCTGCTTTGTTGCTGTTTCTCTAATTCGGCTAGTTGAAGACCGGTGATTTGAGCTGAAGGTTTTCTTCGAGCATGCAATACTTAGATAGAGAGTTCCAAAGTTTGGTAGCCAGGAGGGAGAATGGAGAACTTCCTTGCCAACTCCTGTTGAGTGTAGGAACTTGGACCAATGTGGTGTTACTGGATATTAGGGTCCAGAAAGGGGTGTAGTGAATGATAATGGGCCCTTTCCAAGATAGATGCGATGGACAATTCTCAGCGTTTTTAAATGTATTCTTTTCATGACGGGGCGTCAATGAAGTGTGCGTATTGCTGGGGTGATGTGTTGGAACCTTTTCATCCTGAGGAGTAATCCGGCTGCTACATACATTTTGGAGTCTGTAGTTTTCCCATGAGGTATTTGTGAACTAGGTACAGGCTGTTTGTGCAGACCAGTCTTGTTAGCACTGTGTGAAGAACTGTGGCTTTAGGCGTGTGGTTGATTAACAAACACACACTCTCAATCACAAACCTCTATACCTGATTTTTTAAGTAAGGCAATAGAAAGGAAATGCTGTTCACTGGAACCAAACGCAATCCTTATTTTAAAAAATGGAGTAATTGTCAGAATGTCTAAACAGCGAATTGGGTTATACACTAGTAAATAATGTAATGTAAGACTGCCCATTCAACCCCAAACCGACAGGTCGCAGAGAGGTTCAATATGTTATGTTTTTGGGTATTTGTATAACGCCTTTCACCATTGGAATGATCTCAACGCGCTGTGGGTTGAACGCTCTCTGGACCATAGTCCAGGTCAGTGGCAAAAGTGGGGTGGTAAGTAGTGCATGTGTGCACTCAGTATGTGGGCAGCTAGACTGAATTTTGTGGTGCGTAGTTTCATTCTACGGAGCTCATGCTTGCATATGAGATTATGTGTGCAAATAGGCAGATATTTTCGTGGGGATAGCTGCGTTCTAAAGATCGTTGAGGTGTGCATTTGTGCAGATAGGCCGAAATGAATCATGTGGAATAGACACATTCTATTGTTTTTTGGTGCAGAGGAGAGAATCAGCATAGTTGTAGGTATGCATTAGTATCCGTGCAGTTGGAGAAGAGGTCCCCTGTTCCCGATTACCTTTCTGTGCTTGCCAAATTAACCTTTGCTCCGTATTATAGAGGTTTGGTGCTTTCGTTCTCCAGGAACCTCTTGGTCTAGTGGACTCAATTCTGTTTCGCCAAGCATGGTCGTGCCTCTCTCTCTAGCTTAACAATATAATCATTGTTGAGTCTGGCAGTTTCCCAAAACTGCTGTACCAGGCTATTAGCTTCCCTATCCTTTGGAGTGTTTACGTCTAGACATAGCAGAGGCTGCAAAGGGTGGTGGCCCTTCTAGTGGCAACAGTCCTAGGGGTTTACTGGGCCAAGCAATTGCAAAATCTACAGATTTCACTTTGGCGCAATGAGCAAAGACACTCAGATTCAACTAGGTTGAGTCAGATGAGGACTGCCTAGATCCAACGTTGGCACTGCAATAGATGCACCTAGAGTTAACTTTGGCACAACAGAGGACACACTCTGATTTAACGTTGGTACTTCTATATAAACACTTAGGTTAAACTTTGGTGTAGCGAGAGAGAAATGGCATAGATCTTACTTTGGCAACAGCAATACATCACATATTTCAAAGACTGCAAGAAGAGTCCCACGTGATGTAAAGTTACACGTTTCTTTTTACATTTCTTCAAGTTTATTTGTTGTATTCACCCAGTATACAGACAAAAAAGGTGTCGGAGCACGATCATAGGTTATTAAATCGCTGGAAAAACAGTGCTTAACATATAAAAATGAAACATTAATAACGTTGAGAAAAACTCTATTTAGACATTTACATTGTATGTTGTTTCACTGACATGTTTTTCCATCTAGTGGACTTTCATGGCATAAAAAGACTAGTTCCCCACACCCATTATTCTTAAACTAGTTTGCAGGCCTGTGTACATGTGCCAAAGTGCAGGTTTTTACCGACACAGTAGGAACACCATATATCTACAGATCTCTCTAGCAGTGACAACTGGCAAAGAGCTATGCACATTGGACCACTGTAACAGGTGAAGCTATGCAGCTTGGACCACTGTATATTGTAAGGCAAAAGCTCCTTCTAGCGGAGCATTCTATGCATGCTGGCAGCCTCTACTACGCATGATGGCATCTGGCCTTTTATTTTAAGTAGATTTGTTTAATGTATTATATACTTTTTTAGATGTAGGCGGCACACCCCCGAACCATTCTTCCCGTCCCCAACCCCACCCCATCTTATACCTTTACACAATCACAAACCTCATTACTACCCCTTCCCTTATCCAAACCCCCTATCTAACGCCGTACATTTAGAATGGTATCCAGACATATTTTCATTGCTTATCACTATATTAAGATGTTCTTTTCAAACAAAGTTTAAAAAACAATATTTTGCACACTATCTTTTCAATAGAGGTTTTGCCACCGATAATATGACTGGATACATCAGAGCACGTTAAAAGGTCAATTATTAATGTCATCAATATACACAAAACACTATTCTGTTAATAACACTACTTACACAATAATTCAGTTTATCTGACGGATTCACATAAGTAAATAACCAAGATTTGATCCTTACCATCAGAATACGCAGCAGCATTAACACTTGGGGATATTCTTCTTGAAAATAAGGGTAGGCAATCAAGTCTATGGATGTCCATACAAAGGCCATAGAAGTGAATGGGCAACTAGGCAGGACATGCCAAAAAGGCAAAAACACAAAACAGGGGATTGGGGGGCAAAGAAGATGGCCACTTAGTCTGCGAGCTCCGTACCCTGACGAGATCCTGTGCTGAATTAATCCTGCATTGAGCTCCATAGATCAGCTCCCCCAGTTGTACAGGCCGACGGGCCCCGTCATGAGCCCAGAGCCGGTGAAGTTTCATGCAGGTAGCGGAGAGTGGTGCGCGAAATAAATAACGGGTGAAGGCAGAGGAGTGCTCCAAGTGCATCTCAAGGAGACCCACTGGATGGAAGCTGTGAGATGCTGTAGCTCTTTGCGGCCTACCCAGAAAGCTGCGTTGGAGGAACAGAGCTGGGAGGAAAGTGCAAATGGACCTGCGCTTTGCCCGATCCTGCTTCAGCATTAGAGAGTGCTCCTGGGATGTTTGGGAGCACAACAGGTCGGTCCCGCAAGTAGTCCCTGCATTTATTATATTCTCTGCTAGGTGGCAGTACGCTCTGTGCAGAAGAGAGAAAACGTGGAGCCTGAAGTGGGTGCAATGGGGGCTGGCCTGGAAGGCTGAGAGGTGGCAAGAGGAGCAGCCACACGACCATGGAGCGCACACGCTGAGGTGCATTGCAAAATTGATAGATGTTCTCGTATGGAAACAGGAGTGAGGTAGTGTCTTTTCCTGTGTGATCTTAGGACCGAACAGAGCACAGGCCTGAGAGTGGGTCTGTGTGGGCCTGTATCTGTCCTGGCCCTGTAGCCACGGTGTAGAATCCTCATGGCGGAGGGGGGGGGGGTGCATTTCAGCACTGGTGAATTGGCCGTCGACCGCGAGAGTGCTTGCCACTGGATATAGCTCAGGAGAGAGGGCGGGCAAAGCCTGGAGACATAGAAGAGTGCAGAGAGGGGCACCATCTATGGACTAGCATTGCGAAGATCGGCTCCTGTGGTGCAGTGCATGGCATAAACCCCAGAGTGCAGCTGCAAATGCTTGGAATTTGGCAAGATATAGCAGAAGGGTTATAATCACTCTGCTCCTGCCAGTGGCATACACCACATGCGTTGCTCCACTTATATCCTTACCTGTAATACTGGTTGGCAACTACTTTATTGGTTTATAAGGTGGACCCTTCACATGAATAAAAAAGGAAACAATCCTCGAATAGTTCTTAGACATGACGAGAGGAGCTGGGGAAAAAACGTTGGCCCATGGACTCCTACAGGAGCACACCGACTAAAGACGCTGCAATGGATTGCACACTGAACAATTCCCCATTCGGTGGCCCTGCATCAATAGAACCCATCGTGGCAGCTATGCAGAATGGTTTGGCATCTGTTAATTCCAAGCTAGATGATATTGTGGCCAACATAAGCTCACTGTGGGCTAAGCTGGATAAACAAAGTAGGCGCATAACTGCGGCTGAGACATGGATCAGTAATCAAAATGACAAAGTGATTATGATCTGGCTGGGATCAGGAAAGAACTGTCATCCGTGCGGGCGAAATGTGAGGACCTTGAGTCAAGATCACATCAAAACAATGTACACATTGTTGGGGTCCCAGAGAATGCTGCCAAGGGTCCCATGGAGCAGTTTGTCGAGACTCTTTTGAAAACTTTGATGGGTGAAGCGCAGTTCTCAGCGCAATTCTTGGTGGAAAGGGGTCATCAAGTGCTTGTCCCACCCCCGGAGCCTGGTGCACAACTGTGCATGATTATTGCGAGACTGTTAAATTACACTGAGAGCGATCGCATTTTAAAGCTGGCTAGGAAGCATGCAACATTGCATTTTGAATCAAGCAAAGTTTTCATATATCCAGATTCTTCAGCTAATGTTCAGGCAGCAGGAAGATCCTACGGCCCTCTCAAGCGCCCGTTACAAGAGCACCAAATCCCTTACGCAGTTGCATTCAGCATGGGGGATGTGCTCACTTTTTCGATAATCCTGGAGAGGCCAAGGCGTACATTGAAGCCTTGATCCTGCTTCCGGTGAGAGGTGGTCTGGGTGATGGAGGGGTAGGTCGATGCCTGCCAGTGGGTCCCTTAGACTCGGGGGAGTGACCATGATGGCTCCTGTTAAGGAGCATTACTTAAGGTGTGGTAGATGTGGGCTCATTGCTCAATTGACTAAGCATTGATGAATAGAAAGTTGTTGTTCACACTGTACTCCTTGAATGTTCACATGATGATGTTCGGGGTATACACTGTCAAATTTGAGAGGATGGTGAGGATGTGGGAGAGGGGTATGCTTTGGGGTAAGTTTAAACGTTTTGGCAGACACACTGTTTTCAGACATGCTACGGATACGAGTCGGGAGATTTCATTTCTCACTTGGAATGTATAAGGTTTGAATAACCTGACTAAAGCCAGGAAGATGCTGGCGTACATAGAGTGGCACTACCCAATGTCCTCATGCTGCAAGAGACATATGCATTGGGCAACGTGCATGAGTCCTTTGCCAAACGATGGGGCAGACAAGGATATTATACTGATTACGCATCACAGTCAAGGGGGGGTACTGATCCTTATTCATTCCTCTGTCACATTGCAAGCTACGACAACCTGTATTGACCTAAGTGGACATTATGTCATTGTTTGGCGACTTGGGATGACAAAATGGTTGAACTGGTCAATGCGTACGGGCCGAGTGTGGACGACCTGGACTTTAACCATCAACTGTCTGGCATCCTTGCAAGAGCAACAGATATTCCCATTGTTTGGAGCGGGTACTTTAAAACTTCGTACATCGGTATGGACCGTTCCGCTATAACTCCTCATTCTCTTTCAGCAGCAGCTTAAGTGTTGTTGCAAATAGTATCCCATGTACAGTTCACTGATGTCTGGTGAGGATTACATCCGATAAGTAGGGAATATATTTTTTGCTCCACCGTTCATGACACCATGGCCAGAATAGATTTTTGGCTTCTCTCAACTAACTTAACGTCTGACGTGCGGAACTCTGAAATCCTCCCGGGCACACTTTTGCCATCACTCCCTAGTAAGGCTATCACTTACACTATTAATGCCACCTAAACAGCATCGTAGGTGGAGTATATCTCCAGCCTGGAGTATAACACCAGCCTGACAGCCTCCCTACGTGCCACGATATATTAATTCTTCATTAACAATGTGGGCTGTGTCCTTACACTCCACGTATGGGAAGCATTTAAAGTATTTATACATTGGGGGGGGGGCTACTGTCGTGGTCAGTGGCAGTGCTTGATTTGTATAAAAAAAAAGTGCCAGGGCCCAAATATATTCTAGCACTCCTGTGATGCTGCAGGTGGGCAATTCCCCACCACTGCTGCCACCACCCATAGCTGCTCCCCACAGTGTCAACATATTTGGGTTTACACAACAGCTTGCACCTACACATTGGGGTTGAAGGATGAACTGACTATCACAACTTCCTAATTAAAATTAGCCTGAGGCAATAAGTGCTGGGGCTGAAAAATAAGTGCCAGCGCTGAGCCCTGGCAAACACCCCCACAAATTAAGCACTGGTCAGTGAGAACACTCAAAACCCTTAGATCAGACTTGTGGGATATCGAAGATCAGCAACAGCGACTTGAAAATGAATATAGGTTGACTAAAAACAGGGCTCTGTTGGCAATGATCAAAGATAACTATGTTAAAGTTTCAGGAGCTGGCAGAGGGAAAGTTGTATTACATGTCTAAACTGGTTCTCGCTCATAGAGAGCGGGAGGCAGATAGACCTGGTAGGTCGCTAGCCCGCACTGTCAGGACGCAGAGTAATGCACAGGCAATAGTCAGAATTGCAGGGTCTGCTGGGAGTGTTCTCACCACTGATCGGGATATCAACTTGGAATTTAGAAACTACTATATTACACTATATGCTAATTCTGATATTTACTCGGAATAGAGTGTTATGCCATATTTGGACATCACTGACCTAACGTAACTCCCAGAGGAGGTGCGGATGGCACTCGACCTACATGTGTCCATCGAAGAGGCGACTGCTGCTATAACGGTGTTGGCCTCTGGTAAGGAACCTGGGCCAGATGGACTGAGTGTGGAATTCTATAAAGAATTCAAACAAACCATGGTGCCACATTTGCTTCACCTTTGGAAGGAATCACTGGCCATAGGAGTGCTTCCATCATCCTTGAAATAAGCAATTATCACTGTGTTAATAAAACCCAACAAACCATCAGATGAGGTAGCCTCATATCAGCGCCACTGTCCTTAATAAATGTAGATGCAAAAATATTTTCCAAGATCCTGGCATATAGACTCCTACCATATATGTTACTACTGGTACATCCCGATCAGTCAGGATTCATTCCGACTCGATCCACTGCTTAAAATTAGAAGCAACTCTTCAGTATTATGTCACAAATAAACTGGCCTACAGCGATTCCGGTTTGGTAAATATTTTCTCACATGTATTCAACTCTTATATTCTCATCATTTGGCAAGGGTATGCACCAATAACACATTATCCCAAGACATGTATTTGGAGAGGGGGTACTCGTCAGGGGTGCCCATTCTCTCCTCTGCTGTTTGCACTTACAATATGCCTAATATGGGCAAAACAGAGACATAGACACATACAAATAGCTGGACCGCCACAGATGATCTCATGGTATGCTGATGACACGTTACTACATGTCAGGGACCCTGAGACGAATCTTAGCCCATTATGGATGACATACATGATTTCACTAGATAGTCAGGATGCAGAGTCAACAGGACCACATCAGAGCTATTTCTCTTAACTGATGCTACCAGCCCAATACCTGATTTAATAGGGTTCAGGTGGGTTCCCACACATTTCAAATATCTTGGCATTAAGGTCTCTAGAGCGCTGCAATCAATTATACAGAATACCTGCTGCACCTCACTCTGAAGCTAAAAGTGTGGTCTGGACTCTCAATGTCAATGTATGGCCGCCTCTGCTTGCTTAAAATGATAGTACTTCCTAAATTGTTGTATTTTTTTGCATTATACCCATCTGGCCTGAAAATAGAATTTTTCTGGGGGGCGGGTGTGGCCAGAACAAGTTGGGACAAATTGGCAAAACCTTATGAACATGGGGGAACGGCTGCACCAGATTTGGGATTAGATTATTTTGTAGCCCAAGCACAATTCGCCAGATATTGGTATTCTTCTTCTTCAACTGTTGTACATCTAAAGCTAGAACGATATGGGACAGCGCCTATCAGCCTGAAATTAGTTATTGGCAGATATAGGCCCTCATTACAACTCTGGCGGTAGCCGTGCCGTTAAAAACGGCATGGCTGCCGCTGGAGTTGCATTTTTTCCGGCACCCGTGAATGGGCAAGAACCGGGTCATGCCGAGTTAGGCGGACCCGGTACTTGCCCATTTTCGGGTGCCGGAATCAAGGACCTCCTCATCCCCATTCTGCCCCAGAGGGCTGAATGGGTATGGGGACGTTGGATGCACCGGCACAACTCTGCATGTGCCGGTGCATCCGACATGCTCTGCTCACTGTGCTGTTACACCCGCCAGGAAAAACCTGGCGGGTGAAAAGGTTCCCGCGAGCAGAGCCCATAGTATGGCAGTCCGGGAAGTACGGTACCGGCATGCTAATTCCCAGACCGCCATGCTCATAATGAGGGCCATAGACTCTTGCACCTTTGATTCTGTACGAAACACGGTAAATGCTTGGTCCAGGCTCTTTCATAAGGTGGGGATAACCGTCTTATAGAACAGAAATGTTCTGCTATGGAACTTCCCTGGTATTATCCCAACATTTGATGGTCTTGGGATGACGGGCAACAATTGATGCTTGGAGTCTTATTTTCTGAGGGAAGCTTTGTATCACTATATGACTTTACAAATAAACTGGGGATTTATTATCGCACTAGAGCAGCAGTTCGAAGATTATGGCCTTCCTTCCCACTAGAACCGGAGACTCATCTGTGCATTGAAGCAATTGTAGCAGGGGGCGGGGGGTTAACCGGGCATATGGTCTCTGAGCTCTACAGTCTCATCCAGGCGAATTAGGCTCTTAAATATGGGGTGTGCTCGAAATGGAAGCATGACTTGGGAGTCGAAATCTCAGATGTGCAATGGAAGAGATGCTGTCTGTTAACAAAAGACGTGTCAATTAATGTTGGATAAAGATTGATTCAATTTAAGATTTTTAATTGTTTATATTATACTCCAGCTCAGATCTCCAAGTTTCCCCCTAGGTCCACTGATGCTTGTATGATATGTGGATCTTCACATGCACACTTTATGCATATGTTCTGGGAATGCCCCTTTGTTGCACAATTTTGGAACCAAGTAGCTGGTGTCCTAGCAGACATCACTGGGATCCCACCAACCATGCCTCTGATTAAATATCTCCTGTGGGATATTGGTATGGTCTCAATAGTTATGCAGAGGCTCTTTAATGTGGCTTGCATGATAACCAAAAAGGGTCTACTCAGATATTGGATGTCGAGTTCTTCCCCAACATGCTCCGAGTGGTTAAAGGACATTGTTTATGTAAATGAAAGGGAAGAGCAGGGCTCCAGATAAGATTTGGAAGTAGGAGTATTTTACTCCCTATTTTTTTAAGTTGGGAGTAAAATTATTTTTTGGGAGTAAAAATGAAAGTCCAATTCCCAATGGGAGTATTCTTTATAAGCGTATAAAAAGGTTTTAACTGGAAAAAGGAAATGTATTGTAATAATTATTTCTTTGCACATAGTTATTCATGCACATTAAAAGATACACGTTTACTTCTTTCGATCAGGTAGTTATAATAGTAGTTTCCTACTGTGGTGGTATGTGCACTACTGGTCCAAACATATCCATAGAGTTGTGTTGAGGAAAACAGGTGCAAATGGTTCTGTGTCCGTTTCCTATTTTAGTTGGCAGTGTTTTTACTGCCTATCTTTTGGGAGTAAAAGTGGCCGATAATCCCCTTATCTGTAGGGCTTTGGAGGAGACTTATATTGCTATGATAACCCCCATCTGTAGGTCTAAGGATATATGGAACCCATTGCGGATGTTTATTAAAGTCTGTGTAACTGTATAGATGTGCCCCACTGGTTCCCAAGTGGGGAGATGAAATGGACAATCAAATGGTGGAGCGGGACTGATGTTAACTGTTGCCACACTATTGTATATGCTGGATGCGCTGTGCTATATCAGAACACCTGCCTGTATTGTCAAGTGTGTTATTGGGATGTCTGCCATTTGTCAAAATAACGTTTTTTTTTTTTAAAGAAAAGAAATCAGGAAACACTGCTTGTTTAAAATCTCTCGTGTATAATCCAAAAGTTTATATTTGAAAATAACATTATATTGTGTCTTAGTTCCCATCAAAGAGGCTATTGAAGTCAAGGTCAATTAGGCAAAAAGTCCAACATATAAAAACGAACACAATTACTTCTCTTAAAGCACGCTGTAGTACAGAGTCAAAACATTTTGTAATGAGAAAAATAGCTATTTCTGTGTTTTCACACCTCCTAAAAGGTTATTTAAATGAATGCTCTAATGTTCACCATGTTAAACGTCAAAGCTGACTTCACTGATCTTGACATAAATAGCTTTCATTTTAAAGTTTCTAGTTGAAAATAGCTTTTAATGTATTTATTACAAGCGAAAAGGCCATGAAAGTGCCAAGAGCCAATAGGCAAAAAACGTAAACAAAATCAGAAGTAACTCCATGGCTAGCCAAAAAATGTTCTTTGTAATCAAGAGACAGTTTTCAGGTAATGTAGCATTTTTCATGCCTTCGATCCCAGCAAGGAGGCCACAGCAGTGAATGGTGAAATCGAGAAAAGGTGTCTTAAAAATCAAAATTGAAAGACCTACTGGTCTTAAACAGACTTTTTACATACAGAGTGTGTATCTTAAAATAGCCCATATTTGGGATCTTCACTCCCAAAAAAGAGAGAAGGGAATGTCAGATAAACAAAAGGTGTTAATAAATAAAACTAGCACCACCAGTGGACTTAAAACGCTCTCTAATATATATTCTGGCAAGTCTTTGGTCAAAAGAGATTGTTTGTGTCGTGACTCTCAGCGAAGAGGTCATGGGAATGAATGGCCTAATAACAAAAATGGTAAAAGTCAAAATTAGCATCAACGCTGATTTGAAAACCATCCATCGTGTATAATCCACATGTTTCTGAGTGAAAAGTGCTGTTTGTACTTTTCTTTAAAGCAAAGTGGCCTTTAAAGTGAAAGTCAAGTAGGCAAAATGTGATAACAAATCTAAAATAATTTCCTGAATCTTTTTAAAGTGCGCTTGAATATATGATCATAACGTTTTTAAGTCAAACTACAATTTTCTGTATTTACTCTAAGCAAAGAGGCGCTCAAAATGAATAGTCAAATATGGAAAATGTGTTTTAAAGTCAAAACTAACACAACCAGTGGTCTTAAAATGATCTCTAATATATAATCAAGAAGTGTCTAGGTGAAAGTGGAATTTCTTTTAAGACTTATCTCCCAGCCAAAAAAACACCACAGTTAATGCTACAAAAATCGGCAAATAGTGTTTAAAAGTCCAAATCAACATTGCTGTTGACATTGAAATTATATTGTAGGGCGGCAATAGCTGCCCTATGGTTAAGGTGACTCTGACTCCTATAGGAACCCTTTAAAATTCTATTGTTAATTTTTGTTTCGAGTGACGGATTTGATCGAAATTATGAAAGTGATTAGGGACTAGCACCCACCCCCACACTCTCTGGCTGCAAAGGTGCCATGGTCAATGACACGGTAGGTATTTGGGAGTCTTATCTATTTTGGCTGTGTATTTGCAGACTTTCTTACATTTGAGACTGTGGAGAAAAAAAGAACATTTTTTTTAAAAAGCAATACAAAACGGAGCCCCCCTACTCTAGTTTTAGATGCCCCATCCACTGTATTTTAGCCTGTGTATTCTCACCCATGCCATTATATCTTGTGCAGTTGTACCCATTAAATGTATCACCACCTAGTTTACTGTCATGTATTCTCTGCTTTCTTTATCATCTACCTTGCAACACTACATGAGCAGTCATTTACTGTATTGATCTTTTAACTTCCATTATATTACTGTCTCTTTCATCATTCATATTCCATACTCACTTTAAAAAAATCAAAGTTATCGCTGTAGCTATAGATAAAGGGGACTGACTGGTATATTGTGGATTGCGCCAAGCAACAGCAATGGCTGGGATGTTTACCCGCGGCTACCCCAAACCCATCCCGTGGGTACACCCTGCAGCCGCAGCTAGTGAGCAGCCACTGGCGCGTCATGCATTGTGTAGCCACGGCTATACAAATGTATTTAAACAATACATACATGTGTGTGGGTAGTCGTCTTGGAAAGTATTTTTTAAGATGTATTGAGTGTAGTATTTGTAAACAGTTATTGTAACATTTGTAATACTTTTTATTAATGAATAATAGATATGTGTACATACTTTAAAAAGGTAAATAAATATGCAAACAAAGTTTGTTAAAAACAGAGTTGTTTGGGACGGGGTGTGGTTGTCGGTTTTCATTTACTTTTAGTTTGAACACATGACAAATCTTCTTCCTTAGCTAATTATCTGGATTCTTATTGTCCATGATTTGTCTTACATTTTCAATGTCATTAATTCTACTTCTTTTTGAACATTAATTGATAGTTGTTTTAATTCTTTTAATGAATCCATGATTAGTTTTGTGGGTAGCTTCTTGTTTAATTTTTTGTGATACTTCCTCTGTTTGGAAATATTTTTCAACTATTGAAGATAAAATACACTTTAAGATTTGTGTGTTGGTTGCATAGACATTTAAAAGTATTTAGATAAATTATATCTGTTTGGTGACTGATATTTGATCCTTAATATTATTGTTACTCTCATTTTACATAAATATAAATAATGGACTTATAAAATCCTGAATGTTGTGTATTTTCTTCTGGTTCCTTTTCTTGGGCATATTCTTTTTTAATTTCTTCCTGTTTAGATCATTTTCCTCCAGCCATTCCATGTAGTTTTCCTGATAGAGAAAAATACTGCTGGTCACCTCAGATATTAGAATTAGAAATGGAGGAAGATTACATGAGAATAGAAGGTGGAATGTCTTGTATTTACTTTCTGATTGGTTGTTTATTGTTTGTGTGGCAGGTAGCTGCCAATAGGATGTCAACTACCTCAGATGCTGTTCAACTGTTGAACCTATCAGAGAATGTAATTTGTTTATTGATTTTTATATGTGGCAATAAAACTGTAGATCATATTGTATCATTATATTAAGAGTTTTTCTATATATATATATATATATATATATATATATATATATATATATATATATATATATGTAAAAGAATCCAAAGGCTCTTTTAAAAACCACCCAGAGAACCACCCAGAGAACCTTTTCAGTATATTGGAAAAGGAAAATAACTTTGATACCTTTTATTTAAATAGCCGTGGTTATGACAGCAGTCAATGAAACATTGCGTCCTGTAAGAGGGGTTATAGCTGCGGGTACCACTAAGCCAATGGGACGTCATGTTTTTTTGGTGGGTGCAGCCGCAGCTATAACGCAGCTATAACTATCGCCTTAGCCGTGGGTAAAGCAATACCAATTCTTCAAATCAGAAACCTTTGCAATACATGTTTTTCAATGTATGGGAAAATGTACGTGCACCCGCGGCTATGGGATGGTTCTCCCAATGTAACCGGGTTATATTTTATTTATAGCGCGCCTATACACAAGTGTTTCAAGGCGTGGGTTATAGCCGCGGTTGTGTAATTTGTATATTTAAAAAAAAGGGTTTTGTTTAATTGTGTTTCCACATGTTCTACAAAGTAGTCTTTAGAAAGAGTGGTTTGGGGTTTATTGACTGTTGTGGGTTGTTATAGGAGATATGAGGGTCATATACACCTGAGAATTAAATTGTATTTCTTAAAGTGTGTGTGTTATCTAACTAATTATGTTTTCTTTTTATTACAGATATTATTGTATGTTCCCTTTTCTATATGTAGTGAATCTATTCACAGCTTCTGTACCATAGAGATTAACTATACTCCCCCTCTTTATTCTGATTGACTTTGCACATATATGCACATGTACTCCCTTCTCCCTTTACATGGCGGCTATTTTCTTTGGGGTTCTTTCTATCTTTTTAATGGCTGCCATGGAAAGGGAGAAGAGACTATATGTAGTCCTGGGTACACTGTTTTGGGGTAGACTGAGTGCAGTATTTTAGCACATTTGTAGTACTGCGTTGGTGTTACAAAGAAACTTTGCATTACCTTCATTGGTTAGGTGTCCACCGTCATGTGTATAGAAATTGGTTATGTAGAACTGTATGTTGTTGTTTGAAATCCATAATTGGTTGTGGTCTGTCATGAATGCTGAAAAAACTTTATTAACATTTCTCTGCGATTTTTCAATTTGACCTCTTTTTGTGCTTTTGATTTTGGAAAATATAAAAGGCACCATTTTGTGCAGTTTTGTGCTTTAGATTCTAGAAGTCATTATGTACAATACTTTCATTCTTTGTGTCCAACACATCCTTTACCTGTTTTTGAACCTCATCCACAATTCCTAACTCCAATCTTCTGTATCCTAATATCTATGTACACTTTCTTTATCATCATCCACTTTAAATATCCCCATGGGAAGTAATTTATTGTATTGACACCTTTTAAGTACTATTGTATTACTACTGTCTCTTTTACCATTTATATTCCCTACCATGGCTATAAAGAAAGGGGTGTGATTGGTGTATTGAGAATCGTGCCTAGCAATAGCAACGACTTGGGACTTTACCCGTGGCGATCCATCACCCAGCCAGCACGCACAGTTGCTACCCGTGGGCAAAAGTGGTGCCCTGTGCAGCCACGGCTATATACCAGCAAGTGGCACGTCGAATGTGTGTGGGCATGTGATAGCCGCAGGTACGAGAGATGCTGGACAGTGATAAAAAAGGATTTTTTCAGTTCGTTTGATTGTTTGTGATTGGTTGTGGTTATTTGTGTAGCTGGCTGTGATAGGTTGTGGTGAAAATGTGTCATCCATTTTAGTAGTTCTATTAGTATATAGTCCTCTTTTTGTGGTATTCATTTTTGAAAATATAAAAGCCATCATTTTCTGCAATGTTCTCCTTTTGATTCCAGAACTCACAGTGTGCAGACATCAAGAGTGTGGCTTCTGTGAAAGTAAGTGTTAACAAATACCTACATATTTGAAAGTTTATTTACAGTGTTGTGTGTGTTAGTTATATTAACCACTGCTATCAGATGGTGTTCATTATAATCTTTTTCATCTGCTATGATTGTGTATCAAGTTGTTTTTTTTACAATAATATGCCCAACAATCTTTCATTTTGTTTTATATACTTTCTCTTTATGTACACAGCAATGAATTAATAATAATTCTTGGAGCTCAATATCGAAACCAAATATATTATTTATTGGTACTTTTTTTTCTTTTTCTATATTGATCTTTCAGTATTTTAGGTCGTCATCTCTTCCAACCATTCTTTCCATTATATGCACATTGATTTCTTCCATACAAGTATGCATAGTTTGAAAAAAAGAAGAAAAAAAATATTTTGTTTTTTGGAACAAACATTTTATCATACAAAACATTGTGGCATCAACAATCTGAACACTGTACTGAAAACATTCTTCTCTATTACCTTGTACTGTGATTCCTCAAAGCCCTCAGTGACAACTTATATAAAACTACACAAAAACTATCTGTAAACGTCTAAATGTTAGTACATAATGTTTTTAAATAACAGGGTCAAGTATTTTTTAATGTATTTTTTTACTTTCACTAACATGGGCCTACAAAATTACATTTGTCAATCAATGGCATTCATATACAGGTATTTAGTTGTATTCATGTTAGTGAGTTTGAACATTTATTTGATTGTATTTGTTCTAATTCTAATGCACTAGTATGCACTACTTTTAGCTGTTTTCAGTTTTCTGTGAGGAGATACAATTGATGGGTTTTAGCAAGTTTATTTTATAAATGTTCCTATTTTTTCATTTTCTTATAGCTGCATCGTTCTCAGCATCCCCGATGCACTTGCACCAGATGTTGTACAGTTAACTCCTGTGAAAGGCAAACCCATTTTCAAAACATAAGAGTGGATGGAGGTGGTTGTGGAGGAGGTATTTCTTTTCTACATTTACTGCCCTAGTGCACCTATATAACAGGTGGTTGATCAGTACTGATGTTCCTAAGCTTTGGGATGGAAAATTGTCCACTAAAAAGGACTGTTTTCAATGATGAATATAAAGTTATTTTTTTGGGTGTGGTAGATATCTCTTCTATGGAATCTCAGGTGTCCCGATTGGTCATGGGTACGGTTTCTATCTGTGTGACTGTTTTGTTTCCCATAATCTCCAAGTTTACTTAACCTACCCCATTCTCTTTTGTTTTCCAAGTTTACTTAACCTACCCCATTCACTCTATTGTAATTCCTTAGCATAATGTCCCTTGTTTGTTTCCATTTAGTTTATATATGTATGTGTATTGATTATAGTAACAGTGTGTATACTTTTATTGTACCCCTATTGTGTTAGTGAATTAATGATGGCAATGTACATTATGTTTGGAGAGAATCATTTCTCAATGGGCTAGGGCGGCATCTCCTGGGAGAAGTCAATTGCAGCACATTATTCTCATAACTGAAACATTGGGAAAAGATTTGTTTAAAATAGTGGTATAACGTCCTAGCCGTGTGTAATAACAGCCGAACCGGCAAGGCTTCTCTATAACGCAGCTAGCAGCTATAACGAGCATGTGTATGGGCATGCCACACTTTTTGCCTTTTCATTGGTTGTTGTGGTAGACATGGCTATTGTCAAAGCTGTGTCTATCGGACCATACATTTTCTGTGCAATAATCATATCTTTATGTGGATGATACAGGTCAGAATGTTATCTGTGTTTGTCATTTTATGTGCTTAGGAGTTCCCTTGTCTTATTTGAAGTTTTGAAGGTTGGGTTAGTTTGATTTTCAGTTTGTAGAAAATGTACGTGCAGCCGCGGCTACAAAGCCATTTTTGTACCGTGTTGAATAGCCACGGCTACTAGAGATGCTGGGCAGGGTTTTTGCATGTGTTTTGGTGTTTGTAATTGGCTCGTGTTAATGTTGTAAATGAGTACTTCCTTGTGATATGTTGCAGCGAATATGTGTCAGCCATTTTATTCATTTTCTTACAATATAGTCCTCTTTTTCTGCTCTCGATTTTGGAAAGTATAAAACCCACCATTTTGTCTAATTTTCTCATTTTGACTGCACAACACACACTGTGCTCCTGGTGCAGTTCATGTTACCTGTGAAAAAATATTATTGTCATTTATCAGTTGTTTGTCATTGTTTTGTTGAAAGGTTTATCTGATAATATGCTGATAATGGGGCTTTGTGATTTTTCTGTATCTTACTGTATTTGTTAACAATGACGTTGTACGACTGTGTATGTAGAAAATGGGTGGGAACAATTGTTGGAAGTTGTTTATTGGGAAAGAAAATGTATTTTAGTGAGTTGCATGATATAGAATCATTAAGTATACTTCCTGCGCTGAGAATAAAAGAATTATTTTAGAAATGTGATTTTATTTACAATGTTTTATAATCGCGTATGGTGTTTATTAAAGAGTCTTTTGGGGCGATCTGAAAATGTGTCTGCTTTAAAAAATTGTTTATGCTGGAGTATGTTACTGTATGGTTATCTATAAGAAAATATATTATTTGTTTTGTGAAAATATATTTGATTGGTTCTATTTTTAAAGAGACACTCATAAAGAATAGAGGAATGATATTAGTTGTGCAAAATCCTATTATGTACAAAAGAAATAGAATGTTTTTTCTGGTGCTAATTGCCCCAATAAATACAGGCGCAATATTGGCTTCAGCAATGCAATTTCAATCCACAATTAATATTTGAAGTATGGGTTTGTTGCAGTTACTCTTTTTATGAGTTTTATTCAGTTTTTATTTTTGTTAAATAAGGAGATATAAATAAGTGGCACTGAAAAATATGTATTTGTAGTGGCAGCAATTACTTTGGTGTTCCAAAATAACTCTTCTGTAACCATGTACGGTGTGATCTCACACCATGGTGCAGTTATCATATTTCAAACACATTACTTTGCAGACATGCAGATTAGGTATAGGTAGGATGGGAGGAGGTTGGGTGGAGGTGGCTGGAACAGAGGAAGTAATAGAAGTGGAAGAGTGTGACACACACATGCTTTTATCCATTAGATACCTGTGCGAAGACTAAAGGCCATGGCTTTGTACATTTTGATGGAAATTATCCATCCTATAGTGTTCCTCCATATTTTTTATAATGGAATCGGATGAGGTGCTTAATAAAATTAGAGGTTGCAAAAGTCTGGGATGGTTTATTGGAAGCTTCCAACTACAACAGTTTACAATAAGAAACACACTGAACTTCTTTAATGTTCTTCTTACTCTACTGCTGCTTGACACAGAAATACTGCAAGCTGTTAATGACAGTTTTCTGGGCACTGTAAGTGATTTCAATCCGGCACTTCAACCAAGTCAACGCCTAGCGTGGGATGCATAACTGAAAGCCTTAATTATTTATTTGTGTGTATAAGTTATTTTATTCTGAACGATGTGCCACTAATATCAGGCCCCTCTCTTGGAACCCCCGCGGTCACACTGAACCAAGAAGCAGGCTGGTTAAAATATTTATTTATGTATTTCACAATGTAATCACGCTATTTTTAATGCAATAATCACCAATGGGATGATGACACACTAAGCAATCTCTTTCATCATGAGGAGCAATAATGAGCAAAACAATGCAGCAGAGTAATAATACTTTTGTGGGTGTGTTTTCAAATCAAAGGGCAATGTGGTTACTATTTCCCCCTGCACACCCATCAATCCCCCCAATATGCAATATAAAGAGATAGGAAGAGAGAGAGAGCACAGGTTTCAGGAATGCAAACTTCAAGCAAATATCAAACCCAATTACCCCCCAGCAACACAAGTGAGAAACAGGAATGATTGGCAAACTGTCAAAATGGTTTTAAAAGTTGGCTTTAAATGGAAGAGGTAAAACACTAAAAATGGGCTTAAATCACTGAAATTGTTGAAATACTAATGGGAGCCGCTTTGTATGGTTGCAAACAAACATTAGCAATGATTTGAGAGTAATGAGCAATGGGAAAATTTAATTTTGAGGTCGGGTGCAATGAAAAGCTATTTTACACGTCACAGATTTTGCGAAAACAAAAATTTGTGGCAAACTTTTCCACAAGCGGTAAGCGCGATCGCGGAAGAACTATAAGGAGTTGGGATACGGGTTTGGGTTCTTTAGAAAGCTAAATTTAGTTTCTAGCATGAAAATTGAAGAAGTTATGGACGTTTTCGTAGAGGTCGTTTTTTCAGATAGAGGCAAATTGTAAAATAAGGATGCGCTTTTAAAAAGACAAAAAGAGGATTGCTTTACACTAGAGATGGACTATGAAGAAGCAAACTACACGACAGCACAGCCACCAGCCCAGGACTTCTCTGGATGGTTTTGCCTGCCGAGACGCTCGCCTTCTCCAGATGAAATATATCAGCGCAAAGATTGGTTTAACAATATTATTACAGAAGATAATAGGGATGAGATGGAGAGTTTAGGCAGTTCAAAAATACTCTAACAATGCAGTTCTGGATAGAATAGAGAATGGGTTTGGATAGGGATGACTATGGACAGTACACAGGCTAGTGACAGTCCTATAGTAAGGATACTCACTACATAGGTTTGGATGGAACCGTCAGGGATCTGGTCAGGGATTTCTTTCTGGGACAGACTGCGGGGAACACCAGACTGGGCTGGATCTGCGATGGCACAGCACACTGGACTGGATCTGCAATGGCTCTCCGGTCACAGCACAGCACGGCACAAAATTGGGTTTAATCCACCCTTCTGGTTATGAAGATAATTCTTTGGCATGCAAGCAGTGACAGCACAGCCTGGCTGCTTCTTTGGTTTCCCCTTTTAGTTTGTGGGATAGGTTCTGGAAGTTAAGGCCCAGCTGAAAGTGGTTCAGCTAGCAATGAGTCTTTCTGCTTGCAAAGTTTCTGGAGTCTGGAATATGGATAGTTCTCCTGCAGAGTGCTCTTCCAGCAATCGGGATGGTGGGTGGATCTGTGTGTTTTCTAAGTCATCAGCTGTCTCTATTTATGCATGTGGTAAAGGGGTGGGTAAGCTGAATTATCCTAAGCGCACACCCTAGGTAGACTATTGGCTAGAATCCGCTCTCTCCCTTGATTGGAGGAGAAAAGAGTGTCATCATGATGATGTGGGTTTTATGTGGTAGGGAATCCCCCCCTCGGGTATTGAACATGAAATCTATTTTTCATATAATACATATTTACAATTTTACAAACTTTATAACAATAGCATATCTAGATCACATATTTTGTCGAGCAAATATTCTTCCAAGTCCTGTCATTGTAAGATCTTGTCTCTGGATTTGACAGAATTTTGCACTTTTTGTCTGGGACACAATATCCACTTTGTCCAAAATTTGTACACATGTGCCCATTGCATATGAGCATAAGCGTGTGAAGTTTCATGCTTCTGACATAAATACATTTGCTATAAAACCACAATTTCTACAGTTATGTCTCAGAACAAAGCACAGAGTTCTCGGTCCTCTTAAAATGTGCAGCAAAAATGTAGGTTCAGAAGTCCGGGGTTTGTATATTTTTTTACACTTATCCACAGTAAATTATCCGTCTTATTAGAAATCTGTTTTTTGTCCATTTGTGAATCAACAAAATTGTCTGCCCCCGCCTCCATTTTCCTTCTGGCAGGTCTGAAGCAATCTGCCCCCTTCCTTCTGGGAGAGGCCACTGTTGACACTTCCCAATCTGCATATCCTTTCAGCCAAGGAAGGTCCATTGTCCCCTTTAGCTGCAGCAGCCCAAATCTCCTCCTTTGATCTACTCCTCACAGAGGTGTGAGTTCCTGGCCTTGGTGGGAAGCAAGAGGGAGATGCCTTTTGTTGGGGGAAAGCTGGGGAACTGGTTTGGTGGCTTTGAGTTCAGCTTAAATTCAATTTCTTACATTTTTCTTGGTTTAAAACAAAACTTGCAATTTTCAAACAAGCAGCTAGAACTCTTATTCCAGCTTCTAAACCTTGGAAATTAAATAGTCACAACCTAGGTTCATCTTAATAACAGGTCACTTAGTTTCTAGACATTTGATTTCACCTGCACAAGTTTAAACTTCTGATGCAAATTACTGACAGCTGTCATGCAGGCGGCCGCTGGTACTGCGCCCATATTTTGACAGATTTTCACAGGCAAGCACACTTTTTACTGTGGATATTTTGATGATAGACTCCGGTTTTCATGACTTTGTATGTTCATAATGATTTCTTAAATGAAGTGACGGGTAACCCCCGGCAATGATATTGGATGTTTTGTGGTGTTCTGGACCGGTATTTTGTATTTTCAGCAACCAAGAAAAAGGGATTTAAAAGCAATTTCCGGGTTTCTTTCAGCAAGCACTGCTTTTCATCTGTGCTCCATTTTTACATGTTGGGCAGCCCAATGACATGTTTCAGAAGTGTGGTCTCCATTCCACCACTGACGACATGCATGGTAGATTTGGCAGCCATCTTTTCATGTTGCAAAGCGCAATTTTCATAGGGTTTGGCGTGCATGGGGTTTTCGCTGCCATTTTTGATGATTCTTGCACCAGCACACAGTGATGCCGCAGGGCAGAGCAGAGTGGGTTAAAACATCACACAGCACACTGGTTCTTCCATGTAGTTAAGGTTAATATTTAGCATACACATGCACATCTTCATAACTTTCTTTCATTGCGTTTTCCTCTCTGTGCTGAGCAGATTTCCTGTAAGGTTTGAGCAAGTGATTCGTAAATTCCCCAAGAAAGTGACAATGTCCAATGCAACTTAGACATATCCCTGGTGTATATTTTACTCATGTGCTGAAATATGTCAGCAGGATATCTAGTCAAAGATGTTTAAGCTAGTGATTTATTTACAAATCAAACAAAACAGAACAAGTAACATATGTTTATTTTTCACCACACTGGTGTTACTTAAATAGTGTGCGGACAAAGTCTCAAAGAATGAATAAAAATGAACATTTATTTTAGAGTGTTCCTTGATGAACGATTTGCCAGATAATTTGCCCTTGGCTACTGCTGCCTTCGATATGCCTAGTTTGATCAGTTTGGGATCAGTTTATGCTATGATGGTCCTTTTTCTTTCTGTTGTGTTTGTACTGTTGGCATAGGCATATGGCTTTCGGGGCCCATTTCATCAGAACAATAGGGTGTATGCTCCCACCTTTTCTCTTTCACTTTATCAGCCAGAAAGAGTATCTTTGTAATTGGTCACAACACATCTGGTAATTTATCTTAGCATGATTTCCAAGATGCAATAAGCCGTTTCTTGATGTGTTTAGTATACTTGCCCACGCAGGTGAACATCCTTTTGTCTATTTCAGGTGTTTCAGCAATTGCTTCAGGCAGATGTGGTCTGGGACACTCAGTCCGTAATTTGTTTCTGGCTTTTTTGGCCAGTGGTGTTCTGAAATTCCTCATCAGGTACACCATTATTTTCGCTGGTGGATCCTATTCTGATGACCAGGGATGAATGAGAGTGTCTGGGTCCATTCTCCTTCTGATTTTACTCAATATTTCATTTATTGAGAGCTCTTTTGTCTTTATCTTCACTGGAAGATGATAGCGTTTCCGCCTCCTCTTCACTGGACTGCTCCTGCCAGCCGTTGTTTTCCTCAAACAAGCTGGGTGAGGATAGTTTTGGCCATCTGCTTTCTTTTTACCTTGACCTCAGTGATATTCTCATGCCACTTTGCTCCTTCCGTGGCATACCCGGAGGTGTGTGGCCATGATGTGCCCTCCGGGCTTTCTTTCTTCCCCCTTTTCTCTTCCAGGCTCATCTGTACTTCTGATCTCGTCCATAACTTGAGAACTTTTACGAGTTCTACATGAGGGATAGATGCTGTGAACTATGTCTCAAAGTTGCACCTAATGCTTTCTGGATGGTCTGCCCCATAGTATGGTATGTCCCAGGAGGATAGCTCAGCGGCAGCCCGCTCGACTTGAAAACAAGATGACACGGAGCAACACAGGTTCGATCCCTGGGTCCGCGCTTAGAAACCTCTGGGTATTAAGCGCGTTATAAATAACCTATCATATCATATCATAGGTGCTGTAGCCTTTTTTGGCTTACATGTGGTCTTACCTCTTCACTGGAGCTGTGAGCGGTGGTTGTGCAGAAACAACCTCCACCCATTAAAGGTGCTGCCAGCAACAGCGATAGGGCATAATTATGAGTTTGGGGTTCCGTAAATAAGGGTGCCGGTAGCAACGTACCAGCACTCTTTTCAGAGCGCCAAACTAAGAGTTTGCCGGTAGGGGCACAGAACTCCCGGAAGGCCTGACCTGCCGGGAGTTAAGGCCCCTAATGGCAGTGTTTTCACTGAAGCCCCGGCACCGTTAACAGTGCTGGTGCTCAATGACCCCATTACCGTGGAGTCCTACAGGACTCCACAGGAATGTGGATTTACTGTTTCTGCCGCCTGCCATAATATCCTGGTGGCACTGGGAAGTCAGGCGGCGGAAACAGTGCAACAGGGTTGCTGGTAACCCACCGCCTACCAGCAGGTTTTACCAGCATCCCCGTAATGAGGCCTAGAGTCTTGAAACACCTGCATGACTGGAGCACTCCATTCGAGGAGTCATCAGAAATGCTAGAGAGGTTCAGAGAGGATGCTTTTGATTAAGTGTCTACAGATGTGCTGCTCCTATCTTCAGCAGTACCACTTGGATGAGTGAGAGGCCTTCCCAGGATCTTTTCTTTCTGATGCAATGCATCTGCCGAAAGTCTTCAAACAGTTTCATGCCGGGGTACTAATAGTGTCTTTACTCGGTTGTAAGACACTCTGGCATTTCGAAACTGAAAAAAAAGATGCTCGCCATGGAATGGCATATGACGTCCATTCACCCTCTCGATGGCGGCCATGGGAAAAAAACACTAAACAAAGAAGATGGGTGCCATGGAATGGGAGAAGGGAGTACATGTAGTCTGTTCTCTCTTTCCATGGTACCCACTCGCAGCACGAACACCAAGGGACGTAGAAGTGACCGGTGCCTTGTCAGGCTACTAAGGACCCAGTCAGAGCCAATTAGATTGTTTGTAACAATCCGATTATCCCTTTTCGAGTAGTAATTTTACTTTAAACTGCCTACTTGGATAACATTAGAAAAATTAACACATTCAAGATATAGTGGGAAAGCAAAACTGTTCCATGATCCGATTATCTGTTGAATACAGGCGTGGAGTCGCGTAGCCGCCTCAACACAGCTTTCAAAGGGATTGGGCCTTTCCTCGACGCAACTATGGCCACGACCAGGCATGTCTTTTTGTTGATTTAGGCGGTTGTTCAAAAATGTAGGTGCGAACATGTCATTGCACTTGGCCGTACCCGCACGTACGAAAAAAACATTCTGGTTCTCTAAATTGCGCACCTGCGGTAATACCCCTCTCCCAAGACCCTTTTTACTGTTTTCTGTCATTGCTTTTTGTCTCTTGGTGGGTGAACTTCTTTGTAAGCCTTCAGGAACTTTTAAAAGCAGTACCTTGATTTATCCATTCCTTTTTTACCTTTCTTCTTCCTACACCTTTGTCCTCTGTCTTGTGCTTTGTAGTTTGTCATTATTTGTTATTTTAGCTTGTTTTTTTTTTTTAAAGTTTTTTATATTAAGTGGCAGAGTCCTTTTTGTGTTGTGTATTTTATATTTTTCCTCCACGGTCCTGCATTTCAAAATGACTACGATCAGCAGTGATGATGAGGTGGTGTGGGTGGATTCATATTGTTTCAGTGAGTCTCAGTATCTCTCCTCTATGATGTTAATGATGTTACTCTGCTCTTGTCAAATTTCACTTATAGCTCTATGATGTCCAGTGGTGTGTGCAGACATCCGTCCACCCTCTCGGTGCGAGGGTACATTCGATACGGTTGTCTGAGTGAATATCGTCTCTCATACACTCGATGCAATATTGGGATGATACCTGGTGTTCCACATAGGGCTTTCCTCCTACCGTTCCAGTATGAAGGAGGTGAGGGGGTGGGAGTTAGGGATAACATATCCACCTGCTCCTCCACAGGGCATTGAAATTGACTGAGGCGGGAAAATAAAGTCTCCCAGTGGACAAGGTGCAGGACTTCAGGAAGGCAGTATCTGCCTGCCTGAGGGCTAAGAAGGCGACTTTAGGGCAACTAGAGTCTGGTGGGACAGCTTCATTTTGCACTCAGAATTATTCCTATGGGGAGACCATTCTCTCAGCCAATCACAGAGTCTATGTCAGGTCTGACAAAAACAAATCAACACACCAGGTTGTCAAAAGAGCAGAAGCAGGACCTGGTGATTTGGGACAGTTTTTTGTGGGATTTTAATGGCGTACAGGTCAGGCCAAGGGAAATTGAGAACAACGGCCAGTTGGGCTTGTTCAAGGATGCAGCTGGGAGCTTGAGATTCGGGCAATCTTGGGCAACAAATGGTGCGGACAGCGGTGGCCAGGCAGCTGGAAAATGAAAGACTGTGCAAAAACATAACGTTTTGGGAACTATTTCCAATCACAGTAGCATTAACTATTTGGGGGAAAGGGTTGAGGGGTAGAAATGTAGTTTTTTGGTCACACAGCATGTCGGTGGTCTGCTCAATCAACAGCCAGAGGGCAGCATCCCCAATGGTACTGATGTTGCTGAATGGATCGGTGTTGCTGTGTGTAAAGGGCAATATGCGCTTTCAGTCGAAACATGTACCAGGTGTCCTTAACAATGTGGATGCTTTGTCCCGTTTTAAACTACAGGAGTTCCAGTGATGGTTACCAGGGGTGGAGCTAGCAATGTCATAATTCCCTGAGATACTATGGGAATTAGGTGCCCAGAGTTAGCATCTTTGATAGAGGTTCCAGTGTCAAAGAAGACAAAAAGGGCATACGAAAGAGCATTTGGGGAATTCAGGGAATGTTTTGAGGGACAGGGTCTGGAAGACATTTCCCATAGAAATACAATGAGGAAATTCCTGGTTCAACTGCATACAGAGGGCATAACAATGGGGGTGGCCAGAAAAAAGATGGATGCCATTGGGTTTTTCACAGGATTACAATGAAGGTCCCCACCATCCGCCGATTTTGCCATGAAGAAGCCATTATCTGGCTGGAAGAGGGTGGTGGTACCAGGCGCGGGGGATAGCATGAGGCCATTAGACCCAGATAAATTAACAGCAATAGTACGGCTACGGGGGGATCTGCAGAGATGACTAGGAGATTGCATTGTTCCAGGCAGTCTTTGTCACAGCATTGTTTGGTGCTTTCAGTATAGGAGAGGTTGAGGGGGGGGGGGGTCCACAACTGACTTTGTGGGAGGGTCGTTCAGGGACGACCTGTAATTTGAAGGAGGGGTCCTGGCCCACATATGGTTGAGGAAGTCAAAAACGGACCAGGAGGGAAAAGGGGCCAGAGTGACAATGACGGTACATACCATGGTAGACATCTGCCCAGTGGAGAGGATACGGATATATTTGGGGTTCAGGGGGGACCAGGTTGTTATTACATAGGGACGGATCTTGCCTAACCAAGTACCAGTTCAGGAAGATTTTTGAAAAAACATTGGAAAAAGCACGGTTCGGGGGGGGGGGGGTGGTTGCCCCACTCTTTCAGAATTGGGGCAGCCACCACAGCCGCAGGCTGCGGATACAGTGAAGGACAGAATAAGGCAATGGGGTGGTGGAAATCTCACACAGAATGTAAATAACGTAGTGGAATACCATGAGGTGACTAACATGCTGTTCTTTGTATCATTTTTTTAGGAAAGAGATGGTGAAACCAGTGATGTGGGTCGTAAGACACTCTTTCACACAAAGATGGAACAGAGAGTGCGAGAATGACCAGGGTTGCTGTCGGACATGGCTGCCTTTGATATGCACAGGATTTATTGCGGGGGTTGCAAGTGTGTCAGGTGCCTTCTTTGGTGGAAGGACAAATAAGGAGGGGACTGCTGAACCCTGTGTTGTTGATTTTGCACATTGGTGGTAATGACCTGATGAGATTGGGAAGGTAGGACCTGATCAGGCACTTGTTATCTTTGTTTACCCGGTTTGGACTGGCCTGCCCAGTGGCATTGCTCGCCTGGTCTCAGATCACGCCTAGATTGAACTGGGGGTGCCCGGGCCCGGCACACACATTGAACATATCGGCATGCAAATTGAATAATGAACTTGCTCGGATGGCCATTTGCCACTGACACTTTCAAGTCATAAAGCGGTCTGATCAGAGGCCCAGGACTTGTCACCAAGACGGGGTGCCTTTATCCCAGACATGATAAGAACATTGGTATGTTTTGCGGGGGTCATGAACCGGTGGGTCTGGGCCCCTGTGGCAGGTGTGGGCGGACCATTGGAGAAGAGTCAGGCGGATGCCTGTTAGAACCAGCCCCCCAGCTGGGGGTCAGGGGGCAGGTTTGCGGACTCTAGGCGTGGTGGGTGGGGCAGCAGCGCCAGTTTGGGCTCAAATAGTGCCCCTGGGGACGGGGAGAGTACAGATCTCTGCCTCATCCTGCCAGTGATTGTCACCGCCGGTCCTGCACCACCCGCCTTGAGCCCTCTGTCCCACCCACCCTTCTTTTAGGAGGGGGTTGAGAGGGGTGCAGGTGTGGGAGCACCGTGGGGACAACGAGATCCCTTTCCGGGGGACTATGGAGCTGGAATGAGGCTCAGTGACCCAAGGGAGGGTCCTGGTGGGGGAGGGGGCCAGTGGGACCAGGGGGGCAGCTGGGCCCAGTAAGAAAGGGAGCTGCCTCCCGGTAACGCCTCCCGAGAAGGGCATGGTGGGGAGAGGATAGGGCCTTACCACCATGCAGCGGCGGGCGGGGCGGAGAGCCATGGTCCGCCTGAACCACTTGCCAGTAGGATCATTAATAATTAATAACTGTGTATTGGAGAAATGTCACATTTTTGGAGTGCATTTTTGTTTGCTGTGAAATTAAAATGTGGCCAGATTGGCATTAACAAAAGGTACGTATGTTCACTCTTCACCTGAGCATGCCCCCCTGCTCAGCCCACAGGACTCTAGCACATACCCGCCTACATTTGAAAATCAAAATTCCTGAGAGTTAGGCCCTGCCCACAGACACACAAGACTCCGCCCATTTGCACGCAGCTCCGCCCACACGCCCCGGCCACCTGTCAAAAAGGTAAACTGTTGTTGTAGCCTTCAGTTTGCTTACTATAACATTGGAAATAATTCATTCAATGCTATAGTTAGCTAAATGAAGGCGGCGTTGGCGCCGAAATAATAGTGCTTTCAATCCATGTCATTGGATTGAAAGAACTATTATTGCGGCGGCGCCGCCTTCAGTTTGCTTACTGTAGCATTGAATGAATGATTTTTAGTGCTATTGTAAGCAAAATGAAGGTGGCGGCGATGCCGAAATAATGCTGCTTTCAATCCATGAAAGTGGATTGAAAGCAGCATTATTTCAGCAGAGCCGCCGCCTTCATGTCTTGACTGGACGGGACCCAGACTCCATCCTGGCTGCCCGAGCCTCAGACACCTCATGGCACCGCCCCAGCTCAAGGATGCGGGGCAACGTGGTACCCGGCTCTCTTAGGGCCTGCCGTTTGAGCTTGCCAGAGGAGCACGCCTGGATGAGCATTGTTCTTATCATGTCCTCTTCATCGCCCCACGCACATGCCAGCGACAGGTGCTTTAGGCGGCCATAAAAAGTGTCCAAAGTCTCATCTTCCTTTTGTCTTGCAGATAGCATAACAAATCATTCGTAGTCCGAGTTGGCAAGAGGCAGAAAATGAGCCTGGAGTGCTGTCTTTGCCGCCGCGTAGGAGCCGTCCTCTGTTTGAAGCGACTCAAATATCTCCAGACCCGAGGTCCCGCCGAATATAACATGGTCATCAGCATGCTGTCAACATCCGTCACCTGTGCGGCCCTGAAATACATGTCGTGGCGGTCAACCCCACCTTTTCCATCTGGGCCCCCCGGCTGGATGGCGGACCCGAGACATCAAATTCAGGAATGGGCTGTAGAGCCGCTGGGGCTCGTGCTTGGGCCATGACGGGAGGTAGTGGCTGAACAACCGGTTGTACCGCTGGTGGCGCCTGAGGCAATGGAGCCTGACTTCCTGCTTGGGCCTGAGGAGGCTGCTGTTGAGCTGCTGGTTGCCCGCATCCTGAGGAGGCTGCTGTTGAGCTGCTGGTTGCCCACCATCCTGATCACCAGGCCCGTTCATGGGCTTGAGCGCACAGGCACCCCCAGCGTGGATATTGGTGGCCGCAACTCACTCCCACCACCACAACGCAGTTCTCACACACACCCAGGCAAATGAAATGTCCAACCTGGTAACAAGGATGATGATGGCGGAGTATCCACCTCCCCAGACTGTCTCATGCACAGACAGAGCAGCTGGACATGATGATGAAAAGGATGAAGAATATGGAAAAGTCCCCAGCTGCAGCAGTCTACAATGATAATGAAGAGGATGATGAAGAATGAATCTCCAGCTGCAGCAGCGCTGTGTGGGCACAGATGCTCCCTTAAATTGAGCCAAAGGAGAATTTGGGCTATGCAGGCCCAGCCACTGCAGCCCTCCTCCTCGCTGTCACTCGACGTAGGAGGCCCAAAAATCAAAATAAAATCGAAAAATGGGCACGCAGGGCACTGCTTGCTCACAGTTTGTCCAAAAATGTGGCCTGGATGCCACTCACTGTGCAAACCGGAGCCCGGTGAGTTTCCACGGCCGAAATTCAAAATGGCCACCTGCCGCGTGGTGAATGCACGGCCTACGGCATGAAACGAAAACCTCAACAATCTCCGCTTCAAGAAGAAAAAGTGATGTGACTTTCAACGCCGGGCCCAGGAATCCCACCGACCTCGTCGCCACTGTTGGGGGTTTGTCCTGACACCCACTCGCGATGCCCGTAAGCCCCCCAACAGGTACAGACACACACACACACACACACGTCTGTACTGTTCGGGCATCCCGGTCGCACTGTCGCGGCCGGGAACGCCCCGTTTATTTATACTACAGGCGGCGGCGTGCAACGTCACGCCACCGCTTGCGCGTCCCTTCAAGGGGCAGCGCCACACAAGGGACTTTTCCGGAGACCCAGAGAAATGCTTAAAATTCCAGAGTCTCCTGAAAAATCCGGAAGTTAGGCGGGTATGCTCTAGCACTTCCAGCCTGCAATCTTTAAAACCAGGTTTTTCATCTGCATTAACCACTAGCACACTAGAAACCACTCCACTCCCGCTTGCACCATGCAAGACCACTTTAAATTACTCTATATTCTCTGAGACCATTGGCAAATGTTTACTGTTCAACTCTGCATGAATGGAAATATAGAACTGCATTTACTGTAATGGCCTTCTTTCACTGTACAGCTATTTGTAATGCCCCGCCGCCAACGTGTGCTATTAATACTTGAGTTTAGGTGTGCGTCTTTTATTCTCAAATGCAAATCATTTCATGAATACATAAAATCGCGAAATGAACAAACAAGTAAACGGTGGCACTTTATTCTAAGACCAGGGTTCATTTGTTTGCTTTCATGGAAGTGGTCACGGGTGGTGTGCTCTGAAGAGAAATCTGCTGCGCAGTAAAATTTAAAAGACCCTTAAATTGCTTCCGCTGTAGCATATCTGGGATTCGGTACCTATTCCTTGTCACATACAAAAGCACTTTCCAATCGCATGGTTGGGTGGATGATTGAACACAAAAGCAGCAATTCACCCGCGACCCAAGAAAATCGATGCCAACAAAACGTTGCCACAGAGCACATTCCCATCTGCAATCCGCCTCGCGCCTCATGGGGTTTCCTCTTATTTACTCTAGTTAAAACACCTGGCCTGCTGTAGTTTTATGGCCCACTAAAAACACTTGGCACGCAGTTGCTGGAGATCAGCTTTTGAGCTCCGTTGGTGTTTCAAACGCTTCATTGTAAACGGGCCAAAATAATATCTTGTGTAGGCTCCCTAGGGGGTGTTTTGGCAAACAGTCAAATTGGTGATCAAAGCGCAGGTAACGGCTAAATGAAAAGGAAAGAGTAGCACTTACATGACGTGAGAACTGATGAAATGGAAAAAGCAGACATGGGTACATACAAAGAAATAAATGACTATTCCGCAAAAGAGAACCAAATGAGTCCAAATAAAAATGATATGCGGTATTCAACCGTGTTTTCTGGCCCGCATCTAAAAGAGACCACCCAGGAAACGTTGCCTTGAAAAAGCCGTCTACTGTGCCGAAAAAGGCCCATATCATCCCGGAAGCAGAACGTCACGGGACAAGGGGGAGCAGTTAAGTGTGTGAAGGGCCCCGGGGTGGCTGGGCGTGTGTTGGGGAGGCATGCATGCCAACATTCTGTGACCAAAAATCCGTGGGAATCTTAACGTTGCAGAAATAGTAATTAGCATAGTGATGACATACAGGAAATGATGTCACATCAACTTGGCACAAGGAAATGACAGGACATGGCAGCAAAGGAAATTATGTCATGAGAACTTTGACCTTATGATATTACTTCACTTGATATATGGCCTTAAAGAGATCACAGGAAAGGACTGCTTGTCCTCTGGGCCATCACGAGAAAGAAATTTACCAAATGAGTGACCTTTGAGCACTGTGAGAAGCCAATTCCTCATTAACACATATTTTCCTCTTCAAACATACAATGAGGTGATAACACTTCTGTATAACCTAGGGAAGTGATGGCCTTAAGGACTCCTGAAAATGCAGCTTGTAAGGTGAGCACTGCAAAGCGCAAATTTAAAGCCTCCGACCGAAAGTAATATAGAAAGAAATATTTTGCTGTGTCATCAGACTGCTGACGGGCAACATGGAGCAGTTGATGGGGTCCCCCTGAGGCTAATGGCCCCTTTCAACTGAAAGAGTGGAAAGGCTTAGATGCTGTGCCTACCCTTGACACATCAATTGTCAAATATTTAATATAATTAACTAATTTACCTGTCTCCGAGATTGGAGATGTTTGCAGCTTTGTGTATACAGCACAGTGACAGACACTGGGAAGTTCAGAAGAATTTCGGTCTGCAGTGAGACAGAGTACTGGCTCAGAGCTCTGAATAAACAGTATCCATGGATGAGCTCAGGCAGGCAGCTCTGAGAGACACATGATGTGTGTGGCTGGGCCCACAACTGTATTCTATATGAAACAATTTTAAGAATTTTTTAAAAAGAAAGATTCATTATTATTCTGCCCTGGAGCTGGGAGCAATTGCATTAAAAAATAGTTTAGAATCAAATAGTAAAGCATGTGTTTCATTATTGCAACTCTCTCATTTTAGTTTTCTAGTCTGTTTTTCTTAAAGGGAAAAAAACATGCACACTGCCATGTCCACCTCTTACCTGCTGAGCTAGGCAAAAGGAGAGAGCATGGGAAAAGCGTCAGAGGGAGCTTCACAATAGCGAGAGTCACACTGAACAAACACCACAATACGGCAAGTTCTGAGTAAAAAATAACAGGAGTTGAAAGCAAAAAGGCTGCATCTGACATTACGTTAACCAGTTGGTACCTGTATTATTTTTAGACTTATTGTTAAAAACATTAGGTTTTGTGGCACCATCGTTATATCGCTTTCTCTGTCTCAAGACAAAAATGTCCATTTCAAATGCTTTTTGAAGCATTTGTCCCAAAACGTAAGCATTCCTCAAGTGACTGGGCAATTTCACTTTTACATTTTTTATTTTTTTGGGGGGCTGGAAGTTTACACCGTGAATGTAAATGTCAGAATTCCAACATTGTAGCAGTGAAGATATTCTTGCCAGCAGGTAATTATAACAGCTATAAGAACGCGCTGGCAGGGATTGTGACCCGCATTGGGAACAATAGCCCATGAGTTTAACTCGCCCCCAATACTCCCTCTCATCTAATTTCTCAGGCAGTCCAATGCGGCCACCCTACCTTCAAAACCGCCGCTGATATTCATGAGATGAAATCAAGAGTTTGCATGCTGTATTTTGGCACATGGTAACCGATGACCTTTGTCAAAACATTCCCAGTAATATCCCGGTTAGACATTTCAGCTAAACTTGGCCTCCGTCTTGACTTTCATTGTAAGTTTGATAGCATTCACAGGAAGCTAGCATACTGCACTGAAACATTCCAGATATCATGCAGACAATGCGGTTATTGGAGGAAACTCTGCTTGTAAAGCTTAAAGTGAGAAGGCAATTTATATCACTACACATAGACCATCATGGAAAACAGTGAGCTGTAGTGCGGTACCCAGCCCACTCAGAAGAGGTTTTCCAAACACTATGGGTATAAATGAGTACCCGTGATCCCATAATAGCATGCCTGTTTATAAAGCGCTTCCTACTGGATTCATCCCATTTTGATGTGCAATAATAGCTGCTTTCTTAATGCAATTGTAATGATACTAACTTAACCTTGGAAGGGTGTGATCTGGCCAAGGGATTCAAATATGCTACTAATCTCCTAATGAGCTCAATATAACATTTGTAAAGCACACGTTCACCCCCGAAGGGGCATCTTGGCGCTAACAGATGTCTATTGTTACCCAACTTAATGGTACTCATTTTATCAACCTTGGAAGGATGAAGGGCTGAGTGGACCTGCTGGGATTCAAACCTGTAACCAGGAGGTCAAACACAGGTCCTGTGGTGGATGCATTAGTCCACTGAGCCACAGACCCTACAATGAAACGTTATGCAAGGTTCCCAATCCAAGCATGGAGAAGTCATAGCAATACAAACTGAATTCAAGCCCTTCATTCTTTCAGTAGCTTCTTACCTAATATAAACACACCAAGCTGGCAGAGTGGGGTAGCGCCAAAGTGTATCACACTTTAACTTGTCTGGGTTTTAGCCATGGGTGTTTGCAAGGCAGATGAGTCGGGCTGGGCAATCGACCTACAAACCCAGAGCGACAGGAGGATGTACACCTGTTTGTTTTAGTTCATTTAGTGAATAACCGATTCATTTTACTGCTCCAAGTGTCAATACCACATGCAGTCAGATGCCATACAATTGATGTGCTTGCTCTGAAAGAGCAAACGAAAAATGTTCTAAGACACCCTGGAAAAATGCTTGTGTGTTCTTTCAGAGCAAGCACATCAATAGTACGCCATCTACTGGCTGCATGTGGTATCGATACTTGGAGCAGTGAAATGAATCGGCTTACAACGGGGCACTGGCTGTGCCGAGCCTTGACAGGAGCCAGGCCTAAAGCTAAAAATAGTGATAGGAATAGGACTGCATAAAAAGCAGTATTCTACCGCCTAAAGCGGTAAGTTTGGCAAGTATGGGGAAGTGGCCGATCAGGGGGTGTTGGGGGCCATGTTTGCTGCAGGCTTGGCGGCAGTGATTAAAGCGGGCCGGGGCCTGCCGGGGCCAGGCCCCAGCAGTCTCCAAAAAGTGGGACTGATCCGGGGCCCTGCCGGGGCCCCCGTCCTACAGCAACATTGGCGGGAATCCGCGATGGGAGATGCGCCTGCAATGAAGTCAGGCAAGCTGACAGAAGTGGCAGCCAGCCACAGCGACGCTGTGACTGGCTGCCACGTCCGTCAGTCATAGTAACTGCGTCTGGTGACCCCTCGCGCGAGAGGTCACCAGAGGCAGTTACTGACTTACTGTCCCTTTGTTTCCCCAGGTCGCCGAGGCGTCTTTAACCCTCGGCGAACCTGGGGATTCCTCAACATATTTCGAGGTTTATAAAAGATGGCTTTGAAAGTACACATTTCAAGCCATCTTTTATTAAGCTTTGCCGACGGACAATTTTGTCGTAGTCAAAGCTTTATAAAAGATGGCTTGAATTGTGTACTTTCAAAGCCATCTTTTATAAACACGAAATGTTTAAAAATGATGGCCTGAAAACTAGTCAAACCGTAGGGTATGCACACAAATATATATACATGTTATATATTTGGGTGCGTACCCTACTATGGTTTCTGTACTTTGCAAGCCATCTTTTATAAACGTAGAAATATGTACATATCTCTATGTTTAGAAAAGATGGCTTGCATAGTACACAAACCATAGTAAGGTACGCACACAAATATATAACATGTATATATATTTGTGTGCATACCCTACGATTTGCGTACTTTTTAGGCCACGCCCCTCCCACAAGCCACGCCCCCCAAATGAGGACCCCCCTCGATTTCTTACCCCACTTAAAGCCCTGCCTGGCAGGTGTGATGGTCAGGACGTGGAGGGGAAGGGGAACTGTGAATCGGGAAACTGAATATGGAGGAATTGCGGGTGAAACCCTTTCATGGGAAACAAACCGGAGGCCTGGGCATGGCGAGAAGAGGGGGTGGAAGTATAAGCCAAGGAAAGTTTGAGTAGTGGAATACCTGTGGGCAGCAGAATTGGATGCTGCGCCAAAGTGGTCTAAACAAGGCAATCTTTACTTAGAGCATCCTCCAACAGGCAGGCAATAGACACAAACCATAAAAACACATTTCAAAAAGTGTGATGTTGAGTGCAAGGACAAACTGATCGCTTCTTTGCAGATTGCAAGTAGCTCCGTTTTGGGAGTAACCGCGGAAACTGCATTCCCCTCTACTGCCCACCAGTTTCATGAGCTCTATTATAGTCATACAGACAGAGGGAGGGGCCATTATCACAGGAGAATAACCTGCCCCTAAATTATGACCTGAGATGAAGCCGAGGTACATAAGTTGAAAAGGGGTCCGTGTCCTAAGCAACAATGATCCCTCCAGAGATCTATAAGACTATTAGCATTTAGGGGTAGTAATAGCATGGGTTTTAGAATTGTGGTGGCGACATCATTAATGCTAGTTCAATTATGAGTAAAGTAAATGGAGAAAATGTGTTAGTAAATTATTTGTATTTTTATTTTGTAGTATGCAAATAACGAGGTTGTCTTTACAAGGTTAGCATTTATAAGCATAAACTTGGTTGAACTGAAGCAGTTTTAAACTGGGCATGCATTGGCTGCTATCGGGGCACAAATTCAAATTGTTTGCTATCAGCCACCAGCCAGGGCTTTAAGTGGGGTAAGACATGGGGGGGGGGGGCTTTTGGGGCGTGGCTTGTGGGGTGGGCGTGGTCTAAAAATGTACACAAACTATGGTAAGGTACCGCAAACAAATATATAAATGCATGTAAGTATTTCTATATTTGTATGCATCCCTTACTATGGTTTGTGTATTTTGATAATCATCTTTTATCAACATAGAAATATATAACATATTTCTATGTTGATAAAAGATGGCTTAAAGTACACAAACCATAGGGCACATGGATATATAAATGCTTACATTTATACATTTGTTTGCGTGCCTTACTATGGTTTGTGTACTTCAAGATGGCTTCAAAAAGTACACAAACCATAGTAAGGTACGCACACAAATATATAGCATTTATATATTTGTGTGCATACCTTATGGTTTGCATACTTTTCAAGCCATCTTTTTTAAACATTTCTATGTTTACAAAGGATGGCTTAAAAAGTACACAATTCAAGCCATCTTTTGTGCAGCTTTGACAACGGAAAAAACCAGTCGGCAAAGCTTTATAAAAGATGGATTGAATTGTGCTCTTTTCAAGCCATCTTTTATAAACACAGAGTCCCCAGGTTCGCCGAGAGTCAAAGACGCCTCAGTGACCTGGGGAGGGAGCGGGGAAACAAAAGGACAGTAACTTCCTCTAGTGACACTGACCCCTTGTGTGAGGTGTCACCAGAGGAATTTACAGTGACTGACAGAAGTTCCAGCCAGCCACAGCAACGCAGTGCTTGGCTGGCACTTTTGTCAGCTTGCCTGACTTGTAAATGGCAGGTGCATCTCCAGTCAGTGGCTGAGGCGGGATAATGTGTCCCGCCAATGTTGTGGTGGGACTGGGGGGGCCCTGGCAGGGCCTTGGCTAAGCCCCATTTTTTGGAGACTGATGGGCTTGGCCTCGGCTGGCCCTGGCCCTGGCCCACCTAAAGCACTGCATCCAGCAATACAAATGTTTATCACCAGCTCAGTGCTATACATACACACGAGACACAATTTCTTACTCTGCAAGAGTCAAATATAATTAGCCAAACGCTAGTGGTGAGTGCAAATTTTGTGCGCTGCTTACTGTAAGCAGTTTCTCTATTAGAAAAGTGAAAGCATTTTTCAATGTTTTAGCTGTCACAGTGTGTTAAATTGTATGTCCCATGTCATATTGTGGGTGTAGTGAAAGAACAGATACTTGTAAAGAGGGATTGTCTTGTTGAAAGAAATCTTGCTGGAAAATTGCCTGGCTGCTTCTTGAATACAGATAGGTGTTTTCTTCAGTTTTTTCTGTCGGCTTCTGATATCAGAATTCTCGGAATGTAGTCAACAACCTAAGTTATTGAGTGAACTCTGACCATTCTGATTGGATCGAAGGAGGTCAATAAAGACTTCCATTTACTAATAATGATGATGATTGTTGGCTGCAAGTTATTTCTTTGGAATGCAATGGGCATAACAATGCGGGACAACCAGGCCAAAAACGAACAGTTCACCAAATAAGTCAGCAGTTTTGTTTCCTAGCATGTAGATGAAGGTGAGGCTATATTAATTAATCAATAAAGATCAGAGACTAGTTTATAGCCCTCTAAACTACTGCAACAGCATCTATCTCCATTGGCTTCCAGTAAACCCAGAGATCAAATGTATGATTCTGTTTCATTCACTCTGTCGTTCGTTGGCAGCTACCCCTCTGCCCCGATTATGGCCAAATGTGATGCCTTTGCTCATCCTCTTCCTTTTCCCCGGAGGGTCCTTTGCTGACACAGGACAAACCAAGGCATCTAAGCCTTATCTGCTCAGTCAGCTATCCTTTGGAACCAATGCAGACTCTGTGAGTCTGACCATTAATTCCCGAGATATTTGATTTGATTAACCAATTACTCAAACTCCTCTCCACCTATTGTCGGCCGCATCTTACCTATTGGGACCTGAGGCCGCTCTGAAGTCATGTTGGTTTCAAAAACAAGATAACATAATTGTGCAACGCTTGAGAAAGAAGAGAACATGACTGCTAGGCTGTTTCAGGGTCAGGAGGGTATTATTGATGAAGTTGTTGCAGGGGCTTGCTATCAATATCAGCAAACGTTTAGTCCTTTTGGACACCAAAATCACCCTCACCCTTCTGACGAGGGGGGATAGCTCAGGGGCAACGCGTTTGTCTTGGAAGCAAGACAACGCAGTGCAACACAGGTTTCAATCCCGGCCCTGCGCTTAGAAACCAAACTCTGGTATTAAGCGTGTTATAAAAGAACAATTATAATGCCCATTTCCTGTTTTAACACCCTAATGGAAGTTCATCAGTCTCTTAGCAGAGTATGTGCAGATTTAGGTGACAGGCCACTTCCAATATATTTTATACTAGCTCAGAGGAAGGCGATCCCATCTAGCAGGATTGGTAATAATCTGTACAGCCCCCTCAATGCTCCAACATATGTAGATTCTCCTAACCTCCTTGCTCGGAACAGGCCCAACTGGTACCATTTAATTGTGTTTATTTGTTTGTGTATTTATTTATAAGGCGCACTGAACCCGAGGGTAACTGGGCGCAAATACAAGAAGTTATATGTATACTTTAGGCATGATATTACAGTAGTTACAACAGGATAGACAATATATAAGAATTACAATACTTATGTACATGGAGTAAACAGCAAAAATGCAGAAATTGACAGTAATTATATACAATGAGATACAGAGGATCATACAATATAGTACAAGCAGGGTCAAGTATTTAGGGTGTGTCAGTGGTCTGTGGCAATGAGCCATTTTAAGATATTGTGCCTAAAGTTAGGGAAGGTTTGGTCTGCCCTCAAGGATTGAGGGAGGGCTTTCCAATGCTGGGCTGCCATGACAGGGAAGCTGCTTCCCCCAGCTTTTTTTAGTTTACATCTAGGCACAACCAGGCAGAAGGAGTTGGCTGTCCTGGTAGGGCATGCTGAAGATTTTCTAATGATTCTCTCCGAGAGGTAGAGTGGGTCGGCTTTGTTAAGACATTTATGTGTGAGCGAGACAGTTTTAAGCAAGATTTTGTCGCTAATGGATAGCCATTTGTTCTGTCTCCTTATTTCTGAGATTTGTTATTTCTGAGATAGGTTTCTATGACCAAGAGGGTGACCTTACACCTGGCATGTGGGGCCTAGTGATAAATGCCTCCATGTGGCTGTTCCATATCAGCCATGTAGTTTGGTAAGGAAGGCCTTCTTGTCAAAGATTTTATTTGGCCAAGTAACATCCTTTTGTATAACCCGACCAGCTGTCCACTCACGTGTGTTCTCTCTCCAATGTACTCTGCAAACCCAAACACTTCTCTTGCCTTCTAGGGTCTGTGGTGATCAGCAGGCTCAGCCAGGACTTCCAGGCCCTCCCTAGATCCTTTCCGATCTCCTCTCCTCCCCCTTTTGTTCCCACTGCCGTATTGGATCAAAGTCTCATTACAGCACTTCCCAAGACACCTGCAAGATTTGACTCTGCTGCTTCAGTTAGGTTGCCACAGTGTTAAGGACAACACGGGAATATACACCCCATCACAATAACATCATAATAACAAATATATCACTACAAAGCCACAACCTTTATTTAATGGCAAAACAGTTGTGTACACATGTGCACAGAGGTATTCCTGGTACCCACCAATCTATTGCCCTCTTTCCCCCAGTGATAGCACTTGAGAATGGGGGAAATTGAAACATGAGCTTAAACCAGAAGTGAACCTTGGGGATGTGTTTATGCTCCTACCTAAATGCCTTTCCACTACAAATGCAACCACCATTTAGAGCATCACATAATGCACTTAGAAATATGCTTGATCCTATATGGTAACCTTTTTAGCAAGGTGTAGATGGTGCCAACTAAGTTACACAGTATTTAAAAAACAATAGCATCTTGTATATACCTTCTGATACGACAGCTATGCAGATCTATTGAACAACAAATACTACTATTGCTAAATGGAATGGTACTTGTATTATTGACCTTAGAAGCTTGAAAGGCAGCAACAATCTGCTTGGATCCAAACATGTTCCCTGCGGACTGAAGACAACTTTCTGACATGGAGGCAATAACCCCTTGACCTCTCTATCCTTTCAATAAATGAATGTATCTCATTATTTGAGACGAGATGCTGAAATCCTGGACCCATACCATATGGCCCTACATTAATCCAAAGATCAGACAGCATTTTCATTGGTGTGATGGCGAAAAGTAAATCACTTCCAAGGCCCTTGAGGCCTTAGCCAACTGGGAGACAAAAACACAGTTAAAGACTTCTAGCCTCTATGATCACATTTCCTGACCGGTGGAGGCACAACGCAACTCACACCAGCAGATGGCAGTAAGTCTATTTATGGGCTTCATTGTGGCGAGACCTTGGGCTACATGGGGACCAGCGAGCAAGGCAGCAGTGTGTTATCCAGCAGCATGAGCCAAGCATGTGAAGTCCTGGATTCCTTCACCTGAGTTGCACCCCTTCTTCCTTTCTTCAAAGCCATTCTCTTCTGAGAAAAAACATACCCACTGAGCTTTTTGTGGACATGATGCTACCTCTGTCACCAGGAATTTTCTGAGGCCGATTCCCTCTGTGTCAGATATCCTCAACGTCTCTGTTCTCAAAGGGCTGGTTCCTGCCCCCTTTAAAAGGACCATGTTCAATGGCATTCAAAAATCCCTATCTGGGCCGCTTGTGCCGGCCTAATGTTCAGCACATCAATAGCCTCCCTCCCTTGACTCTGGTGCTTGAAACAGGGATGGTCACCTGGGCCCCCCTGCACCACTTCTAATCTGGACTCAGACCCTTCACAGCAGTCTGTCTGCTCTTCTTGTCGTCAGGGACAACATCTTGGTCACCGCTGACGTGTTTGCTGCATCTCTCCTGGCCCTGTTGGATCATTCAACATCCTTCAGTACGGCAGACCAGCACTGACTCAACATCAAATTCAGAAATTACTTTAAGATCTGCTGCTAGACACATACTATGAATATAACATACTCAAAACATAAGTAATGTATGGTGAAGTCATGCTGTATCTCAATGCTAAAATCATCAGGTTCCCTCCGATATGTTCTCTCTGATATCTGGATCAAGGACACCTGGTTGCCCCCTATTCAAATGTTGTACACTGGGGTTTTCCGATTCCAAGATCCTTTCCTCTACAGCAAACTCCTGCCTGCTATGCGCCATAATGCTCACCTACCCGCTTTCAGGAAAAGCTGAAAAACAATGTTTATTTGCATAATCTTCCCAGCACCTTCCCTGGTTACCCCATGTCCAGTTTATTTAGAGACCCGGTGCCTCAAGACAGTTCCTGTTGTATAAGCATATCTCACAAACGTTCTAACGAACTCATCAATTTAAATCTGCCATCAATCAACTACCTAGCGATACCCTTGCTAGTCACTGTACTAGCAATACAGAATCAAACCTGTATTGCTCTGCATTGTATTGCTTCCAAGGCAAAAGCGTTGCCCCTGAGCTATGCTACGGACCTTATTGTCATGCCACAGTAGGAAAACATGCCCAAACTGGCTTCACTTAAATGGCTGTCTAGCCACATAATAAGACTTATCTTGCTTGCTTTATCATAGATACCCTGTATAAAATATCATGCCACAGTAAGAAATAGCTACACTGGCTGCACCAATATGTCAGTTTAGCCATGTAATAATGACACCTATCATGCTTCTTTTATCATAGATGCTGAGTCAAAAATGATTCCCCACCTCTCTTTGCCTCCCCTGCCCAAATCAGTGCCTCAGGCCAGCACACACCAAACACAAGTACACGCACACTCACACTCACTCACTCGCTCGCTCATTCGAACACACATTCACACAGCATTTGTTCACTCATTCACACAGCATTCACCTGCCTATTCACACACGCACCCATAAACTCACTCATTCACATGTGCACCCAACCACCCATTCAACATACACTTGCTCATTCATACACACATAACATACACATTCATAGTCTGCACTTACCTTCAATCCGGTCTCGATTCTACTGCTCGCCGTGATGCTACCTCCCATAATGAAGGCCTCTGGCTCACGAGAAGAGGAAAAGTAACGAGGAAGTCCAGAGCGCTTCCTGGTTCTTGCACATGCTTGTTTGTTTGTTTTATTTATTTGTATAGCACTCCGGACCCGTGGGTAGAAGGGCGCTTAAGAATGCAGTCTTAGGGAGTTAACATATTGGAAAGTGGAGCAATGCTGGAGCAATGTTTGCAATGCCCCAGGTGGTCTGAATTTGCAGTTAGGCACAACAAAAGCTTGCCCCCGCCACTCCCCAAGCACATTCAGGCATATAATTCCCTAGCCTGCATCTCCAATGGGCCATGCATAAAGCCCCTAGCCTTGCATGGTCCATTGGACATGTGGGCTGGGAACATAAACTGGACAGTTTAAGCCATGGCTTCTCCATAACGGGAGAGGGTACAGGTGGGTCACTGCCCCCTCTCCCATTATTGACGAGCCGCCCCTGCTGATGCCCCTAAACAACGTGTTTTTTAGGCAGGGTAGTCAGGCAGCCCCAATAGCTCTCTCACGTGAGAGTTGACTCTAATTTGTCAATCCCTAACTGTGTTTCATCCATCTGCCTGCTCTACCAGCAGACTTCCTAACCATACATTACCCTGCCAGCTCCATTTTTGGGTCCAACTGGTGTTGATAAGATAAACCAGATCTCGGTTTCCCTGGGAATAATCGACATAGCAGTACTGCCCAAACTCCCACTCTGTGCTGCAATTACCACTTACATCCAAAGGGGGCAGCAAGGTAAACCCCGAAGGGCTCCTTACGTTGCTTCGTTTTTGTAAACCCGACTGTACGCGAAACCCCGCAGGGTTGAGCTGGGTACAAGTCTGCTGGGCGTCCAAGGGTGACACAAATAGAACCAGGATGAATTATTCCCCAGTACAGAGGCAGCGCGCGCTCGTGGAGGTCTGCAGAGGATCAGGAAATTATCTGACGAAAGAAGACCATATGTTCTCGAGCGAGACTGCACTCTTTCATGTATAAACTGACAACTGCTCTACAGCCAGCATACTAATCATCCTTTCCACCCACGCTCGCGAGTGGGAGGAAGGTGTTACAGCTAAGTGTTCCACTGACGATCCTGCACGCTGAGAAATAAGTTACAACTTTAAAGTCGCAGCTCCAGATTTTTCTATCCCTCACACACACATACACACACACTAGAAAAGTCGATTTTCAGGCCTACTCCATCCAGACTGACCATAACAGCCCTACATTTCAACAAAGGGAGAATTAGATGAGGTGTGAGGTGGCGGCTACAGACTGGTATTAGCCAGAACTACAAAAGAGGGGATGGCTGGAAGGTTTAGAATTCATCTTAACCTCTGGCGTTGCACTGGGCAACCCTCCAGACCATCGTTCTTCGCCTGCCAAGCCATTACAAACCGGCAAAGACCATGTGCAAATCAGGCCTGATCCCACACCAAAAGCGGCAGTCCAGCCCGGACGGCTTGGCCGAAGTTGTTCTGCACGAGACCACAATCATCCCCAGACACGTTTCGGCCTCAGTCATCAGTCTAGTGCTGTGATGTCCAGTGACAGCACTGGACATGGTATTCCATTTTGCTGAATTCTACTTTCCCTTAATGCTCTAGCCCCTAGTAGACAGCGATAATTCATTTAGCGCAAAGCAAAATACCAGGATACCAGATGCCATCTTGAGACATTAAACAAGGAAACCTAGGCACTGACTTGCTTTAAAAAAGGAAGAGATCCCAGTGAAGGTCTCCTGATGTGGGGTCCCAAATACAAGGTCCCAGAGTGTGTGCCCCCAGTGTATCAGGAGCACACAAGAAACATGCGCTGTCATTTTCACACACCAATATTCTTGTTTTTGCCCTTTCAAATCAGACAAAGTAGCATGTAATAAAAGACTGGGGGAGTCATTTGTTAAGTCCTGCGAGAGTAAAGGTAAGGTAGTAAACCAAGGCAGGAGTGTTTACGGCTTGCTTTTATTCTCTGGGGATTTGCATTCTATTGGTGGGTGCCGTGCATTACCCCTGCCCCTTCAAATACCACATGATTCTACGCCAGCATAAAATGTTCATGCTGCGTACAAAAACAATAGATTCCACTGGATTCCGTCCATTTTTTGCACCTGTCAAAAGCAGGCAGATCCCATAAGATTCTATTGAAGATGCGGCCTGCCATGGCAGGCGGTATTTACATTCCTTGCAAAAGGCAATGAAAAAACAAAGTATAAAGTCGGTTTTGCATGTTTCTACACTTATTATTTGCACTATATTTTGCAAATTATCAAATTGTGTTGTGGGGCCCCAAATGCACCTTAATATTATCTTTGGGTGTAGCCTCCATGCAATAACCACAGGTGTTTTAAAGCGGCAAGTAATAGTGATTATCATGCTTGCTTTATCATAGATGCCCAGTAAAATAATGTCATGCCACAATAACACATTGCTAGACTGGCTGCACCAAAATGCCAGTCTAGCCACGTAATAAGAATCAGAACAGACTCCAAACAGATTTAAGTTTTTGTGGACATAATACATTCTGCATTCATTTTGCACTTGCAGTGGTCAGGAAGTCTAGCAACACTTCAGTAATCTATGTACCACAAAAGTACTACTAAACATGACTCCCTTCGGCTATGCTCCTCAGGGAAGAAGAATCCCTGTAAATTACCTGGATTTATTGGTAATTGAAAAAAAAACTTGAGTGGGGCTGACTCAGAGACATGACTTCCTCCTATATCACCTACTTCCCTTACTTCTACTTCACTTCCCCCCAGCCGATCTTCCAATTTCCGCTCATGCGAGGAATCTAGGAATCTACTTTGACTCTTCCCTTTCCTTCACTTACTACATTTCCCCCACTACTCGCTCTTATCGCTATCACCTCTTTAATATCCGCAAAGTCTGTTCCTCTCTTACTTTGCATGCTACCAAACTCTTAATCTCTTCCCTCATCTTTTCTCACCTTTTCTACTGTTCTTCTCTCTTTTTCGGTCTCCCCTCTTCCCATCTCGCCCCCCTTAAATCCCTTTACCACTCTGCCGTCCGTACCCTCTGTCTTCTCTCTCCCTATGATTCCATCTCCAACTCACTTGCCAACCTAGGCTGGCTTCCCTTCCACTCCCAACTTAAATACCACTTCCTTTGTCTCGTTTTTAAATCTCTTCATGACCTTGCCCCTCTCTTCTCTCTTTCTATGCCCCCTCTCGCTCTCTACGCTCTGCTGATCACTTTTTACTCTCTGTTCCCCCCTCCATGCGCGTCCTCTCGTTTCCGCTCCTTCCAGCTCCTTGCCCCCCTACATTGGAACTCCCTCCCTTTCTCCATCCACTCCATCTCCACCTATTCCTCCTTCCGTTCCTTCTTAAAATCACCCCTTCACCCCCCTCCCTGACTTCTCTCCCCTTCCTCCTCTTCTTTCTCCTCCCCACTCCATCTTCCTGTTCCTCTATCTCTATCTGTCTCCCCTTTGATTTCCACCCTCCCTTCTACTCCCTCTACTCCCTCTTCCCTTTCCATTTCCTCCTTCCCATACCTCTCCTCTTCTCTTCCTTCCCAAATGCAAATTGTTCCACATGCTGTTTTTCTGGTTGAATCATGTATAATGTTATGCTTCTATGTTCCATGTTTAATATATTCTGGTTGTTATGCTGTAAAGCGCTTTGGAGTAAACCAGTATATAAATAATAAAATACAAATACAAATACTTATTCACTCACCCCTAGTGCATGGGCTGATATTGCATCTCAGTGGTGTTAGCGTACACATTTTACTTCACAGAGCCGAATTCCTACTTGGAGGTTTTGTGGAGGGGCAGAATTCCTAGAACCAGGATAGTGAAGCAACACATTGGAAGATGGCATACACCTTGGACTAGAGAAATGCCCACTGGCCCATTCCATCTCACCCAACAACTCTTACCTCCACTGCCTACAAAATATGCCCTCCTCTCCGTCCACAATACAGCCCTCCTCAGCCTTACAGCCAGGAGTATACAAAGGAAACTGGAGGCAGCAGATGATGATTTTTAAGACAATAACCTTATTTTGAATTTAAAAAAAAACAATTCATAGACTTTGGTAGGGGATGCCAAATATAGGTGGCCATTAAATGGAGATAAGTTAACACCCCAAAGTGTATCTATCAGGATCATACCTTTGTAAGGTTAGGCTCTTGGGTACAGCAGGATAAAACAGTGAAGGGCCAAGAAAACCAAGAAACTGCTGCATCCGTTTTTCTATAAATATGGTGCCGATATGTCAATTATATCGGGTCTTTGAAGGAACATTCTCCCCAACTATTATGTCACTATAAGGAGGTCTGGGGCTGCACCAGGTCCAAGGACATCGAGGTCTCACAAACCATATTTTTCAGTTTGTTCAGGACTCAAAATGTGCACTCGTAACTGGTGAGTGATAATTGACTCTTGAAGAGTACTAAATGGTGTGATCTATCATTGCGGAGAAATGAGAGGGAAAGTGTCTTTTAATGCCTGACTAGGTGTTTGCAGCATGAAATGATTACCCTTGAATGACTAATACCGCTGGAGGGCGGGGGAGGGTTGTCTTATGCCTTGAAAGGGCTGAAAAACCCGCTTGATCTGTTCTTTGCTTAGGTTCACCATGTTATATTTTCATGAAAGTCTATGTAGTGATGCCTTGTCTCCTGGTGGTGGCGCCACTGAACCAGGCCTGGTTACACTCATGGTGGCTGGTACACGGCCACACGGCTACAGGCAATATGCTTCCTACGTCTAACAGAAAAGCCTTAATAAAAACATAAAACAAGCACATCTTTTGCTTGCACGTGCTGGAGATTAGGCCGAGGCTGTCTCTACAAGATAATTTCCTCCTCTTCCCAACTGATCGAGCCATATTAGGCCTCCAAGCATATGGAGAATACGAAGATCCATTGGTTCTGAGGCGCTTTTGTCCAAGCCAGATCAAATCTGCTTCCACTCAAGGATGGTAAAAGAGCCCGGTTTCTGGGGTTATGTCCTCACCGGTTTGCAGGTGCAGAACTGAACTGTGGGCAGATGCGGAGCACTTCCTCCTGCTGTGTGCAGATTGTTTCCATGCTAAAAGGAAGTTACTTAGATCTCTCTTTTTGGCACGTGGAGTTCAGTCTAAGAGGAAGGAAGTGATCTTATACTGGCGTCCCGTGAGCGAGAAACCACTAGCCCAGAGCGATTGGACTGAAACGGCGACCACATTAAGGGGTTCCATGTCTTATTTCTGCATTTTGAAGGATGCACATGAAGAACGATTTATTTTGGTCGATTTTGTTCAGCCCTCAAAAAGACAAAAAAGCACATAGCTAAGTTTTTTTTTACTTATCGGGTGTGCTCCGCCACCCCGATTCCCCCTTCCCTCCCTACTACCACAGTCCCCCAACGCCACCACTTACACACACAAAGTTTCATTTCGCCCCCACCCTTCCCGTTCTCATACATTCGTTTTCTCACACAAACACACACAGACACTCATCTGACACTCCTGCGGCTCTTCCTCTGGGTCTCACTTGTGTGCGCCGCGGGGTGTTGACCGTTCGATTTAGAAAGACCACTCTGTGCAGTGAGAGAGCGGTCTTTCTTCTTTTTTTTTTTTAATCGGGTTTATAAAAACGATTATTTCACTTATTACCCATTAAGGAGGGGGGTTCAAATGAAGCATTACATTTTCATTATGTTTGGCTACCCAGTTAATTGTGCAAAGACGATGATGTATGATTTGGCAAGCAGCTCTGATCCTGGTTGCGATTTTTCTCTACAGTGTTTTTGTTAGAAACTAACTTAAATGTATAACTCTTTTGAAACCGCAATAGTATTTTTATACCATATAATGGTAGCAATCCAAAAATAAACGTTATAAATAAATTGCCCTCGCATGGAAACATGCCTGGAATGAAAGAATGGACATTTGACCACTGTTCATTTTTGCAAATAGCATGCAAGCAAATCCATCTGCTCATCAAAAGCCTCTCTGCATTGTTAGGGCAGGCCTGGACCCAACCTTAATAAAAAGGACTGCAAGATGAGTATGTTTGGAGATGTAGCGGGGCTGTGAATCCAGATAATGAATGAATGGATAGTTCCATCCACCTGATCCTTGATGGTATTATTGGCCGTCGACTGTTCAGCAACATATTTACGTATTTATATGCTAATGCATTTATTTTAAAATACATGTCTAAAGCCAACCTTCACCCAGAGGCTGCCGGGAGCTGTACGAATGTTCGCAACAATGCAATTGAAACACAACAGATCATCACAAAGCAAATGAAAATGAACAACATAAAAACAAAAATCCAACCTCTCCCCCGGATTTTAAATAGCCACAACAAAATAATACTAAAAAAGAAGGGGCAACGTGGATCTGAAAAGGGAGTGATGCCTAAGCCGAGTGCCAACTGAAGAGAAGGCAAGAATAGGCCCGTTTTGGGGGCGACATTTTGAATGTCCTGTATCAACAGGTTTTTGCTCTGCATTTTCCCTATAACTGTCAGCCAGATGGAGTTTATCCACCAGATGTACATGTTGCTCCAGGACACCTGCAATGGATGAATAAAAGAAGACCTTAAACTGAATGGTCGCCATATAATGCTGGCCAGAGATTCCAATGCCCTGCTTTCTATGCGCCAGTACTCCCACAAACATATTAAAACAACATATGGGACATAGGGTTCAATGGGAATGGGGAAGGCGCTAATTACGGGCCTGCAAATAGCAGGCCCGCAAATAGCGGGCCCGTTATTAGCGCCCTGGTCCCTTAGCGGGACCTGCTAAGGATGTGTGGTCAGACCACACGTCCTTTGCGGGTCCCACTAAGGGAACTGAAGGTACGCATGCATATGTAACGTTGTGCTCACACTTGGAGTTTGTACTAATCACCATATGCGTTAAATGAATGTACTTTTTGCTAAAAGAAGAGGCTTTCTCTTTTATACGGCGGCGTTTAAGACCTGCTGACCCGGCAAGAACTTGTTTTTAACAGAAGAATTGTGTTTGGTCACTGTATGTCGAAGCATGCTGAGCCTGCTAAAACTATCTGCAGAATACGGGTGGGGGGAAGGAATGAGTAAGCATGGCCTCGAGCACAGAGATACGGGCACAAAGGGGCACGAAAGAATGTGAAGACCGGGATAACAGGAAACCACGATAGACCACGATAACAAATGTGCAATGGTTGTTCGTCAAACTCCAACTGGATACTTCAGATAAACTCCAACTGGAGATCCGCCCTGGGGTGGACGTGTGCTATGTGCAAGGCAATGTAAACAGAAAAGTATAAAAGAGCACGATGTGTAGAGGAAGGCGCGGCACTTCGACGACTTGCTTTGCGAGACGTTTGAACTTGCGGCCCATTCGCGAATGCTTGTGCATTAATAAAGTAATGTTTACTTGGCTCTTTTCTGTCTGAGTTATTGCAGGGACCCTCATTGTACTGGTTATGGTGACGGCGAGAAATCGCACCCACAGAACTCGGAATTGGGCGGTAATGGTTTACCGGGTTCCTTACCGGTGACCGTTAACGCTTACCGCCCAACTCGTAATGAGGCCCATTGTCCACAATATTGAAAGCCGCTGTGCAAGCACAAGTGTAACAATGGAAATAAATGCACACTACCCCAGTTTGGCACCTAGCAACCCGAGATACTGAACAGAGTCACATGTACACTTTAATAGCACCACCCACACTAAACGGGTAAGCATCCACTTTGAGTTACCTAATTATTTAGATCTGCCTATACAGCTGTACAGAATGAAAAAATGTTTGGCCTCGAAGTTCACAACTATATCTGATTCATTCATACCAGCTGCTAGCCAATTACTTTGCTAACCGCAATTTTCATTCTTGCCCAAGGCCATCTTAAAATATCATTAGTAATGGCTCTTGCTCATGATGGGATGCAAATCATGTCCTAGATCAAAGCTGTAGCAGCACACACTGCGGACAGCAACGAAATTACCACCAAGACAGCCAAAATTAGGCTTACAAATGGGTTTTAATTCACTTTATAAGAAAGGAGACACTTGCACTTATATACATAAACTTAACTTTGACAGCACAATGCTTATTTTACATTTGTAAAGTTAGGAATAATTGTCAAAAAGGCTACTGAACAAATTTAACAAGCAAATTAGGGAGATTTATCTGTGCCATGTGGGCATTGCAAAGTCGTAATTGCCATATGGCATGTGGACGGGAGGGGGGTATCTTTGTTACCAGTAATGTAATGCAGATCAGTCTTATGTAGTGAGACTTCGGACATTCTGGTGGCCGCTTGAAGCGTACTAATAAAATTGCACAAAGCATAAATTGGCACTGCAGCGACCTAATGAGCCGACATATTAAGCACTGAATATATGAATGAATTGGACACGATGGAGAAGAGATATTACCTAGGAATATTGCCCAACCCATCCGTGGTTGGCCAATATCGCTCATCCAGTTTTAAAAAGGACTGCAAAGTTTAATTTCTCAGGCAATTGTAAGTTGGCAGTATCGGTGGGGCACGAGGCGCTGGCAGGAAAGGCCCAAACAGCAGGCGTGGATCTTAATGTATGAGAGAGAAGAATTTTGAACTGACAAAAACCCTAGATGGTGAGGGCAAGGTCACAAATCAATTTCTGGATCTGGCACCTTCAAAAGAATATGATTGGGAAGACGTAGCTAAAGAAATGGACCAACGACCGAATCAAGGAGGCAGCAGAAGAAAGTCTTTTGAACCTATGTATGCACCCTGCTATAATCATCTGGTATGCAGACATATTGATTCGCCGCCATACATGTTTGGCCAAAGCATATGTAGATCCGTCTGGGACAAGACTGGCAAACCCCTCTGATAGATCGGCATGTCAATTAAGGAGAGTTGCTGTTTATACTGTTGGGTGGCAAAAAGGTTTGCATGTGTAATGCTCCAATGCCTGTTGCATGCTAAGGAGAGCGAGAATATATTATCTGGACGTTTGGGAATGGCAGGCATTTTAAGCCTGACAGAGACCTGGGAACAGCTAAGAGAAGGTTAATCGAATAAGCATGTTTCGCTGTATTTTCCACAAATATATTTAATGCTAGGCCTACCGCCTCTCTACCTTCTCCTCTCATTTTCAGTGTTATGCGGATGGCACTCAGCTCTCCTTCAGGCTCTCCTCTCTCACTCATTCCTGACTGGCTATCCGCGATTCAGGACTAGTGCGCCTTTAAGGATCTCTGCCATAATGCCAGTAAGACTGAGATCCTTTTTACTGAGACCCCTGCTGCCGCTTTCCCTCTCTCTCTCTGGCTCCCCTCCTTGGGCCCTCTCCCTGCGCCTTCCTGTAAGGCAAAAAACCTTGGTGTAATCTTCGACTGCACTCTCTCCTTCTCTCCTCACGTCAAGAAGGCCCACTACCAGCTGCATCTCCTCAAATGTATTCTTCATCTTCTCACTTTCCCCCAGAAGCTCGCTGTCTCCAGAGCCCTGGTTCTCTCTATGCTGGACTACTGCAACAGCCTATTTCTCAATCTGCGTTCCTCTATTTTCCGCCCTCTACAACTAATCCAGAGCAGGACTGCAAGACTTGTCCTTGGTCTCAAGCCCAGGGATTATATCTCTCCAGCCCTGAAGTCTCCCCGCTGGTTCCCGATGGCTGCAAGGATTAGGTTCAAGGCCCTTTGCATCGTCCACAAGGCTTTCTGGGGCCGGGGCCCACATTACATTCAACTCCTAAACAACTTCCCTTCTTGAGCCCTTTGCTCAGCCACCTCCAACTCTCTGAGGGTCAGAGGCTTTTCCATGCAGAGAGTGGGGGGGGGTAGTTCACTCTCCTCTGCAGGTGCCTCCTTCTGGAATGGCCTCCCTCACCCTCTCAAACTTGACCAGGACCACCTGAGGTTCCGGAAGCATCTCAAGACCTTCCTTTTTGCTTCTGTTTTCTCTCTTTCTCTCTCTCCCCTGCTGCATAATTTAAAGACTCTTGAAGACCCCTGTGTGTTAAGCAAAGCCGGTTCATTGGCGTACAATAAAGCCTCATAATTTTGTCCCATTTATAGCTGGGGGTTTGTCATTGCTAATGAATTATAAGGATCAAAATCCAATAAAACAAAATAAACAATAATGGGGCTAAGGGGCATCCTTGTAGTAGTGAACTCCCTAGAATAGGTTGTCATATCTGGGCATTTTACGATCGTACATGTATCTGTGTATAAAACTTGGATTCATTTTAGTAAACCCGCAGGGCCAGAGAATTTCCCTATCTAGAGAATCAAAAGCTTTCGATAAATCTAGGAAAGCAACATAAAGACATCCAGACCTAATCTTAGTATATTTTTCAATGATCGTATTCAACAGAAAACAGTGATCCAATGTAGTATATACTCTTCTGAACCCTGCCTGGCTTTCAGGGAGCATTTTATTATTTGCTGCCCATTTTTCTAATCTTGTCAATATACATTTAGAAAAATTTTGCTCGTACTATCAAGCAGAGAAATAGTCAGATAACAGTCGGGATCGCCGTTTGATCCTTTTTTGAAAAAAGGCTTTTAGGGGTTCTGGGTAAAAGAAATCACCTATCTGGAAACTTTTTCGCCAGGGACATTTTCACATAGGACCGACTAAGCATGGTTCCTGTGAACAGAACAATAACATGGTCAAAATCGCTGTATGCTTCCTCCACACTGGTAGCAGCTACAGTCCGGACATCCACTGTGCAAGCTTGTCTGTCACACAAAGGATTTGTACAGCATATGAAGCAAAAATAGAATTGCTGTGGTTAAATTGACCCGCTGTGATGTGACGGTTTTAGAGTCCTTTGGAAGGGTGTGGTTGAAGCAAGTGATTACGTGGAAGGGAGGACTGCCTCAATAGTGCTTGGTTGGAGGTAGGGAACATGTCAAATGCTTAATAGAAAAGGAAGGTTTTCAGGCATTAACAGAACTTTAGTTTTATGAAAAAGGGCAGTGAACTCCATAGCGTCAAGCCTTGCATGTGTAGGGTTTGCCACCAACATGTTAGTATCTCTACAGGCAGAGAGGTAACCAACTGATGGGAAGCTAATCTTGGAGTCTGGCTGGTGTAGCTAGTTTGACCAGACAGGCAGGTTCTGGGCCATGTCGGACTGGGAGACTGAGCAACCTGGTTTAAAGGCTTTCCCATGTTTCTATGGAGGTCAATGGGGTATCGTTAATGTCGGCGTCAGTTGTTCCGTCTGAGCCTTTCTCGTCAGTATAAGGTGGTGCACAAGCTTTGGGTGCTCTGGAGTTGGGAGCTAGACTTGGAACTAGATCTGGAAGGCCTCTGCAGATTCGATTTCCGTCATCAACACCTTAGAGGACTGCTTCAATAGTTGTCCGAGTTCGGAATGGAAAACACGCATTTAACCATTCAAAGTACTTGAAATCGGTTTTTGGACAGGCTTTTGATTTGAGTTGTAAACAAGATCTCACTAGCAAAAGGTGAGCCGCGGGTGTTTGATCTTTTGGGAGGAAGGTGGGTGGAATGCCCACTGATGAGTGTTAATCTAGGGGTAATGTGGCAGAGTATTTGGATCTCGTAATCTGTATTACAGTCTTTGGCACATCCACTGTTAACATGAAGGCATTCTTAGATTTGAGTTCCTTCACATGGCCGGGGATGTTTATGAAAAGCTTCACAAGGTTTGCGGACATGTAGTATTTTGTAATGGAAACTTTCCAATGCGGCCATGCAAACTTAAACGAATGGGTTAATGGGATGAACCTCGCCAGGCTGCTGTAGGAAATATGGGGGGTCTGTAAGCTAAGGGGCACCAGCATGGTCTGGTGGGTTTGATTAGTTAGAAACGGCAACGGTAGGCAGAGCTTTCCCTCTGTCAAGTTCTCAAGCTCCAGTCTGGAAAGGTTTGTTACCTTTCCAGACTGGATCTTGAGAACTTGGTGGACTGTGTCAAGGGCAGCGAAGAGGTGAAGGAGAATCGGCACACAGGTGTGGCCTTGGCACCTGGCCATGAGAGGTTTCTCACAAATGTACACGCGCATTGATTCTGTCCTTCTCTGCCAAATGGGAAACCGCTCAAATACCTCATGGTTCCAGCTGTTCAGCGAGTTTGGTAGTGATAATGGAAGCTTTCCTGACTCAGGAAAGGTCCAGTAGAAGGGAGATCATTATTTTGGAATGACACAAATCAATCGATATCCTGTTTGACTGGCTTTGCAAGAAATCTAGAAAATGTGGCACGTCTTGTAGATTTGGGAAATGTACTGAAATTCCTTTGCTGGGTTATTTGGCCGACATTGACACAGTGCAAAATCAACGTGTTTAAGGTTAGCTTTGTGCACAATACTTGCACAACAAAGCAAAGGGTCCTCTGCAGGTGTTCTGGCATTATTTCTAGCCTTCAAAAATAGGATCATGCTGGGGCAACGTTCAAAACTTCCAGGATCTTGGAATGGTTTAGCTACTGCTTGGAGCCTAGAAAAACCTAGTTAGCATTACATCCACTCCTACTGGGAAATACGCTTGACTACCAGGCCATGCGCAGAGATCCCATTCACCAACATGCTAGGGGTAGCGGAAGTGAAATCACATGACCATTGACCTCTGATGACATCACAGCAAGTGATGTCATTTGACACCACCCCGAAGTGACATCACAGGAAGCGATGTAACATGAGCGTTTACCCCTTGACAAAACAGGAAGTGACATCACATAGCATTGTTCCAAGTACACTATGAAAAATTATGGTTACAATACCACTGTAACATGACAAACATTTCATACAAGAATGGATCACCATATGCATCGGCAGAAAAAAACATGCTATAACTGCAACTTGCGAAAAGCAAAACACACAGTCCGAAATGGATGCTTATTCTACTCTAAATGCTTTTTGGAGTATTTTGTCTACATTCCATTGTGAATGTAGACATCCCTGGCCATGTGCTGCCATAAAGAGATAACCATGTGGCATCAACTCTGGGTGTTTGGAAATGTGTCTAGAGGAGCACTGGGACCCATCTAGAAGACATGTGAACCGCAATAGGCTGCAATGAAATGGACATAGGGCGGTTACATTTGCAGTTCACTAGCTCCTCGCTTACTGGGCGATGCCGGCCACAAAGGAGCAGCTTTTCTGATTTCGACCATTGTGAGGGTCATCTCTGCATTTTCTGTGCTGGCCACTCACCCATAGCAAAAGCATCCCTGGCCTCGGGACAGACATCAGCGCCGAGGAGCCACGGGACAGACAACAATGTGCTGTAGAAATATAGCGTAAATTGCAACAGCCAAACTAATCAAACCTCATCTGAACATTGGCGATGCTCCCAATCAAGTGTTCGTGGATGCTTAAATCAATCAAGTATCCAACATGCGAGGTGGACAGGGGTGAACATTGAAAAAGGTTCCGTGTTGGGGGCATACGAGTCCTCCAATGTGTGGCCAAAGACAGACGTACGACCTAACTATCTTCCTCCTTGAACTCCCGTGCTCTCTGTGACAAGACCACTGGGGTGTAGAAGCTACCTGGCACGAGGAGCAAACGTCACTGCATCACCCTGAGTGACAGTAGCTTCTCAGCAGGACTGCAAATAGCAGATACAATGACCATTCTTAAGCCCGCTAGAGATAGCAATGCAGACAGACATCCCCCCACTTTCCTCGCCTAATAACACTACTAATGCACAATACTTCTTTCTTAAATATATTCTGCATCAAAGCTCTCAAATCGTTTCTTGGAAGTCCTGGCATATTTGTGTGCCTGTCATTTTGCATGCTCGTCCACATTACACACGCAGGACTGCAAACACCAGAATGCACTGTGATGTGAGCCTTAATGCAAGGAGTGGGTGATTATTTCGCACATGACATGGGACAACTTGTGAACTTGCATACTGTCCTTAAGATCCGACTTCTTTCGAGACATGGACGCACCCGAGAAGAGCCTGTGCGATAAAGTCCTCTGTTTGCGGTCATTATTTGGCACGGGCGTGCAGCTTGATGTTCTGCATGACGTGCCTATGATGTAAGGTTACCAGATGACACCCTGCTCCAGTCCTGGGAGTTGCTTTTATTTCAGGTATGCTTTAGTGGATTTAATTGAATTGAACTAACCCAAGACTTCAACTCCCAGAATGTAAATGATGGAGACATTAAAGCCCAGAAATGTGGCATGATGACCCAGATGGCATGGTGCCAAGTCCCAGACTGTCAGCAGAATGTCAGCAGAGCAGTATAATGAGAGCAGTTAGAGGCTGCTGGCCACAGACAGAGCAGCGAGGAGGCTATTGGTGGGGTCTGTTGTCTCTTCCGCAGTGTGCATGGTGGTTGATGAGAAATGGGAGGCGTGAATGATGCTACATGCTGTCTTAAATAAGGACTCCAGTTTTAAAACACCAGGTAGATGTGTTTAGGCTCACTTTACTTTGCTTAATGTTACCGTAAGCTTCCATTCTGGATGGGGAAAATAAAGCTAAAATCTTACTCCTTTTGCTCGACATGTTTATATCATCATGTTGCTCGATATGATTTATTGTCAATTTAGTTTATTATGCAATGCCTGTACTTTTCAAGGCATCGCTATATAACAAAGCATTATTTAAGTTCATTAATCTCAAACCTTATGACGTATGCACATGAAATGAAGCTGAGAAGATATGTGGTCAAGTGCTTAAATTGCAGACTTGACCAAAATGCCGTTTCTCCACTTAAACAAAGTGTGTGATCCTGTGCAAATCAGTGTTTCTGGCCTGAATTCCCTGGAAGTGATTCATTTAACAGATTATGCAATTATTCTTTTTTTATTAAACCTCACTTGCGGTTTGCTAGACTATAGAATTGTTGCATACATAATAATAATAATGACTATTGAAATATTGCACACCAAAGAGTTGTCCCTTTGCTTACTCATGGCTAATCCTAGTAATGTTACCCATCATGCTATCCTGGAGTATCGATAACTGATTGCACTCGCTTTCTTGGACGTCACTTGTGATGATGGCAATACATATCGGTATTAGGAGGTTGGCGTGTCTTTTGCCTTGGAAATTCCAATACTGGGCCTGGAGAGAAATCTTTCAGGCCAGGACCCTATAGATATATATAGATAGATATAGATATATATATATATATGGAATGACGCAGCTCTTAACATCCCCAAGCGAGAGCACATTTCCACCATCAGAATGTCATGCAAGTGCCTGTCCATAAAACAAAAAATGTATTTGAAAACCCTCTGCCTTACCTACAAGGCTTTAAACCACCTAGCCCCACCATATCTCACCAATAAATTCACCATGAAACCCGCTAACAATAGAACCACCAGATCCTCCAACAAATTATGCTTAACAGTACCTAGATTCTCCTTAAAAAGAGCAGGTGGCACTAGCTTTGCAGTACGTGCCCCCCAACTCTGGAACACTCTACCACTCAACATAAAAACCATTGAGTCATTTCAGATTTTTCGTAAACATGTTATTGACTGGCTACTGACTAAAATATAACACCCACTCCTTTCCGCTAATGATCCAGCATACGACATGCTGCTTAATCATGTTTGTAATTTGTAGAAATGGATGTACCTGAAACTGCACATATCCCACTTGGTTGGATTATGGAAATCTATATATGCCACTTTGTAACCGCTTCCTTAAGTGCCCTTCTACCTCTGGGTCTGGAGCGCTATATAAATAAACGCACAAACGCCTTGCAGAGCAGCGGGCACCACTAGGAGCTCTGATGCTGCCCTGCTCGAAGGTGCCCTGCTAAATCATTTTGTAAAGTTGCACCGCATCCCCCTCTCCCATCTTACCCACATTGCTTCCCACTTTCACGACTGTCAGCTAAATGGAGATTTGTGAATTGGAACATCTACTTAATTAAGCTCTTCAATATGCAAGAGAGGAAAAATCAAACACTCTCATGCATGATTTGTAATGACAAGCGCTTATATTTGTAAGTCTGTGCATTTACAGTAAGGGCCGCCCACTCTCCACAGAGCTTACTTGATAGTAACGAGACTCGCGGGACGCGCCCTGTTAGCGGCTAATGAGCAGAATTCACTGAAAAACGTCGGAAAGATGGCTTCCAAGCCTGGATGCCTAGCACACATGCCTTGGTTATGCTATGCAGTATTTGGTGAAGGAACTTCTAGTGGGTTTATACTGTACCCACCGCAGTCCAATGACAGAACACCGTGTCATGTATAAACGCTTCCCAAATTCAGTAACGTATTCTGAAATGGCTGTTCAATAGCCAAATGTCGAAATTGTATTATGAATTGTGCATTTAAAAACTACATCGACAGGCCTTGCTCAGACATGTCAACATTAGCCAATCCATTTAGGAGGGACTAGTCCAAACCTGATTTTAACTTTGCATTCCGGGACTTGTAATCAAGGACCACGAGTCCCAGAATGCGAAGTGTGGAAATTACGTCTTCCTCCCAGGCGCCATCTCTTTGGTACAGATCTGAATTCAGAATGTTATGCCATTTGCTGTGTCACTATCGCTGGTGTTATATTCTGTCTCCTGCCATATACACAGATCTGAATTCAGAATGTTATGCCATTTGCTGCGAAACTATCGCTGGTGTTATATTCTGTCTCCTGCCATATACACAGATCTGAATTCAGAATGTTATGCCATTTGCTGCGTCACTATCGCTGGTGTAATATTCTGTCTCCTGCCATATACACAGATCTGAATTCAGAATGTTATGCCATTTGCTGCGTCACTATCTCTGGTGTTATATTCTGTCTCCTGCCATATACACAGATCTGAATTCAGAATGTTATGCCATTTGCTGCGTCACTATCGCTGGCGTTATATTCTGTCTCCTGCCATATACACAGATCTGAATTCAGAATGTTATGCCATTTGCTGCGCACTATCGCTGGCGTTATATTCTGTCTCCTGCCATATACATTCTATTTAGAATCATCGGTCTGGGACGTTCCAAGTTTGGCATTTGTTTTTGTCAGGCAAACTGTATATACATGGATGGGGTCCTATTTTAACGGCTCAATTTACTGTATTAATAAAATCATCTAGAATTCACATGCATGCCCCAGCCTGTTCAATTATTTTCGGTTAACACCAGGACCGGACTGGCATCTCCCGAGTGGAATGGATAGTGTTGGCGTGCATGCGTGTCACCCCAGACAACGGCAGTTCATGCTCCAGGATAAAGGGGAGCAGAGCATGTGTGGAGGGTCGCATGCACTGAAAACACCCAATCTGATTACCAGGGTCGGACTGGCCTATAGGGCAATAGGCCCATGGCCGAACCAAAAACCCAAAATGCTGGTGTGGGCCAGTTTTGTGGGTCACAGTGGGGCAGTTTGATGAGTTTCCTCACTATGCAGCTAGTAGTTGTGACCAGTGATGCCGAATACATATTCTTTAACATGCACTATTTGCATCAGATTTAATCACCCCCCCCCCTCTCGCGTAGTAAGCAAACAGTCTGTCACAGAAGGAATGAGTTGCCATTTGCAATGGTTGGCCACTTTTTCATTGGTGCCCGAGACCATTTTATGGCCCAGTCCGACCCTGCTGAGTACCGCAAAGAGGAAAAGAGAACGTTGTTTATGCTCGCTCGGTGGCAACGGCTCAGGGTGCCGTCCTTGGATTTGCAAACATGCCCAGACAAGCAGAGAGCACATTCCCGAGTCAGGGGATGCCAGGATAATGTGCAGAGCTGACAGCAGTGCAACACTAGTCCCTTTTGTCTGTGCACGGTCCACTTAAGACATAAAAAATGAGAGCGACAAGCAGCCTCCTCTGTCAGCTCTCGAAACCCCAAACAAAAGGCCATATTTTAAGGAAAACACTATGGCTTCGAAACTACAGCGATGTGCGCCCCTGCAGACGAAAGCGCCTTGCCAGGTGCACTTCACGAAGCGTAGCCCCGCGGTTCTTAAAAGTGATGCGGATTTGACAGATAATAGTGGTGCTGATTTGGAAAACACTGCCGGTCCATGACAGATAATAGTGGTGCTGATTTGGAAAACACTTCCTGTCCATGGTAGATAATAGTGGTGCTGATTTAGAAAACTCTTCAGGTCCGTGACAGATAATAATGGTGCTGATTTGGAAAACACTTCCGGTCCGTGACAGATGATAGTGGTGCTGATTTAGAAAACACTTCCTGTCCATGACAGACAAACCGTGCCTAGAGATGCAAAAGGCCAATCTTATACCAGGACTGAATTTTCACTACAGCAATCTTATAAGTATGAAGCTTTCTGTTGGGAAACAGTTCTATATTATATACTAGTGTCCAAGCCAGTGAACACGGGTCAAAGGGACTAGCACGGACAGTAGGGCCACTATATATCCTAAGCCAACAGCTCCCTCTAGCTGTGACAAAACCCCAAGGGGGCAGTCTCTACTGCGCATGACTGCACAGGACAAACCTACATCTGGCATTTTATTATATTGTATGATGATATGCTGAGCCACGACCTCCCATTGTGAGTGGCCTAGCCTCCTCTGTCTTGGCAGAGGAGGATGACTGTAGAATTCATAATCCACTATAGGTAAGAAAAGGGATGGGTGCCCTCTTTTTTTGTTTTCGGGCGGGGGGCTGACTCGTAAGGTTTCCTAGAGACATCTCCCATGCTGGAAACACCAATTGTGTCAACTTATATGAATGAGTGCATTGAAGTAATACAACGCACCACTTGATACTAACTTCACAAAACTGATGTTTGATCAACCCTAAAGTGTTTGTACGAGTTGAAGACATCAAAATTATTGTTATACCTTGTTTAACCTGTTTTTTTACTTTTTGACTATATGATGAATACATTTTTACTTTAACCAGTCTGAAATAAGTGCCTGAATAACAGATTAATCAGAAGGTCTGTAGTTCTGGGTTTCACTACTAATACATACCAATGTCAAGGGGAGGGGTAGCCTGTGTCTCACCCGCTTTAGCTCCAATAGATTCATAATCCACTGTCAGAACATCACAGCAGGGGGAAACAGCATTTACTCTACAAGCATTGTTAGCTTTGGCTATTAGATGGCGCTTAAGCGCTACCTATAAGTCGAAACTATTGCATCGGAGTACAACCAGGGAGAAATGGCATATGAGGAGGGACACAAAGCTGAAGGTGTTCGGTTATTTATCCACCCATTGAGTGCCCATGGTCATGCTAATCCCTATGGCCATTCATACCCACTTTCTGCCCCCAGCCTACCCAAAGCACATCCTCCTGGGATCCCTTTGAGCTAGCTTTTTCAAGCCTTACCATCAAATATGTGTGTTCCATGTGCCTGCCTGTGGATTTTCAAAGCTGTCTTCGGAGATTTAATGACTTAATTGGATCTGTAGAAAGGCAACGGATGTAATAAAAATGTCTTAACTAGGTCTGCCTGTAGCCACTCACATTATAAGCACTATGCAAGTCCTTCACTAAAGTCCTATTAAAAACAAGCATTGGCAAAGCCAACAGTTTTGTCTTGTGTATATTAGGCATTTGCCAGGCACTGCTGTTATATGTCCAGGTTTGCGCACCCTTTTGCAGCTGCTACCATCGAAGACCAGTTAATACCACGAGGGCAGTGCCTGGCAAGTGCCTTTCCCATGCCTACACAAAAGCCAAAACAGGTGGCAATGCCAATGCTTGTTTTTCCTTTTGGGGTTGCGCTGGGCTGCAAGTTGAGGGTGCAAGGCATTGTGTGATGTTTTATGCATCTCCCTCATCCTTTCTCTGCAATGCTGGTCTAGGGACAGTGCACACAATACAAAACTATAGATGATGAGTAGCCTTAAACTACAGGGTGTGTTCGGCCCCGGACGTGCGAGGGACTTCATAGAGAACTCGAGCTTCACCCTCCTTGTCCAGCTGATGCCACTAAGATCCTCTCAGTGGAATGGACCCCCTCGTTGACAGACATCAATCTATACGTCTATATGCAATGCTGCCAACAACAGTCGTTTCAACATGCTTTTCTATAATGTTACTTCCTATTGTCCTCAGTCTCACTGGAGTGTAACCCTCTTTAACATGAACCTAGTGCAGGGATCTGCCACCTTTGGCTGCCCAGATGTTTCCCAGCCCTTGCTAGGACTGCCAGTGATGACAGGTCACAGGAGTGTACATCCAAAACATCTGGAGAGCCACAGGTTGCAGACCACTGAACCAGTGATACATGGTCGACTCTGGGGTTTGCCTAAAGGCTGGTCCTCCTTAGACAGGGGGCGATTGCGAGGCCGGCTCCATGCTCTGTTGTGGACATGCCCTCTCCCGAGGCACCATATGCTGGCTGGAGTCCGGGCACCTATACTGGGAGCCATGGTTACAGCACGCGGAGCCGAGGGAGCGCTATGCTGTGCTGTGCTGCCAGGAGGCATCAGGCTCCGAGGCTGCGCAGAAAGCATCAATGCAGACATGGCAAACATGCAGCGAAGGGGCGCCTTCGATGTATACTAGGATATTAAGAACAAAATATCCTTTTGCTTGTTTCACAAAGAACGTGTTCCAGGGCTGCTCTGTACCTTAAAGCCACATTAATACACAAACACTGGTCGAAGTGTCCGGGTAAAACTGTTCCCTGCCCTTGCTCCCCTCAAACCGCATGCCACACCCCCTCCCACGCGCAATCCAAACCCCCAAACAAACACAGCTGTTGTTTAAGGAAATGTTCAGTGCAGTGCACTGAAGTGCACGTTTCAATTTCTTCCTACACTTTTATTTTAAAGTAAACCATTACGGAACTGTTTCTTTTCAAAATAAAAGTATAGGAACAGTAAAACAAACACATATTTAAAGTAGAGGAGCACCGCTCCCGGCCACTTCCACCACTATTGTTTAAAAATGAAGTCTGTGTAACTACCCAAATGTGCGGCAACGACTATGCAGCGGCAGCAAGTGCAATGCGGGCCACTTCTAAAAGAGTGGAGCCTCAATGTGCTACAGCAACGCGAGCTCGAGCTGCCGCTGAACATACACTGCAGAAAGGTGCAGAATAGTTGGCTACAATGGGCTTTTTTATAACAAGTTTTGTGGACAGCGAAACAGGTGAGCGCAAGCAGACATGAGACCCTCCTTGGCTCACTACTAACGCTTCAGGCGTTGTTCTCCCCGACCCCCACCCCAGCCCCATTTGGCACCCATTTTGCCCAGGACCCCTTCCCTGTTCTCACTTCCTACTCTCGGCGTCCTGCCTACCATCCCGCCCCCGGCCCTGATTGGCGACTAACTTGGGTTCCTGCTTTCTGGGCGTGGCTGTTCCTCCTGGTCCAGCCCGCTCTCCCGATTGGCTGACTCATCCCTCATAACCTACCAGCCCCGGGCAGCCCTCTGCCCTGCAGCCCCTGCCGCTAAGGGCCACAAGGCAAAGGGTGGCTCATACATTAGCGGCTCCAAACAGTGTCTGCCGGTGTCCACAGGAGAAGCCAATGAAGCCAGCAGCGAACAGACACCAACAAAAACTGTAAGTGTGGCATGGATGGGGTGTAGAGCAATTACTCTACTCCAGAAAGCCCCGACACTCTATCTTACCTTCCCATAACATCGGCTGACATAGACTTACACCAGGCATACTTAGAAAGTTTTGTTACCACCAGCCTGAACCTATTCATGACAGGATTGTAGATGTTGCCTTGCATTACATACTAACATACTTGTCAAGGTCAACAAGCGCCACACCTAGATGAAACTTGAATGTTAGCATGCGCCACACTTAGAGTTGTGGACTTTGACCTGCGTCTCATCTAGATAGGGCTGTGAATGTTGGCATGCCCACACTTAGAATTGTGAACACTAGCCTGCGTTGCATCTAGATAGGATTGTGAAGGTTAGCGAGTGCCACACTTAGAACTGTGAATGTTAGTATTTTAAATGTCAGATGACCCACTAACCAATATAAGCTCAAACTCTCTGCATACTTATCTCACTCAAAAACTTACACAACCATCTCTCGCACAACAAGCCGCACGCACTTCACCACACCGCAACAACACATAAGCCGCACCAACAGCACACGCGGACTGACACAGATCCAATACTTGCATCAAAGCTCAGCACCCAGAGTATAACGAGTTGAAGCTGCCAACAGAACACCACGCCTCTCACTATCCTACTCCCTCTTCACCTTACTAACCCATCCCACCTTCTCGTTTACAGATCCGCCAGAGCGCCTGGGGACCAACTCTCTTGGTCACGGTGTGCGGTACAAATACCTTTAACATTTAACAGTGACCCTGATTCATGGAATTATTTGGGTATTCATTAATTTTATTGCAAACAAAACAGAGTGGTAAATTTCAGAGCGGACCATAACACCGAAAAACAGTGCAAACATTAATTAAATAAATAAAGGGTAGTGGGGTAAGATGTTTAAATGGGTTGGGATGGGGTTGTGTCAAAAGGTTAAAAAAAGGGTGTTTTTGCGGCGGACCCCCCCCCAAATAAAAAAAATGAGTGTTTTTCAGTGTTCTGTCTGCAATTAAATTTACCACTCTGTAATTGTGGTCGATAAGATCACATATAACCATTATTTGCGTATAGGGATTTGTGGGCAGAATGGCACACAAATCCCCGTTTTACACGCAAATAATTCCATGAATCTGGGCCAATGTGTTTTGAGCAGTAAATCTTGTAGCTTCATACTTTACAAAAAAGCACTACGTCTGCGCAGACTTAGTGCTTTTCGTGTGAATTAGACCAATTTAGCGCGATGCAAATAGTACTTTTGCAGTGCAAAGCCACTCTGTGAATTAAGCCCAGTCTAAAGCATATTTTTACAGTGCAAAGTCACTTTGCTCGGCTCTGTGAATTAGGCCCGGTGCAAAGTGTACTTTTACAGTGCAAAGTCACTTTGCTCGGCTCTGTGAATTAGGCCCGGTTGCAAAGTGCATTTTTGCAGTGCAAAGCCCCTTTGCTCCGCGCTAAGCGTTCTGTGAATTAGGCCCTGGGAATGCACAGCCAGTCCAGACTCTCGTCAAAGCAGGCTAAAGGGCAAGGGCTCTATGACAGCAGAAAGCACAGTCAAACGGCTGGAATTAAGCGGCCTAACCCCATAAACCCACCCCACTAAAGGGCAGAGACTCGTCAGCCCCAACCTATCGACACAAATGCTTACCTATAGCGGTACCACAGGTCACACACACTACGACCAATTCACGTTAAAGATTTCTCCACTTCAGTGTACGCAAGGCATGTGCAAGTGGGCAAAACACCCACATTCAACAGGCGCCCTGATTCACAGAAGTAGAACTGTGCGCACTAGCGCCCAGATGCACAGCTATGAAGCAGAACATGTGGCGGAGGCCGCTTTGGGGGGGGGGGGGGGTGGATGGATAATAGGGCACCAGCGGGAGGCTGGGGGAGCAGGCTCTTCCCCCAAACACCCCTACCGGCTCTGCCACTGATGTAGGACTGCCACAATTGACAACACATCTCTGCTTCACAGAAGGTTGCACTTTCAATGTTCAGGCCCCCAAAAGAAATGCTCATGCTTGGCATGAACGTTTATATTTCTTTGACATTGCAATCTCCGAAATAAATGGTGGTGGGAAATGAAAACGTACATTTGCAGTGACGGGTCCTTCAAAGCCCATCACTGCAAGTGTACCAACTGACCCCAGATGGGAAGCAAGCTGAACCCGGCCCCGAGCTCAGGGTGGGTCAGTCAGTCTGTGCATAGGTGTCGGAATAAAACTGAAACGTAGGTATGCATAGAGAGGGAGGGTGCTAGGTAGGTATGCAGAGGCTGGATGCTAGTCCAGTGGGCTTGGAGCCAGAGCTTTTACTCTTTGTAAATCCCTTCTGAGAATGGGGGCCAAGAAGGTGTCAACTGGGGGTGCAGATATGTAGATGTGCGAGGGAATTCTGTAATCCCGGAGAATTGCCCGACATGGCATGGGAAATACTGCAGGGCCGCCCAAGGCGAGGCAGGGTAACTGCTGTTACCATCAGGCAGGCCAAGGAGAGGGGCAGCCCCCACCCCCAAGCCTGCTCCCTCTCCCCCACGGACACAGAGATACGCAGTCTCTGCCACACAAAGCACGGGAAGGGTGAGGTATGAACAATCACCTCGCCTTCCACAAAGCAATAGGGTGCTAAGCACCTAGGAGAACCAACAGTCAGCAGGGCGCAGGTTCAAAGACCTGCCTCCCCTCAGGAGGCTAAACAGTCGGCTACACCGGCCTGGGGGTTGGGCTACAGCCCCCACTACGCACATCAAAGACCCAGGGCTCCTCTGGGTCTTGAAAATACAATATGTTTGTGGACCCTGAATGGGGACCCAAACAAGCAGGAGGTTCGCTGTTCACTCAGAGTCCTCCAGTCTTTGCTTCTTTACCATAAAACCCTCTCACCCTACAAAAGAGGGGAGAAGAACAAAGAAAAGACAAAGGAGGACACTGGACGGTGACCACTACAAGCCGAGGGACAAGAAGGCGGCATGTACCAGAGGGGGTAACCTCAGGACCCGGTGCCCAAAAGTATGATATTATTATGATATGTGATTATTGTTATTTCCATAACCATATCTGCACAATAAAATCCTACGGCCTTTTTATTGCCAACACTTGACAAACCGTGTGCTCCAACTTATTCACTGGTGAGGGTAAGGGTTTGGCCAATGTAAGTTGCATGCCTATGGGTTCAGCAGTTATTATGTTCACCTGTTATCTCGCACAACGACTCTGCAACGGAGTCAGATTAGTGTGGAAAGAGTTAACAAAAAATAGCATAACGGAATCTGCAGTGTTTATAAACGACAAAGTCACGTGCTCACCCTGCAGGCGGTATTTATGAAAGATGTGTGCCAGAGACTTCAAATGGAGAAACACTTTGATCAATCATGCCCGCCACGTTCATGTGTTTGCACAACAACACATCAAACAACGTCCATGTCAGCGTGTGTTTTTGCAAGGACAGGAGCATCTCAAGACAGCCGATTTATCAAAATCCAGCTATATGCTTTGACAACCTTCGGCATCACACCGCAGCAAGGCGCCACGTCAGAACAGCGGGGTGTATGCGCCTTTTCCCGTGTGGGGGCACTCTCCTGGGGACAGTCGGGAATTCTGACCTCACCTTGGGAAAGAAACAGCTGGACTATATGGGGCGCTGTCCATCAAGAGGGGGCGGGTTCTTGCAATAGGCTGTTAACTGATAACTCCAGACACACGCTAGTGCATGGATGAGCGCACCTTGCCTGTGACTGCCCCCAACCTCAACATTCTTTCAGGTGGGCTGGTGGGGGAACACGTCTTGCGATGGCAGTGCCTGTCGCAGTGTGCTCTGCCTTAGCCCACTCTCAGGTCTTCAGGAGAGCTTTGCATTGAGCTCTGGCAGAGAGAGGCCCGTTAGCAGGGAAGGGTTGGAAACACTGGAGACTCGGGATTGCAGGGTTGTTGCCCTGCACATCTAACCCCATCCTCAAACTCCCCTTCCTTCACTGTCAGCGTGCTTCTTTCACCTTCCTGCAGCTGCCGCACTCCCTTTAGGAGAAGGGATGCTGTGCCCACCCTCCTTGGAGTGGGGGAGGAGGGGGGCTTTTTGGGGAAAAAATGCCAACAATGCTTGTGGTCTCGTGCAGAATGGATGTGACCTAGCAGTTCAGGCTGGACTGCCCCTTTGGCCAGTGGGACCAAGCCTGATTTGCATACGGTCTTTCCCCTTTCTGCAATGGCTTGGCAGGTGAAGGACTATGGCCTGGAGGGTTGCCCAGAGCAATGCCTCCCAGCCATCAGTAGCAGACTGATCAGGATGCCTATACCTGGAGCTCCCCTCTAGATACACATTCCGCAGTGAACTACCAGCACACAGAGCCAGAGCCGTTCCAATCTGCACACATCAACACAACAGCCAAGCATCCTTGCATTGCTACTAACCAAACCCAATACATTTCCTAAAATGCCAAGAGACCATGCAAATAGCAGCAGTCTGCTATATAAAGGCCAATGCTATGACATGCTATTACACATATAATGTGGGCACGGGCATTAAGTGGTGACATATAACTATGGCAAAACATCATCAACAGGTCCATTGAAGTGGCAGTGCGGGTTTATATTTTGGAAACACTGGAAAATGTTGGAGAAACCGGCATCTACTCGTTTATTCATGTGTTACTCTACAGAATGGAATGACATTTGTATGGATTCAATTCAATCTGTAAAAGGCACCACCTCAACACATCGTTTTACAAAGTTTAAAGAGTCGTAATCCAGAAACCATGTTTGATACTTTGAGCACACAATCTGGTGCACCACAGTGCGCACATTTGGGGGAAATATTGACACCACAGAAGTTAAAAAAAAAAATACACCAGCCACCACTGCTCCGGCACTTTATTTTATTATAAGACGCTTAATACCAGAAAGTGGTTTCTAAGCGCAGGATCGGGATTCGAACCTGTGTTACACCGCGTTGTCGTTGCCCCAGGGCTATCCTTCCTCCCAATGTCTCATTATAGGTTCTGCTCGCTCACATCTGTTTGATGGGAAAGGGCAGCCCATTTCTACGCGCTCTCAGTATTGGCAGCTATGTCAATTGGGGCACAGGGAGAGATGACACGTTTTTCTCAGATTCACAAAACTTGGGTGATGTGGGAAGCAACAACGTTGGTGAAGTGGAGAACTAAGGCCAAGAACCGAGTTGTCATGGGTCTGCTTTTCACAATGTGGCTGTTACTTAAGCAGAAGCCTTGCCTTGCTTCTAATATGGATAACGTAATACAGGGGAGGTTGTGAGATGAAAGAAGGATTGGGAGACATATGGGCTTATCGCTCACAATTCCATTAAGCTCTGCGCGTTGAGTCTCAGTACATAGAGTATATTAGCACCCTTGGTGGGCGAGTCAACCAATCAGCTTTCTCAATACCCAGGCTGAATCTGACGATCCAAGCCCGGGTTCTAAGTAGCCCTAGCAGTGGAGACACCCAACGGCCATTTTCCCTCCCTCTCCCTGCTGTCCCCGTCAACGTCCCCGTTCCTTGCCAGCCCCCACGCCACCCCCACTCACCTGCTGAGGCGCCGCCGCACCGCCCCCGACTCCACAGATAGCCATGGGAATGGAAGAGAGGCTCCGCGCCAGAGCCCCAACTTCCAGTTCCGTGGTGGCTATGTTAGGTGAGGAGAATGCCTTTGTAAGAATCAACAGATCGTACACGTCACCGTGACCCGTTGATTCACAAAAAGGCATTGGGTCAGTCTCGGGGGGTGGGGGCCTTAACAGCAATAAGCACCCGGTTGGAAAAGATGCCGGGCCGAGCTTTAAGGCCCTCGCTTCGCTTGGGCCTATAACTTGGGCCGCTGCCACCTGGTGAAGCCCCTAAAACGGGCGCCTATTGCTATATTGAAACAGAGAAAGTAAAATAACGGAAACCAACACAAAGGCGTTCTCTACATGGCTACAGAAGTCTTTGGTTTGATTCTTCTTGATGTTGGGTTGGGACAGATTCTCTGGGATGAGGCCAAATGACCCCAAGCACAAGGAAAACTGCACAGAAACAAGGGGCATTAGACCCTAAAGGAAGGGTAATTAATCCCTGTAGAAAACGTGAAGGCTACAGGGGAAGCGTAGGCAGTGAATGACGGACACCTATCAATCAACCCGGAGGAGGGAGGAGAGGAAAGGGAGGGAGGCTGCTGGAGCAACAGTACCAACTCCGAGGAGCATAGCAGAACTACCTAGTCAGGCACATCACTCACCAGCCACACACAGATTATGGGACAAGTGGAGTGTGATGCGCTGAAGAGCAAGCACGTGCAGGTACAGAAGAATCAGAGTCCCTCAGGGACATGGGGGTTCACAGTGACATAGGTTCATTACCCAGAGAGGTCAGGGCAGCTGTGCTGAACAGGTTATATGTAACATCCTGGAAAATGGCCACTGGGGAAATGATTCAAGCGGAAAGGAATAATTAAATAACGCACCCTCCTCCCTCCCATACACAATCGATAGCTCAGTAGCTGACAGCGCAGTCATACTCCTAGGGTGATCGCTTACTGGCTAATAAAGTCAGGCCGGTTCCAACTGGAGCGCAACGGCCCACGGCTGCCCCAATCTGGAATGTGGTGCGAGTCCACTTAAACGGTGTCACAATCCAGTGATCGCAGAAGTGTACAGTGACTTCTGACTAGAGCCCACGCTGGGGTAGCACAGAGCCACGTCTTGCCATGTCTCCTGCCATCAGCATTATAAGACCGCCATAAGCCACATATCGGAGAACGAGTGCTCGAGAAAAGTTCTGGCCCTCATTTTTTTTAATAAAAACGCTACGTGTTCATTCTGGCAGCCACACTTCTCAAGACGTGTTACACAGTTTCGTCACCAGGTAAACTCCGGCGCCAGACTATTAAACGGGTGTTGGCTGTAGATAAACACTGCCCTTCTAAAAACCAGCTGTGTCCCAACTTCTAAACACAATGAACCTGGAGACACCCCATAAACCTGGACAGAGCATATGGTTTCTTGACATTCCCTTGAAACACTGCTGCGAAATATGCATTAGAAGTTCATGAACGCTCCTTCTGCCCAGCCCCACCACACAGACTAGACGAGGGGCCGCTTCCTGAAGAAAGGTTGCATGCCCTTGCCTTGGGGTGAAACCTCCTCACTTTATAAGCATGTGGAGGCAGGCACTGTGTGCAGGGCTGCTTGACAGGAACATCATTTCACCAAAATGCCAGGGGTAGTGGAAGTGACATCACACAACCCTTGACCTCTGATGACATCACCGGAAGTGATGTCATTTGACCCCACCCCGAAGTGATGTCACGGAAGCGATGGAACACGACCTTTCACCCCTTGACAAAACAGGAAGTTGCATCACATAGCATTGTTCCTAAGTACACTATGAAAAAAATGGTTACAATATCACTAGAATGTGATATACATTTCATACAAGAATGGATCACCATATGTATCACAAAGATCAGTGTGTATTGGCCCATATTACTAAATTACTGTGAATGCAAGCTAGACGTCGCTGGCCAAATGATAATGATGTGTTATTATATAGCACTTACACTCAAGTGCTGCATTTAGAACAAATATACACCCAATATCACCCAAGCTGTGTTGGTACTCATTTATCGACCTCAGAAGGATGAAAGGCTGAGTTGAGGTGTTTAAAAACAGACTAAATCAGTGACTCACCCCCTGAAGTGTGCCTGAAATAAACCTAGCAAAATCTAGAAATTATTGCATAGAATTCCAGAAAGACAAATTATTTGTTATTCCTATTCTTTCTTATTTAGGGTCACTGATGACAGTGAAAACTTGTGGAACCCCATTTTTTTTGTTTGTTTTTTTAGGCCTGAACAAGAAAGTCAGCCACTCCAGAAGCAAAGAGCCACATGGCGCTGGCCATAGCCCAGGAGGTTGCATATAAAAAAGAAAAAAAAGAAAAAGGTAACTTTTTTTAGGGGTAGCAATGGAGACCTCGGGGGTCGCAGTTGTGACCCCTGGCAGCCCCTAAACGATGACCCTGCTGCTTGATGGATACAATGCGCCCATTTGATTTCCACCAAACCAGATCTGCCTTCAGACTCAATCTGACACCAAAATGGGTGATAAATGAATTGGCATGTTCCCGCTGTACATGAAAGTGACTAAGTGGCTTCGCTGCTGCCGGACTGGTATCGCTTGTGTGATGGTGAACCGCCCTGTGGGTACCATTCAGCAAAGAGGGGCATTCATGATCAGTGCTCTGTGAGTACACACGCACAAAGAAAGGGTCCACACATGAAGCTTCAACATGACCAGCCAGTTATAACCAAGCAGACCAAGGCCTGCCCACCGGTCACCCACCAGCGGGGAAACTGCTATCTGTTGCACACAGCAACATCGCCGCAAGACATTTCCCCAAAGAAGGACCCTTTTGCAGAATGATTTTTAATATTAGAAAAATAAATCACACTATTTACATGCGCAAATCTATCTCACCTTATTATACACAACCAACGCTCAACCTCAAAGCTTCAAATAACGCATAATTACAAAAAAGCAACACACGTATCAAAATACAAACCAAATTACCAAAACTCGAAACACAAACAGTGTCAGACATAGACAAGCACATCATTAGTCAAACGCCAAACCACCCTTATGGAACCTACACCGTTTTGAACGACACCATCAAAACAATGGATGGATACAATTTCTTTACAAAAGTTACAACAGCTGGCACATTTCTACTGAAAGAAGAGGGCAACGATGCCAACTAGTAACTCTTTTTGGCAAGCGAGTGTTGCAAATTCCATGCGACCCCGCCATCCTCAGGCTGAGGCTCAGTAATGCATCCTCTCTTCATCTAGATCAGTAGTCTTCAAACTGAGGGACTGCCCCCCCCCCCCCCCCAAGGGGGTCCGAATGACGCCAAAGGGGGCTCGAGGCCCTTCAAAAAGGGAGCACCCAGACTGCTTTTCCTAGAGAATATAATCAGATATGGCATCTCGGGGGGCCCGGAAACAAGATTTTTACTCCAGGGGTGGGGCTTGGCAACTATATTTCTACTCAAGGGGGGCCTCAGTATAAAAAAGTATGAATACCACTGTCCTAGATACAGTGCATACACTAGAGGTCATCAAAGTTCACAGACACGGCGAGGAACCGTACACCTCAAAAATGTCCACTCTTAATCCCACGACTGATGTGTACAGCCCCTCCATTTCCAATGGGATTCCCAGTCAGCTGTAATATGAGCATGAAGTGCAGACAGGTACCGAGATGAGCATCTCTGCAGCCAGACCAGGGGGGCGGGGGGGGAGGGGGATTCCAACCAATACCTAAGGATGCCTCTAACTCGGATACGTGTTTGCCAACATACAAGGATGCCATTAACACCCAGAGTCCAACAATGCTAAGTTAATATGATGCATCACAAGCAGAAGAATGATACTTCCTTCTAACATTCCTGTTCTTGCTGCCTCCAGTCTTGCAGCAGGAGTGTTCACCCACCCGCCCCCACTCATCTGGCAGCAGCAATTGTGGGATCATCAAGAGAGCTTATGAGTGTTTATCGTCACAGTGGAGTTTTTAGCAATTCTAAGAGCGTGGCTCTGTTTGAACAACCTGGAGTCAACCATAAAGTCAAAATGGTGACCGGTGGATTTTTTTTGTTGGTGATTTATAGCGGTTCCACCTAGATGCAGCGTGCCAGGGTCTGCGGTGCAATGCCATCTGCCCAGCCCCTTATCTTCAGCTACGGACACTGAACCCAACATGGACATAAAGAGCCCACCCATCCTCTAGGAAGGGTGATGATGATGGCCCTAATTGGGCAGGGGTGGCCCACGTGACCAGTCTTCACTGACTGATGATGGTAGAAGAGTGGGTGCCCGAGGCTAAGGGCCACTTGGCGAAGGATAAAGCCTATTTGCCCGGTTACCCTTCTATCCATCTGGCAAGATCCACTGCAAGAGGGTGGCTACCTACTTTGTCAATCGGAAGGATATATTGAATTTAATTGGAGTAATCTCCCATTCCCTGTATCAACTACTCACTCCCCTTTTATGCCCGCTCCCCATCTATCTATAGGCTGGTTCTTGCTCCTCCTCCCCACCTACCCTAGGCCTGGCTGTGGGTTCGCCCCTCAACATCGTCCCTGCGCTGGGTCCACCTTCACCCATCTATCTCCATCTTCCCCTCCGATGCTTGCCCCGCTTCATCGCACTACTCAGCAGCCGCGCTCCACCTCGATCCCTGTGTTTGCACTCCCACCACTTCTTGAAGTTGTAAGATGCATAGTAATGGATCACTGTCATCACCCTTAATCCCACGTGCAGGGTCTAATTTAAAAACCAACTACTCCTGTCACAAGAAAATGCCAATCCAGTGCACCTGCGCCAACAACTTGTTGAGAGTTGGTAACGAACTTTAATCAGCAGTCTCACTATGTGAAGACACTCAACTCAGACTGCCGCCTATTTAGAATATTTCTGCCGGCCTTGTACTGAATGAAGCAAGATGACCATATAACTCCCTCAACTGCCTAGAAGGCTTGACTAACCAATAGGACAAGGGGTGAATTAAACCACAACTAGTAGTACTCAAAGGAATGCAACGATGAGTCACATCTTCAGGGCAGCCATGATGAGTGGATCCAGTGCTGTCTCACTAAATCTGACTAGGTTGACCTCCTGGCAATCAGAACACTAAAGACCCACCTGGGTCTTGCTTAAAAGGGGGCACCGTGTACAACATAATATTTGAAGTATGTGCCCTATACATTTCCAAAAAACACTAGCACTGCTATAAGCCCGAGAAGATATGTATACACTGTCATTTTGTTTTCTCTCCATTATATGCAGACTGTAGGCCGAAAGCTTTTTTGAAAGGTGCAAATTTGAGATGCGCTGTCCTTGAAATCATGGTATACACACATACGTTTAAATAAAAAATACCGTGAACACAATGAAGGCCGGGTGGTCATGGGCTCGATCATGGCCACATATGCCTTAGATTGCAATTCATGACATGGCAACTACAGGGAAGGCTTTGGCAACATGCGTTTATCTTCCTGTGCCCTGCCGAATAAGTGTACACAAAACGGCTATGGTGTTCCTATACATATGTGTGTGTTTATGTGTGAGAGAGCAAACTAAAAGAGGTCATATGACCCTGGTGGCAGCGGTGCCACCGAGCACGCTGTGTGATGCATCATCGTGTCGCCTGTTGCTTCGTGGTGTCTCTCTTCTCTCCCACTGTGGCCACTGTCCCTTATCGGCAGCAGAGTCTTTTGCTCCATGGTCCCTTCTGCCCCCAGTGTCCCTCAGGCTTCTTTCCCCATATTGCTGCATCTTATTCTGTTGCGGTGTCACATATTGCCTTTCGGTCCTCAGTTGGCCCCGTGATCCCTGGTGCCCAAAGCAATCTATCTGCCAAGCACGCTGTGGCAGCCTATGTTGTCGCTTCTCACGTGCACACCCTGGAAGCCGCGTCCACCCATTGCCCCCTCTGCCTTTGCTAATGCTGCCACATATTATTAAGGCAGTGCTCTAGGTGCCACTGCTCCATCTCCAAAGCGCTGAGGGTAACTGGATGATAGGAAGGGCGACGTGGGTACCGTCGCGGGGAGGAAGAGGACTCGGGAAGGAAAGGAGAACAGCCCAACGTTCTGCTATGCTAATTGCCCCTAGATCCCCTCGTGTCTGTTACCCATTGGGTATTGCCTCTGTAACCTTATTGCCCAAACCCTTCTTTGGTCCTATTGCCCCCTAGTGCTGCGCGTGTCCCCCCGTGCCCCGGTCAGCCCCTGCATGCAGCCCCCTCTGCCGCTGTACCTTGGTGAGCTGAGCGATCTTTTTGCTCATCTTCAGGTGGAGCTCCGCGCTGTACTCCAGGCTGCCCCCGTGCTGGTGCTGGGGGGCGGCGCTGGCGGCGCTAAACCTTCCGGCCACATTTGCCCCGCCGCTGTAGTAATGGTGCCAGCTCATGCCCGTCGCCATCTTCAGCCCATGCAGGTGGGGGGCAGCACCGGGATCCGCGCGGGGGGCTGGTCAGGGCTGAGCTCCAGGGGGCTGCGGGCTGCCAGGGCTTCTTCTACTGAGCACCCGGGCGTGTCCCATGCTGCCCCGGTGCTGGGGGGTGGAGGCTCGTGGAACGGGGCGCCTGAACGCACCGCATGCAGCTCTGCCCCCTCGCTGGCGCTGCCCCGGGCTCCGCTGTTGTCTCTGTTGCTTCGGCGGCGGCGCCCGGTTACCAGGGATAGCAGAGCAACTGTTTACGCTGCTCCGTGACGTCACTTCCGGCGGCCCAGGCTGCCGCCCAGCATGGAGCTGTCCAGAAGCGCAGGTGCTGCAGCTCAGAGCACCAAACGCGGGCGACGTGCAGGTATACACTGTACCCCCGTCGCTGCTCCCACAGACATCCTGTGTGCCCCGACTCCGTGCCAGTGACTGCCACAGTTTTTCGGATAAATGTAGTGGCCATTAGTTAATGTACTCAATCTCTATAGGAGCCCCTCTGGGGTGCTTGAACATGAAGTTGAGCGAAGAACCCTTCAATTGTTGTTCACTATATTGGACTTGCTCCCTTTAGTAAATCTTTAACAATTTGTGTAAAGCAGTGTAAAACCAACTAGTTACACTTTATATATTATGAAAGCAAAATCGTATCATTTACATAAATTTCCAACTATTTCCCACAATTTTAGCAAAGATAAAATTAATCCAAGTTGGCGACTGTTCTGTGCAGCATTTTTATGTCTATAACATATGAATGTTATACACAAAACGACCTACAAAATCTCACACGTTCATTATCCAAACGCTTATACTACTGATTTTCCATACTAGCATTATAGAAAGTCAAGGTTCTATTCAAAACATACAGGCAAAGGATTATTCTCGACTTGCTTTAATTCAAACTCAGCAGCAATATAAAAGCAACAATAAACACATCATCACAAAAAAAACGAAATGTCCCAATACATAGTCTTTTCTGTAGTCCATTTATGATAGGAAATGTAATGGAACAAGTGATATTCTTTCAACCAATCTCCTCTTTATGAATCGATATCCTTCAGTTCCTTTCCTTGTCCTTCCACTTTGTCTTAAAATTTTAAATCGTGCGCCCTAACTGGTAGGCGCTGAACCATAAAATGTCTCCCTCTATTCTTTCTCAGGTTCCTGCTGCCTCAGGCTCAGTTCCTGTCAAATAATCAAACGAACAAGGCTGAGGCTAGCTATGATAGCGAGGGTAATCGTTTGAACATAATTTTCTTAACATTTATTTATTTTTATTTCATTTTTTTTATGTGTAAAGCGCCTAAGCTCTTAAGCATCTGGGCGCTGTTGCAGACCAGTTACATTATACAGAGCTTCAATAAACACTCAGACAATAGACATACAGTATTACAAGGGAGGTTGGGCGGGTGTAGGTGGCTTATGAAGAGTTAGGCGAATAGCCAAGTTTTCAGTGCTTTGCGGAAGGCCCCCATAGATTAATTCATAAAGATTACATCAATATATCAATGAACTCATACAACGATTGACTGGGTGGGATAATCGCTTGCTTTCATGTCTTTAATAGGATCTTGATATTTTATAACGCTAGTATGGAAAATCAGTATTCTATGTCAAGCCCAGAGGCTCAGATTATGCTTGTTCAAAGCGCACTCACCAGCAACGTAGCCACTTGATCAATCAGTTGAAAGTAACAAATCCTTGAACCTTCACTCTATCAACCAGTCTGTTGCCATCAAGATGTCCTCTAACTGTGGTCCTGCGTTATCAGCTTTAAACACCATAGCTCCTCTAGTTGCATGAGCTCCATAGGTTCCGATGTCAATGCCCACCTGAAGCATACTCCATTCGACCCACCTAGCCAGTGTTGCTACTTACACTGCAGCAAATGGTCTCCTTAAAGTGATCAGCAACTGAGTTACACCTGCCAGTCTAATAGTACCTGTCAGAATTTCATAAGTCTTCAGACAGCAAACAAGACATAGCTTGGGCTGATCTGGAAAAGCTGCATATGAAACGGTTTTGATACCTGTCTTAGTCCTTTTGTTAACATAAAACGTGACCCCCGGGCTGAAGGATTTTTGGTCCACTTCTAGTGATTGAATGTAAGATACCCTCTTACAAGATATGAGGCAGAGCAGTGTAGTGAGCTTTGCTGATAATGCCTTCATTGAAAGTTGTTAATTATCTGGCCAGTTAAGAAACAAATTCAGGACTACATTAACGTCCCATGTCTGAGAATACTTGGGGATTGGTGGCTCCAAAAGCCTTACCCCTCAGGAGTCTACACACTGGACGGTGTTCCCCTACTGGCATGCCCTCTATTTTAGGGTGTCCCGCTGATGAGGCTGATCCACAGGTATTCACTGTCCTGCAGGCTTTGCCTTGAGCCGCCAAACCTGTGAGAAAATTCATTATCTGAATTAGATTTGCTCCAGTGGGATGTATGTGCCGTGCTACACACCAACTATTCCATTTTGACCAAGCCGATCAGTATGCCTTTCTGGTACCTGGTGCTCATGACTCTTCGATGAATTTCTCAGTATCTCCTGAAAGTCCTGGCCTCTACAAGGCTCCTCGGAAATCACCTAAGCTATCTGTCTCAAGTTGCACTCTGCTATCAGGAGATGAAGGTCACCCGCTGGACCTTGAATTATCTCTCTGAATTGCAGGAGTAATGGTGGCTTGTCGATTCATAACTCCACAAGGGCCCGGAACCATACCTGACTTTTCCAGTCTGGCGTCACCAGGACCAAACTTGCCTGCTGTCTTCTGATCCGAGCTACCATCCTCGGAATCATTGCGAATGGTGGAAATGCATACTCTCTCTCCGGACCCCGCTTCTGTAGAAATGCATCCGTTGCTTCCGCAGCTGGGTCTGGTCCCCAGCTGAAAGAATGAGTTAGCTGAGTATTCAGCCTGGATGTGATCAGGTCCATCCTGCATGGATCCCATACATTTTGTAAGGTCTGAAATACTGTCCTCTCTAGTTGCCAATCATTGGCGTTCCTCCAGGGTCTCGAGTTCCAGTCTGCTCCTTCGTTCTGCAGACCTGGAAGATATTCTGCTGTAATGCTGATCCTGTTCTGTGCCAAAAATCTTTCGCTAGATCTGTTAACATTCTAGACTTCGTCCGACTCAACCTGTTTATTTATCGTACTGCAGAGACGTTGTCCGTTTTTCAGTAGCACGCAACAGGTCGTCCTGTCTTGGGCCCAACACATCACTGCAAAGAAGCCTGCCATTAGCTCTAGGCAGTTCATGTGGAGCTCTAGCTCATTCTCCGACCACCTGCCTCCCGTTATCATCTCTCCGCAACGGGCTCCCCAGCCCCATCGGCTAGCATCCATTTCTATGGTGAGGTCCGGGGTTGTGCCAAATATCACTCTCCCGTTCCATGCCTCCATGTGCCTGAACCACCACCATAGCTTTGTCCTCGCCTCTGTGGAGATCGGTACTCTCGGTTCGTAAGATAAGCCTCTCCGAAGGTGCTGAACTTTTAGGCATTGTAGTGCCCTTTAATGCAGGGTCCCAGAAAGTATTACCTGGATGGATAAGGCTAGTCTCCCAACTAACCTGGCCAACTTCCTCAGTGAAATCTCCTCCCTTGCTAGTATGGTCCTGATCTCTTTCTTGATCAGATTCATCTTTACCATCGGCAAGCTGAGTGTGGCCGCCCTCGTGTCTATCATGAAACATAGGAACTCCAGTGACTGAGCCGATTCTAATTCAGACTTTTCCCAATTTATGAGACCTCCCAGACTCTGAAACACCTCTATTGTTAACTTCACCTGTTGTACTAACTTTACTTTGTCCTGCCCCATTAGACAGAGGTTATCTAAATATACTATCAGCACGATGCCCTGTTCTCTTCAGGTGACTGACTACTGCTCTCCTCAGCTTCATAGAACCACGTGGTGCTGATGCCAGGCTGAATGGGAGACATGTGAACACCCACAACTGTCCTCTACAATCAGATTCAAAAATATTGGGATCGTTAACTAGGCATCTATGAGGTCTATCCTCACCAACCAATCTCCTGTTTGTAACACGTCTCTTAAAAGATGGATTCCTTCCATCTTGAAATGTCTGTAAAGAATGAATGTATTTAAGTTTATCAGGTTCATCACAGGTCTGGTTTTCCGTCTGCATTTACCAGGAACACATTACTTATAAAACCGACGGTGGACTCTGTCACTTGTGTGATGGCCTTCTTTCTCTCTGGATCTACAATCTCCTTGTCCAATATGGCTTTGTTTCCCTTGCTGAATGTTATAGGTCTTAGGTAATCTGTTTGTACTGGGTCCTGACAGAAATCTAATTGGAAACCTAGTGCAGTTTGTTCGACCCATGCATCGCTTGATAACTCTTTCAATTTCTCTATGCATAAAGCCATCCTCCCCCCTACCTCTGGGGTCCCTGGCCCCTTTTCCTGTATCAGCGCTCTCTAGCTCATTCTCACCTATGTTTGTTTGCTGGCCTCTGTTACTGCCTCTGCACTTTCTTCCTCTAACCCGTCCTCTCGATTGAAATAAGTGGTTGGATCTGCACGCTTTCTGATCTCTCCAGTTGCTCCTGTTATTGTAATTGGGCCTGTATGAGGAATAGAGGTTGGCTGAGCTGCCCTTTCCTCTGCCAGTTTTTCCAAAAATATTCTGCTCCAACACTCTTTTTAATGAGGCCTGAGCCTTGTCGATAGTGGCATAAGTATTGGCGAATTTTGCCATCTCTTTAATCAAGGCATCCTCAAAGAATTTGCCTTTTGTGTCCGATGCTGACTCTGAGGTGGCCAGCTCCCCCATCTTGGGGTCTATCTTAACTAACGTAGACATCCTCCTTTCCGTAGTCAGAGCACTGTTGCCATTGCCGAGTAGGCATATTGCCATGTTCATGCATCCAGCTAGGATCTCAGCATCCACTTTCTGTTCCGGTTGTTTCACCGCTTCATCCATCTACCATATCTTGGTCAAAGGGCCTAGGGTATTGTGCCTTGTCTTTCCCTGCACCCTGCCCTGTGTGCATGGAATGCTAGGAGTGACTGACATGCAATGCTGTGTGTGAGAATGTTATGTTCTGAATGGTTCTGTAAATCTGCAGTTGAGAAGATGGGTTGACTGAAAGAGGATGCCGGTGGATGTTCTGTTCAAGTAACTTACCTGATGTGGCTCAAATGTATTCCTGTAGACTGTACCCAGAGCTGGAACTTAGTAAAGATGTTTCCTGTGCCTACACTGGTGTCAGTGTCATGCTTTGCCAGGAACCCAATTTAACAATGGCGATATAAGGGCAGAACACATTTCCTTGAAACCCCTGCGGCGGCCAACATGTGGTTGGAGCACAATAATCTGGCTAGCGGGTAGGGACCTAACACATGATGCAGTGAGCGCCATTGTTGAGGCAGGTTATCTGCGTTATTGGAAAGGTGCAATCGGATGCATGACTGTGGGCTCTCTGCTGAGTAACATATGTTATGAAAAGCCTAGCATTTGATGGGAGCAACGTCTGATCACCTACCACTGGCCTTACTGGTCTGTCCCGCACATAGGCTGGTGCTGGCCTGTTGCTAACACCCACTACTCGACAGACAATGGCCTGGATAGGCCCTGGTGGTACGGGTACGCGTGAGCACTGTACACACCGTGCAGTAGCTGGGCGAAGGTATATTGTTTGGTTTGTTTTGTTGTTGGTTTCACGTTTTCCATGCATTTTGGCACACATGTCACACATAAGGATTCTCTGTCCGGAAGGGAGGGGGGATTGGGAGATGAAGGGTGATGCATGATTTGGGGTCAACCTTGGAGAGTTGGGGGCTTGGTGAATTTGGTGCACAGGTTAGATCTTGGACAGCTGCCACATGACCCCCATTGAAGTACTGAGTTGGAACGTGAGGGGACTGGGCACAAACTTACGCAGGAATAGAGTGAAATCTGTCCTAAACAGAAAGACGGTGTCCATTGCCCTGCTCCAGGAGACCCATCTAGCTACAGAAGAACTGGAGGGGGCCTGGGAGCACTGGGGCAGAGGGGGAACGGGGTGGCATACTTTAAATATGCTAGAGGGGTGTTCACGTGGATAAATGACTCTACCATTTCAGCTATTGGAGGTGGATGCAGATAGAGATGGGAGATACCTAATTTTGCGGGGTTACATAGACCATATCGAAGTGTGCATAGTTAACTACTATTTTCTGTATAATGGCATCCCAGCACATATTCACACACTTTGTGCTCGGTTTGCGCACCACCGGGAGATTTTTCATGTGGGGTGGTGATTTTAATTGTATAAGAGATCCTTTGATGGACAGATCCTGCCTCCCTAAGGGAGGTCTGTCGCCAGCATCTGTGGCTCTCAATGCGGTACTGGCCAACCTTGACTTGGTAGATGTCTGGAGGGAACTGAACACTGAGGGTAGAGGTTACTCTTTTTACTCTTCACCAGACACCCTGTACACCAGGATTGACCACATCTTTGTCAGACGGAACCAGATGGCTAACATTGGGGATGCAGAGTACCTGGGTCGAACAATTTCTGACCACTCCCCACTAATGATGGCATAGAACATAAGAAGCCCCAGAGCCCCCCATCCCTATGTGGCGTATGGCAGCAGATGCTTTGACTGACCAAGTCTTCAGGGATAAACTGCAGGCAACGCTAGATGACTTCTTGGAGCATAAATTTGGCACTGTGTGGGAGACCGTGAAAGTGGTGGTGAGGGGAGACCTTATAGCCAGTGCCGGGGGTATCTGCAGAATGCTGAGTTCTGACCTGTAAAAACTAGAATTCGAAGTCCACGACATGGAGACCCAGGTCAGCCGACAAGTGAAAAGAGGTTGGTTGAAAGCCGACACTGCTGCCTTGAAGCGTGGGAAAGGTTATCCAAATTCTATTACACTGCTAGAACAACCAGAGCGCATGCAGAGGGAGATAGACAAAGCAGGCTTTTATCATGGCTCTGTAAGAGAAAATGGGCCTCATTACGACCCTGGCGCTAAGGGATTACCGGTACCGGTAGGGGTACCCGTACCGGTAATCCCTTAGCACCTGATTATGAGGTCCCTTTGCGGGTTCCCACCTTAACAGCTGGTTTTACCAGCCATTAAGGAATGGACCCGCAAAGGGACCTTGGTGCTAATTACGGTACCGCAATTTGCGGTACCGTAATTACCGCCTTCCCCATTCCCATTATGCCCTATGGGGCAAAATGGGAATGGGGAAGGGCCATGGAGGGAGGGGGAATTACCGCCCCGCCAACCTTGTAATGGGGTGGTAATTCCCCCTTTCTCCATGGCGGAGTCGGTAAGTTACCGGCATGGACCATGGTGCTATTAGCACCATGGTTTTCCGCCTGGGTCGTAATGAGGGCCCAATGATGTCCCAGACACTTGACCACCGAGCTAAGGGATGGGAGTGGGCGCATATATAGGACACAGTTGGAAATTAATAAAATCTCCACCAAATATTGCTCCCAATTATATAGCCACGAGGAGCAGGTTCCACACGAGGACGTGAAAGATGCCCTCTCATCAATTGGGCTGCCCAGGCTTGGGGTCGTACATCAGGCCACTTTAGACCAGTCCATCATGGTCGAATAAGTGCGCGGTGCAATTGCATCACTCGCTACTAGTAAAACACTGGGTAGCGACAGACTTCCACCCACATTTTATAAAATGTATTCTTCAACTATTGCCCTGGTGTTGCTTAGGGTTTTTGAAGAGGCCTACTCAAAAGGCAAACTCCCGGCAAGTATGCAGGAAACCCTAGTGGTCCCAATCCCGAAGCCGGGGAAACCCACGGATTAATGTGAATCCTATCGGCCCTTGGCCATGATAAATTGCGATATGATAATTCTGACCACAATATTGGTGGGGCGTCTAGGCAAAGTGATCGTGGGTCTAATACATAGCGATCATACTGGTTTTATCACTGGCCGAAGCACCGCCCTGAACTTGCACCAACTGCAACACATTATTGCACTGAACAATGAGTGCCCCGAACAGTAACAGTGTGAAGTGGTATTGCTAGACGCGATCAAAGCTTTTGATACACTTTCATGGGAATGGCTGTTTGTAGTATTACAAGAATTCGGGTTTGTCGAGCAGTTCATACTTTGGGTAAAGATCCTATACTCATCCCCGACTGCCAGAGTTAAGTCTGGGAAACAGGTGTCGGCAGTGTGAGACATGCAGAGGGTAACGCGCCAGGGCTGTCCGTTATCGCCCAGGTTGTATGTATTGGCACTGAAGGCTCTAGCGGTCTACCTTAGCCAAGAATTCCTAAAGGCAGGTTTTCGGGTTGGTGGCACTAGTCATCTACTATCACTGTACGAAGACGATGTTCTGCTCTATGTGGGGGAGCCTCAGCATAATCTGCCAATAATTATGGAGGTACTGGACAACTTTGCAAGGATGTCTGGTATTTCTTTCAGCAGGGAGAAGTCTTGCTTATTTCCAGTGGCTGGGCTCCGAGAGGTCGAGGCTGATGCTCTACCGGAATTGGAGCTCCCGTGGAATGTGGAATCCTTTAAATACTTAGGGGTACACATCATACACACGCCTGAAGACATTTACACACGAAACACAGTTGGGGTATTGAAGGGCCTGAGGGGGTCAAGGTCATTCTGGTCTAGGCTCACATTTTCACTGATTGGTAGGGTTGCAATTACAAAAATGATTATTTTGCCTAGATTTTTGTACCTCTTCACTAACATTCATCACTACATTAATGTCTCCTTCTTCCGCTTGTTGGAATCGTTGATAAGGGGATTCCTGTGGGGCTCGTCCTGTTACAGAATTGACCTTGCAACACTATGCCTACCTTAGAGGGCGGGAGGCATGCAACTTCTGAATCTGGAATGTTACTATCTGGCGGCGCAACTTAGTTTTATTGCAAAATGGCTATCTGACGACTTTACCTCTGAGTCACTGTTGCTACAGCAGCTAGTGACCCCTGCCCGCCTTAAAGATGTGCTCTGGCTACCATTGTGCTGCCTGGACTCTGCACCCTTTTTAGTTAACTTGGGCAGGAAGGTGTGGCGTAGAACGCTGAAACTACTGAAGATTGATAGCCCTTACTCACCGGAGGTTCAGATGTGCCGGATGTATGCAGGAACAGGGAGGATCTTACAGTGGCACAACGCTGAGAGGGCTGGGGTGTCTCTACTTTGGGCAACATGTACGGGAATTGTAAATTCAGTGAGCTAGATGCCATAACTGAGCAAACTGGGCTACCCAAAGGGCAAGTCTTGCAATATTTGAGAATAGTGAGGGTGGCTGAACAGAAGTGGGCTGGGTGGCCTGATGAGCCGGAGGGGAATCTGCTACTAGCTTTGATGTACTCGCTGGAAGATGGCTGGTGACCGGTCTCCAGACTATACAGTAGTTTAGCCAATAGGCCAAACCATCAGAGTTCCAAGATAAAATCATGCTAGGAGGCCGACCTTATGATATGATATGATATGGCATTTGTAACGCGCCTATACACAAGTGTTTCAAGGCGCGACGAGGCAGGGAGGGGGGACAAAGGGAGACAGACAACGATCCTACTAGGCCAGGTGTCATTCAGATCACGCAAGTGCAAGGTTAAGGGGACGGGAAAAGTGCAAGGGGGAAAGGGAGGGGGGAAAGTGCAGTGCACGGTTAGTAACAAACAAGATAAATAATAAGGGCCAGCTGGTGGCAAGTGCAAGATAAGTGCAGACAAGTGCTGGGCAGAGGGGCTGTAGCGATACAGAGACAGTCCCGCAGTGCAGGGGTTGCCGGGAAGGCAGTTCAGGGGAGAGTGGCTGGGCCAAGGACCGAGATTGGTGAGTGGCCCAGTTGCTGATTTAGTACAATTTCAGTGATTTAGCAGGGGAGAGAGGGAGAGAAAGCAGAAGCAAAGAGGAGGGTTTTGAGGCACTTCCGGAACCGGAGATGGTTCTCCTCAAGTTTTAGGGAGGCAGGAAGGCTGTTCCAGAGGGAGGCCCCTGCAGCAGAGAGAGATCTCCCACCAACTCGTTGCTTAGAGAAGCGGCTGACCCTGAGGGAGTTGGAGGCGGATGAGCGAAGTGCACGAGAAGGAAGATATTTAGGAAGGGAGAGCTGAAGATATTTTGGCCCCAGGCCCCAGAAGGCCTTGTGGACAATGCAGAGGGTTTTGAACTTAATCCTCGCAGCCACAGGGAGCCAGTGTAGCGATTTCAGTCCTGGAGAGATACGGTCCTGGGGCTTGAGGCCAAGGAAAAGTCTCGCAGTCCTGTTCTGGAAATGGTGGAAATTGGGGAGCGGGAATCGGAACGCATAATTAGTTTTCCCAAGGATGTGTCTAGGAACCACTGTTTCAAGCTGATTCAATTGAATGTGCTGTATTGCATTTATAATACACCTAGCAGGGTGGCCAAGTTTAACAGTGGCAAGCAACTGACATGTCCCTGGTGTGGTGTTATTGGCGCTGACCTAGTTCATATGTTTTGGGGTTGCACAAATGTGCAGGGATTCTGGTCCTACATTGAGCAAGTGTGCAGAAAGGCTGGTGTCACTAGGTATTCATGGAGCCCAAAGGAATGCCTGTTGAGGGCATATCCGAGGAACAGCTAGCACAAGCATGGTATTAAGTTTATGGACATGGCATGCATTCTTGATAAGCAGTGTATAGCCATTGCCTGGAGGTCAACCGGCAAGCCGGCAGTACTTACGCCGGCACAGGGTCTTTGAGACTTGGGCTGAGGCAGAGTACAGAGTATGGTTTAGGTCAGCATGGAACTCAGATGCGACCTCAGGTGGAGCCTATGAGTCTTGGAGGCTACTGATCTGGGATATGTTTTACCCCCATTCCGTGTCATGGAATTATCTCTAGCGAGTCCTCAAAAATGTAATTTTGGACCCTGGTTCTGCTCCTGGGTTGGGCTGCTTTATTTTGACCCGGTGGCCAAGGTCCACACTGAGGACAGATGTTTTGAATTGCCAGAGGCACGAGGCAGGGCTACCCCTTCTCTCCCTTAATCCTTGCCATAGCCATGCAACCGTTTGAGGATATGATGCGTCCGATCCATGCACACAGGGGTTTGCCAACTGAGGGCCAACCAGATATCATCTCCTTATATGCCCACAATGCCTTACTCTATATTCGATCCCCGGCTGTCAACCTTGCACCAATACTGGATGATGTTATCCACTTTGGGCACCTTTCCGGTCTCAAGGTGAACTGCACCAAGTCTACCCTGTTCCCACTAACTGAGATTACACTTCCCCTCCGGATCCAATGGGGTTCACTTGGTCTCAATCAAAATTCACTTACCTCGGTATAGAGGTGGCACGCCACTCTGAGGTGCTGTTTGAGGAGAATTATCAGAAATACCTGACGGTTCTTGTTGGGAAGACTTCAGGCTGTGTGAGGCTCCCAATCTCCCCCGCGGGCAGGATCGGTATCCTGAAGATGATCGTACTTCCTCAACTACTGTATTGGTTCAATAACCTGCCTCTATGGCCCGCTGATGGGTTTTTTCAAAAGCCGACCTGCACTGTTAACGCATTCCTATGGCACACTGGTGCAGTCCGACTCAAACTTCGGACATTAACCACTCCCATCGAAAGTGGCGGGTTTGGCGCTCCCGATTTTTGCAGATACTGGATGGTCGCCCAGGGCCAATTTGCTTCGCACTGGTTCAACACTTTGGACCCCCACGCATGTCAGACTCGAGCGACTGGTGGTCTGGGGACGAGATATCGGATCCCGGATTCTTGCCCCCCTGCAACTTGGGCAGGCTCACGTGATCCTGTTGCCAGCACATCCCTAGCTCTCTCCAAAATATGGAAGCTGTCCGGCATGTCCTACCCCTTCCATGGCAGCCTGCCTCTCTGGAATTTCCTTCCAGGAGTCCTGTGCATTCCTTTGCCCATTATACGTCACTGGGCCGATGCAGGCTACGAATCGATCCGGAACGTCTTCGACTAGGGAAACTTTCTTGAGTGGCCAGACCTTCCGCTGACCCAATGATGGAAACCATCCGCTTGGCTCCAATATTCTGGCCTCCGACGACTCCTTAAGCTCTGATATCCTAATTTCCCTACAATACCCCCCGATGACCCTGTAATTGCTGAGATATGTAACGCCAACACTTTCAGGGGGGAAAGTTTCCAGATTATATGCTTTGCTACAAACCCACTCTATCCCTTTGTTCGATAAACTGAAGCGCTCATGGGCAGATGACCTGGAGGTGGATATGACTGACCAATGCTGGAGTCGGATGTGTGCACGTACTCACAATGTGTCTTTCAACTCCTGATTTAAACTAATCCAATTTAAAGTTCTACACATATATCATTACACCCCAATTAGATTGCACTGCATGTCACAGGTCCATCCCCTCCCAAGTGTCCAAGATGCAGGTCTGACAGTGCCACATACATACATATGATTTGGTCCTGCCCTCACTTGGTTCATTTTTGGGAAGAGGTATGTTCTACTATGTCTGCTGTTCTCGACCACACTATTACCCCATCCTCGCTACAGTGTCTTTTTCATGATTTTCCTGGTCTAGGCTGTGATTGCAAAAAACTAGCCGGTCTCTGCATGCTCCTTGCTATACGCTGTATCTTACTATGTTGGCTCCATCCTGGAGCACCCTCACACATGCAATGGTTCAGGTCTGTAACTTGGGCCTCAGACACTGAAGAGACCTGGTCCAATCAACAGCCACTGCAATCCAAGCCCAGGAACATATGGTTGATGTTTCGCTCCTGTATGGTCTCCATATCTATGGATTCTGATGATGTATCCCCCGCACTCTCCTCTCCCACCGCTACCACCTCTTGATTTAATGTTTTGGTCATGGTTTCGAGCATGTGGCTAGGTGCTTCATGATCACTACCGTCATGCATGTGTACACTACCGTATGCTAACTGCATATTTTATATATGTCACTGTCTGGTATTTTATGTGGCTCGCTCCTCCTCTGTTTTTGCCAAGCTAAATAAATACAAGTTTTTTTTAAAAACACAGAATTGCAGTTGATCTGATCTCAATAATCACTAAATAAAAATAAAACACAAGATATACTGCATCGATTGAGACCAGCATTCCATTCCTCTCTACAACTCAAATAGATTCAGCTCAAGTAACCTGGGTAATCCATGGCCAAAATTGGTATTGGAAAATAGATTTTCCCACATACCTTAAAACTCATGTGTTTAGGTTCAATTTATCTTCAGTTCACACAGCCTATGAATATATAGTAGTGGACCCCTTAATGTGTTTCATTCCCAGCTAATTAATCCCTAAAGATAAGAGTCAAACAACACTATACACTAGTCAATAAGCAAACAGGCTTCTTAGCCCATAGCCTTAAAAAATAATGGAAAGTAAAAGTAATATAGACGTACAGCAATCCAGGCTTGTTAGGCCCAGCAACCCTTTCAGTAGAAAAACACTGTTCTGCATGGCAATTGCATCCACCAAATTTTAAAATGACATTTAAACATTTAAATACACTGCGTGACGTCAGACGTCGGACAGCTGATGTCACGCAGTATTCTCCATAGGTAATCAAAGAGCACGCCTAGTGGTGCGTTCAATAGCATTCGGGGCATTCAAAGAGGTCCATCAACCCAATATTATCAATTGGGCAATGTTATTTATCTATTAAAATCACCAACTGTGATTGTGTGAATTGAAGATAAATTGAACCTAAACACATGGGTTTTAAGGTATGTTGGTAACTATTTTCCAATACCATTTATTGTCAAGTTCCTTGAGCTGAGTCTGTTGGAGATTTAGAGAGGAGTGGAATGCTGGGTTCAATTGATGCAGTATATCTTGTGTTTTTTAAAAAGTAGAGATCATTGCGATCAGGAGATCAACAACAATTTTGTGTGGTTTTTGACATCAACGATACATTAAATAGAGGAAGCAGTAATTATATATTTTTTTTACTATACTTTACCTAATGAGTAATCACATCAAATCAGTATTACAACTGTATGATCTATTCACCTAGTGAGATGTGTTTTGGTGGTGGTCACGAGATTAAAATCTAGAGCAGAGGTAGAGCAGTCTTTGCAGTCAACACTGCCTCTGTGCTCCAGTCTCTCTACCATTGCTTCTTTTTTTTGTGGGAGGACCCATAAAAGCCCACCTGACACCGCGCAGCGGTCGCGGAGCTAGAGCAGAGGTAGAGAAGTCTTTGCAGTCAGCACTGCCTATGTGCTGCAGTCTCTCTACCATTGCTTCTTTTTTTGTGAGAGGATCCATAAAAGCCCACCTGACACCGCAGAGCGGTTGCGGAGCTAGAGCAGAGGTAAAGCAGTCTTTGCAGTCCTTGTTAGGACTGCAAAGGACACAGGCTCAGAACAAAATCTGCTTCATCACACGTCGGTGAGAACAACTAACGAGGGCGAAGATGAGAAAAGGCGTTTGAGAAGTTCACGCCCAACACAGCAGCAAACATGCCCCTCCATAATTGTAAAGCAAACTGCCAGACCACGTTTGTCAGGTCCCGCAGCTACAAACTCCATGTTGCCAGCAACCAGCCCCATCAACATAACAGGAATAGAATGCAAAACCGATACAAAATCCCCAAAAAACAGCAAAGAAGGGAGCGCATCAGTCTGCAGATCTCCTAACAACTCAAAGTGACTTTGTAAAAGTTAGAGGTGAATCCGCTATGGACTCTGCCATGACTCCCCAAGACTCACCAAAGGAAAACACCACTATCGGCGAAGAAAGAGAAACCATGGATGCCCCGAACGTTCTGTGCGAGCCCTCTGAGGAGGGACTGCGAGGGACTCGCACCAGCCAGAGAGAGCCCACAAACGCGCAGCTAGTGAAGCGTCTCCATCAAAAATGAACTGCCAAAAGAAATCGCAAGAATCATTGACAACTTCACCTGCCTTAGACGTGGACTCGGCATCGCAGGAAGCGCGTGGGCCGGGGGGGCGGGCCTGCTGGATCGATGCCCTCGCCTGGGCCCTCTCTGAGCCTGGGAAGCTTTCGGGCGCAAGCAGGGGCTCCAGAGATGACGGCACGGGTCCACACCATGTCGGAGGAGGACAGCACGGAGCTCCTGGAGCCCCGCCCGCAGGAGCTGGAGCTAATCAGACCAAACGCCGCTGGAGTCTTGGAGCTCTCAGCTGGCTCTCGAGCTCGCCTAGTGCCTCAATCTACACCACAGCAGACACCCTCCACAAATACAGTGGACCGGGGAGATGATGTTAGCCAAGACGCACCAGTGGATGACTGGGAAAACATCTATAACAAACAGCTACCAGGCAAGAAAAAGAAAAAAGGAGGAAACCCAACATCAATGCACTCCAGAACTGCACAACTGCCCCCACTGCAGAAAACAATAATAAAAAACAAAACCAAAAAAGAACACCACCAAAAGTTGCAAACAAGTGTCAACTAAAAAGGGGACTCAAGTTCCTACGAAAGAAGCAACATTTTGCAACTCGCAAAAAGACTTCTTCGCGAGACAAGGAAAAAGAAAGTCCTAACTGAACTTACAGATGATGAAATTCTAGAAGCACTAATGGACTCGCCTCCAGTCTCGAAAACCCGTAAAACAGTCTGCAAACCCAGCTACACCACACCACCCACAAACAACAAGGCCAAGCCAGGTCTAGCTCCGCAGCAGGAGCGGATTAAGAAAACGGCACAAGGGTCCCCTCAGAATGACAACAAACACCTCAACGCCGACGCTATGCAGGATAAAAACACACAATCTCCAACTATAAACATAACACTCCCTGCATACCCGGGTATGCAACCGTATTCTCCACAAGAAGTCCTCCCTCCGCTAGTGGGGGAACAAAAGGAGGATGAAGAACGGAGAAAGTCAATCCCCAGAGACCGCAACACAACCTCACCGCCTCACAGCGTTGAACTTTATATTGCACCCGATTCATCGGTCTCACAACCTAGACAGGTGGTCAACGCAGACTGGCAGATTCCTGCAACTCCAAGACCCGCAAGAAAGTCCTCATTAACCTACCTTCCAAGAGACACTCGACTCTCGCAAAACCAGCCGCATGATAGATCACTACATGAGCCAGCCCATGGCACACCGAACAGAAGCATGGGCTACGCCTACTCGCTCCCAAAAGATACCCCAACAAAAAAAAACAACATGATGACGATAATGTCGGCGATTATGATTGCCCTAGCGCCCTTTGCGAAATTGTACGAGTCCCTAAACGAGACTCTAAAGGACCACAGAACACTCATCGCATTAATGCACACCAAACTGATCTACCTAGAAGGTTTCATTACTGCAAAGGAAAGCAACCCAAAGGAAAGCTTTGTTAGTCCTAACTCCCAAGGGGACTTGAAAGGCATGGTTAGAAACAAACCAGAGGGACAGAAAAAGCAAGGAGCATGCGCTCAAACTACAACAGACTTTCCATCAGGTGCTACAACCTTTGTATTCTCATGCGGTTATCAGACATTTGGTCGAAAAAAATTGGTCGACCAGACAAATGGTCGAACCAATTTGGTCGAAAACCAAATGGTCGAATGTTTTTTTTTTTATTTTCACCCCCTTTTTTTTTTTTTGGGGGGGTCCCCCCTCAACCCTCTTTTTTTTCTAAAACCCCCTTTTTTTAAAAAACAAAAACCCGAAAAATAAATATATAATTTTAAAAAAAATTCGACCATTTGGTTTTCGACCAAATTGGGTCGACCAAATGTCATTCGACCAGTTTTCAGTCGACCAAATGTCTGGACACCTTCTCAAGCAACCAACAAGACATTCCCACAGGAAAGAAAAAAAACGGCAGCCTAAAAAAAGTCCTCACAGGCAATTCAAAACTAAGAAACGAGGCCTGCATTATCATCGAGTCTCCACGCAAACCTACGCCTTTACGGAAACTGAGCGGGCCCTCTAAGGATAGCCTGGAAAAGTCTACCTCCGCGAAACAGACTTCAGCAAAGCCAAGGAGCTCACAAAACAGCTCCTGTGAGCTTGAAAACTCTCAAAAGCCAAATCACTTTTAATTCAATCCACAGAAAACAATAACTCTGCAACTTCAATCACAACTACATTATTCAATCCAAAAGTCTCTGAGTATAGTCGACGACTTCATGGCAGACAAAAGCTCCATGAACATAACTCTACACCTCTTCCCCGACCTAGGGGCAAACAAGAAAGTGAGAGAAAGGGTACCGGCCTCTACGAGAACACTGGAAAAAAAACACCACCAAAACAACGCAGACGGAACAGCTCAACAACATCAACACCGAAACCATGGGCTAACTCAAGAGCTCCAAAAGGACCACTCCAGCCTAAACAACCAGAACTAGATAACCATTTACACCGAAAGGAAAACGGAAGAACGCAATCGCAACGCAGCCGTGCACAAAGAAGCCGCAAGGAACATACAACCACAGACGGCAGGACCCCTCATCGCCCCAGAGCAACCCGCAAAGTCTCTCTGAGTGACCCAAACAAAACTCGATCTGCTCGAGGCCAACTCAAGAACCCACCCAGAATCACTATCCTTAAACTAGAACAAACAGAAAAAAATACAGAAAACCTAACACGAAACCGAGGAACAATTATGAAGATTCTAAGACATACCAATGACCTCAAACGTCTATGTCCAGAAGTCATCACACTCGTCGAACCCTACCACAAAGGTCGGAAGGCAAAGGCCTACATACACATAAAAGAATCCCAAGAGCAAGTCTGACCAAGGATGATATTGAAGCCCTTCTCAAAAAAAGATTCCTTTTAACAGAATACCAAGACAAAAACCCCTCTTCTGGCCAGGGTACGGAGAACAGAACGACAAGCTCCCAAAGGGCGCACTACAGGACGAAAACAGAAGTAGCGAAGAGCATCTCCTGGCAAAGGTCCACAAGCTCACAAAGGAATCCGCAACAAATAGCCACCTAGACCTTAACACAAAAAATAAAAAAACACTCTATCCTTCGGCCCAATAAAACAACTAAGGCTTGGCTACCGAAACCAGCAAATTCCGTGGCCAACAAATAGCAACCAGCAATGAGACAAAAAAAGACCGATACGTTAAGAAACAGAGAAGGAAAGAAGCCTACAATGGCGATACTAAAAATGGGATCGTGGAATACTAGGGGCTTTAAACATCTGACGACAAATGGAGAAACCAACCTGGGAGACTTTGATATCCTTGCACTCAAGGAGACCTGGCTGACGACCGCACCAGCAATGGACAGTTACGCAATTGAAGTCGCACCAGCCAAAAGAGGCTTGGTAGGTCACCCCTCAGCCAGCCTTCTAATCACAGTCCGCTCTGGATGCCGTTTGTCAATTGAAAAAAAGCAGTCCTTCTCGCAAAGCCACCTCTCTGTGCAGGTGAAGTGAACTAGAACAGACCCAATTACCAAGACGATCCAGGAATCTTCCATGCTTATAGTAGCAACGTACTGGAAACCCAAAGCCACTACAGACGAGAGATTCCTACAAACACTTGAATTTGAAATAGACGAAATTCAAGCCAACTCGGAAATAACACTGATCGTTATATGCGGAGACTTAAATGCGAACTGCCGGACCGCAAAAGAAACCTCCTCAGCAAACAACGCAAAGCGGTGGGGGGACTCCACGGGACAAAAATGGGTGAAATTGATGGACTCAAGACACATCTACAACATAGATGAAATCTTCCCAAAAGCATCCCAAATTCCAACATGGGAGAGAAATAGACTACCAACCATTACTGATCGCATATCAAGTAGGCCCCTCAAAACACTGAGGAGCATCACAGCAAGGTCCCCACCACTACGACAAACTCCTGGTGGAGAAACGCCGCGACCTCCGCAAACTTAAACGCCAGGCGACCAAGACAAAATCTCCAACAATCAAAAAAATGTACCAAGTGGAATCAAAGAAATATGCAGGATGGATCAAATTCTACAGAGCAACATTATACCAAAATGACTCAGAGGTGATGTTAAAGAAGGTCAACGGTAAAAACTCCAGAGAATTCTGGGACCTTGTAAAAGCGGTCAACAAAAACACATGCCCATCAACAGCCAACACGGTGAGTGAGGATAGATGGAATAACCATTTCAACAGCCTTTTCCAGAAGTCATCTCAAAAACTCAACCCACGTAACCCTCTGGCCCTGTTCCATGGGGTGACTTCTCCAACAAAGTCGACATAGTAAGAGCGATTCAAAAACTAAAATCATCCGGAGCTCCAGGCCCGGACCGGATAACGAACATCGACCTGAAAAATCACCAAGCTATCTGGGCATCCTTCATCAGCATCATCTTCAAAGATATAAGCCTAGCAAAGACAATACCCAGATCCTGGACTTCGGCAACAGTCATCCCCATCTTCAAAAAGGGAGACAGATCTGATCCCTCCAACTACCGCCCAATAGCTCTGCTGGACACGATAGGAAAAATCTATGGTTCGTTCCTGCTAGAAAGCTTCCAACGATGGGCCAAACGGTCCCCGTGTGATGATCCCTTCCAAGCTGGCTTCACAAAGAACATAGGAACAACAGTAAATATTATGCTATTGAGCATAATAAAAAGTAAATCACGAGCACAAGAAAAAAGGTCTTTATGGCCTTTGTCGATCTAACCCAAGCATTTGACAAGATCGACCGTGATCTACTATGGTCCAAACTAGACACATTGAACTGCCCTAAACAGATTCTAGAACCCATCATCGCCCTTCACACAAAAACCACGATAAGAGTGAAGCTTAACCAAAAAGGCACCTCACCGAAGAGATCCTGACCAACCGAGGAGTGAAGCAAGGCTGCCCTTTGGCGCCCGTGCTATTCACAGCCTTTCTTGGCGACTACAAAGAGACCGGCGAAGATCTGAGAACCTTCAAACCTAAAATAGGGGAGTGCCAGGTCTCAAGGCTACTTTATGCTGACGACATCATCTTTATAGACCAGACACTGATTGGACTCCAACACCAAATTAACAACCTGGCCAGCTACATATCACAAAACAACCTCGAGATCAACAAAGAAAAAACCAAAATCTTGATCATCGAAAAAACCACAACAAAAAAAAGAAAATCCTACCACTGGACCATTGATAACATCAAAATTGAACTTGTTAAAGAATTGAAGTACCTTGGGGTTATTATTGACAACTCAGGCAATGAGTCGAGTATGCAGACTAACCTTTGGGAAAAAATTCGGAAACTCACCTCCAAGGACAAAGCCATGGACAGAAAATCCGGATGCTTCTCGCTGCTGCCAGTGATAATATACTATAAAGCAAAAGTGATTCCATCTTTGACATATGGAGGTGAAGCTACCCCGACAATTCCGTCAAGTCTCTGGGCCAAACTTGAAGGACACTTTCGGTGAGAAGTGCTCCGCCTTCCAAAGTCCATCCATAACAGCAATAAGGAGAGAACTCGTCTGCTATCGCTAAAAGCAGTAGTTGACTGGAGTGAAATGTCCCAATACAGAAAAGTGACCATGCCAGACGCAGCTCCTCAATACAAGCTGATAAACCAAGAAATCCACGCAGGAGGATGCAAGATGCTCTCAACTTGGGCAGTTAAGAAAAAACTTCAATTGGAGCAAACAGGCTGTAACGAGGAGGACTTACACCAAAATCCAATGTGAGTTAAGAAAAATCTAAACAAACTGGACTGGATAGAAACCCATGACAAGGCTCTCTCAAACAAACTACTGGCCCATCTCCCAAGACAATGCAAAAAACTTAACGAAATTGAACAAGTGCTCAGAAGCTTCCCTGACAAACCCCTGAGACAAACCTTTCTAAGGGCCAAGTTAAATCTCCTCCAAACCAATGAAATTAGAGCACTCAGAGGACTATCCACTTCAGGAAGCTGTCGACTCTGTAAGAACTCTTCCAAAACAGAATCAGTTCGAAACCTTCTGATGATGTGCCCGGGGACTTCAATTCTAAGAAAATCATACTTAAAACCCCTTCTAGAACCCTTCTCACTGAGAGAAGAAGAATCCTGGTGGAATCGTCTACTTTGTGGCAAGAAAACCAGCTGGACAATTGCAATGGCAAAGATCCTGGAAGCTGCATTAGCAGAATGCCTCAAAGAAGAAAACCGTACACTGTCGCCTGGAAACACACAACTTTAAGAAGAACTCCAAAAAGAAAAAAAAAAGAAATAAAGGAAAAGTAAACAAAGAGAAAGCAATCATTTTGTAAAATCAAAACACAAAAAAAAAGGTGCAGGTGTGTGTTTTAAGGATAAGAGATGGAATACACTCTTTCAAATAAATGTGAAGAGTCTTTGTAATCCATGATGTCTTTTCTTCACTCCTCCTTTCTTGTGTTTTTGTCTCCCTGTATCTTTCAAATCTTGTTTCACTTAAACCTATCTGCAAATATCAATATGTGTCGATCATCCATTGTACAATTTCTTTATATATGTTATGGACATGCTTGACCTTATGTTGTAGCCCTGAGGAAGACCTGTTCAAGGATCGAAACACATGTTGGCTGTCCAGTAAAACTATCATTTTTCTGAAATCATTGGTCTATATATTGTGTCACTGTGACTGGAATAATTATTTATTGAATGTTGGAGAGGTGTGGCACAATTGGTTAGATGATCACGATCAATCAATATTTTGGGGCTTTGTGCTTTGGTGACCTTAACAATCAGACTAATGCTAGCATACCAACAAAATAGAATAAGGTATTAATAGATTTGAGCATGCCAAGATTTTATCCTGGTTGATATGTCAACTTGGCAATAGACTGTTTTTAGCTAAAAGAAATGTTATCACTTAAACCTTGTTTGTAAATTAAATGTGCTTATATTTTGCAATATTTTAAAAACAAGAGTTTCTTCATATGCATTTTAATTGCAAGCTTCGTTGACTTGGAAACATTTTTAAATGAGCATGCATTAGGTGTAATGCAAAAAGAAACAGTTCTCTATAAGAAAGTGAAAGATTTTCACATGTTTTAGCTTTCTCTTTGATGTGGTAAATTCAGTGTTGCAGCTGGAAAAAAGATCCTTCAAGAAAGGGAGTATTTTGCTAAACAAAATCATACATGGATTTTGCTTTGCTGTTTGCCTGTCTGCTTTCAAAGTAAAAAAAATATGAATGCAGTCAATACCAGTAATTATTGACTGCACTCTGATTTCTGATTGACTGAGAAGAGGTCAATAGCGATCTCCACCTACTAATAATTTTCAGAAAAAACATGATGGCACTTCTGGATATTCTAGCAATGTTACTAGTTTTGCTCACAAGCCACATGCCCTTTTGTAAGTCTGATTATTATGCATTAATCACTCTCAGTAGCAGTGTCAGACGCTTCATAGAGAATAGTTAAATTATGGCTCTGCTTCATGGAAGCAGGAAGAGGGAGCGGGGAGGGAAGGTGAAGCAAACACGGGCGCCAAAAGGACCTGGGCATGCAAGTTCAACAAAATACTCAAATGAAGCTTGGAAGAGCAGAATCCTTGGTGCAAGCTCACCTGGTCTCAATGGAAAAGAGACGAGCAAAGCAACAGCAGGTTGCTAGACCTACGGAGCTGCAGGTGGGTGGCCAATCGGAGCACGGGGGCGGGCTGGGAGGTGGGAGGGCTTGTGGAAGCAGGAAGAGGGAGCGGGGAGGGAAGGTGAAGCAGACACCGGCGCCAAAAGGGCCTGAGCACGCACATTCACCAAAATACACTAATTAAGCTTGTAAGCGCAGAATCCTTGGTGCAAGCTCCCCTGGTCTCAATGGAAAAGAGATGAGCAAAGCAACAGTGGGTTGCTAGACCTACGGAGCTGCAGGCGGGTGGCCAATGGGAGTACGAGGGCGGGCTGGGAGGCGGGAGGGCTCGTGAAAGCAGGAAGAGGGAGCCAGGAGGGAAGGTGAAGCAAACACGGGTGCCAAAAGGGCTGGGGCACGCAAATTCAACTAATTACACTAATTAAGCTTGGAAGTGCAGAATCCTTGGCGCGAGCTCACCTGGTCTCGATGGAAAAGAGACGAGCAAAGCAACAGCGGGTTGCTAGTACTACGTAGCTGCAGGCGGGTGGCCAATGAGAGCATGGGGCGGGCTGGGAGGCGGGAAGGCTTGTGGAAGCAGGAAGAGGGAGCAGGGAGGGAAGTTGAATCTAGAAAGTGTGCCTAATAGCATAACTGAGGTATAGTTGAATTTAGAAAATGTGCCTAATAGCGTCACTGTGCTAAAGTTGAATCTAGAGGGTGTTCCTAATGGCATGACTGTGGTATAGTTGAATCTGGAGAGTCTGTCTGGTGGCCTTACTGCGCTAGGGTTGCATCTGGAAAATGTGCCTAGTAGCGTGGCTGTGGTATAGTTGAATTTGGAAAATGTGCCTAATAGCGTCTCTGTAGTATAGTCGCTGTGGTAAAGTTGAATCTAGAAAGTGTGCCTAATAGCGTCACTGTGCTAAAGTTGAATCTAGAAAATGTGCCTAATAGCGTAACTGTGGTATTGATGAACTTAGAAATTGTGCCTAAAGGTACGCCCCCTGTCCTGCTCTTGTGCTTGATCACAGGCTCTTTACTGATAATCACCATATCAAACTACTACGCCTACTCTCCCCTATACACCATCATTCAACTAGAACACAACTGTACTATGACATATTTGGTCTAGCTGTTCTCATAACTAACATGACCCCACAAACTCCACATCATCCTAATAAAACACAGCTAGCTGAGCACATACCGGCTATCTTAGGCGTCTCCTCAGCCAGAACTCAGTCTGGGTGTCCACCCTCCAGACTGAACACATCCAACTGATTTCCTCAGCACCACACCTACCGCTAAGAAGCAGCTTTCATGCAACAACCACACCAGCTGCACACATATCCGGTGCGCCCACGCACCATACTACACTCTCTCTCTCTACTGACTGAACTGCGGTTCTCGAGGGCGTTCAACCTACCAGCGCTTTGAAATCATACCAATGATACATAAGGCGCTATATAAATGCCATGTAACATAACTTAACATAACATAATATAACATGTTATAACATTGACTGTTAATGCTATTAGTGGGCATGCAATATTCTACAGTACTGACTCCACAAAAGCACATTTTGCTTACATCCAGGAGACATTTTGTCAGTGGATGAATCTAAGAAACTAAGCAAGATTTTTTGTTTATTGGTTTGTAATTTAATTCTAACATACACTGGCAATAGAAGGGGACGGGGTCTGTTTTGTTGGCCAAGCATGTTCCTTTTTTAAAATTTTGAATATCATAGAATACCCATCAGAGCAGTATGTATTGGCAGAGGGCACGTTTTTGAACCTTTACTCCCCCTTAAGGACAGACAAGTCTTTTTCTGTCAAAAGGCTGGACAAATGTTCTACCTATCTGCAGAATAGTACACTGGTAGGTCTTTGCCTTTAGGCCCTCAGCTGCAGCTTAGACTAGACTAGATAGTAGGGTTACTGATCTCTAGTTTTGATTTCTCACTGGGTGTTAGGGAAGCCTGGGTTAGGATGGAGGGTGGCCTTGGAAGGTTGAGGAACCAGGCCATACCCAACAGTTTTGCCAACCTGCAACCTGGCCAGTTTGTCCCCTCTGCGATTTATATTGTACTATTTCAACTGAGCCCTTTTTGGCAATCTCCCTCTCTCTTGGTCCCCCCTACTTTGGTAACTGTTACTGTGATCTGTGTTCTTGTAAACTCTCTCCCACTCCTTAGGTGTTGTGTGATGCAGACGCTAGTCGGCAAAGTAATAGTGGGGCAGAGTGCGACCACCTGCATCAGAAAGGTAAGAAGGTGCAGGGAGGGAGAGCAGCCACTACTGCACTCCACTAAACTACCCGGGCCTTGCACGCAATTCCACCTAAGCGTCTGACTTAACGCATGCTGTTCCCTGCGCAAATCATAGGCTCTCCCCTTCCAGTGGTTGCCGTACTTTGTGTTCTCTGTCCTTTCTGTCTTTTCTAAGTCTCCTCCCTGCAGTTTATTATTGTATTTTTGAGCTGTGCCCTTTGGCCCCATCCCTCTCTTGGTCCCCCCCTACTGTGGTCGACTGTTTACTGTGATTCTGTGTCCTTGTTAGCTCTCTCCCCTATTAGGTCCACCGCCCTCCAATTGTGGTCACTGCTGTACTGTGATCTGTGTCCTTCCCCCCCTTTTTGGGGGTACCTGATATAGGTGAGTGTACAGGCCTCCCTTTGTGTGTTCCCACCATGTGACGCACCCCCCCTGCCCCTCTGTGCATCCTCTCGCTTGCGCTCCCACCTCCTTCTTCCTTGCACCCTCTATGGTGCTTTCCATCTTCCCTATCTTTTCTAACTGCTACTCTATCTGTCAGGAAGGAAGAAGTTCAAGAGGGAGATCCTGGTCTCCAACCTAGGCCTCCCTTTTGCTGACACCCACATCACTGCTTCCTCCATGCAGACTCTTACCGACATCCTCTTTGTCATTCCCTCTCCAGATCGATGGACCCCTCATGTGGTCTCTGTTCTCTCTCCTTTTTCACCCTCTCCCATTAATGGTGGCACTTGGTGGGAGATCCCCTTGGTCTCCTTCCACTCCTCCAAGACCATCATTAATGTCCATCTAAATGGCACCGCCTTGGTCCAGGGCCCTAAGCCCAATCTCCTCCTTTTCAATAGGCGCCTCCTGTGTCTAATCAACTTCTTTCCTCTTCCTGCTATTCCTTCCAGCACCTCTTTGGCTCCTCCACCACCTCATCCTTCCACCACCTCTCTGGCATCCTCCTCATTCTCTTTTGCTACTCTGCCATCTCCTTCTTCCTCCTCTGCCCACTCTCATGTCCCTCTCCCCTCTCGCAGGGCATGCCTCTAGCCTGTACCTCTCCACAGAAGTCTTTCAAATGTGGCAACCTGCTCCATGTCGCTACTCTCAACTCTTGCTCTGCTGTCAAACATTCTTCTGATATCTGCCACCTCCTTGAAGAACTGGACCTGAATGTATTTGCGATCACTGAGACATGGTTCACAGCCAGTTCTGTCACAACATGTAACCCTCTCCTCCCCAATGGCTACAAGATCCTCTCTGAACCCAGAACCAACCAACTTGGAGGCGGAGTAGCCCTGATCTTTCCAAAGTGGGTCCCTGCTTCTGTCATTCCTACGCAGGCCTACCCCTCCTTTGAATGCCTGGTCTGCATGCTCTCTATCTCTCCTGGCCTTTCTATGGGCTGATTGTGTCCACCATTTAAAGGCCACCTGGCCAGGTCACCCTCTTCCTCTCAGAGTGGGCTGACCTCTACTCTTGTCTCCTTGCCTCTACTTCTCAAACTCTCCTCCTCGGAGACCTCAACATCCACCTGACGCTTCCAACTCCCTCCTCAGGGCTCTTCGCAATCTCAGTGACACTCTCATTCTCTATTCTACTCTCTGACCCGACACTCTGCCGAGCACACCTTGGATTTTCTCATCTCTTCAGACATCCTCCTCTCTAATCCTCTCGCCACTCCTCTCTCGTGGACTCACCACTTTTTGCTCTCCTCCCACCTGAAGCTCTCTGTCCCCCAGGTGAAGCTGACTCAAGCATTGCCACCTACCTTCTTGGTCATTCTGCCCATGAAGTGTACACACCCTTCAGTGGAGGCTTTTGCAGCTACTTTTTCTCCTCCTCCTTCGCCCTTGGCTGATTCACACTCTGACATAGTCCTCCCTAACCTGTATATTTCTATCTCTAACACTGTTGATGTCCTTGCCCCTGTCATGAGAATCCGGCTGAAGCCTACCTCCAAGTGCAACTATTGGTATAACTCCGACCTCACTACCCTAAAATGCAAGTGTAGGGTGGCTGAGAGGAAGTGGAGGGGATCAGGGGCATCCTCTGACAAACTGGCCTGCCGCTTGCTCCAAAGGTAATACGGATTCTCTGTCATTTCCAAGAAGCGAGCCCACATCCAAGCCTGTGTCTCTAAGGCCTCTAACAATACAACCAACTTCTTCAAAATCTGCAAAGAGCTGGCCAATCCTACTGCAGTCTCCAACTCTCCTGTTCCCTCAGAGGCCCTCTGCACTGCCTTGGATTCTCACTTCACCACTAAAATTCAGGACATCATGTCCACTCTCCTCTTCCTCCCCCTCTACCTCTCCTGGCCCCCCTGGCTGCCTCTCCCTCTCCTCCTCCTTTCTTCTCCTTCTCTGCAATCACTCCTGATGATGTTTCTAGACAAGTCAGATCCATGAAAGTGTCAGCCAAGCAGGTGCTCCCCTGCTCCTCCAGAAGCATCAAGGACCACATTGACACCCTCACTCCAGACTTGGTCGATTTCTGCAATCACTCTTTTGCCACTTGAACTTTCCCCTCGCCCCTAAAGCACTCCCATATGCGCCCCTTCTTGAAGAAACCTTCCGCTGAGCCCTCCTGTCTGGCAAACTGCTGCCTGATCTCTATCACTCCTTTCCTGGGCAAACTCCTGGAAAAGCTGACCATCTGTTATGTTATGTTATGTTACTTGGCATATATATAGTGCCTTATGTATCATTAGTATGACCTCAAAGCGCTGGTAGGTTGAACGCCCTCGGTAACCGCAGTTCAAGTCAGTAGAGAGAGAGAGTGTCGTATGGTGCGTGGGCGCACCGGATGTGTATGCAGCTAGTGTGGTTGTTGCATGATAGCCGCTTCTTAGCAGTAGGTGTGGTGCTGAGGAGATCATTTGGATGTGTTCAGTCTGGAGGGTGGACACCTAGACTGAGTTCTGGCGGTTTTGTGGCATATTTATGTGGCGATATTGACCCATGGACCCTGCGGGGGACACCCCTGCAACCCCTGCATTATTTTAAAATGTGCGGGGGACACCCCCGCGACCCCTGCTCCCACAAATTATCCCTCCAAAAAATATTGCCTATGGTGAGACAAACGGCCATATGTACAGCGATATTTTTGGTGGGGATATTTTGTAGGGATACCCTTCCTGCTGCGTTAGGCCTGAGGAGACACCTAAGCTAGCTGGTATGTGCTCAGCTAGCTGTGTTTTATTAGGATGAGGTGTTCGTGGGTTCATGTTGATATGAGAACAGCTAGGACAAATGTGTCAGAGCATAGCTTTTATTTTACATATCAGTCAGCTTACTCTACACACTGAATCTGTTGGTTGCCTCCATGACCATCAGTCTGGCTTCAGACCAGCCAGAGGCATGGAAACCGCTCTCCAGAACACCAGTGAAGATCTGATCACTAATCTCGACTCTAGCCTTCCCTCTGTCCTTATCCTCCTTGATCTTTCCTCTGCTTTTGACACAGTCAATCATGCTATCCTGATCAATCGTCTACATTAGAACCTGGGCATCACAGATCAAGCCCTGGCTTGGCTGACCTCCTTCCTCCTGGACTGACCCTCCAATGTCCAACCTGGGTCCTTTCCCTCCACAACCTCTCTCTCTACGTGTGGTGTTCACCAGGCCTCTAACCTTTCACCCTGGTTTTTCAATGTCTACCTGGCCCCTTTGGCCCACCTTATCACTACCTTCTCCTCTAACGTTCAGCATTATGCGGATGATATGTAGCTCTTCTTCAGGCTCCGCTCAGCCTCCTCCCCTCTGGCGCTCATTCCTGAATGTCTATCCACAATTCAGGAGTGGTGCGCCACCAACAATTTCTCCCTTAATGCCACTAAGACCAAGATCCTTCTCATTGGGACTCCTAATTTCCATCTTTCACTCAAAACACCTTGGTGTTATCTTCAACTCCACTCTCGCCTTCTCTCCTCACATGAAAGGCCTCTCTAGGAAGGCCCACTACAAGCTGCATCTCCTCAGAGATATTCTTCCTTTTCTCACTTTCCCCGAGAAGCTCACTGTCTCTAGAGCCCTGGTTCTTTCTAGTATGGACTACTGCAACCGCCTCTTTCTCAATCTGCCTTCCTCTACTCTCCCTGCTCTGCAATTATTCCAGAACAGGACCGCAAGACTTGTCCTTAATCCCAAGGATTGTATCTCTCCAGCCCTGAAATCTCCCCACTGGCTCCCGGTGGCTGCAAGGATCAAGGTCAAGTCCCTTTGCATCGTCCACAAGGGTTTCTGGGGCCGGGGCCCGCACTACATCCAACTTTCTCTTCCTAAACACCTTCCTTCTCGAACCCTACGCTCAGCCACTTCCAACTCTCTGAAGGTCAGATGCTACTCCAGGCAGAGAGTGGGGGGTAGATCTCCTCTCCAGTGCCTCCCTCTGGAATGGCCTCCCTGCCCCTCTCACACTTGAGCAGGACCACCTGAGGTTCCAGAAGCAGCTCAAGACCTTCCTCTTCGCTTCTGATTTCTCTCTCTCTACCCTGCTGACCTACCTGTCTGCTGTGCTGGCTGGTTGCCTGGCTACCCTCTGAACCCAAGTGGCTCCAGTCTCCTCTATGATCATCAACCCTGCACTGCCTCTTGATCTACTGTGCACTTGGGGGCTGTATCTGTAACCCTACAGTCCCCTGCCTTCTTGCATTTACCCAGAGTTGCTTGCCCTGGCTGCACTTACTTAGAGCACTACTGCCCTGATCGTACTTCCCCCACCCTCCCTTTGGCACCGTTCCCCTTCCTCTCCACCGCCGCACTTGCACGATCTGAATCACACAAGGCCTAGTAAGATCATTTTTTTTGTCCTCCTTAGCTTTTCTTGTTGCCAGGCCTGGCTCCAGGAATTTTCAACTGGGTGGGCCAGGTTTGTGAGTAGGGTGTCCAAAATCCATTGGGTGTGGGTCTAGGAGTACCCTTAATAAGAGGCTGGCATTGAACCAGATTTCCCACATCCGTGACCCAGCAAAAAATGTCTTCCCAAATCTGGAAAAATACATTTGCACCCCTCTATAAAAAAACAGTACAAAGCAAAAAGAGCAGCAAGGAAAATAGTGTTGCAACATCAATCTATCTTCCCTTCACCTCTGCTCTCCCCTTTCTATTAAATCTGATCCCCCTACACCTTTCAGCCCCAAGTCACCTGCCTTCAGCTCCTCGAGCCACCATTCCCATTTACCTCTACTCCCCCCTACTCCCACCAGCCCCCAACATGCCTTTCTTGGTCTGGCTGGGGAAAGTCGAGGGTGATGCCTCCTCCTCTGAGAGGGCTGAGCAGTGAGGCCCCAGTCTTTGTAACATCTCAGATGTTGTTCGTGCAACAATGCCCTCCTGACCACTGTGGCTACTCCCAGCAGTCCCAGGAGAAGGTGCTTATGCGCCCTCCATCTTGTTGTGAAAGATAAAGCCTTCCCCTCCAGAATACTGAAGCAAGGAATAGGAGATTTAGTTTCTTACAAAATTAGATTTTAAACATAACATTTTATATTTTGTTGCATTTTTGCAGCACATTTTATTTAAGTTGAGGGTGCGAGGGAGTGCTAGCACGTAGGATAGAATGTTAGGGCAGGGAGAACTGTATCAGGAGGCAGAGGGCGAAGGCTGAGGGGTTTCCAGGCTCTTGATATCGCTCCTGGTGGGGTCTGGCAGGGAGGAGAGGGCCTTGGTCACCTGCCATGCCCCTGTACATCATTGTCTGGTACATACTATTTACAAACTGTTTATAACATGCAATTGTCCATGATGTCTTTTTTTGGTGTGTTTACTTTGAATTATTATTGAATTACACAATTTAGTTCAATAAATGTGGCCTGATATTTTCAAAGAAAGATGTGGATGTGTGTTCTTGGTGGGTCCTAATGCCTGTGCTGCCCATCTATTAAACCTTGAGTCAGACTTTTTGGAATAGCTTATAATGCGAACTGAATCACTTTTAGGGGCTGCTCATTTTAGCAGACAAGGCAAAGTAAAATTAAATAATTTGTCCAGGATCACTTGAGCCTAACCTGAAATTTAGATTCTTGACCACACCTCTTCCAAGCTCAAGTGGTACAAATATGGGTTGAAGTTTGGTTTTGAAGGCCTAAAATAATACTCCATTTGATACTGATTACTTTAAAAATGCACAAGTCACATGATAAATCAACCCAACAATGTATTTATCAGTGTAGAAACGTGTTGATGAAAAGAAGGGACCACTCCTGTTTGCACTTTTTTCAAAAGGGACCATTCATTAATGTTAATGTTTCCACCAAGTACAGGAAAAGTAAAGAGTAAAACAGGTGAAAATCGCCTTCGCTCTTCACTTTTCCACTATATTTCTGGAAAAGTGTAAATCACTTCCACAATTAACGATTGTGGGAGTCATCGACAATGAATTACTTTGGAATCTGCCTTATTTTACCAGTTGTAAATGTCAGGCAGATCCCACAGGAATCCATTGGTTTTCTGCCAACATTAAAATACATGCTGGTGGAAAGCCTATCGGATTTGGTAGGGGACCGTTGTTAACTCTGATCTGCTCTCCAAATTAGCCTGCCAGATCATACAAAATCCTGGAGCTCATAAAAGTGGTGATAAATGCATTGAGCATCATTTCTTCCACTCCGCTCGACTTAGAAAATTACCCCCTATGATTATAGCTTCATTTTCCCTATCCTGAATGGAAGCCTACAAGCTCAAGCATAGAAATTAATGAGAATTTACAAAACATCTCATACAGACACATAATGAAATTAAAAGCATCACAAGGTCATTGTTTCAGACAGCTTGTTCTGTATTCCCTTAGTTTCTAATCACCCAACAATCACACTTAAATAGCTTGTTAAAACCCTGTAACATTTTAAGAAAAAAGTGCCACAGCAATGGTCACTGGCTGTTACCTTTTGCTCCTCTCTGATCACTTCCTTTTGTAAATAATCTGCCTCTGAGACACCTTAAAAAGAGAACACCTCACTCGGAGGGCCTGTGCAGCCTTGGCTGTATGTATTTGAGGGGAGAGAGGCAAAGCAGGGGGGCATGCACATTTCTTCCTTGTCCAAATGTTTAATACACCTCTGATTGTGCCCTTTAAGAAATATTTAAGTACTGCTTTTTAGTTTTATAAAATTTACACTTTCTACAGTTTTCCCTCAACATTATAGGAAACGATCTTCTCTCATTTTATTTTACAGTTGTTCATGTTTCATTCCGGCACTGCCTAAACACCCAGAACCCAGGATTTACATCATACTTTCCAAACAAGACCCACAATACACATGATGTATGTGTATTCTGTTTGAATGCAAACTCAAGTCAGTTTGAATCATGAAACATTCCGGCAGAGTAGACTAGGCTTCCACACAGACAAAAATACATTCTATTTAGGTGAGACCCTCACTGGAAAGTAATCATGAGAAGATTTGAAACTGGTCTATACTTGCCATGCTAGCCTTATCACTTTCAGGCAGGGCCTTGTTGGACCAACTCAGTGAGGTGCAGCTTGATCTTCTAGGCATAGCAAGCAAGGCACCCACATCTGGGCATATAAAGTTCACTTAGGGAGACAAACTGAAGACAGCATGCATTGGTGAATCCAACAGCTTTGGGATTTGATTAGGCATGGATAGGCATTTGCCAGGCAGTGCCATAAGGGTATGTGGCATGATGGAGTAAGAAGACGGTCATTTTGTCTATAGACTTTTATTCAAATAAAGAAAAGAACCTGTCTTTCCCTATTTCAAGAGGGGGGTTCCCTACCTCATCACAAAATAACTTGGGTGCTTCTCAGGATATAAGTCAAAAGAAACCAATATACCATCCTCTGCCCAAACCAACTACTCTATCCCTGCCACTAACACATAAACCAAGAAGAAAAGGGTTCAATGAAATTAGGTTGACTTAACTGCAGTCTCTTTTTTGTTAAGGTCTGATTTACCAAATATACCTAGACCAGGAGAATTACTCCCTTTTCCTGGTCTATCTGGAAGAACTTTGGAGACTGTTCCTTGATAGTTCTTTGTATAAGTCTTTAGAAGTCTATTTACTTACTCCTAAGAATTGATTAACAGATTTAAGACTATCAAATCTTCTTCTTATTGCTGGCACTTTGTCAGGACCTTTTATATCTTGACTATGGTGGAGATTACTCCTTGATCTTGATCCTTTTGGTACCTTTCACATGTGTTGAGTTGCTCACTGTGACGAGGGAGTGGGAGTTCCTCCTGAGGCACTCTTGAGATTTATACTTTCTTATGTCATTACTGTGACGAAGGAGATCTCTCCAGAGGAATACTTGACTCTTGGTTCTTTTGGTATCACTACTGTGATGAAGGAGATCACTCCAGAGGAATGCTTGACACTAGGTTCTTTGGGTATCATTACTGTAATGAGGGAGATAACTCCCATGAAATACTTTACTCTTCGGGCTCTCTGGATCCCACCCAGCTTTCTCACAACTCCTGTAACCTGTATCTTGACTGGGGAGTGCAACCGGTTCTTCCCAATGTCTCAAGTCACTGTCGGTTCAGCACGTACCCAGCGCGTCTCCCTGCTTTCCTCCTCTTTGGTCTGTGTGACTCCGCTGAGCTGTAACTGCGGTGGTCTCAATTTGTTTTATGGACCCACACAGTCCATGTCAGAGAGGCTACACCATTGCTGGATTCTTCCTGCTTCAGCAGCGAGTCACATTTGCTCCGGTTTGCGTAATTCTTTCAGCTTCTACTTCAGAGACTGACTGTCTCTTTGCGCTTCGGGGAGCATGAGTTTGAATTTCTCTGACCAATGTTTGTTGTCAATGCCTTTGAAGTTAACCTCATGCCTCCCAGGGACCACCTCATCATGGCTCTTTGGTAATTCCTGCTACTGATCTTCTGAATGTTTTTTTTGGCTCTTCCTCATCTCAGTACTGTCTGGTCTTAGAGATGCAATGGTTGAGACTTCAGAAAAACACAGATTAGTAGCTTCAGGTTGGGAGGAATAAAGAGTCAATAGGAGCATGGCTGCAGGAAAAACAAGGGTCGAGGGAGGTCTTTTATGGGATGGGAGTCCTCATCCCCATGAGGGAAGTCTCTCCATATGAGGTCCTCTGACGACTTTTTACCACCTCTAGGGTAGCAGCCTCACCTCCCTATCCTAATAGGGAAGGGGTACCCTCTTGGTAGAAGTGATGAGAACCTGTGAATCATCACAAGTACCACCTGGTCTAAAATGGGAAAAGCTGGAAAACAGTAAGAGTACCTGGGCATATAATGGCATTGCTTGGAAATGTCTGTCTAATACCTATATCAAAGCCAAAATTGTTGGCTTTGCGATTGCTTGTTTAAGACAGAACTTCAGTGCAAAGAACAGAGGCATTGACAATGATATTGCTTATAAAATCAACTCGCTGAAGGCACACATTAAGAGATTTTTATTACACCAGGAGCTCATTTACAGAGGCAATTAAGTAATTAAACAATCAAAAGAATGCTTAGCTATAACACTGGATGGCACGATACAGCAACATGTTTTGTGTTGCTTTGTGATGAAGCTTGCTTAAAGTGTTTCAGATGGTTATGTTGTGGTGGTGAGGGGCAGGAAGTTAGTGGTAATGCCATAGACATTAGCATAGACCTGGCTAGTCATTGGGTGGGTAAATGACCAAACTCACCCATAGGATGTGTGTTTCTCCTCGCATTGTATCTCCATCATATCTGTGATCCAATGCATGAGTTCTAGCTTGCACCTAACAGGCAAATGTCTCTGAATCAATTATAACCACTTGCATTGCTCTGGCCAGACATCCATACCATTGTTTTCAAATCAGTCTTGGCCATGTCACTAATCCCAAAATGCTAGACCTCAAAGCCTAAACATGCATGTGGTTGCTTGTGTTCCAGTGCAGAGGGGACATTTATTTATTTTGTCATTTTTATAGAGCACAAAACCCAGAGACGTCTAGGCGCTTTTAGCTTAAGATGGTTGGTTACATTGGTTACTTTCAATAGTAACAGGTTACAGTAATAGAGTGAGTAGATTGAAGGCGAAGGCCTACGGAGGTAGCTCTCATTGGTTACAGGAAACTTGTGCAGAAGACCTTCACCACATAGTGCAGGGTACTACATCAAAATATGCAGTTACAGGTAGGTAAGAAGCGACCTAAGTTTGGGAGCACACTTTGGAAGGCCTCACCTTATGGTATGGGGTGCTGCGTCAAAATCTGCAGTTACAAGTAGTTGAAGGCGACATACTGCATTGGCATGTAGATTGATAGGCCAGCTGGAAGTAACGGCCCGGGGCACGTACTGGTACGGACAGGGACATACAGGGTCTTCTATGCAGGCCTTAGAACAGACGGGCCGGCTCTCACCTCTTGGTTAGTTTGATTGGCTAATGATGGCAAGGCTAGGCAATAGGAGCGGAAGCAGGCCAGGCACATCAACAAGGGGGCCTGCAGCACAAGGGGGTGGCCATATTAGAGAGACAACAAATACGTATTGTAAGGCAACTTCGCAAAGAAAGCACATGGATGCAGCACATGTAAAGAAATAAAAATGCTTTTCATTTGCTTGCATCTGATTCTTGCTGTTATTTCCGTAATTGTGAAATTGTCGAGTGAGAAGTTGGAGCACAGAACCCAATTCTGGGAAGAAGCCTTACCAGCATGGGGGTCATGGATCTTAGACCAGGAGTGCTCTTGTTGGATTCCGGAGCACCGATCAGCTGTACAGCTGCTTCTCGCTCGCCACTGAAAGAGACATCGCCAAGCAATTGAGATTGAACTGCACCTTTTGGTGGCAGCTCTAAGAGTAATTTGCTAATGGCTTGTCCCCTTCTGTAATGGCACATACATACTACAAAATTATGGCATGGAATGTTGTGTCAAGCAACGGAAGTGGTAATGTTGAATTCAAATTCAAAACTTTACATCTATCACTATTTGATTTTACTACACTCTACCCTCCTGAATTACATTTTTGTTACTACCGTGCTGATCTTTTCACTTATATGTAAGTAGTCAATGCAGCAGAATATATCATTTGAATGTAATTTGTAAGGGCCCCCAGTCAGATGGTGCACCTTCTTCAGAAATCTGTGTTCAGGCAATATCGCCTGTCATTTATTGTTTGATATGGTTAACCATTTTATTAAGCATGGTGTGAAAAGATGCTATATTCCCACAAAAGAGAAATGTACTTTAAATTACAGAAACCAAAATTGTGATTTTAGTTTTGGGAACATAGTAGTAGGCAGCCAGCTTGAATAAGTATGCTACCTCACTTATTGGTGTGATTGGTCCGCCATCTCCCTGGTCATTTCATGGTTGTGGGGCATAAATCATTGCCTAGGGCAAGCAAACAAATCCTGTCCGGGCCTCCTGCAGTTCAGCCTCTCAGAATGATCTCTCTGATGTTGCTGCTGCATATTTAGAGATGAAATCCATCCCCCCACCCCCCCACTCCCTTGGGTTCCAGTGTTGTGTAACACCAACAGGGGCGCCAAGGGGTGGTCATGGGGGGTCCTGCCCCCCCTAATCCCCCTGCTGGAGCCGGGCCTTCTTGTTGTGCCTAGAAACACTTGTGTACCGGTGCATTATAAATGACTCATATCATATCATATCATAACTGGTCTGCAGGCTCTCGCTCTCCCTCTCTATCCTGGGCTTTCTCTCACTGTGGTCACTATCTACTGGCCACTCGGCAAGGTAGCCACCTTCCTCTCTGAGTGGGCGGGTTTCTCCTCCTCCCTCCTCGTCTCTACCTCTCTACTTCTACTCCCGGAGACCTTCAAATCCACCCGGATGCTTCTTGTCCTTCTGCAGGACTCTTTTGCAACCTCTGCAACTCTATTGGTCTCTCTATTCTTCCCTCTGGCTCAACCCACTCTGCAGGGCACACCCTGGATGTTCTGATCTCCTAATACCTCCCCCTCTCCAACCCTCTCACCACTTCTCTCCCCTGGAGTGACCACTTTCCCCTTTCCTCCCATCTCTCTCTCTCTCTCTTCCCCCCAGGCCAAGCTGATCCTGACACCGCCATCTACCTTCTCGGTCATTCGACCCATGAAGCGTGTGTCAGTTGAGACTTTCACCGCTACGTTCTAGCCTCCTTCTGCACCTTTAGCTGACTCACATCCTGCCACAGCACTCTATAACCTCCATCTTTCCATATCTCACACTCTTGATTTACTTGCCCCTGTCATGAGGATCCGCTTGAAGCCTAAATCCAAGTGCAATTCTTGGTACGACTCAGATCGCATCACCCTGAAATGCAAGTGCAGGGTGGCTGAGAGGAAGTGGAAGTCTACAGGCGCACCCTCTGACAAACTGGCCTCCCATCTATGAAGCATTTAACAACTCAGCTGATCTCTTCAAAAGCTCAAAGGAGCTGGCCAACCCTGCTGCAGTCTCTACCTCTCCTGTTCCTTCCCAGGCCCTCTGCATGGCCTTGGCCTCTCATTTCATCACCAAAACGCAGGACATCCTGTCCACCATCTCTTCCTCCTCCTTCTCCTCCTCCTCCTCCTCTTCCTCCATGCCTGGCCTGCCTGTGGCCCCCTCTCCTCCTACCTTCTCTTCCTTTCCCTTGTTCACCCCAGATGATGTTTCTAGACAAGTGCAATCTGTGAAAGTCTCATCAAAACAGGCTCTTCCTTGTTCTTCCAAAACGTCAAGGACCACCTCAACAGTTTTGCTCCAGCTCTGGCTGATTTCTGCAATCACTCTTTACAACTGGAACTTTCCCCTCCCCCCTGAAGCACTCCCTCGTGCACCTCTTCCTCAAGAAGCCCCAGCCGATCCTTCCTCTTCAGCCAACTATCGCCCAATCCCTATCACTCCTTTCTTGGGCAAACTCTTCGAAAAAAGCTGGCCATCTCCCAGCTCAGCCTTCACACTGAATCTGTTTTGGTTGTCTCCATGACCATCAGTCTCGCTTCAGAGTGGCCAGAAGCACGGAAACTACACCCCTGAACATCCATAAAGACCTGCTCTCCAACCTTGACTCTAACCTTCCTTCTGTCCTCAGTCACCTTGATCTTTCTTCTGCTTTTGACACGGTCAACCATGCCATCCTGCACAAGCGCCTCCGTCATAACCTGGGTATTACTGATCAGGCCCTGGCATGGATGACCTCCTTTCTCACTGACCGACCATCTCAGGTCCAACTGGGGTCCTTCCTCTCTTCTATCTCACTCTCTACCTGTGGTGTTCTTCAGGGTTCTAACCTCTCTCCCTGTCTGTTCAATCAATACCTGGCTCCTCTCAACCACCGCATAGCTGCTCTCTGCTGCAACTTTCAGTGTTATGCGGATGACACCCAGCTCTCTTTCAGGCTCCCCTCGGCTGCCTCTAGTCCTTCTCTCATTCCTGAATGTCTGTCTGCAATTCAGGAGTGGTGTGCTGCTGATGATCTCTGCCTCAATGGCAGTAAGACAGAGATCCTCCTCATCGGAGCACCAGCTGCTTCGTTTCCTTTCTCTCTCTGGCCGCCCACTCAGGGTCCTCTTCCTTCTCCTACTTGTGAGGCTAAGAACCTTGGGGTCATCTTCGACTCCACCTTTTCCTTCTCTCCTCACATTTCCGATGTCTCTAAGAAGTCAAACTATCAGCTGCACCTCCTCAGAGGTATTCTTCCCTTCCTCACTCTCCCCCAGAAGCTCACTGTCTCCAGAGCTCTGGTCCTCTCAAGGCTGGACTGCTGCAAGAGCCTCTTTCTAAATCGTCCTGCCTACTCTCTGTGCTCTATAACTTATCCAGAACAGGACTGCGAGACTTGTCTTTGTCCTCAAGCTCAGGGAATGTATCTCTCCAGCTCTGAAATCTCTTCATTGGCTCCCAGTGGAGGCAATGATCAAGTTCAAGACCCTCTGCATTGTCCATGAGGCTTTCTGGGGCCTGGGTCTGTACTGCCTCCAACTCTCTCTTCCTAGGTATCTCCCTTCTCAAGCTCTCCACTCATCCACCACCAACTCTTTGAGGGTCAGCCGCTTTTCCAAGCAGAGAGTTGGGGGCAGATTGCGTTCTTTGGATGCGTCTTCCCTTTGAATAAGCCTCCCTGCCTCTCTCAAACTTGAGCAGAACCATCTTCGGTTTGGAAGCAAATCAAGACCTTCCTCTTCACCTCCGCTTTCTCTCTTGCTCCCCCCTGATGAGACCTATTTGTTCCACACACTGGTCACCTGGCCACTCTCTGAATTTGGGCCCAGGTCCCTGCCTATCCAGCTGCACCTCGTACTGCATCTTGGCCCCTCCAGCACTTGTGGTCTGTATCTTTAACCCTACAATCCCCTCACTCTGCACTTATGAGCCACCTGCTGGCTGCACCCACTGATTACTGCAATTAGCCACCCGCTGGCTGCACTCTGTTACCTGCACTTCTCAATCCGCGTCCTCTTTTGCACTTCTCCACCACCCCTTTTTTGCACTTCACCCCTCTCCCTCCCTGTGCTTGCGCAATCTGTATGACACAAGGCCTAGTAAGATCATTGTTTCATCCTCCTTTTATTTCCTCCTCCCTGTTTTGTCACGCCTAGAAACACTTGCATACAGGCGCGTTATAAATGCCATATTATATCATATCATAACTGTGAGATTGTGGTCACGTTGGTCTTAGATCATGACACGTATGAACTGTTGCATGAATTTCAGCAAAGCGCCTCACAAGACCCAAAGTGGAAATTAAATTTAACCATGGTAAAATGGAAAAATATAATTGAAAATCTTACGAAAGCAATTGGATAGTTTTGTGAGCTCAACATCACACCCAAGATATCGTCCGAGGTGTGTTGGGATGCCTTTAATCCATATACTAGAGAGCATTGTATGTCCAATTGGACAAGAAGGAGGACATCCCTTCGTGAAAAGGTGGGTGCTTATCAGAAGAGATCAAAAGGCATGTTATTGTACATTGAAGTGATATTTTATAGCCATATCTAGTCTAATTCCTCCATTACAAATGAAGAGTATTGTGCATTATTCAGACATTCCCAGATGAGATTATACTGGTTTGGACATTATGAATTTCTCTCTTCCCAGACAGCATATAATCATTAATCGTCATATACCAAGTATGAACGTAAAGAAATTAGATGATCCGTCCAGTCCCATTAGGTTGGCTTGCAAGCCAAAAACCCACAGTATCCCACCCTAACTCTGCAGCCGAGCCAACCCCACTGCTCCCTCAACTGCACCTGCTCTTATACAATTCCCGGGGTCCTTCCCCACAGTTATGACCCATCCAGTTGATATCTCCTAGCTTCCTTAGAACAATGGGTTCTATTCTATCAATCCCTAGTCTGTCCTCTCTTTCCAGCAGCTCAGGGATGGTCACGTGCTGATCCCTTTCGAGGTCACTCGACTCTGCCTGATGACTTCCAGGCCACCTCCTCTCAGGCAAGGGCCGTGAGGCCACCACCCTATAATGCAGTTGCACTAGGGAATAAGGACCCATTGTTGTTGTTGTAAGTGACCCAATGTCCTTCACCCAGCAACCCCGGGAATCTCAGAAAGTGCTGATCCATGCGCTCCATATGACGCATGTTGTAACCTTAGTCTCTTGGAGGCAAGCATTGTCCTTAGACAGTAGATGGGGCAAACCCTTACAAGTTTTCACTATGATAAAAGGAAAAATAATACATCTCCGGCTCTTACATGTACTCGAAATCATGCATGTATCAAATAGCAGGGATATCGAATTTCATTGCTCCTTCATTTTCCCTTAACTGCATTAACTGGCACTGCAGGCTGCATGATGTCACATATGTGCATTTGTGTCATTCCCCCAGGGCTGTTGTCGTTCACAGGCCCCCCCGCCCCCCCTTTTGCGCTTATTGCTCAACCAAACCAACCCCTTCTCCACCTGGTCACCTCTTTCCTTTGCACAGGGAATTCAACTCGGTATCCAGTCATTCTATCGAATCACAAACCATCGAAACACAAATCATAGAATTTCTTCCATCGAAATACCATTTCATAGAATGCCCATTTCGTTGAAAAAAATCTGATGGTTCCATCGACATGTAATGGTATGTATTAGGGGCTAGGGTTAGGGTTAGGGTTGGGGTTGGAGCTTGGGTTAGTTTAAGGGTTAAATTATGGTTAGGGCTAGGGTTGAGGCATGGGTTAGTTTAAGGGTTACATTAGAGTTAGGGTTAGCATTGGGGCCAGGGCTAGGGTTAGGGTTAGGGTTGGGTTAGGGTTAGGGGGTAGGCATGGGGGTTCTGAGGCTGGAGGAGGAACCCCCCCCCAATATAGAAAAAAAAGTTACAAGGGGCTGGCTAGTGCTGACATTTCAACACTGTACAGTGCCACGTAAGTTTTAAAGTAACACAAAAATGCATGAAAATGCTGCTTTTTACATGTAAAAGTGCATTTCCATTGAAATCAGTCCATGTATATTGTAGATGGACTGGTTTTGATGGAATTGCACTTTTATATGTAAAATATAGGATGTCGAGGGCTTGTTATTCGAGGGTTTGTATTCTATGCTTTTGTAATTCGACCCTTTGTTTTCGAGGCTATCACTATAAACCATTCAACTCTCTTTCCTCTGACTGGTTTTGCCAGCTTTTCCTTTCTGCTGGCGAACCATCTATACCTACGTGATGTTAGAAAGTATTACTGCCTTCTTTAGTGTAGCATCAGCAAATGTCAACAGTGCTTTCACAATGTTTTAACAACGGACTCATTTCTTGCTCCAGCATTTGCCGTTTGCTGGATTTCAAGCCGTGCGACGGAGGCGAAGTTGTCTGGGACGGATGAAGGGAGGGGGAACTTTAGGGCCCCGTTTTGATTGCTATTGATTCCTGTCAGTGACAGAACCATCAACAACACAACACTGCCCCTGCCAAAATGAGAAAGAAAGCAGTCAGACATACAGTGGTGGTGATGTAAGGTTGTTCAGACACTTCCTCGGGAACTGCACATAAAACATCCCCTGAGACTTATATAGTAGCAATGTGATGGAAAACATCAAAAACATGCTTTTCCACACTGTACCCAGTCTCCAAGATTTTCAAACTCCTAGTAATGTCAGTTACCTTCATGATCACTATATGTACCTTATTGAGTTCCTCAAACCTGCGTGGTACTAGCTTGGGTTAACCTTTCAAAAATTCTACATATATCTTTACAGTTCACTTTTCTACAGCTGGCCAGGAGACCATAAACTGTCTGCTCTCAGTATGCACATTGAAATTAATATCTGTTTCAGAAGGCAATACAAGCTCTACACATCTATTCTTTCCTTGAGACAGCCTCCTTTTTTATTAAGGAGCTGTACCCTACCCCTTCAACTTCCCAACATACCCTATTTCCCACCAGCATAATCTGCCCTTTATCTAACTCATTCAAGCATTGCAACTGGGGGGCTGTAAAGGCCATCCTTTTCCAATTTCAATCAATTCAAAACCACAAATTAGGGGTTACCCCCGGGGCAGAGATGAGGTATTGCGAGGCACTGTTGGGGAGCTTCACCTCCCAGACTTCATGATGGGTCATCCACAACCAGTTGCACCCTGCCCATGGAGTAGGCAGTATTCGGCTTACCAGTGCCCATAGTCCTTTCATCAGGCCTTGTGCAGTGAAGGACCACTCTTTTGCTTCACAGTACCAGCCGCTGTACTTCCAGATGTTTCTTCACGGCCAAAGATGCTCTGGTACACCTGAATCATTCTTTAGCAATCTTGGCCAGCTGTCATGCAATCCATCTTTCCTGATGGAGAGTAGTGGAGTGTTCAGCTAGTCCTGAACCTCTTCGCACAGCGTTTCCCACTTGAGGTTCTTGACTGCTTCCATCACGGTATTCATCCAACTCTTCAGGGATTCCCGCATCAGTTGGCTGAGTGTAACAATGACATGTAGTTTTCCAAAATGTGCCTTGCTGTTAGAAAGCCATGCCCCAGATATAAACCCGGTCACCTGTCCTAACCAATCTACTCAGACATCTAAATGTGTCCTTTCATAGAAAACCTATGCTGCAAGTGACGTATTTGCCCCATTCCATATTTTGTCAACTACTTCCCTTTTCTGTCATCGTCGAAACAGCTCGCCTCTCTGTTGTTCCAGCCCCCCTTGTGCATTTAGTGTAATGGGTGGTAACCTGAAAGGCAGATAGGGGAAGAGTAAATAGGACAGTAGCCAATATTGCATTTGATACTAAATACCCAGATCCGGTTCTGTCCAATTTCGAAATTGAATTATACCAAAGTTTCTGAATATATACCTGCGTGTCCTTCATAAACTCTGCAATATCCATCTCTGGGGACTGCAGATGCTGTATCTTCATACAAGTCCTATTATTGAAGTCACTCATCCAATTCGGAACAGCTTCACATGGATAAAGATGTACCCCAACTGGGCATTCGGCAGGCCGCGGAATAAACCCTGACCATAAGTCAACCCCACATTTCTAGGCGTCATTTAAATAACATGTTCCACTTTGGCAATTTACAATATAACTTTTCTTATACCACGGCCATGCCCTTAGGTACTATGAAGTTACAATGGTAATGAGGTTACGCATTGCTAGTATGGTTTACAAAATGCTATCTTGTTCAGCTAAAACAGAGTTAAAACAAGTCAGTACAAGAACACTGATTGTTATAATTATGTGTGGAATTTTGCAGGGGCTACCACCCGCTTTCAGTGGCTTTTGTGCATCCATGTCAGGAGACCCTGCACCTACACGCCGAATTAGAAGTGAAGTGAAATAAGAATCGCCACTTCCATCTAGAATTTAGGGCCAGAGTTTCCACTGTGGACCTTCATGAGAACACTATCACTGGGTTGAAGCAAATGACCTGGTGTAGCTAGTTCGTGTGGCAGAGCCGATTGCACTTGATTGTGAATGAGACTGGCAAAAGAGATTAAGATCTTCACATACTCGAGCAATCAGTCATCAGACAACTGCAAATTATAAGGCACAGTTCTTACAAAAGGAAATGCAGGTATTCGAAAAGGTCACTGATAGAGGATCTCATAGGTGCTTAGTCCTAACTTCTTCCTTGGAGGGCTTCTCACACTTACTAGAACCAAGGAGAGGGCCTTTGGATTGCTGCATCCTGGGTTCCTCATATAGCTTAGCCAGCTTGTTTTTCAAACACCGTTCCATCTCTCTATGGCCCCTGCTGTCTGTAGATGGTGGGGGCAATGAAGGTTATGTTGGATCTTTAAAGTAGACATCAACACTTAGAAAATATTGATCACAAGTGGGTGTCTTGGTTACTAATAATGCACACAGCTATACCAAATCTAGGGACAAACTCTCATATCAAAACCTACACCACTGTTGCTTCCTCTGACTTTCTACAAAGTTAAGCATCTACACAACCAGAAAACACAACTACAACAACAAAGAGGTAGTAGCAGTGGTTACACCACAGCAACTGCAAGAAGTCAATATGCAGTCCCTCAAATGGCCCTTATGGGAGCAAGTGTGACCATTGTCTAATCGGTACAGTTTTACCTATGTTATTCAGCAAACAAATAACACAACTCTGTGAGTATTCTTAAACCATGGTTGTAAAATTAGGTGCAAATCAGGACGACTCATTAGCATTACCATCCTGTCTTGACCCACATGTACCCACAAGAGTGATTCCCAAGATACCCCACCCTTATGCACAATTGGAGGTCAGACTGAGTGTGGTCATTCCAAACCTACTTATTCGTGAATCAACAGTTGCATTGGGTCAGGATCACTTAAAAGACAATTTAATCAGAAACATGTATAAAAGAACCGCACAGAGCGGGGCAGAAATTCATTACACAAATGTAAATGTAAAGCATCAATGAAACAATAATGGAACAAAAAATCAGCAGAGACAAATTCCAATGCCACATGCGAACACTAATAATGCACACCTGCAAAAAACAATTCCCTCTGCGCACTAGTCTCTCTCTCTCTTCCCCCCAGGCCAAGCTGATCCTGACACCGCCATCTACCTTCTCGGTCATTCGACCTATGAAGCGTGTGTCAGTTGAGACTTTCACCGCTACATTCTCCTTCTGCACCTTTAGCTGACTCACATCCTGCCACAGCCCTCTATAACCTCCATCTTTCCATATCTCACACTCTTGATTTACTTGCCCCTGTCATGAGGATCCGCTTGAAGCCTAAATCCAAGTGCAATTCTTGGTACGACTCAGATCGCATCACCCTGAAATGCAAGTGCAGGGTGGCTGAGAGGAAGTGGAAGTCTACAGGCGCACCCTCTGACAAACTGGCCTCCCGCCTGCTCCAAAGGCAGTACAGACTCTGTCCTCACCAAGAAGAGAGCACACATCCAAGCCTCCATCTATGAAGCATTTAACAACTCAGCTGATCTCTTCAAAAGCTCAAAGGAGCTGGCCAACCCTGCTGCAGTCTCTACCTGTCCTGTTCCTTCCCAGGCCCTCTGCATGGCCTTGGCCTCTCATTTCATCACCAAAACGCAGGACATCCTGTCCACCATCTCTTCCTCCTCCTCCTCCTCCTCCTCCTCCTCCTCCTCCTGCATGCCTGGCCTGCCTGTGGCCCCCTCTCCTCCTACCTTCTCTTCCTTTCCCTTGTTCACCCCAGATGATGTTTCTAGACAAGTGCAATCTGTGAAAGTCTCATCAAAACAGGTTCTTCCTTGTTCTTCCAAAACCATCAAGGACCACCTCAACAGTTTTGCTCCAGATCTGGCTGATTTCTGCAATCACTCTTTACAACTGGAACTTTCCCCTCCCCCCTGAAGCACTCCCTCGTGCACCTCTTCCTCAAGAAGCCCCAGCCGATCCTTCCTCTTCAGCCAACTATCGCCCAATCCCTATCACTCCTTTCTTGTGCAAACTCTTGGAAAAGCTGGCCATCTCCCAGCTCAGCCTTCACACTGAATCTGTTTTGGTTGTCTCCATGACCATCAGTCTCGCTTCAGAGTGGCCAGAAGCACGGAAACTACACCACTGAACATCCATAAAGACCTGCTCTCCAACCTTGACTCTAACCTTCCTTCTGTCCTCAGTCACCTTGATCTTTCTTCTGCTTTCGAAACGGTCAACCATGCCATCCTGCACAAGCGCCTCCGTCATAACCTGGGTATTACTGATCAGGCCCTGGCATGGCTGACCTCCTTTCTCACTGACCGACCATCTCAGGTCCAACTGGGGTCCTTCCTCTCTTCTATCTCACTCTCTACCTGTGGTGTTCTTCAGGGTTCTAACCTCTCTCCCTGTCTGTTCAATCAATACCTGGCTCCTCTCAACCACCGCATAGCTGCTCTCTGCTGCAACTTTCAGTGTTATGCGGATGACACCCAGCTCTCTTTCAGGCTCCCCTCGGCTGCCTTTAGTCCTTCTCTCATTCCTGAATGTCTGTCTGCAATTCAGGAGTGGTGTGCTGCTGATGATCTCTGCCTCAATGGCAGTAAGACAGAGATCCTCCTCATCGGAAAACCAGCTGCTTCGTTTCCTTTCTCTCTCTGGCCGCCCACTCAGGGTCCTCTTCCTTCTCCTACTTGTGAGGCTAAGAACCTTGGGGTCATTTTCGACTCCACCTTTTCCTTCTCTCCTCACATTGCCGATGTCTCTAAGAAGTCAAACTATCAGCTGCACCTCCTCAGAGGTATTCTTCCCTTCCTCACTCTCCCCCAGAAGCTCACTGTCTCCAGAGCTCTGGTCCTCTCAAGGCTGGACTGCTGCAAGAGCCTCTTTCTAAATCGTCCTGCCTCTACTCTCTGTGCTCTATAACTTATCCAGAACAGGACTGCGAGACTTGTCTTTGTCCTCAAGCTCAGGGATTGTATCTCTCCAGCTCTGAAATCTCTTCATTGGCTCCCAGTGGAGGCAATGATCAAGTTCAAGACCCTCTGCATCGTCCATGAGGCTTTCTGGGGCCTGGGTCTGCACTACCTCCAACTCTCTCTTCCTAAGTATCTCCCTTCTCAAGCTCTCCACTCATCCACCACCAACTCTCTGAGGGTCAGCCGCTTTTCCAAGCAGAGAGTTGGGGGCAGATTGCGTTCTTTGGATGCGTCTTCCCTTTGAATAAGCCTCCCTGCCTCTCTCAAACTTGTGCACAACCATCTTCGGTTTGGAAGCAAATCAAGACCTTCGTCTTCACCTCCGCTTTCTCTCTTGCTCCCCCCTGATGAGACCTATTTGTTCCACACACTGGTCACCTGGCCACTCTCTGAATTTGGGCCCAGGTCCCTGCCTGTCCAGCTGCACCTCGCACTGCATCTTGGCCCCACCAGCACTTGCAGTCTGTATCTTTAACTCTACAATCCCCTCACTCTGCACTTATGAGCCACCTGCTGGCTGCACCCACTGATTACTGCAATTAGCCACCCGCTGGCTGCACTCTGTTACCTGCACTTCTCCATCCGCGTCCTCTTTTGCACTTCTCCACCACCCCTTTTTTGCACTTCACCCCTCTCCCTCTCTGTGCTTGCGCAATCTGTATGACACAAGGCCTAGTAAGATCATTGTTTCATCCTCCTTTTGTTTCCCCCTTCCTGTTTTGTCACGCCTAGAAACACTTGCATACAGGCGCATTATAAATGCCATATTATATCATATCATAACTGTGAGATTGTGGTCACGTTGGCCTTAGATCATGACACGTATGAACTGTTGCATGAATTTCAGCAAACCGCCTCACAAGACCCAAAGTGGAAATTAAATTTAACCATGGTAAAATGGAAAAATATAATTGAAAATCTTACGAAAGCAATTGGATAGTTTTGTGAGCTCAACATCACACCCAAGATATCGTCCGAGGTGTGTTGGGATGCCTTTAATCCATATACTAGAGAGCATTGTATGTCCAATTGGACAAGAAGGAGGACATCCCTTCGTGAAAAGGTGGGTGCTTATCAGAAGAGATCAAAAGGCATGTTATTGTACATTGAAGTGATATTTTATAGCCATATCTAGTCTAATTCCTCCATTACAAATGAAGAGTATTGTGCATTATTCAGACATTCCCAGATGAGATTATACCGGTTTGGACATTATGAATTTCTCTCTTCCCAGACAGCATATAATCATTAATCGTCATATACCAAGTATGAACGTAAAGAAATTAGATGATCCGTCCAGTCCCATTTAGTTTGGCTTGCAAGCCAAAAACCCACAGTATCCCACCCTAACTCTGCCCCCGAGCCAACCCCACTGCTCCCTCAACTGCACCTGCTCTTATACAATTCCCGGGGTCCTTCCCCACAGTTGTTATGACCCATCCAGTTGATATCTCCTAGCTTCCTTAGAACAATGGGTTCTATTCTATCAATCCCTAGTCTGTCCTCTCTTTCCAGCAGCTCAGGGATGGTCACGTGCTGATCCCTTTCGAGGTCACTCGACTCTGCCTGATGACTTCCAGGCCACCTCCTCTCAGGCAAGGGCCGTGAGGCCACCACCCTATAATGCAGTTGCACTAGGGAATAAGGACCCATTGTTGTTGTTGTAAGTGACCCAATGTCCTTCACCCAGCAACCCCGGGAATCTCAGAAAGTGCTGATCCATGCGCTCCCTATGACGCATGTTGTAACCTTAGTCTCTTGGAGGCAAGCATTGTCCTTAGACAGTAGATGGGGCAAACCCTTACAAGTTTTCACTATGATAAAAGGAAAAATAATACATCTCCGGCTCTTACATGTACTCGAAATCATGCATGTATCAAATAGCAGGGATATCGAATTTCATTGCTCCTTCATTTTCCCTTAACTGCATTGACTGGCACTGCAGGCTGCATGATGTCACATATGTGCATTTGTGTCATTCCCCAAGGGCTGTTGTCGTTCACAGGCCCCCCCGCCCCCTCCTTTTGCGCTTATTGCTCAACCAAACCAACCCCTTCTCCACCTGGTCACCTCTTTCCTTTGCACAGGGAATTCAACTCGGTATCCAGTCATTCTATCGAATCACAAACCATCGAAACACAAATCATAGAATTTCTTCCATCGAAATACCATTCCATAGAATGCCCATTTCGTTGAAAAAAATCTGATGATTCCATCGACATGTAATGGTACGTATTAGGGGCTAGGGTTAGGGTTAGGGTTGGGGTTGGAGCTTGGGTTAGTTTAAGGGTTAAATTATGGTTAGGGCTAGGGTTGAGGCATGGGCTAGTTTAAGGGTTACATTAGAGTTAGGGTTAGCATTGGGGCCAGGGCTAGGGTTAGGGTTAGGGTTGGGTTAGGGTTAGGGGGTAGGCATGGGGGTTCTGAGGCTGGAGGAGGAACCCCCCCCAATATAGAAAAAAAAAGTTACAAGGGGCTGGCTAGTGCTGACATTTCAACACTGTACAGTGCCATGTAAGTTTTAAAGTAACACAAAAATGCATGAAAATGCTGCTTTTTACATGTAAAAGTGCATTTCCATTGAAACCAGTCCATGTATATTGTAGATGGACTGGTTTTGATGGAATTGCACTTTTATATGTAAAATATAGGATGTCGAGGGCTTGTTATTCGAGGGTTTGTATTCTATGCTTTTGTAATTCGACCCTTTGTTTTCGAGGCTATCACTATAAACCATTCAACTCTCTTTCCTCTGACTGGTTTTGCCATCTTTTCCTTTCTGCTGGCTAACCATCTGGCTAACCATCTATATCTACGTGATGTTAGAAAGTATTACTGCCTTCTTTAGTGTAGCATCAGCAAATGTCAACAGTGCTTTCACAATGTTTTAACAACGGACTCATTTCTTGCTCCAGCATTTGCCGTTTGCTGGATTTCAAGCCGTGCGAAGGAGGCGAAGTTGTCTGGGGCGGATGAAGGGAGGGTGAACTGTAGGGCCCCGTTTTGATTGCTATTGATTCCTGTCAGTGACAGAACCATCAACAACACAACACTGCCCCTGCCAAAATGAGAAAGAAAGCAGTCAGACATACAGTGGTGGTGATGTAAGGTTGTTCAGACACTTCCTCGGGAACTGCACATAAAACATCCCCTGAGACTTATATAGTAGCAATGTGATGGAAAACATCAAAAACATGCTTTTCCACACTGTACCCAGTCTCCAAGATGTTCAAACTCCTAGTAATGTCAGTTACCTTCATGATCACTATATGTACCTTATTGAGTTCCTCAAACCTGCGTGGTACTAGCTTGGGTTAACCTTTCAAAAATTCTACATATATCTTTACAGTTCACTTTTCTACAGCTGGCCAGGAGACCATAAACTGTCTGCTCTCAGTATGCACATTGAAATTAATATCTGTTTCAGAAGGCAATACAAGCTCTACACATCTATTCTTTCCTTGAGACAGCCTCCTTTTTTATTAAGGAGCTGTACCCTACCCCTTCAACTTCCCAACATACCCTATTTCCCACCAGCATAATCTGCCCTTTATCTAACTCATTCAAGCATTGCAACTGGGGGGCTGTAAAGGCCATCCTTTTCCAATTTCAATCAATTCAAAACCACAAATTAGGGGTTACCCCCGGGGCAGAGATGAGGTATTGCGAGGCACTGTTGGGGAGCTTCACCTCCCAGACTTCATGATGGGTCATCCACAACCAGTTGCACCCTGCCCATGGAGTAGGCAGTATTCGGCTTACCAGTGCCCATAGTCCTTTCATCAGGCCTTGTGCAGTGAAGGACCACTCTTTTGCTTCACAGTACCAGCCGCTGTACTTCCAGATGTTTCTTCACGGCCAAAGATGCTCTGGTACACCGGAATCATTCTTTAGCAATCTTGGCCAGCTGTCATGCAATCCATCTTTCCTGATGGAGAGTAGTGGAGTGTTCAGCTAGTCCTGAACCTCTTCGCACAGCGTTTCCCACTTGAGGTTCTTGACTGCTTCCATCACGGTATTCATCCAACTCTTCAGGGATTCCCGCATCAGTTGGCTGAGTGTAACAATGACATGTAGTTTTCCAAAATGTGCCTTGCTGTTAGAAAGCCATGCCCCAGATATAAACCCGGTCACCTGTCCTAACCAATCTACTCAGACATCTAAATGTGTCCTTTCATAGAAAACCTATGCTGCAAGTGACGTATTTGCCCCATTCCATATTTTGTCAACTACTTCCCTTTTCTGTCATCGTCGAAACAGCTCGCCTCTCTGTTGTTCCAGCCCCCCTTGTGCATTTAGTGTAATGGGTGGTAACCTGAAAGGCAGATAGGGGAAGAGTAAATAGGACAGTAGCCAATATTGCATTTGATACTAAATACCCAGATCCGGTTCTGTCCAATTTCGAAATTGAATTATACCAAAGTTTCTGAATATATACCTGCGTGTCCTTCATAAACTCTGCAATATCCATCTCTGGGGACTGCAGATGCTGTATCTTCATACAAGTCCTATTATTGAAGTCACTCATCCAATTCGGAACAGCTTCACATGGATAAAGATGTACCCCAACTGGGCATTCGGCAGGCCGCGGAATAAACCCTGACCATAAGTCAACCCCACATTTCTAGGCGTCATTTAAATAACATGTTCCACTTTGGCAATTTACAATATAACTTTTCTTATACCACGGCCATGCCCTTAGGTACTATGAAGTTACAATGGTAATGAGGTTACGCATTGCTAGTATGGTTTACAAAATGCTATCTTGTTCAGCTAAAACAGAGTTAAAACAAGTCAGTACAAGAACACTGATTGTTATAATTATGTGTGGAATTTTGCAGGGGCTACCACCCGCTTTCAGTGGCTTTTGTGCATCCATGTCAGGAGACCCTGCACCTACACGCCGAATTAGAAGTGAAGTGAAATAAGAATCGCCACTTCCATCTAGAATTTAGGGCCAGAGTTTCCACTGTGGACCTTCATGAGAACACTATCACTGGGTTGAAGCAAATGACCTGGTGTAGCTAGTTCGTGTGGCAGAGCCGATTGCACTTGATTGTGAATGAGACTGGCAAAAGAAATTAAGATCTTCACATACTCGAGCAATCAGTCATCAGACAACTGCAAATTATAAGGCACAGTTCTTACAAAAGGAAATGCAGGTATTCGAAAAGGTCACTGATAGAGGATCTCATAGGTGCTTAGTCCTAACTTCTTCCTTGGGGGGCTTCTCACACTTACTAGAACCAAGGAGAGGGCCTTTGGATTGCTGCATCCTGGGTTCCTCATATAGCTTAGCCAGCTTGTTTTTCAAACACCATTCCATCTCTCTATGGCCCCTGCTGTCTGTAGATGGTGGGGGCAATGAAGGTTATGTTGGATCTTTAAAGTAGACATCAACATTTAGAAAATATTGATCACAAGTGGGTGTCTTGGTTACTAATAATGCACACAGCTATACCAAATCTAGGGACAAACTCTCATATCAAAACCTTCACCACTGTTGCTGCCTCTGACTTTCTACAAAGTTAAGCATCTACACAACCAGAAAACACAACTACAACAACAAAGAGGTAGTAGCAGTGGTTACACCACAGCAACTGCAAGAAGTCAATATGCAGTCCCTCAAATGGCCCATATGGGAGCAAGTGTGACCATTGTCTAATCGGTACAGTTTTACCTATGTTATTCTGCAGACAAATAACACAACTCTGTGAGTATTCTTAAACCATGGTTGTAAAATTAGGTGCAAATCAGGACGACTCATTAGCATTACCATCCTGTCTTGACCCACATGTACCCACAAGAGTGATTCCCAAGATACCCCACCCTTATGCACAATTGGAGGTCAGACTGAGTGTGGTCATTCCAAACCTACTTATTCGTGAATCAACAGTTGCATTGGGTCAGGATCACTTAAAAGACAATTTAATCAGAAACATGTATAAAAGAACCGCACAGAGCGGGGCAGAAATTCATTACACAAATGTAAATGTAAAGCATCAATGAAACAATAATGGAACAAAAAATCAGCAGAGACAAATTCCAATGCCACATGCGAACACTAATAATGCATGGCTACATGGATAGTGGTGTTAGTAGCACAACTGAGGCAGGAGGATATACATAGCACATCGGGTAATAATTCGATGTTGCAGTCCGGTTTGCTTGTCGCCTTTTGCATTTGCGCTGCTCCTGCACTTTTGATGCAAAGGTCTGGCATCTGCCTGGGGACCCAGCGGTATGATTAGCATGAATGTGGGCATTTGTAGAGGACTGTACATCGTCCTTTCGCTTACCGCGTGTAGCGTGGTCCAGAGAACCTCAGGGTCAGACGTGCATGCCCCTGAGGTTCTCTGCAAAAGGCGACAAGCAACGTCAGGACTACAGCATCGAATTATTACCTGATGTGCCATGTAAAACCTCCAGCCTTACACACATAGAAGAAATTATAGTATCTGATGGGAGATGACCTTCTCAACGTCCATACATTTCCAAATCCTTATGTGTCCTGAAGACGGCTTAAAGGGCTTAATCATAGACGTAATGGATGTGACTACACTGCCCCTCCCATTCGGCCAGAAACACATTTTGTGTTGACACCACTAGTGGATTGCTGTTTTGATACACATCATGAACTGCTCTCTCACTTGTGCTACTAACACCACTATCCATGTAGCCATGCATTATTAGTGTTCGCATGTGGTATTGGAATTTTCCTCTGCTGATTTTTTGTTCCATTATTGTTTCATTTATGGTTTACATTTACATTTGTGTAATGAATTTCTGCCCCGCTCCGTGCAGTTCTTTATACATGTTTCTGATTAAGTCGTTTTTTTAAGTGATCCTGACCCAATGCAACTGCTGATTCATGAATAGTAGTTTTGGAATGACCACACTCAGTCTGACCTCTAATTGTGTGTAAAGGTGGGGTAGCTTGTGGGTCCTTGCCTTCTTTACACTTTTCACTTCCCCTCTACTCACAAACCCCCGGTAACAAAAATGAGGGCCTTTCTGCTCAAGTGGCGATTACGCACAAGAGTGATTCAATAACTGGTGTGATGTCTGCGTATGCCTCGGGTTTCAACTGGTATTGGGGAATACTGGCAATTTCTTGAAAGGGACAATCTTCATTTGTACCCATTCAGCGTATGTACCCTACTCCATTATCATAGGTGGACCACAAAGAGCCACTAAGTCACTGGACCACTGCCCTTTTTCATCTTCAGGATGTTTCCCTTGTTCTTATCTGAGGGTTGGCATACTGCCTAAGCACACACTCAAAAATACTACATCAGGGGGGCAGTATATGGTGTGTGAAAACGCATTTTGAAATACATTCTATGTATGATGGGTTATCATGAGATTAATCCACTGCATTCATTAGTCATCCATTTAGGCATTCATTCATTTTGCATTTCGTTTAGAATGGCCTATGTTTATACTATGGTTTTGGTCTAAACGATAATGGTTCCATATATGCTGAAGAGCCATGTGATTTATGTATATTTGTCATTTCTATAGCACATTGTAGCTTAGCTTAAGGCGCTAGAATCTGTTCTGTCTCTGTCCATTTCTGAGTGCGTGGAGGGAGTTGTTTTTCGCAGGCGTGCACAGTGAGAGAAATGTTTTGATAACATTCTTGAGACTTGGCAGACAGTTACTCCGTGGCACAGAAGGACGGCCTTGGCTGGCTGACTGCGGGCAGAGAGAATGTTTTCTGTTGAATAGGAGAAATAATGTTTTGGGTTCTGCAAATGAACTGTCTGGAGAGCAAAGACAAGATTCTTATACGATATGCTTGTCCTTAGAATGTAGAAATTTCACCATGACTTGTATGGTACAAGCCATAACAATGTATGCACGTAGATAGACACATGCTGTTTTTCATGAAATGCTTACTGCGCACATATGTAGAAATGAGTGTGTCACAGCACTACATTGCTAATGTATAACTGTGGAGTTTCTGTTGAGTAGATTCAGACGGCAGACGGTAGATTCAGACAGCAGATGCAGACGAGGGGAGACGGTAGATGCAGATGGGAGATGCAGACGGCAGTAGAGGGGAGTAGGAGTATTGGAGAGCGGTTAAGGAGAGCTAGAGGGAAGGGAGCTGTCTCATTGAGGGGTTGAGAGAGCTGTATGGGGATAGAGAAATGCTGAGAGCTAGTAGGGGTTTTTCTATTTGCTAAATATATCAGAGAGCATTGCTAGAGATGCAGTAGGTTAGGCTCAGCAGGTCTGAGAGCTTGAGCTAGGAGAAGCCGGAAGGGATGGGGTGGGTAGTTGCACTCATGCTTAAAGAGTGCTATTTGCTTGCTTATGTAGTGATTAGTGACATACAATGCAAGGCATGAATAAAGATGCAATTATGCTTTGAAACTAACCAAATTCCTGTGTCTTTGTGATTCTGCATTCTGCTTTGTTTTCATAGTGATATCACAGGCACACCCATTTTTTGCTTCACAGAAGGGCGCCTGCAACATGGGCCTTCATGGAGACAATTGTGGATGATGAGCAGAGATGGGTTCTGACTGCCAAGTAGAAGGAAGTTCGTTGCAGCAGCTGTTCTGATCCACTTGTTGATCGAGATTCTCTACGGCGAAGGTTTTGAACACTGCGTTGTGTGCAGCTGTGATAGCTGATGCTGTTTGCATCTTTGTTTGGAGAAGGAGAGGTCGCCAGACACAGTAATCAGGGAATTTGTCTTTGATGGGAGATCGCAACTCTCTTTGGAATCTTTGAAATTTGGTGAGCATGCCCCACATACACAGGACTTAGTTGTCCGACTTTGAAATCTGGATTTATTTGTTGATCCAACTTTGTTTGGAATTGTTTTGAAATGTGCGCGCATATTTGCCAGGCTAGAACTACATGTTTAGGGATGCCTGAGGTTTCTTTGGAAAGTCGCACGTGTTGTGAGGATTTGTTTGAGAATAAACCCCGAGGGTTAAATGATGAAATAATGAGTCCATACCTTAGTGGACTTAGAGCAATAAGGGATTGACTGACGAATATGCTAGAGAATTGGGAAGTAGTCCCAGAATCAGTGCACCAGAGAACGTGAGTGCATGAGATAGGGGTGGCCCATGCGGAGAAGCAGTTATCTGGGGCAGACTCAAATGTGTCACGAGAAAGTGTGTCACAGACATGTTCCATTGACAGTTCAGTGGTTCAAGATAATGCCATGCCAGCAGGGTAGAAGAAGGTTTCAGTAAAGAGTACATGTATGCCAGAAATATGTCCTATGTTAGAAGTAGTACCCATTGCTGTTGTGAGTCCCTTTGTAGAGAAATGCCACTTGCAGACATCCAGTTGTGGAGAGAAACTATTGAGAGATGCATGCACAGTGATTCAGTGCAGTTCTGATGATGTATACTTGAAAGAATTCCAGCAGAGAAATGTTTCTACACAGCAGTACTTAGCATTGCATTCTGATTTGATGGGAAGAGGCTGAAATAGTGAAGATAGTTGCTATTAATGCTGGAATGCCTCGAGGATTACACTGACAGTACTTGCACTTATAGTAGAATGCAGGTTGAGAGATTAGAGTTGCCACAATATTGCACAGTGTTACTAGCAGCAGCAGATTGTTGTTGTGAAGTATGGTAGGAGGGCACTGTTAGTTCACTGAAGGATCTTGATAATGCAGGAGACAGAGTTTCTTTGAATGAGTTCCTGTTTTGTCAACATGGAGGAATCCATGGAGGTTTCCTGTTGTTGAAAGAGGGTATGAGAATGGCCAGAAAGATTGCGCCAGAGAGAATGCATGTTGCATCAGCATTGATAGAGAATGAGAATGCTTTTGTCACTTTGCAGCACCACACAGAGCTGTTTGCAATCTTGGAGATTTCGAATTACATTAAGAGATTTGTTTTATTTACTTACATGACAGATAGGAATGCTGTAGCAATTGCATTATGCAGAGAATGTGAAGGCACAATGCTTCACAGAGTTGACATCAGCTTGATTTGTATGACAGAGCTTTGTCAGTTCCTGAACTGCTATACAATGAATGGGAATGGGCAGACACTGAGATTTCAGCATTTCTGTCTGAGGCACAGCCACTGTTGTTTTCACCTAGTTTATGCAGCAGTGTAATGAGAGATGAATAGCTTTGCTTTGTTTGAAGACAACTTGATATATGCCAAAACACTGATACTGCGCTTTTTCTTTTTGGTTTCTAGTAACATCTGATGAGGGAGAGACTTGCTGATCGATCCAGACTGGCCTACGCATGACAACTGATCTGTCGGCCCAGATCGACCCAGACTGATCGAGGCTGACCTGACACTGAACACACGTGCCATGCGATGTTGCCAAAAAGCAGCGAAATTCTGAGGAATGTCATTGAGGCATTGAGGCCTTGAGGTCGGAACAAGATATCCGCTCTGTCCCAAGAAGTATGTGGGAGAAGCTTGCTTGCTGGCTGATTTCCAGGTTGACCGATATTTGCGTTGTGAGAAAATCCTTGCACATGGACACGTTCTCCTTGATGTTTTCGAATCGAAATAATGTTTGCCACAAGTCCGTTTTGCGGGCTGTTTGCATTAACGGCGAAGAAGGAGAAAATATTTGCCTTGCCTTTGACCGTAATGAGGGGTCAGAGGTTGAGGTTAGAGGCAGGAGTTACGTACCGAAACGTACCCCCGGGCTTTGTTTGTTTTCATCGAGAGAAGAGAAGCTTTGACACTTTCTGCATTGTTCTAAACTGCTCTGTACGAGAGTGCAATTGATAAGTCGGTATCAAAAGATAGACTAGGGAGAGTTTCTGGATTGAGGGTAAGGTTGAGGAAAGTGCAAATACAGATTGCAGATTGCAGATTGCAGAAGGAGAAAAGAATTTGTTTGGCGCCCGCATGAAACCAACGTATTGTGTGATCTGTTTTGCTCGAAGATGCCTGCTTGCAATGCATTGAGAAGTGAGCAATGATTCGATCTTTTGTGAGTGAGCCTATGTCGTTGAGGCTCCATGATAGACACTGATGATGGCCACAGCACATGCTGGACACTGGAACTATGCCCAACTATGCTGCACTGGAGCTATGCTACGCCATGTATGTTGTGCGCAGATGTGAGGTCACACATACAATTTCGCCACAGATTGAAATGATCAAGTCCATTCAGCTGGAGACTGACATGTGACACTTGTCACTTGCTAATGACTGGAAATACCATGAAATGTCTCTTGTGTGCAAGAGAGAAATGAAATGTGCAACATGAGAGAAAACTGAAACTGATTGACCATGTCCATGTAACACATGTTTTGACTTACACATGCTTTGACTTCCCATGCTTTGAATTGCTATACTTTGTTGTCTTTTTGAATACACATGCTTCATAGTTATGAATTATGATTGAGATATTTTGCTGTTTGCCATTAACACAAATTGCTATGCATCTTTCTGAACAAGGTTATTAGAATGAATGCACCACATGTTTGACACTATTGCAGTGTTGTCTGCTTGCAGTTTTCATTAGGATGCTGCCAATGAATTACATATTAGAGCTTGCCTAGTTTCCATGCCATGTTCATGTTTCCAGAAATCTGGCACACTTGCCAGATATATATTGCCTGATAGATTGCCAAAGATGTGCCTTTTTGCATTGAGAGAATATTGCACCATGTTATTGTCTTAGTATGTCGGAGAATGTTAGCTACATTATTTGCTTTCATATCTATGTTGTGACCTGACGCTATCTGTCTAGAATGAGTATTCCTAGGATGTCTTATCTCATGATAAAAGGATGGTTTGTGAAAACGCATTTTGAAATACATTCTATGCATTATGCGTTATCATTAGATTCATCCATTGCATTCATTAATTAATTAGTCATCCATTTAGGCATGCATTCATTTTTCACTTCGTTTAGAATAGGCTATATTTATACTATGGTTTTGTTCTAAACTATAATGGTTCCATATATGCTGAAGAGCCATGTGATTTATGTATATTTGTCATTTCTATAGCACATTGTAGCTTAGCTTTAGGTGCTAGAATCCGTTCTGTCTCTGTCCATTTCTGATGGCTTTTGCAGAGTGCGCAGAGGGAATTGTTTTTTGCAGGTGTGCACAGTGAGAGAAATGTTATGATAACATTCTTGAGTTTTGGCAGACAGTTACTTCTTTGCACAGAAAGACGGTCTTGGCTGGCAGACTGCAGGCAGAGAGAAGGTTTTCCGTTAAGTAGGAGAAAGAATGTTTTGGGTTCTGCAAATGAACTGTCTCGAGAGTGAAGACATGACTCTTATACGATATGCTTGTCCTTAGAATGTAGAAATGCCACCATGACTAATATGGTTCAAGCCATATCAATGTATGCACGTAGAATGACACATGTTGTTTTTCATGAAATGCTTACTGCGCACATATGTAGAAATGAGCATGTCACAGCACTACAATGCTAATGTATAACTGTGGGGTTTCTGTTGAGTAGATTCAGATGGCAGACAGTAGATTCAGACAGCAGATGCAGACGAGGGGAGACAGTAGATGGCGATGGCAAATTCAGACGGCAGTAGAGCGGAGTAGGAGTATTGGAGAGCAGTTAGGGAGAGCTAGAGGGAAGGGAACTGTCTCATTGAGGGGTTGAGAGAGCTGTATGGGGATAGAGAAATGCTGAGAGCTAGTAGGGGTTTTGCTATTTGCTAAATACATGAGAGAGCATTGCTAGAGATGCAGTAGGTTAGGCTCAGCTGGTGTGAGAGCTGTAGCTCAGAGAAGCTAGAAGGGCTGGGGTGGGTAGCTGCACTCATGCTTAAAGAGTGCTATTTGCTTGCTTATGTAGTGTTTAGTGATTAGTGACATACAATGCAAGGCATGAATAAAGATGCAATTTTGCTTTGAAATGAACCAAATTCCTTTGTCTTTGTGATTCTGCATTCTGCTTTGTTTTCATAGTGACATCACAGTGCGCACCCATTTTTGGTTTCACAGGTGCACCAAAATTTGCATAGCAGATCTCTCCCTAGCAGGTTCACAGGTGAAGCTGGGTTTAAGAGGAATGCATGCTGGCCTGTTATGGGCCCTGAGGTAACAGTGAGGGGCTCAGTCACTGGGCGAATAATTGTGGAATTAGAGATGCCTACCACCTTATCTATTTCCTCAGATAGCGGAATATGGGGGAAACCATTCATTTGTAATCCCTTCTACCTGACAGTGGACATGTCAAGACCCTCCTGACATACTGGAATTAAGGGAGCTTCAAGAATCCCTTCCCCTCTGGTTGACAGAAGACACTCTGATCTGCTCTTCGGGTTTTGTGGTCCATTGGAGCAAACAGACTTACATTTGGATTTGGGAACTGAGGCAGAGCCCCTTGTGGGTCATCCTGCATTTGCACTAACTCACCCTGCTGGGGTATTCGGGCACTTGCAGGCCACACATTCCCATGCTGATATGGCCATTCATTTTTCCAACAACCCTCATGTCTACAGTAGTTGATATCAGGGAGTTCAGAACTGCTGCCCTTGGGGCCTGGTGACTCTGCCACCATCCCTGTCTCTGTTGGCCCTGTATCTCCCATGCCCACTGTTGGTCGATCTGCTCCCAGTAACTCTGCTGAAAGGGGTGCCCTGTGTACTCCCCTTGCTGGCTGGGCTACATCTCCTGGCCCATTCTACCCACTCCTGGCCTCTGAATATTGGTCTACTTCCTCTCTGTTCATTATTTGGAGCATTCTGTGCTGATCCTTGTATCTGTCCCTGCAAACTATGCATTTGTAGCATCATTAGCTTATTCTCAAATGTCTCCTGTTTCTGTTCATTCCACATGATGCAATGGTTCTGAACCACCACTAACTCTGCCAGTGACTTGGTCTGCCAGCCTATGCAACAATCTTCAGTTGTGCCCGCACATTAGGTAAAAGACTGGGGTCAAGCAAGTTGGCTATGGCTTCTTGGGCCATCTTGTCTGGTTTGGTAATACCAGAATGTTTAGAAAACACCACCGTCACTCTATGTAAAGAGTCTGCTGGAGATTCACCTATATTCTGTTTGCAGTTCGAGATTTTTAGCCCAATCGGTCTTACTAGGGCATCCTGGGAGGATTTGTTGCACTGAGTCAGAAAATGCCACAAATCCAAAAGATCTCATGCCGTACTACTAAATTTGGACGGTTGACCCCTTTGGGGGTTTGTCTGCCTGTTTTGACTGTTTCCTGTCCCTAGTTAATTCTCCTCTCACTCTGCTCACTTGTCCCATTACCCAGGCACCCCTGTTCAAGCACTCTTTGACTCCATTGTGAGACACATCAGAGTGATCCTGACACGAAGAAGGGCTCTCAGATTGCACTTGTTCATCTTTCCCTATTTAAGTGGGCTCTACCTTATTTCCCATTTCCCTCTGTGTTCCTTCATACGTTCTTCTGGCAATTACATAAGCTAATCATTAGCCAAGTGCTATATCTACTTGGAGGTCCTTTTAGTGGGCTCCTCCTATCAGACTCAAAACATTTGACCAGAACCATACAGTATAACCAGCCTATCCAATCCCTAATCACGATACTTTGCCAGATGTATTTCAGGGTGGACATGATTAACAGAACCATGCTATAAAACAGGCAAGTCCCACAACCAATGCTAGATACCTGACCCAGGATCTCCATCTTAAGTTAGCATATCCCAAAACGATATCCCACCCTGAGTTGTCCATTCCGATGCCCTAAAAGTACATTCAGTTCTCTGTGCAGACCTGCATGCACGCTCACCATATTCTCCTCTAAACCCGCCCCCCCTTGGAGCTTTTCCAAAAAGGTCTCCTACCTTTTGCCTTGAGCGTTCTTCGGAATGTCAAGGCTGAGGGCCTTAGAGTCCGGCGGCATGCAACATTGCACATCAAGTCCGAGTCGTGTGCACCATCTACTGAAGTAAAGAAATGAGATGACCCATTAGTCAAATAGGAATGGACAAGTCAGGTCCCATTTATTTTAGCTTGCAAGCCAAAAACTAACATTATGCCATCCTAGCCCTCCACTCAAGCCAACCCTACTGCACCCTCTTTCTCACCGACCCATATACAATTCCCCATGGTCCACCCCCACAGTTGTTACAACACATTCAGTTGATATCTCCACTCCCTTAGAACAATCGGCTCATTTATAACGATTCTTATTCATTCCTCTATTTCCAGCATCTATGGGATGGTCACGTGCTTATCCCTTTCTGGGTCACTCAAATCTGCCTGATGACTGCCGGCCACCTCCTCCTCAAGAGAGAGGCATGAGGCCACCATCCTCTGATGTAGTTCAGCTATGGAAGAAGGACCCATTGTGGTAACCAGTTCCAACTGGCTTGATCCAAAGATGGCGCCCCAACAGCCTTCACCCAGTAGCACCCAGAGTTGCAGAAAGTGCTGATCCTTGCACTCCATAAAGAACATTATTATTATTATTATTGTCATTATTATTAGGGTATTAATTGAGTGCAGACCTAACTTTGAGAAGCAACTGAGCACTTTACAATCTTAGGGGGAAGAATATGTTGAGATGTGCAGAGAAACAAGGGATTGGGGAGCTAACAACAGGGGGTTGGGCAATTTGTCTGCAAGGAATCTATAAGCAACCAGTGGAAGAAACCGGGTGGATCAGATCACCCAGTCTATGTAGGGTGGGGGAGTGCACAGTGTGTGGACCTAGGTGTAAGGAAAGAGCCACTCTTTGAAGAGGAGGGTCTTGATCTTCTACCTGAACTGTAGAAGCAAGGGGTGAGTCTGATGTTGAGTGGATGAGATTACAGAGTCTTGGGGCATATAGAGAGGAGACATGTCGTCTGGTTTTTGCGTTCCTGCACTGGCGGAGTTCAAGTTTGCACATGTACTTACTTCTGGTGGATCGTAGGGACTCAGACATGCTGAGTATCTCAGTGAGCTAGCTTTGGATCTTCAGGGTGACAGCCTTGTGGGTGATGCTGCAGGATTTAAAGATGGTAGTAGCTTGCATAACCTGGAGTTCAGAACAGTTTAATGAGGGTCAGGTGATGTGTGGAATCCTTTAGTGAGCCGTTCTGCAGCATGCAGGACACATCTCAGGGTTGCTAGGGTAGTCCTGTCACGGCCGCCAGCGACTGGCGTTTGTGGCGAAGGTGGACGCGAGGACGCCATTAAAATGTTCCATTACGTTCCTCCTCGTCTATCAGACACGGTCTAGTTGTTTTCAAGATGGCCGCCGCCGTTTGTATATATCTCACTCGGCTGCCGGCGGTTCGGCGCGTTGCAACTGTGTTTATTTATCGCCCTGTTGCTTGCGCTAGTTTTCCCTTCGGATAGTCTACTTGCTATCTTTCTGTTGTTTCTCCACCTCCCGTTCCTTACGGCCCCCCCCCCCTTTCTCTGTATCCTGTTTGCTTTCTCCTGTGTTTCTTTTCCCGTGTTGAATCTCTGCTGAGAATTTCTTCGCTCTAAGAGACACTGCCCTCGGATTTCTCCGTTCACTCTTGTCCTCCACCCTGAAGGGTACCTACCTGTAAACTGCCATCTCCTATTCCCTCGATTCGCGGAATCGCCAACCTTACCATTATCTGGGTTTTCGGCGAAGGATCATTCAACCTACGATTGTGCTGACTACTCCCACAATCTTCACGTCTATATTGGATCCAGGGGTTTTTGCCGTTCCAGTGGCTTTTTCCCCTCTGGCTGTCGCGGAGGGGAGTCACCGTGGGGTTTCTTTGTCTGAGAGTCACGGTGGCTTCTTTCCGAGGTAGACCATATCTTCAAAAAAAGAAGAAGCCGTACACAGGACTTACCCGCCGGAAGAAACTGGACTATTCAGGTGAGGAGGAAGAGACAGGGGAGGGTTACAAATCGAGTGAAGACGAAGATATAGCCGATCACCTAGCAAAACCCGTAGCCAATATTGCCAGTCCTGATAGTTTGCAACGCCCGACAGAAAACATGGCTACGCCACAACAACTGCAAGAGCTGGTGACAGCTGTCCAAACCCTCAACGTAGAGGTCCAAACACTAAAGGCTGACAACGTGGCGCTCCAACAAAGAGTAGCTGCAAGAGAACAACAGACAACTGATTTACCCCCACTATCCCTGGTGTCAGGTAAATTCGACGGCTCGGAAAGAAAGGTTAAGGAATTCCTGGAGGCCTGTAATATTCACTTCACCTTCCGCAGAAATGCCTTTTCCACAGATCATTCCAAGGTGGGTTTCATGATCACGCACATGACGGGAAACGCCTTGGCATGGGCTACTCCATTGGTATCCCTATCAGACCCAGTGTTGCAGGACTACGCGGCCTTTAAAGAACTGCTGCGACACACCTTTTTGCGAACCGAATGCTCACACGTGGCTAGCGAAGACCTGTTGGATATACGTCAAGGGAGTACCGACTTACTATCCTATATCTCCACTTTCAAGAAACTTGCTGCAGAGGCAGGTTGGCAAGAGCAGGCCCAATATGCCATATTCCGCCGGGGCTTGCGAGAAGAGCTCAAGGATGAGCTTGCCCGGATCCCGCGCCCCGACACCTTTCTGGATCTTCAAACTGCAGTTCTAAGAATCGATTTTCGCCTGTTGGAACGAAGAAACGAAAGGAAGAAGGTCCGAGGTCCACAATCTTTCCTGGATACACCCCCCGCCTCCTCCTCACCTGTATCGCGCCACGCCAGAGAGGAACCCATGCAGATCGGAAGCACCAGAGCTCCGTTGACTGCCGAAGAAAAGAAGAGGAGACGTGAAGGGAACCTTTGTTTATATTGTGGGGGAGCCAACCATTTGTTGAGGGACTGTCCCGATGTGCCCCCAAGGAGATCGGGAAACGACCGCCCTCGATAGTCAGTGGAACGGACTATCGAGGGGCTACACCTTGTTCCTACACTACACTTTCTGTGGCCTCTTCTCAGTTGAGCGAAGATGTGCGTCTCATGGTGATAGCCATCAAACTCCGCTTCCGGAATAGAGAGGTAGAGACGCAGGCTCTACTCGATTGTGGTGCGGCTGGAAACTTCCTTGACACTTTTTGGGCTGATAAGATGGGTCTGCTAAGAATTGAGAAAAAGGAGGACCAAAAGGTTGAAGGAGTGGATGGTACACCCCTATGTTCAGGACTCATTACCCACACCACTGAGGAGATTCAGGTGTCCATACACCAGCATTCTGAAATCATAAAGTTTGATATTATACAGGTGGCCCATTTCCCTGTCATCTTAGGAATAGGCTGGCTCAGGAAACACAACCCAACGGTGGATTGGTCTAAGAACCTACTAAGTTTCCATTCCGCCTTTTGCCTAAGAGAATGCCTTCCAGAACCAACATTCACAACTGTGAAGACCATGTCTGCTGTTGAAGGCAGTACAATCCATTGCATCCCAAAATGTCTTTCAGAATACAACGAAGTCTTTCAGGAGCAGACCCCCATTAGGCTCCCTCCACATCGCCCAGAGGATTGTGGTATCGACCTTGTGCCAAAAGCGTTGGTCCCTTTTGGGAAGATGTATTCCCTCTCAGTATCGGAGAAGGCTGTACTCCGATGCTACCTTGATGATAATTTAGCCAACGGACTCATAAGACCTTCCAAATCCCCCGCTGGGGCCTCTCTGTTTTTCATACCCAAACGGGATACCAAGGAGCTGCGGCCCTGTATCGACTATCGGGGGTTAAACAGAGTGACCATAAAAGACCGATACCCTATGCCCATTATATCAGAGATCCTAGAGGCTGTCCAAGGCTCTGTTGTGTTTACTAAACTTGATCTACGGAATGCGTATCATCTACTCCGCATAAGAACAGGAGATGAGTGGAAGACGGCGTTTCGCACCCCCTATGGGTTGTTTGAATACCAAGTCATGCCGTTTGGCTTAGTAAATGCACCATCTATTTTCCAGAGATTCATGGACCGATTGTTTTCCGACCTTCTTAACCTTAACACAGTGGTTTACCTGGATGACATTTTGGTCTTCTCACGGAGCCAGGAGGAACATACCCGACATGTCAAGGAGGTTCTGCGCAGACTACAACATCACAGTCTTCTGGTAAAACCTGAGAAATGTGCATTTGCTCAATCCTCATTGTCTTACTTGGGATTTATCCTATCCGACAAGGGGGTTACTATGGACCCCAGGAAGGTGGATGCCATCTTGTCATGGCCATCGCCTTCTTCGGTTAAGGACATTCAACGTTTCCTAGGGCTGGCAAATTTCTATAGGAAGTTCATTCCAAGTTTTTCCTTACTCACTCTTTCTATTACATCCCTTCTCAAGAAATCCACAGGCCCTTTCATCTGGTCTAGTGAGGCTGAAGAAAGCTTCCTCAGCTTAAAGCACAAGTTCTGTGCAGCTCCTATCTTGAAACAACCAGATCAGCTACTACCCTTTATCCTGGAAACTGACGCTTCTGCAGCAGCCGTAGGTGCTGTTCTTCTTCAGAAAGTCAAGGACCTAGAGCATCCGGTGGCATATTTCTCAAAAACTCTAAATCCTAGTCAACGAAACTACTCAGTCATAGAGAAGGAATTACTTGCTATGAAATTGGCTTGTGTGGAATGGAGGCATTTGCTCCAAGGGAGCCTACACCCGTTCCAGATACGAACAGACCATAAAAATCTGCAAATACTCAAGCAGCAAGAGTGTTATAACACCCGCCAGGCCAGATGGGCTCATTTTTTCGCCCAGTTTGATTTTGTCATCACATTCATCCTTGGCTCTCAAAACCTAGTTGCTGATGCTCTCTCCCGTAGAGACGATGTTATCTTCCCTTACAGAAAGGAGTTTATGTTTCCTCGTACCCGGATCATATCTACAGTGTCTAACTTCTTGGATGAGGTACGAGGAGCCTGCCTCCAAGAACCTGCTCTCACTATGGGAAATCAACCGGTCACCACTAAGGACGGGTTGCACTTTATCCACGGAAGACTGTTTATTCCTTCCAGTAATCTCAGAAGTCGAGTCACTCAGTGGTGCCACGATTCCAAGACCGCTGGTCACCGAGGAGTACGAGGTACTCTGGAACTTCTCCAAAGGGCTTTCATCTGGCCGAACATGAAGGCTGACACGCAAGTCTATGTTAAATCCTGTATGGTATGCTTACAAAGCAAATATTCCACCTCGAAACCTATGGGGCTGTTACAACAGGAGCCGGTTCCACCTGGCCCCTGGAAATGCATTTCTACGGATTTTATTGTGGAGTTGCCGGTATCCCGAGGCTGTACCTGCATTATGGTAACCGTAGACGCTTTCTCGAAACTTGCACATTTTTCTCCATTGACAAAGATCCCATCCGCCTCGGTCATGGCTGACGTATTCCTAAAGGACATTTTTAGGTTACATGGGCTTCCTCAAAAGATAATATCAGACAGGGGCAGCCAGTATACCTCCAGATTCTGGGCAGCATTGTGCAATTCATTGGGCGTGGAGAGAGCTCTTTCGTCGGGGTTTCATCCCCAAACAAATGGACAAACCGAGAGGTTAAACGGTACCTTAGAGCAATACTTAAGGTGTTTCATAAATAAACAGCAAGACAACTGGGTGGACCTGCTTCCCACAGCAGAGTTTGCATACAATAACGCTGTCCACACGGCTACAGGAACTAGCCCATTTTTTTGTACCTACGGATACAACCCGCAGTCCATAGTTCCGTGTTTCTGGGAGGAAACTAACGTTCCTACTTTGGAAAATACCCTTGCGCAGATCAAGGAGGCCCATAACACAGCCAGTCAGAGCCTCTCTAAGGCTAGCAGTCATTACAAAGAGCAAACGGACAAACACCGAAGTCAAGTTCCTGCCTGGGACAGAGGTTCCAAGGTCATGCTGTCCACCAAGTTCCTACCTCGATGGGTTCGGCCTTCTAAGCTGTCACCCCGCTACATCGGACCCTTTGAGATAACTTCAAAGGTTAATCCTGTGGCCTTCCGCCTCAAGTTGCCAAAGGGACTCAGGCGGATTCATCCCGTGTTTCACTCATCCCTCTTACGCCCCTTTGTGCCAGATACCCGGAAACAAGCATCCCCCCAGCTGTGTACTTTGCCAGTTCCAGCTTCCGAGGAATATGAAGTTTCTCGGATACGGGACTCCCGTTATCATCGGGGACGTCTTGAGTATCTCGTTCATTGGAAAGGATATCCCTCCTCAGAAGACACCTGGGAACCACAGTTCCATATTCACTCTCCTCAACTGTTACACAAGTTCCACCGGCTACATCCAGAAAGGCCGGGTGGGAGAAGCCTTCGGAGGGGGCATACTGTCACGGCCGCCAGCGACTGGCGTTTGTGGCGAAGGTGGACGCGAGGACGCCATTAAAATGTTCCATTACGTTCCTCCTCGTCTATCAGACACGGTCTAGTTGTTTTCAAGATGGCCGCCGCCGTTTGTATATATCTCACTCGGCTGCCGGCGGTTCGGCGCGTTGCAACTGTGTTTATTTATCGCCCTGTTGCTTGCGCTAGTTTTCCCTTCGGATAGTCTACTTGCTATCTTTCTGTTGTTTCTCCACCTCCCGTTCCTTACGGGCCCCCCCCCTTTCTCTGTATCCTGTTTGCTTTCTCCTGTGTTTCTTTTCCCGTGTTGAATCTCTGCTGAGAATTTCTTCGCTCTAAGAGACACTGCCCTCGGATTTCTCCGTTCACTCTTGTCCTCCACCCTGAAGGGTACCTACCTGTAAACTGCCATCTCCTATTCCCTCGATTCGCGGAATCGCCAACCTTACCATTATCTGGGTTTTCGGCGAAGGATCATTCAACCTACGATTGTGCTGACTACTCCCACAATCTTCACGTCTATATTGGATCCAGGGGTTTTTTGCCGTTCCAGTGGCTTTTTCCCCTCTGGCTGTCGCGGAGGGGAGTCACCGTGGGGTTTCTTTGTCTGAGAGTCACGGTGGCTTCTTTCCGAGGTAGACCATATCTTCAAAAAAAGAAGAAGCCGTACACAGGACTTACCCGCCGGAAGAAACTGGACTATTCAGGTGAGGAGGAAGAGACAGGGGAGGGTTACAAATCGAGTGAAGACGAAGATATAGCCGATCACCTAGCAAAACCCGTAGCCAATATTGCCAGTCCTGATAAGTCCCTGGAAAACCTTCCAAAAGGGTATTGCTCCAATCCAATTGGGAGAGGACCAGGGCTTTGACAGCATATCTGATGTTGTTTCCTGGGATGAAAAGCTTGATTTTCCACAGGAGAGAACGTTGGTAACAAGCTGTTTGTGGCTTCCTTGCTATGTGCTGTTTGAAGGAGAGGTGTCTGTTGACGTCGAACCCAAGGTACTTGGCGCAGGTGGCCAGCTATAGTGTAAAGCCTATGAGGTGCTTAACAGAGAGCCTGGTGTGGATCTCAGGGTGTTTGTTATTGCTGGTCAAGAATAGGAATTCAGTCTTGTAGGGGTTGAGCGTCTGGTAAGCACTGGTCATCCACAACTGGCTCAAGGAGAGGCAGGCCTTGATCCTGGAGATCTCTTCAATAGAGAATATCTTGAGGTAGAACTGTGTGTCATCTGTGTATTGGTGGATATGGATGTTGTGTGGAGGGAGGAGGCTTCAAAGTGGTTCCATGTAAATGTTGAAGATCGCAGGGGATATGATGGATCCTTGCAGACTCCACAGGTGATGGGTTGAATTGGTGATCTGGAGGAATCAATTTGTACAAACTGGTGGTGACTAGCAAGATACGATTTGAAACAGCAGAGGACAAGCTGTAGATTGTCGGTGTCCGGTGCTCTAATGTGTCACTTACTAGAGAGAAGTCAAGGAGACAGGAGGCAAGGATGGCCACAATTGAGGATCTTAAAGGTGTTGTCTATCACCTTGTTGGTAGTCATTTCTGTGCAGCATCTGGTCTGAAGCCAGATTGGTAGGACTGAAGGAGGTTGTTGGCTTAGATGTGTTAGAGACGTTGCATGGCTACTGCTTTAGAAGGATCTTACCTAGAAAGGGAAGATGGGTGATGGGGTGGTATTTGCTTAGTTTGTCAGGGTTCAGTATTGCTTTCTTGAGAAGCAGGAGGATTTGTCCATTTTTGAGAGTCAGGGGAAGGTTCCTTGAGTTAGGGAGTTGTTGATGATTGTCAGGTAAGGGAGGAGTGCTTCAGTAAAAACGGTTTTGAATATAGAAGCAGGGATAATGTTGTATGTGTATGATGTGGCCTTGAGGGATTCTAGAGTGGCAGCGAGGTCTTCACTAGTGTCTTAAAGGTTGTTCAGGTAGTTGTGGTTTTGTGAAATGGTATATGTAATGTGCTGTTAGTTGTAGCGTTGATGTCTATGGGCCTCATTACACGGTAGGCGGGAACCATGGCGCTATTAGCGCCATGGTTGCCGCTGGTATTTTACTGTGTCCGCCTTGGTGGATGGCGGAATTACCGCCCTACTCCAAGGTGAGCGGGGGCGGTAATTCCCCATTCACCAAGGCACTTCCCCATTCCCATTTTTGCCCCCATAGGGCATAATGGGAATGGGGAAGGAGCTAATTACGGTACTGCAAATTGCGGTACCGTAATTAGCACCGAGGTCCCTTTGCGGCACCCTACTTTAACGGCTGGTAAAACCAGCCGTTAAGGTTGGGTCCCGCAAAGGGAACTCGTAGTAAGGTGGTAAGGGTTTACCGGTACCAGTTCCCTTACCGGTACCTGTAAACCCTTACCGCCTACCATGTAATGAGGCCCTATGTGTTGGTGGATCATGCTGATCTTGTTGATGAAGAAAGAGCTGATGGCTGTGGATCTTTTGATGGGGTGCAGTATGGGTGGGTCAGGCATAGGATTGATGCAGTGCTTGATGGGTTTGAAGAGGGCTGTGATTTCATTGCTGGCCTTGGCTATCGTGTTTTGGTAGTAGATGGCCTTTGCAGTGATGATCACGCATTGCATGTAGTACAGAGTTCCTTGAGCAGGACTAGGTTGGATGCACTTCATGATTTTCTTCAAGTCTTATCTTGTTTTCTAATGGTTCGTTTGTTGAAGTTGAGTTCTTGAGTGAGTGCACCAGGGCTCAGGAGGTTTAGGCTTGAGGGTGCGTTATTTCACTGGGGCATGGCCATTGATCTTAATTGTGAGGGGGTGTTGAGTTCTTGAAGAAGCGAGTCACAGTCCTGGTTTGCCAGAGGTATAACAGCCCATGTGAATGGAGTTGGGTGAGCTCTTCCGTGAGAGGCTCCAGTGGGTATGGGACCAGCCCCCTGATGATCCCAAGTGTGTCTCACCTTACAGTGCTCTATGTTGTTTTGCCTTCCATGGGAAAATGGATGCAAAACAGAACCCACCTGCCCCAATAGAAGGCAAAATAACATGGTGCCACCTGATTTCTCATTTTTCAAGGTGGGGGTGGGTAGCTGGTTGCCCCAGGGGGCACCTCCCATTCCCAAAAACAGTGTGCCTAGTGATTTTGGACTCCTTTTGGCGTTCCTGGAGGGTTGGGGGGGGGCTCGATCGTTGCTTTTGCCTCGATCGGGAAGCAGAATGGATCTGCCCCTCCTTGGGGGGATTGCTGAGGGGGGGCTGGCCCCACAGGCACAGAGCCAGCCCCCTGATGCCCCTAAGTGTGCCTTTGCAAAAGTGGCATATTTTGCTTTGTTTGTCTTGGGGTAAAATGGGTGCAAATCAGCACTCCTCTGCCCCAAACAAGGCAAAGCTTTGTGCCATCTTATTTTATTTTGTGGGGGCCCACCCCAACCCCACCCCACCCACAAAATCATTCCCCTTGTGGTACAGTGGTGAATGTCGGTTGGGAATTGCTGGGGGAGAATCGAGAGTCTCCCCTTTCCAAAGAGTCCTCCTCCAAGCCAATCAGGCAGAAAATGCCCGTGCAGCACTGAAATATGTGCCTACAAAATGTATGTGCTGAGGCCTTTCGGCTTCAGCATGTAAATTTCATTTCCTGATAACGTCGGTGCCCATAGTGTGTGACGAGGTCTTCAGGGCTGACCCCCGAGCATAGAAAGGGAAGTCTTCCCCTTCAGAGCCTGGGGGTCGGGAGCATCAGCGCTGCTCCAGGGGGAATGATCTGCCCCCCCCACAGGTAAGTACTCCGCAGGGCGAGCTATCTCAACCCTCCACACTAGGAATGCACTGTGGAGGAAGAGATAGCTCGCCCTGCGCAGTTAAGGGGGTAATAAACGCATCTAGGGTGTGGCGAGGATAAGGGGGTTGGGAATGGGTTAATGCTAGGATGCTGTCCATTTCTCTTGCAAGGCTAACTGTAATAAACCCTTTTGCTCATCTCATTGCCTGAAAATTAAGATGATTTTTCTTTATGTTTAAAGATGTAGGGACTGAAACATCCTCCACACACTTATCCTCTCATGAAATAGTAGTCAATCAGTTAGCGATATCCCAGTTGCCTCACGATCCCATCAAATCCTGTTGATCACACCTCACCTTTTCCTAGCTTATTCTGACATTGCAGCTAGGTTGGCTAAAGGGGCAACAGTTTCTTAGTTCAGCCAATTCCTAACTGCACGTCAGGGGTTACCCCTGGGACAGAGCTACGAATTTGCCATACTACAAGGTGGTTCCACTTCCCATACTTCTTTGTGTGTTACCCAGTACCAGTTACATCCAACCCATGTGCCAGACACGATAATGCCGGTAGTGGCCTAGGTGTTTTTGATTGCTTACTTTGCTTTGAAGGTGCATTGTTGATGCCTGCAGGTACATCTGCTGTACTGCCAAAAGTTCATCCAGGGCCACAGGGACTCCTGGCGGAATATTGGGCTGCATATCTAAACCGTTGCTTACAAGTTCAGAATTCAGGTAATCCTACACTTCTTCACATGAAATGTCCCATTGCAGAATTCCACCAGATGTCATCGCTCCATTGATCAGTTGGATTAGGGCATATCTGGTCAGCTTGCTCAGAGTCCCCATGGTGTGGAGCTCACAAATGTTTGAATTTGTATTGGTGTGCTGTACCCCAGAAATGAGTCCTGTTCTGGCCATCTAAACTTTCCCCCTTACACACACCCCAAGCTGCAAGGGCTGTATTGGCCTCATCCGAAATTCGATCGGCCGATTCCCTTTTCTATATTCCTCTGCACAACTCCACTCTGTTGCTGAAGGTAGATGGCACCCCCTCAGTGTAGTTGGGACACTGAGTAGTGACCTCAGACAGAGGAAGGATAGATATGATTGTTGCTAATGCTGTGTTCAAAATAACATACCTAAATCTAGCCCTAGCCATCTTGCTCACTATACCATACCAGAGAGACAGACTGCACATCTTTTGGTTTCTTAAGAACCCTGAAACTTAAAAAGTGGGAGACACAAGGTATTGTATTAAAGTACAAGTTCTATTATTTAATACTCCATAATACTGGTTTCAAAGTGGTTAGTATATAGCAGTTCAGCTCGATAGAATTATTTTAATCCTTTCCTAACACTATAGTTTGGTCTTCTATGCTACATTCCTCTGGTACAGCCACACTGTGGAATACATGAAGCCGGGTCACCAAATCAGTGACCTTGCTACTATTGCCACTATGAGATGTTTCCCTCACCACCAACGTCGTGTTGATTAGGTACCAATGCATTATTTTCAGGACTTCTTTTAGTCCCAGACTACAGTGCTAAACAAAATAACAATAATGAGTTAAATTGGAAACGTGAGATGGGTTCAGGGCATATTTCAGGAGCTGGGGTAAATCTTACAACAGATGTTTCATTCTTTAGCAACTCATTTCATGTGGAAACTAACTTTGGGCACTGTTTCTTAGTCCTTCAAGGCCCAGATGTAGTAGGTCATCAGACAACCAATTTGGGAGAGCCTCACATGGATAACGAACAACAACTTGAGTGTACATAGCAGGTCTCACTAGTACCCAAACAACATTTCTACCCCACATTCCTGTGCCCCATTCATATTATATGTTCTTCCCTCACAGTGGACTACAAATCTCTTTTTATACCAAGGCCAGGGCCGGACATCCGAGGTAGTCACTATGTTGGAAATATTATAGCTCTGTCTCAGTTTGGTGAAAGAGCAAAAAACACTGGAGGGCAGTGTATTTATTTACATAAACTTAAGATCTGCAATATGCCCCACCACCTTGTCCACAGCTCCTTTCAACTGGCCAGATAAAGACTGACGTTCTCATTCCATCCTTGTCAGTTCCACATTCCACATATTACATATGCAACATTCCCAGTAGCATCACGGGATGCTACAACTACAAATCAGAAGAGAGGCTAAAACAGCAAAAGTGCATTAAACCTGGCATTTTGATCACCTCAAATCACAGTTATTGCAGCCTGTTTGCAATTGGTCACATGGACACACGTTATATGTCCCTGCAACATTCCAGCAGAATTTGACACCCACAGAACCTGGAACATCCCCTTCCACTTTGGGGCCAAAGCCAACTTCCTCTGTTGTATCTTCTGTAGAACAGGATTGCCTGGTTGCAGAGAGTGGCCGGGCACAAGCGGGTCTTTATGGGTCTTCAGGCAGAGCGTCCTTAGCCTGGTTGTGAACAAACTGACAGAAGAGATTAAGGACTTAATCCAGACTTAATAGCAGTTTGCTGCTAGGTCTACAAAATCATTGCTGCAACCAATTTCATTATCTAGGTGCTGGTGTGTGGGACATAAATGGCTATCCTTTTGGGTAAAATAATGGCCTTGACATACTGGCTATTTTCGATATGGGGTCCTGTTGATGTAAGAAATCCTCTCTCCTTCCACAGCTGGCAAAATTCCTGGGCTACTCCAAATGCATAGCAATCAGTATATATGTTGACAGATGGTTAAGCGGCTTGGCTGCATGCTCTTGTTTGCGCGACTAATTCTGCAACCTCAGTGGAGGTGAGCTGGGGCAACTTTCCATGCTCTACTACTGCCCTAGGTGCACACACCCCATACCCTGCAACACATTTCCCATTGGGATCTCAATAACATGATTCATCAATGAAGTAAACAGGTCTGCTTCAAAGAGGGGCACATCAGTTAGATCTGCTCGGGTTGTTTGTAAGGAATCAGTAAGGGACACAGAATTGTGAGGTTTAATATCATGCAGTTCCCCATTTTAGGGTGTAGGGAGCAAAGACACTGGATTTAACACCTAGTATCTGGTCAGTATGACATTGGAAGAGTTCAAGAGAAGAATCTCCTATCTGTTTGAACGGGACATGGACATGTGCTGTGTTTTTGTTTTCAGTAGTAAAAAGGCAACTGAATGGGTTATAGCAACCTCTAGGTGAGATCCTAGTACAATATTTGTGCACTATTACATGACCAGTGCAGCTGCTGCAACTGATTGTAAGCAAGGCAACATTACAGCAGCACCAAGTCTAGTTCTTTGCTATAATAATCTATCGGTTTATGGTGTATACCATGTTTCTGTGTAAGGATGGCTAGGGCTAAGCAGTTTCTCTCATGATAGTATAGGGTAAAGCCTTTCTAATAATCATTAAGTTTAAGTGCAGGTGCACTGGCTAGACTATTCACCATCATAATGAAGCCTCTTTAAGCCGCTGCAGGGCTTTATGGTGTTCAATTGGATGTACTGTTGTAGCTGTTTAATAATCTCGGCATGTCCTACAATCCATTGTCGGCAGTACCCAACAATGCAAAAAATGCTCTCATCTGAGTAATAGTCTGGGACTTTGCCTCTTTCTAGAAGGAGCTATTAATTAGAGATCACTGGTAATGTTGTGTCACAAGTAATGCACTGTCTGTTTACATAACTGTACATTTGTCTTAGATGCCTTGTGTTCTTTCTCAGTAAGAGCGTTTAGCAGGACATGTGTGTCTTGCTTAAATGCCTTGTAAGATCGAGGGGTGATTAGCAGATCATCCATGAATTGTACTAAAACTGGCTTTCTGGATAACTTTATATCACTTAGGTCTTTCTTTAGCTGTTGGGGGAAGAGGATAGGGGACTTGGTATATCCCTGGGTTAAATGGGCCCAGGTGTACTGCATTCTTCTGTGTAACAATGCAAACAGATACTGAAGACCTATTTGTATGTGGATAGAAAAATAAATGCTAAACATAGGTCTACTACTGTGAAGTGCGTAGCCTCCAGTGGAATAAATGACAGGATCATAGCTGGGGTTGCCACTACAGTAAATGAAGGGACAACCACCCTATTGACCACCCTATGATCTTGGATGAAACAGAAGGAGGTCTTTACCAGCGAACCGGCAATATCGGGGTGTAGCATGGACTAGTAGTGGGAATAATTATCCCTTGCCTCAGGAGTGCTTCATAACGGGAGTGAATCCCTTCTCTGCTTTTGATTTCAGGGGGTACTAGAGAATGAAGATTACCCGGTTTATGGTGCTGGGAGTCTTGATTCTATTAAAGATACAGAGGTTATCATTATGCTTTACCTCTTTAATGTCACTCTTTACAGCAGCTTCTTTAAATCATCACTTTTCTGTTTTTTGCTTGTTTGTTTTTTTCAAGAATAAAACAACCAAAGTAACAACCCTTCCACTACACAGGACTACAAATTCCCAGAAGTCCACTTTGTCCCTGTAGCTTTCGGTCCTTCTCTGATAACCAATCAATATCCAGCACAGCCCTTATGTCATGTCCTGTATTTGCCTCCTCCTCTTTCTTTGATGATTCCGCAACAAACAGTTCAACCAAATAATTCACCTCCAACAGCCCAAACATGAACAACTGCATCAATGCTGGGGCCTGTCCCTGGCTCACATACAACCACTCCAGTATGACTTGACACAGCTCCGATTAAGCTCTCTGCTCAGTTGCCTTTATGAGCATCACCTAGGAGACAACCAGACACACAATTAAGGGGGGAATACACAGCGACAAATCAACAAACACAAGGCTACAGTCCTAGCACAATAACTTAATGAACTGTAGCCCCATCCACACCACCCACCCTGTATATGATGGGTGGGATAATGCTTGCCTCTGTGTCTGTAATAGAATCAAGACTCCTAGCGCTGTAAGCCTGGGTAATCTTCATTCTATGTCAAGACCGGAGGTGAGCATTATGCTTGTTCAAAGCTGTCTAAAATTACTGCACCCACCCCTGAAACAGGCCTGAAATAGAAAGTCTTAAATGTAGCCTCTGTGGACCAATCTGCCGATTTCAAAATATCATGCAGGGAAGCCCCCACTGCAAAGGTCTTGGACGCCATCGCACCTCTGACTAAATGGGCCCCAAATAACTCCAAATCTATTCCTGCCATGTGCATAACGTCGCTAACCCACCTGGCTATGGTGGCCGTAGCTACTGCATGAAAAGGCTTCCTACACGCGATTAGCAGATGATGCACCCCCTCCACACCCTGAGGTCTTACCCCTTCGGTAGCCTTCTCATAATCCTTAATACACTGAGCTGCGCACAGTTTGGGCTCATCCAGAAAATATGTATACGAGATGACAGAGGACCCACTCTTAGTTTTCTTTGCAATGTGAAAGGCAACCCTTCCGGATAGAAAACCTTCCAGTTCACTTCCAGCACCCTGACATTGGATACCCTCCTACATGAAACTAAGCATAACAGTATCGCCAGTTTACCGGAAAGCCGATGTATAGACAATGGCTCATTACCCAGCCATTGCTTAAAGAGGCAGAACACCACTTCCACATCCCAGAGGATGGAATATTTAGCTGAGGGGGGCTTGCACAACTTCTCTCCTCGTAACAAGCTAACCACGGCCAGATGTTCCCCAATCGGCAGTCCATCACACTTCTTGTGACCTGCAGAAATAGCTGATCTGTACACTCCTAGCTTGCAAAAAGCTCGACCATCCTGGGATCATTCGGCCCGAAAATTCAGGAATTGGACCATAGATGCAGCAATGGGATGAACATGCTGTTGAGAGCACCATCTTTCCCACTCAGCCCAAGCGGCATCATAGCTTTTAAGGGTGGAAGGCACCCAAGAGTCTTTGATACAGCCTGCAGCAATCTTCAAAATGCCTGGCAAATCCTATTACTGCCTGAAGTCTGCACGCTAGCAGTTGCAGTGATCATGCTTGTACCAGAGGGCGTTCCTGATCCCTCAGGCTGCTCAATAGGTTTGGCTGACACAGAATCACCCTTGATAAATCCAAAGAAAGTTCCATCAGCATCCAAAACCAAACTTGCAATTTCCACAGCAGCACTACAATCACTATCTCTGTTTGCTTTCTGCTGACCCTCGCTATTGTCCTCGCTAGCATGATGAATGGGTAAAGGCGTAATCCAGAGACCCCGTTCAACTGTGGAGGAAGTCATCTATCCCCAGCGCCCCCAAGTCCAGTCTCCAGCTGAAGTACCTGGGCATCTGTGCGTTCAATCTGGAGGCAAAAACATTTATGTCTAAGGGGCCCCAAAGGTCCTGCAACAGTAAGAAAACTGGCCTGTGCAACCTCCAATCGCTGACTTCCTCCAGGAACCTAGAGTTCAAGTCTTCTATCACATTCTGCTTCCCCGGAAGGTACTCTGCTGCTATTGCTATCTTCCGTTCTAGGGAATAATGCCAGAAGTCCTTTGCTATCTCCATTAGCATCTTCGAGCAAGTTCCTCCTAACTTGTTTATGTATCTCACTGCCGAGATGCTGTCCATCTTCAACAGAATGCAGCAGTTTACCCTCTCTTTGGCAAAAGCTCTCACTGGTAACGAACCCGCTAGCAGCTCTAAACAGTTTATTTGCAACTTCAACTCTTCTGTGGACCATTTTCCTCCCTACTGCAAATGGCCGCACCTGGCGCCCCAACCGGACCTGCTTGCATCAGATTCTATTACCAATTCTGGCACATCTCTAAAAAAGGCCCTGCCATTCCAGGCCTCCATGATTTGAATCCAACAATCTTGTTCTACTTTTCCTTCCTCATCTAAGGGTACACACTGATGATATCTTACCCTACTTTACAAGTGCCTGATCTTTAGCCTTTGTATTGTATTATATTGTATTTGGTTATTTATATAGCGCTCTTTCCCCACTTGTGTGGCCTCAATGCGCTTTTTTCTTGGTGGAACGCCCTTGGTGACCGTAGTCGATGTGGTTTAAGATTCTAGGGAGTTTAGTTTAAGAGATGCATGTGTGCAGGGTGCCATTCTAAGACTTGTGTGGCTGGCAATGCTCCACTAAGCAGCCTAAGAGGTCAGACACATGTGTGGGTGCTGTTGAGGGTTCGAGATAGATTGCTATTGTTGAGTGAGTCTATGTGCGGCCAGCTATACCGGGTTCCTTTTGGGTGGTGGTTGCTGTCTGCTAATGGAAGAGGTGTTGAGGTACGTCAGGTGTTTCAGTCTGAACGTCTATGTGCTAACCAGGCCGGATGTGCTTAGCCCTAGCCGTGTTCTGTCGTGCATGGATGCTTGGCCGTGCCTGCGGCCTGTGTCCACACTAGTGGTGTGAGATATAAGTACCATGGGCTGACAGATTGCTCTGCTGGGGTGATAGTTGTCCAGGTCTATAATTGAGAATCCTATACCAATAGGCCTAGGTTTCATGCTGAGCCGCAATCTGCGTATATTAAACGATAATGGAGGCTACATCTAGGTTTGGGAGTCCTTTCATTTGCAACGCCCTGTTATGCAGGGGCCCCAGGAAAATGGCTTGCATTGAGGATGCTAGCAGCCCTAGTATCCTCGCTGGATTCCGAAATGTAATATGTGGCTTCTGAATTGCTATTCTCAACTCCTTCTTTGTTGCCCTCATATTTTGCTGTGGCAACTCCAGCGTGGCTTTTCTGGTGTCTATCACAAACCCCAGAAACTCCATTTCCTGCCTCAGAGAAAATATCAACTTCTCCTGATTGATCAGAAAACCTAGAGAGGTCAGCAGGGCACCCAGGCATCGCACTTGACCCACTAAGGTCTCCCTGTCTTGAGCTAATATCAGAATATCGTCCAGATAAACTGTAATCCTGATTCCCCTGTCTCTGATGGCTTCTGCCACCAGCCTCATGACTTTAGTGAATGCCCAAGGAGCAGAGGCTAGGCTGAAGGGCGGACACGTGAACTGCCAACTCTGCCCTCTCCATGAGAACCTGAGGAACCGCCTGTGTTCCTATGCTGCTGGAATGGTCCGGTAAGCGTCCTTCAAATCTACTCTCGCCAGCCAATCTGTTCTGCAAAAAATATCCATGAGGAGGTGAATGCCATCCATTGTGAAGTGTCTGTGGACGAACCAGCTGTTCAGCTCTTTTAAGTTGATGACTGGCCCCGACTTCCCTTTCCTGTGTACCAGGAACATATTGCTGTAGAAACCCTCTATAACTCCCTTCTCTAATAGACTGCTCAGTTCCATCTCGAGGAGCCTCTCCTCCTCCTTTGCCATCCTTAACCGCGCTGGGGCGCTTGCCTGCCGCTGTAGGCCCATAAACTCTAGTCTGAAGCCTGCTACAGTCTGCAAAACTCGGGCATCTCCTGATAGCTTGTGCCATTTGCTTATACATTGCAGTATCCGCCCCCCAATCCTGGGGTAACACTTGCACTGCACACTTATCGCTGGCAGCAATCTGCTGTCTGTATCCTGCGTGTCCTCTGGAGTGGAAAAAGGCATCTTGCTGCCTACTCTCCCAGTACTGTGCTCGGGGTCCCTGGGGCCTCCTTGTTGACTAGGGTGCCTGCGTCTACAGGTTCACCGTTATCTTTGGCTCTTTCTGCTAAGTTCATTATTTTAGCCAGCGGGCCTGCCATATCTAGGACTTTGTACTGGCAACTCTTCCAGGCTCAGTCAATGCCCCTCCTTATGTCTTTTGTGGCCTTGGTGACAAAGATGACCATTTTGGCGTCCAGCTCTGGCATCTCTATAACTTTGCCTGGGAGCTCTGGCCTGGGACATTCAGCCCTCATCCTGAGCTGAACTTTCCTTTCTACCGGCTTCCTGATACGTTGCACCCTGTACTGTGCCACTCGTGGTGAGGTTGACCATTCCATTGAGTTAGGGTGCCTAAAGCCCTCAGGATCGAACATGTCTCACATGTCGTGCCCATCTTCAATGTTACTCTTGGCCAACTGTGTATTCTTGGGATCATTGGTGGTCTGGCTGCTATCGTCCACTTTCTCCTCATCTGATAGGAGATCATCTCCATCCTTCCCATTGTTGGAGGTTGCATTGCTGTAATTGGCTTCCCCTGTATTTAGTGCCCCTGGGGAAGGGGGTAAGAGGTTTGGCACTGCATTTTTTAACTTGCCAAAGGGGTCGACTACCTCCTTGGGCCTCTGTTGGGCCCCAACTTTCTGACCCGGGGCAGGCGTGGAAGAGTGGGGGCTCTTCCGGCCCTTATTCACCCCTTAGCCAAAACCCTTTTCTTGGATTGATTACCTGAGGTGCCCTCACCGGTACTGGGCACTCTCTCCTCTTTGGAGCCTTGCCTTTTGCTGCAATCAGAGATTCCAAAGTATGGAGGTGCTTTTGGATAGGCTGAACCCCTTGTGACATTGCTACAGCCAGTGAGTCACCCAAGACTCTTTTAAATCTTAAAGAGAGCTCTCTGTCTTGCTCTGATTTTTCCTAACTATATTCAGGAGTAGTACTCTCGGGCTCCTTTATTCCCCAAAACATTTTTTTTTGTTTTTTATTATGTTATTATTAAATGCATGCCTTGAGTAGCCTGAATGTTGCAGGCTGTCTCACTAGAGAGAGCCGCTACCTCAGACTCTCAGAGTGTGTTCCTCGTGGACTGCAGCAGCTCAGATCTCTCCGATCTCCTTTTGGTAATATTCAGCATGTTCTGAATGCTGGACATGCTTGCCGCGTCGTGTGCACTGCACGCATCACTCGTGTTGACCTAATCACTAGGTCCTTTCCTTTAAAGACTCAGAGGAGTCGTAGAATACTGCCACTAATATGACAAAGCCTCTGGAGAGCGACCCAGTCACCAGGAGCGAGCAAGATGACTTGCGGTCCCGGAGCACTCCCCAGGGACCCCCCGCACTCACCGAAGTACTCTGTTATCTTCCGCGACAGCCTGCAGCCCATAATACTACATTATTAAAGGTCCGCTTTAACAGAGAAAGGAGACGCTTGCACTACAGATATATGCAATATCTGGCTCACAAAAATGTCATAATGCTATAATGTTATAAAGCGAAACGGAAGGTCGCTGCTTCCATAAAGCACAAATTACACTGCAAAGACAAGATCTTGCGCCGCACAGTGCTTTATTGGCACTAAATGCGCTTGTTTGCCCACATAACCAGATCAAACACAATCTGAACACTTCACTAAAACCCTATATCGTAGCTCAACAGAAACATATATAAAAGTCATAAACAGAGTGACTTTTATCTGCTTGGAAGAGCAGCAAAGAAAGCGGAGGAGGACATGACATACAGGATGTGCTGGATATTGATTGGTTAGCAGAGAAGGACACAAAACTACAGGGACACAGTGGACTTCTGGGGATTTGTAGTCCTGTGTAGTGGACGTTTTGTTACTTTGGCTGTTTTACTGTTTAAAAAGTGAAGATTTAAAGAAGCTGCTGTGAAGAGTGGCATTAAAGAGTTAAAGCGTAATGCTCGCCTGCAGTCTTGACATAGAATTCAGGGAAGCTTCTTGAAAGGAGCAACATTTGTTCTGAGGGATTCTGCTGTGTGGACATATCCTATCTACTTTTCATTGGTTGACCACAAAGTGATAGATATGGAAACAATGAAGACCTTTAAATCATCTCACTAGGCTCCCTCACATGGTATTTCATCCTCTGGGTCTGTCTGGATCATCACTAGGACCACTCACGTCCTTGATATGATATGGCATTTATACCGTGCCTATACACAAGTGTTTCAAGACGCAAAGAGGCAATGGAGGGTGAACAGAGGGAAGACAGAGACAACGATTTTACTAGGCCAGGTGATATTGAGATGGTGCAAGCATGAGGAACGCCTAGGAACACCCCATCCGGGGTTTAGTAGATAGTGCATCTAAGTTTTCACAAATAGCTCTCTGCCCGGAAGATTAACCAGCACTGAAGGGTTTAACAGGAAGGCATGTTTGTAAGTGATGCGTCCTAATGTAATTATGAGGAGCTCTTTGATGCAATGTTAATAATGACAACTAAAATATCAACAAACAATTCAGTGAATTTTTAATAACCAATTTATTTCCAGTGAACAACATAAATAACGAATTCTTGTTACATTTTGTATTAACTTTATATTAACTATATTAACAATATTAGCTTCAACTGCATAACTTTTTGAGAACCCCAATATCTTTTTTCGCAGTAGGTGTCACTCTTCCTATGGCTTTCTCCTATTGACATAGATCGGAAACACTCTGACGCAATTTCAACACGGTCGGATTGCTTTCCTGGAGTTCCTGTTCGACTATGGATTTCTTCATTTTATTCATGGATTTTCAGGGGGTTTATTCTGCCTTTTTGGGTCTCTGACTTCCTGTTGGACTATGGAATTTCTTCATTTTTTCATGGATTTTCTGGTTTTTCGGATTCTGGTTTTGACCTGGATTCTTCTTTTTGGCCTACTGTTTTTCTTTCTGGATGGATTTCCACTCTCTTCTCGGTCTGTCTACACTGGATTTCTTCATTCTTTTCCTTGTATTTTTCGATTTTGAATTGCAAATTTATGGCTCTCATTATATTTTTCAGATGGATTTCACAATTTTTTGGGATTTTCAAAATGGATCTGTGGAAGTTTGCATGGATTAGTGTTTCTACGACTATTGGAATTATTGGATTTCTGGACTTCACTTGGTAAATTCATTGCATCTTTTTTCAGTATTTTAGATTAAATGCAACGCTTTGTAAATAAGCTGTGTTCTCCCCTTTTTCGAAATTGAGAATACACTCTGTTAAACATAACTGATAGTCTCTATACTTCTTTCTTTGAACACCTGTTTTTTTTCTCTTGCTATTGTTTGAGCTGTTTGCATTTCCTGGAATGATTGTTTCTTTTTTAAATGAATGAAAAAGTTCCACAATGTCAGATTATTTGTCGAACGTGTGAGGAATTCCATTGTGCCACCCTTCCACGCTGTTGTTTGTTTTGGCTGTTTCATCTTTATCTTTGGTAACAGTTCCATAATTTAATAGGGAAGCATGCTTTTCTTTTTTTGCCTCTTCTTGTGAGTTGTCCTATCCAGTTAGTGTCGAAATAATCTAATATTGGCTCAAATATTCGTTTTTCTTAAAAAACTCAGTTTATGTTAAATGTCCATAATACTGTTCCACATGGGTTTCAGGTACAAATGCTAATGCAAATAATAGTCTCATGTGTTACTCTTGCACCTTACTCCAATGTCGCCATATGCATTGGTCGTTGTTTGGGTTTTGTTGTATTGACTTCTTTTAATACATTTAATGAATTACATTATTTGGGGTTTCGTTATAAAATGTTTGTTATTTGTAATTGTTGACATTTAATTTTCATTATTAACACATGTAACCCTCCGTGACTGGATCTATGACTGGGGTGTTATGTATGGCCACTGCTTTCACGGTCTCTACAGACACTGGTACACCTGGGAAACTACCCATGCACTGGGATGATTTGCTTGCTTCAGTGTCTACTAGGCAAGGTATTGCTATCATCTCTATACAGCATTGTTATTATTATGATTTATTTTTTTAGCATTTATAGCAGCGCCCAAGACCCTCAGGTATCACAGCGCTAGTTACAGTAAAGTGCAAAATGAACAGGTAATAAAGACCCAACACATAATGGTTACAACAAGTGGAAGGGAGTTGAAATACACAATGGGTATGGGTGTATACAGACTGGCAAAGCCTCAACTCATGGTGTGGGGGGCTACATCAGGTATGCAGTTACAGGCCAGCAGAAATAGACTTTGATAAAGGTGCATCATTTGGAAAGCCTCACCTCTTGGTGCAGGGGGCTACATCAGGTATACAGTTACAGTTAGGTAGAAAGCGACATTGATAAGGGTGCATTTTTTGGAAAGCCTCACCTCTTGGAGCGGTGAGCTACATCAGGTATGCAGTTACAGGTAGGTAAAAAGCGACATTGATAAGGGTGCATCATTTGGAAGGCCTCACCTCTTGGTGCGGGGGCTAAATCAGGTATGCAGTTACAGGTAGGTAAAAAGCGACATTGATAAGGGTGCATCATTTGTAAAGCCTCACCCTTTGGTGCGGGGGGCTACATCAGGTGTACAGGTACAGGCCTGTAGAAATAGACATTGATAAGGGTGCATCATTTGTAAAGCCTCACCCTTTGGTGCGGGGGGCTACATCAGGTGTACAGGTGCAGGTACAGGCCTGTAGAAATAGATATTGATACGGGTGCATCATTTGGAAAGCCTCACCTCTTGGTGCGGGGGCTAAATCAGGTATGTAGTTACAGGTAGGTAAAAAGCGACATTGATAAGGGTGCATCATTTGGAAAGCCTCACCTTTTGGTTCCGGGGGCTACATCAGGTGTACAGGTACAGATACAGGCCTGTAGAAATAGACTTTGACACAGGTGCATTATTTGGAAAGCCTCACCTCTTGGTGTGGGGGCTACATCAGGTATGCAGTTACAGGTAGGTAAGAAGCAGCATTGATAAAAGTGCATCATTTGGAAAGACTTACCTTTGGAGTTAGGAGGCTACATCAATTATGCAGTTACAGGTAGGATAAAATTGACAATGGAACTGGCTAAAAAATTAGACAGCCTAACCTCATAATGGACATATATTTGAACAGAGCTCAATGGTGTGGGCTAGCAATCCATAAAGGATCAGAATGGAGAGTTTCAAGTGGCATACAATAGCCCAATAAGATGGTGGAGTCACAGTAGGCAGTGGCATAAAAAACTAGCAAAAGAAGTGCTGATGCTGACGAATTAGGCAGGTTGGAAGTGGCATGCAGTAGCAGCACAGGATTGCAGCACAGGATGTTAATATGAGCCATCTTGGTCAAGTGAGAATAAAGGGTTCATTGGAATTCCCACATCCTGATGTAGTCAGAACCTGTCATGGTCACCCTGGGGAATGAGAGGTGGTTCAGGAACAAGTGCAGGAGCAGTCCAATTGGGGAAACGATTTTGGGTTTCCCGGATAGGATGTGGAATTGTCTGGAAGGGGCCTTGAACATTGATCAGTCCCTGATTGCCCTGAAAATATGGCCTCTGAGGTCCACATGGGCACACATTCTTCCAGTGCCCAACCCGTGTACAGTAATTACAAAGTAAAAGGTTTACCGGTGGTCCCTGCGGTTCGTTTGGTCCTAGCTGACCCCACTGTCCCTGCTATCCCTGTGGATTCCATTGTCTCTGCAGATCTTGCTGACCTCACTGTCTCTGCAGATCCCGCTGACCTCACTGTCTCTGCTGATCCTGGTAACCTGGGTAGGGTCCTGCCTGTCCCCCTACTCCCATGTGTCCTGGGGATGACCCTCCTCTCCCCTTATTTGGCTGACTGCCGCCTCTTTGGGAAGAGTTCTGTGCAGTTTGCATCTGTTCCTGCACCTGTCCCTGCAAGCTTTGCATCTTGAGGGTCATTAATTGCCCTCAAAGTTCTCTTTCTTTGACACGCTTTCCAGTGCTTCGTGACCACCACCAGCTCTGCGAGGGGTTTATTCTTTCACACAATGCACACGTTCTTTAACTGTGCTTGCACTTACGGCAGCAGCCTGGCTACCAAAAGGTTTGCTATAGCTTCCAGTGTGGTCTCATCAGGCTAGTAATGCCCGAGTGGCGAACAAACCCTCCAGATAGTCTGCAGGTCATTCCACTTGGTTCTGCTTATGGTTCCCTATCTTGGCCCCAATGGCCTTTCTGGGTAGATCCCAGGAAAGGCAAAAACGAATCCTTCCCTATCCTGGATAAGAGCATACCTGATGCTGGGATTGGTATCTGGCCAGGTAGCCCTCTGAACCAGTCGCCGTCGCACTGTGCGTGGCATCACCAGCCTCATGAGCTGATTCATATCTGTCCAGGCTGGATTATAACACTCAATGACAGTGCATAGCTCCTCTATGAATTGAGCAGTCCTTCCCTAATATTAGGGAACACTTTAACCAGGCTCCGTAGATTGCCTGGTGTCCATGTAACATGTACGGTAATGAGGTGGGGCTGTTGACGCCCCTCCTTCTCGTTCCCTGCTGGCATTTGTTCCAGGGGTGCGTAGAAGACATGGGAGTCTCTCCCTTCATTACACATAGTGTTTAAGAGGGAGGTGCTTCAGGACACAGAGGGCCACCCTTGGGCTCCCAGATGGCTCAATCCAGGTAGTGAAGGTGTGGAGGGCTCAGCACAGGGGGGCGGCATCGCCACATTGGGGTGATGAGCTCCCGCTGCGTGCGTCACCGTCCTCACCTGTCTCGGGCCTGCTCTCGCTGCTGTGCACACAGTAATGAAGCGATCAACAATGTCCAAGTATCTCACTGTTCGGATCATCCTGTTTAGTTTCCGTCTTCCCTTCTATTATCTGGGGCATGGGCGCGTCAATTTTTCTGACGGCCACCTGGCCCTTACCAATTGTATCTGCACTCACAGCGCATCATTAACTTCCCTTAGCCTGCTAATCTTACAGTCGTTGCGTCCCTCTGGTGCCTCGTCTACCCAAGTCGCAAACCACCCGCCATTGTTTGGGGGTTATCTTACTCTAATGCTCGTCTCAGTGCTCTCAATTTACATTAAAAGTCCCTTCTATGGAGAACTGGGAGTGTTTATTGAATCGTGTCAAGAAATGGCAGGAGTCTAAAAAGTCACAAGTAGAACTGTTGAAGATAGTTGACATATAATGTGCAAGCGAGCTGTTAGGCGGGGATTCCACTTATCCAGACTGCCTTTTACCCATTGCCTGTCTCTAGTTTAATCGCCAAGAGGCTCATACTCATTTGACCCAGCACCATTCACTCTTTGACTCCACTCCTTTTTTGGTCCGGGTAAGGGCATGCGTGGGGGGCGGTCTGTGGTGGGATCCTGAAAGGGCTAAGGAGCACTCAACCTGCATACATCCGTCTTCCCCAATTTATGTTCTGGGAGTTATTCCCCACCAGATCCCATTTTATTCACTATCTAAACTAGAAAGACAGACTCATAGGCCAGTTGTGAGCACTGTCTCCTACCCGGGTCCAAACAAGGCAAGACCATACATACATACATACATGCATACATACAAACACCTGAGACATGCAGGGATTTATTTCTAATCCAGCCTACCTAATTTACCACTCTTTTGCCAGATCCATTTTAGGGTAGAAGAGATCACAGCAATAAAACAGGCAAAAGTAACTATTAACACAGCATACCTAATCTAGAATTTCCACCCCATATAAGCATGCACCATGAACAAGTTCCTCTTTTGCCCATCCAGAGCTATAGAAAATCCTCCGTTCTATATGATTTTACCTAATATAAAACAGTGAATGGCAATAACAGTGAATAGAAAACAGAGAAAAAAATATCATTTTTTTTTCTTTTTTCCATTTGTGCCCACAAGCCCCCTGGTACCCTATGCGTTTAATCCCATCCCAACCCCCTCCAAGCCCCTTTTAGCCCCTTACCCCAACCCCTATATATATATTTTTAAACATTTTCGTGTTTTTTTCCTCTATTTTCGATTCACTGTTATTGTATTCTCTGTAATTGTTTTCATTATTATCTTTGGATACCAACATCCTCAACTCTTTTGAGCGCTGCTAGCACTGCACAGCATGTCCGACTTGTAGTGCCAATCTGTGAATGTCAGAAAAGAATTGTCTTAATTTCGAGCAATGAATTGAGCAAAATGGTTATTTACAGTTAGTCCTGCAAGACAGTGTAAATCCCCATTCATGGAGTCCCATAGGACTCCATGAGGGGATGTGCTGTCATTATACTGGCACTAACAATTCTGGTGCCAGTAATGAAGGCTTTTCTGCCCGTAGGGCGCCTGGCTTACCTTCAGCTTTTTGCTGGCGGTAACAAAGGTGCCCCACTGGCAAACCTGTAGTCGGCGGGCTGTTAAAATGGCGGGATCCACAAATACCGGCACTTTTTACCAGACCTCCTGACTTGGAATGAAGTCCAAAGTCTGCTGTTCATGAACAGTCCTTTGTTTGGGCCGGTTCACGCCAGCACGATCCATGGCATAAAGTATACGGCCTTGCCCAAGTCTCCTGAGCCAGGCCGAGTGTTCAGAGTCAGCAAGTTGCAATCCAGATGAGTGCAAAGAGCAATGCCTGGTGCCAATTGGGACAGGGACACGCTAACCAACCACAGCTAAGCTTTAAGGAGAAATAAACAACATCAGATTTAGGGGTACAGGATAGATGTCATGTTGGGGTGGCAAAAATGTTTTTCTTGTTCATTCCTTCTACGAAAGCAACCCCTCCATCCTGCACTTCGTTTCATAATCCTGCCTGCCCACGTAGTCAGCATGCTATTTTGCTTATTAATATAATTATCGCTACTTGACTTGTGGGCTGGGAGCATCCACAGTGGCAACTAATTAGATCTCAATGACACACATGCTGCCATTCAGTAAGAGCAGTGCAAGGTCATATTGTTTTATCACAAAGAGAATCCCAAGGAATGGAAGTTTTCTTTCTTGGAAGTATGAATGGGGCCATAGCATTATACACAGGCCCGTTTGTACTGTAGCATTTCATTGGACAGTCCTGATAGTCACTAGAGAAGCTGCAAAGACCTAACACAGTTGTGCAAATGGCGTACTTGTTTGATGAAAAACTGCAGGAGTGACCACGAAGGTGTGGAACCCCGCCCAATAATTCCTATATGATTAACACACCTGCAGCAACAAGCTTTATTTCTGCACAGCTGTAGAAAAATTGTCAGAGAAAATACATTTGAACGATAAACCTCCTAACTGAACATTCAAGGACGTAGAGTGGTGTGGCTTAACAGCACCACGCCATGCCTGTAAAATTCTGTTCTGGCTATCCACGTGACACAATCCCCACCAGTAGCAGATTTATTTATTTATTTATTTATTTATTTATTTATTTGTTAAGTGCCAAAAGCCTGCAGGCAACAGGATGCGACATAAACACAAGGACGACAAGTGAGAGCAGGACAACCAGGGAAAAGGACTCAACGCCAGAGAAGGCACAGGCTCCATAAATTATTTGAAAAAAAAGGTTTTCAGTTGTTTCCTAAACCTTTGGTAGACCGTTTCATCATATTTAACAATCCACAGTTTGGTCACCAGCACCCAATTGCCCCCTTTTCCAGTTTTCAGGCGTGAGTGCCTTGCTCTCATGTGTGACTTATCATACGTCACTGGGCGTGCATCTCTCCCGAATAGAGAGTAATGCCACAGACTTGCACGTTCTGAATGACACAAGGCTTAATAGGATCATTTGTCTTGTCCTCCTCTGTGTTCCTTCCCTTGTCTTGTCATGCCTAAAAACACTTGTGTACAAGTGCGTTATATATGTATGACATATCATATCATATAATTTTATCACAGATGCCCAGAACAATATACAGTGCCGCAGTAAGAAACGGCTAGACTGGCAGAACCCAAATGCCAGTCTAGCCAGGTAATTACACTTAGCAGGACTGATTTATCAGAAATGTCCACTTAAAACAAATCATGCCAAACTGAGGAATGACTTGACTGGCTGCACCAAAATGCCTCTCTAGCCACATACCATGCTTGCTTGGCATGGACATGGATGACCATTATGATTTATTGCACAATCCCACCCCCTCCCACATCCCCTCTCCCTCCCATCGCCTACCCCAACCTCCAAAATCAGCTCATTGGTCCAGAATTATCTCCACATCCATCTTCCTTGTCCTAGTGCTTATGTATGAGGCTCCTTGCCTCATAGGTAAGTACTGGGATGAGGACGAGTGGGACTAGGAGTAATGAAGATTACAGGTAGCTAAGTCAGTTACCTTCATGTACCTCTACCTCATCCCAGTACTTGTGTATGAGGCATACTGCCTCATACACAAGTACTGCTTCATACACAAGTACTGAGATGAGGAAGAATAGGGCTAGAAGTAATGAAGATTACCAATAAGTAATGAAGGCATTAAACACAAGTAGTAGTGCAACACCATTGAGCTGACTGGGCTTCAGCACCCCCCCCCCCCACTGATATTGTGGGCTATGTTGACTTGACCTGGCTGACCGACAGAGCAGTTGCCGGACAGAAAAGGACACAGATGTTAAACAGCACCTGGGTTTCTCTGTTAACAAGGGCCCGGCCGAGCAATTACTAATGTACAGCATTTCACTGTTAGTACCTGCATTCAAATGCCAATTATTTTAAGCAATTGAAATTGTGGTGTGGGTTTAGGACTTGCATGCCAGGGGAGTGTTTGGAAAGGTAGAGAGGGAACAGGAGACCAGTTATTCTCACAGCAGTCCGTAAGTGGGTGCTTTCAGACTTAAAGGAGAGAGTTAACTGCTTGAAACATTGAAGCTGCACTAGAATAGTCTAATTAAAATGCGTAAAGAAGTTATATGCCCCCACACAATAAGTTTGTTCCTCCCCACCATGCGTGAAGTTAGCACCTCTCCCAACATTTGATGGGTTAGCCCGCCTGAAATATAGGATTTGTGGCGCCCCTGAACACAAGCACACACAGCATTCACCATATATACACACGCACACCCAGCCATCCATACATTTCAGTGTGCACTCTTTCACCATATAGGCACACTGAGGCAGCCACCCATACATTTCAGTGTGCACTCTTTCACCATACAGGCATACCGAGGCAGCCACCCATACATTTCAGTGTGCACCCTTTCACCATACAGGAACACCCAGGCAGCCACCCGTACATTTAAGTGTGCACCCTTTCACCATACAGGCACACCCAGGCAGCCACCCATACATTTAAGTGTGCATCCTTTCACCGTACACGCACACCCAGCCACCCATACATTTGTGTGCACCCTTTCACCATACACTCACACAGACAGTCACCTATACATTTAAGTGTGCACCCTTTCATCATACAGGCACACCCAGGCAGCCACCCATACATTTAAGTGTGCATCCTTTCACCGTACACGCACACAGGCATACCCATCCACCCATACATTAGTGTGCACTCTTTCACCATACACTCACAAACGCGCACGTCATGGGGTTAAGGGGAGCCATAATACTTCAAAAATACATTGGGCCTCATTATAAGTTTGCTGGTCCGGTAACACCGGTGCCGGTAAGATACCGGTACCGTTGTTACCGGACTGGCAAACAATGAAGGTCTGCTCGCGGGTGCCTTTTCGCCTCCCAGGTCTGATCTGGCGAGCAGACCGGCACCCGCAAGCATACCATGTCAGATGCATCGCCACCATTCACGAATGGTGCCGGTGCATCCGGCTTCAGCTTCCCCAATGGGGAAGAATATTTTCCGGTGCCCGGGAATGGGCAATTACTAGGTCCGCCAGGGTTGTAATACTCTGATAATTGCCCATTCCCGGCTGCCGGAAAAAGAACGACTCTGTCGTAATGAGGCCCATTGTTTCTTTTTGAAGTCTCTCTGACTTCATAAAGAAATTATTTCCATTAAGGACTGAACCATAATGGAAATAATGGGCCTCATTACAAGTGAGGCGGAACGGGTTAACGGGACCCGCTAAAGGAGGCGGACCCGTTAAACCCGTTCCGCCTCATTACAAGGCCCCTCGCGGGACCCGGTAAGTAATGCCTGGTCAAACCAGGCATGCCTACCGGGTCCCGCGAGAGGAAGAGGGAGCAAACAACGGGCCGCTCATAATCTGCCCGTTGTTTGCTCCCTCCCCCATTCCCATTCAGCCCTAAGGGTGCTGAAATGGGAATGGGGAAGGTCCAGGCCCGGGTCCCTGGAGGGAGGAATTACCGGGCCCTCCGAACTCGGAATGGCCGGGTAATTCCCCATTCTGGGAACCAGGACCCGATTTTGGTGGCAGCCATGCCGCCAATAGCGGCATGGTTAGCGCCAAAATCTTAATGAGGCCCAATGTCTTTATGAAGGCAGAGTGACTTCAAAAATAAACTATTTTAGAAATCATAGGGCTTCCCCCAGCCCATGACATGGAGGCCTCCAGCCTGGGGTCTTCGTGTCAAGGGGTAGGGGTAGCCCCCAGACTTCAAAAAGAAAGTTTCTTTTTGTATTCACTATGCCTTCATAAAGAAATTATTTATGTTATAGAAATAATTTCTTTATAACTGCAGAGTGAATTCAAGAAACATTTTTTTTTGAAAAATCGAAAACATTTTTTTTCTTTTTTTTTTAACTCAAAGTGGGGCCCCCTCCCAGGACATGTGGTCGGGGGGGCCACACATCGCAGGGGCTGCGGGGGCCCCAGTTACGCCAGTGAGCAGCAGGTACATTTTGCCAAGGGTCCCCAGGTTGCAGCAAGATCATTTCATGGCATAAGTGTGGCAGGGGGCTGTTCCACCTGGCACTCAGGCAAGTTGGTGGCCTGCCACTCAGGCGGGGGTGGGGCACTCCCCACACCACCCTCACCCATAGTGACGGGCCACAGCTGAGCCTGAAACAAGGGGAATAGGGCATGCAATATGCCAACATTGCCATGCCCATGTTCAGTGGGGTTGACATGCTGAGGGACAAGGGGCGCCCTCTGTTCCCCAGGGCCCAACCTGTGACATTAAATACAGTGGTAGGGAAGCCGAGCTGTTCATAAGGTAACTGGAATACAGATGGTGATGTGCTGATAAGCCGACACACCTATGGATGGGGCCTCCACCTAGGTTCCTGAGACTTACAAGTAGGAGCACTTTTCTAATAAAAATACATAACATGCATGATATTGAATAGTGTGCTGCTATTGTCCCGTGTGTGTGGCCTGGCTGTTGATCGATAAGATCTGAATTGATCCAGGGTTTCTGTAGTTTGTGCATTCCACATAGGTGCAAATAATGTCGCATTTTCCCCTTTCTTTGGGGAATATGTTCATCACATTCATGTTGATCAGATGAGTACCACGATGGCGGCAGATAGCTCAGTGTGTCAATGGGTCTTATTACAAGTTTGCTGGTCCGGGAACTACGGTATCGGTAAGCTTGCCCTTACCGTAGTTCCCGGACTGGCAATCTACAAGTTGTGCTCGCGGGTGCCTTTCTGCCCACCAGGTCTGACCTGGCGGTCAGAGCGGCACCCGTGAGCACAGCATGTCGGATGCACCGGCAACGTTCTTAATGGTGCATCCGACATTCCCATTGAGCTCTATGGTGTTTAAATGGGAATGGGGAGCATTCCATTCCGTCGCCCGCAAATGGGCAACTACCGGGTCTGGCAGGGCCGTAATGATCCGGTAATTGCCCATACCGGCAAGGCTACCTCCAAGCTTATAATAAGGCCCAATGGCTTGTTGCAGAGATCCGTGTTCATATGCCAGTTCATATTTCCAAATCCCAGCAGGACAGAGTTAGACTTTCCTTTCTCTGAGACTGATGAACTAAACTTTGATGGCAGTAACAACCACTGTGTTACAGAACAATCAACATGCACCAGAAAGGCGGGTTTAGGAACTAACACAGCATCAGCATGGTGCAGCGGTAGAGCTTGCTTCTCCAAACAAGGCTTGCCAAAACTGATGGACAGCATAATGTGCTTGTCAGGAGAGGGGACTAGGTAGCCAAATTGCAGACAGTGGAGCTAAAGTGTCATGGTCCATATAATTGCCTGATCTTTCTTGTCATTTTGGCCATTTGAGTGGAAAGACAGGAGAGAGCTGAAATGTCACAGGCCTCTAACAAACTTAGTTTAAGGTCTGACTGTTCACAACGTTAATAGCAAACTGCAAGTCTGTGTCAAACAATGAGTACAGGCAGGCGAACTTATCACACACTGTCATTCAGTGGATGGATTTAAATCTTTAAAATACATTAAACAGCCCAGATAAGATATTTTAGATTTAACATAATTGGTATTCTGATACTTGTAGACTTCCATGAATGATGATCAACATAAAGCTACAACCATTCTCCTTTTGAATAGCACGTTTTTACACAGATGTTTTGATTTTTCATGCAATGTGTGCACTTTTCATTGGACCGGACCTCATTCTTAATAAGAATGCCCTCAATTTTAAATTTGAAGCATGAATTTTGCATGAAAGTAAAGAGCATTTTGGGATCATATGGGAACAGAAGAATTTCTTATGTTCGTAAAATTCTCATTGCTTTAATGCAAAATGTCAGAATTGGCCATGACCCTCGGCTCTGTCTTCCTCCTACCCCAAGGAGAAGGGGGAGCCCATCGTATTTTTTTGATGGGCAGCTAAGCCTCATTTCAGTGAAATACCCCCCTCTTCAACTCAGGAGCGCGGAGCTCTTCACTTAAATAGGGCGCAGCCACCACACCAGCTTGGGCAAGCCTTTCAAAGACTGCCCCGTGCTGGTGTGGCAGCAGTCCATAGTAAGGTGATAAGCTTCCCGCTCCAGTGGAGCAGGAACCTTTTCACTTTAATAGGGTGCCACAGCCACGCCAGCTTGGGGAAGCCTTTCAAAGGCTCCAGCACCCTATTCAAATGAAAAGTTCCCCGCTCCTGTGCTGGAGCGGCCGGCGCCAGCATGAGAACGGGGCGCTTTTCATTTAAATCGAGTGCCTCCTCCACAACATCTCGGGGAGCACTTGAAAGGCTCACCTGAGAGGCGAGGCAACAGCACCTTTTGTAATAGAAAAGCTGCTCCCCATGCAGGTGCGGCACTAGCACCCAAAGTAAGTGAAAGCTCCTCCCACGGGACCTTTTCACCTACGCAGGGTGACACTGCAGCACCAGCACGTGGAAGCCTTTTATTTTCCACAGAGCACCTTATTCTTATTAAGAGTGCCCCTCATTTTGAATATGAAACATGTCTGTGATAGTGATTCAGCAAGAAATCCTTTTGAGTGAGTAGTGGCAGTTGGATTCTGCTGTTGTTGTTGGTCCCAATACTCATTCTAACAGAACATGCCTGTAAATTGCAAGACACATATAAGAAGCTGCACATCTTTTGAACAGGATGTGAGACTGGCTGTTTCTGCATTCAGTTTTGTGCCAAGTCTCCGAAAGCAGATCTGGGTATTTCTTGGGTCAGCCTTGGACCTCAGGACAGCAAAGCCTCTCGTGCTCGTGCCGGGAGTTTTTCTTTTTCATAGGACATCTACCTGAGCTGGTGCGGTGGTGGAGCCAGTCTGGAAGGGTTTTGGAGGGGTGGCTGCATGACAGTTTTGATAGCTCCTCGCCATAGGGTATTGTTATCACCTGGGCAGGCTTTTGCCCAGTGCATGTTTATTGCTGCCGCCATGTTTGTAGTTATTTAAATATAACTAATATGCTCTCACAGGTGAGAAATCTGACAGGAGCTTGGTAGCACCCCGTTCCCATCGGAGCCCAGTGCTTAACACTCAGACATCAAGGCTGAGGGCTGCCTTTTTCCTGCAACCTCCTCAAAGTGGATGGCTTAAGCCCTGCCAAGGCAAGGCCTGGCGCCACACTATTAAAGTGAAATGCGCCAGGCTCCCGTGCTGACTCCGGGGTTGCACCGAATTCTGTTTCGCCTGGGTCACTGCCAGAGCAAAGGCCATCCCAGCCTACACTGAATGGAGGCCAGTCTATGCACTTAATAACACTTGTCTTTGCTTTACACTTGATACAGTTACTGTGCATCACGTGTGCAGCAAATATAGCACGCGTTGTTATCCATAGATGCCAACTTTTATTTTAACCCATCAAAAACGTATGTACCTGACTCCAAATCCTTTACATTGTTTTTTTTGGAGATGTGACATCAAGGCTATACGCGTATGGGCTATAAAATGTGCCATCTTTAGGAGATCACAGCAGGTCAAAGCTCTGTCACTGGCAGAAGCAGACCTCAGTAAAGCCATTAATGGGGCCATTTACGAGTTTGCCAGTATCCTTGCGCTAATACCGGCATATTAAGAGGTCAGGTGCCGGCGGTAAATCCCGATTCCATGGAGTCCCAGACTCCATGGGGGATTTTGCCGGTATTACTGGCAATGGCATTACCGGCTGGGGTAATGCCGGCTGCTTTTGTTATTACCAGCACTTTATTACTCGACCAGCAAACTTATAATGACCCCCATTGTACAGAGATGGAAGGCACACTTTGCATGCACTCTTTTTCTCAGCCTGCCCTGATTTAGGATTTTTGACACGTTTTTGGCCTCAAGGGTTTGTTGTTTTTTTGCAGGTCAAACGCTCGAGTCATGGGTCAGTTGGAAGCTCTGGTTATTAACTAGATAGACAGTCCTACATTGAATGTAGGCCAGTCTATCCAAATAATAACACTTGACTTTGCTTTACCCTTGATGCACAGTTACTGTGAATCTTTCCTGTGCATCAAGGGTAAAACATACATAGCAATTGTTGTTGCTGGCCTACATACAATGTAGGTCAGTTTAGCCAGCTAGATAAACTTTCTTTCCAGTGCATGACATTTGTTTAATGGCTATGAGTCCTTTTATGGCATTCCCATGGCCAGGAGGCTGGCATATTACATATAAAACAGTCAGGATTCAGGAGTTATCATGGCACAAAAAGTGCACTACTGGACCTTCAGACATATATGCTTTCTAAGCTGGAGCATAGCAAGTCGGGGCTGCTGATGTTATTAGATCTGTCGGCAGCTTTCGACTTGCTAGATCACAAAATATTACTGGACCGGATGTTAACGGTTGGAGGCCTTTCCGGGGAGGCCATTATTTGGCTTAGATCATTCCTAGAAGGCCACCAGTCAAGTGTACACTGGGGTGACAATGCGTCCGCGTCACAAACCATAACATGTGGAGTGCCACAAGGGACATGTCTCTTCCCCGCTGTTGTTTAATATCTACATTCTTCCTCTATGTGGCGATCTAGGACTACTCCAGATATTCTTTTGTAACTACGCGGACGATTTTGGTGTTAGATATTACTGGCAACCACGAGAAAGACCAACAGATCCTAAATGGGGTTTACCACATGATAAAATGTTGGATGTCCACTAACTGGCTTTGTTTGAATGCGGCCAAGACGGAGCTTATGCTCTTTGGTCCCTGGCAGACACAAACTAAATTGGACCAAAGATATGCCAACTTTATAATAGATGGCAGACAAATCAAGGTAGCTCAGAAGGTGAAGACGCTGGGCACATACATGGAAGCAAACTTAGATTCTGAAGCCCATGCAACTGCTATCACTACCAGCACAAACTACCACCTCAAAGTTCTTAGGCAGGTAGCACCACTGATCTGAGTGGAGAACCGTAGCAAACTTGTGAGAGCTGTGATTCTCCCACGCATCGATTACTGCAATGGACTTTTAGGAGGTGCAAAAAAAGCTGAAATCCAACAGCTGCAAAAAATTCAAAATGTAGCCATTCGTATCATCTTTCAGATGAAAAGATCAGAGCCTACGACCACAGCTAGAAAAAAGTTACACTGGCTTCCAGTGACAGCTACAATTCAGTTCAAGTTGTTAGCTACATGTCACAAGTGTATCTTTGGTAACGCCCCAGCATACTTGAAGGATAATGTTAAACTCTTATCAACCTAAGAAAAACCTTCAATCAGCTAAAGGTTTCCTATTGGAATCCCTTCGCGTAATTAGAACCCGAGGCCTTGGAGAATCATCTCACCTTCCATAAACAACTGAAAACGATTCTCTTCAATTAGCAAACTATCCAATTTCAGCTTCCTCATCACTCTATCCTTCGGCGCCTGGATGCCTACGGGCGTTGCCGCGGTATAAGCTCAATAACATAACATAACAATACTGTCAGGTTCTGGTTCAAAATCCCCCTTCTCCTCACCTGAATCCTCAGAAGAACGGTTCTTAAGTACCTTTTCGGATTTCTTACTGTCCTTCTTCCTTTCCTTGGGATGGTTATCCCTTAGTTTCCGACCTTTTCTTTCGTGTAAATAAGGTCTGGCCCCTCCAGAGGCCACCGTGACAGAGATGAGAAACTGCCCAGGGAGGCCCCCAGGAGGGCCAGCCTCGCCCCAGGGAAAAAGCCGGAAGGCAGAAAAAACCCTGGTTCCAAAGTAAGTGAGAGTTGTTTCCAAAGACCAAATCTAGTACTGAATGTAGTACTGTAAGCTGAGAATGGCTCAATTCACAGAGAAGAATGTAACGAACAAAACATATAGGGAAACGTATTATATATATATAGCAAAGATCCCTTAACACCGAAGAAAATCGCTGGGAGTAAGTAAGAACATGAAATGAAAGTCGCGAAAGCTGTTCGCATACAGAAAGTAAACACCGCCGTCTTGCGTGTGATACAAGCGGCTGGTTTCGTTTGGGCAAGACGCCTTGAATGCAAGCCGTGAATGCAAGCGGTGAAATGCAAGCCAAGAAAGAAAGTATAGTTACAGAAGGCGGACAGACAGAGGGTCGCCAGGAGTAAGTAAGAAAACTGAAATGAAAGTCGCGAAAGCTGTTCGCATACAGGAAGTAACACCGCCGTTTTGCGTGTGTTACAAGCGGCTGGTTTGTTTGGCAAGACGCCGTGAATGCAAGTCGTGAATGCAAGCTGTGAATGCAAGCTGAGAAATGCAATCTGAGAAAGAAAGTATAGTTACCGAGGGCGAACAGACAGAGGGTAAAGATGATAAACAGGTAGGCAAACGAACAGAAGGAAAAGAAAGAAGTGAAATCACAGATACCAAACAGAATAGACCCCGGGGAGGGGTTTTCTAGATACAATAGAGTAATCACAAGAATCACTAGAATCACAAGAGTGGCACCGAAATGCAAGCGTAGTAGCGAGAGAAAACAGATACAACGCGCCGGCAGAAGGGGAGGAGCCGGCAAATATAGTATAGTCCGCCATGTTGGATGAGGACTAGAGCGCTATTCAGAGTAGAATTAAAGCCGCCGCCAGTAATTCCATACCTTCCAACCACCGATCCTGACAAATACTAACACATATGCGTGCAGCATGCATGGTGATGTATGGGCCAAGTCAGCATGAAAATATAATATATTAGCATATGTTGTGGGCAAAGGCATAATGAAAATGCATTGGGAAATGCTTCTGGGCACTGTTGGTAACGTGTATCTTTTGGGTTTTTCATGTGCTACCATACAAAATTGACTTCTGACTTTGTGGCTTTTAGCACTTTTTTCACAGATAGTGCTTTAAAATGCACCATTTTAACCCCTTATTTTAAAATAATTCCTGGGGAATGATACTCCCCCCGAACCACCTGGTTTGGTATGGGCTCCCTCGCCACGCTTGGTCATTCACGCATATTAGGCACATGCATTTAAGCCCAACCCGTTCAAAAATTCACAATTCACACTGTTCAGGCCACCACTCTTCTCCTAAACTTTGGAGGTAAATCATTTTTAGCATTGAAAAATAGAAGTTCAATAGTTAGGTAAGAAACAGGTTAGATTTCTCATGCTTGCCCTGTCTCAGACTCTGGGTACAAAATGTAAGACACAGTAGCGATTGGATTTGGTGAGGTTAAGTCAGAGGGAAAAGAGGGAGGGTTTCTGCGAGGTTTCAATGAACATTAAGATGACATAACCATGTTTAAGAATTCTTCTCAGGTTCCACAATTGGAAGTCATTTTCTAAACTCAGTGTAATGAAGTCTTTGATTTCCTGGCTCCTTTTTGGTTTTTGGTCTTTTTCTCGACTTAAAAACATAAAAAAGGGACTCTCGTGAAGCATTGATCCCAATGAAGCCTCCTAAATCTCAGCGGTACTAGGTGAAGAAATCGGTTTGGTAAAATCGATTTCTTAAAAGATCGATTTAGAAAGACCGCTCGGAGGCTGCTCCGAGCAGTCAGTTTAAATCGAACTGTCAGCCCTTGCGATGCACACAAGTGCATGCAGGGGCTGACAGGCACATGAGTACGTGCAGGGGCTGACAGGCACACGAGTGCGCGCAGGGGCTTACAGGCACAGCAGAGCCAGAAGAGGGAAGTCGCTGGGGCCCAGGTAAGTGTTTTGTTTGTGTGGGTGGTGTCTGGGTGTGTCTGTGTGTGTGAATAATGTTTGGGGAGGGGGCAGGGATCAGGTAACTGTACGCGTGTGCATGTTTGTCTGTTCGTTTGTCTGTGGTGAGAAAGGCTTTTGGGGGAAGGGTAGAGGAGAGAGAACCAAGGCGGGTTGGGGGGAACTTGCCAGTGTGGGAGGGGTGGTGGAGGTAAGTGGTGTGGGGGAGGGAAGGAAGGGTGGGTTAGGGATCATGTAACGTGATATTTCGGCTTATTGTGGGCCGCACAAAATCGACCAAAAAAAAAGTCTTTTTTGTGGTCAGTCTTCAATATACGGAAATATCACATAGAACCAATCTGAGCACATCACACAGCCTGATAAAAACCCTCAAAGGAGTTCATTTATCCATAAATTATAACATTCTAAAGAATGGGCCAGCAGAAGGCTTTAACTATGATTGCAAACCTTGTTGTTCCTCTACCCGTCTTCCTCCTCAGAGGCCTGTGGCCCGCTTACCCAACTTTCCACCAGAACAATGGTAGCTGCAAGGTTCTGAGCACTTTCTCAAACTGTTTTCTTTTGTTTCTAGCCTGTTTTACTGATTTCACCACAATATAATTCTAGTATTCAATGTACTTAAGCGTGTGTGATGAGTGCATAAGCTGACAGACCTGATAGAATGTGAAACCTGGCTGTGCCCTGGGATCCAAGAGTGCCCATTGGGACTACCGATTGAAAGGTGGAACCAGAAGGATGCTTGCACGCTGCTCTCCTGCCTCCCTACTTGACCTGAAACTAGAAGCAATAAAGAAGCATTCCTTGTATACTTACCTGGGTCCAGTCTGGACCCTGCTTCATCATTTACTTACTTGTGACCCAGGAACATCAATAATGCCATTACAGCGGGTAGGGCTGTAATAGATGGCATCGTCCATTACTTTCATTATGCACATTCTGCTTTGGCTCGGCCCCGTAACAAGGGTGTGGGCTGATAACACCTATGACACCCCCCTTCCAATGCGGCTATAAAGCCGCATTATGGGGTTCGCCGAATACTGCGGGTGAGTCCTTTAGTTTCCTAAAAAAGATATATTTTGAAAAATCAGTTTTTGCACGATTGAGGGAAGGCCCATTTAATGCGAGACATATAGCATTTTAGAAATATGCTGAAAGCATTTCAGCCAAGCATGTTCGGTTAATGCAGGTGGTGTCTTCTTTCACATGATTAAAGCCAGGCCTGTATGGGCGCCCTTACTAACATGAAAGCAAAACACAGTACACAATGTGTCCCTGAATCCTCATGTGGCTAAAAGATAATCTGCACATTCCTTTAAAAAATATTTCTCAGCACTTCCGTTTTTCATTTCTACTATTATTCGCCTTGCAGGCTCAGGCATCAGCAACATTCCACACGTTTTTTGATGAAAAATTGCATAAGTGACTGACAAACATGACAATCAAGTATTAAATGTTAAAGTCTTGGATGAGGGTAGCACAAACTTTCTTAGGTTTGGAACTTGGGAGAACTGGTTAACTGTAACAACAGCCGCCTGCACTGCAAAAACAAAATGGCAGCTTTCATAAAGTGTATACATCTATGCAGAGTCTCCATTGCAATACAGGCCAAAGCCTGTCTGTGTGCCTGAATCCTTCCCCTGGACTGTGCATCCAGAGCTGTAGCCAGGATTATTTAACAAGCGGGGCCTGAAGCTAATGTACCTGTGCCTGCACTGAGGGGAGCCTGTCAAGAAAGTTTAGGACATGAATTTCATTTCAAATGGACATTTTAGCTAAAATATTGGATCAAAAATGGAATCGAATTCTGAAAAATTAGCGAACAAATATGAGTCTACAGAAACCATATTTCCATGAAACAAATGATTATATGAACATGTTAAGTAATTAGACAATTTTCTCTGTGAATAGGACCGTGAATCCTTGCTTTTCATGGGAAAATAAAATGGAGCAGAATTTCACACCAAGTGGCCATGGCGGCTATTGAATTATTTAATTGGAGGTACAGAAACATTTCCCTTGAATATGCGGAAGTAAGGGAGCCTAGAACCAACCAAGTGGGCATGTTGGAGGTGTGCTCTCCCTGAGAACGTTTTTCAAATGATGGGTAAAAAAAAGCATTTTACAGCAAACGTTCTCTGACAAACTGGGTAAACAGCCACCCAGTATACAATCTTCTTTGTAGGCTAAATACATTATATTACAAGTCATCAACAGTGCACGGGAACACTTTATTTTATGACTCCTTTGCCGACTTCGATATGCCAGTATTATTCAATCAGTGCCCACAGATGTCTATGGTGGCTGCACAAATGTACTCCCACCTAAGAGCCTACTCATGGCTGCTTTGCCCATAATGCCACTAATGATACCTTAGGAAAACATGTCCATGCTGGCTCTGCCAAGGTATGCTAGTATCCCCAGTTAAGGAAATACCCCTGTTGGATTACCCCTTAATGGCAGTAAAACACCCATGCCAGAGTACGAAAACATATCCTTGCTGTTTCTGGCAATATATATATATATATCAGTATCCCCATGTAAGAGCAGATTCCTGTTGGCTTTGCCCTTAATTCAGTAACAATGCCATGCCACCGTAAGAAAACGTCCTTTCTGGCTGCAAACATGCCACCCACCCGCCCCCATGTAAGAATTCTCCTCATGTTGGCTTTATTCTTCATGTGCGTAAAACATTCCATGCCACAGTAAAACAACATCCAGGCTGCCCACCCCAATGTAGTATTTCCCCCCACTTCAACCCATCCTCCATGTCATAACACTCACCAAGTGGGCTTTGCCCAAAAACGGCAGTAAAATATGCCAGGCCACTGTAAGAAAAAATACATGCTTCTTGCACCAACGCTGCTCTCCTAACAGACACACACACATCATACTCATTACCCACCAGTCACACACCCATACAGCGTCTCTCTTACATTAACACTGCATTTGTATCCACAGGTGCACTCACACCCATACATACCATTCACACTGCACTATCTTTCATATGCTCCCGTACACTGTAAGTGTGCGTTTACACAGGCACCACCCACATTCATTTATACATTCATAGATATATAGAAATTAAGACATGCCTGAAAAAGCAAAGTAACACAGCCTCCCTGAAGATTGATGGAGTCATGAAAACGTGCGTTTGGAGGAGAAGCTAAACTTGACTGGCAACAGAGCGCCTGCCTTACCAATTTATAAACATTGTTCCAGGAGCCTGGGCTCAAAAGGCAGCAGCAACAGGGCCATCATGCCTTACAATGGAGAGCCACAACCATGGCTTCTCCCTCCCCCCATCAAGGGGAAGATTTGTGCTATGGAGGGAGTTGTTTCCAGTCACCTGCAAGAAAAATAAAGTGCGAAAAATACAAGTACCAGAATCCTTAGTCAATTAACCTACCACACCTGAAAAGGAAATGAAGACACGCCTGAAAAAGCAAATTAACACAGCCTCCCTGAAGATTGATGGAGTCATGAAAACGTGCATTTGAAGGAGAAGCTAAACTTGACTGGCAACAGAGCGCCTGCCTTACCAATTTACAAACATTGTTCCAGGAGCCTGGGCTCAAAAGGCAGCAGCAACAGGGCCATCATGCCTTACAATGGAGAGCCACAACCATGGCTTCTCCCTCCCCCCATCAAGGAGAAGATTTGTGCTATGGAGGGAGTAGTTTCCAGTCACATGCAAGAAAAATAAAGTGCCAAAAATACAAGTACCAGAATCCTTAGTCAATTAACCTACCACACCTGAAAAGGAAATGAAGACACGCCTGAAAAAGCAAAGTAACACAGCCTCCCTGAAGATTGATGGAGTCATGAAAACGTGTGTTTGGATGAGAAGCTAAACTTGACTGGCAACAGAGCGCCTGCCTTACCAATTTACAAACATTGTTCCAGGAGCCTGGGCTCAAAAGGCAGCAGCAACAGGGCCATCATGCCTTACAATGGAGAGCCACAACCATGGCTTCTCCCTCCCCCCATCAAGGAGAAGATTTGTGCTATGGAGGGAGTTGTTTCCAGTCACCTGCAAGAAAAATAAAGTGCGAAAAATACAAGTACCAGAATCCTTAGTCAATTAACCTACCACACCTGAAAAGGAAATGAAGACACGCCTGAAAAAGCAAATTAACACAGCCTCCCTGAAGATTGATGGAGTCATGAAAACGTGCATTTGAAGGAGAAGCTAAACTTGACTGGCAACAGAGCGCCTGCCTTACCAATTTACAAACATTGTTCCAGGAGCCTGGGCTCAAAAGGCAGCAGCAACAGGGCCATCATGCCTTACAATGGAGAGCCACAACCATGGCTTCTCCCTCCCCCCATCAAGGAGAAGATTTGTGCTATGGAGGGAGTTGTTTCCAGTCACCTGCAAGAAAAATAAAGTGCGAAAAATACAAGTACCAGAATCCTTAGTCAATTAACCTACCACACCTGAAAAGGAAATGAAGACACGCCTGAAAAAGCAAATTAACACAGCCTCCCTGAAGATTGATGGAGTCATGAAAACGTGCATTTGAAGGAGAAGCTAAACTTGACTGGCAACAGAGCGCCTGCCTTACCAATTTACAAACATTGTTCCAGGAGCCTGGGCTCAAAAGGCAGCAGCAACAGGGCCATCATGCCTTACAATGGAGAGCCACAACCATGGCTTCTCCCTCCCCCCATCAAGGAGAAGATTTGTGCTATGGAGGGAGTTGTTTCCAGTCACATGCAAGAAAAATAAAGTGCCAAAAATACAAGTACCAGAATCCTTAGTCAATTAACCTATCACACCTGAAAAGGAAATGAAGACACGCCTGAAAAAGCAAAGTAACACAGCCTCCCTGAAGATTGATGGAGTCATGAAAACGTGTGTTTGGATGAGAAGCTAAACTTGACTGGCAACAGAGCGCCTGCCTTACCAATTTACAAACATTGTTCCAGGAGCCTGGGCTCAAAAGGCAGCAGCAACAGGGCCATCATGCCTTACAATGGAGAGCCACAACCATGGCTTCTCCCTCCCCCCGTCAAGGAGAATATTTGTGCTATGGAGGGAGTTGTTTCCAGTCACCTGCAAGAAAAATAAAGTGCGAAAAATACAAGTACCAGAATCCTTAGTCAATTAACCTACCACACCTGAAAAGGAAATGAAGACACGCCTGAAAAAGCAAATTAACACAGCCTCCCTGAAGATTGATGGAGTCATGAAAACGTGCATTTGAAGGAGAAGCTAAACTTGACTGGCAACAGAGCGCCTGCCTTACCAATTTACAAACATTGTTCCAGGAGCCTGGGCTCAAAAGGCAGCAGCAACAGGGCCATCATGCCTTACAATGGAGAGCCACAACAATGGCTTCTCCCTCCCCCCATCAAGGAGAAGATTTGTGCTATGGAGGGAGTTGTTTCCAGTCACATGCAAGAAAAATAAAGTGCCAAAAATACAAGTACCAGAATCCTTAGTCAATTAACCTACCACACCTGAAAAGGAAATGAAGACACGCCTGAAAAAGCAAAGTAACACAGCCTCCCTGAAGATTGATGGAGTCATGAAAACGTGTGTTTGGATGAGAAGCTAAACTTGACTGGCAACAGAGCGCCTGCCTTACCAATTTACAAACATTGTTCAAGGAGCCTGGGCTCAAAAGGCAGCAGCAACAGGGCCATCATGCCTTACAATGGAGAGCCACAACCATGGCTTCTCCCTCCCCCCATCAGGGAGAAGATTTGTGCTATGGAGGGAGTTGTTTCCAGTCACATGCAAGAAAAATAAAGTGCCAAAAATACAAGTATCAGAATCCTTAGTCAATTAACCTACCACTCCTGAAAAGGAAATGAAGACACGCCTGAAAAAGCAAAGTAACACAGCCTCCCTGAAGATTGATGGAGTCATGAAAACGTGTGTTTGGATGAGAAGCTAAACTTGACTGGCAACAGAGCGCCTGCCTTACCAATTTACAAACATTGTTCCAGGAGCCTGGGCTCAAAAGGCAGCAGCAACAGGGCCATCATGCCTTACAATGGAGAGCCACAACCATGGCTTCCCCCCTGTCCCCATCAAGGGGAAGATTTGTGCTATGGAGGGAGTTGTTTCCAGTCACCTGCAAGAAAAATAAAGTGCGAAAAATACAAGTACCAGAATCCTTAGTCAATTAACCTACCACACCTGAAAAGGAAATGAAGACACGCCTGAAAAAGCAAATTAACACAGCCTCCCTGAAGATTGATGGAGTCATGAAAACGTGCATTTGAAGGAGAAGCTAAACTTGACTGGCAACAGAGCGCCTGCCTTACCAATTTACAAACATTGTTCCAGGAGCCTGGGCTCAAAAGGCAGCAGCAACAGGGCCATCATGCCTTACAATGGAGAGCCACAACCATGGCTTCTCCCTCCCCCCATCAAGGAGAAGATTTGTGCTATGGAGGGAGTTGTTTCCAGTCACATGCAAGAAAAATAAAGTGCCAAAAATACAAGTACCAGAATCCTTAGTCAATTAACCTATCACACCTGAAAAGGAAATGAAGACACGCCTGAAAAAGCAAAGTAACACAGCCTCCCTGAAGATTGATGGAGTCATGAAAACGTGTGTTTGGATGAGAAGCTAAACTTGACTGGCATCAGAGCGCCTGCCTTACCAATTTACAAACATTGTTCCAGGAGCCTGGGCTCAAAAGGCAGCAGCAACAGGGCCATCATGCCTTACAATGGAGAGCCACAACCATGGCTTCTCCCTCCCCCCATCAAGGAGAAGATTTGTGCTATGGAGGGAGTTGTTTCCAGTCACATGCAAGAAAAATAAAGTGCCAAAAATACAAGTACCAGAATCCTTAGTCAATTAACCTATCACACCTGAAAAGGAAATGAAGACACGCCTGAAAAAGCAAAGTAACACAGCCTCCCTGAAGATTGATGGAGTCATGAAAACGTGTGTTTGGATGAGAAGCTAAACTTGACTGGCATCAGAGCGCCTGCCTTACCAATTTACAAACATTGTTCCAGGAGCCTGGGCTCAAAAGGCAGCAGCAACAGGGCCATCATGCCTTACAATGGAGAGCCACAACAATGGCTTCTCCCTCCCCCCATCAAGGAGAAGATTTGTGCTATGGAGGGAGTTGTTTCCAGTCACATGCAAGAAAAATAAAGTGCCAAAAATACAAGTACCAGAATCCTTAGTCAATTAACCTACCACACCTGAAAAGGAAATGAAGACACGCCTGAAAAAGCAAATTAACACAGCCTCCCTGAAGATTGATGGAGTCATGAAAACGTGCATTTGAAGGAGAAGCTAAACTTGACTGGCAACAGAGCGCCTGCCTTACCAATTTACAAACATTGTTCCAGGAGCCTGGGCTCAAAAGGCAGCAGCAACAGGGCCATCATGCCTTACAATGGAGAGCCACAACCATGGCTTCTCCCTCCCCCCATCAAGGAGAAGATTTGTGCTATGGAGGGAGTAGTTTCCAGTCACATGCAAGAAAAATAAAGTGCCAAAAATACAAGTACCAGAATCCTTAGTCAATTAACCTACCACACCTGAAAAGGAAATGAAGACACGCCTGAAAAAGCAAAGTAACACAGCCTCCCTGAAGATTGATGGAGTCATGAAAACGTGTGTTTGGATGAGAAGCTAAACTTGACTGGCAACAGAGCGCCTGCCTTACCAATTTACAAACATTGTTCCAGGAGCCTGGGCTCAAAAGGCAGCAGCAACAGGGCCATCATGCCTTACAATGGAGAGCCACAACCATGGCTTCTCCCTCCCCCCATCAAGGAGAAGATTTGTGCTATGGAGGGAGTTGTTTCCAGTCACCTGCAAGAAAAATAAAGTGCGAAAAATACAAGTACCAGAATCCTTAGTCAATTAACCTACCACACCTGAAAAGGAAATGAAGACACGCCTGAAAAAGCAAATTAACACAGCCTCCCTGAAGATTGATGGAGTCATGAAAACGTGCATTTGAAGGAGAAGCTAAACTTGACTGGCAACAGAGCGCCTGCCTTACCAATTTACAAACATTGTTCCAGGAGCCTGGGCTCAAAAGGCAGCAGCAACAGGGCCATCATGCCTTACAATGGAGAGCCACAACCATGGCTTCTCCCTCCCCCCATCAAGGAGAAGATTTGTGCTATGGAGGGAGTTGTTTCCAGTCACCTGCAAGAAAAATAAAGTGCGAAAAATACAAGTACCAGAATCCTTAGTCAATTAACCTACCACACCTGAAAAGGAAATGAAGACACGCCTGAAAAAGCAAATTAACACAGCCTCCCTGAAGATTGATGGAGTCATGAAAACGTGCATTTGAAGGAGAAGCTAAACTTGACTGGCAACAGAGCGCCTGCCTTACCAATTTACAAACATTGTTCCAGGAGCCTGGGCTCAAAAGGCAGCAGCAACAGGGCCATCATGCCTTACAATGGAGAGCCACAACCATGGCTTCTCCCTCCCCCCATCAAGGAGAAGATTTGTGCTATGGAGGGAGTTGTTTCCAGTCACATGCAAGAAAAATAAAGTGCCAAAAATACAAGTACCAGAATCCTTAGTCAATTAACCTATCACACCTGAAAAGGAAATGAAGACACGCCTGAAAAAGCAAAGTAACACAGCCTCCCTGAAGATTGATGGAGTCATGAAAACGTGTGTTTGGATGAGAAGCTAAACTTGACTGGCAACAGAGCGCCTGCCTTACCAATTTACAAACATTGTTCCAGGAGCCTGGGCTCAAAAGGCAGCAGCAACAGGGCCATCATGCCTTACAATGGAGAGCCACAACCATGGCTTCTCCCTCCCCCCGTCAAGGAGAATATTTGTGCTATGGAGGGAGTTGTTTCCAGTCACCTGCAAGAAAAATAAAGTGCGAAAAATACAAGTACCAGAATCCTTAGTCAATTAACCTACCACACCTGAAAAGGAAATGAAGACACGCCTGAAAAAGCAAATTAACACAGCCTCCCTGAAGATTGATGGAGTCATGAAAACGTGCATTTGAAGGAGAAGCTAAACTTGACTGGCAACAGAGCGCCTGCCTTACCAATTTACAAACATTGTTCCAGGAGCCTGGGCTCAAAAGGCAGCAGCAACAGGGCCATCATGCCTTACAATGGAGAGCCACAACAATGGCTTCTCCCTCCCCCCATCAAGGAGAAGATTTGTGCTATGGAGGGAGTTGTTTCCAGTCACATGCAAGAAAAATAAAGTGCCAAAAATACAAGTACCAGAATCCTTAGTCAATTAACCTACCACACCTGAAAAGGAAATGAAGACACGCCTGAAAAAGCAAAGTAACACAGCCTCCCTGAAGATTGATGGAGTCATGAAAACGTGTGTTTGGATGAGAAGCTAAACTTGACTGGCAACAGAGCGCCTGCCTTACCAATTTACAAACATTGTTCAAGGAGCCTGGGCTCAAAAGGCAGCAGCAACAGGGCCATCATGCCTTACAATGGAGAGCCACAACCATGGCTTCTCCCTCCCCCCATCAGGGAGAAGATTTGTGCTATGGAGGGAGTTGTTTCCAGTCACATGCAAGAAAAATAAAGTGCCAAAAATACAAGTATCAGAATCCTTAGTCAATTAACCTACCACTCCTGAAAAGGAAATGAAGACACGCCTGAAAAAGCAAAGTAACACAGCCTCCCTGAAGATTGATGGAGTCATGAAAACGTGTGTTTGGATGAGAAGCTAAACTTGACTGGCAACAGAGCGCCTGCCTTACCAATTTACAAACATTGTTCCAGGAGCCTGGGCTCAAAAGGCAGCAGCAACAGGGCCATCATGCCTTACAATGGAGAGCCACAACCATGGCTTCCCCCCTGTCCCCATCAAGGGGAAGATTTGTGCTATGGAGGGAGTTGTTTCCAGTCACCTGCAAGAAAAATAAAGTGCGAAAAATACAAGTACCAGAATCCTTAGTCAATTAACCTACCACACCTGAAAAGGAAATGAAGACACGCCTGAAAAAGCAAATTAACACAGCCTCCCTGAAGATTGATGGAGTCATGAAAACGTGCATTTGAAGGAGAAGCTAAACTTGACTGGCAACAGAGCGCCTGCCTTACCAATTTACAAACATTGTTCCAGGAGCCTGGGCTCAAAAGGCAGCAGCAACAGGGCCATCATGCCTTACAATGGAGAGCCACAACCATGGCTTCTCCCTCCCCCCATCAAGGAGAAGATTTGTGCTATGGAGGGAGTTGTTTCCAGTCACATGCAAGAAAAATAAAGTGCCAAAAATACAAGTACCAGAATCCTTAGTCAATTAACCTATCACACCTGAAAAGGAAATGAAGACACGCCTGAAAAAGCAAAGTAACACAGCCTCCCTGAAGATTGATGGAGTCATGAAAACGTGTGTTTGGATGAGAAGCTAAACTTGACTGGCATCAGAGCGCCTGCCTTACCAATTTACAAACATTGTTCCAGGAGCCTGGGCTCAAAAGGCAGCAGCAACAGGGCCATCATGCCTTACAATGGAGAGCCACAACCATGGCTTCTCCCTCCCCCCGTCAAGGAGAATATTTGTGCTATGGAGGGAGTTGTTTCCAGTCACCTGCAAGAAAAATAAAGTGCGAAAAATACAAGTACCAGAATCCTTAGTCAATTAACCTACCACACCTGAAAAGGAAATGAAGACACGCCTGAAAAAGCAAATTAACACAGCCTCCCTGAAGATTGATGGAGTCATGAAAACGTGCATTTGAAGGAGAAGCTAAACTTGACTGGCAACAGAGCGCCTGCCTTACCAATTTACAAACATTGTTCCAGGAGCCTGGGCTCAAAAGGCAGCAGCAACAGGGCCATCATGCCTTACAATGGAGAGCCACAACAATGGCTTCTCCCTCCCCCCATCAAGGAGAAGATTTGTGCTATGGAGGGAGTTGTTTCCAGTCACATGCAAGAAAAATAAAGTGCCAAAAATACAAGTACCAGAATCCTTAGTCAATTAACCTACCACACCTGAAAAGGAAATGAAGACACGCCTGAAAAAGCAAAGTAACACAGCCTCCCTGAAGATTGATGGAGTCATGAAAACGTGTGTTTGGATGAGAAGCTAAACTTGACTGGCAACAGAGCGCCTGCCTTACCAATTTACAAACATTGTTCCAGGAGCCTGGGCTCAAAAGGCAGCAGCAACAGGGCCATCATGCCTTACAATGGAGAGCCACAACCATGGCTTCTCCCTCCCCCCATCAGGGAGAAGATTTGTGCTATGGAGGGAGTTGTTTCCAGTCACATGCAAGAAAAATAAAGTGCCAAAAATACAAGTATCAGAATCCTTAGTCAATTAACCTGCCACACCTGTAAAGAAAATGAAGACATGCCAGAAAAAGCAAAGTAACACAGCCTCCCTGAAGATTGATGGAGTCATGAAAACGTGTGTTTGGATGAGAAGCTAAACTTGACTGGCAACAGAGCGCCTGCCTTACCAATTTATAAACATTCATGTATATATGCATACATGCATTAATACACACAATTGTACAGTACACAAGAAAACACATATTAAAAATAGCTTTTTTTGTTTCTCTCCTACTCCATGTGCCGCTGCCATCTCTGCTGTGCAACAGTACTCTGGCTCCCATGCTCCCTGCAAACAGGAACCAGGAAGCAGAGAGAGCTTCCTAGTTCCTAACATGTGCATTGGAGCTGCAGCGTCTCCATTGTACCAGTCAAGGAGACCTAAATGTGCAGGGACGTACAGGAGTGCCCCCTATGCAGTTGCCCACCCTTCATTTCCCGTTGGTTATGCACCACTTGGAAAGCAAAACGCCTCGGCCGTGCATGGTCCATTCTGTACGCGTTCTGGCTCTTCTTCAGTGAGCCGCCATTTACAGATTTTGAAATCCTAAAAGTGGTTTAAATGTGAAATTTTGCACCACCAGTTCACTTGTGTTTGAAGGGGGTTTAGGGACTAGCATAATAAAACTCAGTAATGTCACTCAAACCTAGCGTCAGTGCATACTATGTCTAAAAAGAATTAACTTCCAAGTATCATGCACTCCTTCCCATTGGCTTCTAATATACAGAAATCGAATACATATATCATTCAGACATAGCATTATTATATTTGCTTCTGCTAACATTTCAGTTGTGTTTGAGGTCATGGTTCATCAGATCTTGTGTTTCTTTTGAAAAGAGTTTTTATATTTCATCTTGAGTTACAAGAATCAGTTTAGCCTAATTCCCATCAATGTACAATTCTTGAGTTAAATCAGTTTTTGGACTGCCTGTCCATCAATATACATAAATAAGTGTATATTCTTGAGTTGTTTGCCAACACGTGTTTCGCCCAAACAGCGCTTTCACTGGGCTACAGCAGTTACTTTGTAAGTGGTTACCTGTCTGGATATTCCAGTATTTCTATATGGTCATTTTCTCTCCAATGCTCTTGATAATATTTGTATTGTTCTCCATTTATAATCCTTACGGCTTGTGAGCGGGTGATCATTTAGGTGATGAGTCTAATCTCAATAGATTTGATAGTCCCCATTCTGGTTGTTCTTGTTTCTGTTTGTTTAATTATTCTTGTGGGAGTGAAATTCTCCATAATTCCATTCTATATTAGTGTTAGCGTGCCGTGTTTACAGATTTTGGGCGGCCCTTGCCCGTACAGGCCCTACCTTGTGTATGCCCCCGCGTATGCCCACCGACCCCTTTTAATTCACTCGTTTACCCATGGTTGTGTAGTGTTTGTACGTATGTTAACGCTCTATATCCACCTTTCCTATTTTGGATCATAGCTGTCTCTCTAGCAGAGGAACAACTATTGTTATGGATAGGGGTAGATGGTACATATGTATAAATACACATGGCCCTTAGTAATGCACATTCTGTGTGCGCCTTTGTTGCAATTGGTTGCCCTTGCTGTCAATTTAAAGGAAAGAATCCCATATGTCCTAGGTTTAACAGAATAGTGTTTGTTTTCACTTGGAATGGTGCAACTTTATTGTTGGCCTGGCAGGACATTGGTTGGGGCATTTGAGGCAGTACTTGTCATACGTCAGCCAAACATGATTGGGTTGGCCACTGTTTGTTTAAAAATGTATCTTGCCATCTGTCTTCATGGCAGATCACTGTGCCATCACACATATAAACATAGAGATAAGAAAATAATTTTCAAGGATTCAATACTTATTCATTTCGGCATTTCCGCCATAAAAGCTCATATACAAATAAAATACAACATCATAAAACATCTCAGCAAAACAAATTAAAATGCAAAACATACACAGCACAGTTAAAAATCACAATATTGTAAAAACCTATACAAATTGCATCACATAATGTTCGCTCAAAAATCTTAGTTATAATAGTATAACCAGTGGTACCATACTATCAGCATCCCATTTACTATGCTGCATCTCCTGGTTTAGAGTATGGCCTACTAACCTAGTACAATGATCACTGAATCTAAGCAAAGTGCCAGTGGATATAAGAGCAATGTATCAACAGAATATGTGTAATGAGAGCACACAGTCTGCGGCTCGTTTACTCCTCTACCATTCCATGGGTGTCACTAACCGCTCTCACAAAAGCACTACAGTCACTGGGCACGCTAGTAAATTATACAAACCAAGTGCTAGTGCAAACGTGCAAGGTTAATAACAAGGCACTTAAGAACCGCCCCAAGTCCCTTTAAGATGCCCAAAAGCAGGACGAATCAACAATCTGTGGTTTATCTAAATTTGGCCAATCTCCGCTTCCATGCTATGCTAAGGTATTACACCCAGAAGCTACTGCTACACTATCCTGCGACTGACGACACAATAGAGTAGCTTGAGGTGTTGTGCAGATATATCTGGAAAAAAAATGGTTTCAAATACCTCTTCCTGACACCAGAATACTCAGGACAAATTAACATGAAATGAAGAATACTCTTAGGCAGGTTACCACAGAATGGGACGGCATCTGTTTCATTACTGCTCCATTGCCTCAATCGCCTTACCGGAAGAATACCTAATCTCAATTTAATATACAACACTCTCATGAATTTGGGACTTACTTGATCTAGGTACTCCTCATAGCCAAGTGCTTGTTTACATTCCCAATAATTTCTCAGGCTGGGGATTTGGCCAACCAAGCTCATAACATCGGCCTCTGCCTTTTCCTTAAGTGCTCTTTTAGGTTCATACTTTGTTGTGTTACTCATTAACTAGGGAAAATAAACTTTATTGCTTGTTCAAATGGACAGCAACTGTGCAGACTGGTGTCTCCCATTACAGTTGCTATCTTCTCAAGTGCTGTATGCCAAAACCGCTCTCCCTCTCAACTTTACACCCTCTCCAGCATGTCATGCTCTGAGCAAATTTGGGCACAGAAGACCCTTCTGTCAAATGATGACAATGTTAATCCATAATGAAGTCTTCATATTTAGTGGACTGCCTCCTTTGTCCCTGTGTTGTTGGATTGCACTTCTCTGACATGTTCGGTCGTTCCCTTGGCGCGTGCGTTTCATTGTTGGGTGACATGTCCTCTGTCACTACCTCTGCTTCATCTTGTGCTTTTTCCTTTTGGGCTCCTCCATCAGGCTGCATGATTGTTCTCCTAGAGTTTCATGTTTCAAAGGTGGCCTGCCCTATCTGGTGGACAGACACTCTTTATCCACTCCATGTTTTCCCTTCCATGGCTATGATGTAACTCTCTTGTTCCTTCGTTATCTGTTTGTGGGTGTTAGGGAGATTTGTCAGTTTTATGCTTAATCCCCTCGCCAAGTGAGACCCCGAGCACTTTTTGCTGGACTTCTGGACCCTTTTCCTGTTCTTCTGAATGAGGGGAGCCTTTTTACCCTCATTCATTCTTATATGCCCCTACCATGGGAACTCTGTTCTTCATGTTTTATGTTATTTTATGGAGTCTTGCTTTCCTCCATTTCTCTTAAAGGCATCTGTGTTACACTTTTGCAGCCCAGAGCACCCTACGTGCAGTGTTGCCGGGAACCCTTTGGGTTCTCCTTTTTATATTCTTTCATTTTCCTTAAGAACTACTGTCTTTAAGGAAAGAGAGATACTTCGTATCCTTCCTAAAACTTTAACTTGTGAGAGATTAGCACATTCCACCTTATGTGGAGTGCTAAGGGGATACTTAGTATCCCCCTTCTTTCTGCCCCTGCGACTTTTTGATCAACAGTGACAACCCTATACTTATGGCTGGTGACAGTGAATGTGTTCTACCAACCTTTGTGCTATTTATTACCACAGACTGTATTCACAGCCTCAGTTATGCACAAAAGGGTCACCTATGTTCTAACATGGCGGCTCTTTTTTTTCGCCATTTCTTGTGTGTTGTCCTTTGTTAGCCCTTCTGCTGTCATTCTGGGAGGGGGGGGTTCTGAATGAGAGTTTTGCCTTTTGCGGGGACCCTTTTTGTGGCCCGACTAGGCTTCAGTGTGTCTGTGAGGACAACTCGCCTGTCCTTTGTCTGCTGATGTGCCTGAATGGAAAGCCTCTAATACATAAAAGAAAAGTAAACCAAAGCACAAATCAACACTAATTACAAATAACAACCAAAGAGGAAATGAACAGACAAAGGTTTTTTTAAATGGAAGAACAACTTTGAGATTACAAACCTGGAAAGGGAGGAATTGAAAATCTGATGTTTTTAGGGGGAACGGGGGAAAGTGGAAGCTTAACAAGAATTGTGTTCGTTTTTAAGGGAAAGTAAAGGTAATGAGAGATGGTCGTTTAAAGGAGCCATTGGAAAATGGTGAAAAGCACACAAAAAGTGTAAAATACATACAGAAAATGCACAATGGGATATAAAAGTACACCTCGCAGCTCCACCTAACAAAACTCTTAAACTACTGCAAAAGAGTAAAAAAAAAACACCTCCACATCACCCCTTAAAGGTTTTAGGGGACTGTAGATCTCTTTTGGGGAATTCAGGCATGATTAGTAACTACATAGTAAGTGCATGAAAAACTGACGCAAGAAGCATGCACTCTGTGTCACCAGCAGAATATGGATCCAGTCAACAAAAGTCAGTTGTAGTAGTAATACCAAGCTTTGACCGCATGTGACCTTTTTGCTCATGCTGCTAACTGGCCAATAACAAACAAAAACATATTTTAAAAAACTTGACTCTCTCCCTTGTAGTCCAATATGCATGCAGTCCTAAATTATTGCTACTTTCCAAAACAAAATTCATCGTGCCTCCATCCATTTTGTACACGCATGTGAGTGCCATCCCACACATCATCAGACTGGCCATAGTACATGAAGCACCCAGAATGGGACACCTGCCTCATGCACACCTCCAACGCTAGCCACCAGCCACTGAACATCCTAACATCTTTCTCTCCAAGCTGCAAAATGATAACTTACATTCATGTAACGCATCTGACCCAGCCTCATTTCCCACACACCTGTTGCTGACGCCACCACAGCAATCATTATCCACTAGATGTTGCCACACTGAGTCAACACAGCAGTGCCCCAATGAACCACCAGGGATCTTTGTGGGAACTCACTTATTGCAGGATTTTCACTTGAGAATGTCACATACACTCCCAACCTGCTCACATATCAATATCAGTGCCCATCCTCCAAGTCCTCAAAGAGATATGGTTCAAAATGTCTTTAACATGTGCCAACATAGGCCCCCCTCCACAATTTGAGAGCATGAATTAATATTAGGATGAGAGAAAAAGTGGTGGGGCAGCCATTTGTTTGGAGACCACAATGCATAGGAAGTCCAAGAGTCGATCTATGCCTTGTGCGAAAACCTCATAGGAAATTGCCCTACAACTCCAACCAATAAGTATGTTTCTTTATGTACCAAACACCTAGAAAGTCACAGTTCCTTCTCAGCTGACTTGTTTTACCTTTCCCAACATTATTATGAATTATGAATTCATCTAGATCTAAATGGAATCCTAGCTTCTTAAAAGATAGTAACCCTGTTGAAACTCTGGGATCCTATCAAACCACAATGCCATATACGCACTCACCTGCATCACCCAATTGGTCTTATACCTGCAGGCAATCAGCCACTGAATACCTTCCAATCAGGGTTAAACATCATTAAACATTAGAGGAGAGCTTCTTTCTATTGGAGAGTGAGGTCACACCCAGGTTCTCATACTATTTGAGTGTTCTGAAGGCTTTGACACCATTGATCACTGTCCGATACACAAGCCCACTAAGTATCGGAAATTTGCTAGACAACATTAGCCTGGTGCACATCTTTCTTAAAGGACCACGCAAATTAAGTTATACGTTGACCCTTGGACTGTTACAACCAACGCACCAGTCCCAACTGCTTTGTAACTCAGTGAACAGTCCTCTCACCGATTCCCTTCAATGTTTCTATGGCCTCCAGGCCTTAAATCTTTCCATTACGTAACATTGACTTATACCAGGCTGTAACCATGATACTCAGCTCCATGTGGATTTATGAAAGGGCATTGAGTGACCACCACCAAAAAGCAACATGGGTAAAACATGTCCAACACTAGATACATCAAAACTGTCTTCAACTAAACTGATCCAAAACCGAGACTCTACTCTTAGTCCCTTTGGCACTCCCACCTCTCTGCTTTGACTGACAGGCCTCGCTGCATGATTCCACCAGGCCAGTCCAGAAAGGATGAAACTTGGTTTTCTTGTTTCATCCCCAACTTTATTTTGAATCACATCTCAACACAGTCCCTAACATGCATTTGATCAACTCCATCCTCTTGATTTGATCGCTTCTTTACTGCAGTTAGACCATTCAACCACTTCCAATTATAATTGGTTATTTATTACGCGCCCAATACCCAGAGGATTCTAAGCAGGGACTCAGGGCGATCCCTGTGTTGCTCTGCGTCGTCTTGCTTCCAAGAGGAGCGTGCTGCCCCCGAGCTATCCTCCCAAGACAATGGCTTATCTAGACTATTTATACTGTTTTGGATACAGTTATCGGTCTATGTGCATGTTTACAATCAGAAAAAGACAGGATTTTAAGGAGAATACGCCAATAAATGCTGAAAGAAGTTCTTGAAAGGAGTATCCAAAGATATTATGACTGAACTCTTCACAGAATGAATGAATGATTATCTCTTCCCAGAAATAATGGTGTACATGTGATGATACAGCATTATATAGCAAGATATATTAAAAAATATGTATGATATGTGATATGATATGGCATTTATAACGCACCTATACACAAGTGTTTCAAGGTCGACGAGGCAAGGGAGGGGGAACAGAGGGAAAACAGACAGCAATCTTACTAGGCCAGGTGTCATTCAGATCGCACGAGTGCAACGGAAGGGGGGAAAAAGGAAAAGTGCGGGGGGAAAGGGGAGGGGAAAGTGCATTTCATGGGATAATAAATAAACAAGATAAACAAAAGAATGGCCAGCATGTGGCAAGTGCAGGGTGAGTGCAGACTTAAGTTCAGGTGAGGGGACTGTAGGGATACAGACAACAGTCCCCAGGTGCAGGGGTTGCCTGGGAGGCAGTGCAGGCGTGCAACTGGCAGGGCTTGGGCCGGAGATCAGAAGGGTGGCCAGGTAACCAGTGCAGTCTCAGTATCAGCCAGGAATTCAGCAGGGGAGAGGGGGAGAGAAAGCAGAAACCAAGAGGAAGGTCTTGAGGTGCTTCCGGAACCGTAGGTGGTTCTCCTCAAGTTTCGGGGAGACAGGGAGGATGTTCCAGAGGGAGGCCCCACCCGAATAAAGAGATCTACCACCAACTCGTTGCTTGAAAAAGCGACTGACCCCGAGGGAGTTGGAGGCGAATGAGCGAAGAGCTCGAGAAGGAAGATATTTAGGAAGAGCAAGTTGAAGGTATTGAGGCCCCAGGTCCTTGATCATAAATATGTGGGCGTAAAAGACTACTATGGATATAAGAAACCAATGTCTTGCAACATATATACATTGCCAAACAAACTTGTGGAAGTTATTAAACACTTACGTGAGTAATATAATGTGAATGGGGCTTAGACATGGGTTTTCTGTTTCCAGAAGCCACCTGCTTATTAACTGGGACCCTTTTACCCCTAGGGCAAACACTGGGGAAATCTCACATCCCTTAACTTTTTTTTGCTTTAACGGTATTTGGTGAGCAGTTTTTAGATCCAGTGAAGGTAATGTTTCTTCAAAGCACTTTCTAAATGGTTAAGAAGTATTCCACAGGATTACTTAATTATTCTAATAGCGCACTTTATTAATTTAAACACAATTCCTGAAAAGGGATCAAATTCTGGTTTATCACAATTGGCAGTACAATCGTCACAATTGACACAATACTTGTTGTTTTCTCAGATGTAAAGTGTTATGAATTCCGTGCAGTCTGAGGAACACATTATGGGGTGGATCCTGGTACTCATGTATATTATTCATATTTATTCATGTAGCGTGCCAAACCCTTAGGTATCTGGGCGCATTTCTTGAAGTTACATGCTTTAGAGGTTTACAATGCAGTTGAGACAGAGTAAGAATAAAGGACACGAATACATGAAGTAAAGTGCATCACAAATACGTACATAGAAGAACGTAGTTAGCGATTTTATTAGGTTTACCCCAAACCGTTATGTTGCTCCCCTTGGAGTGCTTGTTTGGTGTGGCCGTGGATATCTACAGGCTGATAATTGATCATAGGTACTTCCAGACGGTTATTCACGCCGATACGTACTTGCATGCCAGAGGAAGAATCCATAATTTAAACATGTCTTAAATTGTGAACACTTCTTCTGGTGTGCCGGTTCTCACCTGTGAGCATAATCTTCTCAAGGTAATTCAAGACAAGGTGTAGGCTGAGTAGCTCACTACACCCAACACTAAATGCTGCTTGGAAACCTTTAAATGTTCTTAAAAGGGCTGCACTGATGAGGCATTTTAGCACTGTAATATTTATTAAGCTTGGCCACTTCAATGCATTTCTACATAAGGATTGATAAACCATAGTCTGAAGAGACTCATGATCCAGTCCCTTCCTACCAGCAATCGGGTCCTTCCTTCATAATCTCCAAATGTACGCAGTGCATACATGGTCGAAGTTTACATTCAGAAGGTAATTGCCTGCTGAAGGTTCCGCCATTTTGTAGGACCATTATGGATGGCTCGTCTCCTTTTTCCTGTGCTTCCATATTTTGCAACTTTGTACCTCTCCATATTTGGGACAGGGTTCACCACCTCAGTTAAGTAGATGAGTTGTAAAAACCCTGCCCTTTTTTAATGATATTCTAAAGAGATTGCTCCTCTCCCACAATTTCTGAACATTACTCACAGCACAAAGAGACTGTCTTGGTATGTTTGCATATAATACCATAGCATAACAAAGCAGAACCTACCATTAGATCATAACACAACAGTCCACATCCTAGTATTGACAAAGATGTCATAAAATACCACAACACAGTATAACCTAGCATATGATAATACAATGCAACTTACATACTGACTGACACTTGGATCATTGATTTGCATATATATATTTTTTAAACTTTTATTTATTGGCAGAAGGTTATGACAGGTACAGCACAGATTGCGCAGAGAGAAACAAACATCGTAGTATCACACATAGGCCTTACAACACAGTCTGTTCAAACTTCACAAACAGGGGACGGGGTGGGGGTGGATGGCACAGGGGGGGTTCGAATGTTCAGTTCCTCTGGTAAATTGGGGGGCTTGGTGGGGGGGTTGAGCTCCATTCCACCCCGTCCTTGCTATTCAGGTAACTGCAGAATTGCATTTTTATGTTTGAGGGGAGATGCGTTGTTCAGTAATTTGGTTATTTTGAAGGTATAAGGATTCCTGCATTGTCATGGCTTTCGACACGTGTTGCCATCACTGACTAACTTCTGAAATTCGTCCATTCTTCCACTTTTACTCTGTCTGGGATAGGATAGTAAGAGATCCAAGTCTACACTTGTAGAAGGTAGGGTAGTTACTTCAATGATATGTATGAGCAATAGAGTAGCAGTAATTCTTTACGGCGACATCGCTCTCACTGTGCAGGAGCTAATAGCTTCAATCTGGAAGACCTCAAACACAAGGCCCAAACATGCCCTAATCCAACCTTTGGATTGATTATCTCAGTTAGGAGACCACTTGGAGATATATCGCTCATTGAATAAATATCCACTAACCAAGTGATGAATGCTGTGGCCTGAATTTAATATTATATGAGCATGTACCCCTCTTTCGAATTAAAGGCATGGCCGACACTGGTACTCTGATCTGGACTGGAGGCATTTACTCCAGAGGCACATATGTGCTTTGAGTGGTTGATTGACTTTTTCTTCATCATGTGGTGTCCAGTGTAGCCCTGTGAGTGACACATGTGTCACATGTCGGCATTGGCACTGTCTGTTTTCTGGTTGTTACTCAGTATCAATAAACGAACACTTTTTGTTCACCTTTACTGAGCCACAATCAATTGTTCCACACATGAGCACATCTAAAACATTCTGGTTACCAACCCACTGGTTTAGGTTTATTATGCATATAAGCGTCAGATAGAAGGGTCAATTGTAGCCTCTGCACGAACAGTAGGCGTTCACTTATTTGTTAGTAGCAATGGCTTCTGTGTGAACATTACAGAGCATTCCAGGTGTAAAGGAGGGGAGGCATTAAGGGGAATACGATGTGGTGAGGTACGTGCTATGGTTCCCAGCTGCAGTTAACCCCACAGTCCAGCGGTGTTCTCCTCCAAGCGGGATCCAGAGTGCGCCCCTCAACATGCTTACTTTTGAAAGAAAACGTGAATTGAACCTGGGACTGCAGAGGGGCTGCACCCAGGCTATTCTTGCCTGACTGAGGGCTGCCACACAGTTTGTAATCCCCCACAACCCCACCACCCCCCACTAAGGGCAAAGATTGATTAAAGAGGGAGAGTTGTATCCTGGCTGTCTCTAAACTACAGTAACCAGAATTTCTTACTTTAATATCCCAGTAATTACTTAAGATTCAACGTTGTACACCTGAGCCAGATCTGCTCTCCTGATGATTTCTGAGGCATGGGTGTCTGCTTGGAGGAGAACATCGCTGGACTGTGGGGCTGACTGCAGCTGGGATCTAGATTAGACAGACAGAGACTGAGAACATCCTTGTCTATTGCCCAGAGACAGCCTCAGACTCTCTGGGGGATCTGCATTAACCTTGATCCTGGTTTGGAGATCTGAAAGTTGCCATAATTAATTTTGTGATTTTTCTTCCATAGAAGAATACGGATACGTCTTCCTAATAAAGCTCCAGTCTTTTCTGTCAAAAGCCTTATGCACATCTAATGCCATCAAAGCAAATGCATCCTCTACGTGCTTCCCCAATTCTCTGATGCAACCCTTTTAATATTGTCATGGATACGACTCCCTTTCGTGAATCCACTCTAAATGGGTTCCATGAAATAGAGAATGATAGGGGCCGGCCTATGCAATATGATCTTTGAAAATATCTTGACATCAGCATTCAGTAAAGCTATTGGTCTGTAAGCATCCCTCAAAAATTTATCTTTTCCAGGGTTTATTAGCATGGGATTACAAAATCTGTCAGAAACCCAGCCCAGTTTTAAAAAATAAATTGCACATTTTGGTGAGAGAACTACTGAAACGTTAAGGAATTTCTTGCAAGATAGGAAAGAGACTCAATGTGGGACAGAAGCATTATTTGAGGGTGGATCCCTGATAGCTCTACCAATTTACCTCTTTATTGATATATTACTCAAATACTGTGAAGTCACCTGCAGTCAGTTTGGGTAGATGTAAATCCTTGAAATATTTTAATCTTTAATGAACTCACGCACTGCCTCATTTGTGTATAAGGAGTACCTCTAAATGTGTTGTGCCTGAACCATCTTTCAGGACCAACATACCTCTTGCACTTGCCACAGGTGGCACAAGAATAACTCTAAATCACAGAGATGGTTCAAGGGTTTTTATTTTTCTCTTTGTGGGGCCTTCGGCCAACCCTCTCGCTCTCATCTTGTTATGACCCTCCTCCCTAACGGAGGCATCCGTATGCCCCAGTTAGTACTACTGAATGTTGACCCCTAGTGTCTAAATACTGGTTTGTGTGAGGGATGGTGAGCTTAATGTTGGCTATTTAAAGTTCCTCAGGTACTTTCTAACTGTCACTACTCTATTCAGTTGTTAGTGATCTAATAGGATTTGGGATGGTGCCTGACAAATACTGTGTTTGATTCAGGTTTCTTCTAACACACAACAGGGTTCAGTCTCCTGTGGCCTGCGCTCACTGTGAATCGTAGTCAATTAACGCTTTTTGTTATTTGCATCCAATGTTATGGCTGTCAATGATCAGTTTGGTCTCTCCAAATGGTATAATATGATTTGATTATCATTTGCATTTCTTCCCTGTAGGAATATAAATACAGCGTATCACACAACTGAGTCTTCCTATTCCCCTAGGCCCCTTCTCGTCCCATGTGATTCTCCCGCAGAACACAGCCCCCAAGGTCAGGATCAGAAAGTGTCTGCCTTTCCCTGGCCACTTGTGAGAGACTTTAGGTAGGGGCTTTGTGAGGACTCTGTGGGTTTCAACACATACCCTTCCCCTAAAGACCTGACCTCCTGGTCCAGGCTCCTTTTCTCCTTCTCCACCATTAGCCTAACCCACCATTCATAGTGGTTCCACACGCTTTCCAGTCCCAGACTGGGTACTATGAAAATGTTTCTTCTATCACCCAAGAATTTTGAGGAGAATATGAATAATGCATTTTCTCAGTTTGTTGGTCAGAATTTTTTATTGATTTCAGTTTTATTTGTGCCACTTAAAAAACCCACTAATCAAAATGATGAATTGCACTGCCTAAGACGGGGTAGGAAGATTGGGTATTACTGCCACTAATACCGACATGGGATTCCCCAAAATAGTAATATTAAGTAAAGTTAAGCAGTGCCCTGCTACGTGTCCATGAACACAACCTATAGTCTTTTCTCCTAGGTTTTCCCAATGTGCTGGAATAACATCTGCTTGTCCTGCAGAACCTCGAATCCCTGTATCTAACTGTCCCCTGATTATTTTCCCTTGCAGTACTACAGAGACACGATGCATGTTGTTTTCTTCAGTACAACACATTACATCAGGGCTACCTTTAGATTCAGTTTGGGAGGAATGTGTGGGTATCGTATTGTCATCAGAAAATTCACAGTTTTCTTCATCCCACTCATTCCTCAAGGTGGATGGAAGTTGGGATGTATTTCGATAGACAGGATGTGTATTTAAACTTGAAGATGAAACTTTATAATAATCAGTAGTTGACATTTATTTAGGGTTAACTGGTAGAGATCCTTGATGTGGTTCATTTTATCACAACAGTACTGCTTAGATACAATATTTATATTAAGAATCTGGTCAGCCTCTGAACTCCATGAATCATCGGATGGTTCTTTCCAATGGGATCAAGGTTGGGAGCAAAACATCCATCCTTTTTAAGTGGATCCTTTTCAAAACAATGCAACCTGTTTTCCCTCCCTTCTTCCTTTTTGATAAACCCACAGATAGTTTCATTAGTTCCGCACCTAGAGGGAAGTGATCTTGACTGCTGATGCAGATTTTAAGCTCTTCATCTTTTCTCGTTTCCAAGATTCCCAAGCAACATCATATATCAGCGTCCAACTCTATCTCCTCTATATATTCCACAGGGATTTGTTGTTAGATTGAGAGGTATGACTATAGTTTGGGGGAATACTTTAAATCTGGTTCCCTGATCAAGCATAATGTAGGCAGATATATATACTGGACATTCTCCTTCTAATAATAGGGAAAACAGCATCTTATCCTTCCCAGGAACTCTGGGGAAAGTATATATGGCATATATTCCCTTATACTGGCTGTCTGATTGGAGTAATAGCTTGTCCTGAGAGTTTATAAAAATGTAGCCCCACATTAATTTTAAGAGGCCACTGAGTACAAAGGATTTCTCTTATTCTCCCGGTCCCTTTGATGGAAAGAGGACAAGAATTAATTTCCTCCCCGTTAAGGGAGATATTAGAACCAGGAGGTATATGCTTTATAAAGAGGGGGGTTGGCTGTACCAATCTTCTTATGACTCAATCTCTGTTTGATCAGATCCCCTGTTTGAATCAACGTGATTCCAATCCCACTACTGACAGCATATGTGAGGGATCAGAAATGTGAGGCGGACAACTTTGTGAAGGTTTTTTCAAAATATGCCATTTTATTAACTCAAAAGGTTGGATAAACACCTCACTGTCCTTGCCCTGATGAGGATTTCCATGTATAAAATAAACTAAAGGAAATACTCTAACAAAAGGTTTCTGTCCCTCACACGTGTATATATACAATGATATGATATGGCATTTATAACGCGCCTATATACAAGTGTTTCAAGGCCCAACGAGGCAAGGGAGGGGGACCAATCTGAAGACAGAAAACACAAAAAGGTAAGGTATGGCATTTCAAAAGCATCACATAAAATAGTTAAATTCACAATATGATAACTGTCTCTCCTTATATTCTGGGTGAATTTCCCTTCCCCAGATTCGAGAAGGATGCGGTTCAACAGTGTCAAAATAATAGGGAAAACCTGTCTTGTAGCAAAGTTCCAACACAGATCTTTGTGATTCCAACTTGAGAAAATGGTTTCCAACACTTCAGAATTGTTCAACCGAGGTTCTTTCTCTTCCACTTGTAATAGTAAGGACCTTCTTTGCTTAAACCAAGAACACTTCCTTAGTTCATCAACATACATTGTCTTTGTCAGCGTTGTCCTACTACAACATATTTGTTTAGAAACACTTATATACTTCTACAGCACGTTATATAACACTTTCTTCAGCAATGAAAGTTTGTCAGGATGATTCGTTAACACCACTTCATAACATTTCATCAACTTCCACCTGGATTACTTCCATGCCAGGCCTTCTACTTCAATTACACCTGGTTTACTCCCATGCCAGGCCTACTACTTCCAGGTTCTCTGTTTTGTTTGGGTATACTGCCCTGCCTGAACAGCATAAAGTGTTATTACAATCTCTGATCTGGTACACTCCCAAGCCAGGTCAGCAAATTACAAACAACAAGTGCCTCTGTGGTTGAGATCAGCTTACAACAACTTCACAGTTTCTCTTGCTTTACAAAACCAGGTTTTAAGCAACTCTTCAGGGAAGACAAGATTCATATTGGTCTTCTTTATTATACTGTTGTGCCCTCCAAAGCCTCTGCAAGTTATGTTCTTCTCCTTCTGAATAACCTTTACCAGAAGGGCCTCCTTCTTGCCACTTTGGTTTCTCCACTTCTTCATCAACCAAACACTGATATGGTTTTATTCTGCTTCTTCTTGGCTTTGGTAATGTGCGTTTATACCAGCTTCTGTTATGCACTTCTTTAAAGATGGGCAATAAGCTTTACACACTCTGGGACTTTCATTTGCCCAATTCTGACTTTGACAATGTTTGGTGGTTTTGAATTGCCTTGCTTTAAATTTCTTTTGGCTTGGCTTTTGATAGTTTGCATTGGGTTCTGAAATGATTGCCCCTCCGTGTTGTTGGGTTTTAAATAAACGTGCATGCTTAAGGTTACAGTCAATTGATCTTACAAAATAATGTTTTCTCCACTTTCTGTCAGTTTGGTATTCAAAATGGCCTTCTTTCAGATTTCCCACTCTATTGGCCTATGTTTACGCCATGGTGGTTGGCGGACTTACCGCCCCATTCCGACCTTGGCGGGGCGGTAAGTCCCCAATCCCCATTTACCCTTCCCCATTCCCATTTTTGCCCCATAGGGCACATTATTCAAGTGTTCAGAAGGACTCACTTGAATAGTGTGCTAACTGGAACATTGAATAAACTTAAAAAGCATGTTAAATGGGCCAATGAAGGCACCTGTAAAAGTCTGCCAGGTTTCACTGTAGGAAAATGCCTTATGGAGGGAAAGGACCTCCTAGCTCTTGTCCTACCAATTCTCTGTAGTTATTTTTAATCTTTTCTGCCATGGGGGTCCAGTCAACACCCTTGGGATACCCTTATGGCATGGATGGGTGGGGGTACACCCTTGTACCTGTTATGTGTGTTTTTGGGCACCTGTGTGTTGAGCATGGGCTGGTGGCAACTACATGCTGACTTGGCAGTGGCCCTGAGTGTCCTCCATTTTTGGGATACCCAGGCCCTGCTATAGGAATCAATGGATTCCCACTCAAAGGCAAGATGGCCACTGTGGCCACTTGGTTTATATTGACTTTTACCTAGTTTCCCAAAGTTCTGGGAAGCCCTGTCTCTGTCCCTTCCTCCTGAATGGCTGTTGGGTAGAAACACCATACATGTCTCTATTGTTCCCTTTCCCCATGACTGGCTGCTGGGTGGAAATTCCATGCATGGCTCAGGGGCTGCCTCCTGCCAGACTGACTGGAGCTTTCCCAGGTGTTGTGTGTTGTGACTACAACCAGGGGGTCGGACATGTGTCTGGTTTATGTGTGTGTGACACAATAAATGAGACATCCCTGACTTAAGCTGACATTAATGCAGTGAAGTATGCCTAAAGGCTGGGTACTTGCCCCAATCCACATTTTTTGTTATGGGTGTCTGGGTGGAGTAAACAGCTTGAATGCCTGTGAGCATGATTGGCTGGCTGCCTGCATGAATGCCCTTCTGTGTGATTGGCCTGAGTGAATGGGGAACATCTGTGTATATCTGGGGACATCTCACTTACCAATTTGTTAATTAGCTGAAGTTGAAGCTGAAGCAAGAAGAAGCTGTTCTTTGAAGCCCAGCTGGTGGAGAGGTCTGCTGCTGCAATTTCTTCAAGTAGTCTGAAAGCTGTCATGTCTCCCAAGGACTGATCCAGAGAAGACCTGCAACGGAGACCTCTCCCCGAGCTACGAGGGACCATTGTGCAAAGCTGCTGCTCTTCACCAAAGTATCCTGGAAGCAAGTTCTGTGTGCCTGCCGTCCGGAGAAGGGGTCTTTGAAGTCCAGAAGAGGAGTTCCAGACATTCTGCGAATAAGTATTAGAAGTACAAAGTGTTATTACTTATCTATGTATATATTTGGTAGAGGTAGCAAACTTTATTACTTAACATACCTAACACAGTGTGTGGACATTCCTTTGTGGGGGCTTTGGGGCAACACTGTACTTAAGAACCTGCCTGTATCACGTCCTGAAAGCTTAAGCCTGGCTGCTCGTCCACTGTTACCAAATTGAGAGCATTGCTGGGGTGTTCTGTGCCTTTGCCTGACGAAATGTGGACCGCTTTGCAACTTCTACAAACAGGAATCTTCCTCTTTATGCATCCAGGGATGGCCTCAGAGCGTCCTCCCTGGGAGACACCCTTGAGATCTTGTGGCACAATGTGAGGGCTTATGCTTTTCCTCCATTGCCTCTGATTCATCTGTCACTCTGCAAGCTCAGGAGTGCATCGAATTGCACGCTTCTGTTCATAGTTCCTTGGTGGCCAGCCAGATTCTGTTTTTTAGAACTTCAGCATCTGTCGATTCTTCCTCCGATTAGATTGCCGCTGATTCCTGGCCTTCTTCACCCGAGCGATCAGGAGCTGTGGCACCCATCCCCACAATCATTCAGCTTGGCGGCCTGCTTCCTGAGTTCAGATCTTAAGCGCAGTTGAATCTGTCCGAGGACAATATGCGCATTATCCAAGCTGCCAGGAAACCTTCTACGAAGGCTCAATATAGGAGCAAATGGCTCTGGTTTTTCCACTGGTGCTTAGCAAGGCATCTCCACCCCAGACACGCTACGGTTGACACTGTTCTATCCTTTGTGTCTCACCTTGCAGCCTCTGGCATTCATATTCTGTGTTGCAGAACTTTTTTTATATACCATTGCGGTCTACCTGTCCACAGATAGCTGTTCCTTCTCATTGACTAATCCAGACATCAAAAGGCATTTTGCTAGACTCATCCATCTTTTCCCGCCAGTACGCACTCCTCATCCCAAATGGGATTTCAATGTGGTCCACATTGCTTTATGCCATAAGCCGTTTGAACCCATGGCCACTACTGATCTTAAGTACCTTTCTTGGAAGGTTGCTTTTCTGATTGCCATTACATCGGTGAGGAGAGTAAGCTAACTCCAAGCTCTTTCTGTGGAACATCCATTCCTCACTTTCCACAAGGTTAAAGTTGTGCTTCACACTCATTCTTCCTTCCTTCCTAAGGTGGTTACTGAGTTTCATTTGAATCAGTCTACCTCCTTACCAGTCTTCTTCCCAAACCCAGCATCTGATGCCGAGAGAGTTTTACACAATTTGGACGTCAGGCGAGCCCTAAAGGTTTAACTCGATAGAACGGGGGAGCTCAGAAGCTCCTAACAACTGTTACGTTCGGTGACCCTGAAGGGAAACCAGCCTCCAAAGCATCAATTTCCTGTTGGATTGCCTCGTGCATTTCAGAGGCCTATAAGATCCAAGGCCTTCAACCACCTAAGGGCATCCATGCTGATCTAGTCCATGGCAAAGCGGCTGCTGTTGCCTTCCAAAAGTATGTTCCTTGGGAGTCCATTACCAAGGCGGCTACGTGGGCCTCCCCATCAGCTTTCTGCAAGCATTACTGCTTAGACCTGAGCTCCAGGGCTGATGCCTAATTTGGCCAGGCTGTCCCCAAAAACTTGTTTCAGTGAAGGGATTTTCCATCCACCCGTACTACCTCTGGTTGTGCTTAGGAATCTCCCACAAGTATGGAGGAAAGGGGACATGACATAGGAGTATAACAAAGTTACTCACTGTAGTGACTATCTTACTCCTAGCCATAGTCCCCTTTCCTCCATACGGCCGCCTGCCGTCCTCTCTAGAATGCATTCTCTATTATTGCTTAAATGGTCTCAAATCTGGCGATAGAAAAGGACTGAAGAGCGATGCGCAGGGTGGACCTCAGGAGGGCAGGGTTACGGGCACGTGTGGTGGGCCCATGTAAAAATAGAAGAAGGACATGCATTTACTTTTTGTTGATGCTTTTTGACAAAAGTGCTCCGGTCCCATCCCGAAGGACGGAATGTCCCACAAGTATGGAGGAAAGGGGACTATGGACTAGGAGTAAGGTAGTCACTATAGTGAATTACTTTGTTATTTTTGCACACATTTTGTGTTTCTATAATGTTCTAGTTGGAAAACACTGCAAAGTTTTAAATGTTCCAGTGAGCACACTTTTCATTTTTTCCATAATGTCACCGTCTTCAAACTTTCTAATTCTTCCTAATGCTCTAGTATTATATTAAATAACAAGTTCCATGTTATAAATTCCCAGGTTACATATGCCGCACTTTGTAATTTTGCATAAAGGCCCCTGAGCCGTTGAAAGCACCCACAATGCCTCAGTATAAACATGGTGCAATATTGCATAACGCCCATTTCGATTTACTACAAGGTCTCATGTAATTCACCTCACAGGTTTTCCTAAATCCAGCATGCACACTGTTCAGTCTTCCAAAATGTCCCCATTAGTACACTTTGCAAGTTTCCCTCATGCCCTACTTAGCACACACTGCAGGACTCCATAATGCCCCAGAGGATAGACGGGAAGGCAGTGGAGAGGATGTTCACAACTTGTTTGATTTACGTCCCCTTCTAACTCTCTCAGCTCCAGTTCCCAAGATCTAAATGTGGTTCGCAGCTGAAGCATCCGCCCCCTGACTAGGGCAACATTGGTTGCTACTGGGCTTAATGAGGCCTCGCCGACACAGGGCCCGAGGGTTTCTTTTTAGTTGCCTGTGCAGCACAGCTTTAACTACTGCATATCTAAAAGAAGTTTCCATCACAAGCTGGCGACTGAGGAGGATTAAATAAATAAAAATATCTTAGTTCCCTGTGGGGGATGCTAAGAGTTACTCTGACATGATTCCATGGGAGTGCAATGGCACTAGTTCTCTGTAACAGTAGCTGCTGGTTATACATCTCTGTGCTGTAGATCTAAACAAGTCTCCTAAATTCAGTAGTTTCCGATCCCTGCTTTAAAGGTGAGGTTCAGATGCTAGATCAAGAATTCATTGGATGATGTAAGACTCGCATCCTGGGCTGTAGCCATTCACTGCTGTAAGAAGGGATGTGCAAACATTGATAATCCACAGGCGGTGGTCCAATTGCTGTAATCGCATGCAGAATAGCTCCTGAAGGTCTGCACATGCCAGTCCTGCAGCATCTGCTGCCACCGGCATTCCTTGAGTTCTCGTTTCGGGGCCTCAGGTGTGTGGCGGATATTGTGTGAATTTTCTGTAGAATTACTACCAAACCCGTTTACCATTGCTGGCACTCGGGCCGAGTGGCAGTAAGCCAGTGCTAATGCTCATTTTTGCAATTCGTAGGTCTCCATCTTGATTTTTCTGGATTTACCACGGACGGCAATTCCGCCGTAGTAAATCCACCGATTTTTAGAAGTAGGGTGTTGACAGTTTCAGCGCGCAAACAGACAACAAAATATCACAGTTATTTGTCAAACCATAGTTCCCCTGCTCATTAGTCAGCACGTTTACACTGGTTGGTGTGCACACAAGTGCGAACCTCTAGTTTTCTGAGCAGAATTAGGTGTAAGCATTACCGGGTAAGCTCCAAGCCACCACGATGCCAATGCAGATTTCCGCTTATAACCCTTCACCATTTTGATTTTTGATTTTGATTTTGAGTAATTTATTACGCGCACCAGACGGAGTCAACCATATTCGGGTGTAGATGGCAACTTTAAGAATTCGCGGATTTCATAAGAGAAGAAAAAGAAGACATCTGAGGATTTAATTTAGTTTACCTGTTTACATTTATCAAAATAGAAAGGTTTTCAATCTCTTTCTAAAGAGCTCCAGGCTTTCACACTTTCTAATTTCAAGAGGAAGTTGATTTCAAATTTTAGGAATACTATTTTATCAGCTAGATATGCGGGGGCCAGCCCTTTAATGCATTTAAACACTAGGCATGCCATCTTAAATGTAATCCTATCTTCCACCATCAGCCAGTGGAGTGATTTCCGCATAGATGACACATGATCACTTTTCTTTAGGTTTCCAATGGCTCTCGCTGCTGCATTTTGTGGTCTTTGAAGTCTCATCATTTGCTTCTGAGGAATCCCTGCTAGCAAACTATTATAGTAATCTAGGTGGGGGTTGGTCATTGCCCCCACCACCACTGCTCTATCTTCTATTGGGATATAGGGGAGTATTTTTCTTAATGATCGAAGTGCAAAGTGAACTGTTTTCACTTTGGCCCCTACTTGGGCATCACAGTTTAAATTGCTTGCCACCAGCAACCAAGGTTTTTTACTTTTTTAACATATTGCAGTTGTTCTCCAAGAATCATAGGGGGAGAGCTTTGAGTTTCTGAAGTTTTTTTGTTCTTTGAACTAAACAGTATGACTTCCGTTTTAGCAGCGTTTAATTGTAGATGGTTGTTATTCATCCATTCATTAAGTTCCTTCATACATTGATTAGTTCGTTCAAAGTCCTCTTCACTATTTTGTAGCTCAATATATAGTTGCGTGTCATCCGCATATGAATGAAATAGCAAACCATATTTCCTAAAAATCCTAAAAACTGGCCGAAAATAAAGATTAAAAATAAGTAGGGACAGAGACGAGCCCTGTGGAAGCCCGCAATCAAGTTCCACCATTTGTGAGATGAAGCCATCGGGTATAACCCTTTGAGTTCTCTCTTTAAGAAATGATTCAAACCACTTCACAACTTGTTCAGAGGCTTTCGCCACCTGCTTAATCCGTTCTGCCATCACCTGATGATTCACAGTGTCGAAAGCCGCGGAGAGATCCAACATTAATAACACTGTGGATCCTCCCCTATCGGCTACCTCCACTAAATCATCATGCATAATACCATAAAGAAGTCCCGAGGCTCCAGAGAGTGACAAGCTATAGGACTCCATGAAATGGGGAGTTACCAGCATCTCTGGTAATACTGGGATATCGGGTGGCAGAGACGGTACGGAAGGTCCACGGTATCCCGCTGGAATTACCGGCGGGATACCGGGGGAACTCATAATGAGCCCCAATACCTTCCCAAGATTCTGTTTTCAAAGGATACTGGAGAATAGAGGGCAGTCTGTTAGAGGGTTCAATCATAGTCTTTACTGGTTCTGCATGATGAATGTAATTTACTTCATTGTTTTGAACAGAACACAAAGACTGTTGTGTGGAGTTTGTTAATTCTTGCAAATCAGTCCCCCATCTCTAGGGGTATCGTTTTGTCTGGCACAGCCTGAAGAGCAACTGAGACAGCTTTAGTATTCTTACTCGGAACCCTCAGAAACCCCCCTTCTGGAGTGCAATAAACAGCACACCTGAGCTTACACAACCGGCCTCTACCCAGCAGATTAACGGGGGACAAGGGTCTGAGGAGGACCCTGGCAGGACACACATCACAGTGGGAGATTCTGTAACCGGGAGTGCCACAGCGAAGTTAGATATTCCTACCACCTACACAGTGTCGGACGATTAAGGCACGTCCGGGAAACGTTCCGATCGTATGGCAGACTTGCTAGCACCGGTGCCTCAGGTACAAGAATTAGAAGTTTCCATCTGCCTCACATTGTACATACAGGCCCCCTGGGTATCAACGGACTGACGGTGAGGGTATCCGCCGGGCTGAGTCACAATGGTTCGTGGTTGCTGGAGGTACTCGAGGCTGGTTGGGGGATAAATGTGGTGCATCGTGGTTCGGGTAGCGGCCAGGTGCATTCACGGTGGGGTTCGGGAAAAGAATTGCTGCACCCACTGTGGGGTTTGGAGTTGATTCCGGCTCTTGCACATTTGGGAACATGGTCCGCAGAGGCCTGCAGGCTGGATTATTTGCAGTAATGATTTACCGATGGATCAAAATGAGGGCGCTGCTGACACGGATATCCCCACTCTTCCTGATATCTTTGCTCTCCCTGCTAAGCTGGAGGGGGAGTTCATCTGCCCCTGTCCAAAAGCATCCCCTAATTCCACCCCTTACCACAAAGGGTGCTTGTACCTGTCCTTGTACCTTTTGTAACTGTAAAGTCAAGAGCTTCTTCTCGATATTGTCCTTCTTTTGTTCCTGGCACGTCACACAATGATTCCCAACTGAGACTAATCCCAATAAATGCCCATTTTGTCCTATACAGATTGTTTTCAAATGGGCTTGTATCTTTGGTAATACACACGTTTGCTATTGCTTCCTGGACTGTCTCGTCGGGTTTGGTGATGCCTGAATGCTGTGTAATCACTATCTTCAACCAGTCCAGACATCATGCTGGCACTGAGCCCTTAGTCTGTTTATAGTTCCCGATTTGACCTCAGTCAGTCTTTCAGGGACATATCTCAAGAATGCCTGTAATTAACCCCTTCCTGGCCTGTCCAGGGACATCTCCAGTGCCAGGAACTGTGGCTGGCAAATTAGTATGCTGGGTAAGTCTGTGCCTACCCTCTGGAGACATTATCACCCTCATAAGCTGATTCATATCCAACCACGCGCGGTTATTACAATGTTTGACAGGGAGTATCTCCTCGATAAAATGCTGAGGCTCCTCCCTAATATTTAGCCAAATCATGCAAATCCCCAGGAGTCCTGTGAAGATGAAGAGTAAGCAAACAAGGAGCCTTTCCTTCGGCTGCCGGAGGTTCCGGCATCTGTCTGAGCGGTGCCTGAAGAAGCCACGTAGCATCTGCCTCACACGGGGTACCTTCCCTTGTCAGTGTACAAGCTGCAGGTGCGCTGGCCATCGACATAAGCCCAGAGGTGCCTGAGGAGTCAGGGCCTGGCTGCACTGGTGCAGTTGATACCTGTATATGCTGTGGTCTTCTGGCAGGTGCCTGCGCGTTTGCTGGCATTGGGGCATTCGGACCTGCCACTTGCCCCCCGACATTAGGGAAAATCAATAACATCTTCAGCGGATTCTTCATCCTGCTTCTGTTCTTCTTTTTCAGCTATTATCTGGGGCTCTGTAAAGTGGATGACCCACCAGACCCTTTCCCTCTTAGGAATGTAATCCGTGCTCTCAATTGATCCTTGGAATCCTTCAGCCACATAGGATGCTTAATCAGGGCCATCTTAAGCACTTTTAGGGCCCGGGGCAAAGATACATTTGGGCCCCCCCCCTCCACCGAACCAAAGGAATTAATGAATCCAGAATATCTGGTCGCGCCCCACTCGTCGCGATCATTAAACATATCTTGATATGCTGCCTCGCAGTGATCAAAAGAGGCACAGGCACTCCCTTTCAGTACCCCTACCCTCTTTATTCTTGCTGTAATCAAAATGTTGAACAAGTAGCATTTCAAGGCCATCAGTAACAGTCCATGACTTGTGTTCTAGCATTAGTGGGAGCCACGAGGAAGGTATACCGTCCATCGCATAAATGCAGGACGCAGTACGCAGGAAAAAGGTGCACATAATCCAGAATAGACAGAGGACTAATCAGTTGCCCCGCTTAATGCAAAAATGCTCAATCAGGGATATAGCAGACCAATTGAAAGCAAGGAGAAATAAAGCTTCCCATACCAAAGCATAGATAGTGGGTGACGATTAGAAGCTACCGGGAAGTTGTCCATATCATGACAGACTGAGATTACAAGCGGGACACTGTTTCACGTAGTGCTGCCATTAGAGAGCAAAGAAACAAGTCGCTGTAGTGTGCTGTAGATCAATGCTCACTATGATTATAGAGAAAGAAAAACTATAGCCAGTGAACCCATGAGTGAGGCTTTTTTTGAAGATCATACATTGATAATGAAATTACTCTGAAGGGTGACGATTTTGAAAGTTTTAGGGACTGGCAATTATGACAGGTTAGGCAATACCACATTACATGGGATGCCCAGGATCACACCTGTTGAGCAGTGAAGCTGGGATGTCTGCCCACTCAGCAATGTATGCACGTTGTATGCATGTTACCACTTCCCTTTCCAGTTCTTACCATGACCTTAAATAATGCCATTTTATAGAACTGATTTGGAAAGTACAAAAATCACATAACCCAATATGTCACATTTTTAAAACAAACCATTATAAGCATATCATGATCATGCAAAATGGAAAGGATTTTAGCTTTAGTGTCTCCATCATCTAGGGGAGTAAGTAAGTACCGGCATACTTATTGATGTGAGCTTGAAAGATTTCATCTGGGTTTTAATTTGGTGTTTTGAAGCTTTAAATACGCCCAAAAGACTGCTGTAATTGTTATTTATAAATACGTAGAACAACCTTTGAATTGTACAAAAAGGAAAAACATTGTTTGTGTCAATTGACCAGGCCTTAAAATATGCTTACTAGAGGCCTGTGATATCTGGCCCGCTCTCTTCTATTCTTCTATTTCCACTCAAATGGCCTACATAAAAAGAAAGTTCAGGTAATGGGCTAAACAATGCCACCAGCATGTGAGAAGGCAAACCTTTCCACAGATTACAGCACAGTAATTTGAGTGATATAAGATTTGGCCAGGATAACCGTGTCATCTGCTGGCAAAACCAGGATACAAGCATGAATGCTTTAGTTCCACAGTCTTAAGTTTGGCTACCTAATCACCTCTCAGACTAACACGTATGCTCCCCATTAGTGGTGGCTGTCTAGGGTTTACGACTCCCTATCTGAACAAACCAACTTCTAGACCTTCACTACACTGATGCAATGTTTTATAGCAGCCACTATCTGATGCAGGCACATTGCTGATACTAGCATTTGTTGTGCCGCAAAACCAAGTACATACACATGTAGGTTTATTAACTTCAGACATAGGAAAGGCTGGGCCGACCTTGCTGTAATTTGATATTTATAATCTTGCCTATAGACACAGATTTCTGCAATGAGTGCTTAACACACTGAGCTATCTTCTGATCCATCGCAGCACTTACATTTATTAATATACATTTCAACTTTGGTTATTGCACATGATCAATGTAATCCCCACGGAAAGGTGAGAATGCTACAATAGTTGTGCGGTAGCAAACACAGAAACTATGTATACTACAGTGAACACAGAAAGCATTACAGGATGAATAGATCAGGGCAAAATGTACTTGTCAACAACAAAGAGGCAATAGTTTGTCTTTAGAGCTTCAGCAGCATGCCCCAAACAGCATACCATAAAATATCCTGACGTGTGCTATTAACTTTGGTAAACAATGTGAACTGACTTCTTAAGATCAGGCAGCATTGTGGGGCCCCCTCCAAGGTGGGGGCCCGGGGCAAGTTCCCCTTTTGCCCTCCCATAAAGAGGTCTCTGTGCTTTGTGCCTTACTGTCTCCTCTACTAGTCATGCAGCCTACGCTCTGTCTCTGCCTCAGCTTCCCCTTCTGCACCCCTAATGCGCATCTTAAAGCTACTGCCTTCTACTGAGAACTGAGTATGTCCACAGTCCTGCATTATAGGTGCCAAATCTCGAAGGAACTTGCATGTGGCACTGCGATAGTTAGCATTAGTAAAATGGGCAGGTGTGAGAATCCACCTGCTTAGATTGTTCTTTGCCCATGCCTGTCCCTGGATGTATTGATAGTCACTCGATTACACTCGCTCCTGTACGACCCACACTATGACTCCACTCCTGCACGGTCCTGAGAAGGGAGGGAGATCTAATGAGACTCCGCTGATTGATCTTGCAAGGTTCATAGGGCACTATAGATGGAAGTGTCTTGCTAAGCCAATCTTCAGACCCAGACACAGCACTGAAACAGCACTCCTTGATTTCAAGATAGACATAGACAACATTCCGGACTCAGGCAATCTGGCCCTCCTGCTCCTACTCGACCTTTCTGTTGCCTTTGATCTCGTTGATCGCGACATCAGCAACTCACCACCAAATTCCCTTCGCTCCAGAGGCTACCGCATGGATATAATCCTTCCTGAGTAGATGCACATCCAGAGAATGTATCAGTAAAGCGGCTGCTGTTCCCACCCCGGTCCCCTACTGCGTCCATCAAGGCCCCTGCATCTCCCCCACATATACACCAAACCCCTCTTCAACCTCCACGACAATCGAGGCATCACATACACCAACTTCACTGACGATATCCAAATCCGCCCACACATCACCGGCAACCACTCCAAAGACTCTGCCACCGTCAATCAAATCTATGGCATCATTCAGAACTGGATGGCTAATCACCAGCCAGGCCTCAACGATGAAAAGACGGAACTACTCATCGCGGTATTCCCCCTTCACCTGAAGACTCTGGATCCAGCATAATTCGCATCTATCACCATTGATGGCAACTCCACCCTCGTTTCAAGCTATGTAAAGACACTTGAGGTCAACGTGGACGCATACATGTCAATGCCTTCTCGTCCTCTGCCGCTTGCACAACCAAACTTATCAAACACAGCAGACGATTTCTCTCAACTCACAACTGCCTAACTCTTGCTAGAGCCATCATAGGCAGCAAACTTGACTACTGCAACACCCTAATTATGGGCACCTCTACCGAGAGCGTATTTGAACTTCAAATACTACAAAACAATGCACTCAGAGCAGCGTGGGGCATAGGACGTACTGACCACATCTCTAACGCCAGTCGCAAAGCCCACTGGCTACCCATCAAAGGTTGCTTCGGATGTAAATCCTGACGATCACTCATTGCTGTGTCCACAGTAACGCACCCTCCTGCCTCATCCACTGCGTCTCCAGAAGATATACCCCGCGCACCCTTTGCTCCTCCTCCTCCACCTGCCTCCTCACTGCCAGGTTCAACAGAAAACGAGCAGGTCGCTCCAGCTTCACCATCACCGCCCCTACCCTCTGGAACGCCCTCCGCCACGCATCAAAGAAGAACCATCCTACCTCACCTTTGGGAAACTCTACCTGGCTGTTCAACAAATATGATTGATGATCCACTCAGCCTCACCAATTTATCGAGGCCACCACCACCTGTACGGCTTTGACCTTTCTTTGTCAATATTAATGTTAAAGGTATTTGTACCGCGCACCGTCACCAACGGAATTGGTTCCCAGGGGCTCAGGCGGATCTGCAAACAAGAAGTCAGGGGGCTGGGGGGTTAATCAGGTGAAGAGGGAGTAGGAAAGTGAATTAAATGTGGTCCTTGAGAGTCTTGCATGTTGTCCACCTGTTACGCTTTTTTCTTTCTTCAGACTAGTCAACGTAGAAGAAATGCATGTTTTGTTTGGTCATACTGTTTGAGTACATACGTATCCGATGATACTTACTTTGATTTAATATTTTACAATAAAAGTACACACTGTGCTCCTGTCATTGCGTAGGTAAGAAGTTGTGCGTTACCATAGCCCCTTGCTGTCTGCGTTCGGCTTTTGCAGCTCACATCCATTCATACACGCAGCGTTGCTGTCATCTGCAGGTATAATGCGGCATTAAACTAGACGCTTCATAACTACATGCAAGTACGAGCGAGAGAAACGCCTTTTCATGCCGTAAAGTTGAATGAGGAAACGGGGATGTTTTTTTTTTTTAGAAGGATGGAATTCAACAACATTTTGTGATCGGGGATCAAAAAGAGTGTATATTAGTGGGAAGAATCCTGCCGGTGCCCACCCTTTATGGATGCAAGAATGTGTGGATGTTGTTCATGCCTGAAATCAAATTCTCAAAAGATGTTCCTTTTTATCAATCGCGCTGAACCTTTTATATCCGCTTTGAGAGTGAGCGCGAGGTCTGCATAGCGGAAGTGACATCACCCAACCTTACATCCCATCAACCCACATTAAGTGTTTGTGGAGTATCTTACAAATGATTCCTAATCAGTACCCTTAACCCACGTCCACACCATTTCTGTGGGTAGGATACCATCTGTCCAACATCCATATATAGCAGCCCCTGAGGCTTCCGTACACAAATGGTACTCTGTTCTGCACCCATCAATGAATAAGACGGCTCACGTCCTAAAAAAAACCATTGGCAAAGCCAACAGTCTGGGCTTTTATGTAGTCCTGGATCAGGTATTTGCCAAGCTCTGTCACAATGATATTACCTGCCTATACAATGGCAACATGTGGAAACTGGAGTGTTCCCCCAGGCACATGATGTCAGTGCTGGCAAATGCCTAGAGACAAGCTAAAACTGTTGGCTTTGTAAATGCTTGTTTTCAACAGGACTTCAGTGCAAGGAGCAGATGCAAGGGCCCACATATTGCTTATAAGTCAAGTATCTAAAGGCACGCTTGGTTAAGACATTTTTGTTATTTAATGAGCTCATTTGCAGCTGCAATTAAGTCATTAACTCCCAGACTGATTGGAAATAAATCTGGCGGACCTTATACAGAACAAAGCTTGATCTTACTGTGTGAAAGAGCTAGCTCAAAGAGATCCCAGCACGTTTGAGCACGGAAAGTAGGCAGTGGGTGGGAATGGCCATAGGAATTAGCACGGACAATAAAAAGTCAAGCAACTTCCACAAGCTGGGTGTCCCTCCTCATACCGCATCTCCCTTCTCTCTGTAATCTGATGTATAGTTATGTCTTATTGGTGGAAGCAAAATTAAAAAGTAAGATGACTATTTAACAGAGGCAAGGGGTAGAGAGGCCACAAGCAGTGACCTATTGTAAAGTGTATATTATATATGACTTTCCGACTTGAGGAAATGCACAGGATGGAGGAACATTTGCCTTTCAGATAATGAAGCATTATCACCCGATCATAACAAGAGAGATGATATTGATAACGTTGTTATTGTTTTGTTATTGGCCACTGCGACCCAGGGGGTATCTACGCGCTTCACTCAAAGTGTAGCACATTTATATCGAGTCTGGATAAGTAACAGAAATTTTAATAAGCCCGCTTCATTACTTTCCCTGAACTCAAGAAGATCACTAAGGTTGCAGCCACTTCTGATGTAAAGTGCAGGTAACCTCAGAAAACACAATGCGGGTTCGTTGGAACAGACTCGGGTGTGTGGCTACTGACTGTGAGATGCAATACAAGTTCTGACTTAAAAATGAAGTTCTCGAGACTTGGGCTCTTTGGGGCATTAACAAAAGGGGAAGGATTCTTTAGCTGCCAAATCAATCAGGGCTGCTCCCGTGCCTACGGTATTGCCGCTTTCTCGCACCTACGGCATTGCTGCTTTCTCGTCCCGTCCCTGGAAAAATGTTAGTAGGGTTGTCAATGTCAGGAACATTTCTGACCATCTTCCCATAGATACTCCTGTTGATTTGGCTGCCCTTGCGGCTTCGTTTGTGTCTACAGCCAACTTTCTTACCCCTCTTCTAGCATCTCGGCCTCAGGGTCGCCCATCTCAGCCGTGGTTTTCCACGGCGCTTACCGAGCTGCGTCTACTTAGAAGGCAGGCTGAACGTAGATGGCGAATCGATTATTCACCCTCTGCTCGTCTCACACTCCGTAGAGCAACAGCTACATACCAGTTAGCCATTATAGTGGTCAAGCGTGTCTTTTTCACTTCTTCTGTTCATTCTTCCTCTAATGCCCCTAAAGCCCTTTTTAAAATAGTTCAATCACTATCGACTCTCTCTAGCGCCAATCGGATCAGTCCCTCTCTTTCTCTTTGTCTGTCTTTGTCATCTTCCTTTCAGGACAGAATTTCTCTCAATCGACAGAAGATTATTATTTCTCAGGGCTCTGCTCCCATGCTTGCTTCTGTCTGCCCCATTTACCCTTCCCTGGCTCTTTGGTCCCAATTCCCAGATTTGTCTGAGGCTGACATCATCTGGGCCACTTTGCGTCTCAAATCTGTTTCCCCGATTGACACTACTCGGCTCAGGATCTTCAAAGAGATCATTCCTCAGATTACTCATCTGGTGCCATCTGCAGTTAATCTTTCTTTGGCTAATGGTTAAATTCCTTCTCCTCTTAAACATGCACTGGTTATCCCCCTTTTGAAAAAACCTCACCTTGATCCGGCTCTTCGGGCTAACTTCCATCCTATTTCTCTTCTACCTTTTTCTATGAAACCTCTAGAATCTCTCAACGACCCCTTGATGTCCTCTTTTCTTGAGAAGACCGTTGCCTTGACCCATTTGAGTCTGGCTTTAGGCCCAGTCAGGGCACCGGTGTCGGTGGCTGATGATCTGGCGCAGATCGTAGACCGGGGGCGGGGATGCTCTCCTCCTCCTGGATCTCTCTGCCGCGTTTGACACCATAGACAATGCCATCCTGATCCACAAGCTCTCTCATCTGGGTATTTCTGGCAAAGTTCTGGAATAGTTTACTTCTTTTCTTACTGATGCACCCCAATCTCTCCTTCTGTCCCCTTTTACATCATCTGCGCTCTCCCTCCTTTGTGGGGTGCCGAAGGGCTCTGCGCTCTCGTCCCTTCTTTTTAATGTTTATATTCGTCCTCTTATTTCACGTATTCACTCTTTTGTTTTTCGCTGCTATTCCTATGCTGATGACATCCCGATTCTGATGCGGCTGGACCTTGCTTGTCCTGATAAAGCCACTCAGTGCCGTTCCTGTCCCTCAGCCATTCATGCTTGGATGGCCCTCAATTGGCTCCGACTTAAAGGGGACAAAAAGGAGTTCTTCTAGTCGGCTCTCATCCTGACACCTCTCTGTGGTCCAGTGCATTCTGGCCTCACGAGCTTGGGCCCCTCCCCTGCCCTTTGTTTGGTGTAAAAAACATAGGTGTTAAACTATCTTCTTCGCTCTCTCTTCTCCCTCAGGTGAGTGCTGTTTGTCAAACTGTTCCTTTCAAGCTTCGTATCCTGCATGACGTCCTTCCTTTTCTCCCTGCCTCCCTACATCCGATTGTCGTCTCCTCTCTTAGCTCTGGTTCTTTTGACTATTGCAACTCTCTTTATTTGGCCCAACCTAATTATCTGTTCCACTGTCTTCAGATCCTTCAGAACTCTGCAGCCCGCTTGGCTCCGGGGGCTCCTCGACTCTCTTCGGCCACTGCTGCTCTCGACGCTCTTCACTGGCTTCCGATTGTTAGTAGAGTAAACTTTAGACCCTGTGTATTGTTCACCAAAGGGCGGTCCAGTCTATCTGCAGGCCAAATTTGCTCAGTATGTCCCCTCACGCTCCCTGTGATCTGCTTCTACACTTTGAATTTCTGTTCCTCATGTCCGGCAGTCACGCGCCGGTGGCCGCTTCTTCTCTGTCTGTGCCGCTCGCTTGTGGAATTCTCTTCCTCTATGCTTAGTACACAATCATCTCACCTTCAGACGCAGGTTAACAACTCTCCTCTTCTCTTCTGGATCTGTCTTGTTCCTGTTGTAGCTGTTTTCACTTTCTTTGCCTAATGCCCTGATGCCCTTGCTGGTGTATGTTGTGCTTTACACATTTCCTTAACATAACATAACATAACATTGAGTGCATCAAGATAGTTGAGTTTGTGGTGAGATGGTCCATCCATGGAATGCATTTTTTCAGCAGTGGTCATCTAGAGTCGGGTAAGGAACAGGCATGAGATGGTGTTGTCAGTGTTGTGAAGCAGTTGAGTTGGTTTGATGAGGCCTGACGATACAATGTGGTTCTTTAGTTGCGATGCGCTCAAAAATGACTGAAGCACAGGCAGGTGATGGTCAAATGATCGTCTTGACATCTTCAATCATGTGGAAAGATGGTGAATGTCAAAGTAGCTCTGGGTGCTTGCAGCAGCTCGAAAAAAGACTCTAAGCAGCTGAGTCGACTTGGAAAATGGATCCAAGCTCGAAAACAGGCCAGATCTGTTCCTTGACTTTCGGTTGCTGGGGACCCGGTGCAAGGTGTCCAGGGGCAAGGTGAGTCCTTGTTCTGCACGTCTCATCCCGGAAGATGACAGAGAGTACTTGCAGGGGCTGTCACCTCCAGTGAGCAGATTCTTGGTTCCAGCGTTCAAACAGCAGGTAGGCTTGTTCACACAGAATTTCACTCCAAATGTTACTCTGGGATGGGTGCGGGAAGGGTATTTCTCCCTTCTTGGCGACCTCTATTGTCACCACAATAGCAGTGGACTTTGGGCAGATTGTACCCTGTTAGAGCTCCATCGAAATCTGTCTTCTTCGGTTGTTCAAAAATCATTTAAGTAAAGGTTTGGTCTCGACCACTTGTTTAGTCAATTTCTCTCAGCAGATTCGTCCATTTCAAGTCTTCTGTGAGGTTACAATCCTAGCTGCTCGTATCAGTGTCTTTTGCCTGTTGATGTCAGTCCCAGAGTGGGTTTCCTGCAGGCAGGAAGTAGGGCTGGGCGCAGGAAGTGTGAAGGACCTAAGAGATTCCAAATAGTGGGGTCCTTCTCTGGACTGTGACTCCTCTCCTGGTTACTCAAACTCTGTCCCTTTTCCTGTTTTCTCTACATGAAAGTGTCTCTAGTAATTGTCACCCTGGTATGACCCGCCTACCAGGGGTGTTGGTAGGTCTGGAAAAGATCTGGGGCTAGGCTAATGTCAGGACTGTCAGGATTTGGAGCTAGCTAGCTTTTTGGTTGTAACCCCTGAGCTTCTATCCGGGGCTACAACCAGAAGACCGGGTCCTATAGCCCCTTTAGCCCCCCCCCCTAGCAACGCCTCTGCGGCCTACTGTCCTGGCAAGGCTAATCGTTGAAGCACGGGACCTCTCCTTACTGCCTAGGGCATTATTTGCCCTCTGGGGAAGGGGACAAACCTTTCCCAGAGTGAACAAAGGGGACCTACAGTCTTACCGCAAATGTATTTGGGGGTAGATCTCTCTCTGCAGCAGGGGCCTCCCTCTGGAACAGCCTTCCTGCCCCCTGAAACTTGAGGAGAACCATCTCCGGTTCCGGAAGCACCTCAAAACCTTCCTCTTTGCCTCCGCTTTCTCTCCCTCTCTCCCCTGCTAAAAGCACTGAACTTGCTCTGAATCTGCAACTGGGCCACTCACCGATCTCGGTCCTTGGCCCAGCCACTCTTCCTGCACTGCCTCCCTGCACTACGGGACTGTCTCTGTATCCTGCAGCCCCTCCTACTGGCACTTACCTTACACTTGCCACCAGCTGGCCCTATTAATTATTTATCTTGTATTCTAATAACCCTGTACTGCACTTTTCCCTTCCCCTCTACCCTTGCACTTGTGCGATCTGAATGACACATGGTCTAGTAGGATCGTTGTCTGTCTACCCTTTTTCCCCCCCTTGCCTCGTCGCGCCTTGAAACACTTGTGTATAGGCGCGTTACAAATGCCATATCATATCATATCATTTGTTTTGGGTGAATATCAGTCCCAGAAAGCTAAAACACAAAGGTCCTGTCAGTGGAATGGATCACCAGAAAGCAAGCTGACAATAAAATGACATCAAAAGGTTTGACCAGTATAATCATATATATTCCCAGGTGCTACCATGTCAAACTAGGCATGGCATAAATGTATGTATTAGTCAAACTGCCCTTAGCCTAGGGTACACACAACTATATAGAATTTAGATCAGAGTGTCCATGGTGAAAAAAGGAAGACCCGGGCTGTTGGAACTTTGGGTTTCATAAGGCTGCTTGCAAGAATGCACATTACTCTGCAACTGCTGTTGTTACTCTGTAACTGCATGTTTGTGCTATAATTTCCGGCATGGAGCATTATGAAAGTGAGGTCCGATCAGCAAATCTCAATTTCAGAGATAGAATTCCCAGCATCAGAGATAGAATTTCCAGCATCATTTTATTTTAAAAATCAGAAAAGCTCAGGTTATAATGCCCTCGCGTATGGCATTCGGTCACAGTGGACGCTGTTGTCTCCCCTAAACACCACACACTTTGCCAGAGAGCGATCAATGCTTACGTGCCTGAAAGGATGTCAAGCTACGGGTGAGTATTATTCGTCTGGTCCATCTCTCGCACTGAAACCTGTTGCAGGGCCACACTGGCCTCTAACTAGTCTCTTTCACGTAGCACTTTGCTTTCCTTATAAACACTGTCCTTGAACGATGTTACCTGGTTGGTACTCACCGCTCAAGAAAGGACCTGTTGGGTAGATGTGACATGCAATAGGCTTGATTGTTCTCCGAGCCTGGAACATGCTTAACAGTGAATGTGAACTGCTGTAGATTTCCTGCTAGCCGTGCCAATCTTGGCATGGATGACGGTGTCTGCCCTGGACTAAGAATGTGTACAGGGAGCCTCTGATCTGTTAGGCGAGGGAACTTGAAGCCCCAAATGTATTTCCTGAAGTACAGGACCACCAATGCACAGGCTAGCATTTCGCTTTCAATCGTTCACAAAAAGATCATATAGTAGATAGCTTGTCCACACAAATCACTTAAATGTCATCATTTCCCCGTAATTTAACCTCATAGTAAAAGAGCCTTGTAAATGAAGGCTGGGCATTATTCCCATCCCATGATCGTCGCAGAAAATGCTAATGTAGAAATCCCAAGCCTTTGTTATGCTAATCGAATAAAACTGAGCCAGGGGACACTCAAATGTACTGTTTAATTTCAACTCCTAGACCAAATATACATATGTAACTTCTAAGTACCCAAGGGAGACATGCTTACGCCTTCTCTAATCCTTCCCCATCCCACAGTAAATTATGCAATAATACAATCTAAGCTCAGTCTTTACTCTTGTGTCCCACAAATTAGGCCTCCCTTGGTTCTGCGCCCCCACCCACCAGTGAGGAAAAAAATCTGGGGGTCATCTTCAACTCCACTCTCTCCTTCTCTTCTCACATCTCAGACATGTGCAAAAAGTCCCACTACCAGCTGCACCTCCTCAGAGGTATCCTCCCCTTTCTCACCTTCCCCAAGAGGCTCATTGTCTCCAGAGCCCTAGTTCTGTTCAGACTTCACAAATGCAACAGTCTCTTTCTCAATCTTCCTACTTCTACTCTCCGACTTCTTCAACTTATCCAGAAAAGAAATGCAAGACTTATCCTTGGCCTCAAGCCCCGGGACTGCATTTCTCCAGCGCTGAAATCTCTCTGCTGGCTTCCCATGGCTGCAAGGATCCAGTTGAAGACCCTCTGTATAGTCCACAAGGCTTTCTTGGGAAGGGAGGAAGAAAGTGGCAGAGAAAGGACCCTACAGGGTGCAGCGCATGGATGCAGAAGTGGTGTGCAGAAGTTGAGACTAAATGAAATAGAAGTTGTAGCGTGGGCTCCCAATAGCTTGCAGTTGCACGGAGAACGTATTGGTAAGTTAAAGCATAGCAGCGCGTCCGCTGCCTGTCGAGACAACTGCAAGCTATTGGGAGCCCACGCTACAATTTCTATTTCATTTAGTCTCAACTTCTGCACACTACTTACAGACAAGCCAAGACTAAGCCTCAGTAGAAGAGCATGAAGCTCGAAACACGTGTCAGGCTGCAACGTTGTTGATTAAAACCACTTAATATAACCAGCAATTGTGCTTTCTATTTCAATTGTGTGCGCAGTGTGAGAGCTAACCCATTCTTCTCCTTTCTTGGGAAGGGGCCTGCACTATCTACAATGCTCTCTTCCTAAATACGCTCCTTCTAGAGCCCTCAGCTCGGCCTCCTCCAACTCTCTGCGGTGAGACGTTTCTCAAAACAGAGATTTTGGGTTAGATCTCTATACTCTGCACCTGCCTCCCTCTGAAACAGCCTTCCTACCTCTCTGTGTCTTGGGCCCGACCTCCTCAAGTTTCAGAAACTCCTCAAGACCTTCCTATTCTCTTCCTCTTTCTCTCTCCCTCTCTCCTGCTAACTTCCTTCTCTTCGTTTGCTTCCCACCCTCCTTCTCTTCCCCAACCTACTCAGTTAGCTAACTGGTCGCCTGGTGCACCTGCAGAGCCTCACATGTCCCAGGCACCCCCGCCCGTCCTACACTTGCTTGCAGGCCTCTGCACTCTGCCTGGCACTACTGCAATATGCTCCATGATAGGGGCAACTACTCTGCACTGCAGCCTGGCCCCTGCTGGACTGGGCGCACTTGTCCCACTCCCCCTCCCTCGCACTACCTGTTCTGTTCTGCGCACTTACACAATCTTGAATGCACCAGGTCTTGCAAGACTGTCTTTCCAGTCCCTCCCTGTCTCCCCTCCCTAGCCTGGTAGTGCTTGAAATACTCATTAATAGGTGCATGGGATGACCAACCACCAAGCAAACTGAAATGTCGCCAGGCCAGTACTGTAGTTTATTGATCTGTACGTTCCTTTCCCTCTTCCCTCCGCCCCACCCCTCTGCCTCCCAGCTCCATTTGTCGGTTCCATGTCTTAAAATCGCAGGAAAAATGGCTGTGAATACAAAATAGTGCGGCAAAAATGCAGTGGTTTTGCCACCACAATCGTGTAAAGGATGCGGGGGACACCCCCGCAACCCCAGCTCCCCTTAAATGGTATAATGGGGTACACCTTTACCGGGTCAAACCACAGCATTTTTGCCGGAATTCTTTTTACCGGCGACATTTTTGCCACGATACCCATTTGTCAAGCACTTGGCTAGTAGATATGACTCTGGGCTAGTATGCTAGTTATTGTTGTTAGATCGTTTGGAATCTTCAAGGCTTAAGAATGACGATTGTATTCCCTTGTTCCCTTCCTGGCTTAAAGCGCTTTGAAGCACTTCATTTGTTTATAAGCGCTCTACAAATAAACAATTACATTACTCTCAGTACCTCACATTTCATGTTGATTCAGAGAATTTCTCTCAGAAGAGTGACCATTCCTCGTCAATGTTCCAGTAGGATTCCTGCATCATATGGGTCAGTCCTTTCATGCTTTACATGTGCAAAGCCATAACAATCCATTCTTTCTTAGATGAAGCAGAAGCATCTTCCGGACTCTGCCGGGACACACACTCGCTGCCAGAATCATATTGAGAATAACCATCAAGATCGGGAATGTGCAACCACATTCTATACCAACATCTAAAATGCTGAATACATAAAATACATTTAAGGTGCAAGAAGAAAGGTCCTCCAGCATCAGTGCCTCGAATCAAAGGGATCAAACGATTTCAAACAGAACTCTGGTGAAACCTTCACACTCTCACAGTGAGGAATCCAGCTGGTTACCAACACATTACTCAGATATTAATATGAATCCGCTCTTTCTTAAATTGAAATATTTTTTCTGTACACTTTTACATCATTATAATCTTGTAATAAACATTTAAACATTCATAAACAAAATATAAATGTTATTAAGAAAGTATCTTCAACACTCTTTTCAACAATTTGTTCTTATGAACAATAGCTCATGTTTTACTATCATCAATGAATTAGCGCATACACACTGCGAAGAAATGTAATATTTTGGTATCCGCTTAATTATTCTAATTCTAGGTCAGACTTTAGTTGAGAGAGTATGAATGCCTTCTTATAATGCTGTCCAAATTCCGTGCATTTTCTTTTATCCATATTCCCTTCTTGGGGAGATCTTAAAGCCTGTCTTTCTAAAAATAAAATATATTTTGAGTGATTATCTATCATAACTCATATTATGTCTATAACTACAAGTTAAAACCCCAAATCTCATTGAACTTTATAATTACAAAAAGATGTAAGTTTCTTCTTCCAACCTATTCACTATGATACTTCTATCACTGAAATGCAAATGATATGTTATTTGAAACAGCCATAAAAAAGTATATAACAAATACATCAATTTGAATAATGTACTAAAGATATTATTTTGCAATATGTAATGAGCATGTTTTTATTTGGGTTAGACTTTTATCGTGGGCCAACTTGTTAAATCTGCTCCATACCTCCTTCAGAATCTGTTTGGATAGGTCCATCAGTATAGCGAGCAGTGTTCCAAGTCTGTGATCAAATGCAAAGTCTGCAATCTCCCACTCTCTGCAGAATGGGGGACCCCTAATCAACATGAAGTGTATTCTAGGGTCCCCCATTCTACGTATTCAGCTCCAAAAGTCTAAAAAATGGTGAACCTCCCCATCCTCTTCCTGTTGTTCACACAGCAACAAAATGGATTCTAAGGGATATTCAATCTAGATTTCGTATCCAAGAAGGGGCTTGCCTGCAGTATGTCTAGGTATGCCAACATGGCCACCGCGGATGCCAGTACGATCCCTCATCCCCTTCTGCCCTCCAACAGAGAGGTCTATTATTTGGAAAGGTCTTGGATACTTTTAAAGGGAGAGAGTGCCAAAGGTGAAGTCAATTTACCACATACATTTGTAACTGCAAAGCACAGACTGTAGGACCATGTTTTCTGATAGAGATACTGCAAATGTAATCCGGTGGGGGGCACACCTCTTCTTGATAGCGTAATGGTAGGTTACGGGTGCATGGGAGAAAAAAGCAACCCTGGCACAGAAATCTGCCAATGTGAATCCAGTGCGATAAGTGTCCTTCAGTGATGTTAGCAACTGAGGATGATTTACTTAAATGACATAGCGACTAGAATGTCACTGACACTGTTTCTTCTATCTGACCAATATTGCAAGAATGGCTGATTATCTGTCAAATGTTCACTTTACATGCCAACATGTGACAAATGTATACACACACTGTTGGATTCGCCTAATTCATAATGTTGATGATAAAGAAGGACACCTTTTGTGTTGATATATATGTGACTGTGACTGACCCATTACAGGCTTATGAATTGTACATGATCTGTGATGTAAAAGAGGCTTTACATTACCCTAGAGGCACCTACACACAGGAAGTACTATGATCCGGAGACACTGTCATTCTAAAATTCAAGAATCAACATCGTTCCATTACTAGTCTTCCATTGACTGTGAGTGATGAGGGTATCCAGTGATTCCCTCGAATACAAAACATCGAATGCAAAAGCCTCGAAAAAATGCATTTATTTCTGAGGTAAAGTGTTTTTTTTATCATAATGGGTTTTAAACTGTAAAATAAACAGGGGTTGGGGAACCCCCCCATTAAGAAATTGAAATTTGTGCGGATTTTGCATTCAATGCTTCTGCATTTGAGGCTTTCACTATAAACCAGTGATGAGAAATTGGCAGCAGCACCACTTTGTCATGTTTGTTAATTAAGATAACAAAACTCTTACTAGGGACACTGCGAGGTTTTTTGCACTCTTGATGTAAGTGACAATAGGACTATCATGAACGGATTTGACTGCTGTAATGATGTGACCTAATTCAAAACCGATATGTTGACACACTAGATATGTAATGTGCAATTGAAAGAAGATTATATATTGCAGTGCTACAATGTTTGCAATGTTTACCACAAGCTGACATATATAATGTTGCGACAATAGTTGGCAGAATCACCAGAGGTCCTGACATTGAACTGATCAAGTAACAATATAAATATCCATATTAGTTAATCTGATTGGGCAATGTGACACAAATAATGTACAATTTTGAAACTTGAATGCAACCGATGATAGCTCGGGGACCTGCTCTGACATTAAATAACGGATCTTCCTCTGGCAAAGTCCTCCGCTAGGAATACCACATACAGCATTACTATCTGGTCCTTGACATGGACCCATTTACAACAGGCAGCTAGTTAGTTTCCAATACACAGGTAAACAGACGTCATCAACATGGCGTCATCACATTCGCAATTGTTGTCCAGCACGTCATATTTGGGGTGTCCATCTTGGATCCAGAGCGTTTCCACTGTGTGATCCTAGATGGCCGGCAATCCACGTCAATTGACGTCTATTTACAACCGCATGCCACTAGGGCACCCCTACACAAGCAGCACTTTGCAGTGCAGTGCCATTAGCGAGACTTATAGCACTTTGATATCCCCCCTCCAGATACGCGCAAGATAAAGATGACAACAAATCCCCTGCTGGGGAATAGATCTATTAACTGAGAACACCCCCAACCCACAGTGAGTTGTAATCAATTCCGTTGACATTAATATGAAAAACATCATGTATGGGGCCTGATTCTGAGCTTGTGCTAAATATAGCGAGGAAAGCCGACATTCTCCCCTCAGTTTCCAGCACTATCATTCTGAGATGGATGAATATATTGGAGGGGAAATGTTGTGCTTTCCAGCAGCAAAAGCGGCTAAAATCACAAACTGTGGGGGCGACATGTGCTCGAGTGGCATTGCAAGCATTTAAAAAAAAAATGACACTTTTCTAATTTAAAAAAGCTTTCTTAAACTTTCATCAAACTAGAAATGTGGTGCTGCAGTGTGGGAAAAGCTACGTTTATAATGGCAAAAGTGTGCTGTGGAGTTTAACGGCACCTCCTAGGGTACTGTTAATTAGCACCTCTTTAGGCTGGTGCAGGAGGGGTGTTCTGGCCTCTGAATACAGTCCTTGCCAGTCCCTTGCATGTGAGGTGGTTGGCAAGGCTGTTGCCATGCTGTAAATCGCGGTTTTGAAAGGAGTGTCAGACTTCATTTTTTGCTGCCACTACTGTATTACATCAGAATGCATGTCTTCATGGAAAAGTGTCTTTCAACTCAGATACAGCACTTTTCCGTTATTACACAAACCTCAGAATCAGGCCCGTAGTACGCTCACATTTCCACCTGGCACAATTTATTTCAGATTACCTAAATTAAACTATTGACTGACCGGATATGTCCAGAGTGCATTCTAAGAAAACCATCTTGTGTTAATTACGCTTTCTTACTTGACTTCAGCTCATATTCTATTTCAAACAAGAAGGTAGGTTTCCTTCTTGTCACATTTTCTGAACGACCATTGTTATGTTACGAATGTGTGAACCTACGCGTTATGAGACAGTTTACACTCTTGCAAACCGCTTTGAGAGTAAACTCAGAAGTTTAGCTGGTCCTTTGCTGCCACCTGGAGGTCATTATGGTGAAGTTCAGTTCCAATACAACTATAGAATACAGAATACTTTGTAAATAGTATGCAACAACCAATACTTACCTACAATTGACTAGATCATTGTTGTAATGATCTTATAGAGAATACATGAATTGTGAAGGTTGAAGAATGACTAAAGAACACGCTGCTAAATAATTATTGCTCCCGATGAAGGGATACGTTTCCCAAAATGTGTAGAGCCCCTTTGTTTATTTGCTTATTTATTGTTTTTTTTACTTTAAGCAAAATACTTGTTTTTGTAGTAAAGACAGATATATTAATACATCTATTGTGTTTCATCAATAATTTGAACTTTGTTACAACAATTGTTAATACTCGTGAATATCTAAAACAATTAACTGACTAGCTTCAGTACCTATGGTGTGCAAGGGGCGGGAGTGCCCATCACTGAAGGACACTTATCCTAATAGATTCTGATAGAGGCACTGCCTGAACTCATCAGGGATCTCTCCCCCCAGGTCAGCTGCCCATTGCCTTCTAACTCTGAGAATCTCCTGTGGTTCGGACAGCAGAATGGGCCAATGCATATGTAAGATGTGCCCCCATTCCATTTTTATGTATTAGGAGGTGCTGTTCAAATGCGGTACAATTTCTCTGCAGGTTGTCAGAGAATGGAGTGCAACAGGATATATGGATTACAGTGAAGAATGCGGGATGACAATTGCTCAGCAAAGTTTTTTTTATTATATGTCAAAGGTTTTTATTGGAGCAACATCACCATAACATCTCTGTAACAACGTGTTTTCAAAGAATGTCAATGTTTTTATAATTGAAGATGTTTCTTGATGTTCCAGCAAGTTATTAATAATTCTACTTTTAACATGGAAGAACTATATATGCTTGCTTAACAAATGTATTTATTTGCAGCACAGGCTGATTTGTGTCACACTCAGTAGCACGTGTTGGGAATTTAAGTCATGGTTCAATTGCCTTGGATTAAGGCTTAACCAAGACCCCAGCCCCAACAGATCACCCTCGATATCCACACGAAGTAGCCTGAAGACGAGTCCAGTGTCCACTATAGTCCCATGTGTGTTTGCCGACATTAATTACTTTGTGGTACTGTATCACAAAGCAAATACTTAGAATTGCTTAATCAAATTCTTTTTTTTCCTCCAATTTGGGGGTCTTCCCATGCCCCTCTTCCCCTTTGTTACTGCCCCTACCCCACCCCTCCAACCCCCTTTTACCACTTACCCCACAATTCCCTAAATAATTCAATGAAAATTCAAAGTAATTACTTTGTGATAAAGTACCACAAAGTAATTCCTGTTGGCAAAAGAATGTGATACAGTCCACTATACCTCAAAATGGCACCGCTAGCCACTGTTCATGATTTGCAGCCATGGCTAGTGGCTGCAATCCATAGGTCACTCGCATCATTCATTTTGCAGACACTGCCAACCAATCTACAGTAGAAGTTGGGCAGGGCAACTTAACCATAACGTGCCTTTAGCAAAGTATTTTCATTGAATGTAAACGCTTTTTATGACTGTAGATATTTAATTCTATTCCATGACTATATGTCAGTTATTAACAATTCCTCTTTAAAATATATGAAACAACTGTAAAGTTCCGTTAACATCCATTTTGCAGCGTGGATCGACATGTGTCTCCTTGAGCAACATATGCTGAGGATGCGAGTCATGGCTGAAGATTCAGCCATGCCCTAGGCTCCACCAAGGCACCCAAAATATCCACTGGACCTAGCTTGTCCCCACTATACCATAATGGGACCATGGGCCACTGCCTGCAGCTTCTGGCCATTGCCTGTGGCCTCAAACTCTGGGATATGGGCTTCAGAATTGTTACTGGTTGCACAGAGCAACCCACAGTAGAGATTGTGCCTGGTCTACAGCCTGACCAAGTCGTCCGTATACCCCAATTGCCGGACTGTGGGATGCTGTCCCTAAACTTGAGGCCCTGGCCATTGGCCAAACTCCATGGGCCATAAGATTCAGCCATGTTGCCTGCGCCATGAATCAACCCAAAGTAAACATTGATCTTGGCCTGTAGCCTTGATCAGTGGACCCTATACCCCTAGATGGTACCAGTGGCCACTGCTTATGGTTTGCGAATATAGCTGTGGTCACATTCCCTGGGGCATGGACTTTAGCCACATTCCAGTCCCCTCTGAGCATCTCAGAGAACCCATTGGGCATTCCCTATGGGAAAGCCACCTTAACCATAACTACAGGTTTGCTACCACAGACCTTGTGATATACATATACAATATACAAATACATACATAATGTAAATTTCTGCTTCTTTCCATGGTGCTCGCCAAAGTGAGAGGATTTCCTGGCTCACCCTCCCGGGCCCCGTCTCTGCACAGAGGCCGGAATACTGCATGGCTTAAAATCATGCAAGCTAAACCCATCGGCATTGTTCTGTCAACATTTAAAACTATTTCCTGGGCAGCAGTAGTGCTCACTGACATCCACGCTCTGAGAGGCAGCAGGCGAGGAAGCTGGCCCCCAGCACCAAGGCCCACACAAGGCCCTGTCCTCCATGTCTGCTTCTTTCCCTGGTGGTCGCCAAAGTGAGTGGATCTCCTGACTCCCCTCCCACGGCCTGACCCTGCACAGAGGCTGGAATATTGCAAGGCTTAAAATCACAGAAGGTAGGGCCATTAGGCGTTGTTCTGCCTCGTGGTTTTGTACACCATTAAAAATAACTTCTTGGGCAGCAGCAGTGCTCTTTGCCATCCGGGCTTCAAATTTGCCCTAATTTGCCATGACTTGCTCCACCACATGTGGGTGCAACACTAGCTCTGTGGGCACATTTACTTCCTCAGCATGGAGGCCCTCTTCCTCGGAACCGTAGTGCCTCAGATGGTAACCATGCCAATGGAGTCAGACTGCTTCTAATTGGCTGTCTGCCTTGCTTTTTGTTTTGGTCCAACCTGGAGCCGGCGGGGGAGGAAGCCGGCCCCCAGCACCAAGGCCCACACATGGCCCCGTCCTCCATTTCTACTTCTTTACCTTGTGCTTGCCGAAGCAAGAGAATCTCCTGGCTCCCCCACCCATGGCCCGACTCTGCGCATAGGCCCGAATACTGCAAGATTGAAAATCACATAAGGTAAGCCCATCAGGCGTTGCTCTGCCTGATGGTTTTGTACACCATTGAAAATCATTGTTTTGGCAGCAGCAGTGCTCTCTGCCATCCAGGCTCCAAATATGCCCTAACTTGCCCTGATTTGCTCCAGCCACATGTGCATGCAGCACCAGCTTCATGGGCAAACTTACTTCCTCAGTATGGCCACTCTCTTCCTTGGCACCAGAGTGCCTCAGATGGTAACTATGCCAAAGGAGTTGCGCTGCTCCTAATTGGCTGTCTCACTTGCTTTTTGGGACAACCGGGAGACGTCAGGCGAGGAAGCTGGCCCCAAGCATCACAGCCCACACAAAGACTCCTCTGTGAGCCTGTCAGAGCATGAAGTAGCACCTCTCCCAGTAACCTCTTTGAAACGTTCACCCCGAAAGGACTCCTAAGGACTTCCACTTGCCCTGGTAAGCAGCAATGATGCACATTGCTCCATCCTCCTTCCTTGCCATTTTCATTGTTGGAACTGCTGCCCCGCTGCCTATATGTAACCTCTGATCTAGCACCAACAGCACTACCTCCATGTCATGCCTGGTAAAGACTGCATCTTTATTGCTCTCCTAACTCCCTTCTTCAAAGGAAAAAAATACTGTATCTTTTTCTATACTTCCTGCTTCCATCTTTGCAGCATTTTCGTTTTGTATGCTTTAGAGTGTTTTCAGCTAAATTCGAATTTAGGTGTACTTTCAATTTGTGCAGCCATTTCGTTTTGTATGCTTTAGAGTGCTTCTGAAAATTTCGAAATTAGGTATGTTTACAAACTTGTCTTTGACCTATTCATCTTTGCACTTGCAGCGCCCCTACTGTTTTCTGTCTGCTTGGCCGCCGGGAGCAATTCTATTGTTGCATAGTGTCTCTGACCCTCTCCCCGCGATCCCCCAACCTCCCCCCCACTCTTGTTCCCTTTCCACCATGGTGCTCTCCATCTCCCCTAGTTTTTCTAATTGTTTCTCCGTCTTCTACCCTCCCTCTCTCACAAAGTCTGGAAGGAAGAAAGTAAAAAAGGCAATCCTAAAATCCAACCCTGATTTCCCATCACAGACACCTATATCAATTATTTCTCCACTGACATCCTCTTTGCTGTTCCTTCAACTAACCTATGGACCCCTCATATGGTCTCTGTCCTCTCTCCTTTCTCCTCCTCACCCATTACTGGTGGCACGAGATGGGAATTACTCTTGGCTCACTTTGCATCTTCCAAATGCACCATTAATATCTCCCACAATGTCACTATCATGGCCCAGGGCTCTCAGCCCAACCTTATCTTTCTGGACAGGCGTCTTCATTCCCCCTTCAATTTCACACCCTTTCCTTCCAACCCTCCTTCCCTCATCCTCTCATACCCCCCCCCCCCTGGGGGATGCACCGTACCCCTGTACCCCCCTTTGCAAATCTTTTAAAGGGGGTCACCAGCTTCCCTTAGCTTCCATGAATTATCACTCTGATATTAAACACTCCCCTAACATATGTCACCTCCTTGAAGACCTTGACGTCCTCACCCTCACTGAGACATGGTTCAAGGGCAGCTCTGTGTAACGCTCACCTGGTATCCACAGGGATGTCACTCAGCCTGTTCTGACCTTGAACCCTTCCCTGGAGTCTACTCGACTGGAGACTGGGCCTGAAACACAGGATTGGTAGAGTTTAACTCCATATTGTCTCTGTGTGCTTGAACACCTTCTTCCCCGGGGTCCAACCCTTCCCTTTGATCCACAGCTCACCTTGTTTTCTTGGAAAGTGCGCTCTCCGTCCTGCTTTCAGCGCAGGGGCACGTTGATTGATGCAGGCTCGTTGCTGCCTAGTTACTTCACTGGCAAGAGTCTGACAGGTAGGTATAATGAGTCTTTCGAACAGTTCTCTAACTTCGTTCCTTTCCTGCCTTCGATGATGGCCGGCGTCCGGGGATGGTGACGTGCTGCTGAGATGAGTAGCGCTGAAGGTGAGTGAGACCGCGCTGTGCGATGCAACCCTTTTGTATTTGTATTGAACTGAGTTCTTTTTCTGTGTCTTTTACGTGCCGCGACGTTTTCAGCGTGGATGCCGGTTATGAAGAAGAAATGAGGTGAGTAAGCGCTATGCAGCGCCTCTAGATGTTTCCACGCTAACCTGGAGTGTCTTTTCCCTCTTGCAGATGGATGAGAAGTTCCGGAGACAGAGTTCACCCAGAGCGGCTGGGATTCAGGTAAGCGTTTGAAGTTCGTATAGTCTTTAAAAATAAGTGAAGATCCTCCCAATCTGCTGGTGGAGTGGCTCTGATCTTCACTGATTCCTGCCTCCATCATCCCCACTCATTCCTACTCTTCCTTTGAAAGTGTAGGCTGCAAGCTGTCTGTCCACCCTTCTTTCTCTGTGACTCTCGCTATCTTCTACAGACCCCCCGTTCCTTCCTCCCTCTTCCCCTCTGAATGGGCTGACCTCTTCTCCTCTCTTCTTGTCTCTTCCCCCCAGCATATCTTCCTTGGGTACTTCAGCATCTATCTTGATTCCCCTGATGTGGCCACAGTTCTCTTCCATGATCTCTGCAACACTCTCTGCCTCACTATACTCCCCTCTGGACCAACCCACTCTGCCACTCTGCAAGGCACGCACTGGATGCCCTCATCTCGACAGACATCCCTTTTCCAACCCCCTCACTACCTCTCTCTCTTGGTCCGACCACTTTCTCTCTCTTCCTTCCTTGACCACACCTGTCCCCAGTCTCCTTTTCCCACACTGCCAGTCTCCTTCGCCATCGTTTGACTGATGAAGCGTGTGTCAGTCGCTGTCTTTGCTTCCTCCTTCATTCCTACCACACCCCCATCTTTTGACTATCCTTCTGACTCCGTCCTAACTAACCTCCATCTCTTAATCAGTAACACCCTGGACAACCTTGCCCCTGTCATGGGGATCTACCTGAAGCCTGCCTCCTAACGCAACTCTTGGTATGACTGTGAATAAGCTACTTTGAAACAAAAGTGCAAAGCGGCAGAGCAGAAGTGGCAGACATCTAGTTCATCCCCTGAAAGATTGGCTGACACTCCAAAGGCAATACCCTCTTTGCATCTGCTCCAAGAAAAGAGCTCATGTCCAAGCCTGCATCTCTGGAGCCACAAATAACATGGCTGAACTCTTTAAAATCTGCAAGGAACTTGATAATACTTCTGCAGTCCCCTCTTCTCCTCCTCCCATGGTCTTGTGCTCTGCACTGGCCTCCCACTTTTCTTCCAAAACCTTCGACATTCTGTCCTCTCTGTCATCTGCTTCCCCCCTCTCTCCTTCTTTCACCTCTTTGGACCCCCTCACTCCCTCTACTCTCTTTGCTATCTCCCAGTGCACGAGATGAAATCTCCAGAGTTGTCTGCTCTACAAAAGTCTTCTTTAAACAGGTGCTACTCTGCTCCTCCAGAACCATCAACGACAACATCGACACTCTAGGCCCTACCTTGGTGAACCTCTGCAACTACTCTTTTGCCACAGGCTCTTTACCTCAACCCCCCAAGCACTCTCTTGTGCACCCTCTTCTAAAAAAGCAGTCTGCTGCCCCTCTTGCTCGGCTAACTATCAACCTACCGCTATCACCCCTTTCTAGGGCAAACTCATGGAGAAGCTGGTCATCCCCCAACTGACCCTCCAAACCAAAACGGCTGGCTGCCTCCATGACCACCAGTCCAGTTTCAGGGCAACAAGAGGCACTGAAGCTACTCTCCTGAAAACCTGAGAAGATCCACTCTCTAATCTGGATTCTCACACTCCTGGTCTGTTCATCCTCGATCTTTCCTGCGTCTTAGACACTGTCAACCACTCCAACCTCATAAAACATCTCTGTGATACCCTAGTCATCACCGACAGGCCACTGGTGAGGCTTACCTCTTTCCTCTCTAACAGACTCTCCCAAGTTCAAACGGGTCCTTTTCTCTCCTCCAACTCACTCTCTCCTGTGGCGCCCCTCGTTGAAGAGCCATGGCGATAGGATAGATCACTATCTACCTGGCCCCCTAGCCCACCTGATTTCCACCTACTACCCTTATTTCCAGTGTTATGCAGACGACACACAGCTCTCTTTCCAGTTGCCTTCCCATACGTCCCCCTCCTCCTCCTCTTCCTGCCTTATAACTGAGTGCTATTCAGGCATGGTGCTCTGCAAATGATCTCTGCCTCAATGCTAGCAAGACAGATATCCTTCTCATTGGGATGCCTGCTCCTAGTTCCCACTTCACTCTCTGGCCAGACTCCTTGGGTCCCCTCCCCTCTCCCACCAGTGAGGCAAAAACCCTTGGGATCATCTCAACTCCTCTCTTTCCTTCTCTCCACACATCACATGCCTTGCCAAGAAGTCCCATTTTCAGCTTCATCTCCTCAGGAGCATTCTACCTTTTCTCATCTTCCCCCAGTAGCTCAATGTCTCCAGAGCCATGGTTCTCTGTAGGCTTGACTACTGCAATAGCCTCTGCCTCAACCTTCCTCGTTCCTCCCTTAGCCCTCTCCAACTAATCCAGAATAGGACTGTGAGACTTATCCTTGGCCTCAAGCCCAGGGACCGCATCTCCACAGCCCTAACATCTCTCCACTGGCTGCTGGTGACTGTACCGATCAAATTAAAAACCCTTTGCATCACCCACAAGGCTGTCTGGGGCCTGGGTCCTCTCTGCATCCAGCTTTCTCTCCAGAAATACCTCCCAGCCAGAATGCTTTTGTCTTCTGGCTCAAACTCTCTGCACATCAAGCGTTTATCCAAGCAGAGAGTGGGAGGTAGGACCCTCTCCTAGGCGGGTGTCATGAACCGTCGCCTACATCCTCTCTGGACTTCGTGGTCCCTGAACCATAGGGGACTGAATACAGTAATCCTTCCAACATGGCCGCCTGATACGGAACGCTGCTTGCCAGTCCTTACGCTCCACACTCGGTGTTCTACTAAACAGACACGCCCCGCGGCTCTGCGCGTCTCAACGCTACCGCTTGCTGTAGTTGGACGTGTGTTGCCGGAGTTCGCTCGGGGCTTTCTTCTGTATCCTGTTTACCGGTTCCTTGAATCCCCCTTTCTTCCTTCCCTTCCTCAAAACTTACCTTCGTATTTCCTGGATTTTCGCTTGTGTTCGGGTCACGGCGTTCAGTGTCCCCGAGCCCGGACATTGTGTCTTCCTGGTCTCCGTCCTGGACATCTGAACATATCCTGAGTTGGGTTGTCATCCTCACGCTGGAATCCGAAGACCAGCACACAGGTTTATACAAATCCCGGACCATGCGAAAGAAGTCACCAAAGAAGGTCTCAAGCAAACAACAAAAACAGGTGAGGAGGGGAGAGACTTGTGATAGCGGGTGCCTCCTTCTGGAACAGACTCCCATCCCCCTCAGAGTTGAGCCGGATCTTCTTAAATTCTGGAAACTTATCAAGATCGTCCTTTTCTCCTCTTCCTTCCCTCTCTCCCTCTCATGCTAAGCCCTCTACCTGCGGCTGCGACTGGGGTCAGGTCCCTTCAGAGTCATACAGGGACCAGACCACACATCCACCAGTCCCTCCCAGCAACCTTTGCCAGCATTTGCCCTCAGCCTCCCTTTACTGGATTATCCCAACCCAGTCCTCCTGTCCACTGAATTCTTCCTCCCCCTCCTCTTTCCCCTGGTGCTTGCCACCTGGACCTGACCAGCACTTTCCCACCCCCACCTAGGGGCACCCCTCCCCTGCACTTCTCCCTCTACCGCCCCACCCCCTTGCACTTATCACCTTGTCATGCACTTGCACGGTAGGAGTGTCACAAGACCAATCTAACCATAAATAGTCCTTACAGTCCTTGTAAAACTGGTTCTTGTGTCCTGGAGTTGCTGTGTGGTCCCCAGGAGAGAAGGGGTTAATTACTCTGGTGAAGGCTGGAGGCGGAGTAGCTGCTACTAATACTGTTTCCGACGTGGAGCGCGCGGAGTCCGGCAGAGTCCTTACGGTCCTTGTAGCTCCTGGAGTGGTATGGAGAACTATTATGTTCACGGAGTCCCATTCGGGAAGCCTTCGCTTGCTGCATGATGATTCCGGTGCCAGAGACTGTCATTGAAATCCCGAACTGACGGAAGAGGTGAGAGGAATATGGGTATCGTGTTTGGCAGTTTGCGTGTGAGAGGGGACTATTCAACCTGGCCCAATCGCACTGCGGGAGTATTCGTGCAGTTTATCTCACCTGGAGAGTCTAATACGCCATTGAGGGGAAAGACTGGTCGGCTCTGTGCTTTGAACTTTCCTTGCGCCTTGTTATGTCACAGTAATTCGAACTAAAGGAACATTTTATGTTATCACAAAGCATTTTTCTCATTATATGCATTACGCAACAGTGGGGTTTTGTGTGCCAAGTGAGCTTTATACTACTTGCAGTAAGTCATTTCGAACGTCATCTTTTTGTTCTCAGATAGCAGGGCTGTAAGATTCTCCTCCCCACCCCCCTATTGAGATACACTGGGTTGCGAGGTGTGCAGCGAGTTCCCTCCCCCAGGGTTATATGTAAATAACCTTTTAGGTGAAATTACATGTTATACAGCGAATGGTCTCTAAGGGACTCTGATTGATTCTGATAATTCAGTCTGACGTTAAATGATGGATTAAATCCATTTTATTGTTATAGTTCTGTTGATAGGAATGTTTAAGATGATATTTCTGATGTTTATTGTATGCTACACAGTATGTTTTAAACTATTCTAACTTGGATTACCTTTGATCCAGGGTTTTTATACATTCTAACTTCATTTATTGGCCATGTATGGGTGTGACAATGAAATTGAGAAATACAAAGAGACCTGGTCTGCGAAGTGCCTCCCTGTGAATGACAAATGGTCTCATAGCACAGGGTTGGCAATTAAAAATAAGTGGGAGGGGCCCAGAGGAAAAAAGGGAAAGAAATCTAATGTGGTAAACCTTAAATGTATGGCTCAGCAGATGAAAATCTCAGGATATTGTTTAGGGGCTGAAACTGGGAAAGTGCAATCCAACATTGTAAGTTTCAATATTCAGCCCCCTCTTCTGCCGTATGGCACTGATATAAACACTGTGGGTTGGAGGATCAATCACTGGGATATGAGGGATCTCTTGATAACAATGGTTCTTTATTGGCACTTTGTGCTAACGTGAGAAGAAATTCTATGGGTGTGGGCCGGAAGGTTAGTGATACCCAATTCACTAATTTATCGGTAACCACAAATCTTGATATACACACTGAACCCTTGGGTGTCAAGGCATCACTCGAGACAGTATCGGCTGAGCCTAATAGGGGTAGAACCTCTTTCTCTGATGAAAATGTTTTATTTGCATTGGTTGAAGCCCTTTCGGAGAAGGTCAAAGCTTTGTTCTCGTTGTGCTCGGTGATGGCACCAGATCAACAGAAACTGTATTCTTTAACAACCAAGTTGATCTGTCACAGTGATACGGGTGGGAGGGCTAATTTTGAATCCATCAAACGCTGTAACCCGAGTATATGTATTAAGAAGACAGCTGTAAGAGTTTTTACTCCCACACAAACAGAATCCCTGGGGTATGATCGCTTATTGGTTAGATCACCTGGGGCATCGGAAGCGGTTATAATCTCGGACACGCTGAATTCTACATGGAGGTTGGAAGACTCTGTGAACATAGCAGCGGTGTCCGAGGAAGACGCGATTGATGCCCTTTGCGCGGAAATATCTTTGATGAGGGAGCCATCCAGCCCAACCATAAGTAAAATATCTCAGCAGAGGGTTAGTCTCCAGACATCCCAGAAAGATGGACAGGAAGTTGGACATGGTATAGGTGGGGGGCCACGTATATTTACAAGAAAGTGTCAGGATGGTTCAGTTAGATCAGTCAAGTTAAATGGCCCCATGGATAAATGGTCAGTTTCCAAGATACTAATAAGTTGAAACAACAAGAACCACAAAAGTGAGACCCATGTTAAAGACCCAGGAATATCAATCGAAAAAGGTATTCACAGGTGGGCCAGTAAGTATTAGCCAGGTTATACTATCATATGTTGTGGGTCCTGATACAAGGTCAGGGGGTGTACCCAAATGGTCCAACCCTGAAGGTGGAAAAAGAGGCAATAAAGAAATAGACCAGTACAACGGGATGGTATCCAGTCAAAGGTTCGACTCAAAAGGGTCGAATGACAAAAGGGTCGAGTCAAAACGACCAAAAACAAAAGGATCGAATTATTTTTTTAAACGTATCTTTTTTTTGTTGCTTTAGTATAGGTAACAAAACACCAAAACCAGTGAACCCCCTCAAAAAAAAAAATATTCGACCCTTTTTTAGTCCAATTGACTCGACCCTTTTGTCATTGAACCCTTTTGAGTCGAACCTTTGACTTATAACCCAACGGGATAAATAAAATACAACCACAACTCAGTAGTGTGGACACTGCGGCTCAGATAAAGAGGGTACAGTTCTCTCCATTGGAACAATTGGGCGAGACTTTGGACGTGCACATGACTAACAACCTGGATAAAACTCAGGCACCTTCGAAGGCTGACCTGTTGGATCTTGGACTCACGCTCAGATTGGACGAATTAGCGCCTACGTACGTTAGTCAGTTTTTAAACTGGGCGACATTACTGGGCCTTTGGGCTAAGATGCCATGGTTATCGCTGATAACCACAAATGATATAGCTCAAGTTATTCTGCCCATAAATATGGCAGTAGTACAAATTGGGTACAGATACGTATGGCCAATAGGATTACCATAGCCCTACTCTGTGATAATGTCCATGTACTGTTAAGAGCAGGTCTTAAGTTGTCAGTGTGTAAAGAGCCGAATGACAGGTGCAATCACAAAAGAAATATTCATTTGTCTAAAGGGGGCAGTAAGCAGTCTTCAGAGTTACTTGTTAGACTCAATGAAATCCATACTTCGACTGAAAGCCCCTTTCTGAATAGATCTATGCTTCTTCAGACATGGGTTAAGATACCATGGCTCTCGTTAATTTCATCCAATGACGTGCCACAGGTACAGTTACCAAAAGCTGATAGCCCAACAAACTGGACAATATTGAGGTTTATAAATAAAATCGCAGCCGATGTATTGCGTGAAAATGCTGGGGAATTGATTAGGCTGGGTGTAAGGGTAGAGGTGGTCCAATAGTCCTGCCTAATTAAGGTAGGGATGGATCATAGTGTCAATAGACAAGAGCCCTCGGTTAAGTCGGGCGGTATGCCCGAAATTAAACAAGCATACGCAGGGCCCAACCTGAGTAACTCTCAGAATGCCTTAAACTATGCAGCACTGTCATGGGAAACACTGATGCACACAAGTACGTATTCGAACAAGAGAAATATCATCTGACCAATGAGGTTAGTGATCTGGAATACACGGGGGAATAGACATCTGTTGAATAATTCCGGCTCACTTACCTGGCTAACAACCACTGACATTTTTATGTTACAGGAAACATGGCTAGATTGTCCTTTGGTGATTGATGGTTTTCACATACATCAGGTATTGGCCAATAAGGGTCTACGTGGGAGACCTTTGGGGGCTTAATTGTAGCAGTAAGAAATAGTTTTTCTCCATGCAAATACCACTGGCTACAGCAGGTAGTAATTTAATGGCAGTGGTTGTACACCAGGAGGGAATTCCAGATTGGGAACTTTTGATAATTAATGTCTATGCCCCTTCAGGCCCAGAAGGGGTGGATGAGATCCATAATAGTTTGGAGGACATTCTCACCAATGCGGAGGAGGATGAGAAGCACTTGATAGTTGTGGGAGGGGACTTGAATGCCTGTTGTATTGACAACACACTCAGACCTACATATGGAAATGTCCACTCTAAAAGTAATATGCACCAAAGTTTAGCAAAGAGTAAAGGTAGGAAATGGATTTCCTTTTTGGGCCTATACGATATATGGATGTTGAAGGGTAGAACGACAGGGGATATACCAGGGGCATACACTTGAAGTGGCAACAATAGTGTGAAAACCCTGGATTACCTTTTCGGGAACAACGCTTGCCTACAACGGGTAAAATCCTTTACAGTATATGGTATTGAACACAGTGATCACGATCCTGTAATACTTGATATTGACATTTCTATGCAAGAGAGGGAAAGGTGTGGTGTCATAAATTTGAAAGTAAACCATGCAGGCAACACAATAAGGTGGACTGAAAATAATTTAAGTAAACTAGGTGTCATTCTAAGTACATCTGAAAGTGCTACGATAAGCAACATTGAATGTATGAATGAGTGTGAGATAGAAACATGGATCCAACATCTCACCAGCACAGTGGGTAAGGTGGCAATACTGGGTCTGGCGGTCTGCAACAAATATACCAATTGCTATGACAAAAACATTTTGGATAAAAAAAGATCTATGCATCGACAAATCCGAATGGCATTGTTAAAGAGAGGTAAATGTGAAGAGACGGCTAACCATTGTAAAGAGTTCCGTAGATCCTATCAGGTTTGGCTTAGACGTTGGAAATATTCCATCCAGAATGCTGACTGGCAGCACATGATTAAAATATTACGGGGAAAGTGTACCCGTTCAATTTGGTCGGTATTGACAAAAGCCAAGGGTGATGTCAGAAAGCACACTGTAAACCCAATACAAGGGCCAACCTGGGAAACCTATTAAAAACATCGAGCAGGGGATCAGATACAAAATATTAAGTCAGCCATTGTGGAGGGGGGTTGGCCACTTTCCTTCACTATAGAGTCCATGAAAGAAGTAATTCTCAAGTTGAAAAATTCGAGGGCCCCTGCTTCTAATGGGTTGGCTAATATTGTCCTTAAGAGGAACCCGGACCAGTGGGCTCTCGTCTTATGGGCTCTATTCGAAAAGCAATGCCAAAATTAGCATATACCTGACACATGGCATAATGCATTCCTTTTGCCTGTTTATAAAAAAGGCGAAAGGATGATCCCCGAGAATTATAGATTATTGTCATTATTAGACGTAAGGGGGAAGATCTTTTCGTCCTTTATACTTGAGGCTCTGAATCAGTGGGTTGAGGAATCCAAGTTCTTGCATTTCACCCAAACAGGCTTTCGGCCTGGCTCAGGTACGAGCCATAACCTTAAGGTATTAGACCTCCTCATACATGGCACCCTTGAATCCAGTACCCAGACACTATATATCATTTTTGTTGACTTTAAAGCTGCATTCAATACGGTTGATCGACCCAGACTCTGGGACAAACGTATTAAGGCACGATGCCCTGCGTGGCTGGTTAGTGTACTACAGGGTCTCCACCTATCTACCAAGGCACTGGTCAGACTTACTGACGATGGTGTGATAACGGAGATGGTAGAAAACTGCAAAGGAGTTAAACAGCGCTGTACCTTGGTGCCGACACTGTATAATCTGTACATGGCCGATGTCCCGGATTGGCTCCACACAGAGGTCGGATGCTGTCCCAGGGTAGGGGGAAGTCCCCTGCCCTGTTTATTGTATGCGGATGATTTGGTCCTCTTAAATTACACCTTCTTGGGTATCAAAGCAATGTTTATGGCACTCTGTAACTATGCAGATTTAAATAATTTGACCATAAATATGGATAACACCAAAATTCTGGCTGTTTCTGCAAAGAAAGTGAAAGACACACTCTTAAGTGTGACCAGGGAATAATTGAATATGTGGATGAGTATATGATATGATAGGTTATTTATAACGCGCTTAATACCCAGAGGTTTCTAAGCGCGGACCCGGGGATCGAACCCATGTTGCTCCGTGTCATCTTGCTTCCAAGGCAAGCACGTTGCCGTTGAGCTATCCTCCCGAGTGGGATATTTGGGGTTAGATATTGATTAGATATTGATAGAACAATATCTAATAAGAGTATCATGGTGAGAGAAAAGGCTACAGCCCGTAGGATGACCTGCTCTATTTGGAAATTTGCAAGGAACAATGCAGGGTATTCATTGGAGGGAATCATATCCCTGTACAAACAAAGTTTTTGTCCAACAATACTTTATGGATCGGAAGCCTTGGCTACGGCTGATTTATCGTGGTTAGACATCCTAGAGGGCAGTGTTTGGAAGCAGATGCTGAGACTCAAGTCATCTGCAACAATACAGTACATGAGACTGGAATTTGGCTTGACCTCTCTTAAAGGAGAACTGTTGAGAAGACGTGGGTTGTTATTCATCAAATCTTATACAAATCCCAGATGTCAACAACTAAGTCTCCTGGCTGTCCCGGTATATGGCAAAGATAGTTTTGGTCTGTTGGTGAATGAACTGTTCAATGACTTAGGGTGGTTTCTGGACTTTACAAGGGGTACACCCTATGTTACATTGAAGAGGGTTTTTTCAAACAAGGTAAAACAGTGGGATTGGGTGGCAAATTACAGGCATGTAGAGTGCTTACAGAGTTATGCCTGTATGACAAATGTTGTGCATAGGTACCTGCAGCCTCAAGCCTACCTTAGACAATGCCCAAAATAGGGGTATGCAGGCATTTAGGCTAAGGCTGAGGATAAACCAGTTACAGATACTAACGGTAACGGGTCCACACTTGGGCTTCCTTAAAAAAGACAGATATTGTCGGTTGTGTCATAATATGCCATACCCAGAGACAGCTAAACATATTCTCACTGAATGTATGACATTGGGCCCAGAATATATGTACTGGCTGGGACCATTTGTTTATAACTTGGAATACATCAAGAGTGAGCATTTCTGGGCCTGCTGTCTCAACACGGACAGCCAAAAATTCATATTGGTATTTATCATTTGTGGCTAATTATAAAAAAACACCTAGATAGTGCAAAAAGCAAATAATTATGTTTTATTGTATGACATACTGTATTTGTTTTCATGGTATAATGGATTTGATATACTGTGTTTTATTGCTATTGTGATTTTGGTGTTTTTGTAAAGTTTCTTTGAAACTAAATAAATAAATAAAATAAAAGCATATGTGTACATAAGCATGAATGACCCCGAACATTTCTCAAATTCACAAAAATCACAACAATGGGCCTCATTACAGCACTGCCAGTAACCAGGGCAGGTGCCGTTACCGATGCCTGATATCCCGGTGTTACTGGGATATTATGGGCACCGGCAATAGCAGTAAGTGCCCATTCCACTGAGTCCCATAGGACTCCAAGGAATCGGAACCACTGAAGCACCGGCACTGTTAACAACGGTGCCGGTGCTTAAGTGATTTTTCTGCCAGTAGGGGCCTGAACTACTGGTAGGTCAGGCCTTCCGGTTGTTTACTGCCTCTACCGGCATACTCAAAGTAACTTGGTCCAGAAAAAAGGCCGGAGCCAGTAGTACCAGCCGTTTTAACTGTATTTTCCGGACAGGGTCACTCGTAATGAGGCCCAATGTCCTGCGAACATCTGTTTGCGGGCTTCAGAGATTCAAACACACCTTTTCTTACCCTTTTTTATACATATTCCACACCATCCTCATTCCCTCTGTGAAACAAATGCAATGTTATGTTTTTACTATTTATCATTACAGTAACATTCGTAGAATCTCATGCAGTTATCGAATCCAACATGTAGGCCGTTTCAGATGTTTTGCTGCACCTCCCATTTCTTAATTGACCAATCAGTGCCTTTATGTGATGTCTGCAAATGTTACACAGCTCCCTGATTGATGCAGAGGTGTCTGTGGAGCCCGAATAAGGAAGTGAGTCCACTGACTGGGATATCCCAAATTTTTTTTACCTACTTTTTGGCCAGAATTTGCTGGATGTATTTACACCAAAAACGCACACTTTTGGGACCAGCCCGCCGCTCTTAGCGCAAATCCATCCAGTGGTTTGGGCTGCAACCACAAGCAACATTTTGTACTCATTCAAGTCTATCTGTAGTTCAACAAGTTTGGAACCCCCTACAACTTTGCTCCCCCTTGACCGAACAGCACAAATGTATGCAGAAACAATTCCGAGTCAGGTCTATATTTTATGTGCAAGGTTTTGTGCAGATTCGTTGAACGGCACCAAAGTTGTAAGCTGCCCAAAACCTGCTGTTTGTATGGGAAAACATACTTAACAAAATCTACAGAGTTGCTGTTGCAGACACAGCAAAATATTACAGGGCCTGCGGTAGCGGCCATGTAGTTATGGTTAAGTTGCTCAACTCATAGAAAGAGCACTTTTTGGGCAGCTTATAACTTTGCTCCCCGTGGATGAATCCTCACCAGACAATATATGGCCCCCCTTAGGATGCTTTTGTGAAGTTTGGTGCGGTTTTGTCCAGGGGGGAGGCAAATATATAGGGGGCCCCAAAAATGTCTGGAAATCCTCATAGACGCAATGGAAAACAAATGTTGCTCCCACCTACAGCCCAAACTGTTGTACGTATTTTTACCAAATTTGCTCTAGGAGTGGCCTCTTGGTCCCAAAACCGTGCTTTTGTAAATTTGGTGTAAATCTGTCCAGTATTTTTTTTTTAAATGGCCAAAAAGTAGGTAAAATGAAATGAGTGATATCTGGGTCCGGTGCGTAGATTCATTTCCTAATTCGGAGTCTGTGCCTGCTGATGGGTCATTTAAAAATGTGAGGTGCGTCAAAACATTTGAAACGACCGTGGGATTTGTGAACAGCGCCCGTAGTCTGCCGACATGGCGGTCCAACATATTAAAAATCAAAACATTGAACTTGTAAACAAATGAAACAATCTCTGGGGAGTTGAGGGGTGATGGGCTGGGATATGGCCATAAAAAGCCAAAACATGGGTTATTTTTCTTCTACGAAATTCGCAAACATCTGAGGTGTTCGGGGACATTTTTGTGATGTTTGCCACCATCTCAGATGTTAAGGGACATCCCTGCATATTTCTGCATTACAGGGTCGGTGAAAGGCAGTTCTTTAATGGCTTATAACTTTGACGCCACTCAATGATACTGCGTGAAATATTGCAAAACTATTCTAGACCTGACCCTGAATGGTTCTGCAAGGTTTGGTGCTGTTTTCTCCAAGAGAGGCAAAATTAGAGGGGGGGGTTAAAATATTTGAAAGGCTTATAAATTTGGTGCCATTTAACGAAAATGCACACAAGTTTGAAAAATGATTGTAGATCTAGACTTCAATGGTTCTACAATGTGTGGTGGGATTTTGTCAAGAGGGGTCAAAACTAGAGGGGGGTCTCAAGATTTTTAGATGGCTTATTACTTACTTGCTGTTTGACAAATCTGCACAATAGTTGTCAGAACAAATACAGACCCAACGTTGAATGTTTGTGCAAAGTCTGAATGGATTTTGTCAAGTGGGGGCTAGGTTATATCACTATTTATGTACGTACATTTTGACACTTTAAAAAAAAACATGGAAGGATTTGCAGCAAACTCGTGCAAGGAGCATTGGCAAGAACCCGAAAAAATGTGTCTGTTTTATGTTTTGAAAAGCGTCATAAATTAGGTACAAAAAATAGTGATATACCTTTGGTGACTGAAGTATAGCATAAGGGCATGGGCAGTGGCCAGATTGGCCATGGCCCAGACAATCTGGCTACTGGCCATGACCAGGAGGGACTGGCATGGCCACCCCAGCAATGTGGTAAAGTTTTTTGAAATCTAGATAGATTTGAATGGGAAAATAAATTCTGCTCGTGGCTACAGCCCGACTTGCTGGAAAAGATTGCAGCAAACATTCGCAAGGAGCATAAGCAAGGATCTCAAAGTATGGTTTTGCAAATCTGTCTTGTGTTTTATTTTTATTAAAGTGTCAAAATGTAAGTACAAAAAATAGTGATATAACTTTGGTGCAAGGACAGTGGACTTGCCCCTTGGGAAGGGCGAATACCTACTCTGATTTGCCTATTCAGGAATGCGGCATGACCGAAGCCCATGCCCCAAGAATTGTTGAGACTGGCCTTGGCTGCAAGCCATGAGCACTGTTCATTGGTCACATTATGAGGGTAAAGTGGACACTGAACTAGGATGCAGGGTAAGTGCAGTGGATAACTGGGGTGGTTTGGTGGGGCTGGGGTCATGGTTGAGCCTCATGCCCTAGGCAATTCAACCATTACTTGCAACCCCAAGCTTGCGCTGCTGATAATGACGCACATCAATATGCATTGCAAAAAATATGTTTGTTAAATGAGGTTTACAGTTCTTTCATATATGTTAAAAGAGGAATTATTATTAACTTATATACAGTGATGTAACATCATGAAACATTTTCACTCATAAAAACCTATGAAATACACAGAACAAACATTGTTATAGGGACATTATGGTTAAGTTGCACTTATAAAAACCTGTGAAATAACGTTGTTAAAGGGATGTTATGGTTACAAGTAAAACCAGAACCCCCCAGAAATTCAACAGTTGTGGTAAGCTAAGCAACCATAACTCGCGCCACCACCGTGCACTGTTAAGACTAACACCCAGGACATCAAAGATGACATCACATTAGGTCGGCAAGCTTGCTCAAGTATATGTCTACCAGGATTTTATTCAGGTTGTCATGTTCCCAGTGCATACGCTTACTCACAAGACCACAAGCACTGGTTTCATATTGGGATTTTGTTTTCCAGGGAATATTTCTTGACAGATTGCTAGGTTTAAAAGGTGAGCACCTTTTGTACTTTGCCAGCATATTTATTGGAACATTTCCTCGATTAGGTTATTTTTCTGATGTTCATTACTTTTTTTAAAAGTCCAGTGGTATTTTTTGTCTTGCAAACTTTCTTCTAAGGAGAAGGTCTAATGAACTACATTTGTATATTTCACTTTAAAATGTATTTTCACTTATTGTGCATATGTTCATGGGTGCAAGCATTTGATTTTTGCTATGGATGCAAAAGTACCTGAGCATATTTGATTCTTGAAGCCAGTCATATGTTTACCTTTTCACTGCTGCTTAAATGCAGTTAGTTAGAGTGGTGCGATGTATCACAACGGTCACCAAGAGACCATCCATAAGGCAAGGGGCTTGTAGCATGCTGCTTAACCAAAGTGTGTGATCCTCAGCAAATATTTTAATTTCACTGCGCATTGCCTGAAATATTGTGAGTTCTCAAAGCCTGCAATCTTTTATACATAATTAAAAAAAAAGATTTTATCAGCTACATTGGTTTTCCGCTCCATGCAGTAACCAGGACCGACCCAGCTATGCTTCAAAGCTAGGAAGGGTCCAGCCCCCTCAGATCATGTTGCCTAATACATGCACCCACCTTACAAGACCACTTAGAGCAGCATGGCCGGAGGGGATCAGATCTTTCCTGGCTTTGAAACTAAGCAGGGTCGTTCCTGGTTACTGCATGGATGGGAGACAGTCCACAATCCCGAATACTGTGTGTTTTCACCGTTTTAAATATCTCACAACACACAGCATTCACATATATTTTTTTTAAACCCTGCTACTTTAAATCCCTGAGACATTTTTTTTTGCCTTTTGCTGAATTGCATTCTGGAATTTGAAGACTCCCAGTCAATGAGAGGTGACTAATGCCACAATTGTACACTTTTTGCACCTAGCATCGTTCTATAAGGATTTATATGCTTGAGTGACACTATGGTATGTGCACTTTTCAAGTTATCAATATGAAGCAGAGTATTGTTGAAAGTCAGACATGGGGGTGAGAAGGGGAAATGATGAGAGGGCCAGTAAGTCATGAGTATTTCACCACAATGTGGCAAGAGAGTTTGCAATCCTGGACACTGGTTCAGTTATTTCCCACTGATTCTGGGGCTTTTCAGGGCACAAGTAAAGGACACATGTGGGTGGACAGTGTAACTTCTTTTTCCAGAGAGCAGACAAAACCCCTTGGGTTTTATGAGGTTGGAAAGCTTGCTCAAGTATTTGGCTACCAGGATTTTACTCAGGTTGTTATGTTCCCAGTGCAGACGCTTACTCACAAGCGCCCTTTTACTCCAGGGTCTGGTGTGCTATATAAATAAAATAAACAAACAAACAAACAAACAAACCAAAAGCACTGGTTTCATATTGGGATTTTTTATTTGCAGGGAATATTTCACGACAGATTGCTGGGTTTTTAAGTTGAGCACCTTTAATACTTTCCCAGCATATTTTTTGGAACATTTCCTCTTAGGTTATTTGTCTGGTGTTTATTAATTTTCTTTAAAGTCCAATGCTATTTTGTCTTGCGCACTTTCATGTAAGGGGAAGGTCAATTGAACTACATTTGTATATTTCACTTTAAGATATATGTTCACTTACTGTGCATATATTCCTGGGTGGCAGCTTTTGATTTTCGCTATGGGGCAAAAGTACCTTGGCATATGTTATTCTTGCAGCCAGCCATTTTTTTTCCCTTTTCCGTGCTGCTTAAAGGCAATTAGTTAGGGCTGTGCGATGTATCACATCAGTCACCAAGAGACCAGCCATAAAACAAGGGGCTTGTAGCATGCTGCTTAACCAAAGTGTGTGATCCTCAGCAAATAATTTAATCTCATTGCGCATTGCTTAAAAACATTGTGAATTCTCAAAGCCTGCAATCTTTTATACATAACAATACCAATGTCAAAACAGGTCAAAATCAGTTTGTGATGAACTTCTTTCAGTGATGCGTTGGAACTGCTTTAAAATATAGAGTGGGCGTGCCCACCAGACATGGACGAAGGCCAAGGCTAGTGGTCTGGCAGTGTTCTAAAATACACAGTGGGCATGGCGTAGGCAATGAAAGCACAAGTGAGCAGCCTTGTGTCTCGCATCTCTTATTATGTCAAGCTATTGGCACAGGCAACACCATTTCTTGATATGGCGGACAGCGCAACACTGGCCCATGCAATTATCGGGTCTTGCTTGGACTACTGTCCCAGTCTTCTTCAAGGCATTTGAAAGATGGAGCTCAATCGACTACTGGTAGCCCAAAATAATGCATTCAGGGCAGTGACTGGTCTTCGCAGGAAGAAGGTCACTTCACTGGCTGCCAGTACATAAGCAGATCCTATTCAGGACTCTGTGCATTAAGCATGCATGACTTTACGGAAAAAGCCTGGCATATCTGACCAAAAGGATAAGGTGGCTATCAGTTTAGCAAGTACTACGAACCAACAACACAGGTTTGTTGGAAATACCTGCTGCTAAGCTTTCCCATGTACAAAATGGCTGCTTCTCAGTGGCAGCACACCGGCTATGGAATGTTCTTCCCCCTGATTTGAGACTATGTGGAACAGTTTCTATCTTTAAGTGTAAACTCAAGACCCTTTTCTTTGAATAATCACATTGTTTTTTTCAATGCTATCTCCCTCTGACTCTCTAAGCTGATTGATACTTTGTTTTTCTTTGTTTAGTTAAGGTGGTGTCTGTCTTGTCCTCACGCTTCTATGCCCATGGGCGTTGTTGCAGCGCATTATAAATAAATAAAATAAATAAATAAAACTGGCCATGTGCAGAAAAAATGTATGGAATAATAAAGCCCTTGAAATTCAAGGAAAAAACCTTTGTTGCAGGGACATTAAGGTGAGCAATACACTGTAACACAACCTTTGAAATTCAAGGATAAAACTTCAGTTGCTGGGACACTAAAGTGAGAACGCAACAAAACCCCTTAAATTCAGGTAAAGCCACCTTAACTTATGCCCCTTGTCGCGCAGCCTGTGACCACAATGATGACATCACAGATAACATCACTAATGCCATCATCTCTGATATACACAAAAGTCAATATAATTAAACATTATATACTATTTAAAGATTACTTTTACCTTGTACAGTATGTATTTTATTTTAATTTTAACATGTTAATCACTTACAAAAGTCATACAGATATCTATGTACATGTTTTCAAGCAAATGATGAATTTAAAACGTCATTTCTTTTCTATGCATATAGAAATTTAGAGTTATAATCACTTTTCTTTCAATACCCATGTATGGAAATCTTAAAATATATCCTAATACATAGTTGTTTCTTATTTGAAAGCACTTCTCATGTCATTTAGAAAATGACACATGTCCACATTTATCTTACAATAAAACAATTGAGTATTTACATATGTTTATTTTAAAATGTAATAAATAATTCGTGTTTAATATGTGTCTCTTTCAATTTATTTCTACTAATTGTTGTGTACACGTATATACAGATTATATTATAGTGAACATGTCTTAGATATATTTGGCAAAAAACAGGGACATTCTAAGCTGTGTACTATTTATAATTCACATATAATCTTTTACCAAAGTACTACAAAGGAAAGCTTCACAATTAGTGATATGATGCATGTGTAGCTGTTTAATGTTTGAAACAATGTACTCACTGTTAAGAACTATTCTAAAATGCTAATATCACATATGAAGAAACGTACGTTAAAAGTGGTGGTCTAAATATGGGCAAAGAGTGAACTTAAAGCTGATGCCATTAGTTAAATAATCATTGATCTCATATATGATTTTATTGGGGATGTCACCGGTGATCTAATTGGTGATGCCATCAGTGATGTCATCAGTGGTGTTATCTGTGATGTCATCATTTTGGTCATGGGCTGCACAACAGGGGGTGCAAATGTAAGGTGGCTCTAGCTGAATTTCAGGAGTTTTGTTGCGTTAATTTCTCACCTTAACGTCCCTGCAATTGAAGTTTTTTCCATGGCTATATATATATATATATATATATATATATATATATATATATATATATATATATATATATATATATATATATATATACATATATATATATATATATATATATATATATATATATATATATATATATATATATATATATATATATATATATAGGCAATGTTAGCAGCATGGACCACACAAATAGATCTCCTTTTCCTGGTAGATTTCATTAGTTTAAATATAAGTCCAACCCTATGAGCACCTTTTGTAATGTCCTCTTTTTACCCTTATCGCTCCAACCTTCTCACCTCAGTGCATCAGTTCAGATGTATCTTTAAACTGTGGAACTGCATTTGTGCTATGATTCAGACCCTGCTTTACAGATTTCTACTTCCAGGATTTAAAAGGCATCAACATCTGAGAAGACATCCTACAGGTATGCTTTAATTTTCAAAAGTAAAAAAATATACCTCTATACTTACAATATAACTTCAACTATGAACTTTTTTATGTGCTGCAAAACATACTTGCCTACAGCACCCACCCCAAGTTTTAGCACTGCTTTCAAAACCACTTCTCCTTGCTTTGTAACTGCTACATATCCTACTACATATGGTAGTGCACCATTTCATAATTAAAATTCCTCAATTACAAGGGTGCAGTACAAATAATAATGATATCTGTTAATAAATGTCTTGCCTTGTCTCAAAAATATAAAAGTCTTTCATAATACAATATACAATACCACTTTCCTCATGATGGGCCTCATTATGAGTTGGGCGGTAAGTGCAGAAGTCATTCCGCCAGACAGAATTACTGTTCTGCTGTGATATTTGGGGGAATTACCGCCACATTCCAAGTTTACGGGAGCGTGCACAATCAGTGGTAACAGTAATTCTTTTCAGCAGAACTACCACAGAAAATCAAGTTTGGATGGTAATACTGCCATGTATTGGCAGAATTATTCCTACTGCTGGGTAATTCATTGGAAATTCATCTGCCAGAATTATGGGACAGTAATTTCGCTGACAAAATTGCTTGAAATAGATCATGCGTCAAATGGGAATTCTAGTAGTGGCCATCTTTAAAAATAAAATCTGTCCTGAATCTCCCATTTCCTGTAGGCATCCAACACACAACTGGTGGTAAAAATATCCCAGGACAAAGGCAAATCTAAATTGCCTGAAATGTGATCAAGGAAACAAAAATTCAGCGAGGCAGAGCTGCAGTGGAGCTTATCTGGAGAAGGCAGAGGAAGAGATCAACCCACAGGAAGAATGCCATCTGGGCCACAATACAGGACACGGTGGCAGTAGTGGACACAGTACCATGTGCCAGCAAAGACTGCTGGAAGGGGTGGAATTACCTCAAGGCCAGGGCTCTGCAGCGTCCTGTCAAACTACCAGCAGGAGACAGCTAGTGCAGGAGGCAGCACTGTAGATCCATGGAAGGAAAAAGCCAACAGCATCCTCCACATGGAAAGCATTGAGGGCATATATTGGCGGGAAAGATAGCTCAGGGGCAATGCGCTTGTCCTGGAAGCAAGCCAAAGCATAGTGACACAGGTTTGAATCCTGGACTTGTGCTTAGAAAATGGTCTCTGGTATTAAGCACACTATAAAAGAACCATTATGATAGGAGGAGCTGAAGTTGGAGAAAGCAGTTAAGGCTGGTGTGTATGAATGCCCCTCCTCCCATGACAATACACTACCAAAGTCCCTATCCCAAGCATGTGTCTCCCAGCACAGGTGTGCACAATGTATATGGGGATGTCCTACCAGATAGCAATGTGAACAATGGCACGGTAGCAACATGCTTGTGCAAGGGAAGGTGTGACACTATGAAAATAGATAGCTTCCATTGTGTAAATGTATTTGCCACACAATCATGAGATGCACCCATGAGGGATGGCCATGGCCAAGTGCCAACATGAACCCCCTCCGCTCATATATGTCACTGAAACACCCAAAAGGCAATCAACCCACATAGGAAACACCAACGCCAATGATTGCCCAAATACATGCATATGCCATTTGTTCAAGCCATCATTGGCCATGGACCATCTCCTGACCCTACTACCACCTTGCAGGAGCAGTGTTTTTAACCCCCAATCTACTTTGCCCATATCTCCTGGCCATCCTTCTCCCCAATACACAGATGACCTGTATCACCTAACACCACGTCAAACGAGATACAGCTCTCACATCCTGTCAGGCCATTTCTGTTAACAAATATTAAACACATCCTGCAGTATGAGAGACCACAAGTGTCTAGTATCAGCATCCATCATAGTGCATAAGTGTCTTGCAATACCATGTACAAGTGTGCATGATGATTGACTGCATATCATTCACCACTCAACAGGTTCACAATTTAATCAGGGAGAATATTACGGCCCAACCACATCACATTGCTCATCCACCAGTCCAAGCTCCTCTACCTCCATCCGTGGGCCTGCAGCCATTGAAAGACCAGGAGGACAACCGGGAGTGTGACACCTGCCACAAGCAGTAGCAGCATGCCAACTGAAGGAAGTAGACACATTAAAACTATCTCAACAAGTCTGGCACAGAGCCCTCTGCCAGCATTGCACATGTCACTGCTGACACACCACTGCAGCCGACACAGCAGCAGGAGCGGCACCCCCATTAGCCGCAGATGCAACTCCACAGGCCGTTGCTGTGGAGACACTTGCGAAGCCACATGCCACCACTGCCACCCATGAGGAGACACGCACACCCACCCATCCGCCCCAGACTCCCTCTCCTCACCTAAGTCATTGATCCAATGCCATCAGCATATGACACTGACACAGGGAACGATTATGATGGCATTGGACCAGTGGATGCAGGCGGTAGGGGATTCAGGTCCTCTTGCTTCAGCTCCAGACCTGCACATTGCCCAAGTGTGTGCCACAGCATTTGATGTATCCCCTCTAGAGGAAGCTGAACACCTTAGAGCAATGGCAGGTGCGGATTGAAAATATTGCTGAACATCTGTAGGCAATCCATGATTTTTTGCAGCGCTCATCCCACAGGACTCATCCCACAGGATTGACAGGCTCATGGACCAGAAGTGCTGGCATCTGTCAGTGGCTACTCCTGTCAATACTGCTATGGGCCAGAGGTTCAGGGAGCAGACAGGGGCCATCTTGCTATTTCAGAAAACATGCAGAGCATCATGCTCCTGACCTTCCAGCATATCTAGGGCCAGGCGTACGATGCTTCCACCTGCCACCCCCACGGAGGGGTCACTGCTTGGCAGCCTCCTTCGTCGCTCCCAGATGAATGTGGCCTGTTCAGAGCCTGAAGCATCAGACATGCCCTAGATGGCACAGAAATGACACTGATTCAGTTTACATTTATACCAGGCACAAGCAAGGTGGGAGGCCACGGGTGTTGAGGATTCTGTGTGGTGGGAGGGCACCGGTGTTGGGTATTCTGTGTGGTGGGAGGGCACCAGTGTTGGGGATTCTGTGTGGTGGGATGGCACCAGTGATGGGGATTGAGGGAGGTGGAAGGGCATGGGTGTTGGGGATTCCGTGTGGTGGGAGGGCACCGGTGTTGGGGATTCGGTGTAGTGGGAGTGCACCGGTGTTTGAGATTGAGGGGGTGGGAGGGCTCGGGTGTTGGGTATTCTGTGTGGTGGGAGGGCACGGGTGTTGGGGATTCTGTGTAGTGGGAGGGCACCAGTGCTGGGGATTGAGGGGGTGCGAGGGCTCGGGTGTTGAGTGTTCTGTGTGGTGGGAGGGCACCAGTGTTGGGGATTCTGTTTAGTGGGAGGGCATGGGTGTTGGGGATTGAGGGACATGGGAGGGAATGGGCGTTTTTCACTGTACAAAATAAACCACATGTGAACTTGAACACATGCAAGGACAATGATTTTTGAGCGAGAGTGAACAATTTCATATGTGGCTATGTACAAATGAGTGACGTTGGTGCAAAGAAATTTGTCTGAAAGAAATTGTCTATGAGTTGTTGCCACAACAGATAGCCGTCCCTGCCTTCATCAGCGTACTGCACGGCAGCAGTTCATCAGCAGCATGGGTGCTATTGTTCTCTGGGGGAGGGATGTCGACTTCTGAGTTCTGAGGGCAGAGTGACATGTTCCCTGATGCATACGTTGTGGCATTTGTTAATGGCATGTTGATCAATACTCTCTTGATGAAGTTGGGCGCATTGGTGAAGAACAAGGTTGTACATCCCTAACATTAATGTATATGTCATGTACAATGGGGAATGGGGGTACATATGAATTGTCACTGTGGGATTCCCATTACACACATCTTTCAACCACCAGTTGTAACATTACTACATTGTGACAGGAATAGCAGTGTAAATGTTTTCTTTGGTAGTCCTTTGCTGTGCCTTTATGCATGTGCCCTGAAGGGAGTACAGTCTTTATTGTGAATTTTTGTGGTTTGTGCGTTCCTGCGCTTGTGGAATGACATTCATGGTTTGCAGAGTACATGCCATTCCTGTCTGGCAGTATTGCATTATTACTGTGCAGCGGTAAACTGTGCAATTATGTGTGTAGGTATGGTTTCCTTATGCATTGTGGTACCTATAGTTATCTTAGTGGATTACTTGTGTGCTATAGCATTATGAATTACTGTCCTGCTACAGCCTTGTCCTGCTGGGCCTAGTCCTGTGGGTTGGTGCCTGTAATGTGCATGTCATTGGTAATTTATGAAACTTGTAATGCGCCCAGATGCCATTGTTGTTGGTGTACATGTGCACCTTTCTTTTCTAACGCTTTATGTAGATTCGTGATCTTGTCTAAGTCAAATGTGCCTTCTTGGGGGAAGTGCCTAGCTGACTCACTTTGTGTATATTTGTGCCATTTTTCCTGGCACCTATATGTATTTGGTGAGTAGTGAGTAAACACAAAATCTGCTGGACTTCCTTTAGGAGGAAGTGGCACTTGTCTAGACTGACCTAAACCCATTCTCACAGGGGTAAGCCAAATTATGACTCATTTCAGATCCAGGCTTGTTCTTAACTTTGTCAGCCTTGGGATGATGTCTTGTTCCATAGCTGGTCGAGTTGATACAGCTCATAGCTGACCGCTCTGCCATGTCTATTCAGAGGCTCAGGTATCACCACCTGACCTCCGTTCCTACCCCGTACAGAAAGTACAGTGACACCTGCAGCTGTTGGTCAGATTCAGATGACTGCTGATTCACAGCCTATGTTCCCCATTATGCTACCCATAATGCAGAGCGGTATTTAAGCTTGTTTCAGAGACTTGGGCAGGTAAGAGTAAAATCAAGACACATCATCGGTAGAAACAAAGCCTGTTACAGCTCTCATACTAGGTTAGAGAAGAGTTTGAATCCCCCGGCGATCCGACCTGCTCTCCCCTTAGACGAAAACATTTCTTCTGGGCCCATGGTGATCACTGGGAGGTGTGCTCGGTGACACTTGGACTTGGCCGCAGCAACCTCAGTTCAAATCCAAGTCATGGCACCAAACCTGTCATGGAATAATTTACCACTGACTATTCCAGTGGATTGGTGAACACGTTATTAGTGAAAAGCAAGCAACAAAACAAAAACAAATCAACAACAGCACAAGACTTAGATGCAAGTGAGAAACCCCCTCCCTCTGTGCACTGTCCTCTTATAGCCAAAGGAAAACATGCATTTGAATGGAAGGGAAGGTCCAGATAGGGCAAGTAATCATACGGTAACAATGTTAGAAGTGGGGAACAAAGACCCTCTATCCAAGTATTTGAAAGCAGCTGTGTTCTTACATGTAAGACTGTTATCAGGAAAGACAGCATAAAGTGATACATTTAGTGCAGCTCAATATACTCCTCAAAGGTACACACACATTCTGAGGCAGACGAGCATGCTTACAGTACCATGACTTCCATCTACTAAAGCTGCTTTTCCTAAGAAATTGGCAGCCTACAACACGCTTACATATACCAAAAGCAAAAAACGTCTGAAGCGTGAGATGTGGAGGTGAGCATGCATCTTTCAAAAACACAAACAGCATTAAAAGAGATGAAGCATCCAAGTACATCAATGATTACAATCCTATCATTGCACTCTTGTGGAACGCTAACATAGACATTCAATACATTGCAGACAATCAACTGCAGTTGCAAGATATGTCACAGCCTATCGCACCAAAGCTGAGAAAACGGAGCTAAAAGACCTCTGGGATGACATACCATCTGATAAAGCTCTTCCCCAACATTTTACAGTTTTGGTATTAAAATGCGGTCATATAGAGCATGTGGGTCAGACGAAGTGGAAGATAGTTTAATATGTTAAGGCTTGTATGGGAAATCTGAAACATTATCTGGCTCAAGATTGGCCCACTTTCATCATGAAAAAGAGTACTACAATCTTACCAAGAAATTGAAGCTATAGCTACAGAATATCCTAATAGTGAAGACTACTTAAAACAATTCGGATTGACACATACTATCTAAACAGAAGTACTACTTTGGAAAACAAGTTTCTTTGTCATAGCACAAAACAACACATAAAACAATCATGGTGTGCCAAAAGAAGCATGTGGCAAATATTCAGTACTAGCAAAAGTACCCGTTCTCCAAAATGAGTTCTGTAGACAGGCATGACAACACTCTCATTAATTGTTGAAAATGAAATGATCCTGTAGTTCGCTATTCTGCCTTACCCTGGCATGGTGATGTTTGTTGTGGTGCATTGCAGTGCAAATATCTTGGAAATCATACATTCCAGGACCTTGAAAGGGACTTTGAGTTTTGTTCCTTGTGTTGGGACCGGTTGAGAAACAATATTTTTTCTTTCCCTTCCCGGTGAACATCATTTATGGCTTCATTAGCAGGCACCATCTCACAAAAATCCTCTGGACAAGTAATTTCGCCTGATACAGCAACATATTTTGTTTCATTTTCCGGTGAACATGGTTTACGGCATTGTAAAGCTTGTCTAGAACCAAAAATGTTTGTTTCCCTTCCCGGTGAACATGGTTTACGGCTTAGTCGGCAGGCACCATCTTGCAAAAATCCCCATGAAAAGTAATTTCACCTGATGCAGCAAACATTTTGAAACTTCTGGAATGCTACCTGCCTTCACCTTCGCCTCTGAGGTCCATTCACCCCTCATACATTTTTTGGTTCCCTTCCTGGTGAACCTAGTTTACGGCTTTGTTGTCAGGCCACAAACCCACAAACACATTTTAACTTTTGCTGAAATGCAGGGAAAGGGGTGGGGTGTCCAAATGTCATGTAGCCAGTAATGTGTGGAGGGTTCTAACAGGTATCTATGCAAAATGTGGTGCATATTCCTGAAACGGTGTGGAATTGTATAAGGAACAATGCTTCACTAAGCCACAAACCACACACTTGTTTTGACTTTTGCTGAAATCCGGGCAAAGGGGTGGTGTGTCCAAATGTCATGCAGCCAGGAATGTCCGAAAGGTTCAAACCGGTAACTATGCAAGATTTGGTGCAGATCGGTGAAACAGTGTGGAATTTTATAAGGAACAACGCTTGGCACCACAAACCCACACAACGTTTGACTTAATATATATATACATATATATATGACAGAAAAGGGTGTGAGGGGCGCACTCTGGTTCCCAGCTAGGTGTACCTTTCCACAGTCCAGTTGATGGTCTCCTCCTAGCGCGCTTTCTTGCCTCTTGCAATCATCAGGGAGGCAGTCTGTTCAGGTGTTTGTTCAGGTGTTGATGGTTACTACCAGTGATGTCCTCAGGGAATTCTGGTTGCTGTAGTCATTCAAGTAGCCAGGAACCAACTCACCCTCCAATTACAAAGTGTAAAACCCCAGCTGGGGGGAGGGGGGAAAACCAACAGTGTGGCTCTCCTGAGTAGGGGCATGTGTCACCCCGGTGCCGCCGCCACTGGAGCCCGGGACTCCCAAATAACATTTGATAGAAAAGGGTGTGAGGGGCACACTCTGGGTCCCAGCTAGGTGTACCTTTCCACAGTCCAGTTGATGTTCTCCTCCTAGCACGCTTTCTTGCCTCTTGCAATCATCAGGGAGGCAGTCTGTTCAGGTGTTTGTTCAGGTGTTGATGGTTACTACCAGTGATGGCCTCAGGGAATTCTGGTTGCTGTAGTCATTCAAGTAGCCAGGAACCAACTCACCCTCCAATTTCAAAGTGTAAAACCCCAGAGTGCACCCCTCACACCCTTTTCTGTCATATATATATATATATAGATAGATAGATAGATAGATAGATAGATAGATAGATAGATAGATAGATAGATAGATTCAATTGTGAAGGAAGTCTGGTAAGACTTTATAAACCCAGTAAAATTAATCATGTAAAATTATCATTTAAATCTACAGAACATAAAGAATTGTATTACATGGCCCCACAACGACTATTCAAACCTTTGGGAAAAGAGGAAGAATTGTTAGGTGACCACGACACATTTGAAGCTGTAATCCAAGCAAATTAAAGCAGTATAACAAATTGCAATTGTAAACGATCCAAAGAAATATTAGATAATTAACATCAGCAAGAAGAAATAGAAAGTCAACTTCACAAAGACACTTCTGAAGGGAGTCCACCATCTCTTACAGGAAGTGAAGAACCACATGGAGAACCACTCATTTAAAAAAAAAATATTTTGCATTCAGTTTATAGTCAATCAAGAACAAACTTTTACACATTTAATAAGAAAAACAATATCACGTTTTACAAAACTAAATAGAAGATAGAAAAACGTAATACGTACAAAACATAGATATATTCACACAATGGTAAAAATGGAAAAAGTGACTACCTACAGGGTCGGCAATTTCCATATATAAAAAGCTGCAGCATTGACAACTCTAGATTCTGCCCCCATCAAAACGGCCAAAATTGATCTCTGCTTATATTCTCTATAGATTTCACAAAACCCCCATATCCTTTAACGTACAATGGCATCAGTACTGTGTACACTGTTAGTATATGTCTACTGGTCTGCACTTCCCTGAGCCAATGCCTGCAGATCTCATCTTGCTCTGTTTTTTTCCACTTTTTCATGAACTCCTTTGTCCCAACTATGTTAAACCTTAGTTGCATCGTAAAACGTCTGACCTCTGCATTAGACCATTTTATTCAATAACTTCTAGGTTTGTCATTTTTGAAACTCTGACAAGAGTATTCTCTATACCCCTTAGGACTATACAGTCTGTCTATCGCCCTGATGATGTCCATCTCAGCTGTTTTCTTTTTTATGAGTGTTACACAGTCCGGGCACTCACGTATTGTGTCCACAGTGAGACCTATTTTGGACAAATAATCTTCCGTGAACTTGTGCAGATCTTTGACATAATTATTAGGGCAGAGTTTATCCAAATCTTTGCCCAATAGCTTAAGAAGTTGGTTCGAACCAAGAGCCATCTTGTCAATTTTGAGTTATAGTAGAACTCTTTTAATTGCCCAACATGAGAGTAATGGTTGTAAGCCATACTCTAATAGCAGGGCCTCTACTGGGATCCCTCTGGGCATATTCATGAATGAGCCGAGAAGTTTGGGCTCCAATTTAGTGAGCCATGCAACTTCCCCAGTTGGGAGAGTCTCCAGGGTGTAAAGGATAGCTGGACATATACTGGTTTTATATATTTGAATGTATCCTTCTATGTTACTGCCACCCCTGTGTTCAACGTAGGACTTTATGGCTGCCCATCTTCTCCATATTTTGGTGCTGATGTGATCCTCATATTGTGAGGCAGATGTTATGGACCATATACAAAAACCCAGATAAAGAACTCCATTAACGATGTTGTGCTGTCCAGGTACCACTGTGATTTCCCGAGCTTGGTGTGAGAATCCTTCAGACACATGGTTCTTGTTTTAGTTTTGTTTATAACCATGACATTTTCTTTAGCATATTGGTTTAGGGTATTTAAGGAGCGCTGGAGGCCAATCTGAGTTGGGTCATAAATTATGAAGTCATCTGCATATGAAATGCAAATATTTTTAATGCTGTTTATGGTAGGAGGAAAGTTTCTCATTGCCTTAAAGGCTTCTTCCATATCATCCGTGTAGGGATTGTAAAGGATGTGGCACAGCGCACAGCCCTGTTTGAGCCCCTGATGGGTAGAGATATCTTTTGAAAGTGTTCCCTCTTGGTTAAGTCAGACTGTAACCGTTGTATTTGTGTAGAGCATTTGGATGTAATAGAGCAAGGCCGGGTCAATGCCCCAGTCTTTTAGTTTTCCAAAGTCGACTTCTGGAAACCAAGTTGAAGGCATTTGAAAAAAGTCAAAATAGCAGCAATAGAGCTTGATCTTCCCTTTGGACCATAATGCCCTTAGGTATTGTAATGTCGCTATGGTAGCATTGTATTTTTTCCTAAATCCTGTTTGGAATATGCTCAGTATGTTCTTTGATTCCATCCAGGTATTTAGTTGTTCAGTGAGACATTGGCAAATAGTTTCTGGCTTGAGTCCATCATCGACAACAGGTAATAGTTTGTAGGTATGAGTCTATCCCCCTTCTTTAGGATGGGAACCAGAATAGACTGGCTCCAGCTCTCAGGTATTTGGCTGCTTTTGAGGAATCTCGTAAAGTATAGTACCAATATTCTTGCCCAAAGGGTTGGGTCAGTCTTCATTACCAGGTTGGGAATGACGTCTGGCCCTGGAGCACAGGAAGCTTCAGATCATGTTATTAGCCTTTATATGTTGCCTTCCATGATCTCATCCTCCAATTTAGCTCTTGATAGCCAATACACCTTGCACCTGGCCATCGCCTCTCCCAAATCTTACAACGGCATTACACGTTCAGTTGGAGAGTACAGATCTTGAATGTGTTTGATCCATGTTTCTTGTGAAATGGGATTTAGGTCGATCCGTGGAGAAGAATTTCTAAAGCTAGTAAAGTTGCGCCAGAATTTGACCTTATTGTCCAATCTCAACCATAAGAACAAATTCGGCCAATTCACAGTCCTGATCAATGCTTTGTGCATTTTATGCCAATTTCTGTATTTTGTTGCCACATTTCTTACCATATTCTTTTTGGAATCAGGAGATATCTCCATATTTCTTCCAACAGCAGCTTTGACCCTACCCTACTGTACTGTCTCTTTCTTCCCATTGCAACTGCATAAAAGGCTTATGATGACATTCGTAAGAGGTGTGGATCTGGGCTTTGCTATAGTTGGCGTTTGCTGGGATAATCTCCTTGATCATATCTTTCAGATTCCATGAAACTCTTGTTAACAAGGTAGCCAAATTCCCTAAATCTTGGGTTAGTGTGTCATTCACCAGTTTGTTGTTGCTTTGTCCCCAGCGTAATCTGTTGCCAGCTGAATTTGTTCTTACTTTGGCATTTTTATGAGTTATCTCCAATGCAGCTTTTAGAGTTGTTTACCAGCATAATGTGCCATGGTCACTAACCCTATTATGGGATACCACTATTGGGCTACAATGCAAGAGTGTCTCCCTGTCTACTATTATGTAGTCAATTAGTGATGTGAAAATCCCATTTCTCCAGGTATATGACAATTCAGTGTCATTACTTGGCTGCATCCCAAGCGGTTCCAGTTCAAAGAATTCAAACAAAGTCTGCCCCAAATTGCTGCTATTAGATAAATGTAACAATCGTCTATTAAAGTCACCTGCCAGCACAACATGGCTTGTGGATGAAGTTTCTGACCATTGAAGTATCGCTTCAGTTATTAGTGACAGTAATGATTTGCTCAGGGAACCACTTGGTGGGTCGAAGATATTGATGATTAAGGTTTCAACTGTGGGAGAAGATGAAGACTGCAATATGCCCATCGGTAGATTCAGGGATTTAATTTCCTTAATGAATGGCAAAAGTATTAGGTGGGCCTTAGCTCCTATGGTGAGGCCACCCCTCACCCTCCCTTTCTTAGGCCGTGTAGCATTGTTCAGTAGTATTTGATATCCGTCTATGTGGAAACTCTTATAGCACCATGTTTCTTGCAGCAAAAATATGTCTGCCTCTTTCAATAGTGATTGCCCTTTAGGATGTGACAAAAAGGAACGGTGCACTCTTGTTTTCCAAGATACCCATGAGAGCTTTGGTGTAACATTTGCTTGTCAGTTGGCCCCATTGTGTGTGCACATTGGCATCCCGAGAAGATGGGTTGCTGTTTTAGCCCCTGCCTGAGAGCTATGGTCTTGCAATGCTCTTAGAGATTCTCTCTCCGTGGGCTGTGCTAACTTTGGAATGGTTTTTATTACATTTCCATCAGAATCTGGTTTGTGGCCTGAAGTTTTTTGGCATACTATTAATGTAAATCCAGCCTTTAGAGGAGTGTCTGTGTCTGTTTTCAAGAGGGCAACCGTTAAAGGTGATGCAAACTCAACCAAAGCCCAATTTGTGCGGCTTTCCCAGCATGGCAGCTCAATTTTCAGTGGGTCTCTAGACTGAATGAGCTCCAGATACGTAAATTGCTAACAGATCGACAGCAATACTGTTCTCTTTAAAAACGGGCTATGTGATGTTGGATTGGTATCCTCTAGAACAACCCAGGTGCCCCCATCCTTTAGAGCTTCTAGGGTGAATGATTGGCAGAAATGTATTTGTTTCTGCTGGGTGCAAATTAGTCTGTGATTAATTTCCAAGTTTCTGCAGGCTTTACAAGTCCCAACAGATTGTATTGGCATTGGTGAAGTGATTAGAGCTTTGTTTTCCGCAAGGTGACCTTTTTTGGAGCCTGAATGATGGTTCATTGTCTTATTGCTTTGGTCTATAGCTTTTGTCCCCTGCAGTAGTATTTGTCGACAAGGCTGTTTTGGGCTCTCATACCCTTACACTCACGCTGCTTCAACGCCTTTTGATGTACAGTTGTATGCAATATAGGCCGTGTGTGTGTTTTCTGAGGAGAACGTTTGTTTTTTAATGCCTTTTTTAACTCTGCAGGGGGGGGAGAGATTTGCACTTCCTCAAAGTCCCAGTTCAGCTTGGATTTACCATTTGGTCCACAGGCGGGTGGTTTCGGTGTGACGTCCAATTTTCCTTGGTATAAGGTCGGTGTTGTTCAACTGCCTTTCTTTTTGCTTTGCTCTGGAGTTTGTGATGCTGTCCACTTTCCTAAACAAAGCTGTTAGTATATCAAGCAGTTTGAATGAAAGTTTTTGGTTAGCTCCAAGCTCATCATTATGGATGCCAATATAAAAGGTTGGGCATCTATCTTGCATGCAAGTGCTATCATATTGATCTTCATTGCAGCTTTATCTTCCAGACATATTTCCCCAACAAGAACTGAGTCAATGCCGGCCTCAGAGTCCATAGTGCCAGAGGAGTCTGAATGTGAGGCGAATACTGTCATATGAGGTGTGAATGACTAGCTTATGGCATCATTGATTTCTGAATTTGTTGTTATTGGCAAGATTTTCTCACACCCCATTGAGGCTCTTTTAAAATGTGTGACAAGATTCAGTAATTACTTGTTATTGTCAATAGCATCAGCCAGCCACTTTTCGTTGTCCTCAGCCAATGTTTCTGAGGAGTGTCTGATCACTTGATTGTCTTTGCCTCCAAAAAAAGCTGTTATTTCGGCTTGTGAGGGAAGGTCTAATTTTGAGTTTTGTATGGCATTCAAAATGACACAGAAATAGCAATGAATGAAGTAGAAAACCCAACTAATCTAAAGATGATTTGTCAGTGCTCATATCACAGTTACATTATGAGCAATTTACCATAGACCCAGAAATTGAACATGGATTAAACATAAAAAACAAAGCTTGTAATTGTAATAATTACAAACTTCTGCTCTTGTATGTAAGTGGTGAATCTGGTTCTGGCAAAACATTTCAACCATTTTCAGAAGACCAAACACCTTCCAGCTATTGCAGCAGGTCCTACAGGTCTAGCTGCTTACAACATAGGAGGTGCATTTTGGCCATAGAGAACTTACACAAAACATGTGTCAGTCTGCTGAGCCAACATATGCTCAAATATTAAAGAATTGGTGTACAAAATCATCTTTAAAACATAGACTGTTAAATAAGCTCTATCGACAAATCACATCTGCCCATGAGGTAAAAGAACAATTAACACAACAAAGTCAACAATGCATATGTCTAATGCCAACCCTTGCAAACCATGGCCAATTTAATTAAACAATGCATAGACAAACTAGAAGTGAATGACATGACACTCCCTATGTGTCAACAAGCGACAACACACCTAAAGAACCGAAAGAAATCTATCTAAAACACAGCTAGATTGGCAAAAGTATTAACTCTCTGCCTAACCTCCAGAGTTATAGTAAGACACAAACTTGATATAGAACACTGTTTAGTTAATGGAACAATTGGGACAGTAGTTGGCTTTCAAACATATCCAAATGAAAATAATATCCAGTTTGTCATCAGGTTTGACAAACTTGAACAAACTAAAAGAATAATATGCACGTAACAGCATATTTCCATCTTTTTATAGAGAACAATTCTCTGCCTTTTGTATATACTGTTACTATTCACAAGTCACAAGGTATAACCCTCGACCACACACGTGTAGATATTTGCAGCAGAGTCTTCAAATAAGGTATGAGTTACATAGCGCATGCATGTCTTCATCACTCACTGCTCTACTCTTAAGAAAATGTTGATGCAAATAAAGTCAAAGCTGTGATTTAATGCATCCTTGAATAAAATAGACTGTGTGCACTTTACACTCCACATATGAATATATACCCTGTACCTGCAAAAAGAAAACCTTTAAAAAGGCAGCTAGTACAAAATGAAATCCCATCAGAATTCCCCATAATTCTCATTCAAAAAGAAAAAAGCAAATGCCGCTCATTTAAATCAGCTACAAAAAAATGATCTGCTTTTTTAAATTGAAGAACACAGCTGTGATGAATTGCTATGAAAATGTAGCAATCAATCTATTATTCAAATTGGCAACAATTGTGGACAATATTTAATTACCTGGCTCAGAACAGGTATGCTTCAAAATGCTTTTTCTTCATAGAAATGCCACTAAAATCTTGACACTATCTTCCAGGTATCAGGTTTAAGACCAGAATTGGACTACCGTGCAATTATTGTTACATTTGATAGGGTGAGCACAAAGGAGGATCCACGAGAATTCAAAATATACTTGCTAGAATTATAAGAGAGAACACATCCTAGTAAACACAATCCTACTCATTTTATAGACCTGGAAGCAAATGCAGTCTCTGCAAACGTGTTTCCGAGGAGCATGTTCCTAACGAACGATTTGTGTATGTATCTAAAGCAAATTTTGATGCAATTCCGTTTCAACAACTTCTCCAACATGGCATGTTGTGCCCGTTTTGCAAGTCAAACAAACTTTCAACAATACAAATAGATTCACATGGCCCGTATGTAATATGAATGCTTTTAAGATACAACAAAAATGGCGCTAAAAATAACTTCAAACTCACTAATTTTACACACACCAAGTATCTCTTGGCAGAACAACATTCATCACAGTAGGCATAATATACCATACTGGTGCCACAACCACTTCAGGACACTATACTTCGCATGTAAAACAAAGAAGTGGTTGGTTTGAATGTAACAACACTCCCTTTAATCAAAATGAAGGTTACCAGTAAACTTGAAAAATGCCTACTTCATATTCCTTAAACCACAATGTAGTCATTAAATTATACTTTAAATTCATGTTTACAATAATGCACCGTTAGAATAAGCCAATTGGTATCTAATTACTTTAAAACATGAAGGAATACACAAAACAAACAAAGTAAAACATTACTGCCTAAATAAATTACACTTAGAATGCACCATCAGGTATCTAAATACTTTAACCATCTATACAGCCATTATTGTGCTTTCTATGCATACAAAATCTTTTCCTTTCCACAAAAATCACAGTCTAAAAATCAGAGAAAAAGTTGAACAAAATGCACATTTTACTAAACAATGTATTTTTTCAATCCACTTTTGATTTTTTCCCATGACCCAATGTTTATAATATGTGAATGCAACAACGACCGCTACATGTGGCTCTTCACGGCGAAGGCCCTGTGAAACCAGCCCTACTGTGACAAGTCCACACAGACCTTGAAGAATCCTAACCTATGTCTACTTACCCAACCCGAGAAGATGGAGTAATGAGTTTCAAGCCTTGGTATCCAATAATCAGAAGAAGAAAGAAGAGACAATGCACTACACACAAATGTTATAGAAAACAAAGTACATATAATGTACTACATAAGAGGGTCATAACAAGTTAATATGTGTATAAGACTTAAAGTATGTATATTTTCCATATCATGTTCTTCCACTAACTATATTTTCTTTTCTTTGCAGACAAAGTAACACCCAGATGATCCTTTGTGATACTTGCCAACTTAAATCAAATCTATCATCCCTTTTCATGGTAATAAAAATAATACCAACATCAATCCGATTTATATCATCCACTGTGATAAGAGCTAGAGTAAGCGTAGCTGTGGCCATTTCCCGTGGCCAGATTGTTCTGTGCATGGCGGAACACAGCAACGCTTACTCTGACTATGATAGTATAGAACACAGCAACGGAACACAGCAACGCTTACTCTGACTATGATAGTATAGAACACAGCAACGGAACACAGCAACGCTTACTCTGACTATGATAGTATAGAACACAGCAACGGAACACAGCAACGCTTACTCTGACTATGATAGTAGTCAGAGTAAGCGTTGCTGTGTTCTGCCATGCACCCCAGAAGCCCCAAGTATTAAGATTGATTATTTATATTGTGTGCGTGTTTTGACAATTCTGTTGCGGCCAACACGTGTTTCGACCTACTCTGGTCTTCTTAAGGGCTGAGACATTGAAGAACCTGACATACATAAAATTGATATTCAGATATGTACATAGGAAATGCCACCCAAGCATCAAAATGATAAAACAATTTCAACAAATGGAACAATCCATGAAGAGGGAGTAATGGACAAATCATCATAAAAAGAAAAAAGAAGAAAAACCAAAAAATATTATTAGATTTTCACTTGAACCTAAAACTCAAATTTCACTGTTGATAAATAAGAGCAAAACTAAACTGATAATAGCAATTATAAACTCCCTACAAGTGATGAACCAAAATGACCACACCTCGTGAGAGCTTAGACTGCGCTGCAGCCCTAAAGCTGTTGTCAGTGGTCAACAAATTCTAGGATCAAGAAGCTTGCATTAATGCACTAGAGATTTGTGATTAACACACCTTCAGAGTGCATTAATTAAAAACAACACGTGAAGAGACGTGAACAAACCAGGCAATAAAAAATGTATAATTTAAACCAACAAAGCACCCATAACGTGACATCCTACAGAGCCCATGCAATCATCTTATATGGCCCTACTTCAAACTATGTCATTTCTCTTGTACGATTCAAAACTGGTACTAGACGACGGAATCCAAATTCTGAATTCTATCAACAAACCCATTGAAGAAGAAAGTAAACAAATCGGCATCGAGAAATGCTCTTAAATCAAATCAACCACCCAAGTTCTCACCCTGAAACCAAAAATAATTAATTTCTACTTCCACTGCAAAGCTGAAATCAGGGGGATCCACAGTGAACAATGGCGTCTTAAATGTATTATTCCTAAGAACCGACCTGTGTAAAAAGTAGAATATTTTCTGGAATCATTCCAATTGATGTATGTGAGTGAAACACACATGGAATACAAAATAATAGCTACACAGTTTGATGTTTACAAGTATGTGCTGAGTTGTTTAGCCCAGCACGGCCTCATTGGGCTAGACTGGCGTCCTCCGTGTTTGCCAGTGCCATGTTAGAAAAACGTGACATAAATACTGTTCATGGCGTCACGTGCATGGTGGTGACGTCATTTGCATTGTTGACGTGCTGCTGGTAAAAAACACTCTTATTGCGCCTACTGGCTGGCCAGTGATGATTGCCACATATATATGTGCATGTGGCTCCAAATACAAAGCAAGCTCCTGTCATGAATGCCATTACGGTGAGGAAAGATTCATTCACAGCCAACAAACAGGAACATCCATGAGTACACAGCTCCGTTGCACGAATTTGTATTGAAAACCAACCAATAGTGTCCTCTTCTAGTGGCATTGATCAACAGGGTTGATATCATGAAACCAATTAAAAAGAGAGAAATGTAAATAACAAGGCATTTCATAACCACAGGGATGTGAATAGAAACATGCTTAAAATTCTGCATCCAAATTGCATTCGATACGTGCATTGACAAAGAGACTTGGATTAACTGAAAGAGAAAGTAAAATGTGCCTAGAGAGTGAATAATGAAGCCTAAGGGATATTCTATGAAAACAGTATCTGCATTATATTCTTAATGTACAACCTAGGAACACATATGAACTCAAACTGTATAAAATAAGTACAGCAATCTAAGGAGAATGTTGGCACATAGTTGGCATAATCTAAAGACACCTACTGGGTAGAACTATTAACGTAGTAGCACCGATAGGGTCTCCCAATATGTACTAAAAATTGAAAGCCGAATTCAATTACCAACTCATACACAGGAAAATAATCATTTCAAGCTCAACTTTGGATTCCCTAGATCACAGTTCAATTAAGACAGATTGGCTAATCTGTTGAATCAATTGAATAGGCCCATATATGCATGAATGGACAATGCACTAGTCCATTACTAGTGCATGAAGAAAGAACTTGGTTTCAAAATCAAAATCAGATTACCTGGATCACAGTTCAATGTAAACAAATAAATCTGGTCTCAGTTGAGTTTGGCTGCCATGAATTAAAATACACAGTGAACAGTTCAATTAACATAATTTATTCACAGAATAACACCCATCTCATGGTCAGAGTTGAGTCCATGAATCCCACTTCGATGTTTGCAAATGTATTTGGCCTCCAGACGCCGGAGACGCCGCTCTCTGTCGCCGCCTATTGCGTCATTGGGAACTGTTTGGAGGCCAACAAACGTAACACCCCTGGTAAGATCCATCTAATGCATTTCCTGCCAGTAAACTGCTAATGGTAGTCTACGATCTACACTCGTCATTGAATTCCGATGCTCTCTTATCGTCCGCGTTACTAGCGTATAGTGCTCCCTAGGTAGATTTGACAGCAAATAGAATCACACAAATCACAAACTTGCTGTGACAATTGATTAATTCTCTAATTACAAAAGGGTTCTTTACATTAATTACCAACTTTTTACAAGGTATAGCAAATTGACATTGGTTGCATGTGCCACAACTATAAAGCCATTAGTCTACAGCCACCTCCTCTGTAATCTTTCAGGTTATTTCATGTATGAAGGCATAACTAAGATTTCAAGGTCGGTGCTCTCGTGTACATAAACATGGGTTTGTCATATAAATACTGTTAAGTACTGGAACATGCATTAAAAGATGCCAGAGTCTTCTAAAAATATTATAAATTGTGTGACTGTCAGGAGTATAGCGTGTGATCATTCACACAGATTTGGAATCTGCATTTGTGGCCCTATCTTTCGTTTCTTAGAATCATAGCCTCGTTCCAAACATCTCTCAGTAAGTATTGTGCACTCCCGTTTGAAAGATTGATCTGTGCTGGAATTACGACATGCTTGTATAACCCCCCTGTGGGTATATTATTGATACCACTCTTCCGATGCCAAATAGTCGCTAGAAGTATCAAATTAACTTCTGTGCGTTTCCTAAGTGTTGACGATTGGATCCTATTTTCTTCAATGTATAAATGTACACCTAGGAAAGTCATTTCTGTCGGTTGTGTAGTACACATAAGCATAATACCAAAGCTTTTAGAATGTAGGCAGGTAACAAACTGGGATAATCGTTCCTCATCTCCCTTTCAGATCAAAAAGATATCGGGCCTGATCGCGACTTTGGCAGTAACGCCGGCGGTATTACCGCTGGCGGTATTACCCTACGGCCGAACTCCCCGGCGCTAATAGCGCCAGATCACGAGTTCAGTGGTAATGTTAATCCCCATTCCCCATTGAGCCCATTCGGGAATGCCCCATTCCCCATTGGGCTCAATGGGGAATTTTTGCGCTCTTACCGCCGGCGGATTTCCCGCCGGCAGTAATAGCGCAAATTTTCGGCGGATTTCCCCCCAGCGCATAGCTGGGGCGAAATCCGCCGAAGTCCTGATTTGGCGGACCCTTAAATCCGGCAGTAATAGCGCTACCGCCGGATTTAAGGGTTACCACCAAAGTTGTGATCAGGCCCATCGTCTATAAAGTGATACCATGTCATAATATATGAAGTCAAATCATGATTTTGCAAAACATGTACCTTCTCGTAAAAGCCCATAAACAGGTTGGCCAGGGAAGGCTCATAGTTTTCATCCATACACTGGGTGAAGTGCAAGGAAGAAGCACAGGCATGGAATGGAGGAGGACCTCAAAATGGAGAAGGAGAACCAGAGAGAGGCGATTATTATTATTTATTTCTTGTAAAGCGCTGCATGCCCATGGGCCTCATGTTACACAAATAACAATCAAGACAAAGACAGGACAAGGACATATCAGCGGGTCAGAGCAGTGGGGGGGTAGCAAGGCAGGTTCACTTCAACCTGGTTTAAGGTTAAACCAATGAGTTTTAACTGATCTTTTAAATTCCATAAGCAATCTGAATGCTCTAAATGTGACTGGTAGAACATTCCATGCTTTAGGTGCCTGTACGCCAAAGCTGATGCCACCAAATTTGCCCAACTTAAACCGTGGTGGCACCATTTTATAGTTATCTATGGACCGCAAGTTCTGGCTTGTCTGATTCACTGTCATGCAGTCTGTGAGATATTGAGGGGCCATAGAGGTTCAGCATTGTAAGAAAATAACAAGAGCTTGTGTGTAATCCTGTGCTTGACCGGAAGCCAATGTAAGACCCTTCTGGCAGTCGCAATGTGATCTTGTTTGGAGAGACCATAAATGGCGCAGACAGTGCTATTTTGGGTGATTTGGAGGGATTGCATGTTGGCTTGTGAAGTTCCGAACAATAGGCTATTGCAATGATCTAGCCTGGTGTTAACTAAGGTGCTGGCTAAGAAAGATCTATTGCTACAAGATATTTAGGGCCTTATGTGATTCAGGAGCTTGGTGATGTAAGCACAAGTGGTTCAAATGTGGGAGACCTAGGATTTCATGGACAGTTCTGCGTCCAAATGAACACCCAGAGTCTTCACACAGTTGGCTACAATGATCTTAATGCCGGTGATGCTAACGCTTTCATAAAAATGGTCCAGATTCTTTAATCGAGGCCCTGAGGCCACAATGAGAAGCTCTGTTTTATCCTTGTTGAGTGCCAGGGAGTTTGAGGCCATGAAGACCTGGGAAAACAAGCCACTCCTGTGAAAGCAGGATCCTTGCTCTCTCTGTGCTTCCTCTCGCTTACACTCTTTTTCGCTTTTTGCTCCACTTGCATGGAATTCTCTTACCCCAAACACCTGAGAAATATGCCACATGGATTTGTGCAAAACCAAACTAAAGGCCTATATCCTCGCCTCTGAGTTACCCTCTTAAACTATCTGTCATCGGCCTGCTAGCTAACATTTTTTCCTCACCTCTAACCTGCCTCTGTGCCTCACTTCCTCTGCCTCCACTCTAGCACTTCACCCATCATGGTCACATCCTGAGCACAGCTGGCCCTACTGCCCACCTGCACTTAAAAATGGCCAGTGTTGGCTGTCCTTAATCGATGTAAGTCCACTTAGGTATTGTCCCTGGTGACTGTTCCATTTACTCCCCTCTACAACCTGGTCAGAATGTCCCTCAAACTCTCCCCATTGTAGGAAGCGCACTGCTTCCCTTCAGATCTGATTTCGTATCTTTTGTACGTTTTTTTGTGATCAATAAAATAAATAACTAAAAAAACACAGACCTCTGTCTCATCTTTCAGAATATTATATTTGTTTTCACACTTCACACAGAAATGTACTGAAAATGGAATTGAAATTAAACCTGTATGCACACATTTATAAGAATATATAGCTTGCATTACAACTTTAAATTGATTTTTATGAAGATGGCTTTTCTTGAATCACGTTTTATGAGCAGGTTGCGCAATGGATTATGACATTTTATTGTTATGAGTTAGGAATGTGTCAGGAACCTCTGTGGGGAGTGACGATATTTCTTTATCCGCTCCCAGTCCGATGCATATTTAATGTGTTTTTGCTTTAAATTATGAGGCAAGTAATTATAATAGGATTTTGTGATGTTGTCTTGTAAGGGTTATTATTTCCAGGCACATGGGAAGGCTCTCGTCGAAACTGAGAGAGATGCATACAATACAGTGTGGTTGTGGTCAGCGCGGCTGTTGTAGGGGCAGGAAAAATGGGCGACAGCACTGGGCGCAGAGGGGGAACAAGTACTGCAGAGACATGGGCTGAGTAGGTGCCCGGGTAGCAAAGGAGCGACAGTGTTTTTGCATAATAAACAGCAGCATCAGTAGCACACTGACAGCGGCAGAGGACAGAAGCCTGATCCATCCTATCTGCATAAATTAAGGCAAAGGCAGCTTTTTTTTGATCGCAGTCTCTTACACCCTCCCAAACGTTAGCACCACTTTGTAAGCCTAAACTTTGATCCAATCCCTTTTTGGCAATCCTAAAATGAAAATTCCCCCTCGGATTGAACAATGGGTTATCCTGCTGCAGGAGTATGGCTATCGGATTGTCCACAAACCAGGAGATTTAAATCCAGCTGACTACATGTCAAGACACCCCGCAGCTTCCTGGGACAACACAATGGGAGATGAAGCAGAACAATAGATCTGCCATTTAGCTGTAAATGCACTGCCACCAGCAATAACAATGGAGACATTTAAGAAAGAGGTGCAGGATGCCCAAACTATTCATCTAGCGATCACCCTAACTAAAGTGGGAAACAATAAAAGCAGACTGCAGCAACATCCGGAGGCTAGTAGGCAATATGTAGAGCGAATGGCCAAAGTTCACAAGGAGTTGGCAGCTACTAGCCACAATATCCTACTGAGAAGAAACAGATTGGTGGCACCTGAACTGTTAAGAAAAGCGCTGGTGCACACCGCCCATGAATGGCACCGAGGCATAGTAAACACAAAAAGGCTATTATGGAACTAAGTGTGGTTTCCACGAATGGACGAAATGTTAGAACAGATGGTACAACATTGTGTGGTATGCCAGTGCGCTGCCACAAGAGATCATCTGCTCCCAATGACACTCACACAAACTCTAGAAAGCCTGGGGCACCGAGGGGTACTTGACATTTACGGGCGCCTATTGGAAGGAGGATATCTCTTAGTAGTGATAGATGAATACTCCTGATTTCCGATCATAAAGAACACTCAATCGATGGCGTTCTCACGTGTGACTGGAATATTAGATTAAATGTTCAGCGATTGGGCATCCTGAACACTGTGAAAACTGACAATGGGCCACCATTCAAGGGACACAACTTTCAATGGTTCACTTCTCACATGGAGTTTCGACATCAGAAAGTTACTCTGCTGTGGCTGCAAGCTTACAGCACGACAGAACGGTTCAAGAGAGCACAACAAAAAGCCATCATTGAGAGGATGCCAAGCCAACTGACGCTATGTCACATGCTAAGACACTACATGCACACTACCCATGAGGCCACAGGAATGACCCTGGTGGAAGTAATGATCAAATACCAGCCATGAAGAGGTTTGGCTCGATTTGAAAACGGCTCGAACAAGGAAGATGAAGTATGGAAAAGGGACAGGGAAAGGAAAACTCTGACTAAAGAACGAACGTGCAGATGATGAGACGGGCAAAGTCCAGAGATTTCGCAATAGGGGAAGTAGTCATTGTAAGGCAAAGACAGAAAAAAAATATCCATACTAAATACAGAGCAACTCTGTTTACAATAAATGGAAAGAAAGGGACTATGATTACAGCACAGTTGAGCAACCAAGAGGTCGCCAGAAATGTGCCATTCTTCAAACATCTGAGGAGATCAACAAAGGAAGGAGACATCCACGAAGACGATAGACCGGAAGAGGTTGAGGAAGACGCTGCAACGCTGGTGGCAGGGGATGAGCTGGGAGGACCTAGTGAGTTAGGTGATGGAGGGCGACCACACAGACAAGTCAAAAGGCCACACCGACTGGTAGGAAATGTTTTACATAGCAACAAGATAAGCAAGGGAGAGATGTTGTGTCCAGAGTGGCATCACAGACACTTTAAGATGAAGGAACCTGGAAGGGAGGCATGAGGTGCAAGGACAGAAGGGGAGGAGACGAGGGGGTGAAGGACTGTTGTACAGGGGGTGAATAAAGGAGGTTCTGCATAAACCTGCCTCCCGAGTATTCTTTTTACCGTGGCATCAGAGCTACAAAACACCAACTCTGCTGGGATTGGACCAGAGACGATTGGCCAGGGAGAAGTGGGCTGTCTGGTGCTGAGGAATGGGATTGCAGGAGGGGGGAAAAGCCAAGTAGGAAACTTGGAAGAAAGGGAAGCTTTGACAACACAAATTAAATAAGAGAATGGGGAGTTGCATTTTCCGGTAAGTCTCTTGCAAAGAAAGTAGAGGAAGGGTAAAAGAGCAAAGGAAAGTGGGGGAGTGAACTGAAAATAAAAAGAAGGGAAAAAATGTCCAGTGAATGGATGTAAGCGAGGGTTGTTTGGTTGCCACCACCCCCTAAAACAATGTATTAAATAATGAGTTAAAATGGTGGATTTCTTATGCAGCAGATTTGCTTTCGAAATAATTGGCTAAAACACCATAGAATTTATAATCAGTTCTATAGGGCAACTCTTGAATAAATGCCAAAAATTGTCATGCCACACGGGTGCATTTTACAAAACATTTTCATGATGCACTGCCACTGTGAAACACATGTTCATGACACTGGTGCACAACATATTTGGCATCGTTGCTGCTGTAAAATACTTTCATGACTCTTTGTGTGCTCACACAATGTTCCTTAATATGAGTTTAGTGGAATGACTGGTGGTAATCCTGCCAGATTTGATTACCAGTACCACCATAATACTACTACAGAACTTGAGATAAAATGCTCCAGTTTCTCAGGATGTTGTATTCCCCATTATGGGGGCTCCATTGGGTTTTGGAGAACGACAGCAGATGGTAATTCCGCCTCTGTTCATTTAAAAAAGATTTGGAGGTAAAGTGAAGGAAAAACCTCCAGCTAACATGGGCCTCATTCCGGGTTTGGAGCTAACCATGGAGTAATTAGCTCCATGGTTGCCTCCGAAACCGTCCCAAATCCGGCATGGTGAATGGAGTAATTACCGGTCCATTTCAGGGTTGGAGGGACCGGTAATTCCCCATTCACCTTTTGCCTTTCCCCATTCCCATTTCTGCCCCTTACGGCTCAATGAGAATGGGGAAGGAGGTAATTACGGCACCGTAAATTACGGTACCGTAATTACCTCCGAAGTACCTTTGCGCGTCCCATACTTTACTCCTGCGAAAAGCAGGAGTTAAGGAAGGATCCGTAAAGGGACCTCGGAATACGGAGGTAAGGGATTACTGGCATCGGCACCCTTACCGGTGCCGGTAATTTCTTACCTCCAACCTCGGAATGACCCAATGGGCCTCATTACACGGTAGGCGGTAACCATGGCGCCATTAGCGCCATGGTTGCCGCCGGTACCGTACCGAGTCCGCCTTGGTGGATGGCGGAATTACCGCCCTACTCCAAGGTGAGCGGGGGCGGTAATTCCCCATTCACCAAGGCCCTTCCCCATTCCCATTTTTGCCCCCATAGTGCATAATGGGAATGGGGAAGGTGCTAATTACGGTACCGCAAATTGCGGTACCGTAATTAGCTCCGAGTTCCCTTTGCGGGTCCCGTCCTTAACGCCTGGAAAAACCAGGCGTTAAGAGAGGACCCGCAAAGGGACCTCGTAGTAAGGCGGTAAGGGTTTATCGGTACCGGTGCCCTTACCAGTACCGGTAAACCCTTACCGCCTACCGTGTAATGAGGCCCAATGTATTTTCACTACTTTCACTCCAAACTCGGAATTGGGTGTTGTAGTGAATGTGACAGTCGGGGTCATTACAATTTTGCCTGTGCAGGAAAAATGGTGATAAAGGTGCTGGAAATTCCGTCACCAGCACTTTTCCCGCACTAGCAAAACACAAGCTTGCTGGTGGGGGTGAATTATTAGGTAAAGCGGGCTTCAACTGGCCAACAAATGCCTGAATTACCGACTCCGGTAATACCAGTGCCGGTAATTCAGGCAATCATCTGCATGGAGTCTTATGGGACACCATGGAATGGGGATTTCCCCCCTTATACCGAGGGATTTCCCGCAGTAATACCGGCATATCAGGCACCTGCAACACTAAGGCAGTTTCCCAGTAAGTAAGGGTAAGTAATTCCATTATTGCTACTTTTGACTGCACTGCCATTCTTACAATGAGCATCCAGAACATCATTGCCATTGCAAAACACAGTGCAAGTTTGGTGGTAGTGGTAAAACAGGTGGCATTTGGAAATACTGCATGTTTTAACGCTCGGCCATGTTATGGGGTTTGTTACTGAAACCTGGAAAAATTGCCTGCATTTCTGTAGAGGTCATTATTGCCACACGAATGTAATAATGGGGGGACTTTATTACTCACGTGGGTATTACCACGTGCATATAACTGCATGTCCCTTATGGTGTCCAATGGACTACAAAATGGGGAATTACCATTGAGTCTGAATGACTCAAAATCACGTGCACAATGACCGTCACCATATTGCTACTGCATTAGGTAATGCTTATTGAGTTTGGCAGCAACATTACCCGCATACTCTGTATGAGGCCTGATATGCCACTTGAAGTCACTTTTTATGGTGCTGGTGCACGCACCATATTTTATCATTCCCGATGTAAAATACTTCCATGGCACTGATGCTCACATCCCCACTAAATCCCCTCCAATTCCGTCCCACTGTGGCCCCCACCCGCCATTGTATGGATACACACACACTGGCATGCATGCACCACACACAACATTTTTACTTGACTGTTCTACCAGCCTGCTACAGCTGTCTAGATAACAAGTCATTTGTGTCACATGAAGGCTGGAAGGGGGGAAAGAAGTAAATCAATGCATCTTTCCCTGTTTCCTGCTTCTTGCGCATGCGTGCGGCAGGGCCTTGAATATGGTGCCAGCATCTTTCCCTGTTTCCTGCTTCTTGCGCATGCGTGCGGCAGGGCCTTGAATATGGTGCCATGTAAAGCCCACAATTGCAGGGATGCACATAAGCACCCTCTTTCCAAAAATGTGCCTTCATTATCCCAGCCAGCATGCTCAGTGGACAATATGAAGCCGGGGAAGCAAAACACTGGGCCTCGCACAGACATTGGGCAAGCACTGGCTTCCATGCAGCCCACAAATGGGGAATTAGGTATCTCACCACACCAGCTGGCCAGGAGCTCACCCTTAGTTGCTCGGTGGAGCTGGGGGGAAAGCTCATGTTTCAATGGACTGCCCTCCTGGCTTCTCCACAATTGGTGGCAGAGCACTGACTCGCCCCCATGATGGATGAGCAGCCACTGAAGGAACATAAGTGAGAGTCTAACAGTGAGATTCAGGGGACCACTGGGAGAGAAAAAGGTCAAAGCTGCCCAGACTGAGGTCGTGGTAAGAGGCGGAATCTGAGAGGTAGAAGTGAGAGGACAGGGAAAGTGAGATGCAGGTAGAGATAGATGAGAGTTAAGGATACATGTGGAGGTACAGGGGAGATTAGGCAAGACATGAGCATTTATGGAAGGGAAAACACAAGAGCCAATTGTGAAAAGGAATCCAGCGCTGGCGATAGGGGTTGTTTGAGAATGGCGGGCGCGAGAGAGAGTTTGGTGATAATGATGGAGATTGTTGTGCAAGATACAGATGGGCGTGAGAGAAGATGTATGTGTTATAGAGAAGGAGGATGGAGTAAGGCGAGAGCCAATGTGGTGAGGCAGGGGGGTCCTTGGGGGGAAATAAAGTGCAGGTTAAGCAGAGAGAAGGGTATGTGAGAGGCAAGCAGGCGACATAAAAACAGAAAGAATATGAACAGAAGAGAGGAAGCAGAGACTAACGGTGAGGAGGAGGGAACAGAGAAGAGGAGTTAGATGCCCGTGAGATAGAGGCGAGGGAAGGAGGAGGCGGAGATAAGGGAAGAACAGGGCAAGGTGAAGAGAAAGAAAGACCTGTAGTGTTAGGTTGGAGAACACAAAGAGTAGGAAGTAACATGTAGTGATGAATGACAGAGAAGATAATGGGAGCACAATGAAGGTAACACGATATGGTGTGGGGAGGTGGGAACATTTCTACTCTGCCCTGGGAGCCTGTCTTCAAATTACATGCCTTCATTTTCAGCTTCATTTCCATATTTGTTTGTTAATTCCTATCTGAATGCTGGTTATTGTTGCTCCTGTTAGAGGTAGAGAGGAGCGCTTTTCGGAGTTGAGCAGCAGCGGGTACCCGTATGTGTGTCTGAGCCTCAGAAAGGGTTAACTGCGATGGAAGTTTTCTTCCAGGAACTGTAAATATGGCCAGCCAAATGATCCCTTAGGCCTGGTGCAGAGGACTGTGCATGAACTACAGATGTGTAGATCTACCACGTACTTTGGTTCTATTCACTCAATCCCTTATTGGGGATTGCCCTGAGCCCATTGGCACTATATGTTAATTCACTCTTTTTAATTAAGTCTTTTGTGCAATGCAGGCTCCCAGTAGCTTATTGAGTACAAGGCTCGAGAAGACAAGAGGCAAGTTTGCCAACATAAAATCCAATGCTCAGATGCTGTACACCAAAATCTTCAATCCTACCTTTGAGGATATGAGAAATAAAGCAAAGAGACATCATCCCCAGATTCACTGAGGAGTGAGCTGCCGGGTGCTGCACTTCCTCTGTCAGAGAAGAGGACATGTGTTTTGTGCAGTAGGACCCCATTGGGAAGGTACCCATTGGTTGACCTGGCTCCATTAGCAACCCTGCTTCCATGGAGAATCCTCCGTTCTTGCCCTTGTAGGCAAGATGTTGAGAATGATGTGCACTTGGGTACTGTTAGGGGATCTATAGGCATCAGCTCATTTCTAAGTGACAGGAGTTCTAGAATTTGCTGGGGTACTTCCACGTCCGAAGCACTGTCTATACACTACAGGGTTCCACAAAGGGCATGTTCAGGACTAGCCTTCTTTAATATATGTATGGAACCCCTATGCGAGCAATTGGAAACCAAGGGACTGCATGGTGCAAACTATGCAGACGACTTTCAACTTGCCATGGACCTGAGTGGAAACAATACTACCGACTCAGCCAACCTAGCATCAGTCTATGACTCCATCCTAAAATGGATGACAAACAACTGGATGTGTCTAAATAGCTCAAAAACAGAGCTCATGATTTTCGTCTCTAAACAAGCTAGAGCTAAACTGAGCCAGGAATGCTCAGGGATCAGCCGGGCGGGATGCCACATCCCAGTTGCGGATAAAGGAAGGTCCTTGGGAGTGCACTTAGAAGCATCCCTGAATGCTGACATTCACGTTTACACTACTGTTAAAAATTCCCACTACCATCTAAAAGTACTCAGGCAAGTGAAACCGCTGGTTTCGCTCAAGCACTGTGAAACACTGGCCTGAGCAATCATAATTCCTCATTTGGACTACTGCAATACCTTGCTCAGTGGTGCAAGCAAAGCAAACCTGAAAAGACCACAAGCAATCCAAAACAGCGAAGTAAGGATCAGATGTGACACTCCCAGGAGGGAACACATATCCAATGACCGAAAGAGCCTCCACTGGCTACCAGTGCCAGCAAGAGTACCTTTTAAAACGTTATGCTTGGCTCATAAAGGTTTATATGGGGAAGCTCCTCATTACCTAAATCACCAACTAGCCTTGCACAAGCCAAGTAGAGCATTACGCTCTAGTTCAATACAGTTGCTCTCCGTCCCATGTACCAAGAGAACAAGGGTAAAGGGAAGATAATTTCCAGTCATGGCGTCCCAGGCATGGAATGCTCTTCCTACAGACCTACGTGTGGAACAAAACGCCCTGCTGTTCAGAAAACGCCTAAAAACCCTTCTTTTTGAATAGGCCAAATCACCCTCCACTTACCTATTTGTGATGTGTCCCGTCTGAACAGAAACGCCCTTGTGTCAAAGTGCGCTCTGAGGCCTGCGGGCTATGGCGCAATATAAATAAATCAATCAATAAAATAAATAAATAAATCTGATCAGTGAGAAGCATTGTATCTAGACAAAATGCAAGATGGAAATTCTCTTGGTGGGGGTCGGGTGACCAGAGGCTTAGAAGATGTCTTAAGTGTGGTGGGGGTTTTCAGTGTAATTTGAGAAGATCTGTGTGTAGGTCTTATCTTTCTAGACAAATCGGGCATCTGCTTTGAGTGGAGTGCACTTGATGGTGAAGTTGCTGGGAGTCTTGATGGCTCGTGCCTGAATCTGATGCAGCATGTTTTGAAAAAGAATGCGCTTAGGGAGTGAAACCGAAAGGAAAGGGAGATGTGTGGGAAAGATGGTGCCTTACTGGTTGCTGCTCTTTTTCCCTCATTTAGGAGCCCTTCAGCCTCTTTTCCTTTGCAGATGGGGAGCAGGTGAGAGTGGATCTTGGTCACCTGGCCTAAGCCCCGCCCACCTGGTGCCTTCCTTGTTGCCGCTCTTTTTCCCCACTTAGCAAGCACCACCCACCTGGTGCCTTCCTGGTTGCCGCTTGTTAGGCAGAATCACCTGCAGTACCCTTTGGGAACATTACAGGCAATTAAGACTGCAAGTGTTAGCACAATTTCACCTTTGGTACAAGCCTGTACCACACAGTAAAGTGGTAGCGATGGCTGAGCAGATAGACTTATCTCAAGAGTTTAAGTGAGCAGTAGAACAAAAATACAAAAAAGGTAGCAGGCGCCCCTCTCTCTCTCTCTCTCTCTCTCGAGAGAGAGAGAGAGAGAGAACACGACATTATAACCTGTTCAGTGGTTATTAACCACATGGAGAGTTCACAGCCATCTGCTTTTTGCTCACTGTATCTTTCACAGATGGGAAATATCCATTTGCATATCAGTCTTTGTCCCGCCCACAAGGGCAGTCCAGCACCAAAATGCTATGGCAATTCCTCTCTGAACAAGAGTACCAGCAGCAACCCCATACACATGTTTCAGCCTTGTTGGGCCTCATCAGTGAAGTGAAGCTGTGCCTCTCTGAGCACAGTGAGCAGGGAGTCCACATCTGGATGCCCAAGGTAACTCAGGGTCACCAACCCCAAGTTCCCTACAAAAATACAAAAAGGCAGCAGGCGCCCCCTTGAAAGAGAAAGAACACGGCATGATAACCTATTCAGTGGTTATTCGCAGACATCTGCTATTTGCTCACTGTTATTTGCATATCAGTCTTTGTCCCGCCCTCAAGGGCAGTCCAGCACCGAAATGCTATGGCAATTCTCTTCTGGAGAAGAGTACCAACAGCAACCCCATACACGTGTTTCAGCCTTGTTGGGCCTCATCAGTGAGGTGAAGCTGTGCCTCTCTGAGCACAGTGAGCAGGGAGTCCACGTCTGGTTGCCCCCAGGTAACTTAGGGTGACCAACCCCAAGTTCCTTACAAAAATACAAAAAATGTAGCAGGCACCCCTCTCTCAAAAGAACACGGCATGATAACCTGTTTAGTGGTTATTAACCACATTGAGAGTTCGCAGCCATCTGCTTTTTGCTCACTGTACCTTTCACAGGTGGGAAATATCAATTTGCATATCAGTCTTTGTCCCGCCCACAAGGGCAGTCCAGCACCGAAATGCTATGACAATTCTCTTCTGAACAAGAGTACCAACAGCAACCCCATACACGTGTTTCAGACTTGTTGGGCCTCATCAGTGAGGTGAAGCTGTGCCTCTCTGAGCGCAGTGAGCAGGGAGTCCACGTCTGGTTGCCCCCAGGTAACTTAAGGTGACCAACCCCAAGTTCCTCACAAAAATACCAGTGAGCAAAAAGCAGATGGCTGCAAACTCTCAAAGTGGTTAAAAATCACTGAACAGGTTATCATGCCATGTTCTTTCGATAGAGGGGCGCCTGCTACCTTTTTTGTATTTTTGAGCAGTAGACTAAGTTACACAAAGGACCAACTAATACAGTGATTCAAACAAACACTTACTCAAGGTTTCTTGGTAAAAGAATATACATTTATTTACTCAGTCAGTTAGAAAAAGTTACACTAGCATAAGCAGCTCAATATCACACACTAATAAACCACAAAAGTCCAACTGGTAAGTAAATGAACAAGTTTAGCTCCTATGAAGTGGGAGCAAAATGGCACTTCAACTACTTATTGAAGGGATAAAAAGACAAGGTTATAAGAATAAACAGCCCAAATACATTCATAAGCAGGGCAAGGGGTTTCAGTTAAATACAACCAGCAATTCTTCTCATAGGCCTGTGCCAAAGTCAATGGTTCAGAGTCTTTGTATAGGATAGCACAGTTCTGGTAGATAACGGTTAAGTCTTGGCCACAGAGTTTAGAAGAATTTGGCTAGGCGAAAAGTTTGACAAATGTTTAGGGAAGGACAAGCCTTCAAAGTTGAGGAAAGTTTCACGCACTTTCTCGATGGCCGAAAATAGTTCCGGACCGCGTTTGCACAGTACCTTGTTCATGAAGAAAGCTGTAGCTGAGGCAGTTGTTCCTGGGTTCCATGTAATAATGTCGCCACAAAAACCTTGCCATGAAAAAATATCGCCGAAAAATGGCCGTTTTTTGTGGCGACATTATTGCATGGAACATGCGGGGGACACACCGCAACCCCCAAACTTGTTGTTTTAAAAAAACATTTTTTTTTTGCCCCAGTCCCCATATAAATGGTCACCCAAATAATATCGCCACAACATTTTCCCAGCGATATTATTTACGGCGACCATATATATGGCGATATTATTACCTGATACTTGTTCCTGGCAGTTCAAGCAGATCTCGCTGTTCCTGAGCTTCAGTCGTGGGGACAAGAAGGAGGACGTCGGGAGGTTCCTGCACTGCCCCGGGATGAGGCCAAAAGCTGTAGCAAGACGTCGGTTTAAGGTGTGAGTGCCTTAAAGTGCATGAGCTGGTTTCCTTCACTGTGGCTATCTGGTTTTCACCAGCACTCTGATGAAAATTCGACCAGATGGGGACTGTGTTAAGGTGGCTTACGAGTTGGTTGTCCCCACCAAACTCAAGGGAAGAAGTTAACCTTAAAGGGCTTCTCTGTCGATTGGAGTTTCAGGCAATTCGGACCTGCAGCAGGGCTTCACCGGCCGTCCAGGAGTTGCAGTAGTCCTCTTCCTTCAGCTTGTCTTCTGTTCTTTCGTTCCAGTGGTCGACTCTGGTTTCCAAGTCCCAGAGTCCTGCTTTTAAACAGTGTCCCCACATTCATTCCACCTGGCTGTCACTCACACAGCAGGGTGGCTGTCCTTGGCGGACAGCCAGCCAGCCAGCCAATCACGCCAGAGTGCATTCAGGTCTCCTAGGAGACTAAGCACAGGGAGTTTCTGGCACCTGCCACACATCCTGTCCATCCCAGACACTCATGGGCCAGAGGAGGGCTTCAGCACTGAAGCCTGCCAAAGGCCAACGAACAAAGGGACCAAACTTGGTTTGGCGCGCAGAGACAAACACAAGAAGGACTTTTCCTAAAAGAAATGGCGAAAAAAGATGACCGAAGTCTGTTTTTACAGATAGGTCTTGGACGCCCTATTTAAAAACATGGCTCACCCAATTTTTAGCTAGCGTTGTTAGTGGTCGGGAAAAATCATGGTGGTTGGTCTAAACCACTGCCTCCAGCCATTTAAAGTAGGAAAAGGTAACATTTCACTGTTACATGAGTGTTTTGACTCAGGGGAAGCTAAGCAACCCCTCCAGCACTCTATAGGAAGATAGTGTGCGTTGGGTCAGTAAATTTAAAAAGACTAGTAAAGCCAATTTAACTTCTGGGAGATGGTAGTCAGTCCCAGAGAAAGTATTTAAACCTTGGGGAGTCTAAAAGACACCCCTGTGCCACTGCACTGAAGGTGCTGGGTGACACACAGAAAAAGATTATGCCTATGGAGTTGTTTTAAAACTCCATAACCAAAGAACACAAAAGTAAAACACACATTGAAAATGAAAAGTTCAAAGCCCCAAAATATAGCAAAAGAGCTGGAGGGCTCTAAGGTAGAGGGAATTAAGCACTTGGGTGAAAAATCTCCATAACACCGCTCTTTTTCCCTACTTAAGGAGCCCTCCAGGCTCTTTTCCTTTGCAGATGGGGAGCAGGTGTGAGTGGATCTTGGTCACCTGGCCTAAGCCCCGCCCACCTGGTGCCTTCCTGGTTGCCACTCTTTTCCCCACCTAGCAAGCTCCGCCCACCTGGTGCCTTCCTAGTTGCCGCTCTTTTTCCCCACTTAGCAAGCCCCGCCCACCTGGTGCCTTCCTGGTTGCTGCTCTGTTTCCCTTCTTAAGGAGGCTTCCAGCCTATTTTCCTTTGCAGATGGGGAGCAGGTGCAAGTGGATCTTGGTCCCCTGGCCTAAGCCCCGCCCACCTGGCACTTTCCTGGTTGCCACTCTTTTTCCCCACTTAGCAAGCCCCGCCCACCTGGTGCCTTCCTGGTTGCTGCTCTGTTTCCCTTCTTAAGGAGGCTTCCAGCCTATTTTCCTTTGCAGATGGGGAGCAGGTGCGAGTGGATCTTGGTCACCTGGCCCTGCTCACCTTCTTAGCCCTATCTCTTCCTCCCTGCTCTTAACTCTTAGATCAAGGGCGTCTGTCACCCGGCGCCCGAAGCAAAGGGCAGACAAAGAAAAGGGCAATTCCTGTTTGGACCTGTTCGGACCAGGAGGATCCAGGGCCCGAACCCCTGCTCAGACAGCAGGTAAGCGTGCACCAACATGTGTTTACTCCCTCTGTCCCTACAGGCCATCCCCACCCCTCTGTTGCCTGTTTTGCTTGATTATTCTACCCAGATCCCCCCACCCCGTACTCCAGCCTACTTCTGCAGGAGTCTGTCCTGATGCATTCTGGTTTCACGATCACTGTCTTGTGGTCAATGCTGGATTTGACTTTTATGGACTTCATTGATTCACGGTGCATCACCCTTTCTCATGGTAGCCCTGAATCATGCTGTCCCATCTTCATCTTGCATCCTGGCTTGGAACATTATGGCCCTCATTACGAGCATGGCGGTCTGGGAAGTACGGTACCGGTAAGCATGCCGGCACCGTACTTCCCAGACCGCCGTACTACGGGCTCTGCTCGCGGGAACCGTTTCACCCGCCAGGTTTTTCCTGGCGGGTGTAATGGCACCCGCGAGCAGAGCACGTCGGATGCACCGGCACAACTCTGAATGTGCCGGTGCATCCAACGTCCCCAACCCCATTCAGCCCTATGGGGCAGAATGGGGATGGGGAGGCCCTTGATTCCGGGCACCCGAAAATGGGCAATTACCGGGTCCGCCTAACTCGGCATGACCCGGTTCTTGCCCATTCACAGGTACTGGAAAAAATGCAACTCTGGTGGCAGCTGTGAGGGCCAATGTGTTACTGCTGACTTCTGCAATTGTATTCGCTCTCCCCTCTTGCTTCTCCACTCTTTTTGACGGCTTACTCTCTGTTCTCTCCTCCTCTCCCTTTCTCCCTTTTCCTATCTCCTCCCCTCCTCCCCTTACTTTCTTCTATGCACTTACTGAATCAGAATTGTCCCTGGACCTAGTATGATAGCCACCTCGTCTGTCTACTCCCCCCCACCCTTACTTGTTCCCTCCCCCTCCAGCACTATCTGAAATGTCATCAAGCCTAGTACGATACTTGCTTGTTTTGTTCCTCCCCTCCATTTTTGCACCCCTTTCCCTCACCTTTGTTTTATCCAGCTCTACCAGAAATGTCGTCAGGCCTAGTACGGTAGTCGCCTGTCTGTTTCCATTTTCTTCACACTTTCCCCCCTCCCTTCCTTATCTATGTCTTAGCTCTTGCACCATCTGAAATGTCGTCAGGCCAAGTACGATAGTTAATTTCACATTCTTACTGTTCATGGCCTGTAAGAATGTCATTGTATTTTCCCTTGTTCCCTCCCTTGCCTTGAAGCGCTTTGAAACACATTGCGTATAGGCGCTATATAAATAAAGTATCATATCATATCATATGCTCATATTTGCATGAGCCAGTGATTAGGCTGGCTGCCCTTTACAGAGCGGATTTCAGGGAAGATAGAGACCTTTGAGGAACCATCCATGCGAGTGATGACGGGGGCACGGACTGTGGTCTTAAAGTTGGGGGCCAGGAGGTCTTTATTTTATTAAGTGGAACCAGCTGGTAGATGACATGGTTATTTTGTTGCAGTATGGATGTTTAAAGAGTGTTGGATATTTATGAAATAGTCAATTGTTTTGTTGTAAGGTTTGATAGTGGGTGAGAAACTGCTGTGTTTTATATTGTTGGGAATGCTATCATCCATGTGTTGATTATCCACCAGATTATGAATGGCGGTAAGGAATTATTACACCTCATTCATGTAGTCCATAGGACTCCATTGTGGTTTTGGAACATTTACCACAAGTAGTAACGTCTCGGGAGAATAGCTCAGCGCAACGTGCTTGTCTTGGATGCAAGACGACACAGAGCCACACAGGTTCGATCCCCAGGTCCGCGCTTAGAAACCTCTTGGTATTAAGTGTGTAATAAATAACCTATCATATCATACTCCTTTAAGGTGAGAAAAACATGTCCGGCCAAGTGCTGAAGGTTTTTTCTCTGCTTAACCTCCAAGCTCAGATTTGTCGGTGCGGTAAATCAGTCAATGCCACCTTTTATTGCACCACGTACTTGTAATGAGCTCCAATGTATTCAAAATGTTCCTTGCAATTGTTACATCTTTATAAGATTGACATTAAATCATAGCCCACGTAAACTGATAATCAGCTTTCAGCCACTCGATTTGTTTTGAGTTCTATAAACACTTCTTCAGGCCTGCAAACATCTATGTAAGATTAATTTAAAAAACTTCATATATAACTGCAAGGAGTAACACACCCTGAATGAAATGTAATTCAATATAACACATCTTACATCATTTGCACAAACTTGTAGTCCACACATCGCTACCCAAGAAAAAAGGGAGGCAGGTGAACACAGTACTGGCATGAATGGAGGGGATGTATTGATGCCATTAATTAAGTGCTGGATTGCCATAGTGTCGAGGAACAGCTGTATACAGCTGCAGAATATCTCACCCCCCGCAACCCCTGTATTGAAGACATGAAACCATGCCGTGTTTGACACCAGCCGTTGTGCCCATACTGCACTGAATGTTTGGAAGACGATACCCATTAAGAGAACCTTATAGAATGTACCCCCAAAGTGGTGATAACCTGCTCGAGGAACTCCCTGAAGGAATTTGAGAAAGAGCAAAGAAGAGGAGCTAGTGACGTCATATAAAATGTGCACAACATCCTGAGATACTGGCTGAAGATGATGTATAGATCCTGAAAAAACAAATGACGAAGTAAAGAATCGAGTAAACTCTTAAATGTAAAAGAAGGAGATTCCACATGCACAAAATGCTGTAGAGAACAACCGTTCAAATAAATGTATAGACACTGAAATGCAAGGTAGATTAAGTCATCATAGAAGCTGGCTATGAGTAGTGAATAGAATGCAGGCAAAGCCGCCATTGCACAGAAACTGGACATTGGTATCATGTCCCCAGAAACCATGAAGAGGGAATGGAAAACTGTGTCGTAGCAAGAATAATAGGCTCATGGAGCTGCATGCCAAGGCTGCCTGGCCTAAAGTCAAGATTCTAGAAGGCGAGGTCAGCTATCTCCTATGTAGAAGGACGAGTGTGCAGAGGTTGAACCATCTCACATTAAGGTGCAAGAAAGAACACAAAGGATGCCAAGCTTTAATTCATGTAGAGCATTTAAAAACTGCAAAATGAACCAAATGGTCTCCTGTCACTTGTGCCAAGGATGGAAATAGAGTTTGAACTTGGAGTTCCAGACACAGTAGCGAGTGCCCTCACTCCCGAGCATTCTTAAAGACAAGGATACTCTGCAAGGCCAAGTACAAAGAAAATGTCATGGCAGAAGGCATGGGTGATGAGAGATGCTGGGCTAATTGGGTGGTGAGGTTGTTTCTTGCTCTATCTCCTTGCACCTGGGTCTGGGTTTACGTGCTGCTAAATTAACTCAATGTACCAGACATGGCACAGCCATGCCAACCAATGGATATCAGTCCATATAACGAAGGAATTTATACTTTGAAGACCAATGAGAAACTGTGTATCTAATGTTTATGAAATTACATTTTTTAGAGGTAGGCCTAAGTTGTCCACAATAACAACCCTAGAACCTATAGAAATGTATACTTAGATGTCACTCTTAACCAATCCCGACTCGTGATAGGTTTTTCTCTATTGCCACCTAGTGTGACGTCACTCTGACGCATTTTGTGTATAAAAAACATATTTTCTGTGGAGATCATTGAGAGACTGAGCGTAAATCTGTTGATGTTTGTTGTAACCTCTCTGTTTTAGATAATTGTTAATAAAACAGCACTTACCGTCTTCCTGAATTGGTTCGGTTATTTGGACTCAGAATTACTTTGGTGTAATCCCATCCATTCCATACCCATGTCCCTAAGGGCCATATGCTCACGTGGTAGTAGTGCAGATGGTTTCAAGATCCAAACCAGTTTAGCTCCTGTAAAGACTGGAGGGGGGGTTCTCTGTGCTCCTTCCCTCTATATGGCAGAGTAGAAGCACAGAGCACCCCAGCCAAGATTCTCTATTGTTGGTAGCAATGGACGAGCATCAAGGCTTAGCTCTCAGGAGGTGATGCAGGCTGGTTAAGTACAGTGTAGTCCCCAAGCCCCCACAAAGAAATGCCCACACACTATGTTAGTGATAACACAGTTCTTTAGTTCAGAATATATACACAATCAATAACACACGTTGTGCTTTGCTAATATGAATATGATAAATATGTACAATGTCTATGTGGTACCACAGTTAACTCTTGACTCCTTTAAAATGCACCAACTGCTGACAGTTTCAATGACATACAAGTCCAATAGCAATGTGAATCAACATCAGACATAGACAAATTTCATAATACTTTGTCCCTACCCCAGACACTCACTGGGCAACCTGTTATAAAAGTGTATCAACAAGCCCAGTCCATATATGTTTAAATTAGTCTTGTTTCCTGCTTAAATATTCTACTACCCCCAATGTACGTGAGTTTAGCAGAGTTCTTTCCACGGTTCGTCGACGGGCCCTTCTTGAGTGGACTCTCTTTAAAGCAGGAGCCACTGGTTTTTGAGATTCCACAAAGAAATGTGAACACTATTGTCAAGGGAGCAGCTTCGACCTTCGCGGTGCTCGTCGACGATCGGTCGTGCACGTCCTGTGAAGATGAGGCATGCAGGGCACCTCGACGACGAGTGTTTGTTGCCATAAAGAGTACTTGATGAAGAACGTGGGCCCGGGTGTCAGCGTTTGCATCGATGATCGGGACATGACCACGGCTAGCTTTCGGATCTTTGTCAGCATCTATGTGGACTTCGGGTGACGGGAAACCCACTGCTGGATTCTGCTCGGTTCATCAGCGACCTTGACTTTCTCCGGCAGGACAAAGCGGTCGACTGTGATGGCAAGGGAGTCCTTGATTTCAAAGTGTCTCAGGAAATGGAGCGTTGCGGCTCCGGTCGACGAGGTTACAGTGGTCTTCCAAACCTCAGTCAACAGTGATACTTGTCGAGGGCCTCGAGGTCCTGGCACTTACTTCAATGTTTACCGGCACCAGTGTCACCATAACGCAATGGTCGCAATGAGGCCCAATGTCTACATTTGCACATGAGTAGGTGCATGTACTGGAAAGAACTCTGTAATGAAATGGTGTTTACATCAATGCATTACTTAATGAACTATGTATGTCATGATAGTTCTCTCAATGACCACTGATTGTTTTCTGGCAACATTATAATGACAATACCTTGTGGAGGATTATCATGAGAACTAAATGCATATGTGATGTCATCAGGGATGTCATCAATGACATTTGTGATGTCATGTTAGATGTCATGGGTGTTAGTCTTAGCAGTGGACAGTGGTGGCGTGAGTTATGGTTACTTAGGATACCATAACTGGCGAATTTCTGGGGTTTTTTGGTTTTACTTGTAATCATAATATGGATCGGTTGCTATTAGTGCAACGCAAGTGTAATGTTCCTTTCAAGTACTTGTTGCACTGAATTTGATAGGTTTTTCTTAGGGCAACTGAAACATATCATCCCTTTAACAACGTTTTTTGTCAGTGAATGTCATAGCTTTTAAGTAGTGCAACTTACCCTCTAACAAAGTTTTGTGTGAGTGAATTGCATAGGTTTTTACTAGTGCAACTTAACCATAACGTCCCCTTATCAACGTTTTTTTGTCAGTGAATTTCATAGGTTTTTACTAGTGCAACTTAAGCATAATGTTCCTTCAGCAATGTTTTTTCAGTGAATTGAATAGGTTTTTAGCAGGATACCCTTACTTTTTGAAGATGTACTGTACAACATACTGAACCTGTGGCCGCCATGTTAATGCGCACAGCAGTCTTGGAGTATGCATCTGGTCGCGGACATCGGGTGGCATCCAACCTGCTCAGAAAGGCAGGGGCTCTCTTACATAGTGGTACCATTTAGCAAATACAAGGAACATATGGAACCACCTGCAGCATGTACATCAATTGCAAGGTAAAATAGAGTAGGTCTGCAAATTGTGTACTTATGAAGCAAACAGCACAAAGGCATAGGGTCTACACCATAACGGAATGCACCAACAACAGAAGTGACGTCTCCCTTCAACAATCTTACCTCACTGCTACTGTGCATGGGAACCAAGAACGAACAGCCAGAGTAAGGACTGGAAAGTACTAAGACCAGAACATCACTGCAACCTAGCAAGCACTGTACAGTTTGTCTGATAATTGTGCAGGTGGTGCAGTATACAATAGCACAGAAGCATCAGGGTTTTTGTGTGTATGTAGCAATGACAAGCACCTTACAGTAGCTGGAAGAAAAATTCCCTCATGACGCAATGACTTACGATACTAACCCCATTGGTACTCACAGTAGTGTGAAACGTAAATTATGTAATATATATTGCTTCATGTACACCTAACACATTTTCTTTTCTGTATGAGAACATATTGGAAAGGAAAGCAAGGCAGCACAAGTGGCACCCCTTCCACAACAGCATACGGGCATAGTAAAGGAAAGAAACTCTGTAAATATCAAAATGGACAGCCTGAAAGCTAAAATGGAAGAATTTGTGAATGATTGTGCCGCCTTAAAAGATTGTGTATAAGGGTATATTATGGACAAAATAAAACAGCACTGCCAGACCTGCAAGTGTACCTCTTCCCCATGTCACAGGCCATCATCCCCTCAAAATCCGTGTGATGGGAGACATGACGATGATACCTCAATCCCTTCCTCCCCTCACGACCAACTTGTGCAAATCCCCAATTCCCCACACTAAGTATCCACTTCTGCTACCCCTTCCCTTTCCAATTGGTGTGTATCATTGTGTTCAAGTAAATATTGATATTTAAATAGTTGCGCAGTGTACATATGGTATTGTTTTTTTTTTTAAAATACTGTTCTGACGGAGCGGCGCACAGTCCTCGCAGGAGTGACCACAATCAAGCAAAAGGTAGGTGTCCTATAGACTCCGGACGTGCACGTAATATATGCAATGACAATGGAGGCATCTGAACGATCGAAGCCAGCATGACCCGCATTTCCGCATGTACTCCACCACCTATCATTATTTGTGGGAGCAGACGTTTGTTTGTTGTGCAAGTACATGCATGTGTATCTGTTTCTCTGTGTCCTGGTAACACCGCCACTGTGCAGCATGTGCGAGTGAACTTTATTTAGTTTGAGTTTCCCACTGTTGGGTATTTTGTGGAGATTTGGGGCCTGACGGTATTTTATTACCGCCGAAAAATAACTTAGCAATAATCACTCTTTGTATTCAGATTTGGCCATGTGCAACAATAATACAATGGACATGCATTATTTCAGCACCCAGACCTGCATATTTGGTATACGTGGTTGGTGGTATTTTGGTGAGCATAATTCCCTTGTTTTATTTGTGGCCCCAATGTCCAGAATCCCTTATCTTCGCTTAGATTTTTCGTGTGATCACTAGAGAGACCTCAGACCTGCATTCTAGGGATACCACATTTTCCAGTGATAGTGTTGGTGCGCCACCATGGGCAAACTCACTGACTTATTTACGACAGAGAGCTATATGTGGTAGTTTTGTGGTAATTTCCACTACCTTATATACGGTAGGGAGCTATGTTCAGAGAGTCTCTCTTCCCGTTGGCTCATGTACCTCCAACAAGTTATACTACAGTCACTCACAATTATTCATACTGATTCTGACATGCACACATCTGTCTTAAAATGACCATTGCACTGTTTAAAAATCTCCCCACATCATTGGCATTGTAATGGTAAATAGAAAATAAACCACCCGTCTGTTTTCAAATATTTTCTGTATTATAAAAGTTGCATTTAGACATGATCTCATTCTTTACAGAAATAAATAAAATGGTACAGTAAAAGCATTTTCTATGACACACTGCAATTATAGTGGCGGAGAACAGAACTTAAATTGCAACATTAGCACTTGATTAAGACACGCACGGGACTTTCATTTTTCTACACTGACTGCATATTTCCGTGCACACACACAGCTCCCCCAGTTAGGTAATTACCTTATCTGTTCAGAGGCTTCTCTCTGTGAATGTGGCTCTCTTGGATTAACTCCAGCAAAAAGGAACGCTTGCCTTCTCAAGCCGGGGTCATTGCCTGGAATTCTCAGCTTTTTCAGATAGGAATGCCTCTGCCAGTGGAAAGGTTTTTCTTTCAGCTTTCCCCAGTCTCGACTGCAGCAGGACACCGGAATTTGCATTCAGTCAGGACCCCACAGCCAGGTCTTCTCCCCAGTAGTGCAGAAAGATGTCTCCCTGTCTTTTTCCCTGCTACTGCCCACTAAAACTTTCCTCTCAGCCCTCTTTATGACGTGTCCCAATGAAATCCATCATCTCTCATCCTCCTACTCTTCAACAATAGCTTCGCTTATACATTTGCAATTGTTGCAAATCTGACTTCCTCCTTCCTGCCGTTACTGTGCACAACAACACGGATAATCAGGCAGAGAAGAGAAGAAAAAAAAATCTGCACACTCATTTAACTGGTTTTCAGAGTATGCCTAATTCTGCAGTAGAGAACACATTTTATTAGTGGGTTATATTAAAATAAGGTTTTATTAGTCAGGTTAATGGTTAATAGGTTAGCTGTTAATTTTCAAATGTGTCTCTAGCAATATAGGCATTTCAGGTGAAAAATAGTGTGCATTTTTAAATGAACACGTGTGCTTTTAACTGTAAAAATAGATTTGCATCTTATATGTTAAAATCGTTTTTTACTGAATAGTCTGTCTTTCCTTGTTAATCTGCTAACCCATATAGCAATGCACCGCACCCTTGTGGTGGTGGTGCTGCAAAAAAAATGGTGCTACTTGTGCAGTATTGCTGTACTGTGTACTGTAACACGCCAAATATCCTTACATATACCCTCCTTTTTTTTTTAGAACTTGGCTATAATCCAAGCCAATTCCTAAAAACAACTTGTTCTTTCTTTTTCTCTTAAAATGCATGTGTATTGGGATATCTTTCTCTTCCTGACGTAGTCAGTAAAATCAGTAACATTTTCATTTTTACTGATAGCACAATCAACCATCCACCCATGATTAGCACCAGGATAGCCAAACCCACTATTGAGCGTTCCCCCCAGGTTCCCCAATTAAATCTTTCCACTTCGATTATGCCCAGATTACTAATTGTAATATTGTCTTTTCGCAAATTCATTTTCATAACATGTCTTTCTTTATGATTCAATAAATATTCCACATCTGGATCTATTGGAAAAGTATCCCTTTGAAAAAAATCGATATTTTCCACTTGGCTTTCCCAAACATCATTTGTTACATGGAACAATGTTAATCCCCCAATTGACACAATTGCATCCTTTGGAACCTGTAAATAAAAAACATTATATTTTACCTGTTTAACCACGTATGTTCCATGGTTTAAATGTACTACCGTCATGTTCTTTAAACAGGTGCTGACCAACCATTTACCTCTGACCATCTTAGCCTGTGCCATTTCTTCACTCCCCATATTACTAATAATCACTTCACATCCCTCTGATATACTTGGGTCAGATTTCAATCCACAAATAGCATCTGTGGCATCAGGAACAAACGGTTTACCTGGACACATATAATTTTGTTCTTTAAATGTTACACATGTTTCCAGGTTTGGTATTAAATAAACTTCAGGTTCCCATGACTGAAATGCCACCACTTCTGGAGTCTTAATCTTAATGAATTTGTCCTCTTGCCAAAATCCCACGTTGTGTACCCACTTCGTTTGATAAATAAGTTCAGGGGCTACAAATGGGATGCATAGCAAAAATCCGATCTCTAGTCTTTCCAAGTCCACATATAACGGCATTGCATTCCCCATTTCGAATGCAATTTTTATCTGTATAAGGTCAATTTCCCTCCTGGTCAATCTTTCTATCATTTGACGAATGATATCCTGCGAAACAAAATACAAGGGAATATGTCCTTGAATCAATTGTGAAACTGCAGTTTGAACTTCTCTCATATAATTCGTTAATAGTCTATCAACAGGACTCATTATGTTCAATATTTCATTTAAAGTTCTGTCATGCTTAAGTATTATTTTAGTCGCCCGTTGCATCACATCCGCTTGTTCATTTAGAATGATTGCAGTTTCATTTATGAATCTTACTTGTTCATCCAGTCCCCCTCTAATTCCATCTAATGTCTTTTGTATTATTTCTAGGTCAATACTCAGTTGTTGTGCTTTAGTACTCAGTGTTCCTACCGAAATAGAATTGGCTGTTGATATTGTAGTACCTATTATTGCTCCAATTATAGACATTACCATTGATATCGCGAGCATCACCGCACCTCTCTTTCCTCTCTTCTTCTTAATGTCTGCTGAATTCACGAATGTTTTTTCCAATTGCATTAATATATCTCTTATTGACTGCTTAGTGTCCTCTTTTCTTATTTCCAGCCACTCTTTAGTCTGTACAATCTTAATTCCGGTATTGTTCAAGTGTTTTTCAATCAAAATCTCAGGATTTAATGGAATGTATATATTTTGGAAAATCATCCTTCTATCACTCATGATGAATCCTGGTGCCTCTTCCACCGCGATACCAGATGCTGGTCCAGGTTCAATGACAACCTGTGCTTCTGAATTCTTGAAGATCCCTCCAAATATCATCATCGTTAAACATGTCATCGGTATCATCTTCAATGCTGATCGCTTTGTAGCCTTGGTCTTCACCCCTCTTTGGGGCTTTCCCGGAATCCGTCCTCGCGGGCTCCAGGACTCCATCGTCTCCCGTGGCCTCTGGTCCCAGAACCTCCGACCAAATAATGTTAATTGTCTAAATCAAAATAGAAAATAAACAGATTAAGTACATAGCACAATACTAACTTCATCCTTTTGCCAAAAATAAAACATGCTTGGTAAAAATACTTCGTTTTTTTTTTTTTTTTTTTTTCTGAAATTAAACACAAGTTAAAAGAAAACAAACACATATAAAACAGCATTCAATATTTAATACACTTTCTCTCTGCACACCAACCACGAGCTTCCGTTATATGTGCATTTATTTATTTATTTATTTATTTATTTATTTATTTATTTATTTATATTATATATTTTCACATATATTACAGTGTTTATGTGCCATCATAACAATCAACTTTTTTTTAACTTCTTTGTCACTGCCTCCTGATCACACCCATTTATTTTCTCAAGGGACTCTATCCGTTTCCACATGCTCAAGCTGCCTGATCTCATGTCTGGGATGGCATGGTTTGATTTGATTTACATGGACAAACTGCTCTATTGCTGTTTCACCTTCATTTTTCAAAATTTTATACACTACAGGAGAGACTTTATCTATAATTCGAAATGGCCCCTGCCAGGCTGCCAGAAATTTAGAATTTTTCTGTTTACTTTTTCCAAAATGAAACTTGTACACCTGATCCCCTACATTGTATTCCTTTACTGATGTCTTTTTGTCATAATATGACTTAGCACTGTCAGCAGCTCTTTCCAGATTTCTCTGCACAAAAGCAAATGCATGTTGCAAATGCCTCCTCAGTTCATCAATATATTCATGAACTGTGGATGCACTCACTAGAGTTTGCTCATGTGTTCTGTATAGTAGGTGTTGTGGTAACACCATTTTCCTACCTGTTAAGACCTCATGGGGGCTAACACCTGTTGCTTTGGCAGGAGTCGACCTGATTGCCATCAAAACCAATGGTAAACGCAAATCCCAGCTGGAACCTGCTTCTGCCACAAATTTCTTTAAAATATCCACAACAGACCTATTGCTTCTTTCAACTGTACCTGAAGACGCCGCCCGATATGCGATATGTAGTTTCCTTTTCACACCTAGTATTTGCCATACCTTACTCATTAGAGTACTTGTGAAATGACTTCCTCTGTCTGACTCAATTCTTTGTGGCAACCCAAACCTTGAGAACACATGGTTCACCAGCAATGTGGCTGCTGTTTGCGCACTACAATCTGGTGCGGGAATGCACTCAATCCACTTTGACATCAAACATACCACACTCAAAATATAGCGGTGTCCCCTGCTTGACCTTTTTAAAGGACCTACATAGTCTATTTGCAAATCCGACCATGGGAGAGTTAGGCCTCTTTTCATCAATGGTGCTCTATGCATTGGTGAAGCAGGTTTAAATTGGGCGCATACTAGACATCCTCTAGTATATAATTCCACATCTTGGGACATATGTGGCCAGTAAGCATAATCTTTTAGTATTTCTAATGTCTTTTGTGAACCTCTATGGCCTGCAGTTATGGCATCATGTGCATGGTGTAGCATTAGTCCTCTGAATGAAAGGGGTACTACCCACTGTATTTGCCCTGTTATGGACTCTCTAATCATGAGCCCATCCTGTAATCTAATTCGTGTTTTGTTCTTTAATAACACCCTCAACTCTTCTTTTCCCATACAATCATTTTCTGTTAAAGGATTTTGTTCAGGATCTATCAAATGATTATAATAGATTCCCAAAATTTGATCATTCTTTTGTGCCTCAATCAAATCTTGGTCTGGCGTGTCATGACTCCACTGCACCACCGGTTGATCTACCTCCTTTGGTGCTTTAGAACGTGTGACTGCATCAATTTGTATTTCACCCATTAAATAATCAATAGGTAGCAATTCTCCCATCACAGCCCCAATCTTAGCCAGATGGTCTGCCTTATCATTTCCCTCCTTATCCTCTCCTGGTGTTTTTAAATGCCCACGAATTTTTCTCCAGTATATTGTTAAATTATTTTCTGACACCAATTTGTCTATGGCTTGTATCATTTTTCCATGTTTAAGTGGCTTTTTGTTGTATGTAACCATGCCTCTTGCTTTCCAACCAGGCAAATACTCCACAAAGCTATTCCGTGCATAGTCAGAATCAGTCACCAGGACAATTTCACTGAACTTTTTATCAACTGCAGTAGCAATTGCTTTATAGATGGCTGCCAATTCCGCCACCTGACTGCTCCTATCTCCAATCCTCATCCCTATACTAGGAACGCCTTCACATTTCAACCAGACATTTCCTATTCCTGCCACTAATTGTTTATTACTGTCATTTTCAATGTGAAAAGCACAACCATCCACATATACAGTTGGCAAATCCTTGCATGTTTTTTCATCAAAAGCTTTGTGTGGTGATTGTTCAAATTCCTGTAAACCAGCTTCCACATCCATTTCATTTGTTATTTGTTCAGCTGCACAGTCATGTAAGTCAGCTAACCCTTGAGCAATTGGGCTCTTTTTATTTTGTCCATATCTTACTTCTACGGGAAAACCTTGTAATGCCAGTGTCCATGAAGTGATTCTGGATTGCGCTAGATTGCCTGATCTAATTCTTTTACTCTCTAAAAATTGCAAAGGTTGATGATTTGTTTCAATAATCACCTTTTCTCCCTGAACAATGGGGCGGAAATGTTGTAGCGCCCACACAGTGGTTAATAGGGCCTTTTCGCATTCATTAAATTTCATTTCAACTTGGGAAAATGCCTTACTTGCATATGCAATGGTTTTGTGATTCAAATCGTGTTTTTGTGATAACACTGCTGACATACAATGTTCAGAAAAGCCTATTTCTATAAAGAAATCCCTGTCCTTTATGGGGTATGCTAAACATGGTGCCTTTACAAGACATTCCTTCAATCTAGCCACTGCATCAGACTGCTCTCTTTCCCATCTCCAGGGAGTATTTAGTTTAAGCAGTTTAGTCAATGGTTGAGTGATTTCTGCATAATTCTCAATGAACTTTCTGTTATAGCCTGTCATCCCTAATAAACTTTTTACTCCTTTCACATTTTTAGGATCTTTTAATCTTTGTATGGCCTCTATTTTCTTCCTTTGTGGATTTAGCCCATGTTCAGTCACTTCATGCCCTAGAAAGTTCACTTTTTTCTTGCACCATTGTGCTTTTTGCAAAGATACTTTGGCGCCTGCTTTCTGCAATTGGCCAAGCACATGTCTTATTTCATCAAAATGGCTTTTAAGGTTTTCATTTTTTATCAAGACATCATCCACATAAACTATTGTTCCTCTTTCCGCTGCATCTGGCATGGCCTTTCTCAAAAATATGCCAAATTCACTCCCACTATTGATGTACCCGAACGGAGCTCTAAGCCAGGCATATTGAGTCCTGTCAAATGTAAAGGAAAATAGGTGTTGTATCTCCTCTGCCAATGGCACACACCAATATCCAGATGTGAGATCTAACGTGGTAAATACATTTGAACCATGTATCTGAGCTAGGCCCTGATCAATGAATGGTAGTGGCCATCTAGATACTGGTACTCTTTTATTTAACTCTCTTAAGTCTGCACACAGCCGCCATTGACCATTTGGCTTTAACACACCTAAAATAGGCGTATTGGATGTGCTATGAATGGGCCTAATTATTCCCCGTGATTCCAAATTTTTAATAATCTCTGCCAATGATTCTAAACATGCCAGTGGTAGTCTATACTGGCGTACAAACACTGGATTTCTGCTACAACCTTCTGGTAGTGTGGCCACATGTAAATCAGTTAAACCACAATCATAAGCATCTTTTGCAAATACATCCTTAAACTCCATAAATATTTCCCTCAGATTGCGTCGATCCTCATCGCTGTCACATGCATCCGCTAAGGAGATCTGCTCTTCTACCATTCTGGAAAATTCTGGAAACTCTTCTGGTAAAGGAATCTCAGCGCTTTCCTCTAACTGTGTGGCTGTGTCTTTTTGTAGAGCTGCCACTTTCAAATATTTTGGCAGATCAGCTTCCACTTCAATGGGCTGATTTCCTGTTTCATTTTCATTTAAATTAAATATTATGCAATCCTCTTGATGGCAGCACACTGTCTCATTTGAATCATAAGGATACACAGAATGAATTTTAAATATTCCTTTGGGCTGAGAGTCCAGGTGTTCTGGCAACTCGCCCTTGGCATCTACATATTTTTCAGGAATATTCCCAATCACCATGTTATTTAAATCTGCCGTATAATGTGATTTTTGTATGGCCATTCCTAATGGGGAGTTTTCCTCTAAATGAATATCCTGACAACCTTTATTATTTACCATGATTTTTACAGATCCCTCACCAATGTCTACCAATGGAATGTATTCATAATCCAGGCCTTGCTGTTTTATGGATTCATTCAGGCATACAAATGCATCAGAGCCTTTCATCTGCTGTCCATTTTTGCATTTCAGTGTTATTGCAAACTGTTTTGTAAATGCAGGAACAATAGTATTTTTCCTCATCTGTAATTCGACTGCATAAGGAACTAGTTGTGCACAATGATAAGCCCTTCTTTTGTCTTCAAATTCAGGCGCCGGCCCACCTAGGCGTGACCATATTTTTTGATTAAGGAAATCTAACACCATACACATTCTGTGCATGATGTCATTGCCCATGTAAAATTCATTTTGTGCTCCACTCACTATCCATACATTATGGTAAATTGTTTTCTGCCCAATGCTAATTTTAAGCATGCATCTGCCTGTAATTCGGTTTTCAAAGTCTGGACTGTCCAACCCAGAAACATATTGGTTTTTAATCCTAAATTTCGGGATTTCTTCCCTCTCCATAATTTTTTGCAACAATTTCTCATTAATGAAACTCCTTTCATGTTCAAGCGCTAAAGTGGCTTTTATTGTTTTAAGATAATCATTTATACCAACGTGAACCCATGGTTGCTCATCTTCCATGTGTATCTCTGCCAGAGTGGTAATGTGTTTTTCTGAATCTGTTTTAGGAACAATATTCTGTTTGCATGTATTCTCTTTTAAGTAAAAACGTAATGTGTGCTCATCTATAGCAGTCTGCCAATCTTTCCTTGGGTCCAAGTATATTTGTACAGGTAGTTTTTCATTGTCGCTCTGATCTTTGTCTTGACACATTAATATAACAGTGACACTAGGTATGCAGCTATTCTGGAGATATACCTCCACAGCATCATTTGTTTTGGCAACGGTGTGACATTCTTTTATATTGCTGTTTTGTGATTTTAGTTTCTTAGGCCTCAATGGTTTTTTGGTTAAGGACCACAGCACTCCATTCACCCCATCTATGAGAGGAGACAATCTTTTCAGGCAATCTGTCCCCATCAGAAATGGAATTTCACAAATAGATGTGATCAATACCTCTTGTTTCATTCTGTGCTTTCCTATTTTTATGTCAACCTCAGTTACACCTATGATGGGCACCTCCTCCCCATTAAAGTTATGCACTGGGCCTTGATTTGCCTTCACTGTGATCTGACTCTGTGGAGGCCTCCCTTCATTGATACTCTTTACCAGCTCCTTGGACATAATTGTGGCCTGTGCGCCAGTGTCAATCATAGCAAAGGTGTGGCATTTTTCTTCTACAGTGATGGGTGCATAATATCTGTCCTCAACTTCCTCTAATACACATAAGAAATGTGAATTCTTACTGATTTCAGGGCTCACCTTTCTCAGGTCTTTTTCACTTTTGGCTAAGCACATTGGTAAATGAAAAGACATTTTTCCCTCCTTTTTACCCATTTCTGTGCGAGGTATTTTATTCATTTCTCCATGTTCAGAGGTTTTTTGGAGTGTGGCCACCGTTCGCCCATCCATCTGGGTAACATCAGAGACCACATTACAACCTTCCAACTGAACATGTGTAACAACATCATTCAGCAATTTGTCATTTTTTAATTCTGTGCATTTGTGATCATTTAGTGTAATACCAGCCCTTTCAGCCTCTTCAAAAATATGTGGCTCAAAGAATTTTTCAGGTGATTGACTTGTACCCTCCTTGTGAGTATTTCCTTTTTCTGTCTGTGTTTGGTCATTGTTTTGCTTGCTCAGGGAAGGAGCTATGGCATCCCCACTTACTCCCTGTTCACTGGTATTCCCCATGCATGAGTCATTTTTCTTAAATCTGTCCCTTTGTTCTTTTGGAATTCCTAATGTTTCTTTTTCATTTGTGCAAATCTTTACTGTTTTATTTAGCTCTAAGTTAAACCGTACCTCTTTTTTAGAAGTATTTACACTTTCCATCACAATTTCATTTACTGGTACTTTCATTTTTAATCCATTAGTCATCTCAGAGTCGTTATGCAAAGTTATATCAGAGCAATCTGTCATTTTGGCACTGCAGTTATCATGAGTACTTAGTCACTTTTCGGAAGCCCCCCGGTCATTGCTATGGCCATCAGCCCCCTCTTTGGAAGGTTGTTTTTGCGCTGTATAGAGCTTTCCTATTTGCTCAGCTAACATTTTCACTTGGGCCTCAAGGCATTGGAACCTTTCCACCTCTCTAGGATCCTCTTTCTTTGGCCTAGGTCGATATTGGTTGTTTTCCCCCTGATTGGATCTATTCTGATACCTCTCAGGTGATTGATACCGGTTGGGATGGTTTCTGAACTCTTGATTCATTTGTGGAGGGGAGCGGGTTGCACCCATCCCTTGATTATAGTCCCCTGGTGGGGAATCATTGTACTGGCGTGGACTGTAGTTCACGTTTTGCCTCATGTCCTGTCTCTCAGATTGTGGGTACTGGCCCCTATGTTGATTTCCATTATCAGTAAATCGATCCACATATCGGGGCCTATCCTGATTACCATATATCATGGTGTTGGGATCAAACCTACTCTGTGTCCCCAATGACTGGTAGGGACCATCGTTTCTTTGATCTTGATTTTGTCTCTGGTTATTGTTCATACCTGCCATATCAGACCGGTATCTTACCCGGGGTCTATCTCCTAAATATCTAGGGCTGATGTAGCTCTCTCTATTACTAGGATCATGTGATTGGAACATTGGTACAGGAAATGGCGATCTTTGTTGATTACCCCTTTGTTCAGGTGTCACATTATTTTTACCTTGGCTTTGAGCAGACTCAAGGGACATTTTGGCTGACCTGATTTCCATTACTGTGGCTGAGGGTTCTTTAGATTTAGGCCTAGTATCTTTCATTTTATCACTTTCTCTACCCTGACAATAGAGTACCTCATATAGCTTTGTGCTTTGATGTACAATCCATTCAAGGGACTTGTCACGGTCAAATTCACGGACCAATTGGGATATGATGTCTTTCTGTAGCCCATAGAAGTATGCGGTTTTAAACTCATTGGAATTTGAGTCAAAAGATACATCAAAGCGAGAGAATGCTCTTTTTAAGTCTTGTAAAAATTGGCGAGGTGATGTATTAGGTCCAGCAGTAATAGTGTACGCGACTTTCTTTGCCTCCTGCAATGACTGAAAAGGAGAAAAATGACGCCTAATTTCTTTTTCAAACTCCAGCCATGTCATATTCTGCTGTTCATTTAATCCCCTTATGATGCTGGCCGTCGGGGCATCTAAAGTTAAATGAAAATATTGTCTGTACTGTTCCTTAGGTATCTGGAGCGCTTTAAAAATGTCATGCACCGCTTCTAAGTGATCCTCAATGCAGCATTCACCTCCCTTTTTAAATGGTTTGATCAGGGCTTTAATGGATTTCATTATTTTTATGGGGCTACTTGTTGCAATGCATGGAATTGCACTATTTTGTGATTCAATCCTGTTTTCAGGTGTATGAGATTGGTGGCTGCCCCCAATGGGAGTATCAAATCCCCCAAGGGCGCTGCAACCAAGTTCAGTCACCGGCCCAGTCACTGGGGCACTAGCTCTTTGGGCAGAGCTAGAATTCACCTCCACTCCATTGAATGTGGTACCCTGCCGCCTCTCCTGGGACCTGGGAATGCACATTTGCTGTTCTAAGTCCTTACACTTTTTAAGGAGTCTGTTGGCTTCATCATGCAAATAATTATTTTCATCACTCATTTTATTAATTGCCTCCTGCATATCGCACATTTGCATTTGGCATTCATTGAACTCTTTATTTCTCTTGTCTCTTTCTTGGATCATTTTAATCATTTCTTGTTCTGCACTCTGGAGATCACCTTCTTTTTCGCAATGTTCTTTTTGTAAAATCTGCATTTCTGAAACAACCTCATCTTTATCCTGCCTAATGTGATCCACTAAGGCTTTTAAGTGTGTCAATTCTTGCTCACTATCTTCAAATTGTTTCTTGCTTTTGGATAACTGAGTATCAAAGTCTCTGCATTTTAATTGCATGTCTTTTTGGCATACATCCAATTCTGCTCTCAACATTTCCTGATTTTTACTTGCCCCATCTAATTCAGTCTTTAACCTGTTAATTAGCTGAGTATCATTCTCTTGCATTCGCAGGGACTTGTTTAAAATAAACCATATTTTGCCGCATAGCCGTATTAAACAGTCTTTCTCTGCACTTTTATCGGCTGCATTCAATAATCTTGTAAGGCAGACCTGAATTATGCTGCCTTCTGCAAAAATATTGTCTAGTTTTTCTTTCTGCACCTCACCCTGAATGCGGTTACTCCATTCTAAGGTACTGTTCGAAGACCAATTCCCATGTGCAAATAACTTTGCCTCTAAATATTGCACTAGATCTGAGAATGTGGTTTCCCTTTGTGACATTCTGAAATTCGTTTTTAGTGGCACACTGCTATTATAAAATGGGTTCCCTTTAATGTGCAAATGGCAGTGTGAGACACGCTTGCCATGCCCAGTAGGTACTCTATGATCACTTTCCCGGCCTGCAACGCACCATAAATATGTTGGGTATTTTGTGGAGATTTGGGGCCTGACGGTATTTTATTACCGCCGAAAAATAACTTAGCAATAATCACTCTTTGTATTCAGATTTGGCCATGTGCAACAATAATACAATGGACATGCATTATTTCAGCACCCAGACCTGCATATTTGGTATACGTGGTTGGTGGTATTTTGGTGAGCATAATTCCCTTGTTTTATTTGTGGCCCCAATGTCCAGAATCCCTTATCTTCGCTTAGATTTTTCGTGTGATCACTAGAGAGACCTCAGACCTGCATTCTAGGGATACCACATTTTCCAGTGATAGTGTTGGTGCGCCACCATGGGCAAACTCACTGACTTATTTACGACAGAGAGCTATATGTGGTAGTTTTGTGGTAATTTCCACTACCTTATATACGGTAGGGAGCTATGTTCAGAGAGTCTCTCTTCCCGTTGGCTCATGTACCTCCAACAAGTTATACTACAGTCACTCACAATTATTCATACTGATTCTGACATGCACACATCTGTCTTAAAATGACCATTGCACTGTTTAAAAATCTCCCCACATCATTGGCATTGTAATGGTAAATAGAAAATAAACCACCCGTCTGTTTTCAAATATTTTCTGTATTATAAAAGTTGCATTTAGACATGATCTCATTCTTTACAGAAATAAATAAAATGGTACAGTAAAAGCATTTTCTATGACACACTGCAATTATAGTGGCGGAGAACAGAACTTAAATTGCAACATTAGCACTTGATTAAGACACGCACGGGACTTTCATTTTTCTACACTGACTGCATATTTCCGTGCACACACACAGCTCCCCCAGTTAGGTAATTACCTTATCTGTTCAGAGGCTTCTCTCTGTGAATGTGGCTCTCTTGGATTAACTCCAGCAAAAAGGAACGCTTGCCTTCTCAAGCCGGGGTCATTGCCTGGAATTCTCAGCTTTTTCAGATAGGAATGCCTCTGCCAGTGGAAAGGTTTTTCTTTCAGCTTTCCCCAGTCTCGACTGCAGCAGGACACCGGAATTTGCATTCAGTCAGGACCCCACAGCCAGGTTTTCTCCCCAGTAGTGCAGAAAGATGTCTCCCTGTCTTTTTCCCTGCTACTGCCCACTAAAACTTTCCTCTCAGCCCTCTTTATGACGTGTCCCAATGAAATCCATCATCTCTCATCCTCCTACTCTTCAACAATAGCTTCGCTTATACATTTGCAATTGTTGCAAATCTGACTTCCTCCTTCCTGCCGTTACTGTGCACAACAACACGGATAATCAGGCAGAGAAGAGAAGAAAAAAAAATCTGCACACTCATTTAACTGGTTTTCAGAGTATGCCTAATTCTGCAGTAGAGAACACATTTTATTAGTGGGTTATATTAAAATAAGGTTTTATTAGTCAGGTTAATGGTTAATAGGTTAGCTGTTAATTTTCAAATGTGTCTCTAGCAATATAGGCATTTCAGGTGAAAAATAGTGTGCATTTTTAAATGAACACGTGTGCTTTTAACTGTAAAAATAGATTTGCATCTTATATGTTAAAATCGTTTTTTACTGAATAGTCTGTCTTTCCTTGTTAATCTGCTAACCCATATAGCAATGCACCGCACCCTTGTGGTGGTGGTGCTGCAAAAAAAATTGTGCTACTTGTGCAGTATTGCTGTACTGTGTACTGTAACACGCCAAATATCCTTACACCACCCATGTCCTACAGGTAGCTATACACATCCCACCTGCTATACCCTATAAACACCCAGCATCTCCCAAAATGGTCGGCGCAAGTGTGTTGCACAATTGCTCAGTAGAGAAGTGGCAACGGTTGCGTACAACGTATTCTGCCCAAAACGCATCCTGCAGACAGCCGTTCCAAGGGAGAACAGTGGCGACATCAACATGCGACTGCAACCATGCTGCGCATGTGCCCTTATTTCGGGGACACGATCCGGACCCTCGGACAGTGGAAAATTACAGTGTTGTGCAATGCACGGTATGTTTTTCGGAAAGTTCACGCTTAAAAACACATCACAATGTTCCATTGCACATGCATATATGTTTTTCAACAATGTTGCCCTGTTTTCCGGCTGCAAGTTCTCCACAGCAGCCCTACAAAAGGCTACACCCCGGAGATGCTCTGCAATCTTTTTGTGGCTTTTCAGAACAGAGTAGCAGGCCACATTGGTTTGCCCTCTAAGTGATGTTGCACTGAATCTGCTGTGCTACATTGCCTTTGCAAGTAATGGCAACCATGTCAGCCCGCCTCAGTACACACAGTAAAGGAGAAAAGTATTAACAGCCCTTCCTGTGGCCCACACCCTCAGTTGCGATAGTCCCCACTGTCCCATTCCCATGGGTAGCATGCTGAAAATGGTAGTATCTGGCACATGCGTTTCCCGAAGGATGGCAAGGGCCGTGCCCCAATAAAGCAAAAATTTTCCTTATTCCCTTTCCACTTTCTTCTTTCCAGCACACTGTCATTGGATACTGGTAAAATGTTTCACACGCATTCACCAATCACATTGAAGAGCTCTCCCTGTAACAGTATCCGTTCTGTACAACAGTCCTCTGCGTACACACCACACCCAGAAACTTCATTGCACAATACCTCAGCCTCCACAATCCCATTTCCATGGCCATCCTCAAATTACCCGGATGTGGATTTCGTGTTGCGTGCGGGCGTGGGGGTATAAATTGCAAAGAGGGTAGTGGAGGTTGATTTTAGTGGCGGCTCTGAAAAGAGCCTTTTTTTAATTTAAGGTGCTTCTACAGAAACACCTTTTTTTGGTTTTAATTGATTTTGTGGGTTCTTGTGCTCACATTGTTACAGTAAACTCTTCAACGGATCCTGTAGATGGGCAAACAAAACAGCATTACCAATGGGTGACAACAAAATGCCATTTGCTTGGAAAAACCCTGCATTTCCACAACTAATGAAGTCATTTTTGCAGAAGAACATCCCATGAGCGGACAAAAAAAATCACACATGCTTCTGTTGATGAGACACCTTCCAACCTCTGGCTCGGAACAACATACATTAGCATTGTCCCATACTCTTCTTGGTGTTATGGATGAGAAAAGCACCTGGGCAGTGGAAAAAACCTCATCACTACATTCAACAACCTCTTCAGTCGACGGAACAAACCTAAACAACCACATAACCCAAATGCATGCCCCTGTAATGCACGATGACAACATCAACGGGAGCCGAAGAGGCCAGGCCTCTGCAAAGTGCATGCATATTGGTGAAACTGCAGTCATAGACAGTGCTCTAGAATGCATCCACTCCTTCCAAACCGAAATTGCCATCAAAGTGTCTTTCCAGGGCATACTTGTGCAGATATTTCACAAAGGCATCACCCAAAGTCAATACAATCCGTTTCTACATGTCAGCCAGCCTCACTACGCAGAGTAATGTAAAACAGTATGACTGCCCCTTCCTGTGAACCACACCTTCCTTACCTGTTTGGCTAATCTCCACAGTCCCATTTCCATTGGGCACCATGGTGAGAAGGCCAGAATGTGGCACATGCGCTTCCCAAAGTACCGCGAGGGCCACACCCCAGTAAAGCAGGACCAGTCCTTCTTCTCTTGCCACTATTTCGTGTCCACCACCACCTCATTGGGTACGGGCAAATAATCACACACGCATCCACCAATGCCAGCCAAAACGTTAGCATCTAACACTGTCAGTTCTGCACAACACTTCATCTGTACCATTACAAAATCAGCCTGCAAGTGAAAAGCACGTCTAGTAGAAAGTTCAGTAAAAGATTGCAGGATTTGTGCATCCACATTCATCCACATGAGCACCCATCACCACAAAATGGAGGTATAAATACTTTTTCTGCGGTATGTTTACAACTCTTTCATAAGTGCCTCTGCGCACAGTATCTGCCACTGAGCGTCCATTACGTTTTTAATAAGCATACTGTTTTTTCTCCCATCCCCTACCACCAAGTGGCACTTCAATGGTATGTGCTGCCAACGGTTGTAGGTCATAGTTTCAAAAACAAATGGATCGAATGACTTTTGTTCGGGAGTCAAAGGACCAAAAAAAAGGATCTAAATTTTTTTTATTTATTTCTTTATTTTATGGGGGGTCCCCCCAACCCCCTGTTTTCTTTATTAAAACACTTTTTTTACCAACCCAAACTAAAAATATATATAAATAAATAAATAAAAATAATTGGATCCTTTTTTTCGATCCTTTTGCATTCGAGCAAAAGGTCATTCGATCCTTTATTTTCGATCCTTTGACTGGACAGCGCTGGCAACATTTTCATTTACCTATATCATACATTGTAATAGCGAAACAGGAACTCTCTTCTTTCCTTCCGACGATGCTATGAATTGTTTTGCCCACTAACCCATCTCCTACATAAATGGTCAAAATATGGCACCAAAACCAGCACTGAATCTATCTTACCAACCTAAAGCAAGTTCCCAAAGGGTCACTGTCTGCACGGCTGTGGTTCTCTCTAGGCTGGACTATTGCAACAGCCTCTTTTTTAATATGCCCGCTTCTACTCTCTGCCTTCTGCAATTCATCCAGAAGAGGACCGTGCAACTCTTGGCCTCAAGCCCAGGGATCGTAGCTCTCCTGGACTGAAATGTCTGCAATAGCTCCCAGTGGCTATGAGGAATAAGATGAAAACCCTCTGCATTATGCACAAGGCCTTCTGGACCCTTGGACCTCAATACCTTAAACTCTCACTTACTTTATATCTCCCTGCTCGAGCTCTTCCCTCACCCGCCTCCAACTCCCTCAGGGTCAGTCCCTTCTGCAAGCATCTAGGTGCTGGTAGATCTCTTTCTTTGGCTGAGGCCTCCCTCTGCAACAGCCTCCCTGCCTCCCTGACACTTGAGGAGAACCATCGCCGGTTCCGGAAGCAACTCAAAGCCTTTCTCTTTGCGTCTGCTTTTTCTCCTCCTCTCCCCGGCTGACTGAAACTGATTCTGCACTGTTTACCTGGCCACTCTCTGATGTCGGACCCAGGCCACCTCCCCTGCTAGTCTCTCCCCTGTACTGCCTTTCTGGCAAACCCCACACTTGGGGACTGTTTTCTATATCCCTCACAGTTCCACCACCACCTGATATCTGCATTTATCCTTGCACTTGGCACAATCGGGCTGTATTTTTACTTATTGTCATTTGTTCTTCTTCCCATGTACTGCACTTTGCCCTCTCCCTACCCATGCAGTTGGGCAATTTGAGTGGCAACTGGCCTAGCAGGTTCATTGTCTCTGTCTCCTCTCTGTTCCCCCTCCCTTGCCTCGTCGCTCCTTGCAAAACTTGTGTATAGGCGCATTATAAATGCCATATCATACAATTTCACATCATATGATATCATACACACATTGCATTCATAACAACAGGAGGGCCGCCACTTACCTTGTACACTTCACAGTTTTTTTCTCTCCACAGTACCCCACTTACTACAAACGTTTCAAAAATTATTGCACAAAAGCAGCACTGAATGCATGTAACCAACTTCAAACAAGCACATACAGTGATTGCATACAAACAGGATGCCCGCCCCTTACCCTGCACACTTCCACCATAGGCTTCTGCACTTCTTTGTACAAAGAGACCTTCTGCCACAGTTTTTGCGTACACACCACAACCACAAACCTTATTGAGCAAAGCCTTACCTCCACAGTCCCAGTTCCATGGCACCCATCCTGAAAATAGCCAGATGTGGCACGTGTAATCCTGAAACTACTACAGAATCCACCTTTATTCCCAACAACAGCATGGTTAGCCCAACCATTTTGGCCTTCGAAAACAAGATTAGTTATGAAAGTGAATGTCTGCTCAAAAGCAAAAATTACCACCATGATAACCTTTCCTATAAAGAACGTATGGCTTTAACACAACTTCAAAACAACAAATCTTTCGTTATAAAACCTGCCGGTAAGGGGGGTGGCATAGTCCTTTGGGACAAGGAGGCCTATGATAAAGAAGTAAAAAAACAGCTTGACAACACCTTGTTCTATCATCAAATCGATATGGACCCTACATCAAGATTAACTGAGGAAATGACCAGTCTTATGTATCATGCACATTTGGAAGGTTGGATTAGTTTAGATGAATAACAATTCTTGATCTCTAAAAATCCAACAATCCCAGCCTTTTATCTGTTGCCATAAAAATGCAACATGTCCACCAGGCAGACCTATTGTTTCAGCTCTTAACTCCATTCTTGAGCCCCTCTCCTTTTATGTTGATTGGTTTCTTCGTCCATTCATAATAGAAATGAAATCCTTTGTAAAAGATACCACCAATATGATCCAGATAATAGACAATTTATCCATCCTGAATACAGATATCTTGGTTACCCTTGATGTAACCTCGCTATATACAAGTATACCCCAACTGGATTGCCTTGAAGTCATTGAATTTTACCTCAACCAAAGAACATCAACCTTGAACGCGGTACCCACTCCTTTTCTTCTGGAATGCGCCAGAATCGCACTTATGGAAAACAATTTCCTCTATAACGGTTCATTTTACAACCAAAAACATGGCACGAGTATGGGGGCCACATTTGCCCCCGATCTGGCCAATCTGTTTATGGCCAACCTAGAAGAACACTCGAATTACCATCCCAATAATCCATACAATCATAATTTCCTTTGTTGGTATAGGTACTTTGATGATATTTTTATGGTCTGGAGGGGGTCTTCTAGCGACCTTAGCTTGTTCACCCAATGGCTTAATGGACAAAACCCACACATACAATTTACAGGGGCTGAGAATTCAAGTTCAGTTTCGTTCTTGGACCTAATCATCAAAAAATCTCCAAATGGCCATTTGGAAACCTCCCTATATCGAAAAGATACCATTAAAAAAACCTTATTAAGATTCCGCAGTTTTCATCTTGCCAGTCTAAAAGCAAATTTACCTATTGGACAATTTCTTAGAATAAAAAGAAATTGTACAAACATCTCTGATTACGAACATCATGGCAAGATTTTAAAATCTCGCTTATCTGATCGAGGCTATCCATCCAAGACCATTTTACGAGCATACAAGAGAGCAAAACATACAAATAGACAAAACTGTCTGACACCTACCAGGAGGAGCACAGTAGATAAAATTACTTGCGTCTCAACTTTTTCACTGATTAGCAATTCATTGAGGAAAATAATAATCAAGAACTGGCATATTATTAAAACTCCAGATTTTGCACCTGCGACACCACGGTTTGCATTTAAAAGACAATCCAATCTTAGTGATAAGCTTGTACACACGTACCCCATCACACGTAAGCCACTCATCTCTCAAATGACTGTGTGGTCACTTCCACCTGTATTAGGTCATTTTAAATGCGGCTCTTGTTCTGTTTGCTCCCTGACAAAAAAACCTTAAAACACTCCAACTATATGAAATGAAATGGACTTTGACAGGTTTCTCTAATTGTAACACTCCATGGGCCATTTATGGCATAAAATGCCCCTGCAATTTACTATATGTGGGTAAAATGAAACGTCCAGTAAAACAAAGGATATGCGAGCATCGCTTGTGTGTCAAAAACAAAATTGAGAACAACCTATGGTGGCACGTTTCACCCAATTTAAACATTCTTTCAATGATTTACTCTGGTTTGTAATTCAAACCATTCCAGCTCCTGCACGAGGGGGTAACAGAGATCTACTCCTCACAAAACATGAACAAAAAAGGATTTTTAATCTGGACACTGTTAAACGGGGTTTAAACACCACAGTGGAGTGGTCTCTCTTTTTCTAAGGGTTTTCATTACTCTTTCTGAAGGGCCTTTATCCCCTCATACTAACATAATTTATATGGGCCTTGAAAAGAATTTAAAAGCATAACTATCAACCATAAAGCACTGCCTGTAGACACCATGGCACCAACATGTGCCCTCACCTATATAACAACATGGGGTCTGGCAAAAGGTTTTTCCCTCTGTTCCCCCTCAAATTCGAAGAGGGCTCTTGTAACAAAAAATCAAATAATTTAACAAAGATGTTTTCATCACCTGGAATGTTCTATATCTATTCCGTGCACATAAAGTGGTGCAGGCTGAGCATTTGGGCTTTAATTTACTTAGACATGAGTATGCGTTCTCTCCTCATGGCAATTCATCTTTGTCTGACCGACATTGATATTTTTACTATCTTTCATGCCATTGCACATGGCCCATGAGTAGTTTTCCATTTAAGATATGAGTTCCCTTTAAATATCAATATACGCGAGCCACAGGTCTGCATTCATCATATAAACACTTAGTCGTCTGTTCTTACAGCTGTGCACGTCAATACGCATGCCCCACTCGCTGACTGATACAGCTTCAGTCTCCAATCAACGCGAGTAACGTCATCGCATTAATCATACAAATATCCAGCCCTCTGTGTCTTCAGCTGCTCACGCCAGCACGTACGCCTGACCAGCTGATTGACACGGCTTCATTTTTCCGGATCTTGAGGAGTTTTCCGGCTTCACACACACCCGCGGACAAAGCTCCGTCTAGCCTGCTTGTATCAGACTCCGCTTTCTTCTATTCTCAGTTAAACAGACGCCATCACTTTATGCTTTCGTGCAACTTTGTCCAAACGTAGCACGTAATTCTGATACTCTAATTCCGCTATTTCTTTTGCATTAGGTCATGTAAAAGCGACCTTACCGAAATCAATTACAACTACTCTCTCGAACGTACCTACTTCCAGGACACTCTAAAGGTAACAATCTTTTTTGTGTTCATGTGCAATCAAGAAGTTTGCACCCCCCACGAACACTTTTATTTACGACTTTTGAATAATTGCCTTTTCTATTCAGACTTAAAACGCCTATCTTCATTAAAGACCGCGTTCCACAACTAATTAACTTTAAGGGACACCCTGTGTGGTCACCTCCTACAAAGATTGCTCATGTCGAATATTGGTGAGCATTTTCACCTATTATTTAATACTAAGTGGAAAATTATAATTTTTTGGAAATTTCACACTGACTCCTAAGTGTTTTTCAGTATTAGATCTGGACTGAATATTAACATCATAACGATATCCGGTCCGTGCCGAACTTATGTAAAGCCTGTCTCTGCAGTTTTTGCCCGCATTCCACACATAGGTGAGCCTCTCCACCTTAAACTGATCAAATACTATCATGTTTTTTTGCCAAAAAAACTCTGTATTAACTGAAAGCTGGAAGGTCAAAATAAATATGCCTCTGGATATATTGCATGGTAAATCAAATACCATTTCATTTCTCTATGCACCTTGGTCTCAGTCAGTGATGACACTAATGATGTGTACTGTTACTGGGAGCTCCTCTTCTGCAACACCGTTAATGTTTTAATTAAGTGTTTTTATCAACCACTTCTAGTTAAGTTTGCTTCACTATTATGCTCATTTGTGACATGCTCATGTTTTTTTTATCTTGTAGTGGATTCTGTGTGTTTTTTTAAAAAGTACTCAACACTACCAAACTACTATACTACCTTTTTCTCTTTGTCCTGAAGACGGCTACACCTGCACCAAGAGACACATTTTTTGTGCATTGCCTGATTCCTTTTGGTGTTTTTAGCCGAAACATATGTCGATCTCCACAAAACCAAACCTAAGATACCTAATAGGTTTTCCATATGTGATAGAGTTAGTTTAACTAAACGATGCTCTACCTTTAATTGTTTGATGCTGCACAGTAAGTGCCCACACAAGACTCTTTGTTTATTGTTCTTTGTTCTTGTTCTTCACGCACTAACCCCACTTCAAAAACACTTATTTTTTTGGTGTTTCTGTGACTATTCAACTTTGATGGAAAAAGTTTCTGCTATAGTCATAATGTGTATTCGCTCCTGTTTCATGGAACTTTTTAGATTTTACCACGACTAAACGACTAAAAATAAAAATTCTGTTTTTTTGCTATTATCAAGTGGTTGTTTTCTCTTAACTCTTACCTCCAGAGTCTTATGAAATATGTTAATATTGTTTGTTGTACTTCCAACTCAAGACCAGATAAGCATGATTATCATGCTCAACTTTTATAGTACTCTTTTAGAATAAATAAACAAGTGTTTCGGTGGTCGTTTTCCCGGTGACTGACACACCATTCACCTGACTGTGATTCCAAGGGCACAGGGTCATCACTTCTCCCCTTGTTGCTCTCTTGACTGTCTCATGATCCCCGTGGGTGGTGTTCCCAGAAACTGGATCTTTCCTAACGCTTTCACGGCATCCTGAAACTACTGCAGAATCCACTGAGTTTTTGTGCTAGGAAGGGGAAGAGTGTGAAACAGGGTAGGGGATTGGGTCTTTAGTGGTCCGTCTGAAAAGGTGTTTTTTCTTTTTCGTTTTGTTTTTTCTAGCTGCTTCCAAACAACCTTTTTTGTTTTTTCTCTTTCTATGAGTTTCTGTTTGCTTCTTCTCTTTCAATTTTTACCGATTTATGGTCAACGCTTCTTGTGCAGTGTAAAAGAAAATAGTATTTCCAATGGCGTTCAAAGAAATGCCATTTGTATGGAAGCAGTGTATATTTTGCAACTTCATTCTCTCATAGTGGGTGGAGAACATCTCATTAGTGCACATAAATGCAGACATGCTTCTGTTTATAAGACACCTTCCGAGCTCTGGCTGGGGACAAATTATACTGGCATGGCCCCATACCCCTCTTAGTGGAATGGTTGAGAAAACAACCTTTGCAGTGGGAGGAAGAATTTGCATCACTGCATTCATCAACTTCTTCAGGTGATGGAACAAATGTCTGCACAACATGTAACCCAAATGTAGACCTCCATAATGCACCACGAGAACTTGAACAGTAACGTTATAGGCCACATATCTGCAAAGGCAAACCATCCCGCCGAAACTGCACTCATAGAGACTGGCCCACAAAGCGTCCACTCAGTCCAACCCGAAATTAGCAGCTACGCCTCTTTGCACGGCATACCTGTGCAGATCTTGTACAAAGGTATCACCCACGACCAGCACGGTGCATCTTTCCATGTCTACCAACCTCATTACACAGAGAGTATTGGGGAAAAAGTAGTACCGCCCCTTCCTGTGATTCACACGTGATTCCATAATCCCCACAGTTCCATTTACATGCCCACCATGCTCAGAATGGCAGGATGTGACATGTGCACTTTCCCAGCTACATCAAGGGCTACACCCTAGTAAAGCAGAGACAGTCCTTCTCCCCTCTCCACTGTTCTTCTTCCAGCACTCCCTCATTGAGTACTATGAAATATTCGCGCATGCAGCAATCACAGCCAAGAACTCTGCATCCAACACTATAATTTCTGTATAGCACTCTATATTTACCATTGACCACTCGGAGTACACATCGCATGTGCTTCCAAAGCACCTTCAGTACAAAGTTCTGGAAAGAAATCCACGATTTCAGCACCCAAAATCATCTAGAGCGGCACCCATCACTGCTTTGACCATGCACACAAGAGTCTACTGCTTGCCCACACCCAGCACAAAATAACCGATGCATGCATGCAAACATGTGGCCAGAAACAACAATTCACACACATAACATAGCCAGCAGCAGAAGATCTACCCAAACCCAGTGCAATAACACACCAATGCATGGAAACATGTAACAGTTAGCAGATTCCACAAACATACCACTGCCTCCACCACCCTACCCACTTCCATTCACAAAGTATTGTGTCACTGCCACAAACCACACAATCTTCACATCATTGGGCCCACTCCCAGGAAGCTACACAAACCAGAATATCCAAGCGCATAGAAGATTCACTTCAACTCTACCCTCTTCTATACTGACATTGTTCCAACACTGCACCCAGTGGGCACACTGCAGGACTTTTCACTGCACAATCTCCAGCCATATACCGAAAACCGTAGGATGTTCTAACAATGACCGCACCCATGGAAACAACAATATAAGCATGTCAGCGCACTTCAGGTGCGCTATGAATAGTAAAATTTGCTCCCCAACCATTCTGTAAAGGTGACCACCCTCTGAGAGATGCAGTCAAAACTGCATTGCTGCAGTGGGTGTGCTGAAGGCCTTGGCTTTTGGGTGCATGTCCTACGGCCTTTGGCCATGTACCCAATAGTCTAGGCTTTGGCCACACCCACTGCAACGTAATCCAGCCATGCACGGAAACATGTAACCAAGTACCACAATCCACACATGTACCACAGCCACCGGCACTCCTACTCAACATCTGCACCGTTATACTGCTAGGCATAGAAACAGGCACCTTTTAGCAGAATCTATAAACTTAACACAGCCGCCGGCACCCCTACCCACTTTCATTCGCATACGATGGTGTTACTGCCAACCGAACCAACCAACAATATATGCATGTCAGCTGACTTCTGGTGCTCTATGAAGTCTACAATGTGCTCCACAACTATTTGGTAAAGGTGAGCACCCTCTGACAGATGCAGTCTAAACTGCATTGCTGCGGTGGGTGTGGGCAAGGCATAGACTATTGGGTGCATGGCCTACGGCCTTTGACCATGCACTCAATAGTGTAGCCCTTGTCCATACCTACCGCAATGTAATGCAGCCATGCATGGCAACATGTGACAAAGTACCACACTCCACACATGTACCACAGCCACCGCCACTGCTACTCAACCTCCACACCGTAATACAGCTATTACACAGCTTCTGGCACCCATACCCACTTTCATTCACATAGTATGGTGTTACTGCCAACCAAACCAAAAATATTTTTGCAACAGTGGCCCTGCTCCCAGCACTTTATTTAGTACACAAAAACAATGCCTCATAGTGCAGTACAGCATTCAGCACTCTGCGCAATGGACACTACGCAATCCTATGACATATGCAGTTCACCCCTATCCAATTCTTTGCACACATGATTTAATTATTGCACCCACTTCACATACTTCAGTATTCAAGCACATAGAAGATACACTTAAAGCCTACCCTATTCTATACTGACAGTAGTGCAACACTGCACTCAGTGCACACATTGCAGAACTGATCACTCCATGGAGTAAACACTGTAGGATGCTCTACCAAACACCACACCCATGGAATGAGCAATGTATGCAATGCTGACGAACCAAACACAGAAGGCAACAATGTCAAACCTAATTGCTAGCACGGCACATAGTTGGTGGTGCAAGGCATCCATCCGTGCATCTAATGGGCTATGGGCTTACCACATGCAACACACTGGAGTACACGCTGTCTTACAATGTGCATGTCATGTGCAATGCACTCCCCTTCTGCAATTGATCTCCCACCAGTCACCACAGAAAGAAGTCTCTGCACCAGCTATCGCATCGTAACAAAGCCTGCCTGCATTCAGCAAACATGGTAGTCGCCTGTGCAGAGACCTGCAAATTGGCGCTGTATGCACAGATACTGCAGGCACATCAACGTCTTCGTCCATCTATTGACATATCTCAGATGAACCACTTCTCACTCCTCCACCCTTTCTATCCCTTCTTCGCATCACCACATGGGGTAATATATGTTTTCCAATGCACTTCGCTTCTGCAATTCAGCTCCCAACAGTCAGCACAGTAAGAGGTTGCGGCATGAGATGTTGTGCCGTAACGAAGGCTGCTTGCATTCACCACACATTGTAGACGCCTGTGCAGGGATCAGTGTATTGGCACAGTGCGCACAGATACTGAAGGCACACCACCATTTTCCTCCACCTAATAATCACACATCTCAGATAAACCACTTCTCTCTCCCCCACCCTTTCCATCCCTTCTTCCCACCACCACCTCCCATACATTATGTTTGTCAGTCCCTTTCGGCGCCACACTGTCCTCCGATACACCATGGTGGTGTTTCCCAAAAAGTTTGACGCACAACACACTTCCCTCAAACCAACCACTGGCTGCGTCCAATGTTCGCCGACATCACAGCGTACTCCAAGCCAATGAGAAGTTTGTCCATGGAGCGAACAGGGAAATGGGTCAGCGCAGCGGAGCCAGATATCACTCATTCCTTAAAACGTACATTTCAGTCCTTTGCAACAAAGGTAATGGTCAGATTTCCACCAAACACAGAAAAGCACGCTTTTGGAACCAAGCCCCCACTCCTGCCGCAAATTTGGTTAATATCCATCCAGCCGTTCGGGCTGTGGGGCTGTGGCCACGCGCAGTGTTTGCCCATTCAGTCTATGTAAAAAATACATATTTTGGGTCCCCCCCTATAACTTTGACCCCCTGCACGAAACCTCACCAAACTTCATACTTTTTTTATGCAAAGTTTGGTGAGGATTTCTCCAGTGGGGAGCAAAGTTATAAGCCGCCGTAAAAGTGGTCTTCCTATGGGTTTAGCAACTTAACCACAATTACACAGCTGCTACCACAGGCCGTGTAATATATATATTTACATATATCTATATATGAAAAGATATAAATCGAGAAATTAAGCGATGAAAAGGGGAAAAGGATAGGGCTGATGAGGTAACGCTCGTAGAGTGGAGGGGAAGACAAATACTACTCTCATCGAGGAGGTTATGCAGAGAGAAGATAAGGATGAGCAAGAAAAGAAGGACAGGGAATGGGAAAGGAGATTGAGGGAGCATGAGCAAGGAAGAAAAAGCAGGCCGCAGATATATATAGGGAGGAACAAGAAAAAGACGAGGAAAGGCAAAGGAAGGTAAGAAAGAGAGAGGAGGAAGAAGCACAATGAGTGAAGGACAGAAGGTTACAGAGAAGGAGAGAAGAAGAAGAATGAAGACAGGATGTGAGAAGAGAGGAAAGAAGGCAAGAGAAAGAGAGGGTAAGACGGTATGCGAGAAAGCAAAAGGAAGTGGATGAAGAAATAAAACAAAATAGGAGGCAACGAGGTCTGGATGCTAGTCTCATCCTCAAGGAACAAATGAGGCCAAGTGAAGACATATGATGGGATAGAGTATGAGAGATTCTTCTAATAAAGGAGTTAACACCAAAAACACCTAGAATAGCATTAGAGGAAGAAAGATATGATGCAGAAAATATTTGAGAAATGATCGATAAGGTCTATCATCAATTAAGGCAGAACAGTGAGTATGTAACTCAGCAGAGCGGTAACCGATCCCTGGTACCTCCACTACAAGCAGATTAAATTTAGATAGAGACGAGGGAGATGATACTCACAGTAGTTGGGGTCTAGCAATGTCAGATGATGAAATAGAGTCAGGACGTGAGACAGGGGGAGAGGGTGCATGCGCTCCCCAGGGAAGCCAACAGATTTATAAAGAAGTAAGATGGATCTGGAATACCCTAAAGAAAGAATGCCAGATACCATATCATATCCTGAGCTTCTCCGAAGACGATCATGTAGTGAGAAAGGAGAGTCTCCACCATATGTGAGTAGGTTAAGGACATTGCCAGCATGAAGATGAATATGGATGATTACCCATGCCATATATAGTCGATTGGCGGGATCCGTCTATGGGATCAGGTTCTCACAGTTCCCCTTGTTAGAGAAGGGGTGAACAAGACTGCAATACATTCCATGGCCACAGATGGATAAGGATAACTTAAAATGCAAGCTCCCTAGTTTAACTTCAGGGACTGGGAAATGGATATACAATTTAGAGAAAATGACAGCAGGAAACACGCTAGCCATGGGAGACATAAAAGGTCTACTGGCAGCTATTCTTAGGGAAAGGGCTGATGACATATGGAGGCGAGCGCGGTATGCAAGTGCGACAGCACAAAACACAGTGCATGACCGAATGCCATTTAATACATATAGGGCAGATGTTTGGAGGGATTGCATTGTACAGTATCATGACACATCAGATATGGGTGCAATTATGACATGAAAAATGAAGGAAGATGAAGACCCTATTGCCTATATTCAGAATATTCAGGAGAATTGGCAGCTTGAAACTTGTGAACCGTGGGAAAAGACAGTGGCACTATTTTATCATATTTTGTATCAGGGATTGCCAGAACCAGTACAGAAACAGATGAAAAACAAGTGGGGATGGAAGCAAATCGTTGTGAGTTACTACAAGCCAATAATTAAAAGGAAGATGAGAACAGAAAAGGGGAGGAAGCTAAGTTAGTTCAGAAAAAGTTATCAAAATTTGCCATAGAAGGGGCAGTATTGACAAGCGGAGAAGGAATAGGAATGCAAGAAGCAATAGGTACATGACAGGTGAATAATTCACGCCTGATGGATCAAGGTGGGTATGGGTTTGTGCCACGAGTCAGAGGTGTAGGTATTAGAGGAAGAGGAGGCAGATTTCAGAGCACCCAGAGTGGATTACAGAACACTCTGTTATGCTCACCTGGTCACTGTGGGGACGTTGGGGAATGGTTGGAGCCCTCCCTGGACTTGGCTCCCCTGGATCAGTTCTCTCTCCCAGCTGCTGCAATGTTGACTGCTCCAGTTGCTGGTACTGCCTCTGAGGGAATACGAGAGGCAATGAGAATGGTGTGGTGGTATTGCGATTCCCCCCGAACCCTTCGTTCCAAAACGAGATGAGCAAGCGTCTGCCCATGTATGCTCACCTGATTTATTTTACGGATAGGTTCACCGTCCTGCTTCTTATTAGCAGGGGCGGCTTGGATGGACCTAGTTGCTTCACTGGTCCGTGGATGTGGCGGCCCAGACCAGCTGCAACCGACCACTTGGAAGATAAGAGTCTTTTAACAATGATTATTGTCCGTGTTCTAATGCAATGTCGTTTTTGCCATGATTATAGTTCGTAATTCTTGCAATGTCTTTTCTCTCCCCTATAGGTGTGAAGATGACTGCACAGAGTCGCAGTGTTTAGAGCGAGCCCCGATGAAGCCCAATAGAATGGCAAAGCTCCCAATTAGGTGGTAAATTGGCTTTCAGGGTAGGATGCAAGACTCAGGTGTTGCGCGGCCAAGCGTATGTTATTTATGCAGTTTCTAACCTTGTGTGTTCTTTTCTCTTACAGGGATAGCCTGGTGACGTCAAGCGGGAAGCGGCTGTCCAAAGGCCTGTCCGTGGTTGCAGGATAGAAGACTCTGTGAAGAGGATGAATGGAAGAAGCTCCCATGTAGCTGGATGTCTGGAACAGGTAAGGATGCGCTCCAACTCCGATGACTATGGAACCAAGCAAAGATGTGATGCGCTGCAGGCGATGGTGTAGCTGGAGCCAGGTAATACATTTTCAGCAATGATGCAGCCGGACACAGGTAAGATGTGCTTTCAGCGATGGTGTAGCTGGAGCCAGGTAATGCGCTTTCAGCGATGGTGTAGCTGGACCCAGGTAAAATGCGCTTTCTGCTATGGTGTAGCTGGAGCCGGGTAAGACATGCTTCAAGGTGATGAGCTGGAAAACAGGTAAGGTCTCTGCAGGCGGCGGTAAGCGTTACGCTGCAGAAAGCAGACTAACGCGAAGTGCCAGGATGCAGGCGGGTTGGCCTTAAATATGCTGGCCCCGGCTCCTCCCTTTGGCCCCGCCTTGTGGCTCCATCTTGCCACTCCCATAGGTTCTTGCACATGCTCCCCAGTGTTCTCCTATGGCCATGCCCAGCCTGGATGCACGTGCATTAGGAATAAAGTGTGTCAAGCACACATTTGCATGAGCCTGGTGCCAGAGGTGCCAGGACTGGGTCCATTTGGACCCTTTAGGTGGTAGAAACATGGGCCCTTGTCCAGTGGCCATGGCAGCACCCCCCCCCCCAAAGCCCCTTCCACAGGCGTTCTTCTCCCCAGTCCTGATTTGGCTGGGTTATTACGGTGAAACCGTCTGATTAGTCGAGGTGCATGGACAAATTCAACAGGTTCCAATGTGCGATCCTGAGGTCCGTAACCCTCCCAGTCGATCAAGTAGTACAGTTTTGATCATACTATCTTAGAGTCCAGGATGTCTTTGACCTCGTACTCGGGTTCTCCCTCTATGATCTCAGGCTCAGGTGTTTTTTTAATCATAGTCTCTGGTTTCACAGGTTTTAGGCGGGAAACATGAAATACTGGATGGATCCTCATATTGGCAGGTCGATCTGATTTTATGGCAAAAGATTAATGATGGCCTTGATGGGGTAAGGTCCGAGGTATCTTGGACGGAAGACCTGCGGTCCCTTCAATGGAATATTCTTGGACGCCAACCATACTTTTCTTTTTTTAAATATAGTTTTTATTGGCATTTTTTAAGGTTATTACAACAAACATATCATTTCAATTCGGTTCCATTCCCCGAAAAAACGTTCAGTCAATAACCCATTTCCCTTCCCTCAAACTCCCCTAGCAAGTGAACAGGTGTCGATTTCAAACTTATCTTGCAGGGACGCATTGTGCATTTTTTAAGTTCGGACTGTCAAATAGACTAGTGCACACAAAGTCTGGGGCTCAACCTAGCAGCATCCCGTGAGGGGGCGCGTGCCTCGTACAACAGATACATATGCGGTCCCCAAGCTCCTCCTGGCCCAGAACTTGAACAGGCCAACAGATCAAGGGCTCACCCCTCAGGTCGGGCGCTCGTACTTTTCAAAGAAGGTTGTGCCAGAGTTCCCCAATGTTAGATCTGGATTCATCCAGGACATGGGTTAGAAATTCCATATCGTATATCGCCCGAACCTTCGCAACCCATTCCTTCTCCTCAGGCATGTGCGGGTTCCTCCATTTCTGGGCCAAGCAGCTCCTGGCCGTAACGAGCATGACCTGTGACATGTGGCCCTGGGTGTCCTCCTGGTCATCTCCCACCTCAATGCCAAATAGAAGCAGCCAGGGGCAAAGGGGCCTAGTAATTCCATCAACCCCCGATCCAGGATAGGACCTCTCCCCAATATGACTGCACCCTTGGGCAAGACCACCACATGTGCATGTAGTCCCCTTTTTCCTTTTGGCATTTCCAACAGTGAGGGTCGTAACCCGGGCTCATTCTGGCTATCAACTGTGGGGGGTAGTGCCATCTGTGTAAAACCTTTAGAGCTTGGTGTCTGTACTGGTGGGTAGGCCGTTGAGCGGTGGGCCCGGATGCACATTTTAGTCCACCTTTTGTCATCTATTGCCATGCCCAAATCTTTTTCCCATTGTGTCCTTGCTAGTGTGGGATCCCTAGGTATCGAGAGCAAGAGGAGCTTGTACAAACGGGATATGACCCCCCTGGAGCATCATGTGGAGATGATCGTTTTCTCGAAGTCCGTGAGGTCCCTCCTGAGGGTGTCACCCCATGAGGGTTTGGAGAAGACTCCCGTCAATTGAAGGTAGTGGAAAGGTGATAGCTTGCCCAGCCCCAGGGCTTCCTCCAGATCCAGAAGGGGCATGAAGGAGCCGCCCACCCACAAGTGGCATGCCCTAACGAGGCCTGCCTCGTACCACCTCTGATATGCGGCAGGCTCCGCTACTTTGGCCAGGAATGGTGGCGCCCAAATACAACTCAATGGAGAAGGCCAGGTTGTGAGCCTTCTGTAGTAGCTCCCCTCCTTCCAGACGGACCACAAAACCCCCAGTACCGGGTGGTCCAGAACCCGCCTGGGGTTGTGTGCTCTAGGGACCCACAACCACTCGTCGAGCGTGACCGGGGCGAGTAGCCTATTATCCGGTGTGACCCATTGCTTTTCTGACCCAGGGTTGAAATGGTCGACCAGAATCCTCAGCTGGGAGGCCCTGTAGTATGTGTCAAAATCTGGGAATCCCACCCCTCTGTCTTCCTTGGGCCTCGTTAGCACGTCATAGGAAATCCTATGTTTCTTTCCCGCCCAGAGGAACCTGAGCAGGGTGCATTTCATTGACTGTAGGAACGCGGTGGGGACCTGAGTGGGGAGCATCTGGAAGAGGAATAGAAATTTGGGAAGTACCACCATTTTGATCAGGTTGAGTCGTGCCATCCATGAGAACCCCGAGACCGCCCAACTCTCTACATCTCTCTTGACCTCTGGCCACAAAGGGGTGAAATTGCTCAGGAATAGGTCTTTTGGGTCAGGTGTGATTTGAATTCCCAAGTGTCGGAACCCCTCTCTCTGCAATTGGAAGGGGAGACCCTTCTTGAGCCCCTCTCCTTTTATGTTGATTGGTTTCTTCGTCCATTCATAATAGAAATGAAATCCTTTGTAAAAGATACCACCAATATGATCCAGATAATAGACAATTTATCCATCCTGAATACAGATATCTTGGTTACCCTTGATGTAACCTCGCTATATACAAGTATACCCCAACTTGATTGCCTTGAAGTCATTGAATTTTACCTCAACCAAAGAACATCAACCTTGAACGCGGTACCCACTCCTTTTCTTCTGGAATGCGCCAGAATCGCACTTATGGAAAACAATTTCCTCTATAACGGTTCATTTTACAACCAAAAACATGGCACGAGTATGGGGGCCACATTTGCCCCCGATCTGGCCAATCTGTTTATGGCCAACCTAGAAGAACACTCGAATTACCATCCCAATAATCCATACAATCATAATTTCCTTTGTTGGTATAGGTACTTTGATGATATTTTTATGGTCTGGAGGGGGTCTTCTAGCGACCTTAGCTTGTTCACTCAATGGCTTAATGGACAAAACCCACACATACAATTTACAGGGGCTGAGAATTCAAGTTCAGTTTCGTTCTTGGACCTAATCATCAAAAAATCTCCAAATGGCCATTTGGAAACCTCCCTATATCGAAAAGATACCATTAAAAAAACCTTATTAAGATTCCGCAGTTTTCATCTTGCCAGTCTAAAAGCAAATTTACCTATTGGACAATTTCTTAGAATAAAAAGAAATTGTACAAACATCTCTGATTACGAACATCATGGCAAGATTTTAAAATCTCGCTTATCTGATCGAGGCTATCCATCCAAGACCATTTTACGAGCATACAAGAGAGCAAAACATACAAATAGACAAAACTGTCTGACACCTACCAGGAGGAGCACAGTAGATAAAATTACTTGCGTCTCAACTTTTTCACTGATTAGCAATTCATTGAGGAAAATAATAATCAAGAACTGGCATATTATTAAAACTCCAGATTTTGCACCTGCGACACCACGGTTTGCATTTAAAAGACAATCCAATCGCTTGTACACACGTACCCCATCACACGTAAGCCACTCATCTCTCAAATGACTGTGTGGTCACTTCCACCTGTAGTAGGTCATTTTAAATGCGGCTCTTGTTCTGTTTGCTCCCTGACAAAAAAACCTTAAAACACTCCAACTATATGAAATGAAATGGACTTTGACAGGTTTCTCTAATTGTAACACTCCATGGGCCATTTATGGCATAAAATGCCCCTGCAATTTACTATATGTGGGTAAAATGAAACGTCCAGTAAAACAAAGGATATGCGAGCATCGCTTGTGTGTCAAAAACAAAATTGAGAACAAACCTATGGTGGCACGTTTCACCCAATTTAAACATTCTTTCAATGATTTACTCTGGTTTGTAATTCAAACCATTCCAGCTCCTGCACGAGGGGGTAACAGAGATCTACTCCTCACAAAACATGAACAAAAAAGGATTTTTAATCTGGACACTGTTAAACGGGGTTTAAACACCACAGTGGAGTGGTCTCTCTTTTTCTAAGGGTTTTCATTACTCTTTCTGAAGGGCCTTTATCCCCTCATACTAACATAATTTATATGGGCCTTGAAAAGAATTTAAAAGCATAACTATCAACCATAGAGCACTGCCTGTAGACACCATGGCACCAACATGTGCCCTCACCTATATAACAACATGGGGTCTGGCAAAAGGTTTTTCCCTCTGTTCCCCCTCAAATTCGAAGAGGGCTCTTGTAACAAAAAATCAAATAATTTAACAAAGATGTTTTCATCACCTGGAATGTTCTATATCTATTCCGTGCACATAAAGTGGTGCAGGCTGAGCATTTGGGCTTTAATTTACTTAGACATGAGTATGCGTTCTCTCCTCATGGCAATTCATCTTTGTCTGACCGACATTGATATTTTTACTATCTTTCATGCCATTGCACATGGCCCATGAGTAGTTTTCCATTTAAGATATGAGTTCCCTTTAAATATCAATATACGCGAGCCACAGGTCTGCATTCATCATATAAACACTTAGTCGTCTGTTCTTACAGCTGTGCACGTCAATACGCATGCCCCACTCGCTGACTGATACAGCTTCAGTCTCCAATCAACGCGAGTAACGTCATCGCATTAATCATACAAATATCCAGCCCTCTGTGTCTTCAGCTGCTCACGCCAGCACGTACGCCTGACCAGCTGATTGACACGGCTTCATTTTTCCGGATCTTGAGGAGTTTTCCGGCTTCACACACACCCGCGGACAAAGCTCCATCTAGCCTGCTTGTATCAGACTCCGCTTTCTTCTATTCTCAGTTAAACAGACGCCATCACTTTATGCTTTCGTGCAACTTTGTCCAAACGTAGCACGTAATTCTGATACTCTAATTCCGCTATTTCTTTTGCATTAGGTCATGTAAAAGCGACCTTACCGAAATCAATTACAACTACTCTCTCGAACGTACCTACTTCCAGGACACTCTAAAGGTAACAATCTTTTTTGTGTTCATGTGCAATCAAGAAGTTTGCACCCCCCACGAACACTTTTATTTACGACTTTTGAATAATTGCCTTTTCTATTCAGACTTAAAACGCCTATCTTCATTAAAGACCGCGTTCCACAACCAATTAACTTTAAGGGACACCCTGTGTGGTCACCTCCTACAAAGATTGCTCATGTCGAATATTGGTGAGCATTTTCACCTATTATTTAATACTAAGTGGAAAATTATAATTTTTTGGAAATTTCACACTGACTCCTAAGTGTTTTTCAGTATTAGATCTGGACTGAATATTAACATCATAACGATATCCGGTCCGTGCCGAACTTATGTAAAGCCTGTCTCTGCAGTTTTTGCCCGCATTCCACACATAGGTGAGCCTCTCCACCTTAAACTGATCAAATACTATCATGTTTTTTTGCCAAAAAAACTCTGTATTAACTGAAAGCTGGAAGGTCAAAATAAATATGCCTCTGGATATATTGCATGGTAAATCAAATACCATTTCATTTCTCTATGCACCTTGGTCTCAGTCAGTGATGACACTAATGATGTGTACTGTTACTGGGAGCTCCTCTTCTGCAACACCGTTAATGTTTTAATTAAGTGTTTTTATCAACCACTTCTAGTTAAGTTTGCTTCACTATTATGCTCATTTGTGACATGCTCATGTTTTTTTTATCTTGTAGTGGATTCTGTGTGTTTTTTTAAAAAGTACTCAACACTACCAAACTACTATACTACCTTTTTCTCTTTGTCCTGAAGACGGCTACACCTGCACCAAGAGACACATTTTTTGTGCATTGCCTGATTCCTTTTGGTGTTTTTAGCCGAAACATATGTCGACCTCCACAAAACCAAACCTAAGATACCTAATAGGTTTTCCATATGTGATAGAGTTAGTTTAACTAAACGATGCTCTACCTTTAATTGTTTGATGCTGCACAGTAAGTGCCCACACAAGACTCTTTGTTTATTGTTCTTTGTTCTTGTTCTTCACGCACTAACCCCACTTCAAAAACACTTATTTTTTTGGTGTTTCTGTGACTATTCAACTTTGATGGAAAAAGTTTCTGCTATAGTCATAATGTGTATTCGCTCCTGTTTCATGGAACTTTTTAGATTTTACCACGACTAAACGACTAAAAATAAAAATTCCGTTTTTTTGCTATTATCAAGTGGTTGTTTTCTCTTAACTCTTACCTCCAGAGTCTTATGAAATATGTTAATATTGTTTGTTGTACTTCCAACTCAAGACCAGATAAGCATGATTATCATGCTCAACTTTTATAGTACTCTTTTAGAATAAATAAACAAGTGTTTCGGTGGTCGTTTTCCCGGTGACTGACACACCATTCACCTGACTGTGATTCCAAGGGCACAGGGTCATCACTTCTCCCCTTGTTGCTCTCTTGACTGTCTCATGATCCCCGAGGGTGGTGTTCCCAGAAACTGGATCTTTCCTAACGCTTTCACGGCATCCTGAAACTACTGCAGAATCCACTGAGTTTTTGTGCTAGGAAGGGGGAGAGTGTGAAATAGGGTAGGGGATTGGGTCTTTAGTGGTCCGTCTGAAAAGGTGTTTTTTCTTTTTCGTTTTGTTTTTTCTAGCTGCTTCCAAACAACCTTTTTTGTTTTTTCTCTTTCTATGAGTTTCTGTTTGCTTCTTCTCTTTCAATTTTTACCGATTTATGGTCAACGCTTCTTGTGCAGTGTAAAAGAAAATAGTATTTCCAATGGCGTTCAAAGAAATGCCATTTGTATGGAAGCAGTGTATATTTTGCAACTTCATTCTCTCATAGTGGGTGGAGAACATCTCATTAGTGCACATAAATGCAGACATGCTTCTGTTTATAAGACACCTTCCGAGCTCTGGCTGGGGACAAATTATACTGGCATGGCCCCATACCCCTCTTAGTGGAATGGTTGAGAAAACAACCTTTGCAGTGGGAGGAAGAATTTGCATCACTGCATTCATCAACTTCTTCAGGTGATGGAACAAATGTCTGCACAACATGTAACCCAAATGTAGACCTCCATAATTCACCACGAGAACTTGAACAGTAACGTTATAGGCCACATATCTGCAAAGGCAAACCATCCCGCCGAAACTGCACTCATAGAGACTGGCCCACAAAGCGTCCACTCAGTCCAACCCGAAATTAGCAGCTACGCCTCTTTGCACGGCATACCTGTGCAGATCTTGTACAAAGGTATCACCCACGACCAGCACTGTGCATCTTTCCATGTCTACCAACCTCATTACACAGAGAGTATTGGGGAAAAAGTAGTACCGCCCCTTCCTGTGATTCACACGTGATTCCATAATCCCCACAGTTCCATTTACATGCCCACCATGCTCAGAATGGCAGGATGTGACATGTGCACTTTCCCAGCTACATCAAGGGCTACACCCTAGTAAAGCAGAGACAGTCCTTCTCCCCTCTCCACTGTTCTTCTTCCAGCACTCCCTCATTGAGTACTATGAAATATTCGCGCATGCAGCAATCACAGCCAAGAATTCTGCATCCAACACTATAATTTCTGTATAGCACTCTATATTTACCATTGACCACTCGGAGTACACATCGCGTGTGCTTCCAAAGCACCTTCAGTACAAAGTTCTGGAAAGAAATCCACGATTTCAGCACCCAAAATCATCTAGAGCGGCACCCATCACTGCTTTGACCATGCACACAAGAGTCTACTGCTTGCCCACACCCAGCACAAAATAACCGATGCATGCATGCAAACATGTGGCCAGAAACAACAATTCACACACATAACATAGCCAGCAGCAGAAGATCTACCCAAACCCAGTGCAATAACACACCAATGCATGGAAACATGTAACAGTTAGCAGATTCCACAAACATACCACTGCCTCCACCACCCTACCCACTTCCATTCACAAAGTATTGTGTCACTGCCACAAACCACACAATCTTCACATCATTGGGCCCACTCCCAGGAAGCTACACAAACCAGAATATCCAAGCGCATAGAAGATTCACTTCAACTCTACCCTCTTCTATACTGACATTGTTCCAACACTGCACCCAGTGGGCACACTGCAGGACTTTTCACTGCACAATCTCCAGCCATATACCGAAAACCGTAGGATGTTCTAACAATGACCGCACCCATGGAAACAACAATATAAGCATGTCAGCGCACTTCAGGTGCGCTATGAATAGTAAAATTTGCTCCCCAACCATTCTGTAAAGGTGACCACCCTCTGAGAGATGCAGTCAAAACTGCATTGCTGCAGTGGGTGTGCTGAAGGCCTTGGCTTTTGGGTGCATGTCCTACGGCCTTTGGCCATGTACCCAATAGTCTAGGCTTTGGCCACACCCACTGCAACGTAATCCAGCCATGCGCGGAAACATGTAACCAAGTACCACAATCCACACATGTACCACAGCCACCGGCACTCCTACTCAACATCTGCACCGTTATACTGCTAGGCATAGAAACAGGCACCTTTTAGCAGAATCTATAAACTTAACACAGCCGCCGGCACCCCTACCCACTTTCATTCGCATACGATGGTGTTACTGCCAACCGAACCAACCAACAATATATGCATGTCAGCTGACTTCTGGTGCTCTATGAAGTCTACAATGTGCTCCACAACTATTTGGTAAAGGTGAGCACCCTCTGACAGATGCAGTCTAAACTGCATTGCTGCGGTGGGTGTGGGCAAGGCATAGACTATTGGGTGCATGGCCTACGGCCTTTGACCATGCACTCAATAGTGTAGCCCTTGTCCATACCTACCGCAATGTAATGCAGCCATGCATGGCAACATGTGACAAAGTACCACACTCCACACATGTACCACAGCCACCGCCACTGCTACTCAACCTCCACACCGTAATACAGCTATTACACAGCTTCTGGCACCCATACCCACTTTCATTCACATAGTATGGTGTTACTGCCAACCAAACCAAAAATATTTTTGCAACAGTGGCCCTGCTCCCAGCACTTTATTTAGTACACAAAAACAATGCCTCATAGTGCAGTACAGCATTCAGCACTCTGCGCAATGGACACTACGCAATCCTATGACATATGCAGTTCACCCCTATCCAATTCTTTGCACACATGATTTAATTATTGCACCCACTTCACATACTTCAGTATTCAAGCACATAGAAGATACACTTAAAGCCTACCCTATTCTATACTGACAGTCGTGCAACACTGCACTCAGTGCACACATTGCAGAACTGATCACTCCATGGAGTAAACACTGTAGGATGCTCTACCAAACACCACACCCATGGAATGAGCAATGTATGCAATGCTGACGAACCAAACACAGAAGGCAACAATGTCAAACCTAATTGCTACCACGGCACATAGTTGGTGGTGCAAGGCATCCATCCGTGCATCTAATGGGCTATGGGCTTACCACATGCAACACACTGGAGTACACGCTGTCTTACAATGTGCATGTCATGTGCAATGCACTCCCCTTCTGCAATTGATCTCCCACCAGTCACCACAGAAAGAAGTCTCTGCACCAGCTATCGCATCTTAACAAAGCCTGCCTGCATTCAGCAAACATGGTAGTCGCCTGTGCAGAGACCTGCGAATTGGCTCTGTACGATCAGATACTGCAGGCACATCAACGTCTTCGTCCATCTATTGACATATCTCAGATGAACCACTTCTCACCCCTCCACCCTTTCTATCCCTTCTTCGCATTACCACATGGGGTAATATATGTTTTCCAATGCACTTCGCTTCTGCAATTCAGCTCCCAACAGTCAGCACAGTAAGAGGTTGCGGCATGAGCTGTTGTGCCGTAACGAAGGCTGCTTGCATTCACCACACATTGTAGACGCCTGTGGAGGGATCAGTGTATTGGCACAGTGCGCACAGATACTGAAGGCACACAACCATTTTCCTCCACCTAATAATCACACATCTCAGATAAACCACTTCTCTCTCCCCCACCCTTTCCATCCCTTCTTCCCACCACCACCTCCCATACATTATGTTTGTCAGTCCCTTTCGGCGCCACACTGTCCTCCGATACACCATGGTGGTGTTTCCCAAAAAGTTTGACGCACAACACACTTCCCTCAAACCAACCACTGGCTGCGTCCAATGTTCGCCGACATCACAGCGTACTCCAAGCCAATGAGAAGTTTGTCCATGGAGCGAACAGGGAAATGGGTCAGCGCAGCGGAGCCAGATATCACTCATTCCTTAAAACGTACATTTCAGTCCTTTGCAACAAAGGTAATGGTCAGATTTCCACCAAACACAGAAAAGCACGCTTTTGGAACCAAGCCCCCACTCCTGCCGCAAATTTGGTTAATATCCATCCAGCCGTTCGGGCTGTGGGGCTGTGGCCACGCGCAGTGTTTGCCCATTTAGTCTATGTAAAAAATACATATTTTGGGTCCCCCCCTATAACTTTGACCCCCTGCACGAAACCTCACCAAACTTCATACTTTTTTTATGCAAAGTTTGGTGAGGATTTCTCCAGGGGGGAGCAAAGTCATAAGCCGCCGTAAAAGTGGTCTTCCTATGGGTTTAGCAACTTAACCACAATTACACAGCTGCTACCACGGGCCGTGTAATATATATATTTACATATATCTATGTATCAAAAGATATAAATCGAGAAATTAAGCGATGAAAAGGGGAAAAGGATAGGGCTGATGAGGTAATGCTCGTTGAGTGGAGGGGAAGACAAACACTACTCTCATCGAGGAGGTTATGCAGAGAGAAGATAAGGATGAGCAAGAAAAGAAGGACAGGGAATGGGAAAGGAGATTGAGGGAGCATGAGCAAGGAAGAAAAAGCAGGCCGCAGATATATATAGGGAGGAACAAGAAAAAGACGAAAAAACGGGCCGAGGAACAAAGGAACTATGACCATAGACTAAGAGCAATAGAGGAAAGGCATAGGAAGGTACGAAAGAGAGAGGAGGAAGAAGCACAATGAGTGAAGGACAGAAGGTTACAGAGAAGGAGAGAAGAAGAAGAATGAAGACAGGATGTGAGAAGAGAGGAAAGAAGGCAAGAGAAAGAGAGGGTAAGACGGTATGCGAGAAAGCAAAATGAAGTGGATGAAGAAATAAAACAAAATAGGAGGCAACGAGGTCTGGATTCTAGTCTCATCCTCAAGGAACAAATGAGGCCAAGTGAAGACATATGATGGGATAGAGTATGAGAGATTCTCCTAATAAAGGAGTTAACACCAAAAACACCTAGAATAGCACTAGAGGAAGAAAGATATGATGCAGAAAATATTTGAGAAATGATCGATAAGGTCTATCATCAATTAAGGCAGAACAGCGAGTATGTAACTCAGCAGAGCGGTAACCGATCCCTGGTACCTCCACTACAAGCAGATTAAATTTAGATAGAGACGAGGGAGATGATACTCACAGTAGTTGGGGTCTAGCAATGTCAGATGATGAAATAGAGTCAGGACGTGAGACAGGGGGAGAGGGTGCATGCGCTCCTCAGGGAAGCCAACAGATTTATAAAGAAGTAAGATGGTCAGATCTGGAATACCCTAAAGAAAGAATGCCAGATACCATATCATATCCTGAGCTTCTCCGAAGACGATCATGTAGTGAGAAAGGAGAGTCTCCACCATATGTGAGTAGGTTAAGGACATTGCCAGCATGAAGATGAATATGGATGATTACCCATGCCATATATAGTCGATTGGCGGGATCCGTCTATGGGATCAGGTTCTCACAGTTCCCCTTGTTAGAGAAGGGGCGAACAAGACTGCAATACATTCCATGGCCACAGATGGATAAGGATAACTTAAAATGCAAGCTCCCTAGTTTAACTTCAGGGACTGGGAAATGGATATACAATTTAGAGAAAATGACAGCAGGAAACAGGCTAGCCATGGGAGACATAAAAGGTCTACTGGCAGCTATTCTTAGGGAAAGGGCTGATGACATATGGAGGCGAGCGCGGTATGCAAGTGCGACAGCACAAAACACAGTGCATGACCGAATGCCATTTAATAAATATAGGGCAGATGTTTGGAGGGATTGCATTGTACAGTATCATGACACATCAGATATGGGTGCAATTATGACATGAAAATGAAGGAAGATGAAGACCCTATTGCCTATATTCAGAATATTCAGGAGAATTGGCAGCTTGAAACTTGTGAACCGTGGGAAAAGACAGTGGCACTATTTTATCATATTTTGTATCAGGGATTGCCAGAACCAGTACAGAAACAGATGAAAAAACAAGTGGGGATGGAAGCAAATCGTTTTGAGTTACTACAAGCCAATAATTAAAAGGAAGATGAGAACAGAAAAGGGGAGGAAGCTAAGTTAGTTCAGAAAAAGTTATCAAAATTTGCCATAGAAGGGGCAGTATTGACAAGCGGAGAAGGAATAGGAATGCAAGAAGCAATAGGTACATGACAGGTGAATAATTCACGCCTGATGGATCAAGGTGGGTATGGGTTTGTGCCACGAGTCAGAGGTTTAGGTATTAGAGGAAGAGGAGGCAGATTTCAGAGCACCCAGGGTGGATTACAGAACACTCTGTTATGCTCACCTGGTCACTGTGGGGACGTTGGGGAATGGTTGGAGCCCTCCCTGGACTTGGCTCCCCTGGATCAGTTCTCTCTCCCAGCTGCTGCAATGTTGACTGCTCCGGTTGCTGGTACTGCCTCTGAGGGAATACGAGAGGCAATGAGAATTCCCCCCCGAACCCTTCGTTCCAAAACGAGATGAGCAAGCGTCTGCCCATGTATGCTCACCTGATTTATTTTACGGATAGGTTCACCGTCCTGCTTCTTATTAGCAGGGGCGGCTTGGATGGACCTAGTTGCTTCACTGGTCCGTGGATGTGGCGGCCCAGACCAGCTGCAACCGACCACTTGGAAGATAAGAGTCTTTTAACAATGATTATTGTCCGTGTTCTAATGCAATGTCGTTTTTGCCATGATTATAGTTCGTAATTCCTGCAATGTCTTTTCTCTCCCCTATAGGTGTGAAGATGACTGCACAGAGTCGCAGTGTTTAGAGCGAGCCCCGATGAAGCCCAATAGAATGGCAAAGCTCCCAATTAGGTGGTAAATTGGCTTTCAGGGTAGGATGCAAGACTCAGGTGTTGCACGGCCAAGCGTATGTTATTTATGCAGTTTCTAACCTTGTGTGTTCTTTTCTCTTACAGGGATAGCCTGGTGACGTCAAGCGGGAAGCGGCTGTCCAAAGGCCTGTCCGTGGTTGCAGGATAGAAGACTCTGTGAAGAGGATGAATGGAAGAAGCTCCCATGTAGCTGGATGTCTGGAACAGGTAAGGATGCGCTCCAACTCCGATGACTATGGAACCAAGCAAAGATGTCATGCGCTGCAGGCGATGGTGTAGCTGGAGCCAGGTAATACATTTTCAGCGATGATGCAGCCGGACACAGGTAAGATGTGCTTTCAGCGATGGTGTAGCTGGAGCCAGGTAATGCGCTTTCAGCGATGGTGTAGCTGGACCCAGGTAAAATGCGCTTTCTGCTATGGTGTAGCTGGAGCCGGGTAAGACACGCTTCAAGGTGATGAGCTGGAAAACATGTAAGGTCTCTGCAGGCGGCGGTAAGCGTTACGCTGCAGAAAGCAGACTAACGCGAAGTGCCAGGATGCAGGCGGGTTGGCCTTAAATATGCTGGCCCCGGCTCCTCCCTTTGGCCCCGCCTTGTGGCTCCATCTTGCCACTCCCAGAGGTTCTTGCACATGCTCCCCAGTGTTCTCCTATGGCCATGCCCAGCCTGGATGCACGTGCCTTAGGAATAAAGTGTGCCAAGCACACATTTGCATGAGCCTGGTGCCAGAGGTGCCAGGACTGGGTCCATTTGGACCCTTTAGGTGGTAGAAACATGGGCCCTTGTCCAGTGGCCATGGCAGCACCCCCCCCAAAGCCCCTTCCACAGGCGTTCTTCTCCCCAGTCCTGATTTGGCTGGGTTATTAGGGTGAAACCGTCTGATTAGTCGAGGTGCATGGACAAATTCAACAGGTTCCAATGTGCGATCCTGAGGTCCGTAACCCTCCCAGTCGATCAAGTAGTACAGTTTTGATCATACTATCTTAGAGTCCAGGATGTCTTTAACCTCGTACTCGGGTTCTCCCTCTATGATCTCAGGCTCAGGTGTTTTTTTAATCATAGTCTCTGGTTTCACAGGTTTTAGGCGGGAAACATGAAATACTGGATGGATCATCATATTGGCAGGTAGATCTGATTTTATGGCATCAAGATTAATGATGGCCTTGATGGGGTAAGGTCCGAGGTATCTTGGACGGAAGACCTGCGGTCCCTTCAATGGAATATTCTTGGACGCCAACCATACTTTTCTTTTTTTAAATATAGTTTTTATTGGCATTTTTTAAGGTTATTACAACAAACATATCATTTCAATTTGGTTCCATTCCCAGAAAAAACGTTCAGTCAATAACCCATTTCCCTTCCCCCAAACTCCCCTAGCAAGTGAACAGGTGTTGATTTCAAACTTATCTTGCAGGGACGCATTGTGCATTTTTTAAGTTCGGACTGTCAAATAGACTAGTGCACACAAAGTCTGGGGCTCAACCTAGCAGCATCCCGTGAGGGGGCGCGTGCCTCGTACAACAGATACATATGCGGTCCCCAAGCTCCTTCTGGCCCAGAACTTGAACAGGCCAACAGATCAAGGGCTCACCCCTCAGGTTCGGTCGCTCGTACTTTTCAAAGAAGGTTGTGCCAGAGTTCCCCAATGTTAGATCTGGATTCATCCAGGACATGGGTTAGAAATTCCATATCGTATATCGCCCGAACCTTCGCAACCCATTCCTTCTCCTCAGGCATGTGCGGGTTCCTCCATTTCTGGGCCAAGCAGCTCCTGGCCGTAACGAGCATGACCTGTGACATGTGGCCCTGGGTGTCCTCCTGGTCATCTCCCACCTCAATGCCAAATAGAAGCAGCCAGGGGCAGAGGGGCCTAGTAATTCCATCAACCGCCGATCCAGGATAGGACCTCTCCCCAATATGACTGCACCCTTGGGCAAGACCACCACATGTGCATGTAGTCCCCTTTTTCCTTTTGGCATTTCCAACAGTGAGGGTTGTAACCCGGGCTCATTCTGGCTATCAACTGTGGGGGGTAGTGTCATCTGTGTAAAACCTTTAGAGCTTGGTGTCTGTACTGGTGGGTAGGTCGTTGAGCGGTGGGCCCGGATGCACATTTTAGTCCACCTTTTGTCATCTATTGCCATGCCCAAATCTTTTTCCCATTGTGTCCTTGCTAGTGTGGAATCCCTAGGTATCGAGAGCAAGAGGAGCTTGTACAAACGGGATATGACCCCCCTGGAGCATCATGTGGAGATGATCGTTTTCTCGAAGTCCGTGAGGTCCCTCCTGAGGGTGTCACCCCATGAGGGTTTGGAGAAGACTCCCGTCAATTGAAGGTAGTGGAAAGGTGATAGCTTGCCCAGCCCCAGGGCTTCCTCCAGATCCAGAAGGGGCATGAAGGAGCCGCCCACCCACAAGTGGCATGCCCTAACGAGGCCTGCCTCGTACCACCTCTGATATGCGGCAGGCTCCGCTACTTTGGCCAGGAATGGTGGCGCCCAAATACAACTCAATGGAGAAGGCCAGGTTGTGAGCCTTCTGTAGTAGCTCCCCTCCTTCCAGACGGACCACAAAACCCCCAGTACCGGGTGGTCCAGAACCCGCCTGGGGTTGTGTGCTCTAGGGACCCACAACCACTCGTCGAGCGTGACCGGGGCGAGTAGCCTATTATCCGGTGTAACCCATTGCTTTTCTGACCCAGGGTTGAAATGGTCGACCAGAATCCTCAGCTGGGAGGCCCTGTAGTATGTGTCAAAATCTGGGAATCCCACCCCTCCGTCTTCCTTGGGCCTCGTTAGCACGTTGTAGGAAATCCTATGTTTCTTTCCCGCCCAAAGGAACCTGAGCAGGGTGCATTTCATTGACTGTAGGAACGCGGTGGGGACCTGAGTGGGGAGCATCTGGAAGAGGAATAGAAATTTTGGAAGTACCACCATTTTGATCAGGTTGAGTCGTGCCATCCATGAGAACCCCGAGACCGCCCAACTCTCTACATCTCTCTTGACCTCTGGCCACAAAGGGGTGAAATTGCTCAGGAATAGGTCTTTTGGGTCAGGTGTGATTTGAATTCCCAAGTGTCGGAACCCCTCTCTCTGCAATTGGAAGGGGAGACCCTCCACATACTCCTTCTCGGTTTCCGATAGTCGACCCTCCATAAAAGCCACAGATTTGCCCAGGTTAACCTTGTACCCCGAGAGGTTCCCATAACGCTCCAGTGCCCGCAACACATGAGGGATCGTCTGTGACGGTTTAGTGACATAGAGGAGAGCGTCATCGGTGAACAAGCTGATCTTACAGTGAGAGCCGCCCATCTGAACTCCAGTGATAGCCTCATTGTTACGCACAGAGATCGCCCAGGGTTCCATGACAAGGGCATATATCAGGGGGGATAGTGGACAACCCTGTCTCATTCCTCACCCTAGGGGGAAGGCCTCTGATTCCATCCCGTTGGTGGCCACCCTGGCCGTGGGGGTGGAATATAATGCCGCCATCCATCCCAACCACCTCTGGCCCATCCGCATTGCCGAGAGGACCTCCCCCCTGAAAGCCCAACTCACCCGGTTGAAGGCCTTTTCTGTGTCCAGGGACAGCAGGAGGACCCCCTCGTCCCGGGTTTCCCTTGAATGCAACACTTGGAGGGTTTTGTGCATGTTGTCCGAGGCTTGTCTATTTAATATGAAGCCCGTCTGATCTGGGTGAACCAGGCGGGGCAAGCATTTCTCCAGGCGAGTGGCCAGGATCCTGGCAAAGATTTTAGCATTGAGGTTCAAGAGGGAGATGGGTCTATAGGAGCCACACTCTGTTGGGTCTTTTCCTGGCTTGGGGATTACCGAGATAAGGGCCTGTAGGAGGGCGCCAACCATACTTTATTGCCAACTACGTAATGCAGGCTTCTCTCCTATGCCTGTCTACAAACCTTTTTTGTTGTTCCTTGGCCTTGATCAGGTTTTTGGTTGCTTCCTTAAGAGTTTGAGTAATGGTCTTATGTAAGGAGGTGATTGCTGGCATTTCTAGCTCATCAAGTGGAACAAAGGAGGATGTCCAAGGGTGCCCACCATTCATGGTATAGAATGTGGTTTGTCCAGTACTGGTGTAAATGGAGTCATTGTAAGCAAATTCAGTCAACCAGAGAATGCTTTTCCTAGACCCTTCTGTCTGCTGCAACATACATCTCAGGTATTGTACTAGCATCTGATTGGTCCTTTCAGTCTGACCATCGGTTTGGGGATGGTGACTTGTGGATAGGCGAAGATCGATTCACACTATCTTACAACATTTCCTTTAGAAAGCTGAAACAAATTGAGTTCCATGATCCGAAACCAGTACTGAAGGAAAGTCAAGTAGTTTAATTATTTTTTCCAAGAATACAGTGGCCAGGGTTGAAGCAGTGGGAAGCCCCTTTAGTGGAATAAAACGTGCCATTTTGGAGAATAAGTCTCTATGACTAGAATTGTGTTGAATCCGTCGCAGGGTGGCGATCGGTAATGAAGTCCATGGACAACGTGTGCCATGGTGCTGGTGGTACAGCCAACGGACGCAATAACTCTGCGGGACTTAACTTTTGAAATTCTTGTTGGGCGCAAACACCACAGGTTGCAATAAACTGGGCCATATCCTTTCTCCAGGTTAGCCACCAATAGTTTTTTCAAATTTTGGCATGAGTCTTGGTAATTCCAGGATGTCCCTCCACTAATGACTCGTGGTAGCATGCTATAATATTGTTTAGTATTTCTTTGTCTTGAATATACAGTCTTCCCAGAAAATAAGGTGAATTGTCCTTAATGGAGTAATGGTCCCCTTTAGCTAACCATTCTCATTGGGCTGGTTGGTCCATGTGAGATTGGAGATCGACCTTCAAGTCTTCCCAGCAGACGGTTACTGCGATCTGGTTTTGAATCCGCTCTTTGGGAATGATGGGTACTGGCTCAGATGGTATAAACGTGTCTTTGTCCTCTCCCAGGCGTGACAGAGCATCAGCTTTTCCGTTACGCACTCCTGGTCTGTACGTGATAACAAAGTCATATTCTGCGAAGAAAAGAGCCTAGTGAAGCTGACGCGAACATTGGGCCTTAGCAGTTTCCAAATACTGCAGATTATGATGCTCTGTGATAACTGTGACTGTATGTCTTGCTCCTACCAGGTAGTGTCTCCAGGTTTTAAGAGCTCCTTTAATTGCCAGTAGCTCTTTGTCGGTGATGGCATAGTTAATTTCTGGTGCAGTAAACTTACGGGACCAAAAGGCTATAGGATGTAATTGCCCCGTGTCCGGGTCCTTTTGTGATAACACTGCCCCCATGGCCATGCTGGAGGCGTTTGTCTCAACTACATAGGGCAGGTCAAGTCGGGGGTGGTGCCAGAGAACTGGTACTGAGGTGAAGGCCAGTTTTAATTCCTGGAAGGCCTTTTCAGCTTCGGGGGACCAGGAAAACTTTTGATTCTTCTTTAATAGAGAAGTGATTGGATGAACGATCTGAGAAAACCCCGGAATAAACTGCCTGTAAAAGTTGGCAAATCCGAGTACGCTCTGCACTCCCTTAGTCGATGTTGGAGCTCGCCACTGAAGAAAACACACTGAGAGATAGCAATGCTTGATGGGGTGGATGACGAAGGTAGGTCATGGAGAACAGTGATAGCTCCTGAAGAAGGGTACAGATGGACTGATAAAACGATGAGAATATCTTTAGAGAAGAATGTATCGATGACGAAATGGTGTTCTTTATGAGCACCACATACTGGATAAAGGATCAAGAAAAGAGAAATCCCACAGCGAATGGCGATATTGCAGCAGCGAACAGCATTTTTCCAGTCAGATCTAGAAAAGGTGTCAAGTGTCCTATGGACCAAGGGCTCCTATGACATAGGCCTATTGAAGGGAATAGGGGAGGTTAAAATAAAGCTTATGCCAGGAGTGATTTTACCTCGAGCAAAGCAATACCCTATGTCTTGAGAATCTGATGAGAGCATATTGCAGACAATTTCAGAACTGATGAATCAGGGAATCCTAGTGCCATCAGAATCATTGTGCAATACTGTGGTGTAGCCGATTAAAAAATTTAGAGGGGGTCCATGGAGATTTATCCAGGACTTGCACCCTCTTTATCAGATTGTCGAGGCAGATTTTCCTTTAGTTCCTAATCCTGCGACAGTATTGTGTTGTATACCAGTTGAGGCTAAGTATTTCACAGCAATTGATTTACAAAATGCATTTTTCTCGATCCCGCTGCATAAGGACTCACAAAACCTGACTTCCTTTACATTTAGACAAAAGAGACTAAAACATACTCATTTACCTCAAGGGTATTGTGAGTCCCCGTGAATCTTTAACAGGGTCCTACAGATGAATCTTGGTAACATTGAACTCAAAGGTGTGGCAATTCAATAAATAGATGACATATTGATTTGCAGTAAAATGTGCCCAACAAAGAGTGTGAGACAGTACCAGGAACGTGCTGTGTCCATTCATCTCCACTAAACTGCCATCGAACCTCTAACCCCCACCCAGCCAGATTGGTGCTGGTCGCAAACACCACCAACTCGCCCCCATGCCCTCTGATCCCTGATAAGCACCCAACCTCCAGGTCCTAACCTCCATAAAGTACCCACTACAGATTTAAAGCCCACATAACTGTATTTATCCCCAGCTGCCACACGTGTCTCTGGTAACATAAGATACCGGGAAGGGGTAAATCAAAGATCAATCCCTAGAGGAGAGACATTGGGTGCAGGGATTGTGGTATCACTGGAACCCCAAATGCATGGGTCAGCATGACTGTATTTTATTATTTTCCCTCCCTGGCACCCCTTTCCTGTGCCGCTGAGGTGCCTGCCATAATGAATGAGTAGTCAGTGTCAGCTGTTAAGTGTAGTCAGATACAATGTATTTTATGTGTGCCCTGACCTTCACCACGAGGATGAGCCCAGCTGGCCCACATGTTTCGAGATCGACGGGGAAGAACCAGCCAATTATTGCCTGGCATCCCCTATGGAGCATGCCCATGTGTAGGATGCCTTCAATCAGGAGCACCAAAATGTCCTGTATATGAATGATGCTTTTTGTGTTTAAAACCCCATGTTTGATGATGTAAAACCAGAGTGCTTTCGAGCAGCACAGTTCTTTGCTGGCACTTGTATTTTGTACAAGTAAACCTTGTTATCCTTGCAAAGCTATCTCTTGGCCTATTCCCCTTGCAGATTGTATTTACTCTGGAGTGTGTGTATAGAGGGACTTGCCTTCAGTGGACAAGGAGAAGTTACAGTTTGTCAGGAAGAAGTGTTGTACATAGGCCAGTTAATTTCACAACAGGGAATGAAAGTGACACCTGAAAGAGCTGAGGCTATTATGAAGACCCCAAAGCCACACACAGTCAGGCAAATGTAGTAGTTTCTGGGATTGTGCAAGCGTTAAAGAAAGCACAAGTTGGTAAGGAAAAGATAGAATGGACCGAAGAAATGGAGGAAGGATTTGAGCAGTTGAAAAGAGCAATTTGTACAGCTCCTATTTTAGGGAATCACAACTACAGTGAGGAGTTTTATTTGTTTTTACACACAAATGGGGCAGTAATGACAGCAGTGCTCACACAAAGGACCACATAGGGGTACAAACATTTGGCATACTACAGAAGTATTTTAGATCCCATTATGAGGGGGCATTTCCCGTGCAAGCAATCTTTGGCTGCTGCCGCATTTACAATTGAGAAATCCACAAGTATTGTCATGGGCTGTCCAATGACTTTTAAAACTTCTGTACAAAGCACTACTTCGATAACTGTGAGCAAGAGAACACTGAATCGAGACCGTTCCTTCAGATCATGTGAAAACCTCATCCAATCAAATGAGGTGATGCACTTTATATTTACAAAAAAAAGTTAAACAAAACACTTCTCAATCTCAATACACAAAAGCAGAATGTTAAATCATGTTAATACAACCCCCTACACATTAAGTTAATTTGGAAAGCATTTTTGGATATATATTTTTGAGGGGAAAAAAGCTTCCTAATTTAGCTTGAAATACTCATCTTCCCTTAACTAGCAACCACAGTGATTGCCACATCTCAATGTATCACAGTTTTCGAGTATTTCCTCTTTTTATTACCATTTGTGTGGGCTTCTCAATCTAGGCAAAATGTTTTTTTTTAGAACAACGCTATCCCTAAGCCCCAAACCTTCACCAATCATCCTTCCTTACCCTTCCCACTTGCTCCCAAATGCAAAACTCCCTAATTTACACACTTTATATAATTTCAGGGCACTTTCAAATATTGATTCGGAACTTGATTCTCGAATCGCAGAACCGCAGAATTTCAGAAGTGAAAAAGCCTGGCAGCAGCACAGCATCATGTGAGGTTTTACACATATTTTGGCTACAGGGGCACCCCATTCTGTGCCAAATAAGAAAAAAGAAACACTGAACTTACTTGTGACAAAGCAAGAAAGGATTTCCTTTGAGTGCTGCGTAACCAACTTCTTTCTTATTTGGCGCAAATATGTCCAGCGTTTTGGGCAGTGCGCATGAGTAAAATTTGAACATTTTCCCTGTGGGAAAATTAATGGAACAGTGAAAAACATCCCCCATGTTTTACCCTTTATAGCTTTTGAACCGTTAAACAGATTGGCATGAAACGTTACAGTCCTGGGGCGCTCTAATATAGGAATGTCAAACACTGTTCTGATCCTCCATTTGGCTCAAAAGTTCTTAACCATAGAACCTTTGCCTTTCCATAGGTTGACACTTAATATAGGGCAGCGACATACATATATGGCTGCTGAAACCCTGGTTAGGGTGGAATTTGTGGGTGGCATATTGTGCGCCCATTTCTTGGACTGGGGCATGCCATGTTCATATTTTAATGGATTAAATTAATAAAGGAGATTTTATCTACACCTTACCAGTTGAGTGACCAATTTTTGGCCATTCATGTGAGTAGATGTGTTACTTTGCTGGTGCACTGAATGGTTGTCTTTTTTGGATGTATATATATTCAGTGAAAAAACTTTGTTAAAGGGATGTTATGGTTAAGTTGCGCTACTAAAAACCTATGAAATTCAGTGAAAAAACTTTGTCAAAGGGACGTTATGGTTCCAAGTAAAAGCGAAAAACCCTTGAAATTCGCCAGTTATGGTAAGCTAAGCAACCATAACTCACGCCACCACCGTGCACTGCTAAGACTAACACCCAGGACATCAAAGATGACATCACTGATGACGTCACATGTGTATGTACTTTTCATGAAATATGTGTACAAGGGATTCTTATTATGATCTTGCGAAACAAGTGTCAAGGATCATTGCAATAAATATCATACCCTAATTAGTGCATTGAACGATGCATTGATATAAATAGCATTCTATTATGGAGTTCTATCTAGCATACTAAGCTTCTCATACAGAAACATAACTTTGTGTGCAGCGTACAAGATGAAGGTATAATATGTGTGATGTTAATATGTTGAATAATGAAATGATAATTGTTTTCTTAATAGATTTTTGTGTACTGTGAAATATGTAATACGTAGCTAATAAAACACATGTATTACATAATTGCATTACTATAGACAAAACACAAAGACACAAGAACACATACCAATATGGGTATATACAGGGAAAGTGAAGTTAGCAAAAAAGCACAAGTAGTAGCAGAAACAATTCATAACTTAACTGATTATTTTCATGCAAATAAATGATTGCTCTGTTTCAAAGCTGCTATTTACCCTATGTATATGTATCACTTGATGTGATTGGACCCACAGGGAAAGTACAGCCATAAAAAAAAAGACAGAACTATCAGGAAGTGCTCATAAGTCTATTTATTATCTTTATGCACAAAAAGGATTGCTGTCTTTCAAGCTTGTGTCTTCCCGTATTTATATGTTTCATATGATGTGACTGGTCTCTAAGGGAATTACTGTAAGAACCTACTTGAAGGATACGTCTACAAATAAAATACATTTTTTAGTTTCTGACTGTTACTGAAGAAAACCATGTGGCCTAGATATGTCAGCAAAAGAAAAAAGAGTGAGCCAGACATATGATGCCATCAGTGATGTCATCAATGACATTTGTGATGTCATCTTTGATGTCCTGGGTGTTAGTCTTAGCAGTGCACGGTGGTGGCGCGAGTTATGGTTGCTTAGCTTACCATTACTGGCGAATTTCAAGGGTTTTTCGCTTTTACTTGGAACCATAACGTCCCTTTGACAAAGTTTTTTCACTGAATTTCATAGGTTTTTAGTAGCGCAACTTAACCATAACGTCCCTTTAACAACGTTTTTTCACTGAATTTCATAGGTTTTTAGTAGCGCAACTTAACCATAACGTCCCTTTAATAAAGTTTTTTCATTGAATTTCAGAGGTTTTTATCAGTGCAACTTAACCATAACGTCCCTGTAACATTTTTTTTACTAAATTTTAAAGGTTTTTATTAGTGGAACGTCACCATAACCTCCTTTTCAATAGATGAAGACCACTAACATCTTATGTCCTCAAAGTGGGAACGCTGGGTGGTAAAAAAACAAAAAGTTTTTCCTTCATACACCGGGTAGTAAGGATAATCTTTTACCAAGATGGCCACTATGGAAAGGGAAGGCGGGGTGTATAAAGAACACAACAGGGCATGAGCGGGGCGTGGGGGGGAACAGGGGAGACACATGGGCATGAGCGGGGGGTGAGAGGGAACAGGGTACAAACGGGGCATGAGCAGGGGGTCGGGGGAAAAGGAAGGAAACACGGGGCATGAGCGGTGGTGGGGGGAACACGAGAGAGACACGGGGCATGAGCAGCGGGTGGGGAGGAACATGAGGGAGACATGAGGTATGAGCGGGGGGTGGGGAGGAACACGAGGGAGACACGGGGCATGAGCGGGGGGATACAGGGCACACACGGGACATGAGCGGGGGTGGGAGGGAAAGGAGAGAGACAAAGGGCATGAGTGGAGTGTGGGGGGAACACGAGGGAGACACGGGGCATGAGCGGGGGGTGGGGGGCAACAGGAGACAGACACGGGGCATGAGCGGGGGTGGGGACAACAGGAGAGAGACAGGGGGCATGAGCGGGGGGTGGGAGGAACAGGAGACAGACACGGGGCATGAGCGGGGGGTGGGGAGAACAGGAGACAGACACGGGGCATGAGCAGGGTGTGGGGGAACAGGAGACAGATACGGGGCATGAGCGGAGATGGGGAGAACAGGAGACAGACACGGGGCATGAGCGGGGGGTGGGGGGCAACAGGAGAGAGACACGGGGCATGAGCGCGGAGTGGGGGGTACAGGAGACAGACACGTGGCATGGGTGGGGGCAACAGGAGACAGACATGGGGCATGAGCAGGGGGGTGGGGGGAACAGGAGACAGACACGGGGCATGAGCGGGGGGTGGGGGGAACAGAAGACAGACATGGGGCATGAGCGGGGGAGTGGGGGGCAACAGGAGAGAGACACGGGGCATGAGCGGGGGGTGGGGAGGTACAGGAGACAGACATGGGCATGAGCAGGGGGTGGGGGCAACAGGAGAGAGACACGGGGCATGAGTGGGGGATGGGGGGGTACAGGAGACAGACACGGGGCATGAGCGGGTTGGTGGGGGGCACCAGGAGAGAGACACAGGTCATGAGCGGGTGGGGGGAACAGGAGACAGACACGGGGCATGAGCGGGGGGGCAACAGGAGAAAGACACGGGACATGAGTGGGGGGTGGGGGGTACAGGAGACAGACACGGGGCATGTGCAGGGGGTGGGGGGGTACAGGAGACAGACACGGGGCATGAGCAGGGGGTGGGGGGCAACAGGAGAGAGACACGGGGCATGAGCAGGGGGTGGGGGGAACAGGAGACAGACACGGGGCATGAGCGGGGGGTGGGGGGAACAGGAGACAGATACGGAGCATGAGCGGTGGGTGGGGGCAACAGGAGACAGACACGGGGCATGAGCAGAGGGTGGGGGGCAACAGGAGACAAGCACGGGGCATGAGCGGGGGTGGGGGCAACGGGAGAGACAAGGGGCATGAGCGGGGGGTGGGGGCAACAGGAGAGACACGGGGCATGTGCAGGGGTTGGGGGGAACAGGAGACAGACACGGGGCATGAGCGGGGGGGTGGGGGAAACAACAGAGACAGTCACGGGCATGAGCAGGGGGTGGGGTGCAACAGGAGACAGACACGGGGCATGAGCAGGGGGTGGGGGGCAACAGGAGACAGACACGGGGCATGAGCGGGGGTGGGGAGAACAGACACGGGCCATGAGTGTGGGGGTGGGGGGCAACAGGAGCGAGACACGGGACATGAGCGGGTGGGGGAACAGGAGACAGACACGGGGCATGAGCGGGGGGCAACAGGAGACAGAAACGGGGCATGAGCGGGGGGTGGGAGGAACAGGAGACAGACACGAGGCATGAGCGGGGGGTGGGGGGAACAGGAGACAGACACGGGGCATGAGCAGGGGAGTGGGGGGCAACAAGAGAGAGACACGGGGCATGAGCGGGTGGGGGAAAGAGATACGGGGCAAGAGCGGGGGTGGGCGGGAGGGGGAAAGAGACACACGGCAAGAGCAGGGGTGGGCGGGAGGGGGAAAGACACACAGGGCAAGAGCGGGGGTGGGGAGGAGGGGGAAAGACACACGGGGCAAGAGCGGGGGTGGGGGAAGGGGAGAGAGACACACGGGTCATGAGCGGGGGTGGAGTGGAGGGAGAGAGACACATGGGGCATGAGCGGGGGGTGGGGTGGTAGAGGAGACAGACACGGCGCATGCAGGGGTGAGGGCAACAGGAGAGAGACACGGGGCATGAGCGGGGGTGGTGGAGTACAGGAGACAGACTGGGGCATGAGCGGGTTGGTGGGGGGCAACAGGAGAGAGACACAGGACATGAGTGAGTGGGGGAACAGGAGACAGACACGGGGCATGAGCGGGGGGGCAACAGGAGACAGACACGGGGCATGAGTGGGGTGTGGGGGGGTACAGGAGACAGACATGGGGCATGTGCAGGGGGTGGGGGGGTACAGGAGACAGACACGGGGCATGAGCAGGGGGTGGGGGGCAACAGGAGAGAGACACGGGGCATGAGCAGAGGGTGGGGGGAACAGGAGACAGACACAGGGCATGAGCGGGGGTGGGGGGAACAACAGAGACAGACATGGGCATGAGCGGGGGTGGGGGGCAACAGGAGACAGACACGGGGCATGAGCGGGGGTGGGGGGCAACAGGAGACAGACACGGGGCATGAGCAGGGGGTGGGGGGGAACAGGAGACAGATACGGAGCATGAGCGGTGGGTGGGGGCAACAGGAGACAGACACGGGGCATGAGCAGGGGGTGTGGAGCAACAGGAGACAGACACCGGGCATGAGCGGGGGGTGGGGGCAACGGGAGAGACAAGGGGCATGAGCGGGGGGTGGGGGCAACAGGAGAGACACGGGGCATGTGCAGGGGGTGGGGGGAACAGGAGAGACATGGCGCATGAAGTAGGGGTGGGGGGAACAGGAGACAGACACGGGGCATGAGCGGGGGGTGGGGGGAACAACAGAGACAGACACGGGCATGAGCGGGGGGTGGGGGGCAACAGGAGACAGAGACGGGGCATGAGCAGGGGGTGGGGGGCAACAGGAGACAGACACGGGGCATGAGCAGGGGGTGGGGGGCAACAGGAGACAGACACGGGGCATGAGCGGGGGTGGGGAGAACAGACACGGGCCATGAGCGTGGGGGTGGGGGGCAACAGGAGCGAGACACGGGACATGAGCGGGTGGGGGAACAGGAGACAGACACGGGGCATGAGCGGGGGGCAACAGGAGACAGACACGGGGCATGAGCGGGGGGTGGGAGGAACAGGAGACAGACACGAGGCATGAGCGGGGGGTGGGGGGAACAGGAGACAGACACTGGGCATGAGCGGGGGAGTGGGGGGCAACAAGAGAGAGACACGGGGCATGAGCGGGTGGGGGAAAGAGATACGGGGCAAGAGCGGGGGTGGGCGGGAGGGGGAAAGAGACACACGGCAAGAGCAGGGGTGGGCGGGAGGGGGAAAGACACACGGGGCAAGAGCGGGGGTGGGGAGGAGGGGGAAAGACACACGGGGCAAGAGCGGGGGTGGGGGAAGGGGAGAGAGACACACGGGTCATGAGCGGGGGTGGAGTGGAGGGAGAGAGACACACGGGGCATGAGCGGGGGGTGGGGTGGTAGAGGAGACAGACACGGCGCATGCAGGGGTGGGGGCAACAGGAGAGAGACACGGGGCATGAGCGGGGGGTGGTGGAGTACAGGAGACAGACTGGGGCATGAGCGGGTTGGTGGGGGGCAACAGGAGAGAGACACAGGACATGAGCGAGTGGGGGGAACAGGAGACAGACACGGGGCATGAGCGGGGGGGCAACAGGAGACAGACACGGGGCATGAGTGGGGTGTGGGGGGGTACAGGAGACAGACACGGGGCATGTGCAGGGGTGGGGGGGTACAGGAGACAGACACGGGGCATGAGCGGGGGGTGGGGGGCAACAGGAGAGAGACACGGGGCATGAGCAGAGGGTGGGGGGAACAGGAGACAGACACAGGGCATGAGCGGGGGGTGGGGGGAACAACAGAGACAGACATGGGCATGAGCGGGGGTGGGGGCCAACAGGAGACAGACACGGGGCATGAGCGGGGGTGGGGGGCAACAGGAGACAGACACGGACATGAGTGGGGGTGGGGGGCAATAGGAGACAAACACGGGGCATGAGCGGGGGGTGGGGGCAACAGGAGACAGACACGGGGCATGAGCAGGGGGTGGGGGGAACAGGAGACAGATATGGAGCATGAGCGGTGGGTGGGGGCAACAGGAGACAGACACGGGGCATGAGCAGGGGGTGTGGAGCAACAGGAGACAGACACCGGGCATGAGCGGGGGGTGGGGGCAACGGGAGAGACAAGGGGCATGAGCGGGGGGTGGGGGCAACAGGAGAGACACGGGGCATGTGCAGGGGGTGGGGGGAACAGGAGAGACATGGGGCATGAGCGAGGGGTGGGGGGAACAGGAGACAGACACGGGGCATGAGCGGGGGGTGGGGGGAACAACAGAGACAGACACGGGCATGAGCGGGGGTGGGGGGCAACAGGAGACAGAGACGGGGCATGAGCAGGGGGTGGGGGGCAACAGGAGACAGACACTGGGCATGAGCAGGGGGTGGGGGCAACAGGAGACAGACACGGGGCATGAGCGGGGGTGGGGAGAACAGACACGGGCCATGAGCGGGGGGGTGGGGGGCAACAGGAGAGAGACACGGGACATGAGCGGGTGGGGGAACAGGAGACAGACACGGGGCATGAGCGGGGGGCAACAGGAGACAGACACCGGGCATGAGCGGGGGGTGGGAGGAACAGGAGACAGACACGAGGCATGAGCGGGGGGTGGGGAGAACAGGAGACAGACACGGGGCATGAGCGGGGGAGTGGGGGGCAACTAGAGAGAGACACGAGGCATGAGCAGGTGGGGGGAAAGAGATACGGGGTGGGCGGGAGGGGGAAAGAGACACACGGCAAGAGCAGGGGTGGGCGGGAGGGGGAAAGACACACGGGGCAAGAGCGGGGGTGGGGAGGAGGGGGAAAGACACACGGGGCAAGAGCGGGGGTGGGGGAAGGGGAGAGAGACACACGGGTCATGAGCGGGGGTGGAGTGGAGGGAGAGAGACACACGGGGCATGAGCGGGGGTGGAAGGGGAGGGAGAGAGACACACGGGGCATGAGCGGGGGAGGGGGGAAGGGAGAGAGACACACGGGGCATGAGCGGCGGTGGGGGGAGGGAGAGAGACACACGGGGCATGAGCGGGGGGTGGGCAGGAGGGGGAGAGACACACGGGGCATGAGCGGGGGGTGGGCCCAGGGGGAGAGACACACAGGGCATGAGCGGGGGTGGGGGGAGGGAGAGAGACACACGGGGCGTGAGCAGGGGGTGGGGGGAAGGGGAGAGAGACACATGAGGCATGAGCGGGGGTGGGGGGAAGGGGAGAGAGACACAAGGGGCATGAGCGGGGGTGGAGGGGAGGGAGAGAGACACAGGGGGCATGAGCGGGGGGAAGGGGAGAGAGACACACGTGGCATGAGCGGGGGGTGGGCAGCGGGTGGGGAGAGACACACGGACATGAGCGGGGGGTGGGCGGCGGGTGGGGAGAGACACACGGACATGAGCGGGGGGTGGGCGGCAGGTGGGGAGAGACACACAGACATGAGCAGGGGGTGGGCAGGAGGGGAGAGACACACGGACATGAGTGGGGGGTGGGCGGGAGGGGAGAGACACATGGATATGAGCGGGGGGTGGGAGAGACACATGGGGGGTGGGAGAGACACACGGGGCATGAGCAGGGGGGCGGGTGGGAGAGACGAGTGGGGCACGAGCGGGGCATGAGCGGGGGGGTGGGTGGGAGGTGAGAAAGACACACGGACATGAGCGGGGGGTGGGGCGATAGGGAGAAAGACACACGGACATGAGCTGGGGTCGGCGGGAGGGAGAAAGACACACAGACATGAGCGGGGGTGGGCGGGAGGGAGAAAGACACACAGCGTTCGTGTGCAGGCAGCAGATCCCACTCCTTGGCCCTCCGCTGGCCACCGTGTGCCGATGGCGTGAGCGGGGGGCTGGAGGAAAAGGGAAGACACGGAGCATGAGTGTGGGGGGGTGGGAGGAACAGGAGACATACACGGGTATGAGCAGGGGTGGGGGACTTACTGTGCAGGCGGGATACAAAGCCTCTCATGCGAGGAACAAAGATGGCGGCCGTCTCTGAAGCCAGACGCACTGCACGCTTTCACTGCATCCAATGAGAGAGCATGTCAGATGTCCGTGGACATCACGCAAGCTGCTTGCCCAATCACCGTCCTGTCCGCGGAGCGAACAGGGAAGTGTGTCCGCGAAGCGAACACAGATATCACTGATTTTTTTCACTTACATTTTTGTCATTTTTTTTAAAAACTACTGGACGGATTTACAGCAAATAAAGCAAAGCACGCTTTCGGGACCAAGCCGCCACTCCTGCCGCAAATTTGGTGTAAATCCGTCCAGCGGTTTGGGCTGTAGGCGTGAGCAAAGTTTTTTCCCATTATGTCTATGGGGAAAAAAAAGTCTTGGGACCCCCCCTATAACTTTGCCCCCCCTGGATGAATCCTCACCAAACTTTGCAAAAAAGTGCTCTTCCCATGGAACTGCAACTTAACCATAAGTTGCTCAACTCATAGGAAGAACACTTTTGGGATGGCTTATAACTTTGCTCCCCATGGACGAATCCTTATCAAACTTTGCAAAAAAAAGTATATGGCCCTGTCTGAATTTTTCTGGCAAGGGGGGCAAAGTTGTAGGGGGGTCCCAAAATGTCCTCCGCGGACAGGCCTCCGATTGGACCAGGGGCGGACGTGATGTCCACAGACTTCAGATGCACCTGGTGATTGGATGGTGAAAAGCGTGAGGTGTGTCATATTTTCCAAAACGCTGGCCATGTTGTATGCGCGGACAGCCGCAACTGACTGCAGACAGCATAGGGGGGAAAAGTCTGGAAAACACACTTTGGGTCATTTGATGTTGGAAAGATGGGCTGGCAAGGGTGGGGGAGTGAATAAAAGATGATATGGGGCTGTTTGTTTAGGTGGAAGAAGAGCGCAAGTGTGGCACGCTAGTCCGCAGACACTGCGGTAGTCCACGGACACCAGGGTAGTCTGCGGACAGAGTTTTGGGCAGGCAGTTTGAGAAACACATTTGGGGTTATTTGGTGACTGAAAGAGGGTTTGGGCACACCAATTGGTTTATCTGGTGACTGAAAGAGGGCTTGGGTGGACAGCTTGAGACACACATTTGGGGTTATTTTGTGACAGCAAGAGAGTTTGGTCATGGTAGGGGAGTCGAATCTAGATGATAGGCGACATTTGTATAGGTGGAAAATAGGGTTGGCTGTCCATTTCGATGTCTGCAGATGTCATTTGAATTGGGAGGTTCAGGGCAAGTTGTGGTGTGGTGGTTGTGGCCAATGGACAGATTCTTGGGTGCATGGCCTACGGATGCCATGCACCCAAGAATCTAGGCACTGGCCACAACCATTATAATAATATGTCTACAGAAATTGAATCATGCCATTGACTACAACCATTATACCAATATGTGTATAGTAATTACAGATAGTGTGTGGGCGGTATATAGTATTTGTAACATGGTGTACAATACAATTGAAGTGTAAATAGTACTTATGATTGCTATACCATTGGGGCTACAATTTGAGTATGTTGTATGTGGTAATGAAGGAGAAATCATTGTTTCTTTTTCTGTGAAAAACATACAGTATAATATGTTAGGTAGGATAGTTTACAATGTCTCATTGCATACAATGTCACATATTGATGTACTTTTTACACCCTCATAATTAGTACTTTCTAAGTACTATGCTTGAAACAACATTACTGTGTGTTCTGCACAGTTGTTGTTTTTGCTTGCATAATCATTGGGTCATTGGGAAAAAAAATCCATACAAGATTTTAAAAAACCTACTACCTTTATTTGATGTTACAAGTCACAGTATGTTTGCTTGAAGTGTGCAGTACTTAAGGGAATGTTTAAGGTGCACAAATAAGTGTATTTGTTGTTACAAGCAGTGTTGCAGTAGAAGAATCATAATGGTATATTTGTAATAAAGTGAAATGAAGGGTATTTTTGAAGTACTAAACCTGTTGGTGTATTGTAACTGTTTTGCTTTTCAAAAGTGCTGTTGAACTCTTTTGTTTAAAGGAATTTTTGAAGTACTTAGATATCTGTTGACGTATTGAAACTGTTTCCTATTTTAAAAGCAGCATTGCAGTACTCTAGATGTAGTTAGATACCAGTTGGCGTATTCTAATGATTGATATTTTTATAGTTCTGAAGGGTATTTTTTGAAGCAGTTAGATACCTGTTGGTGTATTCTAACTATTTTGCTATTCAAAAGTAACATTGCAGTATTATGGATGCAGTTAGATACCAGTTGGCGTATTCTAACTGTTGACAATTTTACAGTTCTGAAAGGTATTCTTTGAAGCAGTTCGATACCTGTTGTTATATTCTAACTATTTTGCTATTCAAAAGCAGCATTGCAGTACTATGGAGGCAGTTAGATACCAGTGGGTGTATCCTAACTGTTGATAGTTCTACAGGTCAGTGACTAAACTTTGTAGACCCTCATAATCAGTGCATTCTAAGTACTATGGTTAATACAACATTACTGTGTGTTTTGCAAGGTTGTTGTTTCTGTCTAAATAATCATTGGGCCATTGGGAAAACATTTATACAGCCTTAAACTAAATTACTACACATATGTGAATTTAACTTTCACGGTAGTATGTTTGTTTGAAGTGTGCAGGGAATGTTTAAAGTGGACTAACTGTTCACAGGTCAGTGACTACATTTTGGTTTAAGGAATATTAAGCAGGCATTTGTTAGATTTGCTGGTAATCTTTATTTTAGAGTAATGGAAGTGTAGTTGCGTTCAAACCAACCATATATTTTTTTAATGTATGCAGGATAGTGACCTGCAGTGGTTGTGGCACCAGTGTGGTAGATTATGTCTACTGTTGTGAAGGTTTTCTTGCCAAGAGATACTTGCCTGTGTGTGAAGCTAGTAAGGTTGCAGTTGTTTTTGCTACCATCTGCGTTGTTCCTTAAAAATATCAGTATTACATTTTGGCTATGTAAGTTTATGCGCAAGGTGGAACAAATGTCTGAATTGCATAAAGTGCATACTATAGCATGATTTGCATTTTGCACCAGCTGATGAAATGGAATGGATTCACAATTTGGTATAGTTACATACACAAATCGTTCATTAGGGATGTTCTCTTGTGTAACATGGTTGCAGAGAGTGCATGTATGTTCCCACATGTATGAAATATGGAAGAATTCATTTATAGGTATTTATTTGGTTTCCAGTACTTGCAGTAAGTACATTAGACATTCGTGTGGATCTTCCTGTGTGTTTATGGTGAATTTTACCATTCCTGCACAGTAGTCCAATTCTTGCCTTATTCCTGAGACACTGCAAGTGTTATCAGGATTATTTGTGGCATTTCAATGAAGGACAAGCATTTGTAAACACAAGTGTTCTGAATCGTTCAAGTAAATGTTTTGAACAATTGGTGGCAATTGGAAAAGAAGATTGATTGCTACATTTGCATAGCAATTTACACCAGTTGTGTTGGAAAATTGAAATGGACCAGAGAGCTCTGTCTCTGTGTCATTTGCTGGACCTCCACTTGTTTTTTAGAAGAAATATTTCTCTTTATATCTGCTGCTGGATGTGCACTTGTGTTTGTATTTTATGTTTTTGTGGTTGTACTACTTGATGGAGTAGCAGTTGTGTTTAGTGTCTTTGGTGGTTTTGATGGAAGATATGTATAAGTTCTGTGTGCAATACTTTTCTTTTCAACACTTGACCTTTTTCAGGAACAAGGTACATATTGAGATGGGGTGTGTAGAGTGCACATAGTCTGTTGTACTCTAGGATGCAAGGAATGTCAGCCTTGATTTTGTTGGCATCACAATTGACTAGAAATAGTCCTTTGAGTGTACGTAGATGTGAAAGTGCTACATAACTCATACCTTCTTTGAAGACTTTGCTACCAACGTCAATCAATGCATGTTCTAGGGTTAGACCTTGTGATTTATGAATAGTGACCGCATATGCAAGAGACAGAGAGAATGTCTCTCTGCGTACATACATGGCTTTGAAAAGAAGGAATTGTGCTTTTGAACATCCTATCCTTTTCACTTCTGCAAGTTTGTCAAAGTAGATGTTAACCGAATGTTGTTGTCATGTGGATTCCTCTGGAGGCAAATATCTGTACCAATTGCTCCATTGACTAAACCTTGCTCCATGTCAAGGTTACGTTTCAGAATTACTCTGCAAGTTAAACACACATTGACATTTTCTATAAACCAGCTCTGTTGGAGATAGATTTTTCTGAGCTATTTGGACGTGCTGTTGCTTGTTGATACATAGGGAGTGTCATGCTGTGCACTTCTAGTTTGTCTGTGAAGCTAATAGGCACTATTGGTTGCATTTCTTTTTTTTACATTGTCTCATTGAATTGCGTACAGCTTGCTAGGGTTGACATTACAGACATACATTTTACATTTTTTTTTGCTAATTGTTCCATGGCATCAGAAACAGATGTGTCAAGTCGTCATGTCCACATAGCTCATGGATGAGTCTACTATTTAAGATAGATTGTGCATCTTTAGAAAGAAGACCAGTCTTAATGCTCTGCAGACTGACCCATGTTTTGAACTAGTTGTCTGTATTGGAAATGTTGCCAGAGATTTACATTTCCTATGCTGCCAAGTGTGTTGTGGCACTGTTTGTGTCCTAAGGTTTTAAAAATAGGTTCACCTTTCACTGGTGTTAATTGTATCAGATCTCCAAAAACAATAACGTGTTTTCTTCCAAAGAGTTCATGTAGTCCCTTTTAAGGACTTCTTGCAGTCTGAGGTGAATTAAAGCCAACATTAGGTTGGAAACCATGTTTACCTCATCTATTGGGAACATTTCTATTTGCTTCAGAATTCTGTGTACTTCATTAGCAGCTTCTGTTTATAGTTTGTAGTACTCTAATTTGTTTTGGTGTTCTACTGGAAGGAGCAGTAGTCGGTCTAAAGTAACACCTCCTATGTTGCAGACAGCTAAACCTGTGGGGGCTGTTACAACAGCTGAAATGTTGTTGTTTGTTAACATTTTGTAGGAATTTGCTGATGATTTTAATTAAGAATGTTTTTCCAGAACAAGGTTCACCACTTACATAGAGGAGTACAGGTTTATAATGTTGACAGTTACGCGTTTTACTTTCATGCTTGAAACCATATTCAATTTCTTTAGTCACTTCTAGGAAAATTGTAAGTTGTACGTCAGTCAGCTGTAATTTCAGCACTGACAAGTTTTCTTCTGATTGCTCATATTGATACATGGTGTTCTCTACTTCAGTCACGGCTAACGCTGTCACTGGTTCTCTCCGTGCCCTACAATGAACTATTTGCACTGCTTCATTTTGTACTTTCTGCAATTTCTGTATTGCATCCTTACTGGCACCCCCTAACAGGAAGTTACAATAATCAAGTTGTGGCAATATAATGACACGTGCCAGTTTTGCCTGGTTTTTCTTTGTGACCATATGGCAAACCAATCTCAACACTCTGAGACAATAGTTAGTATCCCTTCCTATGTAATCCACATGGGCGTCCGCATTAAGATTAGCCTCCATGAAAGTACTGAGGGTCTTGACCTTCCTGGCCACCAGGATCAGAACACACTGGATGTGGAAACCAGAATGATCTTGTCCCAGACTCTCCCGGGAGTGCTTGGATCCATACATCGTCAGCTCGGTTTTCCTGGCATTTAAGCATAACCAGTTCATGAACATCCAATTATTAATGACCATATAGATGTTGTTTAACCTCTCTTGGGCATCCGCATGATTTCCACTAAGCTCCATAGACAGCTGAAAATCATCGGTGTAATTTGTGAAGAACACCCCCAGTCCCTCCAATTCCACACACAAAGGCTGGATATAGATATTGAGGAGAGCGGGGGACAAGTATTCCCCCTGTGGAACACCACAAACAATAGGTTAATCATTGGATGCAACATCTACCCAATGAACCCTGGCCTGCGTACCTCCAGAAACAACTTCATCCACATAACAGCTTCCCTCGGAAGTCCCCCTATGGTGACCAATCTCTCCAGCAGTATTTTGTGGTCCAGTAGATCAAAAGCTGCTGACAAGTCAAGCAAAATCAGCAGCCCTGACCCACTCTTTTCCAATACTGTTAGCATCTTGGTCTGAAGGTCAACCATGGCACATTCTGTGCCATAGGTAAGTTGGAAACTGGATTGTTTTTTGTGCAGCATGCCTACAGCCTGCATTTGTAATTGAAGCTGTGTAGTGGCCACCTTATAGACCAGTTTAAGAAAGAAAAAAGTATTTGATATAAGCCTCCAATATGCTGCATCATTAGGGTCCAACCCCTGCCTTTTTAAGAGGGGTGTCACTGCAACATCTTTAATAATTGGAGGTATTATACAGTGATTAAAGGATGAATTAACAGATTTGCGCAAAAATGGTATGACGATACCGCGATGTTCGAAGATGACCTTGGACGATAATAGGTCCTCTTGACAACTGGTGGGATGCATGATCTTCAGAATAACCTCAACCTCTGAATCCATCAAAGTAGAAAAATAGTAACTGCGAGGGGGAAACCTGCCGTGTTCTGCTCCCAACAGTCAGAGAGTATTTGATCAGACATCATTTCTTGTTGCCTATTTTCTATAGTATCACTGACAATAGCAGCATTTAGAATATCCAACTCTGCGAATCTTGGCTTGGGCAAGTGCGACTTTGTCTGCAAATGCCTTTTGGACTCTTACGCAGTCCTCCTATTTAGGGTTGCCGGTTTGATTAAGTACTTTGGGCTTTCCCAAGTTCTGAACAGTTTAAAAAGTTCCTTAGTTTCATTTCCAGCCCTACTTATTTGTTTGTTATAATGATTACGTTTAGCTTCTATGATCTTATCTTTATATTCCTTTTCCCTACAATTCCATTCTTATTTATTCTTGAGGACTTTGTCCTTGAGCCACATGTGTTCAGCCTGCCTTTTCCTTTTTTGATTAAGCTGAACCAATTCAGGAGTGAATCACTTTTGGTGATTAGGAAAGTCCCTAACAATCCAAAACATATTAGGAGCTTTCCATCAGCAGATTGGGATGATCCAAAGCAGTTGTCTGTATCATCAAAGCATTCAGACATACTGCAGGATCATCTGATTTAATGTCTTGATAGTTTCTACCCAAAACCCTACGTGGTAAATCATGTTGCTGCCTGAGAGGTTTTGGGAGTTGGATCTGACACGTAAGAAAGAAGTGGTCTGACCACACACAGGGGGTAGTAATAGCGCTTGTCAATGCCATATTTTCACTGGCCAGCCAATCCAGTGTGTTGCCCTTTATGTGCATAGGGTCGGAGTTATGTACAAGTATATACACACAATATATATACAAGTTCAATAATCTTTCCAATTCGAGTGCTCTCTTGTCTCTCAGGTCATTTCTCCATACATTTAAATCAGCCAAGAGAAGTATGGCACTGTTCACTTTCTGCATAGTACACTTACTTTGTAGGATGTGAAGAGTCGTTTTCTGCAGGTTGTTGTATTCTAGGAGGTTGTTATTCACTGAAATTGCGAAAGAAGAACATTTGTGGGTATGTATGGTAATGGTGAAGTAATTTTAGTACAAGAAGACATTATTTGTGAATGTAGAACGAGTTGTTGGGAAGACGAGTTAATAAAATTGGGACTCTTTACGAGTATGATGGTAACCCTGCCGTTGCTGCAGATGGGTTGCCACCAGATTCCTAATAAGTTTTCGGCAGCTAGCTAGCCGATGCCAGCAGGACATTACAGGTTCTGTTGGCCTGGACAGTAGGTGCCAAAAAATGTTAATCCCTATTTCTGTGGAGTTGCATAAGACTCTACGGGAATGGGGACATGGGAGCACTGGCAGCGTTGCTAATGGGGCTGGTGGTCCCATGATAAGTGTGTCTAATTGGGCCGCAGCAAAAAAGTGTGACATTTTTATACAATGCAAAATGGAAAATGCTGAGTGTTGAAAAAGCTGCCCTTCTTCGGAGGCTGTACATGAAAGTGAAGAAATGGTTTTGTGGATTTATAGCAGCAGTGTGCGTAACTTTTTTTTATAAAAAAAAAGAAAAGGAGATGGAAAATATTTGTAGAACACTTGTAAGTAGCACTTGTGTGAAGGTTTGTTATGTTGTCAGTACATGAATGCTTGCAAATGGGATGTATTGTAATGTGTAGTTGCTTATTAAATGATGGATCTTTTTTTTGTATTGTGGGAGTTGTAGTTGTACTATTTGCATTAGAGAAGGTGCACTGCAAGTCCCAGAATGCAGAGAAAAATCGAGGAGCCTATAAGCACGTATAGATTAGAAAGGGGAATGTTAGCAAGTATACATGTGCAGCAAAGTTAATGAAATTACACACGCTGAGTGTTATTGCAAAATGTTGGAGAAATTGTTTCTATTTTCTTGCATTTATTTATTAAATGTTGCACACAGCACTGTTGTAAATGTATGCATGCATTTATTTGTTTTACTTGAAATGGTGCTGAAATACATATTTGTAAACACATCACATTTTTGCCATTTTTCATTTCATGTACATGCCATGCTTTGGTAACATACATGCAGTTTTCGTTTTGAGTTTACATTGTGGGATTTTAGTGTAACTTTGTTAGTGGGAGAAGTGGTGTTAACAGTGACAGAATGAATGAAATAAATAACACTTGGTAGATTATAATGGGTAATATTGGCAAGTATGCATGTAATGGTTATATATATATATAAAAATGAAGACTCTAAATGGTTTGAATTAGCTTTGTACCTTTTAGCTGAAAGCAGATATGAAGTAACTGAACGTCTAATATTTTGCAGTTACTGTACTGCAAAATTAGACAACAACCACACTCCTTCACGTGCAATTACAAATAATTTGGAATTGTTTCCATTACCAAAAATCTGGAAACAGCACAATTTGTATGAGAGCATAATAATTCAAACAGTTCACCCATTTCAAGCAATTATATGCCTTCATCCAAAAACAGCAAATGTACCTCCCTCTGAATTGGTGAAAGGCATTTGTAGCAAAGTAGTGTACTTGCCATTAGATGTAACAGAAAATGTACACACTCTAGGAGTGGAACGTTCAATAGAGCATTCTTTAATAGTCTTGGCAAATGGAGTACCAACAAAAGACAAACAAAAATTGGCAACAATTAGTAGACTTACACAAAGTTACACAAGCATTGCAATATCTAAAAGACAACAATGAGTAGTACAAGGAAATAAATATTGATGAAAGCTTAAGGCAAACAACTGAAATAATTCAAGAGCCATCAGAAACTGGACAATTCGAACTTCTGGATCCAGCTACAGTATCCACTCTGTTAGACCATTACACAATTCATCCATTGCATTCCAATGAAGGTATAGATGACGCACTAGAAACTTACCAAATGCGACAAACCAAAGGGTCACGAATGAGTATTTGGGAAAAAAGTATAGAAGCACATGCTTTTCCACTGCTATTTCCTACTGGCAAAGGTGGGAGGTACGATGATAGACCCACTCAGATTGGGCATCAGAATACCGCTCATTACAAATGTATTCCCAAGATCCCAGATTTAGAGAAAATGTGGAATATGTATTCCACCTACTGTACGAAAGTGAATTAGCAGCACTATGTTATGGAGTTGCACACATTCTTAAATCTGGAACGCACTTTCAAAATATGTCAGCTACGCAGTTAATACAAAAAGTACAAGAAAAAGATGAGGTTTTACAATCAAGTATAACAAATTTGTTTGCAAACATGCGCGGTACAAAGGAATACTGGTTCAGACGACACGGAGACGTGCGTTGCATGATCAGAAACCTTGGACCACCAACTTGGTTTGTTACGCTAAGTTGTGCAAAATACGCATGGGAAGATTTGCATGAGTTCCTACGCATAGAAAACAGCAACAAAAACAACATAGATATATTAACACCTGGAGAACTTTGCTCTCTAGATCCAGTTAATGTCTCAAGATATTTCCATCATCATTTCATTGCAATGCTACACTTTATTTGCAATAAAAGTGTTCCTCCCCTTGGAGAAGCGCAACACTTCTTTTGGAGAAAAGAATATCAAGCGGGAGGAGCACCACATATTCACATGCTGTTATGGATCAAAGGTGCACCAAATTTGGCCACGACTGTGATAGCACTGTTTTGCAGTTTATCCAAAAATATGTCACATGTGAAATCCCTTCACAACAGAGTCATAGTGAGCTGCATGGGCAGATTTTACAATTTCAAAGACACAAATGTGGCAAATATTGTCGCCGTAAATACAAAAACAAAGATAAATACTACACCAAATGCTGCTTTGGTTTCCCTAGACCAGTTACAGAAACAGGTGAAGTAAACAACTTCATGTCTTCAGTTCAACATGGTGTTAAAGGTAAATCACCTAAAAACACGTATTACATAAAAAGAAGTGAAGAATCAAAATACATCAATGATTATAATGCAATAATTGCCCTATTATGGAATGCAAACATAGATGTGCAGTACATTGCAGATAATTCAACTGCTGTTGCACGATATGTTACAGCCTTCTTAACAAAAGCAGAAAAACAGAGCTTCAAGACCTCTGGGATGAGCTAGCATCAGACAAAACATTATCACAGAAATTGTACAGCCTACGCATAAAAATGCTCTATCATAGAGAATGTTGGGCCTATGAAGCAGCAGATTGTTTAACCAGCACTGCTTTGTATGGAAAATCAGACAACATAGTATGGCTCAGTCTTGGTCCTGCAAAATCTAGAATCATATGAGGACATAGAAACTATTGCCAGAAATGATCCCAACAGCCAAGACATTCTGAAAAACAATTTACTGGACACATACTATCTGAACAGGAGTACCACTCTGGAAAGCATGCGTCTGTACCACATAGATCAAAACTTTGCATACAAAAATAATGTAAAACCCGATGGAAGTAAATGTAGCTATAGAGTAACCGATTGTGAAGGGAGCTTAGTGGAACTTAACAAACAAAGCTTAATTAATCATGTGAAGTTGTCATTAAAAACTCCTCAACAGAAAGAACTATATTACATGTCTCTTTTACAACTTTTCAAACCATGGAGAAAAGAAGAAGACATACTAGATAATTATGAGTGCTATAAAGATGCTTTCAAAGCAAATGAAAGCACTATCACCAATGTTAACTTTACGCAGTACAAAACAATGTTACACAATGAGCAGCAACAAGAAGAAGAAATTCAGGCCCAACTAGATAAAGACTCTTCCGACAGTACTCAACCTTCTGTAACAGGAAGTCAAGAGCCATTAGGACAACCACTGATAGCAAATGAGGCTGAAGTTGCTATGGCAGAAGTAGAGAACACCATGTATCAGTATCAAGAAGATACAGAGGACTTAACTGTGCAACAAGGAAAACTTAACAACGATCAGTGCACCATTTTTGAAGAGGTAACAAAACAAATTTTGCATGACTTACAGCACGAAAATAAAGAATGTACCTGCCAAAATTACAAACCTATGCTGCTGTACGTCAGTGGGGAAGCTGGATTAGGGAAAACATTCTTAATCAAAATTATTAGCAAGTTCCTGCAGCAATTGACAAACAACAAACTGTCAGCTGTTGTAACAGCCCCCACAGGTTTAGCGGCCTACAACATAGGCGGTGTGACTTTGCACCGATTACTACTGCTTCCATTAAAGCATCAAAATAAGTTAGACTACTACCAACTTTCTGCAGAAGCTGCAATGGAATTACGGAGAGTATTGAAGCAAATGAAAATGCTACTAATAGATGAAGTGAGCATGGCTCCAATCTAATGTTGGCTTTGATTAATCTCAGATTGCAAGAAGTACTTAAAAGTAATAAGGAAGAAATCTTTGCCTGGAAACACATTATCGGTTTCAGAGATCTTCTACAATTGACACCAGTAAAATGTGAACCGATTTTTAAAACCTTAGGCCACAAACTCTGCCGGAAAACTGTTAGTAGCATAGGTAATGTTAACCTTTGGCAACAGTTCCAATACAGAGAATTAACTGAGAACATGCAGCAATCTGCAGATCTCACTTATGCCAACATCTTAAAAAGTATTACAGTTGGTGTATTATCGCAAGAAGCACAAGCTGTATTGAAAAAGTGGCATATACATGCACTTATGGCTATAATGCATGCGCAGCTGATGTTATGGAACAAATAGCGCACAAAAATGTCAGTTGTATGGCCTTAATGCCAACTCTTGCAAGCTGTTTCAAATTCAATGAAACAATGCTAAAGAAAGAAATGCAAGCAATAATAGAAATTAGCGCCACAGACAAACTAGACGTACATGGTTTGACAGTACCCATGTGTGAGCAAGCCACAACAAGACTAAATAGTTTAGAACATTCAATCTCCAACACAGCTGGGTTGGAAAAAGTGTTGAAATTATAATGCTTAAACGTAACCTTGATGTAGAGCAAGGGCTAGTTAATGGAGCATGGGCACAGTTGTTGGCTTTCAATCATACCCACGTGATAACAGCATTCAGTTTGTAAATATTCGCTTTGATAAAGTTTCAGAAGTAAAAAGGATAGGGCGCTCAATGGCTCAATTCCTTCTCTTCAAAGACATGTATGTACGTAGAGAGCAATTTTCTCTAACTCTTGCATATGCAGTTACCATTCATAAATCCCAAGGTCTTACCCTAGATAAAGCATTCATAGATATAGGAAAGACAGTGTTTAAGGAAGGCATGAGCTACGTAGCATTATCACGCTTACGTACACTTGACGGTCTTTTGTTAATTAACTTTGATTCAAGTAAAGTCAAAGCTGATATTCCTTGCATTCTAGAATACAATAGATTGGGTTCACTGTACACCTCTCATCTGAAACAATACCCTGTTCCAGATAAAGTGAAACGTGGTAAAAAAAAGTAAATGAAACAGAAATGCAACAGAATGCAACAGGAAATTCTGCAAAAAAAAGAAAAGAAGCTAAAGTTTCATCAATTGCCACAAACATAGAAGAACCTATTAGGGAATGTGAACCAGGCACGTCGGCAATGAAGCAACAGAAAAACCGAAAAATGCACTCAGGTACAGAACTTGCTGGCCCATTCAAATTTACAAATGAAAGTGGGGTAAATTGCTATGCAAATGTTGCAATGAATATTCTATTTCAATTGCCACCAATTGTTAACAATATTTACCTGCACAGCACAGAACAATTGTGTTTGCAAATGTTAGTACTGCATAGAAATGCAACAAGCAATCCTGACAACACATACAGTGTTTATGGAGTAAGGCAACAATTGGACGACTGTGCTGGAATGGTGAGATTCACTATGAACTCACAAGAAGATCCACAAGAATTTTTAATGTACATACTATTAGTATGTATTGGAAAACAAAACTATACCTGTAAATGAAATCTTCCAAATTTCGTACATGTGGAAACATACATGCACTCTCTGTGACAAAGTGATACAGGAAGAAATCCCAAACGAGAGATTTGTGTATATTTCCATACCAAATTGTGAGAGCATTCCTTTTCAGCAACTTGTACACAATGCAAACCATGGCAGATTATGTAGTATTTGCAATTCAGACAATCGCTCTACCATACTGATACAATCACATAGTGCATACATAATACTTATGCTTCTACGTTATAATGCAGATGGCACCAAAAACAACTGGAAACTAACTGGATTTACACACGGTCAAGTGTCACTTGGAAAGAAAACCTTTACAACAGTAGGAATAATCTACCATGCAGGAGCTACAACCAATGCAGGTCACTACACTGCATACATTAAAAAGAATTGTGGATGGTTTGAATGTAATGATAGCACCATTACTCTAAAGCAGAGGTTGCCAGCTAACCTAACAAATGCGTATTTAATGTTTTTGAAGCCAAAATTTACAAAATAATGTGCACTTCAAAATTGTGAACAAAGTAAGTGAAAGACTACAAACAGTTAGAATACGCCCACAGGTATCTAACTACCCAACAGGATGTAAGAATGACACAAATAAATGATTATCACAGATCGTTGGAAACAAACTCACAGGTAGAATATGCCTATAGGTATCCAACTGTAGTTGAAAATTGGCAGGAAGGCAACAAGGAAAACATTAACGGGAAAGATACAGGAAACAGGATATGTCAACGACACAAATGAATGAGTATCGAAAATCTGTAGGAACAAATGCACAGTTTGAATACGCCTACAGGTATCTAACTGTTGATAAAAATGGGCAGGAAGACAACAAACATAACATTGATCAGAAAAATGAAGAACGCACTGAAAGGAAAAAATGAAGTACTTAGTTGCATAAGAAATGAAGGTTTTTTTTTAATCCCACAAAGATTTTATTCCCCAGACCCAAGGATTAGAAAAGCAAACACAAAAACTGAGCGCAATGCACAGTACACTGGTTTGTAAAGTAAAAATGAGGGTCTAAAAAAAAAAAATTAACTGTCTATTAAGCAATGTGGAAAATCTGCAAACATTAACACACCTTTTTCTTTCATCACAGAAATGGAAAAAGTGATACTTCCGCCAAGTATGGAAACCAAACAAAAAATGTTTCTGGATTCTAAACAAAATAACGAGTAAGTATATTGGAAGGCATTTTCTACACATGGGAATGTACTTGCCTAATGTGTGGTAGTAATATGCTGCAGTGCCTGTAGGCTGGCCTTTTCGTCTGTGGTGAGTAACCTACCACCTACGCCTTACAAACAAGTTTCAAGGAGTACAGGTCCTATCTACAACCATCACTGCATATGTGGAACATGGTCCTTGTAAAGTAGCTGCTTATAAATGTACTTTTCGGACCATCGTCTGCAGCCATGAAGTGAAGAAACTAGGGCTTCAAAACAACAACCAGAATCCACCACACCCATATTAACTTGGAACTCCACTGCTTATGACTTCAGTATTGCATGCATGGCCTTTAGCCATGCACCCAGACTGCAGGGTCTCCCCACAACCACCTTGGTGATGTGTGGTAGTGGGGGTTATTCGATAGGTGTGTTATCCTGCTGTACCTCTGCCCAGAGGCTTCCCTCCTAGGTGTATGTCTGTAGATCTTACATGGGAAGGGTGTGCAGTGTCTTCCAAGTGTAGTACTTACCACTTTCTTGTTGGGGGCATGGGCTTCGGCCATGGACCCAACACTGCATGCACTCCCCACAACTTGCCAATGAAAATGCAACACAAGCGGTGTATGCCTGTTTGTCACTTGCGGCGGTGGCTGTGGCCAGGGCCTACAGTCTTGGAAGTAAGGCCTTCGGCCTTCGGCCGACGGCCATGCATCCAAGACTCTAGGTGCTGGCCACAGCCACCGTAGCATGTGCCAACCATGGCAGTGTACTAATGAAGATAATAATAGCCATTGGAAACAGTAATGCATGTGTCCCTACAAATCTAACAACTCCCCCATGCACTGACAGGCTGAAATACTGGCCCTATTGGACCCCTCATTTTCTATGCGAACAAGGAGGCCACAGAACATACGTCATAAAGTATGTATAAGTGTATTATTGGGTGCATGGCCTTCGGCCTTGCACCCAAGAGAGCAGGATGTCCCCACAACCTCCTCTTTGTTTTTGGGAACATGGCCTTCGGCCATGCACCCAACACTGCACGCACTCTCCACAACTTGCCAATGAAAATGCAACACAAGGGGTGTATGCATGTTTGGCACATGGTACGGTGGTTGTGGCCAGGGCCTAGAGTCTTGGAAGTAAGGCCTTCGGCCTTCGGCCGACGGCCATGCATCCAACACTCTAGGCCCTGCCCACAACCACCGTAGCATTTGCCAACCATGGCAGCGTAGTAATTAATATAATAATAGGCATTGGAAACAGTAATGTATTCACAGCAGGTAGGCAATTTCAATGTTCCCTAACACCAGACGTGTCAGTACAAATGTAACAACTCCCCCGTGCAATACACAGCCTCAAATACTGCCCTTATTGGACCCCCCCTTTTCTGTGCTTACAAGGAGTCCGTAGAACATACGTCAGTAAGTAGGTATAAGTGTACTGTGCGTACAAGATGTTCATACACATTCGATCATGACGACCGACCCCCCAGAACAAGTGCATTAATCACCCATATGTGAAGACTGTAGCCCCTGGCCACTACCACCATAGCATGTGCCACCCATGGTGGCGTACTAATGATTGTAATAATGGGCATTACGAAAAATAATACGGTCACGGCATGTTGTCTATTTCACTGTTGCCTACCTATACCCGTGTTCTTTCAAGAGTTACAAATTTCCTATCCACTACATGCAGTCAAGTGTTACAAATTTCCTGCCCACTATATGGACTGAAATGCTATCGTTATTATCCCCCACATTTACTGTATGTACAAGGTGTCCATAGAAATGACATCATGACGGTCGAGGAACAAATGCATAGATCACCCATTTCTTACTGTGTGAACCTTTCCCAATGTTCTGTGCCACACCAAAATAGGGTAATGAAAAAAGCAAGTGTACGCTGTTTGTTACTCCGCTTTCCGTGGATCCAAGATGTCGGGCGCATCCAAACCATCTGACGCAGAAGACGTCTCGCAGCAGCCAATGGACAGCGACGTCACGTATACCCGGTCATGACGGCAGCCCCTTAGCCAATCGGTTTCTTGTTCGTCGACAGAACAGGGAAGTGTGACCACGGAGCGAACATAGATATCACAAATTTTTTCAGACCTACTTTTTCATAATTAGAAATGAACGTACTGCATGTATGGTGACAAAATTTACAAAAGCACGCTTTCTGGACTAAGCCCCTGTACCTACCGCAGATTTCGTCATAATCCGTCCAGCGGTTTCACCAGCCGTGCGCAAAGTTTTTCCCCCATTCAGTCTATGGGAAAAAAAGATGTTTTGGGACCCCCTATAACTCCCCTCTCCCTGGACGGTTTCTCACCAAACTTTACAAAAAAGAATTCAGAGTGCCCCATATACTCTTTTTGCAAAGTTTGGTGAGGATTCGTCCAGGGGGAGCGGAGTTATAAGCCGCCCAAAAAGTGCTCTTCCTATGGAAACAGCAACTTAACCATAACTACATGGCCACTACTGTGGCCATGTAATAAATAAATATATATATATCTATATATATATATATAAAACTTCATTTATTGGTTATTTGTCACGTCACTATTACAACACGTATACAATAGTAGACCAATGTACAACAAGATGAGTATTTGGATTACACAGTATAATCCTCGCATTTTACAACTGCAAATTAAGATCTCGGGGGGCTATCTTCATCAGAAAGCATATCACACAGGTATATTCTGAACCTGGTCCATATGTCTTTCGGTCGATTCATTCTAGGTAGTGTCATTACATATTGTTCCTCACATTCGTTCACATATGTAAGTTCTTTAAGAAAGTGGTCTTTGCATGGTGCATGTAGGCTTTTCCAATTTTGAAGTATACATTTCTTTGCTACTGCACAAGTTACATTAAACAGCCTTCTAGTCACCTCTGCCACTTTCCCTATATCCCCAAACACATATTTCTAGGGTGTGAGGTCAGCCAGAATCTGCGTTATTTCCTCAAGTATCTCGGCCACCTCTCTGCAGAACCCAGCGATCAACGGACAAGCACAATACATAGGGAATGAGTCAGCCATTGGATTCCCACATTTCTGGCATTTCCCAGAACCAGTATTTGTGAATTTGGCCACTTTGGCTGGTGTGTAATGTAATTTATTCAACACTTTGAACTGAATTTCTAGACATTTCTAGACAACAAACAATATTTCTTCCATTTCTCGTCATCAATTGTAACTCCCATGTCCGTCTCCCAGGTGGCTTTAACCGTATACAATGATGGTGTATGCGATTGTATTATAGCATATCATTTAGAAACACCTGTCCGGGATTGTGAGTATAAGGATTGAAAGCATTCATGTGAAGCTGGTTCATCTGGAAACAGTCGCCATTTCCCTCTGAATGCTGCCTTCATACGATGATACTGTAGTGTTGTAAGCTGTCCTCCCCCCACTGTAGCTGCAAAGTCTTCCGGGGTGATGAATTTCCCATTTGGGTACATGTACCGCATTTTTATTTCACAATAAGGATCCCATGTCCTTTGAATATCCTCATCAAATGTTGGCTTGATACTTGGGAAACTCCACAGAGGGGCCTCCGAGTCATAGGGTGTTTCTATTTTTAATCTTTTACAGTTCATAGCCCAGGCACGGACCGTTGAGCTAACAGGGTCAAACTTTCATGTGTCTCTGTGTTGCGCTGCAAATATTATGGAGCGTAGGTTGATTGGGCAGAATGGCGCTCTATTGGTATATGTGGTGTAGTATCTAAAGGGTCCTGCCAATACTTGGCGTATTGGCTTGTACTGCCAGATAGTATAGCTCAAACTCTAGTGCTACCATGCCTCCAGTTTCATATGGTTCAACCAATTTCTCCCACTTCATCCTGGCAGCACCCCGACCCCATATGAACTCCGTTGCCATGGATCGTAGGTTTTCAAAAAATGGCCTGCCCGGCCAAATCGGGACATTGCTAAACATGTACAAAAATGTAGGAACTTCCACGCGTCCGATCAGAGAGATGGGGAGTTTGGCCCATAGTTGAAGTTTGGCTTTGATCGTGTGTGGAAGATTTTCATAGTTATCAACATATAGGGACGTTCTATATTTGGACACGAGGACACCCAAATATCTTATGTTTGTAGGTGACCATCAGAGACCACAATTGTTGGTTGGGCAGTTGGTAGCAGATGTTAATGGGAAGATTTCTGACTTAGAGGTATTTATTTTGTACCCTGAGTATTCTGAAAACTCATGCGTGACATCCAGCACAGGACCAAGATTGTCTTCAGGCTCACAGATGTAGAGCAATGTGTCATCCGTGTATAAAGATATGGATTGAGTAATCCCGGCCATTCTAATCCCTCTCTGCTTCTGGTTCTGTCTCACAACTGCAGCGACCGACTCTATCGTTAAGGCAGACAGGATGGGGGAGAACGGTCAGCCCTGCCTTGTACCCCTATCTAATATGAAAGTGTGGGAGACCGTGTGGTTGGTGAGAACCCTAGACCCAGGATCAGAATACAGCAATTTGACACACTTAACAAAATATGGACCTATTCCGAACCTCTCAAGGACAGCAAATAAATATGACCAGGAAACAGAGTCGAAAGCCTTTTCGGCATCTAGTGATATCACTGCGGCCCGCGCCTCATTCTTGATCTGAGCCATGACTCCAAATAATCTGCGTAGGTTCAGTGCAGTGGAACTTGTTGGGATAAAGCCGCACTGGCCCAGATGGATCAGATTGGCCATATTGGGGAGTAGTCTGGTGGCAAGTAGTTTAGCATATATTTTCGCATCAGAATTGATTAATGAGAGAGGCCTGTAGGAGGACATGTCATGGGGTGGGCATCTTGTTTTCAGCAACACTGTAATGATAGCTTCCCTCATTGACTCTGGGAGAGTTACTCGTATCATCGGCTCCTCCCACACCAGTAGTAAGTTCAGCGCAGTACTCTTTATATAATTCTGCGCCCAGTCCATCCGACACTGGGCCCTTCCGGATGTTAGAAATTTAGGGGGTAATTCATGGATTATTTGCGCCGAAAAAAACGTGATTTGTGCGCCATTCTGCCTGCAAAGCACTGTTTAACAAATGGGGAATTGCGCGCAGAATGGCGCACAAATCCCTTTTTGCGGCACAAATAATCCTTGAATTACCCCCTTAATCGCTTCCTTGATTTCCTCACATGTTATCGGTTGGTTCAGGGCAAGAGCATTTTCTAACGGAAGTGACGGGAGTGTAATACCATCTAAATAGTTCCTCGTTTCCACATCGGAGCATATGTTATGGTTTACATAGAGCTCTGAGTAAAGGTTAGTGAATTCCTGATTGATCCCCTCTTCACTATATATTACCTCGCAGTTCCCTGCCATAATCCTGGAGATTGGTGTATGGTATCGTTCACTTTTCAAAAGGTTTGCTAGGGAGCGAACTGCCCTATTATCTTCCACTATCCCGCTCTGATAGGTGTTGTCATATACTGTAATTCCCTAGCTGCCAGCCTCTGCAATAGGTCATTTATTCATTTATTCCAGCAAGGGTTCCTTTTTCATGGGTTTCACTGTATTGCTGTTCCAGGTCTCTCAGGTGTTTCTCTACCTCTGCCAATTCTGATCTGACCGTTTTCAAAAGTCCAGCTGTTTTAGACATTATAGCCCCCTTACCCAAACTTTAAAAGTTTCCCAGAGTGTCGAATATTTGTCTACAGATCCCCTATTTATTGTGAAAAATTCCTCAATCTCTATGTGAAGTGATTCTGTAACATTTGGGTCTTTTAGGAAGGCAAGCGGCATCCTCCATCTTCTAACAGGTGGTTTGATGTTCCGTAATGTTACTTCAAGGGAGATTGGGGAATGATCTGACAGGGTTTGGGGGTGAATTTCATAGCCATCCACCGCATTGGCAAGGTGAGTTAATATAAGCCAATAGTCGATTCGGGTTTCCGTGTCATGTTCTGAGGAATAAAACGAGTATTGCCTCTTCAGTGGGTGTAATGCCGTCCAAGCGTCTGTGAGGGATAACTGCACCAAAACTTGATGTAGAACAGTTGCCGTCCTGGTAAGCCCCCTGTGTTTATCAGAGGTTCGCTCTAGGGAGACGTTAAGTATGGTATTGAAATCTCCTCCCCATAGTATACAGGCATCGTCCACCAGGCCCATCTCATTTGTGACTGTTACATAGAAATCGGGGTCATCTATATTTGGCCCATACGTGTTAACGAGAACCATCTCTTCACCCGCACCCTTCCCCATACAATAACATATCGGCCCTGTGGATCTATTTTGCTTTTCACGTAGTTGAAACCCAGTGAGGGGTGTATTAACGTGAGAACCCCTGTTTTGTGTTGAGTATTCAGTGTGGTATCTCTGTTTCGCCATTGCTGAAGGAACCCAGTACTAACGTTGTGTAGTGCGTACATTTCTTGCAGCATAACAATATGCGGGTGGTGTCTAGTAATATACGCTCCAACCGGTCGGGATTTGGACTGGTTATTGAGCCCACGGACATTCGAATTAAGGAGTTTAAGCTTCAGTCCCTGGGGAAATGTATTGTTGTGTGCCATTTGTATATTATTAGATAATCTACACCTGTTACCATCTTTGGCAGTCTGATGTCGTATGCAGCAGCGTGACAACACATTTTAACCAAGTTAATTTCAACCACAAATGCTGTAAATAGCATCGACGGGGTTCCCAACCACCCTCCACATGATGAACCCCTTCAAACTTTTGGATGCTTCCTGAGGTGTGCATGTTGCGGCTTTGCGGCCGTCACCATCAGGAGTCCACGATCCTGTAGTCAATAAGATAGTGTGGAGCACACTATTATTGAACTTCTACAAAACATTTCAAAGGATATCAGGGTAGCCAGTGTTCTGTCTGCTGGGTCTCGCCTGTCATCTCCTGGTTGAGGTCACAGGTTCTGGTTACCCCCCCCGGCCTCGGGGAGGTAAAAGGATGTATGCTTCAACATATGCCATTGCCGCTGCAGGAGTCTCAAAAAAGTGTGCCCAGCCACCATGTTTTATTCTCATTTTAGCTGGGAAGATGAGTGCATAAGGGATTTGGCGGATGCGAAGCTGTCTCTTGACATTCTCATAAGATCTTCTCTGGGCTTGGGCGCTTGAGGCAAAGTCGGGGTACATGTGTATATTCTTTTCTTCATGGCGTAGTGTTCCTTTCTCCCTGGCCAGTTGAAGGATTGTGTCTCTGTCCCTGTAGTTAAGGAGACGTGCAATTATTGTACAGGGTGCTGCTCAAGGGCGTGGGACATGAGCCAGCGTACAGTGGGCTCCTTCCAGCAGGAAATGATCTGACAGTTGTTTCGTGCCAAATAGTGTCATGAAAAGGTTGTCCACGTGTCATTCCATTGGACCTTTGCAGAAAGTTTCTGAGACTCCAACTATTCAGACATTATTTCTTCGGGATCTTGATTCCAGGTTTTCGAATTTACCTTGCAGTTTAGACATTTCACCTCTGAGCTGTGCGATGTCTCGGTCGTGTCTAGAGACCGTGTCTTCGTTGGTACTTATGCGATTCTCTGCTTTGGTGAGGCGGGCACTCTCTTTATCTACTCTCGTTTTAAGGGTGCCTATAGGGGCCACTATGTCATCAAGTTTTCATTTACCGCCAAGAACCACTTTGCATTGTAGCCAGCAGCCTGTCATCTCTGTCGGTCTCGGATCTTGTGACATCGGGGTCAGGAGGAGTCGGTGTCATTGTCACCGAAATCTGGGGTTGGGAGTTTGTGAAGGAGTCCAACGGGCCCTTTTTCCTGGCACCAGCTCCTCTCGACATTTCCAGCTAGCAGGTTCCTGTTTGTTTCAGGTGTGGGGGGCGAGTAGAGTCCGCCCTGGAGGAAGGGTGGTGTAGATACGCAGTGCGCTGCCCCCAGCTGTCGCTGTATTTGTTCAAGGGTGGGAACAGAGCAAAAGGAGATGCTGACCCATGGGGTCCCTTCTCGGAAAAGTATTTGTGGTGGTGGCACTAGTGCCCCCTCGCACCGGCTGGCTGTTCAGTCACCAGTCCCTAAGGAGTTACTCTCTGGGTTGCTCGGGCCGTAAGGGTCATATGTGACTATGCATGGTCTCCTCCCACCGTCTGCCTCGTGTATCCATCTGAGTTTGCACCCGGGTGTGGGTTAGGGATCAGCGCCAATGCTTGTGATTTTGCAGTACCAAAAGTGTTCTGATTTTTGACTATGTAGGCGCAGGATGTTACCTTCGCTGTCAGTTCTGGATTCGTGGCCTTGTGGAGTTCTAGGTTAAATTTCTGCCACACAGAGTGGGGTGCCCTCATTGTTCGCTCTTTCTATGGCTTCATCTCTACAGAGGTGGGCTCTTTTGTCTGCATACATATATAGCAGGATCAGATATTATCCGTAGTGGTCAATGGGATTTAATGTGGCATGTGATACCCAATGCGCTGCAGTCGCCGTGTATCATCTTCCTCTGTGGGTTATGTTGTACAACCTTGGCCAGGGCGAAAGGGGGCTCAGTCAGTTCTAAAGTTTGGACCCTCAGCGCACCAAACGAAATTGATGTGCTCAAGGGCGCTCTGAAGTCGTGTGTCCCGGTCCAGCAGCCACTCTCCAATGGCCTCTGATTTACTTGGAACAAAAGATGGGGAAACACTTACTTTCCTTATGGCCGTACACCGATGTTACTTTTTGTCGCCTGGTCCATCACATAGACGTTGCTCGTGCCACAGATTAAATAGTCCACACATTCACAGTTATTCCCAACATCATGGATCAATCCCCTCAATAGTCTTCCTGAATGGCGGTACTGCAACCGTTAAACGGATCTTGCTTACCCGCCCTCTCTGCAGATGGATTGCTTCCTCCCACGTATTACAGCAACTTGTGTATCATGCTTCGTTGCCGCCAGTCTTGCTCCACTGAGATCGGGGGAGCGGGCCTCCAAGGCAACCCTCTGTGTGCGCTGTTAAGGCGTTTACTGCAAGTTCGTGTTCCCCCTCCATTTGTTCACTGCATGTCCATAGGTGAATACATCCCCGTCTGTGGCTCGCTCTTTTAGGCCCTCAGTTATGGCAGCCATGGGCAGGGGAATGGCTGGGGGCTTATCTGGTCAGAGCAGGGGCTGTAGCTGGCAGTGTTCCCTCTTCGATGCAGTGCCTCGTTCCCAGTACGGTGGACGGGCTGGTGCACTGGCGTTAGCCACATTCTATATCCAGGTAGTCAGGCTTGCGGCCCCTCCCATCCGGCCCTCAACAGTTCTCTCTTCAGCGCCCCACCTAGCGGGACAGCGAATGCCAGGCAATATATTAGTCAGCCCCATCCACTGGTCACTGTAATTAAGGCTCACTCCTGGTAGGTCAGGCGAGTAGACAGCAGCCCATGCAGGAGCCTGCACCTCCAAAACAGGGCGATGCTCCTCCCACTCTGCGGCCCAGTGCAGGTCGTCAACCAATGGTGTGGCGCAGTCCTCTGACAGTGCTACGAGCCGGCTCGTAGCGGGCGACTCCTCCTGCTTCCAATAAATGTTGCTGTAACCTCGCACACCCTTTGCAATTTTCCCTCGGAATTTCTCCCAGTGTTCCACTGATACTGAGACACCAGTGGCTCTGAGCTTTCCACATATAAGGTGGCTCCAACAATGATTCATTTATATAAGGATATGTGAGGGATCGGAGCTCCTGGATCAGGTGGCCATCTTCGTCACACGCAACAGCGCCCCCCCTGTAATGGTGATATATTTAACTTTGACACAGGATCTGGCACTTAGACATGCTGTGGAAATGTTTTAAATGTGGTTTTCTTTTCTCTCACAAAAAAGACACAGAGAGTGCTGCTGAAATTGCGAATATGTGTTTCGAAACTGTTGTGAAAATGCTCATTAAAAGAAAACTTTGCAACCACACAGCATTGTAAGTAACTGCCACTTGATGTGGAGTTGGAACAACCAAGAGTATGATTATTGAGTAGGTTAATGCAGGGTAAGTTGTAGGAACCCTGTTTATATGCATTTGTAAAAGAGTTGGAAATTAAAATTTTAAAATATATGCATACCTTTACTTTGTGTTGATGGGTGCAGATGTGGTCGATTCTGCAAATAGAAATCTTGGAGATTTTTACAGTAGTTTTTGATACAGGCGCTTGGGAGTAACTGGAGATATATACTCTGAGTGTTCAACAGTACATCTGAAGCACTGAACTGATATGACAGAGTTAGATGTAGAGTTTTTGGATGTGATTGGTGAATGGGTGTGTGGCTTCTTGAAAGTAGCCAATGAGTGCTACAAAAATTAAAGTGGAAAGGGAAGAAGGGCTGTCCTGTGTTACAGTGTCCACAGACAGCCTGGCAGTCTACGAACAGGGCATGTGATATCCAGGTCTTTTAAGGATGTCTGGCATGGAAAGGGGACTGTGGGGATTAGACAATGAGGTCTTCTGGTTGTGTTTTATAGGAAGAGAGGGTAAACATTATTTTCATTGCTGTGTGTAGGGAAGATGGATGTGGTTGTTCAGATGAAAAGGCTTACTGTGTGGATGGTGGGAGATTCTTGGATGGTGAATCTGAGAAGGTACACAGAAATGTGTGGCATTTCCTCTAACCTTGGATTGGAGGGAGTGGAGGCTTTTTGATATGGTGTGCCTGGGCAAAACTGGGAGACTTTATTTGCACCTTGAAAACATATGTCTCATTTCCAATGTTCAGATATCATTGTGGTGCATTGTGGAGGACATACTTTGGGGTACATCAGTGCAATAACTTTGCAGATTGCATTGAAAGATATGCTGACGGTGCTAATGGAACTGTTTCCATGTGGAAAGATAATCTTTTCAACCATACCCTCTAGGGCACTATGGAGTTGCACCAATGTGTTCTGTCCCCCAAAAGATGCAGGAAGGTGTCTTGTGAACAAAGGGGTGTGTTTATTTTTGCATGTTGTTGGGATGACATCCTTCCCAAATAAGAACATTCTGCTGGATGGTGGACATACTTTGTTCAGTGATGGCATCACTTTTACTGATTGCGGCAATGCAATCTTTCTTGACAATATTCAAAATGCAAAACGATGGAGAGTGCATGTGAGTAGTTGTAGGGGAATAAATCTGAAAAGGCCCCCAAATAAAATCAAAACAGAAAAAAGGTTCTTTTCAGAGCCACCACTAAAGAGTAAATAACTTACATTGTGTTTAATTTCTCTCTCCACCCCTTCATTTGGAGGAACTGTCCTCAGACACTGTGGTAGTCCGCGGACAGCATGTGCCACATCTGGGTCTTTTGAGGATTGCAGGCATGGAAATGGGACTGTGCAGCCCAGGGTATTAGCCAATAAGGCTAATTGGGTGTGGTATGCAAGGAGCGAGTTTGGCAGAAGGTGTGTTTGCTGAGAGGTGTGCAGATGGCTATGGGTATGGCTATGTCTTTCGGGAGGCTGAGTGGTGGATTTTGGGGGACTCATGGACCAATTGGTTGAAGGTGTATGCAGAGCAGTGTGGAGTGGCTGAAAATCTTGGATTTCATGATGCTCATGTGCAATGGTATGGAGTGCGCAGCATGAAGTGGATGAACTTGCTCCCATTTTGTGTCAATTTGGTCACACTGCAACATCCAGGCATAATCATTGTTCATTGTGGAGGGAACAGTTTAGGGCATGTCACTGGAATTGCACTGCAGTTTGGAATGATGGAGACATTTGGCAAATTGAAGGAAATGTTCCTGAATTCTAGACTGATTTTTTTCTTGCATTACTCAGAGAAAGATGTGAATGCGCTCGAGGTCATTTGGTCCGCAAATGGAGAAAGCGAGCCGAATGTCAACAAGGCTGTGTGTGCATTTTTGGGAGATGTTGGCATGACGTCTTTCCATAATGAAAATATTAAATTTGACAATATTTTCTGCAGAGATGGAGTACATTTCATCTTACCAATGCCGGCAATCAGCTTTTTCGGCAAAATATTCAAAATGCTCTGAATTACTTTTGGTAAATATAGCAATTTTCTAGTAGGTGAAAAAATGCATGGACCACGGCAAAAAGAAAATGCCTACTGTTTTCCAAGTTGAAAGAACAAGTTTGGTTTAGTAGAATGTTTGTAAGTTTACTTTAAAACTTGAAAAAACTCTTAAAAACAAAAAATACACACACACATATTTATTAAAACAAACACATACAATCAATTAGGAAAGAGGTGGGGAATCAGAATGGGAAACATATATGGGAGAATTGGGGTTTTCTATGCACTGTTCATGAGGAGAGGAAGGGATTGAGGTTTCACCATAGCGTCTTTCATTTACAGAATTTGATGGGGATGATTGGTTGGGACAGGGTGAATGGGCACAGGTACAAGTCAGGCAGTGATATCATATATTTTCCTTCACATGATTTTTAACAAATGTCATCAACTGTATAACATTATTATTTAGTTAATCCATTTTTGCAGATAAGTGTATCAGTTCATTTTGTGCCTTTGCAGTTAGGGGCTGTCTGCCGCCATCTTCAAGTTCATTTAATTGTAATTTGGGCTCACTTTCCTCATTCCCACTATGTACTGTTAAAAAGAAAACCATGTTTTAGTGACATCTCAACAAATAACATCACTTGTTCTGGTTTAAAAAATGTATTCTGTACCATTAGTGTTGTTTCCTTCACTCATTTCGTCATGGGGGAAATGTTCCTCCAGCTAGTCCAGTGTGCTTGCCATTTCTGTTTAAGATAAACAATACTGCTATTTCTTACAAGTTATGTGCACATAATAAATTATGATTGTACAGAAAGATATACAGTGCATTTACTATTCTTAAAAGGGTTTATTCTGGAATAACTACCAGCTGTTTCTCAGTGTGTAATCAAGGTTCCACTGAGGTGATACTGTTAGGTGTACAGTTAAGCTTTGTGCTTGGTGCATTCCATTATGCTGTGCACCCTATGAAAACATACTTCTGGTTTCTCAAGTACAGAATTGCTATACATATTTATTTTTCCACTGAATTTAATAGGTTTTTATCAGTGCAACTTAACCATAACAACTTTTTAACTAAGTTTTTTTCACAGAATTACGCGGCCCGCGGTAGCGGCCGTGTAGTTATGGTTAAGTTACTAAACCCATAGGAAGACCACTTTTTTGGCGGCTTATAACTTGGCTCCTCAGCAGGAATTCTCACCAAACTTTGCAAAAAAAATATACGGGTCTTTGGTGAGGTTTCGTGCAGGGTGGCAAAGTTATATAGGGGGGGTCCCAAAACATTTTTTTTCCATAGACTGAATGGGCAAAAACTGCGCACGGCTGCACCCCAAACGGCTGGACTGATTTTAACCAGATTTGCGGCAGGAGCGACGGCTTGGGTCCAAAAGCGTGCTTTTGTGTGTTTGGTGGAAATCTGACCAGTACTTTTGTTGCAAAGAACTGAAATGTACGTCTCAAAAAATTAGCGATATCTGGCTCCACTCCGCGGACCCATTTCCCTGTTCGCTCCACGGACAAAAGTCTCATTGGCTTGCAGTACGCAATGATGTCGGCGAACATTGGACGCGGCCGGTGGTTGGCTGGCGGGAAGCGTGCTGTGCGTCAAAGTTTTTGGGAAATGCCGCCATGGTGTATTGGAGGATCGTGTTGTGGTGTGTGTGTGCCAAGCCCCTAAGGCATTGTGTACATGGCTGGGGCTCGAGTACGTAACAGTGTGCCCACTAACATTAGTGATATCTGGAGCTGCTCTGCTGTCCCATTTCCCTGTTCAGTCTATGGTCACATTTCTCTGTTCCCTCTGCGGTCAAAAGTCTGATTGCACTGCAGTGAGCCGTGACGTGATGTGCATCATAAGTTTTGGATAACGCTTGCATGTTGTATCAGAGGACAATGTGGCAGAGAAAGGGCCTGGAAAACATACTTTATGGGAGCTGGTGGTGGGAAGAAGGGATGGAAAGTGTGGGGGAGTGAGAAGTGGTTCATCGGATATATCTCATTAGATGAAGACGGTTGTGTGCCAGAGGTATCCGTGCGTACTACGCCAATTAGTGGGTACCTCAACAGGCAACAACCTTGTGTGGTGATTGTAGGCAGCCTTCCTTAGGGCATGACAGCTCCAATGGAAACCTCGTTGTATGATGAGTGGTGGTAGGCTAAATTATAGAAGGGGATTGCATTCCACATAACATGAACATTTAAACATAGCGTGTATACTATGGTGTGTTGTGTGTGGTACGTCTGTAGCCCATTTGATGCATGGCTGGAGTCCTTGCACGGAAAAGTATGTCCACTGGTTGAAAAGTATGTCCAGTGGGTGCAAGTAGATTTGACATTGTTACTTTTTGTGTGTGGTTTGGCTGCATTGCATACATTGTTGGTTCCATGGATGTGCTTGGGTAGTCTGCATTATGCAGATTACTAAGTGTTGTACTGCATTGCATAGATTGTTTGTTCCGTGGGTGTGGTGATTGTTAGAACATCCTATGGTTGTTGGTGCATGGCTGGAGATGCTGTAGTGAGCATTCCTGCAGCCTGTCCACTGGGTACAGTGCTGGAATACTGTCTGTATAGAAGAGGGTAAGATTGAACTGGATGTTATATGTGCTTGGGTAGTCTGCACAGCGCAGATTAGTAAGTGTTGTACTGCACTACGCAGTATTGCTTGTATGCAGTTACTAGAGTGTTGGGAGCAGGACCAATGTTGTGAAGATTTTGTGGTTTGGTTGGCAGTAATACAATGCAATGTGAATGGAAGCGGGTAGGGGTGCCAAACACTGTGGTATGTTTGTGAATTATGGTAACAGGAACATGTTTGGGTGCTTTGCTGTGTTATGATGCGGCGATTGGGTAGAAGTGGCGCTGCCTATGTTGTCTTTGTGAATTCTGGCACCTGGCTACATGTTCGCCTGAATGGCTTTGTTATGTTGTGGTGGGTGTGGGCAAGACCTGGACTGTTGGGTGCATTGTCAAAGGCCGTAGGCTGTAGGCCATGCACCCGAGAGCATAGGCCTTCACCATAGCCACCACAACGTAATGCAGGCATGTAGTTGTAAATCTGCATGTATTTGAAGTTGGTGACCTTTACACAATGGTTGTGGAGGACATTGTAGACTTGGTAGAACAGCAGAAGTGAGCTGCTATGCGTACATTAGCATATGGTGTAGATCACCCTTGCTTTAGGAAGTGCTTTAAGATATTGCGCCATGAAAGGAAGTACTCAGCATCACACATGTAAAATATGGACAATGTACACAACCACCTATGTACCGTTCACCACACCCCTTTATAAGACCCTTCCTATGTTACGCTGGATGCATGGCAGGAGCACTTGCACCAAAAAATATGTCCACTGTTTGAAAAGTATGTCCACTGGTTGCAAGTAGGTTTGACAATGTTGATTTGTGTGTGTGGTTTGGCTGCATTGCATACATTGTTGATTCCATGGGTGTGGTGATTGTTAGAGCATCTTACAGTTGTCGGTGCATGGTTGGATATGCTGCAGTGAGCAGTCCTGCAGCATGTCCACTGGGTGCAGTGTTGGAATACTGTCCAAATAGAAGACAGTATGTTATATGTTCTTGGGCAGTCTGGATGTTATATGTTCTTGGGCAGTCTGCATTGCACAGATTAGTAAGTGTTGTACTGTACTGTGTAGTATTGCTTGTATGCAGTTGCTCGAGTGTTGGGAGCAGGACCAATGTTGTGAAGATTTTGTGGTTTGGTTGGCAGTAATACAATGCAATGTAAATGGAAGTGGGTAGGGGTGCCAAACACTGTGGTATGTTTGTGAATTATGGTAACAGGAACATGTTTCGATCCATCGCTGTATTTTGGTGCGGTGGTTGGGTAGAAGTGCTGGTGCCTATGTTGTCTTTGTGAATTCTGGTACCTGGCTACATGTTCGCCTGCGTGGCTCTGTTATTTTGTGATGAGTGTGGCCAAGGCCTAGACTGTTGGGTGTATGGCCAAAGGCCGTAGGTTGTAGGCCATGCACCCAAGAGCATAGGCCTTCACCACAGCCACCACAACATAATGCAGGCATACAGTTGTAACTCTGCATGTATTTGAAGTTGGTGACCTTTACACAATGGATTTGGAGGACATTGTAGACTTGCTAGAACAGCAGAGGTGAGCTGCTATGTGTACAGTAGCATGCGGTGTAGATCATTGCACATGTTGCATATTAGGGAGCCACATGTGACCATTTGCGTTTGCTATGGTTTGGCCATTTTAACACCCTTGCTTTAGGAAGTGCTTTAAGATATTGCGCCATGGAAGGAAGTACTCAGCATCACACATGTAAAATATGGACCATGTAAACAGCCACGTACATACCATTCACCACATCCAACACAACATCATGCAGCCATGCATGCAAATATGTGGCCAGGGTGAAAGTTGGCAGGTTCAATTGCAGATGGGGAGTGCACTGCAGATGACATGAGCATTTAACCATAGGGTGTACTATGGAGTGTTGTGTTTGGTGAGGGCCTAGCACCTTGGATGCATGGTTGAAGGCCTTCCACAGACAACTATGTGGGCTGCTTTCAAGTAGCTTTGACATTGTTGCATTCTGTGTGTGGTTTGTGAGCATTGCATACATTGTTGATTCCATGCGTGTGGTGATTGTTAGCACATCCTACAGTTTTTTGTCCATGCCTGGAGCTAATTGAGTGAACACTCCTGCAGTGTGTCCCCTGGGTGCTGTGTTAGAAGTGGATAGAGGTGAACTGGATATTGTATCTACTTGGGTAGTGTCCATAGCACAGATTACTGACTACTGTACTGCACTTTGAAGTATTCATTGTATGCACTTAATAGAGTGGTGGGAGCAGGGCCAATGTAGAGAACAGTTTGTGGTTCGGTTGTCAGTAGCATCATAGTATGTGAAAGAAAGTGGGTAGGGGTGCCGAAAACTGTGCTGTGTTGGTAGATTCTGCTAACTGTTACATGTTTCCATGCATAGTTGTAATACAGTGTGGAGTTTGGGTAAGAGTGCTGGTGGCTGTGGTACATTTGTAGATTGTGGTACCTGGTGACATGTTTGCATGCATGGCTACATTACGTTGCAGTGGGTGTGGGCAAGGCCTATACTCTTGGGTGCATGGCCAAAGGCAGTAGGCTTTACACAGCCACCCACATACCGTTCAACACACTGAATGCAACGTTATGCAGCCATGCATGCAAACATGTGGCCAAGGTGAAAGGTGGCAGGCTCAATTGCAGATGGGGAGTGCATTGCACATGACATGAGCATTTGAACATAAGATGTACTATGGCATGTTGTGTGTGGTGAGGGCCTAGCACCTTGGATGCATGGCCGGACTGGAAAAGTAAGAAGCATTGTCCCTGCTTTACTGGGGGGCGGCTCTAACTGTAGCTGGGAAAGCGTACATGCCACATCCTGCCCTTTTAAGCATGGTTTGCATGGAAATGGAATTGTGGGGATTAGCCAATCAGATGTCAATGGTGTGCCTCACAGGAAGGGCAGGTACTATGTTTCCCCACTAGTCTGTGTAGTGAGGGTGGCAGAGATGGAAAGATGCAGAGTGCTAATCGTGGGTGATACCTCTGTGCAAGATCTGTATAGGTATGCCGCGCAAAGAGGCATGGCTGCACATTTTGCATTGGAAGGAGTGGAGGCTTTCTGGGGCACTGTCTATGAGGGCAGTTTTGGTGGTATGGTTGACCTTTGCAGATGTGTGGCCTCTGTCGGTACTGTCGATGTTGTTGTGCTGCATTATGGAGCTCTACATTTGGGGTACATGTCGTATGGATGTTTGCTCCGTCGCCTAAAGAAGTTGATCGAAGAAGTGGTTTTCTCAAGCATATCACCAAGAGGAGCATGGGACCATGCCGGTGTAATTTATCCCCAGCAAGAGGTTGGAATGTGTTTTATAAACAGAAGCATGTGTCAATTTATGTGGACTGCTGGGATGTTCTCCACAGACTGGGACATCATTAAAGAGCACAATTTGCACTGGTTCCATGCAAAAGGCATTTTTTGACCGTCATTGGCAATGCTGTTTTGTTTTACACTGTGCAAAAAGCGTTGAAAAGAATCCTGTAACAATGTAAGGAGGCAAACAATACAGAAACTCTGACAAAGAGAAAAAACAAAAAAGGTTCTGTGTAAGCTCGTAAAGAACAAATCTCTTTTCAGAGCCATCACTAAAGACGAAATCCCCTACCCTGGTTGAAATGTGTTCCCCCACTCGTGGCAATGTGCATGAATCTGGATTCACAAGTCTTGGATAATTTCACAGACCTTTCTATAGGAGGTGTTTGCAAATGACCCGAGACTTGCACTCTGAATGTTTAATGGTACATATGGAGTCTCGTACATAAATGATAGTGTTAGATGCAAAGGTTGTGCATGTGATTGGGGGAAGTGTGTGTGACTGTTTAACAGTACCCAATGGGGGAGTGTTGGAATAAAAATAGTGCAAAGGGAAGAAGGACTGCTCCAGCTTTACTTGGGCACAGCCCTCGCGATAGTTGGTAAGTGCACGTGCAACATCCTGCCCTTCTTAGCATGCTGGCCATGGGAATGGGACTGTGGGAATTGTCCAATCAGGTGCTCAGGTCGTACGTCACAGGAAAGGGTGCCAATATCTTTTTTAATTACTCTGTGTAGTGAGGGTGGCAGAGATGGAGAGACACACAGTGTTCATCGTGGGTGATGCCTTTGTGGAAGATCTGCACACTGTTGCCGTGGAAAGAGGCGTTCATGGCAATTTCAATTTGGAGGGAGTGGAGGCTTTGTGGTGTGGTGTTGATGTGTGCAGTTTCGGCTTTCTGCTTGCACGTTGCTGAGATGTGGCCACTTTCGCTACTGTACATGTTGCGGTGGTGCAGTATGAGCTTTGCATTTGGGTTTTATACCTTGTTCACGTGTGTTCTGGCAACTTCAAAAGGTGATGAAAGCAGTGAAGTGCATTTCTACCACTGCAAAGGGGCTTTTCTCATACATACCACTAAGTATAGTATGGGACTGTTCCAATGAATGTTGTCGCCAGCCAGAGGTCGGAAGGTGTCTTATCAACAGAAGCATGTGTGATTTTTTGAGTCGTGCTGGGATGTTCTCCTGTGAGAATGATAGAATGGCATCAATAGTCCTCGACATGTGCACCGTTTCAATGCAAATGGCGTTTCTTTGTCCACCAGTGGCAATGCTACTTTGTTTTTTTTTGTTTTTTGATTTGTGTTTCTTTTTGAAAACCTTTACAAAATAAGCACTGAAAAAATAAAGATAAACATAAAGATAAAAAGAAGATTCCAGTCGTATCACTAAAACAATTTGTATCAATAAGACAGTTCTACTGACCTATACATCAACATCAAGGCAAAACAAAACTGTAGACAACTTTTCCATAAACACTTTTGGAGACCTTAATCAAACCGTAAGCTATTTTTGATTGTTAAGGGACCTGTCTTTCCAGTGGTTACTTGCAATCGTGATTTGAGGTCCTTTGCCATGGAGCTCAAAAGGCCTAATATACAAATCCAAAGTGTTTCAGCAGTTCAACCTCAGAGAATGTCAAGAGAGTCTCCTGACTGGAGATTATTCAGTTCCAGAAAAAAAAGCCCTTTATCGTTCCTTACGTATTTCCTTAGTAGCACGTATCTCAGGTTCCAGGTGCCCTCGCATTCCAAAAAACAGGTTCCTCAGAGACTGGTTTGAACGGTTGTCACACACTTTACAAAGTTTCTTTGAATCGTCCTCTTGTCTTCTCTGTACCATGACTTCTCCAACTGGTAAATGATTTAGCCTTACCCTGAGAAAGTTATTTCTCGTCTGCTTATCAGGGAATTTTATCAGGCATTGCGCAAGGAACCCCAACTTTTTGTCCACAGATTGGAAAGCATTTTGTATATTCGCATTTCTAAACTTTGCAATTGTTTTGATCCAATTGCCTCTTTCACCAACGGCTTTTACTTTCTGGGGTATGTTAATCAAAGTCTCGATGTTGGGGTCGTATTCTTCCAGAAATGCTTTAACTTTTTTTCCAGGTTGAGCAAATGTTCAGATCTTGAGCATTCCAGATGAATTTTAACGTTTCCGTCCAATGAGTTACAGTCTGCTGTTATCATCTGGCGGTAAAGTGATGCCAACTTCCGCTTCCCAAAAAGTCTAGGGAGTTCAGGCCCAGTTCAAATCTCAAATTCCAGGATGGTGTGCTAGGTGGCAGACATAAAACTGTCTTCCAGACGAGTGATTCCCATTTGTTCCAGTTTGTATTCCAGAGTAATCGCTTGGCCTCTAAGCTATAAAGAATAATGGGAACTACCTTTGCTCTAAAATATCTAATTAGGGGAAGAAATGAGAACCTGCAGTATTTGTTGTAGATCTTCTTCATCTGGGGAATAAGTTGAAGGATTTCGCCTCCACATCTGTCTCCACCTTGTGGGATGCCGGAGAGGCATATAGTCTGTAGCCCAAGTACATCAGATCTTCTACTCTTAGAATTTTGTCGGTTCCTAGGACCCAGTTGGAGAATAAGGTATTTTCTTGGCTGTGTTTGAAGATCATGATTTTTGATACTTTGTTTTACAATGTACAGGCTACATTGAAGACGTTATTGTAATAATGTGAGGAGGACTACTAAACAAAAAACCCTACAAACACAGAAAAAAAGATATTTCTTTGCAAGCACCTTAAAAGAAACATTGAAGACAATCCTGCAACAATGTAAGGAGGCAAATAAAACAGAAACAGAAACTCAGATAAAGAGCAAACACAAAAAAGGTTCTATGTAAGCACGTCACAAAAAAACAAAAAAAGGCTCTTTTCAGAGCCACCACTACAAACGAAATACCCTACCCGGGTACAAATGTATGCACCCATTCCGGCACACAGTCCATAAAGTTTGCGGACATCCCGTCAGTTCCAGGATTGCATGTGTCACATCCGGGGCTTTTGCAGATGGCAGGCATAGAAATGGGACTGTGGATGGTAAGGGATTGCTCAATAAGGTTTCTGGGTGTGGTTTCAATACACAGACTGTGGTACATTGTGTATTTGTAGAGGGAAATGCAGAAGGTACGGTTATGGCTGTGTGCTTCACAAGCCAGAGTGTACGGTTTTTGGGGGAGTTCTGAATACATTGAAAGTGAATGCAAAACACTGTGCAGTGGCTGCTAATTTTGGATTCTATCATGTGGATGTGAACTCGTATGGAGTACCTGCACTGAAGTGGTTGATTTTGGTTCGTCTTTGTCCCACTTTGGTGACGCAAGATCATGCAGACATTCTTATTCTACATTGTGGAGGTAAAGGTTTACAACATGTTACCGGAATTTCGGTGCCATTTGCGATGAAGGAGGCGCTTGCCCAGATCATGCGTATGTTTCTGAACACCTCCATACATTTTTATCGCATTATGTAGACACAGATGTGGCTGTGTTATTTGTTATTTGTCCGGAAAATGGAGAAAGCGAGGTACATTGTGAAGAAGACTGTCTGTGCCTTTTTATGACAAAATGGAAACATAACGTTTCACAGCACGAACATTCTTTCCCACAAATGGCGTCCTTCTTACTGATCCTGCCATTCTGATTTTTGTACGATGTATCTTGGAAGTACAGCAAGCATTTTTGTACTAGGTGTTGTGCATTTGAATGCTTCTAAATGCAAAGGAACACAAAACACTTTTTTTTTTACAGCCAACCCTTTCTACCTGATTCGACTGCAATGTTTTCCACAGAGGCATGCCTCCCATTATTTACTGCACAATCTTTGGAGCGTATACGCTGCGCGGGAGCCTACATCCGTTCATTGGCAATTCAATTTTTCAACTCTGAACAGTGTTTTAAAAAAAACTTTTTCCCTTTTTCCATCGGTTTGTATTTATGTTCCTCTTCTTAACCCACAACACAGAAGGGAAGGGCCGGTACGGAAGGGGCACCACCTACAGAGATAAGATAGGGGACTTGAAGAGAGAGGAACACGTTGGCTGGCCCTCACTTAAGTAGACAGCAGTATTACGCTTACCTGGTCTCTGTGGAGGTGTTGGGGCACAGTTGCAGCCCTCCCTAGAATTAGATCACCCTCTTTTGGTTTCGTCCCCTGCAAATCAGCTGTGGGCGGCGACAATCGGTGTCACTGCTCCTGGTAAGTTTGAATGATGAGCTCTCCATCCTGCTACTTCTGGCAGGGGCGCTTGTTAATGGAATCGAGTTCCTTCACTGATGCCAGAGTATCAGTCCAGTCCAGCTGCGACTAAGCTCCTCTTTCTGCTTTCTCTCAATGCCTCTTGTCTTTTCCCCTTTTTCTGCTTTCTCTCAATGTCTCTTGTCTTTTCCCTTCTATCTGCTTTCTCTCGATGTCCAGATGTTTTTGCTCTCAGCGTTGTTGTTTTCCCCTGAATAACGTTCCTCCATGTTTTCTCCCAATAGATGGAAATGCGGCCTAACTACGGTGGTGGAGACGCAGAACACGGCTGAGCGAAAGATGGAGGTGACTGCAATCTCCGGCAGCAGGTGAGTGATGGCTTTAGGAAGGTGATGCACCTTTAACAAATGTCTGTTATGTGTCTAACCTTGTCTTTTGTCTTTCATTTGCAGGTGCTGCAAGTTTTGATGAAGCACGTCATGCCGCGGTGCCCAGATGATGCTGTCTGCATTCCGAAATGTGTACAGGTGAGCCGCGTTGGCAGGAAGAAGATGACTGCGCTCCAAGATGTTTGCAGGTGAGCTGCGGTGCAAGGAAGAAGATGTCTGCGCTCCAAGATGTTTGCAGGTGAGCCGTGGTGCCAGGAATAAGATGACTGTGCTCTGAGATGTTTGCAGGTGAGCTATAGTACCAGAAAGAAGCGTTCAGGTGACAGTAGGATCCTCTGGATGGTGAGTATGAATGTAGATGGCAGGATCTCTTCAGGTAAGTTGAATCTCAGGCGACGATGAGCTTTACGATGCACAGAGGTGCAGAATAACGCGAAGCGTGTGCCTTGGGGATGGGCTGGCTTTTATAGCTGAGCTCTTAAGGCCACGCCCCCTGGCACAGTCCTGCATGCCACACCCTGCCACTCCTAGAAGTTGTATGTGCAGATGCAGATGGAGACCACACCCGGACTAGTTACACTCAAATGAGAGTTCTTGAGAGTATTCTTGCTCATAATAAAAGAGTTCCTGTTCCATTCTAAGCACTTCTGCCCATAATGAAAGTGTCTTGTTGAAGTTTTTCCATGAGCCTGGTGCATGCCCCCATGTATAAACATCCCAAAGGGACGTGCGTGACACATGCTGCTCCCTGTACCCTCCACTTGATGGTGCCCCACCTGTGATCCTGGGCAAATGGCCATGATAGGCAGTCATTGTCATGCTCCGGGACTGACCTGGGACTGACCCTTCCCAAGCAGAGAAGCGCATCACAGTTCGTGCACAATACAATGCCCTTTGCCAGGTAGGGGGCCGCAGCGCAAGATATGGTCTGCAAGGATTTTTACGGGATCTGCTGCCCTACAGGAGTGCCCCTGTTGTTGGCAGGAGCAGACGTGGAGAATGTTGTAGAGGAAAGTAACCTACTGCATTGTTGGAAGGGCAGAACCCTGCCCACTGGTGCTTTGTGTTTCGATTTCAGGTGTCGTCACATGGAGTACGGACACTTCATGGTACGGCATTAGCCGTAGGACCAGCATTCACGGAGATGAGTGAATTCTGCAATACAAGAATGTTTTCAACAAGGAGAAACACAGCTTCATTTCGTGGAGCAAGAACATAATTATTCAGCCAGCCCCATGCGGCCACATTACTTTTTAAACCACCACTAATATTCTTTGCGATCTGAGGAATCTGCTGTTCACCGAGTTGTCTTTAAATTTACTTATATGTGAGTAACTAAGCAGCTTTGCCATTTTGCAGACTCACTAGAGACTGTCACACCTGCAGTTAAATCTTTTCTCTAGCTGTACGACCCGCAGGCGAACCCTTGACACTTTCCGTCACGGTTCTCAGTGCAGAGATGGTGAGTCTGTTTCACGGGTCATGGAAAGGCAAGCAGCTCATCAATCAAATTAATGGGACATTTAACATGCCCACCGTACACTGGAGGATGGTGTTCCTTGTTTCCACTGTGAACCAGGCCGACTGCAGCCATCAATTGGTAGTTTTGCACAGCAAAATACGTAGGCGGTATGACTGTTTGAAATGCGGTAGCCTACCATATGAATCCGTAGGGTTGCCGACAGGGGCTGTGTTACCAGCACACAAAGGATGCCCTACGCATGCGCATAGCTATGGAACAGACAGATGTCCACTCCCACAACTAATTAAAAGTGCATGAGAAGATGCGGCCATGCGGCTAGTACTGGAGTCCTACGGATACTGCATTGTGATTGCACATATGCCGGCCAGGTGCAGTCTGCCTAGGAAACCTCCATATTGCTTACCTGCAGCCATCTCGGACAGTACTGTGTGCCACACACTCACCATGCAATGTCAACACAAAAAGAAAAAACACTCATACACTCACCAACACTTAACATTACACCTTTAATTTCTATAACATACATAGACACTATTAGGAAAGGGAAGGGATAGCACAAATGGATACATAGACAGGGCAATTTGGGCTTCAAACAAGTTCGTCATGAGGGCAGCCAAGGATTCTGTGAAAAAAACGTTGTTAAAGCCTGCTATGGTAAAGTTGCATTCCTAAAAACCTATCATATTCAGTGAAAAAACGTTGTTAAATGGACGTTATGGTTAAGTTGCACTACTAAAGACCTAGCACCTTTACAGAAAAAACTATGGTAAGGAACGTTATGGTTAAAGTGCCCTACTAAAAACCTATGAAATTCACTAACAAAAAACATTCTTAAAGGGACGTTATGGTTAAGTTGCGCTACTTAACACATATCACCTTACCTGAAAAAACTGTGATGAAGGAACGTTATGGTTAAAGTGCCCTACTAAAAACCTATGAATTTCACCGACATAGTTTCTAGGTTTTACCTGTAACCATAATATGGATAGGTTATTAGTGCAAAGTAACTACAATACTCCTTTGAAATAGTTGTTGCATTGAATTTGGTGGGTTTCTTAGGGTAACTTAACCATAATGTCCCTTTAACAGTGCTTTTTGTCAGTGAATAGATATATATACTGCGGTAGCTGCCCGGTAGTTATGGTTAAGTTGCTCAACCCACCGGAAGAGCACTTTTTGGGTGACTTATAAATTTGCCCCCCGGACAAATCTTCACCCAGCTTTGCAAAAAATAGTATATGGCCTGCTCGGATTGATTGTGCAAAGTCTGGTGATGATTTGTCCGGGGGGACAAAGTTATAGAGGGGTCCCAAATGTGTTCTTTCCCCATAGACGCAATGGAAAAGATGTTTTGCTCATGTCTACAGCCCGAACCGCTGGACGGATTTTCATCAAATTTGTGGCAGGAGTGGTGGCTTGGTCCTGAAAGCGTGCTTTTGTAAATTTGGTGTAAATCCATCCAGTAGTTAATTTAAAAACTGCTAAAAAGTAGGTACAAAGAAATTAGTGATATCTGGGTCCGGTCCACAGACTCATTTCCCTGTTCAGTCTGTGGACAGGCATCTGATTGGTCCAGAAGCCGTCATGATGTCCGCAGACTTCGATGTCTGCAGACTTCGGACCCACCTGCTGATTGGATGGTGAAAAACGTGAGCTGCGTCAGGTATTTTGAAACAGCCGCCATGTTGGATTCACAGAGAGCCGCCGTTGTCTGCCGTTGTCCGCAGACATTGCGGTAAAAACATATTAAAAAACACAAAATTGCACTTGTCAAACTAATGAAACAATCTCTGGGGAGGTGAAGAGTGATGAGGATGGGATATGGCCATAAAAAGCCCAAAAAAGGTAGTTTTTCATCTCCGAAGTCAGCAATGTTCAGGAACAGTCCTTTGATGTTCGCGAACATCTCAGATGTTCGGGGACATCCGTGCCTATTTCTGAATTACAGGGTTGGTGAAAAGCAGTTTTTGGATGACGTATAACTTTGGTGCCACTTTATGAAACTGCATGAAATCTTGCAAAGCATTCTACACCTGATGCTAAATGGTTCTACATGGGACCCCCACCATTACCAGTGACCATACCCCGCATGCAGCCCACACCACATGGCCCCCCATCACCTGTGACCATACCCCATAGGCAGCCCACACCACATGGGACCCCCATCACCCGTGAACATACTCCACAGGCAGCCCACACCACATGGTCCCCCCATCACCCGTGACCATACTCCACAGGCACCCCACACTACATGGGGCCCCCATCACCCATGAACATACCCCACAGGCAGCCCACACCACATGGGACCCCCACCATCACCCGTGACCATACCCCGCAGGCAGCCCACACCACATGGTTCCCACATCACCCTTGACCATACCCAACAGGCAGCCCACACCAAATGGGACCCCCACCTTCACTGTGACCAAACCCCGCAGGCAGCCCACACCACATGGAACCCCCACCATCACCCGTGATGTTGTCCCCCCACCTGTGATGGCAACCTGCAGGCAGTCCCCGCCTCATGTTGTTCCCCCACCTGTGATGGCAACCTGCAGGCAGGCCCCGTCTCATGTTGTCCCCCCACCTGTGATGGCAACCTGCAGGTAGGCCCCTCCTCATGTTGTTCCCCCACCTGTGACCGCAACCTGCAGGCAGGCCCCATCTCATGTCCGCACTCCCAGCCCCAACACACTGTGGACCGATAGACATAAATGCAGCAGATGTGAAATTAAATGCCACCACACGCTGCACACTCAAAGTGCACCTTAACACACATGCATTGGTCATGCACACCACAACATGCCATTTGAAGTCAAACATGACACATGAATGCATGTGTGCACACACATGAGCAACATAGGCCAGCATCATGAACATAAAACAGAGTAAGAGTGAATTTTGACCGCAATCATCGAGACCAGACACCACTTTGATTTTCATTCAAAATATATATTGTAAAAACAGTATTGAAGTCATACTCTATAAAACAAATAAATGAAATCAGCATCAAATTATCCAATAAATAAAATATCATCAAAAAGAAAAAAAATTGTAAGTCAAACAAATTAGGATGAAAGTAAAGATGTTGTCCATGTCCATAAAGCAGTTCAAAATGAAAACACAAATGAAAAGAAAACCATTACTCCATGGTGAACTGAAGATGATCATTTGAAAAGAGAACTATGTACAAAAAACAAGGGTCCATTGTCCCAAACCATGTCCAAAAATGATGAATAAAAACAATAAGGAACTATATACAAAACGTGGAGTAACGTCCAAAAACTCCAAAGAAAGAAAAAACAAAAGGAAACTTACACCTAAGGAGCTATGTACAATAGCAGCGGCCTAATCCTTTGACTCACCATTTTCCCCCAAGGTTTCGGCCAGGGCATCATCGAACTCTGTGCCAATTTCCAATAGGCGGACCTGTGCTCTCCCCTCGAGGGCTTGCAGGGTCTCCAATGTGCTCCTCTCAAACTCCCTGCAAGACTCCTTAAGTAACTGGGCACGCCTCTGTGCCCAACGCAGGGTAGTCTCCGCCCTGGCCATGGCGAGTCGTACCCTCCATTCCCGCTGCCGCTCTGCTCCAATCTGCTGGCCAAATCGCTCCAACACGGAAGACATCCTCGTTGCGGTACCGTAATTAGCTCCCTGGTCCCTTTGCGGGTTGGTTTTTAACGCCTGCAAAAAGCAGGCATTAAAGTCTCCAACCCGCAAAGGGACCTCGTAGTAAGGCGGTAAGGGTTAACGGTCACCGGTACCATTAACGGTGACCGTTAACCCTTAACGCCGTCCGTGTAATGAGGCCCAAAATATGGTCAGAATTGCTGAAATTACTATAATTCTTATAGGAGCCGCTTTGGATAGTTGCACACAAACACAAACAGTCATTTAATACCAAGAAACCATTTGAAATCTTAAAATTCAAGTTGGAAGCAATCAAAAGCTGTTTTACACGTGTCAGAATTTCCCAAAACGAAATTTGCGGCAAACTTTTCACTGCGCGATAATCGCGATAATGGAAGAACCATATGGATTTGGGATGCGTTTTTAGATGCGATTTAAAGCTATGAATGTTAGCTACAAGCTGGAATTTTGATTCTAGTACAAAAACTGAGGAAGTTATGGATGTTTTAGTGGAGGTCGTTTTCAATTAAAAAATAATCCTAACAACACAGGTTCTGAAGACAAGAAAGGATGGGTTTAAGATAGAGATTAACTAAGCAAGGTACATATGCTAGTGACACAGTTCTTGCTATAGATACTCACTATATATGTTTTTAAATGGAACCGTCAGGATTCTGGTCCGTCAAGATTCTGATCAGGGAATTGGATCTGGTTCTAAGACAGATGCCTTGGCACATCGGATTGGGTCCACAATCAGCAAGGCGCTCTGGTCACAGCACGCCACAGGACTGGACTGGATCTGCAATGGCTCTGGTCACAGCACAGCACAGGACTGGGTTGGATCGGCCCTTTTTGGTTCTGATGATAATTCTTTAAGTAGGCAAACAGTACAACGCAGCCCGGCTGTATTTTGATGCTTCCCCTTAGGTTTGTGGGGTCCTAGTTCTGAAATTTGAGGCCTAGCTGAAAATGGTTCAGCCATACAATGGATTTCTGCTTTGCCAAGTTTCTGGAGTCTGGAGCAAGGAAGATGTAAAGTTCATTAGAAGGGTGCTCCGCCAGCATCGCGATAGTGAGTGAATATGTCTGTCTTTTTGAGTGGTGAGCTGTCTCTATTTATGCTATGATAAAGGGGTGTGTGGGCTGGTTTATCCTAAGATCGCCCCTTTGACAGTTGATTGGGTTAGAGTCTCCTCTCTGCCTTGATAGGAGGAGAAACAGGGTGTCACCTTTATGGTGTGATTTTATGAGGCTGAGGATCCACCCCTTGCCCCTTGAACACAAAGTCTACTTTTGGCACCATACATATTTACACATGTGCAACCTCTATAAGATTCACATATACAGATTACATATTTTATATAGCAGTTATCCCTCAAAACCCCGTAGTTGTGGGATCTTGTCTCTTCTTTTCACAGAATTTTGCCCTTTTCATCAGGAACACAAAGTCCAATTTATAAGCACATTTCTACCAGTGTGCGCGTTTAACATGGGCATAAGTGTATAAAGTTTCAGACTTCTAGCAAAAATTCATTTTGTGTAAAATCACATTTTCTGCCATTTCTTTTCGGAACATGTCACACGATATTGCCGCCTCTTGAAACGTGCAGCCAAAAATTAGATTCACAAATCTGTTACTGCTATATTTTACTGGAAAATTATAAGTCTTTTAAAAAGTGTTCTTTGTGAAGATTCAGCCACAGATGGTTGTTTGTCTCTACCTCCTTCTGTCTCCCTGCAGTTCAGAAGCAGCCTCCTCCCTGTTTGCTCTTGGAAGAGGCCATTTACGACTGTCCTCACACCCCACCTTTCCTTAGGGGCAGCTGTTCATTGTTCCCTTTTGCCTCTGTAGACCAAGTTCTTTCCAAACACTATAATTATCACTTTGGTGTAGTTTCCTGGTGGGGGGAAAGGCCATCCTTCTGTGGAGAAACCTGATATTCTAGTTTGGTAGCTGTTAGCCAGGCTTGATTTAATTGTTAATTCTGTTGCATTTTTCCTTAGCTTAAAACAAACTTGTGATTTCAAAATAGCAGCTAGAATACTTATTCAAGATTTTAAACCATGGGATCAAAACAATTACATAGGGTACTCTCAGTAACAGGCCTCTTAGATTGCAAACATTTGATTTCAGTTTATATACATGTTTAAAGTTTAATCAGGCTGGCTCCTGACAGCTGTCTTTCAGGTGCCCCCGGGCACTGCACCCAGATATTTGACAGATCCACAGTCAGGCCACTTTTGCTGTGAAATGTTCTTTATGCTCTCAACTTTTCAGGACCTTGCAAGTTCACAATGATTTCTGAAACCAAGTGAATTGTAGCACCCAGCAAGAATTTTGGGTGTTTGAGGGTGTTTTGCACCAGCATTCTGCAGTTTCAGTAACAAAGAAAAAAGGATTTAAAGCAAGATTTTGGGGTTTCATTTAGCAACACTGCTTTTTCCTTCTGTACTCCATTTTAACTTGTTGTGGAGCCCAGTGACATATTCCAGGATGAGATCTCTGTTCCACCACTGACAACATTCGTGGCAGATTGGGCAGCCATATTTTTGTGCATTGCAAAGCGCCATTTTCAGCGGTTTTCGCACGCACAACGGTTTTGCAGTCATTTTTAATGTTTCTGGCACCATCATAACACAGTGCTGCAGCATAGCAGAGCAGAAAGTGGGTTAAAACTTCCCACAAAGGTAAGTACAGCGCTGTGCGGCTGTTTAATATTGAAAGCGAACCTGAATATGTCTCTTTTTCCTTTGCAGATGTTGCTGTTGTGCTCCTGATGGAAGCGCGGCGTAGCGCGATGGAATTCAGGTAAGACTGATGGAATTTGATGTTTTGGAAGTGCACGCATTCTAATATTGTTTTTTCTTTTCTCGTTATTGCAGGTCTCGATGTTCGAGCAGCAGCTGTGGTGGCGGTTCGCCGGAAGTCCTTAAGCTACTACTCACAGGTGAGTGATGTTGTTTCTTCTCTCGGTTTCCACAGATTGCAGCCTGGTTGAGATGTTGAGTGCTGGATGGTGTTTTCTCATGTAAGACAGAATAATCTTGTTCTTGTTCTTGTTCTTGCAGAACTACAGGGAGATGCTAAAGACCAGGAGCTGGACACGGTGAGTGTCACGCTGCTGGCTGCAGAATAGCACGAAGCGTGTTCTGCAGTAAGGGTGTGGTTTATATAGCCCAGGTAAAGTAGTACCAGGTAAAGTAGCACCAGGGAAAGTAGTTCCAGGCCTGCCACACCCAAAACACTAGACCACATGGCTTGGTTCTTAGAACTAGGCTGTGTCGGTGCCATGTTGGATTTAAAGGCCCATGTACATAAATGGGACCTAGTTTGAACAGCCCTTCCTTCCTAGATATGAGCCTGGTGCCAAAAGGCGCCAGGACTGGCTCCAGGAGCCCTTTTGCAGTGGTTTTAAGGCCCTCAGGGTTCTGGTGGGAGCCTGCGTGTGGCACAACTTGTGCCCCCTCACAGTGGTCATGACATGGGCTTCCATTCTATCTGTGGGCAGTCTCAAGTCCAACCTGTGTATACACCCCTGGTGGGATTCATGATTGTTTGTCCAGTGCATGGTTGCCATCATTTTATGTTCGTACATTGAGATGCATCCTTTGTTCATGTTCCATCTTCATGTATTGCCTTGACCGTCTCCATTGTTGTTAGCCTTCATGCTGTGTGCCCTTCCCTGGCCTCCTTTGGTTAGCAGTGCCACACAAATTTAGAAGGGTGGCATTTAGAAGGGTGTCATGTGCAAGTCACAACACATTGAGGCAGATGTGCATTTGGGTATGGTCACGGTCAGACAGATTAACTCTTGGGTCCTGTGTTTCTGTTTTTTTGTACTGGCCAATTGATGTTCCTGTGTACATGATTATATTGATGAGTGAGTTATTTCTGGACTTTTTAGGGTGATCATTGCACGCTTTGTGACAGTAGTGTTATGTGTTGGCCATTGATTTCTCTCTTTAGATATTGCATGCCATGGCATGGTGTGTCAAGCAGGTGACATGAAGTGTGGGAGGGTTAAGGTGACATTCCGGCATTTAGATGTGTACTTTCTCATGCCGTTTCTGGCATACTCCACCTTCTATGTGTTCCTTTTGTGCACACCAGATTGAGATATGTTTAGTATTAAGGGATGCACACAATGGTCCTCATTACGAGTTTGGCGGTAAAAATGTGTCATTACCGGCAGGCTGGTATGAATATGTCCATGTTGCACTGCACCCGTAATGAACGGGAGATCATGAGTCCGCTTGCATGTGCGTACTGGCATGCCTGTAAAGGCAGCACCGCTATGTCTGTAAGGTCCATACCGCCCCCGATAGCGGCTTCATTGAATGCACAGAGACCTCCACCGGCATCATAGAATCCGCTATGAATGGCACAGTTCACACTGGCATCGCTAATACCGGTTCCGGCATTACCGCCACTGGAAGCAACATCATCACACCGGAACGGGAAATGCACCAGCAGCCATCTTCAAAAACACAATCCATTGTAATCCCTTGCCTACAGGACCTGGAATTGGAAACTGTGAACCCTGCCTGCCAGAGAATGACTCAATCCACCCGCAAAGGCACACCTCGTCAGTGCAAACCATAGTTTAACGACGATGAGCTAAATATGCTTGCAGACACACTGGTCCAGCATGCGGATGTAGTGTTCTGCACAGACCTGCGCCGTGCCGCACAAGTGCAGAAGAAACACATCTGGGAGGAGGTGGAGGAGGTGGCCCAGAAGGTGTCCGCAGTGGGGACAACCACATGCAGTGTAAAGGACTGTCACAAAAGGTGGGACGATCTGCGGCTGCATGTCCGCAACATACTGACAGCCAACCATACACAGGCCCAGGCAACAGGTAGCAGACCATCCTTGCCCATTAATCTATCACGGTGGGAAGAAACGTGCAGCTCTGTGATTCAGATGGAGGCCACTGAACGGGTCGGGCATACCGAGCCAGGACTCCCATCATCGGCTGGTGAAGGTTAGAGACCGTTAGCACAATACAAAAGTGAACACTCACACAGCACCCCAAACACAATGGTGGAGTCCAAATGGCAAGTAGATGACAGCAAGTAGATCGCCAATCACCTCCCACCTAACAGAAATGCCACATCCCTGTCACAGAAACACACAGCCAACCACACTGACCCAAACCACATGAATCCTCAATTGCAAACACAAGCACCATCTGCATGCGGACACACACATGCATCACCATAGAGATGCAGGCCTCACCACTGTGACATCTCATTGCATGGTGCTGACATCTCCACCACCGAGTGCACACCTGAGCCCCAACCACACAGCACATGACACTCAGACCCTGAGGCATGCCTACCGCACGCAATCCACGACACACCCGTAGGCCACCCAACAGACAGCATGTACAACATGGCTGCACTAGAAGGATGCACATATACTGCACCCCAGCCCCAACTCCTGTAAGCACCATGTCCGCCCCTCCAACATGCACACATCAAAGCACAGGACCCAAAATCTACATACATCAATTATGTAGGGTGTACCTTCACCCATGACTCAAGCCCTGCCTCTGCATCCCCCACAGGCATAGGATCAGAGAGAGATGCCGGACCCACCACAAAAACCAAGGCAACACCAGCACGCAGGAGTAGAGGGGATGATGATGGCACCAGTCCGTCCACATCAAATGCTGGCCCGAGGTGAACCACCACCCCCAAGCCACAGCAGCCCGGTAAACAGGTCCCACATGCCGGAGGACCTGAGGAGCAGCCAGCTCCGACACCTGGCAATGTGCCCCAGCGAGGAAAGACTGGTGCTGCATGACTCGCATGGCAGCAGGCCATGCACGATATGGTGCGACAATACCTGTCAGAAGGGGAAGCCACACTCCAGGCTCACAGTGACAACAACCAGGCACTCACCTGTGCTATGAACCGCATGGCCAGGCGGGTGCGCGAGGGCATGGAATCTGTGATGCAGGCGTTCACACAGTTGGCTGCCACCATGGCCCAACGTCATGCTGCACGGCCGAGCCACAGCCCCCACCATCGGCAAGCACTACCCCTGCAAGCTTGACTCAGAGGAGCCCAGTGCATAGGTCGCTATGCAGCATGCGCCGGCCAGAGGAGCAACAGCCTCCATCCAAAAGGGGCCGTCAGTAGCCGGACATGCATGCAGGAGGGAGTCTGTTTGGACTTGTATTGGGTGCTGGGACGTGGGTGTGTGGGGGAGTTCAGGGATGGGGGGTGGTGGATGGGGGCGTGGGTGTGTGGGGGAGTTCAGGGATGGGGTGGAGGGTGGGGGGCCCTCTGTAGAACTACAAAGGGGTTTGGTGCACATTTATACCTGTTTTTTGTACATAGTCCACATTTCCTTAATACAACTAGTGTGCACATGAAGCACTCATGACTGGACATTGATCATTGACTGTTTGTCAATTTATTTGTCAACAGTGCCCATGTGTTATCCAGTACATTAGTAATATTGTTCAATCAAAGATTGGCATACAGCACGTCCTTCAGGCACATTCTGCTGTGGCTGATATGCTGCATCTTCCCCATCCTCCTCCTCATCTTCTGGTGGTTTTACGTCCCTGTCAGGAGGCAGGGGTACATTGCGCCGGATGCACATGTTGTGCAGCATGGCACATACCAATACCATCTTCTTCACCTTTTCAGGGCCGTATATGAGTGCCCCACCAGACCTGCTGAGGCAGCGAAACCGTGCCTTCTACAGCCCAAATGTCTGCTCAATCATCACACGAGTGCGTGCATGCGCACAATTATAGTTCTCTACATGCCTGGTGACTGGATGCCTGACAGAGGTGAGGAGCCACGGCTTCAGGGGATACCCAGCATCACATGTATCGGAACAATTGTAATTTTAATAGTGAGGGTGTTTGGCATTCCTTGTGTACACTGGTTGTACATTGTTTCTGGTCAGTTGCAACAGATCTTCACTGCCAGCTATTGCGATTTCACTAGAGCAATACTCAGGTCGGTGCACTCGATGTTGGTCCACGGTAGGGGAGTATGGCTAACGTACAGGTCGTAGGGACCTCGACACCCGATACCGCACTCACACAGATGATGTCATTAGGCCCATGATGTGCGCACTTGTGATGGCTGCGTTGCAGTGGTAAATCCAGTATGCATGTGAGGCACTGGATGATGATTTTCCCTGATGTGCAACATTATATACATAGTTTTGCCAATCATGCTTCCATATACATGATGACGCCATGTACATGTCCGTCACCACCTTCACCCATGTGACCATGGCACAATGGAATTGGTGGTATGGTCCGCCAGGTTAGGGAGACAGTTCTGTGATGGCGCTGGGTGTCAACTGGCATGGTGGAAGTGAGGTGTGTATTAGTCCTGCAGCAGTCGCACATGTGTCAGTGGTGTTCACCACTTGCTGGAATCTATTCTGTACAACCATGTCCCATTGGATTTTTTTGGGTGTCCCTTCATGTGCTGTGTATGGCATGGTGGTGTGCGGTGTACTTGTTGGGCAGGGGCAGTGACAGGGGATTCCCTGAGAGGCAGTTGGATTAGGCTCAGTCATGTCTGCATGACCTGCGCTGTCCTTTGCTGGGCTCTTGTGAATAATGCATTGTGACTGCAGGTTGGTGCATTGTGATACCTGTGGTTGAGGTCTGATGATGTACATTGTGCATATGCAGGGGTGGGTGCTGTGTTTGTAGCTACCATTTACATATGGCTGTGTGGTCATGGCACGTTTGCATCCATTGTCAGTCTCACGCATCCCGTCATATTGATTGACGTCACAGTGGTTGGCACCCAGGATGGTGTCCCCACCCCAACAACAACCCCCATGTGGTTGGTCTTACCCAAAAACCAGGCACCTCGTGAAGCATGACGTTCCATATAGCGGGGAAGCGTGGAGTTGCGCAGAACCATTGCAAGGAAGTGGAGCACAGACACTACCTTCAGCAAAGGAGGGATGGCGGCATGGATGTTGATCAGGCTGACCACGTCATCATGAATGTGTTCCACAGTTGTGCGTATTGTGTCCCTGTCCAGGCGGTACAGGGTGTGGATCTGTGCAGGGGTTAAGTCGAATGGACTAGCTCTTATGCAAGGGATTGGTGGCTGTCTGGAGGGTACCACTGCCTGCATTGGTGGTATGTGCTGGCCCTGTCTCACCCTCCTTCTCCTCCTGTGCCTCCCCTGTATCCTCTGGTTCAGTGCCTGCTGGAGAAGTGGCAGTGCAGGCATGACTTCCAGCCCCTGTATGGCAACTGCTAGTGGTATCATTTTGGATTTGGAAGGGGTGTGGTGTGTGGATGTGCTCCTTTTGTGCTGTGCATGACTTCATTGCCTCCACCTGTGCTGATTGTGTGCAACCTGTGGCAGTTGGGAACACATCAGTTGTCTATTAACGGGTGATCTGCAATGCCGGTGTTTCCGGCATCATGGTGGACCTTCTTACCGGTGTCTGGATGCCGGTATGTGCATGTCCGTGCGACTCGTAATGTCCTCTTTCTTGCGGCATGCCAGTGTTACGGCCACAGCGGGTCCCTGTCGATGCCAGTAGCACCAGAATCAAGGGTTGTAATACACCGGTCCGGTAATGGATGCTGGTATTGCCTTACCGGTATCGTTATTACAGGAGCACCAACCTTGTAATGAGGCCCAGTGTAACACTTCCGAGTACACATTCTCAGGTTGTTAAGGTTGGGATAGATGATTGTCCCTTTGTCATCATCGATTGTCACCTAGAATGTGCCAGGCCTGTGTGCACTCCACATGGGTTGGATTTAAGGTGACAAATTGTGCCACAAGCTGGGTACGGGCAGCCTCGCCACGTGCCCTTTCCCCTCCCATGCGCAGCCACCATGCATGTGATTGGGGATGTGGTGGCACCACCATGTCCACCGGTACGCCACACCTTGTTGCAACGTTGTGCAGGACACATACTGCCACAATGATCCTGCACACTACTGGTGGCGCATATATTAGCTCACCACCTGAGTAGTCAAGGGAGCGGAAGCGTGACTTTAGCACTCCAAATGTGCACTGCACTGTGCCCCTACTAACAATATGGGCTGCGTTGTATATCTTCCCTTGGGTGGTGTGGTGGGGTTCTGTATTGCTGTCAGCATGTAGGTGCTTAGAGGGTAGGCACTGTCCCCCGTAGAGGTGAGATGGGTTGTCAGTGGTGTGGTTTTGTCTCTGTGAGACATGCATGCATTTGCAGGACCATTTGTACTCATCAATGAGCCATGTTTTGCCATGCCTTGCAGGTTCCAGGCCCACTGTAGGGGTGACATTCTAAATATGAAACTATCATGGGTGGACCCCACATAGTTGGCATATACAGAGGTGATGATTGCCTTGGCATCACATACAACCTGCATGTTGATGGAATGCCAGTGCTTGCGATTGCGATAGATGTGCTCTGTGGCGGCCCTTGGTGGATGTAGGGCCACATGGGTGCAATCGATGGCACCAAGCACTTTAGGGAAGTGCGCCACCCCGTAAAAGTCCTGGACCACGGCATGCCTTTCTGCAGGTGTTCTGGGCATGTATATGAAATGACCTAGTGGCCAAAAAATGAAGTACATTGAGCACCTTTTCCAAGGGGCTCAGTGCTTGGGAGCACAGGGTGGGGGATGTGAGGTCATCTTCCCACTCAGTGACCGGTCTAATATGATATGGGGTGGAAACCTATACCTGCCATAGACCTGGTCATCAGGCATCCCAAAAAGGCTGGTCCTGGGTAGATAAATGCATGCCCTGGCTATCCTCCTCCCCATGCGGTGTCCCGCGATCACTGCTGCGAAAAAGGGGACATTCATCTTAGCTGTATGGTGCGTTGGTTTTTCACGTGCCCTTTTTATGCATTGTTTGTGATGCACGGTGACGCTTACGCCTGCTTTCACTTGGCGAACTTGTTTCCGGATTAGCGTGTCTTTTTCTGCACGCAGGAGTGCCCTGTTCAATTCCATGAATATGTGTTGTTAGCGTGCGTGTGGGCGTTGCAAGTATTATAGTGTTGTACTTCCCATGTAATGCCCACATTTACGCTTGTTGCTACCCATTCCACGCGTTCCGCCCCCTTTTTAGGTGACTTCGCTAGACGGTATGCGTCTTCGCTAGGCATCTCGCTCAAGGCGTTCGTGGTGTCGCAGTGACGTGTTGGACCCACGCAGATTCAGCGCAAGTCTCCGGTAAGCCACACGCTATCTGTTCCATGAATCAACAAATGGGCGCATGCGCGCGTTTTGCATGCTTGCACCCGTTTTTCAGCGCTATTTTATTCTATGACTCGGGCCCTATAGTGGAGTGTTGTTGTTAATACAAAAACCTAATCATACATACACATAGGCAATAGCTGCAGCATGCATCATAGAAGTACAATATTTGTAATCTGATAATTTTGGATAGTACAATAATGAATGCAACCTTATTAGTTTTGAGTAATGTTAAGCAAGGAATAAATAGCTTATAGCTAAAGATTGACTACATACTTGTGTTAGTACAAACAATACATATGAAGACCCACAATGCATTCGCATCAGAGGCACATACAGGGAAACTAAAGTAAGGAAGAAAGAAACAATATCACCAGAAAATGTCAATAACATTAAAGTTCATCATCATGTATGCAAATTAATTGTGTGTTTGAGGCCTGCTTATTGCCCCTTATATGTGCACTATTAGCTGCGACCAAACGCTAAGGAAAGTACTTTAAAGAACATACAAGAAGGTAAACGTCTAGATATGTAGCACCTTTTCAATTTTCATATTCTGTCAGTGAACACAACCGCCTGGCTTAGATATGTGAGTGAACAAAAACAAGTGGCCCAGATATGTGACGTCATCAGTGATGTCATCAATGACATTTGTGATGTCATCTTTGAATTTCCTGGGTGTTAGTCTTAGCAGTGCTTGGTGGTGGTCGGGAGTTATGGTTGCTTAGCTTACCACAACGGGGGGGGGGATTCGGTTTTACTTGTAACCATAACGTCCATTTAACAAGGATTTTTCACTGAATAAATATATATATATATATATATATATATATATATATATATATATATATATTTACATTTTACAATGTTGATTTCCAATTTTCGCTTCCAGTATACAGTTTAGTCATAATAGAAATGTTACACTTCTTGAGAATAGCACATGATCAAAACCTAGGCTAATCACATTAATCATTTTCTGATAGGTTATCATTCCAAGATGGATTGACTGGTACACTTGCATTGTAGTCTTTGAAAACACTCCCATTATAACGGGGAAGGGCACAAATAACACCGGTGAGGGTTCCATCCTCCTTTGCATACAATCTAAAGAGCCTTTTGGGAACTTAAGAATGATCACTGATATTTATATTTCAAACATATTTCCCGGAAAAGAGTTGCATGCTTGAATCACTAAGTTTAGCGCACACTGGGCTTGTCGTTCATTTAAAATTTAACAACATTCACTTTAATATTTAAATGTTTGTAACACTGAACCATAATTACTGATTTGGACATCACCTGGCTTCAGATATGATAATAAAATGTCTGCAACATCAGCCAATCCCTCTGGGGTCCAAGAGCTGTGTGATAAGAATGGTTCCTTTACAGCCCAGAATTTTAGCCAAGTCCCAGGGTAAAGATGGCTCTGCACGTGCTCAATTCCCAATGCAGAGTGTTGGCGAAGCCATAGAAGCTTTCTCACAAAACTGGGCCAAAGAGCGCCTAGTGCAACGAAGGTGCTGCATGATAATGTCCTTCCCATAATGGACTGGGCTCACAGAGGGGAGTGGATTTTATGGGAGTTCCCTCCATCTGTAGGCTGTTGCCAATCGTGCATCCTTAGCTGGTTCCTCCCAAGACCAGCAACATGAAGGCAAGAAACAGAAAAGGGATGCTTCTGACACAGGATTCATCTGAAACACAACTCATGGTAGCAGATGTGTATGCAGAGTTTACACAGGTGCCTTATAGCCATGAGTAACAGTCGTCGATGATGGCAGACCCATCCTCATTTCTTGACGAGATTAAAAATGGAGATCTCCACGCTGAGTAATAACATCACTGATTCAATAGCAGATCACAATAAAAAAGTCCAAGTTCTGAAGGTCAGAGCTGAAGCTTTGGATCAAGGCACTATGTGCTACATCACAAACAATCTGATCTGGCTGGCAGAGCTAGTCGTCCGTTAGAAGCACAACCTCAGGATCCTGTGAACAAGCAAGACACTGAAAAGGTCCCGAAGGAACAACATTAGAGAAAGGGGAGTCCCATAAGAGATTTAAGACATAGAGGGTTTTGAGGTTGGTGCTAGGGGAAAAACGATGCCGGTAAAGGAATACCGGCATCGATTACCGCTACAGGATATTCTGACCAGCCCGACCGCTTGAGTAGATCTCAAGTGAAGCGGACATGCAAATAACGGCCTCATGAAGGCGGAAAAAGTGCTTACCGGCAAGCCGTAAATACCGGCATCGCAAACCTACCGTAAAATGCCCTGAGCAGTGTTCATAACTGCCACAGGTGCACACAATCAGCACAGGTGGAGGCAATGGAGTCAGGCCCAGTACAAAAGGAGCACACCCACACACCACACCCCCACCCACACCAAGATAATTCCAATAGTAGTAGCATTATTGGAGCTGGAGGACATGTTTGCATTGCCACAACATCAACAACAACAACAGCCGCCACCACAGAGGAGACGCAGGAGGAGAAGGAGGGTGAGACAGGCCCAGCATGCCCCACCAGTGCAGCCACCGTCACCACACCAGCAACCCCCAATCCCTCGCATCAGAGCCAGTCCTTTCAACCTAAGCCCTGAGCAGATCCATACCCTGTACCGTCTGGACCGGGACACCATCACCACCATAGTGGACCTGGTACACGACGACATAGTGAGCCTCACTGAAATACGCACCACCATCCCCCCTCTACTGAAGGTAGTGTCTGTGCTCCACCTCCTTGCCACAGGCACCTACCAGCACGCAGTGGGGCACATGCATGGCATATCACAACCCTTATTTCTTCAGATTCTGAACCAAGTGCTGGATGCCCTCCTCAAACACACAAGGGACCATATATCCCTACATATCCCTACCACAGACTCCCCAGGAGATATTTGATACAAAAGTTGGCTTCCATGCACTGGCAGGCATGCCAAATTGTCTAGGTGCCCTCAACTGCAACCACCTGGAGTTGATGGTCCGGCATGCCATGGAGGTGGTGTACCGCAACCGCAAGCAATACCACTCCATCAATGTGCAGATGGAATGTGACTCCAGCAAGTTCATCACACATTGTTGTGCCAGATATCCTGGATCCACTCATGATGCCATGCTGCTGTGGAATTCCTTGCTACCCCGCCACATGGAGTGACGTGCCTGTCGGCTCGGTAAATCACCTGACAGGCACATGGCAGTGCAGTTGGGGGGTGTGCTTGGTGGGTGAGTGGAGACAGGACATACAGCATAACACTGTGGCCCTACATTTTCCGACTTGAACCAGACCCAACAATGCCTTACATCAGACCAATGGTTCACACCAATACGCCATACGTAGAAGCAGGCCACATCCCTCATCGCGTCCACTGCACATCAACTGAGCATACCCTCTGCTACACAATCCAGCTACATGCAGTGAGTATGCCTAACGCACATGAAGGCAGCAAAGCACAATACAGGACATCTGCAAGAGCATGCAAGGGAACACCCTGAAACATGTGGACTACGCAATCCACACCTGCGGACCATTGTCCAGCACACAATGCGACAAATGTACCTGTATGCACACACCCAGGGACCTGTGCATGTGAACACCAAATAGCTGCAGCCATGACAGTGATTACTACAGGTGTAATGCCACAAATTGAGTCACAAATACCTCATTGTGCCCCTATGCAGGTGATTGTGGCTATACCTTGAATTCCTGGCTGTTCATCCCTGTTTGGATCCCGCAGACCAGTCAGGAAGAGGAGTGCAATGGGGTTCATATCTGCACCCATGTTCTGATCGAGCAGACCTTTGGCCTGTTGGAGGCGCATTTCCGCTGCCTCAGCAGGTATGGTGGAGCACTCCTTTACGGGCCTGAGAAGGTGGACAAGATCACCATGGTCTGTGCTATACTGATCAACATGTGCATCCAGTGGAACTTATCCCTGCCACCTGACATTTAACAGCAACCACCGGGTGAAGATGGGGATGATGAAGGATAAGAGTAGTACATCAGCCATGTGCCAATGCCCATGAGGAACATGCAGAGCGCCAATCAGTGATGGACATTTACGTATCATGCACTGTGATGAAGAGGATGCATCAAATCACGCTCACTGTGCACTGGGTTTGGGGGACTCTGGGGAGTGTACACTGTTTGGCATTGATTCCTGACACACTAAATAAGCAATGTCCAGTCATGTTATTTGTATCAAAATGTAATGTAATGATCAATAAAACTATTTACATAGATGAACAGCCCACCCACGATGCAACAGAGTCTACCCAAAAACCCCTGTCCCCTCCCACCACCCTTCACCACTCATCCCTCTAATCCCCCCCACAAACACCCCCCCATCCCACAACTCCCTCACACACCCACGTCCCGGCACACATCATGAGTTCTAACAGCCTTCATCGCACATGTCTGTTCGGCTACAGTCGGCCCCTTTTGCATGGAGGCTGTGGCTCTCCTTGCCGGTGCATGGTGCATAGCGACCTACGCACTGGGCTGGTCTGAGCTGAGTTTACAGGGGTACTGCTCATGGATGGCGGGGGTCGTGACTCGGCAGGTGCTGCAGGGCATTGTGCCATGGTAGCAGCCAAATGTGTGAGTGCCTGGGTGACTGATTCCGTGCCCTGGCGCACCCACCTAGCAATGCGGTTCACAGAACGGGTGAGTGCCTGTGTGCTGTCACAGTGGGCCTGGCGTATGGCTTCCCCTACTGCGATGAATTGTCGCAACATGTCGTCCATGGACTGCTGACGCTCCTCCATGCGGGTGATGCGGGCCTCTAGGTCACGCATGTCTTTGATGGCTGGTGGTCGCATGGGAGCTGGAGATGTACTGAATTGAGGGCTGAATACAGCTCCAGCCATCTCCTCCCCGGAGCTATCGCCACACGAACGATGTTCCAGGGAGTGCTGTGGTGTGTGCCCCATGGATGGTGTCCCCTCAGTGTCCTCTGACATGCATTGCCCTGCCTTGTCAGCCTCGTCCTGTTGGACATCATCCTCTCCAGTATCTCTTGCAGATTGGGCGACCTCCCCTGGGTCACTAGTGGCCGGTGACTGAGGTGCATCACCATTGCTGGACGTTCCTGTACCTTCCTCGTCCACATGAGTTGGCTGCAGTGGTGCAGGGGCCGTTTGGTCTGTGGGATTGGGAGCCGGAGTGGCTTGTGGTAGGTGTGCAGTGATGGCACCCAATTTCCCAGGCCTGTGCTCATTCCCTTGAGTCTGGGGTGGATGTTCCTCAGGTCCTATGGCCTGTGACACCTGTTTACCAGACTGCTGTGCCATGGGGGTGGTTGTTTTCATCCTCCTGGCCCTTGACGTGGATGGCCTGGTGCCATCATCTTCCCCTCTGCTTCTGCCTGGTGCTGTTGGCTTTGTTTCTGCGGTGGGCCTGTCATCGCTGTCTGATACTGTGCCTGTGTGGGATGGAGAGGCAGGGCATGAGTCATGGGTGTAGGGACATCCGACATATATCGATCTAGGTACATTCTGGGTCCTGTGCATTGCTGTCTGCATGCTGTAGGGGCAGTCATGGTGCTTACAGGTGTTGGGTGTGTGGTGCAGTGTCTGTGCGTCCTTCTAGCGCATCCATGTTGTGCATGCATTTTGCATATTGGATTATGGGTGTGTAGTGGATTGCGTGCAGTGTACATGCCTCAGGGTGTGCGTTCCATGTGATGTGTCTCCAGGGCTCTGATGTAAAGCTGGTGGTGGAGCTGTATGCACCATGAAGTGGTATGTGACACTGGTGGGGCCTGCTTCTCTGCAGTGCTGCATGTGTGTGACTGCATGCTGGTGTTACTTGTGTTTGGAATTGGACGCTGGTGGTTTGTGTCATTGGGGTTGGTTGTGTGTGTCTGTGACAGGGGTATGGCATTTCTGTAGGGCAGTCATTAGGTGGGTGGTGATGGGCAATGTACTTGCTGTCATCAACTTGCCATTTGGACTCAGCCATTGAATTGCTGGTTGTGTGTGTTCACTTTTGTGTAGTGCCAACGCTCACTCACCTTCGTCAGCCGATGATGTTTCCTGTCTCAGCACGCCTGACCCCTTCTGTGGCCTCCATGTGTAACAGGGAGCAGCATGTTACCTCCCACTGTACTAGCTTGATGGGCATGGATGGTTCAGTTCCTGTTGCCTGGGCCTGCTGACGGTTGGCAGTCACTATGTTTCGGACGCAAAGCCGCAGGTTGTCCCACCTTTTCCAGCATTCTTTTGTGTTGCGTGTGGTTGTCCCCAATGCAGACACCTTCTGGGTCACCTCCTCCCAGATCCTTTTCTTCCTCATTTGTGTTGCACGGCGCAGGTCTGTGCTGAATACCACATCTGCATGCTGAGCCAGGGTGTCAACTAGCATGATTAGCACCTCGTCGCAGAAGCGTTGTTTGCGCAGACGAGGTGTGCCTTTGAGGGTGGACTGTGTCATTTTCTGACAGGCTGGGATCTCAGTTTGTTATTTCAGTGCCTGTAGCCATGGGATTGCAATGGATTGTGATTTTAAAGATGGCCGACGTGCACTTTCCCATTCCGGCACAATGATGATACTTCTGGTTTCGTCTATTGGCGGGACCGCCATTAGCGGGCACCTCTAATAGCGGTGCCCGCTAATGCCGTATCCATTGATGCCGGCAGTGCTATCTGCGGTTTCCATGATGCCGCTAAGGGCCATTTTTGGGTCTTTAGCAGCATGCTGGTAATGTCCTTACCTGCATGGCGCAAAGCTCGTGCCCGCAAAGTCGTAATAGTCCTCTATTGGCAGGCTCTTACCTACACGGACACGGTATTTGCACTATGCCGGTAAGGACAGTTACTTACCTCCAAACTCGGAATGAGGGCCATAGACCTTCGAAGGCTACATACGAGATCTATTTAAAGACTTTTTTCAGTTGCTGGAGGATGCAGTTAACACTAGACAGAACACACAGCGTTTACTCCTCCCTTCAGCGCATGAAACACTTACTTCCAGATGTGCTGCAAAAGTTCACTTTTACAAAACCAAGACTGAAATCCTGAGAAAAGCCCGAAGATTACATGAAATTACATTCCACATAGTCACCATGCAGCTTTTCCAGGCCCTGTCAAGAGTTACTTTGCAAAAGCGGGAAAGTCGTGGGCAGGCTGTGTTCTGGCTAAAGAGCAAACAGATTAAATGTCACTGGGGAATAGCAGGTAGACTCTTATTTGACCTAAATTGCACTCCTAAATCTGCCTAGACTGTGGGTGAAACCACTAGCATAATGGGTATTGAGGATCCCCATGCTCAGTGTACAGAAGGTAAGGTGTCAGATGGGCATGGAGAGAAACCGGCATGCACCAGAGCATCATTCACAAGGAAAAGCCTGACCAAAGCGAGAAAATTCATGGCTTGAGCATCAAGATAGAATGACGAAGAAGAACGTGATGTGGGCCTGGATTGAAGGATGGATGTATCTTAGAACAGATTGGTGTGGTTCAGTTCAGTTTCAATATCCGTAGTCTCTGACTGTTAAGAAATGCTGATGTGCACAGTTGAACATTGATTGTTTGAAAGGATTCAATGTCTGTGAAGCGAGCAAAGAGCAAATGTTCACTTCTTGTTGACCTACATTATGATGTTATGTGGGAGTGATGGATGTTGGTTGGTGGGTCTCTTACACTGATGGTTTGTGCTCACTTACTAATATTGATCCCTTATTTAAGATTATTGCTTGCAATTTAGAGAAGGCAAAACTAGAAATATTCTGGTTTGTTACACGCTACTTCTTAAAGATGAATGTAACATTGAGGCTGCTTTATACATTCCCGGCCATTCTGATTTACAAACCTACGACAGAATTGTGAAAGCGTAAACAAAAGGTCTTTAGTTTGTTTGGGCTGGTAGGTCCCCCAGGGTTTCACGTAGACTCATGTTGAAATCAAGGTAGGCAGGAGAGATGGGGGATCAAGATGTAGAGAGATAGCATTAAGCCTACCCCATTTGTGGATTATTTATACACCCACTTTAACACAAGATGGCTTCAAGTAGACCAGGCAATCACAGGTATATCACTCGCACCAAGCGATATACAGCGAGGTGGAAATTTACTGCACTCCTCAGGAGCCAGCCTCAGGCACTGAGAAGGCTTCCAAAGGCGGTTTCCCATGTATCCCTAAAGCAGTGCCTTATCACCCATTTTGGGAAAGAGTAAGGTCTCTCCTGGCCTATCAGCTCACCCATAGGATGACTGAGTTAGCAGAGGCTTCTTGGTGATCAAACTGCTTTTTCATGGAGGAGTCACATCATCACTGGATGTAGTACTAACTTTGGTATTGGGGAAATAGATTGGTTCATATATATACAACTGTAGCACTGGGTCACCAATCCCAACATTATTGCAGCAGCTATCTGTAGTCTGTTATCTCTGGAACAATATTTGGCATAAATCCCCCCAAGCAAAAACGTATCTTCTGCCTAACATGTTTTGTTCCTTGTTGGTATTGATGGAACCTCTTCAGGAAGCATGGGGCAACAATTATAAAATCTGAGGATAAAATTGTGAAAGACATTTTTGAGTATCGCTAACTATTCTAAACAAAGGAGTATTGAGATTAAATCAAGTGAATTAGAACAACAAAGCATGAAAGATGGGAAAATTAATCCTACCTTGACCAGATAGCGTGCAGCTTTGACATAGAAGAAAATTAATCCAGGATACCCTAATTTTAGTGTAGTCCAAATTCTATCCAGTTATGGTAGCACACTTTCCTAAAAGAAACAATATAAACCTTTCCTGATGCCTACCACGGGCATCCCTATCATGTCCATCAGCCCCGGGAGCAGACATCCAGATACTCATTAAAACCCCAACAGCCCCGGCTGGGGGCTGTTTGGATTCAGTCCTGGCGCCTTAGGCGCCAGGCTCATCATAGAAAACAGTCCTGGCGCCATAGGCGCCAGGCTCATAGACTTCACTTACCTTATGCAGACCATGCTGCAAATGAGCCCAAGCCAACGTGAGGCCTGGATGGGACTATTTTATTACAGGGACTATTTTTCACTCGGGTGTGGTTCTGGGGAACTTCTTACCTGGGACTACTTTGCAGGCTATTTAAACCACGCCCGAACAGCAGCCCATGCTTTGCGTTATTCTGCATCCAGCAGCGTGACGCTCACCGTGTCTGCAAGTCAGCATCCAGTCTTCTGCCACGCCCGCCTCGAATCCGGAGCTCCTAGACAAAAGGAAAAGAAAGGAGAAGAGGTCAGATCACGGACATTATTTGATTTCTTACCTGATTCCGGACCGAGCACATCTCCGAGCCTGGAAAGGACATTATTTCAGCACGTGTCGCTTCGCCAGCAGCAGCGCCACGTTATACTCACCAGTCCACCGCATCTTTCGACTCGGCGCTGCCTCCATCATTTTCTTCGTCAAAATCCAGCACCTGGGGGGAAAACAAAAGGAATAACCAGGTGAGCGTAACAGAACGTGAAGTCTATCTACTAATCCCCACCCGGGCGTAATGGAGACCTCAGAAACCAACCAACTAGCCCAGTTGTTAGGAGAATTTAGGGCAGAAGTGCACTCCGCGCGCCAAGAAACTAATGCCCTCAGGAGAGAACTGATTGTGTCAAAGGAGTGCACTGATGATCTTGCCAGACAACTGCAGCAAAACCAAGCCGGGCAAACACCACTACCTGGACTTGGGGGGAATTCAACCCCCGTTTCATCGAGCAGCCCTGTGCAAGTGGTTCTACCAGGGAGCATTCCTTTAGCTCCACCCAAACGCTTTGCTGGGGACCTGAAAAGGTTCGCCGTGTTCATGAACCAATGCTGCTTGCACTTTTTATGCAGACCAGGAGCTTTTCCAAACGACCAAGCCAAAGTAGCCTTTGTACTGTCATACCTTAGTGGCAGTGCAGCGGATTGGTCAATTCCATTAGTCAACCAGGATGACCCTCTTTTTCGGGATTTCAGGGTTTTCAATTGAGCATGGAAAGATTATTCGCCAGACATTCACAGGGACAGGCCCTGGATAACGAACTTCTATCCCTACGACAAGGAAACCAGGACCTGCTAACTTATATCGCAACCTTCAATAGGTTGGTGGTGGAAACCGGATAGCCAGATGTAAAGCGAATTACATTATTTCATCGTGGACTTCGCGGTGAACTTAAAGATGTTTTGGCCCAAGTTGTGAACCCACCTCAGGTTTGCGCAGAATATATAGACTTAGTGGTCCAGCTAGACCACCGACTTCAGAATAGAAAAGCTGATCGAGCTAATTTCGAGAATCGGGTATTGGTTAAACCCAATGTTACTCCCAAAGGAACAAATGCATCAGAACCAATGCAGATCGGGGGGGTTAAGGGACCCTCAACTCAAAAAGAAAGAGAAAGGAGACGACAGATGCAGTTGTGTCTGTACTGTGGGGCCTCAGGACATTTTCTACGGGATTGCCCTATAAAACCATCCAAGAAAGTAGTCGGAGTTGCTGATAGAAATCAAACAGAGCCTGATTCGGGAAACGACCACGCCCGACAAGCGTAGAGGTCCGCTTGCTAAGCTTAAAGAAGGACACTCAGACCTCGCACCTAATCATACCAATGGTCCTTATTGATCCAAGGCTGCCATCACGTGTGCACGCAGTTAGGGCATACATTGATAGCGGGGCCGTAGGAAACTATGTGGACCACGAATTGGCTTCTAGGATGAATCTACCTCTCTGCAAAAAGACCACTTCGGATGTTATCACCACAGTCGGTGGAACTGAAATTGCCTCTGGGCCTGTAACTCATTCCACCACAGAGATGACACTGTTGGGTCAAGATGTGCATCGAGAGACTATTGTGTTTGACTTAATCAAAGCCCCGCAGTTCCAAATAATACTGGGGATACCTTGGTTGGAAACACATAATCCCTGTATTGATTGGCGAGAGAAGAGAGTAACCTTCCCGGAGTGTGCACACACCTGTTACCCGGAAAAAACCTTGAACAAAAGCCTGGCCACAGTCCCTAATCCAGTCATGCAGTTACCTAAGGAATATCAAGAATTCCAGGATGTTTTCCAAAAAGAACAGGCAAACACCTTACCACCTCATAGATCATACGATTGTCAAATCAACCTCATACCCGGTGCACAACCTCCATGCAGTAGAATCTACGCCCTAACGGAACCCGAAAACCGTCACCTACGACAATACTTGGACCAATACCTTGCTAATGGCTTCATTCGTCCACCTAAGTCCCCTGCATCTTCAGCTTTATTCTTCGTGCCCAAAAAGGAAGGTGACCTCAGAACGTGCATAGACTACCGCGCATTAAACCAGATCACGGTGAAGAACCGATATCCATTGCCTCTGATCCCCGAACTACTAGACCAAGTAAAGGATGCTTGCATCTACACTAAATTAGATCTCCGAGGGGCGTATCATCTGGTACGTGTAAAGAAGGGCGACGAATGGAAGACCGCTTTTCACACCAAGTATGGATTATTCGAATATCAGGTGATGCCCTTCGGGTTGTACAATGTACCAGCAGCTTTCCAGTATTTTATGAACGATGTCCTTCGTGAACTCATTGACGTCTGTGTTGTCGTATACATAGACGGTATTCTAGTGTACTCCTCCTCAGAATCAGACCATGTTAAGCACGTTTGTGCAGTCCTTGAGAAACTACGCCAGTACAAGTTATATGCAAAATTGGAAAAATGTGTTTTTCATGCTACAGAAGTTGAATTCCTTGGATTTATCCTGACTCCAAAAGGAGTCCGAATGGACTCTCGAAAGGTGGATGCAATTCTCATGTGGCCATCACGCAGTTCAGTTAAAGGGGTGCAAAGCATGCTTGGGTTTGCTAATTTCTACCGCAGATTTATTCCTGACTTCTCATATGTTGTACACCCCATCACAGCACTTTTGCGAAAAAACAAACGCTTCTTGTGGACCGAAGAGCCTGAAAAACCCTTCCAAGAACTGAAATTGAAATTCACGTCGGCACCTGTCTTAAAGCATCCACGCCCCGAGCTCCCATACATAGTTGAAACCGATGCATCCAGTTTAGCCATGGGGGCTGTCCTGTCCCAGAAGGATCCAGAAACCGGTCAACTTCATCCAGTAGCATTCTGGTCCAGAAAATTCTCGGCCCCCGAATTAAACTATGCGGTTACCGATAAAGAGTTGTTAGCCATCAAATCCGCCTTCAAGGCTTGGCGGCATTATCTTCTCGGTGCCAGGCATACCATTAGTGTAATCACCGATCACAGGAACTTGCAGTATTTAAAAACAGCCAAGGCCCAATCATTGTGTCAACTTCGATGGGCCTTATTCCTTGCCGAATTCAATTTCGTGATCACTTATCGACCAGGTTGTAAGAATGGTACGGCAGACGCTTTGTCCCGAATCGGGATGGGAGAAGCATATTCGAACCCAGAACCAGTGCCTATAATTCCTGAACAAAGAATTCTTGGGATAACTGCTCTACAGACCTTAGAAGATATTCATTTAAAGATCCAACAACTTTTTGATTCAGCAGCCCTGCAGGACTGGGTTAAAAAGGGCCAAGATTATTCAGTTGTCAATGACCTACCTTACTATCAAGGGCATCTATTTCTACCACACAAGGAACTACAAGAACAAGTCTTCTCCAATTACCATGAAGCTCTGATGGAAGGGCACCCAGGTATTGCAAAAACTGAAGCTAAAATTAAAAGGCAATTATGGTGGCCCACCTGGCGAAAATATGTAAAGTCATTTGTACTGTCTTGTGGCATCTGCGCCCAGAACAAAAGTCAAAAGAAGAAACCAGCTGGTCTTTTACAACCTTTAGATATTCCACCCGCACCATGGCACACTTTGTCTTTAGACTTTATTACAGATCTACCGCCATGTAATGGATTCAACACCATTCTAGTTATTGTGGATCTTTTTTCCAAGATGACCCACTTCATTCCTTTAAAAGGATTACCTTCTGCTTCAATCTTGGCCAAGGAATTTCTCGAAAATATTGTTCGAATACATGGATTTCTTTCCGTATTGATCTCTGACCGAGGTAGTCAGTTCATTTCACAATTTTGGCAGAAGTGTTGTCAATTGGCACAAATCGACGTAAGGTTATCAACCAGTCACCATCCCCAAACCGATTGTCAGACGGAGAGAACCAACCATACTCTTGAACAATACCTACGTTGTATGCTCCACCAAACCGAAAGTAATTGGAAGGACATTTTATGGATTTCTGAATACACATACAACAACTCTGTACATTCAGGAACCGGACAAAGCCCCTTTTATACCATATATGGACATCATCCTCGAACCTCAGAACTCGATTCGCCCCAGCATTTAGAAATGCTGGCAGTAACTCATCTGCATTCTACTATTACACAAGCCTTTAAAGAGGCAACAAAACATTTGAAACAAGCAAAAGAGAAATACAAGAAAAATGCTGATCAACATAGAAGTGAGACCCCACCATATCGAATCGGAGATCAAGTTTGGCTGGCTACAAGACATATACCTCTGAAAGGAACTCAGACTTTTAATCCTAGATATTTGGGACCTTACACCTTTAAGGCCATTATCAACCCGGTGGCCGTCAAATTAGAACTACCCTCTAATATGCGGATTCATCCTGTCTTTCATGTTTCACTTCTAAAACCAGTTCAACCCGGGACAAGATTAACCAAACCATCTGACCCCATCCTAATAGATGGAGAACCTGAATTTGAGGTAAAAAAACATCCTGGACTCTAAAATGGTTAAATCAAGACTTTTTTATTTAATCAACTGGAAGGGTTATGGACCACAAGAAAGGTCATGGGAACCTAGTGACCACGTTAATGCGCCTCGATTGGTGAAAAAATTCCATCGGGACTTCCCAGACAAGCCAGGGCCAAGGGGAAGAACAACTTTAGGAGGGGCCTTGGGGGGGAGTGCTGTCAGGATGCCTACCCCCGGGCATCCGGATCGTGTCCATCAGCCCCGGGAGCACACATCCAGATACTCATTAAAACCCCAACAGCCCCAGCTGGGGGCTGTTTGAATTCAGTCCTGGCGCCTTAGGTGCCAGGCTCATCATAAAAAACAGTCCTGGCGCCATAGGCGCCAGGCTCATAGACTTTACTTACCTTATGCAGACCATGCTGCAAATGAGTCCAAGCCAACGTGAGGCCTGGATGGGACTATTTTATTACAGGGACTATTTTTCACTTGGGTGTGGTTCTGGGGAACTTCTTACCTGGGACTACTTTGCAGGCTATTTAAACCACGCCTGAACAGCAGCCCATGCTTCGCGTAATTCTGCATCCAGCAGCGTGACGCTCACAGTGTCTGCAATTCAGCATCCAGTCTTCTGCCACCCCTGCCTCGAATCCGGAGCTCCTAGACAAAAGGAAAAGAAAGGAGAAGAGGTTAGATCACAGACATTATTTGATTCCTTACCTGATTCCGGACCCAGCACATCTCCGAGCCTGGAAAGGACATTATTTCAGCATGCGTCACTTCGCCAGCAGCAGCGCCATGTTATACTCACCAGTCCACCGCATCTTTCAATTTGGCTCTGCCTCCATCATTTTCTTCGTCGAAATCCAGCACCTGGGGGGAAAACAAAAGGAATAACCAGGTGAGCGTAACAAAACCCCTGTAACATGGAACACATTCTCATAATTACAGTAGAATTACAGTAGAATTTAGAAGTGTAAATATATGTTTGAAAAGATGACAAAAACTAACCTCTTGTTAGTTGTGTTGAATGGGATCCCATAATATTGTCCCAAATAAGGCAACAGCTTGAAATCTCTAAAAGAGATATCATGATTTTAGGGATCTGTACAAAAATTCATAAATTACTTATGTTGAAGTCTCAAAATCTTATAATACAATATGTAAATAAAACAATTAACCTATGTCAGTATCTATGGCCAGTCTTAAATCTTTGTGTGCTGTTAGAATAGTTGGTACAAGGCCAGGATACCGCACACACACCTGTTCAAATGTTCACGTCTCATCAGTGAGCGGTTTTCATCACCACGTATAATGCTTGTCGTCACGTAGGGGTGTGACATAATGACGTATGTATACATTTATCCCATTGATTTTATCGGATCGCCATTAAGGGATAAGTAGACACCAGACTTGGAATTTAAACTATGTTGATGCTCAGGTATAACTAGTCTTGATTGCCATTGAAATTTCCTAATGATAACAATGTAATCTTTCTGTGAACATTATCATTGTACAATTGTCAACCCATTGACCATATGTATCTGAGGCACTTTTCATATATATACTGCGGCACATAAAGAATAATGATTACATTGATACGTACCATATAACGAAGTATAAGGGCAAGAAAGATGACTAGGCCAAGAACCCAATGTGTAACTCAAAGACTATCCTTCTGACACATCCCCTGCACTTGTGTGTTCTGAATGATACTTGGCTTAGTAGGATCGCTGTCTCTGTCTTCCCTCTGTCCCCCCTCCCTTGCCGCGTCGCGCCTTGAAACACTTGTGTACAGGCGCATTATAAGTGTCATATCATATCATCATATCTCCTGAATGTGGCAATTTTTGCATTGACACAACAGTGGAAATCCAGAGTCAAACTGGTGACATAGATATGGTGGGCTAAGGTATTGACCACGGTTGTGATGGAGAAGATCTCTTCCTCTTTGAATGACAAAAAATGGCAAACATTTAAGAACAGGGGCTCTTTCATTGATTCTTGTCAAAATAGTATCCCTGTTGTGTTTGGGCCTTATCGGCTCAGGAACTTTCCATTGAGGTTTTTAGGCAGAATCATGTGCAGTGCCCTTAGGGACCACTACACACAATTAAGAGTATAGGTGGTGATACAAGTTTTACCTTTGGTACAAGCCTGTACTACTATGTCATAGTGGTAGCAGTGGCGGAGTAGCCAGGCTTATCTCAGGAGTATATGAGCAGTAGCAGAGATTACACAAAGGGACCACAATTACTGTGACTCAAGCAAACACTGACTCAAGGTTTCAGGTAGAAAAATATAAGTACATTTATTTGTTAAATATACTACAACTAACCAATTCACTTTGTACAGTAAGTCTCAAGGTAAGTACCCTGTGTTGGAATGAACCGGTGTTAGGCACAAAAACACGTTACAGCGAATACGAATGCGATCACTTTTTGACAGTTCCGTCTACTAAACAAACGCGTATCCGTGACATGAAATGCTACCGGGGCAAAAACACACTTAGCACCTGAGATACCCAGAGGGAGTTGGAGGCAAAAATCACAGGCAATATTTTGGTTAGGCAGGCAGAATCAAGAAACGCTCAGAGACAGTAGTTCAAAAGTCAAAGGGCCGGAGCCAGGGTCGAAGACTCCGGGGCCAGTTGCCGAAGATCACACAGTCTAACAGTTTACGATTCAACGGAGCCAAAAGTACTTGGATATTGTCAATGTTCAGAAGCAAAAGTTATAAGAAGGAGGGAAGACAAGGTCAAGCCTTGGAAATGAAGAAAAAGGGATTCACCCAGTTTCCTCAACAGAACACAGTACCTTGTTCCAATGGTGCAGCTGGTGCCCTGGCAGTTGTTCCTGTTGGTTTCCCGCATATCCATGATTCCTGGAGCTTCGTCAAGAAGGAGGACGTCTGAAGACGATTTGCTAAAGCGGGTTTATGTTCAAGGCTAATATAATAGCCAAGAACAGTACCACGTTTATCTAACATAATCGGGTAGAAAAGTTAGGGTAGATACCACTGCCACCAGCCAAGTCTAAATGTTAAAAGAGCGAAACAATGCTCTAGGAGGTCAAGATAAAAAAGGGATACGAGTTAACCCTTTCCAGTACTCCATGGAAGATGGGGTGTACTGGATCTGTGGTAGATTGACTAAGTAAAGTTAATGGTAACTTTACCCTTTTCTGGGGGACAGTAGTCGCCTCAGAAATGGAGTCGAGGGAAGTCTCAAAGACAACCCTGTGCCACAGCACTGAAGGTGCTGTGTGACACTCACAAAGAAGGGGGCTACTGAAGTGGTGTACTTCAGAGTCCACAATCACAAAAACAGATGGAAACACATAGCAAAACACAGGTAAGAGTGGGGGAAAAGTTCTCACTCTTACCAGGTGGAAAAAAATAAACTCCAGCAAAGCTGCTGGGGGACTCACTAGGTGAGGGAAATTAGCCATAAATGAGAATTCTCCCTAACAGAGGTGAATTCAGGAAAGAACTGCATCTGCATGGGCATTGCGCTGGCGGTGGAGGGATTGTTTTGCATTATGTTTGGCTGAATGTATGATTTTAAAAATGTATGCTGTAAGTTAAGTGTGAATTTGCTCTACCTGTTTGTTAACATCCCTCACTGCTTTCATGTATTCATGTATTCTTTCATATATTATTTCATGTATTCTATAATGAGTGATGAATTATGAGTAAAAAGGTAAAAACAAACAAGAAAAGAAAATACTGCCTTCGACTTAATGCTGGATGATAAATTAACCATTACACTTGCTATGGAGTACACCACGAGCTGGCTCGAGGAACTGACCAAACATTTACAAAATAAAGGTTAATGAAGATATAAATTAGTGGACGGAATTAGGGACCAAAGCAAAGGGTTAAGTGTGAGACAAGAGAGTAGAAGATCATTCTTTCAATGCAATGCACATATATCAATTGATAGCCAATGCTTAGCGAGGAACAGAATGTGCGTAGGGTCTGGCATTGTCAACCATTTCAAGGTGAGCAGAATGTGCTCCCAAGTGACGACAGTGTCTGAAAAGGAGGAACATGAAATGGAAACAACAAATCAGAGTTGGTATTAGAACTCAATGATGCTATGATGAGGCAGTCTAAATCTGTAGTGCACATTGGTGGTAATCAGATCGCACCATCATTCCATGCATCAGTACCACACATGTATAGTGACGTGACATACCTTCACAAATCCAATAAAGGATGCTCCAGCAATTACAAAAGGAATTCCCCACCATATAACAAGTCACATGTGTCACAGAGGCCTATCTTTTTGCCATTCCAAGGATGAATGTGGATCAAGGGAAGACAGTGCACACCCTCTCCAAGAGGCTCCTGCTGCATGCTGTGCAGATTCTGTGTTCTGTGGATTTTACCCATTTTGAGAGTCCTCAGCCATCACTTTAAGCTCCCTGTACTTTTCACAAAGAAGGAATAGCCATTTGCATATCAGTCTTTGTCCCGCCCACAAAGGCAGTCCAGAGCAGGTTATCATGCCATGTTCTTCCTAGAGAGGGGTGCCTGCTACCTTTTTTGTCTTTAACCTAAGGTGATTGTTAAAAGAGTTCATATAGGAATTTCGAAGAGCTCCAACATAAAAGTTCTCCAAAGTCGAACATCCTTGGATCCAGATGGGAGGGCTTTCTTCCCCTGGGTTCTTCCTCAATACAAATGATTCTTCAATGCAAATGTTCTCCAAAATCAAAATCCCTTAGCTCCAGAAGATCATTCCCTTCCCCTGGGTTCTGCCTCAATGTGAATGATTTTTCAATGCAATAGTTCACACAAAAGATCTCCAAGGTTAACAAGTCTTGGCTCCAGAGGGTGCTTCCCTTCCCCTGGATTCTATCTCAATGCAAAACGATTCTCAGTCTGAAAGTTCTTTGTGTCTTTCTTGGCCCACAACGACACTGTTATTTACAAAACTGTTTAGCCTTGCAGTTCCACTTCTTTCAGAGGTTCCTTCTTGTTTAGCAAACACTGTTTCATATCCTTTCTTGTGACTTTCTGTGGCTTTGCAACTGCCTGGTGTAATCCCCTGCCAGGAATTATCATGCACTCCTTCTTGTTTAACAAATACAGTTCATATCTTTTCTTGTGACTTCCTGTAGATGTACAACTGCCTGCTACCCTCCCCTGCCAGGACTTCTTGTGCACTTGTGATTCCCTGGTTTACTCTCCTGCCAGGGTTTTCTTGTAATTCACACACACTTGTTAATGTCTCGTTTACTTGGCTGCCAGGACGTCTTAATTTCACACGTGGTTCTTCTTTTACTTTCACAGTTAGATATACCTCTTTTGATATCTTTTCTCCTTGATATATCATTTGCTTCAGGTTCTCTCCATATTTGTATTCCATACATTCATATATGGCTGGGGTCCTTATTGGCAATATGCTTCTTGTTTTTCAATAAGTCTCTTTATTGCCTCGCTTTCTGCAGTTTTAAATGTTATACATTGTACTTGATGCGGTTGCCAAAACTCCCGGGGTCCGCACAATGCCTCGGATGACTGGTAACTTTGGTCCTGTTTGGGCTTATATGTTTGCCGCCGGTTTTACACTCTAGGCTGCTCTTGCGTCTTCCGGTCTCTCTGGCGGCATTGCTTCTGCACCCCTGTCCTGCTCCAGGTCCTGGTATGTGAATAACTGCTTTCTTCGGTTGCTCAATGCACAGGAGTCTTCCGCTGGCAGCACCCACTTAGCGTTTGTCTTCGATCTTTAAATGTCCTGATCACAGGTGCATTATGAAAACAACTCGAATGCTCATTGAGCTTGAGGCTCCAACTGCCCTGCATTGTTCTTTCATTCCTCCTCGTCCCAGTATTTGGGGGGTTGTAGGAAAGGGAGTCCATTGATGTTGATTGATACAGATTACTTGGAAAATCACTTTCATTGGTTTTCAATCATTAGCCAGTTCTATATGATGGATACCTAGAACTGAAAAGGGTAGGTTTGGAGCTCTTAGATTTTAGACCTGGGATGAAAGGTTGGCTTACAGGGTTTTGGGAAGAGGTTTCTCTATTTTCCCTAAAGGGAATATACATGTGTGGCAATAGGCCATTAAGGTATTGGGTATGAAGGGTCTTCTTTGTGGGCAAATGGGGGATACCATGTCTCATCCAATAAAGCCATGACATCTCCCTGAGGTTGTCTCTTCTGATATGATCCTCCCTCATATAGTCTCCCCACAGGCTCAGGATCAGGTAGCATCTGCCCTCCCCTGGACACATAGGAGGAGGTCACCACCAGGAAAACAGTGATGACTCCATCAGATTCATCACAACTCCCAGAGTAAGAGCAAACAGATAAGAAACTGGCCTTTTAGGTTCTTCCCTTCTAGCATAAGGCAGAACCTAGACAGTAGAGAGAAATATTCAGTAGATACTAATCCGGTAAGTAGGGGTGTCTAGTTTTGTCTGGTATTGGTTCATTTAGACGAGATTGTGAGGGATGGCCTTAGAGCCCATCACAAAACTGAAAGAAAAACCCTTGAACTGCCTTTGAGTATTGGAGTGTTCCTTATTTTATTTATTTTTTTATTTTATTGTTTGCTTGTTAGGTGCTTATACAGCAAGTACAATACTGTTTCAAAGCGCCCACAGGGCGAAGGGTGGGAACAAGGGAAGTGAAACACATTACAATACACAATATTTAAGAGTAGTGGGAGGAAAAAGAGGCAAAAGGACAAACCTACTATGCCTAGTGAGTATTCAGAACGTGCAAGTGCAGCAAAGAAGAGGGCAGAGGGGGTAAGTGCTGGGGAGTCCAAGCTCATGGGTGAAACACAGATGAAGTCCTAGGATCGTTGAGTGCTACAAAGCCTGGAGCCGCATTAGGTATAAGTGCAAACCTCCAGGGCGGAGGGTGTGCCAATGCAAGTGCTGAGGGTAGACTGGAGCTGGGCTGATTAGGTGTGGGAGGTCAGGGGCCCTGGGGATGCATAGGGACCCAGACACCAATCACAAAAACTGTGGGATTAGCAGAGGAGAGAAGAAGGGGAGGAGGTAAAGAGGAAAGGCTTACGGAGCTTACGGAATTGAAAAAAGTCCTGCTCAAGGTGCAAAGGGAGGGGGAGGCTGTTCCATAGGAGGGAGTCAGCTGAGGAAAGTGAATGACCACATACACTCTGTTTAGCAAAACGCTTTACACACAAAGACGTGGTGTCAGAGGAATGGAGAGGTCTAGAGGGAGAGTATTTAGTAAGATACAGTTGAAGATAGTGTGGTCTCTGGGCCCAGACAGCCTTGTGGATGATGCAGAGGGGTCTGCATTTAATCTGTGCAGCAACCAGGAGCCAGTGAAGACTTTTTAGGGCAGGCGAGATGCAGTGCCTGGGCTTAAGGCCAAGGATAAGTCTTGCTGTCCTATTCTGGGTTAGCTGGAGAGGTTGCAAAGTGGAAGATGGTAGATTCAGGAGGAGGCTATTGCAATAGTCAAGCCTAGATACGAGCAGGTCTCGGGTAACATTGAGCTTCTGGGGGAAAGGGAGAAAATGGAGAATTCCTTTAAGAAGGAAGAGATGAAAGTTGGACTTCTGGCAATGTCCTGAGTGTGAGGGAGGAAGGAGAGAGAAGAGTCGATGATGACTCCAAGGTTTTTGGCTTCAGAAGAAGGAGCAGGGGGAGAGCCCAAGGAGGAATGCCAGAGTGAAGGGAAGAAGGAGGGAGCAGGGGTCCCAATGAGAATTGAGCCATCTATGTTACCATACAGCATACACTCGCTCATTTACATATACACCCAAAGAACATGGACTTGCTCAATCACTCATTCACTCATACACCATACACTCGCCAATCCACACATGCACTTACAGACTTTTTATCTTACTTGTAGCAATGGTCAGAACTCTGTTCATCCTCATGCCTCCTGTCACAAATGATTTCTGACTCCCACACAGCTCGAAACAGGAGCTAGGAAGCTCCCCACAAGCCATATGAATGTGCAGGGAGGCACAGGAGCACTCCCTACGCACACTAGAAACACAGTACCTCGAACCTGAATCCCCAATGGGCCATGCAAGGGCGGGAAGCAAAGGCCTCTGGCCTTGCATAGCGCATTGGACATGCACGCTGGGACACTAGAACTTTCAACAGGAAACTCCTTTGGTCCGTACAGTTTAAAGCCAGCCCAGGAGCACTCCCTCGGCGGCTTACTGCAGATGTGGGCATGTTCACTGTTTTCTCTGGGCTGGCTTGTCCATAATGAGTGCCAGGTTGGCACCCAGTTGCCTACTATGGGCGAGCCACCCTCAGCAAGCCAGGCACCCGGGGAATACAATTCCAAACACTTGAAGACACCAATGGGGTTTGGATTTTACAATAAGGTAAACTACCACAGCGGCACAGGAAATGGGTGCTTCAGGGGTGGCAGCACCCCCTGAAATCCCTTTGGAATTCTCACCTTTCCGCGTGGGGTGGGTGCAGGAGTGCATTTTGCCTCAGTTTCCTTCACAGTGTCAGCATATCAACACTGCAGCCTTGGATCAAGATCTGGTGTGTTTTTATCCTCTTTCTCGCCAGCGGAGGAGATTATTTGAGGTAACTATTTGAATTCTGCAAGTATGTCTTGTGTCAGACATTTAAGAGTTTGGGATATTTTATGCTGGGCTTGGAACTTTTCTTTCAGCTGCTTTTATTTTCGTGGCATTCTCAGGCTCTCAATTTATTTCCAGCACAGAGCCCGCTGAGGCATAATTTAGTTTTACATTTGACAGCTTTATTCTTGTGTAGATGGATGTAGAAGGCACAGTAGTTTATTAAAATGTGTGTAGGCTGGGCTGTTTTTGTTTCGTTGTCCTCCTTTGTTCTCTATGGCTGTAGGCGAGGCAGATGTAACGCAGCAGCTTTTTTTTAGTTCAGGTGCATTGCAGGGCTGTCGAGCTATTTCGGGTGCTGTGTTAAAAGTGCAATGTTAAGATCGCCTAATATTTTGGCTTCCATTTTTCTGAAGAAAAGGAGAGCATTTAATGACTTGAGATTGAGTATGGGTGTAAACTGTCCAAGGTTCTCTGACAAAGTAGGTGTCTGTGGTGGTCATTTTCCAGAGCATAAAAAATAATTCTCTGGAATCCACCACCTCATCCGCCCCGCGCCATGCACGACTTGTGGGCCTCATTTTCAAGCATGTATGCCCTATGCAGATTTTCAAAGCACAACGCTATTTATATCAATGAAAACTGCGTCAAGCATAAAAGTGAGGCGTTAAAAGTATGCATATACATCACACGGAAACGTCACCAACTTCCGTTTCCGCCTTTGGCCCCGCCCTAACAGAAAGTGCCCCACCTTGCGAAAGGACACGAACGGACACGCTTCCTCTGCACACAGAGTTAAGTGCGTTCAGGCCGGAATAGCCCCACTACCACCCAAGAACCACCCCCACCCAGCAGCACTAGCCCCAGCTTAACCCCCTTGCACATTTTCCCTACTGGTTCTCTGATTGGTGTGGCCCTCTGGCTGCAGTGTACCTCTCACTGCCAGCCCTGTTTTTGGCCCGGGCGGAGCGGGCGACGGCCCAAGGAGCAGAGATAAATAGCTCAGGAGGTGGGCGCAGTAAGGGGTCCACCCAGAAAGCTGCTTTTGTGCTTGCTGGACCACAAACGAAGCAACCTGCTGTGCCGACGAGTGCTCCTCTGCGATGTGTGGTTGCTGCTCTCTGCAGATATTTGGATGACTGTGATGCGTTTTGAATATGCACACAAAGAAATGCATATTCCGAACGCAGTGTGTGAGATGCTCTGGAGTCACACACCCGGTGCCCCTCATTTTTTGTGTTGACAGCCTTTCAAATAGGGCAATTTATAAGTGATGGCTGATTTAACAAGCCATTGTTTTTACACAGTATGTGCTTAACATTTCAATGTTAAGAACTGAACATGGTGCATTTTTCTTCAATAGGCCAGCACAAGTATCAGTTAGCGGATCAAACCTATGCATTCTTCAAAGAGAATTAACGCATCACACAGAAAAGTTTTTAACTATTTTCTTTATTTTTATGTCTCTTTATTTGACACACCAAAACGTTTTTTTTATATTTCTTTTTAGTTACATTTGGCGCATCCCTGGTAAGGTTAACTCTAGTATTCTAGTGGCTGCTTTGGGACATGGACTGAATGTATCTGCTCAGCATCAAAGGTCTTTTAATTGTCTAAACAAGCCAGCCACTGCCTAGTGCGCACACCAGATGGCAACTCAATGTCACCTGGCACCTTGATTAGGAAAGTAGAGTTCATTGGTCACCATGCACACAGTAGTCCATGGCAAATCAATGCAGGGATATGTTTGCAGCAATCATTTGTGCGCTGCACAAGTCACCACCCTGTTCGTTATTGGCATCTATTTGGTGTTCCCTTAAGTAACAGAACATATACCTGTTTTTGTCTGATGTGCCCAATGTCCATCCAAGAGCACACTGGGATGTTTTGTGTATGTGGCTCTGACAAGCATGCTATACTGTGCACACACTTAAACACATAAAGCAATCAAAGAAGTTGCCTCAAATTGTACATCCACTAGGCCATATGCCCTTTCTACACTGCCGCACCATCATATTCACTAACTGCAGGCCAGCAATAATTAGCAATGCTAATGCCAGCTCTCTTACATAAAGCATGGGCCTGCTCTTTTTTGCCCAAATAACCTCTGAGGCCTGCGTAATAGTGAGGAGTTAGTGGCTAAGGAACTGTGGACCCTTTATCATGCACCAGAAGCCGTTTTTGTTTAAAACGCTTCATCAGCTTATTACTGGTCAGGCTAAAGTTTGTAAGAGGTACAATCCTTTCTGTGTAGCCTTTCTGTGCATTGTTTATTGGGTCTCTATTGTGCTTTATCCTGCCCTGTCTGTAGATATAATTCCCTAAAGATGTTTCTGTATTGGGGTTGGGCATCCCCACACTGAGACCCATCCCTTCCTCCTATACAATTCTTCAGAAACAAGAAGCACGAGAGCCCTTGTACCCCATTTGAGTGGCTGATGTTGCAGCCATTGTATAATCACATCAAAAAATGTAAGCTGTCTCAATTAGCATGCATGGTTCATGGTTACAAACATTTTAATGTTAGGGTGAGTTTTGTGAACCGTGATGTGAGCACCAAGCCATGTGTCAGTTATGAATTTAGAGATTCACACATACAATCCTTTTATCACAGACTTGTTTATAAAATGTTTAGATCTCTGATCACTGTTATAGTCCTGAAATGCTCTGTGATGTAATGCAAAGCATACAGGATTCCTCATTGGCGCTATTTGTCCCATTTCCCACTCCCAGAGAGGTATTTTGAAAGAGTACAATAAGAGTGTACCAGACTCTCCATCTTGGAATGATAACCTTCTATCAGAAAATAATTCATATGGTTAGTCTAGTATTGCCCCTTGCAAAATACAAGTGAGGTAGTACGAACAGAACACCTGCAACACAGGGCCAGTGGTCAGTGGGTCCTCAGACCCCGGTAGGCTGTTTACACCGCAGTGTGCCAGTACGGACAGTTTGAAACATTTACTTGGTCAGCAACAGCTGTGTTTTCACATTAGAATTCGTCGGTAAAGTACTGGAATTACAATGTAACGAAACCAGCTTCATTTATATAGCAATTATTTGTTCATATTGAGGAGGGGTTTTGTCACATGACACAGGTGTAGTTTGGGAGTGGCGCGTGCCAGTCGGTGGAGGGAGGGGCGCATTTTGATGTTTTGCCATGGGCACCATGTTGGCTAGAAACTGCCCTGCTCACTGCATTATGTCCCTCCTTACTGCAGCTATCCCCTCCCTACCTCCTGTGCCCTCTGACTGCAGCTATGCCCCCCATGTCGCCTGTGGACCGTATGAATGCTGCTGCCCCAGACCTATGCTACATCGCCCTTGACTGCTTCTAACACCTATTGTGACTGCTTCAACCCCTGCATGGCTGCTTCTGCTCTCATTCTCACCGCTACACCAACCCCCGCCACCCCCCCCCACCCCAGACGGCTGCTGCCTCCCCTTTTGGCTTCTTTTCGGGCTCTCTGGCTGCTGCTATCGCTTTTTAACTGCTCTGCCCCGTCCCTGATTGCTGACATACCCTCTGTGACGGCTCTACTCCTTAACTGCTGCTACACCTTCGTGGCTGCTTCGACCCCCTTTTTACTGCTCTCTCCTATTGCTGACACCCCATTTCCGACTGCTCTGCCTCTCAGTGAGTAATGCAACCCCCATTTTGACTGTTCCTCCCCTTCCTGGAGTGTTGCTACGCCCCCTTTTCACTGCCCTGTATTGTGGTGAGTGGGCAAACAGGTTTGCCTGTACTACAAATGCGCACAAGCGCTGACGGCAACTCAGACATGTGCCAACAGTTAAGGAGATGTGACATCACCAATGTATACATCCACAAGACATGTTCCTCTTGCCACCCTGTAGATGGGAAGAGGATGACTCCATTCCCGTACACAGGTCAATGGGCACATGCCCACACTTGCCAACATGATCCATTCCAATCTGTAAGTGCTTATCCAGTCCTGAGATTTTCTTTGCATTCTGGGACTTGTATTCCGAGTTTTATAATGGGAGAAATTGAACTACACATACCAGAATGCAAAGAAAAAAAACAGGACTGGATAAGCTCCTACAGATTGGAATGGGTCATGTTGGCAAGTATGCATGCCACCCCACTCCTATGTCTGAATGAATCGCTTGGTGCATTTGGACAGGTTTACAAAGGGAGAGCCACTGCAGCCAAAGGAGAGCATTAGCTGAGAAACCTGCACAGTTACCCCAAGGATATGAGGTCACCCCCTAGCTGTATTTAACCTGAGAGCATGACAAAGTGGAGTGCCAGTCATTCTCATGTGCCATGTGTGTACCATGGGGCCTGCAACCATATGCAAAGCCATTAGAGAAGGGGTTGTTATTGTCCCTAACGTGCAAGTTGCATTGAGGGGGTGCCAATAAGTGAACTTGTGTGCACTGCAGTCCCCTCCACGCAATTTTCATTGCTTGCACTGGGAAATGCAAAAAATACACATAATTCCAGGTGCAGTTGGGTTTATGTACATCACTTGACTTTGTAGTGCAAAGAAGTGTAAATCCTTCGCACTGTGAATGGATGACGTGATGCCTTTAACATGGAATCCTACAGAATCAGCAATCTTTCAGCAGCTGCTGGAAGGTGTTGGATTGTGGGGAACTCCCCTCCTTTTTCGGCAGGTTGAGTGGAAGTAGGAGACTGACATTTACATTTTGCTTCTTGCTCCTGCTCTGCCTGCCATAATGATAAACATCCTCTCGGGCATTAAAGCCAGGGCTGAAGTCCAGGGTACACGCGGGTGGACGGAGTCCACCCACTTTTTCAAGAAGGTGGATTTAGTACCCCCCCAGCTAAAATGAGAAACATTGAATGTCCTCTTTGAATTTATGAATTAAAGCCGACCTCGGGGATCGAACAGCAAGTAAGGTTTGCAAACCAGACACTTCACCACTAGACTATATAACCTGATGAAAAATAAGAAACAGCTGAAGGTGAAATGTCCAATTCCGGTACTGCAAGTTCCGGCGAAAACAGTTTTATTGGTTCTTGGAGTTTAAATCATGCACACCTTTTAACGTTTTCAAAAACACTATTAGAACCAAAATACCCTCTCTTGATTTTGTGTGTGTGTTAATTTTATGAAAGGCAAATGTCATTTGTCCTGTGCAATTTGGGTTTTATGCAAAGCCAATTTAATGAAATGTGCGTAATTCACATTGATCTGCTACTTTCTGGCAACGTCACATCCCATTGCGTTTGTTGATGAGTCCCCCCACTTTTATTTTTAGAACTTGACCCCTGTGTACAACCCTGCTTAAACATGTAACACATGTTTTCCGTGTTCCTTTACCACTCCTGGGATTTAGAAAATGAGCCCTGATTCCTCTTCCCCAAATTGTGTTACGTGATGTGTCCACGTGCCAGACACCAATTCCCAATTGTGTGTGCCTGCACTTTGGGATGAGAATGGAGGCATGAACGGAGAGTACATTTTAATTTTGAAGCAGGTAAGTGGCGATATACATGAACCTACCTTCCTAAAATGTTATCGTCTTTTATGCTCTAGCAATGACATATCTACAATATGCGAACCCTCAGCATTAATGTACAGAGTCCCTGAGACCCCTTTCGACACTGTGGCATCACCCAACTGTACAGTCTGGTTGATGCCGCTAAGCTTTGCGGTGGGGAAGGGGCGTGGGGAGGGGAACAGCTATATGCCAGCAAAGACGCAAGCCATGGGAGGGAAGACAATTAGAATGCCAATCTCATGTCCAACCAGTATATATGTTACGCTCTGATTTGCAGAGAGGCTCAGGGTACAGAGCAAACAAAATGACAAGAGAGAAGAATCAGAAATGACAACCTAGGTTATGAGTGGAACATGCGAATGAAAGAAAGTCAGGAAGGAAATAAACAGACAGTATAGGAACAGCCATAAGGAGTGAAATCAGGAAAGAATAGAAACTCAGTCTTAATGAGTTAAAAGGCCCCAGGGCAGTTACAACCCAGTATGGTTTGAAAAGGGGCTATTATTGCATTTAGTGTCATATTATTTCTATTATGGCTACACGGTGTACTTTAGTGGATCCCCTCTTTCATTTCCATTGCCTGGACAGGAAGAGACCATAAAGATGGAGGAATCCTACAACGGATGAGGGTCCTGCACAGAATAATGGAGGGTAGGTTAGAAAGGATGGGGTAAGAGGGCAGCAGGGAGTGTCCGTGTTATAATGTGGAGCATGACATACGTCATGTTCCGGGTGCATGGAGCATGGAGTATCTCATGCTCCATATTACGTTTGGGGGATTCAGGAAATGAAGATTGACGTTTGGGAGGATGAGGGAATCACCGGTGTAGGGCGTCCCCTCTAGAGGATATTGCCATATACTTGAATAAACCGTATCTCTAAATGCCAGTCCCCCCTTTTATCAATACAGTGAGGATGAGTGGGCGAACAGCGGAGAGGAAGGGAGCCCTGACCGAAACCAGGCGCCATGAGATAATCAACAACGTTACGTTCACTACGTGGGCTGATTGGGTCGCAGGCAGGTAGGTCAGATGAGGTAGGGGGGCTGCTGCTGCTGAGGGAAAAGGCAGTGTGACCCTACTGGGAGCGCAGAGAAAGCGAGCCGAGCAGACAGCCACTAAAGGCTGTGAAAGCAATATTGCTATGCAGGGAGGCTGAATGGCAAGGCTCACAGCAAATTCAGTATGACCCACCCATGCAGCATCGAAGGAAGCAGCCAATTCCATGGGGGGAACTGCCCCAATAGAAGTGTGGGTCGCAGCAACCAATGCAGCAGTAAATTCCCCAAGAACTGCCCAAGTGGAAGGTGTAAACATCCAGAGGTGATATACATTGGAGTACAAATTGTTACTACGCGCTTGGGTGACACAAACAACTCTTGGTGGTACTTTAGGGAAGAGAGGAAGGCGGGTCTGGGAATAACCCCACCGGGCCAAGTTCCTGGAAGTTCTAGGGGAGCCTGTAACGGTGTGGGGGGAGTGAAAAGACTTGTTTAGGATCTATTTGTTGACTATAGACGGCAACAAAATTCTCAGATGAAAGTAAGCATGCCACGCTAATGATCTGTTTGGGTAAGGAGGCAGTTTTGATTATAAAACATATTCAAGAACCCACTCCATCAGCAGAGGGTGAGGCCAATGTTCTTTCAAGGGGAACTTCATTCGGCCACGCAATCTGCTAGATGGAAGGATAGTATGGCCACCGAACGAATACTGTGTTAGAAAGGTACAGGTTTTTCTTGTGCAGACAGATGCCTATCGAGAGTGTGATTGAGCCCCCAGTGTACCTCAGGATACTTATAGCAGCATTTCATTTTACCGGTACAGGAGATGAGCATATAATGGGCCTGTTGGTCTTGCGCACAGCAGAGCCTCATATAAAAAACAAGTTGTGGCAGGCTAAGAACCCCACATTGGGGGAAGCACTGGAGCTAGCAAGGAGCATAGAGTTGAGCAAGAAATGCACTCGATATGTGGAAATGAAGTATATAGACCAGTAAAAAGGAGGATGAAACAGTAGCACACATTGAAGGAGAAGGAGGGATGATGATGGCAACTCCAAACGGGAAGGGGGCTCTGGGCAATAGAGGCACAATATCAGTTACCTTAAGCTTTAAGGGTGCCTGTTTCAGGTGTGGAATGGTAGGGCACATGGCAAGTGTAATCAGAGGGGGCATTTTGCAGGAGTATGTCACTCATATACATTGGGAAGGAAGGAACCTGGATTTATGCAGTATCAGCAGATGAAATAAGGAATTTCTCGAAGGTGGAGACACAGATCCAACCACTTGGGGCTCAGGAGGAGGATGAAACGGGACCTTATAGACCACCTTTGACTGATGCAATGGTGAATGATGCACACATTTCAATGCAAGTGGACTCAGAGTCACCGTACACACTGGCCTTTCAAACAGTGTATAGACTTGCAAAGAGAGAGAGAATGTTTAAAAGAGAATGACATAGGCATATCGGCATATGGTGGGGTACCAATATGCATCTTAGGTTATGTAAGGTTCAAAATAGGATGACTAGAGGGAAAGTGTATGTTGCTGAGAAGATGATAACTTCCTGGCATGGAGGCATTAAGGATGTTTGCAGATGCAACTCAAACAGGGGCAGGAGAACCAGATACAAGAAATTTCTACACAAAGGGAATTCAAAGAAAAAATAGTACCAACATTTCCTGAAGGATTTAATGACAATATGAATTGTAGAAGGTTTCACTCATAAGCTATAGTTACAATATGGGACTATGGTGACAGTGCATAAAGTGAGACAGGTACCATTGAGTTTGAGGGGTTGAATTAGATAGTGAATTAAAGAAATTATTTTTAGAAGGAATCATAAAGCTGATTAAAGCAATTGAATGGTTGACCCCCATAGTGATCACACAGAAGTCTGATGGTAAAATATGTGTGTGTGTGGATCTGTGTGATGTCAATAGAGCAATATGGGTAGATTGGTCCCTCCTTCCTAACATCAACAATTTGTTGTCGACAAATTGTAAGGTGAGATGGTTTTCCAGCATAGATTTGTCTTCTGCTTACCACCAAATAGAATTTCACCCCAAGTCATGACATATTACCCCATTCATAATGCCTTGGGAGCGTACCAATACAAAAGGATGCCGTTTGGGTTGGCTTTGGCTAGTGTTGTTTTTCAGAAAGTTACGGAAAATTTGTTTAAGGGCAAGAGAGGAATACACTGTTTCCAAGATGGTATATTGGCATATGCATGGGAGGAGAGTGGACATTTAAAATTATTACAACAAGTGCTGGAAACATTGCATAGGGTAGGTTTGATGGAGAAAAAAGAGAAGTGAAAAATGTGATTAACCTAAGTCACGTTTTTGGGTCCTGTGTTGCCAGGAGAACAGTTGATTCCTTCACCGAAATTAGTGGAAGCAATTAAAAAAGTAAGCAAACCAGAAGATAAGGAACAATTGAGGTCATTCTTGGCACTAGTAGAGTTTTATGCAAAGTTTGTTCCACATTTCTCATAAAGGACGGCAGATTTTAGAGAAGTTTTTTAAAAAGTTACTCATTTTAAGTGGTCAGACTATGTATGAAAGACATTTATAGAAATGAAAAAAGCAACAACTCCAACCATGTATAGGTTTGAAGTGGGGGCAAGAATGCTTTTTGACTGTTGATGCCAGTCAAAAGGCATAGGAGCAGTATTGTGCCAATGTCAAGGGGGAGAGTTGTGGGAGATCGTAGCTACGTATGGAGGTACATCTCAACCACCAACCAGAAAGAGTCCCTCTGTGATGATGAGGAAGAAAGATATGAGGTCAGATTTGTGTCCACCATGGCTACGGAAGAGAGGTGAAAGTGTGAAATTGTGTTGGATGAGTATCAAATAATTGAGAGGCTGCACAAGTACCAGTTGGCGTATGAGAATTGTAAGACGGGAGAAGTGTCGAGCAACAGGAGAATGGGTGAGTGTTGGAGATTGGATGAGAGTTTGGCATTACAGAGCAGATCGCATCATGTTGTGTTGGGTCAGGGCAGATGGTGAAATAGATGTAGAGGTTTCAAATGTAGAGTGAGCATGGAGGGTGGTGGTCAAGTGAATGATGAGAGGACCGAGCCGGTGAACCAAGAGAGGAGTAGTAGAGACGTGAGCGTAGATGAGCCACAAGACAGTTCGCAGGGTGTGAGACATTGGGCCTCATCACGAGTTGGGCGGTAATGCCGGCAGTATTACCGCCGGCGCTAATAGCCCTAGCGCCAAACCCCCGGCGCTATTAGTGCTGGATCACGGGTTTGGCAGAACAGTTAGTGCCCATTCCCCATTGAGCCCATTTGGCAATTCCTCATTCACCATTGGGCTCAATGGGGAATGTTCGCATCAATACTGGCGGTGGATTTCCCGCCGGCGGTAATAGTGCCGAAACGTGGCACATTTTCAGCAGATTTCGCCGAAGCTCCGAGCTGGGGGGAAATCAGCCAAGGCCATGATTTGTCAGACCCTTAAATGAGGTGGTAATAGCGTTACTGCCGCATTTAAGGGCTACCACCAAACTCGTGATGAGGCCCATTGTGTAAGAGTAGACAATAGTGTGTGGCGTGGAGTTTGTGGAAAGCGACGCGGCACTAGGACAAGATGTGCTCCACGTAGATGGAATGATTATGTGATAGAATGAGCTCTGAGAGAACAGCTGTGCACATATATTATTTTATTTGTAACTGTGATTAATATAGTATATTTCTGGAATGTGTAATATTCAATAATAAACAAAGCAATTAACAAAATAACACGTGTAAGCTGATCTTTATATCACCAAACTATACTTATGCAGTTTATTATTATATAATTTTCTTGTATGTTTTAATGCATTGATTTTCTTGTTATTAGGAAGGGCATGTGCTATTATGTGGAGCAAGACATACGTCATGTTCCATGTGCGTGCAGCATGGCGTTCGCATGTTGGAGCTATGACATTTGCCCTAAAAAATGTGTTTGTGGCCAAATTTTTTCCAATGTTTTTTTTTACACATTTGGCTGCAAAAAAAGTAGGGTGGAGACCCCCTGCATATCCCCTCACAGCTTCCCACCTTAATAAATGCCTAAACCTACCAGCGCATCTATATTTGCGGCTAAATGTGCAACAACCAAAAATGAACGAATGGGCATCGAGGCAATGCGCATGAGCGTGCTGCTCCATGTTGCGTGCGGGGGATTCGGGAGCGGGAGGCTGACGGGAGGGAGGATGAGGGAATCAAGAGTACGGGGCCTCCTCTCCGGAGGTTATTCCCATGTAGCTGAATGAACCATGTCTCCCTGTGTCGGTCTCCCTCTCAGCAATACAGCAGGGCAGTGGGAAGGACAGCAGAGCCTTAGCGCATGCGCCGACAAAGGGCGCCTCGGGGGACAAAGTACAAGCAGCAGCTTTGAACATGTCCTGTAAATAAAGCCTGGGTACCTACGAAGCTGATTGGCCTGTGCTTTTCCCCCAGAAGCTAACAAATAATAGCTAGAACTTTACTTATCTGGCAGCACAACATTCTATTGGCTAAAAAAGTGTGCCGAAGCATCACGTTTTCCACATGCATGATATGTTCGCCACATATCCAAACATTAAAGCCTGCTCCCTCGTTAGATATAAATGAGCCTGCATAAAATAAAGCTTTCATAGTTAGGGACATCTTCCGAGAGCCACACGAATCATTAATGTAGTAATGGTCTCTTTTTTTCTCATCTAGCAGCCAAAAAAGCACAGGCTAATTACTCAACTTTTGAAATTTGAGAACGTTGCTATTCATTAATGGTCATAATTACTCCTATGCGTAGCTTCACCCTCAAATTAATGATCTATTAAAAATCTGAAACAAAGAAGATGAGGTCTGTGGAGCTAAGATTATTATAGCTGTTACATTCAGTAGATCCTGAAGATGGCAGCAAAGCACCATAGTAGAATAAGCAAATGAATCAATGTCGAAACACTCGAAAGTTAGACTGCGCTATGTAAGAGAGAGAAGGAAGATGCCGGCAGCCCTTACATTTCATTTGGATATATCGTGGCCAATTCCCTGCGTAGAGGTTGCACGCTTGAATCCATGAGTAGTTCTTGGCCACGCAATTGTGGGCGTGCGATGGACAGCCTGCGTGGTGTCCCTCGTAATGCATGTTCTTACCCATTGTCTCTGTTCCGCCCCCTACTCTGCCCTCTGCACAGGCCTCGCCCACACTCTGCGTGGTATCTCACGCAAGGGGCAAGGCGCTCAACAGCTCGCAGAGATGTGCACAGCCTGTGCGAACTGCATGCAGGCAGAGGTCGAAGTGGGCGGGAGTGTTGTTCCCATACTTTTTATTTTTAAGTTTCACTGTTCCTATACTTTTATTTTAAAAAGAAACCATTCTGGATTGGTTTAGTTTTGAAATAAAAATGTAGGAAGAAGTTGAAGCTTACACTTCAGTGTACTGCACTGCACATTCCCATAAATAGTAGGTGTGTTTGTTTGGGGGTTGGATTGTGTGTGGGAGGGGGCGCAGGGATGGGGTTTGTGGGGAGTGTGGCAGACCAGCAGGGAGCATAGTTCCACTACTTCTTTTCTTACACTTCGACCACTGCATGCAAGTCATGCAGAGGTACTGAACATTCGATTCAATGAATTGATGAACACAAATTTGCACGAAGTTTGGCACGTAAGTACCCTATTTTTCACCCAAATAATTCCACGAATCGGGCCCTAAATGCATCCCGCAATGTACGCTTGTGGAAGACATTTACAATGTGATCTGCCCTCTTTGAGTATTTGCTAAAAGCAGGTGGATTTCAAAGGAATCCAGTGAGTGTTTGCTTGCAGAAAACCCTTCTCTGCGCCATTTTATCATCGGTTGACTTTTTTAAACAAGGCGTAAAAGCAAGGCGTAAAAGCAAGGCGTAATGCGTTTGCACTCTGGAAGATTTGCCATCTCTTTGAAGGTGAGGGAGGTGCACAAAGCTGAATTTCTATTGTGCTTTCCTCCTCCATTTTAAAAGTGCAGTTCATTTTACGCAAGCCTCATGCATTAAGTGCACCTCCCTTTAGCACCTGCTAAAAAGCAGGCTGATTCCATGGGAATCCATTGTAAATTCCACCTGCAAAGAGGAATTTGCTGGCAGCATTTGAAAGTTTTACAGATCGTAAGGTAAACTCAAAGAGCAAGGCGATTTCACCTGTTTTCCCTTTGAAACACCATTTTGTTAAAGTTTCCAATTGCATTGAGGGTACCGGGTAGCACATAAGTGCTAACATTGATGTTTCCCTGCAGGCAGTTTATAAAATGACTGGAGAGTAATAGGGGGGACACGGAAACAGTGAGCCTGCTCTCCACATGCCCCAGAGCGCAAACATAATTGTTAAACCAGCTATAATGGGGCTGCAGGGTCTTCGAGAATTAGCCCCTCTGTGGAATTCCCACGTCTGCAATGGACCTTGTGGCTACACTTTCTAGTGCATCTTTTCTGTTTGCAGGTTGGAAGAGGTGGTGAAGCACAGACATGACTTTATAAGGAGTTGAAAGGTATGATCACTAAGCCAGCTGACTGCTTTCACCTGTGCATTTAAAGTAGGGGAATTAAAGGTCAATTTGCTCCATTGTGTGTCTCTGTACTAAAGCTGCAATAATGTCTAGTGAAAGCATTGGATTCTGAAGTTGATAGAGGATACTGAGAGCACTGCCTGACCTCTTTATTGTCTCAATAAGGAGGTTGCAGACAGCAGACAAAGAAGGGCTCTCTTCCCTGTTCCAGATTCCCACTCAGGTGGGCTGGGGACACCATGGTGGTGGTTCTCTCTTCAAAAGATCGAGATCCCCTAGGCCTGAAGGTAGACCTCATACCTCCCTCGCTTTTCTACCAAGGATTGATCGATGTTACTATTACTACAGCATTGGACACAGTGTTTTCTTGACAGTCTACAGCAGACACTTGGTCTGTTGGATCCCCTCTCAGCCACTCCTGATCTGAACCCATTTCCTGACGTCTGAGTATAGCGAGGGTGCTTGAAACAACCAAGTTCTCCCCTCATGAAAAATGTTAAACTAATGAGAAGTGTGCTTTTAATGGCACATTTCTGTTAAAAATTGTGTAAAAACCATGCAGTTTGCAATCAGTTTTGTTGAGTGACACGTGAATAAATCCATAAATGCCTGGTCACCAACATTGCACAGCAGCATTGCCCGACACATATTCATGATTCCTTTGCCTGCAATATATGTCAGTATAAAAAAATTATCATGCTGGCTGTGCTCACGTGCCCATACATGTCCATTATGGCTTCACCAATATATGCTGAATCCCCACATAAGAACATTTGTCCTATCACGTCACGATCTGCACAGCGTGATGACGCCATGTTTGTGTTGTGTTCTGTTTACTTTAAATGAGGCACTTCTATAGGCGTGCATGCCGCAAGCTTCTACTCCATTAATAAAAGATGTAACCATTTCATAAACACATTTGTATGCTTATGAAGCTTATGTATATACACTTGTAAAATGAGCAGGTCTTTGGCCTAGACAAAGCCAATAAGGTATGAAACATTAGCATGTGCACCAATGGGTGAATGTTGGCACTAGGGCACACGGCAAATGTTTCATAGTATCAAGGGGCAGTGTAAACACACTGGAAAACACATAATTAAACTACAGTTATATACAATTCAAACAGTTTACTCTGAAGTTTGGTAACAGAGCACACCAAGACCACAGGTTTTTGTTTCTGATGCATTTAAAGGCTGATTGCTGTGTTACAGCCTCCTCGGAACAGGTGCTGCTGGTGTGCTTAATTGGAAAATATAGAAACCAACCATTTGGTTAAACAGTTGTAGGTGCTGTGTTTCCAATAACACTTTCTGTATTCATTCCATATGAGAACGTAATCATGTTGTTTTGCCCATAATGCCAATAAACATACTATAAGAAAACATATTGATGCTGGCTTTGCAAATATAGGTAAGAACATACTCTTGCTAGGATAGCCAGTAAAAATGCCATACAACAATAAGAAAATATTTCCAAACTAGCTGCAACAATGTAGACCATTATGGTGAAGAGGAGCAGACCAAAAGCGACCACCCTTCCTCCTCTAGTAATGGACAGGTGAACATGTCACTCGGGGCCTGTGCCTCGCCCTCCTGTCCAACATTATAAAAGTGAGAATCATTATTCATTGAGGCAGCCATACCGCTCTTATCCGAGGCAGGTACATTAAGAAATATATATCATGTAAATTGAAAGTGGCAAGAATGGGTGAAAGGAGTACATATGTACACATTCAAAAGATATGAAAAATATTACACTGCACACATTCATTTAGGAAAGGCGTATATAAAGAAATGCCTACATCTGCATACAACATGAATAACATATGGATATATTTCATTAACATAGAAATGATACAGCATAAGGTATCCATCTTATTTACATTGGACACCATAGCATGCTTTACAAATGAATTAGTCATAATTGAGAAAGTCGAAAGGTAGGGTTTGCTTAAACAGAGACAGTCATTCGAATTTGGCAGTATTAAATAGTACAATAGACAGTTTTCAGTAGTGTTGCTTAAGTGTTTTTTATAAATAAAATTGGCAGTAAAGTGAGAACCAGATTAGCTGGACAAATACACCAATGGGGATGTGACAGCAGGCCTTATGTCCTTGGCAGAGTTGAGCTACAGCCTGCATCATCTCAGAACCGCTTTCATCCAACCTCAAAGTTGCAAAAACATGTCCTGTGATTCATTGAAATTGGGAATACCAGGTTTTGTGCTGACCATCAAGAGTAAGAGATCATTGAAATAGGAAATAATTATGCATTTAAGGAAGCATGTGTAGCCAATGAGCAAGGGCAATGCATTTTACTCATAGAAATCTGACCAATTAGGTTGTAAGATTCATGCTAGAACAAAACTGATGTGTGATGCTCTTCTTTCTATAAATGTATGCTGGATGTAGAACAACCTTGAGACTTTCTTCTTTTCAGCTTGTACCATAGTTGATTGAACAAACACTCCTGGCTGGCCGAAGGCAATAAATGTCTCTCTTTCTTGCACGGTGTGTGTGTTTCTATCCAAGGTGGCTGGCTGCATTGGGTTATGTCTGGGTTATGTCTGAGGAATGAACCCCCTATATAATGGCCACATATGAACACTCATAATGTTGGCTTTACCCTCAAGTAAAAAATGCCATGCCACAGTACGTAAACATGTCCAGACTATCTGCACCAATGTAGGAATATTTAGCCATATAAGAAAACTGATGTCTGCTTTACCTTTGATGCCCAGTAAACAATGCAATGCCACAGTAAGAAATTATAGCCAGACTGGCTGCATCAAATTAGGACAGAAGCCCATTGGGGTTCCAAACCACGGGGTGACCAGCAGCAGTAGCAGCCTTCTTTTCGCCCAGGAGGGCCTCCATTCCTCGAGGATCAGTGTTAGGTCAAGCCCCCTTTTCTTCATCTGAAGCAGCATTCCAGCAAGAGCCGAAGCCCGTCGGGTGTCCAAGGGCTCAGGGTGTCCAGCAGCAGTAGCAGCCTTCATTTGGGCCAGGAGGGCCTTCATACCCCAAGGATCGGTGTTAGGCCATGCCCCCTTTTCTTCATCTGAAGCATCATTACCCGCCAGGGCCGAAGCCCACCGGGTTTCAAAGGGCGCGGGTGTCCAGAAGCAGTAGCAGCCTTCTTTTGGCCCAGGAGGGCCTGCATACCTCGAGGATATGCTTTAGGCCACACCCCCTTTTCTTCATCTGAAGTAGCTTTCCCCGTCACAGCCGAAGCCTGTCGGGGTCCAAGGACACAGGGTGTTGAGCTCTGCAGGGGTGTGAAGCATCTGTAGGGGTGTCACCTACCATTGTAATCTATCAGCCCACAGGAAGCTGGATCTTCGCTTCAAGGAATTGAACACAGGTGAGGGGAGCTATGAGTGTAAAGAGGGGAGGGGGCACATTGACTAATAGAACTGGTTCCCTGCCTCTGTTTTTTTGTTGCCTGCTGATCTGGACACGTTTCCTCTTTTGTCCACACCCTGCCTGCCTCAACAGGTCAACAATAGCTGTTATGACAGATGTGGTTGTCTCCCCTCCCCTAGCCCTAGAGATAGGTGACAACAAGCCTAGACCCCCAATGCCCCGCAATGATAACAGGCGATGCGTACAATTTAATTAAGGAAATCAACACATTCCTGGGAAGTGCCCCGAACACCTTGGGAAAAAATACAGATGCTCTTGTCTCAGGATAACCACGATCAGTATGCCAAAGACCACCATGGTGAGGAGATTTTTTGCAACTCCTTCAACTTGGGTGGCCAGCTTGTCCCACACCAGGAGGAATGTACTGTAGTTGGAAACCGGGATGTATTTGAAAGTCAAACTAGCACTGATGGCAAATCTGGCTGTACGGACACTACCAAAGTCGAAGATCCTACGAGCAGAAAAGATCATTTGTCCCTAATTTCAGTTGAAATCTCTCTAGTTGGTGTCCCTTCTGTTTCTTCATTGGCCTCTGTCATGCCTACTCCATATTTTTCATCTGACTTGATAACCTTCGGGATGGAGAAATTATCAGCAACAGGGGTGGGTGATGCTATTACAGCCTCGCTATTACAGTCTGCTGACTGTTCCCTCTTTAAAACCCAGAGAGAGGGGCCGTCATTCATGGTTCCCACTGTGAATTCCTGTTTTGTATCTGATTGTATGCCTGTGTTTAGACCTACCCAGACCCATTCCCTGCCCACCTCAGTATAACATCATTTTAACTCAATGTATACCGAGCCTGATGAAACAACCAGAGCCAAGTCATTTTCCAGCACCACAAACAGAACCTGGAGTGAGATTACGGCGTCAGGGCACTCAGGGTCCAACTCCTACCTCCGATTATCTACACTCAGGGCCAGGGCCGGTCTTACACCAGATTTCACCTTAGGCGGGAAGCATCGTTGGCGCCCCACCTACAAAATTGACAATGCAAAAAATGTTATGTTACCAATGTTGTATGTTACAGAGCCCCCGTCATCCTGTAATACACATCCCACTTCACACCTGGGTACTGAATCATCAAAGCCTCGCTCCTAATCGAGTCTCCCATGCCACGTCCCACTTCTATATTCAGAAATGGTCCCTTTGGGATGTGTTTTAGGGGCTCCTTTCATCAGAAGCGGCATCAGGAGAATGCCTCTGATAAACAGATGTGTTAATGCTAAGGAGACAATCGGAGTATATTCCAAATTCAACAAGGTGTGTCCTTCAAACCATAGTACCTGCATGGGGTGTGCTTTGTTATCCTTATGTTTTTAACCATACATCTAGATGGCTTGAGCGGATGTTGGGGCTCATGGATTGTTCACTAAGGCTACCAACCCCGACAGCCAATCCAAGGGAGACTGGCTGGGAGTGGCCTACAACCCCAAAGATAGGCAGCACATAATGGTCCACTTCACAGCATAGCGAGAGTTTCCTGCCATGCACACCACTTTATGAAGGAGATAGGTGGAGGAATAAGAAGCATGAAGTCAGATGACTAAGGCACATAGAAAGGTGAAGACAGAAAGGGTAGTAGCAAAGAAAAAAGGGAAAGGGAATGATGATGCAGACAATCCAACGTTTGGAAAATGTATACTGGACCATCATGCTAGAAGACAATCAGAATCTCATTAATAGTGTGTATGTATCCCAAAAGGCCCCTGTTTAGGGATTACATTATTATAGATTGAGGAGAAGTAGACTCAATCTGTTGTATTTAGAGGGAAAGAAGGCAGTCGTATCGGCGAGGCAGTTATTAAGAGGACTGCAAATGTAAAGCATGGGCAGAGTTAGAGGCTCTTACACAGTCAGCAACAATGTGTTTACATAAAAGGGAAACCAAATTAAACAGGTGCCTTCTGAAATGGCTTTGGTTTCATGGAACGCAGTACAAAACACACCAGTAAATCCATAAGCACTGATTAGCAGTTCTGAAACATGTTTGGTTTTCAAACAGGAGATGTTGTGGTGTCCTTTGCTGGGAATTTGTATTAGGTCGGTCCAAATGGTGGTGCTGCGAGCATTTTATGAACATGACATGAATTAAAATCACGCATAGAGAGCGAGAGCAAATGAGTATGACTCCTGTAGGCACAGAATGGACCCAGCCAAAACGTCTGATGTTTAGACGCACCACTATCGGCTATTAACGCTTGCGCACAAACACAAGCACTTGAAAGTCATTTGTACAGGGCATTAAGTATTCCGCACCCCCCTCCCACTTGCCCGGCACCCAAGCCTTCTCCTTAGCCTGTCAGACTTGCCCTATAATGCCCATTGCTTCCCATTGAATGTGCTTGTTTCAAATGACCTGTGCGCGGGAGAAAGAGGGGTGTCTGAGGCGCAGGGATGTAGCAAAAAGCCAAGCATTAATTGGTGTACAAAACACATACAGCCATGGAGTGGGCACAGGAGGCTTCACATAGAAGTCAACAGCAGACTACATAGGTTGACCTATCACATGCTAAGGCAGCACAGTGGGTTGCATGCTCTAGGCAGAGAGCTGTGTAGTGGCTCAAAGCCAAGCATTGGTTACCAAAACATGTGTATCCAGTACGCTGCCACCTAAGGCTTCCCTCCTAGCCAACAAGTTACCTTGGCCGACCTAGCATATGGTAAGGTAGCTGCTCGGTGTGCTGCTACTTGCACTACACAGAGGGCTGTGTGTAACCTAGTGGCTCAAAGCCAAGTATTGATACTCAATACAAGTATCAAGTATAATCACGGGAGCCAGCACTGCAGTTTTCCCAGCCAACAACAGGTTGCCTTGGCTGATCTATCACTGGGTATTCACCTGTGTGTGACCTAGTGGTCAAAGTATGGACCCATTACATGGTAAGGCAGCTCAGTGGTTTGTGTGCTTTGCACATAGAGCTGTGTGTAACCTAGTGGTTCAAAGCCAAGTATTGATAGCCAAACACAAGTACAGCCACGGGAGCTAACACCACAGGCTTCCTGCCAAGACAACAACTGGCTACCTTGGTCAGCCTAACACATGGTAAGGGAGCTCATTGGGTTGTTCTCTGCGCACAGAGCTGTGTATAACCTAGTGGCACAAAGCCAAGCATTGGTACCCAAAACACATTCAGCCATTGCGCCAGCACCGCAAGCTTCCCTCCCAGCCAACAACAGAATTCTTCGACCGACCTATAACATGGTAAAGCAGTTTAGGGAGCTGTGTGCTCTAAGCAAAGACCTGGCTGATAAATTTAAAATGCAAATGTTCGATGTTACACACATTAGAGTCCAAAACAAGTGCATATGGAATGGGGTGCGGGCACAGCAGGCTCTCCTCCCAGCCAACAACAGGCTACCTCGGCTGACTTATCACATGGTAAGGCATCTCAGTGGGTTGCATGCTCAGTGCATAGAGCTGCTTGTAACATAGTGGCGTATAGCCAAGCACTGTTACCCAAATCAAGTAGAGTGTGTAGGTAAACACATCAACTGTGAGACCTCCACTCCACATTTTCACCCACCATGATACAAATCGGCCTGTGTGAGGAGGTTTGGCAATTCCTAGCCCAAATTGAATTTCTTTAGCGAGAAGTGCTGGGGCAGAGCAAGTTATATGCTAATGTGAGGACATTGTATTCTCCATTTCCGGGGAAAACACTCCCTCGTGTTCTAGGGCTCTGTGGTATGGTGCAAACAAAATCCCTATCAGAATAATTAACCCAACAGTTGAAAAATAGGGAAATAATACCAGACCAAGGGTTTTGTTAAGTATGAAAGGGACTAGATTTTGATAATTAAGAGACCCCTCCTTTATTTTCTGTTAATTTATCAATGAAACAGAATATTTGATGGCAACAGGAAGGGGACAGCAAAATTAGGACATGGCGATAATTATTGCCAAAGATTGTATCCACTTTCTGGGGAAATTTTTCAAGGTAAAACTACCGCTTTAATGTAAATGCTTTTGTGAAGGGCACTAGGGCTGGGACTGAAGTGAGCAAGGAGTTACTGCCAGAACCCTCCTTCAGCTATACTGGTCCCTTGTCTGTTCATGCGCAGGGAAGAAGAGCGAGGAGGAGGGGAAAAGCAAAGGGAAGGTAGTAAGGGAGAAAGGTAGAGGACAACCTGAAGGAGTAACAAAGGTTATATGGAGACTGTGCATAGCCTGTTTCTATTAAGCCTATCTTCTAACTACTTTGTGCTCTCCCTTCTCTACACATGCAGGCAGCAAGCTGGTCTGGCATGATGGTAATAACCACTGTGCTGGGCCTGCGAGTAATGGAGGGGTGGGTACTGGAGGATATACATTAATGATCTTACAGTTACTTACCAAGTATAATGGTTAACACCATTATGGCAATCTTGGCAGTGACAGCCGGCACAAGGGTGGATTCTGGGCTCTGTGCTCCTCCTGGCTGGGCACCTGCATACGTCCTGCCTGGCTGGGCCTTGATCCCAATTCCTCCGGCAACTGACACAGGGTCAGAGCAGGGCAGGCTGCCCATTCAATCAACCCCTGTGTCATTGCAGAGCATTCACTGAAGGAGGGCACGCACAGCCAGGCCTGGGGCCTGGCTGGCGCCACCTGGGGAAGGGAAAACATCAAATGTTGCCATTTGCTTCCCCGAGGCTGCTTGGAGCTAACATCAAAAAAATCAACCTGGCACGAAATTGGAATGCAGAAAGTGCTTGCATGCATTCAGTCAGACTGGCCTGGTTCAATTAATAAAAAGGTACACAAGTGAAACAGTATTCATTTATTTTTTCACTAACTTTCTTTTTTAATGAGATACTGGAGGGACTCTGGGACTGCTGTTTTGGCGCCCCCTACAGGCTGACACATCAGGCAGCCGCCTGCACTGCCTGACACAAAGACCGGCCCTGCTCAGGGCTGCCAAGCCACCTATCCAAGACACCCAAACCATCTGGCATCCACCTGTTAAAGAGGTCCTCACTGTGAGGGGATGTAACTGTGAACAGGTGCTCCTGGAGCTAGCAGTTATAAAAGAAACTGCTCCTAGTTCTGCTGGAGGCCCAGGGGAAGAGAGGAGGGGGTCATCGAGGGTAGCCCTATCATGCCAAACCTGCTGCCATGGAACTCGCTATCCCATAATTAAAATGTTTCACCAACCAGGACAGTGAAGGATTGCTGCCCCCTGAAGAAACTGCCAAAAGCTATGATCTTAACTATGCAAGATCCTCCTAGGGCACTGCCCCAGTGAGCCTGATGCTTATACTCATTCACAGATGACGCTGCCCCAGCAAGAGAACTCAAAGCAGCCCATTATGCTTAGCAAAACCCCTGATCCCCACATAATGACCAATGCAACGGTGGCATGTGAGCAATGTATAACGGAAATTCAGCACCCCAGTATGATGGAACCTAGAACACGCATCCAATGCCTCAGGGGGAGCATAGCTAAGTGTCGTGGGGGGCTAAGAAGCGCCACAGTATTCATCCATGGGGTACCCAAACTGTCCACTAACAAGCGAGAACCAACGGATGCCCTACTTAACAAATGTTTATACTGGCTTTGTTCGACCGTGGTTGTGCTTTTGTATCTAGGGAAACTTTAGTGGGCTGCCATAGAGTGAATAGGGTTGGTGATAACCCCCATGATTCAGTGAAAATTGACTTTCGGGACCAGAGAATGGCCAGCTGTGTTCTGGCCATAGCGTGGGATTACCGGGAGCACCAATCCTCGTCACACCCGGGACTTGACTTGCTTCAAAAACAATTTCGGACATTACTCATACACCACAAGTCTGGCCATGCTGCTAAATATGTGAGTACAACTAATAGCTGCACCACTGCCATTACTGTTTGCATGATCTATGAGGGTTTGCATACTAGTTGCCGATAGCCTTTGCTCCTCCCAAGTGAACGCGCCTATCGCGCAGCTGTGCATTCTGTGCAGACTCGCTCTAGCCCACTGCTCACCACTAAATGTCTTATGCCTATGCTCCCAAACATGCTGTACATACCTATCGCACCTACGGCTCACTATTGATTGCAGTGCAGTGCCTCCAGCCTACTGCTCATTATTGATTGTGCCTCCAGCCCACTGCTCATTATTGATTGTGCCTCCAGCCTACTGCTCATTATTGAATGAATAGTGCCCTACGCTCCTAAGATCACTGTACCTACCCATCTCGGCTTGATCTGGACTAGCCTACTGCTCATGTCTTTAAATGCTTTGACCCACCGCAGCCTCTGCACCCCTAGCTACTGTACCTGTTGCTCCTCTCCCACCTTACCCTTGTCCTCTACATTTAAGAGAATCATCTCTAACAAACTCCCGTACATGGCAGCCCTCTGCAGGCCCACCCTAACTCTTGCCACATTACTACTTCTACTCAACACAGATTCACTATCCTCCTCCTACCCCTATCCATAAGTCTCACACCCCCACCATCTCACCTATCCCTCTCTCCCACCATGACTTTGGTCCTTGAGAACATGAATCAGGCATCCTTGCTCAACCAGCCTCTCAGCCCACTGGAATGGATCCACCGATTTGCAGCACCACCCACACCATGAAACCCATGCCCAGTGAAGGACAGAAACCAAAGACTTGGCTCCCGGCTCCCTCCCCTCAGGACCTCCAACGAAAAACAAACCATCACTCTTTTCTTAATCATCCACAGGCCACCCCTAAGTATATCTTGTACAATTCATCTAAACACCCAGCAGCATAGTTGAACACCTACTTATCAGAGATACTCTCATCAATGCGTGGTCTCTTGTCGGCCACACGCTCGACATTGCAGACCTTATCTTCGCTATCAACCTTCACTTTCTCGCTATCACAGAAACCTGGCTGCATCAGGCAGCAGGCCCAGCCCTGTCCCTTGCCATCCCAGAAGGCAACTCAATATTAAGGAACGACAGGGACTCAGGTAAAAGAGGTGGGGTTGCCTTTATCGCCAAAACATCCCTCGGCCTTAGAGCTTCCGGTCCGCTGAACTCCTATCAGTTAAGTTCCAACTCAATGCAGCACAAACTATCCTTATGCACCTCATTTATAGACCTCCAGGCCCTATCTCCTCATTTGAGGAAGAAATATCTGACCTCCTCACTAACAATACTAAAACAGGATCACAAATCATACTACTAGGGGATTTAAACCTAGGCCTCGGCGATCCCAATGATGACGCTGATATCATCTCCCCCATCAAACTGACCAAAGCCAAACCGGCAGCCCAGTTGAACAAATGGTTCACTCCGGTGCTTAAAATCCTCCAAAACACCAAACGGGCGGGAGAAACTGTCTGGAGAAAGACGCCCAACCTGGCCAGTAAAGCTCTATTCACGGTTGAGGCTTCTACTTACAAATCAGCCATCCTCCTAGCCAAAAAAGAGACTTATGACAATAAAATCAACAATGCCAAATCTAAAACAAAGGAGCTCTTCATCATCCTCAGGGAACTTGAGTCACCCTCCACACCTACAGAAACCTGCGTGAAAGATGCAGACTGGTGCAAGAGAATCAAAAAAGCGTTGGCAGTCAAAATTTCCATGCTACAATCTAGAATCTAAAAAAGCAAATCTTACTTCACCATCTACCCCTAAAGCCCCATCCTGCCCCCCTTTCTCTTTCGTCCCTGTCTCAACGAAAGAAGTGGAAAGCATCATCAAAGGCCTCAAGCCATCCAGATGTCAAGGGGACTCCTGCCCAGCCTCCATCATTTAGGAAGGTGCCAATTATCTTGCCCCTTTCATAACGGCCCTTATCAACTCCTCCTTCAAAACAAGTTCAGTCCCCAGTAGCCTTAATGAAGCCTGGGTCATGCCCCTCATACAAAAGAAAAACCTTGACCCCAACAACCCTACTAATTATGCGCCCATCACCACAGTCCCCTATATCCTAAAGATCTTAGACAGAGTGGCCAAATCCAGAAGCATCTGGAAGAGAACAACCTTTTGGGCCTCAGACAATCTGGCTTCAGACCAAGGCATGGAACCGAGTCAGCCCTTCTGGACCTAGAAATTCAGATGGATGAGGCAAAGGACAAGGGTAATCTAGCCACTCTCTTGCTGCTCAACCTCTTGGCAGCCTTCGACCACGTTGATCACCAGATCCTAACGGAACATCTGGTGGCGTCAGCTGCTTTCTCCAGTCAGGCGACCGCATGGGTCCAAACCTTCCTGGCCAACCGAACCACCCGGGTCTTCTCACCAGGGGCTTCAGCCCATCCCACCTCCACCCCCAAGGTTTGTGCATTTTACCAAACTTATACAATATCTTCACAAAGCTATTGTTCGACCGACTAGATAACCTGGGTGTGACCACAAATTATGCTGCCGACACTCAGGTTCTCATCACCCTCTCAGGTTGCTATGAAGGGGACTCCACACGGATGAACAACCTCTACCTAGAGATCCAAGCCTGGATGGCAGAACCTGGCTTATGCCTCAATGATGAGAAAACTGAGCTTCTTCTCGTCGGATCCCAACCACGGCTAAACAAACTGGACCCCTGTTACGCTTCTATCAATATAGATGGTAACCTAATCATAGTGGCCAAAGAAATCAAAACCTTAGGGGTTTATTTGGACTCCACACTCTCGCTCAAAAAACAAGCAAACGCCATAGCTTCCTCCACGGCCTATACAAACAAGCTTGTTAATGCCTGTAAGGCTTTCCTCTCACTGTCTAGTTGCATTACCCTAGCCAGAGCACTAGTACTCTCAAAAATCGATCACTTCAATACTCTTTTCCTTGGCACCTCACAACGCAACTTGAACAAATTGCAGGTGCTACAGAATAATGCCCTCAGAGCTGCTCTGAACATCCTGTGGCACTCTCACATCTCCAGCTTTACACAAGATGCCCACTGGCTCTCAGTACGAGACAGAATCACTCTCAGATCACTAATCATCGTCCACAAATGCCTCTCTAATTACGCCCCAAGTACTTGGCAGATAAGTTAAGCAAGCACACTTCAACCAGACCAACGAGAACGATGTACGTTCACTGCCTCTCCATCCCCAAATTCTCCCTAACAAAAGCAGGCGGCTCCAGCTACCCGGTCCTAGCAGCCAAACTATGGAATGCTATACCTGTGAAACTCAGAGCAGAACCATCCTTTTGGACCTTCACAGACACAACTAAGTCCTGGCTCCCAACAAGAACTCTTCCACTGCCTTACTTCATCCTTTGCCGCATCATTGCATCTTCCTACGTTTGCCCCTGACCACCATGTAACCCGTTCACATGCACTTATTGTCTTTCTCATGTTTGTATCTCTATAACTTGTAACCTGCTCTAAGTCTCTGGCGCCCAGTTACCTCAGGGTTCTGCGCACGGTACAAATAAAGAAAGTAAACTAAACTAAGCTACCTCTGATTTGCTAAAAGTGGTATTGCAATAAGCACTAGTCCTTACCCTGGAAATGTTGGTGTACCTGAAAGCACGCTAACCAATAATGTTCTATCTGTGGGGACCTCGCCCCCTTGGGGTTAAGACCAATCGGGAAGCAATGTAGGCTTGGACCTGTGGATAGTGTTTTGATTAAAGAAGGGTTTTTTCTATTTCTGAATTGTTATGCCCTCATGGGCTCTCTAGATTTGTGTTAATTTTCTCCCTTTCTGCATTGTTGACAAGATGCATTACCAAAACTTAGGCAAACATTGTTGTGTTAGGATGTACTTTGATGGCCTCTAGGCTGAATAAAGTTATTTGATGACTGACTGTATTATGTTTCCTTCACCATTGATGTCCAGTAAGAAAACATGCCACAGTAAGAATCTATGGCAAGATGGGCAGCACCAGAAGGAAAATACAGAAAGACGGGCTGCACCAATGTAGGCCGGTTTAGCCACATAACACTTATCATGTGTGCTTTACCCTTGATGTTCATCAAAACATGCCATGCCACAGCTAGAAAATATGTCCAGACTGGCTGCAACAATGTAGCACAGTCTAGACGTAGTAACACTGAATCATGTTTGCTCTACCATTGATGCCCAATGATAATTCCATTCCAGATTAGGAAGATACACACAGATTGGCTGCACCAATTAGGCCAGTTCAGCCATGTAATATCACATTTCATGTTTGCTTTACCAATGATGCTCTTGAAATCAATGCCCAGCCACATTAAACAAATACAGCCAGACTGTCTGCTAAATGAGTATCCTCCCATCCTACTGCCCCAAATCAGTAGCCCCTGGGAGAGTCACAAACACAAACACACACACATTCATACAGCATTTACTAACTCAATCGCCCGCCCACCCAAACAACATACACTTTCTCGTTCACATGCGCACATACCCATACACGCTCTTTCACATACATACTTAGACACAAACACACGCGTACACACACATGCATTCATACATTGTTTTAATCTTCAGTCCCAGTCTGGACTCTGCTCATTGCTCTTCACGCCACCTGCCATGGAGGTCCTACATCTCCCACACACAACGAAAAAGGAATGCAGGGGAAGGTAGAACTTCCTGGTTCTTGACCAAACGCAGGCGAGCTGGAGAGCCCTGAGCTCATCATCCCAGGCAGTATGAATGTGTGGGGAGATGCAGGAGCAACTCATACGCACATGCAGGCCTGCAGTTCCCTGCTGAGAACAAATAGTCCCGGGCCTTGCATGGCTTATTTGGCATGTATGCTGGGAACTCGAACAGAAACTGTCAAAGGAAAACTGTGCTTTCCTTTGACACTTAAAGCCAGCCCAAGAGCAGCCCCTCAGCTGCTTGCTATGGCTGAGGGATTGCACACTGTTTTCACAGGACTGGCTTGGCTCGTCCAGAATTAGTGGTGGCTCTCCGCCCCATCACCCATTATGATAAAACCATCACTTCATGTAGAGAACTTACACCAACTTCTTCATGTTATCTAGATCAAGCTGGGACTGGCTGTAAAGAGATATAGGTACAACAACGGGGTTTGAGAGTGGGACAGAGAAAAAGCCTTCAGTCAGTCTGCCTGCTAGCCGTTTCCTTGAGGCAGCACCAAAAGCCCTACCCAAATAATGGAGGGGCAGCACAGTGGGTTGCATGCTCTAGGCAGAGAGCTGTGTAGTGGCTCAAAGCCAAGCATTGGTTACCAAAACATGTGTATCCAGTACGCTGCCACCTAAGGCTTCCCTCCTAGCCAACAAGTTACCTTGGCCGACCTAGCATATGGTAAGGTAGCTGCTCGGTGTGCTGCTACTTGCACTACACAGAGGGCTGTGTGTAACCTAGTGGCTCAAAGCCAAGTATTGATACTCAATACAAGTATCAAGTATAATCACGGGAGCCAGCACTGCAGTTTTCCCAGCCAACAACAGGTTGCCTTGGCTGATCTATCACTGGGTATTCACCTGTGTGTGACCTAGTGGTCAAAGTATGGACCCATTACATGGTAAGGCAGCTCAGTGGTTTGTGTGCTTTGCACATAGAGCTGTGTGTAACCTAGTGGTTCAAAGCCAAGTATTGATAGCCAAACACAAGTACAGCCACGGGAGCTAACACCACAGGCTTCCTGCCAAGACAACAACTGGCTACCTTGGTCAGCCTAACACATGGTAAGGGAGCTCATTGGGTTGTTCTCTGCGCACAGAGCTGTGTATAACCTAGTGGCACAAAGCCAAGCATTGGTACCCAAAACACATTCAGCCATTGCGCCAGCACCGCAAGCTTCCCTCCCAGCCAACAACAGAATTCTTCGACCGACCTATAACATGGTAAAGCAGTTTAGGGAGCTGTGTGCTCTAAGCAAAGACCTGGCTGATAAATTTAAAATGCAAATGTTCGATGTTACACACATTAGAGTCCAAAACAAGTGCATATGGAATGGGGTGCGGGCACAGCAGGCTCTCCTCCCAGCCAACAACAGGCTACCTCGGCTGACTTATCACATGGTAAGGCATCTCAGTGGGTTGCATGCTCAGTGCATAGAGCTGCTTGTAACATAGTGGCGTATAGCCAAGCACTGTTACCCAAATCAAGTAGAGTGTGTAGGTAAACACATCAACTGTGAGACCTCCACTCCACATTTTCACCCACCATGATACAAATCGGCCTGTGTGAGGAGGTTTGGCAATTCCTAGCCCAAATTGAATTTCTTTAGCGAGAAGTGCTGGGGCAGAGCAAGTTATATGCTAATGTGAGGACATTGTATTCTCCATTTCCGGGGAAAACACTCCCTCGTGTTCTAGGGCTCTGTGGTATGGTGCAAACAAAATCCCTATCAGAATAATTAACCCAACAGTTGAAAAATAGGGAAATAATACCAGACCAAGGGTTTTGTTAAGTATGAAAGGGACTAGATTTTGATAATTAAGAGACCCCTCCTTTATTTTCTGTTAATTTATCAATGAAACAGAATATTTGATGGCAACAGGAAGGGGACAGCAAAATTAGGACATGGCGATAATTATTGCCAAAGATTGTATCCACTTTCTGGGGAAATTTTTCAAGGTAAAACTACCGCTTTAATGTAAATGCTTTTGTGAAGGGCACTAGGGCTGGGACTGAAGTGAGCAAGGAGTTACTGCCAGAACCCTCCTTCAGCTATACTGGTCCCTTGTCTGTTCATGCGCAGGGAAGAAGAGCGAGGAGGAGGGGAAAAGCAAAGGGAAGGTAGTAAGGGAGAAAGGTAGAGGACAACCTGAAGGAGTAACAAAGGTTATATGGAGACTGTGCATAGCCTGTTTCTATTAAGCCTATCTTCTAACTACTTTGTGCTCTCCCTTCTCTACACATGCAGGCAGCAAGCTGGTCTGGCATGATGGTAATAACCACTGTGCTGGGCCTGCGAGTAATGGAGGGGTGGGTACTGGAGGATATACATTAATGATCTTACAGTTACTTACCAAGTATAATGGTTAACACCATTATGGCAATCTTGGCAGTGACAGCCGGCACAAGGGTGGATTCTGGGCTCTGTGCTCCTCCTGGCTGGGCACCTGCATACGTCCTGCCTGGCTGGGCCTTGATCCCAATTCCTCCGGCAACTGACACAGGGTCAGAGCAGGGCAGGCTGCCCATTCAATCAACCCCTGTGTCATTGCAGAGCATTCACTGAAGGAGGGCACGCACAGCCAGGCCTGGGGCCTGGCTGGCGCCACCTGGGGAAGGGAAAACATCAAATGTTGCCATTTGCTTCCCCGAGGCTGCTTGGAGCTAACATCAAAAAAATCAACCTGGCACGAAATTGGAATGCAGAAAGTGCTTGCATGCATTCAGTCAGACTGGCCTGGTTCAATTAATAAAAAGGTACACAAGTGAAACAGTATTCATTTATTTTTTCACTAACTTTCTTTTTTAATGAGATACTGGAGGGACTCTGGGACTGCTGTTTTGGCGCCCCCTACAGGCTGACACATCAGGCAGCCGCCTGCACTGCCTGACACAAAGACCGGCCCTGCTCAGGGCTGCCAAGCCACCTATCCAAGACACCCAAACCATCTGGCATCCACCTGTTAAAGAGGTCCTCACTGTGAGGGGATGTAACTGTGAACAGGTGCTCCTGGAGCTAGCAGTTATAAAAGAAACTGCTCCTAGTTCTGCTGGAGGCCCAGGGGAAGAGAGGAGGGGGTCATCGAGGGTAGCCCTATCATGCCAAACCTGCTGCCATGGAACTCGCTATCCCATAATTAAAATGTTTCACCAACCAGGACAGTGAAGGATTGCTGCCCCCTGAAGAAACTGCCAAAAGCTATGATCTTAACTATGCAAGATCCTCCTAGGGCACTGCCCCAGTGAGCCTGATGCTTATACTCATTCACAGATGACGCTGCCCCAGCAAGAGAACTCAAAGCAGCCCATTATGCTTAGCAAAACCCCTGATCCCCACATAATGACCAATGCAACGGTGGCATGTGAGCAATGTATAACGGAAATTCAGCACCCCAGTATGATGGAACCTAGAACACGCATCCAATGCCTCAGGGGGAGCATAGCTAAGTGTCGTGGGGGGCTAAGAAGCGCCACAGTATTCATCCATGGGGTACCCAAACTGTCCACTAACAAGCGAGAACCAACGGATGCCCTACTTAACAAATGTTTATACTGGCTTTGTTCGACCGTGGTTGTGCTTTTGTATCTAGGGAAACTTTAGTGGGCTGCCATAGAGTGAATAGGGTTGGTGATAACCCCCATGATTCAGTGAAAATTGACTTTCGGGACCAGAGAATGGCCAGCTGTGTTCTGGCCATAGCGTGGGATTACCGGGAGCACCAATCCTCGTCACACCCGGGACTTGACTTGCTTCAAAAACAATTTCGGACATTACTCATACACCACAAGTCTGGCCATGCTGCTAAATATGTGAGTACAACTAATAGCTGCACCACTGCCATTACTGTTTGCATGATCTATGAGGGTTTGCATACTAGTTGCCGATAGCCTTTGCTCCTCCCAAGTGAACGCGCCTATCGCGCAGCTGTGCATTCTGTGCAGACTCGCTCTAGCCCACTGCTCACCACTAAATGTCTTATGCCTATGCTCCCAAACATGCTGTACATACCTATCGCACCTACGGCTCACTATTGATTGCAGTGCAGTGCCTCCAGCCTACTGCTCATTATTGATTGTGCCTCCAGCCCACTGCTCATTATTGATTGTGCCTCCAGCCTACTGCTCATTATTGAATGAATAGTGCCCTACGCTCCTAAGATCACTGTACCTACCCATCTCGGCTTGATCTGGACTAGCCTACTGCTCATGTCTTTAAATGCTTTGACCCACCGCAGCCTCTGCACCCCTAGCTACTGTACCTGTTGCTCCTCTCCCACCTTACCCTTGTCCTCTACATTTAAGAGAATCATCTCTAACAAACTCCCGTACATGGCAGCCCTCTGCAGGCCCACCCTAACTCTTGCCACATTACTACTTCTACTCAACACAGATTCACTATCCTCCTCCTACCCCTATCCATAAGTCTCACACCCCCACCATCTCACCTATCCCTCTCTCCCACCATGACTTTGGTCCTTGAGAACATGAATCAGGCATCCTTGCTCAACCAGCCTCTCAGCCCACTGGAATGGATCCACCGATTTGCAGCACCACCCACACCATGAAACCCATGCCCAGTGAAGGACAGAAACCAAAGACTTGGCTCCCGGCTCCCTCCCCTCAGGACCTCCAACGAAAAACAAACCATCACTCTTTTCTTAATCATCCACAGGCCACCCCTAAGTATATCTTGTACAATTCATCTAAACACCCAGCAGCATAGTTGAACACCTACTTATCAGAGATACTCTCATCAATGCGTGGTCTCTTGTCGGCCACACGCTCGACATTGCAGACCTTATCTTCGCTATCAACCTTCACTTTCTCGCTATCACAGAAACCTGGCTGCATCAGGCAGCAGGCCCAGCCCTGTCCCTTGCCATCCCAGAAGGCAACTCAATATTAAGGAACGACAGGGACTCAGGTAAAAGAGGTGGGGTTGCCTTTATCGCCAAAACATCCCTCGGCCTTAGAGCTTCCGGTCCGCTGAACTCCTATCAGTTAAGTTCCAACTCAATGCAGCACAAACTATCCTTATGCACCTCATTTATAGACCTCCAGGCCCTATCTCCTCATTTGAGGAAGAAATATCTGACCTCCTCACTAACAATACTAAAACAGGATCACAAATCATACTACTAGGGGATTTAAACCTAGGCCTCGGCGATCCCAATGATGACGCTGATATCATCTCCCCCATCAAACTGACCAAAGCCAAACCGGCAGCCCAGTTGAACAAATGGTTCACTCCGGTGCTTAAAATCCTCCAAAACACCAAACGGGCGGGAGAAACTGTCTGGAGAAAGACGCCCAACCTGGCCAGTAAAGCTCTATTCACGGTTGAGGCTTCTACTTACAAATCAGCCATCCTCCTAGCCAAAAAAGAGACTTATGACAATAAAATCAACAATGCCAAATCTAAAACAAAGGAGCTCTTCATCATCCTCAGGGAACTTGAGTCACCCTCCACACCTACAGAAACCTGCGTGAAAGATGCAGACTGGTGCAAGAGAATCAAAAAAGCGTTGGCAGTCAAAATTTCCATGCTACAATCTAGAATCTAAAAAAGCAAATCTTACTTCACCATCTACCCCTAAAGCCCCATCCTGCCCCCCTTTCTCTTTCGTCCCTGTCTCAACGAAAGAAGTGGAAAGCATCATCAAAGGCCTCAAGCCATCCAGATGTCAAGGGGACTCCTGCCCAGCCTCCATCATTCAGGAAGGTGCCAATTATCTTGCCCCTTTCATAACGGCCCTTATCAACTCCTCCTTCAAAACAAGTTCAGTCCCCAGTAGCCTTAATGAAGCCTGGGTCATGCCCCTCATACAAAAGAAAAACCTTGACCCCAACAACCCTACTAATTATGCGCCCATCACCACAGTCCCCTATATCCTAAAGATCTTAGACAGAGTGGCCAAATCCAGAAGCATCTGGAAGAGAACAACCTTTTGGGCCTCAGACAATCTGGCTTCAGACCAAGGCATGGAACCGAGTCAGCCCTTCTGGACCTAGAAATTCAGATGGATGAGGCAAAGGACAAGGGTAATCTAGCCACTCTCTTGCTGCTCAACCTCTTGGCAGCCTTCGACCACGTTGATCACCAGATCCTAACGGAACATCTGGTGGCGTCAGCTGCTTTCTCCAGTCAGGCGACCGCATGGGTCCAAACCTTCCTGGCCAACCGAACCACCCGGGTCTTCTCACCAGGGGCTTCAGCCCATCCCACCTCCACCCCCAAGGTTTGTGCATTTTACCAAACTTATACAATATCTTCACAAAGCTATTGTTCGACCGACTAGATAACCTGGGTGTGACCACAAATTATGCTGCCGACACTCAGGTTCTCATCACCCTCTCAGGTTGCTATGAAGGGGACTCCACACGGATGAACAACCTCTACCTAGAGATCCAAGCCTGGATGGCAGAACCTGGCTTATGCCTCAATGATGAGAAAACTGAGCTTCTTCTCGTCGGATCCCAACCACGGCTAAACAAACTGGACCCCTGTTACGCTTCTATCAATATAGATGGTAACCTAATCATAGTGGCCAAAGAAATCAAAACCTTAGGGGTTTATTTGGACTCCACACTCTCGCTCAAAAAACAAGCAAACGCCATAGCTTCCTCCACGGCCTATACAAACAAGCTTGTTAATGCCTGTAAGGCTTTCCTCTCACTGTCTAGTTGCATTACCCTAGCCAGAGCACTAGTACTCTCAAAAATCGATCACTTCAATACTCTTTTCCTTGGCACCTCACAACGCAACTTGAACAAATTGCAGGTGCTACAGAATAATGCCCTCAGAGCTGCTCTGAACATCCTGTGGCACTCTCACATCTCCAGCTTTACACAAGATGCCCACTGGCTCTCAGTACGAGACAGAATCACTCTCAGATCACTAATCATCGTCCACAAATGCCTCTCTAATTACGCCCCAAGTACTTGGCAGATAAGTTAAGCAAGCACACTTCAACCAGACCAACGAGAACGATGTACGTTCACTGCCTCTCCATCCCCAAATTCTCCCTAACAAAAGCAGGCGGCTCCAGCTACCCGGTCCTAGCAGCCAAACTATGGAATGCTATACCTGTGAAACTCAGAGCAGAACCATCCTTTTGGACCTTCACAGACACAACTAAGTCCTGGCTCCCAACAAGAACTCTTCCACTGCCTTACTTCATCCTTTGCCGCATCATTGCATCTTCCTACGTTTGCCCCTGACCACCATGTAACCCGTTCACATGCACTTATTGTCTTTCTCATGTTTGTATCTCTATAACTTGTAACCTGCTCTAAGTCTCTGGCGCCCAGTTACCTCAGGGTTCTGCGCACGGTACAAATAAAGAAAGTAAACTAAACTAAGCTACCTCTGATTTGCTAAAAGTGGTATTGCAATAAGCACTAGTCCTTACCCTGGAAATGTTGGTGTACCTGAAAGCACGCTAACCAATAATGTTCTATCTGTGGGGACCTCGCCCCCTTGGGGTTAAGACCAATCGGGAAGCAATGTAGGCTTGGACCTGTGGATAGTGTTTTGATTAAAGAAGGGTTTTTTCTATTTCTGAATTGTTATGCCCTCATGGGCTCTCTAGATTTGTGTTAATTTTCTCCCTTTCTGCATTGTTGACAAGATGCATTACCAAAACTTAGGCAAACATTGTTGTGTTAGGATGTACTTTGATGGCCTCTAGGCTGAATAAAGTTATTTGATGACTGACTGTATTATGTTTCCTTCACCATTGATGTCCAGTAAGAAAACATGCCACAGTAAGAATCTATGGCAAGATGGGCAGCACCAGAAGGAAAATACAGAAAGACGGGCTGCACCAATGTAGGCCGGTTTAGCCACATAACACTTATCATGTGTGCTTTACCCTTGATGTTCATCAAAACATGCCATGCCACAGCTAGAAAATATGTCCAGACTGGCTGCAACAATGTAGCACAGTCTAGACGTAGTAACACTGAATCATGTTTGCTCTACCATTGATGCCCAATGATAATTCCATTCCAGATTAGGAAGATACACACAGATTGGCTGCACCAATTAGGCCAGTTCAGCCATGTAATATCACATTTCATGTTTGCTTTACCAATGATGCTCTTGAAATCAATGCCCAGCCACATTAAACAAATACAGCCAGACTGTCTGCTAAATGAGTATCCTCCCATCCTACTGCCCCAAATCAGTAGCCCCTGGGAGAGTCACAAACACAAACACACACACATTCATACAGCATTTACTAACTCAATCGCCCGCCCACCCAAACAACATACACTTTCTCGTTCACATGCGCACATACCCATACACGCTCTTTCACATACATACTTAGACACAAACACACGCGTACACACACATGCATTCATACATTGTTTTAATCTTCAGTCCCAGTCTGGACTCTGCTCATTGCTCTTCACGCCACCTGCCATGGAGGTCCTACATCTCCCACACACAACGAAAAAGGAATGCAGGGGAAGGTAGAACTTCCTGGTTCTTGACCAAACGCAGGCGAGCTGGAGAGCCCTGAGCTCATCATCCCAGGCAGTATGAATGTGTGGGGAGATGCAGGAGCAACTCATACGCACATGCAGGCCTGCAGTTCCCTGCTGAGAACAAATAGTCCCGGGCCTTGCATGGCTTATTTGGCATGTATGCTGGGAACTCGAACAGAAACTGTCAAAGGAAAACTGTGCTTTCCTTTGACACTTAAAGCCAGCCCAAGAGCAGCCCCTCAGCTGCTTGCTATGGCTGAGGGATTGCACACTGTTTTCACAGGACTGGCTTGGCTCGTCCAGAATTAGTGGTGGCTCTCCGCCCCATCACCCATTATGATAAAACCATCACTTCATGTAGAGAACTTACACCAACTTCTTCATGTTATCTAGATCAAGCTGGGACTGGCTGTAAAGAGATATAGGTACAACAACGGGGTTTGAGAGTGGGACAGAGAAAAAGCCTTCAGTCAGTCTGCCTGCTAGCCGTTTCCTTGAGGCAGCACCAAAAGCCCTACCCAAATAATGGAGGGGGAGCAGGAGATAGGATTTTCCCAGCAACACCAGCAGCTTGTCCAAAATTTTGTGGGAGAACTCGCATCAAAAATGTCACTCTCCCGCTATGTCTGCACATGCTGCCAATAATACCAGCAGGGTCCATGCCCAGACCTGCACCCACTCCAAGACTGGGAAGTCCAGCAGAACCTGCAAGTGGACTTGTCATTTGCACACATGGGAATGAGGAACCGGCAGACCCTATACACAGACTAGCGGTAAAATACATGAGATGAGACTAATATAGTGACCACAGGACTATTCTACAACACTCATTGTGACTCCAAGTTTCCTAAGAGGGCATCTGCAATCCACACGCCCCCATGCAGTGCCCCTTCCTTTAATTGGGTATGGTGGGGAAGGGCATTGAGTTACCCTGTAGCACCGGCAGCATGTCTACTGTGCTGTGGGAGGATTCTATTCAAGAGGACTTGTTGGTTAAACGCTTGAGAGTGGGAACCACCAGACCCCATACACAGACTAGTGACAATGTACATGCGATATAATGAAAAACACAGTGACCACAGTCCAATTATCTAATACTGTGACCTCAAGGGTCCTCGAAGAGCTGTCTGCAATCCACACATGTTCATGTAGTGCTCCTCTCTTAAGTCATGGCCAAAGTAGGGGCTTCAGTGACCAATGGCAGTTGTGACTTTTATTGCTCATTACTAGTGCCTTGCCCTTTGCAGGCCCCAGTAAAGCCACCCACAGCCTGGGCATCATCCCTAGTGCTCAGGTCAGCAGAGAGTTTCAGGAAGCCCATTACTCAACACTCATGCGACTGCCCTCCCCTCCCGAAGTCCAAGCCCAGTAGTGTCTGAGAGGGAAGTAACAGTTGTCTTAGACCCCAAATGTCTAGTAGGCGGGTCACAACCTCTGGAAGGACAGAAATCAAACCGTCCCTCTGCAGCCACCCACATGCATGGGCAGCCCTGGCGCTCAGCCCAGAAGACACTCCCAGGGTGACTCCTACTCACCAGGGAAAGTGGATTTTGGGACAGATTGTTCGTTGTATATCCCAGGCTGTGGGAAGTAAATGAAGATATTTGGGAATTTGGGAAAGGGTACTTTTGGAAGGTTGATGGCCTTCAACGAGTAAATACTGTGAGCAGGACACGGAGGGACGTCGACGTAATGGTACACAAACAATAAGCACATCCGGGTGAAGGCGATGTCATTTTAGCAAGCTAGTCTGAAGTAGAAGGCTTCCTGCCTCCTCTGCTTTGCTCTAGTTCGTTGGCGCGTGGTGTTATTCATCTCATCGCAAACGTTGAATCTAACGGAAACAGCTGGAAAAAAACAGCAAAGTTGGAAAGAATGATAGCGAAACCTCTGGAAGTGGCTCTCATCAGGGGGCTCCAGCGTGGCGGCGTCCTGCTGCTGCCGGCAATTTACAGTAATAGCAAAAGTGGATGCATTTTTTCCACTGGTTTGTTTTTATATTTGGAAATCAATATTTGCATTAGCCTTCTGAGCTGTGAAATCGCTTATTAACGATGAATGTGTTTTCTGCATTGCTGCGGAAGGCTTGCAGTACATAAAACAGGAGTGACTCCTGCGAATAGGCACTGAGCATACAGGGGCAAGCGGCAAATTCCCTCTGTGCTCTTTAGCAAGTTTGGAGTTGCCCCCGTACATACATCCTACATGAAACTGCGCGCAGTGTCACTTTTGATGGAGATGAAACGCAATTGGCTTTTTAGTTGTGATATCAAGCGCAGTGATCTTCGGATGTGCTATCTTGCCACATCTGCTGTTGAATTTTAGGAAAGTTGAAGGGGGAGTTCTAAAGCCGAAAGCTGCAAATGTACCTCAGCAGGCTGTGTGATTGTTGCTGAGATGTTATATGTTCAGAGCTGGCTGTAAATCCAATGGCTTTTTTTGTATTCCCTCTGAAAAATGTACTGTAAAATGCATCATTTTCACCTGGGTAGGTGTCAGGCTCGCTCTCTTCCCACTGTCACATGCTCATTTGCAGGGGGCGGGGTTTGCGGTACTTCTGCCCCCATTGTTCATGCGGTTTGCCATGGTGATATGATATATTTTATTTGTATTGCGCTCATACACACGTGTTTCAGGATAAGGCGGTGATAAGGTAGGCCATTTTTGAATGCATCAGCTGCAGAAATCTGTCCACAATTTGCAGTTTGAAACTCCACAGGTTCTAGTCAGAGTTGATCCCTTGGGTTGAACAATTGGTGTATAAGCAACATTCCAAACCCTGCTTGAAGAATTGTTTAAATGATTATACAGTGCACTAAAAAATCTATTGGTGTGGTGGGCTTCTCTATCAATGAGTGCGTTGACGAACTCGTCAGACCCCCTGTCATGTTACCATTCAATGGGTGTTTTAGCAACCCACTGACGATCGATTTGCACCCCATTGGCCCGGGAAAACACCTCAACAGTGTGGGCAGATGCTAAAGTAACTAGGTTTTCTGCGTGACTTGCAAATCATGGAGGTGTTCATAACCTGGGCATTTGTCCAGTTGTTAGGCCAACTTACATCACCCGTGCTCATTCTTTTTGCCCCTTCATTTTTCCCTCCAGTAAGGTGCAGAATGAGACATGTTTTTTTTGGCATAAAAAAGGCTGCAGATTTATTTTCACACATAATAAACACAGCAAACAATAGTGAAAATAGCTCAGAAGGTGTGGTGATTGCTCCGTATCCAAAACCTGCTTCCCCCTTTTCCCAAAGTCCAAAATAGGCACAACTCCCCCAAGCCCTTCGTGTCTGAGACCCGCCTGCACCTGCAGGTGTTCCTGGGCTGAGAGAGCGCCGTTTGTTGGGGGGAAGCGGAGGCCTCATTGCTATTACCAGATGCCCCTGCCGCTTAGGCCCCCAAGAGGCGCTGGTCCGAAAGAGCAAAGACACTTCCGGCTTATCAATGGCTCATTCAGAGTCTGTCTCTTATCACTGGTCGCCAAAACACTGCCTTGCCGTCCCGCAACGTCAATGGCCAGGCCTCGCCGTAGCTGTTCCTCATGCAGGGTGGTCAACGAAATCCTCTTTCTCAGCGGCGGGCGTCCTTCTGCTGGAAACGGCAAGTCCTTTCCAGCAGGACGCCCGCCGCTTATATGGGGCTTGCCCCGCCTTTCTTTTGTTGCCCTTCGCAGGCTTCCTGAGTGCTATGGTGCGCTTTGGGGCTAGTACCTCCCCCTGCCCCAGTTATCGGGGTGCCTCCTCCATTTTGGCTGCTCTTTTCTATCATCACCTTCATAGCAGGTGGCCAAAACGGAAGTTCCACCCAAGCTTGAGCTGTCACCAGCATCAAAAGCAGTATGCCTCGTGGACACCTGGGTGCACTCTGGAGTGTAGCTAGAGGTTAAACATGTGTGCACCAAGATCCCGTTTCAAGATTCAAACCCACAGCATAGCAATGACCCCAACCCAGCATTGTTTCCAGTAGAGCGACCACACACTGGCACGGTTGCCATATTCTCAAAGATTACCTCCACTATTCGGAGGAGCTGGACAGTAGTGCAAAACCATTCGCTGGCCAGCACCCCTGCCTGCATTAGTCTATTGTATTATAGACTTCCAGCACTGACAATTGGTATTGGGAGCAGATGTCACAGAGACAGGCCCTTAAGGGGCAGAACCTCCCCTTTCTTAGACCCTCCTCCAGCTTTCACGTTCAAAAACCCATGACATGTCTTACTCTGACCTCACCTCACAGGTTACATAAGGGAGAAAGAGATCAGATTGCAACACTGAAGACAGACTTCTGTTGTCAGGAGGAGAGAGGTACCAACTGTTTGGCCTGCAATAAATAACAGTATTATCATACAAAACGTGTTATAGTGTGCAAGAGCAACGTATTAAAAAGCCAATCGAAGTCCAGCGCAAGTTTAACTCCCTGTGCTTAATGGCAGGATACTTTCAACATTAAGATGCGAGCTGCATAATGTAGCAACGTGTTTAGGCTTACAAAAAACACAGTAATAAAAGAGTTTACATCTTCACCTAGCAAATCTAAAATCCTACGCAGATGCACTGGTCCCTCTCAGCAGTTGCCTCGTCCAACCACCATTGATCCAAGAACCCCAGTTGTATTGCTTGCTGCAGTGGCTAAACCATGCGTCTTGTATCCTGCTCCTCAAGTCTCCTTTGTCAACTCTCCTTCCAAAACCTCTGGGCTGTCCTGCCATCCGCCTTAATACATGAGTGGGAGCAAGGATGTGTCACCACGGCAGAAGCAATGATCCCCCCCAACTGTCCAGTTGGTGGAGGACAAGAAGGGGAAGACAAATGCCCACGGGCTCAGAGCGCATTACCAAATAAATAAACAAACAAACAAACAAACAAACAAATCATTGTGGTATTTTGGCCTTAGTATGGAACGAATAGGTTTAACTGCATATATTTGTCCTCTTCTTCGTTTAAGCCTCCTGTGCAGCCACCCCAAAATCTAAATTGGTATTTTTGGATTAATGAAAATATGAGAGGGGGCGAGAAGTATGTGCTATCGACTAAGGAGGATAAGTCACTAAAGATCCTTTTAGGAGGCGTAGCCTATGTAACAAAAGGAGCGGCCTAACAAACCTCAGTTGAACTTTCAATTTATTACAAAGTATACCTGGGATGAAAGGTTAAACATTTATAGTGCAGGTGTGTTGAATATATTATAAATAGTAGTTCAGGAAACCTTTGAAATTTTGGTATCAGGTCTTCCAAAAGATGCATGTCAGGTGGGTTCTTGGAGTTTGCTCGGTAATCTGGTTCTGTCTCTTGTTACCTGGAACTGGACCTAGAATTGGAATTAAACTTGAGCATTTAATTTAGGCATACACAAGAACAGGAAAGTGCATCTTTTGGGAGAAGTGATCTCTACACTACCACCTACTTAAACAAATAATTCTAATAAAAACCCAATATCAGGTCTACTTAGGTAACGTCAGGCTTCAGTTGAGTAACTCAGCTAAGGTTGTTGTAGTGGCTGCCACATAGATATACTTGTTCCCTGAGGGTCAGAATTGCAGATCCTGGTGAGTAAGCCCAATGGGAGCTTGTGGCCTCTGCAATAAAGATCGGTGAACTTCCACTGGGTCGATCTTGTGGGATGAGTCGAATAGCATATTTGGGATTTTCAGCTCTCACAAGATCTCTGGGGACTCGGGAGCAGGGAAAAACAACAATTGAAGTTGTATAAGAGATTTGGTGCATACGCTTAACATTGTCAGGCCAGCCAGAAGAACCTCAGAGGGATTCTGTGGGCCAATCAGATCTCTTGAATCTCTGGGCTGGTCAGTAACCTGATAAAGTAGCCTGATAATTGGTACAGCATATGTCCTAGTCCTCTGTGGACTTTACATGGCTTTTCGAGGGAGGAATAAGGCTGCTCCACACTAGGAGAGGACAGAAGAGCTTGTGTTTCAGCTATTGAGAGAATATTGGTTTCTGCCTATTTTCAAATTGTATTCCCCGGTTGTGGCATTTTATTTTATGTGGAGCTAAGATCGTTATAGCTGTTACGTTCAGTAGATCCTGAAGATGGCAGCAAAGCACCATAGTAGAATAAGCAAATGAATCAATGTCGAAACACTCGAAAGTTAGTCTGCGCTATGTAAGAGCGAGAAGGAAGATGCCGGCAGGCCTTACATTTCATTTGGATATATCGTGGCCAATTCCCTGACTAGAGGTTGCACGCTTGAATCCATGAATAGTTCTTGGCCACGCAATTGTGGGCGTGCGATGGACAGCCTGGTGCTGTCCCTCGTAATGCATGTTCTTCCCCATTGTCTCGGTTCCGCCCTCTACTCTGCCCTCTGCACAGGCCTCACCCACACTCTGCGTGGTATCTCACGCAAGGGGCAAGGCGCTCAACGGCTCGCAAAGATGTGCACAGCCTGTGCGAAGTCCATGCAGGCAGAGGTCGAAGTGGGCGGGAGCGGTGTTCCCATACTTTATATTTTTAAGTTTCACTGTTCCTATACTTTTATTTTAAAAAGAAACCATTCTGGATTGGTTTAGTTTTGAAATAAAAATGTAGGAAGAAGTTGAAGCTTACACTTCAGTGTACTGCACTGCACATTCCCATAAATAGTAGGTGTGTTTGTTTGGGGGTTGGATTGTGTGTGGGAGGGGGCGCAGGGATGGGGTTTGTGGGGAGTGTGGCAGACCAGCAGGGAACATAGTTCCACTACTTCTTTTCTTACACTTCGACCACTGCATGCAAGTCATGCAGAGGTAATGAACATTCGATTCAATGAATTGATGAACACAAATTTGCACGAAGTTTGGCACGTACGTACCCTATTTTTCACCCAAATAATTCCACGAATCGGGCCCTAAATGCGTCCCGCAATGTACGCTTGTGGAAGACATTTACAGTGTGATCTGCCCTCTTTGAGTATTTGCTAAAAGCAGGTGGATTTCAAAGGAATCCAGTGAGAGTCTGCTTGCAGAAAGCCCTTCTCTGCGCCATTTTATCGTCGGTTGACTTTTTTAAACAAGGCGTAAAAGCAAGGCGTAATGCGTTTGCACTCTGGAAGATTTGCCATCTCTTTGAAGGTGAGGGAGGTGCACAAAGGTGAATTTCTATTGTGCTTTCCTCCTCCATTTTAAAAGTGCAGTTCATTTTACGCAAGCCTCATGCATTAAGTGCACCTCCCTTTAGCACCTGCTAAAAAGCAGGCTGATTCCATGGGAATCCATTGTAAATTCCACCTGCAAAGCGGAATTTGCTGGCAGCATTTGAAAGTTTTACAGATCGTAAGGTAAACTCAAAGAGCAAGGCGATTTCACCTGTTTTCCCTTTGAAACACCATTTTGTTAAAGTTTCCAATTGCATTGAGGGTACCGGGTAGCACATAAGTGCTAACATTGATGTTTCCCTGCAGGCAGTTTATAAAATGACTGGAGAGTAATAGGGGGGACACGGAAACAGTGAGCCTGCTCTCCACATGCCCCAGAGCGCAAACATAATTGTTAAACCAGCTATAATGGGGCTGCAGGGTCTTCGAGAATTAGCCCCTCTGTGGAATTCCCACGTCTGCAATGGACCTTGTGGCTACACTTTCTAGTGCATCTTTTCTGTTTGCAGGTTGGAAGAGGTGGTGAAGCACAGACATGACTTTATAAGGAGTTGAAAGGTATGATCACTAAGCCAGCTGACTGCTTTCACCTGTGCATTTAAAGTAGGGGAATTAAAGGTCAATTTGCTCCATTGTGTGTCTCTGTACTAAAGCTGCAATAATGTCTAGTGAAAGCGTTGGATTCTGAAGTTGATAGAGGATACTGAAAGCACTGTCTGACCTCTTTATTGTCTCAATAAGGAGGTTGCAGACAGCAGACAAAGAATGGGCTCTCTTCCCTGTTCCAGATTCCCACTCAGGTGGGCTGGGGACACCATGGTGGTGGTTCTCTCTTCAGAAGATCGAGATCCCCTAGGCCTGAAGGTAGACCTCATACCTCCCTCGCTTTTCTACCAAGGATTGATCAATGTTACTATTACTACAGCATTGGGCACAGTGTTTTCTTGACAGTCTACAGCAGACACTTGGTCTGTTGGATCCCCTCTCAGCCACTCCTGATCTGAACCCATTTCCTGACGTCTGAGTATAGCGAGGGTGCTTGAAACAACCAAGTTCTCCCCTCATGAAAAATGTTAAACTAATGAGAAGTGTGCTTTTAATGGCACATTTCTGTTAAAAATTGTGTAAAAACCATGCAGTTTGCAATCAGTTTTGTTGAGTGACACGTGAAAAAAATCCATAAATGCCAGGTCACCAACATTGCACAGCAGCATTGCCTGACACATATTCATGATTCCTTTGCCTGCAATATATGTCAGTATAAAAAAATGATCATGCTGGCTGTGCTCACGCGCCCATACATGTCCATTATGGCTTCACCAATATATGCTGAATCCCCACATAAGAACATTTGTCCTATCACGTCACGATCTGCACAGCATGATAACACCATGTTCGTGTGATGTTCTGTTTACTTTAAATGAGGCACTTCTATAGGCGTGCATGCTGCGTTGCCTCTACTCCATTAATAAAAGATGTCACCATTTCATAAACACATTTGTATGCTTATGAAGCTTATGTATATACACTTGTAAAATGAGCAGGTCTTTAGCCTAGACAAAGCCAATAAGATATGAAACATTAGTATGTTCACCAATGGGTGAATGTTGGCACTAGGGCACAAGGCAAATGTTTCATAGTATCAAGGTGCAGTGTAAACACACTGGAAAACACATAATTAAACTATAGTTATATACAATTCAAACAGTTTACTCTGAAATATGGTAACAGAGCACACCGAGACCACAGGTTTTTGTTTCTGATGCACTTAAAGGCTGATTGCTGTGTTACAGCCTCCTCGGAACAGGTGCTGCTGGTGTGCTTAATTGGAAAATATAGAAACCAACCATTTGGTTAAACAGTTGTAGGTGCTGCGTTTCCAATAACACTTTCTGTATTCATTCCATATGAGAACATAATCATGTTTGTTTTGCCCATAATGCCAGTAAATATACTATAAGAAAACATGTTGATGCTGGCTTTGCAAATATAGGTAAGAACATACTCTAGCTAGGATAGCCGGTAAAAATGCCATGCTACAATAAGAACATTTTTCCAAACTAGCTACACCAATGTAGACCAGTATGGTGAAGAGGAGCAGACCAAAAGCGACTACCCCTCCTCCTCTAGTAATGGACAGGTGAACATGTCACTCAGGGCCTGTGCCTCGCCCTCCTGTCCAACATTATAAAAGTGAGAAGCATTATTCATTGAGGCAGCCATACCGCTCTTATCCCAGGCAGGTACATTAAGAAATATATATCATGTAAATTGAAAGTGGCAAGAATGGGTGAAAGGAGTACATATGTACACATTCAAAAGATATGAAAGATATTACACTGCACACATTCATTTAGGAAAAACATATATAAAGAAATGCATACATCTGCATGCAACATGAATAACATATGGATATATTTCATTAACATAGAAATGATTCAGCATAAGTTATCCATCTTATTTAAATTGGACACCATAGCATGCATTACAAATGAATTAGGCACAATTGAGAAAGTCGAAAGGTAGGGTTTGCTTAAACAGAGACAGTCATTCGAATTTGGCAGTATTAAATAGTAGAATAGACAGTTTTCAGTAGTGTTGCTTAAGCGTTTTTTATAAATAAAATTGGCAGTAAAGTGAGAAAGAGATTAGCTGGACAAATACACCAATGGGGATGTGACAGCAGGCCATATGTCCTTTGCAGAGTTGAGCTACAGCCTGCATCATCTCAGAACCGCTTTCATCCAACCTCAAAGTTGCAAAAACATGTCCTGTGATTCATTGAAATTGGGAATACCAGGTTTTGTGCTGACCATCAAGAGTAAGAGATCATTGAAATAGGAAATAATTATGCATTTCAGGAAGCAATGGTAGCCAATGAGCGAGGGCAATGCATTTTACTCATAGACATCTGACCAATTAGGTTGTAAGATTCATGCTAGAACAAAACTGATGTGTGATGCTTTTCTTTCTATAAATGTATACTGGATGTAGAACAACCTTGAGACTTTCTTCTTTTCAGCTTGTACCATAATTGATTGAACAAATGCTCCCGGCTGGCTGCAGGCAATAAATGTCTCTCTTTCTTGCACGGTGTGTGTGTTTCTATCCAAGGACGGCTGTCTGCATTGGGTTATGTCTGGGTTATGTCTGAGGAATGACCCCCCCCATATAATGGCCACATATGAACACTCATAATGTTGGCTTTACCCTCAAGTAAAAAATGCCATGCCACAGTAAGTAAACATGTCCAGACTATCTGCACCAATGTAGGAATATTTAGCCATGTAAGAAAATTGATGTTTGCTTTACCTTTGATGCCCAGTAAACAATGCCATGCCACAGTAAGAAATTATAGCCAGACTGGCTGCATCACATTAGGACAGTCTAGCTACATAATAACACTTAAGCCCATTGGGGTTCCAAACCACGGGGTGATCAGCAGCAGCAGCAGCCTTCTTTTCTCCCAGGAGGGCCTCCATTCCTCGAGGATCAGTGTTAGGTCAAGCCCCCTTTTCTTCATCTGAAGCAGCATTCCCAGCAAGAGCCGAAGCCTGTCGGGTGTCCAAGGGCGCGGGGTGTCCAGCAGCAGTAGCAGCCTTAATTTGGCCCAGGAGGGCCTTCATACCTCAAGGATCGGTGTTAGGCCATGCCCCCTTTTCTTCATCTGAAGCAGCATTACCCGCCAGGCCCGAAGCCCACCGGGCTTCAAAGGGGGCGGGTGTCCAGAAGCAGTAGCAGCCTTCTTTTGGCCCAGGAGGGCCTCCATACCTCGAGGATATGCTTTAGGCCACACCCCCTTTTCTTCACCTGAAGTAGCATTCCCCATCAGAGCCGAAGCCTGTCGGGGTCCAAGGACACAGGGTGTTGAGCTCTGCTGGGGTATTGAACTCTGCAGGGGTGTGAAGCATCTGTAGGGGTGTCACCTACCATTGTGATCTATCAGCCCACAGGAAGCTGGATCTTCGCCTCAAGGAATTGAATGCAAGTGAGGAGAGCTATGAGTTTAAAGAGGGGAGGGGGCACATTGACTAATAGAACTGGCTCCCTGCCTCTGTTTGTTGTTGCCTGCTGATTTGGACACGTTTCCTCTTTTGTCCACACCCTGCCTGCATCAACCTGTCAACAATCGCTGTGATGACAGATGTGGTTGTCTCCCCTCCCCTAGCCCTAGAGATAGGTGACAACAAGCCTAGACCCCAATGCCCCACAATGATAACAGGCGATGCGTACAATTTAATTAAGGAAATCAACACATTCCTGGGAAGTGCCACAAACACCTTGGGGAAAAATACAGATGCTCTTGTGTCAGGATAACCACGATCAGTATGCCAAATACCACCATGGTGAGGAGGTTTTTCACAACTCCTTCAACTTCGGTGGCCAGCTTGTCCCACACCAGGAGGAATGTACTGTAGTTGGAAACCGGGACGTATTTGAAAGTCAAACTAGCACTGATGGCAAATCTGGCTGTACGGACACTACCAAAGTCAAAGATCCTACCAGCAGAAAAGATCATTCATCTCTAATTTCAGTTGAAATCTCTCTAGTTGGTGTCCCTTTTGTTTCTTCATTGGCCCCTGTCATGCCTACTCCATATTGTTCATCTGACTTGATAACCTTCGGGATGGCGAAATTATCAGCAACAGGGGTGGGCAATGCCATTACAGCCTCGCTATTACAGTCTGCTGACTGTTCCCTCTTTAAAACCCAGAGAGAGGGGCCGTCATTCATGGTCCCCACTGTGAATTCCTATTTTGTATCTGATTGTATGCCTGTGTTTAGACCTACCCAGACCCATTCCCTGCCCACCTCAGTACAACATAATTTTAACTCAATGTATACCGAGCCTGATGAAACAACCAGAGCCAAGTCATTTTCCAGCACCACAAACAGAACCTGGAGTGAGATTACGGCGTCAGGGCACTCAGGGTCCAAATCATACCTCCGATTATCTACACTTTGGGCTGCCAAGCCACCTATCCAAGACACCCAAACCATCTGGCATCCACCTGTTAAAGAGGTCCTCACTGTGAGGGGATGTAACTGTGAACAGGTGCTCCTGGAGCTAGCAGTTATAAAAAAAACTGCTCCTAGTTCTGCTGGAGGCCCAGGGGAAGAGAGGAGGGGGTCATCGCGGGTAGCCCTGTCATGCCAAACCTGCTGCCATGGAACCCGCTATCCCATCATCGAAATGTTTCACCAACCAGGACAGTGAAGGATTGCTGCCCCCTGAAGAAACTGCCAAAAGCTATGATCTTAACTATGCAAGAACCCCCCAGGGCACTGCTCCCAGTGAGCCTGATGCTTATACTCATTCACAGATGACGCTGTCCCAGCAAGAGAACTCAAAGCAGCCCATTATGCTTAGCAAAACCCCTGATCCCCACATAATGACCAATGCAACGGTGGCATGTGAGCAATGTATAACGGAAATTCAGCACCCCAGTATGATGGAACCTAGAACACGCATCCAATGCCTCAGGGGGAGCATAGCTAAGTGTCATGGGGGGCTAAGAAGCGCCACAATATTCATCCATGGGGTACCCAAACTGTCCACTAACAAGCGAGAACCAACTGATGCCCTACTTAACAAATGTTTATACTGGCTTTGTTCGACTGTGGTTGTGCTTTTGTAGCTAGGGAAACTTTAGTGGGCTGCCATAGAGTGAATAGGGTTGGTGATAACCGCCAGGATTCAGTGAAAATTGACTTTCGGGACCAGAGAGTGGTCAGCTGTGTTCTGGCCATAGCGTGGGATTACCGGGAGCACCAATCCTCGTCACACCCGGGACTTGACTTGCTTCAAACACAATCTGGGACATTACTCATACACCACAAGTCTGGCCATGCTGCTAAATATGTGAGTACAACTAATAGCTGCACCACTGCCATTACTGTTTGCTTGATCTACGAGGGTTTGCATACTACTTGCCGATAGCCTTCTGCTCCTCCCAAGTGAACGCGCCTATCGCGCAGCTGTGCATTCTGTGCAGACTCACTCTAGCCCACTGCTCACCACTAAATGTCTTATGCCTATGCTCCCAATCATGCTGTATATACCTATCGCGCCTACTGCTCATTATTGATTGTGCCTCCAGCCCACTGCTCATTATGATTGTGCCTCCAGCCTACTGCTCATTATTGAATGAATAGTGCCCTACGCTCCTAAGATCACTGTACCTACCCATCTCGTCTTGATCTGGACTAGCCTACTGCTCATTTTTAAAAGTGCGCATGATCCTAAGTACATTGTATCAGTATCCAGTCATTTTTTCGAAGCCCAAAGTTTCGAATGTAAATCCTGAGAATACATCTTTTCGAAAAGCCATTCTTTCGAAAAGACATTCTTCCAAAAAAATCGAATATGGTATCTAAATTGAAGGTAAGTATTGATGCAGGGCTGGGGCCAGGGTTAGGGTTAGGGTTGGGGCTTGGGTTTGTTTAAGTGTTACATTGGGGGGTTAAATTAGGGTTAGGGTTGGGGCTAGGGTTAGTGTTTGGGGTTAGGGTTGGGGTTAGGGTTGGGGCTAGGGTTAGTTTAAATGTTAAAATAGGGTTGGGGTTGGGGATTGGGTTAGTTTAGGGGTTACATTTGGGTTAGGGTTAGGGTTGGGGCTGGGGTTAGGGCTTAGGGTTAGGGTTGGGGTTAGGGTTGGGGCTAGGGTTAGTTTAAGTGTTAAAATAGGGTTAGTGTTAGGGTTGGGGCCAGGGCTAGGGTTTATGGTTAGGGTTGGGGCTTGGGTTAGGATTGGGGGGTGGGAGGGGTGGCGTGGGGGTTGGAGGGGTTAGGGGTGACCCCCCCAATATACACAAAAACTTTAAAACGTAACAAGGGGCTGGCTAGTGCTGAAATTTCAGCACTGGACTGCTCCATGTAACGTTTTAAAGTTACAAAAAAAGCATTGAAATGCTGCTTTTAACATGTAAAAGTGCATTTCTATTGAAACCAGTCCATGTCTATTGTCGACGGATTGGTTTCGATAGAAATGCACTTTTGCATGTTCAATATAGCTTGTCAAAGCATTTGTTTTCGAAACTTTTGTTTCTAGGCTTTAGTGATTCGAAACTTTTTTTTTTAAACAATCACTATACACCATTGTATCTGCACAGCCTTTGCACACTATTGCTTATGCTCCCTCCTGAACATACTACCTGTCTTTAAATGCTTTGAACCACTGCAGCCTCTACACCCCTAGCTACTGTACCTGTTGCTCCTCTCCCACCTTACCCTTGTCCTCTACATTTAAGGGAATCATCTCTAACAAACTCCCGTACATGGCAGCCCTCTGCAGGCCCACCCTAACGTTTGCCACGTTACTACTTCTACTCAACACAGATTCACTATCCTCCTCCTACCCCCTATCCATAAGTCTCAAACCTCCGCCATCTCACCTATCCCTCTCTCCCACCGTGACCTTGGTCCTTGAGAACATGAATCAGGCATCCTTGCTCAACCAGCCTCTCAGCCCACTAGAATGGATCCACCGATTTGCAGCACCACCCACACCATGGAACCCATGCCCAGTGAAGGACAGAAACCAAAGACTTGGCTCCCGGGTCCCTCACCTCAGGACCTCTAACAAAAAACACACCCTCACTCTTTTCTTAATCATCCACAGGCCACCCCTAAGTATATCTTGTACAATTCATCTAAACACCCAGCAGCATAGTTGAACACCTACTTATCAGAGATACTTTCATCAATGCGTGGTCTCTTGTCGCCCACACGCTCGACATTGCAGACCTTATCTTCGCTAACAACCTTCACTTTCTGGCTATCACAGAAACCTGGCTGCATCAGGCAGCAGGCCCAGCCCTGTCCTTTGCCATCCCAGAAGGCAACTCAATATTAAGGAACGACAGGGACTCAGGTAAAGGAGGTGGGGTTGCCTTTACCGCCAAAACATCCCTCGGACTTAGAGCTTCCGGTCTGCTGAACTCCGATCAGTTAAGTTCCAACTCAATGCAGCACAAACTATCCTTATGCACCTCATTTATAGACCTCCAGGCCCTATTTCCTCATTTGAGGAAGGAATATCTGACCTCCTCGCTAACAATACTAAAACAGGATCACAAATCATACTACTGGGGGATTTAAGAGAGATTAAAAAAAGCGTTGGCAGACAAAATTTCCATGCTACAATCTAGAATCTAAAAAAGCAAATCTTACATCACCATCTACCCATAAAACCCCATCCTGCCCCCTTTCTCGTTCGTTCCTGTCTCAACGAAAGAAGTGGAAAGCATCCCTGAAGGCCTCAAGCCATCCAGATGTCAAGGGGACTCCTGCCCAGCCTCCATCATTCAGGAAGGTGCCAATGATCTTGCCCCTTTCATAACGGCCCTTATCAACTCCTCCTTCAAAACAACCTCAGTCCCCAGTAGCCTCAATGAAGCCTGGGTCATGCCCCTCCTAAAAAAAAAAAACCTTGACCCCCAACAACCCTACTAATTATAGGCCCATCACCACGGTCCCCTATATCCTAAAGATCTTAGACAGAGTGGCCAAATCCAGAAGCATCTGGAAGAGAACAACCTTTTGGGCCTCAGACAATCTGGCTTCAGACCAAGGCATGGAACCGAAGGACAAAGGTAATCTAGCCATTCTCTTGCTGCTCAACCTCTTGGCAGCCTTCGACCTCGTTGATCACCAGATCCTAACGGAACACCTGGCAGCGTCAGCTGCTTTCTCCTGTCAGGCAACCGCATGGGTCCAAATCTTCCTGGCCAACCGAACCACCAGGGTCTTCTCACCAGGGGCTTCAGCCCATCCCACCCCCCCCCCAAGGTTTGTGCATTTCACCAAACTTATACAATATCTTCACAAAGCTATTGTTCGACCGACTAGATAACCTGGCTGTGACCACAAATTAGGCTGACGACACTCAGGTTCTCATCACCCTCTCAGGTTGCTATGAAGTGGACTCCACACGGATTAACAACCTCTACCTAGAGATCCAAGCCTGGATGGCAGAACACGGCTTATGCCTCAATGACGAGAAAAATTAGCTTCTTCTAGTCGGATCCCAACCACGGCTAAACAAACTGGACCCCCGTTACGCTTCTATCAATATAGATGGTAACCTAATCACAGTGGCCAAAGAAATCAAAACCTTAGGGGTTTATTTGGACTCCACACTCTCGCTCAAAAAACAAGTAAACGCCACAGCTTCCTCCACGGCCTATATAAACAAACTTGTTAATGCCTGTAAGGCTTTCCTCTCACTGTCTAGTTGCATTACCCTAGCCAGAGCACTAGTACTCTCAAAAATTGATTACTTCAATACTCTCTTCCTTGGCTCCTCAGAACGCAACTTGAACAAATTGCAGGTGCTACAGAATAATGCCCTCAGAGCTGCTCTGAACATCCCGCGGCACTCTCACATCTCAAGCTTTATACGAGATGCCCACTGGCTCTTAGTACGAGACAGAATCACTCTCAGATCACTTGTCATCATCCACAAATGCCTCTCTAATGACGCCCCAAGTACTTGGCAGATAAGTTAAGCAAGCACACTTCAACCAGACCAACGAGAACGATGTACGTTCACTACCTCTCCATCCCCAAATTCTCCCTAAAAAAAGCAGGCGGCTCCAGCTACCCGGTCCTAGCAGCCAAACTATGGAACGCTATACCTGTGAAACTCAGAGCAGAACCATCCTTTTGGACCTTCAGAGACACAACAAAGTCCTGGCTTCCAACAAAAACTCTTCCACTGCCTGACTTCATCCTTTGCCACATCATTGCATCTTCCTACGTTTGCCTCCTGACCACCATGTAACCCGTTCACATGCACTTATTGTCTTTGTCATGTTTGTATCTCTATAACTTGTAACCTGCTCTAAGTCTCTGGCACCCAGTTACCTCAGGGTTCGACGCACGGTACAAATAAAGAAACTAAACTACCTCTGATTTGCTAACAGTGGGATTGCAATTAGCACTAGTCCTTACCCTGGAAATGTTGGTGTACCTGAAAGCACGCTAACCAATCATGTTCTTTCTGGTGCGAACCTCGCACCCTTGGGGTTAAGGCCAATCGGGAAGCAATGTGGGCTTGGAACTGTGGATCATGTTTTGATTAAATAAGGGTTTTTCCTATTTATGAATTGTTATGCCCTCATGGGCTCTCTAGATTTGTGTTAATTTTCTCCCTTTCTGCATTGATGACAAGATGCATTACGGAAACCTAGGCAAACGTTGTTGTGTTAGGATGTACTTTGATGGCCTCTAGGCCGAATAAAGTTATTTGATGACTGACTGTATTATGTTTCCTTCACCATTGATGTCCAGTAAGAAAACATGCCACAGTAAGAATCTATGGCAAGATGGGCAGCACCAGAAGGAAAATACAGAAAGACTGGCTGCACCAATGTAGGCCGGTTTAGCCAAATGACACTTATCATGTGTGCTTTACCCTTGATGTTCATCAAAACATGCCATGCCACAGCTAGCAAATATGTCCAGACTGGCTGAAACAATGTAGGACAGTCTAGACATGTAGTAACACTGAATCATGTTTGCTCTACCATTGATGCCCAATGACAATTCCATTCCAGATTAGGAAGATACGAACAGATTGGCTGCACCAATTAGGCCAGTTCAGCCATGTAATACCACATTTCATGTTTGCTTTACCATGATGCTCTTGAAATAAATGCCCAGCCACATTAAACAAATACAGCCAGACTGTCTGCTAAATGAGTATCCTCCCATCCTACTGCCCCAAATCAGTAGCCCCTGGGAGAGTCACAAACACAAACACACACACATTCATACAGCATTTACTAACTCAATCGTCCGCCCACCCAAACAACATCCCCTTGCTCGTTCACATGCGCACATACCCATACACGCTCTTTCACATACACACTTAGACACAAACACATGCGTACACACACATGCATTCATACTTTTTTAAAATCCTCAGTCCCAGTCTGGACTCTTCTCATTGCTCTTCACGCCACCTGCCATGGAGGTCCTCCATCTCCCACACACAACGAAAAAGGAACGCAGGGGAAGGTAGAACTTCCTGGTTCTTGACCATACAAAGGCGAGCTGGAGGGCCCTGAGCTCATCATCCCAGGCAGTATGAATGTGTGGGGAAATGCAGGAGCAACTCATACGCACATGCAGGCCTGCAGTTCCCTGCAGAGAACAAACAGTCCCGGGCCTTGCATGGCTTATTGGGCATGTGTGCTGGGAACTGGAACAGAAAATGTCATAGGAAAACTGTTTTTTCCTTTGAATCTTAAAGCCAGCCCAGGAGCGGCCCCTCAGCTGCTTGCTGTGGCTGAGGGATTGCACACTGTTTTCAAAGGACTGGCATGGCTCGTCCAGAATGAGTGCTAGCTCTCCATCCCCTCATCCCTTATGGACAAACCATCACTTCATGGAGAGAATTTACACCAACTTCTTCATGTTATCTAGATCAAGCTGGGACTGGCTGTAAAGAAATATAGGTACAACAACGGGGTGTGAGAGTGGGACAGAGAAAAAGGCTTCAGTCAGTCTGCCTGCTAGCCCTTTCCTTGAGGCAGCACCAAAAGCCCTACCCAAATAATGGAGGGGGAGCAGGAGATAGAATTTTGCCACCACCACCAGCAGCTTGTCCAATATTTTGTGGGAGAACGCGCATCAAAAATGTCACTCTCCCGCTATGTCTGCACATGCTGCCAATAATACCAGCAGGGTCCATGCCCAGACATGCACCCACTCCAAGACTGGGAAGTCCAGCAGAACCTGCAAGTGGACTTGTCATTTGCACACCTGGGAATGAGGAACCGGCAGACCCTATACACAGACTAGCGGTAAAATACATGAGATGAGACTAATATAATGACCACAGGGCTATTCATACTCATTGTGACTCCAAGTTTCCTAAGAGGGCATCTGCAATCCACACACCCCCATGCAGTGCTCCTTTCTTTAATTGGGGATGGTGGGGGAAGGGGATTGAGTTACCCTGCAGCACCGGCAGCCTGTCTACTCTGCTGTGGGAGGATTCTATTCAAGAGGACTTGTTGGTAAAAAGCTTGAGAGTGGGAACCACCAGACCCCATACACCGACTAGTGACAATGTACATGCGATATAATGAAAAACACAGTGACCACAGTCCAATTCTCCAATACTGTGACCTCAAGGGTCCTCGAAGAGCTGTCTGCAATCCACACATGTTCATGCAGTGCTCCTCTCTTAAGTCATGGCCAAAGTAGGGGCTTCAGTGACCAATGGCACTTGTGACTTTTATTGCTCATTACTAGTGCCTTGCCCTTTGCAGGCCCCAGTAAAGCCACCCACAGCCTGGGCATCCCTAGTGCTCAGGTCAGCAGAGAGTTTCAGGAAGCCCATTACTCAACACTCATGGGACTGCCCTCCCCTCCCGAAGTCCAAGCCCAGTAGTGTCTGAGAGGGAAGTAACAGTTGTCTTAGACCCCAAATGTCTAGTAGGCGGGTCACAACCTCTGGAAGGACAGAAATCAAACCGTCCCTCTGCAGCCACCCACATGCATGGACACCCCTGGCGCTCAGCCCAGAAGACACTCCCAGGGTGACTCCTACTCACCAGGGAAAGTGGATTTTGGACAGATTGTTCGTTGTATATCCCAGGCTGTGGGAAGTAAATGAAGATATTTGGGAATTTGGGAAAGGGTACTTTTGGAAGGTTGATGGCCTTCAACGAGTAAATACTGTGAGTAGGACACGGAGGGACGTCGACGTAATGGTACACAAACAATAAGCACTTCCGGGTGAAGGCGATGTCATTTTAGCAAGCTAGTCTGAAGTAGAAGGCTTCCTGCCACTTCTGCTTTGCTCTATTTCGTTGGCGCGTGGTGTTATTCATCTCATCGCAAACGTTGAATCTAACGGAAACAGCTGGAAAAAACAGCAAAGGTGGAAAGAATGATAGCGAAACCTCTGGATGTGGCTCTCATCAGGGAGCTCCGGCGTGGCGGCGTCCTGCTGCTTCCGGCAATTTACAGTAATAGCAAAAGTGGATGCATTTTTTCCACTGGTTTGTTTTTATATTTGGAAATCAATATTTGCATTAGCCTTCTGAGCTGTGAAATCGCTTATTAACGATGAATGTGTTTTCTGCATTGCTGCGGAAGGCTTGCAGTACATAAAACAGGAGTGACTCCTGCGAATAGGCACTGAGCATACAGGGGCAAGCGGCAAATTCCCTCTGTGCTCTTCAGCAAGTTTGGAGTTGCCCCCGTAAATACATCCTACATGAAACTGCGCGCAGTGTCACTTTTGATGGAGATGAAACGCAATTGGCTTTTTAGTTGTGATATCAAGCGCAATGATCTTCGGATGTACTATCTTGCCACATCTGCTGTTGAATTTTAGGAAAGTTGAAGGGGGAGTTCTAAAGCCGAAAGCTGCAAATGTACCTCAGCAGGCTGTGTGATTGTTGCTGAGATGTTATATGTTCAGAGCTGGCTGTAAATCCAATGGCTTTTTTTTTGTATTCCCTCTGAAAAATGTACTGTAAAATGCATCATTTTCACCTGTGTAGGTGCCAGGCTCGCTCTCTTCCCACTGTCACATGCTCATTTGCAGGGGGCGGGGTTTGCGGTACTTCTGCCCCCATTGTTCATGCGGTTTGCCATGGTGATATGATATATTTTATTTGTATTGTGCTCATACACACGTGTTTCAGGATAAGGCGGTGATAAGGTAGGCCATTTTTGAATGCACCAGCTGCAGAAATCTGTCCACAATTTGCAGTTTGAAACTCCACAGGTTCTAGTCAGAGTTGATCTCTTGGGTTGAACAATTGGTGTATAAGCAACATTCCAAACCCTGCTTGAAGAATTGTTTAAATGATTATACAGTGCACTAAAAAATCTATTGGTGTGGTGGGCTTCTCTATCAATGACTGCGTTGACGAACTCGTCAGACCCCCTGTCATGTTACCATTCAATGGGTGTTTTAGCAACCCACTGACGATCGATTTGCACCCCATTGGCCCGGGAAAACACCTCAACAGTGTGGGCAGATGCTAAAGTAACTAGGTTTTCTGCGTGACTTGCAAATCATGGAGATGTTCATAACCTGGGCATTTGTCCAGTTGTTAGGCCAACTTACATCACCCGTGCTCATTCTTTTTGCCCCTTCATTTTTCCCTCCAGTAAGGTGCAGAATGAGACATGTTTTTTTTGGCATAAAAAAGGCTGCAGATTTATTTTCACACATAATAAACACAGCAAACAATAGTGAAAATAGCTCAGAAGGTGTGGCGACTGCTCCGTATCCAAAACCTGCTTCCCCCTTTTCCCAAAGTCCAAAATAGGCACAACTCCCCCAAGCCCTTCGTGTCTGAGACCCGCCTGCCCCTGCAGGTGTTCCTGGGCTGAGAGAGCGCCGTTTGTTGGGGGGAAGCTGAGGCCTCATTGTTATCACCAGATGCCCTCGCCGCTTCGGCTCCCAAGAGGCGCTGGTCCGAAAGAGCAAAGACCCTTCCGGCTTATCAATGGCTCATTCGGAGTCTGTCCCTTTTCACTGGTCGCCAAAACACTGCCTTGCCGTCCCGTGACGTCAATGGCCAGGCCTCGCCGTAGCTGTTCCTCATGTAGGGTGGGTGGGTGGGAAACAAAATCCTCTTCCTCAGCGGCGCGCGTCCTTCTGCTGGAAACGGCAAGTCCTTTCCAGCAGGAAGCCCGCCGCTTATATGGGGCTTGCCCCCGCCTTTCTTTTGTTGCCCATCGCAGGCTTCCTGAGTGCTATGGTGCACTTTGGGGCTAGTACCTCCCCCTTACCCAGTGGGAGGAGGGGAGAGGAGTGAGGCCCCTGCCCCGGTTATCGGGGTGCCTCCTCCATTTTGGCTGCTCTTTTCCATCATCACCTTCATAGCAGGTGGCCAAAACGGAAGTTCCACCCAAGCTTGAGCTGTCACCAGCATCAAAAGCAGTATGCCTCGTGGACACCTGGGTGCACGCTGGAGTGTAGCTAGAGGTTAAACATGTGTGCACCAAGATCCCTTTTCAAGATTCAAACCCACAGCATAGCAATGGCCCCAACCCAGCATTGTTTCCCGTAGAGTGACCACACATTGGCACGGTTGCCATATTCTCAAAGATTACCTCCACTATTCGGAGGAGCTGGACAGCAGTGCAAAACCATTCGCTGGCCAGCACCCCTGCCTGCATTAGTCTAATGTATTATAGACTTCCAGCACTGACAATTGGTATTGGGAGCGCATGTCACAGAGACAGGCCCTTAAGGGGCAGAACCCCCCCTTTCTTAGACCCTCCTCCAGCTTCCACGTTCAAAAACCCATGACATGTCTTACTCTGACCTCACCTCACAGGTTACATAAGGGAGAAAGAGATCAGATTGCAACACTGAAGACAGACTTCTCTTGTCAGGAGGAGAGAGGTACCAACTGTTTGGCCTGCAATAAATAACAGTATTATCATACAAAACGTGTTATGGTGTGCAAGAGCAACGTATTAAAAAGCCAATCGAAGTCCAGCGCAAGTTTAACTCCCTGTGCTTAATGGCAGGATACTTTCAACATTAAGATGCGAGCAGCATAATGTAGCAACGTGTTTAGGCTTACAAAAAACACAGCAATAAAAGAGTTTACATCGTCACCTAGCAAATCTAAAATCCTACGCAGATGCACGGGTCACTCTCAGTAGTTGCCTCGTCCAACCACCATTGATCCAAGAACCCCAGTTGTATTGCTTGCTGCAGTGGCTAAACCATGCGTCTTGTATCCTGTTCCATAAGTCTCCTTTGTCAACTCTCCTTCCAAAACCTCTGGGCTGTCCTGCCATCCGCCTTAATACATGAGTGGGTGCAAGGATGTGTCACCACGGCAGAAGCAATGATCCCCCCCATCTGTCCAGTTGGTGGAGGACAAGAAGGGGAAGACAAATCATTGTGGTATTTTGGCCTTAGTATGGAACGAATAGGTTTAACCGCATCTATTTGTCCTCTTCATCGTTTAAGCCTCCTGTGCAGCCACCCCAAACTCTAAATTGGTATCTTTGGATTAATGAAAATATGAGAGGGGGCGAGAAGTATGTGCTATCGACTAAGGAGGATAAGTCACTAAAGATCCTTTTAGGAGGCGTAGCCTATGTAACAAAGGGAGCGGCCTAACAAACCTCAGTTGCACTTTCAATTTATTACAAACTATACCTGGGATGAAAGGTTAAACATTTATAGTGCAGGTGTGTTGAATATATTATAAATAGTAGTTCAGGAACCCTTTGAAATTTGGTATCAAGTCTTCCAATAGATGCATCTCAGGTGGGTTCTTGGAGTTTGCTCGGTAATCTGGTTCTGTCTCTTGTTACCTGGAACTGGACCTAGAATTGGAATTAAACTTGAGCATTTAATTTAGGCATACACAAGAACAGGAAAGTGCATCTTTTGGGAGAAGTGATCTCTACACTACCACCTACTTAAACAAATAATTCTAATAAAAACCCATTATCAGGTCTACTTAGGTAACGTCAGGCTTCAGTTGAGTAACTCAGCTAAGGTTGTTGTAGTGGCTGCCACATAGATATACTTGTTCCCTGAGGGTCAGAATTGCAGATCCTGGTGAGTAAGCCCAATGGGAGCTTGTGGCCTCTGCAATAAAGATCGGTGAACTTCCACTGGGTCGATCTTGTGCGATGAGTCGAATAGCATATTTGGGATTTTGAGCTCTCACAAGATCTCTGGGGACTCGGGAGCAGGGAAAAACAACACTTGAAGTTGTATAAGAGATTTGGTGCATACGCTTAACATTGTCAGGCCAGCCAGAAGAACCTCAGAGGGATTCTGTGGGCCAATCAGATCTCTTGAATCTCTGGGCTGGTCAGTAACCTGATAAAGTAGCCTGATAATTGGTACAGCACATGTCCTAGTCCTCTGTGGACTTTGCATGGCTTTTCGAGGGAGGAATAGGCTGCTCCACACTATGAGAGGACAGAAGAGCTTGTGTTTCAGCTATTGAGAGAATATTGGTTTCTGCCTATTTTCAAATTGTATTCCCCGGTTGTGGCATTTTATTTTTTCTTTTGCTTGTTTTGAAGTTCAATCCCCTAAGAGAAACCATATGACATTGTTTGCTTATTGATTTTTTTTAAGGCGAGCCTTGTATAAATGAATGTATAGCCATATTAATTGGATCTTGCATTTTATTACTTTTTTACTGTATATTAGATTTAGTTGTTTTTATATTATTTTTTCATAGACTATTTGTAAAACTGTATTTCTTTTTTTATTGAAATTGTATCAATCTCCGAAATAAACTTTGTTGAGGAGGATGATTTGTTTCATTTACCTTTCCCTCTTCCACCTCCGCAACAAAAAGAACAAAGGAAACATGTGAACATTATTTGTAACTGTTTTTTTTAACTTCTTTCCCTTATCTTTTCTCCTGCCACACCAGAAAAGAAAAAAGAAACCCAAAGTGAAATCCTTTGGGCAACCCTTTTGAAACCTTAACCTTCTTGCACCTCTGCAACGCTTAACAAGAATAAAGGAAACCGACACGTTGATATTTTCAGGAGAATATCATATTCCAGAGAAGGTGTGGATGTTGGCGCATTGGTCTAGATGCACAGCCCGTTCAAATTAAGGGAGAAAACCTTGCCTGGGGCAGCAGATGTGAAAGCCTTGGTAAATGATAAAGGTGGTGAGCTTTACCAAATGATAGAAAGGAATAACATAAGGAACTGGAGATGGGAAGGGTGGTGTCCCAAAACAGCAGCATGCAGTCATTGAGTGAGGACCCACAAGTGATGTGTGAGGAGATGCAGAGAAAGCCAGCACATGCCGGACAAGAAAGCTGGAGATAGGACAACAGGGGATGAAACACTAAGAGACAGAGATGGAGAGGCAGCATGAGATGGAACAAGAGGAGGCAGATATCTAAGGGCAGAAGGAGGGGTAAGATGAAGAGGGGACTCAGGGCGGGAGAATGAACACAAACAGAGGGATGAGGAGCAGGAGAAGGACAGGCACCAGGAGCTGGAACACAAGGCAAATGCAAGGAAGCAGGAGGTCAACGAGGTTGTCAATTATGGGTCAGGAGGAAGAGGGGCAGTAGGATAAGAATGAGGAGGATGCCACAAGGAGGTTGAGGCTGACCAAGCTGGTGCTGATTGCTCTCATCCTATGGAGAGCACAAGATAGGACATAAGACTGGACAAACCAAAGGGGTACTGCCCCACGAATTTCTAAGTGAGGCTACTCCAGGGTGAAGCTGCACTTCCCCCGGTCTGATGGGAAGACTTGGGTAGAGGAGTGTAGATTTGTGAGCTATCTCTCAAGAAGAGTGTGCAGCAAAGCAAGAATTGTGTGTGATTATGTGTTGGGCCCAAACACAATGCATGACAACATTTGTATGCAGAATAAACTAACATTTAAGACAAACGATCCACCTCCCTGTCATCACAATATTCTTCAACAATAGTGTGGTTGAATCATCTGTTACCACAGCTGGAGAGGCAGGCCATTCCCACCATGACTTTGTCGAGGAGCAGATGGATGCATTTTTCCTAGCTCCCACCCCTTCACCACCGTCTGTAACAGCAGAAGAGCTATATTTGGGACCACATGTGTTATGCGTATAACACATCGAGTGTATGAGAGATGATATGCACTCAGGCAACCATACCGAATGCCCTCTCACACTGAAAGAGTGGAAGGATGTCAGCACGCAGCATTGGACAACTGACAAGGGCAGAGTGATGTCATGAAGAAGATATACAAGGACATACAGAAACAATATGAAAATACTTAAGAGTGATGATGTAACTGCAGTAACAAGAGGAACATGTATGAAATGATAAAGTAATTATATATACACAAAGAAGATAAAGTAACTAAAGTAACCTGCTGACCAATATGTAAATAAGCAATACCGCAAGTTAGATGAGACATATAGAAACTTGCTACAGAGGAAAATATAACATGGCTAAGGTGGCCATGATGGAAGATGGACGTCAGCTTGTGTTAAGACTCAATCCAGCAACCTCAGAAACAGACCAGGGCTGCAGAGTCAGGAGACGTTTGAGAAATAGCTTTGTGTGCAAAATAAAGAGCATTCTATGTTGGCCTGGGATCAAGGGTGTTATTTTAAGGAATATTTGCAAGGCACAAAGGGAGGCAGACGGATAAAGCCATGTACGTAAGACATATTTTTCTTAGATTAAAGAATAAAACATCTGATAGAGTCAAGTATTGGCTAATTAACTATTGATAAGGTCTATACAGGATGGAGTGAGCAAGTCTCCAAAGGCCAAGAGGAGCAAGAACAACCAGTATAATTAAATCAAGTACAGTAAATAGGAGGTCAAAACGGACACATTTGCAGTCTCCTCACAGGTGATGCTGAAGTCGAAAACAAGGACTATTCATTAAGCTTCGGATTACGATAGTGATGGTCTTGTGCTCCCTCATATGTCCTAGAACAGAGAGCAGGCTACAAGGTCAACTACAGACGAAAAACTTTGGTTTATGGTTTGACTGATGAAAGATGATGGTCTAATTGGGAAAGTGAGGAGTAATCTGACGTGACTTGAGCACCTTGGTTTCGTTTTGCTTACGTGCTGCTAGCGAGCTGAAAGTCTAAGGTTGGTTGAGCATGCCAAGCAATCAGAGGGTCTATGGGGAAACGTGCTATACAATGTTAGATAGGGCAATCCACACCATTTTGTTTTCTATAATCACTATTATACGTATTTAGAGGTAGTTCAAGCTGTGCCCTACACATAAGATGCAGCCAATCCATAGGTACATTTGTTCCCCTAACAAATCCTTCCCATCAATAGGTTTTACAGTTTGCTACATAGGATGTCAGAGATGGTGATTATTTGGGTATAAAACCTCAGTATAATCAAGTTTGTGTGTCAGTGTGCGAATTTCAGTCCATTATGCGGCAGTTCGCCCTGCTTTATTTAACTGTGAATAAAGTAATATTGTGCCATATTTTCTCATTCTGTCCCGTTATTCGGGCTGAGATTTTTATTGGTAATTTCATCTAGCACAAGAGACGCTTCAAGGTGCTAGAGCACATTTTGGTATCAGTGTGGGTTACTCATGTCTAGTCGACCTAGGCCCAGATCCAGATTCAAGGGGACAGAAGGGTACACACTAAAAAGACTCCAAATAGTGGTGTTAAGGATTTTTGAGGCACGGCCAACAAGAAGAGTGCGTATCAAACTCCAAGATGGAGTAAAAATGAGATGAGATACATTTACTAAAGGTAGTAAAGGAAGGCATATGCAGGGAAAAATTATTGAAGTGCACATGTGTATGGGGTTATAATATGTCAGTGTAACACTTTTGTTGTGTTCAGATGAATAGATATATAATGATAGTAAACAATTAAAAGTGATTAGATTTTTTTATCAGAAGATTGACATCAATCAGGAGGATACAAATCAAAGGAAATAATAAATAAATAAAGAAGACATTCTTAAAATATCAATGATAAAACAATACGATACTAAACATTAATTGAAAATGTAAATGAGGGAGCAAAAAGAACATTGTTGCATAGATTTGAAAAGTGGGTAACATATTTTGAATTTCGGATAATAAGCGTTGATTGATGGCGCTTGCTTAAATTGATCAGTGCAGGATATTTCATAAGATAAAGAGAACAATAAAAGGTTGGGTAAGTATAGACAGTCGATACCAACTTGTCATCATGGGGGACATGCCTCTTCTACACTTATGCAGAACATTGCCAAAATAAACAGCCAAAAAGAAGGAAGTATCATTCGGAGTGGGTCAGAGGCATGACCAATTAGACACTCATGCCATTGCCCCAAGAGGGTTTGTTGTCAAAAACAGTATTGTGACATATGACAACATATTTGCATGCTACATATAAGGGAAAGAAGTTACAGAAACGGCTGACTATTTTAGAGTTATGGAAGGTGTATCAGAGTGAGAAAGAAGATCCTCCTGAGAAGGATTGGATGCTAAGTCAGCATAAAGGAGAGGATGTAACGCCTTCGGCCCCCCTTTCACTTTCTGAAAATAATAGGGTAGATACAGAGGAGAAGGGATTTTACCTTTTAAAATAATTGAAAGCAGCGGCGGGGTATATTAATCTGACATGCGAGTCCCTCGCTTATAACATTGAGGACAATACGGAAACAAGCAAAAGCAGGGAATGCAAATATATGTCATCTTGTGATGAAAGTAAACTGTGTAAAGAGAGAAAGGACAGACAAGATAGACGGATGGAGATAGAGGAAGAGGCAAGGAAACAGAAAGAAATAAAGGACAAAGCTAAGGGAATAACATTAGTACAGAATGTATGGATGGGAGGACAAATATTGCTTAAGCTGGACGATAAGGGTATTTAAGGGTTTGGGAAAGAGAAGAGCAGGAAAATAATGAAAAGGAAGAAGAGAGCATATAAAGAAGTGAAGGAAAGCGAAAGCAAGAGAAGGGAAGAACAAAGAATGTACAAGGTGAGGAAAGAAAAGGAGAGATTAGAAGAGAAGAGACGAGACGAGAGAAGATAGAAGCCCAAAGAATTAAAGTACTTCGGTTGCAAAGAAGACGAGAGGAAGATGAATTCAGGGAGATGAGGAGAAGGGAAGAAGAAATGAACAGAAGTATTGGATTAAAAGATGACAAAATAGATTATCTATGTCATGGAAGCATAGTGCCGATTGAGGCACAAGAACGACTTGAGGAGGAGAGAGGGTCACAAAAGCCCCACAGGGAGCTGCAAGGGATATCAAGAATACCAACATGGGTGAAAGGACAAGACATCGAACATTTAGGGAAAAGACCTGGGGATTATATAGGCAAATGAGGAATAAAGAAGGGTATAAAACCCAAGAGAAAATAGAAGGATGTTTTTCGAGGGAAACGGGTGGTAGGTCAGATGACATCATAACAGATGAGCACAGAACGTTATCTTTAAGCATGTTAGATCTTGATGACGTGGAAAAGGATAACAGTCATACAAGCTAGGGCATTAGATGTCAGATGAAGAAAAGGAAGAAAATGGAAGAGCGCATGCAGATTTTCAAAAGAATCAAGTGTTGAGAAAGGGGTAAAATGGTCAGATCTAGAGGACCGCAAAGAAAGAACACTAGAATTGACACCATACACTGAGCAACCAGAAGCACGATTTCACCTTATATAAGGAGATTAAGGGCACTACACGGATGGAGACAAACAGACAAGACTAGAAACAAGAAGTGTAGGCAGGAATGATTACAGACCATGATTTTCCACAATTCCCATTGTTGGAGAAAGGGGGAGGATGATCAGAATATATGCCATGGCCACAAATGGATTAAGACAATTTAAAATGTAAATTACCGAGTTCAACTTCCGGTGCGGGAAAATGGATTATGAGTTAGAGAGAATGACATCAGGAATGACATTAGTCATAGGTGACATAAAAGGCCTGCTAGCAGCCATTATAGGGGAGAGGGCTGACCACATTTGGAAAGAAGCAGGATGCGCAGGTGTGACTGCACAAAACACGACACACGGTGAAGAGCCATCTAGTAATTGAAGAGTTGATTTATGGCGGGTGCTCAGAGTGCAAAGTAGCTATACATCAGATACGGTTGCGATTATGACTAGGAAATAGAGTGAGGATGAAGACCGCCTTGCCTTTAATCAAGATAGATGGCACCTTGAAATGAGAGAACTGTGGGTTAAAACTGTAGCATTATTTTACCACATCTTGTGTTAGGGACTGCCCGTGCCAGTGCAATGGCAAATGAAGAAACTGGTGGGAATGGAAGTGAAGTCATGGCCAGAAATACAGTTGACAATCGTGCATCACTGCCGATTGTTACAAGAGAAGAATAAGCAGAAAGCCGAGAGCAGAAAGCAGGAAGAGGTGAAGCTAGTTCAGAAAAAGTTATCAAAATTAGCCATAGAGGGAGCTGTATTGACAAGTAATGAGGGTATGGTGACACAATAATGTAGCATATTCCACAGATAAGAGTGGGTACAATTCTTGGCCAAGAGGAAGAGGGAATGGGCTGAGAGCCGGAGCATGAGGTTGATTTCAGAACCCTCAGGGAGGAGGATTTAATCGCGGACAACGGCAACAATGTTGGAATTGTGGGAGAATAGGACATATAGCCAGAACATGTAGAAGCAGGGGAGGCATGCAGCAAAATTGGCAAACTCCAAGAGGGGGGATGGGTTATGTTCCGCAATACAATACAGAATCACAGGTATTATGCCCAAGATCACACGCAGGCTCAGATACATGTGCCACAATCACAGCAGATGCAGCAAGCACCATTGCAAATGCAATTGCCACAAGGGCAACCTCAACTAGCACCCATGCAAACACAACAGGTACAAATGCAGCAAGCACAGACACGACAGGCTATTATACCTCAATGGAATATGAATACAGGAGTCCAGCAAGCACCTTCACCCAAATTAGGGAGTGTGACCATGGTAGGAGGAAATCCTTTCACATGTACAGGAATGAATTTATATCCACATTAGGGCAGCCCACAGTGCAACCTGATGTGTTAAGTACTATCTGTGACACCAGACCCCCAAGAGGAACCAAGGGTCAAGGTGACGATAGGAGGCAAGACATTTTAATTTCTTCTAGACACTGGAGCAACTCGTCCCTGCGTCTGTGAGAGAAAATATCCAATGTCAGGTATTGCCATGAATGTGCAGGGATTCTCTGGGGTAATGAGTTTAGTTCCTTTCACAGACAAATTACCAATCTCTATAGGAGAACATGACATATCAATACCATTAATATATTCTAGGCAGTCAGTCAACACATTGGGGCGTGACTTGATGATGAAACATGACAATAATTTTTACAGGTGCAAGAATAGTACGTTCCACTAAAGGGATACATTATATGAATGTGAGAGAGTTTATATTAGCCTTTACATGTGTAACACTCACCTGGTATCCAGGGGGACGTCACTCAGCCTGTTCTGACCTCTTACGATCTCGAACCCTTCCCTGGAGGCTATTCGACTGGAGACTGGGCCTGAAACACAGGATTGGTAGAGTTTAACTTCCTATTGTCTCTGTGTGCATGAACCCCTTCTTCCCCGGGTTCCAACCCTTCCCTTTGATCCACAGCTCACCTTGTTTTCTTGGATAGTGTGCTCTCTGTCCTGCTTTTAGCGCAGGGGCGCATTGATTGATGCGGGCTCGTTGCTGCCTAGTTACTTCACTGGCAAGAGTCCGACAGGTAAGTATAATGAGTCTTTTGAACAGTTCTCTAACTTCGTTCCTTTCCTTCCTTAGATGATGGCCGGCGTCCGGGGATGGCGGCGTGCTGCTAAGATGAGTAGCGCTGAAGGTGAGTGAGAGCGCGATGCGTGATGCACCCTTTTCGTATTTGTATTGAACTGAGTTCTTTTTCTGTGTCTTTTAGGTGCCGCAACGTTTTCAGCGTGGATGCCGGTTATGAAGAACAAATGCGGTGGGTAAGCGCGGTATGCAGCGCCTCTAGATGTTTCCACGCTAACCTGGAGTGTCTTTTCGCTCTTGCAGATGGATGAGAAGTTCCGGAGACAGAGTTCCCCCAGAGCGGCTGGGATTCATGTAAGCGTTTGAAGCTCGTACAGTATTTAAAAATAAGTGAAGATTTGCAGAATGCTTACTAATGCCTTTTTTTCTGTTCTTTTCCCTTTTCCTTAGGAAGCAGCGTGCCGGGATGGGAATGACACCGCCGAAGATGCCCGCAGAACAGAAGGAGCGATGAATGATGGGCAGAAGCGCCGCAAGATTAGGCTGTTCCTAACGGTGTTCTTGTCCTTGCAGGAGCTGAGCGCAGAAGAAAGATGCAGGCCTACTGAAGAACGATCCGAACACAGTGAGTGTCACGCTGCAGGTGCAGAAAACGCAAAGCATGTTTCTCAGCCTGGGTGTGGCTTAAATAGTCTCTAGGTATCCCAGGTGTCTCTGAGCTGAATCACACCCAAAATACTAGACCGCACATGCAGTTCTGGAAACCGAAATATGTGGGGGCATCCAACTTGTCCCCATCAATGCACTACAAGTCCAATCCCCAATGTTATCCTATGGGAGTGAGTGAGTTTGGTGCCACAAGCGCCAAGTCTGACTCCAAGTGGGTCTTTGGAGGGATGGAGAGGCCCTTGAGGGCCATGTAGGTGATCGTGGCCTGGCTCCAGCCTGACATCTTGGAAGGCTGGGGACATGAGGGGCAGGAATCATGACAACATGCCACAAGGCATTACAAGGAGTTCCCGTAGATACAGAAGTATTCTTGTATGCAGTGACTGTTTTATTATCATGGTTGCCCAGGTTGATATGTAAACTATTGAGAATAACTGATTCATTTTTGTTTAGACCAGAAATTCCCATGGATGATGAAGAAGGGCAGACTATCCCTTTGGAGCTGGGAGCTGCAGTAATCAGAGAGGAAAGGGTGGTTCTTCATGTGATAGATGATGATGGAAGAGGTTGAAAAACAGTGATAGCTCTCAGTAAAGGATACAGGTTGACAGATTTGAGAGATGAGGAGCTGTTTAGGGATAGGTACTCAGACAATGAATTCGTATTTTTCATAAGTCTCACTTATTGTATTAAAGTAGAACATAGAGAAATACCCCAGAGAATGGTGCTAGTAAAAAATAAATGGTCAATTTTCCAGGTAGATTTAGAGAAAGTGCTAAATATATTATGCACCACAAGTCCACATGATGTGAGTGTACTAAAAGGAGTAGGAGTGATTAAAATCCAGCTGAAACCAGGAGCTATTTTTGACATGAGCAAAGCAATACCCCATGTCTAGATAAGCGGTTGAAGATATATTTGAGACCATTTCCACTTTAATGAAGCAAGGCATATTGCTGCCATCTGATTCTCCATGTAAAATGGCTGTGTACCCAGTGCAAAATATCAACAGGGGGGTTGTGGAGCTTTAAACAGGACCTTTGTCCCCGAAACAATATAGTCAAAGCTGAGTTTCCTTTAGCCCCAAATCCCTCGACAATATTGTGTAACGTCCCATCAATGGCCAGACACTTAACAGTCATAGATTTAAAGAACGTGTTCTTTTCAATTCCCCTCCACAAAGACTCACAAGATTTGACTTCCTTTTCATATAGAAATATTTGCCTGAAACATACTTGTTTTCCCCAGGGGTACTGTGAGTCCCCTTCAATCTTTAACAGAGTCCTCCAGATGGACCTGGGTAATGTTTAGCTTGAAAGTGCAGTAATTCAGTATGTGGATGACATTTTGGGTGCAGTGAGACAGTCGAACGACGCAGAAATGTTCCAGTTACGCCCATGACCATATTCTCAGATAAAGGGCATAAGGTGGCCAAAGAGAAGTTACAATGCTGTAAGAAAATGCTCTTGTATATAGGACAGTTTATTTCTCATGAAGGCAGGAAAGTAACACCTGAGAGATAAGAAGCAATTAGGAAGACTTCAGAACCTAAAACAGTGAGAGAGATTCAACAGCTTTTAGGCCTATGTAACTATTGTAGGCCTGGGTTTTCAATTACAGCACATCTATTCGACCCCTTTAAAAAGGACCTAAAGAAGCACAGGTGGATAAGAGTAAAAGAATATGGATAGATGAGGTGACTGAAGGATTTGAAGAATTAAAAAAGGCAATCGGTACATCCCCTGTGTTCGGAATTAGAGATTATCATGAAGAATTGTACTTATTTTCTCATTCAAATGGAGAAGTTATGACAGCTGTTCCTACACAGAAAATGACATTAAGACACAGAAATAAACCATTGGCTTATGGTTATGGCTGGAGGGATGGATTATAAATCTAATTATGAAAGGACATTATCCCCCTATGCAATCTTTAACTGCTGCTGCATTCACAATTGAAAAAACCTAAAGAGTAACGACGGGGTGTTCAGTAACATTATTTGTATAGCATGCATTATTTGTGATTTTAATGAAACCCAAAAGTACGTTAACAACACAAAGAGCATCAGGATACGAGGTAATTATTTCAAATCATGCGATCAAAATTATTAGATGTATGACAGTGAACCCAGCAATTTTCAAAGCAGAACCAGTAGGGGAGGATGATTATGTACATGATTGTACAGCATATATTGAATACTATGATGATATTCCCCAAACTAGAGAAAAGGCTCTCATGATGGGGGAAGTTCTCTTTATTGATGGCTCTTTAGAAATTGACCAAATGACTGGTGAAAGGCATACTGGATCATCAGTCGTTAAACTGACTCAGGTAGGGTGAATTTGATTTGAGGTAGTGACAAGTGCAAGATTGCCTTTGCATTACTCAGCACAAGCTGCAGAATTAGTGGCGCTTATTGGTGCACTTCAAAGATTTGAGGGTGAGGAAGTGATATTGTACTCTGACTCTGCCTATGTGATGTCACCTGTATACGCAAGTTTGTCACGCTGGAAAAGGAGGGGCTTCATCTGAGCAGACAGCAGTCCAGTGCATCATGCAGCCCTATTGGATAAACTTATAGAAGCATTAGGGCTCCCATTGATGCTCGCAGTTGTAAAATGTGCAGCGCATACTAAAAGAGCAGATGTAATTTCTCACAGAAACAAAGCCACAGATTTAGAAGCTGAAAAGGCAGCATAGTTGCCAACCATTTCTAACTTTATAATAGAAAGTGTTAAACAGAAACCATGTTGGTAAAGGAGGGCTTTAACATGTTGTCTATTGTCCAGTTAATTGAGATACAAGGATGAGCTCCACAAGAAGAGCAGGATTTATGGATGAAACTGGGGCATTCTTTATCCCCCACAGAGGCAATTTGGAGGCAGAATAGCACTGGACAGCCAGCTATCCCTCTAGCATTATTGAGGGTAGCGCTGGAACAGTTTCACTCTCCCACGCATACTACTCAAGAGAGTCTTGCTGCTACAATTGCAGAAGATTGGCATTCACCAAACATGTTGGAGCACGTGGCACAGTTTATTGTCAATTGCCTTGTGTAGCAGAAATCGACTGCCGGGCACACTTTGCAAACAGTGAGAGGATCAATTGGCCCATTTCAGCATCTGCATATTGATTTTGTGGATATGCTGCAGTGATGCAAAGGTAACAGATATATGCTGGTCGAGGTATGTCCTTTTTCCATATGGATTGAGGCAGGTCAATGCATGCACCCTGATGCCACATGCACCGCCAGGTTCCTTGTGCTTGAAGTGTTCTTCTATTAGGCATTAGGCATACATTTTCCTCATGCACATGTGAATGGCATCTGTGAGAGATTAAATGGACCATTAAAAGATAGGATTGCAAAAATAGAAATGGCTTTAAAGAAGGGATGGCTACATTACCCACCCCCTACCTTGTACGCCTAAGAAATCATCCTGGATCAGATCACCATCTAAATCCACATGATTTGGTGACTGGACGATGCATGAGAAGCCCCCTTGCTCCTCCAATTAGGTTAAAATATGATGTCCATAGTGTAGTAAAGATATTAGGTGATGAGGTGCATGATTACCTAACAACAATGACTGCAAGTGTTTCTTTCATGTCTCAACAGGTCAAGAACCGAAGGGAGGGGCCAAAGAGAAGTTACAAAGACAATCAACCCATCGATTCAGAAGAAGATTTTTTGAAGAAATTACTCCCAATGCTGCTGAGCTAAAATGAGCTAAATTTCATAGAACCATTTCTGGTGTCTATTGTGTTAAAAGTCCTGTGAAAAATACGATTCAAAATAAGGAAAAAATCTAATTCACTAAATATGTATTTTAGTGTTTATTCACGGCACAATCTCTTGCTCACATTTTTCAACTGGTTCTAATCTATCATAGATATATATCATACTGTCTATATCGGGTACTGCTGTTTGAATATTTCACGAGCTCATTAAATTCTGGTCAACTGTGCTCCAATATATGACAGGATATACGGTGTGACACATAAGGTGTTGCAAGGATACATTTCTATAACCACGTAATGACGTAACATTGGTGTGAAATAAACACAATGGGAGGCTACAAAAATGTGTCACATTGCTCAAAGTAATTTTCCCTTCTTTTATTCTCCGAATCAAATTTAAATTTCTCATCCTCCACTGACTCCAACCCTCCAAACCTGGCCTGGCGTGTGACATAATATGGTATGACTCATCCAATTCCAGGTTTTTTTTTGTATTATATGTACCTTTATGACTTTGTGTTTATGTTTTCAATGCAATGGACATTATTATTGGGTTCATGTTTGATTATGGAATGTACAGCCTTGACAACGACCAGGGGTCGAAACACGTGTCAGCTAGCTTTTTTCTTATTATTGGAGAATAAAAACATCACATTTTACATGATTTGGACATTTGGAACATTTGTTTAAACCACCTTAATAGTCACATTGAGAAGACTGGCTTTGAGTGCGAGATACTCCCCCGAAATGTAATCTTATTTTGTAGGATTATTATGTTGCTCTGCACATTTATTGAAGAAGGAACTGTAAGCATGGTGTAAATAGTGAATGACAGATGCCTAGAGTCATTGGCCAAACACGCTAAGTTACTAACATTGGTCGACAACGAAGCAGGACCAATATCTATAATACTACTAAAGAATGCACCAACATACTTCAAGAATGAAGGATCAGTTCTGGTTGGAGAACATAAAGAATGTGGACAGGCAATCAAAGTCGCAGGGATGAATGGAGGAACAGCAGTATTGATGGACCGATATTGGGCCTGTGGATCCGGTACGTACATGCAGTTGCCATAAAATTGTGAGGAGTATCTTCCATCATGGTAATACATGTTCCAGCAGAAGTGATTCCTCAAAGTGACCTCAAAATTGATGAATTTCCAAAAATGAATGATCACCAGAGGAGGAACAGATTGCACAATCTTTACCGGCTGAAGAGGGAGAACTACTTCTCATCAAAATCACTAAGGGCCTATGAGGACATTCCAGATGAGCATAAATTGTTTTGCAAGACAGCAATGATAATGACATCTATATTCATGCCAGGACTCCAGACTGCAGTGAGCACCAAGTGGCTGCAGATTACCAGATGGGAGCTCTTACAAACAATCAATGCAACAATAAAAGGATTCAATGCAATCAGAGAAGAATTGAGTGCCATCAGGCTGATGACTCTTCAGAATTGGTATGTCCTGGACTTAAATACAGCAATGGAAGGAGGCGTGGTGTGCACAAAGGTTGTGCCTTCTTGCTGTACATTCATACTGTCCCATGATGGAGAAAATGGAACCCTGATTAACTATGCGTATCACTCTGCATACAAAGATGGAAGATGAAGCTTTTGAGACAGTAGGAGATGGCTGGTTTTGCCTCATAAGGATCATCTCGGGACAGTGGCAGAAAACAGCCAAAAAAGCTATTTGGATGAAGATAATGATTGACAAAGATGCTGGAGCGGGGGGGAAGATGCAAGATGAGGAAAGTACCCGTGAGAATGTAAAGGAAAGTTCATTGGCACCTCCAGGAACAAAGTTCTACTACCCTAAGAATCATAAAGAATTTGTAGGACGTTCAATTTTCTTTCCACCATCCAGAAAATGCTGTTACATGACCTGGAGTGTGGATTAACATATAAAGAATGTAGGCCCCCTGAGGGGGGTGACAAAGATGTGGATCCCAAAGAAATAACAGTATGAGGAGATGATGAAGGAGATTGAAGAGGAAAATATGATCAATGACTCAACTGGGGGAATGTAGAGAAGCAGGTGGACGCATTTTCCCTAGCTCCCGCCCCCTCAGCACTGTCACTGCTGTCATACTGGAATAGCAGGAGAAGAGATGTATGTGGGACTCCATGTGTTATGCCTATACCACATTGAGTGCATGAGAGACGATATGCACTCAGGCAACCATACAGAATGTACCCTCATACTGAAAGAGTGGAAGGATGTCAACACGCATTATTGAACATCTGTTGAGGGTAGAGTGATGTCATGAAGATGATATACAAGGACATACAGAAACAACATGAAAATACTTAAGAGTGACAATGTAACTCCAGTAACGAGAGGAACATGTACAAAATGATAAAGTCATTAAATATACAAAGAAGATAAAGTAACTTGCTGACCAATAAGGGTAAATATGCAGTAGCTCAAGGTAGATAAAACATATAGCAGCTTGCTACAGAGGAAAATATAATGTGCCTAAGGTGGCCATGATAGGGAGGTGAACTTCTGCTTGTGTTAAGACTCAATCCAGCTACCTCAGAAACAGACCAGGGCTGCCGAGTCAGGAGGCGTTGGATAAATAGTTTTGTGTGCAAAATAAAGAGGAGTCTATGTTGGCCTGGAATCAAGGGTGTTATTATTTCAAGGAATAATTGCAAGGCACAAAGGGAGGCAGACAGATAAAGCCATGTACGTAAGACATATTTCTCTTAGATTAAAGAAGAAGAAAACATACAAAAGAGCCAGGTAGATTGGCCAACAGGGGGCTCAGTGATGTGAAAACTCATCTGCGTCGCTCCTCTCCAGCTGGGCACAAATGGGTATAGAGCCCCCCCAATGAACCCCGAGATAGCTGCGCTGCCACCTCACAGACACAGCTAACATCGAGGATAGCCTGGTGGCGAGAAATCAGACTCGGAGATCCCCGGGAACACAGAGAAAAGCCGCTGGGATGCAGAGGCGGTAGAAGCTCCTCCTCCAAACAATATCCTTGTGAGGCCGCGGAAGCTGAAAGGCGACACCGGAGGTGAAGTTCAAACAAAAACCATAAGCGCCCCGGAGATGCTACTACAGTTTGCCAGGCTCCGCACCCCCATCAAGGACAATAGTCACAAGGCAAAAGGTGAGGGAGAGCGCATGTCATGCCTAAATGTTAATAGGACAGGGGTGAGTACTACAGTACTGTGCCCATGGAGGATCGAAAGAGCAGAGGCCCCTGCTAGGGAGTGGCCCAGATAGACTGTGCTCACGCTCCCTGTAAAAAGGCCTGGTACCTGAAGAGTGGGGGGAGGAAAAGGGAGATCTCCCAGTCACCAGCGCCCCAGATGACCATGGCGGGGAGAAAGCTCCTTCCCCAAACCTTACATGCAGGAGCTCCTGGCTGAAAGGGGATTCCAACATCCAGTCCCCCAAATTTTTGACAGCCCTGAGAAGCAGAGCGGTGAGCGCCCCAATTAGAAGCAAGTAGGGGATAGTCAAGGAGAACGTGAAGGTGACCGAGACCCTCTGCTAGGCCGGGACCCTGCCCAGACAGTGGAGGGATGGCCCTGGGGCAGGTGAAGAGTGCTCTGAAGAGCCCCCATCACCCGACAACACCCGGGCACCGAGTGACCCCACTATGTCAATCACCTTACACAGAACCTACCAAAAAGGGCCAGGTCACTCAGCTCCTCAACACCAGCATAACGCAGCCCCTCGAGGAGCACAGGGAACACCCGGCCTGGGGTGTGTGGTCCTACCCCTGTGGCTCTCAGTGGTGACTTTTATGATCTCAGCCTCAGGGTTCGAGGTCCGGTGCGGGGGAGACAAGGTGCCAACCAGCCTATATATTCTACTCAAGCAGAGCTAACAAGAAAGAGCAGGCCAGGTCCAACATTAAACATAGACTAGATGGTCTAGATAGGAAGGTGGATGACATTGAAGGGCGACTCCAGGGACTAGAGGACAACCAGTCCTCAGTAGATGTGCTGGAAAGCCAACTTAATGTGCAAATCTCAGAACTAGAAAGAAGGGAAGAAGAATGCGCCCTAAAAATGGATGGTTTTGAGAACCAGGAATGGCGAAATAATGTCAGTTTCTTTGAGCTCCCCGAAAAAGAAAGTGAGACACAATGAGACATTGTCCAGGCAATCAATGAAATTACCCAAAAACTTTTCAACAATGAAAATACCATGGAACCCACCATTGATAGAGCTCACAGAGCTGGCTGAGGAACCCGGCGTCCACGATCTGTACTGGCAAGGTTCCATTACTACCCAGAGAAAACAACATTTTTAGAAAATTCTAGGGCAAGGGGACCAATAGAATGGGGAGAATCCCAGATCACCATCTACCAGGACTTATCCTCATTCACACTGTCCAGACGCCGTCTCTGGGCCCCCTTGACGAAATGGCTCAACACGAAATGTACCCGCTACAGATAGGGATTCCCCTTCTCCCTGAATTTTGAGTTGGAAGCATACAAGTACAACTTGATGACAGAAGACGACATTGGCGGGGTATCACAAGAACCCTGAAGAACTCATTCACACTGTCCAGGTGCCGCCTCTGGGCCCCCTTGACGAAATGGCTCAACATGAAATGTACCCGCTACAGATAGGGATTCCCCTTCTCCCTGAATTCTGAGTTGGAAGGATACAAGTACAACTTGATGACAGAAGACGACATTGGCAGGGTACCACAAGAACTCATGGGAGAAGCATCACAGAAAGAAGTGTCCTTGGTGGGGGTGGCGGGTTGTGGGGAAAGTACCCAAAGACCAAGAGATCGAACAACTGGCGACAAATTATGGGATACCGCAAGTTCAGGAAGTTAAATCCACAGTCTCCAGCTCATGCTTGAAGTGGACAAGGGTTCTATCAATGTCTCTGGAGGAGAAATACCTATGCACACAGTTGGCCGTAGATCAAACAATACAAGGTGGTAAGGGGTGAAGAATGATGCCAAGATCCCTCAGTCAACATGCACAGGAGGCCTGACTCCCAGGTGGAAGATGAGTACATCTGAGACGACTATCCAAATGCAGGTGCAAGGGCAGGCTGTGGGGAGGTGGAGTGCACAAAGTATAATGTGATAGTACTGAGGGGGGCTCAATGGAATGCTATTAAAGGATTAATTATGCCTGGAGAAGGAGGGAAGTCTGCTGGTCTGGACCAATGGTGATGCTCATCTCATCAGAGGCTCAGGCACGATCAAAAGGGGGGGCTAAGGGGGAAAGTTAAAGTCAAAGTTAAAGTTAATTTCTTGTTGTTCATTCATGTGGGGGGTTCCATAATTTTCATATTGTGATGCAATACAGGGGGACGAAAAAAACATCAGGGAAAGCAAGGGAAGGAGATGCCGTGGCAGGTATACAGGGAACTTCTTGACAGCAATATTAATTGAGGCAACATGTAACGCCAAATGGCTGAATCAAACACTGATATATCTCTAGGCTCACTGAACATTAGTGGCCTTAACTTCCCAGTGAAAAGATCTTTAACAATCTGAGAATTTAACCGCTTGAAGCTCAACGTTATGTTCTTGCAAGACACTCACTGGAGGAGGGGGGGAGGAACCAGCCATGAAAGCAAAGGCCATTGAAAAGGAATACCACACCTCATGTGAACCCAAAAAGAGAGGGGTAGCTGTTGTTATAACTAACAAGGTAGGCTTCACAGAGCTCTCCACCATTAGAGACCCATAGTAATGCTACATACTAGTTAAGCAGTGGATAAAGGGACAAAACGTTTCCTTGGCCGCAATCTACTGCCCAAATGAAGGACATGACCAGCATTGGGACAAAGTAAAAGGGAAGACTAAAACATATGTGGCGGGTTCTGTGCTCATTTGGGGGGACTTTAACATGGTCCTGAATCCGACGACGGATAGGAAGGGGCCAACCTCACTGAGGGGATCCTATACTCAGCGAAAGATGGCTCACAACTTTGCCAGATAAACAATGAATTGGGAGTGGTAGATGCCCTAGTCCGAGAGGAAAAAGCCACCCCATCCTACACATTTCATTCAAAGGTCCATGACACCTTTCAAGGAAAGACTATGTCCTCCTGGACGGAGACTTCACTCATAGGGGATCAAAATCTACCATAGAACTGGTTCTTTGGTCAGACCACGACTTGCTCAGAGTAGAATTGGGAAACTGTTCTCCAGAGCGGAAAAAGGGTAGATGGATGTGCAATGATCTTCTGTTGAAAGATAGAGAGGTGGCCAAGGGCCTACTGAAATCAATAAAAGAGTTCTTTCAATTCTATGATAACGGAGAGGTAGGGCTGACGATGATCTGGGAGGCATTTAAAGTGACACTAACAGGGGAATCGATCCGACTGGGAGCCAAAAAGAAGAGGGAAAGAGAGAAAGTAGAGTTGCACCTGAGGAGTTAAATAGACGCAGTTAAGCCCATGGGTACACTTAAAACCCAAATCACCCCTGAAAAACTGGCAAAGGTTCAAAAGCTTAGAGCACAATTGAGGGACCTCCTTTTGCACTAGACAGCGAGGAAGTTTGAGTTCCTCAAGCAAAAATATATGGAGAAGGGTGACCAAGCGGATAGAATACTAGCCTGGAAATTGCAGGCTCAGAGAAACACCAAGAGAGTAAGGTCGGTAAGCCAATCAGGCTCGGAAAGGGTATATCAAGACCAACAGATAGCCGAGGAGTTCCGCAAATATTATGAGGCCCTCTCTACAGCTGAATATAAGGGAGATGGGGCTCAGATAGACAAGTTCCTTGGTGCCCTCTCGATAGCCAGCATCCCGCCAGAAAGGGCAGCAATAGTGGACATCCCATTCATGGCCGACAAAAAAATCTCTTCGATCGTGAAAATGAAATCGGGAACACTGCCAGGGGAAGACAGCTTCTCTGTCCACTTTTACAAAACATTCTGCTGAATCCTAGCCTTTTTCCTGGCCAGACTTTTTAATCAGGCAATGGGAACAGGTGTTCTACCCGATTCACTTTTGGGGGCCTTGATTGTAGTACTTCCAAAGGAAGGCAGTGACCCGAAACAATGCCAGTCTAATAGACCAATCTCCTTGTAAAAGGCAAAGACTTTTGCAAAAGCTTTGGGCAGCAGACTGGAGTCACTCATGCCATCACTAGTACATGGAGAACAGGTTGGGTGTATTACTGGTCGACAGGGCACAGACAATATTTGAAAAAAAATGGATTTAATGCACTTAACCCAAGATCAGAACTTGGATGGGGTCCCGGTCTCCATCGACTCGCAGATGGATCTCAGACCTATATAGGAACCTGAAGGCCAATGTGCTAGTTAATGGCACGATATTACAATACTTCCACCTATCAAGGGGAACTAGACAGGGATCTCCCTTCTCTCCACTTTTGTACGCCCTCACCATGGAACCTCTAGCAATAGCGAATAGGAACAATTCAGACATCAGAGGGATATGGTGCAGTGAGGTTGAGTTTAAACTGTCGCTATTCGCAGATGACATTCTATGCTAGCTAACAGCACTCCCTCCCAAGATTACTAGAAAAAATTGGGGCCTTATCGGGCATGACAATAAATAACACAAAGTCTAGTGTAATTTCACTTCAGCTGGATCACTCACCCAGGATAGTTCAGGGTGCATTGAGAGGGATGAGGCTTGAAAATAGAGAAATAACCTACCTGGGGAAATGTCTCCCTCAGACCTGACCCGTCTGATTGAAGTTAACTGCATCCCAGCCCTAACTAAACTGGGGGCTGCCCTAACACGGAAGGCCCCCCTAACTCTTTCATGGTATGGTAGGATGTCCTCAAACAAAATGTCAGTCCTTCCTTGCCTATTGTAGTTATTCACAGCGATCCATATGCGCCTCCCAGACTCTTTCTTTAGGAAACTAAACTCCATGATCTCCCGATTTATATGGCAGGCAAAAAGACCCAGAGTCAAAAGAACCACATTGACCCTGCCCAGAGACTTTGGAGTATTCACCCTCCCAGATATCTTCTTATATTACAAGGCAGCGCAACTGCGTATGTTATTAGAGCACACGAGGGACGACATGAACACATTTTGGTCTTACCTGGAGGATATGTACACCCACCCCAAGCAAGTGAGAGACCTGCTGTGGGCCCCACCAGGTACCGTGCCAGTAAGAATCAGGGAGCACCCATTTCTGGGCTAATATGGCCATTGTGGAAGGACAAAAAACGAAATTAAAGCCTCTCAACCTGGCCATCCCCTCTGAGTTCATTATGGGGTCCCCCCTATAGACCTGGGTAAAATGGAACTTAAAAGGGCACACATGTGGTCTCACAGAGGGCTGGAGAGGGTGGTACAGCTCTTTCAGAAGGGGCGGTTTAAGGAGAATGGGACAGTGAGGGAGATGCTGGGGGAGGAGGGAATCACAGTGTTTGACTATTTATGGTTAAAAAGCATATGTACAGATCCCAGGATCCTACCTAAACTCTCCCGCCCACTAACAACCTTTGAAGGTGTCATCAACAAGTCCTCTTCCAGGAAAGGGATTGTCTTCAAGATGTATAGAACCATGGTTACAGCAAACCTGGAAGGTAGACAACATTTTAAGCAATTCTGGGAGGTGGAGATGGAAGGGAAATAGCTGAGGAGACATGGGATCAGGTATATCGAATTATGTTTCATGAGAATCTGTTCACAGCGGCAATGGAACATAACTTTAAAATGCTACATAACTGGAACTTAAGCCCCCAGAAAATGTCAAAAATGTTCACTGGGGTGTCTCCCCTCATCCCCAGGGAATGTGGTATGCTAGGCACAATCTATCACATGTGGTGGTCTTGTCCAAAAATCCAGATATACTCAGCAGAGGTCCATAGAAAGATGAAGGAGGTAGTGGGTATAGACTTGTCTCTTGATCCATTGAAAATGCTATTGGGGGTGCCAGAAGGAGATGGAGATCAAAGCCGGCTAACAAGGGTGTGGGAGGTAATGTTAAGAGTGGCACGGGTAGTAATAGTGCAAAGATGGAAGAACAGCTCCTCCCCCTCAAATGTGGACTGGACAAATAAACTTTGGGACATTCTGTATCATGGAAAAACTCACAGCAATGGCAAATGACAAAATGGAAGCTTTCCATGTGGACTGGGGTATATTTATACTGAAATGGGGGTGTTGGTAGGCCATAATGTGCTAGTATGATCTGCAGAAAGAGACGGCTGGCTCAACCTAATGTAAGCTCAGGAGATGAACTCTGCTTTCAACAGGGTGGAGACCCGTACGGGGACAGACACTGATAATTAATAAGATTAAAGGATTTAACATTTGGTACTCCCAGAACCCTTGTTCAAAAGCACCAACCTGTGCAAACAGGTTGAGGCAAATGCTGTAACCCTGTATTGTGTACGTTGGATTGTGAGGGAGTTGGTGGGGCAAAGGGGTGGGACGAAAGGGTAACTCGCACTGTTGGAATATGTAAGGATTTGCAATTGTCTCTTATGTTACAAATTGAATAAACACAAAGTTTAAAAATGAAAAAGAAAGAGCCAAGTATTAGACAATTACGGGCAATCAGGAGCAAGAAAACCCGGTATAATTAAATCAAATAACAGTAAATAGGAGGTTGAAATGGACAAATGTGTGGTCTCCTCACACATGATGCAGAAGTCGAAAACAACGGCTAGTCATTAAGCTTCAAATGAAGATAGTGATGTGCTTCTAGTCCTTCGAATGTCCTAGAACAGAGAGCAAGGTCAATTACAGGTGAGAAACCTTGGTTTATAGTTGGACTGAAAAAAGATAATGGACTAATTGGCAAAGTGAGGGGTAATCTATTGTGACTTGAGCACCTGGATTTTGTTTTGCTTACGTGCTACTAGCAACCCAAAAGTCCAAGGCTGGGTGAGCATGCCAACCAATCAGAGGGTCTATGTGGCAACGTGCTATAAAATGTTGCATGGATCAATCTGCAGACATTTTCTTTGCTATCATCAGTATTATACATGTTTAGAAGTAGTTCAAGGTGTGCCCTACAGATAAGGGGCAGCCAATGATGTACTAACACATATAGATTCCAGAGGCACATGTGCTCCCCTAACCAATCCTTCCCGTCAATAGGTTTTACAGTTTGCCACGTAGGATGGCGTCATAGATGACGCATATTGGGGTATAAAACATCTGTATATTCAAATTTGTGTGTGAGTGTGCGAGCATCAGTCCATTGTTCGTCATTTTGCTGTACTTTATTGAACTGAGAATAAAGTAGTATTTTGCCATATTTTCTGAGTCTGTCTGCTTATTTGGTCTGTGATCTTTATTGGTAATTCCATCTAGCACAAGAGACGCAAGAGTGCAACTTAGAGCACCTCTATGTGAGGAAAAGGTCCTACCACAGCCAGTGTCACTGGTTGAAGCTATTGTGTGGGGTCCCTGCATCCCTGTGATGGAATGGGTGGCTGTGATTACACACAGACACAGTTTATGTGGTCAACAGTTCCAGTATGCAGGCACACATTGTCTGCGTTGTTTGCATTTCAAAGTGGTGTTCATCCCATGGGAGCTGGAGGGTATGTCAGTCTGTGATGTTTTGGAGGCTCACTTATGCAACACCCAAACATCCCCAAGGTAGTCAGTGATAGTGAAGAAACAGTCCGGAAGCAATTATCATGTACACTCAAATTCATTAACGGTTTCCCCTATTGTTACATGGACTAGACCTCCAGCCCCATCACCTGGCTGCTTTCATATATTGTACAGAGTGGGTAGAGCACTAAAATGTATAGATCATGATAATTAATACTATGTCCCGCTGCCGGCGAAGGCTTCTTAGGAGACGGTGCTCTTCCAAGATCGCTGTGACTGCTCATCTTCACGCAGAGGTCCTACAGGCCTGCTAGGTGTTAATCAACGAGAGCCTTATCCAGATCTCTAATACATCACAATTCTCCCACACATATCAGATATGCCTTGAAAAACACTGTAGTTGAGTCGAAACACGTGTCAGCTCTTAGTATATTAATTAAATCATCAAAACAAACAAGTGACAAGACTTTGCATTTATTGACTAAGAACTCAAATTAACCAAACAGCCAACAATTTTACTATCCCAGCACCTGGGCGACACTGGTTCTTACCAAACCTGCTTTCATATCTTGCCATTGCCATCCTTGTGCCCGATGATCTAACACCCTCCTCAATTAGTCCACCCTTTGCCCATGCTATTTATCCTCTGACTTGTACTCCTTCTCACTCTTTGCCTCAGCCCTGCCTAAACATTTGAACTCCCTATGACCCGACACCAGAAATAAAAACACTTTTTGCATTCAAGTGGGTCATCAAACGAAATCTCATGCACTTGGAAGGAACTCCCCCATTTTCCCAGCAAATTCATGCCCCCATTAACCCCTTCTCGCTGACTGCCATTGTACCTTTGCCACGATCTCCCTGTAAATACTCCTTATTGTCCCCTTGCTTGTCAGTCTTCTGTCCACCATTCATATCCTACCCTTTATCCCTCAGATCAATGTTCACGGATCGAATTGCCGTTGAAAGGCCCCCACTTGCGAGATTGTCCAGGCCAACTATGTGACACTGCAAGTATTTCTCATTGAAATACCACATTCTAAATGCGTATAGTGTTTGATGATACAAGATACACCACTTTAAATGTATGTATTCCGTACAGCGCCTTACATGTTTCTGTCCCTTCTGCTTATGGTGGACATTCCTCAGGGGTAGACAATTCAGTGTAATGATTTCTCAACCTATGTGTGAAAATAAGTATTTATGAAACACTCCATGTTACAATTGAATTGAAGCCTAATACTCTGTGGAGAAACCCTTTCATTGTGTGGGCAATCGATGGCAGGTACTTAAACCACTTGTTAGATCACTGTGGAGCGTTCTTCCCTGGTCCACAGGCTATGTTTTATCCACTAGTGGAAAGGATGCACCCTGAATTGTTTGGCTGAGGTTACTCCCTATATACTTCTAAAAGATACTGTTAATGTAATAATTAAAACAGGAAAACATTCCTTATCTCTTAAGGAACAGCTGAGGGTCAATACCTCTTGACAAAGATTAACTTCATCCTTCTTGAATGGAGTTTCTTCACCAACACCATTAATGAGGGAAAGACCCATGTGCTTGCAAGTCATGGTGTAACATACTCAAATGTTCTCCAAACGAAGCTGCTGTTAATCCTGCCAATCAACAGTGTGTAATGCCACAGAAAGATTGAAAAATATCAAATGTGCAATGCCACCAACAGCAACTGCCATGTGAGCTCTTCCTGGTCCTCTTCCCTGTGTGCTCTGCTACACAGGGTTGCTGTGAGCTCTTCCCGGTCCTCTTCCCTGTGTGCTCTGCCACACAGGGCTGCTGTAACCTCTTTTTGGTCCTCTTCCCTGTGTGTTCTGCCACACAGGGCTGCTGTAAGCTCTTTTTGGTCCTCTTCCCTGTGTGCTCTGCCATACAGGGCTTCTGTGAGCTCTTTTTGGTCCTCTTCCCTGTGTGCTCTGCCATACAGGGCTTCTGTGAGCTCTTTTTGGTCCTCTTCCCTGTGTGCTCTGTCATACAGGCCTGTTGTGAGCTCTTACTGGTCCTCTTCCACTTCCTTGTGTGCTCTGTCACCCAGGGCTGATGCGAGCTCTTTTTGGTCCTCTTCCCTGTGTGCTCTGCCATACAGGGCTTCTGTGAGCTCTTTTTGGTCCTCTTCCCTGTGTGCTCTGTCATACAGGCCTGTTGTGAGCTCTTACTGGTCCTCTTCCACTTCCTTGTGTGCTCTGTCACCCAGGGCTGATGCGGGCTCTTCTTGGTCCTCTTCCCTGTGTGCTCTGCCACACAGGGCTGCTGTAAGATCTTTTTGGTCCTCTTCCCTGTGTGCTCTGCCACACAGGGCTGCTGTAAGCTCTTGTGGTCCTCTTCCCTGTGTGCTCTGCCACACAGGGCTGCTGTGAGCTCTTCCCGGTCCTCTTCCCTGTGTGCTCTGCCATACAGGCCTTTTGTGAGCTCTTACTGGTCCTCTTCCACTTCCTTGTGTGCTCTGCCACCCAGGGCTGATGCAGGCTCTTCTTGGTCCTCTTCCCTGTGTGCTCTGCCATACAGGGCTTCTGTGAGCTCTTCCTGGTCATATTCCCTGTGTGCTCTGCTATACAGGGCTGTGTGCGCTCTCTGTTCCTCTTCCGTGTGTGCTCTGCCACACAGGGCTGCTGTGAGCTATTCCTGGTCCTCTTCCTCTTCCGTGTGTGCTCTGCCATACAGGGTTGTTGTAAGCTCCTCCTGGCCCTCTTCCCTGTGTGCTCTGCCACACATGGCTGCTGTGAGCTCTTCCTGGGCCTATGAGTTCGTGCAATGCTAATTTTAAAAGCATTTATCTAAAGTGAGATCTTCAGGTAGAGCAATCAGAGGGGTCTGTCATCAACCAAGAAGGGACCCTGCTGGGTTGTTTTAAAGAGAGCATTCATCGGAATCCCCTAATTGCAGGTTGCACCCGTGAATGACTGGCCAGTTGGCAGCTGTGCTTTGTCACTATGCTGGAACCCTGGAGGTTCCTCACTCTTCCCGTCAGACCCCGTGAGGGTAGGCAGGTTTAAATAACAGCCTATACCAAGGGAGGAATTAGGCTGAAAAAGACAGATGTGTGGTCTGGCAAAGTTTGTCTTGCAGGAGTGACATTCTGTGGAGGCCCAAAGCCCAAACCCCATCGGCTAGCCCGGCCTCCCATAGTAGTGTACATTAGGAGACACACACAGTCAGAAGGGGTACTGCCTAATTCATGAGATCCGTGTGAAGCAGCCTTTACTCAAATACATAATTAAGCCCCGTCCAGGTGAGTGTATTATGTCTTGTAGTTTACAGACATTTTTCTGTTAGGTGAGTACTGTGAAAAAGGAATAGAGCAGAGAGCCCCAGTTTGCAATACTTGCTCGGAAGGGTTCCATGCTTGAATCTATCACAGACATATCTCAAATATAGCATTCTGTGGTTATTTTCATGTTCCCAAAATTCTCTTTGCTTTTATTCAAATTGCCAAGACTCGGCCGTCCTGCAGAGGTGCAACGCAGATGCTCTTGATTAGGTTCAGTGGGGAATCAGCTGCTGCTCTCAGCCTGGGGATCTGCCCCTCAGGCCCACCCGCATCACACTGACCCCCCCCTTACTGAGATGGATCACAAGTCCTTGCATTTGCAAGGAGGGGGTGGGTATCCCGAGAATACATTTTGGCCATTTCCAGCACTGGCCCACACACAATGTCGATGGTGTGGCGAACCTCAATGAACACCATCTAGAAAGCACCTCTCTTGGTTTTAACACATTTACAGATTTTTAGCTGGGAGATCTGGCGGTGTTCTACCCTCCCTTTCCACCATCCCCATACACTAACAGGTGAGGCCAAGATCCTTTATTCCAACCAAAATTGAAGTCTGCCCAATTGGACCATGCGATAAACCTTTGTGGTCAACTGTGGATGGTAGATTGGGTGATCGAGGCAGGATTGGCTCTAGAGCTTTTCTTGAAAATGGGAGCACTGTGGATGCCCCTCTTGGATTCAAGAATGTTTTTAAAATAATAAGACCTACGTACATATCTCACATCTGTCAAGAAGTCATAAGATAACATCCTACTGTATTATGTAATTGTGATTTATACAGTTTAACGCAACCATTTTCATGCTCTCTCTGCGCTCTGGTGGATCTGTAAAGGAAGGAGGTCTGGGAGAGCTTGGTTAGTAGGATTAAGAGGGAAAAGCACAAGAGAATTTAGGTAAAGGATTTTCTTGAATCGTGCATAGCACTTGCTGAATAGGTGTGGCTGGATGGACAGCATTTTAGGAAGAGAAGTGTAGTGTGGAAGGAGCTGCTGGATCAGCAGTAACTGAAAGGTTTTATTAAATGGAATGGCATTGAGCCTAGGGCCCTTCAGGAACATGCATATGTAATGGATGGGATCACACAGGCACATTCTGAGGCCAAATAACTAAACTAACTCAGGAAGATGTCAAAGTACTGTTTTATTAACAATTATCTAAAACAGGGAGTTACAAGGAACATCAACGGACGTATGCTCGATTTCTCTCAGTGATCGTTTCACAAAACATAGACTTTATACTAAAACTACATCAGAGGGGATGTCATACTACGTGGCAATAATGAAAAACCTACTAAGGGTCGGGATTGGCTAAGGGGGACATCTAAGTATATCTTCTATAGGATGTAGGATTGTAATTGGCTGCCCTCTATCAGGTGGACAACATATGCCTACCTCTAAAACATGTCATCTTTAGAAACATTAGATACACAGTTTCCCATTCGTTTTCAAACTATAAGGTCTTTCATTATATGGACCACATCAATTGGTTGGCATGCTTGTGCCAGGTCTGGAACATTCACTTCACTTAGTAGCACGTAAGCCCAGACCCAGGTGTAAGGAGAAGGGGCATGACGCTACCTCCCCACCCAATTAGCCCAGCATCTCTCATTGCCCATGCCTTCTGCCATGAAGATTGACTTTGAACTTGGCCTTGCAAAGTATCCTTGTCTTTAGAATATATGGGAGTGAGACATGTCCGAACTCTATTCTCATGCTTGGCACACGTGACAGGAGACCACAATTTGGTCCATTTTGCAAGTTTTAAATGCTCTAAATGAATTACACTTGACACTCTTGGTGTTCTTTCTTTGCTCCTTAACAAGGGATGATTCATCCTTCGCACGTTCGCTCCAGCGCGTAAGCCCAGACCCAGGTGTAAGGAGAAGGGGCATGACGCTACCTCCCCACCCAATTAGCCCAGCATCTCTCATTGCCCATGCCTTCTGCCATGAAGATTGACTTTGAACTTGGCCTTGCAAAGTATCCTTGTCTTTAGTTTACATGGGAGTGAGACATGTCCGATTTCTATTCTCATGCTTGGCACACGTGACAGGAGACCACAATTTGGTCCATTTTGCAGGTTTTAAATGCTCTAAATGAATTACACTTGACACTCTTGGTGTTCTTTCTTTGCACCTTAACAAGGGATGATTCATCCTTCGCACGTTCGCTCCTTTTCAGAAAAGATAGTTGACCTTGGCTGTTTCAGTCTTGACTCCAGGCCAGACAACCTTGTCTTGCAGCTCCACGGTTCTGCTTATTCTTGCTGTGACACAGCTTCCCCTTCCCACTTCATGGGTCCTGACTTATTAAACTCATGATACTGATGTCCTGTTTCTATACAATGGCGGCTTTGCCTGCGTTCTAATCACTACATATAGCCAGCTTCTATGATGACTTGGTCTACCTTGCGTTTCAGCATCTGTACAATTATTGAACAATTGATTTTCTGCAACACTTCGTGCACATGTAATCTTCTTCCTTTATATTTTAGAGTTCACTCAATTACTTACTTTCATTAGTTTCTTTAGGATTCATAGATTCTCTTTAGTCAGTATCCCGAGATGTCATGCATGCTTTTTGTGATGTGACTGGTTTCTTTTCTCTGGTCCTTTTCACATTCCTTCAGGGTGTTCCTTCCCTAGGTTGTCATCACTACGGGAATGCATTTGGTAGGGTTGTCTCAATTGGTATCTTCTCTCGACCACACACTGCAGTATTGGCACAACTGCAGGTGTCAAACATGGCACAATCTGTGGTCACCAGCATATGGGAGGTAGGGGGCTTCCCACCTCTCTGCTCTCAAATAAACAGTGTACATAGGCAATTCTGTGCATATTTCAAATACCACCTAAACCATGCAGCGTGAACACAGGTCTCAACAACAAGCACCTATCTTGCTGGGCTATGCAACCTGCATGTGAACATTTGCTGCCTAGATGGGGCTGGCTAGTGACCAGTCATTTGTTAACACAGGTGACAGTGGGCGAGAAGTGGCACACCATAGTAAGTGTCTCACGTGGCAATCTTAGTCATGCCAGTAAAGCAGATGGTGTTGTTAATCTCTCTTGGGGAAGAGCCTCCTTGAAGTGTAACCGGGCAGGGGGAGGGATTAAGGCATTGCTAGCTGCACCCTTGTTTCTGGACCAGCAGACTCATAATGAGACCCACTAGTTGCACTTTATAAGGGACATTTCACTAACAATAGTGACTGCCAATTTCCCAAACATCGATGTGCTTGTAGTCATCTACCACTAATCATTCCCCATTTTAAATGCTCGTCTGACAACAAAGGCATCATAAAAGAATACTTGACAGGCTCTGTGCTGTCAAGTTTCTTTCTTTGTACGAAATGCAAAACAAAACAAATACAGATAAATAGGAACCCAGCCTGAAAATAAACTTTCTTAAAACTGCAGTGCACCATTGCTGACCATGCTCCCATATGAAGAGTTGCTGTCTTTGGAGGCACTAATGACAATGCGTTATTGCTTGTTTGTGTCGAGGGCTTGTGAATGGGAATGAGTTTCAAAGAGATGCAGCGGACATCACGTCATTCATTACAAACAAGAGGTCTGCAGGGGTGGACTCATAAAATCAACTGTGAGTTTATCCTGTCAGCTGATCCATGGTATGCACTATTAGTCTCCAGTTTTGTTTTTTGGTTGACATCACAATTACAATATGTGTGAGGTTTGCAACTTCATACAAATTCCATTCCCTACTTTTTACCCTTTAGCTTTTCATCCTTTACAGTGCACTACAGTAAGTGAAATTATGCACCTGTTAGCAGCCAAGGGAGGACAGTTCAAATGTATTGCACACCTTCTATTTCATCTGACTACTCTGGTGCGTCTATAAAGCATTGCATAGAATGCTGCTAAAGAGAAGCCCTCAAGCTCTAGCAAACCATGGAGGACTGTGCACTTATGAAAATCACCTAGGATACACTGCTCAGCAGTTACAGATTGCAATCCCAGTCACGCAGCTCTGCAGGTTTAGGTGCCAGCTGCAGAGATCATGTGTAGCCTGCCTGCTGGTTACAGGTTCCAATCAGAGTACAAAAGCTTAACTGGTTAATGCATTTGCAGCAGAGATAATCTTAGTCACCTTGGCACCCTGAGTGATTGCACACCAGGCTCCCCAGGTGCTTAATCTAACCCTGCCATTGGGGGCAGATTTGGAGACTTTTATGCAGCAGTTTCCTGGTCAATCTGCCACAGAGAGCATGCAGTCTTTGCGTACACATCGAATCTGACACCAGGCCTTCTGAAAGTTCATTAGTACTTTTTGGGATGCATGCCCCAGCCAGGCAAAAAGGCTCAGGTTTAGAAACACCTATTAGAATGAACTATCGTGGAAGAAGACTGAGGTTTGCACAGAAGGAGCATGTATTGTTTTTAGTTAGGTTTGACACAGATTAGATACTCACATATAGCAACACAGAAAAAGCAAAAAATGTACTACTGTTGCGGTTGCAGAGGTTATATATATATATATAGGGCAGTATTATAGGCCCTGTATTTAGTTGTTGTATTCAAAGGTATGGTCTGAAGTAAGATGTGCGGGAAGAGCTGAGACCGCTGGAAGATGGAGTGAGAAAGGTGCTGTAGTAGAAGCGAGGTCAGTGTGCTAACGTGGCAGAAGTGTCCCCATCTTGGAAGTTGCGGCCTAGTACATTATGAGCAGAATAGAACGCAGGCCCTGATGTGGAGATGTGGTTCTGTGTAGCTTAGCTCTAAAAACAAATCCCCTTTCCCGCTCCCCAGGAGAGAAGCCGGGGTCAGAGGCACCCGCAGTGCACAAATAACTGCTAATTGTATTCAGCTGCAGGGCCCGAATGTGGTTTGAACAGAATGTGAGCTGGTTGGGATGTGCCCTTTGAAGGACAAATTCATGAGAATAGGGCATAAGGATTTGTGGTTGTGTGGTGCCAAGGGGCTAAGTAAAGATTTAGAGGGCTACTGCCCCCCTCCCCCCCGAATGAGCGGTCATCCCATATGAATAACAAGTAAGCACACAAATGAAACAAATGCATTCCTGAAATACAGGTTCAAGAGCAGTGCCCTGGTCACGTCACTACTGGGCACCTGTGGTTGGAGGAGATAAGGGGGGAGCTGTGTCTGGACTGTCCTGTAATTTGGGACAGGAGGAGCACAGATGATGGCAATAAAATTACTACACAGTCGGGGTGGAAGCTTGTGTGCGCCGCAGTGTCGGGTATAATGAGAAGGCCTATTGTCTTATCAAATGCAGAGTTGGCCTCACCACTTTACTTCGATCGCATCTGGAATGGAGGGGTGCACATCACTTGGCAGTCTTGTTTCATCAATGTGTCAATTAGAGTAACCTACAAATCATGTACCTGGAGTCAATAATAGCGATGTAGGGGACCACATGTTAGGGGAATGGGTTTAGATAGTGTGTGGCCAATCAGTCCCAGCACTGTAGGGGGACATTAGCATGTTCTATAGGCAGTAACCAATGAGGATGGGGGGATGACATTCTAACCTATGTATGCTAATATGCGTTTTTCCGCTTTCAAAGCTGTAACCTCTTTGAGTGAGCGACATCTGTGTCAGTTTGGTTTTATCGGGTCGTCTGAGACCTTTTGCACGCAATAAATCTTGTTTTCCAATGCAAAAAGGTGCAGTGATTATTTGGCCTCTTGGATTATTTTTATCATACAGTTTTGGGTTTGCTATTTCTTTACATACAGCAAGTCTAAGCAGCACACCCTACTTCTTAATGAAGGGTAAGAAAATAAATCTCTGGGAACCATCAAAAAATGGACCCTGTATTAAGGAAGACAACAAGTCAGGACATTGGTGCACTTATTTTCATTGGCTCTGGGCATCTGCTATTTATGGGCATTTCTGAAAACACTGCTATTATTATAAACATTATCGCAGTCCAGTGTCAAAGCTGTGCGGAAATAAAGGATGCTTCATCTTTCATCACTTTACTAGTTTTGGCATTTGCATGAGCTCTCCATAATTTTACACACAAGCATATAAAATGTTAAAAGCCCTGGGACTGTGTAAAGATGTTGCTGTTATTCATTTATTATAACCCTGAAAAACTCCATGAGAAATGTGCTTTTGTGCCCGATTACAGTAAAACGTCAAAGTCCGATTCGCAACCTGATCATTAAAATGCACTGGCGTTCGCCCACACTTGGACCAATCCATGTGATAAAGCATGGCAGGTTACATAGCAGGATACATGTTATGTTATGCTATGCTATGTTACTATGCTTTTGTGCTCCACCGAATCACTAACACAGACGATCCAAAGCGCCTGTCCTTGTCCATAAAATGCCATATTAAGAAAGAGCATACACAAGGGTAAGGTAAGAGGATGTCAAAGCAGGCAAAGTGGCTGCAGTCAGAGGGAGGGGATACATCAGGGGGGGAGTGGTGGTTTGGAGGTATTTTAATACACAATATGTGTGCTCAATTCTATAAAGAAGCAACGCAATGAAGTGTTATGTGTATGCCTATTTGTGTATTTACCTCCTGAAAGTAAAGATGGACGCCCTTGGGCGGGTACGTCCCAGAAGTAAGCCGATGATGCCGGGCTGATACACAGACCATATAGTAATTAATGTGCAGATTCCAGTAGCAGATGGCCAAGGTCAACATGGGCATCATTACAAGTATGAAGGAGTTGGAAAAAATTGATGGTAATGGACTTACTGCCAATTTTCCCGCTCTGCCATACTACTAGTATGGCTATGGAGTTGAGGATTTACTGCCAGCATCATGCTGGCAGTACATTCTTCAACTCTCCGCTGACACATCTGCAAAATCGGCAGAATTACTGCAGCACAGAATTACTGCCGCCTTAATTCCACCAAAAAAGCTTTTTGCACTGCCCCTTATAATCTGGCTGTGATACCGCCGGATCAAGTGGCGGTAGCGGTAATTCAGTTTGGTGGTGTCTGGTCAGATTTACCACCCAGATACCACCAAACTCATAATGATGCCATATGGACCTGTTTCTCTTTTTCTCTGTTTCTCTTTTTTGAGGCTGCACTTTCAGGATATCCAACATCTGTCCTTCCTGACACCCTGAAGTACTATCACCTCTTAGCGTGTTGGGGCAAGGGTCTCCTCGCCTAGAAGAATCTCATACGGACGTGATGATGGGAATTCGTTTTTTACTGGTGTCAGGGCACACTAGACATTGTCCTGAGGCACATGCAGACGAGCACTGCTGCTGCACAACCCTAATTATTCTATTGTGGGATTATGCCACTGGATCCCAAGCCGCCATCTTGCAGTACGTGAGCACATGTTGTGTACTAGGGTGCGGAAAGAGGTGCAACGCTGGACCAAGAAACATTGCAAAGCAAAGTTCTCAGCCACAGGACCAGACGACATTTTTAAATGTAATTATTTATTCATGTATTTCAGGTTTCAAAATTGGGCATCATGGAGCAGGAGCTGAAAGTGGCTCCTGGTTAACACGGATATCATTCTGACCAGGAGCCACTCGGTGAGACCACAATCTATTACCTTTAGTAACCTAAATGCATTTGTATGTGTCATATTACTGAGAAAAAAATATGAGGAGCAAAAGAGGACTAATAAAAAGATTGCAAAACATGCTTATTTTATCACTTTTATCATTCACAAACTTGTGCCCAATTACATGGACCAGTTGCTAAAACTGCTTTAGAATGTCTTGTGAACGCTAGAGCATTGAAGATAGCTTTCGATCTTTGAAAGCATTAAGGGTGCTGTGTCATTATCGCTATTGAAATGCTATAACCCCAACTTCTAGTTGGATTTTGGGAATATTTTGAGGTTGAACTTCATTTCGCAACATTGTCAGGTCAACTGCAAGGAGCGAGCAACTACACCCACCAAACTTTCGAAGTTACTAAGGTCCAGAGACATTGAAATGCTGGTCCAACTTGAATTTTTCATTGAAAATAGGACTGGAGGAATAGTTTAGATGTACGCTTAGCAGCAAAAGTATTGTCTAAAAAGGATTAGCACCCAGGGTAGCGCAGCCAATCAGATTCCACAGAACGCAGGCTGAGATTTCTTCTGAACCCGCAGACTTCCTCCCCACCGCGGCACGCCATTTTATTTTTTAAATGTACCCCAAATCACCCCTCCCTCCAACTACCTTTTGGCAGAGGTGGCACAGGCTGCCACCTGAAGCTGCTCCCCGCTGTCCCGAGTGCTCCACCTGGCTGCCATGGAAAGGGAAGAAGGGCTCCATTTCCATGGTGGACATCTTGGGAAAAGATTTTCCTTCATTCAACGGGATGCGCACGGTGCCCCTTTGAATGAAGGAAAATATCTTTTTAGTACCCCGGGTTGCTGTTTTGGTAACCCGCTATGCTAATGGCCTTAACACCTGATCCGGCTAGCCGGATCAGGTGTTAACGCCACATTGTGAAATGGGCCATCACAGTGCAATTGACCATTGCTTTGGATTATCAATTTGGAATTGTCAGAGGTGATTAACTGGGAATATAGACTTTCTAGCTGGCACTATACTGGGATTTTGCTTGCTGGGCGTATACTGTGATTGACATGGTCTGAGCTAAACACAATTCTGAACACTCCACGCTGAGGGCATACCTCAGACCACACCATAACAAGATGGCTTCACAGAGCTAGAAACAAAAAATAGATTGGCACACATTTCCTAAAGATATGCAGAAACAAGTTCTTCAAATCATGTCACACAGCTTTTAAGAGCATGTCAGTTGGCATTCCTGTACACAGCATGCACGAATTGTAAAGCCCAGAATGCATTTAGTTAAGTTTAAAAGCCAGGACTGTTTTACTTTGCACCTGTCATTGGGACGAGTTAAGAGCTCTGCTGCCCCAACTACTTAGACACACCACTGAAGCGGTTGTGTGATAAAGGTCTGATTTGTAGTTCCACAAAAAGGCATAAAAACAAACACCTTCCGTCCCACTCTGGCATCCTGTTTTTTGTGTGTATTCTGGCACCTTGCTCTGCAGAGTGCAAAGAAAAAGACTATAGGCATCAGTGTGGGATGGCGCTGAACATGTTGGAATCAATGTCTGAAGGATGAACAGTTATTTTTGGCATCATAGGCAGTTTGCTTTCTACATTTAAACAATATTTCTTTGTGGCTTAGTTTACCTAGTAGTTGGGCACACCGGATGACGCGCCAACCCCTGCGGGCCTTGAAATCCAAGTGGTAAAAGCCAACATGTATACATAACGTGAGTCGTCGCTTGTCATGGATCACTGGATATCTTCGCATTTTATGGACATTTATGGAGCAATTTTGGGGTCGATTAATGTGCCAGAGGGAACATCACAAAGCTCACAAAAATTCTGTGCCTGCTTATCAGGTTTCCAGTCAGGGATATGTGATTTTCTCCGAATTAAATGTATTGGAAAGGTTTCTCTTGTCTTGATACACAGAACACGAGTATCTTCAGACAACACACACTAAAGTGTAAGGGTGTGCTGATTTTAGTTCTTTAACAGTAAAGTTTAACTTCTCGTGCTTTGAAAACATGACAGTGGCGACACTAGTGAAAAGTATTATATTAACCGAGCCAGCGTTTGTGTCATTTTTGTATTTAAAAGCACACAGTTCATAAAATGTATTACTCATTTAAATATTGACATCTGGGTCAGATGGTCAATGGTTTGGCAGAGCTGCAAATGTCGCATGAAGAGTTATGTAGTCACAAATCACCATGTACAGAAGCGGATGACCCTTAGAAAGGAAGTAGCTTGCAGGCAGAACAGGGTGTGGTGGGATGTGGGAGTCTGCTGCATGTCGCAGCAACAAATCAGCAGAGTTCAAATTGATTTCGCAGGCTCTGAATTGCAGCGTCTTTAATCCCTGCTAATTAGTAGCACTGTGGGGCTATAGGAATACACTGGAACACTCTTTTAGAGCGTGATTACTTTCAGAGTGACGTTTTGTTCCTGTTAATGTGAACGTTTTTATGGGGGCTGGGGGGGAGGGGGTGAATGCCGCAGGGGAGCCAGGCAATTCGGTCAGAGAGCGATATGGTACTGGCAAAGTCTTCAGTGCACTGTCACCAGTATTTTTTTGGATCTTCATTTTCTATTTTATTTTGCCATTATTACTAATACTATTATGGTGTATTATTTCTAGGCTGCGTTATAAATACATCTTTAATACAAGGACGTTCCTTGTAGACAAAACCCACAAAACATGCTTCGACATTGAGAACAACGGGATGCTGCACATTAGTTACAACGCTTTGGTGGAAACAGTAAACCGTCTTTAAAAATGTTTTCTGAAACTGTGACCTGTTTTAGAAAACATCAAACACGAACTGCTGCAGAAGCACCAGTGGTCAGTTGTTTACAGGAATGTGAGCAGAGGCATTTAAGACTGGCCTGGCATGAGTGGTGCCGGCAGTGTAGCACCACATGCGATGACCTTACAGTATGCAATTAGAGGCCTGCATGGTCATTAACACTCAGAGAGGTGAAGCACAACTACCTTGAATATTAGGCCGTGGCTTACATGGAGGGTGATTAATGTCCTATTTTACATTAAGGGGGCTTGAAGGCTTCATGGACAGCAATTTGGTTCAGGCGATATGCGCTACTTGCAATGTTTGCAGGACCTTTGCTCTAGTATCCCTCCCCAACTCCAAACCTCCAATAACATAAAACTGCACAATTACACTTACTTTGGAGATTAGTCATAGGCAGTGGCAGTATGAGGTCCTTTCTGTAAGGCCTCTGCTGGAAGCCACTGTTTGTCCAGTGGCTATGCTTTCTTCAGCCTGACTGAGTCCTCTGTAAACAGGGAGCAGTGGCCTCACAGGGCATGCAGTGTAGCATGTGTAAAACAATGATGGGTCCTCCTCTTCCTGCCTTAATGGCCATTTTATTTTCCGAATATCAATGGCCCGCACCTGCCTCCAAGCCCTCCCTCTCTGTGGGGTGTAATCAAAGGTCCCAAACCAACAGAACTGAAGGGCCCACTGAAACAAAATGCCTGCCATCATTTATAACAAAACCATCACACTGAAAACCGGCCAATTAAGGCAGACTCTGCAGTGACACCAGGACGGGTCATGTGAAAAAGGCCTACCTGTCATTACAAAAGCAAAATCAGCATTGTAATTTACAAAGGTAGAAGAAATTCAAAGGTCCCGTTCACATGAAAAACAGGATTTTTAAACACTGACACCAAAAGGGCTTTGCATGTGTGTTTGCAAGTTAAAGCAAGCCATGAGAAAAATGTTCCCCAGCCAACACAAAGAGCTCAGGGAAAATACATGGTGTCTGTGTGGACAAAAAGTAATGTATATTATGCTTCACATGCAAAATACCAGAAAACATTTGAAAAGAAAAGCCCACTTTGTTACCATGAAAAGTTCCCGTAGGCCTGAGGCAGACTATGTGGGTGTCTTTCTACAGTGGAAATCCAGAGAAAGCTAAAACAGAAATGTAATCAAAGTGCAGATTGGAAAAGCACATCACATTACTGGCTGAGAAAAAATGCAGCATTTTCACTGAAACTGCCACCCATCAATAGGTGGTGCACACTGACAATTCAGACTCACTTTTCAGCAGAAAAAAAAACAGCAGATAATTAAAAGTGTATTTTATCAATGACTGAAAGAAACAGCTCTGTACTTTCAGTGCAAAAGCAAAGTGAACCCTGAAAACACACCATATGTCAAAGAATCAAGGCTGATGTTAAAAAATGCAATATGTGAGTTCCTTTCACCAATCAACAAATGGTGGACCTCTGGGCAAAATTCACTAAAGACTTGCCCACTGAAAGCCTGGCTTGCATCTCAACTGTTTACAAATGCAACAAAAGGTGCCCTGCCTGAAAGGTGTTGAAAGGCTGAGCTCTGGGCAGGACAATTGGCCCTGGATGGTGCATGATCGGAATGTAGGGGAGGTGTGAAAACAGGTGCTACAATCAAGGAAAGCTGAAACTTTGAAGGAAATACAAGAAATAGAAGCCTTTAAAAGTGGAATGATGGTCTCCTTCAGATAAGAGGACAGGCCTTGTGAGATCACAGGGCCAGAATAGCTCATTATCTGCAGTGGGAGATCTCTGTGTAGCAAATCCATTCCCCATTTATGATCTGAAGCTACCAACTTCAAACAACCAACTTTAAACAACAAAGAGACTAAGAAAACTATGGTCACAGGCTGGCTGAGAGAGACAAATGGCCTGGAGAAAGCAGAGCTCCCATTTGCTGAATTTACAGATTTAAAATAAAGGGCTATTCTAACATCAGCTTTTTCAACACAACCACAAGTCGTATTGCATTGATTTATGTGTCATTTTTTAGATAATTTCCAGTTGATTTTGTTGAAATTAAAATCAGCCATCTGCAACTTCGGGAATTGTAATGACCAGCTAATATGGGTTTCAGGCTGATCTAAAATTGTCCCAAATTTAAGATTTGGAGAACTGGTGGAGAGTAAAATTAGTATTGTGGGGAGTAAATTGTGTGTTCACAATTGTTATGCGTTTTGTGTAGATGGTGGAAAATTGCCACACAGCCGTGCAACATGATGTGGAAATGGCTGTAATTTTATTAAATTCCACATGAGTAGCTGAAGCAGAATATTTGTATATCATGGCAGTTACTAGTAAAATTATGAAGTTCAGTACAAAACTAAATTTTGACCAAAAGCAGACCTAGAAACAAAAGGGGATTTCAAAAGGAAGTTGCCATGTGTCTGTTCCAGACTCTTAAACCAATCCTGAGAGAGGGGCTGGAGCTGGGAGGAGAGAGAGTGGTCACTGTTCAATCCTGGATGCGAGAACTCTTGCAGGGAGCTGCCCAAGATTGTAAACTTGAAAGTCTCATCACTGCTATATAAAGTGGATGCACTATGAGAAAAAGTAGGAGCTCCTAAAATTACCACTGGGAGAGAGCTGCTGTAAATTACCATCTGACAGCTGCCAGGAAACACCAAAAGGAGAATATGTTGAAATTGCATCTGGGTAGAGCTGTCTATTGCTGCTATATTTTGCTAGGGAGGCCTAAAGGCTGACTGGATTCTATGGTGAAGAGCTGGGGACCATTCATGAGAGTGGAGTGACTAGACACCTGCGCTGTCCTCCAAGAGGGCCCTAAATGCAGCTGGATTTCCTGACCTTTAAACAGAGGCTTTCTGTCTAAGTAGAACTGAGCCCTGGGAGACCAAAAGGTGGGGGAATCTGCTTGTTTTAAAGCCTTTCCATTCATAGTGGGTGGAGGGGGGAAAATTGTGTAGATCCTTAGCATAATTGACTAAAAATATTAATTTAATTAATTCCCCTTGGCAGAGCACCCAAGGGTGATTTTTGTTAAAATTTGAAATTAACAAAGCTCATCCACGGTGTGTGCTGAAAACTATAGACTGTAGTTTAATTGGGTGATCCTATTTGTCCTGTTCACCCCAACTTCTTTTGGTATAGGGGTGCCTTTGTTACTAAACAAAAAAAATCCTTAAACTGCCAGCTTCCGCTGCACAGGCCTTTACGTAGAGGGGGATCTGCAATCGAAAACACTTCAATCATCCCAATTATTTCTATTCAGCTTCCCCAACACAGGCCTTTGAGTACAGGGGTGTCTGAAATCCAAAGTTCCTAAATCATTCCAATGTTTCTGTCCGACTTCCCCAACACCGACCGAAGTAGGAGGGACCTGAAAAACAATATGCTGGAAAATCGAAATTGCACAGCACTACATTTGTAATTGATTTTGTTCACTGACCAGCCCTAATTATTTATAGAATTTCAATTGAGATAAAGTACTGTGATTTTGTGTTTTTCCAATTAATTTGTGTGATTTATTTGTTTAACAAGAAGTTAATTGTGAACCACAAAGAAGGTGGCTTGTGTAGTTTAGTGTGATTTTCTATTACATATAATTTAAATGAATACAAATATATTTCCTTTACATTGATCATTGATAGTTCAGGGGAGGAATCCAAGGGGCATGGTATGAGGCTGAAATAGGGCTCAATAAAATAACTGATATTAACCGTTTATTGTGTGACACTTAGCTTGGGGAGGGAAGGAACTCCTTCTGTTGAGGGTGGACTCCCAATAAACCGTCATATCGTGGCACATTCACCAATGAAGCTGGTATGTTTTCCCTGAAGGCAGGTGTGGGAATTAAGTGCACTGAGTTTTATTTCTGTGATGGGATGTCAGTTACAATTACTGGCAGGCCCTTCCCGATGATCTCCTCACACTACTGCCACCTAGAGGCCATTATGTAAATTGCACCAATACCAAACAGCAAGCACTGTTAAAAGCGCCTGGGAATATGGAGCAACATGATTGTCAGGTGCTAAATTAGTGTCACTAGGAGCCAAGTAGCTCCCAGCATGCAGCAATTTTGAACCCTGTGTATTTGTATATGTATAGGGTTTTTACGGTATAGCCACCTCAGAAGGCGGCTAGGGTAGAGAAGGAGTGCGGAAAGGGAATCAGTTCAAGGATGAAGACGTCATTACTTCATGCACTTGCACGTTCTCAATGTCACTGGGCCTAGTAAGATCGTTGTTTCGTTCTCCCCTGTTCCCCTCCCTTGCCTTGTCGCGCTCTGAAACACCTGTGTATGAGCCCGATATAAATAAAATATCATATCATATCATTAAGCAGATCTGCCAAGTTCCTATGGGAGGCACCTAATATGTCTTTGTTCCCATAGTGTCACTCAATGCTGTACTGAATTATTTGAAAAACATTTCAAGACTGAGTTTACTTATTCCTCTTTTATTTATCATATAATAACTATAGGAAAGAGAATCCATAAACATAGACCTTACATTTTTTTATAAATGCATGTGATTATCCTGTGCCAACACATGTTTCACTCCACACAAGCTTTCTCAGGGCATATACAAGTTAGGTTGAACAACAATGTCAATACATAAAATCATGACAGGGACTCATATGTCGCTCTAATGTTTCAGTGAGGTTTTAAATTCCATGAAGAATGTCACTTGTTTTGATGTGGGAGGGAGTCTGGGTAGTAATTTACAAGTGGCTAGAGTGGTTCCATAAAGAAGATGTGTGTGTTTAGAATCATGAGACCTTGAGGAACTTCTTCTCCAGTCTTAGGTTTGGAGGGAGGCCATTATAATGTTTGTAGCCCTACACAGGAAGATTTCAACCCCCAAACCTTCTGTAACTGATTGAGAAAAGGAAGATTAGTGTCTGCTTTTTGATGTCTGGAATACATGGCTGATTTTTGATAGGCAGTCCGGTGTGTGTGACCATTCACATCTGCGTGACCTAGACAAAGAGCCCAATTATGAGTGAGATGGTAAATTGGCAGTAAATCAACCAACTTGATGCCAAATTCATTTGGAGTTACCACCACTCAGTCCTGTGAATGTATCACAGGATTATGAGTGGTAAACCAGTGTTTTTCATTTTTGTTTGTGGAATTGCCAAAAGCAGTTATATCATGCAATAAATCTGACGAGCTTTGCCCATAAGGTGGAAGATTTAATTCCATCATTTTGCTGGAGGTAAATCTTCCACCTAATAATCAGAACTCATAGTACGCAGTGCAGTAATGCGTCGGTAAACTGGTGGTAACAAAATTACTGCCACTTTTTACTGCACTCATAATGATGTTAAAGAGTCTTAAAGAGTGACCTTGCTTTGATTGAAAGTCAATTCACGCACCTCAGCACTGACATGATGCTGATATGATAGTATTTTAAGCAGACACTGGGTTGGGCACTAGAAATGTGTACTTTTTGAAGTTTCATTATTGATTATTTTGGGACACCCTTATACAAGCCAGTTCAGGAGTCTAAGATAGACAACACCAATTCAAAGATTAACACAATGCTATGAGTAGAATACTTTCTGGATGTGTATTGGTAGTGAGTGAAGGATTGTGGGCAGTCGAATGGGAGAGTAGAAAGATACATTAAAAAGCAGGGTCTCAGTTTTCTAATCACTTACACAAATCTAATCTGTCATTGCAAAATGTTGGGTATGCAGAAGGCAGTTTTCTCTCTCTAGAAGCCCACATCTGTTTTCCAATTTAAAGAGGTTCTGGGCATAATTGGCATAGCTGCAGTAGCCAATATTGTAAATGTGCAGGATAAGAGCTGCCCGGACAATGGAGATATTAAATAATAGTTGCAAGATATTTGATCGAGAGATGTTACTAAGGGGATGAGCATGCATCTGGATAGGATGTGGTCCAATTTCATGTGATGGGCTTAGTTGTGAAGGAACAGTGACAGCCAGGATATAGCCCTTACTCTAATGATGAACCTTCTTGTGAGCAGGTAAAACAGCACAGTGTGGGCAATGGTGTTGGTCACTGACGAACGATCAAGTACCATTAGGGCCCGGTGTCAGGGGCAATGGAGTGTGCAGCGGTAATCTGTAGCCATCCTGCACAACAACCACTTGTTAAGGAGTTTTATGGCCTGTTTGGTGCATTCTGAAGGGATTTATCAATGTTTTGATTTCCAATGCGTTTTTCAGCTGGTCTGCTTCTATAGTGCCCTGCCTTTGTGGTCTAGTCCTTTGTCTGTTTCTGTGCCCCCCCCATCCCCTTAGCAATTGGCTAAGGCAGTCAGATGTACCTGTCTTTCTGTCTCTGCAGCCTTCTCTTACTACTCTCCGCTGCCTTCCATGATTGTTATCTGTAGCCATCCTGAACAACAGCCACTTGGTAAGGAGTTTTAGGGCCTGTCTGGCGGCTTTTGCAGGGGGTTGTCTGTTTTTTTCTTTGATTTCCAGTCTATTTATTTTAGCTGGTCTGCTCCTAGAGCACCCTGTCTTTGTGGTCTAGTCCTTTGTTTGTTTCTGGGTCCCCCCCATTACCTTAGCAATTGGCTAAAGCAGTCAGGTATCCTTGCCATTTTGTCTCTGCAGCCTTCTCTTACTGATCTCTGCTGCAGTTCCGGATTGTAATCTGTAGCCATCCTGCACAACGACCACTTGGAAAGGAGTTTTAGGGCCTGTCTGGTGTCTTTTGGAGAGATTTATCTGTGTTTTACCCTGATTTCCATTCTGATTTTTTTTAGCTGATCTGCTTCTAGAGTCCCCTGTCTTTGTGGTCTAGTCCTTTGTTTGTTTCTGTGTTTTTTTCTTTCCCCTCCCATCCCCTTAGCAATTGGCTAAGGCAGTCAGGTGTACCTGTCTTTTTGTCTCTGCAGCCTTCTCTTACTACTCTCCCCTGCCTTCCAGGATTGTAATTTGTAGCCGTCCTGAACAACAGCCACTTGGTAAGGAGTTGTAGGGCCTGTTTGGTGACTTTTGCCAGGATTTATCTGTGTTTTTACTTTGATTTCCAGTCTGTTTTTTTAGCTGGTCTGCTCCTGGAGTGCCCTGTCTTTGTGGTCTAGTCCTTTGATTGTTTCTGGGGTTTTTCCACTCCCATTTACCGTAGCAATTGGCTAAAGCAGTCAGGTGTCCCTGCCATTTTGTCTCTGCAGCCTTCTCTTACTACTCTCCCCTGCCTTCCATGATTGTAATCTGTAGCCATCCTGAACAACAGCCACTTGGTAAGGAGTTTTAGGGCCTGTTTGGTGACTTTTGCAGGGATATATCTGTGTTTTTACTTTGATTTCCAGTCAGTTTTTTTGAGCTGGTCTGCTCCGAGAGTGCCATGCCTTTGTGGTCTAGTCCTTTGTTTCTGGGTTTTTACCACCCCCACATTACCTTAGCAATTGGCTAAAGCAGTCAGGTATCCCTGGCATTTTGTCTCTGCAGCCTTCTCTTACTGATCTCTGCTGCATTTCTGGATTGTAATCTGTAGCCATCCTGCACAACAACCACTTGGTAAGGAATTTTAGGGCCTGCCTGGTGCCTTTCGAGGGATTCATCTGTGTTTTTACCCTGATTTCCAATCTGTTGTTTTGAGCTGGTATGCTCCTAGAGTGCCCTGTTTTATTGGTGTAGTTCTTTGTTTGTTTCAGGTTTTTTTCCTCCCCCCAACCCCCTAGCAATTGGCTAAAGCAGTCAGGTGCCCCTGTCCTTTTGTTGCTGCAGCATTCTATTACTGCTCTCCCATGCCTTTCCTGATTGTAATCTGTAGCCATCCTGCACAACAACCACTTGGTAAGGAGTAGGGCCAATTTGGGTGCCTTTTGGAGGGATTTATCTCTATTTTTATTTTGATTTCCAATCTGTTTTTTTAGCTGTCTGCTCCTAGAGTGCCCTGTCTTTTTGCTGCAGTCTTTTGTTTGTTTCTGTTTTTTTCTTTCCCCTCCCATCCTCCATTTCTTAAGCGCTGCTTAAGATGGCAGGGTGCCTACCATCCCTGTTTGCCTGTTCGCCTCACGCCATAGTCCTGCTAAACGTCTCACTATCCATCTACAGATACTTTCAGGTAAGGGACATCTTCATTGAACCTTACCAGTACTGTATTGTGCCACACGGGCATAGTGCTTCCCAAGGTGTTCCATCGGGGGGCTTGTTACATTAAATCTTACCACATTTTGCATTTCGCCCACCACAGTGTCCCAAAAGAAGTGGCCCCCATTTTGAATTAGGGCACTGCGTGGGTTGCACCAGATTTGAGTTTTCTAACTGCGTAAATTGGTTAATGCTGCTGTTGAATTTAGTCACACTACAATTGCAAGCCTCTGCTTTTGAATTCAGCAACACGAGAATTGTATCCGGCTGCTTTTGAATTTAGCCACACTTGAATTGCAACCCGCTGCTTTTGAATTTAGCCACACTTGAATTGTAACCTGATGCTTTTGAATTCAGCTTTACTTGAATTGCACCCCACTACTTTTGAATTTAGCCACACTAGAATTAAACTGAGCTGGTTAAAGCTGCTTTTGTTTGAATTTAGCCACACTAAAATTCCTATCCTCTACTTTTGCAATTAGCCACAATAAAACCATTTTGATTTGGCATCCGCTGCTTTTGAATCTAGTCGCACTTGAATTGTATTGATTTATTTGTTTAGATTTTGTTTATACCCACCACTCTGCAAACCATGCACCAGGACCAGAGCAGACACGGGACCATGTAGATGGAAGAAACAACAATAAAACTACTCAACACCCAGAGATCACCTGAAACCACCTATCCACCCCTTCTCGTCTTCACACCCTCACAAATCTCAAGTATTATACACGCCCAAAGGGCTAGTGAAACAAACCACCAAAAAACATGAAAACTGCACACCCATCTCTAATCATACCACAAATCAAATATCTGCAAACAACAAACAACTCAGACACTGGACGCCACCCTTACAGACACAACAAGTCTAGTTCACATAAAGCACACCCAGAAAGCTCACATGCACAGACACCAGTTCCTCCTGGTTCTGCCCGCATCAACAGATGGCCATAAACTCTATCCTATCCATCTCTCCTTCACTAACTGTCCCTACTCACTTTCCTTACAGAGCCACATGAGCGCTAGGAGACCATGCAAATCGAATCATTGCACGGTATAAATCAACATAACATAACAATACCAAATGGAGGTTGAATCACTCAAATTTTCGTTAGACTCAAAACAGGTGTATAGTGGAGTTCTAATGAGCAATCTGAGTGACTTAGGAGTGCAGGGAAGCTCTGGGATTTAGTCAATAATTCATCAAAACATGAGGTCCTCTGGGTCCCACAGATATCGTAGGACCCGCTGGCATTGCCCTCTACTGAAATGAGTGACAGATTGAGGTTTTTGTCGAGGGTTAAAAAAGCATGCAACTAGCTAGACTGAAAGGTTAGTCGGTTCACCAGGTCACATGTCTGGATAAATGGTCTTGCCCAAGTGCATTGCCAAGTGCTTAGCAATTGCAGTTTGGCAGCAGTTTGGTGGTGTCTCTACACTGATATTCTTACAATTGTGCTGCTGGGAGTTTGGACGCTGTTTCTCTTCCTTGTTACTGGTGTGGGCTCCTTCCATTCTAAGGGAAACCATAAGAAGTGAGATTGCACACATTGCGCATGCGCATTGTCAAGTGCTTCACAAGTGCAGTTTGACAGTTTGGCCGTTGACCGTGATTGCTTTCTCTGGATACACTTCCAATCCTGGTAAGCTTTACTTTCAATCTAATAACTGCATAGGACAGTAGACGTAGCACCTGCTTTGATATTTCCAAATGTACATGTTCACTATGCCTGCTAAACATAAGAACCGCTATCTACGTAGCTCAGCACGTAACAAGCAATTATCAAATATGCTGGGCAAAAGAACAAAAATGCCTCTAAAAAAAACCATCTTCTAATGCAGCAGTAACTTCTGTACTAACCACATGAAGGAGTGTGCTATTTCAGAGAAATGCAAGATTGCTGACTTTCTTCGGCCTGTGACAAATGGCCTACTATAGCGAAAGAGCACAAATTAATTGCAGAGAATATTGCTATTTCTGTATCCTCTCAAACTGATACTTAATTTCTTCCTCCAAAAGATAACCTCTCCTGAACATGTGCTACAGTTTGCCGGGGGAATCGCTTTGCTTTCCCGTTCCTAGCTCCTCTAATCAGAAGATCAATCCATCAGCAACGATGATTGGGTTTGACTTATCTAAATCACCTGATTTTGAAAAAAATAGCCAAATGCAGCTATGATTCATCTCATGCAATAAACAGCTTTTTCTGCTCTTTGATTACTGAAACAGATAATGTGCAGTCTGAACAATTTACTATTATCAATGCACTGTTTACGTTATGCTCGAGCATATCTAAAGAGCAACAAAAACTCTGGGAAGCTGACGTGATTATAGAAAACAGCTCAGAGGATAATCATCCGCCTACGCCTGAGGAAGGGTGTGTAAGTCCTGTCACGATAACAACTGCAACTAATGTGTCGTGGTGAGGACCTGTGGAGGAAAATAGCACTCCAACTCGACATGATTTGGCTAATAAGTCGCAGACCTTGCCTCATTGATCTGATCGGCTTCACATAAAGTAAAAGTTCGTTCTGATCAAATTAGTGCTGCTCCTTATGGTAAATATAAGTACTTAAAAGGAAGATAAACAAGAAGAAATGGAAGAAAAACAATCCTTAATAGTGCCACAAAAACAAAAAGCTTGCCAGAAGAATAAGGATTCCTTGGCTAATGCTTTGCTTTCTGATGCGTAGCCATGTCTAACAACTATGAACTATTGAGCACCCGCCACCGGCGGTTATAGGCAAAGGTGTGGATTTTAAACCTCAGACTGGCCCGTTGGACTTGTGGATTCCGCAACTTAATGAAATACAGCCTATACATTTGTCAAGTAATGAAGTACCAAATGTTCTAGATTGCATTGCTAGCAAACAAAATGTCACTGATGAGAAATATACTGCAGGATTGGCTTTCTCTGAAAAGAATATCTGTTCGCTTGCTGAGGCCCTTAGTTTGTCAACGCATAATGCAAGACGTCCACATCAGTCTCATTCTCTAAAAGTGATTAATAGCTTTTACAACCAAATAGAAATTGCAAAATTATTTTCCACTCCCTCTAGTCCATTTTTAAATTGAAGTAATATTCTCCAACCTTGTCACTGTTTGCTGCAATTAAGATCCATCTCTACAAAAGATCTTCTGTTGATGGAGTTTCCTGCGTCTGATCGTGATGCAAACTCGCCATTGGTTCATTTTGTATCTCCTATCATTGTGGACCATTTTAATGTCCTTTTCAGATTAATTTGTAAGGATGGGTTTTGAATCTGCCTTCTTGGGCATGTTAAGGACACTGACATTTCTTTTTTTATTGGCTAAGTGAGATCTCAAGAACTACAAGATCTCTACTAAAGAGGTAGGCTGCATGGTGCAACAACTGCTTTCTATGTTTGATAAGCCTCTCTTTAATGGAAATGTGAATGCGCCATCATGTCGCTCTACAAGGGGTCAGAATGACATGACCAACTCATAAAAACACAGAGAATACGCTTATATCTTGTAACTTGGTTAACGTACCCTTTTTATCTTGACTTTCAGGTCTAGAAATAGGTGCTAGAGATAGATTAAGTTTAGAAGAATAGTTACCTCAGACGACTAATGATTTTGTGCTTTGTACAGTTTTGTTTTGTCAACGTATGATTTTCCTTTTTAGTCCTTTTTAATTACTAATGTATATGATCCCTAGATGGCTTGCACGCTGTACATATTTGTAATCATGTGGAATATATTTTGACTGAATGGCTTTTTGATCATCCTTGTTGTCAGTTTTTAGTCATGGGGATTTTAATTTTCAACTTCAATATTCTGAGGTGGTGAAGGAGGGTCTCACTTTGGAGATTGATTATTATCAATCTGGAAGTGATGGCAAATTCATCACCCTTAGTCATAGGTACTTTGCTTATCCACAGGTGGCTTGTGCAAATTATGGTGCTCTTTACTTGAGAGTTTTGATTGGAGCAGTTATATCCCTTTAATACTGATTTGGTGGGATTGAGTTACACTTGGACAAATGGCAAATCCTTTTTTTGGCTAGATAATCTGATTTTAACTCGTCCTCTTTGTGCAATAGTTACAGATTTTAAAACTATTCCCAAAGATCTTGGTGACCATGTAATTTTTAAAAGTACTTTTAATTTACAGGAGACTCGTAAAGCCCAATATGTACATAGTGTTTATTCTGCCAATGTACGCGACAACAGAGTCCTTTGGACTGAAAGATATTTTGGTAAATTTAATTTGGAACTGAATAAGAGGTTGGATTCGGATAATCCGGGAAATGATTTAAAAATAGAAATTGATACTAATAGGACAAGGTCTACCAATTTAATTTGGAAAATTGATAACACGTCACTTGAGACGGTTAATGAATCACATATCTTGGGGTACCAATCCATAACTCTGTTAATAAAGATTAATTGGCCAGACCATTACTGCAAAGGCTTTGAAAATAAATTGGGCAATCAAAGCATTTATTTCACAAAGGGAGTTTACTCATTGGAAGTTTTATTACAGATCTACAAATCAAATGAAAATCATTAAACTGAAAAGATCTACAATGTAGCATTGTGCCAGGTGCTTTATCCTAGAAGACTTCCCTGAAAAACATGTCAGATGGCTTAGTATTCTGGAAGGAAAACTCTGGCGTTCATCATTGGGTATTTCAAGGTCTACTCCCAGTGAAGCTATTTGTTGTGAGCTGGGCCTTACTTCCTTATCCACTTACTGGAAGAGTGCTTCTTGTACTTAAAAATGCTGGCGGAAAATAATTATTCTAACCCTCTTTATGGTACATTTGCAGAGATATTGTTTGGAAAGTGTCCCTCGCCTATATTTAAAGATGTTCTCCCTGCAATTGCAACATTTCATAAGAATATTGGCTTTAGTCTGGCAACCCCGTTTAATTTGGGTTTCTCGCTCACAGTGGTGAGAAAGAAAGCAATTACTTGGGTTATGATTAATAATATTGCTAAATTAATTTCAAAATCTACTTTGCAGCACTATGTTGGACAGGGTTTTCCCATGGGTAATCCTTTTAGCTGCATCATGATTCTAGAGTTAGGCATTTCTATTATGCTGTTCTGTTTCAATCAGTTGCAAACTAATGTGCTTTAGGGTTCATGGTTAAAGGTAGTGTGTAATCAAAGAACATATCATTTGTGCACTTTACAGGCAGAAACCTCTTGCCATTTAGTAACATCTTGTCCACACATGATAAATAAGTATAGGAAGGGATATGGCAAATGTGTCAGAACAATTGAGAATTTCCAATCTGATCAATTTTGGCCATCGTAATAGTCAGCAAGCGCCTTGACGATTCTAACTGTGGCTTTTTGGGTCTGGATTGAGATTATAAAATTGTTCTAGAGTGCTACTGTTTTTCTTTTTTTTCTAACTAATTGAGAGAATTTCTCTGGTTTAGTAACAATGAAATTATCAACCCTTTTAAACTTATCTCTCTTTTTAGTGGTTGTATATATAATTATTTTTTTTAATGGTTAAGGTGAAAACATTATGTTTATATGTGTATTATAATAATATATATGGTGTAAAAGGTTTCATGTAAACCGTACACTTTAAATTAAAAAGAAAGGCCTTGAACAATAACAGGTTTTGAGACCTCTGAGCAAATGCGTGATTTGTGTTTTTTGGATAGGTTTACACATAAAAAAGTCTTTGTACGTTTTGTATGTTTCCCGTTTTGTTTGTTTGTTTTAATATTTGTAATGCGTGCCAGACCCGAGGGTATCAGGGTGCAATAGGCATCAAGAGATTGTTCAGTTTAGTTACATTGCTGTGCAGGTACAAGCTGTATATACAGTTTATAAAAGATGAAAACTTAGGGCATAGGAATATTTACAAGAATGTACAGTACGTAATGCTCAGAATGCATAGTATGTGTGGTCATATTTACATATTTATACGTTATAAACAATACATAATACCTAGGAGCATAGTGTGTGGTAGTGGTGTGATTAGAGATCATTTTCCTTGATTCAGTTAATTAGGTTAGACCTAAAGCGAGGATAGGGTAGGTCTTCCCTCAGGGGAGGTGGGAGAGAATTCCAATATTGGGCAGCTTTAACCAGGAAGCTGTTACCACCTGTCTTTGTACGTTTAAATCTAGACACTTTTAGGAGGTTGGTATTGGCAGTTCTCGTGGGGCGGTTGGAAGACTGCCTCGTAAATCTAGCTATGAGGTATTGTGGGGCGTCGTTGTGGAGGCATTTATGTGTCAAGGAAGCTGTTATCAGGAACATTTTATCTTTGATGAAAAGCCAGTTATTGTTTCTTCTAATAGCAGAAATATGAGCTTTCTTAGGGAGGCTTAGGGCTGCTCTCAGAGCATTATTTTGTAAAATCTAGATTTTGCTGGTAATGGGGGTCATTACGACCCTGACGTTAAGGGTTTAACGGCGCCATAAAAGGTGTCGGTGCCGTTAAACTCTTAACGCCTGATTACGAGGTCCCTTTGCGGCTCCCGACCTTAATGGCTGGTCTGGACCAGCCGTTAAAGTAGGGACCCGCCAAGGGATTTCCAAGGTAATTACGGTACCGCAATTTGCGGTACCGTAATTACCGCCTTCCCGTGTCCCATGGAGCCCTATGGGGCAAAAATGGGAATGGGGAAGGGCCAATGGTAAATGGGGAATTACCGCCCGCCAACCTTGGAATGGGTCGGTATTTCCCCATTTACCATTGGCGGACTTGTTACAATACCGGCAGAATCCATGGTGCTAATAGCGCCATTGGTTACCGCCGGTGTCGTAATGAGGGCCAATGTATTTAATACTCCCTAAACATAGAGCATTGCAGTAATCCAGTTTAGACAAAATAAGGGCTCTTGCAAGGGTGATACAATTATTAGTGGAGAGGAAAGGCTTCGCTGCTCTAATTAACTTGCATGTATAAGCAGTGGATGAGGCCATGAAGTTAACTTGTTTTTTAAAAGTTAAGGTAGAGTCAACGTAAAAACCAAAGGTTTTGACTTCCTTTGCTACTTTAATGTTATTGTCATCTATTCTGAAGTTGGAATAGTTGTGGCCAAGTGTGTTGAGATTGGCTGGGGTTCCGAGGATAAGGAGTTCCGTTTTGTCATCATTCAGGCATAGACCGTGCAAGGCCATCCATGCCTGAATGATGAGGTACAAAGACCAAATCCTTCTTGTAATCTCCCCTCAGTGCGATGAGGATCTGGGTATCATCAGCATAATTAGTGTAGGTGATACCCAGATCATCTAGATCGTCAAAAAGGGGCTTTGTGAAAATGTTGTACAGAGTAGGGGACACAACAGAGCCCTGTGGCACTCCTCAGGTAATGAGAGTAGGGTCGGCTGCCGCTACCGGCAAAAAGACACGCATTGTCCTGTTGTCGAGGGAAGATTGGATCCAACCTATTGCTTCTTGTGAAAAGTGGGCGGCAGAATCCAGGTGGTTGCACAGGATTTTGTGGTCCACTAGATCAAATGCTGCAGAGAGGTCAAGTAGGGGCAGTAGGGCTGCCTTTCCACTGTCTCTCAGTGCGTCAATTTGTGCCTCTAAGTCGATCAAAGCAGTTTCAGTACCAAGTTGGAGTCTGAAACCTGACTGGCGTACTCTTAATAGCTTATTATGTTCCAAGTATTGTTGGATTTGTAGGTAAGCTATCTTGTCTAAGATTTTGAAGAGGAATGGGACAGTAGTGATCGGCCTGCAATTGGTGGGTATGGAGGGGTTTAGCATTTGTTTTTTAAGTAACGGGAGAACCCAAGACTATTTCAAGTTGTTGGGTATAGTACCGGTATAGAAGCAAGCGTTGATAAGTTTGGAGATGAATGGGGAAATATCACGTGCAGCATCCTTTATGATATGCGCTGGGCAAGAGTCACCTTGGCAGTTTGATAGTTTGAGGGTAAGAATGACTTTTTCAACCTCTAAGATAGAAACTTTATTGAAGTTGAAACAGGGAGAGCGTTGTTGAGAGGGGGGAGGAATGCGAGGGGGAAGTAGCAGGGATGGTTTACTAGGCTTGGAGGCAAGATCAAGGGTATCTTTTTTATTGGCAATCTTGACTTGGAGGCTTGCTTCCTTGTTGGCTAGGGCATTCTGAATGCTGGTACACCACGTTTTATCCTTCAAACAGGTGTCAGGGGCATGGATAGGGTTTTCCATTTCTTTGAGTATTGTGAACAATTCTTTAGTACTTGAATTATCTTGTGTAATACGCTTGCTGAAGGAGGACTGTTTGGCAAGGACAATTTATTTTTTGTAAAGTATGGCTAATTTACCAAGGTTATTTTTATTGGTGAGAGAAGGATCTTGCCTCCAAAATTGTTCACTTTTGCGTTTTTCTAGTCTGATTGATTTCAGATGGGGAGAAAACCAGGTGTTCACATGTTTTTTAGGTTTGTTCTTTCTTAGTTTCAGCAGAGCTATGGTATCTAAGGAAGAGGTCATTATTTTGTTGTACTCCTCTACTAGGGTGAAGGGATCAGCGTAGGCCAGAAGCGAATTCAAAGTGGGAAGGATCAAGGGCATGAGTTTTTCGGCTGTGATGTTTCTTTTATTTCTGGTAGGGATGGCTGGTGCTATATTGTTGTTGGGAATGGGTAGTGGCGTGGCTAATAGGGTGAAGGTTATCAGGTGATGATCGTTCCAATGCTGTGGCGTTATTGATGTGATGGAAGTCTGCCAGTTAAGCTCAGCTATCCAATCAAGAATCCTTCCTTTAATGTGGGTTGGGAGCAACACTTTTTTGTGTAAACCCCTGTTCAGCAAGGGAATCATTAATTTGCCAGGCATTGTGGTCTAGAGGCTCGTTATACCCTAGGTTCAGATCACCTAGGAGGAGGCAGTGTGAAGAGTTTTTGAGGTTATCTGATAGCATGGTGGTTAAGTCTTCTTCAAAGGATCCTAGGGGGCCAGGAGGTCTGTATATAAGGTGGATGGTCAGGGTTTGAGTGTTCAGATGGGAAGTTTGACTGTCAGTGATTCACAAGAGTCAAGGTTTTGAGACATGGCGAGTCTTACGGCTAGGCTGGTTTTAGCAATTATAGCAAGGCCTCCACCTCAGGATTTTGTTCGATCTATTCTAAGGAGTGTATAGTCCTCAAGAATGGCTAGCGTGATTGCTGGGCCAGCTGCTGTGTCGGGCCAGGATTCGGCAATGGCGAGGAAGTCAATTTTTTCGGATTGAAGTAGGTCGGCTATTTCTGTGCCATGCGCAACCATAGAGCGGGCGTTTATTAGGGCACCTTTCATACTAGTCTGAGTAGTTTCAGTAGGCAGAGCCTGGGAGTTATGGGGGTACTTAGAGGGGGTGATGGTTTCTTGAGTGGGCCGACTGTCATTTGCTAATGAGAGTTTAGTGGAGGTGACTATGCGGAGGGAGTTATTAGTTTGGGATTGAGGGCCTGTGGTTCTAGTAGTAGTTTTTGGTTATATAATTACATTATATTTTAACACTGCAGTGTGACAGTACGTGCAAACAACAAAAGTATCACTGAATGGTAATATGTCTTATTTAACAGTTACTTACGAACATGGGTGTAATTATAGTGGGGGACAAGGGTGTTTGTCCCCCCCAACTTTCGTGGCACACCATTTTGTCCCACTCATTGGCATGGGCCCCTTTCCTTTAGATGTCATGCCCCCCCTAACCCCCCCTCAACATTTTCTGCAAAGTTACTCCACTGCTCACCAAAGTCTGGAAGTGCTGAAGCATCCATCTTTTTGAACAAATAAGTTCATCAAAGTTAGTAGGATGAAAGCCAGTGGAAGCTAGGCTCGAAGTGCAAACGGCCCACTAGGTCTTTCGGGATGAAATCTTTGAGCACAACACAGGTTTAGAGACTTCTGAGAACATGTGTCATGTGTGATTTTTGTGTAGGGTTACATATGCACACCTTCGTGTAGGTTTAAGTGAGCCAGCAGAGACTATTGTTTCCTTGTATATCTAAATTATATTCTGTCATCACTGCATTGTGGTACACGCGTGGAACTGAAATCGACCCTAATAGTAACACAGGCCTCATTTAGCCCCTCCTCACAGAAGTCTGTAAGTGCCGTTAACTAGTTACACGGATCATTTGACCAAACTTAGTGGAATTAAAGCATGCGGAATCATGCAGGGGTCAGCAGTCACGAGACTCCTTTCACCCCTGCCTCTCCCTAGTCCCGAATCACGAGAAAGGCAGGGAGAGGAAAGGGTGGAGACCTTCATTGTGTCCCACTAAAAAAGTTTTTAAAAAATAAATAAATAAAGGATGTTAGTGGATAATGCGTCAGCACTGGGGATATCACCAGGATAATATTGCTATAGAGTGACGCTTGCTAAACTAAACCAATCCCCTTCTTTACATCTTTACATGTCAGTGTGTCTGCCTGCATGACAAAACTTTTAAAGTGCGTTTTTTTTGCATATGTTTAGGCATTTGGCATTGATGGGCCACCTGGTGGGCAAGTAACGATCCCATCAGTGCCAAACACTTAAGCATATTCAAAATACAGTTCGCACCCGAGAGCAAGACACAGCAGCAACTGCGTCAAATGCTGCCAGCAGCCCAGTGCAGGACGCTCTGTGCGACGTGTAATGGGCTTAACAGCAATATAAACAAGCCCAATTACACGCGCACAGACGGTCCAACAAGCGGACGAAAACCGCGACAAGCGACCTCCAAATATTATAAGCGACTTTGGGCAAAAACAAGCCCAAAGTCGCTTATAATAAGCGGACCTGGCAACACTGCCACAGCCTTCATGGAATCCGATCACATGCAGCCCCCTGGCGGCCAGGGGGCTGCATGTGATCGGATTCCATGAAGGCTGTGACACGGCACTCGGTCTCACCGACGCACTGTGCAGTGCTGCGCATGCGTTAAGGTCGGGATGACTTTTGCAGCAGCAACGCTGCACACGGGGACAGGGATCACCAGCCCTTGCATGTGCAAAGAATCTGAATATTTTTAGATTCTTTTCAAATGCAAAGTCTTTGCACTAACTCCGCTTGCATTATGGATCGATTAAAAAACAATCACTCCTACTGCAAATGCATCCGATGGGTCCCGAAAAGGGGTGGGGTGGTGCCAGCCCGCCGAGAGTATGCTAGCCACATATAAGGTATTATAAGAACAACCGAGGAAACCACCTATGCTGTACTGCACTTCGAAAAACAAAATATACATTAACCGTTTCAATTTGTATTCACTGAAGAACACGGTGCCATTTTGAACAGAAATGAGTTACTAAGTGGGAAAAAATACAGAGCAGAGGCAGTATTACGACAAGATGCCTTTTATATAAGAGCATTTCTTGTTCGATGTTTACCTGGTGGTGAAGATTAGGAGCATTTGTGAGGGAGAGAGACTGTAGGACATACTATTTTTAAACATTGATCGCATGAGGCCAGTATTTACACATGTACACATTACATAGAGTGGCCCTGAGGGCAGAATGCAGGAGAGATTGCTAGTTTGGACAGTGGGGTGGAAGGGTTTGGGTGCACTTTATTCTCTGGTAGGTGGAATTTGAGCCTCATTTTGAAGGGTTCCACTGAAGAGATGGCTTTGATGGTATCCGCCCAACTCACTGCGTCCATTTCACCACATTTAGTGATCAGCCGTTTTACCACATTTTCTCGCAGCATTTTGTTAGGGGGTGTGGGTTTGGGATATATCTTATTTTAGTTTTTAAGGTAGTTGCGGAAGTGGTGAAGGGTACAGAAGGGATATGGGGGACTTGCCGGCCATAATAAATCCAGGAACAAAATACGGTTGAACGGCCGCAGTGAGTTGTGATCCAGCGAAATGTACCAGACACGGCGTTGATAGCTAGGGGCGAGCTATCTAGTGGCGAGGCAAGGCAGAGAAAAGGGACGTAAGCGGGAGGAGGCGCGAGCGGGGTGGGGGACTGATAGATTGTGAGTAGGCAAGGAGCGGAGAGTGGGAGAGTGCATTGAGATGCAGGCAGTAAGATAGTGGGGAGCACCCATGGAAGGAGACATAGATGAGAAGCCAGAACTGAAAATGAGGAGAGCTTTTGTGCACTGGGAGCCACCCAGCTTGGTGACAGTAGATACAGGATGAAGATCTGGATAGGGTGAAACGTGTGCATATCGCAAAGTTGTTGAAGCGAGTAAATGAGTAGACGGGTTGACCAAGAAGTAGGCTTGCACTTGAACGTGCTTACTGAATGTTCTTGAAAACATAAATTGCACTATAAAAAGATAACAATGGTGTGGTGTATCAATGCTTCCGATACTTAGACAAAGGGCAGCCCTGATAGCCCTTCAGGACACAGCACATTAAAACAATCTTGTGCTGCTTGGCCCGTGTCTGAGCCTCTTTGATGCTGCTCTGCTAAGGGAGTAGGTGGTGTGAAAGGAAAGACTCCCGCCAGCTCTCTCAGCGACCCCCACCTGGCTTTTCAAATCAAGGCAGAGCTTCGGGACCAACTGCCCACTTCTACAGATACACCTGCATAACATGCTGCATTGAGAGTAGCAGGTCCTGTCCCCTTGCTGACTTTGAATGCTTTGGTTGTTTTCCCTCTAAGCCCCTACCTCACAGCCAAACTCGGACTGGCCTATACAGCAAAAGGGTAATGCCTGAACCAAAAACACACAATGCCAGTGTGGGCATGTTTTTTGGGTCAAAGTGGGCCAATTTTTTGGCCCATGTGGTCCAGTTTGATAAGTTACTTCACCATGTGGCTAGTAGTTTTGATCATTGTTACTGAATAAATATCTTTAAAATGTACAATTTGCATCACATTTGATCAAAAACCTCCCTCTTGGGTACTACTCAAACAGTCTGGCACAAAAGGAATGAATTGCCATTTGCAACTGTGGGCCACTTTTTCATTGGTGCCCCAGACAATTTTATGCCCCAGTCCGACCATGCTTACAACTGCACAGTTGTTAGTACAAAGCTCCTGGATGGTCTACAAAAGTGACAAATCTAACTCAGAGTTCTTTAGCACCTGTTAATAGCAGCTTATATACCATATGGAAAGCATGGCGAAGGTCAATAAATGCCATTTATAAAGCACCTCTCTTGGCATTTAAGGGGAAGTTTGCTAAAAAATGTTACTGTCCCGATCGTTCAGGCATGTATTTTTAAGCATACTGTAATCGATCTTAAACATTTTTCCTATGCATCTTACCTTAGCTTTCCTCACTTTTACAAATGCGAAAACAACGGGTTGGGCGTGGCCATCTTGTGCTCACCTTATCCGTTGATGCATCAACCTAAGTTCAAGTGCGCTTGCAGCAAGAATACAGATCGCCGGCCCCTGAAGCAGACATCAGTAGATGCGTACGCCCCTTTTCACAACACCAATGCACGTCTCGTGTCAACATTCTCTGTGCGCAAGCTATGGACGTGTCTCCGTGGAAAAGCCAGGACGCCTCGTTACTCAACAAGTATAAACAGACCCTTTCTGATCAGACAACATTGGAGTTGCTTTGTCAATCGTTTCACTGTATTTGGTTTCGATCGCCCGTGAATCGTTTCTGCTCTGTTCAGCTATCTTCCTAGTACGAAGCCCCTGCGAACAGGTACTTACACTAGCCGAACTGATTTCACTCGTTACTTGGGTTTAATTTAAGTATTTGTTGTATAATGGCAAAAATACAGCTCTACCAGTACGAGCCTGAGTATTCAGCGGAGGAACTAATGGAAAGAGAAAGATGTGGAAACGATGGGGAATCGGACGATAGTTGGGAAGATGAATCACTGGAGCATGAGCCTGAGCCTAGTTGCATGGAAGACGTTTCAACCTGGTGTACCTGCAATCATTGAGAGGTCATGCCAACCAAGGTGGAGAACTGCTGCTGCCAAGAAAACTCTGGATGCTCAGCCTACATAGCAAAAGAAGACACACCACTGCTGTGCGCTCCCAAGAGGGCTGGTTGGGTGGGAACACTCTAGTTGCCAAACACCATGTGCATCTCAAAGGGTTATTTAGTGCAGTGACCATTGATCACATGGCCTCTGCAGACCCAGTGTCTCCAGACTCCCCTGTTCAAGTCCATCCATCCCCCTCCCTCCCTCACCAGTATTGATGGCAGTTCGCATCTAAGACCATGCGCTCGAAATGTACCCTGGTAGGTGTGCACGCACCATACATAATTATGCATACTCTTTTGTTTTGTGTTGGCAATAAAAGTCTGTGGCTACTATTAAACATAACAATAATATACCAAACAAGATTACTGTGTTTGTCACAAATCAACAGGTGTGCAGAGTTATCATGGATCTGTACTTTTTGGGCACTTGTACTGTGAAACAGGAACTGGCCCTCCTTAGCTCACTGACTGCCCCTATTGTGGGAGTAGAAGTGATGCCGAGAGTGTAGCTTAAACTTTAGGTGATGAATTGCACGACTATTTGACATGTATGACCTCGAGCATCTCTCTCATTTCAGATCAGGCCAAGCGAAAGGGGGGCTGATCTCAGAACAGAGAAGAAGACAATTTAACAACCAACCCAGTACAACTACTATCGGCACCTAAGTTATATGCTGGAGACTTAGTCCTGATCAAGAACGTTACTAGAAAGTGGCATGAGCAATGTTTTAATGGCCCCTTTTACGTTGAATATAACCAGTTCAGCTGTAAAGGTCCAAGGAAGACGAGCTTGGCTCCACTTAGGGGATGTAAATGCCTATGAAGATGACAGCCACCCTCCCACCGTTGCTGACCCAGAAGCAAGGCAAGAAGAAGAAGAATTTCAGCGTGTGCAGACTCGATCGATGAATAAGAAGAAGGACGATAAAGCAACTGTTAATGGATGATACAGATTTTATCTTGGACTAAAATTCAGTGTACACTCACTCCTTATAGATATTTTAGCAGGGGTGCAAAGACTTGCAGAGAATTTAAGTAGGCCGAAAAAAGAACTTTAGAAACACCTTGACGTATCAAAGTTATGCCTAAATGTCAGTTCTTGGTCAGAAATTGGAAACAAGATCAATATTCAGATTCATTTCGTGGTAAATACCTGTTCTAAGCAGTTAAACATATGGTACTTACTGACAGTGATGTTCATCAGCTTGTACTTGCTGTTTTTGTATTTATACTTCAATCTTATCCTGCTCCTGTCAGAAGAGACGTTGATATTCACACTTTTCTTTACAAGATCCTAAAAAAGCCCATGTGATAAGAAGGCTTCTCATTGCAGTAATTGAGCAAATATTTCAGTTGCAAGAGTAAAGACATTTTATGATTGTATTAAAAATGAGAAATATAGAAGCCAGCACAGTTCTAGAGAATGAACAAATGCAACAGGTACCAGGATGGCGCGAAACGTGGATGTCTATGTTTTCATGCATAATATATGCCTATGCGATTACTCTCTTTGTCTTTCTGTTCCTCATCTTTCACAGTCTCTATCATGGTCGTACTTCCACTATGAGAAATACTTTTGATTTGGAACAAACCAATCCTCTGCAATTGTTGCAGAAAGGCTCTCTCTAGTGACATGCGCAGGGTAGTGTAGCTGTTCCAACACCACCCTTAATAAGGCTACAGGCATCACCGGTTTACCAGTGCTTTCCTGTCACCACAATGCTTCGGAAGGAGTTAAAGAACACCCCTTCATGTCCACAGGTCTTTCTCATCCTGCAGTGCTTCCCCTTTAATTTCCATTAACTGATTTTTAGACAAGTTGTTATAACAATCAGGCACACTCATCATCACCACCATACTTTCATTCACATCAGGCATATCAAATTTCAGGATATTCTCTGAACATGCAACACGTTTCACTTCCTCGTCTGCAGCTTGATTTCCATCAGAGATAAAATCTGATCCTTTAGTGTGAGCTGCACATTTAATGACTGTGATGGCTACTGGGAGTTGTAGAGCTTTAATAAGCCTGTCCAATAAGGGGGCATGTTGCACTGGAGTGCCGTCCGCTCGGAGGTAGCTCCTCCTTTTCCATCGTGCTAGCCCTGTGTGTATCATTGACGTCACATAGGCAGAATCACTGCACACTGTTACTTCCTGGTCTGCATGATTCTGGAGCGTGACAATCAGTGCCACTAATTCTGCAGCTTGTGCCGATAAGTGAGACGGTAGTTGTACACTTATCAATGCTTCAAACTCTCCATTAGCCTTGTTCTTTACCACAGCGGCACCTGTATATCTCTGTCCATCATTCTGGTCAATTCCAGAAGAACTGTCAAAAAAGTGAATCTCCCCAGCTGCCAAAGCATTTTCCTTTACTCTCCGGATCTCATCATAGAATTCCTCATAAGTCGAGCAATCATGCGAATGCTCGTCTTCTGTTAATGGTTCTGCTATAAACATGGCAGGGTTCACTATTCTGCATCTGACTATTTTAATTGCTGGATTCGATATGACTACCTCGTAGGCAGAAGCCCTTTGAGAAGTCAACGTACCTTTCGGTTTTTCCAAAATGGCAAACACAGCATGTTCAAGAAATAACATCATAGAACATCCCATTACTATGCTAGCAGCCCTCTCAATGGCGAATGCAGTGGCTGCCAAAGATTGTTCACAGGGAAAGTGACCCCTCATTACTGGGTCCAGGATCCCACTATAATATGCTAGAGGTTTGTACCCCAATGTGGTTCTCTGTGTGAGTGCTGCTGTCATGACTGTGCCATTCGTATACAAAAATAAGAAGAATTCCTCAGCATAATTGGGAATCCCTAAGACTGGAGCTGTGCAAATTTCCTTTTTCAACTCATCAAACCCTTCTTCCATTTCCTTAGTCCAGACAGTTTTCTCCTAGGTTGCCTGTGCTTTTTTCAGAGCCAGCAACAAGGGCCTTATATATGAACTGTAATCAAAGACCCATGCTCTCACATAATTGCATAGTCTCAAAAATCTTTGCATGTGCTTTATCGTATGTGGCTTTGCTGTTTTCGAAATAGCGTCAGCTCTCTCAGGAGTAACTTTCTTTCCTTCATGCGGAATTAACTGACCTATGTATAGCACTTCCTCTTGACAATACTGCAATTTCTCCTTATCTACTTAATATCCTTTCTCGGCAAGAATAATCATCAGCTGAACTGAGTCAAGTCTCACTCTTACACTGAGGTGCTACAGACCAATATGTTATCTACGTATTGCAACACAACACTTTGCAAATCAATATTGCTGTCAAGGATGGCACTCTAATAAGAGTGGCACAAGACACCCAGAAGAGTTTGGGTGCTGACATAAAGTGGACAGACAAGTACACACACTGCAGAACGGAAAGAGAACGAAGAGTAGGGAAGAGTAGCAAGGGAAAAGGTACAGAGTGAATACCCTCTTGGGGTGTAGGCAGAATAGGAAAAGAGTATTCCACGAACCTTGGAAATACTCTAGCCTTCTGCACAGTTTGCTATAACAGAGTCCCACGCTGTTTGCTCATGACTTGGAACAGCAGCTATGGGTGTCTGTAATGTAGAAACAAGACAAAGGAAGGGGCAGAGGTTGACTGATGGGAACCAACAGACAAGCTCTGAACAAAAGGGTCAACAAACAGTACAAGAGATGTTACTACAGACAAATCCAGGAAAGGAGGAGATAGCAAACTAGCAGAAGGTATAGAAGGGAAAGTCGAGTAACAGGAAAGGATAGCAGAGGACAGTAAGGTACAAGGTAGAGAGCTCCGAGGAGCAGGGAAGTAGTGAGTAAGTCCACAGGAGTAGGACGGTAAGGTACAAAGCCAGAGGAAAAGGGTTTAGGGCAGCCGGAGAGAGGTAGGCTGTAGAGCAGGGAGCCCAGAGGACAAGGGCTAAGGCAGCCGGAGTGAGGCAGGCTGTAGAGCAGGGAGCCCAGAGGACAAGGGCTAAAACAGCCGGAGAGAGGTAGGCTGTAGAGCAGGGAGCCCAGAGGACAAGGGCTAAGACAGCCGGAGAGAGGCAGGCTGCCGAGCAGGAAGCCCAGAGGACAAGGGCTGAGGCTGGAAAGCAGCAGAGCGAGATCAGCTGCAATGTGGAGAGCCCGCAGGGCAAGGGCGGAGGCTGGAAGGCAGCAGAGCGAGATCCGCTGCAATGTGGAGAGCCCGGCAGGGCAAGGGCGGAGACTGGAAGGCAGCAGAGCGTGATGCGCTGCAAGGTGGAGAGCCCGGCAGGGCAAGGGCGGTGAGGAAGGGAGCCTGGAAGGCTAAGGCTGGAGGCAGCAGGGTGGAGCAAGCAACAAGGCAGGGAGCCCAGAGGAGCTGGACTGTAGCAGGAGCCCAAAAGGCTAGGGCTGTAGGCAGCAGGGTGTAGCAAGCTGCAAGGCAGGGAGCCCAAAAGGCTAGGGCTGTAGGCAGCAGGGTGTAGCAAGCTACAAGGCAGGGTCCAAGCAGGAGTGATGATTAACAGCAAACAAGGATCCGTAGTCAGAAGCGAAAGGTGGAGGAAGGACTCTCAGATGCAAGAGGCTGAGCCACTGCAGGCAGCAGCCTTTATACTGCCTAGCCCAGCACAGGGGCAGGCTAATTGGTTTCACCTGGCGAATCGGCCACCTCCCTTTCTGTTCCTGGGCTGGTGGAAGCAGGACCAGACTCTAAGGCTTCTGGGGGGTGTAGTTCCATAGAAAACCAATAGGAACGGCCAGGAAACGATGCTTGCGGCCAGGTGCATTATGGTATGCGTAGTTAGTTGACAATAATCATTAAGCAGCAAAGTCCAAATGGAGCATAAATGGATGTGCCCATGGCGCAGGCATGACAGTATGCCCCTCTCCAGGCCCCTCTCCAGGCTCCCTGAAGACCGACTTGTAGGAAGAGTGTCTGTTTCACAGTACAAGAGTCTTACTCCAAAAAGACACATCATGAGGCACCAGAAACGAGTTCTAAGGTGAGAGTCTTGAATGACGGAGCCGGTACCAATGTTCTGAACCTTTGATGTAGAATTCAGAAAAGAAGAAGTCTTTGGAACACAGACCCCAACTGTGTGTGCATGAAGAGAGGAACTGCGAAAAACTGCTGCAGGCTCCAAGATAGATTTTGCCTTGACGGGCAACAGTATGATGCTGGAAAGTGGAGCCATAGGTACAGCAGAGTTGGTATCTTTAGGAAGGTTTTCCAAGACATCCGAAGTAGTAATGACAACATTAGGGTTAGCCATAGAGAGTTCAGAGGTTACAGCAGCGGTGAGATCTTGGATGGCTGTAGGGGGTATCGAGGCTGTAACAACTAGGTGTGAGGGAGCCATGAGAGAGCCAGCGGGCTGGAAAGCACCTGAGACTGGTAGAGTAGAGTCTGGCAGTCTTAGTGCTATAGATATACCAGCAGGAACAACTGGAGTAGTAGTTTCAGGATTCACAATAGCTATAGCAACCTCAAGATCTGTAGCAGGGACTTCAGGAGTCTCAAATGTGTCCGGGGGTTTAGGAACCACAGCAGCAGGCAGATCATGAATAGCAGTTGGAAGTTCGAGTGCTATAGCAGCTACAGACAGATCAGGTGTTGCAACTACTGGTAGATCGGGTACCACAACCACTGGCGATTCAGGGGGTATCGAAGAAACAGAAGATGTTAATTGCTCGAGAGTGATGTCTGATAGCACAGCCATACTTTGGCAAGCCCCGCTTGCCACTTCAGCATGCTCGGTGTGAACTGTGCCAGTCTCTTCAGCTGCCATTGTCATTGCAGAGGAGGTTGTAGGTGTGAGTACTGGACGATAGGCAAGGGTGAGGGCGGAATCATCCTTTGACTCAGAGGGATTTCCAATCATTAGACAACCCTTGTCTTGTGGTGTAATGACTGTGTGCGTGATTTGACCCACCGGAGGAGTTAATTCTTTTCTGTCAGTACAACAACCTGAGTTTCTGCGGCTGGAAGGTGAAAGAGCTGTGTCAATCTCTAGAAGGGATACATACGCTATATTTAGGTCTTCCATCTGCTTGGTAAAAGTCTGTATACTTTTCTGTATGGCAACTCCAGGCCTTATCATGTCGATCTCTAAAGATAAGATGTCAGGTGTTGGACATATTGTCAGAAGGTCTGGTGACTTGTGTCCCTTCATAAGATTCTTATAATACAAAGAAACAAAGTCGTCATAGAGGTCTTTGGTCTTTCTTTTAAGGCGTAGGAGTTGTTCGTGTAGCAGGTAAGTATCATTAGTTTGATCTAAAGCTTCAGAAGCTGGTGTGGCAGAAAATTCGGTTGTAGCAATGGGAAGACTGACCTTAGGGTTATTGTGGTTAGTAGATACTGTGGAAGTATTAAGACAACCGATGGTTAGTATAGGTCTTTTGTACCCAGAACCAGATGCACAAACCTCAGGGTAATGACTGCCTTGTCCTGTCAAATAAGGGTTTCCAGCATTCTGGGGAGCTTGCCAAGCTGAACTTGCGCATATTACACTGGCAACGGCGTATTCTGGTTTAGATTCTCTCACAATGAGTGATATGTCCTTAGCTGTTGCGGTGTTAGAAGGCTTATCAGAAGACGCAGGAGAGTTTTCCACTGTTTGGTCTAACAAGATTTGTAAGAATTCATTATCTTGCTGTAGCTCTGCAACAGATAAGGACTGCGGATCATAGTCGCAAATGTCATAATAATTGTACATGGAAGAAGGGTCAGCTAGCCAGAGAGTATAGTATCGTGCTTGTAAATCTTTGTTTACTAAGGCGAGTCTGTCCTTTAGACTAGGTTTCTTGTCTGCTGTCTTTAGGGAAACCATAGGTTTATGCAAAGGTTTCTTAACTCGAAAGGAAAGCATCTTAGGTCTGTGTGTGCCTTTCCGGCCAATGAAATAAGAAATTTTTGGCTCTTGCATTCTGTCAAGGATGGCACTCTAATAAGAGTGGCACAAGACACCCAGAAGAGTTTGGGTGCTGACATAAAGTGGACAGACAAGTACACACACTGCAGAACGGAAAGAGAACGAAGAGTAGGGAAGAGTAGCAAGGGAAAAGGTACAGAGTGAATACCCTCTTGGGGTGTAGGCAGAATAGGAAAAGAGTATTCCACGAACCTTGGAAATACTCTAGCCTTCTGCACAGTTTGATATAACAAAGTCCCACGCTGTTTGCTCATGACTTGGAACAGCAGCTATGGGTGTCTGTAATGTAGAAACAAGACAAAGGAAGGGGCAGAGGTTGACTGATGGGAACCAACAGACAAGCTCTGAACAAAAGGGTCAACAAACAGTACAAGAGATGTTACTACAGACAAATCCAGGAAAGGAGGAGATAGCAAACTAGCAGAAGGTATAGAAGGGAAAGTCGAGTAACAGGAAAGGATAGCAGAGGACAGTAAGGTACAAGGTAGAGAGCTCCGAGGAGCAGGGAAGTAGTGAGTAAGTCCACAGGAGTAGGACGGTAAGGTAGAAAGCCAGAGGAAAAGGGTTTAGGGCAGCCGGAGAGAGGTAGGCTGTAGAGCAGGGAGCCCAGAGGACAAGGGCTAAGGCAGCCGGAGTGAGGCAGGCTGTAGAGCAGGGAGCCCAGAGGACAAGGGCTAAAACAGCCGGAGAGAGGTAGGCTGTAGAGCAGGGAGCCCAGAGGACAAGGGCTAAGACAGCCGGAGAGAGGCAGGCTGCCGAGCAGGAAGCCCAGAGGACAAGGGCTGAGGCTGGAAAGCAGCAGAGCGAGATCAGCTGCAATGTGGAGAGCCCGCAGGGCAAGGGCGGAGGCTGGAAGGCAGCAGAGCGAGATCCGCTGCAATGTGGAGAGCCCGGCAGGGCAAGGGCGGAGACTGGAAGGCAGCAGAGCGTGATGCGCTGCAAGGTGGAGAGCCCGGCAGGGCAAGGGCGGTGAGGAAGGGAGCCTGGAAGGCTAAGGCTGGAGGCAGCAGGGTGGAGCAAGCAACAAGGCAGGGAGCCCAGAGGAGCTGGACTGTAGCAGGAGCCCAAAAGGCTAGGGCTGTAGGCAGCAGGGTGTAGCAAGCTGCAAGGCAGGGAGCCCAAAAGGCTAGGGCTGTAGGCAGCAGGGTGTAGCAAGCTACAAGGCAGGGTCCAAGCAGGAGTGATGATTAACAGCAAACAAGGATCCGTAGTCAGAAGCGAAAGGTGGAGGAAGGACTCTCAGATGCAAGAGGCTGAGCCACTGCAGGCAGCAGCCTTTATACTGCCTAGCCCAGCACAGGGGCAGGCTAATTGGTTTCACCTGGCGAATCGGCCACCTCCCTTTCTGTTCCTGGGCTGGTGGAAGCAGGACCAGACTCTAAGGCTTCTGGGGGGTGTAGTTCCATAGAAAACCAATAGGAACGGCCAGGAAACGATGCATGCGGCCAGGTGCATTATGGTATGCGTAGTTAGTTGACAATAATCATTAAGCAGCAAAGTCCAAATGGAGCATAAATGGATGTGCCCATGGTGCAGGCATGACAGTATGCCCCTCTCCAGGCCCCTCTCCAGGCTCCCTGAAGACCGACCTGTAGGAAGAGTGTCTGTTTCACAGTACAAGAGTCTTACTCCAAAAAGACACATCATGAGGCACCAGAAACGAGTTCTAAGGTGAGAGTCTTGAATGACGGAGCCGGTACCAATGTTCTGAACCTTTGATGTAGAATTCAGAAAAGAAGAAGTCTTTGGAACACAGACCCCAACTGTGTGTGCATGAAGAGAGGAACTGCGAAAAACTGCTGCAGGCTCCAAGATAGATTTTGCCTTGACGGGCAACAGTATGATGCTGGAAAGTGGAGCCATAGGTACAGCAGAGTTGGTATCTTTAGGAAGGTTTTCCAAGACATCCGAAGTAGTAATGACAACATTAGGGTTAGCCATAGAGAGTTCAGAGGTTACAGCAGCGGTGAGATCTTGGATGGCTGTAGGGGGTATCGAGGCTGTAACAACTAGGTGTGAGGGAGCCATGAGAGAGCCAGCGGGCTGGAAAGCACCTGAGACTGGTAGAGTAGAGTCTGGCAGTCTTAGTGCTATAGATATACCAGCAGGAACAACTGGAGTAGTAGTTTCAGGATTCACAATAGCTATAGCAACCTCAAGATCTGTAGCAGGGACTTCAGGAGTCTCAAATGTGTCCGGGGGTTTAGGAACCACAGCAGCAGGCAGATCATGAATAGCAGTTGGAAGTTCGAGTGCTATAGCAGCTACAGACAGATCAGGTGTTGCAACTACTGGTAGATCGGGTACCACAACCACTGGCGATTCAGGGGGTATCGAAGAAACAGAAGATGTTAATTGCTCGAGAGTGATGTCTGATAGCACAGCCATACTTTGGCAAGCCCCGCTTGCCACTTCAGCATGCTCGGTGTGAACTGTGCCAGTCTCTTCAGCTGCCATTGTCATTGCAGAGGAGGTTGTAGGTGTGAGTACTGGACGATAGGCAAGGGTGAGGGCGGAATCATCCTTTGACTCAGAGGGATTTTCAATCATTAGACAACCCTTGTCTTGTGGTGTAATGACTGTGTGCGTGATTTGACCCACCGGAGGAGTTAATTCTTTTCTGTCAGTACAACAACCTGAGTTTCTGCGGCTGGAAGGTGAAAGAGCTGTGTCAATCTCTAGAAGGGATACATACGCTATATTTAGGTCTTCCATCTGCTTGGTAAAAGTCTGTATACTTTTCTGTATGGCAACTCCAGGCCTTATCATGTCGATCTCTAAAGATAAGATGTCAGGTGTTGGACATATTGTCAGAAGGTCTGGTGACTTGTGTCCCTTCATAAGATTCTTATAATACAAAGAAACAAAGTCGTCATAGAGGTCTTTGGTCTTTCTTTTAAGGCGTAGGAGTTGTTCGTGTAGCAGGTAAGTATCATTAGTTTGATCTAAAGCTTCAGAAGCTGGTGTGGCAGAAAATTCGGTTGTAGCAATGGGAAGACTGACCTTAGGGTTATCGTGGTTAGTAGATACTGTGGAAGTATTAAGACAACCGATGGTTAGTATAGGTCTTTTGTACCCAGAACCAGATGCACAAACCTCAGGGTAATGACTGCCTTGTCCTGTCAAATAAGGGTTTCCAGCATTCTGGGGAGCTTGCCAAGCTGAACTTGCGCATATTACACTGGCAACGGCGTATTCTGGTTTAGATTCTCTCACAATGAGTGATATGTCCTTAGCTGTTGCGGTGTTAGAAGGCTTATCAGAAGACGCAGGAGAGTTTTCCACTGTTTGGTCTAACAAGATCTGTAAGAATTCATTATCTTGCTGTAGCTCTGCAACAGATAAGGACTGCGGATCATAGTCGCAAATGTCATAATAATTGTACATGGAAGAAGGGTCAGCTAGCCAGAGAGTATAGTATCGTGCTTGTAAATCTTTGTTTACTAAGGCGAGTCTGTCCTTTAGACTAGGTTTCTTGTCTGCTGTCTTTAGGGAAACCATAGGTTTATGCAAAGGTTTCTTAACTCGAAAGGAAAGCATCTTAGGTCTGTGTGTGCCTTTCCGGCCAATGAAATAAGAAATTTTTGGCTCTTGCATTCTGTCAAGGATGGCACTCTAATAAGAGTGGCACAAGACACCCAGAAGAGTTTGGGTGCTGACACAAAGTGGACAGACAAGTACACACACTGCAGAACGGAAAGAGAACGAAGAGTAGGGAAGAGTAGCAAGGGAAAAGGTACAGAGTGAATACCCTCTTGGGGTGTAGGCAGAATAGGAAAAGAGTATTCCACGAACCTTGGAAATACTCTAGCCTTCTGCACAGTTTGATATAACAAAGTCCCACGCTGTTTGCTCATGACTTGGAACAGCAGCTATGGGTGTCTGTAATGTAGAAACAAGACAAAGGAAGGGGCAGAGGTTGACTGATGGGAACCAACAGACAAGCTCTGAACAAAAGGGTCAACAAACAGTACAAGAGATGTTACTACAGACAAATCCAGGAAAGGAGGAGATAGCAAACTAGCAGAAGGTATAGAAGGGAAAGTCGAGTAACAGGAAAGGATAGCAGAGGACAGTAAGGTACAAGGTAGAGAGCTCCGAGGAGCAGGGAAGTAGTGAGTAAGTCCACAGGAGTAGGACGGTAAGGTAGAAAGCCAGAGGAAAAGGGTTTAGGGCAGCCGGAGAGAGGTAGGCTGTAGAGCAGGGAGCCCAGAGGACAAGGGCTAAGGCAGCCGGAGTGAGGCAGGCTGTAGAGCAGGGAGCCCAGAGGACAAGGGCTAAAACAGCCGGAGAGAGGTAGGCTGTAGAGCAGGGAGCCCAGAGGACAAGGGCTAAGACAGCCGGAGAGAGGCAGGCTGCCGAGCAGGAAGCCCAGAGGACAAGGGCTGAGGCTGGAAAGCAGCAGAGCGAGATCAGCTGCAATGTGGAGAGCCCGCAGGGCAAGGGCGGAGGCTGGAAGGCAGCAGAGCGAGATCCGCTGCAATGTGGAGAGCCCGGCAGGGCAAGGGCGGAGACTGGAAGGCAGCAGAGCGTGATGCGCTGCAAGGTGGAGAGCCCGGCAGGGCAAGGGCGGTGAGGAAGGGAGCCTGGAAGGCTAAGGCTGGAGGCAGCAGGGTGGAGCAAGCAACAAGGCAGGGAGCCCAGAGGAGCTGGACTGTAGCAGGAGCCCAAAAGGCTAGGGCTGTAGGCAGCAGGGTGTAGCAAGCTGCAAGGCAAGGAGCCCAAAAGACTAGGGCTGTAGGCAGCAGGGTGTAGCAAGCTACAAGGCAGGGTCCAAGCAGGAGTGATGATTAACAGCAAACAAGGATCCGTAGTCAGAAGCGAAAGGTGGAGGAAGGACTCTCAGATGCAAGAGGCTGAGCCACTGCAGGCAGCAGCCTTTATACTGCCTAGCCCAGCACAGGGGCAGGCTAATTGGTTTCACCTGGCGAATCGGCCACCTCCCTTTCTGTTCCTGGGCTGGTGGAAGCAGGACCAGACTCTAAGGCTTCTGGGGGGTGTAGTTCCATAGAAAACCAATAGGAACGGCCAGGAAACGATGCTTGCGGCCAGGTGCATTATGGTATGCGTAGTTAGTTGACAATAATCATTAAGCAGCAAAGTCCAAATGGAGCATAAATGGATGTGCCCATGGCGCAGGCATGACAATTGCTTAGGTCCATCTGCAGGACTCTATTGCAAATCGATGGGGACTCACAGTACCCCTGAGGCAATCTCGTACTTTTTAATTTAGCCTGACAAAACGTAAATTACGTCAGATCTTGAGAATCTTTATGCAATGGGATTGAGAAAAACACATTTTTCAAGTCAATCACCATGAAATATTGGGCCTCATTACAAATCAGACGGTCCGGAAATAACGGTGGCGGTAAACCCGCCGCCTCCGTTGTTTCCGGACCGCCTGATCCCGACTCCTGCAGGCGGGAGGTGATGTTCCCGCCAGGTCTGACCTGGCGGGTTTAACACCGCCCGCCTGCAGGCGGACGAGGAAACACCGGCAGCATCACGAGATGCTGCCAGTGTTTCCATGATCCCCATTCCCATTGAGTCCCATAGGACTCAATGGGAATGGGGATTAACACCATTCCGCCTCCGTGATTCCCAGGAAACCGGGGTTGTAATGCCCCAGTGATTCTGGGAATCACGGAGGTAGAATGGTAATACGAGTCCGGCGGTAACCAGGCGGTTTTACCGCCTCGGTTACCGCTGGACTCGTAATGAGGCCCATTGTGTCTCAACAGGGATACTACATAAGATTGTCGCTGGATACGGAACTAGAGGAAAATCAGCCTCTACAATCTGTTTAGTCGGGCGTAGGTCTTGCACTAAACGCCATGACCCCCATTTACTTTTTTTTACAGGATACACTGACGTATTACATGGTGACTCTGATATCACTAAAATACCTTGTTCCATCGTGGCGGATATCGTCTTGAAAATACCTTTGTCTGCCTCTCGAGACATAGGATACTTTTGTGCTCGAGGTAAAGTTGCCCCTCACTATGGCTGCTTGTAATTCTAAGTGAAAGACTCATCCTCCCTCTTGATCCATAGGTATCTTTGGCCTGAATAAAAACTTATCAGGTATTTTCATAGTTTTGCCCACTAAACCTGGTAGCCATGTTAACAAAATGCGTACCCCAAGGTGAAAAACCTCTGGTTCAGCGGTATTCCTCGTATGGCCATTTGTCCAGTAAATGCCATAAAAAATTCACTCAGGTTTAAATAATGCATTCCTGGTGTTGAACATACTATGCCTTCATCAGTAAATGAAATTGTCATGCTCAACTTCGTCATTAAATCTCGACTTAGTATGTTGACAGGAACCTGTCTCAAATACAATAATGGTACAGACATGTCACATTCTCCTATAGAGACTGGCAATTTTTCAGTAAAAGGAAATCTACTTGTAGCTCCTGTGAAACCTTGAGCATTCATGGCATTCCCAGATAACGTAAATTTCCCCTCTCGTATACATGAGCGTGTTGCCCACCACTGTCTTGTAAAAAAGAAAAAGATTTGCCTCCTATATTGACTTCAACCTCGGTTCCTCTTGAGGATTAGGCATCACTGATAGTATTGAACCGTGTGAAGTCTCCCAGAGAGCTGTCCTTTTGTTGATATATGCTTATGCCGTACTTGTGAAAGGATTTCCTCCTTCGACAGTGACACCCCCTATCCTAGGAGTCATTAACTGTCCTGTGCTCATGCCCTGCTGTATCTGCATGGGTGAATGCTGTGACTGCCCTTGCGGGGGATTCATTATTGTCTGCTGTTTGCAAACCTGGTTGCATTCTCGGTGCTTGTGTGTGCCGCACTGTCTGATTTTGGGCCAACCCTTCTCCATTCTGTTGAGTGTATGCAGGTGGGTATGTAGTCCCCCCTCTTGAGAACTGCCCATTTTGCACAAACCCTTGGCTTCTACAAAAGTGTTCAAGGTGTCTTGACATACCCCATGTCCAACATACAGTTGGTCTCCTAATTTGCCCTTCCTGCATGCCGTGACTATCATTCTGCGTGTTTTGAAAACCACCCTGGTTTTTCTGGAAATTTCCCTGATTATTCTGGAAGCCTCTACCCCGGAAGCCTCCCCTTCCCCATGGTACGAATCCACTGTTACTCTGATCGTACTGCCTTTGGTTATTCACCTGTGGCATACCTGCTGTTTGCTTTGAACTGGGCCCTTCTCCGCTAGTCAACATCGCCCCTTCTATGGCATATTTGATCATTCTTTCTGCACTAATTTAGCGTCTTCACCTTTCCTAGCGTCATCTTTCTTTTGATTCTTCTCCTGCAACAGTCTACAATAATGCGCAATGGTCAGGTGAATTTCTGACCATTGCTTCGCTTCCATGCTCATGTAAAATATATGATAGAATACAGGCATAGATTTCCCCCAAGACTCGCGAGTTTCCGAAGTCCATTGCTCTTGGAAATTTTTAATGTAAACAAGAGGATCCTCGCCTTCCTGCATCTTTTTCGTCATCATAGCTCCCATATCTGACGTGTCTGGATATAGCACTCTGAGCGCTTTCCAGACTTCCGCCCTACAGTTATTAAATGGTGCTCCATCATGAGCCATGTTCTGCATAGTGACACTTCAGTTTCCTGCTCCTAACCAAATATCGTCTGCTCTCTCCCCAAGGACAGTGGCTAGAAGACCTTTAATGTCTCCTATAGCTAACGTGTTTCCTACTGTAATTTTTTGCACTCATGTATCCATTTCCCAGCGCCAGAAGTTAAAAGAAAAATGTAGTTCCCATTGGTAATGGGAACTCCCGTCCCCTGCACACCATTCAAATATGGAAAAATAGTTTTCCAAACAAATCTCAATATTGTTTCGTGATTTCTAAATAGTTATTCTGTCATGCAATCTCAAAGACGGTTTTTTTATCCACATTCAACCTCAACGTGTTTCTAAATTACGATTTACAATTCAATCCACAGTTTTTACACTTTTCAAATAATTTGATATTTAATAAATTTTTCAATTTATACTCAAAATATATCTAGCATAAATTTGTTATTTACTTTTGAGTTCACTTTACTCAAATAACTTTAGTTATGCAAGTAACAAAACAAAAATTAGTTGTTTTCAACAATGCCACAAAATTAAAAAGGTAGCTCAACGCGTTTCGAGAGATTTGACTCTCTTCTTCAGGAGCACTAACTCTATTTTCTTCAGACTCTAATCTCTCATTTTCTGATTCTTCATGATAATGTCCAAACAATGATATAATGATTTTAGAAAGCGAACTTCATCCCTCTTTAGTAAATGAACACTCCTTCGTCAGTTTCCGTTGCAACTATTCCATTGTGAAATGATGGAAACGTCATCCTTCTAAGTTTCCCAATTCGTTTTTGATTATCTGTAAATGATAGGATATGTTTATGTGTTACTTAATGTCCTTAGTATTGTCAAATGCTGTGTAATTATACTTCAAACTGTGTAATATCCAATCATACCTGTGTGTTCCTATCGGAACAGATGACACCTCTTCCCAGATTTCAAATGCCAGTTATGTTTCTTAACCCAATTCCGACTTGGTATTCTGCTGAATGTTCAATCAACTTCATGGTGCTTATACCTCTCTCTTCGTGTATAACCGTTTCCTCCCTGTGTTATAACCATAATTTACGTCAATACATTATCTAGCTTACCCGTATTTACATGTGTTGCAAAAAATAATTAATTTAAGGAACTTCCTCTGTTTACCTGAACCAGTAGCAAAATGCCGCCGTGAACGTTCCTTTACTCAACACTCATATTCTCTTCTTTCGCTGTGTCTCCGTGAGTGTCTCTATCTGTTGAGGATGTTCACTGTTAGTATTGTTTAAACATCTTGTCCATTTAGCACTTAATAAGTCTAAATTTCGATACCGAATCGTTTTAATTTTACCTGAACTGACTGTTCCACCGTCCCCGCACTGCTTCTTCTTGTTTCCAAGTTAGCCTGGTTGCCTGGCGACGAGTACCTTTGTACTCATGTGATCATGTCACCTGATTCTTTGGAATTATGGGAATCGTAGTTTACATTTTTTCATGGGATGCGAGTTAAAGCTCAAATGTGGTAAAAGGTGAGCGTTATGGGAGAAATAAGCGTTCTAAGTACGTGTATTGACTATTTCTGTTGAGTTTTACTCAAGACCCATGATACTAGGGTCGTAAAGATCTATGATCCTGTTCCTTATTGTCATTAGTATTTACGTGATCTACTCACATGATTCTAAGGAATTACGGGAATCGTAGTTTTTGAAGTTCAACCTTTTTCTTTTTTCTTATATGGGATTCAATCCTTTGACTTAAATAACTGAACGGCACCCAGAAAAAACTGTTTAGTATAAGAGTCAAAAAACACGAAAATTTTCTACAATAAATCACACAGAAGATAGGGTGTGCTTTCCTCATTCTATTGTTTTTTTGTTCCAGCGCCAGAAGTTAAACTCAGGAGTTTACACCTTAAATTGTCCTTATCCATTTGTGGCTATGGTATATATTTTGGTTTGACTCCTCCTTTTTCTAACAAAGGAAACTGCGAAATCCCAAACTCACATTAATCCCCCATCGTCTTAACCTGCTCACATAAGGTGGCCAGTCCCCTCTCTCACTATGGGATCTCCCTCTAGGTCCATCTAGTTGTGCCAGGAATTCTGACGCCCTCGATTTGGGTAGATCTACATCTGACCATCTTACTTCTCTATCCATTGGACAACATCCCTCTGGACCACATGTGTTACCTCCCTCCTCCTCACGGAAGGCTTCTCTGTCTTCGTCTGACATATCCTGTCCCCAACTTGTATGGCTTCCCTTTTCTTCATCTCTATTCAGAGTTAGTCTGTCTAAAGACAACTCTTTAGGCTCAAAACTACACGAGTCTCCCTCTCTGTCATATAACTGCATACTTTTGAGTCGATCAGTTTTTACCCTCTCCTTTCAGTTCCTTCTTAGTCTTCATATCATGATAGACTTTATCGATTGCTTCCCCAAGTTTCTAGAGTCAAATTCATCCTCTAGATTTTCTCTAGATGGACTGGACATTGGTTAATGAGCTGGGACGAATTCTTCTATGTCCTCCCATGCTACTCCTGGATTTGGATCCATTGATTATTTTTCTACACGCTCAATGTCGCGTGCTCTCTTTCTTCTTTTTCAGTCTATTTCATCATCAAGCTTTCTTTGCTTCCTTGCTTCTTCTCTCACCCTTGCTTCTTCCTTTCTTTTCATATCTCTTTACTCATTTGCCCTTCGTATTTATTCGTCTCTACGTCTTTGTATCCTTTTAACCCTTCATTTTTGTTATTCCTGTTCCTTTATTTTTCTTTCTAGCCTTTCTCGTTCTTCGATTGCCCTCTGTCTGTTGTCATATTATCTCTGTTCTTCTGCCCTTTCTTGCTTTTTCAGTTGTTCATCCTGATACAACTGTTCCCATCTTTGTCTATCCTTCCTTTTTGCCCGATCTTCTTTCAATCGTTCCTCTCTGTCCCTATCTTTTTTGTCTTGGTCGTCTCAATCTTCCTTTTGCCTTACTTCCGCAAATCTCTTACCATCAAGTTTGAGCAGGATCTGACCATTCATCCATCCGTTCTGTATGATCACTACCTCATCAGCCTTATTTTATTCTCCCTTCCATCTCTTTATTTCTCTTCCTATATCTAAGGATGTACTTGGTCGGTCACTTCTCTCCTTGTCATTTCTCTCTTTGTCCCTTGGGACTTTAGAGATCACCTCTCTTTCAGGAATTTGCTCTGTACGCTCGTCGCTGCTATGCGCAGGTGACTCATATGCTGTATTGCTGTATGCTGCCGCTGCCTTAAGTTCTCTTAATGGGCACACTCCGTCATCTTTTATACTATCGCCTTTTACTTCAGGTGTGGCGGGGGAGCAGAAGGCTCCGAACCCCCCTCTTTACATATGTTAAGCATCCATTCTTCAGGAGGCCGCTCCTCTCTTTCTTCCTGATACATTTTCCAGAGCGCTAAGCTCACTAGCCCTTTATCTAACTTTTTTCCTGTGTATGCTGCATGCAAATATGTCGTCATGTGTTGCAAAACTGCCTTTGAAAGTGATCCCCCTTGTGGCCATGGCTTGAACCTCTTGTCTGCCGTGCCTTAACCCATTCCGCACTGTACTGTTTAAGCTTAGGTGCGTGTTTCAGCAACTGCTTACATAGCTGTGTAAGTGGAGTAATATCCTCCATTTTGACTCACCACACTTGTCAATACTCACCTTCACACTTTGCACTTTTTCAAAAATAGATTTTCATAAAAATAATACAATATGAGGATGCACCAATCGTTGCAGCTCCAAACCCTTTATATCACGTTTTACTCCAATCTACTTTATTCACTAAACACCATAAATTCAATTACAACAAATAAATAATTAACTCCTAAATCTCGTGTTTTCCTTTTCACGTCTCTTAATTCATCTAATATTTCTTAACCACATATATATCTATACAATGCATAAAACACAAAAACAAACTGACATACTCGACCGGCCCCATATATCTCAGTCTGCGATCCTCAAGACTTATACCTGCCCCTAAAAAATACCCCAGTTGGGATGAGAATTATGCTCTTTAGACAAGTCTTTAAATGAGTCCGTGGCCTACGTTATCCGCTAATGGGACTCTAGATACGACTCCTTATGTTATGTGCTATGACGCAGGACACTGGGCTTACTCTACTGTGACGTTCCTCGTCTCACAGTTTCTTAATTGCTTGGCTCCTCTCCTCAAGTCAATTACTTAATAACCCGATACTCATCGTCTTGAGTTGTCTTTACCCCAACCTCCCTCCGTTACTCGTTTCCCCTTATCACTTTCTCCACTCACTGCCCATTCACAATTTTGCCACCTCATTCAGTTTTACTCACCATTCGCTTTTTTGACTTCTGGCTCTCGGGATCGCCTCCTCCTTATCAGCCGCTTCAACCTTCTGTCTGTTCAGCTTCCTGTACTAGTCGGGGTGGGGGGTTTTCATACAAACCAAGGGACCCGTCTCACCTACGCTTGCAAGACTTAGTTTAAAAACTATTTCCGCTATCTACAGGGAGTTTCACGTTCTTTCAGCCGAATGGCAGAGGACATTCGATATTGCCGGGAAACCAAAGCTTGCTTAGGTCGATGGCCCTTGAACTATACTCTGCTACCACGTGAACTGGGACAGCCGACCCAGCCCTTTAAGATGAGGTAGCAATACTTTGAGATGAATGGGGATAGAGAAGTTACTCAAACATCAATAATTAAAACGACTCAGGAAGTTGGCAAAGTTGACTGTTTTATTATCAATTATCTAAAACAGGGAGTACAACGTACATCAACGGACGTCTCAAAGCATGGTCTTTCGATTTGCTTCATAAAAAGCATCATACTTATAGTAAAAACTTGTCATTGATGACATTAACCTACATATTTACTAACGTCATCCTACGTGGCAAACTTCAAAAACCTAGCGGAAAATGTGATACGCTTAGAGGGAACATCTAGGTATACGTTCCATACTAGTCTAAGAAAGTGATAGGCTTCTTGACATCAGTTGGGACTACTAAGTCCTCCCCTCAAACAAGTCACGACAAACGTCACTAAATAAACGATGTACCATTGGTTACCCAAAGTACAGGGCTCTTATTCACGCGGCCCCCTACATTGGTTGGCACTCTTACATCTGTCAGTACTTTTCCATCCACATTAGCAACATGCAGGCTGGACTTCCAGCTGCTGGTGAGCTGGTCATAACCATAGCTTCCCACCAATTAGCATATTATCTATCATCACCTCAGTGGTCTGCACATCAATTAAGGCTTTGAACTTGGCCATAGAAATGTTCTTTGCTCTGGAGAATACAGGGGCGTAGAGGCACGCTCTGCCCTTCTGCGTAGGTGTGGTTCGTCATGTTTGTCCAGTTCCATCCATTCACCTGACTGAAGAACACAAATTTGAGCTCTGGTGCATTTAAAATACACATTTTTAATAGACCTCTGACGTCTTCCTTATTTTCATCCATGCCTTCTGAACAAGAGTTTCATTCTTTTCCACAATTGTAACTAATTTCTGCTCATCCCAGTCCGATAAGACCTTGGTTTCTGAGATTGACTTCTGTAATTTCATTGCTTTTCAACTGCACCACACTAGAAATAAGGCCTTCCTTCTCTGGTCCAGCTCTGCCATAATATGTCGTGGAAATATCCATTCTTTACTTACCCCTATATAGGTATACGTTGGTGCATGCCGCAATCTTTTCACTATCAAGCTATCCTCAAGAATACTTCATCTGCTTGCGTTTCTTTGCATCTGTACACGTATAAAATAACTTGATATCTTCATCATTTCTGTAGCATAAGTTACTTCATCTCGAGCCCGAGATGTCACTTATCTTTGATACTTTCTTGATGCCTTATAGACTATAGTCACTTCTCTTGTCTCTGCATCTCTTCTATGTACATCAGTCTGGCTTTGTGTGACGTAACCAATCTGCTCGTTCATTCATTGGTCCTGCTTCTTTTGGGATTTCATTCAAATGGCCATCCTACTGTCTTGAATGCAGATATGGCCTTTTCAATGGGAAACTTGCCTCCAGGATTCTCCTTGGTATCAGTATTTTCACTGGTACTGCACGTGTCTCACACTCTGGTTCCCAACATATAGGCAATATGGGCGAGATGGTTGAGGTGGGGGTACTTTGGTTCTTCTCTACAGCGTTGTAGGCATCCACCACTGTATCGATTGAGTTGTACTCAGTAACTGTACCGGGAAGAATATCCTAAATCTGATCTTAGGGCCCGAAACTCGAGTTTTGTTCCTCTTGTCAGGACCGGTCCTTCTGCAACCACATTGATGTTTCGCCAATTTCAGGCAACCGTCTCATGAGTGAAGGTGCTGAAACCCGGGGAAAAGGGTGTCCAAACGCCATGTAGCCAGTCATGTCTGTAGGGTAACTATTAAATATTTAGTGCAAATTGGTGAAATGGTGTGGAATTGAATAAGGAGCAATGCTTTGCCATACACCCACAAACACATATTGGGGCCGATTCATGGAACAAACGTGCGCCGAAAATCTACGCGCAAGCAGGCGCAAGCAGGCGCAAGCGGAAAAAAAGAGGCGCACGCGCACGCGTGCGATTCATGGAAGTCCCTGCGCGTGTCTTCCTCGGGATGTGCGCCAAACCCGTGCATGGCGCACACATCACTGCAACATCCCGAAAGACGTGCGCGACGCGCACAGTGAAAGCGCACAACCTCTGCGCATACACTAGAAAGTGGGCGGAACACGGGGCGTAATGCGCGGAATGGGGAACAACTTGCGAAAACAAGGGCGTAACTGGGGATGTACTGCAGGGAAGCAGAGGGAACGCCCACACGCACCCGAACCACACGTATTCATGGAACCGAATAGGGCAAAGCCACGCACAGCGAAAGACACGCACAAGCCGATACACGTCCGCCACACGAAGGCAGGCGGTAGCGTCCCTGCGCATTACAAAAGTGGCAACATACAGCAATTGTGCGAGCGGGGCACGTGTATTTCCGGGTTGCGTGGGAAGTCACACACGCGATTGAGCGGGGTACGTGTATTCCGGGGGTTCGCGGGAAGTCACACACGCGACCTGGCCTGGGGGAGCGGGCTACGTGTATTACAGGGGTTCGCGTGAACTTTTACACGCGATCGGGCCTGGGGGAGCGTGCTACGTGTATTTCAGGGGTGCGCGGGAAGTTCCACACGCGAATAGCCTGGGCGCGTGTATTTCAGGGGTGCGCGGGAAGTTTTACACGCGAATAGCCTGGGCGCGTGTAGAATTTCTCGCGCACCCCTGAAATACACGCGCCCAGGCTATTCGCGTGTGGAACTTCCCGCGCACCCCTGAAATACACGCGCCCAGGCTATTCGCGTGTGGAACTTCACACGCACCCCTGAAATACACGCGCCCAGGCTATTCGCGTGTGGAACTTCCCGCGCACCCCTGAAATACACGCGCCCAGGCTATTCGCGTGTGGAACTTCACGCGCACCCCTGCAATACACGCGCCCAGGCTATTCGCGTGTGGAACTTCACGCGAACCCCTGAAATACACGTAGCCCGCTCCCCCAGGCCCGATCGCGTGAAAAAGTTCACGCGAACCCCTGAAATACACGTAGCCCGCTCCCCCAGGCCCGATCGCGTGAGTGACTTCACGTGAACCCCTGAAATACACGTAGCCCGCTTGCCATGCTGGTACAGGGTTAGCGCAGCCCTTTGCGCTGGATTGGGGATTTTGATGGCTTTTCCCTGCGCGGAAGGCGTTCTTGGGGGCGTAACTGGCGCTGCTGCAAGGTCGCTGCGCCACTATGCGCCACGGCTGGTTTTGGTGGCTGGAATCCATGAATACGCTGTGCGCGGAAATGGGTTTTGGCGCACGCGGCTGGTGCAGGGATTCGCACGCGCACACTGTGCGCCAGCTGCATGCGCCACTTGTGCGCTGAATTCTATGAATTACCCCCTTTGACTTTTGCTGAAATCCAGGGAACGGGGTGAGGTGTCCAAATATCATGTAGCCAGTAATTTCCGGAGGGTCCTAATAGGCAACTATGCAAAATGTTGGGCATTGGTGAACATGTGTGGAATTGTATAAGGAACAAAGCTTCACCACAAATCCCACCACAAACACATTTTCACTTTTATATTTATTCAAGGAAGAAACTTTACTTGCACGGGCGTTAAGGTAAGCAATGCATTGTAACTAAACCTTTGAAATCAAGGAAAAATCTTTAGTTGCAGGGACGTTAAGGTGATAACTTAACGCAACAAAACCCCTGAAATTCAGCTAAAGCCACCTTAACTCTTAACTTTGCGCCCCCGGTTGTGCAGCCTATGACCACAATGATGACATCACAGATCACACCACTGATGACATCACTAATTACATTACAACAATAACTTGCGTTAAGCATGGCCTTCTGCCATGGTCAGTGTGCATAGGCAAATATATTTTAACACATAATAGGTACTAATCATGGCCTTCAGTTATGGACAGTGGTCACAACCTTCACCCATGTGCACTGAATATTTTAAAACACTAATTTAGAGGAGCAGTCTCTCTCTCTCTCGTGACAGAGAGGTAAATATGGTATTCAGGGCCTATACCCCTCCCTCCTGTCCAACATTATAAATGTCAGGAGCATTATCCATGAAGGCAGCCAGGATGCCTTTATAATAGGCATGTACATTAGGGAATAGGTGATACTGGACACACTTATTTAGGGCAACATAATGCATAAAGGAATGCTTACATTACGCACAACATTAACACAGAATATAGGTCAGCAAAAGACAGCCATTAAATTACAGATGGCTACAGGTCTCAGAACTCTATGAGGGTTTAAACGTGCTGAAAAACACAAATTATGCTGTGTGCAAAAAAGGGAGTTCATTGGACAGAAGCTAGTATGAGGTTATACGGCAGTTTGAATGGTAGGAATATACAGTTTCTAAAGGTGGTGTTGAGAGGTTTTTTTATAAATATAATTTGGCAGTAGGTTGAAGCAGATAAGCAGAGCAATATGGCCTTGGACAAAATGTACTAGAAGTCTGGAAAGTAAGTGCATCATTTGCTAAACTTGTTTTTGTCTAGTTTAAAGATTGCAACATATGTTAGATGATTCAGAAATTGGGAAACTACCTTGTCATGGTAATTAGCATAAAAGGCATGTGTTAAGGAAGTGTTTCTGTCCAATGAAAATCAAGTCATGTTTAAGTAAAAACTAAAATGGCCAATCAAAGTATATTGAAAAAAAAAGGTTCATATTAGTATAAAATCATTGTCTAATCTATTGCCATTGTATAAAACCCATGATGTATGTAGTAAAGAGTTGAGACATTTCCCTTTTAGCTGTAAGAAGCAGTGATTAAACAAATGTACTCCCAGCTGGCTGTCCAGATGCCGCTTCTTTGCAGAAAAGTATATTTATTTCTGGGGCTAGCTGACTGTAGGGAATTATGGCAAACTAAAAGCGTCCAATTGCAAAGGGGATACCGTCCCAGCCAAACTAGTCAAAGCGTGTGTCTCTACTTTGACCCCCACCATTACCAAATTTGTCAACGCTTCTTTCAACTCCAATACAGTTCCAGCCTGCATCAAAGAAGCCTGGGTTACCCCGCTTCTAAAAAAAAAACCTTGACCCCACCATTCCGATGAATTATCGCCCCATAACCACGGTCCCGTTCCTACTTAAAATCATTGACAAACTAGCCTACAACCAAATCCAAACCCATCTGGAATCTAATCAGCTCCTCGGCACCAGACAAACAGGCTTTAGGCCTAACCACAGCACTGAAACAGCTCTTTTGGACCTCAAAATCCAGATGTATGCTATCAGAGATTCTGGGATACTCTGCATTCTCCTGCTGTTGGACCTCTCTGCAGCATTTGATCTGGTGGACCATCGCAAACTCTGCACCTCACTCGCCCGAGAGTTTATCTTCTCCAGCGAAGCCACTGCATGGGTGAAATCCTTCTTAACCGATCGCAACTCCAGAGTGTCCATAGGCAAAGAAGCGGCCAATCCCATCCCAGTCCCCATAGGAGTGCCCCAAGGCTCTTGGCCCTCCACTATGCTGTACAACACGTAACCAAACTCCTGTTCTCAGCACTAGATGACATGGGTGCAATATACACAAATTTTGCGGACGACACCCAGATCCTCATACCTCTCACAGGTAACTATGACCAGGATACCGTAACTATCAACAAAATATATGTCATCATACAAAATTGGATGGCACTAAATAGTCTTTGTCTCAACCACGAGAAGACAGAAGTCCTCATCGTAGGATCTCCAGCCAAAATAGCAACTCTCCACCCAGAATACTCAACCATGAACCTCGATGGTACCGTTATTCCTGTGCTGAAGCAAGTCAAAACACTGGGAGTGTACATTGACGCTACCCTTACTATGACTAACAAGATTAACGCGCTCGCCTCTTCCACAGCATACACCTCCAAACACATTGCTCTTAGCCGACAATTTCTGACCCCAGCAAATTGCCTCACCTTAGCCAGAGCTCTGGTGCTATTGAAATTGGATTATTGCAATGTATTATTACTAGGTACATCCAATACCAATTTAGCTAAAATGCAACTACTGCAAAACAAAGTCCTAAGAGCAGCTCTAGGTATAAAAAAAATCAGACCATATCTCCAGGACAAGGAAGGATGCTCACTGGCTCCCTATCAAAGCCAGAATCATCTTTAAAACATTATGTATTACACACAAATGCCTGACTAAAAAAGGCCCGATCTATCTTAACAACACTCTTCACCTAAAAGATTACAGGAGATCACTAAAATCTAATGACAAACTCCTTCTGGCTCCCCCTCGCTTCAAAACCACTAGAGCAGGGGGTAGCAGCTTCACCGCTCTAGCCCCTAAACACTGGAACACCCTACCCATTGATATCAAAAAAGAATCCTCCTTCACTGTATTTAAGAAACTGCTAAAAACCTGGTTATTCAACCAATATTAGCACCTGGGTACAGGTCTCCGTACAGATGTAACTTGTTAGTGAATATTGTAAATTGTAAATATTTCTATCTTTCTGCACCAACTAACCAGTAATGCTCATATTTGTACTCTGTAACAATGTACCATCAATTCCTAAGCTGTCTTGTAACCACACCGTGACACCCGTGGGTCAGGGCGTGTAACAAATAAAATAAATAAATAAAATAAAATAAAACATGGCTGATAATTCATCTTTTTACACTAACAGGCTACCAAGAATAGATTTTGACCTTTACCAGTGGATACAGCTTTCAACTGCGTCCACTGTATTTTATATGCACTGATCATGCACTAGCCATGGACTTTAGCACACTACTGGCCAGTGGCCACAATCTTTGACTGTGCCCACTATACATTCTAACATATATATGGGCCACTAGCCATTGCCTTTGACCTTGAGCAGTTTGTACATCTTTTGGCCATGTCCACTGTATATTTTCAAATAATAAAATGCAATAAGCAATGGCCTTTCGGCCATGCCCACTGTGTGTTATACAACACTACCCAGCCACTTGCTGAGGCTGTGCCCACTGTATATTTTATACACTAACCAGTCACTAGATACGGTCTTCATCACAAAACTAGCCAGTGGCCACAGCCTTTGGCTGTGCCAACTGTATATTTTATTTTAACATATTAATGGGCACTAGCTATGTCCTTTAGCCATGGTCACTGACTACAACTTTCAATGTTCTAACTTCTCCTCTTAACGTCCCTGCAACTAAAAATGTTTCCTTGAATTTGAAGGGTTTTGTTATTCCAAAGATTTTTAGAATGCTTCCAGACCACTAGCATAGTCTTCCACAAGGCTGGTGGGCACGGCTGAACATTACCGAACATTACCAAACAATTTGCCATGGCCCTCAACCATGGCCGGTGGGCACTGCCACTCTATATTTGAAAACACTGGCAACCCAGACGTTCATCAATCACAAACTGATGTTGTCTTGTTTTGTCAGTGGTATTTTTAAGTATTGAACATTGCAGGCTTTGAGAACTCACAATGTTGTTAGGCAATGCACGGTGAGATTAAATAATTTGCCATGGACCACACACTTTGGTTAAGTAGCATGCTACACGCCCCTTGTTTTATGGCCAGTCTCTTGGTGACTGTTGTGCTATATCGCACAACCCCAACTAACCACATTTAAGCCGCATGTAAAAGGGAAGAAAATGACCAGCTGAAAGAATAACATATGCCCAGGTGCTTTCTGCACCCATAGCAAAAATCAAAGCGAGCACCCATGAATATATGCACATTAAGTGAACATATATCTTAAAGTGAAATATACTAATGTAGTTAAATAGACCTACTCCTTAGACAAGAGTTTGCAAGACAAAATACATTGAACTTTTAAAAAAAGTAATGAACACCAGAAAAATAACCTGAGAGAGGAAATGTTCCAATAAATATGCTGGCAAAGTATAAAAGGTACTCACCTTTTAAACCCAGCAATCTGTTGTGAAATATTCCCGGGAAAACTAAATCCCAATACAAAACAAGTGCTTGTGGTCTTGTGAGTAAGGGTCATGAGCATGACAACCTGAGTAAAATCCTGGTAGCCAAATACTCGAGCAAGCTTGCCAATCTAAAGAAAATACAAGGGGCTAGGGTCTGCGTGTGCCGTCTGAAGAAATGTTACACTGTCCACCCACATGTGTCCTTTACTTGTGCCCTGAAAAGAAGCCACAATTTGGGGAAAATAACTGTACCAGTGTCCAGAATTGCAAACTCTCCTGCCACATTGTGGGCAAATACTCATGACTTACTTGCCCTCTCATCATTTCCTCTCCTCACCCCCATGTCTGTCTTTCAACAATACTCCACTTTAGAAAGCTAACTTGAAAAGTACACTCACATATACAAATCCTCAGAAAAATGTTAGGCAAAAAGTGTACAATTGTGGCATTATTCCCCCGATCTTGACTGTCAGACAACAAATACCAGAATGCAATTCAGCAAAAGGCATAACAATTGTCTCTGAGTGCAAAACGTTCAAGGACTGACAGTAGCAGGGTTTAAAAAGAATAATGTGGATGCTGTGTGTTATGAGATATGTAAAACTAAAAATCACTCAGTATTCAGACTGTGGACTGTCTCCCATCCCTGCAGTAACTGGTACCGACCCTGCTTAGTTTTAAAGCGAGTAAGGATCCAAGCCTCTTAGGCCATGTATCTCTAATTGGTTTTGCTAATTTATTAGGCAACTTGGCATTAGGGGGCTGACCCCTTTCTTGTTTTGTAGCTAAGCAGGGTCCATCCCAGTTACTGTGGCAATGGGAAACCTGCTGTTGATGTAAAAATATCTCTTTTTTTATTACTATTGCCTGGGAGACTACAAATAGTAGAATGCAATTCAGCAAAAGGCAAAAAATGGTCTCTGAGTGCAAAACTTTCAAAGACTGACAGTAGCACGGTTTAAAAAAATGTGGATGCCCATTTGGTCACCTATCCATGCAGTAACCAGGACTGACCCTGCTTAGCTTCAAAGCAAAGAAATGGCCAATGTGTTTCTCTAAGTGGTCTTGTAACTTTTTCACATTTATCGGACAAAATGGCATGAGGAGGCTGGCCTCTTCCTCACTTTGAAGCTAAGCAGGATCTGTCCCGGTTACTACATGAATGGAAGACCTGGATGGCAATCGTGTCACTGACCTTTGGCCATAGCCAGTGATTTTTCACCCTCAAATATCTCTCACATCGAGAGAGAAACAGGATGGCGGCTGTTTCATTTCTAAAAACACCTAGTTTGGGTAATTCCCCGAGATATAGCTATCTATTTTAAGAAGGGTGCACCCCCTTATTCCTCAAATAGTTAAATAACTACTACATGGAATAACTCGAAACCAAGCACTGGATCGCATCTTAACGCTTCGTGCCCAAGTTGTTTTGGACCAGAGGCAAATTTGAATTTGATCCCAACCTCCACTCTTGCAGATGCATAGACATGTTGGAATCACATGTTCCCAGCTACACTCCGCATCAGGTATTGGCTTCTGGAACTCGGATGGTCACACATGACATCTCTCCTTAAACCAAGCACATTCTCTGATTTCTCATCCAAAAGCCTCTGAGTTCTAAAATTGACAACTCTGCCCAAGTATCTCTCTCTCTCTTCTCACTCTCCCTCTCTCTCACTCACACGCCATCCGTAGGCACTGGATTGCTTAGCACATGTGTGCGGCCAAATAATCATTAATGCTTCAACATGTACAGCCAGTGGCGGAAATGGAAAAAATGCAAAGAGGTTTTCAACAATGGCCGGGGTGGGGGCAGAGTTGGAAGGAGGGGTTGCAAGAGTTCTGAGGGGGCAGAGCTGGCAGTCGAATACCACTCAAAGGAAATGTTCAAAATATTTGTTTAAAAATTGTGCAATTTCTTTCATGCTGCTTCCTTTCAAACTCCACACTGGGAGCAACAACAGAGAACAAAGAAACGGTTATATTGGTCTTCTGACAATCTTACTGTGCAAGTGCATGACAAGGAGATAAGTGCAAGGTGGAGGGGGGAAGAGGGAGAAGTGCGGGTGAGGTGTGGGAAGTGCTGGTCCGGCCATGGTGGCAAGTGCCAGGGGGAAAAGTGGTGGAGGGGAGGAATAGTGCAGTGGATAGGAGGACTGGGTTGGGATAGTTTGGGTAAGGGAGCACAAGGGCAAGTGCTGGTAAAGGATGCTGTGAGGGACTTGTGGGGGCGGTCTGGTCCCTGTATGACTCAAAAGGGACCAGGCCCCAGTCACAGCAGCAGGTGGAGAGTTTAGCAGGGGAGGGGGAGAGGGAAGGAAGAGAAGAAAAAGGTCCTGAGAAGTTTCAGGAGCTTGAGAAGATCTGGCTCAAGTCTGAGGGGGAGGCTGTTCCAGAAGGAGGCTTCCAGCCGAGGAGAGGGATCTACATCCCATTCTCTGCTTGGAGAAACGTTTGACCTGCAGAGAGTTAGAGCCAGAAGATCAAAGGATTCTGGCTGGGAGGTATTTCGGGAGAGAAAGCTGAATGTAGAGAGGTCCGAGGACCCAGGCAGTCTTGTGGATGATGCAAAGGGTTTTGAATTTGATCCTTGCAGTCACCGGGAGCCAGTGGAGAGATTTTAGGGCTGGAGAGATGTGGTCCCTAGGCTTGAGACCAAGGATAAGTCTTTCATTTCTATTTTAGATTAGTTGCAGGGGGTAAAGGGAAGACAGAGGAAGGTTGATGAAGAGGCTATTGCAGTAGTGAAGTCTAGAGAGAACCAACGCTCTGGAGACATTGAGCTTCTGTGGGAAGGTAAGGAAAGGTAGAATACCCCTGAGGAGATGAAGCTGAACATTGGGCTTCTTGGCAAGGTCCGTGATGTGTGGAGAGAGGAGTCAAAGATGATCCTAAAGTTTTTGCCTCGCAAGTGGGTGAGGGGAGGAGACCTACATAATCTGGCCAGAGAGTAACGGGGAAATTAAGAGCAGGCATTCCAATGAGAAGGATTTCTGGCTTTCTGGCATTGAGGCAGAGATCATTGGTAGAGCACCATGCCTGAATAGCAGTCAGGCAGTCAGGTACAAGGCAGGAGGAGGAGGTAGGGGGAAATGAGGGGAGTAGGTGGAGATCAGATTGGCCCGAGGGGTGTGGTAGATGTTGAAGAACCATGGCGATAGATAGATCCCTGAGGGACACCACAGGTAGAGAGTGAGGTGGAGAGAAAAAGACCCATTTGAACTTGGGAGGGTCTGCTAGAGAGAAAAGAGGTAAGCCACGCCAGTGCCCTGTCCGTAATGTCTAAGGTATCACCAAGACAGTTTATGAAGATGGAGGGGTTAACAGTGTCAAAAGCAGAGGAAAGATTGAGGAGGATCAGAACAGAAGGAATGTTAGAGTCTGGATTAGAGAGTAGGTCTTCTTGGGTATTCAGGAGAGCAGTTTCAGTGCCTCTGGCTGCCCTGAAACTGGACTGGTGGTCATGGAGGCAGCCAGCCAGTTCTGTGTGGAGGGTCAGTTGGGGGAAGATCAGCTTCTCCATGAGTTTGCCCAAGAAAGGGGTGATAGAGATAGGTCGATAATTAGCTTGGCATGAGGGGTCAGCAGTATAACACCGTAGATCCCTTACTGCTATGTATCAAAATCAACATGATTAAATTGTTCAAAAAAGTACCAAACTCTGGTATCATGCATTTTTATGAAATTCTCTGAAAACAAAAAGGGCAAATTTCTAGAAAGTTATTTGAAATATTTATTATTTAGACAAAGAAAATCCTGATGAGCATAAAGGTTGTAATAACAAAGAAGTATAACAGAAATTGTTAAAACACTCACAGTTGTAATTCACAATTTTGTTTAAAGAACAGAAAACAATCAATTATTCTTTTTATGAGAAACAGAAAAAAATATTTTTTAAAATAGGTTCTTCTTTGTTGTAAAGTCACAAAGAAGAAATAAAAAAGGAATGGAGTACTAGTGGAGAGAAGATATATAGACGGTTCTTAAGGTAAAAAGTTCTTCCTTCTCTACACAGAACAACCGTATCCTCTCAAACTCTAACTCCAATATTCCTAATGACAGGTCTGCCTACGTGTAGGTGTCAAAAAAATATTTCAAGAAAAATCAAGGTTGACATCATCACAACAACGTTTCGGCTGAAATGCCGCCTGTCTGGCCATAGTTTCTTTACATAGTTGAAAGTTGCCTTCCTCAGGGCGAAAGAACCTCACAACAGTTTAACCCTGTGGGGAAGCAGACATGAAAGAAAATGGAATTAAATTTAAAAGCATAATGGGAGTGAACTCCAAAATTTGAGTAAAGTTGCCCTTGTTGTTTAAAAGAGAATAAATTAGGAAATCAATTACCTCAATTTTGTAGGCTGTGGAAAAGTTAGAAATACAGGCGTGAAAACGGGCTCAGGGGCCCACAACAGTAATGCCTGAAGAGCGGAACCAACAGGGCCCTTGGTGTAACTGCATCGGGTCAGGTTGGAAAAAACAACAACTGAAAGGGAAGGGGGAACTTATCAGAATAAAAGTGAAGAAAAGTACAAATAGAGGTTATCCAAATGGGGAGAGGAGTGTGGAGGTATGTACTCACATGTGGATTAAATCCTGTAACTAGATAGCATGCACAGTTGAAAGGTGCAGTCTGCGGAGTATATAGTGCGGAGAGCACATGCGTCGGGTAGGCTAGTGTGGTCCCGTATCACTGGCATAAAAGGTGTACAGCCTCTGAAAAATAGAAAATGATGAAAAGTGTTAGAGGGATGGACAGATATATACTGTAAACACTAAACTGTGTTTAAGAAAGAACCCACGAGAAATCATGTTAGAAGAATGGACGGATATATGCAATAAACACTAAACCGTGTTAAGGAAGGAACCCACGAGAAAATCGCGTCTTACCTATAACGACTTGACCAAAGTATAATGCAGATGTACGAGGGGAACAGCCTTTCTTGAAAACCTCTCGCAACACTCTGCAAAGCGAGCACGAATGTTCATATAGCCTAAAGAGGGCAGGAGGCCTAACTCGCCATTTCATTGGGCCTAAAAATAAGATGTGTGGATAGGCTGAGAGCTGCCCCACCTGCATGTCACTCACTTGGGTGGATACAAAAGGGCGCCATAACAGCGGCCTCTGTAACGTCAACTAAGAGAAGCTGCCGCGCCGGAAAGCAGACAGAGGGGTCAGCAGGTCAAATTATTAGGAGAGGGAGCGCAAGAGAGTGCTTGCGGGGTTGAGGGAAAGAGACTGTGGTAAAAGAGTGGTTGCAGAGGACAGCCAAGGCAGGGATGAGAGTGTCAATGTTGTCCTTGATGGCTCTGGAGGAGCAGAGTAGCACGTGTCAAGAGGAGACATAGAGCAGACAACTCTAGAGATCTCATCTGGTGCAATGGGAGAGAAGAAGGAGATTATGGGGGCATAGGGGGTCAGATGAGGTGAAGGAAAGAGGGTGGTGGGGAGAAGATGACAGTGAGGACAGGATGTCAAGAGTTTTGGAGGAAAGTTGGGAGGCCAATCAGAGTATAAGGCCTGGGAGGGAGGGGGAGAAGAGGAGACTGCAGTGGCATTGGTGAGTTCCTTGCAGATTTTAAAGAGTTCAGCTGTGTTATTTGTGGCTCCAGAGATGCTCCAGAGGTGCAAGCTTGGACGTGAGCTCTTTTCTTGAAGCAGATGATAAGACGGTATAGCCTTTGGAGTAGGCCAGTTTGTCAGGGGATGAGCTAGATGACTGCCACTTCTGCTCTGCCGATTTACACTTTTGTTTCAAAGTGGCTAAGTCAGAGTCATACCAAGAGTTGCATTTGGAGGAAGGCTTCATGCAGATCCTCATGACCGGGGCAAGGATGTCCAGGGTGTTAGAGATAGAGAGATGGAAGTTAGTTAGGGCAGCATCAGAAGGAGAGTCCAAAGAAGGTGGGGGTGTTGAAGGAGGAAGCAAAGGCAGTGACTGACCCACGCTTCATCCGTCGAATGATGGAGAAAGAGACTGGCAGTGCAGGGGAAGGAGACAGGACAGGGGAGATCAAGGGGGGATGAGAGGAGAGGGTGGTAGGGCCAGACAAGAGGGGTATTGAGGGGGTATGAGAGAGGGATGTCAGTCGAGATGAGGGCATCCAGGGTGTCCCCCGCAGAGTGGGTTGGGCCAGAGGGGAGGATAGTGAGGCAGAGAGTGTTGCAGAGGTCACGGAAGAGAATGGTAGCCACATCAGGTGATTTGAGATGTATGTTGAAATCCCCAAGGAAGATAAGTTTGGGGTAGGAGGCAAGAAGAGAGGAGAAGGAGCTGGCACATTCAGGGAGGAAGAGGGAGTAAGGACTGGGAGGTCTGTACATGGTAGGGAGAGTCACAGAGAAAGAAGGGGAGAGAGACAGCCTGCAGGCTAGGCTTTCAAAGGAAGAGTAGGATTCAGTGGGGATGATGGAGGCAGGAACCCACTCAGGTAAGATCAGAGCCACTCCACCGCCAGCTGGGGTTGGTCTCGAGTTGGATATGACCATGTAGCCCTCAGGATGAAGAGTGTCAAAAGCAGTGACAGAGCCGGCCTTGAACCATGTCTCAGTGAGGGTGGGGATGTCAATGTCAAGGTCTTCAAGAAGGTGACAGATGTCAGAGGAGTGTTTAATGGCAGAGCAAGAATTGAGGGTAACTAAGTGAAGCTGGTGACACCCTTTAAAAGATTTGCGAGGGGGGAACAGGGGTGTGGGGTTACCACTGGGGGGCAGGGGATGAGGCATGAGGGAAGGAGGGGTGCAGGGAGAGGGTGGGAAGTTGAAGAGGGAAGGAAGACACCTGTCCGGAAGGTGAAGGTTGGGCTGGGAGCCCTGGGCCATGATAGTGCTATTGTGATAGACATGAATGGTGCATTTGGAACATATAAAGTGAGTCAAGAGCACTTCCCATCTAGTGCCGCCAGTAATGGGTCAGGACGAGAAAGGGGAGAGGACATAGACCATACGGGGGGTCCATAGGTTAGTTGAAGGAACAGCAAAGAGGATGTCAGTGACAGTCTGTCTGGAGGAAGCATTGATGTAGGTGCCTGAGATGGGCAGACCAGGGTTGGATCTAAAGTGTGCCTTTTTTTCGTTTCTTCCTTCCAGACTTTGTGAGAGAGGGAGGGTAGGAGATGGTGAAACATTTAGAAAAGGTAGGAAAGACATAGGGCCTCATTCCGAGTACGGCGCTAACCAATGGCGCTATTAACGCCTTGGTTGATGCCGTACCCGGACCGGCAGCGCCTTGGTGGATGGCGGAATTACTGCCCCATTCCAAGGTTGGCGGGGCGGTAATTCCCCATTCACCAAGGCTCTTCCCCATTCCCAAATGAGCCCCCATAGGGCTCAATGGGAATGGGGAAGATGCAAATAACGGTGACCGTTCATTACGGTCACCGTTATTGGCTTGGAGGCCCCTTTGCGCCCTCGACTTTAACACCTGCTCAAAGCAGGCGTTAAGGGCGAGGGCGCAAAGGGAACTCGGAGTATGGCGGTAAGGGATCACCGCCACCGGTCTCGTTACCGGTGGCCGCTATCCCTTACCGCCATACTCGGAATGAGGCCCATAGAGTGCTATTGGGCAAGGGAACAAGTAGGGGTGAGGTCAGAGGCACTTATGCAGCGATAGAAGGGCACCAGGTGGCCAAGCAGACAGGGAACAATAGGTGTGCTGCAGTGCTAAGATCTATATCTCATAGACAAGTATGACAACGTACCTAAATGTAGTTCTTGCACAAAGCACTCTAAAGCATACAAAGCGAAAATGGCTGCACAGATGGAAGGTGTACCAAAATTCGGTTTTTGACAAAGCAGTCTAAAGCCCAAAAGCAATAGGGGCGAGCGAACAGATCATACTATGCATCAAGAGACATGAATGTGTAAGGGAGGAGAATATAAATGTGTAAGTGCATGCAGATAAGTCAGGGTGTCAGATAGGTTAAAGGCACAGCAATGCAGTGTGAGTCAAAGAACAAAGGAGCCAAATTGGCTAGTTCGATGGAACGGAAGTCAAAAGGCAGTAAGATCTTGAGAAGGTATAGGTACAGGTAGGAATTTGAATTCATTGCGAGCCGGCAGGTGCAAGTGGAGTTGGAGGCTGTGCCCAAGACACAAATTAGGTATGCAGGACCACATAGTGCATGAAAGCACAATGCATGGATGACCGTAAGACACCCGGGGGGTTGAGCATCCCTCACAAGAGATTTATAGTAAGGGGCAGAGGCACTTACCAGGCTATGCTGCAACTTAGGTACAGGGGTAACGGCAGATAGAGATGAGTCGGTGAACAAGAGGAGGCCCCCCAGAGCCCAGACAGGCTCAAACAGGGAGGGACATGGCCCTCAGATGAGGCCCTTTGAGGGGTCCGGCAAATGCCTGCCGGCGCCGGGGGCTTCATGTTAAAGAGAGGATGCGGGCAGCCAATCAGGCGGGCCCTCTCAGAGATGTTCATCAGCTGATGCGTCTGCCAAAGGCGGCGGCCATCATGGAGGGTCCTCGTGGCCCTGTTACAGTGCAGGAAGGCGCTGAGGGATCTTCAGGTGCAAGCAGATGGTGTTGCCCAGATGTATGCACTAAACTTGTGTGATACTTTACGTTTACCTTTAATATTTGGGCCATCCATTGCTGTTTCGACGTTTCATTGCCATGGAGCATTCCTTTCATTGCGACTGTAGCGCAAGCCTCTTGCAGTACAACATGGAGGCTCGCCTATGTCTCTCCATCTCGCCAGCACTGGCGGGGGTATTCTGTGCTCCCGATATACTTGTCAGGTAGATTCCTACTGTTGGGGTCTGGCATTAGGGGTTGGTGAGGCCTGAGGCTTTTCTCTGCTGGTTGCGGCTTGTGCTTTCACATGTCTGCTTGACGTAAGTAGGTCCTCAGCTGTGGGTGGCTGCTCGGTGACAGCCGATACCTACTTCTCTAATGCGGTCCAACTGATACTTTCCCTGCCTGGGATGCAGTGCCTTTTCATTGTGAGGTTGTCTCTTTTCAAACTCTTATACAACACAATGTCATCCTCTAAGAGCATAGCAGGAAATATGCCTGAGACTGCCAGTTGGTCGGCCTTTTCCAATAATGTAATCCCTGCTAGGGGGTCTAAGCAAGTTCCTGCTATCAAGGACATGCCTGTGGGGTTAACACACAGGGAGCAGGGCCAGGTGCACCTCTTTTTCCACATCTGTCACCAGAGTTGTTCAGGAAACTACAGGTAATGCTCTGTGGGACCTCAACAATACTCCAGCCTCCGTTTTTCCACCTGCCTCTGTCCCTGATACTTCTCCCTCTGCCCAGCCACCCATTTTAGCCACACAGTCAGCCCACCCCAAGAGGGTTTGTAAGACAAAACATATGCAGAAGGACTCCCTCCCCCACAACACCAATAACCCTAAAAGGGACTCTTAAGAGGCGTAAGGCGGAGGCAGAGCTGCTCGCTTCTACGGACAAATCTAACACTGTGCTGCCCTTCTCTCTGAGGTTTGTACTAAGTGTCAAAAAGTCCATCCTTCAGCTGATGCAATGCATTCAGTTTCTGGGCATCAATATAGATTCAGAGCAGTGCATCCTTCTTACAGAGAGAAAGATAGTCAAAGTCGGTCAGGAGATCCAACTCATGCCAATAAAGGAGAGGTTTTCCCTCAGACAGTTGGCAGTGGTGGGGGGGAGGGTTTCAGGATCCAGTGAGGCTATTCTTCCTGCCACCCATACATTTCAGCACTCTACAAAGACTCAGTGCCAGTCACCTATGCAGGGCCCTATCATATTCCCAATTCATAGGTCTCTCGTCAGACGCAAAATAACTTCTTTGGTGGCTGAATCGTATGGAAGCCGGGAACTGGAGGACAATGTTTGATCCTACTCCCAACATAATTTTGGACTATGGTGCAGCAATTTCTGGTTTAGGGCAAGGATTGGGAATCTGTCCACAGAAAGGAAATTAACACAGAAGGAACAATATCTCCACCTCAACTGTCCGACGCTCTTGAAGAGCCTGCTCTTGAAGAGCCTGGTAAAGGATCAAATAGACTGCTGTGTCCTCCTTTGTATGGTCAATGTTTCAAGGGTTTGACCAATCAAGGGGTACACAATCCAAGGATCTAGCAGATCTGGCAAGAGTATTTTGGCACTTCTGCCTAGACAGGAATATAACCCTGCAAGGAGAGTATCCTCCAGGTCAGCACTCTAGCAGGCTGGAATTCCAGTAATCGACAATACAGCAGCGATTGGAGTCTCGACCCCAACCTGTTTGCTCCCCTACAAACACTGAGGGCCCCTTAGAAGTATATATTTTCCCTTCCTGCCTCAACTGTCAGGTTCCAACCTTTTTCTGCTGACTCCAGGTTGGCTGTCACAGGTGGCTCCATGCCCTTCTGGAATTATCAGTAGACTTCCCCAGATCTGCTCATCCCATCCACTTTTCCTCATGGACCCACAGGTTCTCCCTCACAATCTGGTCCTTATGGGCCATCTCACTGTCATGGCTCGGACGATTTCAGGGCTTACTGGTCATTCCGGGGACTTTCAGCGGACGCTTTCCATGTTGTCAGGGATTCCATGTCAGGTTCCACAAAAACCAGGGCATTCTTCCTCATGCTCAAGGTGGTTTCAGTGGTGAGTGGATGGACACCTGGATCACATCTAACCTGCAGTGGAGGTAGTTTCTGATGGAGTAGTTAGGACAATTCATGTATTCGGATCAGCAATGTCAGCAGAACAGATCTTGGTGAAAAGGGAGCCTGTTGATAAGCACTTTGTGGTATGATATGATATGATAGGTTATTTATAATGCGCTTAATATTCAGAGGTTTCTAAGCGCAGACCCGGGGATCGAACCTGTGGTGCCCTGCATCGTCTTGCTTCCAAGGCGAGCACATTGCCCCTGAGCTATCTTCCCGAGACAGAGGGGTAGAAAGAGGCCTCACTTCATATGCATCAAAGAACCCTCTATGGCTGAGTATGCTGTTTTATGGGATGTCAATATGTTTCTCAATGTATTTAAGTCCTGGCCTTTCAATGATCTGCTTTCTTTTTAGCAACTATTTGCTAAATGGACTATGTTATTATGCTTACTCTCTGTCAACTGTGTATTGGATGTGAAAGCACTGAACGTTGATAATAAAGCATATTCACCTGAAGGGGTTACTTTCTTCATTAACCATATAACAAAATGTATGACTTTTTCAGTTTCTTCGCCTTCCTTTCGAGGGGATCAGAAATGTGTGTGGTACAATGTTAGAAGTGATATGAGCAGAGGACTGCTGGTATTAGACCTCCTGAGACCTCTTGGCTGTTGATCTCCTTTCATAACCCTCACCTGCCAGTTTCTTCAGCCACTTTGGCTAGGTGGGTTTGTTGGATCATGAGAGAGGGTGGTATTGACATATCCCTCTTTGAGTGGGGGTGGCTAGATTCTATTAAAGACACAGAGGTGAGTGTGATTATGTTTATTTGTTTTCTTACAGTTCCCATCTGATGCAGACACAGATTTGGGATAGCTGACTATGACATGTAGGTTCGACTGTCAGAGAAATCTCCTGAACCCAGCTATGGAAATTATGTATTATTATTATTATTATTATTATTATTATTATTATTATTATTATTATTATTATTATTATTATTATGCTATTTATTGAGTGTGGACCTAGCTTTGAGAAGTAACAGAGTGCTTTACAGAGGTATACAATACAGATACACAACAGAGCACTTTACAGAGGCATACAACAGTACAGATTCATAAATGGAGCGCTTTATAGAGGTAACAACAGAACAGATATACAGCGGGGGGTAGGAGAAAGAGGGGTCAGAGGAGGGGTACAGCTGTGCATGATTGCGAGGAGTAGAGGAGCGGATGGCATCTAGCGAGGCAGGTGGCGCAGGGGCAACGTGATTGCCTAGTTGTTGAGGAGGAGAGACTCCTTGAAGGGGTGAGTCTTGAGTTCTTTTCTCAATTGTACGAGTGTGTGGGCTGTTGTTGATGGGGAGGTCATTCCACAGTCTTCGGGCATAGCCAGAAAAGGCTTGTTTTCTGGTCCTTTCCTTTTTGCAGCAGAAGATTCTGTGCATGTGTCATTGCTTCTGGTGGTGCACTGTCCGCCAGAGATGCTGAGTTTCTCCGCGGGGTAGCTGGGTGACTTGAGGGCAACTGCCTTATAGAGGATGCAGCAAGACTTTAAGGTGATTCATGCTTGCAGAGAGAGCCAGTGAAGGTTGATGAGAGCCGGGGTGAAGTGGTATCTGCGTAGACCCTTGATGAGGCGTGCAGCTGCTTGTAGGACACTTCTCAGGGGCACAAGGGGGGACAGCATGAGGCCTTAGAGGAGGGCATTGCCCCCATCCAGGTGGGATAGGATGAGTGCTGCAATGGTGGATCTACAGCTGTCTGGAGGGAGGGCTTGTCTTTCCACAGGATGGAGAGCTGATACCAAACTGTCAGAGTTTTCTTAGCTATGTGTGTATTGAAGGAGAGGTGTTTGTCGATTGGAACCTGAGAGAATTAGTGCAGATGGTGAGCTTGGGTGTGAAGCCCACATGGTTCATGGTTGATAGCCAGGTCTTTCACCATAGGTCTTTTCTGTACTTATCTGAAGTTTTGTTACAGCTGCAGAAAAAGATTAACTAAAGCTTCAGGACCCTTATATAACCTCACATGTAATCTCGGACAATGATATAGAGGCATGACCTTGACCTCCATGTTGGGCTGGGATGTTGCTCCTATATATTGTTTTTAAAAAACATACTTGTCTTAAAATGTGAACGTTTGTTCTCATTGCTGCTGGCTCTTAGTAGTAAATACATGAATGCATAATACTTCCCTTTGTGTCTTTAATGAATCTAAATCCCCACTCACACTCGTGAGGGAATTAGTCACCATGCAGAGTGGCACAACAACATTGAGTAGATCCGGCTCTAACCCCCACCATCCCCCGGAAATCTTGTGTTATGTTGTCTTGACCTTCCCCAACTAGAGGGCCATCTGCAGGCAAGACAGGACACAGATAATAAACGGTGCCTGGGGCAGCACTGTTAACAAAGGACTGGCAATTACTAATGCAAAGCATTTTATTGTTAGCACCTGCATTCATATGCATACATTTTTAGGCAATTGAAATTGTGATATGAGGTTAGTACTTGCATGCCAGGGGAGTGATTGGAAGGGTAGGGGCGGCTCCTTCTCACAATAGTCCAAAAATGGGTGTTTTCAGACGTAGAGGAGAGAGTTAACTGCTTGTAACAGTGACACTGCAGTAGGATAGTCTCCTTAGAATGTGTATGTTCTTTAGTGCTTCTCCCAACATTTGGAGGGTTAATACGCCCCATCCCCATCCCTGGAAATGTAATCCTCTGTGCTCCCCTGATCATGACACTCTTATCTGGAAATAACATTCTGAAAACAAGGTAGTCGATTTGGGTGTTTTGAATTTTGAGCACGTAAGATGGGCCACAGTTGTAGTGAAATCCATCATGGTTTCATGCTGCTCAGGACTTAGAGGAGACAAAATGTGCACGTCAAACTTGAGATAACATAATTTCCCTCTGTATTGTTGGTTATTCCGAATCTGATCCCATGCTGATATTAAGTAGTTTGAGGATAAGTGTGCCTGAACTAAGCTGTAGATGGCGCACGCAGTATCATATTGGCAGGAGGGTGGCAGCAAAGACTCACGAAAGATGCTTGTCCGATTTTTTTGAAGAAACGTTTTATATTTTAATGTACTAAACAGCAAGTGGTCTGGCTTTTGCCGCGTGCAGGTGTTAGAGAGCGAGACAGCGCTTCTGTAACGTGTGTGTGTACTGCATTCGAGTTGGGTACCCCACAATAATTACACTCAAAAGCAAAACAAAGCCCAAAAGGAAGAGGAAGGAATTCCCCTACAGTCCTCGGAAGGGCACGCGCAAGGTTCGATTGAGAAATGCCATTAAGCATATGTATGTAAGCGAGTTTGCTTTTAGAGGAATCACGTTGCATACGGATTGCAGACATTTGCATGCCATCCACTCGCAGGGACTCGGGCTCTGCATGCCTGCCTCCAGGACCGCAGGCGACAGTCCCCGGCAGTTGAGGATGCTCAAATACGAATATTAATAAAGGGAATTATTTTCCAAGATTAACGATTTGTGCGATAGTTATTACTTTTATTCGGTTTCCACAATTCATTCATCATCAGCAATAAACAAACAAACAAATAAATAAATAAATAAATAAATAAATAAATAAATAAAGCAATGTTTACCCGAAATAAAAGAGACACACATCAGGAGCCAATGGAGCGCTCTTCTGGCCTCGGTGGTCTGTGCCATCCTTCGGAGACCTTTTACAGCTCTGACTGCGCCGTTCGGTATGGTCTGCAATGATTTTACCAATCATCGGACCATTATAGAAGTCAGTTGTGGTGTTGATCAAAGCACCAGCAAGATGGGCCAAATTGGTGGAAGAACGAATAAGGCCTCATCTGCTTTAGTAACTTGGTCGTGTATGCTGCACAGGTAGATCTGAGGTGTGTGATATATTTATTCATGGATAAATTAGAATCCAGAACAAATTCACAAGGTCTTAACAGATGATGCCACTGGAATATTACACCCAGCGATAACAAAGTGGTTGTACCTTTCCTCAAGTTTCCTCAATCTCTGAGCAGAGCATATCAGTTGTGCTGTCCTTTAAGGTCAAGCAGTTGACAGCCTTGCAGGTTTATACTAGTGAGTGGGCATGATTGATTGCCCGGGAGTCAATATTCATAATCACCAGTTAATTAAAAAATCAGCTGAGTGTCAGCTGCGTAGTTGCCATATTTTACCCCTGACTCATGCAAGAGGTCAAACAGTGGTCGAATATATAGGTTGAAAAGCACAGGGGACATACACGATGCCTGCCTGCGGAACCCCACATGGCACAGAGACTGGTGATGCCTTAAAGTCTTATGCTGACAACCTGGAGGTTTTAGGCCAGAGAAAGGAGCAAATCCATGCTGTAGCCGGCTCTGAGCAGTTGGCTAGCTCAAAAAGTCTTTTTTAGCAGTAGTGGGTGGTCAATGAGAAAGCTGCGGACAGATCGAGTAACATGAATAACGCAGTGTGACCCCCTTCTAGAATTTCAGTGGGACTTGCCCTGAGATGAACCAGTGCAGTCTCAGTCCCATGAGATTTCCTAAAGCCAGATTGCTGCACTGCAAGGGGGTCATGGGTTTCCAGGTGCTCCTGGAGCTGCAGGCGAGCTGTCCTATCCATTATTTTTAGGAAAAAATAGACATTGATTATAGGACAGTAATTGCCCGCAACAGCAGGGTCAAGTGTCACCTTCTTAAGTAAGGCAATCGCCCATACTTCTTTGAGGCTCACGGACACGCTTGAGGTTGCAAAAGATGAGTTTACTATACATGTTATCAATGCGACAAGGCAACTAATAGATCCCGGAATAAAAGGCGCATGGCAAGCATCAGCTCTGCAGGTGGTAGACTTGAGGCCTAATACAATCGTGTGCAGGGGCGTTGCTAGGGGGGGGCTAAGGGGGCTATAGCCCCTGATCTTTTGGTTGTAGCCCCGGATAGAATCTCAGGAGCTACAGCCAAAAGGCTAGCTAGCCCCCAGTCCCAACAGTTCTGACATCAGCTTAGCCCCGGGTCTTTTCCAGACCTAGCAACTCCCCTGATCGTGTGAATATCTGTCTCAGAGACTTGACAAAAATCTAACTGGGGCATAGTAGTGTCTGCACTTCCTGAGACTCTGATCCTCAGAGGGTATAGCGCTCTTTCATCGACGGGTGTAATTTTAATGTTTGTTTTACGAGTTTTTTTTACTGAAAGAACTCATCGAAATATATATGGGGCTAGGAAAGTGTATATAAGGGGTAGGGGGGTCTGGAATAGTTAAAAAACAATAGGGGATGGGGGCTTTGGGGTGGGAACCCTCGATAAAAAAAATGAATCAATTTCGATGAGTTTAAAAATCCCATCGAAATTACACCCGTCGATGAAATGACATAGAACCCCGAAGAGATAGTGGTAGCGGGCTATCCTGAAAATCAGCCTGCCAGGATCTGATGTCCTGAAGATGAGAGCCGCTTTTCCTGGCTAAACCAGTCCAGCTGTCACTCAGGTAGTCTTTACTATCATTATGTTTAGTGCCCTCAACATCTTTAAGGATGGAGAATGGTTCCTTAGGTCCATACTTAGCGCTAGCAATTCTGCTATTAAAATGTCTATACACGGATCCCTACACCATGCTTGTTCACAGGATCTTTTTACTTTTCTGTGTATTATGATATCGCTGTTGAAACAGTTTTTGTTCTCAACTTCTGTTTTTACAGCTCTCATTTTTTCTGGGGCAAGGGTGTCAATTACTGTTAAGGTAATCTCCCGTAATTGAGATACTAATACCTTGGTATCCAAGGAGGGAGATCCAGTAATGGTGCAGCGAGATTAGCAAACGCTTTGGGAGTGACCTTGCTTAAGTTACGTACTCTTTGAATGTTTGAACTGGTGCCTTTTACAGTAGACTTTCTGTGACAAATGAGGTCAATAGCCATACAAGTAATCTTCAAACTGTAGGGCTGGCACCGCTGGGGGGTCTGAAAGGTGTATGGAGGGGTGAGGCTCTTATAAAAGGCAGCATGGTGACTGATTTTAACAGTAAATATAATATAAGCAGAAATGACATCTAGGGGGGCACAGCAGCAATTGGTTTACTCAAGGGGGGGATCAGAATAAAAAAGTGTGGATACCACTTATGAAGGGTAAGACATGAAAACACATTCATTAGATGCCAAGTCACCAACAATGCAGAGAAGCATTTTCCAATATATTTTCATAATGCCTTCGCCCACTGTATACAAGTGCAAAATACATTTTCGTGCTAATTGACCCATACATGTCCATGGTGGTTCACCTATATATGCCAGTGTTCCCATATAAGAACAAACTCATATTTGCTTTGACAGTAATGTCAGTAATGATACAATAACAAAACATCTTAATGCTGGTTTTGCAAATATATTCCAGTATCCCCACGTAAGAGCCTACTCCTGGTGGCTTTGCCTTAAGGCCAGAAAATAAAAAGCCACACCACAGTGAGAAAACATATTTTTGCTGGCTACACAAATGCCCTCCTTCCCCATATAAGAATACTCATCATGTTGTATTTGGCACCAATACCAGTTAAAATGCCACACCCCAGTAAGGAAACACCCCCCCCCCATGCAAGAACACTCATCATGTTGGCTATGCCCCAATGAGCGTACAACATCCCATGACACAGTATGAAAAGTTTCAGGCTGCCAGACCCATTGTAATCCTCCCGCCATGCCCCAACCCCTCCTCCAAGTAATAACACTCATCAAGTTGGTTTTGCTTTGACCAAAAATAGTAGAGCATGCCATGTCCTTGTCAAAATATGTGTATATGTGAATGGCCTCCTGGGCCCAGGCTTTATATATATATATTCAGTGAAAAAAACTTTGTTAAAGGGACGTTATGGTTAAGTTGCGCTACTAAAAACCTATGAAATTCAGTGAAAAAACTTTGTTAAAGGGACGTTATGGTTCCAAGTAAAACCGAAAAACCCTTGAAATTCGCCAGTTATGGTAAGCTAAGCAACCATAACTCGCGCCACCACCGTGCACTGCTAAGACTAACACCCAGGACATCAAAGATGACATCACAAATGTCATTGATGCACGGTGGTGGCGCGAGTTATGGTTGCTTAGCTTACCATAACTGGCGAATTTCAAGGGTTTTTCGGTTTTACTTGGAACCATAACGTCCCTTTAACAAAGTTTTTTCACTGAATTTCATAGGTTTTTAGTAGCTCAACTTAACCATAACGTCCCTTTAACAAAGTTTTTTTCATTGAATTTCATAGGTTTTTAGTAGCGCAACTTAACCATAACGTCCCTTTAACAAAGTTTTTTCACTGAATGTCATAGTTTTTTAGTAGCACAACTTAACAATAATGACTTTGACTTTATATACATGTCATATGGAACTGACTAGATCTCTTCTTATGAACTTGATGTCCGCGAACTTATTTAATGTTCACGGACATGTTCGGAGAACAGTACCACTACCTAAAAACTGTGGGGGGGTGGTGGGGTATGTTTGATTGTTATATCATAATATAGGAACATTTAACAAATTCAAAAAGCAGCACACAAACACATTATATATAGTAATACATAAGAAATGTAACCCATATATGTAACACACTAACCATTCATTTAAATACAATATGTTCTGAAATGGAATATACCACAAGAAGATAAATTGGCTTCCAACATAATTACCTCACAGACACAACAGAACTGAGAACAAGACCAGACCCACTGAATACATAGGACTTATCTTACCAGAAATAGTAAGTGTACTTCATTTTACTCATATATTTATAAACTTTCTGTATTAGATTAAAAAATATATTATCTTTTTTTTTTCTCACAGAAATGTCTAGTATTCTGGAATGGCTAGAGGACAATTTCCCACATGAAGAAATGTCACAAGATAGTGAAACTAATGGTAAACACTTTATAATATAAACCATTTATTTATTATTTTTTTTATATACATTTAACATATATATTATTATTTTGTACAGAGCATACCAGAATAGAAAAAACTTCAGAAAACCCTGTTATGGATAACAGTCTTCACAATATAGAAGAAAAAATGGATGTATTGTTGGCTAATTTGAATAATTTAAAAACTTTTGTAGAAAATCATTTCAAACCAAAAACCTTGTACCATTGCCCCACATGTACTTGTCCCTCCTCACCATATCCCAGTCAATTATCCCCAAACCCTCTCCATAATCCAAAACGTTTTGATGAGATTTCCATCCCTACTTCACCTAATACCAATCATGTTGAAACCCCAAATTCTCCTGTTTTTGTTTCTGTTTCTGCCTTACCTTCTCTGTCATAAATTATTAATATATGTTAAATAAAGTTTAATTTTTATATTGTATTGTGAATAGTTTCCGTTTTTTTTAAAAAAAAACAATAAAAGTGTCCGCGGACAGTGCGAGTGTTCTGAAATATTCGTACATAAACGAAAATGGAGGTGTCCTGAAGAACACCACACCTGTTCGTACTGTTCGCTAGCAAGTTGAAACTGTTCTCAGAACACACGTGGTGTCCTGAAATGTTCGTAAAGAAACAAAAATTAAAGTGTTCTAAAGAACACTATATCTGTCCGTAATGTTCGCTATCAACTTAAAACTGTCCTAAGAACACAATTGGTGTCCTGAAATGATCGTAAATAAACAAAAATGATGTGTCCTGAACAACAGTACAACTGTTCGTAGTGTTCGCTAGCAACATGAAACTGTACTAAGAACACACGCGGTGTCCTGAATTGTTCGTAAACAAACAAAAATTAAAGTGTCCTAAAGAACACTATACCTGTCCGGTACTGTTCGCTAGCAAGTTCAAACTGTTCTAAGAACGCTATTGGTGTCCTGAAATGTTCGTACGTAAACGAAAATGGAGGTGTCCTGAAGAACACTATACCTGTTCGTAGTGTTCGCTACCCAATTGAAACTGTTCTAAGAACACAATTGGTGTCCTGAAATGTTCGTACATAAACTAAATTACACGTGTCCTGAAGAACACTATATCTGTCCTTACTGTTCGCTACCAAGTTTAAACTGTTCTAAGAACACACGCGGTGTCCTGAAATGTTTGTTTCACGTGTGACGCACTTTTAATTACTTCAGAACCCGAACAGTGTCCATAGGACATCAATGCGCGTGCGCTAACCAATCTCCGTGCACTTGGTGTCCTGCGGACAGGCGCTTCCTTCGCGGACTCGTTCGCAAACGGATCATATGACCGCGCCCAAGCTCATTGTGTGTCCTGAATGCGGACACTGTTCGTGTCCCCGAACAATTTAAAAGTACATTTTCAGTTAATCCATAATATTTTTCAATAAAATCTCACCATGGCACAAGTCTCACATAGCAATCTTGAGTTTCTATATACCTTTTGAAACTTTCCGATCCTTTTTTTGTGTTCGATCTGTCCGCGGACAGTGCGCATGTCCGCGGACCACGCACAAGCACCCCTATAAAAGACCATGCCCAAGAGCTTATTCCCATTGTGTTTCTGGCTATTCTTCAGAACACAGTGATTTTTGCTGCCACCTGCAGACTACACCATCATCGAGATGGCATCCTTGGCTGCTGAACTGCCACTTGGTGCTGCACCTGCTTCAGCACCACCCCCTCCCCCTCCACCACCACCACCTCCCCAAGGCCCTGAAGAGGGGAACGGGAGTGAGGATGCGGAGGAGGAAGAAGAGGATGATGAGAATGAGGTAGAGGAAATCCCTACTACCCGCACTAGGCGTGAGTCTTGGGTGTGGCGGTTATTTACCATTCATGGGAATGGTCCTAAGGCTCGTGCGAACCGTGTTACCTGCAATGAGTGCAAAATGATACTCAGTCGCGGGAAGCACGGTAAGTACAGCTTTGGGACCACTACTATGAAGCGACACCTGAGGTCATTTCACTCTGGGGCTATTCGCAGGGTTGTACTTTGCGAAGAACGTAGCAGGTTGATTTCCTCTACTTCATCCTCTGTTTCTGATCCTGTCATCACAAGGACCACCTCTGTGGGACAGCGTCTTTCTCAAGCCATACAGAATGCTGATGACCCTTACCTTTCGAGGGTCACAGTTGTATGTATGTACTGTGACACAGTACTCTGCAGGGGGGAGCGACTTCGGAGTGCTTTTGAGACTATCGTCTCAGAGCACGAGAAGACCTGCTCACTACCCAAATAAAACCCACTCTACATCTTCCTTTCTCAGCTCGCCCTTTCTTATCCCTGTGGTTGGTGTCCCCCCTTTACCCTCCTTTACCCTCCTCTCCTAGTGTGTCGTGTCTGAAAAACCAAAAAAAATACAAAATCACAAAATTAAAAAAAAAATAAGGCTCTTTTCAGAGCCGCCTTTCCCAGTTGAAAAATAGAAGTGAAAATAAATGAAGCAGGGCTCTTTGTATTTTTTAGAAGTCCGCGGACAGTTCGCGAACATTAAAAAAATTGGGTTGCCATTCCATCACAAACATTGTAATTTTCTCTGGAAAGAAGTGGTGGCTCTGAAAAGAGCCTTTGTGTCGTGTTTGTAAGTCAAAAATTGTAAATGTACTACAAAACATAATATTTTCATTGTGAAAAGAAGACATGCCAAAATCTCTTAGAAAGCCACAAACAGCCTTATTAACATTGCGCCTTGCTTTTTCCGTTTGTGGACCAAATGAAGAAGAACAAAGCCACATTTGTCTCTGCGCAATCCGTGAAAACATCACTTGAGAATTAGGAAACATGTCCATAACCTTCCTAAGTCCTTCTTTCATAGCAAATTGCAAAAAAATTCCAGTCACATGTCCTAAACTGTTCCCTCCACAATGAATTACAATTATGTCTGGATGTTGCTCTGTCTCCAAAATAGCACAGAGAGGTCGCAAGTCCAACCACTTCATTCCACGTACTCCATGCCAGTGTACTTCCACATGTGGGAATCCAAGATCTACAGCTACTCCACAGCTTTCTGCATGCACCTTCAACCAATGTATCCACGAATCTCCTAAAATCCAAACAATCTGTTTTCTGAAACACACAGCCATAGCTATCTTTTGTTCTCTCAGCAAAAAGAGTATCTGAGAAAATCTCTCCTGGCACAACACACCCACCAAACTTTCCTGACCAATCCCTTTCAGTGCTTATTCTCATTTGCATGACTTCTGAACCCAAAAATCCCCGGATGTAACTCCCGATGTCCGCGAACTACCGCCATGTCCGCGGACATATCGTAACATGAACAGCCCTTCTACCATTTCCACTACACTCTCTCTGCCATTCCCTCATTGGATGTACCTCAAAAATCACATGACCATGCACCAATCACATTCAATACCTCTACATCTAACTGCATCATCATAGATCAGCACTGCAAATGTACTCTGAATCTCTCTGAGTACAAGTGTCATATCATTGGCAAGCAGCATCTACCAGAAATACTGTACAAGTCTTCAAGATTTCTTCTTGCAGCTCCATGCATATCCATATGCATGAACACAAACTTCAGGTATGCATATTTTCTGTATAGTAGATGAACACATTTTCAAACAGACTTTTACCTTGTAAAATCTGTAAAATGAATTTACTGTACTTTTTTCAATTTCCTAAAATTAACTATCACTTATAAACCTTTATACTTTTTACTTTCTTTATACACACACACTCAAATCATGTTAAACTAACATTTTTTAAATGAAATATATAGACTACATATATTCAAAGAAAATTGCATGCAAACACAATCTATGTTTAAACCTTTATAAAACTACTTATACAATTTCATATTTTTTGTTTTTATTTATTTATTTACTTAATTACTTTAAATTAGACATGACATTGAGGCGCTATTACCTAGAACAGTTTACTTACAGAAATAGTGGTATTCACTAATATATTATAAATTTCACAAGACATAGTAAAGATATATTTTTTTTTTGCTACAGTTAGTCATTCAATACAATTTGTTCATTAAGAACATATCATATGTACTGAACTGATGCAATGTATCTTATATAAATAAATTAGTTTAATGGTTTTACAGAAGGCACTGAGGATTTCAATTAAAAAAATCAATATCTAAATTAAAAACAGTGCTATATACAAACAAAGTTACTAATTTGAAGCTTTTACAATTGCAGTGAAGACCAGTTTCCTGAAAAGAAGCAGCCGAATTCGAAGAAGAAAGAAAAACTAAGAAGTTACCTGTTAATTTAAAAAAAAGTAAGTAAAATATCACCATAATATTTGTATTATTAATCAAATATACTATAACATTAATACGAGCTATTTCGGTTTCTAAAAATAGAGATTTTGTACCATTTTGTCAAAAAAAGTCCATGTCTTAAACAGCGATTTACAGCCAGAATGGCCCACAAATTTCTATTTTTGGACACACAAATTACCCAACTGAACCACTACAATTTTCATATTATAGAACAAACAACTGTTCTAATTGTATACATTAGATTTACTATTTGTACTTTTCCACACCACTAGCTTACTTTTTTTTTGTCATCTGAACCCCAGTTTAGTAACACATAAATTCAAGAATACCTATCCCTACTAGTTTTAGTTCCCAATGCACAATCGCACATCATTACATACATCTTTATCATCTTACTCAAACACTCATGCACACAGCACACATACATTCCAGAACACCCCAACCCATATCTTCTTTATTTTTTTCAACAGACCCTAAAGAATGCCTACCAAAAGTCAAGTCCGTAGAAAGCAACGCAAAAGTAGAGCAAATGAAAATAAAGGTGTCCAACATAAGCATCCATCTCTAGCAGAATTTGTAAAAAAAAGTTGAAACAAAACACCTAATACAATCATTTAGTGAAACACAAGAAGTTTCAAGTACAACAAGTTCGCTTCCTCTATCAAAATGTAAAACAAACCAAAAAACAATTAACAGAAAATCAGCTATCAGTACAGATAAAACTACTTCTTCAAATTTTAATATAGTGCAAAGTAAGCATACCAAGAAAAGTATTTTAGCCAAAATATACCGTCACAAAGTCCTTCAAAATCTTATAAAAACAGGAGAGAAATCAGGTTCAAAACTTAAAACCTATCGTAGGAAATTAATCTTAGAAGCATTGATGGACAGTGCAATTCTTCTCAAAAGAAATGTATTTATTTTACTGTTAAACAAAATGAAACCACTAACAAAACTAATAACTAAATTACAAAAAAGACTTCTCAATAAGCGAAATATCAACAGAAAGAACTTCTTAAGTATCAGCGGAGGTGAATGGAATCACACTACAAGCACAGAACCATATTTTAATGAAGAAGCGTACAAACAAAAGCAAACTAATACAATTGCCATACATAGCAGTGGTTGAGGTTATGAAAAAGTGAATAATACCGTAATGGAACAAGAAGTACTTCTTACAAAAATATGCCCTGAAAACTTAGAATTACCCCTCCATTCAACTGAATCAGAACGTCTAGTGTACAAATGGCCATGCATGCCAATGTGTAACATTCCCAAACAATGTTTCAAATCGTTACGCCAATTCCTCAATAAATATGTAAAAAGCAAAGACAAAATCAAAATTAAATTACTGCAAAATATAGATACCTGTCCAGTGCGCAAGTACACAGGACTACAAGGACATTCATTGGCCTGCATTACAGGACCTACATGTAAAACCACTTTCCATGATATCAAAAGGATATCAACACATCATTCAACTATAAGAAATCTAGTCTATAAACTGTACTATGCTAAAAGTCCTGCTTTAGCACTAGCAAAGTTAAATAACATCCTTCTACATGGTACAGCAAAAGACCTACTTGAAGAAATTCACTATATCCAGAAAAAATATTTTGGAAGTGAAAGCCATTTACAGGATGAAATAGCTTTAAACCAATTAAGCAACAATTCTACACATGGCAACCTTTTGCTAAACACATACAAAAAAGAAATTCTAAAATTTAAAAGTACATCAGCTGAAGTACCAAACCATGTATGTGTATGTTGCCGTAGAATTTTTTATAAAAGTAACACAAAAACTGTGGACCTATCATACAAAATAGAAGACAATGAAGATTCTAAATGGTTTGAATTAGCTCTCTACCTTGTAGCAGAAAACAAATATGAAATAACTGATCCCTTAATACTTGACAAAACTTGACAACAACCAAACTCCTTCAGGTTCTATCACAAATAATTTGGAATTATACCCAGTACCAAAACCTCTACAACAACTTAATTTATATGAGAGCATCATAATTCAAACAGTACACCCATTTCAAGCAATAATACGCCTTCAACCAAAAACAGCAAAATTACCTCCCTCTGAATTGGTAAAAGACATTCGTGGAAAAGTAGTTTATTTACCATTATATCTAAAAGAAAATGTGCATACTCTAGGAGTGCAACATCCAATGCAGCAATCTTTAATTATATTAGTAAATGGAGTACCTACAAAAGACAAAAAAATATGGCAACAGCTGGTAGATTTATATAAAGTTAGACAAGCCTTCCAATATCTTAAAGAGAATAATGAATATTACAAATAAATTAATATTGAAGAAAACTTGAAAGATACAACTGAAATAATTCAAGAAACACAAGAAGCTGGTCAATTTGAGCTACTGGATCCTGCTACAATATGAAATACTTTAGACCATTATACAATTCATCCTTTGCACTGTAATGACACCGTACAAGATGTACTGGAAACTTACCAAATGCGTCAAACAAAAGGATCGCCAATCAGTATATGGGAAAAATGTATAGAAGCACGTGCTTTTCCTCGACTCTTTCCTACTGGCAAAGGAGGAAGGTATGATGATAGACCTATTCAAATATCAGCTTCAGAATACCGCTCATTACGGATGTATTCTGAAGATCCCAGATTTAGACAAAATGTGGAATACATATTCCACCTACTCTTTGAAAGTGAACTAGCAACTTTATGTTACGGAGTTGCACACATATTAAAATCAGGATCACACTTTCAAAATATGACAGCTACACAATTATTAGAGAAAATGCAACAAAAGGATGAGGTTTTACAATCAAATATTACAAATCTATTAGCAAATATGTGTGGTACTAAAGAGTACTGGTTTCGACGTCATGGAGATGTACGTTGTATGATCAGAAACCTTGGCCCACCCACTTGGTTTGTTACATTAAGTTGTGCAGAATATGCATGGGAAGATTTACATGATTTCCTACGCATATCAAATAAATACAAAACAAACAGAGATATTCGAACACCTGGAGAACTTTGTTCTTTGGATCCTGTTAATGTTTCAAGATATTTTCACCATCGCTTCATTGCTATGCTACATTTTATTTGTAATAAAACTGTTCCTCCCCTTGGAGAAGTGCAACACTTCTTTTGGAGAAAAGAATACCAAGCCAGAGGAGCACCACATATCCACATGCTTTTATGGATTAAAGATGCTCCTAAATTTGGTCAAGACAGTGATGCCACTGTTTTACAGTTTATTGAAAAATATGTCACTTGTGAAATTCCATCAGAAGCCACAAATAGTGATCTTCGTGCACAAATTTTACAATTTCAAACACACAAATGTGGAAAATATTGTCGTCGCAAATACAAAAACAAAGGCAAATACTACACCAAATGCCGATTTGGTTTCCCTAGACCAGTTACAAATACAGGTCAAGTAAACAACCTCATGTCTTCAGTTAGACATAGTGTTAAAGGTAAGTCACCTAAAAATACATATTACGTAAAAAGAAAATAAGAAGAAAAATATATCAATGATTATAATGCAATCATTGCCCACTTATGGAATGCAAACATAGATGTGCAGTACATTGCAGACAATTCTACTGCAGTTGCACGATATGTCACAGCAGAAATAACAGAGCCCCAAGACCTCTGGAATGACCTGTCATCAGATAAAACAGTATCTCAGAAATTATACAGCTTGGACATAAAAATGCTCACCCATAGAGAATGTGGATCTTATGAAGCAGCTGATCGTTTAACTGGTACTTCATTGTATGGTAAATCTGAAAATATAGTATGGCTAAGTCTTGGTCCAGCTAAATCTAGAAAAATAGTTCTAAAATCATATGAAGATATAGAAACAATAGCCAGACATGATCCCAACAGCCAAGACATTTTAAAAAACAATTTATTGGACGCATACTACCCAAACAGAAGTAATACTTTGGAAAACATGTGTCTATACTAAATAGCCCAAAACTACAGATACAAAAATAACATGAAACCTGATGAAAAAAAAGGTAAATATAGAGTGACAGACTGTGAAGGCAGCTTAGTTAAACTCACTAAACCAAATTTAATTAATCATATCAAATTGTCATCGAAGACTCCTCAACATAAAGAAGTATATTACATGTCCCTGCTACAACTCTTCAAACCATGGAGAAAAGAAGAACAATTACTAGATAACTATGACTCATATGATGATGCTTTCAAAGCAAATGAAAGCACTATAACTGATGTAAACTTTACACAGTACAAAACAATGTTGCACAATGAACAGCAACATGAAGAAGAACTCCAAGCCCAACTAGATAAGGATACTCCTGACAGTAGTCAACCTTCTGTAACAGGAAGCCAAGAACCACTGGGATAACCACTAATAACAAATGAGGCAGAATTAGCTATGATAGAAGTAGAAAACACCATGTGTCAGTATGAAGATAAGGAAGACTTAACTATACTACAATCAAAACTAAACAATGAGCAAAGTAGCATTTTTCAAGAAGTAACAAAACAAATTGCACATGGTGTAAAACATGAAAATAAAGAATGTTCCTGCCATAATTATAAACCTATACTACTGTATGTCAGTGGTGAAGCTGGTTCTGGCAAAACATTCCTAATCAAAATCATTAGTAAGTTCCTTCAACAATTGACAAACAACAAACTGTCAGCTGTTGTCACTGCCCCCACAGGTTTAGCTGCCTACAACATAGGTGGTGTTACATTACACCGGTTACTACTATTACCAGTAGAACACCAGAACAAATTAGACTATTACAAACTTTCTGCAGAAGCTGCAATGGAATTATGCAGAGTATTGAAACAAATGAAAATGCTACTAATAGATGAAGTGAGCATGGTCTCCAACCTGATGTTAGCTTTGATTCACCTCAGATTACAAGAAGTACTCAAAACAGACTATGAAGAGCTCTTTGCAGGAAAACACATTATTGTTTTTGGAGATCTGCTTCAATTAACACCAGTAAAAGGTGAACCTATTTTTAAAACATTAGGGCACAAACTCTGCCGTAAAACTGTTGGCAGCATTGGAAATGTCAACCTTTGGCAACATTTCCAATACAGAGAATTAACAGAAAACATGCGCCAATCTGCAGATCTAACTTATGCCAACATTTTAAAAAGTTTGAGAGTTGGTATACTTTCTAAAGAAGCAGAAGCAACATTGAAAACCCGGCACATTAATGCACTTTATGGCGATAATGCATGTGCTACAGATGTTATGGAACAATTAGCCCACAAAAATGTCAATTGTATGGCCTTAATGCCAACTCTTGCAAGCTGTCTCAAATTCAATGAAATAATGTTAAGTAAAGAAATGCAACCAATAATGGAAATTAGCACCACAGACAAACTAGATGTACATGGTATGACACTACCCATGTGTGACCAAGCCACAACAAGACTAAATAATTTAGAAAAATCAATCTCAAACACAGCAGGCTTAGAAAAGATGTTAAAATTATCCTTAAATTGCAGAGTAATGCTTAAACGTAACCTTGACGTGGACCAAGGACTAGTTAATGGAGCACTGGGTACAGTTGTTGGCTTTCAAACATACCCACGTGACAACAAAATTCAGTTTGTCAATATACTCTTTGACAAACTTTCAGAAGTAAAACGGATAGGACGCTCAACAGCTAGATTCCTTCTCTTCAAAGATATGTATGTACGCAGAGAACAATTTTCTCTAACTCTTGCATACGCAGTCACGATTCATAAATCACAAGGTCTTACCCTACACAAAGCAATGATAGATATTGGTAACACAGTCTTTAAAGAAGGCATGAGCTACGTAGCACTATCACGCTTACGTATACTTGACGGTCTATTTCTAATCAACTTTGATGCAAGTAAAGTAAACGCTGATATTCCTTGCATTTTAGAATATAATAGACTTCGTGCACTATACACACCCCATCTAAACACATATTCTGTTCCACAAAAACTAAAACATTGTAAAAGAAAACTAAATCAAACAGAAATGCAACAGGACGTCACTGCAAATCCTCCAAAGTGAGTAAAAGAAACTAATACTTCATCAAGTACCACAAACAAAAAAGAATCAATTAGAGAAAGTAAACCAGGTACTTCTTTAAAGAAGGAAGACAAACTCCAAAAAAAGCAGTTAGATACAGAACTACCTGGACCATTTAAATTCTCAAATATAGTTGGTGTAAGTTGCTATGCAAATGTAGCAATGAATATTCTATTTCAATTACCACCAATTGTTGACAACATTTACTTACACAGTACAGACCCATTGTGTTTGCAAATGTTAGTACTTCACAGAAATGCAGCAAACAATCCTGACAACACATATAGTGTTTTTGGAATAAGACGACAATTGGACTACTGTGCTGGAATGGTGAAATTCACTATAAACTCACAGGAAGATCCACAAGAATTTCTAATGTACTTACTACAAGTACTGGAAAACAAAAACATACCTATAAATGAAATCTTTCAAATTTCATACATGTGTAAACATACATGCACTCTCTGCAACAATGTGACACAAGAAGAAATCCCCAAAGAACGCATCATATATATATCAATACCAAATTGTGAATCCATTCCATTTCAGAAAACCATGGTAGATTATGCTCTACCTGCAATTCAGATAATCACTCCACGTTAGTAATACAAACACATAGTAAATACGTAATACTAATGCTTCTATGTTACAATGCAGATGGTATCAAAAACAACTGCAAGCTGACTGGATTCACACATGGTCAAATATCACTTGGTAAGAAAACCTTCACAACAATAGGTATAATCTACCACGCAGGAGCCACAACCAATTCAGGGCACTACACTGCATATATAAAAAAGAAATGTGAATGGTTTGAATGTAATGATAGTACCATTACTCTAAAGCAGAGATTACCAGCAAATCTTACAAACGCTTATTTGATGTTCTTAAAAACAAAATTTGATAAATAAACTGTATTTAAACCTTTAAGTAAATTTGTGTTAAAAAATATAAACTGTTAGAATGCTCCAAAAGCTATCTAACTGCTCAAAGATTCTACAATAACTAATCAGATAAATGAATACCACTAAATTAGACCAAAAAATACACAGTTAGAATACGCCAATTGGTATCTAACTGTCCCAAAATTATAAATTTGTGTTAAAATAATATAAACTGTTAGAATACTCCAAAAGCTATCTAACAGCTCAAAGATTCTACAACAACTAATCAGATAAATGAATACCACTAAATTAGGCCAAAAAATACACAGTTAGAATACGCCAATTGGTATCTAACTGTCCCAAAATTTAACAATATCCAAATAGATAAATCAAAACCACTAAAACATATTAAAAAAATAGACAGTTAGAATACGCCAATTGGTATCTAACTGCTCCGAAATGTTATAATATCAAAACAAATGAAGAATCTGTTACTGCTCCAAAAAAAATACAACAAAGCAAAGTATAAAGCATTAGCCAGAAACAACAAGTGAACACTGAAAACAAACAAACAAATAAACTGTAGCTTAACAGAAAAAGGGTTTTTTTTTAATCCAACATGGATTATTTTTTCTCCCACAGACCCCATGATTTTAGCAACAAATACAGAAACTGAGCAAATTGCACAGTACTCTGATTTGTACTCTACTAAATATGAGGGTCGAAAAAAAATAAAAGTATATTGCTTATACAATGTAATAAGTCATTACAAAATACTAATACTAACATGCTATTTTCTTTTATCACAGAAATGAAGAAGAAAAACATGGACTCCCATTACTAGACCAAACAGTAAGTATACAATAATAAGGACAACCATAGCAGCATATCACATCCATAGTATCTAATACCTTTGTTCCTTATACATTTGTTTTTCACCCAAAGTTATAAGCAAATATGAATGTGATATGCTGTGGTGGTTGTTGCCAGGGCATAGAGTCTTGGGTGCATGGCCAAATGGTGGTCAAACAGAGTCAAACATTTCAACTATGATCTATGGGAATCTTTTAATGTCCGCGAACAATGTGAGTGTTCTTAGAACACTTTGAACTTGCCAGCGAACAATACGGACACTGTTTTCAGGACACCCCCTACGACCATTTCAGAACAACGCGATAGTTCTTAGAACACTTTCAACTTAACAACGAACAATACGGACAGCGTCCTAAGGACACCCCCTAGGAACATTTCAGGACACTGGGAGTGTTCTCAAAAACGTCTTCAGAACACCCCCATTTTGTTTATTTGCGAACATTTCAGGACACCGCAGGTGTTCTTAGGACACATTCAACTTGACAGAGAACAATACAGACAGCGTCCTCAGGACACCCCCTATGAACATTCCAGGACACCGGGAGTGTTCTTAGAAGCTTCTTCAGAACACCACCATCTTGTTTATTTGCGAACATTTCAGGACACCGCGAGTGTTCTTAGGACACATTCAACTTGACAGAGAACAATACGGACAGTGTCCTCAGGACACCCCCTACGAACACTCCCCGGACACCGCAAGTGTTCTTAGAAGCGTCTTCAGAACACCACCATCTTGTTTATTTGCGAACATTTCAGGACACCGTGAGTGTTCTTAGGACGCATTCAACTTGACAGAGAACAATACGGACAGCGTCCTCAGGACACACCCTACGAACACTCCCCGGACACCGCGAGTGTTCTTAGAAGCGTCTTCAGAACACCCCCATTTTGTTTATTTGCGAACATTTCAGGACACCACAGGTGTTCTTAGAACACATTCAACTTGACAGAGAACAATACGGACAGCGTCCTCAGGACACCCCCTATGAACATTCCAGGACACCGGGAGTGTTCTTAGAAGCGTCTTCAGAACACCACCATCTTGTTTATTTGCGAACATTTCAGGACACCGCGAGTGTTCTTAGGACACATTCAACTTGACAGAGAACAATACGGACAGCGTCCTCAGGACACCCCCTACAAACACACCCCGGACACCGCGAGTGTTCTTAGAACAGTTTCACTTTGCTTGAGAACAAAACGGACACATATTGAGTCCTTAGAACACCCCCTAGTCAGTTTATTTAGAACATTTCAGAACACCTGTGATGTCCGCAAACAAATCGAACACAAAAAGAACGTCTAACACATTAAAAACACAACTTTCATCCTATCTCATACACTCCCACCCTCCCCAAACACTCCTACACACCAACACACTCTACAAAATACACATTTTGAACAAAGATTCACCGCGCTGTCCGCGGACGTCCGTGAATCCAAGATGGCGGGCACTACCGAAAAATCTGACACGCTCCACGCCGTCCAATCAGCGAACATGTTGCATGTCCGCGAACATCACGCAAGACGATTGGCCAATCAGGACACTGTCCGCGGAGCGAACAGGGTAGTGTGTCCGCGAACCGAACACAGATATCACTATTTTTTTTTTACCTACTTTTTGGTCATTTTAAAAAAAACTACTGGATGGATTTTCACCAAATTTGCAAAAGCACGCTTTTGGGACTAAGCCGCTGCTCCTGGTCCAAATTTGGTGGAAATCCGTCCAGCGGTTTGGGCTGTAGGCGCGAGCAAAGATTTTTCCCATTCAGTCTATGGGAAAAAAAAAAGTTTTGGGACCCCCCTTATAACTTTGCCCACCCTGGATGAATCCTCACCAAACTTTGCAAAACAATTCAGAGTGACCCAAATACTTTGTTTGCAAGGTTTGGTGAGGATCCGTCCAGGGAGAGCGAAGTTATAAGCCACCCAAAAAGTGCTCTTCCTATGGAAACAGCAACTTAACCATAACTACATGGCCACTACCGTGGCCATGTAATATATATATACATAGTCAGTAAAAACACTTTGTGAAAGGGATGTTATGGTTAAGTTGCGCTACTAAAAACCTATACAATTCAGTAAAAAAAACTCTGTTAAAGGGTATGGTTCCAAGTAAAACCGAAAAACCCTTGAAATTCACCAGTTATGGTAAGCTAAGCAACCATAACTCGTGCCACCACCGTGCACTTAACCATAGCGTCCCTTTAACAAAGTTTTTTTACTGAATTTCATAGGTTTTTAGTAGCACAACTTAACCATAACATCCCTTTAACAAGGTTTTTTTTACTGAATATACATTTACATAGTGTACATTTGATAGATGTGTACTAGGGTTCCCTTACTTTGTATACAATTAACTTAGAACATACCGAACACCCCACTAATGATTTCGATGTCCGCGGAGGGTCCGCGGAGGGTCACGGACGACATCAACACTACCTAAACATGCAGGGGGGTATCTGAAATTGTTCTATCATACTATATAAACAGTACGCAAGTTGAAAAAGCAGCACATATACACATTATATATATTAATAAATAGGCAGTGGAACCTACATATTTAACATATCAACCAGCCATTGAAATACGATATGTAATAAAAATGGATTATACCATAACAAAAAAGATATACCTCCAACATAATTACCTCACAGAAACTGCAGAGCTAGAAGCAACAGTAGACCTACACAACACAACGAATACAACTTACCAGAAACTAGTAAGAAACTTCATTTTTTGTATATAATACTCTACTTTTTGGGTGAGGTACAGTATAACTAATATATTTTAGTTTTTCACACAGAAATGTGCAGTAGTTTGGAGTTGCTGGAAGAACATTTTCCACATGAGGAAATTTCTGAAGACAGTGATAATAATGGTAGACACTTGTCTGTACAAGGAAATTAATACTCATTACCTAATGTGTACGTAACATATATATGTTTATTTTTTACAGACTATACAAAGATTGAAAATGTTACTCCAAAAGACACAATGGAAAATACTCTCGAACGCATTGAACATAAAGTAGACATGCTGAAGGAAAATGTCAATAGTTTGAAACAGTTAGTAGAGGACCATATCAAAGAAAAAACTAAGTACCATTGCCCCACCTGTACCTATGCCCCCTCTTTATGTCCCAGTGAACTATCCCCAAACCGTGAACAACAAAATAAACATTTTGATGAGATTTCCATCCCTTCATCCCCTCCCATCCATCCTCTTCAAACCCCTAATTCCCCTGTTTTGTATCAATTTCTGCTTCCCCCTCTCTTTCATAATTTGTGTATATGTATATAAATAAAAAAATGTTATGTTTCTAGAAATGAAATTTTTTGTACTTTTTTTTTTAAAAAAGCAGTTAAAATGTCATCGGACAGCACGCCTGTCCGGCCTGTCCGTAATTAACAAAATGTGGATGTCCTAAGGACACTACACCACTCCGTACCATTCGCAACCAAGATGTAACTGTTCTTAGAACACAACAGCTGTCCGGGGTGTCCGTAAATCAACAATATGGAGGTGTCCTAAGGACATTAAACCTGTCTGTACCATTCGCAACCAAGATGGGACTGTCCGTAGAACAGGCAAGTGACCGGTATGTCCGTAGTCCAACAAAATGGAGGTGTCCTAAGGACACTATACCTGGCCGTACAGTCTGCAGAACATCTACACACATGCGCACCATACCCATAAGTCTTGCGAACATCGCGCCTGTCCGTAACTGTCCGTCTCACTTGTGTCGCACTTTTCATTCGTTTCAGGATCCGAACACTGTTCGTAGAACACCCAAGCGCATGCGCACGACCGCTCCTGCGCATTTGCTGTCCTGCGGACACCCGTTCCCTTCGCGGATGTGTTCCCGACATCATCAAGTGACCACATCCATGCTGAGCATGTGTAACATTTTAAAAGAACTTATTCAGACAATCAAAATTATTTTACAGTAAATAATCACCATTTCACATGTCTCAGACAATGGCCCTGGCTTTCCACATATTTTTTCTAACTTTTTGAACGCTTTTGAGTGTTCGATATGTTCTCGAGGCACACCCCTCCACCCCTATAAAAAGCCACACCCAAGAGCTGATCTTCATTGTACTTCTGGCTATTGCAGATTGACTTTTGCTGCCTTTAGTGCTCTAGCTGGGATTACCTCATCAACCCTAATGGCATCCATGGCTGCTATTGCTACATCAGCCTCAGCACCACCCCCAAACCCTCCACCACCACCACCTCCCCAAGGGCCTGCAGAGGGGAACATGCGTAAGGATGTAGAGAACGAGGATGAAGAGGATGAAGAGAATGAGGTGGAAGAACGCCCTACTACCAGCACTCGCCGGGAGTCTTGGGTGTGGTGGTTGTTTACAGTTTATGGTAACATACCAAAAGCACGTGCGGTCAAGGTCACCTGTAACCAGTGCAAAGTAGTGCTGAGTCGTGGGAGAAGTGGTGCATACAGCTTTGGTACGACATCCATGAAGCGACACCTAACTTCGTTCCAGGGTGCGGACATTCGCAAAGTTGTACTTTGTGATGAACGTAGTAGGTTGAGTTCCTCCACAGCATCCTCCGTTTCTGCTCCTCTCACCACAAGAGACACTCCTGTGGGAGAGCGCATCCCTCCAGCTGCTTCACAGGCCATTTGCGATGCTGTTGACCCTTACCTATCGAGGGTCACAATATTGTGTATGTACTGTGACGCAGTACTCTGCAGGGGAGAGAGTCGTCGAAGTGCTTTCGAGACTACGGTCATGGACCACCAGAAGACGTGCAACCTAGCTAAATAAGGCCCTCCCTACATCTTCCTCTCTCCACCTGCCCTTTCTTATCCCCATGGTTGGTGTCCCTTCCTCACCCTCCTTTCCCCTCCTCTCCTAGTGTGTTGTGTGTAAAAAAGCCAAAAAAATATAAAACAACAAAAATCCCCCCCAAAAAAAGGCTCTTTTCAGAGCCGCCTTTCTCAGTTTAAAAATAGAACTATCAAATAAACAGTGCAGGTCTTTGCACATTTTTTAAAAGTCCACGGACAGTCTTAGGACAGATAAAATTTTGGGGTGCTGCCCTAGCAAAACCAATGCACTTTTCTCTGGGAGTAAGTGGTGGCTCTGAAAAGAGCCTTTTGGTGGTGTTTTGTTTGTTTGAAGATTAATTGCGTAGCAAAATAATGCAAAATAGATGACTATAATTCCAAAAAAGGGTGCAATGCATTTTGTACATTTCTAAGAAAAATCTGATTGCCAGCATATGTAAAATGGACTCCATCTCTGCGAAAAATGAATGTGCTGCGAAACATAATATTTTCATTGTGAAAAGAGGACACACCAACATCTCTTAGAAAGGCACAAACAGCCTTATTGACATTGCGCCTCGCTTTCTCCATTTATGGACCAAATGAAGAAGAACGCAGCCACATTTGTCTTTGCGCAATACGAGAAAAAATTACTTGGGAATTTGGAAACATGTTCATGACCTTCTCAAGTCCTTCTTTCATTGCAAATTGCAAAGAAATTCCAGACACATGTACTAAACTGTTCCCTCCACAATGAATTATAATGATGTCAGGATGACGCTCTGTCTGTAAAGTAGCACAGAGCGGTACCAAGTCCAGCCACTTCATTCCACGCACTCCATGCCAGTACACTTCCACATGAGGGAATCCAAGATCTGCAGATACACCACAACGTTCTGCATGCACCTCCAACCAATATATCCATGAGCCTCCCAAAATCCAGATAATCTATTTTCAAAAACATACACCCATAGCTATCTGTTCTTCTCTCAGGAAAAAAGACGTCCTCACTAAATCTCTCCTTACAAAACACCCCCACTAAACTGTACTGACCAATCCCTAGCTCCGCTCATTCTCATTTGCATGCCTCTCCACCCCAGAATGCCCGTATGTAATACGCGCTGTCCGCAGACTACCGCCATGTCCACGGACATGTAGAAGATCTGAGCGTGCTGAATGTACATTTAAATAGTGTTCCCCATTTCCCCTTTAAGGTGGGCTCTGAAAAGAGCCATTTTCTTTTGCAGATGCCTGACAGACACCTGTTATTTTGTATTTTTTGGGGTTTTTTACTTCTTATTTTACAGCTAAACTCTTCACATACCCTGTTCCAAAGCAACCCTTACATTCCAAAAGAACATGGCATTTCCCAAAAAAAGATAAAGAAACACCCTGCTTCAAAATAAGCAGCATTACTCGAAACAATATTCTCGTTGTTACAGAAAAACATACCAGCGCTTAGCATGAAAGCATGCATGCCTCGATTGATTGCATACCTAGCAATGTTTTGCTGAGGACAAAACACAGAACTGTTGTCCCATATTGCTCTATGTAGTAATCCAGAAAAAATTATTTTCGCATTTGGAAGAATGTTGATTACTGCTTGAACCAACTGTTCCAAATCTGCCAACAAAGTAGGGGAGCTCACGTAGCCCAAATGGAAAGCACCATAGTGCAACACTACCACATGGCGACTGGTCATCCTACGCATATCTCTACAAACTTGGAGAATTGCCTCTGCATTGCAGTCAGTCACAGCGCTCCACACCACCATCACTCCTCTAACATCGAAATTGTTTGCCACATACCTGCATTGAGAATACTGCTTTAAACCATGGACAAACATATCTCCGAGCACCAACACCCTGACTTTCTGCACCTCTGCCATCTTCACTAAACACACTCTCTTTCTACACAGATCAACAACGTCAGCATCTGATTGGCTTATCCCTACAGTCCCCTTTCCATGCTGGATTTGCTGGAAAACCCCATATGTGGCACCCCCTACCCACGGACAGCCGCGGTGTCTGCGCGGCACGTAACTCTTAGCCAGCCCTTATACCCTTTCCACATCACTCTTGTTTCCATTCCCTCATTGGATACAGCTAAGCAGTCATACAACCATCCACCAATCACATCCAAGACCTCTACATCTTACTCCATCATCAGAGTTCCGCACTTCAAATGTACTATTGATCACTCTGAATATAAGTCTCATATCATTGCAAAGTACCTACTACAAAAACTACTGTACAAGTCCCGAAGACTACTTACAGCTCCATGCATATCCACATGCATGATTACAAAGTAAAGGTATGCAAATTATATTCAGAGTACATTTACAACTCTTATGATTCCATATAAACAAAGTAATGCCACTAAATCTGCATAGCCAATACATACATGTCAACGCTCCCAATTTAAGCCAGAGACTCCCAATTTTTTATGTAAAAATTGCACTATTTTTTACTGACTCCCGCATAACCTATACATATATCCCAATGCTCCCGATTTACGTGCGGGAAAAGTTTTTACTGTCTCCCGCCTAAATTAATGCTAATCCCAATGCAATCGAATGAGAAAAATAAATGTTCCCGATTGCTGTGGTGAAATCTCCCTCTCAGGTGCTCCTGATTGTTCGCATGTCTAGTTATAATATGAAACTATTCAAATTGTTCCCATCTACTATAATGAACTATCACTTCCAAACCTCTCTGCTATCTACAACACAGCTGTAAAAAAACAAGTGGATTTCATGAACTTAAAATTCTACTCATTTGCGAAGCATGTTGAACTAACATACTGTAAATAACATATAAAGGCTGCACATAGTGAAATGAAATGCATGCATACACTATGTTCAGATATCAAACAAGAAAACTACCACAAAAACATAAAAATCAACATGTACATTAACATCAGTGCTATAAACACACAAAATTACTAACGTCTTCCTTTTACATTTGCAGTGAAGACCACTCTCCTGAAAATCAGCAGCATCTAAACTACAAACAACATATCCGAAGTTACCTGCTCATTCCACAAACAAAAAGTACAATACTACCTTTATATTCTTACTGTTCCTCAAAGACATTTTGTGGTTCATTCAAGTAATTTGCGCACCAAAAAAAACATCGATTTCTGAACCATTCTGCCCACAAATCCCCATTTATGAAACAGAGATTAGCAGGCAGAATGGCACACAAATCCCTGTTGTTTGTAACACAAATAACATACTCAACCCTTAGAATGTTAGTACTACAAAACAAAGAACTGTTTTAATTTGAAACCATTATGTTTACTATTAATGCTTCTCCTCACGACTAGCTCACTTTCTACTCTCATCTGAACCGCAGTGCAGTAACATACAAACAGAAGAATAGCCTTCCCAACTCATTTTAACTGCCCAATGCACATTCACACACCACCACATACATCTTCCCCATCAAATTCATACATGCATGCATCCAGCACACATACATTGCAAAACAGACCAACCCATACCTTCTTTTTTTTCAACAGACCCCGAAGAATGCCTATCAAAAAGCAAGTCCGTAGAAAGCAACGCAGAAATAGAGCAAATGAAAATAAAAGTGTCCAAAATAAGCATCCATCTCTAGCAGAGTTTGTACAAAACGTTCAAACAAAACACCTAATGCAGTCATTTAGCGAAACAAAAGAAGCTTCTAGTACAGTATTTTAGCTAAAATGTTCTGCTACAGAGTCCTTCAAAATCTTATAAAAACAGGAGTGAAATCATGCACGACCCTTAAAACCTACAGTAGAAAATGAATCCTAGAAGCTCTCGTAGACAGTGCAATTCATCTCAAAAGGAAGTTATTTATTTTAGTTTTACAAGATGAAAACACTAACAAAACTAAGTAATAAACTACAAACAAAACTTCTCAATAAATGCAATGTCAACAAAAATATCTTCTTAAATATCTGTGAAGGTGAATGGAGTCACACCACGACCACAGAACCATATTTTAATGAAGAAGCATACAAACAAAACCAAACAAAAACAATTGCCATCCATAACAGTGGCCGAGTTTATGAAAAAAATTATAATACCATCATGGAACAAGAAACACTGCTTACAAAAATATCCCCAGAAAACTCAGAATTACCTCTCCATTCGACTGAATCAGAATGTCCAGTATACAAATGGCCGTGCACGTCAATGTGTAACATTCCCAACAAATCTTTGAAATCTTTACGCCAGTTCCTCAATCAGTATGTGAAAGGTAAAGACAAAATCAAAATGAAAGTGCTGCAAAATATGGATACCTGTCCAATGTGCAAATACACAGGACTACAAGGACATTCATTAGCCTGCATTTCAGGACCTATTTGCAAAAGCACCTTCCATGATATTAAAATTATATCAACACATCATTCAACTGTAAGAAATCTAGTCTATAAACTGTACTATGCTTAAAGTACTGATTTAGAACTAACTAATTTAAATAAAACTCTTCTACATGGTACACCCAAAGACCTACAAGAGGAAATCGACCGTATCCAGAGAAAATATTTTGAAAGTGAAAGCCACTTACAAAATGCAATAGCTTTAGAACAGACAAGCAACAATTCTGCACATGGCAACCTTCGACTACACACATACAAAAAAGAAATACTAAAATTGAAAAGTACATCCACTGAAGTACCAATCCATGTGTGTGTGTGTTGCCAGAGGACTTTTTACAAAAGTAACACAAAAACTATAGACGTGACATACAAAATAGAAGACAATGAAGATTCCAAATGGTTTGAATTAGCTCTCTACCTTTTAGCACAGAACAAATACGAAATAAGTGACCCCTTAATAATTTGCAGTTACTGCACTACAAAACATGACAACAACCAAACTCCTTCACGTGCTATCACAAATAACTTGGAATTATTTCCACTACCAAAACCCCTGCAACAACTCAATTGGTATGAGAGCATCATAATTCAAACAGTGAACCCATTTCAAGCAATAATAGGCCTTCAACCAAAAACAGCAAAATTACCTCCCTCTGAATTGGTGAAAGGCATTCATGGCAAAGTAGTTTATTTACCATTAGATCTGACAGAAAATGTGCACACTCTAAGAGTGCAACGTCCAATAGGCAATCTTTAATTGTCTTGGTAAATGGTGTACCAACAAAAGACAAACAAATTTGGCAACAACTCCTGGATTAACATAAAGTTAGACAAGCCTTGCAATATCTAAAAAAGAATAATGAATACTACAAAGAAATAAATATTTAAGAAAATTTAAGGGAAACAACTGAAATAATTCAAGACTCACCAGAAACTGGTCAATTTGAACTTCTGGATCCTGCTGCAGTATCCAATATTTTAGACAATTATACAATTCATCCATTGCATGACAGCATAGATGATGCACTAGATACGTACCAAATGCGACAAACCAAAGGTTCACCAATGAGCATATGGGAAAAAAGTATAGAAGCACGTGCTTTTCCTGTACTATTTTCTACTGAAGGAAGGTACGATGATAGACCCACTCAGATAACAGCATCAAATTACTGCTCATTATGAATGTATTCTGAAGATCTCAGATTTAGACAAAATGTGGAATACATATTCCACCTACTCTTTGAAAGTGAACTAGCAACTCTATGCTACAGAGTTGCACACATATTAAAATTGGGAACCCACTTTCAAAATATGTCAGCTACGCAATTAATACAAAAAGTGCAAGAAAAAGATAAGGTTTTACAATCAAGCATTACAAATCATCTGTTTGCAAACATGCGTGGTACAAAAGAATACTGGTTCGGATGTCACGGAGATGTACGTTGTATGATCAGAAACCTTGGACCACCCACTTGGTTTGTTACATTAAGTTGTGCAGAATATGCATGGGAAGATTTACATGATTTCATATGCATATCAAACAAAAACAAAACAAACATAGATATACTAACACCTGGAGAACTTTGCTCTCTAGATCCTGTTAATGTTTCAAGATATTTCCACCATTGTTTCATTGCTATGCTACACTTTATTTGTAATAAAACTGTTCCTCCCCTCAGAGAGGTGCAACACTTCTTGTGGAGAAAAGAATACCAAGCCAGAGGAGCACCACATAGCCACATGCTTTTATGGATTAAATATGCTCCTAAATTTGGTCAGGACAGTGATGCCACAGTTTTGCAGTTCATCCAAAAATATGTCACTTGTGAAATCCCTTCAAAAACTAGACATTGGACCTCATTCCGAGTAGGGCGGTAAGGGATACCGGGCACCGGTAAGGAGACTGGTGCCGGTAATCCCTTACTGCCCTACTATGAGGTCCCTTAGCAGGTCCCTTCTTTAATGCCTGGTCTGACCAGGTGTTAAGGACGGGACCCGTTAAGGGACTTCAGAGCTAATAACGGTACCGCAAATTGTGGTACCGTTATTAGCTACTTCCCCATTGAGCCCTATGGGGGCTCAAATGGGAAAGGGGAACAGTGTTTTCAATGGGGACTTACCGGTCCCGTAAAGGTCGGACTACTCTGGTAAGTCCCCATAGAATGAGACCGGTGCCGGTACCGTTATTGTAGGCAGTCATGGCGCAAATAGCGCCATGACTACCTCCAATCTCGGAATGAGGCCCATAGTGACCTTCATGCACAAATTGTACAATTTCAAAAACACAAATGTGGCAAATATTGTTGTTGCAAATACAAAAACAAAGGAAAATACTACACCAAATGCTGCTTTGGTTTCCCTAGACCAGTTACAGAAACAAGTGAAGTGAACAACTTCATGTCTTCAGTTAGACATAGTGTTAAAGGTAAATCACCTAAGAACACGTATTACATAAAAAGAACAGAAGAATCAAAATATATCAATGATTACAATGCAATCATTGCCCTCTTATGGAATGCAAACATAGATGTGCAGTACTTTGCAGACAATTCCACTGCAGTTGCACGATATGTTACAACCTACTTAACAAAAGCAGAAAAAACAGAGCTTCAAGACCTCTGGAATGACCTATCTTCAGACAAAACACTATCTCAGAAATTGTACAGCTTAGACATAAAAATGCTCTCTCATAGAGAATGTGGCACCTACGAAGCTGCAGATCGTTTAACCGGTAGTGCTTTGTATGGAAAATCTGAAAATATAGTATGGCTAAGTCTTGGTCCTGCTAAATCTAGAAAAAGAGTTCTCAAATCATATGAGGGCATAGAAACAATAGCCAAAAATGATCCCAACAGCCAAGACATTTAGAAAAACAATTTACTAGACACATACTACCAGAACAGGAGTACCACTTTGGAAACCATGTGTCTATACCACATAGCTGAAACTTTGCATACAAAAATAATATAAAACCCGATGAAAACAAAGGTAGATATAGAGTGACAGATTGTGAAGACAGCTTAGTAAAACTTACCACTGGAAGCTTAATTAATCATATCAAATTGCCACTGAAAACTCCTCAACAGAAAGAACTATATTACATGTCCCTGCTACAACTTTCTTAAACCATGGAGAAAAGAAGAAAAGATACTAGATAACTATGACTGCTATGAAGACGCTTTCAAAGCAAATGAAAGCACTATCACTGATGTGAACTTTACGCTGTACAAAACCATGTTGCACAATGAACAGCAACATGAAGAACTCCAGGCCCAACTAGATAAGGACACTTCCGACAGTAGTCAACCTTCTGTAACAGGAATCCAAGAACCACTGGGACAGCCACTAATAGCAAATGAGGCAGAATTAGCTATGACAGAAGTAGATAACACCATGTGTCACTATGAAGAAGGTACAGAAGACTTAACTGTACTACAATCAAAACTTAATAAAGACCAGTGCACCATTTTTGAAAAAGTTACAAAAGAAATTGCACATGGTGTACAACACGAAAATAAAGAATGTACCTGCCAAAATTACAAACCTATACTGCTATACGTCAGTGGTGAAACTGGTTCAGGTAAAACATTCTTAATCAAAATCATCAGCAAGTTCCTTCAACAATTGACAAACAACAAACTGTCAGCTGTTATAACTGCCCCCACAGGTTTAGCTGCCTACAACATAGGCAATGTCATTTTACACCGAATACTACTCCTTCAAGTAGAACACCAAAACAAATTAGACTATTACAAACTTTCTACAGAAGCTGCAATGGAACTACACAGAGTGTTAAAACAAATGAAAATGCTACTAATAGATGACATGAGCATGGTCTCCAACCTAATGTTGGCTTTGATTCACCTTAGATTACAAGAAGTACTTAAAACAAACTACGAAGAACTCTTTGGAGGAAAACACATTATTGTTTTCGGAGATCTTCTTCAATTGACACCAGTGAAAGGTGAACCTATTTTTAAAACCTTAGGACACAAACTCTGCCGTAAAACTGTTGGCAGCATAGGAAATGTCAACCTTTGGCAACATTTCCAATACAGAGAATTAACATAAAACATGTGCCAATCTGCAGACCTCACCTATACCAACATTTTCAAAAGTATTAGAGTCATGATATGATCTGATATGATCGTTTATTTATATAGCGCCTATACACAATGTGTTTCAAAGCACTTCAAGGCAAGGGAGGGAACAAGGGAAAATACAACCACATTCTTACAGGCCATGAACAGTAAGGATGTGAAATTAACTATCGTACTCGTCCTGATGACATTTCAGATAGTATAAGAGCTAAGATATAGATAAGGAAGGGTCGGGGAGAGTGGGGAGGAAATGGAAACAGACAGGCGACTACCGTACTAGGCCTGACGACATTTCTGGTAGAGCCGGAGAAAAACAAAAGGTGAGGGAGAGGGGTGCAGAAAGGGAGGGGAGGAACGAAACAAGTGACTATCATACTAGGCCTGACGACATTTCAGATAGTGCTTGAGGGATGGTGGGGAGGAAAAAAACAGTAATGGGAGGGTGGAGGAAACAGACAAGGTTGCTATCATATTAGGTCCAGGGACAATTCTGATAGAGTAAGTGCATAGAAGAAAGTAAGGGGAGGAGATAGGAAAAGGGAGAAGGGAAAGGAGGAGAGAAAAGAGAGTAAGCAGTCAAAAAGAGTGGAGAAGCAAGAGTGGAGAGCGAATACAATTGCAGAAGTCAGTAGTAACACATAGTGCTGCAAGCCAGGATACAAGATGAAGATGGGAACAAAATGATTCAGGGTCACCATGAGTACACGATGCAAAGGAAGTCCAGGATGAGAGTTGCAAAAGAGTGACACACCGTGAATGAATGAAGTCCATACAAGTCAAATCCAGCATTGGTGTACTATCTCAAGAAGCACAAGCAATATTAAAAACCTGGCACATCCATGCACTTTATCGCGATAATTCATGTGCTACTCATGCAAGACAATAATTGAAATATGCTCCACAGACAAACTGGACGTACATGGTATGACACTACCCATGTGCCAACGAGCCACAACAAGACTAAATACCTTAGAAAATTCCATCTTCAACACAGCTGGGTTGGAAAAAATATTAAAATTATCCTTAAACTGTAGAGTGCTTAAATGTAACCTTGACGTGGAGCAAGGACTAGTTAATGGAGCACTGGGTACAGTTGTTGGCTTTCAAACATACCCACGTGACAACAACATTTAGTTTGTCAATATTCTCTTCGACAAACTTTCAGACGTAAAAAGGATATGGTGCTCAACAGCTCGATTCCTTCTCTTCAAAGACATGTATGTACGCAGAGAACAATTTTCTCTAACTCTTGCATATGCAGTCACCATTCATAAATCCCAAGGTCTTACCTTAGACAAAGCATTAATAGATATTGGTAACACAGTCTTTAAAGAAGGCATGAGCTACGTAGCACTATCATGCTTACGGACACTTGACTGTCTATTTCTAATCAACTTTGATGCAAGTAAAGTAAACGCTGATATTCCTTGCATTTTAAAATACAATAGACTACGTTCACTATACACCCCCCACCTAAAATCATATCCTGTTCCACAAAAAGGAAAACGTTGTAAAAGAAAACTAATTTAAACTGAAATGCAACAGGATCTGACTGCAAATACTCCAAAGAGAGTAAAAGAAGCTAATACTTCATCAATTACCACAACCAAAGAAGAACCTATTAGTCAAAGTAACTCAGGTATTGCTTCAAAGAAGCAACACACACTCAGAAATAATGACTCGGACACAGAACTATCTGGTCCATTCGAATTTTCAAATGTAATTAGTGTAAGTTGCTACGCAAATGTAGCAATGAATATTCTATTTCAATTGCCACCAATTGTTGACAACATTTACTTACACACTACAGACCAATTGTGTTTGCAAATGTTAGTCCTTCATAGAAACGCAACAAATAATCCTGACAACACGCATAGTGTTCACGGAATAAGACAAGAATTGGACTACTGTGCTGGAATGGTGAAATTCACTATAAACTCACAAGAAGATCCACAAGAATTTCTAATGTACTTACTACAAGTACTGGAAAGCAAAAACATGCCTATAAATTAAATATTCCAGATTTCATTCATGTGGAAACATACATGCACTCTCTGCAGCAATGTGACACAGGAACAAATCCCTAATGAGCGCTTCGTGTATGTATCCATACCTAATTGTGAATCCATTCCATTTCAGCAACTTGTACAAAATGCAAACCATGGCAGATTATGTACTACCTGCAAGTCAGATAATCGCTCCACCTTACTAATACAAACACATAGTAACTACATAATACTAATGCTTCTACGTTACAATGCAGATGGTACCAAAAACAACTGCAAGCTGACTGGATTCACACACGGTCAAGTATCACTTGGTAAGAAAACCTTCACAACAATAGGTATAATCTACCACACAGGAGCCACAACCAATGCAGGTCACTACACTGCATATATTAAAATAAAAATGTGGATGGTTCGAATGTGATGATAGTACCATTACTCTAAAGCAGAGATTACCAGCAAATCTTACAAACGCTTATTTAATCTTCTCAAAACCAAAATTTTATAACTAATCTGTACTTCAACATTAACAAAAATTCAATTAACAAACTATAAACAGTTAGAATACGCCAACAGGTATCTAACTGGCCCAAGATTCTATAACAACCAAACAGATAAATGAATACCACTAAATTGTAACAAAAATAGATAGTTAGAATACGCCAACATGTATCTAACTACTTCAGAAATCTGCAACAAGCCAACAGATAGAACATTAACCAGAAACAACAAGTGAACACTGAAAGGAAACAAACAAATAGACTGTAGCATAACAAAAAAAGTTTTTTTTTCTTTTTTTTATTGATATCGTTGAAATAAATCAACTTTTCAATATAAAACTTTACATGCGATTAATGATGGATAGAATTTAACACTCTTTTCATAAATATAAGATGAATATTACACATTTAGTAATCCTTAAAAGAGGAAAGAATTATTCAATTAATATAAAACATCAAGCAAGTTAGAAGTTGGCAAAATATAAACAAATATAAAAGAACCAGGAAATGAATAATCACACAATTCATCAACAAGTCAATTTCACTGCATAGAGAAAATTTACAATTGCAATTTGTAAAGAGACCTTTGTCGTGCAAAGTAAAGTGGACCACCTTCGTACTGAGTCTAAGTTCCCCAAGTAACTACAATGACATGAAGAATATTTCAGGCGCTCCTGGACTAAAGCTGGGCACAGCGATAAAATGTGTTCCAGGGTTTCTGTGGCCTTAGTGCCTAGGAAGTATCTGCAGAAAGTTACAACCCCCTCGCCACTCTTACGTTGAGCCAGTAGCTCGCGAGTATGCCATAAATTCGGACGCATTCTCAGAATACCTGATCGTATTTTTTTACAAGGGAATTTTAGAAGATATAGTTCTATATATCCCAACCTTTTATGCCTAAATTTTTCGGGTGTTGCAGATTTGTATTGGAGACATTTGGATCGATTCTTGATCCAATCATTACGATAAATTAGCTATTTTACTTTATCAGGTTTTGTCAATAGCATATTAAGAGATGCATCTGCTTCCACTAAGATGTGATAAATGGCAGGTAACCACTGCTTAACAAAATGATGTGTAGTGTGAAAGATGTAATTCGACAGGAGTTGCAAGACATTGTATTCCCGATTATGCAACATACATTTCCGAAGTAAGGCACAAGTTATTGTGCATTCAGGGAGGTTAAGCCTAATTTATAACGCACCCAAGCTATTGGGATACATTGTGGGAGCTGAAGAATTGTTTTCCAAAATTTCCCTTCTAACCTATCTAAAACTCCTGACTGCCAGGGTGATTGTGACTCAAGCCCATATAAAATACATCGAGTTGCCTTTTGTTTCCAATAGAGTACTGCCGGTTTCATCGTAAAAGCACCAACACGGTGCATTATGATTTTAGTCTGGGAGATGGCCGAATCAAGTTTAGACTTTATAACATCCAAATGAGCAACAACTGAGGCACTACATCAAAGATCATACCCAGATAAACATAACTCGAGACTATAGCCAATTTTATTTGGTTAATAGACCAGCGTGACGTGGATCTAGCCGTGTTATGTGGCCTATAGATGACAATTTGGGTTTTAGCAGTGTTAACCTGCAGTTCGTTAGCCACTATGTAGCTGTTGAAACCATCAAGTAGTTTTTGTAGGCCAGCCGGGGTTTTGGAAATTAACACCAGATCGTCGGCATACATAAGAGTCTGAATTTTATGGTTGTTTATTTTGGGTGAGTCAGATGATATTGCCTCGAAAACCTGACGTACATTGTGCATAAAGTAATTAAAGATTGCGGACACCAAAAGACAGCCTTGCTTGAGACCACAGGCAGTCGGAATAGCCCTAGATAATAGACCTTCTAGATTTAGTCTAACGCGCACAGATGTCTCGCAATGAAGTGATTGAATAATTTGCTGTAATGTCTGGGGGCACTTATCTCTGATGAGTTTAGCGAAAAGAATGGGACGGGAAATGGCGTCAAAGGCCGTATGAAGATCCACGAAGGCAAAATATAGTGCTTGTCTGGAGCTTTGTGCTTGAGATTTAATGGCGTTAAGACAAAGCAGATTGATGTTTCTACCTAGGCCAGCAAGAAAGCCTGTCTGAAAAGGGTCTCTTGCGTGGGCAGCTTTGGTCCATCTGTTAAAATCCTGAAGGATAAGTTTGGAAAAAAGCTTGCCTGGCAACTAAAAGGGCAATAAGTCTATAGTTGCAGGGAAGGGTATGATCACCCTTCTTGTGGATTGGTACGATGATGGAGGTTTTCCACGAATGTGGATGTTGCGAAAGCAGATCATGTTTTGGAAAAGATTGTTCAAGATTTTAGCCCACATTGGGGGATTCGATTTAAACAAAAAGTTACTAAGGCCATCAGGGCCTTTGGCTCTAGAAGAACTGATATGCTTAATATAACCCTCAAGAATAAGCGGGCAGAAATCAAGAGACCAACTCTGGGGCTATCAGGTAGTTGGGCCTGATGCACAAAGGACGGATCCGCGTATAGATTGGTGTAGTGCTCGATCCACTGGGCCTCAGATACACTAAGAACCTGTAGGGCACTCTGGCTCTTGTGGGCACATTGATTAAAAATAGCCCAGGTTTCAGCTGTGTTTTTGTTCGCTATTAGTCTGAGCATGTGCTCACTATCCTTTTGCAGGATGTGTGCTCAATGTTGACGCATCCAATTGCTGTATCCGCATTTGGCTGCTCTCAATTGCTGAATGCAATTGGCCTGATTTAATTTACTGATTACCCTTTTTTTCACGATGGAATTCAGTCTTTCTAGCTTTGACTAGAGGATTGAAAGAGTGTTTGTGGGATGTCTCTGTTTGATTACTATGTTTCGCTAGATGCCGGAATGTAATTAAAAGATTAGTATACTGTTTTGGATTATTGGAGTTATTATTCGAAATGACCAAATGAGATAAGGCTGATAAATTAGTATCCGACCCGCGAAAACGCGTCTTAGCATTATTGATCACCAGCTCAGACAAATAGTAGGACTTGGGAGGAGCTACATAATTCCAATTTATTGTGAGAACCAGCAAATTGTGATCACTATGCACCTGAGGGATAATTTGGAAAGATTTTATCTGCCCAGTTAGGTTAGTATGAGTGTACATATAATCTATTGTAGTGTGTACCGACCCTCTTTGCCAGGTTGGCTGGGATATCACCCTGTATTGCACCATTGGTCAAATGGAAATTGCGTTCCATCATAAAGGAAGACCACCGCTTAACCTTATCAATGGTGGTTTTCTCCTTAGGATGGAGACAATCTAAATTGAGGTTTCCCACAATCAGGGTGTCCGTAATGTCCGAAGAGAGAAGTACCAAATCCAGAAGACTAGTCAAGCCCACATAGAAAGCAAAATCAGTTAGCCCGAGAGGGTTACGATAAATGTTGATTAGTGCAATAGTATGCAGCGGGCATGTGATTTTTACGAGTTGAATAAAAACCGATACCGAGGCCCAAGCCTGGATAGCGAAGCCTCTGGACATATTTACTCCCACTAATAGGCCTGAAGATGGTCAGCCCTTTTGGCCAGCCATGGCAGGAAGTAAAACTATCTCATAGTTATTCCATGCAGCAGCCAGGTTTCTTGAAGTGCTATTATATCAAATACAGTCGGAAAGCCAGCAATGGAAGTTTGCAAGTGTGCGTGACCTTGGGTGTTCCAACTAGCAATAGTAATGAGGCATTCTTGCAAGATCCTTGGTGGTTATAACATATGAGACTGAACACCATAGATGTTATTTACAGGTGATTCACTCGAATTGGTGTGAGAAGCCATTTGTTTTACATCGGTTCCCACATTCATACGTGCAGGATCTTGTGCTAATAAGAAGCCCATGTTAAACAATTGCATTTTTTGATTTCCACACAGTATTTAGGACAATTCCCGACGGTATCCACAATCGCACCACCGAACAAGTGTTCTCGGAGCTAAATTCTATTTGTTCGATGTCACTTGAACAAATTCCACTAGTTCGGAAAAAATATTTAGCACACTACGTTGATTAAGCTCGTAGGAGCCAAAAATCCCTCCCCGACATTTTAAAATCAATAAATGACATTTCCGGGAGGCTAAGGCATGGGGATTGGTTGTCAATGCCAAGTCGTTTCGTGGCTGGGGATTAACAGGTTTAGGAACATCGATAGGCTGAGGTCTAGGCATTTCCATGCACTAGGCTGTAGCAGCCTGAAGCAAACTGACAGATGACATAAAATGCTGAGGAATGCCATCTATCGTTGGCAAGGAACCTGGGAGGAGCCATTGGTGCAAATTGGAATGTGGGGTGGAATAGAAGGGGTAGGCTGGGTACCAGATGCTAAATATGCATCCACCGCTTCTCGTATTTGAGTGATTGAGAGATCAGAAGCAGTTTTGATTCTTACGTTGGCAACAGGGGTCGTGTTGTGATCGCACTCAACCTGGCCCATTGAGCTTTTGTCAGGGATGATTTGCTTTCGAGCAGCTGCCAAATCTAGTTCACAGATTAGCGCATCCAAGGGAGGGTAGATTGAAGCCGCGGTGCTACTAGACACTGGCTGTGCCATGGGAGCAAAGGGCCTGGGAAGGGGCTCTAAGAGGCCCTGTCGCAACGGAGGAGCGGGCAGGTTCTCTTTTAATGATAGCACTGGGTCAATTGCCAAAGGTGCTGTAAGAGCCTGCACAGGTAGGTCAGTTTTCTCTGAGCTAGCAGTGGCTGGTAAAGCAGGGGCAAGTGTTGGCAACGGAAGTACAGGGATTACCAGAGGCACTAAACACTGGGTGGCTTGCACGGCGTCTGTTGGCACCGACACTGGTTTCAAAGTTTGAAAGAAGGTTTTCATTGTTTGTTTCGGAACCCTCAGTGTGAGGTGTTTGGGGTTCTACTTGGTTGTGAGGCGAGGCACCTTCATAGCCTTTTTTCTTTTCCTCATGACCGGCAAACAAGGTATGCTATTCCCTTCCTTGTGGAGATTTGTAAGAGTCACCGAAGCTGGAGTAGGAAGGGGCCGAGAAGCATGTGGGGAAAGCGGGAGGCTCACCCATGACTTATTCGCAGGAGCAGGGACTATGGGAGCACTCACGCGACCCTCTGGAGTGATAATGTCAGCAAATGCAGGAAGAATTGAAGTGGGCAAATGAATGGAAGGCGGGGGTCCAGGTGAGCCAATGGTAATGATTGAGACCTCATCGCCTAAAGCATTATCAGCATTCAGAGTACTCTGCAGATTCGATTTAGGGTGGCTAACCAAGGTTTTTAATAAAGACAAAATTTCATGGGCTTGCACTGATTGTTCTGTTACTTTTGCATCTAGTCCTTCAAATAATTTGAACAGACTTTGCATATTTAGCTGCATAGCAGCTAGGGTGACATCAAGCACTGGAAGGAGGGCAGGAGCCACCGCTAATACGGCTTTCAAAGTAGAGGGCAGGGGCACAGTCTGCACACTTTGCGCTCAGGGGATTGTTAGCATGAGAGGGACGGCAGTTAAAGCCACAACAGACATATCTAAGGTACAGGGAGAGAAGGAGACCGGTAAGTTTGGAGAGATGTCGTCTCCGAGAGGAACACTTTTGTGTGTCTGGAGCCTGCACTCTTCTGGGCGTGGGGTAGACAAAGGAGATGGATGGGGGGCTGGGAGAGGACTCTGTGCCTGGAGTGCCTGAAATAAGATCTATTACACCATGTGGATCTGAGAGCAAAGAGTTTTGAGACTCACAGTAGCTAGCATGGATAGAGAGATCAGGGTAAGAGCACAGTGAGGAAGTTAGGGGCCTCGCCAACTGTCGAGAACCTTTCCTTTTAATGAAAAAGCGCGGCAAAGGTGTATGCAACATAGTGTTGTTTGACAAGGGGAGCGCAGCCACATTTGCATCGAACTTTGATTGAACCTGCGCTATCGGTTCATAAAGAAAAGAGGTGCGTGCATCTGATAGAACTTCAGTATTTGTCCCAGGCAAAGCTGGCACGGTTGTGCCTTTGAAGCTAGCCAGTGTATTTACAGGAGAGAGAATGATGGTCTTGCGAGATAAGCACGAGAGGCGTGCAAATGGTATAGTCAGCCCCTTCTGGTGTAAAGTTAAAGGCATACCCGTTATTAACAAATACACCATAAGCGTGTACTGGCACAAAAGAAAGCGTGTACTTGACCTGTAAAAAAAGTTATTATTAGTAACCCAACACAGTTATTATTAGTAACCCAACACAGTACACACTGATGCAACAAAACAAGCAAGCGGGCTTCTTAACAGGCTTCTTAGCGGGCACAGAATAACACGCACTTTCCAAATCCCAAATCCAATTAGGAAAAAAAAAAAGAAAAATACGTACAATAAATGAAGAAAATAAAAGAAATATAACAAGGGGTAGCAGCCAAGCAGTACTTAAACAGTACTTGCAACAAGTGCACGCAATTGTATTTAAAACACAGTAATATGATAAAAATATGATAAAAAGATCCTACTATGAAATAAGCGGTAACACTACACGCTGCACGCTGCCCAGCGAACAGCCAACAGTCACTTAGGAATCACTTGTGAAGAGCGCGATGAAGCGCGTTCACAAGGTATTTGTAGGCACGCTGGGAAAGTAGGTGGGTGTAGGAAGTACAGGAGGTGCCAATCACTCATAAAATCCAATGGAATGTCACACGGTCACGGTCGCAGTCGCTGGAGCGAAGACCATAGGAGCCGGCAGCGCAACAGCCAACAGTCACTTAGGAATCACTTGTGAAGGTTTTTTTTAAATCCGACAAGGATTTTATTTCCCACAGACCCAATGATTTGAAAAACAGACACAGAAACTGAGCAAAATGCACAGTACACTGGTTTGTAAACCAAATATGAGGGTCCAAAAAAAAGCTGAAATGTCTATTATGCAATGTAATAAGTCTTTATAGAATACATACGCTAACATGCTCTTTTCTTTTATCACAGAAATTGAAAAAAGAATATTTCCTACAGGTACCAAACTCATGTAAAAAATATATCGAATCTCAACAAATCAAGCAGTAAGTATAATTACAAACATTTGATAGATATTCGAATCTATAGGTCTGATATGTGGCTGTGATATGGTGCGGTGGTTGTGGCCACGGCCTAGAGTCTTGGATGTATAGCCTACGGCCTACGGCCTACAGCTATGCACCCAAGACTCGAGGTCCTCGCCAAAACCACCACAGTATATCAAACCCATGGTGGCTTATAACTTCACTGCTTATAACTTCGGCCTTGGGTGCATGGCCTTCAAGACTCTAGGTCCTGGCCACAACCACCGCAGTATATGAAACTCATGGTGCCTTATAATTTCAGTACTTATAACTTTGGTCTTGGGTGCATGGCCTTTGGACATGCACCCAAGACTCTAGGCCCTGCCCACAACCACCTGATAAATATTCGATTCTATGGGTGTATCTATGGGTGTGATATGCTGTGGTGGTTGTGGCCAGGGCTTGGAGTCTTAGGTATATAGCCTACGGCCTGCGGCCATGCACCCAAGACTCTAGGCCCTGGCCACAACCACCACAGCATATCACACCCATGGTGGCTTATAACTCAGTATCACACCCATAGAATCAAACATTTTAACTGCAGCCTATACTCAATTTGGACCCAAGACTCTAGGCCCAGCCCACAACCACCTGATAGATATTCGTTCTATGGGTGCGATCTATGAGTGTGATATGCTGCGGTGGTTGTGGCCAGGGCCTAGAGTCTTGGGTGTATGGCCTACGGCCTATGGCCTGCGGCCATGCACCCAAGACTCTAGGCCCTGGCCACAACCACCACAGCATATCACACCCATGGTGGCTTATAACTCAGTATCACACCCATAGATTGAAAAGTTTGAACTGTGTCATATACTCAATTTTAAAGTCTGCTGACACCACGCGTGTCCTTAGAACAGTTTCAACTTGCCTGCCCACAGCACGGACGGGAAAACTATCCTTAGGACACCCCTCATTTTCAGTAATTACAAACATCCTGGACAGCGCGGGCATTGCTAATACATCAGTAGCACTTGCCACCTAAACAAATACAGTATTTCACCCATCTCTTCCTCCCTAAACCTCCCCAAGAACTCTTGCACACCAACACACTCCCCAAAACTGCATTTCGCCTCTGTTCACCGCCGCGCTGTCGGCGGATCCAAGATGGCGGGCGCATCGGAACAATCTGACGCACATCACGCCTCACTTCAGCCAATCGTCGGACACGACGCGTGTCCACGGACATGACGCAAGGCCATTAGCCAATCAGTGTCCTGCCCGCGGAGATAAAAGCGAAGTGTCTCCATGGAGCGGACATAGATATCAGTAATTTTTTTAGACCTACTTTTTGGTAATTTTAAAGAAAACTACTGGACGGATTTTCACCAAATGTACAAAAGCACGCTTTCGGAACCAAGCCCCTGCCGCAAATATGGTGAAAATCCGTCCAGCGGTTTTGGCTGAAGGCGTGCGCAAAGTTTTTCCCCCATTCAGTCTATGAAAAAAAGACGTTTTGGGACCCCCCTATAACTTTTCCCCCCCTGGACCAAACCTCACCAAACTTTGCAAAACAAAATTCAGAGTGGGCCATATACTTTTTTTGCAAAGTTTGGTGAGGATTCGTACGGGGAGCAGAGTTATAAGCTGCCCAAAAAGTGCTCTTCCTATGGAAACAGCAACTTAACCATAGCTACACAGCCACTACCATGGCTGTGTAATATATATATATATATATATATATTCAATGAAAAAACTTTGTTAAAAGGGACGTTATGGTTAAGTTGCGCTACTAAAAACCTATCAAATTAAGTAAAAAAACGTTGTTAAAGGGACGTTATGGTTCAAAGTAAAACCGAAAACCCCCTGAAATTCGGCAGTTATGGTCAGATTAGCAACCATAACTCGCGCCACCGTGCACTGCTAACACTAACACCCAGGACATCAAAGATGACATCACACATGTAATTGATGACATCACTGATGACATCACATGTGCATTTACTTTTCATGAAAACTCTGTAGGAGGGATTCTTATAATGTTGACCAAAAAGTGTCAAGGATCATTTGAATACATATCATGAGCTAATTAGTGCATTAAGCAATGCATTGATATAAATAGCATTCTATTATGAAGTTCTATCCAGTATACTAAGCAACTCATGCAGAAACTTAGGCAGTGTGTGCAGTATACATGATGAAGGTGCAATATTCATAATCTTGCCGTGTAGAATAATGAAATGATAACTGCTTTCTTATTAGAGTTTTGCATACTGTGAAACATGTAATAAGAAGCTAATAAAACCCACTTAATACATAATTACATTATTACAGACAAAACACAAAGAGACAGCAACACATACAAATATGAGTATATACAGGGACACAGAAGTAAGCAAACAAGCAGAAGTAGTAGCAGAAAGAGTTCATAACCTAAATGATTATCTTTATGCAGAGAAATTATTGCTCTGTTTCAAAGCTGCTACTTACTGTATGTATGTGTATCAAATGATGTCAGTGAACCCTAAGGAAAGGAGTGTGAGTACAATGCATACAAATATGAGCATATACAGGGAAGGGAAGATATAGTAATAAAAATAAAACTATGAGAAAGTGCTGATAACTCTAATGATTATCTTCATGCACAGAAAGGATTGCTCTCTTTCAAGCCTGTGTCTTCCGCTATATATATGTTTCATATGATATGACTTGACCCTAAGTCTACAAATATAGTACCTTTTCAATTTTTACTTCCTGACTGTTACTGAAGAAAACCATGTGTCTTAAATATGTCAGTAAAGGAAAAAAAGGGAGAGCCAGCCATGTGATGTCATCAGTGATGTCATCAATGACATTTGTGATGTCATCTTTGATGTCCTGGGTGTTAGTGTTAGCAGTGCACGGTGGCGCGAGATATGGTTGCTTATCTTACAATAACTGCCGAATTTCAGGGGTTTTTCAGTTTTATTTTGAACCATAACGTCCCTTTAACAAATGTTTTTTACTGAATTTGATAGGTTTTTAGTAGCGCAACTTAACCATAACGTCCCTTTTAACAAAGTTTTTTGATTGAATTTCATAGGTTTTGATTAGCGCAACTTAACCATAACGTCCCTTTAACAAAGTTTTTTTTTTGAATTTCATATGTTTTTAGTAGCACAACTTAGCCATAATATCCCTGACTTTATATACATGTAACATAGAACATACTGAACCCCTAGCTAGTGATTTTGATGTCCGCGGACTACCGCCATGTCCGCGGACATATCTAAAATCTGAGCGTGGTGAATGTAAATTTAAATAGTGTGCCCCATTTCCCCTTTGAGGTTTGCTCTGAAAAGAGCCGTTTTTTTGGGGGGTTTTTTGCAGATGCTTGATAGACACCTGTTATTTTGTATTTTTTTTCACACTTTACTCCTAAAATATTCACATAACCTTCTCCAAAGCAACCCTTACATTCCAAAACAGAATGGCATTTCCCATAAAAGATAAGGAAATGCCATCTTCTTTAAAATAAACAGCATTACTGGAATCAATATTCTCATTATTACAGAAGAACATACCAGCTCTAAGCATGAAGGCACACATGCCTCGGTTGGTTACACACCTAGCATTGTTTTGCTGAGGACACAAAACTGAACTATTGTCCCATATTGGCCTAGGTACTAATCCAGAAAAAATTGCTTTGGCATTTGGAAGGATGTTCATTACTGCTTGAACCAAGTGTTCCAAATCTGCCAACAAAGTAGGGGCACTGACATAGCCCAAATGGAAAGCACCATAGTGCAAAACTACCACATGGGGACTGTTCATCCTGCCCATATCTTCACAAACTTGTACAATTCCCCGTACATTGCAATCAGGCACAGTGCTCTACACCACCTCCATTCCTTTAACATCAACATTTTTTGCAACATGCCTGCATTGAGCATACTGTTGTAAACCATGCACAAACATATCTCCAAGCACCAACACCCTGACTTTCTCCACTTCTGCCATCTTCACTACACACAGTCTCTTTGAACACAAATCCACAACCTCAACATCTGATTGGCTGATCCCTACCGTCTTCTTTCCATGCTGGATTTGCTGGAAAACCCCGGATGTAGAACGCCCTGTCCGCAGACCGCGTAACTCTTAGACAGCCCTTCTACCATTTCAACTTCACTCTCTGTGCCATTCCCTCATTGGATACAGCTAAGCAGGCACACAATACGGAGAACGTCCTCAGAACACCCCCATTTTCTTTATGTACGAACATTTCAGGACACCGCGAGTGTTCTTAGAACACTTTCAGCTTGACAACGAACAATACAGACAACGTCTTCAGGACACCCCCTGCGAACATTGCAGGACCCCACAAGTCTTCTTAGAACACTTTCAACTTGACATCGAATCGATTCTGTTTATTTATGAACATTTCAGAACAGCCGTGTTGTCCGCAGAAAAATCAAACACAACAAAAGCGTCTAGCACATAAAAAAAACAGAACATTGAACCTATCTCATACTCCCGCACTCTCCCCAAACACTCTTACACACCAACACACTCCACTAAATACAATTTTTAATCCAAGTTTCACTGTGCTGTCCGCGGTCATCGGCGAATACAAGATGGCGGGCGCCACAAAAAATCTGACATGCTCCATGCCCCACGCCGTCCAATCAGCGAACACGTTGCATGTTCGCGGACATCGCGCAAGCCACTCGGCCAATCAGGGCACTGTCCACGGAGCGAACCGGGAAGTCCGTCCGCGTAGCGAACGGAGATATCACTCATTTTTTTACCTTACATTTTGGTCATTTTAAAAAAACTACTGGACGGATTTACACCAAATTTGCAAAAGCACGCTTTCAGGACCAAGCCCCCGCTCCTGCCGCAAATTTGGTGTAAATCCATCCAGCGGTTTGGGCTGTAGGCGTGCGCAAAGTTTTTTCCCAAAAGTTTTGGGACCCTCCTATAACTTTGCCCCCCCTGGACCAAACCTCTCCAAACTTTGCAAAAAATTCAGAGTGGGCTATATACTTTTTTTGCAAAGTTTGGTGAGGATTCGTCCAGAGGGAGCGAAGTTATAAGCCACCCAAGAAAATGCTCTTCCTATGGAAACACCAACTTAACCATAACTACATGGACACTACCGCATCCATGTAATATATATATATATATAAATATATATATATATATTTTTTTTTTTCACTAAAAAAAACTTTGTTGAGGGGACGTTATGGTTAAGTTGCCCTAACAAAAACCTGTACACTTCACTACAAAAATACTTTCCACCTCCCCTTTATGCTTCAAATTAAAACCAAAAAACCCCTGAAATTCGACAGTTATGGTAAACTAAGCCCCCAACCCTGCCACCGCCCCTGTGCACTGCTAACACTAACACCCAGACCATGAAAGATGTCATCTCAAATGTCAATGATGACATCAATGTTTCTTTTCCTTCCCTTCCATATATATATATGTGCATGTCATCAATGATATTTGTGATGTCATCTTTGATGTCCTGGGTGTTAGTCTTAGCAATGCACATAGATGGTGCGAGTTATGGTTGCTTAGCTTATTATAATGGGGGAATGTGCAGTGGTGTTTGGTTGCACTGTGAAGTATAACATTCTTTTAGTGACATTTTTTACTAAATGAACATATATATTTATGGCAGGGAAGGAAAAGAAAGGAGCTAAACAAGTGATGTCATCATTGATGTCATCATTGACATTTGAGATGACATCTTTCATGGTCTGGGTGTTAGTGTTAGCAGTGCACAGGGGCGGTGGCAGGGTTGGGGGCTTAGTTTACCATAACTGTCGAATTTCAGGGGTTTTTCGGTTTTAATTTGAAGCATAAAGGGGAGGTGGAAAGTATTTTTGCAGTGAAGTGTACAGGTTTTTGTTAGGGCAACTTAACCATAACGTCCCCTCAACAAAGTTTTTTTTACGGGTTTTTAGTAGTAGAATTTTCGTATAAGGTGTACCTAAGAAAGAAATGTTGTACTGCATGGCACAGATTTTCAGTAGTGCAACATAACCAAAGGGTTCCTTTAGGAAGGGTTGTTTGGTAAACAATATATAGCTTCCGAAGAATGCCACATGAAAATATACTGTCATACAGCACTGTGACATGTCCCAGAATCAGTACACACTTACCTGAACAAAGTATGCCTGTTGGGCAATGTGGAAATAGATTTTATACTCATGTAGGAACGTCCACCTTCAACATTTGCCTTAAAAAACGCCAACACGTACTGGTATGCAGCAACTGCGAATGCACTACACATTATATATTGGTAGGGAAAGTTGTACTTATCTGAAAAAGACATCAGCTAAATGTAGCCTTCCTCCCTAAGAAACAGCAGCCGTGGTGTAATGCAAAAGCACAAGAAACTGTGTTGCTATCTTACACATATCGGCAATAGTCTAAATTACGAATGCAGTAACGTGTGCTACTGAAAAGGACGTGTACTTGTAATCCGAGGTGACTTTGGCAGTAAGGATCACAAAAGAAAATCCTCTTTCAAGATGGACATCATAGAAAGGGAAGGCGATTATTGTATACATAGCCCCTCTTCCCTTTCCATTGTAGGTTGCAAAAAGCACAAGGACGTGGCATGATGCAGAACCTGTAAATAAACATTCAGCGACGTACAAGCTAATAAATTACATTTGCAAATAAAACAGAGGAATGGTAAAGAACACGTGACCATTTTACAGGTTACAAACTAGATTTATTTAATAACAAACTTGCAGAGACCATCGGAATAATCGCATAATCAATGCAATGATTACAATGCTGGTTAGGGAGGAATTGCAAATGTTGAAGATAAGGAGGCTGTTTTTTTTTATGCGCAAACAAACATTTTGGGGTCTTCGTTGAAGCAGTCGCTTTGTTTCCACAGTTATTTCCCAAAGGTCGTCATGACGTTGAGCCTACACCACCATAAATGATGGCATGTTGCTCCGAATAACGAGTTCAGCGAACGGACAAAGCGGGCTTACAGTGTCATTCCACATTACTGTTATGGACAGGCAACCGCTCACCAGCAGTTGTATTTGCCGTCCGAAGAAGCCTTCACTCGGGATTTGAAAACCATGGCACGCACAGTACGGCAAAATATACCTAGTCGGGAAAAGTTACAAAAAATAAGTGTCAGTAACCAACATTTTTTATAAGATCAAATAGAAAATGTGCAAAGTGGTACACAAAAATATGTGTTCAAAGTTGCCATTTTAGTAATATGTTACTAATGTCCAAATGTACCTATAGGTGGAGGTTAGAAACGGCAAGATTTTGCATGCGCCATAAGAGAAAACAAAATGGCAAGTATACAGAAAGACGATAATTTAGGTATGAAACAAAAAAGAGTGGACAAATACAAAAGAATTACTCTCGTCATTTCAAAGAAGACCAAAAAAACATGCAAAGTTATACACAAAACTATGTGGACAAAGTAAGCGTTTCAAATTAGAAAGATAAATAGTAAAAAAGGTTGCGTGCAGTCATACCCTGCAAATTAGCAACGTGTGCACTCTGCAACATTACAGGAAAATTGTACAAGGGCAGAAAAATAATACGTTAATTATATTAGCACAATTAGATGGGCAGTTATGTAAAAATAAAGCACAGATTTCTGTACAGTGAGCCAAAGTAAACTTACAAAATATTTACAGCCTCCATTCTTTTTCGGCAAATCAGTCACGAATGTGTTTGCAGCGAAGAATCTTCCTTGACTGATATGCATGTCGCGTACACATTTTTTAAAACATAACCTTACCAATTGCGTTTTTTTTTACCCTTTCATTCCGTGAATAGCGTGCAAGATTCTCTTGGGCTCAAGGTAAAAAAACAATTGCCCCTTTACTTTCACTCGGATGCGCGGGCGTACTGAGCGGTCAACCAAAAAAGCAACTCGTGTGGCCTTCACTCAGAAGGCAAATACATTCTTGCTTAGAAGCAACATAATGAAATCTAATTATCAGAACCTGTACTCCCATATAGCTTCAGAAGCGCTGTTTCAAGCAAACAGTGCAGATGATCGCCTTAGTTCTCAAAACTGTAGAGGCCAATCTGAGGGAAATATTAGTGCAAAACACATTTTAATCCACACGCTGTAATTGGTCATGGTGCAGTGAGCAGGAACTTCAATTTAAACGAATCATTTTGCAGACAAGAAAACTGCACTTTTTCACTTTGTGCTTCGACAGCTCATTGGGCCCCCTCAAAGGTCACCTTGTGAAATACTATTACTTGAGTGTGAGAAGTCTAATGCTCTCTAGTTTTGGAGCTGTTTCTGGTTGTATCCGCGCACACGAAAACATTAGTAGAAGAGAGGGGGGCCACCAAACAAAGCTATCTTATTGCACGCTATTTTGCAAACAATCTAGGAAAGAGCCACATGGTCGTGAGCATGACCTTTTACCCCATTCAGTGTAAGGGGAAAAAAGATGTTTTGAGAACCCCTCCCCCTTATAACTTTCGCCCCCCTGCACCAAACACGACCAAACTTTCCAACCAAAGTCAGAGTGGGTGATATATTTTTATTTCCAAAGTTTGGCGACGATTAGTCCAAGGGTAGGACATTTATAAGGCAGCCAAAAACAGTTTTTACTATGGAAACAGCCACTCCACCAAAGCAACACAATCACTAACGGCCCTCTCGAATGTGCTGCAGTGGTTGCCACCAGGACCTAGCGGTTAAGATATATGTCCACGTACTTTTGAATGTATAGGTGTACAATATCTTATACCTCCACCGCTAACAAGGTTGTTACTGGGTGTATGGGCTTTGGCCATGCAGCCAAGACTGTACACCCTCCCCAGAACCATCTGACATGCTAACCTATAGGACGAGTGTATGCACTGCAGTAATATGAAGTGGTGTTTCTGGGCAGGGCCTAGGGTTTTACGAGTATGATGTATGAGCTAGGTGCTGCAGCCATGAAAGCAAAACTCTATATCCTGCCCACAATCACCTCAGTGATGTACAGTAGAACGGGTGTATTGATAGGTGTGCTATGCTTCACTTATTCTGGCCAGACACTGCACTCCTACCTGTTTGTACATATATATTATTGCAATGTGTTGATGTGCACTGGCTTATAACTCCAGTGCTTATAACTTTCTTTTTGGGCGCATGGCCTTTGGCCATGCACCCAACACTGTACACTCTCCCCTCAACCATGTAAGCGATAATCAATACTACACATGTAGCCATGGTTGTGACATGCAGCGGTGGTTGTGGGCAGGGCCTGCAGTCTTGGAAGTATGGCCTTCGGCATACGGCCTACGGCCATGCATCCAAGACTCTAGGCCCTGTCCACAACCACTGCAGCATGTCACGACCATGGTGGCGTACTAAGGAATAACACACCCATAGGAAAATGTAATGTAATCGGGAAATACACTCAAAATTAATGGTCACTAACGCCACACATGTCCTGCGAACATTTTCAAGGTGCCTGTACACAGCACCGACTCAAATAGTAGACTTATTAGATCGTTCATTTTCTGCACGTACAAACATCCTGAAGAAGACGCCAATGCAGGTTATATAGGCCCTGCCCACAACCACTGCAGCATGTCACGACCATGGTGGCGTACTAAGCAATAACACACCCATAGGAAAATGTAATATAATAGGGAAATACACTCAAAATTAATGGTCACTAACGCCACATGTGTCCTGCGAACATTTTCAAGGTGCCTGTACACAGCACGGACTCAAATAGTAGCCTTATTAGATCCCTCATTTTCTCCACGTACAAACATCCTGAAGAAGGCGCCAATGCAGAACATATAATAGACAATTGCCGGCCAAACAAGTACAGTATTTCATCTGTCTCTTACTCTGTGATCCTCCCCATGCACTGTAGGAGAGCAAAACAGTTTCGAAAAGAGCATTTCGCCTCTGGTAAGTAGAGCGCTGTCTTCGGATCCAAGATGTCGGGCACATCCACACATTCTGACGTACATCACGGCTCGCTGTAGCCAATCGGCGCAGACGTCGCGTGTCCGCGGTGCTGATGCCACCCCCCTGGTCAATCGGTACCATATCCGCGGAGCGAACAGGGAAATGTGACCGCGGAGCGGACATATATATCACTAATTTATTCAGACATATTTTTTGGTCGTTTTAAAGGAAAGTAGTAGACGGATTGTCACCAAATTTACTAAAGCACGCTTTCGGGTTCAAGCCCCTGCCCCTGGCACAAATTTGGTGCAAATCCGTCCAGCGGTTTCACCTGTAGCCGTGTGCAAAGTTTTTCCCCCATTCAGTCTATGGGAAAAAAAGACGTTTTGGGACCCCTCCTATAACTTTCCCCCCCCTGGCCCAAACATCTCCAAATTCAGAGTGACCCATATACTTTTTTTGCAAAGTTTGGTGAGGATTCGTCCAGGGGGAGCGGAGTTATAAGCCACCCAAAAAGTGCTCTTTCTATAGAAACAGCAACTTAACCATAACTACACGGCCACTACCGTGGCTGTGTAATATATATATATATATACACACATATATATACACACACACACCCCTTCGCTGTCATTCACACGAGAACCCTGAACATTCACAGTACACTCTCATTCACACACGCACTCACACCCATGCACACCATTCACACTGCATTTATTAAAACATGCGCACTTACACACACTCTCTCTCACATGCATGCATCCCTACAATCATGGATACATGAAAGTCTCTTACACACGCATACATTTACAGAAACAAGGTCCTTTTCCCCTTATCTTTTTTCACCACCTCCTCACCAGGGAGAGATTCTTGTTCCTGATATGCTCAGAGGAGGCGGAGAGCTACCCATGCTACTCAACTGCAACACTGACATCCGTAAATGCCCACACAGTGGCGCTGAGTGGGCATTTACAGATTTTCGGTGGCCCATGCCTACTCAGGTCTTACCTTGCCTTTGCCTCTACTGTACTGGCTGGTAATGGCCATTAGAACACATCTGATGCATGAGCGAGCATCTCGAGGTACTAAGGAAAAACAGAAAACGGGACCTGTAGTGCGTCTCACATGACCGTGTGTGGAGAAGAAAGAGGGAGTCCTTTTTCAGTTTTCTCCATGTGCTGCCATCTTTCATCCAGAGGATCATCAAGACAGACAAAGGGATTCCAACAATAATTAGGGAGACTCTCCATCAGAAGACTATCCATTTTAGAAAGTAAAAAACAACACACGAAACGTCTAAAATGAGACCCATAAAAGAACAAAGGCGGGAAGCAAAGGTGAAGGTAGTTTTGGACCAACTTATGCAAGATGTCATCCCTCACTGGGTAACTGCTAGTCAGTACCTGAAAAGGAGGGTCATGCTCAGGGTGTGCTTTAGGCAAACAAGCTTCGCTCCCCAGGATGTCGCGCTGTGTACTCATGTTATGACATCACGCACACCAGGGCAATATCCACGGAGTACGTTGTGAGTGTCTTTAACTCGGAGTGGCGTGGAAAATTACTGCCAGTGAAATTAAATTGTTGTAACTCGCCTCCGAATTTTCCACTTTCCCACTGATTGCTTGCCAAAACTGCAGAGGGATGGGTGCGGTTTTGCCAAAACATTAGCAGGCCCTAAAGCATGTATTAAAAAAAAGAAATAATGAAATATCTTACAGGAAAAAGTCTGAAACTGCCAATTTCCCTATATTATCGAATTTGACAAAGGGGCACATTTTGCCTGGAAATTGTCTGTAACAGAACGTTGGCAGTCCTCTGACAGAACCCGCTAGAAGCTGGGGCGTGGGGACTGACACCCATGGCTATATACATGCTAATAGCAAAGGGGGTTAAAGGGTTACCAGTCAAATGGTCGAAAACATTTGGTCGACAGACAATTTGGTCGACACCATTTGGTCGAATGCCAAATGGTCGAATTTTTTTTTTTTTTTTTTTACCCATTTTTTGGTTTTTTTTAGGGGGGTCCCCCCCCGAACCCCCTTTTTTTTCTTTTTTCTTTTTTTTTCCCCACACGGAAACCCACAAAACACATATATATATAAAAAAAAAAAAATCGACCATTTGGCATTCGACCAAATGGTGTCGACCAAATTGCAGTCGACCAGTTTGTCGTCAACCAGTTGACTGGACACCGGGTTAAACACCACCCACCCTCCCCCCCACACCTTCCCAAGGACTGAGGATTCCAGTTCTGTGTCTGCTAGCCTAGCTTGCTGAGAGAACAGTTGCAGAAGCGCTAGACAGGTGTACTCTCCTTTCGGGGGACCGCCTTTGATATTGCAGGGGTGGGGTCCCATCCAGGCAGGATGAGAATTATTTAAGGAGACCTGCAGAAGCATCTCTCAGAGAAATCCTGAGATCCACTAAGGCCGCTAGAGGCTCTGGAGAGGGCCGAGGACCCAGTTCTTCTTGGAAGGCATAGACTGACCTGACAGACAATGAGCAGGCAAATGATTGTCCCGTACACCTATTATTCTAAAGAAAGGTGTTAATTCAGACCAAACATATCCCATTCACAATTAAGTCCCCAGCTCTCCACACAAGACAGGCTGCTAACAAATATGGGTACCACATGACAAGAATGAGGGTCCTCTTCCGCACCCTTCACCCTCCTCAAAAGAAGGTCTACCTAACTATTTGTTCTAATATGATCATCCACCGAAGTCTACCTACAGTCTAAATAAATTGACATCTCAAATAGGTCTCCCTACACCCTAGACAATCTGTTTACCCTCAGAGGTGTAACATGTTTCTGAAGCTAACCTGATCTCCCAAAGAGGTATGTGGGTCTCATCGCGAGTTGGGCAGTAGCCCTTAAACCTGGCGGTAACTGTATTAGCGCTGCCAATACCGCTCCGCCGGATCACGCTGCAATCCAGACAGTGCCATTATAGTCACAGACTGATCACAAGTAGAGTATTGGCACTCTTAGCGCTGGAAATCCAGTGCTAATAGCGCTGAAAATACCCCCCGCCAAATGCTGGAGGTAAAAGAACACAGGTGAGAGTAACAAAGCCACAGGTGCAAACAATGCACACAAGAGGCCTACAAAATACCCACCCAGGCCTAACAATCCCTTCCCAACAGCCTGTTGCCATTAGGATCAGGGAGTTGAACCAATAAAGCCACAGGTGCAAACAATGCACACAAGAGGCCTACAAAATACCCACCCAGGCCCCACATACCCTTCCCAACACCATTTTGCCATTTAGAGCTGGGAGCCTTGAAATGGACCTATACATGCTGTGCCAGAGCGCACAGGAGCAGGGGGGGTGTGAGGAGGAGGTGGAGGAGACCAGCGAGGCGGGCAGCTATCCCCAGAGGTCAGGCCAACACCCTGGGCCCTGACTGATGGGTAGTTGGTATCCAAGGACAGGCTGGACACGGCTACCATCACCCAGTTGCTGGACACAATCCAAGGTGACATTGGTAGCAGGATTGCCATTAGCGCCGCTGTGCCCCCACTCGTGAAGCTTGTGTCAGTCCTACAATATGTTGGAACGGGCAGCTTCCAGCACACAGTTGTCATGATGCATGGTATGGCCCAGTCCACATTCAGTGCCATCCTGGGCCAGGTGCTGGATGCATTGCTGCACCATGTGGACAAACACATTACATTGCCCACCAGCCAGGCACAGGTGAGTGAACTCAAGGCACAGTTCATGCCATTGTCCAAATCCCGAACTTGATTGCAGCCCTAGACCACACACATGTTGCAATGGTAGCAACCCGGGAACATGAGGCAGCCTACAGGATTCAGAAGCATTTCCATTCTCTGAACGTGCAGATGACCTGTAGCCCCTACCTGACCATCAGCCACTGCTGCACTCGTTACTCAGCATCTACCTGCGACTCCATGGTGCTGCACAATAGCACACTGCCATTCTACATGGAGTGGCAAAGAGCCCAACGCACATGGATAGTGGGTGAGTACAAACCCTGCCTGAAATGCATGCCAATGTACACCAAATGTAGGGGGGGCATATCCACAGGAAGCCTTGCATGCCACCAGGAGCCATGGCCAGCAGCATCACAGCACAAGTTCCATATACGTGTGGCACAAAAAGACCCCTGCACACGGCCACCACACCTGAAACCACAAAAGGTGATGGGCACACACTTGTCAAAACACCATAACACATGGGACCACAACAGCCACAATGCACCTTGTCTATGTTGCAGTGCTGCTTCACACCCTGACACACAAGAGTAACCACACCCAGGGCACCACACAGGAATGCAAAGTGAGAGTAACGCAATACCCATCCACAAAAACTCTGTCCATGATCCGATTCAAACCATAGTCTGAACATCACCGAGAGAGTGACCCATGAATGCACATTTACATGGATGTAAATACAAAATAAAAAATGTAAACCAGTGCCTTGTAACGAAAGCCCCACCATCCACTGAGACAGCCACAACCAAAAACAAATCAACACTGGCCCTGAACAGGCAGTTATGACAGGAGCCTTAACCTGATGTTGTGGGTGCACACTGTGCCAATCAAACCCAGGGGGCGGTGCATGTAGAAAGTGGGCTAGAAGGGACATGGGGCACATTTCAGCAGAAACACGTGGTACATGAATACACCATGATCAAATGACAAGTGGTAACATGACTGTACTTGATGAGCATGAGTGTCACACTCAATCCCATACACATAGGCCATCATCCCCCGCTGCAAGTCCAGTAATCGAAAGTGCAGGCAAACGTAATCTGACACAGGACAGCCCTCTCAATCTCCCAGGATGCATGTATGGATCAGGTGATGCGTGTCCTGGAAGATGATGGATGTGTTCCAATCAGCCAATCACATTGCATGTCGTTGCACACAAAGATGACCTCAGTGCATAGCGTATTGATACTTATTCCCTGCACACCCAGTGAAGCAACCTAGGCCTCATGTGCACATTTCATTTCTTGCAGGTGATTGAGGATACCTGCAGCTCACATGGCTGATGACCCCTGTGCGGAATCCGCACACCCCGGCAGAGCTGGCATATAACAATGCGCACACTCGTACCCGCATATGTGTGGAAAGGACATTTGATTTGTTGAAGGCACGGTTCTGTTGCCTGGACCACACTGGAGGGGCACAGATGTATGCGGCAGAAAAAGTTGTCAAGATTGTACTCCCCTGTTCCATGCTGCATAACATCTGCTGCCGTAGGAATGTGCCACTACCCCCTGATGCTGACGGGCAACACCCTGGGGATGGGAGTGATGATAACCATGTGCCCGTTGCCGGGGCTATTGCACACAGGGAAGGGGTGAGGGAGGGGCGGATGGCCAGAAAGGCGTTGATTGAGAATTTTCTCTGATTTGGTGGATGGGCACTTGTCACGAAGAGCACTTGTAAAATAAATAACACTCGTACACAATCATGAATGTCCGAGCTTTCTGTCATGTTTGCACAGGCTTCAATTAATGTTGAAATAACCTCCTTCACAATGCACATGGGTCCATGTGCCTGGCTCTTAAGCCAACAGTACATTGTCATCTAACAAGGACGTTGTCACTTTCCACGTCCTCGCCTTCAGGTGAGCACCGTTGCGAATGCCACAGTGAACGATGCATGGGTGACCCCTGTAGGGAGCCCTCGGTGGATGTTGTTGAGGGGGATGGCAGTGATGCAGCCAACTGCAGCTGCAGGCGGAGGAGGTTATTTGCCTCACGCATCTGTTTGGCATGTGCAGTTTGCACATTGCATAGTTCACGTACTCGCTGGCCCGTGAGTGCTGCAATGCATCCCTCCACAACTTTACGTGTGTGGGCATTGTCACACGCCATGGTTTTTGCAGCCCCCCCCAATTGCATTGCTAATGGCTTTGATGTGGCGGTTGTGTTTGATGGCCATGCCCTCTATCCTCATCTGGTATGCCTCAATCATGTCCAGGCATGCCATGACTGCAGTGCCTGGACCTGTCCCTGCATTACATGTGGGGCTGCTGTGCCTGGCTGGTCTATGCGGGTTAGTGGGGGTGATGTTGCTTGTCGTGGTGGCTTGTCTGGAGGGGCTGCCATGGATGGAGGTGCTGCCAGCAGTTGACCCATATGAGAGTGTGTACCTACCCGCCACTGGTGTGTGTGCCCGACGGCATCATGCACAGATATGTGGACTGTGGATTGGACTCTGAACATGCTCAGGGGTCCCTTTGGGTGTGTCCATTTGCTGCTCTTGACTGTGGATTGGTGTCAACACAGGCACAGCATGCTGCTCTTCACAGGATGCGTTGTCGTCCTCTGGGGTGGTTGCACTCGTGGCAACTTCTACATCCTGTTAGCCCCTGGTGGCTTGGGGGCATTGAGGTGGTGAATCCCTGGTGGCTTGGGGGCGTTGAGGTGGTGATACCCTGGTGGTTTGGGGGCATTGATGTGGTGAGCCCCTGGTGTGGTGGGGTGGGCCCTCCACCTAGACGTATCCTGCCGGACCCTTCACAGGCTGATGGTATTGGTGGAGGTGCATCTGGGCAGACGTCGGGATGGTCCTGCCTCCTCGTCATCCACGTTGCCCTCCGATGATGCCTGTGTGCCTGTAGGGTACATAGGGTATGGCATGAGGACAGGGCACCTCAGATTATTTTCATGCATTTCATGGGTTACAGTGTGGGGGGTGTAGAGGACAGTTTCAATCATGCTTGGCCCTGACCTGTTTAGTATTCAAGATGTTGGTGTTACTGGGGCATACTACGTTGGTGGGGGACACAGTTCGGACTTGTTGGGATAACATTTTCATGTATATGATGCAAATGTACAGCTGGCATGCCGCTGTCAGTGATGGGTGGTTGGTACTACACACGCCCACCTGATGTGCTATGCTGACGCCATGGATGTGTGTGCCATGGTGCTTGCATGTGTCCATTGGTTGCCCTACTCACTACTCTGGAACCCTGCAGTTCCATGGGTACACGGGTACAAGGGTGCAGTCGTGGGTGGCTGTGGTCAGTCAAACGCACTGCACCCACTCACAGTGCCCGACTGTCGGACATTCACACCAGGGATGGAGTGGTGGCCTATTTACAATGCTATTTGCAAAGGGGGGGTGATTCCCCTACAACCTCTTGGGTGCCGGTGCCTTCCTCCGCTCCTCCCACTCCCTCAATGGATGTCATGTCAATGAGGGTGGTGTACTGCTCCTCCCATGGTGTCAGCTCCAGTGGTGGTGATGGTGACCCTCCGCCAGTCGCCATGGACTCACAGACCCACAGGCCATTGAATCGTTGGCGGCAGTTCTCTCCATCGCTGGGGACACGGCCCGCCGCAGTGACCTTCTGGCTGATGAATGTCCAGAACTGGGTGTGCCTCTATGAGCCCGTCTTTTTTTGTTGTGGGCCATAGAGCTCATCCTGGTGGGAAATCACCTCCTCCACCAGTATTGACAGTTCTGATTTAAGAAACGTAGGTTTCCACGCCCTGTCCAGCACGGCTTGCCCCTCACACACTCCTGAGACATTTTTGGAGGTTTTTTGGTGTGGATGGCTTCCAGGGGCTGGGATTGTGGGTGGATTGTGATTTCCAAAATGGCTGCCGCTTTGTTTCCTGACTGGTGGTGATGCATTTCCCATGGCGGACACTGACAGTAACGCAATGAACGCTGAGTTTTTGGGTTCTCAGTCACTATTACCGCCGAACGCTATTTGCATTAACGCCGGCTCTGTGTGCGCATGCCCGCCAACTCCTGATGGGGCATTGTTAGCGCCTCACAACTCACGGCATTAACGCAAATACCACTCGGCGGTATAGAACCCAGATACCGACAAACTTGTGATGAGGCCCCTTGTCTAAACACAGTGCTCATTGCCTGATTCCCCAAATAGATCCTAATATTTGTGGTCACATGAGGTCACATGTTCCACATACAAAGGTGTCCGGACAGATGTCTGTGACTGCGCCTGCTTATTCCGTTACCACTACTATTTATTAATGAAATGGAAATATTGAAGAAGGATGGCTTAAATGTATATGTATATATATACAGGTTCTGCTGCAGAGCACAGTTTGTTTGAAAGTGTAAACAACAGGAGGATATTCATTAGATAAAGTGTTTAAATGAAGACACCATCACGTCTACCCGTGTGCGTGTGTGTGTCTGGGGGGAGGCGTTCATGAGTTGTTCCTGACTATATATAATGTCGGGGAGAGTTGTTCAGCTACTGTAGGATTCCCCGGGGCACTTGTTCACCCGAAGCACAAGTGGAAGCATTAAGCCCCTGAATGAGACAGCCACCCCTGCATGGCCGGGTGTAGGATGGTGGGAGATTAAAACCCCAGACTGACAATTCTACGGCATATCTCATATTCCCATTGCGCATGTCATCCCAACCTAATAGAAAAGACTTAGAAAGGAAGGGGCTGGTTGGGGCCAGTGCCACTGTGTGGCACAGAAACGGCAAGGAAAGAAACAAGCTGTCAGCAGTCTCCACTGATAGGACGTCAATATCCCCGCTTCCCTCCTCCACCTCCTCACCTGTTGAATCAGAGTCTTCTGCAATAGAGCTGAGAGTTGGATGTGCTCTGTAGTCCTTTTCTATTTTTCTTTGTTGCAGATGTCTCCCACAAGAAGAAGCCACAGTGAGAGTGATAGAAACGCCCTGACCGTGACCCCGTCCCGGGAGGGACCGGAAAGGGGAAAAAAGCCAAGTGTAGGCAAAAACCCCGGTGAATCACAACGGTAGGTGGGTATCCTGATGGAGGTTGTACTAGCAGATCTCAGCAGATATCAGCAAATCTCAGAAATGGAAAGCGAGGAAAGAATAACCAAGAAACAGGAAGGGTAGGAAATTACAATAGCTCCTACTCCAGGAAAACAGAAAACTGCAGGCAAACAGGACGGGAATAACAAAAGAAAAAGAAGAAAATAGAGAGAGAAGGGGGGTCCCGAGAATCGGGACCCGAGAGCAAGGGGAGGTGCAGAGAGAGGAAAAGCTCAACGGAGCAGAAATACAGCGTATCGCAAAACGCAGCAGCAAAAGAAAGCACAGCTGACCATGAAGGGGTTGCAAAGCACAGAAGGAAGATAGGGTGCGGCTTAAATAATGCCACGTTCGCTTGAGCGGAAAAAGACTAGACCGCTAAGTGGACGTGACGCGAAAGACGTGACAGGAATTAGGAAGTGCGTAATCGGGGCCACAGACGCCAGGTAGGAATGCGTCGCATGACAGTATGCCCCCTTCCAAGACACAGGCCCCCCGGTTTACCGGGATGTAATCGGTGAAACTTTCTGAGAAGTATTGGGGCATGGATATGTGAACGGAGTTCCCAAGAGTCCTCCATATGAGAAAAACCCTTCCAATGCACCAGGTATTCCAGGCGCCCTTTGCGGTACCTAGAATTCAACAACTGGGAAACCTCTTATTCAGATGAATCAGGGGAGTGAGAAAGAATAGGGAAAGGTCGAGCCTTGTGAGACTGATCGGCACTCTTAACAAGTGAAGCATGAAACACTGGTTGAATCGGCCTCAATGCATGTGGCAGTTTTAGGCGGAATGCCACTGGATTGATTTTCTCAGTGATAGGATAGGGACCAATGAACCAAGGGGAGAGTTTAGACGGTCGAGACCTTCTTGGGAGGTATTTAGTGGATAACCACACTTTAGAGCCCACTTTCCACTCAGGTACCACCTGCCGATGTCGGTCGGCCTGTATCTTATAAACTTGTAAACTGTCATTCAGGTTTACCTTTTCTTTTTCTTGAGTATCTTTTATCCTGGACAGTGTTTCAGCAACCGCCAGGAGGGTAGGTTGAAAGGCAGAGAGAGGAATAATGGCTCGGGGATGAAAACCATATGAACAGTAGAAGGGAGACATCCCACTTGCTGAATGGCTGGTGTTGTTGTATGCGAATTCCGCCGTTGGCAACAGGTCCACCCAGTTATCTTGTTCCAGGTTCGTGTAGCTGTGTAAGTACTGCTCCAAGGTGGCATTCAAGCGTTCCGTCTGGCCATTTGTGTGGGGATGATATACAGACGATAAATCATGCTGGATGTTAAGGGCAGCGCAAAGTGATTTCCAAAATTTAGAGACATATTGACTCCCCCAGTCAGATATGATTTGTCTGGGAGACCATGGAGTCTAAAAACGTCTTTTATGAAAACCAATGCCATGCTGTCAGCAGTCGGGAGACCTGGGAGCGGAGAAAAATGGGCCATCTTGGTGAGAGAATCGATAGTCACCATTATACATGTGTTTCCCTGTGAGGGTGGTAAGTCCACAATGAAATCTGTGGATATATGACTCCATGGGCGATCAGGAATGGTGTCTTGTTGCAACAATCCAATGGGCCTCTTAGTACTGTTTTTGCTCTGACAACAGACTTTGCAGGTCCTTACATACCTTTTAACATCCTCAGGCAAACCCTGCCAATAGAAGGCTCTTCTTATCAAGTCGAGGGCACTGGCTTGCCCTCTATGACCTGCTGTCTTGTGATCATGGCACCAAGACAAGATGTTTTTCTGGAGGGTCTTGGATGGTACCCATATTTTTTGACCTTTGAAAAACAGGCCATCTCGTTCAGTCATGCCCTGAGGCTCCGGTTGAGAGGAGGCAGCTTCTCTGATCTGATGAAAAAATGAAGTGATGGTAGTCACTATTCGATTCCTTGGGAACAGTTTTTCAGGGTAGGAAGAGGCTGTCTGGGAGGTAAGTGTCTTTCTGGATAGAGCATCAGCCAAGGTATTCTGACTTCCGGGGATGTAAGTAATCCGGAAATCGTATTGTGAAAACAAATGTGCCCATCTTGCTTGTCTGGAATTTATACAATCCATTGACTGTAACACCTGTAAATTTGTGTGATCATTTTGAATTATGAAGGGGTGGCAACTCCCCTGTAGCAGATGTCTCCAAACTTCGCAAGCCTTTTTCATGGCTAAGAGTTCTCTTTCGATGACGGAATAATTCCGCTGACTTGTTGTAAGGGTTTTGGACAGATAGGCTATCGGATGTTCTGTGTTGTCATATTCTTGTAGTAAAACCGCTCCTATAGCTGCAGCTGAAGCATCGGCCTCGAGGATAAAAGATTTCCTTTGATCTGGCTGACATAGGATGGGAGCACTACAGAAACTTTTGTTCAAAAGTTGAAAGCTGTCTTCAGCCTGAGTGCTCCAGGCAAAAGGCGTGGATGACTTCTTTAGTAAACTGGTGATGGGTAGAACAATGTTTGAGAACCCTGGTACAAATCACCTGTAAAAATTTGCCAAGCCCATGAATCGCTGTATTTCCTTAACAGATGAAGGAGCTGGCCATTGGAGAATGGCATCGACCTTCTTTTGGTCCATTTGAATCCCTTGAGATGAAAGAATAAATCCCAAGTAGGGTACAGAAGAAACTCCAAAAACACACTTTTCCCTTTTGACCAATCGTTGATGCCTTTTGAGTCGCTCCAGTACTTCTTTGAGATGTATTAAATGTTCTGGCATGGACTGAGAAAAAACAGTATATCATCAAGGTAAACGACAACAGACACAAATAACAAATCTGAAAAGATACGGTTGATAAACCTTTGAAAAATGGCGGGAGCGTTCACTAGTCCGAAGGGCATCACGTAGTATTCGTATAGTCCAAATGGTGTTCTGAACGCAGTTTTCCATTCATCACCGGAACATACTCTAAGCAAATGATAAGCGTTACTCAGATCCAGCTTTGAGAAAACCGTTGCCCCTTGTACGGATTCCAAGATGTCTGGGATCAGCGGCATGGGGTATCTATCCTTAAGAGTTACTTTGTTAAGTCCCCTATAATCAATGCATGGTCGGAGGTCTTTGGAATCCCGTTTGGGGATAAAAAACAAAGGAGCACCTGCTGGGGATTTTGAAGGTCTAATGAGACCGTTACACAGGTTATCATCCAAGTATTTCCGTAGTACTTCCTTTTCAGTTTTTGATAACGCAAACATCCTGCCAAAGGGTACTAGAGCATTTGGAGCCAAGTCAATGGCGCAGTCCTCAGGTCTCTGGGGAGGTAACACCATGGGAGCAGCTTCTGTAAATACTGATTGATATTCCTCCAAGACTTTGTCAAAAGAGTGTACTCCAATAGTCATGTGAAGAGTGGTGGGATGGATCTTTACCTCCTGGTAAGGTGTGTCTTGGAAACAATGGGTTTGGCAATAATTGGAATTGAAATTCAAACTGTTTGATTTCCAGTCTATGCTGGGATTGTGTTGACGCAACCAGGGGATCCCTAAAATCAGAGGAAAATGAGCTGCCCTGATAACTTCGAATGTGATGACTTCTGAATGCTGAAAAATGGTGAGTGGCAGAGGTTCAGTTGTCTATACAATGAGTCCAGAACTCAAAGGTGTACCATCCACCCCCTCAACCTTTTGGCCGTGTCTGCGATCAATACGCTTTGCTCCAACTTTGTCCACCCAGAGTGTATCAGTAAAATTCCCTGCCGCAGCACAACCTAAAAGTGCCAGAGTCTCCACTTGATTACCATGAATGGTAACTTTTACTGTTAATACCATAAGACGCGAGTCTTCTGAGGGATCTGAAGAATCAATTGACATAGTCACATAGGGACTGGAAGATTGCCCTTGAGAACCCGTCCCTTTTAGGTACGAGGGTTCGCGTTTTCCGCCGGTTTATGAGGCAGTTCTGTACAATTATGTACTGAATGGCGATCCGAAGCACAATAAGCACATAGGCCAAGTTCCCTTCTCCTTTTCTTTTCTTCAGGGGTCAGGGAGCGACGAGTAGCTGCAATTTGCATGGGTTTGTCATTATGTTTGAGTGTAGCTGAAGGAGGTGAGGAGGTTCTTGTAAAGGAGGGGCGTGTCTTGCGTCTCTCTTGCCGCCTTTCTTGCGTCCTGAATTCCATCTGAAGCGCAGCAGTCATCAGTTCCTGTAGTGAGGCAGGACGAGGAAAATGAGCCAATTCATCTTTAAGTTCCTCTCTGAGGCCTCGGTGGAATAATATGAATTGAGATTGCTCCGACCAACCAGTCTCCAATGCCAGTCTTTTGAAGGAGGAAATGTAAGACAACACATCGGCTTGGCCCTGGCGAATGTCCATCAGATCTTCCCCTGCTGCCATAGATACTTCGGGTCTCTCGAAAATGTGTTTTACTAGGTCCACAAAGGCATCGAAATTTTGGAGAACTGGGTCGGTTCCTGTAACTAGAGGGGTGGCCCAAGCAAGAGCATTCCCTGTCATGTTAGATATTAGAAACCCGACTTTGGCATGATCGGATGCATAGGTGCGAGTTCTAAATGAAAAATACACCCTGCAAGCATCAAGGAATTCTTTTATGGTCTTAGGAGACCCATCGTACTTCCTAGAGGACAAAAACATGGGAGGTAGATCTGTTGTGGGTGGTACGTGTGCCGTCACCATTTGTTTCAAAAGGTTATTTTCTGCTTTCATGTTTTGCATTTCGAGACAAAGATTTTGAACAGCAGTTATTAACTCTTGCTCAGGAGTAGCCATTCTTGAGGTTTGGTGGCGTTGCAAACTGTCAGCAGTCACCACTGATAGGACGTCAATATCCCCGCTTCCCTTCTCCACCTCCTCACCTGTTGAATCAGAGTCTTCTTCAATAGAGCTGAGAGCTAGATGTACTCTGTAGTCCTTTTCTTTTTTTCTTTGTTGCGGATGTCTTCCACAAGAAGAAGCCACAGTGAGAGCGATAGAAACGCCTTGACCGTGACCCCCTCCCGGGAGGGACCGGAAAGGGGAAAAAAGCCAAGTGTAGGCAAAAACCCCGGTGAATCACAACGGCAGATGGGTATCCTGATGGAGGTTGTACTAGCAGATCTCAGCAGATATCAGCAAATCTCAGAAATGGAAAGCGAGGAAAGAATAGCCAAGAAACAGGAAGGGTAGGAAATTACAATAGCTCCTACTCCAGGAAAACGGAAAACTGCAGGCAAACAGGACGGGAATAACAAAAGAAAAAGAAGAAAATAGAGAGAGAAGGGGGTCCTGAGAATCGGGCCCCGAGAGGACAAGGAGGTGCAGAGAACCTGTGCCAGAAGTACAACTGAACACAAGATCACGTTTGTTGGCGAGTGTTAGAAATGTATTACAGAGTATGGCTGATACCCTGTAATACATTTCTAACACTCACCAACAAACGTGATCTTGTGTTCAGTTATACGTTTGGCGCAGGTTGAGAGTGATTAACACACTTTGTCTTGCCTAATTACTCTGCAACCCTGGCCTACGTTCCTGTGAAACACTCCCCCTGCAGCCACCAGCTATACAAAAAAAATATTTAATTAGGAGAGCTCAGACCCAGGAAAGGTCCTCAGATCCTCTAAACAATTGCACATTTTTTCTCATGAATAATAATGCGGGATATCCTGGAAACCCATCAGGATTCCGGCCCTCGAGGCCTGGATTTGGAAAACCCTGCACTAAGCTGTGCCTTTATTATGGGTCCATCCCCAAAGATCACCAAGTTATTTTTGTCTAACAAATGTGCCACAGCCAAGCAGGATCTGGTAAAATTAGCTCATTAAATTAATGCGGGGGGACCACCCTTGCACATGGCAAAAAAAGATGAGTGGCATTTGAGGACCCCTTCTGGCAGCAGGAGTGCAGAAGTGATGTGTGAGGTGTGGTCAGTGCTGTTTCTGAAAGAGCAACCATTTCCCAAGCAGTGCCCAGAGGCTTCTGGGATACTGTCCTGAAAGCAAGAGAAGATGCAAGGGCATGGTCAGCTTCTGGAGAAACCATGATGATCACAGGACAAGGCTGAGGCCGTGCTTTTCACCAGCCCGTGGCAGTGGCTTTGCCCGAGGAGAAAGCACAATTGCAGATCTAAAAGTGTCTGGCACCGGAGTGCATTGGCACTATCGGAGACCGTTTGGTGGGGTAAATAAATAAGTGCTGATTGGCTTGGACTTGCATTGTGTTTGGTGGCTGTTGTTCTGCTGGGCTAAGTATTGAGGACCTTGGGTGTAACTAGCATGGGTGCAACTAATGTAGCTGCTCTGGGCCCACTCTGTGGAGCAGGAGAGGGCCGTCCAAGTTAACCAGCCATCAAATGCTTATCATACTGCACAGGGTTATTGATCAATAATTCTCCGCAGCATTCATGCTTGCAGCAGCACATGCAGCCCAACGAACACTGAGATACACCCCACATGGTGCTTCTAACATTATAATGTAACTATTGTTGCTATATTTGTTCTTACTTGAGATCCTGAGACTGAGTGGCTGCACAGCTGTGCTCCTAGAGAAGAGACCCCTGGGTCCATCACTCAGAGTTTGATTTCAAGCTCACTTTCACACAGTCACACTCAGACCATCATAGTTGCGGGTACTGGTTGCTCAGCTTATGAGCTGAGCACCATAAACAAGTAGCCAGAACCAGGGAGGACTGAAAACTAAAATAGGCCCTGCATGTATTTTCAAAGTGGCCCCATATCATTTCATGCAAGCAAACACAGCATCTTAATTGAATGTGCTATTGCAACAATGTCAATAATTCAGAGTGCCCTCACAGAGAGGCCCATGGCATAGAAGCGTACTGGGGTATCTCCAGACTTCCCTGTGGGCCAGTCGGCCACTGCCCAGATCTCAAAGGGCCTCCCACGCCTGACAAGTGGAATACATTGGTGATGCACACAGTATACTATTTCCAGTCACATATGCCAGAAAATGCCTTGAGTAACTTCACGTTAACTCTTGGCTGCTGCCTGCATGAGCTGTGAACTGTTCCTTCTCAAAAGCCACCGGTTACAGTGATAAAAAGATCAAGCAGCATTTGCCCCTGATTTACGGCATTCAATTATTAATTCTGTCAGATCTGCATGGTACTTTTCTGCAATGCATTTTTTCACGTTTTAAAAGGAAACACCTTTTTACAGTAATGCAAACATTTGGTGGTTTCTAACTATTAGCTTACTATAGAATGCATCCCTTTCGGTCTCCTGCATTTCTTTATATTTCATTTCTCACAAATATCTGGCTGATCATATCCTACTCTACATGATGGAGACGTTCGCCATTTTGTCATTCACTTAACCCCAGTTTTTGGAACAGGCTTTCTCGGTTGTCTCTGTCAGCAAATGTCAACACTAGGAGCTTTGCTCCATTTAAATGTGTGTTTAAAACGTATTTTGACTATGTTCTGAAGTTAAACACATATGTGGCATGTGTGGTTACATAATGCACTTGCAATTATTGTGGAAATTAATGTTTGCAATGTTTATGTTATGCGGCTTGTTGAAATCCTTGCAATAAAAACCTTCTGACCTCACTCATCCATCAATCAATTCACGTACTTGGCTTCCCATTGCTTCACCATGCAATAGGACCTGGCAATTGTTGACGTCTGTTTTTGTTCAAGCTACTGGGCGATTTGCTCAGAGAAAGACATATCTTCGGTGCCTCAGATAATAAATGCTGTATTTGATGTCAGGTGTCATCTGTCATCTTGCCCTGTCCCACTTTACAGTCAGCAGATCCGAGCAGTTGCAACATTCTGAAAGCTCCAATTGCTTAGAAAATACTGCCTTTGTCATTATTGTTCGTCGGGTTTGCATTTTGTGTGCAGCGGATGTAATGCCAGATGACTCCATGGCAACAGGGCACCTCTGCGGTCCTGGACTTGGATTTCACAAACCAATCCATTGTGTGAAGTGTAGGCTTGCTTCACTTCAATTAAAGCAATTGTACTAACACACCTGACAATAAGAGGGATGAGTGCAAAAACCATGTGGCAATTGTACCGCGTTAACCTCATCACATAGAGGTCAAGGTGATTGCAATGGTTTAATAGTCTTTGCCGGACTGGTGGAAGGAGCATGAGCAGCAGCCAAGACGTGCTTCAACCCGCAGGGTCGTTCTGAAGGCTGCGATACAGATTATGAAAAGACATAGTGCATTGATATATACAAAGACAATAATCGTGTGCATACATGAACATAAGTCAAGTGGATTTTTATGGTGGACGTGTGGGTCTTTGTGAGGTGAGACTGATCTGCTAGAACGTGTGATGCGTGTGGGGTATGCTGGAGAGGAGCGGGGAAGGTTAGTGGTTGGCAGGGTGTGTTTGATTGCAGAATCCACGCTGTCATTGGATTATCCAGGTTCCCCAGTGACGTTGCTGGCAGCGCCCATTTTATGCTAATCATAGACTATTAAAATACTGGACTTGGGCATTTCCTTGAGATAATTTAGGAATACAACATTAATCTACTCAGAAACATATGACTCGGATTTGAATATTGATTGACTTAGCGCTCTATGATCACAGGATGGTTTTTTGTAAAAAGTAAAATACGCCCACTTCAAAATCTTATCTGGAGGACTGGTTGTGGCAGTTGCACTGTGTGTGTATCGATGAAGGTGAACCGTATTGAAGAATGCATGGTATATTCCCATCGTGTTTGGCAGCAAATGGATTGTCTGTACTAAGGAGTAATAGGCAGGTAATAGCAGTTTTTGTTTGGCATGATGGGTTTGAGGTGTGCTCCAGGTGCCTAATAATAACTTAGCATTTATATAGCACTACGACCCCTCAGGTATCTGAGCACTGTTTATTATTACCCACAGTGTGTGGTGCTCATTTATCAAAGGATGAGTGTGGCCCTGCCAGGATTTGAACCTGCGTCAGCAGGCTCTGCACAGATGTCAAATCGAGCCCTGTGCTATCAGACCAGCCACATTTCCCATCCTAGGAGCAGGTGAGTCGGACCCCTTGCGCGACCCTCTCCATGTGTTTTTTATGGCCAAAATGCCCCCAACCCCCGTGTAGCCCGAGCTCCCCAGCCCCGCTTCCTGGTCCTCCCCCTCCCGCCTCCCATCCCGCCCCCCTCTCCATGTGTTTAAACCTAAATAGTGCCCCCAGGCCCCCGTATGCCCTGAACTCCCCAGCCCGTTTCCTGGCTCTTCCCCTCCCGCCCCCCACCCCTGATTGGTTGTTGCGGCCGAGGCAGCGTCGGTGTAGCGACCCGCTTCCTGCACCTGCTCCTATTTCCCATCCTAGGAGCAGGTGAGTCGGACCCCTTGCGCGACCCTCTCCATGTGTTTTTTTATGGCCAAAATGCCCCCAACCCCCGCGTGCCCCGAGCTCCCCAGCCCCGCTTCCTGGTCCTTCCCCTCCCCCTCCCGCCTCCCATCCCGCCCCCCTCTCCATGTGTTTAAACCTAAATAGTGCCCCCAGGCCCCCGTATGCCCCGAACTCCCCAGCCCGTTTCCTGGCTCTTCCCCTCCCGCCTCCCATCCCGCCCCCCGCCCCTGATTGGTTGTTGCGGCCGAGGCAGCGTCGGTGTAGCGACCCGCTTCCTGCACCTGCTCCTATTTCCCATCCTAGGAGCAGGTGAGTCGGACCCCTTGCGCGACCCTCTCCATGTGTTTTTTTATGGCCAAAATGCCCTCAACCCCCGCGTGCCCCGAGCTCCCCAGCCCCGCTTCCTGGTCCTCCCGCCTCCCATCCCGCCCCCCTCTCCATGTGTTTAAACCTAAATAGTGCCCCCATGCCCCCGTATGCCCCGAACTCCCCAGCCCGTTTCCTGGCTCTTCCCCTCCCGCCTCCCATCCCGCCCCCCGCCCCTGATTGGTTGTTGCGGCCGAGGCAGCGTCGGTATAGCGACCCGCTTCCTGCACCTGCTCCTATTTCCCATCCTAGGAGCAGGTGAGTCGGACCCCTTGCGCGACCCTCTCCATGTGTTTTTTATGGCCAAAATGCCCCCAACCCCCGCGTGCCCCGAGCTCCCCAGCCCCGCTTCCTGGTCCTCCCCCTCCCGCCTCCCATCCCGCCCCCCTCTCCATGTGTTTAAACCTAAATAGTGCCCCCAGGCCCCCGTATGCCCCGAACTCCCCAGCCCGTTTCCTGGCTCTTCCCCTCCCGCCTCCCATCCCGCCCCCCACCCCTGATTGGTTGTTGCGGCCGAGGCAGCGTCGGTGTAGCGACCCGCTTCCTGCACCTGCTCCTATTTCACATCCTAGGAGCAGGTGAGTCGGACCCCTTGCGCGACCCTCTCCATGTGTTTTTTTATGGCCAAAATGTCCCCAACCCCCGCGTGCCCCGAGCTCCCCAGCCCCGCTTCCTGGTCCTTCCCCTCCCCCTCCCGCCTCCCATCCCGCCCCCCTCTCCATGTGTTTAAACCTAAATAGTGCCCCCAGGCCCCCGTATGCCCCGAACTCCCCAGCCCGTTTCCTGGCTCTTCCCCTCCCGCCTCCCATCCCGCCCCCCGCCCCTGATTGGTTGTTGCGGCCGAGGCAGCGTCGGTGTAGCGACCCGCTTCCTGCACCTGCTCCTATTTCCCATCCTAGGAGCAGGTGAGTCGGACCTCACTTCCCCTCCTCTAAATCCTCTTCCTGATCCCATCCCTCCCGCCCCCCCCCTCTGATAGGCCCCTCGTCCTTTATCACTGGTCCTCCCAGGGCAGCCCTCTGCCCGGCAGCCCCCAGCGGCTAAGGGCCCCAAGGCCAAGGGCGGCTCCAACAGAGGCGGCTCCAAGATGTGTCTGCAGGTGTCCGCAGGGGAAGCCAATGAAGCCAGCAACTAACAGACACCACCAAAACCGTGAGTGTGGTATGGGTGGGAGAGTAGAGCAATCACTCCACTCCAGAAAGCCCATGCCACTCTATTTTACCTCCAAATAACATAGACTGCCATAATGTTAGCATGTCCACTCTTAGAAAGAACTGTGAAAGTTAGCATGTCCACTCTTAGATAGAAATGTGAAAGTTAGCATGCCCGTACTTGAATAGAACTGTGAAGGTTGGCATGCCCACTCTTAGATAGAATTGTGAATGTTAGCATGCCCACACTTGGATGGAACTGTGAAGGTTAGCATGTCCACTCTTGGATGGAATTGTGAACGTTGGCATGTCCACTCCTGGACGGAATTGTGAAAGTTAAGCATGTCCACTCTTAGATGGCATTATGAATATTGGCCTGCGTCGCATCTAGATGGAACTGTGAAGGTTAGCATATAAAAGTTACATTTAGAAAGTGTGCCCTACAGCCTCTCCATCAAGCTTAGAAATGTGCCCAATAGCCTCTCTGGCAAATGGAACATAGAAGTGCGCCCAAGATCCTCTGTGAAAGTCTCATTTAGAAGTGTGCCCAATAGCCTCTCCGTAAATCTTAGAAATGTGCCCAATAGCCTCTCTGGCAAATGGAACTTAGAAGTGCGCCCAAGATCCTCTGTGAAAGTTGCATTTAGAAGTGTGCCCAATAGCCACTCGGGAAAGTTGCATTTAGAAATGTGCCCAATAACCTCGCTGTGAATTTAGTAGTGTTCCCAATAACCACTCTGTGAAAGTTGCATTTAGATGTGTGCCCAATAACCCCTCTGTGAAATTTAGAGGTGTACCCATTAGCCTCCATGAGAGTTACATTTAGAAGTGTTCCCAATAGCCACTCTGTGAAAATTGCATTTAGAAATGTGTCCAATAGACATTCTGGAAAGTTGCATTTGAAATGTACCCAATAGACACTCTGGAAAGTTGCATTAGAAGTGTGCCCAATAACCCTCTATGAAATTTAGAAGTGTACCCATTAGCCTCTGTAAGAGATACATTTAGAAGTGTGCCCAATAGCCTGGTAAATTGAATTTGGAAGTGTTCCCAATAGCCTCACTGGAAAATTGAATTTAGAAGTACTCCCAATAGCCTCGATGAAAATGGATTTTAATAGTGCGCCCAATAGCCTCTCTGTGGAAAACTGAATTTAGATATGCGCCCAATATCCTCTGTGAAAGCTGCATTGATGTGTGCCCATTAGCCACGCTGTGAAAACTACATTTAGAAGTGCTACCAATAGCATCTGTGAAAGTTGATTATAGAAGTGTATCCAATAGACACTCTGGAAAGTTGCATTTAGAAGTTCGCCAATAACCTCTCTGGAAAATTGAATTTAGAAATGTGCCCAGTAGACGCTGTGCGAAAATTGCATTTAGAAGTGTACCCAATAACTTCTGCAAGAGTTACACTTAGAAGTGTGCCCAGTAGCATCGCTGATGAATTGAGTTTAGAAATGCTCCCAATAGCCTCTGTATGGAAAAATGTACTTAAAGGTTTGCCTAGTAGTCTCTCTGTGGAAAATAGAACTTAGAAGTTCGCCCAGTACCCTATCTGGGAAAGTTGCATTTGAAGTTTGCACACTGAAAGAGCATATAACCATTCATACCACACCCCACGCTTACTCTCTCCTTTACATCACCACTCAACTAGAACACAGGGATACTATGACACCATTCGGTATAACTGTTCTCATACGAACATCCGCCGCTTACTCCACATCATTCTATGTAAACACTGCTGGTCTCACACCCTCAGCCAGGCGTTTTCCCCAGGCCTAACGCAGCCACATCCGTTCCGGATTAATCCTGCCAGAACGAACACATTCTCCTGATCTCTCAACCACCACACCTACCGATAAGAACCAGCTATTACACGTGTACCGCACGAGCTGCACACATATCCGGTGCACACACGCACCTTTTGACTCTCCCTTCTCTCTCTACTGATCTGAACTTCGGTTCCCAAGGGCGTTCAACCTACCAGCGCCTTCAGACCATACCAATGGTATATAAGGCGCTATATAAGTGCAAAATAACAATAACAATAACAATAACATTGAAAGATTTTTTGCCTGCAGCACTTTCCAAGACCCCATGCTGTGAGAGTTCTATATAATGCCAGTTCGCATTAGGGTGGTATTTTAAAAGTAGGAGGCATTTAAAATACCGCTTGTTTTTACCATAACCACCATACTCATGTAATGTGCACTGTGCGAATGTAGTCACTCACATGGACAAATTAAAAGGGAGGAGATGTTGTTCAGTGGCCATGATGCTCTCTGATAGTGTATCCCGGAGACATGAGTTATATTCCCAGCTTCCTCACTTGACCAACATTCTGTGATCCTGGACACATGCCATTTTATCCGTCTTGCTCGGTCTCCTATACGTCAAAACTGGGAGCACACAGAAACAGCCTAAATAGCAGCATGAAGGACTATATAACATATGCTATTCTGTTCAGCTGGAAAGTACATGGAGGCGGCCTAGTACACAGTGTTGAGCTACATGCGCAAGTTTGACCACTTAACACCAGCCTCCAAACCCTGCATTGGTTCCGTGTGGCTGCCGTGGAGTTCAAGGCATCGTACATGACTCATAGGGACTTTTATAAAACTGCTGCGGCCTGTATTAGGGAGACATTTATAAAAATAAATGCAATTTGGAACCTTATGACCAGGAAAGGCCAACTGGCTGGCAACATCACGATTTCAAGAGGCAAGACGAGGAGGACGTAGGCTGTCACTCAGAGCAACAAAGAAGACATGCAACTCCCCCCATCTAGACCCCCTGCCTCCCCTGCAAATTAAATTTAGAGAGTTACCGGGTTGAGACTGCCAACAGCACATCACTGCTCTCTTGCACTTTTCCAGCTCATTCCCACTAACTCACCCCACGCCCCCTTTCCCTTTTTTCAGAGCCGCCAGAGCGCCATGAGACCACTCCGGTGGTGATAGTGCGCGGTACAAATATCCTTTAACATTAACATTAACATCAATGTATGCAGAGCATTTAGGAAGCACTTAGAGACATATCCTTTCAGAAGATACTTAGCTTGAGGTCACTCTCTCTTACTTCCTGTGGTGGAGGTCGCGCAGCACCACAGGGCTTCCATAGCGCGCTATGCCTTTATAAGGCACGTGTCTGTATTGACATGTGCCTTTTTTTTCTTTTGCATTTGCTTTGGGAGAAACGGAGGCCCAGGTGACACTCCACCCGGGCAGCATTGTTGACAAACGGCGTCTCCATGACAGCCCCGCAGCTGTCATGCAAAACCCATGCCATGACATTTGTGCTCACTGACAGCAGCATTAATTGTGAAACAGGAGCTTTCTGTTCTGAACACAGAAGCGCTATCTCAAATGGGCCTCCCATTGACAGTCAATAGAAAAGATATCCATTGCCAGAGACCTTTTCTCTTCCCGTAACTCTAGAACTTTCCTTGAAAAAGTGTCCTCCCAAGCATAAAGGCGCCAGCCACCCTTGGAGGGATGACAAAGCCAGCCACAGAAACAGCCCCCACCACCTTCAACCTGCCCCCATACACCTATATGGATTGCAGTGTGGTTAATTTGTAAACTCCTGTTAGAAAGTGCTGAATTAAAAAAAATGTGTCTTCTCAAGCACACAAGAATGACATTTTAGCACTCTAATCTACACCACAACGTATCTTGCCTCCTAAACTGTTCCTCCGTAGATGGCTGGCTCGCCGTGTTTTTTAATCTCTCCGTCGCACCTTGGTCGCGGTACAAGCAGTACCCAATCGAAGCCGCTGCACGGATGGCTTGCCAGAGAGCTGAGGGGGCGGGGGTGAGCTCTCTCTGCGCGGCTGTGCTCCGCCCTGGGACCCCTCTGCTGGTAATTTTAAGCGACCTCCCCATGCCGTGTATTGAAATCATGTTTCTGCCTGCTTTTCGCTATAGCGAAATCTGCAATTACCATCTCATTCCATTTTTAGCAACGACACAAAATGCGTAAACAGAACGAATCTGTGTGGATGCAGTTCATTTTGACACTGGCTGTGTGGAGAGATTTTTTTTTCGAGTAATCCGTTAACTCGCCCTTTATTTAAGCATGTTTCATGCGATTTACTGCTAGAATCCACTTTGAACTCTGTCGCGCGGGCCTCTGGAGATTTACCGACAGCTGTTATGAGGAAGTGACACAAACCTCACCGGTACCCTAAGGGGAGTTGTTCACGGCGGGTGCACACAGAGAAGATTTCAAAGCGCCCAACCCCCCACTTTAAACTCCGCATCCGAGTCAGGGCCTGGGGCACACGCTAGGATTTGAGTTTCCGCGAGCTCATGAACCCGCTCGTGCAGAGCTCTGAGCTGCCACACAAACATCTGCTGCAGTGTGCTGCCAAGTGCAACCCACAGACTTTGGATTTCTTGGCACAGAGACTGCTGACGTCTTTCCATGGCTGCAGGACACGCAACGTGCGGATGACAGTGTTGCCAGGGAAGGGTGTGGCACATAAACCATTTTGCCTCAAAAGCCAACAATAATAAGGGCACTCGCAAATTGAGCACTTTGTTTCGCTCTCACAAGAGCTGTCAGGAACAACAAACTGTCAAGTTATGCAGTTTAGCAGACAGCCTATGGCATGGGTTTGTAGCAGGGAAGGAGCTACAGCTACGCACACTGAGATGGAGGCAGGCAAATGCGGGCAAGGGAACGCTACTCACATTTTTTGAAGTAACTCTGATGATCCTTGCCGCACCTCTTACCTGCCTCACTTGGCCCCACTGGTCCTCATGCCTGAGGACCACCCAGGGATTGTGCCATGGTAGTGATCAGGGGTAAGGTTTAGAATGCAAGGATGCAGAATGGCCGAGTGTGGTACAGGAAAGGGCCCCAAGTCCCCTATATGCAAATGAATACACCATAACATGGCGTTTATGCAGAGTAACATCACAAATAACACCCAGGAGCTCATTTCCCATGAGCCGTAACGTAAATTGAAGGCGTAAAAACTGTAACGGTTTTATAACACGGCACACTCCAGCCAGGGACTTCTTCCACTGACACTGAAGGTGGGGCACAAAAAAACCGCTTTTTAGTTTTATTTGAATCCTGGGTTCTTCCTTGAGAAAGCCCCAACCCATCTCACACCCACCTTAACAAACACCCTGTGTCGCAATGGACTATGAACCAGGCCAGTGTGTAACAATAACATATTGATAAATGTTATGGTTCAATGAAATATTAGAGCAAAATCAGATAATAGGGCAGCAGCCACCACTGTGTGACAGTACAAATGCAAGCATCCCATAGTACAGTTACTTCAAACTCTTCACATAATCTACACAAACCTTTAATAGAAAACAGGAGCAAAATCGTTTTTCAGAACGACAGATGGCATTCAAGTTCAGCACTCCCCCTGCAACGCTTCCCCCAAATACTTGCTAACTAAATTCTTTGTGGATGGAAAGTAGTGGCAAGGAGTCAGTATGAAGAGGGAAAAATCGAAATTGAATCCATCCAGCCCACCACCCCAGAATGGGAGGCCAGAAACGAAAACGAAAACCTTATTTAGGAGCAAAATTGCATACTTAGATTTTACTTATTTGCACATCAGTTTACAATTGCAGTGGGATAACTAGGACAGAAATGTGTGTGGCTGCACTTGAAGAGACAAGGAAGCTCAAAGACTACTGAGCAGGGCACCAAGGCAATGTGAACACAGGTGAGAAAATCGATTTTGGGAAGAAAACAATGCAAAAGAAAAAACCCGCGGTAGAATGGAAATTCTTCTCTACTCAGAACTTCTGTTGACAGGCAGCCACGGAGAAGGGCTGAATTGTCGAAATGGGAAATCGTTTTTTAGGATCAGAAACACAGGCACATAACAGGATTCTGAGGAAAAGGAATTCCTCTTAATGAGATGATAGTTTGGGTTTTACTATGGGAAAAATCCTAATCGGAATTTATAGAAAAGCACAAGACTATATTTTAATGGCTATAATTAGTAAAAACACTTGACAAAATTGTTGCTTTTGAAGGAATCAATAATGAATGTGAATTTTCAATGGGGGAATTCATTGGTTTACTTCAAATGATATTAGGGACTTACACAGATAACAGAAATAATTAGCAAAAGAATACGCTAATAGACATAGACTAACACAGATTCTTCTATGGAAAAGGTGAACAGATGATAATGGCAATTTGGTATTTGACTGGGATTTCAATGGGATTTGAATAGGATGCAAGGGTCAAAAGAGCGGGATATGCAGTTAGGGGACTGGGTGATGTGATACTTACAATGTAAGCTTGGGTTTGGGAATTTGGACAGCCAGCAAGGTCTCTGCACAGCAGGGCCAAGGGATCTGGTCACTGGGACAGCAGGCCAAGAGATCTTGTTACTGGGACAGCTGGGCTCTCCTGGATGTGATTGGGGACAGCTAGGCAAGGCCTGATCACTGGTCTCTCCTAGATGGGATCAGCTGCCTTTCCTCCTTTCTGCCTGAATTCTTGTATATGCCTGGATTTCGATGGGTGGTTCTGCCTGCATAGGATCAGCTGCCTCTGATTTTGAGTGTGAATTCTGGATGGCTTGTCAGTGGATTGTGGATTGTGCCTTGAGTTCCCTGTCTCCCCATTAAATAGCCAGAATGACATCATCGGTTTTACAACCTGGGGGGGGAGTACTCTGGACTTACCCCTCTGCTGGGATAGGGCAGTCTTCCAGTGTCCACTCCTTTCACTGGGCTGATTGGTTCAGGGGAAGTGACATAATTTATGTGTGTGCATTTATGACCTTTCATTGTCTCACAAAGCTACTTTTTATCAGAAATGAGTTATGGAGTCAAATCTCACATTTAAACTAGAAACTATTATAAGAATCAGATATGCGGATTCCAAATACTGGAATATGATAACATTACTGCTTATTCAGGGTGCTGGAAAAATGTCTTAATCTACAACAATTCTTTAAAGTCAATGGGCTGGATTAGTCACATGTGTGGGCGGTCCAGCAACCCCCCCCCCACAGCCAAATTGTCTCCTCCTGGGTCAGTCTACACAAAGGACTTTTATGACACCCTTTGAAGCTCTGTCCTTTGTCCTGGGAATGGGTGCAGGAGGAAATCACACCTCTCTGTGAAATACTAGGTTCACCTCTGGATGCAACTTTTCCCACTGTTTGAGGCAGGGCTTTGTCATTGAATTCAGTACCTGGTGCCAGAAAAAAACAGTTCTGCTGGTTTCTGAGTTTTTCAAAGGAAACCATGTCTTGGGGATATATATAATGTACATTTATATAGCAAAAACCCCCACCCACAGATCCAATCATATTTCTGTGTGAGCACAGGCTGTCATTTGACATTACACTTTCAAACAGCATTCTCCTGATTTGCAAAAGCACAGTTTGACATGTATGTTCATTTTCTTGCATTTCACGTTTACCAATGCGGTTTTCTGCAGGCCACAGTTTCACGTCAAGTAATCTTCTGGGGCTTTGGCATATGCGGTTGAGTTATGGACACAAAAGAATGCTGCACAGGATTTCCGTGATCTTTGTAATGGGAAAAAGAAACGGCATGTAATTTCTTTTATATGCTGCAATTTGAGCATGATGGGTCACAGTAAAAGGAAACAGAGGCTGTGTTTGAAAGGAAAACAGAATTCTTTGTTCTTCAAGTATTCTATCCACACAACAATAATGTTCTTGAAATGTTTTGCCTCACTTCTTCTTAATTAGAAGAAATAAAGCATGCAGGGGTGTGTTTTCATGAAGGGCACACTTTGTGATGTTTAAAAGGAAATCCAGAATAATTGGAAAGCCTTCTTGGATGTCAGGTGTGCAGCTTTAGTATTCAGAAAACAGAACAGCAAATGTGGTGCCATTCTGCATGTAGGTCATTTTCTGCTGATTTTAATGGAGGTAAAAAAAATACAGAGCAATTCTTTGGGTGGCATTCTTGTGTTCAGTGCTTGCCACACATAGGCGCCATGGAAAGAAAAGCACTGCCGTTTTTGCAACATTATTCCAGTGCGTGTTGTTTAAGGGGTTTCTGCAAGGGCCTTAAATGTATCCCACCGATTCCCCCCCTGCTTTCCCGTGACGTTTTGTTGAGGGAGAGAAGGGCAGAGTGGGATTCATTCGATGGAATTCTCCTTCATCAGGGCGCAGCATTCCGGGATTCCCTTCCGTCATTTGGTTGGCGCGCATGGAGCAGCACTCTCTTTCCTCCCTTCCCTTCCAGGTTCCCGGGGCGGTCCTCACCATGATAGGAGGTAATGGAGTTAATTATCTAATAGAAGATAGATAAAAAAAACAAGTTTTAGTACATTTTAGGGGCATTATTCGAAGAAGATTTACAACAGTGGAACCATCGTTACAGTTTGCAATTTTTCTTAAAGGGATCTTTCTCATTTTTACAATCACACCCAGAACAAGGACAACAATTGGACTTTTAACACATCTTTTCTGATTTTTACAATAACACTACAGAAAAATACTCCCTGTTATATAGATGTACCTATGTACCTAAATACTTCCCTCTGCTTTTGTTCTTTCTTCTTATTCTTCAGATGGTTCCTCTGCTTGATTTACCTTTGGCTCATCAATCATCTGCAAAGTGTGTCTGGGGTGACAACTTTTTAACTGACTGATGTGGACCCATTTCTCATCCGACAGATCTCCTTTGGGGATATGGATCTTGTAGGCGACAGGTGAAATTTTATCTAAAATTTCAATGGGACGGCGCCAGGAGGGGAGGAATTTCTTTTCCTTAGTCTCGTTCCTCTGGAAAATTGTACAAGTCGACCCTGTCTCCTACTTAATATTAATTTTTAGTAGTTTTTATATCGTAGTGGGTTTTCATCCCCTCTGCCGATTTCTCCAGATTCTGCTGAGCATACACAAAAGCATGCTGAAGGTGTTTTCTCAGATTCTCAACATATTCATGTGTTGTGGAGGCGTTAATCAGTGTCTGCTCTTGTGTTCTATTGAGCAGATGCTGGGGTAGCACCATTTTTCGTCCAGTCATTAGCTCAATTGGAGACATTTTGGTCGCAGAAGATGGTTTAGATCTGATGGTCATCAGGACAAGCAGTAATCAGATGTCCCAACTTGGCCCAGAATCTGCCACAAATGTTTTAAGAATAATCACAATGGTTTTATTGTACTTCTCAACTCCCCCACTAGAGGATTGGTGGTATGCAATATGAAATTTCCTGTTTACCCCAAGTATCTCCCACATCTTTGTTATCAATTTGCAGATGAAGTGACTTCCTCGGTCTGACTCAATCCTTTGGGGAAGGCCAAAATGTGAGAAGATGTGGTTGACCATCAGGGCAGCTGCTGCTTCTGCCTTGCAATTTGGAGCCGGGAGACATTCCACCCATTTGGTAAACAAGCATGTTACCGTTAACATGTACTTGTTCCACCTAGAGGAGTGAATCACGGGCCCCATGAAATCTACTTGTAAATCTGACCAAGGCAGTGTCATCCCCTCTTCTGGAGGGGAGCTCGGTGTGTAAGTGAACTGCGCTGAAATTGGGCACTGTGAAGATATTGGTGGGGGGTGTCTGTACTTCCGCTCTCTATATGATAGAGGAGAGGCACAGAGGACCCCAGCCAAGATTCTCAAGTGGTAGCAATTGACGAGCAATCAAGGCCTAGCTTCTCAGGAGGTGATGCAGGCTGGTTCTTAAGTACAGTGTATTCCTCGAACCCCCACAAAGGAATGTCCACACACTGTATTACTGAAAACACAGTCTTTATATAATTAATATTCAAAGGTATGTACACGATCACAATAACGCACTTTGTACTCGGAAATCAACAATGATAAATATACACAATTCTAAAGTGGTACCACCAATGTTATCGAATCTCGTTAAAGTGCATAAACTGTACGGTTAAAATGTCACACAGATCAATAACGAGGACACCAGCAATAGAGATAGGAAGGAACGTAAGATGGTTGAAACAATAGGAAGATTGCTGGCCTATACCGATAGACACAGTTCTGTGTGGAGATCCCCCCACCTGGGCAACCTGTAAAATAAAGATATATAGCACAAGCCCAGTCCATATATGGTTCAATAGCCTTATTTCCTCCTATTGAGGTTTTACCCCCCCAATGTACCTGGTGGAGTAGAGTTCTTGGAAGACGCGTCGAAGGATCCTTCTTGAGTGACTCCCTTTAAAGCAGGAGCCACGGATCGTCGAGAGGCGTCGAAGATGGTGAACTTGTCGTCGACGGCGGCGATGAGAAGTTCAAGGGTGCCGAGACCCCGATGTCGATCTAGGCGGTGCTCGTCAGCAACGTCCTGCGAGGATGAGGTGTGCGGGGCTCCTCGGCGATGGATTGTTCAGGAATGCAAAGAGTTTCAGAAGAACTGTGGCCCAACAAGGGCGTCGAGCCTTCAAAGTCTTTGTGGGCTTCAGGTGGTGGGAAACTCACCGGCGGATTCTCCTCGGGGCGTTGGTCGTCCTCGACTTTCTCCGGCGGACAAAGCGGTCGACGTTGCGGGCAAGGGAGTCCTTGGATTCAAATGTTCTTAGGCAAAGGAGCGGGCGGCTCTGGTCGTCGGCGGCACGGCGTCAAGTGGTCCCCACGGCTGTGCATCACAACTTCGACGGGCCTCCAGCGGTTACACAAACCTGCGAACCCTGGTCGACGGCAATAGACTTCGACAGCGGCGAAGTCCGGGTGCTTTGCTTCGTTCTCCTCAGCGGTTCCATCTCGGGTCGGCAGCCTTTCGAGGGTCTGACTTCCAGGGAGCTGCGGCGAAGGTTAGCGGTGCTCGTTGGTCCCTCGGAGCACGGGAAGAGGGCGCCTTACCAGGTCCTCTCTTGGATCAGTCCTTGACGAGTTCGGCAGCTTTCAGATCAGGTCGAAGCACATGCAACAGCAAGTCTTCGTCTTCCAGCTGGGCGTCGAGGATCAGCAGTTCCAGTTACTCTTCAAGTGTAGACACAGCTTCTGAACAATTTCCAGTGGTGAGAGGTCCCCAGATATACTATCTTGTCTCTCATCCACACTGCTGGGTCACTCTCAGCAGCCAATCATACAGAAGGGCATTCATGCAGTCAGTCAGCCAATCAGGCACACAGTGCATTCAGGCCATCCTCCTCCCACTCAGACACTCACAAAAAGGAATGTGGATTGGGACAAGTACCCAGCCATTCAACACTACACACTGCATTCAGGCCAGTTTCGGGCAGGGCTGTCTCAGTCTTTGTCTCTCATACCAGAAACCAGACAGCCACAACAAGAAGTGCATATTGGTCACACACTCCATTCACCCAGGTCCCACCCACAGGAGGTACCCACAACATACAGTCACTGGGAAGGCTCCAGTCAGTCTGGACTGGACTTCACAACAACATCATATATGGATCTTCCACCCAACAGCCAGTGAGGGGGAAGGGACAGAGTCAGGGCTTCCTAGGACTTTGGGAAAACAAGGTAATAGGCAATAGAAAGCAAGAGGCCACACGGGCCATCTTGTTTTCCATCAGGAATCAACTGATTCCAATGGCAGGGCCTGGGGATCCCAAAATGGAGGATACTCAGCGCACCTGTAAAAGTCAGCATGGAGCTGCCACCAGCCCATACCCTGCTCTGCGGGCCACCCACAGGTGCCCAAAAACATACACTAGGGGCACAGGGTTGTACCCCCACCCATGGGTGCCGTAAGGGTATCCCACGGGTCTGTTCATCAAACCAAAAGAGAGAGAGCTGCACCGCCAGGAGTCCCACATGAACTCCTTCGCAGAAAACACGACAGAACACACAATAAAAAGGCAGTAAAGGACAAGGATACGGAGGCCCTGTCCTTCCAATGCATTTCCAGCATCACAGGCACACGCAAGACACCCCTTTAAATATTGGTCGAAGTCCTGCCCCATGTGTGGCCAGTATGCAACCTCCTGCAAGATTTCTAAAGTAGTTTGAAACCCCTGATGACCGGCTGTGGCCACGTCATGGGCGGGACTTCAGAATGAGGTAAGTATCACCCGCTGGTCACATCCAGAGATGGATCTCCTTACTAACAAACTATCTTGGATTCAAAACATTTTGGGAAACTTCATCAACACCCAGAGATCCTCTTTCCCAATGTAATCGGTTTCTGTCAGAGGAAGGTTCACAGGGCCCTCAATGTGGTGGTAAAATTTCCCAATAATTGGATCCCCTTTTTGTGTCATGACCAAATCAGCATCTGGGGTCTCCTTACCCCATTGGGCAGTTGGGAGTTCATTGTGGGCAAGTGTTTGGGACCTGGTGACAGCAGTGACCTGGATTTCCCCCAACAGGGACTCGATCTCACAGAGATCCCCATGGATGGCTCCGGTTTTGGCCAACTGATCAGCTAGGTCATTTCCAGTTTCCAGTTTTGTATGGTCACTCTATTTTGGAATGACCCTTAATCTTTTTCCAACAGATGGTCATCCCATTAGAGGTGACCAGATCATCAATAGTTTGTATGAGTTTGCCATGCTTGAGTGGTTTATTGTTTGCACACAGCATGCCTCTGGTTTTCCAATTAATCAGGTGCTCCACAAACCTGTTCCAGACATAATCTGAATCAGTGATTATAACCAGTTTGTGGAGTTGGTGTTGCACGGCAGTGAGGATGGCCTGGTGAACTGCCATCAACTCCACCACCTGACTACTCCAGGGACCGTTCTTGTAACCAGTGGAGGGCTCTGGGGCATCATCCACCCAGGCATTCCCAACACCGGACACCAGTTCCTTTTGCCCGTTGTCAACATGGCAGGAGCACCCGTCCACATAAACTGTGTGCATCCCCTTGCACGTGTCTTCTTCATAGACCCTGTGTGTGGAATTCAGGTACGCCTCCATGTTGTCTTGGGTTTTGAGACTTTCGTCCTCGAGACAGTTTTCCCGGGCACAATCTTGCAAGTCAGCCAAACCTTGCGCGAGGGGACTCTTCTTGTTTTGGCCATATCTGACCTGCACAGGAAAGCCTTGCATGGACAGAATCCAGAAAGTAATTCTGGAATTACATACATGTCCTGCTCAGATTCTGTCACTTTGGAGGTATTGCAAAGGCTGGTGCAGAGTCTCCATGATGATGTGCTCCCCCTTGATCAACAGGCGGTCATTTTGTAATGCCCACACCATTGCCGGGAGTGCCTTCTCACAATCGTTGACTTTTTCCTCCACAGAATATAAAGTCTTACTCGCATAGTAGACAACTTTATTGACCTTGTCATGCTTTTGATATAATACTGACTTTAAGCATGTATTCGAGAACCCTGTCTCCAAGAAGAACTCCTTGTTTTTGACAGGGTAAGCTAGACAAGGTGCTTGTGAGAGGCTTCTTTTGAGTTGTTTCACTGCCTCTGCTTGTTCTGGACCCCACTCCCACTTGACCCCCTCTTTAACAAATAGACCAGGCATCTCGTGACCTCTGTGTAACCCTCAATGAACTTCCTACTGTAATTAGTCAGTCCAAGAAAGCTCCTTAGTTCACGCAGAGCTGTGGGGTCTTTTAGTTTTAGTAGTGCCTCCACCTTTTTTGCCTGGGGACAGAGACCCTCAGGTGTGATTTCATGTCCCAGGAAGTTTACACGGGTCCTACACCACTGTGCCTTCTGAAAGGACAGTTTTGTTCTGGTAACTTTTTTACTTGGTCAGCACATAGCAGATTTCTGCTATGTGTTCCTCCACAGTTGAGCTTTTAATCAGGACATCATCCACCTAGGCCAGGTTACCCCTTTCACCCAAGTCGGGCATGGCTTTATGCAGAAAGATGTTAAATTAATTGCCAGAGTTTATATATCTGAAAGGAGTCCGGGTCCATGTGTACTGCTGCCCCCCAAATGTGAAGGCCAGCTTGTACTGGTCTTCCCTACTTATGGGTATGGTCCAGTATCCATTGGTCATGTCAATGGCAGTGTACACCTTTGACCCCTGGATCTGGGCCAGTCCCTGGTCAATGTAGGGAAGAGGCCATCGGGACTTGTGGACCCGTTTGTTCAGCTCCCTAAGGTCTGCACATAGTCTCCATTGACCATTTGGTTTTAGAATCCACAGTACTGGATTATTAAAGGTACTGTGGACTGGACGAATTATCCCACGGGACTCTAGGTTTATTATGGTTTCTGTAAGGGACTCCATAGACATGAGAGGCAATTGGTACTGCTTCACGAATACAGGAGTCATTCCAGGGTTGTTTCAGAATTGAGATAGAATGTATCTCGGTGCAACCACAGTCGTACAAGTCCACAGCAAAGATATCTTGAAAATCTAAAAACACCTGTTTCAACTTTTGCTTTTGTTACTTGGTCTCACAGGCATCAGCAAGGTTGAGCCATTCTTCAACCATCTGTCTGAAGCCTGGGAAGACCTTGGGTTTTGCGATCTCAGCGGTCTCCTCCAGCTGTGTAGAGAGATCTCTGGTGACGGTGCTTACCTGGACAGAGGGTTTCAGGTAGGAGAGGCAGTCATTATGGACCTGGAATATCAACTCATCCTTCCTGATGTCACAGGTCACTGCTTCCCCTCGTAAGGGCAGGAAGAGTACACCAAGAAATTCCCACCTTGCCGGGTGAAGATCATTTCTGGTCTTATGTCATCATCACAGTCATAGCAGTCACTGGGGATTGGTCCTATGATTTCATTCCCTAAATCCATGGAAAAATGCTGGTCATCAACCGCCATCCCAATAAAGGTATCTGCGACCAGAATGATACTCGTAGGGTCGCTGTTATCCACACCTATTAGAATGGTGTTGTGTTCTAAGTCAATTAATGGGGTCGGTTTCAACCCCAACCCCTGCTGTTGGAGATGGTGATTTAGGTGTACATAAGCGTCCAGGTTTTTCCAGGCCCATTTCCCATTTATCAACCAATTTAAATGTGTGAATGGTCGGATCTTTCGGGAGTTTCCTGAACAACGCTTCTCTGATGAAGCTTTTTCCATTATTCAGGCATACTCTGGCGAAAATAGGCTCCCTCCCCTCATTTAACTGAATGGGGAGGAACAGCTGTTCAACCTGTTTCTGAATCCCAGCCAAGCCTTGAGCTGGTTGTTCATCACTTTCTATCATGGGACTTGGATTTTCAAATTGGGAATCAGTACAACATTTCAAGGTATTTCCTTCCAGTGTGGAATGCCACCTGAAACTGGAAGGAAGGTTGAATTTCAGGAATGGAGAGGAGTTCCCATCACGAGTTTGTTTTTTCTACATCAACTACAGTAATGTCAGGTATTTGATTGTTTTGAAAATGGAACTCAATTTGGTCCAATCTTTGTTCAACCACGTGGCATGTGCCATTTAAACTGATATAGTTGACGCTTTGTTTTAATTTTATTAGCCGGTTAGCCTGAGCCCAGAGTACCTTGTTCACACAGTCTATTAGGGGAGACAACCTCAGAAGGGGGTCATTCCCCAATAGACAAGGGGTCCCCTCTGGAGTCATGACTATGACTGGGTGTTTTACCTTGTGTTGCCCAATTTTAATCTCCAGATCCGCAGTCCCCTCGACAGGAATTTTATTCCTGTTGAAGTTCTGGAATTGTCCAGGAAGAGGGCTGAGAGGAATCTGAAGTCCCTCCTCCTTACCGAATTTAGCTGCTCAAAGGCCCTTTTGCATAGAAGAGAGGCTTGGGATCCATTGTCCACCAGTGCTAAAAATGCACATTGCCCTTGCACTCAGACGGGGCATAAAACCTACCTTTTTTCTCCTCCATGGGGCAAAGGAAATGGGCATTTTAGACCAGCTGGGTGGTTAGTTTCTTTATTTTGGACTCTGACACTGTGGGATCTTGGGCAGTTTTCTGTGTCGGAGTTCGGGAATCTGTGAATAAAATTTGGCATCCTGAGATAGGTGGGGTTTCAGAATCCCCCTTTTCTCCTTAGACCTGTGCTGTCCCCCTTTACCTGGAGACAGTCAATAGCACCAGTGTGTGGGGAGAATCCCTCAGTGATCATTATGTTCTCTGGATGACATTTCTGGGGTTCAGGATGGGCGATTCTGAATCAGTCCCCACACCTACCGAGTCTGGGTTATGGTCTTTTGGGACCCATTTTTCTTTGGGAGGAATTCCCCCATCCTTGAAGGAGAAGACTTTCTTCCCAGAATCCTCCAAGGAGTCTCCCCCTTCAAACTGGAGGACACTAACCTCCTCCACAAAATGGGTCTTCTTTGTCTCTTTGTTTCTCCTATCCACCCTCTGTTCCCTGGGTTGCAGTTTTGCGGGGGTAGGAGATTTAAGTTCCAGTTCCGGGGTGTCTAGGGGCTTTTTATGGGTAAGGAATGAAGCTTCCTCTAGGGCTTTGCATTCCCCTTCCTCCCGTGCTTCCTCCTGGGGAACCGGTGGGTTATCGGGGTTCTCTCCCGCTCATTGTTCCGGAGTGCCAGACCCTTGGTTTGAGTTATTCTGAGCCACCATGTTCATTTGAGGGTTCTGCTGAGCTCTCAACATGCGACTTAGATCTTGGGTTAGGTTCTGGACCTGGCACTCCAGTTGAGACACCTGCTCTGGCTGGTACGGGGGAATTGTCCTGGAAGAGGGGTGAGAGGAATCTGATGTCTCTCTCCCTTCCTGAATTTAGCTGCTCAAAGGCCCTTTTGGACAGAAGAGTGGCTTGGGATCCAGTGTCCACCAGTGCTAAAAATGCACATTGCCCTTGTACTTGGATGGGGCATAAAACCTACCTTTGTTCTCCTCCAAGGGGCAAAGGAAATGGGCATTTTGGGCCAGCTGGGCGGTTAGTTTCTTTATTTTGGACTCTGACACTGTGGGATCTTGGGCAGTTTTCTTTGTTGGAGTTTGGGAATCTGTGAATAAAATTTGGCATCCTGAGATAGGTGGGGTTTCGGAATCCCCTTTTTCTCCTTAGCTCTGTGCTGTCCCCCTTTACCTGGAGACAGTCAATAGCACCGGTTTGTGGGGAGAATCCCTCAGTGATCATTATGTTGTCTGGATGACATTTCTGGGGTTCAGGGATGGGCGATTCTGAATCAGTCCCCACACCTACCGAGTCTGGGTTATGGTCTTTTGGGACCCATTTTTCTTTGGGAGGAATTCCCCCATCCTTGAAGGAGAAGATTTTCTTCCTAGAATCCTCCAAGGAGTCTCCCCCTTCAAACTGGAAGACACTAACCTCCTCCACAAAATGGGTCTTCTTTGTCTCTTTGTTTCTCCTATCCACCCTCTGTTCCCTGGGTTGCAGTTTTTCGGGGGTAGGAGATTTAAGTTCCAGTTCCGGGGTGTCTAGGGGCTTTTTATGGGTAAGGAATGAAGCTTCCTCTAGGGCTTTGCATTCCCCTTCCTCCCGTGCTTCCTCCTCAGGAACCGGTGGGTTATCAGGGTTCTCTCCCGCTCATTGTTCCGGGGTGCCAGGCCCTTGGTTTGAGTTATTCTGAGCCACCATGTTCATTTGAGGGTTCTGCTGAGCCCTCAACATGCGACTCAGATCTTGGGTTAGGTTCTGGACCTGGCACTCCAGTTGAGACACCTGTTCTGGCTGGTACTGGGGAATTGTCCAGGAAGATGGGTGAGAGGAATCTGTTGTCTCTCCCCCTTCCTGAATTTAGCTGCTCAAAGGCCCTTTTGAACAGAAGAGTGGCTTGGGATCCAGTGTCCACCAGTGCTAAAAATGCACATTGTCGTTGCACTCGGACGGGGCATAAAACCTACCTTTTTTCTCTTCCAAGGGGCAAAGGAAATGTGCATTTTGGGCCAGCTGGGCGGTTAGTTTCTTTATTTTGGACTCTGACACTGTGGGATCTTGGGCAGTTTTCTGTGTCGGAGTTTGGGAATCTGTGAATAAAATTTGGCCTCCAGAGATAGGTGGGGTTTCGGAATCCCCTTTTTCCCTTAGCTCTGTGCTGTCCTCCTTTACCTGGAGACAGTCATTGGAACCAGTTTGTGGGGAGAATCCCTCAGTGATCATTATGTTGTCTGGATGACATTTCTGGGGTTTAGGGATGGGCGATTCTGAATCTGTCCCCACACCTACCGAGTCTGGGTTATGGTCTTTTGGGACCCATTTTTCTTTGGGAGGAATTCCCCCATCCTTGGAGGAGAAGACTTTCTTCCCAGAATCCTTTAAGGCGTCTCCCCCTTCAAACTGGAGGACACTAACCTCCTCCACAAAATGGGTTTTCTTTGTCTCTTTGTTTCTCCTACCCACCCTCTGTTCCCTGGGTTGCAGTTTTTTGGGGTAGGAGATTTAAGTTCCAGTTCCGGGGTGTCTAGGGGCTTTTGACGGGTAAGGAATGAAGCTTCCTCTAGGGCTTTGCATTCCCCTTGCTCCCGTGTTTCCTCCTCGGGAACCAGTGGGTTAACAGGGTTCTCTCCTGCTCATTGTTCTGGGGTGCCAGACCCTTGGTTTGAGTTATTCTGAGCCACTATGTTCATCTGAGGGTTCTGCTGAGCCCTCAACATGCGACTCAGATCTTGGGTTAGGTTCTGGACCTGGCGCTCCAGTTGAGAAACCCGCTCTGGCTGGTATGGGGGTCTTGTGTCAAATCTGGGATGTTCTTGGGAAGGGTAACTGTCCCTTCTCCCGGAGTAACCTGGGTATTGAGCATTTCCCTGGTATCCCTCCACCTTTGGCCTCCCCTCTCCCAGATTTGGTGGGCTGGACTCCTGAAAGCGGGGAGATTAAAGAGGGTTGTCCTGCATGTTGGGGTTTTGAGGGTACCTGGGGAACTAACTTAAACCAGAATTTCCAAGATTACCGCCCTCCTGAGGGAAGTTAGGAGGGAACTTTCCTGGGGCCGTACTCACCTGATTGGATCCCCCGCCTGGGCCGGTGGAATCCACACATACCCCAAGATGGGCCTGTTGCCCTTGTACCTAGGGTTATGTAATTGGCAGAGTTAGGGGACACATTTGTGGGGTACCTTACCTGATTCCCACCTGTTTGTGATTGGTCAGAGGATCTTCTCTGCCTCTGATGAGATTGGTTTTGGGAAGGTGTATTTTTAGCCCCCGCTCATTTCTAGGTTCAGAATGGGGGTAACCTTCACCTCCACCACCTTGACAGCAGCGGGGGTGTTGGTTTGTTTGGGGTTTTTGGTTGGATTTTTGTTTTTTACATGCTTTTGGACCTCATAGATCCGGGTATCTTGTTCTATTACCCAGTACAGGGTCCTTTCATCATGGAAGTCCTGTAAGAACTGGGTCATGATGCACTTTGGGAGTGGATGAAAATAGGTATTTATAAATTTCCTACTATTCGTGCGCAACCGCCTAATAGTTTGCATAAATGCCCGCTTTCATTCCTGAACAAATTCTCTTGGGGCCTGATCATCTCCACACTGTAGGTTGTAGGCCACCTTGTGGGCCTCCTGGGGGTTTCTGTGTGTGTAGAAGTGCTTCAAGATGGCCGCCTTATAGGCGGACCACCTTGAATGGTTCTGGTCTTTCAGTGATCATTTTCAATTTCAAAAGATGTCATCATCTGTTCATATTGCTCCAGGTGCTCCCAGACTGAATATTTGGCATTGTTATGGTACAATGTCATGAAACTCCTAACAGCTTTTATCTGTTTAATAGGGTCTTTCACCAGAGTTTTCTTTTTGTTTGTTAGCCTTCTTTTGTCACTGCACTTGAGTCTATTCACCCTCCGACTCAGAGCTGCTGCTATTTGAGGTCACCTCGCTATCCTCTAAGTGCTCCCCAATTCTTTGAGCTTGGGAGACTCTCCCAGAATGATGGGGCCTAGTCTCATCTCCCCCGACTCCTCCCTGCATCCAGGGTTGGTGGAGAACACCCCCCACTTCCCTGATTGGGTGGAGGTTTTCAGAATACTCTTTTGGGGCCTCAACTCATACTTCTTTTTCTCTGCACAGCGAACCAACTGGTTCCTGTAGGTGATGTTTCTGTAAGCCTAGCTCCCTGATTTTCCCCTCTTAGGAGTCTTCCAGGTCATATCCATCAGCCATGAACCTGAACAGGGATGCCCGTCCATCAACATCTGATGGACACCGGCCTGTTGGTTCAATCATGCAGGGCCTACTTGAGTCTGGATGCCTCATGGTTCCCGGTTCTTGTGAACTGGTGGGCATGAAGTCAGCAGTGCCTTGTGCATACAAGGTGGTAAATGAGTTTGAGGCCCTGGGTACAGAGGGCATCACGCTGTGATCATGGGTTCTCTTGCCACTCTCTATCTGTTCGGGGTCCCTCAAGTTTTGATTTAACCTAGCACACTCTTTTTCCAAATTCCCAAGTTTTTCCTTCTCAGCCCCTTTCTCCTGACAGTAGGCACAGACCTGAGCCTTTTGCTCTGCTATCAGGGCTTGACTGACCTCTATTACCTTCTCTTGCGCTGCTACCTGGATCAGGAGTCCCCTGTTCTCATTATAAAGGGCATAATTTCTTTTCTGGGACTCTTGTATTGCCTGGGGATACTCAGACCATTTCTGTTGCAGGAGATGCATTTCCTGTTTCTGCACATTTTTGGCCTGAGTGGTCTCTGCTAGATCCCCTTCTACTTGTCTCATGCGCCCCATTAACTTTGCATACTCATTTTTTAGGTCAGTCAGTTCCTGAAGGTCTGACTCTCTTTTCTGTAGGTCTGTTTTTAATTTGCACACTTCCTTACATAGGGCATCTCTTTCCGGATACAGGGTGCCCCTCTGTTCAGCCAGGTCACCCCACTGTTGTTTGATAGCGCTTAATTTCTGGCATTCCTGGTCAAATGGTGTTTGGGAATGGGCTCCTTTAATGGTTAACTCATTATTCTCCTTGTCCAATTTCTCAATCTGTTTTTGTAGAGCGTCCATGTCCTCTAAGCAGATTCTGTTGTAGGTTATTTGTTGCTTTAATTTTTGTTGACTCTCTTTCAGGGAATCAACCTTTTCCTGACACTCCTCTTTTAATGTAGCTAATTGTGCCTCCTGTTCTGAATTAGTTAGTTGATGTACTGCCAACTCCTCTTTTAACAGTTTGATGAGATTTTTGAACTCTGATTCATAATTTTGGCTCTCTTTCATTTTTTCTTCTACCTGCTTTAATTCACTCTAGGTTTGATTTAAGAGGTCAGACTGGTTTTGTGCAGAGGTTACACTCTCTTGGTATTTTTCTTCCATAACTATCATATGGAGGTATATGTCGGCAGTGAATTGGACCATCTTAGCCTGCTTCTCTTTGTTGTTCTGAGTCATATAAAACTCAATCAGGGCTTGATGTAACAGGTCACTGTCCAGCACATCCATGCTTGTGATGAATGATCCTAGATAACCAGGCCTCCTGTTCCTGCTTTGTCCATTCCCCTCTAATGAATAGTTTGGACAGAAGGAGCTGCCCAGCTATCTTAATCTCCATGGTGCTCATTATGAAGAGTGTTCTTCCTTTATTTAGTTATCTATGCAAAGACAAATTTGTACCCTGCTTTTGTCTAGTTTAGGGTTAACTTTACTTTATTTTTAAACACAGGCCTGATACCTAGGGTATGTGTTTTGGGATGGTACCTTTTACAGTGTAACATAGTTTTCTAGCCCCTAAAAGCATCACTACCTTCAATGGGCTAGCCTACTGTGTTAGACTGTCATGGGTGGAAACACTTAGCTCAATCACGGCACAAGCCCCCACTGTCTAACGGTCTTATAAAACGGCACACTCCAGCCAGGGACTTCTTCCACTGACATTGAATGTGGCGCACAGTAAAAACGCTTTCTTGAGAAGGCCCCCAACCTGTCTCACACCCACCTTAACAAACACCCCTTGTCGCAATTGACTATGAACCAGGCTGGTGTAACAATAAAATATTTATTCATTTTATGGTTCAATGAAAAATCTAGGCAAAATCAGATAATAGGGCAGCAGCCACCACTGTGTGGCAGTACAAATGCAAGAATCCCACAATACAGTTACTTCAAACTCCTAACATAATCTACCTAAACCTTTAATAGAAAACAGAAGCAAAATCGTTTTTCAGAACAACAGATGGCATTCAAGTTCAGCACTCCCCCTGCAACACTTCCCCCAAACACCTGCTAACTAAATTCTTTGTGGATGGAAAGAAGTGGCAAGGAGTCAGTAAGAAGAGTGAAAAATCGAAATTTGAATCCAGCCCACCACCCCAAGATGGGAGGCCAGAAACAAAAATGAAATCCTCATTTAGGAGCAAAATGGCATACTCAGATTTTACTCTTATTTGCACATCAGTTTACAATTGCAGTGGGTTAACTAGGACAGAAATGTGTGCTGCTGCTTTTTAAGAGACAAGGAAGCTCACAGACTACTGACCAGGGCACTAAGGCAATGTGAACACGGGTGAGAAAATCAATTTTGGGAAGAAAACAATGCAAAAGAAAACATACGCGGTAGAATGGCAATTCTTTTCTACACAGAACCACGGAGATGGGCTGAACTGTCAAAATCGTAAATCAGTTTTTAGGATCAGAAACACAGGCACATAACAGATAGGATTCTGAGGGAAAGGGATTCTTCTTAATGAGATGATAGTTTGGGGTTTTCAATGGGAAAAGGAAAATTGGAATTTATAGAAAAGCACAATGCACCTGCAAATCCGTTTTTTGTTGCACTAGATTATTTCTGTTGAGACTATATTTTAATGGCTATAATTAGTAGCAATACTCAACAAAATTGTTGCTTTCGAAGGGCAAAAAAAAAGAACGTGAATTTTCAATGGGGGAATTAATTGATATACTTCAGATGATACTAGGGGCATACACAGATAACTGAAAAACAGTAGCAAAGGAATATGCTAACAGACTTAGACTAACACAGATTCTTCTATGGAAAAGGTGAACAGATGACACTGGCAATTTGGGATTTCACTTGGATTTCAATGGGATTTGAATAGGATGCAAAGGTCAAAAGAGCGGGATATGCAGTTAGGGGCTGGGTGATGTGATACTTACAATGTAAGCTTGGGTTCTGGAAACTGGACAGCCAGCAAGGTCTCTGGACAGCGGGGCCAAAGGATCTGGTCACTGGGACAGCGGGCCAAGAGATCTGGTCACTGGGACAGCTGGGCTCTCCTGGATGTGATGCGGGACAGCTAGACAAGGTCTGGTCACTGGGCTCCCTTAAATGGGATCAGCTGCCTTTCCTCCTTTCTACCTGAATTCTTGTGTATGCCTGGATCTGGATAGGTGGTTCTGCCTGGATGGGATCAGCTGCCTCTGGATCTGGTTTTGAGTGTGAATTCTGGATAGCTTGTCCATGGATTGTGAATTGTCCCTTGTGTTCCCTATCTCCCCCTTAAATAGCTAGAATGACATCATCTTTTTTACAACCTGGGGGGAGTACTCTGGACTTACCCCTCGGCTGGGATAGGGCAGTCTCCCAGTGTCCCCTCCTTTCACTGGGCTGATTGGTTCAGGGGAAGTGACACCATTTATGTGTGTGCATTTATGACCTTTCATTGTCTCACAAAGCTACTTTACTTTTATCAGAAATGAGTTATGGAGTCAAACTTCACATTTATACTAGTCACCAGTATAAGAATCAGATATATGGATTCCATATGTCACAGGGAATAGTACGATCGCCAACTCTGTGTGATGTCGCATCGCCCTTTGGCACAGTGTCGCCATTTTTATGTAAAGCATAATACTTAAAATTATGCAAATGGATACACATATGCCTATTAATATTCTGCGTCTTTTGACCAAGTTTCATGTCTGTGCCATTTGTACTTCAAATTGAAAATTTGTGTCTGTCCACAACTCAGATGAAATACTGGCATAATATAACATTACTGCTTATTCAGGGTGCTGGTAAAAATGTATTAATGTAAAACAATTCATTAAAGTCAATGGGCTGGATTAGTCACATGTGTGGGCGGTCCTGCAAACCCCCAAAGCCAAATTGTCTCCTCCTGGGTCAGTCTGCACAAAGGACTTTTATGACACCCTTTGAAGCTCTGCAGTTTGTCCTGGGAATGGGTGCAGGACAAAATCTTCACACCTGTCGGTGAAATACTTGTTCCGCTTGGGTCCTTTGCTCCTTTCTGCAGGGATGCAGGCCAGTCTGGCAAGGTAGTGAATTTTCACACTCACGGACTTTCATGTGCCCTTGTGGGCTGGTTCATCGCTGGATGCAATTTTTCCCACTTTTGGAGGCAGGGCTTTGTCATTGAATTCAGTGCCTGGGGCCAGAAAAAACTGTTCTGCTGGTTTCTGAGTTTTTCAAAGGAAACCAAGTCTTGGGGATAAATATAATGTACATTTATATAGCAAAAACCCCCACCCACAGATTCAATCATATTTCTATGCATTCTCCTGATTTGAAAAAGCACAGTTAGACACATGTGTTCATTTTCTTGCATTTCACGTTTACCAATGCTGCTTTCTGCAGGCCACAGTGTCACTTCACGTAATCTTCTGGGGCTTTGGCATATGCAGTTGATTTATGGATACAAAAGAATGCTGCACAGGATTTCCTTGATCTTTGACATGGGAAAAAGAAAAGGAGGGGCAAAATGCAACTTGTACTTCCGCTGCCTCCCTTCCTCTCCCAGCATTTGAGCCGGCCTGAATTTTCATGTCGACACAAATGCTGGCGATCCCTATGGAGTCCGCCAGCTTTGTGCACCAGCATGAAGCAGGGGAACCCCATAGCGATGCATTGTAATGTTGAATTACAATTAAGCAGTGTTCACAATTGAAGTTAAACCCGTCCGATATGACTTTAGTAAATGGATAGACTATATAATCAAAAAATAGTCCATAGGCGCCCCTCTGCGAGAATGAACACAGGTAAATTACCTGTTCTTTGGGAAGATACCCACTTGAGAGTCCGCAGCCAGACTTTAGCTCACTGTACCTTTCACAGAATGGACATATCCATTTACATATAAGTCTTTGTCCCACCCACATGGGCAGTCCAGCACCGAAATGCTATGACAATTCTCTTCTGAATAAGAGTACCAACAACAACCCCAGACAAGTGTTTCAGCCTTGTTGGTCCTCATCAGTGAGGTGGAGCCGTGCCTCTCTGAGCACAGTGAGCAAGGTGTCGACATCTGGATGACCCTAGGAAACTTAGGGTGACTAAACCCAAGTCCCTTAAACAATCAAAAAATAGTCCATAGGCGCCCCTCTGTGAGAACGAACACTGCTAAATTACGTGTTCTTTTGGAAGGTTCCCACTCGAGAGTCAGCAGCCACCCTTTAGCTCAATGTCCCGTTCAGAGAAGGGAACTATCCATTTGCATATGTGTCCGTTTTATAACACAGCACATTCTAACCAGGGACTCCTTCCCCAACATTGACTGTGCCGCACAATAAAAATGCTTTTTATTTTTAATGAACCATGGGTTCTTTTATTTGAGTAGGCCTCCAACCCGTCTCACACCCAACCTTCACACACACTTCGTGTCACAATGGACTAGGAACCAGGACGGTGTGTATTAATAAGACATTCATTAATTTTTTATTTATTGAAAAAGGAAAAAATATTCAAAATACAACAGCCACTAATATGTGGCAACACAAATGCAATGATTCCTACACTACAAGTAGTTTCAGATATCCTATCAAGGTTTACACGGATCTTAAATGGCAAAACAGGAAAAATAACAGTTTTTAATCAAGTGATAGCATCAAGGTTTAGCACTCCCCCCTGCAACACTCACCACCAAACATCAGCTAACTTAATTCCTTTGAATGAAAGGCATTGGCAAGGAGTAAGAATAGAGAGAGATAAATCGGATTTGGAATGAAGCCCACCACCCCAAGATGGGAATCCAGAAAAGAAAGTGAAAACCTCTTTTTGGAGCAAAACGGCAGAATCAGACTTGGATTATTATTCACACGGCTACTCACAACTGCTGTGGGACAGAATAAAGTAAATTCATGTTTTACACTTGAGGGGATAGGGAAGCTTAGAGACTACTAATCAGTACACAGAAAAACGTGGAAATGAGGTAGGAAAATCGATTTTGGGATTTTCTATGAGATGTTCAATGGGGTTATGTTGCAAAAAGGATAACATTATGCAATTTAGGGCTGGGGTTATTTGCTACTTACAAAGTAAGCATTTGTTTAGGATTCTGGAAAGCCAGCTGGATCTCAGGACACTCTGGACAGCTAGGGCAAAGGGTCAGGTCTCTGCACTCTCCTGTATGGGATTCAGGACAACCAGCTGGTTCTCAGGACACTCTGGACAGCAAGGCAAGGTGTCTGGTCTCTGCACTCTCCTGGATGGGATACTGGACAGCCAGCTGGATCTCATGACACTCTGGACAGCTAGGCAAGGGGTCTGGTCCCTCCACTCTGCCTGGTATGGTTCAGCTGCCTCCTCTCTGTCCTCGGTCTCCTGTCTCCCCGTACTCTTGTGTGTGTCTCTCTCCTGTGTTTACAATTCCCCTTATATAGCCCAAATGACATCATTCATTTTACAATCTAGGGGAAGTATTCTATGATTACCCATATCCTCAGATAGGACCATCTACCCTACCTCTCCCTGCCCCCTGGCATCCTTGGGTCAAAGGGAGGGAGCACCATCTATCTGTTTGGCATTTATTACTGTTCTTTGTTTCTCAAGTCAACGTTTTAGCCAAACTGAGTGTCACGATCCATGCCCCTGACCCCCTCAGGTATAACAGCCCCCTGGCAGCAGTGGGGCTAAAGCCCTTCACACCGGCCCCAAGGGCCTTAAAACTCCATCAGAAACATACATGGAGTCAGTCCTGGTGCCTTTGGCGCCAGGCTCATTATCAGGAATAAAGCAATACCAGTTTTGGACCTTAATCCAACATGGAGGCCTATTACACAGCTCAGTTATTTACAACCAAGCCATGCGGTCTAGTGTTTTGGGTGTGGCTGGGCCTGGAACTACTTAGGCTATTTAAACCACACCCAAACAACAGAACACGCTTTGCGTTATTCTGCACTCCTGCAGGGTAACGCTCACTGTGTCCAGCTCCTGCTCATCTGCTTCTCCGGTGGCCCGATCCTGAAGCCCTAGATTCGGATTCCATTAATAACATGGAAGAACAAGAACAGCATTAGCAAGCAAGAACACTTACCTGTGAAGTAACCGGCCTTGAATCCATCCTGCACTTCGCTTACCTCGCCCATCTCCGGAGTTCCCGACAACCTGCAAAGGTAAAGAAACAAGGACAGCATTAATAACAATTCTTATCTGGGCAAGCAGCGAGTCCTGGCAGCACCCTGCACTTCTCTTACCTCGCCCATGTCCGGGTTTTACCGCAAACTACAAGGGAGAAGGAACAAGGTCAGCAATAACAAAGTACTTACCTGGGCAAGCAGCGCTTCGATCGCTCATCACTCTGGAACATCACTGCAACCTGTACAAAGAAGAGAGGAGAACACAGGTTAGCAATTAACACCAATAAACAGCACAGCGCTCCACGCATCAATAACTCACTGTGGTCTTCGCCATCGGCGTGGCAACTCCAAATTCGCAACCATCCGTGTGAAAAAAAGAGACATTGTTAGGGAACAGCATAGTGGAGCAAGACGCCGAGAAGACAGAGAAAACGGAGGGCAAGAAAGAGACAGAATAAAGACACAAAAGACATTATAACTCACCTGGAAGACAGCAAGCAGAGTCGGGGTCACAGCTGGTCTGCATCTGACATAAGGGCACACGGACCAGTGAAGCAACTAGGTCCACGGAACGCCCGCACCAACCACGCACCCCTGCACAGAGACGCAGGACGGAGAGTTCAACACACAAAAACCTAAGGAGCTACCCAACATCTGGCACATAACCAAGCAGAGAGGGATCCGGGATAGCGCTTACACCTCCATCCAGTATCGTGTGGCACCCCTGTGGATACCAGGTGAGCGTAACATAACGCGAAGACTCAATTAAAATATCCACTTGGGCATCATGGAAACATCAGAGACTGACCAACTAGTCCAGTTACTGGGAGATTTATGGGCCGAGGTGCACACCGCCCGGCAAGAAACCAATGCCCTTAGGAGGGAGTTGATTGTCACCAATGACTGCACCAATGAATTAGCCAGACAATTGCTCCAAACACAGGCTGGCAGGCTCCGTTGCCAGGAAGTATCCCGTTGGTTCCAGCCACATCTGTCAATCCAGTGCAGGTGGTCCTCCCTGGGGCAGTTCCTTTGGCCCCACCGGAACTTTTTACGGGAGACCCAAGAAAATATGCAGTATTCAAAAACCAGTGCCGCCTCCATTTTCTTTGTAGACCCGGAGCCTTTCCTAATGATCATTCGCGGGTTGCCTTCATTCTGTCATATCTGAGTGGCAGTGCCGCAGATTAGTCCATACCATTAGTAAGCCAGGACGACCCACTCCTGCGGGATTTCAGGGGGTTTCAACAGGAGATGGAGAAGCTGTTCGCCCGACATACCAAGGGCCAAGCTCTGGATAACGAAGTTCTGTCCCTACGCCAAGGCAGCCAAGATTTGTTAACATATATCGCCACTTTTAACAGACTTGTCATTGAAACTGGGTGGCCTGAGGAAAAACGAAGAACGTTATTCCATCGAGGATTACGGGGGGAAATGAAAGACGTCCTAACTTAGGTGGTAAATCCACCAAAAGATTGTGCAGAGTTCATCAACCTAGTGGTGCAGCTAGACCACAGGCTGCAAGATTGAAGGACAGATCGAGCCAGAACAGAGAATCGGACTGTGTATGTATGCTCAAAGGAGAACAGTCCACGTTCATCAGAAACCACTTCGGAACCCATGCAAATTGGGGGGGGGTACGGAGCCCATTAACCAAAGCCGAAAGAGACAAAAGGAGACAACAGCAATTAAGCCTATACTGCGGGAAATCAGGTCACTTCCTCAGAGAATGTCCCGTAAAACTCCCTAGGAGAACAGTTGGAGCTACAGAGAAATAAGGAGGAGAACAAGAGTTGGAAAACATCCAGGCCCGGCAAGCATAAAGGTCTGTTTGTCGAGCGAAGGAAAAGAGCCACAGACCTCATACCTTGCCCTGCCTCTGATTTTGATCAGTCACCAACAACCGTCTCAGATGCATGCTGTGGAGGCATACATAGACAGCAGAGCCGTTGGTAACTACATAGACCAAGGCCTGGCAACAAGGGTGGGGCTTCCCCTCTGTCAGAAAATGACAAATGAGAAGGTCACCACTGTCGACGGCACGGAGATAGCTTCTGGTCCTGTAACTCAACGCACAGCAGAATTGACCCTTCTGTGCCAAGACGGACAACGGGAAGCCATTGCCTTCGAACTTATCAAGGCCCCTCAGTTCCGGGTGATTCTAGGGATGCCGTGGTTGGTGGCTCACAATCCTAACATCGACTGGCGAGCCAAGAAATTAGCCTTCTCCAATGAGTGTGCTCATGCGTGCTACCAAGTGGAAATGCCATTGTCGGACCAGAGACACCTGTCCAAAATAAAGAGGCGTTGGTACTAGGTGTAACAAGTATACTACCAAGCGAATACCACGATTTTAAAGACATTTTCCAAAAAGAAGAGGCTAATACCTTACCCCCCTCACATGCCATATGACTGTCAGATCGACCTCGTACCTGGTGCACAAATCCTGTGTAGTCGAATGTATGCAGTCACCGAACCTGAAAATCTCCACTTGAAATCATATCTGGACCAATACCTGGCAAACGGTTTTATCCGCCCGTCGAAATCCCCGGCAGGCTCGCCCCTATTCTTCGTACCCAAGAAGGAGGGGGACTTGAGAACATGCATCGACTACTGTGCACTAAACCAGGTAACAGTTAAAAATCGTTATCCTCTACCCCTTATCCCAGAACAGCTGGACCAAGTCAAGGATGCCCAAATTTACACCAAATTGGACCTCAGGGGGGCATACCATCTTCTGCGTGTAAAGAAAGGAGACAAATGGAAGACCGCCTTTCGTACTAAGTATGGGCTGTACGAATATCAAGTGATGCCCTTTGGGCTTTGCAACGCTCCCGCTGCATTCCAGTACTTTATGAACAATGTACTATGGGAATTGATCGACGTATGTGCTCTAGTTTACATCGACTACATCTTGGTGTATTCCTCTTCTAAACAGGACCATGTCAGGAACGTTCGCTCCATCCTTGCAAAACTCTGACAGCACCAGCTATATGCCAAACTTGAAAAATGCTCCTTCCATGTCACCGAAGTCGAGTTCCTTGGTTTTGTCCTGACTCCCAGAGGCGTCCGGATGGATATGTACAAAGTAGATGACATCCTTAGCTGGCCATCACCGTCTTCAGTTAAAGGTGTCCAAGGTATGCTCGGCTTTGTGAACTTTTATCGCCGATTCATCCCGGGTTTCTCCCAGATTGTGCACCCGATCACTTTTTTATTACAAAAAAACAACAAACTGTTCCAATGGACAGAAGAGGTGGAGAAGGTCTTCCAGGAACTCAAGAAAAGATTTACCTCAGCCATGGTGCTACGACACCCCTGCTCAGATCTCCCATATGTAGTGGAAACAGATGCTTCCAGCATGGCAATGGGGGCTGTTCTTTCCCAAAGGGATCCCGAAACAGGCCAGTTACATCCCGTGGCCTTTTGGTCAGGAAACTTTACTACACCTGAACTTAACTATGCAATAACAGACAAGTAACTCATAGTGATCAAGGCAGCCTTTAAGGCTTGGTGGCATTACCTCCTAGGCGCCAGACATACCATCACAATAATCACCGACCATCGCAACCTACAATACCTCAAGACGGCAAAGGCTCAATTATCCCTTCAACTCCGATGGGCTTTATTCTTTGCAGAATATGATTACATAATCACGTCCCGACCTGGAGTCCAGAACGGAAAAGCCGATGCCCTATCCCGCATGGGTACTGATGAGAACGCATATTCAACCCCAGACCCGGTGGCCATTATTCCAGGTGACAAACTACTAGGACTTACAACAAAGTTATCTCTGGACGAACTCCAAAAGGAAATTTGGCTCCTAATGAACACTGAGGCTCTACAAGACTGGACCACTCAAGGTGAACATTACACAACAAAGAACCATCTCCCGTATTTCAGAGGGTGTTTATATCTACTGAATAAGGCACTACAAGAACAAGTCATTTCTGGTTATCACGACCCCCCGATAGAAGGACATCCAGGAATTGCCAAGACCCTAGCCGAGGTGAAAAGAAATTATTGGTGGCCGACCTGGCGAAAGGACATTACACAGTTTATTCTGTCATGTGGCATTTGTGCACAGAATAAATCCCAGAAACAAAGACCTGTGGGCCTTTTTCAACCCCTGGAAATTCCACCTGCACCTTGACACACACTCTTCCTCGATTTCATCACAGATCTGGCTCCCTGTCAAGGGTTCAACACTATCCTAGTGGTTGTTGACCTATTCTCTAAAATGTCCCATTCCATTCCGCTTAAGGGTCTACCAAACGCATCCAGTCTGGCAAAGGTGTTTTTAGAGCCAATCGTACGATTACATGGTTTCCCCTCCATTCTGATTTCTGACCGAGGGAGTCAGTTTGTGTCTAACTTCTGGAGGAAGAGTTGTGCAATTGCCCAAATCGATATTCGTCTGTCCACTAGTCACCATCCCCAAACTGATGGCCAAACGGAGCAGACAAATCAGACACTAGAGCAATACCTATGGTGCATGTTACATCAAGTGGAAGAAAGCTGAAAGGATGTGCTGTGGACAGCCGAATATGCCTACAACAACTCGCTACACACCAGTACCGGACAGAGTCCATTCTATATCGTATATGGAAGGCACCCACTTACTTCCAAATCAGATACCCCCATGGCCTTGGAAATTCCTGCGATAAAGACTTTACATACGACCATCACTCAAGCCTTCAAAAAGGCAGCTGAACACTTGATCCAAGCCAAAGAAAGACAGAAAAGATTCTCTGATCAACACCGAAGAAAAGTCCCAGACTACCAAGTCGGAGATGAAGTCTGGTTGGCGTCTCGGCACGTGCTCATAAGAGGAACTCGAACATTTTGTCCCAGATATCTAGGGCCCTATACCATCAAGGCTATTATAAATCCTGTGGCAGTAAAACTAGCTTTACCACCAAATATGCAGATCCATCCCGTATCCCACGTGTCACTCTTAAAACCTGTTCAGCCTGGAACTCAGTTCAAAATACCACCAAATCCGGTACTGGTTATCAGAGAACCCGAGTTTGAAATTAAGGACATCCTAGATTCTAAACTCACCCGGTCCAAGTTATATTACTTAGTGGACTGGAAGGGATACGGCCCTCAGGGCAGCATATGGTAGCCTAGCGAGCACGTCCATGCGCCACGCCTGGTAAGATGATTTCATCGGAACCATCCAACCAAACCAGGGCCAGATGGAGGAAATACCTTGCGAGCGGCCTTAGGGGGGAGTGCTGTCACGATCGATGCCCCTGACCCCCTCAGGTATAACAGCCCCCTGGCAGCAGTGGGGCTAAAGCCCTTCACACTGGCCCCAAGGGCCTTAAAACTCCATCAGAAACATACATGGAGTCAGTCCTGGTGCCTTTGGAGCCAGGCTCATTATCAGGAATAAAGCAATGCCAGTTTTGGACCTTAATCCACCATGGAGGTCTATTACACAGCTCAGTTCTTTAGAACCAAGCCATGCGGTCTAGTGTTTTGGGTGTGGCTGGGCCTGGAACTACTTGGCCTGGAACTATTTTACATAGGCTATTTAAACCACACCCAAACAGCAGAACACGCTTTGCGTTATTCTGCACTGCTGCAGCGTAACGCTCACTGTGTCCAGCTCCTGCTCATCACGGTGGCCCGATCCCGAAGCCCTAAATCTGGATTCCATTAATAACCTGGAAGAACAAAAAGGCATTAGCGAACAAGAACACTTACCTGTGAACTAACCGGCCTTGAATCCATCCTGCGCTTCGCTTACCTCGCCCATCTCCGGACTTCGCTGCAACCTGCAAAGGTAAAGAAACAAGGACAGCATGAATAACAATTCTTACCTGGGCAAGCAGTGAGTCCTGGCAGCACCCTCCGCTTCTCTTACCTCACCCATGTCTGGGTTTCACTGCAACCTGCAAGGGAGAAGGAACAAGGTCAGCATTAACAAAGCACTTACCTGGGCAAGCAGCGCTTCGATCGCTCATCAATCCGGAACATCACTGCAACCTGTACAAAGAAGAGAAGAGAACACAGGTTAGCAATAAACACCAATAAACAGCGCAGCACTCTGCACATCAATAACTCTCTGTGGTCTCCTCGCCATCGGCGCGGCAACTCTGAGATTGCAACCGTCCCTGTGAAAACAAAAAGAGAGATTGTTGGGGAACAGCATAGTGGAGCAAGACGCAAAGAAGACAGAGAAAACGGAGGGAAAGAAAGAGACAGAATAAAGACGGAAAAGACATTATAACTCACCTGGAAGACAGCAAGCAGAGTCAGAGTCACAGCCAGTCTGGACCCGACATAAGGGCACACGGACCAGTGAAGCAACTAGGCCCAGGGAACGCCTGCACCAACCACGCGCCCCTGCACAGAGACGCAGGATGGAGAGTTCAACACACAAAAACCTAAGGCGCTACCCAACGTCTGGCACATAACCAAGCAGAGAGGGGTCCAGGATAGTGCTTAGACCTCCATCCAGTATCGTGTGGCACCCCTGTGGATAGGAGGTGAGCGTAACACTGAGTTATGTTTCCTAACTTCATATTTACATTAGTCACCGCCACAAGAAATAGATATGCATTTCCAGTTAGTCAAAGGGAATTAGGTAAGCTGATAGCCAACTCTGTGCAAGGTAGCATGGCCCTTTGGTGCCTTTTTGTCCTTTTCATAAAATATATAACAGTTATAACTCTGCACATGATTAAGCATGTTCATAATATAATTTTCCATCTTTCCATCAAATCTCATGCTTGTCACATTTTTAAATCAGCCAGAAAGTAGTTTACTTCTTATTCTGAGTTCTGCGAAAAATGCATACAATTAATCAATCCTTTGATGTCAATTGGGAGGATCTGTCACATATGGGAGGGTGGGGCTTCATCCCCCAAAGCCGATGACCAAAGATTTTTATTACACCCTTTGAAGTTTGTCAGTTTGTCCTTGGTAGTGGGTGCAGGAGGAACTCACACTTCCTGGTCAAGCTCTCTCCACACTTGCTTTCTTTGTCCTCCCTGCTAGTACTGCCTTCCAGTCTGGCAGAGCAGGGAATGATGACGCCCTCAGTCACATCACATGTCATTGCGGAATAGTTCACTTTAGGTGTGACTTCCATTGGGAGGCAAGGCTTTCAATTGAGTTTTGGGCCTGAGCCCAAAACAGTTTTTCTGGTATTCTGAGCCTCTTCCAAGGTGATGAAGTCTTGTGGGGAAAACCATAATGTACATGGCTTTAGTCAACACCCCACCCACAACATATTTCACTGACATTTTCTGTGCGAGCAATAGCTATCCTTTCAAAGTCGCTTGTAAAAGTCATTTTTCTTTATTTCACACGTGTGCAAGTGTTTTTTTTCATTTGCAGTGTTTTAGAGTGCTGATGTTCACATTAAAAGGAAAACAAAAGCCGTATAAAGTTGCAATGTGGAAATCCTTGCCCCTCATGTGAATTAACAGTAAGACAAGGCCGTTTTGGATGTAGTGCATAACTTTTTGGTATTCACATGAAAGAAAATCAAACACAGGGCCGTTTTGAATACAGTGTATAACTGTTCGGTATTCAGATGAAAGAAAAGCAAATGCAGAGCTGTTTTAATTGCAGTTCATAACATCTTGTTATTCAGATGCAAGAAAAGCAAACGCAGGACTGTTCTTGGTGAAATGGTCAAATGCTTGCCGCACATGTGCCAGGCAAAGAATAGCACAGCTGTTTTTTGTGGACTGTTTAAATGCATTTTTTTTAGGTCACAGAGATTTCTGCTTAGGGCCTGTAAATGCACCCCACAGACCCCCCTGCTCTTACATGACTTTTTGTTGGGGAAGAGTAGGGCAGAGTGGAGTTTCCTTTGACGTAATGTCCTTAATCAGGGATGGCACTCCAGGATCCCCTTCAGTCTCTGGGTTGGAGAGTGTGGCATGACACCCTCTTTCCTTCCTTCCCTCCCAGGTCCCTGGAGTGTTCCTCTCCAGGCTGGAATGTAAGGAAGTTAATTCTCTAATAGAAGATGGACAAAAACAAGTTTTAGTACTTTTTACAAACATTTTTCCCGGAAGATTTACAACAATGGAACAACGACAACAACTTGCAATTTTCATAACATTTTTCTTTTCATTTTTACAATAACACCAAGTAAATTACTCCCTGTTAGATAGCTAGCCCTATGCATCTAAATACTTCTGTCTGCTTTTTTCTCCTTTCTTTTAATTCTTCAGAGGGTTCCTCTGCTCGATTTTCATTTGGCTCATCAATCAGCCACAAAGCGTGTCTGGGTGACAGCTTTTCAACTAATTGATGTGCACCCATTTTTCTTCTGACAGTTCTCCTCTGGGGATGCAGATCTTATAGGCGACAGGTGAGATTTTGTCTACAATTTCAAAGGGGCCGTGCCAGGAAGGGAGGAGTTTCCACTCCTGGGTCTGGTTCCTCTGAAAATTGTACGAGTAGACCCTGTCTCCTACTTGATATTCTTTTTTAGTAGTCTTTAAATCATAGTGGGTTTTCATCCCCTCTGTCGATTTTTCCAGATCCCGCTGAACGTGCACAAAAGCATTCTGAAGGTGTTTTCTCAGATTTTCGATATATTTGTTGGTTGTGGATGCGTTAATCAGTGTCTGCTCTTGGGTTCTGTAGAGCAGATTCGGGGGAAGCACCATTTTTGCTCTAGTCATTAGCTCAAATGGACACATTTTGGTCGCAGAAGATGGTGTAGACCTGATGGCCATCAGGACAAGCTGTAGTTGGATGCCCCAACTAGGCCCGTAGTCCGCCACAAACATCTTAAGAATGCTCACAATTGTTTTATTGTACCTCTCAACTCCCACACTAGAGGCTAGGTGGTAGGCAATATGGAGTTTTCTATTTGCACCAAGTATCTCCCACATCTTTGTCATCACCTCGCTGGTGAAGTGACTTCCTCGGTCCGACTCAATCCTTTGGGGAATGCCAAAACGTGAGAAGATGTGGTTGATCATCAGGGTAGCTGCTGTTTCTGCCTCGCAATTTGGGGCCGGGAGACATTCCATCCATATGGTAAACTAGCTTGTTACTGTTAACATGTACTTGTTTCCCTTAGAGTAGGGAATCACAGGCCCGATGAAATCTACTTGTAAATCTGTCCAATGCAATGTCATCCCCCTTTCCTGGAGGGGAGCACGGTGTGTAAGTGAACTTGGCTAAAATTGCACACACACAAGACACCCCTTCAAATATTGGTCGAGGTCCTGACCCATGTGAGGTCAGTATGCAACCTCTCACAAGATTTCCAAAGTAGCATGAAACCCCCTATGAACAGCTTTGGCCATGTCGTGGGCATGACTTAGCATCAGGCTTTGGAATGAGGTAGGTACCACTCACTGGTCACATCCAGAGATGGATCTCTTTACCTACAAAACGTATTGGATTTGGAATATTTTGGGAAATTTCATCAACACCCAGAGATCCTCTTTCCCGATGTATTCGGTTTTGGCCAGAGGAAAATTCACGGGGTCTTCAATGTGTTGATAACATTTCCCAATAATTGGATCCCCTTTTTGGGCCATGATCAAATCAGCATCTGGGGTCTCCTTACTCCACTGGGCAGTTGAGAGTTCATTTTGGGCAAGTGTTTGGGACCTGGTGACAGCAGGGACCTGGATTTCCCCCAACAGAGAATCGATCTCAAGGAGATCCCCCTGGATGGCTCCGGTTTTGGACAACTGGCCAGTCAGGTTATTTCCAGTTTTTTCTGGTCCCTGTATTCTGAAATGACCCTTAATCTTCTTCCAATAGATGGTCATCTGATTGGAGGTGACCAGATCATCAATGGATTGTATTAGTTTGACATGCTTGAGTGGTCTATTGTTTGCACACTGCATGTCTCTGGTTTTCCAATTAATTAGGTGCTCCAGGAACCTGTTCCGGACATAATCTGAATCAGTGATTATGACCAGTTTGTGGAGTTGGTGTTGCACGGCAGTGAGGATGGCCTGGTGAACTGCTATCAATTCTGCCACCTGACTACTTCAGGGACCGATCTTGTACCCAGCAGAGGGCTCCAGGACATCATACACACAGGCATTCCCAACGCTGGCCACCTGTTCCTTTTTCCTGTTGTTATCAACATGGTTGGAGCACCCGTCCACATAAACTGTGGGCATCCCATTGCATGTATCTTCTCCATAGACTTTGTGCGGGGAATTCAGGTACGCCTCCATGTTGTGTTGTGTTTTGAGACTTTCGTCCTTGAGACAGTTTTCTCAGGCACAATCATGCAAGTCAGCCAAACTTTGTATGAGGGGACTCTTCTTGTTTTGGCCATATCTGACCTCCACAGAAAAGCATTGCATGGACAGAATCCAGGAAGTAATTCTGGAATTACTCACATTCCCTGCCCGGATTCTGTCACTTTGGAGGTATTGCAAACGCTGGTGAGGAGTCTCGACGATGATGTGCTTCCCCTGGATGAACGGGAGGTAATTTTTCAATGCTCACACTGTTGCCAGGAGTGCCTTCTCACAATAGTTGAATTATTTACTCCACAGAGGATAATGTCTTACTTGCATAGGGGATGACTTTATTGACCTTGTCATGCTTCTGGTATAATACTGCTGTTAAGCACGTATTCGAGAACCCCAGCTCCAAGAAGAACTTCCTGTTTTTGACAGGGTAAGCTAGACAAGGTGCTTGTGAGAGGCTCCTCTTCAGTTGTTTCACTGCTTCGGCTTGTTCTGGACCCCACTCCCACTTGACCCCAGCCTATAAATGGACCAGTGCTCTTTTGACCTCTACGTAATCCTCAATGAACTTTCTACTATAATTAGTCAGTCCAAGAAGGCTCCTTAGTTCACGCAGAGTGAAGGGGTCTTTCATTTTTAATAATGCTTCCACTTTCTTTTGCCTGGGGACAGAGACCCTCAGGGGTGATTTCATGCCCTAAGAAGTTCACACAGGTGCTACACCACTCTGCCTTCTGGAAGGACAGTGAGTTCCTTCAACTGAGTCAGAACATACCAGATTTCCGCTGTGTTTTCCTCCACAGTTGTGCTTTTAATTAGAACATCATCCACATAGGCCAGGTTACCCCTTTCACCCAAGTCGGGCATGGCATTATGCAGAAAGATGTTAAATTCATTGCCTTGCTTTATATATCCGAATGGAGTTTGGGTCCATGTGTACTGCTGCCTGCTGAAGGTGAAGGCCAGCTTGTACTGGTCTTCCCTACTTATGGTCAGGTCAATTGCGGTGTACACCTTTGACCCCTGGATCTGGGCCAGCCCCTGGTCAATGTAGGGAAGAGGCCATTGGGACATGGGACCTGTTTGTTCAGTTAGCTAAGGTCTGTGTATAGTCTTCATTGGCTATTAGGTTTTAGTATCCCCAGTAACGGATTGTTAAAGGTACTGTGTACTGGATGAATTATCCCATGGGACTCTAGTTTCTTGATGATTTTTGTGAGTGACTCCATAGACGCGATAGGCAACCGATATTGCTTCATGAATACGGGAGTCATCCCAGGGTCCGTGGGTATGGAGGTAGAATGTATCTCAGTGCGACCACAGTCATATGAGTTCACAGCAAAGATTTCTTGAAAATCTAAAAACACCTGATTCAGCTTTTGCTTTTGCTCCTCGGTCTCACAGGCATCAGCGAGGTTGACCCATTCATCAACCATCTGTCTGAAGCCTGGAAGGACCTCAGGTTTTGCAATCTCCACGGTATCCTCCAGCTGCGTGGAGAGATCTCTGGTTAGGCTGTTGACCTGGACAGGAGGTTTCAGGTAGGAGAGGCGGTCACTGTGGACCTGGAATATCACCTCATCCTTCCTAATGTCACAGGTCACCTCTCCCCCCACCCCGTAAGGGCAGGAAGAGTATGCCAAGAAATTCCCCCCTTGCCGGGTAAAGATCTTTCCTTGCGGTATGTCATCGTCACAGTCATAGCAGTCATTGGGGATTGGTCCTATGATTTAATTCCCTAAGTCATTGGAGAAATGTTGGTCATCAACCTCCATTGCAATAAAGGTGTCTGCGCCCAGAGTGATACTCCTAGGTTCGCTGTTATCCACCATTATTGGAATGGTTTTACGTGCTAAGTCAACTAATGGTGTTGGGTTCAAACCAAACCCCTGCTGTTGGAGATGGTGATTTAAATGTACATAAGCATCCTGGTTTTGGAGTTTATGTCCTCTCTTAATTTCTAGGGATATTGGGAATTGTCGGGTCCATCCTGGGATGGTGAGCTTCTCTCCAATTTGAATTTCAACAGCATACGGTAGCATTTGAGCTAACCAAAATGCCCTTTTGGGATTGTCCAAGCCCATGGGGTTGCCTCCCAGTAGCCTCCCAGTCAGGGCCAGGCTTTGCAATTAATGAGGTGCAAATTAATTGCGTAACGATTGAGAATGTCAGTGCCTAAGTAGAATGCAGAGGGGACATCTCGCATGACCCACAATTATGCTCTATGCTTTTATCACCAATGGACATTTTTAGCGTACACCTGCCAGGCAGGAGATGTTTGGCATTGGGAGTTTTCAGGACCATTTCCCACTTTACAAGCAATTTAAATGTGGGAATGGTCTGATCTTTTGGGAGTTTCCTGAATAACGCTTCGCTGATGAAGCTTTTTCCATTATTCAGGCATACTCTGGTGAGAAAAGTCCCTCCCCCCTCATTTACCTGAATGGGGAGGAACAGCTGTTCACCGATTTTCTGAATATCAGCCACGCTTTGAGCTGTTTTCTCATCACTCTTTATCATGGGATTTGAGTTTTCAAATTGTGGATCAGTAGAACATTTCAGGGTATTTCCTTCCAGTGTGGAATGCCACTTAGAACTGGAAGGAAGGTTGAATTTCAGGAATAGAGAAGGAATCCCATCACCAGTTTGTTTTCCTACAGCAATTACAATGATGTCGGGGACTTGATTGTTCCTAAAATGGATCTCAATTTTTTCAGTCTGCTGCTCAACCATGTGGCATGTGCCATTTAGGCTTACATAGTTGGCGCTCTGTTTTAATTTTATTGGCCGGTTAGCCTGAGTCCAGAGGACCTTGTTCCCACAGTCTATTAGTGGAGACAACCTACGAAGGAGGTAATTCCCTAAGAGACAGCGGTTTCCCTCTGGAGTAATGACTATGACCGTTTGTTTCACCTTGTGTCGCCCAATTATGATCTCCAGATCTGCAGTCCTTTTCGACGGAAATGTCATTTCCATTGAAGTTCTGGAGTTGTCCAGGAAGAGGTATGAGGGGAATGTTGTGACTCTCCCCCCTTCCTGAATTGATTTGCTAAAATGCCTTTTTAGACAGGATGGTGGCTTTTGATCTGGTATCCACCAGTGCTGGAAATGCACACTGCACTTGCACCCGGATGGAGGCATAAAACCTACCTTCTTTCTCCTCCAGTGGGCAAAGGAAATTGACATTTTGGGCCAGCCGGGCAGTTAATTTCTTTATTTTGGACTCTGACGCTGTGGGATCTTGGGCAGTTTTCTGTGTCGTAGTTCGGGAATCTGTAAATGAAATTTGGCATTCTGATATTTGGGGAGTTTGTGAATCCCCTTTTTCCCTTGATTCTGTGATGCCCCCCTTTCTCCCGGAGACAGTGACTTGAACCGGTTTGGGGGAAGGATCCCATATTCATTTCTGATCTCTCAGGATGACATTTCTGGGGTTCAGAGATAGGCGGTTCTAGGTCAGTCCCCATACCTACCCAGTCTGAGTTTTGGTGTTTTGGGACCCATTTTTTTTTCAGTGGAATTCCCCCATCCTTGAAAGAGAAGACTTTCTTCCCAGAATCCTCCAAGGAGTCTTCCCCTTCAAACTGGTGGATGCTGACTTCCTCCACAAAATGGGTCTTCTTTGTCCCTTTGTTTCTACTACTTACCTTCTGTTCTCTAGGTTGCAGCTTTTCGGGGATACGAGATTTGGGTTCAGTTTCAAAGGCTTCTAGGGGTTTTTCACAGGTGAGGAAGGAAGCTTCCTCTAGGGCTTTGCATCCCCCTTCCTCCCGAGCCTCCTCCTCTGGAACCCGCTGGTTGTCGGAGTTCTCTCCCCGTTATTGTTCCGGGGTGCCAGCCCCTTGGTTTGCCCTATTCTGGGCAGCAATGTTCATCTGAGGGTTCTGCTGAGCCCTCAATACATGTCCCAGGCCTTGGGTCAAGCTTTGGACCTGGCGCTCCAGTTGTAACACCCTCTCTAGCTGACATGGGGGTCTAGAGTCAAATCTTTGCTGATCTCGGGAAGAATAACTGTCCCTTCTCCCGGAGTAGCCTTGATATGGAAGGTTTCCTTGGTAGCCTTGCATTCTTGGTCTTCCTTCTTCCTGATTTGGTGGTCTAGACTCCTGAAAGTGGGGAGAGTAAGGAGGGTTGCTCTGAATTTTAGGGTTTTGAGGGTACCTGGGGAAGAAACTTAAACTAGAGGGTGGAAGATTACTGCCCTCCTGAGGGAAGTTTGGAGGGAAGTTTCCTTGGGCCATACTCACCTGATTGGATCCTCCCCCCTGAGCCGGGGGAGTCCATACATACCCCAACATGGGTCTATTCCGCTTGTACCTGGGGCTTATGTAGGTAGCAGACACAGGCGACATATTTGTGGGGTACCCTGCCTGGCTACCACCTGCTTGGGACTGGTCAGAAGTATTCTCTGCCACTGGTTTGATTGGTTAGTGGGAGGTGTATTTTTAGGCTCCCCCTATTTCTAGGTCCAAAATGGAGGTATCATTCACCTTTGCCATCTTGGCATCAGTGTGTGTGTTGGTTTGTTTGGGATTTTGGGGGGGAATTCATATTTTCTACTGGATTTTGGACCTCAGAGATCGGGGTAGCTTGCTCTATTACCCAGTCCAGGGTCCTTTCATTGTGGAAATCCCTAACCAACTACGCCATAATGTACTTAGGGAGTGCATGGAAATAGGTATTGATGAACTCCCTACTGTTTGTGCGCACCCTCTAGTTGTTTGTGCAAATGCCTGCTTCAATTCCTGGACAAATTCTCTCAGGGCCTGATCCTCTCCGCACTGCAGGTTGTGGGCCTCTTTGCCTCCTGGGGTTTTCGGTGCACGGAAAAGTGCTTCAAGATGACCACATTATAGGTAGACCACCTTGAATGGTTCTGATCCTCCAGCCCCGAAAAGAAGCTAGAGTATTCTGGGGGGAATGTCCATTTGGCAAACTCCATAGAATTCTGATCATTTTTAATGCCAAATTATATCATCTGGTCATACAGCTCCAGATGCACCCAGTACTTGGCATTCTTATGGTACAAGGTCATGAAGTTTCTAATGGCTTTTATTTGTGTAATGGGGTCTTTTACCGTAGTTCCTTTTTGTTTGGCAGCCTTCTTTGTCCGCTGCACCTGAGTCCATTTGCACTTAGACTCATAGCTGCTGCTATTTGAGGTCCCATCCCTATCCTCTAGGCGCTCCCTGATTCTTTGAGCCTGGGAGCCTCTCCAAAAATGATGGGGCCTATCCTCTTCTCCCCTGTTGTATTGTGGGCTCTCTGGGTCACTTCCCTTGGACTCCCTCTTTTGCACAGGGAAGTATCCGTCTGACTCCTCCCTTCTTCTGGGGTTAGTGGAGAAATCCCCCCACCTCCCTGATTGAGTGGAGATTTTCATAATACTAATTTGGGGCCTAAACTCAGACTCCTTTTTATCTGCAGAGTGGACCAGGCGGTTCCTTTGTAGCTGATGTTTCTGCCAGTCTAACTCCCTGATTTTCTCTTCATAGGTGTCTTCTTGGTCAGATGCACTGGCCACAATATTTTTAAACTTGAACAGGGAAGCATCTCCATCAATCTCTGATGGATGCTGGCCTGCAGGCTCAGTCATGCTGGGCCTAATTGAGTCTGGCTGCCTCATGGTTCCCGGTTCTTGTGAACCTGTGGACACGAAGATAGCAGCACCTTGTGCATATAGGGTGGTAAGTTGGCATGAGCCCCTTGGTACAGAGGGCATCACACTGTGATCAGGGTTCCTCAAGTCCTTATTTAACCTAGCACACTCTTTTTCTAACCTCTCAAATTTCTCTTTCTCAACCCCTACTTCTTGATAGTATGCAAAGGCCTGAGCCTTGTGCTCTGCTATCAGGGCTTGACTGGCTTCTATGACCTTTCCTTGCACTACTACCTGTCTCAGGAGTCCCCTGTTCTCATCATAAAAGGCCTCATTTCCTCTCTGGGCTTCCTGTATTGTCTGGGAGCACTCAGACCATTTCTGTTGCAGGAGATACATCTCCTCACTCTAACCTTTTTCTGTCTGTATTGTCTTCTCTAGATCATGTTCAATGTGCCTTATGTGCCCCATTGATTTTTTATTCTCTAATTTTATGTTAGTCAGTTGCTGAAAACATCACACACTTCTCTCCAGGTCTGTTTTTAATGTACACACTTCTTGGCATAGGGCATCTTCTTCCTGATACAGGGTGCTGTTCAGTCAGGTTATCTCTCTGTTTTATAGTGCCTAGCTTCTGGCGTTCCTGGTAAAAATCTCTTTGGGAATGGACCTCTTTCAAGATTAACTTACTATCCTCCTCTTCCAATTGCTTGATCTGATTTTGTAAAGCAATCATATACTCTAAACAGGTTCTATTGTGTACCACTTGTTGGTTACATTTTAGTTGACTCTCTTTCAGGGAATCAACCCTTTCTTCTTTTAGTGCAGACAATTGGGACTCCTGCTCTGAATTATTTTGTTGTTGTACTGCTGTTATATTTGAATATACAAATTGGTAACCAGAATAATTAACCACAAAAGTGACTGACCTGGATCACCCTGGACCAACTGATGTGCTGCAAGAACCCCCCTAAGAGACCTGGGCCCTCCCCACTGACATACAGTGTAGGAAAACGCAGGTCCCACAGGGAAACCCTTTTGTGAAAACAAAAACCTGGTCTGTGGTGGTCTTCGGTTACTCTTGCTGGAGGTTGAGTTCAATGAGTCGGCAGATATTCTGTATCCTGATCGCTACCTTGAGTCCAGAAACAGAAGCAGAATGTGTGTGCAGTGCAATCCGTCTGTGCAAGGGAGAGAATTCTCATCTATTGAAAAGGAAACAAAGTGTAAGAAACAGAACCCTATGAATTAGTACGTGGCGAGGCAAGAAGCTTCCTACCTTCGTCTTTATAGTGTGCGTGTCTGAGGCAGATATTTCCTTCTGCGGTGCAATGTTCGGGAGGTAAATGATCTGTAGTCTGTGGGACTGAAAACAGGGATTTATGTAAGAACTGGCAAGTGAATTAGAGTGCAGGCGAACTACTGTTCATGAGACCACATACCTTCTCCAAGTAGAAGTCTTGGAATCATAACTATGAATATTTTCGTCTTTATCACTAAATCGTGCATCTGGGGATCAAGACTCCAATCTCAAACAAGATCTCACATAAATATATACTTGAACCGAAAGCGTTGAAAAAGATATCGACGTGAAAGGAGAACTGTACCGTTGCCGGGTAACGGAGTAGCGTTCTGGAAGACTGAGCTTTACATGGTGTTGTACGAGGAGAATGTCGAGAACCCGTGCAGGCTTACTAAATGGGAAAACATGGCAGTGTAAACACAAGATTAAGAGATAGATATGAGGACAGATGAGACGCAGCCTAGTAATCGTACTTACGAAGCGTCCGTGTAGAGGAGAATCAATGTGAGGACAGCAGGGCTCCAGAGGCTGATAACTGATTCCTACCGCAGCTATGGGCTTAGTCACACAAGGAAGGTAGGCAGAAGCTAGCACATTGATCGTGATCCCAGGCGCCATCTTGGAAGAAGTGCAAAAAGACACACTAATACAAGCCCATAAACTCCAGCGCTGCCAAAGGGACCAAGATACCCTTCGAGTCCTAACAGTATGTCCCCTCCGAAGGGGGGGACCCCCAGGCTTGCCCGGGTGAAGCCGATGGAAATGACAGACCAATCGGGCAGCATGGAAGCTGCCTCCCAAGAATGATTAGCTGGAGAATACCCCTTCCAGTCCACCAGGTACTGGAGAGAGCCGCGAAAATAGTGAGAGTCCCAAATCCCAGATACTTCATACTTAGGACCCACATCTGTCACCACAGACGGGGGGTCTGCCACCCGCCCGCCTCCCAAAATGATCGGGAACATCAGGCTTCAACTGGGAGACATGAAAGACAGGATCAATGCGGCTCCAAGAGGAGGGAATGTGAAGCGGGACAGCAGCAGGACCCACAAGACGAAGGATCTCAAAAGGACTTAAACATCTCGGGGCCAGCTTGGACGGCACCAAATGGCGAGGTAGAAAGTGAGAGACCAACCAAACTTTATCACTCAGAGGCAAAGCAGGGGCCGGGGTGCGATGACGGTGAGCAAAATGTTTAGCCCGATCCTAGGCCATCAATAAAGAGTCTTGCACCTATTGATGTCCACCCTGGATTCTATGGATAAGATCCTCAACTGCTGGAAAATGAGACGAGGCTGGAGGAACTGAGGGAAAACCTGCAGGATGAAATCCATAAGTACAATGGAATGGACTGGCTTTCAAAGCTGTATGATTGGCATTATTATAGGCAAGTTCTACCAAAGCGAGCAACCTGGACCATTTGTCATGAGCAGAAGAGATGAAACAACGGAGGTACCCCTACAGGTTTTGATTAAGTCTCTAAGTCTGCCCATTTGTTTGTGGGTGGAAACCAGAGCTCAAGGCCCTCTTGACATCCAAAATAGAGCAGACCTGTTGCCAATACTGAGAAGTAAACTGAGAAACCCGGTCCGAGACGATAGTGTTGGGTAAACCATGGAGTGCAAAAATCTGATCCACAAAACCCTGTGCCATTTGAGCTGCTGTAGGGATTCCTGGTAACGGAACAAAATGTGCCAACTTGGTGAAATAATCAATGACAACCATGATAGCAGAGAAACCATCTGAAGGAGGAAGATCCACAACAAAATCCATAGAAATGATCTGCCAAGGATGATCAGGAACTGACATCCTCATCAAACTCCCCAAGGGAGGTCTGCGCGGAACCTTGGATTGCAGACAGATGTTGTATGAAGAAACATAATCCGGAACATCCTTTCATACTGAAGGCTACCGAAAATGTTGCTGGATTAGCTCGAAGGTGTTGCACACTCCCCTGTGACCAGCAGTCGGGGTATCATGATACATATGAAGAATCTCTCTCCTAAGATACTCAGAAGGCATGTAAACTAGCTCCTGATAGGAATATAGATCCCTGTCCTTGCTAAGAGAATACTGAGTCAGTCTGGCTTGGATTTCAGAGTCCTGTGTTCTGGTTTCCTTGGCATTTAGTTGTAAAAAATTTGAAATGAAATTGACGAAGCAAGCTTTCGGGAATATTTGTTCCAGACAGAACCGGGAAGGTGCCACTGGATCTTTCCTAGAGAGGGCATCTGCTCGTAGATTTATTCGTCCTGGAATAAAGGTGACAATTATATCATACAGAGAGAAGAAATGCACCCAGCGTGTCTAACGAATATTCCTGGTCTCGGCATATTGAAGTGCTCTTAGTTTATGATGATCGGTACGGACCTCTACAAGATATGCTGCACCTAAAAGTAAATATCTCCATTCCTCAAAGGCTTTTTTGATGGCCAACAGTTTCTTTTCAAGCACCAGATAGTTCAGCTCTGAGGAAGTCAATGTTTTTGAAAGGTAAGCCACTGGACATTCATCACCCAGATAAGATTCTTGAAGCAAAACTGCCCCCAAGGCGTAATGGGAGGCATCAGTTTCTACTATGAATCTTTTGCCTTGATCAGGAGTTCTTAATATTGGAGATTTGGTAAACTAGAATGTAAGCGCCTCAAATGCTCCTTGTGATTCCTTTGACCATAAGAAGGGTGTACCCTTTTTTAAAAAGAATAAACCTTTGATAGGATGCACGAGATTGGGGAACCAAGGTATGAGTTTCCTATAAAAATGGGCAAATCCTAAAAAACATTGGATTTCTCTTTAATGGAGGTAGGACTGGGACAATCCAATACCGCAGATACTTTCACCGATCCATGGCCACCTCTCGAGGACCACACATATCCTAGGTAATGTACCTGATGCTGGTGAAACTCGCACTTTTCAAGTTTGCAATAAAAGTGTTCTCCTTGCAGACGTCTGAGAACCTCCTGAACATGACAGACGTGTTCTGATTCAGAAGCAGAAAATATAAGTATATCATCTAGATAGACGATCATGAAGTGCAGAAGGATATCAGAAAAGATGTGGCCCATATGGCATTGGAAAATGGCTGGGGCATTAGGTATTCCAAAGGGCATTACCCTGTACTCATAATGTCCAAAGAGAGTACGAAAAGGTGTCATCCATTCATCTCCAGCTATGACACAAATCAAATGGTATGCCCCTCGTAAATCCAGCTTCGTGTAAATCAAACCCCCTTTGACCGCCTCTAGAATGTCAGGAATAAGTGGCATTGGATACCGATCTGGTATTGTGATCTTGTTTAGACCTCGAAATCTATTCACAGACGAAGTTCATCCGTATTTTCCTTTGAAATAAAGAACAGAGAGGCGCCTGCAGGGGATGTGGATTCAGTGATGAGCCCATTCTGCAGATTGGTCAGTAATTAGCCTTTTATAACCTCCTTTTCCTTTGCAGAAAGAATATACATTCATCCAAAGGGCAAAGGTTGATCAGGTACTAAGGTAATTGAGCAATCGTATCAATGGTGGAAGTTCCAAATACTGGGGTTTGGCAAATATACCCCGGTATGTTAAATACGGTTTTGGGATTTCTTCCACATGGTTGAGGATAGTAGGATCTCTGAAACAACTGTTGTAGAAATAGAGGATGTGGAGAACCCAATAGAACCTTGTGACAGGCAGTTTTGTAAACAATGTTCAGAGCCCAGAAAAAATGTTCAGGTGGACCAATTTATGTACAGGTTATGGAGTCGGAGCCAGGGAAGCCCCAAAATAACTGGGTAATGAGCTGTTTGGATTATGTCAAAGGTTATAGTTTCCGAATGAGAAGCAATCATCATATGAGTTAGCCGAGTTTGTTTTCGAATGGGGCCTGAAGTAAGGGGGCTACCGTCTACACTTTCTACTGGGATGGAAAAAGCCTTTGAAATGCAAGGGAGTCTGTGTTTGTGTGCCCAGGAGACATACACACAATTCCCAGCTGTGCTGCTATCCACCAAGGCCGGGATCCTCTCTTTCCTCAAAGAATCTATGGAGAGGCAAATTTGTAGAACTACCATAGGGGAATCGGGTCTTTCTGGGACTGGGTCAGAAGGGTCTGAGGATGGGGAACCAACACCTTTGTCCCTGATCGTGGGTTCCCCTACGATCGGGCTCCTGCGTTTCCCGCCCTACGTGGGGGGGCGAACCGACATACATTAACCAAATGGTCTTTTGAACCACAATACATACAAAGACCCTGTATACGTCCACAAATCCTTTCTTCTTGAATCAACGGGCCGCGTGCGACCCCCAACTGCATAGGTTCATCTGCTGGGATTGTCTTTGAGGTAGGAGGTACATATTCAGGATGAAAATGATGGTTTCTGTTCTTTCTTTTCTCATGATGATGTTCTTGTAAACACCAATCCAGCTGCATTACCAGGGCTTTCATCTCCGCAAAATTGGGTGTTCTGGTTACTAGGGATACCTCATCTTTTAATTCCTCAGAAAGACCCCTCCTAAACAATGTGATGAGGGCACCATCGGGCCAGGCGGTATCAGCCGCCATCTGCTTAAAATGTGTAATATATGTAAGCAGATCGTGTGTCCCCTGATGGAAGTCCAACAGTTGCTCCTGGGAGGACACTGTAGTTTCTTGTCTTCCAAACATAGTTTTTAGACTGTGAGTAAAGGCTGGGTAAGAATCTAAGATGGCGTCATTAGTTGTGACTAAAGGGGTTGCCCATGCCAAGGCAGCAGCCGATAAATGCAAGATCATATGTCCTATCTTGTCACAATCTGTTGGGAAGAATTAGCCTTTAAAGGCAGGTTGCACGGTGCAAGAGTCTAGAAACTCCATTAATTTGTGAGTGTTTCCCTGAAACAAATGCACGATTCAGTGATAAAGAGGAAAATATTTACAGTTACGATTCCGAGATTTCTACTTGGAGAAGGTATGAGGTCTCATGAACAGTAGTTCGCCTGCATTCAAATTCACTTGCCAATTCTTACATAAATCCTTGTTTTCTGTCGCACAGACTACAGATAATTTACCTCCTGAACATTGCACCGCAGAAGGGAATATCTGCCTCAGACACACACACTGTAAAGACAAAGGTAGGAAGCTCCTTGACTCACCACGTACTACTACATAGGGTTCTGTTTCTTATGCTCCGTTTCCTTTTGAATAGATCAGAATTCTCTAACTTGCACAGACGGATTGCACTGCACACACATCTGAAGAATGCTGGGGTACTTGCCTTCTCTTCTTTAATACATGAACTCTTCCTCTCACAAACCCACACACTAAGCTTTTGTTTCTGCACTCCAGGTAGCCGTCATGATACAGAATATCCGATTGACTCATTGAGCTCAACCTTCAGCAAGACTAACCGAAGGCCACGACAGACCAGGGGTTTTCCCCAGAGGGTTTCCCTGTGTGAACTGTGTTTTTCTATACTGTATGTCAGTGGGGAGGGCCCAGGTCTCTTGGGGGGCTTCTTGCAGCACATCAGTTGATCCAGTGTGATCCACGTTAGTCACTTTTGTGGTTAATTATTCCGGTTACCAATTTGTATATTCAAGTATAACAACTGGCAAATCCTCCTTGAGCTGTTTGTTGCATTTTCTAATTCAGAATTTTGTCTCTCTCGCATTTTCTCCTCAACGTGCCTTAACTCACTCTGTCCTTGATTAAAAAGCTCATACTGATTTTGCACAGAGGCTATACTTTCTTGGTGCCTTTCTTCCATGACTATCATGTGCATGTACATATACGCAGTGAGTTTGACCATCTTAATTTGTTGATCTTTAATATTTTGCGTCATGTAGAACCCGGTCAGGGCTTGATGTAACAGGCCACTGTCCTGCCACAAAGCCATACTTACAGAGGTCACCTGTTGCATCATACCAGATAGCCAGGCATCTTGTTTTTGTTCTGCCCATTCCCCTCTAATGAACAATTTGGACAGAAGGTGCTGCCTAGCCATATTAATTTCTGCGGCGCTTATTATAAAGAGTCTTCTTTCATTGGTTATGTATGCAAGGACAACATCTCTACCGTGCTCTTGCTTAGTTTATCATTACAATATTTTATTTTGAGACACAAGCCTGATACCTAGGGTACAAGCTTTTGGATGGCACCTTTACAGTGTAACACAGCTTTCTAGCCACTTAAAGTAACACTACCTTCAATGGGTTAGTCTGCTGTGTTGGACTGTCACGGGTGAAAACTCTAACCTCAATCCTGGACGAGCCCCCATTTTGTCACGGTTTAATAACACGGCACACTCCAACCAGGGCCTCCTTCCCCGGCATTGAATGTGGCGCACATTAAAAACACTTTTTTTTTAATGAACCACAGGTTCTTTTATTTGAGTAGGCCTCCAACCCGTCTCGCAACCAACCTTCACAAATACCCTGTGTCACAATAGACGAGGAACCAGGACCGTGTGTATTAATATGATATTTATAAATGTATTATTTAATGAAACAGGAACAAATATTCAAAATATAACAGCCACTAATATGTAGCAACACAAATTCAATGATTGCTACAGAACAATTAGTTTCAGATATCCTATCACAGTTTACACAGATCTTTAATGGCAAAATAAGAAAAAGACCAGTTTTTAATCAAGTGATAGCATCAAGGTTTAGCACTCCCCCTGCAATACTCACCCGCAAACATCAGCTAACTTAATTCCTTTCAATGGAAGGCAGTGGCAAGGAGTAAACCTAGAGAGAGAAATATTTTGCAATAAAGCCTACCACCCCAAGATGGGAAGCTCGAAAATAAAGGGAAAACCACTTTTTGGAGCAAAACGGTAGAATCAGACTTTGATTATTATTCACACAGCTACTCACAACTGCTGTGGGACAGAATAAAGGAAATTTGTGTTGCTACACTTGAGGAGATAGGGAAGCATAGAGACTACTAATCAGTAAACAGAACAACATAGAACTGAGGTAGGAAAATCGATTTTGGGGAGAAAGCAAATGCAAAAGGAAAAAATCAAAATGGCAAATGGAAATTTGTTTTACACTGGATTTAGAATGACAGTTAGCTAAGGAAATGGTATAGCTTTCAAAATCGGAAATCGTTTTTCAAAGACAATGACAGAGGCACATAACAGATAGAATTCTAGGCAAAGGGGATTTCTCTCAATGGGATTACAGTTTAGGGTCTTCAATAGGACAAAGCAAATTAGGAGTTTGTGGGGTGATGCACGCAATGCACAGGCAAATTCGATTTTCAGTTACAGAGAGACTAATTCTGTTGAGGCTACACTTTAATGACTCTAGTTAATAAAAGCACTCAACAAGATTGTTGATTTTGAATGGCAACAATTTTGAACATGAATTTCAATGAGGGAATTAATTGATTTATTTCAAAATGATACTAAGGACTTATACAGACAACTGAAAGATTTATCAAAGGAATACGCTAACATACACAGGCTAATACAGATTTTCTATGGAAAGGTGAATGAATTATACTGGCAATTTGTGACTTTCAATGGGATTTTGTATGCAATTTTCAATGGGGTTATGTTGCAAAAAAGATATGATTGTGCAATTTAGGGCTGGGGTTATTTTCTACTTACAAAGTAAGCATTGGTTTAGGATTCTGCAAAGCCAGCTGGATCTCAGGACACTGTGGACAGCTAGGGCAGAGGCTCAGGTCTCTGCACTCTCATGGATGGGATTCTGGACAGCCTGCTGGATCTCAGGACACTCTGGACAGCTAGGCAAGGGGTCTGGTCTCTGCACTCACCTGGATGGGATTCTGGACAGCCAGCTGGATCTCAGGACACTCTGGACAGCTAGGCAAGGTGTCTGGTCTCTGCACTCCGCCCTGTAAGGTTCAGCTGCCTCCTTCTCCTGTCTCCTCAGATTCTTGTGTGCGTCCCTCTCCTGTGTGTACAGACCCCCCTTATATAGCCCAAATGACATCATTCACTTTACAATCTAGGGGGAGTATTCTATGATTACCCCTATCCTCTGATAGGACCATCTACCCTTCCTCTCTGCACCCCCTGGCATCATTGGTTCAAGGTGAGGAAGCCCCCGCTGTATGTTTGGCCTTTATTACCGTTCTTTGTTTCTCAAGTCAACTTTTTAGCATAATTGAGTTATGTTTCCTAACTTCATATTTATACTAGGCACAAACATAAGAAATAAATATGCAGTTTCAGTTAGTCATAGGAATTAGGTAAGCTGATCGCCAACTCTGTGCAAGGTAGCATGGCCCTTTGGTGCATTTTCATAAAATATATAACAGTTATAACTCTGCAAATGATTAAGCAGGTTCATAATCTAATTTTCCATCTTTCTATCAAATCTCATGCATGTCACATTTTTAAATCAGCCAGAAACTAGTCTTTACTTGCCGTTTCAGTGCACAAAGTCCTAGGGAACATGCACTTAGTCTCTAAACAACCGCCTGGAAATCACATGGAAAAATAGCAGAAAACAAAATTACTTCTTATTCTGAGTACTGCAAAAAACGCCTTAAATGAATCAATCCTTTAATGTCAATTGGGAGGATCTGTCACATATGGGAGGGCGGTGCATCATTGCCCACAGCCGGTGACCAAAGATTTTTATTACACCCTTTGAAGTTTGTTAGTTTGTCCTTGGTAGTGGGTGCAGGAGGAACTCCCACTTCTGGTCAAGCTCTCTCCACACTTGCTTTCTTTGTCCACCCTGCTAGTACTGCCTTCCAGTCTGGCAGAGCAGGGAATTATGATGCCCTCAGTCACATCACATGTAATTGCAGAATACATCAAGTATCGGTGCGACTTCCAGTGGGAGGCAAGGAATTTAACTGAGTTTTGTGCCTGAGCCCAAAACATGTTTTTTCTGGTATTCTGAGCCTCTTGCAAGGTGATGAAGTATTGTGGGGGAAAACATAATGTACATGGCTTTAGTCAACACCCCACCCACAACATATTTCACTGACATTTTCTGTGCGAGCAAAAGCTATCCTTTCACAGTGGCTTTTAAAAGTCATTTTTCTTTAATTCACATGTGTGCAAGCTGTTTTTTTCATTTGCAGTGTTTTAGAGCACTGCTGTTCACATGAAGGGGAAAACAAAAGCGGTGTCAAGTTGCAATGTTGAAATCCTTGCCCCGCATGTGAAGTAACAGTAAGATAAGTCTGTTTTGGATGTAATGCATAACATTTTGGTATTCAGATGAAAAAAAAGCAAACACAGGTCCATTTTGAATGCAGTGCATACCTTCTTGTTATTCAGATGCAAGAAAAGCAAAAGCAGAGCCGTTCTTGGTGAAATGTTCAAATGCTTGCCACATGTGCCAGATAAAGCAATTTGAACATTGCCACCAAAAACGGCTGGGCTTTGCTTTCCCTGGCATTTCGTACTGGACTGCCTATGCGGGTGGGACAAAGACTGATATACAAATGGATATTTCCCTTCTGTGAAAGGTACAGTGAGATAAAGTGTGGCTGGGGACTCTCGAGTGGGTACCTTCCCAAAGAACAGCCATGTTCATTCTCAGAGAGTGGCGCCTATGACTAATTTTTTATTGTTTCAAGGGCCTTGGGTCTAGTCACCCTAAGATTTCTAGGGTCATCCAGTCGTGGACCCCTTGCTATACTGTGCTCAGAGAGGCACAGCTCCACCTCACTGATGAGGCCCAACAAGGCTGAAACACGTGTTTGGGGTTGCTGTTGGTACTCTTGTTCAGAAGAGAATTGCCATAGCATTTTGGTGCTGTACTGCCCATGTTGGTGGGACAAAGACTGATATGCAAATGGTTATTTCCCATCGGTGAAAGGTACAGAGAGCTAAAGTGTGGATGCCGACTCTCGAGTGAGTACCTTCCCAAAGAACAGGTCATTTAGCTATGTTCGTTCTCGCAGAGGGGCGCCTATGACAAATTTCTGCATATACTATATAGTCTCCAGTTTTGCCCCAGTTGTATAGAAAGGAGATAACACACAGACAAGCCGCAGTAGTCCTTGTTTTGACCTACATGTCCCTATCAAACTAACCCTTTGTAAGCAGCTACATATAAAAATATATAAACCTATATAAAGTGCATACTTTTTCTAGGAGAAAATAGTTCGTAGGATGTTGTATAGCCAGGGCTGATGACCCCTGGCAGTGGTGGAGCAAAGTGCTGGGAGCATAGGTGTTGCTAGGGGGGGGGGGCTAAGTGGGCTATAGCCCCCGGGTCTTTTGGTTGTAGCCCCGGATAGAAGCTCAGGGGCTACAACCAAAAGGCTTGCTAGCCCCGAGTCCCGACAGTCCCGACATGAGCGTAGCCCCAGATCCTTTCCAGACCTAGCAACACCCCTGGCTGGGAGACTGTAGAGGTGTCAGCCCATGATTGGCTGGAGGGGGCCAGCAAGAAGTGTTTTCACCCTGGACCGCATATGTCAGGAGAGACCTGGGTGGTAGAGCAGTGGGTGGTTGGTGCAGGAGGACCTTGGTAGCCGGAAGCGTGTGTGGCACAGCCCGGGTGCAGAGCCAGTAATGGACCGTGTGTGTAGGCCATTCTGGGTGAAGATTGCCAGGAGCGACACATACAAAGACCAGTAAAGCAAAGGCCCAGTGGCATTCCAGTGAGGCCCACAGTGGTGAAATTAGTGGAGATCTTGCTAAAACTAGGGAGCGGCCTGCGGACGAGAACCTGGTAGAGTCAAACAGGTGCCCGTTGAAATCAAACAAGGCTCAGTGTGGGGGTCCTCTTATATTAGGAGTGGAGTGCTGGAAGCCCAACCCTCTCGAGTCAATGCTCAGTACCAACTGCAATAGAAACACAGCTCTGTTACAAAGTCCTTATTAAGCCTCGTTATTTTAATTGAAAAGTCACATGGGCGGGCCACGAGCTGCAGGTGCTGGTATATATCGTACAGCCCAGGGGAGCCTGAGCTGTACGATTTTTATAAAATTATTTTCATTCGTGATTATTTTTATAAGTATTGTCACATCAGTAATTGAAATTCATGCGAAGGGGGTACAAATGTTTCTTTGTGGGGAAATGCCCCATTTGTAAAATATGCTATTACAAAAATAGACTCTGACCACCCTCTCTGCTATTTTCCCAATTCCACTTGGGTTTAATAGACCCCTCTTTTCTAGAATAAGTGGTTTTCTGCCGTCTTACTCACATGCTCTGAGGCCGCTGCAGGCATGTAGTGTGTAACAAGTATGAACATAATAAATAAATAAGCACCACCACACAAGACAGTTTCCATCAACAAACTATTGATTCCAACCTACACAGGCCACAGTCACCTTCCACACTCCCTGTTCCCGGTTAGGGTCTGAAACAGTTTGGTACCCTTGAAAGTAGCAATCACATAAAAAAAAGAAATAAGTCTTTGGAAAATTCAGCAACCCTCCGTGCATTTGCACACAGGGCACACACTTGATGGAGTAAGCAAAGACAATCTTCGCGATTGTCTAGAAAAGCTGCGTCCTGTTATTGCATTGAATCTTGGTAACTGTAGACTGGGAAAAACAGAAGCTACCAGTGCTCATGCTGCCCTATCAGTGTTTGTGCGGCTATACACACATACACTCTCACAATCAGAGAGAAAGACATGACCCAAATGTCCATACACAACCAAATGCCCCAAGTCCACCACAGCAACTCCGTTATGTTGGTCCCTTTCTTAATGATCAGTGGCCACAAAACATTGTGCTTCAGCCAGGGAAAAAACAGCTGCTTTCGCCTTTAGCGGCATATACATTGCTGCCCTGCCAAGATTACCTCAAGGCCCTTCCAACAACACATTCCACACAATTTGTGCCAGATTATGGAATTTGAACAAGGGTTATCTGCAGTGGCTAAGCAACCTCACCTAAAATATTCATTGACCATGGCCCACCACTGTACACAGTGTTAGTCCTTACTCTTGGCTTTCACTCTACAAGCACATACTACTACCAGCCTCCCTCTTCCTCATGGCCTCGCATGAACAGGCTCGGGTGGTGGAGTGCTAACTGTACGTTATGCACTTAAAGTACCTTGGCAAGCTAGCCACAAAGAAATGCAACTAAGAAGCGCATGCTGCAAGCTTCCCTTTCATACTCTGTGTAAACTCTTCCCTACAGAGTTTTTGATGGGTGGCACATTGCTCCATAACCATCTTGTGTCCTGTGCAACACTCGTCTAGGAACAGCAGCATCCATCCTATTGTCTGTTATGACTACTCCCGGGAACCCCTCCTTTGAAAAAACGTCATTAGTTTCTTCTTGATACTCTATTGGGGAAAGGTTACCTTCCAATTAAGGTTTGTTGGCAACCACTCTAAAAGGCAAAAATTGAATGTGGATGTGCGTGACAATGGCATTCCCTTGTCTCATGCACTGCTTCACTTTCAGCTTGTCTTGGTCTGCACAATATTTCCTCAACTTCTACATCATTCTCCTCTCAGAAAACCTCTCGCCAATCCTCTCCAAGCACTTTGGTCCAGCTCCTTCTCGATAACCCCACACCTGCGGACTGAGCGGGTTGGCTTTTATAGTCTGACCTACCATCACATTGGGCGGTGCTTTAGGATATGGACTGCACCTCTCAATGCTGATGAAGTTTGGTAGTTGATTGGCAAGTTTCTTGCTCTACACCTGAGGCTTGCTTGTGCTGAGCAGGTGGGATAAAAGTCATGTAAGGCCCACTCACCATCTTGTATACTCTTGGGCCCCCCCTCCATTGCTCAAGTTGGGACTTGGTGAATTTCTCCCACCAATGTGTGTATCAAACGAAGGAAACCTCTTTTGGAAGTAAACAGGAGCATTCTGCCTTTAGAAAATGTTATCTGTGCACGTTGGCACAAACAATCTGACTGGCATATGACACTGCTTGTTTATTTTGCTCTTGTCAGTGTTCTGGAAAGTTTCTCTCTGAATCTGCAGACTGCTGTGGAAAGCTAAAGGGTCTCTATGTGTTCAGTGAACCTTGCAGAGATGACAGCTCTTCCTGCAATGCTGTTCCAATTCACATCCTGGGTGTAAGGAAAAATATGAACTTTGAATCCTGGAAGAGTGAATGAAGCTGCCTTTAAAGTGGAGGACACTTTTTCTAATCTTTGACTCTGGTTTTGTTTTAAAGGCATTTTGACTGCTCCCTGTGCTCTAGGGTGTATGCCTCCAGTGGCTTCAAGGCAATAAAGACTTTTTGGAGATTGGTTAGCAGGTGTGGGAGTTTGGTATATGTGCTTGTGACTGCCCCTTAGTGCAGAGACCCAGTGAGGTTGTGTTGGGATCCTATGTATTCCTCCTCCTGGTCCAGCATCCATAGCTTGAGGTGGCTCCGGCCCCTTGGGCGACCCTACGTTTGGGCCACAATCTTAGGCAGGTGACTTCATCACACCTTGTAATTTGCTAAAACTAAGATCATGAGGTTTGGCAGAGTTCCCAATAAAATTGAGGTGGTAAATACATACTTTTTTTATTTGCCAAAAGTGGCAGCAGGATGCCACACATCCAGAAGACTGTTAAGAGTGTCCACGCACGCCTGGTTGAGTTCTTTAGGTTTAATCTAAATTGTGCTTCACATAGCCTTGACCAATTCTTAAAAAGGTTTGGATGTCAGAATTCGCTCACTGCTGCTTAATGGAAGTGAACATTGTGGGCATGTTACCTGTGCACCACTTAAGACATTTCAAAACTATTTTATCAGAGATATTGGCCTCATTACGAGGTTGGGGGTAGCCATGGAGCTATTAGCTCCATGGCTGCCTCCAAAACCCTTCCGACTCCGCCCTGGTGAATGGAGTAATTACCGGTCCATTCCGAGGTCGGAAGGACCGGTAATTCACCATTCATCAGGGCCATTCCACATTTCCATTTGAGCCCCTATAGGGCTCAATGGGAATGGGGAAGGCGCTAATAACGGTACCGCAAATTGCGGTACCGTTATTAGCTCTAGAGTCGCTTTGCGGGTCCCGTCCTTAACTCCTGCAAAAACCAGGCGTTAAGGAAGGACCTGCAAAGGGAACTCGTAGTAGGGCGGTAAGGGATTAACGGCACAGGTGCCCTTTCCGGTGCCGGTAATCCCTTACCTCCCACCTCGTAATGAGGCCGGCTTCCGAGGGGTACACCTGCATATGTGCCTAGTCGTGAACGGGATGGATCCAGTTTTAAGGAGCACGCGCATCTGCGATCAGCCCTATATTTCCTAAGAACAACAGCTTGCACCCCAATCACATGCAAATCTAAATAATGTTGTGTCTGATATGGCGCGTTCTTGGTACATACAATGTGGTGGCATTTCAGCACCAGGCAAGTCGGACCTTTCAAACATAAAGTCAGGAGAGCCACACGTGTATAGTCAAATTAGATCTATAATTCAGATGGACGCTTTTACTCAAGAGAAAGCCGGGGTCTGGCTAAGAGCAACTGACTTGCCTCCTCTTTTGTATCATGTTAGGTAGGGTGAAAATACCCTCTAGGGAAATACGTGCCAGCTACGGAGTCCCCGAACTGCAGACGAAGGATTGTATCAATGTATCCCAATGTTCTCCGCCCTCCCGGGAAGGGAGAGAGCGCATATGAAATAACTTGGTAGCAACAAAAGATGGAGGTGTAGAGGTCTTAATACTCTTCCGTCTGATACGTTGTAGTTAGAAGGATCTGTGGAGGAAGTCATTAAGGCCATAGTTCTTTGTAATGTTAGTCATTTTGATGATGCCATCTTTCTGATTCTGGGTGTTGAAGTTGAAAAAATAAACTATCGGATCTAAACATTTGTGAACACTGCTTTGAGGAATAATTCAATTAAATCACAAATTGACTTCTTTAAGATGGTGGGGTAATAGTAGGTGTCAGATTTATTTAATATCGGAAGGACGAGGGCTTACTGGCAGACGTGCTTATCTCATGTACATTATGATGAATATTGAAACCTATTGTATATGTTGTTTTACGATGCTATATTTGGGAACTGTTACTGTATATGCTGGTGCAATAATGTTAATGGTGAAATAGGAGCAAAATATGACATGCAAAATATATGAAACGTTATGGCGGCACACAATTTCACCGCCAATACAGAGGGGGGAGAATTCATGACCATCATACAAGAAGCCATAAGTGCCATATTCTGTGCTGTCATTTTTAGAGTGGTAGCATAGGGAGTTGGCCAGATAAAGCTCAATTTAGAATGTTCCACTATGGAGTAAAAGAGAAATTAAAAGGCATAATTAATTTGATTGATGCTTTACCCTGATCGAGTGAATCAAATGTTTAGGTTGGCACTGCCCGTAGACCACATGATCTTCAGAAAGGAGAAGGAAGTACATCTAGTTCTCATGCACAAAAGACAGTAACGGTGTGCGGGGAAGGACGATGAGACAAGCGGGAGCTGCCTGTTGCAGAGTTCCTAAAAGAAGGCCGCCCTGAAGATTTGGGACATGAAGATAACCTCGTCTCCTTTCTTCTTTAAAAGGTGCTGCAAGAGACCTCTTTCAAGGGTGAGTAATATGTCCCTTTTTAAATGCAGGCCCGCAATGTGTATTTAAAAGATGTTCTTTTTGGAGTATTCACCACTTGTGGCACCGCGAATTATCTGCTCGGCTCAGCAATGCCAAGATCTGGCTGAGCGTTTCATGACGGGGTGGTGGTGTTGCAGATGGTGTCCCCACCCCAGGGCTCCCGGAGGAGTTTTATTCAACATTTCATGCTGCTCCTCCCATGTTCCTGTGGCAGGTGCTCTACCACGCCCTACAGTGTCACGCATAATACCTGAAGGAGGGGCGGCAGTGGGCTTACAGATGAAAAAGATGGTCAGTACTCTGAGGTGCATGAGACCTCTCTAACTCCTGACCGAGGAGTGGAAAAAACAGAGGCAGATAAGGGTGGTACTGTATGCCCGGAGCTGAGACTGAACAAACCGCCACATGTTCTTATGGGTCAAGATCAAACATTGTGTAAAGAGAAGAAACAGGAGCAGCTGAGATTATGTGCAGAAGTTAAATGCCACTCAGAAGTCAATAGCGTAAAGGATCTAGTGGTATTTGTGACTTGGGGTGCTCCACTAGGACTGTTGTGGAATAGAAGACACCCCGGGATCAAAGTGAAGCAAGAGCATGGACTGGTTACGCGGCATGATTTCTGGGGGTGGCGGGGAGGATGGTCCTGTAAATGCAACTGTCGTTGCTGATAAGAAGGAGAGCCGTGGAGTAAAGAGTGGTTATGCCCCCTGCTCCCCTAACTGGCATAACTCATGCTACCCCCTGAACAGGAGACAGACACCCTCTGTTTTGATTGTGCCTCTAAGGGAGGGCACGTGGGTTCCATGTTTCAAGAACTTGAACTTCCAGATTGGGCGTATTAGCTACATGAAGGCATCTTTGCATTTCTGAGATCGCCCAATCGGATGGAATGAAAAGAGTGGCTGCCATGAGGATGAAAAACATCACAGGTGAAAGGGGAAGAAAGCAGAATGCATCCCCAGGCCCTTTCTGATCCCACCTACGAGATAAAGGCAACACAACTTCATTGCCCCCTATCTCACTCCTACATTGGGTTTGGAAAAGTCACTCACAACCCACAATACAGAGAGTGAACAAGAATGTGGATAGACAATGGCCTATTGCATTGGAGGGAAAAGGTGAGAAAAATAGCAAATAACTTACTTTTTTTGAACTCCAGTCGTATGAAGGCTCTCAATAGTAAAGAACTGTATGTAGCTACAACAGTTGCGCAGGCGGCTGATGGGGGTGTAAACCCTAATATAATTGTGCTGGTTCATGTTAAAACCATAACCATAAGCTCTTTAGAGGGTTCACCTCTGGACTCACACTTCACCCAAAAAACGAGTATACTATTATAGCCTGATAAGCCACGGGAGAAGTAATTATCATGGGATAATTAACTGTCCCCTTCGCCTCGGGCCATATGTTCGTGGCAGGGCCATTATCCCACGAGGTAATTACCCCTACTGAGGTCCATAAGGCTATTAGTATATGCTAGTAAAAGCAGTATAGGTTTTGCAGTCATGGTTGTGAATAAAAAAAACTTTGAGAATGAGTAAAATAAATGGAAAAAGCATGTTAGTAAATTAAATGTTGTTGTATTTCGTAGTATTTTGTTTCCTTTGTAAGGTAATAATTGTATTTGTATGCTTAGCTGGACTGGAATGGTTTTAACACGAGGCTGTAATGGAAAAGTACATAATTATAATTGTTGTTTTATAACGCACAGCCAAGTTTCTAAGCAGAGCCCGTGATTCGAACCTGTGTTGATCTGCATTATCTTGATTCCAAATGTGTTGCCCCTGAGCTATTCTTCCGCCTGTCTCTAGGAAAATGAATGCCTTTGACCATGTGTGAGCTTATACTCTCATGAGTTGCATTGAATATTACCCATCACTTTGAAGGTGCTGTGAAAAATAGATGCTCCCAAAGAGGGAGTGTCTTTGTAAAAGGAACATTGCTGCCAAACGGCATGGACGTTTTTTAAATACAGACACCTGTTTCCTGTTTTTCCTCTGTACTCTTCTAAAACCAGAAAGATCAGCATTCAGTGTCAGCATTCTTAGGGCCTGCTTCACAAAACGTTTTCCAATGGGATTGCGCCATTGTAAAACATTGTTGTAAATCAACCACTTAGTATTCGGATTGACTCACAGGGTGGCCTTAATGACTTCCACGTGCTAATGGGAAAGCTGGACAGTAACCTGGAAAATCAGGATAACACAGATTGAGAGAATCAATATATCCATGCTCAGTAAACATGTCAACATAGTTCACACCTAATTAACCTCTGCTAATGGACAGTGCAGTGCCCAATCTACAACGTCAAGGACATCAGAGAGGATATACTGAATGCTGGCGTTTTACAGAAGGACCTCTGCCTCTGATCTTCACGGGGAGCGCAGCACGACAAGATCTGAGCCAAGTGGGGCAAACTCATGTCAAAGAAACCTGAACAGGCGGATCGGGTCATAGTTTTAGGTTAGGCTGGACTTGATTTAAACAATCAATAGGGCCTTATGACCGTACAGCACACCCACTGAAGACATGGCCAGGTTATTTATCTTGAATCCCATTATACACACGCCGTGATGGATTAAACATGAACATTGCTGGGAACAAAAAGTATACACACGAAAAAGGAAAAAGCCTCAGCACATCCCATATTTACCCTACTGCAGTGCATTGCCACGGTGTACCGAACTCTGAAATCTTCACTCCATTTCCTGCTCACTAACCTCAACTCTCCATTTTGAAATCCCACTCGAAAACCACTGGCCCACCACAGTACAGAATACACTGACCACGAGAATACACTAGCTCGAACACCATCCATATAGACGCTGCACTACACGCAACACATTAATAACAACTCACCACACATCGCAACTCCATCCACGATCAGTGGGCAGAAATGAGAAAGGGACTGCAATCATAAAAACCGACTGAGGGGATCTGTAAACACACACACCTCCCTAAACCCAGATACCTAAAAGCTGAGAATCACAGAGAAACTGGGTGTTTTCCATGCGCAAGGATGTGCACATCAACACCCACAAATTCTCTCCCTCTTTCCCCACTAGCGTTCCCATACACTGTTGCTGCTGGAACCAGCACCAAGAGGGCTGATATTGATACTAGGTGTGGCATGCTATTAAAAACAAGTAAGATCGGAATCAATCATTCTTAGGGTTCCCACGAACTCGGGGTGCACTGAAAAATGGCAACGATCAACCTAGAATGATTTGCATTAAAAACCCTTCATTTTACTGCATACACACAACAGTTGACCAAAACTGAAACCCTGTTCAAGGGATGACCTTAATGCCCCGATTCATGGAAAAGGGCGCATCAATCACACAGATCCAGTGCGCCGAGAACTTTTTCTGCGTGCTCCACGTATTCATACAAAGTAACCATATACACAAGTGGCGGACGGAACGCCCACAACACGCTGCCAGGCAAACCACATAACAACATTTGCGCTTACCTTTGCCCGACCATCCAGCACCCCTGTGAACTGCGTGCGGTCCCCCATATGCGTGCAGCCATGTTACGATCAACATCTCGCAAATTTATGATCAGCAACCCTCAATTTATGATCAGCACCACTCAGCTTATGATCAGCACCACTCAATTTACAATCAGTATCACTCAACTAACGATAAGCACCACTCAACTTGTTGAACCCAAGTTACGAGGTGCTGATCGTAACTTACAGAGGGCATGCAAGTTGATTGTAACTTACAGAGGGCACGCAAGTTGAGTGGTGCTGATCATAAGTTGAGTGGTGCTGATCGTAACTTACATAGGGCATACAAGTTACGTATGCTCTTAACTTGCCTGCACCCCTGCGATTGTACGTACCGTCACCCGTATGATCAGCATTTTACACGCTCATCATTTCATGTGGACTGTTGGACTTTACGCATGCTATCAGGCGGCATATGGGTCCTGCGGTTTGCGTGTGATTTTTCGCGATGTGATGTTCCGAGTTCAAATCCATGAATACGGTTGTATTTGCATTGGTATGGCCGTACGGTTGCTGGCCGTGGGCCATTCCTCAACACGGCCACATTTTTGCGTGTTCTTCCTCATTCTGCATGTTCTGCCCCTTATTTGGGTCAGTTTGTATGCCTGGCCCACACTCTTCTTGGAGTCTTGAGCAAGGTGCTTGTCCACTCGCAGAGAAGTGCCCGGCCTGCGCTGAATCCACGCAAGTCCCAGAAAAGTTCTGCAGATTCGGATCCATGAATCGTCGAACAGGGATTTGGGTGCAGATTGGCACGCAAATCCCTGATTTTCCACGCAAATATTTCCATGAATCAGGGCCTAAGTATTTGGTAATGCCTGAGCTTACTAAATGACCAAATAAACGAATGAGCAAAAAGGGGAGCAGAAACGCTCTATTAACAAATTCAAGGACATCGTTATTACTATATGGCTGTAGAAAGTTGCAAAATGAAAAATAATAGCAGAATTATGATTCATGACGGAAGGATGCATTCAGTGAATGAGACTCAAACACAGTCCCCCAGGCAAATAATGATGTGAATTAACGAGGAATATGTAACAAGGATATATATAAACAAAGGTGTCCCATCTTAATTTTATGTTTTCTGCAGGTATTGGTTCCCATGTTTGGGAATATTGAACGAGATATGCAGTCCCTGAGTACATGCGAAAGAAGAACAAGGGAGTTCGTAAACATTTCAAGCCAAGCATAAAATGTCACTGACCACCCCAATTCAACACTTACGCACAGCACACCATTTCTTAATTGCCAATTGCGCAAAGTGTGGCCATTAAGTGTGCAGTCGGGAGTTTGAAGGTCTTTTTGCTGCTCGGCTGGTTTCTGTCTTCTCTCGCTACTGGGGACTGGACTTTGTCCCACCTCCACCATTATCAAAAACGTGCCTCACCCTTGTAGCGGTCTGCGAAGTGTGGCCATTAAGGGTGCAGTTAGGAGTTTGAAGGTATTTTTGCTGCTCGGCTGGTTTCTGTCTTCGATCTCTACTGGGGACTGGACTTTGCCCCGCCTCCATCATTATAAAAACGGGTCTCACCCGCGAAGAAGGGACGCTAAATGTGGCCATTAAGTGTGCGGTCGGCAGTCAGCAGACTGCAAAGCGGCTGGCTGACACCTTACGATCCCCAGAGGCAGACAAACTGCTGACTGACACTCCCGTGAGTATAGAGCCTTAAATGTTTCGTCTGCTCGTTTGGTGGGCTGTATTAAGGCTTTAACTGTGCACATTTGGTAATACTAAACAAAATCCACTACCGAGCTTCCCATTTTCATTTGGGCACATTTTTTCATCTTGCCCAAATGTCTATTTTCATACCAGTATCTTTCGTCAGGTGACTGCAGGGGCGCGCCCCTTTGAACCTGACGATTTAGTTAAAGCAAGACTAAACAAATAATCAAATGCACATACAAACTTTGCTATAGTATCACTGCTGGGTAACTGTTTGGGGCTTGCAAAACACCAGCAAGCAGAGGAAGAAAATTAGAAACAGAAGCACTGTGTTTTTACTCTGTTGGAGCCTGAAATGTGACATTCTTACATGCTAGATATTAGGCTACATTATGGGACTCATTACGAGGTTGGAGGTAGTCTGACTACCTCCAATACCGATACCGAGTCCGCCCTCGTTCAATGGGGACTTACCGGTCTATTCCGACCTTTGGAGGCACCGGTAAATCCCCATTGAAAAAGCCATTCCCCATAGGGCTCAATGGGAATGGGGAAGGTGCTTATAACGGTACCGCAAATTGCGGTACCGTTATTAGCTCTGAAGTCCCTTAACGGGCCCCGTTCATAACGCCTGGTAAAACCAGGCATTAAGGAAGGGACCCGCTAAGGGACCTCGGAATAGGGCACAAAGGGATTACCGGCAACGATGTCCTTAACGGTGCCCGGTATCCCTTTGCGCCCACCTCGTAATGAGGCCTTCTGTATCCTTAAATATGCGACACAGGTCGGTTTTACAAATCAAGTCTGCACCTAACCGCAGAACAACACTTCGAACTACGACTGCCTCAAAGCGTGAATCAAAACAACAAAGTTTTGTCCCATTGGGGGAAAAAATGCACAATACAGATGAAAAACTTTTTACATTCAACCAGACACAAACTGACATTACAGATTTTTTTCAGGCAGGGAAAAATTGAAGGTGACGATGAAACAATTGTGACTTTGGCTGATGATACAGCAGACCTCTCACCCTCACGCACTATAGACAACAGCAACTCATTGAAATTATGCATTGGACTGAGACGCGCCTCTTTGGGCGCAGAAAAGGGGTGCCATGCCCAAAATTGTTAAGACAACGTCATTGACATAGACATATCGAACTTACCTGATGAAACTGCCAGAACAACGCTATGGATTACTTCTGCCACCTTTGACACCACCAGTTAGGACAATGATACGAGCAATATGGAGGATGACAACGAGGATGAGGACGAGCAGGACACTCTACAGAAGCAAATATTAAATGGGATCCTCATTTTCCACTATTGTATTGATCGTTATCATTATAGATTGCTGCTATGGCCAAGGAAGAAGTCGAGATAAAAAGCTCTCTCGCAAAGGTCACAGACCTGACAGAAAAATCACTCTTCGCCCCAAAAAGCCACAAATTTCCCCGAAAATGAAATAAACCAAAATAACTAGAACATCATCTGTACTAGTGCGTGATGGCACAGCCTCTCCCTCCTTTGTCCCTTGCCCTTTCATCCAATCACTGCAGCCGACTGAATTGGAAGAAACCTGGGATTACAAGGATATCTTTGTTCCATCGACAGTCGAGCTCGATTTACAAACACAAAAAGACGTTTTCCCAGCAAAATCATCCAAAGCTGTCAAATTTCTGCCTACTCCTAGGGCTCAAATAAAGTCTAAACAAGAATGTCAATCAAAAGCTAAAACATACAGGGAAACCGGCACCTGTGCTATTAAGGCGATCACCCATGAAAGAAAGAGGGTGACAAACCCCAACCTTTCTCCAAATGGATCGACTCATGAGGTTGTGCTAAATGGACCCATAGAGCAAATGGCAAAAACATCCTAAAAACTGCAAAGCAAAAAAGCAATGCTGAGCTCATAAAAACGTCTACTAAACCTTTAAGTATGAAACAGACAAAGCCAACGAAAATACCTGCAGTAGACGAAAAATTCTTACTGGACATCAGTACAATAAAAGACCTTGGCACATGGGCCATAATGGAGGAATCCAATCCCACAAACAAAAGCCAGTTCTTTAACTGGACTCAACTCCTGGCAATTTTCCGACAGATACCACCACTAAACCAGATCCAGTCCTCAGACATAAAACGAGTGGAACTACCCACTATGAGAAACAGTACTAACTGGGCCCTAATTGAATTATCACCTGTACTTGGCGACAGCACTACGTCTTAAAATCCATGCAGAAACCTTTGCTCAAATGGGACTATCACTCATTCTTTGTCGCAAAAGCAAGAATTTCATCATTGAAGAAACAAGTAAACATGGTCTCAAGGAAGCAAGACTGCAGTTGGAGGAACAATCATCAGAGAGATCAGCCTTGCGTGCGCTCCAAGTAAAGGATAAAGCAACAAATAACACACTGATGGGCGAATGTTGGCTCCCTGAAAGAATCCTTAACGGAGCAAACTGACTATGTGTAAATCGAAAAACAGGGAGTTGGTTATCTTGGAACATACTTGGCTATCGCTCCTTCCTATGTCATCCTGCAGGCCTTAAAAAAATACCCACAAGTGATATCTTCCTATTACAAGAGACGTGGTGCACCCAGCCGTTTTTCACAGACGCTTTTGAGATAGTACAAAACTTTGCTCTCCCTTCGACCATGGGTCGTGCAAGTGGAGCACTTGAGATAGGAGCTAGGCTGAAACATACTCTTACCACCCTGCCATACATAAAGACATCAACATTCGTTTTCCCAGTCATACAACAAATATCTAAGGACAAAACTGTCAGGATCTTGATTATAAATGTATATGATCCGCCAGGGTTTCACAAACAAAAGGTATAATGTCAATTATCAATGACACTATTGTTCAATGGCATGACACTTGAGTAGTGGGCCACATCATTATAGCTGGAGATTTAAATGTTAGAAATGCACATATGTTAGCCCCCTCACCTGAAAATGAGTGTGCTTGTTCACACTTTTTAGGAAGTCACGCTCTACTCTTCCTGCCTTTGAATACAGTAAAAGATGGCTGCTCGACATCGACATGGTCAAATGGTAAAACTAGTACACACATAGACTACCTCCTAAGTGACTCTAGTACACAAAGGAAGTGTAGCACTCAAATTCAACAAGCTGAGTGATCACGCGACCTTGAGATGGGAGCTAAACATGGACTCCCCATTTATGACTGAGTAGATGGGTTGCCAGTTTACTCCTAACTCCAGGGGAAATACCCTACACAGGACATCTCTAAATGTAACACACATTAACAATAAATTATGGTAAATGCGTGACGACCTTCAAATGGCATTACAAGAAGCAAACTGGAAATTAGAGAAATTAGTTCAGACTAATGATAGGCTAAATTCTAGACAAAGCGATACAAACATTATACACCACTGTATAAAAGCAAGTAAACTATTTGACCACTTGATAGCTGAAAAAAAGAAAATTCAACGGAAAGCCAGAGCTGTAATAAAAACAAACCCAAAACTGAGTTGGGGTGAAAAACAATACTACATCAAAAACCTGGCCACCAAATATAATAACTGGTGAAAACAACATATGCACTCAACCAGAAGCACAAATTGGCTTCTCCTATCTGGTTGGCTAAAGTCAAATGACAGTCTGGTCTAACTTTAACGAGTATAAGAAGAGAAAATCACCAGAGGAGATAAATCCCATCCCCGAGAGTGAATGGTTGACATATATCGAAAAATGTTACTACAACCTGGAAAGCCAATCTATAGTGCCACACCAGATACATCTAAAATATGTATGAAAAATCTGGATGTGGAAGAGGAGAATATACTGAACATTATAATTAAATTAAAAAGCTCCCACGCACCATGCCCTGATGGCATTCCAAACAATGTCATGAAAGCACACCCGGCTCTATGGGCTAGCATCCTAACAAAATTATACAAGCACATAGAATCATCGGGCAGAATCCCGGAGTCACGGTGTATATCGGTGCTGGCGCCCGTATTTGAAAAAGGGGTGGGATTGGACCCACACAACTACCAATTTCTAGCAATGATGGACACCGGCCAAAAGATCTTTGCCACAATGTTCTTAAAGAGACTTAGTAACTGGGCAAAGGAAAACAAAATACTCTGGGCCTCATTACACGGTAGGTGGTGGACCAAGGTGCTATTAGCACCTTGGTCCATGCCGGTAAATTACCGGCACCGCCTTGGCGGAAAGGGGAATTACCGCCCTACTCCAAGGTTGGTGGGGCGGTAATTCCCCCTTCCACCATTGCCCTTCCCCATTCCCATTTTTGCCCCATAGGGCATAATGGGAATGGGGAAGGTGCTAATTACGGTACCGCAAATTTGCGGTGCCGTAATTAGCACCAAGGTCCCTTTGCGGGTTGGGTTTTAACGCCTGCAAAAAGCAGGCGTTAAATTCCCCAACCCGCAAAGGGACCTCGTAGTACGGCGGTAAGGGTTAACGGTCACCGTTACCATTAACGGTGACCGTTAACCCTTACTGCCGTCTGTGTAATGAGGCCCTCTGTCTTTTACAGACTGGTTTCAGGAAAAACTACAACACAACCATGAACATGAGTGTACTGCAATATCTAATTCCTGAAAATGAAAATAGCCCAAATTTGTACTGCTGTTTCATAGATTTTAGCAAAGCTTTCGATTTTATACCAACAGATCTTCTGTGGCGTAAACTCACAGTGTAGGGGACAGATGAAAACATGCTATACTACATCCAGCAGTTATACACAAACACATCCATCTCTGTTCGACTAAACCGCTCAGGGTTGTGTATGAAATATCAAAACACAAACTGTGGCCTAAAACAGGGGTGTGTTCTTGCACCCATCTTGTATAATTTATATACAGCTCACTTAAACTAGGCTTTTAGTAATATCCAAAACTTCCCACCAAAAATACATGGCATGCGGATACCATGGCTTTCGTACGTCGATGATATTATAATATTTGATCTCACACAAATTGGTCTACAGCGCTCAATGAGCTCTCCAGGTGTATATGCTGCAAACAAAGCTATGGATATAAAAGTGACCAAATCAAACACCATGATTTTAGGTAAACAGACACTGACGAATACCAATATGTGTGGCATATAAATAAAGTCCCTATCGAAAGTGTAACCGAGAATGTATATCTGGGCTTTCCCATAAAAATCAAACCTAGATTTACATTCTATTGGGAGAGGATCACTGCTAAAACCTGGAGAAAATGGTTGACTATTAGGCACTACATAAAACAATGGGGTGGACATAACACTGAGGGCCTGCTTGAAATATATCGGTCAAGTATGATCCCGAGCATCTTATACGGCCTGGTGATATTAAAAGAAAAACAAGAAACTTGAGGGAAAACTGTTATGAACTGTCATAAATGTCCCACGTTCTTTACTGGTTGAGACCCTGAGATTGGAGTTTGGTACAACCTCACTTATGACAAACTGGCGAGTACAAAACACTCTACTATACGCAAAATTATGGAAGACTAGTCAAAACACAAATGAGCTACTGACAAAAAAACTACAGGGACATCCTAGTACACACGTACCCGGAACCACCCAAGCCCGACCAGCAGACCACACTATGGGGCTTGCCCCCAGTAGCGGGGCATTTTAAATGCAGACGATGTTCCGTCTGCCCCCTGACAAAAAACGTTGCGTCCATCGAGCTTAATGGAAAAAACTGGCAACTGCGAGATTTCTCTAATTGTACAACAGACTGGGTTGTGTACGGAATAAAATGACTCTGTAACTTGCTATAAATCGGGAAAACTCAAATACCAATAAAACAACGAATCTGCGAACACTGATCGTGTTTAAAAAAATAAGGTAGAAAAGAAACCTTTGGTAGCTCATTATGAGATCAAAAAACATAAATATACCAAATTATTTTGGTTTGTGATTCAAAGAATCCCGACAACACCAAGAGGCGGCAAGAAAATCTGCTGGTGCGTTGCGAGCAACGCTGGATCTACACCCTGAAAACCGTCACTCAGAGCCTTAACATTTCAGTGGAGTGGAATCCCCTCCTATAATTTGGTGCATATAATTCATGGAGGTCACCCGCCTTGTGGGGTTACCCGATACCTCAGTATATTAACAACAGCGGTCACGGTAGCCTAAACCATAAAGACCATAAAGCATGATCTTCAACTACCTCTAAATAGAACTGTGAAATAAAGTAATTCAGTACGATACTTCAGAAGGTATATGACCAAGTGAAATAGGTATTGATCAGTTGGGAAGAGAAATCTAGATACACCTCCTCCTGCATGTAAACTTATACAGGTATTGCCTGTATTTATTTCCTCTTGCATGATGACCTTCCACATACACTGTACTGCTGACAACATCTCGTGCACAAGCAATCTTGAGAAGCATTCATGCACAGCCCGGTCCTTTGCAAGATTTTGACAAATAGGCGCACTGTGCCTTGCTAATTCACAATTGAGGTATGTAAAAACCACAGTAGGAAAGGTAATGCAGTATTTCCCGATGTCTTGGATCGAACACCAGCATCAGATTTAATTCTAAAATGCGGCACTGTAATGGCACTGTAATATTACATGTACGTGTGCCAAAGCAGTTCTTTTGCGCACACCAGGCATGTAGATATATCAACACATTAACTCTCAGCCATGATGCACATTCACAAGCTGTGGTGCTTTGACGTCTTTTATGCAAAACATGTATAATATTTCAGCACGCGAGAAACAATAGTCTTTAGAATTGACATACATGCCCCCGAGTGACGTATTTTCTAACATTCACGTGACTTGTTACCTTTCCATATCATGTGACCCAGAACTCCAGTATTTTAAGACTGCCTTGAACAGTCACTTGGTCTCCACCCGGCAGCGACAGCAGTCGTTCACATGAGCCGCGCTGTCGGTAAGTCAGCTTTCCTTTCCTTTCCTTTCCTTTCCTTTCCTTTCCTTTCCTTTCCTTTCCTTTCCTTTCCTTTCCTTTCCTTTCCTTTCCTTTCCTTTCCTTTCCTTTCCTTTCCTTTCCTTTCCTTTCCTTTCCTTTCCTTTCCTTTCCTTTCCTTTCCTTTCCATGAACATTCCTGTTGGAAAGCATCAGCTGGACAGAGTTACTTTCTCAGTCCTCTCCTTGATAGGACTTTTGCGGCTACCCAATGGGTTTTATTTACTAAAACACGCTTTCTTTCTGCAGTGATTTATTCACCACCAGCTTAGTGAATAATAATAAATAAAGGACTCCTTGCAACCTCCGATATACATCTATCACCTACTAATCTGAATCGCGAGCTTTTCCTCAGTACTGCATGTAAGTTTGCTTATTTCCCCAATAGTGACAGCAGTACTTGGTGGGTTTAACCATTTAAAACAACTTCTATAGCATTTCTCATTTTACAGACCTGTTTTTCATGCACGCAGCTGAAAACGCGGAAAATCTTTTGAACTTTGCATCAGTTTCCCAAATTAGACCTGGAACATAAATGTAAAAGTAAGTCTGTGGTAATATACTTTTCTTGTCTGTTGAAATAGCCATAGACACTCTTTTTGGAACTAACCAATGGCACAAATGGCCATTACAGGTATTCCAAACTGAAACGGGATCCAGTCACTCACAATCCATCTGTGTGGCTCTGTACAGATACTTATTAATTCTGCCAAAGGTGACTCTCTTGTGATCGATTCATTGTGATCATTGTTTCAAATGTAAGTTTCCCCCTTTTCTCTGCAATTGAACGTTTGTTTATAAATAATAGATGCAGTCACAGCCCCGACATCTAATCCTATAGACTTCTATTAATAGTATAGATGATGCTAGGTGTCTGCTATTTATTGTGGAAGCACTTACAGTAGGGAGCAATGGGGAGCTAATCTAACTGAGTGAACGTGCATAGGACACAACTATTCTGAAACTGCAGTCACTACAGATATTTTTCTTATTCTACTAGTATCACGCCAATTAAGAAAGAACATGTTTTGTCTGTACCTAGTGTAGCGTTTTATGTATGTGTAGAATAGTAAGAAAGAGAATATTCATGTTTATATGTCAGAGAAGGTTAGAAAGTACTAATAATTGTACTAAGTGTTACCTTCCACGACTTCTGATATCTCCTTGTTTTTTTAGACTACTCTCCTACGAACATTTACCAGGGGTAATAAAGAATTATCGTGTTATTGTGAAGAAATCAACGTCCTGAAGATGGCCTTTAACTGTTGAGCTAATGACACTAGGGATAGTGTCTAAAATATTTAAGCAGGCCGAAACATGTCAACTACCCAGGATACCCACAGAAAACCATTTAGGGTTCTTATTTTTCTTTGTAATTGTTCATTAAGTTTGTTGTTTTGTATTACTTGTGATTTATTCTTAGTTTGTTGAATTTTCCCTGTGTTAAAGTGTTGTGACGTTGCACCATTTTTTAGTCTTTTTATCAGTGTCAATCATGACTAAAATATGCCGTCAAATTGTGTGTCCTTGATGTCTCTTAATAAGTTTGTTTGATGTAATAGAATGAGAATTTAATAAAATCATGTTTTTACAGAAGTTTAGTGTGTACTCCACCACATCCTTTATGTGGAATATGGGTTATTCTTAACACATGTGTTAATGTACAAACAGTGTTCCATTGGCCAAGCAGCGTAAAGAGGGCTAGTCAGTCTCACTTTTGTTTCTATCCTTTATGATATTAGTTCCCTCCGATTACTGATGCCCCATTAAAAAATTGGGAACTTACCTGAGTAAGGTAAAACATAACACTGAGGGCCTGCTTGAAATATATCGGTCAAGTATGATCCCGAGCATCTTATATGGCCTGGTGATATTAAAAGAAAAACAAGTACTCTGGCTGGAGAAACTTGAGAGGGAAAACTGTTATGAACTGTCATAAATGTCCCACGTTCTGTACTGGTTGAGACCCTGAGATCGGAGTTTAGTACAACCTCACTAATGACAACCTTGCGAGTTCAAAACACACTACTGTATGCAAAATTATGGAAGACTAGTCAAAACACAAATGAGCTACTACTGCTTTTAGGCTGTGGCATAACAACCACAGAAAATCTTCATAAATAAATTGCAAAACACAGCAGTCAGCTTCATAAGAACAATAGATTTGGAGTCAGATATCCTGAGCACAGATGCAAATTATGAACTAAAGATAAAAAACAAAGCAAAATGCTGGGATAGGGCAATGAACGTGGAAAAGTTATCAGGAAAAACTAGGTAAAATGAACATTCATCGCAGGGCTTCTAATGGTATAGACCTTGTGATTACCTGATTAAATTATCCTCTATGGAATTAAAATGTTTTGCTTCACATCTGCGCCTAAACATACTACCAACTATGGAATATATTGGCGCTTGGCAAAACATTCCAGTGGAGGCCCGCTGGTGTAGACTGTGCCATAAGGAAACTGAGACTAGTCGCCACATTCTAACAAACTGCTTATCATTGAAAGAGTGCTCTAGGAAGGACTATGCACATTTTGTTCATAGAATAGACAATATCACCAGGGATCAATTTTGGTCTACTTTGCTTGGTGCATACTCAGTAGTAATAGTTGCAGCTGCTTCTTACATATGGAAGGAAGCAGAGAAGAAATGTCAAATCCACTGAAATGCAGATTGATTAGTTGATTTTTTTAGCTATGAATGTTTCCTTTTTATAGCTATGAATGTTTCCTTTTTATTAAATATCTATGTACTTTTTTCTTTGTTATTAGATAGGAAAAATAGTGAAATTGAAATTATTTTAGTGTGTTTTCTTAAGCTTTTATTGTGTATATAAAAGTGCTTAAAGCTTTCTGTAAATAAACTAAATGCACAAATAAAAAAATAAAAAATTTGCCAAGCATCATTCATCCCTCGCCAATAGGCTGCAGAGGGCACATTTTGAGTTCTTCTTAAAGGGATTGACTTACGTAGGAGCCACGAGCACTAGGGGTGAGTTTCCTGCATGGATCGGGAGCATTCCAAAATATAGTTGAACCTCTTAAAGGGGTAATTTCATGAGCAGTTTATGGGCTGCACATGCTGGGAAATGCCCAGGTTTTGGCGTGATTTTAAAAATGTCATTACATTTTACTGTTATTTGTTTTTGCTTCTTTGTATTGGGGAGAGAGGCCTGGCCTCCCACTCTCATACAGCTGGGCAACCTACTTGTGTTCCTTGTTGCCATCAAACCCACATCCCCAGAGAGTGCCTGGCTCCATCTACACCGATGGAAAGTCTCTTCTACACTTTTATTAGAATGTGCAACACGTGATGTGTTTCAGCAACAGGGAATATATCAACCAGCCAGCGCTGGGTCCATAGGTGACAGGGACCTTAGATCTATCAATCGTTGCACCTGCTGCCGATTCACCCCCCCCCCCCCAAAAAAAGTCAGAGTCACTTGTCTAATGCATTCTGCTTCTTATGGCTCCCTACCATTGCAATCTCCAAAAAAGACTCCAAAATGTTTAAGGACAAGTGCTATCTTGTGTTGATGGGAGACCATCCTGTGCCCTCTATGCTCCTGTGTACTAGTCTTCCCCCATAAAAAGTAAACAATGTTCCCTCTTATGCCCCTTTCCTGCTTAACATCAGATCAGCGGTCAAACACTATGTTGAAATCCATGACTTACTTCAAACCAAGGAGTGGGACCTATGCTTTGCCACAAAAGCCTGGCTCACCGATGAAGCAATCATCCTGCTAAATTGCATGCTCCGATTCATGATCAGATCCAAATGCAGTTTAATGACAAGAAGACTGGTGGCCTTGCCATATTTGTTAAAAAGGATTTTAATCCAACATAATCATTACCCCAAATATAAATCAATGCAAATCACTTCGATTGCAATGAATTTTCTCCCGTGGTCATTTTTTTACGACTCTACAGGCCACCTTCCATTGGGCCCACGAGTAGTTTTAATGGGTAATGAAGATCGAAGGGGTCAATGAAAGGTGCCTGTGAAAAGTTCTAAATTGCTTAGACACTTCCTGCTATCGGGCCGGGTCACTGTCGCTCGGAAATGGAACACAAATGTCGAGCCAGATATTTCAGTTGGGTAAGATCTGGTTTGGGGCCGCAATGAGTAAAATTGAAGCCTCTCTTAAAGGTGAGATGCCAAGATATTTGGAGACTTGGGGTCACTTTATTCAGTTTGATCAATTACTTGATTACCCAGGGGTGCATTCTGAACCTCAGGACTTGAGGGCCTTCACATGACTGTAATGTGATGGGTAGAAAGATCTAGAGTCAATTGTGTTGAATTAGGTTGATGCAGTGAAAGTGCATGTCTCTGTAGCATGCCATGGAATTTCATTTTAGGATCGATTAATTGAGAGGCATGTATATTGATAAATCGTTTCTTTGTATTTTGTTTTTCTCCTGGTATTCATATGGAGCACATACATTTGTATGTTTAAAGCAACAAATAAAATGTGAATGGCAAAAAAGAAACTGTGGAACATTTTAAATGAAGCTGTATCCTCAACTGACCAAAAACTGTGTTGGAAATTGGTGACAAAAGATAGTGCTACCAGCAATGACATATTAGAGTGTTTAATAGCACAAGACAGGTCAATGTTTCAAACTATGTTTTATGATTCTCAGATGTCAGGGAGATTTAAAGTCCCAGGAGCTCAGCTATTAACAATGAATTCTCCCAAACATAAATACAGATGGCTATCACCAAACATAAGCAAGGTAAGGCTGTGGGTCCAGACAGCCTGAAACTGAAGTTCTTTGTTTGGTTTACAATCTGGTGGCTGCCGATCCTGTATAGGCTTTTGTAAACCAATCACTGTTTCTGAAAGGGTCCCCGATTCATGAAGACGTAGTTTAATAATACTAATATTCAAGAAGGGCTCTACTAAGGACCCAAAATGTTATAGACTAATCTCACTGCTTGACGTACCTGCAAACATATAGACAAAATATGTTTTAGCAAGGCTGGAAAAATGGGCCTACAGTTCTGAAATTGTACAGCGTATTCAAGAAGGTTTTAGACCCGGTTTTAGCATGCTGGACCACTGCTTTACTCTAAGTTCCATCATAGACAAATATTGTAGACTTTAGGAAGGGAGGCTTTATGCATCATTTTGAGACTTAGTGAAGGCATTTGATTCCATTAACAGAGAACTATTGTGGCGGAAATTACACAATATGAGATGTCTCCAGCACTTTTTCAACTAGTTAAGATATGTTACCCAGACACAGTGGCCGCAGTGAGACATTCTTAAATAGGCCATAAAACCCTGTATTTTCTCACCAACAGTTGAGTTAAACAAGGATGTTCATTTGCTCCAATATTGTTCATCCTTTTTATCTCTGACTTCAATCCCCAAAAACCTGTTGCAAGTCTATTTCCACCTTCTATGAAGAACCTAGATCACAGTGCCCTTTCATATGCTGACGACACAGTCATTCTCTCTTTAACACTGGGTGGCCTTGACCAAGGGCTCAGATATGCAAACACATATATGGATAGTCATAGATTAAATAAAATAAATCTAAGACCAAGATAATGGAATTGGGCAAACTAGGGAAAAGCAATAAATGGTTTCTAGATGGTGAAAGAATTGAAGAAATAGGGTGGTATTAACTTAGATTGAAATGTTTATCCAGATTTAATTTTATGTATGGGACACAGAGATTAGACAAGTGCTTGGAGGTTTTTAAAATGAAAGTCTCTGTGATAATTCTGTATGGATCTGAAATTTGGGGCTTTAGTAATTACAAGTGCCGAGAAAAAAATCAGAATACATTTTTGCCCTAACGCTAGGTCTGCCCCCATGTACCTTAAACAGTGTTTTAAGTATAGAGATGAGACTTCAGAGCATAGGCTATTGTAGATTTGTTTTAAATGAAATTGGGCCTCCGACAAATCCCAGTTCTATTGCTGCTTTCTCTGAAATGGAGTTCGGAGAGTCATATGAAGTGCAAGGTTTAAATAATGACCCGCCAGGCTCCCTAACCTATGCAGTAAGAATCAGACTAAATCAGCATTAAAAGTTTGGGTTAAAAAGAAGGCAAAAGAGACCGATATACAGATAATTCAGTCTCTAGCATCAATGAGGACATACGCAACTTTAAAATTGCCCTCTTAGGAAACAGGGGGAATTAGCAGGATGCAATTCCCAGAGGTCAGGAGGCTATTGATAATGCTGGTAACAAACTAATTGCTGCTCAAAAAATGAAGAGGCTGGAATAATGGCCCAAATAAGTGCCTTTGCAATCTTGGATACAAAGGGGATTTGCTGCATTTAATCTTACTTTGCCTGGACTATAGGCTCGAGCATAGTATTAGATCTTGCACTGAAGCTATGTCTTTGTTAATTAACACTGATGTGCCATCATCTCACTATAACATAGCAGAATACATCAAAACGGCTCTAAATATAATGCCTGATTTATAATGATGCTACAAGCGGCTCCAAAGAATATTTGTTCTCAAGTTAATGTTTTAAAATTAAATCATAATGACTATAGCTATCTAATATTATATTATATATCTAAAATTGCGCTCCATTGTGGTCTGATATTGGTTGATTATGTGAATGTAATTTATCAATTATTTCTTGAGTAGCACAGTGTAGCTGTGATGTTTTAGCTCATGTACTGTATTACAATTTTAAAATGGTATACGTTAGTTTGTATAAATGATGTTGATGGAGAAAATCCAAATAAACTTGTAAAAAAAAAGATTAATTTGTTCAACTAATGTTTCTTTAACTACTTTGATACCAGATTGTGCTTGAGATTTCTTCTCTGACAATAAAGTCAGCAACAGATTAAAAAATCTTATGCTCGTTCAAATCAAATGACTGCGGCATAATATCCTGAAAATGCAATCCCTCGAAGACCTGAGCCTCTAATTACCAGAAAGCCTGGAAACATGGCCACCACTTTTCACTCAGTGCAGATAAGAAAATAGGAAGTTTAATTGACCGAGAGCTCTTCTTCTCACCACAAATTTCACATGTGGTGCAAGGAGGATTTGTTCATTAAAAAATGTTAAAAAATGTGTTCCCTTACCTAGCTGAACCACATCGAGAACAGCCCATCTTGGCCTTGATTCACTCTACACTATATTGTGCTATAGGAATATATACGTAGGCCAACCTAAGTTTCAGAGAAAGAAGTTACAAATTGCAGAATGCTGTGGGCCGCCTTCTATCAAATACTCCATGGAGCGAGCACCTTGCAGCAGCCTTCAGAGCATGGTTCAGGCTCCTGGCGGAGAAGAAGATCAAGTTCAATGCTCTCTGTTAAGACCATTGTGCCTTTACCAAACCAGCCTTGCTTTCTTAACTCCTCACTTCGGGATATATAGTCCAATTAGAGTGTTACGCTCCTCTTTGGATAGACCATTTGAGGTTGCTTGTATCCGTCCAGCTAGAATTAAAGGGAACCTCCTCTTATGTCGCTTCCTTAAAGTGGAATCAGTATTACCCATTGAAAGACCACTCTAATTTCACAAACTGTTGAAAAAAAGACTATGGTAAAAGTATAGCATTTGTTATCAAAATACAGAGCCCTACACACAAGATGCCACCACTTGTGGGCAACAGCGCTTTAGAAATTACTTTAACATAACATAACATAAAACCCCAAGAAGGCACCCTATTTGTGTCATGAGGATGTTTATGTGTTACAGATATGGAGGTATAGCAAAATCATCTGATGGAATGTACATAAGCTCAATGACTGAAAAAAAAGATTAACTGTTACCCAAGAATTAAAAGAATCAAATGCTGATGTGGCACGCAGCCAAAAAGACAAGTTTCATACACAATTAATAGAGCTTTAAATGTGTGGTTGGTGGACCAGATTCTATTAATACTCCATGAGAGACTACCCTGATATGATAAAGTATTGCTGGAAGTTTTGCGGAATGTGCTGATAAGGTGGGCAGCTCCTAAACATGAAATGCAGATTCAGCCACCATTTATTATAGTATTATTAATGCCTGGATTACTTCCTGGCAATCTTCAAATCTCCAAGTCCTAGCCTACCTTTTCACAGCCCTGCCCACGCTGCCACCACTCCCCGGATGTGGTGTGGCTTGGATACCACACACTGATGACCTAGGCAACTTCCTCTTTATACAAGAAGGGAAACAGTATGAAGAGGGCTGGTCCTTCTATTTTGATAAATTTGCAACTGTCCCTGTGTCAGGAGTGGATACCCCTCATTTTGTATGGACTGTGATATGGAAGATGGACAAGGTTGCAAGGGTCGGAATGTTGACCTATTTAAATGTTAATAGCGCTATTTTGTGATCCCATACGTATTGGTTGGTCAAATAATTTAGGAGGGGATTGAACAATTGTATTATTAGCAGCAAAGTAACCCAGAAACAACTCCCAATATTTCTTTTTTAGAAGTGTGCCATATTTTCCATTTAAAAATGTTCACACATATATATGAAATACAAAAAAATCACATACTTAACACCAATTAATATTCCAAACTCCTATATAAAAATGCATTCCATTATATGTAAAATGTACAGTCTGTGCCATAAAAATATTCCACTAACATTTAATTTTCCTTTTTTATCCACAACCCTTTACATCTAATTCTTTTCAATACACTGGTCCATCCCCATAATATTTAGTTTAAGTTACTAAATCAATTTCACTTAAAAATCTAATCACTGCAATGGTTAAAGGGACTTCATTACCCATAAAAATCCTGTACCAGAATATTCTGTCTTTCAACCATTCTGCAGAGAGTACAAATGTCCCCAACCACTTGTATCGTAATGCAATACATTGTGTATTCAGATGTAAAAGACTTTTTTTACACTCTCGACTACAGAATTGAGAGCAAACGCCTTCGCCCCAGAATGCAAACCCCTTATACAATTAATTTTGCCAGTGGGCAGAATATTAAATCTAAAACAATTAAACTGGGAGCACCAATAAGCATTTGGAAATTTAACTGTCAAATTCACAGGGTTCGTCACTCAGATCATACAATTCCTCTTCGTCCTCACCTGTTCCACTGGAGCTTGTCTGTCCGAAGGGCATCACCTTGTACTCATAATGACCGAATGGGTCATTATTCTCAGATCCAGCTTGGATAAAATCACTGCCCACTGAACTGCCTCCAGGATATCATTTACAAGGGGTATCGGATAGCGATTGCAGATGGTGACCCTGTTTAAAACCCGATAATCTATACAGGGCCAAAGTTCCTTGAAATCTCATTTAAGTATGAAAAACAGCAATGCCCCTGCAGGTGAGTGAGATGGTTGTATGAGACCGTTCTGCAGATTAAAATCAAGATATTCCTGGAGTGCTTCTTTTCCAGTACAGAAAAAGAATACATCAGGCCAAATGGAATCAACACCCCTGCAGTCAGTTCGACAGCAGAGACTTCGGGCCTAGGTGGGGGCAGCTCTTGAGGATTCGTGTCCTCGAAAACCTCCCTGATTTCGACGATTTCAGTAGGCAGGCAATGTACTCCATAGGACTTTACAAGAGAGGTTGCCACAGCCACGACTGGTTCGTATAGGGCTTCTGGAAGACATGTCTTACGACAATGTGCTGAGTTGAATTCTAACAAATTCTTATCTCAGTCTATGGAAGGGTTATGTTTGCGGAGCCAAGAAATTCAAATTTTCCCCGAGTGCTGAAGGATAAAAACTGGACTTTCCTCCATGGAGTGAGTTATAAGGCCAGATCTGCGTGGCTTCCCATCAATGCCTTCCACCTTCTGATCCTCTTCTCATTCCACCTGACGAATACCAATCTTCTCTGCCAAGATGGTATCAACAAAGTTTCTGGCAGCACCACAGTCAATGTGGGCTAGAGTGTTGATTCTTTGTTGGGTAATAGAAGTTGAATACCAACTACCATAAGTCAGGTGTCGTCAGAGGAGACAGGTGAGAATACCGTCATGGAAACAAATGGACTTGGAAGTGAACCTCAGTAACTCATCCCCCCCCAGGACCGAGGTCGGCCATTTCCCAAATGGCGTGGTGGGACCTCTGGACAGTCCCAAAGTAAATGTGTCTCTGAGCCGCAATATATACAGAGACCCTTGTCTCTTCTATGTTTGCATTCTTCTGGTGTCAGAGGAGCGCAAGCCACTCCGATCTGCATCGGTTCCTCTTTAGATGACCATGAAGAGGTTGGGGGAATGATGGTGATGGTTCAGGAAGCTCAGTTAGTCCCCTAGCTCTACTCCTCCCTGACTTCCTCTCAGTGAGTCTGTAGTCAATCTGTAGGACTGTTTACAATAATTCTGAGAAAGAGTTGGGTTGGGAAGTCCTGGCCAATCCGTCCTTAATCTCTTCCTTCCTCTCCTAAAAATAGTATACGGCCATCCTGCGTCAGAAGCCAATCTCTTGAAGTGAGAGATGTAATCAAGAATGTCCGACGATCCTTGTCGAACATCCAATAGCTCCTCACAGGCTATGTAGGTGGTTGCTGGTCTATCGAATGTCTGTTTTAAGAGATTAAGGAAGGCCCCGTCCGTAATCCTGAAGAATTGGGTTGGCACTGGTTACCAAGGAAGTAGAGCGGGCAAGGGCATTCCCCACCATATTTGAGATCATGTATCCTACCTGTGCTTGTTCTGAGGCAAAGGTCTGGGCTCGGAACTTAAAGTGCACAATACATGCCTCCACAAATTCCTTAAGTTTTTTTGGGGAACCATCAAACTATCCAGTGGCTAAGGCCATAGGGGGTAGTTTGGCAGGGTGCAGGTCCCCCATCTTTAGGTTTTGTACATCTTGTGTGAGTCCTTGTACTGCAGCCACCAATTCTTGGACCTGTTCGGCTGTGGCCATATTGGATCATGGGCGTTGCAAACTGTCAAATTCACAGGGTTCGTCACTGAGCTCAAACAATTCCTCTTCGTCCTCACCTGTTCCACTGGAGCTTGTCTGTTTCTCCTTCCTTCTTCTTCTTGTCTCGGGGTGCTTCTTCTTGTGGTAGAGGTAATGTCTCCCTCAGAGGGAAGCCACTATGCCTGCCTACAGTAGAGGGCGGGCTAGTGGCCCCTTCTCTGAGAAAGCCGTGAAGGGGAAAAATCCCTTTGAGGCAGAAAAACCCCCTTGCAGTTGACGTGATGGTAGTAGTCTTTTGAGTGATTTTAGATCCCACAAAGATATCCAAGAGCCCAGCTTCTTGTTCAGGACAGAAAGAGTTGATATGCGGGGGCAAAGGTAAGAACCCTTTGTGAAAAGGATCCGGAGAAGGCAACAGTAAACAACTCTTGGTTGGACAGAACAGTGAACTTCCAAATAGAATGTGCAGCAAGACAAAACTGCACGGAAACTGCAAAGAAGCAGAGGAGGGCAAAGGTAAGCAGAGAAAAAGTCTGCCGCTCTCACAGGGGACGCAAAGGAAAACAGCAGGAACTCCGAGAGCAGACAGCAGGGGAAGCCGAGACGGGATAGCAACAGTAGGGAGAAGGAAACCAGAGAACCGTGGCCGAAACCACTGAGAAGCTGGGGAGACAGAGTAGCTGTGCGAAAACGGCGCAGGGGGTGAGCCGCAGATAGCAGAAAGAGGAGAAGAAAAGCAAGCAGCTCGGTAACAAGCAAAAGCGGAAAACTAGCGCCTTACCCAAATACAGAATAGCATCATGGTTGCAACGCGCCGGCCGTCGGGTGCAGACTGACTAAATGCAACCCGGCAGCAGCTATGTTGGAAACAACTAGACCGGTAAACACGTTGGGTGATAACGTGGTGTACCTTTCAATGGAGATGCATTCTCCATCTGTTCCATAAGCACCATCTGAGTAGACACGTGACATTAACTATATATCTAGACCCGACATCTAGACCACTAATATCCATGGATAGGTGTGTATAAGACTTATACAATAAAACCGTTTCCCTAGTTCTGCACCAATCCCAACAAAAACGTTTTTTCTTAGTTAACATCGAATTGAAAATCAAGGTTTGAATATCAGAATCTATCTACCCCAAATCATTGCAGCGTTCAGAATGTTCCTAACAATCTGCAATTACTTCCACTGATACCATCCTTTAATTGAGACAAGAGCTAGTACATGCCTAATCGGTACACTAATCGGTACACACGTTGCCACTAATAGTACACTCCCCCAGAATCTGCATTCGCTTTTTCCTAGTTCGGTCTTGATTGTTCTGAAGGTTTAGCTCCAGCCATAGGTAAAAGCTGGCATCACTTTTGTAATGTCTGATAAGTGGTAAGAAGGAAAGTCTGCCATATTTACCTCTCGTTTTTTTCATTTGGCTAACATAGCATCTCGCTTTTTCCTCTAATAATGACTGAAAATGCTCCTTGATTAACATGGGCATATAGTTAGTATCCCAAATATGCTAGTTCATTTACAGTTGTTAGTATCTTATTGTCTAACTGCCACTTAAAAGCACATTTTGGTGCCCTAGGCTTTGTCAGACACATCACTTTTGTTTTACTCGTATTTTTACGCAGATAATTTTCAGTTGCGAAGTTACAAAAGGCCAAAATAAGTCTCTGCATCCCTTTTTGAGTATGATCCACAAGGATAATATCATCTGCGTAGGACAACCAACACATTCTGACATTTCCTAATCTGGGTGATACAAAGGTCACTGTCCAAATGCTTCCCAATATCTGAATGTACAAATTAAATAGACAAGATGCCAGCACACGTCCTTGTCTCAATTCCTTAAAAGTTGGGATATCTTTAGTGATGGCACCATGCATATTCATTCTCACTCGAATCTTGGTCTTATGATGGATTTCCGCCAATAACGCCAATAGTTCCACCGGTAGATGGCACTTTTTCAATTTCAGCCACAATATTAATTGGTTTACTGTACTCTAGGCCATGGACATATCTATACAAGGAATAAACAAGGGAGAGTGCTTATTTAGTTCATGCTATTTGGCTAAAGTGATCCAGCACAAATCCATTTAGGAATGTCCCCATTCCCCTTCTAAAGCCCATTTAGAACTTCGATAGGATGGGGGTGTGACTTGGCACCAGAGGAAATGGCGGTGTAGGCGAGCAGCTCTGGCCCACCACAAAACAAATTCATCTTGCAGCAGTCATTAACCCCTTTTTTCTGCCCCACTTACCCACCGACGATGATGGTAGAGGTTTGAAAGATCCTCTGTCAATTTTTCGCGTCGCTTCAGCTTCATACTGAGCGCCGGCGCAGACTCCCAGAACCACCGCCATCAGCTGACATCAACCTCCCGTCACGTGTGAGGAAACCATCGGAGCGACTTCTTACGCAATTGGCCTACTTTGGCCTAGTCAGCTATCTATTTTTACAACAGTGCCATCTAGTGGACGCCGGTAACACAAAGGAATACAAGCATATTTCTAAGGTATTTTTTAAGAGGAATTGCTCATTTTGCAGCAAGACTTCAATTTATTACATTACCTTTTCAAAATATATGATTTTTTCCTCATGAAAACAAGGCTATCTATGGTGAAGATAATATTACATTCTAATAATACATTTTAACACTCAAGGAAGTGTTGCGACTCACCACATAGAAAAACCCCTTGTGAGCTGGATTTATATTCTTCCGTTTCTCCCTCACATCTTTTGTTTTCCTCACTTGAATATGGCCTCTGCTAAAAATATCCCAAAAGCACCCATATCCTCAAAGGAAACACAAGCTGAGGCCACTACTAATAAAAGCTAAAAAGTGAATCACCTCCGCTGCTGGCACCTTTAGACCCTGCGATTGAGACCATATTAAAAGAAATTAGGTCACTTAAAACTTTCATAAAAACCAGCAACCAGAAATTACAACAACTAGATGAAAGGTGGAATGTCTTCAAAACAAGAATGGCCAAAATGGAAAACCGAATTGTCCTTGGAGAGGATATTTACTCAAGAGTATTGTTGTTGGGGAAATATGTTAAGGACCTACAAAAACATAATGAGGATTTGGAAAATAGAAATAGATGTAATAATCTTCTCATTACAGGGCTTCGGGAGGGATGTGAGGGGAACAATGCCATCTCTTTCCTTCAAAATCTACTGGTGGCGGTGTTACATTTACCTGAAAGAAATACCCCTCAATATTCAATGTGCACACTGCATTGGCCCTACCAGAAGCTCACCACCATTACAACGCCCTCCACCTACTATGATCTTTTGTCTATGGGAGTATACCCAATTATAGCTCATCATATGAAAAGCCAAAGGGAAAAACTCTCTAATTTGGCATGGCAAAAGGATCTACATCTCCCAAGATTTCGCCAAAAATACTGCCCAAAGAAGGAAGGAATTTCTTACTTATCGGCCAGTGCTTAAACAGCTCAATGTTAGATATGGTTTATATCATCCGTGCTCCTTTAAAGTAACAGTTGATAGTCGAACTTCAATTTTTGATGAACCCTCAGATCTCAAGGCATTCATCTGCTTTTTGAAAACCGAAAACATGGATACATCGCTACCCATCCTCCTAACAACATCTGGTACCTGACTATTTTTCTATCATGCTATGCTGCAAGTTTTAAGATTCACCCACTAAAGTGGTGGGCCGGGTGCCGCTGGCACCCATTTTTCTCTCAGGGTGGTTTTTGCCCTGTTTGTGTCATCTGCTCCAACTCTTCTATCTCCCTCTCTCTATCCCTTGGGTACTTGATCCCCTTCATATCTTTTTTCCTCTGTGTTTCACCATTCATATGTTCCTCTACACTTGGCTTTTGTTTCTTCTAACTCCATCTCTCTGGTCAAGTTTACCCTTCCCTTTCCATGTCCCTTTTGTGTTATCCCTTTGTTGTCACTCTTGGTGGTGCATAGAGACATACAGTCATCTCTCATCCGAAAAAGCTTAATCCCTCTATTGCATGCTTGCAGTAAACCCACCTTTCCATTCTGGAAGCTATGAAACTCAAATATTTTTGGGTTAATGACGTAATAGCAAGTGCAGCGGTTGGTAAAAAGAATGGGATAGCTATTCCGATTAATAAAAATCTATCATATACGATTGTGGGTCAGGATGCCGACACCTCTGGAAGATAGGCCTGGGTTAAATTGTGTATTGGGTCTGACATTATTACAATCATGTGCATTTATGGCCCACCATACCTGATCCAGAGTTTTGGCTGTCTATCAAACGTGTTATTCTTACATCCAATTTTCCCAACCTCATACTATGTGGGGACATGAGCCACATCTTTGACCCTTTCCTAGATAGGAAATCCAAATGTGCATTCAAAATTTAGAAATCACATAAAGTCTTCAAACAATGTCTTTCAGAGACTGGTCTCATAGATACCTGGAGACTTGCACATCCGGTTGACCTAGATTATACATTCTACTCACCCCCACATAATACCCTCTCTCGCCTAGATTATATATTCACTAGCAAATCCCTTACAAATACCATGACCGACTCCCATATATCAAATATTACTATCTCAGATCATGCCCCTGTTATCACCACATTTGACCTCACTGATATTAAAAGACCATCCTCTAGATGGAGGTTAAACAACTGTCTACTTCAGGATAAGGGGTTCATTACATCTATTCATTCCAACAGCAATATTTTGAGGACAATCCTGACAGTGACACATCGGTCAGTAATAACTGGGATTCCTTTAAAGCCGCTCTTAGAGGTCACATCATCGCCTATTCCAGTGGGAAAAAGAAACAATATAAAAAAGATCTTGACAATCTCCACCTGCTCCTCACTAAAGCTCAGAAACAATTCGATCACTCCTCTTCCAATCTCAACCTTTGTACCATCCTCTCTCTACGTTTCCAAATTAACAAAAAACTTGCAGAACAGGCCTCTGGGGCTATATTAAAATATAAGACCAAAATCTATCAAACCTCAAATAAAGTAGGTAAGGCTCTCGCTTCCTACCTAAAAACGAAAAAAGAAAAAGCTCTTATTGCTAAAATCAAGAATACGCTATGTACTGTTCTCACAGATACTTTGGATATTGTGGATACCTTTAAGAAGTTCTATTCTGATCTTTACACCCCTGATTCTATTATTACAAAAACAAAAATTTCGAACTTTTTTGAAGGTATTAACAGAAGCTCCTACCCTAAAACGGACCTTGCTGATCTTGAAAGAGAACTTACCATCAATGAAATTAACCAAGCCATTAAAGGTCAGAGTTGTGGTAAACCCCCAGGACCCAATGGCCTATCTTCAGAATTTTTCAGCCTATTTTCACCTCAGCTTACTCCTATGCTTAAAACATTATTTTCCTCTTTTATATCTAAAGGCTTCTCATCAGGTACTTTTTCTGAAGCCCTTCTTATCCTTTTTCCTAAATCAGGAAAGGATCCTGATTTTCCTAAAAGATTATAGGCCCATATCCCTTATTAATGTATAAAGTAAGATCTTCACCAAAATATTAGCAAATAGAATATAATCTCATCTTTCCACACTGATTAAATCCGAGCAAGTAGGTTACTTTAAGGGCAGAAACATTTCAGCGAATGCCAGACTTTTTCTAAATGCATTACACATCCCTACCAGTGATAACAATGACTGGCAGGGCTATGCAGTCATTGCACTAGATGCCGAAAAGGCCTTTGATCGTGTCGTTTGGGATTTTATGTTCCATGCACTAAAATGTCATGGTTGTGGCGAAGGCTTTATCTCATTAGCAAAACTCCTCTATTCTAACACAAAATCCTCCATATTCATTAATGGTCAAACTTCTTCCTACTTCTCTTTACATAGAGGCACCAGACAGGGCTGTCCCCTTTCCCCCATTCTATATATACTATCTCTTGTACTGCTTCTGGAAGTCATCCGACAAAACAAAAATATCCCTGGTATTTCTGCATATGCAGATGATATCCTCCTCCTCTTGAAGAATCCTAAACAACATCTCCCACACCTGTTAGCTGTCTTGCAGGAGTTTTCGCCAGTCTCGGATTACAAACTCAACAAAGACAAATCCGAACTATTGCCCTTGAATTCTTTTTGTCTTAAACATGAATTAGATATTTATGGTTTCAAATGGTGCCCTGACTCCTTTAAATACTTAGGTATACAATGTGCCCCCTCTATTGATGGGACTATTAAAATCAACACTGACATTCTAATCAATAGACTTTCCCAACATACATCCACCTGGTCTCTGTTATACCTCTCCTGGTGGGGGCAATTGGACTCGATTAAGAGGATGTTTTCCCCCATCATTTTGTACATACTACAAATGCTTCCCGTTCATTTTGCTAATACTTTTAAAAAATCAATTAATTCCATTCTTCTTGGTTTTTGTGGGGGGAAAAGGAAAATCTAAAAGAATTGCTCTAAACCAACTCAAACCCCCTTTGAACAAGGAGGAGTCAGTTTCCCCGACTTTAAAACATCCCATCAGGCCTTCCTACTTAAGCAGACTAGATTCTGGTACTCTTCGTCAGACTCCAATGAACCCCCATCCTGGTGCAGACTTGAACAAGAAATGGCCTGTCCTCATGATATTGTTGATATTATTTTTATTTATCATCACACAGTATCCATTCTTTCTGACCCCATTAAAGCTTCTATATCTGATTTAAGAATGTTCCCCTTTCCATCAATCAAATCCTCCTCCCAAAAGCGTTTCCCTATCTGTGGTATAATACATTGGTCACTAACAACAGAATCTTTTTTCAGAAGACCTGGCTTACCAAAGGTATCAGATATATAGACCAAATCATGCAAAACCATACCATAACATCATTTACCCCTGTCTGATCTAACCTTGTACAATACATTGGTCAATGCCTGCCTTGATGGTCTTCTAGCACATAGCAACACTGTCTTATTACCCATTGCCACAAGGCTACAGTTGCTCTCCACCACTCCCAATATCAAAGCTTCAAAATTGTATTAATTGTTGAATACTGCAGAATCACCCAGACTGAAATGGAGGGTTCAGACACATTGGGAAAATGACTGTTGCACCACTGTTGATGACAATACATGGTCCCTATTGTGGTCTACGATTAGGGGAGTTTCTACGTCGGCCAATATCACCCAAAACCTTTTATTCTTCATGCATAGAGCCTTAATTACCCCTCTTAAACTTAAAAAATCTAAAGTTCACATTGATGGAAATTGCTGGTCATGTGGAAATTCTCCTGGTTCATACAAGCATATGTTTTTTGACTGTCCATGTCTTTTTCGGCTATGGCAGGTTGTGTAGAAATATATGATGACCATTTTTAAGGTTCAGATTCCACTTTCTTTGACTAATGTTTTTCTGGGTAGCATTGCAGTTAAAGGAATGTTATCTCCCCCATCCTCCATGTTATACAATCTTCTTATTGCCATCGTTATCAAACTTGTTACCACCAATTGGAAACAACTTCAAAATACCTCCAGCTAAATATTGGTGGAATAATGTCTGTCATATACATAGATTGAAACATTGCATGGCTTCTTACTCGGGCAAATTGCCCAAATATAACCTGAAATGGGCCCCTTTCATCAATTATTTAAACATTGTTTTTATTATATTTTCAACTTGCATGTATCACCGCATTCATTTTCTGCATTTGTTAATTGATGAACTTAAAATGGATATTTTACAACTCATGATGTATCTATCTTCACCCTTCCCTCATGTCTCCTCCTTAGTGCGTACTGTGGTCTCCTGTTTGTCTCCCCTGTTTTTCTCCCATGATCCTATATACAAAATAGAAAATGTACAAGTTGATTAACAACCTGTGCCTAAATAGACTAAATGATATGTATGTTACCATTTCCAATGTGCTTTATATATTACAGCGTTATGTATCTCACTGTTATTGATTCAATGTTATTCAGAGTCTTGGTCATTTTCTGTTACTGTTATGTTTATCTTTGGCTCAATGAATAAATAAAAATCATTAAAAAAAAAAAAAAAGAACTTCGATAGTCTGCCTTTAGCAGCCGCCCACTTTTCCAATTTCCTCAGTATTAATCTGGTTAAATCTTTGCTGTCAGCATCTAATAATGAAATTGGTCTATGTCATGCCTGCATCATCAGGCTTCTCCTTTACTCCCCCTAAACGTTCATGCTTACCGGCTTCTTCAGCTTTTAGAACAGCTAGGCCGTTTTACACACACTGGAAGCTATCTGGGAGACGCCGTTAATGCGGTCATGTTGGGGCTACGATCGTGTTTATGTGACTGTTCCTTTCCTACATTACGATCCTGGATCACATGACCAGCGTCGTGTCATCGCGCTGGTCAGGCGTACGTGTACGTCAGCTGGTCACATATAACGGGTCAGTTCCTAATCGACGGTGCTTCTGATCATTTTACTTGTGTATTTGGATCCCAGAGCCGGCATCTGCTACTTTCGTGCAGACGCTCTATTCCATCTTCCTTCCTCCACACAGGGTTTTGGTCTTCCGCGTTCCTCGTGGCACCCCGTCTCCCGCTCTGTTCCTTTACAGAGCCTCCGCTGGGCTCCTGATCCGGCATTCACAAACACGCCGCTCCATATCCATATCAGCTGATACCACAAGACTACTACCAACCTCTTACAGTGTCACCATTACCTGCACTACAAAGATAATAGTTTCTGAAGTGTCTAGAACTTAGTATTTGCTGAACTGAATTCTTCCACTATCAAAAGGGCATCCCTTCCTGGATCAAGAGTCTTCATCTCCTCCACCTATTTAGCATATTAAATAGTGTACTGGATCTTGGACGCTTTCCTGTGTGCACCAACCCGGTACTAGTGCGGCCCTCATTTCGTACGGGTTAGTTTCCTCACTTACCCTTCCTTGTCGTTGTTTTTCCTGGATTTCTGGATTCCTCGGACATCGTTGGACAATTAGTGGCTGTGCAAAAGGTTACTGTATAACAGATAGGTTTACCGTGCTGTCCACTTATCTTCATTCCATCCTGATACATGTTCTCTATTAACAGCTTGGTGAAACTTGGTCCTCTTACGCCCTTCCCACTGATTACTCTCTCTGACTGTAGTATAGTACCAGTCAAAGGGTGACATTAGTTGGAAGGTTTCTCTTGACTGCTCTACAGTCTACCTCTACCCTCAGTCAGTTGGGAGAAGACACCGAGTGTATCCTTTACAGGTATCAGTATGTATCCTTTATAAAATAACTAAGGCATTTTATTCAGTATCCTGTGTGTTTCTAATCAAGAATACCCGTGATAAAACAGAATCAGAAGCCTAATAAAATGGAGGGTACCGATCCTCTTACTGTCCTCACACAGTTGGTGGCAGATTTAAGACAAGAGATGATCACAGCGCAGGATTCCATGCACCATCGTACGGACGTAATGCAAGACGCCATACGTCCCTCCTCTCAAGGAATGTTTGCTCCCGAACCCGTTGCCTCTGGTTCCGGCTTGTCTCCACCCCAAAAAGAACCAGTTCAGCTATTGATGCCAATGCAGTTCCCTCTTGCTCCACCTGAGAGGTTTACGGGCGACCCTAAGAACTATTGTACTTTTGTTAATCAATGTCGTCTTCATTTCCTGTGTAGACCCAGTTCTTTCCTGGACTTGACAACCAAGGCGGCGTTTGTGTTATCACATTTGGGGGGCACGGCTGCAGCCTGGACGAACCCTTTGCTGGAGACCAACAGTCCGTTGCTATATGATTGCGATGCGCTATTGTCAGCTATGAGTAAGGTGTTCGATATGAGGTATGCCACTCTGGCAACGGATCTGGAACTGTTGAACTTACAACAGGGTAACCAGTCCTTAGTGTCCTATCTTGCACGCTTCAACCAATTAATGGCTAAAACGCAGTGGCCTGAAGACAAGAAGACCGCAGTATTCTATAAAGGGTTATCCGAGGAGTTGAAAGACGCCTTGTCAACCGTTCCTGTGGTCCCATCAGAATTCATGGAACTACTCGATCTTGTTCTTCAGATCGATGCTCGGAGATCCGCCAGGAAAGGTGAAAAGAAACCCTTCTTGTCTACATCAAATCTCCCAGGAATCCCACAAGCCTCCTCTAAAGAACCTGAATCCATGCAAATAGGGGCTATTCGAGGTCGTTTATCTGCTGCTGAGCGAGAAGACCGTTGCAAGAACAACTTATGTATGTACTGCGGTTCTGCAGAACATTTGCGGGACTCTTGTCTGCAGAAGCCAGCTAGAAAGGCCGGAAATGCCAGAGCTCGGCAATAGTGGGAGTCCCTCTGCCGAGTACCAAAACGGACTCCGCATTGTCACTAAATGCATCCATTGCTGTAAAGCCGTCCTTGTGTTTCAATGATATCACCATTCAGACCAAGGCTATGATAGACTCTGGTGCAACTAACAGTTACATCGACGTCAGCTTTGCAAAACAATCAGCAATTCCTATAACTACCAAAACAGTACCAGAGTCAGTCAAAACCGTAGATGGATCAACATTGTCATCCGGTTTGGTAACGGAAGAAACATTACCCATCACAGTATCTTTGCCTGACGGGCACACTGAAACTATGGTCTTTGATGTAATCGCGGCACCCCAATATCCATTGATACTGGGACTGTCTTGGCTCAAGTTACATAACCCTGTGATAGATTGGGTCATGGGTCACATTCAGTATCCTTCGGAGTATTGTAACGAGAAATGCTTTACGGACACCGGAGGGGTACATGACACCCCTGTTTTGGCATTTCTAGATGGGTTTCCAAGAATAAGTGCTCTGGTGGCATCTAAACCACTGATACCTCAGGAATATGACCAGTTCGCTGACGTGTTTGATAAGGGTAAAGCTGAGGTACTGCCTCCACATCGTCAATACGATTGTCCAATCAAACTAATAGCTGGAGCTAAAACTCCATCCGGTCGAGTCTACTCACTGACTCAAAAAGAAGACGCAGTCCTGAAGGAATATCTTGAAAAAGCCCTCCAGACAGGCTTTATCCGTCCCTCACAGTCCCCTGCCGCATCTCCATTGTTTTTTGTTCTTAAAAAAGAAGGGGACTTGAGGCCTTGCATTGATTACAGGGCTCTCAATGAGATAACGGTAAAGAACCAGTATCCCCTGCCATTGATCAATGTTCTGTTAGACCAGTTGGGCTCTTCGGTCATATTCACTAAATTAGATTTGAGAGGTGCGTACAACCTTGTACGAATTAGAGCCGGCGACGAGTGGAAGACTGCCTTTAAGACCCGGTATGGATTATTCGAATACCTCGTCATGCCCTTCGGCTTGTGCAATGCCCCCGCTACCTTTCAATATTTTATGAATGATATCTTTAGTGATTACCTCGACCAATTCATGGTTATATACCTTGACGACATTCTTATCTATTCAGACTCCCTAGGCGAACACATTCTACACGTTTCCAAGGTACTACAGCGGTTACGCGAGAGTCATCTTTTTGTTAAGGCAGAGAAGTGCGTCTTTCATTCGCAGGAGGTGGAGTTCTTGGGGTATGACATCACCAATCATGGAGTCAGAATGAGTCATTCTAAGGCTAAAGCCATCCTAGATTGGCCGGTACCCGTCTCTATTAAGTCTCTGCAATCGTTTCTTGGTTTTGCAAACTTTTATAGACGATTAATTCACTCTTTTTCTCGAGTAGTGGCACCACTCATGGCTTTAACCAGTGCTAAAACGCCTTTCCATTGGACAACGGAGGCTCAGGTGGCTTTCGATCATCTTAAGGAGGCATTTACCACTGCTCCCGTCTTACAACACCCAGATCTTGAACTGCCATATATCCTCAAAGCCGACGCTTCTAATCTGGCCATCAGCGCAATCCTTTCCCAGGTTTGCAAAGATACTGGGATAGAACATCCCGTGGCTTTTTTCTCACGTAAACTAGCTGCATACGAGAGAAACTACACGGTGACCGAGAAAGAACTATTGGCCATCAAAGACGCGTTTCTCACATGGCGACACCATCTTCTTGGTGCTAAACACCCTGTAATCGTTTACTCCGATCACCGTAACCTACAGGCCATCAAAACTATGAAGTGCCTTATGGCTCGCCAGGCCCGGTGGCATTCATTTTTTGCCCAATTCGATTTCCGCATTACATACAGACCCGCAAGGGACCACACCAAAGCAGACGCCTTATCCCGTTTTCACTCTGGGGTGGACGGCGTAAAGAAAACCAAACAACCTCCATTGGCAGAACATGTGGTCTGTGGTTGTTCTGTTCAACCATCCTTGAAAAAGGAGATTTTGGATTGGGTCTCACGAAATCCCCAGGAGGTACAAAATCTCCAGCTCGAAATCAAGGAGGGTCTTCCATTTATTAACGGCGCCCTGTATCTACCAACAGAGGAGACATGGTAGAAAGCGTTACATTGGAGTCACGATTCACTGGTAGCAGCTCATCTGGGACAAAAGAAGACATTAGACCTTCTGCGCCGGTGGTGTTGGTGGCCTTAAATGTCAGGGGATGTTGTGGACTATGTCCCATCCTGTGCTCTATGTGCGCAATGCAAAACCACACCAAGCAAACCTATGGGACTGCTACGCCTGTTACAGGTTCCTCATAGACCCTGGTACATGGTCTCCATGGACTTCGTAGTCGAATTACCTCCTGTCCATGATTATGACACAGTCTGGGTCGTAGTAGACTACTTCACAAAAATGGCCTTGTTCATACCGTGTCAGGGCATTCCCACTGCCAAGATCTTGGCCGATTTATTTCTAAAGCACGTCTTTCGGTTTTTTGGACTGCCTTCTATTATTATCACTGACAGGGGATCACAGTTTGCATCCTAATTCTGGAAGGCATTAACCTCTGCCCTTCTTATGGAGGATCGCATATCTAGTTCCTATCATCCGCAAACTGACGGGCGGACCGAACAGGCTAATGGAAATATGGAGCAATATTTACGTTGTCTGTGTTTTACAGTACCAATCCTCCTGGTTTTCGCTGTTACCGGCAGCTGAATTCGCCTATAATAATTCTCGGCATTCCTCAACGGGTATGTCACCATTTTATGCTCTTTATGGTCACCATCCGCGTTCCATCCCAGTTGACTTGGAGCTAAATGACAGGGTTCCTGAAGCCACTGACAAATTGAAGACGCTGACCACTCTACACACAAAGATTAGAAACCATCTAGTAAGGGCTCAATCTACTGCCAAATCCTATGCAGATCAGCATCGAAAGGCTGCTCCGCACTACAAAGCTGGCATGTCGGTTTGGTTGTCTACCAGGAATCTGAAGATTCCAGGCAAGAGGAAACTCCTGCCGCGTTTCATTGGACCTTACAAAATAACTCGAGTGATCAATCCAGCTGCGTTACGTCTGGACCTGCCTGCACGTTGGCAAGTACACCCAGTTTTCCATGTTCCTTTGGTTAAACCTTGTACATCACGGACCCAGCTGCCCGTCCGACCGTTGTCTGTTTCAGTGAAGGGCTCGGAAGAGTATGAGGTCCGCGCCATTCTGGGCATGAGAATGTGGGCTGGGGTTCCCCATTATCTAATCGATTGGAAGGGGTATGGTCCGGAAGACCGGTCCTGGGAACCATTGTCCAATATACATGCGCCCTTGTTGCTACGTCGCTTCCATGCTACAAGGGGAGTGGGGCGCTCTTTGTGTGATGGCACTGTTATGCCTGCATCATCAGGCTCCTCCTTTACTCCCCCTAAATGTTCATGCGTACCGGCTTCTTCAGCTTTTAGAACAGCTAGACTGTTTTACACACACTGGAAGCTATCTGGGAGACGCCGTTAATTTGGTCATGTTGGGGCTACGATCGTGTTTATGTGACTGTTCCTTTCCTACATTACGATCCTGGATCACATGACCAGCGTCGTGTCATCACGCTGGTCAGGTGTACGTGTACGTCAGCTGGTCACATATAACGGGTCAGTTCCTAATCGACGGCGCTTCTGATCATTTTACTTGTGTATTTGGATCCCAGAGCCTGCATCTGCTACTTTCGTGCAGACGCTCTATTCCATCTTCCTTCCTCCACACAGGGTTTTGGTCTTCCGCGTTCCTCGCGGCACCCCGTCTCCCGCTCTGTTCCTTTACAGAGCCTCCGCCGGGCTCCTGACTCAGCATTTACCAACTCACCGCTCCATTTCCATACAGAGCAACCAGCGCTTCCGCGTTCCTACGCGGCATCCTGCATTTCCGCTCTGTTCTTCACAGAGCCTCCGCTGGGCTCCCGATTCGGGTTCACCAACACGCCGCTCCATATCCATATCAGCTGATACCACAAGACTACTACCAACCTCTTACAGTGTCACCATTACCTGCACTACAAAGATAATAGTTTCTGAAGTGTCTAGAACTTAGTATTTGCTGAACTTAATTCTTCCATTATCAAAAGGGCATCCCTTCCTGGACCAAGAGTCTTCATCTCCTCCACCTATATAGCATATTAAATAGTGCACTGGATCTTGGACGCTTTCCTGTGTGCACCAACCCGGTACTAGTGCGGCCCTCGTTTCGTACAGGTTAGTTTCCTCACTTACCCTTCCTTGTCGTTGTTTTTCCTGGATTTCTGGATTCCTCGGACATCGTTGGACAACTAGTGGCTGTGCTAAAGGTTAGTGTATAACAGATAGGTTTACCGTGCTGTCCACTTATCTTCATTCCATCCTGATACATGTCCTCTATTAACAGCTTGGTGAAACTTGGTCCTCTTACGTCCTTCCCACTGATTACTCTCTCTGACTGTAGTATATTACCAGTCAAAGAGTGACATTAGTTGGAAGGTTTCTCTTGACTGCTCTACGGTCTACCTCTACCCTCAGTCAGTTGGGAGACGACGCCGCGTGTATCCTTTACAGTTATCAGTCTGTATCCTTTATAAAATAACTAAGGCATGGTATTCAGTATCCTGTGTGTTTCTAATCAATAATACCCGTGATATAACAGTCTATAATTGCCGAGAATCTATAGATAGGGGTGATATTTGCCATTTCCTAGCTGTTTGGTAGAGCTTTCTTTTGTAAAATACTCTTAAAGAATATATATAAAATAGTAGACAAAGTTTTAACACACCCCTTAAATTCTGCATTGCTGAGTCCATTTGGATCCAGAGATTTGGAGAGGGAGAGATTCTTAATTATTATCATAATATCCTCAATATCAAAGTCAAATTCCCAGTTTCCTTTTTTACCAATTTTACCATTTACTACAATTTGTTACCATTTTTTAAATAAAAAAAGAGAAGAATACAACCTATCGAACTATGAGAACCTATTCATTATTTTATCTGATGTACTGTAAAACAATTGAATATATGTTTTAACATGCAGTAGTATTTACTACTCTCTAGGCGTCCACAGGTCTAGTGATTGTTTGACTAAATACTATTTGTTCACGGTCTCCAATACAAACATTACTATTTTCTCTCCATACGTGTTTGAATCCAGAAAAAATATAATATTCTTATTACATTTCTGAATATTTCTATCTTTCCATACAATTACATTTCCCCTGAGATTTCTAAATAAGTTCATTTAGGAATTAACCGTTGCTTCCAAGGGTAATTAATTGCTAATTGTGGCATGTTATGATCACTCAGATCTGTGTGCCACACCTCAATATCCCCCAATATCTTTCAGGTAGTCAGGTAGCAGTACTGTTCATATTTAACTCAACTGTAAAGTATATGTAGGACTAAGTTACACAAGTCCTCAGCAGGAGTCCTTCCTTCCTTCCTTCCTTCCTTCCTTCCTTCCTTCCTTCCTTCCTTCCTTCCTTCCTTCCTTCCTTCCTTCCTTCCTTCCTTCCTTCCTTCCTTCCTTCCTTCCTTCCTTCCTTCCTTCCTTCCTTCCTTCCTTCCTTCCTTCCTTCCTTCCTTCCTTCCTTCCTTCCTTCCTTCCTTCCTTCCTTCCTTCCTTCCTTCCTTCCTTCCTTCTCCTTGAGAAATACATTAGGTTTTATATATGATTAGTTTACAGACTGGTAGTAAATGTCATTGATGAGTGGCTTTTGAAACAGAGGATCAACATCCCATAGAGGTAATCAGCTGAGCAGCAACATTTTGTAACCTCTGCATGGGAGGAATTGAGTAAGCAGGGAGTCCACGATAAACTCCATTTGCAAAAATAAGTTGTGAGATCACAAGGGCCAGCATTGCCTTACTTTTATGCTTATAAGAAAGAAATGGTTCTGCACGTCTCAGAAGATGTGGAGCATGACATCCTGTTTTTAAAAATGCTGAGATATGGAGTTTTAAAGAGAGTCTGGAATCAATAATAGCTCCACATTACACACCCGTTTGAGTATCATCAGCGTAATTGAGGAATTTCAAGATGTATAATTCCAGAAATGTCAATACTGGAAGACAACACACATTCAAAAACAACAGAGAAAGGGCAGAGCCCTGTGGACCATCACAGATTTGTTTAAAATCAGAGCAAAACAGTGGAATAACAACTGACTGTTCTTTGTCACTAAGCGCTTCAATAATAAAGCAGCTAATCCACTTTGGAAAAGCTTCCGATTATTCCAGTCTGATTCAGCCTCCTTAGCAAGATGTAATGATCTACGGTGTTGGAAGCCCCTGAGAAATCCATTAAATTCCCCTGAAACCACCATGGTGCTCACATCTCTAGCTGAGATATTATAATTGATTGTGTGCAGCCCAAGGGATGGAACCCAGGCTGTTGGGGCCAATGATTGCTGTCCTGAGAGATAAATTCATTTGTTTGGATCAGGACAGCCTTCCCTATCAGTATAGTCACGTACGGAAGTTTGTAATTGGCCTGAAATTGGCCAGCACCTTCGGATCAGCCTGTTCTTTCTGAAGCAGTAGGGGAACCATGGCCAGCTTGACCACTTTTGAGAGGAAAGCAGAGGACAAAGGAAGATTGATAATCTTATGTAACAAGTTATCTCTTTGTAGACTGTTTAAACAGAGATTCTGGGTCTCAGTGAGAGTCTGAGGTCTCACTTTCTTGAGCTAAAGATGATCTTTCTCGGCCTGATGGTGTGAAGAATTCTTTAAAAGTAAAACCGCAATTTAAAGCATTTCTACAGCTTGAAGTTACATTTTACAAGGCAGGTTATTATCAATATCTGTGCATATGTCCACACATTTCTGTTGCATAATTCTTGTAGTGTGTGAATAGGCATATGATTTTCAGAGAGTGGGGGAATTCCTGAGTTCAAGAATTGTGTTGCATTCTTTCTCTATAGCTGGTGTTGACACTGCTGAGATGATTTCATTATAAAAATGTGCTGTCTTGGGGCGTGGCCTCGAGCCATGAGGAATGGCTGCATAATTGTTTGCGCTCCCGCTCCGGCATACATTCATTCATCCGTTACGAACTATTATGCCTAAAAATGTATTAACTCCTACTTACTTTATCCATGGTGGTCCGTGGCGATATTGTCGAAGACGTTTCAGCCACTTTTGGAGCTCTTTCTGTGGCGCTCATTTGGAAGGCCTCAAGCGGCGTGGTCCTGTGATCTGAGAAGCTGACGTTTCCAGTCAGCTGTACGGACAAGCTGCAACGCGAGGTGCGGTTATTCAAAGGAGGTACCATCTCTTCACAACACAGCTGCAAATAAAAAAAAAGAAAATTATTCTTATTTAAAAAGTTACTGTTTCTTTTTCAGTAGTTAAATTTGTATACACCTGAAACTTTCCTTCTTAAACAAAATTCACCACCTCTAAAGGATTTAAACCATTATTTCAATTGAATCTCTGCTTTACCCTCATGTTAAGAAATATGGTCAGCAGTAACTGAATAGCAAGTGTGCTTTTAAAATGTGCTTTTAATTTGCCTAATAGCACTACACCAAACACAAATGCTGGTGTTTTGCATTAAATACTAACAGTTGGGGTGGGCACCATTGACCCTTTTGGTATTATTTCAGCCATAGTCACCAGTATAATCATCATAAAGAATAATGTTTATAAATATGGACTACCACGTGATGCTGTCCTGAATGTCGTGAACAAGTTATTAAGATACAAAGTGATATTGTCTGGTCTTTACAGTACTCAGAGTGTTGAAAACCTTGGATATCACATAAATGAGTAATTATGGCGCAAAGAAAGGTAAAACTAAAGAAGTATCACCCTCATCATCTAACACCCTTAAAAGACAAAATAGTGACTCGCCAACACAAAAAGATGACACTTTGGATTCAGCCATGCTTGTTTGTTTGTTTGTTTGTTTATTTGTTTGGTAATGCGCACCAAGCCCTTAGGTAGACGGGCGCAAGAGAAACAAGAAATCTCAAAACTTAGTTACAGTGCAAAGGTAGCAATACATAGAGCAGTGATTGCAATCGGAGCAAGATGCAGGTACAGGATACAATAAATACAAAGCAATGGTCTTTGAAGGTCAGCATTATCATGAATATCAGTATGCGCACACCCACATGGACACCTATGTGTAAACCACCTTACATGTCTACCTTGTTACATACAAACATGACAGAGCAGAGGACTATGCGTACATAGTTAGCCAGGCTACGGAGTAGTTAGGTGGGATCAAAAAGGGTGGGGCTGGAGAGATGGGAGTATAGATTCATTGGGTATCGTTAGTGTGTAGCCAGTTGAGTATCTTATGTCTGAATTTAGGGTAGGGTTGTTCTAGTCTGAGGTCAACTGGTAGTTTGTTCGAACATTGTGCCACTTTAACAGGGAAGCTATATCCTCCTGCTGTCGAGCGTTTGAACCTAGGGATCTCCAGCATATATGAGTTGGCAGATCTCGTAGGGCGGGTAGTTGTTCTCCTAGTAATTATATCCATTAGGTATGGGGTGCTAGGTTATTCAAGCATTTGGAGGTAAGGGATGCTGTTTTGAGGTTGAATTCTGTCTGTTATTTTCAGCCAGTTTACCTCTTTCCTGAATTCGGTTATATGCTCTCTGTAGGGGATGTTCAGTGCTACCCTCAAGGCGTTGTTCTGCAGTCTTTGAATTTTGTCTGTGATATATTTGTTAGCTCCTGAGCACAGGGCATTACAGTACTCTAACCTTGACATAATAAGAGCATTGGCTAGTGTGGTACAGCTCGCTCTCGAAAGGTATGGTCTGGAGGCTCTGATAAGTTTGCAGGTGTACGTTGTGGATGAGGCAAGGGAGTTGACTTGCTTTTTAAGGATGAGGGAGGAGTCTGGGTAGAATCCTAAGGTTTTAACTACAGACATCACCTTGATCGGGCTGTTATCAATGTTAAAGGATGTGTAGTTAGGACTAAGTTTTTGAATATTGGCTTCCGAGCCTAGGATTAGTAGCTCTGTTTTTTCGTCATTCAGGCAGAGGCCATGGGATGCCATCCATGCCTGAATGAGGGAGTATATTTTGTTCACCAAGGCTGAGTCCGCCTCAAAGTTGCCCGAAAGGGGTATGAGGATCTGTGTGTCATCCGCATAATTAGTGTAGGTGACACCCAGTCTATCCAACTTGTCAAACAGAGGCTTAGTGAAGATATTATACATGGTGGGGGATACGCAGGAGCCTTGTGGGACCCTGCAGGTTATATTGATAGGGTTGGCAGAAGCTGCGGTAGTGAAGACTCTCATGGTTCTGTTAGCTAAGAAGGATTGGACCCAAGCTATAGCATCATTAGTGAAGTTGGCGTCAGATTGAAGGTGATTGCATAACACTACATGCTCCACCAAGTCGAACGCTGCCGACAAGTCCAGTAGGAGTAGCAAGGCTATTTTTCCATTATCCTTTAATTCTTCAATTTGTGTCTTAAGATCTAGGAGCGCTGTTTCGGTACCGTGGAGAGGGCGGAAGCCCGATTGTCGTGAGCCAAGTGGGTGGTTGTCCTCTATGTAGTCCTGAATTTGTAAATACGCAGCTCTATCTAAGATTTTAAGAAGAAATGGCACAGTGGTGATGGGTCTGTAATTAATAGGGATAGTGGGGTTCAGAGTTTGTTTTTTAAGTAATGGTAGAACCCACGATTCTTTAAGGTTAGCTGGTACTGTGTTCATTTTAAATGAGGCGTTTATCAACTTGGAGATAAATGGAGCTAGGTCTCTAGCTGCGTCCTTTATAATCTGTGCTGGGCACGTGTCACCTTTACAATTAGAAGGTTTGAGGGAGAGTATTATTTTTTCTGTTTCAGTTATGGGGATGGTCTTGAACCTAAAAGGTGTGGCTGTCCTAGTCTCCGAGGGTTGACTGGTTTGTTGGTCAGTGAGTGGTAGTGAGGCCTTTTTTTTAACAATTTTACTTTGTAGGGACAGAATTTTATTCGATAGGGCATTTTGTATGTTAGTACACCATACTTTGTCCTTTGGGGCATTGTCTATCGGTTGGATTGGAGGTTCTAGTTCACGGAGGATAGAGAATAATTCTTTAGTGTTGGATTTTGCTTTCTCAATCCTATCATTGAAGGTGTTCTTTTTGGCTTTAGTTATTTCTTTTTTGTACATTTTTGTAAATTCCGGTAGGTGATTTTTGTTATTTTCAGAGGGGGAGTGGCACCAGATAGTCTGGAGTTTCCTTTTTTGTGATCTTAAGGATTTAAGTTGGGGGGTGAACCAGGCATTCAGGTGCGCAACTTGACTAGCTTTGCGCAGTTTGACAGGAGCAATCATGTCCAGTGCCTTTGTCATAGCGTTGTTGAAGGTATTTACCAATAAGTCGGGGTTGTTGTTATTTTCCATTCCAGAGATGGCAGGGAGGAGAAGAGGGATACATTTTTCAACAGTAATATCCTTCTTATTTCTGGTATGGAGAGGCGGTGCCATGTTATTAGGCTTAGGGCTGAGGAGATCTAATGCGGCTGAGAAATTTATTAAGTAATGATCTGTCCAGGATTGTGGGGCAATGTCGGTAATGTTAATGTTGCAGTTTAGTTTGGATACCCAGTCAAGGGTCCTTCCTTTGATATGTGTTGGTGAGAGGACTTTTTGCATAAGACCGTAGTCGTTTAGTAAGGTTGCAATAGATTCAACATGTTTGTTGTCCGTATCATTGAAGCCCAGATTGAAATCTCCCAACAGTAGTGTTTGAGAGTTATCTTTGGTGTTGTCTGCTAGAAGACTAGTTAGGTCGTCTTCAAAGGTGTCTAGTGGCCCAGGGGGTCTATATATCAAGTGGATAGTTAGAGTACGGTTGTTGGATAGGGGCAATTTGGCAGTAAGTGCTTCACAGGATGTGAATAGGGTGAATAAGTCACCCTATTAGACTTGCCACAGGGGTGGCAAGTCTAATAGGGTGGGTATTTTTGAAAATGATGGCTAGGCCACCACCTCTGGCATTAGGCCGGTCCACTCTAATGATTTGGTAGTTATCAGGTACTGCTAGCATGAGAGTTGGTCCTGCGGCCTCATGTAGCCAAGTCTCAGTTATAGCCAGTAGATCGAGATTGTCATTGTTTAAGATGTCTGCAATTTCAGTAGCATGGGTTACCATAGATCTGAAATTTATGAGGGACCCTGTTAGCATTAGGGTATTATCAGGGTAGGCAGTTGGCAAAGTGTTATGGTAAGGGGTGTCTTGGGAAGTGTGATTTTTGGGGAGAGTTTGATCAGTGGTATTGGTATTTCGCGTTGGTGTAGAAGAGGGGTTCATAGAGTGGGTGATAGTTCGATTGTTGGCTTTATTGGGGAGGTTTCTATAGGGTTCATGGATAGGAGACAATCTAGACCGAAGTGTTAGGTTTCTATCCTTGTGGGGGTTTGTCATAGTAGCGGTAGCCATGATGGTTATGATGGCACAGGTAAGTAGTGTCATCAGGGCTAGTTTAGTCAAATAGGTAGAAGTCATCGTCAAGCTATACTGAGGACATACTAACATCTAGGTGATTGAGTTAATGCAGATAGAGGGGGACTTCAGTGCTATACCTAACAAATACTAGTTATGGTTGGTTCACATTTAGGCTAGTCAGAGTGCACAAACACACATAGACTAAATGCAATTGTGGCGCAGGACACATTAGGCTAGTCAATGCAAAAACACACATAGGCTAAATGTAATTGTGATGCAGGACACTTTAGGCTAGTCAATGCAAAAACACACATAGGCTAAATGCAGTTGTGGCGCAGGACACATTAGGCTAGTCAATGCAAAAACACACATAGGCTAAATGCAATTGTGACGCAGGACACTTTAGGCTAGTCAATGCAAATACACACATAGGCTAAATGCAGTTGTTGCGCAGGACACATTAGGCTAGTCAATGCAAAAACACACATAGGTTAAATGCAACTGTGGCGCAGGACACTTTAGGCTAGTCAATGCAACAACACACATAGGCTAAATGCAGTTGTGGAGCAGGACACATTAGGCTTGTCAATGCAAAAACACACATAGGCTAAATGCAAATTGTGGCGCAGGGCCCATCTAGGCTAGTCAATGCAAAAACAATCATAGGCTAAATGCAATTGTGGCGTAGAGCCCATCTAGGCTAGTCAATGCAAAAACACTCTTAGGCTGAATGCAGTTGTGGCGCAGGACACATTAGGCTTGTCAATGCAAAAACACACATAGGCTAAATGCAAATTGTGGCGCAGGGCCCCACTAGGCTAGTCAATGCAAAAACACTCATAGGCTAAATGCAGTTGTGGCACAGGACACATTAGGTTAGTCAATGCAAAAACACTCATAGGCTAAATGCAGTTGTGGCGCAGGACACATTAGGCAAGTCAATGCAAAAACACTCATAGGCTAAATGCAATTGTGGCGCAGGGCCCATCTAGGCTAGTCAATGCAGGAAACCCATACAGGCTAGATGCACTGCGCATCCAGGCTAGAGTAAGTTATGACCAGGCAAGTACTTGAACAGTAAATAGTGGAGCTAAGCTATTATCAACAAGTGTGAAGTATTGTAAATGGACTTTCAGCATTCCATGTGTCACCAGAGCAGAGTGTGTCCATAGTTATGAATGAGCGTATAGTCTCAATAGATACATGCAAACGCACGTTTGCTAGTATTGGTGAGGCAGTATTTGGGTTACCTTGTGTGGAGGCAGATCGTGACGAGCAGGGAGTCTGGCAGACGGCAGACACAGGCATGAAACAGGCACTAGCCTTGTTTCTGTGGGCCTTGGAGGAGGTGGGCCGGCTTCGCCTGGCGGTGCCCAATTGGATGGTAAGTAGGCCCAGCAGCCTATCAGGACACAGTGCCTGGTTCCAGTTAGGCATTGAAGGCACACAAAGGAGAGCCGGCGGCCATCTTGGAGCACCTAGGTACCTCGTGTACCTTGCTGAAGTTGAGGGTGCTGTGGCAGTATTTCACTGCCTAAATCACGGCAGGGCGAGCTGTACTGCAATCAGCTTGCAGCAATCCAGCATATTGTAATAATGCTGTAAAAACAAACGATTTTCATGAAAAAGCGTATCCGATGTCAGCGCTTACCTAAATGGCATGGGGTGGCCTGGACTTCATGTAGGGGGGCCCGCTGCTCTAGCGGGGGCGGATCAGGGACCTGGAGCTCCTGCTCCTAGGCTGGGTGGGTGGAAGTGGATACTATTCTTGCAGGAATCAGGGCCCTGAAGCCCTTTCTCGAGGCAACTAATGACAATCTACAACAATTAGATGACAAATGGTCTTCCTTTGAGTCAGGATGATAGAGGTGGAGCAACGAGTTAGTGGTGCAAAGGATGTTACTAGGAGAGTGGTGACATTGGAGATCACAGTCAAATATCTACAAAACAGTCAGAAAATCTTGAAATCAGAAACAGAAGGGACACTCTACGTATTGTATGCCTTCCTGAAGGAATTGAAAAAGATAATCGTATTCTATACCTCAATACTTTTCTCCTAAAACTCCTGGATATTCCAGGATCCATACAATTAAACATCCAGAGGGCCCATTGCGTAGGCCCAATTGATTCAAGATGTAATTCTAATGTTTTTTTCTAGAACTTTTATTTTTTTCTCTTCTAGACTTCAGTCATGACATGCTTAAAATGAACAAGACAAAACAAATGAAACAGCTTGTTTGGGAAGACAGGAAAATAAATATATATCCAAAGATGTATCCAACGCAACAGCTATGAGGAGAAAAGAACTACTCTCTTTCAGACCTGCTTTGAGGTAATTAAATGCATGATGTGGAATCATACATCCAGCCACCCTCAAGGTCACATTGAAAGGTCATACTGCTACCTTTGAAAATCCAGTGGAATTAAGACACTTTATTCAAATCCATAAAATGGAGGATATGGACACATCAAGACTTAAATAAGTCCCTTTTGGATTCAATATTTCATATTACTGATACTCCTTGCCGCAGTGGGGTGTGGTGTGCGCCTTGCTTCAATCGGCTCTCCACCCCTGTTTCAATGTTGTCAACATGTATTGGAGTGACTGTTTCCTGTTAGCCACAACTTCATTCGTTATTACTCTTTAATATTGGTTATTGAAGATATTCATGTTGACTTTGTCTTTCCCTCCTCCTTATGTGTCTTTCCTTCTATGTCATGTCCTTCTATGTCATGTCTTGTATTTTTAGGATTAGAGAATCTGTAGCTATTTCCCAAACCACATAAATATGTTTAAAGCCTGAATTGTCTGTTTTTTATTCCTTTCTTAGTCTAAAGCATGCCACTTAACTTAACATCCTGGAATGTTAAGGGGTTACATAACCCTATCAAAAGACAAAAGGTGTATCCCACCTTAATAGGACTAAACCTTAGAGTGCATGCATCTAGGAAACATACCTCTCACAGCTTGAAGCTGCCAAACTTAAGTTTCTTCTGGTAGGCTTCTCCAGTGCGGCAAATGGCAAAAAGAATGGGGTAATTATGCTTATTGGTGAAGCTCTCAAGTGCAAGGTTCTTCACACTGACTCAGATAATAGGGGAAGGTGGGTGTTAGTTAAGATTTTGATTGAATCTACTAAATATTCTATTCTTAATGTTTATGGTTCTACCTCTCCTGATCCCTCATTTTGGTTACAATTAAACTATATCATTCACTCCAATCCGCAGAATTTAATTGTATGTGGAGATTGCAATGAGATTATTGATCCCTTCCTTTATAGGAAATCTAATGTACGGTTCAAAAGCACCAGATCCCATAAACCCATGAACAATTCAAAATTTGGCATTGGAGCTATGTCTCATTGACGCATGGCGTATCACCCATCCCTCTGATTTAGAGTTCACCTTTCATTCTAATCCACACAGCTCCTTTTCTAGAATGGACTATGGGCCTCATTATGAGTTTGCCGGTCCGGAAACAAGGGTGCTGGTAAGCTCACCGGCACCCTTGTTTCCAGATCGGCAAACTCTGATACTGCCTGCTGTGGCCGTTGTGCCTGACAGTTTTGACCCTGCCGGGCACAGCGGCCGCGGCAGGCAGACCCATCAGCGAAGCACCGGCACCGTTAGCAATGGTTCTGGTGCTTCCATTGTTATACCGAAAATGTAATCACATAGTCCGAATGATATGAATAGTATGTTGGCCAGAAGCAAATCGCATCATGTGACAAACATTGCAAACCGTGAAACCTGAATGTGACCATTGGGAGTCCATTTTGTAAATGCCGGCCATTTTCTTTTTTGTAACGCTTCCCAAATATATTCTATGCTTCAGATCCACACACGGTGGAAGGCCACAGCTTGAACTCTGAATGCTAACGTAGATAGGAATATAGAACCATTCAGAAATACATTGTTTCCTTCTCACTGAGGCCTTGAAGGTGTGCAATAGCTGCGCCTAATCAGTAGCCCAGGTGCCGGTTTGTCTTGCAAGCACTGTTGTAAAAGGCAGTTAAACATTAATTATTTGCAACTAACGGTGCTCCTTCATGAAGGATGGTATTTTCTCTGCCTCAGAACTGTCTGACCCTTACCTCATGAGCCGCAGAAAACAAATAACGTTAGATGGAATGGCTCTCTGCTAAGAACAGGATATCCTCCCTGTGCCAGTGCCCCATGTTCCCCATAACAGAAAACTGTTTCTGCAGCCTTTGCTAGAATACTAATGTTTAGACTAAATGAAGACTTGTCATAACTGTTAATTACCGATCCCTAGCCTGTATGTCATGTATAAGGGTGGGTCGAATAGGATTAGTAAATGATGATGTATTATGTATATATATGACTGCTTGAGTACTGTTTGCTCTCTCTCGCATCTCACGTGTCTGGGAACACAAGTCGTGAGGCGTTGAGACCCAGTCGGCTGACTGAGATACTTTATGAATAAACCAGACTTGTTTGGAAATCGAACCTCACGACTGACGTGTCATTGAGTATATGGTTATTTTGCCTTTATTCCATATATGGACTAACAAAGATGGTGCCCGAACAGGGACAATCCCTGTGATGCTCCATCGCATACGTTGAAGGCAAGGACGAGTCGAGGACGAAGCTGTTGGACGGAGATCGGGAGGTGTTCGGGGTGCCCCTGCAGAAGTAATTAGAGACTCCTCCGCAGATCTGTACACAGCCGATCCCTGATCGACGAGCAGCGGCCAGAGAGCATCGAGGCGAGGGTCCTGGAAGTGAGACAAATTGTGCCAGAAACGTGGTTGTGACGATTCTTGGTTGTGCCCGTATACGGGCGAATTGCATCCTGAGAGATGAATTGATTGATCAGGTGAGTCGTGCCCCGATTCTTAAACGCCCTGATATTGATTGAGTGTTGCACTTGCAAGTACAAACGCCCAGGGTAAGAAAAGGTAAGAATTAACCATGCCTCGGAAATTGTCTTCCTGCTTAGTGAGATTTTTTCACTGCGGTAGACAATCTTTGGAAACTGGCCAGGCCGCGCCACCCGAGAGGTCGCTGGCATATGATATGTACATTAAATATGGAATAGGGGCAATAGTGTTCAATGCGGTTTGGCATAGGCAGACCAAACGTGTATCAGACCTTCAGTGGCCGAATAATGGGAGCTTTCAACTAGCGCGTATAGAACATTTAGAATCAGTTTTGCTATGGAAAAAGGTCAGTCATGCAGCATTCGACATTGTAAGGGACTGGACTGGAGAAAGGAAGCAAATCAACGCTTGAAAAGTAGAGAGAAACACGCATAAATCAAATGTAGAGAAAGTGCTAGAGCATGATCAGCAGAAGCAGACAGAAGCCATTTGGAACATGGATAGGCCCTTTCAATTAGACATACAGAAAATATATCCTTCACAAGATTTGCATACATCAGACTAACTGATAAATAAGATACTAAATAAGCGAAGAAATTAACATCCAAGCACTGAGCCAGTTGCACCACCTCCCTATGTACCTCCTGTTGCTATTCCCACGATTCCATCTGCACCTGCAGTAGTCGTCCCATCTGCGCCTGTGACATCATTTCCTCCACCTCCATCAGAGCATGAGTTATATGCTTTAGATGGCAGTTCTGCATCAATGGGGCCTGAAAGAAGAAGTGTTAGACTGACTTGTAGTACGATTAGCAAGGAACGGAAAGACGAACTAAAACAGTGGGCTGAGACGTATATTGATGATGGCAATGAAGTGGCTGTGCAAAGTTCCATATCTGATCATAGAGGCCTTGGTGAACGGCAGGTATTGTTAGAATGAATGGGAGATTACCTTGTTAAAATATGGAGTGATTTTACTAACACAGTGGTACCGCAAGAGTTGCGTGATTTGATTGTCCTTTCCAATTTGTGAGATAATGAAGCGAAAATATGAGAACATGCATGGCGAATATTTGTGTTTAAGCGAGAACTTGATTGGTTGCATAAAGATATAATGAGTAAAGGTGAACCGCATATGTCATATGTTCAGAAACGGTTTCTTCCGTCGTTGAAACCTGTTAGTGAAGAGATGCACATTTTTATGCGAGATGCGCTTAGATGGAATACGGATGCCGCCATTTCCCCGATTGAAGTGCATGATACGTTTAGTCAGTATACACCAGAAATGCAGAGGAAGGCGTTACAGGTTATGGTGGTGTATTTACAGGATGAAAGCATGAAGAAGAAGGTGTGTTGTCCAGCTGATTTAATGACGATTTATAAAAGAGCATTTTGGCCTGCCACTGGAACGACTGCTTTTTCTCTTGATTTGGCTTTGTTGCTTAATAGACGAACAGATATAGAATCCCCTACTTTGCAATTACCCAGGAGGGAGGTGCCTCCCACGTTTGTCCCGAAAGTAGAGGTTGCTGCCAATGGAGCGATTCCAGCGCGAACGATACAAGCCCATTATATCGCACAGTTTGTACATGTTCCCTTTTCTAGGCAAGAAGTGAATACTATAAAGCAGATGGTCCCTGACATTAGGAAAATTCCTGCGGGTTTCTATAAGGAAATTGAATCCATTTTAAATTCATCTGTTTTTACACTGAGTGACATTGATTTATTGTTCCCTGTGATTCTTCCTGCGAACATATGGAAGCAGATTAGAAGCATAAATGATGCGCCGATTTAGGCGATACATGGGAAACTTTGATCAGAGTTGATAGTGAGAGAAAGGCTGGAGAGAAACCTCTGCAAGTAATTTTAACTTTGCCTTCGCGGATAGTAGAGAAATTGAAAACTTTAGTGCCTGAGAAGAGAATAGTTTGGGATAAAATGACTGCTTGCTTACAAGGCAAATCGGAAGGAGCGACAGATTTTTTCAACCGGTTTGAAGATGTATTTGCAGATTTTAGTGGTGAAGATCTAAGTACCGAACTTGGGAAGAGATGTTGATAAGTTTGTACGAGGATTGTTACCAAAAATTCAGATATTAATAATGACATATGAAAGTGCATGGCAAACAAAATCACAAAGCGCAGTATTACATATGGCCCAATATTATGAGAACCGAGTAAATTCAGAAAAGGATAAGGAAATCAGGGAGAAAGGAGATTTGAAAACCAGAGTGTTACTGCAACAGGTAGCCAACAATAATAGAGGTGGCGGGAACGCACCGTCTAGAGTCCAGTTAGCATTATCATCCAACATGCAATGGGGTCCAATAGGTATAAATCAATGTGACTATTGTAGACAAGAAGGCCATTGGCGAGCACAGTGCCCGCAATTACAGAACAGATATGGGACTATTTAGAGAAGACCGTTTAGTGGTTATGCAGGAATAGCTGGCCAGAATAGAAATCAGATTAAGCCACAATTTCAGGATAATCAGGTTAATAAGAATCAACAACGGAACACCATGAATGGTGGAAATGTTTTTGATAATCCCTCCAATGTATATTAGTCTGGAGTCTTTGCATCTGATGATGTACTGTTCCCCTGGGACAGCCTGAAACAGGGGTTGGAACCAGTGCCTATTCCCGTTGACCAGAAAGGGCCCTACGTAGAAATGAAGGTTGGGAATAGAGAGTACATTTTTCTAGTGGACACAGGTGCACAAAACTGTTCGATCGACCATCAGCGGGTTCCAAATATACCACTACCAGGGCATAGAAATGTCTCAGTAGGGTTCTCAGGTACGCCAGTAATTAGTCCAGTTTCACAACCAGCGCCAATCACACTAGGTCCATTTACTGAATCTTGCCCGTTTCTTTTGACAACAAATTGTGGCAAAATTCTGTTGTGATTAAATCTATTGAAGAAATTGAATGCAGTCATTTATTGTTCTCCTGATGGAGTGTACTTGACGATTTCGCCACAACAAACTCCCGTATCACAATTTGTATCCATGCCATTACCGACTGAATTGAGTGAAGTGCCGACTTGTATAAGGGCAGTGAACGATAATGATGTAGGATGTTTGAAAGTAGAACAAGTAAAAATTATTTTGAAGGAAGGAATTACATTACTGCGTATTCCGCAATACAAAATTTCGAGTGAGGGTGAAAGAGCATTGAAATATATTGTATCAGACTTAATTGCTAGAAATGTAATTAAAGAGATTTCTGGTAGTGTTTGCAATAGCCCGATTCTTCCAGTTTACAAGAAAGGAGGTAATGAAATCCCTTAGCGTTTTATAATTGATTTACGTGCGGTGAACAAAGTAGTTGATCCCCAATTCCTGTTAGTCCCTGATGTGACCATGATTTTGACTATGATTCCAGCTTCCGCATCACACTTCAGTGTGATTGACTTGAAGAACACGTTTTTTAGTATTCCCGTACATCCAGAGAGTACATATTTGTTTGCTATTACATTAGGAAGGCGCTCATTCACATTCACACGTATTCCACAAGGCTACACTGAGATTCCAAGTATTTACAGTAGAGCATTGAAGGAACAACTGGTCATGCTTGACTTGCTGCCAGGGTGTATATTGTTACAGTATATTGATGATCTGCTCATAGCAGCAGACTCAGAAGACATTTGTAAAGAAAGCACTGTCGCTTTGTTGACACATTTAGCGGCACATGGTCACAAGGCATCATTGAAGAAATTCCAGTATTGTCGAGAGTAGGTGGCCTATTTGGGCTACCTCCTATCGAAGGAGGGAAGAAGATTGACACCAGAATGCATAGAAAGCATCTCTGATATGCCTATTCCAAACACGCAGAAGGAAGTCAGGGCTTTAATTGGCATGGCTTCATATTGTAGGCAGTGGATTGCTAATTTCTCTATGATTGTGAAACCCATAGTGGCATTGACAAGGAAGGATGTTACCTTAGCTTTGCCATGGAACATGGAGTGTCAAAAAGCTTTTGACCTGCTCAGAGCTGCAGTATGCTCAGCTCCGGTTTTGGGCACGCCAAATTATGAGAAGTGTTTTATGTTATATGTACATGAAAATGATGGATGTGCTTTGGCTGTTTTGACTCAGACACACGGGGCAGAAATAGACCATGCGGTTATTTTTCTTCCATGTTGGATCCTGTTGCATGTGCTTTGCCACGTTGCTTGCAAGCTGTTGCTGCAGGTGCCGTGTCAGTAAAACAAACCGAGGGGATGGTTTTAGGTCACTCTTTAACCGTGATGCAACCCCTTTCAGTCGACGTTCTTCTAAATAGAACCGAAAAACGCAACATTTCACAACCGCCCGACTAACGAGGTATGAAATCATCCTATTTGCACTGCATATTCAAATTAAGAGATGTTGCGCTTTAAATCCGGCCGAGTTATTGTCCCCTCCTAGTGAAAAAGGGAGTGAGTAACGATTAACACATGATTGCTTAATTATTACCGAGCAAGAGACAAAAGGAATTATTGATTTAACTGAACACCCCTGAAAGAGCCAAATGGAGAACTGTTTTGTGATGGCTCTTGTTTTAAATTACCGAATGGCACTTCAACTGCTGCTCATGCCATTACTACACTGAAAACTATTGTACAGAGCAAATGAATCCCATATAACTCAGCACAAGCTGCGGAAATAATAGCGTTAGCAAGAGCATGTGAAATTTCTGCAAACTTTAGTGTGAATGTATACACTGACAGCCAATATGCTTTTGGGGTGGTCCAAAATTCTGGCCAATTATGGGCTGAAAGGGGCTTCCTGACGTCACATGGAACTAAGATTCAACATGGCACGTTGATAGTGAGATTGTTGTCAGCACTTGCGCTTCCCAAGCGGTTAGCAATAATGAAATGTGACGCACATAAAAAGATAAATTGCAATGTAGGAAAGGGAAACCCATTTGCAGACCGAATCGCGAAACAAACTGCCACTGATTTGCACACAAAAATGTATTTTGAAACAACAGAGAAAGTGTCCTGCAAAATAGAGGATGGATTGAGACAGTTAAAGAGATACAAGCAGGAGCCACTCCAGATGAAATAAAACAATGGTCTGATGGTCCCGCAGAATTAGATCCTGAGGGTTGTTGGGTGGACAAAGAAAATAATATATGGATGTTGCCAAATGCATACGTTATGGCAATGGTTACCATGGCCCATAGTCCAACGCATATATGCGCGAAAAAAAATGTCTCAGCACCTTGATTCTGTACGGTACAATACCAACATTAAGAAAACTGCTGAGAGATTAGTTCAGAATTGCATGACTTGCTTACAACATAACATTGGGAAAGGAACAGTGACAAGAGTAGGACGTTTTGGTCCTACTCGTATGCCTTTTGAGGGCATCCATTTTGACTTCATAGAAATGGTGAGATGCCAGAACTATAAATATGTCCTCGTAGTGGTCTGTGCATTTAGAAAATGGCTGGAGGCCTATCCCCTGAAAGATTGTTCAGCTATGTCAACAGCAAAATACTTGTTAAAGGAATATTTTTCCAGGTTTGGGTTACCCCGTGTCATATGGTCAGACAATGGTCTGCATTTTATAGCGGACGTGATATTACAGATTTGTGCAGGCCTCCGAATCGATAAGCGATTCCATTCAGCTAGACACCTATGAGTGCCGGTTTGGTAGAACGCCAAAACAGTATCTTGAAAAATAAGTTGGCCAAGATATGCGCTGAAAGCAATTTGAAATGGCACAATGCATTACCACTAGCTTTATTGTGTATGCGCACGTCTGTGCAGGCAAGGACTGGTCTCTCCCCATATGAAATAATCACAGGGAGACTAGCCAATGTCTGGAATGTGCCATGTCCAAAGAGATTGAAGGATGTTGAAAACTCATTGCTCACTGACTATTGTGGACAGTTGACTCAAAACATGCGTTTGATTCATCAGCGGGTGCAGGAGGCTCTTCCTGTCAGATATACGGGCCCAGGACATTGTCTTCAACTGGGAGACTGGGCCCTTGTGAAAAACTTTGAAAGAAAATCTTCCCTGGTACTGCGTTGGAAGGGACCGTGCCAGGTACTACTGGCCACGCAGACTGCAGTTCGAGTGAATGGTCAAAAGCATTGGATCCACACAATGCACATAAAAAGAATCCCGTTTCCTTTGCTTCATGAGAAAGAGATCGATAGTCCTGACGTTGAAAGTAAACCAGCCGTGATTGATCACAAAGACATCGCCGAATTTCAGCCAGAATTACTTCCAGAGCCCGAGAAGGGGCCTGGAGAGATTGCAACGAAAATTGAAACATCAGTGTTACATCAACATTGTTCGACTGCTGCCTCATCATCACGAATTGCATCACCGATTGGCACTGATTTTGCATCTGCTGCAAACAACGACAGTGCATTGTTCATCGATCACACTGTACCTTGAGCTGTAATGTACAATCTGCGTTCAGGAAATCGGAAGTAATCAGCAGCTTTTGTTTTGCCTTTGTTTCTATCTCACAGACAGAGCTGGGAACGGAGGCCTAGAGAAAGGGAGCGTATGAGCTGTATCGGATGAGAGCTCTGACACGCGGTTTCCCGGTGCTATCATTGAAAGTGAAGGCCTTTGCAACCTAGTGTGAACAAGCGGGGGCAAAAGGTACTGACACTATGAGAAATTGATATTGATACTTGCTCCTGCCTTTTTTGGAGCTGTTGAGGTAAACACCAGCTTGCTGCAATCTTAAGCAGGCTGAACTGAACTTGTTGAACTTTGCTGACAACGTGTGCTGCCGTGGAGAACTCTTCCGATGGACACTGAGAAACTTTTCTTGAAATAAGCTTCATAGATCATGCCTGTCTTCACTCCTGCTACCGCCTCACTGATGCTGCCATTGATAGACATATAGACACTGACATTAAACCTGCCGCAAGAAAGACTTGGTCTACAAAGACCAACCTGCTCCCGATCATCCTATCTATCTGTATCATATTTACACTGATCCCAATGTTTTGGTACTTGGAAAATATGCATCCCATGAACACTCTATTACCAACTGTCAATGCTCCCACTATGAGTACCCCAGCTCATGTGCTTTCTTACACTATTCCATCACGAGATGTGAAACACAGAAAAGGTTATGATATACTGATTATGAATATGACTCATGCTATCTTGAATAGATCCAATTGCTCGGTGTGTTTGCATTTACCCCAGCACGGAAAAAGAAGAATGGTTTGGTATATACATCCTCTACCCCTTAGTACTGCCTGTTATGCATCATAAAGAGCTCTGTTTTTTGGAAGATGGAATGATAGTGTCACTGGAAACTTTGATGGAACGAACATAAATGAATTTGAAAGATTGGTATTAAAACCGCTGGGTTGTTCCATGTTTACAAATAGGAGCAAAATGAACACTACATCGACCAGTCCCATAGATAGACTCTCTAGGCCTTACCAGTCCCTGATTACTTTCAAAATGGCTCCGGTTGGAAATAAAGATGCCATGCCTCCCTCCTATACTATCAATCATAGTCCACATTCTGTTCCATTTTGCTTATGCAAAAAAGTTTCCCACCCAGTGGGAACATTTACTAGATGCATGAATACTGCTGTACTTGAGCACGAAGAGAAACCATTATATATAGGAGGTTCTGTCTATTTTGTGTGTGGAGACCAAGCTGGTTACCTAGAAACTGGGATGGTACCTGTTATTTAGGGATACTTTTACCTGGTGTATTCCTCGCCAAAACTTCTGAAATAGCAAAAATATCTATATCTCGGCCACAACGAGATGATACTGCTGGGCACATTTTTGGGGACATAGCAAAATCCTTTATACCTTTTTGGGGACAGGCAATAAACTCATGGAATATAAGAAAACTGTCCAGGGTGTTAGAGAAAACAATAACTGGAACCACTGACATACTTTACAATATGACACTAGAACAGAAAGCAATCAGGCTAGTTGCAATTCAGAATCGAATCCTTCTTGACATTATTTTGGCTGACCGTGGAGGTGCATGCAAATTAGTGGGATCAGCGTGCTGTGTATTTTGTAAGTGACTCCTCCCCTACAATATTTGAAGCAATTAAGAAATGACACGTCCTAAGTTCTGAAATTCATGTTCCCACAGGTGGCTGGAATCTAAACATAAGTTCATGGTTCTGGGAACTGTTACGATCCTGGGGATGGGAACTAATTGCAATTCTGGTTATGATATTCGGTATCCTCATATCCTGCTGTTGTTGCATACAATGCTTGCCAGCCATTTGCTCCATAATTACAAATGAATGTGTACAGACAATTAGTACAACGATTGTTAAGCCTACTCCTCGTATGATAAATGAGGGTCCCAAACATGAACATGAAATAATCAAATAATGTATGTCAATCAATATTTCTGATGATGATGATAGCGACCTGGGTAGTTCAGAAAGTGACACTTGGTCTGATGAGGACGCAATGTTTGGATGATGATGCTATTGGCTTAAGGCCAAAAGGAGGGTTTGTTATACCGAAAATGTAATCACATAGCCCAAATGATATGAATAGTGTGTTGGCCAGAAGCAAATTGCATCATGTGACAAACATTGCAAACCGTGAAACATGAATGTGACCATTGGGAGTCTATTTTGTAAATGCAGGCCATTTTCTTTTTTGTTACACTTCCCAGATATATTCTATGCTTCAGATCCACACACGGTGCGAGGCCACAGCTTGAACTCTGAATGCTAACGTAGATAGGAATGTAGAACCATGCAGAAATACATTGTTTCCCTCTCACTGAGGCCTTGAAGCTGTGCAAGAGCCACGCCTAATCAGTAGCACAGATGCTGGTTTGTCTTGCAAGCGCTGTTGTAAAAGGCAGTTAAACATGAATTATATGCAACTAACGGTGCTCCTTCATGAAGGATGGTATTTTCTCTGCCTCAGAACTGTCTGACCCTTAGCTCATGAGCCGTAACGAACAGATAACGTTAGATGGAATGTCTTTCTGCTAAGAACAAGATATCCTCCCTGTGTCAGTGCCCCATGTTCCCCATAACAGAAAACTGTCTCTGCAGCCTTTGCTAGAATACTAATGTTTAGACTAAATGAAGACTTGTCATAACTGTCAATTTCTGAACCCTAGCCTGTATGTCATGTATAAGGGTGGCTCGAATAGGATTAGTAAATAATGATGTATTATGTATACATATATGACTGCTTGAGTGCTGTTCGCTCTCTCTCGCATCTCACAGTGTCTAGAAACACACGTCGTGAGGCGTTGAGACCCAGTCGGCTGACTGACATACTTTATGAACAAAACAGACTTGTTTGGAAATCAAACCTCACGACTGACATGTCATTGAGTATATGGTCATTGTGCCTTTATTCCATATATGTACTAACACTGTGTCCCTACTCCCATGGACTCTATCGGAATGGGGACTTACAATTTATTGACGCCTGACTTCCCAGGCCGCCATACTCATAATGAGTTGGTGGCACCGGGCAGTCAGGCACCAGTAACTATCACGAGTCTGGCAGCAACCCGCCAGTAGCACCGGCAGGGTTATTGCCAGACTCGTAATTAAGCCCTATATATTCCTTTGTAAATCCATGTCTAATGTACTTCTTAATTCTCAAATTGACTTTATAGCATTATCAGACCACGCTCCTGTCCATGTACAATTCACTACTACAGAAAATAACCCAAAGTCAAATAGGTGGCTATTTAAAACAGCCCTTTTAAAAGATTAATCCTTCTCGCCCTTTATTACTAAACAACACAGTCATTTTTTCTCTATTAATAAGGCTCAAGATATGTCTATTGTTAATAATTGAGGCTGCTACAAGGCAGTACTTAGAGGACAGATCAACGCTTGTGTGGCCAATAAAAAGAAAACAAATTAGAACAAGAATCTGAGAATATTCTTAAACAACTAAAATCTCTCAAATCCCAATATGTACGCACTAATGATCCTTCTACCCTCAATGATATTATTAAACTAAGATTTCAATATAATAAAATTACCTCACAATACTCATGCACTAATATTTAAAAATATAAGGCAAAAATATACCAATTCTCAAATAAAACAAGTAAATCACTTGCACCATAACTTAAAAAAAGAAAAAGCTAGGGTTGCTGTTATTAAGGATCAGACAGGGGTCAGGAAATTCTCTGATAAAGAAATCCTTCAAGTCTTCTCTAGATTTTGTCAGAAACTATGTTCTTCGAAACTACAACCCAATAGTCCTCACAGTCATGACTTTCTTCAGTAAGTCCCTCATTCTCCATACCCAAAATTAAATCTTGATTCACTCAATATTCCTATCACTCCCATGGAAATTCATAAAGCCATAAAAGACCTCAAAAAAGGTAAAGCACTTGGCCCAGATGGTTTCTCCATTGACTTCTATGCTCACTTTAATAATGTATTAGTTCCTAAACTCAACAAAATATTTTCTCATTTTTATTAAAGCTGATAAAGTACAGGAAATCTTTTAGGAAGCTATGTTAATTGTTTTCCCAGCCCGAAAGATCCTGAATTCCCTAAAAACTATAGACCAATCTCCCTTATAAACACTGATTGTAAGATCTTTGCCAAGATCCTGGCAAATAAACTCCTTCCTTTTTTACCCAATTTACTCAAAGATTATCAGGTAGGATATGTTAAAGGTAGACTTTCCTCGTCAAACATACGGTTATTTCTGAACATACTAGATGTTGTTCATAATAGCGAGGATCCCTGTGCAGCTGTTGCCCTCGATGCGGAAAAACCATTTGACAGAGTTGAATGGACCGATATGTTTGATGCCCTTGGTCAAATTCTTATGTGGGGAAAAAGCACCATAGGATATCTCTAGGCAAACTCAAAAAGCCTGTGCATATGGTGGAGTTGGGATCCAAGATTTAAAAACATATAATTTGGCCTTTGTCTTGAGACAGGTGCAGATGTGGTTTGCCCACAGGATTATAATTGTATACCTAAGTGGTTGCTCATTGAGAAAGCTATGGTTCTATAAACCTGCTAATTCTCATATCATCAAGGGGAAAATAAATTTATCAAAAATACAACTATTACCTTATCTGAACTTATTTATTCCCTTCCATTGTAAAACCATTTCAATTAATCTCACAATATCTTTGGTTCAATACACTAATACGAGTGAATAGAAGATATGTTTTCTGGAAACCATGGCTTTCTAAGGGCATTAAATATGTTAACTAGTTATTTTTGCATGGCGTTCCAGTGACCTCCAATCAATTTGCTAGGACATTTGATATTACAATTTCCTTTATGCACCAATATATTACTAGTATCAATGCCGTAATGGAAAACTATGATTCATTAAACTACATGTCTAATTCCTAATACAGAGAGACTGCAACATATGCATAGTAAAAATGTTAGTGCCTCCGTGTTCTACAAAGCCCTTCCGGACGTACCATCTTTGGAATCCAGGTGGAAATCACAGATTGCATGGTAGCAAGAATGTTCTCTATTGGATAATGAATTAGTTTGGCCCCCGTATGGAACAATATCTCCAGGGTTACTACGTCTGCCAGTTTACTTCAAACCTTATTTTCCATCACGGAGCTTTTATTACTCCAATAAAACTATTTAAATATAATGTTGCACAAAATGACAGATCCTGGCGTTGTCTACATGCTGAGTGATCATTCAGGCATATGTCTATTGACTGTGTACATGTCAAACCCTATTGGGAAACTGTGTGAAATACTATTAAGCTACTCTTTAATATACAACAAGACTTTGGTTTTACATTTCTTTTATTAGGCAGTGCACTGCTGCTGCACAATGTATTGGAAAATAATGCAGGCTATTTATTTGATCTTCTTGTCCTAGTTGCCATTCAAACTATAATGTCCAACTGGAAAAATCTCAATCACATTCTTTATAAACAATGGTGGAACTCCATATGTAATATTCACAGGTTAGACAGATGTACTGCATCCTCCCATTGTAGGCTGCTTAAACAGGAACTGAAATGGTGACTGTTTATTACATGTTTATCTAATGTCACCTCTAATTAACAGTGATGTACAAGTTTATCTATATATTTCCTTCTAATCCGCCTCTCCCTTCTCCTCACCACCTTCTTTCTCTTTATGTTTGTTATTGCCAGTCTAGTTATGTCTTAGGCTTAAAACTGTTAGTGTCTGTCTGGATCAATTCCATTAGTATACTGGGCCTTAACGAAATTTAATTCTGATGTTTAGATTGTACGAATTTTACTATCTGAATATGGTTTCAAACAATCTTGTATGTATGTCATGCCTTGTATTACTTAGTTCTAATAAAAAGAAATGAAACAAAAATCAAATGTGCTGTCTTGGCCTCTTTAATCAATTGTTTATACTTCTTCAAGAGGTCCAGATAGGCAAGGTTTAAAAAGGGATCACAGGTTTGTCTTTCTCTTTTCATAAGATTGGCTTCAGCATAGTTGCATTTAAACCAATTGTTTGTGGCTTTTTGCAGCTTTATTATTTTTAGGTTTTGGTTTGAACGGTAACAGCTGATCACAATCTGCCAGAACTGTTTCAAGCAACAAATTTAATTTCTGTTGTACGTGGTCACCTGGTGTAATAACAGCGGAGTGGTTGTTCAAGAGAAAGATGCTGAAAGACGTCATATCTAGTGTTTTACAATGTCTGCTCACGAGGAGAGTACGGGAAGCTATGGTTGAGATTAGAAGGACTAAGGCAGTGATTGAACCATCCTGACTGGACAGGGAGATTCACTTTGAAGTCTGAGTGTGTCGCACAGAAGATTAAGCCCAGAGTATGACCGCTGTTCTGGGTTAGGCCCCTAAGCCATTGCACAAGGCTGTAATTATCCATCATGCCCTCCTGCCACTATTGCCGGGAGATGTGGCTCTGTCCATTTGTTAAAATCACCAAAGTTAATTAGAGATGGTAGAATAATAATGTCAATCGAAACGAGTTCATAGATTAAGCCCTTTGCAGCACCTGAAGGCCTATATGACAATGCAAATATGAAAATGTTCTGAACTGTGTGGGGTAAAAGTGCACTTAATTAGCAGAGCTTCCAGACCAGTGGTCTCTGGGAATGGTAGTACACAGAGCATATCAAGCTTTTTAAAAATACATGCCAGTCCTCTTTTTTTCATACTGTGTGCTTAGCCACAATTTTAAAATTACTTGGCTCCATATCTCAATTAAGAGATTACAATCATCCTTATAACCCGGATAGATGTATGAGCATAATGTCAAGGTTCTCAGATTCAAGCAGGCCATATAAGATGAATCCGTGCTTACCAGCCAAACTCGCATTCATTAGACTACCTTTGGACTGCCTCTTTTCCAGCAAATATTTGTGTGATAGCTGCTTACTAGTATATGGTGTCACCAAATGAACTGACCAGGGCGAAGGAATTCGAGCAGGCAACGCCATTTGCTGGATCTTATTTTTGAAGATTATCTTACTGGTCAAATAATCAATTGGAAGGGTTGGGGACCATGTTATAGGAGTAAGCCAAGAAGAATTGTTAAAACATGTGTCTTGGCAATTGGTCTGGTCTGGTACAGACAGGGCTGCTGCGCAAACTGTGCCACTGCCAACACAAACTGCTGGTGATTCACGAAAAGGTGAAAAGGACCATTTGCAGCTGCCTTTCAGCGAGATATCTACGCGCAGGTTCATTACTTCAAACATGGCTTTAACCGCAGGTGGGATATATAAGGACAACAAACTGTCCTGTGAAATCCGGAACCTTTCAGATGACTATTAGACCTGCTGGATTTCTTAAGAGATGATGGAATGTGTTTTTCTAGTCATGGTTCCAGGATTTATAGTGGAGGTATATATGAGTTGTTCTCATGGTTTGTGAGCAGTACCAGGTCCAAGAATTCAAAGGCAATGCATAAGATATTTAATTATCTCTTAAATCCATTATATACATTTATTCCTAGTGCACATATTTCTATCTACATATTAAGGCAGCAAACCTATAAATGCACATGGATATCGCTCTGGACATGGGACAGGTTTGCGGTTCAGGGGATAGGCGATGGAGAGGTATCGTTCCCCTCTTTGTCACAGTGAATGTGGTGTAGGAACAGGAGGGTAAGTTAAACTCACTCCGGGTCTGCTCGCCTGCATGGCCGGCACATGTGAAAGTGCCTGCTGCCCTGCATTACTTTGCCACTGACAATGTGCATCAGTGTCATCATAGTATGTGTCCAACTCTGGGCCTCGAGGGCCGTAAGGTTTTCAGGATATTCCTCATTAATATTCTTGAGGAAATATGTGCATTCATTTAGAATCATTATATGCAAATTTATCTCATGAATTTTAATGTGGGGTATCCTGAAAATCCGACATGAATCCGGCCCTCGAGGCCTGGAGTTGGAGAAGCTGCATAGACCATAGAGTCCAGGATCCCTCACCAAGTGACACACTGTCTCCTCCGGTGCACACAGCAGCACACCTGCATCATGCAGTCTGTGTGAGCTAGGCAAAGGCTGGCACAACGGTTGTATGCCATTGCTACATTTACATCATGTGCTTAGATAGGTAGACCACACCTAAAACCTTACTGGCACCACTCTGAACACCTGCCTTTCAATCGCAAGGTCTGGCATTCCATTCATTTTGAAGTGCCAAATGATGCCAGAGGTAAGTTCATGAAATTGTGCTCCACAATTCCCGATGCCTCACATGACAACTACATTTTACAGCGCTAATTGGTTGATGCACAGTTGTAGGCAAATCACTGCTGAGATATGTAGCTGGATTGGGAGCACACACCCTCCTCACTTAACATGTGCATGCATGATATTAATTTGTTGTTTCACAGACAAAGGTTTCGCTGGCACCATGTCTCCACGCATACAGCTAAAGCAAGCACAGCAAAGCTGCAGGCTATGCCTTCAACAGTATTCCTGCCCCAGGCTGAGCAACATGCCTGTGATGTCACCACACCAGGTCAGAATACGTTGTACATGCACAGGCTTGTTATTGCAGCCCAAACCCTGTCTATGAAAAGATGCATGTGGTTTACCACAACTTAGTTTGCAATAAGGCACATTTTCTTTTTGTTTTAAGGATTTTTATTAGATTCAATCATAGACGGCATATGAACAATTGATAAAGAATATCCATATAAAACACAAAGATATAGTAATATGATATTTAGCTTCTATGATATGCGATAGCAAAACCTAGTATGAAAGTATAATTATTAAAACCTAATAGTATGGTTTTTTTTAGGATAATAAAGGTAAGGGGGACAAGACATGACATACAAGACAAGACATCCACAAAAGGAATGCTACAAGAAGAGGGAGGGGAGGGAGAGAGGAAGACTGCATAACAAGTTAGAGTAAGAGTTGGTTAAACACTTAATAATCTTGCAAGAAATTCAATAAAAGGTTTCCATTTTAGTTCATGTTTATGCAAAAGAGAAACAGTAGAGGCATTACAAGATTCAAGTCTATGAGTATTACATGTGCAAAGATAGGTAGACCGACATACAGGTAGAGTATTACATATCACATTCCACCATACTTTCTGATGTAATTTGTCTACGTTTTTCCAATTAGAAGTAATTGTTCTTATGGCTAACATAATAAATAGATCAAACAAAAACGTACATGTAATATCGGGAACAATAGCGCTACCAGCAAATAGAATCTGGGGGCAGAAGTCTAATGACGTATTAAACATGTTTTTAATTACTTTCCAAACTTCTGTCCAGAACAATGAGACGAATTTGCAATCTAGGACTATGTGCTTAAAGGATCCTGGGGAGTGATGACAGCTCCAGCATTTGTCATTTAGTAAGAAGCCATATTTAAAAAGATTTTCAGGAGTGATGGAAATTCTATGATGAAAAAAGAACATTGTTTGAATTATACTTGCCGATGGCGTGACTTTGGATATATGATTCCAGACTTTGGGCCATTCAAGTTGGTTAGTTGAAGGTGCATAGTCTTGTTGCCAAGCCGAAAAACAGTCTTGTAAAATGTTAGACAAAGAGTTTTATAATATGAGGCAGCAGAGGATGTCAATTTGTGGAGGGATTGTAGTCTTTCAGCATTTGGATTAGTAGTTTTATTAACAAGAGAGTCATAATTTTCAGCAATATCATTAATAATGGATAAACATTGTTGCAAAAATGAACAAGGAACATTGACTCTATCTGCAAGTACTGTAAAGTCGATAGGTGTACCCTGAATGATCAGCTGATCAAGAAATGTAATGTTTCGAGAGAGCCATGGCCTCCAAAAAAAGTGACCTATTGTGGATCTTGATTAGAGGATTAAACCAAATATAAGATGAAATAAATTGGTTTGACTTATTGATTGAGGGGAACAGGAATTTTCTTATGTAGAGTGTGGATAATATAGTAGCTGTGCACTTGATATATTTTGTTTTTGCCTTGATGTGGAAGCAGTTGGCTAAGCTATGAGGGGATGCCATCGCTCTCTCAAGACATAACCATCGTGGTTCACCATTGCAGAATTCTCATGCAAACCATAGCTGAGTCTGTTTTAAGACAAAGGCAATGTGATATTTCCTGTAGTCAGGAAATCCAACTCCACCCATGTTCCATGAGAATTTGAGTTTATGGAGGGATAATCTGTGTTTCTTTTTCTTCCAGAGGAATTTGGTTAGACAGGAGTCAATGGCTTTGACGAAATGTGCGGGGAGAGAAACTGGTAACATGTATAAAAGATAAAGGATATTAGGCGTTTTCATCATTTTAATAGACTCTAACCTACCCCACCAGGAAAGATAGAGAGGAGACCAGGAGTCGGTCAATTCTTGTATTCTCAATAAAAGGGAGGTGGTGTTATGTTTGATAATATCTTTGATAGATGAGGAAATATGAATGCCAAGATAATTGAAACCATTAGGACACCATTTCACCTGTAGTCACAATGGGATCTCTATTAAAGTGTACATTAAGGGGGAGGATCTCTGATTTGTCTGTGTTCAATTTGTATCCTGATACGGCTGCAAATTTAAAAATAATATCTAAGATGTGTGGCAAGGAGGAGTTTGGATTGTTGAGCAATAATAAAATGTCATCGGCATAAGCTGCTAGCTTTATTTGTACATTCTTACAGTTTATACACTTAATATTGGCATTCTGTCTGATTCTCTCCAGAAAAGGTGCTAGTGCTAGAATAAATAGGAGCGGAGAAAGGGGGCAACCTTGACGAGTTCCTCTAAAAAGGGGGAAGAATGGGGATATACGTCCATTGATAAAAAATTGAAGTTTGTGGATTAGAATAGAGAACTTTTACCATATTAAGGAAAGGGGCTTCCAGACCATGCCATTTGAGGGTATTAAACATAAATTTCCATTCAACACGATCAAATGCTTTCTCAGCATCAAGGGCAACCGCAGCATATGGGACTTTGGAATTTTTATATAATTTATAGAATTTAGAATTAATCTTATATTGGATGAGGAGAACCTGCCTTTGATATTGCCAACCTGGTCTGGTTTTATTAGTTTGGGCATTATGGATAAAAGTCTATTGGCTAGTATTTTCGCAAAGATTTTGCAGTCTGTATTAATGAGGGAAATGGGCCTGTAGCTTTAGGGGAGTTCAGGATCTTAACCGGGTTTGGGGAATACTATCAGCATTGCTTCTAAAAATGACCCTTGCGCTTCGCCTTTTGTAATAAATTGAGAGAACAGCTCGTTAAGCTTAGGTGCTAAGATATTAGCAAAATGGCACTGGGGCTTTACCTTTATTAAGATTATTGATAGCTTTCTGAATTTCACTTAAAGATATAGGGGTGTTAAGTGATTGAAGATTTGCTGATGGATATGAAGAACCAGGAGCAGCCTCAAAGACATTTTTTATTAGGAGATATTTCCAAAGAATATAATTCTTTATAGAAGTCTGTGAAAGTTTTTAAGATTTCCTTATCTGTACATTTCCTTGCACCTGTACTATCCTTCACGACTGCAATTCTGTTTATATCTTTTTAAAGTTTTAAGTAGGATGCCAGGGACTTACTTGATCTATTAGAAAGCTGATAGATCTTTGCTTTATATTTAAGAAGATTATCACATGAATATTGGGTGACAATTTTATTATATTGAAATCTGAGTTTAATGATAGCATTTAATATTGTGGCTGAATTGGTGCGTGAAAATTGAGATTCAAGAGCTTTAAGCTCTTTCAGAATATTTTCAGATTGTGATTTGAGCTCTTTCTTTTTGTTGGCTCTGAATGAAATAATATGTCCCCTAAGGACTGCTTTATAGCAGTTCCGGTTATTTGGGACTGAAGTTTCTTGACTTGGATTCTCTGAGAAGTAATAGTTATGTTGTTGTGTGATAAAGGGAGTAAATGCCTCATCTTTAAGCAGAGCTGAGTTAAATCTGCATCTTCTGGGGGTCCATGACTTTTGCAGAGAGGATAATTGCATATGGACAGGAGCATGATCTGGGATTGCAATACAATCTATCTTGGCATTAATTAAAAAATGTGTGAGAGGCTTGGAGATGAATATGTAATCTTATCAAGATATGGTTTTATGGGGATTAGAGAAGAACGTGAATTTGGATTCTGTTGGATGAGTGATACGCCATGTGTCTATAAGACCTAACTCTGGTAATAAGTTGGTGAATTGTGTATGGGATCTTGTGGGTTTGTAGCGAACACTAGATTTCCTGCCTAAATACGGATCTGCAATCTCATTACAATCTCCACTTATGATCAAGTTTTTAGGATTAGAGAGGAAGACATGGTTCTTGAGATTTAGCCAAAAAGAAGGATCTGAAGAGGTAGGTCCATATACATTAAGAACAATAAATTCAGTGGAATCTACAAGGAGTTTGACCATTACCCATCTAACTACATCATCTGATTCATTTGCTAATATTTGACATTTAAACTTTTTATTTATTAAGATTATGACACCATTTTTTTTTTCCTTTGGCTGCACTTGAGAAGACTTGACCAACACAATGACACTTAAGTTTGATAGCTTCTGCAATGGAAAGGTGGACTCTTGAATCCAGGCAATGGAAGGTTTGGTTCTATTTAGGTGAGGAAGGACTTTCTGTCTCTTTACAAGGTTATGTAGCCCTTTAACATTCGACATTGTTACACTGAATTCAAGGGGTTGTTAAGAAATCTAACACAATTTACATATCCTTTATTTTTGTTTTTGTTTCAAGGGTTGAAGTGAGAGCACTTTATTATCCGTCCACAACAAAAACATTCTGGGCAAAAAGTAAGTGGGCACTGTCCTCACAGCTGTTACCGCTGCATTTATGTTGAGTTTTACCTCCAACTATTTGTTGGAGGCAAGAATGTTTCCTTACACCCGTTTTGGCCATTTTTGGCGCTATTACCGTTGGTGCAATTACCGCTGGTGGTAATAGTGCCCCCACAGCCCCATTGGGTCTGATGGAGAATGGGAACTTACTGCTGTACCGCTGCTCGTGATCCAGCACTCATAGAGCCGGACCGAGTATTGGTAACGCTATTTGCGCTGGCAGTATCCCAGTGGTCTGCCGGGATACCGCCAGACTCCTGTTGATGCCTTGATTTGCCCTATGCCACTCCCATTGTCCCAGGACAGCCCAATATCACATCTATTTCCTCAGAACTACCAGGGGTGCACAACTGGGTTAGATCGAGTGTCGAATGTAACACTCACACCTCATATAGTGGGCCGAACTGTCCATGGGGATGAGCAGGTGGCCGGGGCGTCAGTGCGCAAATTCGAGTAAAGAAATGAAAATATAGGTTTTGAGATTCACTTTTTGTTTATTTAACTGTACCGTCTGATACATTGCTTTGCAAAGGCATAAACACAGACTTATTTCTATGACGGGCCAAAAATCATGTTTTTAAATACAAGTAGAATTGCAGATATCAGGATACACAGAGAAAAACTGGACCAAAGAGGCTTCCCACACCTGACATGATAGAGAAAGAAAGAAAGAAAGAAAGAAAGAAAGAAAGAAAGAAAGAAAGAAAGAAAGAAAGAAAGAAAGAAAGAAAGAAAGAAAGAAAGAAAGAAAGAAAGAAAGAAAGAAAGAAAGAAAGAAAGAGAAGGAAACTGACTTTAGTCCAGGCAACACTTGGAGGGCCATTAATAAGGTTGTCAAGGGTCGCAACCGGCCCGCAGGCTGAATGTTGCTCAGCACTGGCCTATATCACTTCCCATTATTATTATTATTATTTGTTTGTATCGCGCCGGCCGCCCGCGTTAACGGGACACTGTAACACAGCTAAATAGGATCATTATACTACGTGATATATTTCAATCAATTGCTTAAATAAATGAGCTTTCAATTTTTTTTGAAAACTTGTGAGATTAGAATCCTATTGTCTGCTTTGCTCCAGGTCACTGTAATTACTCCGGAACTACTGCATGCTATGTTCATCATCTCCAAAGCTACTCATGTCACTTCTCATTGGGCCTCATTACACGTAGTGCGGTAAGGGTTTACCGGTACCGGTAAGGGCACTGGTACAGGTAAACCCTTACCGCCTTACTACGAGGTCCCTTTGCGGGTTGGTACTTTAACGCCTGCTGTTTAGCAGGCGTTAAAACCCCACCCGCAAAGGGACCAGGGTGCTAACTACGGTACCGCAATGTGTGACACCGTAATTAGCGCCTTCCCCATTCCTATAGAGCCCGATGGGGCAAAATTGGGAATGGGGAAGGGCAATGGGGGAAGGGGGAATTACCGCCCCGCCAACCTTGGAATAGGGCGGTAATTCCCCTTTCCTCCAAGGCGGTGCCGGTATTTTACCGGCATGGACCAAGGTGCTAATAGCACCTTGTCCACCGCTTACCGTGTAATGAGGCCCCCCGTTTTCCCTCTGTCACCCATATTTCCCCCAGAACTGCCCATGTCATGCCCATTGCCCTTGAACTTCCCTTAGCCATGATCACTGCCCAAAAATGTCCAATGTCATATCACTTTTCCTCCTGGTTTGCTGCATGTCACTTATATTGCCCTCACACCTGCCCCATGCCAATTCTATTGTTCCAGAGCTACACATGCCATTTGCATTGTCTCTAGGTTTGCATCATGCCACTCATATGACCCCCCAAACTGTCCTATATCTACTGTACCTGAGAGCAACATTTGTACACATTACTTTTTTATTCACCCACCTCAATAACACATCTCAGAACTATTTTAGGCCCAATTTCTAATACATACTATAACTAGGCTTCTTCGACGCTGTTTCTCAGTTCACCACTGGGCATCTTCTTGTCATTTAACATGTGTCAAAGCACCGACCCCTTCATGCCCTGGCCACAAACCTACTGCACGGAGGAGGAGAGTGTATTGTGCATTGTGCATGTCCTTTTGAAAATAAAGGTGTTCAAGTCCCCGTTCTCTGTCAAATTGTTGGATGTCGTGTTGAGGGCATACATGGTGCTCCAATGATAAATTGAGGACCAAGGTTTGAACATGGTGTGCGCCTCATCAATTGAGCGAACCCTTCATCAACTGCGGGACCCCAAAATCAACTGAGTCCCCAGTTTGTGGCTGCTGCACCATTGTTCTTATTTAGTACTTTTACACGTGTTACCTATCTATTATTTGTTATTTGATTTAATTTATCCCCTGCTTTATTCATTTATGTTTTACCGTTTGTATGTATTTCCTGCTGCTTTTTCAAACTATAGTATTATTAGCATCTTTATTATCTCTTGTTTTTAGACTCTCGTAGATGCATTTGTGCCTTTAACTTTGCACCCAGAACTACTTCATGCCACATTGATTGCCCCACAGCTGCCCATATCTCTTCCTATTGTCCCCAAACTGTCCCTTGCCCATCTCTTTGTCCACAACTTCTTCCTAATCACTAACACCATAATTCCAAAAGCCCCCTCCAGTTTGAGGCCCACGCCCCACTAAACCCATGTACATGCACGTAGACACACACATGAAAAATATATTTACCTGCATCCTGCAACCTGCCCGTCCCTCACTCTGAACAGCATGGTGTACCAAAAGGCACACACGTGCCCCCCCACCACACACACACACACACACACTGACCAGGGTCAGAGACAGGCCCAGTTGAGGATGTGTGGGGGCCCATTTATAAATAATGGTGGCGGAGGCCTCACCTTGCTTAGAGCCAGGTGTAGAGGAGAGGTGTATACCTCTGCAGGAGTCCCCGCCCCCCTTACTCCCATATGTTGGAGAAATTAGACTTTGCTGTGTTTGACACCTGCTGTTGTGCCAATACTGCAGCGTGTGTTCGAAAGAAGATAATGTTGAGACAACCTTACTGAATGTATCCCTGAAGTGATGACAACCTAAGGGAGGAAATCCCTGAAGGAATATAAGAATATGATTAAGAGCAAAGAAAGAAGCTAGTGACACCACAAAAAAAGGCATATACGATGTCCCGAGGATACTGGTTGAAGAGGATGTCTGGATCCTCAAGAACCTGATGCTGAAGTAGAGAATCAAGTGAACTTTTAAATACGAAGACGAAAATTACACGTGCTTGAAGTGCGGCAGAAAATCAACCGTTCAATAATTGTATAGATGCTGGAACGCAAGGTAGACTAAGTTATAATAGAAGCTGGCTATAAGTAGTAAAGAGAATGTAGGCGAAGCCGCCATTGTACAGAAACTGGACACAGGTATCATAAATTTAGAAAGCCAGGACCGCTGAAGAGCAAAGGCAACTTGTGTCGCAGCAAGAAATAAGCAGAATCATGGAACCGCATGGTGAGGTTGTCTGGCCTGAAGTCAAGACAGAAGCAGCAAAAGTTGGCTATCTATTCTGGAAAGGAACGAACGTGTCAAGGATGAATCATCCCTTGTTAAGGTGCAAGGAAAGAACACCAAGACTGCCAAGTTTAATTCATTTAGAGCATTTAAAACCTTCAAAATGGACCAAACTGTGGTCTCCTGTCACGTTGGCCAAAGATGAAAGTTCGTACTTGGAGTTCCGCAACATGATAGTGAGTGCTCTCACTCCCATGGATTCGGAAGACAAGGATATTTTGCAAGGCAAAGTTCATAGACAATCTTCATGGCAGAAGGCATGGATGATGAGAGATGCTGGGCTAATGGGGTGGGGAGGTAGTGTCATGCCCATATCCTTGCACCTGGGTCTGGGCGTACATGTGGCTAAGTGTGCCGAATGTTCCAGACATGGCAAAAGCGTGCCAACCAATTATATTAGTCCATATATCGAAGGACCTTATAGTTTAGAGACCAATGAGAAACTGTGTATCTACTGTTTCTGAAGATGACGTGTTTTAGAGGTAGGCATGTGTTGTCCACTTGATAGTGGGCAGCCAATTGCAATCCTAGTCCCTATAGAAGATATACTTAGATGTCTCCCGTTAGCCAATCCCAATCCTTGATATGTTTTCACTATTTGTCGCGTAGTATGACGTCACCTCTGATGTGCTTTTGATATAAAAGCTATTGTTTGTGTAAAAATCGCTGAGAGAACCTGAGCGTACGTCAGTTGATGTTCGTTGTAAACTCCCTGGTTTAGATAATTGTTAATAAAACAGTACTTTGCCATCTCCCAGAGTTGGTTCTCTTATTTGGACTCCGAGTTATTCTATGTCAACCCATCCATTACATGAACGTTCCTAAAAGGCTCTAAGCTCAGATGGGTGCAACGGAACCTATATTTCAGGAACTAACTGGTGATGGGAGGGGCATTTTTGGAAATTGGGCATGGCAACCTTGAGGCTCTGCCCCCTCTGTTCTACCACAAAGGTTGTCTGGCATGGGGCCCAAGTATCAAATTGTAGCAGCCCAGCATTACGCTTAGGCGCATACACAATTTCACAATCACTCACTCATTTAAACATCCCATTTGCCATACACTTGCTCATTTACATGTACACCCAGGCCCCATACATCATACACAAATTCACAAAAACTCACTCATTCACACATATATGACGTACACACTCCTTGCAAAAATACATACACAATGAGCTAATATGCACTGCTAGTTTCAAAAAAGCTGTGCTCACGTCTCTGCCCAACAAAACGCAAGTGTGCACATCAGCCCTTTCCCTCAGATGTGAAACAACATATAATGTTCGCATACATCCGTGGGGAGGGGTTGATGTGTCCATTTGATTTTTGTTAGGCAGAGAGGTGATGGAAGCCTTTCTTGAAACTATCAGCTTTAAAGTTTTGCTACGTTTGTGCAAATGCATTTTTCTGCACAAATACTGTAAAACTTTAAAGTCACCTGTTCGGAAAAGGCTTATTTCCCTTGTCTGACTTTCAGAAAAGTATGGCATGCAACGCCATTGAGCTAATCGGGCTTCATCCCGCCCCTCACCTCATATTTCAGGCGTGCAGGGCTGAAGGCCGATTAGCTCAATGGCGTTGTGTGCCTGCTTAGAGAGGAAAACAATCTGAGGCACCCGTGGGGTGCATACACCATAACGGAGATGAAGAAATACATTCAGGGGTTAATAGCCACCGATTGTCCATCCAGAAGGGAGATGAAACACTAAATGCCCACTGAAAAGCTACAATTCCTTTGCAAGTGGCCGATGTGGAGTAACAGTTGTTAAAGGGCAACAAGGTGATAACACTTCTGTATACCCCGAGAGAAGTGGCGGCCTGAAGGGCTCCAGCAAACACAGCTTGTAAGGTGACTGCTGCAAAGCACAGATTTAAAGCCTCCGAATGAAAGTAATATAGAAAGGAATATATTGCTGTGTTATAAGACTGCTGACTGGCAACATGGGGGCAGTTGCTGTGGGCCCCAGTGAGGTTTGAGGTTCCTTTCAAATAAAAAGGTTGAAAGGCCCTGGTGCCTTCCCAGGCCAGAGGTCACACCATGCTGTGTGAGACTATACTTTTAGACATAAATGGAAGACCATCCCTGAATAGGAGGAGAGATACTCCGCACCAAGTTATTCCCTTCACCCCAGCATGTGCCTGGTTGTGCATCAGGCTGGGGTTAGCATCACTGAGTTGTCACCAGCCCCAGCCTGTCACAGGCAGGAGTAGGAATAGCTGAAGCATCTATTATCTTCCAAGGGGAACATATTAAACATCCATGGGAGAGGCTAGTGCTACAGACAGGGCACAAGTCGAGGGACCACGCAGGGAACGGCCTCCCCCAACGTTTTTGAGAGGGCAGATTCCATCCCCCCTGTGGGTTTAAGAAAGTAAAAAAATAAATAGAGAATAGGAACAGGCTACAGTGCTGCGGCCGAATATCGAACCCTGGCTTCACGCCCCTGAACCTCAATACCACGGAAATAGAAGTAAAGCTGCAAAACGTCTCATCTGGACATCTTTCTATACGGACATGTTTTGTTACAGGTTCTCAGATTTAAAAGGTACGTGCATTTTATAATGAAGCAGCAAGGCAATATGAAAATCTGTTCCCTTGGCAAAAGCTTTTTTGCAGTTTGTGTTTTTTTTTCAATCGTGAAAGACAAGCCTGAATGAAATGTGCATCCCTTGATGCTCGCCAGAGTCCCCCCACATCTTTTTTTTTTAGGACGTGAACCCTGTCTAGAGTTATCATCCTGACACCCTGGTCTGTGCTGTGCATGGATCAGTTGTGGGGCCCCAGGTGGATGCACCCAGGCCCCTGACCTATGCACAGCACAGCACTGGGTTTCAGTGAGTCCTGAGCCTTTGCATTTGTAAAGAATGTACACGTTTGCTGATTCTTTTCACATGCATAGGCAGCAGACTGCAACTAGAATGACATTGCTGATTGAGTGCCAGAAATACACTTGCTGTGCAATGCAATTTGTTTTGCAGTGGCCATGTTATGCTAAATTACTGGGATGTATACCGCACCCCTTTGCTATTTGCATGGTCCCCAGGCGTTGGAATATGTATGTCACATGTGTTTGGAAGAACACGCAGCTGTCATTGATGAAACACTGACAGCAGGTGTATTCTGGGGGAGGGGGATTACGTTCTTCTGTCCCCCCTGCATGATCCACCGCTGGTTGAACTTCTAAGACCTTTTGTAAACTGAGCCGCACATCAACTGCCTGATCCTGCAAACTAACTCTCTTGTCTGAGGCCTGAGACTTGGAAATCTGCATAATCTCCCGATTTACAACCCTTTCCCTTTCCAGAAGGTTCCCAGTCATGTTATATGACTGGAAATCGATTTGGAAGGGCCATGGTGGGAAAATAAGTGTGACGATGCATAGTTTGCTAAAGTGGTAGGATGACAGTGCTTTAAGTGGGATTAAAGATTGAGGGGGCCGGGCCCTAAAAAGTGTCTGGCGCAGCCTCAAATGCCAAGTAGCCAGTACGCCTTAAAAAGAGGTTGGGTCTATGTACTTTAAGGAGTGATCTAACAGACCAAATTGAGTTTTTTTAATGCGCAATGAAAGGGTGTAAATTCTACTTTAAAAGACGTACTAACAGGGCAGTTCTCGGCAGGATAGCTCAGCAGCAACGTGCTCGCCTTGGAAACAAGATGACCCGAAGCGATCCCCGGGTCCGCCTTAGAAACTACCGGGTATTAAGCACGTTACAAATACGCAACTAAGACATATTCCTGTAACAGCGCCTTGATGCCTCTGGTCTGTGCGAGCGCTTTAAAAAATGCAAATAAATAAACATATAATGAATCTGCTGTAAAATATTAATAGAAATAAAAATGCACAAAAGTAAAATAGAACATCAAATCAAAATAGGTCCTTGATTCGTATGTACTAAATAAAATAATTGTAATTACAATACTTTATTACAATGTGTTCCAGAAATCAATGTATTGTCTTATAATTGACTTTATGTGTTTGAAAGAAAAATGAGTAATTTAAGCTAAGACACCCATGCCAGCCGGACATCACATCGTGCCACCTAACTAGATGCCTCCCACCCCTCTGCTCCCCGCATGGGCGTAGGACATGGGGCGGACAGGGGGAACAAATCCCCGCCACAATTTTAAATGGGGGGGTGTAATATCATTTATCCCCCCATAATATGTGTTTGGCTTACTATGTAAGCTGCCCTCTCCCCCCTGCCCCCCAAAGCATGGGGGCAATACCCTGGGGGCAGATGGGTGATCATCTGCCCCCAGGGAAGGGGGGCAAAAAAAAAAGGTAATCTTTTTTTAAAACGTAGTTTTGGGTGGGGTGGGTGCGGGTGGGAACACTAGCCACCAGGGATTTTTGCAAGGGGGTTGGCCCTCTCCCCCCCACCCTAAGTGGATGGGGGCACCTCATGTAGCCCTCCCTGGGGGCAGATTTCTGCCCCTAGGAAGGGGTACATGAGATGCCATCCATCCATTTGGGGTGGTGGGGGGGAGAGGCCACTGCAAATATTGGCAGAGCCACCCCTCCCAAGCCTGGGGCAGTACGTTTTGACCCCCTCCCCCTGGGGGCAGATGGCCACACACATGTGCCCATCTGCCCCTAGGGAATGGCAAAAGAAAAATATATATATTACAACTTGTTTTGGGTGGGTGTGGTGGTCCATTGAACCACCATGGATGTTTTTAGTGGAAAGGGGAGTGGCCCTCTCCCTGCCACCCCAAATGGATGGGGGGCATCTCATGTAGCCCTCCCTGGGGGCAGATTGCTAGCACAATCTTCCTCTAGGAAAGAGGCAAAACAGAAACAAAAATAATAACTTGTTTTGGGTGGGTGTGGGGGTCACTAAACCACCATGGATATTTTTAGTGTAAAGGGGGGTGCCCACGGGTGTCTTCTTTTCAGAAATGCATGGAGTTCTCTGTTTTTCTTGGTGGCTTCGACACCCTAGGCCCAAATCTGTAGGTTGTCCACATGAGCAAAATCTGCTTTGCCGAAAGGCTTGGGGTTATCAGTGGGTTAGCCTTTTCCCTTTGCGCCGAGATAGGTGCATCCACACATGTGAGGTACTGTTTTTGTCGGGACACCTGTGGGAATGTGGGAAGGTAGGACATCTGTTGTTGGCGGCGTGTTTCGGTGGGTGGGCAGAGGGAAATGTCTCTGAAATTTGGTGGAAAGAACCACAATTTTCAGACATTTCACTGTGGCCACCCACTGAAACACGCCACCAACAACACATGTCCTACTATCCTGCATCCCCACAGGTGTCCCGACAAAAACGGTACCTCACATGTGTGGGTGCATCTACCTGTGCGCAAAGGGAAAAGGCTAAACCACTGGTAACCCCCAAAGGGTTTGGGGAGACAACATACAAATTTGGGCCTATGGTGTTGAAGCCACGAAGGAAAACAGGGTACCCCATGCATTTTCAAAAAGAAGACACCCGTGGGAATCCACAGAGGTCTGACTTGATTGAATCGCCCCAGAATGTATTACCCACATTCCCAGACAAAGTGAAAATTTAGTTTTTTCCACTAAATTTCAGACTTTGTCAAGGATTGCGGGTCGTACATTATGGGGTGATTCGCACAAGTCAGACCTCTGTGGATTCCCACGGGTGTCTTCTTTTCGGAAATGCATGGGGTTCCCTCTTTTCCTTTGTGGCTTCGACACCGTAGGCCCAAATCTGTAGGATGTCCACATGAGCAAAATTCCTGAAAATCTGCTGTGCGAAAAGGCTTGGGGTTACCAGTGTTTTAGGCTTTTCCCTTTGCACCCAGGTAGGTGCACCCACACATGTGAGGTACCGTTTTCATCGGGGAAACCTTTGGGAACGCGGGATGGTAGGCCATGTGTTGTTGGCTGCGTGTGTCGGTGGGTGACCAGAGTGAAATGTGCAGAAATAGTGTTTTTTTTCTGTCATTTCCCGATTTCCCCCCAAATTATGGAATCTTTCCTTACATAGTTGTTGCCTGACCTGTGCAAATAACCCTTTCAGAAACTTGGAATATTGTCTACTTTTCAGAAATGTATGCCTTTCTGGCTTCCCATTCAGCTTTCCTACCCTTCTCTTCCATTCCGTCCACGCATGTCCTATTGGACAAAAAAACGCCAAAATCGCCTACCTCTCACTAAACGGCTGATTAGCATATCAAAATATGTTATTTTGGTTTCCACTCAATCTGCTCTTGAAAGCCTGGAAAATGGCAAATCCAGCACAGCAAACCATTTGTTCCTAACTCTTACAAGGAAAACACCACAGGCTTCTTTGTACAACATTTTATTGTCATTTTCTGACAAAAAACCCAAATGTTCTCCTTTTTGGTTATTTTCTCTCACCCCCCTACAGCAAACTAGGATTCCCGGGTGGCGTTACGACAGCCTACATGTGGGAAAAAAGTGGTCGAGATATCTCATGTAACAAAGAAGTTACAAGGGATTGAATGGTGACATACCGAAATCACCAAAAAAGGCCTTGGCACTGGGGGGAAATACCCATGGCAGTTAAGGGGTTAAGACGGTAAAGCCCCAGAGGAGATATCATTTGTAAGGTAGCTCAGTTAGTTAATTCTCCAAATGCAGATTGTGCCAGGAATATGTTACACCTGTGTTCAGCACCTGGCTTAATCTTCCGGTGGGATAATAGGCAGAGTGAATGCATTCAGCTTCCGATGCAACACAGCATTTTCCAGGTCAATTGGTTCAGAAAAAGTGGTGGAAAACACTATTACTGCTGCTTTTTCTAATTGGCCAGATTTTCGTGCATTTTCTGGGTGGAGTTCGGGAGCCGAGTGGACACACCAGGACTCCCTGTATTTCCCGCTCCACCAGACAAATGCAGCCTTACTCCCAGCATGGACTCTCATGCTGGAAATAAGGAAAGGGATTCCTCTGGGATCTGCTTGGAAATTAAACCTGGTAAAAGCTGGCGGAGTCCAGAGGAAGCCATTGTCAATTCCGCCAGCAATCGCTTATTGCGTGAGGTATTTACACTCTTCCAAAGTGGAAAAGCAATGTGATTTCACCTGCCTTTTATGCTAAAATCTTCCATTTTGTGGCAGAAAAGTAAAAATGTGCACCAATGAAAGTGGTCCACTCCATGCAGTTTACTTTGATGCTTGGGGGTTTTGCGTGATGCTACACATGTAATAAATAAATAAATACATTTAACATGACCCCAGATAAATGGCAATTCGTGATCAGAATGAGTGAGTATGGCATGTCGCTGGTAAGAGGGTGTCCTGTGCTTCTTGAGTGCGTTGGCAAATGCCCTTAATTGCCATCTCACATTAAACAGATGCTTAAACCCATCAGTGTGGATTGCGCAATAATAAGTCGACAGAGGTATTTCAAATGGCCAATTTAGCTCTTTGGGTGACATTGTCAAAGTGGGAGAATTTTGCCCAGCATGTGCCACTTTCTCTGCGGAGTGAATTGTGCCCACCCCGAGGAAGAATTGTGAAAAACCCACAAGGGTACTGTGCCCTGCTCTTTCTGTGGGTGTCATCCCCACAGGGCGACAGATGCCGACTCAGACATGGCTAAGTCTCAGATGGCAAGCCTGTACCCTAGTTGATGTGGCAAAGGATTCCAGACTTCTGAGGCTGATAACATTAGTAGGATTGAGTTACATGCCACCTGACAGGTATGTGTGATAAAGTTGCAAAGCAGAGCTGTTAGTGGGCTAAAGCAGGAGGCAATGTCTGCCCACCCTCAAAGGGTACGTACAACCAAAAGTAATAGGCCCTTCCCCCCATCATGGCTGTAGGGGCCAGGCTCCAAAACAGGGCAAGAATGCCCTCCAATCATCCATGCCCACGAGTAGGGTACCCCTCGTGCTCCAGGAACCCTGTTGAGCAACCTGTGTGGTTTCCAGGTGATACTAACGTTATTTAAAGCCAGATGTCTAAAAGGTAATCGCTTAATTGCAGCTGGAAATTAGCTCCTGGCGTGATCAAAATGTCTTAACCAAGTGTGACATCATCCCCTTCCTTTATAAGCAATATGTGTGCTCTCGCGTTTCTTCATCCACTGAATTACTGTTAGAAACAAAGGCAAGAGTTGTGTCTCTTGTGTAGGCATTAGGAAGGCAGTTGCCAGCCTCTGGCATAATATGCCCATGTTCTTCCAATATTGGCTAGCTGTTGCCCTCTTATGGCCAGGTAGAACCATCATGGCAGTGACTGGCAAATGCCTTTCCCCTGCAGACAGAAAAGCGGAAATAAGAGGCCAATTCAATACACGGAACAAATAGAAGTTAAGACAGACTGCAGCTGCCTTTGCTGTGTTAGGGAGAATATGTTGAGTGTTCAAGCAAGGAGGTATGTATTAAGCAAGCAAGCAGTGAGACAAGGGAGAGGCAAAGAAAGGCCAGAGGGGCTATTTGAATAATGTAACAGGGCAGAGGACCCATGCTCTGCCGTCCTAGTAACATATGAGAGAATCAAATAGATCAGGCTTTGCAGCAAATGTTAAACGAGAAAGGAAGAGTGTCCAGCTCTGCATTCAGAATAACAAAGGCAAAGAAAGGCTAGGCTCTGAAGCCAGCATGAGATTGAATAAGAGGGACCAGACTCATCGTGAGAGGCTGGCCCAGCCCTCGCAGGGGCGCTAGAGGGGCAGCCCACATAGCGGGCCACCCCCTGGGTCCACATACACTCCACCTACTAGGCATCCCCCGGGTCCGACACATCAGGCCGCGGACCTGGGGAGTGCTTATAAGGGGGTGGGCTTGCGATCGCTCATCCTCCTTGTTTGCTGTACTCCTCCACCCCCCGGAGGACAAAGCAGCAACATCACACACTTGGTCCCACTACTCCCATAACAGGGCTTACTCAGAGGTACAAATAAGATTTCCTCTTTCTTTGAAACCCCCATCTTTCCATTCCAAGAGACACACACGTCTCATTGCCACACACAAAAAAAGTAGCAACTTTCAGTTGGTAGAAAAGACTTCAAGGAGTCCACTTACAGGTGATCTGCCTCTTAACGAGCTGGCGTTCTAGCTGTGGCCCACTGGAAGTAATTGTTATTTCCTCTCTCTTACCATGAGCTCATAGTCAGATGAAAAATCCAGAAATGCAACATACAAAGACATGTTCTTTGCTGCTGCATCCTTTAATTTTCTTCTGTTTACTTTTCTTCTTTTCTCTTGTTTTATACAGTGATATTTGCAATTTGATACGTATTGCTATTTTAATTTTAATTTTGTGAAAAGTCGAGTTCTTTGACTAAAATACAATAAATAAATAAATAAAGCAAAGTCCCCAAGATGTCCCCTGTCCCCCCCAGATTTTATGTGTCTCCTACGCCCCTGGCTCCCCGCCACCTGGTACATCTGTAACCCTCCTCTGTGGCCCTCTGAATCCCCTCACCCTCCACTGTATATCTGTTCTGTTGTTACCTTCTGTAAAGCGCTCTGTTGCTTCTCAAACCTAGGTCCGCTCTCAATAAATACATAATAATATTGACACTCGTTTTATTTACATTACTTGAGGCATCCTGGTGAGGTAAATACATACTACTGAAAGAAATCTGGTCCGGGAAGTCGGTTCGGAGAGCCCTGGCTTAGAGGTGATATTTGAAGACTGCCATGGCTGAGCCCTGGCCCACTTAAAGCCCTGTATGATGAGATGTCAATGTACGTACACAAGTTTAGGCTATCTGACCTTCACGTGTATTTGTGACCCATCAGTTTGAACGTTTATAAGCTGCCACAGAATTGGATGTTAAAAGTGCACACAGTGGCAAACATCACGAAGGATTAGTGAAAGAGGAGGCTTTCTTAAAGAGGTATATTGTTAGTTCGAGCACACTTCACTCGCCCACAAACTCAATGAATTATCATAACCAGAGTAAATTTGCATAAAACAGCTCAGGCCACCAAAAAGCAGAAGGCTACATTTACACGACGCTTCGTGCTTTATAATGACAAGATTAAAGCGGCTATCCATGAAAACAAAGGCAGCCAGCCAGGTGTGACTTAATTTTGGGGGCGGGAGAGAGGGGAGCGTCTGTATATTGGTGAGGAGGCGGGGAGGTTGGGAAGGTCGATGACAGGATAAAAAGCCACCCATCGCATTCATTTCTTTCTGCTTAAATCGCCCAGCCCCCTCTGTGAGAGGGGACACGTTAAGGCCTCGACACAGCTCTCTTCAGCGTGTGAAATTATCATCCATTAGGAATTCAGACCATCAGATTCAATTGAAAAAAGGCACAACCGAACAAAATCAATTTAACCAAAACTAGCGCTAAATTGTAATTGAAAAATGTTCTGTTTTATCTTTCGTTTACTCCAGTAAATAGAGGGCAGAGCACGGAGAGGTATGGCAGAGGACTGTAATGCGCCCTGGCGAGTTCTGTAATTGATTAGTTAGAGGACTACATAAATATTGCTGGAAGTGCTGTCTATTTTTGTTGCAAAAAGCCTTCGCCGTTCCGCAATTTCCACTGAACATTTGTCTTGGTTCAGAAAAGCTGAAGAGAGTCGGTTTTAACACGGCCTCTTAAAATCAAGCTCCTGGACCAGATGCTCTGAGCCTTGGTGAACGTGCACTAAGGACCGACTTTGACGTAGTTGCGAAACCAATTTGCAGTGTGTTAAAGGCCTCAAAGTAAAACAATATTGCGCTGCTGGTCAAAATAGACTTTGCACTGTGCCACCCGATTTGTCACTTTGCACTTTAAAAATACACTTTGCTCTGCCCCATGAATCAGGGTGTTTGTTGGCAGAGCAAAACCACTTTGCACCAGTGAAAAGTGGCAGATCACGTGACATTAGGGCAATTGCAGGTGCAATGTATGCAACAAAAATGAATTTGACGGAACACTGTGGAACAGAGGTGGATGCATGGGTGACAACATATGAACACACTCACCCAAACAAACCACCTTCCCTACTCTCTCTTTGCTGGAAAGAACACACAACTCCTTAACCCTTTATCCACTCTTATTCAACTCCGTACTTTAATTTAATTGTGGAACTGTGTGTTGAGGCCCCATGTCGAACCGGAGGAGCCAAGGGGACCTAGGGCCACCACTCACTTCATGAAGACGGACCTGCAGGTGATAAGTGGGCGATCCGCCATGTTTCCCAGTCAATCCTAGCCTATTGCGCTTACCACCTCTATAAGGTATAGGGAGTGGCCTGCTAGACACCTAATAGTAATAAGGAGATTCCTGTGGCACACGTGGAAGGAGATGGGGTTTTGTAAAGATAGCCCAGGCATAGCAAAGATTCCAAAGGAACCGGCCAGTTGTATATCGCAACCCAAATGGAAGGCCCTTAACCAGAGGTGGAAAGAATGGGGTACAAATCAATAGTTTGCCACCTGTATCCACCCGTGGGACCTCTCTGGCCAGTCCCCGTGATCAGTGTGCAGTCCCCGTGATCAGTGTGACACAAATGCTGAAGCTTGGTTCACTCAAAGACAATGCATGTTCCATTCCCCTCCTTGCACAGCTGCTCTGAAACTTACCTTGTATAGTCCTTTGGAGAGCGGCTTTGCTCGAGGAAGCAGGCATGTGACAGAGATTCAGATGGACTGCCAGCAGCGGCAGAGTGATGCAATCCATGGAACAAAATATTCCAAGATAGCTGATTCCCAGCTTAATACCTCAGGCTGCTGACCCACATTGCTGCAATGTGGGTCATCGAGTTTCTGGAAGAGTGTGGGAGTTAGGACTTCGATGTTTGGAGATGCAGGGAGTTGTGGCCATGTGGCAAGGAGGCTAGAGCAGGGGTCTCAGGCTTTCCAGATGTTTTGTACTATGACTTCTGTCATCCCTCTGCATTAACTATGCTGGATAAGGCTGATGAGAGTTGCAGTTCAAAATATATGGAGAACCAAAGGTTGCCAACCCCTGGAGTACAAGGAGACAGAAGGTGTGAAGTGGAGGGGTTGGGAAGTGTCGCGGTTCATTACATGGTCACACTCAACGCTGGGAGTCTTTTCCCCACAACATGTGGCGCACAATAAAGCACATTTGTTTTTTATTAGGTTCAATATGGTAAGGCCTCCAACCCGTCTCGCACTGGACTAGGAACCAGGCCATTATGTCTCAATATATATATATATTTATTAATTTAATGAAATCAAATTTCACAGATAGATTGACATCAGCCACCAATGCTGTGGTAACACAAGAACAAAATTACTTCCATAAAGCAGCAACACAGAGATATGCAGTCTCAATTGATTCCTTTTAAATCACCCACCAATACAGAAAAAGAACAATTCAACACACAAAATGATTGCAGATTTGGGACAAATTACTGTACTCTCAGGACCCCTCACCCTACAAACATCAATTAGACTTAATTCCTCTGAATGGAAGGCAGTGGCAGAGAGTGGGAACACAATGGGAAAATCGGATTTGGGGTTCGACTCACAGAGACAATATGAAAGAAAGAAAAGTAATGGCGATTCGTTTTGCTACACCTAACAAGAATAGGCAGGGCTTTGCGGTTTTGATCAGAGCACAATCGGAACATGGGTTTTGGCCTATTAGCTCAAATGCAGTCTGAATAGACAACATACAAAAGGTGAAATTCGTTTTGCCACACCCAAGGGGTCTCAGTCAGCTTCTATGTCTGCTGGCTTCTGTCTCCAATGTGAGATTTAGGCCTCTCTGCTGGGATGTTTCTCGCCAGATTTTGCCAGCAGGTTGGATCTCAAAATGAGTGGAAGATCTCTAGTTCTGATGCAAACTGGCTTATTTATAGGACAAATTACATCACTAACTTGTCATGATTCCCGCAAAAGGGATTGGCTCGCTCTCACTACACACCTCCCGCCTGTGTGCTGATAGGACAAGGGGATGGGGGAGTGATTTGGGATAGCTGTGGGAGGAGAGAACTTCATCATCCAACTTTGACAGATGGGCTCAGCCATGTTTTAAACTCCAAAATCTCTGCACATGGCAAGTACCCTTAATTTTCAAATCTTTACATGTATGCATATATTTTAGAAAACTACATTTTAAGGCGAATCAAATAAGGCTAGTCTGAAGTCAGCACACCCTTCCTATGCAGATATATATTTTTTCTTCATTTACTCAGGAGCCATATCAGTGAAAAATATGCCACTTTACAGTCCCCATGTTACTTATGACCTGCACGCTCATACCAACTTTCACATCTCTTGGAAGCACGGGAAGGCCCAAATCACAATTTCATTAATAACTTTAGTTATGTTTATCCCACCAAAACTATTTTAGAATCATTAGAAGGGGGCGACTGTCACCTTTAATAAACGCCTGGAATGACCATTGTGACATGTATATCAAGATGTGACTTTCTGCGTGGATTAAATACCTCTGTTCCCAAGCACCAGTCAGAGAAGTGATATCTCTCCCTGATCAGTTATTGGAGTCACAGGTGGACTGGAACCACAGCACCGGACCTCAGGCAGCTATAAAGAAAGGAGTGTTTGTAAATACAACCACAAGTACTACTGTGACAGATGGAAGTATAAATGCAATGAGACCTACCTAGCAGGGTGCCAGGGGAGGACAGCAAAGGGGAGATGGGATAACCCCAAAAACAGGGAAAACCTCCCCCTGGGAGATGAGGTGCAGCAGATGAGAATGTTCCAGTAGATGATTCTTCAGGAGTATTCTGGAGCAAATCCAAAAAGAAAACAAACCAAGTCCAACGTCCTTTAAAGTATGTGAAGAGTAACCAGTTCACCAAAGCAAAATGAGGATCCAGTAGCAGTCCAAAAAAGGGTAAGCCAAAAATGCAGGAAAAAACACCAGTTCAGCGAGTAATCCAAGGGGGCAAGCAGGTTCATTCAAAAAAACTGAGCCAAGGTCAGTTCAGCCAGTAATCCAAGGGGGTCAAGCAGTATCAATCCAAAAATCAGAGCCAAGGTCAGGGGAACCAGGTACAGGGGATCAGGAAACAGAATGTCTAAAAAACGCCACTCCAAGAACAGCTGAGAAGCCATGAGAGGTGAGAGAGCAAGGCTTTTATGGAGGACTTCCTGATTGTATGTGCTCACGTGACCGAGCATTGATCATGTGAGCAAGGAAAACCCTGATCCTGCCGTGTGTGCCTACAACGCCATGGCAACTGCCATCGGCGAAGCAACAGGAATAGAGGAGGCCGCGAGCAGGAACCACAGAGAACTGGAACCCCTCGCCAGAGTAGAGGAGAAGCAGGGCGGCCCCGGAGTCAGCTCAAGAGGGAGAGCCTGCGGAGCGCCTGACACCAGGACCGCATATTCAGTAAGATCAGAGCAATGTACGCTGCCCCTTTTATGTGATCAAATGCATTTCTCCCATTTAATCAAACTGCAGTCTCACATCCTCGGTCTCTCTGGCCCCCACCCTTGCTCTTCCAGCTTCATTTCTCCTTGGGCATGTGACTAAGCAGAGAGGTTTGATAGCCCCACTAACAGATATTTTATGGAACTTGTGACCTGGAGGTCACTCCTGCTGCCAGAGCAGAGAGGGGCTTATCTGGTCTTCACTGTGTTTCTGATCTGCAGCCGATTCCCCTAGAATCATGTTTGGTACCTTTTCAGCGAGCCTTGCGGGCAATGTTTGGTACCTTTTCAGCAAGCCTTGTGAGCAATGTGTTTTTTGTAACTTTTTTTATTAATTTCATTTTGCAGAAGGCAGCAATATTGATCAAACCATGCTCTAACCTAGTGGGTCTTAAAATGCAACACATGTCACCCACATCCAGCCAGCGTCACCCTTCCTAACTCCTTGAATCACCTAGTAGAGCTCTAATCCAAATGCTCAATCTATTTTCTATGGTTGAGCTATCCCCCTTCAGTATATGAACACTGTGACCATTATTGAGGTAAGTTAAAACATCTGATTGCGATATAATGCATTCATAACAGTTCCCTACAAAAGCACTTCATGGTGGTATCTGCATCGGTGGCAAAAGGCTACTTTGAAGGAATATGTCCCCTATCGTGTGGAAGGGCTTATCTGCTCTTGCTGATATTACTCCTCTCCTTACGGCATTTTCTGTTGAGGCCAATTTCTGCATGTCCCTGCACCATGCTTTGAATGCTTTTGCTGTTCCAGATTTCCACTTTGCTAAATTGAGCTCTTCTTCAGGAGAACCAGCCCTAAAGTTAAACATTTTGTACAAATTTTCCCCTTCGTTTTTTTGGGGACCTCCCCAAAATGCACATTGTAAACACTCATTCAGAAATGTTTGGTAGGTAATCCACTATCTGATTCGCTCCTCGGCATATAGCCAGAGCAATCAATCTCAAATATATGGTCTGTACCTAGGATGGCATCAATGGGTTAATGTTAAAGATAATTTATACTGTGCACTATCGCCACCTGAGTGGTCCCCTGGCGCTCTGGCAGATCTGAAAAGGATCGGGTGTGGGGGGTGGGTTTGTAGGGCATAGCGGGAAGAGGTACAGCGAGTTGTGATCTCCTGTTCACCGCTTCAGTTCGGTTTGCACAATTCGCTGAGCTTGGGTTGTTACTTATGGCTCAGTAGATTCCCATGTGCTGTTGTGCGGGACTGTGTGTGGTTTATGGAATGATATGATTTGTTTTTATAACATGCTTAATACCCAGAGGTTTCCAAGCGCGGACCCGGGGATCGAACCTGTGTTGCTCCATGTCGTCTTGCTTCCAAGGCGAGCATGTTGCCCCTGAGCTATCCTCCCGAGACAGGATAGGGAGCTATCCTCCCTGTTTTATTGCTACAGTGTAGAGAAGTGCTTGCAGATTGCTGTGCAGCTAAGAGGTTGTGTTTGTTCAGTGTTTAAGAGGTGTATGTGAAATTTCAGATTTTGGGGTTGGGTTAGTGGGGCTTTTCTTAACTCGTTGGTTCGGACTTCTGTGCTCAGAGTCTCTGCCTGTGCTGTGCGTTTGTAACGATTCATTAGCCGCATTCTGCGCATGGTTGTGGCTTTCCCCTCGAACTGTCTAGCGGTCTATGGTTATGAGGTGGTGAAGATCCCCCCCCCCGCATCCCTGGGTGGAGATGGGTATGGTTGAAGGGTTTGCTCTTAGTTTGCCAAGGTTGTGCCCACACTTGCCTCCCCCCAGCCCTTGGTGCGGGGTCCCCCCCCAGAGGAAGGTGCTTTAGTGCCTCCAGGGGTGCCAGATAATTGGGTAATGCTCCTACCTCTGCAGATATGGTGCCTGTCCCTGGGGTGATGTCTAGAGTGGGGTTGTTGTTTGGAGGTTGGTCCATCCTTGGCTTCTTCCTTCCATGTGTGCTTGCTGCAGTGTGTCCAGTTTCCAGTGGTGGCTTTGTCATTCCTAGTCGTTCCAGTCTGATTCTGTCATGATTCCTGCCCCTCATGTCCCCAGCCCTCCAAGATGTCAGACTGGAGCCAGGCCACGATCACATACATGGCCCTCAAGGGCCTCTCCATCCCTCCAAAGACCCACTTGGAGTTAGACTTGGCGCTTGTGGCACCAGACTCACTCACTCCCATAGGATAACAATGGGGATTAGACTTGTAGTGCATTGATGGGGACAAGATGGATGCCCTCACATATTTCGGTTCCCAGAACTGCATGTGCAGTCTAGTCTTTTGGGTGTGGTTCAGCCCAGAGACACCTGGGATACCCAGAGACTATTTAAGCCACGCCCAGGCTGAGAAACATGCTTTGTGTTTTCTGCACCTGCAGCGTGACACTCACTGTGTTCAGATCGGTCTCCAGTAGGCCTGCATCTTTATTCTGCGCTCGGCTCCTGCAAGAACCAGAACACTGTTAGGAACAGCCTTACCTTGTGGCGCTTCTGGGTGTCTGGTCAAAGGATCGAAAAAGGGGGGTCGAGTGGTCAAGGGATCGACTCCAAGGGACCGAGGACCGAGGGATCACATTTTTTTTGTAATTATATTTTGTTTTTTGGTTTTCGTATAGGTAAAAAAAATGGTTTTTAGCAAAAAAACAGGGGTTGGGTGGAACCCCCCCCCCAAAAAAGTAAAAAAAACAAAAAAAAATGTGATCCTTTGGTTTTCGCTCGTTTGGTGTCGACCCTTTGACCATTCGATCCTTTTACTGTCGATCCTTTGACCTGTAACCGTAGAAGCCCATCATTCATCGCTTCTTCTGTTCTGCGGGGATCTTCGGCGGTGTCATTCCCACTCCGGCACGCCGCTTCCTGAGGGAAAAGAACAGAAAAAAGGCATTACTAAGCATTCAGCAAATCTTCGCTTATTTTTAAAGACTGTACGAGTTTCAAACGCTTACCTGAATCCCAGCCGCTCTGGGGGAACTCTGTCTCCGGAACATCTCATCCATCTGCAAGAGGGAAAAGACACTCCAGGTTAGCGTGGAAACATCTAGAGGCGCCGCATACCGCGCTTACTCACCGCATTTCTTCTTCATAACCGGCATCCATGCTGAAAACGTTGCGGCACCTAAAAGACAAAGAAAAATAACTCAGTTCAATACAAATACGAAAGGGTCGCATCGCGCATCGCACTCTCACTCCCCTTCAGCGCTACTCATCTCAGCAGCACGTCGCCATCCCCAGACGCCGGCCATCATCTAAGGAAGGAAAGGAACAAAGTTGGAGAACTGTTCAAAAGACTCATTATACTTACCTGTCGGACTCTTGCCAGTGAAGTAACTAGGCAGCAACGAGCCTGCATCAATCAACGCGCCCCTGCGCTGAAAGCAGGACGGAGAGCACACTTTCCCAATTGCATTTAGGTGTTGCACCCAATTACCTCTCTGAGGAAAGTTGCATTTAGAAGTATTCCCAATTACATTTAGTAGTGCTCCCAATTGCACTTAGTAGTGTTACCAATCGCATTCTGAAGTTGCGCCCAATAGCCTCTCCGAGGAAAGTTGCATTTAGAAGTGTTCCCAATTGCATTCCGAAGTTGTGCCCAACAGCCTCCCTGAGGAAAGTTGCATTTAGAAGTGTTCCCAAATTGCATTAAGTAGTGTCCCCAATTACAGTTTAATAGCATTCCCAATTGCATTTAGGTGTTGCGCCCAATAGCCTCTCTGAGGAAAGTTACATTTAGAAGTGTTCCCAATTGCATTTAGAAGTGTTCCCAATTGCATTCTGAAGTTACGCCCAATAGCCTCTCTGAGGAAAGTTGCATTTAGTAGCGTCCCCAATTGCATTTAGAAGTGTTCCCAATTGCATTCTGAAGTTACGCCCAATAGCCCCTCACAAGAAAGTAGCTGTTAGAACTGCCTCCACTCGTATTCAGATGTCTAATGTCCCCAATTGCATTTAATAGTGTTCCCAATTGCATTTAGGTGTTGCGCCCAATAGCCTCTCTCAGGAAAGTTGCATTTGAAGTGCCCCCACTTGTATTCTGAAACTGCGCCAAATAGCCTCTCTAAGAAATTACATGTAGTAGTTTATTAATGTTCCCAACTGCACTTAGGAGTCGCGCCCAATAGCCCCTCAGACGAAAGTTGCATTTAGAAGTGTTCGCAGTTATACTCTGAAGTCGCGCCCAATAGCCTCTCTAAGAAAGTCGCATTTAGAAGTACTCCCAATTATATTCTGAAGTTGCGCCCAATAGCCTCTCTGAGGAAAGTTGCATTTAGAAGTGTTCCCAATTGTATTCTGAATTTGCGCCCAACAGCCTCTCTGAGAAAATTGCATTTCCTATGCGATCCTATACATGGGAAAGCTGAACTTAGAACTGCATTTAAAAGCTGCATTTAGAAAGTGTGTCCAACTGCCTCTCTGTGGAAAGTTGACCTTAAAAGTGCACTTAGAAGTGTGCCCAATAGCCCCTCAGAAAAGTTGAATCCAGAAGCGCATTTAGAAGCTGCTTCTAGAAGTGTACCCAACAGGCTAATTTGTGAATCTAGAAGTGCGCCCAACAACCTGTCTATACAACTCTAACTTAGAAATAACTAACAGTATAACTGCGCAATGTAGAATCTAAAATGGTGACTACAAAGTTGATTTAGATCCATGCAAAACACCGTCCCTGTATAAAGGTGAATTGAAGAAGTCCACCACTACCGTGCCCTACTCAATCCTATCAGTATAACCAACAGTACCACTGTATAATATAGAATCTAAAACTATGACTAATAATCTAACACCCCCTCTAAGCAAATAGAATCTAGAGGCTGACCGAATATCCTCCTTGGGGACAAACGAATTTAGAAGTGTACCCAATAAACTAAAATAATCTCGATCTACAACTCTATCTAGAAAAGCACCAAATAAACCTAATACCATCTTTGAGCAGTTGAACCTTGAAGTGTACCTAAAAGCGTGTCATCACCGATCTTAGAACTACAATCAGAAAGCCCTCCTAAACCAACCTTAAAGCTTACACCAATCATGAATGCACCGACTCCACCAGAATCAGTCAGAAACATCTCCCATGGACCACCCCCTTCCTCCGATCTGTCTTCCTTCCCATCCCGCCCCTCCCAAACCCCCCCACCCTCTCCCTCACTCCCTGCCTTTCCCCTCTCCAAACACCAAGCCAGGAGAGCACGATGGCGAACCACCCACCCTAAAACCACTCATCCCCTGAAACCCACCCCCGACCCACCAGCATTTCCCATACCCGCTCCCCTCTCTACCATAGCTAGCACACCCCACCCTGCAATCACCCACCTCCCGCCCTCCCCTCATACACCTGCCACCCTCCCCCCCCCGACCACACCCTTTCCCCTCCCTAAAAACTGCACGGCTAGCCCTAGCAAGAACCGAAGCTGCCTCCTGCTCACCCTCCGACCCCCCTACTCTCTCCCACACACCAGTCGCAGCAAAGAAACTAAAGAGGAAACGTTCTTGGTCCCCCTCAATCTCCCAGCACTCCTCGCCTCCCCTGTCTCGACCCATCACCTCTATCCCGCAATCCCCTCCTTCCCCCGTGGCTTCTCCCTGCCTGAAACCCCTCTCCCTCGATTTCTCATCAACTCCAACTGAAACTCCTAACCGCCAACATCCCTCTTTCAAACCCCCCAACCAAAACCCGACCATCCTATCACACGCAGCCTCCCAACCCCACCCGAACCCTGCCAATCTCACTGCTCGCCCACTATTCCCATCTATCATCACCCACCCTACCCCCTTCTGTCCACGCCCCCCGTCACCGCCCCGTCCCGCTCCAGCACCGAGACCATCCTTAGCTGCCGATGTGAACTGCATCCTATTTAACGCCCGATCAGTAGCAAAAAACAGACATTCCATCTTTGACCTCCTCACCTCTGCCACACCAGACATAGTTTTCATCACTGAAACCTGGTTCTCTGATGACTTCGGCCCAATCGCTAATGAAGCCTTTCCTCCGGACTACTCCCTCATCCCACTGAACCGCACGTCCAGGGGAGGAGGGGTAGCATTCGTCTTCAAATCCCTCTTCCGCGCCTCAATCATCGACAACCAACCCTCCATTCCATCCTGCGAATCTCTTCTTGTTAAACTATCCCTCTCCCCTTCACTCTCGTACAGCTTCCTAATAATCTACAGGCCCCCTGGCTACGATAGACACTTCGCAAACAACCTTTGCGATTCCATCTCCACCCTCCAACTAAACCATCCCAACCTCACCCTTCTTGGAGACTTCAACATATGGCTCGACATCCCCACCAACCCCATGACATACTCCCTGATTGACGGTTTAGATGCAATTAATCTCCAACCCCACATAAACGGCCCGACTCATTATAGAGGACACACTCTTGATGCCATCTTCGGCTCCAACACACTGATTCATCTAATGCCGCCCACACCTATCATCTGGTCCGACCACTTCATTCTCTCGTTCGCCATCCACTCACCTGAACCCCTTCCCATACTCGTATCTGAACCTCCGAACATACGCAAAAGCTGGAAGAAACTAATAATCACCCCGGACCTAGCCGAGGCACTCCTCCAGTCTCCACAACCTACCTGCCATCTCAACAACCAACTAACCCCTGAGGCCTTTGATTCATGGCTCAACTCATTCCTGATGCGCCTGACCCCCTCGTGCAAACCATCAACCCGACTTGGCCTTTTCCCCAGATGGTTCACTCCTGAGTTAAAGAACACTAAACGACAATACAAATACCTAGAACGCAAATGGCATAAAGAGAAAACCTATGACAACAGGACCACCTTGGCCCGACACCTGTATCGGTACAAAGCCGAAATCCGGAAAGCAAAAAAAGCCCACTACAACTCACGAATCCTAAACTGCAAAAACCCATGCAAAGAACTTCACAAAATTATCTCCGAATTCACCAAACCGGCATGTAACACAACCATCCCGACCGCGTCACAATCACTATGTAACTCACTTTCCCTCCACTTCTACTCCACAGCCATCGAAAGGACAAAAACTCTGACCACCAAACTGGCTCTCTTACAACCACCAGGCAATCCTCAGCCCGTACCGGCCAGCCCACCAACTGTGACCCCTACGCAACCAACGTTCGAATCCTTCAGTCCAATATCACCAGAACAATTTCTCAAACTCCTATCCGACCGCAAACCATCTGGATCACCACTGGACCTTTGCCCAGCCACAACCCTTAAAGAAATCTTTGCCTCCACCTGCGCAGGAGAACACGCAAGATCTATCATAAACGCCTCCCTTTCTTCCGGTATCTTTCCAGATGCATTCAAATTGGTGCACGTCAAACCTCTGATCAAAAAACCCTCACTCGACCCACTCGAGCCAAAAAACTACCGCCCCATCTCTAACACCAGGTTCCTTGCCAAACTCATTGACCGAACAGCCTACTCCCAACTAAATGCCTTTGTTGAAGCCAACAATCTCCTGGACCCCGCCCAATCAGGATTCAGATCTTGCCACAGAACTGAAACCACCCTAACCTCAATCTGGGATGACCTTAAAATGACTGCTGACTCTGCAGGATGCGCCGCACTAATCCTTCTCGACCTATCAGCCGCCTTTGACACGATCAATCACTCAATACTCCTCGACCGCCTCCACTCCCTAGGAATCCGTGGAACCGCCCTTAAATGGATAGCCTCATTCCTCAAAGACAGGCACCAAATAACGACACTCTCCAACTTTACATCACAAGCCCGACCAGTTGACACAGGAGTCCCACAAGGAGCATGTCTATCCGCCCTCCTGTTCAATCTCTACCTGATCACCCTCCCACCAATAATTCGTGCTCACAACATCCTGTGTTACAATTACGCAGATGACACTCAACTAATTCTAAAATTCCTGAACGCGAAACCCAACTCCCAACCTGACCTGACCTCCTGCCTCCTTAACATCGAACGCTGGATGACCCAAAGCCTCCTCCTGTTAAACCCCTCCAAAACAGAAATCATGGTCTGCGGCAACTCAGATTTTCTTCCGCACCCACTACCCTGGCCACCCACCATGGGCAACTCACCGACCCCCTCTAACACAGTAATAAATCTTGGGTGCACCCTAGACTCCGACCTAACACTCTCGCGCCAAGTCAACAATGTCTCAAAGTCCTGCCACTACCACCTCAAAAACCTTAGGCGCATCTTTCCATATCTCTCATTCCCCAACAGAGTCTCCGCGGTCCAATCAATCGTCATATCACGACTGGACTATGGTAACCCCCTTTACCTCGGAATTCATGCCTACCAACTGAATAAACTACAAAGAGCACAAAACGCAGCAGCCAAAGTGCTTCTTGCGCTCGGTCCAAGGGACCACGTATCCCCAGCCCTCAAGACACTGCACTGGCTTCCGGTAGCCCGTAGGGTGGCTTTCAAAACCCTATGCCTCACCCATCGAGCTCTACATAAAACTGGACCCCATTATCTTCAAAAAAAGCTAATACCTTATCACCCTACCCGCACCCTTAGATCAAGCTCAGCCGGCCTCCTAGTAATTCCTAAAACAAACTCAGTCAGGTTAGGCGGAGCATCATTCTCAGCCCTGGCCCCAACCCTGTGGAACTCGCTCCCACCCCACATCCGCCTAACTCAGGACTTAACGGCCTTCCGCAAACTACTGAAAACCTGGCTCTTTCCCTAAAACCAACTGCCCCCAAACCAGCATCATCACAATAACACCGACCTAACAAACCACCAAAAAAAAAAAATTAAAAAAAACGGCTATACTAACCAGATTGTAACCTACACTGACAAACAGAACTAAAACGAATAAGGTAGATCTAAACAGGGAAATGATTAATTAGAAAAAGAATCACCGAATAAAAGGAAAGTAGAGAGCGTGGAGAGCGGATGAACAAGGAGAGCGGATGAGCGTGGAGGGCACGAGTGGATGAGTGAAAAGAGCGAATGAGTATGGATGAGTATAGATGAGTGTGGAGGATAAATGCTGTTGGCAGATGAGCCTGGAGGATGGTTGAGTGTGGTGAGCGGATGAATAATAAGAGCAAATAGATGTGGAATCGAATGATTGTAGAGAGCAGCTGAGTGTAGAGAGCGGCTGAGTACGGAGAGCGGTTATGTGTAGAGAGCAGAAGGACGTGCAGAGCGCAAGATCGTGCAGAGCGGAAGAGCGCTGAGAACGGAGGCACATATAGAGCGGAGAAATGTGGGGAGCGACCGAGTGGGGGGAGCGTATGAGTGTAAGGAACATATGAGTGTAGGGAACATATGAGTGTGGGGAGCGTATGAGTGTGGGGTGCGGACGAGTGTGGGGTGCGGACGAGTGTGGGGTGCGGACGAGTGTGGGGTGCGGACGAGTGTGGGGTGCGGACGAGTCTGGAGAGCGGACGAGTCTGGAGAGCGGACGAGTCTGGAGAGCGGACGTGTCTGGAGAGCGGATGTGTCTGGAGAGCAAATGATTGTAGAGCGCATGAGCACGTGGATCAGATGAGTGTCGAGAGTGGATGAGTGTCGAGAGCTGATGAATGAAGAGGGCGGAAGTATGTGGAGGATGAGAGGGCGGTGGAGAGAATAGCTGAGTGTGGGGAATGGCTGAGTGTGGGGAATGGCTGAGTGTGGGGAATGGCTGAGTGTGGGGAATGGCCGAGTGTGGGGAGCAGAGCGTACGAGTACGCAGAGCAGAAAAGTGTGTGGAACAGATGAACACGTAGAACAGAGCCGACGAATACACAGAACGGATGAATGAATGGATCGGACGAGCACGATGAGGAGAGCGGTGTACATAGAACGGACGAGTATGTAGAGCGGACAAATGTGTGGAACAGATGAGAAGGTGGAGCAAATGAGTGTATGAATGGATGAGTCTGTGGTGTCGATAAATATCTGGAGTGAGTGAATATGGTGCAGACAAGTGTGTGGAGCGGGTCAATACGTAGAACGGATAAATTTGCAGAACAGATGTGTATGTGTCTGTGTGTGGAATGGACGAATGGGTAAAACGGACAAATGGGTGGAACGGACGAATGGGAGGAACGGACGAGTAAGTGGAGCGGACGAATACATGGAGCGGATCAGTACGTAGAGCGGATGAATTCATAGAACGGATGAATGAGGGGAGCGGACGAATGTAAGAAACCGACAAATACGTAGAGCGGTCGAGTAATATATCAAGCAGACGAGTAGTATGTTGTGCCGATAAGTGGATAGACCAGATGAGTGTGTGGATCCGATGAGCATGCGGACTGAACGAGGGTGTGGACGGGTGTGGATGCGAACGAATGTATGGAGCGGACGACTGTATGTAGCGGACGAATGTATGTAGAGCGGACGAGAACATGTGGTGCGGATGCCGGTGTGGAGCGGATGCCTGTGTGGTGCGGATGCCTGTGTAGAGCGGATGCCTGTTTAGAGCGGATGCCTGCGTGGAGCCGATGCCTGTGTAGAGCAGACCGGATGCGCGTGCAGACCGGATGAGCGCATAGGCAGACTGGAGTGCATGCGCGGGGAGGACGGGAGTGCATGCATATGGAACATATGAGAGCATGCATGAAGCACACTGAAAATGAGGGATAGACTAGAGCACGCAAGACGAACTATGAATGCGCGAGTGTGTACCTGATCGCATAAATTGCGTGACGTACATAATATGCATTGGTATGCGGGAACATTTGAAAGAACATATATCATACCACACCCCACGCCTACTCTCCTCTTTACACCATCACTCAAATAGAACACAGGGATACTATGACACCATTCGGTATAACTGTTCTCATATCAACATCTCCCGCTCACTCCCCATCACTCTAAGTAACCACTGCTGGTTTTACACCCCCAGCCAGGCGTTTCTCCTCAGGCCTAACGCAGCCACACTCGAGCTGGATAAATTCTGCCAGAGCGAACACATTCTCCTGACCTCTCAACCACCACACCTACCGCTAAGAAGCAGCTACCACATTAACTCCGCACCAGCTGCACACATACCTTGTGCGCACACGCACCTTTTGACTCTCTTCACCCTCTCTACTGACCCGAACTTCGGTTCCCAAGGGCGTTCAACCTACCAGCGCCTTCAGACCATACCAATGGTATATAAGGCGCTATATAAATGCAAAATAACAATAACAATAACAATAACAATCTAAGAAGCACTTCTTTCTTGTATTTTTAAGGAAGGGCAAAGATGGATGATGATAACCAGGTCTGTCTTCAGGACAGCATGGGGGAGGTCCTGGAGCTTAGTTTCACATTGGGAGAAATTACTATCCATGTACCCTGCCGCAAAAAGCCTTTAAACTTGCACATAATTGTAACTTTGTACAGCATCTTATAAGGCCTTCACAGTTTCAACATACATGAGGGCCACTTTTAAATTGTCCATATGTATAAGACTGTTACATGAGAACATCACATTTGCCCTTTCAAAGTCTAGTGAGCATTTCTCTTAGCATACTGTCACTCAGGATGAGGAAAAAACGAAAATTACATTCTTTTATTTATTACACATGAAATGCTCCGTTTCACTTTTAGATGCTTGGAGCACAATTATGGTATCCCATTGAAGATACTGTGCACTGCAGTTTCTTAATAGGTGATTTCAGCTCTCCATAGATTTGCTAGTCACATGTCTTCCGTTTCCTTCCTGAAATGTATTGCGCACATCTTTGCACTTTCGGATTTTAAAGCACACTTTCTTTCCTTGATGATTTAGGTTCAATAGGCCTTATGTCTGACATTATTTCTGTGCTGGCCTTATATTTCAGTGAGCACTCATACATGACTCTGGTCTCTGTATTTCTGGCATACAGGGGCTATATTTCACCCTACAGGAGCAAGTGAGGCAGAGAGGAGGTGGAAGAAGTAAGAGGACTGCAGAGGAGGTTGGGTGGTGGAGAGCAAGAGAGGCAACAAGGAAGTGGAGGAGATAAAGAGCAGAGGAGGAGAAGAGTTATCGGGGGTAGGGGAATATAACTAAGGATGTAATGGAGACTCAGAGGGGAGAAGAGGAGGGTTAGAGGATCTATCAAAGAGAGGAAGAGACAACAACTAAAAAGTTGGTGAAGGATAAGAAAAGAGGAAAGGAGTAGGATGTGAAGAGCAACAGAAGGAGTGGGTGGTAACAGGAAATCAGAAAAGAAGAATATCTGGTAGTGGTTGAGTAGAAAATTGAAGACAAGGGAAGAGACAGGCAGGGGGAGGAAGAAAGGGGCAGAGCATGGCAGCACACCAAGGAGGAAATGGGAGAAATATATAAGGAATGAAAGAAGACCAGGCCCAAGGAGGGTAAGCAAGCGGAGGAGGAGGAGGAGGTGACCGAGCCCAGGGGAAACCCACTGACAAGGTGGTTGAGACCTATGTGCTGGGAGAGATTGTAGCCGGGTTTGTGACAAGAAACATTAGGTCGACCCATATACCCCCCAAGCCATTCTCACCATTGGCAAGATCTGAAGGAGACTAACGCATGGCCTGTGTGCAGACCACTGTGACAGAATGCCATCTGATGAGGGTGGAATAATCCAAGCTTTTTTGATTTTTATTAACAAAATCATGCACGTAATTCTGTTTCTGAAAGGAAGGTCTGCTAATCGGACCCATCCTTTTCATAAATGCTCCATTCCAAAATGATTGTGCTTCTTTGTGCCTATGCTGTAGCAGACCTCCTGACATCTACAGCCCCATCTCTGCAGTGGCAGAAAGCAGGTTCAAAGGTCACATGTGTAACCCTGACAGAGGCTGGAACACATAGTCCCTGCATGCAGAAGTGGCTTTTTAATGTTTTGCACCTCTGATCTAAATTATAATAATTGTATGCCATTGTCATGAGCAGCCGACCCTGGCAGGTATGGAGAAGGTGGAAATGGTAGACGGACACCGCCTTTGTAAACATCAGGCACATTCTAGTCTTCCAGCCTATAATTACCCGGAAGAAGCTAACGTGCATGCGTTGCAACTTTCCAGTGCTACAGGAAAGTTTTTCCTAAACGCTCCGGTGCGTTTGTTTTTCTTCCTTCCCGTTTTCAGATGGGATCCCTTCCTTCTCCTTTCCCGGCTTTCCTGCCCTTCCCTCCTTCTGACTTCTTTCCAGTACGTTGTTCCCTGTGTCTCGTACTTTCTACCCTTTCCGTGCTTCCCTGTTTACTTAGCCTTGTGTTATGCTTACCTTCGCCTGACCACTCCCTCTGTTGGATTCTCCGCCTGGCAATCTTTGCTGTACTGTTGCTGTTCCATTTCACCAATCTCCTGCGCAGCACTCTTCCCGGAATCCTTCTCCGAATACAGGCTTCCGCATCACAGTGCATCCTGGGAATTGAAGTCTTCAGCTGGTATACGCGTCACAACTTGCCAGGGTTTTTTCGACAAGCTTTTTCCCTGGTCTGGGGTGGGCTCCCTGGGGTCCCCGCTGCCAGATTTACCTGCATTTCTGGCAAAGTGGCTTCCGGTGGAGCCCATACCTGCAACTACAAGCAGAAGGGAAGGATTTACCAGAAGGAGACCAGCGAAACTTGGCGACAAAGAAGGAAAGGACTCTCCTCAGGCAAATCGGAAGAATCCTCTACAGCTCATACCAGTTCAGGTGAGGAGGGGGTCGGGGAACCTGGTGTTACCACACAGTCCATACCTGAGAGATTGCAACGCCCAAAAATGGCCTCCCTTGAACAGTTTCAGGAAATGGTAAATGCCATTCAGGCTCTGACCACAGAAGTACAGTCCCTGAGAGCGGATAATTCCGCACTCAGACAAAAAGTCCAACAAATCCAACAAGCAGGGCACATGTCCCACAACAAGATAACAATCGTGGAGAATTGCCTCCCATTCCATTACCTTGTGGGAAATATGACGGAAATCCCAAAAAGATTAAAGAATTCTTGGACGCTTGTACTATCCAGTTTACCTTTCGGCCTAGAACCTATGACTTAGATAAAACAAGGGTGGGATTCCTGGTTTCCAATTTGACAGGAAATGCCCTTGCATGGGCCACTCCTCTGGTGACAAGTGCAGATCCGATTCTCACTGATTATTCCGGTTTTGTCCAAAGATTTCGGGACAGATTTGAAAGACCCGAAGTAGGGTATTCGGCATATGAAAACCTGTTGGACATCCGCCAAGGTTCTTTTGATGTCCAGACATACGTCACGGGTTTTCAAAGGATAGCTGCCGAAGCTGGATGGCCAGAGACGGCCCAACAAACTATCTTCAGAAGAGGACTCCGTGAGGATATCAAGGATGAACTGGCGAGAGTAGCCAGACCGAATACCTTTCAAGAGTTGATTTCACTAGCTCTACAAATAGAGTTTCGCATGGCCGAAAGGAAATCAGAAAGAAGAAGACCAAGAACCTTCGTTCCAGGCCCAAACCCCTCCTCAATACCTGAAAGAGGATCCATGGAAGAGCCGATGCAAATTGGATCCACCACAAGAGGACCGCTTTCCACCAGTGAACGCAAGAGACGGAAGGACCTTGGGTTATGCATGTATTGTGGTTCAAATGGCCATCTGCTACGGGACTGTACGGAAATCCCTCTCAGAAGACAGGGAAACGAAAGACCCCAACCTTAAACAGGGAAAGGGAAGGGGTGAATAACGTAAATCCCTGTCGCCCAGCACAGCCTCTGGTTTTGAACAATAACTGTTTACTGGTTATCAAGGTCCAGATCGAGTGGGTCGAACATGAGCCGGTGACATGTCTAGCCATGGTTGATTGCGGAGCTGCCGGCAACTTCGTGGACGATAAATGGGCTCTGGACCAACAGATTCCTAGACGCCCCAAGATACGACCTATAACCGTAGAAGGGGTAGATGGTAGCCCGTTAACCTCCGGTCCCATCAGTCATGAAACTCAGGATCTTAAGATCACAATGGCTTCCCATCAAGAATATCTAACTTTCGATTTGATCAGGGCGGCACATTTTCCATTGATACTAGGCATACCCTGGTTGAGGAAACACAACCCGTATATCGATTGGAGTCTTAACACAGTGGACTTCAGATCCCAGTATTGTGAACAACATTGTCTTACTGCAGAAAGTTCAAGGTGCGTACAAGCAGCACTACATCCTTCTAATAGTATCCACATGATCCCAGCACCCTACCAAGAGTTTGTAGATGTGTTCACTGACACACAACCCCGCCTACTACCTCCTCATCGCAAGGAAGATTGCAAGATCGACCTGATTCCAGACGCAGTCGTTCCCTTCGGAAGAATGTTTCCTTTGTCCTTACCCGAGAAAGAAGCCCTAAAGGAGTATCTTGCAACCAATCTAAAGAATGGTCTCATCAGGGAGTCGTCGTCATCAGCTGGAGCTTCACTTTTTTTTGTGTCCAAAAAAGGGACGACTGAGTTAAGACCCTGTATAGACTACAGAGGCCTGAACAGTCTTACGGTGCGGGACAGATACCCTATGCCCCTAATAAAGGACATCTTAGAAGCGGTTCAGGGAGCTCGAGTATTCACGAAACTAGACCTGAGAGGGGCTTACCACCTCTTACGTCTCCGTGAAGGGGACGAGTGGAAGACTGCTTTCCGGACACCACTCGGTCATTATGAATATAGGGTTATGCCATTTGGCTTAGTCAATGCACCTGCTCAATTCCAGCGTTTTATGGACAATGTTTTTGCAGATATGCTATTCTCTTCAGTAGTAGTCTACCTAGACGATATTTTAGTGTATTCTACAAACCTGGACGAACATCGCACGTTGGTTACAGAGGTTCTACACAGATTAAGAAGACACAGTCTATTAGCTAAGCCCGAAAAGTGCGTCTTTGAAGCAACCACGGTACCTTATTTGGGTTTTGTTTTATCCGCTGACAATGTACAGATGGACCCAGCTAAGACTAAAGCAATCACCCAGTGGTCTGTACCCTCCAACGTGAAGGAAGTTCAAAGATTCCTAGGACTTGCGAACTTCTATAGAAAATTCATACCAAACTTCTCAATGATTATTCTACCCATAACGAATTTGCTAAAGAAAGGAGTCAAATTTATTTGGGACACAAGCACCGAACAAGCCTTCCAAGTATTGAAAGAGGCATTTGTAAGTGCTCCTATTTTGAGACAACCGGACCAGACTAGACCGTTTATCGTGGAGACCGATGCCTCCCAAGGTGCGATTGGGGCTGCTCTTCTACAGAAGGAAGAAGATGATTTGGAACACCCTGTCTCCTATTACTCACGAACGTTAAGTCCAAGTGAAAGGAACTATTCAGTCCTAGAAAAGGAGCTTCTAGCTATTCGCCAGGCCTGCAAAGAATGGAGACATCTTCTCCAAGGTTCCGTGGTTCCCTTCCTAGTTCGCACCGATCATCGAAACCTTAAGGTCTTACAACAGATGGAGTGTCGTAATTCAAGACATGCCAGATGGGCCTACTACTTTTCACAGTTTGATTTTTCTATCACCTATCTCCCAGGAAAAGAGAATACTCTAGCAGATGCCCTTTCACGCAGCTTTTGCGAAGAAGCAGAAGAGCCACACGAACAGGAACTCATACTAGCAGGAAAGACATTCATCAACACAATCAACTCTTTTCTACAGAAGGTGCTGGCAGGACAACAAAGAAACCCCAGCACGGAAACATGTCTCAACGAGAAAGGTGGTTTTCTTTTCAAAAACGATGCCCTGTTTTTACCTACCCGAGACCTACAAACACAGGCGGTTTCTTGGTGCCATGATATTCCGTCAGCAGGACATAAGCGTCAGAGAGCCACGATAGAACTTACATCCCGACATTTTTGGTGGCCTTCTCTGATCAAAGATGTAAAAGAATATGTAGCGACTTGTCCAGTGTGCGCTCAGAGTAAATACTCCTGCCATAAACCTTTGGGTCTTCTTCAACAAGAAGCACCTCCAGGTGGTCCATGGCAACACATTTCTACGGATTTCATTGTGGATTTACCAGACTCATGTGGATACACCGCCATAATGGTCACAGTGGACTCCTTTAGTAAACTGGCTCACTTTTCTCCACTTAAAGGACTCCCTACTGCCAGTGTTACCGCAGAAGTTTTCTTGAAGGACATAGTGAGGCTGCATGGGCTCCCCAACATTATTGTCTCCGACAGAGGGACACAATTTACATCCAAGTTCTGGACCGTTCTGTGCAACATGTTAGGAATAACGAGAGCACTTTCTTCAGGATTCCATCCAGAAAGCAACGGACAAACAGAACGTCTAAACGCCACCTTAGAACAGTATGTTAGGTGTTTTTGTAACCAGGAACAAGATAACTGGCTCCATCTTTTGCCGCTGGCTGAATTCTCATATAACAATGCCATCCATACATCCATTGGAATGAGTCCCTTTAAGTGCACCTACGGATACGAACCCAAGCATATACCACTGTCTGGTTTGCCTCCTACCAATACACCTTCAGTGGATCAATTACTGGACACGATACAAAGATTGCATCGGGATACATTCACTAATCTCAAGAAGGCCCAACAAGACTGCAAGAGATGGGCGGATCCCAAAAGGAGCCCGAACCCTCAGTGGGAAATAGGAGACTGCGTATGGTTGTCTACTAAATACTTACCCAGATGGGTTCGTCCAGGAAAGTTTGCACCCAGATATCTAGGTCCCTTCCGGATAACAGCTAAGATCAATCCAGTAGCATTCAAGCTGGATCTCCCATCAAGTCTCAAGAGGGTTCATCCAGTCTTCCATACGTCGCTTCTTAAAGCCTACCGTGAAGATCCCCATTCTAGAAAGATACAAAGACCACCGCAGAAGACTCCGGATTCTACAAAGGAATATGAAGTATCCGGCATTCTCGATTCCAGATACAAGAAGGGAGTTCTGCAGTACCTGGTCTTTTGGAAAGGGTATCCAAAGACCGAATGCACATGGGAACCACTTAGGAACATTTCTGCTCCTAAATTGCTTCGGAAGTTTCATTATCTCCATCCCGGAAAACCGGGAGGGAGAGCACTGAAGAGGGGTCATACTGTCATGAGCAGCCGACCCTGGCAGGTATGGAGAAGGTGGAAATGGTAGACGGACACCGCCTTTGTAAACATCAGGCGCATTCTAGTCTTCCAGCCTATAATTACCCGGAAGAAGCTAACGCGCATGCGTTGCAACTTTCCAGTGCTACAGGAAAGTTTTTCCTAAACGCTCCGGTGCGTTTGTTTTTCTTCCTTCCCGTTTTCAGACGGGATCCCTTCCTTCTCCTTTCCCGGCTTTCCTGCCCTTCCCTCCTTCTGACTTCTTTCCAGTACGTTGTTCCCTGTGTCTCGTACTTTCTACCCTTTCCGTGCTTCCCTGTTTACTTAGCCTTGTGTTATGCTTACCTTCGCCTGACCACTCCCTCTGTTGGATTCTCCACCTGGCAATCTTTGCTGTACTGTTGCTGTTCCATTTCGCCGATCTCCTGCGCAGCACTCTTCCCGGAATCCTTCTCCGAAAACACGCTTCCGCATCACAGTGCATCCTGGGAATTGAAGTCTTCAGCTGGTATACGCCGTCACAACTTGCCAGGGTTTTTTCGACAAGCTTTTTCCCTGGTCTGGGGTGGGCTCCCTGGGGTCCCCGCTGCCAGATTAACCCGCATTTCTGGCAAAGTGGCTTCCGGTGGAGCCCATACCTGCAACTACAAGCAGAAGGGAAGGATTTACCAGAAGGAGACCAGCGAAACTTGGCGACAAAGAAGGAAAGGACTCTCCTCAGGCAAATCGGAAGAATCCTCTACAGCTCATACCAGTTCAGGTGAGGAGGGGGTCGGGGAACCTGGTGTTACCACACAGTCCATACCTGAGAGCCACAGTCAGTGCGGTGGTACATAAATCTACATATATAAGCCATACCTGGTTGTGGCATTGTGATTGCTACGAGGACATAATTATACAGCCACAGCAATTAGAGGTCACACCAGTGTGAGCTCTGTGAGCAGGACCCAGCTACGACAGGAATGATGTATATTGGTGACTGGGTCAACTGTTCACACAGCTGTCATTTGGAACAATAGCTAGGATGCTGCCTCTTTGATTAACCTGCAGGAAGGGTGATATCTTCCCCCAGGGAATCAGTCTTACCCCAGGAGGTCTCCTGGTGATAGGTTATTCAAGGGCATCACTGACATAAAAAGGCCAGCCTCAAACCTGGGCTGAGTGCTAACTACTGGCGTTCCATTGAGGTCAGTAGGAATGGGAAGTGGAGTTAGATTAGCGAGAGAGAAGTTAGATCTGAAAAATGCTCTCACCATCTTGGATTTTGTTAGGGCTCGCTTCCTTTTTCCTTTCCTTTTTCCTGCAGGCAAGGTACTTTGAGGTGATGTCATAAGGTAAAGGCCACGTGCTACAACAACATGAATTGGACCTCCTGCAGCAGGCTTGCTTTGGAGCCATCGCCTGGAGAACGTTGCCTTTAAAAGGGAAGGGTTAACACATCATTCTTCAGTTTATTTTTTGACCATTGAGAGAAGATGGATACACATTTGGAAATCTTTTTGGAGTGCAGTACATTCTAAAGTCCTCTGCTGCAGAGGTGAAGACAGAAGGCATCCAAGGCAGATTTAGGTTCTGTCCCCTAACCATCCCCTGTGTACAGTGGGGGGCAACTGCTGTTGGACTAAGGCCTCTCTCTTCTAGTTGCACTGGAAGAAGACTCCTGTTCACTACAGGTGAAGGATCCCCTGTAGGTGCCTGTGCAGCTCCCTGGAGTGGGAGTGCAGGACAGAAGCACTTACCTTGTCATGGGGCCTCTGGATTGGGACTCCCAGCAATTCAGACGGCCAAAGGCAGCCGAAATCTTGTTTCAACACCTCGAGATGCCATGGCGTTGGATCAACCACGCTTAATGCCTTCGGGCTACCCACTGGTCTGGTGGCTTGCTGCATTTCGAGCCATCAAGATGCCAGCTCGACCTATTGCCGTAAACCATCTCAAGGAAACCCGACCACCAAATGCTCAACCTTAGTGGAAGCAACCGATTCGGCTGCTGACTCGAGTTCGAAGCCATCAAACTCATTGTTGCAAATGCTGACTTGACCCAGCAGAAGCCATCATCATCTTGTTGCTGATTGGACTGCTGTTTGAACTGTTGGTTGAAATCATCTCACTGTCTTCGGGAGCTGCACCAGCAAACTGTCTTGACGCCGGCCGCTTTTGGGACTGCATGAACTCTAAAGGTCTTGAGCACAGCTAAAGCGTCAAGAAGCCTGGCTTGATGCTGTTGAGGCCCCAAAGAAAAGAATAAGGGTCTGTGAAGAGGCCTAGTCGCCCTGGTCCACTATTGGAACCATGGTGACTTCAAAGTCTCCCCTCCCCACCTTTTTCTTCCAAAGGCATTCAACATTGACATTGCTGCCCAATCTAACCTTCTGCACACCCCTGATCATCTACCACGTGTGTCCTTTCTAAAACGTCTGCATACTCTGTGTTTTCTTTTACAGGGTTGGATTTGTCCAGTGTTTTCCACATAACTGGTTGTATTTGATTGTGTATTTAAAAGTTTCTCTAATTTTATAGATCCTTGATAGAACATTCTTGTATTCTGGAGTCTTTGGGCCCCTATTCATGGAATTTTTTGCACGGTACAAAGTGACTTTGCACTGCTGAATAGTGACTTTGGACAGCCGACACTAACCCTGATTCATGGAACTGTGCAAAGTGTATTTTTGCAGTGCAAAGTCAGTACAAAGGCATTTTGCAGTATAAAATGACTTTTCACCGAGTTTGCACAGCAGAAATACACTTTGCACAGTTCCATGAATCAGGATTTGTGTCAGCAGTGCAAAGTCATTTTTCAAGCGTGTAATGTCACTTTGAACCGTGCAAAAAATTCCATGAATCGGGCGCTTTGTAATTAAGTTGTTTAGGTTGCTCCTATTATCAGCTCAGACCCCTACTGAAGAGGTGGCCTGTTTTCAGCCTATGCTACCACATACAGCAAAGGAGGTACGCCATTCAGGTTGTGCCTGTTGTTTCACTTTTATGATTGGAATCACTGCTAGGTTGGTATTAGTCTGAGGCTGAGTAAGCATTTTAGGCACTACGCATCCCTGTACTCTTGCAGCAATGTATTTTCCTCACAATGACCCAAAGCATCAAGGCTGGTCGTGCCAGATACAGCTAAAGAGGAGAATGACAGCCCAACAACGTCAATGCAAACCAAGCACCTACTACAAGAGCAAAGAAAGAAGGGCTGTGGCACTGAAACTCCAAAAGTCTGTAAGCGACTTGTTGACTGCCAGCGGGGGGAGACTAATTGAGAGAGGCAAGCACTGACGGACTACGGCCCGTTTCTGGTACTGCGCCATTTTGTTGCCCCACCAAGTTACTTGAGTTCTGACTAATCCGTTTGCCTTTCTGTTGTAAACCTCGGTTTTGAATCTTCTGTTGACATCTTGACTGTGACCACTGCGAGGGGGAGGAATACGGTTACGGGTAAATAATGACAATTACCATACAATAAGAAATCAAAACATTCCAACTTCGGGTAAATTCAATGACAAGAAGCTATTCCATTTTCCTGCCATCCCTGTGGAATCACTTGTGTATCCCCTGGACGTTCTCCCTCAGGTGCTGTTTTGCAAAAGCTCAGCTAACATCATGCGCTAAGTGCCCTGACATCAAGATCCAATAAAAAGGATCCATACAGTAAAACAAAACTCTGCTTTTACACCTCGTCAGTTAGAAATACAAGGCGGGTTATTTTATGATGCTTTTATAATTAGCTGCACTCTGTACTTCATCCGTTTTTACTTGCACTATTGCCCATGAAAAACATCATTTGCGATTTCAGCCTAATTGTCCAATTGTTTCCCATGAGCTCTGCATGGCTGACTCCTCTTTTGCCATTTTATTGTATGCGATATATCCATATCCGATTGCCAAAGGAGAGCCCGTCAAGCAATAGCGAACAAGACTCAGTAAACTGTTCTATGCAATGGTGCCTTGAAACACCATTTTCTGTATAGGCGCATTGTAAATACCCAGTAAATAAATACTGGTAGGGTTACAATCAAGTTTCATCTCAAGGGGCTGAACCACAATAGAACTAATCATTTGCATAGCCGTCTGGTTCCACCCTCTTCTGATCAAGATTAACAACGGCAACCCCATATCTGTGTTTATACCTCATATGGTCTTTCCCCCTTTTTTTATATTGGCTTGGCAGGCGAAGAACGATGGTCTGGAAGGCTGCCCACAGCGATGCTAGAGGTTAAGATTCATTCTAAACCTTCCAGTCATCATCTCTTTTGTTTTGCTATTGTCACCCCGAATGGGACGGTATGCCCAGATGTGGGTCCCGTGCTTGCTGGGCCCAGAGACCCAAGCTACACCTCACCGAGGACGCCCAATGAGGCCGAAACATGTCTGGGGACACTTGTGGTCTCATGCAGAAGGATTGTGACCAAGCAGTTCGGGGCTAGACGGCCTTTCTTGGGGTGGGACCAACCCTGTTTTGGATATGGTCTTCCCCCTTTCTGAAATGGCTTGGCAGGTGAAGAACAATGATCTGTAGTGTTGCCCAGAGCGATGCCACCGGTTAAGATCAATTCTAAACCTTCCAGCCATCACCTCTTTTGTTTTGCTATGCCTCCTTGCGTGACATCAGTGGGGTGTGGCTGAGGTGCAGTTTCCCTCTAGTCACAGAGAGTAAGGAGTCCATGCCTGGCTATGCTTACTTAGTTATGGTGAAACTCCACGTTTTTGAAATGTGTGCGAAGTGTGAAAGGCCTTCAACATTTGAACAAACATGGCCAATAACCTGTTCCACCGGATGGTGCCCACGCAGGCGAGTTTGCATTCACCTATGAACTCTCTGTGACACACCAGAAGAAAGCGAATCATGGCCATATCAGTCTGGTCTCTCTTACAAGAACAGTTCCAGACAATCTAGCAAAATGCCTGACAATTATCCTCCTAACAGGAGGACCAATAAGCTGTGATTGCAGTGCGAACTATTGTTCAGAGGAGAATGTGTCGCATGTCAGTGCTGCCCCAAGGAAAAGGTCCCTTTGCCGCAGGCAAAAAGTGGCTGTATGGTGTTCAATGGGCGTGTCGCAGCACTGTGTTGCTTGTGGAAGATGGGAGTGTGGAGGGCAGAGAAAAAGGCAGGAGAGTGCAGTTACCCCATAACTGAGAAAACTGTGGAAGAAAAACGGAGGTCGAGGTGTGTCTTCTGTTCAAAGGAAAGAAGTGTAAACAAGCCACTCAAACCCCTGCACCACAACGCGAATGGCCCAGGCTGGGAAGCAGCCCCGGCTCAAGTAGAAGGGCACTAGGGCCAGACCCCCTCAAGGCCAGGGTTGGACTGGAGCATACAATTGTCTCGGGCACCAATGAAAAAGTGGCCCACCATTGCAAACGGCATTCATTCCTTTTGTGACAGGCTGTTTGAATAGTACCCAAAGGGTAGTTTTCTGACAAACTGTGATGCAACTTGTGCCATTTAAAGGATATTTATTCAGCATATATGTTCCAAACTACTAGGGGCATAATGGAGTAACTCATCAAACTGACCCACATTAGCCAACAAAGTGGCCCACTTTGACCCAAAAAAGAGGCCCGCGCTAGCATTTTGAGTTTTTGGTTCGTGCACTGCCCTATTGCCATATAGGCCAGTCCGAGCCTGCTCAAGACCATCCCCTGGCCCCCATAGAAAGGAGGCCTTGCCAGTGATGTTAACCACCACTGGGACCGAAGGCTGAGGGGGGCAGGGGAGGCTGTAGGCACGGGAGATTTGACTCTAAATGTGCAGCAGCAACTTCAGAGCGATTAGCATTCTGAGGGTCTGCAGTGCAGGAGCCCGGCAAGCATTTGTTTGCTTGCCTTGTACAATTTCTTATGCCCCACAGCCCCGAAAACACAAATGACCAGAAAGATGGAGGGCCATTCACACCTTTAAGTGAGGTAGCGCACTTGATCAAGCAGGCTGCCTGTAAATATCTAGCAAGATCATGCAAAGCTTTCTTTAACTGCTCTGTTTATCTTGCATTTCCAAACTCTCAGTTATAAGGTAGCCATTTCTCCAAACCTATCACACTGATTTCTGTAATTTTAATTATTTTATTTTGTGTGGAAATATAATGGTTGTTCCCAGCATCATCAATAAGATGGTTTCCTGTATCAAAGAATAAATGACAGCTGATGATGCTTGGACACAGATGTCTGCAGCAAGTGCATAAACAGCTGAGGGGTATTACCCAAAAATACGGGGAAAAACCCCTGAATGCACAAAGATGGCAAATACGGCTGTTAAAAAATATATGAATTCTGAAAATGTCAAATAAGGGGAGCAGGGGTTGCGGGGGTGTCCCCCACACACCTTGTTTGACATTAATGGAATTTGGGGTTGCAGGGGTATCCCCCGCTTCCATAAAAAGGAAAGCGGGGACAAATAACATTTTTTTAAAACACTAAAAAACGCACCCTGTGTCAGAAGTTCCACCCCTCAAAGAGCCGCAGAGAGGGACAGCAGGTAAGTGTGCAGCCACAGGGAAGATTAAGGGGTAGGTGGTGGAGGCTGGAGGGATGAGGGACCGGGGTGATCTATGTGATTATTCTGAGCCATACATTTCAAATTCATATTTTTAGAATTCAACATTTTCTGCTACGAAATAATCATGTAGATCCCAGCGGAGGACCCTGACATATTACATTCAAAGCATATTCTGCTGCATTAACTACTTGTGCAGAAGTGAAAAATAAGGTTGGTGGTAAGAAAAATGCAATTATAAAGGGCAGTGTAGTAAAATGAAAAGTTGTCTGATGCAAGTCTTTGGATTAAACATTACCACTCTCATTTGCGGGCAGTCTTCCATTCCATAAGTCTAAAGTATGTTTGCGCAATTGCAAAAGGGGACAATCCAGTAGTCTTGGTTCTGCCATCAAACAGCAAAGTTTCCTCTCAATTGCTAGGCCATGTCCCCTCTGCACTGGAGCACAAGCCACCAAAAGTATTTTTAGGCCTTGTGGTATAGCAGTTTGAGCAGGGCTGCTTATATTAGTGGCAGGGCCGAGGCTGATTTGCAAGCAATGGTATCGAAGGCTGGCCAAAGCAATGCCAGTGGTCATGATTGATTCAGAGCCTTACATCCATCAGACTTAGGGCCCTTACAAATCACATTTAAAGTATATATTTTGCTGCATTAACTAAAGGAGTATAAGTGAAAAAATACGTTTGGTTATAAGAAAAAGGTAATTTTGGAGTGGAGAGTGTAGTAAAATCAAAAAATGATTTGATGCAAGGGTTTGCATTAGGCTACTAGGCGCAAGCAAGGACGATTGCATTGGACCACAGATAGGATGGCGATGGGATGTTAGGAGGGACACATATCGTATTGGCGCATTTGGTCATTTACCTACCCATTGCAATATTAATTCCAATGGCATTCCAACCAACTACCCTCTTGGATACTCTTTGAGGTAGCTCTGTCACAAAGTAACACCAAACATTGTACTGTGTTGGGCCTGCTAGTGTCAAATCTAAGCATTCATATGAGTGTTTAATTACTTATTTGCACCTGTAAATGAGCTCCAGTTGTAATAAAAATATCTTAATAATGTTTTTCTTCATCCAGTTGATTCATAAAGAATACCTGTGTTCTCGCATTTGTTACTTGCACAGGAGTCCTGCATAAAACAAGTACTGACAAAGCCAACAGTTTTGGCTTGTGTATAGGTATTAGACTGACATTTGCCGGACAATTACATCATAGCTCTGGGGACCCATACTATTTTTCAGATATTCCCATCTTATGGCCAGGTGGTATCCTTATAGTAGTGCCTGGCAAACGCCTTTCCCTTGGGTACTCAAAACCCCGAGCTCCTGGCTTTGTTAATGTGTGTTGGTTTCGGTTTCTCTCGCTAAGTGAAAGTGAATATGCCCAGATGTGGGTGGCTTGCTTGCTATGCCTATGGAATCAAGCAGAACCTCACCGAGTTGGTTAATCAAGGCCCTACTTGAACATGTCAATGCTAGGATCGCAAGCATGGACCTTCTTCAGATCTTCTTCTCATGTGTACTTACCAGTAGGATTCTGACCTAAATAGAATGTACCTTTGTCTGTGTCAAAGTCTTGCCTGCCCAGCTAGAATGTTTTATAATTAGAACTGATAACTACTGACTGGATAAAGTACTGTTTGAAGAACTGTTAACAGTGTTTGTATGCAAATAGAATACATTGTGTGTGTTGTGGGGCTCTGTTCTGCCTTTCTCCCTTCAAAGTCAGCCAGGGATGCACAGGCCCTTCAAGTGAGAGCTCACCTTTTTAACGTGTCTCAGCAGCAGATTATTTACACCAGGAAGTGGTTAAAGATGGGAAACGAAAACTGACAGTAGCCATTTCTCTGGCATTTGTTACTTAAACTTATATAAGGTTTCTAATAGCTGTTTGTGATTGGTGCCTGATTAGAAACATTTGGGGTACAGAACAACTTGTGTGAAACAATGACAAGGATTACGGGTCTGGCAGTAAAAAATCATAATTAACTGGCATGCCGGTGCTACCGTGTCCGTGAAGCACTGCTGCCGGAAACGTGTTAGCGTGCATGCGCATTCCGCTATGCCAGAAATGGTGCACCGGCATGCTGGTAATACCACCAAACCCCCCAAAATCCACACACAGCCACACTCGGTGCTGGTGACTCCTATTCCGGCTCCACGCTACCAGACTCACCGGCAGCGGTAACAATGGTGTCGTTATTACCGTGACTGGAAATAACGTGTTCGCTGGAAAAGTAAATGGACTGGCGGCCATTAACAAAACACAATCCATTGCAATCCTCTGAGCACAGGTGTGATACCCACATCCCGAGGACAGAAGCAGATCAAGAGACATGTCAGCAAGGGTACCTGCAACCCGGAGGTGCAAGCTGCGCTTCAGCAAGGCTGAATTGAACATGCTTGCAGATACCATAGTGAAGCATGCTGACCAACTATTCAGCAACAACCTCAGAAGGCAGGTCCAGCTAGGCAAAAAGGCAATCTACGAGGAGGTGGGCCAGAAGGTCACCACAGTTGGAACAACACCTCGAACTGTCCGGGCCTACCATTAAAGGTGGGACGATCTGCATCTGAGAGTGTGAAACCTCCTGTCGGCCCAGCGTACCCTGCGCATGGCCACAGGAGGCGCCACTGCATCCCCCATCCACCTGCAGCCATGAGAGGAGACTTACAGTAGCGTGGAGCACCTACAGTTAATTGAGGGAGTTGGTGCAGTGGAGGCCGGAGCTGTGACATCCGAGGAGGCTGGTGAGTGCTTGTAACCCCAATGTCACATCATCCACCTTGTCCACACTGCATACACTAGAGTCAGCAAACATGTCAAGTCTGTTGTGCACCACGCTAGTACAGCCCTGCCGGCTGCCCCCCCCCTCGCAAACTGGTTGCACACATCCACATACACCATGCACCCAAACCTCATTCATACCTCACTCACACAGTGAAAATAACACAGGCCCCCTGTGTCACCCTCACAAGATGCTTCTGCAGGCACTCAGACACACATCCCCTGACACAGCCTAACTTGTGTTGTTACCGCCGTGCTAGCACAGGTCCAAAGTCACATCAGTGCCGAGCAGCTACACCACCAGCAAATGACCTGCCACACACAGCAATGAAACATGTGGCCCCCTCGTCCCATCCACCATGACCCATGTTGCAAAATCATCACAGACACAGTAAGTGCCACAGACAGCAGTCACATGTGTAAAACATCCGTGGCACAACCAGCCCCAACACAATATCATACATCTTGTGTGCCACACCCATAGCACCCTAACCAGGAAACACAAGTACACGACGGAAGTGCCACTGCACACACCATGTAGGCAGACCACACATGCACCCGCACAGTATCCCTGACACAAGCGTGTGTGCACCATGCCATGGCCACCACCATGTCCCTGACACAGCACTGTCATCAAAAATTACTAGCATTCATGTCTGTCTCATCAATCCACACCCATCACTGATGACCTGCCTTTCTGACTCCCTGAGGCACATCATCTGGCAATGAGGTTGGGAAGCCAGGTACATTGAGGGTCACCAGGCCTCAATGCAGAAGACCAGCACAGGTACATTGAGGGTCACCAGGCCTCAATGCAGAAGACCACCACCACCTCCACACAGGACTCCACAGCATCCTCCGGCAGACGTGACAGTGCATCCATATCCGTTTCCCACCTGCCACCCACCATCCCGGAGGCACCTGCACCCCTATTGCCCACCATCCGGGAGGCACCTGCACCCCTGCTGCCCCCCATCCCGGTGGCACCTGCACCCCAGCCGCAAGGACGTCCACAAGGGAGTCCTGATGAAAACACTGGTGACGAGGTTGGAGCAGAAAGTGTTGACACGGACCACAGCTACGATGAGGCCATGGTCTTCAGTCCCATGGGCCAAATGAGCCCCCAAACTCCACCCTTATGCAGTGTGAGGGACATTGAAGGCTGGCTGTCACAGATGGAGCAACACCAGGATTCCATGACATCACTTGTGCAATAGCACCTTCATGAGATACAACTGATGCGGGTGCAGGCCAGTTCAAGGCGGAATGCACAGGCACTGGGCAGATGCACACATGCCATCGTCCAAATGTTACACCAGGTGAGGGAGGGCAACAGTGTCATGTCCACAATAGCCGAAACAATGTACATGTTGCTCCAGGCCTTCCAGGACCAAAGGCACCTGTCAACACCACCAGCTCCCTCCACTAGCACCACTCCAAGGATTTCTTTACAGAGCAGCCCAAGGCGTCACTCGGTGCGGCTGTCTCGGCCAGCACAATACCGCACCCCAGAGCATAAAAGGGGCCGGAAATAGGACATGGATACATAGGTGCCATGTCTGAGGACTCTGCTAATGTACATAGTTATACAGGACATGATATGGACATAGACAGTTTGGTGAGGGGGTGTGGGGAGGGATAGTTGGGGAGGGGATGGGGGTGTGTGGATAGGTGGGGTGCACAGTATCACTAGTATACCAACTTCACATTTGTACAAAGTTTGTAATCACAAAATATAGTTGGAGTGGCAAATAGGATTCATGACTGGACAAACATTATTCTGTGTGTTTGAATTTATTCAGGTGCCTGTGCCATGTGTCAGACAGGTGATTAGAAGTAATGCTGTATAAGTTCATCCCGTGCAACCGTCCATCCATTCCGTCACGGTGCTGGCCAATTTCCTGATCATCATCACTGTCATCCTCCATCACAGGTGGGTGCATGTCCATGTCGGGGTCAGGGGGACATTGCGTCTGATGCACATGTTGTGCAACATGGCACAGGCAAGCACTATCTTTCCCACCTTTTCTGGACTGTACATCAGTGCTCCCCCCGATCTGCTCAGACCTTCAACAGGCCAAATGTCTGTTCAACTGTGACCCGAATATGAACATGGGCACGATTGCATGCCTGCTCCTGGATGTTGTGTGGTTGCCTCGCAGGTGTCATCAACCATTGCGACAGGGGGTAACCAGCATCACCTGCATAGGGCCAACAGAAAGTGTATATTGTCATTCCTCTGTCCATGTTATGTTGGCACAGGCTATATAGTGATAATTTCAGTGGACCCACATGCACAAGCAGTATTTATTTATGCTGACATATGACCTGTTTCAGCCACCTGATATGCACTATGTAAATGTGCGTGTGGGGGGTGTGGTATGCAGTGGCATTCACTTGGGCCATTCGCATTCAACATGACCTCCGACCTTTGTAGTACCAACAACAGAAAATGAAAATCTGCATCTATCATTCTTGTGTTATGAAGGAAAAGTGAACAAGTCCATGTATTAGTGCACGTTTGCATTTCACACGAGTAGCATGTGTGATTGTGGGGTTTGAAGAGGCAGGGGACATGGACATTTGGTGTGTTGGCTACCGCTGCTATGTGGGTAAGTGCTGTGTTGTTCTCTGTCTGTCCATCAGGTGGTGTGTGTCTGCTCAAATGTGTTATTGCTACTTGTTTCCGATCTGTTGTGGTGCATTATGATACATGTAGTTCTCCTGTTCAGATTCGTTGAGATTGGCTGCTACCACGCATGCACTGGATAGATATTTAAAATGCAGGCACGCCTGTATAGGGCTTGCACTCAGGCATGCTATGACTGTGTAACAGCTTCAGTCACCTGTACACTTTCATGTTTTATGCATGCACAACACAAACTGCATACTTTTCCCCTTACAGTTAGTGAATGCACGTGTAGTACTATAGACTTGATTCCCGAAATTCCTATTTATGGCCACCATTCCCCTTTCCACTCCCACTCCTGCACATGTTCCATTTCATGATGTTTTTCTCATATAAGGAGCACTGGTAAGTGGTATGTGAGATGGAATTAAGTTTTCTATGTGCACAGCCACTCGTGATGTGTGTTAGACATGGCCCCCAATTCAAATGTGCTCATGACCTAGTAGTTGGACTCACCCAGCAGCCAGGTACACCGTGCTGTTTCATGCCCCCGCCACACAATTCAAATGTGCTCATGGCCTAGTAGTTGGACTCACCCTGCAGCCAGGTAAGCTGTCCACCGAGAGGTGCCATATACCGAGGGCAGCATGGCATTGCACAGCACCGTGGAGTCATGGGTGGAACCAGGAAATCTAGCACTGCAATCGGTGATGATGAGGCGGGCATCACACACCATCTGCATGTTCAGTGAATGATATAGTTTTCTGTTGCGATACACAGCCTCCACAGAATGCCTGGGCACCAGCTCCACATGTGTGCAGTCCAAGGCACCACTGACATTCGGCATGCCTGCAAGGGCATGGAAGGCTATTTCCGTGAGATTTATCTGGTCTGATGTTCTGGGTAGACTAATGTGGTCTTGTACGTGCCGCAGGCGTGCATCAATGACCTGGAACAGGACACATGAAAAACAGGGTTGCGTTATCCCATGCAGCTCTCCGACTGTGTGCTGGTATGTGCCTGTGGCAAGGAAGTGTAACACTGACACTACCTTGAGCAAGGGGGGATGGCTGTGCATATATTTATGAGGCTGACCAGATTGTCATGGATCAGGTCCACTATATTGATGATGGTGTCCTGGTCTAGCCATTACAGGGTGTGGATCTACATTTCACTCAGATTTAATGGAGTGGCCCTTAAATGAGGGATTGGTGGATGTCGGCGTGGTGCAACAGGCTGGGCAATGGGGTTTTGCTGGGCCATGATGGCCCTTCTTCTCCTCATGCCCCTCTGCTCGATCCTCTGCCTCCCTTCAAGTAATAGTCCTGCGGGCATGGCCACCAGCTCCAGTACTGCTACTGCTAGCATTGTGGTGTTGTAAGGGGTGTGGGCTGTGGGAGTGGTCATTTTCTGCTGCAGCACTGCACTGTGTGTACATTCTGCTCGTAATGTACACTTCCTTCTGCCATGCCGGTGTGACAGGCACAGCTGCAGTGGCATTCGAAGATATCGGATGTTGCCGGATGCGGAGGGTCACTTACGGTGCCGGTGATACCAACATCCTGCATAGTAAAATCATTTTACTGCCACTCTTTCCACTCCACACTACTTGAAAAAAAGCATTTTACCAGCACTTCTTCCACTCCACAGGACTTGGAAAATTACCCCCTCGGATTGTAGCTTTTTGCATTGTATTTAATTTCATTTGGATAGCGCCTTTCACTGTGGATATGGTCCCAACATGCTGTAGGTTAAAAGCTCTCGTAGGGACTGAAGTATGGGAAAGTTAGGAGGTGGTAGCATGCGTGTGTGCATAATGGCCATTAAAGGTTATGAGGGCTTGGCCGAGCCCCTGCTAGTCGAATTGGCATGTGTATGGGTGGAGAGATGTACAGTAGGGAAATAAGTTTGAATGCTTTGTCATTAAAGATAGCTACATTCTTATGGCAGAAGTGTTGTGCAAAGTGTCATTCGAGGTGTATGTGAAAGAAGATGCGTGCGGCTGCACATTTGGCTAATTCCAAAGCACAGAAAATGCATTGGTTATAATCAAATGAAAGCCCAGAATTGGTACATTGGGCAAAATTCGAAAGCATCTGAGTTGATAAATTATGATGGATATGTTCTGCATGCTTCCAGATTTCATTAAGTGGTTACATTCAGGACCCCACTTAACTGTATAGGTAGCATTCTGCCAACACCTGCATTCCCTGCAGTGGAACACATTCTACAATCACATAGAATCCATAACATGATCGCCATCATGGACTCGACTAAGTGCAGCACCCTGGTCAACTGCACAACCCTTCCAAGTTCTATGCAATGGCTATCACAAGAGATCCTCTGTTGCAGAGGCTAAAATCTGTGCAATACAATGGCTACCCTCACAAAATGCCCAGAGAGCAACACCTAGGTCGCCATCCTGAATTATTCCAAGTGCAGCACAAGGGTCAACCACACAAGTCTTCTCAGTGTAACATGTTGGCTACCCTAATGGATATTCACAGAGTGAAAACCTTGGCTACACTTATAAATCATCTAAGAGCAGAAGCAATGGCCACCTTTCTAATGATGTGGTTCAACACATTGGCCACCCTCACAAATACCTCCACATTGCCAAGCCCCACAGTCCATCTAAGTGCATCACATTGCGCACCCCCAAAATCCATCTAGGTGCAATACATTGCCCGCCTCCAAAATACATCTAAGTGCAATACATTGCCTACCCCCGAAATCCATCTAAGTGCCATATAATGCCCACCCCTAAAATCCATGCAAGTGCAATGCATTTCTTACCCACAAAATCCATCTAAGTGAAGTACATTGCGCAACCCCCAAAACCATCTAGGTGCAATACAGTAACCACCCTCAAAATCCATCCAAGTGCAATACATTGCCTACCCTCAAAATCCATCTAAGTGCAATATATTGCCCCCCCCAAAAGTTCCTTGAGTGCAACAAAACGTCTGCCCTCCAAAATCAAGCAATCTAAGGAGTGCAGCAAGTAATCTACACAATTTTCTGATTTGAAGGTAGTAATGAAGAAGTGGCAGGGTTTTAATTGAGCACAGTAATGGCTGTGGTCACGGTCCTTACCACCTTAACTTAGTTGTTGCTATAGGGTTCTATGTCATTCATCCATGGGAGAACAAGGGCAAACAGGGATAGGAGCTGCCCAGAGCAAAGCTGACCTTTGCTGTGGCCCTTAGCCGGATACCCTGGGGAACTTTCTAAAGTAGGCTGTTCCAGCAGGCAGAGGGAGGTGGAGGACGGTAGGACAGGGGATGGAGGGTAGCGATCCAAGCAAATAAATAAAAGTGGCTCAAAGGAGCACAGGGACAAAAATAAAATAAATGAAAGAGGCCTTAGGGGCACGACGGCAAAATAAATAAATAGAAGTGGCTGGAAGGAGCGCAGGGACAAAATGAATGAATAAAATCGGCTGTAGGGGTACAGGGGCAAAAATAAATATATTAAAGTGGCTGGAAGGAGAAAGGGAGTGAAGATACCAAAAGGAGAGGGGCAGAGCGAAGGCACTCACCAGCATCTGATTACACTGAGTCTCTGCGCGGCAAAAGGAATACCCTAGGATCCAGCATGGCAAGTGATCTGAAAGGCTGGACAGTTGTTCTGGCCATGTGGATTTATGCAGGCCAACCGCACCGGTCTTGGTGGGTGGGTGGATGGGTTGGGAGGCAGGACAGGGGCCGGAGTGGATCAGGCCCAATAGATAAATAAAAGCAGCTGGAAGGAGCACATTGACAAAAATAAATAAATAAAAGCAGCTGGAGGGGCGTAGGCTAAAATAAATAAAGTGTCTGGAGGAGCGCGGAGCAAAATAAATAAATAAAAGTGGCTGGAAGAGCACGGGGCAAATATAAATATATAAAAGTTGCTTGGAAGGAGGTTATGGAACAAAATAAATAAAGGCGGATGGAGGGGCACAGGGGTAAATATAAATATAGAAAAGCGGCTGGAAGGAGAAGGCACAGAGAGGGAGTGCACAGACCAAAAGGAGAGGGGCTGAGGGGAAGCACTCACTGGCAGCGCATTACACTCAGCCTCAGCGGTACAAAAGCAATACCCTGGGATCCAACATGGTGAGTGATCCTAATGGCTGGACGGTTATTCCAGCCACATGGGTCTATGCGGTCCTATCCGCACAGCTCTGGGTGGGTGTAAGGAGGCAGGACAGGCACTGGAGGGGAGTGGGCCAAATAAATACATTAAAGCAGAGGGAACGAGCGCACAGACAAAAATAAATTAATAAACGCGTCTGGAAGGTTTGTGGGCACAAAAGAAATAAATAAAAGCGGCTGGAGGGATGCGGGTGCAAAAATAAATATATCAAAGCACTGGAAGGAGCGGTCGCAGAGAGGGAGTGCAGAGACTAAGGGGGTAATTCATAGAATTCGGCACAGAAGCAGCATGCGCGGCTGGCACAGAGAGGGAGCGTGCGCCAGCATGTGCCAGCCGTGTGTTAAGCTAAACAGCATTCTGGCGCACCGCGTATTCATGGATTTCCCAAGCCATTTTCAGCCGTGGCGCAGCGAACATCCTGCAGTGCCAGTTACGCCCCCAAGAACGCCCCTTGCACAAGGAAAAGCCATTGAAATCCCCAATACGGCGCAAAGGGCTGCGCTAACCCTGGACCAGTTTACAGGCCCGCTACACTGTAATCGCGTGAAAAACTATGCGTACCCTGCTCACTGCAGCCAAAACGCATGAAAATGTACTCGCGCACCCCCATGAATACGGGTACCCCACTCGCGGCAGCCAAAACGCATGAAAATCTCCCTGCACACCTCCTTCGATATGCGTACCTCGCTTGCGCCAGCAAAATCGCATGTAGAACTCCCCGCGCACCCCTCGGAATACGCGTACACTGCTCGCGATAGCGAAATTGCGTGTAAAACTCCCCACGCACCCCTCGGAATATGCGTACCCTGCTTGCGCCAACAAAATTGCATGTTAAACTCCCTGCGCACCCCTCGGAATATGTGTACCCCGCTGGCGCCAGCAAAATCGCATGTAGAACTCCCCGCGCACCACTCGGAATATGCGTACCCCGCTTGTGCCAGCGAAATGGCATGTAAAACTCCCCACGCACCCCTCCGAATACGCGTAGTCTGCTCGCGCCAGCAAAATCTCTGTAAAACTCCCCACGCACCCCTCCGAATACATGTACCCCACTTGCCTGCGGGTGCCTGCCCCCAGGTGTTGATGGCCCCGAGCCATGATGCCTCCCACTCTGAGCCTGCTGCTGCCTCCGACGCAACTGCCTCTGCCACCACGACAGCCTCTGGGCTGATGGAATCCTCTGGCGCTGTCATGCACGTGCCCTACCCGATGATGCCGGCACATCCTCCATCTGCTGGGGTCCAGTTGGTGGGGTGGCCACCCTTGCTGGACCTCCGACTCCCGATTGTGGCAGGGATGGGATCTCCACCAGGCTGGCTGCGTTGGTTGGGGCAGGTCCACAGGGGGCCTGGTGACATCTGGGCCGGAAGAAGACACAGAGAATGACTGGCGTATAGTGTGCACAGAGGAGGAGCGGGCCGCAAGATTGGCCGACACATGGAGTAAACTCTTGACCATGATCCCAACTGGGACACGTTGCAACACAGCTGGTGCATGGTGATGCAGTCACAGTGTCAGGGACAGTGGCATGCACAGGCCCCTCCACGGCAACCTGTGCTGCCTCCTGCCCCTGCCCCTGGACTGCACCACTTGCACCAGTGGCACCACCCCCACCAGGCCCCATGTGCGGCTCTGTAGTGGCCTCCTTTTCCTCTGTACACACCACCAACCTGGATGGCTCCGAACTGTCTTCCACCATCGCAAGCCCCTGTGGGGGCTCACCCGCCCCTTCCGTTGCAGCCGTAGTGGTGGACGGGGCACCAGTCCCCTCGCTCCCAGATGATGGAATTTCCTGGGAGCGTGACTGGGCCTTGCATCGCCAGCCGGTGGAGGCATCCCTGCCACTTTCCTCCACAGCGCCGTCTCCGCCCTCTTCTTCTCTCGCTGCTGTGTAAAGGGAGACATTGAACACAAGCATCAGGGTCTGTACAATAGTCCCCTAGACAGAACGAAATTGCACATGAGTGGCACTGTCAAACGTCACTTCCATCATGTTCCTACACAACACATGGGTCAGTGCAGGCAATACACATGCAGGAACATGCATGGCACATGCAACAAACATTTGCATCCATGTCCAAGGCACCGTAGAAACATCCAATGGTGGCCTGAAACTCACATGCATCATGGGACATGCTGATCACATGCGTACACATCAACGGTGGGTCATGCATCGGGCCCTGTATACCCTCATACACAGTGGATACAAGGATGACTAGGCTGTATCAGTGAAACAACACATCGTCAAGGACATGTGTCATGCATCCATGGTGTTGACCTGTCACTCACACACTACTCAGATACACGGACAAGTACACCATGCATGTCCATGACAGCAACACCCATCTCTCACACCCCAAACATGTCCAAGTACAGACACAGGCATGCATACATGTGTGCATTCCGCATGCTGCTCCGCATGATGCATTTAAACACATACACCATCCATGTGGGTCACGCCTGACTGGACTCACATGCAGCACCATCATATCCCTGCAAACAGTCCATACATGACCCATGTCACACATACAGCCATGTAGCTAACTACCAGCACACTGCAACATGCACTGTTTGAAACGTAAATGCATGGGCACTTACCGCTCGACTCCAGACGGGCCTGCATCCTGAGGATCTGGTGATGAAGCACTGGGCGGATGCGCTCCAGGACCCTCATCTGCTGGGTGGTAAGGTGGACCCGACGCCCCACTGCATCCGCTGCGTCCAAGAGGTGTCAGGCCTTCTTGAGGGTCCTGGACTAGTAGTCCTCCCAGCGCTTCTGGACGTGTTGGATGTCACGGAGTGCCACCCCCTTCGCGTTGATGGCACCCACTATGTCCTTCCAGATCCTCTTCCTCCTTCCTTGTCGGCGCGCGATGGTGTGAAGAGGGCATCATAATGCCCCAGGACTTGCTCCACCAGGATGCCAACTTCATTATCACTGAAGCTGGCAGCCCTCTGCCTCTGTGCTGGGGGGTTGCCACTGGTGTCAAGTGGTGTTGTGTCAGACATGGCAACCACCGAGGCAGGTGTGGGTGGGCAACTGGGTCCTGGGGTTGGGATGTGGAGTGATGGAAAACCAGTCGGGAGTCTTCTGTTCCAGCAGGGGTGGCACAGCAACTGGACCGCTGCAGATGGCTGATATGCAGGCACCAAATGGCAGGGCACTGTTGGCAGCAGGCAGGCAGGCAGCAGCAGATGGCTTGTAGGGGGCTGCTCAGGGCTCTGGGGGGCAGTAATTCGGCCTTCTAGGCAGGAGCGTGGTCTTCCGTGTGTTGTCGTGTGGCCAGCTTGATACGGAGTGATTTGGCACGTGAAAAACAGCATGTTTGTGTGAATTCCGAGGAAAGGCCCTTTAGGCGTGAGCGCATAGGTGACGTAACGTGCGCACGGCATTTCACACGGCACAGGTTAAAGGTCCCGCATTGGTTTCGATCGCTCTGTATGTGCTTTTCATGGAGAGCGGTGGGTGTGTTTTCCAGATGTTGACGTTCACACGCAATTACTTCACAGCGGCTACAGTGCGTACTTCTTCTTTTGGCGGGGGTGTTGCCTACGCGTTCTTCTTCTACACGCAAGGCAGATGGTGTCCCTGTTTGTCGCGTAGCGCTTTCCTTCGGTCAGACTAGCCCACGTGGTGATCAGCATACTGCGTGTGTTTTTTTACACGCACGTGGGCTACAGGGGTCGCATATCTTTTTTTCTTGTTTTTTTGGGATGCCCGAGCATTGCGTGACCCGTCATTTTTCCTAAGGGGCCACAGGCAGCCTTGCAGGAGCACATGGGTGCTATTTGCATCACATACCTTGCCCCCATCACCCAAGTTGCCCAGGACAATTGTTGTGTGCACCTCCCATTGGTACTAGCACATATGTGCCATGGTTGGGAGCCACAAAAGGTGAGGGGCGCCTCAGTTGGGCGGCCTCCACATGCCCTTCCCCTCCCACGCGCAGCACCTGTGCATGTTGTTGGGGATGTGGGGGCACTACCAGGTCCACCGGTACGCCCCGCCGTGTTGCAACATTGTGCAGGATACATGCTGCCACAATGATCCTGCACACTACTGGGGGTGCATAGAGTAGCTGCCCGCCACAGCGGTGAAGGGAGCGGAAACGTGACTTGAGCACTCCAAATGTGCGCTCCACTATGGCCCTGGTTGCAATATGAGCTGCGTTGTATCTTACCTGGGGTGGTGTGGTGGGGTTCCGTATTGGCGTCATCATGTGGGTGCTCAGAGGGTAGGCACTGTCCCCTGGGGAGGTGATAATGGTTGTCATTGGTTTGGTTTGTGTATTTGTCTGTGTCTGACATGCATGCATGTGCACAGGCTTTAGTACTCACCAATGAGCCATGTGTCGCCATGCTTCCCAACTTCCAGGTCCCGGCTCAGGGCGGACATTCTGTATATGATACTATCATGGGAGGACCGAGGATAGTTTGCATAGGCAGAGGTGATGATCCCCTGTGCATCGCATACAACCTGCAAGTTGATGGAATGCCAGTGCTTTGACTATGGGCACTCTGCTTGAACTACTTGGCCAGGGAAACTACATTTTCCAGCAGCCACAGGCTCCTCAAATCAGTTGATCTGACGCATCTGTTCGGTTTAAAACTGACAAATGGTCCTGTGCAGCCTATACTGCTCAATGGACCCATCCTTAAAGTCACCCTTCTTAACGCTAGGTTGCTTGGTAAATCAGCCCTAGATGTTCATGACTTCATCCTGGACCATGATTTTGATCTCTTGGCTGTAACCAAAACGTGGCTCCAAGAACACAGTTGCCATATTATTCAAGCATTTACCTTCACTTTCTATGGACAGAATAGAGAGTCTGGCATTCGTGGGGGCTTGTGCATATTGCTAGTTAGGAATTCTGTTTCTTCCGTACCTCTACCATATGTGAAGGCTGCAAGCTGTTGCATTTCAAAATCAACTCCTCTCCTATTCACTGTACAAATCTTTTTGTTCTTTATCACCCCTCTCCACCCTCCTGAATGAGATGCCCAATTTTAATGAATCCCTTTTGGCTATTTTAACAAATGTTAACACTGTGAATACATCTATCCTTCTTATAGGAGATTTTAAAAGGTGGAAGGGAAACCACTCTGATAAAGAGGCAATTTCTCTTGAACTCAGCTTAAAAAACATTGACCTTTTAGTTCATAACATTGAAGCAACATATGTCAAGGGTAATATCCAATGTGGCAAATAATATACAAATTGGTCCTATCAGTACCACCCTTTGTATCTGGTACGACCACTTTTCTGTGATCTTACAAATACTCCTCCCTGGAAAATCTATTTTGAAGGGGAAACCATTTAAAAAGGTTATTTGCAGGGATACCAATAAAATTAGTTTGGTGGATCTTCATAAATGTTTAATTATTATTATGGCAAATACCTCTGACCTTGATCCACCAGACATTTTGCTCTCCAATTATGACTCCACTATGACGGATATGCTTAACATTAGTACCCGGTGGCGACATTCCACAGGATACACTTAACGTGGATTGGCTCGTTTCCGAGCCATACCACAGTGTAATCCGATGGACGCACTTACGTGCATCGCGCGCCGGGTGCACTCTCTTTTTTTTTTTCGGGTGACCATGCTAAGGGAGGAGGGAGCACACGTAGTCCCTTCTCCCTTTTCCAAGGTGGTCAGTTTCCTCCCATTCATTAGTACAGAGCAACTTGGCCCAAAATGTTGCCCCTATTGCTCTGTACAAATGAAGCAGTACGTGTGTTCTAGTGTTCCTAGAACTAATGCATACCGCGACAAAAACTTTTCAAATGGCAAAAGAAATGTTGCTTGAAAAGATTTCATCAGCCATTAGTGTTCCAGGGCTGCAAACTCGGGAAAACTAGTTTCCCGAGCTTGCAGACCCTGGAATGTTAATGGCAATAAGCCCCTCGACAGTGGGCCAAAACCACCCGCGGTAATGCCCTCTGGGCTGTCGTTGAGGCCCTCACTATGCTTGGGCCTGTAACTATGTGCCCCGGGGCATTACCTTGGGCGGTATTGGTCCGTCGTCTCAGGGCTTATTGCCACAGTATATTGCTCCTGTTAAGATTAGAACCATTAGGGAAAGATTAAATAGTCATAGATGGTTCTCTCCGCAACATTGTCTATGACAGCTTGCCTGTCCCCTACACTTCTCAACATTTATCTACGCTCTTTGTGTGACATTCTTGATAAAGCAGGAGTAAAGTTCACTAATTATGCTGATGATACTCAGCTATTGGTGGAACTGAGCAGTGATCACACCTAGGATTCGAAAACGGTACAGAACATCTACCGGATCATAAAAGATTGGATGACCCAACACTGGCTCTGTCTTAACAGTGGAAGAACGTAAATGTTGATTTTCAGATCCCCAAAAGCAAGGCTGAAACTGGGGTCGCCATTCACAGACTTTACAATTGATGGTCATCTCATGACAATTTTAAACCAGGTTAAAACCCTTGGGGTGATAATGGATAAATAATGGATAAATCCTTGAGAGCCGATACACACGTAGCCAATGTCATCAAAAAATCACAATACCATCTCAAACTCCTCAGATTGGTCAAGCCAAATGTCACCAATAAGAACTGCGAGACCTTGGTCAGAGGAATGGTAATGCTTTGAATTTACCACTGTAACATCTTGCTAGGGGGAGCAAGTAAAAAGTTTTTCAAAAAGATTCAGTTTGCATCATCAAAGGCGTAGCTAGACGAGAACATATAACTAAGATTCGGAGGGAAATTCATTGGCTACCAGTTAATCGCAGGATCTCTTTTAAGATCCTGACCTTGGCACACAAATGTTTTTATGGTCCTGCTCCTAGTTACCTGAAAAATGTTCTTACCCTCCAAGCCTTAGGGAGATCAACTAGATCCAACAACACCCTTCGCCTCATCTCCCCAAGGATCAAAAGAAGCCGGGGTAGAGGTCGCTCTTTCATGGTTCTGGCTACTCCAGCCTGGAACGACCTCCCAGTAGAAATGCGCTTAGAGAAGAACCCCCAAACGTTCCGGAAAAAGGCTAAAGACACCTTATTTGAATAAATACACTTCCTTACTGCCCATGAATATTTCTGCACCCTTCATATTCGCTAGCCTCTCCCCTGTACATGGTGTGTTAGCATTGTCTGTCTGTTGTCTTTCATTATATGTGTGGCCTGATGCCTGCGGGCTACAGCGTGTTATAACACAACATAACATAACATAATATATAACCCATTTGTCCTGCTTCTCATTTGCTCTGTACTGTTTTTTATAGCTCAATTATAGCATTATGTTGAAAAAAGTCACACAACCTTTGTTCTTAGGACATGATTAATTGGGATTCATCTCTCAGGCTCTTGGTCAGGGTTCAGCAGGTTTTTATTTTTCATGCTTTGGCAATAGCTTTCTCTATGGAGATGAAGGAGAAGAGGGAATCTAAAGTGAGCAGCCAATAGAAGTTGAAAGTAGTGATGGATCTTATGGAAGTAAACATAGGAAAAGATGGAAGGAGACTTTGGAAGGGGTACTTGGGCGCATGCAAATTTGGAAGGGATGAAGGGATTGGAAAGAGAGAACAGATTTCCCACTTGAACAAATTGCGTGATCCTGGGCAAATCACTTTATGCAAGCAAAGCCTGATGAGGTGACCATGCTGTTTCCAGCCAGAGTCATATGGCTAAACACTGATCTCCAATAGTAGAAAAACTCAAAAGACAACTTAGAGACAACTTAAAAAATGTTCACATTTGTGGCACTGGTGAGAGCCATTAACTACTCCCACCATAAGCTCCACCCCTATTCCCCTAATTACCCAGGGTCATCTGTCATTAATGCCCAAGAATCTCTTTGCCTTAAATCTGCCATGGAGTACAGTCCTAAAAACATCTTCAACAGACATTCGAGTAGTTTTGTTGGTAAATGTGTCTTAACAACCTGAATCCAGGCTTCTACACCTTCAGTGATTAAACCAATTGAAGGGTGCAAATGGATTTTTCCAGATCCAGGAAGACATTATTTGCTGGATCACGGATCTGAGAAACCTTGCGCAATGGCAATACTTTGTTTAGTGTACTCCTACAACCACTCCCAAAGGAAATTGTTCCCCCTGATCACAAAACTGGCCCTCCAAAATGAAAATTCCTGGAGCTGGGACTGGCTGGGACTGGCTGGGAGTCTGAATGGCAGAAGGGCGCTGGGTGAGGGGAGACGAGGATTGGCTCAAGACAGAGAGGCGGAGGCCCCTAGCATGGACATCAAGAAAGGAGAGTGGGTGGCCAGGTGTCATGTCCCACAGAGAGCCTTTTTTGAGATGTGTGTGCACCATGCGGCCAATCATTTAAACTAGGTGCTAACTGAGCCCAGGATCTCTGAAAACATCAGTTCTTCCCAATAGAACCTCTTCCTTTTTTTAAGATAATTTTATTAGCCCAAATGACGCGAGTCGGTGCTTAACTGGAGGTTCTCTTACTGGATTGTGGCTTCTAAAGGTATTTTTTGTGTTCTAAGTGTATATTGTAGTGCTTTGATCATGAGGTTGGCTAAGCTTAAGTGGTCAGTTTTCCTATGCATCATGTTGTATTTTTGGACCTCTAAAGATTTCTTGGTGGGATCAGGTTATGGCGGTGCCCCGGTAGGGGCACTCACTGATTTTATCGGTACACATCCCCGGCTGCAAAAATACAGAAAAGGGGTGCTTTTTTTCAATTGACACTGCAGAGATCTGCTTCCTTGATTTGAAACAAAAAGGGTCCCTTTTTTGTCACTCTCTGTGTTTTCAGTTTTGCCTATTCGGTGGTGCTAATCCGCCACATAGAAGCTGAAACTATTGCATTAGAGTACAGCTGGGGAGAAATGGCATGTTGTTAGCAGAGGTTTCAAAAAATGACAGTTACTGACTTCTTGCTGTCAGAAATAAGCAGGGGGTAAAATTGATGTTAGAAAGGTTGTATACGAATTGTTCGTTTTACAACTGTTCGAATGACAATTGACCTTTTCACAATTGACCGAATTGTGAAGGTCAATTGTACCTTATATGCGGGGGGAAACCCCCCACAACCCCCCACCCAACGCCAAACCCCCCAACACCCCTATATATATATATATATATATATATATATATATATATATATATATATATATATATATATATATATTACCAAACCGATATATATATCTATATCTATATCTATATCTATATATATATATATATATATATATATATATATTCGGTCAATTGTGAAAAGGTCAATTGTGACCCTTTAAATTCTGTCAATTGTTCATTCGAACAATTGTAAACAAACAATTTGGGTAATACCGTTAAAAAAACAAGGAACGTTTTTTGTTTTAAAAAACGCAGACAAGCTTGGGTACAACTTTCCACTGAGAGTGCTACCACCGAGGATGCTGTTCATTGAGTGGTGATGGGACGGCTGTGTGATGTCGTTTGTTTGAAATTCTCTCAATACGTGGAGGTTTCTTAGATGGTGGTTTGATTTCATTACGTGGCATAGCACTTTTGTAGGCAGGTTCCCTAGCTGTGAGAAAACACGCAGGGCAGGGTATTGTAGGATTAGGTTTCTTCCCCAAATGAAACAGGTTAACACTGTGGACTTCCGGTGCGGCTTGCTGGGAGATAAGAGGTGCTGCGAGATAAAATGGGGTTTCTGTGAAAGGGGAACCAAGAAAGATGATATGGCAACAGTGCCTGGGGCCAGGCCACAGAGATAAGAAATAGATGAACAATCCGAAAAGTGCCCAAATTTAAAGGGGCAACAGTATGGTGTTCCATGGCATAAGTAAAGGTCCTTTCCGAGCAAATATGGTCAAGTATTGTTCTATACAAAGGCCAGTAAACCCTTAGCCATGCCGCATTACAAGTAAATGTGCGCCTTAGTATTGTTCCAACTCCATGTTCCCATTTCCTAAACTGCCACATTAAATCCTGTTTTCTATAATCCCATGCAAATTGGACGCCACACCATACTTTGCCTTTTCTATGCACGGAACCTCAAAGCCGAGAAGCTCCTGCTGCAATACATACCCTCTTTAAAGCGCACTGATACTCCAGGGACCTAAGCCAGCACTATAGCAAATACCTGAAACATAAAACATGTTGCCACAGTGATCTGATGTTTTGGAAGTGGGGGAAGTCTCTTCCCATGTTGCCAAAGTTCACACTGTGATAGGAAACCGACAAGCCCCCAAAACATTGTCCATCCATTCTCATTCAACATTGTCGTAACATATACTTAAATCACCTTTGAAGCAGGGCTGCTCCCAGGCATGGGCAGTCTGTGCTCTTGCATAGGGCCCCATTGTCAGCAGGGCCCTGCAGGCACCAGTGTGGGCCTCGACTATACCAAGTGATATTGTTTTGAAGAGGGGCTGTGCTGTGTCCATGTACGAGGCTCATTTTTCCGTTTGCCTGAGTGAAGCCAAGGTGTCACCTCCCAACCCCCTGTGATGCTCTAGAGACAAATACACCCTCTCAGTGGCCCATCATATGCCGCTTAACAATATCTTTCTTCCAGCAGAGCTTTTAAAGTAGTAACAATTTGTAAGTCATGGCTCATTTAAGAGATCATTGTTTTGGACAAGACGTTCTTAACGTTTCTGTGATAAGAAATGAAAAGGGGCATTTTTATCATGAAAGCACACACAAAGCACCAGTTAGCTGCCTAAATCTACACCCTCTTCCAGGCCAATTAAAATATATCACACAAAACAGTTTTAAACTAACTACAATAATTTCAGATGTTGATATTTTGCACACTTAAAAACGTTTATTGTTAGTAGAACGTAATATTGCCATCCATCACATATGAAGCCTTCATTTGTCAAACATTGAAACACAAACAGGTAAACTTTTCATACATTATCTTTTGTTGTTCGTCTTAAGTAGATTTTCAAAACCCAAAGGCCATTTTTTACCTTCGGCTGAATTACATTCTGGTATTTCTATTCTCAATTCAAGATGGGGGTATGGGGATGATGCCATGATTGTACATTTAGCCTAAAATATTTTTTAAATGATTTATATATTTATGTGGGGGGAAATTTGGGAAATGAAAATTGTATGTAAACCCCTTGCATTTTACTGCATTATAATGTTGAGCAGTTACTACTGACTGACTAACTGCCACAACTGTCTCCTGCTCATGATATGATATGATATGGCATTTATAACGCACCTGTACACAACTGTTTCTAGGTGCGACAAGACAAGGGGAGGGAAACAGCGGGAGGACAAAACAACGATCTTACTAGGCCTTGTGTCATTCAGATCGTGCAAGTGCAGGGAAGGGGATGGGGAGAAGTGCAAAGGGGGATGGAGAAGTGCAGGCAATCAAAGTGCAGCCAGCGGGTGGCTCAGTGCAGGTAATCAGAAAGTGCAGTCAATGGGTGGCTCTTAAGTGCAGAGAGTGGGGACTGTAGGGTTACAGATACAGATCACAAGTGCTGGGGGAGCCAAGAGGCATTGTGAGGTTCAAATGGACAGGCAGGGACCTCGGCCCAAGTTCAGAGTGTAGCCAGGTGACCAGTGTGTGGAACATTCAGGTCATTAGTAGGGGAGACGAAGAGAGAAAGCAGAAGCTTAGGGGAAGGTCTTGAGTTGCTTCTGGAACCGGAGATGGCTCTGATCAAGTTTGAGAGAGGCAGGGAGACTGTTCCAGACAGAGTCCCCAGACGAAGAAAGGGATCTTCCCCAACTCTCTGCTTGGAAAAGCGACGGACCCTCAGAGAGTTGGAGGTGGAGGAGTGGAGTCCTCGAGAAGGGAGATGTTTAGGAAGAGAGAGTTGGAGGTAGTGGTGTGCCAGGCCCCATAAAGCATTGTGGACAATGCAGAGGGTCTTGAACTTGATCTTTGCTGCCAGTGGGAGCCAATGAAGAGATTTCAGAGCTGCAGAGATACGATCCCTGGGCTTGAAGCCAAGGACAAGTCTCACAGACCTGTTCTGGATAAGTTGTAGACGATGGAGAGTAGAGGCAGGAAGATTTAGAAAGAGGCTGTTGCAGTAGTCCAGCCTAGAGAGGACCAGAGCTCTGGAGCCAGTGAGCTTCTGGGGGAAAGTGAGGAAAGGAAGAATACCTCTGAGGAGGTGCAGCTGATAGTTTGACTTCTTAGAGACGTCAGAAATGTGAGGAGAGAAGGAGAGGGTGGATGTCAAAGATGACCTAAAGGTTCTTAGCTTCACAGGTAGAGCAGGAAGAGGGCTTCAGAGTGGGCGGGCAGAGCGAGAGAGAGTGAGAGACGAAAGCAGGGAACTTTTGTTTCAATGAGGAGGATCTCCGTTTTACTGGCATTAAGGCAGAGATTTTTGGCGGCAAACCACTCCTGAATTGCGGACAGACAGTCTGGAATGAGAGAAGGAGTAGAGGCAGCCAAGGGGAGCCTGAAAGAGAGCTGGGTGTCCTCTGCATAACACTGAAAGGTGGAGCAGAGAGCAGAGATGCGGTAGGCAAGAGGCGCCTGGTATTGGTTGAAAAGCCAGGGAGAAAGGTTAGACCCCAGGGAACACCAGAGGTAGAGAGAGAGATAGAAGAGAGGAAGGACCCCAGTTGGAGCTGGGAGGGTCGGACATTGAGAAAGGAGGTCTGCCAGGCCAGGGCCTGATCATTGATACCCAGTTTATCATGGAGGCGATTGAGCGGGATGGCATGGTTGACCGTATCAAAAGCATAAGAAAGATTGAGGAGAATGAGGACAGAAGGAAGGTTAGAATCAAGGTTAGAGAGCAGGTCTTCACGGATATTCAGGAGAGGAGTTTTTGTGCTTCTGGCCGCTCTGAAGCCAGACTGATGGTCATGGAGACAACCAACAGATTCAGTGGGAAGGTTAAACTGAGAGATGACCAGCTTATTCAAGAGTTTGCACTGGAAGGGAGAAATTGGGAGATAGTTAGCCGGAGAGGAAGGATTGGCAGAGTGCTTCTTTAACAGGGGGTGCATATGGGAGTGCTTCAGGGCAGAGGGGAAGGTTTCAGTGGCAAAAGAGTGATTGCAGAAATCAGCTAAGGCTGGAGCAAGGGTTACAATGCGGTCCTTGATTGTTCTGGAAGAACAGGGAAGAACCTGTTTTGACAAGACTATCATAGATCAAACCTGTCTAGAAATGTTGTCAGGGGTGAACAAGGGAAAGGAAGAGAAGGGACGAGGAGAGGAGGCCACAGTAAGGCCATGAGAGGAGGAGGAGGAAGAATATTTGCAATTGAGGCTCTTTGCCAAGCATGTAGGAATGTTCGCTTGCAGATCTCTTGCTTCTGATGTGTTTCCCTTTTGACATATGTAAGCATGTTTTAGGCTTCTGCTTTCTTAGGAAAAGAAGCATTATCAGCACGAGTCAATTTTTTTACAAGTGTTGTCTCCTGCTTCAGAGTGTGTGTAAATCTTTGAGGAGTATATTCACCTTCACTAATTGGATTACAATATGCTGTCCTCCCTGATAACTTTAACTAACATGAAAGAGAGCAGCTGATATCAAAGGATTGAATAGTGGGGATTTGTTCCCTGCTGGCAACATTGTTTCAGTATTATCCCTTTCCCTGTTTGGACCACCTGTTTCATTGAAATGCATGTGTTCCTTAGGGTATAAGAGAACAGTGCATGGAGGGAGGGGGCTCTCACTTGCGCCGAAGTCTCGTGAAACTGTTGGTTTTGTTCTTGTTATTGTTTTGTACTCATGCATTTTTCACCAATCCACCAGAATCGTGAGTGGTAATTTTTTCCACCACAAGTTTGGTCCCTTTGACGTCGGATTCCTGCTGCTCTGTGGCCAGGTCCAGGGGCGGCCGGGCACACTTCCTGGTGATCCCTGTGGGCCCACGAGCGATAATTTCATCAGAGGGGAGAGCTGGCTGGGGTGCCCGGGGACTCTAGGAGGGCAGGCAGAGCAGTTAAGGAAGAAAGAGCTGATCAAGAATCGTGGGTTGGTGAACACAGGTAAATTGTGTCAGTGTACTGTTATGTTTTGTGTTGCGTTGTCTGAAACGGGTTGGGGTACATTTTTGTCTCTGAAATTTGAAAACTGAAACTGCAATCTGAAATCTGTTGTGATTATCCAAGGAAAAAGGAGGGAAAGTACCCTCCCTATAGGAATGTTTATCTAAACAAGAAAAAGTCAAAGTGGCTGGCCACCGCAGTGTAAAAGCTGTGCATCCATGCTCCCTACTGAAAACATGAGACCGCTGCCCAGTCAGAGTAGTGTAGTTTCAATTTGGGATTAGGAAGAATCTGTTTTGTATGAGTGTAAAGAAAATATTTTGGATGAGAGTACTATGATTGTCTTGTCTTAACCTGTATATTGTTACTTGAAACCCTAAATGTGCACCTCAGTTGCGACCCCGCTTTATATTTCACACTCTCCTCTATCCTAGTACAGGAGCTGTAACAGGCTTTGTTTCTACCGATTATGTGTCTTGTTTTTTACCCTTACCTTCCCAAGTCTCTGACAGGTGTTTGTAAAATTTTTGTAAAGGGGGAAGAAGGGAGGCTAGGTATTGATACCTGAGCTTCTGGATAGACATGGCAGAATGGCCAGCTAATGAACCGTACCCACGCCTCCAGCCACGGGAATCAATAGCTTCACGATGCAGACAGAGTTAGGAATGGACCTGGATCCGTAATAAGTCATACCTTTTCTTATTTTCGTGAGAATGTGTTCTGGGCAGTCTAGGTAGGCGCAACTTCCTCCTAAAGGCAGTCCAGCACACTTCATGTTTACTCACTACTCGCCAAAAGCATGTAAGTAACTGGAGAAATGGCACAAATATACACAGTGAGCCACCTTGACAGTTTTCCTCAAAAAGGCACATTTGACTTAGACAGGATACTGAAATGACGTAAGCCATTAGAGAAGAAAGGCACACTTGTACACCAACGTCAATGGGACAGGTAACTAGATTGGTATACAGAAGCTAATAAGAGACAGACGGAAACCAAGACCTGGGCGTTGAAAGATACTCAAGAAAAGCTCAATGAGCAAGTAAAATCCCAGAAAATAGAGTACTCTAACCTGCAGGTACTGGTTCATAAAACCGGGTAGAAATGATTATATCCTGTAATCCAAGAGGAGCCACTGTCAAAGGAAAGTCAGAAGATATTTGGACAATCCTGCCATTTTAAATGTTATGTCTGACCAACAATCGGATAGCCCAGACTCTACGCAACTGCGTACGTATCATCCGTCAACCCCAATAAACCCTATGGTCATCCCGTTTACCCTTGAGATACGAGCTCAGATCTCTAAACATTTTTTGCTGTTTTCTGGCACGTTTGAGGGTTTGCGAATTTGACAGCCAATACCAGTACTGGTGCATTCTAGCTTAGACAACTCCTGGCAGGAGGCAATACCCTAGTTACTGTACATGCCTCAAGGAGCGCTACTGATTTGTTTAATATTGTTCAGAGATTTCCAAAAGATATGAGAAGATCCTGTTAAGTTCCAGGAGGATCTTCAGGTCATCATAGACTGTTATCATCCCACTTGTGTTGATTTGAATCAGTGTTTGCGAGCAGTGCTGCCCACAGATACATTTACTTTGCTTAAAGTGCGAAATTGATTACTCTCTCTGCCTCAAGGCCTGCCAGATAAATAGGCCGATCACACTATAAGGCAATCCTGCAGTAGACAAAACATGCCCTATCTGCCCCAGTCCCAATCCCTGCCCTGCCCTGACATCCTTGGAACCTGCTTGGAGTTTATTTCTTTTGACAGTCAAAATAATCCTTATCTTTAGGTTCTGAAATAAATGCTTATTGAATAATATTGCCAGATATATACACAATATGTTATTATAACATAAATTACACTTTGTCAATTAAACAATTATTAGATAACCCACCTTCTCACTCGCCAAGCGTTTTTTTAGAAATTTTGACACACCCCAAAGTTCTGCTTTAGATTGAGTTTCAATGCAGATATTAAGGACCACGATAGTTGTTCTAGTGGTATTATTTTTAAATATCTGGAGAAGTAACCTTTACCTTTTAAGATTTTAAGAGGGACAGAATACGAGGGAATGGATCAAATCTTCCTGATAAAAATGACAGAGTTTGCATTATTCTATGCGCTCTTCAGCCCATTTGGTTACAATACCCAAGCAGAGTTTCAAATAGAGCATCATAGCTTCTCTATCCCCTATCATTGAAAAATATAACTCTTATCCCAATAGACATTTCCTCTCAAAGTATGTCATAGTTATTTCTGTTTGTGGGATTGTTGCCAATTTGCATGCATGTAACTAATCCTCATAGGCCTTTTTAATAATTGTACTTGAGGAAAATTGCAAACCCTGTGTTTCTGTCACAATGCCCCAAATCCCTTGCCGTTTTTACAAATGTACTTGAAACCATACTAGATTGCTGCAAGGCAGTCTCTGCTCCAAGGTTTATGAGAAGGGTGTCTAAGTTTAGCTTCATACATTATTCTGTGTAGTCCCAGTTCTAAAGAAAGGGGGAAGCTGGGATTCTCGTAGGGAGCTTCAGTAAAGACATAGAAAACTTTGCTTCGCCTTTCCAAAGGCAGTGCTTTATTAATTTAACTTTCCATGAAACGTTTGCGTATTAAAGAGTCACTCTGTGCTATAATTTTCTTTAATATCACTAATGTCACTGTTTATGCAAATAAGTTGGGTCCACACATGTTCTGCTGGACAAGACCCCTCAAATCACATGGCCACCCCTTCTCTGAAGAACAGGTAAAGCACTTTGAAACACATTAAGCACTTTGAAACACACATTGTGTATAGGTGCTATATAAATAAACTATCCTATCATATCATATTAATAGTTTCATTGCTGGGAGCTTTTATCAGGGACTTAACAAAAACTATGCTCAGAGATTGCCTGACATAGAACCGTTCAAAACTGTGCCTGATGATAGGATCTACATATACTTTCTAAGGACAAAATCAACCCAATGTATTATAACGTGTATTCAAATATCCATAATGGCACCAAAATGGTTCATTCTAATATGTATTGAAGGAAGTTGCAGTAGTCAGGTTTCAAAAGGCGCAAAAACCAAAATAAGCTCCAAAACAACAACCTTCAAAACAATGCTTTCTGTCTTAAAGTTGGCTAACAAGTACTTAACTGCTTGTAGACCCTGGACAGGGTTTGCCAAAACCAGAAGTGAAAAACCCATTTGGAGCACTATGTGCCCAGTTTGATTTGCCTTTGAGCTGACCCAAACTCGCTGAGTTGCTTTTCAAGCTGCTGAAAGCACCTGGAGCTGCCTTTGATGCTCATCGCTTTTCGATCCTTGTTCCATCCACCTTGACACCGACTTGACCAAGTGGACAGTGGCGTCTCCAGATATCAAATTTAGGGGGGGCACAGAGGGGGCCACAGAAAAAAGTAGGGGGGCCGCGCCAATGTATATGCTTTTGTCAAATTGACGCGGGCAAAGTAGTGCAAAGTGGCCCGGGGCAAAATTGTAATACTTATGAAGCCAGGGCATCAACTTTAAACCGCATGCCATGAATCATAGGTCAGTAGAAATGACACTAGTTTTAATATTGGCCGAGGAGTACATGCAGTGCACAGCATTGGGTTCCGATGTTCCAGAATATAAAAACATATCTGGTAAGTCACCATGTACAAGGTGTAGCCTTGCAGCAGATGCATCATATACAAAGTAGAGTATAAAATCCCCTACAGTGCCTCCATAGAGCTGCTAAGTACTCAATGTGTAAGCTTTAGTATCACTGAAGAAAGTACTTCTCCTGAGCACATACAACGCAGAACTGGCCTAATTTAGAAGGCTAGATTTTTTTTTTTACAAATCATTTTATTGGCAAATGCTTTTCCTACCTCAATTGCAACATGTAACTTAACTTGAAAGCCAAAAATCTTAAAGCTAGGGCTGAAACTGAACATGCGTGTTTGTGGTCTCATATTACAGAAAACTGTTTACATTAATAAAGATTCAAACGTGAATTTCTGTGGATCGATGCAAACCTGTCAATTACAATGTCCATGTTTATTTGGCCAGCAAGTCTGGATTCAATTGACAGTGTGGCAAGATCTGACAGCCTTTCCTCTGTCATTGTTGTGCGCAGATATGACTTTATTAACTGTAGCACAGAAAAGCTTCTTTCACATGAGGCGCTACTCACTGGCAAAACACAAGCAATTTTACACAGTCTGTACAGTTCGAATAATGGAACAGCATAAGGGTCCAGAAAGTTTGTGAACTCCAGAATTGTGTTCACCTTAATGGCATTGGATGCCTTCTTCCTTGCTAGGGTTACCAGTGCCTGCTTTAGTTCTGTTTGAAAGTTATCCAGATCACAGGAGTAAAATGTGGCCATTTGTGACAATTTCAGAAAACTGAGAAAAGAATCAGATCTGGGATTTAGTGCCTGTATACCTTCCATGATCAGCAAAGAATCTTTTGAAAAGCGTGATTTTATTTTTGAGATTATCCGGTCAAGAACTACATACACAAAATGTTTAGTGAAATCATCTTTTGTGCGCAGTCTTTGTCGCTGTCCCACAGTCTCCATTATGGCACTATTTCTTAAGTGGAAAGGCAGTCGACAATCGCGCTTTTTGCGAGGCGGTTCAGCCTCATCATTTGTATATGCTGCTATACCACACTTACTGCTCAGCTGGAGTGCTTCATCCCAGAGATTTTGTATAGTTGCATCCATGTCTTGATTACGCACTTCCTCAAGTTCTTCAATGACTGTGCGTACAAGGACAACAGCTGAGGCCAAGTCAAGATCTGCTTGCTGTAACATATTTGATAGTGTCTCAGTCCTTTTTAATATGTTTTCAAAAAGCACAAGTGCTAGAATGAAGCTGAAGTCAATGAACTGCCGAACGCCATTTGCTTCTATTGCTCTTTCTGCATGTGTCCCTTCTGCCACTAGTGTGAGGATTTCCAGAAGAGGCTCAAGGGTGTGGAGGACAGCTTTATAGGCAGAATATTGGCATGTCCACCTTGTATCACTTAAGTGTTTTAATCGTATGACCTGTTTTGACATTTCTGTTTGAACACTTACAAACACAGAGTGAACAACAGATGTACTGCAAAACACATAAAGCTTCTCCAATTTCACAAAAAACTCAGTTGCTGTATGTACGTTCTTAACCGTGTCAACAATGACTAAATTAAGCCGGTGATTCATACAATTAACATGAAGTGCAGAGGGCACCTCTTTTTGAACCTGTGCTTGCACACCATTAAGCTGGCCACTCATCACTGAGGCCCCATCATACCCTTGCCCAACACATTCATTTGTATCAATGCCCAATGATGATAGGACATTAAATATATAGCATGTTAAAGATTCTGCATCAAGGCTATCTGCTTTGTAGAATTTCAGGAATCTTTCATGGACAGAATTATTATGGAAGTATTTCACAACAACAAACAGTTGTTCGGTTTTGCTCAGAGCTTTAGTCTCATCAGCAAGAATAGAAAATGGGCTTCCTTTAGGGCTTTCAGGAATGCACTCTCTAAGGAGAGCAGCCATAATTGACAGAAGTTCTCTTTGAATGGACGGATGTAAATAGCGTGCATTTCTGGGCCCATTAAGTTTTTTTCCAATACTGTCTCTTTCAGCAAGTAAAAACAATATTTCTCTCACGTTTCCGTGATTGATGTCATCAAAGCTGCAGCGATGCTCCCTTTGGGCAAGTTTAGTTTTGCCAGTTAACAGTAAAACTTGAGTAATTGTTTTAATATAATGTCGCTTTCCAATCACCTCTCTGGTATATGCATCACTGAGACCTTTCATGATTGATGTATCATCTTTTATATTTCTTTTGAAATCCTCCCATCTCACATAGCCGTCTTTATGGGAAGCAGACTTCTCATGCTGCAATATTCCTTTGCCATTTTCCAATGCATTTTTCCAGTTGGTGAAGCCTTCACTGATAAAAGTTAAATGTTTAAGTTCGCCATGAAGAGATTTGGACATAGAAACAAATCGTCATGGAAAACAGTATGCTGCATCCTGGGACATGGAGTATTCTAGCCATGTGTATACCTGAAACCAATGCGAACAGAATGATCTAAGGCGTGATCCCAGTTTTGTTTGAGGATATGTTTTTAAAACAGGCTGTCGAGGGCCTTCACTAGAATACTGGCTGATATCACTGGGACCTGTTGGTGCCTTTCCCTTGACAGCATCAACAGCCATTACTTCTCTCTGAGGTCGATCAAAGTCACTGCACACTTTTCCACAAGCAGTGTATTGGTTGCTGGGTGGAGGCATTATGCTTGAACCAGGACTCTGTGATGACGAGGGTTCACCACCTTCTGTGGAAGCATCAGCACTCAAAGGGTTACTATATTCCACATCTTCTCTTTCAAACACTTGATCCTCATCCACAGAAGAGTCATTCAGCTCCCTCTTGTCTTGCTGCTGCTCCTTTACAGTATTATCTGTTTGATGCTTCACTGTCGCACAGGAATATTAGGACCGGATATCCATTTATGGGGTTGTTGTCTCACTATCAAGTTAAATCAATAAAGAGATTTGTTTTATTTGTTCAAGGTAGACAGCATATGTGGATCACTAACCGGCAATCACATTTTAAAGCTTGGATGATGAACCACCTCCCACGCTGCTTTTTTTGCCTCCCTCCTTAAATGTATATCCATGTATAGCTCTAGGAGGTTGCGCATGCAAGCCAGTATTTTAAACATTACATACATCAAGGATAAGGAAAAAAACATTGTAATTGGGCAATTCATTCTAAAATGTTCTGCTTACTTTACTCAGACGTGCGTGAAATTAATGATCTATGATATGATATGGCATTTATAACACCCCCATACACAAGTGATTCAAGGTGCGACGAGGCAAGGGAGGGGGAACAGAGGGGTAAAAAGTACAGCCAGCTAGTGGCAAGTGCAGGGGTAAGTGCAGACATCAGGTGTCAAGAGCTGTTGGGGACTGCAGAGATACAGAAACAGCCCCCAAGTGCAAGGATTGCCCAGGAGGCAGTGCATGTGTGCAGCTGGCAGGGGAGGGGACCTGGGCCCGAGATCAGAGGGTAGCCAGGTGACCAGTGTAGTTTCAGTCAGGAGTTCAGCAGGGGAGAGGAGAGGCAGCAGAAGCAAAGAGGAAGGTCTTGAGGTGCTTCCGGAGATGGTTCTCCTCAAGTTTCAGGGGGGCAGGGAGGTTGTTCCAGAGGGAGGCCCCAGCTGAAGAAAGAGATCTTCCAGCAACTTGTTGCTTGGAGAAGCGACTGATCCTGAGGGAGTTGGAGGCGCATAAGCGAAGAGCTCCAGAAGGGAGATATTTAGGAAGAGAGAGTATTGAGGCCCCAGGCCCCAGACTGCTTTCTGGACAATGCAGAGGGTTTTGAACTTAATCCTCACAGCCACTGGGAGCCAGTGCAGAGATTCTGGCAGCTCTGAAGCCAGACTGATGGTCATGGAGACAACCAACAGATTCAGTGTGAAGATTAAGCTGGGCGATGGCCGGCTTTTCCAGGAGTTTGCCAGGATGGAGATTGGCCAGTGGTTAGCAGGGCAGGAGGGGTCGGCTGAGGGTTTCTTAAGAAGAGGGTGCACAAGGGAGTTTTTCACAGGGTACTGTAATGTAATGCTGTCTAAATCACTTAACAGATCTCTAGACCTATGTACCACGCGTGGTTAGTCTGATAGGTTACTTCAGCAAGCGAGTAGAGAGGTTATCTGGGTGCTTCCAATACACGCTGGCTACAGGGACTTAGCCCTGTGGGCATGCAGTGAGGTTCAGGAGTACAGACCTACTGACGTGCCAACCTAGCAAATGCAAAGTGGAGAGGTTAGCTGAGTGCTTCCTCTACTCACTGGCTACAGGGAATTAGCCCTGTGGGCATGCAGTGGTGTTCAGGAGTACTCAGTCCTACTGACATGCTACCCTAATGAACGCAGAGTGGAGCGGTTAGCTGGGTGCTTCCAATACTCAGTGGCTCCAGGGCATGCAGTGTGGTTGAAGAGTACTCAGTCCTACTGATGTGCTAACCTAGTGAATGCAAAGTGGAGAGGTTAGCTGTGTGCTTCCAATACTCAGTGGCTCCAGGGCATGCAGTGGGGTTCAGGAGTACTCAGATCTACTGATGTACTAACGTAGTGAATGCAAATTGGAGAGGGTAGCTGGGTGCTTCCAATACTCACTGGCTACAAGGATTTCGCCCTGTGGGCATGCAGTGTGCAAGATGGGGTGTACACCCACAGCCAACATGCATAGGACGCAGTTGGGGGAACTCTGTGCCACCAAGGGGCATCTCTCGCTTATCTGATCACCTTGTGGTAATGTATATTACGGGCAAATAAGTGTCACACAACATTTTGCGCAACTATATTAACCAAGTTGCAGGTGGCCTAACCCAGTGAGGACGGGGCATTCCTGCACATTTCCTATCCTGTGGAAACTTTTTAAAAGAAAATCCACTCCACTGCTTGCGGCAAAAGCTCACGTTTAAAGGCAATTAAATAGCCAGCAAAAATATCCTGCATTACTTTGAAAACAATATTAATTGAGAATAATGACCATTTATATAGCACACACCACTGGCCTGTAAGTAATGATTGGCATTGTAAGTGGAAGAAATGGCATCACTCTTGGAAGGATGGCAGCATGCATGCCCGTGAAGCAGCCTTCGGCTAAACAGCTGTGCACAAAGCAGCCTGCTGCAGTATGACACTGTGACACTCCCGTGAAAGCAGCGATGCCACACACGGCAGGTGATAACAGGAGTGGGTGGAGTGCCCACCTCACCCAACCATTTGCTTCCAGGCATGGCTCCCAGGTCTCCCTGAAGTGGGCAGAATCTCCTTGACACCAACCACAGCGGACCCAAGGCTCCCCCATAAATCACCTCGGGGTGATTGAATGAGCCCCAAAGCTCTGACATGGGAATGTCACCACCAAAAGGTTGAGAGGATCGCAAAATGAAACGGGCACGGTTAAAGTGCGCCCCAAAAAACAAAAAAAGCTGCCTATGGAAAGCATAGTGAATTAAATGCATGAATGACTTGGGTACCGACTTGTTGCCACAGTGTACTCAAAGTCCCAAACAAGGGTGGTCTGGAAAAGAGATTGCCGGAGCAGAAGGAGGTTGCAAAATAGCTCAGTTTTTTCATGTGCCTGCTGCAGGGATCTGGATGTAACCCGTAGCCTTTCATCCTTTGCCGAGTTGGGCGTTAATTATTTATCATTGGACTATCGGGTACCTTAATACTACAACAAACATTGTGAATCAATACTGTGCGCACATCAACAGCAGCGCAGGACTGTTTGTGAACTGCACAGTTTGCAAAAGTATATGTGGGCCTTGCGCTGGGATTATATACGTTATACATAGCTACACAACAAACAGTTTCGGTCCTTACCTTTGATACTGAACAGGCCAGGGCAGGCAGGTGTCAGGCTGCAGGTTGGATCCTCGATGATCTGGGGACTGACGGTCAGCGTGAACGGCAAAAGAAAGAGAAGCTAGATCCCTCAAGGTTGGCAGGCAAAATGCAAATGGCAACGTGCTGCCTGCTGTCAGTGCTGTGCTGACATTGGGGCATTTTTAAGAGCTTTTTATAATGGCATAGTGGCGCCTGTCAGAGAGTGGTAACTGTTGTGTAAAGAGGACACTTGCTCACCTGCAGAGAGGCAAAGCTGCCTACAATGCATGCCCACTCCCCACAGCACCTCCCCTCCCATCAGAATGCAGACAACAAACCATTCAGTGGCTAATGGCCCACCATTAGCAGTTTCCTACGCTCCATTCTGATGGGAGGGGCTGGTCTTAGCTGCAGGGGGAACTTAATGTTAAACTGACAAAACCCGCAGAAAAACCAGCAAGGTACAGGACTCAGTGCACAGCCCAATGGAGAGCTGAGGTAGGGCAGTACAAGGGGGGAACATGATTTCAGAGGGGGGCACTGCCCCCCCAAAACCCCTCCCTAGCGACGCCACTGCAAGCGGATGCCATCAACTCACCTATCTTGCATGGGTGACTTGATCCACTGGAAGAAATTGTCTCAGCCTGTCTTGAAGTTGACTCAACCGACTGGGAGTAATTAACTCAACCCATCTTGATGCTGTCTCGAACTGTGAAAAAGTGCCTGCAAGCCTTTCTGGACACCTTTGAGTCTCAAGTACAAGCCTTAAAAGGTATTTTGAAGTAGGTTTGTTCCCCTGGCCTGCCTTAAAGGACCCTTAAAGGACGCTAGCAACAGAGCTTGTTACCTTTTAAATACATTCAATGATCCCGCCTTTGCTGTTGAAAATATGGCCTGTTCATCCTTGTCTTAAGACCTAAATGGCTCCCTTTCATTAAAAAGTCTGCATATTCTGTCTCCTCTCTTACAGGCGTGGGTTATAGTGTTTTCCATTAGTATGTTTGTATTTTTAGCGCAATTAAAGTTTTCTTTTTTTATAGGACCTTGGTTTGACCTTCTTTTACTGTGGAACACCTTTCCTGTTGCTGTGTTGGATACTTCTGTGCTTGCTAGCTCACACCTCTCCTGAATTGTTTTTCCTGCCCGTGGTGCACATCACCACAAGAGGTAAAGGAGCTGTACCTGTTGGGCTGTGCCTTTTTTGCCATTATGTTTGTGAGAACTGCCATTTCAGTAGTAGTGGGGGACTGAGTGGGAGTTTCATCCATTACTCAACCCTAATGCATTACTCTGATCCTAGATGCATGACACCTCTAGCCAATCGTGCTACTTTGACTCGAGGCATTGCACAATTGTAACACAGGGGAATCTAGGCAAATCTAGGTCCTGCTCCTTGTATTCTAGCCTACTGTTCCCACATCGATTCCTGTTATTGCCTATAGCACCTTAGCCTAACTGCGCCACCTTAACCCTGGCGTTGCCTCATTGCATCTTAGCCAAACTATGTTAAGCACCTGGTTTAATTTGCCTTATTGTGCCCAGTTAGTGCCCACTGCTCGTCAGCACTATTATACTATGCATTCCATCTTATGTGTCCTACTATGTCCAGTTGCTGCATCACTGCATCACTGCATTTTACCCAAATGTGTAATTTCGAATCTAGGTGCTACCCTTTACACTTTACCTAACTGTGTTATTTCAAATTTAGGAGTTACCCTATTGCATTTTAGCCAAATTGTGTAATTTCGAATCTAGGTGCTACCCCATTGCACCTCAGATTAAGTTGTGTAAACTAGGGGGTTATAATGATGTTACTCTCTTTGCCATACTAATATTGAGATTGAACCTTACCTTGCTGCTTGTTTGACTGTGGCTAGTGCCTCCCTGCCTATTGTTTCACCTTTGCAATGCCCTTAATCGGTATTTACTTACTGCTCTTTAGCCAGTAACACTCATTCTGTATGTGCCATCCCATGCCACATTCCACCCCTGATGCTGTACTCTGTCTAGAGAGTGCCTAAATTTGTGTGGCCCTATCTCTAGAACCACTCCCAGCGCCAGGCCAACCTCCGATCTACCTAACACACCTGCCACTACCACCTAGCATGTGTCCCTTGATCACCAGTTTGCTTGCCTGCGTCCTGCTCCTCCTAAATACCATAGTACAGGTTAGGATGGCTCCAAACGTACCTATCATGACGTACTCGACTATGCTCAACACTAAATCATCCAGCAACTCACACTTAGATATAAATGACCCACAGCCATTGCTACCTACTAGCCTCCCTTGCTCTACTACTGATAGGAACTTAGGACTCAGAGCCAGATTAGCTAGAATTTATGAGCCCCTTACCCGCTCATTGCCTACCATACAGAAACCAAAAACTTTGCCGGTCCGACCCAGCTTATCTTCTAGAAAACCCAACTTACCACAGAACTCCAACCTTAAACCTCTACTTAGTCCCTCAAATCAGGGCACTCCTGAAATAACACAGGACCACTGCCAGACTACTACTACTAAAACCACAGCCAGCCCCCAAATTAAGGGAGCCCTGATCAACGCCAGATCATTGGTAGCTCATGCAACAGAAATTGCCGATTTGATTCTCAAAGAAGACCTTGATTTCCTTGCTATTACTGAGACCTGTCTGCATCCAGCAGCATGTCCTGTGCTTATGCTTGCCGTCCTAGATAATTATTCCATCCTGAGACAAGATTAACCCAACACCAGAGGAGGGGGTGTCGCTATTATCCACAAATGTAGTCTCACCATGAGATTAGCAACAACCATCAACATCCTCTCCTGCAAAATACTCTCAGTTAAAGTCCCTCTCACCCATTCTCAAACTCTCAACATCCACCTGATCTACCACCCTCCAGGCCCAATAGGCACTTTTGATGAGGACATTAACACCATTTTATCTAGCAACCTTAAAAGTTCCACCCAAGTACTCACCTTGGGGGACTTCAATATGGGCTATAATGACACGGAAGACCAAATCGCCAGCACTATAGTCAATACACTCTCCGAATTAGGTTTTGCACAATGAAGCATGTCACCCACACATGCTAAAGGCAGAATACTTGACTGGGTGGCTGACTACAACTGTCTAGCGAACATCACCAACATCTCACCATTAGCTTGGACTGACCACCATCTGGTATCGCTCATGCACTCCACCATCCGACCCCCACCACCGCCGACTATTAGGGCCCCCCCACACTCACGAGAAACAAGAAGAGCATTACAGTCGAGAGACTCATCCCGAACCTACTCCTCACACTCAACACACTTCCTGAAAACTTGGACCCAGAGACTTTGGTCGAAGAATATAATAAAATCATGGCTACTTCACTGGACCTAATTGCCCCCCTCAAACTCAGACCAAGCAAACCCAAAACGCATCTAAACAAATGGTACACACCATTCCTCAAAAACTTAAGGCAGCAAAAAGAAACTGCGAGGCCACCTGGAAAAAATTACTGTCAGCATCTAACAAACTCAAACTTTCTAAACTAGCTGCCCTCTACAAAAAAGAAATCTATCTGGCTAAACGAACCTCCTTTGACTCCCGCATATCCCAAGCAAAATCAAACATGAAGGAACTATTCTCCATCCTTAAAGAAGTAGAAACCCCTATCGTACCACCAGATACCTGTACCAAAGATAAGAATTGGTGCTCAGAAATCCAAAACGCCCTAGCTAACAAGATTGCTACCTTACAGAACAAAATCTCCCGCAAAAAAGCTTCCTTAAACGATCCTCTCCCCTCTAAACTACCGGAGAAGCCTACTATAAGAGAAATCACTCGTTTCAATTTCTCCAAAGTCACCACACTTGAAGTAGAAAAAATCATCCTGTCTCTGAAACCCTCCAATTGTCAATTGTCAGGGAGATTTGTGCCCGGCACAGCTCATCAAAGATGCCGCCCGCGACCTCTTCCTTTTCATTACGAAACTAATTAATGCTTCCTTCTCCACTGGTTCTATCCCCACTAATCTAAAACAATCCTGGTTACTCCCACTACTAAAAAAACCTATACTTGACCCAGCCACGCCCACAAACTACAGACCCATAACGACCGTACCATTCCTTCTAAAAATCCTGGACAAGGTCGCCTATGTACAAATACATAAGTACCTGGAAGAACATCACCTCTTAGGAGCTAGACAATCAGGCTTCCGTCCTCAACACGGGACTGAAACTGCCCTCATCGACCTGAAAGCACAGATCGATAAGCTCAGAGATAATGGCCAAGCTGCCCTACTCCTCCTCCTTGACCTCTCTGCTGCTTTCGACTTGGTCGATCACTCTGTCCTATGCACACACCTCCACACATCAGCCCACTTCTCTGTTTAGGCCATCACCTGGATTAGCTCATTCCTTAACGGTAGAACCATGAGGGTCTTCTCAACCACAGCGGCAGCAGACCCCATACCTATCACATGTGGCATGCCACAGGGCTCTTGTGTCTCCCCCACATTGTACAATATATTTACTAAGCCCCTTTTCGATGATTTGGATCATCTCGGTATCACCTACACCAACTACGCGGATGATACCCAGGTCCTCCTTCTGCTTTCTGGAGATTATGGAAAGGATTTGGCCTTGGTAAATAGAGTGTACATCATCATCCAGGCATGGATAGCCACACATGGACTATGCCTGAATGATGATAAAACTGAACTCATCATCTTAGGCACTACCACCAGTTTAAACTAGGCCATGCCTACTGCTCCTTCGTGATTGATGGCAACAACATCAAAGTGGGACAAGAAGTCAAAACACTAGGCTTTTACATGGACTCCAATTTCTCCTTCAACAGACAGGTGAGCTCCCCAGCATCCTCCGCGGCATACACGTGTAAATTGATCCGTGCAGCCAAACCATTCCTGTCCGACATTGGCTGCCTTACCTTCGCTAGAGCCCTCATACTGTCCAGCCTAGACTATTGTAACACCCGCTATCTGGGATCCTCTAAAGCCACCACTAGCAAACTACAAACTCTTCAGAATAATGCTCTTAGAGCAGCTCTGGGCATCTCCAGAAGAGAGCATATCACAGGTTATAGCCAACAGAACAACTGGCTTTCCATCAAAGACACAATTCTCCTAAAAACGGCGTCACTCACTCATAAATCCCTTAATAACGCTGCCCGATGTATTTGATCGACAGATTTCATAGACAGTCCTCCCTTAGACCTATACGAACAGCCTACAAAGATTGCTTTTCTGTCCCTAACTTCAAACGCTCTACTATAGGTGCTAACAGCTTCCCTGTGAAAGCAGCCAAACTGTGGAACTCCTTGCCGCCAACTCTCAGAACGGACTTGCCCTATCAAAACTTCCGATACAAGGTAGTTCTATGGCTGAAAACATAGGCCCTTAAATTCACTAGGTGCCAAGTCTCTCCCACTTGTGCCATTTGCACACACTGTAACCACGTGTGCCTACTTGTATATATGTATACAATCTTGTGTATCTTCACTGTGTTTATGTATATATTATGATTGTTGTAACTAAGTTTAGCAAATTCATATAAAGGCTGCGCCCTGATACCTGAGGGTATGCTCGCGCATTACGAATAATAAAACAAACAAACAAACCTGTATTCTTGCAGAGAAGTCAACATTTTGTTAAATTCCCCTAATAACGAAAATGAAATATGAGTGCTCCTCTTTATCACTCAGAATAAGCTGAAATGGTGGAGTCCTCTTTCCTTTAACAAGTAGTCTTCCTCTCGTTTTTGACTTTTCAAGAAGAGCTGGGAGATGGTGCAAGTGCCTGAATTTTAAAATGCATGACAGCCTGTAAAGCCTTCGCAATAAACGTGTTTCTTCAAATACTGGGAACGCAGGGTCCCTAAGGAATCCTTGTGGTAATATACTTATGTGCACTCTCTGCAACGACCTGACTGCTAAGAGATACTCACCGATAAAAGAAATGTGTTACTTAGATGTTATGAGTGGATAATTTGTCCCCAGCGCCCCAGAAATGCACTTCTGTGAGAGGTTCAGAAATAGGGGAGGCTGCAGGCATTGTTTATTCTAGACCAGCAAACAGTACATCCCTCCAGGTTGCTATGGAGCACTTCCTCCATTCCTACTTGAACAATATCCCCAGCCTTACTGTGTGGACATCTAGTGGGAGGATCGCCTCCCTGAACTAGTGAATAATGGATCTCGGGGTGATATGGGGAGGTTAGCCTGGTCACCCTCACGTAGCGCCCATTCCTGAGCAGGAGAAAGTCAAATGTTGCCTAACAACACTACTGATCCTTGACAAATGAGCCACAACTTTGTGCAAGGAAGTGCACACCCTCACTAAGCACAGCTTGGTAGGGTATAGGAGACAATCATCCTAGACTCTGCCAACAAATCAGAATCTTTCGAAACCCTCACCGTTCATCCCACTGGAGACCCAGCTCTTCTGTGGTATGTAAGCAAACTCACACCAAGAAACAAAATGGCTGATCAATAATGAAGCAAAGTGTATTTATGACTCTCAACCTACGTCAGGGATATTTTAAAAAAAAAACCTTACAAGTATTTGTGATTTGTCAAAAATGTATTTTCAATGTATCAGTCGACATGTGTTTTGACCTACTATGGTCCTCTTCAGGGATAATACATGGTCAAAATATTGAAATGATACACATAAGTACAATATATAAAGGTGACACAACACAATTCCCAACAGATTGAAAGAGAATCGTCACATGTGCTATAATGGGTGGGACAGGCAGGTCCCAAGAAAACATTGAAAAAACAAAACTGACATACATCCATTCAATAATGGTAAGCATATAGTAATACCATCAATAGAAAATGTCGTCAGACACAAAGAAAACCAAATATTGGGCATTGTGAGAATTTATAGTCAAACAATATAAAAAGACAATGCATAAAGATTTATATATTGTACGTATGTGAATCATTTCAATAGGTTGAGAGTGATGAAAACACTTTGTTTCTCTGAATATTTTTGGAACACTGGCCTGAGTTCCTGTAAATACCTCTCCTTGCAGCCTTGAGCTTTTTTTGATAACCTGAACAAAAGAGGAGAGCTCAGACCCAGGAAAGGCTCCCAGCTTTTTCGGTATCTACAAGCTTTTAATGCCACAGTACAGCTTGCGTGTGGATTCCGCTGAGCAACATATGCTCTACATGAGGGAGGAGAGCCATCTTAAAATAATCAATCCCAAACCTCCACTAGTAATGATTCCAGGTGCAGGCCCTTACACCTAGACCGGCCCCAGGGGAGGAGCCGCTAGACTACAAAAGGGCATCTCACAAAGGGCAGCTGTGGACATTTGGAGAGGTAGGTGCGAGAAGGTTGGAGAGAGTTGGTAGTTCAGGGATGAAAGTGAGGAAGGGGTTTGGAGGGAGTGAGTGAGACTAGATTCAAAAGGGGAGAAAAGGTATCAGGAAGCGGAAGGATGAATGCATAAGGATGAGGAAGGAGGGGATTAAGAGGTGCAAGACGGAAGATATCAGGCGGTAGTAGATGGGAGAGGTGGTAGGAAAAATCATAAGAAGTAGGTTAAAAGTCAGGAGAGAGCAGCAAGGGCATGAGAGGCTGAAGTCACCAAGAGCAAGAAGGCATTAGAGAGCACAGTTAGCCAAAGGCATGGGGTATGGTTGATACCCCGATGATTTCAAAGGGTTAAACCCATGGTGGGAGGAGGAGCCAACATGTCGTGTGGCATCAGGGAGTATCAGGCCAGAGATTGGGAAGAGAGGCTGTGAAGAGGGAAGAAGTCCAGACTCGGGGGAAGGGAAGGGATCAGGCTGTCTCAAGGGTTCCATGTAATAATGTCGCCACAAAAATCTCGCCATGCAAAAATATCGCCGAAAAATGGCCGTTTTTTGTGGCGACATTATTGCATGGAACATGCGAGGGACACCCCCGCACCCCCAATTTTTTTTTGGTTTCTTTTTTTTTTGTTTTTGGTTTCTTTTTTTTTTTGTTTTAAAAATTTTTTTTTTTTTGCCCTGTCCTCATATATGGTCTCCCAAATAATATTGCCACGACATTTTCCGGGCGATATTATTTACGGCGACCATATATATGGCGATATTATTACCTGATACCGTCTCAAGCTTGTGTGTGGAAACGGGGGACAGGCCTGCCTACAATGTCTTGAAGTCAAAGAGAAACTCCTGTTATATCTGCAAGTTGTGGTGGGCACAGAGCAAAGACTACATGGCATGCAAGGGGGAGCAGAGATGGTTGCATGCCATCATCACCCAGAGACAAACAAGAAGAGTTTAAAGAGGGAGAAACTGGAGGCTGTCAGTGAAAGGAAGGTACCCACACATCTTGTGAACTCCTTTAGGAGACCTTTGAACTGTTGATAAGAGACTGCCCTGACTCTTTTTGTTATGATTGACCCAAGAAAGACGTTTTATATTAACTAAAATGTGTTCTTACCAGAAGATTGTATCTGGACTTAATGGGCCTCACTCAGCTCTAGGACACTACGAGCGCGAGTCAGATTTAAACATGAAATATTCTGCGGGGTCACTTGTCTGTGTGAAGAGAGCACTGAAGTATGCTTTCAAAGGATTCCCGACTCCAGTTGTAAACTCAGAATAGAGAACAGTAAAGCTCTAAGGAACATATTTGCATACTTACACAATATCTGCACTGCCAGGAGAAAAATACACTTACGGCTCTGCTTCATAGCATTGATAATTTAAAGCAGAGGGGGGCATTGCAGCACGCATTCTTTCGCAGACTCACCCTAAAATGAATGGCTAAGAATATACAGGACCAACTGCCTTTGAATAAATATGACACTTTCAGAGGGAGTGAACCTCAGTTAAGAGAAGGCAAAGTAGTTTTTTTGCTGCCCTCTAGTGGTGAATGTCAAGCACAAAAAGTTATACCTTTGCATATTGGTAGGTAGGCTAACTTTATCTAACATCACTAATGATTCTAAATATTTGCATTTCCAGAATGATCTGCCGGCAAGAAAATAATTGTTAAGCCATGCAATGCTAAGGAATGTTTGAACAGGACAGGTTGAAGCCTCACAGTATATTTGCATGCCCATAATTCTTTGGGGCCTGCCTACTACTTTCCATTTCCACCCACTGTGATAGATGCCATCCGATGAGGGTGGCAGGCCCCACTGTCATAAATGCTCCATGCCAAAATCATAGTGCAAACATGTGCCTTTGCTGAGATAATCTACTGACACCCTCAGTACCAGCCAGTCAGTGGCTCAGGGCAGGTTCAAAGGTCACATGTGCATTCCTGATAGCTGCTGGAACACACATTGGCAGCAGGCAGATGTGGCTTTTTACCTGCCTGCACGTCTTACACAAATTATAATGATTGTGTAAACTACTCAGCCCAGTAGCACCTGAAACTTTAAATATGGGACATGCCTGGTGGCATGGGAACTGCTAGGGTCACAAAATTATAGAGCCACAGCAATTTCATCTAATTCTAGTGTCAGCTTTGTGAACAAGGCTCAGCTATGATAAGGTAATGTGCACCCATCTGCTCAGACTATCTCTGCAATTGTCATTTGAGACAATACCAGGGAGCTTGCTCTTTGATCCTCCTGCTGCAGGTAGGACAACACCTATGTACCAGGGAAAGGAGTCCGTGCTTCAAAAGCAGTACTAACATAACAAAGCCATACTCACACCAGGGTGCTGACCACTGCAGTCCTTTGAAGTCAGCAAACATGGGAAGGGTGCAGAGTTAGAGAGGCGAGAACGGAGTTGTAGACTGAAAGAGCATTCCTCTCTCTTGGTTCTTGCTAGGACTGAAACCTCCTGTCTCCCCATGTATTGAGGACGAGGCACTCTGGGTATGATGCCAGAAGGCAAAGGGCACTTGTTACAAGAGCCGGAGACTCCTTTACAGCAGGTTTGCTTTGGACCAATCCCCTGTGACATTTTGTCTTTATAAGTAGAGGAACCCCCCCATCTTCTTTGATTCATGTTTTGACTTTTAAATAAAGAAGAAGGATCCACAGGACCTCTATTGGGAATACAGTTTATTCCATAGTCCTCCACAAGATATGTGCAGACAGAAGGCATCCAAGACAGAAGCAAGCCCTGCTCCATAACCCTCCCCAGGGAACACTGTGGGGTAACATTTTGTGGTCGAGGACCTCTGTGCTGGTCTGTGTACTGGAACCATGATCCTGTACAAAGAAGCTGAAGGACCCCCTGTGGGTGATAGCCAACCTACTGCAGTGGAAGTACAGAACTAATGGACTGACATTGTCCTGGAGGGGTTGGATTGGGGCTCCCAGCAACCGAGAAGTCCAGAAGCAACCTGACCCCTTTTCATCACCTCGAGACATCTGCCAGTCCACTTGCCCATGCTTGACAATTTGAGCTGCTACAGGACTTGCGGTGCTGCTTTTGACACTGTTTGAACATTCAAACTGTTTGCTGCAATTCCAGCCATCCAGATTCCGCCTTGAGCCATTGCACTTGACCACATCAATCAACCGCATTGCTGGCTGGAATCTGTGGAGGCAACTGATTTGCACACTGACTCGAGCTGCTGGAAGCCATTGACTCGCCCATCTCATACACAGACTCGACATAGCAGAAGCATTGTTTGACCATCAAATCGACCACCATCCCAATGCATTGGAAGCCATTGGCTCGACTGTCTTGGACACTGAGTAGATCCACCAGGAGCCTGAACTTTGAACTAACTTGATGCCGACCTACCAGTGGGACTGCATAACTCAAACCTCTCAACATTGTCTTGACCACAGCAAAAGCATCTTGAGCACACAGACATAAAACAAAGGCATTTTGAACAGGCCCTGTCCCTCTGGTCCATTTAAAGGACAATAGTGACTCCTAAACTGACCACCCTCTACTACACCTTCCAAAGACATATCTTTGAACAATTGAAATCGCTGCTATGTCTCTTGCCTGAACACCCTTGCTTATCAATCCAGAGTGCCCTTTCACATCAAAGTCGGCATCTATGTGTTTCTTTTGCAGAGGTGAGTTTTTAGTGTTTTTAATGCATTTCTTTGCAGTACCAAAGTCCCTATTTTTATAGACCCCTGACTAGACATTCTTTTATTTTGGAACCATTGTACTTACGATGCTTGGGTTGATACTTTTATCAGCTCACTCCCTTCCTGACGATATCACCAGTGCTACCAAAAGAGGTGAAGGAGATAGATCTTTCAGACTGTGCCTGTCTTACCTTTATGAGTGATATCACTACTGGTTTAGTTGTAGTGTGGGTCTGAGTAGGCGGTTAAGCCCCTATTCATCCTTGCACTCCTGCAGAACAGTTTTCATTTCGTCACACCCGCACATTGCTGAGGGTTTTGTGAACACTGCCAAAGCCAGCCTCTGTGATGCAAAGCAAGTATTTCCAACCTGCACCGTGCACCGGGACAAGTTGCTTGTATAGCCAGGCTTGGTGGCACGCTTTGTAGATTAAATATTTGCACAAGAAGTAAACATTGGTAACTTGAGACATTTCCGAAGTTCGGTCTGGGCCTTGCTTACTACCTTTATGGAGTCTCAAGAGTAAGGCTGAGCAGCAGTACAAGCTCACACCTTAGAGGGAACAATGCCCCACACTGTACTCTGCTTCCACTGCATTTTACATTTAGATGAGTCCAGCATAATAGTTTGCTTCTAGGTGCCCCCCCACTGAATTGTGGATCTAAGGTTATTTGCTTTGGGGATGATCCCTGCAGTATTCTGTTCCAAGGTGATCGCCACTAATGCATCTTGCTTCTAGGTGAGCCCCCACCTTAATTTTCCTGCACACAGGTTCCCCTGGCCGCCTTATTTGGCAGAGATAAAGGGGAGTAGAGTCAGCGGCTACCCAGGCCAAAGGCGTGACAGGGGGTCACAATACTCCTTGCAGGAGAGCTTGGAGAATACTAGCTTGAAAAAGAGATCACTGTAAGGTACAAAAAACAGGAAGATTTATTTTGACAAGAAGACATATTTACAGAATTCTTTATGTGCCGTGGCACATAATATATGCATACTTGAAGTACATTTATAGTCTGCATATCGGTGGGTTAGTAATCAATAAATAGTGACAAACTATTCCATGTATTGTTTACATTCACAATACATTAACATTGTCTCTTATTTGGCATCCACAGTGTCTTGGATCCAGGCGATCCCCTGCTGGACACTGATACTAGGTTATCCCACATCTAGATATTGTTCCAGCCCGGTATACCACAGTGTTTTTTGTTTCTAGATGATCATGCCTCTAGATAGGCCCCCACAGTCCATGGCAGCTACAAATTCCCCTCACTGTACGTTGCATTAATTGCTTATTGCATCTAGGTCCCTAGGCTGTGGTCTAGCTTTCCAGCGATCCAACACTATTGTTTTTATTTTTGCATCCAGGCAGGGGTGTTGCTAGCTCTGGAAAAGATGTGGGGCTACACTAATGTCGGGACTCAGGGCTACCTAGCTTTTTGATTGTAGCCCTGTGCTTGTATCCGGGGCTACAACCAAAAGACCAGGGGCTATAGCCCTCTAAGCCCCCCACCTACCACTGCCTGTGCATCCAGGTGCTCATATAGAACACCTTCACACTGTTTCATCCAATGCATTCTATTTTAGCCATCCCCTACAGACGTTCGCCTTGGTGCTCCCTCTGAATGAAAACACCTGGGCCACCTCACTGTGTCCTCCCCCTAAACAACCCCACCTAGACGGTGCCATTTATACCTCTGCTCAGCCTCATCCTTTGAGAAGACTCTGACAACTCAGACATCCCACACTCATCAAGCTCTAATAATCAAAGGAAGGATGCCAGCCTCCCCAACCCTCCACCCATAACCATAGGCACAATCTTTACTTTTCAGGATAAACAAAGGTTTCCCAGCATACTATGCAGTCAAGCCAATGCCATGGCCAAAAGAGGGAAAGACGATTGTTTACAAGCAGAGGAGAGGGTCAAAAAAGCCAAGGAGTCCTCTTTCAAGGCACCTCTGAATCAGCCAACTGCTATCAGCTGTAATCCAACAACCCAACCCATAGAAGACCATGTACTTTATTCATCTCAAGATACCTCGTGAGATTGCCTCCCTGCATCAGGGATGCATGATCACTACTCTCCACAGGTGATCGATGAAACACAGAGTGCAGCAGCAAGGTGAGGCAAGAAACATTGGCATGCAACTACTTTCATCCACAACTACATCACCTTCTTTATTCGGCCCCCATCAACCAAACAGGAAAAGAAACATACATGTCCCACTTCAGGTGTCATCACAGATCTCACATTTCATCACTAAACATCAGCATTTAACCAATACCAATGGATTGGCCCTAAAATGAACTTTGCCAGTGTATTCAATGATGAATGTAATGCCTCAGATCATTTAGAATGCCGCATTGCCAAGGAAAGGAGGGCAGATTGTGCCTGATTATAAGTGATGCTTACTGTAATCGAGTTTGGTGAAAGTCCTTCTGGAATTATGCATAGATTTTAAACACTGTTGACATACCTGCCCAAGATAAACCCTTCATTTTTATAAAAGAAGCAAGTCACCAAAATGATTTACCCACAATCTCAATCCCCCAAAAACAGAGACTGGAAAGAACCCGGGGACACATTAGCTACGGCAGACAAAATAATTTGCCACCCGCATTTGTAGATCTATAGAGAAGAAAATGTAAAGTCTTAAAAAGCTCACTACCTACACACTGCATTGTTTTGGTGGACCATGACCAGAAGAAAATGGTCACAATTATCTACGATTTCAAATACCCATCACCCAGTAATATAGCACTAACAGCATTCCTAGAGGGGGTTTGTGACCATTTCCAAAATCCATAAATCCAGGACTATGGCGATACAAAGGAACCTCAGCACCAAACCCTGCAGTCAAAATAGAATGAAGCAGACAACTAATTTCAGCACTGAGAAAGTTTCATCCTTTCTTGATACATGATTTCAAACCTATTTGATACAGGATTCCTTAATGATGGTCAACAGCAGTAATCCAGTAGGCCCACCGGAAGAATCACCCCAAAATCTACAAAGCGATAGTGAAGCCAGCTAGACCACCCCTCCTTCCTATCCCTCTTTAACTCATCAATTGCAGGAAACAACATCCCTCAAAAATACCTTTGCTTAAAAGACTCATGGTGGAGCCCATTGGCCCACCTCCAATACATCATTTCCTGTACAAATCATAGAGAAGGTTATATACCAAAAACTCTGGGAACACATGGAAAGAAAATAATTTTCTTCACGAGTCACAACGCAAAGCATTCAATACTATGGGCCACGGAATTCTGCTAAAAAGTGCAAAAGACATTGAATTAAAAAGAACACCACTGCACTGGATCACTTCATTTCTCACCAATCAGACAAAAAGAACACCCATGGCCCCTTTCAGCTAATTTGTACTGCCATCACCTGTGGAGTATCCCTGGGATCCAGTCTTTCTCCTCTTCTCTTCAATATTTCAATGATCACCCTCTTGGAACTTAATATTTCATGCCCAACATGTTTCAGCTATGCAGATTATACCCAAACCAAAAAACAACTCCCATGCAAGGGAACCCGACCTTAGCATAGGTCGATGCATGGATCACCACAAACAGACTGAAACTCAATCCAACCAAAGTGGAACTAATGATTTGTGTCATCACAGCCAGAATCCTTTACTGATCGATGCGCCCAAAGTGATGGGACTCTGCCCGCAGCCAACAGCAATGGTCAAAACCGTCAGACATTCATGGCCAGTGTCACCACACTCGAGCCACTGATTAAAGCATAGACGCGTGCTTCTTTCAACCTGGTACGATTTGGTGCATCATACCTTATTTGACATTGATGGACAAAGCCATGGTAACTATTACCCTAATACACTCAAGACTAGATTATGCCAACAGCCTATATCTAGGGCTCCCTGACTAATTGTTGAACAGATTACAAAGAGCCCAAAATACGTCTTCCAAACGACTTCAGAGAATTCAAAGACACAAAAACAGTATCCAAACTCTATGAATGATCCACTGGCTCCTGATGAAATGGAGAATTGAATTAAAAAAACCTTTGCATCGCCCTTCATGCTTTCCATATCACAGGTCTAAAAGTAACTGTGACAAAACACTGCATTTCAAATGACACACTAGCATGGCACCCCACACTGCCAAGCTCAAGCAAATCGTACCATCTCCAACAAACTGACATCTGTATCCTGAAGACTTTGTCCAGCAAGAACCTTTCTCTGCTTGCTCACACCAACATGCTATGCACGTAAACACCACACCGCAGACACGAAATGTGATTGATCAGACTCTTTCGGGTCGGATCCACTACACCGCACACAACACTTCAATCAAGGAATCTGTAGGATTGGACTCCTTTAGGTCATTGCCCCTTGCCCTTAAACTATACCAGAATAATAAGAACCATTATCTTCGCGACAATTAACATATTTTCATTGTGTAAACAGAGACCTATCGGGCTTATGAAGTTGATCTGATAGGCGACCTCTTTATACCCTTTTGTATTTCATGGACGTTAATTCAATGTCGGCATTAGGATTTTTTAGAAAATAATCCTTGTCTGTCACAGTTCATTGAAATTCGACGGCAATAAGCTTGAACCGTCATATTATGTGCAACAACCGAGAGAGGAAATTCCAGGACTCTGCGCCAGTTGATAAAAACAACCTTTTATCAACTGGCGCAGAGTCCTGGAATTTCCTCTCTCGTTGTTGTACATAATATTTTCATTGTGACCTTGAGAAATACTCTGCTAAAAGAGGCTCATTTTTGCTAACCCAATTATCTCCTTTCCCCGGTAATATGCTTTCAACTCCTTCTCTTACTACCATACACTTCTCACATACCCAACCCTCACACACTACAGCTATTGCCTACAAAAATACTACGTCAACAGAGCAGCAACAGTGCTCACTCCTATAACACCCTGCCCGACCCATATTCCAGTGGCTACTCCAGTCTCCCAGCACTGTCCTTGAAATGGATTGATGAAACACACACCCAAAGATCCCTGCCACAAAGCATGTAGCCTCACACCAACATTCAGGACTTGGTCACTTCCGGCCTGCATGCATCAGCCTATCAGGATTCACGCCTGCCTTTCCATCTAACTCACTAGCAACCAACGTTCTCCTTTCTTTTTGCAGATCCACGTACAACAAGGCTGCAGGATTGGAAGAGATTCCATGTGAAAGACCACCTTACATAACATTACATTACAAATGAGCTTGCCCAGTCACTTTACCCAAACCAGAACAACATGAACATTCATGCATTTCAGTGTTTGGCCGTACTTACTCAACCAGGCCTATCAGCAGAAGACTTCCATTTATTGTAGAAATAAGATTCCAGATATACACACTCGATTTTTTAATTATTTTTGCCATCTTGTGGCAAGACTAGCTACACATCATGCAGCAACTGTTACAATTCCATTAGTAAAGGCACTAAACACATACCTGTATTCATCATAAAGCACCAGGGCCCAGATCATGACTATAACCCACAGTTCTGGATGTTAAAGATTGTATTGAAAATGAATAATGCATCTCATCCTTTAACTCAATAACAAAGCTTTTTCAAAAGCATTCATATTAATGTGAGTCAATTGATTTCTGCCAAATGAATGCGCTGTGATTAATTGCATTTGAATATACAAATATCATCAGTAGCTGACAGTTTGCCGTGCTGCCCCTCACTCAAGGACAAAGCACCGCCGAACAGAGCCGCGCTCTTCCAAACACAGAGGCAACTAAAGCGCACAAAGAGAACATCAATAAGAGAATGAACGCCAATGGCAACTGGAGAATTTGATTTCGCCAATTCTTCTGCGTAATACCGGCGGGCTACCAGCAAACCTGCCTTACCATTACCGGTGCCCGATATCCCAGTATTACTGGGAAATTACGCGTGCCGGCAACAGCGGTAAGTTCCCATTCCATGGAGTCCCAGAGGAATGGGAATGGATATGCCGCAATCACTGGCACCGGTGCTACCAGTGCCGGTGATTGGGGCAATTATCTGCTGGTAGGGGCCTGAATTCCCGGCAGGTCAGGCCTGCCGATAGTTCACTGCCCTTACCGGAAAACTTAGATGTCAGTCTGGTAAAAATGCCAGATCTGGTATTACAGGCATTTCATCTGTCATTTTTACCGGGTCGCAACACTCGTACTGATGTCCAAACACATGTAATCCAAAGCAGGGCAGTGACTCCAAAGCCACTTTCTTTTCCTTATCCCCGTGCTGAGGTCACAGCACTCCTATGAACTTTATTAGAATTATAATCACTAATCAGTGCCTTAAAAACTACTTTCCATGCACAAACTGGAGGTGTATGAAGGATATATATTCACAAGAATGTTTGAACTTCCCATACAATGCTACAATATATATAGCTATCCACTGTATTAAAAAATCACGTCAGTCAACACTGTCCACTAAAACAACTTTATTGACCTCAATTTTACCAAAATATTACAAAATGGAAGAATGCAATGAATGCAAATATTTCACACACAGACAAGCAATGTGGAGTCATATGTGATCACACGTAAAGTGCAAGGTGCTGGAATCTGGAATGTCCGCTGACAAAGCAGCAGCCTAAGCCAGCAGATCGTGGCCCCCTCTTCGAAGGATATATCTAAGGATAATGAAAGCTAAAAACTAAATTAAAAAAGCAGAGAATCCAATATCCAAGAGACCAAAACAAACCGCCGAAATGGGGGTGGTACCTAGCTCGCAGGATATCTGCACACCACTGCTGAAGGTGGACCGGGACATGGGCGATGTTGAATCTACCTTATCTGATCTTTCTCAGAGGGTCCTTCGCCTGGAAGGACGGGCCACTAAAATGGAGAATGAACTGGAGGTCTGGGAGCAGAAATTGCTGGCAGTTTCAGGGCGTGCAATGATTTAAAGCCTGGAAGATAAAGCCATGGATTTAGATCTGAAGACTCGCTGAGGAAACATGCACCTGATGGGGCTGGAGGACAATAAGGTGACTCTGATGTTGTGTCTCATATTATTAGAGTGATCACAGAAATCTATGTTGCAGAGTTACTGTCCAGTTCCAAGGTGGATTTTCCATACAGAGTGGGTAAACATGGCCAAGGAAAATCTCGACAAATATTATTGGTACTCCGTGAAGTTCAAACTAAGGAGCGAATCTTACAAGCTGCAAGAGAGAAAGGTCGTGTAATGTATAATGGAAAGGAGTTTTCAATCTATCATGATTACCCAAAAGAAGTGTTGGCGAAAAGGGAACACCTTTAAAGAACAAAGAAGCTAAAGCCTTAGCTAAAGAAAAGAGGGTCAAAGTTGTTTGAACAAAAGCAGCAACACTCAAGGTGTTTTTGACACTGTGGATGCCTCAAAAGCAGTACTTAAAAACCTGCAGCTGTGATCGGTATGGCCTGAGAACAGCAGAACTTTAGATGGAGTTCAGGAGTTCTAATCATCTACCAGCTTTCATTATACCTGATTTGTAAATTTTATTTTTTACATTGTTTTACTTCAAGAATTGTCGTTTTTGATGGAGTTATAATTGACGCTGCAAAGGGATGACAGTTAACAGCTTACTTTTCAGTTAACTCGCGCATTGGGGAATGATTCTGCAGGCCGCTCGACGATGTTTTAATTGCTTCCTAACCCAGGATGCAGGTCGCGCGTGCAGTGGCCGTGACTGCTTTAACCTGGGGGGAGTTATACGGGGGTTCTCCCTGGCATCAGCTGAGGCTAGCGGATGAAGTCTGTGTGCCCCGACGGACTATCGACCTGGCAGGAAGAAGGTTATAGTTTTTCTGCCCAATCCCATGATGAGACCCACTCCAGAGGGTCTGGTGATGCAATTCTTAATGTCGAGAAAATAACCATTCGGCATAGCTCTGCGTGTGACGTAAGAGTGTGCAGCAGGACGTATAGGTTTGGTATGGACTGTCTATCATCGAAAAGGAAGCAGATGTATTTAGTGACTGGTGAGAAGATGTCCCCCATTCAGAATGATTTCCCGCTGAGACTCTAGAATATACATATAGCTGAGATTTATCAAACTTAACATGCTGGAGGGACAATGCATGGGGCTGAATGATCAAAGGCGACTGCTTTTACTGGAATATTTAAAATCCCAGTCTCCCTGTATTATGGTCATATCATGTGGGTTGGCAAGATATGTTCTCGTAATTCTGGTGCTGGTGGGCCCTCTTTGACTGTGCATAGACCATCTTCATTAGGTAGGCTGATAAGTTAGATTGGTAAAGCGGGAAGGAATGTGGTCTGAGGGTTGGAGTAGTGCTGATGTTTATGCGGTTATTTATTGATATGTTATATATATATATTTATTTTTTTAACTAGCGGTGGATGGTTCTTTTTCCATGTTGTTGGAGTTCAGGTGGTTTCTGATTGGGGTGGGTATTTCCACAAGAGGGTTTTAGCTTTTCCTTCTTCTCACTCTTTTTGTTTCCTTATCCTGCAAATTCTCTTGTATGTTTACTTTTTTTAAATAATAGTGCACTATATGTTAAATTTGACATTATCACTAGTGCAAAACAGGATATTCTCATTATCTCATGGAACGTGAACAGTATCAATAACCCAGCCAAAAGGAATAAGATCCTTAGCCATTTAAACAATCTGAGGGCAGATATCGCTTTACTGCAAGAGACCCATTTTAGGGAGCTGGAAACTACTAAAATCCAAAGGAGTTGGGTTGGTCTGGTATACGGGTCCTCTTTTAATTCACGCTCCAGTGGGGTGGCTATTTTGATACTTAGGAATATGCCCATGGATGTGCTATCCCACCATAGTGACAAGGAAGGGAGGGTGGTTGTGGTTACCAACCAGATACAAGGAACCTTGATGACAAAATGTAACATATGTGCACCCACAGTCAGCGATGGGTGTTTCTTTAATAAGGTGGCACATATTTTACAGGACAGTGAGGTTGGTGAACATAATATTGGGTGGAGACTTTAATGAGGTAGTTGACCCCCTATTGTACAGGTTTAATAAATGTATGGCGAGGTCCAATATGAAACAGAAGTAACCTTTAAAGGACCTGTTATCTGAACACAATTTGGTGGATGTATGGTGGCTAGACTATCCATCTGAGAGAGATTACAGCTTTTATTCAGCGGACCATGATATCTACTTGAGAATTGATTTGTTATTGACTGCTGGCTTAGCCACATAGCAGTATTAATCACATATTTCAGATCACACCACGATTGAAGTGGCCACCTCTCTTCAATTTACCAATAATAACAATACTTTTTGGAAGATGAATACTTCTATACTTGAGAAGATGGAGGTGGTAGAGAGGTTGTAAAGGAAGCTCAATTTTCTTTAACATGAATGTGAATGGTGAAGTAGACATGGGTACTGTTTGGGAAGACTTTAAATGTTGCATGAGGGGGCTCTTCATTGGCCATTGGCCTTTCTAGTAAGAGACACAAAGTGAAAGATGTAAATATCAAAGCGATGGAATTGAAGATTAAGGATCTTGAGAGCTCAGTCATGTCATCTCCTGATGAAGGGTAAATATAAGGGTACCTGTAAATACCATAGGTCCTCCAGGTAAAATATATAGAAAATAAGCAATGGACCAAGATATGTGTGAGGCTAGAGAGAAATACTTTCAAACTGCAAAACTGTTTTCGCAATAGACAAAATATATTTTATTTTCACATACAGTTCTTAATGTTCTTTTTTCAAAACATATTTATACAACATACATTTTTGACATCAGTCTCTCCCCTTCCATACCTTCACTCATACATGCAATATACAATGGGCCTCATTACGAGGTTGGAGGTAACCATGGAGCTATGAGCTCCATGGCTGCCTCCAAACCCTTACTGACTCCGCCCTGGTGAATGGAGCAATTACCGGCCCATTCCAAGGTTGGCGGGACCGGTAATTCCCCATTCAGCAGGGCCCTTCCCTATTCCCATTTGAGCCCCCATAGGGTTCAATGGGAATGGGGAAGGCGCTAATAACAGTACCGCAGATTGCAGTACCGTTATTAGCTCCAGAGTCCCTTTGCGGGTCCCGCTAAGGCTGCCTGGTAAAACCAGGCAGCCTTAGCGGGACCCGCAAAGGAACCTCGTAGTAGAGCGGTAAGGGATTACCGGCACCGGTGCCCTTACCGGTGCCGGTAATCCCTTACCGCCCACCTCATAATGAGGCCCAATATCTTATCTCTTTCATAGAAAGTGAAACCAAAATAATCACATATGACCATAATAAGACAACCCCAACAATGTCAGTATTTTCTTTTGTATCTTAATGCACATTTATTGTTCAAAGAATAGCTGTAATTCCTTTCTCCCAGATCTACATATGTTTTGGTCGATCTTGGACCTCACTGGGTCCTGCTATTTATCCGACCTTCTTCAGGATCTAGGAGCCACCAATCAGGGTTCCCAATGTAACTGAGAGAGTGATGTCTTCTGTGATATATCTCTCTAACAAAAATCGTGTCTGGGGTAGTTTTGATGCCGAAATAAATCCACCAGGTCACTGACTTTAATTACACGCACATGGGTCCTCTATTTATATATGTTACACTTCGGGCTTCCCTGCGGGCTTCCTTGCAGAATACGACTCCTTTACAAGCTCATCTGTGTATTCAGATACAAAAAGAACAATACTGACATTGTTGGGATTGTCTTATGTTCATATGTGATTATTTTGGTTTCACTTTCTATGAAAGAGATAAGATATTGTATATTGCATGTATGAGTGAAGGTATGGAAGAGGAGAGAAGGATGTCAAAAATGTATGTTGTATAAATATGTTTTGAAAAAAGAACATTAAAAAGTGTATGTGAAAATAAAATATATATTTTCTATTGCGAAAACAGTTTTGCAGTTTGAAAGTATTTCTCTCTAGCCGCACACATATCTAGGTCCATTGCTTATTTTCTATCTCATGACGAAGGCAAGAAAAGAAGGTTATGGCAGGTAAAATAAGAGCTAAAAAAATTACTTTCCGAAAGGGTAGAATATACTCTGTTCCGGACCAGATGTAATCATGTAAAAAGTTGATCACGCATGCGGGCGGAACCTCTGCTGATGCTAATTAATTATTTTCCGACTGGTCTAGTTGTTGGGGTATTCTTTCTATTTTATACATCCACGTGCGATCACGTGATAAACATATTACTAGAGTTTCATTCCTACAGCATCTTTCTTCACATTGGATGATTCGTTTCGCAGCCCGTCAAGGAGGAAGTAGGATGTTTGTCTCCATCGTTAGCATACTCAAACTCAGGTATGTGAAAGTGGGTTGTAGCCCTGGGTATTTACAGTAATCTTTCATTTAGGCCACATAAGGAAACTCATTCTTACACAACAACCTATGTATTTCCCTTTTTTTCAGTGTTCGTTGTTGCTTGCATTGGGTGTTAAGAAATATTTTATCTTTAAGATGTCAAGCGGAAACTTAAGTTTCAGAATGAGGAGTCAGGTATGATGGCATGGTGGCGCTTTGGTTTTCACATCTGTACATGAAAATGGGCATCCGATTTTTTAATTCAGTTTATAGCGGTGTCTCATTGATGGTTTTCCAGCTTATCTGTCCATTGGATTGAAGGTCGTTTCAAGTGGAACATTACTCATTGGAGAAGTCCACTGAAGTTAGTTGTTTTAAACTTACCACTAATTTCTTACCTTTGGTGCAGTATTGGATAATGTAGATTAACTCCACCTTTTTTTCCATATTTTGTAGACGCCTTGATCAGAAGTAGCCTAGAGGTCTACTTGGTGATTTGAACGTCCCAGAGTCACAGGTTGACAAGCACACTCGAAGCATGCTTTTCACACTGACCACTTTCATGGACTTTAAGCACATTGTGCTCTCCCCGACACACAACAAAGGCAACACCCTAGACTTAGTCTTCACATCATGCCCCTGCATCACCTGTGCAGGCCGTATCCCACTTGTCTGGTCTGACCATGCTGCCATCCCATTATCAGTCACCCACTCGACGACAGCTCACAAAGGTCATGCTAAATGCCCCTCAATCAACGCCGCTCATTCAAAACATTGCCAGTCAATGAACGGGAAGCACATTTTGAAGACTTCCCCACCGAAGGGAATGTCTCTGGCCTCCTGGAATTATTTAGCAACTCTGCTATGAAACTGCTGGACTCTCATACCCCCCAAGAATTCAGCTGGCCAAAGACAAAATCATCCACCCCATGGTACATCCCAAAGATAGCCTCCAACAAACAATCAATCAGAGCCATAGAGAAGTGGAAAACCATAACTGGGGAGACCTCACCAACCACAAATCCCTCAGCACAAACCGTAGGATTATGATTACTGAGGCCAAAGCTGCTTACTACTCCACCACCATTGTGGCAGTCTCCAACAGGAGCAAATCTCTCTTTGAAGTAGTAAAGCAGTGTAACAACCCCTCACCCGACCCTGAGAGCCAGCAACACAGGACAAAATGCAATGGAATAAACACATTTTATTATTGAGAAAATAGACAAAATCCGAGAGACCATCGAATCAACCTCTCACAACATTAGCGTCCCCTGCACCGCAGCATGCACACTGTCCCTCTGGACCAAATTCTCTCCTCTCTTCCCCCAAAAAATGATTTCCTCCCTCAAACCTACTTCTTACTCTGACAATATAAATCTAGCCTCCATCATTAAACAATTGACAGGCCCAGCCCTCAATGCGATCTGCAGCATCATGAATGCCGCCCTCCTAGAAGGATCATTCCTGGACACACTCAAAACTGGTCTCATAGGACCTCTTTTGAAAAAACCAACCCTGGATCCAGATGACCTAGCCAACTACTGGCCCATTACGAACACCCCGTTTATTGGCAATATCTTGGAAAAAGTAGTTGCTACACAACTACTTGCCAGAATCGAACAACTGCACCTCCTAAATGACTATCAGTCAGGTATCCACCCCAAGTATAGGATCGAGACAGCCACCATCTAGGTGGTGGATGATGCCATCCAAATCATAGATACAGGTGACTCATGCCTCCTTGTCCTCCTTGACCTCTCTGCCGCATTCGACACCATCAGCCACCGCATCCTTCTCTCTCTCCTTGCGCAGAGGATGGGTTTCTCTGGCACTGTCCTCAATTGGTTTACCTCCTACCTCTCAGGCAGACAACAGGATGTTCAAATGAACTTGTTGCATTCTACCCAACTCCAGATCTCCTGCGCCGCCCCACAAGGCTTAATCCTCTCACCAATCTTTTTTAACCTTTTCAAACAACCCTTCAGCACTCTCATCAAAGATCCCAATATGGCTATCCACCAATACGCTCACGATACTCAGTTGTACATGAGAGTAAATAGCGTGCAGGACATCATTCAGATCTGCGATTACCTAGCCTCATCCAGCCCTGGATATTGACTGCCTACCTCAAACGAAAACCCATCCAAGACTGAATTCATCCTCACCGTCTACCTGCTAAAAAAACAACTTGTCCAGCAATGACTCAGTGATATGCGCCTAGAAGGATTCAATCCGCAACTCTCAGACTCAGCAAAACCCTAAGGCTTCACCATTGGCAGCAGCCTGTCTTTCCAGAAACACATAGCCAAGAAGGCCCTAATTGGCTCATTCAGAACCGCTACCCTTTGAAAAATCAAACCCTTAATCCTGCTGCAAGTCTTCCAGACTGTAGTGCACGGCCTTGTGGTTTCACACATTGAAGTGGGAAATGCTCTCCTCACAGTGCTGCCAGCTCATCACTTGGCTCCCCTAAAAGCAGTCCACCACGCTGCAGCACATCTTATTACAGGAGCACGAACATTTGACAAATGTACCCCCTGCACAAACTACATTGGCTTCCAATCCAAGCTATGATACTGTTGAAGACTGCATGTATAATCTACAAAGCAGTCACGAGTAGCACACCAGTGTACCTGCTGGCTAAGCTTCACATATCTGGTGGCTCACGCTCCTCACGCAGCAAATTGGCCAACCGGCTTGAATCACAACTCATCCGCAAAGAGAGGGCCACGCAAACAATCCTTCTCTTGTCATGCACCCACCCTCTGGAAAATGATACCAGTGTTGGCTCGGAATGCCCCCACAATTCTCCAATTTTGCAAATCTCTCAAAATTTGGCTCTTTCAACAACACCTCACCAAGGACTAATTACAATGGACACACATACTAATGCACAGACCTCACAGCACTGCGCTACTGTTAAAATATGGCAGCCCAAATGCAGGCTACCCACACTCTGTGCAACGCTCCCCTGCTCCCGAGCTAGGTCCACTCTTTAAACAATAAAAAAATAAAAAGGGTCTCTGATTCACTTATATCGACTTTGGTTGAAAGTGATTATGTCGAAATTATTAGTATTCAAATCACAAAACACTCTCTTCTATCGATATTGCATATTTGTATTTATTCAGAATTTGGTTATTCAGTCTCGAGGAAAACATTACCCTTTCTGGGTGAACTTACATGCTGAAACTAGCGAGGTGGAGACTTTTCCAGCACCCCCTCAAGAGATCAATAATGAAGACAACTATTTATCTCTTAGATTGTCTCGGCTAGTTGGCTGATTTTTAAAAAATATTTCTCCTTGTTCATGTACTAGATTTTTGTTAATGGGTCAACTTTTCTACCATTGGTTCAACATTTTATCATGTTTGGTCAGTTTTAGATGTATTTCAGCGCCTTGCACTTTACATGTGTTGACGCATGACTTCACATTGTTTGTCTGTGTGTTAAATATTTGTATGTATTGCATTCTAGTATTTTGTAATATTGGGGTAAAATTTAGGTCAATGCATTTACTTTACTGGACGGTGTTGACTGACATGTGATTTTTTAATACAGCGGATAGCTATATATTGTAGTATTGTATGGCAGTTCAAAAATTCTTGTGAATATAAATCCTTCATACACCTCCAGTTTGTGTATCATGTATGCTTTCCTCGATATGGAGGATTAAGGGAACAGCCTATCCTTGGTATTGCTTAAAAATCACTTTCAACAGTTTTTTTATGGGTTCAAAATGTTTATTGTGTAGAGCAAGTAAAGAATGAGTGACTTTTGAAGTCGAACCACAGCGTTGCAATGTGCATACATAACTAATGCGCCATAGCTGAACAAGTCGTCGTAGAATGATTTGCAGTGCAAGCAAAGAAACTGAACAAAACAGCTACTGACGGGACTGTATTTGGAAGAATGGAGCCCACACAATACATTTTGAAGAGTAGATAGGAACAGAAACAGTTTATTTGCATTGTAATGTAATTAGAAAACAAACTGTTAGCATGGTCTCCTCTACTCATCAATGTGGCCCCACCTCTAAAACCCTGATACTTATAGGATCCAATATGATGAAGCGAAAGATACCAAATTACTGGATCAATATACAAAATGGCCAGAAGAGGACCTGAGAAGATGCCTTGCTCTGGTTTGTGAGATCAGTGCAGTTAAGTCCCTTTTCCATTTCTGGCTTAGTCCATCTGTTTTTTCAATACACCTCATGTGCCGATCACATGACCAGCATCCTTCTGGAAATGTCCAAACTCAGCTGTAACCTCTACCAACTACTGCCCTCCTCAAGTGCCAGTACTTTTCCAGGTTAAACATCCTTGCAATATTTGTTCTATTGTTTATGGGAGTCCAGAAGTCAAGATGCTTCCAAGTGCCAATGCCTCAATGTTCAGAGTCAGAGTTACACAGTGCCAGCTGCCTAAAGCCGCACTGAATTCATGTTAACGTACCATCAACGCTAATAACCGAGCTCTCTTATAGACATACCAACAACCCTGATAGAGCGGTCTCATAACATTATTTATTAGTACAAAAGATATTTTGATATTACAGTGTCCATGCTGCAAGGGAAAAGAGACTGAGTCATTGAGAATAACATAACAATTAAATATACAGGTTTGTAGAGAGAATAAGGAAAGATGAAACTATGGAATGAAATGAACTTCCCGCAATCAATAACCAGGTCTGCAGCCAATAATCAATTGAAAAGTTCAGATTTAGTTAAGAGGGCAGTTCGCACCTTCCAGAGCACAGGCAACACAATCAAAGTAGAATACAGAAACAACACAGAGCAGGTGGCGAAGACACACAGGATCTCCTTATAAGTTTGGAGATAACAGAAAAAACTGGAGGCAATGAAATTACCTCCAGTCTTTTCAGTCTGCCTAATTCGGAGCTGAAAACCCATAAGAAAGTAACACTTCTAGAAAAAGCATGGAGGTATTACCTCCAAAAGAATAGAGGAATTACCGCCAGATTAAGTTTCTACCTTCTGCAATGAAGTCCAACAGGACTTAAGAATGCAGACGAATCACAACTAATCGTCAAATGGAAATTCCACAGTAACAACGGGCATTAATTGTAATTCACTTTGATGGAATTAGCAATACCAATACCAATACCAATACCGGCCACTCACAATAGACCGTACATCTCAATTAGGAAGAAAAAGAGGATAAAAAGAAGGACAACTACGGATTATCAGTTAAGTATGTTAGGGGCACATCGTCATAGTCAAATAGAAATATCCCCTCACTCCACTGCCACGCAATAACATATAACATGCACTGTTCATATGTAGTTATTCAGATTTCTTCATATTCATAATACAATTATTGGTAATTACTGATGCTGTTTCATCAGTTTACAAACTGAAAAGAGATGCACAAAAAACATCAGTGATATCAATTCACCAAAATGTCAGGGTTGGTGGAGTGACCTAATGCACCCCATGACATCACAGCCAAGGACATCACATGACTTTCAAGTACGGTGGCATCAAAGGTAGTTATCTCGTCAGGGTGGACCTGACGACATCAAAAGGAAGTGATACCACAGATTTAAAAAAGATGTACACCAGGATAAAATTAATAAAATAACAAATGGTTAATTAAGCCGACGATGTGAGCTTTCAGGTCCTGCAAGACATACAGTGTTAGTCATGTGATGTAACTGCCCAGTTTTTTAGCCATTCATACTGCGTTTAGTCTGTTCCTAAGCACACTTCATTACAACAGTTTGAGAAAATTAGGCTCAGGTAGATGAAGTGATTTGTGCAGGATCCCTCAATTTGTTAAATTTAGCCCACATCCCTCACCGGCATGAAGTCCCTGCATTGGCAACTGTAAAAGAAGATAATCTTTTGAGTTATGTTCAACACATACTAAAGAACAGACCCTGACTACCACCATTGATGGACCGCCCATGAGCAGCTACTCCAGGCTTTACACCGCTGCAGATTCATGTGCAGCAAATTATAGGGCGGACGTATTGGATTCAGGTTCCTTGGATATGAGTCGCCTTGGGAAGTGCTTATATAGAGCAGGCGCTTCCTGGGGCTGAACCCATACAAATATTTGACACTAGTAGTGCTTAATATTTATTGCCCAAGCTTGCAAATTGCTTCCTCACCTGGGAAGCCCCCAGCCACAATGTGGTGGCAAGCCAACAGCAATCACATAGTTCTACCATAAGGAAAATGCTGGGGGATCAGGTAACTCTGAACACAAATAAACGAATGCCCTGGTCAGGGGGACACTCTATACAATATAGATACTTGTTTGTGAAGGTTACAGTTACATACTTGACCATTAGAATTGCTTTCATGATGTCTTTCCATGCCAATCAGTCCCTCTGTGCCCTAATTCATTTGAACAGTGTTTCACTTTTCATATGTGTATGCAACTCACTGGTTTAGTGTGCTTGTAACTTATAGTTCATGAATCTCTCTGTCTTTCATCATTTCCAGATAACAAAAGAAAGTGGTGTACCCCTGGTGATGCAGCTTTTGGTGGGGTTCTACAATATACATACATTGGGTTTCCAAAACACCGCTAACACACTTATTATTTTGCCCAATTGGTGAAGTAGATTCAGTTCGTTTTTATTGTTGAGTATCATTAGACATCTCAGTTGTTTGAATACCTTTGTAGTTAGAGTAACGGGTCAGCCGCACACAAAAGAAGAACGGACAAAGAAGATCTTTGCATTAAGAAATCTTATTGAAAAAATAAACATAAACAAAAACATTACATGTTTAAATAGCAAAGGACAATAAAACAACAAAATAACAGTTTAGAATGTTAATTGTACACATTAAATTATTTGAAAGTATTTAAAGTCTTTCCAGAGTCTTGATTATTGAAGCAGGTTTGCCTTGATTGTACACATTAAATTGTTTGAAAGTATTCAAGGTCTTTCCAGTGTCTTGATTATTAAAGCAGGTTTGCCTACGTAGAAGACAACAATTAGTAGCTGGCTTGGAAGTCAGAAAGAGGGAAATGTTGTGTATTTCAAGTTCATGAAAAAAGAAAAAAACTCAGATAGTTTTCCTTTGCTGTAGACCTCCGTTATGTTCCGGCGAGACCACCTGTGGGGCCTGAATTTCAAAGATACACCTTCCTCAGGGCAGTTTATTTAAACTAACAATCCCTGTGAGGGAGGCAAACACAAAAAAAGGGGAAAAGAAAAAACTTTTTAGAAATTGCGTACTGGCTATTTCTCACTAAAAAGGTATATGTTATGCATTTTAATGCGAGCATAAAAAGGTGACTATTTAATTAAAAAATCCTGAACATGCATGGAATTCTTATCACATTGGTTGGTTAAGAAAGAACAGGAGCAGTTTATCCCAGAACAGAGACCCGTCAATGCTGGCATGTGCTGTCCAACATTTGGAATAAACCTTATCCGTTGTTGTTAAAGAGGGGTCGATTCTTTGGCTTAACTATTCTAAATGCAAAAGATAAATGACAAAATTAGCCATTATATTGAGCACTTAGAGTGTCTGTGTCACTGAAAGTTGTTTCCGAATAGTAGATCAGAAAGACAGACGTTTTTACCGTTTGCTTCTCAATATTGCATCTGTATTTAGTCAGTCTGAAGCAATTCAGTTGAGGTGCGGTGTCGGTCGCTTTCTCAGGGTTGCATCTGTATTAGTTTAGCCTGAAGAAAATGCACTTGAAGCGTAGTTTGGTTTGCTTCTATTGCATAGGTTTGTGAGTTCGAATTCGTTTTGTGGCCAATGCGTCACAGGAAAGAACATTCCTGAAAAATAGCAGAGGAAAAGAAATGTTTTAGGAATCAGATGGCATGATTTTCCTTGTGCAGCTGATTTGATAAAACAAACCTTGTGTTTGTAAATATGCATACCATTTTTTCTTTTAATGCTAAACGATGTTAAGGAGCCTGGTTGTGCTAGCCTGATGGCTTTAGCAAAGCTCCTCATAGGGGGAGCGGGGGACAGGAACGCCAAGAGACTCATTTTAAGCAATCAACCTAGGTGCTAATGTCTATTGGTTTACTGTTAGGGTGTATGCATGTGCTTACCTTTCCATTCGTTTTCACGGCAGCATGCGTAGTGCAGCAGTCAGTCAGCTTGCACTTTCATTCCAACAAAGCTTCTTCTTCTTCTTCTTCTTAATTATCGGATGCGTGGGCGGACCCACACAGGCGCTTCCCCATCCTAAAGGATGTTGTGCACCAGACCCACCAATCAATACTTACCTCACATAAACTCACAACTCCTCCCACCGCCCCGTCTGCCTCACAAAATCCAACATCACACTGCTCCTCCTCCTGCCTCTCACCCCGTCACCTCCCACCAAAGCCTTCCCACTCAGCTCAGCCACACCCAGCGCAGACAACCGAACCCTCATCAATTCTCTCTCCTCAACATGTCTCTCACACCTAAGCAGAAAATGTCCCACAGTCTCAGGCACCCCACACACCGCACAGTCCTTCGACACACGCTTCCCCACTCGAAACAGACAGTCATTCAGCCCCACATGCCCTATCCTCAACCGATTCAGCATCACCTCCTCCCCCTCCTCCATTCCAGACTCCCCGCATCCACCTTCACCGACACTTTCCCACAAACACCAAACATCCACCTGGCCTTCACCCCACTCACCCACCTCTCCTGCCACTCATCCATGACCCGTCTCACCACCACAGCCTTCACCTCATCCACACTCAAAGGCAACCTCACATCAACCGCTCCCCTTCTCATACCCTCACCCGCCGCCAGATCCACCAACTCATTACCCAAAATGCCACTGTGACTGGGGACCCACGCCAACTCCAAATCCATTCCCCCACGCACACACTGATCAATCTTCCTCCTGATGTCCAAAATCACATCCTTCTTATCACCATCCCCTGCCATAATCGCCTGCAACCCACTCAATGAATCCGAGAACACCACCACCTTCTCATACCCCAACTCACACACCCTATCAATCGCCAATGCAATCGCCACCAACTCAGCCGTACAAATAGACACATCATTCGTCAGTCGCCCCACTTTACACTCTCCAGTGCTTTCCAAATAATACGCCATACCCACTCTCCCAGACATAGGATCTTTCGAACCATCCGTGAACACCTTACATCCTTCCTTCCCTGCCACATACGCCTGACCCAAAGTCTTGATCTCACCCTGCAAACCCCGCTTCTTCGACACCACACTCGCCAACTCTAAACACACCTTTGGAGACCCCAACAACCACATCGGCCATCTCACCAAATCCATACCCGTCACAGCCAACAACTCGCCCACACCCCACTGCACCCCCTTCTCCCACATGTGAAACCCCAAAGTGGCTCCCTTCCTCCTCCACCGGTCCCCATAGTAGTCAAACCTCGAATTATACTTCAAACATTCACACACCGGATGAGCCACACTCTTCGCACTGCACTTCACCCACCACTTCATATTCAAAGCATCCCTCCTCAACCCCAACGGCATATCCCCCACAAGCACGTGCACCGCATTCACTGGAGAGGACCTCATCACACCCGAACACACCCTCAATGCCCTCGCCTGCACCCTATCCAACCGCAGCTTCTGACTCGCTGTGAAACCCACTGCCACCGGACATCCAAAATCCATCACACTCTAAATCAACCCCTCATACAACATTCGTAAACACTTCTGCTGCGCACCCCACTCTTTCCCAGACACCGCCCGCAACAAATTCAACCTACGTTTACACTTATCTACCACACCATCCACATGCAAATTCCAGTTCAACTTCCTATCCAAAATCACCCCCATGTACCGAAACTCCTCTACGCTCTTCACCCTCACACCTTTCAAAACCAAGTTCAACTCCTGTTGCACCCTTTTCCTTGAGAAAACCATGCTCACACTTTTATCCACAGACACCGAAAAGCCCCATTTCCCACACCACTCCTCCATACGTACTATCGCAGCTTGCAGCCGACACTGCACCAATAACAAACTCCGCCCTCTTACCCATACCACACCATCATCTGCAAAGAAATCCACTTGACACCCGATTCCTGCCAAAGCTCGAATCAACCCATCCACCATCACATTAAACAGCATTGCACTAATCACACTCCCCTGCGGCGTCCCATTCTCCATCTTCCAAACTTCAGACAGCAACCCCCTCACTCTCACCTGAAAGGTCCTATCAGCCAAAAACGCCCTAATCCACCGAAACATCCTCCCCTTCACACCCATCTTCAACAGTTTCACCAACAACCCACTCTTCCACACCATATCATATGCCTTCTCCAAATCCAAAAAGAACGCTCCCACCATCCCCCCATCACACAATGCCTCCTCCACCCAGTCACTAACCTCACTAACGGATCAGCCACCGACCGATTCCTCCTGAACCCACTCTGGAAATCACTCAAACACCCATTCGACTCCAAATAAAACCCCAATCGCTCAACCACCATCCGTTCCATAACCTTACACAGCACAACAGTCAGCGCAATCGGCCTATACGACTTACACTCCGTAGGAACCTTACCACCCTTCAAAATCGCCACCACAATCGCTCTTTTCCACAACTTCGGCAAAACTCCACTCTTCCAGATCTCATTGAACAGAGCCAACACCTCTAACTTACATTCCACAGGCAACTTCTCCAAAAATACATACATGACCCCATCCACCCCTAGGCTAGACCACTTCCCCTTCCGAATCGCCCCATCCAACTCCACCATAGAAAACAGAACCTCATACTGTTCCTCCCACGGTCCAACATCTGCCAACAACTCCCGCATCTCCTCCTCAACCACACCCATACTTAGCCTCACCGCTTCTGGGAAGTTCCCTGAACTGTACACCCCCGCAAAATACTCCGCCAACAAATTTGCCTTATCCCCATCCTCACTGACCACCTCTTCCCCTTTCAACAACACTGACACACCACCCTGCGACTTCATCAATCCGGACATCCGCTTGAACTGTTTCCAAACCTCACCCACACCAGAATCACTCCCCAGGGACCCACAATAGCCCCTCCAATATCCACGCTTCTTTTCCCCAATTATCCTCTGCACCACCGCCTTAGCCTTTTTAGATGCCACCAAATCTGCCAACATTCCTGATCTCACTGCCCTGGCCCTATCCTTCTTACGCGCCGCCACAGCCCTCGAACGTTCCTCTGACCACCAAGGAACCTCGACATTCCCACCCTTCCCCTTCTCAATCTCCGGAACTGCCGCCACAGACGCTGCTCTCATTCCCTGCACCAGATGCTCATTCCATTCATCCACCCCCCCATCCCAACCTCGAGGAACAATCAATTCCCGACACACTTCCTTATACATCTCCCAATCAGCCTTCCTAAAATTCAACCGGCTCCCAGACATCCGTGGCCTGATCCCTACCTCACCCCTGACGGTCACCAAAGTACCAGAATGGTCGCTCCCCATATCCCCATCCTCACGCACCTCCCAATCACATTCTCCCGCAATTGCAGCAGACACCCAGGTCAAATCCAAACACGACAACTTCCCAGTCCTCACATCCAACCGCGTACCCGAACCATCATTCAGCAAAAACAGACACAATTCATCCGCCATGTCCTCCGATAGTTCCCCATTCGCATCTGTCCGATCACTACCCCACAACGTGTTGGCACTGTTAAAATCGCCACACAAAACACAAGGTCTCACATGTCCCCTTATCACTCCAGACAGCACACCCACCTCCACCACCTCACACGGATTGTAATAATTTAACACCAATACTTCCGATCCCCCTACCCGAATTCCCACCCCGATAGCCTCGCCTGCTCCATCCACCACAATCTCTCTTGCAACCAACCCCTTCCGAACTGCCAGAGCCACAACCCCCCCCTCCCCTCCAATCTATCCATACGAAACAACTCAAAACCCGGAATCACAAACCTCAGATCACCCCTTAACCACGTCTCCTGAATACAAACCACATCAACATTCAATTCCCCACACAGCGCCACTTTCAACTCCTGCCCATTCCTCAACAAACTCCTCGCGTTCCACTGCAAAATCCTCAGGCCGACAACCCACTCTGCTTCCGTACTTTAGTAACCATCCTGAACACATCCTTTTCCAACACATCCACAACACTCAAAAACCTCCTCCCCGCCTCCACCACTCCTTTCGTAAGATACGACATACTGACAGACAAATTCCCCTGAACCAGCTCTAGCACACTCACCATAAAGCACATACACTCAGTTTTCGGGACAACCACCATTTCCACACCTTTCACCTCACCCACCATACTCTTCCTTCCCACAGTCTCATCCACCACCGGCTCCCTCCCACTCACCTCACTCACCACCCGTACCAGTTTCACCTTTGCCGCAGCCTCCTCATAATACAAACCTTCCGCCACCCTCACCTGCACCACCTCTCTCGCCACCCTGTGACTCTCACACCCCCTAAACGCAGTCGAGTGCCCTCCCCCACAATTCACACACTTCTCTGGGGTCTCCACCTTGCATTCCTTAATATCATGATCTCCTCCACACCTCCCACAATGCCTCTCATTCCTGCACACTCTCGCCACATGACCAAACTGCTGACACTTATAACACCTCAACGGCATTGCCACATAAACTTTCACACGGAACCTCTGATAACCTATCTCCACCACCTCCGGACACTCCGTTCTTGCAAACCTCACTGCCACAGTCGTAGACACCACATCCCCATGTGCATCTCTCCTCCCCAACCTCCACGCCTCCACCACCCCCACACCCGCCAACTGCTCCTCCACCTCAGACATACTCATAGACACCGGTACTCCATACAGCACCCCCTTACATGACACACTACTTTGATCAAACACTCGCACTACATGCCTAGCCAGACAGCGTACCTCCAGAATGTTAGCCTTACTACCAGCGTCCATCCCCTCCACCAACAACCAGCCCCCAGCCACCACTAGCACCCGAGTAACATCCCCCACAGCCGCCTTCACCCATCTAGCAATCTCCATCGGATTCTCCCGCAGAAACGTCGTCTCGCGATTATCAGGCTTCAACACCACCTTCCACACACTGCCACACTGCAACTTCTCCTCCCCAGGCACACCGCTCCCTGAGTCTTCCAACCCCTCCAAAGTGCACTTTTCCTGGGTCCCACTCCCAGAGTTGCCCCAGTCCAGCCCCCCTCCATCATTCCTCTGTGGAGACCTGCTGCGATGCCGCCCCTCACTTCCCTCCTTCCCCCCCTCCACAGATGTGGATTTCACAGTCAGCGTCTTCCCTCTCTTCTCCCCCACCTTCACCCCCCCTTCTTCTCAGCCTTCTCACCCTCCTTTGATTTCCTTCCCATCTCATCCATGCACACTTACCCCCTGCACTCGCCTGTAGAACCGCTCCGCCTCCTCGACCCAAGCACCCTCCGCCCAGACACTGCTCCGCCCTGCCTGAGTCCGCCTCACCAACGTCATTCAACACAGACCTCAGCGTCTGGTCCAACAAAGCTTCTAAGGAGTCTGCTTGCTGGAATGACGTGGCCTGTTCATGATTGGCTACTCCCTTCCTGTTTGGGGCGTGTACTTACCGCTGGTTGGGTGTTGGTTGTTACTCCCTAAAGTTACGTGGGAAGGTAACCAAGGTTACATACAAACAATTTACTTCTTGTAATGACTGCCATTTTACGGAGAGAAAAGGAAGTCATTTTCTTCTTCATGAAACTTTTGCTTGATTGCAGGTGAATTAAAGCAAAATGTAGTTTTGACAATGTGTGTTCAGCCAGCCATGCTATTACATGTGGCAGTAGAGCTGCACACATGCTGATACGTACGGTCAAAAACGCCCATGGCTGTTTATTAAAAGAAAAGAAAAATTAATCTTTGATTTTTATTGTGAATGGGTTTAAGGAAGGGGCGTTTATGTTGAACAATATGTCAAGAGCAGGAGCCTGGTTAGGCCATATAACAATTCAGTTGCATGATATTGAGGTACATGCAGTAAGGACCATTAATGATTACCCCACCGAATGTAATCATGCAATAAGGGCCATTAATGATTACCCCACCGAGATCATATTTTTAACTTAATTACTTCAAAATCAATAGTTGAAGTAGATGTCCAAATGGTATGATTCATGCGTGCTGGATGGCAATTGTGTTGAGAGTCATAGTGGTGCTGTCATAGTGGTGCTGTCATAAATTAGTTGCCAGATGAGTAGTATGATAACGGTTTCGCAAACCGTACTTAGACTGACTTACTTTGAAGGAGGTTAGAGGTCTTAGAGGGGTGGAATGAATTCCTCATTTAACCCTTTGGTATGAGTTTCTAAACGATAGATCCACCGTTCTTCTTTCTCCAGCAGGCATCTAGTTATGTTAAGTGAATGTTTTACTATATCTAGCACCCATCACAAAATATCATTGGGTGAATGTTTAAATGTCAGGTAATGATTCACAAGGGATGCCGTAGTGGTTTTGCACCTGAAGCGGGAGCGGTGTTCTGCTATTCGAATGTGAACAGCTCGAGTGGTTTGTCCCACGTATCTAAGTCCACATGGGCACTCGATACAGTAAACCACTTGTTTGGTTTTACAGTTCGTTTAAGCTGGTAGGGTCCACGTGCGTTCACCAATTCGAAAGTCTTTCATTTTCTTTGTGAAGGCACATGCTGAACACGCACCGCAAGGGTAATGGCCTTTGATTGATCGTAAATCCAAAGGCCCGTCTTAGGTGACTGTTTTTGAAAACTGGAATGCACCAGTTTGTACTTTATATTTGTTGCTCTTTTCAGGGCGAAGTGGGGATGAGGCTCTTCTGGTAGATTAAGTTTCACAATATCTCAATGTTTGAGAATAATTTTCTTTATCCTGAAAGTGTCAGATCCATGGGTGAGGATACATGTCATCTTGCTGTTATCCGATGTCTGGATTTTTGGTGTTAATAAAGATTTACGATCCGTGAATCGAGCCCGCTTACGTGAGCGGCTAATCAGTTTTTTGGGGCACCCTCTTTCTTTCAGTCTGGTGTCTAATTCATCCGCCTTTTCATAAAAATCAGAGAGATTGGAACAATTTCTTCTTATGCGCAGGTACTGCCCATAAGGAAGATTGTCCTTGAGGTGGCGAGGGTGATTGCTGTTGTAGTGTAAGAGTGTGTTCCTTGCACTCTCTTTTCGGTGGAGACAACATTACAATTTTCCAGCCTCATGTTTGATAATTAAGTCGAGAAAGATAGTGTGATGTCATTTCCAGGTCAACAAGTGTGTACCTTTGCAGTTTGGTAATAGCCATTCTAACTTAATTGCAAAAACAAATGTTTGTGGTATTTGTCATATAAATGTTAGTTTGTGTTATTAGGCTTATGGTTTTCTGAAGCTTTTTATTCGGAGCCCGCAAATTATAATTAATATAATATTAATATAATTATTATTATTATTAAATTATTAAATGGTCAATTTCCGGGTCATTTCAGCCCTGCCGGACCCCCATTCACCTGGCGCCGGAATGAAATGCTCCCCATTCCCATTGTGCCCCAGAAGGGAGGTTGTATGCAACAGCACCATTCGTGAATGGTGCATCCGACATGCTCTGCTCGAGGGTGACGGTACGCCAAGGCACCCGTGAACAGAACTCGTAGTTTGCCATTCCGGTAACAACGTACCAGCAAGCTCACTGGTACCGTTGTTACCGGACCGGCAAACTTATAATGAGGACCTTGGTCAGTGAACACATTTTATACCATTGCACATCAGTAATTTAAATTTCCAGGCCCTCTACCCATTTTTCTCTAGCCGGGGTACATGCTCACTATTTTTATCTATTATCATCTTATACAGTGTCACAAGTATTCTACGAAATCCATAAGAATTACACATATACCTTAGAAAGTCATTATCCACTGGTTCTACTGGGTATGAGACCCACCGTCCGGACACTGCTGCATGCATCCTATAGAATTGCAAGGTATCAATCATGGTATTTCTGTCCCTCTGCTTCCATGTCTGCATGGTAATGAACATCCCATCTGGGAACAAGTCACCTACTGCCAGGTATCCCAAAGCTTCCCATTTCCCCATAAGCATGTAACCCCCTGTGTATGCCAACCCAGGGAACTTGATATTGCCAGCCATTTGTAATAAGGGCAGAATGCCCCTGTGCATTTAAATATACCACGCCATGCACGCAGTGTGGCTTGCACCAAATCAAAGGGGCAGTCCTTGATGTATTTCCCATCCAACATCAGAGTTCTGATATTGGACTTGCCAGCTGCCCTACGTTCCAAACGGACATATGGAGGCACAGCCTCCATCCCGTACCAATAATTTGAGAATTGTGCTTGAGCCACAAACCAGTATAATTCAAAATTGTGTGCAGTAAATCCCCCTTTCTCATACGGTAATGCCATGTTGACCCATTTCTTGTGAACTGCCTCAGAGTGCCATAGGAACTGCACTAGTGTACCGTGAAGTTTGGTGAAGTACTCCTTGCCCTTCCATATAGGCACATTTTCAAACGGATAAAATAATTTGGGCGGGAGTATCATTTTAACCAGTGCTAGTTTTCCCACCAGCGAGAGCGGGACGGGCCGCCACATATGTCTCATGCGCTGTATAATTGCGGGTTAGTAATGAATTTTTGTCTCTAGCAACCAGGATACCCAAATAGCAAAACCCTTCCGGTGACCACTTCAGATAGTATAACCCAGTAGGCTTATTTGGTAAGGGGAAACATTTCTGATTTGAAATAGTTAACCGTGATGCCAGAGGAGATCCCAAACTATGTTATGTCCTGTATTATCGAGTCAAGGTTTACACTGGGATCCCTAATGTACAGTAGAACATCATCTGCATATAGTGAAATGATGTGCGGGGGGCCAAGCAATCTGATTCCCCTGTGTCGCTCACAAACCATTTTGCCATGGGCTAAATTACTAGTGCAAATAAAAGAGGGGATGGGGGAAACCCTGGTGCATGCTCCTCTCCAATTGTATTGCGTTTCATAGTTGTGAGTTAACCAGAACTTTGGCCAGCAGGAGCGTGTATAAGAGCTTAATACATTTGATCATATCCTCTCCTAGGCCACACTTCTCTAGAATAATGTACATGTACTCCCACAAAACCATTTTGAAGGCATTCTGCATGTCTAGGACCACGGCTACTGCCTTAATTTCAGGTATAGGCATGCCATGATGTTGAACAGCTGTGAATCTTCCTGGTAAAAATCCCGCCTGGTCATTATGTACTAAGTGCGGTATAAGGGGAAGAATTCTGTTTGCAATCATTTTGGCATCAATTTTGGTATGAACATTAACTAATGACAGAGGCCTGTACAACCCACACTCATTGGCCGGTTTGCCAGGTTTTAGGAGAACTGTTATGGTGCCTTGCTGCAATGTGTCAGGCAGAACCAAGCTCTTCAATGCTTCTTCCCACACCTCCTGTAAATGGGGAGCGAATATTGGGCTGTAATCTGCATAGAACTCTGCATTTGGGCCATCGGGCCCGTGGCCTTGCTTCTTGGAAGTACCCCTATTACTTTGACAATTTCCTCTGTCGTGAACTGGGCATTTATTTTTTCCCTAGCACTCTCTGATAATCTAGACATAGGCACCCCTTCCAGTAGTAATTGGATAACACGCAACCCACCCAGCGGGGCTGCCCTGTACAAAGTTGCATAGAATCACTTGAATACTTCTAGAATCTCTTGATCCGTGTGTTTACATTCTCCCTGTTCATTCAGGACCCCTTCCGCATATGAGGAATCCCTTTCTGCCCACATCAGCCAGGCTAGCATCCTACTGGGTCATTCGCCCTCCCCATAGCGCCGCGCTGGGGCAGGTCTTGCAAAACATTTCACCTCCCTAGGTACGTAGGTCCTGAATTGTTCTAGTATGGAGTGTATCTCAGCCATAGTTGTAGGGTCAGGTTCACTGCATATGTGTTTTCTAATGTTTTTAATGTCTGATAGTTTTAAGGACCCGAATTCCTTAGATATCACCATCCCCCTAATGTAAGCCTTGAATGCTTACCGTATCGTACCATATGGTGTAGCACCAGGCTAGTTGTGATGAAAATTTGGTGCGTACATCCTATTCAATGTCTCCTCTAAACACCACATCCTGTAGGGTTTCTGACTTAAGTGCCACCGTGAGGCGGCTTTTGTATCCACACCCACATAGATCGACATGGTGACTGGGGACAGCTCTGAGAGCTTGTGAGGTGGAATAGCACATTGTAAAACCTTCCCTACCCAATTCTTGGGAATTAGTATCAGGTCAATGCGGGAAGCCATGTCGTGGACGGAGGTATGGTACATGTATTGGTGGTCGTGTGGGTGTTATCCTCCAAATATCCCGCCTTTCCAGCCTGCCCATCTGATCAATTAGACTGTGACTAGCCTTGGATAGTAGTTTGGGGGCTGTCCCCATCCGGTGCAGGCCCTGATCGAGTATGCAGTTCATATCGCCCGCCCATATCACCAAGACAAGAGGGTGTGTGCAGATCGTATCAGCAATAACCTTGTAGAAGTCATATGTGTATATATTCTGACCATATGTATTGACAAGCAGCATTTCTACTCCTTCCAGTACCCCAGGCACCATCACATATCTACCCTCTGGGTCCGTATGAGTCCCCTTAATGACAAATGTAAGCATTTTGTGTATTAGTATCGTGACCCCTCTGGATTGAGTTGAATACACTGTGAAAAATGTATTGGGATCCCACAAGGGTGCAATCTGGTGGTTGATGGCCGCAATTGCATGTGTCTTTTACAGGTAGAGAACATTGATCTTTTGTCTTTTGGCATAGCATAGTATTTGTCGAGATTTCGTATGGTTTCCCAGGCCCCTGACATTCCAACTTAACAAATTAATCACCCGCTGGGGCCACTTTTTGATACCCAATCCACACAGAGCGTCCAGCACCACAACAGGGCAGTCCCAATACTCTGTCAGTGTACATCATTGTCCACATTTGTCTGCCAAGGCAATTTTTAAAACTTTTCATACACCAACTGGTTCCACCCCTACCACCCTCATCCACCCCAAAGAGGGCGATGACATCCCTCCCTTCAGAAAAATCGTGGGTCGACCCCAGAACTGGGCGGATCTCACAGCAGCATACCAATTAAACAATGCAGAACTGCATGGGAGAGCCAATGCTTAACCTCTCTGACACTGTGTTACCGACACCCACCGTCAGTTGACAGGATAACATGTTAAATTAGCAGACCATAGAGGCTAGGAGTAAATGCTTTGTCTCTTAGTCTAAGTGATAATGCCGCCTTCCGTGCCATTTTAGTTGTTACAGTGAGGTAGGGGAATAAGTGCTTCAATGTACGTAACAGCCTCAGCAGGCAACGTAAAGAATAGTGTCCTCCCCTGTTGTTGAAATCTCAGGCGTACCGGGAATAGCATTGAATTGTCATGGCCACAGGCCCCCGAACACAAAAACCACACCATCTAGTGATGGGGCAATGGGTCACTTGACTCACTTATGTCCCTTTAGGTCCCATAAACACAGGGGCCCTGGCTGGACTCAGGCCTGACGCTCTGGGCACCAGACTCATATAGAGATGTGAGCAGGAACACTTTATTTCAGTGCAGGAGTGCTTTTACTTTATTTCAGTGCAGGAATACTTTTATTTTACAAAAACTTTCCAGGAGCTGAAAGCCTTTATTCCAGAGAACATCCTCATGTGCTGACTCATCGGGTGTGGCTCCTAGGCCTGGTCTTCATGTGCTGACTCATTGGGTGTGGCAGGGTGTGGCAGGCAGGCTGAGCCTGGCGGGCGTGGCTTCATAAGCTCAGCTATATAAACTGCTCCATCCTTAAGGCCGGTGCTTCGTGTTACTGTGCACTCGCATGCAACGTGATGCTCCCCGCCGCTTGGACCAGTTTACTTACCTTTGAAACCAGGCACACTCACCTCCAGGAAACCGGTGCTTCATCACTTCATCTGCAGACTCATCTCCTGACATCCAATGATCTTGATCCCAACGCTGCAGCACCGCACTCCGCATCCACGAACTCGGACTCTGTGAAGAAGAAGAAAGACAAGGTTAGAACATCCATCCTAGAGCCTCGCTGCATTTGAACCCTGCGCGACCCCTAGTTAAACACTTACCAGCTACTGCACTGCTGCAGCTTCGTTCCTCATTCCCTCCGGCTGCCGCCTTGAGCTCTGCAGCTTCTGCCGGGCCGGCAACATCACCTGCAAGGGAAGAAAGCAAAAGAGCAAACATCAAAAGTGGAACGGACAGCAATACAAGACAACAAACTTTACAATACAACAAAAACAGATGAGGAAAGACAAAGGCAAACAGGAACACTTACCTGAAGTATAGTGGCTTAGTCGCAGCAGGACTGGACTACCACGTGCAAGGGGCCAGTGAAAGAACTCGGTCCAGATCATACAAGCGCCCCTGCCAGAAGCAGCAGGACGGAGTGCTCGCCAAAACTAATCAACAGGTGAGCTTTCCAGGGACAGCGCATCCCACGGGTAGAACGGTTTGGGAGAAGGGGTCTGGAAGGTAATCAGGTGCACAAGCTGGCATACTCACGCCCCCTATTCTCCACTCAGGAGCAGTCCCAAGAAGCATCACCTATTACCACCAGTCACCACATAAGTGCAGAGGGTGAAGTCGGACACGAGCGACCTCACCACCGGGAGGGCTGCAACCGTGCCCCAATGCCTCCGCAGAGACCAGGTGAGTGTAACATGAATATTGCACCAACCTGTTTCTTAGTAGTATATTAACTCCTGAAATGTTTTTCATTCCTGCTGGACTGCCGTGAAGAAGTACAGATAAATGTGAAGGATAGACAATTCATAGCAGAGTGGGCTCCTCTCCCTGGCCAACCAAAGAATAATGTTGCGGTCTCAATAATTTAGCCAGTGGACCAGCAGAGGCCTAGGCGGTGCTCCAGGCCTGGGCCTCACCGCTGGTGATCTGTGAGCTCGCTCCACAACAAAGGATGTTGAGAAAGGTGGATCCCCTAACAGTTCCCTTAGAAGGGTCTTCATTGTGGCTTTCATGGGCCCCTTGCCAAATCCCTCTGGCAGACCCACCATATGGATGTTGTTAAGCCTGGAGCGGGATTGGAGGTTGTCACATCGCTGCAAATTATGTTTGAGGTCTCTGGACATGGAAGTTATTTGTCTTTTCAATTCCGCAATGTTGTCTTCTGCTGTTCCAATTCGTTTCTCCACCTCTGTCACCCTGGCACTTTCTTGCTCAATTTTCGCACCCAGGGTTGAGACCATGGTTTCAATGTCATCTACCTTGCCATTCATAGTCGCAAAGTCATTTTCCATGCTGTCTATTATTTGGTGCAGGTCAGGCATGCTAGGGGTTGTCTCATCATGCTCTCCAGGGGAATTGCACGCATCTGATGCAGGTTTCGTAACCGGTCTAGTGAAGGGTTTGATGTTACTTTGTTTTTTATGCGCACCACTTCCCTTTGTTATGGTCGCTGTGAGAGGCCCCCCAATACACAAACCTACCTCCAACAGACCTCTCGGACTGGTCTTACAGTCTTCGATCCTCTGAAAGCAACACACAGGTCAGTGAAGACAGTGCAGGACAGTGGGCACAAAGATCTCCACCAGCATTCAGTCTGGAACGGCCCAGCCCCAGCAGCTGACCACACAGAAGTCACAGCCACTGCACACTGTTTTTCCCTCAGCTAGATCTCACAGGGACACCACTGTGTGCCCCTGCCTGGGGAAACAGCAGTCTTCACAGTGGAGGGCAGTCCAGTATAACAAGATTTCTTCACAGCGTCCCATCCCGGCGCTCCCTCACATGGGGCACACCCTCCAGGGTACGGACCTCCTTCCAGTTATTCAGTGTGCAGCCGTGACTCAATGAGGTTGAGGAATGGAAGGCTGGGTTTCGTCCTTACCCAATGTAGATCAGCGAGATATCACCTCTCCAGGGCGGGCAGGGCGCAGTAGAAATGTTAGCTCCATGCTTGTTGGGTGTGTAAAGTGTTACGCCTGCACTTCGCATCCTGTGCCCCCCCACCATTGCAGGGATTGCAGATGTGGTGTTGCAGCATGGAGGAACCAGGCATATAGCAGTTGGGTCCCCAGTCACTGTGTGTGTATTAGCATGGTATCAAGCGTGACAGTGGGTCGGGTCTCACCATACAGTGTTCTACTGGAGCCAGGTCTCGCTCTGGTGTTGGCCGCGCCTCCTCCTTTGGCAGCGCCGCGCTCAAGTAGCACAGCATTGTGTGTCCCAGCCAGGAGAGTATAGAGGCCGCCTCAAGTTTGGTCTTGGTTTCAGGGGTTGTAGTGGAGCTCCCACGCCACAAGCCAGTCAATATGTGGCCAGGCTCTTCAGACACGTCCCACTCTGCTTTTGTCTCGCCACACAGTGTGTTTTTGGGTTTATGGTGCCATAAACAACCGTGGGTGTTGCGGAGCTCAGAGAGGATGTTAGGCAAAGTTTTAATGCAGTACCCTCTGGGACCACTGCAAGCAACTATGGCTACAGGTGTAAGCAAACCAATCTTTGGTATAAGTCTGTACTACACAGTTTTGGTAGCAGAGCAGAGCTGAGCAGCCAGGCTCAAGAGGGTAATGTGAGCAGAAATTATGTTATACAGAGGTCTACTATCACAGGTGTTCAAATAAACTCTTACACTCAAGGTTTCTTTGATAAATACTTACTAATTTATTGATCTGTCAGTTGTAAAACATTCATAAGAAGGAGGCAATTATATAACACACAAATATACTTAAATACTATTTCTGAATACTTTTCAAGAGGAGTAAAAGGCAAAGATCATTAGAACATGAAAGGTTACAATTATTCTTAGACAGTGTAGATATGTTGAGTTCACCAGAAGAGTCAATTCAATTCAATAGGCTAAGCCAAAGTCAATGGGCTAAAGTCTTGGATAGGATAAAGCGGTTCTGGTAGTTCAATGGACAAGTCTCTGCACAAGTTCTCAGAAGTAGTTTGTAAAAAGGAGTATCATATTTTGGGTCACAAGCTGATTAGGCCTGCGAGTTGCAAAGATTTCAAGCACTTTCACTGTGAGAGGTAAGTGCTCTCATTCTGATTTCACAGTACCTTACCATGAAGATAAAGATGCAGCTGATGACTTCTGTTCCTGGCAGTTCCTGCAGATCTCACTGTTCTTGTGCCTCAGTCGCGGGGACAAGAGGGAGGACATCGGGACACTCCTGCACTGTACTGGGACTGGTCAAAAAGCTTGCAACTAGCAAACTTCCATTCCGATGGCTGTAAGTAATGCACACAAGCTGGTGTCCCTTTCCCTGGTTATACGGTTTCCTGCAGCACTCTGAGGAAGATGCAACCAGCTCTGAGATAGGGGTCCAGGTGGCTTACTGTTGAGTTGATTGGTCCCAACAAGTTGGTTGATTAGCAGGACTTCTCTGTTGAGGTGAACTTGGTGATTCAGATGTGCAGCAGGGCTTCACCGGGCAAACCAACGGTCCAGGAGTTGCAGCATCCATCCTCTTCAAGTTTGTCTTCGGTTCTTTCGTTCCAGTGGTCGACTCTGCCTTCCAAGTCAAGAGACTCGCCTTTTATTCAGTTCTCTTCCATTCATTCCAGCCTAGCTGTCACCCACCTAGCAGGATGACTGTCCTTGCCGGACAGTCAGCCAGCCAATCACCCCAGAGTGCATTTGGGTCTACTAGGAGACTAAGCACAGGGAGTTCCGGGGACCTCCCTCACTTCCTGTCCACCCCAAACACTCGGGCGCCAGAGGCGGTCTTCACTCCTGAAGCCCGCCAAAGGCGAAGGAACAAAGGGACCAAATTAGGTTTGGCACACAGATACAAACTCTAGAAGGACCTTTCCACAATGAAATGGCAAAAAAAGAAGACTGGGACCTGTTTTTACAGAGGGGGCTCAGACGCCATCTTGAAAAACATGGCTCCCGCAATTTAACTTTATCGCAGCTACGAATAGTTAGCGGTTGGGAAAAATCATGGTAGTTCATTGTAAAAGCACTGCCACCAGCCATTCTGAGAGGAAAGGGTAGCATTTGACTGGTTCCATGTAAAAATGTCCCCTCAGAAATATTTTTTTGTGGGGACATTATTACATGGAACATGCAGGGGACACCCCCGCAACCCCCAAACCCTTTCTTATTTTTCATGGAGAGTGGGGGACAACCCTGCAACCCCCGCTGCCCCTGTCCCTATATATATATGGTCACCTATATAATGTTGCCACAACCTTTTCCCTGTGACATTATATACGGCGACCATATATATAGGGATATTATTACCTGATACCATTTGATTGCTACATGAGTATCTAGACATCGTAAGATAGGGTGTGCGGGGTCTAGGAATTTAAAAGACTAGTAAAGTCAATTTCACTTTACTTACTCTGGGAAACAGTAGTTTATCCGAGAGAAGGTATTTAAACCTTGGGAAGGCCTAAAAGGCTTCCCTGTGTCACTGCACTGAGGGTGCTGTGTGACACAAAAGAAAAGATGATGCCTATGGAGAGGTTTAGACTCCATAATTCAAAAAGAAACAAACACAGAAAACACATTGAATTGAAAAGTTCAAAGGCCCAAAGTCTAACAAAAGAGCTGGAGGGCTCTAAGGTGGGAGAAATTGGCACATTTTGAGAATCCTCCCTAACTGAGGAGCAGCCATTTTGCAAGCTGCTGAACAGCAAACCCCTTCTGCAGCTTTTTAAATAGAGCCTAGAATCTGAATGCCGTTGTATTTCTAGCTCTAATTATTTTGTAACAATGGCCTGCAAATATGGGGCATAATTTGACATGTGCATACATACGTTCATACATACATGTTGATCTCTTGGCTCTGATATATAATGTACTGGTTTCAAACCAGTTAAGCTACTATTCCACCATTTTGGTCAGTGCAGGCTCTCAATCAGTCGTTTTTTGCATGCTCTGTGACCTAGTGCATGACTCCTTGGTGCTGCAACTTTGCAAACTCCTGTCCACAAATTCTTCCTCGCCCATTTGCACTGCAGGATTCCTTGGTATGCATATCTAATGATAACAATGCCAAACACCATAAATATGTGCATAGGTTAATGTATGGAGACGAGCAGCATTCCTCTGCCTGGTGTCTCTGCTCACAAAAAATGCATGCACTTTGTGTCAATTACTGCCTTTTGTACGTTTGAAATTGTGAGTGCCCACTGCACTGTGCACTTTTGTTAGAAAATGGAAGTAACAGGCATGACTTCATTTGTTCTAGTTCACTTGTTGGGAAAATGCAATAAATGTAAGCATTGCATTTTAGCACATAAAAGGCACCTCCAAAATGCCTAAATATGACGATTTCCCGTATTTACACACACACACACACACACACACACACACACACACACACACACACACACACACACACACACACACACACACACACACACACACACACACACACACACACACACACACACACACACACACACACACACACACACACACACACACACACACACACACACACACACACACACACACACACACACACACACACACACACACACACACACACACACACACACACACACACACACACACACACACACACACTTATGCATGAAGAAAACATACTTTATTTCCCCTTTGCTCTTACACTTGTGTGGCATTACTACCCACACATTGCAGATGTATTTACTTTATCTGTCCCTAGCACACATAACAAATGGAGAGCCTTCAAAATGCATTTGACCATTGATCTCCCTTAGTATCCTTGATTAGAGTTTCACATGTTTCTGTGTAAGGCGAATGACATAAAGAACAGACCTAGGAGAAAGGCTTCTGGAGATCAGAGAGCATCTGAGGGTCAGATACATGAAGAGGGAGACGATGTTAAAGATGGATACTGTGCTAATGCTGCAGGCCAAGCTTGGGCATTAGAAAGACTTTAGGCAGATTGATACTGGAAATAGACAGAAGTATTTAAAAGGACAGAGAGAAGCCGACAGAGCCATGAAAATTAACGTGTTGAACCAGAGCTGCAACGACTAACTATCAAAGGAAATTAATGATGATATTCTGGCTCAATTGGTGTTTTGTGATGGATATTTGATGCTCACATTTTATGATGAAATGTATTTTGGGGTACATTTAATGCTTATTATCTTGGGGAAATTGGTTCTTAAGGGATAATAGATGTTTGTACTTTGGGGATTACATGTAAATAGTGAATTATTCTACAATATATCACAATATATTAAGGGCAAAGATGAAGTCCCATGCGACAAGTAAGGGCAGAGGTTCTAAAAACTGTTAGAGTTTGGGGACGCCACCTGCTTTATGACCAGATCCATGGGGTGGTATACATGGAATCCCAGAGTCTCTTCCCCCTCCTTAACTTGCTCACCTGGTGCAACCTCGTTCGCTGCAAATCCAAAAGAGATGACTGATTTAAAGGATAGTTCCGGGACTTTTTTTTATTGTCCCTACGGTTCGGCCATGTGTTTTTAAGCATAAATCGGTAGATCGTAGAAAACTTTCCTATGGACCTTACCCGACTTTTCGTCCATTAACGCACTCGAAATCAGCCGCCATTTTGTGATAATCCTATCATTTCCCCCCATCGACCTGGCTCACCTGCGTTTGCGGCACTAAATCATATCCCCCGCCCCTGAAACAGACTTTATCAAAACATTCATATTCCTCGCCTCTATCCGTGACGTGACTGTGCTGAGTAGGCAAACGCGCCCAGGCGTCTTCTACGCAACTCCACACAGAACCCGGAAACCAACACAGATCAGCTCACAACACAGCGCGCCACAATTCGGAATATGAAACTGTACTTTTAAATCAAACAGCAAGATTGTACATTTGGCAAAGTACATTTATTGGACATCAAATGTTTAGAGAATATTCAGCGATTTGCATTTTTCTTTGCTCTCGATCCAAAATAGTTTGTCTTGAGGCAAGCGATGTTCGTGTGCAGTACACAGGGTGTTGGTTTACGATAAAATAAGCTCTTCGGTCGCACTGATAATCGCATGGCTGTTCCAACAACGAGGCACTAGGCCACCACAACGGTATGTATGTTGCATCTAGCCATTAGTACCGCGTAAGGGCATACTTGTACTTGGCGATCGTCCCATAAAATGGTCAGGGTGGTAACGTTGTTCACGCGGAGAAGCAACTGGCGGTTGTAAAAGCCATCCGCCGGTGTCTGGTACTCGTGACACAGACAATAATGAAGGATGTACCTGTTTTAAAAACATAAAAAATGAAATTAGTCTCACCATCAGATCTTTATTAAAATTATTTATTTTATATATTAGGTCGGGAAATTATTTCATAGCTAGGACAGTGCAACTGGGTATTATACGTCATTTCCAGTAACCCACCCCCTCTCCTCCGCCTTTTTCAGAGCCGCCTGAGCGCCAGTGGACCACTTCGTCACTGATATGATATAATATGGCATTTGCAACGCGCCTATACACAAGTGTTTCAAGGCGCGGCAAGGCAGGGAGGGGGGGGAACAAGGAGAAGACAGACAACGATCCTACTAGGCCAGGTGTCATTCAGATCGCGCAAGTGCAGGGGTAGGGGGAAGGTAAAAGTGCAAGGGGAAGGGGAGGGGGGAAGTGGAATACAAGGTAAGTAGCATAAAATAATAAATACATAGGGCCAGCTGGTGGCGAGTGCAAGGTAAGTGCAGAACAAGTGCTGGGAAGGGGGGGCTGTAGGATACTGGGACAGTCCCCCAGTACAGGGGTTGACAGGGAGGCAGTGCAGGTGGAGAGTGGAAGGGCCCAGGACGGAGGTCGCAGACAGTGGACCAGTTGTAGCAGGGGAGAGGGAGAGAGAAAGCAGAAGCAAAGAGGAAGGTTTTGAGGTGCTTCCGTAAAAGGAGATGGTTCTCCTCAAGATAGTGCGCGGTACAAAACAATATGCCATATAGAACGAACAAGTACAACTTAACCCGTCTTTAAAGCTACTGTATAGTAATTAAATTGCGGTATAAACTCATCTAAAGAGTTACTTACATTATATTTGCATTTTCCATTGTGTCTGTGCGTAGGGCAGCCCCGAAATACCACTCCTTCTATGCCGACGTTATTTCTTCTAATGAACGAACATTAAATGGCTATCGTTTCTGAAATTTTATTCATTATCGTTTCTTACGTTATTGCACCACACCCCCAAAAAGAAGTCTTTCGGGATGGTCCCGGCCTGTCAAGGTCAAATAACAATAGAACCTAATACTGAGTCGTGGGCCATTCCGGCACCCGAGCAAAAAATTGTCATGATCTCTGCTTCCAAAAGGTCAGGGTTTTCCCAACTCCCTTGGAAGCAGATCCATAACCCAGGTTCCGAGTGCCAACCAGTCCCAATTGGGACCTTTTGGACCCAGTCCTGGCGCCAGTGGCACCAGGCTCATAAATATGCCCAGTCCCAGCGCTGGAAGCGCCGGGCTCATAATGCTTGGGTGGACTTACCTTCAGCAGACCATGCTGCTTACTTGCCTGCCAGTTGAGCCTCTGATCCTCTTCTGTTTTGAACTACTTTTCCTGTTGGGTGGGGCTGGAGCCACTCCCTAGATTCAGAACACTGGAACTCTTCTGGAAGGCAGGAACTCTTTTCTTACCAGGAACTCTTTTCTTACTTAGGCGTGGCTGTGGAAGGAGACACCTAAGCACTACAGGAGGCTATTTAAACCACACCCGGTGGATGAATCTTGCTTTGCGTTATTCTGCAACCTCTGCAGCAGAACGCTCATCGTGTCTTCTGCATCCGGTCCTGGGCCTAAGGAAAAAGGCTTACCATCCTGAATCCAGTCTTCAGCAACACCTATAAAGACAAGAAAGAACAGGTTAGCATTCCGGCATCTGAAAGGCAAAGGCTTACCATCCTGAATCCAGTCTTCAGCAACACCTATAAAGACAAGAAAGAACAGGTTAGCATTCCGGCATCTGAAAGGCAAAGGCTTACCTACTCTTCGTGTGCTCCGGAGGTCTTCACACTGCATTCCGGCATCTGAAAGACAAAAGTTTACCAACTCTTCGCACGCTCCGGAGGCCTTCGGCGCTGCATCCCGCATCTGAAAGACAAAACAAGGTGCGTTTAAAGACATTGGGGAACTTTAATACTCACGTGCCATTACTCCTTTCCACATCTAATCCAGTGGGTATTCCGGCACCCTGCAGCCGCTCCGAACTCGTACCTGCAAAATAAAAAGACAGTTAGAGCGCATAGTGAAGCAGACAACTAGCGCTTACTTACGTGCTTCCAGGCGCTTCTATTCATCACACGGGCTCCATCTTCAACTCACTTCAGCCCGTCATCCGCCATCGCCGGAACCCTGCAAAACAAGAGACATCATTACTAAAGACTTTAAAGACATTTGAATGACTCGAAACTTACCGTTCGTGCAGTAAACGACGGACAGCAGTCCTCTGAAGTCAAGAGGCCTGCGCTACCTATCCAGTGAAGAAACTGGTTACAGCACCCTGCCCCGAGGCAGATGGAGAGCTCGGCATTCACTTACCTAAGGTGAGAGCGTTAACCTTTGGGGGTCTACAGGAGAGGAGAAGAGGAAAGAGATAGGGACACCCCAATAACCCCAGTTCATTAACCCCATATTTTCTATCTGCAGACATCTTACTCTACACGTCAGGCATACAGTGCACAGAGGTCCAGCCCAAAGAACCTACCGGGTGCTACACATCACCTTTGAAGATACGGTAGTCGCCCAGTCAAGACCGGCGCCTCTGCGAGAATCAGGTGAGCGTTACAAAAATCAAAGCAGCTGACCTTCACTTTGAACGAGCACACATTCCTAGTTAGCTACATTCAGTGTAAGGCCATCTCACAGGACTTGAAATTTACACTCCATCTTTGCATTTTATCTGCGTGCTTTGCAGCCCCAGAGAACCATAAATACGGAGACATTCTATATTTTTTGAAAAATGATTTATATTACTGTTTGGTTTAATTTAATGCGCAAATGAACAAGGTTGGATAGACACATTGCATGCACACTGAGCAATCACTTTTATTTACACAATACATAGCTACATATATTCAATGGGCCTGCGACATGAGGAGACTCCAGAGCAAAGTCACAGGTGACACCCGGGTGGTTCGCACTACTGCACGGTGAAGGGAGGGGCAAGGGTGGAGAGACACATTGCATGTACACTGAGCAATCACTTTTATTTACACATTACATAGATACACATATTCAATGGGCCTGCAACATGAGGAGACTCGAGAGAACAGACAATCAAATTACAATCATTTAAACCGTGATGTGTATTTCTCAATGAGCTCTGCTTTAGGTGGACATGGAACAGAGGCAATGTTGGGTGGCAATGCAGTTGTCCCCTGCACAGGTTCGTTCACAACTCCATGTATGTGCCTATCTAGGACATCAACAATAAGTCTCTCAATAAACTCATATTGCATATCCTCAAACACTGGTTTGATCACCCATTATTTACTTCTTTTAGTGAAGGCCTTATTGTAGCGAAGCGTCCCTAAAGTTCCGGTCGTCCTACTTTGTTGACGGCCAACATTATGGATATGTGCCAAGACCGCTAGAAGAGTCCGATTTATCATGCCCTCCATGCCAAAATGCAATCGTTTTAGCCTGTACTTTAGGCACATATTGTGGAACACCTCCAAATCTCCTGTGTGGCAGAATTCCGTGAGTCCCCTCAAATCTCTTGTTATAGTTTTATCAAATACAATCTTTTCAATGGCTTTGTGAGTGGGTGATGAAGGAATCAACCACTTCTTCTTCCCTGCCTCCTCTGTGGACAAATGGCCATGTTCACAATTGTGGAAATGTTGGTTTGTGGTCCAGCGGTGAACGTTGCTACAGTGTAGCATTACTGACCGCCATTTTTCCAGTAGAATTTCCAACGACCCTCCACAGGTTTTTGAGCTCCACCAAAGATGGTTGCTGATTGACTCGGACCACTGTGAAATACCTTGCATATCTTTTGTTTTACCTGCAGCCGACATTTTTTTATTGATTGTTTTTGCAAGATGCCATACGTCAAATTGGTGATTTATATTTTTGTACTCTTCTCTCATTGTCTTGACAATTGGAATGTGTCTGTCCGTGGCTATCAGGTCGATCACCATTCCCCGCGATTGTAGTTCTTGCAATGATGCTACAAAGCCAACTTTCTCCATGGCCACTGAGGATGTACTTTGTGACACCTGCACGACCACCGAACTCACAATTTTCTTACTTTCCATGTCCTGAAAGTGGTAGGTGCAGTACTTGGCTGAAAATCCTGGGCTGTCGCACTGTCCATCACCGGCTAGCCTGAACCGTTTGCCCGCGAATGTACTTTCAATAGACATTTTTTCCATTCTCCAAGCTTCGCTAATGGCTGGAAATAGATAATCGGTTTGGTATTTGTAGAACTGAGTTTTCGCAATGAAATGGATTCCCACAAACTGAAAGAAATACTCTAACTTTTTAAAACTTGAACCACTAAAAAGTGCGGCCGCTGCACAAAGTAGATTGCCTGCTGGCAGTTGCCCCAGCATGGGTTGTGCAGACCATGAGAAAGGATGATATTTTGTACAGGTGGCATGTATTTTAAGGTTAGTGCCTCGAATTGCACGAGTCACATTAATCAATGGCTCCCCACATACTTCCCCACCAACCGAATGCCCACATTTCATCCTAATAATAATATCAATCAAACAACTATCGAATACAATGAATTTGGCCTCTTTCCTTATACTGTCACTCTGCATCCCAGCTGGTTCGGCCTGTAAAGTTGAGGACATGTCACTCACATTAAAGGTACAATCTCTGATATCGTCTTCCGCTATGTTCAGTGATATTGATGGTGTTTCATTCTCATTCTCAAATTGTCGTCCATTTCATTCTCTTCCATTGCAACATCTGTTCCTTCTCCGGCGATGGGAGAATACAACAATTTCTTCAACTTTCTCGCGGTCTTAGTTTTTGCGGGTGTGGATTCTGTGAATTGATCTCCGACTGCATCCGAACTACCAGGAGGACATTCACTATCAATGGCTGGTGGTGGTATAGCTCCGTTGTCAATCACTTCATATTCTTCCCATTGGCACGATGCATCTCCAGTCTCAAGTCCCTGCCAAAAGGTTTGACAAGCAACATCTCTCGTTCGCTTCACTGTCTGTGTAGATCTAGTTCGTACACCCACTCGCAACTAGAGGACAGATTGGAAAAGGGATGTTCAGTTTAAACACAACTTACAGTATTGAACTATTAACAGTGAAAAACAACATAATATAGTGACCAGGACACTAACCTTCTTTTGCTTTCTTTTCTTTGAAACTTTCTTGCCTCGAACTTCAACATCTGGACGCTGTTGCTCCGACTCGTGTGTGCATGTCTCCACTTCCTCTTGAGCAGCAACGACTATATTTCCATGATAAGCACATCCATCACGCACTGACGCTCCATCGACTCCCTGAAACATAGAACTTTCATTAGTATGTATAATAATATTGAAAACACAAAATGTACTTGGAGACCAATACCCACGTACATCTCAATAGCAAAACACGAATGAACGCATTGTGTAGAACATTCAAACGACAATTATTCACGCAATGTTGATCTAGTTAGATGGAACTGTCAAGATCCATACCTCGGGCTCCTCATAGACTTCCATTGATGATATTATTGAAGATGACGCTTCAGCAACTCCCTAAAACACAGTAATTGCATTAGTATGGTTTTCTATTTTGTTAAAAAGAACATAAACTTTGTGCAGGCGTCAACGGCTCATCTAAATAGACCTGCACAAATGATCAGTTGTCTAAAATAAATAATGGATATCTAAATATGATTCGATTTGCTCGATCGTTGGAAGTGTCACCACCCAGAGATCTGCATCAACTACTAGGGGTGATGTTCTTGTAGAAGAAGCTCCGTCATCTCCCTGAAACATAGTACTTGCGTTAATAAAGAAGGAAGTATAGCGGATGTAATCACGTCATATGATCTCGCTTGATCGAACTGTCAGTATCCATACCTCGAAATGCATAAGAACATCAAGGGACGCTGTAACTGTGGTGCACACTTCTGCAAGCTGTTGCGCCGACCCGTAACTGCATGTTCCCCCTTCTTCTTGGACTAATGCTCCATCGACTCCCTGAAACATAGGACTTTCATTAGTAATGAACACAATATTGAAAAAAGAAGACACATAGGAGGGCGACGACAGAAGGACATATCAATGGCTAAAAACGAAAGAAACATTGTGTGTAACAATCACGCTACAAGAATGCAAGATCTGATGATCTCCATCGATGGAACTGTCCGGAAACGTACCTCGAGCATCTGAGTGGCATCAGCGGTTGTCGTCAATGCGTTGGACTCCTCAGCATCTCCCTGAAAGACAGTACTTGCATTATTTTGGATAACAATAATTATAACTGAAAACAAAGACTAGAGGACGAGTACTAGGGTGTACCATTAGGTAAAATAATTACACGATAAATTAAAACTATTGATTTACATGCCTAAAACAAGTCAGTGGCAGAATAGCTAAGTAAGATTACCCGATAGGCGCTTGAAGTGGCTGATGACTGCAATAACGACACGGATGGAGAATCTTCCACCTTCATATTGAGTGGATACATAAATGGGGAAATTATTGTTAGCTAATGCTACACACTACCGCAAGGCCGAGAGCTAAATCCGTAAACTTGACTCACCAGTGGAGGGATGTGGACGAATAGAGTGGGAATAGCGGTTGAGAGCACTTTTCGCGTCGCTCGCGGTGTTTTCTTCTTTATTAGCAATGATGTGGAGTACATTTCTGAGCTAAAGTGCCTGCTGCAGATGCGGTATCGATCACCCCTCTTGTCCGCAAAGACTTCTAGGACTCTACTTTCAAGCTCAGACGGTGGATATCTGCAATATCGGACCCATTCTCTTATCTGATCTATTGTCTTAGGGAAAACATGCATTATAGTACCTTCAGATTTTTTATGGGTCTTCGAAGGGCAACCGCCAATGGAACAGGCAGGCATTGTGGAAAGTTCTGAAAAGTAAAGATCAACAATTCTCTATGAATACCAATGTGTTAAAAAATTAAATGACACATAAAAGTTTCAATGCAAGGTTCGTTTTGGTTCTTGCAACTATACACGTTATTCACATGCGGATAAGTATTTGAATAACTTTAAAAAAATAGAAAAACTCAGAACATGTGACTAGTTCCTTGCATGTACTGTCTTGAACGAAAAGAAAACATGGATGCAATTTGATGACTAGCAAATAGATATAAATTAAAAAATTGGACGCAAAATGATTATGGTACATGGCCTTACCTTGACGAACAAACAGTTAGATGCAGGGATCAGAGTAGTTTCTTGTCGTAGAACAGGGAGCAGTTCACAGGTTGCAAACTGACGAGTTTGCTCGAAGTGGTCACGGAAGTTCACAGAGACGAAGAGCAGATAACCAGCACCTTCACGGGTTGACTAGCAAAGCGCAAAGAAGTTCTCATTAGAAATATGAAGTGGGTTATAAAGAATTCGAAACAGGGGTATGTTTGTGAATGAATGACGTGTATATGTCGTGGCATTATGTGGTTTGCAGGGGGTGTCCAGCGTGAGGGGGGATGCTTGGCAGGAGACACGGGGTCTGAAGGTAGACATGGGAACAACAACCCATGCTCTATAGACCACTTTGAAGTGTACATGGTCTTTGGCACCTCTTGGCCTTTATCGCTCCCTGACAGCTCCACTTGCCAGCGCAAGTACCCCGGTGCGAACTGCCTTTGATAGGGCGGGGTGTGGATTGGGGCGGTGGTCGTGCAGACAAGACACAGGAAGACTCATGAATGGAGACACACTTATGTGGATTGCAGGGGGGCGTCCAGCGTGAGGGGGGATGCTTGGCAGGAGACACGGGGTCTGGAGGTAGACATGGGAACAACAACAACCATGCTCTATAGACCACTTTGAAGTGTACATGGTCTTTGGCACCTCTTGCCCTTTATCGCTCCCTGACAGCTCCACTTGCCAGCGCAAGTACCCCGGTGCGAACTGCCTTTGATAGGGCGGGGGGGTGGATTGGGGCGGTGGTCGTGCAGACTAGACACATGAAGACTCGTGAATGGAGACACACTTATGTGGATTGCAGGGGGGCGTCCAGCGTGAGGGGGGATGCTTGGCAGGAGACACGGGGTCTGGAGGTAGACATGGGAACAACAACAACCATGCTCTATAGACCACTTTGAAGTGTACATGGTCTTTGGCACCTCTTGGCCTTTATCGCTCCCTGACAGCTCCACTTGCCAGCGCAAGTACCCCGGTGCGAACTGCCTTTGATAGGGCGGGGGGGTGGATTGGGGCGGTGGTCGTGCAGACAAGACTCGTTTGCCGCAGGGCCTCACCAAGGAGAGGCCATCTAACTGCATGTAAGAGGCAGGCTGCAGGATCTAGTACATGGAAGGCAGGGGGGTGAGTTTATAAATACCTCACCCTCCCACGAGAATACATGGGTGCAGTTCACCCTGGAGACCCTGGATGCCTAGGCAGTTAGTCAGCAGCAGGCTGGCCTGTGGTGGCAAGGCGGCACGGGCCAGAGGGGGTCATCTCTGTACCCGGTGCCCAAAAGGATGATTTATTATGATCAACCATATTGAATATTTACCTATAACCATGTTTTGTATCAATAAAATCCAACGGCCTTTTATTGCCAACACTTGAACAAAGTGGTGTGGTAAGTATTTTTGAGGGAGGAGGCAAGGCCGGGAGGCTTGATGCCAACCCGCAAAATAACATATGTATGTCTGCTGCATATGGGTTCAACGGTTATGTGGATTGAAGGTGGGCGGCCAGCGTGAGGGAGGATGCTGGCTGGAGACATGTGGTGTGACAAGACAAGGCACAGGAAGACTATTCAATGGAGACACACTAGATTCATTTAAAAAATCAAAACAACCATTGTTAAAATATATGTTGGGTTTTATTTTAGATCTTAATTTCAATTGAACATAAATAATAAACATTACACATTGTAAAGTTCCGGTTGCAGCACATCCAGGGAAAATCCGCGGTATTGTCCACTGTCGCTGGGGAAATGTTGTCTAATGGCAAGTACCGCACAGGCAGGTATTACTCTCCGAACGCGGTGTCCGAGCCTCCCGTGAAGCCACCAAGTGAAGCAACGATAGGCCACCAGCCTGTACCACCTGTGAAAAAGAAAGATGCAAACTGTATTAAAATGACAAAACTTTCTTATCAATGTCGATTCAGGTAAAAAATGTCATTCTGCTTTGAAAAAAATTCTATCTAGAAAATGCACAATATGGAACCAATTTACATGCGTTCGAATGATATGTAGATGTAATTTTATATGTGGGAGACGACCATGAAATAGTAGTGGCATCACTGACATCACAACCAGAGTATACTTACTCGTTACTCGGATTACGCGGACGAACAGTGCCGCGAAGTTCGTGCATAAGCACCATCATCATCCTCAACACGGTCCGTGACAGGCAGGCTTCCCTGAACTCTGGCAGCTCGGTGATGCATTGCAGACTTGGCTCGCCTTCCGAAATGTAGGCCAAGCACCTGGAATTTTCACGGCAGCAGCAGTTCTCCTCCTCAGTTGGCATTAGCTCGCACCGATTGCACGTGCACCAGGTGGAGACGCCGTCCATGCGACATGGTCCAGGCTCTTCATCCGTTGACTGGTCCTCCCAACTGCCGTCCGAATCCCCATCGTTTTCGCGTGCTTGCCTTTCCAGTAGTTCCTCCTCGGTGTACTCGGGCTCGTACATATACGGCATTATTGTAGCCATTGTGTGGTAAAGAAAGTAAAATAATTTACAGAGATGGTACAGGTGTTCACAAGGCCTAGAAGCGGCGAAGGTAGCTGACCAGAGCACAGAAACGAGTCACAGAATACTCAAAGTAACACAGAGAGAGTAATGGAATCGAAAATCTGCTGCTGTGTGTTGTGAAACGGTGTGTTTATACTTATTGAGGAAAGAGGTGTCCTGCCATTTCCATGGCGACACTTCATTAGCTGAGGCGCAGCGATTGTTGACACGAAACGTGCTTTGGCGTTGGGAAATGGGCGGTACGCGTCTGCTGATGTCAGGCTCAGGGGCGGGGGATTTGATTTAGTGCCGCAAACGCAGGTGAGCCAGGTCGATGGGGGGAAATGATAGGATTATCACAAAATGGCAGCTGATTTCGAGTGCGTTAATGGACGAAAAGTCGGGTAAGGTCCATAGGAAAGTTTTCTACGATCTACCGATTTATGCTTAAAAACACATGGCCGAACCGTAGGGACAATAAAAAAAAAGTCCCGGAACTATCCTTTAAACCCCGAATGTGGAGAGAGACAGCAGATATCCCTGACCTAAGTCTGGGAGATACTTTGAATTATGAAAGCATAGACACAAATGACACCAGGTTCATGAACAAATCTGCAAGACCACTGATAGACTCTCCCTGACTCGGCCACCAGCCGTCAGTGGGAGAGCTTGTTCATGAGACGCAATTCAGATGGAGAAACTGGTTGGAGTTATCAAGCAGATTAGAGTGCTGGCGCGTACCTGTATGAGGGGTCCGTCGAGCATGAGTCGCCACGTTTTAGCTGCATCCTCAGGAGAGTGAAGGCAATGCCTGAGAACCCCCTCTACCTCTGCCAACTGGTTTGTGCAACACTCAGCGGCAGAAGGCAGGGCAAATCTTACAGCACCACAGAATAAGTGCCCCTGGATTAACGTGGTGCAGAAACAGTGCCAGGCACTGAAAAGGGACACTAGGTTGACGGAAACAACAGGGCCAACAAGCAGGATAAGCCAGCAAGGAGGTAAAGGCTATGGTGAGGGAACAACAATAGAAAGAGCAATGACAATAGAGAAGGCAAGGCAACAAGCAAGGCAAAGGGAAACACCAAGGAGGACGTGCACAGAGAACAGAACAAGAACAGAAGGGAGTTTAGTCAACAAGGAAGTTGAGAGGCACTGAGACATTGTCTCACTTCATTTTAATGGCTCGGTGCGAAAACAAGGTTGTTTATGTATGGTCGCTTAGCAACCCTGCTCTGGCATGCATGTGGGACCGCCATAATGTAGCGACATGCCTGGCACTGTCGAGGTAAGATGCTGACTCCCCTCAGCTATGGGAAACCGAGGACCAGCTGCCCACTGTCACTGCCATGGGCCTAGGAATCAGGAAACCCGAGCATGACAGTAAGCGCCCCGCCTATGGGGGAAGCGCCAGCGCGCATACACCCACCATACGCCCAGTCCGCGATCATGGGGCCGGGAGGCATCCCGATTCGTAACACTCTGCAACCCCGCCACCCCAGCGCAATCGGAGCACCCAACTTCCAAGGGTTACACCGATAGAACAGCCGAACCAAGCGCGGTCATGCACCTGCGAGGTGGGTTCCCAAGAGCGATCACAAGGTGCATAACTTTTCTAATGGACCAAGCACTGTAAACAGCATCTGGACAAGCAGGAATCACAAATGGCCTCAACCTCATACTCAAGGTCCCCATCAATCAAAAAAGAAGTAGGACGTTAGCAGGGGCAATGAAAGACGTCTGAGCGATGAGCCTTGAGGAGAGACACATGGAACTCTGGGTGCATACGCCAAGTGGACGGGAGATCAATGCGAAATGCCACTGGCAAGATCCTTTTAACAATGGTGAAAGGTCCCATGTAACGTTGAGCAATTTCTGGGGGCAATTGCGTAGGGGCAAATCGTGAGTGCTAAGCCAAACACTGACCCCCACGGAATGAGATGGTGCTGGCGTCCTGCGCCGGTTAGCAAAATATTCTTAACAGGCCTTACTTAGCTCTAAAGTACTGGAGACAGTTTTATGAGCATCAAGGGTTGGTATGGTGGTAACCGGGATAGAATACATATGCAGAAGTTTGGGATGAAATCCTGAAGAACTAATGAAGGCACTACAGTGTATGTAGGTATGATAGGCATTGTTATAAGCCACCTCTACCATATCCAAAACAGATGCACAATCATCCTGTATGGGGTTTGTGTAGCAATGTAAATAGGCTTACCGCATTTTATTGGTCTGTTCCATCTGTCCGTTGGACTGTGGATGGTATCCTGAACTTATGGCCTTTTGTATACCAAGAACACGACAGAGAGCTGACTACAGACGTGAAACAAATTGCTGTCCTCGATCAGATATTATCATTTCAGGTAGGCCGTCTAATCGGTAGATATTGTGTAGATATTGTGAAGGAAAGCCCTTGCCGTCTGCTACACAGTAGGTAGAGTGGCAAAAGTATTGAAATGTGTCATCTTGCTGAAGCAGTCCACTATCACACCAGAATATACGTATAGCCTTGAGACAAGGGAAGGTTTACAGTCCATGGCCACAGTATGCCAGGGGAAGAGCGGTATCTCGGTGGACTGTAGGAGACCAACTGGTTTGCATCTGGGTTTCTTTTGCATGGCACACGTGGGACAAGATGACACATAGGAACTAATCTGTTCTTTCATATTGGGCCACCAAAACTGATGAGATATGAGTTCCATGGTTGCTGTTTGACCACGGTATCCAGCGCTTTTGGAGTCATGATAGCAATGACTGAGCATTCATTACAAATCGAAGGTAGGAACATACAACTTGTCATGAAAGAACCCCAATCCTTCTCGAATACAAAAATGCAGAGACATCCGCAGAGTAGACGTTTGGGGTGTAAGAGCTTGCGCTATCTTTATTGTCTCTAAAAGAGATTGAATTGCAAACAGGAAATGCTGAGCAGCAGAACAGGAGATAGGTCAATATGTGGTTTTGTACTAACATCTGAGGTACGGGATAAGGTGTACACGTTCATATTCTGTCTGTCAGGGATATGAGAAATTGCAAAGTTGAATTGTGAGAAAAATTTAGCCCATCAGGCCTGGCGACTGTTGTTGCATGACAAGGATCGCAAATATTGCAGGTTTTTATGGTCTGTGCATAGCTCCACTGGGTGCTTGCCCCAGAGGAGGTGATGCCTCCATTTAGTGAAGTTATCTTTTATGGTTCCTTTTCAATAATCGAATAATTTCCCTGGCTTAGGGTTAATTGTCTAGAGTAGTAAGCGATCGGATGGTCAAGGGTAGTTTTGGAATTCCATTGCAACAAGACGGAGCCAACAGATGCATCAGTTTCAATGACAAACAGGTATTTTTAATTGTGGTGTCTCCCAATGGGAGCCTTCAGAAATTCTGCTTTGATATCCTAAAACCCCTGCTTTGCTTGTTCATCACAACAGGTGGCTACACCCTTCTGTGGTAGGCTTTTGATCTGTGTGGTCTTCTGGGAGAAATCGGGTATAAAGCACCTGTAAAAGTTAGCAAACCCCAAAAATCGATGGACTGCCTTAACGCCATGTGGACTAGACCACTCCACAATGGATTTGATCATTCTTGTATCCACCTGGATGCCATTGGAGTTGATCACATAACCTTAGAATTCAATCTGTTCTTGGTGGAACTCACATTTCTCTTCTTTGCCATATAGGTGATTGTCCAGTAGGACCTCAGAGACATGAACTACATATTCCCTCAGTGTTTTAGAGAAAACAAGGAGAACCGTAAATAGAGAGTCCATAAAGCGTTGGAAGACTGCTGTGGCATTACATAAACCGAAAGGCATTAGACGATATTCGTAATGCCGCAAAGGAAACATGAAGGCGATCTTCCATTCATTACCAGGTTTAATTCTTAGTAGGTGATAGGCTCCCCGTAGATCGATTTTTTTGAACACGCGAACGTCATGCAGGGTTTCCAGAATGTCTCATATAATGGGTAATGGATGCCTGTCCTTGATTGTTATGTAATTTAACAAATGATAGTCCACACAAGGTCGTAGGGTGCCCTCCTTCTTGGGCACAAAAAATAATGGGGCCCCTGCTTGGGGCAGAGAGGGTGGATGTAGCCCTTTTAAAGGCATTCAGAGACATAACCTTTTATGTCTTCACATTTCTGTGTGGTGAGCAAGTACACCCGCCCATGAGCAATGGGTTGATCTCAGAGACAAAACCTTTTACTTCTTCTCATTTCTGTGTGGTGAGCAAGTACACTCGCCCATGAGCAATGGGTTGATCTGGGTGTAGCTTTATCTCGTTATCAAAAGGTCAACAGGGAAATGATGGCGGTAAAGGTATGTCTTCAGGAGGGAAAAATACTTAGTCGAAGTTGGTATACTCCAGGGACCTTCTTTGGCAACAAAGAACAGACAAAACAGGACTTGTGTCAGTGAGAACAAACTGTACCGAAGACAGTAGTTGAACTGAGCAACATCTTTGAGTACAGTAGTTGGAACAAAATATTAGGTTTTGCGTGACCCGGTTGATGTAGGAGTTATGAGACACTAACCACTGCAAACCCAAAACCAGAGGATAGGAGGGTGATTGCATGGGATCAAAGGCCAAGGTTTCCTTGTGTTGATTGATGGTCAATAACATGGATACGGTTTCATGCGTTAGAGGTTCTGAAGCCAGAGGGGTATCTATCCCTTCCACCATTGCTGGATGAGGTTTAGGCAAAGAAGTCACTTTGAGGTGTGCACAGAATCTGGCATCCATGTTATTACTGGATGCCCCTGAATCTATCGGTGCCATTGTTTTCACTGGTTGTGTCCCTATGCCCCATTTTATGGTTACCTGCAAGATGAATAGTATGTGGGTCTGCATGACATGCACCATGGCTGAGGGAACGGTAGCAGAGGTATCTGGGCTCATTGTTTCCTTCCTGACTGACAACAAGCCTGCTAGTTTCCCCTGTTTAGAAGGCCAAACAGGACAGGAGTTCTAAAACTGACTCCCATCTCTGCAGTACAGACACAAGTTATGCATTCTGCGGCATCTTCTTTACGGTTCAGAGAGGGGGCCATGTACTGCTCACAACTGCATGGGTTCCAGTCTGACCTCCCCTACTAAGGAGGGCATGGGATTCTAGCAGATGAAGATGCAGGAGGTACTAACCTGTTGAAGTCACTTCATCGACGTTCAGAGAACGCTGTTCAGTGAAATGATGGTCGATCTTGATCTCTTGATCAATCAATGCCTGAATGGTGGTGGGCTCTGGAGCATGGACTAATTCGGCCTTGTATTCATCCCACAAACCACAGTGGAACAATTACTTTTTTGTTTCTTCAGGCATTTGAGACTCATTAGCCAACTGACGAAACTGACTGATATTAAGGATGATATTTTGTGACCCTTGTTTAATGTCCAATAGCCGGTTCTGGCCAATGGTTGTGGTATTAGATGACTGAAATGAGTGAAATGACTCAAGGAATGCTTTCTGAAAGTCAGAAAAAGAATACAAGATGAGGACTCCTGGCAGACACGTATGGTGTAGCCCAAGCCAAAGCATTTCCTGTGAGGTTGTTTAGAATATACCCAATATTCGCTCTGTCGCTTGCAAAATGCACTGGTTGGAACACAAACTGGACACTACAAGGATTACAGAACTCATATTTGATGGATGCAGTCGATGCTAAAGTGCATTGTGCTTTGCACCATAGCATCTTTGAGTAACTGATTTTCCCGTTGGAGGGCTGTCACTTCTTGACGTAACCCCACTAATCCGTCCTTCAACTCCTGCAAGGCTTCCATGTCCAAAGACTGGTAGGCGTCTCAATCTGTCAAGCAGATCAGAACGCTGGGGCATACCTGTACGAGGGGTCTGGTGAGCAGGAGGCACAACGCTTTAGCCTTAACCTCAGGAGAGTGAAGGCAATAACTGAAAACCCAATCTACCCCTGCCATCTGGTTTGTGCAACACTCAGAGGCAGAAGGCAGGGCAAATATTCCTGCACCATGGAATGAGTGCCCCTGGATTAACGTGGTGTAGAAACAGTGCCAGGCACTGAACAGGGGAACTAGGATGGCAGAAACAACAAGGCCAACCAGCTGGGTTAGCTAGCAAGGAGGTAAAGGCTATAGTAAGGGAACCATAACAGAAAGAGCAAGGACAAGAGAGAAGGCAAGGCAATAAGCGAGGCAAAGGGAAACACCAAGGAGGAGATGCACGGAGAACAGAACAAGAACAGAAGGCAGCATAGTCAACAAGGAGGTTGAGACACACCGAGGCATTGCCTCACTTCCCTTTTATTGATACACAAGAGGAGATGCTTCTACCAGTGGTTAATTCAAAATCTATTTTGTAATTTCTTTATGCAAATTCAATTTGTTAAATATTAGCAACTTGTTCAAACAACTTGAGATTGTTAGGTCAAATGTTATTTGTCTTGATTCAATCAAGCATTTTAATAAATTTGAGCATAAATTTCAATTATTGTGCATAGTTTCTACACAATATTGTAAGGTGATTCAACAGTGGCTTGCATACTAACAGTATTACAACTGTGCTGGAGCAAAAGGGTAGTGCGAGTAACATAGCATATACATTATATAGAAAGACAACATAAAGGAGTGACACAAAAGATCTGAAGAATTGCAAAATTAATTTCGCGAGTAATCCAGGGTCGATGCAGCGTGGCTGCGTTTCGGCGAGAGTAAATTGAAAGCTTTCGTCAGGACAGGACTCCCAAGTCTTTCTCTCATCCAGAGGAAAAGTCTACAGTAGGTAAAGTCCTCAGTATGGGATCTTTATTCAATTCTTTTTTACTAGGCCATCTTCTCTGGTAGTGAGGAGTGCTGCATGGAAAATAAATACATTTGCTATAAAAGCAGTCTGGAACAGAAAAGCCCTCTTTGAGTGGTGGTTGAATCGGGGGCCAATTAGATGAAGGGAACATGCTGAGAGCACGCAACTTCTGCACATTAAAATGCTTGATTAAATCAAGACAAATAACGTTTCACGTAACAATCTCAAGGTGCTTGAACAAGATGCTAATATGTAACGAATTGAGATTGCATAAAGAAATTACAAAATACATTTTGAATCAACCACTGGTAGGAACATCTCCTCTTGTGTATGAGTTACCTTCCACAGTTCCTACCATTTTAGGGGACACCCCTCCTGTACTTTTAACTTCCTTTTTATGCCTCAGTGTGAAAACGAGGTTGTTTATCTATGGTTGCTTAACAACCCTGCTCTGGAACACATGCGGGACCACCATAATGTAGCGACATGCCCGGTGCCGTGGAGGTAAAATGGTGACTCCCGTCCACCATGGGAAACCGGAGGACTAGCTGCCGCTGTCACTGATGCAGGCCTAGGAAGCAGGAGGCCCAAGCGTGACAGTAAGCGCCCTGCCTGCATCAGAAAGGCTAGTGCACATACACCAGCCAGCCTCCCGGTCCGCGATCACGGGGCCGGGAGTCACACTGATGCATGACAGTATAGCAAGATAGTGTCACACACAGGGGCCGCTGGCAGCTGTGGAGACGCTGGCGTTTGGGCGGCCATTAAGATGAGCCGTCACGCCGCCTGCGTCCGACAGCCGCGGTCTAGTCTTTGTGCCTTTCGACCAGCGGCAGTCCTTTTACGTGCACCAACCCGGAAGCCTGCACGTTGCAACCTACTCGCATTAGGCTTTCGGGTTGGTACGCTGTTGTTTTCCTCCTCCACGGCAGCTGCCGTACGTTTTCTCTTTCTCTCGTTTGCCTTCCTGGCTATCTAACTTGTTCTCCCTCTCGCCCCTCTCTCTGTAGAAGCGTTTTCTCTCCGCTTCCTCTGCCTTGGCGGTCTCTCTGTAATCCCTCTATCTCTTCCCCTCTCTGCTCCTCCATTTTTGCCTTGCCTCAGTTTATGAGGGATTCCTCTTGTGTTGGCTCTCTCCGACTCTACCAATGGGGGGTTCCTTACCATCTGGACCCTTTGACCTCACACTGCTCTGCCTAGGAACCTGCTGTCCACATCCAGCAAGGAAGGGTTTTTTTGTGCCTCACGGCTTTTTCCCCTCAACTGGTCTGCCCCGGTTCGGGGTCCCCCTTAGCCCCGGGTCTGAGGGGCAAGGTGGCTTCCTCCCGAGGCAGACCTCATCTACACACAAGAGAAGAGGCACTCTGTAAGAAGAGATTTGGAGTCAAACCGGACGAAGAGACCACAGGTGAGCAGGAAGGGGTGAGGGGTAACCTGGAGACAGGGGTGAAGTTGGCTGATTTAAGGAGCGCGCCTGACAGTTTGCAACGCCCAAAAGGGAAACATGGCCACCCCCGAACAGATTCAAGAATTAGTGGCCGCAGTCCAAGCCATGAATGTGGAATTGCAGAACGTGAAGGCTGACAATGCTGTCTTGAGACAGATGGTCTCTACTCATGAACCTAGGGATTCCGACCTACCTCCCATGGCCTTATCCTCGGGCAAGTTTGACGGAACTCCGAAGCATCTCAAGGAATTCTTAGAAGCCTGCTCCATTTATTTCGCCTTTCGTCCACAGTTGTTTTCCAATGATCACACCAAGGTGGGGTTCATGGTGTCCAACATGACAGGGAATACATTAGCTTGGGCCACCCCATTGGTTACAAACAACAATCCGGTGATCAGAGATTATGGGGGCGTTTTGGCCCTACTACGTCAAACGTTTGAACAACCCGAGATTATACTAGCCGGTCAAGTGGCACAGCGAGTAGAGCGCTCGCTTTGACATCCGTGCAGAGCCAGTTAACGCAGGTTTGAATCCCGGCGGGGCCAAAACTCAGCCTTTCATCCTTCAGAGGTCGATAAATGAGCACCACCACACACCGTGGGTAATAATAAGCAGTGCTCAGATACCTGAGGGTTCGTAGCGCTATATAAATGCCTAATTATTATTATTATTACTACTATTATTATTATTATTATACATGTTCCTGCTGAAGAGTTGTTGGATGTGCAGCAGGGTTCCAGTGACCTGCTGACATATATTTCTACCTTTAAACGTCTGGCCTCCGAAGCGGGATGGCCAGAACAGGCCCAGTATACGATTTTTCGTCAAGGGTTTAAAGAGGAGATAAAGGATGAACTGGCAAGGATAGCCCGCCCTACGGCCCTGTCTGACTTGTTCTCCATAGTCACCCAGATTGACTACCGCCTTAGCGAACGCAAGGCGGAAAAGAAGAGACATAAGGCCCCTGTCGTCCTTCCACCAGGTACCCACTCCTTGCCTTCTCTGTCTCCCTCAAGTAACAAGGAAGAACCTATGCAAGTTGGATCCGCGAGAGCCCCCTTAACACCCGAAGAAAGAAGACGACGGAGGGATGCAGGACTCTGTATGTATTGTGGATCCGACTCTCACCTACTTCGTAACTGTCTGGAAGTTCCACCTAGGTGGGCGGGAAACTAACGACCTCGGAACTGAAGGGAACGAGTACCCGAGGTCAGATCGCTAGTCCCTATGTTACTGTGACCGTAGCATCACACCCCACCTCCATGGACTCACGCCTCATGGCGGTTCCAATTCAACTGGAGACACCGACAGAAGTACTTACCACCACGGCTCTGCTATATTGTGGCGCAGCCGGAGTATTTATGGATACCATGCGGGCACATAAAGAGGGTCTCCCTCTGATGAAAAGAGAAGAAGTTCAGAAGGTAGAAGGAGTCGACAGTTCCCCTCTTTCATCAGGTCCCATCACCCATTCCACCGTATCTATGAAGGTCAACATTCTCCAGCACTCGGAACAGATGCAATTTGATTTAATTCGAGCAGCCCACTTTCCAATAATCCTTGGAATTCCCTGGCTGAGGAGACGTAATCCACTCATCGATTGGGCACAGAACACCTTGGCATTTACCTCCCCATACTGTAAACAAAATTGCTTATCCCATTCTTCGGAAGATTTGGTACAAGTCCTTACTCCCCAGCAAGAGGGGGTAAATGAGATTTGTAACGTTCCCCCAGAATTGGCCGAATTGAAGGAAGTCTTCAGAGATGATCCTGTCTTAGATCTACCTCCACACAGGCCTGAAGATTGTGCCATCGAGCTGGTGCCAGATGCTCTAATTCTGTTTAGTCGCATGTTTTCCTTGTCTCTGCTGGAAAAGAGTGCCCTTCGCAACTATTTGGACTCTCATCTGACTAATGGCCTCATTTGACCTTCCAGGTCTCCGGCTGGAGCCTCACTATTCTTCATACCCAAAAGGGATTCCTCTGAGTTAAGGCCCTGCATAGACTATCGGGGTCTAAACAAGGTCACAGTTCGAGACCGCTACCCAATGCCTTTGATAGCGGATATTTTGGAAGCAGTCCAGGGTTCAACCAGATTCTCTAAGTTAGACCAACGGAGTGCCTACCACCTCCTCCGAATTAGAGATGGGGATGAATGGAAGACTGCTTTCCGCACTCCTTTTGGCCTTTTTGAATATCGGGTGATGCCATTTGGTTTGGTCAACGCTCCTGCCATATTCCAGCGTTTTATGGATCGCCTGTTTTCCGACCAACTGTTCCTCAGTGTCATAGTGTACCTAGATGACATCTTGGTTTTTTTCGAAGTCCACCTCCGAACATACACTTCATCTTCAGACAGTTCACCACGGTCTACAGTCTCAACACCTATTGGTTAAACCAGAGAAGTGCATCTTCTATACGTCTTCAGTTCCGTATTTAGGATATATCCTATCCCAGGAGGGCATCACCATGGACCCGAGGAAAGTATTTGCCATCTTGGACTGGCCTACACCAGCCTCTTTGAAGGATGTCCAACGGTTCTTGGGTCTAGCCAACTTCTACAGGAAATTCATTGAACATTTTTCTCAGATAGTGTTGCCCATTACCGCACTACTTAAGAAAGAAGCCAGACCTCTCCACTGGTCGGAACCGGCCAATCAAGCCTTTATGGAACTGAAGAAGTGATTGTGCTCTGCTCCGATCCTATCCCAACCGGATCAAGACCAGCCCTTTATAGTTGAGGCCGACGCCTCTGCTAGCGCGTTAGGAGCCGTACTTCTTCAACTCAAGGATGGAAAGGAACATACTGTAGCATACCTTTCAAAGACTCTTTCTACAAGTCAACGGAACTACTCAGTAATCGAAAAGGAACTTCTGGCTCTCAAGGTGGCTTGTGAAGAGTGGAGACACCTGTTACAAGGAAGTGCCTACCCATTTACATTACGTACCGACCACAAGAACCTGAAGATTCTCAGAAACATGGAGTGCGTCAACTCAAGACAGGCTCGTTGGGCACATTTCTTCAACCAGTATGACTTTACCATAACATACATAACAGGCACCCAAAATAGTTTGGCTGATGCCCTCTCCAGGTGGCACACTTCGGAAGTGCCATTCCACACCCGTCAGTCACCACTTGTTTCCCCGAAACAGAATTGTGGGGATGATTTCCTCGTTCCTCCAAGAGGTAAAGACCGTTACCAAACCTGATCTGGCAACCACTGTACCTGGTGACTTATGTCATCAGATCCGTTGGTCGGAAGGTTCATTACTGCTGGGACAGCGGCTGTATGTTCCCTCTAAATCTTTACAACTTAAGGTCCTGGAATGGGCACAACCATGTAACCGCCGGACATAGGGGAGTCCGAGGTACATTAGAGTTAATCTCTCGTTCTTTCTTTTGGCCTTCCCTCTCTCGGGATGTTAGGCAACACTGTAAGACATGCATGGTTTGTGCCAGGAATAAGAACTCCACCCATAAACCCTACAGGTTGTTGACGCAACCTAACTTTGCCGGCCGGCCATGGTCCCAAATTTCTACCGACTTTATAGTAGACCTACCCAGTTCTCAGGGGTCAACCTGTCTCATGGTTACGATTGATACATTCACCAAGCTGGCCCATTTCTCCGCATTGCAGGAAGTGCCGTCTGCCACCGAGATGGCTGATGTCTTTCTCAGGGACATCTTCAGACTCCATGGACTGCCGGACAAGATAATATCTGATAGAGGTAGTCAGTATACATCTAGATTTTGGGGGGCCCTGTGTCAACGGTTAGGCATAGAGAGGGCTTTGTCCTCAGGTTTCCATCCCCAGACCAACGGTCAGACGGAGCGGCTCAATGCCTCTCTTGAGCAATACCTCAGCTGTTATGTAAACAAATATCAGGACAATTGGGTGAGCCACCTGCCCACTGCTGAATTCGTGTATAATAACGCAGTGCACTCGGCAACGGGTCTCAGCCCTTTTTTCTGTTCTTACGGTTTTCACCCTTGCGGTATTCTACCAGTCTTTTCCTCACCCACCAATATACCCACCATTGAATCTACCCTGGACCAAATAACCAGAGCTCATACTACAGCTCAACAGAGTTTAGCCTCTGTCAGAAGTAGATATAAAGATCTATCTGATCGAGCCCGTCTACCCTGTCCTGATTGGAAGGAGGACGATCGGGTCTGGTTATCTACTCGATTCTTGCCTAGATGGGTACATTCAACCAAACTGACCCCCAGATATGTAGGGCCCTTCAAGATCATCAAAAGGATAAACCCAGTGGCTTACAAATTACAACTCCCCATGTCTATGCATCGGGTGCATTCTGTCTTTCACTCCTCCCTTCTCTGCCCTGTAGATCCAGGTACTCCATTCAGGGAGGCTACGGGTTGTTGGGTAATCGCAAGTCCATGCCTAAAGAGTATGCGGTATCTGCTATTCGGGATTCCAGATATCGAAGGGGGAGGTTGGAATACCTAGTGTCTTGGAAGGACTATCCCAGTTCAGAGGACTCCTGGGAACCCAAGTATTATGTACATGCACCTGAGCTGGTCCAGCGTTTTCACCGGAATAATCCAAGTATACCCGGGGGGACCGGATCTGGAGGGGGGCATACTGTCACACACAGGGGCCGCTGGCAGCTGTGGAGATGCTGGCGTTCAGGCGGCCATTAAGATGAGCCGTCACGCCGCCCGCGTCCGACAGCCGCGGTCTAGTCTTTCCCCCTTTCGACCAGCGGCAGTCCTTTTACGTGTGCCAACCCGGAAGCCCGTGCGTTGCAACCTACTCGCGTTAGGTTTTCGGGTTGGTACGCTGTTGTTTTCCTCCTCCGCGGCAGCTGCCGTACGCTTTCTCTTTCTCTCGTTTGCCTTCCTGGCTATCAAACTTGTTCTCCCTGTGGGACCTCTCTCTGTAGAAGTGTTTTCTCTCCGCTTCCTCTGCCTTGGCGGTCTCTCTGTGCTCCCTCTATCACTTCCCCTCTCTGCTCCTCCATTTTTGCCTTGCCTCAGTTTATGAGGGATTCCTCTTGTGGTGGCTCTCTCCAACTCTAGCATTGGTGGGGTTCCTTACCATCTGGACCCTTTGACCTCACGCTGCTCTGCCTAGGAACCTGCTGTCCACATCCAGCAAGGAAGGGATTTTTTGTACCTCTCGGCTTTTTCCCCTCAACTGGTCTGCCCCGGTTCGGGGGCCCCCTTGGCCCCGGGTCTGAGGGGCAAGGTGGCTTCCTCCCGAGGCAGACCTCATCTACACACAAGAGAAGAGGCACTCTGGAAGAAGAGATTTGGAGTCAAACCGGACGAAGAGACCACAGGTGAGCAGAAAGGGGTGAGGGTTAACCTGGAGACAGGGGTGAAGTTGGCTGATTTAAGGAGCGCGCCTGACAGATAGACCCTTGGAAGCCAGAGGGAACTATAGCAAAGTTCAGCAGCCACCATGACAGTGCCACTGACTTCAAGATTTTGGTTGCCTTTTATGTAGCTTCCAGCCGTGGTCTTGCAGATCTGGTCAAAATACTAATTGACAAAAACAGCTCACCTGCAAAGGCAGAGTACTATGCATAATGAACCAATCACATACACCCGCCACAAACTGAACCACATGTGTTCCCATTGGTCTCATTACTACATGATTGACACATAAGAAAAGAGCATATAAAAGAGGGTGGGTCTAGGGGCTGAAGGAGTTTGTCAGGAGTGTCGAAAAAATGGTGGACAGCGAACAACATGAATATCAAGAGGAATAAATAGAAGAAGTAAAATATCAGAAAGTGGTTGGAGTTGAAAGAGGGAAAGAGAGAGAGAGGAGGACAAAGAAGGAGACAAGCATCAGGGAAAGGTTGGAACTAGAGGAAGAATGAGGAGACAGTCGAAAAGGACTGAAGAGGTGGATGGAGAGAAAGAGACAGAACACGAAATAGATTGAGCAGTTGTTTCTTTAGCAAGGCAGGAACTTTGCCTTAACCTAACTGCTAATCATGCATCCTCGCCAAGCACTCATTCACAATTTTGCGATTGTATGGGTGGGATAATCCGTTGCCTCCATGTCTTTAATTGAAACATGACTATTACGGAAAATCTATATTCTATGTCAAGGCTGGAGGTTCTGATGATGCTAGTTTAAAGCTCAATCACCACCAACGATCGGCCTAAAATAAAAAATAAATAGAAAACTGGCTTGTTAGACCAGTCTGCAGCCTTCAGTATGTCTTGTAGTCGAGCCCGACGATAAAGGCTTTAGACGTTATTGCACCTCTAGTCGAATGTGCGCCGTACTACCTGATGTCGATGCCTGCTTGCTGCACGCACCAGTGGACCCATCTAGCTAGCATGGCTGGAGACATTGCAGAGAACGGCTTGCACAATGCAATGAGTAACTGTGATTCCCTGGATGTCCTCAGTTGTTCCATCATTGCCTCGAAGGCTCCCAGGCATTTGAGCGGACAAGGTTTAGGCGGCCCTGGGAATGCTGGATATGACACTGATCTAATCCCTGACTTTGTCCTCTTAGTAATATAGAAGGTGACTCCTGAGAGAGAAACTGATCTCCTATTGACTTCTAAAGCGATGACGTCTGATACCCTTTTACAAGAAATGAGACAGAGCAATGTTGTAACTTTGACTTCACGAAACGTCCCACAAATGAGAATACTTCGGCACCAGTGGCCACAGAAGCTTTACTTCCCTTAGATGTCTGCACACTAATGGATGCTCCCCAATCGGGAGACCCCCCCGCCCATGTGTGTCCAGCTGAAATCGCTGAGCGAAAGGTATTAATCATTCTGTGGGCCTTGCCTTGGGCCGCTAGAGTGGCTAGAAAGTTTACCACATGAATTACATCCGTTCTAGTGGGATGTACATCCTTAACCATACACCAGCTGTGCCACTTTGCCCAAGCGGCTTTATAAGCTTTCTTGGTCGCTCGCGCCCAGGATTCTCCAATGAACTCGGGGTCTTAGCACAGATCTGGGCCTGAGTCAGCGGCAAGAGAGAGAGACAGAAAGCAAGAGAGAAAGCAAGAGAAAGAGAGAGAGAGAGAGAGAGAAAGAGAGTGAAGAGAGAGAGAGAGAGGAGTGAGCAGGCCTTGCTAGGGTTAGATACCCATCCCCAGAGGGAGGGAACAGGAATCCCTGTAACCTGTGAATACTGATCTTTGCCGGTGGTGTAACAAATATAAATCAAGCCTGAACTTCATCTGGGACAGACAGGGAAGAAATGTCAACAGCTGAACCCAGTTTTTGAGATAACATAAAAGTAGATAACATACAAGTATTAAAGAATAGACAAATATGACAGAGTGGTCCGTAATCAGAGGTGCAAGACCACTCACTCTGACACTGCCACCAGCAGGCAGTTGGATGATCACGCTCACCAGGCACGAATAAGAAAGAGCAGCTTCTGGGAGTGGAAGGCAGACCTGGCAAAGACTGGGGAAACAATAGTACTCCACGACAGTGCTGCCTGACTCAAAGATGGTGGTATCCTTTTATGTAGATTCGGCCCATTGAGCTGCGTCCAGATTGGAATACTAATTGAACCACCATGTGTACCATTGACAAGGTGGAAGGTCCCAGCCCCATGAACCAATCACATATACCCAAAATAAACCAAATCACATGTAATCCCATTATCCTCATTACCTCATGATGGCCCCAGAAACACAGAGTTTAACATGGCGAGTAATCCAGGAATAGCTGAGGGGTTTGCAGAGAGAACAAAAAAAATATATATATTCAGCATGACCAAAGCACAAGTATTGTTGGTTAAATTCTGATGTTTCAAAAAAAAAAAATACCACCTTGTGAAAGGAGGTTTGATTTACAAGAGTTCATAAAAAAGGTTTGAGGATTTCATCAATTTTACCAAAGTACATTTTAACGGTAGCAGGTCTAGCCTAAATCTGGTAAATACCATTCGATGCTCTACCATCGGTATTATAGTCAAAGAAATAGGTTGATTCCGGCTAACATCAAAGACCAAATAACTGGCAAGCATGGCCCTGGTCAGTGCACTGCAAGTGACCTCACAGCTCAATAGATTTGCTATTTTCTATTGCACAACTGCTTTGCATTGTGAGGGGCCAATGCTGGGCTCACAAACCTTGCCTCTTGACCTAGCATGTTTGATATTTTTTTGATATACTACAATCAGACAATGTTCTTCACTGCGATAGTCTTTATTAGTTCTTTAACTAGCTCTCTATATAGAGATTGGGTGTCACTGCACCAAATTTTAAACCAAAAAACTATTATAATAAGATAAATAAATGAGATACCTTAGGCGCAATAGTCCTAGCTCCTTTCCAGCCACGTGACTGGACACAAATTATAGCAAAACAGAAAGTTGATGACTGGAAGGTTTTGAATGAATCATAACCACGGGCAAAGCTCTGGGCAACCCTCCAGACCATCGTTTTTCAGCCTGCCAAGCCATTACAGAAGGGGAAAAACCATATGCAAATCAGGCTTGGTCCTACCCCAAAAGGGGCAGTCCAGCCCGAACTGCTAGGTCACATCCCTTCTGCACGAGACCACAAGCATCCCCAGACATGTTTCAGCCTTGTTGGGCGTCATCAGTGAGGAGTAGCTTGGGTCTCTAGGCCCGGCAGACTCGGGACCCACGTCTGGGCATACCCGTCCCACTCGGGGTGACTTTAGCAAAACAGAAAGTTGATGACTGGAAGGACACAAATTATGTCAGGTGTAATAGGTGTTTAGAGGTGACTGAAAACCCATTTTACAGTTGTACCAAAGTACTCGTTCCACAGAATCCCACACCACATAAGGTCTGGCCTGGAGCTGCAGCTTGATACAGATTGATGGTCATATTGATTGAAAGAGTGGCTCTACCCCCATATTCCAAAACGGTGAAACAATGGCCTCTGTTGCCTGTCCCATAAATAAGTTTAGGTTCCGTAATTTGTGGCTGCCACCAAAAATATTTAGAAAAACGTCACACCCAAATACTTAAAACCGTGTTTAGTCTCTAGCCTATGGCTGTCATCGTTATTAAAGTGGTCTCTGCTTTCAAGCCGAGCGTCATTACCAGGGATTGTTCCACATTAATTGCTAGACCACGATTCGCACAAAACGTCTGAAAGCCCATGGGCCTAACTCAGTTTTTTCAACCACAATTGCATCATCAGTAAATATTATTAACGGCATTGCACCACTTTTAGTCTTTGGTACATCATTACTGGGGAGAGGGATCTTCCAATACCTTAATAAAGATTATAAACAGTAGGGGGCAGGGCAGACGCAGCTTTGCCTCCGCACATGACGGGGAAATTGCTTGTTTCCAAACGTAACTTCTGCTTCATTATTTGCGAATGGTGCTCTAACACAGTTCAGAACTCCCACATTCATCATAATGTTGCACAACTTTGCACGCATGACCGGGTCAAAAGCTATTCTTAAATCAATGAATTCCCAGAAATGTTTATTTTCTAATTGATCTGGCCAGTACTAAAAGGAGATCATGTCATACACCGGTCTATCGTGCATTCACCTTGTTGTAACAGCAATTGGCAAGACAAGGTAGCATTCAAGCCAGTCCCAAAACCTATTGTGGATCAGATGCCAATAGATTTTGGCATGTAAATCTAACATTGACATTGGATTCCAACAATTCGGGAAGGACCTACCCCTTTTTAGAAAATAGGCACAATTTCCACTCTTGTCTAAGAACTCTGAACCCTCTCATACTTGTGTTGGTAATTTTGTAGATCACTGGTAAGATCCAAGGCCACGCATATGGTTCTGGCTTTAACAGATTTTGCAGTATTATTTCCAGCAATAACGCCTAGGGTACTCTGCCCCACCTCGAGGGTGACGGCTGCTGCTGTTTCTGGGATGTGAAATATCAATGGATTCCGGTATTATGATTACATTCCTACATGGACCCTCAGGCCACTACTGTCCCAAACCTTTTCAAATCATTTCCCAAGACTGCCTAATGATGGCATTCCCAGATAGGTTTTACGAAGGCTATTTCTTGACAGCCAGTAGTTGTTTATAATTGGATCTAGCCACTTTCGCACTAGTTTGATCTCTTTGTACATTGTTGATATGGTCTCCCGTTGTTCCAACGAAGTTAACTGGTTTGCGGTAATTTACTTTATTGCAAACACTTCTGAATTACTTTGCATTTGGCCAATGTATTTGAGGGTTAAGGCGTAAAACGAGGGGTTTGGGGACATGGGTAGGGGTGCTAGTGAAGGGGAAGGAGCGAATGGGAGAACCCCCAAAATAAATTTCAAGAATCTTGATTACAACAAAGTAAATTGCCATGAAGTAATTTACGTTGTTGTAATAACATAGAACCGTTGATACATGAGAGAAGATTCAATTTTGCGTCTCTGCTCTCTCTGTCACACCATTTCACGCTAAGCTGGAAATTCTTAATAATCACCATCTAAGCAGTTCTGGAGCATATCTACCTGCCGCATCCACCAAGTTAATGAATGCTTGCCTTTCCAGGTTCATTTGACGGCTCCCCTAAAATATATGCGTAAAATGGTAACGCTTCTGTAGGGAGAGTAGAGCATTTCTCCCCAGCCTTATCTTCCTGCAATGTAAAATTACATGTATCATTAGTTACTTCTAAAGGCTCAAGATCAACACCATAACATTTCCATCTTACCGGAAAGTTAACTGCTAACGTAAGGTCCGTAAGCATCACCCTGGGTTCTGGTCACTTTTGAGGAGCAAAACAACTAGGGAATGGAAAAGTTTACTGAACGATTCCAGGTTAATGGCAATCTAATTGATTGAAGATTCTGATTGTCCAGTCAGAAGTGTAGTGGAAGAAGCAGAGCCTAAGGGTAATCCCTGTGTACTAGAAGCGAGCGGCAAGATATGAGCAAGCTCACCTAGTCACTTCCCCTTTACCAAGCTTCGGGCTAGTTATGGATTGGAGCGGAATTCCCCAGGCGTCCTCCCACAGAACACTATCTTCAGAAATCGTCAGCTCCCTTTTTGATACCAAAGCTCTTACAACAGCCCCCGTTTTGTACACATAAAGTAGAGCTGTACCCCTCTTATTTTGCTTCTGTTGATCCCCTGGGCTGTGGCACGGCTGTGGTTTAAGGGCATTTTCTATACTGGGAGGGCATTTTCATTCTGAAATGAGGGCATTTGGTGAATAATCCTATTACTCTTTGACACTTTAAGAATGCACCATTTTGCCCATTTGCCACAAAAAGAAAACTACGGGGAGAGCCTGTAAATCCTGCTTGACATTTGTTACTATCAAATGTACCGTGTTCTGCTTTATTTACCGGGCCAAACTGTGTTTTAAAATGCATCAGTTTCTCAAAATGATTGTAATACTCTTACTGAAGATTAACAGAATAACGAACGCCTTCTCCATGATGTTTTTTTAATTAAAAAAATACTAACCTTGGGTCCTGGCACATAGAAAATTCTAAACCTCCCACCGTTCACAAGAAAAATGACATTTCTTATCTTTCAGAAAGATGCAGTAATATGCTTTTGTGTGGAGGTAATTAGCACCACACGAAAGAAGGCGGATTTGATGTGTTTCGATCTCAGAATTCGGCAGAGTGGTAAACATCTGCTATTCTAAAATGTTGGGGTACTCATTACGAGTTTGATGAGGCAGGAAAAAAGTGGCAGTAATTTTGTTTTTGAAAAGTGTCCGGCCTCGCCAAATTACAAATTTGGCGGAATTACCGAGAGGTAATTCTGAAGATTTTTGTAGGAAAAGTGGAGGTTTTATCTCCAGAAACTAGAAGGAGGAAAATCCTCTACTTTCCTCCAAAAATCAGCAGAATTATCATTCAGTAATTTCACCGGTGGCGATTCTGCCACAAAGCGGAGGTCGAACCGAAGAATAACAGATAGAACAAAGAGGGAGAAAATGAGAAGCTGGTAGACCAAGAAGAAGAGATGAACAGTAATCAATGCGAGAAAAGACCAGGCAGAAAAGAAGAAGCTTAGTAGCGTGAAATGAGAGATAGGGTACAGCAAAACAGATATTAAACAGTGTACAGCGACAGGAACGAGCAATGGAACAAATATGCCACTAATAAGAAAGAGAAGGGTGAAAGACTACATCCAAATTACGAGCAGAAGAGGAAAATGGCAAAGTAGACGGTGGAAAAGAAAGAGAGGGGGTAAGGCTAGGAGGGATCATGCAAGCAGGAAACAGTAGGACTTCAGTCTTTGATGGACTGAGGTGGAGAAAGTGGGACGACATCCAATTTTGGACCACGGAAAGACAGGTGGAAACAGTGGAATGCAATGTAGCATCAAACAAGGAGAAAGAACAGAAAATGTGAGTATTGTCTGCATAAAGATGAAAAGAAAGATTAAAGGAAGAGATAAGAGCAGGAAGCTGGGCAGTATAGACAGAAAATAAAAGGGGGCCAAGAGCAGACCATTGAGTAACACCATACAGAAGAGAGTGGGGTAAGGAGGTGTGTCCAGCCCAAATTATAGAGTAGGACTGCTGAGAGTGGTAGGAGCGAAACCCTTGGAGAACAGAACCAGAAAGACCAAGAGCAGAATGAGACGAAATAAGAAGGGAGTCGTCAACAGTATCAAACGCAGCAGACAGATCGAGGAGAATAAGAGTCTGAGAGTGTTTCCGAATGACGGGCCAAAAGAAGTGCATTAGAGACGTGCAAAAGAGCAGTGGGTGGGAATTTCCCAGTAGGAATCTGCTATTTACACCAGCCACCTAAACCATGTCTTTTTAAACATGTCAGTATGTCAACAAACCCCCACTACCGTCAGAATAAGTCAATGCAAAGTTATTTTTGCATTACAAAGTGACTTTGCACTGACTTTGCACTGCACAAATACACTTTGCACAGTTCAATGAATCAGGGTTTGTGTCGGCAGTGCAAATTCACTTTTCAGCAGTGCAAATTCACTTTGAACGTGCAAAAAATTCCATGAATCAAATGTCAGTGCGCATGAATTTTCTTCTCTCCTGTTTCGAAATACTCACTCATGAACGTGTTTACTGTGCTGTCCTCTCTACTGTGCCCCCAGAAAATCATGCATCAATGGGTGTGATTTGGGTTCTTCTCTGCTGTGATCAGAAATATGGTAATTCAAGATGTGATGACTGCGCTGCTGCGCGCAAACACATTGCACCTCAATGTGTGTGATTTAGTTTCTGCTCTCTTGCTCAAAATAAATCATGAATCATTCTGTGTGATATGCTTGCCTCTCCATCTTCCAGAGCAATTGCATGTCAATATTAGTGATTAGTTTCTTCCTTTCCAGTGCCACACACAGGTATGATATTTGTCATCTCCTGTGCCAAAAAGAATACGCTGTGAATGTTTGTGATTTGGTTTCTCCTCTCCTCTGTAGAAAAATCATGTGAATGTGTGTGATTTCGTGTCTCCTCGCTTTCTTCTGCCAAAAACTCTCCCCTAAATATGTGTCATTTGGTTTCACTTCTCCTGCACCCAAGAAGTAATTTGTCAATATGTATAATGCTATTACTTCCGCTGACTGAAAGAAATCACAGGCCAATATGTGTGATTTGAGCCCTACTCTTCTGCACAATACATCAAGTGTCATTCTATCTCTGTGACGATTATGCATCACGTGCACCCAAAACAACTGTGTGCCAAGGTGTGTGATTTGCTTGATCCTCGCCTGCAGCCGAATAATTCACGTCGCAATGTCACTGGGCAATGTATGTGAAGGGTGTGCCTCTTCTGTAACCAATCAACACACATTAGTTCGTCGGATGATTTTACTTCTACTGCAACAAAGTCCTCAGCTTTGTTACACTCCCACTCTCTACAACCTACCCACATCCCCCTGCACTGCTACTTGGTGGCACAATTATTGATGGCTCTCCATACAATATCACTCTCTTTTTACTTCAAATCATTGATCATGCCCCTCACTAACTTGTTGAGTGTCCCTCTCTTTACTCTCCCTGTGATGCTTCCCTCTACACAACCTTTCAATCAGCTACCCTACGTGTGCATCATCATACTTCTGCTTCTTCGATCTACTTGCCCTGCTCCACGGGAATACTCTCTCCACCAGGCTTCGAAGCAGACTATAGGTGGAATTCTTCAAGACCCAACTCAAGCTCCAATTGTTAGCCATTGAGGGGGTGTCTTCTGTCCTTCTATGACCCCGCCCCCAGCCGACCTCTCCTGTTAATGTCCCACGTGAGTGTAATTATATATATTGTTCCTGTGTAGACTCTGGCACTAGGCCCTTTATATATATTGTATTGTTGTCTGTCCCATAGTCTCTGTCCCAGATCTACGGGGGTCATTATAAGTTTGCCGGTCTGGGAAAAGTGCATTAAAAGTGGCAGCAATTCCGTGACCGGCACTTTTCCAAGTTTGCTGTTGGGGGTCACTGATTTACCTCCAGCCATCAGCTGGGGGGTAAATCAGGCCCCTACAGGCAAAAAACAGCCGGTATTTTCGGGACCGGAATTACTAGTGCGGGACATATTGGCAATCCTCTCCATGGAGTCCTATAGGACTCTATGGAATAGGGATTTACCGCCGTTGCCAGCACCTGCGCCGGTAGCGGTAGATCCATTTGCTGGTATCCCACTGGAGTTACCGACGGAATACCAGTAGACTTATAATAACCCCATGTCTCATTATACTACCCCTTCGTCACCTAGTTTGCTCTCATTCAGATAACAATTGCAGTGTTCGAACCCTTCCCTGAGGTTACCTCCGCCATCTGCGATGCATGCAGTGTACCATTTTTACATCATTTCTGTTAGAAATTACAAAACTTTGTTTAATAAATACAAATGTACAAACAATACAAATACCACAACTTGAACAATTGTGTGTTAAAATGCCTGATTTTGTTTCTCCTTCCGGTGATTTCGCTTCTGCTCCACCCAAAACAATTGTGTGCCAATGTGTGTGCTTTGTTTCTCTTTGCATGTGCAAAAGAAATCACACGTAAATGAGTGTCATTTGGTTTGTCCTCTCCCACACCCCAACAATCCAAGCTTCAATGTGTGTGATTTGGTTTCTTCTCTACTGCTCCCCAAAATATCAAGCATCAATGTGCGTGATGACTTTGCTTCTCTGTACCTCTAAAAACTCACACTTCAATGTGTGTGATTTCCCCGCACATGTGCCCTGAAAATAATTATCTGCCAATGCCTGTGATTTGGCTTCTCCTCTCTTGTGCCGCCAAAAATCGACAACAATGTGTGTGAGGATTTTGCCTCTGTGCCACTTAAAGCAATTGAGTGTCCATGTGTGTGTCATTTCGCCTCTCCTGAGCCCCAGAAAATGATATGTCATTGTGTGTGGTTTGGTTTCTTCTCTAATGAAACCAAAAACATTATACGTTAATTTGTGTGATTTTCTCTATAGTTCTCCAAAAACAAATGGGTGTCAATGTTTGTGATATGGTTTCTTGTGCCCTGCGCCCCAAAACAATTACATGGAAATGTTTGTGTTTTGGTTTTTCCTCCACCGCACAAATAATCGCACTTTAATCTGTGCGCTGTTTTCACCTCTACTGTGCCCAAACCAATTGGGTGTCCATTTTTATGATTTGGTTTCTCGATGCCCCCAGAAAATGGTGACTAATGATATAATCTGTGCAAAAAACACTAGAGGAAAAAAATAGTCCGAAAAATATAGTTTTTTCATCGTCATCAAATTACACTGTCCCTGTTATTTCTGGCAGGGGTTTAGGAGGCTGTGGTGGCAGTGTGGTGGTAAGGAAAGGGGTGTTTGAAAGCCGGTGAGAGGAATAGAGATGGGCTCCTCTTAAATTTGTTGTAACCTAATAACGGGATATGCTTCCCTGTTAATTCTGCAGAGGGACAGAGGGGTTGTTGTGTAGTTGCGGTTTGGTCCTAAGTGGCAGGGCACGGCGAAGGATGTTAATGGGAGTGCAAGGTGTACCCCCTGAATTGGATATAAGCTAAAATTAGCATATGGTCGGACGAGATGGAGAAGGATCATATTATGTGCAAGTGAGCCAAGGGTTGGTTCTGGCTTTTAGACTAGATGTTGGAGAAACAGCATTTATACCACTTTAAACATCTTTTACTTCATTTATGTGTTAATTAGACAATAAAATATAACTTTGAACCACTTTTAAGTGTCCTTTTAGCATTCTGACGGTCATTGCAGGATGAGATTTGACTGTCCATTTTTTTTTTGCATGGGAAGAGGAACAATTTTATTTGTAGCAATATTTTTTCACTGGTATTTCTTTATTAATGTGTTTTTTCACTGATGCTAACACATACAGCCCACAAAATACACACATATTGTTCTCTGTGTGATAATTTAGCTCCTGCTCTGTGCAAAGAAATCACCCCTACATTTGTGACATTGGTTTCTCCTCTCTTGCATCCCTAAAAAATGGCACATCAATGTCTGTGATGAAGGATCCTCAACTGCGCCCACAATCTGTCAATGGGTTATGTTTATGTTTGTTAATTTGTATCGTGCTTCCGGTACCCTAAGGCTTAAAGGCGCAAACAAAAAACAGACAAGATAAATACAGAACACTTCATGGGGCTAAGATGATTGCTGTCAGAGCAATAGGGTATGGACCATAAAACGGGGAAATTTAACAGAATAGTAGGGTCTTCCGTTTTTTTAAAAAAAAATTTCTGTGGACTCAATAGTTCTAATTTCTGGAGGCAATGCATTCCAGGCTGACGGAGCCACTATATTGAAAGCTCCATGACGAGATTTTACTGAATTACCGTGGGGAGTTATTAGGACGTTTGTGTTATTTGATCTCAAAGATCTGAAATGGTGCTTTTTCGCTCTCCGACATCCTGAAAAAAAAGTCACAGGTCCATCTGTGATCTCTCTTGGGGCACAAAACATCACTGGTCAAAGAGCATGATTTGGTTTCTTCTTTCTTGCACCAAAACAACACATCTATATATTGGTGTGATGATTTTGGACTCAAAAGCATCCAAAACAATTGAGTGTCAATGTCAATATCTGTCTTAAAACTTCTCACAGGCTGCACCCAAATAAATCACACATCAATGTGTGTGATTGGGTTTCTCCTGCCCTGCGCAAACCAAAATAACCTGCATCTAGCAGAATGATTTCTCCTTTCCTACACTTACAAAATATCATCCATGAATGTGAGCATGTCTACTCTACTGGTCCAAAATAATGCGGGTCAATATGTGTGTCTCCCTCGTTGGTCATTCCTGAAACGCATGTGACAAGATTCTCCCAGTTCCATAATTTTCCTATCTAGTTCCCTACAATACTTTTAATTCTACAGTAATTTGCTTTGATTACAATCCTAACCTAGCCCTACTCTAAATAGATTCCTTTCCGTAGCCTCACCTAAACTACACACTGCAGCTAACCCCTTGCTGAAGACCTACCAGAGATGGAACTGCAATTTGAGATGTTTGCTTTATGTAGAAAATGAGAATGGACCTGCTCAAACCTCATTCACCGAACCTTGAAAAATGTTTCAGAGGTTCATAGTGGTTGAACATATAGAAATTCTGGAGATTCGAGTTTTGCGTAAATTGTTAAGACCACATGTATGAATTAAATCATCCACAGAAATGTTATTAACAATCGACACTGAAAAAACAGAGGAGCATGATGCCCTATCCGTTACTAAAGTAATCCCTGGATCACAGACCCTCCTACCAAACTCTGCCTTTCTTTTCAAGGATACAATAAGAGTCTTTTTTTAAACGTATCCATCTTTTAATATCAGGAACGGAAGATATGCAGAAATCCTCTGACTAAAGAGTAAGAGGATTTCTACATGCATTCTAATTTTAAAAAAGAACTTTGGTAAATTCCTTTGTGTGCAAGAAAGGTAGAGTTTAGTAGGAGGTTGTGGGCCTGATCTACAAGAATATTTTAACATAGGAAAGTCATATTGAAATATTTTTTTTATAAATCAGGCCCTATGTGTCATTTTACCAATGTGCCTTGCTTTCTATAAGCTCAACTGTACAGAAGGGGTCATGTATATCTGACAGCCCCCTCATATTGTATCTGCCTGCAGCATAATGCTCCGTTTGGAGAGAAGCAATAAATGCGGCCTGCAGCCCCTTCCCCAGGTGTCAGTATTCTTTTAGGTGCCTCTGCACCTTGGCCACCGGCACCTCCTGAGCACCTCTACTCACAGGTCAAACCCCAATGATCCTCCACCCCACTTACCTACTGTGAATCCTGGGCTATTTACTATGGTGGTGGCCATCTTGTTTTTGTTCCATTGGAGATTGGGTTCATGCCATATATGTGGAGCCCGTCTCCAGAGAAAAGGAAAAAACAAAACGTTTCGCACTCCGGATGGGACCCCAGTGTAGAAATAGCTATTACTCCCTTATCACGGGTGCGTGAATGGCTGGCACCGGCCCTGAATCTCCGCCTAGGCTCGGGCTGGCAGGCTTTACCTCCCATCTACGACCCCTGATGCAGGAGTAATTGTTAAAATCATGCAGACTACATCGGATGTCTGGAAGTTATGCCATTTGGGTTTAATTCCTGATAAGATACGAAGCAAATGTAAGTGCATAGAGGAACCACTGAGGCATAGTGTGATGCTGGTCATCCATTGGAGGGGCAGGGCCTCCATGTCCTTGTCCTGTACTCCCTTAACATGTATGTACTGTGTTATTTTCTGCCATTGTTTAACCCAACTTGTCTTCCTTCCTATGATCTATGCTGATACACATTGCTGTATGATTTGTATGCCATTATAACTGTCAGCAGTTGATGCATTTTAAAGGAGTCAAAAGCTAAGTGTGGTACCACATAGACATTGGGCCTCATTACGACCCTGGCGGAATGGGTTTAACGGCGCCGGTAAAGGTGCCGCGCCGTTAAACCCATTCCGCCCTATTATGAGGTCCCCTAGCGGGACCCGCTCCGGACGTCTGGTTTTACCAGACGTCCTTTGCGGGTCCCGCGAGGGGACAACATGCTAACATTGTCAGCATCATCCCCATTCCATTGAGCCCTATTGGGCTCAAATGGGAATGGGGATTAATTTGTACTGGGTCCATGGAATGGGCAATTACCGGGTCCGACAAGGTCGGCATGAGCCGGTAATGGCCCATTCCATGGACCCGGTAAAAATTAATTACCGGTGGCAGCCGTGCCCTTAATAAGAGCACGGGTACCGCCAGGGTCCTTATGAGGCCCATTGTATATATTTGCCATATTATAATTGCCAGAGTACAAAGTGTGTTATTGCTTGATGTATATATGTTGAACCTTATTTTTATATAAAGAACTGTGTTAGCACATAACATAGTGTGTGGACATGCCTTTGTGGGGGGTTTGGGGACTCACTGTACTTAAGAACCAGCCTACATCACCTCCATAGAGTTTAAGCCTTGGTTGCTCGTCCATAGCTGTCATATAGAGAACCTTGGCTGGAGTGCTCTGTGCTTCTACGCTCCCATATACAGAGCAGGAGTACAGGTACCCCCCTCTAGTCTTTACACATAGGCTTCGTCCCTTTCAAGAAGTGCCATTTTTCTAGATGGAAATTGTCCTGTGAATGACATTGGTCCAAAGCAGAAGTCTTAAACCATCTTTCAATGTAAATCCTTCTTATTAAAGTCTCAAATATTCGTATTCGGCTTAATAACTAAATAGGTAGGGAAGTACCGAAAACAGTAATTTTCAAATTGTCCTTCTTCCTGGCCACTGTTCTTATTCAAGCAGATGAGCCCTCAGTCCAGAGATTGGAATGTGCTATCCTTTTCTCTAACCACCCTAATTTGCCATCCTTTCTATGTTGCTCTTTAAGTAGGACCCCAACCTCTCAAACCTACTATGTGGTCTACCAGAGCTGTTCTCGAGGCAGTGGTTGAAGTCATACCACACCAGGGGAGACCGGGGGATATTTAAGGACTGTGATGAAGGACCGGAGGACTTAGAGTAATAGAGGTTACTGGTAAGTAACCAAATCATTTCCAACGTGTCCCACATTATCACCATACCAGTTCTACAAGGCCTCAACCTTATTTAGCCAAACATTGCATACTACTGCAATTACAATGCAATCCCTGTGGATTAGTTCTGCAGAACAGGAAGGAAACTGGTAAGTGGTTATCATACAGACACCCACAGCCAATTTACATCAGCAATTAAGCCAATATAAATACCAATGTTTTCATAAATAACATGGGACTCATTACTAGTGAATCGATATTAGCGCTAATGACGGGCCCGTTGTTAGCATCTTGGACTGCTAGCAATTCCCGCTCTGCATGTCTTGTCTGGCCAGGTGTCCAGAGCGGGACCCGCTGCAGACCTTGTAATGTGGCGGCCTGGAATGAACAGTGCTGGTCCCTTACCGGCACCGTTCATTCCACGGCCGCCAGCCTCGTAATGAGGCCGAGTGTGTTAGTCTGTTAACTTCAACACGTTTTGCGGTGCTACCTCTGGTGTACCTGATGGAATTAGAACTCTCCAGTATAGGAAATTAACATGACTTGTCTATTGAGAAGGAAGTGGTGCTGCGGTTGAGGAAACTGCCCACAACATGTCGGGTGATCTGCACATCATTGAGTCCTGCCAGCATTCCTGGACCCACGCTTTCAGACCCAGGTGGTATATTTTCAGCAGCATATGGGCGACAAGGACATGGACTAAGAGCAAAACATACTCACCCTGCTCTGAGGTGTTTAGAAGACGGATTGCAGTAAAACGTCAGTCCGCAAAGTCAAAGAGCACCTCCTGTGCAGCCTACTCAAACACAGCTAACACCATTAGGCAACACCTGCTCCTTTCTATCCACAACTAACTCAGGTTCAGACTATGGGGCAACCTCTTCCCCCATTTAGGCAGCCCTGTTGCATTATGGTCCACAATACAAGAAAACATCATTTTCTCCTCTAACTTTAAAACAATTAATAAAATATTGCATTACAAAATTAATGAACAGTCTGCAAATACACCTCACGCTTCCCCTGTAGAGTAGTACACCCTACAGCACCCTGAATGGCACCCCAGCCAAACATACATATTACAACTCCAACATGATAGTTAAACTGCTTTACTTAAAGGGCCCAATCTGCAACAATGCTCCATCCAATCCTGTTACACCATTACAGGTTTAACAATAATAATGATATCACATTTGTATATGGTGTTCATGGCAGACGACTATCTCGTCTACGTGCTATAGTAAGTGTTATGACCAAATTTAATGGTAATGTAATGTAATTTAAATTGGCCTTCTTTAGCATATCTGTGAAAATGGTGGTTCTAACAAAACAAAGAGGAGCGGTTATAAGGGAGAGGCAGTTACTAAACATGTGGCATTAATGAGTGTGGGGAGGAATTCCAACAGCCCTGAGTGCTAGGATGGCTCTATTTGATTTGTAGCATTGACACTTGGGTAAGTGTTCCAACTGGAGGGAAAACTCAGGATCTGTTAGATGGCAGTGGTGGGACACTGGAAAAGCCCCTGAGGGAGCAGAGCATGTGGTAGAGCTAAACATGTAGAAAGATGTGTGATGAACGCCAAGCTACTCCCCAAGGTTCCTGTGGTTGGGATGGTGTTAATAGCCAAGAATCTGCATGTGTGTTATAGTCCTTATGTTTAGTTTAAAGGGGCTACTAGGCTGAAAGGTTCAGGAAGTGGGAGTTGATTTGTGGTTCCTCAGGAGTCCTATTGGATTTGTATGTTTATACCGAATATGTATAGTTCAGGCTGTTTCGTTATCCATTTGGATGAGGTGTTGTCACTGTTCTTACCATTTTATGATGACCGTGGGGGGTTGTCCGTGTCTTATGTGTGATGGCATAAAAAAGTTGGGGAGACTGGCCCCAGACCTGATCTCTAAGGTGTCCCGGATAGTAGTGTTGTGCACAGGCATATTGCACATGCGAGTGAGTCTGACCCAGAAGGGTCAGTCTCCATTTCGTCCTGTTTGCGGGGGTGGTGCTCTGATCACTCCTTGTGTCCAGATGTGTGGTGGATTTTATGTTGTTAAAATCTGTGTGGCCCGTCCCTTAGGAAGTGCAGGCCCATACTGGTTCATCTGCATGGTTCTTTTGAGTCTTGAAGCCGCAAACTAGACTGGATAAAGGTTAAGAAATCTGCCGGAATCCAGGTGAAGAGGGTGTCATGCTAGTTTGTCTCTTACAATCTAGTGAGCAGCCATGTTTTGAGAGGTGTTCTGAAGTCTAGGTGGCTTTCATCCATGCAGAGTTGCCTGGGCATTCAGTTCCACATTATGGTTGATAGGAAAGAGAAGAGGATCTTTATGGTACTCAATGTATTAACTTCTGAAGGATGAAGGGCAAAGTCAATTGTATTACTATAGGTTGTACAGAGATGTAGGAGGTGATTGCTTAATTTAATTTGTCTGAAATCATGCAGCCAGATATCCTTAGTTTATTATGATTATCATTATTTGTATTATGGTGTTTATTGAGTGCAGAATTAGCTTTAGAAGCAACTGGGCACTTTATAAGCCATAGAGGGGCGTACATTGCAAGGGAAGCAGACTGCAAGGGAACAATACAAGTGAGCAGGGAGGTAACAACAGGGTTTGGGGTGGGAGGCAACTTGGCAGCAAAGGATTTACAAGAAACCAAGGCAGGAAACAGGGAGGAGCAGATCGCCCAGTCTAATGTTATGTTGGGAGTTGAGCATGTCTGGACCTACGTGTCACAGAGGAGCCATGCTGTGAAGAGGAGTGTCTTGAGCGCCTTCCTAGTTTGAAGTACATCTGCCCACACTACCCCTGCACTGGTATCCCTATACTGGCTCCCGATAAACAGTGAAGGATCAGCTTGCAAACTTTGGCCTTGACTAACTCACAGGGAATATTGAGGTCCACCTTGGAAGGGTAAATAGCCCCTGTATAATTCAAGTATAAACTTTTTTTTTTATTGAATCAGCTGAAATCAATCAACTTTTCAATGTATGAATTAATTACAAATTTAATCTATCTAGAATATGCATGTTTTATAAACATTTACAAGTCTTGGGCACAGATGGTTGAGCTGCATGGGAAAAAAGTTTGAGAAATATTGGAATCATAGTAGAGGTGGGTGATGTGATTGAGATCAGTGGGAGTAGAGCCAGAGAGAAGATAAGAAGGGTAAATTGTAGATTCAGGTGTAGTTTAAAATGTCCGTACCTCATCTTCATATGAGAAGTTTTCCTTCTTTCTACTGCACTTGCACTCATTCGCCCTTTGCTGCACTAAACATCATTTTTTCTTTTGCTGCTTGGGTGGTGGAACTTGCAATTATCCTGCATATGAAGCAATGCATCTTATCTTTTGTTCGCCAGGCCCTTGTACCCCCGGACTACCCTTAAAGGTTTGTAGCTGTATGTCAGTATGGGGTGCAGGTGACTAGAGTGACCAAATAACTACATGTCACTGAGACACCTTTTTTCCAGCCCCTTTTTAGTAATAGAAATATACCAACTCTCTGGGCGAATGGGTATGGGTGCACAGGATGAACACATTGCTGCTTCTTTACATGCTGTATATTATGCAGAAAAAGCTCATGAGTTGTGCCCTTGAGGGCTCCGATGTTCAAGTCCTTGCATTCAGCACACTTCATTCCACATTATTGACCAGCAATTGTAGTTTTAGTTTCAGACTACAAACCCAGGTTTATAAGAGCCAGAATGCAATGACATGATGGGAACTGGTTTAGCATCTCACAGTTGACATGCGCTGTTTTGAGATGTCTAATCTTACCACTGGTTTATATATGTGATGGTTACCTGCTCGTAGTTATTGTCTGATGGAGGCATGCAGCTTGTTATGCATTATGCCAATACAAGAGACAGCATACCTTTAATGAGAAGACATCGCTCATAGTGCAATCACCTAATAGTATGCCCTTTGCAAGCTTCAAATCATTTGTAGTTATAGATGGTGTTTAGAAGAATAGGCATCACTCCCACCCCGGCTTCAAAAACAGTCATTTTTGCAGAAGAGTTATCACTCATAGCTCTGTCTCAAACGACAGGCAGTTAAAGGCAGTCTGTTGAACAGATGAGATAGCACCCATAGGCACTGAGTACAGTCGGAAATGGGGTAACTGCCAAGTTCTTTAGCAATGGCTGCAGGAACCTCACCTTGCTCTGTAGATATGTTTACAGTTGTCAGTTTCAGGATGTACGTCCTAACTCAGAAGACTATGTGCATTTTCCACGTGTCTGGAGGTGAAACACTATTGGCTTTCAATGCATGTGCATGAACTGCACTGTTGGTAACGCGGTTATTTAGGGCACAATTGTTTTGTTTGTGTGCTGCTTGAGTTAAGAAGTAAAGGGTGAGGGTGCACGCCTGACATCAAATCATTTGCATCGTTGATGCTGCCATGGCTAAATGAGCCCTTGCTCGCTGGCTACAAGGCAAACAGGAAGCCAGCTCACGTCACATCGGAAACCTAATATCGCCTGTACATCAAAGGTGTTCTGTCTCAGCCAAACTACATTCATTGGGCCTCATTACGACCCAGGCGGTAAGTTACCGCCTGGGCCGTGACTTTACCACCATGGCGTAAACTATGTTTACGCCATGGTGGTTGGCGGACTTACCGCCCCATTCCGACCTTGGCGGGGCGGTAAGTCCCCAATACCCATTTACCCTTCCCCATTCCCATTTTTGCCCCATAGGGCATAATGGGAGTGGGGAAGGCGTTAATTACGCCACCGTAAATTACGGTGGCGTAATTAACTCCATGGTCCCTTAGCGCCATGGATTTTAACACCTGCTAAAAGCAGGTGTTAAATCCGCCATGGCGCTAAGCGACCTTGGCCCTCATTACGACCCTGGCGGTAAGGGGTTTACGCCAGCGTTAGCTGCGCCGACCCCTTACCGCCAACTACGAGTTCCCAAAGCGCCATGGTCAATTTTCCGCCCGCTTTTTGCGGGCGTAAAAATCCATGGCGCTATGGGACCTTGGTGTTAATTACGCCACCGTAATGTACGGTGGCGTAATTAACGCCTTCCCCACTCCCATTGAGCCCTATGGGGCCGAAATGGGAATGGGGAAGGGTAAATGGGTCAATGGGGACTTACCGCCCCGCCAACCTCGGAATGGGGCGGTAAGTCCGCCATCCGCCATGGCGTAAACGGACTTTACGCCATGGCCGAAAAGTCCGTCGATGGCGGTAAAAATCCACCAGGGTCGTAATGAGGGCCCTCTACTCAGGCGGTAAGGGTCGGCGCTGTTTACGGCGCCGTAAACCCCTTACCGCCTGGGTCGTAATGAGGCCCATTGTAGCCAGAGGCCAGGAGGCGAAACGACCTCCACGCTCTGTTACCAACATGGTTTCGCCTGAGCGGAAATGGCGTCACAATGCGGGTCACAGGCATAGGGGCTGTCTGCTCCCAGCTGTGCCCGTGCCGTACAATGTGTGAGATATGTACATTGCATCGGAAAACAGGTTCACATCACGGGTAGGACAAAAGATGGCGGTAAGCAGCAAGGCACGAGTAAATACGTGTATCCTAGTGTCTATAAAAACAATGTACTTATTTACATAATTACGCAATTAGCCGAAAAGTTGACAAATACTTTTTAAAAGCAGCCAACGATTCCGCCTTGCTGCTGCATTAGCTCAGGGACGTTTTTATTTGCCTTGGAATAGGCCCCAGCTGGACTGTGTTTTAACATTCAAATAAAATAATGTTTTATTTGTAAGCACAGCTAATTGCTGAATAAACACTGGTCGCGCTCCGTCCTTATTTCATGATGCTTAAACAGTTTGTTTTGAGTACATACGTTTGGAAATGCTGACGTTCCCTCGGCACGCGCCAAGGCGGGAGGGCGCGTGTTTGGGTAGTTCGCTCAGGGCGCAAGCCTCGCGGAAATCCCCTTCCCGTGTGATGAACTGTTATGGCTTGGTAACATGAAATATTGGCAATATCAATAATTCAGACTCATAAAACATTGATCTATTCTTTATGGTATCCCATAGCACTTCAAAAGCAATTAGCATATTTTGAAAGCCCGCAGTTTGCGAGTTTTTTCACATTTAATTGTTAGCACTTGCACAAGCTAACATCATAATTTCTTCAGACATTCAGGCCTCTATCTACTGGGACGCTCAAAGCGAATTAATAACCAACCGAACCTACAACACATTGATATTCCGTAGCAAAAGAATACATAAAGCGAGCGTTGGCAAAGTCAACAGTTTTGGCTGTTGTGTGGACATGGCATAGATATTTGCCGGGAACTGCTATGATGATGGAACCCACTGGCCACAAGATAGCAACAACTTGAAAATGGTGTGAATAACTGGGCAAATTATGTCAGTAACTGTCAAATACCTATGCATTATCGGAAACTGTTGGCTTTGCCAATGCTTACTTGCAACAGTACTTCAGTGCAAGGAAAAGATTCAAGGTCAAACATATTGCTTATATACCAAGTGCTTGAAACCACAGTTGGTTAAGACATGTTCCTTACAGCAGCAACGCATTTGCACCTGCAATTAAGGCATTCATTCTGAGAATGCAAAGCAAAGTGGGGTCTCGGAGTCTCTCTACCAGCACGAACACAGCCCATTGACCTGTTCTTGGGTGGATAACCCCCGGGAGAGACTCTACCAAGTCTTTAGATCACTGTCCCTTTCACAGAGAAGAAATATCCCTGCATATCAGTCTTTGTCCTGCCCCGGGGCAGTCCAGCACTGAAATGCTGGGCAATTCTCCTCTGAACAAGAGTACCAACAGCAACCCCATACACGTGTTTCAGCCCAGTTGGGCATCATCAGTGAGGTGGAGCTGTGCCCTTCTGAGAACAGTGAGCAAGGGGTCCACGTCTGGATTCCCCTGGTAACTTAGGGTGAGACCCAAAGTTACTTAATATGCAAAAGAAAGGGGGGTCTGGGAATCTCTCTACCAGCACGGACACAGCCCATTGACCTGTTCTTGGGTGGATGGCCCTTGGGAGAGTCTCAACCAAGTCTTTACCTCACTGTCCCTTTCACAGAGAAGAAATATGCCTGCATATCAGTCTTTGTCCTGCCCAAGGGCAGTCCAGCACCAAAATGCTAGGCAATTCTCCTCTGAACAAGAGTACCAACAGCAACCCCATACACGTGTTTCAGCTTAGTTGGGCATCATCAGTGAGGTGGAGATGTGCCCTTCTGAGAACTTTGAGCAAGGGGTCCACGTCTGGATTCCCCTGGTAACTTAGGGTGAGACCCAAAGTTACTTAATATGCAAAAGAAAGGGGGGTCTGGGAGTCTCTCTACCAGCACGAATACGGCCCATTGACCTGTTCTTCGGTGGATGGCCCTTGGGAGAGTCTCAACCAAGTATTTAGCTCACTGTCCCTTTCACAGAGAAGAAATATCCCTGCATATCAGTCTTTGTCCTGCCCAGGGGCAGTCCAGCACCGAAATGCTAGGCAATTCTCCTCTGAACAAGAGTACCAACAGCAACCCCATACACGTGTTTCAGCCTAGTTAGGCATCATCAGTTAGGTGGAGCTGTGCCCTTCTGAGAACAGTGAGCAAGGGGTCCATGTCTGGATTCCCCTGGTAACTTAGGATGAGACCCAAAGTTACTTAATATGCAAAAGAAAGGGGGGTCTGGGAGTCTCTCAACCAGCACAAAAAAGGCCCATTAAACTGTTCTTGGGTGGATGGCCCCTGGGAGAGTCTCAACCAAGTCTTTAGCTCACTGTCCCTTTCACAGAGAAGAAATATCCCTGCATATCAGTCTTTGACTGTGAAAGGGCAGTGAGCTAAAGACTTGGTTGAGATTCTCCCAGGCGCCATCCACCCAAGAAGATATTCTCTCTGATTTTGGTCCATTACGAGACACATTTGACAATCAAGAACTCTTAATAGGGTGTTAACCCATTACGTTTTGCCTTGAGGACGACCTCATTGGTCGAAACACGTGTTGGCTGTGACCGCAGTAAATCACTTTCCACATTATTGGATTTTGCTTATTTATGGATAATTGAGCTCTTATCTTACTACTAAAGGACTGTCCATTTGAAAACTGAGCCTCTGCGCAGTATAGCTGCTCGAACTCTACCTTACACTATTCACTGTTGGAGGAACCCGGGGGTACCTCCTGCACAGCGTCTTCTGCATTGGACTGCCTATATTTTGGAGAAATTGAGCGCACCTCAACTTGTCACTCCCCGTTTTCTGTGTTTTATACAACTACAGAAGGTACATGACCCTGCTCTTCACACATATCTGTGCCTGTTTCTCAGGGTAAATCAGTGACGTTATGATCCTGAAGTACAGCTGCCTACCATACATCACAAAGGGACTATCACAACACCAGGCTATCCACTAGGTAGCTGAGCATCGCAACATTTGTACACCCATGCATGTCAATATGAAAGCATCCCAAATGATTCTTACTGAGAGAAATCCATGTGTCCCGTCTCATCACTCGTCTTGGTAAGTGGAAAAACAAACCGGTATAACAAAGTCTGCACACAAAATCAGAAGGCAAGCCGATAGAAGGACAAGAACATAACCAAGTGGCCTAGTAATCATCACGCATGTTTGCTTTGATACAACATTGATGCAGCAAGTTACATGGCACAGCACTGCAATGTAAGTGGCCCTTTGTATGCACAACAAATATTAATCATACTCCACTCCTTCTTCCAAGGAGCGCTGGATAGAAACTTGTCTGACACCTGTATTCCAGTCTGTGACATAAAGTGAGCGGTAGCATGAACATGCTGACATCAGCTCTCAGAGCAACATGAGCCATGTATTTAGGATACAGAAGAACCATTTCCAGTCTCTCTACACGATGGGGGTGGAGAGTGGTGCTCCCATTACAACAAAGACAATGGCCCTCATCCTAGGTTTGCCGATATCCCACCGGTAAGTCTGGCAGGATACTGGCAAAGCCTGCCTTGCCGTCTCTCCCGCCCCGATATCCCGGTATTACTGACATATTACGGGCAGCAATGAGCCTGTAAGTTCCCATTCCCATGGCGTCCCATAGGACACCGTGGGATGGGTTTGCCTGAATCACTGGCAAAGTTAGCAAGTGTGCCAGTGATTCAGGCCTTTATTTGCCGGGACGGGCCTGAACTCCCGGCAGGTCAGGCCTGGCGGGTGATCATTGGCCCTGAAGGCAAACTTGAAGTGTGCTGGTCTGGAAAAAATGCCAGAGCGGGAATTACCAGTATTTTTCCAGAATTCTTTCTGGACCGTCACACCTTTAATGAGGCCCAATGTCTATCTGACTAAAACACTGTGCTACGTTATACACAACATCCCCATCGCAATGCGACCCATGCATGGCCAGGAAGTGGATGTGAGTGACTCTGGTGATGGGGATGATGGACAAGTGGACAGCAAATAGATGGGGAGATGAAATCATGAGAAACCAATTCTAGGGATGGCGATTTATAAACCTTATTTTATTAATAAGAGCTTAAAATCAACCCACCTCCTCCCTAACCGTATAATTATATCCAATCAAGAAAAACACTCCTTTGGACACTAGAAAACATTGTCTTAAAAAATGGGTGGAGATAAATACAAATAGAATACAAAGGGTTGGGGGGGTCCAACAAAAATACAAAGTCCTCATGGGGGTGGTGGGGCAAATAGCGCAAATAGCGCCATGACTACCTCCAATCTCGGAATGAGGCCCTATGTCTGCTTGAATACTCTTTCTAAACAGAATATCGTTGATTCCATTAGTTGTATAGACTGTACACCCACTTGGTTGAATCTGTACTTGACTGAATGTGTCTTTTTGTATGATATTTTCTCTGCAGTCCGTAAGGCTCATGAAGAAGAGGCCTAGTCCTTGAAATGCGCCAGCCAAAGATACCGGACATGCGGATTGTTGTGCCTAAAACTTTTTACAATTTAAATTGTATATTTTATCTACAAAATGTGTACAAATATGTCGCATTGGATTTAGTTCACTGAACTTGTATATGGAGAGTTTCTAAATTGATATTCTAACTGTCGCTGACAGCTTTGCAAAGTGTGCAGGGGATGGAAGGATTCTACCTCTGGATCCTCTTCCTTTCCTTTATTGAGTGGTGGTTCTGTGCCAGGACCTCAGTTCCCCCCCTGCACCTTAGATTTTCCTGAATTGAGCGATGAAGTTGTATAGAACATTGAATTTGAAAATTGGTGTGCACCAACAATTCCTGACTATGTTGATTGAATTTGCTCATTCTGGCCAATTTTCTAACTGCTATAATGTATTGTTCCACACTTTTTCCCTCCTCCTGTATTTATATTGTTCCAAAATGGTGTTTATTTTTTCTCATAGAGTTTGTTCATCTTTTGTATTGATTTCTCATATTCATTCATATCCCCACATTCGCTAGCTATCAAATCAGGTAAGTCTTAAAATTTCTCTTGGCCAGCTGGTCCTAAACATTGTAAAAAAAAATATTTTTTTCTTTCCATGCTGTAGTTTGTTCCACACACAACGTTGGCATAATGTTCAAATGTCTTGAGCCATCTTTTCCATGACAGTACTGGCTCCCCAACTTCAGGTAAGAACATTGCAGGTGGGGGAACACTATGTATTGACATATCTCCTGCACCCCTTAGAGCAGTCGTTCTGATGAGCTAGATAGTGCAGTGGCACAGTTTGGATGCTTTGTTGCAGGGTAGTTGCGTTTATTTTACAATTATTCCATGTGCCCCATTTGCCTGTATATGCTTGCACAATGAACTTGCCTCTATGATAATATATATTTATATATTTTTAAATTGATGAAACACCATTCACTGGGACGAGGAAGAGACTCAGTGGGAGCCTGTTCACCTTAATTATCTCTTTGTCGATGCCTGGCCTCACAAAATGGCCGACCTAAGCATGATGATGACCCACATTACCGGTTCCTTTCCTCTAGCGTTTTACAAATGCTATAGCTGCTGCTGATTCCCCCCAAACAAAATAAACACGGCGCAGCTCTTATTCGCTTTGCACCTTTGAGAGTATCTGTTGACCCGTAGCGCTCTCACCTCATGGCTGATGCTACTTGCAGGCTGCTGTAATGTTGATGTGGTTGTTCTGCGTGGATGCCGGTGAATCCTCGTCATCACTTGAAGAATCAGCTGACACGCATTAGGGACCACAAGTATGTTTTATTATATGTATATTTATCAATCTAAGTATACGGCATAAAGGGGATATGAATGCCGGCTCTCTGTCATCTCTGACCTCTGACAACCGTCCTTCTCCTGTTCTTACGCTCTCTCTCCGTTCCATCCTCGAATCCTCTTCCAGCTCCTGCATTCTGCGTGATACTACCGAGGCTGACCGGGCAGGTTCACAGTAGCAGTCAAAAGATGATAGAGTCATGAGCAGGTGTGCAGGGTGGGAAGGAGTCACAAAGCAGTCTGGACAGTATAGGTGTCTGAAGCATTTTGTTAAAGGATTTGGGCAGCATGTTTGGGCATGTTGAAGGTCCCATTATACTATGTAAATTAATCCAAATGATTTGGGCGTGGCCACCACCCAGGGCTTTTGTTTTGCATGGAAATGGACACATGGATTTACCTGGCGGCTTATCTGTGTGCATTCTCTGTGTGAGAGGGCCTTTTCATGAGTCGTCACTGTGTCTGCTCGCTCTCTGCATGCAATGTCCTCCTAATGCAGTGACACGATTGAATTCACCAGAAATAGCATGCACACAGGATATAGAAATTGATGTGGAAATGAATGCGCTATTTCCCATGGATTCTCTTTATTTATCCGAATGATGCACTCATTTAGTATTTTCTGTGAGATTCTCAGAGATGAAAGCAGAGGTCACTCTTTCATATACCACAATGTTGCATATCTCCACTAGTAAAGTCTGGTGGTGTTTAATGCTTTGTATATCAAATAGTAATTTAAGGTTCAAATGTGGGGAGGGGCTTTTCCCCTTCATGCACATAAAATGTAGCAAGCCCATTTCAGGAATGATAGAGTCCTGCTTAACTTTCCTATGAAGATTGTGTGGATTCACCCCAAACAGTGGTATCCATTTAAGAAAGAGTGCTGAGGCCCTGGCCTTGGTGTTCCCCTTGGAAGTCCTGAGATGGTGGCTAATGACAACAAGCCAACGAACAGGAAAGGAAACAACACATCGAGTCTCTGTAATCATGGGCATAAACCATTGCCTCATTTCCACTGAAAAGTGATTGTTACAGATACTGTGACCATTAGCACTGGCCATACTGAACACCACCCTCCCCAGCCAAACATCTTTACATTTATTGCAACAGCAGGCAATCCTCACACAACGAGTTTGGGGTGGAGAGAAAGGTGTATGAGAGAAGATCCAGTGCCCTCATGTCCCTAGGTCAGTCTACGGCTTGACCTTAAGGGAGGGTTCTCTTTGCACAGGTTATGTACACTGAGGACTTAAAGGGTCCCTGTTTGGAATTGGTATCTCTTCTGGTTATCCTGTGGGACTCAGCCACAGGGGAGCTGACTCTGTTCCTACTGATTGCTAACTGAGCAACACAGAACTTTCTATGAAAATTGACCTGTTGGAAGAAAGGACAGATCACAGTTGTGGAACCTTATCACCCAGCATACAGCATCATCTTTCTGGAAACTTCTGCGCATTCAGCAATAGGCATGAAGTCACTATCTGAAGCTTGTGATTTTAAACTCCTTCCCAGTTCCTGTGACTTATAAACCACTGTTTATGTGGTTGTCTGTGGTTTTAGGAGCAGCTTGGTGGTGTAGGGGAGGACTGGTCCAGGAGACCCCTCTCGCCTGCGTTTTCTCCCCAGGTGAGGGCTATGTCTCATTGGGCGTTCCCTCGTGCCACCCGGGCCCAGGTGGTGGAGGGCTCACCCGCTGGAGACATTGCCCACACGTATCGAGTGCCCACACGTATTGATTGCCACGCAAATTTAGCTAGGCCCAGAAACCATTTTTTGCCCGGTAAAGATGGTGTGAGCTCAGCGCACTGTAGCGCGGCCCCCACCCTTGGAGAGTCACATCCCTGTTGCCGCAGCACCCTGGCAGATCCGCTGCGAGCACGTTCCCACGAACAAGACGGACATGAGCTAGCGAAATACGCTGACATTGTAACAGTTCACCTCCCGCAGTGTATTATCACTATCAGCATGACCCGGCCAGCAGGCCTGAACAATGAGAAGAACGGTAAAATGGTCATTTGATGGCAGACAGTCTTTATACATATGTATATATTAATGTAAAGACCACTTGCAAAGTATGCTTTCTTCCACAAAATCTCGTATAGTACAAACGCCTGTAGAATGTATTAAAATGAGAGAGCATGCTCCCATGATATAAGCAATGACGAGCCCACACCATTGCAGGTGGATGCTAATAATAAAGGAACGCTCCAGGGATCTGTTTGTTGCGTGGATCACTGGGCAACCTACCTCCCATGGTTTTGCGCCATAACTAAGCTAATGCTGCTAGAGTACACGAGAAAGCGAATGCAACTATACTATGAACTCATGTAAAGGATGCGCGAGAATGCACTTATCATGTGTGTATGTCTAAGCCCCTTATGTGCCACCACCGTCACGTACAGTGGCGGGTCGTTTTCTATGTACTCCACCGACCCAACTACTACCTCATTTACTGCGAATGTATATGCATGTAACTAAAATACTGTAACTGCTAGAACATAATATACAAATATGGTGCTCGGACTGGGTAAAATCGAGACACATCAAGCAAAGTTTAATGCATGTTTTAAAGTGATTTTGAATAAGTATTATAGAAAGTGTTCAAATGTTTGTGATGTCTTTACCTACATTCGGCAACACACGAGGGAGATACCTTTGTGAATGCGTACAAGGCCATCCCCCCCCCACCCTGCGAAGGCTGCCAAGACATGAGAACAGAGGCCCGCTCTGCGCTACCCCACCTCCCCTGACTAGACTGGAGCCACTTCAAAGATTTGTAGCCCCCACTGCAGCACCCAAGGCCGCGGCCAGCCACCTGCATTATTTACAGCACAGCAGTAAACCTTTGTCTAAACTCAAGCGCCCCCTCGTAAACCCCACAACCCACCGGACCATCTTAGACTTATGGCCCTGTGCAATCAGGACACCCAACACTTTGACAACACGCAGCGGAACATCCATAACAACTTCTAACAAGACAGAAAGACCTGTACCGCCCGTCCCAGGCCCCGAAGCTTAGCCCCTCGACCTATGGCCCCGGTCAACAGGACACGGGTAACCAGGCCTCGATATATTACCTCCAGGCCCCTCACAAGGTGCATTCCTCCTGTGTTGCATTAACCTATACAATAACCTATTGGAAGATTTACTAAAGAGAATAACACTGTAAATGACTGAATGACTGCGGTGTGCATGGCCGAGGGCAAGCAAGTCAGGAAAGGCATTCATCTCTGCCCCAGACCGCATTGGCACACCAACACCGCCCGGATGAACTCAAGCCGACCTGCCAGGCCCAGCCCAACCCACGAGGGTGACCAGTGACGTCCTTCAGCCAAGACCAACCACGCCGCAGCAGCACCTATAGTTAGTCGTCGCCACCCAATCCCAATGAACTTGTGCCCCCTATAGTATGTAGGTTTTGATGACGTTTTTTGTAAATATATACGCCTGTCTTTGCTATTGTCAGACAGAGCGCTCTCGGAGGTTGCAGAGTTCTTTGCATGCCCTATTCTGATTGATAAACTCCCATTTACGCTCACCCGCACTCTGTCTTGGCCTTATTCCCATCCTGGGAGAGTCCTTCATTGTCTCTCATTGCGGGGAGGATCGTGCTGTTTGGGGACGCTTGCTTTCAGTGGTGACCCCGATAGCGTGATTTTTATTTCTTCCTAACTCCTTATAACCGTCCCCTTTTGGCACGAGAATCTCCGGTCGAAAAGGGATACGCACGGTGAGCCGGCTCCGGGAGGCTGCCCGCCAACGGCGACCGGTACACTAAGAAGTGCGCACTCAATAGAGAGAGGGTACGGGATCCCGGTTGAAAAATCCCCTTTGAGTACCGCTCGCCGGAGCCGGGGCTGACTGTTGAGCTGACGGCGACACTGCCTGGACGGACCCAGTTTCGGAGACTATCGGTTCAAGACGGGCACGTGAGTACTGAGTGCGAGCGATTGTAAGGGGAGCGGGGAGAGAAGTGTAGGACAGGTAACGAAGAGGGGGGTACGCAGATCTACTAAGGATCATCTTGAACTTTCCTTGCTTTTTCTTTGCATATGGCCATTAGGATTACGAGGTGAATAAGAGATAAGAGTGACGGGAACCTAGCTCCGAAAGGGGGTGGAAGGCGGCGCTGCATAGTGCTATCTTGACTAGTACTGGGAATATATGAAGAAGTGGAAGATGAAATAAAAGTGTTCAGCAAAAGGGGACACTGAGAGTACATTAGTGACCGCTATTACATTTTTCCTTTTTTTTTCCTTAAGGGTAGGGGGAGAATAAAGAACTGTGATTAGCACAAACTTAGGGAGACAGTAAGAGAAGAAGAGTCCTACTAGAAAGGGGGGAAAACAGGTTAATATCTATATATATGCGCATCCAGATATTCAAATAAGACGAACAGGGACAGCCGGCTAGGGAGGAAAGCGAGGGCAGCTTGAATGGTGAATTGAGTGGTGCCAAGAGGTGTGTGCACCTCGTATGTGCTAGAAGACATTTTGATGTTGTGAATGTGTGAAGTGGTTATAAATGTGTAATAATTAAATGGTCATGGTAAGTGTGGTCGGATAAAAGTTTTTTTTTCCTTCTAAGACAACGTCACTATAGTGAAGTGAGTGAATACCTTTTTGATTTCCAGGCCGACATTGTCAAAATAAAGGATGGGTTGCTCTTGTATGTGCCCCCCAAAGAGAACAGAATAGACATTGTGTACGGCCAGTTTTGCATTGTGCAGTCGGGAAGGAGGAGGGCCCAAAGGGAGCCAGCATTGAATGTGAAGTAAAATATAAAGAATAACATTGATACTGCATTTACATTGTAGTTGCAAACACACGGAGACACACCAGCACTAGGAGGGCACAGAGATGGGGGCTGAAACACCCTTATCACATATTTGTAAGAATCTCCCGGGATACGTGGAGCGGATTAAAAAATATCACGACCAATGGGTGACCGAGCTAAAGGGGGAGGGGTTACCTCAGATTTGGCCCGAGGGAGGGTCATTTGATAAAAGTGTTCTGGATACGGTGGCCACATGCATTTTTCTCAAATACAAAGGAAAACAGCTGCAGAATAGGAGGGAAATATTAGATCTTTGGAGGTTATTTGAAGAAGTACCACCGCCTAAAACACCAGCATTAAATCCTGATCTCCCGTCTACCACAGACAATCCACTACTAATACAGAGAGATGTCAAAGAAGTGTCAAGTGTAGCGCCACCAGTAGAGGTAATAATTTTGTACCCAATATTAAAGAAGCCTGTGCCCGCAGAGGGGTACAGTGACCCCACTTACATACCTCCCCCAAAAGATACTACACCCCACCGGCCCACGGCACCTCCGCCATATGAAAGCACGAGAGAGCGAGCCCAGGCAGGCACACAAAGGGTAGATATAGAGAAGCTCACAGATGATCTAGAGTCAAGACTGTCGATAGCAAAAGATGAGCTCTCAAGGATAAAAGACATATGCGAACGAACTGCACTAGATGCAACTAGATCAGGGCGTACATCCAGAGCACCAGCTGAACATAGAAAGCCCGAAGAGGGGTGGAAAAAGGGCGAGATCCTGTTTAGAATTGAGGAAGAACCAACGCAAATAATAGAAGTAGGGTCCCGAGAGGGAGATGTTGTAAACGAAGAAAGGCTTGGGGGAATTAGAGAGGAATTGCTGTGTGATATAAGGGACGAGTTAGAAGAAAGCGACAGGTTGAGTATGGCGATGGGAGGGGGAAGCGAGGGGGAGGAAGGTACGTGTTCAATGAGAACCCTGGACGATGAATGGACGGGGCGATTAAGGAACAGAGTGGGGAAAATGGCATCACTGGGAACATCAGCAGCCAAAATGGGCCCGGATGGGACGACGAAAGGAAAGCTACAGCTCCCGTTGATACACAGGGGAGGAGGGAGGCCTAACTATATCCCATGGGCGCAGATGGATAAAGCCAATTTATTAAAACTATTGCCCCCGTTATCAGGGGGAGCAGGTGAGTGGATATATGCCTTTGAGAGGCATACTGCTGGGGTACCCCTAGCTATAGGAGATGTGAAAAGTCTGCTCGTGTCAGCAGTGGGCGATCAGGCTGAAAGAGTATGGGTAAAAGCCGGTTTCCCGGGAGTAACGTTAGACTGTGACCGCCATGATGGGGCATCCTTTAACACAGTACGTGCCAGGGTGTGGGATGCCTTACGCGAAACATTCCCGGACACACCGGACTTACAATCAGTGATGCAGTGTACAATGAATGACGCGGAGGAGGCTATGGATTACATTTTTCGGGTCCACTGGCTTACTATAGTGGTACTTTAGATGCCGTGATGCAGGGCCATTTCGCGTGCGAGCAATCACTCGCTGCAGCCGCGTTCGCGATTGAAAAAAGTGCCACAATAGTAATGGGTTGCCCTGTGACATTGTTTGTGGAACATTCATTATTTGCAATACTCGAGAGATCAAAAAGCACACTGACCACACAGCGGGCGACCGCCTACGAGATTATATTGTCCAGTGCCAACATCCATATAGTGAGATGCAAGACAGTGAACCCCGCCACATTCATTACAGAAGCGTGCACACTGGAAGACATGCAGAACCACGATTGCGCAACCTACACAGGAGAGAGAGGGAAGGACACAGTGGTGTGTGAGAACGCTCTAAGCGAGGGGGAAGTGTATTTTGTGGATGGGTCCGCATCAATTGACGTGGACACGGGAGAAAAACACGTTGGCATGGCAGTAGTGAGGTTAGAAGACGGTGAGTATGAAACACTGGTACAATACCGCCTCCCATCACATTACTCCGCACAGGCAGCAGAACTGATTGCGCTCATAGAAGCACTACATGCAGCAAAGGGTTGTGCAGTGACAATATACACAGACTTAGCTTACATGACAACTACAGTACATGGAGGCCTAGCAAGATGGGGGCGTAGGGGATTTAGGCGGGTAGACGGAACACCAGTACAGCATGCAGAATTGTTGAAAGAGTTAATTGAGGCCCTGCAAAACCCTACAGCAGTAGCAATAGTAAAGTGCCAAGCACATACATCCAACACAGATGCTGTGTCTTTAGGAAACGCGGCAGCGGACGCTGCCGCCAAGGAGGCTTCCTATTTTCAGAAAAATGATACAGGTGAGTACATACTTAAGCACAAAAGAAACGAAGAACCCCCAGAGGGATATAATATGATGCCCATACCACAAATAATATAATTGCAGGAAGGAGCCAGTGCAGAGGAAAAATTAATGTGGACGAAGCGAGGGTGCAGCAAGTCAGGAACAGACCTGCTGTGGCGGCAAAATAACTTGGGGAAAGTGGTAATGCCAATACAGCTATTAGAGATTGCATTTCAACAGCTACACTTCCCTGCACATAACACCAAACAGCACATCGCAGCAGAAATACAGGAAGAATGGTTCGTGCCCTGTCTCCAGGAGCATGTGTCTCGATTGGCAATGGAATGTACAACATGCCAAATATACAATTCAGGAATGACATTACGCACTCTCCGGGGAACAATTCCTAAACCCATTGGCCCATTCAAGGAACTACATATAGATTACGCAGACATGGGAGAAAGGTGTAATGGCGCACGGTACATGATCGTGGTTGTGTGCCCATTTTCAAGGTGGGTGGAAGCAGGACCTTGCGCACGACCTGATGCCAAGAGCGCCGCCAAGTTCCTAGTAAGGGAAGTGTTCCCGCGCTGGGGAATTTGTGACGTGATTCGCTCAGACAACGGCACTCATTTTGTGAATGAGCTTTTTAAGGAAGTCACTACATTATTGGGAATAAAACATAAATTATGTTCAATTTATCATCCTCAAAGTAATGGCGTAATTGAAAAGATGAACGGACTGTTGAAGGGCAGGTTATCAAAACTATGCTTCTCATTAAAGAAGAATTGGATTTACTGCCTACCCCTTGCGCTATTTGAATTAAGAAATCAGCCAAGCAAAGACCACCATTTGTCCCCGCACGAGATCGTGACTGGGAGACGGATGAACACAGCACACTCGCCACTGCGCGAACACTCAGACGCTCACAGAAGCACCGCGATATTGGGAGATGAGTTCACAGATTATTTAAGGAGATTGACAAGGGCAGCGCGCGTGATATCAAAGCAACTCTCCCCACCCTTCACTAGAGAAGAGGGAAATGTAACAGGTGCTGTCACGGAGCCAGGGCAACAGCTACAGCTAATGCCAGGTGACTGGATTTATGTCAGAAGCTTTGTGCGTCGGTGGAATGCACCACGATTCCATGGCCCATACGAAGTAATATTTTGCACGCCCACGGCAGTAAAGGTCAAAGGCTTGAGGTACTGGGTGCACTTGACCGACGTACGGAAGGCATATAGCAACGTACAAGAGGAGGTAGATGAGGAGGCACAGACAACAGCAAACGATGCAACTGAGCAGAATGTCTGAATATGAATTTGTGTGTGTGTGTGTTGGTACTGGACTTGAATAAGAGAATAACTGGTAAGGATACCTAAGAAAAAAAAAAAATGTGTTTTCTCTTTTTATCTTGTTGATTTGTATATACTTAATGAAATGACCAAATTATGGCCTGTATAAACCCTTGTCTGTGGATACCCATCCCCGTATCCCCACCCGCTTCCATTCCCCGTCAAATATATATATTGGCACTGATGGTGCTAGCAAAATGTTTACATGCATGCACTTAATGCACTTTTATATCTCAAAACAGGAGCTTCCATGGCATCTAACGGGCAGCCTGCAACGGATAGAATTAGTAGAATGAGAGAATTAGTACATGAGAGATGCAGATATTCGTATGAGTGTGGATTATCTGTATGCATCACATTGTTTTTTATGCTAATGTTTGGTCTGGTTACATATTGGTTTGTAGCGTTCATCTCTATCGAGATGAACGAGGGGGCAGGGATTAACAGCACTACTGGGCCCAATACAACTACAAGGGCCAATACAAGGGAAGGTGATTTTTTGAGATGGGACGGAACTAAACTTGTATGGGGGTATCATACCACACCATCCAGTGCTGTCATCATACAAAGAAAAAAACCACAAGGTGGAATGCAGAACAACACAGTGTCTCCACCAGGGGTATCTAATTACAATGCCCACAGTTTAAATGACCGAAACCCGTCTGCCATATTGTGGTTGTATAACACCCCCACCAGCCAGCCTGCCCCCATACTAAACAACTACCTGCCAGATAACGTCAGGAAGGAAGAGGAAAAGCTGCTAGCCATACACGAAATATTATATGATGCATGGGCCAAGGGGGGCGGGAATGAGAAAGGGGGGTCTATTTTGTCCCTTGCCCAGGGAGTTGGGAAGTATATGAGGAATAAGAACAACAGGGAGGGAAGCAGGGAGGAGGAAGTATGATGAGTACTATGGGCTAGGTCTAGATAAGATGGAAGACCCACGACACCCCCACCAAACAAATAAGTGGTATGCAGATATGAGTGCCACAGCTAAACAAACAACAAACGAGAGCTGTTATGTTTGCTCCCTCATCCCTCACGCATCAGGTACACCCAAAGTACTGTTACCCAAAGAGTTGCCAATTATAGATGCCCAATGTCTCCTTCATCTCACGTTATGCAGAATTAATAACACCTTCCAGGCACATGAAGTGACTTTTCAAATGCTGCAGAACGAGAAAACGTGCTACCCAAAACTGTCAGGGGTTGTATGTCTGAAAGAACCATTTTTTGTAATTGAAGGGACACTTTTTTCTGATAACAAGTGGAAGAACGAAGAAGTAATGTGTAAAGCTGAAGCACTGAGGGGTGTGGCACTGGAGAAATTGCAATGGATAGAAGAAACGTGCACACCCGTATGGAACGAACACATTTCAAAGTTAACTTGGGTTACGCCCATCGAAAAGCCTTTCAAGCTGCAGAGTGAAATAGACTATGAACTGTGTTTTAAAGGAGAAGGGAGAACCCCCATGGGAACAAACAAGAGCTGTAACAAGACCCTCACCATCCCAGATCTAAGAAAAGGGACTGCGGCCCTTATGGACACGTACTGGGTATGCGGCAACCAGGCATACCTACACCTCCCCCGTCATGGAGTGGCAGCTGCTCAATGGCCACTCTGCACTCAGCCCTAATGGTGATACCCGAAAGCCACATCGATGGGAGCAAAAGGACACAGGAACGCATGCAGCAAAGTGTGGCTCAACCAACTTCAGAGTCACAAATGTATGTCCTGTCTTCCGGAAGCAAGGGAGAGGTGCTGACCCGTAACAGACGAGCATCAAATTATATATCAAAGGCATCATCAGAACTATTGGCTCAGATCCCAGACAAATATCGATTATTCAGCTCAGCAGAAACATTTTTTGCCTCGCTCGTATCAAGTGTCCAAGCAAGGGCTAACGCAAAATGGCTCCAGATAACCCGTTGGGAATTAATTCAGCTGGCAAACGACACTGAAGAAGGTTTTAACATAATAAAGGTCGAACTAAGAGCCTTGCTACTGATAACCATGCAAAACAGGTATGTCCTGGACCTGTTGACGGCGATGGACGGCGGTGTTTGCCGAAAAATAGGAAGTGCCTGCTGCACTTTCGTACCTTCTGAAGACGCAGAGAACGGCTCCCTGCCCCATGTGATCGAAGCAGTCCACAACCTAGGAGAAAAAATGAAGATGGAAGGCGGAGCAGAAGATAGTACATGGTTCGATAACATCTTTTCCTGGGTCCCCTCATGGCTTGGAACAACTGTGAAATTTTTGATGCCAGCTGTGGTGTTCCTCCTTTTGATTTTCTGCCTGTGCCAGGTGGGTCTTCGAGTCTGTGCTAACGCAGTACCAAATGGTGCAATAATGATGGTGACAATGGGCAACTCACACGGTACAATAAAAACGATGCAAGAAGCACAAGTACAAACAGGGGTAGACAACACACCCAGGTACCAACTGGTGCCCATGTACCACGACAAGGATATTGTAGATAAGCTGTGGCACACCACCATCAAAGAGCCCTGCATACTAGAATGGTACGAGGAAGTTTGGGTAGATTTGGAGGGAGATGGTGGGTGTATATATCTCACGTGTACTCCAGATGAATACGCCAGGAGAGGTGAGAGCTTAAGGGGGGTGTGCAGAGCATGGATGCCTATCAAAGAAACTCCTGCATGGAATGAGGCAGTAATGGACGAAGCAGAATGTAGGAGGATAGAGGATTTAAAGAATTCGTTACTTAAGTAACGAAAGGGGGGAAATGTAGGGGAGGACTGGTCCAGGAGACCCCTCTTGCCTGCGTTTTCTCCCCAGGTGAGGGCTATGGCTCATTGGGCGTTCCCTCGTGCCACCCGGGCCCAGGTGGTGGAGGGCTCACCCGCTGGAGACATTGCCCACACGTATCGAGTGCCCACACGTATTGATTGCCACACAAATTTAGCTAGGCCCAGAAACCATTTTTTGCCCGGTAAAGATGGTGTGAGCTCAGCGCACTGTAGCGCGGCCCCCACCCTTGGAGAGTCACATCCCTGTTGCCGCAGCCCCCTGGCAGATCCGCTGCGAGCACGTTCCCACGAACAAGACGGACATGAGCTAGCGAAATACGCTGACATTGTAACAGTTCACCTCCCGCAGTGTATTATCACTATCAGCATGACCCGGCCAGCAGGCCTGAACAATGAGAAGAACGGTAAAATGGTCATTTGATGGCAGACAGTCTTTATACATATGTATATATTAATGTAAAGACCATTTGCAAAGTATGCTTTCTTCCACAAAATCTCGTATAGTACAAACGCCTGTAGAATGTATTAAAATGAGAGAGCATGCTCCCATGATATAAGCAATGACGAGCCCACACCATTGCAGGTGGATGCTAATAATAAAGGAACGCTCCAGGGATCTGTTTGTTGCGTGGATCACTGGGCAACCTACCTCCCATGGTTTTGCGCCATAACTAAGCTAATGCTGCTAGAGTACACGAGAAAGCGAATGCAACTATACTATGAACTCATGTAAAGGATGCGCGAGAATGCACTTATCATGTGTGTATGTCTAAGCCCCGTATGTGCCACCACCGTCACGTACAGTGGCGGGTCGTTTTCTATGTACTCCACCGACCCAACTACTACCTCATTTACTGCGAATGTATATGCATGTAACTAAAATACTGTAACTGCTAGAACATAATATACAAATATGGTGCTCGGACTGGGTATAATCGAGACACATCCAGCAAAGTTAAATGCATGTTTTAAAGTGATTTTGAATAAGTATTATAGAAAGTGTTCAAATGTTTGTGATGTCTTTACCTACATTCGGCAACACACGAGGGAGATACCTTTGTGAATGCGTACAAGGCCATCCCCCCCCCACCCTGCGAACGCTGCCAAGACATGAGAACAGAGGCCCGCTCTGCGCTACCCCACCTCCCCCGACTAGACTGGAGCCACTTCAAAGATTTGTAGCCCCCACTGCAGCACCCAAGGCCGCGGCCAGCCACCTGCATTATTTACAGCACAGCAGTAAACCTTTGTCTAAACTCAAGCGCCCCCTCGTAAACCCCACAACCCACCGGACCATCTTAGACTTATGGCCCTGTGCAATCAGGACACCCAACACTTTGACAACACGCAGCGGAACATCCATAACAACTTCTAACAAGACAGAAAGACCTGTACCGCCCGTCCCAGGCCCCGAAGCTTAGCCCCTCGACCTATGGCCCCGGTCAACAGGACACGGGTAACCAGGCCTCGATATATTACCTCCAGACCCCTCACAAGGTGCATTCCTCCTGTGTTGCATTAACCTATACAATAACCTATTGGAAGATTTACTAAAGAGAATAACACTGTAAATGACTGAATGACTGCGGTGTGCATGGCCGACGGCAAGCAAGTCAGGAAAGGCATTCATCTCTGCCCCAGACCGCATTGGCACACCAACACCGCCCGGATGAACTCAAGCCGACCTGCCAGGCCCAGCCCAACCCACGAGGGTGACCAGTGACGTCCTTCAGCCAAGACCAACCACGCCGCAGCAGCACCTATAGTTAGTCGTCGCCACCCAATCCCAATGAACTTGTGCCCCCTATAGTATGTAGGTTTTGATGACGTTTTTTGTAAATATATACGCCTGTCTTTGCTATTGTCAGACAGAGCGCTCTCGGAGGTTGCAGAGTTCTTTGCATGCCCTATTCTGATTGATAAACTCCCATTTACGCTCACCCGCACTCTGTCTTGGCCTTATTCCCATCCTGGGAGAGTCCTTCATTGTCTCTCATTGCGGGGAGGATCGTGCTGTTTGGGGACGCTTGCTTTCAGTGGTGACCCCGATAGCGTGATTTTTATTTCTTCCTAACTCCTTATAACCGTCCCCTTTTGGCACGAGAATCTCCGGTCGAAAAGGGATACGCACGGTGAGCCGGCTCCGGGAGGCTGCCCGCCAACGGCGACCGGTACACTAAGAAGTGCGCACTCAATAGAGAGAGGGTACGGGATCCCGGTTGAAAAATCCCCTTTGAGTACCGCTCGCCGGAGCCGGGGCTGACTGTTGAGCTGACGGCGACACTGCCTGGACGGACCCAGTTTCGGAGACTATCGGTTCAAGACGGGCACGTGAGTACTGAGTGCGAGCGATTGTAAGGGGAGCGGGGAGAGAAGTGTAGGACAGGTAACGAAGAGGGGGGTACGCAGATCTACTAAGGATCATCTTGAACTTTCCTTGCTTTTTCTTTGCATATGGCCATTAGGATTACGAGGTGAATAAGAGATAAGAGTGACGGGAACCTAGCTCCGAAAGGGGGTGGAAGGCGGCGCTGCATAGTGCTATCTTGACTAGTACTGGGAATATATGAAGAAGTGGAAGATGAAATAAAAGTGTTCAGCAAAAGGGGACACTGAGAGTACATTAGTGACCGCTATTACATTTTTCCTTTTTTTTTCCTTAAGGGTAGGGGGAGAATAAAGAACTGTGATTAGCACAAACTTAGGGAGACAGTAAGAGAAGAAGAGTCCTACTAGAAAGGGGGGAAAACAGGTTAATATCTATATATATGCGCATCCAGATATTCAAATAAGACGAACAGGGACAGCCGGCTAGGGAGGAAAGCGAGGGCAGCTTGAATGGTGAATTGAGTGGTGCCAAGAGGTGTGTGCACCTCGTATGTGCTAGAAGACATTTTGATGTTGTGAATGTGTGAAGTGGTTATAAATGTGTAATAATTAAATGGTCATGGTAAGTGTGGTCGGATAAAAGTTTTTTTTTCCTTCTAAGACAACGTCACTATAGTGAAGTGAGTGAATACCTTTTTGATTTCCAGGCCGACATTGTCAAAATAAAGGATGGGTTGCTCTTGTATGTGCCCCCCAAAGAGAACAGAATAGACATTGTGTACGGCCAGTTTTGCATTGTGCAGTCGGGAAGGAGGAGGGCCCAAAGGGAGCCAGCATTGAATGTGAAGTAAAATATAAAGAATAACATTGATACTGCATTTACATTGTAGTTGCAAACACACGGAGACACACCAGCACTAGGAGGGCACAAACTCCCATTTACGCTCACCCGCACTCTGTCTTGGCCTTATTCCCATCCTGGGAGAGTCCTTCATTGTCTCTCATTGCGGGGAGGATCGTGCTGTTTGGGGACGCTTGCTTTCAGTGGTGATTTGCATAGTCAGCGCTGGAGTTGTGGTCCAGGGTGTTAAGTGCACCATGACACAAGGTGCATGTTGCTCTGTAACAATTTCACGGTTGACATGTTTGTATAAGGTTGAGACTTGCTCTCTTCCTTGCTTCCATGTGTGCAACTGTATTCCTCATTAGTTGGTTCTCACTCATCTGATCTTAGTAGCCCGAACCAGCAGTGGTGCAGTAGGCTCAGGGCAGAGTCTCTGGCGTATTTGTGCTAAATAGAATTGAGGGGACCTAGAGCAACCCGAGTATGAAAAGCTGAGATGCCCAAAAAGTTTGAACTGGAAAATGGATCAGTTACAGGGATCGTCTTCTGTAGTTCACAACTTGACTTTGGAAGTGCAGACCATAAGCAAATGCTTATTTGAAAGGCATAGTTATGGCTTGGCTTTCAACTTTTTAAATATACATTGCTTCTTGCTAGATTCCTGTTGCTTCTAAGAACAATATTGTTGGGTGTTAATACCAATTGTCTTGGACTCTCCTAATACCTTGTACAACAACAAGCCTATCTCCTTACTACACTTTCAACCTCGAAAGCATTCGAGAGCCATTCAGTTTATGCTTTCCCTCTCCCTCAAACCTGCTCTATCTTCTCCTCACAATTGGTTGACGGCTTGACTTTTACTTCTCATTCAACAGATCTAAAATTCATGAACCCATGACTGCCCTCCTTTCTTGTTCCTCCTTCCTTCACTCCCCCACCACCCACCTGCACACTCACTTCCTTTCTGGCTTTCACTCCTACCAAACTAGCACACATTCTCAGTTCTACCAACCAATCCTGTGTCAATGTCCACCTACCTTTACTCTTTAACTGACCACTTGCCTCTGGGATCTTGCCAGCTTGCTTTTTGGAGACCACCGTTTTACCGGTTACACCAAATAAAATAAACAACGAATGAAATAATAATGAGAAAAAAAAAAGATTTGTTTAATTGGGGGGGGGGTGCGCCACCCAGAACACCCTGTTTTCCCACGCTTTTAACACCACCCCGAAACAGCCCCCACACTTTTTAACCCCCAGAACCCATATATTTATTTCTCAGTATTTTGTAGTTATTATTGCATTCGTTTTTTTTCTTCGGTATAATCACTCCATGCACGTTTTTACCAATCTTGAAGAAATCAACAGCAGAACCCGACAACCCCACCATCAATGTGTCTTACTTGTTCCCTACTTCTAAGGGGGCTTGAGTGTGTGGTCTTCAAGCATAGGACCACTTATTGGAAAGTGACCAAACGGCAATCCCCCATACTCCACACTCTGAACAGAACAGACACTGCAAGTAAATGACACTCACACATGTTTCTCACTTCCTCATAAATGGACGCCACTCTCACCTCTCACCTGCCCTTGTTCTCTCTGACCTCTATGTGGCTTTAGACATAGTTAACCACCCTTCTGCCTGCCCAATCCTCTCAATCCTGAGGTTCACAGACTCTGCTCTTGACTGCGTGATGTCCTCCCTGGCTGCTGTCCCTCTAGGATTGGTTCTTTGGCACCCGCCTCATCACACTATACTCCAGCTCTCTTGGCAAATTCATCTCCATTTGTTTCTCTTACAACCCTTTTACTGACAATACTCAAATATTATTCTCCTTTGACTCCTTTAAGACTGAACAGTCCTCCCAAATCACCACGTGTCTCTCACCATTTTGTAGCGCTATGATACCCATTGATCACCACCAATATTCAACTGTGGCCCCCTCAGCTCCTGCCAGAAACCCCAACCCTTCCCCCACCCACAATATTGCCACTGCACATCCCAAATGCTACTCATGTACAACCTCCCTCTACAGCCTTGACCTCCGACCTCTCCAGTTTGCACATGGCATCCTGCCTGGGCGTGTCACGCCTACACAGACTTCCCTCCAGACTGGCTGGCCCCTCCAACCCTTCTAAGCACAAACAATGTGATTCTGTACAGATGGGCTGAAACCACCACCCCATACAGCCACCCTATGCACTCTGCATACTACCAAGCCTACCATCAATCTCCCCTCGCAGCCACCCTTGCCCAAGCCCACACCCGGCCCACCCACCACCTCACTCACCACCCCTGCACCAGTCCAGAACACCTTGCCCGCACCATCATTAATGCACTCTCTATGTGTGCCCATGACCCTGACATGCACAACCTCATACTTGACAACAATCTTGACCTTCTGGCCCTAAGAGAAACCTGGCTGCTCGAGGCTGCTGGTCCCCCTTTATCTCTCGCCATACCCACTGGCTACTCCATTCTCAGAGCAGACAGAGAGGGTAACGAAGGCGGAGGATTCGTCATTATCTCCAAATCATCCCTCCACATCAATGCCTCCCCCTCCGACCTTTGCTGGGTTACGAACTCCTACTAGCTAAGATTGAATCCAATCCCCCAACAGCGTCAACATCCTACTCCTCTACCATCAAAACCCAACAACCTCAGAACACCGGACACTGACATCCCCCTGCTCATTGCCCCAGTCCTTAAGCCTAAAATCAAATTTCTACTCCTAGGCGACTTTAACCTAGGTTTCAAAGACCCCTCAGGTCAGGCATGCACTGCCCTCACTACAGCTCTCGATGGGATGAACTTCTCTCAAGCTGTTTCCTCCCCCACCCATGATAAAGGCTGGATCCTTGATTGGATACTATTAAGCAACACACAAGTTCAAGTCACCTCCATTGACCCTGTACTCTGAGCTGTCCACTCCCTGATCTGGTTCACCATGACCACGGCCCCCACCCCTTTCCCTAAAACACATGACCTATCACCGCTATACACACCCGTAAACTTACCAAGGAACTATTGGTACCCGCCATACGTGCCTCCATCGAGGCGTGGCCTGACAGCATCGGCCCCAAAGCCATTCTCACTGCCTATAATGCTGTTCTCCTCAGTGCCTTAGAGCAGCACGCCCTCTTAAAACTATAACTCGCAAAAAAAGTAACCACCAGAACTGGTTCATTGAGTAATTAACTTCCCTACATAAACTAAAACACGCCCAAGAACATCTCTGGAGAAAAGACCCTACCCCCTTCAAAAAGGAAGCCTTCAGCTTCATTGCCAACATGTACAAAACATCTATCCTTACTACAAAAGCCAGCATCAACAACATCAGAATGAACAAATCTAGCTCCAACACATAAGAGCTCTTTAAAATCCTCAAAGAGCTTGAAACTCCAGCCCCTCCTATTGACAGCTTCACGAAAAATAAAGCCTGGTGCTCCCTTATACAGTCAGCCCTAGAGACCAAAACCCACATCATCAGGGTCAAGACTGCTAAAATAATTCCTCCTCCCTCTGCTGATTTTGGACTTCCTTGCACTCACCACCCCCTCTGCTCCCATGACGACCCTCTTTCACTTCACCCCGTCTCCCTGACAAAGGTGCTCACTACCATACAAAACCTCAAAGCTTCTAACTGCATAGGCGACATCTGCTGGGCCCACCACATCAAGATATGCGCTGACCCACTTGCTCCTACCATTGCCAACTTGAACGCCTCCTTCAACTCCCACACAGTTCCCAGCTCTATCAAAGAAACCTGGGTCATGTTGCTCCTGAAAAAATCCCTCCCTTGATCCCACCCTCACCACCAACTACCACCCTAACATGACGGTGCCCTAGCTCTTGAAAATATTTTCACCATACCGCCTACTCACAGCTTCAAACCCACCATGCAACCCACAATCTACTGGGCACTTGCCAATCAGGGTTCAGGCCCTAACACAGCACAGAATCAGCCCTCCTCGACCTAAGGATTCAGCTCGATCACATCTGCAATGCGGGGGATCTCGCCATCCTCCTTTTACTTGACCTCTCGGTGGCCTTTGATCTCGTCGACCACGGGATCCATGCCACCACCTCACCACCACTTTCAACCTCTCCCCTGAAGCAGCCAACTGGATCAAACCCTTCCTAACTGGAGGAGTCTCCAGGGTCTTCACGGGGGCAGAAGCAGCTGACCCCATTCCCATCTCCTATGGTGTCCCACAAGGATTCTGCCTCTCATGGACACTGTACATTATGTACACAAAGCCTCTCTTTGACCATCTGGACAGCCTAAACATCCCATACACACATTTTGTGATGACACGGAGGTCCTCCTGAAATTCTCTGGAAATCACAAACTTGATTTGGCCAATATTAACCATACTTACAGCATCATCCAGGCCTGGATGGCTACTCACCATCTCTGCCTGAATAATGACAAAACAGAGCTATGCATCGTCAGCTCCCCGCACAGCCTCAAACAACTTGACTCTGCTTTCACCTCTTTCTACATTGATGGGAACATCACCCCTGCATCTACTCACATCAAAACACTGGGAGTTTATCCCGACCCGGAGCTAAACATGCAGAAACATGTCAAGGCAGTGACCTCTTCCACTGCCAACTTAACCGAACTCATCATCTGGAGCCTAGTCAGAGCCCTTCCCCCCCTCTGACATAATGCTGGAGCCCTCCCCGTCTCCTACACTGCAGGAGCAACTGATCCAGTTTCTGATCCCGTCTGCCGATGCAGGAGCAGCTAGACGCGAGGCAATCTGCTCAGCATTCGTTATAGAAGAGCCCCACAACTTCAGCTGACTCCCAGCTGATCCAGGTTTGCAGGAGGAAGTCTGCCAACTCCATTGGCTCCATTTTTGGTGAATCTGCCATTATTCATTTGCAAGACAATGGCTGCCACCTCCTTTTCATACCGTGTTGTCCTCAGTTGCTAGGCAACCACTACGGCCGTGCTTATAGGCTGCCGCAGGCACTGGAAGGCATAAGCTGTGCCCACCGCGACGAAGGCCCACAAGATAAAGGCCCTCAGCTGTCTGGACCTGTCCGGGCCGACCCGTGGCTGAAGAACACCTGATTCTGCATCTCAGATGCCTACTGAGGAGTCCTCATCGCTGTTACTGCAATCCCTCATGGTAAGCCCAAACTGATTCATTGCACTCGCACCCACTATCTCTCCTGTTGTCTACCGCCTCCCAATATGACTGCTACGAGGCACCTTGCCTGACCCCCTGGCCACACCGTAATTGACCTGGGCTGCCCCTTCAGACTCTCTCTCCATTCTATGGCTTTCCTCATTCCTTTATAAGAGTTGCAACGAATTTAGACCCACAAAGACCACGCTTGCACATGATCTCCCAGCCTTTGAACAAAACAGACTGGCATTATATTTTATTCACAGTCTGTATTAGAACCCACCTTTGTAACCATGCTTAATTAGCCATCACGCCTCACCCCGCGACCTACATGTAAAATATGTTTGCCTTTACCATACACTGTCTGCCTGTATGCCGTTATTTACTTAGTTAACTTGCAAAATTGATGCCTGCTTCTTAGCCAATATACAGGCCCTGCCGCATATACATACATAACGCTTTAGGTATAACAACATTGTCATCGCACCTCTAGCTAATAGACTTGCTTTTGATTATTGTGGGGTGTGACCTTAAAAACAAGTGCACTGTCTATGACCACTTTAACTAACATTGTCGTGTATCACCATACAACACACGATAGCCACCTGATCTGACTAAACTGTAGGCTATTAAGATCAGCGTTCACTAGACGCCCACCCTCAGCACCCAACAGAGAGCCAGGCGCTGCCTGGATTGTTTCACCTGCTGATTAGGCTCTTGCTCATATGCCCAGTGCATAAATACAATATACTTCTATGCCGCTATTGTAGCATTACTATTTTCCTGCATTCGTGGATCACTGTCAAGGCTCATATCCGCCAGCTAGATTTCTGCCCTTAAGATTAGCATAACAAGTTAACGGTTTTAGCTCTGTCACTGCTTTTGTTTGCAACTAAATTGTATGCTCCAGCATACCACTGTTAATTTTTGCACCATTTGTACTTTATATTTATCACAATGTATTTCTTCAGACACTCTACTGCCCATTGAGTACAATTCACCTTGCATTCCCAGGAAATGTCTTGTGCCCAAAAAAATAGCAGTGCAATGTTTCAACTGTACATTGTGGTCTGTATACCCCACTATATATTTACGGATGCAAATCTAAACTCTAACCCATCTGTTACGCTTCTTACCAGCATGCACACACGCAAGCTAGCAATGTCATGCTCTCCTTACCCTGTACCAAAGGCACCTATGCTTACCATGACTCAGGCTTGGTCCATGTCTATTGCCTCAGGCACTACAAACGACCCTGTCCTACACCTTTCTTACCCAAAACAGCAGCTTTCCTGTCTGAAGTCCCTCCATCCACCAGCATATCTAAGAACACTACCAACATTATACATACAGACTGCACAACCATATCTGATTTAGACCCCACACCCCTTTTACGCCCCCCCCTCCCAGTCAGTTCTCCCCTCACAGTCCCCTGCCAAGGTCTAACGTGCCACAAACGAACCCTGGACAGCATCCCGCTCTCCACCACCCCAGTAGTAGGAGCCAACAGGAGATTTAGACTCTCCCACCAGCGCACCCATGCATTCGGAAAACAGGACAAATTGCCAACCACCCCAGCACACACCCATAGTAAACAAAAGTTTATTCCAGCAACAGGTCCTTCCAACCTCAGTGCCACCTGCCTAAAACACTGTCCCTCTGTAACAAACCACATATTAACCCAGCCGTCGCACCCTGCCCACAGAATGTAGATATTAACCCACACCTGAAAGGTGCTCTACTGAATGTGCGATCCCTAGGTGCACATGCCTGTGAAGTACATTACCGCATTCTGGAACACCAACTAGATTGTATAGCTCTCAGTGAAACCTGGCTACACCCAGCATCAGGTTCCCTTCTCTCGTTAGCCATCCTACCTAATTACACGATACTCCGATCAGACCAACAAGATTCAGTGGGAGGAGGAGTAGCCATCATCACCAAATCCTCCTTACAATTCAGAGTTTGCAGCACTGACAGAATAGAGGGTTTTCTATAGCTCACCAAGCTCCACCAATCATCCGGATATTGACATCCCACTACTCATTACCTCCCTACTCAAACCTAATACTAAATTAGTATTACTAGGTGAAATAAACCTCGGTTTCAATGAAACTGTGCAAAAGTACCAAACAAAAAGGTCTGACTTTACCAAAAGTTTGAAAAATGCATACCACCAAAGGTTTGAACACCGAAAGTTTGAACCTTTGGGGCCATGCATTTTAGGTAAGTTAAAAATAAAACCTGCGGGTGCTGCAGGGGTGTCCCCCCAACATCCGCTCACCATACTATACAGTATAGTCAGTGGGGGTTAGGTGGGACACCCCCGCTGCACACCCGATAAAGGAAAAAATAATAAAAACGGGGTTGCGGGGGTGTCCCCTGCAACACCCAGCTCACTATACTTTACAGTATAGTGAGCGTGGGTTGTGGGGGAAACCCCTGCAGCTGCCTGTAAAAAAAAAAAGAAAAGGACCCTGCGGCACCGGTTCCGGATCACGGAAGAGAAAGGGAACTGGCGCCACAGGGACACAGCGTGAAGAAAAGGTAAGTAGGGTTTCGTTATGTTGGGGGTGTGGGTGGGGGTGTTGAGTGTGTGGGTGGTGGATGTGTCATGGGTGTGTTCTGGGTGTGGGTATGTAGTGGTTTGCACTGTATGTTTGCATTGGGAAATGTACAAACCTTTTGAGGTGCGTACATTTCTCATGCAAACTTTTCCATCACAGACGTTTCCGTGATGGAAAAATCACACAGATCCGTTTCAATGACCCTCTTGACCATAACGCCACAGCATTCCATATTGTATTACAACCAATGCAATTCTGCCAAATCGTCAATACACCTACCCACACCAAAGGTAGAATCCTTGACTGGATACTAACCTTGAACACTATAGTATCCCTTGTAGCCATAAGTGATGTCTTTCGGTCAGACCATTTCCTAATTCGTTTTAATGTCACAACTAGCAATTCCAAAACAGTACTGTCTGTACCACCCATTCCAGTATTAGCGAGAAACTCACGCAAGCACACCCAGAACAAATGATCTCCCATCCTCACCAAACTACTAACGGACCAATCAAACAATACCTCCAATCCAGGTAGTATATCCCATTTCTACCACTCATGCCTTAAAACAGCCATTCATTAAGTAACACCACTTAAAACTAAACTACCAAAACCCAAACGCAGTAACTCCTGGTTCAACAATGAACTCAAATATCTCAGGAGAAATAAAAGAGCTTTAGAGCACCTCACCAGAAAAAACCCTATCAATTAAGCCAGAAAAGAACTCCAATTTCTATCACAGAATTACAAACAGGCAGTAATCTCACACAAATCTAGCTTTCTTAATCTACGTATCTCCAATGCTGATATGATGTGGCATTTATGGCAATGAACTATGCCTAGCCTATCCAAAAACTTTCACTTCTCACAAAATGCAACAGACTGGATCAAATCGTTTTTATCAGAATGAACCTCCAGAGTAGCCATAGGAGAGGAAACAGCAGATCCTATACATGTCCTCCTTGGTGTACCTCAAGGATCCTGCCATTCTCCCACATTATACAATGCTTACACCAAGCTTCTTTTTAGTGCATTGGATGCTATGGGAGTAATATACACCAACTTTATGGATGATACGCAGATACTCATCCCAATTACAGGAAATTAAGATCAAGATACCATCACCATAAACAAATTCTACTCCTTCATCCAAAACTGGATGGCAACTAACAGTCTTTGCCTGAACGGCGAAAAGACGGAGATCCTTATTGTCAGATCACCATCTCAACTATGAAAATGGCCCCAAGATTACACCTCCATCGACATAGATGGCACTCCCATCCCCCTCTCTAACCAAGTTAAAACACTGGGGGCTTATTTGGATTCTAGCCTCACCATGAGCAAACACATCAGTTTGCTGGCATCCTCCTAAGCCTACACAGCTAAACTGTTTTCCCTCAGCCGGCAATTTCATTCTACACAGAACTGCATTACTCTTTCCAGAGCACTCATCTTGTCTAAGTTAAATTATTGTAATATACTATTATTAGGTACGTCTGAGAAAAACCTATCCAAATTACAACTATTACAAAAGAAAGCCCTGAGAGCAGCACTAGGCATACATAAAAGAGAACATCTCTCACAAGTTAGGAGAGAAGTACATTGGCTCCCGATTCAAGCCAGAATCCTGTATAAAACGCTTACCACCACACACAAATGCATTACCCAAAATGCCCCTCCTATCTCAATGAGTGCCTCACCCGTAAAACCCTATCAGACTCCAGAGATCCAACATCAGTACTCACTTACTTCTCCCCCGTTTCAACAAGAATACGAGAAGCGGTGAGTCCAGTTTCACTGTTGCAGCCCCCAGACTTTGGAATTCCCTCTCTACCAACATCAGTAATGAAACATCCCACACTCAATTTAAGAAACTCCTAAAAACCTGGCTATTTAACAGATATTAAGCCCACTGCCTGAGTCCAGCACATAACACCTGGACTACCGGATTCACTGCTGTAAATATATAAGTACCACTGCAATTGTATTACTCCACCTATGTTACCCTACATTATGATTATATTCTGTATCCTTTTTGTAGCCATTTCATGTCCTGCAGAGAAGAGTTGTGTTCCTCTTCTTATTAGTGCCTATTACTGTATGAATTATGCAACTTCCTTCCATGTAACCAGCAAGTGCCTCATCTCTACTGTAACTTAAGCCGCGATACCTCCGGGTTTGGACGTATTAACAAATACAATAAATAAATTAAATAAATAAATCAACCTCTTCAGAAAATTCCTTACCACCAGCAATGGCCTCACCCTAGCCACGACCATCGTTGGAAGTAAACTTGATTACTGAAACACCACCTTGCTCATCAAATTACAACTGATCCAAAATAATGCCGTCAGGGTAGTATGGGGCCTGAAACGATCAGATCACATCTCACTAGCAAGACGTGAAGTGCACTGGCTTCCAATAAGGCACGCATTGAGATCAAAATCATGTCTATTACTCATTGCTGTCTTCAAAACACTGTCCCTCATAACTCACCCGTCGCATCACAAAAATAAACACATATGTAGCCTGCGCGCCTCCTCCTCCTCCGCCTCACTTACCACCCCTAGATTCAACAGAAAGAGAGCTGGTGGTTCCAGCTTCACCATCATAGCTCAACCCTATGGAACTCCTTACCACCATGTATCCAAGAAGAACCCTCCTATCTTCTCTTTTGCAAAGAAGTAAAAACTGCATTGTTTAATAAATACTTCTGAACCTACTGGATGACCTTACCGGAAATGTATTGCCTGAAACAAAAAACGATAACTCTGTTTTCTGTACTTTAACAACCACTCTGGAAATGTATGTTTGCCTCTTATACTGTAACTCCTCTACCTGTACTGTAACTTCTCTAGCGTTGTGATACCTCCGGGTATGAGTGCTACCAACAAATTAAATAAATAAATAAAGGAATTGGTGAATGGGCAATGTGGGCAAGGCAAGGAGGTGCGTGTAAGGCAAAGGAAGGGGATGGAGCACAAGGGCAACAGAAGACTGAAAGTTAATTATATGAAAAAGGGGGCATTGAGAATGTGGTGCAAAGGAAGGACATCAGAGGATGATCGGTAATGATAATAGGGTAAATGATACAGAGGTGCATATCTGGAACGGTCGGTCAGCAGGTTGACTGCTACTGAGCTCTATGTCTGACCAGCATGCCACTGCACCCAATTGTGGCACTGGCTAGACCCTCTTTCTTTTTTCTAAGTTATGCATACTTGCTTTATAAACATATGTTTCAATTAATACCTCTCTTATATTTGTCCAGGTTGCTTTATCATATGACTTGGTGCTTTGAAAGTACACACAATTGCACAGACTAAGATTATAATGATAGTAAATTATTAATTATAATCTTAATCTGTTTCTCAGATATATTTTCCTCAGCATATAGACAATTAAAAGGTTCCCCCCCCTGTGGATACATTTATGCTTTGAAAACCAGATCTATTGAAGTGTACACTAGTTTAGCCCTTGAATAACAACTTTGCAGAAAGGATTTTTTGGTTTCTAATATTGAAGATGGAATAGGAGATGAAGTCTCCCCTGCTTTCTGAGTTGGAAGCTGTGCAACCAGGAAGGCATTGCGTAATCCCCACCTTCCACATGTTCTACATTATATGACGCGGAGCAAGTCACCTTTCATCACTGTGCCTTATTTTCCTTAACTATCTGTAGAGGAAGCCTCACTCACATGGGTTTATACTCATTAGTGTAACTCTACAAATAATTATAATTTTAACAATTTATGTTAAGCATACTGGTGAGGAGGCAGCATGCCAAATGGGCGTCTTATGTTGTGGGGTGGGTACGCAGGGTGCAGGTATGAGTTTTGTGTTATGGTTTGGGAGGCAAGAAGCCAGGTGTGGGTCTTTTGCCATGCCAGCACATGTTTGGGTCTGAGAGCATACCCAGACCCCCTGGTTCATCAATGACTCTGCTGTACCAATGAATTACCTATCTGTGCCACCTCTTTACGCTGTTCAAGAACTAAATATGAGATGGGATGGGAGGAGATATAGCCGCTGTCGAATTACAAACTGGAGCACAATGAAAACTGGGCTCAAATCCCAGCTTTGCCATTTCATAATTATATTATCCTGGTGAAATAATTCTACTGTTTGGTAAGTGAGCGAATGTCCAGGGGTCCAAGTCTCTAAGAAACCACAAACGTTACTGAAAAAATATGTAGCATAGAAGGAAAGCAATGTCAATAATGTCTATTATATTTACTTGTGGGAGGGGGAGAGGTTGGTATTGAGTTTACCTCTTCTGGAAGTTGGGGCCACTGCACTGTGGGCTTGGGCCTTTGTATTATGTGCCAGAAAAGTCAACTTGTCCCCGAGGCTAAATGTTGCCAGTCCTCCCCTGATTGACAGACTAATGATGGTTATTTAAATGTATTTTCTTTCATTGTGTTTTCACACAGTGGTGTGGGGTGGAGGAAAGTAGGGGGCCCAGGTACAGGGTGGGGAGGGGGCAATTAGCATGTCGAATTTTATATCAAATAAACAGTGATGTGTTCCATTAGTTGCTCACTATATTTAAATTGAGGGGCTAATGTGAAGCAACCACAGAGGAGGCCGACTTGAATAAATGGAGGCACACTGTACATACAAATAAGCCCGCGCTCTTCCCTCTGCGCGAGGCTTCTCCTCATGCGTGAAGCAGGCAGGACTGGATGCTAATGGGCCCAGGTGCGCATTAATCTTCTCAGGTCACGGAGATTGTGCCCCTTCGCAGGCGCGCAGTTGAAAGCAAAGGCTGTAAATCACCTGCTGCTTGCTCCTCCCCAGGGACATCAGACCAGGCCTTGAATCCAAATGCCGAAGGCTGATCACACGCTTCTTTAATAAAGCTCAATTAAAGTGACACTTTCATTTTTCACATTAAGCATTGTGTGGGCAAGACTCTTATTTGGTTTTGAGCTCTTTTAGTTTTGGACCACCGTAGTTTTTTTTTTTCTCACTCTTGCCTTCATGTCCTTTGAATTGTTGTGATCTGCCTTGCATTTCAGTTCAACTTAAAATGTAAGACTCCTCCGGTTTGCCTTTTACATTTTATTTTTTTAAAGTGCACAATAGTAGAGGAAAGTATTCGTGGGTGCAGCAACTCGGGAAAAATCAGTCACCTGCTATTCTATCTATTTGGACATGCTCCCTTTCCCAAACTTTACTCAGGGTTCGAGCGCTGTGTTTCAGGCAGTTCAGCCTTGCAGCTCGTATGTTATTATATTAATCATTTGTAAGGCGCTTTATACAACAGAATTGTGTTTCAAAGCGTCACAAGTCTAAATGGTAAGGGAACAGGGGAAATAAAACAGTGGCAAGAAAACAAAAAAGTAACAATAATGTATATGCAGTTATTGTCCTACTAGGCCTTGTAGCATTTGGCCGTGCAAGTGCATTGAAGAGAAGTGCAGAGGAGGGTGAAGGGAAGGGGGAGCAGAGGAGTGGACAAGTACTGGAGGAGGGTCCAACGGGAAGTGCTAAGTGGGTCAGGAGGAGCACCTCAGGCTACGTGCTAGTACAGGCAGCTCTCAAGGGTGGTATGTGGAGCCGCCAGGCAGTTGCCCGCAGGGCAATGCAGAGTGGGGGGTGCTGATAATGACTGGGAGGAAGGGCCTGAGATCCTGTGAGGAACATGAGGATCAGGCCACCAGTCACAGCTGCAGTGGGGTCACCCCGGCCCTCATCGACCATCACTGGCTCCCACTGCACGCAGAAATCACCTTCAAGTCTTGCTGCATCATCTATAAGGCAGTAGTCGTCAAGTCACCCAGCTACCTTGCGGAGAAACTCAGCATCTCGGGCAGAGAGTACACAACCAGAAGCCAGGACACGTGCAGATTTGAAATACCCCCCTGCAAAAGGCAAAGGACCAGAAAACAAGCCTTCTCTGCGTATGCCCCAAGACTATGGGACCTCCTCCCTGTCAGCATCAGATTCGCCCCACGCTCTACCAATTCAGAAAAAAAACTCAAGACCCACCTCTTCAAGGAACCTCTCCTCCTCAGCACCTAGGCCATAACATCGCCCCTTGCGTCACCTGACTCACTAGACGATGCCCGCCCCTCTTCTCCCCGCCACCCGGTACAGTTGTACCCCTCCTCTGTGCCCCCTATTTATCCTACCCACAGCTGTCTATCTGTTCTGCTGTTACCTCTGAAAAGCGCTCTGTTATGCGCCTGTACTGTCGTATACCTCTGTAAAACGCTCCTTTATGTATCTTTATTGACTATGCCGCTGTAAAGTGCTTTGTTTCTTCTCAAAGCTAGGTCCACACTCAATAAATACAATAATAATAATAATAATAATAATAATAAATAACAATAATATGTCATGTTGCAGATTATCATCACCCACTAACGGCCCACAGCATCTTCATCATCTCCGAAGTCCATTATATCTACGTACCCTCTCCCCAAATTCAGGTGTCTGCCTAAAGCTAGATGCACTGAGCCAGATGTATGGACCACATCTCTCCCCACATCCAAACGCCTTTACACCAGAGGCAAAATGGTCGCAAAGGGATCTAGTATGACATTTTCCAATCCAGCTCCAAGGAAACACTCACAAAAATCACAACACTGAAGAGTCGAACAGCATAATAACTTGGGAAAGATTTTTTTTTAAGATTCCTTTTAAAATCTGCTTCAATGATATGTCCCTCTGTGCTTAAAATGCCCCATGTCCCACAAAACCTGCCCAAACTCTATGTGGTGAGATGCCATAGACCCATTGCAAGCATGTCTTCGAATCCTCTAAAGTTTTAATAAATGGTTACTTGCCCCATGTGCTTTATAAGACACCATTTGCTCTAAAAGTTCCCAAAGATGCTGCCTGTTGGGCCAAACCATGCAGCGTATCGTGAAAATTAGGGAATCATGATTCACTAGTGTGGCATTTTTTGGTTCCATTTGATAATGTCCCTGCAAAAATGTCACCATGGAAAAAATTCACTGAAAAATTGCTGTTTTTGGCGGGGACATCATTACATGGAACACCCCCGGAAATTCCACTCCCCCTGTCCCTATATGTATGGTCACCAATATAATGTCCCCACAAACATCTCCCAGCGACGTTATGTACGGCGACATATGTACGGCGACAATATTTATAGGGACATTATTACCTGATACCCATTTTTTTCCTTTGATGCTCAAGTCTATTTTTTGTCAAGTGTGGGTGTTACATCCAAGCCCCTGGGATTCTTATTGTTTTGATCATAGAAATGTGTAAGTGACTTCAATCCAGCATTCCAACTAAGTCAATGCCTAGTCTGGGATTCCCAATAGAAACCCTTATTTATATATTTTTATGTCAAAAGTTCTTTAAATCTGGATGATGAACCCTTATATAACGCCCCTCTCTTTGGATCTCCCCGACCTCACTGAGCCAAGAAGTAGGTTTGTTTTGCAAATTAAAAGGTTTATTTGAAGAATTGAACAATATATATATATATATCACACTTTTATGAATAGAATAATATCTGAATAGCACACTTATGAATATGAACAATGATCAGCAATGAGTAATATTACAATATCAACAATCTCTTTAATCAGTTAGGAGTAGGAATAGGAAGGATACTGTAGCAGAGAATACTTTATATGGATTCAAGGAAATGCAATAATAGGAAAGAATGCAGCACAGAAATAAAACTTGATATGATTTCCACCAAAGACAATATGATCACTCTTTCCCCTGTGACTACTCACTCCCTCCACTATGCAATATGAAGAGATGGAAATGAGGGCACACAGGTTTCAGGAATACAATCAATCATGCAGTTCAATCCCAGTCCCCCCCCCCAGCAAGCTTAGAGAGAACAAGTATGATTTTAAAACAGGTCAATGGGCCTCATTACAACCCTGGCGTTAAGGGGTTAACGGCGCCGTAAAAGGCTGCGGCGCTGTTAAACCATTAACGCCAGATTCCCACTTTAACGCCTGCTTTTTGCAGGCGTTAAAGTCCAAGGCGCTAAGCGACCTTGGTGCTAATTACGGCACCGTAATTTACGGTGCCGTAATTAGCGCCTTCCCCATCCCCATTGAGCCCTATGGGGCAAAAATGGGAATGGGGAAGGGGCAATGGTGAATGGAGATTTACCTCCCCACCAACCTTGGAATGGGGCGGTAAATCCGCCATCCACCATGGCGGAATCCGGCATGGACCATGGTGCTACAAGCACCATGGTCCTACGCCAGGGTTGTAATGAGGCCCACTATGCTTATGAATGTGATTGCAATGAATGTGAAAAATGCTAAAAATGACTTTAATTCGTTAGATGGGATTCAGCAATAGTGTGAGTTACTTTGGATTGGTTCAGGTCAACACTAGCAATGATTATGAATGATTATCAGATTAAAAACGGAATTCAGCAGTTGCAAACAAGAAACAGCTATTCTGACATGTGTTGAAATTGAGCTAAATTGCAATTCGCAGCAATTTTTCTGCGTGCGGGAAACGCGATTGCGGAAAAACTATGAGGAATTGGAATGTCGTTTTAGGTTCGTTGGAAAGCTTAGGATCTTAGCTTCAAAATGACAGTTAAATTTGAAAAGCTGCGGTTCAAAAGTTACAGAGGTTTTAATCAAGGTAGATTTTTCAGAAACAAAGTCAAGATTTCTAAAATGACAGATGCGCTTTAAAGATTTACCAACAAGGATAGGCTTATACTAAGGGGCTATGAAGAAGCAAGACACTCAATGGGCAGCCACCAGAACAGCGGCGCCTCCACTCTGACCTCTGTCCGTCAAAACACTTGTCCCTCTTCAGAAAAATATCAGCGCTAAGATGATTATTGCTACAATTATCACAGACAATATAATGAGAAGAATTCAGGATGGACTAAAGATTCTATAAGGCAGTTCTGGATAGGTTGAAATGGTTGGATAGGGTTACTTTAAACTAAGAGATGACTATGGAAAGTTCTAGACTAGATACTCACTCCTATGGCTTTGGGATGGAGTGGGCCCCATCAAAGATCTGGTCAAGGGTTTGGCTTGGGTTCTCTCGCCACCGGACAGGTCTCAGCACTGGGTTCTGCTCTCAGCAAGGCACTGCAGTCTGCGCGGCCTCTTGGACTGGATCTGACGGGTTCTGGACACAGCTCTGCTCTCTGGGTCTGGATCTTGGTTCTAACACAGGGTGCTTAGCTAGAAGCAGAACAGCTCAGCCAGGCTGTTGAATGTGAGCCCCTTGGAAGTTTAGGGGTTAGAATCAGGTTTCAAAAGATTCTGAAGGCCTGCTGAAAAGAGTTCAGTTTTTAGGTTAGGCCTCTGCTTCAGGGTTCTAGAGTTTGGTTCTAGAGCTTGGTTCTGGAGTCTCGTTTCTGGATCTATGTCTGGATCTTCCTGCAGGGTCCTTCGCCAAGAAATCAGTTGAGAAGTGGAAAGTGTGTGTCCTGCCTGTCCTCCGCAGTCCCTATTTATGTATTTCCAAAGTGGGTGGGGAGGCTGATTCTCTGTGCCCAACCCTCTAATGATCTGATAGGACAGAGGATTCCCTGTCCCCTGACTGGGGAAAGTAGCAGAGTGTCATCCTCTGTCATCCTCTGTCATGATGTGTCATGTTTATGGCTTAGGGGAAAGACCCCCCTTTTCTCTGTACAGTATATCTTATTTTTCATAAAAAACATATTTACAATATGCACAACTTGTTAATGCTACATAAATTACATGACAGATTGCCCAAGGTAAATTTCTGTTCAACTCTCATCTTCCTAAGAGCTTTGGTTCAGAAATGACAACTTTTTCACACTTTTGGTGGGTTTCTCAATATTAATTCTGCACCAATTTTTATATATGCATGCACACCCCATCTGGGCACATTTCTGTAATTTTTTTTACATTCCTAGCATAAACACAGTAGCTACAATATGAATAAATTCCGAGGTTTAGTCTCAGAACATCGCACGGATTCCAGCTTAGTCTTAAACTGTGAGTGAATTTTTCATTTTAACAATCTCAAAGTTTCACATTCTTGTCAGTTCAGTGCAATTTGCTATACGCATTTTTCTAAAACATATATTTACTCCAATGTTAAATTCACATTTCAGTCTGGTCCGCCTCCAGAGCTGGGCTGACTCAGAGGGTCACATGTCCTTCTTCTTGGCAGAGCAGTTTTTTGTCAGTCACACCCGAATTAGCATTTCTATTCAGATCAAGGGCTCCATTGTTTTCACTCAGAGCAACAGGCCAGGGTGCCACTCCCAGTTCCTTTTGACACCAGCCTGTCAATCTCTTAGCCAAGGGCAGGGGGAAGTTTCCTTTGTTCAGGGAGAGGTGTGGAATATTTTTGAAGCACAGTGTGGGAATCTTTAACTCCTAAAGCCAATGGGCGTCATTACACGGAAGGCGGTAATGGTTAACGGCCACCGTTAATGGTAACGGTGACCGTTAACCAGTACCGCCTTACTACGAGGTCCCTTAGCGGGTTGGTGATTTAACGCCTGCTTTTTGCAGGCGTTAAAAACCAACCCGCTAAGGGACCTCGGAGCTAATTACGGCACCGCAAAATTGCGGTGCCGTAATTAGCGCCTTCCCCATTCCCATAGAGCCCTATGGGGAAGAAATGGGAATGGGGAAGGGCAATGGCGGAAGGGGGATTTACCGCCCCACCAACCTTGGAATGGGGCGGTAAATCCCCTTTCCGCCAAGGCGGTGCCGGTATTTTACCGGCATGAGCCATGGCGCTAATAGCGCCATGGCTCACCGCCTTCCGTGTAATGAGGCCCAATGTCTAAAAATTGTCTTATCTCATAATATAACTCACATTTTGAACACATACATCAAACAATTTCTTACATCAAGCCTTTTCAGAATATAGTTTTGAATTGTCTCCACCTCTTAGGCTTCTGATAGCAAGTCTTTCTTTGGCATAGTTCGGGTTCAATATCCAACTTTACACAAAATGGTTTTAAATCGCCGGCTTCTGATAGAGGTGAGTAACAGTATTACACCCATTTTTGACAGATTTCTTCCAGCAAACAATCCTCAAAAGTGGACTTTATTCAGATAACACATACTTCTGTGGACCTTATATTTATGTAGATTCTTGAAGTGGAATGATGTTGATCACCCAACAATGAGGTTGGATCTTTTTGGGTGGTTTGTGAGCCATGATTTTTGTAAATTTGACAACAAATAAAAAGGGATTTTTGAAAACAGCTTTGTTTCTTTTGGAACGATTTTGCTGTGTGGGCAGCCAAAGGATGGATTTTGGCAGTGGTCTCCTGGGTTACCACTGACATAGGCAAAAGTAGATGGTGGCCTATTTTTCAGCTTTTTACTGCGCACTTTCTGGTGATTTCTAGCGAGCAGCATGCTTTCCTGCGGCCATTAGGATGTTTCTGCTGCCAGCAATGCACAGTAATGTTGCAGGGCTTGGATCAGTGGGTTGAGACATCCCACAAATGGGCCAAACATAACTGATGAAGATAATGAAGTAGTATAAAAAAAGACACAAGCTTTGTTTCCTGATATCAAATAAAGGTTGGAGCAAGTCAATGTTTTTGACGAGGATAGACCAACACATAATCGTCCTTCTTTCCAATCAGTTCTAGACCAAATAGATATACATTCACATGCATCTCACCACTGATATAATTGAATTCTTCCAGATGCACCATAAGATGTTAATGTAAATTCTCTCTGAGTGGGACGGGTATGCCTAGACATGCGTCCTGTGCCTGCTGGGCCTAGAGAACCAAGCTACTCCTCACTGATGAGGCCCAACAAGGCCTAAAACATGTCTTGGGATGCTTGTGGTCTCGTACAGAAGGGATGTGACCAAGCAGTTCGGGCTGGAATGCCCCTCTTGGGGTGGGACCAAGCCTGATTTGCATATGATTTCTTTCCCTTTTGTAATTGCTTCGCATGCAAATAACGATAGTCTGGAGGGTTGCCCAGAACAATGCCAGAGGTTAAGATTAATTCTAAACCTTCCAGCCATCACCTCTTGAGTTTTGCGGAGTCTGCTGCAGAGTCTTTTTGACAGTGACAGTGCAGGACTCTATTTGCTTTTGCTCCAGTTTACTAGAAGACCTACCAGTCCTCTTTCTATTGCTACCAATTTCGCTTTCAAAATACCCAGGAAGCCGCGGAGCGGCCGCGGAGTCTGCTGCAGAGTCTTTTGGTCTTTAGGCTCTGCAGGCTCTGTGGTGCCGCTCCGCTCAACTCCCTAAGAAGAACAAAGGACTCCCGCAAAAGAGATCACTGTTGGCTGCCCACGAGTAATTTATCATCCAAACCCTGCTTTGCGGTGAGTGACAACACCTCTCCCTCCCTCCCGACTGTCCTAAGTCTCGCCACCCCTCCTTCATTCATTCACGAGACCTTCCCCGCCCGCCTTTTGCTGCCCCCTTCTTGACGCACACAGACCCTGCTGTGAGTGCCGGCGAATATCCCTCCCCGCCTGCCGCCCTCTCCCATCCAAATCCCCCCCATCCTTCCAAGTGTTGACAGAATCCCCCCGCTTCCCCAGGAAAACCGCACCTGCCCACCAGCCCTTACCGCAGTGAGAGGTCCCCCTTGCGCCACGTCTCCGGAGCTCGACTCCCTCACCCGCGTATGCCGGCTCTGGCAGATCCACTGTGGCCGGACGAGCTGCAAGCCTGTTCACGAGCCTGCTCGCTGCTGGGTGACCCACGCGCACACGCCCTGCACGTCGGCACCCCCTAAACAACCCGTGGCGGCTGGCCTCACCCGAACTCCGCGGGGACCATAAGTGCCTCTGTACCAGCGCTCCCCTGAAGCTGTCTGTGGGCCGTACCCTATCGTTGCAACGTTGGCGACATAGCAGACTCCACCTAGTGGCAATCCTTTGGCAGTCATCGGCTGAGAGATCTTGTCTCTGAACTCTGCTTCATGCCCACTGAAACAGCACCGCATCCTGTACTAGGAAAGCTCCTCCCAAGCGAAGAAAACTTGAACTCCAGGCAACAAAGGATCTTGTTGGGACAGCTCATCAATAAACTCACCCTCCACCTTGCCTACCCTCAACTTCAAGGTGTTGCTCAAAGAAACTCATTTCACAACAAAAGAAAATATCGACCTTCAACTTAGGCAAGAGATTGCCGGGGCCCACTTCCCCTTGAGCCTGCACTTTGCCACCCTCCTGGCGCCATACCAAGGAAATTTGAAGCTTTCACAACTCAAGACAATACAGGGAGCTCTCTCTCCTCTGACCCTGCCCAGCATCTAGTGCTCCACCGTGTCGCAAGAACACCGTAAACAATAATAACACAGGAGACGGTAGAGGCTTGTCACCCCCCTCCCTGGGGTCCTAGAAACTTACACAAGATAGGAGACTGCAGGGGCTCTCTCCCCTTTGATCCTGATCAGAACATTGTGCTGCACCGTACTGTCCAAAGTGAACACCCGAATCACCGGAATACAGGAGACTGCAGGGGCTTGCTCCCCTTTGATCCTGTCCTAGGTGCTCCAACAAGAAACTTTGAAGCTCTTACAACACAAGAAACTGCAGGGGCCTTATCCCCTTTAATCCTGCCCAGCACCCTATGCTGCACTGTACCACCAAAAGTGCACACCTGATCTTGAACCTACTAAAAACCCAGGAGACTGCAGGGGCTACCTCCCCTTTGATCCTGACCAGAACATTGTGCTGCACCGTACTGTCCAAAGTGAACACCTGAATCACCGGAATACAGGAGACTGCAGGGGCTTGCTCCCCTTTGATCCTGTCCTAGGTGCTGCAACAAGAAACTTTGAAGCTCGCACAACATAGGAAACTGCAGGGGCCTTACCCCCTTTGATCCTGCCTAGCACCCTGTGCTGCACTGTACCACCTAAAGTGCACACTCAATCTTGAACCTACTAAAAACCCAGGAGACTGCAGGGGCTCCCTTCCCTTTGATTCTGACCAGAACATTGTGCTGCACCGTACTGTCCAAAGTGAACTCCCGAAACAACGGAATACAGGAGACTGCAGGGGCCCACTCCCCTCTGATCCTGTCCTAGGTGCTGCAACAAGAAAATTTGAAGCTCACACAACACAGGAAACTATAGGGGCCTCATCCCTTGATCTCGCCCAGAACCCAAAGTGCACACCCAATCTTGAACTTACCAGAATACAAGAGACTGCAGGGACTTGCACCCCTTTGATCCTATCCCGGGTGCGGCAACAAGAAAACCTTGACCAGCACCAATTCTTCTAGTGCTGTACTAAGAGACATATCCACTCTGCATGCAAACTGGGACATTTCCAGTACCAAAATCGGTGAAACCCTTAGAGACAACAGGAATCCACATGTCTGCCTCATTGCAAAAAAAACAGACAACGCGGCCAAACACAAGGCTTAGAGGAAAGCTTTATGCAGACGCTTCACAAACAACAATGGAACAAGCATTCCAAAAGAAGAACTCAAGTAAACATCCTACCGAAAATCGATCCCACCGAAACAATCCAGAAATACACATCCCAGAGTACGAAATAGTCAAACAACCAGAAGAAATGGGTCAGACCTCCTCAGAAAGTCTAAGTGAACCCTCACCCCAACAAGAATGCGCACAAACCAAAGGCCCGACTCAAATAAGTCAAGGAAAGCAAAGCATTCAAACCTACAGATCCCAATCAGCTGGGACCAAACTGAAAATCAGTCAATAACACAAAAAAATGACCAAACCAACCAACCAATCCCCAAAGCTCACATAGAAGAAAGCAGGAACGTCCAAGCTAACAGACAACCAGAAATGCAATATGAACTGAAAGACACAAATAAACGGAGCGAGACAACTACAGACCCAACCCTCGCAAAAATCCAGCCCAACCCATCAATGTCCGTCGCCAATGATCCAACTAGAGACAGACAATCAAAAATAACCACAAATCTGCCATTAGTTGAAACATCAGCGAACACCCAGCACCAAACCAACAATGAAGTATTATCTAAACAATCAAGCCAAACAAAAACTCCGGGAGCACCGATAGCTGGGATGACTAAAAAATAAAAAGCGAAACAGGCAAAACTACAGTGACTACAAACCCACACAGCTCAAAAACTACTAAAAGAACCTCTCAACTTCCCCTTAAACACAGTAACAGGTAAAGCAGCTCGTCTATCCCTAGACATCACTGAAATAGAATCCATCATGAATAGTGCAGAAAGAAGGAAAGAAATCTTCGGTGAACCGACACAATTGGCAACACCATACTGCACTTCGACGCCACTACCAAATAAACCTAACCAGCAGAACTGCGAATCCCATGGAAAACAAAGACCACACAGAGAACCACCACATCATTTGCATCTCAAAATAAAAAAGGAACAAAAAACAACGCAATTTGAGTATGATGTCGAAGAATCCTTTTATACGCCAGCGCAAGGAAACAACACAAACTATCCAACCCCAATAACTGGTGATACAGGAAAACACTTTCCTCAGAATGACGACAATGAAAATCAGAGACTTTCAACAACAATGCTAGAACTACAAAATATGCTGCTGGCAGTGGTATCCCAATCCATGGTACCCTTCCTTAAACTACACGAAGCAACAAAAGACAATATACGACACCAAGCCACTCTCCTGGCAATGATCCATACCAAGCAAATACACAGAGAAGACCTTATAAACACAATAGGAAAATGTTTAGATTCTGAAGCAGAACAATCCCGCACCTGGCAACAAAGACTATTCGAGATAGCACCTGGCGACAAAGAAGAAAAGATCCAACTTACCAAAGAACTCATGGTACTGCTCAAAAACCAACAGCAACAAATGCCCATACCTCAGAATGCACCAAAAGAAAACATACCACCCTGTATGATACCAGAAAAACTGAACCTTGACCAACACAGATCTACATCAGCGCTTTGGAGTAAGGCGCTTTATAAATCAATAAAAATACAAATACATCAAGCAAACCCTCAACATCTTCACCGACCCAAAAAACAAACCCACCTAACGCATGCAAAGAGAAAATAAAGCCGATAAACGACCCAAAAAACACGATCGGCAATGATACCTTCGGGATCTTCGGCCCAGCAAAGAAAACTGATAAAGAACCAACAAGGAAACCCACCAAACAAACGCAAAAGCAAACGGGCTCACGAGCTTTCCTCCGAAACTTGTCAATACCAAAGCTGGTCCCAGAAAAAACATCCAAAAATCCAACCACAGAAAAAACACCCAAATATCAACCCAAGAAGTATATCGAAACAACCCGACCTATCAGCACAAAATCTAAGTAAAAAACCAGTAGCTGCAACTGCGATAATACATAAGGAACAAAGCCCTGAAACAGACAACCTACTTAACCTAACGATGCACGAGGACCCACCTACAAAAGAAAAAATGAAAACGAAAAGACAATTGAATGACTCAAGTCTAATAGTCATCGACGAATATCAACCAAACTACTCTGTCAGCTACACGATCTTGTGCGAAGAAATCTCAGACAGATCATTGACCGACCCAACCTACGTTTCAATCCAACAGTCAGCATATGATGAAATCTCTTCAACCTCACTAGCCAACGAAACAAGGCATAGCACCGGAACCAGCTACTCTCCAACCCGTTCAACACAAGAAAATTCCGGGAGGCAAAACCCGAGAGAACACACAGATCTATCCCAACCAATATTCCTGAACCCATTTCAGTCAACAGAGAGCGACACGGTGCAAATAGAACACATCATCAACAGGCCTACCAAACTGTTTCGAAACAGAGCAAACATCTTAATACTGTTTCAAGCAATCCCAAACCTGAACCAACTTCGTTCCAGAGACATCGACCTAGTCACCTTTGTAGATGAAAACTCCAACGACAAAATATCGCTAAAACTACATAATAAAATAACCATGGATCAAATCTTAATATCAAGAGATGCGCTACATAAACTTGGTTTTAGCTGCACGTCCGATATCAAAGCAAAGTACAAAGAAATCATCATAGAAGAAAACTCTAGAAACATTTTTACATCAAATCAAAGACAAGAACATCCCAGGAACCAGTATAAGGAGCGACACAATAGCCCAAACAACCTTGCAACTGTATCCAACCACTTCAAGAAGACCGCGGACTATAATTCCAAACGGGAACATACTGACGCAACCAACAACAATGTTGATCGTTAAGTCAGACACCAGCATACCCCAGAGGACAGTATAAACAACCGTGATGAAACAAGGATGAGCTATAACAACGATCGTCCAATCAGACATCACTATGTATCGGAAGACAGTCTAAACTACTCAGATGCCACAGAGCTGAGCAACATCTCATAACCACCAACCGATACAAAAAACACTTGGACCCTGTGCTCATGGAACACACAGGGAAACTCCCATCTGTTTAACGACCCATCCCCTGAATTTGACTCATATTAGATCATCCGTTTTCAAGAAACTTGGCTCTCCAACACCCCATGCTGTGACGGCTACCTAGCCTTCCACAACCCAGCCCCAGTAAGAACTAAAGGTAGACCGTCATCAGGTCTGCTAACGTTAATCAAGATCGATCTCACATGGTCTATATTGGAAACCACAAATATCAACCCGTGGATACAAAATACAGTCATAAAAATAACAACAAAAGGATGCCAAGATTCCGAACCATCCATACCACAGCATGAAAGAAAAATTTCAATTATGAACCTGTATTGGAACCCAGCTGCAATCAATAACGAAGCTTTCTTGGACGGTGTCTTCCTAACAATCGACAACTTCACCCTCAAATATGCAAGAATCGAATTCATATTACGTGGAGACCTAAATCTCCATTTATGGCAAAAAGACGGACAACCTATTCCTAATGAAAAACTAACAATCCGTGCAAAAAAATTGATAAAAGAAATCAACATCCGTAACTTACTACTTATCGATTATCCTACGGATGAAACAAACAAGCCTCTACCCACCTGGTCCCGAGGCAAATCATCCGCCATAATCGACTACATCTATGTCTCGAAAGAACTGAGACCCACAGTAGAAACAGCAAGCATAATAACAACGACAAAGAGCGACCATACCCAACTAGTCGTACATGGACCAGACATGCCGTGCCGACCACAGCCCAATCGACCTACCCCGCTAGAAGTCTGTACAGCTGGAAAAAAACTATGCATAACCCAACAAGCAATAACCTCACTCACAAGACAATTTATGCAAACCACTCTACCTGATGACCAGAAATTAAACTACCAATGGTTACTTCAACCCTATTACAAACCAACTACACAACAAACCTCACAGACTCATCGACACTCCTACAACAAGGAGGTTACCGAAAGGAAAAGGGCTCTGAGAAACACTGTGCGGCAATTAAAGAAAAGAAAAGACAAAGAATCGTTCATTAAAATAAAAGCGGCAAAACAAAGCTACAATAATTGGATTAAAACACATCACATGATGCTACTACAAGCAGATTCAGAAGCAATCTTAGAAACATACAAAACACACAACCTCTGAGACTTATGGAATCTGCTGAACAACAATTCAGCACAACAACAAAAACTGACAGGAAATGAGACAGTACAGCGATGGAGCGAACATTACACAAAAATATACAAAGCCCGGCCATCAGAAACTGAAACAAAATCAAAGAGACAGAATATAATGTGGACCGTAATCTGCAACTATCAAGACATTTTTGTCATGATACAAAAACTCAATATATCCCGTGCTCCAGGTCCTGACGGGACATCAAACGCAATGATAAAGAAAGATCCGCACTCATGGGCCAACCTCATGAGGAACATCATGACACTCATAAACAAGCTCAACCGGATACCTACACCATGGAAAACTGCAACCATTGTACCCATTCACAAACAAGGATCGAGAGATGATCCGACACATTTCCGCCCAATTGCACTACTTGACCCCTTAGGAAAGCTGTTTGCGTCGATTCTTCTAAAAAAACTCAATCAGTGGGCAACCGAGACACATCGCTTTTCAACAAGACAAACTGGCTTCACCCCAAATGTAGGGACAAATATCAATTTACTCTTGCTAATCCTGATAAAACATGAAGCAATCCACAACAAAACAAAAATCTATGCGGCATTCATAGACCTACATATGGCCTTTGACGGGATATTCCGGCAAAAACTCTGGAACAAACTCGAAAAATGGAAATGCCCTAACGACATTCTGGGGCCAATCAGACAACTTTATTCAAACACCTCTATGACAATAAGACTTACGCGAGAAGGCCATACAACACCGAAAATATCAGCCGAAAACGAACTAAAACAGGGATGCCCCGTAGCAGCTACACTGTACAATCTCTTCACCGCAGACATCGAGACTCATCTACAACCTGATGTCCTTAACCCCCCAAAGATCAATTCAACACCGGTAAAAATCATGACATATGCGGATGACATTATCCTCCTGGACAAGATACCTTCAGGCCTACAAAACAGTCTCAGTCAACTAAGCCACTACATGAACCTCAATGAACTCACTATCAATACAAAGAAGACGAAAATTATGCAACTGACCAGATCGATCAATAACAACGGAAAACAACTAAAAATCTATCTAAATGACAACCAGCTTGAAGAAGTAACAACATTCAAATATCTGGGAATCCATATAAACCAATCCAAATCCGAAAAAGAGTGGACTCTGAAATTAGAACAACGGATCCAATATCTGGCAAGACAAGGATGCGTGATCCAGCGAATATCTGGCAAATACTCATTCAAACCCATAACTTCATGCTATAAACAAAAGGTGATTCCAACAATAGTTCATGGAATAGAAGCCATGATAAACGCAACAGACTATGGCTGGACAAAATTAGAAGCCTTCTTCTGGCGTAAGATCCTGCAGCTGCCACCTTCTTTTCCTATGCCTAGGATCAGACACAAAGTAGCAGCACAGTCCATCAGCTCAATTGTCTTATGGAAACAACTAGACCTATACCGCAAGCTCCTCACCGATGAGAAAACACCAGCAATTCAAATCTTGAAGACCCATGACGGAGCAATGAACAACACAATGCTTGCTAAGTGGAAAACCAACTTAGAGCAACTTATGAAAACAGAAGAAATTTCCCATGAAATGCTCACGCTACGTCCTCAACATGCAAAAACAAAAATAATGAAAAATGATTGGATAAAAACCCTGGAAGAAAAAACAAAATACACCCTTAATCTACAATGCAAGATAGACATCAGATCTATTAACGAACTACCAGCCTATCTTACCATCTTCCCTGATGCCAAAATGCGAGCAATATACCTGAAAATCCGAGTGAACACAATACCAACACACTCCTATCCAGCCAAAACCAGACAAATTCCTCCAACAGAACACTTTTGCCGCTTCTGCTCAGACACTCAGAAGTCAGAAACGCTCTTCCACTTACTAATGGAATGCAACAAACTCTCTGAACAAAGATCCAGATTTGGCACCTACTACAAGATTAGAGAACAGACGATGGAGACAGAAGAGAGATGGATGGAGATGCTTAATGGCAGATCGCATAAACTCATCCTTACAATATACCAATTTCTACAAGAAATTCTAAGTCTTGGCAAACCTGCAATGAGTTAAAAGAAAACCTTGGAAAAGTGGAGACAAATGAAAAGTTAAAAAAATTAAACTATAACATTTTAAAAAAAAATATAAATTCTCAACATGTTCGAATATGAAAGTCTTGATCAGGAGAAAAAAACCTGTTTTGATTTTTTGGTGATTAATATGCATTCCAAATAACTTGCCAACTTCAGCAAAACACCATTTACCCGTGTGGAGCAGAATGTAAAGAACGAAAGGACCATTGCATTAATCGCTGACACATGCTGGGAACCTTCTACTTTATACAAAATACACAACATGCGGTTATGCGATATTTGCTGTCAGTGAATCTTCAGGAGGAAAGATTCCCAATGTTTGTTTAGGCAAGGGATTAAGAACTGTGACAATACAATAGTTGCTCTATCTTTGCAAATGCAACACAAATACCAGAAGGCTTGCTTTTCTCTGCTTTCTCCCACTTGCATTAATATTAGAATCCACCCCCTCTTATAAAGACTTAGCATCCCGCTAACAGGGAACATGCCTATCTGTGGTATATCACATTAATATACAGTACCAAAGAATGGCCCTCATTATGACTTTGGTGGTATTCTGGTGGTGAATCTGCCTGAATACCACCAAACTGATTTACTGTTACAGCCTCTTGGTCCCATGGTCCCATGATTGGTCCCATGATTTACAAGTGGTGGTAGGTGGGGTAAATCCCCATTTTATTGGGAACTTTTTGCAGATTTACCACCAGTGGAATAACCGAGTGGTAAATCTGCTGATTTTTGATGGAAAGAGAAGAAATTACCTCCAGCAAAAAGATGGAGGTCAATTCTTCACTTTTCCTCCAAGAATCGATGGATTAATCACTCAGTAATTCCACCGGTGGTAAATCTGCCAAATATTGTAACAGAATTACTGCCACTTTGTTTCTGCACCATCATCCTCGTAATGAGGTCCAGTGTATCTCCTTGTCATTTAATATCTTACAGGACAACTGTTTGTTTCTTGATGATTGCAAATGTAGCAGCCTTGCATAACACCAACTCTGCCGTGTTGGTCGCCTCCGATGCATTGTTCTGATATAGAAGTGAGAGGGGCAGCAAGGGTAGTGGAAGGAAAGGGAAAGGCAGGTGTGAACCATCCGGTATTGATGGGTGTGCACCGAAAGTACCTGTTTCCTGTTTGTCGGTAGGTTTAAGTTTTTTTGGGGTTTAGGAATTTGTCAATTCAAAGAGAGGAACACAAGATTGATTCACTACCAGCAGAAGTACAGTACACCAGGAGATCCACTGATCTGGAAGATGGGATGTAGGTGTATGGGGGTTGAACTGGTGCAAATTCAGGCAGAGGGGCTCTACACAGCATCACTGTGGCTAGTGAGATGAGAGCATGCTAGCAGGTTCTAAGTTGCAGTGCGGATTGAAATCCTTGTATGCAATACAAATTGGGAGGTGTAAAGGTGAGTATCGCAGGAAAGGTTCTGGGACTGATGCTAGTTATCAGACCAAGGAATCCTGGGTATCCTTTGATTTGTTCTTATGATGAATTTTTGGCTTTAGTAGTTCAGGTGATTTCCAGCTTCCTTTTCCCCCACCTTGTAAGTGCATATGGAAAGGTCTAAAATTCATGTGTTGGAGGTAGATGGGAGAGAACAACCCTTTAGGGTTAAACCAATGGTCTGGTAGAACAGGGATGTTGCAATAAAAGAGAGGACTTCAAATCCTTTGTCCAATGTGGAGGGCATCAGACTGAGAACAAGCTGATTACAATGGTCTCTGTGTTATGGTTGTCGTTGAGCTGGCCTAGCCCTGTACTTAAAGGTTGTTGTTGGTGTCTTGTGCTTTGTGGTAAGTCACACATAGGAGACAGATAAGAAGACATGGCTCAACAAGTTTTATAAAAGAGAAGAAGACCTCAACGCTCCCTATAGCTATGATGATGTGTTTCCCTAACTCCAAAGAAAACAACCAACTGGTGTTTGTCAGAATGACTCACATAAATGCTGTCCTCTGTCCAAACCTATTCTATCCTATGCTCTACCCCTTACATTAATTAACTAAACAACATAATATTTGCCTAAGTAAGTTTGCTCCCACTCTACTTGGATTCTGGTGGTGGGTTTCTGATTGTGTCTATGGTTCTCACTCTCTTCTCTTTCTTTCTTTCTCTCTCTCTCTCTCTCTCTCTCTCTCTCTCTCTCTCTCTCTCTCTCTCTCTCTCTCTCTCTATCTATCTCTCTCTCTGTCTCTCTCTCTCTCTCTCTCTCTCTCTCTCTCTCATGTGCCAGCCTACTGGTACAGTTCAAGGTTTGGTCTTTTAAGTCTTCCTCTCTTATTAAGAAGGTTTCCCGGGACTGCAATACAAGAGCTCTTATGAGGTGAAAAGGTTCATCTACACATTGGAATAGCTGGTTCTCTAAACCTATTCCATGTTTGGAACCACAAAATGGATGAGTCCTGATAGTTCTGGTTTTATATTCAGTCTCTTGTTCACCCCTATTGAGTCTTTTAATCTTCTTTGGATTTTCAGTCCTTCTGGGATGTCTGACCTCTCAGGCCATCTGATTCTCTGGTTGCATTCACCCCCTCCTGGAGTATTCCCAGGGTCAGCACCTAGTGGGCTATCTTGCTGCCTCACCACCCTACCCCCACCTCTTCCAATCTGCCACACACCTGTTCTCCTGCGGTGGTACATGCCAGGTAAGGAGGCTTTTCCGTTCACTGTATAACCATGACTCCAATGTCTTCATAGTCTGGTCTCTGCTTTCCGCTCCTCCTGCCTGCGAACAAAAGGACTTCGAAGTCGAGATGGCTGGACACTGGTGAGCCGCTCTGGCAGTGACTCTCTTCTCCATCGATTCAGCTGTTCAACGCTCCTGGACTTGGCATGGCAGTTTTCTGTGGGCTCTGGGTTTTCCTCCACCCACCACCTTCTCTGCGTGGTACTGCCTCCAGGATCCTCCCAGAATGGAAACGTCCCTGCCTCTGTGCTTTAGCGCAGGTTTCTGTTTTTCACCGTCAGGCTGTCGCTCCTTGCTTCTGCATGGCTTGCAGGACTTTTAAATTCCTCCCTGGCAAGAGAGGAGATACCAGTGGTGCCTTTCATCAGAGTTGGGTAACAGAACCAGGTCAGAAACCAAGCCAATCAGTGTTAAAGGGCCCTGCACATAATGGTACTGCTCAGTCCTCATATATACAACAAATACCTGGGACTCTTAGTTAAAGGGGGGAGTGGTAACAACTTTTTCTGGGGATTCCCTGTCCCAGGGGGTGTTAAACGAAGTAGGCTCACCTCCCTAGTCCTTAAGGGTGTGGCTTCCGCTTTTAGAGAAGAGACAAATTCCCTGGATTTATCACAGTCTGTTATGAAGTTGGGTGGGTGAGCTAACCTGGAGTGACTCTGACTTAGGCAGTACTCATGCTTTGAGTGAGTGTGTCCAAGGGGGAGTCTCAGAGATAGATTCAAGTTTGTTGTAGGAGTTGTGAGTTACAGTAATCTGCTTGAGTTCATTCTTTGGAGTGTTCATGTCTGTATTCATTGGTTATTTTGTTCTGGAAAATAGCCAGGTGTTAAGTGATTTTATGTAGGTCATGTGGTCTTAGCCATCTCGTATGGCGTACTATAGGTTGCTTTCCTGAAGTCATTGTGGCTCCCCTATAGTGCTTGTGGGAAATCCTAACAGCAGCTGCAGTTTCTGTATCAATTTATAGGCAAATAAATGAAATATCACTCTTTGATGCCTGCCCTATGTGTCCGATTGGCATGATGATTGTGAGTCTATTCCCTCTGCACATCTACACTAAATCTCACAAAGTGCTATCAGAAAATTTCACTAGCCATTGACATTAAAGAAAATACCCCTTTCACAACTCCAGGGTGCCTTTTCCAAATGACCATACTCCTGTTTGGCTCTGTGGTGTACCCACCACTTTCCAATGATTAGTAGCTCAGGTCTCACAAGGGCTACACTGGACATACTTGGATGGATAGTGATTCACAGTAATACCTGGACTGAGAAGATGCAACATCTCTACCCAAACATTGCAAAAGGTGGGGTAAAAGGCAGTTCATCAAAGTACCTTGGCTTTCAAGCGGGAAAATGCCTTCTGCATCTGCAAGAGGAGAAGGTGGAGACAATAAAAGATGATTCCTCTACCCACCACCACAAAGGAACTAAGTGCCGTCCTCTAATTGGTCAGGTATTATCAGATATACATATTCCCCAAGTATTGTGGGACCTCTAACTGACCAACCAAGAGTCTTGCAACCAAATCATCTACAGTGGACCAGTCTGAATCAGAAGGCCTTGAAGGTTCTCAGTATGCCTGATTGCTCTCAGCAGTTCATTTTAGTGATGTCATCAATGACATTTGTGATGTCATCTTTGATGTCCTGGGTGTTAGTGTTAGCAGTGCACGGTGGCGCGAGTTATGGTTGCTTATCTTACCATAACTGCTGAATTTCAGGGGTTTTTCGGTTTTACTTTGAACCATAACGTTCCTTTAACAACGTTTTTTAACTGAATTTCATAGGTTTTTCGTAGTGCAACTTAACCATAATGTCCCTTTAACAACGTTTTTTCACTGAATTTCATAGGTTTTTAGTAGCGCAACTTAACCATAACGTCCCTTTAACAAAGTTTTTTCACTGAATTTCATAGGTTTTTCGTAGCGCAACTTAACCATAACGTCCCTTTAACAAAGTTTTTTCCACTGAATTTCATAGGTTTTTAGTAGCACAACTTAAACATAATATCCCTGACTTCATATACATGTAACATAGAACATACTGAACCCCCACCTAGTGATTTTAATGTCCGCGGACTACCGTCATGTCCGCGGACATATCGAGCATCTGAGCGTGGTGAATGTAAATTTAAATAGTGTGCCCCATTTCCCCTTTGAAGTTGGCTCTGAAAAGAGCCGTTTTTTTGTTTTTTTTACAGATGCTTCACAGACACCTGTCATTTTGTATTTTTTTTCTTGTTTTTTTCTTCTTACTTTACTCCTAAAATCTTCACATAACCTTCTCCAAAGCAACCCTTACATTCCAAAATAGAAAGGCATTTCCCGTAAAAGATAAAGAGATACCATCTTCTTTAAAATTAACAGTATTACTGGCATCAATATTCTCATTATTACAGAAGAACATACCAGCTCTAAGCATGAAGGCACACATGCCTTGGTTGATGACACAACTAGCAATGTTTTGCTGAGGACAAAAAACTGAACTATTGTCCCATATTGCCCTAGGTAGTAATCCAGAAAAAATTACTTTCGCATTTGGAAGGATCTTCATTACGGCTTGAACCAAGCGTTCCAAATCAGTCAACTAAGTAGGGTCACTGACGTTGCCCAAATGGAAAGCACCATAGTGCAAAACTACCACATGCGGACTGTTCATCGTGGCCATATCCTCACAAACTTGTACAATTCCCTGTACATTGCAATCAGGCACATTGCTCCACACCACCTCCACTCCTTTCACATCAAAGTTCTTTTCAACATGCATGCATCGAGCGTACTGTTGTAAACCATGCACAAACATATCTCCAAGCACCAACACCCTGACTTTCTCTACTTCTGCCATCTTCACCACACACAGTCTCTTTCAACACAAATCCACAACCTCGACATCTGATTGGCTAATCCGTACAGTCTTCTTTCCATGTTGGATTTGCTGGAAAACCCCGGATGTAGCACGCCCTGTCCACGGACAGCCGCGGTGTCCGCGGACCGCGTAACTCTTCGACACCCCTTCTACCATTTCCACTTTACTCTCTGTGCCATTCCCTCATTGCATACAGCTAAGCAGTCACACAATACGAACAACGTCCTCAGAACACCCCCATTTTGTTTATTTTCGAACATTTCAGGACAATTATCATTTCATTATTCAACATATTAACATTACAAATATTATACTTTCATCTTGTACGCTGCACACAATACTATGTTTCTCCATTAGTAGCTCAGTATACTAGATAGAACCCCATAATACAATGCTATTTATATCAATGCATCGTTCAAAGCACTAATTACGGTATGATATTTATTGCAATGATCCTTGACACTTTTTTCGCAACATTATAATAAAAATCCCTAGTACACAAATTTCATGAAAAGTAAATGCACATGTGATGTCATCAGTGATGTCATCAATGACATTTGCGATGTCATCTTTGATGTCCTGGGTGTTAGTCTTAGCAGTGAACGGTGGTGGCGCGAATGATGGTTGCTTAGCTTACCATAACTGGCGAATTTCAGGGGTTTTTCGGCTTTACTTGGAACCAGAACGTCCCTTAAACAAACTTTTTTTATTAGCACGCAAACAATATACAAAGATGTAGTGTAAACAGCAAGTTCTCACAGATGGCTTTACACAGAATGTTGCAAAGTAAGCATTTATGTTCGTTCACAGTGAAGGTCAGCTGCTTCCATTTTTTTCTCGCGGCCCAGAGAGGCCCACGACTCCCAGTATAAGGTTCTATTTTTTTTTTACCTTGACAGACAGAGATTGTGCTGAAAGACTTCTTTTTAAGAAGTGTAGCAAAAACGTAAGGCACGATAAAGATGAAATTTCTGAAACGAAACCACTTTTGTATATTATATCACTTTGAGAAAGATTGTTGGCACACGCGGAGTCATATTTTGGGACTGCACTACACTTGGACAATGGAAAATGCAATTATAATGTAAGTAACCCTTTAGATTAGATTAACAATAGCGTGGCATTAAAGCCCGGTCAAGTTGTACTTGTTCGTTCAATGTGGCAAATTGTTTTCTTCCGCGCACTATCACTGCCGAATTCATCCCCTGTCGTCTAGAGGGCTCTGAAAAAGGCAGACGACACAGGGTGAGTTAATAGAAATAATTTAACCGGTCTGTAACCGGTCAAGCGCTCTACTCGCTGTGCCACTTCACTGTAGCCGGCCAAGTGGCACAGCGAGTAGAGCGCTCGCTTTGACATCCGTGTACAGCTTGCTAACTCAGGTTCGAATCCCGGCACGGCCAAACTCAGCCTTTCATCCTTCTGTGGTCGATAAATGAGCACCACACACCGTGGGTAATAATAAGCAGCGCTGAGATACCTGACGGTTCTTAGCGCTATATAAATGCGAAAATATTATTATTTTATTATTAACATACTCTGTTGCACTATCTTCGCTAGCAAATAGTTTCACGCCCTAATAAATAAAATAAATATTTTTAATAAAGATCGACTGGTGAGACTAATTTATGTTTTTTAAAACAGGTATGTTGCCCCATTTTGCCAATGTCACGATTTTCAGACTCCAGCGGATGGATTTTTCAACTGCCAGGTGCAGCTCCATGTAAGCAACTTCATGACCCTCACCATTTTATGGGACAATCGGCAAGGACCAATATGCCCTTACACAGTACTAGCGGCTAGAAGCAACATACCAACCATCATGGTGGTCTAATGCCTCATTGTTGGAGCAACCTTCCGATTATCAGTGCGACCATTTACTGCTTTTATCATAAACCAACAGCCTATCTACCGCAAAGGAACAGCGCGTGGCTCAAAATAAACTTTTGCTGATCGACAGCAGAGACAATTGCAAATCGCTGAATATTCACTAAACATTTCATGTGAAATAAATGTACTTTACCAAATGTACAATCCTGCTGTTTACTTTTAAACCACAGTTTCATATTCCGAATTGTGGCGCACTGTGTTCTAAGCTGATCTAACACCCTCTGTACCACAAAGGAACATCGCGTCGCTCAACATGAACTTTTACCGATCGACAACAAAGACAAATGCAAATCGCTGAATATTCTCTAAACATTTGATGTCAAATAAATGTACTTTACAAAATGTACAATCTTGCTGTTTGCTTTTAAATCACAGTTTCATATTCCGAATTGTGGCGCACTGTGTTGTGACATAATGTGTGTTGTCTTCCGGGTTCTGTGTAAAGTCGCGTAGGACTGGAGACGACTGGGCACGTTTGATGATGCACCCTGTAACGTCACGGAGAGAGGCGGGGAATATGAATGCTTTCATAATGTCAGGTTTAGGGGCGGGAGTTATGATTTAGTGTCGCAAAAGCAAGTCAGCCAGGTCAATAGCGCCAGTCATAGGATTATCACATAATGTCGGCGCACACCAGCCTGATTTATCGTTTCTTTAGTGGACAAAAAGTCGGGTGAGGCCCATAGGAAATTGTACTATCAGCAGACAAAAGGAGGGTTCGTAGAACACTTTCAACCTGACAACGAGCAATACAAACAACGTTCTCAGAACACCCCCATTTTGTGTAATTGCAACCATTTCGGGACACCGCGAGTGTTCTTAGAACACATTCAACTTGACAGATTACAATACGGACAGCGTCCTCAGAACACCACTAGTTTGTGTATTTACGAACATTTAAATACACCGCAAGTGTTTTTAGCTCAATTTTACCTTCCTTGCAAACAAAAAGGACACATTCTCTGTCCTCTGAACACCCCACCATTTAGTTTATTTACAAAATGTCAGAACAGCCGTGTTCTGCGCGGACAAATCAAACACAACAAAAGCGTATAGCACATAAAAAAACTAAACATTGAACCTATCTCATACTCCCCCACCCTCCCCAAACACTCTTACACACCAACACACTCCACTAAATACAATTTTTAATCCAAGTTTCACCGCGCTGTACGCGGTCGACGGCGAATACAAAATGGCGGGCGCCACAGAAAATCTGATGCGCTCCACGCCCCAAGCCGTCCAATCAGCGAACACGTCTCATGTCCACGGACATGACGCAAGCCCATGGGCCAATCGGGGCGCTGTCCGCGGAGCGAACAGGGAAGTCCGTCCGTGAAGCGAACACAGATATCACTAATTTTTTTGCCTTACATTTTGGTCATTTTTTAATAAACTACTGGACGGATTTATACCAAATTTGCAAAAGCACGCTTTCGGGACCAAGCCGCCGCTCCTGCAGCAAATTTGGTGTAAATCCGTCCAGCGGTTCGGGCTGTAGCCGTGCGCAAAGTTTTTTCCCATTATGTCTATAGGAAAAAACAAAAGTTTTGGGACCCCTCCTATAACTTTGCCCCCCCGGACCAAACCTCTCCAAACTTTGCAGAAGAATTCAGAGTGGGCCATATACGTTTTTTGCGAAGTTTGGTGAGGATTCGTCCAGAAGGAGCGAAGTTATAAGCCACCCAAAAAGTGCTCTTCCTATGGAAACACCAACTTAACCATAACTACATGGAATAGGTATATATATTATTTTTTTTAAAGAAGTTGGTGTCGCACAGGAGTCCCCAGTGGTTGCAACTGTTGCCCCCATGGGTCACAGTTGTGACCCTTGGCAACCCCCAAATGATGTCCTTGAAGGGGGGGTCAGGCAGGGCTGTGTTTTAATCTGTAAAATAATGTTTGGGGTTATATTTAGTATCTCCTAGTATTTTGTAGTATTTTGCTATGGTGGTATTTTGTGGTATTTCTTGGCAATATATTGTGGTAAACCTATTGGGGTATTTTTTATCGAGGTGAAATTAATTTGAAAACTCTGCCTAATAATTATTTCACCAGGGTCACTAACAGTAAACAAATACTGGACACCTGAATATATGGCTCATGCTCTCCTGTGACATTTTATCTACAATATCACCCTTATGCCTTTTTGGTTGTGTTTTGAAATGCATAAACCATGCAAATGAAATACAAAATATTCATTCAGCCTCTCCAATTTACTGTGCCCAACTTTGCTTTGAGATATTTTACCACATGTGTTATCCCTCTATTCATGCCCCATCAATGAGACTGAATGCAGAATAAATACTGAGACTAAATTACCTTTTTAAATTAATAGTCTTTATCATAAGCTAGAGTCATGCAAGTTACACAGCATTACACGTGCACCCACGTTATAATTCACACATAACCAAAGTTTTGTCTTCAATAAAGTGCAGAGCTCTGCCTGTGGTCAACTTTGAATTCGCAACAAAGCTGGCAGAATAAAAACACTCAGAATAACAGCAACATTTAGAGAAATATAAACACAGTTTTACATGCACATTTAAATTCGTATTACTAAAGCAGCGCCTAAAAATGAACTGAATTATTTACCCCATGCTACAGAGTATTAACATTCACTTTACACGCCCCTCAATTAACAGCATAATTCCCCGACTCAGCTTGGCAGTGACCCAGGGTCATTTACAGATAAGGTCGCTCAAGACTTTGCAGCTCTTCTAAGGACTGCCAACCCAGGAGAGAGACAGCCTGAGCCCTGAAGACAGTCTGTCCAGGAACCAGCCCTCTCCTCCTTGACCAGCACTTCTACCCTATTCGCCAGTGAGTGAAAGAATGCCCAGCCCTCCCTGCCTTAAACCTTTTTCACAAAACCCTCTGTCACTCAAAAAACACCTGCCCGTGACAAGATCATCCCATTAAAATAGCATTTGATGTCCTCTGTGCCTATACCCGAAACACAAACTGCATTGCTGATGAAAAAATGTTACATCTTCAGTGCTTCCTGCCCCAAGACAATGCAATGTCTTTAGCAAGACGGATCTTTAGATTCCTCATCTTACAACACAGTGCAGCTTCAAGCTTGCACATTTAAAGGTTATTTTTCTATTTCCACACATCATGCATTTCCATCAACCTGCATCCATTCATATCATGGACCAATTTACACTAAATATTATTATGGGAGTCTGTTACATGTTACATGGGTAGGGTAAATTAGTATATTAGTTTCATGTTAGTTTCATTTTTAGTGCAACTCTGTAGAACCTGATAGAATGGAGAGGCCTGATTTGTTATCATTGTGGAATCATTACACTTTGTTATGGAATTATTATCCATCATTACCCTTCATTCCATTTATTGTATCATGTTTAGTTATACATCATGCTTTCTTATTAGTACATGAAGTAACATTACACTATCCACACTATTCTGCCACATATAGGTAGCATTTGCATTTGCTTACAGAATGAGGCCTGTTGTATTCGAAATGCCATGTAGTGCCTGTCAAGGAGTTCCCCCCTTCTCTCCTGAGTCCGATCTTTGCTGGATTTCTTGGTCGATGCCTTCTTGCGGATGGATCGGGTCTTGAATAAGGATGCACGAGTCTCTTCCGACTCCAGCGTGCGTTCAAAGTTCCGGGATGCAATGATCCAGGAATCCGGGAAATTAAGAAAGTGCACTACACAGCACACGAGTCCAGGAAGTAAGAAAGAAAGGAGAGGGACTAGGAATGGAGTTAGTAGGGACAGAATCAGGGAAACAATACCGCGAGTTACGGAGCACACGTCTGGTCGCTACTTCGCAATAGCATTGAGATGCGCGGAACCGCGGGGCGTGGTCTATTAATAGAACACGCTATGTCCAACGTGTAGAGCGAGGAAGGTGTTTCACGATGGACGGCCATGTTGGGAGTACCAGGGAGTGTAAGCCACGTTGAGACAAGGACCAGGAAGTCCAAAAGGGGCGCGTTCTGTAGGTCATGACAGCATGCCTCCTCCGAAGACCCGTTCCTCCAGGTTTGCCTGGGTGTATGAGGTGAAATTTTCTGAGCAGTCAAGGGGTCTTGAGATTAGAAAGTGGTTCCCAGTTTCTTTCACTAGGAGGATATCCCTTCCATTCAACCAGGTATTGAAGCTGACCCCGTTTATACCTGGAGTCGCATATTCGGGACACTTCATATTCCAGTTGGTTGTTGACCAGCAGAGGAGGGGGTCTACAGGTTTTCCGTGAGGATTGGATGTAGGGTTTTAATAAGGATGTGTGAAAAACTGGGTGAATTTTCTTCCAGGAGTCTGGTAGTTTGATCCGGTATGAGACTGGATTTATAATTTCCTTGATGGGAAATAGACCATAGTACCGAGGGGCCAATTTGTTTGGCCGTAGATGTCAGGGTAGTAATTTCGAGGACAACCAGACTTGATCACCAATTGCATAAGAAGGCCCTGGTCTTCTTTTGGAATCTGCATACCTCTTAGTCTGTGTTCTGGCCTTCTCTAAATTTTCTTTGGCCTCCTGGTGTACATTGATGAGGGTTTCGACCCAGGAGTCGACAGTAGGTACCGGTGTGGGATGAGGGAGAACAGAGGGTAGACTGGTTTTAAGTGCTGAATGATCAGAATTGTTGTAGGCAAATTCAGCCACGGGTATCAGGAGCGAACAGTCATCCTGAACCTTGGTGGCGAAACATCGAAGATACAGTTCAGGGTCTGATTAGCACGTCCTGTGGCCCCGTTGGTTTGGGGATGATAACCTGATGAGAGGGCACGTTGGATTCCCAAAATGCGACAGAGATGTTTCCAGAATTGTGAGACGTATTGAGGTCCTCGATCAGATATGATCTTGGAAGGAAGTCCATGCATGAATATGTGTTCCAGAAAGATTCCAGCAAGTTCGGACGAGGATGGTAGCTTACACAGGGGTGTAAAATGAGCCATATCAGTAAACATGTCAATGGTAACCATGATGGTCGTGTATCCTAGGAAGGTGGTAATTCCACAATGAAGTCTGTAGCAATGAATTCCCATGGCCTTGTTGGCAGTGTAGGTTGCAGTAGAAGACCCGCCGGTCTCTTGTTATCATGTTTATTTTGAATAATGATAGCACAAACTTGGATGTACTGCTGTACATCGGTCTTCATTCCAGGCCACCAAAACTGTCTTTGTATGAGGCGGAGGGTGTTGGTTATGCCACGATGTCCGGAGTGAGGGGTATCATGACAGAGGTTTATTATTCTTTGTTGTAATTTCTGTGTGGGAATGACAAGTTCATTGTCCTTGAATAAATATCCTTCCTTGACTCTTAGATTCCATTGATTCTTCCTTGAAATAGCCTTCCACAGATCAGAGGATCGGGTTACAAAGGTGAGCATATCCTGGGATCCCTGCTGAAAGTCTAACAGGCATTCCTGGGCACTATAGACCTGCTCTGGGCGATCAAACATGGTTTTAAGGGCCTGTATGAACCCATCATAGTCATCTAGGAGAGCATCGCCGGAATTAACGAGGGGCGTAGCCCAGGTTAATGCATTTCCTGAAAGGTGAGAAATTATGAAACCCACTTTAGCCCTGGGAGTCGAAAAGTAGTAGGGCTTAAAAGTAAAGTGGACCAAACATGAATCCAGGAATCCACGAAGGGTTTTTGCCGACCCATCGTATTTGTCGACTATGCCGCCCAGCAACACACTTTCTTTTGTGGCAGAATCACGGGATAGAACCAATTGTTTGAGAGCGGCGTTTTCCGCCTTGAGATTCTGTACCTCGGTTGATAGTTCTTGCATGCCACGCATCAGGTCCTGAACGGCCGCTTCCATGTCCAGATCGAGTTCGGTCGGGTGACGTCTCAAACTGTCAAGGAGTTCCCCCCTTCTCACCTGAGTCCGATCTTTGGGGATTTCTTGGTCGATGCCTTCTTGCGGACGGATCGGGTCTTAAATAAGGCTGCACGAGTCTCTTCCGACTCCAGCGTGCGTTCAAAGTTCCGGGATGCAATGATCCAGGAATCCGGGAAATTAAGAAAGTGCACTACACAGCACAAAAGTCCAGGAAGTAAGAAAGAAAGGAGAGGTGCTAGGAATGGAGTTAGTAAGGACAGAATCATGGAAACAATACCGCAAGCTACGGAGCACACGTCTGGTCGCTACTTCGCAATAGCATTGAGACGCGAGGAGCCGCCGGGGGGCGTGCTCTATTAATAGAACACACTATGTCCAACGTGTAGAGCGAGGAAGGTGTTTCACGCTGGACAGCCATGTTAGGAGTACCAGGGAGTGTAAGCCCCGTTGAGACAAGGACCAGGAAGTCCAAAAGGGGCGCGTTCTGTAGGTCATGATAGTGCCATTTAGAGACACATTGTTATACATGTAGAGCCATGTAGAGACTGTTATGTATTATGTATGCATGTATAGAGACACACATTGAGTGCGCACTTAGAATATGCATGAAGTTGGCATTATAGATAGCGCTTGGATTTGCGAGCGAAAGAGCAAACGCTAGAAAGCATGAGGCCTATGGCATTATAAAGCCATTCCACTGAATGGAGACACACAGAAGCGCCACTTGATTCCGTGCAAAGTTGTTATGGTACAGTGTGAAGAAGGAATTCGTAAACAGTTTGGTTGATAAGAGGTCGCCTTTGCCTTAGTAGTGACACGGAGAAAAAGGCCTAATCAGCCTTGGGCTGGTGTTCACAGAGAGAGAAAATGTGGGGGCCAGGCAGCGCCACATGCAGGGAGAGCTTTGCATGCAGGAGGAGAGAGGGATTTCATGACAGTGAATGGAGGAATAGATGGTAAGATGGTGTATTGCAGGCAGACAGAAGAAGGCTATGCTAGTAGATATGATGACCAATGTCACATTGACAAAGAACACGACCAGAACACGGAGTGAAAGTACATGCAAACACAGACTTTCAGGCATTGCTCATATTTAGAAATGCTGACAGACAGAAAGAGGCATTTTAGCTTAGAGAATGAATGTAACCATAGAGATTTGTATACATCATTGCACAGTATAACACAGAGGTGAGGAGATTGGAGTTTTTAGATGTAGATGGAGTTCGATGAGAGAGAGATGTCTGGTTGGCATCAGATTGAGAGGCAGTTGGTGGGGGATTGATGCAGCCTTGGCAGACCAGCCTGGCAGAGATCGATGAGCTTGGCAGAGGCTTGAGGCAGTTCGAGTGACCAGACTTGGCTAGATTGGAGAGGGGAGAGATGGGACACATTCGAGATGATATCATGGGAAGCTCAAATGGGAAGTATGGTTAAAAGCCTAACCTGATTTGATTACAACAGACACTCACACAGAGCTTTGGGTTTGGGAAAGGGGAAATCAGACAGGGATTGTCTTAGAGGGGGAGAGAGAGAGAGTATGGTGTGGAATGGAGAGGAATGCTGAATGCTGACACTTGCCATATGTATATTGCATTAGACACGATAGATCCAGCTAATCACAGGCTTGCATTAGAAGCCTGCAAGGCTTATAGTTTTTACACTGCATGGTAGATTTGCACCAAAAGTATAAAGGTGCAAATTCGATATTTGCATTACATTATTGTTTGCATCATGACTTGCTGTGCATTAATAAATGTATTCTATTGTTATATTTGAATCGATTCATGTGTTTTCTTTGTGTCTTATGTTATTGTGTCCATAGGAGTAAGATAGGAGTAAGTTGTTAGGAGCAATCTAGAAGTAACACAGTGCACAAAGGCCCTGAGATAAGAAAGCAGGGGGGGCATAGTGATCCACACCCCCCTATGAGATTGTCTGAGATTGTCTAAGACTGATGCATGGTCGCCCACACGAGGCTAGACCATGGTAGCGATAGTTTGAGGAATAACAAATGGCGCCCAACGTAGGGCTTCACTAATGCTGACTGATAACATGGAACAGAGGGTTTAGTTTGCAGAGTTTTGCAGCTGGCTTGTTGATCCACTTATCGATTTTGCTGACGTCAAAGTTTGAACATGGTGTGCAGCTGTTTTTTTTTAGTTCGTGGGAATAGATATTTTATGCTTTATGTTTTGTCTGTCTTGGGATGTTATGAATTAGAGCATGCTTTGTCCATAATGTTGTTCACCGTAGGAAGGGGGACGCAATTGTCTGACTGACTTTGAATCGGGGATTGAATTTGGAATTGATCCAGAGCAGTATTTCATGACTGGTAATTTTTTAAGGGGAATGAATGTACATTCATTTAGCTGAGCTAGAGAAACAGTTTTTTCTTGAAGACGCTTGTGGTATTTTGTTTGTTTGTAACTCCGCAGAGATTTGGAGACTGGAAGACTGACACTTTTTGGGGAAATCTGACCTTTGTTTTGGATTCACATTTTTGGCAAGTTGACGACTGTATCTGCATGTTTAGAGAAGTCTTGGAACTTGTTTTTTGAAACTCACTAAAGTGTCGTGAGGTTTGTAATTAAAACTGTTGAACAAGCTAATTTTTTAATGACTTGAATGCGATAAGAAATCGGCTTAGAAATATGCTTGATGCCTGGGAAGTAGTGTCAGTGGCACCAACCATATTGAAAGTAAATAGTGAAGTAACTGAAACAGAGATTACACCATATATTTGTGCCTTGCAGGCAATAATATATTGTCTCAGACATGTAATTAAAAACTGGGAAAATGTCCCAGCAGCAGCTGTGAAATTAGACCCATTGAAATCTTTGTCAACAGCAGTGATGGGCGGGAAGAGGGTTCCCAGAGAAATGAATATTGTTCGTGGGGAGAAAGTGTTACCTCAGGATAATGATAGAAATAATGTGACCCAGAAAGCAGTTTGTTCCACTGATAGGGCAGCAATAAATGAAGAGATTGCAGCAACAGCAGAGCAACAAATTGAACAGATTGAAAGAAGGGTTTGCCATGAAATAGAGGACATGAAGAGAATGCATAGAGGGATTGCCTATGAAGATTTGCATTGTGAAACTGTATCATTGGAGACACCTTTGCATGGAAACAGTTAATTGCATGGGGGCAGTTATGTGAAGCATTTGCAAACTAGGTTTGTGAAGGAGACAGAGATGGTGAAAATCTTTGATTTGAATAGAAATGGCATTTGTTATGACATTGATTGCAGGATTGATAACACCAGTATTTTGCCTATGTTATCGAGTGGCTTTTTTGTCAAATGACATTGAAACTTGGCTAGCATTGAAGGAGAATGTGAATAGAATGAATCGTGCTGAAGTTGGATGTTTTGAGACAAAGGATTGTTTGAATTTTTTGAGTTTGAATGAGTGCATGGAGAGAAGGATTGTTGCAGGACTAGCAGACTGTTCAGGAGTAAACAGTGGAAATAAGGAATGTTTTTTAATCTGAATTGTATTGTACATGTGGAAGGCAGTGTCTGTTTGAATGAAATCGATTTGTTTTTTCAACATGGAGTGATTCAGCTTTGTGAAACTTAATGTTGAAAGGGGAATGTGCGGCTAGAAGACATGAAAATGACACAGAAAGCAATGTAAGACATGCAGTGCAATTTAATGAGAGGAATGCAGTGGTGCAGCATTTGAATGTGCAATTTTTGAATTTGCAATTTTTGGAGTACGTGAAATGGGCTGTTTTGTTTTGTTTTGAGAAGGATAGAAATGGAGGCAGAACACATGCATTGTGAGGCATGATTAGACAGGCATGATTAGACAGATGCACTGATAGACTAATACGCTAGAACTGATATTGCAGACACTGAGAGAAACTAGCATTGATATCTTTTGAGAGACATGGGGAGTTTAGAACTAGCTATATGGCGCAGTGCACTTAGAGAAATGCTTTTTTGACTTTGAATACACCTCAAACTGATTTGAAGACTGATACTTGCACTTTTGATTTCTTTGCATGACATCTTGAGAGAGCAGACCGAAATCGCATTGATGACAGACCAGATTACAAAGCATGAATTGACCAGACCATGATTGGCAGCAGCATGACGAGTGAAAGCAGCATGACCAGAATGATAGACTGACCAGACCAGATTGACCAGACCTTGATGAAACTATGTGACTTTGCATGGCTGTTTTGAAGAAGCACCGAAAATAGACTCGCTTTTGTCACCTTGTGGTGTGACACCATCTCACTTTTGCTATGCTTTGCAGCAGCCCTTCTGGGGAATGCCGACTGACCGATTTGAGGCCTTAGGGTGTGGCTTTGTCTATGGCTGTGCTCTGAGAATGTACCCAGAAAACATGCTTGCTACCCGAATTCGTGGCATGACAACTATTGCCATGGAAAGTGAAGACCATGACTGACTTGAAACTGACACCTTGCAGCATTCTGTGCCAAGAGAGAGATAAAGCAGTGAAAGATGTTCAGCAAAAGTAGAAATCCATTTTATGGACTGTGTTGTAATATGCAGCGAGAAGAGAATCCATTTGGAATGCCTTACCTTGTGAACCAGAACCAGACACAAGTTTGGCCCTGAGATGAAGAAAGAAATGGAAATGAACAGGAAGACGCGCTCTGAAAGTATTTGAATTTGTGATGCTAACAACATTTTAGAAACAGTGAAGCTTGGTCTCTTGAGTGAAAGAGAGAGAGCATTGATCTGACACCATGGTGCTTTGAAATTTGCACTTTCATTCAATGTTGGCTGGTCCCTCATTTGAAGAGCAGGGACACCCATGGCATGGCATGACAACAACTGGCAACAGCATGACCTGGCAAGGAAGGAGAGAATTTGAAGCTGGAGTTTGGCCTATCGAGAAGGGCCACTGTGCATGAAATTGCCACTGGAGAGTTGCCATCTGCATTGTTTTGCAAACACTCGCCTTTGTTCCCAACATGAAAAGAGAAATGGGAACGGAGGCCTAGGGAAAAGGGAGCGTATGAGCTGTATCAATCTGCATCAAATTGAAAGTTCTGATATGTGGTTTTCCCGGTGCTACCATTAAAAAGTGAATGACCAGTGCAACCCTGTGGGGACAAGCGAGGGGCATATGGTACCGACACAATTGATGCTTGCTCCTGCCTTTTGAGAGCTCTGTTCAAACTCTCATTAGCTTGCTGCCATCTATTAAGCAGACCAGCCTGAACTGGCCTGAACGCTTTGCTTAACACATACATATGCTCATTGTGACACATTTGCGAACACTCGCTTCCTTGACATGCTTTGTTGACATTCCTTGGCTGAGATTTGCTTTAGAACTGGATTTTTACTGACTTGGAGGTTTTCGCAGATGTGAGGACACACATACATTCTGCTGGAATACAACTGATTAGATCACAGACTGACATGAGTGAACCTGGAAATAACTTGTACTGGAATGTAAAGGAATTGGCCTGTAAGACCAATACACTGACATGTATACACTGAAAATGCATACATCTGAAATGAGCTTTGACACCTGTGAAAGTGACATTGTTATTTTGTGCCTAACACATTGAAAATGAAAACACCTGATATCCACAGTACATATGCATTGATTTTATGCACTGCATTTTCGTTTTTGAATATCTGCTTGTAGACACTTTTGGCTTTTGACTTTTGACTTGACTTTTTTCTAATAAAAACTTGAATATGCTATTCTGATTTTTGACACATTTGTAACTATGCATTTTAATTTTTAGCTTGCCACTGATAGAGTGAAATGCTGGGATCATTTTAGCGTTTTTTTTGCATCATGAATAGAACGTTTTTTCCCTTTTGCAATTTTGCTTGGTTTTAGCATGCCACATTGCTATGTCCGGTTTTGACAAATAGTTAGTAATGATTATGTAATGATAAGAGGAGAGATTGTAGAACCTGATAGAATGGCGAGGCCTGATTTGTTATCATTGTGGAATCATTACTCTTTGTTATGGAATTATTATCCACCATTACCCATCATTCCATTTACTGTATCATGTTTAGTTATCCATCATACATTCTTATTATTACATGAAGTAACATTACACTATCCACATTATTCTGCCACATATAGGTAGCATTTGCATTTGCTTATAGAATGAGGCCTGTTGTATTCGAAATGCCATGTAGTGCCATTTATAAACACATTGTTACACATGTAGAGCCATGTGGAGACTGTTATGTATTATGTATGCATGTAGAGAGACACGCATTGAGTGCGCACTTAGAATATGAATGAAGTTGGCATTATAGATATCGCTTGGATTTTCGAGAGAAGGAGTAAACGCTAGAAAGAATGATGCCTATGGCATAATAAAGCCATTCCACTGAATGGAGACACACAGAAGCGCCACTTGGTTCTGTGCGAAGTTGTTATGGTACAGTGTGAAGAAGGAATTCGTAAACAGTTTGGTTGATAAGAGGTCGCCTTTGCCTTAGTAGAGACACGGAGAAGGAGGCCTAATCAGCCTTGGGTTGGTGTTTGCAGAGAGAGAGAAAAGGTGGGGGCCAGGCAGCACCACATAAACAGGGAGAGCTTTGCATGCAGGAGGAGAGAGGGATTTCATCACAGTGAATGGAGGAATAGATGGTAGATGGTGTATTGCAGGCAGACAGAAGAAGGCCATGCTAGTAGATATGATGACTAATGTCACATTGACAAAGAACACGACCAGACCACAGAGTGAAAGTACATGCAAACACCGACTTTCAGGCATTGCTCATATTTAAAAACGCTGACAGAACAGAAAGAGGCATTTTAGCTTAGAGAATGAATGTAACCATAGGGATTTGTATACGTCATTGCACAGTATAACCAGAGGTGGGTTAGATGAGAGAGAGACGTCTGGTTGGCATGAGATCGAGAGGCGTTTGGTGGGGGATTGATGCAGCTAATCATTAAGGCTGTAAGGCTTATAGTAATTACACTGCATGGTATATTTGCACCAAAAGTATAAAGGTGCAAATTCGATATTTGCATTACATTATTGTTTGCATCATGCCTTGCTGTACATGAATAAATGTATTCTATTGTTATAATTGAATCGATTCATGTGTTTTCTTTGGGTCTTATGTTATTGTGTCCATAGGAGTAAGATAGGAGTATGTTGTTAGGAGTAATCTAGAAGTAACACAGTGCACAAAGGCCGTGAGATACAAAAGCAGGGGGGGCACAGTGATCCACACCCCCCTAGGAGATTGTCTGAGATTGTCTAAAACTGAAGCATGGTCGCCCACACGAGGCTAGACATTGGTAGGAATTGTTTTAGGAATAACAACTCAGCCCATTAACATGGCATTGTGGAGCAAAGTGATCATTTTCTAGCATGTGTTCTGTGCATTGGCATCTATTTAGATTCAGCCTGAGTCTCATACCCCTGAGTCCATCTATGAGTCGCACACCCTTGGCCCTAGTTAAAATTCAAACCTTTGCTAAAATGTGAATGTTGAAATGTTGAAATGCGGAGCCTGCATGTTGAAATCTGGAGCCTATATTCTTCCTACAGGCACCTTGTTTATTTAATATGTATATGGCCAATATTGGAGAATATCTGCAACCTAGAGCACTAGTAACTCCAAAACTTCACAAACTTAGAACCCTATGGCTGGCCTATGCAGATGATTTTTTGATCTTTGATTCAATCCCTATAGGTCTGCAGCATCTGCTTGAGGGTCTCCCTAACTTTGTTGTGGTTCCCTCGTCAATTAATTGTTCAAAGACCAACGTAATTAATCTGATTCCCTCATTTATTTGGGAATCCTTTTTAATGCTAAAAATAATAAAACATTGATTTGGTCTTGGTTAAGATCACAAGCATTGGCACTCTCTAATCAGTTGCATAGAGTGGCTCTTGTTATGGTAGATTTTCCCTTCTACCATGTATTTGTTTCTACGGAGGAAAATAATGCAAAAGATCCTTTATGGAATTGAGGTTTAGGATTTAACAACAGTTAACCACGTATGTGCTTTGGAAGCCCTTTTTGGAGGAATGTCTTGGGTGTTCCTGGATCAACACCACTCTTAGCAATTTACTATGAGCTTAGTTTCACTTAGCTAAAAGCTAAAGCTTGGTGGAGGTATCTTTCACTATATAGGAAAATCTTGGTGTTAAGTGAAGGATCCCTGTTTGCCGGCCTTAGAGACAATTGTAAGGAAAGGGGCTCGGTGGAGGTGGGGGGTGTTTTTTTCCGCATTACTAGCTGAATGTGGCTGTAATGTTGGTGAACTACTGGGAACACGTCGGAAATAAAACACACTATATGATTTTGATTGTGTCCATACAGTGGGTGGCCTGCATGAGTATACCTCGCTGTATTAGTTGCAGGTGGACCACAAGAGGCGAGGCACTTTAGCCCCTTTCTTATCCGAGAGGTGCCGGTGTCATTTGTTTCTCGGGTTTCCTACTAAAGAGATTTTGGTATGGTATGAAGTGGATAAAGAGGAGTATGCGTTCTGTCAGTTTTGTCAAGAGAAGGATCATCAGGAGACTATGGGCCTCATTACGAGTCTGGCAGTAACCGAGGTGGTAAAACTGCCTGGTTACCGCCGGACTCATATTACCATTCCGCCTCCGTGATTCCCGGAATTACCGGGGCATTACAACTCCGGTGACCCGGGAATTCCGGAGGTGGAATGGTGTAAATCCCCATTCCCATTGAGTCCCACAGGACTCAATGGGAATGGGGATCATGGAAACACCAGCACCATCTCGTGATGGTGCCGGTGTTTCCTCGTCCGCCTGCAGGCGGGCGGTGTTAAACCCACCAGGTCAGACCTGGCGGGATTGACGCCTCCGCCTGCAGGAGTCGTGATCACCCGGTATGGAAACAACAGTGACGGCGGGTTTACCACCACCGTTGTTTCCATACTGGGTGAGATGTAATGAGGCCCTATGAAACACTCGATACTTTTTGCACAGTCATTCAAGGACTTAGATGTTGTGCTTTTGAGAGGTTTTAGCACCTGTTTTGTAGTAATGTAGGATGTAATGGATCTTCATGAAACTATTGTTTGTCTGGCTCAGCTACCACTATTATGCTGGCTGATACTATTCTCATTAGATCCTTGAATATTGAAATTGATACACATAATGTTATTATACTTTTTATATGTATTTTTACTGTTTTAAATTTCCTTTCCTTTTCTTTTTTTGTATTCTTCTTTTTTGTGCTTATACACTATGTAATCTTTTATTGTGTACTCGTTTCTTTTCGATTTTATTGATGTTAAAGGTTAATTTTGTTTTTAACCAATAAAAACATAAAAATACAAAAATAAGTAAATAAAACAATTTAATGAGGGAGATTAGAAAACTGCAAGATGGTAGTTTGTATGTAACAATACCACAGTCCAGCACAGGCCCAGCATGTCTGTGTTGACAGGGCTCTGTGTCAATCAGAAAAGTGACATCTTGACAGGCCCTGATAATATGGAAATCTTGGCGTTTATGGGCTTTGGTTACCACAGCAGTTCACAAATTGAATTCAAGATAGCGGTACCACATAAAGTAGATTCAACTTGCAGAGCTGCGACATAATCCTCTACCCAAATACTTTTACATGTTAATTTAGTAGAACCCTTATCCATACCCCAATTCCAAAGCAACACACGTGTGTCTCAAACATGTAAAGCCTTGAGCAATTAGACAACCTGCGGACACTCGCACATGGGAAGAAAATGGAATGGGAGTCACAATGAGTTGTGGGAGTGTGGAGTAAAGAGTGTGAGGGGAAGATATTGGGTAGTGGTATGAGAAGGTGGAGAGAACTGGCATCAGAGGAGGGAGAAATGGAGTTGAGGATAGAGAGGTAAAACCTGAAGGCAAGGAGACAGAGTCAAGACCAAATGGAAGAGGAAAGGGAGGATAAAGAAAGGAGGAGTTTTCTAGAACACTGTGGAATATTGAAGTAAAAGAGAGAAAACCAGGATGGGAGAGAGGAGGTGAGGATCATAAAGGAGGATGACGCAAGTGATAAGGAGGAGTATGTGCCTGCAAAGACTTGCAGCAAGAGCATATGTTAGTCAATACCTATCATCCTGGAGAGGCTCCTAAATTGGTGGTAGAGCAGCACCCAGGCAAGGTCCAAACAGCCTGAAGGGATTATGCCTGGGATTATGCATGCCAGACCAAAACTTCCAAAAAGCATTTAGAGTAGAATAAGTATCCTAAGTATCCATTTCAGACTAGGGGCCTCATTACGACCCTGGCGCTCCCGTAATGAAGGGTGCCGGTACGGGACCGGCTTCCTTCATTACGGGAGCGCCTATTACGAGGTTCCCTTTGTGGGACCCGGAACGGACGACCAGACATCCTTTCCGGGTCCCGCGAGGAGAAGAGGGAGCTAATACCGGGCCATTTGTAATGTGCCCGTTATTACCTCCCTCTCATTCCCATTGAGCCCTATGTCGGCACAAATGGGAATGGGGAATGGTTCCTTCAAGGAGGAATTACCGGGTCCTCCAATGTTGGAATGACCCGGTAATTCTCCATTGAAGGTACCCGGTATTGGAGCCCGGTATGGAGGCAGCCATGGCGCTAATAGCACCATGGCTACCTCCATACTCGTAATGAGGCCCAATGTGTTTAGTTTTTTCGCAAGTTGCAGTTATAGCATGTTTTTTCTGCCTTTGTCTCTTTTACGATCATCACAAGACATTCCATCTCGGCGTCCTCGGTCACTTCACAAAATCCTTGTGCCTAAAAGCTTGTGTACAGTGTAGAAATGTTTGACCATAGCACATCAAGTGGCCCTTGATTTCATTGTGCTACAATTAATACATTGTTGTAATGTGCCTATCTTTCCTGTCTCCCTGGCATGCTGTTCAGGATGTTTGTTTGCATGTATGCGGTAACGAGTGCTCAGAGTACAGGATGTCGTGTGAGTGCGCTGCTTTCCCTGCGGTACTCTAAATTCTTTAATACACAGTTATGAACCCTCCCAATGGTATGTATTTTTCCAACCTCCAAAGCCTGAAAAGTAGAACCACACAAGCTTCACATGTGGCCAACTTTGCGCCTTGAAACACTTGTGCATAGGCGCGTTATAAATGCCATATCATATCATATCTATCATATCATATATAACTGTGCACCAGACCTGCAGATGAAATGGCCTGCTGTTAAGTCTCAGTTACAAGTTTAATGGTATCCACTACAGAGTGCAATTTGCTTTCTGACTTTGAGAACATTCAGACATGTTATTGCTCATTTTACTATAGCTGGTAAGATAGCTATACCCAGTAAGATAGCTCAGTGGGTTGAGCTCTTGCTGCTGCAATGTGTGTGCGATCTGCAGGTTGCAGGTTCCAATCCCAGCAAGGCCAACTCAGCCTTTCATCCTTCTGAGGTCAATAAATGAGTACCAACACAGGCTGGGTGATATTGTATGTATATTTGTTCTATATAAAGCGTTTAAGTGAAAGTGCTATATAATAACACATCATTACCATTTGGCTTTGGATGCCTGTGCTTGCATTCACAGTAATTTGGTAATCTGAGCCAATCTAGACCGATATTAACAATACATATGGTTTCCATTCTTGTATGAAATGGATATCATAATAGTGATTTCGTAGCCGTATTATTCGTAGTGTACTTAGAGACAATGCTATGTGATGCCACTTCCTGTTTTGTCAAAGAGGGAAAGGTTGTGTTCCATTGCTTCCCGTTATGTCACTTAGGGGTGGGGTCAAATAAATCACTTCCTATCAAGGGTCGTGTGATGTCACTTCTGCTTCCCCATGCTTTTTGGAAGAAATGACGTCCCTGTGACCTGGTCCATTTTGACTTGTAATTGGGGTAATATTTCAGTGAAGGATTTGTGCAAAAGTCGCTGACAATTTCTGGGGTTCTTGGATCCTAATACCCCTCCCCTGCCACTGGTGCGCTTTGGCCCTCCTGGGCTGAGATCTCGTGGCTTTTTGATAACTCTTGATTTCTTCCCGTCTGTCACAGGTTGATTGTCAGGCTGAAACCCCTATACAAAAACCCCCAGGCAAGGGCGATATTGGTTGCTGTGACACCTGCTACTGGCTTGGGCCATTCCCAGGTACATGCCGGCATAGATTCCTTCATGATTCTATGTTAGTAGTGAGTCCACTGTTTTCAAGTTCTCCACTTGTTGACTGGGTTTTGGAGCTAGGCCACATTATTTTGTCTCAGGGTCACAACACGCTTTCACCCCGGCAGTGATTCACAACAAGAAAATTCATCATCAGTTTTCTTGCTGTGATTGTGATTTCCCTACCAGAAATTGGAATATGGTTCACGGCTAGTCTATAACTGTCTTTCTCTGTTATTGATTTTTCCTGGTTTCTCAAAATAAGTCTTATTTAGTACCTACTTAGAATACTTGGTGGGCTTACCAGTTCCTCTGGAATGTGGACCATTGCTTCTGGCTAACCTGCCTCTCCCCTGTTTCTACTTCTCTACTTCACTTGGGCCTTTAAGCTTTGGCACAACAAGCTTTAGGGCCCAGTTCTCAAGGCTTTTAACTCCACTAATACTGGCACCTTGGCTGTGCCCCAGATCTGGCTCCACTGGTCTCACCTTCCACCTCTCAGAACCCCTTCCAGCCTCGGGCCATCTTGTCTCAGCAATTGTGTCTTAACCATTTCTGCCACCTTCCTTTGTCTTCCACATGCTTCTTCTGATGAACTCCTACTTCTACCCACTATTGTTATTGTTCAACCTCCTCCATTGGGTAATGTGTCTCCCCTCCAATACCTTCCCTTCGCTTCACTATCCTCCTTCCTTCTCTCTCTGGAGCATCTCCAGCCTCCTCCTGGAACTCTTCTGTCCCTCCCCCAATTTCTGCCTTTCCCTTCACCTTCCTCCTTGCTACTCTATCTGGTTGTCCGGCAACATCATTTGTAAACTCCTCTCTCCGCTCGTCGAGTGCCTTCGTTCCCCTTCATCTTCTAGTGTCTCTCTCTGGCTCTACTTCAATCCATCTCAAATCCATCTGAATTCGAAAATTTCCAACTCAGAATCTTGAATGCTGTCAATTTGTATTTTTTCATAGAAAAGCCGAGTGTGACTATTCGACTTTCATTCGGGCGGAGGGTCAATGGGGTGCCAACTCTCCCCGGTGGTGCTGCCCCTTGGTACTTCCAGACATTTGTGGGTCTCAATGGGATTTACAGGTGCCACCCTTGAGACCTGCCAAATGTTATACCTACTCTGTGTTAGTGTCAAATTGGGTGGAAGTTCTCCCTATGGCCTCCTGTATAATCCTGATTTAGCCGTTGAAGCTAGCAATGCAGAGGGTGGGGGCTGGCCTGGCATGGGGCATGTCTCATGCCATTGAAGCTTCACCTTCCCTACTTCTGGCAATACCAGTCAAGCTTCCACCTGCAAGCATTTTTCTGCTGCCAGGGGCATCTATGCCTGGCCGGAAGCATGCAGGTGCCCTGGGGGTCAGGGGAAGAGGGAGTGGCTGGGCAGACACTACTCGTTGGCTTTCCAGTGTGCAGGGGGTATTTGATTGGTGGGAAAACCACCATTTAAGGGCTGGCCAATTCTCTAAATTGAGACGCCGGAACCCTTCAACAGACCTGGTTTCACTCTGACCCTTCACTCCGTCCTCCGGATGAAGGCGTGACTGATGATCCACACCACGTGCCTTAGCAACATCCTCTAAAGTAATGAGAGAAACATAAAAGGTGAGAAAGACGATGAATGGCATCAAATAATCCAGCATCAACCTTGAGGCAGATATCTAAGGCATCTCAGAAATCCCATGCCCTGTCACTGAACACAGCCCAACAGGTGAGCTTGGGTGTACCCTTCAATGCATTCAAATCTCATCCCCCCAATTTCATAATTTAGCCTGGTTGTAACCGCAAACTAGCCGCTGTGAGGGCTGCCCCGATCTCGAAGGAGTAGGGGCAAAACCCAACCCCTCGAGTCGCGCCTTTGCTAAAGCCCTTTCGAAGATTTACGGAATTGGATGTGAGACAAGTTGGAGCCATCCTGATGTAAAAATAGAAGGCCTGCACCATCCTCTTCTGCTAATAGAAAGTCTGCTATTGGCCGTATGGGACATGCCATGGGTTCCCTGTATGTGCCCAAAGATACCGTCTTCCTTCCTTCCTGATCAGTCTTGAACCATCTGAGCCACAGGTTTACCTTCATACTATCAGAGACTTCCACGTTGCTGCATGCAAGCCCCCCACCTCTGTCATGAATGGATGCCCCTACCAAATCACCAATGCGGAAGACCCTGGAAAATAAAACGCTGCCCTGAAGAGTGAGAAATCCCATCCAGGGCCTGAACAATATCCCACAACTTAACCCGAGTACAAAGGACACTGGGCACCCCTCTTTGACCCCTGCAACCTGCCCCATCTGGTCAGGGCTTTGCATATTGTAAAGTCTGTGCCGGGTTGGCCACACCCTGCAGAACTGCAAAGAACCACACAGGTGGCACGTGTCTCTAAGCCAGAGGAGCACTGGCCACCCCCAACTATGCAAGTACACTAGATAATGCAATAGACTCCCTGTTAAATAAAGACCCAAAGCCCCGCTCCCTGCAGAAAGCGCTGAACTCGTTAAAGCCCCCTCCCATAGGCTGTTTTAGTGTTTTCCTCCATCGAACCAGCGATCAATGGGAAGAGAGCTGGGAGCCAAGCTTACAGAGTATGTCCAGGAATGGAGTCATCGACTCCTCTGCCTTTGGAAACACCTGCATCTTGAAATGAGACAATGAATCAGCAGCATTATTAACACCGGGGTCATTTTGTGCACCATAATGTATGTTGGACATGAGATACAACAAGGTCAGTTATTTTTAGCAACCTCAGGACTATGGGACATGCTGCTTGCTGATTTCTGATGACCTGTACTACCGACGTGCTGACCGACTAAAAATCCACACTCTTGTTTCCCAACGCGCCTTCAAACACGGTCATGGTCACAACAGTTGGGAACAGCTCAAAAGAGGTCACACTACGTACTAGACCGGATTCAAACTAATCAGAGGGCCATTCTTTCCCACACCACTTGGAGCCCAGTATTTCCCACTGTGTCCATATACAAACCATGCTGGCTCTTTCATAATTCTCTCTGAGGTCGTATTCTTGAATCATTATAGTCGGACAGAAATGTCACCCAGATCCTCAAATCCTCCTTCACCTCCTGAGATAACATCGTATGATGATGTTTCTTTGTAATTCCACTCATTGCCCCTACCCATTGGAATAATACGCAGGACAAAATTCAATTGTCCTACCAACCTTAGAAGCTGCTGCAGGATCCCCTTCTTTGCGAGACTACAGCCCTCCAATGATTCTTGAAAGTCCTGCACCTTCATCAATGGCAAAGGAAACTCAACCTGCACAGAATCGATTTGAATACCTAGAAATGTCAGTGTGGTCACTGGACCTTCCATCTTGCCTGTCGTCAAGGGCACCCAGCCTGCTTGCCAGCTCCTGAAAAAAATGCAGCACAGCCTGGCACTGACGTGCCCCCGGCTGCCCAAGAACAGAAAATCATCCAAATAATTGAGCACCTGGGCTCCTTTAATCACCCACTTAATGCCCCATTTAAAGAATGTGCTAAACCTTTCAAAATAGTGGCACGAGACTTAACATCCCATAGGGATTCATTTGTCGTAATAGAACAGCCCTTGCAATTTGGAATATCTTTAATGACTTAAATGTGTGATATCCTTCAAGTCACGTATATTCCCCCACCCCGCCCCTTTTCTCCCCCAATTCTCTCCTCCTATCACTTTCCTCCTTTTCTTTGCTTTGTGGTGTACATTTACCAGCCCCAGCAGAAATTCCCTTCATCACAAAACGGCATTTCAGCATTCATCCGAAAACGGCTGTGCTTTTGTCTGCTTAGCACATGTGTGGTGAGATTGAAAACAGCAATGCCAAGAATGGCTGCATTTTGTTCTCCTTCATGTGAAACCAGAGAAAATAACCTAAATTCAGAATGGCTCTACATTGTGGTTCTGTCATTTAAAGACTCAAGGCTGCACAAGAAAATGACCTGCATTCAAGATGAAATACGCACTTGTGCCTCCTTTCATTTTAATAATCACACATTGTTGCTCCATTAAAACACAGCCCTGCATGTGTATTTCATTTGATTGCCATAAAGTAAGGCAATCCCTCCCTACATTCATTCCGAGCGCCCACTGGATGGCTTCAAAGGGGAGTTATGGAAACCCTTTGTTCAGGCTGACATAGGAGGAAGACAGTTTGGCTGGGGGAGTAGAAGGACCACCCCCACAAGTTACTAATCTGGACCATTGATTTGAAAAACTGCTCTACATCAAGACATTTTGCCCAGCACCCTAAATAAGCAATAATTCAATATTATGCTAGTATTTTGTGGGATTTTTGGACAAGCACAATGAGACCATGTGCATCTTTCTGGCACGTGGTGAACTGGAATGGCAGGATAAATGCATTTCTGGGTGAAGCATAAATGGCATAGACAATAAACTTGAGGAAAAGTTGCCAAATACTAGTAAGCATATATGTAGCCATTTGCAGAATTTTAGATATTATGTTTCTCCTGAAAATGGCAAAATTGTGCCAAAGGGCGATGCATCATCACACAGAATTGGTGTTCGAAACTCACCAATTCCTTGTGAAATATGGGATCTGCATATTTGCTTTTTATGATGTGACTAGTGTAAATTTGAAGTTTTGTTCCATAACTCATTTTTGTAAAAAATAGGCTTTTGAGACAAAGCTAGTCATAAAATGCACACACATAAAATGAGGTAACTTCCCCAGAACCAATCAGCCTGAATGGAGGAGGGGACATCAGTAGCCTGGCCTATCCCATTCGCGGGGTAAGTTCAGAGTACTTCCCCCCAGATTGTAAAATTCTATGATGTCACTCTGGCTATTTAAGGTAGAGATAGGGAGACACGAGGGATTCAACATTCAAGATTCCAAGACTCCAAAACCAGATCCAGAGGCAACTGATCCCATCCAGGCAGGAACATCGAGATCCATGCAGAACCACCCATCTAGGTCCAGGCATACCCAATAATCCAGGGAGAAAAGAGGAGAGGCAACAGATCCCTTTTAGGAGAATCCAGTGACCAGGCCCTTTGCCCAGATGACCCATCCCACTTTCCTAGTGACCAGATCTCTTGACCCCACTGTCCCAGTGACCAGATCCTTGGCCCCGCTGTCCAGAGACCTTGCTGGCTGTTGAAATTACCAAACTCAAGTGTACCTTGTAAGTATCACATCACCCAGTACCCAAAAACTGCATATCCCGCTCTTTTATCTTGCATCCTGTTTAAATCCTATTGTAATCCCATTAAAATCCCACTCATATCCAGAATTGACAGTAGCCTTTGTTCACCCTTTCCCTAGAAGAATCTTTGTTAGTCTACATCTGTTAGCATATTTCTTTTATATTTCTTTCAGCCATCTGTGTAAGTCCCTAGTATCATTTGAAATAAATCAATTAATTCCCCTATAAAGAGATTCACGGTGAGCTGGTTGCAATTCGAACTCAACCACCTCATGACAAGTGCCTTTCTTTGATAATTATAGTCCTTAAAATATAGTCTCAGTAGAATTATTCATTGTGCTAACAAAACTGAATTTGCCTGTGTATTTTGCTTTTCTTAAAAAAATCTGATTTGCATTTCCCTAGAAAAACCTACACTCGCATTCTAGAAAGAGTAATCCCTTACGCTCAGGGTATCCTATCTGTTCTGTGCCTTTGTTCCTCATCACAAAAACCAATTTCCGATTTTGACTGCTAGGCCCATTTCCTTAGCTGTTTGCCAGTTTAAAGCCTGTGTGAAATAAGAAATTGCAATCCTGCCGCGTGTGTTTTCCTGTGCATTGTTTTCCTCCCAAAATCGATTTTCTCACCTGCGTTCATGTTGCTTTAGTAGCCTGTAAGCTTCCTGGTCTCTTTAGTGCAGTCACACAAATTTCTGTCCTAGCTATCCTACCGCAAGTGTAAACTGATCTATAAGTAACCAGTAAAATCCGAGTATGTCATTTTGCTCATTTTGAGGGTTTTCATTTTCGTTTTTAGCCTCCCATTCTGGGGTGGTAGGTTGAATTTAAAAATTGATTTTTCCCTCTTCTTTTCCCATTGAGGGGACTGCGGAACTGGAAATTAAAATTGGGCGACACAAGGTGAAGAACCCAGTAATAGTCGTGACTCGAGAGGGAACCCCCTGTCTATTAGGAAATGACCTCCTCGGCGGTTACTTCCCCTGATAAACTGTGTAAACAAGGTCCTCTGGACTTAGACTAAGCGGCCAATAAAATGAAGACAATGCATCAACTATGTAAGTTTAAATGTCACATGCCACATGGTTAAACAAAAATCTGACAAAATTGAGTTCCATTTTCAAAACAATCAAATACCTGAAATTACTGTAATTGCTGTAGGACAACAACGTGGTAATGGGAACTCCTCTCCATTCCTGAAAATCAACCTCCCTTACAGTTTCAAGTGGCATTCCACACTGGAAGGAAATACCTTGAAATTGTATACCAATCCCCAATCTAAAAATCCAAGTCCTTTAGTCAAAAGTGGTGTAAAACCAGCTCAAAGCAGGGCTGATATTCAGAAAATGGGTGAACAGCTGTTCCTCCCTATTCAGTTAAATTAGGGGAGGGAGCCTGTTCTCGCCAGAGTGTGCCTGAATAATGGAATAAGCTTCATCAGCGAAGCGTTGTTCAGGAAACACCCAAAGGATCTGAGCAGTCCCACATTGAAATTAGTTGATAAATGGGAAATGGGCCTGGAAACTCCCAATTCCAAATATCTCCTGACTAGCAGGTGCATGCTAAAAATGTCCACAGGTGATAAAAGCATGAAGCATAATTGTTGGGTCGTGCAAGATGTCCCTGCTGCATTCTATTTAGGCAGTTTGTTTATTTGTTTGTTTAATTTATTTGTAGAGCGCTCCGGACCAGTGGGTAGAAGGGCGCTTAAGAAGGCGGTTACAGGCATAACATATACATTACATTTACAAAGTACAATAATTTACAAAACAAGGGTTTACATACAACAATTTACATATAATACAAGTATGGTTGCGGCTGTTAGCTTATTAGAGGTGGGGGTAAATGCTACTCTTTGTTCAGTAACAAGCCAATAACAAGTTTCCTAAAGATCAGGAAGGATTCAGTGGTTTTAATTTTGAGTGGTATGGTGTTCCAAAGTTGGGAGGCTAGCACAGTGAAGCTAGTGCCTCCTGCTCTTTTTAAGGCAAATCTGGGCACTAACAGGCATACAGAGCTGGAAGATCTAGTGGTTCTAGATGTGGGTTTTAAAGTGAATTTGTTGGAGAGGTACGGTGGGGCTAGATTGTTTAAGGCCTTGTAAGTGAGGCAGATAGTTTTGAGGTCAATTTTTTGCTGTATGGAGAGCCATTTGCACGCTTTCCTGGTTGTGGAGATGTGCTCACGCCTTGGGATGTTGGGTGCTGCGCGTAGAGCATTGTTCTGGAGAACCTGGAGTTTGTTAGTTACGGCTTGGTGGGCTCCTAGGTACAAGCTGTTGCAATAGTCTAGTTTGGATTGAATGAGTGCTCTGGCCAGAATGAGGCAGCTGTCGGGGGATAGGAAGGGTCTGCTAGCCCTGATTAGTTTACCCGTATAGGCAGTGGCCGAGGCGGTTGAGTTGATTTGTTTGACGAGGTTGGTATTGGCATCAAGGTGGAAGCCTAAGGTTTTCACACTTTTAGCGATAGGGATGGTGTTACCGTCTATGATAATGTTCTTGTAGCTGGGACTGAGTTTGGACAGGTTATTGGGAGAGCCGACCTGTAGAAGCTCCGTCTTCTCATCATTCAGGCAGAGGCCGTGGGTGGCCACCCATGCCTGAATGATGGAGAAGATTTCATTGATCCGGATGACGTCCGCATTGTAGTTGCCCGAGATGGTGAGGAGAATCTGGGTGTCATCTGCATAGTTGGTGTAGGTGACACCCAGACGGTCCAATTTGTCAAATAGAGGCTTCGTAAATATATTATACAGGGTGGGGGAGACACAGGAGCCTTGTGGGACTCCGCAGGTGATGGGGATCGGGTCAGCAGCAGCTGTAGTGGAGAAAACTTGCATGGTTCTATTTGGTAGGAAGGATTGTATCCATGCAGAGGCAGAGGAGGAGAAGTGGGCTGCGATAGATAGGTGGTTGCATAGTATTTCGTGGTCGACTAAATTGAAGGCCGCTGAGAGATCTAAGAGAAGTAGGATTGCTGCATTGCCTTTGTCTTTGATTTCATCAATCTGACTTTTGAGGTCAACCAGAGCGGTTTCAGTTCCATGTTGAGGTCTGAAGCCAGATTGACGCATACCTAGCAGTTGGTTAGATTCCAGGTACTCCTGAATCTGGATGTAGGCGACTATGTCCAAGATTTTTAACAGAAAAGGGACAGTGGTGATTGGTCTATAATTAGTTGGTATGGCTGGGTCTAGGGATTGTTTTTTTTAGGAGAGGGAGTACCCAGGATTGTTTTAGGTTGTTGGGGACAGAATTGTTATTGAATGAGAGGTTGATTAGCTTGGTGATGAAAGGGGAGAGGTCTCTGGCAGCGTCTTTTATTATTTGGGCAGGGCAGCTGTCCCCTTTGCAATTAGAAGGTTTTAGGGAAGTAATGATTTTTTGGACTTCTAGGATAGTCACTTTCTTAAGGTGAAGTCTGTATTGGCTTTGTTGGGTGTTGGTGGGCTTCAGCTAGGGTTGGTGGTTTTGTTGCTGAGGAGTTGTTGACGTTTGTTCTCAATTTTGGTCTGGAGCCCTGTGATTTTATTGTTGAGGGCATACTGGATGCTGGTGCACCAGGGTTTATCTTTTGAGCAGTTGTCTGGAGGGGGATTGGGGTTTTCTAGCTCCTTTAGAATTTTAAATAATTCTTTGGTGGAGGAGCCTGCCTGGTCAATCCTGACGTTATAGGCATCTTTTTTGGTACAAATTATCTCACTTTTGTATAGCGTGGAGATGTTTTTGAGATTGGATTTGTTTTCAGGTGATGGGTTGGTTTTCCATATTAGTTCTAGTTTAGCTTTCTTTTTCCTGAGTAGTTTGAGTTCGGGAGTGTACCACGAGTTCAGGTGGTTTATTGGTTTGCTTTTGCGTAGTTTCAAAGGGGCAATGGTATCAATGGCGGTAGCCATGGAATTGTTGAAGGTGTCAACTAGTAGGTTAAGGTCAGCATTGTCCGGTAGAGCATTAAGGGTGGGTAGGACCAGAGGTAGTAAGGTTTCGGGGGTAATGTTGCGCTTATTTCTGGTTGGGCAGGCTGGAGCCAGGGGGCATTTCTTAGGCGTGGCCCGGTTGGTGTGAATTTCGAGTGGGATAAGGTAGTGATCTGTCCATGTAAGTGGTTGGGGGTCCTTGCAGGTGGTGTTGCAGTTGAGGGTTGCTACCCAGTCGAGAATTCTGCCTTTCTGGTGTGTCGGTGAGATACTAAGTTGGGCGAAACCGTGCTCAGTGAGGGCGTTTGCTAAGGATGCGGCTGGTGCATCCTTGGGGTCGTCGTACCCCAGATTGAAGTCGCCGAGGATAATAGTTTGTGCTAGTGGCTTGGAATTTTCAGTGATGAGCGATGTAATGTCTTCTTCAAAAGTTCCTAGAGGGTCTGGGGGTCTATATATAAGGTGTAGTGTGATCGTACTTGTGGGGGAAGTTTGTAACTTGATTGTGAGTAACTCGCAGGATTTAAGTGATATGGAGGATACTAATCTACAGCCTAGCGGCGATTTGGAGATGAACGCTATGCCTCCTCCTTTACCATTGGGTCTGTCGGCTCTGAGGATGGAATAGTTGGCTGGAATGGCTAACGATAAATGTGGTCCTGAGGCATTCTCAATCGGTTTGCAATTAATTTGGACCTCATACATTACAAGGCCTGCTCCCAACTGGGGGGCAACCCTATGGATATTGATAATTCTGAAAAGACATTTCATTCAGCTCAATTGCCACCGTATGAAATTCAAATTGGAGAGAAGGTCACCATTCGAGGACAGACCCAACAATTCCCACTTTACCTAAATATTAAGAGAGGACAGAAACTCCAAAATCTGGACGCTTATGTACACCTCAATTCCCATCTCTAACAGCAGGGGTTGGGGTTAAACCCAACACCATTAGTTGATGTAGAACACAACACCATTCCCATATTGGTGGATAACAGCGACCCTAGGAGTATCACTCTGGGCGCAGACACCTTCATTGGAATGGCAGTTGATGACCAGCATTTTTCCATGGATTTAGGAAATGAAATCATATGACCAATCCCCAATGACTGCTATCACTGTGACAATGACATACTGACAGAAAGGATCTTCACCCGGCAAGGACTACCTGAAACCCTCTGTCCAGGTCAACACTCTCACCAGAGATCTCTCCACACAGCTGGAGAAGGCCACTGAGATCGCGAAACCCGAGGTCTTCCCAGGCTTCAGACAGATGATTGAAGAACGGGTCAACCTCACTGATGCTGTCAGACAGAGGAACAAAAACAAATGTTGAAACGTGAGTTTTTAGAATTTCAAGATATCTTTGCTGTGGACTTGTACGAATGTGGTCGCACCGAGATACATTCTACCTCAATTCCCACGGACCCTGGAATTACTCCTGTATTCGTGAAGCAATATTGCTTGCCTCTCGCGTCTATGTAGTCCCTTACAGAAATTATAAAAACCCTAGAGTCCCGTGGGATAATTCATCCAGTCCACAGTACCTTTAAAAATCCAGTACTGGGGATTTTAAAACCAAATGGCCAATGGAGACTTTGCGCAGACCTTAGGGAGCTGAACAAACGGGTTCATATGTCCCGATGGCCTCTTCCCTACATTGACCAGGGACTGGCCCAGATCAAGGGGTCAAAAGTGTACACCGCCATTGACCTGACCAATGGATACTGGACAGTACCCATCAGTGGGGAGGACCAGTACAAGCTGCCCTCCACCTTCAGCAGGCAGCAGTACACATGGACCCAGACTCCCTTCGGATACATACATTCTGACAATGAATTCAACATGTTCCTACACAAGGCCATGGGTAAATGGGGTAACCTGGCCTATGTGGATGATGTCCTGATTAAAAGCTCAACTGTGGAGGAACAGTCTGCTATGTTCTGACCGAGTTGAGGGTTGCCGGAGCAAAACTGTCCTTCTAGAAGGCACAGTAGTGTAGGACCTGTGTAAACTTCCTGGGACATTAAATCCCCCCTGAGGTTCTCTGTCCCCAGGCGAAGAAAGTGGAAGCACTACTAAAACTAAAAGACCCCACAACTCTGCGTGAACTAAGGGGCCTTCTTGGACTGACTAATTACAGTAGGAAGTTCATTGAGGATTACGCAGAGGTCACGAGACCCCTGGTCCATCAGTTAAAGGGGGCGGGTCAAGTGGGAGTGGGGTCCAGAACAAGCTGAGGCAGTGAAACAACTGAAAAGAAGCCTCTCACAAGCGCCTTGTCTAGTTTACCCTGTCAAAAACAAGGAGTTCTTCTTAGAGACAGGGTTCTCGAATACATGCTTAACAGCTGTATTATATCAAAAGCATGATAAGGTCAATAAAGTAATCTCCTATAGAAGTAAGACTTTATCCTCTGTGGAGGAAAAATTCAACGATTGTGAGAAGGCACTCCTTGCAACGGTCTGGGCATCAAACAATTACTGCCTGTTCATCCAGGGGGAGCACATCATTGTGGAGACTCCACACCAGTCTTTGCAATATCTCCAAAGTGACAGAATCCGGGCAGGAAATGTGAGTAATTCCAGAATTACTTCCTGGATTCTGTCCATGCAAGGCTTTCCTGTGGAGGTCCGATATGGCCAAAACAAGAAGAGTGACTTGCATGATTGTGCCCGAGAAAACTGTCTCGTGGACGGAAGTCTCAAAACCCAAGACAACATGGAGGCGTACCTGAATTACCCGTACAAGGTCTATGAAGAAGACATGTGCAAGTGGATGCCCACAGTCTATGTGGATGGGTGCTCCTACCATGTTGACAACAAAGGGGAAAAGGAACTGGTGGCCGGCGTTGGGAATGCCTGGGTGAATGATGCCCCGTAGCCCTCCGCTGGGTACAAGATTGGTCCCTGCAGTATTCAGGTGGCGGAGTTAATGGCAGTTCACCAGGCCATCCTCACAGCTGTGCAACACCGATTCCACAAACTGGTCATAATCACTGATTCAGATTATGTACAGAACGGGTTCATGGAGCACCTGATCAATTGGAAAACCAGAGGCATGCTTTGTGCAAATAATAAACCACTCAAGCATGTCAAACTCATACAAAATGTTGATGATCTGGTCACCTCTAATTGGATGACCATCTTCTGGAAAAAGATCAAGGATCATTCCAGAATAGAGGGACCAGACAAAATTGGAAACGACCTGGCTGATCAGTTGGCCAAAACCGGAGCCATCCAAGGGGATCTCATTGTGATCGAATCCCTGTTGGGGGAAATCCAGGTCACTGCTGTCACCAGGTCTCAGACCCTTGCTCACAATGAACACTCAACTGCTGAGTGGTGTAAGGAGACCCCAGAGGCTGATTTAATTATGGCACAAAAAGGGGATACGATTACTGGAAGGTTTTACCAACACGCTGAGGACCCTGTGAACTTTCCTCTGATGGAAACTGACTACGTTGGGAAAGAGGATCTCAGGGTGTTGATGAAGTTTCCCAAAATGTTTCAAATCCAAGACGGTTTCTTGGTAAGGAGATCCATCTCTGGATGAGACCACTGGGTGGTACCTACCTCATTCCCAAGCCTGATGCTAAGTCACGCTCATGACACGGCCACAGCTGGTCATCGGGTGTTTCACACTACTTTAGAAATCTTGCGCGAGGTTGCATACTGGCCACACATGGAGCAGGACCTCTACCAATATTTGAAGGGTGTCTTGTGTGTGCACAATTTCAGCCAAGTTCACTCACACACTGAGCTCCCTTCCAGAAGAGGTGAATGACACTGCCTTGGTCAGATTTACCAGTAGATTTGATTGTGTCTGGTTTGTTCGTCTAGGAGGAACAAGTACATGTTAACGGTAACATGCTTGTTTACCAAATGGGTGGAATGTCTCCCGGCCCCTAATTGCATGGCAGAAACAGCAGCTGCCCTGATGATCAACCACATCTTCTCGTGTTTTTGTCCTTCCCCAAAGGATAGAGTTAGACCGAGGAAGTCACTTCACCAGCGAAGTGATGACAAAGATGTGGGAGATACTTGGGGTAAAAAGGAAACTCCATATTGCATACCGCCCATGCTCTAGTGCGGGAGTTGAGAGGTACAATAAAACCATTGTGAGCATTCTTAAGAAGTTTGTGGCAGACTCTGGGTCAAGTTGGGACATCCAATTACCTCTTGTCCTAATGGCCATCAGATCTACACCATCTTCTGCGACCAAAATATCTCTATTTGAGCTAATGACTGGATGAAAAATGGTGCTTCCTCAGCATCTGCTCTAGAGAACACAAGAGCAGACACTGATAAATGCCTCCACAACACATGAATATGTTGAGAATCTAAGAAAACACCTTCAGCATGCTTTTGCGTATGCTCAGCGGACTCTGGGGAAATCGCCAGAGGGGATGAAAACCCATTACGACTTAAAAACAACTAAAAAAGAATACCAAGTAAGAGACTGGGTCTACTTGTACAATTTTCAGAGGAACCAGACTAAGGAGCGGAAGTTCCTCCCCTCATGGTGTGGTCCCTTTGAAATTGTAGACAAAATTTCACCTGCCGCCTACAGGATCCGCATCCCCAAAGGAGAGCTGTCAGAAGAGAAATGGTTCCACATCAATCAGTTAAAAAGTTGTCACCCCCGACACACTTTGCAGCTGATTGATGAGCCAAAGGAAAACAGAGTAACCTTCAGAAGAATGAGAAGAAACAAAAAGGAAAAAAGCAGAAGGAAGTATTTAGGTGCATAAGTATATCTATATAACAAGGAGCATTTTTCTTGATTGTTATTCTAAAAATTAAGGGAAAAAAAAGATGTTGTATAAGGCATGTTTCTGTCTTGGTCCTGTGGAGTAATCTGCTTGATGGTATGGTCCAAATGTAAGGAAAAGACCACAGAAAATTGTAACTGTAACCATGGTTCCGCTGTTGTAAATCTTCCGGGATTGCTGTCATTTAAATATCCAAAAAAAGAGTTGTTATCTATCTCCTGTTAGACAATTAACTCCATTACCTCCTAGCCTGGTGAGGACCTCCCTGGGAACCTGGAAAGGAAGGAATGAAAGAGGGTGCCGCTCCATACCCTCCAACCGAAAGGCGGAAGGAAATCCTGGTGTGCCGCTCCATGATGAAAGAGAACGGTGTCAAATGAACCCCACTCTGCCTTACTCTCCCTCAACAAAAAGTCACAGAAGAGCAGGGGGGGAATATGTGGGGAACATTTACCAGCCCCAACAGAAATTCCCTTCATCACAAAACTGCATTTCAGCATTCACCCAAAAACAGCTGTGCTTTTGTCTGCTTAGCACATGTGTGGCGAGGTTTGAACACAGCCACGCCAAGAATGGCTGCATTTTGTTCTCCTTCATTTGAATCCAGAGAAAATAACCTAAATTCAAAATGGCTCTACATTGTGGTTCTGTCATTTAAAGACTCAAGGCTGCACAAGAAAATGACCTGCATTCACAATGAAATACACACTTGTGTCTCCTTTCATTTTAAACATCACACAGTGTTGCTCCATTAAAACACAGCCCTGCATGTGTATTTCATTTGATTGCCATAAAATAAGGCAATCCCGCCCATAACGGCATTGTGTTCCTTAATAAAGTCAATGAAGAGCAAAGAATTGTGTTTCAAAATCTCACAGCTAGGATTTACTTTTGGAAGGAACCAGTACAAGCAAATTACTAAAAAGGAAAGCTATAGCGTGTCTCTCTCTCTTGCCTCATGTCAATTACCAAGAAACTCTTTTCAGCATATCTCTGCGTCCAGAAACTGACCATGGGCCTCATTACGAGGAGTGCAGTAGAGGGTTAACGGCGGTAGAGCTGCTGGTGCTGTTAACGCCCCAGAGTACACTGGGGCGATAAATTCTCTAGTGAGTCCAGCATTTTCTGTGGTGTTCCCCAGGGAGCTAGTCTCTCCCCATTACTTTTCAACTTATACCTACGCCTCCTGTGTGAAGCCTTAGACAACATAAATGCCTTTTTTACTATCTATGCTGATGACACACAGCTGGTTGTAGAACTGAGTGGAGACCACACGAAAGACATTAAAATGTTGAACAAACTATACAATACCATCGAACAATGGATGGATCACAACTGGATGTGTCTAAATGGGAAAAAAACTGAGCTGATGGTTTTTGGCTCCAATCAAGCCAGGGCCAAACTACCTTCCAGCTACAAGTCTTTCATGATAAAAGAGTCCCACATCCAAGTAGTGACTAGTGTAAAAACCCTGGCCATGACACTAGAGGCTTCCCTGAGCTCAGATGCTCAAGCATCCTATGTGAGCAAAAACTGTGCTTACTACTTGAGACTACTAAAAGCCATTAGACCTGTACTTAATGAATCTAACTGCGCTACCATAGCCAGAGCGACCATACTCTCCAGACTGGACTATGGCAATGCCTTTCTATTGGGTGCAAGTAAACAATGTCTAACTAAATACCAGCACATTCAGAATCATGCCGTGCGTATAATCAAGCAAAACAAAAAATCTGATCATATCATTGAGGCAAGGAGCGAACTACATTGGTTAAAGGTTGAAGATCACGTAATGTTCAAATCAATGACACTGGTGCACAAGTGCCTATATGGTAAAGCACCGGCTTACCTTAAGGTTAAGATAGTGGGCTACATCCCAAATCGATCCCTTAGATCTGAGGCCCAAGGTCTCATTACAACCAACATCCACAGGAAAGCAAACGGTTTGGGCAGAGCCTTTCCAAACCAGGCTGCTCTCCACTGGAACAAATTGCCGCAGAGCCTGAGAGTTGAACTCAACCTCCTCAGATTCCGAAAGTAATTGAAAACCTTTTTTATTTAAATGAACTAAATGAACTAAACAATCACGAGTAGCTTCTTCTTGTTCTTGAATGTTAAGTGCCTCGTGCTATGTTCTGTCCATGTCTGCCTTTTACATGTTGGTTATCGTCTTTATTTGGCGCCCCGATGCCTGTGGGCTTTCGGCACCTTACAAACACATAAATACAATTGTTTTCCTCCCAAAATCGATTTTCTCACCTGTGTTCACGTTGCTCTAGTGCCCTGCTCAGTAGCCTGTAAGCTTCCTCGTCTCTTTAGTGCAGCCACACAAATTTCTGTCCTAGCTATCCTACCGCAAGTGTAAACTGTTCTATAAGTAACCAGTATAATGCAAATATGCCATTTTGCTCATTTTGAGGGTTTTCATTTTCGTTTTTGGCATCATTTAAAAATTGATTTTCCCTCTTCTTTCTGACTCCTTGTCACTGCTTACCATCCACAAAGAATTTAGTCAGCAGGGGTTTGGGGGAAGTGTTGCAGGGGGAGTGCATAACCTATGTGCCATCTGTGATTGTGAAGGAAAGTGATTTTATTTGCATTTCTATTAAAGGTTTATGTAGATGATGGTAGAAAGTTTAATTAACTGTGTTATAAGATTTTGCATTCATATTGCCACACCGTGTTGGCTGCTGCCCTAAATTTTGTTTTGCTCTAAATAAATATTTCCTTGTTACACACCGGTCTGTTTCATGGTCCATTGCGATACAGGGTATTTGTTAAGGTGGGTGTGAGACAGGTTGGGTACCTTCTCAAGAACGAAGCCAGGGTTCAAATAAAAATAAAAAGGCATTTTTTAATGTGCACCACCTTCATGGTCAGTGGAAGAAGTCCATGGCTGGAAAGTGCAGTGTCATAAAATCTGATACAGCTTCTCTTTTGCCCCTAGCTACGGTCTACCCTTTCCTCAATTTCCTGAGCACTGTGCTTCCTGAAAGTACTGTTATTAACTTAAGTTGTAATTTGTTTGCAATGTACCTGTTCTGTTAATTGATCATTGTACAGTGCCTCATTGTCTTTCTGTCTCTCAGTGTAAAACTTCAATAAAGAATTTTTAAAAAAGTAACAGCCCGTTTACCTGAAAACTCAACAAGTGCTAATCATCGGGATGCACTGGTAGGAGCCGAAAGATGGACTCAGCATCCACTTTGACCAGAAAGAGCCCTCTGTAGAAGGAAGCGTAACGCAACACACACACCCTTTTATCAATGGCATTGTTAACCGAAGCCCCTCTAGGCGAAGACAAATTGTGAATCAAGGATAATTTACTCTCCTCTTTCTTGAGTATCATGCCCATGGAGGAACAAATTCCTGCAATGGAGTGTTCGAGACACGGCCAGCTATTCTACCTAAACAATTCTCCTTTTCCACCTTTGTCCCACATCCGGCCTGCTGAGAGCCAAAATCTGGTTCTTAGGGATGACCGAAATACCCTGGACCGGGATACAACAATCTACCGCATGAAAACCTGACCTAATGGGAAAGCATTGTCCACATTTAGATACTCATTTGCCCACACTCCCAGAAGGTCGACCTGGACTCATGTGGGCAATCCCCCTGCCATCTGCTCTATACCTCGCCCACCCTCGAGATCTGCTCTCCTTTACCTATGCGCTTTCTCTTTTGCCTGCTTGTGGTAATGGACATCCTACTGGCCACGTGGACTAAGTGCTTGTTTTTTTGTTAAACGCCTGACATGTCCCCCTCCTTTCCAGTGCATGTCCGCCGGTCGGAATGAATTGACGTGACTTGAGAAATCCGTGTCCCACATTTCTCGCAGAAACCTCCCAGGTTTCGCCCCTCTGAATCATCCATCTTACATAAACCATGCGCCATGCAAGCATTCCTGGTACATCGATACGATAAAATGCAAATATGAAAATAAGGGTGGGTGTAACCCTGGATACTTCTCTACCATCATTGCCAAAAATATCTCAAAACCTAAAGTCCAACTAACCATGGACTTTTTGTCCCCTTTATTCTCCTCATTGTCCTCCAATACAGAATTTAATACCAAAGGAATAGATCGATATATTTATCTGTCCAGATTTTTTCTTTCTCCTCCGACGCTATGTGCCAAGTTAACCTATCTTCCTGAACAGGAATGGAGGCAGATACAGCTTTTGCGCCACCCGACCATTTAATTGCGGGATGCGCTAAGGGAACTGCCTGTAGGCCCTGTAATGTCCCCCAACTTGTTGGCCTTCCTGTGCCACGCCATGGCCAGTCCCCCCTGGTACCCATGCCCCTGTGGAGACCCATCCCGGATGTGCCACGCTGTCTACCCAGCCCACCAACACGAACCGTTCTCTGCTGCACTGGCCATGGGGAAACCCAGGCGCCATTCTGGGCAGCCCACTGGCCCCACGGAGACGACCAAGAGCGTGGCGTCCTGTAACCATGTTCACTCATGCCCGATTCTCCCATGTGTCGCCCTAGGCCATGCCGTGCTGTTCCACACCAGGTGGCTGCTTTTCTTTCCCCAGCGAGAGGCGCTGTTCATGGGACCACCCCATGTCCGGTCAGAAACTGAGTCCCACTGGAACTTATTCCTACTGGGGCCCCTGTGGTTTCCGGGCCACCAGGCTGTAGTGCTGTAGTGGTCAGCTTTTTCTCCTGAGATGACCCACACCTGCCCCCCATATTCCCCAAATCTATTCCTCCAATATCGGAGTAGGCGGTCAGCAAGGATTCGACCTGTGCTTACCCCTTTCTTTGTAGTTTTCCACTTTTTAAGGGTGGAAATGCCACTTTGGGGGGAGCATTCTTCTTTCATGGCCTGCCGAAGGAAATTACCTCAGAAGCCTTGTCCCTCCCTCCAGGCAGTGCTAGCTGCCCCTAATCACTCCCTGCATCACATAATTGAGATATCACCTTATCCATCCCCCTCTCCTGCCCCATGACAAAAAGCGCCCCAAACTGGGCTCCATCCATTGTTTGATTATAGAATGGTACAGTGTCCTATGTAACAGTATTCAGGGCGATTTACCAACTCAGAAAAATCACTTGTGATCTACATAACTCTTGCCAAGCTAAACGCCGCTATACGCCTGTATTGGACTATAGCTGCAAGGAGGCACGGCTGAGATCAGAACACAGGATCTCCAGTTTACCAGACAAGCACTAAATCCCAAGGCTCACCGCAGCAGCTCCACAGCAAAGGCACAACCCGTTGCAGATTTAAGGCAAATGGCCCTGTAGGGAAGATTGACAGTGAGGGCCCAAGAGTTGATGGGTTGTGCTGACAGGGCTTGAGTGGGCAGGGTTTAGGGTGGTCATAGATGCCACAATGTCTGCCCGTGCTGCTGATGGTATGGTATGGTAATGTTTATTTATATAGCGCCTATACACTGGCTAGTGTTTGAAAGCGCTCAAGGAAAGAAGGAACATGGGGAAGAAAAACAGTCGCTAAGAGCCCTTGAATTTCTGAGACAATAATGGTCTGCACAGGCAGATTAAGTGCAATATTATACATTTAGCAGTTTAGATACAGCAAATAGGCCTGCCGGCGATTCTGCAGTTTTTTCAAGTGCACATTTAAGAGGGGGGAAGACAAGGGAGAACAGACAAAACAATCTTCAGGCAGGGCTGTATACAGATCGTGGAAGTGCGGGAGGGCAATGGAGGGGCAGGGGATCAAGTGCGCCCAGTCAGCAGAGACTGGTGAAGTGCGGAGAGAGAAGGTTTTATTACAAGTGTAGTGGGGTGTAGGGCCTTGTGGCAAGTGCAGAAGGACTGCCAGGGGTGCCTGGGACCTGTGAGACTCTGAGGTACACCAGGCAGCCAGTCAATAAGCTGTGTGGAAGAGGGAGAGAAGGAATTGCAGAGAGCTAGGTTAGCAGGGTAGGGTGAGAGAGAAGGAAGAGGAGAAGAGGAAGGTCTTGAGGAGTTTCCGAACTTGAAAATTTTAGGCTCAAGACGGAGGGTGGCAGGGAGGCTGTTCAAGAGGGTGGCACCTGCTGAGGAAAGGGATCTCCCTCCAAAGCTCTGCTTGGAGAACCGGCTCACCCGCAGAAGGACGGAGGTAGATTTAGGAAGGCAACGACTATGATTATGCATAAATATATATATATATATATATGTTGAGGTTGGTGCAAAGGTTATAAACACACGCACATAGTCAAACTCACACAGATATATATATATATGCCAATGCTACTTCAAATGCCGGTCTTCTGTGTGGCAGCAAGTACCAGCAAGCAACAGGAGTTATCCGGTGATCAGCAAGCAAGCATTTAGAGTTATTCCATTCCCAGGAAGTGCTCAGGGCTACCCAGTGCCTGCAAGCACATTGAATAGGGAAAGGGCCCGGAACTACTTTGAGATGGAGTACTCTGTATACCTGGAAATTGCTTAATCCCAGCCAAGTACTCTTAAGATTAATGAAATCTATTTAGAAATCCAAGCCTGGATGGCCACACACAGTCTTTGCCTCAACGACGATAAGACAGAACTGCTTATCGTAGGCTCCCATGCTCGCCTCAACAAACTAGACCAAAGGTATCAATCCTTTACCATTGATGGCAACATCATAAAAGTCTCCAAAGAGGTCAAAACACTAGGTGTGTACCTCGACTCCACCTTGTCACTAAAAAAACAAATAAACTCCACCATCTCAGCCACCACCTACACCAATAAATTGATCAATGCCTGTAGGCCTTTTCTCTCCACCTCTAGCTGCCTCACCTTATCAAGAGCATTGATATTGTCTAAATTAGACTATTGCAACACACTCTACCTAGGCACTACCACAAAAAACTTGAACAGGCTCCAGATCCTGCAAAATAATGTACTAAAATGTGCCCTTAACCTCCCGCGCAAGGCTCACATATCCACGGCCAGCAAAGAAGTCCAGTGGCTCCCGATCCGCGACAGAATCAAGCTAAGAACCCTGCTCATCACCCATAAGTGCCTGTCACGCACCGCCCCTCGCTACCTCTCAGACAAATTCGCTAGACATTGCTCCACTAGACCCACCAGAACCCCTTACCTGCACCAACTAAAGATCCCCAACTATAACCTGAAAACAGCAGGAGGTTCAAGCTTCCCAGTGCTCGCAGCACAATGCTGGAATACCCGCCCTCTTGCAATTAGATCAGAAGCCTCATTCTAGCCATTCTGAGCCATTGTGAAATCATGGTTACTAGCCTGAACATCCAATCTCTCAATGACACGTTCGGCCAGCCGCCGTTCTCCACCATGTAGTAATGTTCACCCTGGCTTTATCCGATTCAGGACCACCCTGTAACCCGGTTCTCACTCTCCACTGTAACTATCTTGTACACTGTTCTCTGTATACTTTATTCTTGTATGTAACTTCTCGGAGCCTGGACTAATGTATGCTCTGACTGGTGTATTAAGGTGTTTGTGTAACGATATGTAACTCTGCTGTGCACATGATTATGCGCCCAGCTACCTGAGGGTTCGGACGCGCTTTATAAATAAACAAACTAAACTAAACTAAGGGTACCAGCACCCAGTTGCAGGCTTGTTTATGAGGGTCCATGTGGGCACCCAACACCTAGATTTGTTTTTGTTGTGGGAAGGGCATTTGCCCAATACATTCTGATATGTATTAAATATTGCGATGAAAAACATGCCACAGACTCTAATACCAAATTCGAAAAATGTTGGTTGTGTGAGTCAATATGCAAAGGGGATGCAGGTTCACCAAATGTGAATAGGCACTGACATCAGTGGAGTAAAAGCAACATCTCAGAAAATTACAGCGCTGCAGGTGGCATCTCTGTCTTTTATGCTTAGTGGTAAATTTGGATATTTGAAATTACATTTGGCCGAAAATAGCAGTGTCAATTGTATAGTGCTGGAAGGCATTTCTAAACAGGACTTGAGAGCGAAATGTGGCTAATTAGTACAGGGCCTCATTGCAACTTTGCCGGTCCAGAAAAAATGCTGGTAATTCCAGCACTGGCATTTTTTCCAGACCGGCAAAGTGCATGTCTGCCGATGGGGGCCACGGATCTCCCAGCAGGCCTGACCTTCCGGTAGATAAAGCCCCCACCAGCAGATACATGACTGAATCTCCGGCCCCGCAAATGCCGGTACCACTGATTCAGTATTTCCCATCCCATCCGATTGACAGTGCTTTAAGTGGGACTGGAAATGGGGGGGCCTATTTAGGGGGTGTAGCCTAAGGACACGCCCCCTAACAAGAGCCCCCCCCTCGATTAAGGGCGGGGGAAGGGGCGGCTGTTAAAAGTGGAGCTGGGGCACACTGGCATTATTACCTTTGATGCACCCAGCCCCTCCTGTGAAACAAAAGAAGGGGCTGGGCGCACCAAAAGGTGTGACACCAGCTTTAAAGCGGGCTCCTTGAATGAAAGGTCTGTACTTGAAACAGGAGGAGGGCTGGAGGGCCCAGTCTCTCCTTTTGTTTTCGAGTAACTAGTCACCACCAATCATGATGCTGGGTGATGACTAGTCAGTTACTCAAAACAAAAGGAGAGCTGGGCAGTCCAGCCCTCCTGCTGTTTCGAGTACATAGACATCCGGCATCCCGCACTGCACGATTACACCTGCTGCTTGCAGCTGTTAGCACTTCGGTTTAGAAAAAAGAAAAGGCTGTGCCTTTTCTTTTTTCTAAACCGAAGTGCTGACACTTGCAGGCAGCTCGTGTAACCTTGCAGCCTCTACACAGGCTGCCTGAGGTGTCGCTTGGCTGGGGCTAGTCGAGGGTGGGCCCCGGCAGGGCCCCGGCTCGGGAGCCCTTTCTGGAGACTGCCGGGGTCCAGCCCCCTTAAAGCCCTGCCTATTGGACTCCATGGGATGGGAATTTACTGCAGTTGCTGGCACCTGTAATATACGGTGCAGGTAACGGAAAGGTGGGTTTGCTGGTAATCCACTGGAATTACCAGTAAATTACTGTTTAACCCATAATGAGCTTCTATCTTTAAGACAATTTGCCAACTGTGCACACTATAATGCATCTGAGAGAAGTTCATACTAACCAGTAAACAGCAACCACAGCCCCAAATTGAACACCTGCCTGTACCACTACGAAACGATGTTTTAATCATTTTTTTTTTATAGCTCACCTAATATACCTCAGTGTGGTTTCTAAGCGTGGATCCGGGAATCGAACCTCTGGTGCTTCGTGTGGACTTGCTTCCAAGACCAGTGAGTTGCCCCTGCCTCCCACAAGGTCGCCCTGTGTTCCCCCCTCCGTCTGTTGAATTTGTGGGCATCCCCCATTTTATTTTGCGTACCCTCCACACCCACCTTCCTGTGCCCGGTCCGTCCGCTGAGATGACCAGCATACATTGCCATTTTTCACATTGACACAGTAAACATACCAGTTCTAAAAAGGATACACAAAAGCACACAGTGCAGTAGCAATCCACATTTTAGCAATTTTTTTTGTTTTTTTAATAATGCCACAGTAGTGTAGCCATTTTTCTCAGTTTATGGAAAAGTAATACATATATTTGGTCAGATTTCACAATGAAATATTAATAATAATAATGATTATTATAATTTGACATTTTAAAATAGTTTTACATGACATATACCTCCCGTTTCAAATCGCTTTAATAATACCCAACATTTTAAAAGGTTTCAGTAACGCACGCATAGAGTTAGCTTTCACAAAGCCCCAATTGTGTACTTACGCATTTCTACTGTAAACACACATTATTTGTTTAAGAAACACAACGGCAGGCATTCAGACAGACTGGGCAACAGGCAAATAGATGAAATGAAAGTCAAATACACAAAGGCCACTGGGTTCAGTCAGAGGCACTGTCGGCACACAGAAACACCCTGGCAGTCATCTCACAGAGGCACTGACAGGCACTGACAGGCAGGGGCAGAGACACTCAGGGCTGGTGCTAGGATTGGTCAAGCCCTCTGCGCTCAAGGATTGCCACCACCCTACAGCTTGCTATGTTGGGACATCACCAGGAGTAACATCACACTCATGGATGTTCCAGGGCACTGTGGGAAGTAGCATAGAGGCATATCAAGAGACACCAGAAATACACGCACCACCAGGCGCTGCCTCATTGTACTTCACCGAGCGTTCTGGGTACCCACCATGTGTTTGGGGTTAAGCATTAGAAATCTAACCGTTAAGATCTCAGTGGGCTTAGCATCTATATTTTTTTATTGTTTTTTTAGCATTTGTTTCAGCGCACCAAACCCTGGGGTATCGAGGCGCTAGTTACAGAAGTGCAGGTGCATTTCAAAGTGCGAGAGAGCCTGTAGGTTACAATGTGCTGTTGAGTGGTGAGGGTAACACTATGCAGAGCCTCACCTCATGTTACTAGGGTGTGGGGGCTAATACAAAACATGCAATCCAGCTTAAAAGAGAACATCAGTGTGAGAACACAGGCTGGCAGAGGTACACCTCATGTTACAGGGCGGTGCTACCAGTGTACATTCATCACATGGGACAAAATAGGTAAGAGATGGGGGTGCTACCAGCGTACATTCATCACAAGGGACAGAATACGTAAGAGATGGGGGTGCTACCAGCGTACATTCATCACATGGGACAGAATACGTAAGAGATGGGGGCGCTACCAGCGTACATTCATCACATGGGACAGAATAGGTAAGAGATGGCGGTGCTACCAGCGTACCTTCATCACATGGGACAGAATAGGTAAGAGATGGGGGTGCTACCAGCGTACATTCATCACATGGGACAGAATACGTAAGAGATGGGTGTGCTACCAGCGTACATTCATCACATGGGACAGAATACGTAAGAGATGGGTGTGCTACCAGAGTACGTTCATCACATGGGACAGAATAGCTAAGAGATGGGGGTGCTACCAGCGTACGTTCATCACATGGGACAGAATACATAAGAGATGGGGGTGCTACCAGCGTACGTTCATCATATGGGACAGAAGAGGTAAAAGACAGGGGTGCTACCAGCGTACGTTCATCATATGGGACAAAATAGGTAAGAGATGGCGGTGCTACCAGCGTACATTCATCACATGGGACAAAATAGGTAAGAGACGGGGGTGCTACCAGCGTACATTCATCACATGGGACAGAATACGTAAGAGACGGGGGTGCTACCAGCGTACATTCATCACATGGGACAGAATAGGTAAGAGATGGCGGTGCTACCAGCGTACATTCATCACATGGGACAGAATAGGTAAGAGACGGGGGTGCTACCAGCGTACATTCATCACATGGGACAGAATAGGTAAGAGATGGGGGTGATACCAGCGTACATTCATCACATGGGACAGAATACGTAAGAGACGGGGGTGCTACCAGCGTACATTCATCACATGGGACAGAATAGCTAAGAGATGGGGGTGCTACCAGCGCACATTAATCACATGGGACAGAATAGGTAAGAGATGTCGGTGCTACCTGCGTACATTCATCACATGGGACAGAATAGGTAAGAGATGGTGGTGCTACCAGAGTACGTTCATCACATGGGACAGAATAGGTAAGAGATGGGGGTGCTACCAGCGTACGTTCATCACATGGGACAGAATACGTAAGAGATGGGGGTGCTACCAGCGTACGTTCATCATATTTGTATTTGTATTTGTATTTTGTTTATTTGTAACGTGCACCATCCGGCCCGGAGGCATCAGGGCGCAATTTAGACATGGTTACATAAGCATACAATTAAATATATTCAAAGCATTGAACAGTACAAAGTATACAAAGGCATACAGCAATATACATATTTACAGAAGGTAGATTAGTGCAGGAGTTTCGCAGGGCTGGCCCGGACATCAAGGCTGGTTGGAGAGCCAGGATTTGGTTTTAGCTTTGAAGGCACTAAAGCGTTCTTCGGATCGGATGGTGAGAGGGAGGGCATTCCAAAGCTTAGAGGCTAGGACAGGGAAGCTAGATCCCCCCGCTTTTTGTAATTTGAACCTAGGGATGGTTAGGCAGTGGGTCTGAGCCGTTCTTTGTGGACGGGTGGGCGCGTGTCGGGATATCCGGCTACAGAGGTATGGTGGGGCTTGGTTAGCTAGGCATTTGTGGGTGAGGCCTAAGGCTTTCAGTGAAATTCTCTGTTTGACTGGTAGCCAGTGTAAGTTAGATCTAGATTCCGAGATGTGGTGGTTTCGTGGGAAGTTTAGGGCTGCTCTGATAGCATTATTCTGGGTAATTTGCAGTTTGTTCATATTCTCTTGGCTCGTTCCAAGGTAGAGGGCGCTCGCATAGTCTATTTTGGCCATGATAAGAGTTCTGGCCAGAGTGACTGCGTTGGGGGTGGTCAGGAATGGCCTGCAAGCTGCGATGAGTTTGCAGGTGTATGCTGAAGAGGATCTGACTGCATTTGTTTGTCTGGATAAGGATAGGGTGGCGTCAAGATAGACACCTAGGGTTTTGGTGTCTTTCGAGACTTGGATAGTGTTGCCATCGATGACAAATGATTGGTAGGATGGCTCAAGTTTACTAAGGCGTTGCGTAGTGCCCAAGATGAGGAGCTCAGTCTTGTCATCATTAAGGCATAACTGGTGTTGTGCCATCCAAGCTTGGATAACCAAGTAGACCTCGTTCAAGGCCTTGGTGTCAGCCAAGTAGTCACCACTGATGGGAATGAGTATCTGGGTGTCGTCGGCGTAGTTCGTATAGGAGACACCCAGATAGTCAAGTACATCAAAAAGTGGTTTTGTAAAGACGTTATAGAGCGTTGGAGACACACAAGAGCCCTGGGGGACGCCGCAATGAATTGGGGAAGGATCTGCAGCTGCAGATTGAGAGAAAACCCGCATAGATCTATTACTCAAGAATGATTTGATCCAGGCCGTGGCTGATGGTGAGAAATGGGCGGCCGAATGAAGATGCTTACATAGGATTTGGTGACTGACCAAGTCGAAGGCCGCAGAGAGGTCAAGTAGGAGTAATAAGGCAAGGTTGCCGTTGTCCTTTAATACTTCGATTTGGGTTTTTAGGTCAAGTAGAGCTGTCTCTGTTCCGTGTTTGGGTCGGAAACCAGATTGTCTAAGGCCTAGAAGATTGTTGGCTTCCAAGTGCTCTTGGATTTGCAGGTATGCTGCACGGTCTAGGATTTTTAGCAGGAACGGGACAGTGGTGATGGGTCGGTAGTTGGTGGGTATGCTAGGGTCGAGGGAAGGTTTTTTGAGCAAGGGGATCACCCAGGCATCCTTAAGGTTGTCGGGGACAGTTCCTGTTTTGAAGGATGCGTTGATGAAGGATGTGATAAATGGGGCCAGGTCGTGGGCGGACTCCTTAATAATTGGGGAGGGGCAGGGGTCGCCCTGGCAGTTGGATGGTTTGATCGTCAGGATAATGTTTTCCACCTCCGCAATGGTGAGCGGTGAGAAGGCAAATCGTTTGCAGTTGGGGACGTCAGGAGGGAGGGCACATGCTGGGATGGGAGGGCGATTGTCCAGTTTCAGGCTAGCATGTTTGGCTGTGATTTTAGAATGAAGCATGGTGATTTTATTCAGTAACGCTGCCTGAATGTTGGCACACCATTTGCTGTCTTTAATGCAGGTGTCAGGGGGAATAACGGGGGTTTCAAGCTCTTTTAAAATCTTAAATAGTTCCTTGGAGTTGGAATCAGCATGCAGAATACGATTATTGAGGGATTCTTTTTTTGCCTCTATAATGGCTTCTTTGTAAGTGAGCGAGGCCAGGAGGAAGCTGTCTTTATGCGCGTCAGAAGGGTGGCTTTTCCATCGGTTTTCGGCGCAGCGTTTGGATTTACGGAGTATTCTTAGTTGTGGGGTGAACCAAGAGTTCAGGTGAGCACATGGTTTGGCCTTCCTCAGTTTGATGGGGGCCAGAGAGTCTATAGCTGTCAGCATGCTGCAGTTATAGATGTCAGCTAAGGCAGTCGGGTTGTTACAGGAATCGGTAGCTGTTTTAAGTGAGGGGAGAAGTAGAGGGAGGAGTTTCTCTTTGGTTATGTCCTTTTTGTTTCTGGTCAGGAGAGCCGGCGCTATCGCGGTTGGGATGCGGCGGGTGGCTTCAATATTGAAGGTGATAATGTGGTGGTCTGACCAGAGGCAGGGGGTAATGGCCAGGACATTGATCTTACAATTAGTGCTGGCAAGCCAGTCAAGGGTCCTACCTTTAGAATGTGTAGGCTCTTGGATGTGCGAGGTGAAACCAGAGTTGGAGAGGGAGTTTTCCAGATCAAGTGCAATAGGATCTTTAGGGTCACCTAGTCCCAAGTTGAGGTCGCCCAGGATGATGATTTGTGAATTGGTTTTAGCGTTGTCGAGGAGGAGGGTGGATATGTCACCGACAAAGGAGGGTGCAGGGCCTGGGAGCCGGTAAATTAGGTGGAGGGTGGCTGTTTGGTTGGGTGTTAACGCGAGTTTGACTGACAATAGCTCAGCTGATTCAAGTTTGGCATTGGTCGTTACTCTTAGGTCCAAAGTGATTTTATGGATGATGGCAAGGCCCCCACCTCTAGAGTGGGAGGCAGAGGTACGGTCACATCTCAATATGCTAAAGCCAGGTGGTATAGCAAGGGATAGTGAGGGACCGGAGGCAGCATGTAGCCAGGTCTCAGCTATGGCAATGAAATCAAGATCTGACGATGTTATAAGGTCTGCTATGTCTAAAGCGTGAGCTGGGAGGGATCTAGCGTTGATAAGGGCGCCTTTGATGACAGGCAGTTTCACTTCTGTAGAGGGGGGTTTGCTGTTGTTGAGGGCCGAGGGTGGGCCCGGGAGTGTGTGTTGTGTGTGTTTAGAGAGGTTGCAGCGGGTGGGGCGTATGCGGAATCTGGTGCCTAATCTTTTATTTCTAAGAGATGAAGGGCACGGTTGGTTCGGCGTAGGTTTGCTAGCAAAGTGTTCCAACCAAAGGGCTGGGTCATTGAGGTAGGGATTGTGGTCGGTAGTGAGGTGTAGGAGGCCTGAGGTGGGTGTCATAGCGGAGGTCGCCATACGCATGGTCTGTGGGCCAAGACTGAGGCGAGACATAGTGACAGGTGGCTGAAGGTGAGTCGGCCGTGTCAAGTACGTGCGTGGCTGAATGAGGATTGTTGTTTCAGATGGCGGCGAGTGGAACAGTAAAAGGAGGAGCACCCTAAGGAGCATGGTAGATGAACACCAGGGGGTAAACTTCTTAGCTATGGGCAAGTGCAAATGCCACTAAGGCAGTGCAAAATCAACAATAGGCAGGATTGAATTTAGCTATGGCAATGCAAATCAACAATAGGCAGGGTCGGTATTAGCTAAAGCAATGCAAAATCAACAATAGGCAGGATAGAATTTAGCTATGGCAATGCAAATCAACAATAGGCAGGGTCGATATTAGCTAAAGCAATGCAAAATCAACAATAGGCAGGATAGAATTTAGCTATGGCAATGCAAATCAACAATAGGCAGGGTCGATATTAGCTAAAGCAATGCAAAATCAACAATAGGCAGGATAGAATTTAGCTATGGCAATGCAAATCAACAATGGGTAGGGTCGATATTAGCTAAAGCAATGCAAAATCAACAATAGGCAGGGTTGATATTAGCTAGGGCAATGCAAATTCAACATACTAAATTTGACAGTCCCAGCAGCAGCTAAAAGTGTGCACAACAGTGTATAGCAGTGGTAGTTTGGTCTTAGACTGTGAGTACACCTAGATTCGATTTTCAAGAATATGACAAAATTTGCACAGGGGTGCCTATAGCTGTTTGATCTAAGTGCAGAATAATGTGGCAACAGTGGGCGATATGTGGGGGCCTAGTTGTGGGTAGTGGGAAGCAGTAGGCAAGCATGGGGGTGATTGCTAATAGACAATGATTTTAACTGTTGAGTGCTCGCAATAGGCAGTTGTAGTAGGCAGGTAATGGGCAGTGGCCAGGTACAGTGGCCAGGCATCATACAATGGGCACCAAATGTAGAGGTGATAAGGTTAGCATTTAATCAGGAGCACACGATTAAGTACAATATGATAAGCATGCGGTTGTGACGTGCAATTAGGTCGGCATTGGGCAGGTTACACTGTGAAGATGCATGAGTACATGATTATAACTGGCGTGGACAATGATGTAAGATGCATCGTTGGCATACAGAGGAGTGCATTGGATAAAAGTTAGCGATGCTCGTATACTGATGTTGCAGGGACAGCATTGAGGTGTTCGCTTCTGCGAAGCGAGTAGGAGCATACGGCGCGGGTTTTAAGAGAGCGGCGGAGTTCAATAGACGGTAGCTTCAGTAGTAATTAGAGGGTTGTGATCCAGGGTGGATGAAACATGTCCAGAGGCAAAGTGTCAGGGCGTCGGGATATGGTGCCTCAGTGATCCTGCAGTTTAGGCAGTAGGATCGGTACGTTATGCCGTGGGTTGATACATTTGGGTGGGACAAGGACGGCAATGATGTTGAGCAGTGCGGGCGCGATTTAACAGTTCAGGGGGCAAAATGAGGTGGATATGACTTACCAGTGTGGCGGCGGTAGTGCTGGAAGCCCAGAGCCCATACGGCCCCAGACAGGCTCACGACAGGTGATGTGCCTTTGTCTGGGTGCCTTCGTGTGGGGCCGGCTTGAGCCTGCCGGCTCACAATTGGCTATTCAAATGAGGCAGGGAGCCAATTGGGCAAGGCAACGGGGACAGAAGAGGTAAAAGACAGGGGTGCTACCAGCGTACGTTCATCATGTGGGACAAAATAGGTAAGAGATGGCGGTGCTACCAGCGTACATTCATCACATGGGACAAAATAGGTAAGAGACGGGGGTGCTACCAGCGTACATTCATCACATGGGACAGAATACGTAAGAGACGGGGGTGCTACCAGCGTACATTCATCACATGGGACAGAATACGTAAGAGATGGGGGTGCTACCAGCGTACATTCATCACATGGGACAGAATACGTAAGAGATGGGGGTGCTACCAGCGTACATTCATCACATGGGACAGAATAGGCAAGAGATGGGGGTGCTACCAGCGCACATTCATCACATGGGACAGAATAGGTAAGAGATGTCGGTGCTACCAGCGTACATTCATCACATGGGACAGAATAGGTAAGAGATGGGGGTGCTACCAGCGCACATTCATCACATAAATATGGGGGTGCTACCAGCGTACATTCATCATATGGGACACAGTAGGTAAAATATGGGGGTGCTACCAGCGTACATTCATCATATGGGACAGAATAGGTAAATGATTGGGGTGCTACCTGCGTACATTCATCACATGGGACACAATAGGTAAAATATGGGGGTGCTACCAGCGTACATTCATCATATGGGACACAATAGGTAAAATATGGGGGTGCTACCAGCGTACATTCATCATATGGGACAGAATAGGTAAGAGATGGGGGTGCTACCAGCGTACATTCATCACATGGGAAAGAATAGGTAAGAGATGGGGGTGCTACCAGCGTACATTCATCACATGGGAAAGAATAGGTAAGAGATGGGGGTGCTACCAGCGTACATTCATCACATGGGAAAGAATAGGTAAGAGATGGGGGTGCTACCAGCGTACATTCATCATATGGGACACAATAGGTAAAAGATGGCGGTGCTACCAGCGTACATTCATGATGGACATGAATTAAGGTCCCTCACGACAAAGAGGTACTACAGATTATGTATGACAATGGTTGAAACAATTTGACACTTACTGACACAGTGCCCCAACACTACAAGGGCTTCCATCTCTTGGCAAATAGAGGATATGCAGGGAGAGCAATTCTGGGGCACACTGATAGGGGGCACCTCACTGGTGATCACCAGCTCCCCATACAACGTATGGCAGGAGGCACTAAGAAAGATGGCCGAGGCATGGATTATTTCCCTAGACTCAGTCTACAACGGAAACTAGGAAGCATGACAGCAGCCTCCTCTTTTGCCCTACACCACTAATTTTTGTTTTTTTCTTCTTCTCAAGAGACCATATAAGTGTATTAATTTGAGACTTGCTTATCGTAGAGTCATGTTATAAATATTTTAACTGCTACATCGTATTTTAACTTCTTTTATTAAGTGTATGTGTGCTTAAGGTTGAAATCTTTTTAACCAAATGCACAATAAAAAAAAAACATTCATCATATGGGACAAAATATGTAAAAGAGCAGACACTAGCAACGCCTCATCTCGTGTTACAGGGGGGGGGGGGTGCTAACAGAATACATTCTGCAGGTGGGGGACACAAGTTCAATGCATATGCATCACAGGGCTGCTGACCTCAAAGCGCTGGTAGGTTGAACACCCTCGGGAACCGCAGTTCAAGTCAGTAGAGAGAGAGAGGAAGTCGTATAGTGCGTGGGCGCACTGGATATGTGTGCAGCTGGTGTGGTTGTAGCATGTTAGCTGCTTCTTAGCGGTGGATGTGGTGCTGAGGAAATCAGTTGGATGTGTGCAGTCTGGAGGGTGGACACCTAGACTGAGTTTTGGCTGCGTTAGGCCTGAGGAGACGCCTAAGCTAGCGGTATGTGCTCAGCTAGCTGTGTTTTATAAGGATGATGGGGAGTTTGTGGGGTCATGTTAGTATGAGAACAGCTATACTGAATGTGTCATAGTATAGTTGTGTTCTAGTTGAGTGATGGTGTATAGGAGAGAGTAAGCGTATAGGTGGTTATCAGTAAAGCGCCTGCGACCAGGTACGAAAGCAGGACAGGGGGCATACATAGCGGTATACATATACAATGGGATGGATAGGGTAAACATGTGATACAGTGACATTCAATCCACTCATACACTCCATCCACTCCACCGACTCATCCTCTCCATCCACTCTATCCACTCCATCCACTCATCCACTCCATCTATTCATCCACTCCATCCCCTCCATCTATTCCATCCATCCCCTCCATCTATTCCATCAACCCACTCCATCTGCTCCATCCACTCCACCCACTCCATCCATTCCATCTGTTCTATCCGTTCCATCAATTCCATCCACTCCACCCACTCCATCCGTTCCATCCGTTCCATCCATTCCATCCACTGCATCCGTTCCATCCACCTCATCCGTTCCATCCACCTCATCCCTTCCATTCCACTTCATCTGTTCCATATGTTCCATCTGTTCTATCTGTTCCATCCATTCCATCCGTTCCATACACCTTAACCGTTCAGTTCACCTCATTGGTTCCATCCACCTCATCCGAACCATCCAACTCATCCGAACCATCCAACTCATCCGTTCCATCCACTTCATCTGTTCCATCCACTTCATCCATTCCATCCACTTCATCCACTGCATCGATTCCATCCACTCCATCGGCTCATCCCCTCCATCCACTCGATCCACTCATTCCCTCCATTCACTTTCTCCACTCTGTCCACTCCATCTATTCTATCCACTTATCCTCTCCATTCACTCCGTCCAACCACTCCATCCTTCCCTTCCGCTCTGTCCCCTCCATCCACTTCATCCACTCCATCGACTCATCCCCTCCATCCACTCCATCCACTCCATCGACTCATCCCCTCCATCCACTCCATCCACTCATTCCCCCATCCACTTAATCCACTCTGTCCACTCCATCTATTCTATCCACTTATCCTCTCCATTCACTCCGTCCACTCCATCCACCCACTCCATCCTTCCCTTCCGCTCTGTCCCCTCCATCCACTTCATCCACTCCATCCACTCCATCGACTCATCCCCTCCATCCACTCCATCCACTCCTTCCCTCCATCCACTTGATCCACTCTGTCCACTCATCTATTCTATCCACTTATCCTCTCCATTCACTCTGTCCACTCCATCCACCCACTCCATCCTTCCCTTCCGCTCTGTCCCCTCCATCCCCTTCATCCACTCCATCCACTCCATCCATTCATCCCCTCCATCCACTCCATCCACTCATTCCCTCCATCCACTTGATCCACTCTGTCCACTCCATCTATTCTATCCACTTATCCTCTCCATTCATTCCATCCACTCCATCCACCCACTCACTCCATCCTTCCCATCCACTCCGTCCCCTCCGTCCATTCCAGTCACTCCAACTGTTCCATCTGCTACATCCGTTCCATCCATTCCATTCATTCTAACTGTTCCATCCACTCCACCCGTTCCATACACTCCATTTGTTCCATCCACTCCATCCATATCATCCACTCTATCCATTCCATCGACTCTATCCATTCCACCCACTTCTTCCGTTCCATCCATTTCATCCGTTCCATCCACTTCATCCGTTCCATCCACTTCATCCACTCATCCATTCAATCCACTCATACACTCCATCCACTCCATCCACTCATCACCTCCATCCACTCCATCCACTCAACCTCTCCATCCACTATAGCCACTCTATCCACTCATCCTCTCCATCCACTCTATCCACTCTATCTACTCTATCTACTTATCCCCTCCATCCACTCCATCCACTCCATCCACTTATCCCCTCCATCCACTCCATCCACTTATCCCCTCCATCCACTCCATCACTCATTCACTCCATCCCCTCCCTCCATTCCATCCCTCGATCGATTCCATCCACCCACTCCCTCTGCTCCATCCACCCACGCCATTTGCTCCATCCACTCCATCTGTTCCATCCACTTCATCCATTCCATCGACTTCATCCACTTCATCCACTCATCCGCCTCCATCCACTCCATCGACTCATCTCCTCCATCAACTCCACCCACTCATCCCCTTCATCCACTTGGTCCACTATATCCACTCCGTCTATTCTATCCATGTATCCTCTATTTTCACTCCATCCACTCCATCCATTCCATCCACCCATTCCATCATTCCCATCCATTCCAGCCACTCCATCAACATCATCCACTCCTTCCGCTCCATCCATTCCATTCACTCTAGCTGTTCCATCCACTCCATCCGTTCCATCCACTCCATCCATTTCATCCACTCCATCCGTTCAATCCACTCCATCCGTTACATCCACTTCATCCGTTCCACTCAGTCTATCTGTTTTAGTTACACTATCCATTTTGGTCTTTCAGTCAGTACGATCATCTCCCTTTGCTCTTTTGTTATCTTTGTTCAACAACCCTGGGTTTCTGTTTATTTTGGCAATTTGTTCCGTTTGTTCTAAGCGTCGATACTTTAAGGGAAGAGCCACGTTTTCAGTAGTTTGCGGAATGACATGTAGTCTTTGGTGAGTCGAATGTGGGATGGAATTGAGTTCCACAGAGTGGGGCCCAAGGCTGAGAATGATGATCCTCCTAACCTGACTGAGTTGGTGTTTGGTATCACTAGGGGGAGGGCAGAGCTTGATCTTAGAGTGCGCGGTGGGTGGTAGGAATGGAGGTCCGGTTTTATGCATTGCTCGGTGGGAGATGCATAAGGTTTTCAAAGTCACCCTTCGACCAACCTGGAGCCAGTGGAGAGTTTTGAGAGCTGGAGAGATTTGATCTCTTGGGCCAAGTGCTAGAAGCAATTTGGCTGCAGCGTTTTGGGCTCTTTGTAGTTTGATGAGGTGACATGCTTGTACCCCAAGGTAGAGGGAGTTGGTATAGTCCAGTCTTGACAGTACAATAGATTGGACTGCGGCAAGTCTGTTGGGGAAGGAGAGGTACAGGAAATGCATCTGAGAATTTTGAGGTGGTAATGGCAGGACTTAGAGACGTTGTTGATTTGGAGAGAGAGGGTTAGGTCAGAGTCGAGAGTGAATCCAAGGTTTTTTATTGCGGTTGAGGTGGTAAGTGGATTGCCTATGGATGATGGCTAGGGTAGAGGGTGCGGGAGAAGCTCAGTGTTGCCGCAAACCATGATTTCAGTTTTGGTGGGGTTTAGAGGAGGTGGTTTTGTGGTCATCCAGGAGGCAGGCAGCGAGGTCGGACTGACAGTTGGGCTTTGAGTTGAGGAGTTTTAGGATTAATTAGGTGTCATCTGTGTAATTATAGCACAGGATACTGTGCGAGCTGATTATTACCAGGAGGGTGGACATGTAGAGGTTGAACAGGAGGGCTGATAGGCACGCTCCTTGTGGAACTCCGGTATTGACTGGTCGGGCGGCGGAAGCAAAGGAGGAGAGGAGGATTATTTGGTTCCTATTGTTTAGGAACGATGCTATCCACTTGAGAGCGTTTCCACAGATTCCTAGGGAATGGAGGCAGTCGAGGAGGATTGAGTGGTTGAGGCGACGGATAGGTGTAGAAGAATTAGTGCAGCGCATCACGCAGAGTCTGCAGTGTTCTTAAGGTCATCCCAGATTGAGGTCAGAGTGGTTTTGGTTCTGTGCCGAGGTCTGAAGCCTGATTGTGCAGGATCTAGGAGATTGTTGGCTTCAACAATGGCATTTAGTTGGTAGTATGCGGTTTGATCAATGAGTTTAGCAAGGAACCTGGTGTTTGAGATGGGGTGGTAGTTTTTGGGGTTGAGAGGGTCGAGGGAAGGTTTTTTTAGAAGCGGTTTGACATGGGCCGTTTTGAGAGCGTCAGGGAAAATTCCTGAGGAGAGGGAGTCATTTATGATGGATCTTGCATGCTCTCCTGCGCAGGTGGATGTGAATATTTCTTTGAGGGTTGAGGCGGGGCAGGGATGTAGGGGGGAGCTGGATGGTTTCCGGGTGGAGAGAAGTTTGAGAAATTGGTCTCTTGATATTGGTGTGAAAGTGGGTTGGGTTGCAGTTGCTGGGCCAGTTGGGGGGGTTACAGGTAAGGTGGGTAGATTACGTGGCAGGGACATGAGGGCCAGTTTATTGTTTAGAGAATTTGTTCTTTCGAGAGCAGTGGTGTAGAAGTGGAGAGAGAGTGAGTCGCAGAGTGAAGAGTGAATGAGATGGGGTCGATTGGGTGGTGGAACAGGTTTGTTTGGTGAATTCAGGGGTGATTTTGTGGAGTTCCTTGATGGGATTTTCGCTTTTTGGATTTTGGCTTTGTAGTGGCGATGTTGCCGGGCTAGGGTGGATTTGCTCAGGTTGTTTTTTTCTTTCCGCCATTTGCGTTCGAGGGATGTATACAGTTGTTTTGCAGTCTTAAGTTCTGGTGTAAACCATTTGGGAAAAGGACTACGGCGAGCCGAGTATTGGCAAGTGGGGGTGAGTGGGATTAATGAGATATTGAGCCATGAGTCAAAGGCATCGGTGGTTAAGGGTTAATTGCGTGGGGTAGTTGGGAGAGGAGCTTGAATTAGCGTGTCGGCTAGGTCAGGGAGGATTTTTAGTTTCTTCCAGCATTTGCATTGATTCGGGGGTTCTAGTTTGAGTATGGGGAGGGCAGCGGGCGAGTGAATGGTGAAGGGCACAATGAAGTGATCAGATCAGATTATAGGTGTGGGGGGGGCTTAGATGTATCTGGTCCTGGGAGCTAAAGATGGCATCAAGGGTGTGTCCTTTTAATACATATCTAGCTTGAGGCTGCAAAGGCATGCATAGTTCAGTAGATTGTGGCCAGCGCTGCAAGCGTACCAAGCGGGGGCAGGTAACCCGTGCCCCATGGCTGCCAGGTCGGGGAGAGGGCCCGAACACCAGCCCACCACAAGGGGTTGCTCCCCCCTCACCCGCTCTCATGCTCTCATGCATGCCCTCCCCCGAGGGCAGACACACCATCACCAAACATGAACAGGAAGAATGAAGGGCAAGGTGTAAGCAACACCTTGCCCTTCCTCCCAAAGAGGTGCTAAGCACCTGAGGAAGGAAAGGCAGGAAACAGGCAGGACTAACTGGCGGAAAGCACCCCAGGTGTGCATGCCGTTGGCGGTAGCCGGCTGGGGGGCTAGCTGCACAGCCCCCCACACATGCACAACAAAGACCCAGGGTCAGCCCCTGGGTCCAATATAAGGAGCTGAGTTGCAGCTGGAAAAACAGAAATCAGTTTGGGACCCTGCACGGGGACCCAAGCAAGAAAGTTCACTGCATACGCAGAGTCTCTCTCTTCTTTTTGAGCATCGATCTGCTGAGTCTCTGGTTCATACGGTTAGCATGAGTTTTTTATTGACTCCATTTTCCAAAAGGATTTTTCTTTTAGCCGTAGGTTTCGGCAATCCAGCTCATCTCGCCTCTCTGGAGCACAGAGCTGGCATTTTAGATGGAGCCCCACCAAGCGCTACAATAATTTTGAATACAAATAGTGAGTGCCCTTTTTTATCTTTGTAATTGCACAATTTTTTCAATGATAGAAATGAAGAGTCTCCTTCTCACTGGGCATTTTTTTGGATCCTGCAAAAAGTGTGAATATTAACGTCTCTTCTTACAAGAGTAGGGTAAGATTGGAGTATAAACACCAAGACAGCAACCATGAGCAGATGAACATCACTGTCAGTAGGAACCATGTGTTTTTATCACTTAAAACAAGTATTCTCCACGAAATGAATCTGTGTACTGATCTTGTTTCCAATTTCAGATCAAGAACTGACATTTAGGCATAACTCTTAATGCATCATTCTCTGCTTCAATATATTTCTAAAAGTTTGTTTCAAAATTCCTCGAATTCCCGGCAAGTCCTTTAACTTCCTGCTAAAATATTTATAAGGAGTGCCTATTGAATTGCAGTCCAAATAAAGTACGCCTTCATCACTCGTTGCTTTATCGTCCTTCTTCTTAGTTAGCGATCAGGTCTGCATATGCAGAAATTCTTCTTCTTGTCTTGCTTGTGGATCAGCAACGGTGGGAGGGAGGGTCTTGCCTTTATAAATCTTCATGTCATTTAAACACTTATTCAAAAGAAAATACTAGGATGTGGAAACGATTGAGGAGGTGGTCGAAGACTCGACCAGAAGGAGGAATATAGAGGAGCAGCTGCATGCCTCTGCAGGAAACCCTGCTCCCCTACCCCCCGTCCATATGTTTGGTTTTGAAGTTTTCATAATTGCCTCAGCTCTCTCAGGTGTCACTTTCATTCCTTCATGTGAAATTAACTGACCTATGTATAGCACCTCTTCTTGGCAATACTGTAACTTCTCCTTGTCTACCTTATATCCTTTGTCTGCTAGAATAGTCATTAATCGGATAGAGTCCTCTCTGCATTTATCTTCTGTTTTACTGCAAATCAATATGTCATCTGCATACTGTATCACTGCACTTTCAAGATCAATATTGCCTAGATCCATCTGTAGGACTCTGTTAAAGATCGATGGGGACTCACAGTACCCTTGAGGCAGCCTAGTATGTTTTAGTCTTTTTTGGCAAAACGTAAATTAAGTCAAGTCTTGTGAGTCTTTGTGCAACTGGATCGAGAAAAACAAGTTACTCCAGTGTCTACAAGAAAAGAAAAGGATTTGCATCCTATCGTCACATCGCCCCTTGGTTCCTCTTGGGGGTCTGGTGTCACTGACAGTACTGAACACATCAAGTCACCCTGTGAGCTGTCCTATTGTGGGTATAAACACATCCATGTCCCTGTGAAAGGATGTCCTCCTACCACAGTGACACCTCCTATTCTAGGTGTCAGTACTTGTCCTTATTTGCATACTGCTGTGTCTGCATAGGGGCTTGTTGCAACTGCTAATGTGGCAGATTCATTTGTACTTGTCCTTGCTGCTGCGCCTGCTGTACTTGCAGTTCTTGTGCCTGATAATATGTGTGATTTTGGGCAAAGCCCTCTCTGGTATGTGTGCTGTATGGTGAAGGATAAGCTGTCCCCCCTCTGGAAAATTGGCCATTGTGTACATTCCCTTGGCTCCCACATATGCACGGAATATGCCATGTCATTCCACAATTCCAACATACTGGGGGAACCTTCCTGTTCGTCCCTCCTTGGTTATATCCTCCTTTCGCACTCTGGTTCTCATTCTGTGTTTTCTGAAACCCACCTTGATTATTCTGAAATCCACCTCCTCTTCCTCTATAACTCATGCCTCAGCCTTGTGGCGTAAACCCATACCCACCTTGAACCATCAGGTGAACATTATTCACCTACATTGCACCTATTGCTTCCTGCATTCTCTACTTGTCAATACCACCCCTTCTTTGGCAAATTTTGACAACTTTTGCAGAACTAACTTGGCTTCCTCAATCTTCCTATTCTCATCATTCTTCTTGTTTTTCTCTTGTAATTACCGACAATGGTGCGCTATTGCTAACTGTATCTCAGCCCATGGCTTCGCCTCCATCCCCACTTGTTTTTTCATCTGCCTCTTTACTGGCTCAGGCAACCCCTGACATAAAATGTGGTAAAATAATGCAACTGTCTTTTCCCATGGTTCACGAGTTTCAAGTTGCCATTTCTCCTGAATATCCTGAATGTAAGCAATGGGGTCCTCATCTTCCTACATTTTGCGTGTCTGAATTGCACCCATATCCGATGTGCCAGGGTACTTTACCCTGAGAGCCCTCCAAAAGTCTGCTCTACAATTATTAAATGGTGCTCCATCATGCGCTTTGTTTTGTGCAGTCACACTTGAATATCCCGCTCTCCTCCATATATCATCAGCCCTTTCTCCAGGAATGGCTGCCAGGAGATCTTTTATGTCCTCTACGGCCACAGTATTTCCTCCTGTCATTTTTTCTAATTCGTATATCCATTTCCCAGCACCCAATGTCAAACTAGGGAGCTTGCATTTTAAGTAATCCTTGTCCATCTGTGGCCATGGAATGTATTGTGGTCTTGATCCCCCCTCCTCTAAGAAGGGGAGCTGTGTGTACCCTATCCCATTGTCGGATCCCACTATTAGTCTATCCATGGCAGGGACAATCGTCCCTGTCCGTCTCCTTGTCCGTAATGACCTTAACCTGCTTACATATGGTGGAGACTCTCCCTTCTCACTATGTGATCGTCCTCGGGGATGCTCAGGATATTCCATGGAATCTGTTGTTATATCTTTGAGCTGTTCCTAATCCGACATCTAACCTCCATATTCCATGGACTCTGGTGTTCTATCTTTAGGCTGTTCCAGATCCGACCATCTAACCTCCTTATCCATAAGCAGACTTCCTTCAGGGGTGCACGCGCTCCCTCCTCTGCCCCAAGACCGGATTGTCTTTCCTCATGTGACATGTCTAGTTCCCAGCTAGTGTGACTATCATCCCCCTCACCCTTGTCTAAGTTCAGTCTGCTCAAAAACAATACTCTGCGTTAATTACTGAACAGGTTGCCCTCCTCACTTCATGATTGAGCTACTGGGGATTTATCACCATTCCCTCGAGTTCCATACTCACTACCTCGCCTTAACTGTCAATAGACTCTATCGACCCTTTCTCCAATGCTTTCTGCATGAAATCTTTCTTCTTATAGTGCTACCCTAGATGCTGCTGGCGTTACTTCCTTTATCGGAAGAATCTCTTCCACTCTGCTCCATCATATTTCTAGTCTGGGCTTAATTTGTTCTTTACGAATAAGACACCTTGCTGTCTTCTTTTTTGTTCTATTTCTTCATCTACTTCTCTTTGTTTTCTCGCATCCCTTCTAATTTTGTATTTCTCTTGCCTTCGCTCTTCTCCTCTTCATACTTCTCCTCTTCTTTCCTCTTCTTCTCTTTGTCTCTGTAATCTTTTGTCCCTTAGTCTTTGTGCTTCTTCCTCCTCTCTGTTTCTTTTCCTTCCGTCTCTTTCTTCTATCGCTCTTTGTCCATTGTCACAGTTTCTTTGTTATTCTGCCTGTTCTTCCATCTTCTTTTGCTCCTCCTGGTATATCTGCTCTTGTCGCTCCCTGCTTTTCCTTTTCTGATCATCCTCTTTCAATCTTTTCTCTCATTCCTTGTCCTTCCTTTCTTGTTCATCCTTATCTTCTCTCTGCCTAACTTCCTCAATACTTTTCCCATATATCTTGAATAATATCTGTCCTCCCACCCATTAATTTTGTACAAGTACTACTTCGTCAGCCTTATCTTTTTCTCCGTTCCATCTCTGAATCTCCCTGTCTATTTCTGTCGACAAATTTGACTGCTCACTTTTTTCTTTCTTGTCTTGTATAATCTTGTAAATGTCTTCCTTTCTTTTATTCTCTTCTGGACTATCGTCGCTACTGTAAGCGGGGGGTTCATATATCGGATTACTGTACCCCGTCGCTGCTCTCAGTTCCTTTAAAGGATACACTGCTATCTCTTCTGTAGCAATACTTTTTGCTTCTGGCAAGGTAAGAGGAGCTGAGGACTCAACCCCTTCCCCCTTACTCTGATTAAGCTTCCACTGTTCAGGTGGCAGGTCTTCTCTTTCCTCTTGATACATCTTCCAAAGCTCTAAAATTGCTAATCTTGTGTCTAATTTCTTCCCTGTGTACGCTGCGTGCAAGTATGTGGTCATGTGTTGAAATACCGCTCTTGACAATGATCCCCCTTGAGGCCACAGCATGAACATTTTATCTACTGTGCCTTTTACCCATTCCGCACTATACTGTTTGTGCTTGGGCATATGTTTTGGCAGTGTCTTGCATACGTGCATGGGAGGAGTATCCCCCATAATGACAAGTCTCAATCGACTATGTATACTTAGCAGACTGTTAAATAAACATTGTACTGTGGCTTAAATCACCACTTCTCAATGTTTTAAAACAACAAATGTGAGCAAGCACCATCAATCGCTGCTCAATCCTCTTATTTTAATAGCCTACTCATTCTTTGATTGGCACCAATCAGTTTGCTATACTCAATCACTGTTGCTCCTCAACTTTTTACAATTCTTCACAATCCCTATCGCTTTAGTCAACAAACAATATTTAGACTTGTCAGACATTAAACAGTATTAACACTGTGATCACCTCTTCGCTCGCCTCTACTTTTTACTCTCAACAGGGTTTACGACATAACTTATGCAGTCCTGACCACATGTTTTATTTTTACACTCTACTCCGGTTGGAGTTTCAGATGTCTTCTTATAAATTCTCTTGAATTCAGAATCTTTACTTGGTCTCTCTTATCTCTACACTTATTTCCCTTTAGTCAAAATCATTACAATCCCGTCCCCTTATTTGCCATTCCCTTAGTCTACTCACCATTCATTAATCGACTCGAGGCCTTCGGCATCGACTCCTCCTCCAATCAGACAATTTTGCCTTCTGTCCACAGAGCGCCTGTGGAAACCGGGCAGAGATTTCTTTAAAGGGGGACCTACCCACCGCCTCGGTTCTTCTTGCAAATGTATTTCTATTCGGCCACGCTCCACAGGAAACTCAGCAATCTTCTGGCTAATGGCAGAGGATGCCCGATCGTCCGAAACACTGTAGCTGAACTAGTTTGGATCTTTTTGAACCATCCGCATTGCTACCAAGTGAGCTTAGGGCCCTTTAGGAACATGCATGTAATGGATGGATCACACACAATGGGCCTCATTATAAGTTTGCTGGTCCGGAAACAACGGTACCGGTAAGCTTGCCGGTACCGTTGTTTCCAGACCGGCAAACTACGAGTTCTGCGAGCGGGTGCCTCTCAGCCCGCCAGGTCTGACCTGGCAGGCGAACAGCACCCGCTCGCAGACCTTGATGGATGTACCGGCACCATTCGGTGCCCGTGCATCCTTCTTCCCCATTCCCATTGAGTCCAATGGGACTCAAATGGGAATGGGGAGTAATATTTTCTGCGCCTTGTAATGGGCAATTAACGGGTCCACCGGGGCTGTAATGTCCCGGTAATTGCCCATTCCCAGGCACCGGAAAATTCATGACTCCGGCAAGGTCATAATGACCCCCCCATAACTCTGACTCCAAAAAAATCGAATAAAATCATGAAAATGGCAAAGTACTGTTTTATTATCAATTATCTAAAACAGGAAGGGAGTTTACAACGAACGTCAACGGACGTATGCTCAGGTTCACTAAGCGATCTTTTCACAAAAACATAGTTATATACCAAAAATCCGTCAGAAGTTATGTCATACTATGTGGAAAATTATAGAACACCTACTAAGGATTGGGATAGGCTTAAGGGGAGCATCTAAGTATATTATCTATAGGAACTACAATTGTAATTGTCTGTAATTGGCTGCCCACTGTCAGGTGGACAACAGGTGCCTACCTCTAAAACAAGTAATCTTCAGAAACATTAGATACACGGTTTCCCATTGGTTTTCAAACTGTATGGTCCTTTGTTATATGGACTACTACAATTGGTTGGCAGGGTTGAGCCAGGTCTGGAACATTCAGTTCACTTAGCAGCGTGTAAGCTCAGACCCAGGTGCAGGAAGATGGGGCATGACACTACCTCCCCACCCAATTAGACCAGCATCTCTCATCACCCATGCCTTCTGCCATGAAGATTGTTTTTGAACTTGGCCTTGCAAAAGTATCCTTGTCTTTAGACTAGATGGAGTGCGAGCTCTCACTATCGTTTTCTGGGACTCCAAGTCTGAACTCTATTTTCATCCTTAGCTCACTTGACAGTAGAGCACGATCTGGTCCATTTTGCAGGTTTTAAATGCTCTAAATGAATACAATTTGGCACTCCTGGCATGGACGTCATTTCACCAAAATGCCTGTGGTAGTGAAAGTTACATCACATGACCCTTGACCTTGATGACGCCACAGAAAGTGATGTCATTTGACCCCACCCTGAAGTGATATCGTGGGAAGCGATGGAATATGACGTTTCACCCCTTGACAAAACAGGTAGTGGCATCACATAGCATTGTTTCTAAGTACACTACGAAAAATATGCTTACGATATCATTATAATGTGATGTACATTTCATACAAGAAAGGATCACCATATGTATCATTAAGATCAGTGTATAGGCCCAAATTACCAAATGACTGTGAATGCAAGCAGACGTCCATAGCCAAATGGTAATGATGTGTTATTATATAGCACTTGCGCTTAAGCGCTTTATATAGAAAAAATATGCATCCAATATCACCCAACCTGTGTTGGTACTCATTTATCAACCTCAGAAGGATGAAAGGCTGAGCTGAGGTGTTTAAGAACAGACTAAATCAGTGACTCACCCCCTGAAGTGTGCCTGAAATAAACCTTTAAAGAGTCTAGAAATTATTGTACAGAATTCCAGAAATACATTTTGGGGCTGATTCATGGAATTTGTGCGCTGAAAAACGGGGATTTGTGCACCATTCTGGCCGCAAATCCCTGTTTAACAAATGGGGATTTGCGGGCAGAATGGCGCACAAATCCCTGTTTTTTGGGGCACAAATTCCATGAATCAGCCCCATTATTTGGTATTCCTAATCTTTCTTATTTAGGGTAGTTCTGAAAGTTTTAGGAGGTCATTAAAAGCTACGGGGTAACCATGACGCTATTAGCGGCATGGTTACCCCTTTACTGGGTACCGGGTCTGGGTCCGGGTTCCTTGATTGAGGAATTACCGGCCATTGCGACCTTGGAGGGCCCGTTAAATCCTCAATCGAGGAACCCATCCCCATTACCAGTCAAGGCCCTATAGGGCTCAATGGGAATGGGGAGGGTGCTAACAATGGGCCCGTTAATAATGGGCCCGTTGTTAGCACCCTGGTCTGCTTGCGGAACCTGCTAAGGGTGCCTGGTAAAACCAGGCGTCCTTAGCGGGTTCCCGCAAGCAGACTTGTTATGAGGCAGTAAGGGGTTGACAGCTCGGCACCATTACCAGTGTCGTTAACCCCTTACCGCCTCACTCGTAATGACCCCCTTTAGACTTGTGGAACCACTGTTCTTTTTCAAAAAAAAATTAAGAGGCATGAACAAGAATGCCAGCCACTCCAGAAGCAAAGAGCCCATCCAGGAGCTTGCATTAAAAAAAGGCATTTTTTCTGTTTTTACTTTTTTTTAGGGTCAGCAAGGGAGACCACAGGGGTAGCAAGGGAGACGTAAAGGGTCGCCGGTGCGACACCTGGTGACCCCTAAATGATGTCCCAGACTCCTGGTGTTCTTTCTTTGCACCTCAACAAGGGATGAGTCAAGTCTTTAACCTAATTGAATGAAGAAATTGAATCCATAAAATCTAGTTTGTCTTCTTTGATGACCAAAGACCAATTATCAAACATTCTAGAGGAAGTGAATACTAAATTGGACCAGTTTAAATCAGAAATTGAGAATAAAAAAATCAGGAAATTTAGAAGAGACACCATGGATTACAAAGTTGACATTGTCTATTCGTGGAAGGATTATTACAACAAACATAATCCACAACAATTTCAAGCAAGATCGAGAAGGACCTCGACTTCGCAAACATCATCTTCAGAAGCTTCAATACCAGAAACAGAAGAAGAGGCACGTCATCGGAACTAACAATTTAATCAAGAAGAAGTGAGTGAAAATTCAAGAAGTGCGGCAGGCCCTAGTTCGAGTTTGTCTTTTTTAAACAAGCGAAAACCAGAAGATCCAAAAAGAAAAAATCCTGCGTCTCAAGTGAATTTATCTCAAAGGAAAACTTACATATTCCAGCAGCCCTTTAAAAGAAAAGATATATTTTTTTAGGCTTGTGAGAAAGATAAGACTGAAATTATTTTTGATACCACAGAGGGCCCGCAGTCCATGGAGCCTGTTAAATATTTGGAAATCTCTCCTAAGAGTTTGTTTTTACCTCATACACAGAACCATATACTGGAAGTTTTTCACAAACAAACTTTGAGGGACTTCAAGACGTTATCCTTTAAATATAAGTAATCCATTTGCAATTTCTCTAAATCTGAAACTCAAGCATTGGATAAGCTATGGCAAAATAAGGACATCATATTGAAGCCAGCTGACAAGGGAGGTGCCCTTGTCATAATGGATCGTCTTAAGTATAAGGCATAAGTGGAACGACAGTTGAGTGATCAAGATACTTACTTAGAATTGTCTATTGACCCTATGGACCAAGTAAGAACTCTCATTAATACATTTCTAGAAGAGGCTGAATTATAAGATTGGATTTCTGAAAAAAACAAAATTTTCCTGACTAAATCTCACCCGATCATGCCTGTTCTATACATCTTACCTACAGTACACAAAAGTCTTTTGGATCCACCTGGAAGACCTATTATAGGAGCAACTGACAGTCTTATTGAACCACTAGCACAGTATATCGATAAAGCTATTCAACCTTTGGTTCAAAACACAACAACGTACTTGAAAGACACTATAGATTTTTTATTGAGGATTCAAGACCTAGATTTTGATGAAACAACTGACATTTTGTTTACGATGGACGTATGCAGTCTGTATACTAACATTACTCATGAAGCTGGTAGGGAAGCAATGGAGTGGTTGTTACTTTCCTCTCCGAACTGCAGTGCTAACAGTTTATGCATATTAAGTTTACTAAAAATAGTCCTGAATAACAATTTCTTTCGATTTGAAGATAGATTCTTCATTCAAATTTCTGGTACATCCATGGGGCAGCCATGGCACCCGGATACGCCAATACATATATGGCATACCTTGAGCAAACATCTATACTGAATCAAGTGGAATATCAGATTCACTTAAGAACCTTTCTCAGATATGACATTTTTGGTGTATGGAGGGGTTCTCATCAAAGTCTTTTGGAATTTTTCACATTTATGAACCAACTTGCACCGAGAATTAAATTTACCACCCAAGTTAGCAATAAACGGATTCAGTTCCTTGATATGGAAGTATATGTCAAAGAAAATTGCCTACATACTACTATTTACAACAAGCCGACTGATAGAAATAGCATCCTCCTGGCATCAAGTTTCCACCCAAATACTACCATCCAATCTATACCGTACAGTCAATTTGTATGGTACAGAAGAATCATCTCAGAGTCAGCAGAATTTGTTCTTCAATCTAAGAACTTGCAGGAAAAATGTCTTAAATGACGGTATTCCCAAAACACTTTATCTACAGCTTTGACCAAAGCGTCTGCAACTCCAAGATCCCGAAAACTGCAGCAATCAGTCAAATTAGACACTGACCCTCTGGTGTATGTGACCACATATTCTCAACAGAGCTACAAAATCAAAAACATTATTAAACGTAATTGGCAAATGCTTAAGATGGACCCTTCATTAGCTCAATTGTTTGCTACTGAACCCACGTTTGCATATAGAAAAAGTAAGTCTATCAGAGATTTTCTAGTTAAAGCAGATTACCAACCACCGTCAGCAGCTATATCTGCACATAGAGGCACTTTACCGTGCAATAATTGCCAACATTGTCATAACATTATTGGAGGTTCGAGTATCAACCATCCCTATACAGGCAAAAAAATCCCTCTGAATCACACTAGTACATGTGACACGAGTCATGTCATTCATGGGATTAAATGCCCTTGTGGCATTTTTTATGTTGGCCTTACAACTAGAAAAGCCAAGTTGAGATGACTGAACACAAATCTAACATCTGATTGTGTACATTCCATTCTCCAGTTGCTCAACATTTTAGGTAATTTAATCATACTGTTGCTCAAATGAAACTGCTCATTCTTGAGCAAATCAAACATCCCATGTCCCTCTATGGGACATTTATGTCCCATGGGGGGTGACATAAATGTGTTGCTCCATCAAAAAGAGATAGAGTGGATTGATAAACTTGACTCTCTTGAACCAAGAGGCATGAACAATGAGTTTGACTTATCATGTTACATTTGAATTTAAAATGAATTTTCTCCCTTTGGTTGTCCCTTTATTCTTTATCTTCTTATTTTTAATTTGAATGTGAATTTTTAGTGAATCCTCTTTCTTACAAATTGAATTTGTTTCAGTTGAGGAGTGTGTGTTTCTAAACATGTTGTAGTTTTTTCAAGTGTTTTTTGACATATCCAAATGAACGGCTATGGTACCTAATGGCATTTCCAGGCTACTTATTGTGTAATTTTGGTACAGGCATTCCCTCAGCGTGTCTTCATGAAGTTTCTTTCTAACGATTCCATAGTTACTTTCATGTAGACATCATTTCTGGTTTTACAATTTTTTTTTAAATTGGTTTATTTTATACACTAAATGGTCTTTTACTTCTGCTGTGCTCCACCACAGCCAACATTTAGCTGTGTTACTCCACTTTTTCTTTTTCCTTTTAAATTATTATTTTCCATACGCATATTATTTGGTTATTTCCATAAGGCGCAGCATTTTTTATTTTAACTTTGCTACACTGACCACCATTATATCTTTATCCTTTAAGCTTTTGGCATGATGTTGTCATCATTTAGGGCACACCTTTTTTTTTGTAGAGTTCTGTCTTATTTTTTCACTTACATATTTCTCATAGGCTGTGATGACGTTCCATATCTGTGGGCTCATTTCAGATTGAGTGCTTTTCCTGCACATGAGATTCTAAAAACGTCACGTATCCAGGTCACTGTCACGTGATATTATGAACGTACGGATTTCCGTAATCTTTGCATTTTTTGCCAGTATTTATCTATCATTGGTTTTATGTAGTTTGTTTATATGAATGTGACCATCTACGGCGTCCAGCTGCATTTGCGCAACATTCTGACTATGTGACTCGGTACTGCATTTCTATGCCTTGAGTGTCCTTCTGATCACGTGATAGGATTACGATCATGTGACACATTACCACAGTATTCAAATGCAATGCGGGATGGAAGGCTGCTGTTTCAGCAGCCGCTTTTCCGTTCCTGCATTGCATTCGAGATCATTGTCAGCCAGCTAAGGTTTTTTGTGGAGCACACGGGCCACTGGGGATCCTCTGGTCATTTTTTTTTTTATATTTCTGTGCATGACACAGTACGAACATCCGCTCATCCCTAGTTGCTATTTGTTTTCATTTTTGTTTTTTTAGACTCGGTCAATTTCACCTTCTTTTGTTGACAAACAGGACTATTGGTTGCCATTCCTGGCACAAGTCATTTTGGCCAAATTTGAAGATTAATTGTTTTGGTTGAATATTTCCTTTTGCATGCTTTGAGTGCTGGGGCAGAAGACCCACCTTGATTGGAAGGTCAGTTTCACCGTTTTTCTTTGGTGTTGCCGTTGTTTTTCGATGCCTGTTCAGTTGGACTATGCCTAATAGTAGAGTTACACTATATACTGTCTTTTTTTATTTTTCTGTAGAATATTGAAGAAATGCAATCAACATTCACACCTGAAGAAGGGGCATGTTACCCGAAACGCGTAGTGTATTAATGTGATTGTATAACGATACTGCTTGCATTTGTTTTGCAAATGACGTTAGTTATTCCTGTTTAATTCAGGTGTTTCATCATTTCTTTGAGAGAATCATTGTGTATTTTTTGTATTTACCTATGTGTTTAAATATGTGTCTTGATATCAATGAATGATGTAATTCTTTGTATCATTTGTAATTACTTTTTCTTTGAACCTAATGTGCTGACTTTTCACTGCAAGTGAATATCAATATATATTTTTTGTGACTTCAAGAGATTGTGTACTGTTCTAATTTGACTAAATATTTTGTTAAAACTTTTGTCACACTAATGTAAAAGTGTTGGAAGGGATTTTCTCCCTATCGGAGTGACCAGGTTTATGCCTTAGTGGTTTTCTGAGGCTACACGTATTTATGATTCATTCTGCGCACGTTTGCTCCTTTCCAGAATAGATAGATGATCCTGGGTGCTTCAGTCTTGACTCTAGGCCAAACAACCTCGCCATGCAGCTTCACGATTCAGTTTATTCTTGCTGCAGAACAGTTTTCCCTTTCCTCCTCATGGGTCCTGGCTTACTAAATTCAAGACACCAATGTCCAGTTTCTATAAAGTGCCGGCTTCACCTGCGTTCTATTCACTATATGTAGCCAGCTTCTATTATGACTTAATCTACTTGCTTTTCAGCATCTGTACAATTATTGAACAGTTAATTCTTTGCAGCACTTTGTGCATGTGTAATCTTCCTTTTCGTATTTAAAAGTTCTCTTGATTCTTTACTTCATCATTAGTTCTGTAGAATTCATACATCTTCTTCAGCCAGTATCTCGGGACGTCATGTTCCGTCTTGTGTGACGTCACCAGCATCTTCTTTGCTCTTGTTCATATTCCTTCAGGGAGTTCCTCCTTTAGGTTGTCATCACTTCGGGGATACATTCGATAGGGTTGTCTCAATGGGTATCTTCTTTCGAACACATGCTGCGTTATTGGCACAACTGCTTGTGTCAAACACGGCACAAGCTCAGGTTTCCAACATGTGGGGGTTAGGGGGCAGGGTCTCCTGCAGAGGCATGCAGCTGCTCCTCTACACTCTGGAACAACCTTCCTGCTAACATCCGGCCGGCTCTTTCTCTTCTGTGGTTCATGATAGAACTGAAGATCCTGCTCTGCAACGCTTCACTTGCCAATGAGGACTATTGAATGACAAATGGTCACCCCCACTGTGTTCTACTCACCTTAACTATAATGCACTCTGTTGCTTTCTCAGTGAGATCACGCTATAGAAATCACCAACATACGTATATACTGCACAGAATAACAGGAAGGTATGATGGGGCTTGTTTGTACCAACGGATTTCAAAGGATTTTGTTGATTATTACTGCAAGCACAGATGTGTGTACACTGATGGACTGAACAAAAAGCTAATTAATGCTCAGTTTCAGATATTAAAATTCATGTTTGTTTAGCAGGTTATTATTTCAGTTCCTCTGTTGCCTTTATAGTTAGACACCTTTATATTTCATATTTTTGACATTATTTTTCTTTTTTACTTACTGTTAGGGCTCGCCTCAACCGTAGAGTAAATGTACTCCCAGCCAACATTAATGTATGCCACAGATGACTTGGATTTAATTTAGGAATATTTCGCTGGAAGGCCTATACGGTTCTGTCCCCAAAACACTTCACAATTGATGTACCGCATTGTGAGTGATTTTGTCACACACTGTTGAGTCCCTACACGCCCTGACAGAGGCAATTATTTGTGCGTAATGCCTGATGGGTGCCATTGTTGCTAAAGCTACCTAATATCGCCATTCGTAGTCCAATGTTCTGATAATTGCCCCAAATCTCCTTGAGCAAACAACGCTCTCCCTCAATCAACTTTGCAAAATGGCCATAACATTGTTAAAGTAATGAACTGCCAAAAACGGCTCAATGTCCTTTAAAATACATCAATGTACCAACAAGGGTCGCTCCTGGGACTTGCTGAGAGAAAGTCTGCAGGACCGTGTGCAGGTCAACCATATTTTGGTATTAAAAGCTTGCCAATTGTGCACCCATTCAGGATGTGCTAAAGAGACATTAGACTGACCCGTGCCCTTAGGAGGGGAGGATAGTGGGGGGAGGCTACTGAGGGAATGCTATCTAGGAAACCCTTCCAACATGGCTATTTCAGCTGCAGGCCACAGCTCGAGGGGACGGAAAGAACTCCAAGGCCAAGGCCTTTGTTAGCATGAGGCCTTGTACTGCCACTTTAGATCCCATGTGTTAGTCCATCTTTAGGGGCACATATGAAGATACAGAAACACTGCCAGCCACACAGCTACACTCAGACAGGGATATATATATATATATATATATATATATATATATACACACACACAGACAGGGACAGAATAGGGCACAAATAGAAAGGAACACGAATACAAGCATATCCTCCACCACCCTTAACACCTTCCCTGTGCCAACTGCAGATGCCAGCCTCAAAAACACAGCTGGGTAGAATAATCTGATAATCTTTGTTGGCCTTGTGTATCAATAAACTTATGCCACTTTTCTTGTGCATGTGCTGTGTTCTACTGTATGGAATTATTTCCCTAGCCCGCAAGAACCTTTCACTAGCAACATAAAAGAATGGTCCACCCTAGCCTGTCAGGCAGGTCCTTTGGGCTATCGTCTATTCTGGACAGGTCAGTCAAAGCTTGGAAGCCAGTGTCAGGGCACATGAGCCAGCCAAGGAACGGGCACCACACACACACAGGCACATGCACGCACACCTAGCGAGCCTCAAAACCAATCTAGCCACTACTTTGACCAGTCCCTGCCCAGAGGCCTAAGGTCTGTCTTTCCAGGTAAAATGATCCTTTGTGGATGTCTTGTTGGTTTCCCTTGTCTGTCTGTCTGTGATGTGGTAGGGACACCTGGTCATGGGTAAATGGACTATACCCAATTATGTGTCTAAATCTGCTGCCACCACTAGGATTACTGATTGTTTGGTTTTATTGAAGCAGTCTGTCACCACCTTTGTCTTCCTACTATTTACAAGAGGTATTCGGGACAGGAATGTGTTCCATTTCAGTAGACAGAGACAGGCTACTGACCTGCAGACCACCTCTCTCTATCCGTCTCATAGACATGCAATCTGATTTTGTGTTTCACCTTCTACGCCCTTCCCTTAAAGTTCAAAACAGTTCTATTTGGGGTCACAAGTACAGACTCCTCCTGTTAGTAGTCAATGGTCGACAATCAATACATTTATGAATTGCGATTTGCCAAATCAATAAATAGTCTTTAAAATGAGTCCAGCAGAGCCTTAGAGGCATGGAAAGAACTCACCAGAAATATGTTTCTCCCTTCGGACGACAAACCCCCCTGAACCAACGGCCTGAAATGAACAAGCCTGCAAGTCAGGCATGGAGATCGGATGAGAATTAATAAGAGACATAGCGGGCCCCAGGAAGGCACCCCCCCATACCCATGAGTAACCTGATTGCCCTCTCCCACACACCCCCCCTCCCCGGGACAAGAGACGCTGAAACATACGAACATAGCAAGGAGACAGTTGTTGTTGTTGTTACAATGTTAAAGTTAAATCAAAATGCACTGTACTTGAACATGCGTAAGGCACAATCTGGAAGTTATGTAACCGATATTATTGAAAATGCCAATAAACAAATTTCAAAATAAATAAATAGTCTTTAAAATGCCCTTTTTCATATTGTATTAGTGGGTTTATCATAGCCATATTCATTTCCTTATAAAATAATTAAAAATATGCATGAGACTGGACACCAATGAAATAAGTTACTAAGCTACTGATCATTTCACTGCAATTAGACGCAATGGGCCTGATTCACATAGCGTTTTTAATGGGATTATGCCATTATTATAAATCAGGCCCACTGCATTCATTATAATTATGTAGACCCGTGTTTGACATAGACTGATAAATACTGCTAAAACACCACCAAATGCAATAGTGTAATGTTTTGTGTAAATATAGAGACACAGATTCCTTTGCTACTTAGTTGCTCAGAAGAAAAAACATGTTAAAAATAAAATATTGTTAAAAAAGGTATTTCCCCAGGACCCCGATCTGGCGCCCATAGACAGCATGGCCTGGAATGCTCTGTTTTAAAGAAAGGTGCGGACAATGAGCCGCTACTGTGAGACAAGAGACTGGTGAAGAGATCAGAGTGAGAGACTCTGAAAAGCCCGTCCACTGGGATTGCTACATATCCATGTCAAGTCACCAACCCATGCACAATTCCCAGTGTGCAACAAGCTGTGCACAAAGGACTACAAGCTCGCATGGCAAATTCATAAGGAAAACCTTTTGTATTTAAAGGACACTGTCAAAAAAAAATGCACCCTCCAGTTGGCTCCTGGAGGCAAGCAACTTTCCCATGACCTTCAGGGTGACATGGCTGCTGTTATAAAGTAGCAAAACTAAACTAGGCCGGTCGCATCAGGACACGTTTTACAACTCTGCGAGGCAATGGCTGCTGTTACAAAGTATTAATAAGTTGCTTGACTGCCGGAACCATTTTTCCACTTTGATATGCAAAGATACAATTCTGAAAGTGGCTAATTTGCAAATGATGTTATGTTAATTGGATGTATGCCGCGCACCGCTGCTATTTGCATGGTCTCCAGGCGCTCTGGTGGATCTGAAAGAAAGGGGAGCGATTGGTACACATTTTGCAATGATATTTTGAGCCTGTTTCTTTATTTTCTTGTTCCCTTTCTTTCAATCTTGCTTTCATTCTTTCTTTTTCCTTTCTTCCTTCTTTTCTTTCTCCACTATATTTTTTGTGTTCTTTCCTCTGCCCCTGCCTTTATTTGTCTAGTTTCACTATCCTCCTCCTCTGTTTCATTCCCTTTCTTTTTTCTCTTTCATACTTTATTTCATGCCATGCCTTCTTATGTTCTTTTTTCATTCTGGCTATTGTTTCCCTTCATTTTGTCTTCTTTCCATCTATCGATCTTCTTATTTCTTTTACTTTTCTGTCACTTTATTTTTATTTTATTGTATTATCCATTTCTTTTCGTTCATTTTCTCTTTTTCAATCTTTCTTTTCGTTCCTTTCTTTCTTTTTGGATATCTGTTACATTACTTTCTCTCATTCTTTCACCTTTCTTTCGTCCTTCTTTCTTTTTCACTTTCCTCCTTTGAACATATAAACAACACTAGCTCCGCCACATTCTGCTGTCTTCCAGTGGCTGTATAGACTCACCCTGAGTCTAATTACAACGTGTTGACACTCTTCCTGCATGTAACACCCGATACGCGCTCAAGAAAATTAGTTTGGGAACATCGCTCTGGGGGAGCTTGGGAAAAAAGTAGCTTAATACGAGAGCGCTTCATTCAAGGTCCCCCCCCTCCCCCATCAACAATGAAGGGTTTCAAAAGGAGCCATGAAAACATCTCAATCAGATGATGTCATTGTGACCATTTAAATAGTCCACACACCACAAAATAAATATTCTTAGATGCTCGTGGAGGTGAAAAAACGCAGAGTGAGAAATAATTAAGAGTTAACCTCAAAACTAATAGAACAAGATTTTCTTACAGTGTGAAATGCTGCTTTATGAAAAATGCTCCCTGTAGAGTTAATACTTCCAGCCAATGTCTTATTCCAAATGTAGATGTGACAAGACTTTGCAGCCAGTACTAGGTAGGGCTGAAATGTTATTGCACTAATCATGATCTTTAGATGCAGGAAATAAGATTGGTATTACTTTATTTTAAAAAGGTCAGTGCCGATTCCCGTTTGATTCGACCTTTCTTCCAATGCCCCATCCACTAGAACATTGCACTGATACAATAGATGTGATGGCGCGAGTAGTGCTTAACCACTGGAACAATAGAAGCGAAGAAAGAAAGATTGATTGGCATTTATATAGCACTAGGAGACCTCAGGCATGTGAGCGCTGCCCATTTATCGACCTCGGAAAGATGAAAGGCTGAGTTTGGCCTTGCCAGGATTCGAACCTGCCTCGGAAAGCTCTGCCCGGATGTCATAGCGAGAGCTCTACTGTGACCAACGAGCCAAGGGAAAGGAAAGATGAAGAAGGTTGAACGATAAAAGAAAGCTGAAAGAGGAGGGAAAGGTGAAAGAAGGAAGCAATATAAAGAAAAGATGAAAGAGGGAGGACGGATGAAGAAAAAATAAAGGAATGAGACAAAGATAGATGGAAAAAGAAGCAGAAAAATAGAATAGGAAAGAAGAAAATCAAGAACAATATGATGAAAAAGTAAGGAAAGAGAAAGAAAATAGGAGAAAAAAGAAAGTATAGAAGGAAGGGGAGAAAGAAGGACGAACACATGCAAAGAGGGTCAAAATAGCATTGCAAAATATCAGGATGCATGGCATTATCCAAGTAAGTGGGGAATAAAGCTGCCCCCAGAAGGAGACGTGGGGGCTTCCTTTTTGGTCGTACTTATCATATTTGTAAAAGGCTATTAGTTTTCCCAAGTTGGTGTCGTTTGTTCTTTCTTTGATTTTGAGCTCCCTCTCACTTTATTACTATCTTCAATACTTCTGCAATGTTGGTGTAAGCTTAAAGGGACATTTATGGGCCTCACTACAAGTTTGGATGTAGCCATGCCTGTATGGCGAGACCCGCAAGCACAACTCGGAGTATGGCGGTACGGTAGCAACGGCACCAGTAGCACTACCAGCGCCATTGTTACTGTACCGCCATACTTGAGGCCCTTGTCTCTCTGATCCTCTATGTCAATTAGTTGTTCCATATAATCACTATTCGTTATCACAGTTCATCATTATTAGTCCCAGTGTGTTTTAGTATCAGTAATGCAGTTAGCTAATTTTAATAAGGTATTTCAACCAGCAACGGGTTTCTAAAGTTTAACACTGCTACTTTTCTCTCCAAATGGCTACTTCACCCTGCTTGTTGTTAACATGGATTTTTAACTTACAAGGTTTTTCGAAACTTTTTTTCGAAACTAATACTTGGTTTCTTCCCTCCCACAATAGTTAGAAGGCATACCCTGTTTATTGTGAACATGCCATTTCAAATAGCAATGCGTTTCCCAAAAGCTTCAGTGCTTATTTATTTGCTCTCAAAAGGGGATACCTTAACTTGCAACGGTTTTCTCAAAAGCAACTTCATTTCCCCACCGAAATGACACTTTCACCCTCCGGCTCCTTACAATGGCATTTCAACTTGCAAACGTTTTCTCAGCTGTGGCACCGTTTTCTACCAATCCCCACTCCTGTTCACTATCAGGATCAACTGGTTGAAGGTACTCACGGTCTCTGCCTCTGCTCAGCGCAGTGGAGCACTGTGCCCTCCTCCTTCCTGCTGATTTAATGCTGACTTTGAAATTCTCAACTCCATTTTTGGTTTTGGCGCTTTGGTGGGATAAGCCACCTAATCGCTAAACCACTGGTACTGTAAATGTTAAAAAAAAAAAGTAGAAAGGGGAGTTCAGGAGCAGTGTATGTCATTGGCATGGCAACCTACCGATGCTTGGCTATGAAATGGCTGAAGCACCATCTGGGCCTTGACCCTCTAGCTCACGTCTGCATACTTGCTGCTGTTGCCCGGGAGCTGTGCATGCTACCGAAGTAGGAGCAAAATGACTGCACTTAACTAGACGCACAGAAGATTTTCATTTCTATGCACCAATTCCTTTTGTTAGATGAACTCCTGTTGGACTATTTTTAAAGCCCGAGCAGAGTGATCTGTTGGCAGATGGAGACTGAGCCAGCCAGGCAGGCCTCAGATTTACGAGGCAGGCGAGCTGCCTTTGTGTTAGAATGCAGCACATCCTCCATGCTGGCAAAATCTGCAACGGGTCCACAGCAATGATTTATTTACCGGAGAGGAACTGGCTTCCTAGAACCTGGCTGGGTCTGGCACGGAAGACCCGTAGACCTGCAGACTCAAGGCGAAGCTTCAGTCTGCTTTTTAAAATGTAAATATATATTTTATTTGTCTTTGCATAGCTCAGTTTTGCTGCCTGTTTCTGACCCTAAGTGCATTCCTCTCTTTAGGTTTTCAATGCCTTTGTCCCCTCTCCGGGTCTCTCTATGCCGTCTCAGCATCTATCCGTGACTGTCTCTCTGTCTCTTTCTTTCACCATTTCTCATCCTCCTACCACCCCCACATCTGCCCACCACCCCATTCACTGCTCTGTGCAGCACCAGCTCAAGTTGTGCCTCCTGTCATCTTACATCCCAGTCGGGGCAGCTGCACAACTTTAAATCATGTTCGACACACATATTGTGACCCGGCAGTAGTAGTCCGAGTTCAGGCAAATCTACTGTTTTCCCTTGACCCCCGGCCTCATGCTTCTGTAATATGATCCACGGGTTTGCCCTAGGAGGGCGGATGCTGAAACTCCCGTCCCATGATTATTTATGAGGCAGGTCTGGGGTGCTTGAAAGCAGTGCTGACAGCTCCCCCTTAGCTCTGTGCAACATGCGAGATATGTAGCCAGCTCTGGCTTGGTATCCCACATAGCCATGCAGTTTGTGCATTTCAATCTTCTGTTTATAACATGAAAAGTGAAACTATAAGTCCTGGAATGCAAAGGGCTGCAAGCCAAATAAACACTTCTACGTTCTTTGGGGAGTGTTTTTTGGGAAGAGCCCATAGGTGGCTGGGGTTCTTGAAGTGCAATTAAATCGGTAACCCAGCTAGGACCAATCAGATGCCATTACATTGTATTTTAATATTGTAATTAAATTACACATTAAGCTAAAAGAGAGAGAGAGGGAAATGGCGCACTGAACTGAGATGATCTGATTGGCATAGCAACCAGCAATGCCATGCCTGCATCCCATTCTCCCTACCCCACACCCACCAACCCTACACCCGCCTACCCTACCCCACACTCCCTACCCCCATCCACCCCAAATGCACTCCCTCTACTCTCTAAACTAGCACCCTACCCCCACTCTCTTGACCCCCACCCTACCACCACTCTCTTGCCCCACCCACATACCCTAACACCACTTTCTCTTGCCTCACCCACTTACCCTACCACCATTCTCTCTACACCACCGACCCACCCTACCACCACTCTCTCTACCACACCCACTCACCTCACAACCACTCTCTATACCACACCCACCCACCCCACCACCACTCTCTCTACCCCACCCACCCTACCATGACTCGCTCTACCCCCAACCACCCTACCCACATCCACTCTCTCTACCCCACTCTCTCTACCCTCACCCACCCTACTCCCACTCTTTCTACACCACCCACCCTACCCCCACTCTGTCTACCACCACCCACTCTACCCCATTCTCTCTACACTTACCCAACCGATGCCCAATCACTACCCCCACTCATCCTACCCCAACTCTCTTCAGGGACGTCGATTCACCAAAATGCCAGGGGTAGCGGAAGTGACATCACACAACCCTTGATGTCTGATGATATCACAGGATGTGATCCCCACCCACCCTACCCCCTCTCTCTGCAACCACCTGACCAATCCCCTCTTTCTCTACTGAACTCTACCACTTCTCTCTTTACCCCACAACCAAACCTACAACCATTATTTCCCCACCCAACCCATCCTACCTCCTCTATTCCCCCACCCACCCATTTTACCCCCTCCCCCTATCCCCTCTCATCCTTCCTCTCACACTTTCGCTTTATTTCGAACCCTCTCACTCTTACCCTTTCTCGCTCATATTTACTCTTGCTCATCATAATGGCACACTCTATCAATGGCTTCCTCCCTTGCTCTATTCCCCTTCTCATTCTATTGCACACTTGCACCCCTTATCCAATCCGCCTTTGAAACTTTGCACTTTCCTCCTTGCACCCTGGTTCCTATAAATGCAAAATGCAAAGAACAGTAGTAAACGCCAAGACTATTGGCATTGACAATGCTTGTCTCTCTTACACCTAGTACAGAATGCCGATTTCTCCACTGCTATTTCAGTAGAGGTCAACGTGTGCTGGACTTAAAGGGTATGCCACCCACATACTTTTTGGGGAATTCTGCCATTTTTCCCTTACTTTATGTGATCACTTTTCTCCTACAGGGGATTCAAACCAGTAGCCTGCAGGTAACATTCAATTGGCCCACCATACTGCACTCTCTCACAGGTGCTGGACTGCTTTTGTTTATTTGTATAGACTATGGGACATTACGCCCATTGCCGAGCGGCCACAAAGCTCCACTCAGCACCGATCTGTGCTTGTCGTCTGCAATTAAGCATGGATTGCTGCAGACACAGCGTCTGTACCGGTAATGTGTCGGAGTGGGGGCGGGGGGAATTTCCCTTAAGAAGTGTGAATGGTGGGTGATTGGAAGGGGAGGCTGCTTAAAGGGGGAGTCAATGAAAGACTAATAGTGGTCATTTAAATGCATTTTGTCATTGTATGTTTGTCAGTCTGGATAGTTCTGTTGTAAAACACAGTGTTGTGGGATGGAGTGGCGGAAAGGAAGGACCCAGCTATGGGGTTTGTATTGGGCGGGAGTATGGGGTCAGTGGGGAGTGGGGGCAAGGGTGGAAAAAAGAAGGGGCGGGCAGGGGAAACATAGATCCACTACTTTATTTTAACACTTCGACGCCTGTGTTCCAGTAAAGTCTGTGTCGGGTGTCTCTGCTCCAAGTCACGTAGACTCTTCTCTTGGTCTCTTGCTCCCTTCTTCCTCATGGCTGTGCGTACATAGTGTGGCCATATTTTCTTCCTCCCCCACCGCTGTAGTTTCTCGCAGCCGGTCTTCATCCGTTATCACACATCACGGTTCATTCTGGTCCCTTACTGGTCCCAAGTCGTTCAGTATCGGACATCAACTGATTGCCTCTCCAGTGAGTTGGTCTCAATGTTCCTAGTCGGTTCAGCAGTCAGTCATGACTCCTACTACTCCTCCTACACCACACACTCCTCTTCCTCTACCTCCGCACCTTCTTATTTACCACTGTGATGCAGGATCGATCAACTAATCATAAAGGGGGTTGGAAAAGATCACAGTTAGTTACTTCTTCTGGTTTTATATTGTGAAATTACAGTGGTAAAGATCAGAGGATATTTTACAGCAATGCCAGGTTACAATGTGTCAGGTTTGACATGTTCATTTTCCAGTTCTAGATTTTTAACTCAACAAACTTTACTTGTTCTACTCTCAGTCGTGCATGCATGATGGAAAACAATGTTTGGAAAAGCAAAACCATGAGTTAAAAAAATGGACTTCACTTATGAAATCTATTTTTACAAAGTCCATGAGAAATGTATGTGCCGTAACTCGCGGTGTTAGGAGAGTTTTTTTCTTTTTAACTCTTTGGTTTATTACAAACCTTTCATAAAAACATTTGACAGGTATGAACTTGAGCGCAATTCATCAGGCTGAAAAATACATCATAGTTTTTCGCAAAACACATTGCAATTAAGTTACTCAATAGGTAACAAGCAATCCCTTACATCATCAATTCATGTTGTCATAGACATCTATTTTTAGTTACATATTGCTTCTAGTATAATCCCAAAACATCGTCTATAAATTTGATCACAGCGAATATCATTGAGTAATTTTCGCCCATTAGAAACAGTTTCCACCATTCATCCACAAATAGAGTTCTATACTGCTTGGCAACTTCGATCATGTGTTTCTGTCTCGTTGAAGTAAGCATATTACATTCTGTTACCAGATGTTTTATTGATTCCATTTTTCCATTCCCCTTGCAAAATCGGCAAGTAGAGGGCATTTCATCATTCAGTTTCCTCACACTGAGTACTTCCATGGTGGGTAGAATGTTCAATCTTAACTGCATGAGCAAGTCATGATATTTGGGGCTGGGATATTTTGAGCGATATCTCGGAAGTTGGTTCAAGCCTCTTAATTTATGTTCCTCAGTGGTTATTTATAAGTTGACCTTTTGGTTTGTGTGTCAATCCAATCTTGCCTCTTTAGATAGTTCTTCACTTTTGAAGGGTTCAATATTAAAACTTCTTCAGATAGCTCAAAATCCTTTAACGCTCCAGAGCATAAGCTTTTACACGTGTCCACGAACCAATCTTTTGTGTGATTTCCCAAATTTTTTAGTATTTCGAAATGGAGAGGGGACTCGGTCTCAAAACAACTGCAGTAAAAGCTTAATGAACGTCATTTGACCCTGGATTTAAGCGACTGTCATCCTAGTTCATATCTTATTAGGGAAATTGGGAGTGATCTCGGTAGTCATAAGGCCTTTTTCCAAAAGTAGCCTTCCATCACATCCCAGAATCCTTCATGGATGGTCAAAGCTGTTTCCTCACCGTAGAGCATAATCGGGGTTGTTTTTTGATTATAAAAGGAAATAATGGGGATCAGTGTAAATTTCCCAAATATTGAAAAGAATGCATTTCGATCTGATCGCTTCGGTCCATGTTTTATCAATTAGGCTACAGTTGATTAAGGCACATAGATATAATATAGAATCCACGTTTTCCAGGACCCTGTTACCCAAGGTCCAACCAAATTTAGGTTTTCTTTTCCCTCATGAATTCGAGACATTCATTATTTTTTATTTATTTGAGTTGACTCAGATATTTTTGTTCATATAAGCTTGCAGCTGGTCCAGTCTCTACTGTAGGCCTATGGGAGTATGGTGTAATATGACAAAGTCATCCATGTACAACATCCAAGGAATGACTTGGTCATACATTTTGGGAACAAAGGCCCTGACCTCTGACAGAGACTGTTCCATAACCGATAAATATAGGATAAACAGTGTTGCTGCTAAGGTCGGCCCTGTTTGACTCCCCTACGTGTATTCATTGAGTTGGTTAAGGCACCCTCGGTGGACAATCTGATGATGGTTTGTGAATGAAAGGCTCTAATTGCCTCAAGAAGATCTGGAGGACAGATCCAGTTTGGATAACTTCATCCACAAACTTTTCTCTATTAATCCTTTCAAAAGCTTGTTCCAAAACAATAAAGCAAGGTGGATGCTCTGCTTTCTTTTGAATGCCTTCAGTTTCAATATATTGATTAGGAACACATTTAAGTTGGTTCTGACACCCTTATTGAACTCTGTTTGTCTTCTATCTAGGAGGCTAGAGGTAAGGGTCCATTTCTTTTAGGTGACTTAATAGAATGGAAGCAAAAACCTTACCAAGAACATCCAAGACGGCGATAGGTCTGTATTTTTTTGGGATTATCTCTGTCGCCCTTCTTGAATATTGGTATGTTCATCAGAGTCTTCCAGGACTGTAGAATAGCTCTTGCTCTGAGAATTTGGTTAAAAAGCAAGTGACAAAAGTCAGCCCAATCCTCTGGATTTTTTTTTTATTACAAAATTATTCAGTCCGTCAGGACCTGCTGCGCGAGAAGGATTACATTTCTTAATTGCGCATAAAATATCGTCACGGTCAAAATGGATGGACAAGGAGGAGTCAGACTTATTTTTAGGGACTATGGTTTCCTTTGACAGATCTAAGTAGAGATTAGAAAAGTGTTCAACCCATGCTTTCTCGCTGACCACTGAAATGACCTTTGCTAATTAAAAAGTTGCATTATTATTGAGTAAGGCCCATAGGTCTTGTGTGTTCCTGTTTGCCATTACTTTTATTATCATTTCTGCGTCATCTTTATAGCGTTGAGCTTTTGAGGCTAACAGCCAGTTCTTGTACTGTTTGCTTTTTCTCTTGAGAGCTGTCTTGTCACCAATATGCCGATGATCTATGTGACGGAGATCAGATCACAAAGTTTCTTTTTTTTCACGCACTTTGGGGTTAGAATAGTGACGTCTCTTAATGGTCTGTTTCGTGCCTAGCCTGGGCTTCAATTGGAAATCAAGTAAGACACCAGAGTAATCAGGGCTAGTTGGCCCTGTATCCAGTAAAGATCTATAGTTGTTGATTGATTGATATTTTATTTCTATCGCGCTCGTACACAAGTGTTTCAGATCTTTGGTAGATCTGATGGTAAAATTCTAAGTTGATTACCCCCTTGATTCACAATTAATTTTCCCATTTTCAATGTGCTGTTATTCAACAACAAAACTCAAAACGATAGCTTAAGCAGATGGTTGTCACTATATACCATTTGAATTGCAATAAAAGAATTTAGCCCTTTAAGAAGGTCACAAGAGGAAAAGTAATAGTCCAAGTGGGCCTCCAGAAGATGTAATTCCCTTCAAAATGTATTTGCTCTAATTCTTCTTTGCAAGAAGATTACTATTTTGTGAGAGAATGGAAAGATGTACTAATTCATCCTATGGGACAAGGTTATTTATGTAGATCTTCAGCCAATCTGGTAGGTCTGGCTGTTTTCATATTTCTGAGGTGGGTAAAATGAGTGACATTGAGTTTGATAATGTTATATGTTACTGGGTCTTTTATAGCATTACCTTTTGCCATCTAATTGCATGGCCACTTGGAGCTTTGGATCTTGCAAGTAAAATGGTGGGGTTATGAGTGAGTTAGAGAGAGGAGACAGGGCAGGGTAGACATTGCTATTATTTCACCTGTGCAGGGCAAACTGTCAATTATCATTGCATGTGCGTGGTGTGTGTTTATATTCATTGTGTACAGTATGCATTTTATGTTTTTGGTTGGTGTTGGTGTCGCCTATGTGCGATTGCATCCATACCATTGTGAGGTGGCAAGGGTGGGTTGTGGTGTTGGGGAGTTTATCAATTTCTTGACTTGTGGATGCTCATTCTTTGGAGACAGGGAGACAAGTGGAAAGTGTAGAGGATGGTGGGTGTTGGTTAAAATAGCCATTTGGGGGCTGCATTTCCTGTTGCCAGTAAATGACACAAAATGAACTTAAGAGACAGAAACTAGTGCTATGCCTGTTGACTACATTCCCGAGCCATTGTGATCAGACTTTCTGGGTGGAGCTTGGATGGGGAGAGTCAATTCCGTACCGCCTTTAGCCTAGCTCTAGTCATGAAATCTACCAGCATCTCTTGCTGCACTTAATATTTATTTGAGCCGAGATTCTTGAATCCCTATGGGTTTGACCTGCTTTTTGGGGCCTTTTTGTAATGCCAGCCACCATGTGCATACATGGCAGTCAGTATTAACGTTTCTTTAGTAGTTGGATTGCAAATCTTTGCGGGAACCCAAGAATGGCTGTTTTCCCATAGCGTTTCTCGTCTCCAACAAGGAAACAATCAATATAACACATACTTGTTCTTGAACACGCCAGTGTTACCGGCCGTAGTACTTTCTGTGGAATTACCACTCAACATAAAATGAGCCTCTGAGATGTTTCTGTTAGTAAGAGACTACAACAGTGAATCTAACACAATGCATCAAGGTTGTGTGCAGCATGTCAGTCACTCATTTTGGGCTAGTTCTTGTGTTCATACTATAACTTGGTGTATCACTGTGCAGTGTGTGATAGCTATTTCAATGAATCATGCCATGCATCAATGCATGGGGTTAGTGTTTTCTTATTTAATAGTGTTTATGGTTATTTGCGCTTATTATCTTGCATGTAATTGTTGAGGTCTGGTACAGGTACCCTCAATGGTAACATTGGGAGTACTACAACGTTTATTAATATTTTCAGTTGTTTGTTTTTATATGTGGAAACAAGCAGGTCACAAAGCCGACTCACCCTCTAACTGGTATTTGCCAAAAAAGAGACAACACAGTGACTGTGGTATGCCAAATGCAAGGTAACCCAGATTCTTGCAATAGACTGGGGAAAAACGCAAGATTAAAAGCCAAGCTCTCATTCTGATGTCATCATGATTACTGAGTTATGAAAACCTATTGATCCTGGTCATTGGCTCCCTCTACTAAGCTACATATGGAATCCTATATGTGCACAACTAGGGATTGGACTATTGTTATCTAAGCTCCCACCCAGGAACCTTCCCATAAAATGTACTACCTTATCATATTTTAATATTAGTGGTAGTCCCTAAATTACTTCTGCAGTGAAAAAAGACATTTTCTCATCGGTTAGAATGTGGTCACACTATCCAGGAACTGGCTGCATGATGAGATGTTTATGCAGGTAAGAGAGTGAGCAAGCATATCGCCTTGTTTTAATTAAATCAAATAACCCATGTTACCTCCCATGCCATGGTCGATGAGTTTCAAGTCTGCAACAGTGATCGCCACCCTGCTCTTAACACATTTATTTTGAGTCATCCCGCTTTCACAAGATCTTATTGCTGTAATTAGTTGTTTTATGTTTAGTATCATCTTGCGTCATTCTGTCATGGCTAGCCAATTGCAGAAACATTCATCTGCCACCTCCTTATGAACTTTCTTGAATGTATAAACTTGAAACAGTCTGCTGTGTCTTTGCAGCTTAATTTATCTCGCCAGCTGAACACACATAATAATATCTTGTTCTGCTAATGCAATACTCCCCTATAAAGCCTTGGGCTTTTGACACTGCTTTTAATGTAGTTACCATCTATCTGGCTACAGCATTTTCCCTGAATTAACTGTATTTGTTCAAGCGTGCCTAACTGGGCTTTTTCTTAAAGCTGCAAAGCTGAATTCTCTGCTGGTGCAAAAAAATGGCAACTGCTTGTCAAGTTCTGTTCCACTGCAGGACACATTTGTTCTGCATTCATTTGCTATCCATCAAGTGCCGGTGCATGCCTGGCACATGAGTTTTCTACCTATGGGTACGTTGCAACATGACCCCACCTATTATAGCCATGCTGCCCTACATGTGTAGTGAGGCCCTTATCCTGGGTACATGCCTTCCTGTCACCTAGCCTATTTAGAAACATACTAATTGTGCAAGCTAATGCCTTTTCTGTCCCCTACTTGTGTAGTGAAATTAACTATTCTTTGTGTCAGCTGCATTTCCAGGAGAATTTAAAGTGCAGTTTCAAATGTGTCCTTTCTGATTTTGTAATTCAGTTTGTTCTGAGGAAGGCAGGGGGGCACAGGCTCTCTAGTCAACAATTGCCCCACTTCATTCCCCTCTCTGGTCAAATCATCAACCACACCTTCATTTGTTCTCATCATATTATAGATATCCTTGGGTAGCACACTCTGGTGATCCCCTCAAGTTACCTCCTTGTGTTACGTATTTTGCTACACTGCATGTAATAAACCAGCCCTCGCCATTATCGTCACATTTCATCCAGTGCTCATTGTAGTTATAGGTATCTTTTGGGCATGTAAACAATGCTCCAGGTTGTCTATTTGGCGGCCCCAATGGATACATGGAACAGTAAACTTCATCATAAGTTTGAGTGTACTAATGTACGGTGTCAGCCACATTAACCATTACTGTCATTTGGAGTGACTTCAAGATGCAAAAAGCCGTTAGGACCAGTACCAAAATTGCCAACAGAAATTTGAATGCATCCGTCAGCCAGGTATGCATCCGGGAGAATAGATAACTGAAGCAGCGATCGTCCTCAATGTCATTTACTTCCACCTCTATTTTATCATGCAGCTCGCTCTTTCAGGGAGTATATGGCCTCTGTCAAAGTCCCATTCTCCTCTTCAAGTGCAGGTACATATGCCACCGCAGTTAGGTGGAAGCTGCATATAAGCTCTCGTACAGCAGGCCCAGTAATAGTTCATTAGTAGAGCTGTGCCAATTTTCATACCTGGTAAATCCATAATGTGTTTGCACCCTTCATTGTCACCAAGCTTTACTGAACCATTATTTCTAAAGCATAATGTTGGTGCTTGTAGTTTGGTTATGGGTAGTGGTCCTGCTCATCTTCCACCCATGTAAAAAATGTTGCAGTTTCTTTCCATTTCTCACGGAACACTAACTAATTAAATTGGGCATCTGTACACCTTAATATTTGGTGATCCACTACCTTAACATGTCCTCTTCAGTACCTTACTTTTCATTCTTATACTCTCCATCATGTGTGCTTATTTTACGTAGCTGTCTACGTATGGGAATTCTGATCCTGTGACATACTTCATCATGGCCGATTGTCCCTGAAATTGTCCTCTCATCTGGCATACTGCGAGATGTACCAAGCAGTGTGCTCTGTACTCAGGTACTTCCTCAGATATAAATACTCCAGAGGCTGTCATGGCATAGGGGATACGTGTGCAAACAAAGCAGCTTTCCCTTGTTCTTTATCTCCCCACCTTGTCCATTGACCTACACCATGAATTTCGTTCAATATTTATGGAATTATCAAAATACCTTCTCATGAAATACTCATCATCTGCAATACTTCTCCTAGCCCTTACCGTCTCCACAACTGGGCGGCACACCATTTCCTGCTCTAACTGGAAATCTACTTGTTTTTTAACTTCTTCACTAATATTATGCCATAGGGACACATTTATCTTATCATAATCAGTTAAATGTAGTGCGAGATAAAATCAGAAATAAAAACAACAAAAGAGAAAGGGAAGCAGAAGGACGGCAACAGCCATAATGTCTGCTGTGTTCAGATATGTCCTGCGGTGTATGGATCAGAGTATTATGAAGCTATCAGGAACATAAGGATATGAAAACATTCGTACAGTTTGCTTAGCACGGGGCAATAGTATGTTATTATGTTTCAAATGGTGAGTGAGACGAACTGTATTTACCTTTTCAAAATATTTTGCAACCACATAAAATAACAATAATAACATATATTTGATGATTTTCAAACCATGTATGTAGTTCATTGAAAAATATAAAAATAGTGCTGATAAAAACATACAAAATATTAAAAATGTAGACGATAGGGATAGTAAAAATGTAAAGTTGAAAAAGTAGAAAAAACAGTCTGTTGTAGATGTATGCTCTTGTGAAAAATAGTATTAAAAAATAGTCCCAATAAAATGTAAAGATAGGAAAGCAGAGAAAATAGTCTGTTCTAGATTATTGTTCTTTTGAAAACGAAAAATAGTATTAAAATAGTCCTAATACCATGTAGAGGTAGGAATGTAGAGAAAATAGTGCGTTAAAGAGGATTGTTCTTGTGAAAAATTGTCCTCAGCAGCAGCAGAAATACTATGTTGGTGATGTATTCAAAAAAGTCGTCAGCATACTGTAATTTACCTCTGCGCCTAGAGGTGGCTTGCCACTTTGTTCCTTCGGGATATATGCGTTAGAAATCTTAAATCAAGTAAAATCAATGCATCAACTTCTTTCTTATTGTTCCAGTGAAAGTTCGTCCTCAAAGTTCAGCATCAGTGTTCCTCAGGAGGTGATATGGGATTTATATCTTCTTTACCCTCAAGTTCCTTTTTCCTTTTATCTTCTTTCTCAGCATGAACTTGAGCTCTTGTACTGGGTCTGGTTTCATTCTCTTCTCTCTCGGGATCCTGGTAGCTGCGCAGGAAGGCGACACTCTTTCATTGTCTTATGTTGGCTATGTTGACCCACAGAACAATTCTATTTTGTCATTTTATGTGCCTTTTGCGATACCTCCCTGCCTTTCCTTTCAAGAACGAAAGAGAGGTATTTATTCATGGACATCAACTAGTCCTGTAACACATTTACAAACACGGTTGCAGTGCTTTTGGGCATCCGTCTGTGTGCACATGGGTGAAGTAATAGTACATGCATCCTGCGACCTGACACCTCATAAGGAGTCTGGTGATCTTCTGAGCCTTGCTTATTGCGCAGGGCACATAGAGCCAGCGGAAGGCAATACATACAGTACATATGCAGTCTGTTATGCAATCATGCTAACCTAGCTAACCCGTGATGCCCATGAGTTTTTGTGCTTTTTATAAATGTAAAATAAATGAATCTCCATGAACCTCCCTGATATTTTTTCACGATATATACAGCAGTATTACAAGGAGATTCTGATGGCACTAACACTCCCTGCTTAATGAGCAAATGTATTGTTTCATAAAGACCCACATCTGTTTCTTTGGATATTAGATACTGTTTCACTCGAGGTAACATTGACCCATGAATTTTCCTGTTCCAATTTAACACCCACCAGCATATGTACTGGTTGTCCATAGTGTGCCGGTACCCTTGCCAAAAATGTTAGTACCTTTTTAGCTACCATAATTTGTTGTGGCACCTGTGTATACTCAATTTCCAATTGAAGACTTGTATGTATTCTTTTGCTGTCTGGAAATATGGTTCCATGTCATTCCATCACCCGTTTTTATTTCGCTGCATTTATTGCTGCTGATTTTTTTGCTGCAAAAACTCATCTAATTTTTTGGGGGGGGTTTACCCCCAAACCACCTCACCTATTTAGAATTTTTGTCCCCAAGTACCCCAAAACCTTATATACCTCTACCCACCCCCCATATTTTTCAATGGTTTTTTCGCGGTAAAAAATCTGCAGCAAAAAATGCTGCAAAAAAAATGACGGCAATGAATGGACGTCGTTACGGAAATATATGCCTGGTGTAGAGCATATTATGCTGTCCTCTGTTAATGATATTGACATATTGAGGTTGGCCATAACATCTTGTCCTACTATGTTAACAGGTGTTTTCCTGGAATGTAGGAATCGGATAACTACCATCTGATTTCCTACTGTCACAGGATGTTGTTGTCTCAGTTAAACCTAAGAAAGAAAGAGTCTAGTCGCCTATAGATACCTCCACCCTCTGTTCCTGTTCAGTGTCTGTGGTTACTGATGGCATAAGGCACATCAAGCTATTCTGTGGGCTGTCATATTGGGGATACATGTTCAGTCCTGTCCCTGTAAAAGGGTTCCCCCAACCGCTGTCACTCCTCCTATTCGTGGTGTCTGTGGCAGAATATTGGTATCCCACTGTGTCACTGCTTGCTGTGATTGCACTGAACTCTGTGGTTGCTTTGTCAATGTCTGCTGTGGTTGTTGTGGCACTATCTGTTGCTGTATCTGTGGCACTTGGGGTTGCTGCACCTGCTGTGCGTGTGTCTGATATGACGAATATTGCGTGTAGTCACTGTACTCATAGTTTTGCTGTGGTGCTCCATATGGTGCTGGATATGCCATCCCCCCTCTTGGCCCATACTGCTTTGCACCTTGCTGCATTGCTCCTCTACTTCTACACACTTGTGAAATGTGTCTTATTTTCCCACATGTCCAACATACCACTCCAGGTCCCCCAGGTCCTCCAAAGCGGGGCTGTCCCCCCACCAAACCCAAATCCTCTCCCTCTGTGAACAAATCCTCTTCCTCCTATTGGGTAAAAACTACTCTCCCCGCTTCCTACAAAATAACCACCCATGCTCTGCTGTGGCATGATAACTCCTTGTCCATGATTCCCGTCTCCTGTATTTATAAATACCGCTCCTTCTACCACCATTTTGGATAATGTTCTCTGTACCAATCTTTTTTAACTCTCTGTGTACTTCTTCAGGTAGACCCTCATATAGAATATGATAAAACACTGGTATATTTTTATCGCAGTGGTCTTTAGTTTCCCAACGCCAATGTTTTTTATTGTCTTTAATGTAGGCAGTGGGGTCTTCTGTAGCCCCATCTTCCTAGTCATTATGGCACTCATATCAGATTGATCTGGAAATAGCACCCTCAGTGCCTTCCATACATTAGCTCTGCAATTATTGGTGTCCCGTCATATTTAGTGGTGTTATGTTCTGTCACTGCAGAATAGCCTGCTCACTTCCACATGTTCTCTGCCTGGTCACCCAATATGGATGCAAATAGGCTTTTCATGTTACCTATAGCTAATGCTATTGTAGGAGTCTCTGGCTCTAGCTTTTAGATCCAATGGCCCGCCCCTGCCGTTAGTGATGGCAGCTTATCCATCAAGTTATTTGTGTCTTTCTTATTCCATGGAGTATAGTGGGGTTGCCCTAATCCCCGACGAGCAGTGGGAATTATGTTACCCTTTTCTTGCGCAATGGTGATGCTGCGCAAGTTCTCCTTTTCAATGTCTCAGCTACACAGTGTCACTGGCGTTCTGGCAAGTTTCTTAAGAAATATGGCGATTTATTGTCTTCATTTATGGGCAGTACTGATGTGAGGGGTGGATACAGGCTTACGTTTGGCCCCAGTAAATCTGCTATCTCTCCTATGCCTGGTCCTGCGGTATACATTTGTGGGGCTTGCGCTGCCTCCTCTCCCCCTCTTCACCATCCATGTCTACCCAATCTGTCTCCCTGTAACTTTCTCCACTCTCCTCATCCTCAAATATGAGGTAAAAACTCACTACCTTAGTAGGCTCCCTTACATATGTTCCACTCATTATCTCTGGCAACACATCTCTGCCCTTTGTCTCTGGGGTTATTGTCCTACTCCCTTCTGCCTACATCTCTGGCATCATATTTCTGCTCATCTTTTGGATCATCAACATTTTTTCAATTTCTTCCTTTTCTCTTGTCATTCTCCGGTTCTTCTCATTTAGCCTCTTTACATACTCATCCCTTTCTTCAACCTCCCTCTTCCTTCTTTGTCTTTCCTGTTTCTCTCTCTGCAGCTTCTCTGCTGCTTATCTCTGTTCCCTCTCTTTCTCCCTTTGTACATTTTGCTCTATCTCTTCCTGTGTCTCCCTGACTTCCTCCCTGTCTGTTTCCTTCATTTCTTCATACTCCACTACCTTCACATTACCATTTTCAGTGCCTTTCCCATCGAGTTTCAACAACATATTTCCTCCTACCCATTTCTCAGGTTTCATAATGGTCTCTCCACTATCCCCATTACCTATGGGTACGCTTCTTTCCCTGTGGCCTTCTATCTGCATGCATCTCACTCTCCGGAGGTCTTACTTGGCTGCTCTTAACTGCTTTTCTAAGCTATGTAGCCCTCTATATTCTTCCTCATCCCTTAACTGTGTCTCTGAGCTGTGCCATGCTTCATTCTCCATTTGCACTAATGTCCAACATACTAAGCTACGCTATGTAGCCCTCTACATTCTTCCTCATCCCTTAACTGTGTCTCTGAGCTGTGCCATACTTCATTCTCCAATTGCACTAATGGCGCCTTTCCTTTTACCACTGTCACCCTTCTCCTGTTATCACCTTCCTCATCAGGGGATTCATACCTGGGGTTACTATACCCTACTGCTGCTGCTTGTAAAGGGTATATGCCTGGGATGGTTGAGGCTTGTGTGTTCCCCTCATACAGAGGTGATACTGTGAATTTTCTGTGGCTGCCTGCCTCAGCTGGTGGTGGTGGAGCTAGTGGTTGTGTGTAAGCTCTTTCCTCAGAGGGAGGAGGCAACAGTGCTGTGGGATGCTCACGCTTCTCCTGACACATATTAAGCATCCATTCCTTCTTAGGGAACTCTGTTTCTTCCTCAAAGGCCTTCCAGAGTTCTAATACCCATAGCCTGTTCTTGAGCTTCCTGCCCTTGTGTGTGGCATGTATATGTGTATGTGCACATGTGCTAGAGTACATTTTTACAGTGAGTGCCCTCTTGTGGCAATGACAGGTACATCTTCCCGCAGTCTCTTTCACCCACTCAGCATGATACTTAGTGATTTTGGCACTATATCTAGGGAATGCTTTGTATAGGTGAATTATTGGTGTATCTGGCATGGTGAAAACTTTTAAGCAGCATGCAGCTTGGCACTTACACAGAATAAACAATGCAAAATAGTGCTCATCTTACCGAAAATTTAGAACAGAAATAGTTTTTGACAATTTTCTCACACTTTTCCCTCAGGGCCACGCCCCAATATCAAAATCCTACCTCTGGATCACAACAACAAAAATCTGTTCACAATCTAAATGTTTCTACTTACCCCATCAACCTCTATCAAACAATACTGTCTGCTATTCTCACAACACACAAAAGAAAAATCCCTTCTAAAGGACCTGTCTCACAACACAACGCCGGCAAACAATAATTTAATAAAAAAACACAATACAACACAATACAATACAGCGGTCTTCTGGTTTGGCCCGGGGTATCCATATCCCTCTGCTGTCTCCTTAATTCCACCCTCAAAAGAAGGTTGGGCCCTTAATGGCCCTACTGCGCAGTATTCCCAGACCTTGTCTAGGGATAACCCTATTCACTGTTTCTTAAATACCATAAAATACATTTCCAACCCCCTGTTACCCTGCACATAGCACACTCATGTTTTCCAGTGGACCTTTGAGGGTTGTGGGCCCTGGGGTACCCTCACTTGCCAGTTCCTCCTTTTGCTTCCAGGGGGCAGTGGGAGATTAGTCAAGAGTTCCACTCCCAAGTCGACCCTCTGCTGTCCTTCCTGTTGAGTTGTGCACAAAAGAAAATCTGCACCCGTGACCGATCCGCTGCTCAAAAGGCGGGTGGCAGGGCACCCCAAAATCCATAGCCCTTAACCAGACTCTGCTACCAGATGGAAACAAGAGGGTTACAAAGCCAAATCGCCCTCTAACTGGTATTTGTCAAAAAAGAGACGACACAGAGTGATTGTGGTATGCCAAATGTAAGGGAACCCAGTTTATTGCAATTGACTTGAGAAAAACGCAATATTAAAAGCCAGGCTCTCACTCCAACATTCCCCAATATTTGAACAGACAACAGGAGTTTATATAGTACAAATGAGTCATTCTGATGTCATTTATTATTATTATTTATTAATGAGTCATTATGATGTCATTGAATAACTTGGTTTTTAGTGCCTTTCTGAATTCTGTGCGAGAGTTGAAGTTTTCTAGGGTGAGTGGGAGGGCATTCCAAGCTTTTGGGGCTAACAATTCAAAGCTGGTGCCACCGGCTTTGGCTCTGTTGAACACTGGGACTGAGAGTAGGTGAGAGTATTAGACTTGTTTTGGTCTAAGGACGGGTGCCTGATGTATTCGATGAAAACCTATGGCTGCTGGTCATTGGCACCCTCTACTAAGCTACATATGGAAACCTAAATGTGCACAACTAGGTATTGGACAATCCTTATCTAAGCTCCCACCCATGAACCTGTCCATAAAATGTCCTACCTCATCATATTTTAATGTTAGTGGTAGACCCTAAATTACTTCTGCGGTGAAAAAAAGATATGTGCTCATTTAGAATGTGGTCACAGTATCCATGAACTGGCAGTGTAGAGGAGGAGCCAAGTACCTCTACCACAAGTTTCTGCCTATATGTTGGTAACCAGAAATTGCGACATGTGCAATACCAGTTAGAATGCCAATACCGCAAAAAGTCCTTGAAACAAGGTATCCATTGAGAAAACCCTATATGTATTTATGAACAAATGATGACCTTCTGAAGGAAGTTCCGGAAGAAGTGTGAACATGGATAAAAGAAAGAACTGACGAGGTCACACAAAAGAGATATAAATGCAGTATGAATATAGACCTAATAGAACCTGATGATGAAGTAATGAAGTATGCATCATTTCAGGAGCAAAATGAAGATTGCATGTGCGGAGAAGCACCAGAGAAAATGCTAAACCATTTTACAATTGTACAGATACAGTAACGCAAGTAAATGAAATAATCAGAAGGCTGGCTATTTAGTGAATAGATTGCGGCGATGCGCCAATATATATACATAGGAATATATAGAATCTGGATGTTCCACAATGCACTTTAAGCAAATTTGGACCCCGTGAATGTAAGGGTTGGCGCAGCAGAGTAATAGCGGACAGTGAAGGAAGTGAACAGAAGGGCGCAATGCCCTCCCTGGGCATGACATCTGTGGATCAGGCAGCAGAGACTGGACACAAGGCAAAGAGGCAGAGCGGGCGCACGGGTTGGTTTAAAAAGTCATCTTTATTGAGACATCAGATGTGGCAGCATTGAGCTCTTAAATCAGCATCTTTTTATACTTTTCTCTGGCTGATGCAACTTTACATTTCATTACGCAATACATTTTGGTTGGCTTTTACATCCACAAGCAAACCCCAAATTTACCTGTGATTGGCTGATATACCTGCCACTCACCAGGTCCACATGGCCTAACTTGGCATGCCTCACTTGACCGACATATAGACTAATTACATTTGTTTGAGATCCTACTGACCTCCATTATAAATCCTTTGATGTCTTGAAAGGAGCAATGTTAGATCACCTGAGTCTTTCCGGCAGGCTATACTGTGTTTTCCATCTTCTTTGTTGCAAACCAAGCAGCTGTTTGCTCTAATTTGGTATTTATCAGACCTCTAAATTGCCTCCCTGGACCCATCAATGTCAGAAAAGCTGCCAAGAAGTTCTAAATATATGCAATAGCTGCAGTGAACTATCCATGAACTGCTGCTAGAGAATTATTGAATTATCTTTGCATGACTATGGGTTTTTCCACCATCTTGTTTTCGGCATCCATTTTAGAAAATACTTGAGCCTGGGACTGAATACTCTGTGCAGCTACCAAATGATGAGTTTATTATTTGTACTTTTATGCATAACTTTTTCCCTTTTCAGTTTCAGACTAGATTTTTGATATTCACGATGAATGTGTAATACCTGAGATACCCTCAACTGCATGAGGCATTCTGACCCTAAAAATTATGTCACCCTAATATGTGCTTTTTGGCCTAAAAAGCGCTAAAATTCTAATGTTTGCAATACTGAAACTATTGATCGGCCTGACAAGTTATCTGTATTCAGCTTGAATACAGATAACTCCTTTACACTCCTGCCTCTGGCCTGTATTAAGACACCTATTCAATACATGTCCACTACACGCAATGTCCACCCTCCCCATATTCAGTGTACCTATGCATCCCTGTGCCAATCACCACCCTCAGTGCGGTCATCTTATTTAAATATGGGTGGTATCATAAAGCATTTCTACAGTGTCAGCAATAACATATTGTACTCTCCCAGTCTAACCACTTATGTATCCCTAAAGAATACCTTTGTTTTATTTTATCTGAATCCCACCTCTATTACCCAATTAATTTTAAACTAACTAAACACATTAGCTAATTAGGGCCACTACGAGAATTGAGAGAAAATCATTCGTTTAGGGAACCCACCAGCCCATTTTCACAAATTCTTTGCGTGTGGCTATAACTGCACACTTTTTCCTTACTCCAATTCCATGACATTTCATTGTTCCCATTCTCTTCCCCATGCACATTTCAATTGTCTGTTTTTCTTAAATTTTTCTTCCATTGACACATCTTTCACCCTGACTCGTCTAGGTTTAGCATCTTCCACTTCCACAGATCTTTTTCCTGATCTGGTCATCTTGTATTGTTGTCCTTTAGGCTGCTTTGCACCAAGTTCATTGGCCCCTTAATTTGTAGGCATGTAGTCCACTGTCTTTTTAGTGTCTCTTTCATCACAGAACACTTGAATCTTTTGCAAAGAGCAATTTTAAATGGGGGCATTTGATTACTTCTTCTGAGGGACACAAGGATGGGGGAGTTTCTGCAGGAAAACCTTTTTCAAACAAAGTTGACTGCAACTGGGCATCTCAACCTCAATCTTTTCTCTCTGCTCGGTGGGTCGGGTGCCGCCAATTCTCAGAGTATATAGATTTCTCCCGTCCACCTGTTATGTAAAACTGAATGAGTTTCCTTTGAAAAATAAATATGTCTCTATCGTCAGTACTTCCTCCTCAACCCCATCCCTTAAAAAGCTACTTGTGTGTTTCTTTCAAACATTTCTGCCTCCTAAACAATATCTACTGTGTTTTTCTTCATTTCTAATATGCTAAAATGACTTCTCCTCTCTTCCTTTTTGCTCATCTTGAACTTATATTTAAATACATGCTGTCTGATGTCGGGACCTGGCTTGTCATCTGGATTTATACAATAAATACATCCACCTGTCTGATATTGCCCTTATCTTCTTATGGCCTTTATTTTCTTTCAAAACTACATATCTTTTAAAAGGACACATTTTTTCCTAAGGTCGACATTCTCAGACCAAAGTGTTTCCTTATCATAAAAATAATTAAGGACAAACAACCAACATGACAAATTCTACACTTTTTAAAAAAAGGAAGTCTTCTTCTATGGTTCCTCTCCCGTCTTCTAGGTGCATTCGTAGCTGAAGAGGACAACGCTGGTGTAGGTTCTTGCTTTCTGTAGAAAAGCAAAATGGAGGCAAATTTTAAGTCTGGCAAGGTAGTCCGGTTTCTCCCTAGCATAGACCCTTTCTCCTTGCTGTTAATCAAATATATCTATTGCAGCCATTTCTTGGCACTCTCAGCCCATTCAACTATAGGCTCGGTTTTTCTAGACCATTGGTGTACATACAAATTATTACTTATTGTAGCATTCAGGCCTGTACTCTGTTTTTCCTGCTTAGCTGAACGTTCTTCCGTGTCTTTTGAAGTCTTCCTTCTGGTCGCGTTCGACCGCGGTCATCTCCTTTTACTGTGCCTTGATCCTGTTAAGACATAATTGACACATTTTGCTGCTTGCTGCTTGCCGCCTGCTGCTCCACCTACGCTAATCTAGCCTACATATGTTATTTGGAACCCAGCACTGTTCCTATTAAATATATATGAATGTGACATATAATAAATACATTGTTTTGCCTATTCTAACAATTTCCTACACTTCGGCTAAATCGACCCTTTTGGTGTCTTGCTATTCATCTGAATTTTAAAAAGCTTACTCCACCTTTCATCTGACGTCTTCTGCATCCTTTTCGTTAGAGATGGCCATACTTGCATATTCATGCTATTCTATGCTCACACCTGTTTACACCTATCTTGGGGAAAATGCTAATTTTTTCAAAAGACTGTATCCCTTACTGCCTTTTCCCTGTACCCACCTGGGTCCTCTTACTCCTAATAATGATCAGCAATGGGTTCTCACACTTTGGGTGGGAACCGTACTTAACTGTTCTAGCCCTACTGGTCCACTAGCCTTCCCTCTGTTGTAATATGCTTTCTCCCATTAAATTACTCTACTTTGCTAGGCCATGTAGACATTCCTCTTGTGCGCAAATACGGACAATAGATTTCCTCTGTAAAACATAAATCACAATTTATCATATACATCCAAAATGTTTTTGTTACCTACTCCCATATGTTCTTTGGATCAGTTCTGTAAAAATTCTCTTATAATCAACTCAATCTTGGCTAGCCATACACTTTAATCATACACTACACTATTCAATTATAGCCAACACCCTTGATAGTGCTCATTTATTTTTTTACAAATCTGAATATTTTATTATTCATTTATGCTTCTTGCTGCTTTAATACCCATTCATTATTTTTTTATTTATTTTATTTCACTCCCTGAATTTATCATCAAACCTTTAGTTTTGAGTTTCTTATTCCCGTGCTATTTAAGGTCATTTATTTATTTTCATCTTCTCCTGTTCATTTTAATAGACCTATTCAATAAGGGCCTTCGCATTCTCTCCAAGTTTTCCTGAATTTGTGCTGAGCGCTGCTACATTATTGCCATATGCTATGAGATTTTCCCTTTTCCTTTTCAGTGTGTGATGCTCCAAAATAACACCACGTCATCATCTGTTGAGTCCTATCAAGATATGTCGCCATCTGTGACGTTAATCAACCTAGACCCTTTCTTGAGAACCCTCACTGTCCTCCATGATCCATTCTCCTTGTCCCTCTGAGCATTGCCTTTTCCTTTTGTACTCATGGCTGTGTCTTATTTTAGAGGGATTATCTGCCCCCCCCTTGTCCATTGCTATCAGTGGTTTGAACAAAAATGTATCAAATATTCTCACCACTTTCTCCACTACGCCAAATAGCCATATCTAGCACAATGCTCACCTCATAATACAAAAACATTTGGTTTTACCAGGACAGATCGTAGATCCATTTGCCCTGCACATACCAATATTAATTCATGCATGCTCAGATGATGCATTCCAAAAGTGGAACACACTATCCCTTGATCAAAATAAATAAAATCATCATGTTTAAGTTTTGTCATCCAATCCCTTCCCAAAAATATTTAAATAGTGTCTGTCACAAATATAACAAAAATCAATCAGAACACACCCTCTTATAAATACTGATGATTCATCAACAAAAACAAAACTCAACTTGTAGCTCAAAAGAAACCTCAATCTGCTGATAATTCCCACCATTTAACACCTTTTCTCCTTTGTTCAAAGACGTGCAGTCCCAGCGTCTATCAATAGAGCAAAGATTTCGCATCCTACTACCACATTAACACTTGTCACCTCTTGGGCCCATCATCATCATCATCATCATCATCATCTAATGATTCTGAGCACATCAAGTCGTCCTGTGTGCTGTCCTATTGTGTGTGCATGAATACCCCTGTTCCTGCGAACGGTATTCCTCCTACCATGATGGCACCTCCTATGCTGAGTGTCAATATCTGTCCTGTGTTTGCATATTGCTGAATCTGCATGGGGGCTCACTACAATTGCCCCTATTGCAAATCTGTTCTTATACTTGCTCTAGTTGCTGTACGTGTTATATTCTCAGTACCCATGTCTGATACACTGTCTGATCCTGGGCAAACCTTTCCCTAGCTCGTGAGCTATATACTGGGGATAAACTGTTCCCCCTCTTGAGAATTGTTCATCCTTTGCATATCCTTTGCTTTTACATGCGTGCAATGTGGCTTTTCATGCCACATGCCCAGCATAAAAGAGGCGCTTTTCTAATTTGTCCTCTTGCATGCCTTGATTAACATTCTGCACATTCTGAAACCTCCCTTGGTTATTTTTTTTTAAAAAAACACCCCTTCCTCTGGAGGTCATTCCTTTATCTTATGGCATGAATCCATTACTTTCTTCTCCCATCTGGCACTAATTATTCACCAACGATGCACCCACTGCTTCCCATATTCCCAATCCTCCTCCACTCATAAGTATTGCCCCTCCTATGACATATTTTGACACTTTGTTTTTGAACCAACTTAGCCTCTGCAAGATTCTCTTATTATTCTCTGTTTGCAGCAGTCTGCAAAAATCTGCGATAGTCAACTGTATCTTTTGCCATGATCTTGCTTCCACTCCCACAGGCCTTCCCAAGCGTCTCTGTACTTATTCAAATAGCCCCTGACATAACCTGTGGTGAAATATTATTACTGTCTTCACCCTTGCTTCCGTACTGCAAGAATTTCAGTGCCCCTAAATATAAACAAGCAAATCTCCTTCCTTTATATTTCTTCAAAAAAGGCCAGCTACTCTCATATTCTTATATCCTGTGCCACTCTAAAATCATTCTGAGTGTGTGTATGGTCTCTTTGCAATATTGAAGCCCTTCTTCTGACTACCCATGTGTCCTCCTAAAGATATTGTTTATACTCACTGATCGCCTATATTTTCATGAGATCATGTGTACCTCTGTATATGTATGTATATGTGTGTGTGTGTGTGTGTGTGTTTGTGTATGCATGGGTGTTCTTCCAGTCTCAGTGCGCTTTGCGAACACTTTCCCTCATTGACCATTGCTTCCTCAGTATGAATACAATTTTTTTTCATTGTTTCATGTACTTCCCAACAAGTGTTTTTATCTCACTTATTTTGCTTTTCCCCGTAAACATTCAATATACTTAGTTCAGTGTCATCCACTAATACATTCTCCTACTTGTTGCTGTAATTTGCACTCATAATTACATTTTTTTACTCTGAGTCACTTCCTCCACTCTTGTGATTCTAGACACAATTTGTTTCAAATTAATTTTTTTCTCCAAACGTCTCCATATTTCATAGACATAATGTATGGTGAGGGAAACATTGTTCTCCTTCTCGGCACCTTTCCAAGTGCTCTACATTTTTGGTGCAAATCTTAAACTTCTATGCACAGCACCCCATGCTCCTTCATTTATATTGCAATGCATATCCCAGGCTGCTTCCCTGTCCCTCAACTATTAATAGCTGAGACCAGCCCTTCATAAACAATATATTCAACACAAGGTTCAAACATATATATCTTTTCTGCCTAAAACAATAATTCTTCAAAATAAACCCCTGGACTTAACCACCCAGGGGTTAAATTGCCTCATAGCACATCAACTTAAAACAAAAAAACCATCTTTTTTAACAATCATAGACTTATTGTCATTAAAAAATGCTGTTTTTTCAAAACTTGCGTCTGTCAATTTCTCAATAAATATGATGACAAATTCATTTAATGCATTTGGGTTCAAAATCATATTTCCATATGCATTCTGGTAAGCTCTGGGCCACTTCCAGTCAGGCATTCAAAAAACAGATTTTTCAAAATTGCACAAAATACATTTCTAAACACTTTCTTTACATGCTTCCACATATACTAGTATCAATCCCACTAATTTTAATCATTCATTTTTTTCCATAACATTTTTTCCTGACTCACTAAATGCAATGTTCTCCCTATTTCTAACATGAATGCTAATACAATTAATTCACCCATACTCTTGCTAAAACCATTTAACAATTGCACATTGCTGTTTCTCCTGTGCAAGCTGTCTAAGTTACATTAACTCAAAGAACTATCCCTGAGATCATAAATTACCCTCCTAACTCTGCCAACTGCATATCTTAGTCCTTGAATCAGGCAGTTGCTTCCAGCGTGCTCGGACATTGTTTGCTGTGTGTGCCTGTGCTGGCCTCCTGCCAAGCTACACACATTGCACTAAGAAAAAAGGCTATAACTGCATGGAATTTCACTTTTAAAATGTGTAATTTACCTCATTATGTTGATTATAATATATAATATATATTCATCTTTCTCATTTTTGGATTCCTAAAAACGTCAAGTGTTTAGATTCCACAAATTAACCCTGTGGCTCCCAGTGCCTGCCTGCTGCAGGGGTTTAAAGTAACCACACTTTCCACTTTTTGGCTACAAAACTCATTTTTTCTATTTTGTTCATAGTGTTTCAAAACTAACACATGTGAATGCCCTTATTAATGGCTTATTCAAAAAACCTATCTTTTTTACACTAGTCTCTGCCTACCTCCTGGGTGCTACACACCATGTACCTTAAATAAATAATGCAATTTTTTGATCTGTTTCATTTATTTACACCTCATTTTTGTTCCTCAACACATTTAATTTCACACATAACAGATAGACAGACAAAAAATAGACATACAAGCCTGGTTCACATGTATCTTCTCCTCAGCGCTGTTTGCTGCTATCGCCCCTAAAACCCTGATAGGAGTTTAAGTCATTATCTAACAGGGACCTGTCCATTGCGTAGACTACTTTTACTCCACTTGGAGTGTATCAAGACTTCTTCTAGATGCTCCTGAGCGTAGCACTCTGGGCTTATCTTTATGGAATGCTCCTCGTCCATATACCTTATGTGACGCTCTTCGTCATTAACAAAACACTAAGACAAGCCCTGTTACTTTTCTAAACTACCATATTACATTTTAAACCATTGATTACCTTTAAATTACTTTTGGAGTACTTTTAAATGACCTCTAGATAACTTTTAAATTACTTCTATATTACTTATAAATGATTTCTAGATTACTCATAGATTGTTTTTTTAAAGACTCCTGATTACTCTTGAATTACTTTTTAAAGACCCCTTAATACTACATGACTTAATTCTCTCCCTCTTTAACACAGACCCCATATACATACCAAAATCCACAAGTGTCAAAGTACGCCCGCCATCATCATGTGCTGACAGCCATAGGAGACCCCCCTGGCAAGGATGGGGGCACAATGCAGATTAATTTACTTACCCTGCCATTCTCCCCAGGGCACATCCCCTCATGTCTGTCAGCATACATAGATTTTTGTCCCTGGAAGAAAAAATCTTCTCTTCAGGGTCCCTTGTTGGTCAGCCAAGTGAAGAGGAGGGCCAAATGCCCTCATTGGACATGACTTCTGTGGATCGGGCAGAAGAGACTGGACACAAGGCAAAGAGGCAGAGCGGGCACATGGGCTGGTTTCAAAAGTCATCTTAACTGTGACATCAGAAGTGGCAGCATTGAGCTTTTAAATCTTCTCCTTTTTATACGTTTCTCTGGCTGATGCAACTTTACATTTCATTACGCAATACATTTTAATTGACTTTTACATCGACAAGCAGATGCCTTATTAACCTGTGATTGGCTGATATACCTGCCACTCACCAGGTCCACATGACATAACTTGACATGCCTCACTTGACTGGCATATAGGCTAATTAAATTTGTGTGCAATCCTACTGACCGCCATTATAAATCCTTTGATGTCTTGAAAGGAGCAGTCTTTATCAGATCATCAGTCTCTTTTTGATAGGCTATACTGGGTTTTTCATCTTATCTGTTGCAAACCAAGCAGCTGTTTGCTCTAATTTGGTACTTTCCTAGACCTCTAACTGGGCTCCTCCGACCCATCAATGTCAGAATTACTGCCAAGAAGTTCTAAATATATGCACCAGCTGCAGGGAACTATCCATTTTAGAAAATACTTTAAACTGGGCCTGAATACTCTGTGCAGCTACCCAATGATGAGTTTATTATTTCTACTTGTATGCATAACTTTTTTCCAATTTAGTTTTCAGACTACATTTTTGATATTCACGATATATGTATACCCGAGATACCCTCAACTGCATGAGACATTGTTACCCCAAAAAATATGTCATGCTAAAATGTGCTTTTTGTGTAAAAAGAGCTGCAATTTTAATGTTTGCAATACTGAAACTATTGATCAGACTGACAAGTCATCTGCATTCAGTTTGAGGGTTGGGGGTTCTAGCAAGTCTAGCACCTCCTCTACAGAAGATTCGAGAAAGTCTTGCCTGGCCCAGTGTCAAATGTCGGGCCGCAGAGAGCCTTGCCATATACTTTGGAAGATACAAAAAACATGAGAAGCAAGCTCAGCTCCTGTTTGAGGTGTAATGAAAACCATCTAGGGTGCCAAGATTTCTTCATTTGATGATATTAAAATACAACGAAGAACCCGAAAATGTGGTCTCCAGTCACATGGTCGGATGTGAATAAACTTTGGGGCGAGTTACACGAGACCAGAAGATAAGACCATGCTTCATTCCCTTTTATTCTCAAGCGCAGTGAGCCTCTACAAGGCCAAGTTCAAAGGTGTTAATTGAATGGCAGACCGCAGGAGTGATGATGGATGTTGGGCTAATTGGGTAGAGAGGCATGACCAGGCCAAACCCCAAGCACAGAGAGTTCCAGTTGCGTGCTACTAGCAAGTGGAATATTTCAGAAGGGTACAAGCGTGCCAACCAATTATAGAGGGCCGCGTATTAAGGAGCCCTATAGTTTGAGAAACCAATAGTATGTTGCATATTTTCATGACACGGAAGATGACTTGCACTTGGGATGGGCGTAGTTGCCCACCTGACCTTAGAGATCCAATCACATCCATGTAGCCCATAGAAGGTACATGTAGATGTTCCCTGTTCACCAACCACAACTCCCAGTAGGTTTTTCTTATCTGCCACGTAGTGTGACATCAATGAGGATGAGTTTTTATTATAAATTTGTGTTTTTTATAAAAAGGGTTAAGTTCTCCAGCAAGAAATAAGTTTGTGCAGCGTATGTTGATGTCCGTTGTACTCCCTGTTTTAAATACTTGTTATTAAAACACCTTTGACTTTTGCCAACTTCTTGAGTTGGTCTGATTATTGATGTTTGAGTAAGATCTTCATTCCCATCCATCTCAGATACTGTTACCTTGTCTTAAAGGACCCGTTGTCCGGGTTCAGCTGCATGATGACGTGTTTATTTAGTTAAGAGAGAGAGAACAAGCATATTGCCTTGTTTTAATTAAATCAAATAGCCCATGTTACCTTCCATGCCATGCCTCAAGGCCCTGTCCGCAACAGTGATCCCCATCCTGCTCTTGATACATTTATGAATCACTATTTCGTGAGTCATCCTGCTTTCACCCTGCTAAGATCAATCGCTGTAGTTAGTTGTTTTTTCTTTAGTCGCACCTTGCGTCCTTCTGTCATGACTAGCTGATTGCAGAAACATTTATCTGCCAACTCCTTCTGAACTTCCTGCAATGTGTAAACTTGAAACGGTCTGCCGTGTCTTTGCAGCTTAATTTATAAAAGGATTGAACAAAAAAATCTTTCACCTGAAAGCCCAAATGCTAATTTGCATATCCACAATACCTTGCTGATGTGATACAGAACTAGAGTTGAACTTCCACTGATGGCTACTAGGTGGTGGCTACTAGGTGGTGCTATTGAATACGTGACTTGGCTCTAATGGACTATCCTACATATATATTACATGGCCTGCGGTACCGGCCCTGTAGTTATGGTTATGTGCTCAACCCAAAGGAAGAGCAGTTTTTTGGTTCTTTATAACTTTGGCAACATTCGACAAATCCTTCCAAACCTTGCAAAATCATTATAAGGCCACCTCTGAATGATTTTGTAAAGTTTAGTGTGGTTTTGTAAAGGGTGGAGCAAAGTTATAGGGGTGGACCAAAAACCTTTGAAATCCAGATAGACATATATTGAAAAAAAAGTGTGCTCATGGTTACAGCCCAAACCGCTGGATGGATTTGCACTAAACGTGCGCAAGGTGCGGCGGCCTGGTCCCAAAAACATGCCTTTGCAAATTTGGAGTAAATATGTCCTGAAGATTTTTTAATAATGTACAAAAAGAGTAGATCTCCAAAAAAGTGCGATATCTGTGTCCAGTTCATGGACTAATTTCCTGATTCGGTGTCCGCGGATGCCTCTGAGCCAATCAGAGGGCGGCATGACTTTCGTGGAGGTCAAACGGCATGCTTATTGGTTATTGTAAAACGTGAGCTGTGCCAAACCAGTTGCCATATTGGACCACAGCATTTGTCGCCGGACAGCGCAACAGAACCAACTTCTGGAAACTACATTAGGGGTTATATGTGAAAAATGGCTTTGTGGGTGTCGTTAAGTCTGTGGTCATTTTTACTGTATGCGACCTCCCAGGCCGAGCACAGTGTGGAGCTCTCACATCCACATACAGCTAGGCTGTCCGCAGACAGTATGTGTAAAGGTGACAGAGGAGAGTTGTAGAGGAGGTCCCAAATAAAGCCTGCATTCCAGTCACCCATTTTGAAGTTCTAGGAATGTTCACACCAAAATATGTGATGTATGATGAGCAAATAAACCAGCAGAGACCCTCAGTTAGAAGAGCAACACATATTGAAGTACCGATACCCAGAAAACCATGGACAGTGAGGTATCCATTGAGGAAACCCTACCAGCAAATAAAATGAAATGAAGATTGTCGAAGTACTGTCCCGGAAGAAACCAAAAAGGCCTTAATGGAAGACAAATGGTAACGTCACGAGGGCCCGGACTAACGTGCAGATAGAAGAAATGACAACCAAAAAATGACACACACAGACGAAACGCCATGAATAAAGATATTGTGAACCTAAAGGGGGAGAATGATGTTGAAATACAAAGAAGTTCAAACTGTAAGCAAGAAGAAGATATTCAACCAGTTTACACCTGTAAATATGCTTGGAACCGCAAGAAAGCTAAGGAAACAGTGTGGCTTGCTATGCTAAGTAGAAAAGTAGTGCAGCAAGCGCCATTATACATAATCTACCTCAAACGAAGTACATTATTATAAGTATGTTTCCACTTTGCAAACGAAGCAGAACCAACCCAGGTTACTAAAGGCCAAATGAGCAGAGATTCATATTTAGCAAAATGAGAAGAGACGGCTGAATCGAAACTCGGCAGAGGCAACTCGTGACAGGGAAGCCAAGGTCATACCAATAGAAGCTATGAACGGTAGCTACTTGTAATTGAAACCAAGGACAGAATATCCTGCCTCTGAAGGCTCGAGATAAGAAGGCGAAGGCAGGTGGCGGGTGAAATGAAAATCAAATACACAAATTGAGAGGAAACCCTTGGAGGCACTACACAGTGGAACAACCCTACAAATTAGACTGGACAGAAAAGGAACTCTATCTAACAATGTCGCCTCTGAAAATGGGCTGAAACAGGGGTGTCGTTTGGCACCAGTGGTATTTTGCCTATTTATATCAGACATGTATGAAGCCTTTGGAACAGTAAGAAGCTTCCCATCAAAGATTGGTGGGTTCCCAGTGGGTAGGTTGTTGTTCGCTGATGACCTTCTCATTAGATCGGACTGCGATAGGGCTACAGCGACAGTTAAAAGCATTGGAATCGTATGTCCAGGAAAATGGCTTGAGAGTTAGGAACACAAAACAATAATGAGACCTTCAGGTGGTACCTAACAGGGGAAGTCGTTCCAGTGGTTTCATCAATGGTCTACCTTGGCATTACTTTAAATGATAGTATCCAAGATGGTCCGGGTGTCCTAAGGTTAAGAAGTAAAGTAAAAAACCTGGCATCTCAAGCACTTCTAATCAAGTCACGTTACTATTCCTTCTCACTTCGACCCCTTATTGACTTCTATAAACTCAAGGTTTCTCCTGTCCTGACCTACGCTGCTGAGGCCAATTTTTTTATTGCACCGGAGGTCTGGCACCTGCTTGAAAGACAATTTTGGAAAAGGGTCTTGAGATTACCATCATCTCTTCCAATTGAGTGTGTGAGGAAAGAACTGGAGCTCGCATCATTGTACATCGCTATGGTTTGGAAATCTTTAACCCTTCACAGCAAATGCTTGGACCTTCCTGAAAGAAGTGGTTTTCGGGCTATAAAAGAAGCACTGTCAGGTAGGCAGATTCCAGTCCTCATCACATGGCAGAACACTTGTACAGGTATTCTTGATGTCATCGCCCAAAACATAGACAATTTAGTGGAAAACCAGTCCAGGGTAAAGAATAAACTCTTGGACTGGGACTGGATCGTCACCCATGACAGGCTCAGTTTATTTCCATCCATATCTTCGGGCCAAGATGAATACTACAGCAGAGGCACAGTCCTTCCCTATCTTGACAAATTCCCGTCATACTCAGCAAGGGAACTTTTTTTGAGATTTCGTTTGAACCTACTGCCCACAAGGGAGGTGTTGGGAAGAAGGTCAAAAAAAAGGGAAGACAGGATCACAACGTGTCGTTGTTGTGGTCTGGAGGTAGAAACGCTACAGCACTTGGTAATGAGTTGTGTTCCACTCTCGGACTTCAGAGAAAAATGGCTGGGAAAGCACTTCGAGAATTCTGAGTTCAAACCTCCGCACGAGAGGTGGTCTATTTTAAGATGGGGAGGAAAAGTATCTCTTTGACCTTGGCATTGCTGAATTTCGTGAGGGACATTTTCCTGAAATGAGTTATATAGTTCTTTTGGTTTTTTTATATTTCTCCCTATATAGTTGCTGAAATTCTTTTTATTTTTTTTACATACTCAAGTAAATGTTCTGCATTTAATGTTTTCTTGAAAACTAATTGATGCAATAAAATAAATAAAGAAAAAAGAAACAAGACAAATTGACATTGTGGGAATCACATGACCAGACGAGCAAGATGAAGTACGGGTTCACACCTACGCTTGGCACCGGACCAAGCAGAGATATCGGAACCTTTCCAGGCAGAAGATGCAGTTTTGAGGCCAACCACAGTGAACTAATTGACACATGGCTATTAAAGTAATGATTGATTGTAACCATAATCGGAGGAAGGCTGGGTAAAGAAGGGGCACCCGCACCTGGTTGACCGTTCTGTGTGCTGCTAAGCAAAGTAGAAAATTATGCATGGGGTTGGTGCCAACCCAATCACAATGGACCAAATAATATAGGGGCCTATAGTTAGTAGAACCAATAGGACGTCGTACTTTTAGTGACATTCACAGTAGTCATTTTTGAAGGAAGGGCTTAGACGCCCACCTGACAGTGTTTACCCAATCCCCTCACTCTGTTACCTTATACAGATATAGTACCTCTAGTAAAGCTACCTTTTTCCAACCAATAGAATTGCATGTTAACTTTTGAGTGTTACGCGTCAATTATGACGAGTTTTGAGCATAAATGTTACAACTTGTATGACGTTCGTTGGAGTTGAAGCGAGAAAGACGATCGCATCACTGCTGATATCCAGGACTCCCCGTTTTCTGTACTTGTCATTAAACGGACTCCTTTTGCCAAACAGTTGAGTTGTCCTTATTGATTGGTGTTGGAGTAATGAACCTGCACCCCCATCCATCTCAAGGGTGCAGCTATCTCATTTTAAAGTACTTCTGAGCAAACCTCGGCTCCATGGACCAGCCGGGGGTCTCGGAGTACACTTGGTAGCAGAGATTGATGGTTATCGATTATTGATTAGAATAAGACACCCATTGACTGTCAACATAAAGTAACTCTAGGTCTTCGGCAATATCACGAGTCCTTTGCCATTCGGCTGAGTAGACCGTGAAGCTCCCCGTAGACAGTGGTAGTGTAAAAGAAGTCTTCAGACCAGGGTCTGAAGGAACCCGTGTTACCCACCTAACCCCTTCCCATTCCTACGGGCAGCTGAGCGGGCAAAAAACCGAAGAAGGCGGTAACAAAGGCGGTTATGCCGAGGGTCCAGAGAGGAAAAAAATGCGAACGGTGAGTGAAAAAGACTGAGTGTTTTGGCAAAAGTGCATGCTTTAGAACAAGTAAAGGGAAAAGGTAACGGAGGGAAAGGGGAAAAAACAAAATGTAGTTAAAAGTAGAGAAGAATGTATATAAATGTAGTTAAAAGTAGAGAAGAATGTATATATCTAAGGGGAAGGGAATAATGACTCAAGAATAATTAAGTAAATGGAGAGAGGTTACCGGGGAGGACACCTGAGACGAGGGAGGTTACCGGGGAGGACACCCGAGAAGTGAGAGGATTCGCCTTATTCCTACGCTTTTAATACAAGCGGCTAGAAGAAACGTGTATCCATAGTCCCAACTAAAGGGGAACAAATAGACTACCACAGCGATTAAAGACGCCGTGAAAGAGATACGTTTAAACTCCATGAAGGGGTAATGATTAGAGGCAGAGATACCTGTGACCAGCTGGTGTTTGTCTAGTCTGTTAAACATCTGTCTTGCATGTTGTTTGTTGTGACATCACAAGTCAAAAAATTTCCTTTGAGAAAACTGATTTTATTTTTACGCGATTGAATAGCTAAGATAATATCGCATGCAAATCAATGTTTTTGAGTAAAATAGGAGATATAAAATTTCGTGGAAAAAATCGGGATTGGAGCTTGCAGTGTTTAGTACTCGCACATATTGTTGGAAGTTGTTTAAGTCACGTGAAGCATTGATAAGTGTTATAAACATGCACCTAAGTTAAAAAAAATACAGTACAGAGTGGGTTAAAGGAACCACCCACAAAATGTTTATGCCATGGCCACACGGTGGGTCCTTATCTAAAGCTGTCTTGCAACACATGATGACATATTTGCACGCCACATACACGGGTAAAAAGTTAGACAAACGCCTCGCTGTTCTAGAACTTTGGAAGATGTATGAAGAGGAGCCACCAATAGATTGGATACTTTACTTATGCACAGAGGGAGCTGAGACGCCTACTGCGCCACCAGCCCCATCCGAAACAAAGGTTGAAGAAAAAAAAGACAAGGGGTTATAACCACTGAGATAACTTAAAGCAGCTACAGGGTATAGTAATCAGGCATATGAGTCACCTACGCAAAGTAGTGACGAAAATCAAGGGAGAGAAAAGGATAAGGATATCGCCTCCAAGGTCCCAAGGGACAAGGAGAGACGCGATGATGAGAGAAGGGACCAGACACAGACAAGTGCATCTCTCGATAAGGAAAGAGAAGGGAAAAGATGGAAGAGAAACGAAGATAGAACTGATGAGATAGCATTCGCAAAAAACAAATGGATGGGAGGGCACATTTTATTGAAACTCAATGGCAAAGGCATTGATGATGCGAAACAAAAAGAGAGGCTAGACGAGGTACAGAGAAAGGGGAACGAGAAGGAATTGAGAGAAGAAAGAATAAGGAAAAAAGATAGACAAAGGTGAGAACAGCTATATCGCGAAGAGCAAGGACGACAGCTCAATCGCAGACAGAGAGCAGCCAATGATCAAGACAGACAGAAGCAGCAAAGGTTAGAGGAAGAGCAAAGAATATGAGAGAAGAGAATAAAGAAACAAAGGGATGAGGACATTCGAAGGGCAGATGAACGTAGAAGTGAAAAGAAAAAGGAAGAAGATGGGGTCAAAGAAGAGGTGAGGAAGTGCAGAGAATTCGATGACGATATAGAACGAAAGCGAAGAAAGAGAGCACACGATCTTGAATATCTGGAGAGCAAGGTTAACAAACTGTTACGCTCACCTGGTATCCATGGGGACGCCACCCAGCCCTGGTTGGATGATTTGCACTTCAAACCCTCTCCCGGTCCCTTGGTAAGGCCTCTGGTTAAAGATGGGTCTGAAATACCAGATTGTCTTTAAGTCCTCCCTTGGCCTGAACTCCTTCCTCCCCCTTGGGCCTTCTACTCACCTTAATATTGTAAAAGGTGGATTCTCTGTCCTGATCCTCGTGGCAGGGGCGCGTACATATGTGGGGGGTGAGCAGCGACCAAGTTACTTCACTGGTGCAAGCCCCCCTGTGGGAATCCAGGCCTGCTGCGACTCCGTAGGTTTGCTGCTTTACAGTCTTCATATGCAGTTATGTTCCTCTTAGTTTGATTACTAATGTCTTGCTTCTTTCCTTTTAGGTATGGAAAGGTATTTTGGTGTTGCCATGCAGTTTGAAGATGAGCATTGGCCGGTAGACGGACACGCGGTGCGCACAATGCTGTCCGGAGAGTAATACGCGATGCACTGCACTGTTTCGCCCTTTTATATTACTAACCTGTGTCTTTTCTCTACTTGCAGGTCGCGATGTTCCTCGCCGAGCGCCGTAATGTTCCAGCGATGATACTGACCAGGAGATGACTACCCAGGTAAGAATTGTGTGGCTTTCTTCGTTCGGGAGGAAATGTGAGTAAACGCTTTCTAATGCTGTCTTTCTTTCTCCTCTTTCCAAGTTATGGTATTCCAGGATGCATGCGGTGCCGGATGATGGAGTTTGTACCTTCCGGTCAGTGGAACTGAAGTCGGCGATGGATTGAAGACAGCATACTGTTCCAGGTAAGTTTCGTAGTGTTCTTTCTCTCTCTGCAGGTCCTTGGTTTCAGGTAAACTGGCATCAAAGAACTGGACACGGTGAGCGTTACGCTGCCCACAGCAGAATAACACGAAGCGTGTTCTGCTGTTTGGGTGCGGTTTAAATAGCCTCAGGTAAAGTAGTCCAAGTAAAATAGTCCCAGGCCTGCCACACCCAAAGTAGTCCAGGTAAAGTAGTCCCAGGCCTGCCACACCCAAAAGACTAGACCGCATAGTTCAGTTCCTTGTAACTAAGCTATGTGTGTGCTTCCATGTTGGCTAACCCCCCCCCCCCCCAAGTTAAATAGTCCCATTCTAATGTTGGTCTTCATGATGGTTGTGAGCCTGGCGCCAAATGTGTCAGGACTGACTCCAAGAAAGTCTTGGATGAGGTTTTAGGGCCTCTGACCTGTCCCTAACTGGAAGGCTGACTTGCCAGTAAGGGCCAGGGGTAAAGGTCATGACAACAACCCGCTCCAGTGGTAGATTGGGAAGACATCAAAGAATTCTTCCCTGCATACGATTCAGTACCAGGAACGTCTAGTGTGAATATCGAGGATGACTTCGACACCAGAAGCATCGGAGAAACGATCGCTAGAATATGTGATGAAATGGGGTTAGAACAAACACCCCAAGGGGAGGCGAAAGACGAGCGCCTGGAGAGCACTCAGCTGTACGACACTGAGGATGTCTCCCAAAGTAGCACTCCTCCGCCCCCCCCTATCCTTTACTTCAAACTCTGGTTCTCCATTAACTAATACTGGTTTTGCTGGTGGTGTACCGGTTTCAGGAGTCATTCGAGAAACACAGGATGATCTGCATAGTGGGTGGTAGGGCTAATTTTACTGCCACCGGATTTATCATGGATTCAATAGAATAAGGTCCCAGATATCGGGGACAAAAGGTCTGAGTCCCTTTTATGGGCACATATTTTGATGCTAACAAGAGCTTGTCTCCAATTTGATAGTCGGGGGCTTTACTACGATGTTGGTCAGCAAATTTCTTTTGTCTGTTCTTGGCTTGGAGTAAATGTTCTGCTGCTTCTTTGAAGGCCTGGGAAACAGTCGTATGTGGGGTTTTAACCGCTGGCATTTCCAAAGGGGTTGGGAGATCCAATTCTGAAGTACGTGGATGTCTACCATATATAGTGTAGAAAGGGGTTTGTCCAGTGCTGGTGTGTAATGAATTATTATAGGCATATTCAGCTATCCATAACAAATCCTGCCAATTTCTTTCCACTTGATGTAACATGCAACATAAGTATTGCTCGAGGGTTTGGTTTGTTTCTGTTTGGCCATCTGTTTGGGGATGGTGACTTGTGGATAGTCAAATGGGCCATTGAACAGCATTTCCTCCAGAAGTTGGATACGAACTGACTACCTCAATCTGAGGTCAAGACCGATGGAAAGCCATGTAGCCGCACGATTTCCTCCAGGAATACTTTTGCAAAACTGGATGAATTTGGAAGACCCTTAAAAGGAATAAAGTGTGCCATTTTACAGAACACGTCTACAATACTAAAATGGTGTTGAATCCTTGACTGGGAGGTAGATCTGTAATGAAATCAAGGGACAGTGTGTGCCATGGTGCGGGAGGAATTTCCAATAGTTGGAGAAGACCAGCTGGTTTCTGCTTTTGGGACTGGTTTTGTGCACACACACCGCAAGATTGGATAAATTGGATGATGTCTTTATGCCAAGTGGGCCACCAATAGTTCCGTTTTACTTTAGCTAGAATTTTGGCAATTCCGGGATGACCTTCAATCAGGGAGTTGTGATAACCCGAAATAACCTGCTCTTGTAAATCTTTACTTGGCAGGTATAGACGGTTCCTAAAATATGGTAACTTGTCTTTAATGGTGTAATGTTCTCCTTGAGTACACCACTCTTATGAGAGAGTGGGATCCATTAAGAGTTGGATCTTGTTTTGGAGTTCACCATGTGTCAATGTTGTCGTAAAACCCAGGAGTTTGACTTCTGGAATGATGGCTACTGGATCTGGAGTTATGTATACCTTTTCATCAACACCCATGCGAGACAAGGCATCTGCCTTTCCTTTTCTGACTCCTGGCGGGTAGGTGATCACATAGTCATATTCAGCGAAGAAAAGAGCCCACCGCAGTTGATGGGATGATTGAGCCTTTGCTGTTTTTAGGTATTGCAGGTTTCGATGACCAATTATGACAGTGAGAGTATGTCTAGCACGAAGGAGATAGTGTCGCCATGCCTTGAAAGCTGATTTTATAGCCAAGAGTTCTTTGTCTGTGATAGCATAGTTGAGTTCAGGAGGTGAGAATTTTCACGACCAGAAGGCCACGGGGTGTAACTGGCCAGTGTCTGGGTCCCTTTGTGAGAGAACAGCTCCCATAGCCATGCTAGAGGCATCTGTTTTAACTATATAAGGGAGGTCTGGGCAAGGATGCCGTAGAACTGGAGCAGAAGTGAATTTTTTCTTAAGTTCTTGAAAGGCCTCCTCTGCTTCTTCGGTCCAATGGAACTTTTTATTGTTTTTTCTCAATCGTGATGTAATTGTATGCACTATTTGGGAAGAATCTGGGATGAATCAGAGGTAAAAGTTTGCAAAGCCCAATATATTCTGGATTCCTTTAAATTAAGTTGGTGACGGCCAGTTAAGAATGGCATCTACCTTGTGCCTATCCATTCTGATACCTTTTGGTGTGAGGATAAAACCGAGGAACTCCACTTCGGTGACATGAAGAGAGAATTTTTTGAGTTTAGCACACAGTTTATGTTGGCGGAGTTTAGTAAGGACGGAGCGGACATGCCTGACATGGTCTTCTTTTGTAGCAGAATACACTAAGATGTCATCAATGTAAAGCAGGGCGCAAACGTCGATTAACTCCCGCAAAACATTATTCATAAAGTACTGGAATGCAGCGGGAGCGTTGCAAAGTCCAAAAGGCATTACCTGGTATTCATACAAGCCGTATTTGGTCCGAAAGGCGGTTTTCCATTCGTCTCCCTTCTTCACTCGAACAAGATGGTACGCCCCCCTAAGGTCCAGTTTGGTATAGATTTGGGCGTCTTTGACTTGATCCAATAATTCGGGAATAAGGGGCAGTGTATAACGTTTTTTACTGTGATATGGTTCAATGCGCGATAGTCGATGCAAGTCCTCAAATCTCCTTCCTTCTTGGGTACGAAGAATAAGGGACTGGCTGCCGGTGATTTAGACGGGCGGATAAATCCATTTACCAGGTACTGATCAAGATAAGATTTCAAATGGAGGTTTTCTGGTTCATTAAGTGCATAGATTTGGCCACAAGGAATTTGCGCACCAGGTATGAGGTCGATCTGACAATCGTAGGGCCTGTGCGGTGCTAGAGTATTGGCTTGTTCTTTCTGGAACACGTCTTGAAAATCTTGGTATTCATTTGGTAGAGTACTAGTCACACCTAGTACAATCGCCGCCGTACTGGGAGTAGCAGATGTACATGAGTCTGTTTCCCCTTTTCTTGGTAATAACAGGTATGAGCACAATCATCGGAAAAGGCCAACTTCTTGGCACGCCAATCTATTAGAGGGTTGTGAGCTACCTACCATGGCATCACTAAGATTAGTCGAAACTGAGGAGCTTTAATGAGATCGAATGCAATACATTCTCGGTGTCCATCCTGGCACAGTAGGGTTAGTGCTGCTGTACATTGGGTTACTGGTCCAGAAGCTATTTCTGTCCCATCAACAGTAGTGACTTTTTTCAGTGGTCGACTTGGAGCATAAGGGAAGCGCCATCTCTGCTGCCAGATCTTGGTCTACATAATTCCCAACTGCTCCGCTGTCTATGTCTGCTTCGACAGCATGCATCCGAGATGGTTGTTGGTGATTGATCAAAATTACTGGTAATGCAAAGTGTGAGGTCTGTGGCTCATCCTTCTTGCTCGACAAGCGGACCTCTACACTTGCCGGGCTTGGTAGTTTTCCGATTCCTTGTTATTATCTTCCTTCTCTGTGGCTCCAACAGTTCTGCTTGGTGGTTTCACTGGACATTCTTTGAGGAAGTGGCCTGATTTTCTGCAATATAAGCATAATTGCTGTTGCCTTCTCTTGTCTCTTTCAGTTTTAGTTAAAGGGAGCCGTACACCTCCGATTTGCATGGGTTCTACCGTGTTTTCCAATGTATGTGGAATATTATCCTTTGACCAGACATACACAGCTCGAGTGTCTAACCTTATCCGGTCCGCTTTTCGGTCTTGTAATCTGTGATCTATTTGCACCACAAGGTTGATGAATTCTGCACAGTCTTTAGGTGGATTAACCACTTGAGCAAGGACATCTTTTAGTTCCCCTCATAGACCCCGATGAAATAGTGTGGTCCTTTTTTTCCTCAGGCCACCCCGCTTCAACGAATAGTCTGTTAAATGTTGCCATATATGTAAGCAATTCTTGACTTCCTTTACGGAGTGACAAAAGTTTGTTGTCTAATGCTTGGCCTTGGGAATGACGAGCAAAGAGTTTTTCCATTACCATCTGGAAACCCCCAAAGTCATAACGGGTCAGCCTGACTTACCAATGGTACTGACCAATCTGCAGCACTGCCGCTCAGATATGTGTGATGCTGGAAATGCATCGGAGGGACAGGGCCTCCGTATCCTTGTCCTTTACTGCTTTTTATCGTGTGTTCTGTCGTGTTTTCCGCGCAGGAGTTCATGTGGGACTCCTGGCGGTGCAGCTCTCTTTTGGTTTGGTGAACGGACCCGTGGGATACCCTTATGGCACCCATGGGTGGGGGGAAAATCCTGTGCCCCTAGTGTATGTTTTTGGGAACCTGTGGGTGGCCCACAGAGCAGGGTATGGGCTGGTGGCAGCTCCATGCTGAATTTGACAGGTGCGCGGAGTATCCTCTATTTTGGGATACCCCGGCCCTGCCATTGGGATCAGTTGATTCCTGATGGAAAACAAGATGGCCCCAGTGGCTTCTTGCTTTCTATTACCCATTACCTTGTTTTCCCAAAGTCCTGGGAAGCCCTGACTCTTTCCCTTCCCCCTGACTGGCTGTTGGGTGGAAATGCCATATATGGGGTTGTTGTGAAGGCCCGGCCAGACTAGCTGGAGCCTTCCCAGTGATGTATGTTGTGGATACCTCCTGTGGGTGGGACCTGGGTGAATTGAGTGTGTGACGAATATGTATTCTGTGTTGTGGGTGTCTAGTATCTGGAGGTTGACACAATGACTGAGACACCCTTGCCCGAAACCGGTATGAATGCAGCTTGGAGTGTTGAATGGCTTGGTACTTGTCCCAATGCACATAACTTGTTGTGAGTGTCTGGAGGGAAGTGAATGGCCTGAATACCTCGTGTACCTGATTGGCTGCCTGCCTGCATGAATGCCCGTAGTCGTGATTGGATACTTGAGTGTGACCCAGCGGAATGAATGGGAGATCAACAGTATATCAGGGGACCTCTCACTGCTAGGAATCGTGTGCAGAAGCTGAAGTCCACTACGACGAGTAACTGGATTAACTGACGCTTGACCTTGAAGCCCTGCTGGACGAGAAGAATTGCTGTTGCTCTCCTTCACAATCTGAAAGCTGCTGTGCCTCCAAGGACTGACCCAGAGAGGACCTGGTAAGGTGCCCTCTTCCTGAGCTACGTGGGATCATCGTGCACAGCTGATCTTTGCCAACGCTCCCTGGTAGACAGACCTTTGACAGGCTGCCGAACCGATACGGGGACTGCTGCGGAACTCCAAGGAGAAGCACTTGGACTGTTGTCCGCCACTGTCGACGACCGCCGTCGCCGACCGGAGCCGCCGTGCTCCCATTTGCCTAAGAACTTCAATTGATCATCGGACGCTCTCGTCTGCATCGTCACCCGCTTGTCTCCCGCTGGAGAAGGCCTGACCGTCGACGCGCCGAGGAGCATCCACCGGTGGGTTTCCCGCCACGTAAGGACCACAGAGACGCCGACGGCCAGAGGCCCTTGCTGGGCCACAGTTCTTCATCATCTCTTTGCGGTCCAGAACTATCGTCACTGAGGTGCCCCGCCCGCCTCTTCCTTGCAGGACGCCAACGCTCTGTCGTCGACGAGCACCGCTAGGAACCAAGCTGCCACTTCCCTGCCGTAGTTCACCCGATTCACCGTCGGACGTTCGACGACCCGTGACTCCCGCCTTAAAGGGAGGGCACTCAAGAAGGGCCGTCGATTTCCCCGACACCGAATGCCAAGTTCCCCGACACCTCTCAACGATCTGTGGCTCCCGCCTGAAAGGGAGGCACTCAAGAAGGATTGGTCGACGCATCGATGGAGAACTCTACTCCACCAGGTACATTGGGGGGGGTAAAACCTTAATAGGAAGAAGTAAGACTATTGAACATCATATGGACTGGGCTTGTGCTATATATCTTTATTTACAGGTTGCCCAGGTGGGGGGGATCTCCACACAGAACTGTGTCTAGGTAATGGGGCCAGCATTCTGCCTATTGTTTCAACCATCTTACGTTCCTGCCTATCTCTATTGTTGGTTTCCTCGTTATTGACCTGTGTGACATTTTAACCGTACAGTTGATGCACTTTAATGAGATTTGATAACACTAGTGGTACCACTTTAGAATTGTAGATATTTATCATTATTGACTTCCGAGTACAAAGTACGTTATTGTGATCGTGTACATACCTTTGAATATTAATTATATAAAGACTGTGTTTTCAGTAATACAGTGTGTGGACATTCCTTTGTGGGGGTTCGGGGACTACACTGTACTTAAGAACCAGCCTGCATCACCTCCTGAGAAGCTAGGCCTTGATTGCTCGTCCATTGCTACCTTATAGAGAATCTTGGCTGGGGTCTTCTGTGCCTCTCCTCTACCATATAGAGAGCGGAAGTACAGACACCCCCTACCAGTCTTTACAATATGACAAAACAAAAGCAACCCGCGCTTGGTCGTTAGGAAAAGCCCCAGGTCTGCAAAGGAAATGAAGACGACACTGGTTCATGATCGTTGCGTACTTCTTGGGATCACCTGTAAATTGTTCAGGTGGAGCTAAAGGAACTGCCCCAGGAAGGGTTATTTGTACTGGATTGGTAGAAGAAGTTGGTACAGGTGCTGGGGGAATGTTATCAGGCAATGGGGTCTGTCCTGCCTGTGATTATAGCAATTGTCTACTTATTTCGTCGGTACGATCCTTAGTAACAATCAAATCCCTCCTAAGAGCATTGGTTTCTTGCCTGGCTGAATGTACTTCAGCGCGTAACTGCCCCAACAACTGAGCTAACTGGTCAATTTCTGAAGTCTCCATGATGCCCAGGTGGATAATATTATTGAGGCTTTGTGTTGTGTTACGCTCACCTGGTATCCACAGGGATGCCACCCAGCCCTCGTTGGATGATATACACTCTCGAACCCTCTCCCGGTCCCTTGGTAAGGCCTCTGGTTAAAGATGGGTCTGCAATATGGGAGAGCTGGATTCAATATCCGATTGTCTTTGTTTTCCCACCTCCCTTGACCTGAACTCCTTTATCCCCCTTGGGCCTTCTACTCACCTTAATATTGTAAAAGGTGGATTCTCTGTCCTGCTCCTCGTGGCAGGGGCGCGTAGATATGTGGGGGGCAAGCAGCGGCCAAGTTACTTGACTGGTGCAAGCCCCCCTGTGGGAATCCAGGCCTGCTGCGACTCCGTAGGTTTGCTGCTTTACAGTCTTTATATGCAGTTCTTATGTTCCTCTTAGTTCGAATAATAATGTCTTGCTTCTTTCCTTTTAGGTATGGAAAGGTATTTTGGTGTTGTCATGCAGTTTGAAGATGAGCATGGGCCGGTAGGCGAAAGCGCGTTGTGCGCGATGCTGTCCGGTGAGTAATACGCGATGCACGGCGCTGTTTCACCCTTTTATATTGCTAACCTGTGTCTTTTCTCTACTTGCAGGTCGCGATGTTCCTCGCCGAGCGTCTTAATGTTCCAGTGGTGATAGTGACCAGGAGATGACTACCCAGGTAAGAATTGTTTGGCTTTCTTCGTTCGGGAGGAAATGTGAGTAAACGCTTACTAATGCTGTCTTTCTTTCTCCTCTTTACAGGTTATGGTATTCCAGGTGCTGGATGATGGAGTTCGTACCTTCAGGTGAGTGGAACTGAATTCGGTGATGGATTGAAGATAGGATACTGTTCCAGGTAAGTTTCGTAGTGTTCTTTCTCTCTCTGCAGGTCCTTGGTTTCAGGTAAGCTAGCATCAAAGAACTGGACACAGTGAGCGTTACGCTGCCCACAGCAGAATAAAACGAAGCGTGTTCTGCTTTTTGGGTGCGGTTTAAATAGTCTCCGGTAAAGTAGTCCAGGTAAAATAGTTCCAGGCCTGCCACACCCAAAACCTAGACCGCATAGCTCATTTCCTTGTAACTGAGCTATGTGTGTGCCTCCATGTTGGCTGAACCCCGCAAGTTAAATAGTCCCAAGTAAATAGTCCCATTCTAATGTTGGTCTTCATGATGGTTATGCGCCTGGCGCCAAAGGCACCAGGACTGAATCCACGAGAGTCTTGGATGAGGTTTTAAGGCCTTTGACCTGGCCCTAACTGGAAGGCTGACTTGCCAGGGGTAAGGGTCATGACAAAAACCCGCTCCAGTGGTAGATTGGGAAGACATCAAAGAATTCTTCCCTGCGTACGATTCAGTACCAGGAACGTCTAGGGCGAATATCGAGGATGACTTTGACACCGGAAGCATGGAGAAATGATCGGTAGAATATGTGATGAAATGGGGTTAGGTGAACAAGATAAGTTCCTGATTAAGGAACTCCCGTCCCCTGCACACTATCCCAAATAAACATTTAGGAAAATTTTAGAAGTAAAATTCAATTCATACATTCAATTATGATTGCTGGCATACACGCATATTGTAGTTTCCAATGATAGATCTCAAAGATGAGGATATTTCTTCAAAGGTATTTTTATTGCTCAAAAGTTCATAGAAGGCCCAACACATTTCGAGATAAACATCTCTTCTTCATGGATATATTCAACATTATGCAACACATCTATAGAAAACTTTCAAAAAAACATAATTACATTTATAGTAGAGTACTTTTTGTTACTGTCTTGCATATATAATGGTAACAAAATAGAAAAAAGTGGTTCTTGTGATACTATATACAGCTGTCTAGTCATTGTAATAATTTTAACTTATTTTTTCAACTTATTTTCAACATTGACTCTGCTAATCTCAAATAGAATACTTGTCAACATACTTGTCTATGCTAAATACGGTCCAAAGTAGACCGTTAGTCTAAAAACCAAAATAGAATCATCAAACAAAAGGCTATGGATTATCTGTAGGCAATGTATCATAGTTGGTCAAGGAGATAGTCTCTTGTGAGGGCATGGTACCCTAATAGTCTTACAAAAGTTTGCTATGGAGTATAAAAGTGTGTGGTCTTAATGGCATGTGTGCCCGAGAGAGTTTAACAATTATAAGACAAAATAGCTTATACATAGGTCCGATTGGATGTTGGTAAACTCTGATAAAGTGCCTGATGGTAGTGAGAGTAAGTAAGTTCTTACCATAGGTAAGGTTCCAGAAATCGCCATTGTGTGCGGTGTACAACTTAAGGTGAGAGATACCAGGTAAGTCAATGCATTCTTTTGGCGTTCCTTTTGCTAGGGAAAAGATAAGTTTTCGTACACTTAGCTTAAGTGATAGAAGAACAGGTAAGTGAGGGTAAAGGGTAGGGTAGGGTGTTGTCAGCAAAGGTTGAATGCTGCTTACCTCTGGCTATGATCCCAAGAGTGTGGAGGTTCTCTGCGCTTCCATAGCGTGATGTTAGTAAAGATCAAAATGGCTGTATATATTACAGTGCTAAGTAATGACGTCATTACGTTGTGACGTGACGTCACGGATAAAAACAAAATAATTTTTGTTCTAAATACGACCGAAGATGTTCATGTGTAATAAAAAGATTTTGATAGTGGTCCGCTTGGACATGAGGAGTTTGTTATCTGTGATCACGGAGTAAATTACCGTGCCGTAGAAGTGAAAGTAACGCGGTTACTAGACAGAGACAGAAGGTTAAATGGGGTTATGGGTTTAGGGAGCTGGGATGGTGAGGGAAGAATTCCCTGGTATAGATTTCTGATGGTGAATAATCAAGTATAACAAATTGATAACCTGTAGGATACTTTACATTGTGAGATGTCTAGGTAAAGCATGGGCTCACAAGTGATAAATAGTTTCAAACTTGTACAATGATTTCCTGTAGGAGACTTACAATATGATGTACTATTCAACAAAAATGACCTTGTCATTGTGACGTACATTCTAATGGGAAACACAACTTGGTCCTGTTATGACATCTATATTGTGGTTTGAGGGACCTTGTCCATTTTCTCCCCCATATGATGAACTCTCTAAGTGTATTAAATACTCTGTGGTGCCTAAAACAACAAGCACCCTATATCTGAAGAGCAAACTAATCGTGACCATTATATATGTGAAACAGTAACAAAAAGTACTCTACTATAAATGTAATTATGTTTTTAATTTTTCTATAGATGTGTTGCATAATGTTGATGTGTTGCATAATGTTGAAATACCTCTGAAGAAGAGATGTTTATCTCGAAACGCGTTGGGCCTTCTATGAACAATAAAAATACCTTTGAAGAAATATCCTCATCTTTGAGATCCATCTCTGGAAACTACAATATGCTTTTATGCCAGCAATCATAATTGAATGTATGAATTGAATTTTACTTCTAAAATTTTCCTAAATGTTTAGCTCATTTATGAGCTTGGGATAGTGTGCAGGGGACGGGAGTTCCTTAATCAGGAACTTATCTTGTTCACATATATTTCACAACCCAGATGCCAGGGTTGATTGTCATCTCCTCTGCACCGTAAAATCATCAAAAGCACTGCTGTGCCATTAAGTATTCCCTAAATAGTGCTGGAGCAGTTGCATTATCCGGCACGCATGACAAAAGTAACTTTTGCAGCAACACTCTCAGAAGACTGGTTCTTACCGAATTTAACCGAGCACGTTGCATTCTTTATAGTGAACTGTATAATCTGCCAACAATTCACAGCTAGGCACACATTAAAAGTAATGAGCGGAGTCATCCCAAGGCCAAATGGGCCTTTTCAGCACTTGCATGTCGATAACGTCGACATGATTCAAGTATGTAACGGGTACAGATACTTAATTGTTGTGGTGCGTCCATTCTCTAGATGGATTGAGGCAGGTCCGTGTACACAGCCAGAATCTACCTGTGCGGCCAAATATTTGGTGAGAGAAGTGTTCCCTAGGTGGGGGGTGTGCAAGGTCATGAGATCAGATAATAGAGCTCACTTTGTAAACGAGATATTCAAACAGATTAGCTTGCTGCTTGGTATAAAGCACAAGTTCTCGTTGGTATATGAGAAGCTAAACAGCTTATTAAAGGAGAGGATAGCCAAGTTGAAGCTTACTCTAAGAAAGGGATGGTTGCACTGCCTTCCTTTGGCATTTTATGCACTTCAGAACCAACACGGTTCCGACCATCATCATACGCTACACGAGATAGCCAAGTGAAGAAGAATGCGTACTCCTCTGACACCCCGAGGTAGAGCTAGATGTGATGCCCAGTCCACAGGAAAATTTTAGGGTCTGAAATGCAAAATTACTTGAATTGCATGACATCTTGCCTTATTGTAATTTCAGACCAGCTGCAGCGATGACAAAAGGGGTTCAGGGCAGCACGGAACACAGAATGAGATGCTACTACAGAGACAGCACAAGGACTTTGTGTACCATCCATTTTCCCTGGAGACACCGTCCTTGCAAAGGACCATACAAGGAAAAAGTGGGATGAGCCACAATTTAACGGCCCCTTCACAGTAGAGGACTGCACTCCATCCGCAGTAAAACGACAAGGCAGAAGACCTTGGATTTTTCTGGGCGATATCAAACCCTACATTGGACAATGCCAGAGAGTGACCAATCACCATAGCACCACGTGAGGGCAATTGCAGTCATCATGTGCAAAGTGCTGCCAGTGGATTTTCGGGATACAGTAACCCCCTGACCCCCTTCGGGGAATGGCTGGGAGGCAGTGCATGTCTCAGAATGGTGGATCACAGTACTGTGCTGTAGCATACAGTGTAGGCAGGTGTGTATTGTATCACCTCAGTCATTTCAGACTACAGCAGATGAGAGGAGGACAGAAAGCACCACACATGAGTAATCATCAGAAGTTCACCAAGACATGGAGAAGCTACAAAACCAGTTGCATAGAGGCAGGGAGGCTGTACCAGAGGGAGTCCTAAACTTGAGGCAGACGAGGACACCCAAAAAATGGATGTGATGAGGCACTGACCCAGAGTGAGCATGAAAGGGATTACCTAATACCATGAGACGTATGAAATACCGGAGATGGAGTAGAATGAGTAGCTTGACACGGACCCATAGGGGCTTGCTGGGAATGCACATGGTCCATGAATGAACACACATGTCCACTGTGAGCCTGTGCCATCTGCATAGTGCAACGGTCATAGCAATCATCAGCTGTGCGCTTCTCAAATCACATGGCACTGACACTTTCCACAATGCAATGCCCATCGGCCTTACGCTGGGCAGGCATAGTTTGGCACCCTGACCCCACCAGCACATCACGGTTGTGTCCCGACACACAGCTCACAAGTGCACCCAGTTCCACTTTATTGAAACTCTTCTTCCTTGATGTGCCGGAGGCCTGAGCCGTGTCTGCTGTCCCAGCCTCTTGCGCAGAAACACGCTTCCTCCTCTTGGTGGGTTGTACGAACCCTGAGTGACTACTGTCACTCTGGTCAGTAGGGGCAGGGGTGCTGGTGGACTGGCCAATGGGAGTAGGCAATGTCATGAGACAGAAAGGCCTGACTTGAGTCATTGGCTGCTGGGTGCTGTTGCCAGGACCCAGCGGCACGACTGCCTCGATGCCAAAGGCTGTGACCAACACAGTCCTGGGTGGCAGACTCACAGCCGGGGTGGTGCTTGCTGCATCTGCCCCTGCAGCTTCCGCCACCTGGCTGCTCGGGGCAGCAGATGTCACCACTACCCCAGAAACACGTGGCTTGGTCACGGCAACCTTAGACACACGTGGTTTGACCTTCCTGACCTGGAATTCTGCCTGGGAGTCCTCTTGTGCCAATGCAGCCCGTGCTGGCTGACCCCGAGCCTGGGTGGTGGTAGCCGCAGCTGCACCTGCAGCTTCCACTACCTGGGGACCCATGACAGCAGATGACACTGCCTGTCGGGTCACATGGGTGCCAGGGATGTCTACTGCAGCAGCATCTCCCTGAGCCGTGGGGGGGTGGCATGGTTGTCCCAGCATGTGGCTGGACATCCTGCCCCTGTGGAACACCCTGACCATGTCCCCCTCTGTGGCCTCCCTGGCCGTCCTGGCCATGTGCCCCAACACGCCCATCTCTGGTAGGTCACCCAGCTTTGCCACCCTTACCTTTTGGTGGCCTCCCAACCATAGCACTGATGGACTAGCACGAATGGGAGCTGCACAAAACAATTGTCCTGGGCAATTGGGGTGAAGGGGGCAGGGTACGTGATGGTAGACGCACCCCTGTGCTCCTGCAAGACTGTCTGTGACCCCTGGGAAAGAATAAGGGGTCACGCAACGCTCAGGCTCCCCAAAAAACAAAACAAGCATGCACGCGTGGAACACGCAGGCTACTCTGACCTAGAAAATGGGGCATGCGACACACAGCAGCAACCACAGTGGGGAAAAAAAGCGGGCGTGACTCACCATCTGCTTTGCATGCAAAAGAAAAACATGTGCGCGTAGGCAACTACCCTGCCAAAACAAGAAGTATGAACTGTAACCGCAGTGAAGATATTACGTGTGAAGCCACAAGAAGAAGTAACACACACGTCGGTCCCCACCAATAACATGTACAGTGAACTATTGCAGGCCCGTCTGGAGTCGAGTGGTAATTGTTCTTGTCCAGTGTAGTGCATGTTGAGGTGTGGCTGGAGTGTGCACCTTGGCCTTATGTCTGTCATGCCCCATGTATGGATGTGTGTGTGCAGGGACATGACAGTGCTGCATGTGAGTCCAGTCAAGCGTGTTCCATATCAATGGTGTCTGTGTTGCAATGCATGATGTGCACAAGCACGTGATGATGCACACATGTTTGCATGCCTGTGTGTGGACTTGGCCATGCGAGGGGTGTGAGAAATGAATGCTTATGTCACCTTCATGGATATGAGTAGTGAGTGTGTGACTGGAAAACGCCATGGATGCATGACACATGAGCATCACGATGTGTTATTGACTGATGCGGCACAGTTGTCCATGAGTGCACTGTAACAGGAGGTAGACGTGGCCAGATGCATGACTGTCCAGTGGTGTGGGTGCATGTGATGTCCAGCCCCCCTTCTGAAGTTCCCGCAGTGCCTTGGACATGGATGCGAATGTCTGTTGCACGTGCCATGCTTGTTCGTACATGTGTGTTGCTTGCACTGACCCGTGTATTGTGGAGGGTGATGATGGTTATGACGATTGACAATGCCACTCTTGTGCATTTGCTTTGTGTCTAGCAGACATTTGTTCAGTACCCTGATGCTTGTGTTCAATGTCTCCCTATCTACAGCAACAATGGAGGAAGAGGGCAGAGACAACGCTGTGGAGACAAGCAGCGAGGATGCCTCCACCAGCCGGAGACGCAAGAGGCCACTATGGCCGATGCTGCCGAGGGGATGCCCACGAGGGCGAGGTTGGACGTGGGCTCCTCAGCAGCGGAAGGGGCAGGTGAGCCCTCACAGGGACAATCCAGTGCGGAAGACAGTGCAGCGGCATCCAGGTTGGTGGTGGTTGAGGTGGAGAAGGAGGCCGCGTCAGAACCGCATATGGGGCCTGGAGGGGGCGATGCCACCGGTGCAATTGATGCAGTCCGGGGGCAGAGGCAGGAGGCACACAGGTCTCCGTGGAAGGGCCTGTGCCTGATCCTGTGACTGCATCACTGTACACCGGCACGCATGCCTCAGTCCAGCTCAGTCCAGCCCATTCCGCAGGTAGCGGATGAGTCCGCTTCAACTGACCTTTCTCTGCCTGCGGACCAGGCAATCCATGACAGGGTTGAGCCTGTGCTAGTGGGTGTCGCGATGCGCACAGCCGTCATTTGTGATGATGTGCGTGCTTGCTGGCGTGACCACGCATGTCATCATGAACAGGTCTGTGCCATCATGGACTGGCTAGCACGGCTCATTGTCGCAGGTTTGCTACATGTGCTGGGCCCTGATGCGACACCGTCCTCCTCTTCATCCACTATGCGCCAGTCATCCTCTCTGCCGTCTTCTGGTCCAGATGCCACGAAGGCTCCCTGTGGACCTGTCCCAGCCACCGCGGCCAGTCTGGTGGAGATCACATCCCTGCCACAGTCGGGAGTCGGAGGTTCAGCAGAGGTGGTCACCCCCAGCAACAGGACCACTGGCAAGGGAGGTTGTGCAGGTACCTTCGGGCAGGGCACATGCACAACGGCCCCAGGGGTTGGCATCATACCGGAGGCAGTCATGCCAGTCGTGGCATGGTCACGGGTGATGGGCTGCCTGCGGTGCACGGTCATGGGTGTTGGGGTATCTGTGCTGTGGGCTGCCTGCTGGGCATGGCCATGGATGTCAGGGGGTCCCCTGTGGTGTGGGCTGCCTATGTGGTATGGTCATGGGTGTTGGGCGGTCACCTGTGGTGTGTGCTGCCTCTAGGGGGTGTCCGCGGCTGATAGCAGGACGCACCGGCCTTTTCATGTGTTTTGCGAGCATGGTGTGCGATTTTTGGGGTATGCGAGCCAGTTTCCACGTGATTTGGCTGGCGCGGGTGTACACAAGGGCGTTTTCACGTGATTTCGCTGGTGCGAATGGGGTACGCGATTACGCGGGGGCATGTGAGGCACTTTTCACACGATTAGACTGTCGCGCGTGCGCGTTGCAATTTTGGGGTGTACGTGAGCCATGTTCCACGCAATTTGGCTGGCACGGGTGTACGCTAGGTTGTTTATATTCGATTTCGGTGGCGATATCAGGGTACTTGATTTCGGGGGTTACGCAAGCAAGTTTCCACGCGATTTGGCGCGAGCGGGTGTACGCGAGGGCGTTTACATGCGATTTGGCTGTGGGGTGGACCCCCCCATCACAGGTGACCATAAACCGCAGGCAGCACACACCACAGGGGACCACCCAACACCCATGACCATGCTAGGCAGGCAGCCCACACCACAATGGACCCCCAACACCCATGACCATGCCCTGCAGGCAGCCCATCACCAGTGACCATGCACCGCAGGCAGCCCACACCACAGCAGACCCCACAACACCCATGACCATGTCCCGCAGGTAGGCCACAACACCCATGACCATGCCCTGCAGGCAGCACATCACCCGTGACCATGCCCCGCAGGCAGCCCATCACCCATGACCATGTCCTGAAGGTAGCCCACACCACAGGGACCCCCCCCAACACCCATGACCGTGCCCTGCAGGTAGCACACACCATAGGGACCCCCCATCACCCATGACCATGCCACACAGGCAGCCCACTCTGCAGGGGACACCCAACACCCATGACCGTGCCCCACAGGCAGCCCAACACCCATGACCATGTCCCGCAGGTAGCCCACACCACAGGGGACCCCCCCCAACACCCATGACCGTGCCCTGCAGGCAGCCCATCACTCAAGACCAATGCCGCGCAGGCAGCCCACCACCCGTATCCATACCTTGCAGGCAGCCCATCATACGTATCCATACCCCGCAGGCAGCCCATCACCCGTGACCATGCCCCGCAGGCAGCACACACCACAGGGGTCCCCCAACACCCATGACCTTGCCCCGCAGGCAGACCATCACCCGTGACCATGCCCCGTAGGCAGCCCACACCATAGGGGACCCTCTGACACCCATGGCCATGCCCCACAGGCAGTCCACCACCCGTGACCATACCCCGCAGGCAGCCCACACCACAGGGGACACCCACCACACATGACCATGCCTCACAGGCAGCCCATCACCCATGACCATGCCCTACAGGCAGCCCACACCACAGGGGACCCCCAACACCCATGACCGTGCCCCACAGGCAGCCCACATCACAGGGGACCCCCAACACCCATGACCGTGCCCCACAGGCAGCCCACACCACAGGGGACCCCCAACACCCATGATGTGCCCCACAGGCAGCCCATCACCCATGACCATGTCCCACAGGGGACCCCCCCAACACCCATGACCATGCCCTGCAGGCAGCCCATCACCCGCGACCATGCCCCGCAGGCAGCCCATCACCCATGTCCCGCAGGTAGCCCAGACCACAGGGACCCCCCCCAACACCCATGACCGTGCCCTGCAGGCAGCCCACTCTGCAGGGGACACCCAACACCCATGACCGTGCCCCGCAGGCAGCCCATCACCCATGACCGTGTCCCGCAGGTAGCCCACACCACAGGGGACCCCCCCAACACCCATGACCGTGCCCTGCAGGCAGCCCATCACCCAAGACCAATGCCGCGCAGGCAGCCCACCACCCGTATCCATACCCTGCAGGCAGCCCATCATACGTATCCATACCCCGCAGGCAGCCCATCACCCGTGACCATGCCCCGCAGGCAGCACACACCACAGGGGTCCCCCAACACCCATGACCTTGCCCCGCAGGCAGACCATCACCCGTGACCATGCCCCGTAGGCAGCCCACACCATAGGGGACCCTCTGACACCCATGGCCATGCCCCACAGGCAGTCCACCACCCGTGACCATACCCCGCAGGCAGCCCACACCACAGGGGACACCCACCACACATGACCATGCCTCACAGGCAGCCCATCACCCATGACCATGCCCTACAGGCAGCCCACACCACAGGGGACCCCCAACACCCATGACCGTGCCCCGCACACACCCCATCACCTGTGACCATGCCCCACGGCAGCCCATCACCCGTGACCATGCCCCACAGGCAGCCCACACCCCAGGGGACCTCCCCCAACACCCATGACCATTCACCACAGGCAGCCCACACCGCAGGGGACCCTCAACACCCGTGTCCATACCCCGTAGGAATCCCATCCCCCGTGTCCATACACCACAGGCAGCCCATCATCTGTGACCATGCCCCGCAGGCATCCCACACCACAGGAGACCCCACAACACCCATGACCATGCCCCACAGGCAGCCCACATCACAGGGGACCCCCAACACCCATGACCGTGCCCCGCAGGCAGCCCACACCACAGGGGACCCCCAACACCCATGATGTGCCCCACAGGCAGCCCATCACCCATGACCATGTCCCACAGGGGACCCCCCAACACCCATGACCGTGCCCTGCAGGCAGCCCATCACCCGCGACCATGCCCCGCAGGCAGCCCATCACCCATGTCCCGCAGGTAGCCCAAACCACAGGGACCCCCCCCAACACCCATGACCGTGCCCTGCAGGCAGCCCACTCTGCAGGGGACACCCAACACCCATGACCGTGCCCCGCAGGCAGCCCATCACCCATGACCGTGTCCCGCAGGTAGCCCACACCACAGGGGACCCCCCCCAACACCGTGCCCTGCAGGCAGTCCATCACCCATGACCATGCTGCGCAGGCAGCCCATCACCCGTATCCATACCCTGCAGGCAGCCCATCATACGTATCCATACCCCGCAGGCAGCCCATCACTCGTGATCATGCCCCGCAGGCAGCACACACCACAGGGGTCCCCCAACACCCATGCCCCGCAGGCAGCCCACACCACAGGGGATCCCCCAACACCCATGACCTTGCCCCGCAGGCAGCCCATCACCCGTGACCATGCCCCGCAGGCAGCCCACACCATAGGGGACCCTCTGACACCCATGGCCATGCCTCACAGGCAGTCCACCACCCGTGACCATACCCCGCAGGCAGCCCACACTGTAGGGGACACCCACCACACATGACCATGCCTCACAGGCAGCCCATCACCCGTGTCCATACCCCACAGCAGCCCATCACCCATGACCATGCCCCACAGGCAGCCCACACCACAGAGGACCCACAAAACCCATGACCATGCCCTGAAGGCAGCCCACACCACAGGGGACCCCCAACACCCATGCACTGCAAGCACCCTACACCGCAGGGGACCCCCCAACACCCATGATCATGCCTTGCAGGCATCCCAAACCACAGGGGACCCCCAACACCCACGGCCGTGCCACGCAGGCAGCCCATCACCGGTGCTCATGCTCCATAGGCTCCCTAACACCTGTGACCATGCACCGCAGGCAGCCCACACCACAGGGGACCCTCAACAACTGTGTCCTTACCCCGCAGGAAGCCCATCCCCGTGTTCATACCCGGCAGGCAGCCCATCCCATCACCCATGTCCATACCCCGCAGGCAGCCCATCACCTGTGAATATGCCCCGCAGGCAGCCCACACCACGGGGGACCCCCCAACGCCCATGACCATGCCCTGCAGTCAGCCCACACCTCAGGGGACCCCCAACACCCATGATAGTTCCCCACAGGCAACACATCACCCGTGACCATGCCCCACAGGCAGCCCACTCCACAGCGGAAACCCAACACCCATGACCGTGCCCCGCAGGCAGCCCATCACCCGTGTCCATACCCCGCAGGCAGCCCATCACCATGTCCCGCAGGTAGCCCAAACCACAGGGGCCCCCCTATCACCCGTGACCATGCCCCGCAGGCAGCCCATCACCCGTGACCATGCCCCGCAGGCAGCCCATCACCCATGACCATGTCCCGCAGGTAGCCCATACCACAGGGGACCCCCCAACACCCATGACCGTGCCCCGCAGGCAGCCCACCACCCATGACCATGCCCTGCAGGCAGCCCATCACCCGTATCCATACCCTGCAGGCAGCCCATCACCTGTATCCATTCCGCGCAGGCAACCCATCACCTGTGACCATGCCCCGCAGGCAGCACACACCACAGGGGACCCCCAAAACTCATGACCATGCCCCGCTGGAAGCCCACACCATAGGGGATCCCCCAACACCCATGACCATGCCCCGCAGGCAGTCCATCACCCATGACCAAGCCCCGCAGGCAGCCCACACCACAGGGGTCCCCCCGACACCCATGGCCATGCCCCACAAGTAGCCCACACCACAAGGGACCCCCAACACCCATGACCGTACCCCGCAGGCAGCCCATCACTGTGACCATGCCCCGCAGGCAGCCCACACCACAGGGGACCCCCAACACCCATGACCATGCCCCGCAGGCAGCCCATCACCCATGTCCATACCCCGCAGGCAGTCCACCACCCGTGACCATGCCCCGCAGGCAGCCCATACATACCCCGCAGGCAACCCATCACCCATGACCATGCCCCACAGGCAGCCCACACCACAGAGGACCCACAACACCCATGACCATGCCCTGAAGGCAGCCCACACCACATGGGACCCTCCAACACCCATGACCATGCCCCACAAGCACCCCACACTACAGGGGACCCCCACACCCATGACCGTGCCCCACAGGCAGCCCATCACCCGTGACCATGCCCCGCAGGCAGCCCACTCCCAAGGAGACCACCCAAAACCCATGACAATTCACCGCAGGCAGCCCACACCACAGGGGACCCTCAACACCTGTGACAGTGCCCCGCAGGCAGCCCACACCACGGGGGACCCCCAACACCCATGACCGTGCCCCGCAGGCAGCCCACACCACAGGGGACCGCCAACACCCATGACCATGCCCCGCAGGCAGCCCATCACCCGTGACCAAACCCCACAGGCAGCCCACAGAACAGCGGACCCCCCGACACCCATGGCCATGCCCCGCAGGCAGCCCACTCCACAGGGGACCCCCAACACCCATGATAGTACCCCACAGGCAGGACATCACCCGTGACCATGCCCCCGTGGGCAGCCCTTCACCCGTGACCATGCCCCACAGGCAGCCCATACGTACCCCGCAGGCAACCCATCACCCATCACCCGTGACCATGCCCCGCAGGCAGCCCACACCACAGGGGACCTCCAACACCCATGACTATGCCCCGCAGGCAGCCCACACCACGGGGGACCCCCAACACCCATGACCGTGCCCCGCAGGCAGCCCACACCACAGGGGACCCCCAACACCCATGACCATGCCCCGCAGGCAGCCCATCACCCGTGACCAAACCCCGCAGGCAGCCCACAGAACAGCGGACCCCCCCGACACCCATGGCCATGCCCGCAAGCAGCCCACACCACAGGTGACCTCCAACACACATGACCGTACCCTGCAGGCAGCCCATCACCCATGACCATGCCCCGCAGGCACCCCACACCTCAGGGGACCCCCAACACCCATGACTGTGCCCCGCAGGCAGCCCACACCACAGGGGACCCCCAACACCCATGATAGTGCCCCACAGGCAGCACATCACCCGTGACCATGCCCCCATGGGCAGCCCTTCACCCGTGACCATGCCCCACAGGCAGCCCATACATACCCCGCAGGCAACCCATCACCCATCACCCATGACCATGCCCCACAGGCAGCCCACAGCACAGAGGACCCACAACACCCATGACCATGCCCTGAAGGCAGCCCACACCACATGGGACCCCCCCAACACCCATGACCATGCCCCGCAAGCACCCTACACCACAGGGGACCCCCAACACACATGACCGTACCCCGCAGGCAGCCCATCACCCATGACCATGCCCCGCAGGCAGCCCACACCACAGGGGAACCCCAACACCCATGATAGTGCCCCACAGGCAGCACATCACCCGTGACCATGCCCCACAGGCAGCCCACTCCACAGGGGACACCCAACACCAATGACCGTGCACCACAGGCAGCCCATCACCCGTGTCCATACCCCCGCGGGCAGCCCTTCACCCATGACCATGCCCCACAGGTAGCCCACACCACAGGGGACCCCCAACACCCATGACCGTGCCCCACAGGCAGCCCATCACCAATGACCATGTCCCGCAGGTAGCCCACACTCCAGGGGACCCCCCCAACACCCATGACCATGCCCCGCAGGCAGCCCATAACCCGTGACCATGCCCTGTAGGCAGCCCATCACCCGTATCCATACCCCGCTGGCAGCCCATCACCTGTATCCATACCCCGCAGGCAACCCATCACCCATGACCATGCCCCGCAGGCAGCACACACCACAGAGGACCCCCAAAACCCATGACCATGCCCCGCAGGAAGCCCACACCATAGGGGATCCCGCAACACCCATGACCATGCCCCGTAGGCAATCCATCACCCATGACCAAGCCCCGCAGGCACCCCACACTACAGGGGACCCCCACACCCATGACCGTGCCCCACAGGCAGCCCATCACCCGTGACCATGCCCCGCAGGCAGCCCACTCCCAAGGAGACCACCCAAAACCCATGACAATTCACCGCAGGCAGCCCACACCACAGGGGACCCTCAACACCTGTGACCGTGCCCCGCAGGCAGCCCACACCACGGGGGACCCCCAACACCCATGACCGTGCCCCGCAGGCAGCCCACACCACAGGGGACCCCCAACACCCATGACCATGCCCTGAAGGCAGCCCACACCACATGGGACCCCCCCAACACCCATGACCATGCCCCGCAAGCACCCCACACCACAGGGGACCCCCAACACACATGACCGTACCCCGCAGGCAGCCCATCACCCATGACCATGCCCCGCAGGCAGCCCACACCACAGGGGACCCCAACACCCATGATAGTGCCCCACAGGCAGCACATCACCCGTGACCATGCCCCACAGGCAGCCCACTCCACAGGGGACACCCAACACCAATGACCGTGCACCACAGGCAGCCCATCACCCGTGTCCATACCCCCGCAGGCAGCCCTTCACCCATGACCATGCCCCACAGGTAGCCCACACCACAGGGGACCACCAACACCCATGACCGTGCCCCACAGGCAGCCCATCACCCATGACCATGTCCCGCAGGTAACCCACACTCCAGGGGACACCCCCAACACCCATGACCATGCCCCGCAGGCAGCCCATAACCCGTGACCATGCCCTGTAGGCAGCCCATCACCCGTATCCATACCCCGCTGGCACCCCATCACCTGTATCCATACCCCGCAGGCAACCCATCACCCATGACCATGCCCCGCAGGCAGCATACACCACAGAGGACCCCCAAAACCCATGACCATGCCCCGCAGGAAGCCCACACCATAGGGGATCCCGCAACACCCATGACCATGCCCCGTAGGCAATCCATCACCCATGACCAAGCCCCGCAGGCACCCCACACCACAGCGGTCCCCCCGACACCCATGGCCATGCTCCACAAGCAGCCCAGACCACAAGAGACTCCCATGACCGTACCCCGCAGGCAGCCCATCACCTGTGACCATGCCCCACAGGCAGCCCACACCACAGGGGACCCCCAACAACCAAGACCATGCCCTGCAGGCAGCCCATCACCCATGACCATGCCCCGCAGGCACCCCACACCTCAGGGGACCCCCAATACCCATGACTGTGCCCCGCAGGCAGCCCACACCACAGGGGACCCCCAGCACCCATGATAGTGCCCCACAGGCAGCACATCACCCGTGACCATGCCCCCGTGGGCAGCACTTCACCCGTGACCATGCCCCACAGGCAGCCCATACATACCCCGCAGGCAACCCATCACCCATGACCATGCCCCACAGGCAGCCCACAACACAGAGGACCCACAACACCCATGACCATGCCCTGAAGGCAGCCCACACCACATGGGACCCCCCAACACCCATGACCATGCCCCACAAGCACCCCACACCACAGGGGACCCCCAACACACATGACCGTACCCTGCAGGCAGCCCATCACCCATGACCATGCCCCGCAGGCAGCCCACACCACAGGGGACCCCCAACACCCATGATAGTGCCCCAAAGGCAGCACATCACCCGTGACCATGCCCCACAGGCAGCCCACTCCACAGGGGACACCCAACACCAATGACCGTGCCCCACAGGCAGCCCATCACCCGTGTCCATACCCCCGCGGGCAGCCCTTCACCCATGACCATGCCCCACAGGTAGCCCACACCACAGGGGACCCCCAACACCCATGACCGTGCCCCACAGGCAGCCCATCACCCATGACCATTTCCCACAGGTAGCCCACACTCCAGGGGACCCCTCCCAACACCCATGACCATGCCCCGCAGGCAGCCCATAACCCGTGACCATGCCCTGTAGGCAGCCCATCACCCGTATCCATACCCCGCTGGCAGCCCATCACCTGTATCCATACCACGCAGGCAACCCATCACCCATGACCATGCCCCGCAGGCAGCACACACCACAGAGGACCCCCAGAACCCATGACCATGCCCCGCAGGAAGCCCACACCATAGGGGATCCCGCAACACCCATGACCATGCCCCGTAGGCAACCCATCACCCATGACCAAGCCCCGCAGGCACCCCACACCACAGTGGTCCCCCCGACACCCATGGCCATGCTCCACAAGCAGCCCACACCACAAGGGACTCCCATGACCGTACCCAGCAGGCAGCCCATCACCTGTGACCATGCCCCACGGGCAGCCCACACCACAGGGGACCCCCAACAACCAAGACCATGCCCCGCAGGCTGCCCACACCATAGGGGATCCCCAAACACCCATGACCATGCCCCGCAGGCAGCCCATCACCCGTGTCCATACCCCGCAGGCAGTCCACCACCCGTGACCATGCCCCGCAGGCAGCCCACACATACCCCGCAGGCAGCCCATCACCCATGACCATGCCCCACAGGCAGCCCACACCACAGAGGACCCACAACACCCATGACCATGCCCTGAAGGCAGCCCACACCACAGGGGACCCCCATCACCGATGACCATGTCCCGCTGGTAGTCCACACCACAGGGGACCCCCCCAACACCCATGACTGTGCTCCACAGGCAGCCCATCACTCCTGACCATGCCCGCAGGCAGCCCATCACCCGTATCCATACCCCGCAGGCAGCCCATCACCCATTACCATGCCCCGCAGGCAGCACACACCACAGGGGACCCAATGCCCCACAGGTAGCCCACACCACGGGTGACCCACAACACCCATGGAAGGCAATGTTCATGCGATTTGACTGGCGCGAGCAGGGTACGTGATTTCGTGGGGGTACGGGAGGCACTTTACACGCGATTAGACTGGCGTGAGTGGGATACGTGATTTCGTGGGAGTATGCGAGGCACTTTACACGTGATTAGACTGGTGCGTGCGGGGTACGCTATTTCGCAGTGGTACGCGAGGCACTTTTCACGTGATTTGATTGGCACGAGTAGGTAATGGGATTTCAAAGGCATGCGCAAGGCCATTTTCACACGATTTGGCTGCTGCGAGCGGATTACGCTGTGGGGGGCTGTGTGCTGGGCCAAGGGTAGCTCGGGGCCTTTGTACCATATTGGTCATTTCACTGGCTTTTTCATGCGCAAGGGGCAGTGTTGGGGGCGTAACTGGTGCTGCTGGATGTTCACTGCGCCACGGCTGGTAATGGATCGGGAAATCCATGAATACATGGTGTGCAAAAAAGCTGTCTCTCTGTGCGAGGCGCATGCAATACTTCTGCGCTGGATTCCATGAATTGGCCCCTTAGTTTGGATGTGTTGTATTTCTCAAATAATTTATTCAGCTGTTCCATTCAGGAGAATGTTATTTACTTTTTTATAGTTCTAGAGTATGACTTCTTTGCAAAGTACAATCTATGGACAAGGTTTTGTATTGCAGAATGCTATGTTGCTAACATTTTGATGTGATGGAAGGTACTTTTACAAGCATTTTCAGAAATGCAGGCTAATGAATGTCCTCGCCGTACAGTGTGGATGCATACTGGACAGGAGTCCATGGTTTGTAAAGTTTGAATTCTACTTTGGTATTTTAGTTTGATTTAGTGATTGAGGAATTGTCGTAAACATTTAAACGACTGTTGGTGTATGTTACATATTGAGTTGCATGCCCATTTGTACAATGGACAACTTGTTTGGACAAAGGGAACATTTGGGCTATAGTTTGTTGGGGAAGATTTTTCAATAAGGTTTTCTCTTGTCATAATGGTGTGTGCTACTACTTCATAGCCTCACCCATATTGTCTATGGCAATTGGATTTGTTTGTTTTTGTTTATAAGCCTCTTCATTGAAATATGGTTCTGTGCTGCTGGTGTTAAACCATTCACCTGCACAGATGTTTGAAAAGGTCTCTAGTATGACATTGCAGATGTGTACAAGTAGTCTTTGTAGTTTCTTGATTAATTTAGTTAGTGGTTTCATTCTGTTTAAAATCAATATGAAGAATGTTCTTGTTAGTTTGAATGTGCTGTCAATCGGAGCTTCAAGGATCAGTTTTCTGTGATCGTTTTTAAGCACAGAATGTGAATTCTCTGATTTTTCATGAGATAGCTAGGAACTCTAAACTGGACATTTTTTGGTAAAATTTACTTTTTAGACTGCTTTACTGTGGCTAGATTAACATTGGTAGATATAGTGTGAGGTTAATTTTCAGGTGTAGTTCCCTTTCTACATTTTTTTTAAGTTTTATATTTTGAAAGAGAGGGCTTACTTTTTTTAGTGTTCACTGGTTTATGTTGGTTGAGGGAGGTTACTAGCTCTTCTGTTTGAAAGTTTTCAATAAATTGTTTTGCTGGAGGGTGATTATATGGCTTGTGTTTATTTGTATATGCTCTATATTTTCTTTGTTTTGTACAGAGTTGCTTTTTAGTAGACATTCTGTTGTGTCTGTTGGAAAAAAGAAAGTGTGTGTTTTAAAGTTGTGGAATGGTTATGTGTGTGTTTTTTTATATACAGAAGATGGGTGTATGGGTGTAATTGTAGAGGGTTGAAAAAGACTGATGTGTATAGGATGATAGGTTTGGTTGGGGTGGTTGTCAGAGTGAGAGGTTATATAGGTATGGTATGTTTGCATAAATATGACATTGAAATCAGGAGGTGTTGTGTGGAATAAGTATGTGTATCTGATGTGTAATGGGTGATAAAATGTTTATATTACTATGTGTTCCACAGTCCTGGTGATAGTGAGTAAGGGAATGGTAGTTTTATTGAATAAGTAGAAATATTATGCTGTGATGAGAAAAACAGTGGTTGATGTAACAATGTGATTTACTGTACAGGTATGAGGGTTGTGTGGGTGTAATGTTAAAGGGGTGAGGAAGAGTGTGTATGTGTGCTAGTAGTTGGGATGCAATGAGTGGGAACTTTTTGGGGCTTGATTTCAAGAGTTGATGAGGATAGTGGTATGCATGAAATTATATTTTGATATAAAGGTTTTATGAGAGGAAGTTATGTTAGGCAATGAGGGATTGGTGGTCTTTTGAATAAGGAGCAATGTTGAGATGGGATTAGAAATAATGTGACTGCTGCAATGGAATGATTAAGCATGTAATACAATACTGTTGAGTGGGAAACAATGGTTTAGGCTGGTCTAACATAGTGACATTACATTATTTCAATTAGAGACATGCTTGCTATATTAATACACTTATTTTGTAGCATGTAAAGTCTTTTATTTGTTCGGTAGCTGTTTTTGTCAATCTCCTTTTTTTCTGTAATTATAAAAGAAAGTTATTTGGTATATGTGGCAATGTACAAGTAGTTTCAGTAGAATAGCTTGGTATGTATTGTGGCACTTATTGGATAATGGAGTAAATAAAGTTATGTTATGTTTGGGGTACTCAAGTATGTTGTCACTATATAGTTTCTCATAGCACTGGTTGGAAACGCGAGTCCTTCATATGTAAGGAAAAGTGTTTTCTTTAGGATATGCTCTTTTTAGTAGCAATTTATTGAAAAGCAAAGAATGCATAGGTCCATTAGGAGTTCTACTATGTCCTTGTGTATTTGAAGTAAGGAACATGTACGTGGAAAATATTCCAGCAACTGTTTCAAGTGGCAGTTATTGTAATGAGGTGTAATGTTGTGGTACTATATGGAATGTTGTGGAACTGGTCTTAAAACTTTATACCTTTTATTAATATGGAAAGTTGATAGGTTTTAGTAATGTCTATTTTTATCTGTATTTTAGTTTTTAAAAAACATAGTGCCTGGTTCACAGAGAATTTTCCGCTGGGATTCCGCCATTGTAAACTGCTTCTGTGAATCAGGCCCATAGTGTATAGGTGCATGAGCAGAACCAAAATGTTTAAAAGGAACTTTATTTGTTAAAAACATGTATGGAAGTATTGGGTGATAGTTGATGTGAGCAGGTTGCGAATAGTGGCATTATAAGAGGCCTGATACCAATGCTTGGGAAACATTACACATTTGTATGTATGGGAAAATGTGTTGTTTTAAAAATGTGTGTTTTATCAGCTTTTTATTCAAAGTTTAAAAATGCATAGGTGCATTTGGAACCACACCATTTGTACCTGTGTGTACAAATAAGGAAAATTCAATTGCAAATGATTTGTAAAATATTGCTAAGTGGCGCCTGGTGTGAGCAGGTGCAATATGTTGCCACTATATGCAATATGTGCGTGGAAAAAAATGTAGCTTTATATCAATGTGAACTTGCTGCATTTTAGGGATGGCTATTTTGCATAAGTAGCAGTACAACTTTTCTATATCTGTAAAATTATGACAAATGAACTTTTTAAACACTTTTCTGGAAGAATTAACTGCTACTTGATTTGAGTAGTTGGAAAATGTTGCCAATATATGGGATCTAATAGCAGTGGGTAAAAAGCAGAATAACTTATGGAGGTGCTGATAAATATATAAAAATATGTTGGAAAAAATGACTTATGAAAATACAAATGCACCTGTACAGGAGTACAGTAGTACATCAGGAGTCTGACGGTATCTGCCGGGAATACCGCCAGCACAAATAGTGTTACCGCTACTCAGTCTGGTGCTATTAGCACTGGATCATGAGTAGCAGTAAAGCAGTACGTTCCCATTCCCCGGTGGGTCCATTGGAAACAATGGGGTTGGGGGGCGCTATTACTGCCGGCGGTAATTGTGCCAGCAATAACAGAACCGAAAATGACTGAAAACGGACAGTGTGGGGACATATTTACCTCCAGAAAAAAGCTAAAAAAACTCCACTTACTGCTTGACTCATGATTGGGCCAGCACGTACATGCAGCAGTAATAGCAGTATTGCTGAATGTAAGGGCTACCATCCAATTCATGATGAGACCCTATGTCTTCTAAGATGTAGATATTGTTGAATCTGCTAAATTAAATCTGGAATAGTTTTCACAGTAGTTTCGTATAGAGGAGACTGTGAATGACAGGGCACATGTACTCTCAGATTTGAAATGTACATCTGAAGTGTTGAACTGAGGTGACAGGGTTACATGTAGAGTTTCTGGGTGTGATTGGTGGAATGATGTGTGAATGTTTGAAAGTAGCCAATAAGAGAGGGTTACACAGATAAAAGTAAAAACGGTAGAAGGGCTGTACTGTGTGATGACGTCCACAATAGTCTGCAGACCAACACATGCCATCCGGGTCTTTCAATGATCTCCTGCATGGAAAAGACCGGGGACAGTCACAAACATCCATGGGTGATAAGAGGAATTGGAATTGTCATGGCATGGAGTTTGTGGAATGAAATTGAATGAACTCTTACCTATGTGTGAAGATATGGTGCATTCGAAACGTCCAGACTTCATTGTAGTAAATTGTGGAGGCAACAGTTTAGGAAATGTAACTGGAATATCTTTCCAGTTTGCCTTAAAATATACTTTCAAAAGACTTTCCAGGAACAATTCTTATTTTTTCACGAATTATTCAAAGGCAAATGGGGAAAAGATCAAACTTGTTTGGTTCCCAAATTGAAAGAGAGAGATGGAATGTTAATGAAACTCTGTGCTTTTTTACAAGATGTAGGGATGGCATTTTTTCACAATTAAAATATACAACATAATGGAGTGAACATGTTTCAAAGAGATTGACTACATTTAGCAGACATTGAAAATCAGATTTTTCTTTCGAATGTCAGAATGCTGTGAAACAGTTTTTGTGAAAGTTATGAAAAACAAAACAAGTAAAATATGTCATACAACATTTGAAAGTAGATTTTGAATATATAAAAAAAAAGCTCTTTTAAGAGCCAACATTGTAGTAAGAAACAAAAAAGTAAAGTGTAGTTGGAGCCTCCCTTTTAATTCACCATATTTTTACTGTCTACGGACATGGTGTGCAGAAAAGGGGTGTCAGTCATTTTGTAATGATGTAACGTTAGTGCGAAGTGGGAAAGCTATGAGAAATGGCTGAAACACCTACTACACATGTTGCACTTTCTGTTTATATTTTGTAATGCAAAGAAAAGGGGTTGGGACAGAGATGTATTACTGCCACCTTTTTGTTTTCTTTTCTATACAAATTCTCTACAATTTCCATTAGTGTGCAATGTAATGCTAATGAAAATGTTAGATATTCATATAGAGTCTAAATGCTTTAAGGATAAATATAAAATAGATGGAGTCTACAAGAGTATTTTTTTCTCATTTTGTTTTTTTTACTTTGAAAGGCAATTCCCCATGGGACATTTTTTTTAGTTTTTTTGTTTTTTGATTATTTGTCTTTTCTTTTGGCAGTAGGGTTGAGGGAGGAAAGGAGGGATGGAGGGAGGGAAGGGCACCAACCACCATAAGGGAGGAACAGGTGGATACAAGAAGATGTAGGGCCTGATAGAAATCTAAGGTAGGGGCGATCCTTGTCATGCGTCTTCATAGCTGTTTTGAAGGCACTTCAGATTTCATCCACCACAAAGATTGTGTCACAGTATATACAAAGTACAGTTGACTGCAAAATGTACGGGTCAACTGCCTCCTGTAAGGCTTGTGAGGTGGCATTGTCTTTCACACTGAGGTATCCCAAGTGGTGACAGGAGTGGTTTAGGAGGGTATAGTAGAGGATGTAATCCTACTCCTTGAGTAGAGTATCGCCATTCTCAGGCCATCTGGGTTGAAGGTGTGAGTGTGACAGTGCATGGAGTTAGTGCCAAAGGATACTGCCCTTTTTGACCGCAACCGAGTGCAATTTTGCACTCAATGCAGTGCACGCGGGCAGCCTGAACCTTTGGCACCCCTCAAACCCGCTGTGTCTGCTATAATAGTAAACCTACTGTAGTCAATTCTGTAACCTGCTGCACTAGGAAACTTAGGCCTCCTCCCTCTATATAGGACTCTCAAATCTATGCGCAGCCACCACCTCTATACATGGGTAACACACCATTAACCATTAGCTTGCGTTGCATATAGATAGATTAGCAAGTACCACATCTAGATAGATTTGTGAATGTTGGCAGGTTCCACATTTAGATAGAATTGTGAATGTTGGCAAGTAGCACATTAGATAGATTTGTGAACATTAGTTGGCATTGCATCTAGATAGATTTGTGATTGTTAGCAAGTACCACATCTAGATAGATTTGTGAATGTTGACAAGTTCCACATTTAGATAGATTTGTGAACATTAGCTTGCGTCACATCTAGATAGATTTGTGATTTTTAGCAAATACTGCATCTAGATAGATTTGTGAATGTTAGCAAGTACCACATTTTGATTGAAGAGGGAACATTAGCCTGTAGGCATGGTTTTTGTGTTCCCCTTGTTCCCTCCCCTATAGTAGGGTGCTTTGAAGCACATTGTGTATGGGCGCTGTATAGATGAACTACCATTTCATAACACTGAGCTTACTCTCCACTCTACACCATCACACAACTAGGGTGCAGCTATACCACTCAAATAATTCAGCCTAGCTGCTCCCATTCGAACATTATCCCATAAATAACTCATTCTAATAAAACGCAAATATACCCCACGACAAACCGGCCTAGCTGGACAAATAAACATCTCACAAGCCTACCGCAGACAGAACCCAGTCTTCGTGTCCACCTGCCAGACTGCACACATTGAACCAATATCAATACCACCACACCTAATGCTAGGATGCAGCTACCAATTACATCACAGTAGGCTTCTAGCATAATGGGGTTTCCCGCTAATGAAGTCTTTGGTTGAGGAAGTGGAGCCATTTTAGAAATTATAAGGGGCCCACTAGGCTTTGGTTTAGCCATTAATATCCAGCTCACCGCAGGCAAAAGGGGTTTTTGAGATGTCAGAAAAGCTTGAACGGAGAAAGTGATGTGAATAAGAGTTTCAACAGTTACTTCTGACGTTAGTAAAGAGTTTTACACCTCAGGGCATATGCATACGATATGGAGTAGCACAAGATCATGGGTAGTCAATAAGTTAAGGGGAAAAGTGGACTTTGATGTTGGCTTACCCTGATCCTACCCGGAGAGTGCAGCAGCGGAGAGTGCAGCAGAGTGCCTCCACGTATTTGCCACTCCATGCTGGGGCTTTGCACCTGGCCTGATATTTATTGGAACAGCCTCCAGTCAGGTTAAAGCTGCAAGCACACAGTGAAACGCTGTGGTCCTCTCAACTCCAATTGTTGCCACATACTGCCTCCACTTAGCGCCACTTCGTGCCGGCGCTTTGCGCCCTGTTTGATATTTATTGAAACACGCTGCGAGTAAGGTTAAAGCTGCAAGCAGGCAGTAAAATCCAATAGACCTCTCAGACAATTCTTGCTGCAAACTGCTTCCACTTAGCCACCACTTTAGGCTGGCGCTTCGAGCTCAGCTTGATATTTATCGGAACACACCAAGCTTAAAGCTGCAAGCACACAGTACAGTGCTGTAGTCCTCTAAACTACAATTCTTGCTGCAGACTGCCTCCAGTTAGCCACCATTTCATCCATATAAATTGGCTGAGGCAGTCGAGTGGCCAAGCCATTTCTTACTGCTCTCCCCTGTTTCTTTTGCAATCAATCTGCATCCATCCTGCTCAGAAAGCTCTTAATAAGGAGTTTAGGGCTTACTTTTTTTCTAGTCTGTAGGAGAGATATTGTAGCGTTTTAATGTTATTTCCTGCCTATTGTTCGTCTCTTGACTGCTCCTAGACTGCACAGTGTTTGTGGCCTCTTCCTTTGTGTCTGGCTTTTTCCCCCTCCTACTCTTCATCTTTTAAGCATTGCTCCCCAATGTAGTTAGATGAAGGACAGTGGCAAGGGGTGCCACCTGTTAGCCTGTGTGCCTTTCACCCCAGCCCTGTCCACATTGCCACCAACCTTTGGAAGACACTGCCAGACACTGCTGCACACAATCTAGTCTGACTCACAGTGTTTTTCCTACTGACCTAACACATAGATATATAGAATCATATTATCGTATATGCACACCATAACTGTCTAGCTTGCTATAACTGTCCCTGAAGACCTAGCACTGAGTTATATTGAATCCTTGTGTTGGCCTGCATACCCATTTTAATTTGTATATAATACTGATCCCATGACCCTTAGCTAGATTGACTCATGTTTTTGCCTGAAACTCTAGCAAAAATCTTGACTTATTGTGTTAGACTGCATGGCTAGCAATTGTCTAGACTGAATCCGTGTTTAGCATCCATTACATGTGCACAGCTAACAACTATATTTGCTGCATGCATACCTAACACGTGAGCTGATAATCATTGAGTTAGTCATCCAAACAATTGTGCTTCTCAGTATTCTGCTCACAGCATACCTAAAACATAGCTGAACATTACTCTTTTTAATTGCCTGCATACCAATCGCATAGCAACATAGACTCTTTTATTGTGCATGCACACAAACACATATACACAACACAGGGCGTTTGCCCTAGACCTTTATGCCTCTTTTACACTACAGCCTGCATCTCTAGCATATAAATAATGTATATGGAACCATATCTGCATAGTTGACTCACTGTATTGCCTGCTACCTAGCACATAGCTAGATTAAGTCGCTTCATTTTAATACATACATCTATAATAATGGTTTACTTCAGTATAAAATCATGAACACCTAGTGCACAGCCAGATTTGATCCTTGGCACGTCCCTGTATACTAAACTCATTCAGATCTTTTCTCATAACGTTTTGCTCATAACATCTGCATTACAGATTTACACAATGTTGTACCTGCTCACCAATTGCATTGTGTTCCTGCATTCATAACATTTACGGAGGCTGAATTGGTGTGTTTGTCTCATTAATAACTGTTGACTTATTACTACTACCTATATATCTTGTACATAGCTAGTTTACTTTTACTTGTGCTTACATACTAAACCAATAGAGGCTCTGCATACCAATCACCTACTGACCTTAACTCACTGCGCTATCCCCATAATCACAGTTTAGCCAATGGTGTTTCATCTACACTCCCAACATATTACTGGTTGTAATCCCTGTATTTGCACAAACCATGCCTATTATACCTATTCTGTCATATTCAGTCTCACTGAAACTAGGGCCGTGACACATAGGGTATCAAAAACAAACAGTTCCTCATCAATTCTGGAATCACTATAACCATAGCCTCATACACTGCTACACCGAACAAACGCTTTCCATAACCTGCCCCCTGAAAAATCATCTCAACTGAGTAGTCTACAAGCCAATTGACCTATTGTATTCTCATACAAGTTCCATAATCTCCCAATCAACCATCATCAGAGGTATAAGGAAATCCATAAATGAACCAACCCCAAACTCAGACCTGAAGAAAATCAAAAGGTAAATATCACCCCTCCTATCTCTCCCCATTATATTCCCCCCTCTTCCTGGTCCTCAACAACTACAGGGTGAACACACAGTGATAAGATGCCTAGAAACCACAAAGATAGCAGAATCAGAAAGGACAAAAGAACAAGGAAATAATTGGAAGCAGCCCTCACTACCCCGTCCGATCAGGTTTCCTGTGGCTCTACATGCTTCCCACCACCTCATCTCAAGAAAACATTGACGGCTTTTACCTCCAGATACCTCCTTAAGCACCCTGCTGAACCACATTACTGTGACCTAACATTGATCTGAGAAAGAGGACTCACCAACAAACTAACTTCCTTGCCTGCATTTACCCCGACAGCCATTGAATCACCTATATAATGGGACCTCCAAGAAACAATGCCTCATACTACATCCATCACTAGACACCATGCACCATCCACCACAACCATGCAGCTGTAATTGAGAGATATGCCAGACCCCAAGAACGACAGCTAAGCCACTTTGAATTTGAAAGCATTAATGTGGAGCACTGGGAAAAAGATGAAAGCAACCTTGAACAACCCAATATCACTGGTTCAAGCAGACAAACACACCCAGAAATGACAGGCACAACATGCTTCCTAATCAATGCATGTTCTTTCTCCATGCACTCACCTGATATGTGTTACCTTCTCTCCATAGCGTGGATAGACTTACTCTTCATCACAGAAACTTGGCTCTCAGATGATCAATTCCCGGTTATCATGGGAGTATCTCATCAGGCTTCAAGATCATCTGTGCTATTCGCAATGGTAGGAGAATATCTGGTGCACAACGATTCCTTCATAGTCTCAATACCCTGCACTGACATCATCCCAGGCTGTAAATCACTCACTCTTATCTGGTCCATCTTTCACAAAGTTACACTAAGCTTCCTCCCAATCTACAGCCCTCCCTACTACAGCCCTCATTTTGCTGATTAACTTGATGCCGCTGCTGCTAACCTGTCTGTAGATCGGCAACTACTAACTATTCTTGAAGATTTCAACATCTGGCCAGAGAAAATAAATGCCACAATTACAAAGTCACTTGCAGCAAACCTTGCTGCTTCGCACACCAAACATCTGGTTAATGGTCCCACCCACATAGGGCGACACACACTGGATGGCATTTTTTGTAATGAAAGCTTAATCACTGTCTGCTCCCCAGTGCACCTCCACTGGGGGGGATCCCTTTTCTGTTCCATTCACAATATTTGCAGGGACACCCCACCTTGCCAGACCTTCAAAAGAACCATCAACCATGACAAGATCGTGGAAAGAAATACACATCAACGTCCTACTAGAAAGAGTACAAGCAACCAAATCTACCGTCCCCGCAGTTGGACCAACAACCACACTAAATGCAAAACTCCACCACATTCACAACTGGATTATTTCTGCGTTGGACTGTATTGCCTATAAGAAACCTTTCAAAAACTCTAAAAAAAGATCAAGCCAAATGGTTTACCCCCAGACTAAACTACTTAAAAAAAGAAATTGAAAACTGGAGAACATCTGGAGAAAAAAGAATTTAGTCACTAGCAAATTCCCCTACCATCAACTGTTACACCTTTACAGGGCTGAAACCAAAGAAAGCACACTACTCCAAACACATAGATTCGGCACATCACAGCGAAAGGGAAGTGTATAAGATTATCAGAGAACTCAAAAACTGGACGGCCTGCAACGCAACCCCTGCGCAACAGTTCTGTGACCAGATTGCTGCACACCTCAATCAAAAGGTCCTCGACTTCCAGGATCAACTTGACAATAAAGGACCCTCCCTTCCACATGCCACCATGAGATCCACCAACACTCCCCACTACCTCCTCTCTAATCTCTTTCCGCCTTCGGTCTGCAGAGGACATGCAAGCTACCATAGACTCATGCAACCCATCAAGATCTCCTGAGGAGCCATGTCCCCCCAATCTTTACAAATCAATCATGAAATCTCCTGACTTGGCTCCCGTTTTCCTATCCCTCCTCAACGACTCCATCAGTACCGGAAGAGTCGCGGCTCAGTTGAAATCTGCATATATCAGACCTTTGCTTACAAAGCCCAGAGCTGACTCACATGACCCAGCAAGCTATTGCTCCATCTCAAACACACCTTTAATCACAAAACACCTGGGGAAATTCATGTATGGTCACCTCCGGGATTTCATCTAAACGAATCAACTTCTGAAATAGGCACAGCACAGATTTAGATTTTATAGGAGTACAGGATTGGCTCTGTGCGAGTAGAAAGGTACTCGCCAAGGTACGTGACGTATGAAGAGCAAATGAACCAACAGAGAGCCGCACTGGGACTCTGCCCAGTGTACATTAGGAAATCCGTACCTGTTGAAGCACCCATAACCAGACAACCCTGGGCAGCACGGTACACTATCAGACAGCCATACCAGCCGTTGATACGAAATGAGGAGTACCTACATACGGTCCATGAAGAGACCCCAAGAGCCTTAATGGAGGGCCAGGGGAAATGACACAATGGCCTGAACCAGCATGTGAGTGAGCGAAGTCAGCTATTGAAAATGACATGTTAGAACAAGCCGTTATGCAAATCGATGTAATAAACACAGGAAGGAAACGATTCTAAAATGTAAGGAAACGTGTTACAAGACATGATGAAAGTAACCAACCAGTTAAAACATGTGTAAATAAGCTCGGAACGCAAGAAGCTTAGGAAACGATACTGCTTGCTATGCTTAGTAGAATATTAGAAGCGGCATGCGCCGACTATATATCTACCTCAAGAAGCACGTTATACGAGTGCAACTCCATTTTGCAAAGCAGAAATGGGCCCAGGCTGCCAGAGGCCTAACAGGCCAAGTTTCACAACCCAGCCAGAGTCAAGGAAAGGGGAGGAATTGAAACTTAGTAAAGAGCGGCTCATGCCTGGGAAATCGAGGTCAACCAGAGAAAGGGAGGAGAGCGTCATCTCGCAAGAACCAAACTGCAGAGCATACCAGCCCTCCCGTGAAGGTCAAGATAAGAGAGGCCCAGTCAGGTGGCAGGGCCAAAGCAGAATAAAATACAATAAAAGCTGGAAACAGAGGCAGATTCATGGTGAATAGACATGTGACCAGCCAGGCGCAAAGAGGTACCATTGCCTGATGTCATCCAGAACCCAGGGTGCCATAACTTTCCATGATAAGAGGCTACACTTCCGAGGCCATACCCAGCCAACTAATTGACACATAGCCCTAATATACTGATTGATGGAAAGGAGGCAGGGTGAAACTTGGGACACCAGGCCCTTGGGTGTCCATTCTGCATGCTGCTAATTAAAATGGGGATTTATGTCTAGGGGTGTAACCTGCCCAATCACAAGGGACCAAGTTATCTGGGTCCTATAGATAATAGAACCAATGGGACGTCGTACTTTTAGTGACGTCAATCACGTGTGATGTAGAGGGAGGGGCGTAGATGCCCTCCTGATAAGAGTTATCCAATCCACATGCTCTGTTACCATATACAAATATAACACATTCACTTGTTACCTTTCCTAACCAATTAGATTGCATGGTGATTTTTTATAGAATTAGACGTCAGTGGTGATGAGTTTTGCCTATAACAATGACTGTTTGACTGGAGTTCGAGAAAGTTGGAGCGAGACAGGTGATCGCAACGATGCTGATTCCCATTTCTTTCCCTGTTTGATGTACATGTCATTAAACGGACTTCCCTTTGCCAATCTACTGAGTCCTCATTATTTAGTCGTGTTGGAGTAAGTGAATCCTGCACCCCCAGTCCTCACATGGTGCAGCAATCTTGTCTTACAGGTACTAGAGGGTGCGCACTGATCTATAGGCCCGTCAGTGAAACCCCGCCCCTCTGGAAACTTGGTAGCGCAAGGATGGTTTCGGCCATCGATCATTGATTATTGATTGATATAGTTATAAGATACCTTTAGACCGATGGCATGAAGTAACTCTGGGCCTTCGGCAACATCACGAGTCCTTTTGCCATTCCGGCTGAGGAGGCTGAGAAGCTTCCCGTGGACAATGATAGAGTAAAACTTCAAAAATCTGAAGTGGGTCTGAAGGAACCTGCCTTACAAGCATAACCCTTCTCATTCCCACGGGCAGCCGATCGGACGGAAACCTTAAAAGCTGGAAGAGGAAGGGGCGGTGATCCCGAAGTTCAAGAGAGGAAAAGATGCGATCTGTGAGTGAGACAACAAACTTGTTACTTTGGCAAATGTCTTGTAGGCATTAGAACCAGTAAGGAAAAGGTAACGGTGGGCAGCGGAGAAAAAATTAAATAGTCAGAAGTAAAGGAGACTGTATATATACAGGGGTTAATGACTCGAGCATAAAAGGTAAAGGGTGGAAACCAAGGGGGCTCCCGAGATAAAAACGTAAGGATACCGGGGGGCACCTGAGATAAAAACGTAAGGATTACCATGGGGCATCTGAGATAAAAACATAAGGATTATCAGGGGGGCACCTGAGATAAAAACGTAAGGATTACCAGGGGGGCACCTGAGATAAAAACGTATGGATTCGCCTTGTTCCTGCGCTTTAAAGAGTGGTCAGAAGAAACGTGTACTCAGAGCCCACAGAGCAGGGACAATTAGGCTACGGTGACGTATAAAGATGTCATCAAGGGAGTTCGTTTACATCCCAGGACGGGGTATTGATTAGAAGGCAGGTATACGTATGACCAGCTGGCGTCCGTCTAGTCTGTCAAGTGTCTGTCATATGTGTCCTGTTTATGTCAAATGTTAAATGACTGTATTGATGATTGTTTGAAATGCATTTTGGCTTTACGCGATTCTGTAACTAAGAGGGAATCGCCAGCGAATTGATGGATTTTGAGTAAACTGATAGTATATATTTTGGCGGGAAAAGATTGGATTGGAGCTTGCTTATTCGGTGCTCGCTCGTACCATTGAAAAGCTAAAAAACTGTATAAATATTGTTGGTGGTGAAATTAAGAATGGAGGAAGTTACCCCACTTGCACATTTATGCAAGCAGCTGCCCAAGCATGCACCAAAACTGAAGAAATACAGCACAGAGTGGGTTAAGGGTACCGCCAATAAGATGTTTATGCCTTGGCCACAGAATGGGTCCCTTTCTAAAGCCGTCTTACAACACATGACGACTTTCCTACATGCCACATATACTGGCAAAAAGCTAGAGAAACGCCTTGCTGTCCTCGAACTTTGGAAAATGTTCGAGCAGATGAAGGAGGAGAAACCACCCGCAGATTGGATATTAAATATATGTACGGGGGTGAGACGCCTACTGCGCCACCTGCCCCGCCTGAGCCAGTGATCAAAGGGAGTAAGTAAGAAGGTCTTTACCCGCTAAGAGAACTTAAGGCAGCCACAGGGTACAGCAACCCGGCATATGAGTCACCTACATACAGTAGTGACGAAATCATAGGAAAGGAGAAGGAAAGTAATTTTGCCTCTGCAGTCCCAAGGGACATGGAGAGACGCAGGGATGAAGGAAAGGATCAGGCACAGAGTAGTGCATCTCTCGAGAAAGAGAGGGAAAGAAGCGGAAAGAAGTGATGAGTTAGCATTCACAAAAGACGAATGGATGGGAGGACAGATACTATTGAAATTAGATGGAAAGGGAAGTGATGATGTAAGGCCGAGAGAAAGGTCTGATGAGGCGCAAAAAAGGAAAAGGAGAAAGAAAAGGAAATGAGAGGATCCAAGATCCAAGATTTAAGAGCATTAAACGATATAGTTGAAGCCGAGTTCTCTCTAGTCCCTAATCCATCCACAGTACTGTGTAACATATCCACTGAGGCAAAATATTTCACGGTGATTGATTTGAAAAATGCGTTTTTCTCAATTCTGTTGCACCGTGACTCACAAGACCTGACGTCATTCACTTTCAGACAAATGCATCTGAAAAGCATGAGGTTGCCGCAGGGGTATTGCGAGTCTCTGTCTATTTTTAATAGTGTCCTGCAAATGGACCTAAACAATATTCCGGTAGACAGTGTTGTGTTGCAATATGTAGATGACATTCTGATCTGCAGAACCACTGAAGAGCAATGCAGGTGTGACTCTGTCCAGCTACTGACTATACTGGCTGAGAAGGGATACAAAGTAATAAGCAAAATCTGCAGTACTGTCAACAAGAAGTGTTGTATATAGGGCAACTAATCTCTCATGAGGGAAAAAAGGTAACCCCAGAAAGGGCTGAAGCCATCATGAACACGGCCAAGCCAGCCAAGCCACGCACGATAAAACAAATGCAAAGCTTTTTAGGCCTGTGCAATTATGTCAGAGCATGGGTCTTTGACTACAGATTGTACACCAAGCCCTTGCTTCAGGCCCTAAAGAAGGCCCAGACAACAAGGGAAGAAATCGATTGGACCGGGACAATGGAAAAGGGGTTTGCAGAATTTAAGGGGGCAATTTGTAAGGCCCCAGTTCTCGGGATTCCTAATTATGCAGAGGAATTCTACCTGTTCTCACACTTTGATGGTAATTTTATGACGGCAGTGCTCGCGCAGCGAACCTCGCTGGGGTACAAGCCCCTAGCATATTACAGCGGGAGTCTGGACCCGGTCATGAGGGGCCACTTCCCATGTGAACAGAATCCAGCTGCTGCCGCGTTCACCATTGAGAAGGCGTCATCCATTGTGATGGGATGCTCCATGACACTATATGTTGAACATTCACTGTTCCCCATACTAGAGAAACAAAAGGGCACTCTGAAATCTCAGAGAGCATCCGCCTATGAGCTGATTATTTCTAATCCATCGATCAAAATAGTGAGATGTAAGACTGTAAACAATGCTACGTTCATAGCTGAACCAGTCACAGAGAGAGAACCAATACACGACTGTGCGAACTACGAGGAATTTTATGATGAGATCCCCAGGCTAAAAGAAAATGCCCTGGCAAGTGGAGAAATCGTCTTTATTGACGTGTCTTCAAGAATTGACCAAGAAGACGGACAAAGGTATACAGGCGTTGCCGTGGTAAAACATCTAGCGAATGGAGAGTTTCGAGTACTCGTTAGTGCACGAATACCATCTCATTATTCGGCACAGGCTGCAGAACTATTGGCATTGATACTCGCCATTGAGAATCACACAGATCAGGAAGTAACGGTGTACAGTGACTCTGCTTATGTGATGTCCACAGTGCAATCAGGACTAGCGCGCTGGAAAAGGAGGGGCTACCTCCGAGCAGACGGCACGCCAGTGCAGCACGCAGCCTTATTGGACAGGCTGATAAAAGCACTACAGCTCCCAGTGGGCATAGCGGTCGAGAAATGCACCGCTCATACCAAGAGGACAGATTTCGTGTCACGTGGAAATCATGAAGCGGACACAGAAGCTAAGCGCATTGCATCCAAGAATGAAACAATCATGGGCGTGGAAGTGGCATGTACCCATGAGAGGATGATGGTAGCACGAGCCACACCATAAGCCTATAGCAATATGGGTCAGACGTAGCTAATGGAGCTCCAGGGGGAGGTGCCCCAGGAGGAGAAACATTTGTGGAGGTGTCGAGAGTGTTCTCTAAACCCCTCTTACAGGTTGTGGAGGCAAGACAGCACTGGTAAACCAGTAATGCCTGTCGCCCTCCTAAAGTAGTGTTAGAACAACTTCACTACCCTATTTTCATGTCAAAAGAAAACCTGGCTGCAACGCTCGCAGAAGACTGGTTCACACCGAATTTAGTGGAGCATGTTGCATTTTGTATGGTGAACTGCCTAATCTGCCAGCAATTCACCGCTGGGCACACATTAAAAGTAGTGAGAGGAATCGTTCCCTGACCAAATGGGCCATTCCAGCACTTACATATCGATTATGTCGATATGATTCAAGTATGCAATGGGTACAGATATTTAATTGTGGTGGTGTGTCCATTCTCCTGGTGAGGGAAGTGTTTCCTAGATGGGGGGTTTGCGAGGTAATCAGATCAGACAACGAGGCTCAATTTGTTAATACAGTTTTCGAGCAGATCAGCTTGTTGCTTGCTTAAAGCGCAAGTTCTCGTTGGCGTATCACCCGGAGGGAAATGGCATATGTGAGCGACTCAACGGCCTGTTGAAGGAAAGGATAGCCAAGTTGAAGCTCACATTAAAAAAGGGATGGTTGCACTGTCTACCACTGGCATTGTATGCACTTCGGAACCACCCCGGCTCCGACCATCATCTCACGCCGCACGAGGCAGAAGGATGAGGACCCCTTTTACCCCTGAGATAGAGCTAGATGTGATGCCCAGCCAACTAGAGAGGTTCTGGGAACAGAGATGCAGGATGTAAGAGGATTCAATTCAACACTACAGCTAAGTCAACGCCTAGTCTATAATACTGAATGAAAACCCTTATTGATATATCTTTATGTCCAGTTCATGCGTTCTGGATGACTACCCCTATATAACACCCCTCTCTTGGAATCCTCCTGACCCCACTGAGCCAAGAAGTAGTTCTGTTTTGCAAGTTAAAAGGTTTATTTGATAATTTAACAATAGATATATAGATCACACTTTATAATAAATTAATAATTGAATATCACACTTAATCTAATATGATAAATATTAACAACGGAGAATCTGGCACTAGCACACTTCTTATAATCACTAATGAGTTGACATGAAATGGATAAGGTAGCACACTGGTAAATAGGAACAAAAGTATAATGTGGTAGAGGATGCTTTATGTAAGCTCAGGTGGATGCAATATTCAATGAATGCAGTACAGAAAATACTCAATATGATTTCAACCAAACAATGTAATCACTTTTCTCTGGCAATCCCCTCCCCCCCTTGATGCAAGGCAAGGAAATGGAAGGAAAACACACAGTTCTCAGAAATGCAATCAATGTAAATCAGTTCACCCCAGCAAGCTTACACTACAGAAAACAGATAGGAGTTTTGAAAACACAGGCAAAATGCTTTGATATGTGCTAGCAATGGATGAGAAATATGCTGGAAATGCTTTTAATTCCCTTTCAGAGGTTCAGGGTGAGTGATATCTAGTTAATATTAGCTCAGGCTCACTCTTGCAATGATTCAGGGATAGTTTTTATGAGGCAAACGATTTTCTGGCAAATGGAAGGCAAGCAGCAGCAGTTTTTAAACATGAAGAAATTTGCAAATCGCGGCAAAATTCGCGGATGCGCCGAGCGCTATTACAGAGGAACCACAAGGACTATCTCTATTTTGGGGTCCTAGGAAAGCCTAGGATCTCATCTTCCAAATGAAAGTTACTGCAAGTCTCTAGCACAAACGGTTGCGGAGATATGAGCGATTAAATAAAGGTCGTTTTTCAGATTTGAAATTTTAAAGTTCAAAAAGACACGTGCAGCTTGCAACTAGAAAATGACAAGTGACAGCTTTGCAAATGACAGGTGACAGTTAGGAGGCAGTTCTACTTAGATTAAATAGATTGAATTATATTATTTTAACTAGGAGATTGGTTCTGCACAGTTTTCTAGGTACTCACACTATATTCTTGAGTGAAATGGGCCTCGCCATGGATCTGGTCAGGTTTTAAACTCGCCTCTGGTCTCTGCACTTCACAGTGATCTGGGTCAGCTCTCTCTGGTTCTCTGGTCTGGGTCTCTAGTTCTGGATAGATTGAAGTCTCTAGTTTGGCTCTCTGGAGGTTTGATGGAGGTAAAGTATGGATTTTTCCGGCAGAGCTTCCAGCGGCAGATGGATTTGAAGGTCCCTATCTGTCCTGTCTGTCTGCTTTTATGTGTTTAGAATGTGGGTGTGTTCTAGCATCACTGACCCTACCTCTCTCTCAGCTTCTAATTGGTCAAACTTCCATTTCTCATTTGATTGGCGAAGGAGCTGTGAGTCAGAGGGATGTCATTTTATGGCTTGCAGATAGGACACTCCTCTGTCAGATTGCACACATTCTATATTTGATAATAAAAGACATATTTCACAGTTACACAGTTGCTTGAAATTACATATACATGGTGTGGCTGAATTTAGCCATGTCTCTGTCCAAATCTGCTGTTTCTAAGAGCTTGCATTCAGAAATGGCACATAATTGACTTTTTAACTGATTTTTCAATTTCTGACATTGACCCAACTTTACATACATGTGCGCAGGGAGTATGGACATTAGCTGATGAAGTTTCAGATTTTTAACATGCATACATTTAGAGTAATATCCACTTTTCCGCTAACACCCCCCTGAACATACCACCGGTTCTAAAAACCTCTTAAACTGTGGGCAGAAAAATCACAAGAATTATGGTATCATTTATAAAATTTTCACATGTCCGCTCTATGAGTTATTCATCTTTTTAGAGTTATGTTCTGGCTCCAAAGGGGTGTGGTTTCCTCTCAGCACAAGGTAGGAATACTGGTTTTTCCAGTTCTGCCAAGCCAGCTTGCTCTCACAGGCAGTGCCCCTCCCCTTTCCTCAGGAGGAAGCCACTTTTTACGACCATTTACGACTCCTGCCAATAAAACCTTTGCCTGAGCCAGGACAGGGCTTTGTTCACTTTCCTGCAGAGCACAGGTAATTCAATTATCAGATAGATGGCATATCCTTAGTGTGAGCAGCAAAAGGGCAGCTAGGCCTGGGAACACAGCTGTGACTCAAGTTTCACTCCTGATGGGGGTAGTTGCCAGGCAAATTGGAATCTCTTTAAGCTGTCATTTCTGTTCCCCAGTTCCTGCATTCAAATAAAACTAAACATTTTTACATATGCAGCTAGAATGCTGATTCTAAGTGCAAAACTATGACATTTCAACAGTTACAAAGGCATGTGACACCAAACATAGGTCACTCATTTAATCTAAACATTTTCGATTTTAGTGTCTTTAAATCCAGTGCAACTTAAACTGCTGACTCCATAGCTCAGCCAGTTTTGTTATAAGCATTGTTCTGGGCTCTTCATTTCCCAGATTTTGTAGGCACACAAAACTCCATTCTACCAAATGTCTGCTGGTGTTCAGTGAATATTTTGCACATATTGCAATGTTTGAAATAGGCACTTTGGCTTGCCTTCAGAGAAACACAGGGTGGTTTTAAACTGCCGGCTTTTGGATAGTGGTGAGTACTGGTACTGCACCCATTTTTGGGATTTTAGAAAATGAATTCCCCACAATTCTAGGTTGCATTTGGCAATCAGCATTGCCATTCCCAATGGTTTCAGACTACTGTGCGGGTAGTCCAATGGTGGTTTTAAAGCGCTTTGAAGCTTACCGGCGCTACTGTTTTTCCTTTGGCAACCCATTTCCCTCATGGCAACCCGGCCTTTCATTCTCGCACTGGTGGGTGGCAAGTGAGGCAACCATTTCGGTGTGCGCACAAACTGCGCAGCTTTCCTGGATTTCGGCGCACATGTGGGTTTTCCGCCATCTTGAATTTTCTAAGCCCACAGTACCAAATGTTGTGGCATGATAGCTTAAACGTGGGTCAGGACACCCAACAAGGACTACCTAAGCTGTATGACATCCAGTGCCGCTGTCATTACAGGCCAGCTGCATCGACGGCAAAAAGGGGACGCACAGCACAAAACACGACAGGAAGTGCTGAAGCAGACGCAGTTCAAAGTCTATGTGCGCCCCTCATCTTCCCTGGTGATGCAGTGTTGACACTGCAGTCAATTCTATTCTACATGCGACTAGTAGTCATAAGCACAGCGTTGTACAAAATATACCAAGAGGAGAATTTCTCAGATCAAGACGGAACTGTAGTCAACTTGCTAATTTCCAAGAAGAATGTAAGTCCATTGGCGAAAGATTTCAGGCAAGAGGGTACTCTAAACGCCTGATTAGGCAAACAACAGACTTGATTCAAAAAGTGACCAGACAAACATTATTAGTAACAAAACCTAAAGGAGAGGAAACTGTGTACCCTAACTTTGTAAGCTTCATCACCAAATATTCACGAGACAGTAAATTAATTTACCAAATGTTGAAGAAGCACTGGCATATATTACTGTTGGATACAAACCTCACAAACTATATTCCAGAGTGTCCAAATATTATGTTTACTAAAGCTACCACTTTCAGAAATTTACTATGCCCTTCCTTCCTCAAATCAGAGCCAATCGGACAGGAGCATTGGTTAACCTCAAAGACTCAAGCAGCAGGATTCTATAAATGTGGAATGTGTACTTTTTGTAAATATACATTATCACCAGCGGAAGCATTCAAATGCCATGGAGGTTTGGAAATTAAGATTAAGGACTTTATCAATTGCAGATCCAAGTTTGTTGTATACGGAATACAATGTGTTTGTCAAAAATTATATATTGGCAGTACTATAAGAGAAGTGCGTTTCCTTATACGAGAACACCTAAACAGTTTGAATAGTCAAGACATTAGACTACCTTTGGCTGCTCATTGGCAAGAACATCATCAAATGGACGATGCAAAAGACATCAGATATGTCGGACTTCAGCAGATCCAACCACATCCAAGAGGTGGGGACAGAGAGTTGAGACTACGCCAACAGGAAGCAAAAATGATTTGCAAACTTCGTTGTTTGTCACTCGGTCTCAATAAGGAACATGAGCTAAATGTCTTTCTGTAAAATGTATGGATACTGAAGTATGTCTAATTTAGGAATACTGCACTAATTAATGTCCCAAATATCAAGTGAATTGTATTCACAGTAAACATGAAGTAAAAATATGTTTGGAATATTCATGCAAGATATGTAGTTAAATATGTCTGTCAAATCACTCAATGCTAAAAGGGGCTGAGTGACATTATTAGGCCAACTTCCAAATGAATAATTAATCGATTCGTCTTGCCTGTATCTGGCAGAAACTAATGCAAACATGCCCGTACAATACAATACGAACACCAGCGAATTCTTCCTGTTTAGATATAGTTGCTTAGCAACTGCGGTCATGTGATCAATCACATGACCAGCTGGGTCCTCCGCATTGGTAGAGGACGAACACTGTCTCAATTATGGTATCAGAGATACTGTATGTTTAATGTTTGACTAATCACCTATTCGCATATTGCCCTAATTTGGCCTTAAGTAAACATTTTTTGTATACAAATCGAAGCCTATGTATGCAGCTTTAATTTGTTTCCGGGTCACGTGACGTATAACATGACCAGAATCACACACCACAGCACCATAGCAACGGCGAGCTTGCGCCGATGCTTCAGTCACTGCCCGACAGCGCCAGACAACAGTCGCAGTATTATAATTGAGCCGGTAAGCTCCCAACGACGATACGCCCGCTTTTAACATTAGTGAATGTTTTGAATCGGTAAAGCGAACGAAACACGTATATCTTTACATATGCATACCCCTTATCTTTTTCAGAATACGGCATGAATATCTGACAGATACCAATGCTGGTGAACTGTAATTACTTGAAACTGCAACATTGACCTTTCAGGTAACACCCAAAGTTAAATTTAAACACAAGAGGTGATGGGTTATCTTGGTAAAAAACTTTTAATACCCTATATCTCCAGCACTAGAGTACAATATAGCTCCATAGGCTTCTTAACATTGAGGAGTACTTTTTCTTGTTCCTTTAGTAAACTGATCACTAGCGAAGACCTACTTTACACGGCCCATGTACCTTATACATTTTTTCAGAGGTGAGCCTATGTTTCAAGGACGCTAGGAGGATTTATACATAAGGTAATATACCATGAATCAATTTTTTGAGACACAGGCACATTAAGCGTGAACCCTAGGACATTATAGCTACAGCAACTTGTTTGCAGAGTTCTTGCTGGATACAGGCTAATTATTTCCTTTGTATTCTTATCAATACTTGGATAGCAGATATAAAAACGTTGGAAAATGTTAGCTAACTTTGTATCTAAGTACGCCTACTAGATTTCCAGTGGTATAATCAGAGCTATATCAATTTTTTTAAAAATCACAGTTAATGATTGGAATGTAAAATGATATGATTCTGTTTACCATTCCACTAATGTTCGTTTTCTATTTTTTATTGCTTCCTTTTACCGAAATACACTTTTTTCCTGCAATTTTTTCCCCGCCCCTCCCCGCTGTGTCTGTTCCCTTCCCAGACTTCCTGTGCAAACTAGGATTGTCCACTGAATATGTTTATTGCACCAATTATCAGTAGCTCTACGCCCTGAAGATGGCCTTGATAGGTTGAAACACGTGTTGGCGTGACCAGGATTCTTTTCTAAATGTATATTTAGTTATGTGCAAATAACCAAGTGTGACAAAAGTCTCTACATGTATGACTAATTGTTTGTCAAAGAATTGATCTTTTCTTTTTTATTTGGACAATAATGTATGCAAATAATACTTCTGTCCAATGCTGGATTTAAAAATACAGGAACCTTACTTTATACACTTACAAGGTGTCTCTCATATTTATTTACTCACTCTCTCAACTCTTAAACCCTATTAATTAATACAACACTGTTGTGGTATATGCATGAAGGAGCGCAGTCTGTAAGGTTAGCACTATCCATAGATACTGTCTTTTCAGGTGACAGTGGAAAATCACCAGCCTAACCACACTGCTGCAGCCGCCATTATATTGCTAATATTTACCTAAGTTTCTGCTACCTTAGTGGTGCGCACCCACAAACCTCTTTGGGCCAAGTTTTCCACAAACCTAGTGTTTTGGTGATAAACCACTCAAGAAAAAGGTGGGACGAGCAAAGATTTAATGGCCCCTTCATTGTAGAGGACTGCACCCCGTCCGCCGTCAAGCTCCAGGGCAGAAGAGCATGGATCTTCCTAAATGACATTAAACCTTATGTAGGAGAAAGCCTTCCAGCTGCTTCCAACAGCAAAGAAATCACAGACGTCGGGGAAGAACCTCAGCACGTGCAGACAAGATCCATGGTGAAGAAGAAGGGCGCATGAGCAGAAAAGACAAGACTCGAGAGCTCTTTTTGAAAATCTTGGCTTTACACTGAACATTTCCTCTAAGCACTAAAGGGGATAACAGGCAATAAAATGGACTCTGTACATCCCAGTTGCAGGGTAAAAAGAAGCACATCCAAAGCCACAACAACATTGATGAAACAAACTTTTCAAAAACACGTCATGCCCAAGGAGTACAAAGAATCAAGACTCTGATAGACTGTAAACAAAGGATTCTCCGAGAGTGTGACACAGTATCCTGAAGCATCCTGTATCAAGACATTATTCACAGAATTTATGGTACATGCCAGCAGAAGTCTCAAGTGGGATGTGCTGACCTATTTTCAACTTGTGGTGTTATACCCATCACTCATAGGGAGAGAAGCCAGTGTCACAGGCTTTATTCAAGATCCAGCTAACAAAAAAGTAATCAGACAGCTGTTAACCGTCATCGCAGAGGTGTTCACTGAGTTACCTGAGCATAGTGAGAGGGACACAAATGCTTCCATTGCCAATAGACATTGATGAACTCACATTTAATTTGTTCTTCCAAATAATCGAGAAATGCCCAGGACTCATCGGGAGAACTACTGATACACGCACTTATATCAGAGATCCAAGAAACCTAGCTCAACTAAACCAGCTGTGGACTAAATTAAATCATTTGGTGGTAATCCACGCAACGGGAAGGTGCAAAGACTGTGCAAATCAAAAGAAAAGCTTGTGATCAGGAAACAGCTAAACTGGGCACATGTCCCTATCACCCGAGGACACCCGGCTGGCACAGAAGGTCCTGCTTAGACTAGTCACAGACTATCCAGAAATGGTAGGAATACCAACAGATGTTGATGTCATCACCTTCCTTAGATATCCGGCCAAAGCCACACACATGGGTACACTTCTCCATGGTATAATGCTCCAAATGGAGCTGTCCAACTTCCAGCGAGAATTCCTAAGGAGATTCCAGTTAGACTTTAGCCGTGGACAGATCAAGTAGACAAAGACACAGTTCTTCATTCTTCCGCTGAGGACAGATCGAGGAGAGCAGAAACAAGAACTCCACCATTTTTATCTTTCTTTTTGCTTTTTCTATTTTTCCTGATTTTTCCATATTTACTTTTATTTTTACATCATTCTATTTTTGTGTGATTTTTAGCGGTTCCATCTCTTCATTCCTTCACTCCGAGCAAGTTCCAGCACGTCCTCAGGACCAAAGCAAATACGGGGAGTGCACTGTGACCTTGCCTATTTTAGATATGCATAATGAATGTGATGCACCAAAGTTGCAAGCCTAACCTTTTTCCATAGTCTAGCAAACGGAACTGTGCTGCAAACCCAGAGACTATCGTCATCTCCCGCGAGGGGAGGGACACTTGAAAAGCACTCAACACTTTAGTAATAATAACTTTAGAAGCTACGAGATCGGAGCAAGAAAGGAATAAATAACTGACTATGAACTCATTCGAAATGGGGGCCCAGAACAGTAACTTAGTTCTACCTCCAGCAGAGGGGCACCCCCGCTTCCCTGGGAGAAGATGCTGCCAGTTGTCACTCAAAACCATAATGTGTATTTGCATAGTAATTATCGTTGTGTTTTTGTCATTAACAATCAGAACTGCTTTCTTTTTTGGTGCACGAAGTGTTCCAATCTCAGTGCACCCACCAGATAATGAACGTCTGGGGCCTACGAAAGCACCCAGAGCCTATATAGTCATTCCAGTCCCAAGTAAATCTGATGATAAAAATAACGAACTAAAATTAAATGTAATTAGCAGTAATTTGGACACATTTGAGGTGATGAATGGAGAGAAAAGCTGGAGACAGGGTCAGGACAGAATGAATGTTAATGTAGCACTGACCATGACACGCACCCACTCAAAGAATGCACACAAACAAGGGCAAGTGTCAATGGCTACAGAGCCTCCAACGAAGGCAGCAGAGAAGGAGAGACAGCCTGCCGAACAATCAGTTCCAGAAAACAGTGGAAGTGACCAAGAGAAATCAAGTGAGAAACCCAAGAGAGAGGGCATAGCAAAGTCCCTCGAAAGAACAGAAGTATCCGCAAAGGAACTCACAGAGAAAACACAAACGCTGATAGATTATTTGTTCCCTTTCGTATTAAGAGCAACAAAGCTGCATGAGGAGCTGAAACATAGAACTGTAGAAACTATAACGACAAGTACGTCGGCCCGGAAACTGCTAACAAGCACCAGATCTATGACTCAGCTACACATTGAGGAAATGGTGAGCCAATGGAGGCCAGAGAACCTCGATGAAAAACTACAAGAAGAGTGGAAGAGAAACGAAAAACCTTTTCCTACCACAGCAATGCAGCCTAAGGACCCTGCTCCACCAAAACGCACAGAGTGGAAAAGCAACACAGATGCATTTAGAGACATAGTCATAGCAAACTATAGAAAAATGCTGAGAATCAAGAGAAGCCCGTACGAAGATGACAATGAACTGAATGATTACCTCGACAGTACAGCTCATCTCGGAAACAACATATGGTACCAGCACATGAAGGAAGTAGGACGAAGTAAATCAGAAGGAGAATGCTTCGTCTGTGCACTCCTACCATACAGTATGGAAAAATCAAAGATCTTTGTGGCTGTAGAAATTGATGTCCAGACAGCGCACTGTATGTCACATGTAGCAATGTGCAACACCAGAGTACAATTCATGGGGAGAGCTGCCTCGTTGATATGGGCCAACAAAACGAACTACCCGGATGAAGACGGCTACGTCCAGGACATTAAAACAAGAAACAGGGCTCACACAAGGAATCATGTGATCAGGTACGAGAACCCTGGCGTCAAAGGATCAGGGATAAGATGGGAAATAAACCCAAGACTGAACGTTCAAAGAAAAACTCCAGACAAAGCTCAAATCTGGAAGAACAGAGGCCAAATGCAGATTTGGGGGTCAGTGGTCTCCCCAGATGTTTGGGAAGACGGAGTAGTAATCTGCTGAGCATGGATGGTCCTAGGAGCCTGCCGAGAAGCAATAGAGAATTCACATAATTATTCAAACCTCTGTGGCCAAGGTTGGTAAAGCTGCTAACATGGGTCGAAGAAAGAGGAGGACCCCTGCAAATAGTACCACTGGGAAGCCCGAAACTATGCTTCAGAAGTAATGGCACGAGGAAGATGGGAGGGATTATAAACTTCGGACGATTCTTTGAAGCCCCAGGAATGACACAAGGTACCGCAGTTATAATGGACCATTACTGGGCGTGTGGTTCCAAAGCATATATAAGACTACCGAAGAATTGGGGAGGTATATGCACACTGGTGAACGTCCATGTTACTGCACTAGTAATCACCAAGAATGACCTGAATTTGGACAGGTTCCCGAAAGCAGATGCTCGTCTAAGGAGAAGGAGATCTGCGGAACTAAAATCCAGGATGAAAAGAGAAAATTACTTCTACCAAATCAGAAGAGGCATTCCATGCAATCCCTTACAAACACAGGCTATTCAGCCTCACTTCAACAGTGTTCACAACATTGCTCTTGCCCCACATCCAAATTGGAGTGAATGCTAAATGGTTGCAGATAACCAGATGGGCGTTATTGCAGACCATCAATACTACTATAAAAGGATTCAATGTGATCAAAGAAGAACTAAGAGCAATCAGACTGATGGCCCTCCAGAACAGATATGTGCTTGACATGGTCACAGCGATGGATGGAGGTGTTTGTGCTAAAATTGGAGAATCATGTTGCATATTTATACCATCACATGATGAAGAAAATGGAACCCTAACAGAGGCCATAAGTATGCTGACAAGCCTCAAAAACCAGATGATGGATGAGACTGACGAAGTGGGCGACAACAGCTGGTTTGGAGCCCTGTTCTCATGGGTCCCACAATGGATGGCAGACATATTCAAGTTTCTGGGAGCTTTACTGGCAATGGTAATGCTAGGATTCTGTGTTACCAAGATAATCATCACCCAGTGCCAGAAAACTGCAAAGAAAGCTATAGAGATGAGAATAATGGTCGAGGTTGGACCAGGATGGAAGCCTAGAGACCTGACTGATGAAGAAATAAGAGACTTTGTGAATGCCAACAATTTTGCGCCAGAAGGAACAAAGTTCACATATCCTAAGAAACGAAGAAGATATGAAGGCAAATGGACCTACTGCAGCCCAAATGAACAATGCCAGCTAATGACCTGGAACAAAGACGAACATGTGAAAACAGCAGGGAGTTTTGAAGGGGGTGATAAAAATATGCACTCCGAAGACGCACATGTTCACACCATCATGTACCAACCCTGAAGACGATGAACAAAACACTGAAGAAACAAACAAAATAAAACAAAGGATGAAACTGAAGTGGTCGATGAATCGACCAGTGGGGGGAGTGTAGAGGAGGTCCCAGACATGATCTGTACCCCTGCCCTTCCTTTGAGGTACCAGGAAGGTACTTGCCAAGGTACGTGACGTATGAAGAGCAAATGAACCAACAGAGAGCCGCACTGGGACTCCGCCCAGTGTACATTAGGAGATCCGTACCTGTTGAAGCACCCATAACCAGACAACCCTGGGCAGCACGGTACCCTATCAGACAGCCATACCAGCCGTTGATACGAAATGAGGAGTACCTACATACGGTCCATGAAGAGACCCCAAGAGCCTTAATGGAGGGCCAGTGGAAATGACACAATGGCCTGAACCAGCACGTGAGTGAGCAAAGTCAGCTATTGAAAATGACACAATTGAACAAGCGGTTATGCAAATCGATGTAATAAACACACAAAGAAGACGATGCTAAAATATAAGGAAACTTATTACAAGAGATGATGAAAGTAACCAACCAGTTAAAACGTGTGTAAATAGGCTCGGAACGCAAGAAGCTAAGGAAACAATACTGCTTGCTATGCTTAGTAGAATATTAGAAGCGGCACGCGCAGACTATATATCTACCTCAAGAAGCACGTTATACGAGTGCGACTCCATTTTGTAAAGCATCAATGGGCCCAGGCTGTCAGAGGCCTAACAGGCCAAGTTTCACAACCCAGCCATAGTCAAGGAAAGGGGAGGAATCGAAACTTAGCAAAGAGCGGCTCATGCCTGGGAAATCGAGGTCAACCAGAGAAAGGGAGGAGAGCGTCATCTCGCAAGAACCAAACTGCAGAGCATACCAGCCCGCCCGTGAAGGTCATCTTAAGAGAGGCCCAGGCAGGTGGCAGGGCCGAAGCAGAATAAAATACAATAAAAGCTGGAAACAGAGGCAGACTCATGGTGAATAGACATGTGACCAGCCAGGCGCGAAGAGGTACCATCGCCTGATGTCAATCTAGAACCCAAGATGCCATAACTTTCCCCGATAAGAGGCTACAGTTCCGAGGCCATACCCAGCCAACTAATTGACACATAGCCCTAAGATACTGATTGATGGAAAGGAGGCAGGGTGAAACTTTGGACACCAGGCCCTTGGTTGTCCATTCTGCATGCTGCTAATTAAAATGGGGATTTATGTCTAGGGGTGTAACCCGCCCAACCACAGGGGACCAAGTTATCTGGGTCCTATAGATAATATAACCAAGAGGACGTCGTACTTTTAGTGACGTCAATCACATGTGATGTAGAGGGAGGGGCGTAGATGCCCTCCCAATAAGACTTATCCAATCCACATGCTCTGTTACCATATACAGATATAACACCTACACTTAAGTTACCTTTCCTAACCAATTAGATTGCATGGTGATTTTTATAGAATTAGACGTCAGTGGTGACGAGCTTTGCCTATAACAATGACTGTTTGACTGGAGTTCGAGAAAGTTGGAGCCAGACAGGTGATCACAACAATGCTGATTCCCATTTGTTTCCCTGTTTGATGTACATGTCATTAAACGGACTTCCCTTTGCCAAACTACTGAGTCCTCATTATTGAGTCGTGTTGGAGTAAGTGAATTCTGCACCCCCAGTCCTCTCATGGTGCAGCTATCTTGTCCTACAGGTACTAGAGGGTGCGCATTGATCTGTGGGCCCGTCAGTGAAACCCCGCCCCTCTGTACAGCTCCATCTGGGATACACTTAATAACAATGCGGATACAAACTCTGAGAGTACACTCCCAGACACATTTGACACATTACGTTACGAGATCCTTCTAAAAAGACTGGAACATATTGGTATTAAAGAAACAGCTCTACAATGGATCTCATCCTTCCTTATGGGTGGAATAGAAACCACTACTTTAGGCCCCTACAGGTCCCAACCTCACCCACTTGCCTGCAGAGTACCCCAAGGATCCACTCTCCCCTCTACTTTTCAATGTCTAAATGACACCACTAGTAGACATCATTAGTAAATCGGGTATCTCCTTCTACACTCATGTAGATAACACAAATAATCTACAAATTTGTGAACTACCAATCGCCAAATGCCCCAGACATTAAAAACTGCTTTGCACCGGTTAATGCATGGATGACAACAAACAGACTGAAACTCAGCCCTAATACAACAAAACTGATGCTCTGTGATCCTACAGGTTCTACCTCTACCACAATCTCTTAAAGAGATAAGCTTGTACCCAAACCCATCAATCAGAGCAATTAATCTTAGAACAACAATGGACAATACCCTCACTCTTGATCTATAGATCAAAGCCATCGTCAGAAGCTGTTTCTCCCAGCTGCGCATCCCATATCATGTCAGCATTACATATTCTCCACTGGCTACCCATCAAATAAAAGGATTAATTTCAAAATCCAGTGCATCTCTCATCAGTCATACCATATTTACAGAAGTATGTTTCTACACTACACTCCTGCCAGAACACTTAGGTACAGCAGTGTTGCACTAGTATTAGTCCTCAACTTCAACAAGAAATGGCAAGGAAGATCACATTTTTCATTTCTGGCCATGAAACTGTGGAACACCCTACCCAAACCTCTCCACCTGGAAGTGAACGACCTGACTTCCAGGAAACAACTAAAGAATTGGCATTTCAACAAACCACTTGTAAAGAAATGTAAAATAATAGCAACCAGAAACTTGTGCTAATTGTACGACACGCCATTTTCAAAATTCCTGACCCTACAATCTGTGGTAAACCAATACGATCCATGGAAACTTTGCCGCACTTTAAACTCAGTGAAATCTATGACAAAGAGCCGAAAAAGCAACAACACCCTCAATACCCCCACCCTCAGCCCTCCCCGCCCCCTCATCCCTGAACTAACTCCTCACTACTAGAATCTGCATCCTTATACCTCTCACATTCCTTCAGGCGACATCCAGGTCTAGTGTATTTAACAGATTATTACCCTATCCATCTTCTATCAACAACCATGCTCTCAAGATTTGCACTCCACAATCTGACGGCTGCCCATATGACTAAACTACCCAATCGGTACCAACCACAAAACATATAGAGATTTTCATATCGGCACAAGGGTAACGGGTATGTCTGACCTGCATCTGTCAGCACTAAAGGTTTCTGCATCTGCCTTCCTGCTATCTGACTAACACACACCCTGTTATCTGATTAACACACTCCCTTACATACCAATGCGCAGCGATGCCAACATCATTGGCAAAAAGGCGCTAAATAAAACCACTTTACATTACATTACTGATGGGCTGTGGCGGAGCTCTTTATATGGCAAAATTGCACTAGCTTCATATCCAGTAGAGCATCTTATTTAGACCATCTGCAAAGTCTACCACCTCATCTCACGGATCGGACCTAGTGTTCTTTCTATTTTTCTTTTTTTACTGATTTTTACAGCAGATCTTATCACCACACCGGTCTCATGTTAACTTCACAGAGACAGTAAAAACGTACAGCAGAGTAATATCCAAATTACAGGTTCACTTCCCACCAGTGTCTTTCTCACACTTTCCCAATTATGGCAAGTAAGAACCATGTAGGTCACACTTAAGTGTACTGTTCCTTTGATAGTAATTACTAGGTTATCTCCAAGCGATTGGTGAGTAATAATAACAATATCACATTAGCTTTTTCCCCCCTTAGCCTCCCCCCACACATCAAAGGATGCTCCCAAACAACACTGAACAGATCGTCCACCTTTACATTTCCTTTAGCTTTGTTTCCATGCTTTGAAGTCATTTCCGTGTCCTATATTTGTCCTTTATCTATTCCCCCCACACTCAACAGTATTGCCTTTCAAGGTTATCACACCCCCCATCCCCATACCTGTCGTGGAGGGAGCTTTCCAATTCAATCTAAAACCTCCCCCAGAAATGTGTCTTTGTTTTCAGTGTAATATTCCAAAAATGGTAGCCAGATCATGTATATATGTGAGTGAGACTCCAGGAGGGCGGCTGTTAAACTTTCCATCTGGTATATTGTGTACACTTTCACAAGCCATTCTTTTTTTGTTGGCAGGGTGCTGGATTTCCATTTTACCTTTAAACATACCCTTGCAGCTAACATTAGATTTTTAGGCATGTGTGTCAACATCGTATTGGTCTCTTGCCCAGTTTTTTCAATTCCGAATAAGACAAGCAATGGGGATAGGTTTCTGAAGATGCCATTGTGGGGTAAATTTAAGGCCCAAAGCAGAAATCCCTGTCAAAGAGAAAAACGCATTTAAACAATGCCACAACAACGGCCGTGCTCTTGTCTACTTGACACATGTTTGGCGAGCATGGAACATTGCCACCCAAAGAATGGCTCTTCAATGTCTGACTTCAAATTAATCATAAGAAAATGACCTGCATTCAGAACGACTCTACATTTGTTCTTCTTTCCTCTGAAGACTAAAGCTGCACACAGAATTCAAGACGGCATTGCAATTTGTTCTTTCTTTTATTTGAAACACCACAAAGTGTGTGCTCCATTGAAACACAGCCCTGCGTGTGTATTTCATCTGATTGCCAAAAAGTGAGGCAACACATCCCAGGAACAGCATTGCTTTACTGGTAAAGTACTTGAAGAGCAAAGAATTCTTTTTTGCACTCAACCCGGCTTTTGTTTCCTTTTAAAGTGAATGACTGCACTTAAACTACAGAAAAAGGAAAGAAAGAGCACGGCTCTCTCTCTTTTCCCATGTCAATATCAAAGAAACTCTTTGGAGTATCCTTTCGTGTCCATGAACCCACAGTATATGCAAGAGCCCTTTCAAAGATTAATTGAAACATAATCCTGCAGACTACAGAACCGCATTTGGCAACTTGAAAGGAAAAGCCTGCACACGTGTGAATCTGTTCTTTAAAATAAGATAAAATGTCATTTCAAAGTAAAATGTCAAATGACAGCTGTTGCCCGACAGAAATATTATTGTATATGTGGGTGGGGGTTTGGCCATACAATGTACATTACATTATCCCCACAAGACCTGGTTTCCTTGGAAAAGACTCAGAAACCAGTAAAACTGTTTTTTTGTGGCCCAGGCACAGAATTCAACGACCAGCCCTGCCTCCAACATTACGAAAAGTGGCATCAGAAGTGAACTGGCCCACAAGGACACAGGAGGCCAAACGTGTGAGGATTCATGGCCCCGCTAGAGTAGCAGGCAGCCCTACAGAATAAACAAAGGAAACGAGTAGGGCTGGTGCGTGACTGAGAGATGTGATTTCCTCCAGCATCCACTCTGAAGGAGAACTGTCAAAACTTCAAAGGGCATCATGAAAGTTATTTGTTGCAAGCCAAGCCTGATAGAGAAAGTTTGCTGTGGGGGTTTGCAGCACCACCCACACCTGTGACAAATCCACCCCATTGACAGTAAAGGACATCTGGATTTTATGCCATTTTTCCCAGCACCCTGAATAAGAAGTAATTTTGTATAATTCCAGTTTTTCATATGATTTTGAGACAAACGTAAAGAGACCAAGTACATGTTTCTAGCACTTGGTGAACTGAAATGGCTATGAAAGGCACATTTCGAGGTGAATTATAAATGGCACAAGTATGAAATTATGTGGAAAGATGTAAGATGTTATTGGGAATATGTGTAGCCATTGGCAGAATTTTAAATATTATGCATTTCATAAAAATTGTGAAAATGTGCCAAAGGGTGATATGACCTCGCACAGAGTCGGCGATCGGATTGTCCAATTCCCTGTGACCTAGTGAATCCGCATATCTACTTCTCATGGCGGAGGCTAGAATAAGTTTGAAGTTTTGATCCATAACTCATTTTTGGTAAAAAGTAGGCTGGAGAGACAAAGAAAGGTCATAAATGCAAACACATAAAGGATGTCATTTCCCCTGACCCAATCAGTCCAGGGGGAGGAGGGAACACTGATAGGCTGGCCTATCTTAGGATAGGAGTAATTCCAGAGTACTTCCCCCCAGATTATAAAATTCGATGATATCATTTTGGGTAAATAAGGGGGAGACATAGAAACACAATGGACAACCCACTGAAACACACCTTCAGGATTCAGTAAAGCTGAGATACATCCATCCAGATCCAGGCACACACAAGAATCCAGAGAGAAAGGAGGGGAGGCAGCTTATCCCATTCAAGAGATCCCAATGACCATATCCCTTGCCTAGCTGTCCAGCATCCCATCCAGCTGTCCACAGTGATCAGACCTTTCCTAGCTGTCCAGCATCCCATCCAGCCATCCACAGTGACCAGACCTTGCCATCAGTCCAGCATCCCATCCAGGAGAGCCCATAACCACATCCCTTGGCCCAGCTAGCCCAGTGACCAGATACCTTAGCACAGCCATGCGGAGTGACCAGATCCCTTGGCCTAGCTGTCCAGACACCTTGCTGGCTGTCCAGAACCCCAAACTCAAGCTAACATTGTAAGTATCCCATCACCCACTCCCCAAACTGCATATCCCGCTCTTTTGACCCTTGCACCCCATTGAAATCCCATTCAAAATCCCAAATTGCCAGTATAAGCTGTTCACCTTTCCATATACAAATCTCTATCAGCCTGTGTATGTTAGTGTATTCCTTTGATAAGTTCTTCCATAGCCTGTTAAATCCTCCGTATTATTTTGCAGTAAATCAATTAATTCCCCTATAAAGAGATTCACGGTGAGCTGGTTGACATTCGAAATCAACCCCTGATGTCAAGTGCCTTTTTTTAATAATCATAGCCATTAAAATATAGCCTCAGCAGAAATAGTCTTTGTTTAACAAAAGACGAATTTGCCAGGGTATTGTGCTTTCCTACCAATTCCGATTTGCATTCATCCCATAGAAGAACCCAAACTGCAATCCCATTAAGAGTAAGCCCTTTCTATCAGAATCCTATCTGTTATGTGCCTCTGTTGCCTGTCCTGAAAACCGATTTTCGAATTTGACAGCTAAGCCCTTCCCGTGGCTGCCTGTCATTCCAAGTCCTGTGTAGAAAAGAATTGCCATTCTGCTGCTTGTGTTTTCTTTTGCATTGTGTCTTTTTCCCAAAATCGATTTTCTTACCTGTGTTCACGTTGGTTTGGTGCCCTGCTTAGTAATCTCTAAGCTTACTTATCACTCGAGTGTAGCAACATGAATTTCCTGCCTAGTTATCCCACCACGGTTGTAAAGTAACAAGGGAAATCCGATTATGCCATTTTGCTCATAAATAAGGTTTTCAATTTCGTTTCTGGCCTTCCATCTTGGGGTGGTGGGCTGAATTCTAAATCCGATTTTCCCTCTTCATTCTGACTCCTTGCCACTGCCTTCCATCCACAATAAATTTAGTTAGCAGAGGTCTGGGGGTGAGTGTTGCAGGGAAGTGCTGGACTTCAGTGCTTACTGTTATTTTTAAAAATTGATTTTGCTTATGTTTGCTCTTAAAGGTTTCTGTATATTATTTTAGGAGTTTGAATTAACTGTATTGTGGGAATTTTTGAATTTGTATTGCCACAACACTGGTGGTTGGTGCCCAATTATTTGATTTTGCTCTGATTTTTCATTGAACCACAAAATTCATTAATATCTGTTAGTACTCTGGGAGGTCGCGCGCTCAAAGCAGCCGCTTACCTGATTAGCTAGAACCAGGTCCTTACCTCAGCCGCATTCCCTTTCTTGCTTCCTTCACGCGCCGCAACGTAAACGATTTCTCCGCACTGGCCTTGAAGTCTCCAACATCACGCTACGTTCATTCTTCCGTGGAAAGTTGACTCCTAATAGCTTTCTAAACAGCTGCGCAGATCACCGGAACGAAAATTATGAATAACAACACTGCTTTTGCCTCGAACGCGGTGAGCAACATAAACTTTCAAATCCTTGACTCCCACACATTACAAGAGTGGATTGAAAGTAGTGACACTGAAATGAAAGACAGACCACACATTCAGAATGCTACTAGTCCTCCTACTATCTCTACCAGTGTCAACAGATTTAAAAGCAGACATGCCTCTGTAGAAAATGAGGATTTGAATGTCATTGAACTTGGTAAATCGAAGAGAAAACTCAACAGGCAACAAAATGGGCCATTGACACATTTAAAAGTTGGCTTTTTCAAAAAGGACACAGAACATCCTTTGAAACAGAACCAATACAATCCTTGGCATCACTTCTACGAAAATTCTATGCAGAGGTTCGCACTGCAAGTGGTACCGAATACCAGCCGCAAAGCCTAATTTCATTGCACTCTGGCATCAACCAGCATCTTAATAATCCACCCTTTACCCGGAACATCAACATAATGCACAACGAAGCCTTTTTAAGTGCAAATAATGTTTTTGTCAGTGTAATCAAACGTCTACGTAGAGCTGGCAAAGACACATCAGTGCACAAAAATGCAATCTCTCCACTAGACCTACAAAAATTACGTTCTTCCGACATATTCAACATTCATTATGCAGACACCTTACAATACAAAGTCTGGTTTGACATTCAAATCAATTTTGCTCGTTTTGGGCGTGAAGGTCTTAGATTGTTACCTGCCAATGCTTTCACCATTGTTACAGATGAAAATGGTAATCAATACGCAAGCCTCACTTTCAATTAACTCACTAAAAATCACCATCCACTTTTAGAAAGAGACCGCAGCAACCTACGTGGTTGTATGTATGCCATTCCTGATGCCCTTGACTGCCCAGTGAGGTCACTAAGCCATTACATATCCCACATTCCTTCTGATGCCCCTTGGTTTTTTGCAACTCCTCGTCACCTCACTGAACAAGAGCTTCTGACAGAAAAAACATAGTACTCCAATAAACCATTTGTCAAAAAAACTCTCGGCAATTTCATGGTGAAAATTAGTCATCGCGCTCAACTTGAAACCAATTACACCAACCACTCTATTCGTGCAACAGCAGTACAACTACTTTCAATTGCAGGACTGGAATTGCGGCAGATTATGTCTGTAACGGGACATCGTAATGCCTCTTCCATAGAGAGTTTCAATCAGCAGATAGAAAAAAGTGGTCATCTATACTTCACCATGGATCCAACAATCTCTCTCCTTTTGAATCTTCAGCCACGGCAACTAACATTAATAGTGTACCTTTATTTGCTAAAAATGTTCCATACTGTTCTGAAACTTTATCACTCACCTTTCAAAAGCCTGATTCATCAACAGACTCTTTTCCTCAATTTGCCAACTGTTCTTTTAATTTTCTGGGAAATGTTCAATTCAATTCCCATTAAGAAATTGCAAACGTTAGATTTCAATTACCTTTAATAGACTTGCTAGTTAACTATACTGTTCTATAATTGCAATTTACTACTGCAAATTTTACTTTTTTCTCATTTTGCATATAATTTGATGTTACAGCTGGCTAAAGCACTAGTTTTTCTATTCAAAATGTACTTTTTTCGCATTTTCCATGTAATTTGATGTTAAAGCTGAAAAAAGCACTACAGTTTTCCTATTCAAAATGTACTTTATCATTTTCCATGTAATTTGATGTTACAGCTGGATAAAGCACTACAGTTTTTCTATTCAAAATTTACTTTTTTACTCATTTTGCATGTAATTTGATGTTACAGCTGGCTAAAGCACTAGTTTTTCTATTCAAAATTTACTTTTTTCTCATTTTCCATGTAATTTGATGTTAAAGCTGAAAAAAGCACTACAGTTTTCCTATTCAAAATGTACTTTATCATTTTCCATGTAATTTGATGTTACAGCTGGATAAAGCACTACAGTTTTTCTATTCAAAATGTACTTTATCATTTTCCATGTAATGTGATGTTACAGCTAGATAAAGCAGTACAGTTGTTTTATCTAGCTGTAACATTTTTTCATCAAAGTACCTATGTATTTAATGAAATGTTCACATGTGTTAGTTAAATAAACTCCACCATTCTGTTTCAGACTCGGCTCCAATTGTGATTATCATAAACTGTTATTTCATAAACATGATAACACATAATGTGACAGCAAGGCAAACATACTTTGGCATGCTGTCACATCACAGTGCATGAATATCATAATAATTTATTTAATGAAAGTAATAACACATTGCACACATGACACCATTTTTAAATACCTTTAATTATACACAGTTCATATACATTAATTCAGTGTGGCAAAAAAATAAAAAACGTGACAGCATGGCAAACACACTTTGCCATGCTGTCACATCACAGTCCATGTACATACATTCAATGTGCCAAATAAAAAAAAACAAAAAAAATTAGAAAAAGTGACAGCAAGGCAAACATACTTTGCCATGCTGTCACATAACAGTGCGCCGCCATGTTTTCCCTCAAAATGGCCGCCATTCTGCCCACTCTACTAGAACGTACAGTGCATTCCATTCATTGGAAGCACCTTGTACGCTTTGTAAACGTCACAATACACTCAACGAAGATCCGTGGAAGACAGAGACACGGAGACAACACGCAAAGGTAAGAAACCTCAAAATTAAAGTATTATTTTCCTATTAATATTCCAGGCAGTAACCCGAAATACTAATAGCAATATGCCCTGAGCGCCGGGGGCATTACCGGCTCTGGTAATGCCCCCAAAGCTCGGGGCCTATTGCTTAATTGTTACACACCGGCCTGGTTCGTAGTCCATTCTGACACAGGGTGTTTGTTAAGGTGGGTGTGAGAGGGGTTGGGGGCCAACTCAAATAAAGAACCTGTGGTTAATTAAAGATAAAAAAGCATTTTTATTGTGCGCAACATTCATTGTCAGTGAAAGAAGTCCCTGTCTGGAGTGTGCCGTGTTATAAAACCGTTACACCATTGATTGCCTGAATCCAACCCAAGACCTCTTTCCAGAATCTTTGCACCCTTGTGCAGCCCCTCCATTGATGCCAGTAATCTCCTACTTCACCATCACACCCTCTCCAACAGAGTGGGGCGATTCCCGGGAACATTTTTCGACAATCTTTGTGGAGTGAGGTGCCATCTAATCAAGAGCCTCCCATTGTGCATTGTGTACTCCATAGTTATAGATGTTTTCCATACCACCCAGGTGGCCCGGTGTATTACACCGGGCCACATGTCTGGTTGGGCTTGCAATTCCAGATCTGCCTCCCACGTTCTCTGGGTATTGGGCTGTAGAATGTGGCCCATAGTGAGTAGTGTGCTGTACAACCGAGCTATAGCGTTCTTTCATTAAACATAATGTTACCCTCTTGGCACTTACTTTGCTCTTCTGAGCAGGCTTTGCCATGCTTTTTTCCTTCTTGCACCCACCTACTGGATCTCACTCTCATTGTCCATTTGCACCGTCTCTGAACAATTCCTGTATTTAATACTTTTCAATGGAAATTGAAGGCGGGTCTTATTGATGTAGTCTGCAATGCTTGCAAAGTCCCTCTATCAGAGCCCAGCTCGAGAAATCACTTGCGGTGCATGGGTGCTTTATAAAAACAAAAAGGAAAACGACGTGACAAACACCAAATACAAAACGTGTACTTTTATCTTAAGGTCCTATCATGTTTTGGGCAATGTCACTCGGGCAATGTGTTTTAAGATGCAACATTTGATGCTGATTGGACACGTTTCCTTGGAGGAGAACAGCAAGCCCTTCGAAGGTAACCCTTCCCTCATTTGAAATCCGACCATTTGAAGGGACAGCCTACCCAAACCTTGTATCTAGCTCTGGGCCTGCTCATAGCCATCCTTCCCAAAACCGCATTCACAGGTTGTCGTTCTGATGTAAATGAAAAAGTTTGAGGCTGGTAATAACAGCATGAATGGAGTCGTGTTTATCTCTGCGAGTGGCGGGCAACGCAGTGTAAATTCCAGTCATGAGCAAGGAATGGGGGTGGGGTGTGCAATCGCATTGTTAAATCTGCTACGAGTGAGAATAGTTGTCGCCGAGCACCACCATTGCGTCACCGCCAATGACTGACTCCTCAAAGCCTCTCTGCCAGGCAGCGCCAGCCAGCAGCATTGGCAGCCGGGTGACAGGCACACGTCTCGGTGTAGGGGCGGAGTCTCTGCTGACAGCCCGCCATGAGCGCCATCCCACGCTTTCCGGCATCGGGCGGGCGAGCTCTGCACGGAAAATAATGTTAAACGCCACCCTTCAGATGTTAATACCAGGCGCTCCTCGCTCTTCATTTGGAGGGCCTGCGCACATTTTATGAACATGAAATCATTCCAAATGTGGTTAGCTGAAATCATGGCGTGGTATCTTCCGTTCTCTTCAGACAAATTCGTTTGCAGAGTTCTGCATTGGGGAACTATAACGAAGTTAAAAAGCCACACGCTCAGGACAGTGGCCCGCCATCGAAAACTCGCTTTAAAAATAACCACTCCTTTAGGGATTGTTTTTCTCTTCGATGAAATGTAGTCATTACTTTTCAGTTTAGATTATTAGGTGGTGAAGTCAAACCTTTTACATTACAGTCTTGAAAGGGAGAAAGGATGTATGAGGCGTAGCACACAGCTTGTAGGAGTTGCTTGGCGTTTTGCACACTCATTGACTGCCCAGGGCCATGCTATTATCTCTGGTCATTCCTTCCCACCCTGTTCCCGCCCTCCTCGCCCAAAAGACCTCCTGATGGGAACGTTTTCAGCTGCTTTAATGACTCCTTATCATCAAACATGGCGATCCAATTTCCTGGCAGTGTTTCAAAGCTGTCTCTTGAGAGTAATTGACCCAACTGGAGCAATAAACCCTTACTGGTGTAATAAAAATGTCCTAACAATGTCTGCCTTCAGCCACTGCACTTATAAGCACTATGTGTGCCTTTCACTGTAGTGTGAAGTAACGTGGGTCACCTGTCTTACACAACTCTGGAACCCAAAGGTAAGTTTACAGGTAAATGTATTCTCAAGTTGTTACTAAGTAGAGAAAGCACTGGGACAGCGACCCAGCCCAGTTCAGTAGGTCCAACTGACATCCATAGAACCTTGCACACATCACATCCATCAACACTCCAAATGATACCGCCAGCCAACCTACAGATCCCGCAGATCCAATTACAACACAGTCCTGTTAAAAACCAGCATCTGCAAAGCCAACAGGTTTGGCTTGTGTATACGTATTAGGCGTTTGCCTTATACTGCTATTAGATGCCCTGGTACTGACCCCATTTTTCAATCGCTACCATCAATGCCCAGTTAATACCACTATGTACAGCAGTGCCTGGCAAGTGGCTTTCCCAGGCATACAGAGAAGTCCAGACTGTTGGCATTGCCAATGCTTGTTTTTTCTAGAAGTTAAAAGTTGATTTTGGAGTGGATATTGCCTAGTTTCGTGGAGCTGCTTTCTTCTTGAAAAATGACAATGGCACAACGCTGTAAACGCTATTGGTCTCAGTTATGCTGCGGAGACGTCAAAGCTTCTGTGCAATGAAGACAGAAGATGGACAAAGCAAATCCAATAGAGGCCCGAATTACGGAAGGCTAATTTCCCTGATTGCATTTGTTTCCTGGGCTTTCATGTTATTTTTGAACCATTCCTGGCAGTTTTAATGTAATTGTTTGGATTGCAGGAAACCATTTTTGATCGAGTTACGGACTTTTAACACATTCGAGGATGGCAAACATGTGCTAGACCTCAGATGTTTGTGTGGGAATTCGGGTTTCATATCCGAGGGCTAAGGTCTGCCGAGGATTCGAGGCTCATGGACTATTATTTTGTTTCATCCTTGAAGGCCTATGCACTGTGGGGGAGGGCATGAATGAAAAGAGGAACGTAAAGAGGTTTCTCAAGGGTTTCTCCTGGTGTGGCCACCCCCCTGTACTACAAGATATCTTTGCACGGGGCAGAGGTTTGTGTCCAGTCCTCCTCACCCCGAGGTTCCTGGGCACCCTCAGGGATCCCCCCAAACCCCATCACTCTGTTAGCCAATGGCTTGTCCCATCGTCTTTCTCTAGATGCGTTATAGCCCATATCATTTATAACCCTTGTCTTGGCGTATCGCTCAGGGGCAACGTGCTCGCCTTGGAACCAAGACGACACTGACCAACGCAGGTTCGATTCCCGGGTCCGTGCTTAGAAATATATTGCATCTAAGCGCGTTATAACTAACCTATCATATCATTTGCCAGAATCAGACATCAATAGAATAAGGGTTCGCACAGAATTTAATGTTTAAATAAGTGCCTTTGCTGACTCACATTTAGAAGTGTTTTTAAATCCGTATACTCCGCTGATCCTGGCTTCGCAGCTTCCTCACGTTGTTGGACCCTGGGCAGATCAGATGACGTCACCATGCATCATTTCCCCAATCTTCCAAAATTGGTATCACCGGTAATCTATTCACTTTGAAATGTGCGCTTTAGGAACCTGCACCATTCATATATGCTTTCAAAGGCAACACTGTTCCTAAAGAAATGTTAAAAAACATTGATCATACATATCTAAATGCATGCGGAATTGTCCCATGGCACGCCCATGGAAACATTACCTGTGATTCATGACGCTCCCCATGCTGAAAATTGAAATTTGTAATTTTGCGGTATGGTATAATATATAATTAGCTCTATGTCTCTCTACCTAATTGCAGTACTTACTTGTGCGGTAACGTTAACATCTCATGCAGAAATCCCTTTTCCCCTTTCCATGACTTTTTTCTTGCATGTCCGACCTCTGTCAATGGGTTTAGCTCCCCCCTCTTCACATCTGGCTTCAGTTAAAGTAAATATCATCCATGCTCACAGCATAGCCTCGGCTAGGACAGCATGCCCGCTATGATGAAGGTTGTGCCCCAGTCTTCAGTTAAATAACCCTGGGCAGCAGTAGCTGGCCTGAGGCAGTGGCAAGGCGAGTGGGAGGGTTTGCCTACTGACTGGCTGAAGTTTGGTTACCATATTGGCATTGCTTGTTTCCTTGACAAAGAGTACAGCGCAAAATGGCATCCTAAAAAGGGAGTGTTCTCCAAACAGATCATTGCATATAGAGAACAGATGCTTTGTGATCACCTGTCTGCAGACATGTGGAAACACACAGAGAAGAGAAGCCATCTGAAGGCTGAGTCATTCACTACCTCACATTCCTCTGAGAGGCCCAAAAAAGGAGCTAGCCCTCCTAGATATCAGAGGCGAGGCTTCTGGAAATCTTTAGGAAAGCCATCCAGGAAGAGGGGCTAAAGAGCAGAAGTGATAGCTCTGCCTCTTCTTCCATCTCCTCGTCTTCCTCAGTCTTCCTCATCTCCGCAGACTCTTCAGATGAGTCTCTCTCTTCTCTGAATGAGGATCAGAAAGGGACATATTTAAATAAAGAGAGTGGAAAGAGTCACTGGGGCACTGCTCTAGAGATTTGAACACAGTTTGAAAACGGACCCGCTTTTCACAGAAGCGGGTCCGTTAAAGACAAAATCCTAAGTGAATGGAGAGAAAATTCAGTTGTCAGATTCTTGGATACACTTTACACACTTAAAGGAGAAGAAAAGTCCATTCCACAGGTGCTCCAGTTGGATAATGTTCGCTCGAGTCTACGCAGCAGATCTTCGATAGCCAAGAGAAAGCCATTAGGGACTCTACAAACAAACAGGTGGATGGGGTTCTAATAAGGCATGCCAGAGCACCCAGTTGGCTATCAGAGCAGCTACCTAGTCTTCATTTATGACTTGTCTGACACTGCCCTTGTGGGCCTAAGGATGCTTCATGAAGTGACCGACTCTGCGCCCATCATACCGGCAGCGAGCACTCGGGTGGATTGTGGGATGTTTTTACCCATACATCCGAGCCCTACCTCAAAACTGTGCAGTACTGACATGGAAAATATCATGATGGCCAGAGATTCCCAGAAAATGCCCATGGAAATGCATGAAGAATAGGCTGCCACTCATTTTTGCCGATGGGTAAAAAACTGGGTAACTAAAATTGACATTAGCTGGGGCCTGGCTTAAGGAACTGAATTCTGCCTACCAGCTACCCCCGACAGGAGTTGAGACTTGCACAACAGCTGTGTTCCCAGGCCTAGCTGCCTTTTTGCTGCTCCCACCAAAAGGGATCCGACACTTCTCTGATTGGATTATCAAGGGACTGCTAGAGGCTAAACATAGGACCCAGGCAGAGGGTTTATGGAAGTGGCCATAAATGGCTTCCTCTTGAACAATGGGCCTTCCAGGGCCCAGGCAGATGGTTTATTGCAGGGGTAATAAAAATGGCTTCCTCTTGGCAGAAACTGGGAGGGGGAGAAACTGGAGACAGAGGCTGAGCTTGAAGAAAGTGGAAAGACTGGTTTCTGTACCATGTAACCTGAAAAGACACACCCCTGTAGCCAGAATATGGGTTTAGAAAAAGATGAATAACTCATAGTACGGACTTGTCATAATTATTTAAATGATACCATAATTCTTGTGATTTTTCTGCCCACATTTTAAGAGGTTTTTAGAACCGGTGGCATGATCTGGGGGCAAGCTAGCAGTTAAGAGGGTATTACTTAAAATGTATGCATGTTAAAAATCTGACACTTCATCAAGTAATGTCCATACTCCTTGCGCACATGTGTATACATTTGAGTAAGAATCTGATATTGGTAACCTGACCAAAAAGTGAAATATGTTGCCATTTCTGAATGCAAGCTCCCAGGAAGAGCAGATTTGGACAGGGTATACCTCCTGTGATATGTGATGGGTGCATGTAATTTTAAACAAATGTGTACCTGTGCAAATATGTCTTTTGGGTCAAAATATAGATTGTGTGTAATTTGACAGGGGTGGGTTCTCTGTACCATAAACAGACCTCATCATGATGACACCTCATTTCATTCCCCCAATCAAGGGGAAGAGGAGGAAGTGGCCAATGACAAGTGGAGAGGGGTAGAGCCTAGTGATGCTGCACACACACCCATTTTCAAAACACATAAAAGCAGACAGACAGGACAGATAGGGACCTTCAATTCCATTTGCTGCAACGCACTCTGCCGGACCATACCACATCCAGAGATCCAGACTTCAAATCCATCAATCTCCAGAATCCAGAGAGCAGAGCTGACCCAGACCACTGTTAGCAGAACCAGAGAGCTGACCCAGATCACTGTGAAGTGCAGAGACCAGACCAGAGTCCAGTCTAAAACCTGACCAGATCCGTGGCGAGGCCCATTTAATTCAAGAATATAGTGTGAGTACCTAGCAGAACTGTGCAGAACCAATCTCTTAGTTAAAATAATATAATTCAATCTATTTTAATCTAACCAGAACTGTCTCCTAGAAGTTGTCACCTGTCATTTGCAAAGCTGCCACTTGTCACTTTGAACTTTAAAATTTCAAATCCGAAAAACAACCTTCACAAAATCGTTCATAACTCCGTAACCGTTTGTCTTAGAGACTTGCAGTAACTTTCCTCTGAAAGCTTAGAATTCCAGCTTTTCAACGAACCTAGAACCGCATTCCTATTCCATACACTTTCGCCGCAATCGCGAAAAACGCACTCGCGAATTTTGCCGCGATTTGCAAATTTCTCCACGTGTGGAAACAGCAGTTCTTGCTTTCCTTGCTAAAAATTCGTTTGCCTCTTAAGAACCATCCCTAGATCCTTGCTAAAGTGAGCCTGAACTCATCCCAAGTATATTTCACTCACCCTGAACCTCCTAGAGGGAATTAAAAGCATTTTAGCATATTTTTCACTTCATTGCCAACACACATAAAAGCATTTTGGGGCCTGTGTTTCTAAACTTCTGTAGTCTAAGCTTGCTGGGGTGAACGGGATTACATTTGATTGCATTTCTGAGAACTGTGTGATTTCCTTCCATTTCCTTGCATTGCATAAAGGGGGGGGGGGGATTGCCAGAGAAAAGTGATTACATTGTTTTGTTGAAATCATATTGAGTATTTTCTGTATTGCATTTTCATTCAACATTACATCCATCTGAACTTATATAAAGCATTCTCTACCACCTTATTCTTCTGTTCCTATTCACAAGTGTGCTAGTGCCAGAATATCCATTATTGATTACTGCTCAGATTAAGTGTGATATCCAATTATTAATTATTATAAAGTGTGATATATATATCTATTGTTTAAATTATCAAATAAACCTTTTAAACTTGCAAAACAGAACTACTTCTTGGCTCAGTGGGATCAGGGGGATTCCAAGAGAGGGGTGTTATATAGGGGTAGTCATCCAGAACGCATGAACTGGACATAAAGATATATCAATAAGGGTTTCCATTGAGTATCCCAGACTAGGCATTGACTTAGCTGTAGTGTTGAATTGAATCCTCTTACAAATTGGGGGCTCGTGCCGGACGTTTGGATTAGATTTATCACTTGTGCAGATTAATACAGCGTGCCAGCTGACCAGATACACATATCTGATCGGATCACACGCTGTGTTACGCTGTAAAGCACTCCTCAAAGGAACGCTCTAAGGAAAAGGTCTGTTTTGCAAAAAAATAAAATACAGTAAGTCAGGACAGAGACCAATCTCTAGAATGACGACCTTAGTAGACATGAAAATAGCCAGAGAGCACTTCTTACATAAGTTATTTGTGAGAGGTGAGTGGACTCACCAGGACCGCATGGTCTGGTTGCAGGCCATCACGCAACAGGTCACGGAAACAGGGTCAGATATATGGAGGGATCAGGGTCCCTTACATGTGGCCCTGAGTGAACTATACATGGCTCCTAAAGCTAAGGATGAACAAGACAAGATGGTTAGGATAGCGGCATACCTGTACCTATATATGGGAGACATGCAGGATAAATGTACTGAAAGCCAAGATCTGGCGAATAAGCGACAGATGGCGTTAGAGAAGGTCCAATCTGACCTGGTCTCTTCTGAGCAGAGGCTGCAGGGGAGCCAGGAGTCAGAAAATGAGAGTAGACAGCACATCATTAAAATAAAGAGGGATATGGACATCCTGCAACAGGAAAAGGCTGACCAGGATACCAGATTTCTGGCCCTGCAGAAGGAGTACCAAGAAGGTTTGGACTCCCTACTGCAGAGCCAGAAAAAGCTGGAGCAACAGTTAGACTTCAATAGGGCATGTGCTGAGCAGGTAGTCACCCTGCAAAGCCACCTAGATAGGGAGAAGGCAGAGAGCAATAAACTGATTTTGAAAGACCTGGATACCCAGGCAGAGTTTGACCAGGAGCGCCAGAAAGCGGGTGCCTTCCAAAGGCAAAGGGACAACCTGGCGGCACAGATGCAGGCTCTTAGTCAGGAAAGGGATACCTTAGGCCAGAAAGTCTGCCACTTAAAAAGGAAAATGGAAGAAAATCACCTGGCCCTCCAGGGACTGGGTGACCTCCAAAAAGAACACCATAACTTGTTAGAGCACACCAGGAAGGTGGAGGATGCTCTGGCAAGAAAGGAGCAGGCCAATAGGGACACAGCTCAGGAGGTAACCCTCCTGCAGCAAAGACTGGCCCAGTGCTCCAGGACCAATCAGGAAACGCGGAGAGAGAATGAGGCTCTCTGCCAGCACAATGATAGGCTCCAACAACAGGTAGCGATGCAGGAGAGACTGATAGAGTCTAGTAAGGCCTTCACTGAGGAACTGAAGGCGCAGGCTCTTGCATTGCAACAGGGAGCAGGGGCGGATAGAGACCAGGTTCGCTGGGAAAGGGAAACTCCTGAGCATAACCTCAGGAGCCCTAGTACCAGAGGCCTTTATCTCTCTCAGTCCCTGGACTCTGCCACCCCCATGTCCCCTGGCGCACATGAGCACCGGGCCACAGGGATGGCAGATTACTATCCAGCCAGAAGCATGGGGCTCATAGGCCAGTACCACCCAGGAATGGAGGGGCGGGCATCCGGGTACGGGCACCCAAGCACAGTGCAATTTAATGGGGAACCCCAGGAGAGTAGGCCCATTAAGGGCATCCTGAAAACCTCTGCCCAGTTAGGTCAGTGGGGGGGGGTACTCATCAAATCCTGGCAGCAAAGAGGAATCTGAAGACTCCTCTGAGCGGTACAGGACACAGGAGACCAGGTCCCCACATTCTGCCAGCCATTCCCAGGCTCACAGAATCCGGGAAAACCTGGAAGAACAGACAGGAACCTCTGGGAGCAGTGCCTCTGAGTCAGAGGACGAATGGACGAGGGTTACTCGAACCAAAAAGGCCAATAAGGCAAAAAGGGCCTTGATTAAGGACCCATTGAAACAGATTAAGGCAATCAGGAGTGTCATCACGCCTTATCATAAGAAGGCCAAGTACTCTGTTTGGGAACACTTGGAGCTCTATGAGCAAATGATGGAGACTTTTCATTTGAAGGACAGCCAAAGCTGTATCCAATATGTAAAGTGGACATTCTCCCCAGAATACTCCAGTTTCTTTGCTGGGCTGGAGGACCAAAATCATTTAAGATGGTCCACCTATAAGGCGGCCATCTTGAAACATTTTTCTGCTCATAGAAATCCTCAAGAGGCTCGCAAGGCAGCCTACAATTTACAATGTGGGGAGGATCAGGCCCCACAAGAATTTGTGCAGGAGTTAAAGCGTGCTTTTGCGCAGACCACCAGAAGGGTGCGCACAGACAGCAGAGAATTTGTCAGTACATTTTTCCATGCCTTGCCCAAATATATAATGACCCAGCTCGTGAGAGATTTTCATGAGAAAAGATCTTTAGAATGGGTCATTGAACAAGCCAACCGCATCTACGAGGTGCAGAAACCGGTGGAAAACACAAACCAGCCTAAAAACCCCAAAACCAACAGCACCCCTGCTGCTGCCAAGGTGGCAGAAGTAAAGGTCACCCCTGTTTTAGATTTGGAGATGGGGGGGGCCTAAAAACCTACCTGCACCTAATAATGCTAGGCCCAGAAGGTCCTCGGGCCAGTCACAGACAGGGAGCCAGGGAGGCAGCCCCACAAATGGGGTCCCTCGCTCTCCTGATTATGTAAGCCCCCGTTACAAGGGAAATCGACCCATCCTGGGTTATGTGTGGACTCCTCCAGCCCAAGGGGGGAGATCCAGCCAAGAACCTAACCCAGGGAACTTTCCTCCTAACTTCCCACCGGAGGGCAGAAATTCTCCGAATCCTGGGCAGAATTTTTTCGCCAGGTATCCACCCAATTTCCAGCCCCAAGATCCTCCACCCTTCTTTCCCCAATTCCCTGAGCCCAGACAACCGAATCCGGGAGAGGGGAGGCCAAGGGTGGAGGGGTATCCAAATCTTCCCAACCAGGGGTACTACCAAAGAAGGGATAGCTACCCTTCCCGGGATCAGCCCAGGGGAGAAAACAGGGCCCCGTATCAGCCTGAGCGGGTTTCCCAGTTAGAGCGCCAGGTTCAAAACATGGCGCGGGATCTGGGTCACATACTGAGGGCTCAGCAGAACCCTCAGATCGGCATGCCGGCGCAGAACGCACCCAACTCTGGACCTGGTGCTCCAGAACAATGACGGGGACAGCACCCCGATAACTCACCGGTTCCCAGGGAGGAGGCACAAAGGGAAGGGGGGTGTAAAGCCTTGGAGGAAGCTCCCTTCTTCACTTGTAAACAGCCCCTGGAAACCCAGGAACCGGAAACAAAATCTCTTGCCCCTGAAAGTCTGCCTCCTAAGGAGCAGAGGGGGGGGGTAGGAGAAACAAAAGCCCCAAACAGACTCAGTTTGAGGAGGAGGTACAGATCTTCCAATTTGAGGGAGAGGGATCCTCAAAGGATCCTGGGAAAAGGATCTTCTCCTTCAGAGAGGGGGGAACTCCTCCCAAAGAAAAATGGGTCCCTAGGGATGCAAATCCAGACTGGGGAGATGTGGAGACTGAGCTACCGCCGCCCACCATCTCATCCCAGAACCAACAGCAAGAAAATCCCCTGGTTCAAACCCATCCTGATGACTGCCTCCCAAAAGGGGGGGCGGCCCGGAACCGGAGCCAGGGGAACCCACAATGACTCTGATCTCCAGTTGCCAACTTTTTCTTTCAGATTCCCAAGGCTCTCCACAGAATTCTGCCCAAATCTCTTCGCTAGCGATGTCCAAAACCAGAAAGTTAGCCCACCAGTTGTCCAAAAATGTGCATTATCTGTGCCCCCTTGAGGAGAAGGAGGGAAGATATTATGCCCCGCTACAAGTACAGGGGCAGGGTACGATTTCAGCGCTGGTGGACACGGGATCTCAAGCTACCCTTCTGTCCAGAAGGGCCTTTGATGAACTGAATGCAGGAAGGGGAGAGAATTACCAAATTCCTCTCACCTCTCTTCCTGGACAACTGCAGAACTTTGACGGGAAGGAAATTCCCGTTGAGGGGACTGCAGACTTGGATATTAAGATCGGGCGACACAAGGTGAAACACCCGGTCATAGTAGTGACTCCAGAGGGCACCCCTTGTTTACTGGGGAATGACCTCCTGAGGAGGTTGTCACCCTTAATAGATTGCGTAAACAAGGTCCTCTGGACCCAGACTATCCGACCAATAAAATTAAAACAGAGTATCAACCATGTTAGTTTAAATGGCACCTGCCACATGGTTGAACAAAAATCTGACCAAGTAGAATTTCACTTTCAGAATAACCAGATTCCAGACGTGACGGTAATAGCAGTAGGACAACAGACTGGTGATGGAGGGTCCTCTCTATTTCTGAAAATCAACCTTCCTTCCAGTCTAAAGTGGTACTCCACGCTGGAAGGAAACACTCTGAGATTCTATACTAATCCACAATCAGAAACTCACACTCCTATAGTCCAGAAGGATGTGAAATCAGCTCAGAGCCTGGCTGATATTCAGCAAATTGGAGAGCAGTTGTTCATCCCTGTCCAATTAAATGATGGGAAGGACTCTGTTCTCGCTCGAGTGTGTGTGAACAATGGTAAGAGCTTCATCAGCGAAGCCATGTTCCGCCAACTCGCAAAAGATCCAGCCATTCCCATCTTCAAACTGATAGATAAATGGGAAATGGACCTGGAAGCGCCTAATTCCAAACATCTCCTGCCAAGCAGGTGTATGCTCAAAATCTCCATTGGCAACAAGAGCATAGTCCACAATTGTTGGGTCGTGCGAGACGTCCCTGCCGCCTTTTACTTAGGCAGTGACATTCTCAATCGCTTTGCCATTAGTTTGGACCTAATAAACCTCAAAGCTTGGTCCCGATTAGCGGATAATCCCATGGGCTTTGATGATCCAGAAAAAGCATTTAGGTCAGCTCAATTGCTACCTTATGCAGTTGAAATTCAGATCAAAGAGAAGGTCTCCATCCCAGAAAGGACCCGACAATTCTCCCTGGAAGCGAAAGCTAAAAGAGGACAATATTTGCAAAACCCTGATGCTTACATACATCTAAATGCTTCTCTCCAACAGCAAGGGTTAGGGGTAAACCCAACACCATTAGTCAACATAGAACATGACACCATTCTAATAGAGGTGGATAACAGCGACTTAAAGAGTATTACTCTAGCCGCAGGCACCATTATTGGAATGGCGGTTGATGACCGACATTTTTCCATAGATTTAGGTAATGAACTGTTAGGGCCAATCCCCAAGGACTGCTTTGACAGTGACAGTGATGACAATACAACACCAGACAGGATTTTTACCCGGCATGGGGGGAACCTCCTGGTGTACACTTCCTGCCCCTATGGTAAGGAAGATGTGACTTGTGACTTCAGGAGGGATGAGGTGATTTTCCAGGTCCATGAGGGCTGCCTTTCCCACCTGAAGCCTCCAGTCCAAATCAGCACTCTGACCAGGGACTTCTCCACCCAGCTGGAGGAGGCCGCTGAGATAGCCAAACCAGAAGTCTTTCCAGGCTTCAGGCAGATGGTGGAAGAGAGAGTCAACCTAGCTGACGCCTGTGTGACTCTGGAACAGAAGCAAAAGTTGAAACAAGTTTTCTTGGATTTCCAAGATCTCTTTGCGGTAGACTCATATGACTGTGGTCGCACTGACATCCACACAACAACAATCCCCACGGACCCTGGCATGACTCCTGTGTTTGTGAAGCAATATCGCTTGCCTCTCGCATCAATGGAGTCCCTTACTGAAATAATTAAGAACCTTGAGTCCAGGGGAATAATCCGTCCAGTCCACAGCACCTTCAATAATCCGGTGCTGGGAATATTGAAGCCAAACGGCCAGTGGAGACTCTGCGCCGACCTTAGGGAGCTCAACAAACGGGTCCATACTTCCCGATGGCCTCTGCCCTACATTGACCAAGGGCTGGCCCAGATCCAGGGGTCACAGGTATTCACTGCAATAGACCTGACCAATGGATACTGGACTGTGCCTGTCAGTAGGGAGGACCAATACAAGCTGGCTTTTACCTTTGGGGGCCAGCAGTACACATGGACCCGGACTCCCTTCGGATACCTTAACTCCGGTAATGAGTTCAATATTTTCCTACATAAGGCCATGCCCGACCTGGGTGCGAGGGGTAACCTGGCTTATGTAGATGATGTCCTCATCAAAAGTTAATCTGTGGAGGAACACATAGCGGAGATCCGTTATGTTCTGACGCAGTTGAGGGCCGCCGGAGCAAAACTTTCCTTTCAGAAAGCACAGTGGTGTAGAACCCGTGTTAATTTCGTGGGGCATGAGATTACTCCTCAGGGTCTCTGTCCCCAGGAAAAGAAGGTGGAAGCACTCCAAAAACTGAAAGACCCCACAACTCTGCGGGAACTAAGGAGCCTCCTTGGACTGACTAATTACAGCAGAAAGTTCATTGAGGGCTACGCAGAGATCACCAGACCCCTGATTCATCTCCTGAAGGGGGGGGTCAAGTGGGAATGGGGTCCAGAACAATCCGAGGCAGTAAAACAACTCAAAAGAAGCCTCTCACAAGCGCCTTGCCTAGCTTACTCTGTCAGAAACAAGGAGTTCTTCCTGGAGACGGGGTTCTCTAATACGTGCTTGACAGCGGTATTATACCAAAAGCATGACAAGGTCAATAAAGTAATCTTCTATGCGAGCAAAACTTTATCCTCTGTGGAGGAAAAATTCAACGATTGTGAGAAGGCACTCCTGGCAACGGTGTGGGCATTGAAGAATTACCGCCCGTTTATCCAGGGGGAACACATCATAGTGGAGACTCCACACCAGCCTCTGCAATATCTCCAAAGTGATAGAATCCGGGCCGGAAATGTGAGTAATTCCCGAATTACTTCCTGGATTCTGTCAATGCAAGGCTTTCCTGTGGAGGTCAGATATGGCCAAAACAAGAAGAGTCCCCTCGCGCAAGGTCTGGCTGACTTGCATGATTGTGCCAGAGAAAACTGTCTCGAGGACGAAAGTCTAAAAATAAAGGACAACATGGAGGCATACCTTAATTCCCCCCACAAAGTCTTTGAAGAGGACAAGTGTGAGGGAATGCCCACTGTCTATGTGGATGGATGCTCTTACCATGTTGACAACGACGGGGAGAAAGAACTGGTGGCCGGCGTAGGGAATGCATGGGTGAATGAGTCCCCAGAACCCTCCGCTGGATACAAAATTGGTCCCCGAAGTAGTCAGGTGGCAGAATTGATGGCTGTGCATCAGGCCATCCTCACTGCTGTCCAGCATCAACTCCGCGAACTCGTCATAATCACAGATTCGGATTATGTACGGAACGGGTTCGTGGAGCACCTGGTTAATTGGAAAACCAGAGGCATGTTATGTGCTAACAACAAACCCTTGAAACATGGGAAGTTGATCCAAAACATTGATGATCTGGTCACCTCGAATGAGATGACCATCTATTGGAAAAAGATCAAGGGTCATTCCAAAGTAGAGGGACCAGACAAAACTGGAAATGACTTAGCTGATCAGCTGGCCAAAACCGGGGCCATCCAAGGGGATCTAATTGAGATTGAGTCCCTGTTGGAGGAAATCCAGGTCACTGCTATCACTAGGTCCCAGACAAATGCTCACAACGACCTTTCAATTGCACAATGGAGTAAGGAGACCCCTGATGCTGATTTGATTACCGCTCAGAAGGGGGATCCGATAATTGGAAAATTTTACCAGCACATTGAGGACCCTGAGAACTTTCCCCTGACGGATACCGATTACATTGGGAAAGAGGACCTAAGAGTGTTGATGAAATGTCCAAAAATGTTCCGAATCCAAGACGGTTTGCTGGTAAGGAAATCCAAAGTTGGCCACGATCAGTGGGTGGTTCCTACCTCATTCCGAAGCCTGATGTTAAGTCACGCCCCTGATGCGGCCACCGCCGGTCATAGGGGGTTTCACACAACATTGGAAATCTTAAGAGAGGTTGCATACTGGCCACACATGGGGCAGGACCTCGACCAATACTTGAAGGGGTGTCTTGTGTGTGCACAATTTCAGCCAACGTCCCTCACACACCGCGCGCCTCTCCAAAAGCGGGGGATGACACTGCCATGGTCAGATTTACAAATCGACTTTGTAGGCCCCGTGATTCGCTCTGCTAGGGGGAATGTTGACATGTTGACTGTGACATGCTTGTTTACCAAGTGGGTGGAATGTCTCCCAGCCCCAAACTGCAAGGCAGAAACGGCAGCTGCCCTGATGATTAACCACATCTTTTCCCGTTTTGGTCTACCTCAAAGGATTGAGTCAGACCGAGGTAGCCACTTCACCAGTGAAGTAATGACAAAGATGTGGGAGATACTGGGGGTCAAAAGGAAGTTACATATTGCTTACAGGCCAGCTTCTTCTGGGGCAGTAGAGAGATATAACCGAACCATTGTGAGCATATTAAAGAAGTTTGTGGCAGATTCTGGGACAAGTTGGGATATCTGATTACCTCTGGTCCTAATGGCCATCAGATCTACCCCTTCATCTGCAACCAAAATGTCACCATTTGAGTTGATGACTGGGCGCAAGATGGTGCTTCCTCAGCATTTGCTCTACAGGACCCAAGAGCAGACACTGATAAATGCCTCCACAACTCATCAGTATGTGGAGAATTTAAGGAAACACCTTCAACATGCTTTTGCTTATGCTCAGCGGAATCTAGAAAGATCAGCTGATAGCATGAAGACCCACTATGACCTGAAGACTTCCAGGAAGGAATATCAGGTGGGGGACCGGGTCTATCTATACAATTTCCAAAGGAACCAGGCCAAACAGCGAAAATGTTTGCCTACATGGAAGGGACCCTTTGAGATTATAGACAAAATCTCCCCTGTGGCCTACAAGATCCGCATCCCCAAAGGCGGTTTGGCAGAGGGGGAAGACAAGTGGGTCCATATAAACCAGTTGAAGGGTTGCCATCCCAGGCACACTTTGCAACAACTGGAAGAATCCTCTGGAATCCTAGAGGGTACTGTCTCAGATTAATTCAGTTCTAACTTAAAATATCCTACATATCGCCTATCCAATTCTGAGTTTCTCAATGTGGGTGTTTTCGTTTTTGAATGCAAAAAGAAATGTGCATGTCCATCTGTTTTGACTATAAATTTATATGCCACCCCACTATATGAATGGTGGGGGAAAAATGTCTATGAATAGGTATTGCCGCTCTTCCTTTGTCGTCCTAGGAGAAAGAAAACCTCGAGACTGGCCAAGGAGGACGATCCGGAGACCGGGAGCAGAGACGCAAGGGGCCCGGGGTACCGCCCAATCTTCCCATCAGGACCGGCGAGGAGAACCGATCGATCCGACCGGATGTAGAAAAAGATGCTGAACTGTGCCATCAATTGGAAGAAGATGAGGAAACATCCCAGGTCTTGCGAGTTCCATCAGTGAAACAGAATAGCCATCGCAAGAGGGGGGCTTGTGGGATGTTTTTACCCATACATCCGAGCCCTACCTCAAAACTGTGCAGTACTGACATGGAAAACATCATGATGGCCAGAGATTCCCAGAAAATGCCCAGGGAAATGCATGAAGAATAGGCTGCCATTCATTTTTGCCGATGTTATGGGCACAGAAGGGCACTGCCTAAAACCACCATTGGACTACCCACACAGTAGCCTGAAACCATTGGGAATGGCAATGCTGACTGCCAAAAGCAACCTAGAATTGTGGGGAACTCATTTTCTTAAATCCCAAAAATGGGTGCAGTACCAGTACTCACCACTATCAGAAAGCCGGCGTTTTAAAACAGCACAAGATTTTTTTTATATGTGGAAAACTGAATAGATGAACCCAAAGCATGCCAAAGAAAGACTTACTGAGAGGTGGATACAATCTAAAGTTATATTCTGAAGTGACTTGAAGGTTTATAACAAGACTGGCTGAGTTGTGGATTTCAGCAGTTTAAGTAAATTTGGACTGAAAGACACTAAAAATCTAAATGTTTAAAAGAAATGAGTGACCTACTTTTGAGTGTCACATAGGTTGCAATTGTTTAAATGTCATAGTTAAACTTAGAATCAGCAATCTAGCTGCATATGTAAAATGGTTAGTTTTATTTGAATGCAGAAAACTGGGTAACTAAAATTGACATTAGCTGGGGCCTGGCTTAAGGAACTGAATTCTGCCTACCAGCTACCCCCGACAGGAGTTGAGACTTGCACAACAGCTGTGTTCCCAGGCCTAGCTGCCTTTTTGCTGCTCCCACCAAAAGGGATCCGACACTTCTCTGATTGGATTATCAAGGGACTGCTAGAGGCTAAACATAGGACCCAGGCAGAGGGTTTATGGAAGTGGCCATAAATGGCTTCCTCTTGAACAATGGGCCTTCCAGGGCCCAGGCAGATGGTTTATTGCAGGGGTAATAAAAATGGCTTCCTCTTGGCAGAAACTGGGAGGGGGAGAAACTGGAGACAGAGGCTGAGCTTGAAGAAAGTGGAAAGACTGGTTTCTGTACCATGTGACCTGAAAGGACACACCCCTGTAGCCAGAATATGGGTTTAGAAAAAGATGAATAACTCATAGTACGGACTTGTCATAATTATTTAAATGATACCATAATTCTTGTGATTTTTCTGCCCACATTTTAAGAGGTTTTTAGAACCGGTGGCATGATCTGGGGGCAAGCTAGCAGTTAAGAGGGTATTACTTAAAATGTATGCATGTTAAAAATCTGACACTTCATCAAGTAATGTCCATACTCCTTGCACACATGTGTATACATTTGAGTAAGAATCTGATATTGGTAACCTGACCAAAAAGTGAAATATGTTGCCATTTCTGAATGCAAGCTCCCAGGAAGAGCAGATTTGGACAGGGTATACCTCCTGTGATATGTGATGGGTGCATGTAATTTTAAACACATGTGTACCTGTGCAAATATGTCTTTTGGGTCAAAATATAGATTGTGTGTAATTTGACAGGGGTGGGTTCTCTGTACCATAAACAGACCTCATCATGATGACACCTCATTTCATTCCCCCAATCAAGGGGAAGAGGAGGAAGTGGCCAATGACAAGTGGAGAGGGGTAGAGCCTAGTGATGCTGCACACACACCCATTTTCAAAACACATAAAAGCAGACAGACAGGACAGATAGGGACCTTCAATTCCATTTGCTGCAACGCACTCTGCCGGACCATACCACATCCAGAGATCCAGACTTCAAATCCATCAATCTCCAGAATCCAGAGAGAGAGCAGAGCTGACCCAGACCACTGTTAGCAGAACCAGAGAGCTGACCCAGATCACTGTGAAGTGCAGAGACCAGACCAGAGTCCAGTCTAAAACCTGACCAGATCCGTGGCGAGGCCCATTTAATTCAAGAATATAGTGTGAGTACCTAGCAGAACTGTGCAGAACCAATCTCTTAGTTAAAATAATATAATTCAATCTATTTTAATCTAACCAGAACTGTCTCCTAGAAGTTGTCACCTGTCATTTGCAAAGCTGTCACTTGTCACTTTGAACTTTAAAATTTCAAATCCGAAAAACAACCTTCACAAAATCGTTCATAACTCCGTAACCGTTTGTCTTAGAGACTTGCAGTAACTTTCCTCTGAAAGTTTAGAATCTCAGAACCTAGAACCGCATTCCTATTCCATACACTTTCGCCGCAATCGCGAAAAACACATTCGCGAATTTTGCCGCGATTTGCAAATTTCTCCACTTGTGGAAACAGCAGTTCTTGCTTTCCTTGCTAAAAATTTGTTTGCCTCTTAAGAACCATCCCTAGATCCTTGCTAAAGTGAGCCTGAACTCATCCCAAGTATATTTCACTCACCCTGAACCTCCTAGAGGGAATTAAAAGCATTTTAGCATATTTTTCACTTCATTGCCAGCACACATAAAAGCATTTTGGGGACTGTGTTTCTAAACTTCTGTAGTCTAAGCTTGCTGGGGTGAACGGGATTACATTTGATTGCATTTCTGAGAACTGTGTGATTTCCTTCCATTTCCTTGCATTGCATAAAGGGGGGGAGGGGATTGCCAGAGAAAAGTGATTACATTGTTTTGTTGAAATCATATTGAGTATTTTCTGTATTGCATTTTCATTCAACATTACATCCATCTGAACTTATATAAAGCATTCTCTACCACCTTATTCTTCTGTTCCTATTCACAAGTGTGCTAGTGCCAGACTATCCATTATTGATTACTGCTCAGATTAAGTGTGATATCCAATTATTAATTATTATAAAGTGTGATATATATATCTATTGTTTAAATTATCAAATAAACCTTTTAAACTTGCAAAACAGAACTACTTCTTGGCTCAGTGGCGTCAGGGGGATTCCAAGAGAGGGGTGTTATATAGGGGTAGCCATTCAGAACGCATGACCTGGACATAAAGATATATCAATAAGGGTTTCCATTCAGTATCCCAGACTAGGCATTGACTTAGCTGTAGTGTTGAATTGAATCCTCTTACAGGATATAATGTTGAATAAGGCCTGTGACAGGGTCAAAGCATCAGCAATGATCATGGTGTCCACTACTGCCGGTCAACATCACCTTCACATCAAAGACTAGCATACTGATTTGCACCAGATATCCACTGTGATGAAGATTTCTTTCTTAGGACAAATGTTGTTTGGAAACTCTGCGGAGGACAACATCTGTAGGGTCTTTAAGGCCAACAGACATGCTCTGAAGCCCAGGAAGAAGTCTGATCCAAAACAAAGGTCCCCCTTTTCCTCCAAAAGAAGCAGAAAGCCTCAGGTATCTGGTATCTGCCACAGGTATCAGAGAAGTGGACGGAATTGGGGTCAGCGTAAAAATAAGTCATCCTCTATCCTCTGCTAAGACTAAGAAGTCCTGATGCCAGGCCAGTATGGGATAGTTCTGGAACAGGTGACACAAGAATTCTGGAGAAGCCTGGGCCAATAAGCTGGTCCAGTGAAGATACAAGATACAATTCAGCTCATTTCCAATCCCCTCAGCGAGCATTCGTACTCCCTTCCACAGAGGGCAGCACAAGAGGAAGGCAATGGTACAGGCTTTCTAAGAACTGCTCCAAAAGAAGGCCACCTGGAGAGTGCCCATGAAAGTAAGGTGTAAGAGCATTTATCCTATTGTGTTTCTAGTCCCCCAAACCATCTGTAATGCACAGACTAATTATAGATCTGAAGATCCCGATTATCAGTGTGGTTTCCCAATATTTTAAGATTAAGGGCCTCATTACACTGTAGGAGGTAAACCATGGTGCTATTAGCACCGTGGTTGCCGCCGGTACCATACCGGTACCACCATGGAGAAAAGGGGAATTACCACACTATTCCAAGGTTGGCGGGGCGGTAATTCCCCCTTTCTCCATGGCCCTTCCCCATTCTCATTTTTGCCCCATAGGGCTCAATGGGAATGGGGAAGGGGCTAATTACGGTACCGCAAATTGCGGTGCCATAATTAGCAACAAGGTCCCTTTGCGGGTCCCAACTTTTAACGGCTGGTCTATACCAGCCGTTAAGGTCGGGTCACGCAAAGGGACCTTGTAGTAAGGCGGTAAGGGTTTACCGGTACCAGTGCCCTTACCGGTACCGGTAAACCCTTACCGCCTACCGTGTAATGAGGCCTTAAGTGTTTTCAATATATTATTCCTCTGATACAGGACCAGGACTTACTGGCATCGCTTGATCTCCAGGATGCATACTTCTACGTACCCATTTGCTAATCTAATCAACAGTTTCTGTTGTTCACTGCGGACAAGGATTACTAACATTCAGATCCCTCCCCTTTGGTCTGAAGTCAGTGCCATTGGTGCTGACAAAATTTTTGTGTCCAACTGTAGGCTTCCTTTCATCTCCGAGGAATCCAAGTGTTGCCATACTTGGACGACTGGTTAATCAAAGCCCCATGTCGGGAGTTACTGATGCAGCATGTGGACCAGACCTACAAGACTATGGAATCTATGGGGTTGTTTATCAAACTGTCTAAGTTCAGGCCCCTCCCATCACAGGATCTCCAGTATATCGGAGAACGTTTCTGGACGGAAAAAGTGGAAGCAATGTTCCCAGAGGACAGAGCAGTAAACCTACAGGAAACCTTGAAGGACTTATTATCCTACAGAGGTGGGCAAGGGACTGCAAAGGGCTCAGGGACACCTGGCTTTGTGTATATATTTGGTTCTCTGGGCTTGCCTCCAAATGAGACCATTGTTGCCACACATTTACAGATTCTGGGGACAGGACTCACAAGACTTTGAGGCACTTACATCAGTCACACCGATGCTGAAAGTCAAATTGAAATGGCTGCTCTAGTTCACCAATCTTTTGAAGTGTTTTTCTCTGGAACAATCTCTCTCCACTATCCTTACCACAGATGGCAATATGACAGGATGTGGGGCTGTGATGGAGAATCAGACTCACCATGATTTGTGGACGATTCAGGAATCCTCTCATTCCTCCTACATTTCGGTTTTGCGTGCTGTCGGAGGTGGCTGCTGAGAACATTCTGACATGGCAGTGCGGCCTGACAGCTTGAGCTAGTTCCTTTCCTCTAGCGGTAAACGAGATGACGAACGAACGAACAAACATAGTAGAGGTGGAAAAAGTGCTGTGGTGGTCAGGTCGAGCTCAGGTCGCGCAACAGTTTAGAGTGAAATGGTGATGGTGATTGAGGGCTGCCAGGAGAGGTAAACTGACTGAGAGCTAGATTTCTAATTAAGGGCTGAGACTGAGAGCTGAGATACAGTGTCACTGCTCTCTGCTCCCTCTCTTCTCCCTCTGTTCACTGCAAGCGGATTACACTGAGCCTCCAAATCGCCCAAATCACCCTCTAAACTCTGCAGCCAGTGTCATGCAGCGAGTGCATGCAGCACCCTGCTGGGCCACTGTCTGTAGGGGAGCTGAGAGGCAACCTGGCATATTTGACCTAGTACCTAGTACCAGCCTTCCAGCCTTCAACCCCACCTTCACCCCCAAATCCCCTCTTTCTATAAAACCTGCTCGATTCCTCCTGTGCTCAGAATTTCTCTGGCTGTTGCAAGTTCACCACTTGACAGCTCCCCACACCTAATGCCCCATACCCCATGTAGTAAGGTATGGTGTGTGAGGTCCGGTGTGAGAGGTAGTATGCCAATTTGCCTGGTGCCCGGACCCTGGCTCAGTTGGTAACTTCTGGAAACACCTGGGGTAAACGCCCATAGCAGCAGCGGGTGATAGAGAGAGGCAGAGAGAGCGGTGGAGGGCATGAGGGTGTCTTCAAAATTAAAATGAATCGCTGCTATCAAAACTACCAATAAGTCCTGCAGAAGTCTGGGTATGGCTAAGAGCAGAGGGAGAGGGGTTGCCTGCTGCCCCCCCTCAGATGAACAAGGGGACGCAAGCACTAATGAGTTGGGTGCTTAGGAGCCAAGCCAGTCAGCCGTTATTAAGACTGGCTGAACCTGAAGAGTTCAATGCTGCTCATGACACCACATTGGATATGGCGCATTGGGTATCGCCTAGGTCTAAGGTTAGGCAATGAAGACCCATCTGAGAAAGGGCAACGCTAATGCCAATTGGAGGATTATTCTGAAGAGGCCACAGAAGGACATCGGGAGCACTCAGGCTTAGCCCCATCCGAGTTACACCAGGCTATGGTGGGAGGACCTGGTCCTGGCCCTTATTTATTATCAAGAAAGCAAGCAACAGCAGAGGTTGGTGTACTAAAAAAAGGAGCAGACACATCTGCCGCGGAACAAATCAACCCAGATGTCACTCTTGGAGGATGTAGAGGAGCTGGGACAGTATATAGACCGTCTGTGGCAAGAAAAATGTCTCCGACCTAAGCATGGGGCCCTGGCAGCTGGTAACCATTCAGTGTTAGCAGTGGCAGCACCACAGACACTGCAACTAATAAAGTCATGCCCCCCTGATACCTCCTCCGATTTTGCTTTTACTCCTTCAACAAATAGCCTAGCTTTCATCCAAAATCAGTAGAGGGAGTACGCTGAGGATGCGGCACACAAGACGGCTGCCACCACTCATATTCCCTTCTTCAGTGGCGTTATTAGGCACCGGATGGTCAACTTGGACAATCTCATCTCGAGATCAACTGATCCCACTGAACCAACAGATTAAAGGAGGGAGGGGAGACCTGCTTCAGAAGGAAGTAAAGCTGCATTCACCCAATCATCTAGGAAGGCACAACCCCCTGATCGACTTCATAGCAGCTGAGTGACAGAAGAAGCTGAAGTGGTGGAAAACCTGGGTAATTACTTGCACTCAGAGTTCCACCAGGAGGAAGGGACCAGTGTGTCTAGCATTGATCCAGATCAGTCCCAGCCAAGGCTGAGTGATAACCAACTACTTGAGTGACTTGCACAGCTGAACGCTCTGTTCTCTGACATAAGCAATCAACTATGTCTGTTACAAGAACAACGGGTGGGGGACATTTTACAGTTAGAAAAATGTCTCGACATTATCGCCAATTTGGTGGATTCAAATATTGCTGGGAGTGCTAAAAATGAAAAGAGTTGCTTGAATGCTGAAAAGGGGGACTTGGCTTCTCAAAAAGTTCCAGGTGTAAATACCGAGGCGGCTATAGTGGAAGTGACTATCACCCATGGAAAAAATTGATCTAGCTCGTCAGGCAGTGAGAACTGTACAGCTCCCTGGCCTGTGAAGTGGCGATCCTGGTGCAAGGTCGAGTACAAATCCTGGACTAACTACAGCAGGAACAAATTTAGTAACAAGCACTGGAAAGCCCAAATACACCGGTGTGGGCTCAACAAGAGTTACAGTCTCCACTGTGCAGCAAGCGAGAGGAGCGGTCTAGCACCAGAACTCAAATCTCTTTCTCTCTCTGCCCCCACAGAGGAACGGAATGGGTCATCGAAAAACACAGATGATCTCCTGGAGGGCTGGAGGAATCAAAATATAATATGTTGTTTCAAAGGCTTCACACACGGAAATAAGCACTCCTACTAAAGAGCTTTGCTTAAGGCCCTAGCTGATATCCTGGGAGTCCAACATTTCTCCTTTAATACTTTTACAGCCACTGAAATTTGATCAGATTGTATGTTTTGTGGAGGTTGCAATGTCAGATTCAGGATGGCAAATCCACTCTTTAGGGCCTGTGTTATAAATTATAGCGAAGAATTATCCCACAGAGGTATCGAGGTATATAAGGATAAAAAGCATGAAGTATGTCATTTGCATTAGACATGGTTTGACCCTAGATGGATAACGCATATTGAAGGCAGAGCTGAGTCAACACAATCATTGAGTTGCGGCCAGAGTATTGGACCCATTACTACCATAGGAAACAGGTGCCTCATCATGGATTAAACTAGTGTTGAATTAGAACTCAACCTCAGACAAACTCTCTATCCACCTACCATGATGATTCAAGGTAGAATATCAACTCAGGGATGTGAGTCAGTGTACGGGTGCATTACTCATGTCCCCCAAGTCTGCCCTAACAAAGCCCCAACTGTTAGTCTCCAGAGCAACTCTCTAGAGAAAAAGAAAGCTATTAGCTGGAATGTTGCCGGGGCTCTTAACCAACTCAGTGACCCAGAATGGGTAGCATGGCTAAAAGAGCACAATGTAATCTGTCTGCAAGAAACATGGCTGGTCGATGAGAGCTGTCTTTTGAAAAACTTTGATGATTATCATGTATTCTCGATCACTGCAAGATATTTGGGTCCAGGTCGGCCGAGTGCGGGTATTACCACCCTAATTTATAAGAGGTTATGCTATAAAGCTGAGAGACATGCCCAAGATAATAAATAATGTATTATCATGTTTTTGGATACTAACCCGTACTTAGGCGAGAAATGATGTATCGTCAACATCTACATTCACCTAAGAAAGGCAGCTGGGAATATGTTTAAAACTGGTGGTGGGATTAGCAAGGTTTTATTGCAGGATATAAATCTCAGCTGCCTGATATTAGGTCATTTTAACACCAAACTAGGAATAAAGGATGAACTTGACAAGGATCAGGCTGCTATGGCAAAAATGTGTGGTGGCATCCCGGGGTGTAGTCCCTTTCTCCCAAAACAAGATGCCAGAGGACGTTTGATCAATGATTTTATGAAACAGGCCTGGCTGGTGGAGTTAAATGGAAGATGCCCTGCAGACTGCCCACCGAGGCCCACATTTAAATCAGGGGTGTGGTCCTCAGTGATAGACTATGGGTTGACAAATGACTTCGCATTTAAAATATTCTGGACTTTAGGGTTGTTAACCACCCGGAGAGCGACCATAACCCTTTAGTGGTCAAGTGGGAGATCCTAGTTGATGGCCCTGGTGAAATGGCTGTAGAGAAGCAGTGTAAACCAAAATTCGCTCTAAGAATTGGATAGCATGAGTGTTAAATAGCCCAAATATTGTCCGCTCACAGCTATTCTGAACCCCAATACCGAGGTCCTAAAAGTAATTGACAATTTCAGGAAATAGCGAAGCCACTTGATCAAAGGCAAATCGAAGTAGTAAATATTCGAACCAGAGGGGGAGTGGACTCACCAGGGTTCAATTCAGAGAGCAGGAAGACAAAATGGGGAATATTTGATGAATTTAGGATTGGGGCTCTCAACGCGGGAGAATTCCATGCTCTAAAACTAAACTGTACTATTTTTTTTAATTTGTTTGTTTATTGGCATTTGTAAGCATGCATTGGTGCAAGAAACCATTGCACACTAGTGACAAGTATACATTTGAGCTTGTGGTTGACGTGATTCTATCAACACAATAAACAAACAAAACAAAATCAAACAACATAAGAACAGTTCTCTATGTATGTAAACTAGGTCTCAGCATCACTCATTTCCGTGGCAAGGCCGGGAGTGGGGAGAACAACAATGCTCCAGTCTGACTCGCTTGACTAAAACTGGGCTATAAATGCTTATGTGAAAAGAAAAAAGCAGACTGTATAGAAAAACAATGGGATCACTTGGACCAAATGGTACGAAAAAACAACATACAAGGTTTCTGGAGGCTGGTGGCTAAAGGTGCAACATTGAGGGATGACAATGAAGTTAATATAATTAAGCCTGGGGAAAGGCGTTCACATTTTTCAGGCATTTTATATAACCCACCAGAGGTTGGGATAGCCAGAACAGGGCTGGGAGTGTCTATCGTTGATTTTGAACAATTTGCATAAGAAAAGATTATCGTATAATTGGTGGTTGCTAATAGGGGAAAGGCTTCGGGACCTGATGGGATCAAGGTCGAGGTTATCAAGTGGTTCTCTGCGTAGTGGGTCTTCACGTTGACTAGAGTTTTGAATGCGATAGCACATTCTCAGCTTTTGCCAGTGTCTTGGAAAAAGAGCTTAATCTGCCCTATTTTCAAACAAGGGCTCAAGTAACGATCCCCACTGTTACCTGCCCATTTCTATGCTTGATGGTATGGGCAAAATGTTCACAAAATGTATATTGACAAGGCTAGAAAAGTAGGCAGAGGTTAACAAAATCTTACCTGAAAGTCAGGCAGGGTTCAGAAAAGGACACACTACATTGGATCATTGTTTTCTGTTGAATACGATCTTTGAAAATATACCAAGTTAGGTTAGGAAGTCTGTATGTTGCTTTCCTGGATTTATCAAAACCTTTTGATTCTCTGGAAAAAACTAGACAGGTTAGGGGTCCCTGCAGGTTTACTTAAATGAATCCAACTTTTATACACAGACACATGTGCGGTCGTAAGATGCCCACGCTTGGCAACCTACTCTAGGGAGTTCACTGCCAACAAATAGGTCAGACAAGGATGCCCCCTAACCCGACTATTGTTTATTTTGTTTCTATCAGATTATGACCCATATAACTCTTTAGCAAGGACCAACCCACCAGCTTTAAATAGGACAAAGTATGGGGCATTCATTTATGCTGGTGATATGGTTCTACTGGACCTAACACACAGGGGTCTGCAAGAGTCTTTAAACAATGCAGCCAAGTTTCTTAAGGACCATAATATCAAATTGAACCTGGAAAAACAAAAATAGTTCATTTTGGTAACCCCCAATAAGAAGTTTGTATGGGCATTAAATAATGTAAACATTGCAGTGGTCAATACTTACAATTACTTAGGAATTTTGTTTCATCAGAGTGGCTCATGGTCTGGCCATATCAAAAGGTCGATAGAATTGTTATATAAAATTAGCACAAACGGGCCTTAGAGGGCTGACACATTTTTATTATAAGTATGGGGGCAAGAGACTGGACAAATGCTTAAGGGTCATGGAAATTAAAATTCACACATCCATATTGTATGGGTGTGAAATATGGGGACACGACCGACTGCACGAGGCTGGGGGTGGTGCAGAATGAATTTTAATGGAATATAGCAGAGATTGGCCCTAGTGCATCAGGGGACCCCCTTTGAGTAGAACTTGGTGTTAATAGCACAGCAGTTCTAGTAGAGCGTAACTTATTGGAATTCTATCTCAAAACCAATATATTTGTAGCCCCAAACCCTATCAGGAGAAATGTAGCTCAGGAAATGCTCTTGTCACCAGCCGAACAAAAATATACATGGTACAAATATGGTAACAGGTTGATAAACAAGTGGGGTATCGATCTTAACCAAATGAATTCCCCAGCCGAATTGAAGATCGTCCTTAGGGAAAAGGCCATCAGATTTGAACATTCTAGGATGATGAATTGGATATCCTTTCTCCCATCAATGTCATTTTATGTTGCCTTGTGCCAGAATATCCATGAGAGAGGATCCCAAGCTCGCTGAAATCCCCAGAGCACAGGAAAATAACGCTAATGGTCCATTCTAGCATTGACAGCCAGAATGTCTTGGCTGAGTGGCCGTAAAGAATGTTCTTGTAGGACGGGATACGAGAAGAACATACTCTATTTTTTATTAATATGTCCCCTCTTGATTACCCTTAGAAGACAATGATTTAAAAAATATTTTGTTAAGGTTGGTATCCGGGACACTTTGAATGCGATGTCTCCGTTTATGAATTGGAACGATCTGAATTTTATTTCTTATGTGTGTACTTTAGTAAAGAAAGGACTCAAAATATACGACCATTTTTAAAGTAAGGTGTATGGTTTTAAAGTGATATTTATATGTAATGTATTGATTTTTAATGATTGTTAATGGCTAAGGCCGAATAAACTTTTGACTACTACTACTACTTCCTCCACTTGGTGAGAATTGCTCTCAGCCACACAGGCCCTACACTTTTTCTCTCCATCCAATGTTAAAACATTGTTCCGCTCAAAAGCCCTAGGGCTCCTGGCACAGGAATGGGATTTGAAGGCAATTCATGTAAGGGGGGATGGAGAACCTCAGAGGCAGACAATTGAGCAAGGTATTCCTCTCTGCAGTGTGGAAACTGTGGAAGAACACGTTTCACAGTGCTAAAGGTTCGGGACACCCAGAGTGGATCTGTATGCGTTCCCGAAAAAACCCAAAGTACCCAGATTCCCAGGAGCCTGGGGGATCAATGCAATGCCTGCAGTATGTCTGATCCGTTGTATGGTTCTGAAAATCAGGGACTTTGTGGCCGATGTGATCCTAGTAGTCTCGTTCTGGGTGGAAGGGCTGAAAAGGTTACTTTGGGGGGTCTGGAAGTTGGGAGAGAAAGGCTGCCACTTAGGGGTCTGTCCCAAGAAGTAGCACTTTCAATTCAGAGCATCAAAAGACCTTCAAGCCTGAGAGCATCGGGTACATATACAGGATTGGTGTGCTAAAAAAATGAAATGCCAAGCACCTTAAGCCCTGTCTCCACCATCCTTTGAAGAGACCCAATTTGCACGTTCAGGGATATGGGTGCTGGGGGTATAGGGGATTATACCATGGTGAATATATTACTAAGGAGTTTCTCTCTTTCTAGACCTGTGTCAGGGCGGCTCCCTTTTGAGCTACCTCTACCTCTTACAACCTTGCAATTAACTTGCTTTGAGCCGCTGGAATACATTTGCTTAAAATTGTTGACCCTCAAAAAGTTTTTGGGTGCCCATTACTTCTGCAAGGAGAACTTGCGTATAGATCCACTGGTTCTTGATGCCCGCCCCCCTAAGGTACAGGGCAGAGAAGGACTGCCATCTGTTGAGGGTGAGCTAGCCCCTGCTCTTTATGATGTCACCAAGCACCCAACGATCTGAAGAAGAGATCAGCAGACTATAAAATGCAGCCCAAGGACAAAATAGGCATGGCAACACCTAAAGAAGGAGCCAGAGGGGAAGGGCCATGGCATGGAAACATCTAAAGAAGAAGCCAGTGAGGAAGTGCCATGTACTACATCCGAAGTGTCGGCCACAGAGGAGACTATACCTGCCGTAAATCTTTTTGCATTAATGCCTGTGCTTTTATTTCATTGTTTGCTTATACAGGTTTGGTATCTGCCACTCGCCGCTGCCGTATCTCACCATCATTGTGTCATCAGTTTATGATTTATTGGGTATACGTCATAAACGTTAGGCCAACGTTCCCTTTCCTGGGCTTCTCTGTTTGGGTGTTAGGAGGGCCTGCCCCCTGACCAAGATGCCTCGATTCTTCCATGGTTTTAAAAAAATCTGTTTTTGATGAAGCCTTTCTTGCACGGTGCACCTACCTCCTGAGCTACCGAATGCGTGCTTATCTGGCTCCTCTTTCTACTGCATTTTGGAAAGGTCACTACTGGTGTTAGCTTCCCGGCCTGAGTAATTTGCATGTTAGGGGTAATTGAGCATTTCCCATTCTACTTGGTCTTCTGCCCTTGACTGTGAACAGATATATAAACAGCTGTCCTACCCACCTTCACGTGCTAGAGACATATGGTCTGCATTACTAACCTGCTTATGCAACACTGTTCAACAAAATTGAATGCACCTGCACTGGCGTATCTCTCATTGCATTCCATCTAGACTGAACATTTCATTCCATTTCCTCTCTCTTCCATAACAAGATTATCTTCTTATGGCTCAATGAGGGGGGCATTCAGTCTTAACTTTCGTTATTTTCCCCCCAGCACTCATTCTGCCCAGCCTGATCTCGGCACTGACAGCTGTCAGCAGGCCGGACTTTACCAGAACCCCCTCCGCTTGCCGTAGAGTGGAATAGAGTATGATTTCCTGTTTTAGTGTCCGCAACAATTCCTAGGCACCCTTGAGCACACCGCAAGTGCACTCTTGAGCACACCTCAAGCGCATCAGAAATCCATAACCTGATTTAAGGTCATACCTCCACCACATTACCTCCACAAATTACGTGTTTGATGTCTGTTTGATGCCTGGTCCTGTGTGCCTCCCTCTTTGCACCCAGAGGATCTGCTAGATTTCACTTGCTTGAAAATGCCCATTGTTGCAACTAAATCACGCTTCGTCTTCCTAAGAAAGGGTCATATCTTCTTCACAAACACAGTTATTTTGTATTGGCCTGCGTTTCTGTGCTTCTTGCAGCCTCTTAGTGGCCAGCTGGTTTGGAGAAGTATGGTTCTTCCTAAGCGCCTTTTGCTGGCTTTGTGGTGGACTGTAGCTGGCCGTCTGAGTTCGCACCAGGGCAAGTGTTGGTTTTGACGTTTCTTGGAGTTCTTCTTCGGAAGCCTTTGAGGTTTGACAAGCCACTGTCCAGAATATTTTAGATGCAAGGGGCGACTAGTGGGCGAGTTCTTCACTCTGGTCAGTACTTTCTTTGTGTGATTCAGAGTCATCATGTTCTCCTTTCTTCTTTTCCATTGCCGCAATATACCCCTCTAGTTATTGCAGTTTAGAGTGCATCATAGCTGAGATTGTGCTATGGTCCTTTAGCGTGTCATTTAGCTTGGTAAATGGTGCGAGTGCAATTGTTACCGGAGACATTATTGTGAATATGTAAAGTTTTATTTTCGGTGAGTCTGAAGGTGCACTTGATGGAAGTTCACTAGACCTCTCTACGAAGTCTCTTCTTGGCAGTCTGACGAATGGAGGGGTTTTGCTTTTTGGGGGCATTTGTGCCCTTGCGTTGGATTTGCTTAGTTGGTCATCTTGCATCAGGTCCAGGTGAGGGCCATTTTCTTTTTCTTGTGCCGAAAGCCCCACACTGGAGGGTTGTTTTTTTGCCAGGGGTGTTTATGTGAGGATGCTGAGGGAAAGTCATCGTGTTTGTTTCCTTCCCTGGCTTTATTATTGATTTCTTTTGAGTAGATTGAGTAGCAGGATCTTCATGCGCCTGGCCACTGTCAGATGTAGTCAGACTGTTGATAGTTTTGTCTTGAGGTTTTCGGTGGCCCTCCAATGTTTCAATTTGGGGAGCCGATGGTTTACATGAAGGCCCAAGTGGAACAGAGGTCACTTATTTCATTGATCCTGTCAAACTTTTGTTTGTACTGCTTGCCAAAGAATTCTTTCAAAGTGTGTGTCGAGGCTGATTTGCCAAGATCTGCTTTGAGTCCAGTTTTAGGTTGGATGGATTTCTTTCTGGTGCGAGGAGTGGACTGATTTATGTTTTTTTCTGGGGCCCCTGTTCTTTGCCCTTTTTTGTCTCCCCAGTTGATTTCTGAGTTTTTCCAGGGGCGACAGGGGCCGAGGATCTTTTAGAGCATTGAGCTCTTTTCCATTTCTTTTTGCTCGGACCCTCTTCATTCGATGTTTTGTTTTCCTTAATGTACGAGGAGTCTGAGAGGTCCGAGCAGCTAGTGTGTGGTTCTAGGTCCTCCAGGACATTACCATGACCGGGTATACACCTCTGCCGTGCCTCCATCTCCTGAGTTTGGGCTGCTGGTGGAGGGGGCGAGAACTTGGATGTTCACTTCAAAGAGAGGGTTTCGCGGGGTGGATGTCGTTGTGGATTGTTATTTTTCTCCAAGGCCCGGTGTTCGCCGCCCTGGGCGGGATGTCATCCAGGCTCCCAAGATCTTCACATTTCTTAGTTGCCTGGGACGAAGCCCCGGTCACCGTAGCGCCATCCGCCTCCCCCTTCTTCGTGTTCAAGGAGTCAGCTGGGAACAGCACCTCCACGGGGTCTCGGGCATTGAGGTCAGCCCGGGCACTCCTCACTGCACGTCTGAGTCTCCGCCCACTCCCCCTCCCCGCAGCGGGCCTCACCCAGGGCCCACCCCCGAGGCTCAGCACCGTCTCTCCACCGACAGGCGGAGCAGAGCCATCGGCTGCGAGTGGGGCACCCATCGGTGGGCCCCCACCGCAGAAGGGAGACAAAGGAGGCCAAGGTGAGTCGAAGTTGTCTGTGGGTGCTTGCGCGTCTGCGAGCTGCCGGATGCGTTTGCAAATTCCTCCGGGGTTCTTTGCTCGAGGTGAGAATTCCCCCCCCCGGGCAGCTGATAGTTGTCAGTGGTCTTCCAGTTGGTCTGGGAGGCTCGGGAGACGAAGGAAAGTGGGTGTGTTGGATGAATAGGTCGTATTGCTGTTCTGGAGGGCCTTAGGAGGCTCCCCCACCTTCCTAGCCGAAGGGCTATATATCGATATCGGCAGCTCCTCACACAGTAGTCTCACGGGAGGTGGAGGGACTTGGTTCTCCCCTAGCACTGGTTTCTCCTTCAGTGCCGGGATGTTTTTTTTTTCATCTCCTCATTGCTTCGAACTCCGGAGTCGGCGACCTTCAGTAGCCGGGCTCAGCGGGGTAGTGTCTCTGGCATCCATGTCGGCCATAGACTGCTGAGATTGCTACTCTACTGCTACTCCGGGGCCACTCCGCGGCTGGCAGGGGTTTTTATGAGTGCTCCTCCCCCAGCACTTGCAATGAAGACAGAAGGCAGACTGTCAGTGGAAATCAGGATACAACTGCAGAGGGTAACCGAGACTGCTACTCTGCCGCTACTCCACGGCCGGTCCGCGGCTAGCAGGGTTTTTTATTAGTGCTCCTCCTCCAGCACTTGCAATGAAGACAAAAGGCAGACTGTCAGTGGAAATCATGATACAACTGCAGAGGGTAGCCGAGACTGCTACTCTGCTGCTACTCCATGCCTTATCAATTTACTCAGACTAAATTGCTCTCAAATCTCACTCCAAGATAATCCAACATGTGGACCTGTTCAAGCTGTTCCAACATCTTCTCCTCGACCGTTCATTTTAGATTACAGTCCTTGGCTCGGTGGGGATTGTGAGGGGGCAAGGAGGGGAGGCATGAAAGACCATAGCTTTCGTTTTTTTATATTAATTTCCAGACCGTTATTAATAAAAAATTGGTAGAATAGTGCACATTGTTTCCTTAAGCCCATGGGAGTCAAAGAATTATAATCACGTCATCAGTGAATAAAAGCAGTGGAATTTTATAATTTCCTAAAAAAAGTGCATCCATTGTCTCTTGATCAATAATATTACACATTTAGCTAATAAACCAACAGAAGAGTGTGGGAGCCAGAGCACACCCCTGGCGCACCACCTTCTGTACCGGAAAATAAGAGGTCAAGTCACCTGCCAGGGACCATCGAACACATGCTTTGTTCTCACTGTACAATGTGATGATAGACTTCAGCAAAAGCAGTGGTACGCCAATTGTCATTAGCTTCTCCCAGAGTTTAGACCTAGCGGCACCATTGTAGGCACACCTCAGATCTACAAATAGCACATAGAGTTTCACCTTTCTCAACAATACATATTCGTTTATTAGCAGAGCTAATCTAAAGAACGGGTCTACAGTGCTAACACCACATTGAAATCCTGCATGACGGTAGTCTATTTCTTTAGTCACCTCAGTTCAATTGAGCAGGAGGTCCAATAGGACTGTGTCATAGTTTTTACCAGCAGAGTCGAGCAACAAAATGAGTCTATAGTTTGCCTGCTCTTCCCATCTGCCTTTTATGTATATCAGAATAATTTTTGCCAGGACCCAAGCATTCGGGAATACCGATAGTGTGGTTATACCATTTAATAGCTAGTGTAGGAAAGGTACCCATATTGCACTTTCACTCTTAAACAGGTCCACCAGGTCCGACCAACTACAACCTCTGCTCTGCCTCGACAACACTAATCTAGGAATACACATACACATATACAATAATATGAACAATGACTACAGCTTAGAACACGGACATGTGGACAAATAAATGTAACATTTGGGTTATGAATATGTAAAGTACTGTAGCAGTGTATGGATGTTCATTTGCACAGACTGGGAACAGGATTCATGTATGTTCTCCTATATTTGATTGTTGTTTTTATGCATCCCACAAGTGTGGACTATATTACTGTATTTTCTTCTTTGAACACTGCTTTGTAAATGTTGAAGTATGTGACGATTGACAGGAGCGAAAGAATCTTTCACAACCTTCATTAATATGCTTTGTTTGTCACTATATTTGGAAACAGCTGGAAATAAGTAGCATGTCCAGATAACTTGAGAAAATGAAATAAAAACTTTGGAAGAGATACCCATTTCCAATTTCTTAAAAGATACAATTATTATTCTTTTTGTCTATGTTTGAATTATGAATTGAGTAGACATTCATTGTGAAACCCTATCAAATAACTTGTGCTCAATATATGCATATAGAATTGTAAGGTTAGGACACTTTCTTGTTTAAACCCACCAGTATTTTGTCTACTCCTGAAGCCCATCCCCCCTTCTGTGCTCCAAGGGCCAATCTTATCTCTTCTTGATTGAGGTGAAGCGAGTCAGTAGATTGTATACCAGCATCAAATGGTCAACATTATGGGATAAAAATACCATTTGTGTTTTCTCATACATGGTACTAAAATGGGTAAACCATTTATCCTCACAAATACTTGTAATAATACAGTTATCAGCATCATTTGTCCCAGCATTTATCAATTTCCAGAACATTTTCTTCACTCCTGCACGAAGAGCCTCTAACAGACCTTTCCATTAAGCCTCTGAGAACAATTTCTTTTTACGCATTAGAATATGTTCATATTTACAACGTAGTAGCTGTACTTCTTCTGTTGTGTGATTTTCTATGTGCTTGATGCACCTAATTAGTGCCACTATTTGTTGCATAGGGGCAGCCTTCTTAGTGACCAAAGTGTATTTGATCCATATCATCTTGTTTTATAGCCTCAGTATCTCTTCGTTGCTGACATCTACATCGGTGAGTATCGGCTCCAATAGTGTCAAAATTGCAAAATATATTTTTAGCAGAGCCGTACCTAATTCTAGGTTCTCCCAAGTGACTGACTTCCTTCCATGACCATCTATTCTCAAATGAGTATTTCAGGTCATTCTTGCTGTCAACATATTCTTTTGCAGTGCAATGGACTGTTCTAGAGATAAGCGTTGATGATCACTTTCAGTTCTAACCAGGACCTAGAATTTATTCACAAGACTTCATTTATCCACATCAATCAGCATATGATCAATGTGCAAGCTCTCATTGCCTGACACAAAAGTTGGTAATGGTGGGATATCATCAAGGACTCTACCATTGCATGCTTGTAGTTCTAGGTTTAGAACCAATTGCAGTACTTCTGTAGTGTACCTGTATTTTCATTTAAGGTCATTTGTCCTCAGGACAGAGACATCCCAAGCCTTATCCTCTTCTTGCATGTTGCTGTCAAAAGCCACCCTAGGCTGAAACTGAAGATTACAATCCCTCAGCATGATGACTTGTAAATCAGCCTGCGATGGTTCTGCACATTGAGAGGACAGTGTCACAAACCATGAAGTAACTTTGATCTGACTTCCAATGCTTATATTTGAAAAAGAAAACATTCTGGGTAAAAGTATAGGAATGGTGGAACATCAACAAAGAAAGTACAGGAGCGCCCCTGCCAACCTTTCCTGAACACTTTGACCACAGGTACAAATGAAGATGGACTTGATCATGCAAATATGAGATGCACTGCGAAGGACCTTCCTCGAAACCCTCAATCTCCACTCAATAATGCAATGCACTATGGGGGATGAGGAAGCTGCTGCGCAGTTCATTCTTCGGGTGCAGGAGATGTGGCGGGCGGGGACGGGCACGGACTGGGATCAATCCACTTCACCATTTTAATTTATCATTATAAAAGGTTCAAGGCACGGTCCGTGACTACACACCGTACACCATTTATCGCTGAGAGAGGGCACACAGATGATGAAGAATCCCCACACAAGACTCATGCCTGAGTTAACGGTCATGACCCTGAATGTAAAGGGCCTAAACTCGCCAGTGAAACGACATAGTATATTAACACGCCTGACGGAACTCCAAGCCGCAATAGTTTTCCTTCAAGAAACACACCTGCTCGCGATAGACGAGAAACGGATGGCCCATAAAGTCTTCCCCAAACAATACTTTGCCTCCAGAGAAGGGGAGAAAAAAACTAGAGGAGTAGCAATCCTACTAAACGCTTACTTACCATTCAAGAAAAAGACCGTATATAGAGATACAGAGGTTAGATTCCTGTTACTTAAAGGGACCCTGCACAAACAAACATACACCCTAATAGCACTATACGCCCCAAATGATAGACCAGACATCTTTCTGGGCAAAATCCTGCGGAACCTGGGTAACCGGTGCGAGCGAAAAATTATAATAGGAGGAGACTTTAACTGCATAATGGACCCCACTCTAGATAAGATCCTCCCGCCCACCGTGGCAGATGGCAGGAACAGACAAGCATTAGCCAAACTGTTCAGAGACCTAGGGGTAATAGAGACGTGGAGATTCTTTCACAACACAGAAAAGGAATTCACCCATTAGTCACCCCTAAACAGGGGCTATTCGAGGATAGACATGATCCTGACCTCATCCACCTTCATCCCACAAATCAAAGACGTACAAATAGGAGTACAATACCTCACTGACCATGCCCCAGTTCTACTAAAAATGATCCTGATAAAAGAGACACCCCGCCCTAAGAGAACCTGGAAACTGAATGAGATCATACTCAGAGATGTTGCCCTTAGAGCCCACATGGAAATGGTGTTGAATAATTATTTTCAGGATAACGCCAATGGAGACACAAACTGGGGGGTAATATGGGACGCAGAGAAAGCAGTAATGCAGGGGGAATTTATATCACAAACCACAGCATATATACGGGACAGAAAGCTACTCAAACTGAAACTTGAGCTAGAACTGAAGGAAGCAGAAACACAACATAAGGCTAAACAAACACCCAAAACAGTAAGAAACCTTCTAAAAGTGAGAGCCCAACCAGAAACCTACATGGCAGATCACACCGCACAATCCATACTACGCACTAAACAGTCCTACTACGCACACAGAGGTAAAGCTAACAAATTCCTAGCAGCTAAACTCAACAAACAAAAAACCAGCAACTACATAGTGAGTCTTAAGAACCCAAAACGGGGACAAGCACATCGGAGGAGGAATAATTTGACATTATGGAAAAGTTCCACCTAGATCTCCTCGAAAGAGAGGAACTATCCCCACAACTTCAGCTATAATACATGGCCAAAATAGCCCTCCCCCAGATAACGGAAGAAGACAACCTGAACCTTCAGGCTCCCATAACGGCCCAAGAAATAAGCAATGCCATAACACACCTCCCACATAACAAACACCTGGGCCGGGCAGGTTCAGGAACGGGTACTACAAAACCTTCAGGAACCAGCTACTGGGCCCACTAACAAACCTTTTCAACCACATCAGAGAAACCGGGGCAGTCACGCCAGGGCAAATCGACCACAGTCCTCATCCCAAAACCAGGGATAGACCCCACAGACTGCACAAGTTACAGGCCAATATCATTGCTTAATAGCGACGCCAAGTTATATGCAAAAATCCTGGAAAACAGGTTAGCGAAGGTCTTACCCCAAATAACCCACGAAGATCAAGCAGGATTTATCATAGGGAGACACACACAATATTAGGTGGGCGGTAGACATTATAGAAATAGGGAACAAAACAAAATAGAAATTCTCCATAGCGGCCTTACACGCACGCAGAGCTTTCGATAGCTTAGACTGGGCGTACCTGAAGCTAACCCTGAAGAAATACGGCTGCGACCCCACCTTTATAAGGATGGTCTTGGCGAACTACAAACTCCCCTCAACATCATTCATAATCAATGGCAGACCCACTTCAACAATACAAATTCGTAGAGGCACGAGGAAGGGCTGCCCAATATCCCCCCTTATATTCGCAATGGAACCAGTGGCACAAACCATAAGACAGGACCAAGAAATAAAAGCGGTATTAGCAGGAGGGATAGAACATGGAATAGCACTATAAGCGGACGATATCCTACTGTTCCTGAGAGACACCACCAAATCACTACCCAAAACCCTAGAAAGATTACAGGAATTCGCTAGGGTATCAGGGTTCACGGTTAACTATGCAAAATCAAAAGACCTAAACATAACCGAAGAGGAGAAGATACCCCAAAAAATGACGGCTCAGCATCCAGTAACCTGGGAACCTAAGGCCATAGACTACTTAGGCGTCCAACTGACACGGGAATACAAATACCTATACGGGGAGAACATAGTGCCGCTGTAGAAACAATTAAAGGAGGACCTTTCGAGATGGGATGCCCAGGAACTTTCGTGGTTCGCACGTATAACCGCACTCAAGATAACCCTCCTACCCCGCCTCCTATATGTAATTAGCTCCCTCCCGATAGAGATTCCCCGCAAAATGTGCAGAAAACTACAGAAGGACCTGTTAACCTTCGTATGGAATGGGAAGAAACCCAGAATACAAAAAGGAATTTTAACTAGGCCACCCTTACTGGGGGGGCTGGGACTCCCCGATGTGGAAAGATACACACTGGCAGCCCAGATAGCCCCTATGCTGAAATGGATGAGAGGAAATCCACATAAGAGATGGGTGGGAACAGAACAGAGAGAAACCAGTATTCCGCTTGGGACTTTACATGCCCTACGGACAGGGGCTAGAGGGGCAGAGGGACAGCTACTAGAATCCATCCGCACTTCACTAAAAGCATGGGACACAGCACTCAGAAAACATCATATAGCCCCTGGACTGGGCCCCTTTACACTATTGGCACACAATCAGGACTTCACCCTGGGTAAACGAGACAGATTTTGGGCAAACTGGGGGCAAACATACCCGATCCCCTTAAAAGAATTCTACCATGAATTCTACCATGAAGGAACTCCATTACAATTCGAGGAATGCAAACAGAAATTCGGCATAGGGGAAAAGGAGAGATACAAGTATGTACAAATCAGGCACTGGATCTCCCAGGAAGGGGTTAAAAAGGTGGCCTCCAGGACTCCCATAGGACTGGAACTCACCCTACAGGAAGGCCAGACCCACAAAGCAATAACAAGAATATATAAGCTGCTAGACAGCGCACGAATTGAGGATCAAATCTCATACAGAGACAATTGGGAGAAAGACCTGGGAACCCCTATCACGGAGGAGGAATGGCGACAAATCTGGAAGAGGGCTCAGAAAGCATCCAAATGCACCACAATCAAAGAGACCTCATATAAACTATACTCAAGATGGTACCTAACCCCACACAGATTAAACAAAGTGAATCCAGCCTACCCCCCCAACTGCTGGAGACAATGTGGCAACAGAGGGAACCTATACCACATGTGGTGGACCTGCCCTAAAGCTGAAATATACTGGAAAGAAATACTGGGACACATAAGAGAAATCACAGGGAGACAACTCCCACACGACCCAAAAGTAATACTGTTGGGTACTGCAGTTGAAGGGGTCTATGCAGAGACAGGCAATAATGCAACCCTGATCACGCAGCTACTAAACGTGGCAAAAATAATCCTGGCCCAAGGATGGAAAAACTCTGAAAGCCCAGTGGTCGCGTGCTGGTGGGTCAAAATATGGCACATACTGGCAATGGAAAAGGTAGGGGCCATAAAAGACAACAAATACTTGAAATTCAGGGAAGTGTGGGACCCATTTATAGACTATGTTGCAGACAGGGAAGCCTACTTCCACAGACCAAACCTGATGAGAACGAGTCTGAACTAAAGCCCCCTCGTAAGACGGAAGCTCGAAAAGGGCCCACAGCAACCGCTAACACAGACAGACAATGCCCGAACTGTAATTACACCGGCTAATGGTGTAGAAAAGCGGAACCAGCCCAGTTGGGGGGAGGGAGGGTTGAAAGGGGATATATGTTATTTGCTCTACTGTAGACAAAGGGGGGGGTTATAAATGTTGGGATATGGAAGACGAGGATCAAGGGGGGGCGGACCCAGACCATGCTGGTCGTGCAGAAGGGGGGGTCATTTTGCAAGGGAATGTCGAATTAGGCCAGTGGCCAATTACCAGAACAACCAGAGGTATGGCAAAGAATAGCAGTATGGACACCCACACCTGGGTAGCCCGTACAGTCTGCCCATAGGAAATTATGAACCAGATGGGCAGCACGATAGCAGACCTACACCGGGGTACAATATGCTTAGACACCCCTCACACTGTATGCAGTACCGCCCAACCCACCAAAGTCAAGTGACACATACACATGCAAACCCATTCATCACTAATGCTAATGGCGTGCCTGCACTCTATCAGGGGACATGTGAGCTCAATGAAAATATTTTCTCTTGCCCCGGAACAGATACTCACCCTAACTAGGAAAGCCCACAGAGAGCCCTTGTGTGTCCAGTCCTATCCACTACCTTACGCCCAGGCGAGAAACCACTTGTGGGGGAAGACATAGGGAATAAACAGTTCAACTTTATGGTGGACTTGGGGGTGGGAAAATCATATTTATGTAAAGGTGATTTTTCGTTATCTGGCAAAAATCTTGAGACACAGGGATTCTCTGGGGATGTGGTCATGGTTCCTTACACAGAACATTTGGATGTCAGAATAGGGGAAAAAAAACAGTCCGCGCACCCCTACTGTATCATGAGGAGCCCACCCATAAATGTATTGGGTCGGGTCTTACTCAGTAAGCTCAATATGACAATAGCATTTACAGACAGGGGGATAGTGTGTTCCACCCCAGGGATGTGCGCACTTCGAGCGATATTACTGATACAAACTTTAGTGAATGAGACAACTGTGCGAGGAATACCCACAAATACAGATATGTTTGTGTATGGGATACAAGTATTGGCAAGAGCAGTACCAGAACTAACACAAAAAGAATGGAGAGTAACCTCGGATTTTGTTTTTCGCCCTGTGGCCACACCCAAAATAGTGCTGGGTACAGTCATCTCTCTCAACCTACAGGGAGTACAGGTGTCAGCAAAGCATATTGTAGCAATTGCCATGGACCCACATGGGTGTGAGTGGTGAACAGTGTTGTGTATTGATCCAAATATCCCATAACGAGAATTGACAGACGAAGAGCTGTTCAATGACAACTACACTGATGGGGAGATTATATTGGAAATGTGCATGCCCTGTGATTCAAAAGAGACGGGTAGCAAACACCCTCATGGCCGCTGTCAGTGCACCGCCATCTTTCTGTGACGCGGACTTACAACAGGTATCGCCATATTTGTTGAGCACAAATCCCCATGATGTGGGGTTGCTGAGAGAAGTAACCCCAGTAAAAATAAAACTGAAACCAGTTGGTCTTGCCCTGGTGGAGACAATACCCTTTGACAGGGAAGCAGAGGAGGGTATAAAAAACAATACACACACTATTGCAGCAAGGCATCATTGTACCTTCTAACTCCCCATGCATTACGGCTATTTATCAGATCAAGAACGTGACAGGGGGGGTGTGGTGTATAATCCAAGACCTCTGCCCCCTAAATGATATTGCCCAGAAGGAGTTCACACTTGTCCCAAACCCGGCATCCATCTTGTGCAGTATCCCAAAACAGGCCACCCACTTCACAGTAGTAGACCTGAAAAATGCCTTTTTCCCAGTGCCCCTTGACCCAGTATCCCAATACCTCACCGCCTTCACAATAGGGGGGAGGAGATACGAACAGCACCGTCTGCCGCAGGGGTACTGCGTGAGCCCAAGTATTTTTAACAGAATATTGCACAAAGATCAAAGCAATATTGATGTCCAAAGCATGGTCATTCAGTACGTGGATGACCTTCTGGTATGTAATGAAGGGAAGCAAGCAAGCAGAAAAGACTCTGGCACCATACTAACATTTCTGGCCCAGAAGGGGTACAATGTAGACAAAAGTAAATTACAGTATTGTCTGGCTGAGGTCCTGTACTTAGGCCAACTGATCTCAAAAGATGGCAAAAGAATAATCCCTGACAGAGCGGCAGCAGTACGTGCCTCAGCCACACCACATACTGTAAAAGACATGCAGAAGGTTTCTTGGCATCTGCAATTACTGCCGTGCATGGATATTAGATTATGCCGCCTACACCCGACCTCTATTGCAATGGCTGAAAGAAGCACAGAAGGACAAAATACCAATAAAAAGGTCACCTGAAATGCACACTGCATTCATCAGACTAAAGGAACTAATAAGTACAGCACCAGTTCTAGCCACTCCTGATTATGAAAGGGAATTATTCCTATTTTCACACTGAAACGGAACACTAATGACTGCAGAGTTGACACAGACGACATCCCTGGGCCACATGTTACTGGCCTATTACAGCAGCACACTTGATTCAGTAATGCAGGGACACTTCACGTGCAAACAAGCTCTCGCAGCAGCTGCCTTTGCATTACAAAAAAAGCTCCATAATTGTGATGGGATGTTCCGTCACGTTGTACGTCGAGCACTCATTGTTTGACATCCTTGAATGATCCATATGTACCCTCACCACACAGAGAGCATCAATTTATGAAATTATAATTTGAAGCCAAAATGTCCATGTGATATGCTGCAAAACAGTAAACCCGGGCACGATCCTCACAGAGCCATGCACAGTGAAAGACATGCAAGATCATGATTGTGCCACCTATGAGGGAGAAGGGGAGGACATCCCTAAAACTAGTGAAAATGCTCTGGAGAAGGGAGAAGTGTTCTTTGTAGATGGTTCAGCATCGATTTGCCAAGAAACAGGAGAAAAACATGTTGGGGCTGAAGTGGTGCGATTGGAAGAGGGGGGGAGTATGGAATTTTGGTACAAAAATGCCTGCCAATGCACTATTCTGCCCAAGCAGCAGAATAAGTAGCACTGCATGCATCAAAGTGATGTGCAGTAACGATATATTCTGACTCGCCATATGTCACCACTAAAGTACATGCTAATACAGAATTACTAAACAAGTACTAGTAACATTCCAACAACTACATTTTCCAGCCCATACATCAAAACAGCACATTGCAGCAGATATCCAGGAAGATTGGTTTGTACCAAACCTCCAAGAATATCTTAACAAAATGATAATTGAAAATATATGATATAATATGATATGGCATTTATAACACGCATATGCACACGGGTTTCAAGGCGCGACGAGGCAAGGGAGGTGGAACAGAGGGAAGATAAGAGACAATGATATTACTAGGTCAGGTGACATTGGGATTGCGCAAGTGCAGGGGAGGGGGAAAGGGGAGAAGTGCAGGGGGAAGGAGGGGTGCAGTGCATAGGATAAAAGTAAAATAAATAAAGACAATGGGGGTCATTACGACCCAGGCGCTAATTGCGCCAACTTTACCAACATGGTGTAAACTATGTTTACACCATGGTGGATGGCGGATTTACCGCCCCATTCCAAGGTGAGTGGGGCGGTAAATCCCCATTTCCCATTTTCCCTTCCCCATTCCCATTTTTGCCCCATAGGGCATAATGAGAGTGGGGAAGGCGCTAATTACGCCACCGTAAATTACGGTGGCGTAATTAGCATCATGGCAGGTTAGCGCCATGGATTTTAACGGCTGCTAAGAGCAGCTGTTAAAATCAGAATAGGCGTTAAGGGTTAACGACGGCGTTAACCCTTAACGCCTGGGTCGTAATGAGGCCCAATAAATAAAAGTGCGGCCAGCTGGTGGCAAGTGCATGGATAAGTGCAGACATCGGTGTCAATTGCTGGTCCGGGGCTGTAGGGATACAGAAACAGTCCCCGTGTGCAAGAGTTGCTGGGGGGCAGTGCAGGAGTGCAACTGGTGGGGAGGGGACCTGGACCCGAGAGTAGCCAGGTAACCAGGGCAGTTACAGCCAGGAGATCAGCAGGGGAGAGGAGAGAAAGCAGAAGCAAAGAGGAAGGTCTTGAGGTGCTTCCGGAACTGGAGATGGTTCTCCTCAAGTCTCAGAGAGGCAGGGAGGCTGTTCCAGAGGGAGGCCCCAGCAGAAGAAATAGATCTACCACCAACTTGTTGCTTGGAGAAGCGACTGACCCTGAGGGAGTTGGAGGCGGATGAGCGAAGAGCTCAAGAAGGAAGATATTTAGGAAGAGAGAGTTGAAGGTATTGTGGCCCCAGACCTCAGAAGGGCTTGTGGACAATGCAGAGGGTTTTGATCTTAATCCTCGCTGCCACTGGGAGCCAGTGCAGGGATTTCAGTCCTGGAGAGATACGATCCCTGGGCTTGAGGCCAAGGACAAGTCTATCAGTCCTGTTCTGGATGAGTTGCAGAGGGCGGAGAGTAGAGGCAGGTAGATTAAGAAAGCGACTGCTGCAGTAGTCCAGCCTAGAGAGAACCAGAGCTCTGGATACAGTGAGCTTCTGGGGGAAGGAGAGGAAAGGGAGAATATCTCTGAGGAGGTGCAGCTGGTAGTGTGACTTCTTAGAGACATCATAAATGTGAGGAGAGAAGGAGAGTGTGGAGTCGAAGATGACCCCATGGTTTTTAGCCTCACAGGTGGGAGCAGGAAGAGGGCCAAGAGAGGCCGGCCAGAGAGTGGCAGGAAAGGAGATAGTAGGTGTGCCATTGAGGAGAATATCAGTCTTACTGGCATAATGGCATAGATGATTGGCAGCACACCACACCTGGAAAGCAGACAGACAGTCAGAGATGAGAGAAGGAGAAGAGGTGGCGGAAGGGAGCTTGAAAATGAGTGGAGTATCATCCTCATAGCACTGAAAGCTGGGACAGAGAGCAGCAATACGGTGGGCCAGAAGGGCCAGGTATTGGTTGAAGAGCTAGGGAGAGAGGTTGGACCCCTGGGGAACACCACAGATAGAGATAAAGATGGAGGAGAGGAAGGACCCAAGTTGGACCTGGGAGGGTCGATCAGAGAGGAAAGAAGGCAGCCAAGTCAGGGCCTGATCAGTGATACCCAGGTTATCACGGAGACGGTTGAGCAGGATGGCATGGTTGACCTTGTCAAAGGCAGAAGAGCGATCCAGTAAGATGAAGACACAGGGTGTGTTGGAATCAAGGTTGGAGAACAGATCTTCACGGATGTTCAGGAGAGCAGTTTCCATGCTTCTGGTGGCTCTGAAGCCAGGCTGATGGTCATGGAGACAACCAACAGATTCATTGTGAAGATTATGCTGGGAGATGGCCAGCTTTTCCGGGAGTTTGCCAAGGAAAGGAGTGATGGAGATTGGCTGATAGTTAGCCGGGCAGGCAAGGTGGGCAGAGGGTTTCTTAAGAAGAGGGTGCACAAGGGAGTGCTTCAGGGGTGGACGGAATACTCAAGTGGTGAAGGAGTGGTTGCAGAAGTCAGCCGGAGCAGGAGCCAGTGTGTCAAGGTGGTCCTTGATGGTTTTGGAGGAACAGGGGTGAACCTGTTTTGACAAGACTTTCATGGATCGCACTTGTCTAGAAATTTTGTCGGCGGACAACAGGGGAAAGGCAGAGAAGGAGGGAGGAAAGGTGGCCGAATAAGGGCCAGAGGAAGAACAGGGAGTAGAGGGAAGAGGGAGAGAGGAAGAGAGAGAGGACAAGATGTCCTGAGTTTTAGGGATGAAATGAGAAGCAGAGGGCATTGGACGAGACAGGAGAGGTAGAGACTGCAGCAGGATTGGCCAGCTCCTTGCAGATTTTAAAGAGCTTGGCCGAGTTGTTAGAAGCTGCAGAGATGCAGGTTTGGATGTGGGCTCTCTTCTTGGTGCAGACAGAGAGCCGGTATTGCCTTTGGAGCAGGCGGCAGGCCAGTTTGTCAGAGGGTGTATCGGAAGCACTCCACTTCCTCTCAACCACCCTGCACTTGCGTTTAAGGGTGACTAGGTCTGAGTTGTACCAAGAGTTGCACTTGGCTTTGGGCTTCAGGTGGATCCTCATGACAGGGGCAAGAACATCGAGAGTGTCAGATATAGCGGAGTGGAGCATGGAAAGGGCCGTGTCAGGTTGTGAGTGAGCCAAGGGGGGAGGAGAGGGGGAGAAAGTGGCAGCGAAAGCCTCAACTGACACACGCTTCATGGGTCAGATAACAGAGAATGTAGGTGGCAGTGCTGGAGTTGGCTTGGCCTGAGGGGTAGAGAGGGTGAGTTGGGAGGACAGATAAAGTGATCACTCTAGGAGAGGAGAGAGGAGTGGTGAGAGGGATAGAAAGGGGAAGGTCTTAAGAGATCAGAACTTCCAGAGTGTGCCCTACAGAGTAAGTCAGGCCAGAGGGGAGAATAGAGAGTAAGAGAGAGTCGTAGAGGTCGTGAAAGAGTCCAGAGGAGGGGCAGGAGGCCTCCAGGTGGATGTTAAAATCTCCAAGAAGGAAGAGTTGAGTGGTCGAGACCAGGAGGGAAGAGGAGAGATCCATCCACTCAGAGAGAAAGGAGGAGATCTGACCAGGTGGCCGTATGATGGTAGCCACAGTAAGGGAATGGCCAGGGGAGAGAGAGAGAGCCTGCAGACAAGGCATTCAAAAGATGAGTAGGCATGCGTAAGAATGACAGAGGCAAGAATCCACTCAGGGAAGATCAGGGCTACACCCCCTCCAGAACGATTGGATCTGGGCACGGAGAGGATCTTGTAGCCGTCGGGGAGAGTGTCAAAGCTTGTGACAGAGCTGGCCATGAACCATGTCCCGGTATGACCGAGGACATCGAGGTCAAGTTCCTCCAGGAGGTGGCAGATGTCAAAGGAGTATTTGTTAGCTGAGCGAGAGTTTTGAGTGGCAATATGGAGACAGTTGCCATCCTTGAAAGACTTTTGGGGAGGGGTACAAATCAGAGGTATGCACTGCAGAAGTGTAGAAGGAGGCCGAGGGGGGGCAGAAGAGGAAGGAGGAGAGGGCAAGATAGCCAAGGAGGATACAGCAGGGGGAGGATAGGAAACCGTAGAGGGGAGAGAGGGGACATCAGGAGAAGAAAGGATATTGATGAGGCGCAGGAAGCGTCTATCAAAGAGGAGAAGGTTGGCTTGAGGGAGTTGCACCAAGACAATACCGTTCAAGTAAACATTAATGATGACCATAGAGGAGTGGGAGGAGGTCAGGAGGGCATCCCACCATGTGCCACATTTAATGGGAGAGGAAGAGAAAGGAGAGAGCACAGAGACCCTATGTAGAGTCGATAGGTATGGCGAGGGAACGACAAAGAGGATGTCGGTGAGGGTTTGCCTGGAGGAAGCTCTGGTATAGGTATCAGCAATAGGGAGGCCTGTGTTGGAGACCAGGATGTCCCTTTTATACTTCTTCCTACCAGAATTAGGGAGGAGAGCAGGATAGTCGATAGAGAAGCAGTTAGAAAAGATAGGGGAGACAGAGAGCACCAGAGAGTGGGAGAGGAGAGAAGAGGAAGGGTGTGGGAGGGGGCAGGGAGAACAATAGGGAAGGACGCAGACGAGAACAGAGAGAGACATAGAAGTTGGACAAGACAACAGGATCTTAAATAATGGTAGAAAAAGACCGCTAGATTAATAGTTTGCTAGGAGGCCACCACAGAATGGCACTACATCAGAATGCAATTTAATAACGGAGGAAAAACAGATCTAAGTCTGAGAGTCCTGTATAGTGGGGAAAAGGCCTATATTTCACAATGCAATTTAAAATACTTTCACAGGGCAATTTTAAATACTTTCACAATGCAATTTAAATAATGATGGAAAAACCCACCTAAATCTGAGAGTCCTGTATAGTGGGGAAAAGGCCTAGGTTTCCACAATGCAATTTAAAATACTTTCACAAGGCATTTTTAAATACTTTCACAATGCAATTTAAATAATGGAGGAAAAACACACCTAAGTCTGAGAGTCCTGTATAGTGGGGAAAAGGCCTAGGTTTTCACAATGCAATTTAAAATACTTTCACAAGGCATTTTTAAATACTTTCACAATGCAATTTAAATAATGGAGGAAAAACACACCTAAGTCTGAGAGTCCTCTATAGTGGGGAAAAGGCCTACGTTTCACAATGCAATTTTAATAACGGAGGAAAAACACACCTAAGTCTGAGAGTATGCTATGTGGCCAGTTTTTTTGGGTAGAGTGAAGGCTCTATCCCTAACCCGGGCCACTCCTAGCTTACTTAGTCGCTGCTGGGTGACGGCTAGCCACTAGCTTCCCCTGCTGACATCTGTAGACATGAGCTGGAGCCGCCTATGTAGGAGTCGTCCTTTGCCTAGGGGCCCTTAGCCGCAGCGGCTGCATGGGCAGAGGGCTGCCCTGCACCAGAACAGAAGTTTAAAAAAAAAACAGGGCCCAGGAGGGTAATAATGAAGGACACACTCACCTGCAGCCTCTGAGCACAAAGAGGCGAGCGGCAAACATGGCCGTAATAAGAGCAGACCAGACACTGGCTGATAACCAATCAGGTTGGGAAGGAGGGCTGGGAGGTGGGAGGAAGGAGCAACAAGGAAGAGGAGGCAAGGAGGCATCAGGGGGCAGTTGCAGGCGCACCCAGGGCTGGGGGCACCAGAACAGAAGTTTAAAAAATATTTTTTTAAATTAACCAGCTCCCAGGAGGGTCATAAGCAAGGACATACTCACCTGCAACCTCGGAGCACAAAGAGGTGAGCAGCAAACACTGCCGTAATAAGAGTAGGCCAAACAAAGGCCGATAACCAATCAGATCAGGAGGGAGGGCTGGGAGGTGGGAGTAAGCAGAAACAAGGAAGAGGAAGCAAGGAGGGATCAGGGAGAGTGGCGGGCGCACACGGGGCTGGGGGCACCAGAACAGATGTTTTTAAAATAATTAACCAGGGCCCAGGAGGGTCATAAGCAAGGACACACTCACCTGCGGCCTCGGAGCACATAGAATGCACCACATGTCAAACATTCAATTCAGGAATAACATTCAAAACAATACATGGCACATTGCCACGTCCAGTGGGACACTTCCGTGAGCTGCACATTGACTATGCAGACATGGGAGAAAGGTGCAATGGAGCAAGATACCCGATTGTGGTTGTCTGTCCCTTTTCATGCTGTGGGGAAGCAGGACCCTGTGCCCACCCAAGAGCGAAGTGTGCAGCAAAATTCTTAGTGAGTGAAGTGTTCTCGCGTTGGGGAATATGTGATGTCAAATGATCCAACAACGGAACACATTTTGTAAACGATCTCTTCAAAGAGGTAACAACCTTACTGGGAATAAAACACAAAGTGTGCTCAATTTACCACCCACAAGTGAACCGTGTGGTCGAGAAAATCAACGGTCTCCTCAAAAGTAGATTGTCTCAACTATGCCATACTCTGAAAAAGAATTGGGTCTATTGTTTGCTCTAGTCCTATTCCAGTTGCGCACACAGCCCAGCAAGGGCCACCACGTGTCCCCTCATAAAATAATAACTGGTAGATGCATGCAAACGCTGCTGTAAACAGTGAGACCTGTACACATACTGCTATACTGTGGCCGTACTACCTGGTTTTTGTTTTACCCGATTGAATGCATAGTGGAGTGGACATATTATTCTACACAGAAACTGATTCTCCACTCTATCAGAATTCTTGATTGATCTCACTTCAGGTAGGAAACATTGGTAAGCATTTTTTAAGTCTGTGACCACAGGTACATGTGGAGATGGGAGGTGCATGAGGTACTGGAATCATTGGGTACATGATATGATATGGAGATCCACTGGGTGATTTATTTATTTATTTATTTATATTTATATAGCGTGCAAGCAGCCCAGGGGCATTGAGGCGCTGTTGCTTGCAATAACTTAGTTACATGGTGCACATGATAGCGATTGTTGACACATTATGAATAGTACAAGAAATCATACTGTTGTTACAAATATTGCATTTGGTCGTATATTACAACATATATGATAAGTATTCGTGCTGATGTGTCGGTCCTTATGTTAAGAGGGTAGTTTTCAGTGTTTTGCAGAAGGTGGTGAGGGAGTCCTCACTGTGGATAGTGGGAGGAAGGGCATTCCAGTGAGTGGGCGCGAGATAGGGGAAGCTGGATCCACCCGCTTTTACTCTTTTTACTAGTGGCACAGAGAGCATGTTGGTGTACGGTGATCTGGTTGGCCTGGTAGTGGAGACAGGGTGGATCCTTTGAGAGAGGTATGCTGGAGCAGTGAAGTGAATGCACTTGTGGGTCAGTGTTAGGGCTTTGAATACGATACTTTCCTTTATTGGGAGCCAGTGGGCTAGTTTTCTGGCTTCAGAGATGTGTTCTCTTTTAGCAATGCCTTGGGCTGCCCGGAGAGCATTGTTCTGTATTACTTGTAGTCTCTCTACGTTTTTGTTGGAGGTTCCTAGAAAGAGTACGTTGCAGTAGTCTAGCCTGGAGCCGGTGATGGCTCTGGCTATGTTGGTGCAGTTCTCTTTGGAGAGAAAGGGCCTGATTGCGTTGATAAGTTTGGCATGATATGCAGCTGCGGATGCTATTGCGTTGACTTGTCTATCCATGGATAGGCTGGAGTCCAGGTAGACTCCCAGAGTTTTGACAGAATCGGAGACTGGGATTTTAATGGAGTCAATGGTGAAGTGGCTGAATTGGGCATCTAGATTTTTTAGCGTGTCGGGGGAACCTACCAGGAGGAGTTCCGTCTTGTCAGAGTTGAGGCATAGTCCGTTGTCTGCCATCCAGGCTTGGATGGTGTTGTAGAGGTTGTTGAGGGTCAGGGAGTCGGTGTCATAGTTAACTGCGAGAGTGAGGTGGATCTGGGTGTCGTCGGCGTAGTTGGTGTATGAGATGCCCATAGCGTCGAGGATGAGGAAGAGGGGTCGTGTGAAGATGTTGTACAGGGTAGGGGAGAGACAGGAACCTTGGGGTACACCACAAAGTATAATAGTTGGTGATGCGGCGGCTAGGTCAGAGAATACTTGCATGGTTCTGTCTTGTAAGAAGGAGGTGATCCATGCTGTGGCCTCTGGGGAGAATTTGGCAGTGGAGGAAAGGTGGTGGCATAGGACGCCATGATCCACGAGGTCGAATGCCGCGGATAGGTCAAGGAGTAGGAGAAGTGCTGGTTTACTCATGTCTCTAGCATCGTCCATTTGGTTTTTCAGGTCAAGTAGGGTGCTTTCGGTCCCGTGTCTGGGGCGGAAGCCAGATTGGCGGAGTCCAAGGAGTTTGTTCTCTTCAATGAAGTGCTGGACCTGCAAGTAGGCTGCTTTGTCCAATATTTTGAGGAGGAATGGGACAGTGGTGATGGGTCTGTAGTTGTTGGGGGAGGTGGGATCGAGAGTTGGTTTTTTCAAAAGAGGGCAGACCCAAGCTTCCTTGAGGGAGGCGGGGACTTTCCCTGTGGTAAAGGAGGCATTCACAAAGGCTGTTAGGAAGGGAGCTAGCGCTTCCGTGCAGTCTTTGATAATGGAGGCTGGGCATGCATCACCTTTGCAGTTAGAGGGCTTGATGTTCCTCATAATGTTGATGATGTCTTTTTCTTGAATGGGTTTGAAGGAGAAGGGTACGGGGGATCCGGGGCAGGTGATGGGATAGGGATATGCATACTGGGTAGGGCTTGTTTAGTGGCTAGTATTTTGCTTTTGAGGAGGCTTAATTTGGTTTGCATGGCCGTTTGTATTTTGTCACACCAGTCTTTGTCTTTGGTGAAATTCTGGGGGGCGGGAGTGGGTGTCTCGAGCTCTCTGAAAATGGCTAAGATTTCTTTTGTGCTAGATTGGGCTTCCGAGATTCTGGATTCAAAGGATTTGGCCTTTGCCTGGGTGATTGCCTTTTTGTATTTGGTGGATAGGGCTTTAAAGATCATCTTGTCTTTTTCAGAGTGGGACGTTTGCCACTGTGTGAGTGCGGCTTTTTTCTCGTTGCGGAGTGTGAGGAGCTCAGGGGTGAACCAAGAGTTGGAATGGGTAGTGGGTTTGGATTTGCGAGGTTTGAGAGGGGCAATGGAGTTGATAGCTGCTTTGATGGCAGTATCATAGGTTGTTGCAAGTGTTTCTGGGTCTGATGAAAAAGGTGGTCTTAAGGCTGGGCCTTGGAGGAAGGGCAGTAGCCTTTCCTTAGTGAGCTGGCGGGAGCTTCTGGCGAGGCAAGGTGGGAGCGGTTGAGGTAAGGGGGCAGCAGGGGAGCTAGTGGTGAGGATGCTAAAGGTGATGATGTGGTGGTCAGACCACGGGGTGGGATTGTTACCTGTGATGATGAGTGGGCAGTTGTGCTGTGCTATCCAGTCGAGCGTTCTGCCCTGAGTGTGAGTTGGGCTAAGGATGGTGTTCTTGTAGCCTAGAGCATTGAGGGCAGAGTCAAGGGATTTGGCTGCTACGTCCTTACTATCCTGGAGCCCTAGGTTGACATCCCCGAGGAGAATGGCTTTAGACTGTTTTTTGAGGTTGTCAGAGAGGAGGTTGATGAGAGAGGCTTGGAAGTCTCCTGTTGGGCCTGGAGGGCGGTAGATAGTGTGCACAGTAATGGTGCAGTGGGGAGAGAGGGTTATTTTGACTTGGAGGTAGTCGCTGTTGTTGTTGGTCAGGGATTTCTCTACCTTTCTGATAGAGAGCGAGTCTCTGGCAATAATTGCTACACCTCCACCTTTGTAGAGGCGATCTTGTCTAGTTATGGAATAGCCAGGGGGTAATGCGAGGGATAGCGCCGGGCCGGAGGCCTCATGTAGCCATGTTTCTGAGATCATGAGTAGATCTAGGTCGTGGGAGGTTAGGAGGTCGTGGATGTCTAGGGCGTGGGCATTGATGGACCTAGCGTTAATCATGGCGCATTTCAGGTGGGGTTCAGTAGTGGCTGAGAGGGGGTTCATGATGAGAGAGGGTTTGGTGGAGGGGGAGGTTGAGCTCTGGGTGTTAGGGGAGATACACAACCCAGATTTTACACTGGGGGTCTCATTTTCGGAGGTGGTGGACACAGGTGGCATAGCATTTGGCACACTAGCATTCAAAATGGTGGTAGAAGAATTGCATATCACAGATTTTACACTGGGGGTCTCATTTTCAGAGGTGGTGGACACAGGAGGCATAGCATTTGGCACACTAGCATTCAAAATGGTGGTAGAAGAATTGCATATCACAGATTTTACACTGGGGGTCTCATTATCAGCGCTGGTGGACACAGGTGGCATAGCATTTGGCACGCTAGCATTCAAAATGGTGGTAAAAGAATTGCATATCACAGATTTTACACTGGGGTCTCATTTTCAGCGCTGGTGGACACAGGTGGCATAGCATTTGGTACACTAGCATTCAAAATGGTAGTAGAAGAATTGCATATCACAGATTTTACACAGGGGGTCTCATTTTCAGCGGTGGTGGACACAGGTGGCATAGCATTTGGCACACTAGCATTCAAAATGGTGGTAGAAGAATTGCATATCACAGATTTTACACTGGGGGTCTCATTTTCAGCGGTGGTGGACACAGGTGGCATAGCATTTGGCACACTAGCATTCAAAATGGTGGTAGAAGAATTGCATATCACAGATTTTACACTGGGGGGCTAATTTTCAGTGGTGGAGGACACATTTGTAATCACATTGGTTATGGAGGCGGTATAATTATACAAAAAGTTAAGTACTTTGTTGGTGGCTGTGTTGGTAGTACTTGAGGTGGATGCAGGCTGAGGTTTTACGGGGGTGCCTGGCCTTATCAGCGAGTAAAGAGGGTTGTACAGTGCGTGAGCATAGCCGTGTATTACGGGTGCTCGTGGGAATGGGCTGTGAGCTGATGGCGGCTTGCAAAGTACGGGCGCGCAACCTGAAGCGCCTTGAGGTGGTGCAAGGGTTAGAGAGAAGCTTGCAAGGGTAGTGCTTCTTACCTTCTGGGTGCGGCTTAGGTTTTGGGCAAACGGCAGACGAGCAGCGAAGAGATGCAAAGAGCACAGGAGGCCCTTTCTCCTGGCCTTCTCTCGTCGGCTTCGCCTCTCGGCCCTCTACCCCTCCATTTAAAGCAGGAGGGGGGGCGGGCAGGCGGACACAGCAAATGGGAACCTGGGCCTGCGGCAGTGAACTGCGCGGCAGCAGTTGTTAATGTGGATGCCTCCATGGCAACGGCATCCATTTTGGGGCTCCTCCACGCGGCAGGGATTTCCTTGGAACACACGGTTGTTCCGAAAGAAAGGAGAACAGCTGATGCAGCATCCAGCTGGCGTGTGGGGAAACGTGCTCGCAGCGGAGCTGCAAAGAGCACAGGAGGCCTTTTCTCCTGGCCTTCTCTCGTCGGCTTCGCCTCTCGGCCCTCTCCCCCTCCATTTAAAGCAGGAGGGGAGGGGCGGGCAGGCGGACATAGCAAATGGGAACCTGGGCCTGCGGGGGTGAACTGCGCGGCAGCAGTTGTTGATGTGATAAGATTAAAATCACCATATTCACTGAAATGGGGTACATCCAGTTGGCTCCAATGGTTGGTCAGCTTAACAAATTGTGATCTCACCACTGTGTAAATAAGTAAACGTATACATGAAGTTAAATATGTACAGAAAATAACGAATTTGGAGAACATGAAAAATTGAATTGGTCCTTTTTGATATTTGTTTTTTGCAGTCCGCTTTGCTCAGGAAAAAGGGGTCATCACCTCGAAATGCTGCTGACAGCAGACTTTTATTTTATGTAATCTTTGTATGTTTGATGTTGATTGCAATTAAACTTTGCAAATTTTGTTGGTACTAAAATTTGCTTTGATGAGTTATTTAGATATCTGATAAACATGATACTAAGAATTGACTGTTTCCACAGTTTATAAAAGTGTGCAGGGGACGGGAGGGTCCTAATATTGGATCTTCTTTAGACCCGTGAGGAAAATGTCAGACGCGCACAGAACAGCAACAGTATTGGGCTCGGAAATTAAGGAGTACCTTACACAACTAACGAGAGCAGTAAGATGCATTGCCAAACAAATTGCTCCACCCTTCACATGAGAAACTGAAACAGACACCACAACTGCAGTGCCTGACAGTCCAACAAAACCTCTAATGCCTGGGGAACTAGTATATGTTCGAAGTTTCGTACGAAGGTGGAACTCACAAAGCTTCCACGGTCCATATGAGGTAATATATTGTACCCCCCCTAGCAGTAAAAGGACTGAAATACTGGGTGCACCTATCAAATGTGAGGCAAGGCCATGACAGTGTAGCACCAGAAGCACCACAAGAAAACGAAAGCGAAACAGCAGTGCCATAGCTAGGTCGTTCATGAGTACTGAAAGAAATATCTGCATAAGAGAATAAAGTAGACGTGTAAATATAGAGATAAAAAGATGCATACTTGAAGTAACTGATTATATTGTTATGTGAAAATATCTCCCCTCTTCTGTTGTCCCCCTTTCCATGCTTTTTCTATTTTTACTCATCTTACATCTTTTTCATCATCAGACTTTTACTAATCCCCATCCCCATTTTATAATTTTCTGTAGGTGCTACGATGGTGGAGACCGCGCCACTAACAACTCAAAGACCTCAGATAGATAGCAATAGGAATAGAATAACTGCCACAAGGCGAGATAGTTATGATTGCACATTGTATTGTGTAGCAATTGTATTCAGCATCGTCATGGTAGGGTTGGGGATTTAATGGGAAGCATCTCTTATTATGGGAGACATAGAAGAAGGGGGTCTAGGGGAAACTTAATACGGGAAGGGGGAAGCTTAACATGCGATGGGGTAAAGCTGATTTTGGATAACACAATGCTGCCTAACCTCACTACTCTGCACAAGAACATAACCAAAGCAACTCCAGAGACTGAAATATTTCTATATAAGGAGAATATGAGAGTTTCTAATGAAGAAATAGTTATGGGGCCAATGCCCACTTTGTTTACATAACAAGCTACCTCACCACCTGATAATGTAACTACCTTGTGGCTTACCCAACTGTATGATATGTTCCCTACTACTGCTTCAAATGTCTTATCGAATACCCCATATTGGCAACAAAACACTGATCCCAATGTAAATATAGATACTGAATTATTCCCAATGTATCATCCACAACCCTTTAATGTACAAAAATTACTCTGTACTACAGATAGGTTATGTAAAAGGTCTTTAACTAGACGCCAAGCCCTTCTATCAAAAGGTAGAAAAAGAAGGCAAGTAAAACAGTACAAGTATGACGCCTATCGCAGGTTAGGGTTGGACACGATAGAAGACCTCCGACATTCGGACCAGTCTAACAAATGGTACTCAGACATGAGTGCCACTGGGAGGCAGGTGACAAATGGTAGCTGCTATGTATGTTCACTGATTCCAAATGCGTCAGGTACACCTAAGGTTTTAGTGCCTCAAGAAACTCCTTTAGTGGAAGCCCAGTGTCTCCTTCATCTCACACGATGTAGAATCATGATCACCTTCGAGGCACACACAGTGAAAATGCAATTGCTCACGCCAGAGGAGAAAACATGCAAAAGAAAACCTGATGGTGCAACATGTTTTAAGGAGCCGTTCTTTCAAATCAAAGGGACAATGTTTGCTGAAAATAAATGGCAAGAAGCAACAGTGATGTGCAAAGCAGAAGCACTGCATGGTCTGTCGGATAAGAGACTGCAATGGATGGAAGACACTTGTGCCCAAGTGAAGGATCAAGTGTCACGCAAAAAGAGAGCATCCAACTACCTCTCAAAAGACTCCTCTGACCTTTTGGCACAGATCCCTGATAAATATAAACTTTAACTTTTCAACTCTGCTGAGACATTCTTTGCATCACTGATTCCCATTCAGACCTGAGCAAATGCCAAATGGCTACAGATCATGCACTGGGAGCTGATCCAGCTGGCAAATGACACAAAGAGGGGTTCAAAGTCATCAAGTTGGAACTAAGAGCACTGAGAGTAATGACAATGCAGAACCGGTATGTGCTCGACCTTCCCACAGCTATGGAGGGCGGTGTTTGCTGAAAAATCGGGAGTGCATGTTGCACTTTCATACCTTCTTCAGATGCTGAGAACGGGACACTTTCACACGTGATAACATCAGTGCATGTACTCGGAGCAAGAATGAAGAAACAAGGCGACATGCAGCAGAACGACTGGTTCAGTGCAGAATTCAAATTGGTGCAATTATGGCTTGGGACACTGATGAAAATGCTGGTCCCCATCATTGTCTTCCTCATTCTGATCTTTTGTGTGTGGCAATTAGGGGTTCGATGCTGTACTAAAGCGATTCCTAGTAGTGTGATGATGATGATGCGGACTATTGGTAGCCAAAATAGTAATGGTAAGGTGCCTCACGGTACTAGAGAAGCCCAAGTACAAACAGGAGAAAGTGACGAGGCCAACTATCATATGGTGGCAATATACCAAACACGGGTATAGTAGACAACCTTTAGCACACTACAATCAAACAGTCCCATGATCAGGGACATCAAATAGGAGTCACTAGAGGGCTCCCTTGCGACCTCTGTGGTCTCCCTTGCGACCTCTAAAAAAAAATGATTTTTTTTCTTGTAATGCAAGCTCCTGGGCTGTGGCCAGCACCATGTGGCTCGTTACTTCTGGAGTAGCGGGCTTTCTTGTTCAGGCCCCTTAAAAAAAGAAGAAAAAGAAGAACATGGGTGCCAAAAGTCTAACACTTTCAGCGCTGACCCTAAATAAGAAAGAATAGGAATAACAAATAATGTGTCTTTCTGGAAATCTATACAATAATTGCTAGACTCATTAAAGGTTTATTTCATGCACACTTCAGGGGGTGAGTCATTGATTTAGTCTGTTCTTAAATGCCTCAACTCAGCCTTTCACCCTTTCGAGGTCGATAAATGAGTACCAACACAGGTTCGGTGATATTGGGTGTATATTTTTTCTGCATAAAGCGCTTAAGCGTAGTGCTATATAATAACACATCATTATCATTTGGTCTTGGATGTCTGCTTGCATTCACAGCAATTTGGTAATATGGGCCTATACACACTGATCTTACCGATACATATGGCGATCCATTCTTGTATGAAATGTACATCACATTATTGTGATATTGTAACCATATTTTTTGTAGTGTACAATGCTATTTGATGCCACTTCCTGTTTTGTCAATGGGTGAAAGGTTGTGTTCCATCGCTACCCGCAATATCACTTAGGTGTGGGGTCAAATGACATCACTTCCTGTGATGTCATCAGGGTCAAGAGTCGTCTGATGTCACTTCCACTACCCCTGGCATTTTGGTGAAATGACGTCCCCGCCCAAGATCTTGAAAATCACAGGGAGGTGTGAGCGGACTTAGACGGGGATGGGGATTGCATATACATGTCATGTACTCCTGAAGAGTATGCCCGCCGTGGGGAAAGCTTAAGAAATGTGTGCAGAGCTTGGATGCCAATAAAAGGTATCCATGCCTGGGACAAGGCAGTAAGAGTTGCAGAGGAACGTAGACGGAATGGGACAAAATATTTGTTACATTAGTAGTAACGAAAGGGGGGAATGTTGGGGGAGTGGTGGCATCGTCCCACCCCCCCTTTAGCATTCACGCAGAAAGCAGACCACATGTAAGCAAAGGGGGAGACACCTCCACCCCCTCTGTATATATTCACACAATATACCATTTGACCAGCATGACAATAACCTCATGTATGCATGTGTTTAGAAACTCCATTTTGTGTCCTGCCAAACGCCATCTTTTACTAGGCCCAAATTCATTCCACTGAGATGTCAGCCCTCCCTTCCCCAGCACCGCGCACAGATAGCCCACGACACCTCCACCCCAATAGAAGACTAGATCTGGTTTTCTACTACTACGGTGCTTGTAAAGGAGACAGCTGTGCAATGCCTAATGGTTGCAAGCGGATTTGCTGGTAGCTGGTCAATAACTAACATGGAGATTCACAGAGCACCAGTGTTGTAGTATATTTTTTCTATCCCAGTGTCTGAGGTCATCCCTGTTGGAATGTTAGGATGCCTTTGAGAGTGTGAGCGTTCCATGGTGTCAGTTGGGAGTGAGCCTGATTGTGAGGTTGGCCAGTGGTGGTTGTAGCTGTGTCCCCTCCCTAGCCCCAGTCATGTCTTCTATAACGTATAACTAGAGTAACTTGAGTGACCTTATATACTTGTAAATAATGTACAATAAAGCCTACCCTGGAACAACCTGAGACTCTGTAGGTGGACTGCGTGAGAGTCACTTTACTGGGACCCCAACTACGACAACCAGAAAGGCGCCGCAATTGTCAGTGTCATCTCACATAACAGAAGTACAGAAGTTTGCCAAAAAATACTGCTCAGACAGAAATATCTCAGTAAGGGTGGCAGGGTTCATCTCTGACGCAGAGCATGAATTAAACGCACACACTCAAGACGGTAGGCTATCTTTCAACATTAGCAATACATCAAGGGGTTCTGAAGAACCTCATTGGAGCTGAATCAGAAAACAACAAGCAGGTTAGTGTCACTATTTGACAACATCCAAACGTGCGCTTTTTAGCGTGTAAAAGATGCCTCCTGTCTTTTTTTTGTTAAACAAAATGCTGTCCTACCAACATAGGCAAGAACAGCACACCCCTTTTTGCACGGGCATTAGATTTAAATGCACACTCAATGGGCATGAGTCGTGATGGGAATATTTTCTAAGTAGGCCTATGTGAGGTAGCAATGGGCCAAGGCGTAGAGTGGGACACTTGGCTTGGCATCGGACCGTCTAACTCTAGGTGGTTGAATACCCCCCCACCTCCGCCCCCCGTCCCCCCATAACGTTGCTTTAGCGAGCCCAGCTGGAGCAGTGGTTTATATTTTGGTCATCCAGCAGTGAGAAGAGTGTTACTTCATGCTAAACCTCTTGCTTGCACTGGATCTACTGCCCTAATTACTTCCTTTTCGGGCTGTCAGCTTTTCCCTTTGCTCCAAACATGTTGATTGATTTCCTCTGCATAATTTATCTCTCGCAAGGACTCTAATTGCACATGAAAATAATACGATTACTGCGCCGGACATGGTTTATCCCTTGCGAGGGAAGAGAGCTTTAAGGGCTCCTGGGAACGCGGCTCGCGCTGCGGTACAAGGTCAAGGGATGGGCCGTATTCTGATGCCATGCTGGCACGGGTAAGCCTACGCCGTGTTTTGCTAGTGTGGGGCCTTATGGCGACTATTCTGAGTGCCAAGCCCCACTCTCTGACATCAATATCCAATACCACGCAACATGCCCGCTACAGCTCAGGTGTAGGAGACTCTGGAATTCTGAGGTCAAGGGTGCGTTGCTAGTGACAAGGCACCCCATTCCAACCGAATATGAGGAACGTTTGAATGCAGGCCCCCTACGCATGCCAAATGATACCAGCTTTACAAGCATAGTTACACTCCAACTGGGTTGCACTTGGTTCGCCTTTAGCTCAATATGTAAAGTGAGGGAAACAAACTTTACAGAGCTCTCAAGTTTTCCGCACCCAGGCGCGAGAAGGCCATCCAATCAGAGTTTTCCCTTTGAATTGTTGGACGTGTAGTTTTTTTTTTTAATTAAAAATACAATTCCCAGAATTCAAAACAAACAGAGGACTGGATATCCTTCAAATGCATGGACACAGGAAGTTTGAGAGCTCTGCAATTGGGACAGCACAAAATGACCCCTTGTACAACCCATCACGCTAGCAGGGCAGCAGAAGCCTTGTCTTTCAAAGCCTCTACAGAATCCATATTAACTGTGAGGGCCCAACACACAGAAAATCAGGCATCTAGAGTGAGCGCAGAAGATGCACTTTTTTCATATGTCCAATCTTCAGAAATACACCACTCACCTGTGTAACCTAGCCTGCGTCAGATCTAGACAGAAATGTGAATGTTGGAATGTGCCACACTTGGATCTCATCCTCAACTTTAGCCTCCGCCGCACCTACATCGAAATGTGAATGTTAGCATTTGCCACACTTACATGGAATTCTTAACCTAGCCTGCGTCGGATCTAGATGGAAATGTGAGTGTTGGCATGTGACATACTTGGATGGAATTCTTAACATGGTCTGCATCGGGTCTAGATAGAAAAGTGAAGGTTAGCATGTCCCTGGACAGCAATGCCAACCAACCAATCCACTAACAATTTCATCCCTCTGCATACACCTCTCAAACTCTAACCAAACACAACCACAAACCTCAAACGCAGCAATCCACACAAACTTCACTACACTGCAACAACAAAACAAACCACACATAGGGCCTCATTACGACGTTGCAGGTAACCATGGTGCTATTAGCGCCATGGCTGCCTCCAAAACCTTACCGACTCCGCCCTGGTGAATGGAGATATCACCGCCCCTTCCAAGGTTGGCGGGAGCGGTAATTCCCCATTCACCAGGAAAAACCAGGCGTTAAGGGAGGACCCGCAAAGGGAACTCGTAGTAGGGCGGTAAGGGATTACCGGCACCGGTGCTCTTGCCGTTGCCGTTAACCCCTTACCACCCACCTCGTAATGAGGCCCATACACTTACACAACAGCACCCGACGACTACCGGCCGTATAACACCCCAAGCCCAGCCAACCTACCCACCGAGCTGAGGCTGCCATCAGCACATCACTGCTATCTTGCACTTTTCCATCTTATTCCCACTAACTCACCCCCCCTCTCCCTTTTCAGAGCCGCCAGAGCGCCATGGGACCACTCCCGTGGTGATAGTGTGCGGTACAAATATCCTTTAACATTAACATTAACCTTATTCAGAAATGTGCTGTGCATTTTCAGGGGGCGCAGCTCCATTGCAAACGATACACCGGCCAGCCTCCTTGCATACATTAGTATTGACAGCATGTTTCTGACCCTAATCTATGGCAAACACTCAGCCTGGGTGTTGGGAGCACATTTATTGGTTCCTAGTGATTCCATCGACAGCCAAACCATCAACAACCATACCAGTGACACAAAACGCATTAAAAAAAACCATTGAATGCATTAAAAAAAATGGGGGGTTCCCCAACCCCCTTTTTTAACCTTAAAACCGAATTTTTACTAAACTAAACCCTTTACCATTTAAAAAAAAGGCATTCGATGGATTTTTTTCGATGCATTTTTTTCAATGGTTTGGTCTGTCGATGCTTTGGATTCGATGGAATGACCGGATACCCATTTATCTTGAAATGCTGAAAAAAGCAAACGTGATCTGTCTGTGGGTAATACATGTAAGTGGGACACCAGTGGTCCCTACACTGCTGCTGCTGCTGTACCACCTAAAACATGGAAGCTTTAAAAATGATGCTCCCTTACAGTGCACATTCCCCTGGGCCTGTTCGGACAGAGGAAGTGGGGTGGTTCAGCCTTCTTCACGTTTTAATGTGCATTCCTCTTGTAAAGGCAGCATGCCCTTTGAAATGTGTAGCAAGACCCTCCGATTTACCCACTTGCACAAAGGTGGTGAAAAAGGGGCAATTCACTGAACGTACGTGTCTACGATGCACGCATTCAGAGGCCGTTTGCGAACTTTGCTCATCATTTTGGCACACATTATTTTTTCAGAATCAGCACTGGCGAAAAGAAAACCCTGGGCGTCCCCTCTCCCCTGCACCAGCCTCTGATGAAAGTAGGGATACGGAGAACACGCCCTGATTCCCCGCCTCCCCCCCACGCCCCCACTTAGAAAGGCGTGTGTATCAGTTCTCCCACACAGAGCCACACTAATAGTTTTGGGGCAGAGAGGTGCAGGGAAATCTGTCCCCTCAAAGCAAGGAAGTGCATTGATCTAAGAACCTCTGCCCAGTCTTCATCCCAATCACAACCATAGCGTGATATGCTCCAGTGCTGAAAATAAGCACCTTGAAGTCCCCAGAGCACTTAATGAGGGCTGGAGACAGACAATAAACACCTGGCCCTTGAATAGCGACATGAGCAGTCCATCATGAAGGCACTTGTGTTGCAGCATAGATAGCGGACTCATTTAACAACAGCAGCCACTACAGACCCAGAACACAGTTATGCAGCCTTAGCATATGTGTAGGACACAGTCATGCAGCCATCTGGAAAAGGGAAACATACTAAGCATAGATTAAACATTACGAGGAATGTGCATGTACCATTACATTACATGTGTTCTGAGGCATGAGTTTAGAAACTACGGGGAAGGAGCATGCCCCCCAGATTGTTTACCCGGCTAAGATTGGGAGTGGATGGTACATGTATTCTATCACATGACCGGGATTAGAAGGCAAGCACACAGGGGGAAAGAACAGACAGACCCATCATGGATGTCTGACTCACAGCATCCTCATAGAATGTGCACGTGCTTGGATACAGGCGACACGTGGAAGCACTGAGGAAGGTGCACGCACTCTAGCATACCTAATGCATAAGGATTAAACCTTATGATGGAGGTGTATGGATCTGAACATAGACGCAGATTAGAAGGCGGGCATGCTTTTCGAGGGCTGTTGCCATGAGTGGGCCAAGAAGCAAATGCCCTTGCGGCATGAGCCTTGTGAGGGGTCACTAGTATTATACATCCTGGGTCTGCAACCTTTGGCTCTTCGCATGTTTTGAACTATGACTCTCATGATCCCTCGCCATTTACTCTGCTGGCTAGGCCTGATCAGTGTCGTCGTCCAAAACATCTGGAGAGCCAAAGGTTGCAGACCCCTGTTGTACATGAAGCAGGATTCTAGTCACTTAAGCCATGTGTGAGGCTTTTTTTGAGGAGGCTGCATTGAAAACAATCACTAGTAGGGGCTTTACATTTTGGAATATTTAGGGACTGGTAATTTGTACAGGTTATGTGCTATGAGATGAAATTAGTTTCTCAGAATCACACACTTTGCGAAAGTAGTGAAGCTGGGATGTTTGCCCAGCCCACAATTTGGTTAATTGACAACATTGCCAGTTTTAGTGGCACAGCAAGATGCACACGTATGTGAATGCCATGTTATGCTTTGGTAGCCATCTTTGATACTGAGCCAAATCACCACAGTAGTGTTTGCAAAACACGAAGGCTTCTCTGAACGATTGAGAATTGCACCCCTAACTAGTGTACCCAGACTGCTGCCTACAGAGGAAAGGAAAAGGGAAGGGATGAAGCAGTCGGGGAAAGAGATAAAACACACAAAGGGCTCGTTAAAGGAGGTAGGATCGTGTTTTCGATGGAAGGGAATATTTATGTAAGGCAGTTTCAGACAGAACAATAGGTATTACTAAACGTAGTGTGTGAATGTGTGAGCACAAACTCTGGAGTAGTAAATTTGGGACTGCCAAAACCTGGTGGCCAAAAGTGGGCAAGACAAGCATAGAGTGTGTGAAGGCGAATATGATCGGAGAATAAAAGGCTAAGTAGAGAGGGATGGGCAGATGCCTATCCTTCTGTTTGCTGTAAATATCTGACATTTTATTGTGTGAAATGTTCTAACAATCTGAGTATGTCTTTGGCTCAAGGGTGGTCAGGCTTTGAGGCGTTCTGTGTGTGTATTTTGAAAACATTCACAAGGGATCAGGAGGGAGAACTCCCTTTTACTCACTGCCCTCACCACAAAAGGCTAGATTCTCTAGACAGGTGAGCTTCAGGGGGCTACGGGGACTCATCATTGAGATTTGAGCCGTAGCTCCTCTGGGAGCAATACTGGGCTGCTTGAACGTTCCGGAGGCCTGCTAGGAGCTTCATAGGGATGGTTATAGAAGGAAGGGAGGCAGGATTCCTGTTGGTCTGAGGCTGTGGAAGTTAATCTGCCTATTCCAGCCTTGTTGACTCTTCTGGACCTTGGTTGCAGCTGCCCTGTCCTTTTTAAAGGGGACGGCAAGGCGATGTTAGGCCTAACAGGGTTGCCGAGTCTGATTACCAGATTACATTTGCAGATCTACTATCGACGTTATGGCCCTTTTCATCAACTGTCATATATGTGTACTTTTTATTTATTTGGGTGATCTCTGGAGTGCTACATGCGACAATGCGGCTGCTTCAAAGCACTTGTCGGCCATGTACAAAGCAATACAACATAAATCTGAAAGGACATAAGAAAACATGCCATAACATAACATAAACCAGAATTACAAAAGCAGCATTACATTCAAAGGAATAAGGGGGTGAATTAAATAAACAAAACACAACTTTCTTAAAATCGAAAAAAAGTCAATCGGCTACAAGCCTGACATAGGCAAGGACGAAATAAGATAAAAACTGACAACACACAAGAACGGAATGTAAGGAGATATTGCTACAGCGAGGGAGGAAGTGGAAGTGGGTATGTGGGGAGGTACAACCCCACATAAAAAACACAGAAATATGTACATTTGAAAACATGATTTCATCTTAGAATTTTTGTCAAAGATTCATTTTGGAAGAAACACATAGATCCTCACAGTTCAACAGAGTAAAACAAGGTGCAGCAACTCAACATGACATGGCGTAGCATAGCATAATATAGCTCAGCAAACCAAACCTAATAATTCATAGCATTTAAAAGCATTTGCATGGAATAGCAAAAATAGCATAGATAACATAGAAATACAATTGTGAGGCCTTGGAAGATATTCTGCCACAAGAGACAAATAAGGAAAAGGTATGGGATATAAAATTCACGAAAAGTGAAATCCTGTCATTGATCACAAAAGCGAGTAGATCAAGAGCACCAGGGCCTGATGGCCTGACAAACGAAATTCTAAAACAGGCCCCAGAAGTATGGGCTAACATGTGTCTATCACTCTTTTCAAGAATAGTATATAAAGGACAGATACCAGAATCCTGGACAACATCGATTACTATTCCCATACATAAAAAAGGAGACAGGGCATGTCCTGAGAACTACTGCCCAATATCCCTGCTGGACGCTATTGGCAAACTTTTTGCTGGCATACTCCTAAAAAGACTAAAAGAATGGTTAGATAGCTCTGGAAAGTTCGATCACAGGCAAGCAGGTTTTGTAGAAAATGTAGATTGTAGTTTAAATCTACTAATTCTCAACCTACTGAAAGCAAAGACCATACAAGAAAATCAAAAATTGTTTATTGCTACAATAGACATGGCCGTAGCATTCGATAGGGTGGATCGACAAATTCTGTGGTAAAAAATGACAGAAAAAGGCTGTCCGCCAGATCTGATAAAAGCCATCAGAGGTCTGCATACAAATACATCAATGCGAGTGAGACTGGACCAAAAGGGAAATCTAACGAGTGCAATTGTAACAAAGTGTGGGCTAAAACAAGGATGCCCGCTAGCATCCATACTTTATAACTTCTATATCTTAGAAGTAAAAGAGTGTCTGGAACCGTCAAGAGCATGTTCGCCAAAAATAGGTGAAAGAAAAATAGGTCATCTCTTATACGCAGATGACCTAATAGTGATGGATAAAACCCCAATTGGTTTACAGAAGAAATTGGAAGCTCTAAATACATATGTAAAAGAAATCAAACAAAAAATCAATCCGGAAAAATCAGCAATAATGATAATCAAAAAGGCAGGTCCAATGGCAAGAAGAGCTTTTAAATGGCACATTGAGAACAAAGCAATAACAATAGTGAAAAATACAAAATACCTGGGAGCTTTTGTAAGCGCCAACTGGAGTGACCAACCCTGGATTGACCATCTACAGCAGAAAATGGATCAACTAACATCACAGGCACTAAACTGTGAAAAGTAACTTCTGTAAATTTTCAATGCGCCCGATTGTGGAATTTTATAACGCAAAAGTAATTCCATCCATAACATATGTGGGCGAAACTGCCCTGAGGATTCCGTGGGAAACTTGGGACAAACTCGAAGCCAGATTCTGGCGCAAACTTTTGAAAATCCCTGCTTTTGTTCCAATAAGCATCATACAACACGAATTGGTGAATTGGGTCTGTATTCAATGCAAGTTCGAATTGTCTGGAAAACACTTGCTATCTTCAGAAAGATAATTCTGGATAATTGTCCTTTACAATATTTAATATTAAAAAAAGAAACAGAAAAAATGCAGTTCTGGCCACTAGCCGAATGGAAATCGAAATGTAAGGAACTACTACAAAATAATATGAATGTAACAACTGAAGCTTTGTGTAAACAGGCAAAGAAAGTAAAAATACTCTTGTTGTCAGTCGATTGGGCGGAAACAGAACGCGCACAAGCAGCTTCAAACTTCCACACCTCATCTGCCAAGATAACTAGATGTCCACAGATCTTGCCAGGATACCTAGAAAAAAGCGCTAACCAGAACCATAGAGATTTAATAATGCGCTTTTGTCTTAATATCCTAAGAACAAAGACCAATCTGGCTAGATATGGCCTGGCAAAGGAAAAAGTTTGTAGATTATGCAAACAAGATGAAGAATCAACTCGACATCTAATTCTTTTTTGCCCTGAACTGAGAACAGAAAGGGGACATCTATTACAACCTATATTAACACCATTATGTGACCTAGACCCTGATTTATGGTGGACAGCAGTGTATGATGAGCCAAATAGAAAAACCACAAAAGGCTTGGGACTGTTTTTGGAAACAATGTTAAAGAGGCTGGAGCTTGCCTAAAGAACACTCTGAACAAAGGACTTGAAGAATTGAACTGTTCCTAGAAGAGAAAAAATATCTAAACATATAGCCAAATCAGGACTGAAATTTGACGTAGGATCAAAAAAAGAGGATGGGTTTGGCTTGTGTGTGTGGAAGAGGAAAAATTTGTCTATAAGCAAAAGTTTGTAATTTTTTACGCTGAATGCTTTACATTAAAAAAAATAGATAACATAGAAGCACCAAATAGCAAATACATTGCATAGTGTTGCATGCCATGCCAGGAGTAAAGAGGATAAGGGCAAACACATGCATGACATGTGTAACTGTGAACAGGGCCGGAATACCTTAGTACCAGGACCATACTGACACTGACAGACGCCCAAACACACACATTTGAATTCTGCTCCTCTGCAGTTTCGCTAGCAAAATGAGAATGAGAGCTGTAGTGCAGAACAAGCCCTGAAATAAATGGGAGGAGGACTCCAGCCTTGATACCTCTGATGTATTCTGCTCTGGGGCAAATTGTAATGTGTTGCCGCCTGAAGAACTCCACCGAAGCACTTTGGGTAAAGTATCTTTTCTTTTTTTACATTTTCTTTTGCGTTTTAGTACACATAGTACCTTACACAAATGACTATTCAAAATACACTCTAAATACACTCAAAGAAAAAAAAAGAACATCAATTACAGAATTAAAACAAAGATACCTAATCTAAAACCAATACTTTGGGACATGTATTAATCCAATCAAACTAATAAAAGCAAAATGTAAAATGAAAAAAATGATGAATCTTAGCATTAGAATAAGAAGTCCCATCCTTCGACAAAATCACATTCATCCTGAATCATCACTTTGGAAATATCTGAGAAAATATGTTGAAATAGCTCTACCAAAGCCACAATCAGAGCTAATTGAGCAGTACACATCAATCTTGCCCGCAAACATTCTGTAAATACCACAGAGGCAGAATGTACAAAGGGTCCCAATTTAAAGTCCTTGCATGTCCAAACGTAGGGCATTCCAGCACAAAATGGAATAGTGATTCAACAGGAGCGCCCCCACACATCATACATCCCCTCAGCTCCCTAGGAAGGCCCAGTTTCGGTCCGATAACCTCCAGAGTTGGCAGGCAATTTAATCAAAACGTATATATACCAACGGTATATCTGAGAGGTGAATTTGTTTAAATACAGCCTTCTGTCTGGCACAGGCATATACACGATTTACCCATCACTGTATAGAGAAACTCTCCCCAATTCCTCAATATCTCTGATGTTATCCCATCTTTGTATTTTCTTCTTAATTATATAGTCCAAATCCACCCTCTGGATGTCCACCATCTTTAAAAATAATTCACACCTGCTCTCAAAGGCAATCAAATATATATTCAAGCCTTTCATCAGCAGGTCTTTTATGTGGCACCCAAGGCTACCGGGAGGCGATCTCTCCAGCTTCTTTCGACAGGAAAAGGATCTACTGACATATTGTGCCCACCAAGAAGTCAACCCCAGCTCCAGCCTCACAACATTAACAGGGACTGAAGTAGGGATACCTAACACCTGTTTTAGAATCCTGGCCTTCAAGATATCCAGAAATGTCCTATTCTTGAAATGAGTTAACTCACACCAATACAAGAGTATAGCAGAGGCCTTGAGCTTATAAAATTCAATCAAGGGCTTCGGGAAGTATGCACAATAATGATTACCTACCACCTTTGTTATTGACAAACAGGCACAGGCTTTTTCCTGCAGCCTATCTTAGTATTTACCGAAATACTGTTGAAGCGCAATCACAAGCCCTAGATAACACAAGGAATCTACCCTTGTAATTCTCTCATTGTTCAATTTCCAGGAGAATGGTTTAATATTCTTCTGCTTGCTACAGATCATAGCATATGATTTAGATGTATTGATGATCAGGTGATTAGGTTGAAGATAACGCTCAACTCCATTTAACAGTCTCTGCAGACCCTAAGGAGTATAATCCATTAGGATTAAGTCATCTGCGTACACTATGCAGAAGACTGATAAGCCCAACCACTTGGGTGACACACCTCCCAGGACTCCCCCTAGTCCCATAAATCTGAAAGATAGAGATTAAACATAGTCAGGGTGAGGACGCGGCGCTGGCGCACTCACCTCTCAAGAGGGAAACTCCCGGACAAATCTCCCAAGGTATTCAGTCGGACCCTTGCAGAGTTGCCCGTGTATAACATCTGGATCATGTGCAAGAGGTCAGCGTCAATCCCTCAAGAAGTTAATTTCTTCCAAAGTAATGTTATATTCACAGTATCAAACGTGGATGATAGGTCAATCGCTGCAACATACACCGATCAACCAATCTTACCGCCAATATCAAAGATACAGGTAAAGAGGGCTAAACTGCTCATGAGCATTCCCATCCCTTTTCAGAACTCTCTTTGTAAGGGATTAAATGTATGAGTCTTCTATGCCCAGCTAATAAACTCCTTCAGTGCCAAGTTAGCGAACATTTTAGATGAACTGTCGATCAAGGACTGTGGGCGATAAATCCGGGGGTCCTCTCACCTTTTTTTAATATGGAACAGGAACCGCCGCAGACCAAGATTCCGGGCAGCAGCCATCTGCCACCAGTTGCCCAAATGATCTATACAGAATGTAGGCCCAAAATTGTGGACTCTTCTCATAAATGCCGTTTACCACACCATCGGGACCAACCGCACACAAGTTCTTCAGTCTATTGATCACCTCAACAATATCAGACCTATCAAATTTTACGGCCCAAGGAGGCAGCTTGATAGTTACTGTGTCTGATGCCATTAGTGATTGAGTGATATTTAAAAATTGGTGGGAAAAAAAATCCACCCACACTTCTTCAGAGACACAGCATCCTTGACATTTTCCTTGAGACTCACTTTTGTTATTTAAGATCCACCAAATCGACCGTGGATCTTTTCTAGTTATTTTCTCAAGTAAGTCATGATTCGTGGTGATATATTTCTGGAGCCTGTGTTTCTTTAGCCAATTTTTGTACACATCCCTATCTGTTAGGGTTAGAATTAAAAGAGCCTGGTCACTGAACTTTGTGCGCTTTATTACCAACTTCTCAATATCCGCTTGACCCACATTAAAAAAATATATAATCAATTGTGGATGAAGTCCATGAATTGAACCAAGCCGGTTCATTATTTAAATGACCTCCAAACACCAGGGTGGTCTGTAGGAATCCCCACCTTGCTAAAAATGGGGACCAAACTCTTCCCTGATAGTTCTTGGGCTTCTTTGTCCGTGTATACATGCCAAGAACTGTTTTACCACTATTGGCATCATCAGCTTTGTACTTACTCACATTACACCCACAATTCAAGTCCCGACCAGAATTATGGTGCCCTTTTTGTGCTCCCCTAACAATCTTACCAATATATCTTCTACCTCTTTTAAAACCCTGTCTAGATTGTGCCGAGGGGGTTTTAATTTCTCGTATGGCTAACACCGCGTCTGAAGGACATTTCAACTTCAATATGGAGAGCTACATCTTGATTTTCACTGCCGTTAAGATCCCACCCATAGGTCTCCTACACAAGCCTTTCTCGGCCTGCTTATAGAATACCACATACCCATCGACGGTCGGGGATTCCCTTAACCAGGTCTGCTGCAGAAAGACAAAGTAAAAGGTGTCACAAATCTCCTTCCTTGTCAAATGAAGGAAAGAGTTGAAACCACTGGTGTTTCAGATAGTGACAATGATTTTATTTCTTGTTAAATCCAGGTCTCGTTGTGAACAGAAGGACAGCAGCAAGCCACCCCCAGCTCGATGACAACGGCTCACATGAGTGTTGCCTGCAATCTTTCTTGTCAAAATAACACTGGATAGTTAAGTTCTCACACCTACTCGCCTTCCACTTGGTCTCCAATTGTTTGGCATAGAAGCAGTCAAAACCTAAGAGTAAAATGTCTTCTGGATGATTCATTTCCCACTTCTCTATTAACGTTGAGTGGAAATTCACAGCACATTTTCCAAGGTGCCACCGATCAAATAGATGTGCAAATTTAATATCAGCGGAAGAGATAGAACACAGGTCTGGCTTTGTGGATAAAATAGTAAATATTCTCATCCTACTTAAAGGATTGTGTCGGTCCTCATTGAAAACTGATGAAATAATTAGGGTAAGAGGTTTGATCATCGAGCCTCTAGGTCGGGTCTTACTTTTCTCACTTTTTCCCCCATTCTTTTCTGCCTCCCCCCGACCCGGTTGTCCCAACATTCGAGTCTCCTTATCTTGCTGAAAGGGAGGACATTGCATTCTGCAGCCCATGTCTCGTTTCTCCCCTCTTTCATGGCTGCTGGAACCCCTTTCTTTGCATTGGGAGGATTCAGTTTACAACCCATAGGCTTCCTTTTTTTCCTTCCTGGTCTGTATTTTCCTACTAGATTTTGGATGTAAAAATGGCTGCCTTCGTGGCCCTGAGTCTCGCTTGACCCAGTCAGATGTTTTTTGGCCCATTAGCATCCCCGTGTCAGTGCCCCTAAACCACACTGGTCAAAGAGGCGAGTAAGATCATTAATGAAGCCAATACTGTTTCTGTACACCTGCCAGGACGAAAATCGGATTGAAAGGGGTAAAAAAAAGATTGAATTCTCAAGAAATGTGCTCAGGAATGGAGTAAATAGGACTACGAAAAATGTAATCAGGAATCGCAGTAGTAAGATTGGATGAAATTGGCCGGGAGAGCAGGGTCCAGAGTAGGTTTTTTAAAAGCAGGACCACCAGGACATGTTTCAGGTGAGGGGGAATATACCCGGAACTAAAAGATTGATTTACCACTTGTGTAACTAGATGTGCAATAGTAGGTACCACTTTTTCAGGATCCCACAAGGAATGGGATCCAGAGGCATGGGTGATTTCAGCCGATTCATGGCGGCAATGACATCTGCGGAGGGGAAAAGAGGCAAGCTAGACCAGGTGGCAGCATGGTCAGCCGCCTCAGGGCTTAACACAGAATCACCTTTTCTGAGACATATCACAATTGTTTTGCGAATAGCATAGATGTTATCTGAAGAAAAAAAAACTAGACAGAGAATCGTAGAGAGCCTGCGAAGAAGAAACTACACCATTACTAGTCGAGTTATCCGAACGTGAGCACACCAGATCGCAAAAGCTCTTTAGGTAGATTAACAGCAGATTGGACCTTATTAGTATAAAACTCCAATTTAGCTTCGAAGATGGCTTTGTGGTAAGTAACAGTGGCCTGCTAAAAAGCAATCCTGGTGGCGCGAAACAATAGGTCTTTCACCATTTCCGTCCTGATTGTCTGCGCGAGAGGCAAAGCTCTTTAATATGATCATTGAACCATCGTACAGAGGGGCGAGAGAGTGTCTTTGAAATAGACAGCGGAGCAAGGGAGTCAGCTGTAAGCATACAAGCTTGCAAGACAATAGACAAGTCGACAGGCTGTGTAAGATGCACAGTAATCACTGATCTTAGCCAAAATCATAGCCACCGAGTGCCAATTGCTGTGTAAAGGGCCTCGGGTAGTCGATGGCTTGGCAAAGGCCTTGATTTTGATAGAAAGCGGGATAATAAAATGATCAGTCCAAGGTACTCGAAGGGCTGAGTAGGTTTTTCCTATTGCAGTAGAGGAAGAGACTAAATCGAGCGTATTTCCTAATTGGTGAGTATGCTAAGTCACCAATTGTTGGAAATCTAAATTGCGCATGGCTGACCGAAAGCAAACAGCCTGGGAATCTAGAGAATCATTCATCTTGATATTGAAAACACCAACTATTAACAGGTTGGCTAAGCAGACCTGAAGGTCAGCTACAAGTTCTAAAAAGGCTATATCAAAAGTAAGGTCAGCATGAAGAGGGTGACAAACAATAAAAACTTGAGGGCTCATAGATGCTGTAATGGAGATGTGAATCAGTAGGGCTTTTATGTTAAGGGAATCAGACAGAGGTAGTGATGTACCTACAAAGTATGACCTACAAATAAAAGCAAGATCCCCACTACGATGGGTGGAAGAGCTATCGTACTCAATAATCTTTTAGCTATCGGGTACAGCGTGGTACACACAAGGGCCTGATGAATCCTGAAACCATGTTTCGGTCCCACACACTATGGGCCTCATAATGACCCTGGCTATAGGGGGTGAACGGGGCCGGTAGAGCTGCGGGCCCCGTTAACCCCCTACAGCCTCATTATGAGGTCTGCTCGCGGGACCCGCTAAGGACACCTGTTAAAACCATGCGTCCTTAGCGGGTCCCGCGAGCAGACCAGGATGCTAACAACGGGCCCGTCATTAATGGGCCCATTGTTGGCATCATCCCCATTCCCATTGAGCCCTATGGGGGCTGAAATGGGAATGAGGATGTACCGAGTCCGGGTTCCTAGAATGGGGAAATACCGGGCGCTCCATGGTCGGAATGGCCCGGTATTTCTCCATTCAGGGAAACTGGACCGGTACCCGGAATGGGGGTAGCCATGCCGCAAAAAGCGGCATGGTTACCTCCAGGGTCGTAATGAGGCCTATGTCTGGCTTATGATCGTTTAAGAGAATGTAGCAATTAGCGGGGTTTGGAAATAAGCGATCACGCATTGAATAGAAAACAATTCAGTCCATCAGCAAGGACTGCCTTTCCGTCGGAACAGCTTTAAAGCCTGTAGGAAATATTGTAATGGATGAACATACCCGGTGGAGGAGCCGGAATGGCAAGTAGAACGCTCAGCCCATGGCCCAGCCGAGTCAAGGAGGGGCACAGACGGGCTTAGCTTAGGCGCAACTTTGGCGCATGCCCGTTGCGGCTTTCTGCTACACGTATGGCGGGATCTACGCATTATCGAGTGTTAAGAGTATCGCGCTAGTTCAATTCCTGGTTAGCTGCGGGATGGTAATGGAGAACAGACTGCTGTTCACAAGTGCTTGTCTGTCTGAATAGAAACATAATATTCACAGACTCCGCATGGGCTTCGTTACCCCTGGGAGTCGGCTTTAGTGAGGTCTGGCACCCTTAATGGTTACGGGGAGCGTGGGAAGTACAATAAAATACATTTTGTTTAAATATATAACTAACAAAGAAAGCAACAAAATGCACTTCGAACGAAATACAAATGTAGTCCCTACAAAGCCCTAGAGGCGTTTCAAAAGCAAGTGTTATTGCAAATCACAGCATGTAAAACCTCGTAAAATTACAATAAAAACAAGCATGAAATGAAATATAAGAGTGTCGGCATATTTGAGATTTTAATGTGTCCCCAGAGGTTGTTCAGAGGTTATTCTTAGTCTTTCTCCGCTCTGGGCTATTTTCCCTCTTTCTCTGTTTCTCCCACATCCCTTCCCACTTAACCCACTCTGTACCCGATTGCCTCAGGCAGTGCTCCGCGGGACGGGCATTGAGCCCTCCGGCTCTCCTGTCCTAGCAGAGCCATGTTAAGTTTCCTGCCTTGTTCTCTCCTCTCCGTGTCATGAGGCGACTGCCTCCGTTGAAGAGTTTCGGTATTCATTCTCCAAGGTAAGGATTGCTAAGTAAATGCTTAACAACGAAGGGCCTCATTACACGTTAGGTGGTAAGGGTTTACCGGTACTGCCGGTAAACCCTTACCGCCTTACTACGAGTTCCGTTTGAGGGACCCGACTTTAACGGCTGGTTTTACCAGCCGTTAAAGTAGGTTGCCGCAAAGGAACCTCGGAGCTAATTACGGTACCGCAATTTGCGGTACCGTAATTAGCCCCTTCCCCCTTCCCATAATGCCCTATGGGTGAACACATGGGAAATGGGAAGGGTCTTGGTGAATGGGGAATTACCGCCCCCGCACACCTTGGAGTAGGGCGGTAATTCCGCCATCCACCAAAGCGGACACAGTAAAATACCAGCGGCAACCATGGCGCTGGTAGCGCCATGGTTACCGCCTACCGTGTAATGAGGCCCGAAGACATCACCTCAGTTTCTCATTGAGCTCCACCCCCCGACTTCCAACACTTACCAGGGGCCTTATTACAACTCAGGCGGTCCGGAAATAACGGTGGCGGTAAACCCGCCGCCTCCTTGTTTCCGGACCGCCTGATCCCGACTCCTGCAGGCGGGAGGTGATGTTCCTTCCAGGTCTAACCTGGCGGGCTTAACACTGCCTGCCTGCAGGCAGACGAGGAAACACCGGCAGCATTACGAGATCCCATAGGACTCGATGGGAATGGGGATTAACACCATTCCGCCTCCGTGATTCCCGGAAAACCGGGGTTGTAATGCCCTGGTAATTCCGGGAATCACGGAGGCGGAATGGTAATACGAGTCCGGCGGTAACCAGGCGGTTTCACCGCCTCGGTTACCGCCGGACCCGTAATGAGGCCCTATGACTCGCATTCTTGTTCTCATATTTCTTCTGTTCCCCTGTTACACCAACCTTTCTTCACAGGTCCCAGTATACAGCGCCCGCCTTTACTCTTCCTACGTGACATGCCTGCACAACGTCCTGCAGCTCTGCGCGTTCCTGATCTACATGCTGCTTTTGATAATCTTACTATATTGCTTCATCTTGAATCTACGCTGCATGCAATCGACCTCTATGCCACCCTATTTTTGTCTCCAAACATCATTTTATCGCTGACGTTGCCCCCAACCGCCTCCAGTGTTTGACTTTCCTTACTGGTCATTTATTACCTTGCTGTGCCCTGCTACACCACCTCACTTCACGGGTCCCAGCGGAAAGGACCGGTCTCTGTTTCACCTTGAGACAAGCTAGCACAATGTTCTGCAAATATTTACCTGTAACCTTACACCTGATGTGCCCGCTGTATCATGAGGAGAGGCGTCAAAATGTTTACCCCCACGAATGCCACTTCTTTGCTTAGCTGTACCTCCCACATGATGTAGCCCCCAGCACCATGTAGTGAGACTTTGTCAGATTGTGCACCCACACTAATTGTTCCTTTTTATGGTTAGCTGTACTGGTACACCTGATGTAGCCCGCCCACACCATGAGGTGAGGCTCTGCCAGATTGTGCACCCAGGCTGGTTGTCCCTTATTATGCATGCCTGTACCTGTACACCTGATGTAGCCCCTGCACCATGAGGTGGGGCTTTTCCAGTCTGTGCACCCACACTAATTGTCCCTTATTATGCTTGTCTGTACCTGTACACCTGATGTAGCCCCCCACACCATGAGGTGAGGCTTTGCCAGTCTGTGCACCCACACTAATTGTCCCTTATTATGCATGCCTGTACCTGTACACCTGATGTAGCCCCTGCACCATGAGGTGGGGATTTTCCAGTCTGTGCACCCACACTAATTGTCCCTTATTATGCTTGTCTGTACCTGTACACCTGATGTAGCCCCCCACACCATGAGGTGAGGCTTTGCCAGTCTGTGCACCCACACTAATTGTCCCTTATTATGCATGTCTGTACCTGTACACCTGATGTAGTCCCTGCACCATGAGGTGGGGCTTTGCCAGATTGTGCACCCACACTGGTTGTCACTTATTATGCATGCCTGTACCTGTACACCTGATGTAGCCCCTGCACCATGAGGTGGGGCTTTTCCAGTCTGTGCACCCACACTAATTGTCCCTTATTATGCTTGTCCCCACACCGCAAGGTGAGGCTTTGCCACATTGTGCACCCACACTAATTGTTCCTTTTTTTGCTTACCTGTACCTGTAGTAGCCCCTGCACCATGAGGTGGGGCTTTTCCAGTCTGTGCACCCACACTAATTGCCCCTTATTATGCTTGTCCCCGCACCGCAAGGTGAGGCTTTGCCACATTGTGCACCCACACTAATTGTTCCTTTTTATGCTTACCTGTACCTGTACTACTGATGTAGCCACCCAGCACCATGAGGTGAGTCTTGGCCACACTGTGCATTGACAATCTACCCTTCTGTTGTAACTCTCACACTCAGTCCTTCACTCTCTAGACTGTTCTACTGCACTTGTACTGTAACTAGTGCCTAGATAGCTCAGGATTTTGCGCACTGCTATAAATGTGAAAATAAATAAATAAATAAATAACCACAATTCCTCCTGCCACCATTCTACGACATAACAAATTGCTTATTATATCCTGCCTGCGTGCAAACATGTGGAGGCCCTTTCTACTTTATGATAAATGCAAATTGGCAAGTGAGGCATGTGTAATCATTTGAAAAAAACAGTGGTTTCGAGAATATGGAATTATATATTTTTGTGTGTTTTATATAGCTCTAACATGCTTGACCTCATTACGAGTGTGCCAGTCCGGTAACAACGGTGCCCGTAAGCTACCGGCACCGTTGTTACCGGACCAGCACACTCCGAGTTCTGTGAGCAGGTGCCTTTTAACCAACCAGGTCTGACCTGGCGGGCGGAACAGCACTCGCTCACAGACCTTGACGGATGCACCGGCACCATTATTAACGATGCGTGCATCTGTCCTCCCCATTCCCATTGAGTCCCACGGGACTCGAATGGGAATGGGGACTAATCCTTTCCAGCGCCTGGCAATAGGACTTTCCCGGTGCCCTCCAGTCTGCCTGAGGCAAAAAGGTCATGCTTGAAGGCCAGCTCTGCTGTGACACTGCCTACAGTGCACGCCAACAGACACCAGTCCATAGTTGAGACCCAGGAGGAGGCTTTCCCTCCTGGTAGACCATAGAAGAACTGTGGAGAAACCCCTTAAAGCTGAGCCTGAGAACCAAGCAGTGGGAGACTCCAAGAAGACCATAAATAAGAGTGCCAAAACCCCTGAAACCTGAGACTGAGAACCTAGCAGACCGTAGTCCCTGAGAAAACCTTAGAAGAAGGGTGTGGGAACATCTTAAATCTGGAATTGAGGACAATGGAGACGAGACCCCAACAAGACCAGAGAAGAAGGGTGCAGGAACTACTTAGCCCGGGACTGAGAACTAAGGATAAGAGACTCAGAGAAGGCCATAAAAAAAGGGTGCTGGAACCCTGGTAAGCCTGAGACCATAAGCATATTGTGTTAACAGCCAGGAGAGACTCAGCTGGAATTACAGAGAACTGGGAGAAATTTTCATTTGAAAACTGTTTAATTTCCCCAAGAGCACCTTTCTTTTCGACTGGCCCTGAACACTTCCCACATGCTGGAGGATCAATATCATGACAACTTGGTTTGCAAAGGTAGCGGGCGCCCCTCTCTCGACAGAACAAGGCCTGATAACCTGTTCAGTGGTTATTAACCACTTGAGAGTTCGCAGCCACTGCTTTTACTCACTGTGCCTTTCACAGATGGGAAATATCCATTTGCATATCAGTCTTTGTCCTGCCCAGGGGCAGTCCAGCACCGAAATGCAATGGCAATTCCAACCTGAACGAGGGTACCACCAGCAAGACTTGGCTTCCTTTGTGTACAGAAACCGGAAGTAGAAACATACAAGACTTCCTCAAGGGTACTGCAAGTCACCATCTATCTTTAACAGAGTGATACAGGTGGACTTGTGCAATCTACAGATGGAGAGCACAGTGTTACAGTACGTAGATGTCGTTCTCATTTGCACCAAGCCAGAAGATCAGTGTATGAAGGACTCAGTGCACATGTTGACAGTGTTAGCTGACAAAGGATACAAGGTGGACAAGGGCAAGCTACAGTATTGTCAGAAAAAGGTGCTATAAATTGGGCAGGTAATCTCCCAAAACGGCCAACAGGGCAGAGACAATATGCAAGACAGCTAAGCCCACGACAGTGAGAAAAATGCAACAGTACTTAGGGTTATGCAACTACTGCAGAGCATGGGTCTTCGATTACAGTACATACACAAGGCTTCTATTGGGCACTCTGAAGGAAGCACAGAAGGAGCACAAGACACTGACTTGGACCACAGAAATGACTGATGCATCTGACATGCTGAAAGAAGAAATATGCACAGAAGAAGGCATTTTTCCTATTCTCTTACACTGATGATGTGGTGATGAAAGCAGTACTGATGCAAAAGACAAGCTTGGGACACACACCCATAGCCTACTGCAGTGGGAAGCTTAACCCAGTAATGAGAAGACATTATCAGTGCAAACAAGTTTTGGCAGCTGCCACATTCATGGTAGAGAAATCAGCATCACTTACCATGGGGTGCACTACCACTCTTTATGTGGAGCCCGCTGTTTTTGCAATACTACAGAAGCCAAAGAACACACTGACGACACGAAAAGCATCAGGGTACCAAGTGAAAATATACAAGGCTTCACTGAAGATAGTGAGGTGCAGGTTGGTCAACCCCACAATTTTCCTAGCAGATGTCATACAAGAAGGAGACTATGCACACGACTGCGCAGAAAACATACAGGCATTCAATGACACTCCTAAGGTAGATGATGATGCACTTGAGGGGGGAGACATATTGTACATTGATGGGTATTTAACTATTGACCAGGCAGAAGGAGTCAGGCATACAGGAACTGCAGAAGTGAGGTTGAAAGAAGATGGGACAATTGAGGTAGTGGCAAGTGCATAACTACCGTCTCATTATTCAGCACAAGCAGCAGAATTAGTGGCCCTAATACTAGCATTGCAACACAGCAGGGACAAGGAAGTGACAGTATATTCTGACTCTGTTTATGTGACATCAACAGTATACTCAGGACTGGCACGGTGGGCAAGGAGAGGTTTCAGAAGGGCAGATGGGACACCAGTACAACACGCACTACTATTGGGCAAATTGATTGATGTCATTGAGTACCACAAGGGTAGCAATAGTGAGGTGCCAAGCACACACTAGAGGGGAAGATCCCATCTGAAGGGGAAATAAAGCAGCATATTTTGAGGAAACATGTGCAGCATATTTTGGAGAGCTATTAGAAATGGAGGCAGCATCAAATTCTCGAGAGTGTGCCAGAAACATGGTACTGAAGGAAGGGTACAATGCATTGCCAGAAACACAGATTATGGAGTTGCAGGGAGCTGCGCCCATGGAAGAGAAGGAGTCATGGACAAAGAGGATGTACAGTATCTCCTACGGATGCCCTATGGTGGCAGTATAACACTGGGAAAGTGGTCATGCCACTAGTGTTATTGAACACTGTACTGACACAATTTCACCACCCAACACACACGGGAAAAGAGGCCATTGCTGCCCGCATTGGAGAAACATGGTTCTGTCCTAATTTGGCGGAACACATGGCAGAATTTGTAAGTAATTGCTTGACTTGCAAGCAATATACAGCAGGGCACACGTTGAGAGTTGTGAGAGGAGCCATACCTCAATCAGTAGGCCCATTCCAGCAATTACATGTTGACTACGTTGACATTATCCAAGTGTGCCAGGGATACCATTACATGAGAGTGGTTGTGTGCCCATTCCCTAGGTGGATTGAGGCAGGCCCCTGTTCACATGCAGACGCCCTCAGAGCGGCCACATTTTTGATCAGGGAAGTGTTCCCAAGATTGGGCATGTGTGAGGTCCTGCGGTCTGACTATGCCCCTTACTTGTTCCAGCACATCACCACATTGCTGGGGATACAAGACAAATTTGCTTATGTGTACCACCCGCAAGCAAACGGTGTGTGTTAATGTCTGAACAGCCTGCTGAAGGTAGCCATAGCCTAAACACAGCAGAGCACAAATATAAGTTGTCTGCACTGCTTACCTCTCGCTTTGTTTGCATTGCACAATAGACCTGGGTCCAATCACCATTTAATGCCCCATGTGATGGTGACAGGATGGTGCATGCAACTCCCGTTGGCTTTTCCCACAAAGAAAGACTGAGAATAGTGCAGATGTATTAGGACAAGAGATGAACGAATATGTAACGCTCACCTGATTCCCGTAGAGGCGCCGGCCTTGACTGGGCGTATACCGTATCTTCTAAGGTGATGTGTAACACACGGCTGGCTCTTTGGGCTGGACCCCTGTGCACTGTATGTCTGACTTGAAGGGTAAGGTGTCTGCAGATAGAAAATATGGGATTAATGAACTGGGTTATTGAATGTCTCTCTCTTCTTCCCTTTCTCTTCTCCTGTAGGACCCCAAAGGTTAACGCGCTCACCTTAGGTAAGTGAACGCCGTGCTCTCCATCTGCTTCGGAGCAGGGTGCTGAAACCAGTTTCCTCACTGGATAAGGGAAGCAGGCCTCTTGACTTCAGAGGACTGCTGTCCGTCGTTTTCTTCACGCACGGTAAGTTTCGAGTAATTCAAATGTCTTTAAAAGTCTTTAGTAATGTTGTATCTTGTTTTGCAGGGTTCCGGCGATGGCGAAGATGGAGCCCGTGTGATGAATAAAAGCGCCTTGAAGCACGTAAGTAAGCACTTGCTGCCTGCTTCACGGCGCGCTCTAACTGTCTTTTTCCTTTGCAGGTATAAGTTCGGAGTGGCTGCAGGGTGGCCGAATACCCACTGGGTTAGATGTGAAAGGAGTAATGGCTCGTGAGTATTTAAGTTCCCCAAAGTCTTTAAACGCACCTTGTTTTATCTTTCAGATGCGGGATGCAGCGCTGAAGGCCTCCGGAGCGTGCGCAGAATTGGTAAGCTTTTGTCTTTCAGATGCCGGAATGCAGTGCGAGGCGTTGATGACAGCCGATGGATCAGGTAAAAGGAGCGCTGTCACTGAAGACTGTAATGCTAACCTGTTCTTTCTTGTCTTTATAGGTGTTGCTGAAGACTGGATTCAGGATGGAAGCCTTTTTCCTTAGGCCCAGGATCAGATGCAGAAGACACGATGAGCGTTCTGCTGCAGAGGATGCAGAATAACACAAAGCAAGATTCATCCATCGGGTGTGGTTTAAATAGCCTCCTGTAGTGCTTAGGTGTCTCCTTCCACAGCCACGCCTAGGAAAGAAAAGAGTCCCTGCTTTCCAGAAGAGTTCCAGGGTTCTGAACCTAGGGAGTAGCTCCTGCCCCACCCAACAGGAAAAGTAGTCCCGAACAGAAGAGGATCAGAGGCTCAACTGGCAGGTAAGTAAGCAGCATGGTCTGCCGCAGGTAAGTCCACCCAAGCATTATGAGCCCGGCGCTTCCAGCGCTGGGACTGGGCACATTTATGAGCCTGGCGCCACCGGCGCCAGGACAGAGTCCAAAAGGTCCCAATTGGGACCGGCTGGCGCTCGGAACCTGGGTTATGGGTCTGCTTCCAAGGGAGTTGGGCAAGTCCTGACCTCTTGGAAGCAGAGATCATGACAGTACCCCCCCTCAAGGCCCCTCCCAAACCGGGCTTCTCCGTGGGTTTGGGTTTGTCAGGAAATGTTCGATGAAATTTTTTGATTAGGCGAGGAGCGTGGACATATTCAGCAGGTTCCCAGGATCTCTCTTGGGGGCCGTAGCCTTTCCAGTCAATTAGGTAAAATAGTTTAGATTTGGAGATCTTGGAGTCCAGAATGCTTTTGACTTCAAACTCGAGTTCTCCATCAACTAGGATAGGTTTTGGAGATTTAGTTAGTCGGGTTTGAGGTTGCACGGGTTTTAATAGAGAGACGTGGAAGACCGGATGAATCTTCATGTGCGGGGGCAAGTCCAACTTGACCGCTACTGGGTTTACTATGGTAGTGATGGAATAGGGACCAAGGTATCTTGGGTTGAATGTACGTGGCCCTTTTAGAGGTAGATATTTGGTAGATAACCAGACTTGATCCCCTACTTGATATTGAGGGGCTTCCTTCCGATGTTGATCTGCTCCTTTCTTGTATTGTTCTTTAGCCCTTTGAAGGTGAGAAACAGCTTCCTTAAAGGCTTGGGTGATTGTAGCATGCAGGTATTCTACTGCTGGTGTTTCAAGATCTTGGAGGGGATCCAACTCCGAGGTTCGAGGGTGACTGCCGTATAAAAGAAAAAACGGGGTTTTCCCAGTTCCCGAATGGACAGAGTTATTGTAGGCATATTCGGCTATCCAAAGTATGTCTTTCCAAGTTTTTTCAGTTTGTTGCAGCATGCAGCGTAAATACTGTTCCAGAGTTTGATTGGTCCTCTCGGTTTGTCCGTCGGTCTGAGGGTGGTGACTGGTCGATAGTCTCACATCAATTTGAGCCGACCGACAGCAACTTCGCCAAAAATGAGAAATAAATTGACTACCACGATCCGATATTAGAACCGAAGGAAAACCGTGCAGTCGGACGATGTTTTCCAGGAATTCACGGGCCAGAGTTGCTGCTGTTGGCAAGCCTTTGAGCGGAATGAAATGCGCCATCTTGGAGAATAAGTCCATGATTACTAGAATCGTATTGTATCCGGAGCATGGAGGTAGATCGGTGATGAAGTCCATAGAAAGCGTATGCCAAGGGCGAGGTGGGATGTCAATAGGGCGTAAGAGGCCTGCTGGTCTTTCCTTTTGACTCTTGTTTTGGGCGCATACTCCACAGGACATTATAAAGTCTCTGATATCTTTTTTCCAAGACGGCCACCAGAAGAAGCGCTTGATCTTTTCTGAAGTCTTGGTCATACCGGGATGTCCTTCCATTAAAGAATCGTGATAACAAGAGATTACTTTTTTCTGTAAATCTGTGCTGGGCAGGTATAATCGTTCTTGGAAATACAACAAGTTGTCCTTTACTGCAAAGTCCTTTCCCTTTAAAGGCCAATTCTGTATGTCTGCTGGAGTTACAAGTTGCCTGGCTTTATCCTTAACTTCCTCTATGGATTGTGTGGCGATTACACCCAGGATTCTTTGTTCGGGAATGATAGGTACAGGTTTAGGGTTGATCAAGTGTTCTTCCACTCCCATTCGAGAAAGGGCATCGGCTTTACCGTTTTTTGTACCGGGTCGATAGGTAATTATAAAGTCAAATTCGGCAAAGAATAATGCCCAACGAAGTTGTCTAGAGGATTGGGCTTTTGCAGTTTTCAAATATTGCAGGTTTCGGTGATCCGTAATCACAGTAACGGTGTGTCGGGCCCCCAGCAGATAATGCCGCCAAGCCTTAAAAGCAGACTTGATAGCCAGAAGTTCCTTGTCAGTAATCGTGTAATTGATTTCAGGAGGCGAGAATTTGCGGGACCAAAATGCCACAGGATGCAACTGATTGGTTACCGGGTCCTTTTGTGATAGAACTGCCCCCATGGCAAGGCTTGAAGCATCAGTTTCCACGATGTAGGGGAGTTCGGGGCGAGGGTGTTTTAAGATTGGTGCAGAGATAAATTTAGTCTTCAAATCCTGGAAAGCTTGTTCCGCCTCGGTAGACCATTAAAAACTTTTGTTTTTCTTTAACAAGGCAGTGATGGGCTGGACTATTCGAGAAAATTCGGGGATAAACCTACGGTAAAAGTTAGCGAAGCCTAACATGCTTTGCACACCTTTTACGGAGGATGGTGATGGCCATTTGAGAATTGCATCGACCTTCTTTGAATCCATACGTACTCCGCTAGGTGATAATATGAATCCCAAGAATTCAACTTCAGTCACGTTGAAAACACATTTTTCCAACTTAGCGAAAAGTTTGTGTTGACGCAATCTTTCGAGGACCATTTTTACGTGTTTCCGATGTTCAGATTCCGATGAAGAATAAACGAGGATGTCGTCAATGTAAACAACAACACACACATCTATGAGCTCTCTGAGGACATCGTTCATAAAATATTGAAAGGCGGCCGGGGCATTGCAAAGTCCAAAGGGCATGACCTGATATTCAAATAGTCCATATTTGGTGCGGAAGGCCGTCTTCCATTCATCGCCCTCCTTTATTCGAACCAAATGGTAGGCTCCTCTAAGGTCCAACTTTGTATATATGCATGCTTTTCTGACCTGGTCCAAGAGTTCAGGGATCAAAGGTAACGGATATCTATTCTTGACGGTGATCTGGTTCAGGGAGCGATAATCTATACAAGTTCTAAGGTCTCCTTCCTTTTTTGGAACGAAGAACAAAGCTGAAGAAGCAGGGGACTTGGAAGGACGAATAAACCCATTTGCCAGGTATTGATCCAGGTATTGACGAAGGTGAAGGTTCTCAGGCTCGGTGAGGGCATAAATTCTACTACAAGGAGGAGTAGATCCAGGTATCAGGTCTATCTGGCAGTCATAAGACCTATGAGGAGGTAGAGAATTAGCCTGATCCTTCCGGAAAACATCTTGGTATTCTTGGTATTCGGGAGGTAACTGGGGAGTCGTCTCTGAAGAAGTAGCTGCCAGTGCAACACCAGGTGGAGGATGACAAGTAGAGACACATTCTGGAAACTGGACCGTTCTTGCTCGCCAATCGATCAGAGGATTGTGTTTCTCTAACCAAGGAATTCCTAGAATAACCTGAAACTGAGGGGCCTTGATCACATCGAACACAATCTTCTCATGGTGTCCATCTTGACTTACGAGCGTCACTTCTTGAGTGGTATGCATTACTGGTCCGGAGGCTATCTCCGTTCCATCCACCGTAGTAATGACGTCCTTTACAGCCTTGGGACAAAGAGTTAGATTCATCCTCAAAACCATTGCATGATCCACATAATTGCCGATGGCACCGCTGTCGACGTAAGCTTCAATTGCATGTAATCGATCCGGATTATCAGGGCTAATGAGGACCATAGGTATCACGAAATGCGAGGTCACAGAACTGGTTTTCACGCTCGGCAAGAGGACCTCTATTCTTGTCGGGCGAGGTCGTTTCCCTGCTCAGAGTTTGTAACTTTGGTAACTGCAGCTCCTACTGCCTTCTTGGCAGGTTTCACCGGACAGTCTCGAAGAAAGTGCCCTGAGTTTCCGCAATAGAGGCCTAATTGCAACTGTTTTCTTCTTTCCCGCTCCTTTTGTGTTAGAGGACCTTTCAGGCCCCCTATTTGCATGGGTTCCCCGGAGTCTACTCCTTTGGAAGGAGTTGGCGGTTTGGAAAATACTCGAGCATCAAACTTGGAACGATCAGCCTTCCTGTTCTGCAGTCTGTGATCTATTTGAACAACTAAATCTATATAGTCCGAACAATCTTGTGGGGGATTCACTACTTGGGCTAACACATCTTTGAGCTCTCCACGTAGACCTCTATAAAACAGCGTAATCCTTTTGTCCTCAGGCCATTGAGTTTCCACTATCAGTCTGTTGAAAGATGCAATATAAGCCAAAAGGTCTTGATTACCTTGTCGCAACGAAAGAAGCTCATTGTCCAAAGCCTGCCCCTGTGAATGTCTTGCGAAAAGTTTTTCCATACTGAGCTGAAAAGCTTGAAAATCATGGAGGACCGGATCATCTTGATTAACTAGAGGGATCGACCAGTCTGCCGCATTACCACTAAGGTACGAAAGCACGAAAGCTACTTTAGCCTGATCAGTTGGAAATGCTGCTGGCCGGCATAAGAAATGCAACCGACACTGATTGATAAATACTGCAAACCTCTTTGGGTCACCAGAAAATCGTTCGGGCGGAGCCAGAGGTACATTCCCAGGTAGGTTGATCTGCACTGGACTCATAGAGGATGTAGAAGGAAGATTTCCCCCAGATGCGGGTAACGGGGTCTGTCCGGCTTGTGACTGTAGCAATTGCCTAGCAAGATCATCTGTTCGCTCCTTGGAAATAATCAGTTCCCTTTTTAGAGCGTTGGTTTCCTGACGGGCTGCATGCACTTCTGCCCTTAGTTCCCCAAGCAACTGGGCTAGCTGGTCGGTATCCGAGGTTTACATAGCGCCTGGACGGGAGTTTTGTGGTAGGCTTTGTGTTCTGTAACGCTCACCTGATTCCCGTAGAGGCGCCGGCCTTGACTGGGCGTATACCGTATCTTCTAAGGTGATGTGTAACACACGGCTGGCTCTTTGGGCTGGACCCCTGTGCACTGTATGTCTGACTTGAAGGGTAAGGTGTCTGCAGATAGAAAATATGGGATTAATGAACTGGGTTATTGAATGTCTCTCTCTTCTTCCCTTTCTCTTCTCCTGTAGGACCCCAAAGGTTAACGCGCTCACCTTAGGTAAGTGAACGCCGTGCTCTCCATCTGCTTCGGAGCAGGGTGCTGAAACCAGTTTCCTCACTGGATAAGGGAAGCAGGCCTCTTGACTTCAGAGGACTGCTGTCCGTCGTTTTCTTCACGCACGGTAAGTTTCGAGTAATTCAAATGTCTTTAAAAGTCTTTAGTAATGTTGTATCTTGTTTTGCAGGGTTCCGGCGATGGCGAAGATGGAGCCCGTGTGATGAATAAAAGCGCCTTGAAGCACGTAAGTAAGCACTTGCTGCCTGCTTCACGGCGCGCTCTAACTGTCTTTTTCCTTTGCAGGTATAAGTTCGGAGTGGCTGCAGGGTGGCCGAATACCCACTGGGTTAGATGTGAAAGGAGTAATGGCTCGTGAGTATTTAAGTTCCCCAAAGTCTTTAAACGCACCTTGTTTTATCTTTCAGATGCGGGATGCAGCGCTGAAGGCCTCCGGAGCGTGCGCAGAATTGGTAAGCTTTTGTCTTTCAGATGCCGGAATGCAGTGCGAGGCGTTGATGACAGCCGATGGATCAGGTAAAAGGAGCGCTGTCACTGAAGACCGTAATGCTAACCTGTTCTTTCTTGTCTTTATAGGTGTTGCTGAAGACTGGATTCAGGATGGAAGCCTTTTTCCTTAGGCCCAGGATCAGATGCAGAAGACACGATGAGCGTTCTGCTGCAGAGGATGCAGAATAACACAAAGCAAGATTCATCCATCGGGTGTGGTTTAAATAGCCTCCTGTAGTGCTTAGGTGTCTCCTTCCACAGCCACGCCTAGGAAAGAAAAGAGTCCCTGCTTTCCAGAAGAGTTCCAGGGTTCTGAACCTAGGGAGTAGCTCCTGCCCCACCCAACAGGAAAAGTAGTCCCGAACAGAAGAGGATCAGAGGCTCAACTGGCAGGTAAGTAAGCAGCATGGTCTGCCGCAGGTAAGTCCACCCAAGCATTATGAGCCCGGCGCTTCCAGCGCTGGGACTGGGCACATTTATGAGCCTGGCGCCACCGGCGCCAGGACAGAGTCCAAAAGGTCCCAATTGGGACCGGCTGGCGCTCGGAACCTGGGTTATGGGTCTGCTTCCAAGGGAGTTGGGCAAGTCCTGACCTCTTGGAAGCAGAGATCATGACAGAATACAGTACTTCCTTGATTGCTAGTGCCTCTTTTATCTCTCACCAGATACGACGACACGGGGGGCCCAGAAGACAGCAGAGAGAGCAACTGCAACAATGCACCAAGACACTGAGGATTACAGAGAAAAGTGAATATGGGGGACTTAGTGTTAATGCAGAATTATATCCTCTGAGATTTACAGGCCCTCACACTGTGAAAAAGGTGGCAGACCATGCTGTCAGGCTCGAGCGGAAGACAGTTTGGAACCACCTGTCAGATACAAAGCAGCGGCCTCAACTGGCAATGTGTTCAACAGGTCCAATGATCAGCAGAAAGAAGGGAAACAAAACGATCCTGAACTTACACTGCCGAGTGGAGGACACCCAATGGTTACTCGCTCACGGGCAGAAGAGCTATAGACGGGACTGCTCATTGATTTAGAATAAAGAGACACTGGGCCTCATTACGGGTCCAGCGGTAGCCCTGTCGGTGCTACAGGTGGGTTGCCACCGGACCCATGATAATTTACTGGCATCTGACTTCTCGGCGCCACCGGGCTATTACAAGTTCAGCGGCCGGCAAGTTAAGCGCCGGTATATTTGTTAATCCCCATTCCCATATAGTGGGACATGGGAACACCAGCACCGTTAGTAATGGTGACGCTGCTCCCTTGACAAGTCTGCCTACCATGGCTGCGGCACCCGGCAGGGTCAGACGTGTCAAGAACACCGGCTTCGGCAGGCAGACTTGTGTTTGCCGGCCCGGAAACAAGGGTGCGGGTGAGTTTACCGGCACCCTTGTTTTTGGACTAGCAACATTGTAAAGAGGCCCAATGTCTGTTTGTTATTTTATCCTCTACACACCTTCACGCCGCCGGCGGTGCTGCGCCCGGATACTTTCTTGAACCAGTTTGTCCACACTCTGAGAAGACCCAGTAGGTACCGAGCACGATCTCCCGGAGTAAATTATCTTGCCTTTATAGAATAGTTGGCTCAAACATACACACATTTTCGAAAACGCGGTGATCCCCCTATTCTCATCACACTGAGAGACCCATCAGTAAAGCCAGTGTGGAAAGAAGTGTTTGCCATAAATGACTATTTGGTATGCAAAGCTTAAATAGTTGCTTCCAATACTAAAACAATAACGCATTTCTTCAAGCATTTCAGGCGGGCAAATATATCTTCAGGCTGCACAGGACCAGCAGCACAGGTAAAAATGAGTGAAATAATTAAAAAATGTAATTATTGTGTTGTTTCTCATTATTTCTAGCAGAATTGTGTTTATTTTTTGGAGGATCTTCTTTGTTGCCAGTGCTACCTCTATATCCTCTACTATCATTCCCCCAACCCAAGCAGTTGGAACGACCATGTCAAGTGGACAGAAGAGCACTGTAGAAATGGTAAGGAGAGGTAAGTGCAGTAAGTGCAGTGCTGACACAGACATGAAACGGGGAGACATGTATCTCACCGACACTGCCCGAGTGTCTAATAATATGTGGTACAAACACATGACCAACGTAGGTAAGGAAACCACCAGGGAAAGCTGCTATATCTGCTCATTAATCCTCTATGCCATGAGTGCCTCGAGAACTTTCATAGCATCTGAAATACCAGCTGCCAGAGCACAATGCTTGATGTATCTCTCGATGGTGACAACTAGAGGAAGGTTTCCTCTAGTTGTGATGACATCTTTGATGTCCTGGGTGTTAGTCTTAGCAATGCACGTAGGTGGTGCGAGTTATGGTTGCTTAGCGTTCCATAACTAGCGAATTGCAAGGGTTTTTCGGTTTTACTTTGAACCATAACGCCCCTTTAACAAAGTTTATTTTTACTGAATATACATATATATATATATATGGCAGTGAACAAAAACAAAGGGGCTACACATGTGATATCATCAGTGATGTCATCATTGACATTTGTGATGCCATCTTTCATGTCTTGGGTGTTAGTGCTAGCAGTGCACAGTGGTGCGGGCAGCTATGGTTGCTTAGCCTACCATAACTGGCGAATTTCAGGGGTTTTCGGGTTTACTTTGAATCATAATGTCATGTTTGTAAAGTTTTTTTAGTGAATTTCACAGGTTTTTAGTAGCGCAACTTAACCATAATGTCCACTTAACAAAGTTTTTTTTAGTGAAATTTACGGGTTTTTAGTAAGGCAACTTAACCATAACGTCCCTTTAACAAAGTTTTTTTAACTGAATTTCACAGGTTTTTAGAAGAGGAACTTAGTCATAACATCCCGTTAACAAAGTTTTTTGTAACTGAATATACACTTTCATCATGTGATTTTGGGACATATGTACTATAATTTCCTTACTTTATATACATGTAAAATAAAACATACTGAACCCCCTCGCTAATAATATTTGGAAGGCATTGACTGAGCACCTGTCTGTGGACGGGCGGGGACGAGATCACCACTACCCAAACAGTCAGGGGGTATCTGAAATTGTACTATTGTGTTATATGAAAAATGCACAACTTTAAATTAGAACACATAAAGACATTATAAGTACTAATAAATAACCAATTGAACCTAAAAGTCTGAAACATTATCCATGCATTTAATGACCATGTAGAATGAAATGGATTATACCATAACAGAAAAAGGTATGCCTCCAACATAATTACCTCACAGAAACTGTGCAGCCAGGAGCGACAGTAGACGCACAGAGGACAATGAAGACAAATTACAACAAACTAATAAGTGAACCTCATTTGTTTTTATATGTGTGTGTACTTTTTTTGTATGAGGGGCAGAAAAAATAATGTATTTCTGTTGTTTTGACACAGAAATGTGCAGTACTTTGGAGTGGCTGGAGGAGAATTTTCCGATTGGGGAAATGTTGGAAGATAGCGATAATAATGGTACACACTACTCTGTATAAGCAAATTAATGGTCAGTATTTTATGGGCATTTAACATATATATATTTATTTTTAACAGACCAGGTAAAAAAATAAGAAAGGCCAACAAAGGACACAGAGGAAGACAGTGGGCCTCATTAGGACCCTGGCGGTAAGGGGTTTACGCCAGCGTTAGCTGCGCCGACCCCTTACCGCCAACTACGAGTTCCCAGAGCGCCATGGTCACTTTTCCGCCCGCTTTTTGCGGGCGTAAAAATCCATGGCGCTATGGGACCTCGGTGTTAATTACGCCACCGTAGTGTACGGTGGCGTAATTAACACCTTCCCCACTCCCATTGAGCCCTATGGGGCCGAAATGGGAATGGGGAAGGGTAAATGGGTCAATGGGGACTTACCGCCCCGCCGACCTCGGAATGGGGCGGTAAGTCCGCCATCCGCCATGGCGTAAAGGGACTTTGCGCCATGGCGGAAAAGTCCGCCGATGGCGGAAAAAATCCGCCAGGGTCGTAATGAGGGCCAGTGTAAAAAGGATAGAAGTGAAAATGGACATACTAAATGCCAATTTTAACAGTTTAAGGCAATTTGTGGAGGAATATGTAAGAGGCAAAATACAATATCACTGTCCCACCTGTACCTGCCCTTCTCCACTTCCCAGTGAACCATCCCCAAACCTTCAAGAAGAAAATAAACGTTTTGATGAAACATCCATCCCTTCATCACCTCACAATTCATTCCCTCACAACCAGCCCGTGTTAAACTCTAACTCCCCTATATTCGTTTCAGTATCTGCTTCCCCCTGTACTTCTCTTGATTGATGTGTGTGTGTGTGTGTATTGAATTCTTTTTATGTTAGTTGTAGTGAAATGGTTTGAGGCAAAAAAATGTTTAAAAAAGAGTTAAAATGCCAGCGGACAGCGTGCCTGTTCGGGCTGGCCATGATCAATATAGTATGGATGTTCTAGGGGCAATACACCTACCCGTAGCAATCGCAACCAATTTGGACCTAATGTTATAACGCACCAGGTGTCCAATTCGTCCGCAATTGGACACAATGGGGATGCCCTAAGGACATTAGACCTCTCCGTACTAGTCACAACCAACATAAAACATGTTCTTAGAACACACCAGGTGTTCGGGATGTCTGTAAATGAACAAAATGGGAGTGTCCTAAGGACAGTATACCTATCCGTACTGTCCGCAGCCAAGATGGAAATGTCCGTAGAACAGGTGCGGTGTCCAGCATGTCTGTAGTCAAACAAAATGGGGGTGTCCTAATGACACTGCACCTGGCCGTGCAGTCAGCAGAACATCTACCCACATGCGCACCACACCCATAAATACTGCGAACATTGTGCCTGTCCCTAACTGTCCGTCCCACTTATGTCGCACTTTTAATTACTTTCAGGACCCGAACACTGTCCGTAGACCTCCCACGCGCATGTGGATGTCTGTTACTCTGCATTTGGTGTCCAGAGGGCAGCCATTTCCTTTGTCGATATGTTCACGACGTCATCATGTGACCGCACCCACGCTGAGCGTGTGGACTAATTTGCGCAGTTTGTCTGCTTCCGCAACACTTCAAAAGAACTTATACAAACATGGGAAATTATTTTACAGTATAAAATCACCATTTCACATGTCCCATACAATGGCCCAACCTTTCAAATTATTGTTTAGAATTTTTGCAACGCTTTTGAGTGATCGACATGGTCACGAGCCGCACCCCTCCACCCCTATAAATGGCCACACCCCCGAGCTCATCTTCATTGTGCTTCTGGCTATAGCAGATTGAGGTGTGCTGCCTTTACTGCTGTAGCGAACATTAGCCGAGTAATCCTTATGGCATCCATGGCTGCTGTTGCTTCATTAGCCTCAGCACTACCCCCAAACCCTCCACTGCCACCACCTCCTCAAGGGCCTGCAGAGGGAAATACGGGTGAGGATGTAGACAGCGAGGAAGAAGAGGAAGAAGAGAATGAGGTGGAGGAACTCCACACTACAAGGACTCACCGGGAGTCGTGGGTGTGGCGGTTGTTTAGCGTTTTTCCGAACGTACCAAAAGCACGTGCGAACCTGGTCAAGTGTAACCAGTGCAAGTTGGTGCTGAGTTACGGGAGACCTGGTGTGTACTGCTTTGGTACGACAACCATGAAGCAACACCTATCGTTGTTCCACAGTGCGGACATTCGCAAGGTGGTGCCATGTGAAGAACGTAGTAGGTTAAGTTCCTCCACAGCATCCTCTGTGTCCGATCCTCTCACCACAAGAGACACTCCTGTGGGGGAGTGCATCCCTCCAGCTGCCTCACCAGCCATTTGCGATGCTGTTGACCCTTACCTTTCGAGGGTCACAATATTGTGTATTTACTGCAACGCAGTACTCTGCAGGGGGGAGAGTCTTCAAACTGCTTTTGAGGCTACGGTCATGGAGCACCAGAAGAACTGCCCCCTTCCTAAGTAAAGGCCACCCTGCATCTTTCTCTCTCCACCTGCCCTTTCTTATACCCATGGTTGAGGTCCCTTCCTTACCCTCCTTTGCCCTCCTCTCCTAGTGTGTTGTGTGCTGAAAATCAATAAACTGGAAAACAACAAAAATTACAAAAAAGGCTCTTTTCAGAGCCGCCTTTCTCAGTTTAACAATAGAACTATCAAGTGACCGGTGTAGCCCCCTGCACATTGTTCAAAAAGTCTGCGGACATTCGTAGGACACACAAAAATGGAGGGTGCAAGCGGAGCAAAACCAATGCACTTGTCGCTGGGAGTAAGTGGTGGCTCTGAAAAGAGCCTTTCGGTGGTGTTTTGTGTGTTTCAAAAACTGTGGATTTGAAAAAACGGATTGCCAAATAGATGACTATGAATCCAAAAAAGGTCGAAATGCATTTTGTACATTGCGAAGAAAAATCTGATTGCCAGCATATGTGATATGGACTCCATCTCTGCGAAAAATGAAAGTGCTGCGAAACAAAATGTTTTCATTGTGGAATGAGGACATGCCAACATCTCTTAGAAAGGCTCACACAGCCTTATTGACATTGCGCCTCGCTTTCTCCATTTGTGGACCAAATGCAGAAGAACGCAGCCATATTTGTCTTTGTGCAATACGGGAAAAAACTATTTGGCAATTTGGAAACATGGTCATGACCTTCACAAGTCCTTCCTTCATTGCAAATTGCAAAGAAATTCCAGAGACATGGCCTAAACTGTTTCCTCCGCAATGAATGATAATTATATCAGGGTGGAGCTGTGTGTGCAAAGTACCACAGACAGGTACCAAGTCCAGCCACCTCATTCCACGCACGCCATGCCAGTGCACTTCCACATGAGGAAATCCAAGATCTGCAGATAGACCGCAACTTTCTGCTTGCACCTTCAACCAATGTATCCATGAGTCTCCCAAAATCCAGATAATCTGTTTTCGAGCACACAGAGCCATGGCTGTCTGGTCTCCTGTCAGGGAAAAGACATTGTGACTGCATTTCTCCGTTCAGAACACACCCACTGAACTTTACTGACCAATCCCTACCTTTGCACATTCTCATTTGCATGCGTCTCCACCCCAGAATCCCCGTTGGTAATACGCGCTGCCTGCATTCTACCACCATGTCCGCGGACATGTAGAGGATCAGAGTGTGACAACTGTATATTTAAATATTATTCCCCTTTTCCCCGTTAAGGTGGGCTCTGAAAAGAGCCATTTTTGTTTGTTTTTTGGGCAGATGCCTTACAGAAACCTGTTATTTTGTTTTTTTCAAATATTTTTTCTTCTTACTTTACTCCTACAATCATTACAGAACCTTCTCCAAAGCAAGCCTTACATTCCAAAAGAACATGGCATTTCCCAAAAAAGATAACACAACACCATCTGCTTCAAAATAAGCCGCATTACTAGGAACAATGTTCTCGTGGCTGCAGAAAAACATACCAGCTCGTAACATGAAAGCATGCATGCCGCGATTGATGTTACACCTCCCAATACTTTGAAAAAGAACTGTTGTCCCATTTTCCTCTAGGGAGTAAGCCAGAAAAGATTACTTTCGCACTTGGTAAGATATTAATGACTGCTTGCACCAACTGTTCCAAATCTTCCAACAAAGTGTGTGAACTCACGTAGCCCATATGGCAGGCACCGTAGTGCAAAAGTACCACATGGGGACTGGTCATCCTACGCATGTCTCTGCAAACTTGGAGGATTGTCATAACATTGCGATCAGTCTCAGCGCTCCACATCACCTCCACTCCTCTCACATCGAAATTGTGTGCCATATGCCTACTTTCGGAATAGTGCTGTAAACCATGGACAATAATATCTCCAAGCACTAAAACCCTGACTCTCTCCACCTCTGCCATCTTCAATACACGCACCGTCTTTCGACACAAAAGAACAATGTAAACATCTGATTGGCTGATGCCTACAGTCCACTTTCCATGATGGATTTGCTGTAGAACCCTGTATGTGGCACGCCCTACCCACAGACAAGCGCTGTCTACGTGCGGTACATAACTCTTACCCAGTCCTTCTACCCTTTCCACATCACTCGCAAATCCATTCCCTCATTGAACACAGCTAAGCAGTCACACAACCATCCACCAATCACATTCAACATCTCTACATCTAACTCCATCATCAAATTTTCACACTTCAAATGTAATATTGATCACTCGGAATGCAAGTCGCATATCATTGCAAAGCACCTACTTCAAAAACTACTGTGCAAGTGTCGCGGATCTCTACGTACAGTTCCATGCATGCGCACATGCATGAGTATAAAGTACAGGTATGCATATTTTAATCAGAGAACATGTGCAACCCTTATGATTTCTTTTAAACAAATTAATGGCATTAAATCTGCATAGCCAATACATACCAACGCTCCCCCTTTAAGTACAAGACTTCCGATTTTTAATTGACAAACCGCACTACTTCTTACTGTCTCCCGCATAATCTCCCTATTTAGCGCGAAACTCGATTTTCCATTAGAAAATGGCACAATTTTCTACTGTGTACCGCCTACATTAATGCTACTTCCAATGTGATCGTACGAGAAAAATAAACGCTCCCGATTGCTGTGGTGACATCTCCCATTGAGGGTCTCCCGATTTTTCAGATTCGTACTTATAATATGAAAGTAGTGAAATTTTTCCCATTTACTATAATGACCTATCACTTACAAACCTCTCTTGTATGGACAACACAGCTTAAAAAAACAAGGCATTTTAATAAACTAAAAATTGTACTTATTTGCGAATCACGTTCAACTAACATACTACAAATAACATACAAAGGCAGCACATAGTGAAGTGAAATACACACATGCACTGTGTTGAGATATCAAAGGAGAATACTCCGACGAAAGATGCAATATTTGCGTGTACAGTAACATCACTGCTTTAAACACACAAAGTTACTAACTTCTTCTTTTTACAATTGCAGTGAAGACTACTCTCCTGAAAATCAACAGCATCTACACTGCAAATGACATATCCGAAGAAACCTGGTCATTCTGCAAAAAAAAAAGTAAGTACAGATGTCAGATGTACTACCTTTATATTCTTACTGTTCCTCAAACAGACTGTGTGGGTTATTTATTTAATTTGCACACCAAAACAAACATTGATTTCTGAACCATTCTACCCACAAATCCCCATTTACTAAAGAAAGAATAACAGGCAGAATGGCTCACAAATCCCTGTGTTTTTGGAACTCAAATAACATACAGAAGCCTTAGAATGTTAGTACTAGAAAACAAATAGCTGTTTCAATTTTATACCATTACGTTTACTATTAATGCTTCTCCTCACCACTAGCTCACTTTGTACTCTCATCTGAAGCACAGTGTAGCCTTCTCAACTCATTGTAACTGCCCAATGCACATTCACACACCACCACAAAGAGCTTCCCCATCAAACTCATGTACGCATGCACACAGCACACATACATTGTACAACACACCAAACCATGCCTTCTTTTTTTCAACAGACCCCAAAGAATGCCTACCAAAAAGCAAGTCCGTAGAAAGGAATGTAGAAATAGAGCAAATGAAAATAAAACTGTCCAAAGTAAGCATTCATCTGTAGCAGAGTTTTTAGAGAACGTTGGAACAAAACAGCCAGTACAGTCGTTTAGCGAAACAAAGGAAGCTTCAACTACCGAAACTGTGGCTCATGTATCTAAATGTACTACGAAACAGAAAACGCTTTACAAAAAAATCAGCTACCAGTACTGCTAACAATGCTCCTATTAATCCTGATATAGTAACAAGAACCCATAGTAAAAAAAGTATTTTAGCAAAAATGTTTTGCCACAGAGTCCTTCAGAATCTAATAAGAAGAGGACCGAAATCATCCTCAACCCTTAAAACCTACCGTAGAAAATGAATCCTACAAGCTCTCGAGGACAGTGCAATCCTTCTCAAAAGGAAGTTATTTATTTTAGTGTTTAATAGGATGAAACCACTAACAAAAGTAAGAACTAAACTACAAAAGAAACTAATCATTAAACGGAATGTCAACAAAAATAACTTCTTAAATATTTGTGGAGGTGAATGGAGTCACACAACAACCACAGAACCGTATTTTAATGAAGAAGCATACATACAAAATCAAACAAACACAATTGCCATCCATAGTAGTGGATGAGGGTATGAAAAAATCAATAAGATGCTGGGGCAGGATCCCCCCCTCCTCTCCAGCAGACACCCGGCAGCACACGCAGCAAGTGCAGACCCGCTGCACAGCACACGGCGGCCTGCCTGACCGTGTCCCTCCCGCTTGCCTGAAACCCCATGCCTGGCGCGACGCGGCACCATAGCGAGGCTGAGCCTCGATCCGGGCACTACTATACCTCCTGCTTCCGCTGGCAGGCGGATGCGCTGGCCTGCACGAAGGCCTTTTAGAGGGGCTGTTTGGCCCCCAGAACCCCCTTCCTGACGACCTCCAACGAGGGTAGAGGGCAGGAGCCCCCCTCCTCTCCAGAAGACCACCTGGCAGCACACGCAGCAAGTGCAGACCCGCTGCACAGCACACAGCGGCCTGCCTGACCGTGTCCCTCCCACTTGCCTGACTCTCCCATGCCGGGCGCGACGCGGCACCATAGCGAGGCTGAGCCTCGATCCGGGCACTACTAATCCTCCTGCTTCCGCCAGCAGGCGGATGCGCCGGCCTGCGCGAAGGCCGTACAAAGGCCCTGTTTGCGCCTGTTAGCGCAATGGTAGTGCACAGGCGCTGCACCCTATCTACCTCTCCGGCTCCACTGACACTCTCACGGTAAGGCCCCCAGGGGCATTTACTGCAGGACTCATATATTGTATTGTACCTAAACCGCGGCTTTTGAAATATTGCCTCTGCCATTCAAAGTCAGTTGTTGTTGACGTTATGCCAAAAACCTGCATTCATTGATAACTTGCAATGCTTGTCCTACTGAACGCTGCATTCCAGCCCCGCTAACTAACTACTGCTCTGCCCACTAATGATCACTGTACGATGCACAGTCTGATGCAACACTCTCCTTGAACTATGCCTGCATACGTTGCACTGTCCTTTATCTGTTAGGCCTACATCTGACGCTAACCTCAGGATATCTGCATAGCCGAACTCTATTGTGCCTCATAATTTGAACTTGAGTCTGTTCGCCCATAATTGCTACCAGCCTTAGCACATATGTATTGCCTAATTTTGCACCTACTTGCTTATGCCTTCAGATTTGCCTCATACAGGACACTCTAGCTTTGCAGCGTTAGGCTCAATCCTACATTCAGTGGCCGCCCCTTGGATTATTGGCCTAAGTGTCCTCCCCGAACCTAGGCGTTGCCTAACCCTGCCCATGTACTATAGATGCTGCCACACTGCACCCTGTGCTGCACCCTAGGTTCACTAACAGACTACATCTGACTTGTGGTTTGCCTCACGGTCGCTAACAGACCACATTTAATTAGTGTTGCGCCTGATGGTCACCAATAGACCACACTTGATATGTGCTGTGCCTTATGGTCGCTAATAGACCACATTTGATATGTGTTGTGCCTCATGGTCGCTAATAGACCACATCTGATTTGTGTTGTGCCCTATGGGTGCTAATAGACCATATTTGATTTGTGTTGTACCTATGGTCGCCAATAGACCACTTTTGATATGTGCTGTGCCTTATGGTCGCTAATAGACCACATTTGATTTGTGTTGCGCCTTATGGTCGCTAATAGACCACATTTGATTTGTGTTATGTCCTAGCCTCACACGCTATGTACTATAGTCACTGCCTGATTGCCTTATCTAGGTGCCCTCAGTCTCGGCATTTGAGCCTCCCTTGCTAGGTATTATAGTCACTGTTTGATTGCCATATCTAGGTGCCCTCAGTCTCTGTATTTTAGCCTACCATGCTATGTATTATAGTCACTGTTTGATTGCCACATCTAGGTGCCCTCAGCCTCCATATCTTAGCCCTGTTGGAACAGGCGTATTTAGGTGTCTCCCATGCTATGTACTCTAGACACTTCCCATCCATGCCTCATATACTTGTGCCCCTACTAGTGAATGGTGCCTAGACCTTACAGATCTAGTCTAACAGTTACCGACATTAGTACCTTGACGGCCAGTTATCCTAGTCCACACACACCAAGTGGCATTGCTAGCTAACAGGAATAGCTTCGTACTATGTCTAGCTCACTCAACATTTACTTTCTAATGATCATGGCCACACTGCACGCCTCCCCTAAGAACAGCCACACTGAAGTTCCCCCTTGCAAGCCAGCTTTCGTGCCTCCTCTCCTACTTACTACACCCAAGATACCCAACTACCTTGGCAACATCAGCCCCGTGCACCAGGCTATGCCAGGCCAACTAGTCTACACCTCTCAGCCTACCACAACTCACGAGAGAAACCTTAAATTACGCGCCAAACTTAATAAACTCTATGAACCTCTTAGAAGATCCCTCCCCACTATAAAAGGCACAACGAAAGACCGACACATTAGAATATGCACTGTACCCCCTCAATCCTCCACATCAGTGAATACAAAAATGCTTAAGACAAATAGCAACTCATCCAACTCGGCCATAACCAAAATGGACCCTAAAGGACACTCCCTCAAGGGAGCACTCCTTAATGTAAGATCCCTAGTGGCACACGCCATTGACCTAGCTGACTTAATCACAGAAGCCAATCTGGACTTTATTGCTATAACCGAGACCTGGCTACACAATGCGGCAGGCCCATCGCTCACTTTGGCCATTCCTGACGGTTACACCATTTCTAGGCAGGACCGAGAAGGCTCCCATGGAGGTGGAATCGCCATTATATCCAAAATAAACTTATCACTATGCCTAATCCCTACCACAACTATGCAATCCTGTGAAACTCTCACTGCCAAAATTCCCATAAACAACACCCAAACTCTTTCAATTCACCTAATTTACAGACCACCGGGTCCACTTGGAACCTTCGAGGAGGACCTGCACAGCCTTCTGTCCAACAATACCAAAACTACCTCCCAATTGCTGATATTAGGGGACTTTAACCTTGGCTTCAATGACCAAGCAGATGCCCATGCTTCCACTATTGCCAATACCCTTCACACCTTAGGATTTACCCAAAAAGTTAGCACCCCCCACACATGCAAAGGGTAGAATACTTGACTGGATCGCTGATTCCAACTGCTCAGCCACAGTATCTTCTATTACGCCCCTCTCCTGGACAGACCACTACTTGGTGTCCTTTAATTTGCTAACTACCAAACCACCCAGCCCTGACCCACAGGTAGCTCCACCATGCCCTACAAGAAATAAAAGGAATATAACAGTGGATAATATTATTCCCCTGATCCTTCCTACCTTAAATGCACTGCCAGACAACCTCGACCCTAGTGCATTGGTCAACAAATTCAACAACATCATGCGCACCACTATGGACAAAGTCGCCCCTCTCAAAATGCGAACAAGCAAACCCAAGACACATTTAAACAAGTGGTTCACGCCAGAACTTAAGGCCTTGCACCTAATCAAAAGAAAATGCGAATCCGACTGGAAACTATGTCCAACCGAAGAGAATAAAGCGAATTTAACTAATATCTCTCGGCATTATAAAAATGAAATCTGTCTAGCGAAACGTAACTCCTACAATGTTCGCATTGCCAATGCCAACTCAAGTATGAAGGAGCTCTTCTCCATCTTGAAAGAACTTGAGTCCCCCATTGCCACACCAGATACCTGCATTAAAGACCAGACCTGGTGCACAGATATCCAAACAGCCCTAGCAAATAAAATCACCACACTGCAAAACAAAATCCAACTAAAAATAGATTCCCTAAACCTCACAAACAAGCCGCCACTTAACAACACTATCAACGACCCAACCAACAAATTCTCCTTCACTAAAACTACCATCTTAGAGGTAGAGAAAATCATCCTCTCCCTCAAACCGTCAAACTGCAAAGGTGACATCTGCCCAGCACAACTAATAAAAGACGCTGCCAGAGACCTTTCACCGTTTATCTCAAAATTGATCAACACCTCCTTCGCCACAGGTAATATCCTGGCGAACCTAAAACAATCATGGGTGCTCCCACTTCTCAAGAAGCAGACTCTTGACCACCTCATCCCCACTAATTATCGGCCCATCACTACCGTACCCTTCCTACTTAAGATACTAGACAAGGTTGCCTATACACAAATTCAAAGACACCTTGAATTAAACAATCTACTGGGAGCCAGACAATCTGGTTTCCGTCCACTCCATGGTACTGAAACTGCACTCATTGATCTACAGACCCAAATAGATGAACTGAGAGATCAAGGTAAAACGGCACTCCTTCTCTTACTTGATCTCTCAGCTGCTTTCGATCTGGTGGATCACAAGGTCCTCTGCAAACACTTGGACACTGCTGCACACTTCTCCACGCATGCCACCAAATGGATTGAATCCTTTCTGAGTGAGAGAACAATGAGAGTCTTCTCCCCCTCGGCAGCAGCCGACCCTCTTCCAATCACGTGTGGCGTCCCTCAAGGCTCCTGTATCTCACCAACCCTGCACAACATATTCACTAAACCCATCTTCGATGATCTGGACCTTCTAGGTATCACCTACACTAACTATGCAGATGATACACAGATTCTCCGCCCGCTTTCTGGGGATCACAGCAAGGACACGGAGTTGGTGAATAGGGTGTACCTCATTATTCAGGCATGGATGGCATCACATGGCCTCTGCCTGAATGATGATAAGACTGAGCTGATCATTCTGGGCACGCAGGCCAATATCAACAAACTAGGCAAGGACTATTCCACGTTTAACATAGATGGCAATAGCGTCAAGGTTTCGAGTGAAGTAAAAACACTAGGCTTCTATCTCGACTCCACCATGTCTTTTGCCAAACAAGTCAACTCATTAGCTTCCACGACAGCCTATACCTGCAAATTAATAAGAGCAGGTAAACCTTTCTTATCTAATAACAGTTGCATGATTCTAGCGAGAGCCTTAATACTATCACGACTCGATTATTGCAATGCCCTTTACAGTGGCGCTAACAAAACTATCACCAAAAGGCTACAAATCCTACAAAATAACGCCCTTAGAGCCGCCTTAGGCATAAACAAAACGGAACATATCTCCTCCACTAGACAACAATATAAATGGCTCTCCACCGACAATAAAATTCACCTAAAAATGCTCTCCTTGACGCACAAAGCCCTCAATAACGCTGCCCCCATTTACCTGATGGACAAGATAAAAAGAAAAATCTCTAGCAGACCTTCAAGAACTCCCAACTCCAACTGTCTGGAAATTCCAAGATTTAAACTTGCCAAAATTGGCGGCACAAGCTTCCCTGTGCTAGCCGCTAAATGGTGGAATGCCCTGCCACACAACCTTAGATCAGACCAACCTTTCCCTCACTTTAGAATGAATCTTATCAAACACTTCAATGACAAAAACATGTAAGGTTTGAAAGACCTTAATTTGTGTTATGTTACTTATCTGAATGTATATATGTACCATCAAAGATTTATCACTATTGTAAATTTTAATTATGCAACATTGTAAATTGCTGTAACACTGTAATTTATATGCAACATTGTAAGCCTCGTATATTCTGTTCACTGCGCCCGGTTACCCTTGGGTCTGGCACGCAATACAAATAAATAAACAAACAAACAAACAAACAAATAATACCATCATGGAACAAGAAACACTGCTTGCAAAAGTATCCCCTGAAAACTCAGAATTACCTCTCGATTCGACTGAACCAGACCGTCCAGTATACAAATGGCCGTGCAAGTCAATGTGTGATATTCCTAACAAATCTTTCTGATCTTTACATCAGTTCCTCAATCAGTATGTGAAAGGTAAAGACAAAATTAAAATGAAAGTGCTGCAAAACATGGATATCTGTCCAGTGCGCAAATACACAGGACTACAAGGACATTCATTAGCCTGCATTTCAGGACCTATTTGCAAAAGTACCTTCCATGATATCAAAAGGATATCAATACATCATTCAAATGTAAGAAACTTAGTGTATAAAATATACTATGCTAAAAGTCCAGCTTTAGAATTAGCCAATATAAATAACACTCTTCTGTATGGTACACCCAAATACCTAAAGGAAGAAATCGACCGTATCCAGAGAAAATATTTTATAAGTGAAAGCCACTTACAAAATGCAATAGTTTTAGAACAGGCTAGCAACAATTCTGCAAATAGCAACCTTTTATTACACACATATAAAAAAGAAATACTAAAATTTAAAAGTGCATCGGCTGAAGTACCAAACCATGTGTGTGTGTGTGTTGCCGCAGAACGATTTACAAAAGGAACACAAAAAATATAGACGTAACATACAAAATAGAGGACAATGAAGAGTCCAAATGGTTTGAATTAGCTCTGTACCTTTTAGCAGAAAACAAATACCAAATAAGTGAACCCTTAATATGTTGCACTTACTGCACTACAAAACTGGACAACAACCAAACTCCTTCAGGTGCTATCACAAATAATTTGGAATTGTTCCCACTACCAAAATCCCTGCAACAACTCAATTTGTATGAGAGCATCATAATTCAAACAGTTCACCCATTTCAGGCAATAATACGCCTTCAACCAAAAACAGCAAAATTACCTCCTTTGAATTGCTGAAAGGCATTTGTGGCAAAGTAGTTTATTTGCCATTAGATCTGACAGAAAATGTACACACTCTAGGAGTGCAACGTCCAATAGAGCATTCTTTAATTGTCTTGGTAAATGGTGTACCAACAAAAGACAAAAAAAATTGGCATCAACTGGTGGACTTACATAAAGTTAGACAAGCCTTGCAATATCTGAAAGACAATAACGAATACTACAAAGAAATAAATATTGAACAAAGCTTAAGGGAAACAACTAAAATAATTCAAGAGTATTCAGAAACTGGTCAATTTGAACTTCTAGATCCTGCTGCAGTATCCACTCTTTTGGATCATTACACAATTCATCCATTGAATTCCAATGAAAGCATAGATGATGCACTAGAAACGTACCAAATGCGACAAACCAAAGGGTCACCAATGAGCATATGGGAAAAAAGTATAGAAGCACCTGCTTTTCCACTGCTATTTCCTACTGGCAAAGGCGGAAGATACGATGATAGACCCACTCAGATTACAGCATCAGAATACCGCTCATTACGAATGTATTCGCAAGATCCCAGATTTAGACAAAATGTGGAATACATATTCCACCTACTCTTTGAAAGTGAACTAGCAACCCTATGTTACGGAGTTGCACACATTTTGAAATCTGGAACCCACTTTCAAAATATGTCAGCTACGCAATTAATACAAAAAGTACAAGAAAAAGATGAGGTTTTACAATCAAGTATAACAAATCTGTTTGCAAACATGCGTGGTATAAAAGAATACTGGTTCCGATGGCACTGAGACGTACGTTGTATGATCAGAAACCTTGACCACGACTTGGTTTGTTACACTAAGTTGTGCAGAATATGCATGGGAAGACTTACATCAGTTCCTACGCATATCAAACAACAACAAAACCAACATAGCTATATTAACACCTGGAGAACTTTGCTCTCTAGATCCAGTTAATGTGTCAAGATATTTCCATCATCGTTTCATTGATATGCTACACTTTATTTATAATAAAACTATTCCTCCCCTTGGAGAAGGGCAACACTTTTTCTGGAGAAAAGAATACCAACTGAGAAGAGCACCAGATATGCACATGCTTTTATGGATCAAAGGTGCACCTAAATTTGGTCACAACAGTGATGCCACTGTTTTGCAGTCATCCAAAAATATGTCACTTGTGAAATTCCTTCACAACGGACACATAGTGACCTGCATGGACAGATTTTACAATTTCAAAGACACAAATGTGGCAAATATTGTTGTCGCGAATACAAAAGCAAAGGGAAATACTACACCAAATGCCGCTTTGGTTTCCCTAGACCAGTTACAGAAACAGGTGAAGTGAACAACTTCATGTCTTCAGTTCGACATAGTGTTAAAGGTAAATCACCTAAGAACACGTATTACATAAAAAGAACAGAAGAATCAAAATATATCAATGATTACAATGCAATCATTGCCCTCTTATGGAATGCAAACATAGATGTGCAGTACATTGCAGACAATTTCACTGCAGTTGCACGATACGTTACAGCCTACTTAACAAAAGCAGAAAAAACAGAGCTTCAAGACCTCTGGAATGACCTATCATCAGACAAAACACTATCTCAGAAATTGTACAGCCTAGGCATAAAAATGCTGTCTCATAGAGAATGTGGCGCCTATGAAGCGGCAGAACGTTTAACCGGTACTGCTTTGTATGGAAAATCAGACAACATAGTATGGCTAAATCTTGGTCCTGCTAAATCTAGAAAAAGAGTTCTGAAATCATATGAGGACATAGAAACAATTGCCAGAAATGATCCCAACCGCCAAGACATTTTAAAAAACAATTTACTGGACACATACTATCCGAACAGGAGCAGCAATTTGGAAAGCATGTGTGTCTATATCACATAGCTCAAAACTTTGGACACACAAATAATATAAAACCCGATCAAAGCAAAGGTAGATATAGAGTAACAGATTGTGAAGGCAGCTTAGTGAAACTTACCAAACCAAGCTTAATTAATCATGTCAAATTGTATTACATGTCTCTGCTACAACTTTTTAAACCATGGAGAAAAGAGGAAGAGATACTAGATAACTATGACTGCTATGAAGATGCTTTCAAAGCAAATGAAAGCGCTATCACCGATGTGAACTTTACGCAGTACAAAAGAATGTTGCACAATGAACAGCAACACGAAGAAGAACTTCAGGCCCACTAGATAAGGACACTTCCAACAGTAGTCAACCTTCTGTAACAGGAAGCCAAGAACCACTAGGACAGCCACTAATAGCAAATGAAGCCGAATTAGCTATGACAGAAGTGGAAAACGCCATGTGTCACTATGAAGAAGATATAGAAGACTTACCTGTACTACAAGCAAAACTTAAAGATCAGCGCACCATTTTTGAAGAAGTAACAAAAAAAATTGCACATGGTGTACAACACGAAAGTAAAGAATGTACCTGCCAAAATTACAAACCTATACTGCTGTACGACAGTGGTGAAGCTGGGTCAGGAAAAACATTCTCAATCAAAATCATCAGCAAGTTCCTTCAACTATTCACAGAAGCTTCAATGGAACTAGGCAGAGTATTAAAACAAATGAAAATGCTACTAATAGATGAAGTGAGCATGGTCTCCAACCTAATGTTGGCTTTGATTCACCTCAGATTGCAAGAAGTACTTAAAACAAACTACGAAGAACTCTTTGCAGGGAAACACATTATCATTTTCTACAATTGACACCAGTGAAAGGTGAACCTATTTTTAAAACCTTAGGACACAAACTCTGGGGTAAGACTGTTGGCAGCATAGGAAATGTCAACCTTTGACAACATTTCCAATACAGAGAATTAACAGAAAACATGAGGCAATCTACAGATCTCACTTACGCCAACATTTTAAAAAGTATTTGATGGAGTTGGTGTACTATCTCAAGAAGCTCAAGCAATATTGAAAAACTGGCACGTTCATGCACTTTATGGCAATAACACTTGTGCTACTGATGTTATGGAACAATAAGCGCGCAAAAATGTCAATTGTATGGCCTTAATGTCAACTTTTGCAAGCTGTTTCAAATTCAATGAAACAATGTTAAAAAAAGAAATGCAACCAATAATGGAAATTTGTGCCACAGACAAACTAGACATACATGGTATGACACTACCCATGTGTGAGCAAGCCAAAACAAGACAAAATACCTTAGAAAATTCAATCTCCAACACAGCTGGGTTGGAAAAAATATTAAAATTATCCTTAAATTGTAGAGTAATGCTTAAACGTAACCTTGACGTGGAGCAAGGGCTAGTTAATGGGGCACTGGGTACAGTTGTTGGCTTTCAAACATACCCACGTGACAACAACATTCAGTTTGTCAATATTCGCTTTGACAAACTTTCAGAAGTGAAAAGGATGGGGTGGTCAACTGCTCGATTCCTTCTCTTCAAAGACATGTATGTAAGTATGTAAGGCCCAACCGTGCAGGGGGGGTGTTGCCCTTATCTTCCCTGAGTGGATTCCTGCCACTGTCACTCCTACGCAGACCTACTCCTCTTTTGAATGTCTTGTCTGCCGACTCTCTCTCTCCCCTAGCCATTCCCTTACCGTGGCTACTATCTATCGGCCACCTGGTCAAATTTCCTCCTTCCTCTCTGAGTGGGCTGACCTCTCCTCCTCACTCCTGTCCTCTACCACTCAACTCCTCTTTCTTGGTGACTTCAACATCCACCTAGATGCCTCCTGTCCCCCCACTGGACTCTTTCGTGACCTCTGCGACTCTCTCTCACTCTCTATTCTCCCGTCTGGGCCTACTCATTCTGCAGGGCACACTCTTGATGCTCTGATCTCTTCTGACCTTCCCCTCTCTGTCCCTCTCTCCACTCCTCTCTCCTGGAGTGATCACTTTCTCCTATCCTCCTACCTCACCCTCCCTACCCCACAGGCAAAGCCACCCTCATCATTGCCACCCACCTTCTCGGTCATCCGACCCATGAAGCGCGTGTCAGTTGCGGCTTTCGCTGCCACCTTCTCGCCCCCCCTTCCCCCTTCGGCTGACTCCCACCTTGACACAGCCCTCTCCTTGCTCCACTCTGCTATATCTGATACTCTTGATATCCTTGCCCCTGTCATGAAAATCCGCCTGAAGCCCAAAGCCAAATGTAACTCCTGGTATGATTCGGATCTCGTCACCCTAAAACGCAAGTGCAGGGTGGCAGAGAGGAAATGGCGTGCTTCATGTTCATCCTCTGACAAACTGGCCTGCCGCCTACTCCAAAGGCAATACCGTCTCTCTGTTCTCACCAAGAAGAGAGCCCTTATCCAAGCCCGCATCTCTGCGGCATCTAACAACTCGGCTGAACTCTTTAAAATTTGCAAGGAGCTTGCCAACCCTGCTGCAGTCTCTACCTCTCCTGTCCCCTCCCAGGCCCTCTGCACTGCACTGGCTTCCCACTTCATCTCTAAAACTCAGGACATCCTGTCCTCACTCTCCTCCTATCACCTCCCCCCCTCTCTTCCCTGCTCTTCCTCTCGCCCTTCTGCAGCCACCCCTCCTCCCTCCTTCTCTGCCTTTCCCCTTTTTTCTGCTGACGAGGTTTCCAGACAAGTCCGATCTATGAAAGTCTCGTCTAAACAGATTCACCCCTGTTCCTCCAAAACTATCAAGGACCACATCGACTCCCTGGCTCCTGCCCTGGCTGACTTTTGCAACCACTCCTTCGCCTCTGGAGTCTTCCCATCCCCCCTCAAGCACTCCCTTGTGCACCCTCTCCTTAAGAAACCCTCTGCCGACCCCTCCTGTCCGGCTAACTATCGCCCAATCTCCATCACTCCATTACTGGGCAAGCTCCTGGAGAAACTGGCCATCTCCCAGCTTAACCTCCATGCTGAAGCTGTTGATAGTCTACATGACCATCAATCTGGCTTCAGAGCGGCCAGAAGCACGGAAACTGCTCTCCTGAACATCCGTGAGGACCTGCTCTTGAACCTCGACTCCAACACTCCGTGTGTTCTCATTCTGCTCGATCTCTCTTCTGCCTTTGACACTGTCAACCATGCCATCCTGCTCAACCGTCTCCGTGATAACCTGGGTATCACTCGTCAGGCTCTGGCGTGGCTGACCTCTTTCCTTTCCAATCGACCCTCCCAGCTCCAACTTGGGTCCTTCCTCTCTGACATCTTTTTCTCCACCTGTGGCGTTCCCCAGGGATCTAATCTCTCTCCCTGGCTGTTCAACCAGTATCTGGCACTCCTTGCCCACCGCATCGCCGCCCTCTGCCCCAACTTTCAGTGCTATGCGGACGATACCGAGCTCATTTTCAGGCTACCCTCGGCCTCCTCCTCTCCCTCGCTCATCGCTGACTGTCTGTCTGCTATCCAGGAATGGTGTGCTGCCAATGACCTCTGCCTTAATGCTAGTAAGACTGAGATCCTACTCATTGGCACACCCACTCCCTCCTTCCCTGCAGCTCTCTGGCCGGCCTCTCTTGGCCCTCTTCCTGCTCCTACCTGCAAGGCAAAAAGCCTCGGGGTCATCTTCGACTCCACACTCTCCTTCTCTCCTCATATATCGGACGTCTCTAAGAAGTCACATTACCAGCTGCACCTCCTCAGAGGTATTCTTCCCTTCCTCTCCTTCCCCCAGAAACTCACTGTCTCCTGAGCCCTGGTTCTCTCGAAGCTGGACTACTTTAACAGCCTCTATCTTAATCTGCCTGCCTCCACTCTCCGCCCTCTGCAACTCATCCAGAACAGAACTGCGAGACTTGTCCTTGGCCTCAAGCCCAGGGACCGTATCTCTCCAGGACTGAAATCTCTACACTGGCTCCCAGTGGCTGCGAGGATTAAGTTCAAAACCCTCTGCATTGTCCACAAGGCCTTCTGGGGCCTGGGGCCTAAATACCTTCAACTCTCTCTTCCTAAATATCTTCCTTCCCGAGCCCTACGCTCATCCGTCTCCAACTCCCTCAGGGTCAGCCGCTTCTCGAAGCAACGAGCTGGGGTAGATCTCTCTCCGCGGCAGGGGCCTCCCTCTGGAACAGCCTTCCTGCCTCCCTGAAACTTGAGGAGAACCATCTCCGGTTCCGGAAGCACCTCAAAACCTTCCTCTTCACTTCTGCTTTCTCTCTCCCTCTCCCCTGCTAAATTCTTCACCAACACTGATTCTGCAACTGGGCCACTCTCACCGACCTCGGTCCTGGGCCCAGTCACTCTTCACTTGCACTGCCTCCCTGGCAACCCCTGCACTGCGGGACTGTCTCTGTATCACTACAGCCCCCCCCCCAGCACTTGTCTGCACTTACCTTGCACTTGCCACCAGCTGGCCCTATTTATTTCATATTTTATTTCTATTCTACTTATTTGTACTGCACTCCCCCTACCTCCCCCTTCCCCTTGCACTTTTTCCCTTCCCCCTACCCCTGCTCTTGCGCGGTCTGAATGACACCTGGCCTAGTAGGATCGTTGTCTGTCTTCCCCTTGTTCCCCCCTCCCTGCCTCGTCGCGCCTTGAAACACTTGTGTATAGGCGCGTTACAAATGCCATATCATATCATATCATATCATAAGTAGAGAACAATTTTCTCTAACTCTTGCATATACAGTCACCATTCATAAATCCCAAGGTCTTGCCCTACACAAAGCATTGATAGATATAGGAAACACAGTCTTTAAAGAAGGCATGAGCTACGTAGCACTATCACGCTTACGTACACTTGGCGGTCTATTTCTAATCAACTTTGATGCAAATTTAGAATACAATAGACTGTGTTCACTGTACACCCCCCATCTGAAACCATATCCTGTTCCAGAAAAAGTAAAACGTGGTAAAAGAAAACTAATTCAAATAGAAATGCAACAGAATCTGACAGCAAATCCTTCAAAGAAAACAAAAGAAGCTAAAACTTCATCAATTACCACAAGCAATTACCACAAGCAAAGAAGAACCTATTAGGGAAAGTAAATCAGGTACTTCTTCAAAGAAGGAACAGAAACTCCGAAAAAAACCACTCAGAGACAGAACTAGCTGGTCCATTCAAATTTTCAAATGAAACTGGTGTAAGTTGCTTTTCAATTGCCACCAATTGTTAACAATATTTACTTACACAGTACAGACCAATTGTGTTTGCAAATGTTACTCCTTCATAGAACCGCAACAAACAATCCTGACAGCACGTACAGTGTTCATGGAATAAGACAAGAATTGGACTACTGTGCTGCAATGGTGAGATTGACTATAAACTCACACGAAGATCCTAAATAATTTCTAATGTACTTACTACAAGTACTGGAAAACAAAAACATACCTATAAATGAAATCTCTAGATTTCATACATGTGGACACATACATGCACTCTCTGTAACAATGTGATACAGGAACAAATCCCAAATGAGCGATTTGTATATGTATCCATACCTAATTGTGAATCCATTCCATTTCAGCAACTTGTACAGAATGCAAACCATGGCAGATTATGTGCTATGTGCAATTCAGATAATCGCTCCACCTTACTGATACAAAAACATAGTAACTACATAATACTTATGCTTCTACGTTACAATGCAAATGGTACCAAAAACAACTGCAAGCTGACTGGATTCACACACGGTCAAGTGTCACTTGGAAAGAAAACCTTTACAACGGTAGGTATAATCTACCACGCAGGAGCTACAACCAATGCAGGTCACTACACTGCATACATTAAAAAGAAATGTGGATGGTTCGAATGTAATGATAGCACATTTACTCTAAAGCAGAGATTGCCAGCTAATCTTACAAATGCGTATTTAATCTTCTTAAAGCCAAAATGTAATAACTAATGTGTACTTCAACATTAACAAAAATTCAAGTAAAAGACTATAAACAGTTAGAACACACCAACAGGCATCTAACGGCCCAAAAGTGTATAACAACCACACAGATAAATGAATACCACAGATCCGTAACAAAAAATGCACAGTTAGAATGCACCAACAGGTATCTGTTTTAAAAAATCTGCAACAAGCCAACAGACATAACATTAATCAGAAACAACAAGGAAACCCTCAAAGAAAACAAAGAAATTGTTTGTAGCATAGCAAAGAAAGGGCTTTTTTAATCCGACAAGGATTTCTTTTCCCCCAGACCCAAGGATTTGAAAAACAAATACAGAAACTGAGCAAAATGCACAGTACACTGGTTTGTAAACTAAATATGAGGGTAAAAAAAAGCTAAAATGTCTATTGTAGAATGTAATAAGTCTTCATAAAATACAAACACTAACATGCTCTTTTCTTTTATCACAGAAATTCAAAAAGGATATTTCCGCCAAGTACTAAAGTCATGAAAGAAATATATGGATTCTCAACAAAGTAAACAGTAAGTATAATTGCACACATGTCATACATATTCAAATCTACACGTCTAATCTATGGCAGTAATATGGTGCAGTGGCTGTAGGCAGGGCCTAGCGTCTTGGATGTATAACCTACCACCTACACCCTACGGCCAAGCAACCAAGACTATAGGTCCTACCCACAAGCATTGCAGCATATCAAAACCATGGTGCTTATAATTTCACTACTTAGAAGTTTACTCTTGGGTGCATGGTCTGCAGCCATGCACCTAAGACTGTAACTCAAGCACACAACCACCGCACCACAGCACACCCATGCTGACTTGTAACCTCACTGCTTACGGCCATGCACCCAAGACTCTCGGTCCTGGCCAGAACCACCACAGCATATCGCACCCATTGTATCTTCTAACTTCACTACGTATAAATTTGGGTTTGGGTGCATGGCCTTAAGCCATGCACCCAAGACGCTAGGCCCTCCCCACAACCACCTGAATGATTTCTGATACTACGGGTGGACCTATAGCTCTAATATGCTGCAGTAGTGGTGGCCAGAGGCTAGAGTCTTGAGTGCAAGGCCATAGATTTTTCAATGTATGCGTGTGCAGTATATAAAACCCATAGTGGTTTATAACTCCAGTGCTTATAACTTTGGTCTTGGGTGCATGGCCTTCGGGCATGCACCAAAGACTCTACATCCTGGCCACAACGACCACAGCATATCACACCCATTGTGGCTTCTAACTATACTACGTACAAATGTGGTCTTGGGTGCATGTCCTTCGGCCATGCACCCAAGACTGCAGGCCCTCCCCACAACCACCTGAGTGATGTTCAATACTACGGGTGTACCTATAGCTGTGATATGCTTAAGTGGTTGTGGCCAGGGCCTAGAGTCTTAGGTGTATCTCCATAGATATTTCAATGTATGGGTGTGCAGTGGCTTATAACTCCAGTGCTTATAACTTTGTTCTTGGGTGCATGGCCTTTGGCTTTGCCTTTGGCCATGCACCCAAGACTCTACACACTCCCCACAACCATCTGATCGATAAGCAATAATACAGGTGTGTCCATTACTGTGACATGCTGCAGTGGTTGTGGCCAGGGCCTAGAGTCTTGGAGGTATGGCCTACGGCCTATGGCCATGCACCCAAGACTCTAGGCCCTGGCCACAACCACTGCAGCATGTCACACCCATGGCGGCGTATAAATCAATAGCACACCTATAGAAAAAAAAAATGTAACTATGGCATGTACTCAATTTCAATGTTCGCTAACACCACGCGTGTCCTTAGAACATTTTCAAGTTGCCTGCGCACAGCACGGACTGAAGTACTATCCTTATGAGACCCCTCATTTTCTGTACTTACAAACATCCCGAACAAGGTGGGCATAGGGAATACATCATTAACACCTACCGCCTGAACAAATACAGTATTTCACCCATCTCTTACTCTCTGAACCTCCCCAAGCACTCTGACACACCAAAACAGTTTCCGAAATAGCATTCTGCCGCTGGTCGCCACCGCGCTGTCGGCGGATCCAAGATGTCGGGCGCATCCAAACAATCTGACACAGAACACAGCTCGCTGCAGCCAATCGGCGGAGATGTCGTGTGTCCGCGGCCATGATGCCAGCCCCTTAGCCAATCGTTATCTTGTCCGCGGAGAGAACAGGGAAGTGTGACCGCGGAGCGGACATAGATATCACTAATTCTTTTAGACCTATTTTTTGGCCATTTTAAAGAAAACTACTGCACGGATTGTCACCAAATTTACAAAAGCACTCTTTTGGGACCAAGCCCCTGCCCCTGCTGCAAATTTGGTGAAAAACCGTCCTTTGGTTTTGCCTGTAGGCGTGCACAAAGTTATTCCCCCATTCACTCTATGGAAAAAAAGACGTTTTGGGACCCCCTTATAACTCCCCCCCCCCCTGGCCAAACATCACCAAACTTTGCAAAACAATTCAGAGTGGCACATATACTTGTTTTGTGAAGTTTCGTGAGGATTCGTCCAGGGGGAGAAAAGTTATAAGCCACCCAAAAGTTAAAAGTTATAAGCCACCCAAAAGTGCTCTTCCTATGGAATTTTGAGCCTTGGATTTAATTTCTGCCCGGCTGCACATTTCAACTATGTACAAACCCGCATTGACTTTGAACACTTTGGGCCTGATCACGACTTTGGCGGTAACCCTTAAATCTGGCGGTAGCGCCATTACGGCCGGATTTAAGGGTCCGCCAAATCAGGACTGAGCTGGGGGGAAATCTGCCAAAAATTCACGCTATTACCGCCGGCGGGAAATTCGCCGGCGGTAAGACCGCGAATTTTCCCCATTGAGCCCAATGGGGAATGGGCTCAATGGGGAATGGGGATTAACATTATCGCCAAACTCGTGATCCGGCGCTATTAGCGCCGGGGAGTTCGGCGGTAGGGCTAATACTGCCAGCGGTAATACCGCCGGCATTACCGCCAAAGTCGCCCTTTGTCTGTAAACTACGTCTTAAAAAGTTTTTTTCGATGAATGAACACACTGCAAAAAGGACTCTAAAAGTTGGCGGAAGAACAGAAATAACAATAAATGAGTTAGATGTACTATCTGACTTGGTCGATTTGGAAAGAGGATTACAAATTGACACAGAGCACGAACCCAATGTAGTAGACCTTGTAGAACTCAATATAAGGACGGATTGGACAACAAAGAGCAGACTCAAACAAAAATCTAAATTCAATCCGATGACCAATATGGGGAACAACATTGAAGCCTTTCAAGCACTTGTGATCAAAGATCTGAAAATGATTCGGAGAAGAAAGACACACAGATTCAAAGATAATCTGTCAGTTACAGATAGGACGACCTTGAAAGAATTACAGACTCTCACTAACTACATTATAAAACCTTCTGATAAAGGACGCAATATAGTCCTTATGAATAAAGGCGATTATATAAAGGAGGCTTATAGGCAGCTCAATGATAAAAGATGCTATGAGAGAATCAAGATAAATCCAACCAAGAAATTGGAGAAAAAATTGAAGGATTTTCTTATGGAATGGGAAAATAAAGGCATCCTAAAGGAAGATAACTGTACATTTCTCCTTACTTTGAATTCTATAACACCTATGATCTATTTTCTCCCCAAGGTCCACAAGAACATTAAGAAACCACCAGGGAGACCGGTAGTATCATCAATGGCTTTGGCTCTAGAAAATATGTCAAAGTATATAGACAAGGTACTCTTTCCTTTCGTGTCCTCTCTTCCATCTTATCTAAAGGAAACAACAGACTTTCTAGCCCATATCGAAAACATACCATGGGAATCTAACTATATCATAGCAACTATGGATGTTGTCTCACTATACACGTCCATAGTGCATCACTATGGCAACAATGCATGCAAAAGTATTTTGAACACCAGATCTTTAAATTATTTAGAACATACACAGATGAACCTTGAAATGATTGACTTGTGCCTGACCAATGATGTTTTCATTTTTTTAATGAGTTTGTTAGACAACTACAAGGTGCCGCAATGGGTACAACATTCACGCCATCCTGTGCCAACTTAACTATGGGAGCGTGGGAAGCTTCAGAAGTATGGTCTGACCAGAATTATGCAGCAACTGAAAACGTTGTGCTCTGACTAAGATACATTGATGATCTTTTCATAATTTAGAAGGGATCAGAGAAGTCTTGGACAGATTTTGTGAAACTTCTCAATGACAACACAAACAATCTAAGGTTCACAGAGACATATAGGGCCTCATTACATGTTGTGCGGTAAAAATCGGAATTTTACGGCATGGCGCTATTAGCATGTCCGCCCTCGCTAAAGACCGCCAATAGCGGCCCATTACGAGTTCGCGGACACGAGCATAGCGCCATGCCGTAAATGTCATTACCGCCATGCCGCAAAAGTCCACAAAATGCCCATTACCGGCCTCGACCACAGTGCTGATAGCACCTCCTCCCTCACGCAACATGCTAATAGCGGTCACCGCTATTAGCGGACACCGTAAAAAAGCGGAACCGGAAATAGCGTCATCGCACAGGAACGGGAAAGAGAACGGCGGCCATCTTTAAAAACACAATCCAGTGCCATCCTCTGCATCCAGGACATCTTACAAGAGAACTCTGACCAAAAACCATCCAGGACTGCCTGAAGATGTCAAAGGCCCCGAAAAAATCCTCTGACCGACAGCGGAAAGAGAAATTCACACCAGAGGAGCTCATTATGCTGACTAGCACACTTGCAGCCAATGCGGAGGTCGTATTCGCCAATGATATGCGCCGGGCGGCGATCATCAAGAAAAAGGACATCTGGGACGAAGTAGCCCGCGAAGTAAGTGCAGTGGGCACTACCACCCGCAGCGTGAAGGACTGCCGCAAGAGGTGGGACGACCTCCGGCTACGTGTGCGGAATATCCTTTCAGTCAACCGCAACCTTGCAATGGCCACAGGAGGAGGCGCAGAATCACCTCTGAAGATGAAGGAGTGGGAGGAGACATGTGCCTCCACCATCGGAGTCGAAGCCATAGAGGGGGTCGGAGACATGGAGCATGGTGTGGCCATCTCATCTGATGGAGGTGAGTGAATACGTCAAACAATGCACAGTGAAGGGTGAGGGGGTACCCCAAACACGTGTCGATGACCAGGCCATTGGTCCTGCCACACACATACATGCATGCATCACCATATACACGTGCAATACTGACCCATCTATGCATGACCAACCCGACATCCCCATGACAAGAATCACTGATGAATAGGCCCCAATGCATAGAGCAGCATGACGTGAACATTCTGCATGAGGCACCTAGACCCATTAACGATGATGTACCCTATTCATGTCCTCCACAGGATCACCGATGGACACTGGAGAGACAAGCACCGCAGCACGTACTCCCCCAGCTGCCAAAAAAGCCAGAATGCATGAGAGGGGTGACACCGCCACCACCTCCAGTGGAAGTGGGAGGACAGTCCATCTGCAGAGGGCCAAGGGCAGCAGGAGCACCATTGCATCACAGCCTGAGGGCACGGCTCCTGTTGTAGCCGAACCCACGCAAGTGTGCCCCATCACTGCTGAGATGAGCACAGAGGGCACGCACTCCGCAGCCACCAGCTCCACTGGGGAGGCAGCAGCCACTGCACCGGCCAGTGACGAGGAGGACGCAATCGACGTCCTACAACTCATCCATGACCCCAGCCCAACATGGTCCATTGAGGGGAGTCTGAGGGCAACGTCCGGATCTGCTACCCAGGGAGCACATGACACCCTCACTGTAGAAGGTGCATGGAGCCCTCAGCTGTCCTCACCGGATGCCGGGTGCATGGACCAGGGCGCGCCGTCCAGCCCAGCAGCATCTACCACCCTGGAAGACCTTGCAACCATCAGCCGGAGGCAGGAAGACATGGCTGCGCTGGACGCCCAGCATGTGGCCGAGACAGTCCGTCTAAGGGATGACCTCCAAAAATATGCTGGACAAACAAAGGAGGCCATGGAGGCCTGCACTGACAGGATATGCCAGGAGATGGGCCAACTCCGCCAGGCCATTCTACGTATTGGGAACATCATGGAGCAGCATCACCAACCCCCAACACAGGATCGACCGGGAACCTCCTCCTCAGCAAGTTCCCAGCAGACCAACCCCCTGCGCCGCTCACTGCGCAACCTGAGGCGCCCCGCATCACAGCAACCCGATGTCGGTGGGGGCCCTGATGCTTAGCTCCACCAAGGACCAGGTGGCACATGTGGTGCAGGAAACATTATAGACACCATGAGACTCACCTGGGTGTTTTGGGGGGGAAGGGGGTAAGGGTGCATTTGGGTGTTTGGGGGGGGGGGTAAGGGTGCATTTGGGTGTTTGGGGGGGAGGGGGGTAAGGGTGCATTTGGGTGTTTGGGGGGGAGGGGGGTAAGGGTGCATTTGGGTGTTTTGGGGTGTTGCATTTATTATCACATTCTGTTCAATACACAGTTGTTCTGAATTTGAAACCCAAGCGTGGTCTCCATCATTGCGTATGTGTCATTTATCTCGGACAGGGTCCTTTATGGTACTCCAAACATGCACCAGGGCAACAATATCCATCTCCGTCCATGCTTTTTCACCTTTGTGCCTGATGGGATTTCAGAATCAGATGCTGACGCACATCGTTGTGCCCTCTTGGCATTGCCTCTTGCATGTCCTGCCGGGGCATTCCACCTGTACTCATCCACATCCCCATCATGCTCTTCTGGTGGTTGCATGTCAATTTCAGGTGGCATTGGCACATTCCGTCATTTGCACATTTTTGGTGCTCTACACATGGCTTGGTTATCTTTGCCACTTTGACACGGCTGTACAGGAGTGCCTCACACAGGCTGCTTAGGCAGCGGAGCACTGTCATTGGAAGTCTGACTGCCAGCTCTATCACGACGCAGGTACGGGGATGTGCAATATTGTTGTCCTCTTCCTGCTGGTTCTGTGGGTTCCGTACAGGGGTTGGGAGCCACCTCCTCAGTGGATCGCTGGCATTGCCTGTATGGTGTGAGGAATGGGTACCTGTTACGGGTCACCTCTGGTGTGGCCTGTTGTTGTTGGTGCTGCACTGCTATCATGTAGTCAAGGCTGTCATGTCATGCTGCTGCTATTGAGGCCATCTTGGTGTGGGAAGGGGTGTGGGTAGGGGTGTGGTGTGCTCTTTTGTGCTGCCTGTCTCCATTGCATGCACCTGTGCTGATTGTGTCCACCTGTAGTTGATGGGTACACTGCTCAGGTCTCTTAACGGGTGCTTTTCGATGCCGTTATTAGCGCCATGCTGGTAAGGGGTTTTTGGGTGTTTTACATGCCGCTAATACCATGTCCGCATGGCTTGTGATGGCCTGGTATTAGCGCCATGGCGCTAATTCCGGCCTGGGGGTTGCGCGCCCGCGCCCTTGCCGCTATTAGTGGCACCATAATTAACGGGTGCGCAGATAGCGGTGGGTCCGGGTCGTGATTGGCTTAGGGAATTAACGGTACCGTTAAAACTTTACCGGTACCGGTATTTCATTACCGCACAACGTGTAATGAGGCCCATAGTTTTCCTTTTTTTAAAAACTTTTTTTAGATGTGATTCTTAGATTTGTAGATAAAACACTGACGAGCGAACTTCATAAGAAACCTATGGGAACTAACACTCCTTTGCATGCAAACAGTAGTCATTCGAAATGCCTGATATGGAGCATTTCCTATGGGGGGTTTGTAAGAATCAGACGCAATAGCTCCACCCTTAAGGCTTATGATCTGGATAGCAAAATCGCTGCAATCAATGTTACCCAAAAAGAGTCATTGAGAAGACATATATAAAAGGGAGACAGCAGGAGAAATCTGGTCTCCTGATGGGATCTCGCTCACAAGCCAAGTCAGAAGGAGAAAAAGAGATGACTAGACTAATTCTGACATTTGACAATGAAGCATCGGGAGTAAGATGGATATGCCGAAGACATTGGAGGATTTTATTGGCGGACAGAGACCTTGCAGTAAATCTAAAAAGGAATCCAGAAATCGGTTTTAGATGCAATTGTTCTTTTAAAGACACTTTGGTACAAAGCTTTATGGCACATGATGAAACATCAGAAAAAGCTATGCGGCTTACAACACAGAAGCCTGGTTTTCGCAAGTGCACAAGATGTAACATCTGCAAGTTTGCTAAGAATTGTGTAACATTCGCGCACCTGATTTTGGGTAATACTATCACTATTTTGGTCAAAAGCACATGTGAAACAGAATACGTAGTATATGTACTGTCGTGTGCATGCCAGAAATGGTACATAGGCAGCACCAAGTGTAAATTGAAGACAGGAATTCAACAGCATGTGAGAGCCATCCAACACCAAGATCCAAATTATACGATGGCCAAACATTTCAGTGATTATCACAAAATCAACACTGACAGTTTTTTCTTCTTTGGTATTCATAAAATTGATAATAAAACAAGGGCAGGCGATAGAGAGAAGACACTTCGCCAGAAAGAGACATGCTGCATTTTAGATTTTGAAAGTAAATACCTGAATGGCCACAACATTGATGAGGAACTGTACACCTTTTTAGGACAATGATCCAAATAATTAATTCTGTATTTCTAATTTCCATTTAGTGATTCTTACTGTGCAATTTACATCATCCCTCTACTTTTTGGTATTTCTATGAAGCAAAAACTGTGTGTTTTTTTAAAAAAAAGATGCTTGGGTAGGCCTAGTCTTTATGTCTCATTTCTTGCGAGAGTGTGGATTACATTAGTACTGCTTTTGTTGCTATTTCTAATGCTGCTGAGTTCGGGCCATACACTATGGGCGAGCCACATTCTGTTTGGCTTTTACTGCCTGCTGTGATGCTGCACATTATTATTTAATAAAGAGAATGCTGCACTAACGGTTTCCGGAGGATCTGTTTCCATGTGGGGGAGTGCTCCTCATCGACTGCCTAAGAATCAGTCCAGCAATATATATATATATATATATATATATATATATATATATATATATATATATATATATATATTCACTAACAAAAACATTGTAAAAGGGAGGTTATAGTTAAGTTGCGCTACTAAAAACCTATCTAATTCAGTGAAAAAACATTGTTAAAGGGACGTTATGGTTCCAAGTAAAACCAAAACACCCTTGAAATTTGCCAGTTATGGTAGGCTTAGCAACCATAACTCGCGCCACCACCGTGCACTGCTAAGACTAATACCCATGACATCAAAGATGACATCACAAATGCCATTCATGACATCACTGATGATATTACATGTCTGGCTACCCTTTCTTTGTAGTTCAGTAACATATCTAGGGCAGGTGGTTTTCTTCAGCGACAGTCAGGAAGTATAAATGCAAAAGGTACTATTTTTGTATACCTTACTCTTCTCATAAGTACTTACACTGCTTTCCTTAGAATTCACTCACATCATACAATACATATACATTGGGGAAGCAGCAGCCTTGAGACACAGCAATATAGCCTGCACATGAACTGAAGTACTTAGGTTACAAACACTTTCTGGTAATGCTGCTGGTATTTTGCTTACTTTACTTTCCCTGTATATGCTCATATTTGTATGCATTGTGGTCTCTTTATGTTTTGTGTGTAGGAGTACTATTATGAAGTAAGGGAGGTATTGTTAGGTACTTATTACATGTGTCACAGTGCACAAAACTCTGAAACAAAAGGATTCATCATTTTACTATCCAACATGGTGAGGTTTGAATATTGCAGCTCTACGGTGCATAATGCACAGAATGCCTACATTTGTATAGGAGTTTGTTCGTGTACTGGAATGAAGTCAGTAAAACAATGGTGTTTATAGCAAAGCATCACCTAATGAACTATTTGGCGCATGATACTTCTTCTAATGATTTTTTTACATTTTTCTGCCACCATTATAATGACAATCCCATGTAGAGGCTGTGCATAAAAACGAAATGCACATGTGATGTTATGGTTGCTTAGCCTACCATAACTGGCGAATTTCAGGGGGTTTTCGGTTTTACTTGCAACAAGAATGTCCCTTTAACAATGTTTTTTCACTGAATTTGATAGGTTTTTAGTAGCGCAATTTAACCATAAGGTCCCTTTAACAATGTTTTTTGTTAGTGAATTTCATAGGTTTTTAGTAGAGTACAGTAACGGGAACATTGCTTTAGCAGTAAGGTAATATGTTTGCAGTACTGCACATTCACCATAATGTTCCCTTAAGAACATTTTGTCAGTGATAGCTTGTCTGTCAACCTCATGAACTTGTGGAAAGGCCAAATTCCCCTGTATATGTATCCATTTGTGCTATCCCTTCCCTTGCATAATAGTGTCAGTGTATCTGACAAATGAAAGGTGTGCATGTTAAGTGTTGGTGAAACTGTTGTGGTGTTTCTTTTTATGTTAACATAGCATGGTGATTCTTTGTCGCAAATTAGTAGCCAAGATAGCTGCAGGTAAGCAACATGGAGGTTTCCTATGCCGACTGTACCTGGCTGCCGTATCTGGAATCACAATGTAGATATCCGTAGGACTGCAGTACTGGCTGCATGGCTGCAAGTGTGGAAGCACTTTCAATTGCTTGTGGGAGCGCACATCTATCCGTTGTACAACTATGTCCATGCCTAGGGCATCCTCTGTGTGCTGGTAAGAACACCCCTGTCTGCAGCCCTACGGATTCATATGGTAGGCTACCGCATTTCAAGTATTCCGCACAACTACATGGGATGCTCTGCAAACCGGCCAATTTGTCCCTGCACCACACCTGCCTGTATGATGTCCACTTGAAAGCAAGTAACAGCAACCTCAAGTGTACGCTGGGCATGCTAAATGTCACAGTAGCTTGATTGACGTGCTGCTTGTCTTTCCATGAGCCGTGAAACAGACACACCTTGTCTGCACTTCGCAATGTGCTGGAGAGTGTGAAGGGTTCGCCTGCGGGTCATACGGTTCGAGATAACATTTAACTGCAGGTGTGACAGTTTGTAGTGAGTCTGCAAATTGGCAAAGCTGTTGCGGCTTGGTCACCAACATAGTAGTGCATGTTTGTAACAGAAGTACGTAAACAGCACATTTTTCAGAGAGCAAACAACATTACTGTTGTTTAAAACAGTAGTGTAGCTGCATGGGTCGCGCTTAGGAATTAACTTCCTTCTGCAGGTATTGAAGCTGCGTTTCTCCTTGTTGTAAGCATTCTTCTATTTTATAAATCCGTCATGTCCGTGCATCCTAGTCCTACGGCTAATGGCGTACCATGAAGAGTCTGTACAGCATGCAACGTGAACAGAAATGCAAGCATAAGGGACCAGTGGGCAGGGTACTACCCTGCCAAAAAATGCAGTAGGGCAATTTCATGTACAGCATTCTCCACATAGGCTGCGGCCCACAACAGGGACACTCCTATATGGCACCAGAGCTTAACAACACCCTTGTAGACCATATGATGCACTAAGGACCCTTACCTGCCAAAGGGCATAGTACTGTAAATGTACTGCTACGTGGTACTCTACAGAGGGAAGTTACTTTGAAGTGCTTGGGGATACTCCATTCAGGAGCATGTCAATGAGTGGCGTCTAATGAAGTGAGGGCCACCCAACATTTTCCTCTCTCTGCACGTCCCCTATGGTATCCCTGTAGGTGCTGGCCCTTCCATACCGGCCCTTACCTTTCGTTCCTTCAGTGGCGTGTGTCACAAGACCAAAAGAAACAGAGATGCACCGGAAAAGGATAAAAGATAAGTAAACAAAGCTCCTTTCAGAGTTCAACAATGTAAGTGGCAATGAAGGGAAGCAGGGCGCTGCGCATCGTATACCCTCCACAGATTGGGTGCTAAATAAAAGGAGCCAGGGTACTGTGGAAAACACTGCAGTGCACTCTTGTAAAAATGCCTTGCTGTAAAAAGAGATTGTTGTGCGTTTTCAAGACCTGAAGTGCGCAACACCTACCACAAACATTCTTCCTATACTTCCAAAAAGGGCAGCAATGCAATTTATGTAGGGCGTGCAAAATCGGAAATGCAGTAATGTTAAGAGGAACGCTATTTTTGGGGAAAAATCTTTGTGCTGTGAAATGTCAGATTCCCATTTGTAAAGTACGACATTGGCACAAGTTGTAAAAAGGCACAAATACACTTCTTTTCAATGTACCACGCTTTCTCCATTTCTTGACCAAATGAAAAATAACGCGGAGACATGGTTGTTTGCGTAGTGCCATAGAAATGTATGCAGGAGATCCCAAACACACACATGACCTGGCCAAGAGCCTCCTTCAGTGCAAACGGCACTGAAAATCGTGTTACATGTTCTGCAATTTCCCCTTCACAATTAAGAACAATAATATGGTTATGATCGCGCGTCACCAAAGTGTCACACAGAGAAACCAAAATCAATCACTTCATTGTACATACTCCATACGAGTACAAATCCACATGATACAATCCAGAATGACCTGCCACTACACATTGGCCTCATTACAAGGTTAGAGGTGGGCAATTACCGGGCTATTCCAGCCCAGCCGGACCCGCTAATTGCCCTTTCGCGGGTGCAGGGCCCAGTACATCCCCATTCCCATTTGAGCCCCATAGGGCTCAGTGGGAATGGGGAGGGTGGTAGCACCGGTACCATTTATAATGGTACCAGTGCTGCCATCATGTTGTACTCGTGGGTGCCGGTATGGCCACCAGGTCAGACCTGGTGGCTGCAAGGGCACCCGCGAGCAGAACTCCAAGTATGGTGGTACGGTAGCAACTCTGCCGGTAGCGATATCAGCGCCGTTGTTGCCTTACCGCCATACTTGTAATGAGGCCCATTGTCTTCCATTCACTGTCAATTCATGTATTTACAACTGCCCCACAAAGCATACGCTGTGGCTCATGCAACACACAGCCATAAGCGCACCCTCTGCATTTCACTCGACAAATTCACTGTGTACTACAGTCTGTGCATGCCATCTACACCCAGAGACCTTATTGACCAATCCCGTGTCCTCCATAGGCCAATGCTATGGCCACCATCTGCAAAAGGGGCATATGTCACACGTACAACCCTACAACTGCCGCGATTTCCACAGACTTTTCGAGCTGTGTACGCAAGGGAGTGGGGGAATACATTTCAACCAGGGTAGGGGACCTCTTCAGTAGTGGCGGCTCTGAAAAGAGCCTTTTTTTTTTAAAGGTGCTTCCTTGGAAACACAATTTTTTGTGATTTTTATAAGTATTTTTCAGTTTTGTACTTTAGCTCACAAGCTTACAGTAAGGTCTTCAGTGCAGCCTGTATATTGGAAAACAAAATATGATGGTTGACAAAAAAATTCTATTAGCATTGAAAAGGCGTTCATATCGAGAACCAATGTTGTCATTATCATAGGAGAACATCCCAGCAGCACTCAAGAAGACACACATGCTTCGGTTGATTAGAACCCTTCCGACCTCTGGCTGGTGACAACTATCATTGGAATAGTCCCATATTATTTGTGGTGGGATATATGAGAAAAGCACCTTGGCAGTGGGAAAAATGCGCTTGACTGCTTTCATCAACTTCTTGAGTTGACGGTATAAAAGGGAATAAGGCAAGGAGCCCAAATGGAACGCTCCATAATGCCCGACCAGAGCATACACAGTTGCAAAAGTGCCCACTTGTCGACATTCTCCAATGAAAGTGCTGAAATTGCTCAAATTGCCACAGCACCACAAAGCGTCCACTGCTTCCAAGTCAAAATCACAATGAAAGCCTTTTTCTACAGCATACTGGAACATATCTTCCACAAACTCATCACCGACTACCAACACAATGCGTCTGTCCATCTCTGCCCGCCACCCTCACTGCACAGAGTAATGGAACAAAATGTTGCCGCCCTTTCTTGTGATGCACACCCCGAGCACCTGATTGGACAAATCCCACAGTCCGATTCCCATTGTATTGATGAGAAGAGCACAATGTGGTACGTGCGCTTTCCCAAAAACCACTACGGCTGTGGCCAAGCAATGCAGGAGTAGTTCTTCTTTCCTTTCCGCTACTGTTGCTCCACCACTACCTCATAGGCTACTATTCTATAGTGACACACGCATCCACCAATCGCATCCAAGCCGCCATCATGTAACCGTGTCACTCCTGTACAACATTTCACTTGCACCGTTACACATTCACACTGCAAGTGTCGTGCCTTTCCAAAGCACGTCCTCTACAAAGTTCTGTAAAAGTATGCACGATTCCTCCATCCGCATACAACCACATGCGCCCACAATGTGGCACGTGTAATCCTCAAAGTACAGCGGAATCCGCTACCTTTTCTTGATATTGAGGGGAAGCAATTTCAAGCAGCTTAGGGGATTGGATCCTCCAGCGTGGCTTTGAAAATGTTTTTTTTTTTACGTTCTTTGGAGCAACTTTTTTTTCTCTTTCTGTTTGCCTCTTCTCACATTTTTACCAAATTCTGCTCAACGCTTCTTGCACAGTGTAAAAGAAAACGGCATTGCCAATCGCGCTCAAATAAATGCCATTTCTGCTAAACCACTGGATATTTTGCGACCTCATTATCTCATAGTGGATGGCGAACATTTCAGCAGTCTGCAAAAATATGCACATTCTTCTGTTCACAAAACACCTTCCGACCTGTGGCTGTGGACAAATTACTCCGGCATCGTTCCAAACTCCTCATGGTGTTAGGCATGAGTAGACAACATTGGCAGTAGGAAAAATCTGCATCACTGCATTCAGCAACCTCGTCAGGTAACGGATTAAACGTCCAAACGACATGTAACCGAAATGCAGACTTCTGTCACGATCCATGCCCCTGACCCCCTCAGGTAAAACAGCCCCCTGGCAGCAGTGGGGCTAAAGCCCTTCACACCGGCCCCAAGAACCTTAAAACTCCATCAGAAACATACATGGAGTCAGTCCTGGCACCTTTGGCACCAGGCTCATTATCAGGAATAAAGCAATATCAGTTTTGGACCTTAATCCAACATGGAGGCCTATTACACAGCTCAGTTATTTCGAACCAAGCAATGCGGTGCAGTGTTTTGGGTGTGGCTGGGCCTGGAACTACTTTACCTAGGCTATTTAAACCACACCCAAACAGCAGAACACGCTTCGTGTCATTCTGCACTCCTGCAGGGTAGCGCTCACCGTGTCCAGCTCCAGCTCATCTGCTTCTCCGGTGGCCCGATCCTGAAGCCCTAGATCCAGATTCCATAAATAACCTGGAAGAACAAGAACAGCATTAGCAGCAAGAAAACTTACCTGTGAAGTAACCGGCTTGAATCCATCCTGCGCTTCGCTTACCTCGTATATCTCCGGAGTTCGCCGCAACCTGCAAAGGTAAAGAAACAAGGACAGCATTAATAACAATTCTTGGCTGGGCAAGCAGCGAGTCCTGGCAGCCCCCTGCACTTCTCTTACCTCGCCCATCACCGGGTTTCACCGCAACCTGCAAGGGAGAAGGAACAAGGTCAGCATTAACAAAGCACTTACCTGGGCAAGCAGCGCTTCGACCGCTCATCACTCCGGAACATCACCACAACCTGTACAAAGAAGAGAAGAGAACACAGGTTAGCAATAACACCAATAAACAGCGCAGCACTCCGCGCACCAATAACTCACCGTGGTCTTCGCAGTGGCGCGGCAACTCCAAGATCGTAACCATCCCTGTGAAAACAAAAAGAGACATTGTTAGGGAACAGCGTAGAGGAGCAAGACGCCGAGAAGACAGAGAACCCAGATGGAAAGAAAGAGACAGAATAAACGCGGAAAAGAATGGGCCTCATTACGAGTCCGGTGGTAACCGAAGCGGTAAAACCACCTGGTTACCGCCAGACTCGTATTTCCATTCCGCCTCCATGACTCCCGGAAATATCAGGGCATTACGACCCTGGTGTCCCAGGAATTCCGGAGGCGGAATTCGGTAAATACCATTCCCATTGAGTCCCATAGGGCTCAATGGGAATGGGAAAGTGGAAACACCGGCACCATCTCGTGATGGTGCTGGTGTTTCCACATCCGCCTGCAGCCAGGCGGTGTTAAACCCGCCAGGTCAGACCTGGCGGGAACATCACCTCCCGCCTGCAGGAGTCAGGATCGGGCGGTTCAGAATTAACAGTGGCAGCGGGTTTACCGCCACGGTTATTTCCGGATTGCCCGACCTGTAATGAGGCCCATTATAACTCACCTGGAATACAGCAAGCAGAGTCGGAGTCACAGCCGGTCTGGAACCGACATAAGGGCACACGGATCAGTGAAGAAACTAGGTCCACTGAACGCCCGCACCAACCACGCACCCCTGCACAGAGACGCAGGACGGAGAGTTCAACACACAGAAACCTAATGTGAGCAATAACCCCAAGGGAGGGGATTTGGACCAGAGGGAGGTGGGAGCCCACCCATCACAAAACCAGTATCTTAACCCTCCATTCTCCTGTTACAGGCACTACCCAACGTCTGGCACATAACCAAGCAGAGAGGGGTCCGTGATAGCGCTTAGACCTCCATCCAATATCGTGTGGCGCCCCGTGGATACCAGGTGAGCTTAACAACTTCCATAGTGCACCACGACAAAATCAACGTTCGTGAGGGAGGCCACATATCTGCAAAGGCAAACCAATCCACTTAAACTGCACTCATACTGACAGCCCAGAGAGCGTCCACTCCTTCCAACCCAAAATTACCAGCAATGCCACTTTGCACACAACACCATTGCAAATGGCGCACAAAGGTATCACTGACGATAAGCACCTAATTCCACAGTTCCATTTCCATGCCCACCATGCTCATAATGGCACGATGTGGAATGTGCGCTTTCCCAGCTAAAGCGAGGGCCACGCCCCAGTAAATGAGACACAATACTTTTTCCCTTTCCACTGGCATTTTTCCACCACTCCCTCATTGGGTGCTATAAAAGTTTCACACACACATGCATCAACCACATACAAAAGGTCTGCATTGCACACTAACACCATTCCATATTTACCCTTCAACACTCTCAATACACGTCGCGTTTGCTTCCAAAGCACCTCCACCAGAACATTCTGATCAACCACCCACGTTTTCAGCATCCTCAAAGATTGTGAGTGGCAACCAGCACATCTTTGGCCATGCACACATCAGTCTAGGCCTTGCCCACACCAAGCACAACACTATGTATTCATGCATGCAACCATGTGTGCAGCTAACATTATCCAGAAGAAAAGAGCTGGGTTGAGAGGCACTCCAAAGAATAAATAAAGTTCAAAACAAAGTTAAGTAGCCCAAAAGGGTCTTCGATCGTGTATATGATTGTAGTACGTTGTATTTCAGGTGCAGGAGGGAGAAACTCGAGGCCACTCGAGGTTCAGCAAAACTAAAGCAGAAAACACACACCGACTGTTGCTAGTCGGTAACCCTCTGCTGCACTCCTAGCGGGAACTAGTCACAAGTGGAAGTTAAACCTTGTATACATTAAAGACTCCAAGTTAGGAGTGTTAGATGTACAAGGATGAAGGTCAAGTTAATTGTTACCAATTTGTGATTAGTTTTATCTAGTATTCAAAAGGCTGACAGTCTATCTGGGGCTCTGTCAATCTGTAAATCTACAGACAAGAAAACATCAGGCTGAGAGTAGACAGATATAAAGTAAACCCAGTAGGCAATATAACAAAACATAATCAATTTAATCTATAGCATACTACTCCTTAGGAGTGTGTTAACACTGATTGCATTCACAGGTCAGTTTGTACAGGTCAATACTTCAAAAACAAAGGACAAAATTAAATTTGAGCTGAACACAATACTCAAACAAAACCTGTTTGGTTTAAGGAAAGAGAACATATATGTAGTGTACATTTACACGGTACCAATGGTACAGTAATGCATATGCAGGGTAATCACCACCTTTGTGTTACCCTGCTACTGAGCAGTTACATTCACTCTGCTCAGGATTCCTAAAGACACTCCTCTAAGGTAATCAGTGCCTACGCGTTTCGGATTAATCAGAATCCATCTTCAGGGCAGGACGTGTTTTAGTTTCATCAAAGTTCAGTTGCAATTCCTACAAAGTATAAGGATACACTAATTAGGTCTAGAGCGTATTGGAGGAATCTGTCATTTAACTCCTATAAATGGAAGTACACTGACCTGCTCTTCTTGAGAAGCAGGATCAAATCATAATCACCTGTATGATTGAAATAACATGAAATGCAGTTTGTAAGAGTTGAACCCTGTGCGTCAACCACTATTAAAGAGATACTCAAACTTTAAAATGTGGTTACTCACCCAGTCACAAGACAGCAGTGTCTCGCCGGGTGCAAGGACAGTGTCAGGCTGTAATGCCGGAAAGGAGTAGCTGGAGGCATCGAAAATAAACTAGGTTACTGTCACCTTAAGGCATATAACAATATGCGTTCTATGAGTGTGGTAAACAAAAAACAGAAAACACTGTGGGTTCCAAAGATGTTATCAATGTCAAATAACGTAAGATCTACATTAACCAAGGCTTCAGGTGAAATAACTCAGAGAGTCAGTGTCCCCAGTGGCGGGCATAAACTATAATTTCAGCACCAAGTGCTATACAAACCTGGAGACTATTCGTTGTGCTCACACGACAATCGTGACCATCATTCCGTAAAAATCAAGCTACTTACAAGGAGCGGATCACCCGCCATACGCCAAAGCGAAAAAACGAAAAGGCAGCAGCTCGCAAGGGCGCACTGCACGGCACTCCTAAGCTAAATGCGTTGCCATGGGAGCGGCGCGCAGACGCGTCCCCATGCGGGGCGCCATCTTGGTGTGGGACAACAAGTCTCAGATTCGATCCAGCTTGAATCAAGCCACAACTGTAAAGTTGTATTCACCCAATACGTCGTGTCGCGCATGCGCGCTACGTGTTCTGTTGCTAGGGACACGTTACGCTCTCAGTCTCTTGCATCTTGTATGGATCCCAGCCCGAACAGAATGAGGGGATACCTCAACAGATATTCGAGCGGGTGTACTGAGGTGGGCACAGTGACCATATGCAGCAAGTAGGCTGCATTGTGGTCAGAATCATGCCCTAGATCTTAGAAGGGGAAGCTTTCTTAGCCATGGGGCAAGTAAGAGGCGAGCCTCCTTAGGTGTTTTCGGATGCGGGGGGAGGGGCGCTGCCGGGTGCCCCTGCCTCCTGCAATGTTGCTACTGAACAACACAAATCACAAGTCGGATAGTAACAAGGCAACCTGCCTGGAACCATCCTGCGTGATTGTTATTCCAGTCTACAATAGATAATCAGATGAAATTCGACTAAATTCTACACTCTCGTAATTGTTGGTTAATAAACCTCACATGGGTCACAGACCTCCACTCGTGTTACATTCAGGATTAGAAGGCTCCCGGCTGAGAAGCCGTGCACAATCTTATGTTGAATCAACTACAAGATCAGATAACAATTAACTAAAGTAACAAGACAAACGTTCCCAATGCTAATCCAGTTCATACTCAACATGTTTACAGTCTCATATAAAAAGTACTCCGGTGTTTACTACAGGGTCAACACAAAATGTATCCCATGACAGATATGTTTTAGAAAGCAAACATATAACACATATCTTGTTGGTAAGAATGTGAAATTCAAATTGAAAGTGAAATGTGTAAGCAGGCTTTTTAGCTGGCATCATACTGAGAAAACACTGTTAAAAACACTAATACAGACACATGGTATGATCCACACGGAAATCACAGGAAACACATTAAATCGAATTCACAGTTCATGCCTCTTGGGCTGAGGCAATCCAACAGATCAATCCAAAAGACTTCCCTCTGGAGTAGTCTCTTTTGTACATCACCCCCTCTTGGACCCACTTTCACTTGTTCTAGGATCATGCATTTTAGTTGAGCAATAGAATGCCTTGCTTCCTGGAAATGCATTGCCACAGGTGATCCAAGACTTTTAGTTCGAATGTTGGACTTGTGTTCCGTCCAACGCAGTTTTGCCTTCCTTATGGTGATCCCCACATAATAGTAGCCACAGGGACACTTAAGAGCGTAGACTACATTGGTTGAGTCACGGGTACAAGAGTGTTTGAGTGAGATGGGTTTGCCCGTGTGGGGATAGGAGATTATGTTGCCTGGTATGATGTTACTGCAATGCTGGCAGTTGTGGCATGGTTGGGTTCCCTTGTATTTAGTTAGTGCTCCCTGAGTCGTGGGCAAATCTGCTCTGACTAAACTATTCCTTAAAGCATTGCTGTTTCTATAGGCGAAGATAGGAAGATTTTGAAAAAGTGACTGTGTCTGTGGGTCCATTTGTAACATGGGCCAGTTCCTCTGGATTATGTTCCTAATTTTCTGACTTTGCGCTGAGTATGTGGTGACATATACCATAGAATCGTCTTTCCGGATGTTCCTAGATGTGAGTAGGGAGTCCCTTTCAATAGTGGCCACTCTCTCCTCAATTCGAGTTAGTGTGGTGGAGTTGTATCCTCGTTCTCGGAATTTGTGACTTAAGGATGTTGACTGTTTCTGATATTCTGTGTTTTCAGAAATGTTCCTCTGGTACCTCAGAAACTGAATCAATGGCACGCTGTCAATCGTCCTCCGAGGGTGAAAACTCGTTGCCAACAGTAGGCTATTTCGATCTGTGGTTTTAGTGAAAATTCTTGTCTCCAGACTGTTTTCTTTAACATAAATCTCAACATCTAGAAAATTGATCAGCGATTTACTCGTCTGAGTGGTGAATTTAATTCTCGGATGCATGGCATTCATCATGGTAAAGAATTCATTCAGTTCACATTATCCACAAACGTAACATATGCAGCGGCACTTCCACCCACCTCCCCCACACCATAACACAGCCATCCACCAAATCATATCACTGTTAGCAGAATCCACAAACATACCACAGCTTTCGCCATCCATACCCCGTGCCATTCACAAACTATTGAGTCACTGACAACCTACCCACACCATCTTCACAACATAGGCCATACTACAACAAATCTGCACATATCACAGTAATCAAGCACATATAAGCACATATAAGCTGCACTTCACCCATACCCTCTTCCATTCTCACATTATACAAACACTTCACCCTGTGGCCACACTGCACAACTTCTCACTGTACCATCTCCAGCCGTACACCAAATACTGTAGCATATTCCAACTATCACCTCAACCATGGAACAAACAATGCATGCTTTTTTACTCATTTCTGCTGCTGTTATACGTGCACAATGTGCTCCACAACCATTCTCCAAAGATCAGCACCCTCTAACTGATGCACAGTCAAAAAGGCATTACTGCCGTGGGTGGGCTCAAGCCCTAGGCTCTTGCGTGCATGGCCTACGGCCCAGGGCCTTCGGCCATACACCCAATAGTCTAGGCCTTGAACACACCCACCGCAATGTAATGCCACCATGTATGTCAGCATGTCACCAACTACCACAATCCACATACACACCACTACCACCAGCACCACTACCCAACCTGCGCACCATAATGGAGCCATGCAGTGAAAAATGCAACAGTTACCATAATCTACAAACAAAGCACTGTCTCTGTCACCCTATGTACTTTCCTACACCTACTATGGTCTTACCCACTTCAATTCACATACTATTGTGTCACTCCCACCCTAACCACATAATGTTCACAACATTGGCCCTACTCCCACCAATCTGCACATACCACACTATGCAAGCACCACCCACTACCTGATGCAGAATCAAACATGCATTGCTGCAGTGGGTGTGCATGGCCTTCGGCCATGCACCCAATAGTCTAGTCCTTCAACACACCCACTGCAATGTAAAGCAAGCATGCATGCCACAATGTGCCCTACTACTGCATTCCACCCACATAGCACAGCCAACCTATCTTAGGTGCAATTCACTCCCCTTCTCAAAATCACCTGCCATCACTGCCATACTTACCAACATTCTGTGACCAAAAAGATGTAGTTTTCACATTTTAAAAAGAAATTTGCATAACAATGCCATCACGGGAAAATACAAAACATACAATGCTGGCACCATTGAAGCATTCTAAATTTTACAACCCATCAAACAGCACAACATGAAATGATGGTCAAATGTCACACATGTACATTTCTACATGGTAGGTTAACACCAAATTAAATTACCGAACCTCACAGATGGTAATCACACAGAGCTGGTAGGCAAACTTTGCCACTGCTCTGTAGCAGCAGCCTGGCCAATACATGTGTATTGCTGCCGTGAAACTTCAGCACTGAATGACATGGCGACAGATACCCCCTCAGTCTGATAGGCAGATGCTGTGTGATGGATGTACGCTCTGCCACTTGCCTTCACTGGTGGGTCACCTAAAGGGGCCACGTAGCTGTCGGGTCAGTTGATTGGTCTGAGCCCAATCAATGTAATCACCTACCAGGCCACTGTACAGACAGACTACTTGCTTTGTCCTGCTACCTGCCGTAGAGTCACAAAAATCACCTGCCACTGTAAAAAGCAGTACTATCTGTCACCCAAATCTGTAGACGGTAGCACTGCTTAAAAAGCAGTAGCCTACTACCTAAATCTGTTGGTTTGGCAACTCATCACGGAAAGAGGTCGCTGCAAACAGGTCGCTACACAAGCTATCTGCCCTTTACAACAGCTGCCTCCATTCACCACACAAGGCAGTCGCCTGTCGAGGTACCTGCCAATTGGCGCTCTACGCACAAATACTGCAGGTACACCTCCGTCTTCTTCCACCTCAATACATATTTCACTTGACCCACTTCTCACTCCCCCACCCTTTCCATCCCTTCTGACCACCAACACATGGCGTACAGTGTATTTTCCAGTCCCTTTCGGCGCTGCACTGTCCTCCAATAGACCATGGTGGTGGTTCCCAAAAACGTAGACGCACAGCACGCTTCCCTCCAGCCAACCACCGGCCGCGTCCAATGTTTGCCGACATCACGGCATACTGCAGGCCAATGACACTTCGATCCGCGAAGCGAACAGGTAAATGGGTCTGCCGAGCGGACCCAGATGTCACTAATTTTTTGCGAGGGACATTTCAGTCCTTTGCAACAAAACTACTGACCGGATTCCCACCCAAGCCCCCACCGCAAATTTGGTGCAAATCCATCCAGCCGTTTGGGCTGTAGTCGTGCGCAAAGGTTTTGCCCATTCAGTCTATGGAGGAAACAAAAAAATGTTGGGACCCACCCTATAACTTTGCCCCCTCCTGCACGAAACCTCACCCAACTGGTGAAAAAATTCAGAGTTGGCCATATATTTTTTTTGCTAGGTTTGGTGAGGATTCCTCCAGGGAGAGCAAAGTTATAAGCCGCGAAACAAGTGCTCTTCCTATGAGTTCAGCAACTTAACCATAACTACACGCCCACTACCGCGGGCTGTGTAATATATATATACCACCAACAACATTATGGTGGGTTTAAAAAGGTTTGAAAAAAAACCTTTCACCAGTAATGTGAAAACAGGAAAGTCCATTTTAGCATGTATATTTGGTCATTTGTGAGGCGCAGTCTTAGGGCCTCATTACACGGTAGGCGGTAAACCATGGTGCTATCAGCACCATGGTTGCCGCCGGTACCATACCGGTACCACCATGGAGGAAAGGGGAATTACCACCCCATTCCAAGGTTGGCGGGGCAGTAATTCCCCTTTCACCAGGACCCTTCCCCATTCCCATTTGAGCCCCCATAGGCTCAATGGGAATGGGGAAGGAGCTAATTACGGTACCGCAAATTGCGGTACCATAATTAGCACCAAGGTCCCTTTGCGGGTCTCAACTTTAACGGCTGGTCTACACCAGCCGTTAAGGTCGGGTCCTGCAAAGGGACCTCGCAGTAAGGCGGTAAGGGTTAACGGTCACCGTTAACCCTTACCGCTGACCGTTAACCCTTACCGCCTTCCGTGTAATGAGGCCCTTAGTTTCTTGAGGCAGCAGAACGCTTTAGTGAGACAAGGACATGACTCAGTGGCAGTTTGCAATGTGGAAATAAAGTGGGGAGCAAGGGACGCATCTCAAAAGACATTCAGAGAGTGGGGGAGGAAGGGCGGGGTCCTGCAAAGGTGAAGGGTACAGAGGGAAACCCTGGGCGAGAAGACAGGCAACATTTATTCAATATATAAAAAGCTTAAGCGATGCCATTTACTAAACTTCAGATGCTCAAAAGCCATTGAAAAATAGGAAACGTTTCAAATGTAATTTTCTTTGAGGTGACGTGGCAGTTCGTACAAGTAATACAATGGGCCTCATTACACGGTAGGAGGTAACCATGGCGCTAATAGCGCCATGGCTTCCTCCAAAACCTTACCGACTCCGCCCTGGTGAATGGAGCTATTACGGCCCCATTCCAAGGTTGGCGGGGCCGGTAATTCCCCTTTCACCAGGACCCTTCCCCATTCCCATTTGAGCCCCCATAGGCTCAATGGGAATGGGGAAGGCGCTAATAACGGTACCGCAATTTGCGGTACCGTTATTAGATCTAAAATCCCTTTGCGGGTCCTGTCCTTAACGCCTGGAAAAACCAAAAATCCCCTACCGCCTACCGTGTAATGAGGCCCAATGTGTCCCAATTATTACAATTAAGCTTCAGATGCTCAAAATCCAATGAAAAATATTCAGTTCACAGTTCACACTAACAAGCAAAATGTATCCCTAAGGCCAACATGGGCAAAAAATAGCATTCCGAGTAATCACTGCCCACACACTACAAATATGTTGGGTATTATCAACTACGTGGACGCCATTTCGTTATCGAGCCGTTCGCGCAACAAATGCCAGTTTTATTTCAGTTACGCTGCTCATAAAAGGGAAGCCCGAGCACAAATCCAAAGCTTGCACAAACAGAATTTGGAGAAATGATAAAACTGCCCACTCGTTCCTCTCTTTATGTGACAGGAAATCAATGTAATCGCTTCCATGCTGTCTCCCACAGAAGTTAAACAAGATAATGTACACAGTGTTGAGCACTAGCGCTTTACGGCTGAACAGAGCGGCAACCAGTTTCCATTATTTATCAAAACATCACACTGCTGAAGCTTAATCACAGAAAGGCCTCCTATATTGACTGGGCTATGACAGTGCATGCCAGATGGCACGTGCCACACACGCGACTTGTTATCTCAGCGGGACCCATTCGCCCATGTGCATTTAGAGCTGGGGAAAGCTGCCAGAGCAAATAATTTATAGATCAGCTATCATAAGGTATCGCACTTTTGTGTCAGATTACTTGTAACGATTCTGGTAACCATGCAATAGTTTTTGAAACACATAATGCTGGTCCATGATTCATGATGCGAGACTTCTTATTAGACATTCAGGCTTGACTGCCCCTTTTGGGGTGGGAAACAGGCGTATTTGCATATGGTATTTCATTTTCTGTAATGTCTTGGCAGGCGAATAACAATGGTCTGTAGGGTTGCCCAGAGCGATGACCGAGGTTAAGATTAATTCTCAACCTTCTAACCGTCACCTCTTTGTTTTGCTTAAGAAATTCAGGAGGAAATACACTTAGCACTCCTATTGTACCATCTGGTGATTAAATCTTATCATTCACATCCAATGCGCTCCCAACCGGCACTTATTTAATAGGAATTACACATACAAATGAAGTCAGTTTGGCAAAAAGCTGTTGAACCGTTAACAAATTTATAATCAGGCCATGCCTGAAAAATTGAAAACCAAGTTTACATCATATGAAACATAATGTTTACCCTTAAGGGGTACCTTGAGTCAAATGGATCTGACAGCCTTTTTAACTGGGAAATGCTTTCCCATTGGTTCTCCCTTCATTGGAATGGGGATCTAGCAGTAAGATAGCACACCAAGCTTCTGACATCTGTGTGCAGCCTCTTGATGCAGGTTTGAATTCCGGCAGGGTCAACTCAGCCTTTCATCCATTTGAAATCGATAAATGGAGTGCCGCGCGGTGGGATAATAATGTCAACTGTCATTTCAACGCTTAGATGCCTGCAGGTTTGAGGTGTTATATAAAACCAGATATCGATAGTAGGTGATCCGCTGATATTGCTTCCCTGAAGCAATAGCTTTGCCTTTTTTAAACAATGACACCAAAAAATGTACTGCCTCAACCAGAGAGGCAGATATGGGATCAATGCGACCATCCATGCATTAGCGACCCCACATGGACCATCGAGAAGAGTATTGAGATTTTGTGGAATCCTCCCAGGAGTCCTTAATGACCTGGAAAACATCATCTGAAAGACTTCTGATCAACCAGGAACCACTGAAATCTTCCAAGCCATGAGAGATAGATGCCCTTGGAGTACCAAGTTATGTGGATGACTGCCGGGCTCTATGAGAAAAAGGATCTGGGACGCTAGGAGCCAGGCAAAGTCCACTGCCAGCTCCAGAAGGGCTGGGAACCATACGCGAGAGGGCTAACATGAGGCTAGAATAACCAGAGAAGCTGTCTGTCTCCACACCTCCGCTAGTGCTCTCACTACCTTGGAGAACAGGGGAAAGGCATACCTTTTTTTGTCCTCGATCAGTATTGTAGGAAAGCATCTGCAGCTACTGATATCGAAATGGGTCACCAACTGAAAAAGAGGAGAACTTGGAAGTTGAGGCAGGAGGTGAATAGGGCCACTTCCATGGGACCTCAAATGATTTGGACAGATCAAAGAGACTGTGATCCAGAATGAACTCACTCCTGCCCTGAAGTGTGATATTTTACCAGGAAAGTTATTTTTCTGTCTAGAGAGAAGAGCAAGAGCTTCCTTTGCAAGACCTCCTAAGCCCTTGTATTTGGTACCCCCCAGGTGGTTTATGTAGCAGACTGTGGAAACATAGTCCATGCATAGAAGGACACAAACATTTTCCCTGCTTTTTACCAGGCTTTTCAGTGCAAAAGACCCTGCGAGAAGCTTCAGACAGTTGATGTGGAATGTCCTTTCCTCTTGAGTACACCTCAGACCCACCCCCTGACCCCACCAGGGAAATTGGTCCTGTCCTCTCCCCGGCCCGAAGCCCACATTGCTGGCATCTAATTTTAACACTATCTCTGAGATGGGCCAAAAATCACCCTCCTCTTCCAGAATTCCATATGCTTAAGCTACCAAAGTAGCTTGTCGTTGACATCTAGAGATAGAGCTATCAATTGAGAGTAAGAGATATTCCTGCATAGGTGACTGGCCTTTTGATTTTGGAGATCCCTATAATGAAGGGGTCCCTGGAAATAGCACCTGAATGGATGACAGCAACATCCCACTCACTCTTGCTAGTTTCCCGTGCGGAAGAATGCTCTTCCCCGAATGCAGTGAATTTATTGATGGGTTTCACACATCCGTGCTTCTAGTAACAGAAGGATGCACTGCAATTAATCTGTATCAAAGCCCAGAAACAGGATGCAGGGGGCTCCTTCAAGCAGAAAAGGAAGATTGTATACTTCTCGTGCTGTATTGGAAGGGAGGGACTGGAAGAGTTCTGGGAAATGTGGCCAGATGCTCTGGCTCTGCCTGTTCTGGCCCTGTAAAAAACCATGGGTAAACACCTTGCGGCTGTTGGGCTGCGCTTTGTGCACAGCAGTAAAAGTGTGTACATAGTAAGAGAAGTCTCCAAAAAATTGATTACCAATTAAATTGCCCTGCACCCGTGGCCCAGCCTCTGCATCAGCCATCTCGGTCAATTTAGTATCAAGGGCAATTATAGCACTTTCCTCCTTTCTTTGGAAAGGGCTGAATTAGCATTGCCAAACAGGCAAACCAACCTCTGCACCCAGTTCCTTAGTCCTTGCAAATCTAACTGTGTTGCAGAGATTGTGCACTTCTCCACCAATTCACAAATCTGTGTCCCATTACATCAAGCTGTTTGCCCTGGCACATTCTTAGGGTCTTATCAACTCCTTTCTTGGTGTATTTCCCTTTTTTGTGATAGAAAGGAGAGCATAGGCTGGTACATTTATAGTGTTTTGTGCACTTTGTCAGAAACGGTGGGATGAGGAAATTCTGAATGTAGCTTATTCCTTTCACCTTTGCTTAAAGGTTTTCTACAGCAATGCTGCAAAAAAGAAGACACCGTTTTCGAGGGTTACCACACAGCCAACCTAAGGTGCTGAAGGTTTGCCAGCTTGTTAGGGAGAATTCTCTGTTTAGGCTGAATTTCCTAACCTAGTGAGTCCCCCAGCAGCTTTGCTGGATTTCGGGAGTCTGTTTTTTTCCATTCTGCCAAGAGTGAGACTCTTTTCCTCCCACTCTTGGACATGTATGTGTATAATTCCTTTGAAATGTCAATGTGTTCGATGGGCTATGGGGTCTTTTACTCCATAGGGTCTCATAAGTTTTTCTATGTGTGTTACACCGCACCCTACGTGCCGTAACACTGGGGCGTCCTAGCGGACCTCCACCATAGACTCCATACCCGGGGACTGACTATTGTCTCCCCGGGCATGTAAAGTCACCATTGGCTTTACTAGATCTAAATTTACTAACAGAACTAGTACAAACCATCTTATTGTGGACGTACTAGTAGGGGTAATTCGATTACTCCTAGATCTGTTACTCGAGGAGGCACTGTACCGTCCCCCCTCATCGAGTTTTGGCTGGTGGCAGTGGAAACTACTTGTTATGTTCGACCCCGAACATAACCCTATGGGATTCGTCCCATTGTTGGAGATTGGCTCTTTTTCTCGTTAATCTCTAACGTACCACCTGTCTCCTTATCTTATTTTCTGCCAGAACTCGGTTTTTAAATGGCGTCTGTGTTTGTCTCTGTGACTCCTAAACCAAAGGTCGAGCCCTTTGTTCCACTTTTGGCGGGCTCTGTACAGAGACCCTCCAAAGTGGTGCCATTCTGTCTGGGTTACCAGAGGGGTGTGGGAGGGGGTTTAGGCACCCTGGACCGAGTTGCCTTGCCAACTCTGGTCACACTCTGATTGACAGCTAGGCTAAATGAATGGGGGTCTTCTGCATAAAAGCAGGGCTTTTGGGACTGGATCTTCAGAAGTCGCCACAGGACCTAAGAATCCAACGAGGGTAACGCTGAGCCGACCTGCAACGACGACACCTCCGGTGTAGCCCTGCTGAGCCGACTCACCACTTCCCGACGACAGAGGAGATCTCCCTGCCGGAGAGTCTCTTCCCCTGACTGGTGGGAACAACCAGTCCCCTTTGCTTTTTATTCGCCTCAGGACGCAGTGGTCAAATTGCCCGTGGAGAGCACCTCGGCAACCGGATAGCCACTACCCCTGTACCGCGACCAAAAGGTAGTGCCTTGTGACGGAGCACTCCGCGGCTGGTCTCTTCCCTGGTGGTGCACCGGACTTCACTTTCCTTCGACGACGAGATCATCTCTACTCTTGGCAAAGACCCGACGTGCATCCACCACCAGGAACAACTGCCCCCGCCGGAGCTGCCCTCCACAACAAGGTACCGTGTCCGCCTGGCTTCCCTTTCATTCGGTTCGAGTGAGGTGTCTTAATCCTCTCCGTTCCGCTGGGTCGCCTCCAAGCTTTGCTCATTCTTTGTTCTGAACTGGTTCAATCTGCCGATAACAAATTGCTATAAAGACTTGAATGCATCTCCACTAGAGACTTTTTGGGACATCGCGCCTTGCCTCTCTCCGAGTGGGCCTGGCCTCTGAACTTTATGATCTATTGTGATTCTTGCCTTCCTGCCTTGCATTTTATCCGCGTAGGATTGAACTGTGTTGATTTCATAACCTGCCTATCTTTTTCTCTCCCTTCCTAACTAATATTCGAGTGTCATCTAGGTTGAGGTATACACCTCTGTCTGAAAATAAGTGGTACTAGTAGAACCTAGAGTTGTCGATATTTTGCTAGGGGGATTGATCGTTTTCTACTTCGTAGAGTAATTGTTTTTGATTTGTTTGCCGTGATTTGCTTTAGTGTTTTCCCTAGATGTTGTGTTATAAATAAATACCTTGATATCTTTACACTAAGCCTTGTTGCGTGTTTGCTTGTCTTGCTGTGAAGAATTGCCCTATTTTGTATACTCCACATACTGCTCAACTTTTCTTGAGAGAAGTCTGACTGCTCAGCCACAGCTACCAAATGAATCTGTGTGGTACAGACTGCTACCAAGTGGGTTCACCGCCAAACGCCTGTAGTCCTAAATCTTTTGCAGTGGTCCCAGAGGGAACTGCACAGGTTTCCGCCTAGCACTGGTGTACAGCGGTGGGATTTGTATCGAGTATACAGTTTAGAGTGCTTTTCGACACTGTAGGATAACTAACCACAAAACTTTGCACAAAAAGCAACTTTCAAAAAACATGTCTAAGATTGAAACTTACAGTCAAGAGTCTTTGTCAGGTGAAAATACTGAGAGTTTGCGAATCTTTCTGTAAGAGGCAAGAAGTTAGAACTAATAGAGAGATTGCTGGCGAACCAAAGTCTGAGTACTGGTTCAGAGGAACCAATCTCCCCAGCGAATGTAGACGACAGTAATGGTGTTGATCTGAATCGTAATTCTGATGATAGCGATGAAGAGGCTGACGAGGACGGAGAGGCTAACAAAACTGTCTCCCCCGCTCCTCTACCTGCCTTACCAGCTGTGCCTATGGGGCCAATACCAGGTCCCACAAGTAACCCTGCTTATTTTGAACTTGAAAAAATGAAGCTCGAACTAGAATACAAACGGTTCTTGGCTCAATCTGAACGAAACCAAGAACTCGAGTTCAGACGGATGAATGCCCAGGCTGAGCAGAAGCAAGCTGAGTTAAGACTCAGAGAAATAGAACTTAATCACGAATTAGAGATGACAAAGTTGTCTATGGAAAATGCTTCTCTCTCCTCTGGTTCCTCTAGGAGCTCCAGTCCCAAAAGACCCTGGATGCCGAAGGAATTAGTGGGTATGTATGAACCGAGATTGGATGTGTTGGATTGGCTGAAACTGTTTGAATACAATCATGGGCTCCAGGACATCACCGGGAATGCTTTGCTTCCCTAGTTGTTCTCTAGGCTCCCTCCTGTTGCGACTGATGTGGTAATGGAGTTGGGGGAGGCGGATAAGACGGATTACGAAAGTGTGAAACTAGCTTTGATAGCTAGATATGGGAAGACCCCTTCCCAGTATCTTAAGAGGTTTAGAACCCTCGAAAAGCATGATGGTACCCCTTGGGCTACCTGGGTGAGTGAAGGGTTGAAAAACGTAGAGGGATGGATTAAGGGTTAAAGTGAACACTTATGAGGGTATGAGAAATCTTTTTATGTTGGAGTCTATTTATGATGCCTGTTCTCCTGAGCCCAGACAGCACTTGTCTGATTCGAAGGAATTGGATTCCAGGGCACTAGCTAAGGCTGCTGACTTGTGGGTTGCCAACAGGGCTACTCATAAGGAGTCTGGGGCAACTCAGAAAAAGGATGAGGGAAAACAGCATAAAAAAGACTCAAAAGAGAATTCGAATAACTCACCTTCCAAAGAGGGCCCCAAACAAAACCAGAAGGGTAAGCCACCGGGAAAACCACAGCAGAATAGTGTGTCTTCTGGTGCCAAACCGGAAGGAGGTCAGAACAAGCCACCATTCCAGAAAGCATTCGGTAAATGCTTTGTTTGTGGCTCGACTGACCACGTGAAAGGAGATCCCAGATGTAAGGGTAAACCTTCAGGGGTCCAGCTTGTCTCCTTAGCCTTCGCTCCAGAGGAGGAAGTCCAAATGGCAAGTGGAAACTTTCTACTGCTAGCTGACGAACCCATTGGAAGCTCAGCCAGCGTTTCTTTAGTATCTCTGGGGTTGTGGGAACAACAGAATTTAGATGTCTATAATTCTATCCCCGATAATACTAAAGAGTATTATAAGGACAGTGTCCAGGTAAATGGTCAGGAGACTCCTGCCATTAGGGACACTGGGGCCAGCATAACTGTGGTGGATAAATCGTTTTTTCAGGCTGAGGATTTTGCTAAGGCACCCAAACGCCTCACCAAGTTAGCTGGAGGGCCTGTGCAGATGCTTCCCCAATTACCAGTTCTCATCCAGTGTAACGACATGACTGTGAAGATACCTGTCAGCATACAGAGTGAGATACCAGGACGCGTACTGTTGGGTAACGATTTGAAAACTCTCGGAGTTGTATCGCATACTTCCAGACCTCCTAGTAAACGGTTACAGGAGCTAACCAGACCTGCAAGAGAGAGGACCATGCGCGGTACTCTCCAGGAGATGATGAAGAAAGAAATCACTCATGCTCCACTGGAATTGTCGGCCGCTGTCTCCAAGAAATCAGAAGCGAAGGGGAAACCTAAGACTTCTATCCCGAAACCAGCCGCCAGCATTCCCGTGCAGCCGACACGGACTTCCCCGCAGTTGTCCAACGTCACACCTGTAACTCCACCTCCAGCCGAGGCTGAGAGGGAGGTACAACCCTGCGTGGTAGAATTAGACTCTGAGGAAGAGCTAATGGAAGGCCAGGAACTCATTGGAGATCTGGACCCTGTTGACCATCCTGAGCTGGAGTCTTTACTGGCAGAAGGTGGACCCAGCAGGGCAGACTTCAGTAAGGGACAGAGAGAATGTCCAACTCTGGAAGGTCTTCGCCATCAGGCAGAAGCTCAGGCTGAAGGGCAAGAGCCTGGGAAATACAGGTTGCACTGGGAAGATGGCCTCTTCTACAGTGAACCGACCGAGTCTGCACCTGGAGACTACATACGACTTGTAGTACCCCAAGAGAACAGACCACAGTTCTTGCAGTTAGCCCACGAGATTCCTTTGGCTGGTCACTTGAGTTTCAAGAAGACTAAGGAAAGGCTCTCTCTTTATTTCTATTGGCCAAAGATGGGGGCCGAAGTAGAAAAACACTGCAGGAGCTGCCACACCTGCCAGACCTCTGGTAAGGTTGGCTCCAAGAATGTGGCACCTTTAGTGCCTCTCCCAGTCGTGGGAGTCCCATTTGAGAGGGTAGGGATTGACATCATTGATCCCCTTGATCCTCCAACCTCCTCGGGCAACAGGTTTATACTTGTTGTAGTAGACCATGCTACTAGGTATCCTGAGGCAATTCCTATGAGGACTGTTACAGCTCCGGCTGTGGCTAAGGCCCTCCTTGGTATTTTTACCAGGGTCGGGTTTCCTAAGGAAGTAATCTCTGACAGGGGTTCAAACTTTATGTCCCACTACATGAAAGCCATGTGGAAAACCTGCGGAGTAATTTACAAGTTCTCAACGGCTTACCACCCACAAACCAATGGGTTGGTAGAACGGTTCAACCGAACTATGAAGAGCATGATAGGTGCTTTAGAGGAACCCCTTAAGCGTAAGTAGGACCTTCTACTGCCATGCCTTCTCTTTGCTTATAGAGATGTCCCTCAGGAGGGATTAGGTTACTCTCCCTTCGAACTACTCTATGGTCATCCCATTGGCCCTGATTAAGGAGGGGTTGGAGAGTGCTCCTTCCCCCAAGCCAGTCCGAGTGACTGACTATGTGATAGGTCTCCGGAGGAGAATGTCGCACATGATGACGGAAGCAAACGATAACTTGAAAGCTGGACAAGCATTGGTCAAGCACTGGCACGATCAAAAAGCTAACATGGTTGAGTCGCTCAAGACCAGCTTGTTCTCGTTATGATCCCAACAAGGCAGAGGGCCTTGCAAGATAAGTGGATGGGACCCTAACGACTAGTTAGCCCCCTTAGGAAGCCTGTGCTGAAACAAGGAAACTATTGTGTATAATAGAACGTATGCTGAAGTGTCACTGCTTCTTGTAAAGCCTGAAAACAAGAGATATTCCAAGGGCCATGATTACTGCAGGTACTAAACACGGTTATATGTTCATTCATCGCCAGTTTTGTTTTTTTTCCTTTGAGTTTTTTGCAAACAATTGTTGGCCCACAAAACTCATCGAAATGTATTTTTTTTCATTTGGGGGTTCCTCCCAAAACCCGCTCCCCTATTATTTATTTCATATTCCCTCTACCCCATACATCCTCTTACCCCTCTTAGCCCCCCACCCACCATATTTTTCGATTAATCTTTTCAGCCAAAACCTTTCAGCAAAAAACACATAAAAAAGAAACTGGCACTGGAAGAGCGTCGTACCACTATGCATAGTATTTTCCAAGACCCAACCTGTTGATGGCACTGAGATCTAAATGGTGACCAACACGTTGCACACAAGCCTCTTCTAAAGAGCAGAAGTTAATCACTATGCTGTGCTCTCTGTGTATTTGTAAAGCGCAGCTGTTCACAATAAAAGAGTATCTTGTTACTGTTGAAGATAAAAGCTAATGTGGGGTCAGCCGTATTGAGCAGGTTGTGAGAAGGATGAAAAACAGCTGAGCTTTCAAAGCCTAACGAATTTGTAAATGGTTATTAACGAGGCATAAATGCAAGGGCAGCGTGCTCCAAAGGGTGGGTACTGCCCATGAAAATGCATGGCCACCCCATTTGGCAGATTTCATTTTAGGGGCCGAGTAGCTGGCTCGGGGTGATATTTGTTTGATAGATAGTGTTATGCGCTAGAGCCAGGGTTGTCCAACTCCAGGCCATCCATGATGGGTTTTCAGGATATCCCTCATTAATATTCATGAGAAAAAAATGCATACATTTTGAATCATTGTATGCAAATGTAATTTAAGAATAATAATGAGGGGTATTCCTGAAAACCCAACATGGATCCAGCCCTCGAGGCCTGCAGCTGGACAACCCTGAATCAACTTAGAGTAATTCCTCTTGTAGTCTAGTAACCAGTGTAGTTGAATGAGTGAGGAGTTATGTGAGTTCGTTTGGGAAGTTGTTGGAGTGATTTGATTGATTGTTGTGGCAATCGCATGCAGGCTGTGTGGCAGTAGTCAATAAGTAATGAAACAAAAGCAGTTCACAACCAGAAGCTGATGCCCCAGGGGTAGGAATGGAAGATATAGTTTCAGGATTTTTAGCTGCAAAAACATGTTTCTGTGACTTTGCTAATTCGTGGGTTAAGGTTAAGTTGTCTATCCATCATCAAACCTACATGTCTTACTTTTGAAACAGGTTCTGATCATGCACCCAACATCGAGGGCCATAAGCTTTGGTCCCACATGACTAAAGCCAGAGCTGCATAAGATTATATTCAGTTAAGCCCTGTTGAACATTCACGCATAGGCTAACAGTGGTCAGTGCAGCTGGAAAATTGCTGGTAAATGTGTGATGATCTCCATCTCCCCAGAGCAAGATCTGTCTATCATCCACACATGCATAGAAAGTATTCCAAGCTCAGAGGCTGCAGATAAAGATTTAATAAAACAGGGTAGGGTATTCCCATGTGCCCCTACACGCTAATACATGCATTGGATTCAACGGGATCCATTACTACACTCTATGTTCTTTTGGCCAGAAAAGATTGGTACCAGTTGTGATCTGCCGCTGAAATCACATACGTGAGAGAGAGCCTAGAAAGAGCTTGAGGTTGACATTGTCAAAGGCTGCTGATAGGTCTAAAAGAATAAGTCCCCCATGCAAGTCCCCATCTACCACTCTCCTTACATCATCCATCCTTGACACCACAATTCTTTCAGTATCTCTCCCCTGGTCTAAATACAACCTGATGTATATCTAACAAATGATTATATTGAACATGAGATTGGATTTGTGAAGTTACAATTGATTCTACCATTTTTCTGAAATATGGAAGTCGTGAAATAAGGCAAAGGGTCACTGGGTCAGAGTTCTCTGGAGCATGTTTTAGCTGGTGCTGAGCCAATTCAGCTTTCTAGAATGACAGCATTTTGCCATTATGTAGTGTTAACAAAGGACTAACTAAAGAAGTGACAATGTTTTCCAAGTGAGCAGGTGGTCATGAGGGGGAGCCTGTAGTCTTATCATTGGATAATGCTTCAGTAAGAGTATCTCCCTTCAAACGGTCAAAACGTAATATTTCTACTGTGAAGTCCTTTGAGCAGTTGTGATTTTAATATGTGTCTTTCCTCCTTTGTGATGGCGTGGCAGACATTGACATTTGTTGGTCTGGAGGGTTGCCCAGAGCAATGCCAGTGGTTATGATTTATTCAAAAATGTACAACCATCACTCTGTCTTTTAAAAAAAAGACACGAGGGGGTCAGGTATGCCCGAACAATGTACCTGATTCTGCTATGCACACAGAGGCTACACCTTACTGGTTTTCCTCAATGAGGCTGAAACAGGTGCAGGGATGTTTGTGGACTAGTGCAGAAGTAATGTGACCTAGCAGTTCAGGCTGGCCTGCCTCTTTCGGTGGGGGTACCATGCCTGATTTGCATGTGGTCTTTTCCCATCTGTAACGGCATGGCAGGCTGAAAAGCTATGGTCTGGACGGTTTCCCAGAGCAACGCCAGAGGTTATGAGTCATTCAAAACATTCCAGTCACCACATTTCTGTTTTGCCAATTTCACCCCGAATAGCATGAGTATAGCCAAACAGGGGCTCTGGGCTTGCCATACTTAGAGACTCAAGCAACATCTCACTGAATATGCCCAATGCGCCTTATACACATGTGTGGTTGCTTTTGGTCCCATGCAGAAGGGATTTCACTTAGCAGTTTGCACTGAACTGTCCCTTTTGAAATGGGGCCAAGCCTTATTTGCATATGCTGTATAGGATACATCCATATTCCCCTAAAATGGCTTCATTGAATCGGGTCTGTGAACACAGAGTCATAGAAAGAAGGGTCCGCTTTCTATGATTAGTGTTCACTATACAATGGAAGGAAGTGGAACAGTGAGCAGAGGTAGCAAGCTAAGAAGTGTATGGGGTTGGGGTTAGGGAATGGGGTTAGTGGTCATGTGCAGGCTGGAAGAGGGGCAGAGCCCCCCAGGGCTGTGTACAGAGCCGGAGAAATGAATGAGGGATTGGGGAGGGATTAGGGAGCAGGGAAGGTGAATGGAGAGCAGGGAAAGGTAGGGTGTTGGTGGTGACAGAGGCAGTGCGCCAGGGTTGAGGGGGGTATAGCCCAAGGTCTTTTGGTTGTAACCCCGGATAGCAGCTCTGGGGCTACATCGAAAGGGCTAGCTAGCATCGAGACCCGACAGTCCCGACATTAGCATAGCCTTGGATCTTTTCCAGAACTAGCAACACCCCATGATGGTGAATCCCTCCTTTATAGAGTGGATGGGGGATTTAGGGGATACAGATATAGATTAGCAGGATTCAGCATGACGGGTCGTGGGGCACTGTTCATTGGCAGGGATTGTGGGTGGGATTTGCTGGATCAAGTTGTCGAGGGGAGGGGTGTCGACACAAATACATGGATAAGGTCTAAACTCTTCTGTAATGTCATGGCAGGCTGAAAGTATATCGTCTGGATGGCCTCCCTGTGCAATAGCATGTGTTATGATTCATTAAAAACCTTCCAGCCATCACTCTTCTGTTTTGGCAAAGTCACTATAAACGGGGTGTGCAGTCGTGGGTCCCAAGATTGCCATTTCCAGAGGCCCAAGATCGAACTCACTGACAATGCCAAAGGAGGCTGAAACATGTCTGGGGTTGCTTGTGCACAGGCAATGTGAGGTAGAAGGTCGTTTACCCATCAGCAAAAGGGTGGCAGGCTGAATAATGATGGTCTGGACCCAGAGCAGTGCCAGTGGAAGGACTTAGGGCCACAGAATGAATGTGGTTATCAAGTGCTCCATGTAAAAGAGCAGTAGTGTCAGTTTCATTGCCACATATCTCGCAACAAAACAATAAGCCATGCGCCAGAAACACCACAGATTCATTTTTTATGAACTCCTCATGGTATAAATTAAGAGGGAAACAGAAGAGGCTCGTTCAGATAAAAAGTCACCCATACAGAACCGAACTAAGTAGCAATCACTTGAAATGCACCCCCAAATCAGGCACACATCAATGCACTGTGGATATGCAAATTAGCTGAAAAGTGTGCTTTTTTCTACATATGAAATTGACATTGTCTTATGGGCAATTGTATAGATAGCCTTTTCAGTCCAAGACTTACAACTTTCAAGGATACAACAATCCACCACATACATAATTCTCTGTTATTGGTTTCACCCTGATTGGTAAATGTCAGTGTGGCATTGATTGACATCCTTGTAACTGGAGTATTAGGGCATGTTTACCATTCCCCATCAACATTATGGTGGCTTTAAAAAAACAAGAACAATGCCATCCTACATGTAATGTGTCAGTACACAAGGCCATTTCAGCTTAAAATCTGCATTCACCCACAGACAGGGACCCATTTTAGCCAGCACTGAAGGTTGGCCTCCAGATCAGAGCCACACAGCAGTGCATTATGGCTTTGCAAATTAGCTGAACATCGTGCAACTCATGTATTGTGTTCCATAAAGAATTGTCTTTGGCTTATAGAGCTGTGCTATATAATACATATCTTCATCAACCCAAGACTGGAAGCCTTCAATGATGTACTAACCCATCATATACACCTTTCACGGTTATTGAGAAACTTGAGATTTGAACAGGTTGAAATCCTTGTGATTGGATCATTGGGGAATGCTTACAATTCACCATCAAAATTATGGGTATAAAAAGATAAGGAGAACCCTTTCTAGCTGTAATCTGTAAGTGGAGTAGGACATTTCGGTTAAAGAGCCACACACATACACACACACAGTGCCACTTAGACGCCTTCACTGGAAGTTCACATCCAGATCATAGCCACACAGCAATGCAATGGGGTATGCAAATTAGCTGAAAAGCTTGTTTTTTGCTGCATCGGAAATTGTCATTGTACTAAAGGGCGTTGTTATAATAGAGAAAAACATACCATGAGAATGGATTTGAGGGTGGATTGCCATATTGTGAAGTGTATCAAGCATGACCAGTGCCCGCTGATGTGTCCCCTCCTCCACACCAGCTGGAACTATGGTACTGGCATACAGATTTGCAAGCTATTGGATAACATTTAATGAACAAATGCATTAAGTGAATTGTAGCCTTCATTCATTTGGAAAAATATCTATTAGAGTTACCATCCCTATGGCAATGAGTGTAAGTGTGCCAGAGTCCATTGTGAGGGGTAGAGAGGTCTGTTAAATATGGTTTCACAAGAACTCTCTGCACGTATCTGGGCATCGGGAAAGTGTACTGTACTTGACAGTGATTTTTGGACATATAACTAATTTATCGTAGTCACAACTGCCACTTTATTAACAGATTTAGCCATTGTGTTGGCTCCAAAATATCACAAGATCTGACGGCTCAAAGGCATCAGAACACCTTTCTTGCATAATCAAGATGGCCAGAGGTTTTTCTTTTCAATAGGCCTTTCACTGCGTTGAGAAACGCATTACGTGGGTTGGGGGGGGTGAGGGTCTAAGGTGCCCTTGACTTTCTATTCTTTCCAATTTGAGATTTTGCCCTGAATTGACATTTAGTTCCCTTCATTTGTTGTAGTTGCAGAATGGAATGAGGCATATTGGCGTGCTTCGGACTGCAAGGCGTATGTAGTAAGGCTTTGGGGGTTGGTTCTACTGGTTCCATTTGGCGCCATTGAGCTTCTTGTTTTGTACATACACCAAGGGGGTTTTAATGACAACTGGAAGCACTGTTTGGTGATGTATCACTGATTGAAGACTCCACATAAAGTTGTATTTATTATCTCTTTTTTATTTAGCAAAACATTTGATGAGAATGAAATGTTCACGGCACAACTGCATTACAATACACCAGTTTTCCTTCCCAGGTCAAAGCTAGAGATGTTGGAAGGTACAGTACATTAATGGGGATCCAGGATCATGTGTTCGTCTTGAACCCATTCTGTTCAGTGAGCACTCGAAGCACAATTTTCTACCAGCCCAAATGTCCTGCAGCAGATGTCCTTGGAATGCACCTCTGATCAAAACCTTTTTGTCCCCATCCTCAACCTTGTTCAGGGGGTTTGTGTATACACTTCAAAAACCATAGAGCTGTGCCCCAGACATTTCTATCTGATTTAGGTCCAGAAACCTAGGTGGAAGCCTAACCCAGACAAATCTCTGTCTCTCTATGGATACCCCAGCCGAGAAATGTTTTGGGACATTGTCCATAATTAGGCAGGAATGTCGTCAAGGTCCTGGGCATACAACATTCTCACATGTGGCAGCAGGTCACAGAACATGTTCTGCTTGAATGGTCCTTGGACTATGGCCCTGGGCAATGCTTGGAGATATCCAAAGGCATGGTCATATCGGAGTATATTTTAATTGCAGCCTACTAGGCATATGTTCTCTTTCCTGTAAAACTATCCTGTTTGAACATGTGAGTGCAATATATTGTATAGGCAATTTGGGCTGCAGCTGTTAATCTGTGGACGGAAAGGAATGAGACATTTTTAGATTTAATTTAAAGACCGCTGCTTGGGTGGTTGTAAACCGGCTGGCCCACAGCTCAGCCTCATATCTCACACATACCATGATGATTATGGACATGCTCAAATTCACGTTGGAACATAATAACTCTCTGTTTAATAACGAATATTACAGACAAACCAACAGGGTAGCAATGAGTGTGAAATATGCACCAGCATTGGCCAAATTGTTTATGATCATGATCATGAATTTGGAGCCAACATTGTTCTATGGCACAGATTTATAGGTGATTTGATGATGATTTGCAAGGGCAATCTAATGCAACTGAGTGAATTTGTAGAATTTACAAAGTTTGGAATATGTGCTATTATTTGTGTGTGCAACAAAATATTTGTTGGAAGTGCGATCAGAGAGCTAGGAGTAAGAATCTGCGAACATCTAGCAACACTTGGCAGCCAAGATAAACAATTTCCTCTAGCCACTCATTGGCAAAAAGCACATCAGTAGAATGGCAAGCATAGTATCAGGTTTATTGGATTACAGAAAACAACTATTGGTAAAAGAGGGGTAAACCAGGAGACAATTGGAGTCTGAACTCATTTGTAAATTACGTACCATTCAAAATGGACTCAAAACTGATCGTTAGATGGCAGTATTACTGTGAACTATATTTGACCTATACCAATGTTATTAAATTCTGAGCAACATGGCATTTATCCATTTGTATTTCAGCCTATGTAGTTTTGTAGGTAACCACGAACCGTGGAACTAATGATATAATCTGAATAGCAATTATAATGTGACAATGCATGTGATGACTATGGCCCGATGCCTGGATTAATAACATGACAATAAGGATCCCTATAGTATAATATATGGCGTAAATGAGGTTGCCCTCAACTAATATTAGAACAAGAGAGATTGCATTATTGGTAGTATATATAAGATGCCTAAAGATTTATTTTGAAAAAGGCTTGAACATATGACTAATATGACATAATATATTAGGTGCTTATGATACATTTCACCATTAATATTTTATTGAGAATTAATATAATAATAATATAATTGATACATTTGACGAGATGGTAACACATACTGGAATTGTATTAAGCTTAAGCAATTGTTCTATTGAATTATCACCATATTACTAGCCAAGTAACGAAGAACTGATCATTTAATTTTTTTTCGTATCTGTGAAAATTGTAGAACATTTTTGCTGCATATGGGAAAGCACATATATACTGTGACTAGGTACGGATGACTTCTTTATCAAGTATGCTTATGCAATAGACAGGCAGCACTATGTCAATAGTAAGAGTGGTCATGAAAATAGTAAGTTAATAAATTAATAAGTTAATAGGATTCATGTTCTTAATTCTGAACTAGGACGGATGAACAATGTGTTGAGATTCTATTCATTGAGGTAATCAGGAAATCAAGACACCTAATTCAAATGACACCATCATGCTTCCAATACTTTCTTTCCTAACATGGCTCGGGCTTGATAAATGGCTTACGTCAGAAATGGCGATGTGAAAGGACTTTCCAGGGATTCCACGGAGTAGTCCTTTAACAGGAAGTTGAACTCATCGTGTAGCCGATGAGTTCTTTTTGCCAATGTACTCCTCAGGAGTACATATGAACTGCCTGAGGAGTCTATTGGCCTAAAGATGGGTAACGCCTCAGGAACGCCGCTGATCCTTAACAGAAGTAGATGAACACCATGGCAATAGGCAATGTAAGACGTGGTGGATCGTTATCCTGTGAGGAAGGACAACAAGGTACCAATAAATAAACATGAAGGACAACAATCAATGTGCAACAAAACCGACAAGCATAGAAAAGGGAAAGTCTTACCAAGAGAGTGGGAACAGCATCAGTACAGAAGAAGTGTCGCAGAAGTCCAGAGAGAGAACACAATCCAATAATGCCTGACACCCGCCGGCACGCGGACACCTGAAAAAGTCCCACAGTGAAGTCTTAGGGTCCGAGCAATCCAAACCCTATACCAGACGAAACAAGGACTCCTAAGATCGTTCACAGCAGTCTCTAGTCCAGAACGCCATCGCAGGTGGTAGCTGTTGTGGATGAGTAGATCGACGTGAAGCTGGTAGGAAAGAGCAGGGATGAAAGGTGTTTGTGTAGCTGTATGCTCCGCAGAAGTTCCTGATTCCAGAGGAGTTCTATGCAGACTCGAGGCAGGGCGAATGTTGAGGACAAGGAAAGAAAACCAAATCACAAGAGAAAACAAGGTTTCAAGGCGTTCTGAGTTCCTGGCAATGTTCGAGCAAAATGTAAATAAATCCAAAGAGAAAGCGGAGAATGATGTTCATGCCGAGGTCAGATAACAGAGCGGTCCAAAAACAATGCAGACAAGGGTTTAGGCAAGGGAAATCCGTATAATGTAGCAAGATTAAAAAAACATGGCAATCACAAAGTAACGTAGCTTGTAGAATACCAGATTCAGAAGCAGCGAGTAAGTTGTGGGAGGAGACTATGAAGGTACAACGTTCTCACGTGACCGTAAGGGCTTAGGCAAGGGAAATCCGTATAACGAAGCAAGATTAAAAAAACATGGGCAATCACAAAGTAATGTAGCTTGTAGAATACCAGATTCAGAAGCAGCGAGTAAGTTGTGGGAGGAGACTATGAAGGTACAACGTTCTCACATGGGTCATGCCGAAACACATGACCCACGGAACGTGGAACGCCAGCGTTTCCATGGCAATCCCCAACGCTTCCTGAAAGAAGTACAGAGCGATGAGGTAGACCGAAGTGCCCTAATCATGTGTTATTTGCAACGGGGTAAGATGGGAGCCGCAGCACCAGAATATGACAACTTCTGGGGATGATGCAGAAGCCTAAACCCCTTAGTCTGCTGTGGTTTCTTGACAGCATACTTCCCAAATGAGAACTTCCCCCTCCTGGGCGACAAGAAATGCGAGAGAAGTCGAGGAGCATGCATATTAAAAGCGGGTTCCCAGGTCCGATCCTCCGGACCATAACCCTTCCAGTCCACTAGAAAGAGACGCACACCCCTGGATAGCTTGGATTCCAAGATAGCATTAACCTCATATGCCTCAGAGCCTTGAACCATAAGCAGAGGCGGACGATCCAGGAGTCTGGTATCTTCCACACAGGGCTTAAGTAATGATACGTGGAAGACAGGATGGACCTTCCATGATGTAGGCAATTCCAGTCTGACCGCAACTGGGTTGATAACAACCTGCACCGGGTACGGATCCACAAAATGCAGAAGCAAACACCTCCAACCAGGAAAACGAAGATTTTACCTTAGCCATACCTTATCACCAGGCTGATATGACGGTGCGGCAGACCGATGACGATCCCCAAACAACTTGCAGTGTTCTTTAGCATCCAATATGTTTTTTTTCACCAGCGAATGTATGGAAGAAAGATCACAAAGGCAACCAGCCACAGCCGGGTTAGCAATCTCCAGGGACAAATCACGAGGAGATGTGCGTGGGTTCTGACCATACATAGCAAAGAAAGGCGTAGAACCGGTTGAAGTGTGCACAGAATTATTGTAAGCAAACTCGGCATGTATCAATATGGAAAACCAAGATTCCTGATACTGCAGACTGAGACAACGCAAATACTGTTCAAGGGTGGCATTTAAGCATCCAGTTTGGCCGTCCGTCTGCGGATGATAGGCACTGAAATATCGATCTTTGATGCCAATAGAAGATGTAAGATGCCTCCAAAAGCAAGAAGTAAATTGTGTTCCGCGATCCGAGACGATTATGTCCAGAAGCCCAAAAAACCAAAACACATTCCTTAGAAAAAGGTCTGCTAGAACAGTAGCGGTAGGTAAACCCTTGCAAGGGACAAACAAGGCCAATTTGGAGAAATAGTCAACGATCACCCATATAGTATCATAGTCTTGGACCGGAGGTAAATCGATGATAAAATCCATCGAAACCATGGACCAGGGACGTTCGGAAATAGGTAGTGGCTGTAAGAGACCCACTGGTTTACTCGTGGAGGTTTTGCTTTGTGCACAAATAGAGCACAAGATTATGTAAAGCGCCACATCCTGGTGCATAGACGGCCACCAACACCAACGCCAAAGCAATTCCATAGTCTTGCATTTGCCAGGGTGAGCTGCCACAAGAGAATCATGACACCATTGTAGTGAAATGCGTCTAGCCGTCTGATCCGGGAGATATACGCGCCCTTGAACATATGGCAAAGATGTCCATGTTATAGTCCTGGATTTCAGTTGGTCGCGTGGCCACCCACTTCTGGATGATGTCCTTCAATGAAGGTTGCAGGGTGCAAGCACACACAACTTGGTTATGCAAAAGAATGTTACCATCCCAGGTACGAGAAGGAGAACCATACATTCTGGACAAAGCATTCGCTTTTGAATGCAGTAAACCGGGGCGAAAAGTCAATGTGAAATTGAACATAGAATAGAATGTGTGCCACCTGGCGTGGCGCACGGCAGTACACTTGATTGATTTCAAAGCAAGGAGATTCCAGTGGTCGGTGTATACCTGTACCGGTGTGGTTGTGCCAAGCAAGTGGTGTCTCCAGACCGTGAAAGCATCCCTTATAGCCAACAACTCCCGCTCAGTGACTGTATAATTTTGCGCATAAGGAGTCAATTTGCGTGAGTGATAGGCCACCGGGTGTAAAACACCAGAATCAATACACAACTGGGACAGTACTGCACCCACGGCCACTTCCGAGGCGTCCGCCTCTACAAAAAAGGGTTGATTGGAATCGGGATGTTGAAGCACTGGTGCAGTGGTAAAAGCTGCTTTCAAGGCGTCAAACGCCAATTGGGCCTCAGGACCCTAGTCAAAACAACGTTTGCTGCTGGTCAGAGTGGTCAACGGGGCTACAGTTTCAGAGAATGAATGAATGAATTGTCTATAGAAGTTTGCAAAGCAAAGAAACTACTGTAATGACTTTACTGTAGTAGGGGTTGGCCAATCCAAAATGGCTCTAACCTTGTTATTACTCATTTTGATGCCTCCGCTCGTGATGTCATAACCAAGGAATTTGACCTCCCGGACATGGAACAGGCATTTTTCCAATTTGGCGTACAAACAATTTTCTCATAGACGCTGCAAGACTTTAGATACGTGTTGCACATGGTCTTCATAGGTTGAGGAATATATCAAAATGTCATCTAAGTAAACTATGACAAACTGATCTAACATATCACTCAAGATATCATTGATAAACCTCTGAAATGTAGCTGGATCGTTGCAAACACCAAACGGCATAACAAGGTACTCAAACAAGCTGTATTTGGTTTTAAAGGCCGTTTTCCATTCATCCCCAGCTCTCATCCTCACCAGGTTGTAGGCTCCACGTAAATCCAGTTTGGTATAATACACAGAGGAACCCAATTGGTCCAACAACACTGAAATGAGGGGAATCGGGTATTGATTCCGTATGGTAATTGCGTTAAGCTCACGATAATCAATACACGGCCTTAGATCCCCTTCTTTCTCGGGCACAAAAACAATGGGAGAAGCAGCCGGGGATTGAGAGGGACGTTTGAAACCAGTCTCAAGTGCCTTGTCCAGATATTCCTTGAGTACAAAGTTCTCTTTTTGTGTGAGAGAGTAGATACGTCCTGATGGTATGCAAGCCCCCTCCACAAGGTCGATGGGGCAATCATAAGGATGGTGCAGGGGAAGCACCTCTGCCCGGACCTTATCAAAGACGTCCTTATAGTTATTATACTCGCTTGCCAGAACAACAGCAGAAACTGCCCCTATCGTGGGAGTTGAGTCAGACAAAGGGTAACCCGGATTGACAATATCGGAAGTTGCAAGCAGGCAATGCTCATTACAATAATCGGAGGAGAAAGTGACAGAGCCAAGTTGCCAGTCAATAAACGGGGTGTGTAGAACCATACAGGGTAACACAAAGATGATCTTAAACTGTGGCGCAGCTATGATATCGAAGGTTATTTCCTCCGTATGTCCAGAGTCAAGAGTCATGGTAAGAGTTATGGTGTGTTCCATGACCAAACCAGATAACAGTGTAGTACCATCAACTGCGTTAACTAGTTCTGGTTGTTCCTTGGGCGTGACCGATGCTCCAATACTGCACAAACTGGGCATCAATATAGTTCACAGTTGCCCCGGAGTCCAACACATCCTGAACAGGCCAGGGTTCTTTCATGGGAAACGCCAAGGTAGCATGTACTATGAACCGACTTGACACAGCGGAGCCCAGGTCCATTTCGCTTGGCAAAGGGGCTCCCTCTATTGCTGGGCCCTGGCATTTCCCTGCTTCTTGGGCTTTTTTGGGCAGATTCTCAAAAAATGCTCAGAGGAGCCACAGTAAAAGCACAGATTGCTCTTTTTTCGGTGTTCCCTTTCTTCTTTTGACAAAGGGCCCCGGATAGCCCCTATCTGCATGGGCTCTCTGTTATTTGCAGGGGAGGAACCAACGGTAACCTGAACAGGAAGAGATCCTCTCTTCCCTCCTTTTCTCTCAGACCTACGGGCATCGATTTGGAGAACCAGATCCAATAATTCCGGGAAAGAAGTAGGGACCACAGGCACTGTGGCCAGAACGTGCTTCAACCCATCCAAAAGCCCCTTGTAAAATAGAGCAGCCTTCTTATCTTCTGGCCATCCGGTTTCAGCCACCAATTGATTAAACCTGGCTAAGTATGTTAGCAAGGAGGTATCCCCTTGTTGTAAGGCCAATAGCTCTAGGTCTGTCGCTTAAGCCTTGTATCTGGTATCAAAAACATGTGACATAGCTGTTAACAATGCATCGCAATCATAGAGCAAATGGCTTCCTTGTTCCAATAACGGATTAGCCCAGATGGCAGCCGTACCACCCAAATATGATAGAACGAAGGCTGCCTTGGTTGTGGCATCTTGAAACGAGGAAGGGCGGCACAGAAAATGTAGCCGACATTGATTGATATACGTCAGGAAGGTTTTGGGGTCACCATAAAATTGTTCCGGGGGAACAAGAGGGAACTGAGCGGCCATGTAAACCGGGGCATTGTCCTGTCGCACAGAAGATGCATCCGAGGGGAAAGCAGACCCCGATGGGGTAGCAGAAACATTAGTTCCAGCTGCATGGATACCCTGTTTGAGGTCATGGATCTGCCTTTGGGTGGCCTCGTGTGCGGCAGTCGTATCTGCCTACACACCAGCAACCAACTGTACCAAAGCGCCTAGTGGGTCCTCTAAGGGTTCCATTTTATAAGGCTTCTGAATATGAAAGGACTTTCCAGGGATTCCACGGAGTAGTCCTTTAACAGGCAGTTGAACTCATCGTGTAGCCGATGAGTTCTTTTTGCCAATGTACTCCTCAGGAGTACGTATGAGCTGCCTGAGGAGTCTATTGGCCTAAAGATGGGTAACGCCTCAGGAACGCCACTGATCTTTAACAGAAGTAGATGAACACCATGGCAATAGGCAATGTAAGACATGGGTGGTCGTTATCCTGTGAGGAAGGACAACAAGGTACCAATAAATAAACATGAAGGACAACAATCAATGTGTAACAAAACTGACAAGCATAGAAAATGGAAAGTCTTACCAAGAGAGTGGGAACAGCATCAGTATAGAAGAAGTGTCGCAGAAGTCCAGAGAGAGAGCACAATCCAATAATGCCTGACACCCGCCGGCACGCGGACGTCTGAAAAAGTCCCACAGTGAAGTCTTAGGGTCCGAGCAATCCAAACCCTATACCTGATGAAACGAGGACACCTAAGAGCGTTCATAAGGCAGTCTCTAGTCCAGAACGCCAGAGCAGGTGATAGCTGTTGTGGATGAGTAGATCGACAGGAATCTGGTAGGAAAGAGCAGGGATGAAAGGCATTTGTGTAGCTGTACGCTTCGCAGAAGTTCTTGATTCCAGAGGAGTTCTATGCAGACTCGAGGCAGGGTCAGTGTTGAGGACAAGGAAACAAAACCAAATTACAAGAGAAAACAAGGTTTCAAGGCGTTCCGAGATCCTGGCAACGTTTGAGCAAAATGTAAACAAATCCGAACTGAAAGCGGAGAATGATGTTCGTGCCGAGGTCAGATAAGAGAGCGGTCCAAAAACAATGCAGACAAGGGCTTAGGCAAGGCAAATCACTATAACGTAGCAAGATTAAAAAAACACGCGCAATCATAAAGTAACATAGATTGTAGAAGACCAGATTCAGAAGCAACGAGTAAGTTGTGGGAGGAGACTATGAAGGTACAACGTTCTCATGTGACCGTGAGGAAACGGCTGGCCGTGCCGAAACACATGCCCCATGGAACGCGGAACGCCAGCGTTTCCATGGCAATCCCCAATGCTCCCTGAAAGAAGTACGGAGCGATGAGGTAGACCGAAGTGCCCTAATCATGTGTCGTTTGCAATGGGGTAAGAAGGGAGCCGCATCACCAGAATACAACGACTTGTGGGGATGATGCAGAAGCCTAAACCCCTTAGTCTGCCGTGGTTTCTTGACACAATGCTATTAGTGACTGGATAGTCAAGCACCTTGAGTGACGTGCACGTATCACGTGTGACGTCAATATGCTTATTTAAATAGTAAACAAAATGGCGAGCGTTGCAAAAGCAAATGGAATACCAATATGGTGGGGGTATCCACGAAAAATGGAACTAGTATGTTGCAGATAAGCAGATCAGGTAGATTCTAGCAATATCTCTGGGATTAATGGATGTTAAAGAACAAAAATTATTTTTTATGATCCAGCACCGGGGTACCTATTTATATGTCAGAAGCATTAATACCTAAATGAAGTCAGGAAACATTGCGAATGTTATAATGGAATTGTGAACAATCATGCCATGGGTGAGTATTCTAATTAGATGTAGCATTCACTTGCACGAGTGTGAATACAATGAACTGGGAGACCCAAGCCCTTTAAGACGAGGTAGCAATACCCTTGAGATGGATGGGGATGCAGAAGTTACTCAAACATCAATAATCAAAATGACTCAGGTAGTTGACAAAAAATTAACTGTTTTAATAACAATGATGATTACCCCTACTAACTGCGCAGGGATTATTAATTGTTAAAGATTAGGAGGCAAGCATTATGCTTCAACTTCTTTTATTACTACTCCTCAGCAGTTTCAACAAACCAATAACAAAATACTGTAAAATGTCCAAAGTGACTTTTCCTTCTTGAAGCTACAATCCCCATAGTCTCTGTAGTCCATATTCCTCTATGCTCAGCTATGACCACACCCTGTCCATGAGCTCCTCCTCTCTTTTGCATGCTCTGAACTGTCACTCGCAAACTCCACACTATGTCCTGCCAACAGAGCGAAGACTTAAACCACTGCAAACTGAAACGTCGATTCTCCTCGACTTCAATTGACTACTGCTGCTAGTCTCACCTTTCAATTGTTCTTCTGCTCCTCTCCTAAGGGTGATACAAAGCAGAAGAATCAGGGCGGCGTCCATGTATTGACATCATCATACAAAACATTATCATCAACAATACATGAATGGGAGGGAAATGAATGCTCGCCTCCTAGTCTTTAATAGAATTAATACTCCCTGCGCAGTTAGCAGGGGTAATCTTCATTCTATGACAAGACTGGAGGCGAGCATTATGCTTGTTCAAAGCTTCCCCAACACAGTAACTGCTAGACTCTCGATCGGCTTAAAGTAAAAATCTTTAAATGTACGATCACTAGCCCAATCTGCTGGTAGCATAATCTCTCTCAATGACACCCCTGTCGTAAAGGCCTTGGATGCCATTGTCCCACGTACAGTGTGCGCTCGGTATTTCCTTAAATCGATACCCGCTGCTTGCATGATCTCCTTAACCCATCTAGCAATGGTGGCTGTGGATACCGCGTGGAAAGGCTTTCTACGACCTATAAGCAATTGCATGCCGCTGGCTGCTCTACACTCTGCCGTCCTGCACTCATACTCTTTGATGCAGCTCGCTACACACCACTTGGTCCTAATCGGAAAGTACGGATAGTGGACCGACGAGGTCCCCTTCTTAGTTCTCCTGACTACCGAGAAAGTGACCCCTTCTGGGCCAAAGGACCTCCTATTTATCTCTAGTGCTTTGACAATTGACACACGCGTGCAAGATATTAGGCATAGAAGCATCGCCAGCTTCCCTGACAGCTGCTTAAGAGACAAATACCTGTCTGAAGGCAAGTCCTCCAACAGACGGAGGACCGTCGTCACGTCCCAAACTGTATTATAACGAGGCTCCGGAGGTACTTTAAACCTGGCTCCCCGAATGAACCTCACCACTGCCGGATGTTCACCTGCCGGCACTTCTTCGATCGGCAAATGCAACGCTGCGATTGCCAACCTGTACACTCCTATAGTACGTTATGCTCTTCCGTCTTGCAACAATTGTGCCAGGAAGTTCAGGAGCACTGCTACAGGGGCCGAAATGGGATGAACACTTCTCCCTTTGCACCAGCTAGTCCACTTGGTCCAAGCCGCATCGTAGCTCATTCTAGTGGAAGGGGCCCAGGATTCCGCAATAAGCTCTGCAGCTTGCATCAAAATGCCTGGCAGCACCCAACGTCTCCTGATATCCTGCACGTGATGAGTGGGAGTGTCCCTCTCACTCTCAGAGGATGACACGACCCAACTGGGTCTGTGAGCAGCCAGTCTCCTTCCGGCAGTACTCTCGGAAGGTCTACTGACAGCTCCTTCAGAGTCGGGAACCATACTTGAGATTTCCACAGTGGAGCGACTAGCAGTAGCTCTGCCCTCTCCCTCTGACACTTCGCTAGAACTCTGTCCAGCATCATGAAGGAGGAAAAGGCGTAGTGCGGCCCGTCTGCCCATCCTTGTAGGAAAGCGTCCGTTCCTCGCGCACCCGGATCTAGCCTCCAGCTAAAGTAATCCTCGGTCTGCGTGTTGAGGCAGGATGCAAAGAGGTCTATGTGCATTGGACCCCACCTCTGATCAAGCATCTGAAACACTGTCGGATCCAGCCTCCAATCGCTGGAATCCGTGAGGTAGCGTGAGTTTCAGTCAGCCACTACGTTCAGCACTCCGGTCAGATACTCCGCCGTCACTGACGTTTCCGACTGAAGGCAAAAGCATCGAGCTCCCCAGCCTAGACGACTGACGTCTGACTCTATGATTAGGTCTGGTCGGTCTCCGAAAATGGGCCATCCATTCCAGGCATCCATATTCTTCAACCACCATTCCAGCTCTGTGATGGATTCTTGATCGAAAGGTATTAATTGAGGATAGCTCAAGCCTTGCTGCAAGTGTCGTATCTTCAACCTGTGCAGCGCTCGATAATGTAAAGGCCCTGGAAATATGGCTTGAATGGAGGCTGCCAACAGCCCCACTATCCTTGCTACTACTCTGAGAGAAAGCACCTGCTTCTGAAGACATCCTCAGATTTCTCTTTTGATGTCTCGTATCTTCTGCACCGGAAGCTCTAGCGTGGCCTTCCTGTTATCTAGGATAAATCCTAGGAAGTCCAGTCTCTGTGCTGGGGTGGTGTCTGTTTTCTCTACATTCACCAGAAATCCCAGAGATAGGAGTAGATCTTGCACCCATTTTGTCTGGTAAACCAGCGTCTCTCTGTCTTCGGCCAGCAGCAGCAGGTTGTCCAGGTATATGATCAGCCTTATGCCTTTCTCTCGGATTGCTGCTGCCACTGGCTTCATCAACTTGGTAAAGGCCAAGGGTGCTGATGCAAGACCGAAGGGCATCGTCTTGAATTGTCAACACTGCCCTTTGCAAAGAAAAGCAAGGAACGTACTGTACTCTTCCAGCACTGGGACTGTCAGGTAAGCGTCCTTCAAGTCAAGTCTCGTCAGCCAGTCTCCTTCTCTGAGGGAGACTCGGAGCTGGTGAATGCCCTCCATTTTGAAATGGCGGTAGACTACCCAGCCGTTCAGTTCCTTCTGGTTTATCACTGGTCGGACCTTCTCTTTCCTGTGTACCAGGAACATGTTGCTAACAAAACTGGGTGTCCCCGTTCATCTCTCTATGGCGTTCTTCTGCGCGAGCTGAGACAGCTTGTGGTCTAAACAGTTCTGCTCTGCGCGTGCTAGGTGCTGCTGATGTGGCCTGCGCACTTGTACTGGCAGCTCTATAAATTCTAGTTGCAGACCCCTCACGGTTTGCAATAGCCAAGCATCACTTGAAAGCACTCGCCAGTTTTCCCAAAACATACCAGTCCTCCCTCCCACCGGAGGGTAATGAATCATTCTCACCTGAGTGAATCCTTGACCTGGGCCAGTTCCTCTTCCTCTACGTCCTCTAGGGAAACGTCCCCTGGCCGGGAAGAAGGAATCCTGTTGTCTGTTTTCCCAGTATTGTGCCCTGGTATTAGGGGTTTTTCTGCCTCCTTGGTTTCGACTAGCCGCACGACCCCTGTGGTGATCGGTCCCGGCAAACACTCTGTTTGGGAAGATTTCTTGGATGGAAGCTTGGGCTTTCTCCAATGAAGTATAGGTACTGACAAATTGGCCCATTTACTTCCCAAAGGTCTCACCGAAAAGGAGGCCTTGTGCTGCTTCCCCTGCTTCATACGAAGCAAGGTCGCTGAGCTTGGGATCGATTTTCAGCAGCAACCCTCTCCTTTGCTCTGAGGCAATGGCACAGTTGGCGTTTCCCCGTAAGCAGATGGCTCTCTGCGCCCAGCCTGCTAGGGCATCGGGGTCTACTTCTTCCCCTGTATCTTTAGTTCTTTCTGCCAGGTCCATGATCTTTGCTAGTGGGCCAGCTAAGTCTAACACTTTTTCTTGGCAACTCTTCCATGACCTGTCGATGCCTTTCCGGGGATCTTTACTGGTCTTGGATTCAAAAGTTAGCATCTTGGGGTCCAGCTTGGGGGTTTCTGCTACCTTCCCCGGAAGGTCTGGTCTGGGGAAGACCGCGCGAAGGCGCTGCCTAACTTCCTTGTCCTCCTCGAGGTGTTTCTCCTTGCGGGGTCTCTTTCCCCCGCTGGGCTTGGCCCAATCTTCCTCAACTGCCTCTTCCCCATCGTGAGAGGACAGGTCACCTTCTACTGGCTCCTCTTCCGAGCCTGGGTCGTCTCCTCCACCAATGTATTCCCCTGGAGTGGGGGTTGTGAGGTTTGGCACCGCCTAGCACTGCAAGTATGCATCTTTGAGCTTTACAAAGCCATCAGCAACCTCCGGGGCCTTTTCTTTCACCCCATACGAAGGGCCCTGGGGCTCATAAGAAGCTTTCCTCTTTCAGGTCTGAGTACTCCCCTTAGACCCTGTTTCAGAGGGTTCAGTGGGCGTGCGCTCTGTCCCTGCAGTGCTATCTTTGGGCTGGTGTAGCATTACCTCCAGGGTCTTCAGCCTTTCTTGTAGGGGTTTCACCCCTTGAGCCACAGCATCGACAAGAGAATTCCCCAGTACCTCCTTGAAGCTGGCAGCCAGATCTAATGACTGCTCCTCTTCACTCCATTCAAATTCCGACCTTTTTGGGAGGCTGCTGTGTGCCTGTGTACCTGATACAGGTACGGGTGTTCTCAAGTCAGATGTTTCAAATGAGAGTTTTAAAATCAACTCACTGTGTTTGATATACACTTTTCTTTTATTATTTCTTTTTTTTCCTTTTTCTTTTCGTGAGTATTTGTGGCTGTACCGGACTTAATCTTGTTTCAATGCCTGTGATGGGCAATATCAATCAAAGCTGCCCTTAGGTGGGGCTCCATGTCTCTTGAGGGCTGTATCCCCTCTGATCGTGTGAACAAAAGGAGCTTTTCTGCTCTCGTGCTTGCGCTGCTGGCGGCTCCTTTGTTGCAGCGGCCCACGAGCGACGAGCATTGTTAATGATATATTATTGTTCTTTGGGACTAAATCGTCGAACTCCCATAGGCAAAGTTACTCTTCATAGTGGGGAGTGATCACAGCCGGGCCCGGGTCCTTGCTTGCTCCGCATCGCAGTAGAAATGCAACGCAGAGGCTCGGTGCCCTGTGATCCAGCCCTGCCTCCACGAAGGTGGGGGCCGGAGTGCTCTGGTGCTTCCTCTACCTCTTCTGAGGGCTCAGAAGGCTCTGCGGGCACGCTGCAGAAGCCAGTATCAACAGTCAATGATACGTTAATTAGTAAAGTAAATTAAAATGAATTTGCGCACGCTCGTAAAATATACTACGCGCGACCTCCGCTCACAATGTCAGTCGTAGCAACCCTTATAGACGATTATACGCACTAAACTCTTCATTCCTGGCTGCTTTATGCTTGCTATATATGCTATTACAATATAAATATTATTTGAATCTTCTAAGCAATACTACCTATGGCACTATATAGGGAGGTGAGAGAAAAGTGTACTTATTTGCTTGAAGAGCAATAACCAAAGAGGAGGAGCTCAGGGACAGGATGTGGTCATAGCTGAGCATGGAGGAATATGGACTACAGAGACTATGGGGATTGTAGTTTCAAGAAGGAAAAGTCACTTTGGACATTTTACAACGTTTAGTTATTGGTTTGTTGAAACTGCTGAGGCGTAGTCATAAAAGAAGTTGAAGCATAATGCTCGCCTCCAGTCTTGTCATAGAATTATCTAAAACAGGGAGTACAACGGACATCAACAGACGTCTCAGCGCATGGTCTCTCAATGCATCTTAAAAAAAAGCTTTCTTTTATAGCAAAAAAACGTCATTGATAACGTCAACCTATGTATTTACTATCATCATCCTACGTGGCAAAAAACAAAACCTAGTAGCTATTGTGATTGGGTCTACAGGAACATCTAAGTATACAATCCATACTAGTCTAAGAGAGTGAAGAAAAGTGGTAGGTTTCTTAACATCAGGTGGGGCAACTAAGCCGTACCCTTAAACAGGTCGCTATGAACGTCACTAAATACATGAATTCCAATTGGTTACACAAACTATAGGACCCTTAATCACACAGCCCCCTATAATTGGTTGGCACTCTAACCGCTGTCAGTACTTTTCCACCTATGTTAGCAGCATGCAGGCTGGTCTTCCAGGTGCTGGTGAGCTAGTCTTAACTATAGCTTTCCACCAATTAGCATATTCATCTATCATCACCTCAGTGGTCTGCTGTCAATTAAGGCCTTGAACTTGTTCTTGGGACTGTTCTTTGCTCTGGAGAATTCAGGGGAGTAAAGACACGCTCTGCCCTCATGCATAGGTGTGGTTGTTATGTTCGTCCAACTTCATCCTTCCACGTGACTGAAGACCACAAAATCGAGTTTCTGGTGCATTTCAAATACTATTTTCTAATAGACATCTGATGTCTTCCTTGTTTTTGTCCATGTCTTCTGGATAGGAGTTTCATTCTTTCACACGATTTGTATCCAATGTCTGCTCACCCCAGCCTGATACGACCTTGGCTTCTTGGGGCTCGTTCAGCCTTGCCTCTCTGTGATTCACTTTGTAATTCAATTTGCTTTTTAACTGTGACACACCGAAAGAGAGGCCTTCATTTTTTATTTCAGCTCTGCTATAATATATAGTGGAAACATTAATTCTTTACTCACTTCAATACATATATATGTTGGCACCTGCCGCAATCTATTCACTATAAAGCTCGCCTCAAGAATACTTTGTCTGCTTGTGTTTCTTTGCATCTGAACACATGTAAAATAACTTGATATCTTCACCAGTTCTGTAGCATAGGTTTCTTCATCTTGATCCCAAGATGTCACTTATCTTTGATAATTTCTTGATGCCTTATAGAATATCTTCATTCTCTTGTCTCTGTGTCTCTTCTATGTACGTAAGCCTTGCTTCGTGAGTGGCGTCACTATTCTTCTCTTCCATTCATTTGCTCTGCTTCTTCTGGAAATGGCCATCATACTGTCTTGTATGCAGGTATAGCTTTCTCAATGGGATCCTTGCTTCCAGGATTCTCCTTGGTGTCAGTGTTTTCACTGGTACCGCACGTGTCTCACACTCTGGTTCCCAACATATAGGCAATATGGGTGAATTGGTTAAGGTGGGGGTACTTGGCTCCGTCTCTACACTCCTCCTCTGGGTGATTCATCGACCACTCTCCCATCACCCTTCATATCTAGACATTGTTGTCTGAAGGAATGCTTCTTTGGGATCGATATCTTTATGACTCCCTTCAGGCATCCAGCTGATTTCACATGCTCATCCTTATTCCAAGTCATTAGCATGCACTGTCCACTTGGGCTACAATAGATCCACTTTCCCACATACTTCTTATGGTTCTTTGGATACAGGCACTTCGTTCCCTCAGGTGCATGGATGCTGGCCTTCGCAAAGTCTCTGATTTCTTCGTCTGTCAAGTCTCTGGCCTTCCATCCTGACTCAACATCGATCATGATTTTCATCCCTATGGCTTTCTTCCCAGTTTTCTTGAATTCTGACAGTATTATCCTGATCACACAAAATCCGAGCAATACCAACACAATCAGGGCCCCAAGGAACTTGAACATGTCTGCCATCCATTGTGGAACTCAGGAAAAGAGTGATTCAATCCAGCTGTCATCAGCAATGTCTACTACTTTGTCTATCATCTGGACATGTTGTTTTGTCAGCATCTCCATGGCCTCTGTCGAGGTGACATTCTCGTAATCATGAGAAGGTATGAACGTGTAACATGATTCTCTGATTTTTGCACAAACACCTCCATCCATAGCTGTAATCATGTCCAGGAGGTATCTATTCTGAAGAGTCATCAGCCGTATGGTTCTCATCTCTTCTCTGATAGCATTGAATCCCTTTACGATAGTGTTGATTGTCTGCAGCAATTCCCATCTGGTAATCTGCAGCCATTTGGTATTTGCTCCAACCTGGATTCTCGGCATGTAGATCAATTTGAATACCGACGAAGTCTGGCTGAACAATCTGTGCTCATACGGGATGGAGTCAAAAGCTTCTATTGACTTGGCAGAGAAATAGTTCTCCCTCTTCATTCGATTGATCAGCTCCACAGATCTCCTCTTCCTCAGGTGAGCATCTGCTTTCAGGAAACTGTCAAGGTTCAAATCACTTTTAGGAATCACCAACGCTGGAACATGAACATTCACTAGTGAGCATACTCCGTCCCAATCCTTGGGTAACTTCATATACGCTCTAGATCCACAAGCCCAATAGTGACCCATGATCACTGTTGTCCCAATGTTCATTCCTTGTGTCTCAAAGATTCGACCACAGTTCTGATTCTCTCCAACCTTTCTTGTGCCATTGTTTCTGGAGCACATCTTTGCACTCTCCAAAGGCACCCTCTGCAAGGGTCCTCCTCTGTCTTCGACCCAGTTCAGTAGTTCAGCAAGTTTCGACCATAAAGGCTTACACATCATTTGTGCATTAAAACTTAACACTCTTTTTCTCACAATGAAATGACACGGGACAAGATGAACACGGAAAATGAAGAAATCCTTTGGTTGAACTGAACAGGAGAGTTGAGCAACTCTATGGTTTGAGAACCAATGAAGCTCTACATATGAGGAGACTTGATGGATCTAACAGCAAGCAAGAAGAAGGAGAAGAAGATGGATGTGCTCCTGTTGGAAAAAGAAGTGCAGAAGGTAGATTCCCGGGATAATGCTTGTAGTCTATTCGGAGACCAAACATAGACCAGACATAGAAACCTAAAGACATGATCTAATCTAACTCTTAACTGAAAAAGACAAAATATGCTCTTTTTAATCTGTTCAAGAACTACATTGAAGAGGTGTGGAAGAAGTTGCTGATTGCTGGCATACAGAATCAAGTGTGTGCAAAATGAAACAACTGCATCTGAGATACCTCTGAGTAATGACAAGATAACATGCACAACAGTAACAATGAAAAAGGAATTTAGAGAGTGCATGCATTTGTACCAGTCTGAAACGACTTAGTTGAAGAGGCCTTGTAAAAAATATTCAAATGAGTGAGTACACCACTACATGTCAAGGGTGCTTAGTGCGTCCAACTGAAAAGAGGATGTGGGAGGTGTGGTCCCATCACAGAACTCCAGGAAAACAGCTTGCGCAGATGGCGTACCAGCAGAGTTTCTCAAAATCCTGGTGGAGGTGGAGATTGAACTCATACATGTAACGCTCCAGCCTTCGCTAACTCAGCACTTCCCACTCCAGAGTCAAAGGCATCCAACAACTATGCTGATTTTAAAGATGGAACAAGAACAAGCACCTTAGGAGACATTAGTCTTAAGAGGTAGGTCAACCATATCAGACTGATCAGTGGGCAATTGTCTGAAACGTGTCTTTACTTTAGTTTGCACGTATGTTTAAAGTAGCAGTGCATTTGCTTTTAGATTACGATTTATTTCTGAACTTTGGCTTGGAATCAAAGAAACAAGTGCACAGTGCCAAGGTGCACAAAACCAGGTTCTGCTTGTGCCTTCCATTTCAGTTGTAATTCTGCTTTACCAAAGCAGCCAGAGGTCTTTGTGGCAGGCAGAATTCCACTGGCTATGCATATTTTGTTCGGCATGTTATATTACACTATTGTAGCTTACGTGCTTACAAAATACTTCAATAATAAAATGCAGAAGTTTACATTCCATGGCACCTCGAGGTATTTCAGCAAAAAATACCATAGTATGTTATGGGAAAATACTGCTTGGATGAAAAATCATCTTAAATTCAAGGCTGGACAGAGCTCAGTGGTTAAAAAATATGTGTTTACATAAACAAACGGTGGAGAAAGTGGATGATTCTTTTATAAGATTGTCTTTGGTGTATCGCCTTTGACACTCGCACAACAAGATGGCTGCCACATGCCTAAGAGAAATGTCACTTTGATTGCAGTGGCATGATAGATAAAATATTTCAGCACTTTGTTGTCACACTTATCAAAATATTAGGAAAAGGTGGTAATTGCCGCAGTTTTCAGAAATTGCCAATCCAAGATGTTAAATGGGCAATGAGGATATATTGTGGGCCGACTCAGTGATAATCTATTGTTCAGATTCTAAGTATTTGAAAGTATTTAAATACTGCTCGGGAGATTAAGACAAAAGCTCTTGGTTGTATAACATTCTATCTTTTCAGGTTGTATGATGTTCTGTCATTGTGTCCAGTTTATAATGTTAATTTATATTGAATTGTATGATGGTTTTTTTTATTTTTATATGATTATGTGATTATGTTTTTTGTATAATTTATTTGAAAAAACATCAAAAATGTAATAGAGATATTTTTTCTTATTTTACTGAGCAGCAGAGCTGATATAACAGTAGCAGTTTGGGCGTGGGGATTAGAAGAGTGTTTAACTGGCGGCAGTAATGACCCTACTCAGATGTACCAAGGAAACGTGATTGAGAAAAGCAGCACTCATTGTCTTAGCTGGCTATTAACAATCACATTCTTGCTTATTTTTGTCACTGAGAAAAACTCACAACTTCAGGGCACAAACATTGTCCAATCTCAGTGTAGAGGGGGAGCCAAGTACCACCACGTCAACCATCCTGCCCATATTACCTGTAGACATACACAGAACAGTTAAACTAACAAAGGGCAGAGTATGGACTCTGTGCAATACCAGTGAAAATACCGACAGCAAAGAAACTTCTGGAGGCAAGGCTCCCATTGAGAAAACCATATCTGCATACAAGAAAATATGATGGCCATTTCAATGAAATCCTGGAAGAAGCACAGCCAACAAATGGCAAAGACGAATGGTAAAGTCACCAACCATCACCAGTATACGTCATACGGAGCTGAACTGACATACCTAGAAGAGATGCAGAGCCCAGAGAATGCAGATATTCTATAAGGCATCAAGAAAGTATCAAGTATATGTGACATCTTGGGATCAAGGTGAAGAAGATTAAGCCACAGAATTGATGAAGACATCAAGTTATTTTACATGTGTACAGTTGCAAAAGGAACGTAAGTAATCATGAAGCTACCCTTAAGCTTTATAGTGAATAGATTGCGTCAGGCGCCAATATATATATATGTATATGGATAAGGGAAGGATGGGTGTTTCCACTACGCATTATGGCAGTGCTGGACTTTAACAAAAGGCAGAGAGAAAGCCTAATTTTCAGTGTGTCGCAGTTGAAAAAGCAAATTGAATAACAAAGTGAATCTCAGCCAACAAGGCTGGATGAGCCAAAGAAGCCAAGGTTTTATCAAGACTGGAGTAGGCTGGTATTGGATACAAAACGTGTGAAAGAACAAAACTCCTGTTCAGAAGGCATGAGCAAAACCAGGAATACGTCAGAAGTCTATTAAGAAATAGTATTTTAATACACTAGAAGCTCGATTTCATGATCTCCAGTCACGTGGAAGGATGAAGTTGGATGAACGAGATGGTCACACCTACGCATGAAGGCAGAGCCTGCCTCTACTCCCTGAATTTCCCAGATTTAAGAACACTCTCAAGGACGAGCTTCAAAGCCTAATTGCCAATAGACAACTGAGGTGGGGATAGATTGATATTCTAATTGGTGGGAAGCTAAAGTTAAGGCGACCTCACCAGCACCTGGATGGTCTGCCTGCTTGCTGCTAGAGTCAGACGTAGGTGGAAGAGTACTAACGGAGGTTAGAGTGCCAACCAATTGTAGAGGACCACATAATTAGGGGCCCTATAGTTGTGTAACCAATGGAACGTTGTGTATTTAGTGACGTTCATAGTGGTCATTTTTTGGGGAGGGCTTAGTTGCCCCACTTGATGTTAAGTAACCAATCACATATTCACACTTCTTTAGACTAGTATGGATCGGTTTATAGTCATTGCATCGAATGCCAAAGCATTGAATGCCTTAACATAGCATTGAAAAAAAAGCATCAAATACATTTGTTTTTCTTTTTTTAATGGGGGTCTTTTTAATGGGGGTCCCCTCAGCCCCCTTTTTTAACCTCAAAAACCCATTATAATTAACATAAACCCTTTACCATTGAAAAAAAATAATTCAATGCTTTTTTAATGCATTTTGTCTATGGTAAGGTATTCGATGCTTTGGCATTCAATGCAAAGACTAGGTGCCATATAGATCGTATACTTAGATGTTCACTCAGAGCCAATCATCCAATCATATAGGTTTTTGTAGGTTGCCACGGAGGATGATGTTGGTAATACGTAGGTTAAACATCAGTGATGATGAATAATAGGCATAAAGTTAGTTTTTACTAAAAATGAATTGAGTAAGAGGATCGAGCGAGTTTGTTGATGTTCGTTATGCTCCCTGTTTAGATTATTGATATTAAAACAGTCTTCCTTTTGCTAACTACCTGAGTCATTTTGATTATTGATGTATGAATAGAATCTGCATCCCCGTCCATCTCCAGGGTAATTGCTACTCATCTTAAAGTGTTGGGCGATCCAGGACACTAGGCATGAGTACCTTTCCCACTTGCAGTCCATGCCATTTACATTCCAAAAAGGCAAACTACAATTACCAGAATGGAAAAATCTGGGCTGCATAAGACACTCCCACTTGACTTGGGACTGTCTGAGCGTGCACAACTGTGCAGCGATTATCGATAAACCATGTTTCCCATCTGTTCACCTAGGGAAGGTTATCAGCCCCCTGGAAAACTGCAACAGTAACTAACATAAACCATGAACTGGGTGGATAGCTCACGGATTAAGCACTCACAATAAAATAGAACAGGTTTGCCTTTCGAAAATATGAATGAAGGAAGGAATGACTCACCCCTTCATCCTCACAATGTCGAATCAATGTTGAGTGACATTAACCTGGGTAAAAACAACAGCTATCTTATTTATATATTTATTTGTCCATTTATAGCAGCACTCACAGCCCGTGGGTATCTAGGCGCTAGTTACAGGTGGAGAAACAGTAATCAGTCGGGAGCAAATAGAAGGGAGGAGAGTCAGTTCAACAACATTGTTTTGAGTTCCTTTCTGAAAACATTGAAAGAGGGTTCTGCATGCAGGTGAGGGGGTAGTTTGTTCCAGAGAGATGGTGCTCGGACTGGGAAGCTGGTGCTGCTAGCTTTGGCACGATTGAAACTTGGGGTGATGAGGCGGTGACTTTAGGTCACCCTACTGGGCCTTTCTGAGGTGTATTTTCTTAGATTGGTAGCCAGGTAGCCTGGGGCATTATTTGAGAGACAGCGGTAGGTAAGGGATAGGATTTTGAAAGTGATTCAATCCCTTACTGGAAGCCAGTGGGCGGATCTCCTGACCTCTGATATGTGGTCCCGTTTGCCAATGTTCAGGGCGGCTCTGAGGGCATTGTTCTGGGTGATTTGGAGTTTGCAGAGGTTTTTTCTGAAGTGCCGCAGAGTAGGGAGTTGCAGTAATCAAGTTTTGGGCATATTAGTGCAGGTGCGACTTTCAGATGGTTTGTGGTGGTGAGGAAAGGTTTGCTGGCGTTAATTAGTTTAATTGCATAGCCTGATGTCAAAGCGATGTGGTTGATGTAGCGAGACATGGTAAGCGATAAGTCGAGGTAGACCTCACATCGCTTAGACATGGAAGGAAGTTGGCATGCAGCCCTATAAAAAATATCATATTATTATTATTCACTGCTGTGATTCTTACAGAGACATCAAGTACCTTCTAGAGAGCTGCTTTGGCTGCAATGAGCAGAGGCTCAGATTTACCCTTCATGTCTCTGGACATTATTTTTTTTCCAGGGCATTGAATTAGAATCTATTAGAGAAGGATACAATAGACTGGCAGTTCAATAGGGTAGAAGCATTGCCTCTTTCTGAGAAAGAAGACATTAATGGTGTGTAGAATTTTGTGACATCGGCCCTCATTCCGAGTTAGGACTACACCATGGAGTAAATAGCTCCATGGTTGGCAACCATGGAGCTATTTACTCCATGGAATACCGGCATGGTGAATGGAGTAATTTCCGGTCCATTGCAAGGTTGGATGGACCGGTAATTCCCCATTCACCATAGCCCTTCCCCATCCCCATTTCTGCCCCCATAGGGCTCAATAGGAATGGGGAAGGAGGTAATTACGGCACCGTAAATTACGGTGCCGTAATTTACTCCAAGGTCACTTTGCGGGTCCCGTAATTTACTCCTGCTAAAAGCAGGAGTTAAAGAGGGACCCGCAAAGGGAACTCGGAATACGGAGGTAAGGGATTACCGCCATCGGTGCCCTTACAGGTGCAGGTAATCCCTTACCTCCAACCTCGAAATGACCCCCAATAGCTGTTAGAAACATAGCTCAAACATTACAGGCTAGTCTATAATTATGACCCTATGGAATGTAGATTTGGTCAAACTAATTTCAATGGAAGGAACAAGTTGGAGTAGCATTTCAATTTAAGGCATGACTCTCAACTTTTCAAGGTTACAAGGAAGGTCACCTCAAATGGAGCTGCTGGCCCAACCTGAACAGTCAATGGAAAGGCAGTTGAGTGCGTGGAGTGTGAGGTTAATATACTATGTTAGCCTGTGCGCTTTAATGTACACAGTTTTCACTAATTTATTTCTCCAATAATTTTCAATGGAAACTAATTAGTGAATAATATTATTGGTTTAATTCATTTGTTTCAGTGTAGTTATTCACAAATTTTACAACCCTTTTGTGCCTAGGTCATAGGTTGTGCCTAGGAGGGTGACATTTAAATAAACACTTATTAGTTAATACACTTATTGGATTAAATCATTTATTTCAGTGTATATATTCATATGTTTTACAACAGTCTTGTGTCTAGGTAATAGGTTGTGCTTAGAGTGGTGCCAACATAACTCCGCTAGGAGGCACGTGTGTGTGTTTTGTCCTTTCTTAAGCTTTTTCAGGGCACTAATACAATAGTTTAATATGTAGTTTGTTGCTCATAAAGACAGTTACATTTTGCATAATATAAACAATGCAATCATATAGTCATGGTGAAAGTGTTCTCCGTTCTCTGTAAAGAAGTTCCTGATTGGGTGGAGTCTCTCAGGGTTTTGCCACAAGAGCATGGGATGACGGTAACATCTCAGGGTCCCAGAGAGAAATCAATTTATATTGAATTCCTGCATTTGGTTCATTTCTGCAGCTTGGAAAACCTGCTAGAGACATCTGTTTTGGTTCCTGGTTCAAAGAGTAATTCTCCTATAATGGGACTGCCCTAAAATGAGACTACTCAAGGTAGACCAAAGAAACGTCAACAAACTTCTGTGCTTATGGCAATGAACGTTATGTTGACGGCTGGGCGAGCATTCAAAATGTTTACACAATATCCCTGCTACACAGAGGCATAGACAGGATAGAGCCAGACTGGGCAACGCCCACCCAAAATGTGTAAATGGCAACTCGGCAGTGAAGAGTGGATATTTACAAATATCACTGTGCAGGCTCATTTGTGAATTTCAGGAACAAGGAAGCTCTCCCTGCTTCCTGAGTCCTATCTGTGCCTGCGGGGGAGTGTGAGGCCTATGGAGCAGGGAGCTGTTGAGGAGGCAGCATCTTGTTGAGTCTGGCGGGAAACAGGTGAGGAAAAACAAATGTGTTTGTGTATGCATGAGTGCAAGTGTTGTATGTCTAGAGGAATGTAAGCATGCCTCCATGCATGTGAAGGAATGTGCTTATGTATGTATGAGAGGGGGTGTCTGTAAGTGCATGCATTTGAATGCTGTATATGGGTGCGAGTGCACATTTGAATGAGAACACCTTTTCAATGTTCTGGGTGCATGTGTGGGTGCAGAAAAGCTGTGTGGGTGCTGGACTGCCCTTGGGCAGGACAAGAGACTGATATGTAGTGGACTTTTCTCTTCTGTGAAAGGATGGTGAGCTAAAGACTCGGGTTTAGACTCTAACCTGGAATATAGTCCGGTAGAGAGACAATCCCAGGGCCCACATTTTTGCGCATATTAAGTAGCTTTGGGTTTTCACCCTAAATTACTAGGGTAAAACATACATGGAACCCTTGCTCATTGTTATTAGAGAGGCACGGCTCCACATCACTGACGAGGCCCGACCAGGCCGAAACACGTGTCTGGGGATGCTGTTGGTACTCTTGTTCAGAAGAAAATTGCCTGGCATTTTGGAGCTGGACTGCCCTTGGGCAGGACAAAGACTAATATGTAGTAGAAATGTCTCTTCTGTTAAAGGATGTTGAGCTAAAGACTCTGGTTGAGACTCTAACCCGGTATATATGCCAGTAGAGAGACACTCCCAGGACCCCCTTGTTTGCATGTATATAAATAGCACCCATTGCACAGGATGCTGTTAGCACATGTTTAGCTGTTTCAGGTATATGCTACTTCTGACATAGACAACATCTTCTTTTATCAGGTGGTACATTCAGCGCAGGGCCAATTGTAGTTCACAGCGGGAGGCGATTTATTCGCATCAAAAGTATAAACCTGCGCACCAGTGGGGAAGGGTATAATAGCAAATATAGTAACATATAGTTTAAAAAAAGCAGTTTAATATATAAAGAGGAATGGTGATGGACAGGCAACCTGGGGCATCATATGGGCAACTAGGGAGTGGGAGAGGAGGCATTGTGGGAATAGGGTCACCATGGGTTTCAGTATAACAGAGACACCTCATTTCCAGTCTTGCATTTTCCTCTTAGAAATTACTGTCAAGATGTGCAAGTCGTATTGGGCCTATCGAAGGCAAACAAGACTACAGCTCCCATTATGCAAAATAAAAACAAAGACATTAATGAAAATATAATCAGATCATCACATTCAATACCTCCACACCCACCACCCCACCAAAAGTTAAATCTACAATATCATTACTGGGATTCATCAGGAAACAACTAAGAAACATCAATATCACATTTCTAAAAATCGACCCCATATTTGATCAAACAAGTTCATCTTCTTATCTCTGCGATGAATTATCTTCTCAAATCTGGACACTTGTTTCAAATCATCCATCCATTCGAAAATGTCAGTCTCTCTACACATTTCCATTTCCTCAAAATGACTTTCTTTGCAGATCTTGCAGCCCTGAAAAACCAACACCTCTGTGGGTAAGTAAGCTCATCCACCATGTCGTCCTCACCCAAGATAACAGTCTTATAGTCAAAATGTTCTTGCAACATCAGGGTCTCATTCATCCTCATGGTGACCTTCCTCCAGAACGACCTTAGTTCGTAAAGTCCCAAATTCCTTTAATGGCGTGTGAGGCTTCATCTACCGTATTAGGCTGAAAATGTGTTCGAGCAGTTGACGCGCGGAACGCAAACATAACGAATGGTTTAACCAGGGCTTGTATCAATCAAATTGGGGGACACCCCTGTTCCAGCAGAGCTTGAAAACAAGTTTTCAGCCTAATACTACAAAAAAGACCGCTTGAGAACCTGTCAGTTGGGGTGGTGCCACATGATCATGAGGATTAAGACACCAGTTGAATAAGAAATACCATCATCTCCATCGTAGATGAAGCCTCACACGCCATTAAAGGAATTAGAAGATTGTCGAGAGTGAAGTTTCCCATATAATGGGCCATTCATAATCAACCTGTGCCATCACACAGTGTCCTGAAGACGGGTCCAGTGGACATCGTAAACCAGATCAAGTCGGCTACAGACTGTCATAGTTCCCTAGGACCTATAAACACATTTCTCAGTGTCAACGTAGTCAAGGATAATCATATAAAAACATGAGGATGCATGAATTGATTGAAATGTTTGCTGCACGTCCCTACTAACCTCATGATTATTTTGTGATAAGGAGACTGTATTGGCCTAACTATGGGTTTGTTTGTTCTAGCCTTATAAGGTCTACTTCACAATGTTTTTTAATGTGATTTGTTTTTTAATATTTTAACATTTTGTATACATTGATTAAAATATGTGAATCTTTACCGCTTTGTCTAATATATTCAATGACATAGCTTGGGCGACATTTGCAACTACACACACCTAGAACGTGTGAAGCTGGGAAGCTGTTGATGTATACACTGGTATCATTTGTCCTCCTCCACACAGCCCCCTAAAAAAGAGGACTATTAAACTCTATATTTTGTACCCTATAGGAATAAAGAACAGTCAATAGAATTTAAAGATAACCTTCCCTCCCCAAACAAGAGAGAAAAACGGTTTGGAAATCTGACACTTTTAAAATTACATTTGAAAATGGCTGTGTGAAACAATGAAAAATGTGCAAAAGTCCATAAATCAATAAAAATCTACATGGGAGTAACACTAAAAAGATGCTAACCATCATAAGCTATAGTATGAGCAAAATTACACACTTTGAATCTTAATGGAAGTTTGGAAATAATTGAAATTGAAAATCACACATGCAAAACTTTTGCAGAAATGCAAATTCCCGCCTATAATTCACTAAAGGGTTTTTAAGGAAAATGGGTGGAATACACTGTTGTTGGTATGTAGCTACAGGTCATATGTTTAAGTCAGTGTTGAAATGAAGTCTCTAGCTATTAAATTGAGGGAGTTATGCAATGTTGAATGAGAGGTGTTTTTAGAAAAATAGAACAGAGAAAAAGAGAAAATTGGTTTTAAAATGGTAGGTTAACTTTACTTAAACTAGATTTAATGGCTAAGAAAAAGAGAATGCCACCTGTGAATCTCCACAGTTACATGACTGCTTGTAACCCTTCACGCGGATACCCCATTTTCTTTATGAGAATTACTTTATTTAATCAAAATCACTAATGGCATATGGTCTAGTAAAACAAAAATGAAGAAAAAATCAGCACTAACACTAGGAATAACAGATAGGGTTGCAAGAATGGTTCTGACAATATTATAGGTTCTTAAGGGAAAGACAGGATGGATTATAGATTGGGATAGGACAAGGCAAGATATGTTATGATTTACTACGATTCCTATTTATACTTACAGTCCACTTTAATTTAATATTTTGGACCATCAGGGGCTCTGGTCATCACTCGGGTTGGGTCTAACAACGGACAGCAGGGCTCATCTGGCCGGATAGGTCAGCTGCGTGGTTCTGGTCACCTGGACTGGCACCTCGGACTGGACTGGATTGGATTGGATTGGCCCTTCTGGTTACTGGATGCTGTAGATCAGTGGATGGTGAGTTTGGAGAAGGCAAGCATTATTGGTAGCAAGCCAGACTGGATTAAATTGCTTCCCTTAAGTTTTGGGATGGTTTCAGGATTTGGGCCTAGCTGAAAAGGAGTTCAGCAATGCAGAGGCCTTGGTTTTCCAAAGAAATCTGGAATTCAGGAACAGGGCGCCACGCAGAAATCCGAATGAAGTCAGCAATCAGTGTGTTTGTGTGTTGTGAGGTTCCCTTATTTATCATGCCAAATGACATCACCAAGTATATGGTAGCGGCAGACCTACTACCCACACCCACAAGGCTATGATTGGGCAAGAGCACCGTACCCGCCTTGCTCTTTGCTGGTTGGATGACAGAAAGGGCTGTCATGTTTTATGATGTGACCTGGAAACCTCCCATAGTTATTGGGACCAAAATCTAACTTCCCCACAAATACATATTTATGTAGTTATGCCCTCTAAGAAAATCGGATACATAAATTACATATTTCGTGGGTCACATTCTAATCCGGTGGGCCCTGGCTTCATCGTTCTGTTGAATTTTGGCAATTTCCACCATAAAAGGTTTGGCCTTCTGTTACGCTCACCTGGCTCCCACGGGGGCGTCGACCAGAACTGGGCCGCTGTTGTTTCCACCAGCGTGACGTGTAGCGCCGAGATGACTGACTGGACTGGCCCGCTCAGCCTAGTTCGTCTGGCTCGCAGGAATATTCTTCTGCAAAGGAGAAGGGGAATTAACCACCCGTGGAATTGAGTGTCAACCCACCTTCCCCACTCCCGTTGTCTTCCCACAGATCACTCTTGATGTCCCCTCCTTAGTCTCACCTGATGGTTTGGAAGGATGAGCTCTCCATCCTGCGTCGACCGCAGGGGCGCGTTGATGACCAGTTACTTCACTGGTGTAGAGAAATTGGTGAGTTCCAGTATTGACTCTAAAGTCCAATTGTTCATAAGAGTTCAAATGTCTGATCTTCACTCTGTCCGATTCCTTGCAGGTTGCCGATTAATCCACTCGAAGATTTCCAAATGGCAATTGGTAAGATTCAGGTAAGTCTATTGTGGTTTTCCCCTTAGGAGCCGAGGTACGGCGATGAAGCAGAGTTGACTGCGCCGACCCGAGATGAGGTGAGACCCCCGTGGTAAATCAGGTAAGTTTTGTGGGGGGTAACTTGTATTGTCTTTGCTTTCTCCCCTTGCTCACATTGCTGTCTTTGTCTCCCTAGGTGTCGGAGGGCGGCCGCGAGATGGAGAGCGCGTGATGGAATGCTGAAGTACCGCCAAGCAGGTGAGTTCAGCGCGGCGCCGTAGGAATGCGAAGCGATGCTTCAAAGACTTCTGTCTTTCAGCTCTGAGGCGAGATGGATCAGGATTTAGGTAAGGATTAAAGTTAAAACTCATGTTCTAACCTTTATCCTTATTTTCTTCTTGTTTCAGGAGTCCCAGGACTGAAGCGGGCGTATCTGAAAACTGGAGCTGCTGAAAACACGGTGAGGGTTACGCTGCAGCAAGCAGAATAACGCGAAGCACGTGTGGCTGTCCGGGCGTGGTTTAAATAGCCTTGGAAGAAGTTCCAGGTAAGTATTCTTCCACAGCCCCACCCAAGTAACAAAATAGTCCCTTCAGTAAAATAGTGTCTCCTAAGCCTCATTTGGCTTGAGTCTTCATGCAGCATGGTCTGTCTCAGGTGAGTATGCAGCATGGTCTGCTTCAGGTAAGTTATCAATAATGAGCCTGGCGCCCATGGAGCCAGGATGACTTTATCTTTATGAGCCTGGCGCCACAGGCGCCAGGACTGCACCCAAACAGCCCCCAACTGGGGCTTTTGGGCATGCTCCAAGTGGCATGATGCCTGTTTCCGGGGCTGCTGGGCCTGGTCTGGTCTTCCGGGGGCAGGCATCATGACAGCACTCCCCCTCAAGGCCCCTCCTAAAGTCGCTCTCCACCTTGGCCGTGGTTTGTCTGGAAATTCCTGATGGAACCTTTCACTAAACGAGGTGCATGCACGTGGTCACTAGCTTCCCAAGACCTTTCCTGCGGACCATAACCTTTCCAGTCAATTAGGTAAAAGAGTTTTGATCTCACTCTTTTTGAGTCCAAAATATTCTTGACTTCGAACTCGGGCTCTCCGTCTATGAGGATAGGTTCAGGTGGAGTGGTTAGCCTAGTTCCTGGTTGCACTGGCTTCAAAAGAGACACGTGGAAGACGGGATGGATTCGCATATGAGCAGGTAGGTCCAACTTGACGGCCACTGGGTTAATAATTGCCTTGACAGAAAAAGGTCCCAAGTACCTGGGGTTAAAGGTCCAAGTCCCCTTGAGTGGTAAGTGCTTAGTGGCTAACCATACTCGGTCCCCTATTTGGTATTGAGGAGCTTCACTTCTGTGCTGATCTGCATCCTTTTTGTATTTTTCCTTAGCCTTTTGCAAATGGATGGTTGCTTCTTCAAAGGCTTGTGTAATAACAGCGTGGAGATGGTCCACTGCGGGCATCTCTAAATGCTGGGGTGAGTCCAAATCCGAGGTTCGAGGATGGTACCCATAAATGGTAAAAAAAGGACTTTGTCCAGTTCCTGAGTGTACAGAATTATTGTACGCATACTCTGCGATCCACAGAATGTCTTTCCAATTCCCTTCAGACTGATGTAGCATACAACGGAGGTACTGTTCAAGAGTCTGGTTGGTCCTCTCTGTTTGACCGTCGGTCTGAGGGTGGTGACTGGTCGAAAGCCTAACATCAATTTTTTGCCAGTTGGCAGCATTTCCTCCAAAAATGTGAAATGAATTGACTGCCCCGATCTGAAATTAACACTGAAGGAAAGCCATGCAGGCGGACAACATTTTCAAGGAATTCCTTGGCCAGGATTGAAGCTGAAGGTATCCCTTTTAAAGGAATGAAGTGGGCCATTTTAGAAAAAAGATCTACAATAACTAGAATGGTATTGTACCTTGGTACGGGGGTAAATCCGTGATAAAGTCTAATGACAAGGTATGCCAAGGGGTAGGTGGTATGTCTAATGGTTGCAATAATCCAGCAGGTTTTTTCTTTTGCCCTTTATTTTGTGCGCAAATGCCACAAGACATGACAAATGACTCGACATCCTTTCGCCAGGTGGGCCACCAAAATTGCTTCCTAATTTTAGCTTCGGTTTTTGCAATACCCGGATGCCCTTCTATTAAGGTGTCATGGTAATGGGAAATGACAAGTTCCTGTAGTTCTTTTTGCGGTAAAAATAGCCGGCCTTGGTAATAAGGTAAATCATTGATGACAGAGTACTCTGGACCTTTCTTTGCCCAGTCCTGTAGGGCAACGGAATCAAAGAGTTGGTGGATCTTGTTTTGAATGTCCTCCGGTGTCTGTATGGATGTCAGGCCAAGGATTCTCTGTTCCGGAATTATGGGTACGGGTTCTAAAGTTATTTCTGCTTCTCCCATTCCAATCCGGGACAAGGCGTCTGCTTTACCATCTTACAACCTGGTCGATGGGTTATTACAAAATCAAACTCGGCGAAGAACAATGCCCAACGGAGTTGGCGCGAAGATTGGGCTTTGGCTGTCTTTAGGTATTGTAAGTTGCGGTGATCGGTGATGACCGTGATGGTATGTCTGGCACCCAGTAGATAGTGCCGCCAAGCCTTGAAGGCAGACTTGATGGCCAGCAGCTCCTTGTCGGTTATGGCATAGTTTAATTCGGGGGCTGAAAATTTTCTTGACCAAAACGCCACTGGGTGAAGCTGGTTAGTTTCAGTATCCTTTTGGGAAAGGACTGCTCCCATGGCTGAACTGGATGCATCTGTTTCCACTATGTAGGGAAGCTCGGGGCGCGGGTGTCTTAATATGGGAGCAGATGTGAATTTAGCTTTTAACTCTTGGAAGGCGTTCTCGGCTTCCTCTGTCCACACAAAGCGTTTGTTTTTTCGCAATAGCGTTGTAATGGGATGTACAATGTGTGAGAAGTCCTGGATAAACCTGCGGTAGAAATTGGCAAAGCCAAGCATGCTTTGAACTCCTTTGATTGAACTTGGCGAAGGCCAATTAAGAATGGCATCCACTTTTCGTGTATCCATCCGAATTCCTCTCGGGGTTAGAATAAATCCAAGGAATTCCACTTCCGTAGTGTGGAAGACGCACTTTTCCAGTTTAGCATATAATTTATGCTGGCGTAACTTCTCTAGGACTGCTCGGACGTGTTTTACATGCTCAGATTCTGATAAAGAGCATACTAAGATGTTGTCGATGTAAACGACCACACAAAAGTCGATAAGCTCTCGGAGGACATCGTTAATGAAGAACTGGAAGGCTGCTGGTGCATTGCATAGTCCGAAGGGCATCACCTGGTACACAAATAGTCCGTACTTGGTGCGAAAAGCAGTCTTCCATTCGTCACCCTCTTTGACACGTACCAGATGATATGCCCCCCGAAGGTCTAGTTTCGTGTATATACAATAGTCCTTCACCTGGTCTAGTAGTTCTGGGATCAAAGGCAGTGGGTATCGATTCTTGATGGTTACTTGATTCAGTGCGCGGTAGTCTATACATGTTCTAAGGTCGCCTTCCTTTTTCGGTACGAAGAACAAAGCTGAAGATGCAGGGGACTTGGACGGGCGAATGGAGCCATTAGCAAGGTACTGGTCTAGGTACTGGCGCAAATGGAGATTTTCGGGTTCCGTAAGGGCATAGATTCTGCTGCAAGGTGGTTGTGCTCCAGGTACAAGATCTATTTGACAATCATACGATCTGTGAGGTGGTAAGGTGTTTGCCTGTTCCTTTTGGAAGACATCCTGAAAGTCTTGGTATTCAACAGGTAATTGTATGGCTACTGGAATTACTGGGGCCAGGACTGAGTTTTGAGTTTTCCTTGGGTAGCAGGTGTGAGCACATTCTGGGAAGGTTAGTCTCTTCTCTCGCCAATCAATACAGGGATTATGTTTTTCCAACCAAGGTATCCCCAGTATCAGCTGAAACTGTGGGGCCTTGATTAAGTCAAACACCATAGCCTCTTGATGCCCATCTTGACTCAGCAAGGTCATCTCTGCAGTGGAATGAGTTACGGGTCCAGAGGCAATTTCCGTTCCATCTGCAGTGGTGACAACATCGGTCGTGGTCTTGCGGGTGAGAGATAGATTCATCCTGGTAGCCAATTCCCAGTCCAAGTAATTTCCTATGGCTCCACTGTCTACGTACGCCTTTACCGCGTGCATGCGTGATGGCTGCTCTGGATCTACAAGGACCATGGGTATGGTAAAATGCGAGGTCAGAGTGTACTTCTTTAAGCTCGGCAAGCGGACCTCTACGCTTGCCGGGCGTGGTCGTTTCCCGAGTCAGATTTCACATGGTTTTCGTCTGCTGCTCCCATAACTTTCTTGGGTGGATTTACAGGGCAGTTCCAAAGAAAATGACCAGTAGTTCCACAATATAAACATAATTGCAGTTGCCGTCTTCTATCTCTTTCCTTCTGGGTTAAGGGTCCTTTAACCCCCCCAATTTGCATAGGTTCTGAGACATCTACTCCCTTGGAGCTTACGTGGGTTTTAACCAACACCCTGTTCTCAAACTTGGTTCGGTCAGCCTTCCTGGTTTGAAGTCTGTGATCGAGCTGGACCACTAGATCTATATATTCAGCACAGTCTTGAGGCGGGTTCACGATTTGGGCCAAAACATCTTTGAGTTCTCCCCGAAGTCCTCGATGGAATAATGTGATTCGCTTAGCTTCAGGCCATTCGGTTTCCACTACTAATCTATTGAAAGTTGCAATGTAAGATAAAAGACCCTGGTTACCTTGCCGTAGGGATAAAAGTTTGTTGTCCAAAGCCTGTCCTCGGGAGTGTCGGCCGAATAATCTTTCCATGCTTGTTCGAAAACCCTGGAAATCTCGAAGAATCGGGTCATCCTGGTTAACTAGTGGAATGGACCAATTCGCTGCACTGCCGCTGAGATATGAAAGTACAAAGGCTACCTTGGCCTGATCGTTTGGGAAAGCTCCAGGTCTACATAAAAAGTGCAAGCGGCATTGATTCATGAATGTTGCAAACCCTTTTGGGTCTCCGGCAAAGCGTTCAGGCGGAGCCAAAGGAACGGCTCCAGGTAAATTTATCTGCACCGGGTTACTCGATGGTACAGGAGCTGGACTTGCCCAAGTCCTGGTAGAGGCGTTTGTCCAGCCTGGCTCTGTAATAGTTGTCTGGCCAACTCATCAGTTCGTTCTTTTGACACTATCAGTTCCCTCCTGAGGGCATTGGTTTCTTGGCGGGCGGAATGCACTTCGGCGCTTAATTCCCCTAATAATTGCGCCATCTGATCAGTTTCTGAGGTCTCCATGACGCCCAGGTGGGTATTTGTGGGTAGGCTTCGCGTTCTGTTACGCTCACCTGGTTCCCACAGGGGCGTCGACCGGAACTGGGCCACTGTTGTTTCCACCAGCGTGACATGTAGCGCCGAGATGACTGACTGGACTGGCCCGCTCAGCCTAGTTCATCTGGCTCGCAGGAATATTCTTCTGCAAAAGAGAAGGGGAATTAACCACCCGTGGAATTGAGTGTCAACCCACCTTCCCCACTCCCGTTGTCTTCCCACAGATCACTCTTGATGTCCCCTCCTTAGTCTCACATGATGGTTTGGAAGGATGAGCTCTCCATCCTGCGTCGACCGCAGGGGCGCGTTGATGACCAGTTACTTCACTGGCGTAAAGGAATTGGTGAGTTCCAGTATTGACTCTAAAGTCCAATTGTTCATAAGAGTTCAAATGTCTGATCTTCACTCTGTCCGATTCCTTGCAGGTTGCCGATTAATCCACTCAAAGATTTCCAAATGGCAATTGGTAAGATTCAGGTAAGTCTATTGTGGTTTTCCCCTTAGGGGCCGGGGTACGGCGATGAAGCAGAGTTGACTGCGCCGACCCGAGATGAGGTGAGACCCCCGTGGTAAATCAGGTAAGTTTTGTTGGGGGTAACTTGTATTGTCTTTGCTTTCTCCCCTTGCTTACCTTGCTGTCTTTGTCTCCTTAGGGGTCGGAGGGCGGCCGCGAGATGGAGAGCGCGTGATGGAATGCTGAAGTACCGCCAAGCAGGTGAGTTCAGCGCGGCGCCGTAGGAATGCGAAGCGATGCTTCAAAGACTTCTGTCTTTCAGCTCCGAGGCGAGATGGATCAGGATTCTGGTAAGGATTAAAGTTAAAACTCCTGTTCTAACCTTTATCCTTCTTTTCTTCTTGTTTCAGGAGTCCCAGGACTGAAGTGGGCGTGGCTGAAGACTGGAGCTGCTGAAAACACAGTGAGCATTACGCTGCAGCAAGCAGAATAACGCGAAGCACGTGTGGCTGTCCGGGCGTGGTTTAAATAGCCTTGGAAGAAGTTCCAGGTAAGTATTCTTCCACAGCCCCACCCAAGTAACAAAATAGTCCCTTCAGTAAAATAGTCCCTCCTAAGCCTCATTTGGCTTGAGTCTTCATGCGGCATGGTCTGTCTCAGGTGAGTATGCAGCATGGTCTGCTTCAGATAAGTTATCAATAATGAGCCTGGCGCCCATGGCGCCAGGACTGACTTTATCTTTATGAGCCTGGCGCCACAGGCGCCAGGACTGCACCCAAACAGCCCCTAACTGGGGCTTTTGGGCATGCTCCAAGTGGCATGATGCCTGTTTCCGGGGCTGCTGGGCCTGGTCTGGTCTTCCGGGGGCAGGCATCATGACACCTAACATTTCCCAATTCTGTACATATATGAACAATTACTCCTAGAATATGGGTACACAATATTATATTTGCAACATTAATAGTTTCTGCGCAATTGGTCATTCTTCATAACTTCAGTTCCTTACGTAGTAAGAAATTCTACAAAGTTTTCAAATGAGTAGCAGAAATTCAGATTTATATGTATGTACTTTTCACTCTTTTTCTTATTCTTGCTGCCAAGTTAGATGTCTTGAAGTTCAGTGGCAAAATAAGCATTTTAAACCCAAAAATCACATGTCCGTTTTTTTTCTTTCTTCCCAAGTGTGAGCAAATGGCAAATCCTTTGAAGTTGAATAAAGGGCCTCTCCCTGGAAAGTGGAGCTTCCTACCCCTCCTCTGGAAGGGTGAGTGTCCAAGCCTGCCATTGTCTTCGCCTGGGGCCCAGACGAATGTCTAATGAGGTGCTTTGTCATGAGTATGTGAGGCCTCCCAGCAGCAATTAGCCTTTCCTGCCAGCAGTGGAGGTGTCAACCTTTCTCAAGCTCAGTGCAGGGTTGTTTTTTTTATCCATATAGTTGATTAACTCAGACTAGGCTTAGCTTTAAGTTTCACCTAAATCTTTCATTTAAACATATACACTTAACACAGCTTATAGGTGGATTTTTTTAACATTACCAATCCTTTGACATTCTGAAAGAATTGAGTCTTTAAACAAGAACATACTTTAGAACAGGTGATTTTGCCTTTCATTCATGAAAAAGCACATTAAACTGATCTCTTTAAATCTAATTTTCCTCTGCAGCAAATACACATTTAGTCAGCATTAGTTCTTCCCTTGAGTGCTGGAATGGTTTGCAACCTGGATACATGTATAATGCCTTTGTTTAGAGTTTCTCTCTGCACAGATGATTCTGACACTTGTTGCAAAGTTTAACCACTCCCCCCCCCCCCCGTGGAAAATGAAAACAGGGGTTCCTGGGTTGCTTTTTCAAAGATACATTTTATAGCAGCTGTCATTAAATGAGGCCCAGTTCCTCTGAGCCACACTGGATGGTCCTGGGCATTGCAGGTCCCTTTTAATCTCAATGATTCAGTAAAAATGAAAACAGCACTGTTTAAGGTTAAAAGCTAACATTTTAAAAGGCATTTTCAGTTTTCAGCACAATTAATTCACTTTGCTCCATGTTGACTGTGACAGAGCCCACTGGCATGCTCCTACAGTGAGAACTCTGTTTTCACCCACCCTCACTGTGTGTGGCAGGGTGTGCATGCTTTTTATGGTTGTGATCCAAATGCAGTTTCAGGAATTTGGCGCACACAGGAGTCAGGGCATACATTTTTGGCTGTTTCTTTTACCCTTGAAGTACAGTGATGCAGTGGGGTACATTGGAATGGGTCAGAATATCCCATAGAGGTACCCAGAGTCACCTAAAAATGTCAGCAGTAATGGACTTCATGTGGAAGAAGGTGTTCTGCATCACAGGTACATTGTGCATGCAGTGACTGAAATTTCCACTTCCTTCTTCCCTTAGCACATCCATCTCCTTTTTGAATCTGGAGGTGGCCATGGGTGGTGTGGAGATGAAAGATGAATAAAAAGGAAAGAGGGACGTGTAAAGGGTGAAAGGGTGGAGGTTTGAGATTTGGTTATTTCACATACTACGCTCCCAGGTCTGTGAATGCATGTTTGACTCCATGTATTACAGCAATATGCATATTTAACAGAACCATGAAGTCATGAGTGGATCTTGGAACATATGCACACCAGTGGGTGATGCAAAAACTGACATCACACATTATCTACATTGTCAGCTGTCCTGCTGCTTTCCACCGCCTCAGCGAGGAACAGGGGATGTGTGTGCAGTCCAACCCCCTCAGAACTTTGGGAAAGCCATCAATGTCAAAGAAAATAGATTTTGCATCGTTGCTTTCTGCCTGGGAGATGGGGAGAAAGATGATCCTATGGGAATATGGCAGGGGGAGTCTCCTTGACCTGGCTCGGGACCTCAGATTATGTAGTCTGGGGAAAGCCAGGGAGCATTCTAACTGTATGTTGGAGTGTACCTGTAGCACAGAAATGTAGCACAGCCATTCACCTTTGGCAATGGGGTATGGCATGCAGATGGCAATGCCACTCTCATTGCTGTCCTGGATGAGCTTCAGGATGGAGGTCATGGTGTGACCTTCCAGCTTGTATGTGAAATGTGGTCATTGCTGAGTATGTATATATCACTATAACTAAGTAATACATAGTTTGAGTAGAGAAATGTGAACATTGGGAAAAAGACAGACATTGGGGGAACAAAACCAATCAGTATCTGCAGCCCCATCTTGTAAAGTTAGAGTTGAGGCTATTGATTCTGCCGTTCGCCAGGAAGAAGTTGAGCTCGGGAACTATCTTGCCACTTAAAAGGTCATATTTGCGTCTTGTCTATTGGTTTCCATGTAATGGTGATATTGTTAGGATTGCACACCAGTGAACACAGTTTCTTTTCTCCGCATGCAGAACTCACCATTTGCCCTGGAGATTGGGGGCCCAATGAGTCTGTTGTCCTCCGTTCTGCCATGGAACCCTGCAGTCGACAGGGGACTGTTTCTGGATTCAGCGTGGTGCACAACACGTTTCAAGGTCCTTTCTTCTAACCACTCTGACAAGTTGTTCTCTCAACAATCTACTTTACCCATATTCATGGTTCTATGGTTCTAAACCTTTCTGATTCCATTTTGGGAATCACATTTCTCCAGGACTTTATACTGAGCCTTGTCTATAGTTTTAAAGGTATTTAGGTTTCGTAGAGGTATTAGTTGGTTCATTATAGTGTTTGTCCTTTGCTATTTCCAGGGAAGTCCCAACTTTAACAGGGGCTTCAATTACCGAGACTTAGGACCCAGGTTGGGTACATCACAACATCAGGTAAGCACCAATTCAGGGCCTTCATTTTGTATTAAGTTCTGCAGTGTTAGAGGGCCATCCAAGATGGCCGCCTTGGACTAAGCTCCCACTTAACCCCGCATCAATCCTGCAAAATCCTGCAGTTTCAGGCTTCTCTGCGAATCGGAATCCCGGTGCCTGAAACGTTGGTCTCTCCAGTACCACCCACAAGAAATCTGGATGAAAAACGGCCCCTCCATCCTGAAAATCGGCCCATGCGGCCCTGTTGCCGAGCGTAACACTCCTGGCCTGCGTGAGCCCGGCCGCCCCTTCGTGAGAATCCCTCTGCTGGGCCCGTGGCGGGTGCCCTAGATGTCGGCGGCGAGGCGTTTGTGGGGCGAAGAGCAAGCGCCGATCATCAGACCACTTCCCCTCCCCCCCAGCCAGTGCCAACGACAGGGGAGGAACAATATCCTAACGGAAGAAGCGGCGACGTGAGAGTCGCGGGCCCCCTGCCTCTCCCCCCACCCCGGCCTGCAACCGTCCAACCTGCTCCGGCAGCCAGCCCTACCCAGCTGAGAGCCGTCGAGCGTGAGACGCCCAGCGGTCGCCCTGTGGCCGCCATCGGGAAGACGACCTCGCTCCCTCTCCTCCACACGAGGCCGGCGTTCAAGGGTGAACCTCAGCAGGGCGGCATCCGGGTGGCCAACACCGCAACCTGTGCCGACTCACGCCGAGCCAGATTAGACTACCTGAGCCAGCACGAACCTGGTGCGACCCACGCCCGGAGGAGCCGGCGTAGCGGAGCGGAGCCTCGGAGGTAAGGAGAGGGGGGGATACCGCGATTGACACCGGACAGAGCGGTCCTTGCCTCCTCGCCCCCTCCCTCTGTGCGCTGCCTTGGTGGGGACTCAGCGAACTCCAGGGCCTCAACAAACTGTACCCTCCACATTACGGCGACATCCATCACTTGCAGCTGAGTAGCCACCATCACTTGGACAACGGTCTGTCCCCACACCGAGGCACGCATACTCCAACTTCCTCCCAAATATATGCCTGCGAAGACACCCCCCCACATACCAAAGAGGGCTGAGAGGCCAACAGCTACCTACCTACATACGCCACAGGGGCTGGGTTCGGCAGGAACGCACCTCACACGAGAGGGTCTGCTTCTCCGTCCTTCATGGCCACAGGCCACTTCCCACATCCAGCAACATCCAGCCAAGTCCACAACTCAGCTCTTGAAGAGCCCAAGGAGTAGTCGAACCACCCTCAATCCTCATAACTCGTACCCATCCTCGCAGCCACGATGGGAAAAAATGACAAATCCCAGAGGAAGCTGAACTTCGAAGGTGGCTCGACCCCCAAAGCACCTCTCCAGCAAGAGGACCATGCTCCCTCGTCTATTGAGCTTCACCAGGACGCTTCTCCCGATAACCCCTTTGAAATTAAAGAAATCCTCCTAGATCTGAAGTCCGGCATTGGCAACTTAAGTAACAAAATGGACGGCCTTGCGTCCAAAGTCGATCTCCTACAACACCGCATGGACTCTCACACCGAACGCATGAACGAAATGGAGCAGAGAGTGTCAAACCTTGATGACAGTTCAACTACTCTCATCAATAGAGTCTCCCAGTTAGAATCGCAGGTCAAAATAACCGCAGCCAAGTGTGAAGACTTAGAAGGCAGGTCGAGAAGAAACAACCTAAGGATCGTCGGAGTAAGAGAGCAGCAAACGCAAGAGAAAATGGAAGACTTCGTAGAAGCTATGTGCATCAATCTATTTGGCAACGATGCTTTGTCCCGTCTTTTCATAGTAGAGAGAGCCCACAGAGTCCCAACGTCGAGACCAGCCCCAGGTGCTCTTCCCAGACCGATAATAGCGAGGCTGTTGAACTACAGAGACCGTGATTCCTTACTCCGGCTCGCCAGGGAGAAAGGCGACCTAAACTACGAAGGGGACAAAATCCATTTCTACCCCGACTTCTCCCCAGCAGTGCAAACACAGCGAAAAACATTTGCCGGCGTCAAACAGAGACTCCGTAATAGTCAACTAGCGTACTCAATGCTATACCCGGCGCGCCTCAGAGTCCAGCACGAAGGAAAAGCTCAGTTCTTCCAAACCCCAGATGAAGCAAACCTATTCCTAGATCGTTTGGGATGCCCAGATCAGAACCAAGCTCGCCCCAGACCCCAAAGAGACCGAAGTCCCAGGAACCCCCCATAAATGACAAAAACAGGACAGCATCCAAGAAGCTGTCCAGCAACTCAGAGAAAGCCGAAACTTCCACAAGCAGCATCAGACGGGGCGGGGAGGCTTGGGAGGCCGCGTGCGCCCCTAGCACAGCTACTGTTAATTGGTTTATTGCCTACGTTGAGTTCTTCTGCCAGGGTGATGGCCCTGACCCCTGGTGGGACGACTCCATGGGCCACGTTGTTTATTTGTTGGTTAATGAGACTCCTCTTGGTGGGCCAGTTTGTGGTTGCCCATCCGATGCAGAGTAAAGTCTCGGGCCTGTTGGAGTTGAACCACAGTTCGAGTTCCCAGAAGTTACTGGGAAAGTTCAGCCACGCTGTTTTGCATCCGCCCGGCTCCCCGCCTGCTCCCTGCTCGCCATCAGAACTGTTGCCTCACCCGGACCTCTGCTCTCAGAGCACCGACCCAGACACTGACCTAAGCATAGCCAGTCATCCGCTGTCTAACACACCAATGAAGCGGCCCTTTATAAAATCCAAACCGCCACATTCAATGTCGTAACATGGAATATAAGAGGCAGCAACAACCCAGTCAAGACCAGGAAAACCCTACAATACCTTAGACGCCACGAAGTGGATGTGGCCCTGATCCAAGAGACCCATCTCACACCAGGGAAAGACCGTCTGTGGGCCAAGAGCTGGGGCTGTCATAGATACTTCTCATCCTATTCTACATATTCGAGAGGAGTTGCTATCCTCATACACAAACGTCTCAGTTTTCGGCTACTACATACAGCAAAAGACGCGGAGGGAAGAGCACTCCTGGTGAGTGGCATCATCGCCGGTCAGAAAGTGACCTTCGTTAACTCATACGCACCGAATGTGGATGGCCCCAACAACTTCGGATGGGTATTGACTCAGCTTTCCACCTGCGACCCTACAACAACAATTATCTGGGGCGGAGACATGAACACAGTCATGGACCCTACGTGAGACAGAGCACTGGCTACACAACAGCCGCCATCCAAGGCGGGTCTCAAAATAAAGGAAATCTGCAAAGCGTTCCATCTACAGGACATATGGAGAGTCTCTAGTGGAGACCAGCGTGACTTCACCTTTCACTCTGCAGTCCACAACACAAACTCCCGGATTGACTATTTCTTTACCTCAATAAATGGGCCCTTAACATGCGACCGGTGCTGCATGCAGCCACGAACACTCTCAGACCACTCACCACTCTTCCTAAGGCTCAAACCAGCTAGTCCTACCCCACCACTACAGCGCTGGCGTTTCAAGGTGGGCGCGCTTCGGGACAGTGTCTTTGCATCCGAACTAAGGGAGGAGATAGAGGTATTTCTGGAGGCCAACATGGGATCAGTCACCTCAGCGGGCTCAATATGGGAAGCTCTAAAGTGTTTTATCAGAGGAGTCTGCCACGCCAAAGAAAATCTCATCCTCAAACTCATTAGAAGGGAACTCACTACAAGCGAAAACAAATTAAAGCAACTCGAGATCCAGATTACGAACAACTCCAATCCGGAAGCAGCAACTGCTCTAAGAACAGAACTACATAAATTCAACGCTGCAGCGGAGCGTGAGGTCAAATTTCTACACCGAACCAGCCAGGTCCGGCAATACGGAGAAGGCCAAAAGCCAGGCGCTCTGCTGGCGAACCTGATCAGAGCCGATAACAAACAGTCACAAATCGAAAGGATCCGAACCAGGCATGGCAAGGTAGTCCACACCGACAAGGAGATTGCTGAGGAATTCAGTCAGTTCTACCAAGAACTTTACAGTGCCAAGCTCCCGGAAGACTCCAACGTCCCTCTAGAATACCTCGAAGACACAGAACTCTATTGGGTCGAACATCACCTACGTGAACCCTTGAACGAGTTGATCTCACAAGAAGAGATCAGAATAGCTATAAAGTCCCTGCCCTCATCCAAGGCGCCTGGTCCCGACGGCCTCACAGGCGAATTTTACAAGGCCTTCGCAGAAACCCTGACCCCGCTCCTGGCAGCAGTGTATGAGGAGGCGTTGGAACGGGGGACCCTCCCTCATTCATCCCGGGAAGCCAATGTAATTCTTCTACACAAACCTGGTAAACCACCAGAAGAATGCGCTTTGTACCGCCCTATCTCATTGCTTAATCTCGACAATAAAATACTCGCTAAGGTCCTGGCGAACAGATTATTGCCACTGATGCCCGCCCTGGTGTTGGCAGATCAAGCAGGGTTCATACCAGGCCGCAATACAACCTTCGGCATACGGAGAATGTTCGGAATCATTGAGGCGCTTGACCCAACATCCCAGGCAATAGCGGTCCTGCTAGATGCCGAAAAAGCGTTCGACTCGGTGGAGTGGCCGTTTATGTTCATGGTTCTCACCAGGATGGGGTTGGGGGCCCGTTTCATAAAGCTAGTCTCCCTCCTGTACACTAAGCCACAAGCTAATATCATAGTGGGTACGACAAAATCAACATCAATAAATTTACAGCGCGGTACGAGACAAGGATGCCCACTGTCAGCACTAATCTTCGCCCTGGTAATGGAACCACTAGCCTCAAACTTACGAGAACTCCAACAACAGAGGGGACTCATCATTGGCCCACACAAGCTTATTGTCTCTCTATACGCCGATGACGTGGCTCTCTTCATACGTGACCCTGAAGCTAACCTGAATCCAGTCATGCGGGAAGTCATCAATTTGGGGCAGCCTCCGGATTAAAAATCAACCACTCTAAATCCGTCGTCTTCCCACTGACTCAAACCACTAAACAGTTTGCAGACGATTTCGGTCTCACGTGGAAGACCGCTAAAGTTCGTTACCTGGGAATTCAACTGTCACTAGACCAGCAGGAGGTGTTCCGAGATAACTACGAGGAAGCGCTAAAGTCCCTACAAGACAAAGTCACACGCTGGAAAACGCTGTCACGGATGGCACTCTAATAAGAGTGTCACAAGACACCCAGAAGAGTTTGGGTGCTGAAATAAAGTGGACAGACAAGTACACACACTGCAGAACGGAAAGAGAACGAAGAGTAGCAAGGGAAAAGGTACAGAGTGAATACCCTCTTGGGGTGTATGCAGAATAGGAAAAGAGTATTCCACGAACCTTGGAAATACTCTAGCCTTCTGCACAGTTTGCTATAACAGAGTCCCACGCTGTATGCTCATGACTTGGAACAGCAGCTATGGGTGTCTGTAATGTAGAAACAAGACAAAGGAAGGGGCAGAGGTTGACTGATGGGAACCAACAGACAAGCTCTGAAGGGTCAACAAACAGTACAAGAGATGTTACTACAGACAAATCCAGGAAAGGAGGAGATAGCAAACTAGCAGAAGGTATAGAAGGGAAAGTCGAGTAACAGGAAAGGATAGCAGAGGACAGTAAGGTACAAGGTAGAGAGCTCCACGGAGCAGGGAAGTAGTGAGTAAGTCCACAGTAGTAGGACGGTAAGGTAGAAAGCCAGAGGAAAAGGGTTTAGGGCAGCCGGAGAGAGGTAGGCTGTAGAGCAGGGAGCCCAGAGGACAAGGGCTAAGGCAGCCGGAGTGAGGCAGGCTGTAGAGCAGGGAGCCCAGAGGACAAGGGCTAAGACAGCCGGAGAGAGGTAGGCTGCAGAGCAGGGAGCCCCAGAGGACAAGGGCCGAAGACAGCTGGAGTGAGGCAGGCTGCAGGGGAGGGAGCCCAGAGGACAAGGGCTGAGGCAGGAAAGCAGCAGAGCGTGATCAGCTGCAATGTAGAGGGAACGCAGGGCAAGGGCGGAGGCTGGAAGGCAGCAGAGCGTGATCGGCTGCAATGTGGACAGCCCGGCAGGGCAAGGGCGAAGGCTGGAAGGCAGCAGAGCGTGATCCGCTGCAATGTGGAGAGCCCGGCAGGGCAAGGGCGGAGACTGGAAGGCAGCAGAGCGTGATCGGCTGCAATGTGGAGAGCCCGGCAGGGCAAGGGCGAAGGCTGGAAGGCAGCAGAGCGTGATCCGCTGTAATGTGGAGACCCCGGCAGGGCAAGGGCGGAGACTGGAAGACAGCAGAGCGTGATCCGCTGTAATGTGGAGAGCCCGGCAGGGCAAGGGCGGAGACTGGAAGACAGCAGAGCGTGATCCGCTGTAATGTGGAGAGCCCGGCAGGTCAAGGGCGAAGGCTGGAAGGCAGCAGAGCGTGATCCGCTGTAATGTGGAGAGCCCGGCAGGGCAAGGGCGAAGGCTGGAAGGCAGCAGAGCGTGATCCGCTGCAGTGTGGAGAGCCCAGCAGGGCAAGGGCGAAGACTGGAAGGCAGCAGAGCGTGATCAGCTGCAGTGTGGAGAGCCCAGAGGAGCAGGGCTGTGAGGCAGGGAGCCTGGAAGGCTATGGTTGGAGGCAGCAGGGTGGAGCAAGCAACAAGGCAGGGAGCCCAAAAGGCTAGGGCTGTAGGCAGCAGGGTGTAGCAAGCTACAAGGCAGGGTCCAAGCAGGAGCGATGATTAACAGCAAACAAGGATCCGCAGTCAGAAGCGAAAGGTGGAGGAAGGACTCTCGGATGCAAGAGGCTGAGCCACTGCAGGCAGCAGCCTTTATACTGCCTAGCCCAGCACAGAGGCAGGCTAATTGGTTTCACCTGGCGAATCACACCTGCAGGCAATCGGCCACCTCCCTTTCTGTTCCTGGGCTGGTGGAAGCAGGACCAGACTCTAAGGCTTCTGGGGGGTGTAGTTCCATAGAAAACCAATAGGAACGGCCAGGAAACGATGCTTGCGGCCAGGTGCATTATGGTATGCGTAGTTAGTTGACAATAATCATTAAGCAGCAAAGTCCAAATGGAGCATAAATGGATGTGCCCATGGCGCAGGCATGACAGTATGCCCCTCTCCAGGCCCCTCTCCAGGCTCCCTGAAGAGCGACCTGTAGGAAGAGTGTCTGTTCCACAGTACAAGAGTCTTACTCCAAAAAGACACATCATGAGGCACCAGAAACGAGTTGTAAGGTGAGAGTCTTGAATGACAGAGCCGGTACCAATGTTCTGAACCTTTGATGTAGAATTCAGAAAAGATGAAGTCTTTGGAACACAGACCCCAACTGTGTGTGCATGAAGAGAGGAACTGCGAAAAACTGCTGCAGGCTCCAAGATAGATTTTGCCTTGACGGGCAACAGTATGATGCTGGAAAGTGGAGCCATAGGTACAGCAGAGTTGGTATCTTTAGGAAGGTTTTCCAAGACATCCGAAGAGTAATGACAACATTAGGGTTAGCCATAGAGAGTTCAGAGGATACAGCAGCGGTGAGATCTTGGATGGCTGTAGGGGGTATCGATGCTGTAACAACTAGGTGTGAGGGAGCCATGAGAGAGCCAGCGGGCTGGAAAGCACCTGAGACTGGTAGAGTGGAGTCTGGCAGTCTTAGTGCTATAGATATACCAGCAGGAACAACTGGAGTAGTAGTTTCAGGATTCACAATAGCTATAGCAACCTCAAGATCTGTAGCAGGGACTTCAGGAGTCTCAAATGTGTCCGGGGGTTTAGGAACCACAGCAGCAGGCAGATCATGAATAGCAGTTGGAAGTTCGAGTGCTATAGCAGCTACAGACAGATCAGGTGTTGCAACTACTGGTAGATCGGGTACCACAACCACTGGCGATTCAGGGGGTATTGAAGAAACAGAAGATGTTAATTGCTCGAGAGTGATGTCTGATAGCACAGCCATACTTTGGCAAGCCCCGCTTGCCACTTCAGCATGCTCGGTGTGAACTGTGCCAGTCTCTTCAGCTGCCATTGTCATTGCAGAGGAGGTTGTAGGTGTGAGTACTGGACGATAGGCAAGGGTGATGGTGGAATCATCCTTTGACTCAGAGGGATTTTCAATCAGTAGACCACCCTTGTCTTGTGGTGTAATGACTGTGTGCGTGATTTGACCCACCGGAGGAGTTAATTCTTTTCTGTCAGTACCACAACCTGAATTTCTGCGGCTGAAAGGTGAAAGAGCTGTGTCAATCTCTAGAAGGGATACATATGCTATATTTAGGTCTTCCATCTGCTTGGTAAAAGTCTGTATACCCTTCTGTATGGCAACTCCAGGCCTTATCATGTCGATCTCTAAAGATAAGATGTCAGGTGTTGGACATATTGTCAGAAGGTCTGGTAACTTGTGTCCCTTCATAAGATTCTTATAATACAAAGAAACAAAGTCGTCATAGAGGTCTTCGGTCTTTCTTTTAAGGCGTAGGAGTTGTTCGTGTAGCAGGTAAGTATCATTAGTTTGATCTAAAGCTTCAGAAGCTGGTGTGGCAGAAAATTCGGTTGTAGCAATGGGAAGACTGACCTTAGGGTTATCGTGGTTAGTAGATACTGTGGAAGTATTAAGACAACCTATGGTTAGTATAGGTCTTTTGTACCCAGAACCAGATGCACAAACCTCAGGGTAATGACTGCCTTGTCCTGTCAAATAAGGGTTTCCAGCATTCTGGGGAGCTTGCCAAGCTGAACTTGCGCATATTATACTGGCAACGGCGTATTCTGGTTTAGATTCTCTCACAATGAGTGATATGTCCTTAGCTGTTGCGGTGTTATAAGGCTTATCAGAAGACGCAGGAGAGTTTTCCACTGTTTGGTCTAACAAGATCTGTAAGAATTCATTATCTTGCTGTAGCTCTGCAACAGATAAGGACTGCGGATCATAGTCGCAAATGTCATAATAATTGTACATGGAAGAAGGGTCAGCTAGCCAGATAGTATAGTATCGTGCTTGTAAATCTTTGTTTACTAAGGCGAGTCTGTCCTTTAGACTAGGTTTCTTGTCTGCTGTCTTTAGGGAAACCATAGGTTTATGCAAAGGTTTCTTAACTCGAAAGGAAAGCATCTTAGGTCTGTGTGTGCCTTTCCGGCCAATGAAATAAGACATTTTTGGCTCTTGCATTCTGTCACGGATGGCACTCTAATAAGAGTGGCACAAGACACCCAGAAGAGTTTGGGTGCTGAAATAAAGTGGACAGACAAGTACACACACTGCAGAACGGAAAGAGAACAAAGAGTAGGGAAGAGTAGCAAGGGAAAAGGTACAGAGTGAATACCCTCTTGGGGTGTATGCAGAATAGGAAAAGAGTATTCCACGAACCTTGGAAATACTCTAGCCTTCTGCACAGTTTGCTATAACAGAGTCCCACGCTGTATGCTCATGACTTGGAACAGCAGCTATGGGTGTCTGTAATGTAGAAACAAGACAAAGGAAGGGGCAGAGGTTGACTGATGGGAACCAACAGACAAGCTCTGAAGGGTCAACAAACAGTACAAGAGATGTTACTACAGACAAATCCAGGAAAGGAGGAGATAGCAAACTAGCAGAAGGTATAGAAGGGAAAGTCGAGTAACAGGAAAGGATAGCAGAGGACAGTAAGGTACAAGGTAGAGAGCTCCACGGAGCAGGGAAGTAGTGAGTAAGTCCACAGTAGTAGGACGGTAAGGTAGAAAGCCAGAGGAAAAGGGTTTAGGGCAGCCGGAGAGAGGTAGGCTGTAGAGCAGGGAGCCCAGAGGACAAGGGCTAAGGCAGCCGGAGTGAGGCAGGCTGTAGAGCAGGGAGCCCAGAGGACAAGGGCTAAGACAGCCGGAGAGAGGTAGGCTGCAGAGCAGGGAGCCGCAGAGGACAAGGGCCGAAGACAGCTGGAGTGAGGCAGGCTGCAGGGCAGGGAGCCCAGAGGACAAGGGCTGAGGCAGGAAAGCAGCAGAGCGTGATCAGCTGCAATGTAGAGGGAACGCAGGGCAAGGGCGGAGGCTGGAAGGCAGCAGAGCGTGATCGGCTGCAATGTGGAGAGCCCGGCAGGGCAAGGGCGAAGGCTGGAAGGCAGCAGAGCGTGATCCGCTGCAATGTGGAGAGCCCGGCAGGGCAAGGGCGGAGACTGGAAGGCAGCAGAGCGTTATCGGCTGCAATGTGGAGAGCCCGGCAGGGCAAGGGCGAAGGCTGGAAGGTAGCAGAGCGTGATCCGCTGTAATGTGGAGACCCCGGCAGGGCAAGGGCGGAGACTGGAAGACAGCAGAGCGTGATCCGCTGTAATGTGGAGAGCCCGGCAGGGCAAGGGCGGAGACTGGAAGACAGCAGAGCGTGATCCGCTGTAATGTGGAGAGCCCGGCAGGGCAAGGGCGAAGGCTGGAAGGCAGCAGAGCGTGATCCGCTGTAATGTGGAGAGCCCGGCAGGGCAAGGGCGAAGGCTGGAAGGCAGCAGAGCGTGATCCGCTGTAATGTGGAGACCCCGGCAGGGCAAGGGCGGAGACTGGAAGACAGCAGAGCGTGATCCGCTGTAATGTGGAGAGCCCGGCAGGGCAAGGGCGGAGACTGGAAGACAGCAGAGCGTGATCCGCTGTAATGTGGAGAGCCCGGCAGGGCAAGGGCGAAGGCTGGAAGGCAGCAGAGCGTGATCCGCTGTAATGTGGAGAGCCCGGCAGGGCAAGGGCGAAGGCTGGAAGGCAGCAGAGCGTGATCAGCTGCAGTGTGGAGAGCCCAGAGGAGCAGGGCTGTGAGGCAGGGAGCCTGGAAGGCTATGGTTGGAGGCAGCAGGGTGGAGCAAGTAACAAGGCAGCGAGCCCAAAAGGCTAGGGCTGTAGGCAGCAGGGTGTAGCAAGCTACAAGGCAGGGTCCAAGCAGGAGCGATGATTAACAGCAAACAAGGATCCGCAGTCAGAAGCGAAAGGTGGAGGAAGGACTCTCGGATGCAAGAGGCTGAGCCACTGCAGGCAGCAGCCTTTATACTGCCTAGCCCAGCACAGAGGCAGGCTAATTGGTTTCACCTGGCGAATCACACCTGCAGGCAATCGGCCACCTCCCTTTCTGTTCCTGGGCTGGTGGAAGCAGGACCAGACTCTAAGGCTTCTGGGGGGTGTAGTTCCATAGAAAACCAATAGGAACGGCCAGGAAACAATGCTTGCGGCCAGGTGCATTATGGTATGCGTAGTTAGTTGACAATAATCATTAAGCAGCAAAGTCCAAATGGAGCATAAATGGATGTGCCCATGGCGCAGGCATGACAAACGCTTCCCCTAACACTCTGGGGCAGAACCTCATTGGTTAAGATGATAGTGCTACCTAAAGTTCTGTACCTCTTCAACAATATTCCACTCCTGCTACCGCAAACTTTCTTGAGGAAGCTGAAAAGCCTGGTCCTTGATCTGCTTTGGGCCGGCAAGCCAGCCAGCGTCGCCCATTCCATATTAACACTTCCGGTGAACAAAGGAGGTCTAGCCCTCCCGGACCTGGTGAAATATTTCTGGGCAGCCCAGGTACAATACCTCAGCCACTGGTACACAACGCAATCCATTCGGCCACATGTACAAGTGGAACGAGCCTTAGAGACCCCTAACTCCCTGACGGCAGTGGTACTCGGACAGCTCCCTGTGCCCTGCCCTACGATGAATGTGATGCTCACGACGTACAAGGTCTGGAAGACCCTTGCCAGAAGACTTGGGGTGCAAACAAGATACTCGCCCCTCCTGCCAGTCAAATTTATCCCTGGAATCCCCCTAACGTCAGAAAAAGTCTTCCACCAATGGGTCGACAACCTCCGCATAAAAACTCTGGGGGACCTATTCACAGAGGAAGGCTTCCTAACACCAGATCAAGCCAAACAGAAAGGGGGCAACACTGCCCTGGACGTGTTTCTCTATTTCCGGACCCGGTACACACTACAGTCCCTCTTACCTGACTTCCCGCGACAACCACCGACATGGCAATTGCTTCATGATGTCATTCAAGCACAGGGAGGCGGTAGACTGGTGTCACAAATATACAAAGCGTTAACCTCGGGCACGACACCCGCCAACATTGGCGCAAAAACCCGATGGGAAAGAGCACTAAACACAGTCATACCAGATGAGGACTGGAGCTACGCCTTGAATCAGACCCAGAAAATCGCGCTTAACTCCCGCCTCAAGCTTATCCACTTCAACTTCCTCCATCAGACCTACTACACTCCTGAAAAAATCAACAAACATCATCCCGACACCCAGGCGGAGTGTAAGAGATGCGGAACCCTATCTGCGAACTTTCTACACCTGTCATGGGAATGCCCGGAAATTGCCCCCTTCTGGAACCGAGTACTGGACACAACAACGGAGATCGTGGGAGAAGCAATACACCCAAGTCACACTGCAGCACTACTGGGAATGACAAGACTACTATCCGCTACATCAAGGAGGTTAGCCGGGGTCCTGTTGACACTAGCTCGTAGGAGAATCACCATGGCATGGGGCCGGCCCCCCCCTCCTACGCTGCCTGGCGTAAAGACTTACTGTACTACCAGGATATAGAGGCCGACTTCATAAAACTTCTCCCTCACCACGCTCGCCCGCCTGACATATGGGGCCCGCTGGTGGCCTTCTTGATGCGCGAGGCAGAGACCACCTCGGCGAATGCATCGGAGCCTGGCGACTCACCCCGACGCAGCCACAGCCCAGGCCAAATTTCCCTGGCTTGAAGTCCACAGAGGGGCGTGAGCTACACCAAAGACACTGGTCGGCGGTGGCGGGGGTGGGGGGGCTCAGGGGAGCGGGGGGGGACGGTTACGGGGTGATGGCGCAAAGTTTCAATCCACCCTAATGTGGGTGTGTATGTGTGTGGTGTATTAAATACCAAAAATAAAGTTTTTTTAAAAAAAAGTGTTGCTTGGTTTTCAAATCAATTCTTGTGGGTTCCCCTGCAGCTTCAGGGCCTATCTCTGTTATTCTATGGAAGGGTGTGTGTCAAGTAGCACTCCTGCCTTCTGGGAAAGGGCCACGTCTTTTGAAATATATTATCTGACCGGCAGGCTTTTCCTTGAGGGTAGGACGGCACTTTCTTCTGTGGCCTCTGAGGATTCTCCAGTTTTCCCCGAATCAGGCCTCAAGGCTGACATATATCGTCCATTGAAGTTTTGCATTTTCTAGCCGGTAGAGCTTGCTTTTCCTGGCTTCAAAGTGCAAGGAATGTACTAGGAGTAATTGTGTCAACTCGTCCTTGGAGTGGTCATCAGGTGCAAAAGCCAAAGAATAAACATAAGAAGACAGAGCACATGTTATTGACTCAATGGGCCTCATTACGACCCTGGCGCTGACGGAATGAAGGGGGCTGGTGCGGGACCGGCCGCCTTCATTCCGTCAGGGCCGATTATGAGGTTCGCTTTGCGGGACACGGATCAGACATCTGGTAAAAACAGACGTCTTTTCCGGGTCCCGCGAGGGGAATAGGGAGGTAACAACGGTACACTTCTAAGGTGCCCGTTGTTACCTCCCTCCCCATTCCCATTGAGCGCCACGGGGGTTCAAATGGGAATGGGGAATGGTTCCTGCAAGGATGATTTACCGGGTCCTTCTATGTCGGAATGACCCGGTAAGTCCCCACTGCAGGAACCCGGTAATGGAGCCCGGTTTGGAGGCAGCCATGGAACTAATAGCTCCCTGGCTACCTCCAAACTCGTAATGAGGCCCACTATCTTATGTAGAATTTAAATTCAACCCCCAACATAATCCTGTGTTATCAGCTTGTCTTACCTTGAAACATTAGTCATCATTTTTAGGTTTTTGAGATACACGTCCAGTCGCAATATCAGGGTAGCAAACACTAGAATCAAACAATAAATCTAAATATGAGGTGGATCCTCAGTACCCTTCTGTTACGTCCTCAAGTGACTCTCAAGGAGAGCCGTCTTGTCATAAGATCTGAATTCAGCTGTGCCAGCGATTCAAGCCTAACGTCGCTCTAAAAGCAGGGCATTTTCACTTACCAGAGTAAAATAAAGGGAATTACTCTAGGTCACAAACGTATGCAGCACCTAGCTAGCGGTATCCTATCTCTTATGATCCCACATATCACTATTGGAATCATCCACATCAACTCATCATTCCGGACACATCTTACTGTTAAAAATCCCTTTCTACGTGGTCCCATTTACAATTTATTCATGAGGCCCTGGGGATATATAGTTATATATCTAGAGACCTAAATGTAAGAGAATATTCATTCTCACTAATAAATAATTATACTATTCCATAACGGAAGTACATAAGAACAACATACTACCTAACATATTATGAGGCTCAGTTCACAGGGTAAAAGTGTAAGCTAGTATTCGTCTTTCAGTGCTCTCATTCCATGCTTTCTCCACTCCAGGTCGGGCAGAAGAAACAGCTCTAGCTCTACCTCACAGTAAAGTGGCACAAGGCATGCACTATTATTGGGACACTCTTATTAATTGAGTTTTTATCAGATTTCAACCCTGCAGGGGCAAGCTCTGTCAACACCCATAGCCAAAATGATTGAAGAAATTGAACATGTTTCCTGCATAAAATCATCTCCAGCTGCTCATACCATGCTTCGTGGACGTGCTTACTTCCATTTGCTGAAGTAGCTTAACATTGGGCATCATGACTCACTCTTATTGACCTGCCTCAATGCCTAAGGAAAGAATAGGTCCACCGCTGGTTCCAAGAGTTAGAGGGGGAAGGTGATACACATTCCCCTTGCACATATGTTGGGTTGCCTCCCAAGGGGGACACGCTGCCAGCATGACATTCTTTGGGTGCCCCTGCCAGGTGAGCCAGATGTCTGCTATCCCAGTGGAGAACCCCACTATGGGCGATCTCGGAAGATGCTCTATAGGACAGCATCAACATCATGCTGACAATCATTCTGACCAATCACACACCAAATCACCTTAAAGCAGATGCCATGCCTGCCAAGGCAATCACCCATTGCATCCAGACATCTGCAAAGCCTTTAGTAAATAAAAACATGGCACGAGAGGTATTATGTACATTCCATTTCTAGTCCATATGTCAATTTTAAGGCTGACTTTCCAAATACGTCAGACTTGAGAAGCAGTGTGGGCTCAAAGGAGGAGTCTCATGCAAACCTCTGTGGTAGGTTAAAGTAAACAACCCATTATGGAAACATATTCTGATTAAAATCAAGTACACTATGGGACTAGCCATTCATCGATGATCCCAATGTCTGCTAGATAGGGCTAGAGACCAGAATCATGATTATGGAAACAAACAAATCAACTCACGACACACAATGCATATTTCAATAAAACAATGGTGGGGAAAAATGTATCTGCCAGGGATAAACTTCTGTTGGGAAAAACTCAGGTAAACATTGAGAATGGAAAGGATCGACAGGCTCATAGAGAACTGATATTAGCAAAGGACACAAGCCTTCTGCTTCAAAGTACGTTTATCACACCATTCTACTGAGTTGACCAAAAAATAGATATGGGTAATTGTTTATAAAGTCTGGGCGTGAGTCATGCATGAGCCCAACCAAACACATATACATAAAAACAGGGACGTCATTTCACCAAAATGCCAGTGGGTAGCGGAAATGACATCACATGACCCTTGACATATAATGACATCACAGAAAGTGATGTCATTTGACCCCACCCCAAAGTGAAATCACGGAAGCGATGGAACACAACCGTTCACCCCTTGACCAAACATGAAGTGGCATCACATAGCACTGTTTCTAATTACACTACGAAAAATATGGTTACGATATCACTGTAAAGTGATATACATTTCATACAAGAATGCAGCACCATATTTATAATTAATATCAGCGTGTGTAGGCCCATATTACCAAATTACTGTGAATGCAAGCAGACGTCCAAGGCCAAATGATAATGATGTGTTATTATATAGCACTTTCGCTTAAGCGCTTCATATAGAACAAATATATATACAATATTACCCAACCTGTGTTGGTACTCATTTATCAACCTCAGCAGGATGAAAGGCTGAGTTGAACTTGCAGGGAGTCAAACCTGCAACCTGCAGATCACACACACATTGCAGCAGCAAGTGCTCAACCCACTGAGCTATCTTAATCGCTATAACTATCAGAAAACCAGCCACTCCAGAAACAAAGAGCCACATGCTACTGGCACAGCCCAGGAGCCTCAATTTAATTTAATGAAAACAAAAAAAAGTTTTTATTTTTGATTTTCTTTAGGGGTAGAAAGGAGATCACAAGGGTAGCAAGGGAGACCTCATGGGTCGCAGGTTCCTGGCGACCCCTAAATGACATCCCTGCATACAAACAGAAATATATACAATTATGATTGTTTGATACAACAGAAAAAATCAATTGTGACATAAATTATAATGATGAGATACACAGGTTATTTGTAGGTCAGTTTCTTAATAAACCAAACAAAAAACACTCTGTGACTGCCTTGTGTGAATAAAGCATGATAGGAATAGACAAATGCAAAAAGGACAGAGAAACAAAACAAGGGGAACCCTTTTACATAACTAGAAAACAGGGTTCAATTAATAGAAACAGTTGGGGACGGGCCCCCAGGCATGCAAGAGGGGCACTAGAAGTCCATGGACTTGGAGGGCCCAACTCCCTCCCCCAGGATACACGGAGGACTCAGTCAACGGCAAGTTCAGCCTGCGGTTTATTACATTCAAAACCAACAGGGATCAGCACAGGAACAGAAAATATTCATGCACATCTCGATCTTCCTCAGCTCACAGGCCGGTTTTACTTCCAAATGACATCAGCACTTCATCACAACAGTCCAAGTGATTGGGTATTGAGTATTCTATTACCTATATAGGACATTATAGATGTTATTCTACTGGCCCTCGCATGTCAGGTGGCTGGCCTGTTCCATCCCCGAGTCACTAACTATAACATTGTTGCAGTGTTGAGTTGTGGACGTACTATTGCTTCTTGTCCGTTGCTACCCTACCCTAGGGTACTAAACTGTGATTGGCTAGAGCTGACATCACCAGGCCTGGGATCCACCAAGATTCTCAGCTCACTGTGTACCTATTCAAGGTAATGATAATGATTATGTATCTGGATTGTAACTTGTGTGTACTGCCTTTGCTTATGAGAGTGCTCTCCTGTCCGGCGCAACACGTGTTGCATATTGTTGCATACTTGTTGCAGTCTGTGTCTGGCTGCCTGGGACCAGCTCAACCTTTCCCACCGCTAATCTCTCTCCGTTGTCTGCTTCGGCCGCGTCACCTGTTCAGAGACCACAAATGTGAGCTGTGGAGCTCTGAATTATGAGGATTTATTTGTATTTTCTGCAGCAGGTCCCTTTGTAGTTTGGGGATTGGAATGTCATCCAGATCTATTGACCTTGACTGCAGGTCCTGTCTCACACATCTTGCTCTCTGTCCAGCCCGAATCAACTCAGCTCGTCTCTTGCTCAGAGGCCTGAGGCCTGCTGTAATTTCCCTAAACCTTATAATGCAGTTTCTACAGTGTCCATGCTATGCTACATTTCCATAGGTTAGTCACTCTTGGCTCTGTCAGGACCCATAGGTGTTCCTGCAGTTCCATAGGGTTTTTGCGTGTAAGCATCTGCAAGCTTTGCTCAGGGTCTGTTCTCTCTCGCGATTTCTGCGTTGCTGCGTTTGGCTAATGGCAAAAATATAAAAAAGCAATAACAGCATATATATGTATCTGTCCTCTAACTATAGAACTTTAGGCTCCTGTTCTTCATGTATTTGAGTGCATGTTTGTGTTCCGAAGTGTGGATGGCACACATGCTTCATTTCTAACGCTGCTAAGTACTTAAGTTTCAGGCCAATGAAAGGGTAGATAACTGATACACAAGCTTTTTTATCACAGGCAACCCACTTCTTCACCTACAGAAAAGAGGCAAAATATGAAGACCGTGGACTGCAACCACTGTACTACTGTGTACGCACTAATAGAATGGACTGCCGACATCAGAGAGAGTATTTTGAGATAGGTCATCTTAATGACCTCACTTTCATCGTTAGCCTGTTACTTGTTTCAGGAAAATCCCAGCTGACTTGTGCAGTGAGGGGGGTGCCCAGAGCCCTCACATAATCGGGGAAATCCAAATGGCACATGGTGGAAGAAGTCAAACCAGCTCTTTCCTCAGTGGGGTACGGGTGCTACAAAAAGGCAATTCAATGCATCCACTGTCCACGGTTCTACCAACTGAGGGGCACCAGGGGGTGCAATTCTTACCCTAAAATACCCAAACAGACCAGGCTGTAAGGGAATGGGTAGGGGATTCAAATGGGCAACATTCCTTGCAGTGCCCCTGCCTCAGACAGGAGAACTATCTGTAGGGGATTACCTGAGTACCACGCAGTGAGATAAGTAACAAATGAGGTAACAAATGTTACTGCAGTGCTCACTGTGGGTTTGTAGCACTATATAAAAACTAGTTATTACTATTATTATTATATTGCATTGCCTCTGGTCTGAATATCAGTCTTTAATAACATGATTTTAAACTAAAATGTATGCTTGAAAAACATGCAGTTGCATAATTGGATTTAATCTGGGATAACAAATCACCTCTGAAATAAAGTTACGCTATCATTTAAAATGGATCCTACAATTGCATGTATTTCCTTTATTTTCCTTCCTTGGAAGGCACCCCGTGTGAAGATCTAATTGCATTAGCGTTTTGATCCTGAGCTGAACATGTGGACGGCATCATTTATAACGGAAAGGCGTTTTACCGTGAACAGAGATTAGCAATGTTGCCCTCAGGAGAGCGCAATGTGGGCCAGTGTCACAAATCCTCCTGCGTTTCCTAATTATAATACATGCACATTTGATTCAGCCAGGCACTCCCTAGCCAACTTCCCTCTGCTGCCTCATACACTGATCCGGAGGACTGAACTTCGAAAGGTTCAATCCTCGAATGCATTCTCCAGCAGAGCTGTCACAGGGCCTCATCATGAGTTTGGCGGTATCCCGACTGGGATACCACCCAACTGTATTTACGTTACTGGCCACCCATCTGGCAGTATTACCACCAGATCACGGGTTGAGCGGTAAACATAATTCCCCATACCCCATTGGGTCGATTGGACCCAATGGGGAATTTTCAGCGCAATTACCACCGGCGGTATTTCGTGCAGTAATTGCACCGAAAATCAGCATTTTTTCGGTATGTTTACAACATGCCATACTCATGTTTGGGTGGACCTTTAAATGCAGAGGTAATAGCGTTACCGTCGCATTTAAGGGCTACCACCCAACTCGTAATGAGACCCACAGTGTTTTGCAGAATGAGGGTCTGGAGTTATGTTGGGCCTAAACCATGCTCGATTTACAAACCAGATCCCTGTCTCCCTCTATAGCCACCTGTGTGTCAAATTCTTCTTCATCCACATCCTCCAGTTGCTTGAATTTCTTCCATCATATCCTCCTACCCTGAGAGTTCCTTCCTCGGTACTCGTCACAATTAGTAGCTTGCTCTTCAAGACAATGGCCCTCATTAGGACTCCGGCGCTAAACCATGGTGCTATTAGCACCATGGTCGATGCCGGAGTCCGCCATGGCGGAATGGGGAATTACCAGCCCATTCCAAGGTTGGTGGGGCGGTAATTCCCCATGCCACCATGGCCCTTCCCAATTCCCATTTTTGCCCCACAGGGCGCAATGGGAATGGGGAAGGCGGCAATTACGGTACCGCTAATTGCGGTACCGTAATTGCCTTCAAGGTCCCTTTGCAGGTCCCTACTTTAATGGCTGGTCGAGACCAGCCGCTAAGGTCGGGACCCGCAAAGGGAACTCGTAGTAAGGTGTTAAGGGTTTAACGGCGCTGCAGCCGCTAAACGGGAAGACAAAGTAGTAGTGGAAACCGTCTCACCTACCAGCGGGTTCCTAATGACGCCTGCTTCGTGTGTGCACATCAGGTGACCTCCAAAGTCCCATGGCACAGAAATGAGCCAACAAAGATCTCTGCAGCCATTTTAAAGTGAAAAGCATATTGCATGCACTACCAGACAATGTAAACAATGAAATGCTGAACAAGGATGGGAACACAAAATACCAGGAGATTTCTATATCGAAAATGCATCATTTAAACGTGAGTGAATTTATTATGGCATTTGCAGGACAAATGGCCATGCGAGGAGTACCGTTAGGACCAGATGTTTTTCACTATGGGGTACGTATTCTGTTAACATGGCTGCCAGCTTTAGTGGGCAGAACTATGAGAATACCTGATGAATTTTTATTCAGGCCAAAGATACCTATGGATGAAGAGGAAGGGCGAGTCTTTCCTTTAGAATTACAAGCAGACATAGTGTGAGGAGAATTGGCTTTGCTTGATGGAAATGATTATGACAGCAGACGATGGTGCACAGTGATTGCTATTGGGAAAGGTTATAGATTGACCAATGTCACTGATGAAGATATGTTTGGAGATCATACATCAGATGATAAAGTAGTATTTGAGATGAGCATTACTTAATGGGTAAGAGCAATTAAACGTGAGGTTCCTCAGAACATGCTGTTAGCACAGAAACGCCCTGAGTATTTTGATGAAGACATGGCGAAAGTGCCAATTTCATTTTGGACAACAGGCCCATATGAAATAGGCCTATTAAAGGGGGTTGGAGAAGTGTAGATTAAATTGAAACCAGGAGCAATTTTACCTCGAGCATGACAGTACCCTGTGTCCCAAGAGGCAGATGAAGGTATTTTAAAGACGATATCTGCTATGATGGAGCAGGGTATCTTAGTGACATCAGAGTCACCGTGTAATACCGCAGTGTATCCGATTAAAAAAAGTAAAGGGGGGTTGTGGCATTTAATTCAAGATTTACGCCCGATTAACCAGATTGTAGAGGCCGAGTAGTTCCTAATCCTGCGACGATCGATCTTATGTAATATCCCTGTTGAAGCACAATATTTCACTGTGATTGACTTGAAAAATGCGTTTTTCTCAATCCCACTGCATAAAGTCTCGCAAGATCTGACGTAATTTACATTCAAACAAACTCATCTGAAAAGTACTTTCCTACCCAAGGGTACTGTGAGTCTCTGTCGATTTTCAATAGAGTCCTGCAGATAGATTTAAGCAATATTGATTTGAAAAGTGTTGTGTAGTGTTGTTCAGTACGTGGATGACATATTGGTCTGTAGCACCTCAGAGGAAGAGTGCAGACACGATTCAGTTCAACTGATGATTATTCTTGCAGACAAAGGATATAAAGTAGACAAAGAGAAATTGCAGCATTGTCAAAAAGAAGTACTGTATAGAGGCCAGTTAATTTTGCATGAGGGAAAGAAAGTTACTCCTGAGCGAGCTAAGGCTATTTTGAAAACAGTAAAGCCACTCACGGTAAAGCACAAGCAGAGATTTTTGGGACTGTGCAACTATCTAAGAGCATGGGTCTATGATTACAGTTCATTGTTGCAAGCTCTGAAGAAAGCACAGGCAAATGGGGAAAGAATTGTCTGGACTGAGAAGGTGGAAGAAGGGTTTGACGAGTTGAAAAAGGCAATTTGCACAGCTCCAGATTTAGGGATTCCCAATTATGCTGAGGAATTATTTTTGTTTTCGCACACGAATGGCACTGTTATGAGAGCTATACTCACGCAGAGAACCATGTTGGGGTACAAGACCCTTGCACGTTACAGTGGGATTCTAGACCTAGTAATGAGGGGTCATTTTCCTTGCGAACAGTCTTTGGCTGCTGTCGCATTCGCCATTGAGAAGGCTGCTAGCATATTATTGGGGTGTTCCATGACGTTATTTGTTGAACATGCACTGTTTGCTATTTTGGAAAAACCTAAAAGGCACCTTGACTTCTCAAAGGGCTTATGCCTACGAGGTAGTCATATAAAATCCATCGATTAAGATAGTCCGATGCAAAATAGTGATTCCTGCCATGTTTGTAGTAGATGCACTGGCAGAGTACGAGCATGCACATGATTGCTCGAATTATGAGGAATTCTATGACGAACTCCCGAGGGTGAAGGAAAATGCATTGCCAGCTGGGGAGATTCTCTTTATTGACGGTTCTTCTAGGATCGGTCAAAATGATGGACAAAGATATACAAGTGCCGCTGTGGTGAAGCACATGGCCAATGGAGAGTTTGAAGTATTGATAAGTGCACGACTACCGTCTCAATTTCCAGCACAGGCTACAGAATTAGTGGCGCTGATTATCACGCTAGAGAGACACACAGACCAGACAGTAACCGTGTACAGTGACTCCGTCTATGTGACATCAACAGTGCACACAGGATTAGCACATTGGAAAAGGAGGGGCTACCTCCGAGCGGACGGCACTCCAGTGCAACACGCAGTCTATTGGACAGGCTTATTAAAGCACTACATCTCCCAGTAGCCATTGCAGTAGTTAAATGCGGAGCACACACTAAGAGAGCAGACTTTATCTCACGTGGAAATCAAAAGGCATATGAGGAAGCAAAACGAGTTGCATGTATTATTATGTTGTTTGATATGCCTGATGTGAATGAAAGCATGGTGGTAATGATGAGTATGTCTGAGCATTATAATAATTTGTCTAAGACTCAGTTGGTAGAGATTCATGCGGAAGCGCCTCAAGATGATAAAGACTTGTTGACGCAGAGAGGGTGTTCTTGAAACCCCTCTGAAGCATTGTGTCGACAAGACCGCACTCGTAAACCAGTGATGCCTGTAGCCTTATTAAGGGTGGCATTTGAACAGCTACACTACCCTGCGCATGTTACTAGAGAGAACCTCGATGCAACTATTGCAGTTGATTGGTTCGTTCCAAATATAGTAGAACAAGTTTACTGCTTAGAATTATTCTAAGACCTAATGAGGTGGATTGAAGCTGGACCATGTCCACACCCAGACACCAACCTTTAGTACGAAAAGTATTTCAGAGATGGGGAATATGTAAAGTATTAAGATCAGATAATGGCTCTCATTTTGTTAATTAAGTCTTTGAACAAATAAGCTTGTTGCTTAGCATAAAGCACAGGTTTTCGTTGGCGTATAACCTGCAAGCAAACAGGATCTGGAGAGACTCAACGGCTTGCTCAAAGAGAGAATAGCCAAATTGGAGCTTACCTTGAATAAAGGATGCTTGCATTGTCTACCACTTGCATTGTATGTGTTGAGAAATCAACCTGGTTCAGACCCCCATCTTACCCCCCATGAAATAGTGACAGGGTGTCATGATTTACCGTTTCCGTCCTTTCTGGATTTCACGGTCCATCAAGCACCGCAATGTCGTGTCCGCTATTCTACCAACATGGCCGACATCATTGAGAAGCCGCTGTCTAGTGTTTCCGCAAGACCTGCCACTTCCAAGAAAACAGACACGCCCCACGGTTCTGCATGTCTCAACGCTACCTTTCCGAGTATCTGACAAGCATGTACTTAACTTTCCTCTACTCCCATGCCATTCCCCTTATTGTCAGCGGATCCCAAAGAATCCTTCCTGGTATCATTTTTGCTACTCCTCGCGCTTCCGCCTGAGGAAACGTTCGTCCCTCTTCCCTCCCTGGCATTCGGTCCTGCTCCATTCCGTACTCGCCTTTTGCTCTTGCGAGTACATCGACTCCTTCCTGGTTCCTAGACCCATCCTGGACTTAGATCTCTTCTCACCATCTCTTTGAGGCTGGTATCCGGTTTTCACACTGGAGACAGAGGATACTCGCCCGTACCTGTACAAGTCCGATCGACCAGAAAGAAAGATGAGGTTAGTTTTACCGTTCATATCTGCCAACCAGTCTAGTGTGCGACCTTTGTTATGCATAGGACAAGTGATGCGCTGTGTGAATCTTAAAGATTCTATCATGTTGGTGAAGACCTGGGCATTATCGTCAGTGGGGTCATTGAGTCCTAGATTAACGTCACCCCTGAGAAAGATTGTACAGGAAGGTTTGGTGTTCTTGGAGAGAAGAAGAGTATGGTCTGTAGATAATATGGATGGTTAGTGAGGCGATGTTAGAGAATGATAGTTTGATTGAGAGCAGTTCTCCGGAGTGGAATGTCTGGTTGAGCAGTTCTCTAATAGACAAGTGCATCTTGGCAATGAGGGCCATGCCTCCCCCTTTGGTGATGGATCTTTCTTTCCTGTAGATGGTATAACCATCCGGGATGGCAAGGGAAAGGGACGGGCCTGCATCTGCATGCAGCCACGTTTCTTTGATAGCTAGTAGATCCAATTTATTAGAGATGATGAGATCAGAAATATTGAGGGCATGGGCTGAGAGAGATCTAGCATTGATCAGTTCTCCTTGGATATTTGCAGTTATGGCACTGTTTTTGGTTGTGGCGCTATAACTAGCACCACAACCAACAACAGTGCCATAACTGCAAATATAACTGCATAACTGCTGTTGGCAGGGCCTTGGGCCAGTGGGTGGTAGGCAGTAGCTTGGACATCGAGCTCAGTGAAGATGGAGGCAACTGGGGTAGTCAACGGTGCAGGGTTTACATCAGGAGTGGTGGGGCCAGTTGTCTCCGACATGCGTGGGACATTGGTTGAGGTGGGGGTAGCATGTTTAGTGTTTTGAGTCAGCAAATGGGGAACTGGCTCCCGGGTGGCGACAGGCTCTGAGATGCTTAAGGCAGCAAGCTTCAAGATACAATGGGCATACATAGTAGTGGCAACAGGCTATGATATACATGGGGAATCCATAGTAGTGCCAACAGGCTCTGATATACATGGGGCATGCACTGTAATGGCAACAGGCTCAGATATACATGGAGCATACAAATTAATGGCAACAGGCTCTGATATACATGGGGCACGCATAGTAGTGGTGACAGGCTCTAATATAAATACTGCACGCATAGTAGTTGCGTTCATTAGAGAGGTGATTGATACCTGAGTGCTAGTGGCGTGTATGTCATGCTCCGAGTTGAGCGTGGGATTGAGGCTTGAGGGGGTGAGATCTGTCGTGTGGGGTGTGCAAATTCTTCCTGGCTTAGGGAATGAGGTGGCCAGTAGTGAGCCGGCACCTTGTGCCTTAGGCCCAGCGTGGGCTGGTGACTTCAGGTGAGTCAGGGCATAGACTGAGGCTGTGGCGGCATAATTAGTACCAGTGTGTCGACTTTTGCGACTATTATGGTGAATATTGCGGAGGCACGAGTGCGCAGAAGCATAGCGCCCCTATGGGCAAGCTGGAGAATGCCTGTGGAAACATGGCTAGGTCGTTGGGGGTTGTCTCCAGGTAGTGTGCATTGCCAGACAAGTGTTTCTATGCGTTAGCAAACACAGGATCAGCGGTCTAACCTTGTTGTTGACCATCTTTCTAACTGGGGCATAGGGCAGAAAGAAGGGGTGCTACACAGCATATGAGCTAGGTAGTGATGTAGACATTCTTAGGGCAGGTATTCACATCAGCTTACCCTTATGGTGTGCAACGTGTTCCATGAAGATCGCTGGCCCCTGCCCTCCATTGGCCTGACAGGGCCAGACAGGAAGCAGCCTTGTGATAGGGCCTTTGGAGGGGGCGGCTTTGCCTGCCGGCGCTCCCTCATAGGCTCATATGAGTGAGTCTGTGGCCAATCCGCAACGGTGCAGGAGGGCAGACTTGCTCCAAGAATTTGCACAATCATGATGGCGGCCATTTTGGAGGGAAGCTCGTTCTCCTTTGCTGAGCTACAAAGCCATACACTGCAGGCCCTAGAGACAAGCTCAGACATCGCAGGAGCCGGGGGGGAGCACGCACAGCAGTGCTTACCTCTAGATTTCAGATGCAAGGTCTTTTTGATGTTGTCAGGCTCGATGAGGCATAGCAGTGCAACTCTTGTTGCCGGAGCCAGTGCCTGATGATGGAGTGCCCGACAGGGCCAGACAGGAAGCGGCCTTCTGAGAGGGCCTTTGGAGGGGCCGGCTTCGCCTGCCGGCACACCCTCATAGGGTCATATGAGAGTGGCTGCAGCCAATCTGCAACGGTGTAGGAGCATACTTGCCCCAGGCCTTTGTAGAATCATGGTGGCGGCCATGTTGGATATGAGCTCACTCTCCTGGGACAATCTGCAAAGCTGTACACTGCAGGCCGTAGAGACAAGCTCAGCCGTCGCAGGAGCCAGGAGGTGAGCGTGCACAGCAGTGCTTACCTCTGGTTTCAGAAGCAAGGTCTTTTCGATGTTGTCAGGTTCGATGAGACATTGCGGTCCAGCGCTTGCTGCCGGAGCCAGTACCTGACAATGATTAGGCAAACTTTTAAGTGTAATACCTGTCCCTCGACTATGATAAGTCTACGTTCCCTGCCTTTGCGTACAGTCTCCGCTCTAATCAACACTCCTCTCATGTAGGAAGAGTAAACAGAGCCAAAGCCCTATCCACCCCATCTTTTCAGCAGTATAGTTTGTCTCTCAGATGTTAAATGTGTCTCTTGGATCATTACAATAGAGCATTTCTTCCTCACGATAAATTGTTTAACACTGCAACTCTTATTGAAGCCATTAAAGTCTTGCACATTCCAAGTTACAGCCGTGTCATTCATGTTATGCATTGCTCTTATGCGAGGCGACTAGGTTGGCCATGTGCATCCCATGCTCTCCCTCTCTAAACTTCCCTTTTAACCATTGCTCCCTTCAAAAAAAGTTTCAAAAACACATTTTTCCTTTGTGTAACCCCAACAATGAACAAACACAAAGTCCTAACATCTTTCCTTCCATGTGTTTGTAATTAAATGTGTGAGTGTGTGAACCGAGGAAGTCTTCCTGCGCTGTGCTTTCCCTACACTTTTTGTGTTCCGAGAGCCTTTTCTCATCAACTGTGTCTTGCTTGAATCCCTTTATTTGTCTTTGCCCATTGTTTTGTGTTTTGCAAATTGACACGTCAGGCACATTAGGAACCTTAGGCACATTTGTGTTTTTCTCATTGACACTTTACAAAATATGTACTTTTTCTCAAGGGGAGTGGAAGGGGAAGAAGGTGAGAGGCTAGTCAGCCAGCAGAGGTAGACACAGAGGCATAGACAGGGCAGGGCTAAGCAGGCAAGGCCCACCCAAAATCTGTAAATGCCCACTCAGCAGTGCTGTGTTGTCCTTTACAAAGTCAAACTTAGCTTTATTTCGGGGATTGCCATAAAAGCATACAAATATATTATACATTTCTTCATAGAACACTTAAAACATCATGTTACGACAAAAGAATATTAAAACAAAATTCAAAAGCATTCGCCATTTATCGAAACCCTCTTTCTTAAACAACATTTTCAAGTATCGTATTCTCTCAGATTTCAGCCTTGTGAAGGTAGCAATCTGCAAAGTCCTTAGCCTCAAACTGACAAAAAGGGTTCGACATAAGGGGGCGCTCAAGTGATCTAAATAGTCCTCTTGGCCAAAATCTGCCTTACACACCAGATAATCAGGACTTTGGCGGCTTCCACCAGGTTTATCCTGGCTAGGGTGGTTGCTTTTTCCTTTATTCTACCTTTGGTGCCCACTGCAATCGAAAGGGGGTCTTTCCAAAGTGAATTTTCGTTCCTACAATACAATGTTTCCTGAACATGGATTGCCAATGAATACTTTTAACTCCAGCTATATTCAGTTTCAAACATCTCGATACTTTCCAAGGCCTTTGGTGCACCATGGTCTTATCCAGTAAAATATTGATCTCAAAGCAGCCTGTTCTCCAACCGGATATATATCAAGCTCCAAATGTATTAGTGCATTTGGAGATGCTGGAGACAACTGGAGCAATTGTTTCAGGTGCTTATTTTCAGTTCTTTTTGGTCTATAGTATTTTTCTTGGTGCCACAATACAGCCCCGTAAAGGCTTGCTGGAATCGCTTGTCTATGGTACATTTCTAGGGCTGGGGTAATAGCTCCCCTACCATGTCTGGCGTGGAAGGTTCTCAATATTTACCCAGGTTTGTGCAAGCCTTATCTATGTGTGCGGACCACAAGCCGTTCTGGTGAAATCTAATTCTGAGGTGGTCGAAAAATGGCGCTTGTTCTAGGTTCTTCCCTCCAACCACTATATGAAGTTTGCAGAGCTTAGCGTAACAGGGTCTGAAAACCAAGACCTTTGTTTTGTCAATGTTTAATCTGAGGTTAAGGTTTTAGCAGTTTCCTAAGAAAGTATTCAAATTATGTTTTAGGCCCCGAGGGGTTGTGGCTAGCAATACAACATCGTCTGCATACAGGACTACACAGTATTTGTCTGCACCCATTTTGGGGCAATCCAGGCACCCCTGTAACATGGCCTCTGTAATCTCTTCGATGTATATACAAAACAGCAAGGGGGCAAGGACGTATTCTTGTCTAACACTCATTTGAAAATCGAAGGGGTCCTTGACCTCCCCAGCCAGGCTATCAAACCTGCCAAAGAATTTCTCGGCCCAACCCATCAAATGTGGTTTTCAGGTCCACAAAAATGGCATAGAGCTTTATACCATTCAAAACAGGGTACTTTTGGACCAATAAAAATAATTGGAAACCTGTATCTACTGTACTTTTGAATTTTTGAAAACCTGCTTGGAGGTCAGTGATGATACCATTGTCCTCCGTCCAAGTTTGTAAATGTTATAAGACTGATTTAACAAACATTTTACCAGCGCTGTCTGAAAGCGAGATCGGCGTGTAGCTCCCTGGGTGGTCCCTGCCCACTTTCTTGTATATTGGGACAATCGAAGCAGCTTTCCACGGTGGTGGAACCATATTGAATTTGATGATAACGAGAAATAGTTTACATAGGACAGGAGCCCATATACCCAGTTCATCCTTATAAAAATCAATGGGAACCCCATCCAGTCCCCGTGCCTTACCACCCTTCTGTGAGCTAAGAGCATTACAAACCTCTCGCACTGTTAGTTGAAAAGCACCCTGTCTTGTGAGCTCATCCGGGGTAGGACTGACATCAAAAGCTGTCCCGGTTTGCTGTCCTATGACTCCACCATATAGTCCCATGTAGTACTCCCTCCATGCATCAATAGACAATAGTCTAGAAACCTGTCCCGATCTTTTTTTTCCGGAGATACTTTTCTAGAATTCATTCGAGTCACCACTTTCAAATGCTCGCATTAAGTGACACCACTGGGACTTGGCAAACTCTTTCTTTTTCTCGTGATTAACTTTTATAGTTATATCTGCAAAGTCAGAGTTGGGCATGCCAGAAGCAGTTTCTGAGCATCTCGGCAGCCTGCATCGTACCACCTTACCCTTTTCAAGGATTCTTTTTAACCTCTCTCAGTTCACAAGTGTGGGAAAAGACTTACAGTGAGTTTTTCAAACTCATCTAAGGTACACATATTTCAGATATCTTCAGTACAAATCATGTACAGATTTCTGCAAATAGTTTAATAGAGTATTGGCTTTTTCTATTGCGCATTCATTTTTGGCCATTTAATGGACTTACGAGTATGCCCAGAGATAATAATTGCCTCTGTTCTAGGGCAATTATCAGGTAATAAATACTTTTTCTCTTCAAAACGTACATTATGGATAGTGGGAAAAAGTAACTGCCAAAAATGTCCAGTACTTCAAAACCCATCACCATACTCCAGTCCTTTGCCATTACCAAAATATTATCTATGATTGAAGAACCATTGACCCCTGAAAAGGCAAAATGTGCTGGCTGATCCCTGGGGAAACGGCCATTGCATGGTCTTAACTGCAAATTATAAACCTTGCGTGCTGCATCAATTGCGCAGCGGTGAAACTTCTTGGGTATTTCTGCCACCAGAGGTGGAATATCCCAGGCGATATCTTGTTTGTCCCATAGCTGCACTAACTCTCTAACGGGCTTGAGGTTAAAGTCACCTGCCAAGATTGGCCTTTACAGATGTCACTGCGCAGGCTGAGCAACAGCGGCCGCTCTTCCGCTCCTCCTCGCATGTCAGGAACCATGAAGCACTGCCTGCTTCCTGGTTCCTGTCTGCATGGAGTGCAAGAGCCGGAGGCACGGCATATATTCTGGTGTTTTTGGGCAAAGCAAAACCAACTTGAGTGTTATTACGTGAAGGAGGGTTTGGGGTGGGGAAAGCATACTGCAATGGGGCTGTCTGGGTACTACAATGGGATGCAATGTTGTACTCGTATTAAAGGCAAAGTCAATACGATGAGTGTTCTGACATGGGTCCTTACCGTGGCATGGCATCTTTTTACTGGTGTCAAGGTCAAAGGCAACATGTTAAGCGTTATTTCTTGTGTGGACAGTGTTTCCTTACTATGTCCTACCATTTTTACTGGCATTAGGGGTCTAATACAACATGATGAGTGTGATTTTCTTTGGGGGATAGGGGTGTTGTTGTAGCCAGCAAGGACATGTTTTCTTACTTTGGCACGGCATTTTCCTTAACTGGCATTAAGGCAAAGCCGACAGAAGTTTGTTCCTATGTGGGGATAGTGGCATATATTGGCAGACACAGCATGAATGTGTTCAGTTAACGCATCATTGATGGCATTATGGTCAAAGCAAACATGAGTATGTTATTATGTGGGAATACTAGCATGCATAGGTACACCAGCATGGACATGTATAGGCACAAACAGTATGCAAATGTGTTTTTTTATACTTGCAGAGTATTGTCATATAGTGGGAAAAAGCATTATGGAAATTAGCTGGAAAATGCTCCTGTCCATTTTTGGCATCTAATAGTTTGATTTCATGTCTTACCCTACAAAACCAATTGTAAACTGTTTGGCGTTTTTACCTAATTTGTCACAGAAAGTGCACTGTAAAATGCACCCCTTGAACTCAATATTTAAAAAACGTACCCCTTGGGCTGGGTTCTTCTACATTAGCTGTAGGCCCCACTTGTGAGGCAATCCTGGCTACGCCTCTGTGTATACAGGGACTGAGAGAAGGGATGGTGATTGAGGAGGGGTAGACAGTGCTAGAGGAGTTGGAGCCATGGATGAGAAGGGGCAGGAGGAGTATGAGGCTGAGGACTTATCTACCTATCTGGAGGATGTTATGGCACCTGAGCGTCACTTGAGGAGTGACAGCACAAGGTGTGCAAAGACCTTCCCTTTGGGGTTGGCAAGGAGGATGGCACTCCACGAGCAGCAGGGAGATTTAGACACAGAGGTACAGGAGGGCTGAGGGAAGAGAAGAAGGTGGTGATGCTGAAGGAGAATGAAGAGACACAGGTGATGGATCTAGAGATGGTCCCCCCAGCAGATGGCCCAGGAGGAGGAGACTGGGGTCTCTACACCATTGCTTGCCCAAGTGACAGGGGCAAGGCAGGCTTAGGCTTTCCTTAAGGGGGTGGAGGCGGGTCAGAAGACATATCCACCCATGACATCAACATTCATCTGGTTCATGGATGTGGCCCTACTTCAACTTGATGAAGGTTGTAGCTATAAGTGGGAGGCAGGCAGTGTAATATGCAACCTGTGCTAGATGACACTTTATCAGGGTAACCAAAGTAAGAGTGCCTTGGGCACCTGTTCACTACCTAAGCACTGTAGGAGTGCATGTGATGTCACAGACCTACTTTACTGTGGCACTCTCCCGCAGCAATTAAAGAAGCCGTAATAAAGTGGCAGGCGACACACAAGCTATTTGCAGGTCATGCTCTAGGAATGAAGCCTAATTATCCTGACTTTGGGACAGGCCAATGGTCTTTCCAGCCCCCTATGTCAATCCCAGCATGGCCTGACCCAGTGGCACAATGAATTTACTGGGCTGCTTCACCACCACTGCCAGTGCAGCTACTGATGGTGGTGGTAGAGTTCAGGGTGTGTCACCTCTTGGACAGGACAGAGGAGACAAAGTGATGAGCTATGTAGACACATAATACCTGCATGCCCTGTCAGTTGGGAGGCGATGGAAACTGTGGTTGTGGAGGATGCCATGGAGACGCACATGGCCAGGCAGTACTCTGCCTTGTGTAAGTGACTGGGCAAAAGGGTAGTAAAAGGGAATACACAGAAAACTGTGAGGGTGCAGAAAAAAAGGCAGGCGTGCCTTCACTGGCAGGTGGAGTCAATATATTGAGACTTTAAGCTGCAGATTGTGAGCGTGGTAAGATGATGTTGACCCTAGTGAATCTGCGGGACTCTAGAGCAAGATAAAGTGAGTATGAAAGAAAAACAAAAGATGTCATTTTGCAATCTAGTCATACAGCACTGTCAGAGTAAGAGGGCCTGATTTACAAAGCGTTTTTTAAATGGGATTTACCTATCGAAAAAAAGCTTTTGTAAATCAGGCCCAAAGCCACTGGCCCTTGTTCGCATGCCCCTCCATTTGTGTGACCGTAGTTGGTTTGCACACAAATCATCATCATCTGAGAAATCGGTTGTGTGGTCATCTAAAAAGATGCACCTACCTGTCTTCGGCAATCACATGCTTGTTCATGTTTTATGAAAGTAACCTCCTCTCCCATGTGTGTGCAACTCAGGCACTTCCTGTGGTCTGAGATAATTGCCCCAGAAGCACTAAACACCCATTCATACTGCACACTGTCCATGGGGCATCTTTGGATTCCATAGCTAATTGAACAAACACACATGGCCACATGTTCTGCTTGCAACGCCAACATTGCAGTGTATCATCATCACTAACCAGTTGGTATGTATCAAGAACATAGCCATCAACTATCTGGCCTCTAGTGGGCCCTGCTGAATTCTCATCAGACTCTGATGCATACAGGAAGCCAGACTGGGGGTGCAGCCTCTTACATTTTTACAGTCTTCAAAAACTCATCACGTTGTCCCCTGAACTAGTGAAAGACGATGTGGAGAATGGGTGTGCACTGTTGAATAAACTCTTTTTTAGCAAAGGTGGATTTCTGAACTGGGTTGATGATCCCTGACCTTTGTCTCTCTCTAATTGGGCTTTTAGACATCTCTTTAGATGCATCCTTGTACATGACTAGCATATCCTCTCGTGAATGAGAACCCTTTCCTCAACTCCTACGAATTGGGACTTTAAACTGTTGGTCAAGAAAAGATGTCACCTTCCCCACTATCCCACAATATGTTGCAAGATCAAGATCAGATTCATGGCTTCAGTTTCCCTGCTTCTGCATCACCAGACATTTTAGGTTAATGAATTATGGTGGATAGTTGGAATTCCTGCAGATACACCAGTGGCAGAACCCTGCTGGGTGGCCGTTTCAAAAGGCTACAGTAAATAACAAACATTGATCATATTTGTCACTGTGTAGGTGCAACATAGACACCCTCAAGTTGCTACTTTTGGCTATTGCGGTAGTCAGTCAGAGTTGCACTATTTTCATAGATGCTCAAATGTATGGACGTTTGTACTCCACTGAGGTGGCAATGCAATTTTCATCTTGTTGTAAGAGAGTTTGTGGTGTGACTGCAGCTTTCCTATTTTTGGGCACTGTAGGAGTGGCTAAATGGTTTTAAATCATCTGGGATAAACTTGCCATCTCATCTTGTGGTAGGTACTGGCAAAAGCTGTTCACCACAATAGGAAGACATTGGCAGGGCAGGGTATGTACCTGCCTTTGCTTATCCTCAGGGCAGCTACAGCATTATACCCATTGTCAGTTGCCGCAAAGTCCACTTGTAAACCATTAAGGGTGAGCCAATAGGCCACAACCTCCTTTATTTTCTTCCAGAGATCAGCTCACCTTGGACCTGCTGTCAATCAGATTAATACAGAAGATGGCCTGATGACAAATGGCCGCTTTTGTCCTGTGTTTTGCCTACAAGTGGTACATGAAAAGGTGATAAATTGTTTGGTGATGGCCATGAAATCTATGACTAGAGCACTGGCCCACATTTCCATGGTAACTGGTCCACACTGGTCCAAGGCCATTTCCACTGATTCCATAACATGATCATAGAGGCGTGTTACCACAATTCTCATGAAGTTGTGGCAACTCAGAATTTCCCAGCATGGATCAACGAGGCCAACACGCCATCCGAAACTACGGTTTTCTTCTAAGGAGTAGGTCAGTACATCTATTGCCAATATTTCTCCAAGGGGTTCTATATGAGTATTCTCCCATGTCGGCCCCGAGAATCCACTGCTCAGGTGGAAATGGGAGGGCCATTGCGTTTGGATCCCTACCCTGGGGGTGGACAAGCGAGGGAGGATCACCTGGGTAGGGGAGACAGGGGTTGCACTAAGCGGAATACCCCAGCTGAGACGCAGTACCTCAATTAGACAGTAGTTGAGAGAGAAGAAGTCCCAGAAGCATTCGTGGGATATGCAGGTCCCATGGTCACTAACCCGAGCAAAAGACAAACACATCACCTTGGATCATAACCCGGCAAAGGAGAGGACAAGATAAGACAAAGACATAACTCCAATCCCAACCCTTCTTTGTCTTCCCCTGGTTTAGATCAATGGAAGTACTATGGAAAGCAGTACCCTAATGTCAGGGTGTTTGGGGTACAGAGTGATCTGACACAAAGGGAATCACATGTGTGATACAAAAACTGGGCCAGGGGATTCCCCTCTCTCTTTTGCCAATCGCCTTATGATAATGTCATGTAGACACATACATCCCCATCTTGTCTTGTATCCCCCTCCCCAATTCCAATAAGTAATGGGACGAAGAAGAGGTGATTGGGAGCCAGGAGGATTACCCATAGTGACAACATAGGGAAACAAAGAGAGGCCTACCATGTAACACCAGCAGACTGTCCCACTGATCAGGCAATCAACCCAAACCATGTACACCTGACTCCACTTGACAATTAATATAAAAAGTGTGAGTCTACCGAGAAGTATGAGCAAGCTGGGATTATTGGTGGAAAATGAAGGCAGCAACAAGAGAATCCTAGGAGGACTGGAGGAAAACGGGACACCGAGACGCTCGCCCGGTATACCAGAGGGGTCGCAGCATGGCGAAGGAGCCGTGTCTCTGTTAAGCCGGAGGAAGGCGAGTTGCTGCTTGTTGGCTGTTTCCAGGCCAATGTTCGTTCCGCTGGGGCGTGTGTCGGTCACAGAGGTATCTAAGGGGCAGGTGTTGAGACCCTGAGCTCACATCCCATATCTGGGGGAGCATCTCTCCGGCACGGCGCTGTCTGGGTGAGTCTCGCTACGTGAATGAGAGGAACCCAGGCACGTGAGGATAGCTGAAGCGGGAGCAGCGGCTTGAAAGCAGAAAGTAAAGCCGTAAGCGGAAAGGAAAAGAAAGCAACGAAAAAGCAGAGTGTGCAAGGGTCGCAAAGTGAAAACCAGTAAACTGAGGGTGCAAGTGACCCGATGCAAGAAAGGGGGTGCGAGCGACACGACAGATTGAAAATAAGTGAAAGAGCAAAAAGAGGGTGAGAGCGACCCAACAGATTGAAAACAAGTGAAAGATTGAAACCGAGTGAAAGAAACCAAACAGATGGTACAAGCGACCTGACAGATTAGGAAAGTGAAATACAAAGTGAGAAAAAGTAAAGAAAAGGGTGCGAGCGAGCCGAAAGCAGAAAAAGAGGGTGCAATAGACCCACATGTTGAAAAGAGAAAGTGCAAAAGATACAAGACAAAGAAAGGAAGGTGCAAGGGTGCACAACCAAAGAACACAATGTGCTAGGGGCACGATAAAGTCAAGAAGAGTGTGCAAGCGTCAAAGCAAAGAAGAGAGAAAGGTGCACGTGTGCACCATTGAAGGAAAGGGAAGTGAAAGAAGGTGAAAGAGAAACAAAGCCTGAGTGGAAAAGAGCACAAGAGTGAAAGGTGCACAAAAGGAAGAAATGGAGTACAAAGAGAAGGTCAGGAGTCAGAGTGGTCACACAGTGGAGGAGCCAAAACCCAGAGTTCTGGTCTTGGGGAAGGGAACCCCAAGAGGCCCACTAGAGACATTGTTAAACATTGTGAAGAGAGGCCTAAACCTTGGGGAAGGAAAGCCTGAGAGGCCTAACAGGAACTGTGTCTTTTTTGTTGTTGTTTGTAACTGGAAGGATCAAAGCATGGGGAAGGGAACCACAAGAGAACCAGAACTTTATTGACTTACGGCAAGAGCCCTACATGGAAGGTTCCAACGGTAACCCTTTTGGAGTTGAACAATTTTGAAATGGCAGAACTATACTTATTGGTAAGACTACCTGCAACCAGCTGTGGTTTACATTTCCTATTTAACCACCATTCTTTCTTTTAGAAGATCCCTGAACACATTTTGTCTAAGAGTCAGGGCAAGCATAGGTTTGGTGGGCTGGTGCATTAAGGGGTACATGCCGTGGTAGAAGCAGGAAAAGATGGTGTTCCACAGGGCTTGTTCAACTCTGTGAATCAGCAAGATTCTGTGATGCTTCCGGGATGGGGGTGCCAATGTGTCCATTGCCTGCAGCTCAGCTCAGGGGTGAAAGGCTGCCCTGTTTCTTTTCCTTTGCCCGGTGTGTGATGATTTCTTCTTATGTACGCCAACAAGGAAGAAGTGCCCAAATTAGGATCTGGGTTCCCTCACAAGTCACTTGCATATGTGGCGGGTGCTTTCCTGCCATAAGATGACTCCATACCCCTAATTCTTTGGGAGGGATAAGAAGGGCCCTGACTTTTCCCCCTTTCTTGGGCTCTTCTCAGTGGACTTTGCAGCCAATGCTGTGTGGCTACTGTTGACTGTGGAGACAGTACTGTTGTTGTGACAGACAGAAAAGTTGTACCACAACTATCATATGTTTTTTTTTACCTTTTTGGGGGGACAATACTGTCCATGGGAGTGCCTGAAACCTGCTTCCTGTGCAGGGAGCTTGTACTTACAAGTGCATGGTTATGTCAATGCCTGCACCCACTTGTTGTGTCTCTTGGTCTCTCTTGCTATCTGTGGTTTTGTCAAAATACAGGTTCCTGTGTCTCCATCTTCAGTGGGGAAGTCGCATAATCTTTGTCATGTTCTTCATTTTCGTCTGTTACCAAGGAAATCACAGGTGGAGAATATTCGAGAATCAAATCTTGTTCCTCATCTGTGGATTTCTCTATTTGTTGCTGACCATCTTGTATCCCTCTTATGCTGCGGTTGGTGGGGGCTCAACTTCCTCCTCTTTTTCTACTCTATCCTCTGGCACCAGATGCAATTGCAAAGGGGGTGCATTCACAATTACATGTCTTCCTCATGCACCCCATACACTTGCGATAGATGCCCCTGTTCTTTGCAAAGGACAAGATCTGCTGTTATCGATTGATAGGCACGGCCGACTCAGGCAGAGACCCACGTAGTAGCTAAACTTCTCCAATACAAAACAGCCACTGCCAACAGATTACATTTCCCCCCTGACCCCTAATATGTCTCCTACCATGTTTTGGTACTGCAGCAGATTCAGACATGGTAATTGAGTTCCCCTATGCCCTTCAATAAGCACAGTACCTACTATTGCTTTGGCCTTCTCCAGCACCTGGAAATGCACTTGGGGTTCTCCCTGTTTAGGCCTTTTCCTCTGCCTGCTCAATGCACATAAGGTTCTCAGTGCTTCCACATACTAGACAACAGGTTTTCAGTACTCTGACTTAACATACTCTGGGCCTCATTACGAGGTTGGTGGTGACCCACTGTTGCCACCCCTGTAACACCGATTCCAGCGTCTGACTTCCTGGTGCCACCGGGACATTATAATTCCCGGCAAAGCAGGAAGCCAGGCGCCGGATTTTGTAAGTCCCTATTCCCATAGATTCGTATAGGACTCCATGGGGATGGGACCTCAGAAGCACCTGCACGGTTGCTGGCAGTGCCGGTGCTTCCATGGCAACTCTGCCGGCAGACCTGTCAGGCGCAGCAGCCCCGGCAGGCAGACTCGTAGTGTGGCGGTCCGGAAAAAAGGGTGCCGGTGAGCTTACCAGAACCCTTGTTTCTGGACCACCACACTTGTAATGAGGACCAACTAAGCTCTGCCCTTAGCGGTTAGCTGTACTCTGTGTTTTGGGTCCTTTCTCTAGGTCCCCTTCAATTGCGGTTACTGTTGGGCTGTTAACTGTGACCCATTAGGCTCTCTCCCACTATCTAGGTCCTCTCTGAACTGTGGTTGCTGTTGTACTGTGAACTGTGTCCCTTAAGGCTCTCTCCCAATCGCTAGTTCCTCACCTTGCTGGGGGTAACATTTCTATTGTTGTCTGTCACCTGTCTGCTCCTCCTGTGTGCTGCATTCTGTGTGACCTCTTTTGCCCCCTCAGCGTATCGTGCGCTTTGCCGCACTGGGCTGTGCCTTTCTCCTCTCTATCTCTCTCCCTCCCTCCTTCTACTTTCCTCCTTGCACCCCCTATCGTGCTCTGAGTTTCTCCCATCTTCTCTCACTGCTGCTCTATCTCTTATCCTATTCCTCTTACAGAGTCTGGAAGGAAGAAGTTCAAGAGGGACATCATGGTCTCCAACCCAGGCCTCCCTATTGCGGATACCTTCATCAGTGCTTCCTCCAGACAGACTCTCACCAACATCCTCTTTGTTGTTCCCTCACCAAACTTATGGATCCCTCATATGGTCTTGGCTCTCCCTCCTATATCTTCCTCTCCTACTAATGGTGGCACTCGGTTGGAGGCCCTCTTGGCCCCCTTCCACTCCTCCAAAATCATCATTAATGTCTATTTGAATGGCACTGTCTTGGTCCAGGGCCCTCAGTCCAATCTCCTCCTTTTCGATAGGTGTCTTCCGCATCTCTTCAACTTCCTTCCTTCTTTCTCCTGCTACTCCTCCTAGCACCTCTCAGGATCCTCTGCCACCTCCTTCTTCCACCACCTCTCTGGCACCTTCCTCCGACTACTATGCCACCTCTTGCTACCACCTCTGCCCATTCTTGGGCCCCTCCACCTGCCCTGCTGGGTGTACTTCAAGCCTGTACCCCACCCCAGAAGTTTTCAAATATGTCAAGCTGCTCCACGTCGCTACTCTTAACTCTTGCTCTGTTGTCAAACACTCCTCTGACATCTGCCACCTCCTTGAAGAACTTGACCTGGATGTCCTCGCTGTCACCGAGACATGGTTCACGGCCAGCTCTGTCACACGTTTTGGCACTTCCTTCCCTGATGGCTACAAGATCCTCCCCGAACCCAGAACCAACCGACCCAGAGGTGGAGTATCCCTGATCTTTCTGGAGTGGGTACCTGCTTTTGTCATTCCTGTGCAGGCCTACTCCTCCTTTGAATGCCTGGTCTGCAGGCTCTCTATTTCTCCTGGCATCGCTCTGACTGTGGCCACCATCTACAGGCCACCCGGCCAGGTTGCCCTCTTCCCCTCAGAGTGGGCTGACCTCTGCTCTCCTCTCTATGCCTCTACCTCTCAACCTCTCCTCCTCGGAGAACTCAACATCCACCTGAATGCTTCTAATACCCCATCGGGGCTCTTCCACAACATCTGTGACACTCTCTCTCTTTCCATTCTACCCTCTGGTCCAACACACTCTGCCAGTCACACCCTGGATGTACTCATCTCTTCAGACATCCCCCTCTCTAACCTTCTCACCACTCATCTCTCTTGGACTGACCATGTTCTGCTCTCTTCTCACCTGAAGTTCTCTGTCTCTCAGGCTAAGCCTACCCCAGCACTGCCACCTACATTGTTGGTCATTCAGCCCATGAAGCGTGTTCAGTGGATGCCTTTGCTGCTATTTTCTCTGCTCCTCCTATGCCTACGGCTGACTCACAATCTGACACAGCCCTCTCTAACCTTCATCTTTGCATCTCCAACACTCTGGACGTCCTTGCCCCAGTCATGAGAATTCGTCTGAAGCCTACCTCCAAGTGCAACTCTTGGCATGACTCCGACCTTGCTGTCCTTAAACACAAGTGCAGGATGGCTGAGAGAAAGTGGAGGGCTTTGGGCGCATCCTCTGACAAACTGGCCTGCTGCCTGCTCCAAAGGCAATACAAACTCTCTGTCCTGTCCAAGAAGAGAGTCCACATCCAAGCCTGCGTCTCTGTGGCCTCTAACATCACGGCCAAACTCTTGAAAATCTGCAAGGAGCTGGCCAATCCTTGTACAGTGCCCACTTCTCCTGTTCCTTCTCAGGCTCTCTGTACAGCTCTGGCTTCTCACTTCATCACTAAAACTCAGGACATCTCTCTCCTCTTCCTTGCATTCTACCTCTCTCGGCCCCTCTCTGGCCGCCTCTTCCTCTTCTCCACTCCACTCTTCCTCTTTCTCTCCGACACCACCTGACGATGTTTCTAGACAAGTATGATCTATGAAAGTGTCGTCCAAACAGGTACTTCCCTGCTCCTCCAGAACCATCAAGGACCACATTGACACCCTCGCTCCACCCTTGGCTGATTTCTGCAATCACTCTTTTGCCACTGATCCTTCCCCTCTCTCCTCAAGCACTCCCTTGTGTACCCCATCCTTAAAAAACCTTATGGCAATCCTACCTGTCTGGCAAACTACCACGCGATCTCTATCACTCCTTTCCTGGTGAAACTCCTGGAAAGCTGCCCATCTCCCAGCTTTCACTCCACACTGAATATGTTGGCGATCTCATTGACCATCAGCATGGTAACTGCTCTCCTGCACACCCATGAAGATCTGCTCACTAATCTTGACTCTAGCCTTTCTTCTGTCCACATTCTCCTTGACTTTTCCTCTGCCTTTGACATGGTCAATCATGACATCCTGATAAAACGACTCTGTGAGAACCTGGGCATCATGGATCAGGCCCTGGAGTGGTTGACCTCCTTCCTCCTGGACCGACCCTCCGAGGTCCAACTTGGGCCCTTTCTCTCCACCACCTCTCTCACCACATGTGGTGTTCCCCAGGGCTCTATCCTCTCACCCTGGCTCTTTAATGTCTGCTTGGCCCCTTTGGCCCACCTGATCTCTACCTGCTGCTCTAACTTTCAGTGTTATGCTGATGACACTCAGTTGAACTGGATAGCCCAGCCCTTTAAGATGAGTAGCAATTACCCTGGAGATGGACGGGGATACAGATTTGAATTCATACATCAATAATAGAAACGACTCAGGTAGTTGGCAAAAGGAAGACTGTTTTAATATCAATTATTTAAAACAGGGAGCATAACGAACATCAGTGAACACGTTCGATACTCTTACTCAAACATTCTTAGTAAAAACTGAGATCTTATACACAAAACTCGTCATCAATGGCGTTACCCTACATGTTTACTAACATCATCCTACGTGGAAAACTACAAAAACCTATGAATATGGGTGATTGTCTCTGAGTGAATATCTAAGTATACAATCCATACTAGTCTAAAAAGTGTCAATATGTGATTTGTTACTTAACATCAGGTGGGGCAACTAAGCCCTCCCCTAAAAATGACCACAAAGAACGTCACTAAATACACAATGTCCCATTGGTTTACACAACTATAGGACCCCTAAATACGCAGTCCTCTACAATTGGTTGGCACTCTAACCTCCATCAGTACTTTTCCATCTACGTCTAGCAGCATGCAGGCTGGCCATCTAGGTGCTGGTGAGCTCGCCTTAACTATTGCCTCCCACAATTAGCATATCAATCCATCATCACCTCAGTGGTCTACTGTCAATTAGACTTTGAAGCTCAGCGTTGCGAGTGTTCTTAGCTCTGAGAAATTATGGGAGTTAAAGCATGCTCTGGCCTCGTGCGTAGTTGTGACCATCTCGTTTGTCCAACTTCATCCTTCCATGTGACTAGAGACCATGGAATCGAGTTTCTAGAGCATTTAATACTATTTTTTAATGGACCTCTGACGACTTCCTTGTTATGTTCATGCCTTCTGTTAAACAGGAGTTCTAATCTTTCACACGATTTGTATCCAATGTCAGTTTACTCCAGTTTGATAAGACCTTGGCTTCTTGTCTCATCCAGCCTCGTCTTTCCAAGATTCACTTTTAATTCATGTGTTTTCTTACTGCGCGAATGAGGCGTTCTTGCTACTGTCCAGCACTGCAATAATGCATAGTGGAAACATTCATCCTTTACTTGTCCATATGCATATATGTATATATTGGCGCTTGCTGCAATCTATTCACTATAAAGCTAGCCTCAAAATTACTTTGTCTGCTTGTGTTTTCTTGCATCTGTACATGTGTAAAATGACTTAATGTCTTCATCTGTTTCTGTGGCATAGGTTTCTTCACCTTGATCCCAAGATGTCACTTATCCTTGATACTTTCTGATGCCTTATAGAATATCTTCATTCTCTAGTCTCTGCATCTATTCTAGGAACGTCAGTTCAGCTCTGTGTGATATCACCGTTCATCTTGACCATTCATTTGCTCTGCTTCTTCATGGTTTCCTCAATGGGAACCTTGCCTCTAGGATTCTCTTTGGTACTGGTATTCTCAGTGATATCACACGTATCTCACACTCTGGCTCCCAACATATAGGCCATATGGGCAAAGTGGTTGAGGTAGGGGTACTTGGCTCCTTCACTACACAGCTCTCTTTCAGGCTCCCCTCAGCCTCCTCTTCTCTCTTGCTCATTCCGGACTATCTAGCTGCGATTCAGGATTGGTGCACCTCCAATTATCGCTGCCTTAATGCCAGCAAGATAGAGATCCTTCTCATTTGGGCCCATGCTCCTGCTTTCCCTCTGTCAGTTTGGCTGCCCTCCTTGGGCCCTCTTCCTTTGCCTTCTTGTGAGAGTACAAACCTTGGTGTCATCTTTGACTCCACTCTCTCCTTCTCTCATCACATCACATACCTTGCCAAGAAGGCCCACTACCAGCTACACCTCCTCAGAGTTATTCTTCCTTTTCTCACTTTCCCCCAGAAGCTCACTGCCTCCAGAGCCCTGGTTCCCCCTAGGCTGGCCTACTGTAACAGCCTCTTTCTCAATCTGCCTTCCTCTACTCTCCTCCCCTGCAACTAATCCAGAACAGGACTGCATGACGTGTCCTTGGCCTCAAGCCCAGGGACTGTATCTCTCCAGCCCTGGCTCCCAGTGGCTGAAAGGATCAAGTTAAAGTACCTCTGCATCGTCCACAAGGCTTCCTGGGGCTGGGGGCCTGCACTACATCCAACTTTCTCTTCCAAAATACATTCCTTCTCCAGCCCTTCTCTCAACTACCTCTAACTATCTGAGGTCTTTTCCAGGCAGAGAGTGGGGGGTAGATCTCTCTTATTGGTATGTGCCTCCCTCTGGAATGGTGTCCCTGCCCCTCTCAAACTTGAGCCGGACCACCTGAAGTTCCGGAAGCAGCTCGGGACCTTCCTTTTCTCCTCAGGTTTCTCTATCTCTCTCACCTGCTGACCTACCTGTCTTCTGCACCGACTGGTTGCTTGGATACCCTCAGAGTCTACTGGGTACCAGGTTCCTCCATGATCAGTCTCCCCTGCCACTGCCACTGGGCCTAGCGCGCACTTAGGGGCTGTAAATGTTACCTGCAGCCCCCTGCCTCCTTGCATGCACCCAAAGCTGCACTGCCCTGGCTGCACTTACTTAGAGCAACTGTTGCCCTAATTACACTTCCCCTCTTCCCTCTCCCTGGCACTCCCCCTCTCCCTTCCCCTTGCACTTTATGTCATCGAACCTGCACAATCTGAATGATACAGCCTAATAAGATTGTTTGTCTTGTCATCCCGCTGTCTTCCCTCCCTTCCCTTGTCGCACCTATAAACACTTGTGTACAGCCATGATATTAATGACATATCATATTATAAATTGCATATATCATCTCATTGCTTTGTCTTCCTCCTCTGCTTACTAAATGTACACAGGGTTCTCAATGCTTTAGTCTTCTCCTTCCCGACCAAATACACATGTGGAATTTTGTGCTTTGGTCTTCTCCTAAGCCTACAAAATGCACCAGGGTTCTCTGTGATTTGGCCTTCTCTAATGCCCATACATCCGCACGGGATTCTCAGTGCTTTAGCCTTCTCCTCTGCCTACTAAAATGCTCATGAGGTTTCAGTAATTCGGCCTTCTCCTTTGCCTACAAAATTCATACGCTGTGCACTGCACCTCAAACTGCAATTCCCACCCATACACACCGAAATGCCATGTTCCCGCCAAAAATATTCAAACTAAATTCCTTAATGGCTCCTATGCCCCATTATTCACTTAATTCTACACTACTTCTGCCTCTTTGAATGACAAATATTAATTGTCTTGAGATTCTACTCGCCTGCCTTATACAGATGGTAGTTTAAACCCAGTCGAGCCTCTTGGATAGTCGAAAAAACAGTAAAGTTTGATCTGGTCGACCCATGGTAATTCTAGCAGTTTGAGTTTTGCATGAACTGTCTCAGCTATGTCTACTTTCCTGTCAGCTATGCTGTGATCAGTAATCTCGTATCCTCACCCCAGGTCTTGCAAGGTTTCCTGAGGCAAGTACCCCCTGTACACACCGACGTGTTCCAGGTGCAGAGAATACACTATTATAGAGGGGGATATCACCACAAATGATGACACGTCAATTTCTGCAATTAACTCTTACTTTCTTGGACACCAACACCTTCCACAACACCAAAACACACACACATACACATACAAATGTGCACACACCGACAATGAGTGTCGCTTATATGGCCACACACATGGACAACATTCATTACTGACCTGTTCCAATTTCAAAATTCATTAATTTTCCACAAGGTGCGCAATAAGCCAAAAAGACATTTTTATTTCGAATTGCCAGTTATTCTCTAACAATTTCATACATACATAGGGTGCTTGATTTCATGCACTTCTTAATACATCTATATTCTTATGTAACACATTGCATACATTAACTACATTTATACTTTTCTTTCTGTTATTTTCAACAAATAATCTGCAATTCATTCACTCCCATTTAGGACTTAAAAAAACTCATACAAATTAATTGTGATCTCTTTCGTGTTGTAAAAATATGTCCTATGATAATACCTCAAAAACAACAGACAGGGGACGCGCTATTTATAGAGGAATTGGCTTCTTCAGCATCATAAACTAGATAGAGTGAAAACACAATTGGGATGGATGGGGAAGAGATCAGTGAATATACTTCAGTGTCATGTCTTAATACACTAGAGGTGGCTACTGCTGACCCTAAACAAGAAGCACGCCCTAGCCCGTCAGGGGGTGCTATGCCTTGGTTCACGGTGTTGTGCCGCCTATTGAAAAGGAAGGAGAAGTGGAATCTGCCCCTCCACTAAAACAAAGAACCTTTATAAAACTGTTAAAAAACACTGCCTAGCCCGTAAAGGTAAACCAATGATTCAATTTCTTGGCAAAGTCAGAACATTCCAAAGGGGAGTATCCATCCTGTGGATTGCTTTATTCATCCACTATGCAGTGTGCTCAGGACCAGGTGTGCCTACAAACTTGAAAGTGAAATAAAACTTGTTATAAAAGCAAGAGCGGAGACTTATGCCTGCATTCCTCAGTACACACACCCCAGTGGGGAGTGCTAGTGTGAAAAACAGCCTCTTTATATATCAGTCAAAGCATATCAAAAAAACGAATGGGTCCATCGGTTAAACGGTTTCAATGACTTAAGTTACTGTGTCATCTTCTTCAGGACCAAGAACTTCATAGGTATGTGGTTACGGGGTGATCCATGGCTCAATAGGATGTAAATATGGCGGCCATCTCGTGAATGAAGGATGATCTTAAGAGATCTTGGCTAAAGCATGCTATCATTCATTTGCGGAATTACCTTGACTCTGAAAAGATGCTGTATGCAGGGTTGGACTGGCCCCGTCGGCCAATCGGCCACTGGCCGATGCGATCCGAGGCCCTGGGGCCAGTCTTCTAATGTGGGCCGGTGTGCCAGGTGACCTTGGCTCAGGGCACTGGCTGGCTTGCCTGTGGGCTGCCTGCAGCCCGCTCAGCAGCCATCTCCCGCCACAGCGGATGCATTCATTAAAGAAAGGTAACACACAAGTGTCCCCTTTCTTTGATGAATGTATCACGTAGCCGTAGGCCTGCTGGCCTCGCAGTGCCATGGGCCCTGAGCCGATCGGGCACCGGCATGGCGCCAGTTAATGCAAATGCAATGAATCGCAACAAAAGGAGCGGCTCCTGGGGGAGCTGCTCCTTCTGCTGCGATTCATTGCCTTTAATAATAATAATAATTAGGCTTTTATATAGCGCTACAAACCCTCAGGTATCCGAGCGCTGCTTATTATTACCCACGGTGTGTGGTGCTCATTTATCGTAGCCGTAGGCCTGCTGGCCTCGCAGTGCCATGGGCCCTGAGCCGATCGGGCACCGGCATGGCGCCAGTTAATGCAAATGCAATGAATCGCAACAAAAGGAGCGGCTCCTGGGGGAGCTGCTCCTTCTGCTGCGATTCATTGCCTTTAATAATAATAATAATTAGGCTTTTATATAGCGCTACAAACCCTCAGGTATCCGAGCGCTGCTTATTATTACCCACGGTGTGTGGTGCTCATTTATCGACCTCGGAAGGATGAAAGGCTGAGTTTGGCCCCGCCGGGATTCGAACTTGCGTTAACAGGCTCTGCACGGGTGTCAAAGCGAGCGCTCTACTCGCTGTGCCACTTTGCAGGCCCATGCCCCATTCATTTCTTGTCTCCTTTCTCCACCTGCTGCAGCCCCTTTCCTGCAGGGAATCCCCGGCTAGCGGCTGCCCTGTGACCCCTTCCTGCCTTTGATGTCCATGCCCTCTGTGCCAGAGCCTGCTGCGGCTGCCCATCAGTACACTTTGCCAAACGGACAGGAAAATGCTTTTCGATAGAGCTCGTAGGACTTTCGGGAGCTCGTACTGAAATGAGAGACACAGTAAATTAACCCGCAGAGATCAGGGGTCGTGGACGTGCGTGCCCTGATTCCTTATACATCAGTTCTACTGTTAATGCCCACTATGTCCAGGATTCAGGGGCGTGGGTCCTATGAAGTTAGAACACCATGTTGTTTGACTTTTGTGTAAATGAATGCGAGGAGGTGCATGGTGGAATTCCTGGGACTCGTTGCACCACACACATTCACACACTCGACCCCATCATTCAGGCACCCCCAGAGTCTCACATATCACGCTTTGCAGATGGCAGGTGCTTGCACGAAATAGCCATTAAATATGTTAGGTCAGTAAGGCGCCTCAGGATGCATCTGCTTAGCCGACAGGAAGTCTTGACTGTATTTGTAACACACAATGCTGCAGGCGAACACCGAGTCACACAGTACTTTCTTCACCCGGGAGTCAGTCTAGTTCATTGCTTGTATATATGTTTTCTTTCCATAGTTTGTGCAATTGTTTTTTGGGAGGTTGTGTGCAGTGTCATGCCAGTAAGTTGCCACTGGCCTGTGTGACCTCCTGCAGCATCCCCTTGCTTCTGGTCAGGGCAGGCATATCCCCAGTGTGCTTCGAGCACCCCGCCCCCCTGTCAACTGCCCGGGTAGCCCAAGGCCACGCAAGAGGTGGCCTTATGATCATACACAAACCATGATGCTGTGTAGAAAACCGTCAACCCTTCTCCACAATCAGTCCACCCGCAACCCCCTCCCGACGTCCTTTCTTTGGTGTTATATGGGAAATTAATTAAATGACTCTGTGGTTAGTCAAACACCTTTGTTTGATTTTGCCCCAGCTTAATTCGCAAGCACACTTAAACTCTGATGAGGGATCGCTGGGGCTTGTACGTGCTAAGGAACACTGACAACACACAAAAGCTTGCAGCGCTGTTTCCATGACAGTGTCTAGCGCTGTGACATCTTTTTCGTCCTACACATGTCATTTTAGGAAGGGTCAGAAGTTGTGACATTAGCTTCCTCTATCTCATCAGTATCTACATCTATCCTGCTTCCTCTCTCAGTTTCTACCCATTTTTACCCATTCACTGTATTGATTCTTCTCCCACCTCTTCCTTTCTCTTCCCCAGTCAGCTGTCTTTAAAGCACTTTCCGAGGCACCTGAATAAGTATCCATTTCGGAGTATGTATTTTACATTTCGCAAGTTGCACTAATAGCATGTTTTTTCTGTCGTTCTCTGTTACGATCATCACAAGACATTTCATCTCAGTATCCTCGGTCACTTAACAAAATCCTTGTGCCTAATAGCTTGTGCAGAGTGTAGAAATATGTGACCATAGCACATCAAGTGGCCATTGACTTAATTGTGCCACAATGAATGCTTTGTTGTAATGTGTCTATATTTGCCATCTCCCTAGCATGCTGTTGAGGATGTTTGTTTGCATGTATGAGGTAATGAGTGCTCAGAGTATGGGATGTCGTGTGAGTGTGCTGCTTTCCTTATTTTGTCAGGCTGTGAAGGCCGAAAAGTAGATTCACGCAGGCTTGACATGTGGCCACATTTGCACCAGGCCTGCAGATGAACTTAACTGGTCTGCTGTTAAATCTCACTTACCAGTTTAATGGTATCCACTATAGAATAATTGCTCATTTTACTATAGCTGATATGATAACTCAGTGGGTTGAGCGCTCACTGCTGCGATGTGTGTGTGATCTGCAGGTTTGAATCCCAGCGGTGACATTCATCCTTCTGAGTCCGATAAATGAGTACCAACACAGGTTGAGTGATATTGTATGTGTATTTGTTCTATAAAAAAAGAGCATAAGCGTAAGTGCTATACAATAACATTTATCATTTGGCCTTGGACGTCTACTTGCCTTCACGGTAATTTGACAATATGGCTCTATACACACAGATATGAATGATACACATTGTGATCCATTCCTGTACGTAAAGTTATGTTATTTTATGAGTTGTGTTGCAATGTAACAGACACATGAACCCTCCATAAGTAGCATTTTCTGTAAAGTCGTGAATTGATGCGATTCACGGATGATGGTTTGAGGGCCACTTTTTTTGAGGTGAAGGGTGGGGGCCACTTTTTTGAGGCGAGGGTGGGCCACTTTTTTTGGGTGTCCGGGCCTATTTCTTGTCTCAGTCCGACCCTGGCTGTATGCTACACTATTTAAGGTAAATTCATCGCAGCCACACAACCAGAAGATTCCTTCCTTCTTTTAATCTTAGCTGTACAGGGCGCTTGGTATTAAATTATGTACGCAGCGGGTCTGTTTCCTTGTGGGGTGAAGTAGCGGTGCACATGTCACATCTGCTCTTTATGTATACAGGAATGTTATGTGAAAGAAGATATCATTCAGAGTAGGGCATGAACATGTAATGTCGCTACACAGCATTTATAGGACGCCCCTAATCATTCCATGTGCTACAAATGGAGAGCTGCTCTTAAAAAAAAAATCTGCACAAAAATGGCTGGTATTGCTGATTAACCGAAGGTTTTTTTGACATCCATTAATGTGTGGATTGTTTAATAAAAAAACTAATATTTGTACAATTTTCTATGAAAGACTTGAACAAGACTAATCCTCCCATATCTATGTAAGCAGCAGGGGTGAGTTGCTTTTGGTATGGGGTTTAGTGAAGGTAGCAATGTGGTTTACGGACAACTGTATACTATCCGCCGCTCTGCAAATGCCCTGCCCACTTTCTTTCCACTCTATGGCATTCATTTTGGATTCGGTGACGCTTTAGCACCACCATGAGCCACAACTAAAAAGGAATACATACTCCCAAAAGACACGAGATCGCTGAAGAAAAACGAATGCTATCCAAAATAATGGGGGAACGACAAGAAAGTGAAATGTTATCAGGCAATCCGTTTCAAGCTCTGTGGCATCAACAGTCTGTCACGTGGGCCACCTAAAGCTGCATTAATTGCTTCCGCTCATTACAGCTGACCTTTCGCAGCTCACTCTTGACTGCACTTTAGCAGTCTTGAATTAATCAGGTCATCAATAACTCATGAGTAAATAATAGATCTCATCGCTCCAATTGCAAGGAGTCTCGCTCGCTCCTTGCGCGCTGCATGGATCGATGAACCCTCCTCACTGAGAATCCATGGAATGTTGTGCGTTTATTAATGCCTTGCGCTTAGAAAGGCAGACACAAATGTGAACAGACTCAGGCATGCACTTTCTACTGGGAGAGGAAAAATTACTATATGCAGTATATTTCATTCTAAAAATCTAGATTTTGCAGTCGGGCTGGGATGATCGAAAACTATGGTCGTTATCAAAAATAAAAGATGAAAGCATGGCCTCAATAGATATTTACAGATCTCCAAACATAGATTTTGTTTTGTAATAACTTTTCATATACCCTACACGGGAAATGCTCTCTTATGTCACTGTGACCAAAACTAAACCGCCTACTCTGCTTCCACACTACAACAAATCAACAGTGATCCCAATTATAAAAGTTAAACAGGCACAGTCATGAGATATACTTCCTTCGCCTTTTGTGGTATGGTATGATATGATTGGTTATTTATAACGCACTTAATACCCAGAGGTTTCTAAGCAGCGGACCCAGTGCTCCGTGCTGTCTTGTTTCCAAGGCGAGCACGTTGCCGCTGTCCTATCCTCCCGAGACAGGTGATGTGAGCCGGTGTCCAGTCATAGGACCTAAAACAAAAGGATCGAATACAATAGGGTTGAGTCAAAAGGACCGGAAAAAAAAGGTTGAATGCCTTTTTTAAAATGTATGTTTTTGGGTGGGTACGTATAGGAAAAAAAAGTGGTTTTTACACCAAAAATGGGGGGTTTGCGGGGGACCCCCCAAAAAAAAATTGTACCTTTTTGTTTTCGGTCCTTTTGACTCAACCCTATTGCATTTAGATCCTTTGTATTCGATCCTTTGACCTATAACCATGTGAGCCGTGGGCAGGCTAAACACTTAAAAGGGGTGTGATTGTGATAACAGCAGCAACACAAACAGCAGTAGTGCAACGGTCCAAAATAAAGTAATGTCCAATCAAGGTTCTATAAAAAAGATATATACTTTTAATATCCAATAATAACCGACTATAAAATCACTTGCAAAAACCAACCCCTGTGACAGGACACAGAAAAGGCAGAATGTATATGTAACATGTATTCTGGTACTAAGTGGGATGAAAGACAAGGGATTGCAACAGTGTCACTTAAAAGGATGCTTTGGTAGAAAAAGGTGGAAACGGGTGGCTTATCAGTCACTAGGGTTCAAAACATGGACCATGGTGGCTGGACCTCACAAAAGTACCTTGATCTGTTCTTGGCCAGTTCGATGATGTCGAATCAGGCTTCTCAGTGCTGTGGGTGCAGGTGAAACTGGTGACCCAGGAGGCAAGTCGGCATTGAGTCGGGTTCAAAGTAGCATTCTGTGCAGTCTGATACAGCGTTCAAATGGTGTAGTTTGATGAGCCCACCAGGGTCACTTTAGCAGTTGAGCTGGGTTCGAGGGCGAAGATGCTGGTGGTTCGATGCATAGTTCGAAGGCCCGGTGGTTCAGAGTTCCACAGCAGCAAGCTTCTTGTTTGAGCCAGACAGGTGATGCACTCTGTTGGCGCGAGGCAGTGGGGTACTGGTTTGATGCAGCAACACAGCGTACCGAGTGCTGATCCAAGGGCTCAGAGACAAGACTAGTCCTGTTTTACTTCACTCGCTGTCCAGGAAGCTAGCTGGCACCAGCCAGAGTCATTCATCTCCAATGTGGAACCTTGGTAGTGGTGCGTCTGGCAGAAAGGGCAGGTTTTGGTCCAACAGTAGTCACCCTGTGGATAACTAGGGGACAGAGCTTGCCTCTACCTTAGAACACCTTAGAACTACCTCTACCTCTACCTTAGAACACCTGTCTTCACCTCACAATTGGCGGGGGCTTTGAAAAGACTACTCCCCCAGCAGGATATAAAAGTATTCTTCTGTTCATCTTGAATGGTCCAAAGGAATCAAACGAGGAGTGGGTGACCCCTTTCTTATGAAGTCAAAAGGCTACATGGGATTGAGTAAAATCAAACTTGCTGTAAGGGGTCCAGTCCCTGTTAAGGTAATAAGTTCCTTTTGCCTTCTTGCATCATACCCAAAGTGCTGCAGGAAGTGGAGGAGACAGGAAGGAAAGAGAAGCCCACAGAAATTCAAGTTGTAGGAACCTCTCCGCCATTACTGTCTGCTCTGTCCTGCCTGTAAAGGGGGAGATGTCCCAAAGAACCCAACATTAGGATACAATAAATGCTAACGAACTGAGCACACAAACTGCAGAAAGAACACAGCTTTATTTCCAGAACAGCCTGGAGAAAGCACACAGTATAAAACTGGACACTGTCTCACACACCCATTTGGGGCCAAGCAATTTAAAGCTGTAAACAGCAAATTTGTTCATATTTTGATAAGAATAACAATACTTCAAAACTTAAAAACATCATTGGCTACACATCACAAATCCCCTATAGAAAACTGTACATGCTGCTCACTCATTGGCAGGCCCACACTTGCTTCCCCAAGAAATTCCCACCCTCATACCATGACCTCATTTAGGCTTGGTCCGTGTTTCTATTGGTTGCCCCATATAAGGCATTCCTGACAAAGAAACTTTGTACTAATTGGATCATAAAACAAATTTAGATAACTTTGACCCTTCAAGTCTCACTGAGAACTGACCAATGGGAATGTGCGGAACAATAGGGAGGACAGATATGTTGTAAAGATCTGAACAGTATGATAGGGTAGCTTTGTTTTCCACGCCCTGCACCGGCACACCCTGCAAATCCCGTCTCGACACAAGCCAAACCAGTACACCATGACCTTCCCACTATCACCTTAATGAACTGCCAAGCTGAGGTACCGCTGATCAAAATTACATTTCCGCAATTTTCTTCGTATTATCAAGGCAGTTACCTCACAGAACAGGGCCTTTCGTAGCAATCGGGGCAATGGGGGCACTGTGTTCACTCTCTGACCCTGTACATTTTCGTGTCCTTTGTGTATTCATTCGCATTTCGCTTGGATAGCACCTGCTTGTCTGAAATTGAGTTTCAAGTTATGGGGGCTGCTTCCTTTGCAGCAATTAATCAACGTCTGCTTTTTTCTACCAAAACATCCTGACCTAGAGCCACTCATCAAAAAATAAAATTCAATTGAAAGGGGCCCTTGTTCTGGGGAACAATAAAGTGGTAAAGTTTGCGACCTGTAACTCTGATGTTATACTAACATGGCCATTCTCTTGCTCACAATAGCCAATGGCAACTCTATCAAAACACAAACTCAATGATGGGGGATGTCTAAACTCTATGACCTAATATAGCAGTATGTTTTATAAAGGGAATTTATTTATAAAAATGCATGCAAAAAAGAACAGCAGTTTTACTTCGAGAAGAACGCCCTGCCCTAATATGTTTAAAAGCTTTTGCTACATGTGGTTTCTAATACTCTTCTGCATACCTTGCTACATGTATATTTTTGCTGAATGCATGTTGCAGCATGTATAGTTACCTAACGTAGAATAATGAGGCAACTTACACATCTCTACGCATCAGTCATGTTATCGTTAATAGGCCTAATATCTAGTTGGTGGAGGATTTCTCAATTTGTATCTATGCACACATGCTTAAAATGCTGGATCTTCATATTAACATGCCTCTCACCAAGCTTGCAGCTTCAAGGGCCCTTTTTATTTGCACTTACATTTGTATTTATTTGAAGAACGGGGATGTCAATTTCGATCAGAAATTAGGTCCAATAACGCATTTACAGGTGGTGGAAGCATTATGATGAAGTGTGCCTTTACAATAGCGTAAAGATGAGAATAAGTAGGGAGTCCGTTTATGACGGTGTAAAAAATAAGGACGTATACTAGGTACAAAACTAAACAAATAGAAACAAAGTGTATGTTGGAAAATTGGTGACTTACAAAGGTAACAATAAACTAAGGGGTCAGGTGCTTCAAACTAAACAGGAGTACTAATTAAATGTACAAAATTACATAATGAAGCATCACCGACGGTAGTGGTGGGGTCAGGTAGGGAGGATGGGGAGAGGGCATGGGGAACTCCCTCTTTAGCACGTAAGTGAAGTTAAAGCCAAGTTTCAAAGAGATCCACAGTTGGGCTGACTTTAATTGTTATGGGCAGAGGGTTCCAATGGAGCCGGGCGAGCCGGTACAAAGCGTGGAAGTTAGAGGGGACACAGGGAGGGTATGGGACGGTGAGGTTCAGTGCAGAGGAGGATTGGAGTGAATGAGATGGTGAGATACAATCAAACGGGTACTGAGGAGCAAGGCCATTGATAGCTTTGTAGACTAGAAGAAGGAACTTGAAAAGGAACCAGTTCTACATGGAGAGCCAACCAGCATGTTGACAGAGGGGGAGGATCTCGGTAGTTGAGGACTTTGTCTACAGGGAGGAAGGAGTAGAGACGATGACCAAGGAGTAGGGTGGAGCAGTAGTCCAGTTTTCTGTGCATAAGAATGGAGATTAGAGATTTTGTAGAGTGGTTAGTAAGAAAAGGGCACATTTTCTGAATGTTGAGGAGGTTAATACGAGCAGCAGAGGCAGTGGAAGTGATTCATTATTACAGTCGTAGCTCATTATCTAAGAGGACCCCTAGATAGCAAGTGATGGGTGAAAGAGCAAGAAGGTCAGACAGGAAGGAGATAGGAGATAGGAGTTTAGGGTTGACATCGGAAGCTGGGAGAAGGATGACGTCTGTTTTTGAAGAGTTCAGCATTAGGCAGCAGACAGCTATCCAGTGATGAATTGCAGTGAGACAGTTCGTAATCTGTTTTCCGAGATCGCTGTGGTGAAGGAGGAAAAGGAGAAAAATATTTGAATGTCATCAGCAAAAAGGTGATAGTGAAAGCCAAAGGATTATTCTTCCTAAATCAGAGATATAGATGGTGAAGATCAGAGCTCTAAAGACTGATTCTCAGGGGCTGCCAACATGGAGAGGGATGGGGTCAGAGATTTGAGAGTTCCAAGAAACTTTAAAGGACCGACCTTCAAGGTAGGAGACAATCCAGGAAGGAGCAGATTTGCGAAACCCAAGTGATATACAACACCCTGGTGTACGACTGGCCATTTTGTTTAGGTAGTGATCAGGGAAGTCATTTCACCAAAATTCCTAGGGTAGCGAAGTGCCATCACATGACCTTTGACCTCTGATGACATCACAAGAAGTGATGTCATTTGACCACCCCTCTCAAAGTGACATCACGGGAAGCGATGGAACACAACCTTTCATCCCTTGACAAAACAGAAAATGTCATCACATATTGTTCCTAAGTACCCTACGAAAAATGTGGTTGCGATATCACTATACTCTTATATACATTTCATACAAGAATGGATGACCATATGGATCGTTAATATCAGTGTGTATAGGCCCATATTACCAAATTAACCTGAATGCAAGCAGACGTCCAAGGCCAAATGGTAATTATGTTATTATATAGCACTTACGCTTAAGCGGTTTATATAGAACAAATATACATACAATACCACCCAACCTGTGTTGGTACTCATTTATCGACCTCAGAAGGGTGAATGGCTGAATTGAGGTGTTTAAGAACAGGCTAAATCAGTGGCTCGCCCCCAACTTTTGAGTCTAGCAATTATTGGATAGAATTCCAGAAAGACAAATTATGTGTTCTTCCTATTCTTTCTTATTTAACGTCACTGCTCAAAGTGATACACTGTGGAACCCCCTGTTTTTATTAAGAGGCTTGAACAAGAAAGTCAGCCACCCCAAAAATAAAGAGCCAAATGACAATGGCCACAGCCCAAATCTTACATTAAAAAAAAAAGTTTTTAAAAAAAAGTTTAAACAAATTATCTTTTTTTCTAGGGGAAGCAAGGGAGACCACAGAGGTAGCAAGGGAGACCGTGGGGTCGCAACTGTGACCCCTGGCGACCCCCAAATGACGTCCCTGGTAGTGCCTGTTTGAAGCTTGGTTCCCAGGACTCCCCTGCCCTTAGTTTCCTGGGATGAAGAAAGGGGTTACCCAACCTCTCGTGCTGCCTATTGTCCCAATGGCTGCAACAGAGACAGGCAGTCAGGAGAGAAAACACACAGTTTGTCCATAGCAGGCCTGAACTCATGGGGTTGACATGAGTATGACATAAATCATATGTAGATTTAATAACTGTCTGAACAACTATCAATCAGAGGGGGTCAAGCCAGGGAAGCAGAACTGAGTCTGACATTGTATCTCTGGCCAATAAGCTTTGTCTTGCTGTCATTCAGCGGCCTGATTTTATTGGAGCCATTAGTCGGATTTGACAGCAATGACCATTGTGTACAACTGTCCTAGATCATTTTAACCCCTGTCTCCACTTGCTTACCTCTTATTTTGGATCATTTGGCTCCGAGCTCATTGAACCTAGCACTAAAGTATGACAGTTTTTTGGTTTTCAGGTGAATTTCCATCACAGAAATGTTTGATTTTACATATTTCACTGCAGATTTTATTTCATGATGAGTAGAAAATTAGCCCAAGTGACCGAATAGTGGCATTCCTATTATATCTACATTCCAAGGATGCAGTAGTGGCTTCTCTATTGGCCAAAGCAGGTGCAGTGAAAAGGCACTCGTTCAGGTGCAGCAAGCTGCTGAGAAATCACTCCTGGGCAGGCAGGGTTGTGTGGATACCCGATTTCCCCTTGATATGGACAACATGGCTCAGGCATGCCTGATGGTCCATACAAGGCTGGGGACATTTTGCGTTTCCAGACCTGCATGCCACATTAGACATGCTGGCTGTGGGGCTGTATGCCCATATCAGTGAAAGTCGTGCTCACCGAATCCCCAGTGTTGAGGGGTGCCCTGGCACCAAACTCCCAACTCAAGACCATGCCCAGGAGCAAGGGCTCACAAAGATGTGTTGATTTACACAGCCTATGCTGCATGCCTGCGGAGTGTGTGTGGCCAGCGGTTCTGGAGAGCTTGAAGGCTTGGAGTCCTGAGGCAGCTGGCAGGGCAGGTACAGTCAAAATACTTTTTGAGTGTGCATGTGAGGGATTGTTTGCATTTGTGGCTGCATACGCATGTTTTCACATGTATGTGAGTGCAGTGTGTATGTGGAGTGGAGGACTGAAGACCAGTGATTGTCATTCAGGTGCCCAGAGAGTTTTTCAGGACAACTGTGAAGGCATCATGAAGCAAGACACAGACAACAGACTTAAAGTTCAAAATAAAATACTTTATTAAATCAAATGCCAGGATGGTAAAAGCCCTAACTTGGCCTAGGCTAGGGTGGGATTTCCCTACCTGAATGAAACTAAGGGAAGCCTGAGTCGAAGAGTTCAACTTAAAAGTCTGTGTCCAAAACCTATCCTTGCCCTCACAACTAAAACTAACCAAAATGTAGGGATGTCAAAATCAAAAGAAATAGTGTTAAACTGAAAGTTCTTCTTCCAGCTCACAGCTTCCTTTCAGCTCCCCTTCCCCAAGTGTAAGAAAGTTCCAAGAAACAGTCTCAAAATTACCTTTCTCCAGTTCACAGGAATACAGTTCAATATTGTTCAAAATCAATCCTCGGGGTTCCCTTCCCCAAGTTCCAAGCAACACAGTTCACAGAAAACAAACGGTTTTGAGGCTTTATTCTCAAGACCACTATGTAGTTCCTTGAGTCTCAAGGTTCCCTTCCCCAAGACTTTATCTTCATTAGCAAAATTTCTTTAAGATTTCAACATGTAGGGCTCACTGGTCTAGGTGCAGTTGTCAGACCAAACGGTCCACCCATTACAGGTCGCACAACCAGGATCCCTGACTTTTGGGCCTCTTGACTTTTGATGTGTAGATTTATAATCCTCTGGTTTTTCCTTATCAGACTCTTGGCTTTGCCACACTTGTCACCCATCCACTCCAGTCTTTAGCCTTGTCACTCTGCATTCAATCACAAAAGTGTAGTTGAATGTGTTCTACTCACACCCATCTTCCTATAACACTTGTGCCCTTATTCTCCCCTGGGGCATTCAAGATATTCACTTTAGTTGCTTGCTTTGCTTAATTCCTTTTTTCTTTTCATTTAAAAAAGTGTTTTCACTTTACATTGAAACATTTACACTATAGTTTTGTATAAAACTCAATTAAATAATCACAAGAAAAACCAAATAAGCAAAAACAAACCAAAATCCAACATAAACAAAAGGATCAAACATTTCTCAACTACTTTGTTTCCAGCACTCTAAACACTATTAATCCTAAATGGCCCGGCATTCATTCTGCCTCTGTTGTACAATCAGTTTCAATTTCAAAAACATTTTTACTAATAGTTTACCCAGAGCTAATATCAAAGCCTGACAGAGGTACTCATGAGTCTATTCCATAGCAGAGGTGTGACAACTTTATCAATGGAGTGTATACAGGGGCCGAGTAGAGTGGTCCTATCTTCCCTAAAAGAAGTACATCTTAACACCAGATAAAACAGTGATTCTATTTCTGGGTCGCCACAAGCCTGAAAACCACACAGAGTTCTTGGCAGTTTCAGTTTAGTTCTAGTAACTTCCATTGTTGGTAATACATTCAACTGAGATTTGAAGTATCAATCCCTAAACTTTTGAGACAGAAATTTAAAGGGGAAGTTCGCTCACAAATGTTATTGTCCCGATCGTTCGGGCATGTATTTTTATGCATACTGTAATAGATCGTAACAATTATTCCAATGCATCTTGCCTTAAGTTTCCTCACTTTTTACACATGCGAAAACAACGCGTTGGGCGTGGCCATCTTGTGCTATTCTTATCTGTTATTGCATCGCCCTAAGTTCAAGTGCGCTCACGGCAAGAATACAGATCGCACACGGCCCTTTTCACAACACCAATGCACGTCTCGTGTCAACATTCTCTGTGCGCAAGCTATTGACGTGTCTCCATGGAAATGCCAGGACGCTTCTTTCCTCAACAAGTATAAACAGACCCTTTCTGATCAGACAACATTGGAGTTGCTTTGTCAATCATTTCACTGTATTCAGTTTCGATTGCCTGTGACTCGTTTCTGCTCTGCTCAGCTATCTTCCTAGTACAAAGCCCCTGCAAACAGGTACTTACAGTAGCAGAACTGATTTCACTCATTACTTGTGTTTTATTTAAATATCTGTCGTATAATGGCAACAATACAGCCATACAAATACGAGTCTGAGTATTCCGAGGAGGAACTAATCGAAAGAGAAAGATGCAGAAACGATGGGGAATAGGACGATAGTTGGCAAGATGAATTACCAGAGCATGAGCCTGAGTCTAGTCACATAAAAGACGTTTCAACCTGGTGCACCTGCAATCGTTGCGAGGTCATGCCAACCGAGGTAGAGAACTGATGCTGCCAAGAAAACTCTGGATGTTCGGCCTACACAGCCAAAGAAGACACACCAGTGCCATGCGTTACCAAGCTGCATGACTTCAGGGCAGCCTGCCTCACAAGGTCTATGTTGAGGATTATGATGGTGTTTATGCATGAACTTCGCGCAACAGTAAGCCCTCGCAATCCAAGTAACGAATAAATATAATCTAGATGTGATGTCATTTTGAATACTGAGACGACTAGCATTTCATGTTTTTCTCCTACATTGTCGTAACTTTGATCGATCACTGACGAATGGATTTAGTCTGTAAATTAAGTAAATTTCTCTTCCTTTTTGGAAATCAGAGTGTTCATCACATACGTGTCTTTCACTTTCAACTAAAAAACAATATTTCTCTATGGCCCAAACCGTTCTGGCTTGAATGGTTATTCACATTTGTATAAGTCTTCAAAAGCCAAGTTCATTTTTCCAGAAAGTAACTTTTCAAAGGGCAACTATGCCATGGAATTTAGGATGCATTTTCAAGTTTGGTGATACACTTATCAGGTTAATTCAATTCAAATATGTATGTTTCTCTTTCACAGGTGGTACAGGCTGGTGGCGTTTTGTTTGTTTACATGGTGACTTCATGGGAAGCTTGGATTCCACGTTCGACGAGTAATACCCACCTGTGTCGTTCGAGCTATTCGCGCCAAATTCCCCAGTGACAGCAGACAGTACAGGGGATTTTCACAAACTATGCTGCAACATCAAGTATACAATTAGTTGTTTGTTTGTGCCATCAACATCACAAAAATAAATAAAATACAAATGAGCATATACGAATAGTTGTTTGAATTTTTCAGTGAGTTAAGAACACGCTCAATCGTCTATGAGGGTCATGAAAGAATGGTTGGTGCCCTTTTGTGCTCACCTCGTCCCCATCTCTCAAGTTGCCAAACACCATGTACACTTCAAAGGGATATTCCACAAAGAACCATTGTTCACATAACCTCGCCCAAACCCCTGTGTCTGCAGACTCTGCTCTCCAAGACCCCGCCCCATCAATCAACATAAGTTTGCATCCCTTCAGCAGTGTTCCGGGACTTTTGTGCTCACCTCATGCCCATCCATTTACCCTCCAATATCAATGGCAGTTCACCATATACACCTCAAAGGTTAGTTCACATGGCCACCGCAGACCCAGTGTCTCCAGACTCCACTGCATGATTGTAACTTATTTGGTATGGGCACACAATGTCACCTGTCTCGCATGAAGGTAGAGAGGGCTGCCTCAAGTGCGCAAGGGAGTATGAACGCACATGCATGATTTATTGTAAGCGCTGTGCAATTGAAATCTGTCCTCTCTTACGCTCACACCAGAATGAATACAACCCTCTGGGGAAAGAAACCAAGAGATAGCTTGCAAGGATAACAAGGTTGTACAGAATACAAAAAATATCAGCAAAGTTCTCTGCTTCTCTAGAACGTTTGGATTCCAGAATTAATGTTGGTGGCTTTTGAGAGGCCACAGTGTCAGTAATGACATCACACATAGGGTCTGAAGCCACACTGTTGATTGGTAAGACAGTGGGCCTCATTACGACCCAGGCGTTAACCATGGCGCTATTAGCGCCATGGTTGACGCCAGTAATTTACTGATTCTGCCATGGTGAATGGCGGAATTACCGCCCCATTCCAAGGTTGGCGGGCGGTAATTCCCCATTCACCATTGGCCCTTCCCCATTCCCATCTTTGCCCCCCATAGGGCTCAATGGGAATGGGGAAGGTGGTAATTACGGTACCGCAAATTGCGGTACCGTAATTACCTCGAAAGTCCCTTTGCGGGTTCCTTCCTTAACGGCTGGTAAAACCAGCCGTTAAGGTGGGGACCCGCAAAGGGACCTTGTAATTAGGCGGTAAGGGGTTAACGGCGCCGCCACCTTTTACGGCGCCGTTAACCCCTTACCGCCTAGGTCGTAATGAGGCCCAGTATACATGATCCTGCAACATAGGGGATGCCAGGCTGCCAGGATGCCATAGGGGATTGGTTTGTTTCTCAGCCATCTTTAGATTCCCATGTGGGTCAGCCGGGCTCATCTCTCCATGGAGTGAAGGTCAGGTCTCTCAGAAGTTACATTGTGAAAAGTACGATAATATGCTAAACCTACTGCTACATCATTACGGAATGCAACAGGAATGCTTGTGGGATGGTGTCAGGGTGAAGGGTGTAAGTAATACAGTCACACTGACCAACACATTTTGCGTTTTGTGCCATGAAACAGTGCTGGACAAGGGGGAAGTGGGGTTTCTATTGAATTTTCTTCCAGAGATGATATATCCATGGACGTAGCAGCAACACATACCTTTCTGGAATGTTCCTAACTTCCTGTTGCAAAACATATTTTACATAGCTGTTTGTAACTGTCCTTGGTTTTCTGAACCACTTGCATGCGGCACAAAATTGAAACCTACCCGTCTCTGTCTTCAATCACTGAAAACAGGCTGCTATTGTTATTTGGCCTTGAGTGAAAGTCAGCAACTGTTCGAAGGACACAAAGGTGTCGAATACCTACAAAAATGATAACATTTACTATATTGATAGTGGACATATGAAAAGTTAGTTTCCATTTCTGCAATCTGTTGTTCGGAGCAGTTAATCAGCGTGACAACGAGACAATGGAATATCCCGAAATTATGTAAGTTCAACTTTACATAATATTTTTCGATTGAAAACAGCTTGTGTGCTGTATACATAATAACTAATTCAGTAACGTGCGAATATGCGATTTGACCAAAATAATAGACACAGTACATGATTTGATTTTGATGCATTTTTAAACGCGCACCAGACGGAGTGAACCATATTCGGGTGCAGATGACAACTAGATTTCAAATTGAACAGCTAGAGAAACAAACAAAATTGGAGTTCTGGTTCAGTCAGTTTCTTCCTTTATTTGAATAGGAACGTTTTTAGTTTCTTCCTAAAGATGTCAAGAGTGTCACACATTCTAATTTCCAATGGCAGTGTATTCCAGACTCTAGGGCCAAATAATCCAAAGATTCTGTCTCCTCTAGTTACAAACTTAGTTCGTAAACTACAAATGAGGAGTTTATCCTTTGAACATAGATTCCTTTTGGGATGATATGTGTGATCTTATCAGCCAAATATACGGGTGCAAGTCCCTTCAAACATTTGAAAACTAGAGATGCCATCTTAAATTTAACTCTATCCTCCACCCTCAACCAGTGGATGGATCTTCGTAGAGATGAAACATGATCTCTTTTCTTAAGATTACCAATTACTCTAATTGCTGCATTCTGTGCCCTCTGCAGGCGGTCCATTTGTTTCTTAGGGATTCCTGCTAGCAAACTATTGCAGTAGTCTAGGTGGGGGTTAGTCATTGCCCCCACCACAGCCGCCCTATCTTCCATTGGAATATAGGGTAAAATACTCCGTAGTGAGTGCAATGCAAAATAGACTGTTTTTAATTTCGCTCCCACGAGACTCTTGTTCCCCAGATTCTCCTGCCACCAGCAACCTAGATTTTTAACTTTTTTGGCATACTGCAACTGTTCACCTAGAATCACCAAGAATCACCTAGAATCCCTTTGTGATCTATCTTTAAGAAATGATTCAAACCATCTCACCACTTCTTTAGATGCTTTTCCCACTTCCCCAATCCGTTGAGCCACTTTCTGGTGGTTCACAGTATCAAAGGCCGCGGACAGGTCCAACATCAACAATACTGTTGATGTTCCCTCATCCACAGCTATAAGCAAATCATCGTGTACGGCTAAGAGAGCTGACTCTGTACCGTGCTTTGGGCGAAATCCTGACTGAAGATTATCTAACAGGTCCTCGTTATCTACAAATGCTTGGAATTGGGAACAAGCCACTTTTTCCAGGATTTTTGTAGGCCACATTAAGTTTGCCACTGGCCGATAGTTCTTCATTATTTCTGGATCTAAGTTGGATTTCTTTAGTAATGGCTTTATTAATACCTTTTTTAAGGCTTTAGGCACCTGGGAGTCTTGTAAAGACTTATTCACAAACGTTCTTATAAATGGTTTAAGCTCTTTTGCTAATCGTTTGGCGGCGTATGCTGGTAATCCACAGGAAAGATCATTTGTGGGTTTTAGTTAACTCAGAAGCATACCAATCACTTGTTCATCCACCATTTGAAACTGAAAGGCTGCCTCTCCTTGTTTTATCTTTTCTTGTTCTCTTTCCACCTCCATCTCTTATGTTGATGTATATTTATACCGCACACTATAAAAACCGAGTGCGTAACTCGCGGTTTGTTTATCTGTCTAGTATTGATTTTTATTTGTGTATAGTTTAAAGGGGAGTGAATAGAGGTTTGATTTTTTTGGCAGTATTGCTTATTGGCCTTGTTATGGGTTGTTAGCTCGAGCATATTATGGCGATTATTCATCGACGACCCGCAACCACAACCTGTATGCAGGCTAGTGATATCTAAACCACTTTGTCCCATGGAATATCCCGGTGTACTGTCACTGTTGCATCCTTGAGCACCATAAAGTGGGTTTTCAGGGGTAGAGGCAGTGCAATTAACATTTTCTGTGGGCACTTGGTTCCCTTTTCGATCACTAATCTTATCAGTTCCGTTATAATACCATCTGTCTGGTCTGTGGTTCAACATTAAACATTACTATCTTTGTCCTTATTTTCTGCCTCTGGTTCTCCATCCCATTGGGAGCTATACCTACTTCACAGCGCTAACCTTTCATGCACGTCATGATCTCAAATACTCCCCCATGTTGTCATGTGTGTGTTTAATGTGTGTGGTTTGTGCTTATGATTAGGTTTCATCCGGTTCTGAATTATACAGTAACTTGTTATAGTCGATTACAGAACAGCCACTGACATATATCCTTTTATTCTGTTATCTACACAGATATATTGTACCTTTCTGCGCATGCCATGGATTCCAGCTACCATCTGATGTATTCTTCAAGCAATATTGGGGGATAACCATAAACAGTGTTTATTGTATAACCGTTATGTGGGACGACCGACGGGGACCAATCTGCCCTTTGCCGGTACCAGCAATAAGGAGCAGCCTGTCAGCTTCACGATGTAATAACGTGCTGAAGCAAAAACATTGCACTTGAAAGTGCAAAAAATCCATATCTTCTCTCGAAAGGAGCACCATGTGCTTCATTAGAACATTCTTCTGGTGTAACATAAGGACACACAAGAATTGAAGTACTGTTATTAATCGATCATTGATCGCAATCAGCGTATCATAAGGAAGTTATAAACAACATTCGAAGCATGCGATGTTCACTAGCTAAGACTTGTATGGCAAAAAAATATTGTTCATTTCGTGGACTTAATATTCTCTTGTGAGCGTTCTCTGATAAATAAAAACACTTGTTACATTGCAGACAATTGATGTTTTCTTAAAAAATTATGTTTTCCTATCCTATTCGGGACAAGAAAGAAAAGTTATGCAATGTGAGAGGATCTGTGTGTTTATCTTCCTTGTTCTGCGTTAAGTAACATTATGGCGTAGGTGATAATGGGGCACGTTTAGGTACGGGGGCCACAAACATCATGAAAATAGGTGGAGCATATAGTTTGGAATAGTGATATCAGCTCCAGGGGCAGGCGATCTGTATTCTTGCTGGGAGCACACTTGAATTTAGGGCAATGCATCAACAGATAAGAATAGCACAAGATGGCCACTCCCAACCTGTTGTTTTCGCATGTGTAAAAGTGAGGAAAACTAAGGTAAGATGTGTAGGAAAACATTTTAAGATAGATTACAGTATGCTTAAAAATACATGCCCGAACGATCGGGACAATAACATTTTTGAGCAAACCTCTGCTTTAAAGTGAGCTCTTGTGAGAATCCAGCGAAATACGGGGTTGTTGCTATGTGTCAAATAGAGTTGCATCACATCCAGTTTCCTTATAATGGCATGGTTTCTGTTTGAATCCAGCAGCATCCTGGTTGTTTCTTGTCTTTCTTTAATGCAGTAACAAAAATTCCCTTTTTCGTGGTTCTCTCCCCTCCAAGGTCAGCAAATTCACCAGACACATGAAATTAGAGGTATGCACCTGATTATGGCTTACACCAATGATCTTCAACCATGGTATTCTATTCCAAAAATTAAGGCTCTAAATATTTCTTGAGTCATCAGGGCTCTAGGGTAGCTGCCCCTGACACATCTTCATAAAAAGTGATACACCGCCCAATGCTTGCCTCAATTTGGTGCTCTGTTTGTGTATGTGAGCCAACCCCCTCCAATTCTCAGAGAAACAAATACCCAGGTAATTGAATTCTGTTGCCCGTGGAATTACTGAGCCATTGCTAAATATGCTGTGCATCTTCATATTTTTCGCTATCAAAAAAATACATGCCATGACTGCTCATTTAGTTGTATTTATTACATTTTATTATATTTTTTTTTATTTAAGTTTATTAGGATTTTCAAAGTAAACAAAAGTACATTGCATAACAGTATTAGGGAGTTATCGAAGTGATAGACATACAAACCGGACTTTTCTCAACAAATTATGCACAATGGCTGCATAATATTTCTCCCCTCTCTCTCTCACCCCCCGCGGAACAGTGTTTTCTTATTCAGTCAAGATTATACGTGTCTCTGAAGGTAATGTTTAGTGCACGAGGACAATTCTTTAAAAACAACAACAAGCTTGGTTGCCTCCTTGGGCCCTTTTTTTGGCAGTGTTACGGGTCCCTTTAGTTAGTCCATATTGCGCTTTTAAACTAGTTGAATGGGTAGAGTTAACTGCTCCTTTCTCTGACAATCAACACATATTCTCCGACATAGATTTACTCACAAAATCCCCCCAGAGCAGGTCTCAGTAAATAGATTTTCCATGTAGGGTCGCAGTGATTTTTTCCACTACACATATATTCAAGGCAACATTGACCCATTCACGCTTACTCAGGAAATTCCAGGATTTCCACTTCATTACTAATGCTGCGTGTGCCGCTAACAAGAGGTGGGCTGCCAGGCCCTGGATCCTCATCCATTCCTCTTCACACTTTTCAAAACGAAATAGAATAAGGAAGGGGTCTGCAGATCTCTGTATAACGTCTAGATCTTTGATCCACCCCAGTCCGAGTAAACCCTGATCTGGGTGCACCCCCACCACATGTGTTGTAGTCTGCATTTTCCCCACATTCACGCCAACACAACAGGCTTGTTCACTGGAACATCTGGGAGAGCCTGTTCGAATCATACTGCCACCTATGTAATAATTTGATCGCATGAATCTTATATTGACTGGATATTGAGACCTGGTAAGCGTCCCTGCACATTTTCCCCCATATGTCCAGGTCAATTTCATCACCAAGGTCCCTCTCCCATCTGTTCTTCAAGTGCAGGGTGGATCCTCTCCCAGCCTCGATCAGTTCCTTATACATAGCGGATATCAATTCCCTAGTTTCTGTTCTGGAGTCCAGTAACTTCTCAAACAGGTTAAGGTCTCTGTTGATGCTATATTTCAACTTATCCCCTCATCAAAGTACCCTTGAGCTGCAGGAATTGGAAAACAGACAGGGGGCTTCCTCCAATTCTGAGATTGTAATGAAGGAGCCGTCCCTCCACAACTGGCCAGCCCTCTTCAGGCCCACCTCAAACCAGGGTTGAAATCTTTCCAGGTTGGGAATATCTTCTCTTATGCCCGGGGCCCATAGATGACTCAGGGGGGACGGCCACAAAGTGATCTTTTGCATGTCACTCCTTTCTCTCCATATCTCCCACATAGTTCCCAGTATCGGGTGGTCCGTTCTTAGTCTCCGTAAAAAAATATTCTTGGTACCCAAAGCCACTTAGATACAGTTGCTGGGGCCAAATAATGATTGTCTAATGCAATCCATTGGGGTTCTTTATGATTCCTCAAGTGGGGAATCAGAATTCGTAATTGGGCAGCTTCATAATATTTTTTGAGGTCTGGCAGCCCTACTCTGCCCTTGTCTTTAGGTAATGTCAGGGTGTCATAGGCCACCCTTTCTTTCTGGAGCATCTGGAATGGGTAAAGGAATCGGTGGAGACATACCATTTTAACAGCGTTGAGACGTCCCAGCCATGATATTGTGACTTTCTCCCACCTTGCCAGATCAGCGTGCAATCTCAGGAGAAGTGGGGGAATGTTGGCTTCGTAGAGTTTGTATATGTCTCGCCTGACGTATATTCCCAAACACTTCAGCTGGACAGTTTCTACCGTGAGTCCCAATAAGGAGAGTCTTTCTATGTCTGCTGGTGTGGTTTCATGCAGGGGGAATAAAATCGACTTGGCTATATTTGTTTTGAAGCCTGAGAGTTCACCATAGTCTTCAATTAATTGAACTGCTCTAGGTATGGAGGACCTTGGCTTCGAGATGTGTAGGAGTAGGTCATCGGCATATAGAGCCACATTGTATTCCTTTCCTCCCATCTGGAGTCCTTCTACTTGTTGTTCTCCCCTTAATTTCTGGGCCAGAGGCTCTAATGAGAGCGCAAAGAGTATCGCTGAGAGTGGACACCCCTGTCGTGTACCCCTACCCAGCTCAAACCACTGGGAGTATTCCCCATTCACAAAGACCAAGGCTTTGGGGGATGTATACACCGCCTGGATCCTGCGTGTGAATTTCGGACCTACCTTTCGAAGTACCACCATCAGAAAGCCCCATTCAACCCTGTTAAAGGCTTTCTCAGTGTCAACCGATAACATGGCAGGGTTATTAATCATTTTTCAAGATTCATTGATCAGGTTTAAGGTCTTTGGCATGGTTTCGGCACCCTATCTGCCCAATATAAAAACCGACTTGGTCAGCGTGTATCAGGCGAGGCATGAGTGTTTCCAACCTGGCGGCGAGAATTCTGGTGTAAATCTGGGCGTCCACGTTCAATAATGATATGGGACGGTAAGAGCCGCATTGCTTGGGGTCCCTTCCCTCTTTATGAATTACCGAGACCAGGGCGCAGAAAAAAGAATCTGGAGCGCTCCCAGTGTCGAGGATTGCGTTAAAGAGTTCCACCATGAAAGGGAGAAGGGGGGAAAGGAAGGATTTATAGAATCCGGGGGTGTAGCCATCTTCTCCGGGGGCTTTCCCAAGTGACAGTCTCTTGATTGCGCCACTGATTTCTTCTTCCATTATCAGCGCCTCTAGCTTAAGGGATTCATCATAGGGGAGTTTGGGCATTTCAACCGAGGCCAAGTAACTTTCGCACCTAGCTGATCGGGATCTACCTCTGATCGGTATAAAGTGTCATAGAAAGAGGCAAAGGCCTCTGGGATATTTCAGTTTGTTGAACTATGGGGGCTCCCCCACTCTCTATTTCCAGTACTCTGTGTTCCGCCCGTTGTTCCCTTAGTCTGGCGGCCAACAGTGCATCCCCCTTGTCCCCTCTTTCATAGAACTTCTGTCTCAGAAGTTGCAGCTTATGGGCTATTTGTCCTCTTTCTAGGAGTCGGAGCTCTTCCCTCTTTCGTTTTGCCTCCAGAATCTTGTCGGCTCTTCCTTCTGCATCCCCTCTCTCCTACCCATCCAGAATGCAGATTTCATTCCTGAGTTTATTTTCAATCAGGGCCCTCTCCCTCTTCTTGGTCGAGCCCTCTCTGATTAGAATGCCCCGCCATGTAGCCTTCCCAGCTTCCCACACCATCTGTTTGGAGATCTCCCCTACATTGCTTATCTTGTAATATTCATTAATCTCATTTTCCATCTTCTCTTTAAAGACGGGGTCTTTCCAGAGAGATTTGTTACACCGCCATCGACCTCCTTTCGTGGGTAAGTTGTCCCAGTGCATGTCGACTGCGACCATGTCGTGGTCGGACCAAGAGACCGGGACAATCTCTGATTTCGATGTAGTATTATTTAGTTCTTCTGACAGATAGATATAATCGATCCTAGTGAATGTGTTGTGGGTGGCAGAATAAAAGGTGTAGCCTATTTCGCCAGGGTGATGCTCCCTCCATGCATGTCGCAGCCCATATACCTTCAACATATCCACAACTTCAGCATGGCCCCCATCGGCCGGGTCTCTTGCGTCAGGGTTTCCCGCTTTCCTATCAAGACTGGGATCAGCCCATAAGTTGAAGTCCCCTCCGAGGAGGACGTGACCAGTTACTTCTAGCATATCTTTGGGAATGGTTTTAGCAAGGAACCGGCATTGTCCCTAGTTAGGGGAGTACCCTGTGGCCAACGCAAAGGACACCTTCTTTATAGAGCCCACCACAAGAAAACAACGCCACTCTACATCTGCCCATATCTTGGTGGCTGTGAAGTCTAGTCCTTTCCTTACAAGTATCCCAACTCCACCCTTCTCAGAGGCCTCGACCCCCAGTATTCTGTCCCCATGCGCGCACTTAGAATCTTTCGCTCTTCCCCTCAGGTGTATTTTGTTTCTTGCAGAAGGAGGACATTCAGGCCTGCCCTGCGGAATTCCCAGCATACCAGGGATCTTTTTGTCAGAGAGTTGAGTCCCTTGACATTTAGTGTCCCTACCCTGAGGATCCCTTTCACCGGTGAGTCAAAATTAACCGCTAATACCTCTTATGTGTGTCAAGTGATCCTGTAACGGAGATCTGCAATCAGGCAAACCGTGACCCAACGTCATATGCACTGAACTGCAATCTAATGAGGATTTTGTTCTCGCCCCTTCACCCCCCACCCCGCTTCCCCCCTCCTCTCCACCCACCCCCTTCCACCCTCCCTGCCCTTTCCCCTTCTCCGTCTACCTGTCCTGCTCTCACTTACCCCCCATCCCTCCCCCCCTTGTCGGCATCCGATCCAACCCAGTTGATCTCAGTGGGCTAGTGCTGGACCACTTTTGGAGGCCGTTACCTCACAGCCCCCTGCATAGAAAAAGAAACCTCAATAATCTTTGAGCCCCCAGTTGCCCCCTCCCACTCCCCCTTCTCATAACACAAACATAACACTTGTGAAGAAACAGATGCTTCCCATGCAAGTAAAGTCACTATACCCTGCCCTCTTCCTATATTTTGGGTTTTCCAAGTAGGTAAAGTCATACCTGTTTCCCGCCCAGTCGCCCTCTGTCCTTCCAGGCACAGATCTTCAGATACCTGAGGCTGTGGGACAAGCGTCCCTCGATGGGGCAGGGCAAAGTAGTTGAGGAATATCTCCATGATGATGGGACCAGCCCATGGCCCCCGGGAGAGTCTCAACCAAGTCTTTAGCTCACTGTCCCTTTCACAGAGGAGAACTATCCCTGCATATCAGTCTTTGTCCTGCCCAGGGGCAGTCCAGCACCGAAATGCTAGGCAATTCTCCTCTGAACAAGAGTACCAACAGCAACCCCATACACGTGTTTCAGCCTTGTTGGGCATCATCAGTGAGGTGGAGCTGTGACTCTCTGAGGACAGTGAGGAAGGGGTCCATGTCTGGATTCCCCTGGCAATTTAGGGTGAGACCCAAAATTACTTAATATGCAAAACAGAGGGATATTTCTTCTCTGTGAAAGGGACAGTGAGCTAAAGACTTGGTTGAGACTCTCCAAGGGGCCATCCACCCAAGAACATGTCAAAGGGCTGTGTTTGGGCTGATAGAGAGACTCCCAGAACCCCCTGTGTTTTGCATACTATATAAATTGAATACCAATTATGCTGTCTTCATCATAGACGGTACCACCCAAGGTAGTCAAAGAGGTAAAAACTCTAGGCTTTTACCTCGACTCTTCCCTATCACTGAGCAAACAGGTAAACTCCATGGCATCCACAACCACCTACACATGCAAGCTCATCAGGGCTTGTAGGCCCTTCTTATCTAAAGCCAGCTGCATTATCCTTGCCAATGCACTAATACTCTCAAAACTGGATTATTGTAACGCCCTATACTTAGGAGCTAACACATACATCCTAGACAAGATCCAAATCCTTCCGAACAATGCGTTTAGAACTGCTCTGAACATACCTAATAGAGAACATGTCTCAGAAATCAGAAAGGAAATCCATTGGCTGAACATTAGTGATAGAATTCTGCTAAAAACACTTTCCATCACCTTCTAATGCCTCAATAATGCAGATCCTCTATACCTAACAGAGAGAATCTCAAGGAAAATCTCTACCCGAGAGCCAAACTCCTTCTGTCTGAACATCCCTAAATTTAAACTAAAAAGATCTGGAGGAAGTAGCTTCCCTGTGAAAGCTGCCCAATCATGGAACGCACTACTGCTTCATCTCAGAACTGACCAATCCTTCCACTGCTTCAGATGTAACATTTTGAACTGGATGAGAACTAACGACATATGATCACCCCTGTGCCTACTCCATCTATTTGCACTTTGTACGTATCTTCTATGCTTTATTTTTCTGTACGTGTATTCCTTCTGTATTTTCTTCTGCTGCCTCGCTACTGTATCATATAACCTCTATGTAACCCCTACCTGTAACCAAGCTATAAGTATTCTTGTACCTTGCTGCACCAAGCTACCTCCGGGTTTGGTGCGCCCTATAAATAAGCAAACAAAACAACAAACAAACATTACGATGCCCCGGCGACCTCCCGGTTCTCCCGCTCTCCCCATTACCTCTGTGTCTACAAGGGAACGCTGTCAGACTCGGTGCTCGCTCAGGTTCTCTACCTCTGCTCTGGATCTTGTGCTTCGCGATATTGCCGGCGTCCCACCCTCGGTCTTCTCTCCCTATGTGACCGGTTAGGGTTGCGGGTACCAAGTAGTGCCGTCCATTCCCAACCTGGATGCTTTTGGCATAGTTGGACAGGTGCATGGCCCTCCACGAAGTCATCATGGCCATGCCACCGCCGGGGATATGATTCCCTTCTTTGCTGTTTCTCCGTCCTTGTAAACGCTGGGTGTACAGTGATTTCCTCTGGCATTCATGATCTCTCTGAAAGTTGGAGGCTCTACGGCTCTCCTTCGCTCTGCCTCTCCAAAGTGTGATGATGTCAGGGGGCATCCCCTGCTTACGATCCTCTCTCTCCAGTCTATTCGTCTCAGTTAAATGGGTGATTCTCCTTAAATTGACAGGTTCTTTTCCTTAGGCATGGTTGTGTATTTTAGTTTTGTTTTCAGCCAAACATCCAAGTATTACAGTGTTCTTCACTTCCCATATATGCTGCTATAGTGGATGGTCTAGGGAGTGCCTCACAGGTAGGGGAGTCCTTGTCCCCCAGGGGAGAATTTCTCCCAGTGAGGTCTCACTTGCCCAGATCCCTAGGGAGGGTCTTGCAGATCAGGCTCAACCCCATAGCCGTAAAGGGAGAAGGGTTGACTAACCTTGATTGTGGTTTCTTGTATGCAATGAAGAGAATTTTCTTGAAACATTCTCTCAGTTCTTCACCCCTGCTAAATATCATTTGTAGGTCTTTAACGGTTTAATTCAGCTATGTTAGTGCTGAATGATAAGTGACAACCACAGGAATTTATTCTGTAGTTTTGATGTTTTTGTATTAAAGCTGGTTGCATCTGGGTAGTTTTAATGCACAATCAGATTTCCTGCCAATTTGTCTGGCTCACTCACCCTTTTCTAGGATGGATGTACAGAGTGTGACAAGTTTATTGTTCTCTGTCTTCCTCTTGGAATATGTGTCATGGTGCGTGCTCCAAAACCCCTGGAACTGATGGGCCCACCCCATTCAATGACACCAATAGGGCTTATCAAGCCCCAAAGGAGCATCCCAGAACCTCCTGGACACAATCCTGGCGCCGTTGGCGCCAGGCTCATAAGATGGTTTAAACCATATGGACTACTTACTCAGCCTAATGAGGCTGAGCCTTTCTGCATATCCAGGGCGTGACCGAGGGACTACTTTACCTGAAAGGCAGAGTGTGTAAAGGGACTATTTGACTGGAACTACTTGCAAGGCTATTTAAGCCACACCCTGCAGGCAGAACATGCTTCGCGTTATTCTGCACTCCTGCAGCGTAACGCTCACCGTGTCTGCTCTGTCCTCGGGCTTCTACAGCCACGCCCATTCTGAGATTTCCATCCATCGGTGCCTGAAAAAAGAAAGAGAGAAGAATAGGTGTTATTACAGCGACAAAGGCCTTACCTGCAATTCTCATCCACCGGTCTTTCCTTCAGCTGATCTTCAGATCGCCGTCCTTGTTGGGAAGAGGTCATCCGCACAGGCCTCCAATACTCACCCGAGCATCTGCATTCCTCTGGAATACGTCGGCGCGGTTCTTCCATCCATCATCCTGGGGCCGCGTCGCGTCTGCATAGAAAGAACAGAAAACAGCAGGTTAGTCGCGCACAAAACAAAAACGAACAATTATTCAGCCATCCAGCACCACTCACCCGGGCTAATACTCACCTGGAGATAACCTGCCCAGCTTCCTAGGAGAGTCAAATCTTCATCCAAACCTCTGCAAATCTGCACCTGCAAGAAAGACAAAACACGTTTAAACCTTGGGAAATAAAGACATTGAGCACCTATACCAAGCATCCATTGGCATAGAGATTTACCTGCTTAATCCAGATATTCCAGACACTGCAACAACCACTCTGGACCAGTGAAATAACTGTGTCCGGGGAAAGACTGAGCTTACTGCGCCCCTGCTGAAAGTCAAGCAGGACGGAGAGCCAACCTCACCAAACTCAAAGGTGAGCCAGAAGGGGAGTTGGACATCAGGAGGTTGAAGGAGGTGGGACCAATCCAGCCTCCCACTCAAAAGCTAATATCTTGTTTCAACATTGCAGACAAACACCTCCTGGGGTGATAACAGGGGAGAGGACATCATACCGCCAAAGCTACGCCAGTACAGACATCATTCATACAGCTACATGCTACGACCCCGTGGAGACCAGGTGAGCGTGACAGAATGCAAAGCCTTCTATAAAATCTCTTCCTGGGTGTCATGAAAACCGCTGAGACAGACCAACTAGCCCAGCTTTTGGGGGACCTCAGGGCCGAGGTACATTCGGCCCGGCTGGAGACCAATGCTTTAAGGAGAGAATTGATCGTGGCCAAAGATCGTACCGATGAGCTCGCTAGACAATTGCTTCAATCCCAGGCGGGGCAAATACCGTTACCAGGATTGGGGTCAATGGTTCCGACTACACCCAGCAATCCAGTTCAAGTAGTCCGTCCAGGAGCCGTACCTTTGGCACCGCCAGAATGCTTTGCAGGAGACCCAAAAAGGTATGCAGCCTTTATAAACCAGTGCCGACTACATTTCCTATGTAGGTCAGGGCCCTTTCCAAATGATCAGTTTAAGGTAGCCTTTGTATTGTCGTATCTCAGTGGCAGTGCTGCGGACTGGTCGGCACCTCTAGTCAATCGGGACAATCCCATCTTGCGAGACTTCCAGAAGTTCCAAATGAACATGGAGAAGTTGTTTGCCTGCCACTCTCAGGGTCAGGCATTGGATAATGAACTCTGGTCCCTACGCCAAGGCAACCAAGATCTGTTGACGTACATCGCAACGTTTAATAGACTGATAGTGGAAACCGATTGGCCAGACGACAAAAGAACAACTCTGTTTTGCTGTAGTTTAAGAGGGGAGTTAATGTCATGATGCCTACCACCAGGCATCCGGACCAAGCCCATCAGCCCCGGGAGCAGGCATCTAGACATTTAGTAAAACCTCAGCAGGCCAGGCTAGGGGCTATCTGGGTTCAGTCCTGGCGCCTTAGGCGCCAGGCTCATCGTAGAAATCTGTCCTGGCACCTAAGGCACCAGGCTCATAGTCATTACTTACCTCAGGCAGACCATGCTGCAAACAACTCCAATCCAACAAGAAGCCTGAAAGGGACTATTTTAATACAGGGACTATTTTTTACTCGGGTGTGGTTCTAGGGACTTCTTACCTGGGACTACTTTTGAGGCTATTTAAACCACGCCCGACCAGCAACACATGCTTTGCGTTATTCTGCATCCAGCAGTGTAACGCTCACCGTGCCTGCAAGTCAGCTTCCAGACCTCTGCCACGCCCGTCCTGAATCCGGAGCTCCTAGAGAGGAAGGAAAGTAGAGGCAAAGTTAGAATACAAACTTTATTCCAGTTCCTCACCTGATTCCGGAACCATCACGTCTCAGCACCTGGAAAGGACATTCTTTCTACACGCGTCGCATCGCCAGCTGCAGCGCCGCGCCATACTCACCAGTCCTCACAGCACCTTTCGATCCGGCGCTGCCTCCATCGTTTCTTCGCCGGGCTCCGGCATCTGGGGACAAAAGCAATAACCAGGTGAGCCGAGAGAGCCAACAAATACAATCTCTCTTACCACCATAGACTTACCTGATTTACCCCCGGAGGCATTATTCTTTAACTCTTCACATCTTCAAACGCTGCATCTGAAAACAGAGAGAAAACAACACGTTAAATACATGCATCATTTACCGGACAGCATCGGGTAATACAGACTCTTACCTGAACGCCATCTACCGCCACAAGACCATCTTTTCTCGAACTCCACTCCAAGATAAGAAAGGAATGGGACAAGAGTGAACATCGGACACATTGAACTATATGAACTCTATACTTACTGGTCTTCGCCAGGAACCTCAGAGTCAACTCTCATCCAGAACTCCCCAATGCCTTTTAACCAGTGAAGCAACTCGTATCTACGCACCCCTGCAATCCATGCAGGATGGAGAGCTCATCTTTCAAGAATATAAGGTGAGAGTACTGGAAGGGGGTTTGGGAGGTGATTAGTGGGGAGAGCAGGGAGGTGCCATCACTAGAATCCATGGGTGGCTAAATTCCTCTCTCCACTTGCAGGAGAATCCTTCTACGGGTCAAGCTGACGAGATTAGGAGGGCCAGTCCAGTCTGTCATCTCTGCACTATGCATCACGTTGGTGGAGGCCACAGCAGTCCGGGTCCGACCGACGCCCCTGTGGGAGCCAGGTGAGCGTAACAGTTAAAGGATGTTTTAGCTCAAGTGGTCAACCCTCCCAGTGATTGTGCGGAATACATAGATTTGGTGGTTCAGCTTGATCATAGACTACAGAACCGTAAGGCAGATTGAGCTAGAATTGACACTCTGGTTTTTGTGCGCCCAAAGGAGAATGCATCCAAAACTACCGACTTGGCCGAGCCTATGCAGATTGGAGGAGTACATGCACCGTTATCCAAGCCTGAAAGAGATAGAAGAAAACAACAATAGCTGTGTTTGTATTGCGGCTCAGCCGGCCATTTCTTCCGAGACTGCCTTGTAAAACCACCCAAGAAGGCAGTCGGGGTTGCCGGCAAAATGGAAACGGAGCCGGAGTCGTAGAGGTCCGCTTGTCGAGCGAAAAGAAGGACTCTCAGACCTCGCACCTAGTCTTGCCAATGATCCTCATAAATCACCAACAGCCGTCCCGAATGCATGCAGTCAGAGCATATATCGATAGCGGAGCCATTGAAAATTATATGGATCAAGAATTGGCTACAAGGATGAATCTTCCTCTGTGCGAAAAGGCAACAACAGATTTAGTCACCACTGTTGACGGAACTGAGATTGCTTCGGTTCCAGTAACGCACTCAACAACATAGATGGCACTTTTGCGCCAAGACGGATATCAGGAAGACATTTTGTTCGATCTAATCAAAGCTCCACAATTTCAAATAATTCTGGGAATGCCATGGCTAGAATTACACAATCCTTGCATCGACTCTCGTGCTAAGAGGCTGACCTTCTCAGTCAAATGTGCTCGTACCTGTTATCAAACAAAGGAACCTTTGGTTAAGGAAGCGACAACAATCATGAGTCTGACTAATCTGCTACATCGGTATACCAAGCTTGATCTTCGAGGGGCATATCATCTGGTACGAATCAAGAAAAGGGACGAATGGAAGGCTACCTTCCGCACCAAATACGGTCTATTCGAATACCAAGTGATGCCCTTTCGCCTTTGCAACGCCCCAGCGGCGTTCCAGTATTTCATGAATGACGTCCTGCGAGAATTGATTGATGTGTGTGTCGTAGTATACATAGAAGACATTCTGGTATATTCATCGTCTGAACAGGAACATGTGAAGCATGTCCGTGCTGTTCTGGACAAACTTCGACTATTTGCAAAACTGGAAAAATGCTTCTTCCATGTTACGGAGGTCGAGTTCCTTGGGTTTGCCCTAACCCCACATGGTGCACGCATGGATTCGCGGAAGGTTGACACCATTCTCAACTGGCCTTCTCCAACCTCAATTAAAGGAGTTCAGAGTATGCTCGCATTTGCGAACTTCTATCACCGCTTCATTCCAGGCTTCTCGCAGCTAGTACATTCAATCACCTCTACTGCGAAAGAACAAACGTTTTCGATGGTCAGAGGAGGCCGAGAAAGCCTTTCAGGACTTAAAACAAAAATTCATCTTGGCTCCGATCCTGAAACACCCACATCCAGACCTACCGTACGTGGTTGAGACCGACGCTTCCAGTTCGGCAATGGGAGCGGTCCTCTCACAAAAAGATCCTGAAACGGGTCAACTCCACCCAGTGGCCTGCTAGGTCATGGAAATTCACGGCACCAGAATTGAATTATGCCATTACGGACAAGGAAATTCTGGCTATTAAGGCGGCCTTCAAGACTTGGCGGCATTACCCTCTAGGAGCAAGACATACTATAACAGTAATCACTGATCACCGCAATCTGCAATACTTGAAGGTGGCAAAGGCTCAATCATCCCGCCAACTCCGATGGGCATTATTTTTTGCTGAATTCGACTTTGTGATTACTTACCAACATGGCTGTCGAAATGGCAAGGCAGATGCTCTATATCGCATTGGGGTAGAAGAGGAATCCACCAACCCAGACCCAGTGCCCATCATTCCCGGAGAACATTTTTTAGGAATAACAACGTCTCTAACCTTAGATGACATCCACGAAGAAATCACACATCTCATGGATGCTGACACTTTGAGAGATTGGCCTACCAAAAGTGTTCACCATTCAGTCTCAAAGCACTTACCATATGTTCAGGGATGTCTCTACCTACCCAGTAGAAAACTTCAGGAAAGGGTCATCTCTAACTACCACGAATCACTGGTGGAAGGTCATACGGGGATAGCGAAGACCGAAGCTAAGATCAAGCAACACTTTTGGTGGCCAACTTGGTGTAGGGACATCAAGCAATTTGTATTATCCTGTGGAGTTTGTCCACAAAACAAAGCCCTAAAGAAGATATCACCAGGTCAACTGCAACCACTGGATATTCCACCTACGCCTTGGCATACACTATCTCTTGACTTTATAACTGACCTTCCCCCTTGTAATGGGTTCAAAACACTTTTGATGGTGGTGGACTTGTTTTCTAAAATGGCTCATTTCATCCCACTAAAGGGGTTACCCTCAGCTTCAGTCCTGGCTAAAGAATTCTTAGAACAAATAGTCTGAATTCATGGATTCCCGTCCATCCTGATTTCAGATCGTGGCAGCCAATTTATCTCACATTTTTGGAAAAAATGTTGCGAGCTAGCACAAATCGACGTAAGACTCTCCACCAGCCACCATCCCCAGACTGACGGTCAGACTGAGAGGACCAACCAGACTTTAGAACAATACCTCAGGTGTATGTTACACCAAACGGAAAGCACTTGGAAGGACATCTTATCGATAGCCGAATACGCCTACGACAATGAAGATTACCCCTGCTTTCTGCGCAGGGAGTATTAATTCTAATAAAGACTAGGAGGCGAGCATTATGCTTCAACTTCTTTAATTTACCACTCTTCAGCAGTTTCAACAAACTCAAAAAACCATAACAAAACACTGAAAACTGTCTGAAACAGACTTTTCTTCTTTTGAACTACAACTCCCATAGTCTCTGTAGTCCATATCCTTCCATGCTCAGCTTATGACCACATCCTGTCCCTGAGCTCCTCCTCTCTTTTACTCGCTCTGAAATCACACTGAAAACTCCACTCTAAGTCCTGCAACTGGCAACGACTTGAACTGACGAATGTCGAACTTCCTCGACCCAGGCGGCTACGTCTGCTAGCCTCGCACTTCAATTGTTCTTCTGCTCCTCTCCTAGGAATAATAGAAAGCAGAAAATATCAGGGTGGTGTACTTGTATTGCATATCTCAAGCATATTATTATCACATACTATCATTCTATGTCCTATGCAATACATATTCTCGGGTGGGAATTTAATGCTCGCCTCCTAGTCTTTAATAGAATTAATACTCCCTGCGCAGAAAGCAGGGGTAATTTTCATTCTATGACAAGACTGGAGGCGAGCATTATGCTTGTTCAAAGCTTCCCAACAATGTGACCGCTAAATTCTCGGTCGGCTTAAAATAGAATTCTTTAAATGTTCGATCATTCGACCAATCTGCTGCTGTCATGATATCTCTAAGAGACACTCCTGTTCTAAAAGCTTTAGATGCCATAGCTCCGCACACTGAGTGTGCTCCATACTTCCCCACATCAATGCCTGCTGCTTGCATGACTTCTTTAACCCATCTGGCGATAGTCGCGGTGGCTACTCCCTTAAAAGGTTTCCTGCGTGCTATAAGCAATTGCTGAGTATTTGCTGCTCTAAATTCAGCAGCCCTGCTTTCGTACTCTTTTACGCAGCTCGCTACACACCATTTAGGTTAATTCGGTAAATAAGGGTAGTGCACCGAGGATGTCCCTGTCTTCGTCCTACCCAATACTACGAAAGTCACGCACGCCCTCTGGGCCGAATGACTTTCTATCTATATCTAGGGCTTTTACGTCTGACACGTGTTTACACGAAACTAAACACAATAGCATTGCTAGCTTTCCTGATAGCTGTTTCAGCAATAAATATCTGTTCCCCAGCCAACTTTCCAACAACTCGTACATCCCAGACTGCTTTATAACGAGGCTCCGGGGGAACTTTAAATTTGGCTCCTCTAATAAGCTGAACTACCACTGGGTGCTCTCCTGCCAGCACACCCTCGATAGGGAGATGTCCTGCCGATATGGCGGATCTGTACACTCCTATGGTACGGAACGCCTTGCCCCCTTGTAGCAATTGGGCTAGAAAATTCAGAATCATCACTACAGGTGCCGAAATGGGATGAACACCTCTCCCTCTGCACCAGCTAGTCCATTTGGCCCAAGCCGCGTCGTAGCTCTGCGATGAGCTGTGCAGCCTGCACCAAAATGCCTGGCAGTGCCCAACGTCTCCTGATATCCTGCACACGATGAGCGGGAGAGTCCCCTTCACTCTCAGAGGATGATACGACCCAACTGGGTCCGTGAGTAAGTGTTCTCCTTCCGGGAGGATCCTTGGGTAATCCGCGACTAGCTCCATGAGCGTTGGAAACCATACTTGTGACTTCCAGCACGGAACTACTAATAGCAACTCTGCTGCTTCCCTCCGGCACTTCGCCAGGACTCTGCTCAGCATCACAAACGGGGGAAATGCGTAATGCGGACCTCTGCTCCATTCTTGCAGAAACGCATCCGTCCCCTGAGCTCCCGGGTCCAGTCTCCAGCTGAAATATTCTGCTGTCTGAGCGTTCAACCGGGATGCGAACAGGTCTATGTGCATCGGTCCCCATCTCTCAGTCATCCTCCGAAATACTGCTGGATCCAGCCTCCAATCGGTGGAATCCGCAAGGTAGCGTGAGTTCCAGTCCGCTTCTACGTTCAGCGACCCCGGGAGGTACTCCGCTGTGACTGATGTCTCTGATTGTAGGCAGACAGAGGTGCCAAAAGTCCTTTGCTAGCTCGTCTAACATTCAGGACCTGGTGCCCCCTAGGTAGTTTATGTATCGCACTGCCGATATGTTGTCCATCTTCAGAAGGACGCATGACCTCATCTTTCCTTTCGTGAAGGCTCTGATCGCAAAGGATCCCGCCAACAACTCTAGGCAATTTATGTGCAAACAGAGCTCCTCCTCGTCGGCTGGCGTCGGATTCTATAATCAAATCTGGCTTGTCTCCGAAAATGGCACGCCCATTCCAGACGTCCATATTCTTCAACCACCGTTCCAGTTCCGTTGTGGATTCCTGGTCTAAAGGCACTAATTGATGATACCGCAGGCCCAACTGCAGATGTCTTATCTTCAACCTCTGCAGGGCTCGATAGTGTAAGGGCCCTGGAAAAATGGCCTGTATAGAGGCTGCCAACAGCCCCACAATCCTTGCTAGCATTCGAAGTGACACGACCTGCTTCTGCAGACACCCTCTTAATTCTTTTTTGATATCGCAAATCTTCCGGGCTGGAAGTTCGAGCGTAGCTTTCCTGGTGTCCAGTATGAAACCCAGGAAGTCCAGTCTCTGCGCTGGCTCGGTGTCCGACTTCTTTTTGTTCACTAGGAACCCTAGGGATGTTAACAGTTCCTGTACCCAACTCGTCTGGTACTTTAGTGACTCTTGATCTTCGACTAAAAGCAGAAGATCGTCCAGATAGATAATCAGTCTTATTCCTTTCTCCCTTATTGCTGCCTCTACCGGCTTCATTATCTTGGTAAATGCCCAGGGCGCCGAGGCAAGTCCGAAGGGCATTGTCCTGAACTGCCAAAGCTTTCCTTTCCAGCAAAAAGCTAGGAAAGTTCTGAATTCTTCCGCTACTGGTATTGTCAGGTAGGCATCCCTCAGATCCAATCTCGTCAGCCAATCTTTCTCCCTGAGCAAATCTCAGAATTGATGGATGCCTTCCATCTTGAAATGGAGGTATATTATCCAGCTGTTCCGTTCTTTTAGATTTATAACAGGTCGCACCTTCTCTTTTCTGTGCACCAGGAACATATTGCTTATAAATTTGGGATCCTTGGGGCACTTTTCTATGGCGTTCTTCGCTGCCAGTAGGCCTAACTCCTGATCCAGGAGCTCCTGCTCTGCGCACCCCAGCTGCTTCTGGTGGGGGGGGTCTGTGCTCCTGAACGGGTGGTTGCATGAACTCTAGGCTCAACCCCCCCGCTGTTTGTACCACTCAGGCATCGCTGGAAAGCTTGCACCAGTTTTTCAAAAACATGCCAGTCCTCCCCCACTGGGGGATAATACGTTGCTCTCACCTTGCGTGAAGCCTTGCCCACGACCGGATCCTCAACCTCTGCGACCCCTTGGGAAACACCCTCTGGAAGGGAAGAAGGAGTGCTGCTGTCTATTCTCCCAGTATTGGGCTCTGGGATTCTGGAGTCGTCTTCCCCCTCGATTGCGACCAGTCGAGCGACCCCTGTGGCGACTGGTCCCTCCAAAAACTCGGTTGGGGAAAATCTTCCGGATGGAAGCTTGCGCCTTCTCCAAGGATGTGTAGGTGCCTACAAAGCAGCCCATCTCCTTGCCGAAGGTCTCCCCGAAGAGGAGCCCTTGTGCAGCCTCTCTGGCTTCGTACAAGGCCAAATCACTAAGATTCTCATCGATCTTCAAAGTAGGCCTCTTCGGCGCTCGGACGCGATGGCACAGTTCTCATTCCCTAGGAGGCATAGAGCCCTCTGTGCTCAACCTGCTAGGGCGTCGGGTCCACTTCTTCTCCTGTATCCCTGGCCCTCTCCGCCAGGTCCATAATCTTTGCGAGTGGCCCGGCCAGGTCTAGCACCTTTTCCTGCCAACTCCTCCAAGATCTATCCATCCCTTTACGGGGGTCTTTGCTTGTTTTCGAGACGAATGTTAGCATCTTGGGGTCCAGCTCTGGTGTCTCGGCCACTTTCCCTGGGAGATCTGGTCTCGGACACTCTGCTCGCAGTCTCTGCCGGACCTCCTTGTCTAGCGCTTTTCTGAGCCTCTTGGTCATATACTGGGCCACTCTCGGCGAGGGCTGCCAGTCTGACGATCTCGGATTCCGGATGCTGTCCGGATCGAACATCCCTTCTTCCTCCTCATCGAGGTGTTTCTCCTTGCGGGGAATTTCCCCCCCGCTGGGTTTGCACTCCTCCTCCTCTCTCAGATTGTCTTCATCCTGAGAGGGAGGTTCTCCATCCTCCGGCTCCTCTTCCGAGCCTGGGTCCTCATCTCCATCATAATCTTGCCCTGGAGTGGGGGTCGTGAGGTCCGGCACTGTCTGACATCGCAAATATGCTTCTCTGAGCTTTGCGAAAGCGTCGACGACCTCCAGGGCCTTCTCCTTTGCCCCTTCCAACAGGCCCTGGGGGTCAAGAGGGGCTTTCCTCTTACGGGCCTTAATACTCCCCTGTGACCCTTTCTCTGAGGGTTCTGTAGGTGGCGATCAGTCCGTATGGTGCTCTCTGCTGGCTTCTGTAGCATGTCCTCTAAGGTCTCTATCCTGTCCTGCAGAGGTTTGACTCCTAAAGCCACTGCATCTATCAGTGAGTTCCCCAGCACCTCTTTGAAGCTGGCCACCAGGTCTGATGGCTGCTCTTCCTCTCTCCACTCAAACTCCGACATATCGAGGATGCTGTGTGCCTCTAATATTTGTAGCAGGTGTGGCTGCATGCCCCTTTCACTCAGATGCTCTTTACGGGACAGAGGTAGTCTTGCCTCCTTCTTCTTATTCCCGATTATTCAATCCCAAAATCTATTTATTATGTATATATTTTTTTTTCTTTTCACTGTAGCTGCACCGGACTTTCTATTTTTCTTGTGTGTCTGGGCTAGGCTAGTTCTCTTAGTAGGTCCTTCTGTGCTGGGCACCGAGTCTCAAACAGGCAGCGAGCCTCTGTCTGATCTCAGCTGCCCCTGCACTCCGAGTGCTTGGAGCCAGCTGCCTTCGACTGAGCGCGTGTGTAGGAGCGCTCCTTTCACCGCTGGGCTCGGCGATCTACAGCCCTCCGCTTTGTTCCGTGTCGCAGCGAAGAAGCGATGCGGAAACTAAGCGGAGGTGATGCCCCTCCTCTCCAAGGGAGGGGGCCGGGGATCCAAGCGATCCTCGCGGGCGTCAGACCCGCCTCCACGAAGGAGGGGGCTGCCTCCACTCTTATGCGGCTCTGCCCGCTCTTCCCAATCGCTGCCTTATCCGAGGGCAGGCGGCTCTGCGATGATGCGACCCACGTCACCGCAGGCTTCCACGTGTCGGCTCGCCCCCCTGAAGTGCCGGTCATATGGCACGGTGTGGCTGCGCCGTGGAAAGCCTTCGCCGTGCTGGCGAAGATAATGATAATGAAGCGAAACGAAACAAACGGGCTGCTCGCGCACCAACATGCAAACGCGCTTTTCTAATTTACCATATAACTAAAAACTGTAGCATTTTCCTTGCTCTCCTTAGTGACAACACTTTACTGAATAAATGCACAACTAACTTTACGCAAGGCTTCTAAATTCTACATCACAATAGGGAGATGCATAAAGTAGTACTTATCTGCTTGAAGAGCAGTAAAAAAAGAGGAGGAGCTCAGGGACAGGATGTGGTCATAAACTGAGCATGGAAGGATATGGACTACAGAGACTATGGGAGTTGTAGTTCAAAAGAAGAAAAGTCTGTTTCAGACGGTTTTCAGTGTTTTGTTATGGTTTTTTGAGTTTGTTGAAACTGCTGAAGAGTGGTAAATTAAAGAAGTTGAAGCATAATGCTCGCCTCCAGTCTTGTCATAGAATTCTCTGCACTCCAGCATTGGACAGAGCCCTTTCTATACCATCTACGGGCTACATCCACAAACCTCTAATCTTGACCCACCTCAACTCCTGGAAATGCCAGCAGTAAGAAGTTTGCACACTACTATTACTCAAGCCTTCAAACAAGCAACTGATCAGCTGAGACAAGCTAAAGAAAGATACAAGAAGTCGGCAGACATGCATATAAGTGAAGCTCCAAAGTATCAAGTTGGAGATGAAGTCTGGCTGGCGGCAAAGCACATACCAATGAAAGGAACCCGTACCTTCAATCCCAGATATGTAGGTCCATACACCATTAAGGCCATCATTAATCCGGTAGCTATGAAACTCGATTTACCTCCACACATGAGGATTCATCTCGTGTTTCATGCCGCACTTTTGAAGCCAGTGCAACCAGGAACCAGAGTACTGAAACCACCAAGACCGATCATGGTCGACGGAGAACCTGAATATGAAGTTAAGGACATCCTGGACTCAAAAATCTTCAAATCAAAACTATTTTATCTAATAGACTGGAAAGGATATGGACCACATGAAAGATCGTGGGAACTTAGTGATCATATTCATGCACCACGATTGCTGAAAAGGTTTCATCATAATTACCTGAACAAACCGGAACCAATGGGAGAACGCGTTGTTAGGGAGGTGTTGGGGGGGGTGCTGTCATGGTGCATGCTCCAAAACCCCTGGAACTGATGGGCCCACCCCATTTACTGACACCCAATAGGGCTTATCAAGCCCCAAAGGAGCGTCCCAGAAGCTCCTGGACTCAGTCCTGGTGCCTTTGGCGCCAGGCTCATAAGATGGTTTGAACCATATGGACTACTTACTCAGCCTAATGAGGATGAGCCTTTCTGCATATACAGCGTGTGACCGAGGGACTACTTTACCTGAAAGGCAGGGTGTGGTAACGGGACTATTTGCCTGGAACTACTTGCAAGGCTATTTAAGCCACACCCTGCAGGCAGAACATGCTTCGCGTTATTCTGCACTCCTGCAGCGTAACACTCACTATGTCTGCTCTGTCCTTGAGCTTCTACAGCCACGCCCATTCTGAGATTTCCTTCCATCGGTGCCTGAAAGAAGAAAGAGAGAAGAACAGGTGTTATTACAGCGACAAAGGCCTTACCTGCAATTCTCATCCACCGGTCTCGCCTTCAGCTGATCTTCGGATCGCCGTCCTTGTTGGGAAGAGGGCATCCGGACAGGCCTCCAATACTCACCCACGCAATCTGCATTCCTCCGGAATACGTCTGCGCGGTTCTTCCATCCATCATCCTGGGGCCGCGCCTGCATAGAAAGAACAGAAAACAGCAGGTTAGTCGAGCACAAAACAAAAACGAACAATTATTCAGCCATCCAGCGCCACTCACCCGCGCTAATACTCACCTGGAGATAACCTGCCAAGCATCCTAGGAGAGTCAAATCTTCATCCAAACCTCTGTACGAATCCGCACCTGCAAGAAAGACAAAACACGTTTAAACCTTGGGAAATAAAGACATTGAGCACCTATACCAAGCATCCATTGGCATAGAGATTTACCTGCTTAATCCAGATATTCCAGACACAGCAACAGCCACTCTGGACCAGTGAAGAAACTGTGTCTGGGGAAAAACTGAGCTTACTGCGCCCCTGCTGAAAGTCAAGCAGGACGAAGAGCCAACCTCACCAAACTCAAAGGTGAGCCAGAAGGGGAGGTGGACATCAGGAGGTTGAAGGAGGTGGGACCAATCCAGCCCCCCACTCAAAAGCTAATATCTTGTTTCAACATTGCAGACAAACGCCTCCTGGTACCAGGAGAGAGGACATCATCATACCACCAGAGCTACGCCAGTGCAGACATCATTCGTACAGCTACATGCTACGCCCCAATGGAATCCATGCGAGCGTGACAATATGTATGTATGTATGTTTCAGATGGCCTGGCTGTAGATAATAAATTTGTTTGTATGCCTTAGATAGAAACTTGTCCTTTGCAGGTATTTGTTCCTGTTTGTTGGTTTCTTATATAGCACTGTTTCTAGGTTGGCATTCCTTCCAACAGAAATGGTGGTATGCAGAAGGTGTATTGAGTATTGCAAGGTGAACTTCATGCACTTGTGGAAGCATTTAGTAAATGATGGAATTAAGAGAATAGTCGCCTTCTGTCCAAATCATGAACATTGCATCAATGTATCACAGGGATGTTAGTGTTTTCTGGAATTGTTATAAGAACTCTTGCTCAAACACTGCCATGAGAAGGTTTGGCCAGTGAGGCACCATATTTGTGAACGTGTCTAATCCAGTCTATAGTGTTAAGTGTCAAGTGCCATTCATTAAAACAAAAATGTTTCATTGAGTATGAACCTCATGGGATCTGTGATGGCCTCTATTGGGTTATCTGTTTTGCTGGTGGTGTTTTGTGGGAAACTCCACATGCAAGTATTCCATCTGTTATGTTATGTGATTTTGTAAAGCGCACATACAGCACATCATCAAAGTCTTTTGAAACAGTGCCGATGATGCCTTACCTATAGAGAGTAACAGAAGTCTAAACAGGGATGTCGCACCGCAGAAGCAGTACGGATATGTGCTGACAGGAAGGAAAGGAAGATCTGACAAATAAGCCATAGGTAGTACTGGCAAGATGATTCATACGTATTATTATGAGGAATCATAATCAGGTTGCTACCCAACTTGAAACCAAGATGCTTTACAATGGGAAGCAATAACAGTCAATCACCCAGAACAGAAGGCCAGAAAGTAGAACCCCAGCGAGAATCAGAACGAGCAAAAACAGTGATCGCAGTTTTGTCTTGGTGAAAGAGCAGAGAACGAATGTTCATCCAGTTAAATACCGAAGAGAGGAGGTAAGATTGAAAGACAGCAGCAGTGGATTTCGCCTCCCTATCCAAAGAAATGAGCAGCTGACACACTATGGCCAACTGTGATACTTTGACAATCATAATAACCACATCAACAGGGCCAGAAGACAACCTGATGCAACATCTCTAATCAGCAGTTGCAGGGAAACAATGGTTCAGAACTCCCCATGCGTGAGGGGACAAGACACAACAGTGGCAATCTTGCATGTCTAAACTCAAAGGATTGTCATCCATTCATGAGTCACAATGAAATAACAGTGGGCGTTGCATCATTCAAACATTGGTGGCACATTTTGTACTTGCTACTTTGTATGAAAGTCGGTAAGCCATCATCAAGCATGAGACACACTGAGATAACATTACGGTATCCGGTCACTGCATCGAAAACCAAAACATCGACAGCCAAAACATCAAAAAGATGGTAAAGGGTTTAGTTTAATAAAAATGGGTTTTAAAGGTTAAAAAGGGGGATTTGGGGGTCTGACCCCGCACTTAAAAAAAGAAAATGAAAAAAAATCCATTGGATGTTTTTTTTTAGATGGTAGGGCATTAGGTGCTTTGGCTGTCGATACAATACAATTCCCAACACTGCTAGAAATGCAACTTGTTCTTTGATGTGTACTGTGATGTGTTCATTCTGAGCAGAGATGTATTGCTCTGTAGATAAGGTGGCTATCTGATGACGGCATTTAATGCATACTCTTCCCGCAGCAAATGGAGTTTAAGCTAAGGGCCTCATAACGGCCTTGGCAGTATCCTGGCGGTAATACCACTGGGATACGAACAACGCAAATGGCGTTACTGCTACTTGACCGGCACAATCTGCGCCAGATCAAGAGTAGCGGTAAGGCGGTTAAGCCCCATTACCCATTGGGTCGATTGGACCCAATGGGATTTACCTGCGCTATTAGCAATAAGCTGGAGGGAAAGCACCAACCATTCCCCCCGAACTCATGATTGGACCAACCCTTAAATGCAGCAGTAATAGCTTTACCGCCACATTTAAGGGCTACCGCCCAACTCGTGATGAGGCCCACTTTTTCTTATGTTACAGAAATGGCCAGCACTGTCCTATTTGTTGTTCATTTCATTCTGTGAAGAAGTCTATGGGATGTCAAAAGCTAATGCTCAATAACTCCAATAAAAGGCACCAAAACGTGGATTCCATGTGGGATCAAATAACAAAAATATGGATATCTGGGTACCGGTGTTGAAGTGTGTTTACATAGTGTACCAAGCCCAATGCACTTGGGCCGTAGCCACCCTTTTGGTGAAACGTTATGCCTGAGGCTTATGTTCCCCCTATTGCACTGTGGGTTGGGGGCTTCAGTGGTCAGTGAACCCATGTTTCAATTAAAGTCCCAAGTAACCCAAAGATAAGGAGGGGCCCTTTCACACTGCCTAAGATGCAAATTCCCAAGAGGACTTTAGGAACGATGGGCCACTTAACAGGTTCCATGGTTCACAATGTGCTTTTGGATCCTTTTTCCGGTGTGGGGGTAGCAGATACTTGGGGTGCTTATTCACAATGACATAAATGTGTTTAGGGATCCAGACCTTTATTATTCTAATTTAATTCCCTATGTTGATTTTTTCACATATGCAGTTGTGACGAATCGCAGGATTTTGTCACTTCCCCCAAGGGGCGCCTTTGCTTGTGAGGCTAAGGAGGTGAGCAACTATGCGATACCCTCCCTATAAGTAGAGGCAAGCAGAACCTCACCGGGAGAGAGACCCCCCGTGAGGACAAGGACTCGTGTTCCGGTGAGAACCTCCCTGCCCAACTATCTCAGTAACCAGAGTTAGTGAAACCTACTGGAAGAAAACAGAACAAATCTCTATAGATTGTCTACTGTGATATTACATCTAAGAAAAAGTACCTGTCTGGTACTGTGACAAAGAAAACCAATGGAATAATACTGAACATCAGTCCGACACAAAAGAAGGACTATAACGTTATGGTTATGCAAAGGCAGCCCCATCGTAGTGTCATATGTATTGGAGGAGGAGACACCAGAGAGAGAGCAACCCGGCAAGTTCAAAGATGCTGTGGCAGTGAAGCAAGAGAGGAGGAGGAGGAGGTGCGGCGTCCTATGCGGGTAGGAAGCTTGGACTCAACAGTGTCTGTCACACCAAGAAGCAGCAAAGCTCTGGAGAGCCGAGCAAACAAGTGCCGGTCTCTAGGAAGAGACATCCAGGTCTCTAGGAAGAGACATCCAGACCTCACGAGTGAGGAGAGAAGACTGGGAAATGAGTTTCAAGACCATGTAAACATGCACAAAACAACACCACGAGGGTGTTGGAGAGAGAGGAAGTGTTGTGACCCACAAAGAAGAGTCCAAGAGGCAAACTTCCAACCTAGTGACATGCAGCTATGCATGAAGCAACACCACGGAGGGTGTCGGAGAGAGGAAGCAACAACTGAAGTTGCCGTCCTGACCCATGGAGAAGAGTCCAAGGGGCAAACTACCAACCTGGTGATGCAGTCCCAACACCACAAAGGTAATTTATTTATTTTATTTATTGAGTATTTATAAAGCGCCTATATAGCAAATGGCGTTTCAAAGTGCCACAAGAAAAAAAATGGGGGACGGGAACAGGGATGAAAAATAACAATAACGGTCCTACTAGCTCTTGTGTCATTCGGATCGTGCAAGTGCAGTAACAAGAAGTGCAAGGGAGAGAGGAGTGGGGAATGACAGTCAGAATGGAATGCGATAATGCTAGAGTGGGAAGTAAAGGACTGTGTGGAGAGCGTGCAAGTGCTGGCTGGGGAGGATGGAAGGGGGGACCAGGGACTAGGCAGGTGCTAAGGGGAGGACAGGCGGAGAAGTGCCAGGGAATGAGCGAGTGCAGGGAGTGAAGGTCCACATGCTAAGTGTGAGAACGGTGGGGACTGGGCGAGGACGGCCTGGTGCCCTGTAGGACTCAGAAGGAACCAAGTAACAAGTCAAATGAGGCAGACAGGGCATTAGCGGGGGAGGGGGAAGCAAGAAGAGAAAAGGAGGGTCTTGAGGACCTTCCGGAACTTAAGGAGATCCAGCTCAAGCCTGAGAGGGGCAGGGAGAGAGACCTACTCCCCACTCTTTGCTTGGAAAAGCATCTGATCTGCAGAGAGTTGGAGCTAGAAGAATGAAGGGCTCTATCAGGGAGTTATTTAGGGAGAGAAAGTTGGAAGTAGCTGGGTCCCAGTCCACAGAAAGCCTTGTGGATGATGCAGAGGGTCTTGAACTTGATCCATGCGGCAACCAGGAGCCAGTGGAGAGATTTTAGGGCTGGAGAGATGTGACCCTGGGTGTGAGGCCAAGGATTAATGTTGCAGTCCTATTCTGGATTAGTTGAGGGGGGGGATAAAGGCACATTGAGGAAAAGGCTGTTTCAGTAGTCCAGTCTAGAGAGGACCAGAGCTCTGGAGACATTGGCTTTCTGGAGTAAGGTGAGGAAAGGGAGAATGCCTCTGAGGAGGTGCAGCTGAAAGTGGGCCTTCTTGGCAAGGTCCACGATGTGAGTAGACAGAGGAGTTGAAGATGATACAAAGGTTTTTGCCCCAAAAAAGGGTGAGGGGAGGGACCCATGGAGGGCAGCCAAAGGGACGGGGGGAGGGAGGGTCTCAATGAGAAGGATATCAGTCTTACTGGCATTAAGGCAGATATTGTTAGCAGTGCACCATGCCTGAATAGCAGTTAGACAATCAGGAATAAGAGAGGAAGAAGAGGGGGCAGTGAAGGGAAGCTTGAAGGAGAGCTGCATGTTGTCTGCAAAACACTGGAAGTGAAGAGAGAAGACCTAGATCAAGTGGGCCAGAGGGGCATGGTAGATGTTTAAGATAGAGCCCTGAGGGACACCGCAGGTGGAGAGTGTGATGTAGGAGAGAAAAGGTCTTAGTGGAACCTGAGAAGATCGGCCAGAGAGGAAGGAGATCAACCAGTCTAATGTCTGGTCCATGATGCCAAGGGTATCACAGAGCCGATTTATTAGGGTGGCATGAATGACTGTATCAAAGGCAGAGGAAAGATCAAGAAGTGGGAGACCCAGGGAGGGTAGCGAGTATAACGAATACTATACTCATCTCAGTTAAGACACAGAGTAATAAAAAGAGTGAGGAAAACCAATACTAGGCCCATCAAACCTGTGCCAGTGAGACGCAAAGTAATCAGAAGAGTGAGAAATATTGCTGGGTCCACCTTACTCGTCCCACCAAAATGCATAGTAACAAGAAGAGTGAGAATCATTACTGAGTAAATCATACACGTCCAAGTGAGACGCAAAGCAATCAGAAGAGTTAGAAACATTACTGGGTCCATCATACTCATCGTAGTGAGAAGTAAAGTAAAACGAAGAGTTAGAATCATTACTGGGCCTATCATACTCCTTGATGTCCCAGGGCTGTGTGAGGGCTTTAAAAATACAAATAAATAAAATACTTATCCCAGTGAGACGCAAAGTAACCAGAACTGTGAGAGTCATTACTGGGTTCATCATACTTGTCCCAGTGAGAGACAGTAATGAGGAGAGAGAATCATCATTGGGTTCATAATCATCCAAGAGAAAAGAAAAGTGATAAGAGGATTGAGAACTTTGATAAGAATAAGATTGATCATAATACTCAAGATACAAGTTGGACGTCAGATAAAGAGAGACTTTCAGGTTTATATGATAAAGTCAGAGTGAAAGAATCTCAAGGAAAGGAAACCCTTTTAAAGAGGATTTTGAAAAGACAGGAGAAGGGAGACCAAGAGAATTGGAACAATCCCCTAAGGGGAATAAATGAACTGATACAAGTGATAGCGAAGAACTATCTAAAGATTCTATATTCATAAAAAGCTGCTGAGAAAGCAGTCTAAGGAGAAGAGAGTTATTCTCCTGGACTTCAGTTGTTTTGCATTTGGGGTAGGGTCAGTGTAGATATGTTTTGGCCAGAGGACAGACTATTACTTTGTCTCCTTCTTCTGACCCTCCACGCAGTTCATAACATAAATTACAAATGTAGATTGGAAACTCATAAGGGAGTTTATCTTAAAGTTCAGAGTCTCATAGTTGGATTATTTGATTTTGTTTAGATGTAATCACCTGCATGACACATGCCACCTCTGAAGAAATCTTTAGGCAAAGTCGGTAGCCATCTTTCGTGTCTGTTACTGATAGAAAGTAGCATATTTTGCCTGATGTGGTTCTGGATGTTCATGCATTTCCAGTAAGCAACTGAAGGGTATTCAGTGATGCACTCTTTGATATGTGTATCAATCTCAGTAGTGCTTTCTCATAATTCTGTTGATTTTGGTGCTTTAGTTTTTATATGAAGTGATGTCTTGAATGTTTTGTAATTTGTTTATTTTCCTTACTAGTTAAGAAAGTTGATGCAGTTCTGTTTGTGTTCTTCTTCTGCTTCCAAGAGAATTTTTTGGGAGAAGACAGGATATTGTCAATCATGATCTGCCTTATTAGTGGGGTTCACAAACTCTTGTTTTAGTACAATTCCTTTAGAAACTTAACCTTAAACATTCTTAGATTGAGATATTGAGATAGTTTTAAGCACGTGCTCTTGATGGAAGTTAGATGTGACTCTAGTTAACCATTAAGGCTAAATTTAGGTTTTTGTTATTGAAATAGCCAGATTATTCAACAATAGAGGTGTGGTTTTCATCCCAAATAACGATAATGTTGTGAATGTACCAGTCTAAGGAAACCAGACAAAGTGTAGTGTCTGGTACGGTGCAGTGTCATACATGCACTTTATTCATAGCAGCTGACACATAGATTTGTATAAACAGGTGCCATTATGGCCATCGGGCCCATTCCACCTGCTTGTCTGTATAATGTGTTGTTGAACATGAAGATTTTGGTTTCAAGCTAAACTTTGTAATTTATCTCAGCAAGAGTTTGTTGTGCATAGTGTAAATCGCTCAACTCATTTAAAAAAAGCATGTAAATAATTGAAATATTTGTTTGTGGTTGATCAACATGCACAATCATATACAAGAATCACAGAAGGAGGTCCTTCTCCTGTATTTTGGTGCTTTAGACCAACATTAGCTAGTGTCTGCTGACACTCATATCAACAGGCAAGAACCAGTCCCATACCTCGATGATTTTTTGCTACTCAAAAAACACTTAATTATTAATTTCATAAACACTTCTTTTATAGAGTGTTTCTTTGAGAAAAACATATATCACATTGTATATTTCATAATCACATACATCAATTAGTTACATTCTTCACGGGTTAGTATACAAAACTGGCATATCTCTTGTGCCACGGGTTAATTAGTTAACCAGAAACAATAATTGCAGATGTTCAATTAATGTCTGAACGTCTTCAATCAGAGCCTAGAAAGCATTGGAAAAGAAAGCACTCTTGGTATTCTTCCCTCTGGGTTCTTCCAATCATGGACAGTCTGTATCAATGCAAACATTCCACTCCTATATGTTCTTATACGGAACAATGCCCTGACATTGTCCTTTGTTGGAATCTCTTCCCTGCTTTTCTCATTCTCTCAGGGATACCTAATGTCCGTTATCCCAATACCAAAGGTTGTTCAAAAATGTTTCGCCTATAAATCAGAAGGTAAACCTGATCCCGAGTAGGTTTCCCTGACCATTTCAAGAGGCCTTCATCAGGACAGAAATGTGTTGTTTGTTTCAATGATCTTCAATCTCCTTACCCCAAATTCATTCGGAAAGTCTTGTTCAGTAGGCAAAACAGGGACAAACTTCTCATTTATTAGCCACTTTCTCAGACAGCTGTTTCTCCCTCAAACTTGGGTACGTTGTGGTCATCTGTATAATTTCCTCTAGCGGCATCCCGATCTCCTGACCAGAGAGCTGATGTGCCTGGATGGAGGTTGATTTACGATATAGTTCTTTTGTCACTGCTTGTTCAACAAGTCAATAATGTTGGCACATGCAAATTTAGCAACACTTTCTGATTTTTCCTTACGTTCACTGTCTGCACTAGTCAATTGCAAGTAATTCAAGAACTGCCTCAGGTTCCAAATCAGTAGGTTCATCAATATTCTGGATTGTTTGAAGGTCTTTATGTCCTGTGCCATAAATTAAGTCATTTACATTTAAGTAGGAATGGTCTCTTATTTCCTTTGGTAACTGGTAAATGCTTTTTTCTTTCAAGTTTTTTAGTAAATTTAAAAATACGATTCAGGCCTGTGATTCTAGCATGGTAACTGTGGCAAACAACTGCCAAGTGCTTCCCAAACAATCTCTTCACCTGACCATCGCTTTTCTTGTTATACTATCTTTTCCTAATGTTTGTGGTTACTGTATAAAAGACTTTTTACGATCACAGAACTCTTTCTATAGCCAGTATATGTTGGGAATGTAGAGGCAAGAGGCATTTGGGATTGTGCTGTGTGCTTTATAAATCAATATCCATAATAAGAAGCATACATGCATCGTACATGTAAAACAAACATTCAGTTTACTAAGCTGAGAGTGTATACACTTACCTCTCCACTAACCGAGCTATCTGTACCAGGCTGGTCCATTATAGTTTCAAAAGGGTCTGAGGTGATGCTGTGTAGTGGTTGCCATCAACCCAGAGGGTATGCCAGGCGAGAAACCACAGTAAAGAGAAACCAGCCCACAGCACAATCAACACCACATTTGCATACAGTCCCTGAAGCCAATTTGGGGGGCTCAGCATCGAAACAGGGACTGGGGCGCAGAGCAAGGAGAAGGGTTAAATTGGAAGGCCCGGCTACGGAGCATAACACACACTGTCCCAAGACAAAGTGACTCATCAGGAGTTGGGCTGAGGGGTAAAAATGCAGCTGCAACGTTATTACCGACGCATTACCGCTCCATCCAATCCAGAGTTTGGGAGAACCTCAGAGCTTTCACCTCCTGCGCTGAGCTGGAGGTGAATGTGCCAACTTTGACCACTTTCGGCGCAATTACCGCTGGGAAAATACTGAAGCAGTAATTGTGACAAAAATGCCCCATGGACTTGGAATAAATTAGGATTTACCCCAGCCCCACGCGCGGACCAAGTTGCGGTAACACTAATTGCGTTGGGCAGTATGCCGGCGGATTTACATCTGGGATACTACCCAACTTGTAATGACCCCCAAAATGATCTCTCTCACTTACAGGCACCAGACTGGGCCGGCAAGGCTCAGTTGTTTCCTTTCACGGGTTGAACTTGTAGCAACTTGTCCATGTATGAGTCTCACATTTGGGCATGTCCAGTGCCTTCCTCTCTACAGTTCACTATACATTCCTCCTGCATTTCAGTGAATAACCTGGCCGCGGGCTACATTTAGCCAGTTGCCACATAATACCTCTAAAAGGGCTACCACCCATGCTTTCAATGCATAGACTGCCACATAAACTCAAATGCCATGGTAATGTGCAGACACCCCTTCTCCACAAAAACAACTGAATTGTGCTGGGAAAATAATGTTTTCAGGCTAGAATCTTGACAGTGTGATTTTAACATCCCAAGTCTTTTTTCTAGGTGAAAGTGAGATACTTCCATACAATCTAATACAGTAAGTAATCCCAGTGTGGGCGTTTTGACTCACTGAGCAGCCATGTACAGATACGGACCTAAGCACACAGCATTGGAAAAATCGACTCATAGATACTTACGTCTAGATACGACCTCAAGCTGAATGGGTTGCCATGGGAGCATGTGTGCTTACTCCAAAAAGTTCACGGTGGTTCAAATATTTCACGCTACTTCAAATCTCAATCAATGCATTAATTACGAATCTGAACAACGAGCACCTACGAAGGGCTAGATTAACCGCGGAGCGCAAGGTTCACATGCGCCGCCCAAACCCCCCCTCCTCCCGCCCCCTTATTCACAAAGGCCCTTCTACGTAGATGAACTGCACCACCTTGCTGTTTTCACGTGCGGTAACACTTTTGCTTGTGAGACACGCCTGCGTACCTATTAGTGCTAACAACAAATTGAGTTATGACACAACTTTTCCGAAACTAACATAACTGTGAGAGCACTGCCTGCTGTCACGCTCTACTGCAAACAGAAATACTCTTGAGTTTTGTATCGGAGGATAGCTCATGGGCAAAGTGCTCGCCTTGGAAGCAATACGACAAGAGCACCACAGGTTCGATCCCCAGGTCCGCTTAGAAACCTCTGGGTATTGAGAGCATTATACATAACCTATCATATCATATCTTAATGTGATGCTTGGATGTAAATTGCTCTACCCAGTACCACGTTACTCGATCAGCAGACCTGAAGGCCTGTTTCCCAGCAGAATGCCAGGCAAAACCGAGCTGGCTGCCGTCCATCTTCTGCTGCCCCATTCCCAAGGTACTAATGAGATGAAAGTCTGCCTCTCGCCTGATCATTGGCTCTGTAAAAAGGAATGTTCGGTGATAAAAAATTCAATCCACATAGTTTGGGTTACATTTTAAGCAATTGAGTTTTGTAGTAAGAGAGGTCACGTTGAAATTAAGAACTGCCTGAAAGTGTTAAAGCATGGAATGTTTTAATCAGCTATATGTTTAGCTGTGGTTCACAAAAGTGGCAACAAATAGGGGGAAGGCTTCTCAGAGGCGTGTCTTCATGGAAGTTTCTATTCTACATAGCGCCCAGGGTGAAACACTTTTAGAATTGTCTCGAGTCGGGAGGATACCTCAGCGGCAACGTGCTCGCCTTAGAAGCAAGACGACATGAAGCCACACAGGTTCGGTCCTCGCTTAGAAACCTCTGGGTATTAAGCGCGTTATAAATGACCTATCATCTCATCTCTAATGCACGCTTACACTTAAAACACCTTTTCCACATTCTAACATCATTATAGAAATAAACAAAAGCTAGTTTTATTAACTTGTAATTAAAGTAGTTAAAAGTAAGAAGCAGATGCTGCAGAACAGGCAATATTGCAAAAAATCAATTCCCTTTCATGCATTAATTCACTGAGCTGCAAAAGTGTTTATGGCTGTTGTGGAATGTTTGCTTGCGATGACTTTGCTCCCAATTAAATGTCTAGCTAGACCCAATAATCCCTCTCCAGCCATAAAACCCGCAAACATGTTTTTATGAGATTTAATTTACTGAATCGCTTCTTAACAATCAGTACCATCACTTTGAACTAAGATCTTCAGCGTGGCCCACACATTTGGAAACTAATGTTTCTTTGAATGAAAAGTGAATGTGTTGCAACAAAAGAATGCATCTTCACTATCCACAACCAGCAAATGTTGCTTTTTCATTAGGCATAGTTACTCTGGACAATATATATGAGTGAGACTTTGTTTTAATTGCGTACACTGAAAATTGAATCACTTCTATGGACTCCCAATAAGGCATAGTGAGATCAAATGATTTCCCAGGATTAAGTGGTGAAGCTGACATTTTAGCCCAGTCTCCACTGTAGGCACTAGACCCAATATCTTCCTAGATCTACCTGGTCCATACACATGTTTATGTGAGCTTAAACAAATCTTCTGAGTTTTAATGCTGTACTTTGGTTAGTTAAATTCACCAGTGAAAGAAAAAGCATAATAAGGTCACCTGATCGTAGTCACGATTTAACACAGCATGGAGCTTGCCATATACCACTTCCATTCCTAATCACAAAATATTTGCACTTCTTAAGGGACAGCCCACGAACAATAAAAGTAAAAATTATAATAATAATAGGAAAGGGCTTGTAAATTAGTCTCTGAACACCTACAGGGAACAGCTGGTCCTTTGCCCTCAAGTACATGCTCTCCGGACAACCCAACCTGCCCACTCCCCCAAGAAACTGCCATGTGTCCATTTAGTGCATGATGCATGGAAACCGAAAGCTGTAAACACACATCAACCAACTGTACAGACATATTTGTTCATCCTGGATTTTCATTTAAAATCACAGTAAAATACTGCCAACAAAGCATTCATAGGAAAAAATTGCACTGGGGGACCACTTTCTGCATTGTTGGCACCACTTCCTGAAAGCTGAAAACCACAATTAGGGTAAACTGCTGTAGAGCCTGTATGGACACAGATGATAGGTTTTGGTGTGCTGCAGTGCTAGTTAATATACTACCTACTCTTGACCTAAGGGTATGTCAACAACTATAAGGAGTTAACTGGTTTACTGCGATTACCAGATAATGTCAATGAGTTTCCACAGAATGGTATACATCCAACAAACGTCCAAATACATTTTGAGCAAATGGAAGCTAGTTATGGACTGAGTATTCAATTATATTTATATCAAAAAAGAAAATGTTTTTTTCAGAACTTGAGACATCAGTTCCTGTAAAAAGCCAGCAGCCTGACAGTACTTCTATGAAAATTATATGCATCAACAAATGGAATTATATTCCCTTATTCAGCTAACACGTGTTTCGACCCATGGTCTTTCTCAAGGCTGATACATAAGCTGTTTTCCTCATACAGTATCAAGTTCACCTTAATACGTAACATACAATGATGATACAATGTTTTTACAAAAATACATATCAGGGTTAAGGTTAGGAGACAGACAAAAGAGCAAACAGAAGACATAAGAGAATTTAGAATGCGAAATATCAATAGTTGTATATCGTTGCGAAATTATAAAAATGCGTTCATCATAAACCCTATCATCACCAGATGATTATCAACTCTAAATCATCTAATGTAGATTCAGTGAAGCCCCAAAAATCCTAATTCCAGAAAATATGCTGGATACATCCTAGAAAAAAACTCCTATTACACCCATGCACTGTGCAAATGTGTCCCTTACAATTGGTGTTATTAGTAAAAGATATACTAGAGTGTTCCTGCCTCTTGCTAGTTAGTATCTAGAGCATATGGGATTTGTGCATTAGTCCAATTGGTTTCCCATGTTATATATGATGGTGAGATTAAATTAGGTAAACTCACCAACTCTTCTTGTCCGTAGTAATCTGAAAATCCAAATATTTGATATTATATTAGAACACCCTACAGGGTGATTGATGGCCGTGATTGGTCAATCTGCAGGCTATACAAACTGGTATAGCCCGCAGATTGATTACAGCCCGCAATTACTGTTGTAATTGCTTACCTGGTCCCACTGCTCTGCCGGCGGCCACTGCAGCCTGGAAAGCTGCTGCGTTGGTCTCCGTGTCATTTTGGAACGGAAAGAGTTAACATTCCATTCCCGAATTACATGTTGCAAGACCAACGTGTGCAACTGAGCCCGGCCCACTGGAATCAAGACGGAAGAAAGGCTTTCTACTTTCCCTTTGACAGGAAAGCGTTTAAACAAGTGTTAAATCGCTGAGAAGGAAGTGCAGCATGTTTGTTTAAAATGAAACATGGCATGTATGATTGTTCGGAGCAATGAAGTTAGGAGGGACCTTGCCCTCACGATGCTTGGTTGTGTCCTGCACCATACTATGGGAAGGCTAATGGAAGACAGGGGCGTTGCTGGGGGGTGGCTAAGGGGGCTACAGCCCCTGATCTTTTGGTTGTAGCCCCGCATAGAATCTCAGGAGCTACAGCCAAAAGACTAGCTAGCCCCCAGTCCCAACAGTTCCGACATCAGCTTAGCCCCGGGTCTTTTCCAGACCTAGCAACTCCCCTGATGGAAGAGCAGAGCAGAGAAATGTAAGTTAATTACATGTTAGGTAAATGTACATGCAGAGTTTGCTTGGGAATGTTTTGTTAGTGTGTTTAAGTGTGCAGTAATTGGAAGTGTACATTTATGTAGGGGGAAAAAAATAACAGAAATTACTTTAAGTGAAACACTGGGCAGGCATACCCACACCCGATTTCTGTTTAATGGCATACTCCTGCCACCCAATCACCTTCCACCACCCTATAAAAAAAGAGGCATGTCTGCAACATTTATTTACCATTTTGCCAATTTTTGTACTTCAATTAAACAGGTCTCATTTATTCTACTTTAATTAAACACTGAGGGTGGTCTAATAGCTTTATAGACCTGCAGCTCGGACCGTAATGGGTGTTATGGTCCCTCATACCTCGTTAAAGGCCTGAGCAAAGGGCCTTTAACATGTCTATAAAGCTATATTATTGCCCATATCATCTCTGGCCTCTTGCTCATCCTTAAATTGGCAGTCGTTCACTTACTGAATGTGCAAGTATATATCATTCATTATGACTGGATATGAAATAAAGATCTACTTTCTATAGTTGCTTCTTTAATAACTGCAAAAAGTATCATCAAAGATAATTTAAAGAAATTGTCCAAGTTGAATTTAATATTATTGGCATAAGGTGGCATACATTATTAGAGTATAGATCTCATAAACGTACCCCTGGGTAATTCTTTTTTTAATTCAATTGAACCAAAGTTGCATGATGGATCAGTCCCTTTTCATGCAGGATTTAATTGCTGCAAGTAGCAAGGATAACAGATAAATATATATGTTTGTAATTAACCTTAAACTGATAACATAACACCCTGAATCTAAAGTTTATAATTATGACTGTTGTCAACACGATTTTTATAACACTGTATATTTCCCAATTAAATGCTAGAACAGTTATCTAGTATTGATATCTCAAATTTGCATAGGGTATTTGGATTACACATTATACCAGCATAAGTGGCTTGTAGAATACAATGACTCTTTGGTTCATATTAGACAATTGGTACTCCTTATGGCCCACATGCCTTTTTGCAAACTACTAATATGTTTACCAACATAATGGTGTTGTGGTAAATCACTTAAACATCATTAAGGGGGTAATTCATAAAAATCGGCGCACAAGTGCCGCATGCGGCTGGCACACAGAGGGTGCGTGCGGCAGTCTGCGCCAGCCATGTGCGTCAAAACCCATTTAGGCGCGCAGCGTATTCATGGATTCATACATCCATAAGCAGCCATGGCGCAGAGTGGCGCAGCGACCCTGCAGCAGCACCAGCTACGCCCCCAACCCCGCCCTGTGCGCCAAAAACATCGCACAAATCCAGTACATGGCGCAAAGGCCAGTGGACCAGCATATAGCCTCCCCAACCATGAAAACGCGTGCAAAACTCCCTGCACACCCCTCGGAATACATGTACCCCGCTCGCGCCAGCGGAAACGCATGTAAAACTCCCCGCGCACCCCTCAGAATACACGTACCCCGCTCGCGCCGGGCCAATAGCCTGTAAAACTTCACACATACCCCTCAGAATACACGTACCCCACTCGTGCCAGCGAAAACACGTGGAAAAAGTCCCCCCTGTGGAGTGGCCTGCCTGCGAGGCATGGCCATGGCCCCTCTTCGTGATGACGTGCATGGTCCCCCCAGGAAGCACGCACGTCATCACGAATGACACGTGTGTGCAACGCGACACCAATCAGGACAGACTCCATCCGATCACGGGTCCCCTCGTCCGCAGGTAGAGGAGTGCTAGATGACATGGACCTCCCCCCTACCTGCAGAAGGGCCTGGGACGGGGAATCCCTGCTGGTGCATCGTGATGCAGTCACAGTGTCAGGGACAGAGACAGGCACCTACGCAGCAACCTGTGCTCCCTGTCTCTGGACTGCACCACTTGCACCAGTGGCACCACCCCCACCAGGCCCCTTTTGCGGCTCTGTAGCGGCCTCCTCCTCCTCTATACACACCACCAACCTGGATGGCTCGACACCGTCTTCTGCCGTAGCAAGCCCCTGTGGGGGCTCATCCGCCCCTTCCGCTGCAGCCGTAGTGGCAGACGCAGCACCAGTCCTCTCGCTCCCAGATGATGGAATTTCCTGGGAGGGTGGCTGGGCCTTGCGTCGCCAGCCGGTGGAGGCATCCTTGCCACCTTCCTCCACAGCGTTGTCTCCGCCCTCTTCTTCACTCGCCGCTGTGTAAAGGGAGACATTGAACACAAGCATCAGGGTACTGTACAATAGTCCCCTAGACAGAAAGCAATAGCACATGAGTGGCACTGTCAAACATCACTTGCATCATGTCTCCCAACAACACATGGGTCAGTGCAGGCAACACACATGCAGGAACCGACATGGCACATGCAACAAAAATGTGCATCCATGTCCACCGCACCGTAAAAACATTCAATGGTGGGCTGAGACTCACATGCATCATGGGACATGCTGATCACATGCACACGCATCACCAGAGGATCATGCATCTGGCCCCGTATGCCCACAGACACAGTGAATACAAGGATGAGTAGGCTGTATCAGTGATTGACACATTGAACCGGACATGTGTCATGCATCCATGGCGCACACACTACTCTGACACACGGACATGTACATCATGCATGTATGACAGCAGCACACATCTCTCACGCCCCAAACATGTCAAAGTACAGGCATGCATACATGTGTGCATTCCGCATGCTGCTTAGCATGATGCATTGTAACACATACACCATCCATGTGGGTCACGCCTGATTGGACTCACATGCAGCACCATCATTTCCCTGCACACACACATCCATAAATGACCCATGTCACACATGCAGCCGAGTAGCTAACTACCGCCACTCTTCAAAATGCACTGTTTCAAACGTGAATGCATGGGCACCTACCACTCGACTCCAGAAGGGCTTGCATCCTGAGGATCTGGTGGTGAAGCACTGGGCGAATGCGCTCCAGGACCCTCATCTGCTGGGCGGTTACATGGGCCGTCCTGAGGGTCCTGGATTTGTAGTCCTCCCAGCGCTTCCGGACGTGTTTGATGTCATGGGGTGCCACCCCCTCCGCATTGATGGCACCCACTATGTCCTCCCAGATCCTCTTCCGTCCTTCATTGTTGCCGCGCGATGGTGTGAAGAGGTCATCATAATGCCCCAGGACTTGCTCCACCAGGATACCAACTTCCTTATCACAGAAGCTGGTAGCCCTCTGCCACTCTGGCTGGGGGTCGCCAATGGTCTCTGATGGTGTTTGCCCCGACATGACGACCCCCGAGTCAGGCGTGGGTGGGCAACTGGGGCTGGGCTGTGGAGCGATGTAACTTCAGTCGGGAGTCCTCTGTTCCAGCAGGGGTGGTCACAGCAATTGGACCCCTGCAGATGGCAGATGTGCAGGCACCAAATGGCAGGGCACGGTGGCAGCAGGCAAGCAGCAGCAGTTGGCTCGTGGGAGGCTGCTCGGGGCTCTAGGGGGCAGTAATTCGGCTTCCTGGGCAGGAGCGTGGTCTTCCATGTGTTGTCAGGTGGCCAGCTTGATACGGAGTGATTTGGCATGTGAAAAAACTGCACGTCAGGTTGTAATTCGAGGAAAGGCCCTTAGCGCGTAAGCGCGTCTGTGACGTGACATGCGCGGGCGTTCCCCAGGCACGGGTTGAAGGTCCCACGTGGGTTTCCATCGCTCTGTACATGCTTTTCGTGGAAAGCGGTGCATGATTTTTTTCAGGCGTTGGGGTTCACACGCGATTACTTCACAGCGGGTGGGTGTTGGCTACGTGTTCTTCTTCTACAAGCAAGGCAGACGGTGAGTCGCACACGCTATTTTTCCCACTGCGGATGTCCCTGTTTGTCGTGTCCCCTTTTTTCCCAGCCATACTAGCCTGCGTGTTGATCACATGTATATTTTTAGGGTTCCTGGCTCCCACAGCGTACTGCGTGTGTTTTTTTACACACACGTGGGCTACAGGGGTCGCTTATCTCTTTTTATTACTTTTATGGGATGCCTGTGCATTGCGTGACATGTCATTTCTCCTAGGGGGACACAGAATGGGGCATTCATCTTCGCTGTAAATACGTGTTTGTTAGCGCACACTTTTGTAATGCGCAGGGACGCTACCGCCTGCCTTCATGTGGCAGACGTGTTTAGGCCTGTGCGCATCTTTTGCCGTGCGCGGGTTTCCCGTATTCAATTCCATGAATACGTGTTGTTCGCATGCGTGTGGGCGTTACGTGTATTTCTCTGCAGTACTTCCCCAGTTATGCCTTTTTTTCATGTGTTGTTCCCCATTCCGCGCGTTAAGACCCGTGTTCCGCCCCCTTTTTGGTGTGTGCACTAACGTTGTGTGCTTTCGCTGTGCGCGTCGCACACAGCGTTCGGGATGTTGCAATGACATGTGCGCCCGTGTGCGCCACGCACGGATTAGGAGCACATCCCGGGGAAAACACGCGCAGGCCCTTCCATGAATCGCACGCGTGCGCTTGCTTTTGCACGCTTGCGCCACCTTGCGCCACGATTTTCGGCGCACATTTGTTCCATTAATCATCCCCATAGTGTCAAACAAAAATAACCTTACCATTGAGGATGTCCTGTCAGGAATCATCCCGTGATGTCCCGTGTGTGATTCTCACGCAGGCGCCATCTTAAAAATGCAGTTTATATACAAAGAACGTGTGATGTAACATATAATTTTCAAAACAAAAACAATTGCTTGTGCCAGTACCCCTGACTGGATGCGTTCACTGTAGTTAAATTAGGATCCCGTGGGCTTGGAGTTGCCCATAGTCGCGTGCTATTTGTAAACTGGGGTTACCCTGAAATAAAGAATATAAAGAAATTCTGATCCGTTATTGTATTTGTTCAAATGCCATAAAAAGTATGACACCCAGGTGCAATTGTAGTGGTCAGTCTTGCTGCATTATTTAAAGAGATGTTCTATTTGTAAATGGGTGTTGTCATCCTAATCTGGTACTAGCATCCCGTTTTCCATTTGTGCTTGATATATTAGAAGTGTCCACTAACTTGAATTAGCTACATACAGCATTTTGGGTCCTTCATCTGCCTACAAACAGATACTCAATGTCACAACATTAAAACATCCAAAACATATTGGTCATCACAGATTGCTCTAATAAACAAATTGGTGTGTTATTCGTAGTTCAAACACACTTTTCCCTCTTAATGGACAATGCCAAAACATTTCACAGATGTATCTCCATTCTATTAGCATTAGCCAATCAACACATACATAAAATACTCCCCTAGAAATTTGTAGCATGTGTTAACTTCCCCTTCATCGTCAATACTGTATGTGTATACTTACTCTGGGCTCGACATGTCTTTTACAAAAACAGATTAATTTCATGCTCGGAGTGGAGGACTTTTATTGTACTACATAGCCTGCATATCCACCTCACCTCCATCTGTCTAAGGATAAGTCTTAAATACCCCAACGTTTGCCATATTTCACTCATTAAGTCAAAGCTGCAAAAGTTTTTTATTGTTGTTGGGTAATGTTTGTTTGCAATGACTTTGCTCTCAATTGAATGTATAGGTAGAGCCAATGACCCCTCTCCAGCCATAAAAAACGGCAAACATGTTTTTAGGAGATTTAATTTACCGAAGCGCTTCTCAACAATCAGTACCTTCACTTTGAACTTGATTTTTCAAATATTTGAATAAAAAACCTAACATAACTTATTGAACTAAAAATAAAATGGGGATCCATATTACAGGAAAAATGCTCCTGCCGGTAAATGGCAGTACCTCAGAGATTAGCACTCCCCGAGACCATACCATCACAACAAATAATCCCCCTCACTAGTGTGAGAGAGGGCTTAGATTCTATTAAAGACAAGGAGGAGAGTATTATCCAATATCATTCTTTACTACGACACCACAGCAGCAAAGAAAAAACAAAACAAACTTTAACATAAAACAATATTTTGTTTTTAAAATAAAGGTCTGTTTGTGAACTTTAACTTAAGGGGATAACCCTAACCCAAAATGGAGGGCAGGTCATGCCCCAACAACATCCAATAGGCATGGCTCCTCCTTTATTCAAGTCCTTTCCTCTAAGATGACATCCTCTTTTCATAGCTGCCTGCACCATAGACACCATCCTGAGGAACAAAGTGATGCCACATAAGGTTAAAATCTCAGCAAGCTTGCCCAGCTATGCCCTCGGAGACCTCCTGGCTCCTTTACAACTGGGTTGCACCTCACCCTGAAACTGCCAAAAAGACAAAACACACGGGTGGGTGAGTGGGATAATACTCGCATCCTTGTCTTTAATAGAATCTAAACCCCAGCTTGTGTTAGTGAGGGGGATTATTTATTCTATTGCAAAACAGGCTTCATATTATGCAAGTTTAAAGACCTTGCATTACATCAATAGCAACATGTTCAAATCGCTTCTTATAAAAGCTCTTGAATGTGAACTCCTTGGACCAATCAGCTGCTCTCAAAGTGTGCACCAGACTTCCCTCCCACCCCCAGGAAAGCCGCCTCAGAGGCCATGGCACCCCTAACCGAATGAGCCCTGAAAAAAGAGACATCTATTCCTGCTTGGCACATGACCCACTTTACCCATCTGGCTATAAAGGCAGGAGACACAAGTCCATTAAAATTTAAAGAGTCTTGTTTCCTGGTTATAATGTTCAACTACCCCAATGTACCTGAGTTACAAGAGTTTCTTCTACGGTTCGTCGACGGGTCCCGCGAGAGTGGACTCCCTGTAAAAGCAGGAGCCAAAGTGCGTTGAGATTCCTCGAAGAAAGGTGAACATTTGTGTCAAGACGGCAGCTTCGACCTTTGCAGTGTTCTTCAAAGAGCGATTGTGGAAGTCCTGTGAAGATGAGGCATGCGGTACACCTCAATGCAAAGAGTTTGGTGCTGTAAAGAAGGATCGGTGAGGAATGTAGACCCAGCAGAGGGCATCAGGTGTCAGGATAGCTTTGGCTATCAGGACTCCACCATGGCTGGATTTCGGATCTTCACTTGACGGCGTCTTTGTGGACTTCGGGTGGTGGAAACCCCACTAGCGGACTTTCCTCAGTCATCGACCGACCTCAACTTTCTCCGGCGGGACAAAGCAGTTGACAGTGATGCCAAGGGAGCCCTTCATTCAATATTCTTAGGCAAGGTGGAGCGTAGCGGCTCCGGTCGTCGAGCAGCACAGCGTCAAGCTGTCCCTGCTTCTGGGCAACACACTTTGACTGATTTCCCACGGTTACGGAAATCCTCTGAACCCCAGTCGACGGAAATGGACTTCAATGGACTCGATGTCCCGGTGCTTTACTTCAAGATTCTCAGTGGTCCCCTTCTCTGGTCGACAGCCTTTCGGGACTGGCTTCCAGGGTGCCCCAATGAAGATCAGCTTCTGCACGATGTTCCCTCGTAGCTCGGGGAGAAGTCTCCTAGCCAGGTCCTCTCTTGGATCAGTCCTCGACAGACTCAACAGCTTTTAGATTGGGTCGAAGGAAAGCAGCAGCAATTCTTCTTCCAGCTGGGCTTCAAGGATAAGCAGCTTCAAGTTTCAACTTCAATTTCTGAACAAATTGGGAAGGGAGAGGTCCCCAGATATACACATCTGTCTCTCATTCTCTCTGTTGAGCCAAGCTCAGTCAGCCAATCAGACAGAAGGGCATTCATTCAGGCAGGCAGCCAATCAGGCTCACAGGCATCCAGGTTATTCACTTCCACACGGACACCCATAACACGGAATGTAGATTTGGGAAAGCATCCAGCGTTTCAGCACACCGCACTACATTCATGTCAGTTTCAGGCAGGCCTGTCTCATTTTTTGTGTCACATACACAGAAACCAGACACCCATTGCATAGAATGCATATTGGTCACACACTCTATTCACACAGGTCCCACCCAAGTGTGTACCCACAACATACAGTCATTGGGAAGGCTCCAGCCAGTGTTGTCTGGACTTCCCCACAATACCATCTATGGTTCTTCCACCCAACAGCCAGTCAGGGGAAGGGACAGAGTCAGGGCGTCCCAGGACTTTGGGAAATCAAGTTAACAGGAAATAGAAACCAAGAGGCCACAAGGGCCACCTTGCCTTCTATCAGGAATCCACTGATTCCTATGGCAGGGCCTGGGTATCCCAAAATGGAGGATACTCAGAGCACCTGTCAAATTCAGCATGGAGCTGCCACCAGCCCATACTCTGCTCTGTGGGCAACACGCACGTGCCCGAAAACATACACTAAGGGTATAGGGTTGTACCCCAACCCATTTGTGCCATAAGGGTATCCCAAGGGTCTCTGTTCACCATGACCAAAAAGAGTAAGAGCTGCACTGCCAGGAGTCCCAAGTGGACTCCTGGCAGAAAACAACAGAGAACACACATAAGGGAGTACAGGACAAGGACATGGAGGCCCTGTCCCTCCAATGCATTTCCAGCATCACACTTATGAACCACAAAAGGCCTTCCCACCAGTCCACCCTTCACCAACACATGCCCAGCAAAGATGGCGGACATGAACCCACTAATCGTTCTGTATACTTTACCTTCCTTAAAAAAAAAAGCTCTACTAAGAAATGTACTACCTCTACCGGGGCAGACAGGATCAATGTGTTGAGCCATGCACCAGCCTACCCATCAACCCCATGCTGAGGAGTAGCCAGACCTAGTGTAAGCTGCCCACGAGTCCTTGATGACATACAAAGCGTCCTTTGAAAGCCCTCTGAAGCACCAGGAAGAGCTGAAATCTTCCAGGCCATAAGGGAGAGATGCCCCTGAAGGATCAGGTCATGGGGAAGCCCCGCCGGGTCTGTTATGAGGGGGTGTAGAGGAAGAAGATGAGGAACATTGACCGCTAACTCTAAGAGGGCTGGAAACCGCACTTGAGAGGGCCAAACAGGTGTCACTGTTACCAGCATTGTCCTTTGCCGATGTAGCTGAACTAGGACCCTCGCTATCATGGCAAACAGGGGAAAGGCGTAAGACATTCTGAAATAAAGCGCTGGTTGCCAGCACGTTGGTGTCTGGCCTCCAACTGTAAAAGACAGGCACTTGGCAATTGAGCCTGGACATGAAGAGATCTATCTGGAGTGGACCCCAGAGGGCAAAGATCTTAGCAAATACTTCGCTGTCTAACATCCAGTCACTCCTGTGTTGCAGATGCCTGGAATTCCAGTCAGCCACTGCATCACTGTCCCCGGAAGGTATGCCACCTTTAATGAATGTTCCTGTCCAGGTAGTAATGCTAAAAATCCCTTGCCAGGTCCGCCAAGTCCTTGGACCCCCCAGATGATTGATGTACCAAACAGCTGAGATATTGTCCATCAGAAGTAGGACACAGCAATTTCCCTGATCTTTGAGAAGACTCTTGACCGCAAAAGAACCCCCTAAAAGTTCTAGACAATTGCTATGAGGAAACTTTTCCTTATGTAACCACTTTCCTCCCGTGGACACCTGCCCGATCCTGGCCCCCTAGCAATCCCTGCTGGCGTCGGACTCCAGAACAACATCCGAAGACGGCCCAAAAATCGCCCAGCCATTCCAGGCATTCATGTGCCTGATCCACCAAAGGAGTTCTATCCTGGCTTCCAGGAACAGTTCCACTAGCTGAGAGTAGGACAGATTCCGGCAGAGAGATCTGGCTTTCAGATGCTATAACGCCCGGTAATGAAGGGGGGCTGGAAAAATAGCCTGAATGGAGTCTGAAAGTATCCCCACTACGCTGGCCAACTGTCTGATGGAGACGGTCCCTTTAACAGAAAATGGATCTCCTTGCAGATCCTGACTAGCTTGCTGTCTCGAAGCAAGAGGATGCACTGCTTTGAATCTATGTTGAAGCCCAGAAATAGGATACATTGCGATACATTGCGTATGCTGGACTTTTACTTTTTTACATTGATTACGAACCCCAGAGCCTGAAGGAGAGAGACTGCCAATGCCAGATAATCCTGAAGAGTCTGAAACCCTGATGCCATAAGGAGCATGTCGTACAGATAGACAATCACTCGGAACCCCTGGGCTCTGAGATGAGCCATCACTGGCCGCATTAGTTTGGTGAAGCACCAAGGGGCTGAGGAAAGCCTGAACAGGAGAGACGCAAACTGCCAAGTGCAAAACCTCCACTGGAACTGGAGAAATTCTTGATGGGGAGGAAATACAGGAACCACTAAATAGCCATACTTCTTGACCATCCAATCTGACAGGAGAAGAGTATCCCTGAGGAGGTGAATTCCCTCCATCTTGAAATGGTGGTAGACAACAAAGGAATTTAGAGCCCTTAGGTTTATAACAGGACGGAAATCCTGCTCTGGCTTGGGACCAAGAAATTTGTACTTAGGAATAAAGGTGAAGGTAGCCGGAACCACTGCTCCCTTGTGTATGAGGTCCTGGACTTCTGCATCTACTGCCGCCTGCTTGGCGCAGTTGGAGAGGGGAACCGGGCACAAGGGGGGGGCGTAGAATTCTATTTCAAACCCCATCACTGTTCGAAGAACCCAGGGGTCTGATGTGAGCACCTTCGACTGGGGGACAAACCTGGCCAGACTTCCCCCAAAATCTTTGTGGGAAGAAACACTTAAAACATGAGGCGTTAAGTGGAGCCATCTTGGCTCTACCACCTCCTCTCCCTGGACACCCTCTCCCCTGGTACCCCTTCTGGGGATAGAATGCAAGCTTGCTCCTTGAGCAGAGGATGAATGATGCACACCCCTGGCTGCATACTGTCTGGGACGGAATGAGCCCTGGGAGGGGCAGCCAGAGGAGCGGGCTCTGCCTCTTCCGGCCTCCTCAAAACATTGTGGGTGAAAACCTTGTGAATATTGGCCTGTGCCTTATCTAAGGACATAAAGGTATGTACATAGGTGGACAGATCCTTTATAAATCCGATCCCCAAAGAGATTTCCTTGCGCTTTAGGGCCTGCCCTGCACTCCGCCATGTCCGCAACTTTGAGTCAATCTGCATAAGTAGCGCCTTACAGTGTTCTTTAGAGATTGCAGCGTTAGCATTGCCGAGCAGGCAGATGGATCTTTGAACCCCACCTCGATAGGTGTGCACATCCAAGGGGGAATTAGAAAAAACAGCCTCCTCTACCGTTTCAAAAATTTGAGTTGGTGACCCTTGAACATCTAAAAGCATGTCCTAGTAGCCCCTGAAGGCCTTGTCTACCCCTTTTATGGAGGTCTTTCCTTTTCTGGGACAGGAAGGAAACCATGCAATGGTTTATATCAGGGGTAAGGGCTACCTTATCGGGAATAATCGGCTTTTCAAATACTCCTATTTTGAGGCTTCTTATTGTGCTTCATATGTATATTTTTGAGCAGATACATTCTATTGCATATATGACAAATTTGCTATTGGAATTGATGAAATGATTCAATATTTTTTCTTTTCCATTTGGTAGCTTGATTTTCTTAATGCCGTTGACCATTTGGGAACATAGTTTACAATTGCTGCATTTAAATGAACCATAAATAGGTTGATGATTAAACATGCTTCTGATGTCTTGTTTTGTAATTGAGTTAAGGTGACTAGGGCTTATTTTATTACGTAGTGTCTCAGAGCAGAGATTATTCCTATCTTCCTTTGGGAGAGATCACCTGACCCAGTGCTTCAGGAAAGCAGAAACCGCCCCAATGGATGCCACTCAGCAGACCTGGGATGCTGAGAGACAGGTCAAAGAAAGGAACCACACTATCGTCCAACAATTGAACATGATCTCCCTGGGATAGGTCTGTTGGGACCTCCTATTACTTCACTTAGGAGGGGAATCAGAATACACCAAAGCATCCTGGGAGGATGTGGACATGGACAGATCATTGGGAACTGGAAGACTCCCCCCCTTGACTCGCCCAAGAAGGAAGGAAAATTGCAGTGTTTTCATCTAATTTCCTCTTTAAAGCGCTTCTAGGGGTGTCCTCCCGAGGCGTGGAACTAGCGCCGGTACCATCCTGACTTGCCAAATACTTAGATTTCTCACTGCACTTACGAAGGACATGAGGGGCCTTCACTGGCTCTGTGAAAGGTTGATGAAAGTCAGCAATTTGTAACGCTTACCAGGTATCCACGGGGACGTCAATCAGCCTGTCCCAACCTCTTATGACCTCAAACCCTTCCCTGGAGTCTACTCAACTGGAGACTGGGCCTGAACCAAAGGATTGGTAGAGTTTAACTCCCTATTGTCTCTGTGTGCTTGAACCCCTTCTTCCCCGGGCTCCAACCCTTCCCTTTGATCCACAGCTCACCTTGTTTTCTTGGAAAGTGTGCTCTCCGTCCTGCTTTCAGCGCAGTGGCGCGTTGATTGATGCGGGCTCGTTGCTACCTAGTTACTTCACTGGTAAGAGTCCGACAGGTAAGTATAATGAGTCTTTTGAACAGTTCTCTAACTTCGTTCCTTTCCTTCCTCCGATGATGGCCGGCATCCGGGGATGGCAACGTGCTGCTGAGATGAGTAGTGTTGAAGATGAGTGAGAGGGCGATGCGCGATGCAACCCTTTAGTATTTGTATTGAACTGAGTTCTTTTTCTGTTTCTTTTAGGTGCTGTTTTCAGCGTGGATGCCGGTTATGAAGAAGAAATGCAGTGAGTAAGCGCGGTATGCAGCGCCTCAAGATGTTTCCACGCTAACCTGGAGTGTCTTTTCTCTCTTGCAGATGGATGAGAAGTTCTGGAGACAGAGGTCCCCCAGAGCGGCTGGGATTCAGGTTAGCTTTTGAAGCTCGTACAGTCTTTAAAAAATAAGCGAAGATGTGCTGAATGCTTACTAATGCCTTTTTTCTATTCTTTTCCTTTTTCCTTAGGAAACAGCGTGCCGGGATGGGAATGATACCGCCGAAGATGCCCGCTGAACAGAAGGAGCGATGAACGGTGGGCAGAAGCGCTGGGCTGTTCCTAACAGTGTTCTTGTTCTTGCAGGAGCTGAGCGCAGAAGAAAGATGCAGGCCTACTGGAGACCGATCCGAGCACGGTGAGTGTCACGCTGCAGGTGCAGAAAACGCAAAGCATGCTTCTCAGCCTGGGCGTGGCTTAAATAGTCTCTGGGTATCCCAGGTGTCTCTGGGCTGAACCACACCCAAAAGACTAGACTGCACATGCCGTTCTGGGAACCGAAATATGTGGGGGCATCCATCGTGTCCCCATCAATGCACTACAAGTACAATCCCCAATTTTATCCTATGGGAGTGAGTGAGTCTGGTGCCACAAGCACCAAGTCTGACTCCAAGTGGGTCTTTGGAGGGATGGAGAGGCCCTTGAGGGCCATGTAGGTGATCGTACCCTGGCTCCAGCCTGACATCTTGGAGGGCTGGGGACATGAGGGGCAGGAATCGTGACACAATTTTATTAATGAGTCTATTAAAACCAGAGACCATTGTCAAATTGAGCTCCTGAAGAGCAGAGTCCATAGTATCTGTATTACCCTTGTGACAACCCCAGGGGCAAAGAACCATACCTCACCTGACCCCCTACTAGGGCCATCCTCAGCTCCGAACCCTGTATCACTTTTTTTAGAAGGTCTAACTTATGTACTTTCATCAGCCGACAAAGGGCCCTTTACTAGCCACCATACTGTGTGCAGAGAAAAGTTAAAATGAACAAGGTTAACCACAAAGTGCGTGCCTACTGTGAAGAACACCACAGAAAGAACAAACCAGTTGAGCAGACTGTGTAAAAAAATCCTGGGCTGGGCATGAAGGCCATCAGCCCAAACTGTAACAAGCTTGTTCTAGCAAGCGCATGGGGGGGACACACCCAGCAGGGCCAGTCTTTGCATCAGGCAGTGCAGGCAGCCATGCTGCAATGTTGCACCATTTAATGTTATTGTAAAATAAACTAGTACTATATGAATTGTTATGAAAAAATCATCAGGCTCCAAGCGCACTGGGTGATGCTGCAGTGCCTGCGGTCAGCACAGCGGTGCAACATGTGGGCAAAGCCAGGCTAGCAGTGCCCCAGGGGTCTGATTGCTTGTTTTTATGATTCTAACAGCAACATTTGTTGCTTAAGTTACCCCGGGCGTGGCCAGGCCTGGCCTGACCGTACATGTCTGCCTCCTCCTCAGCTCATGCACTGTATTTTAGTAATTGGGGGATGTGATTAGGCTGGGCTGCTCAGTCATTTGGACGGAGAACAAGGAGCCGGTGGCCAGACTAACTTGCTTAGTCGAAGAGATTAATCATAGCAGTGCAGCCTCGCTGAGTCACCATTGAGCTCATCAAGGCCCGGGTAAGAGCAGCAGGGCAGGAGGCCAAGCTAGTCACTGTGCTAAGCCAAGAACCCCACCTGCCACCACCACGTGCAACTGAACTGGGTTGCAGCCTACCTGTGGCCTGCTGCGGAGTGCAGAAGATTGATCACTCAGGGATTGCCAACTGACCTGCTATTAGCTGTCTGAAAACACTTGCACAGCCTCACACTGACCACCAAGCACCAACCCAAACTGATTGAAGGTACGTGGACAATAGTTTTCCCATATTTACTTAATTGCCCTTAAACGTGTTTATTTCAGTTTCTGCACCATAAGCAATTTGACTAGTCATAGCAAACAAAACCTATGCTAACAGAAAACGTATACTTGCTTAGAAAGACAGCAATCTACAGTACGTGTCTCACAAAGTGCACATAACACTGACCAGGGTCAAGTGTACCCATTCTGTTTGCGATGCAGGTGTTAAGCTGGCCTATAGACCTTGGCTTGTGCTCCATATTTGTGAGCATTTGTCATAAAGCCAGTCAACCTGGGTTCTAAACTGCTGAAATAGATGTAGTCTACAGAATGAGAATGCCTCCAATATGGGACATCTCTTTTAACCCTGGCAACCCCGACCATTGCCATGACTGTCCAGTCAAACTGTCCCCGTCCGAAACCATTATTTCACGGGCTTTCCCATACAGGGGCTTTGATGTTGTCTTCAGGAATCAGTGGGTGAAATTCAAAGCCAGCTTGCAGCAATGCCTTGGTTGGCATGTCCGCATCAAGCTTAACATAGCACTGCAGGGTTACCTGTGTGCACAGAGCTTAAGGAAAATCTCTGTTAGCTGTGTCATATTCGCCCAGGGAGGGTGTCGTGGCCTTTCAACCCTTCAAATGAAAGGGGCCTCGAGCCTCAGGGGGGGCCCAAACAACTGCCCCCCCCATTGCCAGTCAGCAGTCGAATAACACAGAAATATATTTCTTGATATATTACTTACGTTCTGGGGCTTACAGTGTACGCTTTGCAGTGCTCGCCTCACAAGCTGAGTTTGCTGGAGCCCGTCATTTCCATTGCGGAAAATAGAAGAGTTATCACCTGGTTGCCTTTCAACACTAGTTCTTCCACGCCATACACTTGCTTACACAGAAGGAATCATTGCTATAGAGCAGGTATTCAGTGTTTCAGCTCCCTGCTTGCTTGCTGTCCCCTGATAATTGGAAGCTATTAACCTTATATTTATCTCCATTATAATGTAATGGAGACATAATTGGTACCTCTGACTGTTTCTGCTCCAGGCGGGGGGGTGGTAGGGGGGGTAACTATCATGTTGAAATTGGCCTGCGCACATGCATGCTGTGCCTGTATTCACATTGCCATAATGTCATGACCCAGCAGCAAAACCATGAGCAATTGTCCAGAGGACTGTGTAACCCCACCTGAATCCTGGAGCACTCCATGGTCATGGCACTCTCCATTGTTTAGCGAGCCTTATTTCAGTTCCGTTGTAACAATAACAGTGATAACTCATCTTGTTCTGCACAACTATACTAGGCACTTAAGACACTTTAATATATGTGTAGTATAAAGTCATGTTAGTGCATGTACCTGTTCTAGAGCTTATGACTGAACAAGTTCTCACTTGATTAACTCTGGTCTCCATATTCCAGTGGACCTAATGAGCCAAGCATGGCAACGCTGGTAAGCCTCCTTGCGTAAGCCACTCCAATTACCCTTAATAGCAGGTCCCAGCACGGGGACAGGGTATGCTAATGAGCATTCAGGGTGATGCTCCCTTTTAACACTGGAGTGTTATCGAGTATGTGGGAATGCCAGCCCAGACGGATGGAATGAAGGTTGAGGGGCAAGAGCTTCAGAGGCTAGGTCTATCCATGGAAGCTGCATAAGCAGTGCATGATGCACAAAGGCTGTCAACAAGTAGGGCTTTTACAGGCATCATTTGCAATGCATTTGTTGCTACAGTAGTGTGGAACCAAGGCACTACACACACAGTACTGTATGTCTAGTTCTTTATTATATGCCCTATTCACACAACATGTAACATGCAATATCTGTTGTCATTTGGGGCGGGGGGCACCAACAATGCTTCCCGCCTGGGGTGCATTCTGGTCTAAGACCGGCCCTGCACCCACGCCTCATAAAACAGGCTGATCCTCAAACCCTGGCAGGTAGTGTAAATGTAAATGCGTCATGCCCAGCTTTAACAGTGGAAAGGCACGCCTTCTTGACACCACTGAGCGGCCAGTCGTCGAGCCTCGATGAAGAAACTTGTTGGTGTCGAATGATAGCAGGAGACTCGGCCAGATGGTCCAGGGCAGCGGCCAAATTCCTAGATGTGGCTCTTAAAAAAGTCTATGCGGCCTAAAGTGGCACGTTAAGCATACTTCAAATCCATCTAAATCCACCAACACTCTAACTAATTCTCTAACAAATGTTGCTTCTTCTTCTGACAGTGGTGTTGCTACGTAGCTTGCCAAGGATCTAAACGGAAACTAGCAACTTTTTGTTAAAACCTTTGAGGTTGTAAACCAAAAAAAATGCGTGTTTATGCTCCAGAGTGTGCTGCGAACAGGCTTGAGTAGGCCGCACACTGGAGCCAATGGAAGGGGAGAAAAAACACACAAACACAGGCAAGGCAGAGGGGAGGAAACCTCCTTCTGAGCAGGAGCGGCAACGTATAACACGGGAGCTGGTCCCGAACAATGAAGCGCACGTGCGCGCAGCTCGCGCTAAACCCCTGCCAGGTGTCCGAGCCACTGCGCTTACTGAAATAACCAGTTAAACAATTAGGGAAGGAGGGACTGAGGGAACAAACAACTCTCATCCCGTTCGCAGAGCCTAATGAAACTGTGACAACACGAAGCGACACACACTGCTTACAAAATGAATATGCCCACTACAGTGCCATTTAATGAAGAACGCATAGTAACTGCACAGTAAGATGGCGACGAAGTATCATGAGCATGAGGGAGTGTTTTTTTGCCGTCAGCAGCAAAGAAAGAAGATGTCAATTTAGAGGAAAGGACTTATAAAACGGAGGAGCCGTGCCTATTGGATGTTGCTGGGGCATGATCTGCCCTCCAGTTTGGGTTGGGGTTACCCAATTAAGTTAAAGTTAACAAACAGAACTTTACTTTAAAAACTAAAACTTGTTTTATGTTAAAGTTTGTTTTGTTTTTTCTTTGCTGCTGTGGTGTCATAGTAAAGAATGATATTGCATAATATGAAGCCTCTTGTCTTGCAATAGAATTGCATTGTTCCCCCTACGGTATCCCATTTCTGATGGCCGTAAATAGCACGGGTGGAAATTAATGCTGGTGGTAAAATATACAACTAGCAAAGCACATATTTGAGGGATTTTTAGAATAGCTTTGAGGCTGAAATGTACTACCAGTGGTAAATAATGTGGCATCAGCCATAACCTACATTCACTTCAAGGACAGGGGGGAGCTACTCACCAGCCCACCTAAAGTGGACAGAGTAGGCAGAAACAGCTGATTCTGCTTTTACCCTGTTTAGAATAGCATATTTAGTGGTAAATTACTCTTGCCACCAGCGAGAGTGATAGCACCTGCCCTGTAAAAGGGCTCAGGTGGGTTTATTTCTGCATTGGTTATAGTATCTTGAGGATAGCGGATAGTCGTATTTTTATGAACGTGACTGTTCATCATCTTGGAACAGTGTGCAGAAAGTGCCTCATGTTGCAAGCGCGAGAAGCAGAAGCAACAAAAAGATAAAAGCTCAGGGAAAATAAATCATAGCAATGATTGCAGTAGGAACGTTCTTACCCTGAAAAGATTCCAAGGAATCTTCATTGAAACAGATACTGTGAGGAACCCACAAGAACATTGACTAACCGTTCCTGAGGGAAGGTTGTCAGGAAGCTGTGCCTTAATCACCGGCTCCCATTATAGGTTCACGCTGAAACGCAAGGTTTGGCGATTAATTCTCTCGTTACTAAAATAAACAGCTGGTTCAATGCATTTATCACAATGATGTATTACGCCACTCAAGAATTCATGAGGCTTTGGCGCGTCGCATGAAGTTACTTCGCAGGCAGGCAGTCTAACACCTGTCATCGCAGGGCCCAGCACGAGCAAAACGACTGCGCGTGCGTGTTCCGTTTCCAACACAATGCCAAGAAGCTGAAGAATTGTTTCAGATTCGGGAGTTTAGGTACAGCTATTCTGCAGCCCACATCTTCTGAAGGTAGATCTTGTAGAATTTTTCCAGAAACTCTAGTTATTTTTAGCTAGCTGACTTGGATTAGGTTTAGGTGGCTGTGTGGGGTCAGGGTTATTACGGTGGCTTCTAACACGCATTAAGACACTTGAATCAATCAGCTACTGACTGTCTGTGCATTACCTAACTCCCCTGTGCATACAAGCCCTCTGGGCTCTAAAACCAATGCCAACTGCAGGCTGATTTGTGCTACTGGTTTAGGTGTGTTTTCTGGAGAGTTTGGTGGTGAATTTTGAACCACCAGTGAGCCATGTGGTTTACTGCTGATGGTTGAAATAGCCAGCTGATTGTGTCAGGGTCAGCAGAGTTGCCCTGGATGGGGACAGTCCTCATCAGGATTTCTGTGGTCAGTATGCATGGTGATGGCGTTCGATTCTGAGATGTTCCTGTAGATTAATTTTATACTAGTCTGTGCGAAATAGCGTGTGCACCGTTTTAGTAAGATTAAGGCCCATATTGTTGGATCACTTTTTTTAGTTTTGGTTATTAGGTGGTGCTAAAGCGCCACCTAAAAGCTGAAACTATTGCATTAGAGTACAGCCAGGGAGAAATAGTATTTGAGGAGGGACACACAGCCTGTAGGTGGTGTTTGGTTATAACCACCTATTGGCTGCTCATGGTCATGCTAAACCCTATTGCCATTCCACCCACTTCCTGCCCCTGCCCAAACCCAAAACACATCCTCCTGGGATCTCTTTCAGTTACCTTTATCAAGCCTTACCAATAAACCTTCTGCGTGAAGTACCTGGCAGGGTGTTTTCATAGTAGTCTTCGGAAAGTTAATCACTTAATTGGAGATGTAAGTGGGCTACTTTTATAATGAAAATTTCTTAACCGGGTCTGCCTTCAGCCATTCAATTTCTAAGAAGTATGAGCATCCTTCCATAAAACATATCCCTCCATTTCCTGTCTGTTCCTGTGTGATCAAAGGCAAGGACAGTGCTCCCTCTTGGGGAAAGAAGAGCAGCTATGTATTGTTTACAGTTACCCGTGTAGTTAGCCATTAACAGTAATTGCCCAGAAACATAATTCTATGCTGAAAACTAGTTTAGTGCTGCAAATGGACCACAGTGTTAAAAGAACAAATTATTATGGCCCTGTAATGTTCATTCTGATGGACGTTCCTCCCACGGATTCCTTATTTATGCCAACGCAAGTGCTCTATGGAAATATTTCCATGGCCGAGGGGTGCAACATTGCTCTGCTCAACACCAATACACCAGCGTCAGTATATATTGAGGCGACACACCCCATGGCCTCAGTTCCACCCTTTTTCCCCCTACCACTTTGACACTGGGGGACCGCTGAACCGTAAGAAGTAATACCTATCTGCCAAGTGGGACAAGTTCGGAGGATGAGGAGGTATCCGTGGGAGGAACATCCATCAGAAAGATTACTGAGAGCTAAGTAATGTATTCTTCCAATGGATTCCTTCCGCCCACAGATTCCTCATCTATGAAAATACTCCCAAAGCAGTAGGTAGCTCTGGAGGAAGGAGTAGAGCAAGGACACTCCCTTACAAAAGACAGCTATGAAGGACCACTTTACCAAAACAAGCAACCTGCCCGGATGGGGAATCAGAGCAGTAATGTTTGGTGAGCATACCAAGAGGAATATTTATAATAGAGTGGTCCTGTCTGGCGGAAATAAAAAACTTCAATTAACACGTTCTAGCTATACTGACCTCCAGAATGAACAAGGAGGGGAGACTCAATTAGATCCAAATCTCATGAAGCATTAGAAAAAATACACATATTTATTTCTTGAATTAATTGATAAAATACATATTAAATCTTTATGACCCTTAATGCATATTGGGTCTTACTCAAAATACTATGCATACAAATCACTGTATTACCTCTGTGATAACTCATAGTGCAAATTTAAAAAATGTCCAGTGTACTAGAGAAACTATAAATTCAGATTAAATCTGCGTTTAAAGAGACCTATGCAAACCACTATTTTATCAATATTTTGACAGGAAAATTACATTTTTGTTATTGTACAGGCTCAAGATACTGTAAGAACCTTAAACAGGGCCTGGCCATAGGGTCCAAGTTCCACAAAGACAGTTGGGAAAGCGGGACTCCAAACTCAGGCGAAGGGGATCACATGAGCTAAGGGGACGAGTATTCACAAATGTGTTTGTGGTCAACTAATTCCGTTTAAACGTAGATGTCAGAGGAATTGTGACATAAAAATTGAAAAAATCCTGGATCAAGGAGTGAGGATGCTAGACGACAGAATAATACCAACTATACAGATGAGCCGTACAAACTGATCTTGCATTAGTACAACTTAGACAAACAGGCATAATACAGTGGCAAGGGAATGCTGTATGTCAACAACGCTAGCCTAGGCACCATTAGTAATATTGTAATAGAAAAGGTCATCCTAGCAATATTCGTTACATAGCAAAAGTACTTTCGACAGGGAGAATTCTTCTAACTGGACTCCAGTTGATTCCCGTCTTGATCAGGACAATGCTATCCCTTGTGTATTCACCACATCATGCAGCATGAATAAACAATACAACAAATCATTACAATCAATATAGGGTAAGCAGAATTGATCAACCCTATAAAAGATAAAAGGGAGAAAAGACAAAAAAACACATTAAGATTGGGTCCAATTAAGAACTACTACACAGTCAAGCTTGCTTCAGTCACAAAAGTGTCCTGAAGTGTTGGTGTGGAAAGGGAGAATAAACCTAATTATTACCGTTTTCTCAACCGGAGGGCCAGAGGAAACATTAAGCAATTGCTTCCAGTAGCGTGTCTACCCGACACTGTGCAGACCACAGCATAGTTGGTTTGTGGAGACACAAAACAAGGACATTGATTCAAATGGGAACCACGTCCCCCAATTGCAAAAAGTGAAGTGAACTGACCAATTGGATTCGGTTAGCCTGTGCCTATGGTCCAATTGGCCATAGGTGGAGTATGTTTGTTCGAGAACTCACCAAAATTAGGTGCTCAAAGTCGTCCTCCCGTGGGTGGATCACTGTCAGCCACGTGGAGTAGATGCTTCCTCTTAAGGCCCATGCAGCCACCTGGCAAATGTCCAGAACAAGGCCTACTCTCTGAACGGCAGAGGTGGCACCCACACCTCTTCAATGGGACCTTCAGACACATCCTTCCTGCCAGATAACAGCATTATGAAATGCATAGGATTATACACCTCAACAGTGTTTGTTTGGTCACAGAAATGCCAGAATGTGCACTAGCATAACCCACAAATAGCTGGTAATTTTTCCTGGCATACCTCGTCCGAGAGACATAGTAGTGGAGGATCTGCACCAGGTCCAGCTGATGAATAGCTCCTCTGCCTTGGAAAGATGAGGAGAAGGAAAAGAAAGACGGGAGATGAATCTTTTTAGAGAGGGAGGTAATTCAGAGCCTACTTTCGTGGGGAAGGTTGGCCTTACACTAAATGCCACCTTCTCTTTGGCAAACATACAAATAGGGAGGTTTAACAGATCGTCACCTGAGCTCACTCAAAAGTCTATTGGAATTGATGGCAACCAGGAAAGAAGGTAGGGGCCAAAACTGTCCATGAGTAATGTCAACCATACATTTAAATCCCATGCCGGAACAAACTAGTGTGGGGCAAACTGGTTGCACAATTCCTGCAAAAATTGCATAACCTGGGGATTTTGAAAAAGGAGCCCTGCTGTGGAGTCCTCTTGAAAAACAAAATAGCTGCAAGCAGGGGTGTTGCTAGGTCTGGAAAAGACCAGGGGCTAAGCTAATGTCAGGATTGGTGGGATTTGGGGCTAGCTAGCATTTTGGTTGTAGCACCTGAGCTTCTCTCAGTGGCTACAACCAAAAGACCCAGGGCTATATCCCCGTCAATCCCCCCGCCCCCTAGCAATGCCTCTGGCTGCATGGTACACCTTCACAGTGCCAATCTGCATATCCGTCCAGGCCAAAGAAAGCAATAAATCTAGTACATAGGATGGGGAGCAAGAGGGCCAAGTAAACTGATCCAGATCTCCCCACCCAGTAGCAAGCCAAAAATGTATGCCACCTGCAGGCATAAATGGACTTCGTGGCAGGCCACCGAGCGAAGGAAGTCCAGGCTGTCCTCTGCAATATCACTTCTTACAGCTCAGCCACTTAGCAGCCAAGCATGAAGGTTGAGGTTGTTGAGGTTTGGATGGATCGTTTGCCCCTCTGACAGATCCACTCTACACAGAAGTTGCCAGGGAGGTCAGATGGACGTGTCCAGCAACTATGGGTACCAGTTCTCTGAGCTGTGGTGGGTCAGAAGCATGAAACGGACCAGGGTTCACCATGTTCAACTTGATTTTTCTTCAAAATAAAGGAAAAAGGCCAAACCTTGCCTAACCCAAGGGTGGTCATACCTAACAACTAAATTACAGTGCTCATCAGTGTAAATGTCCAAATGAATGTCCGTCCTGAGTCACAGATATACCCTTGTCTTGACCCTACCACTAATAGGAAGCAACTTAACAAGAGAGTGCTTCCCTTCTTGTGGGCGGAAAGATGTCTTTCCAATGCCAATGAATGCTCAGATTCAGTAGGGAATTCTTAAATTGTTTGCCATTTCTTTACCAGTTCATTCAGCTCTGATATTAGGTCTTTCCCACGTCCGATTTAGTGTTCCTTTTGGTATTCTTAAAGTCTCTTCCTCAGGGGTACTGGCTCCCATCTTCCTCAGTACTCTGTGCTTGTCAATGAATACTCTTTCTTCTGATAGTGTTGGTTTCTCTACAATGATACTAATTGTGTCTCCCAGTTTCTTCCTTCTCCCCCATATCTGTATCTTGTACCCAGGGTTTATTTTCACTCTTTAAGAATGTCAATACTGCTGGGGCGAATAGGAGTCGTCCCCCAGTAAACTATACTCTTCTTATGGCTTTCAGTATTACTTGGGGCGAGTAGGATTAGTCCCGTAGAAAGGCTCACTCTTCTTACTGAGCTGCCAATTAGGGGATCACCACTCGCTCTAGCCACCCCTCTTTCCCGGGTCTCCCGCTCCACCAGTTACCATCTTGGCTTCGGGTATGCGTCACCGGGTTGGCTTGTCTCTGCTTCCGAGCTCCTTTGTTCAGTCTTTGCACAATGGCTTTGGTGCTTCTGTGCTTATTTTTCAGTACGTCTCGGCATACCTCCTGGGTTGTTCTACCAGTTCAGAGTGGGCTTCCCTCTCCCTCCTACTGGGCAATCTAACTTCCCATATGTTTACTTTCGCAGATTCACTTCTTGCTCCGGTATCTCTCGTGCACCCGTTTCTCCTTCTGACCTGTTTGAAACTCCCAGGTCTCTCTCCATATTGACTCTGCTCCTCCCATTTTTATGTTGCCAGTTTGAGGCTTTCCCAAGCTCACAGAGTAGTTCTTCCTTTGTGTTTGAACACAGTTTCAACTAACACCATTAGGCTTCCTCGTCTCAGTGTCAGGCAGGTTCTCAATGTGTCCTCTCTGGTGTTCTCATCTCAGTACCTACTTGATATGTGTCTTCAGTAAAGATACCACTGTAACACCTAGAGGGCTTCTTGTTTCATCAATACCTTCTGGTTAGTCTCTTTCATTGTTTGAAAAGAGAGTTCCTTCTCAGAACGGTAGTCCCCATCACCAAGAGGGGAGTCTCTCCCTGTGAGATCCTGCTTTCTGCCACTACTAGGGGGAATATTGCGTAGCAGGCTCACCTCCCTTGTCTCACAAGAAGAGGCTCCCATCTGGAGAGAAGTAACTGAATCCTGCAATTCATCACAGAGCCCAGTCTGAAGGCATCAAAATCAACATGGACCAGAACAGGCATAGCCTTTCCTTGGGATGACCAGTATCAGCAGGAATGCATAGAGGTTAAATGTCCCCTCAGCAGCCAGTTTGCCATGTAGCACTCCCTATTCTATTCTCTGGTGTTGGTAAAGCGCTAAGCCTGAGGGCATCCAAGCGCTAATACTAGAGTTCTGAGAAAAAAACAATTCTGAGTTATAGGTTTTAAGTTTTTATCACTACTCTGGAACTCCAATCCCCCATGACTTTAAGTCTGTTAAAAAAAACGTCAGTTTTAAAGCGCATTTTTCTGTCAAGGAAATTCTCTGGAGCAGAACTTGCGCTTTTTATTCAGCTCAGTTCAAGTATGTTTATTCGGATTACAAAAATCCATCAAACACAAATAAATCAGATCATAAAATCAAGAGATAAAACAATGCATATCACATAGAAATATAAAATCAAGGTTGGATCAGCCTTCACATTCTCTCAATGAAAGACCAAAGATATATCGAGTCTTAGTACCACAAATGACATACACCAATCACGGGCTGAAAAGATACAAGTATCTTTTATTACTGTACAGTTTACAAAGCAAAACAGATAGCTATCTGGCTCCCAACACCTCGCAGTGTGTACCAGCAGACACAGTAAGGAGTGAGAGTGCTGGCCATCTAAACACAGACATATTTATACCATTTTAGCAATATTGTCCAGCCTCTCTCCAAGTTAATAATTTGCGGGCTAGAGTTTGTGCCTAGTTCACATGACAGATGTTACAATATTATACAAAGGATTAAACAGGTTTACATGCCCATGAAAGTACAATGAGTCTGTAGGTTCTCGGATCCACCGTAAGCCTTATTCCAAGAGTTGCTACAATGCTGTTCAGCTAAAGCATACGATCGAAGTTTACTCTGATTGTTTTGATGTTTATTCGAGGATGAGGCTTGTGAGCGCAGACAACACTTAAATGATAGTTTGTATGAAGCGCAAGGTTTCTTTGCATAAGTTAAACAGTCGGCTCTCGTCAACCTAAACATTAACGAAACTCAAAGGTCGTTCAGCTCGACTGCAAATCGAAAACACAGTCCACCATTTTAGAACATGGGACATGAGTTGAAATGAAAATGGCGGATGAGTCTATAAAATGGTGGCGAAGTTAAACCAAAATCGGAACTTTGCAAACACGGTTTTCTGCAGAACGCGAATGGGCTTAGGCCAATATTCATAATAAGAGGCATTATATGATTATGGTTTAACATCAATAGAAATATAAACAGCTTAAGTTTAAAAATAGAGGGAAACACAATCTGTACATGGCATGTTATTGCATATCTATCTCATGGCACAGCTTAGTTAGTCGGTACCGTGCACCTTTCAGAAAGCAGTCAAAGGCAACTCCTTTAGAGAGGGCAGAACAGGACAGTGCAGCAATATTTAAACTCTCTACACCAGCAATTGCCATCATCTGAATTTGATGTGCCCAAACATTTACTGTTAGGACCCATCCTCCCATGGCTTCTCTCCTGCCAGGTCAACATTGGCAACCTACGTGGGCATGCAGGAACCAAGGTGTGCTCAAGCATCTTTCCCAGTGCAAATCCAACCTTCCTCTATGTTCGGATAAGATTCCCCACCTTTGTCACCAGTTGCCTAGCAACAGCCCTTAAATGCCATCCAGTACACTAAAGATGGCCAGCAAGTATCCCCTTAACCATGTTTGAAATGCTCTTCTAGCATTTTCCATGATGGCCACCACAGGACGTACTGATGTTCATCTGCATTGCATGCTTTGCAATAAAGATGCACTGGAAACACAGTGGCAGCATCTCGCAAGTGACAAGAACCTCCCACCCCATGAGGTCTTGTGGCTCTTTATTCCAACTCCCAGTTAGATGACTTGCAAATAAGTGGGAAGGGAGTGTTTTTTTCTTTTCCATAGAAGAATAAATGACTAAGCTATGCGTTGCTTGAATGGAACGCATGGGCTGTACTGTGTAGTCGGGTGCTTGAATTACGTGACACGTATTTAGACCTAATGATTTAGCTTTGTCTTTAAGAAAGGAATGCATATTCTGTACTATAAACGCTGGTCCTAGGGTGAAACTAACCAAGCAAATGTGTGCATAAGTATACGCATTAGAATAGAAGCTTAGATTGTATTCCTTGTTTTGAATTTTGGTTTGAGTCCTCAGAAGCCAAAGCATAATATCAGTGTGCAGTGTGACTAACGTAACAGTCTAAATTCAGACACTGGCATCTTGGATGGTTCGCACCTCACTTATGGGAAGCTCAGGTACCCAGTTTAATACTATTGCCATGATGCATCTGTAATTCTCACTACTAAAGTCTGGAAAGCATTACATTTAAGATCTTTGTCATCACTGGAGCTCCATGGTCCGGGATTCAAGTGCCATAAAGAAGGTGACACAGCCATTAAGATGCCTCCGCCCCTTGTTAAACATTCTTGTTCTATGCCCTAAGCAGTCAGAAGACGGAAGATTGGCAAAGGGGTGATGGTTGTTCCAATTCTGTGGTTCCTAAGGATCAGTCAAGCAACTGAAAACCAGACAAGGCAGGATACTTACATGTAACAGCTTTTAAGTAAAAGGCATTCAACCAGGCCCAGGTCAAAATAATGTTGTGATGGGTGTTTGAGACCACAATAGGGTACTCAGCTAAGCCCCCAGCAGGGCAGAGCGGGAGATGCATCATAACAGAGGAGTTGCCCAGATTTGCCTCCTGTCGGGTAGTGGCCCAGGAAGAACACATTTTATTTTATGAAGCTGAATGAGCAGGCTTGCAATGCTTTCTGGATTGTCATAATAGCTTGCCAATCTCATGGAGACCAACACTCTTAATGGTGACTAACCAACCTATTCTGTAAGAGTTCCCCAGACTCAAAAGATTATTGAGCAGTAGTCTGGTTAGTGTCCCCTCTTTATTGGTTCACACAGATCACCACATCATGATCAATCTTAGTGTTAGTACGTCCATGACGAAGGCTAGGCCAGTTTCCAAGTGTAGTGGGTACATTGTAGGACCACCGAGAGACTCGCAATAAAATAAGGTTCTCCCCTCCATAGCATCTCCAGATTCCCACAGCCCGTAGCTCACACCCACAGGACACGGTACTAATCACCTTACCCCTATAGATATCCAACATGTGGTCAACAGAGGACCGCTTCAAGGTCTTTCTGAATTTGAACAAGCCCCCAATTGATTGGTTCATTCTCAGCCTTTGTTTGCCAATATTGGTATTCCTGGTAAAGCGTTGTTTGAAACTGATCCCAAAGTAAGCAAATCACTGATGGATATGAAGCCTATGGCCATTCAATGCTATATGGACCCTCTGTGATTTCCAAGTATTATTAACGAAGCACATCAAAACACATTCCCCTGCATTTACTGACAAACCTCGGTCCTGCAGAGATTTGGGGGCTCAAGTGAGTAGGGCTACATCATCGGCATAACTTAGAATGGGCAGCTGTCTGCTTCCACATTGGGGGACATTGGCATGTGTAACTTCTAGGGTGGATGCAAGCAAGTTTATATAGAGATTGAATAGGAGAGAGTACACATCGTGCCCAACTCCCTTCCCCACCTCTATGGGCTTAATCAGTTCCATTTCTCTTCCGTAGCGAACCTAAACCCATGAATCAGCATGAAGAAACTCCATCATCTGGATTAATGGTCTTGGTATGCCCATCTGATCATGGGTTACCAATAGGAGTCTCCTATCCATGTGGTCAAAGGCTGAGCTCAGGTTCGTAAAGGCCACGTAGACAGGCGATACCAGAAGAAGTACACATTTAGCCAAAATCATAAAGGCTGAGTAATTGATTTATAGTGCCCTGGGTCACCCTGAAAGCCAACTGTATCAGTCAAAAGGTTGTGGTCACCAACCCACTCCTCTATTCTGTTTAGCAGTATCCCTGCAAAGAGCTTGGATGACCCATCCAATAAGGTAATTGGGTGGCACGAGGAGGCAATGGCCCTATTGCCATTCTTATAAAATTGGAACAATAATGCCAGTCTTCCAGCTGTCCGGAATACGCTGGGAGATGCGGGCATTGAAGACTTATGTTGGGAAAGGAGCCCACAGGTTGGGGTTAACACAGAATAAATCATTTGGCACCCCATCAAGAGCTGGGACTTTAGATGGTTTTTGTTTCATCATTACAGTTAGGAGTTCCCAAAATTCGAGGCGGAGCAATGTTTCCTCAAGCTCAACACAAGATTAATCCGTTAAACCCTCATAATCAAGGTTCTAGCTCTATAGAGAACCAAGGAGCCTAATCCAATCCTGTTTGAAGACATGGACTTCAATAGCATCTACATAGCCTAGGCCCAACCCATCCTTGTTCCTTGCTATAATTCTCCAGAATGACTTGCATGTAGCAGCATCCATACATAAGGCATTGTCCTCCTGTTAGAGCGTTCTTGTTTGAACTCCGGCCTCCTTAACCTTATAACTGCAGAATGGTGATAGGTGGTTTGAGGAGTAATTTCTTTTATCTCTTTACAGGTACTTGAGAGTCATGATTTTGACCTACCGTGACTACTGTTTTCTTTTTTTTCTACAGTTTCCACAAATAGGACAAATACATTAGTAACAGCCATTGGTGAAGATAGTGTTTAAGCAAGCCATAAGGACTTCCTTTTGTCACACCACCACCTTAGTGGATAACTCTGGTTTCCTGTATGCTTTCCAATGAAGCACCCGGTCGTGCGATCCCTTCATCAAAGGGTGGATGCATATGTTATAATTTCTTGCTACCTCCCGCCTCGCACCCCAATGCCGATTCACACTGGAAGCGAAGAGACCTCCCTGAGGTGTCCCCTCCACCCCCACCGGGAGAAAATCTCCTTGAGAACTTCCCGATAGAGTACCCACTCTTGGCAGGTCAAATTCTATCGGCTCAAGGCATCCGCAAAGACATTCTCTGTCAACGGAGAGATGATGCTATCATCAGAGATCCATTTTCCACAACCCAGAACTACTGCCTCATTTCTTCTCCGCACAGAGGCAAGGACCTTATTCTGCACTGCTTGTTGAGGTAGCACATGACTACAGTGTTGTCTGACAGGAACAGCACGTTCTTGCCATGCACTGAAGGAAGGAAATCTATTAGGGCTAGCCTGATCACTCAATTTCAGCAAATTGATTTGCTCTCAGAACTCTGACAAAGACAACAGGTCGCCAACTATCGATTCTTCCAGGTGCGCCCAAGCCTTTCTAGGATGCATCTATGGCTGTCAGTTGGGGGTCACAATAGCCAAAGCAATGCCGCTTTCAACAGGTTGTCTGGCAGGGACCACCATGCATAGTCTTAGAATACCCTCATCGAGACTTGAGAATGTCTTGTGTACCCCTGAAACAGACCACTTACAACTGAGAAGCTACTGAGGTGACCTCATGCAGGTGTCTGGTAAAACAAGAATTCCGGTCATCAATCAGCAAGCCCAGGAATACATAGGCCAGATTATGCATTTAGTTATTTATTAACATTTATAAAGCGCGCAACAGCCCAAAGGCACTGTGGTGCTGTTACAAGACAGCATACTTAGTTACATGATCAGTAGGATAGGGGAGGAAGAGGGCAAGGGAACAAAAACAGTGAGAGGAGTAGAGAGGGAGACAGTGTTAGTTCAAGAGTGTCATTTGTAGCATTTTCCGGAAGGCAAGGAAAGAGGTCTCTGCTCTGAGTGGGTTAAGGAGAGCATTCCATAATTTGGGGGCATAATGGGGAAAGCCGATACCACCTGCTTTGGCCCTTTTGATAAGCGGGATACACAGTTGATTGGCATAGCAGGCAGGTTCTTTTGGGGCACGAGGAAATGGCTCTGACGATTTTCTCAGATAGGTAAGGCTGGGCTGTAAGTGCTAGGCATTTGTGCGTTAAGGTAAGAGTCTTAAAGGTAATCCGTTCCTTGACCGGGAGCCAGTGAGCTACACGTCTGGCCTGTGCAATTTGATCTTGTTTAGTGCTGCTTTTAGGGCATTGTTTTGGATGATTTGGAGTCTATTTAAATTTTTGGCCGAGGGACCTGCTTTGAGGACATTACAATAATCTCGTTTAGCCCCAATGTTGGCTCTAGCTATTGAGAGAGTATTCTGTTTGGACAGGTACGGTTTTACTGCATTAGTTTGATGGTGAGCAGAGGCAATCAAGCGTGGCTTTCGCGTCATGGACAGAGTGGAGTCTAGATATAGCCCTAGTGTCTTTACTGAGGAGGAGACCGGGATGAAGGAGTTGTCAATGGTGAAGTCACAATATTGTTTCCCAAGTTTGGTTAGAGTTTCTTTAGGGCCGACTAGGAGGATCTCAGTTTTGTCTCCATTGAGACATAGGCCATCCATTTGCCGCCATCCACGCTTGAATGGTGGCGTATATCTGGTGGAGGGCTGTGGCGGCTTGATCATAGGAGCCTGAGAGAGGTAGGAGTACCTAAGTATCATCAGCATAATTTGTATATGATATGCCGAAGGAGTCCAGTTTGTCAAAGAGCGGTTTTGTGAACAGGTTCTAAAGAGTAGGAGCTGTACATGAGGCTTGAGGGACTCCACAGTGAATTGTAGTTGGGGTAGCACTAGCCCGGTTTGAGAAGACCTCCATGGCTCTTCCTTTGAGGAAGGAAGTGATCCATGAGGAGGCTTCTTTTGAGAATTGAGCTGCATTAGTGGGATGTCTGGTGAGAATCTTGTGATCCACAAGATCAAATGCAGCCAAGAGGTCCAGAAGTAGGAGAAGCGCGCTGGCTTGCCTTCATCCATAATTTCTGTTATTTGATTTTTGAGGTTGAGGAGAGCAGATTCAGACTGTGGCCTTTTTCGGAGTCCTGATTGCCTTTTTCCAAGGATGGAGTTGGACTCGAGGAAGTGTTGAATCTGATTGTGAGCCGCTTTGCCCACATTATTTAGGAGAAACGGACCGTGATGATGGGTCAGTAGTTATTGGGGGAGGTGGGATCTAGGGAGTTTTTATTTTATTTTTTAGAAGAGGACGCACCCATTCAGATGGGACAGTACCTGAAGCGAATGAGGCATTCATGAAAGCCGTTCAGAGAGGAGCAAGGGAATCAGTGCATTCTTTAATAATGCTAGGACGACAAGGGTCTCCTTTACAGATCAGTGTTTTTAGATGTTGAAGGAGGTTGAGGACTTCTGATTGGGTGACGTCTCGGAAAGAAAAGAGCATGTTGTCAGGATTATAAATGGGGAGGCTAGGCGGGGGAGGCTGTTCGCAGTTGGGTAGGGCTTTGAATTGCACTTTTTTTTTTGGAGTAGTTCTATTTTGTTAAGAAAGGCTGCTTGTATACTAGAGCACCAAGCTTCATCTTTAATGATCTTGTCAGGGCTTGTGGAAGAGATATTAGGTCTATAAAAATGGCGAACATTTCCTTAGAATGGGAATTGGCATTAGTAATCAGTGTGTTGAACAAATTGGATTTGGCTTTAATGATAGCTTCTTTATACTGAGCAGATACCCTTTTGAATTCTTCCTTGGTAGAATCGCTAGGCTTGGATTGCCATTTGGATAATGCGTTACGTTTACTGGTACGTAGGGCTTGTAGTTGAGCTGTGAACCAAGAGTTAACGTGCTTGGATTTTTTCTCTTTTTTGCATTCAAGCGGGGCAATAGCGTCGATTGCTTTAGCAAGGGTATTTGAGTAGATATCTTCTAGTATGCCAGGGTCGCTGGAGAACGGTGGCTTGAGCTCTGGAACTTCCGGCAAAGGAAGAATGTTGTTCTAATTTTCTTGAGCTTCTAATCTGCCCTGGCGGAGCATAGGTGAGTGATTTGGTAGTGGGTGCTGAATTGTATGCAGTTGTGGTCAGTCCAAGGGTAGGAAGAGTTGGAACTGATGGTGGTAGAACAGTTATGGTCAGCCACCTAGTCGAGGTTGCGACCTTTGCAGTGAGTGGGGCTAGTGACATTTTGTATGAAACCCAGGTCTTTGAGTTCCTTTGCTAAGGCTGAGGCTATGTTATCTTTTGGGTCATTTAGACCCAGATTAAGGTCGCTGAGCAGAATGGTTTTGGTGGAGCTCTTAAGGTTATTACCTAGTAGATGGAGGAGATGTCCCTGAAAGTCGGAGGCTAGGCCCGGGGCCCAGTAGATCAGGTGTATTTAAATGGTGCAGTTAGGGGACATGGTCAGTTTGGCGGAGAAAATGTCAGCGTTACCTTCCCAAAGGAGGTTCTGCATCCTAATGGAAAAGGGCATCTTTAGTTACAAGAGCTGCTCCTCCTCCTTTCATCAGCTGTCTGTCTTGTTGGACAATCCAGGTGGGAGGGCTAGCGAAATGTCAGGACCGGACACCTCAGGAAGCCAAGTCTCAGTGATGGCAAGCAAGTCAAGATCATGGACGGTGAGGTGGTCATGGATCTCCGTGGCGTGGGCGGGGAGAGACCGTGCATTTATGAGTGCGCATTTGAGAGGGAGGGAGAGGTGTGCTCCTATTGGCTGAGAGAAAGGCAGGAGAAACTGTGGCATGATGGGGAGAGGTAACCAGGTGGGGAGGGCGAGCCTCCTGGCTTCGTGGTATGAGTTTTAGGAGAGTGGTGGGTGTTATTGCAGATGGAGGTAGGCCACTGGCGGTGTATGCTGGGAGATGTTTCCGGTAAGGTGTCGGTGTGTTTGATTCTAGTACGGTTGGGGGCATGGGGCCAGTGTGAGTGTTAAGCAAGATTGTATGCAGTACCCTTTGGGTGCACTACAACAACCCTGACCTCCTGGCAATAGGAACCCAACCTTTGGTATAAGTCTGCACTACACAGGTTGGTAGCGTGTTGGGCAGCCAGGCTTCTCTCAAGAGGGGTCAATGTGAGCTGAAGGGGAGTTACACAGAGATTCACAGTGACAAGTATTCAAATGAATGTTTACACACAAAGTTTGATTACACAATTATTAATTTATTTAACAGTCAGAGTAAGCCTTCTTCAGAAGGGGCAATACAATAGTAACACTCAAATACACTTCAAAAATACACACTCTTAATATTTCTAAATCAGCAAGTACCCATTTGGGATGGTCCACAGACACTACCTACAACCTCAGGTGACTTCAATAGTTAGGTTGCTGGGGACATTAATATATCACTGTAGCATTTAGGATCAGATTTGGGACTAAGTCAAAGGAAAAATGTTATTAGAACAAAACAAGAGATCACACACATATTCTGAAGCCGATAAGTACTTTTGGTAACCACCAATGCAAAATTAGTTAACCCCTTCCTGGAAGGAAGACACAACACCTAAGCAGAGGAGTGAAGAGTCATACAGGGAGCCAGGCCAGCCAATGTTAAGTTAGCAAAAGTCAAGGTGAGCTGAAGCACTTCTTGCAGGTTAATAAAAGTCTTGCACAATGTTTTTGGAAGTCTTTGTAGAATAAGAAGAAATTAGGTCCACAAGCTGATTAGGCTTGTGAGGTAAAGAAGCTGATAGCAACTCTACAGAGGCAACCGAGACAAATCTTCAACGAGGACAAGCAAGGTGGCGAACAAGGGGTAAGTTCTCTCATACTTTACAGTACCTTTAGGTTGAAGAAAAAGTGCAGCAGATGACTTCTGTTCCTGTGCAGCTCTGCAGATCCTGGTGTTCCTGGGCCTCAGTCGTGGGGGCAAGAGGGAGGACTTCTGGGGACTAATGCACTGCAATGGGACAGTCACCGCTCGCAAACGGCAATCTGCAAACAAGTGGCACTTCAGTGTTTCAGCTCCTCGCGTCTATGCAAATAGCAACACTGCGGTTCCTGTCTGTCGAGATGAACTTTCCTTGCATCTGGGATCCTGCACTCCTTTGAGGGGGCTCAGGCTCGGTCAGTCCTGCTTCTTGGGAGTCCGGAGGATCTTCCTGGAGCTCTTGGCCAGCTTAAAAGCAACACACACAATCTAGTGTTCCTCTCCCTGGCTAATCAGTTCCAGCAGCAACTGCAGAGGAATTTCAAGCAGCTCTGAAAAGATGTCCAGGTGGCTTACTTTGGAGTTGATTGGTGCCACCAACTCGAAAGTAGAAGTCCTCCTTGCAGGGGCTTCTCTGTTGATACAAATTTGGAGTTTCAGCACAGCAGCAGGGCTTCACCGGGCACACCAACGGTCCAGGAGTTGCACCAGGCGTCCTTTTCTTCGGAGTCCTTCGTTCAGTGGTCGACTCTGCCTTCCAAGCCAAAAAGCCTTGCCTTTTATGCAGGTTTCTCCAATTCATTCTAGCCTAGCTGTCAGTCACCCAGCAGGGGGGCTGTCCTTCCCTGACAGCCAGCTGGCCAATCACCTAAGAGTGCATTCTGGTCTCCTAGGAGACTAGGCACAGGGAGTTTCGGGCACCTCCCGTTCTTCCTGCCCCCGACAGACACCCTGGAGCCAGAGGGGGGTTTCACTCGTGAGTCCCGTCAAAGACAAGCTGAACAAAGGGACCGAACCTGGTTTGGCGCACATAGTAAATCTCATGAAGGACCTTTCCACAAAGAAATGGTGAAAAAAGAAGACCAGGGCCATTTTGACAAAAATGGCACCCTTGAGCGCTTTACTGCAGCTGAGACCTCAGCCCGCGGTAAATGCACACCACAGTAGTTACAAGTAAACCACTGCCACCAGCCATTCATCGAGGAAAGGGTAACAACATTTTTGCATGAGAAGCTAGACAAAGGGGATACCCCTCCAGCACCCTATTGTAAGATAGTGTGTGCTGGGTCTAGAAAGGTACAAGTGTAAGCAAAGCCAATTTCACTGCACAGCACTTGGAAACAGATTATCCAAGAGAAGGTATTTAAACATTGGGAAATCTAAAAAATACTTCCTTGTGCCACTGCACTGAAGGTGCTGTGTGACATGTAAGCAGATGATGCCTATGAGGTTTGTCAGACTCCACATCCAAAAGAACAACTGTTCAAAATCACATTAAAATATATGAGAGAGTGGGGAAAAGGGTCTCCTTCTCTCCAGGTCCTCAACATCCAGCAAAGTTGCTTGGGGTCTCTAAGGTAGAGAGAAATTAGCACATTTCTGAGAATTCTCCCCAACAATGAGCATGTGCCCAACGTGGAGTTCCTCATTGCCGTAGGACTGGAGAGACGGAGGAGTTGTAGTGGTTTAGTGCGTGACCTGAGCCTGGATGGCCTAGAGGCTATGTGGATAGAAAGGCAGGCTGTAACAATGGGGCACATGGAGGGGTCCAGGATAGCAGGGAGGGAGTCATGCGGGTAGTGTGAAGTGTTACCCAGCTGCCGTAGTGGAAGGTGACGGGGGTAGGGCATGCTAGAATCACGCATTGTAAGATGGGATGGGCGGTTGGGCCATGCACAAGAATTGGCATCAGAAGCAAGCTTAGTGTAATGAGGTGAGCGATCTGCAGAGTGAGCAAGTGGGACGACTGTTGAAAGATATTGGTATACATTGGTGAAAAGGGAAACACAATGGACTAAATCATCAATCATGCAGTGAAATGAAACATGCAGGAAACAACTGAATACTTGCCATTGATACAATGGTAGACAACAATAAGAAACAACCAAACAACGTGATGTGTGATGCAAACAGTAAGCAGGCTGCTCAGGTAGGTAATGGCAGGAGGCAAGCAAGAAAAGCTTAATCAATGGACGTTGACATCCTACCCGGAAATAATAATAGACAAGTAACCTAAGTGAATTGTGATAAACACTGCAATTGTGGCGCCTAGCCAGAGAGAAATTTGTATCGTAGCCAATGTTGGCTGGCAACAGGTAGCTAGGGAACATCAGTCAAGCATGAGGCTATCTGCGGTATTCGAACTTCGCTCGTGGTGCATCCGAGGAGGGACCTACAACATAGTTAGTCCCTATTCCATTTTAGAGTACCTTCTCATAAAAGAAATGAAGTTTTACTCCTACTCCATAGTCCCCTTTCCTCCATCCTGTATGGGCGTCCCTCACTAGGGATGGGAAGAGAACCTTTTTTTCCACCACAAAAATAACACATTCCCTTTAAATGTATGCGTGGGGCATGGCCCTGAGAGCATGCGCTCCCCTAACCCTGCCCACCGGCGCCACACCTCAGTCCCCTTTGACACGTCAGCTCTATTGAACTGCTCAACCTGGCTGCTCTTATTTCAGGGGTGAAGGATTGTGGGACGTATGGCGGAAAGGGGACTATGGACAAGGAGTACAACAATCACTCCCGGTGAGTGAGCAACACTTAATTACTCCTACGTCCCATGACCTTTCCTTCATCCTTTATGGGCGACTACAACTGATGAAAACACCCTGGGAGGAGAGCTTGATACTCTATGCAAACAGATTACAGAGGACAGTCTGGCCAAATGCTGCGTCAGCCCTGGCACTGGTATTCAGACAGTAGTGCTTGCAGAAGGCCGATGGAGTGGCCCATGTCGCAGCTCTGCTAATTACTTGCCATGGTACGTGACGTTGGAAGGCCACAGCCGCTGCCTTAGCTCTTATAGCGTGAGCATGCATGCCCCTTGGTGACTTTGTGCTGCATAGTCATCCATCTGGCTATTGATGCCTTGGACACTTGTCCCTGCCTTGCGCCTCCAAATGTGACAAATAAGGCATTGGTTTTGTGAAAGGCCTTGGTGCTTTCGAAATAGAATTTTAAAGTTTTTCTGACATCTAAACAGTGGAGAGCCTTCTCTGCATCTTCCTTTGGGAAGAAAGTGGGGCGCACAATCTCTTCGTTAATGTGCAAAGAGGGGTCCACCTTTGGTAGGAATCTGGGGTGCGTGTAGAGCATGACCTTGTCCCGATGAAACATAGTTTAGGGCTCGGAAGCCATCAGAGCCTGAATCTCGCTAACTCTGCGAGCTGACGTAAGACCCAATAGTAGCGCTGGTTCGAGGGCAACCAATTTGATGTTCACTATGGCCATGGGTTCAAATGGTTTGTGCGCAAGGAGCCAAGATCAACGTTAAAATCCCAGACCGGGTGCGGGCATCTGACAGGCGGGTAAAGCCTGGTTAACCCTGCTAGATGCCACTTTACCACTGGATTAGCCAAGGAGAAGGTGAACCTGTGAGTTACTGTATGCACCTATAGCCGCTAGGTATGTTCTGCAGGTGTCCACCTGGACCCTTGATCTGGCTAAGTATGCTGAAAAAAACAACACCTGGTCCAGAGTGCAGTTTAGCGGGTTCACTCCAGAAGTTGTCTTGGGGACAGCTGGAGATGTTGCAGAGTCACAAGCACAGGTACCAGGTTGCTAGGGCTGGTCTCTCCAGTTGTGGGTGAATCACTGCCCCCCCTGCTGCACCAGAAGCGGGCCCTCCCAACTTCTGGTTGGACTGAAAGCTGCCATAGGTCTGTGAACCTAGGCCTGGCCGGCCACTGCGGGCGCTATAAAGATGAAACACAGCCCCCGGGATTGCCTGATCTTGCAAACAACCCTGTGGATGAGCAGGGTAGGAGGAAAAGTCTATGCCCAAATCCCATCCCAGGGGATTTGGATGAGCAGGGTAGGATGTGTATGCCCACATCCCATCACAGAGGATTTGGAGCACATCCCACAGGAGGTGAACTGCTGACAAGTGTGGTTGCTCTCAGTCGCAGACAGGTCTGTGATCGGGTGACACCACCTGCTGAAAATCTCTTGAAGGACTCTCGTGTTCAGATGCCACTCACAATTGTCAGAACCCATCTGACTGAGTCTGTCTGCCTCAATGTTTGATTCTCCTGGCAGATGCATCGCTGAGAGCCAGATTTCCTGCTTGATAGCCCACTCCCAGATGCAGAGGGCCAGTCTGCATAGGGGGAGAGGGGGATCTGGTGCCCCCTGCTTGTTCATGCAATACATGCAGGTAGAGTTGTCTCTCCGAATGCAAACTGCACTGCTCCTGATTAATGGCAGGAATGCCTTGAGCGCGAGCCAAGTGGCCATCATCTCCAGCCAATTGATGTGGATTTGCTTGTTGGTCCTGGACCAGAAACCATGTACTGAATGAGTCCCCAGGGTAGCGCCCCAACCCTCGAGTAAGGAGTCCATAGTCCTAATATGATCTGTCAGAGGTGGTCTGACTGGTCTGCCCACCCTGAGGTTTGCATCCTGCCCCACCACACAAGGTCTTGCTGTAGGAGCGTAGGTATAGTGACCGGGACTCCCTGATGAGCCGGCTCCTGGTCTCAGGATGCCGAAAAATGCAGCTGCAGCCTCCTCATTCTCAGCCTGGTGTAAGGGATAGCCAGGTGACATACCGCCAGTACTCCTAGTAGGTGCTGGTACCACCAGGCCGTAGTAACTGTGCTGCTGAGGAAGTGAGCAACAGAAGCTTTGATCACGGCCACCTTGTCCCCCTGTGGGGGAACACTCTCCGTTTCAGAGTGACCGACAGCAGCCCCAGAAACACCAGAGCTTGTGTAGAGCTGAGACTTCTAGAAGTTGATTGCAGAACCGCAGTTTGTAGAGTGTAGTAACGGGTCTGGTCTTAGAATACCTTACCTGCTCCTAGGACTCCTCTCTGACCAACCAGTCATCGAGGTAAGGCTACACATGGAGTCCTTCCAACCTGATCAGGGCCGCCACTGCGTTCATCAGTCTTGTGAATACTCTCATCGAACGGCAGCACCTTGTATTGAAAGTGCAACCCCATGAACACAGAACCAGAGGAAGGATCGATGGTTCAGCAATATGGGAACATACAAATATGGGTCCTTCAGAACCAGGGAGCACATCCAGTCCCCCCCAGCCATACCCACAGCGTGTCTGCTATAAGTGCTGGTGTCACCATTTCTAACTTCTGCAGAGGTAGGTACAGCTTCATTAAGGAATCTAGGACCACTCACAGGCCCGCCTGGTTCTTCTTTTGAGTGGCAGAGATGCAGTAGTAAAAGCCATGCCCTTGCTGAGGGAGAGGAACCTCCTCCACCGCCTCGGTCTCTACCAAGGAATGAATCTCTGTCAAGAGTGAAGGAGTCCCGATATGTTGGGGTGGGGTGACAACAGGAGGGGATGGTATGGGAAGCTAGAAGCCTGAGGAGACCACCAAAATCACCCATGCGTCTGTGAACCTTGAGCGCCAAGCTTGACTGCAGGGCCAGCCAGCCCACAACTGTGGTGATCTGGATCTAAGAAGAGCAGAGATTGCTTTTTTGGGTGTGAGGCAGATAACAGAAGGGGACTGAAAAAAGCCTTTGTGCAAAGACTACTGGTGTTTTCACCTTTGTTGTCTGGGTGACCCATCCGGTCCCTGGACCAGTGGTCCTGGAAACGCCAGAAACCACTAAACGATCAGCCTCTTTCTGAACAAGAGTGTCCCTGTGAGAAGTTTTTGGCTGCTGGCTTGATGAGCATGGCCAGGGACATGGCTGTTTGTGAGCTGAGCTTCTTTTTATCGAGTTCCTCGTTCGTGGAGGACTGGAACAAGTCACCGCCCTCAAAGGGTAGGTCTAGGATCCGGTCCTGAACATCAGGATTGAATCTGGTTGCCTTGAGCCATGCCGTCCTTCTCTTGTTAGTTGCCACACAGATAGCCCTGCTTGCAGTGTCTGTGTGCGCCACTGTGGACTGCATGATGTCCTGCGCCACAAGTTTCGCTTCGGCTAGTACTGCCTTGAAAGAGGCTTGTTTATCAGCCGGGATAGCCGGCAAAAAGTCTGCTATCTCTCTCCACAGCCGCTGGATAACCGCTGCCAGGATGGCATCGGCATTGGCCTGCCTGAGGTGAAGTCCCAGGTTCGAGTAGACCTTCCGCCGTAGGCCGCAAGCATTTTCTCTTCCTTGCCCAGGAAAGCTGAAAATGCAGTGCTCGTGGTGGAGGTCTGAGGTTCGGCATTCATAGATGCTGCTGCAATAACTGGAGACAGTGGCTGGGGTGCACTGACAAGAGCAGAGTGTCTCCCTCTGCCTGCCTGAACTTTGCGTCCATCCTTTTGTTGCTTCAGTGAAGTGGGGCTTGAGCCATTCCTTCTTTGCAAGGGCCTCCATATCCTTCTGTAAAGCGATGCAAGATCTGGATCCTGCTTTGATGGTGAGCAATTCCTCCAATAACCCCGACTCCAGCAGCTCCCTCTGTGGCTGAGGAATGGCTAGGTAATTGGCTAACCTGACAATCCCATCATGGAATGTCCTTGCTGAGGAAGGCGTGTCCTGCTCCTCCTTACCTGTGTTAGAAGCCCCTGGGTCTGTAGAGGTTAGTTCTGCCACTGAAGACCAAGCACTGGGGGTGTAGGCACCGCTACTGGAAATACCAGAGGCATTGGCAATGGTGGTGGAGGTAAAGGCTGTGCAGGCACCAGCGAGGGTGGCAGTGTGAGAGGCAGCATCTCCTGGATTGTGCCCTTGAGGATGTTCCCCATCTGTGGGGACTGCATGAGTGTCAAGAATTTGTCATCATACTATCCTTGCACACGGGCTGGGTGTGATCCTGCACTGGCGCCGGCTGTGGTGGAGTAAAGGCCTGCTGTCCGATTCCTCCTTGTGAGTACATGCCCTCATGATACCTTGGGTGACCCGAGAATTACGGGTAGGACGTGGTCCATGTGACCCGAGTCATAGGACCTCAATCTGCCCTGGCCACAGGCTCACACCTTTGCCGTTCACCATGTTGGCGGGCTTCTGTCCTGGGTGCCATTTTGTCTGCACATGCCACCATTTTGTCTGTGCCTTCCGCACATGCCGTTGTAGACTACGTGGGCCTGGGCTCAGCCTGCATGCATCAGCGCTGCCCCACCATGCACCTCTGGCCTGGTAGGAAATTGGCACTCGGTCATGAGGCCAGTAGTGCTGTCTGCATTGCGTGTAGGAGCCCCCTCAAGCATGTGCCTGGTAGCAGAGCTAAGCCCCTCAGGATGTGTCCCAGGATCAGAGCCCATAGGCCCCTCGTTGGTGGAACCGGTAGGGCCCTTAGATCCCTTGGCCATTAAGTCGGTAAATGGAAGAGCCTTGGTTGCCTTACTTCCAGTGCAGGGGTCTGATTTACCCCTCCCATCAGTAGGCCTCCCGGGCAGAAGTCGCCCCTGTGGGGTGCTTTTGAGAAGAATAGGCTTACCTTCTTGGTCTTCATGCATATATATTCCTTAATGCTCTCGGCGGAGTCCAGGAGAACAACTCTCTCCACCGTACTAGCCTATTTCTGAGGGATCGGGGAGTGAGAGCATTGCACGCTGAGCAGCCTTCCCATCCGTGGTCTTCCCTGAGGCACCGAAGGCAAAGCGTGTGCGGATATAATGTGGGGAAAAACCATCGCATGACAGGCACCTGCTAAAACCAGCTGCAGTCAACATGCGCCGGGGATGGACTAGGGCCCCGGTGGACAGTGTTCTGAAATACCTGAAAATTAGAAACACAAGATTAGGGAAAGCGCATGCAATTATGAGGCTTGAAGCTTCACCCAGGTGCGCTGGTGAAAGCGGTCCGTTCCCGTCAATATGGAAAACAGGACTGAGGTGTGGTGCTGGTGGGTGGGGTTAGGGGAGCGCATGCTCCCAAGGCCACACACGTGTATCAATTTAAAGGGAAAGTGTTAGTTCTGGCGAAAACAGTTTCTGCCATACAGGATGGAGGAAAGGGGACGGTAAGTAAGAGTACTAGACTGTTTATTAAGGTTGTCTTGAGGGTTCTTCAGGGCGCCAAGCCTCTTCTTCACAGTATCCTCATATAGATATTCAGTAGTCAACGCTGTGTTCCTCCTCGTCCCAGTACTATAGGTATTAAATGTTTGGCATAAGTACATAGGGATGTTGTTAGAAGTGGATAAAGGTAAGGGAGGAGGCGTGGAAGAGGTGGGCCAGTGGTGGGCCCATGATGCCGTCCGTGTATCCCAGAGGGGGAAATCCCTCCCCATGGGATCCTCCCGCTGAGTACCACCCCTAGGGGGACTATCGGGTAGCAGCCTCATCACCCTGGCCTCATGGAAAGGGTCTCCCCCTGGGGAGAAGGGACATCATAGGATTTCTTACTATATATTTGTTTCAATGTTACAAATATGGTCATTTGTTCATTGATGCTACATAGTTCTAAAATGGCCATCAGCTTTGCATCATATATGGCTGTGATAGACTGGGTCTAGACATCAATGCTGGACTTAAGTTGCACCATAGGATGACAATAGAGACAGTATGTGTATATAGACTATGGTTTATTTGTAGAGCGCCCATAAACATGGCAAGTTTTTCAAATCGCTCAAGGAGGGAGGGAACAGGGGAAAAACCACAGTCGTTCAGAGCCCTTGAAATTCTGAAACAATAATAGTCTGCACAGGCAGATTAAGTGCATATAATCCAATGAACAGTGGAGATAACAGCAAAAAGGCCGGGCGACGATTCTGCAGTTTTGCCAAGTGCATTAAGGCGCCACCATGCAGGGAGTGAAGACATGGGAGTACAGACAGATTATCTTCAGGCATGGTGCATTTAGATTGTGCAAGTGGGGTAAGTCCTGGGCGGAGGTTCAAGTGCACCCAGTTGGTGGAGACTGGGGTAAGTGCAGAGAGATACCACTGTCTTGGATCATTATTTAAGTGCAGTGATAATGAGGCAAGTGCAGGGCCTGGAGGCAAGAGGACTGGCTGGGGTGCCGGGGACCTGTGAGACTTTGGTGTACCTCAGTTGGCCAGTCAGCCAGCTGCAGGGAAAGGGATGGGAAGAGCAGAAAGAAAGGTTAGCAAGGTAGAGAGAGAGGAAGAGGACAGTCTTGGAGTTTCCAGAACTTAAGGAGATCAGGCTTAAGACGGAGGGAGGCAGGGAGGATATTCCAGAGGGAGGCCCCTGCTGAGGATAAAGATCTCCCTCTAAATCTCTGCTTGGAGAACCTTCTCACTCGCAAAAGGTGGGAGGTAGACGAGCGGAGGGCTCCGGTGGGACAGTATTTAGGTAGGCATCATTGCAGATAGGTAGGTCCCAGGCCCCAGAAAGCCTTGTGGACAATGTAGAGGACCATCAACTTTATCCTTGAAGGCACGGGGTGCCAGTGGAGTGATTTCAGCACTGGAGAGATGCAGTCCCTGGGCTTAAGGCCAAGGTAAAATCCCACGGTTCTGTTCTGGATAAGTTGCAGAGGCTGCAGAGCAGAAGCAGGGAGGTTGAGAAAGAGGGTGTTGCAGTAGTCCAGCCTAGAGAGAGCCAGGGCTCTGGAGACAGTGAGCTGCTTGGGGAAAGTGAGAAAACGTAGAGTGCCTCTGAGGAGGTGTAGCTAATAGACCTTTTAGAGATGTCCAAAATGTGAGCAGAGAAATAGATGAGTCGATGAATGACACTCAAGGTTTTTAGCCCCGCAGGTGGGTGCGGGCGCAGGGCAAAGGGAGGCCGGCCAGAGTGAGAGTGGGAAAGTGGGAGCAGGATCCCAATGCGAACAATCTGAGTCTTACTGGCGTTGAGGCAGAGGTAGTTTGCAGCACACCATCACTGAATAGCAGACAGTCAAAAATGAGCAAGGAAGAGGAGGCGGCTGAGGGTAGCCTGAAAAATAGCTGTGTGTCATCCACATAACACTGGAAGTTAGAGGTGAAAGTGGCAATCACACGTGCCAAGGCAGCCATATAGACGTTGAAGAACCAGGGGGATAGGTTAGATCCCTGGGGAACACCATAGGTTGAAAGGGCGATAACAGAAAGAAAGGCTCACAGTTCCACCTGTGATGGGCAGTCTGAAAGAAAGGAGGTTAACTACGCCAGAGCCTGACCTGTGATTCTCAAGGTGTCACGGAGACATGCGATTAGGATGTTGTGGTTAACTGTGTCAAAGGCAATGGAGAGGTCAAGGAGAGGGACCGTGGGAGTGTTAGTGTCAAGATTTGAGAGCAGGTCTTCACAGGTGTTCACAAGAGCAGTTTCCATGCCTCTGGATGCTCTAACGCCAGTTCAGTGTGGAGGGTCAGCTGAGAGATGCCAACTTCTCCAGGAGTTTGCCCAGGAAAGGAGTGATAGAGATAGGGCGGTAATGCTAGAAAGGAGGGTTCGGCAGAGGGTTTTTTGGGCAGAGGGTGCACAAGGGAGTGCTTAAGAGCAGTTCAGAAAACTAGAGTGGCAAAAGAGAGATTGTAGAGATCAGCCAAAGCTGGAGCGAGGCGAGTCAATGTTGTCCTTAATGGTTTTTGAGGCGCAGGAGTCCACCTGTTTGGATGAATCCTTCATTGACCGGACTTGTCTGGTGACCTCATTGGGTACAACGGGTGAGAGAGAAGAGAGGGGAAGTGGAAGGGGGGGGGCAAGGGAGGTGTTGGTGTATGTTGTGGTGTGGAAGAGAGGGAGAAAAGGATGTCTTGGGTTTTTGTGATGAAATGTAGAGCCAGGGCCGAGCAAAGGTCCTGGATGGGTATGACAGAAGAAGCAGCTGCAGGATTGGCCAGTTCCTTACAGACTTTGAAAAGTTCAGCTGTTTTGCTTGATGCCACAGATATACATGCTTGAATAGAGGCAATATCACCTTCGAAGGAGGCGGCAGGCCAGTTTGTCAGAGGGTCCGCCCGACAAATTCCATTTCCGCTCAGCTGCCCTACACTAGCGTTTAAGGGCAGCCAGATTGGATTTGTTTCAAGAGTTGCACTTTTTGGAAGGCTTCAGTCAGACCCTTATGACAGGGGCAAGAGTATCAAGAGTGTTGGAGAAAGAGAGATTGAAGTTAGTGAGGGCTGTGTCAGGGTGGTAGTCAGCCGCAAAAATAGGAGTAGGAGAGTAGGTAGAGGCAAAGGCAGCCACTGTCACTCTTCATGGGTCTAGTGACTTTGAAGCAGAGTGGTTGTGCTGCTGCAAGAGGAGATGAGAGCTTCAAGTGTGATGAGAGAAGAGAGTGGTCAGTCCAAGAGAGAGGTACGGAGAGGGATAGAGAGAGGGATGTCAGTAGACAGTGTGGCCTGTTGTGTGCGTGGGGCCAGAGGGTAGGATAGTGAGGGAGAGAGAGTCACATAAGTTGCGGAAAGGTCCCGAGGAGTCAGGAAAGTCCAGATGGATGTCGAGATCACACATCAAGAGGTGTTGAGTGGAGGAGGAAAGTAGAGAGGAGGCCAGGTCAGCCCATTCTGAGAGGAAGAGAGTGGACTGTCCTGGTTGCCAATAGAAGGCAGCCAGAAGGAGGGAAGATTTAGGAGAGAGTGAGAGAGCCTGCAGACTAGGCACTTGAAAGAGGAGTACGCCTGAGTAGGGATGATGGACACAGTACTTAATTCTGGGAACACAGTGCCACTCCCCCACCTGTCTTCTTTGGCCCAGGCGCAGAGAGGATATTGTAACCTTCAGGGAGGGGTGTGTCAAAGCTTGTGACAGAGCTATCCTTGAAGCAGGTCTCTGTGATGGCGAGCACATCAAGATCCATGTTTTCAGGGAGGTTGCAGATGTCAGGTGAATGTGACAACTGAGCGAGGCAACGTGGAGCAGCTTGCCATCTCTGAAGGTCTTCCGCGGGGGGTGCAGGAGACCGTGGTAACTCCGTCCCCCGAGGGTGGCAAGAGGGCCAGAGGGATAGGGGAGGATGGCAGAGGAGCCAAGGCTGACAAGGGAGCCGTGCCAGCGCAGCAAGGCCAGGGTGCCTGTGCAGAGGAGGAGGAAGGCACAGTTGGCAAGGGAGCCTGTGTAGAGGAAGAAGTAGGCACAGAAGGCAAGGGAGCCTGGCCGGAGGGAGAGGCAAGGTTAGAGAGGCGAGGGTGGAGCCGGTCAAGGAGAAGAAGGTTGGGTTGAGGACCCTGAACCATGATGGTTCCATTGAAATAGACATTAATGAGGAATCTGGAAATGGCGAAGAGGTCAAAGAGAACCTCTGAGCGAGTGCCACCATTAATGGGAGAAGAGGCGATAGGAGAGGGAAAGCCAACTATGTAGCGAGTCCATAGGTCAGGTGCGTTAACGAAAAAGAGGATGTCTTTGAGAGTCCCCCTGGCGGAAGCCGTGACATAGGTGCATGCAATAGGAAGGCCTGGGTTGTAGCCCAGTATGTCCTTCTTAAGTTTCTTCCGGCCAGATTTAGTGATACGAGAAGGATAGGAGATAGAGAAGCAGTTAGAGAAGATAGGAGAGATAGATGGCGACATAGCTAGCTGCAGTGGTGAGGACGACACTTACGAGTCTGAAGTACTGAGGCACAAGGAGGATGGGGAGGGGGAGCACAAGGGGTGGGAGACAGAGGATAGTGCACACGGGTAAGTTAAATTTTAGCAAAGCAAAATGAAAACACAATGCAGCCACTGGGCACATCCAAGTTCAATTTTTAGGGGGTATTGAGTCTGAGAGACCAGGTGAGACGGAGTGAGGGGTGGGACAGTCAAAGGTGTGGAGGTAGAGAATGACTTTTAGTTGAGGAGACTAACCTTCAGATAAGTGGTCAATGTCCCGATGTTTTCAGTGGGCTCGGAAGGTGTCCAAGTTATCCTCAGCCTCCATGTGCTCCTGTGGGAGGTTTAGGGGGACCACCAGACCCAGCCAGGCAACAGACATGGCCTTAGATGCAAACCTTTGATGTAAAGGCCCAGCTCCCGCCTCCCGATTGGCTGATGGAGAGGCCAACCACTGATATGATATGGCATTTATAACGCGCCTATACACAAGTGTTTCAAGGCGTGACGAGGAAAGAGGGGGGAAGGGAGGACAGACAACGATCCTACTAGGCCAGGTGTCATTCAGATCGCGCAAGTGCATGGGAAGGGGGGGGAAGGAAAGTGCCCAGGGGGAGGGGAGAGGGGAAAGTGCAGTACATGGGAAGTGGAATGAATAAGACACATAAAACAGCCAGCTAGTGGTAAGTGCAAAGGAAGTGCAGATGTAAATGCTGGTAGGGAGACTGAAGGGATACAGAAAACGGTCCCCAAGTGCAGGGGTTGCCAGGGAGGCAGTGCAGGTGGGTAATTGACAGGGGCTGGGCCAGAGATCAGAAGGGTAGCCAGGTAGCCAGTGCAATTGCAGTCAGGAGTTCAGCAAGGGAGGGGAGGGGAGAAAGCAGAAGCAAAGAGGAAGGTTTTGAGGTGTTTCCGGAACTGGAGATGGTTCTCCTCGAGTTTCAGGGAGGCAGGAAGGCTGTTCCAGAAAGAGGCCCCTGCCGAAGAGAGTGATCTACCACCAACTCGTTGCTTGGAGAAGCGACTGACCCTAAGGGAGTTTGAGGCAGATGAGCGAAGAGCTCGAGAAGGAAGGTATTTAGGAAGAGAGAGTTGAAGTTATTGCGGCCCCAGACCCCAGAAGGCCTTATGTACAATGCAGAGGGTTTTGGACTTAAGCCTCGCAGCCACTGGGAGCCAATGCAGAGATTTCAGTCCTGGAGAGATACGATCCCTGGGCGGGAGGCCAAGGACAAGTCTCGCAGTCCTGTTCTGGTTGAGTTGCAGAGGGTGGAGAGTGGAGGCAGGCAGGTTTATATAGAGGCTGTTACAGTAGTCCAGCTTGGAGAGGATCAGGGCTCTGGCGACAGTACGCTTCTGGGGGAAGGAGAGGAAAGGAAGAATATGTCTAAGGAGGTGCAGCTGGTAGTGTGACTTCTTAGAGACGTCAGATGTGAGGGGAGAAGGAGAGTGCAGAGACGAAGATGACCCCAAGGTTTTTTGGCTTGCAGGTGGGAGTGGGAGGAGGGCCAAGAGAGGCCGGCCAGAGTGCTGCAGGGAAGGTGGGAGTGGGTGTGCCGATGAGTATAATCTCAGTCTTACTAGCATTAAGGCAGAGGTCGTTGGCGGCACACCATTGCTGGATGGCAGGCAGGCAGTCCGAGATGAGGGAAGGAGAGGAGGAGGCTGAGGATAGCCTGAAAATGAGCTCGGTATCATCCGCATAGGACTGACAGTTGGGACAGAGAGCTGCGATGCGGTGGGCAAGGAATGCCAGGTATTGGTTGAACAGCCAGGGAGAGAGGTTAGATACCTGGGGGACACCACAGGTAGATAAAAAGATGTCAGAGAGGAAGGACCCAAGTTGGACCTGGGAGGGATGGTTGCAGAGGAAAGAAGTCAGCCACGCCAGAGCCTGACCAGTGATATGCAGGTTATCACGGACACGGTTGAGCAGGATGGCATGGTTGACAGTGCCAAGGCAGAAGAGAGATCAAGCAAGATAAGAACACAGGGGGTGTTAGAGTCGAGGTAAGTGTTCAGGAGAGCAGTTTCTGTGCTTCTGGCAGCTCTGAAGCCAGACTGATGGTCATGAAGACAACCAACAGATTCAGTGTGGAGATTGAGCTGGGAGATGGCCAGTTTCTCCAGGAGCTTGCCCAGGAAGGGAGTGATGGAGATTGGGCAATAGTTAGCCGGGCAGGAGGGGTCGGCAGAGGGTTTCTTAAGATGAGGGTACACAAGGGAGTGCTTCAGGGGGGAGGGGAAGACTCCAGTGGCGAAGGAGTGATTGCAGAAATCCGCCAGGGAGACAATGTGATCCTTGATAGTTTTGGAGGAACAGGGGTGAACCTGTTTCAACGAGACTTTCATAGATTGGACTTGTCTGGAAACCTCGTCTGGAGAGAAACGGGGAAAGGCCGAGAAGGAGGGAGGAGGGGTGGCTGCAGAAGGGCCCGAGGAAGGGCAGAGAGTAGCGGGAGGGGAGGTGAGAGGGGGAGAGTGAGGACATGATGTCCTGAGTTTTTGAAATGAAGTGAGAAGCCAGTGCCGTGCAGAGGGCCTGGAAAGGGACAGGAGAGGTAGAGACTGCGGCAGGATTGGCCAGTTCCTTGCCGATTTTAAAGAGTTCTAGATTTAATGGGGAGGGGAGCAGGGTCAGGTCACCGAATGAGGTCAGATGGCAGAAATGTGGCGGCCATCTTGAAAAAGGCCAACAGAAGCAATCAATGCAGGCAAAAGGTCGTTTTAGTGCCTTGTAGCACTTTCAAGCTGCATTAGATGGTAAAAAATATTATTTTTCTTTGCTGCACGAAAAGTGATAGCATCAATCTTGTTCGCAATCAATAATTTCCAAATCAAAACATTTTCTTTTTCTTGGTAGCCTGTCCAGCAGGCAGCAAGGGAGTTTACATTTGTAATTCAGATGCAGTAAATTAAAATGTTGAGCAGCACAATGCGTGGTAATCAACCTTGTTTGTATTGTATGTGAACAAGCAACGTGGTGTTGCAAAACGCGTAATATGCAGCTTCATGTTTTCCCTTTTCAGGGATCTGCTAATAAAGGGCAGTGTGCCAATCTTCTGGATGCAGTATCCCCTGTCATTGACAGAGGTGGAGGAGTGCATTGGCAACGTGCTTCAGACAGTTTGCTGATATATATGTGTATATATACACAAATATATATGGATATATATGTGAAGTAAACACAAGCCGTGCGAAGCACATCGCAAATGCACTCCTCCACCGCACGATTACACTGAATCACAGGAATCCAATCCTTTAGCAGCATACAATCCTTTATTGTGGATCCCTAAGCAGGGACATAAAAAAGCCAATATTACGCATTTCACAAAAGCTTGTTGCTTTATCACATACAATGAAAAAACAATGTGGAAAAAGTCTTTATGCATACCATTTTTCTCTATGGTCACACTGGCTAGAAGCACATGAGCTCTCTATGTTTGTTACACATGTGTTTACCCCTGGCGGCATGCAAAAGCTGTTGGCCATATTGGTGTGACCAAGAAGATGTTATGTTTAAAAGGCCTGAAAACGGGAATTTCCCGAGGCACATGGCTCAGCTCATATCTGTCTAGTACATTATCATTAAACCATGCATGCAGATAACCATATTATATATCGATTTTGATAAGTTCATGCGAAAAGTAAGATTAAAAAAATTCTTTGCGATGAGCCCACCTAAGCAGAATCCTAAATCATGTATGCAAGGACCCACGAATGTTCCCATCCAGGATATGCTAACATTAGGTAATCTTACATACTTGGAATTTGAAAACGATGCAAGTGCTGATATTACAGATCAATAACACTTAATGAATATTGACATTAATTGGCCTGGCAGGACCGAACAAAAAGTGAAATCTAGATTTGATCCAATTTTTAAACCAGGTGGACATGCTGAAGTGTTCCAAGATCTGGTGATTAATGATTTGAAAAAAATCTGGAAGAAGAGACCTCTCATTCGGAACAACTTATCGCTTCCTCAACAACGGATTGTCAACCAATTGGGTTCTTTAACCGATTGCATCATAAAACCTTCAGACAAAGGGACTACATTAAGGAGGCAGAAAGACAGTTAACAGACAAAGCCTGTTATTCTAAACTAAGTGATGATCCCTCGAAGGCCATGAGTGATAAATCATGCAAACTTTTGAGACATGGAAGGAGAGAGACCTGTTATATGATAACTTGTGCAAATTCCTTCATCCTAAATTTCCAGTTATGCCAACAATCTACTTTTTGCCTAAGGTGCATAAGAGTCTGACAAGGCCCCCGGGGATACCAATTGTAACACTATGTGGAGCCCTGTTGGAAAATAGCTCAAGATTTGTGGACGAAACATTGGTGCCTTTTGTGACTACACTACCTTCATACTTAAATGACACCAAAGCCTTCTTGAGTAGGATCGAGGGCATACCATGGGAATCTACTTACTTGTTAACAACACTGGATTTAGTGTCTCTCTACACATCAATAAAACACTCTGATGGCTTGAGAGTGTGAATACTTCTTATACACCAGATCGATGAATTATCTACAACATGGACCTATGATACTGGAGATGGCCAACCTTTGCTTGACCAATAAATGTTTTCTATTTAACAAAGTTCTTTATCCAAATCCAGGGTACTGCCATGGGCACCACTTCGCCCCCTCGTATGCAAACTTAACAATGGTCTGGTCGGAGAACTTTGTGGTATGGCATCTCAGCAACAGTCAATATACAGGCAAAATTGTTTTGTGGTTATGTTATATTGACCACTGATTTATTATCTGGGATGGGACAAGCTTGCAGTGGTTGAACTTTAAGATATTAAATGTCAACAAGCTTAATTTGAAGTTCACCGAGAGCCACAGCAAGACTGCTATCATATGTTTGGATATTCATGTTACTGTGGCTAACGGTGAACTGGTAACTAATCTGTATAGAAAGCTCACCAGCTCCAACATATCACTTCCTGCCAAGAGCAACCACCCCACAGCCCTAAAGTGGAGCATCCCATATGGGGAGTGCATTTGCATGCGTAGAAACTGTTCACAAATTGGCACATTCGACAGCGAATGTGCCCAAATGATGCAAAGGTTTAAACATCATGGCTATCCCAAAAAAAGTACTTGAGCTTTCTTGAAAGCAAGAGATACTGATCGTGCTTCAATACTGGTATGAAACACTGTTGTAGAGGACACCACAGATATGAGTGGCACACGTCTTATTTTGACTTATGGAAATGGGGCACAGAACATTTGCCAGGTCATGCAGAGACCCTGGCATGTTCTAAAACTAGATGAGCACCTGAACAAAATATTGGGCACAAAAATGAATATAACATTTCGCAGATCTACTTCGCTCAAAGACATTTTATGAGTCTGCTAACTAATTTACCTGGCGGCTGCTGCTTAATAAAAAAGCATCAGGCTTTCAAAAATGCTCAAAATGCAAGGCCTGCCAGTATGCAGTAAACACTGCTAGATACCAACACACAATTTTGGGAAAATATGTCAAAATAAGGTCACGCATCACGTGTGAGACTGAGTTTGTGGTGTATGTGTTAAGTTGCCCATGTGACAAATGGTATGTAGGGAGCACAATAGGAAAAATGAAATTGGGAGTGCTCCAAAACAAACGGGCAATTAAAAATGTTAACCCTACATATCCCATGGCATTACATTTCAAAACTGAACATCGAGGTAAATTGAAGGGTTTACCCATTTTGGAATACATAGGGCCTCATTACAACCCAGGCGTTAAGGGTTTAACGCCTGATTACCATTTTAACGCCTGCTTTTAGCAGCCGTTAAAATGCAAGGCGCTAACCCGCCTTGGTGCTAATTACGGCACCGTAATTTACGGTGCCGTAATTAGCACCTTTCCCACTCCCATTATGCCCTATGGGGCAAAAATGGGAATGGGGAAGGGTAAATCCGCCATCCACCATGGTGTAAACAGAGTTTACACCATGGTGGTAAAGTAGGGAACTTACCGCCTGGGTTGTAATGAGGCCCATAGTGTTGAAATCACCAAGAGGCGGCAATCGAGAGCTCCTGCTCAGACAATTGGAAACAAAGTGCATTTTAGATCTGGAAACAAAAAAACCTAAAGGTCATATAACCACGAAGAGGAACTTTATACCTTCTTAGGCACGCAAGTGCACGTTTACCTTGTTCCTTGGGCTGTACATCACTCAATCATATGTACCATATCAAGTTGGGATAATGTTTAGATAACTTCGTGATCCTCCAATTTAGTATCTGGTATAAGGAACTTTTGTTCCTAATTGATTATATTGGTTAATTGAGAATGCATATATATATATTTTTTTCTTTTTATACAAATGGTTTTTAGCATGTCCTACATTTAATTGTGTGACTTAGTATTTCATTGGATAATTCAAAGCTTGTACAGTTGGGGATGGATTACTTCCATATGACACAGAGATTATGGACCTTTTATACTGAAGTTTGGTGTTTAGATGCTGTGAGCCACATATTCGGTTGGTCATATATGTTATGGACTAAAGGTCGTTGACAACTTGAATCAGCTTAAGAGGCAGTGTTTGGAACTAGAATAGAGCACTAGGGACTTTATATGAGCAATATTTGCACGCACTATGCACTTCATTATTTCTTTTAGCAGCCCATGCATGCATCTGTATTGTCTATGTGCAAACTTTGACAGTGAAATGACTGTTATGAAACAGTTATCTATTTTGATCTTAGTTGTATACACTGCACATGTTACTATATGATAGTTATTACAAACATGGGACGAATGTTTTTCCATCACAAAGAGTTGCATGCATGGACTGAGAGCACTATGCACTTTACGATTGCTGCTTGAGCCAAATTTTGCACATTATTGATGCTGCTGTTTTGCTTATTTGCACATTTACGAATTGCTCCGTGAAAGTTGAGCCTTTTTTAAGATCAAATGCTATGCTCTATTCTTTGACTATATTGATATGACCGGTTTCCGCATTAGTGTGCGAGAGATTGAAGTGCTGGGCAAGGATGAAATCGGTGATGTGTCTTTTCTCAATATTTTAAATATACATAAACAAATTCCTTTGATATCAGTGACAAATATGCGCACGTCACTTGCCCTCTTTTTGATCCTTTCCATGGTCATGGCCATTTTTGCAAACCGCTATTATTGTGCTATACACGGTGGATCATATTTTCAACTGACCATGTAATATTATTTAGGCTTTATGTATGTTATGTTTTATGTGTGTTGCCAGTTTTTGATATGGAATTAATTTTCACGACTGACCTCTTATTGCCCAGCACAACATCTCCAACCAGACAAAATATTAGCCTGATTTATGTAATATACTGAGTATTGGCTCTAAACAGTAAGCATCACAGCATCTTAAGGTGGCCGACTGTATTACTAAGCTGCCAAACTCCTTTAACATGTTGATAGTCTGTGCAAAACCATAGAGTTGTCTGTATTTCTTGGTCCATCATCTGTGTCTTTTATCCTCACATGATCAAGCGGTTGGAATACTGAGAAACGCATCATATCCTTATGCAGTTTTCTTTTTCCAAGGCACATTTATTAATAAAGGAATTTTGTGCTGTATGGATCCAACGTGGTGACTCTTCTTTATTGCTGTAAGGACACTTGACTTGCTGCTCTTGGCAGTGCAGTCTGTTTGCATACTATTTAACGTAGTCTTTTTGAAATATATATGTATATATACAGCGTGCAGTAAAGGCCGTGTAGTTATGGTTAAGTTCCTCAACCCATAGAAAGAGTACTTTTTGGGCGGCTTATAACTATGCACCTCCTGGACGGATCTTCCCCAAAGTTTGCACAAAAAAAAGTAAATGGCCCCCTCGGATTGATTTTGCAAAGTTTGGTGAGGTTTCGTGCAGGGGGAGGCAAAGTTATATGGGGGGTCCCAAAATGTGTGGTTTTCCTCATAGATACAATGGAAGAAAAAAAATTGGCTCACATCTACAACCCAAACCGCTGGATGGATTTTCACTAGATTTACAGCAGAAGCTGCGGCTTTGTCCCGAAAGTGTGCTTTTGTACACTTGGTTTTAAAACAGTTAAAATGCAGGTAAAAAAAAGAATTAGTGATATCTGGATTTGGTCCGCGGACTCACTTCCTTGTTTGGTCCACGGACAGGCTTCCGATTGGGCTAGGGGCTGTTGTGATGTCTGCGGACATTGGACACGCCCACTGATTGGATGTTGAAAAACATGAGGCGTGTCAAAACCTTTGAAATGGACACCACGTTGGATTTGCGAACAAGGCCCGTAGTCCGCGGATATCCCGGAAGAAACATATTAAAAAACAGAACATTGCACTTGTCAAATTAATGAAACAATCTCTGGGGAGGAAAGGGGCAATGAGGATGGGATATGTCTATAAAAAGTCAAAAACTGGTGGAATTCCACCTTCGAAGTTAACGAACATTTCTGGACACTCCTGTAATGTTCGCGAGTATCTCAGATGTTCAGGGGCATCCATCCATATTTTTGCATTACAGGGTTGGTGAAACGTTTTTGAATGGTGTATAACATTGGCGCCACTCAATGAAACTGCCTAAATTTGTGATATTCTAGAAGTGACCTTGAAAGTTTGGTGCGGGTTTGCCAAGAGGGAACAACATTGGAGGAGGGGGGGGGTCCCAAAATATTTGAAAGGCTTATACATTTGGTGCCATTTCACAAGTCTGCACAAAAGTTTGCAAAAAGATTTAAGACCCAGATTTGAAGTTTTTGCAAAGTCTGGTGGGATTTTGCGAAGAGGGGGCAAAATTAGAGGGGAAGGGGACTCAACATTTTTAGATTGTTGCCGTTTGACAAATGTGCACAAAAGATTTTAGAAGATTATAGACCCAACCTTGAATTTTTCTGCAAAGTCTGAATGGATTTTGTCAACTGGGAGCTAAGTTATGACTATTTTATGTATGTACATTTTGACATTTTTCAAAAAATAAAGCATGGATAGATTTGCAGGAATGTTGTGCAAGGAACATTGGCAAGGAGCCAATAGCATGGTTTTGCAACAGTGTCCGTGTTTTATTTTTGGAAAAGTGTCATAATGTAGGTACAAAAAAAAAATAGTGATATTGAAGGGGCCCCTGAGGGACCCTCGGATGTGGCCAAGTGGTCCCACGCCCCGCAACGCGTGTCTAACAGACCTCGGGGGACTCAAGAGAGCGTGAAACGTACATCAGTTACATATATACAAATGGAGCATCTTACAATCAGTAATGACACATTTGATGCCATCCCCAATTCATTTCCCTTTGAATTAGAGGCGATGATTGAACAGTGTGACAAATATGACACCTTAGACCACCATATTTAGTAACGGTTTGCAATCTTCAATTTTACAGACACCATTCTTCATTTGCGAGAACACAGCGTTTGTTTTTCAGGGACAAGCTGCGCGTAGGAGACTGGCACATACCAGACCTCTCTATCTCTTAGTTTCGATTCTCGTTCTAGAGGTCAGCCGCTCTCCGGGGCCTCACTGGGCTCAGAAAGGGGGGCCGTAAAGAAGATCATAATTCAACTCTTTAAATGCTAGTTTCGTACATTGCTATTCTTGCAGGAGACTCGCTGGCATTCGTGTACTGATTAAATGCCTTGCTCGCTGTCTTCAAGGATATGTGAGGGAGGGAATCGGGCATTTCTGTCTGGCTCTCCATTGTAATGTTTCAACATGTTTCTTAGCCTTGGACCATTTAAGCGAAATAGTATCTACAGCAAAGCAGTTTTACATGAGGCAAAGTGGCAACGTTAGAGAGAGCAGAGAGAGAAAACAAAATGGCGATTCTGGTCATCTTAAAATGGCTTCACTCTAGTTGAACTAATAGCTACGTAATAACTAATGACTAATGAATATATATTCTTACACTGTAAATGAGGTGGTTGGTCTTCGGCCAACCAATTATCATTCATTTCCGGACCCTCAAGGGGTGTTTGGTTTTTCTGGACTGACAAACCCTCCTCTTGGCCGTAAGCCAAACGTCTCATCCATACATTACACCCTCCTCCGACCAAGTATTTGGATTAGATCCGGAATCTGATTCAAATTCGGACTCATGTACACTTGTTGTCTCCTCGTTATTATCAATATCAATTGCCATGAATTCTTTAATGGTTTCAGATTTGTTACTATGGCGAGTGCTTGATTTAGTAATGTTTTTTCGTTTCATCATTTGTACACACTCTTTGCTAATTTCAGCACATATTATGGGGAGACAATGTATGCAACAACAACATGTCACGAATATTCCTTGGATTGCTACTAGGATTGTAAATAGTTTCCATCCCCAAGATCGCAACACTTCCCAGAACCAGGAGCTTATGTTCAACTCCCAACCGCCTTCAGGGGGGTTGAAGATCGGAACTTAACACATGCAATTTTCTTATTGTGGGGGAGGAGTCACTTACCAATACGCAACACGCTCATCCCACGATTTTGCAAACACTGCCGCAATCAACTAAGATTATATCAAGGGCCATTCTATTTTGTAGTGACATTAATCTAATTACTTTTTCTCCAAGAGTCACATTATATACTATATCAGTGGTTCCATTTATTGTTTCTTCTAATATCCTAGACAGTCGTCTTATGTTATAAGAGTTTATCGCCTGGCCCCAAAATGGTATGAATGATTTTGCTATGTCCCCTACAATCAACCCGTCTTCAATATTACGGCGAGGTCGTGACCTGGTCAATTTGGTTATGTCTGATTTTTTAAAAGAAACACCCCAGGAAACAGAAATCCCAAATAACACATACCTCCCCAGTTCCTAGGTAACCAAGGATATGCTTTTTCTCCACATATGAAATACACAGGATCTCCCACATATATTGGTTCCACTTCTTTATCAAGGAATGCTATATTCCTGCATCTGGTAAATGTTCCTACCTAGAAAGAACCCTTTTTCTTTAAACAGAATGAGGGATATAATTCACTGTATATGAAGGGGGTTCTGCATCCTTATTCCCTTGTGGGTTCATGTGGAACGTGATCACAGAAGTTTTATAAGGTACAGACAATCTATCCTGTGGCATTATTGCTGGTGTAATTATTTGTCTTATGTGGAACATGGAGCAACCCACCGGTTTCATAATCACTTCCTCGAATTCATTCATATTTGTTTTATCTAGTTGACCAGTTTCACGTTCGTTCCATTTCCCATAATATAGGGCACTCAGAGAAGCATAACATGCAGAAGTTAAGGGCAGGGGCTGTACATACCATCCTATTCTCTGACCACCATGCTGCGGCAGGTGGGCACAAACCCAACAATTATTTTTTCTTAGGATTGAGTGTGTTATATTCATTATTAACAGCAATGTGTTGTTCCCATATCCTTCCCTATGTTTCTCTTCCATTGGGGACAAGATATAGGAAATCACATGGACTGGGCTTTCTGTTGTGGAAATGTTCATAATGGGCAAAAGTACTTCAAAAGGGTGCATTTCCTCTAGGTACCATAATACTGATATGGTTAACATTGGGGCTAATATACTCATTATGCACATTACTATGGTTAGACCCAGCATACAGTTCTTTTTACCATGTCCTTTTTCCGCCTTTCTATATACTACATTTAATTCTCTATCAGCATTGGTGCAAGAGGGGGCATTTGCTGGTTCCGACATTTCTTCTCTTCCTTCTTCTTCTGCTGTGCTCGTCGTGAATATCTCTTGTTCATGTGCTTCCCAGGATGTTGACAGAGTTCAATCAATGTCTACAATCTTTTTATGCCAGTTTGCTATTTGCTTGGATTGCTTTTTCATTTGGCAAGGCCTTTGTGCATTTTTGCATTGCCCTATAGTTTCAGAGCAGCTGCCTTTGTACCACGTGCGCCCCGCTTGTTCACTCGGGTTCCCGACACATGGATTTGGCACTGAGGAGTTGCGTTTCGTGAGCTGTCTAATTTGCACAACTCTTACGCCACCCTCCTCTAGGCCTCCAGTTTCCACTTCATCCAAAAATAGGAAACGGAGGCAAGAAATTCACCAAGAGATGAAAAATGTGATCACTCCTTTCTGCTCCACACGTTGTACCGATTTGCTCCTGGTACCGTGTGATCAAAAAATAGTGCGGGTGCACTTCCGGTCTTGAGCTTGGAGCACAATGGCAGATGATGGGTGCCCAGGCGACAATGCAGGCTGTGGCGCAACAGAAGATGGTGGGCGCCACAGAAGTATGTGCTTGATGTCGGCCAGCAGAGATGCAGAATCTGCTGGACAACGTTGAGGCACTCTTTGCTCTTCCGTTTTTATGACAATCTCATCAGGCTTTGTTTCAGGATCAGGCAGTTTATGTGGCAAGGGACTGGCAATGGCATTTTTTGTTTCTGGAACCGCTGCTATCTCTTCTGGTCTTTGTCCCGATTAGTTGACGTGTCGAATGGCGATGGGACTTTCTTGGCGTGCGTGGCATGAATCCACGCCTTGCGTCCATCCACGCGTAATGCTGTCTGCGTGGTTAAAAGTACCTGGTAGGGCCCACGCCACCTGGGTGCCAGCGATGTTTTCAGCTCATAGTTTCTGATGAGCACCCAGGTTCCGGGCTCTAATGCATGTCCTGGGCCAGTATACCACACCGGTAATGCCTCCTGCGCCTGCTGATGAATCAAACGCCGTTTTTTTACTAACAGATTACAGTAAATGCTGAGTACAGGGTATTCTACCTCTCTCATTCTTTTAGGCTGAGGTGTGCACCACACATTCGCCGGTCTCCCCATTATTATTTCATAGGGGGAGAGCCCAGGTCTGGCCTGCACTGACGTTCGCATACACAGTAACGCTATTGGTAATGCATCTACCCATCTTAATTTGCTACCTGCACAGATCTTACTGATTTTGGACTTCAAAATTCCGTTATGCCATTCAATAAGACCGGCCGAACTCTGATGTCTCGAACAATGGAATTTTTTATCAATCTACAATCCTGCATAAATCTGCATTATCACTGCACCTAGAAAGTGCGGACCATTGTCCGACCATATGACACGGGGCAGACCAAAGCGAGAGAAATACTCTTTTAGCATTACCTTTGCCGTGCTCATGGCTGTGCAATCTTTCAAGGGATATGCTTCTACCCATTTGCTGAATGCACATATGATCACCAGAACGTATTTAAGATTTTGGCATCTCTCCATCTCTATGAAGTCAAAGTGAATCACTTCGAATGGCATAGAGGGAGGTCCAAAACTTCCTGTTGGAGTCACTGTTCCTTTTCCCACATTGTGCTGTAGGCACGTGATGCAGTTTTGCACCAGCCTCTCTGCATTCTTTTTTATGAGTGGATTTTCCCAGACCGTGGCTAAATGGTGGACTATTTTCTTCGCACAGATGTGTGTGGGACTGTGAGCCATTGTGACCATTGTGTTTACATAAGCATTCGGCAACATCCAATTCCCATTTTTTTTGTCCACCCAGCAACCCTCCAAATCCAGTTCTGCAGAGCCCTTGGCCCATCCCTGTATTTCGTCGGCGGTAGCTTCCGCCTGCATTTCTTTAACAGTCAATTCCATTTTCTATCATGCAGGGCACTTCCTCTGATTGTACTGTTAACATTTTTGTACTCAAATCAGTGGCAGTCTGTTTCACAATCTTGCCTGCAAATGCGTTTCCCTCTCCCATTTTACTATTGCCAGGTGCTTTGGACAATGCAGACAGTAATCGCACAATCAGAGGGCCATGTTGAATTCTAGCCCCATGGGATGTTAAGAAACCTCTCTCGGCCCATAATCGGCCAAAGTTATGGACTACGCCGAAGGCGTACTGGCTATCAGTATAGATATTTACGCTCAAGTTCTCCGAAATTTCACAAGCTCTTGTTAAAGCAATTATCTCTGCTGCTTGGGCGGAGTTATAAGGAATTCTTTTACTCTCCACAACACTTTTTAATGTCGTAACAGCATATGCGACAGTTGATGTGCCGTCAGGTTGTTTAAAACAGGAGCCGTCACAAAACAGTTCCCCATCTGGTTCTTTTAGTGGTGTGTCACTCAAATCAATTCTTCCTTTTGTTTCTTCCTCAGTAACCATTAGACAATCATGGGGAGGCAATTCAGTCCCACCACTATTTTCCCCGGGCATTGGCATTAATTCTGCCGGATTCAAAGCGCTACACCTCATAATTTGGATGTTGGGCGCAAACAATACAATTTCATATCTAGTCAATCTAGCAGAGGTGAGGTGTTGTGTCTGTGTTCTATTGAGTAGAACATCTTTGGCATGTGGCACCATCAAAATTTAGGTGTGCCCCAAAACCATCCCTTCTGTTTGTTTCACTGACGCAGCAGCCGCTGCAACAGCTCGCAAACTTCATGGTAGGGCGCGCGCTACAGGGTCCAGCGCAAAAGAAAAATAGCCGCACGGCTTATTTCTTCCACCTTGTTCCTGTGTTAAGACACACAACGTGCATCCTTCGTTCTCATGCACAAATAGCCTAAAAACCTTTTCATAATTCAGTGTGCCCAAAACTGGAGCAGAACTCAAAATGTTTTTTAGCGAATCAAATGCTTTCTGACATTCTTCATTCCACTGCAAAGGCATCACAGCATCCTTTTTTGTTAATTCCACCATTGGTTTCACAATTAAAGCGAAGTTCATAACCCATTGACGGCAATAAGAAGCCATCCCTATTATCGCTCTCACACCTTTCTGTGTTGTTGGAATAGGCATACCAGAAATACTCTTTATTCTCTCTGGTGTTAATCTTCTCCCTTCCTTTGAGAGTAGGTAACCCAAATAAGCTACTTCTTTCTGACAGTACTGGAATTTCTTTAGGGTTGCTTTATGGCCATGCGTGGCTAGATGAGTCAATAATAGAACAGTACCTTTTTTACATATCTCCTCCGTGTCAGCAGCAATTAGTAAATCGTCAATGTATTGTAACAATACACAGTCTGCTGGTAATTCTAACAAGTCCAACTGCTCTTTCAACGCTCTACTGTATATGCTCGGACTTTGAGTATAGCCTTGTGGAATGCGTGTGAATGTGAATGATCGTCCTCCTAAAGTGAAGGCAAATAAATACCGGCTTTCTTTGTGTACTGGAATGCTGAAGAAAGCGTTTTTCAAATCAATAACACTAAAGTATTCTGCCGAAGCAGGGATCATTGTCAAAATCGTAATGACATCTGGCACTAACAGGAATTGGGGATCTACTACTTTGTTCAGTGCACGGAGATCAATTATGAAACGGTACGGTACCTCATTACCCCCTTTCTTGTATACGGGAAGAATGGGGCTGTTACATACACTACTTGTAATCTCTTCAATCAGTCCCAATTTCACCAAATCAGAAACAATACTTTTAAATCCTTTTTCTCCTTCTGCTGAAATTTTATACTGGTGGTAACATTATTCCTTCTCTTAATGTAATTTTTACTGGTTCTATTTTCAAACATCCCACATCATTGTCATTCACGGCCCAAATGCAAGTTGGTACCTTACTCAATTCCCCTGTTAAAGGTTCTGCCATAAATTCAGAAGTCGGCATAGTCTGGGGAGAAAGAGTCAAAAATACCCCATCTGGTGTACAATGAATAACTGCGCTTAGTTTTTTCAATAGATTCAATCCTAAAAGATTCTCCCCACAATGCTCTGTTAAAAGAAATGGACAATGTTCAGTAAAAGGCCCTATTGTCACTGCCACTGATTTGGACTCTGGGTTTATTACTGCGGTACCTGCGAACCCTACTGAGATATTCTGTCGCCCTGACAGAGGTATGTCTGGAACCAAGTGATGATCTATCGAGCATCTTTGTGCCCCCGTATCTACGAGGAATCTATGCTCATCATTCCCGATTTTCATCTCTACGTAGGGTCCTTTCTGATTCATGGGAATTGACACTGGTTCTGACCCCTATCCTGGGCTGTCCTATTGGGGTAACAACACATCATCCGATGTGTAGTCTCCACTGTTATTATAATATGCACCTGTCTGGTTATCAAAAATGTTCCCCCCTCTCCCTCTATTTCCGTTTGTACAACCTGCTGATTTTGACTTTGCGTAATTTGATTCGAAGCCTGGCCTTGATTCTGTGCACCATTCCCATGATTATTTTGGTGCTGCTGCATATTATTTCTTTTGTGACCATTTGTTCCCATGTGCCCTCTGAGGCCTTCTCTGACTATATCCGCCTCTATTTTGCAAATGCGGACATTGTGCCCGCCAGTGTCTTTCCTCTCTGCAGTATGCACATTGATTTAATCCCAAAGGCCGTCCATGCATATTCGAATTTCCCCTACTCTGTGCATTTCCCCTTCCCCACGGTGTCCTGCTATCTGCTGGAGTAACACCCCTACTATTGTCCGCAGAGCTTCTATTCTTATTTGCAAAGGATACTCATTACATAGCTCATTTATCTCCCCTACCGAAGTCCTAGGGCTTGACATCCATCTCATCGTTTCCCGCACACACACCTGCAATCTTTGTCTATCACCCATCTGTCCGGCTGGCGGCAAGCATTTCTGCATATACAGTCTTGAGGCTCTCTTCCTGCCCCTCTCAATATTCCTTCTCCTATTCCCCGGTGTGGCGAGTACTTCAGAATACTCTTCATCCAATTCATTCTTTATTTCAAACAGTCGCTTCACATGCTCTTCTATTTCTTCATCTCTCCCTCTACAACGGGCTAATGCATTCAAATCCAACAACCGTTGCGGTGGTAACTTCCCAATTAACTTTTTCCATTGTCCCGACAAATATTCCCCCATGCATTCCAACAATACCTGTCTTTCGTTGTTCCTTCTGAAGTCATATAGGGACGCTAGCGTGGATGCCTCATCATTATCATCTATATAAATTTCCGCCTGTTCTTGCAGCTCACGCTTTCTCTCCTTACTGATCGCGCTGCGAGTTACTCTCGTACATTCATTCTGCTCAATTCCACTCATGGGAGGGGCAGTCGGGACAGTGGCACCCTCTTGATCAGGAGGTGCAGAGGGGGCAGTGAGAGTGGGATCCGTCTGCTGGGGCTGTGGTAATTGCGAAACACTCGGGGCTGGCTGGCCAGTGGGCAGTGCAGTGTCTGATGTAGCCTGTGCTGGGATTGGGAGGGGCTGAGCAACAGGAGGGGGTTGAGCGGCAGCTACTGCCGTAGTCTTTTTAGTTACACTCCTCGGGCCCTGTTTTGTTTCAGTTAAGATTCTGTTTATTAATTCGTCCGATGAGTGTAGCTCTCTTTTTCTATGTTTAATTCATTGCGCCGTCTTGTCTTTCTCAAGCTATTACTCCACACCTCCTCCTCCTCCTCCTCAGCTTTCTCCGTCTTTGACTTATGCCTGCGCGCATGCTTCTCTCTACTTCTAAATCGGAGCATTGCTTCCCTCCTCCAGTCCCTAAGGATATCAAGTGCCCCAGGGTGTGCTCTCTTACTTATCAACACCTTTTCCAGGTTATCTGTACGTTCCATCTCAAAACTCCCATCCCTCGGCCACTGAAGATTTTCCTGTTTTCTGGTTTGCTTATGCCAAGTTTCACAAAACATTATCGCTCCCATACCATACTATATGTACATATCACAAGCCGGCGTTCCTCCCGGAGGTGCTCCCTGGCCAGTTTCCAAAGATTGTTCACACAGCGGAAAAATCCTGCTAAGGTGGACAATACCCCAGGCATATTTTAACCTTCCCCTTGGCTTATCAAACTTACTCTGGGTGTTTGATTTTGCAAAATCAACTCACAATCAATATCAGGATCACTTACGAATCGAGGCACGACTCGCCTGATTAGTCAATTTGTCTTTTCAAGACACAATTAGTCCGTATACTGACGCAACCAATGACGTCGTGTCTGCGTATCTCGGCTCTGCCTCATTTCGGGACCCTCGCCTCCTTGTTCACTGGCCAGGGGTGTCGATCAGGGATCAGCTGTGTGCAGATCTGCAGCAAGGAATCTCATCACTTACACAGGGCGCCCCAAAAACCTCAGCTCGATCGCTCCCGTCCTCGCCGTTCTTACTGCCTTCCTTATTTTCCAACGTACACGATGGAACAAGAGGGGGAGGGTCCCTATTCGGGCGCCATCTTGAAGGGGCCCCTGAGGGACCCTTGGATGTGGAAACAAGGCACAGTCACCACACACGAATAGATAAGCCAGACAGGAGGTTCTGTTCCCAAAATCTAGGGTTTATTGAAATATAAAGTAGTCCCAGTTGGCCAAGTGGTCCCACGCCCCGCGACGTGTGCATAACAGACCTCGGGGGACGCAAGAGAGCATGAAAAGTATATCAGTTACATATATACAAACGGAGCATCTTACAATCAGTAATGACACATTTGATGCCTCCCAAAATTCATTTCCCTTTGAATTAGAGGCGATGATTGACCACTGTGACAAATATGACATCTTAGACCACCATATTTAGTAACAGTTTGCAATCTTCAATTTTACAGACACCATTCTTTATTTGCGAGAACGCAGCATTTCTGTTTTTCATGGGCAAGCTGTGCGTAGGAGACTGGCACATACCAGACCTCTCTATCTCTTAGTTTCGATTCTCGCTCTAGAGGTCAGCCCGCTCTCCGCTGCCTCACTGGGCTCAGAAAGGGGGGCCGTAAAGACGATCATAATTCAACTCTTTAAATGCTAGTTTCGTACATTGCTATTCTTTCAGGAGACTCGCTGGCATTCGTGTACTGATTAAATGCCTTGCTTCATGTCTTCAAGGATATGTGAGGGAGGGAATCGGGCATTTCTGTCTGGCTCCCAGTGTAATGTTTCAACATGTTTCTTAGCCTTGGACCATTGAAGCGAAATAATATCTACAGCAAAGCCGTTTTACATGAGGCAAAGTGGCAACGTTGGAGAGAGCAGAGAGAGAAAACAAAATGGGGATTCTGGTCATCTTAAAATGGCTTCACTCTAGTTGAACTAATAGCTACGTAATAACTAATGACTATATATTCTTACACTGTAAATGAGGCGGTTGGTCTTCGGCCAACCAATTCTCATTCATTTCCGGACCCTCAAGGGGTGTTGGACTGACACTATATGACATGGCATTTGTGAAACGCCTATACACGAGTATACCTTGGGTGTCTGAGGTCTAGCACCGGTGGCCAGGTATAGTTGATTGATTGTTTATTTATATAGCGCCTATACACAATGAGTTTCAAAACGCTTCAAGGAGGGAGGGAACATAGGAAAATACAGTTACATTCAGTAAAAGTCATTGAAACAATGCAGATTGTGGAAAATAACTATCGTAATAGGCCTGTCGACATTTCTGATAGTGCAAGTGCATAGAACAAGTAAGGCAAGAGGTAATGGAAAAGAAGGAAAACAAAGCAAGCAGTAACATTACTATGTCTGATGACAATTGATGTAGTGCAGGTGGTATACAGGAGGAGGGGTGGGAGGGGGGACGGGGGATATGAGTGGGGAGAAGGAGATGAACAAGGCACGCTACTGAGCAAATTTGTCAGTGACAAATTTAAAAAGCAGGGGTGGGGGGAGGAGGGAGAAGAACAAGGGGGGAAGAGGGGAGACAGACAAGCTGCTATCAAAAGTCAAGGGAACAGATGATAGGAGTAAGTGCTAGGAGGGGGAAGGCTGAGAGGAGGGAGAAATAAGTAGGATGGGGAGTAGGAAGATAGTAGGAGGAAAGAATTTTGGAGGGGGAAGGGGATAGAAGGCAGGTAAGGGGGGGATACACAGAGCCAAAAAAAAGGGGGGAGCAAGGCAGGGTGGGGGCACACAGACACTCACGGGGGGTAAGGGGGCACACAGACACTGTTGCCAGATTGTCTGGATAATCTGGCTACTGGCCATGACCACAATGGACTGGCAATGGGGTCAAAGTGGACATGGCCATCAGGGACTGGCTATGTGGCTAAGTTTTTCAAAATTGGGATTTTGCCCGTGGCTAAAGTTCTGTCTCTGTGTAAAGCCTGAGGTGTTGCACAGGATTGCATCAAGAGATCGCCGTGACCATTGCTGCATACACCCAGAGACAATGCTAATCAGCAGATACTTACCAAGCACGCTGAACCAAGTGCCCACGTGGTCACCAGGCCACCCCTTGAAATCATTACCCACCCTTATTTGTGACCATAGTGGGACAAGATATTGGACTCATTTCCACAACCTCGCAGCAATAACTGGCCAACAATCCACATGCCTTGGGAAAGACTTTGGAGAGTCGAAAAACATGTCGGCTGACTTCTAACAAAAAATATAGCATCAATAATGGTTTTAAAGACTGCTTCATTATGACAACAGTTACATATTGAATGGCCCAGTGCTGAGGTGAACAGGGCTCACTCTCGTATTTGAAACCTACCACTTGAAGAAGGAAATGCACCTTTAAAAAACAAAAAAAACCTAAATACATAAATTAAAAAAAAAAAAACCAGCAGCAGGGTAATCGGTTTAAAGTACTATATGAAGCACTATATACCCATTCTACCGCCCTTCAGTTACTTGATAATCGTGTACTCTGATTCGATTATTGGGGCATGCAGCATCACCGAACACTAGGTTTGAATGGGAAGAAATATTTTGCTTGCGGCTACAGCCTCAAGTGCTGTACTGAAGGACAACAGACCTGCACGAGGAGCATCAGCAAGGAACTGAAAGCAAGGTTTTGCAAATCTTTTTTGCGTTTTATTTTTCCAAAGTGTCCAAATGTAAGCACAAAAAATAGTGACATAAGTTTGTTGCGTGGACAATGGGTCTGGCCCTCGGCAAGGACGAATTCCTACCCTGATTTACTTATTGGGGCATGCGTCATTGCCAAAGCTGTAGGTTTAAAAATGGCAAAAATAAATCTGCTTGCGGCTGTAGCCCAGAGTGCGGACGGGATTTGCAGCAAAGTTGCAGGCATGCGGCATGACCGAAGCTGTAGGTTTAAATGGGAAAAGAAAAATCTGCTTCCGGCTGCAAGCCAGAGTCCTGGACGGGATTGCAGTAAAGTTGTGCGAGGAGCATCACAACAAGGACCTGGAAGGATGCTTTTGGAAATCTGTCCTGTGTTTTACTTTTTGAAATTGTCGAAACGCAAGTACCCCTGACATCTTGTTACCAACATTATAAAACACTACCCCTTGTGGGGACTGCTTATAAAAATGATTTGAATATGTGATATCAGTGATGTCATCAATGACATTTGTGATGTCATCTTTCATGTACTGGGTGTTTGTTTTAGCATTACACGGTGGTGGCGCGAGTTATGGTTTCTTAGGTTCCCCTTTAACAAAGTTTTCTATTGTATTACACGGCCCACGGTAGTGGTCGTGAAGTTATGGTTACTTTGCTAATCCCATAGGAAAAGCACTTTTTGGGTGGCTTATAACTTGGCTCTCTCTAGATGAATTCTCACCAAATTTTGCAAAAATAGTATATGGCCAACTCTGAATTATTTTGCAAAGTTTAGTGAGGTTTGGTGCAGGGGAGGCAAAGTTGTAAGGGGGGACCCAACATTTTCTTTTCCCATTGAGTGAATGGGGGAAAAAAACTTTGCTCACGCCTACAGCTCAAACCGCTGGACGGATTTGCACCAAATTTGAGGCAGGAGCAGCGGCTTGGTCCCAAAAGCATGCTTTTGGAATCCGAGTGATCTGACCACGGCTGATTTGGCCGAGGTCGGAACGTTCGCATGAGAAAGGTGCAAACTACCAAAGGTTTGCACCTTTCTCATGCAAATACATACTACGGGGGCTGCAGGGGGTGTCCCCCGCAACCACTGCTCGCTATACTCTGAGGTATAGTGAGCGGGGTGTTGCGGGGGACACTCCCGCAGACCCTGTTTTTTTCATGTTTTTTTTTTTACGGGTGTGCTGCAGGGGTGTCCCTCGCAACACCCCGCTCACTATACCACACAGTATAGTGAGCGGGGTGTGGTGGGTGACACCCCCCGCAGCGCAGTCTTTTTTATACTTACCCATAATGCTACCACCAAAGGTTTGAACTTTTGGTGTTCAAACCTTTGGTGGTAGCATTTTTAGGACTTTTTGCCCATGCGAACTTTTGCATGCGGTCAAAACGTCCTAAACCTGCTTTTGTAAATTTGGTGGAAATCCGTCCAGTAGTTTTTATTAAAATGACCAAAAAGTAGGTCTCAAAAAATTAGTGATATCTATGTCCACTCCGCGGACACATTGGCTAATCGGCTTGTGTCATGTCTGCGGACATGTGACGTGTGTTCGCTGATTGGCTGGGTGAAGCGTGAGGATCCCCGGATAGCACAGCATTGAATGGGGAAAAATACTATTTTGGGGAGGGTGGGGGAGTAATAGATGGGTCAAATGCTGTATTTGTTTAGGTGGCAGGTGCCCCTGATGTGTTCATCATGTCTGCGGTCTTCACGGCTGTCCGCGGACATAAAAAATGCACTACTGACTATTTTACTTTAGTACGATATTGGTTTTGGGTTGTTAGTAGAGCATTGATTGTAATTAATATCCCGTATAAGTAGCCCATATACCACAATTAAAATGTTTAATTTGATGGGTGTGTAATGCTGCGGTGGTTGTGGCCAACCGCAGCAAAACACTCATAGAATCAGACATCCATCAAATATCCGCAAATCAAACGTTTGTGTACTGTTTGATTTGTAGAGTTTGTATGTGAAGTTTTGGCTACGTCATGTCATTAAGATTGTAGAATTTGGTAACAAGTACTGCAGTATACCATATCCATGCAAGTAAACATTTTGGACTGTGGTGTATGGTTACATTTTTGCTTGAATGGTTGTGTTATGCAGCAGTATTTGTGAGTTGAATTATTATTTACTTACCGTTTGAATTTTTGTAATTGGATATATTTTTTTCATGACTTGGGTAACTGGAGCAGATATTCTTTTTCAATTTCTATGATAAAAGAAAAGATCATATGTTAGTGTAGGTAGTTCATAATGAGTTATTGCATTGCATAATAGACATTTCTGCATTATTTCGACCCTCATATTTAGTACTCTATAAGTACTATATTTGAAACCAGTGTACTGTGGAATTTGCTCAGTTTCTGTGTTTATTAAATCATTGGGTCTGTGGGAAAAAGAAAATCCATGCCGGATTTCAAAAAATAACTTTTTTTGTTATAGTACAATATATTTCTTTCTTTGTTTTCAGTGCTTATTTGTTGTTTCTGGCTAATCCTCTATCTGTTGGCTTGTTGCAGATTTTTTGGGGCATTTAGATACCTGTTGGCGTATTCTAACTGTTTATTTCTTGCTATATTTTAGTGGTATTGATTTATCTGTTTGGTTGTTGCAGCATCTTGGGGCAGTTTATAGTTTTTTAATTGACGTTTTGTTAATGTTTATGCACAGATTAGTTATTAAATTTTGGTTTTAAGAATATTAAATAAGAGTTTATAAGGTTTGCTGGTATTCTCTGCTTTAGAGTAATGGTACTATCATTAAATTTGAACCGTCCACAATTCTTTTTTTATATCTACAGTGTAGTGACCTGCATTGGTTGTGGCTCCTGCGTGGTAGATTATACCTATTGTTGTGAAGGTTTTCTTACCAAGTGATACTTGACCATGGGTGAATCCAGTCAGCTTGCAGTTGTTTTTGGTATCATCTGCATTGTACCGTTAAAGCATTACTATTACGTATTTACTATGTGTCTGTATTTGTAAGGTGGAGAGATTATCTGAATTGCAGGTAGTACATAATCTACCATGGTTTGCATTTTGTACAAGTTGCTGAAATGGAATGGATTCACAGTTAGGTATGGGTACATACACGAAGCATTCATTAGGGATTTGTTCCTGTGCCACATGGTTGCAGAGAGTGCATGTATGTTTCCACATGTATGCAATCTGAAAGATTTAATTTATAGGTATGTTTTTGTTTTCCAGTACTTGTAGTAAGTACATTAGAAATTCTTGTGGATCTTCTTGTGAGTCTATAGTGAATTTGACCATTCCAGCACAGTAGTCGAAATTCTTATTCTGTGAACACTGTAGGTGTTGTCAGGAGTGTTGGTTGCATTTCTATGAAGGACTAACATTTGCAAACACAATTGGTCTGTATTGTGTAAGTAAATGTTGTCAATAATTGGTGGCAATTGGAAAAGAATATTTATTGCTACATTTGAGTAGCAATTTACACCAGTTACATTTGAAAATGTTAATGGGCCTGATAGTTCTGTGGCAAAGTCATTTGTTCCGAGTGTGTGTTGCTTCTTTGAAGAAGTACTTGAGTTACTTTGAGCAGCAGATTCTTCTTTGGTTGTGGTAATTGATGAGGTATTGGCTTCTTTTACTTTCTTTGGAGGAATTGCAGTGAGATCCTGTATTGTTTCTGTTTGAAGTAGTTTTCTTTTACAACATTTTGCTTTTTGTGGAACAGGATAGGTTTTTAGATGGGGTATACAGTGAACGTAGTCTATTGTATTCTAGAATGCAAGGAATATAAGCATTTACTTTACTTGCATCACAGTTGATTAGAAATAGTCTGTCAAGTGTACGTAAGCGTGATAGTGCTACATAGCTCATGCCTTCTTTAAAGACTGTGCTCCCTATATCTATCGATGCTTTATTTAGGGTAAGACTTTGTGATTTGTGAATGGTGACTGCGTATGCTAGAGTTAGAGAAAATAGTTCTCTGCATACATACATGTCTTTGAAAAGAAGGAATCGGGCTGTTGAGCGTCCTATCCTTTTAACTTCTGATAGTTTGTCAAAGAGAATATTGACAAACTGAAAGTTGTTGTCACGTGGGTATGTTTGAAAGCCAACAACTGTACCAAGTGCTCCATTAACTAGTCCTTGCTCCACGTCAAGGTTACGTTTAAGCATTACTCTACGGTTTAAAGATAATTTTAATATTTTCTCCAAACCAGCTGTGTTGGAGATAGAGTTTTCTAAGGAATTTAGTTGTGGCTTGTTGACACATGGGTAGTGTCATACCATGTACGTCCAGTTTGTCTGTGGAGCAAATTTCAATTATTGGTTGCATTTCTTTTTTCAACATTGTTTCACTGAATTTTGAACAGCTTGCAAGAGTTGGCATCAAGGACATACAATTGACATTTTTGTGTGGTAATTTTTCCATGACATAAGTAGCACATGAGCTATGGCCATAGAGTGCATGGATGTGCCAGGTTTTTAATATTGATTGTGCTTCTTGAGATAGTACACCAACTCTAATACTTTAAAAAATGTTGGTGTATGCGAGGTCTGCAGACTGGTGCTTGTTTTCTGTTAATTCTCTGTATTGGAAATGTTGCCAAAGGTTGACATTTCCTATGCTGCCAACAGTTTTACAGTAGAGTTTGTGCCCTAAGGTTTTAAAAATAGGTTCACCTTTCACTGGTGTTAGTTGAAGAAGATCTCTGAAAACAATGTGTTTGAGAGCTCTTCATAGTCTGTTTTGAGTACCTCTTGTAATCTGAGGCGAAGCAAAGCCAACATAGGTTGGAGACCATGCTCACTTCATCTGCTAGTAGCATTTTCATTTGTCTCAAAACTCTGTGTAGTTCCATTGCAGCTTTTGTAGAAAGTTTGTAATAATCTAATTTGTTTTGGTGTTCTACTGGAAGGAGTAGGAATCGGTGTAAAGTGACACCGCCTATGTTGTAGGCAGCTAAACCTGTGGGGGCAGTTACAATAGCTGACAGTTTGTTGTTTGTCAATTGTTGAAGGAACTTGCTGATGATTTTGATTAAGAATGTTTTTCCTGAACCAGCTGACCACTGACGTATAGCAGTATAGGTTTGTAGTTTTGGCACGTACAGTTTTTATTTTCATGTTGTACACCATGTTCAATTTGTTTTGTTACTTCTTGGAAAATGCTACGCTGCTCATTGTGCAGTTTTGATTTCAGTACAGTGAAGTCTTCTGTATCTTGTTCATAGTGACACAGGGTGTTTTATACTTCTGTCATAGCTAATTCTGCCTCATTTGCTATTAGTGGCTGTCCCAGTGGTCCTTGGCTTCCTGTTAGAGAAGGTTGACTACTGTCAGGAGTGTCATCTAGTTGGGCCTGGAGTTGTTCTTCGTGTTGCTGTTCATTGTGCAACATTGTTATGTACTGTGTAAAGTTTACATCTGCTATAGTACTTTCATTTGCCTTGAAAGCGTCTTCATAGGAGTCAGATATCTAGTAACTCTTTTCTCCATGGTTTAAAAAGTTGTAGCAGGGACATGTAATATAGGTCTTTATGTTGAGTTTTTAATGACAATTTGATATGATTAAGCTTCGTTTGGTAAGTTTCACTAAGCTGCCTTCACAATTTGTCACTGTATCTACCTTTGTTTTCATCTGGTTTTATATTATTTTTGTATGTGAAGTTTTGGGCTATGTGGTATAGACACATGGTTTCCAAAGTGGTACTCCTGTTTGGGTAGTATGTGTCTAGTAAATTGTTTTCCAAAATGTCTTGGCTGTTGGGATCATTTTTTGGCTATTGTTTCTATGTCCTCATATGATTTGAGAACTCTTTCTAGATTTAGCAAGACCAAAACTTAGCCATACTATATTTTCAGATTTTACATACAAAGCAGTACTGGTTAAACGGTCTGCAGCTTCATAGCAGCCACATTCTCTATGAGAGAGCATTTTTATGCCTAAGTTGTACAATTTCTGTCACAGTGTTTTGTCAGATGATAGGTCATCCCAGAGGTCTTGAAGCTCTGTTTTGTATGCTTTGGTTAAGTAGGCTGTGACATATCATGCAACTGCAGTGGAATTGTCAGCAATGTACTGCACATCTATGTTTGCATTCCATAAGAGGGCCATTATTGCATTGTAATCATTGAAATATTTTGCTTTTTCAGTCCTTTTTATGTAATATGTGTTCTTAGGTGATTTACCTTCGACATTGTCTAACTGAAGACATGAAGTTGTTTACTTATTCTGTTGTTGTAACTGGTCTAGGGAAACCAAAGCGGCATTTGGTGTAGTAGTTCCATTTGTTTTTATATTTGCGACGACAATATTTCCCCCATTTGCGTCTTTGAAATTGTAAAAGTTGTGCAGGAAGGTCACTATTTGTTGTTTGTGAAGGAATTTCACAAGTGACATTTTTCGATAAACTGTAAAACAGTGGAAGCACTGTCTTGACCAAATGTAGGAGCATCTTTAACCCCTTAAGTGCCACTGACGAGCCGGCTCGTCGGTGGCAAGTGCTCCAGGTTGCCACCGACGAGCCAGCTCGTCGGTTTAGGCAAACTGTTTTGCTCGATCCCTGCCACGCTCGTTCTGGCCCCAGGGTTTGGGCACCCTCGGGCCAGATTGGCACACTAATGTGGCCATCTACGCCAAGCAAAGTTGGGTAAACAAAGAAAATGATACAAAATCGTAGGCTGCTTTTTAGGGGGGCTGAGGGGCACCCTAAATTGGCAGTGAATGTCATATTGCAACGGGGGGGTGATCCTCTCCCCCACCCCAAATGGTGGGCCCCACCTCATGCATCCCTCCCTGGCGTCAGAGGGGGGGCCCACCTCATGAATCCCTCCCTGGGGTCAGATGCCCCTTCCTAGGAGCAGATATCTGCCCCCAGGGAGGGATGCATGAGGTGGGGAACTCCATTTGGGGGGGTGAGTGCCACCCCTGTTGCAGTATAACATTCGCTGCCAATTTAGGGTGGCCCTTAGCCCCCCCCCCAAATAGCAGCCTACAATTTTGTATTATTTTCTTTGTTTACCCTACTTGGCTTGCCGCAGATGGGCACATTAGTGCCCAAACCCTACTGCCCCATGCATTGGGGGGCCTGTCCCACCATTTTTGGGGGCCCTCTATCCCCCACCCCAAATGGAGGGGGTTGTACCTCACGCAGCCGTTTGTAGGAGGCCCAGGGAGGCCTGCATGAGGTGCTCCTGCCACCCATTTGGGGTGAGGGGGGAGAGGGCCCCCAAAAATGGTGGGACAGGCCCCGTAGTGGGTGGGGCAGTAAGGTTTGGGCACCCTGGGGCTAGATTGGCACACCAATGTGCCCCTCTGCACCAAGGCAAGTTCCCACGGTGTCCCAATGAAAAAGGTACCCAACATCTGTGGGTGCACCTACCGGGGGCACAAAAGGAAAAGGTAACCCGCTGGTAACACCAAGCCTTTCGCCACAGCACAATTTGTTCATGTGGGCAACCTACAGATTTGGGCCTAGGGTGTCGAAGCCAGCAAGGAAAACAGGGAACCCCATGCATTTCCCAAAAGAGGACACCCGTGGGAATGCGCAGAGGCCCACATGAACAAAATGGGCAGTTGCGAAAGGCTTGGGGTTACCAGTGGGTTACCCTTTTCCTTATGCGCCCCTGGTAGGTGCACCCACACATGTGAGGTACCGTTTTCATCGGGACACCTGTGGGAACGCGGGACGGTAGGCCATGTGTTGTTGGGGTGTGTTTCGATGGGTGACCCGAGCGAAATGTGTGGAAAATGCGTTTTTCCCCACTTTTCAGACTTTGCGGGGATGTCTGGGTAATACATTCTGGGGCGATTTGGGCCCATCATACCTCACGGGTGTCCTCTTTTCGGAAATGCATGGGGTTCCCAGTTTTCCCCGGTGACTGGGGCACCCAGAGGCCCATATCTGAATGTTGTGCCGGTCAGCAGAGCGTCTCAAATTCCGGTCTAAAAACAGAATTGGGGTTACTTGTGTTTTAGGCTTTCCCCTTGGCGGCCAGGTAGGTGCACCCACACATGTGAGGTACCGTTTTCATCGGGACACCTGTGGGAACGCGGGACGGTAGGCCATGTGTTGTGTTTGTGTGGTTTTCATAACGTTTTGACCCATTTGCTGGTGGCCTTTGTCACACAACCCTTTCATTTCCCAAATGTGACCTACATTTAGTCGCTGCTTTAGGAACCATACACTTTTGTAACCTGCACAAGTCACCTACCCTTGAAAAGGTCTGCCTGTGCTCTTTCAAAAAATGTATGCTTGCCGTTTCTCACCACATTGGTTTTCCCGATTTACACATGCTAATTGCGTCTGTTCAGGCTGTGAGCGTAAAACTCCTGTGTACCATGGCTCAGTGTTTGGCTTGTGGTACTGCTTGTTTTGTAAAACACTACAAAAAATGTGTGCTCTCCTAACTGCAAGAGTCGGGGGAATGTAGCGGAGCATTGCTTTTCTCAAAATTCATAGAAGCCATTGCCGTACCAAGCCAACCATGTCCAACACTTAGCCTTTTTTCGGTCATTTTCCCGCTTTTCCCCCAATCTATGTGCAGTTTCCCCTACCTAGTTGTTGCCTGACCTACGCAAATCACCCCTTCCGAAACTTGGAATTTTGTCTACTTTTCAGAACTACTTGCCTTTGTGTCCTCCAATTCGTCTTTCCTACCGTTTTCTTCCATTCCGTCCATGCATGTCCAATTGGCAAAAATGGCCAAAATCGCCTACCTCTCACAAAACAGTTGATAACCAAATCAAAATAATTTTGTTTTTGTTTCCACTCAACCTGTTCTTGAAAGCCAGGAAATTGGGGAATTCGGCACAGCAAACCATTCGTTCCTAGCTCTTACAAGGAAAAAACCACAGGGTTCTTTGTACATCATTTTATTGTCATTTTTTGAAAACACCCAACATTTTCGCCCTTTTTGCTCATTTTCTCTCAGGATTCCTGGGTGGCGTTACGACTGCCGACATGTGGGAAAAAATGGAGCCAAATTCGGCCAAGATACCTCATGTAACAAAAATGTTACAAGCCATTGAATGGCCACATACCGAAATCACCAAAAAAAAGGCCCTGGCCCTGGCCCTGGGGAGAAATACCCATGGCACTTAAGGGGTTAATATATAAAAGCATGTGGATATGTGTTGCTCCTCTGGCTGGCATCCTTTTCTCCAAAAGAAGTGTTGCACTTCTCCGAGGGGAGGAAACGTTTTATTACAAATAAAGTGTAGAATACCAATGAAGCGACGATGGAAATATCTTGAAACATTAACAGGATCTAGAGAGCAGAGTTCTCCAGGTGTTAGTATATCTAGGTTTGTTTTGTTTTGTTTGCTATGCATAGGAAATCATGTAAATCTTACCGTGCATATTCTGCACAACTTAATGTAACAAACCAAGTGGGTGGGCCAAGGTTTCTTATACAACATAAATCTGTGACGTTGGAACCAGTATTCTCTTGTACCAAGCATGTTTGCTAACAGTTTTGTAATGCTTGATTGTAGAACCTCATCTTTCACTTGCACTTTTTGTAGTAATTGCGTAGCTGACATTTTGAAAATGGGTACCTGATTTCAATGTGTGTGCAACTCCATAGCATAGAGTTGCTAGTTCACTTTCATAGAGTAGGTGGAAGGAACAAGTTACTTACCTGTAACTGTTGTTCTCCAGCATGGGTCTGGCATGGATTCACATGCTCATGAATATTCCCCGTCGTCAGGCTGGGAATCCTCTGTAAAGAAAAAAATCAGTATCCGTTTTGTTTCTGATCTGTCTTTCTTAGTAGTAACCAATCACTGATCTCTGGGTCATACTGCCCCCCAGCCAATGACTGCCCTCTCCCTAAGCCCCGCCTCTGGCAGCTATCCTCAGATTTGGTAGCACGCAAAGTGGCAGTATGACCAAGTGAAGAGCCGCAGAGGGGCAGGCGGGAGGGTTTGCATGTGAATCCATGCCAGACCCATGCTGGAGAACAACATTTACAGGTAAGTAACTTGTTCCTTCTCCAGCATGGGGTCCGGCATGGATTCACATGCTCATGAATAAAGGAATACATAGCAGTATACACATGCACAACCACGGGAGGTGGCAAAGGCTCAACATTAAGCATTACATCCAAAACTCAACATTAAGCAATTCTTACCTCCTCACCAGGCTCACCTTAGGCGAACAGGTTGCGCAGCACTGCTTGGCCGACCCTGGACTCCTCCCTGGAGTCCCGATCGACGCAGTAGAATCTTGTGAAGGTGTGCATCGACTTCCACATAGCAGCCCTGCAGATGTCCAGCAGAGGCACACCAGACAGGAACGCCGTGGTAGCAGCGATCGCTCTGGTCGAATGGGCTCTCGGACGGCCGGGCAGCGGTCGGTTTGCCAACCGGTGACAGTGCATGATGCAGCCGGAGAGCCATCTGGAAATGGAAGTCTTCGAGAGCGCCTTCCCTTGATTCACAGACCCAAAGTTCCCAAACAGTTGTGACGTCTTCCGAAAACTCTTTGTGCGGTCCACGTAGAACTTGAGCGCTCTAGCTACATCCAGCGAGTGCAAAGTCCTCTCGGCCGGCGGCGAAGGCAACGGGAAGAAAACTGGTAACACCAAGGGCTCGTTGAGGTGGAAGTCCGAGGGCACCTTGGGCATGAAGGAGGGATGCATCCTCAGCACCACCCTCGTGTCATGAAAAGTCAAGTATGGAGGCTTGCAAGATATGGCCTGGTTCTCTCCCACTCGTCGTGCGGAGGGGATGGCCACGAGGAACGCTGTCTTCCATGACAGGAACTTCAAAGGCGCCGAATGCATAGGCTCGAATGGGGCCCCCATGAGCCTGGTCAGCACCACATTAAGCTCCCACGCCGGGGCAGGAGCCTTCACCGGCGGGAACGATCGGAATAGTCCCTTCATAAATTCCTTCACCAGGCGATGAGACCACAAGGATGCCCGTCCCGTAGTCCTGGTATATTGGGAGATGGCAGCCAGATGTATTTTGATGGAGGCGTGAGCCAGTCCAGCTTTGGCCAGCGACAGTAGGTACGGCAGTACTTGAGGGGCCGTAATCCACAGAGGGTTAATCTTCTGTGCACGGCACCAGACAGAGAACCTCTTCCACTTATGACCGTAACACTTGAGAGTTGAGGACGCCCTGGCTTTTGCAAGAACCTCTCTACAGTCAACCGGGATATCGTACCCTCAAAACTCTAGTGCTGCAGGAGCCAGGCCTGCAAGTTCAGTGACTCTGGGTTGTGATGAAGAATGGCGCCTCCTTCTCTGGAGAGAAGATCCGCGTCTGCCAGCAGCTTGACTGGTGGGGACGTTGACAAGTCCAGAAGGTCCGGGAACCAGATCTGCCTCGGCCACACTGGTGCGACGAGTATCATTCTGCACCTGGACTTCTTGAGCTGGTTGATGAGGCGGAGCGGCAACGGAGGGAACGCGTATAGAAACAGGCTGTCCCAGCGGAACGAGAAAGCCTCGCCCATGCTCCTCGGCTGCGGGAACCTGCTGGCGAACCTCTGGCACTTGGAGTTCATCGCCGTCGCGAAAAGGTCAATCCGGGGTTTGCCCCATCGTCGAAAGAACCGATCTACCTGGTCCTGACGTAGTTCCCACTCGTGGCACGAGCGCAGCTCCCTTCTGAGCAAGTCGGCGATGGTGTTTTTTATTCCTGCCAAGTGGAAGGGAACCAGAAACATCCCCTGGGCAATAGCCCAGTGCCACAGATCCTGGGCCTCCTTGGATAGGGCTGGGGATCTGGTGCCCCCCTGCTTCCGTATGTAGAACATTGTGGTGGTGTTGTCGGTGAAGATCTTCACAATTTTGTCCTTGAGGGACGGAAGGAACGACTTGAGCGCCCAGAACACTGCTCGGAGCTCCAGAATGTTGATGTGAAGAGACCTCTCCTCCGGGAGCCAAAGGCCTCTTGTATGGAAATCTCCGGTGTGGGCCCCCCCCCCAACCCTCCAGAGAGGCGTCCGTCATCACTGTCTCCTGAAACGCCGGGGTCTGAAAGTCTGTGCCTGTAGTGAGGTGAGCACGGGTACCCCACCATAGGATCGCCCGACGGAACTCCTCGTTGAGAGGGATCCTGTCTTCGAAGCAGCCCGTCGCCTGAAACCAGTGGGCGTCGAGGAACTCCTGTAGCGGACGCATCCAAAGTCTGCAAAGGGGTACAAGATAGATGCATGAGGTCCGTGGCTAGCAGGCGCCACACCTTGCCCAGAATGGCCTTCGTCCTCTCCTTCGACGAGGAGGCCAATTGCCCCACTGTATCGAGCTTTGCTCCCAGAAACAGTGCTACTTGCGATGGAACCAGGTGGGATTTGGGATAGTTGATGGCGAATCCCAGTTCCGTGAGCAGCCGGACGGTCCTCGCTGTGTGTTCGACGGCGAGTTCTCTTGTCCTTGCCCGGATTAGCCAGTCGTCCAGGTAGGGGTAGACTTGGATCCCCTGCAGGCGCAGCCGCGTCACCACTGGTGCCAGGCACTTGGTGAATACCTTGGATGCTGACTTTAATCCGAACGGCAGGGCTCTGAATTGGTAGTGGCGTCCCTGAACCACGAACCTGAGAAACGTTCTGTGTCCTTTAAGAATGGGGATGTGGAAGTAAGGTCCAACGACGATAGGAAGTCACCCTCCTCCAGCTGTCCCAGCATGTGCTGGAGGGTGACCATCCTGAATTTCTGCACCTTGATGTATTTGTTTAACCGACGCAGGTCCAGGATGGGGCGCCAACCGCCTGTCTTCTTTCTGATGAGGAAGTACCTTGAGTACACTCCGGAGCCCCGGAGCCTCCTGGGGACGAGCTCGATGGCACCTTTCTTGAGCATCGGCCTTACCTCCAACAGCAGTTGAGGGACGTGACTCTCCTTCCTGGCCACGGGAGGAATGCAAGGGCACTTCTTTTGGAATTCCAGCAAGTGCCCGTTGGCCAGGGTGTCCAGCACCCAACAGTCGATGGAGATGGACTCCCACACGCTGACGAAGTTCATCAGCTAGCCTCCCACCGGGGTGCTTCGGTGGGGGTCCGATGCCACGGCCGGGTCAGTCTTGCTTGGAGGAGGCCTTGCCGCCTTGGCCTCCTTGACGACGACGGCAGGATCCCCCTCGCTTGCCGCGACCTCTGTTGGCCTCCTGGGACGAGGAGCGGGCCGCCTGGCGGTATGAAGAAGAGCCACCGATGGATCCCTTGGAGGCACCCTGTCTGCCTCCGGAGCTCCGAAAGGGCCATCGTTGTTGAAGTACCCCTAGGGCCCGGGCCGTCTCCGTGTCGGTCGGTCTTGATGGCCTGGACGACTCGTCCACCGCCTTCCCAAAAAGGTTGTTGCCGAACGGCATATCCAACACTCTGGTCTGGACGTCCTGGCGAAAGTACGTCGCCTTGAGCCATCCTCGTTGTCGGAGGCAAACCCCGTTGCCCAGTTGGCGAAATCCGGTATCAGTAATGTCAGTTGCCACTGTTATGGCGTGATCCGACGCCACCTCGCCTTCCTGCAGAATTTGTAGGGCCTCCACCCTCTTGTCGTCCAGTAGGAAGTCTAGCAGGGGAGCTATCTTGAACCAAAGCTCCCTGTCGTAGCAGGCCACAATCGCTAAGGCATTGGCCGCCTTAATCGTTGTCGCAGCCGACGAGATGACTCGTCCCACAGAGTCCAACTTCTTGCCCTCGCTGTACGGCGGGGAAGTGGAAGCCGCCGCACCCGCCGCTGTCTTCTTGGCCGCTGCCGAGACGACAGAGTCCGGCGTGGGCTGGGCCCTGAGGCACAAGGGGGCGGCATCGGGGACTCGGTACTTCTTCTCGTACCTGTCCCTCTTGGCGGGTGTTGTGGAAGGGTTCTTGAGGATAGCAAGCCCCTCGTCCCAGATGTCGTCGAGCAACGGCACCGCGAGGACCGTCTTCCTCTTGGCCTCTCGTCGTTGGTAAAGAAACCCTTCCTTTTTTTGTTCTTCAGGGCAGAGCTGGAAGAGTTCGGATGCCCTGGTTATCATGACGTGAAAGGAGCCAATTACGTCGGCTGGAGAAGCCCGAGGGGGGGTGATGACGGGATGTCCGTTGTGTCATTGTCGTCATCGTCCGTCCCCGTCTCTGTATCAGTCGCCATATCCTCTCTAGGGTCCAGCGAGGGGGATGAGGGGTCCACAGGCCTCGCGGGCATGAAGGGAGGAGCGGGGTGTACTCTCCTCTGCTTGTTCGGAGGGCTTTCCGGCGGGCCTGGTTCTGGATCCTCAGGTCGGGGTCCGTGGTAATCGCGTCCTTATCTCAGTACATAAGGATTGGATCGCCAACAAAATGGCCGCCGAGCTATCCTCGGGCTCGGGTAATGGCTGCGACGGATGGGATGGCCGCTCCACTGGGCCCTCTTCGTCGCTATCTTCGATCACATCAGCGGGGACCATCACCTGGGATCGAACCTTCTCGAACTTCTCATTGAGGCCTATGAACCTCTTGTTGAGGCCCTTCCCGGTTTCCACCAGATCGTCCTCAGAGGCTGATTCCAAGTCTGTAATGGCTACCGCCCGCCTCTCTTTTTCCGCCGGGGACTTCACGGGGGTCTTAACGATGGGCTGGAAAGAGGATTCCCTCCACGGTGGCAGGGATACTCTGGGCCCAGAGGCCGTTTCCACTGGCGTAGTCTCAGCCGGCTTCGCCAGGGTCACAGCGACCACTTCGATAGAGGCCTTTGCCGGCTGGATCAAAGCCCTCACCACCTTAGGTGCGTCCTGGGCCTTCGCCTTGGGGGGAGGGACAGCGCCTGGCTCCTCCTCGGGTCCCTTTGAGATCGACCGGGGCTGCTCCAGCAGCTTACCTGGGTTCTCGGACTTCCTCTTCCCCGAACCAGAGCGCTGGCTCGTGGTTGAACGTGCCGGGGAAGTCACGCCTTGCCTAGCAGCCGAAGAGCCCGACCTTTCGGTGCTCCCGGTGCCTGCGGACTCGCGATGCTTGGCCTTCTGTTGGGGCCCCGTCGCGCCCTCGCAGGACTTTTTCTTCGCCTTCTCACCTGCTGTGCCCTTCTCCAGCCAGGCGGCGAGGCGAGAATGACGATCTTGTTTGGTCCGTTCCGAAAGGTTCTTGCAGAACGCGCTGTCCTTCTACACGTGCTTCTTGTCCTCATGAAGGCAGTAGAGACATCGCGAATGCTCGTCCTCCTTGAAAACGTTTTGTAATCCGCATCCAGGGCAGCGCCTGAACAGCTTGGATCTGGGCGTCAAGCTTCCCTGGTCCTGGGCCATGTCCGTTGAGGTAGGCCGCAGATCTTCCGGAATCCTCCAAGAAGCGTAAACTCGACGAAAACTTCACCCTTGAGGGGCGTAGAAGAATTCCGAAACGGGTACCCGTTATCGGAAGTAGAAAAGGTGGAGCTTGAGGCTCGATTCAACCTAAAAAATGAGAAAATCTCCTGAAAAAGCGTGAAAACGCAGCAAAAACTCGAGAGCTAAAGCACGAGGACTCCCAACACTTGAGCGTGCGGTAAAAATCTGAGGATGGCTGCCAGAGGCGGGGCTTAGGGAGAGGGCAGTCATTGGCTGGGGGCAGTATGACCCAGAGATCAGCGATTGGTTACTACTAAGAAAGACAGATCAGAAACGAAACTGATACTGATTTTTTCTTTACCGAGGATTCCCAGCCTGACGACGGGGAATATTCATGAGCATGTGAATCCATGCCAGACCCCATGCTGGAGAATATGCATTCCACATTTTGTCTAAATCTGGGATCTTCAGAATACATTCGCAAAGAGCGGTATTCTGATGCTGTTATCTGAGTGGGTCTATCATCGTACCTTCCTCCTTTCCCAGTAGGAAAGAGTAGAGGAAAGGCATGTGTTTCTATACTTTTTTCCCCACATGCAGATTGGTGATCCTTTGGTTTGTCACATTTGGTACGTTTCCAGTGCGTAATCTATGGTGTCTTTAGAGTGTAATGGATATGGTCTAAAATATTGGACACTGTAGCAGGATCTAGAAGTTGAAATTGACCAGTTTCTGGTGACTCTTATTTATTCATTATTGTCTTTTAGATATTGCAAGGCTTGTCTAACTTTATGTAAGTCCACGAGTTGTTGCCAAATTATTTTGTCTTTTGTAGGTACACCATTTACTAAGACAATTAAAGATTGATCTATTGGACGTTGCACTCCCATAGTGTGCACATTTTCTTTCAGATCCAATGGTAAATAAACTACTTTGGCACGAATGCCTTTCACCAATTCAGAGGGAGGTAATTTTACTGTTTTTGGTTGAAGGGGTATTATTGCTTGAAATGGGTGCACTGTTTGAATTATGATGCTCTCATTTAAATTGAGTTGTTGCAGGGGTTTTGGTAGTGGGAATAATTCCAAGTTATTTGTGATAGCACGTGAAGGAGTTTGGTTGTTGTCAAGTTTTGCAGTGCAGTAACTGCAAAGTATTAAGGGTTCAGTAATTTCCTATTTGTTTTCTGCTATAAGATAGAGAGCTAATTCAAACCATTTGGAATCTTCATGGTCTTCTATTTTGTATGTTATGTCTAGTTTTTGTGCTACTTTTATAAAAAGTTCTGCGGCAACACACACACACACGGTTTGGTACTTCAGCGTGAGTACTTTTAAATTTTAGTATTTCTTTTTTGTATGTGTGTAGTAGAAGGTTGCCATCTGTACAATTGTTGCTAGTCTGTTTTAAAGCTATTGCATTTTGTAAGTGGCTTTCACTTCCAAAATATTTTCTCTGGATATGCTCCATTTCTTCGAGTAGTTCTTTGGCTGTACCATGTAGAATATTGTTATTTAAATTGGCTAGTGAAAAAAGCAGGACTGTTAGCATAGTAGAGTTTATGGACCGGATTTCTTATAGTTGAATGTGTTGATATCATTTTGATATGATGGAGGGTGCTTTTGCGAAAAGGTCCTGAAATGCAGGCTAATGAATGTCCTTGTAGTCCTGTGCATTTGCGCACTGGACAGGTATCCATATTTTGTAGTGGTTTCATTTTGAATTTGGCTTTGCCTTTCACATACTGATTGAGGAACTGGCATAAAGATATGAAAGATTTATTGGCAATGCTACACGTTGACGTGCACAGCCATTTGCACACTGGATGTTTTGGTTCAGTGGAATGGAGAGGTTATACTGAGTTTTCTGGGTATATTTTGGTAAGCAGCATTTCTTGTACCATTATGGTATTGGGTTTTCCATACACCCGTTCACTGCTATGTATGGCAATTGTGTTTGTTTGCTTTTGTTTGTATGTTTCTTCATTAAAATATGGTTCTGTGTTCGTGGTGTGACTCCATTCATCTCCACAGATATTTAAGAAGTTATTTTTGTTGAAATTCTGTTTATTGAGAAGTCTTTTTTGTAGTTTAGTAGTTAGTGGTTTCATTCTGTTTAAAACTAAAATAAATAACTTCCTTTAGAGAAGGATTGCACTGTCTATGAGAGCTAAGATTAATTTTCTACGGTAGGTTTTAAGGGTTGTGCATGATTTCTCTCCTGTTTTTATAAGATTCTGAAGGACTATGTGGCAGAAAAATGTTTGTGAAATACTTTTTTTGGTATGGTTACTTGCCACTACATCAAGATTTATAGGAGCAGTGTTAGCAGTAGTGGTAGCTGAATTCTTGTTAATCACTTTCTGTTACGTTTTACATAACAAGTTTCTGTACTGGAAGCTTGTTTAGTTTCGCTTAATGACTATTAGTTGTTTTGTTTGAACTTTTTGTACAAATTCTGCTAGAGATTAATGCTTATTTTGGACATTTTTATTGTGATTTGCTCTACTTCTGCATTGCTTTCTACGGAGTTGCTTTTTGTTAGGCATACTTTGGGGTCTGTTGGAAAAAAAGAAAGTATGGGCTGGGCTGTTGTGCAATGTATGTATGCTGTGTGCACGAGTGTCTGGGTATGATTGTAAGGATGTATGTGGAGGTGTGTGATTGTGCAATGGCCAGCTACAACAAGTTGGGAAGACTATTCTTGTATTTGTGTGTTACTATACTGGGGTTCAGATGACAATACCAAGTAAGCTAGTGGTGAGGGGAAGCACTAATACTAAATATAATGGTATATAATTAAAACAGTTCTTTGTTCTGCAATACTAACATTCTAGTGTGTTTGAGTAACAGTTAGAACATTATGGTAGTATTGTACTTACTTTTTGTATGGAAAGAGTAGGTTTCTTCTGAGTTGTTCGTACTTCAGATGCTGCTGCTTTTCAGGGGAGTGGTCTTCACTGCAATTGTAAAAGAAAGAAGTTAGTACATTTGTGTGTTTATAGCACTTAATTTAGACGTTGATTTTTATGCTTTTGTGGTAGTAGTGTTTTTTGATAACTGAACATAGTGTGTACATGCAGTTTCCTTTGCCTATGTGCAGCCTGTATATTTTACATAGAATCTGCTAGTTGAACATGCTTTGCAAATGAGTATAATAATAAGCGTATGAAACTCACTTGGCTTCTTAAGGCTGCGTTATTGGATGTTAGGAGATAGAATAAATAATCATATACTTATTTTGCTATTTTTATAGGGTAAATGGCAGAAACTGTATAGAAAAGCATGGAATGTATGCATTTGTGAAGGTGTGGGTAATAAAACAGAAGGATGTGATGTAGAGGCAGTGGTGTTGGTGTTTCAGCTTGGAGCCTTTTTAATGATATTGTCTATTTGTGTGAGTGTATAAAGATGCATGAACTTATCCTGGCTGCGTGTAATTTTATAATACGCTAGAAAGTGTTTTTCTACAATTATACTGTTATTTCTCCCATCTTTTAATATGAAATTACACTTTTTTAGATAGGTGTGTGTGTAAAAACAAATTTGAAGAGATGACAGGTTAGCAAGTGACAGTTGATAATAGCAGATGGGAAAAATGACAGTAAGTTTATTTTGTAGGTTATACAGGTTAAGTGGTAGTTACCCTGTTTATATGCATTTATACAAGAGCTGTACATGTACTGTGCAGAAAATATGCATACCTGTAGTTTGTATTCATGGATGTGGATATGGATGAAGCTGCAAGTAGAAATCTTGGAGACTCGTACAGTAGTTTTTGTAGTAGGTGCTTTCCATTGACATGAGACGTGTACTCAGAGTGATCAACAGTACATCTTAAGTGCTGAACTATGATGATGGAGTTAGATGTAGAGTTCTTGGATCTGATTAGTGAATGGTTGTGTGACTGCTTAGCTGTAGCCAATGAGGGAATGGTACAGGGAGTGAAGTGGAAAGGGTAGAAGGGCTGCCCAAGAGTAAGCACTCCGCGGACACCACAGCTGTCCGCAGACAGGGTGTGCCACAAACGGGACTTCTCAACATATCTGGCATGGAAATGGGACTGAAGAATCAGTCAATCAGGTGTTGAGGTTGTGGATTTGTGTTGAAAGTGTCTGTGTGTAGTGAAGATGTCAGAGGTGGAGAAAGTCAGGGTGTTGGAGATATGTTTGTGCATGGGTTGGAGCAGTATGCTAAATGCAGGAATGTGGCACACAATTTTGATGTTAAAGGGGTGGAGGTGGTGTGGAGCACTGTGCTTGATTTCAATGTGCAGGGAATTGTGAAGATATGGGCAGGATGAATAGTCCCCATGTGGTAGTTTTGCACTGTAGTGCTTTGCATTTGGGCTATGTCAGTGCCCCTACTTTGTTGGCAGATTTGGAACACTTGGTTCAAGCAGTAATGAAAGTCCTTCCAAATGGCAAAGTTATTTTTTCTGGTTTAGTACCTAGGGCAATATGGGACAATAGTTCTGTTTTCTGTCCTCAGCAAAACATTCCTAGGTGTGCAATCATCCGAGGCATGTTTGCTTCCATGCTTAGAGCTCATATGTTCTTTTGTAATAATGAGAACATTGATTCTGGTAATGCTGTTTATTTTAAAGAAGAGGGCATTTCTTTATCTTTTATGGGAAATGCCATGCGGTTTTGGAACATAAAGGTTGCTTTGGAGAAGTTTATGTGAAGATTTTAGGAGTAAAATAAGAACAAAAATACAAAAAAAGGTGTCAAGCATCTGCAAAACAAAAAGAAAGGCTCTTTTCAGAGCCAACCTCAAAGGGGAAATGGGGCACACTATTTAAATTTACATTCATCACGCTCAGATTTTTTGATTTGTCCGCGGACAATACATATTACATACATGGATTTTGGGGTTGAGAGGCATGCAAATTGGTCATTAAGGTTTACTGGGTGTGTTGTGTAAGGAGGGAGTTTGTCAGAAAGTATTTTTCCTGAGAGAAGAACAGATAGCTATGGCTGTGTGTTTCAGAAAACAGATTATCTGGATTTTTGGAGACTCAGAGGTGAATGCAGAACGCTGTCGAGTGGCTGCACATCTTGGATTCCCTCATGTGGAAGTGCACTGGCATGGAATGCGTGGAATAAAGTGGCTGGATATGGTACTGTCACGTCTCCCGTTGCTCGCCCTATCAGGAATCACACGATCACACGCCCCACACCACACCTACCCACAAGAACAGTCCCTGCACACAGAAAGAACCAGCAGTTCACCCGGCGTAGGAGGACACCAGCCTGTAGCTGGTCTACCGTCCTTCGTTTCGCTGGCAGTTGCCATGGAAGTGCACTCACGACAGGCCACGCCCACGGAGACTCCCACAGCAACCCCGAACATCCGGCGTCTCGTGACCACGTGATCACGTCACGCACGCCCGTGGGACAACATCACGGGACACATCACATGACTGCTTAACCAGTTTAAAAGCATCTTGACAACGCAGGTACAGCGCTTCACAGCTGATCTCTTGTTTACCGCTCTGGTTTACCTGCTTTTGATCACAGACTTTGCGACCTCGGACTGTTCTACGGACTTGTCTTGCCTGCTCCGTGGATTTCTGCCTCTTGGATCCCGCCTTGTTTCCCCGGCTCCTCGACCTTGGAACTCTCTCTTGGACTGCCTTTGGATTATCCCCTCTGAACCTTGAATCTTGGAACTTGGTTTTCGACCTTTCTTGCCTTACTGGTCCATCCACATCAGACCCAGGTGTGACTCACCCACGAGCCGTGTAGAACGCCCCTTCCACCACCATCAGCAGTCTGTGGCTCTCGCCACGCTTAGGACCCTACCTAGAGCACTCTTGGGTAAGCCTTGTTACTACTGATTGTTACCTGTACCAATTGCATTGCTCCTTTTTAACCCTCACCCATTGCCTTACAGTGGTCAGGGGGTCCTTCCGGCGTTCCTGCTACCTGATTGACGGCTCAACACACCTGTGGCCTCAAAGATTGCACAGGCAGTGTATCATTTCTGTCTGTGCTGTACTTGGGGACGGAGGTACAATAATCTGCACGACCATCAAGATCAGAACAGGTACCTCTCTCTGCTACTTTGGTGACACATCGTCATACAGACATAATTATTATTCATTGTGGAGGGAACAGTTTAGGGCATGTATCTGGAATTTATTTGCAATTTGCAATGAAAGAAGGACTTGGGAAGGTCATGGACATGTTTCCGAATTCCTAAGTAATTTTTTCTTGTATTGCGCAGAGACAAATGTGGCTGCGTTCTTCTTCATTTGGTCCACAAATGGAGAAAGCGAGGCGCAATGTCAAGAAGGCTGTTTGTGCATTTTTAATATATTTTGGCATGTCCTCTTTTCACAATGAAAATATTATGTTTCGTAGCACATATATTTTTTCGCAGAGATGGAGTACATCTTACTTATGCTGGCAATCAGATTTTTCTGCGAAATATACAAAATGCATTGCAGCCTTTTTTGTAATTACATTAATATATTTTGCAGTAGGTGTTAATCATTTGAGGTTTTTGAAACACAAAGAAACACCACCAAAAGGCTTGTTTCAGAGCCACAACTTCCCCCCATAGAAAAGTGCAATGGTTCTGATAGGGTAGCACCCCAAAAATGTTAAAAGTCTGCGGACTTCTAAAAAGAATGCACAGGGCCATGCACTATTTGTCACTTCTGTTTTTAAACTGTGAAAGACGGCTCTGAAAAGAGCCTTTTTTGTGGTTTTTGTTGTTTTATATATTTTTTTGTTTTTTAAACACGACACACAAGGAAAGGAGGGTAAGGAAGGGACACCAACCACAGCGATAAGAAAGGGCAGGTGCAGAGAGGAAGATGTAGGATGGCCTTATTCAGGTAGGTCGCAGACCTTCTCATGCTCCTTGAACGCAGTCTCGAAAGCACGCCAAAGGTTCTCCCCCCTGCAGAGTACTGCGTTGCAGTACATACACAATATTGTGACGCTCAAAAGGTAAGGGTCAACAGCATCATGAATGGCATGTGGGACAGTTGGAGGGATGCGCTGTCCCACAGGAGTGTCTCTTGTGGTGACAGGAGCGGAAACGGAGGATGCTGTAGAGGAACTCAACCGACTACGTTCATCGCAAGTTACAACCTTGCGAATAGCCCCACCGTGGAACGACCTTAGGTGTCGCTTCATTGATGTCGTACCAAAGCTATACGAACCAGGCCTTCCACGACTCAGCACTGATTGCAGATAACCTTATTCGCACAAGCTTTTGGCACTCCATCAAGCGTGGTAAATAACCGCCTGTCATGACCCATGCCCTTGGCTCTAACAGGCAAGCCATCTGGGCTACACCCCGGCCTTCCATCATGGCCCCAAGGGCCTTACCTTAACGCCTAAGACTCTCTTGGAGTCAGTCCTGGCGCCTTTGGCGCCAGGCTCATACGTGAAGCCAGAGAACTTCAGTACTGGGACTTGCAATAGCCTTTGGGCAACATAGATGCCCCACATAGCTCAGTCCCGGAACTGAGTTTTGTCGTCTAGTGTTTTAGATGTGGTCAGACGTAGGGGCACCTGGGATACCTGCAGGATATTTAAACCAGGGCCAAGCTGAGGAACACGCTTCGCGTTATTCTGCTAGCTGCAGCGTGACACTCACCACGTTCTGTTCGGATCCTCATCTGCATTCCTGAACCTGTTACCTGCAAGAACATCATTAGAATACACTTACCTGCGAATGAATCCTGCTTCTGTCCTCCGCTCCTGGGTCCTGAATATACACCAGCTCGGCGAGCGCTCCTTCGATCTGGAAAGCCGCACCTGAGAAGAAAAGAGAACGGAAAATCAGCATTAGTAAGCGTTTATTCTCCAATATAGAAAACAATCAAAATAAGCGCACGCTTACCTGGGTTTGACTCATCCTTGGCCCACGTCCATTTCGGGCCATTTTAATGACCTGCAAGAGGGAAGAAAACACTGATTAGCACACAAGAGATCAAGAAGGCAGCACGTGCTACGCTTTACTCACTGCTCTTCATCTTCTCTGCAACATCCATTCTGGGACATCGCAGCGGCCTGTAAGGAAGAGAGAGCAAACATGTCAGCACAAGATAAGGCACATAGCGCTGTGCGTTGCGCTTTCACTTACCATCTCGTGCACAGCCCCAAGCAGCACGGCACCACCAGAACTCCATTCACACCTAAGGAAGAAGGAGAGACATTAATAGGGGCAATTGCAAAGTAAAGAACAAACTGCCAAACCAGCAGTCTTACCTGGACAAACAGGAGTTGCAGCAGGTCTGGACTCTGAGGGCCCACATCAGTGAAGCAACTAGGTTGCGCCACGCCCATCCAACAACACACCCCTGCACAGAACAGCAGGACGGAGAACACACCATATAATAAAACAAGGTGAGGAGAGCATCAAGGGGGTCATTGGGACCAGAAGGGAGGTGGGCTTCGGGCTGGAATAGACAATATAACTAAACCCAAATTCCTGTGTTTTCAGATCCGGTCCGCTGCTGAACAAAAGTCCAAGGGAGGGGGTTCAAGGTTGGAAGTGCTCCAACAACCAGACTGTGTGGCGTCTACGTGGCTATCAGTTGAGCGCTGCATTGCCACACCGAAGACTCACGGCGAGTGCTGGTAGTAGGGACTTCAACTACCTCATCCTCTTCATCTGTCGTCTCTGCATCCTCACGCCTGTTCCCCTCTGCAGGCCCTTGGGGAGGTGGTGGTGATGAAGCTGAAGCAGCCATGGTTGCCATCTAGATAACAGCAGGCAGAAGTGGTTTAGGGTGAAAGGATTGAATGCAAAGGGTCAAAATGCAATTGTTTCAAATCAAAAGAAAAAAACGAATGCACTTTTTTAAAAAAAAAAACAGTTTTTTGGCCAAAGACCACAAATGTAACCTATACCAAGGCCCAAAAAAAACACATTTAAAAAAAGTAATTCGATAATTTCTTTTCTGGTCCTTTTGAGTCGAATGTATTGTATTTGACCCTTTTGAATTCGACCCTTTGACTGGACACGGGCAGAAGTCATCAGCAATGCATGTCTGAAGCAATGCTCTGTCAGGTAGCCAGAAGCACAATGAAATTCTAGGATGTGGCCTTTAATAGGGGTGCTGATAATGCAATTATGTAAAACTTCATAATGCAATGCCATTTGGATTAATGCATTGCTTAATGCACTACGTACCTCATAATATGTATTCCAACGATCCTTGACACTTTTCTATTAACATTACAATAAGAATCCCTTCTATAGACTTCATGAAAAGTAAATGCACATGTGATGTCATCAGTGATGTCATCAATGACATTTGTGATGTCATCTTTGATGTCCTGGGTGTTAGTCTTAACAGTGCACGGCGGTGGCGCGAGTTATGGTTGCTTAGCATACCATAACTGGTGAATTTCAGGGGGTTTTCGGTTTTACTTGGAACCATAACGTCCCTTTAACATTGTTTTTTCCACTGATATAGATCCCACATGAGGAAGGAATCAATTAAAAATTTGATTTACGTGGGTAAAAAGATTCCATGTACTAAACAGTTCTAGATCAAGTGAGGTTTTGCTGCAACTGAAGGCCTTCTGGTAAAGCAGTTGTTGGAGTAGGTTTCTAGAACAGTACTGCGCATACCTCAATGATTCTCTGTTCAAATAGCTGTCATAAATCAAACAGCTAAGTCAACTTTTAAACAATGTTGTAGTTGACCATTTCTGGTTTAATCGGTGATCTAAGAATTGCTGTAGTAACACTGTGTGAGACTACACAACACTTATTCACTGCTTGGTATTAGGTAACCCACCTTTTAGTATAGGTCTGTACTACACAAGTTGGTAGTGTGACTATGCAGCCACGATTATCTCAAGAGGGGTAAATGTGAGCTGTAGAGCTGTAGCCATGAAATTCGCAAATACAAGTATACAAGTAACACTTACACTCATGGTTTCAGTTAAAAATAATTATTTAACATACATTTTTAAATATGTGTTCTTTAAAAAGGGCAAGACATATAACCATCAAATATACTTTAAAAATGCTTTTCCAGAATCAGCACAAGTTAGTGGATACTCTTTGGATATGCTTTTTACACACTTCCTACACCGGAGGTGACTTAATTCACAAGTACAGTAATGGCATTTATATACCACTAGTTATACTTTACAGATTCTGAGGTTGCAGAAAGGAAAGGTTAAAGGAAGGAAAAAGGTTGAACAGGTTTCTCAGGCCATGTGAGTATACTTAAATCTTCAAATGAAGTCTAGACAAGCCTTTCCCAGCATTAATAGTCTAAAACAAGTTACCACCTATGAGGGACAGAAATATCAAAGTCAATGGACTCTAAGAGTCTGCAGGGAGCCAGGACAGCCAAAGTCAATTGGAGCACAGTCTATGGAGTGGAGGCCCTTCTTAGTTAATAAAAGTCTTGCACAAAGTCAGAGAGCTATGAAGAAATAACTTGTAGGGTCACAAGATGTTACACTTGTGAAAAGCAGAGTTGGAATCAACTCTAAGGTAAGCCACTGCAGGTCTCAATTGAGAAAAGTAAAGCTCAAGACAATCAGGTTAAGTACCCCAAGTCTAAACAGTACCTCTGGTTTGAAGAAGAGTGGTCCAGCTGGATACTGTCCTATTGCAGCGATGCAGATCCTGGGTTCCTTAGCCTCAGTCATGGGGACAAGAGGGTTGACATCTGGAGGACTCCTGCAGCAGCAATTTGGCGGCAGCCTGTAGCTACAGGCTCTTTTCGGATCAGCAGCACTTTGCGGTTTCAGCGCCAGGTAACCAGCAGCACCACGGATCTCTGATACTGGTTGGGCTTCCTTGAGTCCTGCACTCTGGCGAGGGGACTTTAGCTCTGGTCGTCCTACTTCTGGAGGGTCCTTATGAGTCACCTGGAGATTCTGGCCAGATTGCAGATGTTGCACTCTACGTATTTCTTGAACCATGGCACTCGGTACTTGCAGCAGCGAAGAAGTACAGCCAATCAGGGAAGACGGTCCATTGGAGCTCATCTATTAACCCAAGGGAAGAAGTCTTCTCTTCCGGAGGAGCTTTTGTTGATCAGAAAAAGGAGTTTCAACACAGCAGCAGGGCTTCACAGGGCAATTCAAATGTCCAAGAGAATGCAGCAAGCCTCATTCATCGTTTCTTCGGCGGGTATTTCTCCCAGTGGTCGACTCAGCCTCTAGTCCCAAAAACCTAACCTTTTAAGCAGTAATCTCCCATTCATGCACAGCCTGGGCGGTTAATCAGAACACAGGGTGGCTGTTCTAAAAGGACAGCCAGCCAGCCAATCAGGACTGGTTGCATTCAAGCACTCCTAGAGGCAAAGGACAAGGGAGTTTCGGGAACCTCCCTCACATCTGGTCTTTCCAGACACACTGGCGCCAGAGGCGGGCAAAATGAACAAAGGGCTCAAACCTGGTTTGGCGCGTAGAGTAAAGCCCAAGAAAGACCTCACAAACAGAAAATGGCATGAAAAGACTGGGTCATTTTGACAAAAATGGTCACCCATGGGTGCTATACTGCAGCAGAGGGTTCAGCCTGCGGTAGAAAAGCACAATGGAAGGAAAATGAAACCACTGACACCAGCCATTTAAAATAGTGAGGGTAAAAAAAAATGTGTACCTGAGAATGTAGGATAAGTGGCTATTAGGTAACCCCCCAGAACTCCACATTTTGTTTTCTAGTCGTTAAAGGTGCGTGTTGCCCTCCCGAGACCACGGCCCTCTACTGGGCCCTGCTGGCATCAATTTTTTCCCCCACCCGCTGATTGCACTACCCTTTCTCTGACCCTCTCCCCCAACTCACTTCCTTGTTTCCCTCTCTTCACCTGCCTCCCATCCCATCCCATCCCATCCCACCCCCTCCCCTGATTGGCATATGTGAGGAGACGTTGCCTGGCCTAGTGCCTTGGCTTTCCTGCCTGCACGCCACTTTTTTCTTGGCATTGCAGGCGAGTTTTGGCCCTCCTGAGGCCACGCCCCTCCCCTGGGCCCTGCTCACATCCATTGGATTTTTTTTAAAGTTCCCCCACACCCCGACCACACTCTCCTTTCCCCAACCCTCTGACTTCCTTGTTTAACACCCTCCACCCACCTCCCATCACACCCCTCCCGATTGGTCTTGAGAAACCAACTAAGAGCACATATCCAGGGCAGCCCCTGCCTGTGCAGCCCCCGTGGTGAAGGACCCGAGGTAAAGAACAACAGCGCCTGAAGAGGCAATTCCAGACCGTGTTTGCCTGTGTTGGCCTGCAGCCGTTACCCAGCAGTGTCCGAGAAGGTAGGAGACCAGCACCTGCTGCTCTTCGGTAAATGGTCAAAACTCATTGAAAATCATTCTAACCCCTCCTGTTGAGTCTTACCACTGTTATATTCGATCCCTAACGAATTACTGCCTTTATGTAGTTTGCCCCCAATAGCGATATTCTGCATCTAGTTAGCCTGTACCTCCTAGCCATATATTGCTCTAAAATTGATTATCTAAACCAAAGATGTATTGTTCTCAGACGGCCCCAAGCCAAACATTGCTTTCAGTAGATTGTACCCCAGTCACATGTGCCAGATATCAGCCTCTCACATCTATCCTGATTGTCCCAGACAACCTGACTGAGACAGACAGCTGCTTATCGGAATTGGACTGAATGTGTCAGCTAGCACTTTCCAGGTTTTTAAAACGTAGTCTTTCTGATTACTACCTGCCTTTTCTGTTAATACTGCTATTTTACTTCCTGTTGTCCCCCCGTGTTAGGCGCTTCTCCCTCTACCCAGGTGTCCAAAATTCTAGGTGCTGCTATTGAATTATCACTCAGTACACTTCCTGCCATCTTAATCTTCGGTGCCTTGACCCCAGATACCTTACGTGAAGTTACTTTGCATTTATATAGCGCCTTATGTATCATTGGTATGATCTCAAGGCGCTGTTAGGTTGAACGCTGTCGGGAACCGTAGTTCAAGTCAGTAGAGAGCGAGTAAGTCATAAGATGCGTGGGTGCACCGCCTGTGTATGCAGCTGTTGTGGCACTTGCATGATAGCTGCTTCTTAGCGGTAAGTGTGGTGGTTGGGAGATCAGGAATAGGCGTTCATTCTGGTGGGTTGATACCCAGACTGATTTTCTGGCTGCGGTTAGGCCCGAGGAGACGCATAGGCTGGGGGGTGTCCTGAGCCAGCTGTTTTTAAATTAGGGTGAGGAGGAGTAAATGGCTGGTGTTAGTATGAGAACAGCTATACCGAATGTGTCATAGTATCGCTGTGCTAGCCCTCTGGACGTGAAGCAATTCTCTGAGCCCCCCCACATCCCTCAGCTGCTGGACTGCTCCATCTCACAACCATGACTGACTTCCCCTCCCTGATGGAGGGAACACATCAACAAAGACCCCCTCTCTGCCCCCTTCTGCACCATATCCACCCCCTATGATGCACCCTTCCCGGCACATGCCCTCCGTACTAGCGCCTACTTTCAGGTACCCCCGACATCCACCATTGGCTCGCCACCTCCGACCCCTGCACCTGAACACCAATACACTCTGACCCCCCTCACCACCCCCAATCAGCATTCCACCTCTAGAGCGCTCTGGCGCACCAAACATGCACCTCATATCCCAACCCCACGCATTTCAACCCATCCGGCCCTCTTGTCCTCCCTCTGCCCCCAGGCATCTATTGAGAACAAACCCCTACTCCCTTGTCCATAAACCAAGCGCAATCTCCAACTCGCAAGCTAGAGGAGCTCTCTAGCGCTCCAAACATCACAAGTCCATCGACACTACCGTGGCATCAGTGCGCTCACTCAGGAACCCCCATACCCCCCACCCAGAGCAACCCGCCCACTTCAGCCCTCCCAGCCCCTGCCAAACCTCCTTTGACACCCAGAGTTCCCTTGACTGCATGGTCCCACGAGATCAACCGCACCCCACAAACTGAGCACTGGTCCCTCCATCTTCACCTGCAATACTTGCTCACCCCTCCTTCCTACACCACCCTCTCCCCCCCACACTTAGCTCCTACTCGACACCCCTCCCACAGACCTCCCCTTCAAACCCTTTCCCTTCACTCAAAGTAGTATGTCTTGCCCTTTCTAAAACCATTGCTTCATCCTCTTTCCCCTCTGACCCTCCTACCCTCTCTCACACCCCTCTAGTAGCCAAACCCATAACACGCGGAAAGGGTGACTAGCCCTCACCCTCGATACTCCATAGCTCTCCACTTCATCGGTTCAGCCTCCCATCCTCTCCCACCCCTACCATCAGACCCTTCCCTCTCTCCTCGTCTCCACCCCCTTGAACTTGACCTCTTACCCAGTACACCTAAACCTCTAGTGCCCTCCAGACTCAAACCACAAACAACTTGCCTGACCCCACACATGCACCAGTCACCACCCTCTCCCGATCCCCCCACTATGTCTCTTGCATACCTACCACTGCCCGCCTACTCTTCCTGCTCCCCATCGCCATAATCCACTCACGCCCCCAAAGAGTACCCACTTCCAGACCCCCCCCACACCCCAACTACCACCCCCGTCAGTTTCAACCACCCAGACTGATCCGACCACACCTACCATTGCAAAGGGAACCCATGTTCACTGAGCACTCCCAGCCACTAGCATCAAGAAAATCACCTTGCCTCATGAAGTCACATGCCTCCTTTTCAATGCCCGCTCCGTGGCGAGAAACATCCTGGACCTCCTATCCTATGTCAATCCTGAAATTTTATCACAGAAAGTTGGTTCTCAGGCGATTTTGCACCAGCCACACACAAGGCCTTCCCCCCCTGGCTACTCGCTTATCTCCCACAACAGACCTTGCAGAGGTGGCAGAGTAGCAATCCTCTACAAACTTTATTTCTCCATCTCACTCACCGAAACCCAGACATGCAATGCTAACTGTGAATCCCTTCTTGCAAAATTCTCGCTATCAACAATCCCAGCTTCCTACTCATATACAGATCCCCTGGATATGACAGACATTTTGCCAACAATCTCTGACTCAATAGCTACCATTCAGGTAAATCACCCAACACTCACTAGTGGGAGATTTCAATATCTGGTACAATGTGCCCAACAACCCCATGACCCAACCACTGGTCGACAGTCTTGAGGCACTCAACCTCTCCCGACATACCACAGGTCCAACCCACTCTGGTGGTCACACCCTTCATGCGATCTTCAGATCCTATGACCATGTCTCTATATATAGTCCCAAACCGCTTATCTGGACCACTCTGCCATCCCTTTCCCTGTACACACACCAGCACCTCCATCCATGGCTCTTCCCCTGCACTCACATAGGATCACAAATGCTGGAACAAAGTCAAGGAACTCCCCGGCCTAGCCAAAGCCCTGCTACTCTGTCTCCCAGCACCGCTGACCTCTGATACACCCTTAAAAATTTAATCTTTTGACTCTTGGCTTAAAGATTCACTAATTCCTCCCACCCCCACACGCCCCACAGCTACTCGCAAAGGATCGTTCCCCAAATGGTTCACGCCCCACCTGAAGACTTTCAAAACTCAAAATAATTGAGCGCAAAGGGCAAACATCTAAAAGCACTCTCAGCAGATCCGTGTTCGCCCACCACCACCCTGTAAGTGAGATCAGAAAGGCCAAAAAGGCCTATTACAATAAACTAATCCCGAACTGTTGCAGCAGCAAAGAACACCACAAGATAATCTCTGAATTCGTGAAACCCACTTGCACCTCTGCCCAAACCACACCCACGCAAACGCTATGCGACTCATAGCTGCATTTCTACAACGCAGCACTTGACAGGATGGCAACCCTTAATACCAAACTCTCCACCCTCACCATCTGCCCTACACCTACCCCTCCCGATTCTGTTCCCCCCCCCCCCGGTGACCGCAATGCCAGCCTTTGACTCTTTCCACCCCATCTCGAGAGACGAGTTCTGCTATCTACTATCCGGCAGCAGACCCTCCGGATCCCCACTTGACACCTGTCCCGCCTCTTTTCTGAAAGAAATATTCTCCTCTACCTGCGCAGGAGAACAAGCAAGGCCCATACTAAACGACTCCCTCACCTCTGGCATCTTTCCAGAGGCCTTTAAAATAGCGCATGTCAAACTGCTTCTAAAAAAAGGCATCCCTCGACCCGAAGAATTATAGGCTGATCTCCAACACCAGATTTCTTTACGAAACTCATTGACCGTGCTGCGTAGAGGCCACGCCATGGAACAGAAACCACTCCGATCTCAATCTGGGATGATCTCAAGGTCGCGGCACTCAGGGTAGCGCAGCGCTGATTCTCCTTGATCGGTCAGCAGCCTTCGACGCCGTTAACCATTCTATTCTCCTTGGCCGTCTCCACGCACTAGGAATCCAAGGCTCGCAACTCAAATGGCTTCACCTTCTACTCTACTCCACATGCCACATACTCCAGAATTGAATATGTATACTTAACCACGGCACTCACTGCAGCAACGACAGAATCTAACATATCACCTGTTACGTGGTCGAATCATGATATGGTCACGGTCACCCTCGACCAGATGGCTCTACCGCGGAAGAGCTCCAAATGGCGATGCAATGAGACGCTCTTCAAGGATCTAATCTTCCGGGAACAATTAGAACAAGACATCACCCACTATTTTGAGCAAAACAATACAGGTGACGTCTCTACTAACATTGTCTGGGAAGCAGGCAAGGCCACTTGGAGGGGAGTTCCCATCAGGGAGGGAGCGGCGAAGAAAAGAGCGCCAACTCATAGAAAGTAGACTTCAAAATTAAATCACCCAACTTGACCTCATGGCCCAATCTCCGGGTCCCGACAGATTACACAAGCCAACGTCAAAAGGGAAGAATTATGGCAACTTGAAACAGGGGACATTGTGCACAAACTCCAATACTTAAAACAAAAACACTATGAACATGGGAACAAGGCCGAGCCCCACTACTTGCCGCGAGACTCCACAGCCAACGACGAGAGCGATGGGTGGCTACGGTCCATGATGAAGAAACACCCCACGATCATAGCCCCCCAATATCCCTGAAGCCTTCGCCAACTTTTACGAGAAATTGTACACCTCGCAGGCCGCACCACATGCAGAGGCGATTGCAAACTATTTGTCTCAAGTATCCATGCTGACCCTCCCGCTGGAAGTAACACAAGCCATGGATGCCCCCATCACAGCAGAGGAAAATCGAAGATGCTATCAAAAGACTTCCAGCTGGGAAGGCTCCCGGGAACGACGGATACACGGCAGGCTTCTACAAGACCTTCCAGAATACCCTACTCCCATTTATGGTTGACCTCTTCAACAACATCCTCCAATCAGGGGTGGCACCCGAATCCTTCTCAGAGGCGCTAATAACAGTCATTCCCAAAGAGGGAAAGGACCCTCAGCGGTGTGCCTCCTACCGCCCAATATCCCTCCTGAACATCGACGCCAAAATCTACACAAGAATTCTCACTGCACGTCTAGAGTCACACATGCCTGCAATAATCCATAACGACTAAGTAGGGTTCATCCTAGGCAGGCAGGGCGCAGACTCCACCCGCAAGACCCTCCACCTAATACATGAGTCCAGAACTTCACTGAACATGCAAGCACTGTTTTCGATTGATGCCGAGAAGGCGTTTGATAGAGTTGAATGGCACTTCCTGGAGGCTACATTGAAGCAAATAGGCCTGGGCCCCACCCTTCGACGAGCAATCAAAGCTGTTTATACGACCCAAAAAGCCTCCGTAATGGTGAACTCCCAGTTCTCCCGCTGGTTCCCGCTCAGTAGAGGAACGAGACAAGGCTGCCCCTTTCGGCAATACTCTTTGCACTGTCCCTAGAACCACTCGGTCGACCCCTCCGAGCGGACAGCGCCGTGGAAGGAATGCAAGTAAATGATAGAGAATATAAACTGGCCCTGTAGGCAGACGACATCCTGCTCCATGTATTGAACCCACTGTTATCAATCCCATGGGCGATAAGCCTCAGAGGAATACGGGACATTCTCTGGTTTCAAAATCAACAAGACCAAATCTATCCTCTTCCCATTCCATGAACCTTCCCCAGAACAGCAGGCAGAGCTTGAACGCCTTGGCCTCACTATTGGGGGCCCCACACTGAGATACCTAGGAATCAACATAACAAGAGACCTAGCACAGCTCTACGAGGCAAAGTTCCCACAACTCCTACACGCCCTCAAAGCCGATCTTTCAAAATGGAAATCTCACAATCTCTGGATGGGGCGCCTAAACGCGATCAAGATGGTGAGCCTTCCACGCTTCCTATATCCCTTCCAGGTCTTGCCCATAACAATCCTGGAACAATTTTTTAAACAGGTCAAGAAGGTCATGTTGGAAATCCTATGGGAGGGAAAGAAACCCTGAATACCATACGATATCCCGATACTCCCGAAAGAACTAGGAGGAGTAGGGCTCCCGGACATAGAACGATATTACCAGGCAACCCAACTGAGAATCCTGATCCCACACCTGCGCGATAGAAAAGACCTCCAATGGGTCCAGATAGATAATGATAATTTGGTCCACGTAACCCTCGCAGAGTGGCTATGGGTCCCCAGATCGAAGCTTACAAGACGCTTACGCGACCATCCAATACTGGGTACTATGTGAAATATCTGGAGGAAAGGGAAAGGGATGACTGGAGTCATGACGTGGTCTTCCCCCCTAAGCCATCTCTGGTCCCCCGGGATCTAGAAGAAATCCCCGAACACGCCAGTTATCAAACCTGGTTCGATGCTGGACTGGAGAGAGTTGGCCAACTTTGGAGAAAAGGGAAATTCATCTCAATCTCGGAACTAGAAGAAGCCCTCGAAATTCACCCAATTCCGATCTTCCTGTACCTACGATTGAAAGGGGTGCTATCGAGAGGAGAATGGAAGGCCACCACGCGTAGAGAGCTTACACCCTTCGAGACAATTTTGGACACAACCAACACGACCAAAGGCCTAATATCCCACATGTACAAGGTCTTAATCACTAAAGACCAAACTCTGAGCCTCCGCCTCAAAGAAAAATGGGAAAGACTTTAACAGAGACTTTGACCAAAAAGCCTGAAACAAGATCTGCGAAACGCCAGCCAAAATATCAATTGCCACCCAGTACAAATTGCATGCTGTGAAATTAGTCCATCGTTGGCAGTACGATCCCCACAGGTTGTCGAAGATGTTCCAAACCTCCAGCCCGAGATGCTGGCGGCAATGTGGTACGGTCGCCGATTATTGCCACATGTGGTGGAAGTGCCCTGAAGTGCGCATTTACTGGCAAGAGGTCCTAGGATGGATTAAGCAAATAGACGGCATGGAAAGAGAGCCATCCCCCCTTTTGATGCTATTTGGCCTCGAAGAAATAGACGAAAAATTGGTGCGGGTGAGAGGATTGGTGTCCCCCCTGCTACTAGCAGCAAGAGCAGGCCTAGTTATCAAATGGAAATCCAAAAAACTACCAGACGAAAAGTACTGGCTGAAAATTGCCATGAACAGATCCACAATGGAGAAAATAACTGTGGCCCTCCATGACAAAGCCCAACGACTTGAAGCCTGGAGTGACTTTGCGGGCCATTACATTACAGGTCCGGTCGCAACCGCCTCACCTCGACATTGACAATGCCAACCACTCTGCCCAATCAGGAACTGAATACTGAACATCAGACCGCCAATTAATCATGCCTGTCACAAACTACACCTGTAACTCAAGACACCAACAATGATCATCGAGCAACGTCACACCGTCCACTTTAGTTTGCTATAACAAACGCAGCAACCTGGAAGTTGTATGAGCAAGGACAAGAGGGGGGGAGGTGGGGGAAGGGAATTATACTGTTCGTCCATCAGAAAGAGATGTGTATTTTATTGTTAAAATGTTAAGGTGGGATGCAGTGGTCGTGTGTAGTAACTATGTATGATCGACCATGTACCCACACAGCTGTTCACTTCTGATGTTAAAAATCAATAAAACTGAATTTGAAAAAAAAAATAAAAAAAATAAAACCTGGCTCTTTCTGTAAACCTGAGTAGGACAACCGAGGGCCGCTGAAACCCAGCAACATCATGGACCGCAACTTCCATGACATTACATTGGACAGTAATTACAGCCTGCGAACAAATGTTCGAGGAGATACCATGCAAAGAGACCACAGAAAGCAACTAATAAGTCACCAAGACAGAATTAGGAAATGTATACCATAGATGGCAACCTTAGTGTCTTGCTGGCACTAATATGTAATTGCGGACTGTCCGCTTCCTGAGTATACTACACAGGCCTAGCAGCCTCTCACACCATCAAGCCGATGATACCCTTTCGCTCCATACCTTGTCCCAACTACATACCTAAAATACAATCTCCCCTTGGCGCTAGAACTCCCAGACTGTACACTGTAGCCTATCCTCTAGTGTCACTGCCTCGATGTTACTACGCTGGTGCGAAATAACTTCTGCCCTATAACCAACTATCCTGCCTAGGCTGCTACCCACCATTAACGACAACCAGAGACTGGGAAAATGAGCTTGATGACTACATTGGTGCAAGATAGCTCCTGCCCTTTAACCAATAATCCTGCTTAATCCTATCCTGCAACCAACCATAAACCACAACCAATGAAACCGGGCCCCTGAGATACATAGTGCCGAGCCTAAAAATAATGACCCGCTGACCGAGCAAACATATCTTACTTGGCTCCCAGCTGTGAATCTACCTCTGAGTGCATCTACCGCGAAATACAAGACTGTAATCCTGGAACAGTGGGCTTGTAAGAATAAAACATCCACTCCAGACACTCGCCTCTCCTATCACTTTGCTCACTCTCTACTTTACACCAACACACAATAGAGTGCAGCTACACCCTTCAATTTCAGCCTAGCTGCTCACATACGAACAATACTCCATGAACACCTCAACATCTTGCTAGAATGCAGCTATGCCCCACGAAAATAAAAAAATAAAAAGTAAAAAAATAAAATATATCGGCCTAGCTGCACACAAGCATCCTACACAGGCCTAACGCCGCCAGAATGCAGTCTCGGAGTACAACCACCAGACTGCACACATTCAACTGATCTCTCAATAACACTGCACCTAATGTTAGGATGCAGCTACCATCAGGCAATCGCATCAGCTGCTCACATATTGAGTGCACCCACGCATCCTATGCTACCCTACTCTCTCGACTGACCTGGGCTACGGTCCCCAAGGGCGTTCAACCCACAAGCACTTTGAGATCATACTAATGATATATAGAGCGCTATATAAATGCCAAATAACATATGTAACATGTGGTGTGCTGGACCTACAAAGAGAAAAGTTAAGTAAAGTCAATTTCACTTTACTACTCTTGGGAACAGTAGTTCACACAAGAAAGGGTATTTAAACCGTATGAGAAATCTAAAGGATTGCTCAGTGACACTGCACTGAAAGTGCTGTGTGTCACCATACAAAAATTAGATGCCCATGGAGTATATCAGACCTGAAAAACAGAGGAAACACATAATCCAAATCAGGTCACAAAACAGGAGAGTGAGTAAAAGGTCTCCCTCACTCCAGGGTTCAAATTAGAAAGTCCTAAAGTCCAGCAAAAGAGCTGGGGTAAGGTTGAAGGGAATTAGCACATAAATTAGAATTCTCCCCAACAACCTTCAAACAAATGGTTCAAACTACTGCTCTCATCAGGGCAAGACGAGCTTCAATTTACATCACATCATTCCCGATCTTGCACCTACTTCCATCTTCTTCACATGGCTTGTTAACAATCAGAAAGATGACTTGCTTAGAGGTAAATAAATGACCTCCAGTGCAGTCGGACATGTAAAAATGAAATTTCCCATACACTGGTAAAGAATAAATGACATCTTTTGAAGTGTGAGTTATAACGGATAACACATAGAAAATGTTAAGTTGAAAAGGAGAGAAATAGGGGAGAAAGAAAAAGCATAGTTAGTGACAAGTAAGGATCTCGTGTTTTCACAAAACTTGCATAGATTATATATATTTTGTGATTAAAGTTTTACCTACCCTTTCTCAATCAATTCCAATATGTAGTGCAGTATTGCCTAGGAGTTTCACAAACAAACCTATTTCAGTAAACATTACACCTAATATGCTTTGTTCTCAATTAATAACATTAACTATTGTGTGACTTGGGATCAATCTAAACATCCTTTGAATATAAAAGATTTGTTTTTTAAGTAAATAAAGGACCTCCTCCCTCACCTTTTCCAAAAGAACATTATCAAGAATTGAAAGAAATTTGTCAATGGCTGAAGCACTACTAGACACTTTAAAAAAAAAGAATCATGTGACTAAAGTAATTAAACAAGTTGGCAAAAACCTATGGAATAATTTGGATGATAGGGCCCATATAAATTCATTTTAATGCTATATATCTCAAGAGACATTTATATGACCAGAGGGGATGTACTTTGAGAGAGGAGTGGTCTTCGTTTAATCAAAAGGTACCATCAACCATTTGAAGCATGAATAAGTACTTGAATATTGCAGATCTCACAACAAACTGTTGTCCTGAAGACAATGTGACCCGATAATTTTTGGGCTTTCCATCGAAATGCATTGGCAGTTCTGAGAAAGAGGTTGAACAAAAGTAAGGTGTGTTCAGTCTTAAATAGTATAATTGACTTTTTCGGAATATAATGCTTTTTTTTGGTGAATTGACTTTTTTGAATTTTTCTGGACTGATCTTTTTACTTTTGTAAATTGATGGTTTTATCTCTTGAATTATCTACTTTTTTTCAATGCTTTCTTCTTTTGTTTTAGGTTTGAATTGCTTTAGTGACTAGATGTTTGATAGTAATGTTTTTACTAATGTCCCAGCCACTGACACTTTGGCATCTTCAATTTGTATTTGTGCAAATTATTGATACGAAATAATGCCATTGATTCTGTTCTAGTGAATATTTTTCAATCCTTGGTAATGTTTTCATTTGACAAAGAAGTCTATATTTAAGGGAGGTTATTTATTGACTTAAAAGATGTTCAATTTAAAAGATGTTTTGATTGATCCCATGTTACACAGTTGCTTTTGATTGCTGCCCTTGGTGTAAATGGGTTACAGGGATTCCTACCAATGAAGTTTGTTGGTTCTTTAGTCATGCATTAGTTGTTTACCAGTTTAGTCATCCATGAAGCATCTTATGTTCATGAATGGTGTATGTACATATTGATTTGTTATAATGTATCATATTGAGTGGCTTTTTTAGTTAGTCTTAGCAGGTCTTCTCTACGGTTCCTCTCGTCCCCCGAACATTTGTTTTTAAATTGCTCCAGTCCATTTTTTTTCATCCATATTTCACATTTTTCCATCTTTCAGCTGTTTTTCGCATCATTCACACATTTTTCCAGACTGTCCACTATTCCATCAGAAAATAGGTTTACGGATTTCCTCACCCTCTGATCCCCAGCTGTGTATGCTTCATTCCAAAATAAAGTCTTATGTGGGGAAGGTAGTAGGGTCCGCAAGCATAATGGTCCCTACTTTCCACAGTTCAATGAGTCAATGGGCTGGGCATCCTGGTATGACCATACATAGTTTCTTCAATTAGATGAAGCTCCTAAAAGCATCAAGAACTCCGCTGTGAGGCCGGCAGGCTTTCTAGAATATAGCACTCCCAAACAGTCAAAATAGATGTCCATAAAACCTATATGCTTTATTTGACCGATGTCAAAAAAATCCAACTAGAAAAGATGACATCTCAAACTGGTAAGCGCAATTAACACATTAACTGAGTCTTCGGGAGACCAACGTTTCTGAAATGTGCACAACAGTGCAAACAAAGGACAAACTTTGATCAGCTACTTTACACATTTCAACACACAAAATCAAATCAGTTATATTAAAAAGACTTTTATTCACAATAGAGATTTTTTTTTACAAATATAGCTCTTATAAATTGTGCAACTTTGTCTATTACATATCCCCCGATAGTAGGGATTCATATAAAGGTGGAAAAGACGAGAAGGAATATGTAAAATGCATAGAAATCAAGAAAAATTAAGGAATACTCCACATAAATTCAGTATGATATTAGGGTACTTTAAACATACGGCCATGGAATATTCAATTCACAAAGTGTGCATATAAAAGGAATAATTGATTACATGAGATTTAAGTGCTGATTAAATAATCACTTCCAAGCATTTATTAAATGTAAATTGAACTGCATTTCTTTACATTGCAAAAAAATATATAACTTAAGAATCTCCACATAATATGTAATGCATTTAAATTTACATTTTCAAAATGGAAAGCAACTGTTTTAATTTATTTGAACAGTTATTCATTGCATGTTAATGATTGAGTGTTCATTGATAGGTGTGTTGCAACCAGGTTAGATGAACACAACGTTCATACTGCAGGTGGTGAACCTGTGCATTTTCTACAATTGTTCCGTCTCCATACACCAGCAAACCAAATCTAGTGCAGTTGCTGCGTATCAACCATAAGAAATAAAATCTGCTGCAGAATTTAATTTGGTCTTTGTGCCCTCTATTAAAAAAAAAAGAAAAAAAGGAAAGCACTGAAATTATTCAAGATGCACTGCCATCTAGTTTTCTCATCCTAAACAGAAAAATTAAAACAAACCATCCATCAGTTACACTGGTCATAAACTATAGGTGCTACAGAACATGGGAATATATACGGTTTTCCACTTCCTTTGCCATCATGCTTTGAAATCTGTATAGCTGTACACAGAGCTCCAGAACACAATTTATATGATCCAAACTTTTTACAACGGAACATGCCCATGTTGACAAAGGAGATCTGTTTAAAAGTAAGTGGCCCTCTCTAAAATTCAATATTCTTTACACGATTTTGCTATAAAAAGGCAGTGCTTAAACTGCCTTCCCCATTATGGATCCTATCCAAGCGCCTTAAGAGATCCATCTATTTTAAAACTGGTAGCAATTTAAAGGTTGATGCCCAGAAACAATCTGATTACATGTTCATATAGAAAACCAATCCGTAGAGAGATTTAAAGGCAACTCACTTTGTATTGGTTGCAATCTAATTGGCATGGCCAACCAGCAGAAAAACAGTCCATGCCATTTACAGGTGTGAACGTGCCTTATAGGACTGCTACGTCTTGCTGTATTGGGCACTTGGGACAACTGTTATATAAGAAGCGACTAGGATTCAGACCAAATAAATACACCTAGTTTGTTTAAAGCTTGCAGTACTAGATTTAGAAGGGCTCTTTGTGCCCATAAATATGGGCAAATCTCTAGAATAATCTATGGCCCAATATAAAAGTAATCACTAATTAGAGTTCAGCAACCAGTGAGTTGGAAACATGGAAGGTTAAGAAAAAATGAATATAAATCAAGCAATACACCCTTTCCTTTTGTGGATCCATATTTCATAAACTGCAAAACCTACTACACACAGTTGAACTGCAAGGGAACATGATTGAAACCGCTTACTCTTTGTCTGAAAGCATTGTTCTCAATTTAAATTTATTTAAACCAAATCGTACTTCTTTCATAAATCAGATTCAAGTGCATTATCAAAAAGGCTTTTTTTTTTTATCCAAGTATGGGCATACCGTGCACACTATGGATGCACCTTTGTACTTGCCCCAAAGGAAGTAGACCGAGTCCTATGTAAAACATGGAACTGCAACAGGAATTAATTACACATTTCATGTGAAATGCTCTTTCTAGAATTGCAATCGAAGTTTAATAAATGTATTCTAAGTCAATATTGTGGCTGCTCTATTACGAAATGTACAGTGCTGTGAAATAAATCACATCATACAGTCAAGTAATCTACTTTCCCGGTAGAATATGAAGGACACATTTTAGCAGTGAAGTAGTACTTACAGTAAACACAAAATGTAAAGCTTTACTTTTGACGTATTTTGCCTCAAATGACAATGGACCTCATCTCAATTTAAGAAGATGGTATACTTTATGTCCAACATTACATGTCTCTTATAACTGTGTGGTCCTGTTTGCCGCAAACATCACATTGATAGTTATCAAATTTGAGCTTGCCAGTTTAAGAACAAAAGAGATGGAAACAGAACTGGATTTGTTCTTACAAACCAGGTTTTGACTGCATCTGCCATGAATATACATTTAATCAGTCATCATTAATTGGCCACAACTTTGCATGTATATAGCAAAGGAAGTGGTGAAATGCTTGTTAATTATATTCATGTTATTCAACATGAGAAATGAAAGTTTCCCTTTAAGAATGAACATTTTGACTGGAGGGGTCTGCTTCTACTGAGGTGGTTTGCCCGGCACTCAAAAGAATATTAAAATCATTTTGGCTAGCTCTGGCAGAGGAAGAGGGTGAAGCCAACTTAAGACATATTTCTTCTAAGGTTTTATGAACTTTGGTTTGCTTGCCAGCCAAGAAAAAAATAGCAATGTAACAGACTGTTTGGCCTTTACAAATGTTCTACCGTTTGAAAGGGAGCCAAGTCATCTCGGAAAGAGGAGGCCGAACAAAGTGGTATTGTCTCCTTGTAAAAGACTAATGAATGAATAAACACAAAGGATACGCTTCAATTACAACTCTAATTTATAGGCAAAGAAATGGCCTTTTAAGCTACAGAATCTTTATTGAAGCTTAAGAAATAGTCTAAACTCCACAGTATATAGGGTTTATTCAGTCAAGGCTGAGGCACTACAATATGCAAATAAGAAACATAATTAAATTGGTTATCAGTTTCAAAATGTAGATTTCCCATCAACATAGAATGGTTTCAACCTATTTATCCAAGATATGCATACTGTTTGACTGCCAGTAAACTAGGATTAATGTTATCTAGCTTCATTTAAGAAAATGAAAACCCATAAGGACTTATGGTATGATAATCGATATTTGAAGCAGTCCCAAACTTTAGGAGCGGATAACTAACATACGTTATATATAATATTCACCTTTGTATTGTTATGGTGAATATCCTGCTATTTCAGAAGACTACCATTGGTTATCAATACTTTAGTCTGCACAGTGAGCTTAGGAAAATGTACAACTGCTGGCAACGTGGTACTATTGCAGGAAAGTGGTATATGGAAACATGACATCTAATATTCAAAGAATGCCTGTCAAAACCTAATAAATTACTTAGAATTTCAACTGTCAGTTCTGGAAATCCTACCAATATGACTAAAATGTGAAAGATGTACTCAACTCAAACTAAAGCTGAAAAGCCACTGCAAACTTCAAACTGAATCTGTCCTCCCATTCACACATTGTTTTTCCAGCACATTGATTTGGCCCAGCCAACATTCTGTACCTACAGGGAATGGTGAGCAAAAAGATTTGAGCTCATCTCGAAACGGGGTCCCTAACAACCAGCATGAGGAGCTCAATTAAATTATAAAGTGATAACATATCCCCATCTGCCGTATACACACACTCATCGATTAATGTAAAATTGTTTAGACAAGGGAAGAAGTTCAGATACAGTACTGAAAGACAAAGATGAAATTCCCTTTTTAAAATGACGCAATACAGCAATAAGATAATTCTAAGTCATTAATTTACATTCACACAAATTAGATTGTCTATGGAAACTGGCTATTCTTGTTGGAAAGGAATGCCTTCTAGTTCTGCAGTTTATAACAGACAGTACACAAATTATGCAAAATCAGTTTTCCCAAATTGGGGTTTGCCACCAAAATAGTCATACCTATTATGTATGAAAGTGTAATGCTAACAAACCAAATTATGTATACAACGATGAATTCCTATGACGAGAAAGAACCACTATGCCTTGTTCTTTCCAAATGAAAGCTTGGGCGACATTTTACTGGAAGATGGACAAACCCTCGTACAAAAAAGGCTTTCACAGTTGTGAGATTTGTCTCTGGGGATCCGTGTACAGACGGACCAGCACAACACCAAACTGTAAAGAAAAGAAAATCTTTATACTAAATTTATTATGGCTTTTTGCAACATGGCAAAATATTACAGCTTAAAGCAGACATCTCCTCATGGAGGAGAAATATTTTTTGCAGTCTTGGAAGAAAAACAATAACAGGGGAAAATAATGTGCAGACCTGCTCTAAGATTTGGCAAAAGCAGCACATCAACGTAAGCATGGAAATGTCAGATTATTAAATAAGTGTGGCACAGGTGGCGAGATGAAGAAACTAAATTTAAGTCAGAATAAAAAATAAATGATGCCATTGATAAATATTTAGGGATTCAGTGTAATAGACTGCAAAACAGTTGGTCTCCAAATCAAAAAGAACTATGAACTGCCATTAAACAAAGTCATGTGCCCAGACCCTGGAAAAATAATCTTGATGGAATGCTGTGAATAATCAAAGAAGCATAAGGTGTTTTTCATTTGGATTTCTCTTTCGTCTTGCTTTCGGTTTTGCGTATAACTGGTAACGGGTGTGCCTCTGTGTTGAATACCCAATGCTCCAAGGGAAGAAGGTCATCCTCTGAAAAAAGTAGGTACAAGTACCTGAAAAAAGACAAAAAAATTAACAAATCACACTGGATTAACAACAAATAGGAGAAGAATCTTGAACAAAAGGAGTTATCTTTTAGAAAAGCAAATTGCCATACACATAATAGACTAGGAGTGCTAATAGAAATGTGAAGGTGAAGTCTAGATTTGGAACATGCGGTTCCCATATCGGACGGACTCCCGTTCATTAGGGTGAAAGGACTGCCAACCTTTAACTTTAGTTACAAAACAATAAAATAGAAGATACAGGAAGGTGATAGAAAAGGGGATTTGAATACAGCAGATATTCCTAATGATATTAGTTTAAAACCACCACGGTTTCAAGTAACTAGTTAATTTATTTCATTTGAGATTCTTTTCAGAGCTGGTCCTACCTTAGTGGCTCTCGAAGTGCCTTACATGGTGCAAAAGTTGAAAAAGGTGGGGGGTGAAACAGAAGTTAAAATATACTTTCAGAATAGGATAATTAGTATAGACAAGTGGTTGCAGGGCAGGGATGTGTGGGGAAAATTTAAAGTTACTCAGATAGTGACTAACGTAATCTTATTCCTTTTCCTCCATATTGCATGGCGTCCCTTCCAAAGGACAGGACATGGAACCTTTTTCACCAGAAAAAAAACGTTTTCCCTTTAAATTAAGAGGCGTGCAGGGGGGCGGCCCAGCGAGCATGCTCTGCCCTGACTCCGCCGCCACACCTCAGACCCCATTGACACGTTGACAATAGATTTAAAAGTGCCTGGCGTGCAGGGGTGCGGCCATGCGAGCATGCTCTGCCCTGACTCCGCCGCCACACCTCAGTCCCCGTTGACGCATCGACAATAGATTTTAAATTGCCTAATGACAGCAGTATTATTAGGGTGGAGGAGGTTGGTGGGACATATGGAGGAAAGGGGACTAAGAGTACGTTAGACATTACGCTGAGTAACTTATAATTACTCATACGTCCCGTCCCCTTTCCTCCATACTGCATGGGCGATTACAACTGAATGTAGCCCCAGGATGGAGCTGAGACCCTCCTTAAGCAAACAGGTTCCTGAGAACCACCTGTCCGAACGCTGCATCAGATCTAGAGCCGGCATCCAAACAGTAATGCTTGCAGAAAGCAGAGGGAGTAGCCCAAGTGGCCGCCCTGCTTATGACTTGTTGGATGGGAGCGGCTTGTGCTGGCCCTCGTACGGTTCTTTGAGGGCCAAAGCCATCCAATGGAATATGGAGGCCCGATAGCCTGGTCTTGAACCTCTGAATGTGACAAACAGGGCGTCCGATTTGCAGAAGCCCTTGGTCTTGTCGAAGTAAAATTTCAGGGCACGCCCGACTTCCAGGCAGTGCAGCACCCTCTGTGCTTCATCCTTGGGATCGGGAAAGGAAGGACTATTTCCTCGTTCAAGTGTAAAGCAGACGGCACTTGTCCGCAGGACTACTTTCTCCCTGTGAAATGTCGCCTGTATTTCGCCGACTCTACGAGCCAAAGTGAGGCCGACTAGCAAGGCCGTCTTGATAGTGACCAGCTTGATGTCCGCAGACATTTGCTCAAACAGTTTGTGCGCCAGAGCGCCCAAGACTATGTTGAGGTCCCACACAGGGTGTAGCTTCTTGACAGGTGGGTAGAGCCTTGCAAGCCCTGTCAGGTGTTTGACGATAGGATTGGAGGAGGAGAAGATCCCCTGTAAGCCCCAATGGCTGAGAGGTATGTACAGCAGGTGTCCACCTTCACCCCAGAGTGGGCAAGGTGCGCCGAGAAGGAGAGCACGTCGCCCAAAGAACACGCCAAGGGGTCGATTTCCTTTCCTACCCAGTGGCAGAATCAGGCCAGTTTACTCTTATACTGGGCCCTGGTAGCCTTGTATGATTTCCAGATTAGCCTGTGAGAGGCTGAGGCACTACAGCATTACCTGCTCAGGTACCACGCTGCGAGAGCTAGTTTCTGTGGGGCGGGGTGGATGACCCTGCCCCCCTTCTACACTAGAAGATGTGCTGGGCCCGTCGGGATGGGAATTGGAGGCACCTCCAAGAGGCTGAGCCGCTCTGAAAACCATGGACTGGCCGGCCACCATGGAGCTATAGAAATGATGAGTTGGCGAGACTCCTTGATCTTGCAAATCACTCTGTGAATCAACAGAGTGGGCGAGAAGGCGTAGGCCCTCATGCCGTTCCACTGAAGCCGAAATGCATCGCCCAGGGAGTTGGGGCCCTGTCCCTGCCAGGAGGCGAACTGAGGGCACTTCTTGTTGTGCAAGGTGGCAAAGAGATCCACCTGGGGATGACCCCACCTTTTGAAGATCTCCTGAATTACAGGTCATTTAGCTGCCACTTATAATTGTCCGCTCCCAACCTGCTGAGCCTGTCTGCCTCCAGGTTGGCTTCCCCCGGGAGGTGGACTGCCGTTAGGTATAGGTCGTTTTCCAGGGCCCACCCGCACATGCAGATTGTCAGTCTGCACAGAGGAGGGGATCTGGTGCCTCCCTGCTTGTTGACATAGTACATTCTGGTTGAGTTGTCTGTCTGGATGAGGACAACCTTGCCCCTGCGAAGTGGTAAGAATGCTCCGAGCGTTAGCCAGATGGTGTTCAGCTCTAACCAACTGATGTGCCCTGTCGAGTCTAGGTGCCGTGGACAGAGAGATCGTCCAGGGTGGCTCCCCAGCCCTCGAGCGAGGAGTCTTTGGTGATGGTGGCCTGCAGAGAGGGCAGCCGAAAAGGCTTGCCCATCCGTAGGTTGCAGTCCCTGGTCCACCATGTTAGGTCCGGGTGGAGAGGTGGAGGAACGTTGACCATCTCAGATTGGGAGCCCCGCTCCTGGTTCCATGATGCCACGAAGTGCAGCCGAATCCACATCCTCAATCCCGTGTGTGAAACGGCTAATGGGACCGCCGCCAGGAGATGCTAGTACCACCAAGCCGAGGTCACCCCTCTGCCAAGGAAGTGTGAGGTGGCCCTCTTGATGGCAGAGATCTTGTACTCCGAAGGAATTACCTTCTCGGAGCATGTGTCCCAGCTGAGGCCCAAGAATGTCAAGAGTCTGCATGGGCTGCGGATGCAACTTCTTGAGATTGAGCGAAAAGCCCAGATTGTGCAATGTGTTCATGAGTGCCCAGGAAGAGTGGTGAACCGCTTCCGGAGATGAAGCCCTGACGAGCCTGTCATCGAGGTATGGGTAGATGTGGAGGCCATGCTCTCTGAGGAGGGCAGCCACCGCATTTCATGAGTCTGGTTAAGAGCCTGGGGGCCGAGTTGAGGCCAAAAGGAAGGGTATTGTTTTTGAAATGGTAGCCCATGATCCTGAACCATAGGAAAGAATGATGGGGCTGTCAAATCGAGGCGTGTAGGTAGGCGTCCTTCAGTTTCAGGGAGCACATCCAGTCTCCCTTGCACAGTGTCTCCGCTATAAAAGCTGGCGTAACCATCTTGAATTTTTGTAGATGTAAGGAGAGGTTGAGGGTGGAAAGGTCCAGCACAACTCTCAGGCCCACATGGTTCTTTTTCTGAATGGCGAAAATCCTGGAGTAAAAGCCTGAGCCTCGCTTGGAGGCTGGGACTTCCTCCACTCCCTGGCTCTCTACGAGCATGCGGCCTCCGCCAGAAGAGTTGCTGTCCCAACTTGAGGAAGTGGAGGAAGGAAGGAGAGGCTGGGATGGATAGGCTAATCCATGTGGATAATACAGAGAGGATCCAGGGGTCTGCAAAATTCTGGCACCAAAAATGTGCATAAAGGGCAAGCCTGCCCCCCACTGGAGACACGTGGACCGGGCAGGGCTCATCATGCCTTCTTTCCATCCAAGGCTGAGGCGGAGGAGGCGGACTGGAAAAAGCCCTTACCCCCATTTTTTGTTGCTTGCACCGCTGTGGAGTCTGAGCGGTCCGGCTGCCTGGACCTCTGTTCTTGGAAGCCGTGAAACCCTCCGTATGCATGTCCCTTGTCAGGGAGCTGCTGTGACTGGGTGTACGATTTGGGCATGGTCTTTGTCAGGATGGATAAAGACTTGGTCTTTGTGAGCGGTTTTTCTTTTTTGTCCAGCTCCTTGTCTGTGGTGGAGTGGAAGAGCCCCTCCCCCTCCAACGGCAGGTCTAATACGCATTCCTGGACATCCGGGTTGAATTTCTTTGCACAGAGCCAGGCTGTCCTTCTTATGTTTGTGGCGATACAAATGTCACGGCCAGAGGTGTCAATATGGGCCACGGTGGACTTCATGAGGTCCTGCGCCACCAGCTTGGCCTCAGCCAGTCCCGCCTTCAAACGTGATTGGCTCTGAGTAGGAAATTCCGGGAGGAAGTCTGCACTTTCCCGCCATAACCTTTGGTTAGCGGCAGCCAGCATGGCATCGGCACTGGCTTGACGAAGATGCAAGGACACGTTGGAATACAGCTACTTCCCATAAACCTCCAAGATCTTCTCCTCCTTGCCTAGCAACGTTGCAGAGGAGGCGGCTGTGGACTACTGAGCCTTGGAATATAATGATGCTGCAGCGATCACAGAGGAGTGTAGCTGAGGATGGGCCGATAGCAAGAGTGTATCCCCACTCCATCTGCCTGTACTTGGCGTCCAGGCGTTGATTGACCGGCTGGGCAGAGTGGGGTTTGAGAACATTTTTTGGCCAGGGAGACTACATCGGTCTGCAAGGGAATTCCCGTTTTGGCAGATCGGTGCTGCGTGAGGACGTCAGCAAGGACCCCTTCTGACGGCTGCTCGACCTCTGGTTGGGGCAGGCCCAGGTACTCTGCCAGTCCTGCAAGACGTTCGTGGAAGGCCTTGGCTGACGAGGGAGTGTCAGGGTCCTCCTCCTAGTCTGTGTCCTGTGGGTCAGGAGGATCCTGCGTCAGTGTATTGTGAGCCGGCGCCTGGGGTACCAGGAACGGGGGCTGTGTAGGAGGCTGGTACGGTAACCGCCTGAGGAATCGGCTGGGGGGCCAGAGGCAAAGGCTGCGCCGGCGAAGGAGCCGGAGGTACTGGAAGCATTGGAGGGAGCACGTCCCTGATTGCGTCCCAGAGGATCACCCCTTCATCCGAGGAGACTTCATGAGCCTGAGGAACCTCTGAAAGAACCCGTCCTCACACGCTGGAGAGGTCACAGGGGGTATTGATGGGGTAGCAGGAGGCTGCTGGAGCCGCTGCATGCCCTGCCCATACGGATGCAGAGGGAATCTGCCCTTCACAAATGAAGGATAGGCTGTAGGCCACGTATCTGGTTGAGGCCAGTACCACCTTGACACTCGTTCCTCGCCAAAATTCCTGGAAAGACGTCAGACGCGTGCTGACGTTTGGCACGGCGGCCATTTTGTCGGGCTGCCTGCCACGTGCCTGCCTTGTGTTGCTTGGCTTGCTGGGCCCAGCCTCCTCCTTGGGCCTAGACCTGGTAGGTGCGACACCCTCGGCCCAGGGCCAGAAGAGCTGCGTTTAGGTGCCCCCTCGGATTTATTGCCGGTTCTAGGGCATGACCCCTTGGGTGAGGACCTGGTATAAGAACCTTCTGGTCCCTCAGCACTGACACCGAGAGGATCCAAGGATCCCTTAGCCCGAAGGCCGGTAGCTGGAGAAGCCTCGGTGCATGTGCTGGTACAAGAACCTGAGCGGTCCCTCGTGTGCGGGCGAGACCTTGGGAAGGAGTCTCCTTTGTGGGGTGTGATGGAGAATAGAGGCCCTACATTGGGCCTGGATCAAAGTTTGACAAAGTCCTTGAGGTCCTCTGGAAGCGACTTCTGGAAGAGCTCCCTCCACCTGGCTAGTCTGTTCTTCAGAGACCTCGATGACAGGGCATTGCACGCTGTACATGCTTGCCAACCATGGTCTGGGCCAAGGCAACGTAGGCAGAGGGCGTGGGGGTCTGAAGTTGGAAAGAGCCTGTCGCAGTATGGGCACCTGCTGAACCCTGTGGAAGTTGACATACGCCAGGGAGGAGCGTGATGCCTGAGGACCGAGTACCTGTATGATAAAAGACAAAAAAAGACAGAAGAAGTATCTGTGCATGGAATTACATGGCCGAAGCCAAACCCAGGAGCGCTGGTGAATTTGGCCCGCTCCCGTCGACGTAGAAAAGGGGACTGAGGTGTGGCACCGGAGTTAGGGCAGCACATGCTCCCAGGGCCAAAGGGCCACACCCCCACGCGCCTCTAAATTTAAAGGAGGTGTTTTTTTCTGGTGAAAAAGGTGCCGTCTCTCGTCCCTTGGAAGGGACACCCCCATGCAGTATGGAGGAAAGAGGACAGGACGTAAGAGTACCTATGATTGTGGGGGTGTTTTGGTCGGGGAAGTGGAAGTACTAGGTGGTAATTGTCAAAGAAACAAACATGGCCATTGGAAAGTGAGTGAGGGTCAATGACTCAACCACTACCTACAGGCTGGTTCTCCCATCTCAGATCCCATGTCTCTTATCTGCGCTTTCTAAGCCAATAGTTTCACTTATTAAACAACTAAGCCAAAACAAAATCGCAGTTTCTGGCCTTTGGAATTTGTGACTGCTTAGTCATCAACAGCATTATGTGGTCTCACGCGGAGGCCGTTATCCTTGCTGCTGGTAAGCACCATAAGCGTACTCTGCTGTTAGCAGTCTGCTTGAGCTTTCTGCACTGTTCTTTCCCCCACCCCCTTTTCAGTTTGGTTATACTCTGTGTTTGTGTCTAGGCGCCAGATGAATTAGGCAGGGTATTTCAGCACCATTCCGCTTCTGGGATTTTCAAACTAACTTACCTTTCCGACTTAAGTTATCTGCCACACACTATTTTTTTTTTTTTTTTTTTTTTTTTTTTTTTTACAGAGTTCACTACATCATAATGTATATAATTTGTGTTCTTTACGTTGTGCCTTAATGTACTATTTTTTCTTGAATTGCCTTTTTTGAACGTGGGTTTGCCAACATAAGGTCTACTTTTTTTGTGTTTGTGTGATATATATCAATACATTACGTGCTTTGCTAGTTTTAAAGGGTGGTGTGACATTGTTTTCATTACTTTGGGATTCAGACTTAGTGTCTATTGCAGACAGGCCCTGACGAAGGATCGCTGGGAATCCAAAATGCTCCGTTTTCCTCTGCGTTTGTACCCGATTTTAACTCTGACTGACCATTAAAGTGGTTATTGGCGTAATCGTTTCTAAGCATGCTGGTTTCTGATTACAAACACGTTTGAATATTTAAGCTAGGGTCTGAGAGCAGACGACGTGTGCGGACACAGCAGTATAGCTAGTTTGGTATCATCTCTTTTTGTTGCTTCCTTACCTACAGCATGGCGTGTATGCTGCGCCCACAGGCTACATCAACATTTGTCTTATCTAGCTTTTCCAATGGGGCAACAATAAACGTATTGGGTGGCTGCTTTATTTCACAGTGACGCGCAAGTAACATTAAAGTAGTATTATAACTGTGCTTTAAAACCAGGTCTTTTAATGTATTTGATAATCGTGTTGCAAAATTGTGTTTCATCTATTGTGATATTTTCAGCTATTGGATGAATGAAATCATATAGAATCCCATGAGATTGTGGAATGGACTAACTAAATGTGTACTTGTTTTCTCCTGCATTTTCTATATTTGAAAGGTTGTCATCTGCAACCAAATCAAATTAAACAATAAGACATTTTTTTTAAATTAATACTGTAAACATGTCATTTTTGGTTTATGCACCTTAGAGTAAATTCGGCTTGGGAAAACAATGGCAACTAAGATAAGGTGATTAAACGGACAACTTTATGCTTTCAGTATTGAAAATACCTTCAAATTTGCAGAGGTGAACCAGAGTAAAATAGGCCATGCGTTTTGTCATAGCACTCCACAATGTCAGAGACACGAGAAAAGCATCTAGGAAAATGATACTCGACACAATCAACCAAATAGGTAGTGTGGGGGGTTAATGGAAATGGATCTTCCAATCACTGCTTAACGGCACAGTACAATACAACTAGAATAACAAAGGATTAACTGTACCGAGGGTGAAAAGCAAATGCCAGTGCCTATTTTTCCATTAAAGTACCGATGCATTTTAGCGGGCTGATTTGAATGTCGCTTTCTAGTTTTTGTTGAATGGTTAGTGGTGAGCCTTCTGAGCTTCATCGTCAGTAGTCTGAGACAGAACAGAACTTTCCATTAGTAAGAGCACAAGTCAGATGATCAGGCAAATGCTTGATGCATCTAAACCCAAGAAGCACAGTTACAATGGTGACTTTTAAAGCCTGCATATTCGCTCTGTTATGAAGGCGTTTACTCAATGCTGTCATTAAACACAGCACGAAATATGTTCACAAGTTGCGCGATGTCAATATAAAACACCTCATTAAAAATGAATGATTTTTCATTTAGAGAAACTCAAAAGGTTAATAGCAAAATAACAAACGGTCTGATTCTTTTAAACAAGGCAACACTCTGACAAAGAAAATACAAAGTATTAATACTAGTCCGCACAGTCTAGCCACATTTAATATCCGACTGCCAGGTGCGCTGCTGACAACTGCTTGTCTGAAGAGAATACCTGCGTCGCTACGTACGTTCTGTTAATTACGCGCGCGAGGTCTGCGTGTGCATACGTACTTGAGCGTCTCCGCGAGGTAGAAACTCTGCTGCACGTCGTCATGATTCGGCTGGCTAGCGTATACATCTCGAATGCCAGAGTAGCCTCCGTCTACGCGGCAGTTCTTCTCCAATGCCTGAATGGACGAGAACAAACGCCAGCTTCAGTAAATGTATCTACTGCCAATTTCCCCATTAGCCTGCCAAATCCAATTACATCACAAGCTTTGGCCAAATTAGTTCCTCTTTTCACAGTGAATTTGGGAATAATTTCAAAATTATAGACATTGATAAAAAAGGAAAACAGAAAAACAACCTAATTGGGTGCAAGTGAATAAAGGCATCATTCTATACGTTTCTTGAAAATATCGCACTAGTGCATTTTTGAGACATTCAAATATTGAACGCAGGACAACGATTTAGTTTGCGATCATGGTTAGAGTTCAGTAAAACACTGGAAAGCTGCACACGAAATTCGACCAGATAGTTCCAGTGGATATGTCAGAACTGCAAGGTTAGTAGAGTGCCTCTGCGAACATTGCTCATCGGCCTCTGTCCCGCAAGTTTGGCGACCTAAAAAAACTGGCATCCTCCAACTTCTTAGCAATAAACGCAACATGAACAAATGGTTCTAAAAAATTAAAGCAAAAAACGTCTAGTGTGTCAGAACCTGGTTATTGTAGGAAGAAGAACTAGTTACTCTTACCTTGTAACGTTCTTTCGATGGGATGTTCCTCCGACGTATTCCTTATCTTAGATAGAAATCCTTCAGCTTTGCTGGCCTCGGAAAATTTTTTCGCCAGAGGGCGCTGCGCGTCGATGATCGCCGAGTCGATGACCCTCGACGGCCTCCGTGCCGACGTCGACGTCATCCTGCCTATAAAGGCCGCGCGCAGCGTCCGTTGCTCAGTTCCGTTTTGTAGTCCCCAGTAATGTTTTTGGATTAGACTAATCACCTTGAAGGAGCATAGGCTGCAAACCCACAGGAAGTCATACTGCGGGGATGGATGGGAGGGTCGATAAGGAATACGTCGGAGGAACATCCCATCGAAAGAACGTTACAAGGTAAGAGTAACTAGTTCTTCGAAGGGATTGTGTCCTCCGACGTATTCCTTATCTTAGATAGACTCCCATAGCAGTGGTATTGTGACTGGAGGCGGGAGTAATAAAAGTTATGTTACCCTTCCAGAATGGACAGAGTGTAACACAGCCTTGCCGAATCTAGTTTCTTGACTAGAGGAGGAATCCAGGCTATAGAATTTGGTAAATGTATGTGCGGACGACCATGTGGCAGCCGCCCATATATCTCGAATTGGCACCCCTCTTTGAAGGGCTGAGGATGTTGCGATACCCCTGGTAGAATGAGCCCTTAGATTTTGAGGAGGCTCCTTTCCTGCCAATTTGTAGCACTCCAGAATGGCTAAAATAATCCATCTGGAGATGGTTTGTTTTGTTATTGGAAGGCCCAACTTATGTCCTGCATAACCTACAAAGAGTTGGTCTGCTTGTCTGATCTTAGCCAATCTGCTGATATAAAAGCTCAAGGCTCGCTTAGGGTCCAGCCTGTGCAGTCTCTCTTCCTCCTTCCCCGGATGAGGAGGAGGGTAGAAAGAAGGTAATATAATCTTCTGAGTGATGTGAAACTCCGAGACTACCTTCGGGAGGAAGTTAGGCTTCACCTGAAGAACAACTTTGTCCTTGTAAAAGATTGTATGTGGAGGTTTACACGATAAGGCTTGCAACTCGCTAACCCTTCTAGCAGATGTCAATGCTATTAGCAAAACAGTTTTGAGGGTGAGAAGCTTCAATGAACAAGAGTGTAGTGGTTCAAAAGGGGCACCCTTTAGGAAGTTTAAAATTAGGTTTAAATCCCATAAGGGAACTTGAAAAGGTTTCGGGGGATAAACATTAGTTAATCCTTTTAGGTATTGTATTACCAATGGAATTTTGAAGTATGAAGGCTCCTCTGCAGTGCGCTTAAAGATTGATAGCGCTGCGAGATAGCCCTTAATTGTGCCAACCTGTAGGCCTGAATTAGCCAGGTAAAGTAAGAATGACAACACCATAGGTGTACCACAAGAAAAGGGTTCAATATTCTTTTCTCTGCACCAGCTGCAAAATTTGTTCCAACGGCAGCGGTATAGAGTTTTAGTTGCCGGCCTTCTGGCCGAAAGCAACACCTCCATAACATCATCCGGAAGGTCCCAATCCTTGTACCTCAACCTTTCAGACACCAAGCGTGAAGGTTGAGGGTCTTGATGGCTGGATGGAGAACCTGACCTTCCTTCTGCGAGAGAAGATCCTCTCTGTATGGCAGTCGAATTGGAGGGCAGATGGACATGTCTAGAAGGTCCGGGTACCACGTTCTCCTGGCCCAATCCGGGGCAATTAGGATCATGGTCTTCCGAAACCTTCTCAACCTCCTGATCATTTGAGGAATGACAGGGACCGGAGGGAACGCGTACAGAAGTGGGAACTCCCAGTCCACTACGAACGCATCTCCTAGAGCTCCTCTCGGGGGAAATTCCCTTGAGCAAAATCTGTCGCACTTCCTGTTGATACTGGTGGCGAACAGATCCACTTGAGGGGTTCCCCAAAGGGCGAAGATCTCTTGAAGGACTTCCTGAGCTATCTCCCACTCGTGAGAGACTGTGCTCTGCCTGCTCAGAGCGTCCGCTGTCAAGTTCTTCTCTCCGGCTAGGTGAATTGCCGATAGAGAGATTCCTTCCTGAATTGCCCAAAACCAGAGCTGCATCGCCTCTCTGCACAGTGGTAGTGAGCCTACGCCTCCTCTTTTGTTGAGGTAGTGCATGGCCACTGTATTGTCCGTCATTATTAGGACGTTTCTTCCCCGTACAGACGGCAGAAAAGCCTTCAGCGCTAGTCTGATGGCTCTCAGCTCCAACAGGTTGATATGTAGTCTGGACTCCGATGGAGACCAACGACCGCTGATGGTCAAGTCGTTGGCGTGAGCTCCCCACCCCGTGAGTGAGGCATCCGTGACTACTGTTATCTCCGGCCATGGTTGCCAAAACATTTCTCCTTTCAGGATGTTCTCCCGACAGGCCCACCACTGAAGGTCTCGGGCTACTTTGACCGGGATCCGAAGGAGATCTGTCATCCTTCCTGAGAACTGTGACCACTGAGTTCTCAGTGCCCACTGGAGGGATCTCATTCTCAGGCGAGCCTCCGGCACGAGGAATATGCAGGATGCCATGAGGCCTAGCAACCTCAGAAAGTCGTAGGCTGGGAGATATTGGGCATTCTGAAATCTGATGACCATCTGCAGAATATCTCGAGCCCTCACCTCTGGTGGCAAGGCTCTTCCCAGGGAAGTGTCCAGGACTGCTCCAATGAATTGGAGTCTCTGTGATGGTATCATCTGTGACTTCTTTAAATTGAGGGAGAAGCCCAGCTTGTGAAGGAAGTGGCAAACATAATCTAGTTGTCTCTGAACCTGTTCCGAAGATACAGCTCTGATCAACCAATCGTCTAGGTAAGGGTAGACATGAATCCCTTCCCTCCTTAGACTTGCAGCCACAACCGACATTAGCTTGGTAAAGACCCTCGGGGCGGAGGTTAGCCCAAATGGCAGAACTCGAAATTGATAATGAGAGCTGCCAATTGCGAACCTCAGGTATCTCCTGTGCCTGGGATGGATCGGCACATGGAAATAAGCGTCCTGGAGGTCTAGAGATACCAACCAGTCCTGAAGCTGGAGGGCCTGAAGGATCTGAGAGAGAGTCACCATCTTGAACTTGTCCTTTCGGAGGAATTTGTTCAATTCCCGTAAGTCTAAGATGGGTCTCAGTCCTCCGTCCTTCTTCGGTATTATGAAGTAGGGGGAGTACCAACCCTTGTTCCTTTCCGCTACAGGTACCAGTTCTATGGCACCTTTCTCTAGCAGGTCTAAAACCTCCTGCAAGAGGAGCGGATCTGGAAGCTTCAAAGGGTTGTTCCCCGGTGGATGACTCTGAGGGATATGTAGGAAGGGCAGGCAGTAACCTTGGGCCACTGTCTCCAGAGCCCAAGCATCTGACGTAATAGCCTGCCATTCCGTCAGATGGTGAGTTAACCTGCCCCCTACTGGTGTTCTGTGAGGGGAGACCTCAGAGTGGTTTTGAAGCGGCTGATGCAGTTGCCGAAGGTAAAGTGGCTCCTGCTCCTGCGGGTGCGGCTTTCTTTCCCCTACCCCGTCCACCACGGGTAAATCTTCCTTGGCCTCTTTGAGCCGGTCGTCCTCTGCCCTTTCCATATGAGGAATAGTAACGAAAGGACCGTCCTCTCCACGATGATCCCGAAGGACGAAAGGTATTCTGACGGATAGCAGCTCCCAATGACTTGGCTGCTGCCTTGGACGTTTGCAGTTTCTCCAAACTGTCATCCGCCTTCTTTCCAAAGAGGGTAGAACCGTCAAAGGGCATATTCAAAAGCCTGGTCTGCACGTCAGAGGCAAAACCAGACTTCCTCAACCACGCATGCCTGCGGATTGTGGTACTTGCCGCCATGGCCCTGCTGATACTGTCAGCAGAATCTAGGCCAGTTTGTAGGGTCTCGCACATCGCATCTTTACCATCCCTGATGATGTTTAAAAATGCGTCCCTTTCCTCTCCTTCTTGGAGGCAGTCAGCCGCTGATGAAGCGCACTCCCAAAGGGTGTGGCTGAACCTAGCGAGCGTACAGGTCGCGTTAATAGACTTTAACGCCATGCTACAGGCAGAAAAAACCTTCTTAGCCATGGCATCATACTTTTTGTCATCCCTATCCTGCGGAGCAGTGGGGTATGCAGATGTGCTGCCTGATGAGGTTGCAGCCTGTACAACTAAGCTCTCAGGAGTAGGGTGTTTTGACAAATATTCAGGGTCAGAACTAGCCACCCTGTATTTTGTTGACAGTTTTTTATTTACTGCCGGGATAATTTCCGGCGTTTCCCAGTTTGTCAAAATCCTTCTCTGTAGAGCAGAGTGAAATGGAACCACAGGATCCTCCTGTGGGCCCTTGTCCAGTATGTCAGTGAGGTCATCCTGCTGAAAGGCAGGAGAAGGTGCAGACCAACCCATAAATTCTATGATTCTAGACATCAGAGCTCTATATGGAGTCTCCGCATGTTCTCCTGGGTCTGGTTTGATAAATTCTGCTTCAGGAGAAGTGTCCAAGCCACTAGCTTCCTGAAGTGCATCCTGAAGATTTTTTAATCCTCTTTCCTCAGAGGCGAAAGTCTCTGGCTCTGGTGATGTGGTCCTCTGTAAATCAATATCTTGGTCTGAATCCTCCCTTTCCTCAAAAATCGAGGTTAAAGGGGGATACTTTGGTTTTTGGAATGGTATAAACCCCATTTCCAATGCAGAAGGAGCCATCATCACAGGCCTTGAAAACGTCGATGTCGTCGACACCGACGTGAAAGTACTCGAAGGCGCCGTGAAAAGCGTCGAGAAATGTGTACTAGGCCTCGAGGAACTCGAAAGGATCGGAGTCCTGCTCGAGAACGACGTCGACGTTCTCGGCGTCGAGTCGGAGGTCTTTTGTCTAACCGTTGGCTGTGGAGTAGCCGTGGTTCTTTCCTTCACCGGCGTCGATATCGGCGTCGACGTCGGCGTCGACTCGATCGACTGATGCGCCGATGAATCCTTCGACAACGGCGTCGATGGCGCCGACCTCTGTTTCGAAGGAGTTTTCGACGATGGCGTCGATGATGCTTTATCTCCCGATGGCTCGAGGCGCTTTCGGGTTGACTTTTCCGCCGGGTACTGCGACTCGCGGCGTTTAGATTTTTTGGGTTTTTTACCCGGGGTATCACCCTCAGCTGTCTTCGAGGGGGACGAGGCCGCTTTCTCGAAGACGCTTAGCATCTTTTTCCTGAATTCCTCCCACTCAGCTTGCGAGCTGCGTTTTGTGGGGCAATGAACTCTCTCAGGAGAACTCGACGAAGATGACGAAGGGGATCTCCTACGTCTCTTCTTCGAGTGTCTCGATGTCGACGAGTGGTGGGAGCCACTTCGTGATCTAGAACGAGAGTGTTTTTTATGGTGAGGAGACGAACGTCTCGACTCTACCGAAGAAGCTTTCGAGGAAGTTAAAGTTGACCTACCTCTCTCGAGCTTCCCCCTACGCTCCTTCAAGGCTTTCGCCGTCATGGAAAGGCATTCCTCACACTCCGAACTCTGGTGCGTGATTCCCAGACACCACAAACAGACCCTGTGAGGGTCCGTCAACGACATTTTCTTCCCGCAGTCTCGGCACTTTTTGAAACCGGACCGAGGGGTCGTCGGGTCGGAGGAGGATGCCATCGATATCGAGGTTAGATATTATATACGTTATCTGACGAGAACTGAGCAACGGTGTTCCGAGGCACAACGAAGCGCGGAAAAACGGAACTGAGCAACGGACGCTGCGCGCGGCCTTTATAGGCAGGATGACGTCGACGTCGGCACGGAGGCCGTCGAGGGTCATCGACTCGGCGATCATCGACGCGCAGCGCCCTCTGGCGAAAAAATTTTCCGAGGCCAGCAAAGCTGAAGGATTTCTATCTAAGATAAGGAATACGTCGGAGGACACAATCCCTTCGAAGTGTCCTTTTCTTTGTTTATTTAACAGAGACTCCTCAGCCAAATAGTCAATTTGAGCCCTTTATTCAAAATAAAACCTTTAACATTATACAATCCTAAACTACAACTTGAGGATAACAAAAACAGGCATTCTTTGTAAAAGACATAGGCACATAGACGTATGTTCCAGGAATACTGTGAAATCTGCTTTCCTTTTGCAAAATGGTGTTCCAATGTTCAAGACTCAAATGTTAGACTGGTTTATAAAAGACACTTCAGACATGGTTACAGACTCGGAAAAAATTCTTCAAATTCAAACCCATCCTATCCTATCAGCAATGACCCTTTTCCCCCAGAAATCCTTTAGTAAGATTGGGCACAAGCAGTTCTTGACATTTCTTAGTGCTGTTACCCGGATATCCGACCACAACACACCAGTCTTCACATATTCTCACCAGCGGACAATAAAAACAATAAAATAAAAAAATAAATAAAATAAAATTCTAAATTAACCATGTGTCATTTAACAAAAAGGTCTCCTTAGGGACACCCATGGTTAAACTAGACTGAATGCTCAAAAAGACGCAGTTAAATGTACATATACAATTCTAAATGCCTTTAGCCCATGTTTCAAAACCTTAATGAGAAATTAGCACCCCGGGAGAAGGCATCAACCAATCAGGCTCGCAGGAATGTGGGCTGAATCCCATTGTACAAGCCAGTGTGCCATCTTGCGTCTAGGATCTTCCCCCATATGTGGTCCTGGGGGCCATAGCATGGTGCCCTTCTTCGCCACCAAGACCTGCCTGCTCCGTCTCCCATTCGATCGCCACAAACGGTGCCTTACCCATTTTTCTAGCGTACACACCTCACATCTTTGTGTGGCACCACCTCCCAGGTCCTGGAAATGGAACAGTGGTGTGGTTTATCAGCCTCTATGCCGGTACCAGGCATTAAGGCCCAGGACCATTACCAGTCTATCAAACCCACGGTTGAGATATTGTTGCCCAATTAGAACATTAGAATATTGACCGCTCCATTGCAGACAAGGCAGTGACCAATAATGTCCAGTATACATTGCAGTTCGTCTGTCCCCAACGATCAAGTTTTCCTATTTTGGAATTACTTGTTTTAAAGCAAACATTCTAACCTTATTGGATGAAATGTTACAAAAGCAATAATGCCACATTCTGAGAGCCATTACCAGGGAGGAATGTCTTTGGACTGGTTCCGCTCAGACCAATTAAAGTGGGCAGCCTAGGGCCATCTACCACCTGGTAATGGCCCTCCGAATGTGGCATTATTGCTTAATTTTCTCTCTTTTTAAAACAGTGCCCGCATACATGGGCAATACGAAAGTGGAACTCCGAGTAGCTTTGCCTGACGGAAAGGAGAAACTTCAGCGTGGGCCTCGGAGATCCTGTGCATGGTCTTGTGCCTCTCGACTACTTTATGGTTTTTATAATACCGAGGTTCTGCAGACTGACTCTCGTACCCAATGCCCTGCCTTCCACCTCTATCTCCCCGGATACATATATATATATATTTTCATCTCTCTCTCTCTCTCCAATTGCTCCATACACCAACTCTCAACAACCACACGATACCTCACTGGCTTGAGCTCAGTGCGCTGCATGGCATGGGCTGCCACTGGATTGAGCTCAGAGCACTGCATGGCATGGGCTGCACTATTGTGTGATCGGGCTAAAGTGCCCCCTCACCCCCCAGTAATGGGATGAAAGTTCTGGGGAATAACCAATATACCTATTCCCGGGCAGGCAATGTCTTTATGTCCCTCACCCCAGAACCACCCCGTCCCCTAGCCTACGACATGTAACTTCATCACAGATCGCTTACATGTACCTATTGTAATAGTTTAAAATCCATGCAAATGGAGAGAGAGCTCTATTGCCAGTATATGTTGAAACATTAAAGGAAGCACACATCAGTGCACTTGTACAAGGCAATACATGTACTGGTTAACCAATCGATCCATTTGCTTCAGCCATTTATAATCAACTGACATTCCCCTTTCCAATCACAGAATCTTCTGGAAGTGCTTATGTTTTATTCATTTATAACACGCACAGGATGAAATGAATCATATTTCGGCACTGATGGAATATTGTGTCGACAAAAGCGGCAAACTCAGCAACTGCAGAAGTCGCCAGAAGGCCCAGTTAAGGTGGTTTAACCACCTATACATCACTTAAACAAGTGGGTTTTTATAGCTTTACGGAACAGCTGGTAGGATTTCAGTGCCCGAATTTCCGTTGGAAGCGTATTCCAGAATTTGGGGCCATACACTCCAAATCTTCGGTCACCTCTGGAAACCCACACGGAAGGAAGGTGGGACCACTAACAGTAATTCTCCCCCCCAACCCCGATTGCAGCGGAAGTAGGGGTAGAGGCCTGCCAATTTTGTTAGACAGATAAGAAGGGGCCAGGTCATTCAGGCATCTAAAGACTAAACCAAGGATTTACAAATCAATTCTTTCATGGTAAACCAGTGAAGAGATCGCCTCAATCCTGAGATAGTGGATGACTTTCTCACTTTCAATATCAACCTAACTGCAGCGTTTTGTTCTTTTTGCTAATACTGAAATTCATTAGATGGAATGCCTGCGAACAGGCAGTTGCAACAGTCAAGTTAGGAGTTCACAAGGGCTCCCACCACCACTGCATGATCATACGCTGGAACAAATGGGAGTGCAGAAGGCGCAAGCAATCGAACACAGACTGTACCTTGGCACCTGCCTGAACGTTACTACTCAATCTCCTGCCAGATACAGCCTGGATTCTTAACTTTAGTGGCATATAGTAATTCTGTCCCCAGAAAACACGGTGGTGGGGACGCCTCATAGGTTCAAGGAGATGTTTAGGTCCAAACAGTGCCACTTTTTTTTTGCATTGTTGCCAGTTGGCAGACATCCAGACACTGATCTCATCCAGGCACTGTTTGACCCTTAGAAAAGCCTCATCCATATTCTCTATCTGAATGTACACCTGTGTGTCATCGGTATACGAGTGAAAGTGTACCTTGGTTCTCCTAATAATGTTCATAAGAGGATGCAGATATTGGTTAAAAAGAAGTGAAGATAAAGAGGATCCCTGAGGCACTCTGCAGTTCTGAGCGAGGGGATCTGAAATAAAACCACCCACTTTCACACTTAGTTGTCGATCAGTTCAAAAAAAGAGTGAAATCATTTAAAGGCCACTTCCAATACCTTTCCAATCTCTCTGAGGTGATCAATCAATACACAGTGATCCACTATGTCAGATGCATAGAGATCCTGCATGACCAGGTGGGATCATTCCCCACGATCTGCCACTGCCAGGAGATTGTCCCAGACGGCCATGAAAGCGGTCTATGTACTGTATAGCTTGGTCAGAATCCTGATTGAAGGGGATCCAATAGAAGCTCCCTCTCAACATGGAGCAGCAAATTGAGAAGCAACTGTCTTTTCCACTATATTACCTTGCCATGGAAGGCCGGCTATTGGACGACAGCTCTGGGAGATTCTCATGGTCAGAGGTTGTGTTTTTTCACCAGGGGAGTAACAGTAGCCATTTTCAATTCCTGTGGTACTAAACCCGATGTCAAGGATTTATTTATAAATCGAATCACAAACGGTGCACTCTCAGAAACCAGTCGTTTTGCTAAATTTGCTGCTAAAGGAAAAGGCACATCGTTTGTGGGTTTCAGATGTTCAAATAGCAACCAAACTGCATTCTCTGATACTGTTAATAGATGTTTTGGCTGAAAAAAAAAATTATAGAAAAAAGTTCTCTAGATTGATTTTTTAGCAGTCTCTATTTTATTGATCAACAAGTCCGATTTGGCTTTAAAGATTGCATTTCTGCACTCTTTGCGTCTGCTTAACCGAAATAACAGAATTCAATGTTGTGCATTTCCTTCACTTCTGTTCCATAGCTCTGGCCTGCGTACGTAGAGTAATAAGATTCGGGGAGAACCAAGGCTTAGACATTTTTTGGGCCTTCATAGCCTAAGAGGCGCTATTCTGGAGTAAATATTGTTCATGGCCTCTACTCCCTTACCAAAGAACATCTTGCAGCCCAGAAATGGGTGTAGGTAAACCAATGCTCTTTTCAACTCTACACCAGATATTTTATACAGGAAGCTAATCTTGCGAGATTGAAAAGGGAAGATATTGCTTTACACCTCCCTCACAGGGTGATTAAATAACACCCTGGCGAAATGGTCTGACCAAGAGACAGGCAAAGTGTTAATCAAATTTATATTAGAACCTCTCAGCAAAAGTACATCAAGGCAGTGCCCATGAATATAAGACGAGGGTACTGCCAGGGGTTTCATATCATGATTACCTAGGACGTCCCATAGCTGCCTACAATCTGTCGTAGAGAGATCGTTCAACTAGATATTGAAGTCACCAAGACAGAAAATTTCCCTGTGCTTACTCCCCTGTCCCTGTTAGGAGCAAGTCCAGTTAATCATCCTCGACTCGCCAGAACAATTCCTGCAGCTAGAAAACCGCCCTCAGCAACTGCTGTTAAATAACAGCCTTGGCCCATTTAAGATCTGATCCATTGCATACTTGCCTTTTCCAGCCAACCTATGTTAAGGTTTCTTGATTCGAGACAAATTGTGGGACTGAGACATTGTTACTCCGATGTGGGACCATTTGAAACAGAAGGTTCATCATGGCGGTGTTGGGGTTTTGCTACTGTTGGACCTCTGTGTCCAGTGACAGACAGCTAGTCCATTCTGCTCCCCTAATTATATGATCATGGTATCCTTCGACTGGATTTAATCATTCCTCCGAGTGGCAGCAGTTAGTGGCTGTCCCCCCTGTTCAGTCCCACTCTTGGTAACTAGATTGTAAGGTACCAGAAGGTTAAGCTTTGAATCCCCTTTTTAAGCTGCGTTTCACACCACTAACCGTGTTCGAGCATTTACCTACTGTACTCAAGGGCAACATTTGAACATCATGGCCTTTCCCAAATGACACCACTTCATCGACGCATCACCTCCGTTTTGGACCCAAAATTTCTCAGAGAGGTTACTGATAGACACTTGCATAATATGCCCACCACGTGTGCAGGAGGCTTGGCCTGAAAGTCGGTTTATATGTGCACTCAGGCACGCTTTGTTGCCAGACGACTGGTGAGGCAGAGGTTCAAACACTTAGCTGGTAAGCGAGCAGCCACAGGCTAGGTACGATCCTCCCTACCAAGTATCCCATTAATTTTGTGCCCCCCATTAGACATTTCAATTCTTTATGCAAAGTAATCTATAATGGGCAAATCAGGAATACAAGACTTTTTGCTGGACTAGCATCTCCAGAAACGAACGGTGCAGGATGGCAATTATGTGTTCGGACAGAAAATTTCTCCTAGCTCCTGTACAGTAACGCCACCTTCATTTAATTTCTGCATTTATCCCAGATCGCCTGCCTGCTCTTCAGTGCCACCCGGCAGTAGCATGTCCAAAAGATGATGCTCTTCTCGCCATGCCCCCACAGCAATCAACAAAGGTAGCCTGTGCTTGCATGGCACTCCAAGTAGAAAGGAATAGCTGCTGTAGAATGGGTTCACGCATTGAACATTGACACCCACTATCATTTGGTCCCTGCATGAATAAAATGTCCATGATACAACTTTTGTTTCTAATTCCTGTATTTAATGAGCTATAAAATAAGGGCTGCAGTGCTGTGAAGTTCTGTACATTATAACCAACTAAGCATTGTATGGCATGCATGGTACTTCAAGCCTAAAACACACAGGCTGGTAGTGTGTCTAGTCTAGAGGAACGGCCTGTGGCTGTCAAATAGCCCAAACTCTTACATTAACAAAGTTCGATCCATCCTAGTTAACCAATGATTGCAGCAAACTAGTAAAGATGCATGAGGCAGTCCTTCCATCAGTCAAAATGGCGAAGTTTCACACTGCCCATGCCCATGGTCAATACCCCATTTTTAAATCTGCAGTCCTACCTGCGACTGATTTAAATAACCAATCTAAATCACACGGCCACTAAGTAGATTGGAGTCTTATACTCACTACCCAACAGCAACTCCGGTAAAAATTGCTGATGAACACAGTGTGGTGAACCAGAAGGAGGCCTTGGGACGGTCACGGTATATACGCGTTTACTCATATAAAATAAAAATGTCTAACTGGCCCTATCACTATTAGGGGAATTCATGGCCTTCAAAATAAAAACTAAGGGTGCTCGTCATAGTCCAAAATAAAGAGTCCTGAGTCCAAATGTATAAGTATTAACTGGCCCTACCACTAAAAAACCTATCTTAAAAGAAAAGAAGGCTTGCACAACAGCCTCTGCACGGGCTTCTGCCTGGCCCGACTCTTGCAGGACATCTCAGTCTCAAAAGTCTGTTAGAACATTCCTACACAGTATCCAGTCCTAAAGTATAGTTAGTTGATTAACTTGTATACAGTATCGCCGTTTACAACTGGTTAAATCCCTCCAGGATCAATTCAGCTTTTTCCAGCAGTACACATCCCTCCAGGATAGCTTTTACATGTCTTCTCATTTATCCCACCTCTTTTGGCACTGGGACTCCCCCCAAAGCCCTGCAGCTCTGTGGAAGGATTGGGTTTCAATTCAAACACTTGTGTCCAGGCTGGGGAAGCCAACAAATGTACAAATCACAAGTCTTCCTTTGACTCCCTGTTCCACAGAACGTGTGTCCATATAATTCTCAGACCTTTTGAAACTGAATACGGCTTTCCCAGCCTTTATAGATTGTGTTTCTTTCACCTCTCTTTACATGGGGCCACCTCCCTGTGCCATCATTTCACAGCTTACAGTGATTTCTCCAGCTTTGATATGCATTATTCGCAACACTTTAATTCCAGATTACCCAGTCATGTGCTTATCTCTGTTTCCCCAGAGTTTCATACAGAGAATGGTTTTGGCAGTCTCTGACCCCATACAATCGCCTTTGCTGGCGTCCTCCCAGCAGGAGCATTTGCCTCCCTGTTCATGCTTGTCCCACTTGGACCGGCACTCACTGTGTGGGGCTCAAAGACCCGGGTTCCTGGCTTGTTACTGGTTTCGGCATCAGTTGCTTGGCATCTGGGCCACTACTGAGCTTTAGTCGTCACACCACAAGAAAAGACTGTTTGCCTCCCATCCTGCTTGCTCAGCTTACTCACTGCATAGCCTCCAACTAGCGGGATTCACTCCCACTACGCAAAAGCTGGCTCCTCGGCTGTGCATAGCTCCGTCCCTCCAGGATGTGTTCCCATAGTCTCACGTACCGTGAACTCTCCTCCCTGTGTAGGAGTCGTGCACAGGTTCCCCAGTCTCTTTCCATTCACAAGTTCTTATTCTCTGCATGTACATCAGCATGATTAGAAAAGGTGTGTCCTCGGTTTACAGCTGGCCTCAAATAACAGTCAACATTATCTAAAGCCAATAGGATGGAAGGAGGATTGTTGGTACTTGCTGGGAGTCCTTGTCCCCTACAGGGGAGTCACTGCCAGTGAGATCCCACTTGCCCAGGCCACTATGGGGTCTTGCGGAGCAGACTCACCTCCCTAACATCAAAGGGGGGGCCCCTCACCGACCCCTGGGGAGAAGGGACGTATTGTCTTGATTCGTCACAAGTATCACGCCTCCTGCAGACAAGATGCAATGCCCAGCTTTGCGCACAACTACAGTCTTAGTTCCAGCAGGGGTACTACACAGTTGCATTGCATCCCAAGTAGACTGGAATGGCTTTAGGTTTCAACAGTTTACTTTTAGAATAAACAACTAAAATAACAATGGTGGAGAGATTCAACCCAATGCATAGGACTGATCCATTTTGTTTTTAAAGTCTGTCGGTTCCTCTATGTTACTCGAAGCTGGAGCTAGTGCATATGGTCACTCATTGTAGCGGATATCATGACTACTGTTGGCACTGCTGGCAGCAGTTTCTCTCCAATAATTAAACCAAAACTGAGTCACCAGGGACAGGAAATGGGGTAAACAGTGGAAACCAAAGTATTTTCCTAACTTGTTAAACTGCGATAAGCTTAACAGTCAAATCATTTTCGAGCATTTAATGCAAATATAAAAGGGCAGCATATAGAATAGGTCTGTTTTTTTTAAACCACCAAGTGTGGACAGAAGCTGAATGAAATAAGTTCATTGACAATGTTATCAATTAGAATTTACACACAAATACAACTACAGTGCAAGGTGGGGATCTTGGTGATATGCACAGAAAGATCCCTTGATTAAGGTGTTTAGTAAAAATATATTACAATAAGGATAGGACACTACATTGAAGATAAGACGGATATTATCCTCTATTCAATTTGTAACAGTCCTTATTCCTCTAGTGAGGTTCTGGGGGTCACAAATCTTCGTTATTTCATCATTTCTAATATGAATAGATCTTTCAACATCAAGGGATTTTGGAGGCATCCATAATGTAACCCCCCTGGATTTCATAAAACAGATCACATCAGGGTTATTTCCTCAATTTCGAGGAGTATACGTCCTTATACCTTAGAGGATTTTGAAAATATCCATGGCATGGTTTGTGCGTAGTAGGGTATTACATTGAGGATAGAACATTACAATGAAGATATGATGGCTATTATCTAGGTTGAATACAATATAAGGAACCACACAATGGAGGTTTTCAAAATTGGCCCCGTTTTACTCCTGGAGGACCTGTATTTATTGTGAGTCCGTTTGGCCAGTATTTACTGTCCTGACGTCCTATTGTCTCGGCATTTACTATGCCTGCGCTGGAGGCCCTACATTTATTGCATGAGCCTCTGGTGGGCCTGTGCTTACCTCTTTGCTCACTGTTGGTCTGAAACACCTATACAGCATACCAATGACAGTCACCAGCTTTAACATGATGTCACTTCCAACAAAGGAAAGGATGGGCCCACGTGTGAAATTATTCAGGCAAGGGCTCAGTATAAAAGAATCTTGAAAAACCATGAATCGATAAATGTGTGTGGGAAGCGTTGGGGGTAGGTAGCAAGAAGAAAAACTCATTTTGTGAGGCAGTGAATAAAACCCCAGCATATAAAATTCAACTATCTGGATTGGAAAAGGATTCCAGATTATAGTTGGGTTGTGCATTTTTCCAAGCTATATAATGGTAATGGTGCTAGGGTGGGAGGAAGTAGTAAGGGGTTAAATGATAGTATAGTCATCAACATTCCGTTGAAGCTGGACTATCTGGAGGTAGTAAAGGCCATCAAGCTGTCAAGAAATAGAGCACCCGGGACGGATGGTATCCCAGCTGATTATCATCAAGACTTTATAGTGATCTGGGGCCCCATTCTAACAAGGCTCTTTAATGCCGTATTGGAGACGGGCATAGTAACAGATGAATGGCAGTGGTCAATTATTGTTCCGCTCTTCAAGAAGGGCTGCAGAGATGCTCCTCAAACATACCGCCCTGTTTCCCTCCTAAATAAAAGCTGCAAAATACTTGGGAGATGTCTCTTTAAGGTAGTGGAAGAATGGGTGTCAACAAAGAATCCTTTCTCCAATCCAACTAGGGTTTTGCCCATCGTTGGGCACTATGGAGCAAGGGCTGAATTTACATTGGACTATCTGGGGTACACAGCGTCGCCCGTGTCCTGATCGAGTGAAGTCTCATGTGCCCTGAAGCCCTGAAGGATGCTGCTCTTGTCGGCAAGCCTTGCTTCAGTTTGCTCTCGCATCTCATTTGACCTGGAGAAAGTGCACTATCTTTGATAAAGTTAATAGAAGTTATGGCAGGTGCTTCCGCCCTTTGGCCTCCCATCTTGGATTTTACCTATTCTTATCTCCTTACATGAGAAGAATCAGGCATGTGTAAGATCAGCCCCGGAGAGGCACTGTACGCCTTGGTTCCTGATTCAGGTTGGGGTTATGCAAGTGTGCGTGCTTCCCCAGCTCCTACTCTCCATATATCAATATCATGTATATGGTCTTGAGAGATTGCCCTGCAAATGCTCAAAAGATGAGGGAATGCCAATGCGCTACTGGATATGCGTATGATTCCGTTCTTATTGCCCGGACCCCAAGGGCATTACAAAGCTGGATAAAAAAATGTAGCCTTTATGGGCGAGCTAGATTTTCAGGTTAACAAAAATAAAATCTGTGGTTTTAACATGTGGTTCGACCCAGAAGAAGGTGAACTTTGCGACCATGGGATGCAATGTAGACCCCATTCCACGTGTTCGTTCTTGACTATATGGGCGTTCGTTTTTCAGAAGCATTTTCCCCAGAAGCCCATTTTAATATAGTTGTGTGCGATGAGGCAGACTACAGGGGGAAGCTTTCGTTTCATGAGGCAACATGAACAGCAGCCGGTGAAGAGGATTATAACAGTTTATTTGTCCGGAACCAGAGGGGTAGTCAAATATGGTGCAGCACTTTATGCGGAAAGGAGGATTATCCAAAAAGTAGAAAATGCCTTTTTGAAAACGGTGTTGGCTTTACCGTTGTCGGCCCCAAATTACACTACCCATAATGAGGTCAGTCTGACTTGTAGATGAAATAGCCCTAGAACCGATTTTGATGTTGTTTAGGGTTTTTGGGCCGAATCCGAATGCTTGTTAAACTCATCATACGATAAGAAATAGTGTGAAAAAACCTAGAGCTGTGAACATTAAGGGGGTAATTCATAGAATTCAGCGCACAAGTGGTGCACGCGGCTGGCGCACAGTGTGCGCGTGCGAATCCCTGCGCCAGCCGCGGGCGCTAAAATCCATTTCCGCGCACAGCGTATTCATGGATTCCAGCCACCAAAACCAGCCGTGGCGCACAGTGTTGCAGCGACCCTGCAGCAGCGCCAGTTACGCCCCAAAGAACGCCTCTCGCGCAGGGAAAAGCCATCAATATACCCAATCCAGCGCAAAGGGCTGCGCTAACCCTGTACCAGCACAGCAAGCGGGCTACGTGTATCACTGGGGTGCGCGGGAAGTACCATCAGGGTACGTGTATTTCGGGCTGCGTGTGAAGTTCCACACGCGATATCAGCAGGGTACGTGTATTTCAGGGTGCAGGGGAAGTTACACACGCGATTTCCGCAGGGTACGTGTATTCCAGGGGTGCGCGGGAAGTTCCACACACGATTCCATCAGGGTACGTGTATTTCGGGGTGCGGGGGAAGTCTCACACGCGAAATCAGCAAGGTACGTGTATTCCAGGGGTGCGCGTGAAGTTCCAAACGCGAATCCATCAGGGTACGTGTATTTCGGGGTGCGGGGGAAGTTCCACACGCGATTTCCGCAGGGTACGTGTATATCAGGGGTGCGCGTGAAGTTCCACACGCGATATCAGCAGGGAGTGTATTTCAGGGTGCAGGGGAAGTTCCACACGCGAAATCAGCAGGGTACGTGTATTCCTGGGGTGCGCGGGAAGTCCCACACGCGATTCCATCAGGGTACGTGTATTACAGGGGTGCGCGGGAAGTTCCACACGCGATTAGCCTGGGTACGTGTGTTCCGGGGTGCCGGGAACTTTCACACGCGATTGGTGGAAATACACGTGTGTTCTGTCATCACGTGCAATGAGGGGAAACACCTGCGCGTGTCACGTCACAGACGCGCTCACGCGCTAAGGGCCTTTGGTCCAATGAAATCGCATATGCGTGCTGCCGTGCATACGCGCTAAGGGCCTTTCCTCGAATTACATGCTGACGTGCAGATTTTTCAGGTGCCAAATCACTCTGTATCAAGCTGGCCACGCGTAAGCACACGGAAGACCACGCTCCTGCCCAGAAGGCCGAACTACTGCCCCCCGGAGCCCCGAGCACGCTCCCTCCTGCCATCTGCTGCTGCCTGACTGCCTGCTGCCCACGTGCACTGCCATTTGCTGCCTGCACATCAGCCAGTGGTGCTGTTGCTGTGACCACCCCTGCTGGAACCAAAGACTCCCGACTGGGATTCCATCGCTCCACAGCCCAGCCCCAGGACCCAGTTGCCCACCCACTCCTGCCTCTGGGGTTGTCATGTCGGTGCAAACACCATCTGTGACCACTGACAACCCCCGGCCAGAGAGGCAGAGGGGCACCAGCTTCAGTGCCACCGAAGTTGGTGTCCTGGTGGAGCAAGTCCTGGGGCAGTATGATGCCCTCTTCGGAAGTTCCCGTGCCGACAAGGAAGGACGGACTCGGATCTGGACTGACATCGTGACTGCCATCAACACGGAGGGGGTGGCAGTCCGCGACTTACAACATGTCAGGAAGCGCTGGGAGGACTTCAGGTCCAGGACCCTGAACAAGGCCCGGGACCTCTTGAAGGCAGTGGATGCCAAGGGGCGCCGGGGCCACTTGTCGGAAGAACAGATGAGGGTCCTGGAACGCATATCCCCAGCGCTCCACATCCAGGTCCTTGAGAAGCAGACCCGTCTGGAGTCGAGCGGTGAGTGTACATGCATCCTGATTGTGAGCAGTGCGTGTGGTGATTATTCAGTAGTGTGCAGGTTGCACATCTGTTTGTATGGGGTCGAGTATGGGTGGGGGTGTACAGGGCCGTGGGGCTGACACATGCGAGGGCTGTAATGTGTGAGACATGGATGGTGCTTGTGTGTGTAGGCTTGCATGCCAAATGCAGTTGTCACGCATGTATGTTGTTTTCGGCTGCATGTCACAGCACTGTGTACATGTGCATGTGTGTGTATTTGACAACGGTGCAACAGTGATGCAACATGGATGCATGTGACAGCGGTATGTGGAAGCCTGATTAGCAGATGTGACATGGATGCCCGTCTGAACAGTGCGACACTTGGCAGAGGTGTACACATGCATGCAAGTGTGGTGGTGTGTGTACATGTGTGGTGCACTTCCTGTGTTGCATGTGATGTTTGGCTCACCTTTGGCTGCTCATGCTGTTGTATGTGTATGGATGGTGGTGGCAGTTGCGATATGGCTGTGGTATGGCTCATGTGTGCGAGTTGTAATGACATGTGTGTTGGGGATTGTGATGACATGTCTGAGGTTTGCCAATGCCACTCATGTACAACTGTCATGTGTGTATGTGTCCTTTGTACAGTGCCCTGATGCCTGTGTTTTGTTTCTCCCTGTCTGCAGCGTCAACTGATGAAGAGGGCAGAGAAGGTGCTGTGGAGCACAGCGGCGGGGATCCGACCGCCAGCCAGAGACGCAAGGCCCGGCTCCCCTCCCATGTTGTGATCTCGTCGGGGAGTGAGGAGTCGGTGCCGCGTCCCAGGCCGCAGCTGCCGGGGGGAGGTCCAAGAGGCGGAGGTTGGAGTTGGACTCCTCGGCAGCAGAAGGGGCAGCTGGGACCCCACAGGGCCCAACAGGGGAAGATGGCACGGAGTCAGCCAGGTTGGTGGGGGGTTTGGTGGAGGAGGAGGCCGTGCAAGCACCAGAGACGGGGTCTGGAGGTGGGGATCCCACTGGTGCTAGTGGTGCAGTGCAGGACCAGGGACAGGAGGCAGCACAGGCCGCCGCGGAGGTGCCTGTGTGCAATCCTGTCCCTGCATCATCTTGCACCAGCAGGGATGCCTACGTCCAGACCCGTTTTCAGGCAGGGGATGAGCTCACGTCAACTGGCCTTCCTCTGCCTGCGGACGTGGCTATCCAGTTCCGGGTTGAGCCTGTCCTGGCTGGTGTGGCGTTGCGTCAACGGGCCATGCGAGGTGACCTGCAGTCTTTTCATGGAGAGACTGCACGTCATCTCGAATGGCTCGTTGACCACGTCAGCCTGCTGGGACAGGTCACCCAGGCCGGATTCCTCCGTCTGATGGGGCTTGCTCCGACCCCCTCCTCAACTGGACCCCCTACGCACCAGTCGTCCTCTGTGCCATCTTCCCACCCATCAGTCACCTGGGTGCCCTGTGGAGCTGCCTCTGACGGTGCGGCCAGGCTGGTGGAGGAGGCATCCCTGCCACAGTCGGGAGTCGGACGTCCAGCAGGGGTGGCCACATCTACGACTGCACCCCAGCCGGCGGAGGATGTGCAGGCAGCAGGAGGCAGTGCACGGGCAGAGGCACAGCAGCAGCAGCAACGTGGTGGGAGCCATGAAGGCTCGGGGCCTTCGACATCGGAGGGGCAGGCATCGGCCGGAGGGCAGGAGGACCCAGGACAGAGTTTCTTCCGTGTGGCAGCGGTTGGGCCACGCCATAGATGCGGAGCGGCAGCGGGCGGAAGAGGCACGGCTCACAATGGTCAGGGCGGAGAACTCCATGCAGAGGGCCCTGAGGCGGGCCGAGTGCCTCGAGGCAATCCGCAGGGGTTTGGAGGTGGAGACGTCGTCGGCCCTGCGGACCCTCGGGGCCATGGAGGAGGACCGCCTCCGGGACATTGAGGAGGAGTTCGATGATGCCCTGGCCCGGAACATCCACAAGTGAGCCGTGAAACTAGCCCGCTGCCCTTGTACATAGTTTCTAGGTAGTGTTAGGTTTCATTTTTGTTTTTATTTTATTTGGACCTTTCGGACATTGGCCACATTTTTGTATATAGTTTATTTTATTAGTTAGTGTAGTTAGATAGGTTTCCTTTATTTTGTTGGGATAATGGACCCTGGATTGTTCCCATGTACATAGTTGACAGTTGGATTGTATTTTTTTTTCTATTTTTAACCATGGAGCAATGGCTTTCTTTTTTATTTTCCATTGGATTTTGTTTTGTGGACATTGACTTTGGACATTACTTTGGATTTTTATTTTTGGTTTTGCTTTTTTTGACGGACATGCTTCTTTTCATTTTTGTACATTCACGTTTCTGTTTCTTCATTTTTTATTCTATTGATGTTTCCTTTAATACATGTTATTTTTGGTGAACTTCAATGTGTGGTATCTCATTGGTTTCATGCATTTCATGATATGTGTTTTGAGATACACTGACACCCATTGGGTGTATGTGAGGGAAATGTGTTTGTTTCGGAACTTGCAATTGGTGTTCTGTGATGTAATTGCATATTATGAGTGGGTGGATGCAATACTCGGGTGGGTGTTTTGCATTTGGAGGCTGACCATAGGGACCAGGGATCTAGATTGTGATGACATGTTGGCTGGGGAACACGAGTTGCACATGGGTGGGGGCCTGCTGGCAGGTGCCCCACAGTGCTGGGGGGTGGGGGTGGTGGGAGACATGGGTGGGGGCCTGGGAGGAGGCTGCCCCTGCACTGCTGCGGGGTGGGGGGGTGGGGAACATGAGTTGGACATGGGTGGGGGCCTGCTGGCAGGTGCCCCACAGTGCTGGGGGGTGGGGGTGGTGTGAGACATGGGTGGGGGCCTGGTGGAGGCTGCCCCTGCACTGCTGGGGGGTGGGGGTGGTGGGAGACATGGGTGCGGGCCTGGTGGAGGCTGCCCCTGGTGACTGGGGGCTGGGGGTGGTGGGAGACATGGGTGGGGGCCTGGTGGAGGCTGCCCCTGGTGACTGGGGGGTGGGGGTGGTGGGAGACATGGGTGGGGGCCTGGTGGTGGGTGCCCCTGGTGGCTGGGGGTGGTGGGAGACATGGGTGGGGGCCTGGTGGAGGCTGCCCCTGGTGACTGGGGGGTGGGGGTGGTGGGAGACATGGGTGGGGGCCTGGTGGAGGCTGCCCCTGGTGACTGGGGGGTGGGGGTGGTGGGAGACATGGGTGGGGGCCTGGTGGTGGGTGCCCCTGGTGGCTGGGGGGTGGGGGTGGTGGGAGACATGGGTGGGGGCCTGGTGGAGGCTGCCCCTGGTGACTGGGGGGTGGGAGACATGGGTGGGGGCCTGGTGGAGGCTGCCCCTGGTGACTGGGGGGTGGTGGGAGACATGGGTGGGGGCCTGGTGGAGGCTGCCCCTGGTGGCTGGGGGTGCAGGGGGACATGCGTTGGTGGGCAGTAGTGCAAGTTGACATGTGGGTTGGCTGGTGGGCATGGCCATGGTGGATGGGGTGCCTGCATGACATGTGCTGGGTAGGCCCCTGTGGTGTGAGCCACCTGCAGGGGCCGTGGAGGGTGTAGAGGGAACACCTGGGAGGACCCACACGTGCAATTCACGTGTGCTGCTCCCCGCGCACCCCTGTAATACACGTACCCTGATGATATCGCGTGTGGAACTTCCCGCGCACCTCTGTAATACACGTACCCTGATGTAATTGCGTGTGGAACTTCCCGCACACCCCTGGAATACACGTACCCTGCTGATGTTGCGTGGGATACTTCCCCCCGCACCCTGAAATACACGTACCCTGATGAGATCGCGTGTGTGACTTCCCGCGCACCCCAGAAATACACGTACCCCGCTCGATCGCGTGTGTTGCTTCCCGCGCACCCCCGCAATACACGTAGCCTGCTCCCCCAGGCCCGATCGCGTGAAAAAGTTCACGCGAACCCCTGAAATACACGTAGCCCGCTCCCCCAGGCCCGATCGCGTGAAAAAGTTCACGCGAACCCCTGAAATACACGTAGCCCGCTCGCACAGGCCCAATTGCTGTATGTTGCCACTTTTGTAATGCGCAGGGACGCTACCGCCTGCCTTCGTGTGGCGGACGTGTTTCGGCTTGTGCGTGTCTTTGGCTGTGCGTGGCTTTGCCCTATTCGATTCCATGAATACGTGTGGTTCGAGTGCGTGTGGGCGTTCCGTCTGCTTCCCTGCAGTACATCCCCAGTTACGCCCTTATTTTTGCGCGTTGTTCCCCATTCCGCGCGTTACGCCCCGTGTCCCGCCCACTTTCTGGTGTATGTGCCGAGGTTGTGCGCTTTCACTGTGCGCGTCGCACACGCCTTTCGGGACGTTGCAGTGACTTGTGCGCCATGCACGGGTTTGGCGCACATCCCGGGGTGTACACGCGCAGGGACTTCCATGAATCGCGCGCGTGCGCGCCTGTTTTTTTCCGCTTGTGCCTGCTTGCGCGAAGATTTTCGGCGCACGTTTGTTCCATGAATCGGCCCCTATATGTCTCCTTTACATGAAGCAAATGCTACAGAATATAAATATGGGTAGGCATTTCGAGGAGCAATGTTTAATTAGTAGAGTGATGCTCTGAAAGGGAGAGCTATATAGCATGGGTACATGAAAAAAGGGAGACCGTAGAAATAGTGAAACCAACAACTAATAGGTGCTTCATGTTAGCAAGAAACATTATGGATTATATGGACTGGTCTCACAGGAAATTCCAAAGATGCCCCATTATGAGAGCTTGTTTTGTTGGGGGGTGTATTGGCAAGGAAATAGGCTCGCGTTTACAAGCAGGGTGCCTCGTTTGTGGGGCTGAGCTTGAGGATTTGACACATTTCATTTTTTTGCCCCTTATATGCAGTGCTAAGAAGGTGGTTACTGGTTCCAGTTTTCATGGAGAATAGTTTTACTCCGCGTCGCCCAGCTTTATTTGGTCTACCAAATGTAGAATCACCTCTGATAGCCTGGGCTCTGTCGAGCTACATATGCAGAGCCATTCAAATGCAGCAGAAGCAAGCGCAGGATCACAAAGTGACGTCACGTCTAAGTACCCCAAGCGTGGGGTGGTCAAAGCTTCTTGCTAAATTCTGCCTGAGGGGGATAGGTAGAATGAGATTCTATTGTTTTATCTTTGTTTTCTTATGTTTTTCAGTTAGTGGTGTGGTATAAGTGTTTTGTTTTATTTGTAATGTTGGTATATAAAGTAGTTTTTCATACAACCCTTTTGTAAACATACATGTCCATAATATATGTGAATAACTATTTTAAAGGATGTGTTTAACATTTTGTGATTAATCGTGGCTTTTATGGATTAGTTCATTCGAATACAGTTTTATTGACTGACTGACTTCCAACATGATTTACAACTCCTGCTTTCTCCTCGTCCCTGCTTTTCACCCATTGCCTTCAACACAATCCAAACAGAACTTGACCTCTACAATTACCTCGTCTGCCTTTGCCCCCGACCCATACATTCCCTGTCCTTTGCATTACACACAAATGAGAGCCTGGCTGCCAATCATGTACTAATCTCATCCAATGGATTTTCTTATCCTCTAAAATACTCGCCTCCCTACCACCTCTACTTCCCTCACTATTGAGACAACAGAAGGTCCAATCCCTCTTTAAGAACATCCTTGCTGACCACTTTGATGATACAGACCCCCAGCTTTAGGTCATGGCATCACTGAAACATACCAAGCCCCCCATGCCACCACCTCACTCGCCACCGTACAAAACAACTCTGTCACATTCTCCTTCTCCTCCGAGAAGGTACGTAAGGAGCAGGGTGGCACTAATGATCAAGGCCAACCAATCTGTCCCCCTTCTCGGACTTCACCCCTCATTTGAAAACATTGCCACCAAACCCATTGCACCCACTCTCCTTGCTACTCTACCGGCTCCCAGCCGCCACTTCGCGGATTCTTTTAGACCATAAAAATGTTGAAACGTAACCATGTTTGGCACGATTAATCAGATACAGTTGCTGGCCAAATTTGGTTAATTTATGGACGAGATCAAAAGTTAGAGAGAAAAGAGTCTTTCAATTTTCTTTCATAAAGTAGAATATAACCACGATAGTATTCCATACACATTAATACACACACTTTAAGTTAAGGTTACCATGGCTCGAACTAAAGCACTACTTCACGGAACTCACTAACTATTGTACCGAAATAAACGACCTAATAGTTAAATTAAGTACTGTGAAGTGGTGAGTGTAGGGTGGTGTGGTTTGGGTTTTAATTGTTAAGGGATAACTTTTTTTAGTGTGAAAATAGAAACCCGATGTGGCATTTCCACATAAACAGTTTTTCTCCAGATACTTTTGGTGCATATGTTTCACCATGTTTCGTTTTTGCGAACCTCAGTGCCAATGCTGAGAGAAAATGCGCGTATGCAGACAGTGCGGTTCCCAGATTACACTCGTTGCAGAGGGATTGAATTCATGTATGTAGAGGCGCGTGCGTTGAGCTGGTCACTCTGGATGCCCACAGAGGGGACTCGATTGATGCATATGTGGATGCAGCATGGATCTGCATTTGTGGATTGTTGCATGCATGGTATACCAATCTATGCAACTTTGCATTGCTTGCAAAATAGGTTTTTCATCTGTAGTTTTGATTTGTGAGCACGTGCGTTATTAGAGAATGCTTTATTCCATATCCTAACAGTAAACATTTAAAAATCACATGCAAGTAACAGATTTGTCCATTTAAGCAGCCAGAAAAAACGCCAAGTAACATGTTATAATAAGCTATAGATTAACTCGTGGTCCATCCCGTTAATCTTGAGATTAAATAAAGGAAACATATTGCTGCATACAAACATACAACATTAGGGCCATGGTCCAATACCATTTTAAAAAGGTACTGGGACATTGCATATATTTCTCTTCCGAACCAGCCCCTGAACAAAAAGGGATATTATAAAATATCACCTCGGAAATTGCCTTCATTTCTAAAATGCTGCATTCTCGGTGTTCCAGTGCTGTGTTGTTTGAACTCTGCTGTACTGGATCTACTTATAAAGGGGGCAATTAATTGAAAAAATGCTGCAATGTTTCACTAGTTTCTTTGAAGAACACGCAATCATTACTTAAGGGTTGCAACGGTTCAAGGATTTTTATTAAAATATCAACGGGCCCTATGGCAGACCCCCTCTCGTGTCTAAACTCCCCTCCTCCATAGCCCAGACATCTTTAGCACCAGGGTAGTATAGAGTGATTGTTTTTTCCACAGTAGGCAGAGTGCTACATGTACAGAAATATTGACCAAAAGGCACTTTGTTTTATATCACTAAACATTCCCTACTCTAATCTAACCAGTTGTCTGTGGACTAATAGGATCTGGGTTTTGTGCCTGCTTAATTCGGCACTCTACTCCACCCCTACCACCACTGCACTCCACCCCCCCACGCTACCACCTCCCCATGCTACTACTGCAATCCTTCCCCACGTTACCACTCCTGCCTCCACCCTGCCACCACTCAAACACCCCTTTTCCACTCAGTATGATACTAATGCTAACCACACACACACACACACACACACACACACACACACACACACTACAACTTTCGTTCACTAGCCAATACCTCATCTTCTCCAGAAATCACCCCACACTACATGACAAATATTACATACTTGTAATTGTCTTTCTGATGCTTGTATCCACTTAGATTCACATGCTTTGCATAGGCAAACATCTAGTGGTTGGTGTGGAGTATTGCATGACTTGTTTTTAAAATCGAAAGGTGACGTTGACAGGGCATGTCCAACACTAGCCCTACTGTGGCCTGCACTCTACCCATGGTCTTTCATGTGTCGATGATCTCAGATTGTTTTGTTTCTGCCATGAGGATGCATAAAGTGTGTATTGGAGTACAGGAAAATTAAAGGCGGTGTAATTTGTCTATGTCCCTTGCATTCCCAAAAAAGGGAGGAACGGTGGGCGCATGTGAATCTAAGCCGTTACAAGCATCAGAAACACGGTTACATGTATGTAATATTTGTCTGAGGCTTGTGGATCTGCTTAGAATCACATGCTTTGCATAGAATGGCGAGCAGGAGAAGGAAGCAGGTTGTTAGAAGGAACAGACTGCTGTTTTAACACTGCCTGTCCCCTCCTGAGAATCGCTCCTTGTTTGTGTAACTACACAGTAATGTTGAGTGAACGTGTGACCTAAGCACCACATTGCATCATTACAAATTGCATCTAGGTGATGTGACGAATCGTTGGATGTTGTCCCTTCGCCCATATGGGGAGCCCCTTTCCGCTAGGCCAGGGAGGTGCGGTTGCTACCATACAGTCCCCCTGGGGGTGATACTCAGTGGGAGGATCACATGGGAAGGGATCCCCCCTATGGGACTAGGAACAATACTTCTGGGAGAAAGTGGTATGACGAAAATACATCCCAACCTCTCATACTCATTCCCTGGGCACAGTACACTAATAGCAAACACAGATGTCTGTGCCAACTCTACTCAGAGCCAAACTCACACTGTATCCTAATTTGGACCCAAAGGTTCCAGTATAATAACCCGAAATAGGCCCTGAAATGCATAGGATCTTTTTTAATATAAATGACCTCATAATTATTGCTACAATTGTTATTTGATTTGTGAATTTGGATTACCCTTGATTAGGAAGTCATATGGCCCTTTACTATGGTTACATTTGATAACATTGTGACTTCTATACATTTAGTTTGTGCACAGGATGTTTTTGCTCTGCAGGAAAGCCACTACTCGTGTGATTGTTCCCATTAAATGACAACCTTTTTTTCCAACACTGGCATTTCAGACTTTTTATGAGATGCTGTTGATATTTATAGATCATACTGGAAGTTTCGGGTCCAAATTTGGAAAGAGTGCAAGTCAGCTCTGAGAAGAGAGAGTCGTCTATGGCATCTGTCTGCTATTGTTTATTTGGGACTTTGTAAGCTAGGCGTATGTTTTGGGGTGTGCTGGACCCTCTTTTTTGGTTATCGGGGGGCCTGTGTCATGAGGGTAAATTGACAGAACAATATATACACACACACACACACACACACACACACACACAGGTATATAAATAAAGGACTCAGACTACCCCTCCCTTCTGACACTGATAGATGATATTCACCACACTTAACATATATTCATGTTGAATCTGTACATATAATAGATCACCACAATTGCATTTCTCAACGTATTTTTATTTTTGTTTTAGATCATTTTGTTGTTACCATGTGTAGGTATATGGTCCCAGGATTTAACCGTCAGATTTTTGGTGCCTATAATGGTATATCATATATTTACATACATGTCGCACACGTTTTGATAGTAGATTGCGCTCTGGTTGTAAATGGTTGATATTGTTGAACAATGTGCAGCATCTGTGTATGCAGTTTACAATCCATTTAGAAATTGCTGCTTTAAAGACAGGGTCACTTTCTCTCTAGTGCATGTGGGCTCTCGCCCCAGAGTTTTGTGGGTTTTGGAAAAGCACTTGTAGTTCAATTGATTGGTTGACATGGAATTTAGGAATTAAGTTTGGTGCGAAGCGTGGGTGTGTTCTAGCTCACTTACTCTACTTACAGAGGTGATGGCTATAAAAAAGGTTGCTTTATGGATAATATCTTTGAGGCTTGCTTTATGCATGGGTTCGAAAGGAGGACCCATACGCTTGGTTAATACGTCTAAATCCCACCCTGGGGGTGGGGTTGAGATTGGTCGATAAATCCCCTTTACCCCTTCCATGAAGGCTTTCTCGACTGGAATCTTCCACAATGACACTTTGCTCAGAAGTAGTGCAAGCTGAAAGAGCAGCTAAATGTACTACGAATTGAACACAAAACCTTAGTCTAATCCGTGTAGCAGGTCGCACACTATGGTGGAAGGTGAACAGTCAATGTGATTAACATAAGACTTTACATACCATATCACACATTGCTTCCATTTAGTAAAGTAGCAATGTCTAGTGTTAGGTTTACGTGCTTCCTTTAAAATGTCCATGCATCGATCAAGTAAGTTAATGTGTCCAAATTAAGATTTCAGGAGCCAAGATGCTAAACTGATGGTGTGGGTGGAAGGTTGCCACCTGATGCTGTGACAAGATATGTAAGGGCTGGGTAGTTTTATTGGTGGGCAAATGAACATTCTGAGGAGATAAAGATCCAGATTTGTCATGCCCACATTGGAGCAACCAGGATCATTAAGTGTTCCTGATTAATCTTGTGGACCACCTTTTTGAGAAATGGTGTCAGTGGAAAAGCATACGCAAATATCCCTGACCAACTGATCCACAGTGCGTTTCCCCTTGCACTCTTTCAGGGGAACCTAGAGGCGTAGATGTGGCATTTTGTGTTTTCTCGTGTGGCAAACAGTCTCTCTGGTTGACCCCATACTGTTTACAATGTCTAACTCCCACTCGTGTTCTGAGGGAAGTTCTGGGTTTCTGCTTAGGACGTCTGCTAGACAGTTGTGTTCCACTGGAATGTGTTCTGGAGACTACAGGCCTAAATCTTTTGTGCTAGTCTGAATAGATTTAATGAATGTGCCCGCCCTGTTTGTTGATATAAAACATGGCAGGTGTGCTGTCTATGAGAATTAGTACTGTCTTACTCATCAACGGGTGTTAAGCTTGTAAGATTTTGAACATTGCTAGCAACTCTAGGACGTTGATCGGTTTGTTTGACAGCATCTGTGTCCACATGCCATGTGTTGTCTGGTGGAGATGATGAGCTCCCCAGCTTGAAAGCAACGTGTCTGTTGTCAGAGTGGCCTGTGTTTGAGGGGTGACAAAGGGTTTGCCATTCAGCAGGTTATCCTTTGTTCACCACTCAAGTTGTGTTACCACAGTCTGTGAAACTACCACTAGATAGGCCCATTTCCCATTTGCTCGAGACCATTGTTTCGCTAGCCATTCCTGTATTGGGCGCATGAGCAACATTGCGTGAGACACAAGAAAGATGCAATCCACCACCATATCAAGAACGTACATAAACCTCCGGAAAGTTATCCAGCGACTGGTTGTGTGACAAGGACTTGAAGCAGCACGTTTTGGATCCACTCATTGGAGGGGAAGACTAGGGTATCTTCAGTCTGAATAATTGCCCACAGAAACTGTTTGACTTGGCTAGATTTTGTTCTCATTGATGTAAAAGCCTAATTGAAACAGGAGGTTTATGGTAGCTCGTGTGCTTCGGACACATTTAATGTGTGTCCCCTGTTATGAGCTAGTCATCTAGATAAGGGTAACACTTGGATTGGTTGCCCGAGACGGTGAGCCTCCAATACCGCTAGTACCTTTCTGAAAACCTAAGGGGCTGAAGCAATCCCAAAGGATAGCACCTTGAACTGGTAGTGCGTGTACCCCACTTTGAATCTTAGGTATGTGTTGTCATGCAGTCTCCCCATTTCGGTAGAGGAATGACCTCTTGTAAGGTTGTCATCCTGAAATTTGAGGTTTGACATAAGTATTCGCTGGACTTCCATCTAACACTGGGTGTTTTATTTTGTCTTTCTTTGGAATAACAAAGTACACAGAATAAATACCCTTGTTTACCACCTTTGATTTGGGGACCCCTTTCCAGTAGCAGCTGCAGCTCTGCTTGGAGTATTCGTTGATGTTTCAAAGACATGTTCCTGTATCACGGTGGATGATTGCATGGTGTTTCTAGGAACTCTATGCAATATCAGTTTGCATATGTTGAAAGTACCCACCTGTCTGTTGTGATTCCCTCTTATTTGTTGGCAAAGAGAAATGTGAACCCCTATTGGGAAAATATAGGAGGGGATCTGTACATGGGAGTGATTGTTTTGAGGGGGTGGTGTAGACCCTACCCAGACTATGCCCTCTTTTGAACACCCTTTGGAAAGAATATCAAGAGGGTGACGGTTGCCCTTGGCTCATCCACCATGAACTAGTGGTAGCACTTGACAAGTAAGTCGACAATGATGTGCTTGAGTACCCTTGGCCACAAAAAAATAAGTTATAAACCCCATGTTGCATTAACATTTTATTGGCAAATTGTCCTAAATTGCAAGAGTTTTTTGCTCCTTTTCTGTTTCGAGAGGGTCATCAACAGCGTTCCTAAATAGCACATTATTGTCAATGGGATGTGAGGAACCTGAGGGTATCCTCACTCCTTCTCCCCTGGTATCCTCTGTTCAAGTCCCCAGGGAAAGGCCATTGCTTTTGGATCCCGACCCTGGTGGTGGATATGCGAGGGAGGTTCACCTGGGTGGAGGAGATGTGGGGAGTCTCCACAAACCCTCCATCCCTCAAGCCTTAATAGGCTTTTGCCAGCCTTGTCACTGTGACTGCCCTAAAATGCTCAATATGGTACTGGTACGAAGAGGATGATAACTGGACCAACACATCCTAATTTGGTGAAAACTAACAATTGTCAGCCCATAAGGAGGAGCACAACAAGATCAAGGCAGGACTAACGTGTTGCTGGTGAGTGGTCTAGTCCTTTTTGTAATGAAACTGTTGGCGAGCGCTTTAAAAGCTGGACGGCCAAAACAAATGGTGTCAGCATGGTCAGCTGCATGAGCACAGTCAGCTGTGTGCAGTGTGCAGGGAAACCTCTCTCTGGCGTAGCAGAAGGAGTGCAGGCATTCCGGGAAGCAGTGCAAAGTGTATTCAGCAGGAGTGGTGACAGAAGAAGCTGGAGGCCTTTAACAAGCTGTGAGATGAGGCCAGCAGGAGCGAAGGAAGCCGTTGTATGTATCCTGCTTCACCGTGGAAGCATTGCTGGGTGACCTCAAGGCACAAAAAGCCCGCCGGGAGAAGACGCAAGTGGCTGCCCGGCGAACCAGGACCCTGTGGCGGCGGAAGGACTCGGAAGAACCTTAAGACCGACTGATGAGTGAAACCAGAAAAGGGGTAGGGTGGAGGGAGGGACACCGGGCTGACAGGTAGTGATAGCAATAAAGTGAATACAAGGCATTTTGAATACCGAAAGGCAATGAAAGCAGAAACGCATTTTGAATCCTGAAACGCAATACTAGCAATGCAAGTAGATGAATCCTACTTTGGATATTGAATCCATTTAAAGCCAGTTTAAGCAAAGGAAAAGTACTTTGAATATCGAACGAATTGAGAACAAGTTGAAAACACTCTAGCATCCTGAAGAAGTTAAAGAAAGAGTGTGACCGTTGTGAACTGCACTAAAATTAATGAACTGCAATAAGTGAAACAAGTGCTAGCAAAGCCAAAAGAGTAGTTGAATGCAAGATATAAAATCCAAAACTGGTCACAACCAATCAAGTGCAAGGAACTGTACATTGTAGGGAAGCGAGCATTGACAAGAGCCAAGGAAATATAAGGAAGTGTAACAAGCACAAGGTGTTTAAACTAACCAGAATATATGGACAGAAGGGTGTGACATTTGACGGAGGCAAATCTCACTGCTGAGGAGAGCAGCGGACCGGAGTCAAAGGAGAACAGTCAAGGGACGGTACCGGTTGCATGACCTGTAATGGGTTTACACTGTTGACAACTGCCCGTAGACCGGGTACCTCTGAATGGAAAAGCCACTGAAAACACCTAACAAGAAGCTTGTGTTATGCAAAGACCTCGTTTTGATATTCAAGCTAAGTGTTGTTTTTAAAGCTGGAAGATTTGATCTCTTGGGGAAGGGTACTCCAGTATTTGATTAGGTACTTTAAACTTGGAGAAGGGGAGCTGATCACAAGCCCAAGAGCTAGAAGAAGCGCTAGACTTTACTTTGAACACTGCTCCCTTTTGACGTTGACATCCCTACATATTGTATGCAGTTAGTTGTGAGGGCAAGTATAGGTTTTGGACACAGACTGATGTTTTATTTTTGACTTCCTGACAGACTATCCTTAGTTTTCTTTAGGTAGGCAAATCCCACCTTAGCATAGGGCAAGTAAGGCATTCATCCAACCTGCCTTGTAAGTTGAAATAAAACCTTGTTGAGAAACCTGAACCTGTTGTCTGTGTCTGACTCATGATGCCTTCACAGGGCAGATTTAGGAGAGTAGCTTGTGGCTCATGTTTAAAGCCAGAGTTTCTCAGCCATGGTTGGCGTTTAATAAGTGTACCCTTGGCCATCACCCTGCCTGCCATGTCTGTGCATCCAAGGAGTTCTTAATAATGACATTAGCTGCCTGCTTGTTCTCGGATTGAGTTTTAAGAATTTGTGACCATAAAGGTTCTGGTCCCATGAACTTGTTCCTCCACCTGGTCCAACTGTGCTCCGTTGAAACTAGCCATAAAGTTAGTGTTATTTGCGGTTTGCATCTGGAAAGCTGAAGTAGCTACTTTCTTGCCTATAGAGTAGATTCTTTTTATGTTTGCTCTCTTTATCAGGTGGGGCTACTGAGGTAGCTATGGGAGTGCCTGCCCTCTTGTTTGTAGTTACTATTCGAGAGTCTGGTTTCAGGTGACCTCTAATGAAAATGGGGTCTCTTGGGGCAGGCTTGAAACGCTTTTCATTGGACAGATTAACTAGTTTAGTAAGGGTGGGAGTATATAAAGACAGAAGGCATCTTCTTCTCATTTAATATGTTGCTGACAAAGTCAGTTTCATCCTCCGTCTCTTGTGTATCAATCTTAAAGTGGTCTGCAGCTCTTTTTAAAGTGGTCATTATAAAGTAGCTGGTCATCAATAGGGGAGTTGGCCAATGTTCATCTGGCATATCTCGGGTTTGTATGAAATACTCATCCGTGTCTGTCCCAGGATAGTCTTCTAAAAAGATGTTCTACCCATCGTCTTAATCAAGAGTCATTACTGATGCCTCATAGGGATAAGATTGGTCCATTCTCAGGCTTTGAGCTTTTGAGTTGGGTCACCCTCTCCTTGTGAGATGTACTGCTGTTTAATAGGTTGTTTACCTAGGAAATCAAAGTATGCTATCCATTTTACTCTCAAACCTTTCTTTAGTCCATGAACCAGTAGCTGGTGTGTTTTTAAGCAGGAAAACTGTTTCCTTTTGTTGTTGGCAATATTAATTCCCATGGAGTGCCTGTGATAGTTGGGAGGTTGCCCTATTGAATTCGGAACCCTGAGAAACGACAGCTGCCAAAATCACCTGCTTCGGCAGTTGTTTTGATGGTTGTTTCGGCGGCTGCACCAGAGTGGAGGTCTGTGTAGAGAAATTCAGTGCAGTAACACGAATGGTCATGTCTGGTTGACTTTTGAAACATGCAGCAAAAGCTCAGAAACAGGCACAGAGGGTTTCTTTGGCACCAATCCGCATGCTGAAAAGCCAGGCTCAGTTACTGACTTTCAACTTTTTGGCAGGTTTGCCTGTGCAAGCATGCCAGTCTAAGCAGACCCACAAGCCTTTATCACAGCATCAGCTGCATACATTAGAATGCCAGCCGTATTGTAATGTAATTTCGGCACATCAGCAAGGAGGGAGGAAATTTGCCCTGTAAATACATTAATATATTAGGCAGAACACAGGAGCCACACCAAAACATTGTCAAATGATATATATCCAGGGACATATTACAAACAGTGTGTTAATCCCTGCGCACTTCCATGTGGGCCCGCTTCGTAACAACGGACGCCCAGGAGGCAGCCTGCTTGATTTTGTGTCTGGGGCTTTGTCGCTTGTACCCCAAAGAAAAGTGCTATTGTAAAGGGGGGGCAATTTGTATCCTCTTAGTCCCAAGTTGTCCAGGGTTGTTGGAAGCAGCTGTATGTGCTTTTCACGGCTGTACGGCAGCACTGTGCAGCCGCCCGGTCTACCACCTACTGGTGGTGCTACAGTTTGCTCTCTATCTGCTGGTCTCTTTGGCGGCAGTGGATTGCAGAATCCTGGGCTGCCGGTTACTGGCAGTAGGATCCTGGACTTCTGGTGACTGGGGTGCAGTGCTGAATCACTGCTCTCCCTTGGATGCTTTGTGCTGGTTTCTCTTTGGGGTGTGATAACTAGGAGAAACGAGAAGAAAACTGGCAAGCATCTTGTCGAGGAGGTATGGGATGCATAAAAGGTGGACTGCTCAGACAGACTGGCACAGGGGTAGGACTGACTCTGGTTTTCTCCCTGATAGGCCTCCCACTCCCAGCTAAGAGGGGTGCCTGTCCCCTCTTGACAATGCCAGTCAATACGGCTCGGCCTGTGGCTGGTACATCCTTTTGTTAAACAGTTCCATGATGCAGGTTGAAAATGCTCCCTTTACCAATAGTTCTCTTTTCCAATAGTTGGTGGATCATCCCAAAATTCCATAGACCAATTGGACTGCTAAATCGCACATGTGTGGCCTATGGAAAGAATTTGCCTGCCGACATATTTAAAAACAACTGGAGCACCTTCATAGCCACAAACATGGGGTTTGCCTATAGCCATACCCAGTACTGTAGTAGTTTAGAGGTTATCCTATTCTTAACTGAAAAGGGAAATCTTGATGGCAAGCGCATCTGTGCCAATGTCAAGTTAATTTTCATAATTTGTTTCCGAGCAATAATTATCCTGACAAATACACAAACTGAGGTAATCAAAATGTTTCACTTCCTCTACTACTTCCCGAGTTAAATTCAGTTCTAGAATTACATTACCGCACCCTGATATTTCCATGGCCAAAAGTCATCAAGTTGGTCTTTCTACGATTCATTTCCATCCCTTTCTTACTGTAAATCTCATTAAATCTGTTGAATTGCTAGGGGCGCTGTTGAGCAGCCTAGAAAATGGCTGCTTAGCTGAAGAGCTCTTTGTACAGCCATCCATTTCCCGGTCATATCGGCGGTTATACCTTGAATCCCTGGCCATCCCTTCACAGACTGCATCCTGCCACCTTACTGGACACCCAGCTGAAATTCCGGGAGGAATCCGTGCGGGAGAACAAAGCTGCGGCCCCAAACGTTTAGCTCCCTTGCGGCATGTGTTGCGGCTGGGACTGGCCGCTGCTCTGCCTACGCTTCACCTGGGGGTCTGCCGCTGATGTGCGCCGCGGCTGCTCCCCGTGCTGCTGCGCGCGCACTGGAGTGGGGCTGCCACCTATACCTGCCAACTTTGAGGCCGTGCCTCTTCATCGCCCCGGACACCGGGGTCTCCGAGCGCCCAGCCCCCTGCGCGGCTTGGGCCGCGTGGTGTCCTGGGTGGCCTGGCCGCGCCTCCGCCTGCACTGCATCTGCCACGAATTCTCGCTGGCTCCCGCCATCTCCGCTCCCCGCCCTACAGCCTTCAACCTGCGCCCTGGAGCGGCGTCGCCGGCCGGGCCCGCCTCCTCCTGATCCTGGGTCTCCATGCTGACTACCATGGAGCTGGGCCAGCCCGACGGCTGCGGAGCTGCGTGCGGGCGGCTGGAGCCCTCTGCTGCTACCTTGCTGAGGCGCCGTTGGGGGGACCTGCCCCCAGAACTCGGGCCGCTCTCTGCCCTAGGCCCTGCTACCACGGGAGTGTCGCCAGGGCCATATCCTTGCCTGGAGCCATCACGCCGACTTCCCCCGATCCAATTGCCCCGCAGCACTCTCCCTGCAACACGCTCCTCTGCACATGCTACTTGGACATCATTTTTTAGCACCCCCGTTGGAACGGAACAGCCAGTGGGGCGCTGCTAGGACATGGGCGCAGCCGCCCTACTGGCCGTGAGATAGGTGCTGGAGATGTGAGTGTGTGCTGCTGCTGGCTGCTCCCCAGGTTCCCCCCTGGACCTTGCTAAACTCTGCCACACATAACCATCTACCTTCACGGGACTTGGGGCATCTGCCACCTGCTATCCCTGCGTGGGCTACATTGACACTGCAGTGACTGTCCTGAACTGCTGCACGTGGCCCTGGGGCGAGGGAAACATCTCAACTTTCTCGCCTGGGTAGTCAACTGCTGCCCCTGTACACACGGTCCCCTGCTGTGTCTTCGCCGACCACACTGCATCTCGCTGGCTGGGTAATGGGCTGAGGCTGCCCTTAATTATCCCTCACTTCCATCTACGCTACCATCACCAGGCCTGCGGACTCCGGCCTTGCACCTACAACAACACTGGTGTGTCTGCTACTTCTGTCAGACAGTGCACAGCCTGCGCACTGACCCAGTTCCTGCCGCGATAAACCTGCACGCCCGCTCTACCTGACCGTCACTGGTCCTCATCAGTGTAGCTGCCCAACTACAATGCTTTGACTCCTACCAGCAGTGACCATTCTAAGTTTACCTACACTGACATGTCTAGTAGCTCTCGGGCTACTGGCAAGACAGGGACCCTGGATAAATTTGCCAAAGCAACGCCTAAATCAGATCAGGGACACACATCTGCCAATCAAGATGACCCTGCTACACCCCCACCAACCCCAGCGCCTGACATTGCGGTGGTACTAGAGTCCATGACCAAGAATTTAGCGTCGTTTCATGAGAAGCTTGACAACATTAATGCCAATGTCGCGTCGTTCAAATCTCAACTAGATCACGCTGGCATCAGGATCACAGAGGCTGAGACACAGATAAGCGCCAATGAAAACAGCATACATACCCTCCAAGAGACTGTTGGCTCCCTTAACCGAGACATGAAAATGGTTAAGGCCAAATGCGATGACCTAGAATCGAGATTGCGGAGGAACAATATACGCATCATCAGAGTTCCTGAGAATGCACTCAAGGGCCGTATGGAACTGGCGGTAGAGGACCTATTAAAAGAGCTTCTTGACAACCCCGCTCCGTCTTCTTTTTACGGTGCAGCGCGCTCACCGCGCCCTGGCATCGCGCCCCGCACCTGGAGACTTCCCCAGGCCCATCATTGCTAAATTAATTAATTACAGAGACAGGGACCTTATCCTCCGCCTAGCTCGCGAGAAGGGGGAACTCCATTTGGGCTCTCAGATAATCAGAATTTTCCCTGACTTCTCTGCGACGGTACAGCAGGAAAGACGCCAATTCCTAGGGGTCAAGAAGTTGCTATGAAAAAGAAGCATCCCCTATGCAATACTGTTTCCAGAACGGCTGAAGTTTACATTCAAGGGAAAGCTATACTTCTTCACGGTCCCCTAAGAAGCAGTTAAGTTTATAGAAGCTCAGATACCGATCAATGACTCCCCTGGGAACAACATGGATATGGATAATGACTGATCCGGGCCCTAGCTACCTCTGATGACTCAGATAGACAGATAGCTTCTACTCTCATCATTTGTCCTTTCATATTATACAATTTGCTTCTAAAGCTACCCCGTGACACCTAGCCTAACTACGAAGCAACACTGCCTCGAACCCCTACTCCATAAGTCTCTCTCCAGCTCGGAGGACCGTAAGGAACAAGTTACTTACCTGTAACTGTTGTTCTCCAGCATGGGTCTGGCATGGATTCACATGCTCATGAATATTCCCCGTCGTCAGGCTGGGAATCCTCGGTAAAGAAAAATCAGTATCAGTTCAGTTTCTGATCTATCTTTCATAGTAGTAACCAATCACTGATCTCTGTGTCATACTGACCACAGCCAATGACTGCCATCTCCCTAAGCCCCGCCTCTGGCAGCCATCTTCAGATTTGGAAGCACGTGAAGTGGCAATATGACCAAGTGAAGAGCCGCAGAGGGGTAGGCGGGAGGGTTCGCATGTGAATCCATGCCAGACCCATGCTGGAGAACAACAGTTACAGGTAAGTAACTTGTTCCTTCTCCAGCATGGGGTCTGGAATGGATTCACATGCTTATGAATAAAAGAATACATAGCAGTACACACATGCACAACCACGGGAGGTGGCAAAGGCTCAACATTAAGCATTACATCCAAAAGTCAACATTAAGCAATTCTTACCTCCTCACCAGGCTCACCTTAGACGAACAGGTTGCGCAGCACTGCTTGGCCGACCCTGGACTCCTCCCTGGAATCCCGATCGATGCAGTAGAATTTCGTGAAGGTGTGCGTCGACCTCCACGTAGCAGCCCTGCAGATGTCCAGCAAGGGCACACCAGATAGGAACGCTGTGGTAGCTGCGATCGCTCTGGTGGAATGGGCTCTCGGATGGCCAGGCAGCGGTCGGTTTGCCAACCGATGACAGTACATGATACAGCCGGAGAGCCATCTGGAAATGGAAGCCTTCGAGAGAGCCTTCCCCTGATTGACAGGTCCAAAGTTCACAAAATGTTGTGACCTCTTCCGAAAACTCTTTGTGCGGTCCACGTAGAACTTCAGTGCTCTAGCCACATCCAGCGAGTGCAAAGTCCTTTCAGCCGGCGACAAAGGCGACGGGAAGAAAACAGGCAACACCAAGGGTTCGTTGAGGTGGAAGTCCGACGGCACCTTGGGCATGAAGGAGGGGTGCGTCCTGAGCACTACTCTCGTATCTTGAAAAGTCAAGTACGGGGGCTTGCAGGAAAGGGCCTGGATCTCTCCCACCCATCGTGCGGCGGTGATGGCCACAAGAAACGCAGTTTTCCACGACAAGAACTTCAACGGAGCTGAGTGCAGAGGCTCGAACGGAGGTCCCATGAGCTTGGTCAGCACCACGTTGAGCTCCCACGCCGGGGCCTTCACCGGCCGGAACGATCTGAACAGTCCCTTCATGAATTCTTTCACCAGACGATGAGACCACAAAGACGTCCGTCCTGTGGTTCTGGTGTATCGGGAGATCGCAGCAAGATGAATCTTGATGGAAGCGTGCGCCAGTCCAGCCTTGGCCAGCGTCGGCAGGTACGGCAGTACTTGAGGAGCCGTAATCCGTAGAGGGTTAATCTTCTGTGCGTGGCACCAGACAGAGAACCTCTTCCATTTGTGTCCGTAGCATTTAAGAGTTTAGGACGCCCTGGCCTTTGCAAGAACCTCTCTGCAGTCGGCCGGTATGTCGTAACCTCCAAACTCTAACGCTGCAGGAGCCAGGCCTGCAAGTTCAGCGACTTTGGGTCGTGATGGAGGATGGCGACTCCTTCCCTGGAGAGAAGATCCGCGTCCACTGGCAGCTTGATTGACGGGGACGCTGACAAGTCCAGAAGGTCCGGGAACCATATCTGCCTCGGCCACGCAGGTGCGACGAGGATCATCCTGCACCGTGACCTCTTGAGCTGGTTGATGAGCCGGATCAGCAGAAGCAATGGAGGGAACGCATATAGGAACAGGCCCTCCCAGGGGAACGAGAAAGCATCGCCCATGCTCCTCGGCTGGGTAAACCTGCTGGCGAACCTCCGGCACTTGGAGTTCGTCGCCGTCGCGAACAGATCGATCTGGGGTGTGCCCCACCATCGGAAGAGGCGGTCCACTAGATCCCGTCGTAGTTCCCACTCGTGGCACGAGCGCAGCTCTCTGCTGAGCGAGTCGGCGATGGTGTTTTTTATCCCTGCCAGATGAAACGGCACCAGAAACATCCCTTGTGCGACGGCCCAATGCCACAGATCCTGAGACTCCTTGGACTGGGCTGGGGATCTGGTACCGCCCTACTTCCTGATGTAGAACATGGTGGTGGTGTTGTCGGTGAAGATCCTCACCACCTTGCCCTTGAGGGACGGAAGAAAGGACCCGAGGGCCCAAAACACTGCCCGGAGTTCCAGGACGTTGATATGGAGGGACTTCTCAGTCGGCAGCCAAAGACCTCTCGCGTGTAGATTTTCGGTGTGCGCTCCCCACCCTTCCAGGGAGGCATCCGTGGTCACTGTCTTCTGGTGGCCCGGGGTCTGGAAGTCCATGCCCGCCATCAGATGTGTGCGGGTACCCCACCACCGGATCGCTCGTCGGAAGCTCGAGTGTGATCCTGTCCTCGAAGCTGCCCGTCGTCTGGATCCAGCGAGTGTCCAGGAACTCCTGCAACGGGTGCATCCGAAGCCTGCACAGGCGGATGAGATAAATGCAAGAAGACATCATTCCGAGGAGGGATTTAACGGACCTCACCCTGGCCGCGTCCGCAACCAGCATCCGCTGCACCTTGCCCAAGATGGCCCTCGTCCTTTCCTCCGACGGAGAGGCCAGAAGCGCCACTGTCGAGTTTCGCTCCCAGAAACAGTGTGTCTTGTGCGTGCACCAGGTGGGACTTGGCATAGTTTATGGAGAATCCCAGGTCCGTGAGTAGTTGGACGGTCCTCGCCGTGTGCTCCGCAGCGAGCTCCTTTGTCTTTGCTCGGATGAGCCAGTCATCCAGGTAGGGGTAGACGTGGATCCCCTCCAGGCGCAGCCGCGCCGCCACCGGTGCGAGGCACTTGGTGAACACCCTGGGTGCCGACCTCCATCCGAAGGGAAGGGCTCTGAACTGGTAGTGACGCCCTTGGACCACGAATCTGAGAAACCTTCGGTGTCCCTTTAGGATGGGGATATGGAAGTAGGCATCCTCCAAATCCAACGACGACAGGAAATCGCCCTCCTCCAGTTGACCCAGGACGTGCTGGAGGGTGACCATCTGGAACTTCTGTGCCTTGATGAATTTGTTCAGTCGTCGTAGGTCCAGGATGGGACGCCATCCTCCCGTCGTCTTCTTCACGAGGAAGTATCGTGAGTAAACTCCGGAGCCACGAAGCCTCTTTGGGACGAGCTCGATGGCGCCTTTCTTGAGCATCGCCTTTACCTCCAAGAGAAGTTGAGGGACGTGATGTTCCTTCCTGGCCACGGGGGGACGCGCGGGCACTTCTTTAGAAACTTGAGCGCGTGACCCTGGGCCAGGGCGTCCAGCACCCAACGGTCGGTGGAGATGGACTCCCACACGTTGACGAAGTTCGCCAGCCGGCCTCCCACCGGGGTGCTTCGGTGGGGGCCCGACCCCACGGCCGGTTCAGTCCTGCTTCGACGAGGCTTTGCCGCCTTGTCCTCCTTGGCGACAACGGCGGGGTCCGCCCGACTTGCCTCATCCCCTGTAGGCTTCTTGCGACGACAAACGGGCCGCTTGACGATAGGTGGAAAATCCGCCGCCGGAACCTTTGGAGGCACCCTGCTTGCCTCTGCTGCTCCGAAAGGGCGGCCGTCGTTGCTGGAGAACACCAAGAGCCCGGTCCGTCTCCGTGTCCGTATTGATGGCTTGCAGGGAATCGTCCACTGTTTTCCCAAACAGGTTGTTCCCGTCGAACGGCATGTCCAAGACTCTGGTCTGCACGTCCTGACGGAAGTCAGTTGCCTTGAGCCATCCACGCCGTCTAAGGCACACGCCGTTGCCCAACTGGCGAAATCCAGTGTCAGCGATGTCCGTCGCTATCGTAATGGCGTGGTCCGATGCCACTTCTCCTTCCTGCAAGATCTCTAGGGCCTCCGCCCTCTTGTCGTCTGGTAAGAAGTCCAGCAGGGGGGCGATTTTGTACCACTACTCCCTGTCGTAGCGGGCTACGATAGCCAAGGCGTTGGCAGCCTTAATCGTCCTTGCTGCCGATGAGATGACTGCGTCCCATCGTGTGCAATTTCTTTCCCTCACCGTCCGGTGGGGAGTTTGACATAGAGGCCGAGGCCCCCCCCGCTTTCTTCCTGGCCGCCGCGGGGACGACCGAGTCTGGGGTCGGCTGTGCCCGAAGGCACAAGTGGGCCGCGTCCGGGACCCGGTACTTCTTCTCGTACCGGTCCCTTCTCGCAGGCGTTGTGGAAGGGTTCTTGAGGAGGGCGAGACCCTCATCCCAGATATCGTCCAGTAGAGGTACAGCGAGGACCGTCTTCCTCTTGGTCTCGCGCCGTTGATAAAGGAAACCTTCCTTCTTCTCTTCTGGGCAGAGCTGGAAAAGCTTGGATGCCCTGTCGATCATGGCATGAAACGATCCAATCTCGTCGGGCGGGGAAGCCCGGGGAGGAGGTGACGACGGGAGATTCTCGTCGTTAACCTCGTCGTCTGTGCCCGTCGCGGCCGTGTCAGTCCCCGTATCATCCCCACGGGTCGTGGACGGGGAGGAGGGCTGAGCAGGGCGCGATGGTTGAAAAGGAGGGAGGATGAATCCTCCTTCTCTTAGGAGGAGGGCTCCCAGAAGGGCCTGGCTCCGGGTCCCCCGTCGGGAGAGGTTCCTCCATTGGTGGTAACGGCAATCTCGTCCTTATCTCTGAGCATAAGGACTGTATAGCCAACAAAATGGCCGCCGAGTTGTCTTGCGGCACTGGTTGAGGGGAGTCCGACGGGCGGTCAAGAGCCCCGTCGGCACCCTCGACGTTCTCATCGTCTCCTACGTCGGGGTCCCTCCCGACTGGCTGGTCTTCTTCCACACCAACGCCGTGGTTTAAGACTTCGATCAGCTCCTCCTCAGAGGTTGAGGCCGAATCCACGACGACCTCCTGCCCCCCCTTTTTCTTCTCCGTCAGAGGTTTCACGGGGGTCCTGTCGATGGGCATGAAAGGGGACTCCCTCCGCGGTGGCAGGGAGACTCTGGGCCCTGAGGTCGCCACCACTGGTGTAGCCTCCACAGGCTGAGCCAGGGCCGCCGCGACTGTCTCGATAGAGGCCTTGGCCAGATGGATTAAGGCTTTCACCACCTTAGGTGCGCTCACTGCCTTCTCCTTGGGGGGGGAGGGTCACCGCCTCGCTCCCCCTCCGATGGGGCCTTCGAGTTCGACCGGGGTCTCTCCAGGAGCTTCGCCGGGTGCTCGGCCTTCCTCTTACCCGAGCCAGAGCGTTGGCTTGTGGTTGATGGCGCCGGGGAGGATGCGCCCTGCCTGCCGCCCGTAGAGCCAGACCGTTCGGCGCACCCGGTGCCAGCTGACTCGCGGTGCTTGGCCTTCTGTTGGACCCCCGTCGTCGGGCGCCCTCAAAGGTCTCAGAAGACCACTCGGACTACTTCTTCTTCTCGCCTGACGGGCTCTTCCCTTCCAGCCAGTTGGCGAGACGCAGATGGCGGTCCTTCATGGTCCGCTCCGACATATTGCCGCAAAACGCACAGTCCTTCTCCACGTGAGTCTTGTCCTCATGCAGGCAGTAGAGGCAGAGGGAGTGTTCGTCCTCAAAGACATTCTGAAGCTGGCATCCAGGGCAGACCCTGAACAGCTTTCCGGGCGTCGAGCTTCCCTTCTCTTGGGCCATGATCGAGATGGGCCTGAGAAACTTCTGGAGTCCTCCAAAAGGGTGGCTCGACAAAATCTTCACCCTTGAGGGGCGTAGAAGAATCCGATACGGGTCCCCGTTGATAGGATAAAGAAACGGTGGAGCTTGAGGCTCTTTTGACCGAAAAAGAGAACATTTTCCTAAGAAAAAGCGCGAAAAGAGCACTAAAGCTCAAGAGCAATAGCACGAGGATCCCAACACTTGAACGTGCGGTAAAAATCTGAAGATGGCTGCCAGAGGTGGGGTTTAGGGAGATGGCAGTCATTGGCTGTGGTCAGTACGACGCAGAGATCAGTGATTGGTTACTACTACGAAAGACAGATCAGAAACGAAACTGAAACTGATTTTTCTTTACCGAGGATTCCCAGCCTGACGACGGGGAATATTCATGAGCATGTGAATCCATGCCAGACCCCATGCTGGAGAACAACGGGGCCCGAGTTACTTCTGCATCATCTTTATTCAATGGTCCATATGTCTCCTTCAGGGAAAACTATGATCAAAATACTTTCAAAGCCGAATCCATGTACCCACGTGGTACTTATTTGCTACTTTTATCCTGTGTTACTGGCAACACGGCAACAGTGAACCCCACTGCGGTTGCAAACTGACATCTGAATGTTTGGTTGGTGTGAGCCCCTGTTGGGCCAACAGAATGACCGGTCCACGTTGACACCCATTGTTGGGGCAATGTTTGTTACGGGCGGGTGCGGGAGGTGATGACCGCCTCTGGGAGCTACTGGACGGCGAGCGAGGTGGGAGGAGGTGCTTTGGGGAGTTATACCATAAAAGGCAGCGGCGGACTGCCAGCATGCACTATGCTGGCTTGTCTAAATAATGACCACGCAAACTGCAAATGCATGCCAAGACAGGTGAGCTGGGATTTCCCATAAGCAAGTGAAATGCCCACTACCATAATGTCCTGGAACATCCGGGGCCACTAAGGCTCGCAAGATTATGGCTTATGCCAGTAGACATGGCTGCAAAATATTGTTATCACAAGAAACGCACTCCAATGGTCGCCTGGCAGGGAGTATGGCACCATCATGGGGTCCTACCAGATACTACACTTCCTATTCTACTCAAGCCAGGGGCGTGCTAACAATGATCCACAGATCCTTTAAATTTACATCACACAAGAGCTACATAGATCCCGATGGACGATAAGTTATCCTACATAGCACCATAATAAACCGGGAGTATCTTCTCGTAAATTCATAAAGTCCCAATGTAGATTCCCCAGAGTTTGTGGACACCAACGTCCATACTGCTGGGCTGCGTGGGAATCCAGATTATTTGGGGGGGGGGGGGTACATGAACCTCATATTGGACAATGACCTGGACAGGACCGGGACCGCCATCCGCCCCCTGTCCAGCGCCGCATGCAGGTTACTCAGCCATGGGGTGACTCAATATCTGCGACGTCTGGAGGACACTATACCCCCAACGCCGCGAATATACGTATTATTCTTCGGTACATGATAGTTCCTCCAGAATCGACCTATTCCTAGTGTGCTGTGAAATGATGGGCAGGGTGGCTGAAGCACAGATTGACTCACACTATCGGACCACGCCCCAATCACCATAGCAGTGGAGCTGGGAGTGCCTGTCCCGACATTCACCACACAGCGCTTTAAAGCTGCGGCCCTAAAGGACATTGTCTTTAGGGCGGACATACTCGCTGACATCAAATCCTTCTTCGTGCACAATACCCCCCCAGGCCACTACCATCGGGGTCAGGTAGGATGCCTTCAAAGCATACATAAGGGGGATGTCCATATCCAGGGAGGCGGGAGTTCTAAAAACAATAAGGGGTGCCCTCGGCCAATCTGAAACCAAACTACGGGAGCTCGAACTGCAGTGCTCAACCGCAGCTGACCCCGCCAAACTCGCCTCAAGCAGCGAGGAACTCTAGACATACAATACACTCGCTACCAGTGAAGCCCAATACTTTAGCCGCCCGCAAGCTGCTCGCAGGTACGACCAGGGGGACAGACCCGGGAAAACACTAGCAGCTCTTATGAGAGGGGAATAGGGTCACGCCCAGATCACATGCATTAAGGATGAACAGGGCATTCCACAGTGGTCAGACCAACAGATACTGGATATCTTCACTGAGTTCTACAAGTCCTTGTACTCTCAGCCCCCCGAGCACATTGAACACCACATGTGGGATCAAATACCCACGACATGCATTTCCCCCTCCAATTGGACTCCCCAATCACCCTGGACGAGATAGTCAGAGCCATCTCCCAGTCCCTGATGGACTCACTGCAGAATTTTATCAAGAACACATAGCCATTCTGGCTCCCAAGCTGTTGGAAGTCTGGGACGAGTCGCTCCGCATGTCCATTTCCCCCCCTCCTTGCGTGAAGCCGTTATAATGATACTGCTCAAACCCGACAAGCCCCCCGATGAATTTGAGTCATACAGACCACTCTCCCTTATGAACCTGGACACCAAGATTTTTGCCAAGGTGATAGCGAACCGCTTCCTCCCGTTCATGATACACCTGCTCCATGAAGACCAAGCAGGCTTCGTACCTGAGAGGTCTACCGCTCACAACATTAAGCGGCTATTTAATGTGATGTCTCGTATTGATCAAGATGCACATGCCGTCGCGGTCACACAACGCTCACAAAGCGTTTGACATGGTTTCGTGGAGGGACATGTGGCTGGTATTGGAGACGATGGGCATTGGCCCCAATATGATTGGATATATTAAATTACTATACACCTCCCCTGTGGCGAGGGTGCGGGCCAACTCCTTAACATCCACCTTGTTTACACTCTCCAGGGGCACCCGCCAAGGCTGCCCATCCTCCCTGATCCTCTTCCCTCTTGCAATAGAGCCGATGGCAGACCACGTTCGGGCACGCCACTCCCACAGGGGGATAAGACTTAAAGACCCCCCTGAAATCGTGTCTCTTTACGCAGACGATGTACTACTATATATTAGAAACCCCAACACACACTTGGACCCCACATTACGAGACACCACACACATTGGCACCCTTTCGGGATTTACAATCAACTACTCTAAGTTCGAGGTCTTCCCACTCACCAACTCCACCCAACAACCAGGCACTGAGTACCCTCTCCGCTGGCCCCGTACGGCATTAGATATTTGGGAGTCCAGGTGTCCCTAACTAAGCCCACCCTGCTCGCAGACAACTACTTAGCCGTAGCACAGATGGCTGAGGCGAAAATGGTACGGTGGCGTTCTCTCCCATTATCCCTGGTCAGTAGGCTCTCCCTCATCAAAATAGTCCTACTTCCCCAAGTGCTTTAACCATCAGCAACGTTCCCGTATGGCCCGGGATGAAACACTTCACAAAACTACACGAATCATGTGCACAGTTCCTTTGGCACTCCGGTGCGGTGCCCAAGAAATGGGCTGGAATGACACCCATATACAGACAAGGGGGAGTTCACCGCTCTCGACCTGGTCCTCTACTGGACAGCAGCACAGGCTCAACACACCACTCACTGGTACCCCAGTGCTCCGACCCGCCCACACGTAAAACTGGAGGTCTTGGCGGCCGGTGGGATCAACGTAATGTCCCTTATACTACATCAGCATTACGTCCCTGACTCTCCCATTGATCCGGTCGGCTCTACCTTGCACGCCTGGAAACGGCTGTTACAGCCAACAGCAGAATCCCACCCCCCCCCCCCCATATTATAAATAGCTCCCTGTATGGTCCTTTCCTGGTCTAGAACCAACACATGACATTGCCTTAGCTCGGTACTGGGGGGCTTTGGGCTATCATGCATCGTCGGACATCTATCCCAATGGCAGGTTCATTGATCCTCAGACATGGAAGTCGTGTCACTCTGGGTCTGCCCTAGAGGCCTTGCAATATTACAGACTCTCGGCTGCATTTCGAGCTGTATGGCCCATCTTCCCTAACGAACCCCCGGACACCCCGGTGATCGCTTACAATCGCCAACTCGGGCAGCGCCCATGCCGTCGCCTCCTTTCTATATAAGATATTGCAGGGGACAGTACCAGTCTAGGCACCCAGGGCACGTGGGAGGTGGGCGGAGGAGCTCGGCCTGGAGATCTCCAACCAGATCTGGGAGAATGCACAAGTTACTTACCTGTAACTGTTGTTCTCCAGCATGGATTCACATGCTCATGAATATTCCCTGTCGTCAGGCTGGGAATCCTCTGTAAAGAAAAAAATCAGTTTCAGTTTAGTTTCTGAACTGTCTTTCTAGTAGTAAGCAATCACTGGTCTCTGGGTCATACTGCCCCCAGCCAATGACTGCCCTCTCCCTAAACACCTCCTCTGGCAGCCATCCTCACATTTGGTAGCACGTAAAGTGGCAGTAGGACCAAGTGAAAAGCCACAGAGGAGTAGGAGGGAGGGTTCACAATTGAATCCATGCCAGATCCATGCTGCAGAACAAGTTACAGGTAAGTAACTTGTTCCTTCGCCAGCATGGGGTCTGGCATGGATTCACATGCTCATGAATACAAGAATACATAGCAGTACACATATGCACAACCACAGGAGGTGGCAAGGCTCAACATCAAGCATTTTATCAACTCAACATTAAGCATCTCTTTCCTCCTCACCAGGCCCACCTTCAGGCGAACAGGTTGCGCAGCACTGCTTGGCCGACCCTGGACTCCTCCCTGGAATCCCAGTCGATGCAGTAGAATCGTGTGTCGACCTCCACGTAGCAGCCCTGCAGATGTGCAGCAGGGGCACACCAGATCGGAACGCCGAGGTAGCAGCGATCGCTCTGGTCGAATGGGCTCTCCGACGGCCGGACAACAGTCGGTTTTCCAACCGATGACAGTGCACGATGCAGCCGGAGAGCCACCTGGAAATGGAAGCCTTTGAGAGGGCCTTCCCTTGGTTCACAGGTCCAAAGTGTGATGTCTTCCGAAGGCTCTTCGTACGGTCCACATAGAATTTCAGCACTCTAGCTACATCCAGCAAGTGCAAAGTCCTCTCAGCCGGAGACGGGAAGAAAACAGGCAACACCAAGGGCTCGTTGAGATGGAAGTCCGACGGCACCTTGGGCATGAAGGAGGGGTGCATCCTCAGCATCACCCTTGTTTTGTGGAAAGTCAGGTGTGGAGGTTTACAGGAGAGGGCCTGGATCTCTCCCACTCGTCGTGCAGAGGTGATGGCCACAAGAAATGCGGTCTTCAATGATAGGACCTTCAACAGTGCCGAATGCAGAGGCTTGAATGGCGGCCCCATGAGCCTGCTCAGTACCATGTTGAGTTCCCACGCCGTGGCTGGAACCTTCACCGGCGGGAATGATCCGAACAGTCCTTTCATAAACTCCTTTACTAGGCGATGGGACCACAGAGATGATCGTCCCGGAGTTCTGGTGTAGCGGGAGATCGCCGCTAGGTGTATCTTGATGGAGGCATGCGATAGCCCCGCCTTGGCCAGCGACAGTAGGTACGGCAGCACCTGGGGGGCCGTAATCCGCAGGGGGTTCATCTTCTGTGCGCGGCACCAGACAGAGAACCTCTTCCACTTATGTCCATAGCTCGAGAGTCGTGGATGCCCTGGCCTTTGCAAGCACCTCCTTGCAGTCCGCTGGGATATCGTACCCTCCAAACTCTAGTGCTGCAGGAGCCAGGCCTGCAAGTTCAGCAACCCCGGGTCATGGTGGAGGATGGCGCCTCCTTCTCTGGCGAGGAGATCCACGTCCGTCGGCAGTTTGACTGGAGGGGGGGGGGCGCTGACATGTCCAGAAGGTCTGGAAACCAGATCTGTCTCGGCCACGCTGGTGCGACGAGGATCATCCTGCACCGGGACCGTCTGAGTTGATTGATGAGTCCCAGCAGCAACGGTGGGAACGCATACAGGAACAGGCTGTCCCAGGGGACTGAGAAGGCATCGCCCAGGCTCCCCGGCTGGGGAAACCTGCTGGCAAACTTCCGACACCTGGTGTTCTTCGCCGTCGCGAAAAAGTCGACCTGGGGATTGCCCCATCGTCGGAACAGCATATCCACTTGATCCTGTCGTAGTTCCCACTCGTGGCACGAGCGCAGCTCCCTGCTGAGTGAGTCAGCAATGGTGTTCTTTATTCCTGCCAGGTGGAAGGGTACCAGAAACACACCCTGGACGACGGCCCAGTCGAACAGATCCTGCGCTTCCTTGGATAGGGATGGGGATCTGGTACCTCCCTGCTTCCGGATGTAGAACATCGTGGTGGTGTTGTCGGTGAAGATCCTCACCACCCTGCCCTTGAGGGACGGAAGGAACGACCCGAGTGCCCAGAACATGGCCCGGAGCTCCAGTACGTTGAGGTGGAGTGACCTCTCATCCGGGAGCCAAAGGCCTCTTGCGTGGAGATCTCCGGTGTGCGCTCCCCATCCCTCCAGGGAGGCGTCCGTCGTCACCGTCTCCTGATGTGTCGGAGTCTGGAAGTCCATACCTGCCACCAGATAGGTGCGGGTGCCCCACCACCGGATCGCTTGGAGGAAGGTCTCATTGAGCGAGATCCTGTCTTCGAAGCTGCCCGCCGCTTGCATCCAATGGGCGTCGATAAACTCTTGCAGTGGACGCATCCGTAGCCTGCACAGGCGCACGAGGTAGAGACACGAGGACTTCATGCCGAAATGGGACTTGATGGACCTCACCTTGGCCACGTCCATGGTAGACAGTCGCTGCACCTTGCCCAGGATGGCCTTCGTCCTTTCCTCCGACGGGGAGGCCACTTGTGCCACTGTGTCGAGCCTGACTACCAGGAACAGGGCGACTTGCGACGGAACCAGGTGGGATTTCACAAAGATGGAGAATCCCAGATCCGTGAGCAGTGGACGTCTTCATTGTGTGCTCGATGGAGAGTTCTCTTGTCCTTACTTGGATGAGCCAGTCGTCTAGATAGGGGTAGACGTGGATCCCCTGCAGGCAGAGCCACGCCGCCACTGGTGCTAGGCACTTGGTGAACACCCTGGGCGCCGACTTCAAACCGAAAGGAAGGGCCTTGAACTGGTAGTGCCGCCCTTGGACTACGAATCTGAGAAACTTTCAATGTCCTTTTAGAATGGGAATGTGGAAGTAGGCATCCTCCAAGTCCAGCAACGATAGGAAGTCACCTTCCTCCAGCTGCCCCAGCACATGCTGGAGGGTGACCATCCGGAACTTCTGGGACTTGATGTACTTGTTTAAACTATGAAGGTTCAGGATGAGTCGCCAACCGCCGGTCTTCTTTCTGACGAGGAAGTACCGCGAGTACACCGGAGCCCCAGAGCCTCCTTGGGACGAGCTCGATGTCTCCTTTCTTCAGCATCGCCCTTACTTCCAACAGCAGTTGAGGGCTGTGGTTTTCCTTCCTGGCCACGGGTGGAATGTGGGGGCACTTCTTTAGAAACTCGAGAGTGTGTCAGCAGGCCAGGGCATCCAGCACCCATCGGTCGGTGGAGATGGACTCCCACACGCTGATGAACTTCGCCAGCCGGCCTCCCACCGGGGTGCCCAGGTGGGGGCCCGACACTACGGCCGGTTCAGTCCTGCTTGGCAGCTGCCTTGCCGCCGCCGAATCCTTTGGAGGCACCATGCTTGCCTCCGGAGTTACGAAAGGACGGCCGCCGTTGCTGTAAAACTCCCAAGGCCCGAGCCGCCTGTGTCGGCTTTGATGGCTCGCCCACTGTCTTGCCAAACAGGTTGTTCCCGTCAAACGGCATGTCAAAACTCTAGTTTGCACGTCCTGGCAGAAATCGGTCGCCTTGAGTCAACCACGCTGTCGAAGACAAACACTGTTGCCCAACTGGCGGAAACCGGTGTCAGCAATGTCCGTGGCCACCGTTATGTTGTGGTCCGATGCCACCTCGCCTTCCTGCAGGATCTCCAGGGCCTCCGCCCTCTTGTCGTCCAGGAGGAAGTCCAGCAGAGGAGCGATCTTAAACCAAAGCTCCCTATCGTAGTGGGCCACAATCGCTAGGGCGTTGGCCACCTTAATCGTCGTCGCCGCCGACAAGATGACCCGTCGTCCCATGGCGTCCAGTTTCTTCCACTCGTCGTCCGGCGGGGTGGTTGAAGTTGAAGCCGTAGCCCCTGCCACCTTCTTCTTGGCCACCGCCGAGATGACTGAATCCGGGGTCGGTTGCGCCCTAAGGCATAGAGGGGCAGAATCCGGGACCCGGTACTTCTTCTCGTACCGGTCTCTTGGCAGGAGTCGTGGACGGGTTCTTCAGGAGTGACAGCCCCTCGTCCCAGGTGTCGTCAAGTAACGGGACCGAGAGGACAGTCTTCCTCTTGGCCTCATGCCGTTGATCGAGGAAGCATTCATTCTTCTGTTCTTCGGGGCAGAGCTCGAAGAGCTTGGATGCCCTGGCGATCATGGCGTGGAAGGAGCCAATTTCGTCGGGTGGGAGGCCCGAGGAGGTGGTGATGGAAGGCCCATCCCGTCGTTACCACCGTCGTCATCCGTCCCCGTCGTGGCCGTCTCTGTTCCCGTGTCATCCCTATGATCAGGGGAAGGAGATGAAGGCTGGAAGGGCGGGGGGGGGGATGAACTCTCCTCCGCTTGCTTGGAGGGCTTCCCGACAGGCCAGGGTCCGCTGGATCGTCCGTTGGGTGTAAGGGCAACCTCATCCTTATCTCCATACATAAGGCCTGGATGGCTCCCGAGTTGTCCTGTGGCTCAGGTACCGGCTGCGATGGTTGCGGAGTGGAATTCTCTGCCTCCACTGGACCCTCGTCGGCACCACCGTCACTTTCTTCGTCCGCCTCGTCGGGATCCCTCCCGTGGACCAGACCTCCCCAAACTTCTTGTTCAAGATCTTCACGACTCCAGCCAGCTCCTCTTCAGAGGCTGTATCTGTGTTGGCCACTGCCCCCACCCCCTCTTTTTCCACCGGGGGTCTTATCAATGGGCTGAAAAGAGGATTCCCTGCGCAGTGGCAGGGAAACTCTTGGCCCCGAGGTCGCCTCCACAGGCTTTGCCAGGGCCGCCACGACTCCCTCGATAGAGGCCTTAGCCGGGTGAATCAAGGCCTTTACGACTTTAGGCATGCTTGAGGCCTTCACCTTGGGGGCAGGGTCACTGCCTCGCTCCCCCTCGGCTGTCTCCGTTGGGATCGACCGGGACTTCTCCAAAAGCTTACCCAGGTTCACCAATTTCCTCTTCCCTGAGCCAGAGCGTTGGCTTGTGGTTGTTGGCGTCGGTGAAAGTGTGCCCTGCTTGGCAGCCGAGGAGCCGACTGTTTGGCACTCCCGGTGCCCGCAGACTCGCAGTGCTTTGCCTTTTGTTGGGCCCCCGTCGCCGGAGAGCCCTCAAAGGACTTCGACGACCACTCCGACCTCTCCTTCTCACCTACCGCTGGGCTCTTCCCTTACAGCCAGTTGGTGAGGCGGATACGCCAATCCTTCATGGTCCGCTCCGACATGTTCTTGCAAAACGCACAGTCCTTCTCCACATGAGTTTTGTCTTCGTGAAGGCAGCAGAGGCATCTAGAATGCTCGTCCTCCTTGAAGACATTCTGCAATCCGCATTCATGGCAGTTCCTGAACAGCTTGGATCCGGCCGTCGAGCTTCCTTTGTCCTGGTCCATGTCCACAGGGTAGGCCTCAAGGTCTTCTGGAATCCTCCAAGAAGCGTAACTCGACGAAAACTTCACTCTTGAGGGGCGTAGAAAATTTCGAAACAGGTCACCGTTGATCGGAAGTAGAAACGGTGGAGCTTGAGGCTCGATTGACTGAAAAATTATATTAAAATCTTTTTATTTATTTATTTTTTTTCAAAATCGCAAAATGCAGTAGCATGAGGACTCCCAAAACTTGAACGTGCGGTAAAAATCTGAGGATGGCTGCCAGAGGAGGGGCTTAGGGAGAGGGCAGTCATTGGCTGGGGGCAGTATGACCCAGAGACCAGTGATTGGTTACTACTAGAAAGACAGTTCAGAAACAAAACAAACTGATTTTTTCTTTACCGAGGATTCCCAGCCTGACGACGGGCAATATTCATGAGCATGTGAAGCCATGCCAGACCCCATGCTGGAGAAAATGTGTCTACATACTCAGGTCTCTCTAAACTTTCGCTATTGTGTTATGCAGTACAAATGACTGAACGGGCTGTATTACACCCCCCGCAGGATCTCTAGGTTTGCCCACACCACAGCACGCTCTTGCCCCCGCTGCAAGGCGGCAGATGTGGACCATTTGCATATGTTTTTGACCTGCCATAAATTGGGGGAATTCTGGGGGGAAATCCTAGAGACAGTAGCAGAGATCCTTGACACTGCTATTGACCCTGATCCATTGGGGATCCTGTTTGGGGAGTGGAGAGCCGAGGACATTAGAAGCATGGCCAAATTCCTTAATATAAGCTGTATGGTGGCTAAGAAATATATATTGCATAACTGGAATAGTCCTCCTCCCACCCCTGACGTTTCAGTAATGGCTGAGCCTGCTTACGTGGTCTCGGACCTGCGAAGAAGAGTTCCTCAACATGCTCCCCACCCAATCCCGCCCCAGGAACATATGGACCGCATTCAATACCTACCTCAACAATCATGAAAGGAGGTCATCGGAGAGTGGCTAGTACCCGGCCCCACTATGAACTGATCTGACACTATGAACCGATACATCCTTAACTTCCTCCCACTCACTGTGTCTTTGATTCTGTGTATATTTCAAAGCTATTCATGTATACGCTGTTTGCTCAATCAGCTTTGTCATGCGTGTTTGTTGTAAACCTCTGCCAACAAAAATAAAAGTTAAAAAAAATAAATTTAAAAAAATCTGTTAAATTGCTTCCCAAGATCAGAGGATTTTGGAGATTAGCACAGCATCCGCAATGTACATTAGAATGGCAGTGTTATCGTAGTTTAGGAACATCAGCAAGGAGGGAGGAAATTGGTCTGTAAATGCATTAACACAGGAGTGAAAACAAAACTGTGTCCGATGACCTTTTCATTCTCCACCTTCAAGGCACCAACTAACCAGAGTTTGAGCCATAAAAGAATTTGACTCCTTCAAAGCTCACATCCCGGGACACCACCAAATGCCGTTTTGAGAACAAATGGGATATATATGAATTTTTCAGTAAAGCCCCATACGCGTCGTACAATAATGTAAAACGCTTGATGGACCATGCCCACGCCTTTGTGAAAGTGAGCCTGCCAATGGATGAACCTTTTGGACTAACCTTGCCTCAGTCGTCTATTCCAGCCCTCAACAGAATTTCTCATAGATCTTCCCAGCACAATTAACTGGAGATTGGACAATAGTTGCCTGGCTTGTCCGTCCCCCTCTTTTTAAAATTGGGATAATCTGTGTAGAGCGCCAAGAAAGCAACATCAGATGTAATTCCCTGATTCAATTAAGTAGGAAACCCAAACAAAGGGCTCTTCATTAAATAGTTCCAAATGGATCATGTCAGGGACAGGCACCTTTACACTTTTCTAAGAATTAATAGCTACTGCAACTTCTAGGAAAACCTTACATTTGGGAATCTATCCTGTGACAAATTTAATATTTTCTGATTTCCAACATCACTGAATTCATTTCTATCCTTCCTTCACAATACACTAAAGTGGGAAAGCCACCCAGCCCCTGGAATGTAAAACTCAAAAGGGATTAACTGCATCCCGTGAACCAGATGAAATCCGTGCTGGCTGAGTCCCCTAACTTTGTTTCTGGATGTCTTGGTTTTTGACTTTCCTTTTACTGTCAGAGGTACTTCTACCAATGTCCTCAGACAGTTGCATCTCTTTTTTGGTGTGTCGTTGCCTAGATGGCTACTATGGCAGGGTGCTAGTTGGGCACCCCATTCCATTCCTGGGCGAGTTGTCTCACACATAGTGTGTTGGGAGGTAGGATAATTGCAGCCAGCTATAGGTTTTATTGTTGGCAACAACGTCCTATACCCTTTTCCATGTATTTGTAGCCAAATGACCAGATATGGTGGCTATTGAGTTGTCAATGAATTGTTACAATCCTGTGCTCTGGTCGTTTTGATTAGTGGTCTTTGTTTGGACCACGAGGAACAGCCAACATGGCTGTAGCTCTCGACAGAGCCTAATCAGGCATCCTGTGTGTGCATGTATTTCAGGTTACCCTGGATGAGGGTCTCAACTTAATCCACATCTGCGCGGGAGTGCTTAAGTGTATGGAGTTTGGGTGTTCAATAGGATGGCAGTCAAGACTTTGAATGGCAAACTGTTATGGATTAATTACAAGTTACTCACAGTAGTGATTTACCTACTCCTAGTCCATACACTCCCTTTTCACACAAAAAAGCCTTTCCCCCTTTAGATTTTGCTGCACATGCAGGCATGGTACCAGGAGCATGCGTTCCCCTGACTCTGCCCTCGGACGCCACACCTCAGTTCTCTTTCCACTGCGACAGGAGCGGACCTACTTCAGCTGCACTGGTGGTTGAGGCCTTTTCCCTCATAATCCCATGCAACTGCTTGTCTCCTGGGAACAGGTGTTTCTTAATTTAATTTTTTCTTAATTCTACAATTCCATTGACCTCCGGTGCCTCGTCCTCCCTGGTGCATGTCGGCCCGGACAGGCTTCAGTAGGTGCCCTTCCTGTGACGGATCATTCCCGGCTGCGGATCTGCATGCGCTGTGTCTACAGTGTCTATAAGGACCACGACTAGGAAGGTTGTTGGTGCGTTGCATGCTGAACCCATAGGTCATTGAAGAACCATTGCCAGGTGGAGGGAGCCATTTTCCAGATCTCCTCCTGAACACTTGAAGGAATGCGTATGTAGGAAGTAAATGCGCAAGGTAAGTACTCTCTTCACCAAAACACCTCGCAAGGGCGATTCCTTTACTGTGAAGACCCCAAGTGGGAGGGTTTGTACGGTTCCTCTAACCAGCCACGGGACCTAGGCTTCTAGAGCTACTAGTCAAAGGATCCTTCTGAAAGGTTCTAGTACTGTGAAATCTACCGAGGGGCATTGCTCTACTACCGGGTCTAGGCCCCAGGCAGTGCCTTCATGAGAAAGCACTACCGAGCCCATGCTAGACGGCAAATAGGTGCCTGATCATGCAGGTACATCAGCGGACTCAGCAGACACTTGTTCCCGTGTTTTTCCTGCCCAGCCAATCAAAATCACAGCCCCAAGTGTCAAAATGGCACTGTGTCACACACTCCTCCCTACCTGAGGGCTCACAGGGAGTCGCGCCTACCACACCAAAGCAGGAATTCACCTCACGGGTGGAATGGTCGCCTATGCACATGCTGTAAAAGCTGTGGTGCACAGCCTACCCTTGACCATCTCTGTAAGTGCACTACACCAGGGATAGCTACACACATGGACACAATACAATTCGGCCAGATATGCTCAGTTCAAAAGGGACCAGCAATAGGTAACATACCTTGGTAACCACACATCAAGCTGCAAACCTGAACATTGCTACTCACAGCGTTACTATGCTCACATGTAAAGTTAAGGGGCAGCCCATGTTGATGCTATGTCATGCAAATTACTTTATCGCAGATGAAATGCCTTTGTTACCAATCATGCAATAATTGTAATGCAAACTAATCCATTGCCTTCGTGGACATGCACAATTAGACAACAGGCTGAATATATGTGTCCAGTATGCTATAGAGCGCACTTAGGGTGTGGTTAATTGAGGAGTTCAGAGACAGAAGGCAAACTTGCTGCATCAGTAAAGTGAGTAATATTTAGCAATTACTTTCAACATTTGGACCGCCACCCCCACCAGCAAACTGTGTTGAATCCAATGAAAAGGGTGAAGAAAAATACACTGAACATACCTGAACAGCTTCCCAGCCCCACTGTCGGTACTTCGGATCATGAGTGAATCGCCACATATACATATAGGTTTCTATAACTTCGGGTCTCAAAATATAATATTTTTCATTTTGCCTTGTAGCAATCGCTTCGACCCCACCATCAAACCTAAAAGCTTCTGGTCCCAGTTTCAAGGCTGAAAGGGGAAACAAAATATACAGTTTTTATTTCCTGCATCAATATTTAACGACAATGTGTACATTCCTAACTAACACAGTAAACCTCTTGCTGAGAAAAACTATATGCAAGCACAAGCTCGCAATTTAGTCCACCAATCATTGTCTTCAGCTTTTAAGGATTACCAGGCATAATTATCTCTGCATACAGATTTACTATAAATTCAATATAGTAGAATCTGGGGAAACTGATTTGCAGTGCATAGTGTATTTACCACCATAGATTTTCTTCTGATTGGCTTGTGATTAACTACAGAATATTAAATTAGTTCGGCTTTGCCACAGAAGGAACAAGTTACTTACCTGTAACTTGTTCTCCAGCATGGGTCTGGCATGGATTCACATGCTCACGAATATTCCCCATCGTCAGGCCGGGAATCCTCGGTAAAGAAAAAAATCAGTATCAGTTTCGTTTCTGATCTGTCTTTCTCAGTAGTAACCAATCACTGGTCTCTGGGTCATACTCCCCCCCCAGCCAATGACTGCCCTCTCCCCAAGCCCCACCTCCGGCAGCCATCTTCAGATTTGGTAGCATGCAAAGTGGCAGTATGACCAAGTGAAGAGCAGCAGAGGTGTAGGAGGGAGGGTTCGCATGTGAATCCATGCCAGACCCATGCTGGAGAACAACAGTTACAGTTAACTTGTTCCTTCTACAGCATGGGGTCTGGCATGGATTCACATGCTCATGAATATAAGAATACATAGCAGTACACACATGCACAACCAACGGGAGGTGGAAAAGGCTAAACATTAAGCATTACATCAAAAACTCAACATTAAGCAATTCTTACCTCCTCACCAGGCTCACCTTAGGCGAACAGGTTGCGCAGCACCTCTTGGCCGACCCTGGACTCCTCCCTGGAATCCCGGTCGACGCAGTAGAATCTCGTGAAGGTGTGCAGCGACCTCCACATAGTAGCCCTGCAGATTTCCAGCAGCGGCACACCAGACGAGAACGCCGTGGTAGCAGCGATAGCTCTGGTCGAATGGGCTCGGACGGCCAGGCAACGGTCGGTTTGCCAACCGATGACAGTGCGTGATGCAGCCGGAGAGCCATCTGGAAATGGAAGCCTTCGAGAGAGCCCTCCCTTGGTACACAAGTCCAAAGTTTACAAATAGCTGTGATGTCTTCCGAAAACTCTTCGTGCGGTCCACGTAGAACTTCAGCGCTCTAGCCACATCCAGCAAATGCAGAGTCCTCTCGGCCGGTGACGATGGCGACGGGAAGAAAACAGGTAACGCCAAGGGCTCGTTGAGGTGGAAGTCCGACGGAACCTTGGGCATAAAATAGGGGTGCGTCCTCAGCACCACTCATGTCATGAAAAGTCAAGTATGGAGGCTTGCAGGATAGGGCCTTGATCTCTCCCACTCGCTGTGCGGAGGTGATGGCCACAAGAAACGCAGTCTTCCACGACAGGAACTTCAACGGTGCCGAATGCAGGGGCTCGAATGGCGCCCCCATGAGCCTGGTCAGCACCACGTTGAGTTCCCATGCCGGGGCAGGGGCCTTCACCGGCAGGAACTATCAGAACAGTCCCTTCATAAATTCCTTCACGAGGCGATGGGACCACAAGGACACCCGTCCTGTGGTTTTGGCGTATCAGTAGATCGCAGCCAGATGTATCTTGATGGAGGCGTGAGTCAGTCCAGCCTTGGCCAGCGACAGTAGGTACGGCAGCACTTGAGGGGCCGTAATCCGTAGAGGGTTAATCTTCTGTTCACGGCACCAGACAGAAAACCTTTTCCACTTATGTCCGTAGCACTTGAGAGTTGAGGACGCCCTGGCCTTTGCAAGGACCTCTCTGCAGTCAGCCGGGATATCGTACCCTTCAAACTCTAGTGCTGCAGGAGCCAGGCCGGCAAGTTCAGCGACTCCAGGTCGTGATGAAGTATGGCGCCTCCTTCTCTGGAGAGAAGATCCGCGTCCATCGGCAGCTTGACTGGTGGGGACGCTGCCAAGTCCAGAAGGTCCGGGAACCAGATCTGCCTCAGCCATGCCGGTGCAACGAGGATCATCCTGCACCGGGACCTCTTGAGCTGGTTGACTAGTCGGAGCAGCAACGGCGGGAACGCATATGGGAACAGGCCGTCCCAGGGGGAACGAGAAAGCATCGCCCATGCTCCTCGGCTGGGGAAACCTGCTGGCGAACCTCTGCCACTTGGAGATCGTCGCTGTCGCGAACAGGTCAATCTGCGGTTTTCCCCATCGTCGGAAGAGCTGATCCACTTGATCCTGACGTAGTTCCCACTAGTGGCACGAGTGCAGCTCCCTGCTGAGTGAGTCGACGATGGTGTTCTTTATCCCTGCCAGATGAAAGGGCACCAGAAACATCCCTTGGGCGACTGCCCAATGCCACAGATCCTGGGCTTCCTTGGAGAGGGCTGGGGATCTGGTTCCTCCCTGCTTCCGGATGTAGAACATTGTGGTGGTGTTGTCGGTGAAGATACTCACCATCCTTCCCTTGAGGGACGGGAGAAAGGACCTGAGGGCCCAGAACACTGCACGGAGCTCCAGGATGTTGATGTGGAGCGTCTTCTCCTCCGGGAGCCAAAGGCCTCTCGTGCGAAGTTCCCTTGTGTGCGCTTCCCCACCCTTCCAGGGAGGCATCTGTCGTCACCGTTATCTGGTAGGATGGGGTCTGAAAGTCTGTGCCCGCCGTCAGATGAGCACGAGTGCCCCACCACCAGATCGCTCGTTGGAAGGTCTCGTTGAGCGGGATCCTGTCCTCGAAGCTGCCCGTCACTTGGATCCAGCGGGCGTCGAGGAACTCTTGCAGAGGGCACACCCGAAGCCTGCACAGGCACACGAGATATATGCAGGCGGACATCATCCCGAGGAGGGACTTGATGGACCTCACCCAGGCCACGTCCGTGGCCAGCAGACGTTACACCTTGCCCAGAATGGCCTTCGTCCTTTCCTTCGACGACGAGGCCAGATGCGCCACTGTGTCGAGCTTGGCTCCCAGAAACAGTGCAATTTACGACGGGAACAGGTGGGATTTGGGAAAGTTGATGAAGAATCCCAGGTCCGTGAGCAGCTGGATGGTCTTCGCTGTGTGATCTACGGCAAGCTCCCTTGTCCTTGCTCGGATGAGCCAGTCGTCCAGGTAGGGGTAGACGTGGATCCCCTGCAGGCGCAGCCGCGCCGCAACCGGTGCGAGGCACTTGGTGAACACCCTGGGTGCCGACTTCAATTCAAACGGGAGGGCCTTGAATTGGTAGTGCCGTCCTTGGACCACAAACCTGAGGAACGTTCGGTGTCCTTTCAGAATGGGTATGTGGAAGTAAGCATCCTCCAAATCCAACAATGACAGGAAATCGCCCTCCTCCAGCTGTCCCAGCACATGGAGGGTGACCATCCGGAACTTCTGTGCCTTGATGCACTTGTTCAGTCGTCGCAGGTCCAGGATTTGGCGCCATCCTCCTGTCTTCTTTTTCACGAGGAAGTACCTTGAGTATACTCCGGAGCCCCAGAGCCTCTTCGGGACGAGCTCGATGGCACCTTTTTTGAGCATCGCCCTTACCACCAATAGCAGTTGAGGGACGTGATTTTCCTTCCTGGCCACGGGTGGAATGCGGGGGCACTTTAGAAATTCGAGGGCGTGCCCTTGGGCCAGGGCCTCCAGCACCCAACGGTCAGTGGAGATGGATTCCCACACGCTGACGAACTGCTGGCCTCCCACCGGGGTGTTTCGGCGGGGGCCCGACACCGCTGTCGGTTCAATCTTGCTTGGAGGACGCCTTGCCGCCTTGGCCTCCCTGGCGACGACAGCGGGCCCACCCGACTTGCCTCGTCCTCTTATAGGCTTCCTGTGACAAGGAGCGGGCCGCTTGGCAGTACGTAGAGGTGCCACCGCCGAATCCCTTGGAGGCACCCTGCTTGCCTCCGGTGCTCCGAAAGGACGGCCTTCGTTGCCGGAGAACACCTAGGGCCCTAGCTGTCTCTGTGTCCGCCTTGATGGCTTGGAGGGATTCATCCTCCGTTTTCCCAAACAGGTTGTTCCCATCGAACGGCATGTCCAACACCTTGGCTTGTACATCCTGGCGGAAATCCGTCGCCTTGAGCCACCCTCGTCGTCTAAGGCAAACACCGTTGCCTAGCTGGCAGAAACCGGTGTCGGCAATGTCCGTTGCCACCGTAATGGCGTGGTCCGACGCCACTTCGCCTTCTTGCAAGATCTCCAGGGCCTCGGCCTCTTGTCATCCGGTAGGAAGTCCAACAGGGGGGCGATCTTGTACCATATCTCCCTGTCATAGCGGGCCACGATCGCGAGGGCATTTGCCGCCTTAATCGTTGTTGCCGCCGACGAGATAACTCGTTGTCCCATTGCGTCCAGCTTCTTTCCTTCGCTGTCAGGCGGGGAAGTTGACGTTGAGGTCGATGCCCGCCCGCTTTCTTCTTGGCCGCTGCTGAGACGACAGAGTCAGGGGTCGGTTGTGCCCTAAGGCACAAAGGGGCCACGTCGGGGACCCGGTACTTCTTCTCGTACCGATCCCTCTTGGCAGGCGTCGTAGACGGGTTCTTGAGAAGGGCGAGACCCTAGTCCCAGATGTCATCCAGCAGAGGCACGGCGAGGACTGCCTTCCTCTTGGCCTCACGCCGTTGGTAAAGGAAACCTTCCTTCTCTTCGGGGAAGAGCTGAAAAAGCTTGGATGCCCTGGCGGTCATTGCATGGAAAGATCCGATCTCGTCGGACGGGGAGGCCCGGGCTGGCGATGGGAGCTCCATCCCGTCGTCACCGCCATCGTCGCCGGTACCCGTCGTGGCCGTGTCCGTTCCTGTGCCATCCCCAGGGACGGGGGACATGGGCAAAGGCTGAGCAGGCCATGAGGGCTCAGAAGGCGGGGCTGGATGGATCCGTCTTCTCTTGTTCGAGGGGCTTCCCGCCGGGCCTGGCTCTGGCTCCTCTGTCGAGCCTGGTTCTGGGTCCTCCATCGGTGGTAAGGGCAATCTCGTCCTCATCTCCGAACATAAGGATTGTATTGCCAACAAAATGGCAGCCAAGTTATCCTGCGGCTCCGGAAGCGACAGGCGACCAGGACCCTCACAGGTGCCGCCGTCACTCTTCTCGTCTCCCTCGTCGGGATCCCTACCGTGGGGACGGGCCTCTTCGACACCCTCGTCGAGGCTCTCTAGGGCTTCTACCAGCTCCTCCTCAGATGCTGTGTGCGTGTCCACAATGGCCACCGCCTCCCCTCCCTTTCCGCCTTGGTCTTCACGGGGGTCTTTTCGATGGGTCTGAAAGAGGCTTCCCTCCACGGAGGCAGGGACACTCTGGGCCCTGAGGTCGCCTCCACTGGTGTAGCCTCCACAGGCTGCACCAGGACCGCCGCAACTTCCTTGATAGAGGCCTTGGCTGGGTGAATCAAGGCCTTCACTGCCTTAGGCGTGTTTGAGGCCTTCACCTTGGGGGGAGGTTCACCGCCTCACTCCCCCTCGGCCAAATCCTTCGAGATCGACTGGGGCCTCTCCAGAAGCTTACCCGGGTTCTCGGATTTCCTCTTCCCCGAACCAGAGCGTTGGCTCGTGGTTGATGGTGCCGGGGAAGGCGCACCCTGCCTGGCAGCCGAAGAGCCCGACCGTTCAGCGCTCCCGGTGCCCGCGGACTCGCAGTTCTTTGCCTTCTGTTGGGCCCCTGTACCCGGGGCGCCCTCACAGGACTTAGAAGACCGCTCAGACCTCTTCTTCTTCTCACATGACGACTCCTTCCTTCCAGCCAGTTGGAGAGACGAAGGGGTCGGTCCCTGATGGTCCGTTCCGACATGTTCCTGCAAAACGCAGTTCTTCTCCACGTGCGTTTTGTCCTCATGAAGGCAGTAGAGACATTTCGAGTGCTTGTCCTCCTTGAACACATTTTGTAGCTGGCATCAAGGGCAAACCCTGAACAGCTTTCCGGGCGTCGAGCTTCCTTTCTCCTGGGCCATGTTTCGGGTAGGCCGCAGAAACTTCTGGAATCCCCCCAAGAAGCATAACTCGACGAAATCTTCACCCTTGAGGGGCGTAGAAAAAAAATCTGACACGGATACCCGTTAATCGGATGTAGAGACGGTGGAGCTTGAGGCTCTATTTGACCGAAAAATGAGAAATTCTCTTTGAAAAAGCGCAAAAACGCAGCAAAAGCTCGAGAGCTAAACATGAGGACTCCCAACACTTGAGCGTGCGGTAAAAATCTGAAGATGGCTGCCGGAGGCGGGGCTTAGGGAGAGGGCAGTCATTGGCTGGGGGCAGTATGACCCAGAGACCAGTGATTGGTTACTACTGAGAAAGACAGATCAGAAACGAAACTGATACTGACTTTTTTCTTTAACGAGGATTCCCGGCCTGACAATGGGGAATATTCATGAGCATGTGAATCCATGCCAGACCCCATGCTGGAGAACACCAGGTTTTACAGTTTCAATTAAATATCCCAGATCTGAAATGGGCGTCAGCACTGACAAAACAACTGGTTGCCTTTACCAGGTATTGGCATCATATGCCCAGGAAAGTAAAATATGGCACAAGTATGCCATGTACAAGTGATGCCAAAATAGGACACGTTATCCCTAGAATAGGCAAGTTGCTTTAAGAATCACGATGTGCCTAATGTCAGCATCAAATACACAGATACAATATGTGCTAATATATATATATAATATAATAATTTACTCACAAAAATTACAAGCTACAGAGATAATTAATATCTTTAGGTACAACTTTTATCAGGGATTGCCATCAAGTGCCAAAATGTTTGAAAGGTAATGCATCCAATACCAAATTACACACAATTTCCCCAGCTATAGACATTCAATGGTCAAGTACTCCCACCATTTCCAAGGTCATGGAATCAAACGCTCAGGTGCTGTCATTGTATGCCCAGCTACTCAACTTTGTTTGGTGGTGCACTGGTACCATTATATGCTGAGGTACTTAAACCTTTTGTTGTGCATTTCCACGATTTCCCAGGTTTTGTCTGGTCTTGCCATCATGTGCTTGAAGCATTTATGATGATCAGAGTTTGTGTAGGCTGCGCTATGGGAAATCAGTGTTGCTATGTTCCTCTCCCATCTTGGTGCGTCAAGAGATGAAAATGCCATCATTCCTCCTCTCCCGTGCCCAGCCCAGCTCCCCTACAAACACAGGGACAGTAAGCTGGCAGATTATGTGAGAGCAGATCAACGTGTTCGCCTGTACACTGCAGTGGTACATGCATGGGACTAACTCTGTACTGTCCCATCAGCCTTTCGGAGGGACTAGTACTTTAGGAATTATTTTATCCTCTTATAGTTAAACCTCTATTTGTGTCTAGTTCTGTCTCAGTAGTATCCCCATGATCGTACATTTTTGGTTTCCTGTATGGACCAGCAAGGCTCTGCTTGGGGAGAGATTTGGTATGGTGATTTTCATGTGACTGATATTTCAGTTAGAGCTCCCAAATATCTCAACCTTTGTGTACACCAGTTCCCTTATCTTCTACGACTGGGAACCTTTCGAAATGTGCTTAATCGGTACTTCTATTAATAAAATTACACAACTCCAATACATTTCATAGAAATAGACGCATTATAAACTATTGAAGAATAGAATTGTCTGAATATAACTCCCTTTTTAGACCAGTACAATCATGTGGAACGGTAACATACAAATACTCATTCTTAGAGGTTGAATGGACCATATGTAAGAGCAGATACGATTGGGGCGTCATCATGCACATCTCTGCCATGCATGCGTCACTGCCTTCGCTAGTCTTGTAGAGATACCAGCAAGTTGGTAAATGTACCGTTTTCTCTAGAAGCTACATGCTGCCTTTTGGGTGAATTGGTGTAGTGATGAAGTTGGTGGTTGTGGTGTCAGAAAACCTCGGGTTGAATCCAAATTCCCACACATGGACACAATGCATAACTCACTTTCCTGCATAGAGTTATCTTATTTTACAACATTAGGAGGACTTCCAAATCAACTTCCAAAATAGGAATATACAAAAAAAAAAGAAAAATCGAGTCACAGCTGCTTCATATCAGAACAGTGTCTATACAGAATCGGTCTGTCATAAGACCTGTTTGAGTAGAGTGCCTGGGCTAGGGAGGTGGGAGCTCCTTTCGACGATGAGGGAAGTGTGCATGGAACATTCCTAGATATGGAGCCCCAATTGCGTCTTTTTTGTATACATTTATTAAATAAAAACATATTGAATGGTCTTCCAACTCATTGAGGACCTTGTACAGTATCAGGTTCTTGAGTATTTATGAACTATGGCTATTAGTAACTATTGACGCCCCGTGCAAAATGGGTATATGGACGTAGCTGCGTAAATTCACAGGCGGCCTCTTATTCGGTCATACATAGTGCTTAATTTCAGGAGTGCTCTGCACCCAAATTATAACTTACAGGGCCCTTGGGTGCTGTCACAGATAGAGGACCAAGGGAGCACAGCCCACAGCAAACTATAAGGTTGTCTAATTAGATGTTCTCATGTCTTCCCATGGGCAATGCTGGAGGCACGACTCATGGAGAGTCAGTCAACTTCCCTCCACTTCCTGTTGTTGCTTGGGGACTAGCAGAATAAGGTAAGAAAAAAATTGAACTTTCAAGTGTGTGTGAAGATGCAAGTAAGCTCAAACTAAAGCTGTATGGAGTGTCCCCATGTAACTCGATTAAAAAAGCAAGTAGGGAACACATTTCAACTCTGGGTGCCACCACAGGATATGGGCTGGACAAGACATGGCATAACATGTAAAAGGCTTAAAACTGTGGTAAAGGGGTGGCCGATAACTAGAGCACCAAACCAAGTACACCGCCATAACTATTCCTATGGATGGAATGAGCATCAATGTTCAGTCATATTGAACCAACAGACGACATTCAGGACAAAGAAAAAGTAGGCTAGGCTACACCAAGACTCTCCCCCATGTTAAAGCAGTTACATCTTTGTTAATCGGCACTTTATTTTGCTTCTACTGGCGAAAACGGCGGTGCATATCATTCCACCCATGGATTGTAATGGTATAATGCTAACTGCCATGAAACAATGAATAAATCACACTGTCTCCGAGCAATTCCCCCAAAACGTTTAAAACGATGGGTAAAATAATGGACTACAATTTTGACAGAGTATAAAGTATCGATATCATAGATATGGTGGTATACATCTGAAATGGGAATACGTTTTTACAATTAAGATAAAAACAAAAAACAGCAATGCTACACTGGAAAAGATAGCAATGTGTACAGCTTAATCTTTTTGATGGCTTTTACTGTGTGTCTATTTAGCTTTACTCAGAACATTGCTAGGACACCAATGTGGAATATGTTCTTCACCAGTAAAAGGTTAAAACGTGTATTGGTGCCCATAGCTGTACATATCTCTAAATAGTTATTTGAACGCTACTTTCATAAAAGGAGGTTCAAGTTAGTTTAGATGTATGCCTTCATGCTTCCTTGGTCACTTCTCCAGAGAGACTAGGATCACTGATAAAAACAAACCAAATGCATTTAAAGTCACACCCATTTGAAAAAAGTTAATATGAACAGGATATGGTGCAAGTCTACCCATGGCAAGGTCACCCAATCCATTAATACAATGGCTCCCCAATTACTACTTAAACAGGGGTTTTACACAACAGGCTAACATGCATATTCAATGCCAGAGGTCACACCACAGACTCAGGACCGGATCTGAAGACTGGTACAAGGAATATGCTCAAGTGCACTGCTCTGCCGCTTAAAGACTTTGAACGTTTTATAGTAATATTCTTGTCAAACTTGCCCTATGAAATTACTATATGGGAGACTGGAAGCTCATATTACATGTTCTACAAGCATTTAAAAAGTAATAGGAAACCTACGAACCCATGTACTGATAATGTTTTTCTAATGGTATAACTAATTACTTACCTCCCAGGAATGTTATTTCTGATAGATGTTCCTTCCACGGATTCCTTTTAAAAGACAGACAGCAGACTGTCTGCTCACTGCATGTGCTGTGACATTAGATACCTACAGAAGATATGACCCATTTCCCTGAAATTGAGACCACTGGTGGAGGAGCCATTGAAGCAATCTCATGCATAGTCGAGCCTCCGGAACAACCAGAATGTCGGACGACGTGAGACCCAGCAAATGCAGGAAGGCTGAGGTGGTAACTTGTCCCCGAGATTGGAGTACTTGTGCCATCTGAGAGATGTTTGCCACTCGGTCCTTGACAAGAAAAGATTCTGCCCTGGTAAGTGTCCGAGACCTCCCCGATGAACTGGAGGGATAGTGATATCAGAGACTTTTTGAATTTCAGGGAAAATAAGCTGTGCAACAGGCTGTATGTGCGTAACAGATACGCAGACACCTGGTGTGGGGAATGAGCTCCAACAAGGCAGTCCTGGTAGGGAAAGACATGAATGCCTTCTCTCCTGAGGCAAGCCACTACCACTGCCAGCAGTTTGGTGATCACACTGGGTGCTGCATAAAGACTGAACGGCAAGACTAACTGGTAATGCCATTTGCCCATAACGAATCGCAGGTATTTTCTGTGTTTCACAAGAATAAGCGCATGGAAATAGGTATCCTGAAGGTCCAGTGACACCAACCAGTCTTGCAGATTGAGGGCTTTGAGGATCTCAGGTATTAGCCTCAGATTCAGGATGGGACATAAACACCCCCCATTCTTCTTCGGAACCAGAAAGTGAGTACCACCATCCTTTGCTTCATTCCGAGCATGGTACCAGTCTGATTGCGGCCATCGCTAGAAGCCGATTGACTGGTTTCCGGAAGCAAAGTAGTGTTGGAAGGAGGATGGTCTGGCAGGCATTGAATAAAAAGGAGCCAATAACCCCGAATAATGTCCCGTAAGGTGGTGAGGGAGACATTCCGAGCTAAACTGGTAAATTCTCCCTCCCACTGTGGACTTCTGGAACAAGAACCTTTCACAGGGGCTTTGTGCCTAGCGTGGTTGAGGGGACTGTGGAGGCAGAAATTCCTCATCTTGTAGCTCTTCCCGCCCCCCATCCCTGGGGAAATTAGGATGTGTTGCCTACCTGGAGAAGCCTGACCTCTCCCACGAAGGGCATAGGGCCAGAATCCTTGCACTCTGCTGGGTGGGACTGGGGGTTGTTGAACAGCCAGACCTAAAGTCTTACTCGCTGCTTTATAGGATTGGGAAGTTGGCAAGGAGTCATCTGCTTTATCCTCAAAGAGGTCATGTCCATCAAAGGGCATATACAGGATCTTCGCCTGCATCCTGAGTTTCTCATCAAAGAATGCCTTCTGACTACTAAGCCAACAGCAATAGAACGCCCCACAGAGTCAGTCGTATTTACCAATAAGCTTCTCTGCCATCATGGACCAGGGCCTCAAAGCTGCCCTTCAACTCCCCAGCTCTTCCTGCGGACCAGAGGCCGAATTAAAATTTGACCTGGGCAAAGGGGGAGTTTATCGCTCTAAGGTGAAAACTTTCTTCCTCTATGCGCCCACGCTCTTGCTGAAGGAAATGTTGATGTACACAGGTTGGGAGCTGCCGCCTCCACCATCAAGCGCTCAGATGAGCCATGGGTGGACAGAAAAGCTGGGTGGTGTTCTCTTTCCAATAAGCGTCACAGAGGCAGGTTTCACCCACGCTTCCAGCCCATGGCCTCAACTGCAGCATTCAAATGATTATTATGTTATTAACTGAGCACATACCTAGCTTTGACAGGCAACAGAGCGCTTTACAGAAGTACACAACAGCACAGATGCATAACAGAGCTCTTGTCGGAGGTAACAGAATAGATATAAATCAGGGGGTAGGATATAGAGGGGCCCATAGGAGGGGTACAGTTGTACAGGGTGGCAGGGAGGAGAGGGGCGGACAGTGTCTAGCGAGTCAGGAGGCACGGGCGTGATGTGATGACCTAGGTGTGAAGGAGGAGAGACTCCTTGAAGAGGTGGGTCTTGAGTTATTTTCTGATTTGTAGGAGCGGAGTGGGGGGTGGAGGGGAGGGCACTGATGCTGATTGCGAGGAGGTTTCCATAGTCTTGGGGTGCAGGCAGAGGCAGCTTGTTTTCTGGTCCTTTCCTTTTTGAAGCAGCGGATTTCAAGTCTGCACGGGTCATGGCTTCTGATGGTGCACTGTCCACCAGAGCTGCTGAGTTTCTCCACGAGGTAGCTGGGTAACTTGAGGGCGACTGCCTTATAGATGATGTAGCAAGACTTGAAGGCAGATCTGCGTGCAGTGGGAGCCAGTTAAGGTCGATGAGGGCCTGGGTGATGTGGTCATATCTGAGTAGACCCTTGATGGGGTATGCAGCTGTGTGTAGGAAACTGCTCATGGGCACAAGGGAGGCCCCCGGGGAGGACATTGCCCCCATCCGGGTGGGATAGGATCAGTGCTTGAACGGTGGATCGAAAGCTGTCCCGAGGGAGGAAGTGCTTGACTTTCCGCAAGAGGGAGAGTGGATACCAAGCGAGTTTTCTTAGCTATGTGTGTCTTGAAGGAGAGGTATTTGTCGATGTGGAACCCGAGGGACTTGGCGCAGGGGGTTAGCTTGGGTGCGAAGCCATCAGGGTTCGTGGTTGACAGTCAAATCTGTATGTCTGGGTGTTTGGTGTTGTTGGGGAGAAGTAGGAATTCAGTCTTGGAGGGGTTGAGCTTCAAGTATGCACTGGACATGGTTAAAAAAGGCAGCAATGTCTGTTTTCTGGGCCCTTCACCCAGTATGCCTGTTAGTTCAAATTGAACCTTAAGTCTGGATTCAGCAAAACACTGGGGCATCAACCACTTGGGCCATTAGGCACTGTAAGGAAGTCTGTCTTTACATAGTTAGTGCTGGTACTTCATCTAACTCTGAAGTAGTATTAAGGCCATTGGCTTCTTGTAGGTCAACAGCTAACTCTAACAACGCTCTAGCTCTCTCCAAAACTCTTCTGGGAAGTCCCTTACTTCCTTGGGGAATAGAGCTTCTATGCCGAAGGGACTGGGGTCCCCTTCCTCATTAAAAATGTGATCCATCTCTGACATGAATGTCCCCATAAGAAGTGGGGCATATTCTAGAAGAGCTCCGGGGCCGCCAGCGCCGATCACACAGTAGAAGGGAGGTCTGGTGCTGGCTCCGAGGTTGACGCTAGCCCAGCAGTGGAGCGTGCCAATGCCAGGATGAGTCTCTGCTCATAGGGGCCAGGGTCTAACCCCTTAGGTGTGCCATCTCAGTCTCCTGGACGGTCACTGCTAGCTTGGTAAAACATGGTGGGCTCTGATGGCGCTGTCTGTGCCTGGGCCTTGGCAAAGATGTCAAGCATCTTCAGCCTTGAGGCTTCCCAATTCGTCTGGGGTGGAAGAATGGGAGGGAAACTGTACCCGTTGCACTGCTTCCATGGGTTCCTAAGAGAACAAACTCCTTTTCTTTGAAGAGGCAGAAGATGAGTGGTAAGAGGAGCAGTTCGGCAAGCAGGACCTCTTGCAGTGATTCTCCTTGGATGGGGAACCGTCTCCTCACCTCCACTCTGCGCCCTGTGACCTCAATTGAGATCTCTTTTCTTCACCTTTAAGAGTTTAGCGGCCTGCTCCAGAAGAGCCTTCAGGAGCATGGATTGGCATGACCCACAGTCCTGGGGGTAGTGTTTCTCCCACAGACAGTATAGAAATGTTCTGGGGGTCGAGACCAACATCTCTTTCTGCAATGTCTTCCTATCAAGATGCTACAATAGTTCTGCGCGCCTCTCACCAGATCCAGCATACATTATAATCCTTCAATGCTACTTTCCCCTTTACAGTGGACACTAGAAATGGATATACAAAGTTCCAGGTCTTGTCAATGTGACTTTCGCAATGCTCTACAAGAGCTCTTACTCAATTTTACAGCATGCAGTGGATTTGGTCAGTGAGCTCTGAGTGCGCTTAAGAACTTACACTTTATGTTCCGAAATACAGCATGTTTTGTCTATGTTACATACACTCACGTTGGAGCACCGGTTAGCCTCCCATCAAGCACAATCTCTACTCCATCTTTTCCTTAGTTTCAGGTATCCATCCATGGGTTCTCCCTCCTGTTCTAGTTTGGGTAATCACCTAGTGTCCATCTTTTCTTTTAAGAACCAAATGGACATTTTGTCTTGCTCCTCTCTGGATAATCATCAGGTTAACACCATGCAGTTACTTCACCTACAGATGGAGTATGCTGTATGATTAAATACAAAAAAGGGTTTACATAGGCATTTGTAGACTGCCTTCCACACCTTAAGTGGCCTAAAGCTAAATTGTGCAGGGAATGGGGAAGCAGATGAACAAATGCGCCAAGTAACCTGCAAAACAGTCCATTTGCCTGCCAGCAGCATGGCGGCACTCATCCTCATTTCCTCAATCATGAATGCATGGCATGGTTGGTATCTTGATGAGAACTGTATCAAGTGAATTTAGTGGATTAAGCCACAGTCTCATCTAAAACTAAGTTCAGCTTAGTAAATGCTAATTAAGTTACTAATATTAGCACCTGGGGGAGAGGCGTTGACCAATCAGATTGCTGGGCAAAGGGGCGTAATCCCAGCATCATCTGCATTCTCTTGGCCATCCAAGAACATCCCCTGTGCGTACACCATTCATTTTTTTCACCTCTCCCCCCCCACTGTTGCCCCTCACCTGCTCCTCTCTGCTGCTGGCCTCCTGCTATAGAACTCAAAAAGGGACTTGCTCCCTCTTCTATTTTCTATAGCAGCTGACATCTATCCCCCACCCCCCACAGGAGATTAGTCCCAAAATATGCAGATCCGATCTCCCCTGTAATAATTAAAAAAAAAAAGTGAACCAAAAACAGTATTCAAACTAATATCACCTGGCGGGTACTGGAGGGGGGGAGGTTGGGGTGGGGAAGAGTGTTGGGGAGCCCACCAAGTTCCAATGACGCCAAACCCTGCTATGCGGGCTAACCGGGCCGATGGGCTCCCTGAGACCTCCCTGTGTTCGGCACCAATGACATTGCAATTACATTTAAGGTACTCTTCAATTCCTTATTCAGGGATCGGAATTAAGATTGGATAAGCATGAGCAAAACGCAGCTCCTGGTTATCCAACATTAACCAGTAACTGCCACTGGTGAACAAGGAGCTAGTACATAGCGTTCCCCAAATCTAAGTTTCACATAAGATGCAAACCTATCATTGAGTCCATTATTTATGCCCCGTTATGCTTAAAATATTGTAAAGATGTGTCCTCATGTTTATTTATAAATTGACCCAAATGCACAGAGTTAAATTCACAAAGGTGTGTTTGTTCCGCATCAGTTGGCCTGGGGAGCCAAAAGTAGCTCCTGGTTTATGTTGGTGCCCAGCTAACCAGGCTCTTCTAGGCTACATGCAAATAGCTCCCAGCACCCCACAATTTCGGACCCTGCTTACTACTTGTACCCCATTTGACCTTGCATATTTATTATATCGTTCACATTCTCGCTTCTCAATTACTCGTACTTCGCTTTCCTCTATAACTCCAGAATACTTTCCGACAGCACTCGGTGTACTTTAACGTTCAGATACATTTATTTGAAAACCACAAGTTTCATAACTTCGATGAGCATCATGAGTATACATTTCGACTCTTTTTGAACATATGTAATAGTCTGATGAATCATCTTTTCTTCAAAACATTCTGTTCAGTGACTATTGAAGGGATTGAATAGTGTGGGGATTTTGTTATCTTTTTCGAATTGTTTTGAACAATTGCATAATTACATTTTCGTCTCAACATTATAAGGTGCTCTTACATTATCCTTTGCTTATATAATAGATTGAACACCGTTATGCACCTGATGGAGGAACATCTTCCCTAAATGCATTGAACTCTTCCTGAATGAAGATGAACAATCATTTACTGTTCATCGCCTTTAAATGTTTCTATACCCGACTTTGGAATTTATATGACAAAAGTCACTGATGTACATTTACAATACGTAAATATATTGTGACTGATTTCCAGTCCAATGGTGTGCAGGGGACAGGGCATCCCTAATCTGAGACTCTATTATTTCAATGTTTTATACAACCTAGGTGCTGGGGTTATTTCACCTCCCCTGCACCCAAATTAAAAGGAACATTATTGAACTATTTCTACCTAATTTACTCATGGTGTGCATTTGAACACTTTTTTCTATTTCCTGCTTTGTAGTGTGGCAGGACTGAGTTTGATCGCACCCAAGAATTGAATGACAATGCATTACTTACCGTAAAAGCATTTCTGATCGTTGTATCTGCTTAGATTTACATGCTGTGCATAGGTCCGACATCCAGTGGTCACTGCGGAGTATTGCATTTTGTTTTTCGTAGTCGAAAAGGGGACGTCGACAAGGTGTGTCTGTAACACTATCCCTATAGTGACGTGCGTTGTACCCACAATCCCTCACGCGTCGAAGTCCCTCTGTTTGTATTTTTTCTGCCCTGAGGGAGCCTTCTATACGTGAGTGAGTACAGAAAAGAGAGAGATGTAGAAAGATGTCTATGTTCCTTCCATCCGAGCGAGGAGGAAGGGTGGGCGCAAGTGAATCTAAGCAGATACAACCATCAGAAATGCTTTTACGGTAAGTAATGCATTGTCTTCTGATGTTTGTTAATCTGCTTAGAATCAGATGCTGTGCATAGACTAGCAAGCAGTACCCGGAGTTGGCGGTGGGTTATGAGAAGGAACAGTAGAGAAAAGATGTCTTAATGCTGCCTGTCCCACCTGGGAGTCAGATCTAGAGTGTGCATCTAGACAGTAGTGTTTTGTAAAGGTGTGCACAGAACTCCAGGTAGCCGCTTTGCAGATGGACTCAAGGGGAACATTTGCAATGAAAGCTATGGGAGCCCCAGTGACTCGAGTAGAATGTGCTCTTGGCTTGAAGGGTAGTTCTCTCTTAGCAAGAGTGTAACAGAGTGATGCATTGAACAATCCATCTAGATATAGTGGACTTTGAGACTGCATCTCCTTCTCTTCCTGCTGCCACCGAGACAAAGAACTGATTAGTCTTTCTCAGTGGCCTGGTTCTTTCCATGTAGATCATGACAGCTCTGCGTACATCCAGTGTATGCAGACTTTTTTCTCCCAAGTTGGAAGGGTTTTGAAAGAACGTTGGTAGTTCTATTGACTGGTTTACATGGAATTTCGAGATGAATTTCGGTGCAAACCTTGGGTGTGTGCGTAGAACCACCTTATCTTTGTGAACTGTTACGAAGGGGTCTAGAACAGAAAGAGCCTGTAGTTCATTTACTCTCCTAATGGAGGTGATAGCTATTAGGAAAGCAGTCTTAAGAGTGAGGTCTTTAAGAGTTGCCTTGTACATGGGTTCAAATGGCGAGCCCATGAGTCTGGAAAGTACCACATTTAAGTCCCATCCGGGAGCTGGGTTAGCTATTGGAGGGTGTATTCTCTTTACCCCCTCCATGAAGGCCTTGATAACTGGTATCTTCCACCACAACACTTTAAGTTGGGAAGTGGTGTATGCAGAAAGTGCCGCCAGGTGGACTTTAATGGAATTGAACACTAGACCTGAATCCAGTAAATGGGTCAAGTACAGAACAATATGTGTGGGAGAGCAGTCAACCGGGTTTATGCTCTTACCTCTACACCAGATGACACATCTTCTCCACTTGCTAGAATAGCAGTGGCGAGTATTCGGTTTTCTGGCTTCCCTGAGGACGTCCATACATCACTGCAGAAGTTGTAGATGTCCAAATTCTATGATCTCAGGAGCCAGGCTGCTAACTTTATGGACTGAGGGCATGGATGCAGGGTCCTGCCCTTGTCCTGTGACAGCATGTTGTACGGGCAGGGAAGTTTCACTGGGGGAGATAGGGACATCTCCATCAAGTGAGCGAACCATGGCTGCCGGGCCCACATTGGGGCCACTAGTATCATGGTAACTTGTTCCTGGTGCATCTTATGCACAACTTTGTTGAGAAGGGGAGTCGGGGGGGAAAGGCGTAAACAAATTTCCCTGACCATTTAATCGACAGACCGCTCCCCTTGGACTGGTTCTGGGGGTACCTGGAGGCATAACTTTGGCATTGTGAGTTCTCCAGAGTTGCGAACAGGTCTATTTCCGGGAATCCCCATTGCGTGAAGACGTCTAAGACAATGTCTTCGTGCAATCGCCATTCGTACTCTTCGGGCAGGGGGAAGTCTCTGCCGAGTTCGTCTGCTAGCAGATTGAGTTCCCCTGGTACGTGTTGTGACAGTAGGAACATGTTGTGTCTGAGAGCCCACTTCCATATATTCTGGGACAGCTTGGACAGTCCTGGAGAGTGGGTGCCCCTCTGCTTGTTGATGTAGTACATGGCTGTGGTGCTGTCTGTAAGGACCATCACTGTCTTCCTTTGTAGGTGTTCCTGGAAGGCTTTTAGTGCTTTGAACACCGCCAGTAGCTCCAGTAGGTTTATGTGCTTGGATGCTAAGCTCGGAGTCCACACTCCGTGTGCAGTCTGATGGGAGAGGTGAGCCCCCCATCCTGTGAGGGATGCGTCTGTGGTTATAGTGGCCTCCACCGCGGGTGTGGCAAAGGGTTTTCCCATTATCAGGTCTTCCTTTGTCCACCACCGTAGTGAGAGAACCAAGGCCTACGAGACCACCACTAGATCGTCCCATTGTCTGCTGGCCTGACACCACTGGCTGTTGAGCCACTCTTGCATTGGGCGCATGCGCAGGCGCGCGTGAGGTACCAAATAAATACACAACGCCATCATTCCTAGCAAGCGCATCGCTAAGCGCACCGTCACCTCTCGACCTGCCACATATTGGGGGATCTGAAACAGCATGTTTTGGACCCTCTCGTTGGAGGGGAAGACGAGGCCGTCCTTCGTTCGAATTAGAACCCCTAGGAATTGTTGGACTTGGCTGGGGTCTAAGCTGGACTTCTTCTCGTTGATGGAGTTGTTCCAGTTGGAACAAAAGGTCTACAGTCTTTTGGGCGTTTGAGAAGCATGTCTCGTAAGAATCCCCTGTTATGAGCCAGTCGTCGAGGTAAGGGTATACTGGGATGGATAACCTGCGCAGGTGGGCCGCTGCCACTGCCAGTACTTTCGTGAATACCCTTGGTGCAGATGCTATGCCGAAGGGTAGCACTCTGAACTGGTAGTGTTTGCCCTCTATCATGAACCTGAGGTATTTTCTGTGCGCTGGCAACATTAAAATATGAAAGTATGCATCTTTCATGTCCAGTGTAGGGGTGTCACGGTATTCGTTTTATGACGGTACGATAACCTTCTTGCCAAATGACGGTATATCATGGTTATCGCGGTATAGCAGGTGGAGTTAACTGATCTTAACAAATATTTTCTAAAAGGTCATAAATTGACAGATTTATCATCACAAACAAAACCAGGCACCCAGGGCCAGAATTGGGCTTTTCAACATACTTTCCACTGAAATGCCTTGTTTCCACCAAACACAAACACACGTGTGGAGAGGAGGGGGTGGGGTGGAGGCCTGCTGCAACTGGCAAAGCAAACTGAAAAGCTTTTCTTAAGTGGTCATTTAGGCTTTTTGCTTCCCCACTGGCTACTGGTGAAGATGAACATGTTGCCATCTTGATAACCTGCATGCCACAGATAAATGGAGGCTGATGGTAGTATACGCTCGTGTACACACGTACACACGTACACACGTACACACACACACACACACCCCCCCCCCTCCCCTTGGTGTTCAGTAATCACTGACATGTTACCCTTTGGTATGGCAGCAGGGAATACCCACAGAGATGAGTGAATTTCGCAGTGCGACTTATTATATGTAAATTCAATGATAGAACCAGGGAAATCTCTTGGCACTGTATCTATTCTTCCTATTGCTAACATCTTGATTTTGTGTAAGGCACGTGTGGTTTATGGAATGGCATTAAAAACTGCTCCAACTGAAACTACTTGGCAGACGGCACATCCAACAGTGCAAAACCAAGACTGTGCAGCAATTGCTTACTGCAGCCTTTCCAAATCAGATTGAAAAGCACACTTAACAGTATGAACGGTATAACGGTATAAATAATGTGACGGTTATTATTGTTCAATTAAGTGGTTCACGGTATCTTTAACGGTATACCGTTACATCCCTAGTCCAGTGTTGTCATGTAATCTCACTGTGATAGCAGTGGGATCACTTCCTGTAAGGTCACCATACGAAACTTTTGGGGTTTGACAAACTTGTTCGCTGGGCGCAGATCTAATACAGGGCGCATGGTTAGATCCTTTTTGGGTACAAGGAAGTACACTGAATAAATACCTTCCATTACCTGAGATAGAGGCACGACCTCTATGGCTCCTTTTTCCAGCAGTTGGTCCACTTCTTGGAGAAGGATGGCGAGGTGTTCTGGTGTCATGCGGCGTCCCCTCGGGGGTCTGTATGTTGGGGAACTGTTGAACTCTATACAGTAGCCGCGGGCTACGGTGGAAAGTACCCAGCGGTCTGATGTTATTCCCTCCCATGCTGGAAGAAAGGATGTTAACCGGCCCCCGACCAGCGTTGCATGGGAGGGGACACGAATCTTCACGTCACTTGGTGGTGTTGGTGGCTTGGGAGCCTCTGGGGGTGGAACCCGGCCTCTCCCTTTGCCACGGTGTTGACCCCTCTGATTGCACTGGCCACTATTACCCTGGTAGTTGCTGACAGAATACTGTTGTTGGTTTTGTTGCTGGCTTTGTCCACGAAAAAAGCACTTATTACCAAATCCCCGCCTGTTAGGGGGTTTTGAAATTTGGTCTACGGTCTTTATTGTGTCAAATTCTTTTTTCGCGTTCTCCAGCGTGTCATCCACTGCTCTCCCAAAGAGGTTGGACTCCTCTATGGGTTTATTAATAAGGGACGCTTGTGTTTCCGCCTTAAATCCGGAATTGCGAAGCCAGACGTGACTCTTCAGCAAAATTCCTTGTACCAAAGTGCGGCCAGCCGTCTCTGCTGCATCGAGGGTATTCTTGACGATGCTTTGGTTGACCAGAGAGCCCTCGTTAACTGTAGCCAGCAAACGAGTCCTTAGGGGTTCGGGAACTTCTTCGATGTCCTGTTTGAGCTTAGCCCATTGAGCATCGGCGTAGCTTGCCAATAGGGTATTATTATTGGCAATTCTGGTAGAGAATGCTGCAGAGGTGGTGATTCTCTTGGCTAGGGCATACAGCTTCTTCCCTTCTTTATCTGGGGGTGCCTCGCTGGTAGATAGTGGGACTCCTGCCCTTTTCCTGGTGTTGGTCACGACCAGGGAGTCCGGGATTGAGTGACCCTTAATATATAATGGGTCTGATTGAGAGGGAGAGAACAGTTTCTCAATCCTCGGATTGACCCCTCTCACCAATGCAGGAGTGGAAAGAGAAGGTGAAATACGTCTCTTAACTGAGGTGAGGATGGGTATAATTTGGCTAGTGGGGGGGTTTTCCTTGATAATCCTCTCCACAAAATCGGTGTCTGGGGTGACTTCCCCAGTTTCAATTTCGAAATGTGCTGCTGCCTTCTTCAGCAGTGCATTGAAGGTGGGTTGATCATCCACAGGCGAAGGGTTCCCGACTGGTGTAGTTTCAGTAGACCTGATGACTATACTGCTACTGCCTGTGTCCGTCAACCTAGCCGGTGACTGCCAGGGATTTGGGACGCCCTCGTCTGTGTCCTACTGGAATCCCTCCTCACATAGGTTAGTTTCATCGTGAAAACCTTCCTCTTCTTGTTGGTCTTCAACATAGGTGGAAGAAGGTGTCTTCCTCAGTGGGATTGTAAGAGTATATGTCCTCCTGTATGGGGTTATAACACCTGGTATTTAGCCCTAGGACTCTCCAGGGGTGCCTCCCTTGGTCTTTTGGGTGCCCCGTCTTCTGGGATGGACATGAACCTGTCTAGTTTATCCATACAGGTCCGGAACCTTTCAAAGGTCCACTGAGGTCGGCCAGGACGGTCTGGGAATGAAAAAGGAGTTTCTTCCTCCTGTAATTGTCTGGTTCTGTCCTATAACATCGAAGAAAGTGAGCCTTCGCCTTCTGAGTAGTCTTCTCGCTGGCTAGGGCCTTCTGTCGGCATCGGGAACTGGCCTGATCTGTTTTCCGGCGCATCTTTGCCCTTGTGCGCGGTTTTCGGCGTCTCACTCGCTGTACGTCTCTGGTCGTCCTTAGATGCTATGCGCGCGAGGCTTTCGGCGATCATTCGCTCTTCCGAGGGATCGGTCGCCGTTGCGCTATGTAACGTCGAGCCTTTGCTCGTCGAGTCCTTGCCCGTCGAGTCCTTGCCCGTCGAGTCCTTGTTGGCAACGTGAGCGCTCTTGCGATGCGCGTCGCCGGAGGTTTTGGTACTAGTGCCCTTATTTTTAGAATGCCCAGTCGCCTGTCGCGGAAGCGGTGGCGGGGAGGGCTGACGACCCTTACGGTCGGCCGAAGACGCCGGTGGGCCCGGCGTCCCCGTTGGCGCTATGGCTGCCTTCGTCTTTGACGAATGCGTGCCGGGGGGTATGTGCTTTGTTGTTTTTCCGTGTGCGTCCTTGTCGCCGGGGTGTTCATCCCCATAAGCTGGGCGTGAGCCGGGCTTGTCGGGGCCGGGGACGGACGACGAGGAGCGTGAACGTTCCTTTGAGAGGTCTACAGCCTCCGTTACGGGCGCCGTGTAGTTACTGTCCTCGTCACACTCGGTGGCAGCGGGCGAGGAGTCAGGCCTAGACATGGCGTAGGCCACCCACCTTTTGACCCTGCGGTCTTTTAGAGTTTTGGGCTTTAGTAATTTACAGGCCGCACAGCCGTCCTCTTGGTGATCGAGGGGTAAGCAACGGTTGCACCGTTTGTGCTTATCCTTCCAGGTATATTTACCCTTGCAAAGCGGGCAAAACCTAAATGGCGTCCTCTCCATAGCGGAGGGCAATAAGTGTGACTACGACCTTGAAAGAGAGGGAGGGGAAAGAGAAAGGCATTCTTAAAGAGAAGAAAGAAAGACCACAAAACCCCACTCTCCCTACTGTGTATGGCCGGCGAGGCCTGGCCACGTGTTCGGCAGCGCCGAAGGATCCCCTCCGCTCGTCCTTCCGTCGAAGATCTTGCTCGGCGGAGAAACAGCTCTGCGTCGAGAGGGGGGGGGGGTTGATCTACGTTATTGATATTAATGACAAACGACCAAAGGTCGAAGAAACTATTTTGCAATGTCTCTCTAGGAGCACCGCATAAAGGCGACCAGTAGCTGGGCGGAAAAAAACAATCTGAGGGACCTCGACGCGTGAGGGATTGTGGGTACAACCTACGTCACTATAGGGATAGTGTTACAGACACGCCTTGTCGACGTCCCCTTTTCGACTACGAAAAACAAAATGCAATACTCCGCAGTGACCACTGGATGTCGGACCTATGCACAGCATGTGATTCTAAGCAGATTAACAAACATCAGAAATGTCATTATCCAAAATGAAGGAGTTGCCTGCAAAAAATGCCCAAACACAATCATTCAAGTGATGAAGTTCAAAAAATCTGATCTTTGATTAGTCATTCAGATGGGTAAATGCTCATTAGAAGGGGTTGATCAAAGATCATCTCCATTTGAACGCTGCATAAGGCGAAACATTGCACAGAAACTCCACACATCCACCTTAGCACAGTACTGCAAATCTCAGAATTCCCAGAGGTAGAATTTGTTTACAACCTACACTATGCAAAGAAAGATCTGATTTTATTAAGAAATAGGATCAAATCTTAAATAAATGCTCATTAGATTTAATTCATTTACTGATTTGTATGGTCTTGATTGGAGCAGCAGTAACTCAGTTAGTAAATTCAGAGATGTATGCAGACAAAACGTTAGCATAGTCAAAACGTGAGTGGATAAAGGCGGCCACTGCTATTGCGTGATTATCCTGGGGAATAGCGCCTAAACACCCAAATGTGAACCTCACAATCTCATTTACTTGCAGCGTTAAGGACATTATCACAAAAATACACATCTATTTACTCCGTTGGAAAAGGTTGTAAGAAGGCTGTATAACAAGGGAGGCCACGGAGACTGGCAGGGGCCTTTCAATGAATGTGTTGGCCCCAAAACATTAGCTCAATCGTTGATGGCTTAAATTGAAGACAGTTAAGCAGCATCCACTTTTGCAACTCATTGAGGGATGACCGGTTGAGAAGAAAATCTCCAGAGTGCCGTAGCCCCCCGCCCCCACTACGTACACACGGGTGTCATTCTTTTTATGAATAAAACTGCAAACCAGCCTTACGAGGGGTTAATCCAAGATTGTATACAAATATTGAAAAATAGGTAATGAAATGGTGGATCTCCCTCCATCCCCCCCACATTCACCACCCCAATTGAAGGTCACAGTAAAAGGTTTAGAATTACAAGGCCCAAATTGGACCCTTTGGGAAAGAAAACCAATTAAGGGCCTTCATTAGCACTCGGCAGAATCTCTGCCCAGACATAAGTTAAAGCAGTTTGAGTTCCTTGCTTAAGACAAACCCCCAACTACAGTGGGTCCACAGTCTCTATACAAAGCTCTGCTGTGTAGTAACCAGTTCTCTCAAGATCTTAGCTATTCAGTCTAACACGGCTATAGGGCGATAATCGCTGAGCACACCTGGCTCTTGATTATTTTTAGTAGATGTAATTAAGGGTGTTTTCAAAGCAGGGTGGGGAGGGAGATGAGACCACTCTGAAATCGAAGGAAAGATAAATGATGTTAGTAATAGCTGAGACGAGAGAAGTAGCTCCAGGCCCATATTATGAAAGAAAATTCATGCTTAGGTTCAACAATGGCTTCCTTCTGCATATTTTCCAGAATACCTTTAACTTGCTTTATGAAGAAGTATTTGTGGATATCATTGGCTAGTTCTGAAGAAGGGTCAGGGCTTTGTGACCTACATTTAAGGTTTGCAAATGTTTGAATCGTAGAAAAAACAGTTTGCTGAGTTTGTTGATTGCTATGTTTTTTTCATAGTCAAGAGGCCTTGGAAATTGCTTTTTGAAACCGGAGATGGGCTTTTATTTGCAGCCCGATTTATAATCCCTAGAACAAAGCCAGATAGTCTTTTTCTCTGTAATCCTGTTTGAGACTTCATATCTGCAGAGCACCTGGATTTCTGTGGTGCAGACCGAATCCCAATACACAGAGGGGCATAACAATTGACAACCTTCAGGAAAACAATGGTCACCAATCTTAATTTGCATAGGGAGTGCCTGACTTGCAAAGAGAAAGAGAAGGTCCTGTGACGAGGCTGTAAGCCTTGAATGAAGCCATCAGATGTAAGCAAACTATGAGAAACTTTTGAAATTGGTATAGTTCCTACCAAAGTGATCACTCCCAATAGAGTCTCAATTAGTGCAGTAGTCAAGCTTCTAGTCAAATTGTGATCTAGAAAGTAGCCACATTCGCATGAGGTGGAGGTTAGTGGAAGATTTGAGCGTATATCTACTTATCAAAAGGAACTCAACACGGCTTCTTGCACTCCAACAGCTCTGTTGGGGGCAACACAGACCAATGTGTCAATTGCTGTTTTCCTTACCAGTACAGAGGCTAGAAACAACTGCTCAGCTGGGCTTCAGATGCACTTTCTCTTCCAAGGTATCACTGCATCGGACCCCTCTGCTGCACTCATCCAAAAAGCCACAAAGTAAAATGCAGAGTGGCACGTTTGTTATGGGGCGGGATTCACAAACATTCTGCTTTTGAGACAGGCACCACATTAGTTTGAAATCTACATTCATGGGTGTAATGTACGATGCTTGGACATATTTCATTGACCACTAGAGCGTCTATACCATTGGGACATTCCTCTTGGGTCAGATGCACGCATGAGATACAGAGGGGGAAACTTATTTCACCCTTCAACCTAAAAGGGCGAGTCAGACTTTGTAGAAAGTAAATGGGGACACTGGTTTCATAACGGGATACATCCCTTTTCCAGCTGTGCTCATTAACACTTGGCGCTGGCATGTGCCAGAGGATTCGTTCCAGGGTTCGCTCTGCAACATAATCGGATACTCAATCCAAAAAAGCTCTGCAAAAATGGTATACAGAAGGCGACAAGAGAAAAAGGTTGACCAGATACTTGTTCTAGGGCATACAGGCAGGGGCCGTCCATATTAAATAGATTGCTGACCTAAACAATATACAAAGGTGTCTGTCCATATCAAAGTGAGCACATGTAAAAAGAAACACTGCTTCAGCAAAGAATATGGCTTGCGCAGCCAAGGGGAAAAAAATGTATCAATAAATGAAAAAAGATGGCTGCCACCATAGGGAAGAGGGATGAAGTCCCTTTTCCATGTCCATGGTAGCAGCCAGGAGACTGGAGGAGCACTGAACCATGAAGCTCTGGTCCAGCATGCAAGTGGGGACGGAAAACGCGGGGAAGGGGTTAAGGCTTCGCGCCTTGAAACACATGTGTATAGGCGCGTTACAAATACCATATCATATCAAGGCTATTTGGGGGGGAGGGGAGAGGCTCCCTGTTGCCTCTCCACATGAAAAGAAAAAAATAATAAATGGTGCCACCTGGGGAAGGGCCTTGAGTGGCTGGAAGCACCGGGTAGAGAATGTATTCTCGCCAGCTGTTCCAGCCACCTGATTGGGCAAGCACCCTTCCCCAGGTGTGAATATATAACCATTGATATCACAGCTTGCTTTGACAAAGATTACGTTTTCCCCCTCAAAGCTCCAACTGGAAATAACTCAGCTGATTAGGTTCAATATTTACCAGTAAGTCAGGGTAATCCTTTATATCAATAAAATGTCTTCGTACACTGCTGGCTCAAACATGAACTTAGGAGTACAATGAGATATGTGAAACACATAGGTTGAGGCACCATTTCAAGGGAGAGTTACATCAAATGGACATACTATTTTAAGTATGAAATCTTTACAGGCAGTTACCGATGGCCGTTAAGATAAATAGAACCATTGTAGGTAGCTGCATTTTCCTACATTTTCAAATGTTCTGTAGACGGAAAAACCTGCTCAAAATATAGAAAAGGTAAGGGATTCCTTTGAATATCGAGGAAAGCAACTCAGGGTATCTGTGAATCTGTGGAAATACAATCTATAATGAATAGAAATGTTTATAGCCGTCAGCCAACAGTTCAAAACCTTACACTGTCCTCAAAGTAAAAAGAAAGACGTTCCATATTAGAGTGAAAAACGACAACTCCTCAGATGCTACAGCTTTGCTAATCAGAGACCAGCCAAGCGCAGTTCGCTCCAAACTGTCAGAATTGACGGGTAGGTTCAAGTAGCCCTCAAACACCAGACTTGGGTCTACAGAGTAAAAATGGATGCAGCTATCACAACTGACTCCACAACTATTTCTACACTACTACAAGATGCCTTTTAGACAGAGCGAGAACAATAGTGATCTAGCAGGTCATTCTACAGCTAAACAAACGATGGCAACTGCTACTTCAACTCATGCTAATATATGCAAGTTACACTGCATTTTTGTAGTACCAGAGAATTTATCAAATACTTACGTGTCCGATCATAAGACTCATGGCAAGTGCGTGTGATCTCAGCACCAAGTTCAATATGATGGCCCGTTTTATCCTCCGGGGCGCCATCAGCACCTAGAGCATACATTCCACCAGCAAAACACGTGAGATGGCCCATTTTGTGCTCCAGCAGGCCACCTTTCCATTCAGCAATGTAGGTGAACCCTCCGTTGGATTTTCGGATCAGATGCTTTTCAATAGCCTGCAAGAGGGCAATGTTTGATGCATTATTGTTTTGAAGCGCATATCAACACCCATAGCAAAAAGCAAACTAATCCGACACAAACGTGGAACAAAATATCAAACTAGTTACCTAAAGCAGCACTATAGATTTGTCTAAGGCTCACACCAATTGCAACTGACAAAAACTAGCCAAACAAATTAGCTACATTACGGAAATCATAGCAAAGCGTTCGTTTATAGTTGAGGATTTTAGAGCTCAAATTCTAGATGAAAGCAGCGCAATCCACTATCCACACGAGGATTATTTTAGGATACTGGAAAGTATGCACCTATTTGAGGCCTGCAAATAACACATAACCAGGTTTAGCACTTTAAGAAAATTGTTCATCAGAAACCTAACCTAGTATATTAGAATAAAGACGGCCTGGTAAACACAGCACTTGGAAAGTGCAATTTCTATTTAAGCACTTTACAGGTTCTCCCTCTCATGGCTGAAACTTTGTGTGTAAGGTCAGCTTCTGAGTGTGGTTGTGCGTTACTGACTTACTTCCGAAATCCCTCAATGAATGCCAGAAACTCTGGCACTCACCACTGGAAGGCAAGATCCCACTGTAGCAGACTCCTACTTGCAGGTTCGTCCTAAGGTCCTACACAGTTTCGAGACCCTTGGCCACGCCTACATCCCCCTGCTCCCCCATGTCTGTAGCAGGTAATTGACTCGTTTCGTAATCCATTACGCATTTTGTTGATGGGCAACTCCTTTCAAATGAACTGGCTGAAGAGAAAAAAAATGCCCTTTTGTACTATAGGTCATCCTTTGACCAGGCCTCCTTGGTCAGTAACTCAGGGCGATACGAAAATATAAGGTTTGTATCCTCATTCCCAACAGACCCAGAAAACTGCCTTTCTGTCCATGGTCAGTGCCAGCTAGCATCATTTCTGCTGACCAGAAAATTGTGAACGCTAAAGAAATGTAGCTTGGGGGCTTAAATAGCAGTTTACACGTTCTCATGGTCTACTAAAAGATGCCTGTTCCTTATTCACAAAGAAAAATAAAGCAGGCAGATGGCGGAAGGAACACTAAACAAAAGTGGCATTTAGGAACAGAATCCATTAAGAACCAATGTCATGATGAACACTTTACCACCTTCTGCCACAAGAAGCCTACGTTTTATTTAGACACCTAGAAACTCAAACCAATCCCAACTATGAGGTAACACAGATTACTCCATCTATGGGCAATACGGAGCAAGTCATTTAAACAATAGTGGGCTATGGTCACCTAAAACATGGAGTACCTCAAATTTTCCCAAAATAGCAATAGGAAAGATCAATCCTAATCTTTTGCCCTGATGTAGCGGATAATTCTGTGAAATTGCCAAGAGTTCTCAGCTTCGAACAATTAAAACACATGACTAAAAATCAGAAGGTAAATGATCACGTGACGCCCAAATAGGAAGCTCTGCTAAGGTCTCCCTAGCCCCGGTAAGTCTAATCAAAGGGTGCCGTTCCAAGGGCTTTTTTTGTTACTGGATTGACTGTTTTTTGGTGACCATTGGCTATAAAACCTCCTTCCTAATCAAGTTGCCCTTCACAAAGTCCATCCAGCTGCTTCTTCCTGGCCAGGACTTACCCTTAAGACAGTGGCTTGCGGGCCGCACATCGGCTGGCCATTTTCCATAATGTCTAACCAGTTTTTTTCTAGCCGTTACTGTTTACTTTTCAAATCATGCCGGCTTTTATTTCAGTTACTGGAATTCTTCTCGCTTTCCTACCTGTAATTCATACAACTATCGCAGTTATTCCAATCTTTCATTTATTTTTCCTCACTGGGGCCCCTCCTTACTATTGGTCTTCTTAATGCTCACCATCTGCAAGAAGACTCATCTCCTCGATAAATATTTATCTCAATTTGCAATTCCTATGTCTCATGTTCATATCTTGATCTTATATTTTCTTCTGTTCCTTCGTCTTCCCCAGTTTCTTTCAATCCTTTTGCTCCTTCAGATCACCTTCTCTCCTTTCCATATACTACTTCTATACCTCCTGCTTCTCTTCAATCTAAGCAAACTTTTCTTTGTCGGAATATTTGTTCATTTGACTCTTCCGTTTGTCTCCCTACTGATCTCTCGCAGCATTTTCTGTTCACTGTTGCTACAGTGCTTTTTTCTTCACTGGATGTACACTATCCACTATGCTCTTTCCGCACTTCTGCTAAAAGTCCTGAACCATGGTTATCAGAGCGCTGTTCACTGCGCTCTATTTTGAGGCGTGCTGAATGAGTGTGGAAGAAAAGCATGTTTCCTTGAGTCATACCTCCTATGACTCTGCTCTTTCTGCTGGTAAAAAACTGAATTTATTCAACCTTGTTTTGCATTCTCCTCATCCTTGTCATCTTTTCCAACTTAACTGCAATCTCTCTCCCCCCTCTCCCTACCTTGCTCTCTCCCTCTTCACTTTCTCCCTCTGACTTTGCTTAACTTATTGATTTCTATGGTTGCACTTTTACGTGCTTCCTCTTCATCGATGTATCAGAATTCAACTATTTTTCTCAGTCATGTTTTTTCCTCATTCTCGTCTATAGCTGAATCTGATACTGCCTGCAATCTTGCATGTGCTAATCCTACTGCTTCTCCTTTTGATCCCATTTCTTCTACTCCCATTACCAAGCTTTTTCCTGGTTTACTAATTTATCTAACCTCATTAATCTCTCACTCTCTTCCTCTGCAACTTTCCCTGCTGACTTTAAAGTTACCACTATTTTTCCACTTCGAAAACCCCCCACTTTGGACAGCTTTTTACCAACCAACAATCATCATATCCCTTGCCCTACATGTCTAAAATCTTGGAACCGGTGGCCTACACTCAGATCTCCTTATCTAGACCATACCATAAGGAGACTTTCACATTCCCAATCTGGTTTTCGCCCCTTCCATTATACGGAAACAGCACTTATTTCTGTCTCAAATTCTTTGCTTTCTACTAGGCACACTAAACTCTTCTATTCTTATTGATTTTTCAGCAGCTTTTGATACCGTGGATTAGCACATTTTGCTTTTGAATATACACTAAGCTTTTCTGGCTCTGCTCTGTCTTGGTTTAAGTCATATCTCTCCGAATGCTCCTTTTCTGTTTCCTGGGGTGGATCTATGTCCCCCTGATTTCCACTTGCCTGTCGTGTTCCACAAGGCTCAGTCCTAGGCCCTCTCTTTTTTCTTTATATACTGCTTGTCTCTCATTTTCTCCTCTTTTCGCCTGTCTGCAGACGATTTTGGACTATTCATCTCCTCCTTTTCCAATGTCTTCACTCTGCTATTACTGATTGTTTACTTGCCATCCAAGCATGGATGCATGCTGGTTTTCTTTATTTGAACGCATGTAAAACAAATTCTCTTTTTCCCCAGTCTCTGCTGTCCCCCAACCCCATTTTCTCCCCCTTTTATCAGCTCCCCTCCCCGTTTCTCTTCCCTTCTCTTCTTCTGCTCACAACTTAGGTATTCTTTTCAACTGGCTTGCAACCTTGACTTCACCACAGACCTGTCCCCCAACACACCGGATGTGTTCTCTGTTGCTTCTTTGTTCTTGGACCCAAGGACGATACCACAGAGTCTGCTGATCCTCCCCGCCTTGGTCAGTAACGCAGGAGGACCCTTGATATCTGACACAAAATGCAGGATTCTTTAGCCTTGATTCCTGGTCTTCTGTTTTCTGCCTTGAAGGTTTCTTGAAAGTAACGGCTTCCCGTCGACAAGGTGAAGGGTTCAGCCCCTCTCACAAACCTCTCGTGCCTGGATGTCTTTCTCCCTTCATTCAACTACATACTCGAAACTGCTGTACCTTTGTGTGTTTTGCCTCGCTCAGAGTGTGCGCTCGTGCTCCCCCTTTTATTTGTGGGGGGAAGTCTAATGGATGTCAGGTATGAGTTATTGTCGGTGATTGCCTGACCTTGCCTAAACATAATATTGGGACAGGTCGTGTACACGGTTCAGGTGCAGGTCTGTTTTCTCCCAGAGCGGGCTGTACATGAGAAAGTGTTGGTGCAGGCAAAGGAAGGAGGGGGGTGAGTTTCTAAATATCCCATCGGATAAGATAGGATAAAGGTGTTTTAGGGAACAGGGGGATACCGTGTCTCACCATCCAGTGTCCCACTTCCCCCTCCCCGAGGACCCAGCAACCAGGTGATCCTCCCGCAGTGGTCCACCCGCAGGAACTGGATCCAAAAGCGATGGCTGTGTCCTGGCCACCTAGATGACAAGTCCCCGGGGACTAGCGGGTGAGACACCTCCTGGTCTCTCACATACGCCAGTAATAGCTCCTGGTTACTGTCAAACCTGCACTCCAATACCCCATGTCCTAATTTTACTTGATCTCTCTTCTCCCTTTGACATGTCAACTATGCCATCCTGCTCAACCATCTAAGTGATAACCTGGGTATCACTGATCAGGCCCTGGCTTGGCTGACCTCTTTCCTCTCTGATCGACCCTCCCAGGTCCAACGTGGGTCCTTCCTCTCTATCTCGGTCTGTGGTGTTCCCCAGGAGTCTAATCTCTCTCCCTGGCTGTTCAACCAATACCTGGCACTTCATGCCCACCGCTGCTCTCTGCCCCAACTTCCAGTGCTATGCGGACGACACTCAGCTAATTTTCAGGCACCCTTCCGCCACCCCTTCTCCCCTCATCTCAGACTGTCAGTCCGCTATCCAGGAGTGGTGTGCTGCCAATCATCTCTGCCTTAAGGCCAGTAAGACTGAGATTCTCCTCATCGGCACACCTGCTCCCTCCTTCCCTATCACTCTCTGGCTGGCCTCCCTTGGCCCTCTTCCTTCTCCCACCTGTGAGGCTAAAAACCTTGGGGTCAACCTTAATAACTTATCATATCATGGAATTTCTTCTCAGGAGGATAACTCAGGGGCAACGTGCTTGCCTTGGAAACAAGGCGACACGGAGCAACACAGGATTGATCCCCGGGTCTGCGCTTAGAAAGCTTTGGGTATCAAGCGCGCTATAAATAACCTATCATATCATATATCTTCGACTGCACACTCTCCTTCTCTCCTCACTTCTCCAACGTCTCTAAGAAGTCACACTGCCAGCTGCACCTCCTTAGAGGTATTCTTCCTTTCCTCTCCTTCCCCCAGAATCTTACCGTCTCCAGAGCTCTGGTTCTCTCTAGGCTGGACTACTGCAACAGACTTTCTAAATCTTCCTGCTTCTACTCTCCGCCATCTGCAACTCATCCAGAACAGGACTGTGAGACTTGTCCTTGGCGTCAAGCCCAGGGATCGTATCCCACCAGGACTGAAATGTCTGCACTGGCTTCCAGTGGCTGCAAGGATTATGATCAAAACCCTCTGCATTGTCCACAAGGCCTTCTGGGGCCTCAATACCTTCAACTCTCTCTTCCTAAATATCTTCCCTCTCGTGCTCTTCGCTCATCCTCCTCCAACTCCCTCAGGGTCAGTCGCTTCGCCAAGCAACAAGTTGGTGATAGATATCTTTCTTCGGCTGGGGCCTCCCTCTGGAACAGCCTCCCTGAAACGAGAGGCGAACCATCTCCGGTTCCGAAAGCAACTCAAGACCTTCCTCTTTCTCTCCTCCTCTCCCCTGCTGAATTCCTGACTGAAACTGCACTGGTTACCTGGATACCCTCTGATCTCGGGCCCAGGGCCCCTCCCCCGCCAGCTGCACACCTGCACTGCCTCCCGGTCAACCCATGCACTTGGGGGCTGTTTCTGTCCCTCTAGAACCCCCACCAGTTCTTGACACTGATGTCTGCACTTGCCACAAGCTGGTCGCACTTTTTAACTATCTTTTTATTTATTCTATTTATCTATTACTGTTGATCCTATGTACTGTACTGCACTGCACTGCCCTCTGCCCCCCAGACTTTCCCTTCCCCCCTCCTTGCACTTGCGCAATCTCAATGTCGCCTGGCCTAGTAAGATCGTTGTCTCCGTCTTCCCTCTTTTCCCCCTCCCTTGCCTTGTTGCACCTTGAAACACTTGTGCATAGGTGCTTTATAATTGCCATATCATATTGTATACCCAGGAGTTGCTTTTAGCCTCCACTTATCAAATCTCTATTTCAATCCATGTTATGTTATTTGGCTATCATTTTAGATGAATCACAACTGGGGTGGTCTTAAAGCGCAGAGTCCTTGTGTGTGGCTGAGTCTGTGTGCGTGGTTGAGTGAAGTGTGACCCCGCTCCAGTGTGTTAAACCTAACTATAGTCGGAGGGTTGAGAGGAAAAGGGCAAGTGTGAGTTAGGGAGAACGAAATATGACAAACCAGAGTAACAAATATTTGAGTAAAATAACAGGTAGAATGCAAGTGTGAGCAGGGATGTATGTACAAGATATGTAGCTGTTCCTTTGAATATACACGGTAATAACTGGGAGGACAAAATAGGACCTTAAAGGCTACCTCTCTTCATATAGTTCACACATATCTTTAATGTGTTGAGGAGATATATTAGTACTGGCTATGGACGAGCAATGGCCTTGAGATGTGCTCAAGAGTTTGTTGGCGATTTATACTGAATGAGGGTGTCAAAACTCTACCCTGATAAGAGTTCTTGCCGACTGCATAAGCCAAGCCCAGTTGAAAGAAGTGTCTCAGAAGACGAGTGTTGGCTATGAATAGAGGGGCATAAATCTGAAAACAGTGAGAATGGGAGACAACAAAGATACCCAGCCCGAGTCAAAATGAAAGGCCTCAGGTCTGAGAAAGAAAAGGTCTATTCTTAAGTAAAATGCTACTCTAGGAGGTCAGGTTCTTAGTTTTATTGAATTATCCTTCAGTGTTGATCAACATGGCTGCTGCAGAGTTGGAGTGATGCATAATTTAAACTTATTGAGACCATATGCAAATTCAGGTGTGATAGGTCAGCTTCTGTGGGTCAATCAACAGCGATCTAGAAGGTGGAGTGGTTGGAGATTAGTCAAAAGCTATTAGAAGGTGAAAAGCCACAATTTGATGGCTCTTAAATTGTGGTAGTGGTCTATGTTTCTAATCTCTTTGGAGAGTTTTCCAGAGCTGTGGTGTGAGAATTGAAGAGGAGGATCCTCCCAATGAAATATATGCTAGTGGAACAGGTGCATCTTAAAAAATACTGCAGATTTAAAAATGAAAAGAAGACCTGAACCCCCTTCTCATGGGTGCAGCTATTGTGTTAGCAGAGGCCATAACTGAGATAAGGCAAGTCACCACCTGCTGCAGCCCATGTACCACTAATCCCTTGGACTGGAACGCCATTAAAAGACGTAAATAATTCCAATTGACATTTGTTAACTGTGCTTGGGCATAAACATCTCAGTGGTGTAAAAGACAACAGGGGCAGGTTCCTGGAATCTTTGGATGAGCATCCACACAGTGGAGTAATGGATAAGGGTGATCCTGAACATTTATGGGTGGGAAGCTACAGCATTCCTTGTAGCTATGTATTGCAAGCGTCTTTTATAAAACACTCCAACATTCAGCTAGCCTTATCCAATAAAATCTCCCTACTCCAAACAAAAATAACCAAAAAGAAAGCCTCCCTTACTCATCATCCCAAGACTAACATCCTCATTACAGACCATACCCCAAAGACCCAGGACACAGCCACACGGTTTATGTTTTCCAAAACATCGATTCTCGAGGTGGAGAAAGTCATCCTCTCTCTTAAGCCGTCTAACTGCCAGGGCGATTCTTGCCCTGCCCAGCTTATAAAAGACGCAGCTAGAGACCTCTCCCCGTTTATTGCCAAACTCGTCAACTCCTCATTCACGTCTGGCACGGTACCCACCAACTTAAAACAAGCCTGGGTACTACCATTGCTTAAAAAACAAACGCTAGACCCTCTCATACCCACAAACTACCGCCCCATTACAACAGTCCCCTTCCTGCTCAAAATCCTGGATAAAATCGCCTACAATCAAATCCAAAGTTTCCTGGAACAACATAAACTTTTAGGAGCGCGCCAATCAGGATTCCGTCCACAACATGGTACAGAGACTGCCCTTATTGACCTAAAGGCACAAATAGATGAAATAAGAGAGAAAGGTAAAATGGCTCTCCTCTTGCTGCTGGACCTCTCGGCGGCATTCGACCTTGTAGACCATGGAGTACTTTGTAGCCATTTAGACTCAGCCGCACATTTTTCCAAGGAGGCCATATCTTGGATTGAATCCTTAAAAAACAAACGCTAGACCCTCTCATACCCACAAACTACCGCCCCATTACAACAGTCCCCTTCCTGCTCAAAATCCTGGATAAAATCGCCTACAATCAAATCCAAAGTTTCCTGGAACAACATAAACTTTTAGGAGCGCGCCAATCAGGATTCCGTCCACAACATGGTACAGAGACTGCCCTTATTGACCTAAAGGCACAAATAGATGAAATAAGAGATAAAGGTAAAATGGCTCTCCTCTTGCTGCTGGACCTCTCGGCGGCATTCGACCTTGTAGACCATGGAGTACTTTGTAGCCATTTAGACTCAGCCGCACATTTTTTCAAGGAGGCCATATCTTGGATTGAATCCTTCCTCAGTGATAGGACCATGAGGGTGTTCTCCCCTTCGGCAGCGGCGGACCCAATCCCCATCCGTTGTGGAGTCCCTCAGGGCTCATGCGTCTCCCCGACTCTCTACAACATATTCACTAAGCCCCTTTTTGATGTTCTGGACCATCTTGGTATCACCTACACCAACTATGCAGATGACACCCAGATTCTCCTCCCACTTTCCGGGGACTACAACAAGGATTTGGCCTTGGTGAATAGGGTGTATATCATCGTCCAGGCATGGATGGCAACCCACGGTCTATGCCTGAACGATGACAAAACAGAGTTGCTCATCCTAGGGACACATTCTAACATACAGAAACTCAGTCGGACTATACCTCATTTGAAATTGACGGGAACATTATCAAGGTTTCCAAAGATGTGAAGACACTTGGCTTCTATCTGGATGCCACCCTCTCCTTTGACAAGCAGGTGAAGTCATTAGCATCTGCCACCGCCTACACATGCAAGCTCATTATAGCAGGCAAGCACTTTCTCTCCGATAACAACTGCCTTATACAAGCGAGAGCATTAATCCTTTCGAGGCTTGATTATTGTAATGCCCTCTACATTGGAGCAAATAAATCCATTATCCACCGACTGCAAATTCTTCAAAACAATGCCCTACGAGCCGCCCTTGGTGTACCTAAAAGATCACATATTTCAAACATCAGGCGTCAAAACAACTGGTTGTCCTCCCAAAACAAAATCCACCTTAAAGTTGCATCCCTAGTTCATAAAGCCCTGAACAATGCAGCACCAAGCTATCTCCGCAATAAACTCACAATAAGACATCACTCGCGCCCTGCCAGAACTGCAAATGCCAACAGCCTCATCATTCCGAGATTCAGGTTATCTAAGGCGGGGGGTAGTAGCTTCCCGGTGCAAGCAGCTCAATTATGGAACTCATTGCCTAATCCTTTACGCGAGGCACAGCCCTTCCCTAAATTCAGAAATAACTACATCAATCTGCTAAGGACTGCCAATGAATAGCCTACTGGCACCCACTTATCCTTCACCCCACCCTAGAACATACATTTCATCATGATCTTATGGTCCCACCCACTTTGCCCACCTGACCGTTGAGCTTTCGCCCACACAGTACCTGTATATAGACTGTCTTGATCATATTTTGTATTTATTCTGCATGTAAACCGCAATTACTGCTTTACCGTGATATTTTGCATTCTATATTTGTATTTTGTATTTGTACAGTGTATGTATCCCATGAACCCACCCTGCAACCTAAGCTTCGCATTTTCTGTACTGCTGCGCCCGGTTACCTTTGGGTCTGGTGCGCATTATAAGTGAATAAAACAAACAAACAAACAAACAAACTAAGTGGTACATCCGGTTTACACCATTGCTGTTTGTGTCATTGTCCAAAATACCCAACAAACGGATTAATGGGTCAAGCATTCAGCACAAAAATACCTTTGTGGGTGTTATTTAACTATGGGTCTTGCCAGCTTGAATATGTGGTCATTTAAAATGTTTGCAGACTCCTTGGAGTTGGTTCGACAGTAGAACACAAAGGACCATTTTTTATATTTGTGTCTTATAAATATAAGATTTCCTGCTGTCATCTGAGATACTGTTTCAAGGGAAAAGTTCTACATTGAATTTAAAATCTAAATCATGTAAAGGTTACTTTCAAATGCAATTGTTATGTATTGTCGGGCATACTTTGCAGTTGTTCGCCTGGAAGTAATGAGCGTGCAGCTTAATGTCAGACATGAGAAACCCATCAGTGGTGCCATTTGCCTGTTTCGCACTGAGCAGCTTCTGTAAAGATGGCTTAATGGATATCTTGACAGTACACCTTCATTACAGTTGTGAAACCATGTGCACCTTTGGCACACAGTTTCTCTCTCAGCCTGCTACCGTTTTTGGCATCATTTCACAGGCTTCTAAATACACTTGAGCATTTACATGTACTCTTTGCCATGTTAACTTCTGTACAATCTATTTCATAATGGCACCTGTTGTGCAGCTACATCATTTCAGCGCCCAACTGTGGGAGTGGTGCTTGACATAAGCATAGGCATGAGTTTAATATTGTAAAATGATGCATCATTTTTAACTTACTTTTCTGTAGAGAAACCCCTCCTTTTTGCAATGGTTTTAAAATAAAAACGCATGTCGTGAATTTTGAACATAAATGTGATTGTTTAGAAAGAAGTCTTGTGATCATGGGGAGTAGCACCAATGGGGTTCTGGCAGATTTGCTTAGTATGGAGCAGTTTGGAAACATAAAAATAACCACAGAGCTTATATGTCTTTGAGAGTTGTATGACTGAATCACTAAATAGGGAATGGACGCTGTGTGCAAGGACTGCCAACACCTCAAACTCAATCACGCATTGTTGTGGATCAGCCAGACTCTCAGAAACAAAACTAATTGAAAATAATGACGAGTACATTGAAAAACGACTTTAAAAATGCTGCAATCTTCTGCCATACCAGGCCTTATTGTAAATACGTCATTACTGCCAAGCCATAACAAAGGAAAGATCATATGAATATTATGCTTGGCCCCATCCCAAAAGGGGAAGCCCAGCCCTCTTTGCTTGGTCGTATCCCTCCGGCACGAAACAAAAGGTAAGTCGAGACATGTTTCAGCAGGCGATGATGCAGCATATTGCAACTCAACAGCAACAACACTGTTCAAGATGCCCCTACCACATGCCTTCATTTGACATTCAGTAACATCACCTTAACAGAGAATGAATCAGCATGATTAAATCTTTGCTTTTCCACTTCCACGTTACTCGAGTTTTTTGTCTTATAATAGAAAAAGCAGTAAGAGCATTTTTTAAGGTTTCAGGTCTTTATTTTAGTGCAGGTTTGCTGTTTCAAAGCCTCATCAATGAACGGACACATTGGACCAGCATAACCCTTTCCTTGTCACAGTACTACTTAAGGATAAAAATAATCAGGACTGCAAAAGAGTCCTAGTAATGCAGTCACTGCCAGGTAATCTGGTCTTAACTCAAAGGGAGGTCACCTTCCAGCCCTGGGCTTTCGTGTCAAAGAGGTTGTTAGTGTTACTTCGTAGTGGTGCAGGGAAGCGGTTTAGCCGCTATCCGTCCCTGTACTTCTGAAGAGCAGAAGTCATAATGTCAGACCAAGTGGCAGTAAGTGTAGTAGCCAAATGATCTTTATACATGGCCTCAATAGCGTCCAGCTATGACTGCATGGCCTTACGAAGAGCTTGTAGCCAATTTATAATCCTAGCTTTCAGAGCACCAGTCACTGGGATCTGGACACTGGAAACGGTCAAATCCAATGATAAACTGCACTCTGCAAGTGCCTGCTTAGACCAATGGCCTACATTCACAGATTTAGATTCACCAATACCAACCACCTAGATTATCCATGTCCAGCTTTGATTCAACATCTTGAATTAGTGAACGCCAAGCACATCTCTTTCCTGGAGACTACCCTGTACCTCGGATTTTACCAGAGACTAGATCTTGACATTTTTTAGGGCTGCCAGTTGACCCTTTAGCACTGACATTTGGACCTCAATTTCATAAACAAATTTGCCCATAGCACCTAAATACAGTGAACCAGTTTCTCAGGGCAACCTTCCGCAATCAAAGGATGAATTAACACAGGAATTGGATTACAAGTTAAAAACTGTCTGAGCTGGGGAAGCGCTATTCCCTCTCAAGTTACACGTAGAACCTTGTGAGATGAGAAGAATCCTTAATTATAGTATCTAACGGAACACTAGTCCCCGTCAACAATTGCTTCACATGGCAAACTCAACTGGAGTGCATGGTTAGAATAATGTAGGTCTGCTACAGCTGCCACAGCTAGTGGTGGACACGCACAATTAATTTCTGAAGATGGAAGCTGCCTTGTTTGTACAGCAAAGCCTTCTGAAGTCACTGCAAGATGGTATTGAACATATTGTTCTTTATTCCCGTTGTGCTCCTTATTTCTTTACTCTTCTGTAATCAAAGGCCCACACGTTCTGGACAGACTTTGGAAGCATATTCTAACTAATTGGCATACACCAGCAGTTTCGGCAGCCACAGCCTTCAACACAAGAGAAGGCACTGAAAAGTTAGTAATGAAGTAAGCTCTTCACCAGATACCTCTGAACTCTGGCTCGGCAAGTAACAAAGGTACTCATAACACTACTGCAGAGATGCTGCAATGTGAAGGCACATTATTATGACTGGCCAAGATTACTTGGATAGGAGGGCTTCCTCAAAATAATTTCCCCCTCGTTTCAGTGGTGCTTAGTTAGGGTTCCATTGTTGCCAGAGGGGATGAAGAGCAATGTGAATGCTGATCAGCGTACCAACCATTTTACAAAGCCCATGTCTGTGCTTAAATCAAGTAAAATAAGCAACACATAAATAAATGCTTTCAATCTGTAAAGCAAAGAAACAACGAGTGGGACATCAAGGATTTAGTACCATGTACAATGGCCTCCTTAGTGTTCTAGTGTTTCAAGAATATTTTCCCATGGATGATCAAGGCACTTGGTTATCCAGCAAGTGCCACGTTCATGGATTAAACATCACTGAAGTAAACCTCTGCTTCCATTAAAGAAAAAGAAGCAAAAGGCAAGCCTCATTGACAGTTCAATCTTCTGTTGCATGAAGCAAGAGTAGATCATTAAAGTATTTTGATCAAGAGACTGTTCGTTCAGTGCTCGATAGATTTAGTAAAGGGTAGAAAGGTAGGTTGGCAAGCAGGAATGCAGGGTCTCATGAGTTGGAAACCCAACAAGCCTGAAACCGCTACCTTAATCCACAAAATCCGAAGTTGCATCACACAAACCCTTATACTTGTCACGGTCAAACAAATGCCAGACAAGAAAGATGGAAGCCTTAATTAGAAACCATATTCATGCCCACTAATCGTTAGAACATTTTATTTCACGTTTTTATAGCACCAAGAGAAATCAGCCAGTAAAACCTGAATATATGCAATGTAATACACAGTGGATGACAGGTTGGTTAAATGTGCCAAGTTGGACCACCGTGGAGTGAGCTTTTGAGAACAGACAAATTATAAAAAGCAGAGGAAGCCGTCGGCCCGCTCACAGAGCTCCATGTTCTCCTTTGATGAGTGCTAATTGTTTTAGAAAGAAAGGTTAAGGTTTTACACCTGTATCTGACAAACCTTCCCCAAATGAGAACATGGGAAATTCAGTACTCTTGGCAGCCCTTTCCTTTATATACAGCCCTTTCCTTTATATATATATTGCATAAAACCCATCAACGACATGTCAGTTAGTGAACCCTATACCAACAATAGGTTAGTGGGATTAAACTCGCACACCACTGCCCTTAGCAGGTTTTCAGGCGCTCAATATCACCATAAATAGTTTAAAAAAAGGACCATAAATGGTTAAAAAAAGGAAACCTAGTGCTACTACACTGAAGTGGTAGGCAGTTTGACCATCAATGAGTTTGAGCCCGAGGACCTACGCCCGCACTTCTCCAAAAGCGAACAAATGAAAAAGCTCAGTTTGCGGAGAGAAGTACAACTACCAAGGTGGGTTAGAAGAGGGGTACCCTTGGAAAGCTTTAAAAAAGCAACCATTGGATGAGCAGGACAGGACTAGCAATGGGACCCTAACTTGCAGTCCCAAGAAGGACAAACCTCGAGAACAAACCTGCCTTTCATCATGTATGGGTGGGTCACAACCCAGCCATTCAGAGGTGGTGCATAGGTCCAGCTCCCAATATAGCTTTCTCAATAGCTGCAGTGCTCTCCATCCCATCCCCAATGGTCGCCTGCTGCACAGACTTCATGCACTGGATCCATCAAAGCCACGGCAGAACAAACATGCAGAGACCTGACCAGGATGACCGCGAGTTAAATCCGATGTTTTCCATACTTCCAGCTCAAATGAGGGTCATCTGTGCCAGGAAAGAGCCCGCGCAACAGAATTACCAATGTTTTAGAACTGTCAAGCAATTTTGCGAAGGCAGTCAAGCATCTAGGATTTTACCACTGCCATGGTAACCATGAAACAATATAAAGTAAAACCACTTACATGTATGAGCCTTGAGAAGAATAGGAGCCAGCGTGAATACAAATGCACATCACCCACTCATTCACTGGCAAGGATTGGCAGTTATGAAAAGGCCAAATGTATGCAGAGATCTGCTAAACATGCTAAATACTCTAAAGGAAAACATAGCACTAAAGAGATGCTTATCGAAGAGAACTAAAGAAAAGTCTATCAAAATGAAAGCAATCGATCAACTTCATCCAATCAATATGGATTAGAAAAGGGGCACATTTTATTCCGAAAAAGCGGAACATGCAGTTTATTAATCAGGCTCACTGAATCAAACTGCTTGACTCGCCACTTAGATCTGGACTTCAAGATATATAAATGTACAGTAAAAAACCAATGTATGCTTTCAGACTAGAGACGCACAGCATACATTAAAGACCAATCATTGCCGGATACTGCGAAAGAGAAATGGCCCATGCAGTAATCACTAATCCTTGGTGATTAAAGCATTTGCACAATATGCATAGCGGCTGCTGGAGGCCTTAAAATGTGCACCCACAGCTAGCCACTGACTTGTGATAACGGACTCTTGGCAGGTAAGAAGTGGTGCTCTGCGCACATGTGGACAAATTAAGAGTGATTTTATGCCTGGTTCGTAGCTTGCAACTTGAAATGTTTACTAATGCAGTGTAGGTAAAACATCACTCCATATCTTTGCAAAATGGTTTGATTTTAACTAGTTTCATACGTTTACGGATAAAAGATAAAGGAGAACATATAAAACTTGCTACCCTATTTACAGAGATACACTCACCAAGTCAATATGTTCACCTTTATTGAACGCCATTTATGATTTTGATCATTTGTATTGTGTAAAATACGAAGTGATCCGAGCAGAATTCACTGCATATGGGCACAGCTATTCCAATTATGTCACTGCAAGTCAGAGCTCTTCACAAGTCGAGTTAACAGTTTAAGTTTATGAGAAAAAATAACAAAAGGACTTAACCCTGGTAATGTTCATGCTGATGGATGCCCCTGCCATGGATTCCTCATCTTTGATACACTGATATCCTGCTTGCAACTTTGGAAACATTTCAAGAGCAAATGAAGGAGCCGTGTGTCATGGAGTTGAGGTCCATTGGCGGCTTCCATCCCTGTGCTTGGACGCAACATTGATATAAATATCATGCACCGCTACCGTTGCCTCAGTTCAAGTTTTTCCCCCTCTTCTTGCACAGCTGCCCCAAGTTTTCAAAAACCCTAGGTGTTATGAAAAGAAGGACAAATACAGCAAAATGCACCCACAGAGGAAAATCCATCAGAAAGAACATAACAAGGAGTATGTTGTTACCTCCCAAGGATTCCGAATCTCTGATAGACTCCCATAGCGGTTTGTAAATGGAGGTGGGACTAAAGAATATAGTCATTGGTTAATTCTGTGAACAGCTTTTCCAAATTTAGCATCCTGACCAGAAAAGGAATCTAGACAGAAATGCTTTGAGAAGGAGCGCAACAAAGACCAGGTTGTGGCATTGCATATATCCTGCACCGGTACACCTCTTTGAAAGGCTGAAATAGTAGCCACCCCTGTGGTAGAATGTGCCCTTAAATGATAAGGGACATCATTCCCAGCTAAGGAAAAGCATTCTGAAATACACAGACTAATCAATCGAGACAAAGTCAGTTTGGTCACGGCTTGACCGAATTTATGTCCAGTATAACCAACAAAAAGTTGGTTGTCTTGCCTAATGTTAACTAGTCTGCTTATATAAAAGCTTACAGCTATTTTAGGATCTAAACAATTTTACTGCTCTTTACTCTAGGAGGATGAGGAGGTTGGTAAAACCATCTTTTGCGCCAGGTAAAACTCTGACAACACCTTTGGAAGGAAGGAGGGGGGAACCCTCAAAACAAACTTCTCTTTTGAAAATACGGTGAAGAGAGGTTTGCACGACAATGCAGGGAGAAGTTAAAGCCACCAGAAAAATAGTCTTTAGAGTCAATAATCTAAGCGGACAGGAACGAAGAAGCTCAAAAGGAGCTCCCCATTAGGAAATGTATACCCAAGTTAAGGTACAAATCCGGCACTATAAAAAGGGGCCAGTGGAAAGATATTAGCAACAATGGAGGCACTGAATAACAATGGGTACCTTAAGATCCTTGTTCTGGCATGCGCTTGGAAATGGATAGCGCTGCCAGGTAACCCTTGGCTGTAGACGCATGCAGCCTGTGAGAAACCAAAGGCTATCTCACTTGCTAGTCCCCGGAGATCTCTCAGGTGGCCAGGGCACTGCCATCGCTTTTGGATCCAGACCATGGGGTTGACCAGTGCGGCAGGATCACCTCGGTGAGGTATCTTCAGGGACTGGGGGTGGGGCAACCGATGGTGAGACGTGGTATCCCCCCCTTTCCCATGCCCAGACCCCAACCTATTTTATAGGATTCTCCAATGTGCCAAATCCCATCACCCCCACACCCCCTTTCTACACAAACACTGGGCCGAGGAAGAGGCAGATAGACAGTACAGATGCTGACACTTGCATATCTCATTGGACATGTCCCGTTAATAAGGTCAGGCAAAGTCAGGCACCTGACCATAATTACACACATTTGATACCCATTAGCTCCCCCACACGGATAAAAGGCGGAACATTGAGACATTGAGCAAGGTGAGACAAGAAACCGTTAGCAAAAGACATGAAAGGCCGGTTTGTGTGAAGGAAAGATTGAAGCCGCAACAGCATCTCACAATTGAAGGCTGTTTGCATTCGGATGAGACACGAAAGAAAGCAAACCAGTAGTGAACTTTAAACTTACTGATGACTGTGAAGCCAGTGATACAGAGTAGCGGAGCGGTCAGGCGAAAGGAAACAGTCCTGTCGAAAGTCTCAGCAAAACGTTTGTTGTCTTGTTATAAAGCGACAAAGTGAACAAACTCTGAAATGCTCAATGGTCGAGATTGATTGGATGTATACATTTTGGCAGTGGCACAATTGGTCACGGTCGAATTGACCGTGGTCAAACCAGCAGCAAAGCCAATTTTGCCATGGCCAAAACTGCCCATTTTAAATACCCCACCCACCCGCTACTTGCCTTTTTACCACACGGTACTTTTCTGACCCTGCGGCGTTGGATCCGTCCCTCCTACGCGGGTTGGATCCGACGCTGCAGGGTATGGTTTTTTCTGTCCCCCGCCTCCATACCTATGGAAGCATGGGACACCCCTGTTACCCCCAAAGGCAATCACTAACACTACCCCAGCAACCCCCGCTCCCCAGGTTTAGTAGCGAATACTCAAATGGATTGTTTTGAAACAACCAAATGGTACTGGTCGAATTCAGCCATTTGTACCATTCAGTCAATTCGAAACTACCAATTTGGGTAAAACCGATTAATCCAGACGAAAGGGGAAGTTAAAAGGTGAATGCTTTAAAAAGAAAGATTTTTGAACTTTTCTGATTGTGTTATGGAACTACCAAGAGACACTGGGGCAAATAACATAAGGGAGAGCTGAAGTGAAAGTCAAAGTGGTCCTGCGTAGGTCTGTAAAATGCCTTGCACACTTGAAAGTCTTCGACATCAGTGAAAGTTCCGATCCCGGCTGAGAGAGATCTACATGAACTGTTGATACCTTGAGAGGTCCGAGCCCGACAGGGGGAGAGCTACTTGAACTCTTAGTGAACTGAAAACAAGTGCCTTTATCATGGAAGGACAAGTGGGCCTCGACCCACGTTTTGAACTCCCTTTTTGATAACCTGAGTGTCATCCTGTCTACGTGGGCCACCTTACTCTGCGCTGTCCAACGTCAGGAGGAGAGCCGACTCATCCACCTTGATCCTTTATGTTATAACACCAACTTTCCTTTGCATACACATTCCCCTTTACACCTTTTTTGTATAAGAGATAGGGCATGCATTCGTTTCTTTTTTTAGTACAGGCCATTTTCATTTGACATAGACTGACTAGGACTGTGTTTTCTTTATTATTTGATGGTAGAGCCTACGCCCACCATAGCTATAGGGCAAAGTAGGAGTTTTACAAACCCCAAGAAGTTCATAAATGTTTTTGAAACTTTTAGCTTTTATGTCGGTGTCATACTTGTGATACCATGCCTCCCTTACAAGCCCCTGGTGGGCCGTGTTTAACAGAAAGATGATACAGTAGGAGCGTAACAAGTGAAAGGAACAATGTCTTTAGCTCTACTCCAGCTGCAAAACACAATCCAATGGCAGAGCTTACGTTGCTGGCCTCCTAGCCAAAAGCAACAACTGCATAACCTTTTCTGGGAGATCCCATTCTTTCTATCTGAACCTCTCAGAAGACGCGTGTGAAGATTCAGGGTTTTGATGTCTGGGTGGAGAACACAGCCCCCCCTTGTGAAAGCCGGTCTGCTTTCTAAGGAAGAAGAACTGGCGGGCAGATTGACATATCCCGAAGATCCGGGTAGCATGTCCTCCGGCCCAATCCGGTGCGATCAGAATCATGGATTTCCCCGAACGTCCTCAACCTTCCGAAGGCATGAGGCATGGCGGGGACTGGTGAAAACTCATACAGGAGTGGAAATTCCCAGTCCAAAACAAATGCGTCCCCCAGAGCTCCTCTGAGTAAATTCCCTGGAACAGAACAGGCCCACTTGAGGGGTTCACCAAAGGGCGAAGATTTCTAGAAGGACTTCCTGAGCCAATTCCCACTTGTCATGTTCTCTTGTCCGGCTAGATAAACAGCTGATAAAGAAATTCTGTGTTGAAGAGCCCAAAACCAGAGCTGCATTGCCTCTCTGCATTATCAAGACGTTCTTCCCCTGCATGGACGGCAGAAATGTCATCAGCGAAACGGTTTACGTGCAGTCTGGATTCCGATGGACCAACGACTGCCGATTGTGAGATTGTTCATGTGGTCTTCGCATCCCGTAAGGGAAGAATCTGACTTATCTCCGGCCATGGTTGTTAAAAAGATTCCCCTATAATCAAATTTGCCCTGCAGGGCCACCACAGGGGATCCGGCTCAACCTGGACCGGAACCTGAAGAAGGTCTGCCAACCTGCCAGAGAATTGTGACCATTGGGATCTGAGGGACGTCATCCTTAGATGGGCTTCTGGCACCAGGAAAATGCAGATGCCACGAGGAGCAGCAATCTCAGAAAATCAAAGGCTGGCAGATGTTGGGCATTCTGAAAGTTTTCCACCATCTGCGAAATATGCTGAGCCCTCATCTCAGGAGGCGAAGCCTTCCCTAGAGGAGGAGTTCAGGACCACTTCAATGAATTGCAGCTTTTGAGGGGTGGGGGGGTTAGGGGGGAATGAACCTGAAACTGAAAGTGAGAACGGCCAATGGCGAACCTCGGGTACTTTGTGTGCTTGGGATGTATAGGCACACGAAATTAAGCATTCTGAGGATCGAGTGAGATCAGCCAATCCTGGAACTGAAGTGCCTGGAGGATCTGTGACAGGGTTACCATATTGAATCAGTCCTTCCTGAGCAATTTGTTCAATGATCTCAGCTCCAATATGGGTTCACAGTCCTCAGTCTTTCTTGGGAACCAGAAAATAGGTGGAGTACCAACCTTGGAAATGCTCAGCAATAGTTCCCCTTTCCACTGTACCCTTCTCCAGCAGGGAGAGAACCTCCAGCCGGAGGAGCAGGTCTGGTTCCCAAAGAGATTGTTTGCTCGGGGGACAATGTGGAGGTCTTTTTCAACATGCAAGGCAGTAACCCTGGGCCACTGTCTGCAGTGCCCAAGCATCAAAAGTAATATTTAAGGTTAGATGTGATTTTAACAAATTAAATTACAGAGAATGCTGTAATAATGTTAGTTATGTTAGGCACATTTTTGGAGCGCACGGTCACCCCAAGTTATCTTGGCGCTGGAGAGCAGGCATACATCCCAAGACCAGAAGAGCCAAAAGACAGCCAGAGAAAAACCACTACTATCTAGAACAAGAATGTAGATACAGCCTTTCTAAAGGCCAAATGGTTGGGAAGTCTTTATGGGCAGTGCAAGCTCATTCCACAGTATAGCAGCTGCTATGGAGAAAGCCCGTCCTCCAATCCGCATACGCCGGCAAGGTGGCACAACAAGCAGGTCCACAGAAGTGGAGCGCAGCCAGCACCTGGGATGATAGTAAACTGCAGCGCCCGGTGGACGATACATAGGGGCTTGAACCTGATACGTTGGGGCACCGGCAGTGTGGAGGGACCGTAACACAGAGTACCAGTTGCCACACGGGCTGCTAAATTTTTTACACTTAGCAATCGCTGATTCAGCCCCTTTGGCTGTGCCAGATAAAGAGTTACAGTAATCCAGCTGGGATAGTACCATAGTTGCCACCACCAGTGGACGGAGAGAGGCCGAAATCATGGGGAGCACTTTAAGTACTTTAAACTGAAAGTGACCAGCTTGGCACACGGCTGCTAATTGGCTGTCCATAGATAAAGAGGCCGAAAGGACTACACCCAGATTTTTCACCTTACCCGCCGGGGCAGGAAGAGTACAGAGAGATGGCCAGAAGGAGGACACCCAAAGTGAAGGATCGGGGGAAGGGGAAACAGCCCACCACCAACACCTCCGTCTTGTCTCTGTTCAATTTAAGACAGTTGTGGTTCATCCAATCCCCCACGGCCACCAGGCACCCCTGAAGGCACGACATATCCGACCGATCAAGGTCTAAATGGATCAGAATCTAAGTGTCGTCGGCATAAGAGTAGCACCAGACGCCGAAGGAGCGGATGAGACACACAAGTGCCCAGATGTAAATATTAAAAAAGAATCGGAGGTAAGGACGCACCCTGCGGCACTCCACAGCTAAGATAACAAGGGGCAGAAAGAAAAGGGGGCATGGAGAGAGAGAGAGAGAGAACACGATCCGCCAGGAACGAAGTAAACCAGGCAAGTACCTGCCCAGATATACCCATCTGGGCAAGGCAAGACGGCAGAATGGGGTGGTCGGCAGTGTGGAATGCCGCTGACAGATCTAATATAATCAGGGCACCCACCCCACCTGCGTCTACCAGCCTGGCCATATCGTCCTGGACAGAGATCAGAACACTGTGCCTCTGCCAGGTCTAAAGCTGGATTGTGCAGGGTCCAGGAGATGAGAACATTCAAGAAACGTGGAAAGTAAGAGTGACACCAAAGACTCAAGAAGCTTTGTAAGGAAGGGGCTAAGAGAGATAGGACAGAAATTAGCCAGAACAGCAGGGTCCAATGAAGGTTTCTTCAAAAGAGGGATAGCCCTAGCAGCTTTTAACTCCTGAGGGACCAGACCTGACTGGCAGGAGTTGATGGCAGCTGTGATCTCCACCAGCAGGTCTGGAGCTATCTTTTTCATGATGGCCAAAGGGACAGCATTCAAAGGGAAACATTTTATTTTTTGAATGGCGGCCAGTACTGTTTCTTCCGAGAACCTCGGGAAAGACAACCACCTCATTGGACCAGAAGGGTCCACGGTTTGAAATGAGCTGTTCTCACTACTAAAGGAAGCAATTGCCATATTTAAGATATTTAGACAAATATTCATGATCTTAGTAATAAAATATTGAGATAAGGCATCACACAAATCCTGAGTAGGTCTAACATTAGGGGTCACTTTGGTTGATGAAGAAAGGGATTTGACTACTGAGAAAAGAGCCTTAGGTTGGCATAAAGACAACTATTTTCTCAGCAATATACAATGTTTTGGCTGCTTTAATATCTAATGAATAAGCTGCCGAACAGGCCTTGTATAGTCCCCTAAGAGTTGGATCATAGGCTCTGCGCCATTTATGCTCTGCCTGTCTCAAATTAAGCCACGCTGCCTTAAGAGAATCTGAGAACCGAGGCTCAGAGGGCAACCTGAGAGGTTGAATAAGTCATGGCAGAACTACCATATCTGCTGTCCCGTGCAATGCTTAAGAAAGCAGAGAGGGAGGCGACCGGAACCGTCTTACATTTCGCTGTAACCGAGGAGACTAGACCTTGAATATCTGAGGCGCTACGAGCACAGCCACATTCTGGCTGCAGGGGCTTAACTTGTATCTCTGCTGCTTCAAACAAACAGGTTACCAGAAAGTGGTCTGTCCACAGTACAGGTTCCACTGACTGTACAGCCAGTAGTGTTTCTTTTGCAAAGATCAAATTCAACGTGTTGCCTAGCTTGTGCGTAGGACCAAACACATGCTGATACAATTCAAGATCTAGCAGACTGTCAAAAAAAAAGATTAAAGGCCGGTGGTCTGGGATAATTAAATTTCAACCTGAGGTCCCCCAGTACCACCAACTGCGCATATTGCACTTGGAGGTATGTTAATAAATCATTAAAATGTTCACAAAAGTTCCCCTGAGGGCCAGGGGGGCGATAAGTGAGAAAAAAAAGAATGAAAATGTTATAACTAAAAATACTGATTTTTTTCAAACATTTTTTAATTTGGGTCCCCGCAAAACAGTTTCCCCATGTTTTTAAACCCACCCCTTACCCTACCCCATATATTTTCTTTTAAACCAATAACAATAAATAATATCATAACATTTTCGTTATTACAGCACTCAATGTTTAACCATTCTTCGTATTGCTGTTTTAGTCTGCCTCCCACCAAAGTCTTTTGTGACAAGGACCTAAAGAGTAGACATGGGAGATCTTGAAGCCAACTGACCTAAGGCGTGCTGTGCATGCAGTAAAAACGGAACGGAGGCAACGGGTGACGTGCATGCTATTTATATCAATGTCACATCAAAGGGTGGGGATGGAAGCAGCAGAGGGACCTAGACTCAACGATGTACACCACCCTTTGCTGTTGAAAAGTTTGCAAAGCTGCAAGCAGGATATTGGTATATCGAAGAGAAGGAATTCATGGGATGGATTTCTCTGCAGGTTAGCAGTGACTTCTGGGATGCCTGGGCCTTTAACCTTGAATGAGCGCCAATATTTGTGGAGTTCGGGTAAGTCAACTTTAATACCAACTACTTTCAAGACACAACATGCCTTCTGAAGTTGCCCAAAATGGGACAGCCTATATCAAATGCCTTTTAAAATACCTAAAGCCATCCCATGTTCAGTTTGCCCAATGTTTATCTAGCGGCTTACTTTTCTCAGCATTTCCAGTGTACGTAATACCACCAAATTTAGGTACATATGTAATGCTTGGTGAACAGGGATAAACAGATTATTTCTTTCCTTACCTGTCCCTCAATCTGTTGAAGCCAACTCCTACAAAACTCGGTTTCAAATGCTACACTCTATAATAGCATAGGAACAACTTTATTATAAGCCTTCAGAGGTCTTGAGGAACAGCCCCCATGGTAACACTGGGAGATACCATTTCTGGTAGAGTTGTATTCAGTATATTGTTTGCTGCCTTATTCTGTCATGGTTCTAGTCAAATGAAACTCAAATAGGAAAATTACACTAATATTTGCAGTCCATACTTATCCAGATACCTAAAAGTCCTTTGATGTGCACACATCATAATCCCAAGTTGTATTGCATGAATTGAGTGATTTTTTTTAATGCCATATTCTTCCATGTTCCTTCATTGACCGTATTTTTAATTTTTTTTTTTTTTTTTTTTTTTTTTTTAGATTTTTCAACAAAATCGATCGCAATTTCTTTATGGCGGATCCACCTAATTGTACACTATTCCCTGCCCTCCCCTTACATACCCTTGCCCACACCCCTATAGATTTTCCATTCGTTTTTTCAAGAAAAAAAAAGAAATTCAGAAAAAACACATCGAAAAAATGACCTGACGAATAAACATGATACCTTCCAATGCATTTAAGCTATTGTACGCCTTCATTTCTAAAGCCAATTTAGATTGTTATTTTCACTAGCAGAGTTGCAAGAATCTTGCTGGCAACATCCAATAATGTCATAAATCGATAGCAGTCACTATTTTAAAATATTGGTAGCACCAGAGCTTCAGTCAAGGTGGCTGGAAATGTTTTATTTTAAACATGGTCTACTGCTGAGGTTTTATTGCAGTTGCTAACCAGTCAGGTCCTGGCGCTGTGGAATTTGGCAGCATTTTTATACATTTAGACACCTATGGTGGAAAAAGGACCTCACCAATTCAGCAAAGGAGCTAACAGGGAGTCCATCCTGGACATTTTTTAGAACAGTTTTTCCATGTACTTTTTACAGGAAATCTCTGAAGGTACATTCAAACTCGAGGTAGTTCCTTGTAACTCATAAGTTGCCACATTATTTTAAATAATTTTTTAGTCCGGATCTGCAACATAAGTTCCCACCTGGTGTTACTTCCGTTTTCTTCTGTTTTTTACTCAATTTTTGTAATGTTTGAGGGTTTTAGGTTTCCGAATAACCTCATCCGCAGTTCTATGTTATATCTTGAAATATTGTTTTTTAAATTCACGCCGTATTTTGCCCACGCCAACACATGTTCGTAATCTAAATCGTATCGTTTAGGCAGGCTAATGGTCCTCTCTCTTCTTCTGTGTTATGCCACCCTCTCACAATTGGATCATACCAGAAAATGCATTGGGATTTGTTAAATCCTCTAGTAGATAAATAAGGTAAAACTATTCCAAGTAATGATGTTTCTATTTTTTATGTTAATTGTCCTTGTAATATCATCTAAAGAAGGATTTGATCTTTTTGTTTAGACAAAAAGCAACATGAAGCCATCAGGTAAGGTGCCTCCTGTACCCAAAGGTCTGGTAGTATTAGAATGTCATGGGCGAACATACTCTTGGGCAATTCCTTCACCCAAAAAGCCAAAACCAGAATGGATCTTGTTCGGGTCTCCAAGACAGTTTTGACCAACCTTCGCCACTACCCGGGCATTTGACAAGCTGCATTTACATATCAAGTACCCTATCTTGGTGTCATTTTATTTAAATATTTGTCTCTAAAGGCATATTACTCACCGCAATCGTATTTATGATTCTTGTATCTGCTTAGATTCACATGCTGCGCATAGGCTGACATCTTGCGGAAGCTGCAGAGTATTACAGTTGTTGTTTTTGAAACTCGAAAAGGGATGTCGACAGGTCGCGCCAGTAATACTATCCCTAGTGTGACATCCACTGTATCCATGATCCCTCACGCGTCGAGGTCCCTCAGATTGTCATTTTCTGACATAAGGTAGCATGAGGTGTAGCGCGAGTACAGTTGTATCCAAGCAGATACGTATCAGAGCAGCTCATAAGCATCCATGCGCCTTCTCTCCAGGAGGAGAGAAGGGTGGGTCGCATGTGAATCTAAGCAGATACAAGCATCAGAAATACGATTACGGTGAGTAATGTATCCCTTCTGAGGCTTGTGGAATCTGCTTAGATCACATGCTGTGCATAGATTAGCGAGCAGTGGAAAAACGAGGTGGGATGTGAGAATGTTCAGGAGTTACATGTCTTAGAACAGCTTGTGCCACTTGTGTATCTGTCTTGGAATGAGTGTCAATGCAGTAGTGCTGAGTGAAAGTATGTACAGAGCTCCAAGTAGCTGCCTTGCAAATACGGTCTAATGGGACATTTGCAATGAAAGCCAGAGTGGCTCCTGTACCTCTTGTGGAGTGAACCCTGGGCATAAAAGGCAGTGCTTTGTCCGATAGGGAATAGCACAGTTGGATACATCTGACTATCCACCTAGAGATGGCTTTTTTAGAAATGCGGTCACCTTCTCTGCCTGGTGCTATGGAGATAAACAATTGATCTGTTTTCCCTAGCGGTCTGGTTTTATCTACGTAGTAAAGGACAACTCTCTCCTCACATTTAGTGTGTAGCGTTTTACCTCAGCTGAGCTGTTGGGTTCTTGGAAGAAAGCCGGTAGCTCAATTGACTGGTTTACATGTAATTTGGAGATGAATTTAGGTGAGAACCTATGGCGAGTACGTAAAACCAGCTTGTCTTTGTGTACAACAAAGAAAGGATCCTGCACTGACAATTCTTGGATTTCACTAACCCTTCTTATGGAAGTGGTAGCCACTAAGAAGGCAGTTTTATAAGTCAGGTGTTTGAGACTAGACTTGTGCATAGGCTCGAAAGAGGGTCCCATGAGCTTTGCGAGTACCACATTGGGGTCCCACCCTGGCGGCGGGTTCGAAATTGGAGGGTGGAGTCTCTTTACTCCTTCCATAAATGCTTTGATGACTGGTACTTTCCACCATGAGACCTTATTATGAGAGGTTGGGTACGCTGACTAAGCCCCCAGGTGGACCTTTCGGGAGTTAAATACTAACCCCGCACCTCGCAAATGGAGCATATAAATTAGAATGTGGGATGCAGTACATTCTACGGGGTTGATTTGTTTAGCATGGTACCAAATTACAAATATTCTCCATTTGTCAAAGTAACAGTGCCTAGTGTTTGGTTTTCTTGATTCTTTCAAGATATCCATGCATCTCTGTGGCAGGTTGAGATGTCCGAACTCTATGACCTCAGGAGCCATGCTGGCAAGTTCATTGAGTGCACCTGCGGGTGCACTGTTAGTCCCTCGTGCTGGGTGAGTATGTTGTACTGGCACAGGAGTTTGATGGGATCGCACATCGCCAGTTTGTGCAGATGTGGATACCATGGTTGTCATGGTTGTCTTGCCCACATAGGAGCAACTAGGATAAGCGTCATCGGTTCCTTGTGTATCTTGTTCACCACCATCCTCAGGAGGGGTGTTTGGGGGAAAAGCGAAATTTCCCTGACCAGTTCATCCATAGGGCGTTACCTTTGTAGCCTGGCTGTGGGAACCTGGACGCGAAGTCTGGGCATTGACTGTTTTCGCTTGTTGCGAATAAGTCTATAGTTGGGAAACCCCATTGAGAGAAGAGGTGTTCTATGACTCCTTTGTGTAGGCGCCACTTGTGTTCCTCTGGTAGGGGATCTCTGATCAATCTTCTAGAGAGTGGAGTTCCCCTGGAACATGTGACGACAGGAACATCTTCCGTTTGAGTGCCCATTTCCAAATTTGCTGTGCAAGTCTGGACAGATTTGGAGAATGTGTACCCCCGTTTGTTGATATAAAACATTGCTGTAGGCTTTGAATACTGCCAGAAGTTCCAGCAGATTGATGTGGTTCTGAGTGAGACCACAGACCCCGATCTGTGTGGTGAAGGTAGTGAGCCCCCCCACCACCCTGCCAGTGAGGCGTCCGTCGCGACAACTGCCTGTACCTCTGGATCGTAGAAAGGTTTTCCTTTAGTTAGATTTTCTCCTGTCCACCAGCAAAGATTTTGTACAAGTGTTGGCGAAACTGCCACTAGATCGTCCCACTGACCACTTGACCTGAGACCACTGTTTCGCCAACCACTTCTGCATGGGTCGCAAGCGCAGGCACGCGTGAGGAACCAGGTAAACGCAAGATGCCATCATGACTATTAAGCGCATAGCTTGGCGCACCCTTATCTGGCAGCCGGCCTGATAATGTGGTATTTGCAGTAACAAACGTTTTACTCTTTCCTCTGATGGAAAGACCAACCTCTCCTCTGTGTTTAAGACAGCTCCTAGGAACTGTTTTGAAGTGCTTGGCACTAGGCTTGAATTTTTCTCATTGATGGAGAAGCCCAATTGAAAGAGGAGATTGATTGTTCTCTGAATGTTTTGTCTGCAAATCAGGGTTGATTCCCCTGTAATGAGCCAGTTGTACAGGTAAGGGTACACTGGGATTTCCTACCTGCGAAGGTGCCCTGCCACCACAGCCAGTACCTTTGTGAATACCCTTGGAGCCGAGGCTATTCCGAAGGGCAGCACCTTGAATTGGTAGTGCTGGTTCGCTATCTTGAAACGCAAGAATCTTCTGTGCGCTGGTAACATTGAAATATGAAAATAGGCATCTTTCATATCCAGTGTTGTCATGTAATCCCTCTTTTTTAGTAAAGGGATTACCTCTTGTAGCATAGTAATGCAGAACTTTTGTGGCTTGATATACTTGTTTGAAGGGCAGAACTCTAATACTAGCCGCATTGTTGGATCTTTCTGTAGCACAAGGAAGTAAGTTGAATAAATACCCCTGTTTACCTGGTTGGCCGGGATGACTTTGATGGCGTCCTTTAAGAGAAGTGCGACTATGTCTTTGAGAAGGATACCCTGGTGTTCTTCTGAGTAGAATTTCTGTCGTGGGGGGTCGTGGGGACGTTGGAGTAGTTATATACAGTCTCCGCCTGCTACTATGGACATCACCGATCTGTCTGAGGGGATTCCCTCTCCCTCCCATGCATGGGTGAAGCTGAAAATGCGTCCTCCTACTGGAGAAGAATGGGAGGGCACCTGAAGCAGAATGTCACTTGCTCTGAGGTGGTGTGCCACCTCGAGCAGGGCCTCTGCCCCAACCACGACCTCTGCGTTGTCCTCTAGGATGGCCCTGGGAGGATTGGCCTGGATTATTTCCCCAGGAGGAACCCTGACCTTGACTGTAGCTGGATCCTCGTTGAGTTTTGGCCTTGAAAACGGCGAAAATTGCCATTACCTCTCTGTCCGGAAGGCTTGTTGGTGAGTTGACCTAAAGATTTAAGCATGTCATACTCGTCCTTTGCCGTTTTAAGGGCGTCTTCTACGGCCTTACCGAAGAGCATGTTAGGTTCAAGAGTGGCCTGCTTTTCTGGTCTAAAACCTGACTGGCGCAGCCATGAATGCCTTTTAATAATAGTCCCCTGCGCAATGACTCTTCCGGCATTGTCCCACGCGTCAAAGTTGGTCTTAAGAAGACAGCTAGACACTGCCCTCCCATCTGCAGCTACCTGTGCTAGCTGGGACTTGAGTGGCTATGGGGCAGATGAAAGTAAAGCCGACATTTCTTCCCTCTTGTGGCAGTTGTAACTAGCTAAAAGTGTTATGTTGTTCGCTATTCTGGTTTGATAAGCCACAGAGAAGGCGACCTTTCTGCCCATGGAGTAAATCTTTCTGCTCTCCTTATCGGGTGGAGCCTCAGAGGAAGCAAGGGGTGTGCCTGCTCTTTTTCTAGTTGTAGACACATCTAAGGAGTCTGGCTTCAGTTGCCCTCTAATATATAAGGGGTCTGAAGGTGCAGGTTTAAATAGTTTCTCTACACATGGGTTTACAGCCCGTGTGAGGTTAGGGGCTTCTAAAGATGGTTGTATTCTGTGCTGCACCAACTTCAGCAGAGGGATAAACTGTGCTACGGTTTTTCTGTCCCCAAGGATTTGTTCAGAATAGGATTTGTTCTGCAAAGTGCTTATCCTCCTGTACTTCCTGGTTGTCAATTTGAAAGTGCTCAGCTGCCTTGGTTAGCACCTCATTAAAGAGGGGTTGATTATCAATAGGAGAATCAACAACTTGAGTGTCTTGATTAAGAGGTGAGTCTATAGAGTACATACTGGTCTCTGGATCAGCCTCTTGGTCCTCATCATCCCCATAAGGGTCTGCTGTATCCTCATCATCGAATTCAGGGTCAGCTGCCTCTACAAAAGAGATCTTCATGCTCTGATTCTGGGTCATAGAGTTCTATGGCTGTACTCTGCAACGGGACATCAGTACGAGACCTCTTAGAAGGGGGTTGAGTAGGCAGAGCAGAGACCTGTGAACCAGAGGGAGCCGAGGTGGGGGGAGTGGAGTGAAAAGTATGCAGGGTTTTTCTCATAGAAATTGGCCATCAAGGTCATCGCACCTTGAAACACTTGTGTATAGGCGCGTTACAAATGCCATATCATATCATTCTTCTCATTACCCTGTCTATGTCCTGTGAAGACCATTCTTTTGAACTTGGGATTACCAAAGGTTCTGAAGGAAGTCCTAAGTCCTCATCTGTGGGAGGTATCACCTTTGGTTTTTGTTTCTTTGTGAGACACTGGCCTAGATTCTTTAGGTTTTTCTTTCTGGTTCTTTCCCCCTAAGAGGGTTTTTGTCCCTATGAGGTGTTTTGAAGACCTTTTTGTGTTCTTTCCCCCTGTCCCTGGGGCTTGAAGCCGTGTTTATCTGACTTATTGGGGCCTACTACTTGATCTGACGCAGAGCGTCGAATTTCGGGTGCGGGTAGGGCCGAGGACGATCGACCTTCGTAGTGAATTTTACAGGAGACACCCTTGCCGTCTTTCGACGGTTGGGCCCTGTTGTGCTGCAATCTCGAGCGAGAGTTTCCAGAGGACAGGGACTCAATGGACCTTTCCCGGGGTATTGAACGTTCTCGATCAATCGACCCATGTGTCGAGTCTCGACTTGGGGTTGTGTGCTTAGTGGGCGTCTTTGTAGAGCTTCCGCCACCGGGTGTAGTCCCCACAACATGGCTGCCGGCCTGTCCTCCGGGGTCGGGGGCCTGCACTTGGGTAGCCGGAGCTACCCCATCGCCCTTGCCATCCGAACCAGCGGCATCGCTGCCATCGCTAAAGGCGCCTTCTACCTACATGGCCTCGAGCTGCCTGGCATAGTGGCTCCAGCGTTTTGGAGCGGTCCTTTAACGAAGAGCCTACACGCTCGCCAAGACATTTCGACATGCCAATGGCTTTATGTCGAAAGAGGAACTCCGCTATACGCGTCCCTCTAGAATGGTGGAAAAAAACAATGTGAGGGATCTCGACGCGTGAGGGAGCATGGGTACAGTGGACGTCACACTAGGGATAGTATTACTGGCACGCCCTGTCGATCGTCCCTTTTCGAGTTTAGAAAAACAACAACTTTAATATTCTGCAGCTTCCACTAGATGACAGCCTTTGCACAGCATGTGATCCAAGCAGATTCCACAAGCCTCAGAAATATATATATATATAATATATATAAATATATCATAGCCCATCACAAGGCATGCTTCTGGCTCTGAATATCAGATTCTTAAAGGGCATGGGATCTGCAACAAAGGCTACATATGGCAGCCTTTTGTGATCTGGCAATTACACAAGTGTACGCCTTTGTCAGAACTCTCACATTGGGATTTTCGTGAAATTTCTTGAAATCAATGTTTACATTCAATCAATTGATTACATCCTTTGTTAAGAGGTATCCATCTTCTATCAACAACAATGCTGCCAATTTTTGCACTCCAAAATCTGGGGGCTGCCCATACAGATAACATACACGGTCAGTACCAATCACAAACAGATTTTCATATCAGCAGACAGGTAATGGATACTTCGGACCTGTATCCATCAACACCAGAGGTTTCAGCATCTGCCTTCCCGCTATCCGACTAACACGTGATGTCCTCCTTTCTGACAGAGCCACGCTCAGCAAGGCTAACATTATTGCCAATGCTATGCCACTTTAACTTTACATGAAATACAATGTGATGGATGCCTCGGATGAGGAATACATCTAGAGATCACCTACTAACAATACAAAGCTTGCAGAGAAAGACATGCTCACTTTTTGCCAAGTGATATGCAATCTGCCATTGTTAGAAAAGAAGAATGCATGCAAACACACCCAATAGACATTCAACAATATACACAGCCAGCCCTACAGATAAGGGGTGTATCGGCCAATTGTACTCCTTAAAAATAGGCAAATACCCCCAAAAATAAAACTAGGGAGTAAAAATACTCCCAACAAATAATGGGAAAGGGACACACAGAACCTTGTACCCCTGCTTTTACCCACACAGCCTCATGGATCTATTTGAATCAGTAGTGCACGTAGTACCACAGGAAGAGAATTATAACTGCCTGATCCGGAAGTAATAAATATGCATCTATTAATGTTCATGAATTACTAGGTGCAAAGCAATAATTATAAACAAAAACAATTTTGTTTTCCAGTATAAACTATCTTACATAATACTCCGAATTGTGGGTGGAAACAGAGCGACAATCCCTTTTCTTTAGACTGTTTATATTCCGATGGGAAGTTGACAAATTCGGGGGCAAAACCGGAATCTTTAGCAGTCACAAAAATTGCATTAGTGGAATGGATTCTGTGGTGTGAACAGGATTTATGTATGAGGGAGCTTCTATTTGGCTCAATCCAGGGTTCCAAATTGATACCATATTGTTAAATTGGAGGAGCTGGGCAAATAGGGGTATTTTAAAAATTGGGGATGTATGGAAAGATGAGAAAATTGTTTCCTTTGATGATTTGGTTGAGCAATATGGATTGGGCCATAGAGAATATGAAGGTACATATCTTTAGCGCAATTGATGACAGACAGGCAACAGATGTTGAGTGTGCCGATGAACAGTAAACCCAATATATGTGAAATGTTATACTCCACCCCGTATGGTATCTACATACATTAGGTTCATGCCAATGGAGAGATGCATGAAGTCATGGGAGAAGTTGCGGCTAGCTTGGGCTTCGTATTTGGGAAGAGATCCATCAGTAAAGGTATGGGAAAGTGTTTGGAGGGTGGCAGTAAAGGCTAAAATGCATCTGAAATTGCGCTATGTTCATCAATGGGTTTTGGGTCGTGTATATCGAACACCAGTGAGGATGTGTGCAAGGGGTTTGGTTGATGATGATCTTTGTTGGGGCTGTTATAATATGAGGAGAACATTTTTACATATGCTCTGGGAATGTGGAAGGGTGGTGGACTTTTGGAAGGAAATGCTGGATAGGATTGATGTGGTGGAGAATAGATAATTTCCGCAAAGTTTTATGGCAGTTCTTTTCCTTTCAAGTGAAGGTAGATGTGAAGGTGCTTGTGACTCTTTGTAGTGGATTGATACAGCTTTACTGATGGCAGTTAAAAAATGATGCAAGTGTGGAAAACTAGAGAACTGGCTTACAGACATGCAAACACTTGCATTTTGAGAAATCTCAATCAATCTTGAGAGTGAATGTGTTGAAAGATGGGGAACATTTAAAGATTGGTATGGGTAGGGTGTAGGTTGAGGTAATGTAGTTTTTTTAGTGAGTGTTAGTTAGGGGTTGGAGGTTGGGGGGGGGGGGAGTGGTGGGGATATGTTTTGTGAGTTATGCTGTCTTGTTGCATCTTATTTATTGGGACTCATGGTAGTGTTTTTGATTATGTTTGTGATCTATACAGTTCTAATAGGAGATATAGTTACTCTATTTTTATACTAATTTATGTACAAATTGTGATGTTCGTGGAATAAAACTAAAGAGAAAAAAAATACTGCCAATTGGAAAATGGACCATTTTTACTCCCAACTTTAAAAAATAGGGAGCAACATCAAATCTGCAGCACTATACACAGCACCTCATAAAATGGGGCACCCTTTAGTAGCTTTGTATTGAAATCTGCCAACAGTACTACATATCCAGAAATTCACGGCCTCATTCAGTATAGATGCACCTGCAAACCTATCCAAAACCTTTCTCAGAACAAACCATGCCTCAACTCTGTGCTGAGAGGCAGTGTACATTTCGGAACAATTATTTCCTGGTGAAGATCTATATTGCAGCCTCACGACTATTTCCAATAATGCATTCTTTCACACAATGAAGAAGCTCCATAGTATGTCCCAGAACACCCTGTATCTCGCGGATTACATATCTCACATGACTAGATGCCCACAAATTATTCTGTCTCACACAGATACACTCCAAACAAAAAAGTGAGGCAAAGGTGTTGAATAAATCTGAACCATTGGCACGGCTCTGGGCAACCTCCCACACCAGTTTTTTAGCCCGCCTGTGCCATTGCATACACAAACATGAATACATGTCTCAGGATGCACTTTGTGGGGGCTGGTGTCATCAACCATGAACAAATACCTGCCACCTCACAAGTCTCTTAATGGATGAGGCCGACAGCCTTGCCAAAAACATACAGACCCAGCAATCAAACAACCAAGTCAGTGCAATGAACAGACGAAATAAAAATGGTGCCCAAAGCGCCTCCTAAGCCTTCCTTTTACCACTGAAGAGCCATTCCAGGCTTTTTCAAGTTGTAACAAGTTGCACAAAGAAGTTTGAAAAAGGCATTGGTTAGAGAGGGGAGATATATAAAGCTAGAGGCAGTTCATTTCCCCCTACTTGTACTGTCATTGGATGCCATACCTTTCTATAGATCCAAGATGCATTCTTAAATTCAAGTTTATTTTCAACCTTAAAGCAAGCACTTTATAAAACCTGCTATAGTAGAGCGCACCATCCAAGGGCTATTTTGTAGCGGTTTTGAAATTTCACATTTCGCCTAAATTACTGCTCCCAATAGCCCAGTTTGGCAAGCTACTGGTATATTTTGCAGCGTATATCACCACCATAATAGTAAACATGTGCAATCAGATTTAATTCTAGTTTCATAACCAATTATGCCCACACAAAACTCCCCAAAAGAAATTCAACAGTAAAAAAAGGCCTGAAAAACGTTATAGTTACATCACTTGTCCGACAACATGAAGAGCAAGTTTCTCACGTTCTACTTCATATCCAATACTGCCCAAGTAGAGTTCTCTGCGGCTTCTAGATTTTCACATCACAAGGTCTTTGTGACATTGAACATAACGCTGGGTCATTTCTGTGCATCCATCCTTCTCAACTCTTCGTCTGCTTTCTCACACAAATAATCAGTCAGTGCCCTGCTAATGCTACGGCTATATATACACACAGATTTATTTTTTAATTGGCATTGAGCAGTCTTATATGGTCCTATAAACCTCAACTCAGTGACACTGCAAAGCCCCAAAGAGTTGATCTTTCTTCTAGATGCACAAAGTTTCTATCCGGTCCAGATGAAGTTGTTTTAGCATATATGCCCAAAATTGTCTGAAAGTCTTTCAAAAATGTGCGCTAATATATACTCTAAACACCTGTACTGTGCAAAAAGATTGTTTACAAGCGACACTGGCAATGCCATTCTCACTATTATTGCTTATCGCTAAAGGACAGACAATATCAAGAACATCTGTATCTTTACCCTTCTCTGAGCTCCTACCTGATCTGGAATGTGCCAAGGCCTTTGAATAATCAGACAGCTCGTTCTCCGGGCCTCTCTTGTTGACCCCTTACTCAACCATTGATGCTGCCCCATTTGACACCCAATGTTTTCCTTGGGGTGACACGAAGCAGATGTTTGGTCACACAGAGTACTTAACAAATCAAGTAAAATAAGACCCGAAAGAACATACGTCACACGGTCACAACAATATGCAATAGGCACGCTTACAGTATGGATTTCCACTTCCCCACCACTAATCAGTGGACTCACCCTCTTCTTACTTAGCTAAAGTGTGCTCGAAAACTTTGAAGCGCTTCATTTTAAGATTGTCCTTCAATCTCCTTCAAACAATTGATTTTTTGGGAGCTTGCAGGGCCTACCCCGTGAAGATCGTTTGTGTCGACTGTGTGTGTGGAGAGTCCATCAAAACAAGTAGACATATTTTAACGTCCTGTCATACAATGGAGTGTTTCTATAAAAAAGGATATGCCAACACCTGCACTGATTTTAGAATGATTAATACGGATCAATTTTGGAATACGTTGTTTAGAGCCGATTCAGTTGCATCTTCCTCTGCCTTTTATATATGGAAAGAATTTGCGAAATTAGTGTGACGACAAAGGTCTTTAAGATTTTATTAGATATTTATGAGCAATTCATTTATATGACTTCGCTTGGTCTCTTACATTTTTAACAAATATATTTTAAATGTGATGTCATTTTTTATTGTGCTTAAGGCTTGTTTAATAGCCAAACTACACATTAAAGATAACAGAAAAATTAAAAAACGAATCAGTCATGTAGAGTGTCGCAGGGATGCCTGCGTATCTGCATAGTAACATTCAATGCCTTTTTGGAAACACTACATTCAAGATGCACTTTTTGGGGGTAACTGTACCAGAATTATATTGAGAACTCAGCCTGGGCAGAGGAAACAGGCTGTCATCCAATGTTGTGTATTGCTCATACATTGTCCAAGACTGGTTGATAAGATAGCTGCAGGAGAATGCCAGCAAGAAAGGGACAGAGAAATCCTTGCACATAATTTTGACATGCCCTCATCTCACCACCGTTTTGATTACATTAGGTTTGTGTCTAGTGTCTGGAAGTTAGTAGATTTCGAGCAAAGAGTAGGATCATAGAAGGTGGTGAAGATATTCTTAATGTTAATATTAGAATGCACAGATGTATGAATACAGTTCTTGGCATTTTAGTATACTATTAGAGATTATGTAATGTGCTGTATTTGGGGCAAAAATACCTTTGTCGGTTAAATAGCACGCAATCCAAGTGTGTACCCGATCGCGGGCATGAGACAATATGAGTTACTCAGAGCAGGTTTACTACGGGCTAAATAGGGCACATAACACATTTGCCATCAGAGTGCATCTCACATACAGAGCACACACCCATGCAGAGGAAACCATCAGGCTGAGGATAGATTTCCCACACCTGCTCTTTCCATTTTTCAACCAATCTACTATAATTCTCTGGGGCTACAGACACTTCCCAAATGTTGCATGTAGAATTTGGGCTTCCTGCATTGCTGTAGGAAGTCCAGGATGGACTTGATCAGTAGGTCAGCTAGCACCCACTCCATCCAAATAAATCAGGCTACAGAATATCACTGGTAGCCATGCCGTAGAATGCACAATTCAAGTAGTATCTAGATCATTGCATGGCAGTGCAAGCTAACCGTATGCAGGGGCAAAACTATTGAACAAACCTAATTTTTGACAACACTGCCGGAGGAAAAGAATGCATGCAAGTATGAAACCAAAAACATTATCAAGTGCAGAAAAGCCCATTTATAGAATTGTACATCTGTGATCTAAATATGGGCACATATTCCACCAAGGCGTTCAAAGTTACATCTGATAGACAATTGGAGAGAGGCTAGAGTTGTTTATTTTACTCTAATCTCCGGAGGTGGAATAATTCCCTTTGGTTGATAGTCGCCCATGTACAATTTTATATTGCATGGGGGTGCAAATAAGCCCATTTAGACTTTGTAAAAAAGGTAGAGTTCCATCTACTAAGCGAGGGTGGGCTGGATTTGGGCAGATCTTTGCCGCATGAGGAGGGCCCAGCTGAGTATTTGCTCTGGGGACAGCAGCAAGGTAGGTGTGTGGGTGTGTGATGTCAATGCATTGAAATATGACAGAAGGCTCACTTGCTCAGTCATTGTCGTGAACTAGCCAGTGGCCAAGGAAATGATGTGCTTTGGCTGATCTCTTGGGAGCACTTTCAAAAATACTGTGGGTGGATTAGATGCTTTAGAGCTATGGTAGCCAGTCCCATTAAAAACCTATTCTGAATTATAGGGAAACGTATTTTAATCTGAAGAGATTTTTGATGACTAACTTCAATTTCTGTCTACAGCCAACATGCTAAGAAATGTTCTGCTAGCTCTTCACTTGAAAAGCTCTCGCAAGTCTCTCTAAGAAGAAGCTAATGAAAGAAACAGTTGCTCTCCGTAGGGACTACTGTAACTCCTAGTCCACATTTCCCTTTCCTCCATACTGATGGAAGCCCACCCCGTGGGGTTGGACCAGAGCTTTTGGCATCACAAAAAAATTATTAAAATCGAAAACTTCCACTTTAAATGTTCTGCACGCAAGGGCATGTCTGGATGTGTCGGTCCTTGACTGTTTCTTGGCTAGTACCATCTTACCGATTTACGGGAAACAGAGGTTGGGTCATATAGAGGAAAGAGGACCATGTACTAGGAGTAAAGTAGTTGCTACGCTGAGCAACTGTTACTTAGTCCTACATCACATCCCCTTTTCTTCATACTGATGGGAGATTTCACAGCAAGAAGCAGCTTTGGGGTGTGGGCTTGGACTATTAACTAGCAAATATGCCTCACAAAACAGACTGTCCCAGCCTCGCATCAGTCCTGGAGCTGGTAATTAGACTAAAGCTTGCAGAAAGACAATGGGGATACCTTTGGCAGCATATCCCAAGAGACGCTGCTCTGAGAAACCACAGACATAAGCTAAGCCCAGATTGCGCGAGCATGAATGCCTTTAGGAGGCTTATGCTTTCGCATGGTGATGCAATGCCTGATACCTGAAATTGGCCACCTGGTGGCCTTCGAGGCTAGTGAGGCGGGGTGCTGGCGACCAAAAGTAACTAAAAGGGCATCTTAGTTCAATGCAGGTAAAATGTAAGGGCTCTCTTAACATCGAGAGAATGAATAGCGATGTGCGTTGAAGATTGAGCGTTTGGAAAACTAGATTGGCAAGACCACCGCCTTGTGGATGGGAGACATGGACACTACTTTAGGCAAGAAGGCTGAGTGACTACATAAAACTACTTTGTGCTTGTGGAAAACTGTATACAGCTGGGAAGCAGAGCATGAAACCCATGGACTCTCCATGCAGATGCGAGCCACCAGAAATGCAACCTTCCATGTCAGAAACTTCAATTTAGTGGAAGCTAAAAGTTCAAAGAGGTTGACTTTAACAATGAAAAGACAACATTTAAAATAAATCAAAACACAGACCCTCTAGGTGCCTGAACACAACCAAGTTGGAAGCGTAAAAAGACATATCCTAGGTGGTGCGTTAAGCCCAGATAGTTCATAAATAAGATTGACAGGAGTCAGAGATGCCAGTGACCGCTAAAATGGAGATAAAGGAAAGGATCTTGTTCAGAGAGCAGGTGAAGGGATTGACATGCTTGTCCAGAGCCCACTAACAGAACCTGGTCCACTTGATTCTGTTCTGGACCAGGGTAGAGGTGCTCCTGGCTGCCTGAATTTCCACATTTTCTGCCGATAACCCAGGTTAGGCTCTAGAGCTGCTATGTTTAGTAAACGAGGGAAGGGATGGCTGTAGGAAATTGAATCCGATCGTCTCTCAGAGTTTCCACCAGAGGGGAATCATAAGTGATCTGGCCGCTATGGTGCAGAATGGGAGTGGCATTCTTGCAGCTTGAGGGCATCCCCAGGACTAGGGGGTGGAGGTGCGTCAAAGGGATGGGGAGAGAAGAGGGATCGGCGGAAAAGAATACAGGGAGTCATCGCCCAAAGAGTTCCTGCCCACTCGTCCCCTGGAAAAGAAGAGAGGGCACTTGCTGTTTTCAGCCATGGCCCAATGTGTGGGTGACTCCAATGCGCAAAGAATGACCTCCAAGATGAAGAGCTTGATTTCTTACTCATGATTCAGAAACATCAACCTTCTGAGATGGTCCTCCATAACGAGCAACACTGGCAGAAGGATGGCTTTCAGGGAAATGATTATTGCCTGCGGACACCCAGGAGGCAATCATGTCCTTTCCTCCCCCTGCCTGCTTGCTGATGTAAAATATGGAGGTTGAACTGTTGGTCTGGATAAGAACTCTCTTCCCTCTGGAGAACTGAATGAAAGCCCCCAAGTGCAGACAATCGCCTGCAGTTAGAGGTTGTTGCTGTGGAAAAGGCCTTTGTTGAGATGGGAGCATCCTCACAGCCTGTGAGTCGCATTCAAATCCAAGAAAAGATTGACCGGTGTCGATTTCCGATGGCTGATGGCAAATACCAGATTGAAGAACTTGTTTGAATAATTGGGCCGATGTGGCTGCTTGATGTGAAGAAAGGTCTTGGAGCAGCCAATTGTCCAAGTAGGAGTAAAGATGTATCCCCCTCAGATGAAGAAAGCTGGCTACTGTGTTCATAGGTTTGGTAAATGCTTCAGTAGCAGAGTTCAATCCGAAAGGGAGAGCCCTGCACTGAAAATGCGCCTTGAAACACTTGTGTATAGGTGCATTATAAATAACCTGTCAATCAATCCCCCTGCTAATGGAGAATATCAGGAAACTATGATTGGGGCTCTCAGATGGGAAAATGCAGGTATGTATGCCCAACACTGCAAAAGAAGTGTACTCTTGAACTGATCCCAGGATCTGGGCAGGCCTAAACATCTTCAATGTTAGGAGTCTGGGAAGGAGACCGAAACCAGGGCATCCACAGGGACGGAAACTAGGACATTTAAGACAATGTGCAGCCCTGTTCATGTCCCAGGGCCATATTTGCCCTAGCGTAGGAGCCACCACCAGGAACATCGTCAGTCGCATGAGGAGCACCGAAGGGGAGAAAACTGCCTGACACTACAAGGCATACATTAGTTTTCAGAAATTGATGAGCAGAGTTTGCTAATTAAAATGTTTTTGATTAGCAAACAGACCGCTTTGATTAGCAATTTTGTACTAATATTTTAATGTCACTTGATGTTATTTGTACCCAAGACATGAAATGAGCAACAATACAGCAGTTTTGCTTACCGCTGAAATAAGACATTTGTGAGAGGAGTCAGGCCTTGCAAATTGTTTAATCTTCACCTAGACCTGAAGGTCGGGTTACTTAGATTACCTATTCAACCTATGAGAAATGTACTCGACCCATAGCAACTGAGGACAACAAATGTATAATGCGATTTCTGTAAAATGGTGCATGTCACTACAAACCCACTTTATGTTTGGCACACTGCTGCCACCCAAAGTCTAGTCATGCACAGTGAAACTTGTATTTCACATTTACTGCAAACAAAGTAGATGTTAAATAAAAGTTTATTTAACATCTACTCGCCCTTCATAAAATCTACTCGAATGAGTGGCCGAAACAACTTTGCGAGCCATAGATGCGCGTTTGGAAAATGTAAAAGGTTAGCTGCATGAATGGACACAAATAAACAGATCTGATAAAAAAAAAGGCTCTGAAAACAGTTTGCCCAGCTGTCTCTTGCAGGTGGTAAAACAATCAAAAAGCAAAGGGAGCTCTAGAGGCCAACTACAGTGTTTGGTATTGCAGTAGATCTACAGAATGGATCTATTGATCACTATTTTGCATAAGCATTTAGTTCGCTTTGTGCATTCATTATGTAAAAGGATTGCGTCGTAATCAGAGAACTGGCCAAACTAGGTGGAATGTTGTAGTTTGTGGTCATGTCAGATTCAGGGTAACTGGTATAAAGCAACAGGGTGATAATATAGAATATCAAGGAGTATGGGTTTGATCATGGGTGGAGTACTAGTTGCAAGATGTATCCAACCTGCAGGTTACAGAACTAGGTTTGCCATCAAAAACATTTGATCATGTGATAATCTACATTTTTAAACGTTCACTAGTCAACATGATGCATCTTCCCCCCAACAAAATGAAATATAGTGGACACCGACATTCAGATACACTAACCTAAACTTTACTTTAAAGCATGGACCGATGTAAGGTCTCAATACTGTAATTATATATTATTTAACAACTTACATTTAGGAATGGAATTTCATGAGTGTCTTTTTAAAAGATATAAACACATCCTTGTCTGTGCCAGACAGGATATAAAAAGCTTAACAAAAGTATCATCCCGATTACTTCCAATTTGCAATAATTTTGAAAACAAATCTTGTACTCCTGCACATGGATTTGGCACTTAAGAGTGGAGGAGAGGATTACTGCTGCACTATCCCTCCATTAGCACTTGAAGTGAACGTTGAAAAGAGGGTGAAGAGGGCACCAACAGCAAGTGAGGAATGCAGGGTGAGCTGTGCTTTCAAGAGGGCAACTTAAATAGCTAACTTTGCTACACAAGTTTTCATTTGATAAGCAAAACTACAGAATTGCATAGCAAATTGCTATGCAAAACTGCTCATTTTTGTCTTTGCACTACACTTCCCAGGCAGGCATTGCAGCAGACGGAGGCCATCTTCAGGCACCGGCCAACAGGAACACGCAAAGCCCTCAGCATTTTGCCTGCACTCAAGACCCCATCCAGAATGGCTGCATCTGACTGAAGCTCCAAGGACACCATCAGGAGGTCTGTGTGGGACTAGGCCCCCCCGGGAACCAGTCAAGCCCGCGCCACTACAGAGAAGTTCACTGGGGGAAATCAAAGTCAATAACTGGTGCTATAGTAGAAGGTCCAGAGAAGAAGCCTTTAGAAGAGGTGTGAGGGTGCTTCCCCCTATGGCCACTGGGAGACCCATCGGATTTCTGGCTTTTTTGTCTTGGCAGCCATGAAACCCACCAAAGAACCTGCACCTCACCTCCCCTGGACTGCCAAAATGATTTATGGTGTGTGGAGGATTACAAGAGACAATGTTCTTGGTTGAGGTCTGCCTTTCATTTAGCTCTACGTCCGTGGATGGATGAAATAAATCCTGACCATTGACTGGCAGGTCCAGTAGCCTGTCTTCAACCTCCTGTGTCAACTTGGTTGCATGCATTCAGGCCACCAAGCCCAAGTCAGTGTCCAAAGACATGCTCCTACTGGAGGTATCCATGTGGTGGTCGAAAGCTTCAAGCAAGTCCTAAGCAATGAGCTTGGCTAATATTATGCCAGATTTAGCAACTTACTGTTTTCTCAAGGGGAAGGAAAGCCTGAAAGTCACCAATTACACTCCAAAGCTTCTGATTAGAAGTGGCCAGAAGCATGTCTGCCCCTGCCTGTCTGAAGTGCAAGGAGGCATTGGAGAATACCTTGTGACCATGAGCCTCCAGACGTTTGTCATCCTTACCCAATTAGGTCAGTAATGAGGAGCAACTACCTGAAATAGAAGCCTTTGCGTAGGGCGATGCAGAGAAAAGTGCAGTTGAGGGCGAGTGGGGTTGTACAATTTCTCAGAAGTGGGGGGGCCTTTAGCGCACCTTAAGTCTTCTGTTGGTGACATGCACGGATTAGGGTTTCTGCCAGATCTTGCAAGCTTCTGCCAAAACCTTTCTGGTTATGTACTATGGATCTACCAGAAGATCTGATGGCTATGCCCCCAGAGAGAAACGCATAACATGTTGCCGCTACTTAGGAGTGGGATCTCCCAGCAACTGCCAGGCATAGCTGAATAAGAAATGTAGTCTTCAGCTTCACTTATCAAATCCTTGTTGTGGGGGTAAGATCTGCAGTCTGAGCTCATTGCTGCTGAGGCAGCCTATTGGTTTGGTGCCAGTGCAGGCAGAGATCAGACAGAGCCAGCAAGGATGGCTGTAACGGTGCAGGACCTGGGAGAGGATCGGTGCCTCTGCAGTCGTGGGCTGCATACGAGTAAGTGGAGGCAATGCGATGACTGGAAAGGTGGGTGACTACAGCATCATCCAACTAATAATCCCCTTAAAATGCTCAGTCATGGTGCTGGACCTCACAACAAGGTTTCAATCCTGTCTAAAACAGGGTAGCTGCCGGAGTGCACGTGACAATTGGTGGCGCAGTAGGAGACATCCATGACTACGTAGGTGGAACTTAGCACAGTGTCTATGTCGAACTGTCCAAGATGTGGGAGTCCATGGAGGAGGTGCAGATGATCAAGGTGCAGATAAGGTCAGATAAGAAGTGCGCCAAATGAACGAGGTACAAATGATCCCTGTGGTACTTTTGGCGGCAGAGGCACCAGAGATTCACAGCCTCTGCGTGTAGACCTCACAAGGCAGCACCGCCGGAAAAGTGGCAGGTGTCTGAGAATTGTGCGCGAATGCTTCAATGATGCACTAGCGTGCTCCTTATGCACCATCTTTGGACTGCCATTTTGTGAAGTCTGTGGCTTTAAGGGTGTGGCACATAAAGGCATTTACTTACCAACATGAAGCCCCTGGAATCGGGCCTCAAGGGACCCTCAGGATGGATCCCAGTAGTAGGGAAGATGGAAGTCTCGAGCTGAGACCTGGAGGTAACAAAGTACCCACAGCAAGTGCATCACTGGCAACTCCTACCACCTTGGTATTAATCCTGTGCTTGGTTCCAAGGAGCCCTCTGCCTTACAGCAAGTGTCACCCATTACGGCCTCTGGGCCAGCCCCTGTGGGGATTGTAGATTCCACAGGATCCCCCCACCCCATGTGAGCAGCAGAGCCAAGGAAGGAGTTGATGCGTGGAGGCGACAGTGAAAGAAAAACAAAAAACAAAAATGACTTCTCCCCTCAGAGACCAGCGTTTGAGGGCTTCACGCTCCACTTGCAAACTCCTTCAAGGGTAGTGTTGCGGAAGTGCCAAAAATATCCCTCGACCAAGTTGTCGAGGCGCGCAGCAGACAGGAGCTGAACCCGAAGTGCCAGAGTTTAACGTGGTCTGGGCCCTTGCACCTCAAATAGAGACTGTCGAAGGCTGTGAATTTGCAGGCGCAGGAGGTAGATTCCGGTTCCCACTGGCATATGACAGTTTTAGAGGTGAAGCCGGAAGTGACACATTGGAAGGCATTGAAAAGATAAGAAATCTATTAAGAGGGGAAGCTGTGAGACAAAGTCCCTGTGGTGCGTAGAGGCTAGTGTGAGGATGCACACCTTTGTGTGCAATAAATGTAGAGGGGACTTTTTTCCAGTGTAAAAGGCTCTGGTACTGTCCCAGTGGGACAGACTTCCACTAGTATGGAGGAAAGGGGATGGGACATACGAGTACAACAGCATCCTGTCATAGCCAAGCTTTAACCACTTAACTGCGGGAGGGGGGCAGAGCATACCGGGAATTTAGGACGAACATACTTGACCTTAGCCTTAAAGGGTTTAAGAAAGTCTGCAAAGTGTTGATATGTATTGGTCCTTCACAGGTACTGCACCCTGAGCAGATCTTCAGCATACTGGTATGTGGGTAGCAGGGTGCTGAGAACATTACCATCGGGAAGACATTAGGTCATATGTGTTACAGGTACAGACTACGTACATGAATAAAACGGCAGATGCATCTCCCTAGCAACATGAAATGCCAGACCCTCAAAATACAAGCTACAGTAGTTACTATAACAGGGTACCCTACCAGTTTAAAAAGAGACTGTACTTAAATAAACTAAATTGATGTTAAACATACTGTGAAGTACATCCAGGGACTCTGTACAGGACATCACATTTGGCAATCTGCTCCACAGCTATTAATTGTGTGGCTCCCTCTCTCAGACAGAAGTACTGTATTGCACTGTACTTCGGAGTCTGGTTTCAGACCATAGATTAAGGGTCGAATCATTATTTAAGTGTTTATGGGTGACATTCTTTCAGTCTCAGAATGCATTTAGCTTTTATCAGGACTTTGCATTCCCAGAAAGCATGCCATTGTAATGTTTTATGTGATGCTGGACTTGGAACAAACTGTTTCCCAATTTTGCACCGCTCCAAGGAGCTTTTTAATTTTAAACAAGACTATGTATCCGAACATGCACCATCACTCATTTCAGAGTTTAACGAAGATGCCTTGAGCCCTTGGATTCATATATGTTCGCAGTGTTCAAGTTTTATGTTAGGTCAGAATAATTATTCAGACGACCAGACATTGTTTTATTTTTCTCAACTCCAAATAATCTTTCCATAAATCTACATGCACAAGCCCTATTCTAGAACAAAAGGAAGTTAAAAACATACTTGTCAGGATATCTAAATAAGTCCACCGTCCAGAATCCTACTCTGGACCACTTTCCACATCTTCCAAAAGAAACCAACAAACCAAACAAAGAAAGACTGTCAAAAAGGGACAGCAGTTATCCCTTCCACAAAGGCCTCTGCCCATAGTTAAAGTTTAGGAAAGACCATTTCTAGTGGATTGGAAGGTTATCCAGGTGGATCCATGTGATCACTGTGACCAAGTAACTGCGACTGCCGAAAATGTTGACTGTCGCAGTACCCTTTTTGCCCCATATATTTGTGGAGGGTACCCCCCATAGTCCCTCCCTACTCCATCCAACATAATGTTGTTACAGTACCCATCCCCTACATATATATTTGGGGTAAAAAGGGTACTGCGACAGTCAACGTGTTCGGCAGTTAATTGGTTGCAGTAATGGTATAATCCCGTTCCAGGCCAGGTCTGTCTCTTCCCACTCTGGGATTCTTTCAGTCTTCCCCACTCAGGGATTTTTTCAATCTTTCATCGTCGCCAATGTAGGGTTCTCTCAGTCTCCACTCCTCACTCTGGGGCCCTACTTCTCATTCCCCACTCAGTGTTCTCAGGCTCTCCCCACTGTGGGGCTACTCTTCCCCTCACTCCTCGCTCAATGGTACTTCTCACTCCCCACTCGTGTGATCTGCGGCTCTCCCAACTGTGGGGTTCTGCTTATTCTCATTCTTCACTCTGGGCTAGTGCTTGTGTTCCAGGGCTCTTTCCCTTCTCACTCCCCTGATCTGGGGTAAGCTTCCCCTTTCTCTCCTTCACCCTCCTCCCTCCTCCCTCTCCAGTTGAGCCACCATGTATCCGATTGCCTCTGTCAGTGCTGTTCAGGAGGGGCATCGTGTCTGGTCAGTTCTCCTCTCACAGCAGAGTCACTTATGCGACCCTTCAAATGAGCTCTGCTTCGGCCTTCAAGGTCTTCTCCCTCATTTTCGCAGCTTCTCTTGACTGCTCTGGCTGGCCGTTGGCTGCATCTCGCTGCACTGTCCTGCTGCGCATCGTGTTCGGTCTGCCGACACTGGCGTTATCCCTCTCCGGCCACACCACCTTTAGCTTCTGTCGTGCAGTTAAGCTCAGCGTGTCCTGCTAAGCCTCCACTGCGATTGGCTGTTCCAGGGACGCTCCTCCAGTGGACTGGTTCAGTCATCTTTCCTTAGTCTTCCCAGGAGATTGTGCATACCTACGGTCAGAAGCCAAGTCAGCCATTAGTAATAGGTGTAAATGTTCATTACAAAATCCAACTAGTGCCTGGACAGACAGACAACAGTGACTTCTACTCCTGTTGGAGTCTCTATCCTCTAAGAATGGAGTCCAGTCTGGAGGAATACCGCTTACCCTGTTCCCCTAGGGGGTGTTCAGAATAGTGTCTCACCTCCTTAGTCCCAAAAAGTTGGATCCTCCTTGGGGAGAGGTGTCAATCTCCTTGTAATCACCATAGTCTCTTTACTCACTATCTTGGACTGCATGTCACAGCAAGATCACATAATTCTGCTTTTATCAGACATGACAATTGGAGCAGGAACGATCAAAGAGGCGATTCTGCTCTGCCATGGGGGCCCAGCTTACCAGACTACGGGCTGTGTGTTAACTTTTTATAGCATTTGGAAAGTGCATCCAAGCTCTCGGTTTCCATTTTAAGGGAGTCTTTAAAGGGCAACCCCAGAGCCCCATTTGCACCTGGTGTACCGGCAGGACAGTCCAGTCTGTCATCTTCACTTTATATGCTGCTTCTTGGTCTTACTATTATCCTACTCAGCTGTAAGTAATCTTTATGCAAATTATTGTTCACAATGCTACTCTTTGAATGATCTGTAAACAAAATTGGACTGGGACTAATCAGAATAATTAATTGTATCCAGCATCTTGTAGTCTGCCAGATTCCTTTAGAGTCTTTTAGTACAGGACTTTGGAATCCTAGATCTCTAACAAAACATATTACTCTTCATGTATTCCTTTCTCTATGCCTAGCCCTTTTATATATACATCACAGAAAAGTGGATTGCCCCTTAGAACTCCTGTACAAATGCTGCTCTTCGTTCCACTCAATGTTCTTCTGTTCATAACCCAAGACCTTCTGTTCTTGGAGGAGGGGAATGGGCAGGAGTTTAGTTGGTCAGCATAATCATAATTGAATTGTGGCTCATTTACACACTGCTTTTCATGTTTCATAATGCAAAGTGAGTACATTAAATTGGCCTCTCCCCATCAGTGGGGGATCCAAACTATTGCTTTTCCACCTGGCCTGGAGCTAAAGGTCTTTGAAGAAATGGATTCCTTGCTTTTGCCATAGATATATGTTACTGGTGATTTTAACTTACCTTTATCTTATTCTGTGTATGGAGCGGATCTTCCACTGTTCATGCTTACATCTTCACGTAACTTGACACATCTTCCTCTGGCCTCTACACATAAAGGGGGTATCCTAGATCTTATCTTCGTTTCCTCCAATATTGTTAATGCTGAATCCACAACCACTATTGGTATTCTCCCTGGTTGATCAATTTTTACAATGTTCCTTGTGATCGTCCAAGCTTATCAGTCTTTTTGTATAAAGTTGTGAAGGGTCAGAGGTAGACCTAGTACCGGCCTTCTAACCTGGGTAGAAGTATACATTAATTGGAAAATTAAGGTATACAATACTGGATCATTGGAATTACAGCATCTTATTTTCCAGATCTCTGAAGATCACAATCTGGTATTAATGTATAGAACAGACTTGGTAGTAAAACTGTTCATGGTGTGTTGAGCTTAATACAGTGAATAGTTGATATGGGTTTGTTGTCTGCCTCCAAGCAGGTACATGCTATACTGGTTGTAGACATTAACCTCCAATTCAAGCCCCTTGGGTAGCCCAATGGTGTTTGGGCAGACCAACAGTTAAAGGAAAGACTGCAGACTTACAGTTTCTCAGTCAGAGGTTGCTGATGCAATCGGGTTACACAAAGGTGGAAAAGCCCCAGAACCAGACAAGATACCCATGGACTTAATTTAATAGTGAACCTGTGGTTTAGGCCACGATACCCTGCTGTTTTTCAATCCACTAATTAAGATATAACAGAATCACAGAGTCATGGAGGTGGCCTGAGATTATCCCAGTGTATAAATAAGGCGGGAGAGATTGTCCGGCAAACTATCAGCCCATATCCCTATTGGATGCCACTGGAAAAATGTTTGCCTGGGTATTAGTTCAGCACCTCGGGAATGGGCTAGCTGGTCTGAATCCATTAGTCAGCTTCAAGCGAGATTTCAGGAGGGGAAAGTACAATGGATCAAGCCTTCAGATTCTATGAAATTCTGCAGAAATACGTGACTTTGAACAAGGTTAATATCTATGCAGTTTTCGTAGAGCTTAAGACTGCATTTGATGAGGGCCCGGGTGTTTCCTTGTGGCAGGTACTAAGGGATAGAGGTATCCCAGATTAGCTTCTGGCATTGATTCAACTTTTATATTCCAACAATCAAGCATATGCGCGCTGTGGATTGGTCAGGGAATTTACAAGACCATTTGGGGTAGAAATAAGAGCGAGGCAGGGGTGCGTCCTGGCCCGAACGTAATTTTGTATTTATATCAATTAGATAATTTGTGAACTTGTTGAAACCTGTATGGCTCCCCAAAGATTGGCACAAAAAAAAACAAGATTCAGATCGACTACCCCTCTCTAGTGTCCCCAAGTGAGCACTGGGCAGAAATACGTGCATCTACTTAATTATTCAGTAGATCAACCAACTCGTAAACATTTTCAGAAAAAGAAAAAAAAATCTCTCTCTCTCTCTCTCTCCGCATACAATTTTATTAAATCAATCTGGTTTTAAAAACAGATAAAGACATACGATTAATTGTATCATACACAAACCATAAAGCAAAACCCATCTTATTCTGTAATGCATACAGGCGAGTTATTACGTACAACAATCATTTTCAACCAATTCGAAATTTCTTTATATATAAAATCAAAGCAACCTTTTGAGGGGAACATAAAGTGACCATTTAAGCATACCACTGTCCCATTTGTGAAATTAGTGTAAGAGGGATTAAGATGGTTTATACTCCTTCCTATCCTCACTATACCTGCTACTCTGTTGTATAGTACTGGTCACATGTGGTACAATTGTGGCAACCAATATTATAATGGTGCATTTCATATGTGGAAAACAAGAGGATAGATGCTTCCTTTCGACATAGGTTTCTTCCTATATAGGACGTACTGTGGAGTGCTTTAAACCACTAGTCTATGCCCTGCAACATCACTGTGCGGTGCTTGCATCAGAATCAGAATGGCCACCAAAAATATCTATGCGCCAGAGATCGCTGAAAGTGCCCAGGAAAACCTGGAAAAATAGGCCGCCAATCTACTTTTGCCCATGTCAGTGGTAACACAGAAGACCACTGCCAAAACCTATCATTGAGCTACCCACAGAGTAACATAAAACTACTTGAAGAAGCAATGCTGCCTTGCAAGGGAAACACAAACTGTTTTAAAAATCAGTTTTTCATTGGCTGTTAAAAGTGCAAAAATCATGGTTTTCAAACCTCACAAAAGATCCAACATCCTTGTTGGGTGTTAAACATCACTTTATGTAAAAATTTCACCTAAGCACAATGCAGAAACATATTTTATCAGAAGAAAATCCACATTTATAGATGCTTGCTTGGAAAAATATGTTAATAATGAGCGCAATACCGCCTCTCGCCTGCATCAGAAGCCGGCATTTACTCATACTGTCATTTAAACTTATGCCTTAAAATCTAAGTATGGAAAAGAAGGAATTCCATTCAAAAGCCATATAGGGTGACAATTCAAGCTCTACGTTTTAAAAAAGGCTGGAATTAAGAGATTTGTGGCTATATTTGTAAAAATGCAAATTGTATTTTAGAGAAAGACTATTTTTTAAACATTGTTCAAAAGTAAGTTAAAGCCAGCCACACTGAGCTTCAAAGACATTCCACAGTTTCTCCCCAACAAAAGGAATCTTCCCCCCCTGCTCTGCTGAAGAGAGTTGTGAAAGGAAATGGGAGGGGACTTTGGCTTGTTGCTCTATCGAGAAAGAAAGGACTCCCTTGACTGAAAAGAAAATGTTAATTTGGGCGTCAATAGAAACCAGCTGCTGGCAGGAACAAGCTCATGTTGCATCTCTGGCTCAGCCAAACCTTGGAGGCGGAGACAGACAGTTGTTTATTCAGAGAGCACAGAAAATATCTTTTTGGAAAAAGACTCAGAAAACTGAACAAAATTGGTAAAAATCTGTAAATATAGTGTTGCTAAAATGAAAAGGTTGGTCACGTTTTAAAACTACTCTGGAATTTGTGCGATATTCAGAGACAGAACTGTCAAAATGTGGACTTTGTAGCAGTTGTGATAATGTTAAAAATATGAAACTTCACAGAAATATGCCTAGATGTTATGCGCATGTACGTGAAAAAATGTGTACAGATCTGACACTGGGTAACCGACTAAAAGCGCGATGAACTGTCATTTGTGAACCGAAACTCTTAAGAAGATGGGACTTGAACAGATACATCCCAAATTCAATAAAGAACGTAACTATGTAGAATTAGTAAGTTGGTAATATTATAAATATGCTTTTTGTGAAAAATAAGATATAATGTACAGAAACAAAGAGGAGGGTTTTCTCCCTGGACCATAAACATGACACATCATGACACACTGTTCCTTCTCAAATCAGGAGAGAGGGAATACTTGGACCAATCAGTTTCCTAGAGGGTGGGCATAGTATAATCAGCCTATCCACCCCTTTCGAAATATATAAATAGGGACTGTTTAGGGCACAGACACACACACACATTCACCCATCAACTGATCTACTGGCGAAGCGCTCTGAAGGAGAATCCAGATCCAGACTCCAGAACTCTGAAGCAGAAGGCCCAATCCAAAAGCTGAACCCTTCTCAGCTGGCCTTTAAAATCTTGCAACCCGATTTTAACCCCAAACTTCCAAGGGGCCCAACCAATTCAACAGCCTGGCTGTGCTGTTTTTCTCCTTCCTGCCAAGAACCCTTGCTAGAACCCAGAGATCCAAACTGGTAGAGCAGAGCTGTAACCCAGAACCAACCTGTCAGATCCAGTCCATGAAGCCGTGCAGAGGCCGGGGTGCCTTGATGAGTGCAGAACCAAGCACCTGAATCCTGTCCGGTGGCGAGCAGATTTCAGTCCAAACCCTGACGGGCATATTCCAAAGCCATAGTTATGAGTATTTAGCATAGAACGGTCCAAAGCCAATCTCTTACCCTTAAGTAATCCTATGCAACCCATTCTATCCTATCCAGAACTGCATTGTAGAATCTGTTTCGTCTGTCCTGAATCCTTCTCTCATCCACATAGTCCTGTGATAATTGTAGTGATAAATCATCTTTGCGCTAAATATATTTGCTGAAGAAAGAAAAGTGTCTCGGCAGCCAAAGGTCAGAGCGGAAGCGCCCTGTTCTGGTGGCTGACCGTTGGGTATCTTGCATCTTCATAGCCTCTTAGTGTTAGCCCATCCTTGTTCCTAATCTTCAAAAGCACATCTGTCATTTGAAATCTTGACTCTTTTTGAGAAAAATCGACCTTCACTAAAACCTCTGTAACTTCTGAACCGTACATACTAGGAACAAAATTTAAATGTCAGATTGAAGCTAACATCCTCAGCTTTCAATCGAACAGAACCGCATTCCAACGCCTTATAGTTCTTCTGTAATCGCATTTCTCGCACGCTGAAAAGTTTGCTGCGCTTCTGCATTTGGCTCAATTTCACCACATGTAAAATAGCCATTTCTTTAACCTCTGAATTCAGTTTCCTATCTCTGCCAATCCAATCACCCAACCATCATTGCTAGTGTGTACCTGTACCAACCAGCTCTCACTAGTTTTGAATCCCATTTAGCGAATTAAAGTCATTTTAGAATTTTTCCCATTCATTAAAAAATCACATTCAAAAGCATTTGACCTGTTTTAAAATCATTCTTGTTCTCTAAGCTTGCTGGGGGGATTGGGATTGAAACTGCATTGTTGATTGTATATTCCTGAAACCTGTGTTGCCTCATTCCATCTCTTCATATTGCACATTAGGGGGGGGGATTGAGTAGTATCAGGGGGAAAGAGTGATTGCATTGCATTTGATTGAATCCATATCAAGTTTTAGTTCTGTGCTGCATTAATCTCATATCATTGCACCTACACTAAGTTGTATCCTATGTTACATTATTATTTTCATCCAGACTCCTATTGATTAAAGAGATTGTTTACTGTAATATCACCCAACGCTGATCAATGTATAAATATTGTGTGATATCCAGATATTGTTCATAATTCATAAAGTGTGATTTATATATATAGTTCAAATCCATCAAATAAATCTTTTGACTTTGCAAAACAACCTACTTTTTGGTTCAGTGAGACCGGAAGGATTCAAAGAGAGGTGCGTGATATAAGGGTACATCGTTCAGAAATAAAAACCTTTGACATAAAAATATATAAATTAAGGGTTCCAGCTGGGCATCTCACGCTAGGCATTGACTTAGTTGGAGTGCTGGGTTGAAACCACTTACAGTACTGCACAGTCTCAAGTGCTGTCGAACTATTTTTTATTCAGGCAATCTTAAGGACAAACATGTTTTCTAATAATTCAATTAATCCCCCATTTGCTAAGTCTTCTGTTTCGATCTGGTGCTTAAACCGCTGAATTAGGAACTTGAGAATTTTGGATTAGACAACTTTACTCTAGAAGTCTAATGATTTGGTGTCCTTAGCTACCTTAAATTGAGGTTACATTTTGTGGCGCCTCACTTTTCTTGCTCGCTGCAGTATATTCTCTGTAATATACCACCAGTCATTCGACGTTTCCTCTCTTGGATAGGTGGGATAAGCGATTATCGTTATTTTGCGGAAGAAATCCGATCGTGCATGTTTTTGCTCGTGATTCTAGCCGATATCTTCCTGCGTGGTAGAGAGTGAAGCATTTCGGGCAGATCTATAGGGGCACTGTAAGGTTCATGAACTTGCCACTATTGAAAATTCTCTTTTGAAGAAGCTGCTTTTCTTCCCGTTAAGTACCCCAAACTTAATCTTGCATACGGAAACAGATCTTGCCTTAATTACTGATGAGATTGGACTCGGCCTGTGTTATATTGGATCCAGCAGGGGGTCGGGGGGCTCCTTGCCTTATAAGGTACAAGGATACTGTAATGCATCCAATGTCTGTAGATCTGTAGATGGGGGAAGTTCACTACCATGGATGCTGCATGTAAGGGGCCAACTGCTTGCACTAGGACTTGGTGCTCTGTGGAACAATCCCCTTACAATAAACAAAAAAACAAAATCTAGTTATGCAGGCAACTTTAAACTTCCATCAGCCAAGGATGGACACATAGTCGTTTATTATCAAAGGGGCCTCGATACTTGGATTGTAAACTATATTTTGGGTACGAGAGGTTTCTGGATTGTGTTCTTCCTCCATATGCTCAAGCACTTTTTATAAAAGGTAGATTCTGTACCTTGATGGTGGCTGCGTATACCCGTTCATGGAAAGCACCTGGCAGTAGAATTTGTACTATTTGTTGCTAGGGAGATGAATCAATTAGCCACTATGTTTTTACGTGTAGGCTTTAAGGCCTTGAGAGCAAGCTATTTGAATCCTCTGCTTAATTTGTAGACCATAAATAGACTAGAGGAGGCATTAGCATTGTGCAAACAGAGAACCTGAACATAGTTTACTTTGTTGCAAAATTTTGCACTGTGCATGATTGAAAAGACATTACCTGCTAAAAAGGACTGATCAAACTTAGGATTTTAGTTCATTGTCTGTTGTGTAGCCTTTTATCTGCAAACGTTTGTATTGGCTGCATCTATCATGTGCACCTTTTCCAAGCCTTGGATGCTGCTGTATTAAGCATTGTACTTGGATTTTATTGTGAATTATTGTTGAATTGTAATGAGAATTGTACTGGTATTGCAACTTGCACCACCACTTTAAAGTCTTGGATGCTGCTTTATTAAGTTTGCATTTGGATTTGCATGAATTATTGACAGTGTATTGAAAATGTTGCGTTGAATGATTTTTCTGTTATACATGTTCTAGGTAATTTATGCCACACTGCCGAAATAAAGTGTCTTTAGTTAACTCCATTCAGTAATACTTCTATTTCCTCAAATAACACTTTTCTCTGTCAATATCTTAGAAATCTTTTGATCAATGATTTGATAGATTCCATTTCCTCCTCTTTCCCTCCTCTTGACAATATACCAAGAATTGATATAGCTGTGTGTACATTTATTGCATCTTCTCTTGATGGACATTGTCCTAACCTAGCCTTTACTCCTGAATTTAAACTCCCTTGTCCATTGTTTACCAAGAATCTTAAAGATTTATGGCAGAAACTTCGTAGGTTGGAACGCTGCTGGCACAAAATAAATCAGAAGAATCACTATTTTTACTGAAATGCACAAAGCGTACGATTCTACAATAACCAGCACCAAATCTAGTTCAAGGGAACTCTCTCAATTCTGAGGGAGATAAGTGTCAAACTGGCCACATAAAAAGATTTTTGGTGCCAGAAAATCCAAGATGAACTCATGTTGAAACTGGATAAGCACCAGCTGGCTACTAGTAAGATACAAAAAGGTTTGCAGGCGATTTCTGTCCATGCAGATATAGCTTGCATAACTTGTCCCACGTTTAAGAACAATAAAAGTTTTCATGTAAACCAGTTTCTGAGAGCGAGGTTCATAAAATGGTGACGAGTATGAAACCGACAACTTGAAAAGGGGACATTTGTCTGGCTAATATCATTACGGCAACTCTCTTCCCCTCCTGTGTCACCTTAGCCTGATCCAAAGAGACACCTTACAGCCACTCCTGTTCTCTACCAAGATCAAGTAATTTGACATTCATCAGGCACTATGGAAAGGCAGTACACTCCCCAGTGAATAACAAAACCTTTTACTCTCTCTCTGAAGAAAGTGAAAAACTGGCAGTGGACCACATAGCACAAAAGAGACTGAGTTCCAAGATGTGTACAAGGGTATGAGTAACCTACCCATGAAACCTTGAGATTTATGGGACCAGAAATCTAATTATCCATTCATTTATGTTTATTATTTGATAATGCGCACAAAACCCAGGGGTAGCCGGGCGCAGCAGGTACAAGGATACTTAAGCTTAGGTTACATACATGTGATAAGAAGCATTTCAGTATAGTGCATACATGTCAATACAAACATTTGAACTGAGAACTAGCATGTTACAGTGTAGAGAGTACAAATATACAAAAGGTAGAAGGGTAAAAGCAAAAAAATAGTCTTAGAGCTGGGTTTCAGAGGTAACACAGCATTTAGGTACAGTGAAGATTAGTTGTCGCTGGACCAGAGCCAGTTTTTTACCTTGCGCCTAAAGCTGGAGTAGGGTAGGTTGGCTCTCAATGCAGTGGGCAGTGCATTCCAAGCCTGGGCAGCTCTGACAGGGAAGCTTACTCCGCCCGCTTTAGACCGTCTAAATCTAGGGGTTTCTAGCAGGAAATGGTTAGAAGCCCTAGTGTGGGGGCTGGACGATTTTCTGGACAATCTGGCCGAGATGTAGGGGGGGTGCTGTGGGTGAGAGATAGTGTCTTGAAAAGGACTCTGTCGCTAATTTTTAGCCAGTGGTGGTCTTTCCTGATATTGGAAATATGTGCTCTACGTGGGTATGTCAAGGGCTGCTCTAAGAGCGTCGTTTTGAAGGATTTGCATTTTATTTATGATAGTTTTATTAGCTCCTGCATATAGGGCATTACAATAGTCCAATTTCGACATTACTAGTGCTTTGGCTAGCGTGATGCAGTTAGTTTTGGAGAGGTACGGTCTGAAGGTCCTGATTAATTTACAGGTGTACGCTGTAGAGGATGCCAAGGTGTCGACTTGTTTTTTGAGAGAAAGAGTGGAATCAAGGTAAAAACCTAGTGTTTTTACCTCAGATGCCACCTTGATTGTGTTACCATCTATGTTGAAATTGCGATAGTTGGGACTAAGTTTTTTTAGGTTAGAGTCTGAGCCCAAGATCAATATCTCTGTTTTGTCGTCATTTAGGCAGAGGCCATGGGAGGCCATCCATGCCTGAATGAGGAGGTATATTTTGTTTACTAGAGCTGTGTCTTCGACAAAGTTGCCTGATAGTGGTATGAGAATCTGCATAGAATTCATTATGAGAAACGCATCAAAGCTATACCTGGCTCCAGTAAGGAGGAATTATATAATTTTGGTTTAAGACATGAGCCAAGAGCAGGAAGGAATGACAGTAACTGAAGTAGATGTAGCTCTCTAGAACTGCCCAGTGAATCCTGAGAAGATGAAGAAAAACAAGATATATTGAGAACCTTCAAACGTTCTCAAAACCAGTTAAATACTATATCCTGTGAAGTGGATGCCTGCTGGGATGCATGTTGTCTGGTCGGATCGGGAAACCTATTAACTACTGAAAGAGAAAGAAATTGCTGCAGCCTGGTTGGGTAACAAACTCCAGTGTGCAGCCCAAAGAAGGCATCAGAGCGAAGATTTTGGCACAGTCTGAAATATTATGTAATGAGACTTGCACATTTGCAATCCCCTAAACATTTTTGAAATTCAATTAATGAGCAGAAGGAAATGTTAAGGATAATAAAATGAAATCATGTACCAGTTCGACTCATTTCGAGAGGTAATGCATCCTGTAGTTTGGGGAACAGGATTTCCAAAGAACGAAAACAAGACCTTTGGCAGAGACTATGTTTAAATCGAAATAAACCTTAGGCAGTGGAACATAACTGGCAAGAAGCTTGATAAAGAAGTTAAAAGACAAAGTTGATTAGGCGCAAGACCATGTACACATGGAAATATACAATGTATAAACAAATTGCAAACCTATGTAAAGTTGGGTATCAAACGGTAACGAGCAAGGTATGATGAAATGCGAGTAGTTTCAATTTAACAAAATCTGGACAGCTCAATACATTTATACAAAATCGAGGGAAAAGGAACAACATTTGGGTAAATCAACATACAAGGAACAGTAATTTAAATGAGAAAACTGATGTTAAAAGTAAAAAAAGATATTGTGGAAAGTGAAACCTTTCTGATGTTATAAAGAAGAAAACGACATTAATTCATAATTTGACTTGTGATAGTTAAATCAAAAATTAAACCTAGATTGTGCGGTGAAGGAGACAAATCTAATTGCAAAAGAGGAAAAGAAATTGAACTAGGACATGAAACTGGTAGATACATAAAAAACAATCTGTTTTTTGGGTTCAACTGCAAATAGTAGCCATCGACGATTAAACAGCCGATAGTTGCTGATTGATCCATAGAAATTGTAAATGAAGAGGGGCCAGCATTCCACATAAAAATATATTTATACACTTAACCCATAGTTTTCAGAGTGAACAGAGGGCCAAGAACTGAGCCTTGTGGGACTCCATAAAGATGAAATTTGTGAAGGATACAGAGAATGAACAGTATGCCAGAAAGGAAGAAAACCAGGCAAGAATAGTACCAGCAATCCTGAGTGAAGATAAACAAATTGATCTTTCTTTTTATATCTACACCTTTATCGAAGGCATTGTACAGTACATAAAATGCTTTCGATAAAAGTGTTATAAATATGTCAAACAAAAATGTTCAGGAGGTTGCAAATGTGCAAATCTCACGACATATTTCAGACGGTGTGGCAGAATGCAGCAATCCTCGCTCTCATGCCTTCTTTCAGCTGCACACTGGAGCTTGAGTTAGCCAACCCAGGCTACATCAATCAGTAGTTAATCAGTTTCTCCATCCTTCACAGGATACAGTATTTAACTGGTTTCGAGAATGTTGGAAGGTTCTCAATATATCTCATTTTTCTACATCTTCTCAAGATTCACTGGGCAGTTCTAAAGGTCTGATGGGGAGGTTGCTTATACCCTTGTAGCCATTTTGTAATTCAAGTCTCTGTTGTGCTTTGTGGTCCACTGCCAGTTTCTCACCGTCTGAGAGAGAATAAAAGGTTTTGTTATTCGCTGATGAGTGTACTGCCTTTCCGTAGTGTCTGATGAATGTCAAGTTACTTGATTTTGGTAGAGAAAGGGGTGGCTCTCTGTATCAGGCAATGGTGACATAGGAGGGGGGCAGAGGGAAGTTCCTGATATGGTAACAAGAGTTAGGGGGACAAGTTGGTTGGGGCAAGTGTTATAGGTCTCTGGTTGTCCGATTTTGTAGTTTAGTTTAGGGAATTAAGGGAAGGCAGTGGCTGGTTCTCAGTGGAGCACATAGTAGGGTAAAGTCATCAGCGAGGCACCATTAAGTGCACCTCTTTGGGCTTCCACTGGAAATTGCTCACCACATCACAGCGTTATTCCAATCATGGCGGACACAGGGCAGAGACAAAAATGCATTCCATTGTTCTGAACTTGTGTGCCTTCCTGCTTGTGTGGTAGAGAGTAATGCATGCAGGCAAATGGCAGCAGCTGGTGACTCAGTGGAAGCGTGCCATAGGAATGACTGACTTTTTGGATCACAAGCAAACCATTACGTGACATTTTTCCTACAAACTGGGCATCGGGGTGAGGAGTATGGGCGAAGCCATGCTACCTGGATTCCTCATCCTCATTTTCCGTTTAGGTGCTGCATGCAAGGTTGAGGGGAGGAGAACTCAATTTATGGCTCAGCCAAGACGTCATCCAACAAATACAGATTCCTTATGACAATCCAATGATTGGGCCAGGAGGATAGCTCAGGGACAACGCGACTGTCTTGGAATCAAGACAACGCATAGCAACACAAATTTGAATCCCAGTCTTGCGCTTAGAAACTGGTCTCGGATAAGCATATTGTAAAAGAATTATAATTATATCATTATGTGCTTCAGTTTTAGGGCAGTAATATTTCTCCTTCCGCCCTCCCTTTTTGAAATCCTTGAAGTAAGTTTCATTCTCTCTATTGTAGATTAAGCAAGAGACATCAAATCTGAATGACATAGGCTCCTCCCGATGATGGTGAGTGCTTTCTTCAGAGACTTAGGGTCTTATGTCATTCGCCGGCGGGGACCCGATAAGTTTAGACATATACGGAGGCTGAATTTTGGTCTTTGCGCAGAGTGTAAAAGGGGAGGGGAAAATGCATAGTACACATTTGTACGCCGCCTCTTGCCCTCCCCCTTTTGCCGTCTGCCGTACCAATGAAGTAAACACTGCCTGCCATGTATGCATGACAGGCGGTGTTTACAATGGATCCCTATAGAATTTGCCTGCTTTTTACTGGTCACAAAAGCCAGCGGGTCCAATAGGGATCCTCAGCATTTGCACCAGCATGAAAACGCATGCAAGCACATATGCTGGAGGATATTTATGGCTCACAGGAAGGGAGCGGCAGAAATTAACGAAAATCGACTGCAACGTTATTAGAAGGTGTAGAGCCACTTAAACTTAAATAAATAGAGATGCTCAAATTTAATTTGGTTTTCTACAAAATGACAACTTTATCCGAGCCCTCATACACTGTTCAACGAATGGTGGATGTGCGCAGGATGAATGTGCGCTTTAAAATCGTATTTTCATGTAAATGCCGGTTTTGGCCATTCAAGCAGGAATTTCATAGATGCATAATCTGCTTATATTTACATTGATTTAATTATTTCTATAAAAAGACATTCTGTGCAACCCTGTGTGCTTCTCGTCACGAAAGGGGATGGAGACTGCAGGGAATCAATATTAAATTGGGGGTCCTAGGTTCATAAAAAAGTTCATTCAATAAATAAAATTGTACACACCTGGTTTGGGGTGGGTGGAAAATTACCCTGAATTGGATGTCGCCCAATTAAAACATCTTGCAGAGCTTATAAAACCTAATCTACTTTGGTATACGCTGACTTTGACATTGCCAACATTTGCTGCAACTTGACATTTTATTTTCAACATATGGCCCTGCATTCAACGTACACATCCCCAGCACAGTTCCCATTTGACATTAATAATCAAATATAATAATTTTGCATTTATATAGCGCTACAAACCCTCAGGTATCTGAGCGCTGCTCATCATTACCCACGGTGTGTGGTGCTCATTTAGCAACCTCGGAAGGATGAAAGGCTGAGTTTGGCCCTGCCGAGATTCCAACTTGCAACGGCAGGCTCTGCACAGATGTCAAAGCGAGCGCTCTACTTGCTGTGCTATCTGACCGGCTCATTACCCGTTTTCACCATATTTCCAGTTTGACACACCACAGTATATTACCATTTTGACAATTCTATACGACTCCCAGTTTACAAAATCCCAGTGTATTTCTATTGTGCACAATCACACTATTGTTGCAATTTGACATCAAAAATCTCAAGCCAGCCCAAAATAGCAGAAAGCTGCAGCTAGACTGTTTGTACATATCGTACTCAAGTTCACACATTGCCACACCTTATAGAACATAATAGCAGTCCGCATGTTCATACTTGGGACCCATGAAGGCCACAACAAATAGATCTAGCCACCTACTCTGTTAAGAAAGAAACGGACTTGTCGGCCAGAGTTCCTGTTCTCTGACCTGGCAAATATTACCAATGAAAATAACTGCTTCCAGACACATACTACAAAATAAAACCTGGAAGATTATATAACTCAGTATGGAAACAGTATTTGGGCCAGAGAAGCGGAGACACTCCATCCTGATCATTAGGAGCCACTTCTGGCTTTGTGAGATGGAAAAAAACAGAAATTCAGGCAAACAAACGTTTATTTTTAAATTTCAGGAGGCGTGTGAGATTAGGCGGCTCCAGGATGTTGAATCATCGACAGAATGCAGACTTGAAGCATTTTATTTAGAGCAAGTCAGAATATCCCAAAATATGGAAAGTACCCATGATTTTCCAAAATCATTGTTTAGATGCATTTTTTTTACAATGCAAGATAACTGCTTTGCAGAGGAAGCAATACATGCATACCACAAATAAAATATGGGTAAATGAAAGAATGTTTAAAAATATTATGCAAATACATTCGCATTATCATTTTCCATCCATGTCCTCCAAGCGTTATGCATGCATTTGAAAACGTATCATTCTATTTACCTGAACAGCATTATAATACATTTGTTTAGCTTCCTCGTCAGTCTTGTCAGACATCAACCATGCCTTCAGCAAGTATTCATAAAAGCTGTCCCCAAGACCTCCAACAGAAACATGATCTACAAAATAAGGTTTTATATCAGTTAAAGCAGTAGATGGTAGCACTTGCAGATACATTGTACATCGCTATCATTTTAACATGACTATAAAACATATTTTAAAAAAGTAAGTAAAATCTGCTCTGTAGTTCATCACATTTTAAAGTGGCGAACACTTAAATTTTTGGTATTAAACTATTTAGTAATAAAAAATGCTAAATTCTAGCATCAAACAATGTGAAGCCTAATAAAACATGGAACTGGAAAAATCAGTGTATAGTCTCTGCTTCATTAATAGTCTTTCTGCAAATAAGGGATAAAGAGGGGGCCCAACCGTCGGTTTACATCATTTGCACAAGATGTGTGTGTGTGTTTGGTCTGGATAGAAAGCGTCAGCACTCTGTCAAAGCTCAGCAGCTTTTAAAGGGACACTGGTGTCCCTCAATTGCTTCTTGTTGAAAACGGAGTGCACCATGGTAAAAGCTCTGGTTATTAAGTCAGACATTTTGTAGAAGCTAGATCAGTTGCTTAAGTTCAGGAGAGAGTTGTCAAATGTTGCCTTTAAGAGCTTTTCTTTCTACGCTGCTTCGTACTTTGCTTTTTTCACTTCTGCACTGCATTATACTGTTTACATTTTTTATCCTTTTGTTCGTTTTTGTTATTAGTACATTTCTTTGAAATATCGAGGGCTGTCAAAGTTGGTGTGATTTAATATAACCGAGGCTCTCAACAGAGAACGATCAGCTCCTCCATGATTGAAGTGTGCCTTTCACTTGCCCACTCAGTAAAATGGTGTTTTCATAGCCACCATCTTCGGACGGTAGGACACTTCTGGAAATGCTATTGACAGAACTCATAAGGCTAGGCTAGATTTCTTCAAACAGTTTATTAATGCATAGTTTTAACCTAACAAAAATGATGTGTTCGGCTGGTTGCAATATGTATATATTTCTATATTGATTTACAACAGGTCACGATATTACATACGGCAACTCTTATAATTGTGTAGAGAAAATTTAAGTGCAATCCTGCTGTCAAGGTGCATTAAAATAGGGAAGTTTTAATATGTAGGAAGATTAAATCAGAAGAGTGCAATGTATAGAACCTCTACCCCTTGGTATCCTCGAGAACACTTCAGTTTCCACCCTATTATACTATGAACAGCCAAAAAATATGCAGTGCAATTCATTAAGATGAGTCTCTTGTAAATGAACCAGGTGTGTTCAAAACTTGTCACACAGACCATTCACATTCTAGGACATACAGGGGAGATCACCACCCCCTTTCTGGCATGAGACTGCTATGTTTGCAACACGTCAGCTCAGTTGGTGGATGGAGTCCCATAGCCCAAAGGACAGGGATTGTGTATTATTTAATCGAATTAAAAACCACCATCAACCCAACTCTCCTGTCCCCTTGGCTTCCCCTTATTTCCTGTAGGAGCAGTGGATGCGTGTAGGTGTCCCGAAGTAACAGCATTGAGAGTCTGTGTGGCTTCTCAGGTGCAGTAGGTCATGCAAAAAACTTCCTATCGCTGTTTCATGCCCATCTTGCTTATCCAAAATTAGAATGATTTATCCCAAATGCTTCACAACACAACAAAATATCTCCTTATATCTCTCGTGAGTATCAGTCAATCATGTGGCCGCATTACTTTCAACTAACCCCATCTCCTACCAATAAATATCCCATAGCATAGTCTGGATACACATCCAATGTTAGCACCTGGCGAGAGTGGGGGGGTGTTGGCCTCCCAGTCAATTAGGAGGCTGGAAATGGGGTTTTGGCTCATGGTGAAGCCCCCGCTCTAAGCCTCCTCGGAAGCATGAGGCTGCCATCTTCCCTGTTGGTGGCTCCACATCCCCACCGTTGAGAGTCACCAGTACTAGCACTTAACCTGAGGTTCTCCTCCTTGGCTCCACTTAATCCTCCCCCACCCCACCAACAACCCACCCCCAAGACCCCTCCTCCGACTCTCCTCCAGCACTTGTCCACTTATATGCTCCTCCAATCCCCATCCCCTGCACTTCTCAATGCACTTGCAGGGCTGAATGCCACAAGGCCTAGTAGGACCACGACTGCGTATTTACAGTTTTTTGCCATTGTTATTTACCCTGTCCCCTTCCCATTTAGTCTTGTGGCGCTTTGAAACAATTCTGTTGTATAAACACCTTACAAATGCTCAATAAAATAAAAAGAAATAAGTGGTCGAGGATAGTTTACTGGTTCCGAAATCCACCCTCAGGAAATTTTAGGTCTATGTTCCTACACAGAGGTAGTCATCTCAGGCGGTCATAACTAGTCAGGGGGACAATGCCCGACTCGGAAATTGCATCGAGTCCATTCCACCATCAGGTAGGCTCAGAGTTTAACCAGTCAGTTTCCACTAGTGCAGAGACCACCGGCACATTATGTTCAGCCTCTTGCCCCCACCACTCACCTACGTCCATCTGTTCTTTGTCCCCAAGGATTACAACTCCCATGAGTTCCTTATTCTTGCACAAGGGCAGCACTGTTCTCAGGTGCATGTTGGGTAATGCCTAGCTCCTCAACTGCAGATCGCTGGTGTCCTCTGCCATCAGTACACATTTTGTAGACCACTGGCATCTTGAGTGAATAGGTCTGGGGCCTGAAAAACCACCCCAGTATTTCCCTTTTTTGCCAGTGCCTAGGGACCGACATTCCACAGGTGCCAGACATTAATCGGTAGGGCCCACTTATATTGGAGGGATCAAACACTTGACAATCAGAATTTTGGTAGGTTATGCGGGTCAGACCAAGCAGGACGTTGTCATAGCTACTCCATTAAGCGCCAAGTAAAGCTCCTAAACTCCCTAACAGAAGCCTCCATTATTACTGTAAAAGGACGAAGTATGATAAATACTAAAAAGAATAGTCAGAATAAAATACTAAACATTATTTGCTCTAGAAACCAGGTGTCAGAGCTGGCAGAAGGAAGAGCAATGGATCACCGAAACCCATGAACAGGATGATTCAATTCCTTAAAAATCAGTTGCGAAAAACACTGGACTAATTTCAGCAAAAGATAATGGTTTGCTAAGTTGGTTTTCTCTCGAGCCAGTCAAAAGAGTTGTGATAAAGGAAGATTATGGAGGAGTACAGGGAGCAAACAATTATTAAACCGTTAATGTTGTGTGCTAAATCGACTCGACGTGTCTGAAGTTTCTAATGAAGGTTTAACTTGCAGTTGATTAAATGAACAACAGCATGAGCGCTTCCATGGAGTGCAGCTCATTTGTTCGCCCATTCTTTGACATTTATAAATCCAAATGTTTACCATGCTGCATCTTGGCACAAAGACTAAGCACAACCTGCAGGCAATCAAAGGACCACAGTTACTTAAAGTTAATTGCTTAGGTTGGCGATACCCTGGTTTTCACCGGTTTAAACAAACCATTTTAAAAGCCAGGGTTTGGCCCAAATTCTGCTGGGAGGAAAACGCAAACATCGTGGCTCCTTCCTCCGATCAGTTTATGGCAAAATGCAGGAATTTTAAACAGCCTTTTTGTAGCCATTTTGTCCGGTTCGGTTGCTTTATTAGAAATTGTAGTCTTAAAGGAATAGTGCGCTCAAAAATATTATTGTCCCGAGCGTTAGGGCATTTGGTTTTAAGCATACGTTGATCGATTGTAAAAACATTTCGTAAATCAAGGCAGCTGGGTTTGGCCATCTTGTGCTGATCTTATCCGTTGCCGCATCGCCCTAAGCTGAACTGCCCTCGCAGCACTAAATCATATCCCCCCCGCCTCTGAAGCTGACATCACTGAACGCGTACGGCCCATTTCACAATGCGAATGCACGTCTCGTGTCAACGTTCTCTTGCACCAGCTAATGACGTGTCTCCATGGAGATGGCAGGACTCCTCTTTCCTCATTAAGTATAAACAGAACGCTTCTCATCAGACAACAGAGTTGCTTTTTCAATCGTTTCATTATCTTTTTTTGTGTATCCTGTGGCTTGTTTCTGCTTTGTTCAGCTATCGTCGTTGCTTGTAGCCTGTGCGAACAGCTACTAGTACTATCATTACATCTACTTTAATTTTGTCGTATATAATGGCAACAATACAGCCCTACCAGTAAGAGCCAAAGTATTCCGAGGCGGAATTAGTCAAAAGAGAAAGATGCGGAAACAATGGGGCTTCGGACGACAGTTGGGAGGACGAATCACCAGATGAAGAACCTGAGCCTAGTCGCATGGAAGACGTTTCCACCTGGTGTACCTGCAATCGGTGCAGGGTCATGCCAACCGAGGAGAGCTGCTGCTGCAGAGAAAACTCTGGATGCTTGTCCTCTACATGTCGGAAGAAGAGCCACCGTCGCTATGCGTTACCGATCTGCATGACTTCAGGGCAGCCTGCTTCCAAGGGCCGTGTTGAGGATTATGATGGTGCTTATGCACGAACTTCGCGCAACAGTTCGCCGTAGCAATCCAAGTAACGAGTAAGTGTACTCTAGATGTGATGTCACTTAGGCTACTAACATTTCATGTTTGTCTCCTATATTGTCATACCTTTGATCTATTACTGCCAAAAGAATATAGTCTTGCAATTCTATACATCACTCGCGGTGTGGAGAAATCATAGTCATCATTTTATGTGTCTTTCACATACAACCAAGAAACAATATTTCTCTGTGCCCCAAACGTCATGGAACGCATAGCTGTTCACTTATGTAATGTGTCTACACTTTAAAGCCCAAGTTGATTGATCCATGAAGTCAAATTTGTACTGGCAACTATGCCATAAGATACAAGATTGCATTTTCAAATAAGGTTTGTACACTTATCAAGTTCATTTAAATACAGTTTGTATGTTTCTCTTCCACAGGTGGTACAGGTTGGTGGCTTATCGTGCATTTACATGGTGGCTTCATGGGAGGCTTGGATAGCGTGTTCGACAAGTAATACCCGTATGTGCCGTTGGTGCCATTCAACCCGAATTCCCCAGTGACAGAAGTCAGTACAGGGGATTTTCCCCACACTGTGCTGCATCCCGAAGTATACGATGTGTAGTACATTTGTGCCGTCAACATCATCAACAAAATAAAATACAAAAGAACTTTAATGAATAGTTGTTTCAATTTGTCAGTGAATCATGGTAACACTCACTTGTCCTGGCTGGGCTGGTGGGGTGGGAACTTCCAAGGTGCCAAACACCATGTACATTTCAAGGTTATCTTCCGTGCAGGGGCCATTGTACACATAGCCATCACAGACCCTGTGTCTCCAGGTATGCTCCCCTGAAGCAGACCGCGCCTCTGAAATCCACATAAGTGTGTCTCCATTCAGCAGTGTTCCTGCACGCCTCATGCTCATCCACCCCCCTCCACGCACCTGTGGCCGTGCCCTCCCGAGGGGGCTGGCAGGATAGGAACAGCCAAGGTGCCATACATCATGTACACTTCAAGGGTATCTTACGTGCAGGGCCCATTGTACACATGGCCTCCCCAGACCCCGTTTCTCCAGGCATGCTCACCTTGAAGCAGACCTCGCCCCTGCAATCCCTGTAAGACAACTCCATAAACACATCATTCACACCCACTTTTCTAATTATTTGGAAAGCCCTTGATATTTAACCTGAGAACATCTGTGAGCACTGCAAGTCAGCTCGTGATCGTGCTACCTCAGAACATCTGTGAGCACTGGAAATCAACTACCTGTTCTCCTGCTACTAACTACCCTGCTTGCTGAATCTAATTGTTAGTGAAGGTAAGGGCAGGTCAGGTCAGCTTATCCTCTCTTTTTGATCCCTCAATTTCCATCTATTTCGAACAAATGTACCCAGTATTGTAATGTTCATTCATCTCATTGCCTTTACCATTGTCTTCTGTTTAATTTGTTCTGCTCGATATATAGCAAATGTCATCAGTGTTAATTGGGATAGAATTGCATCCTTCGCGGACCATGCCTATACGCATGTTTCCTTTTGATGCATGGAAGTACATTCAACGGACGAGTAACACGTTACGATTTGCGTCACATCAATCAATTCTGTATGAACGTTATCCTAGTGTATATTTGACTACGCTACACAGTTTTTGATTCTGTGATCAAAACAAACATTGCATAGAAAACTTTGATATAATTCCATCTTTCTCACGCATTCATGTAAAACATTTTAGTAACTATGTATACAATAATGCATACATTTCCAAGGAATATAGATCTAATAAGAGAAAGGGTCAGATATTGTGAATTTCCGCTAGGCGAGCTTGAAAGTAGAGCCCAGGATGTCTTGGGGGACAATCGATTCCGCATCTGCAGCCTGCACTTTACCCCGGATATGTACAACCAATCACAGTACACTAAAGAATCGACTCCGAACATCTCGTAAATTGCTTCCAAATGCAATTCCAACTCTATTAATGCACACGCGGGACCAGGTGAGTTCCGGACGATGAATTAGCTGTAGGCCTTGGTGTACTGAACAGCTAACTACATGAACGGATTGGTGCTTTCGGTGTAGATGTTTCTTACTATAATTTTGCATATTTACCAGATTGTATTACTTTATAACTATACCCCATTTCGCTACACATCTGTCCCTAGTTTTAGGAGCATCATAGAAACTAATTATTAACAAAGAAAACTAGGCCATAATGCCCTTCGAAATAAACGTAATTTTTTCGTACTCGGTTGCTTCACATGTCAATTCTTTTAGGTGAGCATGTTGACTGAAGCACAGACCCTCGCTAGTGACGACATCACCAACACGTCCAGTATACCAATTGTGAGCCATACAGACTTGAAGTTCATATTATTGAGAGTTGGATCTTCCCACATATCTAATGCAAATCATATTTTCCCTTTTACCACTTTGTGACAATGCACTGAAAATGAAGGAGCAAGATTCTGCATCCATTTCTTTTCCGGACTCAACAATAACTTTGAGCGCCTATCAGGTGGTTTTATTTCGCTTTTCTATTACGCGAATGTATTATGCATGGAATTTTAAATGATATGAAATAGTTTACATATCCTGTCGTTTGTTTACATAATGTTTCATTTATAGGTTTTTAATTTATATGTACCACTGTCTGCATTTTACTGTCTGTTCAATTTCACTGTTTTCATCGGTACTAAAACAAGCACTGTGTTACAGGGGGATGCTGGTATTTCGATTACAATTACATCATCCTTTGGAGCTGGTCCAGTGTTTGAGGTATGCATACTGACAGTGCCCTTGAATGAAAGAAGTAAATCCTACATCGGATACTATTAGACAGTGACATTCATATAAACGTGCAGTGTTTCAAACTCTTATCATTTCAGTTGTAACGTTACAATTTCTACCCTAATGCAGAATACAATGCAAAATGCTTGAGTGCAACATTACAATCAGCAGGTTTTGCACGGCGATCTCTGATCGAGTAGACTTGCCATCAATCAGGTGAAATTCGAAATGTCTATTTTGACTAAATGACGTACATTGTTTACGAGGGTATGTATGTAAGCGATGTGTGCGATGAAAGACTCAGTTCAAATATGAATTACTTTTTTTTAATGAATATTCTATTCAAGGAATGTATACAAGGTCGGGAATTAGAAGAGGCGGCACATGGATCAGAGGTGGTGGACCAGCTTGCTGGTGCAGTCGTTACAAGAACATGGTTTCACAGAAAATCAAGAAAACAAGGGTAACTTACAAACAATTTTGTTTAATAAAATGTTTTTTTATCTAAAGTGCTATATACTGTATGTTGGATTTACATTGAACATGTTTTTACAACCCATCTCCTAGAGGCCCAGAAGGAAAAGAAGTATAAAGACAGACAACAAATGAAACCAAAGATGCTGCTTGCCAAACAGATTTCACCATGGAGCAACTATTATTAGAGGCGCAGCGTGGTCCACTCAATAAGCAGACTAGAGATGCTAATGCCTAATGGCCAGAAAATGAATTGAATGTGTTGTTGGACCATTGCTACAATGTGAGAACTCGACAAGATGAAGACGAAACTGAATATAAGGAAGATGCTTTTGAATTACTCACTGACATCACACAATCTTCACCCGCAAAAAAAGGGCCACCCAATAAACAATCGACATTGATGGTTTCTCCAATTCGTGTGCAAATAACGCAAGCGGAACTAACAGACTGAAGCTTCTACGCAATTTATCGAGGAACTTGCCAAAGATCCCGCCTACAGTGTGTCCAGTTTGGCCAATATGTCCAAAACAGTTGAGTCACAAACCACATTCATGCAGGACAATAGTCTAATAAAGGAGCACAAATACATTGTATTCGACAGGCGCTTGGTAGATATCATACTGATGCTGAAATGTGTCCATCCAGTGAGTGGGAAATATGCCGGGAGTGAATGTGACTCGTGTATCACAAGGCACTACCCTGAAACTCCAAGCCACCTGTGCCCAGCTCCACAGTACATTTTTATGGTCCACTCAACAGAGGCTCGGCAAAGTGCCAGCTGGAAATCTACTGTGTGCAGCAGATTTACTTTTCAGTGGCTCTACTTTTTTTTCCAGTTTCTTTCAATGTGTTGGACTTGAGTTCCTTTCTAAAAGCACAGCACTACGAATATCAAATCATTTTTATTCCCCGCTATTAGTCAAGCGTGGAAAATTGAACAAATGTCTATTGAAAGGACATTCTCTGGCAAACGATTCAGGCTAGCTGGCGATGGACAGTGTGACAGCCCCGGATTTTCAGCAAAGTACTGCACAGACCACTTTCAGGACATGGAAACTAAAAAAATGGTGAGTTCGGTAGTCACGCAGGTGTCCGAAAGTAAATCCTCAGTGGCCACCGAGAAACATGGTTTTATACAATCCCTGGAAGTTCTCCAATCGAGGGGAATGCAAATAGACCACATAGCCACCGACAAACATGTTTCAATAGCCAAGGCCATGAAAGAGCAGTTTCCAAACATTTGCCATCAATTTGATGTATGGCACGTTGCCAAATCAATCCAAAAAAAAGAAAAATAAATCACAGCTGCTGGTAAAAAAAGGGTTCTGAAAATAGTTTACAGTGGTCCCAGTCTTTCAGCAACCATCTTTGGTAGAGCTCCAAAACTTGTGATGGATCTGTGGAAATTCTACTTGAAAAATGGCGCTCATTGATGCACCACTGTTCCAACGTTCACTCATGGTCACCAATGTGCACATGGAACTTTATCAGAGGAACAAGAACGCAAGAAGAAGTGGTTGGTTCCATCTTCATCTCCACACAAAGCTCAGAAGATCGTGTTTGATAAAACTCTTTCAAGATACCTAAAGGGACTCTCAGAATTCTGTCGCACCGGAGATGGAACAAGTTACTTACCTGTAACTGTTGTTCTCCAGCATGGGTCTGGCATGGATTTGCATGCTCATGAAGAAAAAATCAGTATCAGTTTCGTTTCTGATCTGTCTTTCTTAGTAGTAACCAATCACTGATCTCTGGGTCATACTGCCCCCAGCCAATGACTGCCCTCTCCCTAAGCCCCGCCTCTGGCAGCCATCCTCAGATTTGGTAGCGCGCCAAGTGGCAGTATGACCAAGTGAAGAGCCGCAGAGGGGTAGGTGGGAGGGTTCGCATGTGAATCCATGCCAGACCCATGCTGGAGAACAGCAGTTACAGGTAAGTAACTTGTTCCTTCTCCAGCATGGGGTCTGGCATGGATTCACATGCTCATGAGTAAAAGAATACATAGCAGTATACACATGCACAACCACGGGAGGTGGCAACAGGCTCACCATTAAGCAATACAACAATTCAACATTAAGTATCTCTTACCTCCTCACCCGGCTCACCTTAAGCGAACAGGTTGTGCAGCACTGCTTGGCCGACCCTGGACTCCTCCCTGGAGTCCCGATCGACGCAGTAGAATCTTGTGAAGGTGTGCGTCGACCTCCACGTAGCAGCCCTGCAGACGTCCAGCAGGGGCACACCAGACAGGAACGCCATGGTAGCAGCGATCGCTCTGGTCGAATGGGCTCTCGGGCGGCCGGGCAACGGTCGGTTTGCCAACCGGTGACAATGCATGATGTAGCCGGAGAGCCATCTGGAAATGAAGTCTTCGAGAGAGCCTTCCCCTGATTCACAGACCCAAAGTTCACAAACAGTTGCAACGTCTTCTGAAAACTCTTCGTGTGGTCCACGTAGAACTTCAGCGCTCTAGCTACATCCAGCGACTGCAAAGTCCTCTCGGCCGGCGTCGAAGGCGACGGGAAGAAAACGGGTAACACCAAGGGCTCGTTGAGGTGGAAGTCCGACAGCACCTTGGGCATGACGGAGGGGTGCGTCCACAGCACCACCCTCGTGTCATGAAAAGTCAAGTATGGAGGCTTGCAAGATAGGGCCTGAATCTCTCCCAATCGACGTGCAGAGGTGATGGCCACGAGGAACGCTGTCTTCCACGACAGGAACTTCAAAGGCGCCGAATGCATAGGCTCGAATGGGGCTCCCATGAGCCTGGTCAGCACCACATTAAGCTCCCACGCCGTGGCAGGAGCCTTCACCGGCGGGAATGATCGGAATAGTCCCTTCATAAATTCCTTCACCAGGCGATGAGACCACAAGGACACCCGTCCCGTAGTCCTGGTATATCGGGAGATGGCAGCCATATGTATTTTTATGGAGGCGTGAGCCAGTCCAGCTTTGGCCAGCGACAGTAGGTACGGCAGCACTTGAGGGGCCGTAATCCGCAGAGGGTTAATCTTCTGTGCACGGCACCAGACAGAGAACCTCTTCCATTTATGACCGTAACACTTGAGAGTTGAGGACACCCTGGCCTTTGCAAGAACCTCTCTGCAATCAGCCGGGATATCGTACCCTCCAAACTCTAGTGCTGCAGGAGCCAGGCCTGCAAGTTCAGCGACTGTGGGTCGTGATGGGGAATGGCGCCTCCTTCTCTGGAGAGAAGATCCACGTCCACTGGCAGCCTGACTGGCAGGGACGTTGACAAGTCCAGAAGGTCCGGGAACCAGATCTGCCTCGGCCACGCCGGTGCGACTAGGATCATCCTGCACCTGGACTTCTTGAGCTGGTTGATGTGGCGGAGCAGCAACGGCAATGGAGGGAACGCGTATAGAAACAGGCCGTACCAAGGGAACGAGAAAGCATCGCCCATGCTCCTCGGCTGTGGGAACCTGCTGACGAACCTCTGGCACTTGGAGTTCATCGCTGTTGCGAACAGGTTGATCTGGGGTTTGCCCCATCGTTGGAAGAGTCGATCCACTTGATCCTGGCGCAGTTCCCACTCGTGGCACGAGTGCAGCTCCCTACTGAGTGAGTCGGCGATGGTGTTTTTTATTCCTGCCAGGTGGAAGGGAACCAGACACATCCCCTGGGCGACGGCCCAGTGCCACAGATCCTGTGCCTCCTTGGATAGGGCTGGGGATCTGGTGCCTCCTTGCTTCCGTATATAGAACATCGTGGTGGTGTTGTCAGTGAAGATCCTCACCACTTTGCCCTTGAGGGACGGAAGGAACAACTTGAGAGCCCAGAACACTGCTCGGAGCTCCAGAATGTTGATGTGGAGAGACCTCTCCTCCGGGAGCCAAATGCCTCTAGCTTGGAGGTCTCCGGTGTGGGCCCCTAACCCTCCAGAGAGGCGTCCGTCGTCACCGTCTCCTGAAACACCGGGATTTGAAATTCCGTGCCTGTCGTGAGGTGAGCACGGATGCCCCACCATAAGATCGCCCGACAGAACTCCTCGTCGAGAGGGATCCTGTCCTCGAAACAGCCCCTCGCCTGAAGCCAGCGGGCGTCGAGGAACTCCTGTAGTGGACGCATCCGAAGTCTGCAAAGGGGTACAAGACAGATGCATGAGGACATCATCCCGAGGAGGGACTTGATGGACCTCACCCTGGCCACGTCCGTGGCTAGCAGGCGCCGCACCTTGCCCAGGATGGTCTTGGTCCTCTCCTCTGAAGGGGAGGCCAATTGCCCCACTGTATCAAGCTTCGCTCCCAGAAACAGTGCTATCTGCGATGGTACTAGGTGGGATTTGGGGTAGTTGATGGAGAACCCTAGCTCTGTGAGCAACCGGACGGTCCTCGCCGTGTGTTCGACGGCGAGTACCCTTGTCCTTGCCCTGATTAGCCAGTCGTCCAGGTAGGGGTAAACGTGGATCCCCTGCAGGCGCAGCTGCGCTGCCAGGCACTTGGTGAAAACCCTGGGTCCCGACTTTAATCCGAACGGTAGGGCTCTGAATTGGTAGTGGCGTCCCTGAACCACGAACCTGAGGAACTTCCTGTGCCTTTTTAGAATAGGGATGTGGAAGTAAGCATCCTCCAGGTCCAAAGACGACAGGAAGTCGCCTTCCTTCAGCTGTCCCAGCACGTGCTGGAGGGTGACCATCCTGAATTTCTGCGCCTTGATGTACTTGTTTAAGCGACGCAGGTCCAGGATGGGGCGCCAACCGCCTGTCTTCTTCCTGACGAGGAAGTACCTTGAGTACACTCCGGAGCCCCGGAGCATTCTGGGGACGAGCTCGATGGCACCTTTCTTGAGCATCGCCCTTACCTCCAACAGCAGTTGAGGGACGTGATTTTCCTTCCTGGCCACGGGAGGAATGCGCGGGCACTTCTTTTGGAATTCCAGCGAGTGCCCGTTGGCCAGGGTGTCCAACACCCAACTGTCGGTGGAGATGGACTCCCACACGCTGACAAACTTCGTCAGCCGGCCTCCCACCGGGGTGCTTCGGTGGGGGCCCGACAACACGGTCAGTCTTGCTTGGAGGCGGCCTTGCCGCCTTGGCGACGACGGCAGGATCCCTCTTGCTTGCCGCGACCTCTGTAGGCCTCCTGGGAAGAGGAGTGGGCCGCCTGGCGGTAAGTGGAGGAGCCACCGCTGGAACCTTTGGAGGCACCCTGTCTGCCTCCGGGTCTCCGAAAGGGCCGTCTCTGCTGAAGCACCCCAGGGGCCGTCGCTGCTGAAGCACCCTAAGGGCCCGGGCCGTCTCCGAGTCGGTATTAATGGCCTGTAGAGACTCATTCACCGCCTTACCAAGAAGGTTGTTGCAGTCGAACGGCATGTCCAACACTCTGGTCTGGACGTCCTGGCAAAAGTCTGTCGCCTTGAGCCACCCTCGTCGTCGGAGGCAAACTCCGTTGCCCAGTTGGCGAAATCCGGTATTAGCAATGTCCATTGCCACCATTATGGCGTGATCCGACACCACCTCGCCCTCCTGCAGAATTTCTAGGGCCTCTGCCCTTTTGTCATCAGGCAGGAAATCTAGCAGGGAAGCTATCTTGAACTAGAGCTCCCTGTCGTAGTGGGCCACGATCGCTAAGGCATTGGCCGCCTTAATCGTCGTTGCCGCCGATGAGATGACTCGTCGTCCCATAGAGTCCAACTTCTTGCCCTCGCTGTCCGCGAGGAAGTGGAAGTTGAAGCTGCCGCGCCCGCTGCTTTCTTCTTAGCCGCTGCCGAGACGACCGAGTCCGGCGTGGGCTGGGCCCTGAGACACAAGGGGGCGGCATCAGGGACTCGGTACTTCTTCTCGTACCTGTCCCTCTTGGCGGGTGTCGTGGAAGGGTTCTTGAGGACAGCAAGCCCCTCGTCCCAGATGTCGTCGAGTAAAGGCACCGCGAGGACCGTCTTCCTCTTGGCCTCTCGTTGTTGGTACAGAAACCCCTCCTTTTTCTGTTCTTCAGGGCAGAGCTGGAAGAGCTCAGATGCCCTGGTTATCATGCGTGGAAAGAGCCAACCTCGTCAGCTGGGGATGCCCGCGGGGGGGAGGGAAGGGGGAGAGGGGTGACGACGATGTCCGCTGTGTTATCGCCGCCGTCATCGTCCGTCCCCATCGCCGTATCCTCTCTAGGGTCCCGGAGGGGGATGAGGGGTCCACCGGTCTCGCAGGCGCGAAGGGTGGAGCACGGTGGACTCTCCTCCGCTGGTTCGGAGGGCTTCCCAACAGGCCTGGTTCTGGCTCCTCCGTCGGGGTGCGTGGTAATCTCGTCCTCATCTCGGTACATAAGGATTGGATTGCCAACAAAATGGCCGCCGAGCTATCCTGGGGCTCGGGCAATGGCTGCGATGGACGGGATGGCCGCTCCACTGGGCCCTGTTCGTCGTCATCGTCGCTATCTTTGATCCCGTCAGCAGGGACCGTCCCCTGGGATTGAACCTTCTCAAACCTCTCGTTGAGGTTTATGAACCTCTCGTTGAGGCCTATGGACCTTTCGTTGAGGCCCTTCTCGGTTTCCACCAGTTCCTCCTCAGAGGCTGATTCCGAGTCTGTAATGGCCACCGCCCCCCCCCCCCTCTTTTTCAGGCAGGGGCTTCTCGGGGGTCTTAGCGATGGGCTGGAAAGAGGATTCCCTCCGCGGTGGCAGGGATACTCTGGGCCCAGAGGCCGTTTCCACTGGCGTAGTCTCAGCCGGCTCCGCCAATGTCGCAGCGACCACTTCGGTAGAGGCCTTAGCCGGGTGGATCAAAGCCCTCACCACCTTAGGTGCGTCCTGGGCCTTCGCCTTGGGGGGGGGGGGGGGTCCAGCGCCTCGCTCCCCCTTCGAGATCGACCAGGTCCGCTCCAGCGGCCTACCCGGTTTCTCGGACTTCCTCTTCCCCGAACCAGAGCGCTGGCTCGTGTCGAACGTGCCGGGGAAGTAGCGCACTGCTTGGCAACCGAAGAGCCTGACGATTCGGCGCCCCCGGTGCCCGCGGACTCGCGGTGCTTGGCCTTCTGTTGGGCACCTGTCGCCGGGGCGTCCTCACAGGACTTAGCCCGCTCAGACTTCTTCACCTTCTCACCTGCTGTGCCCTTCTCCAGCCAAGTGGCGGGGCGGGAATGACTATCTTGTTTGGTCCGTTCCGAAAGGTTCTTGCAGAACGCACAGTCCTTCTCAACGTGCGCCTTGTCCTCATGGAGGCAGTAGAGACATCGCAAATGCTCGTCCTCCTTGAAAACGTTATATAATCTGCATCCAGGGCAGTTCCTGAACAGCTTGGATCCGGGCGTCGAGCTCCCCTTGTCCTGGGCCATGTCCGTTGAGGTAGGCCCCAGATCTTCCGGAATCCTCCAAGAAGTATAAACTCGACGAAAACTTCACCCTTGAGGGGCGTAGAAGAATTCCGAAACGGGTGCCCGTTATCGGAAGTAGAAACGGTGGAGCTTGAGGCTCGATTGAACCGAAAAATGAGAAATTCTCCTGAAAAAGCGTGAAAAAAACGCGAGCTAAACACGAGGACTCCAAACAGTTGAGCGTGCGGTAAAAATCTGAGGATGGCTGACAGAGGCGGGGCTTAGGGAGAGGGCAGTCATTGGCTAGGGGCAGTATGACCCAGAGATCAGTGATTGGTTACTACTAAGAAAGACAGATCAGAAACGAAACTGATACTGATTTTTTCTTTACCGAGGATTCCCAGCCTGATGACTGGGAATAGTCATGAGCATGTGAATCCATGCCAGACCCCATGCTGGAGAATTGGTGGCGTTCCACAATATGTGCCTAAAGTACAGGCCCAAGAGATTGCATTTCAGCTTATACGGGATGCAATATCGAACATTACTGGCAGTATTGGTGCATAACGAGAACAATCGAGAACTGCAGGAAACTTTGGGATGCTTCGTTACACAATGGCCTTTGCAAAAATAAGCTAAAATGGGTTGTCAAGCCAATATACCAGGAAATGGAATTCGAGTTTGTGAAAGATCTCACTTTCACTGTGTTGGACATGCATACTCATGGAATCGCTCATGATTTTGTTCATAGGACACATACATTGCAAACGTGCCCTGTCCACCCAAAGCAGACCTCGTAGAACAGTTCAGTTCCCGGTACAAATGATTAGCAGTGATTTCTATGTTCAACAATGTTTATACATTGTACATGACCAATGGAAATCTATTTAACTTGAATTTCATAGCTATTAAAAGTATAAAGTAGTATTAAGCGTCCAAATTGTCTTTTAAAATGTATCCTCTGTCAATTTTCTTTGCAAGAAGTGCCTGTTGGAGGGTGCCATACAGTGCAACTCTTTGCTTTCCCCCTTCCTGCTTTCGGCAATCTCTTGTGCGTCCTTCACTGATCGGGGGAAGGTCAGATGGATATCAGCATGAAAGCAACTGCGGGGTCTACAGTTGCCTTAGCAAGCACATGTCCAAATAGCTGAATAAATACGTTTTCCACTAAGGAAGGAGACCTAGACAAGATCAACTTGGCATACAAGAACTACTGACTGTACGCAAAACAAGGCATGAAAGGGGGCGGTTGGTGTGAAATAGGTGCATTCTGACCTATATTTTTTATGGGGGCGTGTGTTCGGGTAATTGCCATCGGATTCCTTATCAGAAGGGCTGATCTTTGAAATCGTGAAACTCCAAAGGCTGCAAATCAAAGACATTGGGGATAGGTGTTAGTGTTACTAAAATATATGACCACTCCTGATTAGGTATATGGGAGGTGAATTTGAGGTGGTGCGGGGGTAGGGTCTGGGGACCAGATGCGTTCAAAGGGAACAGGGACCATGGGTTCAGGGAACCGCAGCCTGGCAAGAAGGGGCTGGAGATGGCATGAGTCAGTCAGCAGAGACGGATTGTACAGCAAGGTTGGATCAGGGCTTGATCTGACATTCTCGTACAAGCACATTTTTTTCAGGACTCGAGACTCGCTACTTGCAAAAATGAATAGCTTCATTGCCGTAAGAACAGGAGATGGGCTGAGCTGACAGAGGTGATGGGGGCTGGCAGTGTGCGGCGATGTGAGAGCAGTGGGGCAGAGGGCCTCGAAAAATAAGGCATTTAAAAATAAACAAAATGAGGTTCAACGCATACACATTAGCACAGCGTTAATACACTTATATGAAACATGGGTGATACAAATAGGTAGAGGAGGGGTGGAGGTGTCTCCCACCTTAGCTTAGACGTCATTTGACCGGTGCGTGAAATGGTTCAGGGGGGTGGGATATACCGCCTCTACTGCAACATTTGTTAGTGCGCAGGAAGTTCAGTGGAGATGGGACACTTGTATTTATGACTTGCAAGTGTCTCACGTTATCAGCAGAGCACATTCCTCCTCGAAAACAGGGCACACGCAGATGCGACAATGGGGAGGACACAAACTGGAACTGTTTTCATAAAATAAGTAAAGCACTATAAATTTCAAAGAGTAAAAAAGTATTCACGATGGCTCGGCATTGCTTTTTGAAATATTTTTTAAATATTATCGAAAAACAGTTTGTTTTTGGAAAATATTTCAAATGCCACGTTGGTCTGCAGGGCTAATCGCTCCCATGGGAGTGAAGGTCAGAGCCTTTGATTTTTGCTTGTGAGCTGTGCACACCCACGCATCCTACAGGAATGTTTTTGATTGGTTGCTTTCCTTCACCAAAAGCAAACTTAGCAGAGGCACTCCACAGAAGGTTCAATTGTTTTTTGTCCTTGGAAGAAAGGGAGGATTCGGAATGGAATGAAGGGAGGTGTGTAATAACGTCAAATATGATAAGGTTCACTATTCCAAAACTGGACAAAGGAACATGTAATCATTTTATGAAAATGTGTTGATCTGAACGGACACTGCATCACACAGAGAGAATGGAAATGCTGAATATTATTATGTTTTACTGTAGACTAGTTTATAGACAAATGAGCCAAGGTTTTTTTCTGACCGGTATTGCTGGCTTACATTGTAATGGGTTGTTGTTCTGGTCTTTGTCCCGGGCACATGGGCAGTCCAGCAACGAAATGCATGTAGTCCACGTCTGGGTTACCCCAGGTTCCACTAACGCCAAATTCTACACTAATATTCCGATAAAATGCTGTCTGTGTGTTCTTTGAATTCTTCCGTCAGCATCCGCATCCCATTGCGAGCTAAACATACTCCATAGCACTAACCTCTCAAGCACATCGTAGACTCCAACTTTCCACAATGTTTTCTCTGTGTTTCCATTGTTTCACGTTTGTGTTCATCATTAGTTTTCACATGGTGCAGAATTAATGGGTAAATTAGAATAAAGAACCGCTACTGAGACATTTCTGTTATGTTTTCTACACAGTTACATCCTGCCATTCTGCAAATGTCAATTTCCAGATACCAACTGATGGTTTCTTCAGCAGGAAGTTGCAGATACACCAAAATGGCTGGCTTTCTATCACACTTTTGTGGGATGATCGCCCCGAGCCGATATGCCCTTTCGCGGTACCAGCGACAAGGAGCAACCGGACCTCGTTTACGGTGGTCTAGCAACAAGCTGATCCCGAAGCCTTGCGATTCACGGTGCCTCCAATGCGCTTCTTATACCCAAAGGTGCACTGTGCGACTCACGATAAAGATTTGTGGATCGAAACAAAGAAAATTGAAATTTGGTTGCATATGGAAATCGGCAGATGTTCTTGGAGCGTTTATTGTGAATTAAAAGCACATTATAAATTGCAGAGTATTGTGGTTTCCTTTAAAAATAGGGTTTTGTATTCAGAATTATGACGCGCTGTTCTGTGAGAGGATGTGTGTTGATATCCGGGTTCTGCATCAATTGATGTCGACGTAGGCGATGACTGGGCGTGTTTGGCTACACTGCACAGTAACGTCATGGAGATAGGGGGAGAATATCGCTAGGAATGGTGATGTCAGCTTCAGGGGCGGGGATATGATTTAGTGCAGCAGGGGCACTTGAAATTAGGGCGATGGATAAACTGATAAGATTAGTACAAGATGGCCGCGCCCTGCTGCCTGATTTCGCATGTGTAACAGTGAGGAAAACTATGGTAAGGTGCATAGGAAATGTTTTTACAATCGATCAGCGTATGCTTAAAACCACATGCCCGAACGCTCGAGACAATAATATTTTTGAGCGCATTATTCCTTTAAGTACCAGGCACAACCTCACACAGCACTCTACTTTACTGCAATAGGGGGAAGACATTTCAAGTCACACGCCCCTAGCCAGGAATAAAAAGTCACTTGCCATCTCAGTTCTACATATGTGCACAGCACACAATTTCTTTCTGGCCAAGAGTCAATTATCACTCGCTAATGACGAGTGACTAGAGCAAATTTAGAAGCCTGCTGGCAACATAACACAGGTGTATTTGCAAAATACAGATACAAACAGATGCGCCAGGTGGGGTAACCTCATGCTAATAATATATGCTTGTTACCCAAATACATGGCAATCAGTTTTTTGATCTCAGAATGAAGAAGGGCAAAATGGACCTGCTAGGATTTGAACCTGTGGACATGGGGTCAGAAAACAAAAAACACTTGCAGGAGATGTCCTAGTCCACTGAACCTCAGTCTGCCTGTTGCCATTTTGGTCTGTGAAAAGCCAGGTAAACCTGGTGTTGTGGTCCAGGTTTCCACAATAATCTAGCAGTCACCTTGTGCACACTGAAGTCTAGAAATTAGTAATTCTAGTAATAAAAGTGGATTGAAATAGCACCATCTCAATGAGTCTAAATAGCTATTGCAAGTGAGCATCTGAAAATGAATATTTCAGGTTTTAGGATTTAGAAACTATAGCAAAGGTCTAGGCTATTGGAGACAGTGCTGCATTTAGTTTTACCCACCACATTATTTTGCTAAAACTGGGTTGGGGGTGAGGGTCCTATATAGAGCGGCCAACATTCTGCTAACCAATGGTCATGATTTTGACGCAAATGGTACCTATTTTATTTGCTGTGGAACTTAATTTATTTCACAGAGACATGTATTACCTTATAGGTTCTCCGTTATTTTCGAGTTGAATGCGTATTGTCAGAATACATATTAAATTACCACAGGATATGATCAGTTTAGCCAAAGAAAACCAACAGATTAAACAACAGAGGAAGGGTTGGAAACTGCAGGACAATCCACATGTTGGGGACCGTTGACTGGATTCATAATTTCCTAAGGATACAGTTTGTTTCCTACTAGTAATATTGGATTGTAGCCAGTCTAAAACAATCCCCATAAATCAATTTGGTATACATCAATCCTTAATTTCAGTATGACCAGATCAGTAATCCAATAGGTTATTATTAGTCTTCCATACTGCGCACATAACCACTGCAGTGTTCTTAAAGCACCAAGCCTTCTCAGTGTAGAGGCAAATGTATTCATTTGTTTACATTTTTGTTATGTGCTATATGCCCCTGGGCCTCAGAGCGCAAGAATAAGAGGGACATATTCAAAGGATGGATTATACCAAGTTAAAAAGGAGGGTTTTCACTGATTGCTTAAAATCAGAGAAGATGCTCTTATATTCATTGGGAGCAAGTTCCGATGCCTGAATTTCAAAACTTCTACCGCCAAACTTCTCCAAACGGTAGCGTGGTTGGTTCAATGAGAGAGTATCATTGGATCGTAATAACTTGATAGATTGTTTAGCGGATATCCTGTCCAGGAGATATTGGGGGGCTCCTCTATGTTGGCATTTGTATGTCAAAGATAAGACCTTTATGTTTTACAGGGAGCCAATGAAGAGTTTTCCTGAATGAGGAGATGTGTTTGGTGGGTCCAGAAATAGCTCTGATGGTGCCATTTTGAGAGGTCTGCAAGCGTTGCAGGTTGGTCTCAGAAGTGCCGGCAAGCAGGCTGTTGCAGTAGTCGAGGCGGGAATTGACTAGTGCTGTTGCCAACAGTGATCCATTTTCGATGGAAAGATAAGGGCGAATGTAATGGATGAGTTTAATCGCATGGTCACACGAGGAGCGAACCTGTGAAACGTGTTGCTTCATAGAGAGCTTGTGATCCAGGACAGCACCCAGTGTTTTTACGAACGTACCGACAGGGATTTGAATTCCAGAGATAATGAAATGGTCATAGCGGCCATGAAGTTTCTTTATGCGTTGGTTGGAAGCTGTGACCAGAAGTTGTGTTTGCAGCCCCCCCACCGCCCCGATCTGGCTGCCTAAGGGGCCAGCCAGCCAAAAAACTTGATGGCCGCTATGACCATTTCATTATCTCTGAAATTCAAATCCCTGTCAGTCTAATGGCCCAGCCAGATCGTGATTTGCTGTTTGAAAAGGAAAATTAGTGGGAAAGGGGAAAGTGGGAAAAGTCAAGGCAACACAAAAGCACAGACTTAACTCACATGTAGGGAGAAGGGTGAGTGATGGTGATCATTGGACTGAATGTATTGCTTAATGGGACAAGAGCTTCCGCTACTGGCCAGCAGAACTTTCATGGAGGCAGTTACTAAGGTGGTGGTGATATTACATTAAATCAGGTTGTGGATGTTTGATGGTCTTTAAGCGTGCTCAAGAGTTCCTGAGTTGTGGGGGCTTTTAAGACTCTTGGTTTCCCTCCTGCTGTCAACTGGAGGAGGTTCTTGGAAAGCAGAGCACACAGGCAGAAGTAAGGAATTCCAGCGTTTAGGTGCCAGAAAGGAAAATTAAAAAAAGCAGAAACGGGATTTAGCATAGGTGGTTTTGGACCAACAAAATGGATCTGGTTTTTGAGAGCATAGCATGCGTGAAGTGCAGGCGATTGAAACAAGAGAAACAAGATAAGGAGGGGGAAAGACCATGGATACATGTCAAAACAATTGACAGGCAATGTAAAAAGTGATGAGTTTCCTAAGAGACCCAGAAAATAGAAAGATGATAACAGATCGATGTATGAGGGAAACTAGAAAATTAGTGCATAGATAGAGTTGAAAAATATCGAGTGCAAACAGAAGAAAGTTGGTTAGACTTGGAGGCTAACCAAAAGAGCAGAACATTATTTGAGATAGGAAAGTGAAAAGAAATGATCAGTTTAGGAGCATGAAACTAGAAAGAGACCTACCTTTACGGATATTATGGAAGTTGAAAGCTAGGATTGGAAATGCTAAGATTAAACTAGAGAAAAGGGTCAAAAGTGACCCCAGGATTCTAAGCATTGGAAGATCAAGAAAGAGGGGGGGGAGGGTGAAAGAGCAGAATGAACGTGTGTGGGGCAGTGGGCCGTTACAGCCGCAAAGAAAAGAATCTCAGTTTTAGATGCATTAAGATGGAGAAAATTAGACTGCAGCCAAGATTGTACAGCGAGAAGGCAGTGTGGAGGGGTCAGATGGAGACAGACTAGAAAGAAAAGTATTGAAAACAAGAAAATGCCACTTTCCCTAAGCTATGGGTGTCCCTACCTAACAATTAACTAGGGTGCTCGTCGTCAGTAGTGCAGTCCAAGTAAAAGTCTCTCGTCCGTTCAACATTAGGCTGCTCTGACCCTACCACTAATACTAAACAACTGAAGTCCAGGAGAATGGCTCCCTTCTGCTGGGGTTACTTTCTCAGCACATTTATCAATATAGAATCTTCGGATAGTTCTTGGCTATCAGTTTGTTCAGCTCACTTAGCAAGCTTCCATGCCCCTTTGTTCCCTTTCTCTTGGCTTTTCAATTCCTTCTGTACATATGCTCTGATACATTGAGGTTTCTTCACTCCGTCCTTCTCAAATGAACTTGAGTGTCCGACACCCAACTTTTGCCTGGAGGTTTATAAACGGTCCTCTCCTTAGCACAGCTCGTAATCCTCCGATCGCTTGGATTTTCACTACGATGGTTATTTGGTCCTTCACTGGGATGAGTATGCTGAGCCTAGTAATGATTCTCACTTTTCTCGCTAGTTGGTCTTTCACTGAGATGAGTAGGGCCTAGTAGAGATTCTCACTCTTATTAGCTTGTTTTTCACTGGGACGCGGATGATTAACCCAGTGAACATTCACTCCTCGTAAGTTGCTTCTTACTGGGATGAGTATGAGCTCAGTAATTGCTGCCACTCTCCTCCATTTCTATCTCACTGGCACCAGTGTATGTTGCCCATAGATGTTTCTCGCTCTTTGAAAACCTGTGTCCCACTGGGACGAGCACGATTACTCCAATCTCTCTATATTCGTTTTACTCACTTGGACGATTAGGACTATGCCAATTGTTATAACTGCCTCTCTCCCCAGGTCTCCTGCTCTCTCAGTTACCTTCGTTGTAGAGTGGTTGTGTCACCAGTTTTGCGTCCTCCATTTCCCTTCCTCTTGTCAGGATGGCTCTTGCTCTCAGTTCACATTCCTCTTCCAGCATGCTTTTATGCGAGTGGTCTCTGCTTCGGTTATGGGTTTCTCTCTCTCCCCGGTCCGGTCACCACTCTGTCTTCGTGTGCCCCACCTGGGACGAGTCAGCTTGACAGACTCTTGCTAGCCTGCCCCTCGAACAGTGCAACTCGGGCACCTGTACGCTGCAGCTCCCTTCCAGCTTAGGAACAAGCCTTTCCTGAAACTCCCAGGTCCCTGATGTTCTCGCTCTCCCCCCACTTCCATGACACTGCTCTGAGGCTTCCAAAGCCTCTCATGGAAGTCCTTCTGTGTCTTAGTCATATTAGTTATGACTACATTGGTTTTCTTCTCCTCCGTACCAAGTAGGTACTTGTCTTCACATCAAACATCACAGTGGCAGATGTATAAGGATTATTCCCTTTCTCCCCCAACAGGGTTCACATTGTTGGGTTGCTGAGCGAGTTGGAAGGGAGTTCCTCCTCGGAACGGGAGTCCTTGTGCCCAAGAGGGGGTGTGTGGGCAGTCTCTACCAGTGAGGTCCCACTTGCTTCAACGGCTAGGGTGGGTATTGTGTAGCAGGCTCACCACACTAAGCCTCTCATAGAAAGGCTGCCCTCTGGGGAGAAGTGACAGAAACCCGCGATTCGTCACAGCAGGCAGTAATGGCAAAACAGGCGTTGAAAAGATTTGGTAATCATCGGCATATATGTTTTTTCTAAAGCATTGAATTGCTAAACGACAGTAGCCTGCTCAGTTAGTGCATTGTGGGATTAAGAGAGCCCTGGAACCTGGTATGCACAGAGGAGAGGCTGCTGTAGTTTCTTGATAAGCCCCTTGATAGAGTAGCAATGCTACCAAAGGCCTGTGGACTGTGGGGCCTGTGTAAAAGAGGATGTTTGCCACAACCCTTGCCCAGGGAGCTCTTGGCACTGTTGCAGTACAGGTCAAAAAATACACTGCTGCAGCATGTAAGAATTTGGTACAACGAAGGGGAAAAAGGGACCAAGATTTGGTTGCCCCCGGTTTTAACACCTAGAAAATGAAACACTTAACACCTCAGCGTTATTACTAAGAAAGAGGCTTATGCAACTAGGTACTGCCTTCTAGGAGCGACAGACCAACCTGACTTGAACATTCTAGGCCTCTGAGGTCTTTGCTGAAATCACGAAAAACTTTGATTTGTAAATTAAGCTCTCAAACTATGTTGGAACAATTGAGATGTACCATTTCAATACAATGTCAACTCAATTATTTGAGTAATAAAGGTTTTATAATTAGTATTGTGCGTCAAGGAGTCTGAATTCACTATGAAGACAGAAAGGGGACAAGAATGGGTTGCAAGAGTAAACCAGGGGCACAGCCACAATAATCACAGCTAGGCTGCAGCATAGAAACCTCCAAACGACCGTTCCAGGTTCCCAAACAAATTACCATGGAAACCCTGACATTTGCCAAAGAAAGTGTCTAATCACATCCTCATCAATAACATGTCCGGTTATAATATATATTATTGCCAAAGACAAATCTAGCTGGCACATGCCGAGGCAAATCACTCAATTTACAATCTAAATAACAAGGAGTAAATTAATTTACAAGAACAATGGCAGTGATCCTGCAATGTCTTGGATAAACATAACCTGAATGTGGTTTCTTCACCCAGCTGGTGGCTGTTACAGGAATTCACAGTCAATAGTGACAGTTAGGTTTTTTTTTTATTTTTTATTCATGGGCATGTACAAAATCTGCTTTGCACCAGTGTGTTTCTTTTATCTGACAAACCTGCAGACATTTTATTACACCATTATCCTTTGCTGTGTTAAATGTTTCCATTTCATTTTACAACTCTGTCAAGGTCTATTCTTTTACAGATTGAGGAAAATTGTATCAATTGCTGTCCTACATTTTTTTTTTTTTTAAGTTTTTATTATTTTGAAAACAAATAAACAATACAAACCAAACTTGCAGCATTATTTACAACAGACTCGTGAACATCAATGAATGCGCATTACTGCTCCCCAAATCCCTCCCCCCTCAAGAGCTTGTTTGCGTTTCTCTTTCTGTATCTGCTGCGTGTGGCCGGGTATCGCTTCCTTCCGAAGCTGCAGAATCCATTATTGTGCCAAACAGTCCTGTTATTAACACTCTCCATGCCATCAGGTTACCCACTTCTTCCCCGCACTTGCTCCATGCCTCCTGCTATACTACCGGTTCAGCCTCCGCCCATTTTTGCAAACCCCGCCACCATACCTCAACCCGTGGCTTGTGGCACTGCTTCCAGCCCATGGCAATCCTTTTTGCAAGCACATATGCCAGGTCCCTCAATTTCCCAACAGGTTTAGTATTCCGTGGTCTGGGAAACCTTCCCAACAGGCAGGCCCAGGCCGAATCTATGTTGAGCGTGACCCCTTTATCTGCTTGTTTTTGTGCCACCTCGCCCCAAAAACCTTCAATCACTGGGCAAGACCAGAACATGTGCGTCATATCAGCGTCTTCTTCATCGCATTTTGGACATGCTTGCCTTCCTACGTTTACAAACTTAGATATTCTCTTCGGGGTCATATAGGCTCTATGCGTTATGTATAACTATCTGCTGCAATCTGGCGTTTCTGGACACCTTCTTGTGGTATCCCATAGCACGCTCCCACATCCCATCGGTCATCTGTGCCCCCACCTCCGCTTCCCAGTCCAGCCTCAAATGAGTCAAATCCTTCCCCACCCGGGTCATCACCATCTCATACAATCTAGAGATCACGTGCCCTCCTTCTGATATGTCATATATTGTTCCCATTATGACGTCTGGCTCCTCCGCCAGTACAGTCTCTGGCCAGGTTTTACGAATAAAATGCACTAGCCTAAGATACGTGACATATTGGCCTCTGTGCAAGCCTGCCTCTTCTCCCAGTTCTTCGAAATCCTTAATGATCCCCTCTTGCCATACATCTCCCAATGTGACCAGCCCGACCGATTCCCAATAGGTCCTGATTATCATTCTGAGTTGGTTGTCTCCCCCAGCCAAGGCGACTAGCGGCGCCTGTGGGGAACACGGGTACGGGTTCTCCATCAGTCGGCATACTCTGCGCCACATCTTCCACCCAAGCAACATCATACCAGGGCATTCTTTCATTTCAAGTCTAGGCACCCAGATCTCCTTTAGGTAAAACGGAGTGCAGTCCTGTCCAAACAGCCTAAATTCAGGAGTTACCTCATCCGAAAGCCATTTGGTTACATATTGCAACTCACCAGCTACATAATAGGCCTCAAAATTTGGCAGCTTAATGCCCCCTCTATCATGGAAGTTCTGCAGCTTCCATAGCACCACTCTATTGCGAGTGCCATGCCATAGGAAGTCTCTGCACATGCTATTCAGTTTGACAAAAACCTTTTTGGATATCAAGTATGGTATATTACTGAAGAAATGTAACAGCCTGGGCAGGACCACCATTTTGAGCATCGCCCCCCGTCCCATCATCGACAGCGGCAACTTCTCCCAAAACTTCATACTTGTTCGAATTTTTCCCACAGCCACCTCGGTATTATGCAAGTGTTCCTCCTCCACTGTATGGTACACACCTATTCCGAGGTAGCGGAAGGAATCAACCGCCCATGGTACGGACAATACTGGCAACCGCTCCAGAGGGGCTCCTCTGTAGCTCCCCAATGGGAACATGCTAGATTTTTGGGGGTTCACCGCTATGCCGGACAGTTCTGCATACCTTTCCATAACCTCTAGAATATATTGAAGATTTTCCTCTGGATATTTCAAGTATAGTAGTAAATCGTCAGCATACAAGGATATTAGATGTTTCTCTCCCCTTACCTCAATACCAACCATGTCATATTGTTGTCTAAGGTACACTGCCAGGGGCTCCAGGGCTAGAATGTATAACATCGGGGACCAGGGGCACCCTTGTCTGGTGCCCCTACTGAGTTGCCATCTCTCAGATATCACTGATCCTGTGCGCACCCTGGCCAGTGGTTCACTGTATAGTAATTTTGCCCATCTAACATAACCCGGCCACATCCCGTATTCTTTCAGGGCCTCCAGCAAACATGGCCACCTCACTGAGTCAAAAGCTTTGACTGCATCTAGGGACACCACTGCCATTTCTCCCTCGCTCCTGTTTCCCTCTTCAATCACCCGGTGCTAATAACTCTACGCAGCCAATTGGCCAGGACCGCCGTCAATATCTTGCTATCCTGGTTCAACATTGACAAAGGCCTATAGGAGCCGCAGCTATGCTCTGGCTTGTTGGGCTTAGGAAGCGGCACAATTAACGCTGCTCTAAGCGATTCCGGCAGCCGGCCCATCTCAAAAGACTCATTGAGCATCTATAGCATATGGGGGGGGGGGGTGGAGTACTTCCTCTCTATATGTTTTATAAATCTTGCCAGGGAATCCGTCCGCGCCCGGGGTCTTACAGGTGGGTAGCTGCTTCACCACCTCCTCCAATTCCTCTAAGGTAATTGGTGCGTCCAGCTCCTCCCTTTCTTCAGCACTAATCTTAGGTAATTCCATGTCTTTTTAGAGTTTCTCTAATCTCCTCTCGATTGTCCCCTCTTCTGTCCTCATATAATGTCCTATAATAGTCTAAGAATGCCTCGTTGACTCCCTCTTGGGTGTCATCCACCTCCCCGTCTTCTCTAGTTATTGTCCTAATCGGGGGCCTGGGGGTTTCGCTCTTATATAACCACGCCAACAAGTGGCCAGTTTTATCCCCACCTGCATGTTGCCTCTCAACATACTTCTTATAGTTAAGGTTGCAGAGCCTTTCCCAAAGCTCTGCACACCTCTGCTGTAGTTCGAGTACAAGTTCCGCATCCCCTCCCGCCCTGTTGCTTTCCCGTTCCAGTTTCTCTTCCGCTTCCTCTAGCTCCGTTAGGAGCCCACCCTGTAGGCCTTTTGATTTAGCAATAGCAGCACCCCGCAATACCACCTTAAAGGCTTCCCAGAGCGTGCACGCTGAGTCCACGCTGCCTGTGTTTCCCTCAAAGTACTGTGTGATCGCATCCCTGATATCTTCCCTGAAGACCGGGTCATGGAGCGCCTGCGCCCGGAGGCGCCATGTCGGTATCCGCGTCCTGGGGCAGCAGTACTGCCAACTCAGAACCAGAGGCGAGTGGTCCGACAGGACCCTCGCTCTATAGTCTATTTTGGGGGTCTCTATCACCACATCTGGCGTGGCAAAAAAGTAATCAAGTCTCGTATGCAGTTGCTGCGGAGCTGAGTAATGCGAGTACTGTGTTTCATTAGGGTGTTTCAGCCTCCAAACATCTGCCAACCTGAAGTCGTCTAGTAATGTATGCAATACCCTGGCTGCTGGGGTGGGCCTATCAATCTGATCATCAGATCTGTCTGCTTTTGGGTTGAGCACGCAGTTGAAATCCCCTCCCCAGATAACCGCTCCTCCCAAACACGCGCCCAGATGACTACACAGGGTTCTAAAATATGCCGCAGTATTTTGGTTGGGGGCATACGTATTTATAATGCACACCTCTCTATTCTCCACCAAAGCCTTTAATATGACCAACCTCCCCTCTGTGTCCACCACTTCTTGTGTAAGTTGGAGCGGAACGTGCGGTGCCACCCAGACCAGCACTCCCCTAGCGTAGGCAGAATACAGAGAGCCTACTACAGTACCTCTCCACTTCTTCCCCCACAAGTTCCAGTTTTTGCCGGGTCAAATGTGTTTCCTGCAACAACGCAATATCAATCTTCTGTCTTTTCAAGTACATCATGACTTTGTTTCTCTTTGAGTAACTGTTGAGTCCCCTGACATTCCATGTTACGATCTTAAGGTCGCCCATGGCTCAGGAGTGTCTTCTTGCTTTCCGTGTAGCGAATCCCCCTTGCCCACGTGATACAGATACAGCTCTCCATCTTTACTTGTAGCTTCTTGTACCAGCTCAAACTATCCACAACTATGTGCACAACAAATTCCCAACTTCCCTCCCCTCCCTCCACCCGTCCCTTCCCCAACACCACACACCCCAACTGCTGCCCAGCTCCGTTCTCGGAACTCAGGCACCCCCACATCTAGCCCTGCAAGCACCAAACAATGCACAGAGCTCAGTAGGGTGAAGTCGCCCTAATGGCCACTTAACTAAGATCATTGTGGGGTAAAGAGATCCGCTCTGTAAGGCTCCCATTACTTCAATAATAATTACAGTGCTCATAACATCTAGTGCAATAGTCTGACCTTCTCTACTGAAGGCTGTGCAAATGACTATATTCAAGTCCCACGGGTCCGTGCCGCGCCATCTTGTGGCACCTTCCTCGTGCATTACTTATCTCTTCCGTGCTCTCTCTCCGTCCGAACTTCTGACTCCTGGGGACATCCCTGCGCATCGAGCCATACCATGGCATCCTCCGGGGTCTCAAAAAACAAAGTTTTGTGTTTATGTATAACTTTCAATTTTGCCGGATACAGTAACATGTATTTGTGGCCCGCCTCTCTCAGTCTCCGCTTTACCGTCCCAAAGTGCATGCGGCTACGCTGCACAGACAGGGTATAATGTTTGCCGCTCCTCGTATAATCGTTCCTCCCTTGCGGAAGTGTTCCAATATCCTCTCCCGGTCCCGGTAATTAAGAATTTTGGCTATCACCGGCCAAGGCGGGTTTCCTGGCGGCAGCCTCCTTGTTAGAGCTCTATGTGCTCTTTCCACCGCAAATCCTTGAGATAGGGCTCCTCCGGGTATCTCTTGCAGTAGCATGGACTCAAACTCCGCGGGATCGTGGCCCTCCAATCCCTCCGGCAGGCCCACAATGCGGATGTTGTTTCGTCGGGCGCGTCCTTCCGCCTCCTCCGCTCTGCTCTCCAAGTTGCCCACTCTCTGTATCAGGGCATGTAATTCGGCCTTATGGGAGGCACAATCCGCAGTATTCGGGCTAACTTCCCTCAAGGGACTCTGTGCGCTCCGCCAAGGCCCTGATGTCCTGTCAGAGTAGATTAACATCCTCCTGCACCTCTCCGACCTTAAGGTCCAGTGCCGTTTTCAGTTCAGTGACGGCTAATTCGAGTTTAGATTCCCAGGCCGCCTTTAGGTCTGCAATCGCAGCTAGGACTTCTTGGTTAGCGCCCGTTGTGGTCATGCTGCCTGCAGGCGGCTTATCCTTGCTCTTGGTATTGATTGTCTTGACCACGGGACGTCTTAGCGAAGTCGTCCAGGGTGGGCTGTTTCGCCTTCGGCCTCACCGTTCTATTCGACATGACCCAGAGGACCTGTGTTCTGCACAAATGACAACTGCACACACAGTACACCTCTTACGCTCGACCACCGTGCAGCCTACTCCTTCCTTTGTTCCGGACATTGGTCGGCCATTTTGTGTCGTCTTTTGTCTCCGGCGCTCCTTATCCTTTCCGCACAGATCTTTGCTGCCGTTCTTTCTACACCTTCCAAAAGTTCACCAAGCGTGGCCCAATCATTCACACACCGACATGTGTATTTTCAGCAGTCGTCGGCCCATAGTTGCGCACTTTTACGCCCGGATCATTTCAGGATCTTGGGAGCTCCTCCAGATCACGTCCTCCTACATGGCCCTCGTAGCCACGCCCCCTCTGCTGTCCTATATTTGAGCTATGTTCATGCCAGAATACATTTAAATTAGACTAGCACAGTTTGTCATAAAGACTTCAAGCATCTTTACGCAACAAGTTTGGCATGCAAGACAATGAACGTGAATTTATTCTATAGGCATGCATTGCCATTTATCTACTTCCACTTGCAATGTTGACAATCCAACCTTATAGCCCCTAAACCCATCTTCACAAAAACAAGTAAAAGTTACACCAGGGAGTTAAAAGACGTGAAGGGCTGGGAAAGGCAATGCAAGACCATGAGCGAATATACACGTTTTAAACTCTAAATGGTGGGGTCGACCCATAAGTGATTTATATTTATCATTGTGCATATGCACATGCAAATGAATAACTTTGCAACTTATATGAACTTTTTTTTTGCTTGAATGCAAACCCACACCATTTAAATTCTTGGAAGCGCCAGCAAAGTGCAGTTGCGACGCAAAGTGCAAGAGAACAGTCCGAGATGGTGACCATGCTATTTTGTGAGGCTGACTTTACTATTGGTAGAGGCTGGAGGTGGAGCTGAGCGAGATATAAGGACCACATGATTACGCACTAGCAAAGCGCAGTTGCAATGCAGTTAACAGGCAGAAAGCGGTAGGAGACCTTTTGAGCCAAGCTGCCTCGCGATTTTCCTGCCAGTATCACAGTCCGTCAGTGAGTGTTCCTTTTACTGCTTTGTATAACCTGAATGCAATAATTATGCATAATTTAAGGAGCAGAGGTAGGCAGATTCCACAGACTTGCGAGAAGCTCTACCCCCCCTTCTGAAATAGAATATTTTTGTGTGCTTTTCGACCTTCCCGTCCCCTTGAATGTTTCACCTGTTCATTGCACCTCGCTGAGGGTCCTGTTTCGGGATCTAATATGACTCCTGCCTTGGTCCCCTCCTTGGATTACACATCAACATATACGAATATCAGGAGGAAGATAATCCATTTTTTTCAACATGGCAGCAGTGTTAGTGAGGGGAGGTGTTCCTCTTGTGCCCCTTCCTGATCCTTTTTAGCTAGTACAACACTGATTCACATTGTAAATCAGCCACCCCGAGCAGCGGCAGATCAGGAACGGAGTTCGAAATCCATCACTACTGAATTTGAGCAAATTACGAGGGATGTGCAATTGAATGAGTCCGTTTCTCTGTCCGCAACTTCGGCTTTGTTTCAATCACTGTAGCCTGAGCCCGAGTTAGAGCCAAAGCCAATTAATGAGTTGGGGGGGGGGGGGGGGGGGGGGAACTCATTTTATCTCAAGCTTCCCTGAACGTTCTATTCAGTGTGCTAAAGAATTGGGCCGACTAACGCTGGCTGCTCTGAACTTTGTTCTCAATTCCTTAGTTAAAATATTTGACCTTTTGAAGGAACAAGTTGGAACCAATTCCTTAAAACTGACTGTTGTTCATGAAATGGTTTCTATATTGTCAGCACGCCTTTTTTCAAAGCAGAGGGAAGAGAAAAGGGTAGGGGAGAAAAGTTAAGGAAACTAAAAACCAGGAGAACCATAAAATTAACAGAAGTTCCTCTTTATTTGCTCAATTAAATTACACGAAATATTGGAAGTGCCGTAATTGCAGCCATCCAAAGTGAATGATCACATACAGATTGCCCCAATTTTTCAAAAGAAATCTAAAACCAGGGCAAAGAAACATGGCAATAATGAGGAAGATAATTGCCCTTCAGTGCTTATGGATGCAGAGGTTGCAACAGTCAGTGATCCTTGACTCGTCCCCTCTGATAATTAAGGGTGTATCAAGACTGAGATCGAAAAGGAGCTAAAAGGTCTGAGAACACAGAGGGAAAAGGGAGGCCCATTCGGTAACAACCTCTTTGGACCCATGCCCAGAATTTGTACTTTCAGTACAAAATAGTCGATAATTGATGCTTGGGGAAAACATTTGAAATCTGAAGCGAATAGTCCATGGAGAAGTGACTCAAAGCTTTAACTATTCTTGCTTGACCATGGAGGCTATATTTCACCAAGAAGACAAGATCATGTTCAATAGAAGTACCACCCTTTCGATTCTCCATGATATACCTGGGCTTGGAGCATTTCCAAAGATATTGCTCTGGTGGATTTTTTTGACGATTGTACAACGGATGTGGTGGCTATTTTTATTCCTTCCTGTATAGTTGGGGATTTTTATTTTGGCGACAGTTGATGAAGTAAGGCAGAGGGGGTATCACCTCGGTCTATAGAGATATTTCGCAGGAATATCCTTTGAATTCTAATAATTCTTCTTTTCCTATGACCATAACTTGCTCAACAGGTGCCATTCCCCTCTGTAAGGTCATGGTAAGGTAACGCAACCAGAAGATTGGTCTTGGTTACCGGAGTCCCTGGCTGTAACAGAAGAGGTAAAGAGGCTGGGTTTTTAACATCTGCTAATGGAATAAAAGGGTATTTAAATTCCTATTAGAAAAAGGAACAATTATGCGCCAATCTGTATACTTGAAATGATTTTACTGCAGGAAACCTTCCTCACAGAAGAAGTAATACTTTGATGGTTTTATTATATTTCAACAAAAAGCACTCAGGGTTTGAAGGGTAGAGCTATGTGTGGATTGCCGATTGCGATTCGTTCCAATTGTGCCCTCTGATGCCCAATTATTGAATGAGAAAACATGGTATTTCTTGCGATTCCGGTGGATTTGAAAAGCATTGGGTGTAAATTATTAGTTAAGATTTATACTATCCGGATGTTTTGATAAATTACATATTTGACAAGTTGGCTCACATTCTGTTTCGAGAAAGGTAATATGGAAAATATAATTCTAGCTGGGGATTTTAATACGGACTGCTTAGGCAATCATGACCTTTCTCCTGGGGGAAAAAATAAGGCTTTTATACTTAACAGGCCGTATATGGTACGAAGTGGGCACGTTTCTTTAAAAGCTGGAACTTGTTTATTCTTTCTAATGACAATAAGAATTTAAAACAAGCTTCAATGTACCTGGCAGTGGGAACTGGCATTCTCTCATATAGACGTTATTGTCGTCTCTGTGAATCTGTGAACAGACTTTGGGGACTTTGAGGTAATTAATGGTGCTCCCAGGAAACATCATAGGTTAAGAGTTCATTTTCCTAGCTTCGAACCTGGGAAAAGTCTCCAAATTGGTCATTTAGTGGATGGGGCGCATGGGAGAAATAGGCCTGTATGGTCCTTCGAAATATAACTAGGTTTAAGAACCAAGTAAAGGAAGTTATGGACAAAGAAAATATGGTAAATACGTTGCAATTCTACCAGTTGGTCGTTAGAAGGCCTAAAACCGTGCATCCATGGCATTTTAAGCAAGGACCTACAAGAAGCTCCTATAAATTGATATACAATTGATTAATGGTACTTATTCAGAGTAGGGTCATAAAACTGAATGGTTAAGGAGGGAAAAGCACAAACATAAAAATAATGTTAAAGCCCTGCGTGCATTTACTTACCAAAAATAGGGGGAAATTATGTGAATGGCTATTCTAGAGAAAACGTACTGGAAGTTGGAGAACAACAGGGACAATTTTCAGATCTTTATGGGACATTTCATTCAATGAAGAGCGTTCCTGATATTGGAGAAGAGGCCTGGGTCCTTCGGTATGAACAGAGTCACACTGAACAGCTAATTATGAAGAGCAGTAATTAAGAGTAATTAATGGATTGTGCAATTTGGTCTTAAAAAATAACCTCCATATGCGGGCATGTATATTATCAAAATTAATTGGCTCAATTATACAATCTAAACAGACACCTGCCTCCTGGAAGTCAGCCCACGTGGTTCTGATTTTAAGCGAACCCGCTAATTATAGACCAGTTGCTCTACTGGATGTAAATTCTAAGATCTTTTCAGCATTGGTCTTGACGGAACTACAAACGTGGGCAAATCAGAATGACATTTTGAAGGTGAACCAGGTGGCCTTTAGGGCAATGGTAGGCACTTCCGTTGAAGAATGGGTCATGGAAACGATTCAGAGACTAACATGGGAGAATGCAGTCCCAGATACTTTTTGCTGCCACAATAGTGTTATCCCAAGCATTTGATCTTGTACATCGCGAAACTTTGTGGTCTAAAATGGAATGCTGGGGAGTACCAAGAAGGCTTTTAAACAGTTAAATATCTCCATAACAATACTGCATCTTTATTTGGAAGCGGGTTTACCAAAAGCAATACCAATTACTATAGGCCTGCGTCAGCGGTGCATCCTGGCCCCCGTTTTTTATTCAATGTATAATTAGCGGATTTCAGTCAATTTCTTAAAGAAGCTTCTCTTATTGCTCAGATTAGCGGGGTCAGGATGCACGGTATGCTGATGTTTTGATTGATTGCCGCCAAGTGGGGTTACAGAGGATGTAAAGCTCGTTTTAGGTTAACTTTGCTAGGAACAAACTACGGATTAATGTGACCAGGACAAAAGGACAGGAAATTAGAACTAGTTGGATATTTTAAGTACCTTGGTCTTAAGATTTTTCTCTACCCCATGCAAACAAGTGCTACTGAAAATCTTGTATGAGAAAGCAAAACCTCGGATTTTACAAATTGAACATTTTAAGAAAAGATAGTACCAATTTTAAAAATTGTATAACGCTTGAAATCCACCATTTCTTGGTGGATATTGATTTTACTTATCTGCAGGGCCTGTTTTGGAAAGAAGCTTTATCTCTCCCAAAGTTTATCCCCATGGCTGCAGTACGTTTTGTGTTGGGTTTAGTTTCTTTACAATATTACTTTGTCATAAATTCACTACTCCACCAAGGGGTTCTCCATTTGAGTTGCTTGGAATGGATACAAGTGAATTTCCAAATATCCCTGTGTCCATTTGTGCTGCTAAACTTCATTCACAGGGATTGGACCACCAACAGGTGTTGCAAAATCCATTTGCGTATACAACTTTACTTTGGCTCCTTGATTGGTGCTCCACCTGTGATGCCATAGGAGAATATAAACTCTTGACAGAATGGAAGAACATCCATAAAAAAATTGGGCATATGCGCAGCCTATTTTGGAAGTTTGGAAATACAATTTTAAGATTTAAATTGAATCATACACAGACACAGAAAATTTGCCACACGTGGAAAAAAAGAAGGCTGCGACTCTGCGATTTGTCCCTTTTGTAGCAAAGAGGTGGAAACTATTAGACACTTAGTTATGGAATGTGGAGTGCTAGAAGTGCCTGGTTTTCATTTTGGAAGTTTTTTTTAGAAGATCTGAGACATCAACCATGGGAAATGTTCTAGAAACGATTGTTAGGTGCCAAATCATTCTCATTATGCAATGCACTTTATCAATTTTTGTACACTACGAAATGTATTCACTAAAAGGATGATGGCATTTTTTTCCCTTCAGTGATGGGATAGGTATAAGATGAAGGAATTGGTTCTTTTATGGGATTTAGGAAATATCAATTTTATTTAATTTATTGCTATAGCGCGAAACAAAATGCCTGGAGGCATAGGGGCGCGTCACATGACAAACAATCAACGAGAAGTGACGGGAGACTGAAGTCTATATCAGATCAGAACAGAAGGTAACGAGTCAGCAAACAGTCTGGTTTTCAATTTCTGTTTAAAATCCGGCAACGACAAACAAGCTTGCAAATCTGGGGGGGGGGGGGAGGGCATTTCATAGTACATGAGCCACGGGTGGAACAGACCCCCACGCAACACAAAAGAGAGCTTGGCGCGTGGAGTTGCCAGGAAGCAGTGTGACCGGTGTTGGTAAATTACAATATGAAGTATCCCTAAAGAATGACACTCCATAAAATTCAGAAAATAAATTATTCTAATAGGAGTTTCTCCCAAGATTTCAAAGACAGCGCTAATGGGAATAACACATCTCATTCTTGGGACAGCAGCCAAAGAGGACACAATGGGTGCAAGTGCTGGATCAGGAGGCGTTTCATCCCACATGAAATTTGGTTAAGCCCCACGCCGTCTAGAGAAAGTTCAGCAATACACTGCCCTCTGCAAAATCCATCTAAATAATCAACGGCAAAGCATCCCTAACTGCCGTGGTTGCATCTGCTTGATGGGGGACAGGAGAAAAATAAATGTACCATAGCTTCTAGGCTGAGACAATCATATATGCAGTGCCCTCAGGTAATACATTTTTGCTCGAACAAAGAAGCGGTTGATCCCCTTTGAAAGGTCACCGACATCAGGCAACTTCATAGGTAGATGACACCCATTTAAAAAGGAGCAGCTCATCTATTTTATTTTTTGCTGTAATCATGCAATCTCCTTGCTTCTGCCTCACCTGAACCACAACATGAATTTCAGGATAAGCATAGCTACAACAAACAACTTTGGTAAGATCAGTTTGGAAGCACAGGGCCCAATGCCTTTTTAAAAAATAAAAAAATCAGAATAGACTCCACGAACTGAGAACCATCAAAGTCATGGCAACACCCATAATGAATGGCAAACACTCATACCTTTAAGAATTTCTTCTTAAAGCAGTCTACATATTTTTCAAATAATTAGATACCAGTCAGAGGCTCCAATGTACCTCAAATTGCAGGTTTGGCTGGGTCTGAAGTTGCACTTGATTTCCAGATATAGTAAATTGAGTTGGCACAGCAACAGGGGTGTATTGGGAACCAAAAGAGGCCCTGGAAATTATGTTAACTTTTGCAGCAATCCCAACCCTTTTCCTATAAGGAAATGTGTAAATAAAATAGGTTAAGATGCAAAAGAGTCCCAGGGTACAGAGGCCTACTGGGAAATCTTCTGAGTTCCTTATAGACCAGTCCACCACTAAACACTTGTGAATAGATGTGTTAAAAATGCCATATCACAGCAAAGGGCTGAGACAAGTGAGATGTGAGCAACGTGCTGATAAAAAAATAACTGGATTAGGATACTTCAAAATTGGAGAAAACGGAAAGAGCACTACACAGGCCGGAGTGAAATGGGTTCTGAGACATTACAGAAAGACGCGTGTATGCATGGGTAGGAACCAAACCAACAGAGGCAGATGTAGGAAATTGAAATTGTGCAACATCTTCACATGGGTTTGGAAAGCATAAGCTCGGAGGAAGCCTTGGTGGCGTGTATTCATGTGATAAATGAGCAACCAGGTCTCTTGAGACATTGGTCTAATTGTAGACCAGCCAATGCATCTTAGAAACCTTAAGGGACGAGCCTGGGAGAGTCATGGCCACCTGTACCCCCCTCAGACAAGAAATAACATGGTGAAACTCCTTGTGGGAAGCTATTCAAGGAATGCAGAACTATTATGGCTTAGGTTACTGTGGGAAAAAAGAAAATGAGTGGGCCTGAGAAGCGCTATGACTGTATTTTAGCAGCAAGAAATGAATGAAGAACGAGTGCCGTTTGTTATACTGGTATTCTATGAAGTAGCATGCAAATTGCTATCCTGGATCCTGTGGTGCCAGGAAAACACTTTGCATTGGATGAAGACATGCATGCAATTCGGATTACCGCAAATTTACTGAATTAGAAATGTTTGAGGGAGAAGATAAAAGTCAGTTGAACGAAAAGGACTTTCGGTTTTCACTCCCCTGAACATTTCTAACAACCCACAGCACCCTGTCCCCTTCCTTACCTCTTGGCGGCACACCTTGTGTGCCGCCGTCTTCTACATCCCTCTGCGATGCCGGTTCGCTCCACATACGTGAATGGGAGCTGGCGCTGCAGGGTCCTTTTTTTTATTCAATTGGGAGTGGGGGACACCCCTGCAACCCCCAATGACATAGTGAATAAGGGTGTGGGGGACACCCCCACATCCCGTGTTCACTATAATGACACTGAATGGGGGATTTGACATTTTTCGGCTGTAGTAATTTTCGTACAGCTGATTCAAATAAATCTCCCATTTCTTTTTTATTCAAACAAATATACGGATTCCATGCAATTCTTCAACTGCAAGGATTCCTGCAAGAGAAATATGAATGACAATTCCCTGCATTCGGTCAAATTGTCATGTTTTTGTAAAACTGCTTTAGGTTTCCAAAGTGTACCATATGTTAGGAAATCCCAGAATAAGCAAAATGTCAAATTTCTGGGAAACACCAGTAATTGGGTGTGAAACTTCGCTTTCTAGAAGACAATTCTGATTCAAATGGGATAAAGCTGGTTGAACTATGTTGAATACAGATGCGGGATCTTGCAGGCATTCTAGACAGAAGGCATGGTATATTTTACAACTTCTTGAAGGGTGGTGCATATCCTTGAAAAATCACCAACCACATCGGATTAGTCCATGTTGGATACATTAAGACTAGTGTTGGTCAAAACCCTCTTTACATTTTGTAGTAATATGTTAATAGCTGTGGAAAAGCTTAAAGAGGTTTTCTCTGGAATCCCTACAAATGTTAAATTGACTTGGACTTTTCTGTTAAACGGGTGGGTCAGGAACATGGAGGTTGACACCTGTCTATTAGCTGACAAAAGCTTTCTTAGGAAAACAGAATCAGCACTTTACAGAGAGGATTTTGTGTGTTGGGATAAAGCTTTCAGTAGTGGTGAAGTTATTAGTACTGGATCATCGTTGGCCATTAGCATCATTGACCTTGGCGCGATGAGTTCTATGCTAGTACCACCTGAGCTTCGATGCAGTTTATTCTGTCTGAAGCGTATTACAAACTATTCAAAATCAAATCATGGGCATGGAATGCTAAAGGTCTGGAACATCCCATGCTAGAAGCTTCATTGAAGGATATGGACTTGGGTTATGCAGAGGAACCATCAAAGGAGAATCTGCTCTCCCTTATTAGGGCAAGGCATAAATTGAAATCGTACGAGTCTCGGAAAGTGAGTTTTTTTTATACACGGAAGGCCTTGTGCGTCAGTACAGAGAGAGCAGATAGACATTTAGCTAGCAGGTTGAAAAGCGAGGAAGAAAAGCACAATGGACTATTTATCAGGGAGGAGGCGCCCATCAGCTACTGCCAATATCTACTTGGCTTTTGATATTTACTACTTTGAGTGGTACTCTGCTCACAAAGAACCGGATGAGTGAGCCTGTAATATTTATTCCATAACCTGGAACTTTCCTTCTCAGAGGCAGCAGGTAGTGACTATGTTGAGAAAAGAGCCTTATGTGAAGAGGTGACAGCCACTGACCTGATCAAACCCATTAAGTGTCTGGGACAGGTACAACGGCCTCCCAATAAAGTTCATTGTGAAGGTTTCAAAAATAATTCTTCCCGGTTATGGTGAGACCACAATGAAATATGCCTGGGCGGCTGTCCCAAACAGGCTATTTTTCCTCAGATGCCTGAATCTGTGGCTACTACAGGATGTAGAAGACAAGTCAGGTTGGGTGAACATTTAATAATGTGTAGTCTTGCCAACGAAATTGCAGGGATTCTGATCAATGGACAAATGCTCCAGGCAGTCCTCACCTTGAAGAAAGGATGTTATGACATGACATAAAAAGTGCTGTACGCTGCATGGGTGAAAGCTTTATTCTGTAGACTTATGCCCCACAGTGGAGAAACCCAGCGCTACAGATTTGAAACAAAAAGTTAAATTGGCTTTCAGGGATAAAGGCTGGGTTACATGAAGTAAGCAATAGTTGGGTTTAATTCATTCTTATTTCACTCACTAAAGTTTAAACACAAACCCCTACCAATGCGACGCAGAGGTTGGTCAGTGACCCACCCTCTCTCTACACTATTCTTGTCTTGTGTCCCATTGGCATCCACCTTTTATGGTCTGTTGTGCAAGGAACGTATGGCTGAGGCATTAAGAGACAAGGATTTGACCAATTATGAACCAAAATTGGCAGCAAATGGTGGTGCAAAGTCTGTTCCAATATGAAAAACATGAAGGCACATCTGAATTTTTGGTTGACCCAACAGTGTGTCTTCACTTTATATTGGTCCCCGTTGAGAATGGTCCAGAGTAAATTGAATGCCTCCAACAATACTGGGCTTGTAAGAAGGGAGTCAGTATGGATCTTTGCAAGTTTTGGACATGTAAGCTTGTATAAGGGTTTCTGCGCAGACGTCCTTGATTCGGATGAAATTGCTTAAAATGTTTGACCCAAAGCCGCCCTTTCCTGGGAGATTTCTTTTGTGCCGATTAATCTAATCTTCCATATGGGAGTGTACAAAATCCTTCACGTTTGATACCACACCTCTGCAAGTGAGAAAGTTATGCATGGAAGAAGTGGCTGCCAAGAGCTCTATCAAGATATATGGTCCCCATTTAATAATGTGGATGTCTTATTCTGTTAAACCAACTCCCATTGTAGAACCCACATGTCTGTCCCCTGTTATTCTAGGTCTGTCCGACCTTTTTCATGCACGTTGTGGCTTTGTATTCAGTTGACGAAAGCTGCGCTGCAATGCTCCTTCCCAAACCAGCCGTTTTGTGATGACCTGCATAATGGCCATTATTGACGAGGGGTTTATATAGACTTGTTAGAGCTATTTTAGTATGATGCCATCACAGTTAAAAATACATATATATATATATATATATATATATATATATGGGATACATTACTCACCGTAATCGTATTTCTGATGCTTGTATCTGCTTAGATTCACATGCTGTGCATAGGCCGACATCTAGTGGAAGCTGCGGAGTATTACAGTTTGTTTTTCGAAGATCGAAAATGGGCGTCGACACAGGGCGTGCCAGTAATACTATCCCTAGTGTGACGTCCACTGTACCAATGATCCCTCACGCGTCTAGGATCCCCAGATTGTGTTTTTCCTGACATGAGGTAGCATGAGGAGTAGCGTGAGTACAGATAATCCAAGCAGATAGGTAGAAAGGTAGGACTACAAGCAACCATGCGCCTTCTCTCAGAGGGGAGGAAGGGTGGGTCGCATGTGAATCTAAGCAGATACAAGCATCAGAAATACGATTACGGTGAGTAATGTATCCCTTCTGAGGCTTGTGGAATCTGCTTAGATCACATGCTGTGCATAGATTAGCGAGCAGTACCTGAAGAAGGAGGTGGGGTGTGAGAAGGGTCATGAGCAAATAAATGTCTTAGAACCGCTTGTCCCACTTGTGTATCTGTCTTGGAATGAGTGTCAATGCAGTAGTGCTGAGTAAAAGTGTGAATAGAGCTCCAAGTAGCTGCTTTGCAAATGGTGTCAAGGGGTACATTTGCAATGAAAGCCAGAGTGGCCCCAATACCTCTTGTAGAGTGGGCCCTAGGCGTGAAAGGCAGAGTCTTTTCAGCGAGTGAGTAACACAGCTGGATACAGTTAACAATCCACTTAGAGATGGCACCCTTAGAGACGCGATCCCCCTCTCTGCCTGTAGCTACGGAGACAAACAGCTGATCTGTTTTTCGTAACGGTCTGGTCTTGTTTACATAGTAGAGGACCGCCCTACGCACATCTAGTGTGTGTAGTTTCACCTCAGCCGAGCTTTGTGGGTTTTGGAAGAAAGCCGGAAGCTCGATGGACTGGTTTACGTGAAATTTAGAGATAAATTTAGGTGAGAACCTAGGGTGTGTGCGTAAAACCAGTTTGTCCTTGTGGACAGTAAAGAAGGGATCCTGCACTGACAGAGCCTGGATTTCACTGACCCTTCTTATAGAAGTAATGGCTACTAAGAAGGCTGTTTTATAAGTCAGATGTTTGAGACTACTTTTATGCATGGGCTCGAAGGGCGGGCCCATGAGTTTAGATAGCACCACGTTCAGGTCCCATCCTGGTGGTGGGTTGGAAATTGGAGGATGAAGTCTCTTTACTCCTTCCATGAAAGCTTTAACCACTGGTATTTTCCACCACGATACCTTGTTATGGGAGGTGGTGTAGGCTGATAGAGCTGCCAGGTGCACCTTGAGTGAGTTAAAAACCAGACCTGCATCTAGCAGGTGGAGCATGTATGTAACTATAGTGGAAGGAGTGCATTCAATTGGGTTGATTTGTTTATTCTGGCACCAAATAACAAATCTCCTCCATTTGTCAAAGTAGCAGTGCCTTGTGTTTGGTTTCCTAGACTCTTTTAGGATGTCCATACATCTTTGTGGTAGATTGAGATGTCCAAACTCTATGACCTCAGGAGCCATGCTGCGAGGTTCATTGAGTTGGGTTGAGGATGCACTGTTTGACCCTGGTGCTGGGACAGAAGGTTGTACCAGGCTGGAAGTCTGATGGGTTCGCACACCGCCATCCTGCGTAAGTGTGGGAACCAAGGTTGTCTTGCCCACATGGGAGCAATTAGGACGAGCGTCATCGACTCTCTGTTCATCTTGTTGACCACCTTCCTGATTAGAGGAGTTGGTGGAAAAGCGTACGCAAACATCCCTGACCAGTTCATCCACAGGGCGTTCCCCTGGGAGTCTGGTTGGGGGAACCTGGATGCAAATCCTGGGCATTGTCTGTTTTCGCTTGTGGCGAATAAGTCTATAGTGGGGCAACTCCACTGAGAGAAGATGTCTTTTACGACCTCTTTGTGTAGAATACATTCGTGTTCCTCTGGGAGGGAGTCTCTGCTTAAAGCATCCGCTAGGGAATTGAGTTCCCCTGGAACATGTTGTGCTGACAGGAAGATGTTCCGTCTGAGTGCCCATATCCAGATTTTCTGGGCAAGCTTGGACAGATTTGGTGAACGAGTCCCTCCTTGCTTGTTCAGATAGAACATGGCTGTTGTGCTGTCCGTCCGGATTTGCACTGCCAGGTTGAGCAGGTAGGGCTCGAATGCTAGAAGTGCTCTGAATACTGCCAGAAGTTCTAGCAGGTTGATGTGGTTCCTGGCTACTGAGGGAGACCAAAGACCTTGGGCTGTGTGGAGGAGATGGTGAGCTCCCCACCCAGTGAGGCATGCATCGGTAGTGACTATTGCCTGTACCTCGGGATCGTGAAAAGGTTTCCCCTGAGCAAGATTTACTCTTGTCCACCAGTGAAGGCTTTGTACCAATGTTGGCGAAACGACCACTAGATCGTCCCACTGACCCCTTGCCTGAGACCACTGTTTCGCCAGCCATTCCTGCATGGGACGCATGCGCAGTCGTGCGTGGGGGACCAGGTAAATGCATGAAGCCAACATGCCCAGCAAACGCATTGCCCTGCGTACCGTTATTTGGCGACCGGCCTGATATTGTGGAATTTGCAGTAGTATATTCCGAATTCTTTCCTCTGAAGGAAACGTTAACCCTCTTTGAGTATCCAGGATAGCTCCTAGGAACTGTTTGGAGGTGCTTGGCACTAGGCTTGATTTCTTCTCATTGATTGAGAAGCCTAATTCGTGAAGGAGTCCTGCAAATCACTGGGGTTTCCCCCGTTATGAGCCAGTCGTCCAGATAAGGGTATACTGGGATAGCTTTCCTGCGTAGGTGTGCAGCCGCCACCGCCAGTACCTTGGTGAATACCCTTGGTGCCGAAGCTATCCCGAAGGGCAGCACTTTGAACTGATAGTGTTGACTGTCCACCTTGAAGCGTAGGTACTTTCTGTGCGCTGGGAGCATGGAAATATGAAAATAGGCATCTTTCATATCCAAAGTTGCCATGTAATCCCCCTTTTTTAGGAGGGGGATTACCTCTTGTAGTGTAGTCATACGAAACTTTTGGGGCTTGACATACTTGTTGGCAGGCCGCAAGTCCAATACTGGGCGCATTGTTAAGTCTTTCTTTGGAACAAGGAAGTAAGTTGAATAAATACCCTTGTTTACCTGGTGGCTTGGGACGATTTCTATCGCGTCCTTTTGGAGCAGATTGTAGATCTCCTCGAGGAGGATCTTCTGATGTTCTAAAGAGTGGACTTTTTGTCTTGGAGGATGGTTTCGGGGACGTTGCAGTAGTTCTATACAGTACCCATTGGATACCGTTGACAGCACCCACCTGTCGGATGTTATCCCTTCCCATGCCTGGGTGAAGCTGGATATTCGTCCCCCTACTGGGGTTGTATGGGAAGGGACCCTGAAATGAGCGTCACTGCTTTGGTGGAGGCGTGCCTCCTCCTTTACTGGGGCTGCCTCTGCCTCTACCACGTCCTCTTCTACTAGCCCTACCATACCCCTGGGTAGACTGTTGTGAGTTGGTGTTCCACTGTGTACCCTGGGTGTGGGAATAGTTATTTCCTCTATTGGAATTTTGGCCGCGGGGGCGACGAAAATTGCCGTTCCCTCTTTGGTTAGGTGGTTTTGTAGTTAACTGGCCAAGGGATTTGAGGGTGTCGAATTCCTCCTTAGCGTTTTTTAGAGCGTCCTCGACTGCCTTTCCAAACAGGAGATCACTTTCACTGGTTTGTCTAAGAGTGCAGCTTGTGTTTCTGCTTTGAATCCCGACTGCCTCAACCAAGCATGTCTTTTGATGACAGTCCCCTCTGCTATAATTCTACCCGCATTGTCTGCGGCGTCCAAAGTTGCTTTTAAAATGCAGCCTGAGACGTTTCTTCCCTCTGCACAAATGCGAGATAGCTGGCTCTTAAGGGGTTCGGGAGCGGAATCTATTAGTGCTGCCACTTCTTCCCACTGATGGCAGTTGTAGCTGGCCAACAGTGTGGTGGAATTCGCGATTCTGGTTTGGTAGGCTGCCGTGGAAGCTACTTTTCTACCAAAACCATAGAGTTTTTTACTTTCCTTGTCGGGGGGAGCCTCAGAGGAAGATAATGGGGTTCCAGCTCTCTTGCGGGTGTTAGTTACGACTAGAGAGTCTGGCTTAAGATGACCTCTAATATATAGAGGGTCTGACTAGGCTGCTTTAAACAGCTTCTCTACTCTCGGGTTTACAGGTCTTGTCAGGTTTGGGTTGATAAGGGATGGTGCTATTCTGCGTTGAATAGATTTCAGGATGGGAATGGTCTGGGCTACTGTCTTCCTTTCCCCTATTAGTTCCTCCGCGAAGTCCCTCTCTTCTTGGACACCTTGTGTGTCTATGTGGAAGTGGTTAGCTGCCCGAGAGAGCAGTTCATTCAGGAGGGGCTGATTATCTATTGGGGAATCAGACACTGGGGCTTCCCTTTCGACTGGTGAGTCCATTCTGAAAATATCTGGGCTATTTTCTGGCTCATCCTCGTCTTCGTCCTCCCCGTAATAATCTGACACTGCGAGATCTTCTGGCGTCTCAAATTCCTGACCCTCTATAAGGGAAGAGTCTCCTTGGCCTGTAGGGAAAAGGCAAGAATAGGGTTGGACCTCAAAGGGGTCTGAAGCCTTTAATGGTGTCTCGACCCGGGGCCTTTTATTTGAAGGGATAGGGTCCCTTGAACCTGAGGGAGAAGATTCCTGAGGGTTTAAAGCTAGCAGTTGGTCAGGGTGCCTTTCGAAGAAATTTGCCAAGGAAGACATCCTTGACATTACTCTGTCAATGTCCTCGCATGACCAGAGTTTGGAGCTTGGGGTGGCATTGCTGGAACTGGACTGTCCCTGAGAAGACTTGGACGGGGAAGTCAGTTCTCTTGTTGTGGAGGATTGCAAGGGTTGTTTCCGTTGCTGCTTACCCCCTTCCCCGTGGGTGGAAGTGTGTTTACCATTTCCCTTATCTTTCGACGCCTGGCGTCGAGGATCGGAGGTGGAATGCCTGTGTTTCGAACTAGGCTTCGAAACTGGGCCCTCCTTACTTCCAAGTGATGTACCCTTTTCCTGGGGTGCAGGCTGGGGATGGAAGTCGTGTTTGTCTCCGGACGAGTGATCTTCCGTGATGTTAATGGGCGAGGCACTATGTGCAAGTGTGGAGGCTTGCCTGACGTCGTGCGGCGACCTCGACCGGGACCGCCCAGAGGACGTCCTTTCGGACCGCTCCTTCTGTGCCTCTTTTCGAGGTTTCGACGACGTCGAATCTCGGGTGGCTTTTTTGTGTTTAGCGTGTGTATGTGTAACGCTTTTGTCGCCGGGGGACTTCCCCATAGTCGCCGGGACGGACGACCTTCCGAGGCCAGGGACGTGCGTTAGGCTGTCTTTCGACGCCTTGGTGCCCTCGCCGTCCGAAAGTCCGGCGTCGCTGCAGGTACCCTCCGCCTCCATAGCTGCTAGCTTGGCGTGGTGGGCCCAACGCTTGGTGGAGCGGTCCTTAAGAGTTTTGGTCTTAAACCTACTACAGGCTCTGCAACCCGCCTCGAGGTGGTCTCTGGGCAGGCAAAGATTGCACGTAGCGTGCTCATCTACCCAAGGGTATTTCTTATTACACTTGGGGCAAAACTGAAAGGGCGTACCCTCCATACGCGCCTGTGGGCAGCGGGCAAGTGTGTGTAGGTAAGAAGGTGTCTATACCGAGTGTGGAAGTGTACCACCCCCCCACTCTCCCTACTTGTAGGGCCGAGGCCAGCGGCCCAGGCCCGAGCCGAGGCGGAAGCCTCAAGGCCCAATCCGTCGGGTATTCGACGTTGATCTCCTCCCCGGTTCGGCGTCGAGATGTTGATCGACGTAAGGGTGACAAAACGGGGCAAATTAGAATTATTTTTGAGTGCAAATATGGCAAAGCCAGGGAACTCCGATGAAGTGCTTCCGACCAGAATGGCGGAAAAAAACAATCTGGGGATCCTAGACGCGTGAGGGATCATGGGTACAGTGGACGTCACACTAGGGATAGTATTACTGGCACGCCCTGTGTCGACGCCCATTTTCGATCTTCGAAAAACAAACTGTAATACTCCGCAGCTTCCACTAGATGTCGGCCTATGCACAGCATGTGATCTAAGCAGATTCCACAAGCCTCAGAAATATATATATATTTCAGTGTATTTAGTTTATTACAAATTTTCACTGTTGTACTCTCCAATTAAAATACAATTAATTTCTCTTCACATTACGCTACACTTAAATCATCATTTCTAATAATAGATGCTTTGTTATGTGCTCCATGAACTGTTTTGAAACAAGCAGCTCAGAAATTAAAGCACACCTACACGAAGGAATCCAAGAATATGCAATAATACATCACTCCTAAAACAAAGAAGAGGCCATCATTCATATTCAGCATAAATCCAAAATATGCTTCTCACCTAAGCTTCCTTCAGTTCAGGGATGGTACCCTCCAGAATTCAAGGAAGCATTTTGTTAACCTCTGCTGAAAATAAGACTGGAGCAATTTAACCATGATACATTCCATGCGATTTCTTGGCCATATGAGCAAATACGGCAGCTTAACACTGCGCTCATGGGATTATCTCAAGACCGCAATACACTGGACCGGACGTATGCCAATTTCAGACCAGCAATAACAATAAATTGTTCTGTCAATTTGGAAGAACTGCAAAACATACACTGCGATCAGTACAGTGCCTCCGCTCTGATCATTCTTGATCCGTCAGCCACCTTTCACTTCATCCATGGAACCATAAGTCTATTTGATTTAGGAATTTGTGACACAGCATTAGACTGTATAATGAACGTTCCCAAATCATGGAGCTTTACCAATCAGACTTTAAACATTTCTTTTCAGGATACCCCAAGGTTCCATCCTCCCCCCGTTTTCTCTAACCTGTACGTTTTACCACTGACCTATATTACACCATTCACTCTTCCGTGCTATAGTTCCGCAGATGAAACCAAAGTAATCGTAAAGCTTTCCAACACTCCACTTTTGAAAAACACAATGCTTTCACAAAATCAGCATCTGAATGGCATGCAAACACCCACTACTTCACCAAGAGAAAACTAAAATCGTCCTGTCAGACAAACTGCCAGCTAAACTCATCTTAATATCTGACATTCCTGCTTTGACATTACTGCATCAGAGCTTTGATACCGATATCTGCTCCACAATGGACGCAGACCTCTCTTGGCCCTCAAATTACAGCAGTCACAATAAGCATTTGGACACTTAGAAGTCCTCATTACAATACTTCCTTTTCTGGCTTGCCTCTCCCAAAAAGCAGCCAGTGTCATAATTTTGCTTTTCAGACTAGATTACACTAATGGTTCTCTGGCATACCCCATTGCTAGACTTCTGAAAGTCCAGAAAGTAGTTGCCTAGATGCTACTTTACATTGGACACCTCTCCAGCCCTCCAGTCTATTCACTAGCTCCAAAAAGGCAGAATTGCTTTAAAGCACTTTGCATTACCCTCGAGGTGTTAAATAGAAATTATACATTTTTACAGCGGAAACTAAAGGAACATTCCCAACCTTAATGTTAAAGAAACCCCTCAACCTGGAAATGGTGGGTCCAGCCTACTTGAACAAAAGAATCAGAAGGCTTAAAATGTTCCTGTATCACTCTCCATCTATGTAATCCCCTCCCTAAGCACATCACAAGAATCTTTATCAAAAATGGAAAGGGATCAAAACATGGCTATTTCAATATGACAAGGTGGGGTGGCAGAGGGACGTTCCATCCTAATCTATTGTCCACCTTAACATCTGACTGACTACTTCAGTTAGCTCTTGATTTCTGGTTCTTGTATAGTAAGAGAACCGAAATGTGCAGAGCCAACATTTAGCAGATTTATACTGGTCAGCACCTGAGCACTGCATTAATTTCCCAAGGTGACCTAAACATTGCCTTTTAACTGTGTTCCGTTAGTTTAGATACATCACATCTTTGTTTTCATGATGTTTAGGACTAACAACCACTGAAATGTTCTTCCGAGTCACTTTTTACTTCGGTTATCTTTCTCATCTTGCTATATGCTGCCTAGACATGTATTGTCTGTTCTATGGATTTTGTTCCACCAACTAAGGATGTTATTTTACAATTGAAAATTATTTAAATTACTTCTTACTAAGCATCAAGTTTCGATATGCATTGTTCAAACCTTTGGTACAACTATGACTAGTAGACTACGTGCATGCACCATCTATAACCTTTCCCTCTTGTTAGAAGCTCTACTGATGTCCAGTACTCTCAAAGTCTGGAGGGGAATATCTCCCAAACCAACCTGTGCAGTTCCTTACAAATCAATGCAAAAGGTGCATCTTACAGCACGTTTTCCAAAGATAAAGGCTACAAAATGTTCTATGTGATTATAAAGTGGGCTCATCAACTAGTCCAACACTTCAAGATTTGCCACAGTACCTTGCAAAAGTACTATGTACAGCAAAGTATGCATATGCGCAAAAACAACATTGTATGCCAAGTGTAAACAGTTTTAGTTTGGGGCTATTAATTTGTTGACACTGCTCAGACAATGCAGAACATGTTTTATGCCACTGGAAAAGAAACCCTCATGTTTATTACAAAAACAGATATTGCTGATCACAAAAGGTGGTTGGCAAAACCTTCAGACAGAATACATTATTTGCCAGTTTAAACAATGGCAGCTAAAAGGAGTGGGTCAGAAAACATGGCAATACGAGTTTGTGTGCCTCTTTAATGAAGAAATTCATGGGCCAGGAGAACATGCCTTTCATAATGTTTGTCAGATGATAATTGCATCAGAATAACTACACCAAAAGAGTATGATAATCATAATTCCTGTGCCACTGCTCACCTTCAACATTACATCTTCACGTTAACAGAGCAGTGACAACACTGACTCCAAACCAGCTCTACAGATAGGAGGACTACATACCATCCAATTTTAATCCATAACAGCAAAATGCGCACACAAAAACAAGGGACTGCATAATTACAAACGATTGAACACATCTGAGCCTAGCACCTGTTTCAACCCACAAAGGAATTAAAATCTGATCAGATCCCTACTTGTAACCCGAACATTGGAAGTGAGGTTAGTGAGCACATAGTACATCCTGTCTTTTAATAGGTGCATAAAAGCGACAGGACAAGCAACATTATAAGAGGGCAGTAATCCAGTGCCCATTATATACATGTCGGCATACTGTGACTAATCTGGTCAATTCATCCCTTCTACCCAAAGGGGAACCACCCCATGAGAGGCTAGGAAGGTGAGCCTGCTACGCAAGGGATCGGGGCAAGAGAGACCTCACTAGGAGTGACTCCCCTCTTGGGGACAAGGACCCCCATTCCCACGAGGACCTCCCCGCCCGAAGACCTTATCAGTTTATATGGGCATTGGCTAGACTGTGGTTCCTTCTGTTTTGCCTCCAGGTAATGCAGAGTTCCGTCAGAGTACCCCAGTCAAGGAAGGAAACACCCCTTTTCACCATGATGACGTACTTCAGCACAGGAGGAACTGTGAATGAAGGGGCATCTCCTATGCAGGAAGGAGAGTGAATCCTAAACAGAGGCAGAGCCAGGCCAGACCGAGGAGCCGACGGTGGTGTGGGAAGAGAGCCTAACGCTAGCCCAACGCTGGAAGGCTGGCATGCCATCCGTCCCAGGAGCCGGTTCGGAGGGAGAGGTGGAGATGGGGATGCAACAGTTTCCTCTGGTGGCATGACGAGAAAGCTGTTGTAGGATTGGGGCCTAGCAACTAAGGACAGGGAGAGCACGAATCCCCGAACTAAATGCCCGACAGACATTAACTGCTGAGAGACACAGTACTACAGAAGTGAACCCTCTCACGGAGAGACACAGATACATCGAATCAAGGCTGGAGAAGCCTACGATGTTACGGGAGCCTGAGAAACATGCATGGGCAAGCGGCCTGTATGAAGCAGAGCAAGAGAGATGCAAACACTTTGTATCAAGGTTGGGAGAAAAGGTTTAAGGGAGCCTGAGAAACCCCAACAGGCAAACACCCTGTGTGAATCTAATCAAGTTGAATACAAACACTGCATCCAAGCTGGGGAAACCGGCAAGGTTAGGGGATACTGAGTAACCAGAATGGGCAAACGCCTTATATAAAGTATGCGCTTAAGAGAGTAAGCAACTCTGCCAGAGAGCCATAGGACTTTGGGGAGTCCAAGAGCCATGGACTTATTATCAAGAGACTTGGGGTAAGAGGAAACATACTGAGGAACATTTGAAGAAACGTTTGCAAAAAAGATGTGAACTGTTGTCGAACTTTATGAACTGTCGAGCATACTCTTTTGGACCAGGCAGAAGCCCAAACCAAGAGACTGTGCCCTAGTCGTCTCCTTTTTGCTTGTTTTCTAAAGTGGTAGGGCCAGTTCATGATTAGGATTCGGACAGGAGACTTAATTTTGGAATTTGACGAGAACAGTACTTTAATTTTGATAGGTAGGGAACTTCCCTCATAGAAATAGGGCAAGGATTTTTTTCCTTTTAATTTAATACAACTAATTGTGACAATGTCATTCAGTCGTTTGACTCTTCCTTCTGGTCCGCCAAAATTTCAGAAGCATTATGAGAGGGCATGTGTAAATGATCTATGTTAGGAGGACAGAGGGTGGGGAGAATTAGAAAGATAACTAACAGAAATAAATTCTGATCAGATCCCAGTTTATAACCCTAACATAGAAAGTGAAATGACTGAGCATATAATACAGCCTATAGTTTATCCCACCTTTCCTCACCAGCTCCATAAGCGCCTCAATAAGGTTTCTTATGAAGCCCCTTATAAAAATAGTAATAGCAGCAATGCTTAAAGGTACAGCATATGGAGTGCTTTCTCCTGTAACTAGAGCCCCTTCTTCTAAAATTCACTGTTATCAGTTAAACATGATGCTAGAGGCACTAAACACAGAACATATTATATTGAAAGGCCCACAGAAGCTGAGCATCGAAAGAAAGAAGGTTTAGTTTCCTGTTACTAGAGCTCACCATCCTTTAATGCAAATAAACCCCTTTGTTCCACTGTACAGCTCAAACATCCAACATGGTTTTTGAAAGTTGCAGATTTGTCCTTCAACCCCAAGCAGTGTTCTCCTGTGCCCCTTCCCCATAGACCCAGATTGTGTGCTGGCCTCAAATACTAGTTTACAGGGCTCTGCAAAAGGTGAGTGATTGCAGCAGTAAGACACTTGCTGTGATATTTGCATATCAACAATACTTTGAATGAAAACATATTTAAAGCCTATCCATGGGAGGGTTTACAAAAATGTAATGTAGATGCATGCATGCCCACAATTATTTAGCAATGCACTCCAGATTTTATCTTACCATCCTCCCACCCTACTATTGTTGGGTAGGATTATAAACGTGCACAGTGAAAACTTATTGCAGAGAATTACCATACCATTTGTTAAGCCCTAGGGCCAACAGAACCCTGAAAACACGGAAAGCCTGACGGTTTTGTGAAAAACAATGCAGCTGTTTGAATATGCATTGCCCCATTGTATGAGTAGTGCCAGACATATTCCATACCCATAAACCATTGCAGTCCAAGTAGATGATAGCGCAATGTTGCTCACCACTTATGGGTAATGTTAGCAATGCTAAAGTAGAAGAGGTTGAGCATGATATTCGATTACTCAAAATATGTGCGTTTTATAATGCATGAACTTTCGGGGGAACTGCTTCAAAGCACATGTGGGACATATGTACAAAGAACCGGAATCATGTTACGAGGTTACACATCCAAGTAGGATGCTTACTTACAGCCTGCATCCACGCTTCAAAATGGAGATTCAGTGAGCAGGAGCTAAAACTGCAGCTGAACCACGGGCTACCAGAGATGCTCCTTTAACTTTTTGTCCATTTTCTATGAACCAAATTTGTTTAAATGTGTATTAGATGTGTTCCAATTATTTTATTAACATTCTCAAATACTCAGTTAAAGTCACATTTGCATGTCTGTAAGGCACCAGTTGGCCCCTAGGAGCCAAAAGTACCTTGTGGTAGCGGTTGGTTTCAAACTAACCAGGCTCTACTATGCTAGAAGCAGGAATTAAATGGCTCCCAGCTCCCCACAATTTCGAACCCCGTGTATCTGATATTTGAGCTGACAGTCGGGTTACATAGTGTGGGTGATGCTTTTGCTAAGGCACCATTTGGTATAGAAATTCTGGTGCTTCATATTACAACCAACATAAAACTGCTGTGGCGGGGGCCTTTTTAGTTTTTGAGAAGGTGGGAATTTCCACGTGCACTGCTAAAACTCTTCAGAGTGGTACCCAGAAGGATTCTGGCCAAACGGACATGGCAACATTGGTGATGATACTACAATTAGTAGGAGCATGTGTGATGGTAGTACTAGTAAAATCAAGAGTACTACTACAGTTACTGGCAATAGTATAGTTAGTACTATTGGACCATGATCCTCTTGGGGCCAAGGCCGGCTCTTTAACCTCCTTAGCCTCTTAGACCATGTCATCTTCCAAGGCATGTTGGGATCGTGAGTGGCTTACTTGACTCGTGCAGTTGCAGGTATTAAGTCAGCTTCTCCCACTGATGCCATTCCACTGTTCGTGGTAAAAGAAATGTTTCCACTGCTTCTGCCCCAGATCACTGCCGGAGTTATTCTTTGGTGCTCCTCTGGGATTATTCCCTCTGTCCTGAAGTGCGCTACAGTTATTCCTCTCCTGAAAAAGCCAACTCTCGACCTTCTTCTTACTGCTAATTTCTGTCCCATCTCTCTTTTACCCTTCTTCATGAAGTTGCTTGAGCCCTTGGTTTCTCCTCTATTGGTTACCTTCAGTGTGTCCATGGCGGTGCTTGAAATTTTCCAATCTGGCTTTAGACCAGGTCACCGAGACCGTTTTGGTCTCGGTGCTCGATGACTTGACACTTACTGCTGATCAGGGTGGAGTGGCTGCCCTGATCCTTTTGGATCTTTTGGCTGCTTTTGATACCATTGACCACGCCATCCTGATCAGTCTGCTGTCAGCTGCTGGTATGTTGGGTTCTGTTCTTTCATGGTTTCGCTCATTTTTATCTGACCGCTCTCAGCAACTTCTGCTTTGACCTTTTCTTTCAGCAGTTGTAGCTCTGCTGTGTGGGGTTCCACAGGGCTCTGCCCTGTCCTCCACGCTGTTCAAAATGTACATCCAGCCTCTTATTGCTCTGATCCGCTCCCACAGCTTCAGATGCTTCTCGTATGCAGATGACATCCAGATCTTGGTTCAGCTTGATTTACTTCATCCTGCCAATGCCCCTCAGCAGTGAGCTTGCCTTTCTGCCATGGGTTGCTGGTTGAGCGAGAACTGGTTAAAACGTAACGATAAGACCCAAGGTTATGGTCGTAGGTGCTGACAATGTGCCTACTCTTAAACTCCGTCCGTTTGGCCATCTGCGCTGGGTACTTTCCCTGTGGCGGTTCCAACTGTCCAAAAAAATGTGGGGGTTAAACTTTCAGCCTCCCTCTCCAGGGCTTCTCAGATTGGGCTTGTCTGCCAGGCTGCTTATTTTCAATTGAAAATACTCAGGAAAGTTCTGCCCTACATTCCGCCCCATCTGCGCGCTCCAGTGGTCTCTGCTCTTGTTATTAGTAGGATTGACTACTGTAACTCTATATCTGGCTCAGCCTGATTATTTAGTTCATCGCTTACAAGTGCTACAAAATTCTGCTGCCCGCCTTGTCACTGGCACGCCATACCAGGAGCACATTTCACCCATTCTCAGGTCTCTCCATTGGCTCCCAGTGGCTATCATCATTTCTTTCAAGTCCCTCTGCTTAGTGCATTTTTATGCTATTGGCCCGGAATACTTGCAATCGAAATTCCGTCCATATGTTCCTACTTGTGCGCTGCGCTCAGCAGACTGCTCTCTTTTGGCTGTCCCAAGAGTTTGTTGTGCGAGAACAGGAGTTCGTTCTTTTTCGGTCAGAGCTGCTATGCTATGGAACACACTTCTAATTGCGCCTCGGGCCTGCCCGATTCATACACACTTCAGGAAAGCTCTGAAAACTTTGCTCTTCTAGCCTTTTACATAGAGTCACCTTGTTTCAATCATAGCGCCAGGTTGCCTCTTTTGGTGTCAGTTGCGCTGTACTCTGGTACGAAAACAAAATAGTACTGACACTACTGTAAGCTGTATTAGAATTAATAGTGGTGAAAGTAACACTATCATCATCACCACTGGTATTTCTACTTCTACCGAGGCAGAATTGCTAGAAATGTAAACTTCTTGGAAAGGACAATGAAATACAAACTCTGATTGCAACTCGTCTACGATTACTGATCTGTAAACTGCTCTTCCTCTCCAGGGGCAACTTCCCATTTTGGTAAATGTAGGCAGCTCAGAATATGCACGGAAATTGGAGAGAAAAATGCTTATACATTGTAAACAATCAAGAATGCAGAGCATATGGTTTGGGAAATGAGTAAAAGAAAATATTAAGAAATAATATTTGCTGAATGTTGGGTCCCATTAAAGCTCGAAAGGAACAACATGGTTGACTAGATTGCACATTGTAATGTAGAGGTTAACAGGTGTGAATCCTTGAAGTTCATGGTTGTGGTAGTAGAACTGTAAAACAACCAGAACAATCTCTACCAGCCAAGTGGTTCACCAATATTTTGCAGAAACATGTAACGTTAGTAGCTATGTAATCAGATCTAATGTCCCAGTTAATTTGATGGCCAGTACATTGACAACTGTGCACAGAAGGCAAAGTTTCATGCCTGTAAATATTGTCAAACACTTACATGAAAAAACGTTAACATGTTGTCAAATCAGAAAGGTCGAGAAAATGTTCAGTGGTAATGTTTAGATGACTTAGACATGGGCATGTTTATCATTTAACAACCAGATGGGGCAAAATCACAACAACCACATGGAACAAAACCACACCAGAGGGGTAGGCTGGGGTATGTTGAGAAGTCCCACTGCCAAGGTAAGACTTTCAGAATTAAATTAACTGGGCCATACACAAGTTGAGCAGTGCTCAAAATTTGCAATCATCACTAGCCATTGGTTGGTGATCATTGACTTTTGGCAAGTAAGAAATGGTGTGCTTTGTGTATGTGTACACCTGAGGTGGCAAGTGACTTTATAACTGGCTAGTCGTTGCAACTTGACATTTTTAATCACTGAGGTGAGAATGCACCCAATTAAGGTGTTTTGCTCACAAATGACAAGCCTGCCACAGTCCCAGTGTTTTAAGCTAACAGGGCATCGTTTGTTCAATGGCCATGGTGAATGCAGACAGATCAGATATGTGGCATGTCAACATGCTGAGAGGCCCACTCTTACAGAAACTTGGGTTTTTGTTTACAAGCTTTCTGTTTCGGTCACTCAACTGGGCTGGGAATTCCGTGTTAAAAAACCTAGACCACAACTTTGATCTTTGCTAACACTTCAACACCTATATCGATGCCAGTGAATATAGGGAGATCACATTTGAAAAGGTGTGTGACTAGGACGGTGTCCTAGTCCAAGGAACCAGCCCTCTCACTTCTGAAATCTTCACCTGGTCATTTGTGGTGGGGCCAAAGTGTGTAAATAAGGTTGCCCAGGTTGGCAAATTAATTTTGTTTCAAAGTAAAGACAGGAAAAATCCTGTTGGACACTGTTAGCTAATTTGATTTAACTGGCGTCTAGGGAGAAACCTTCAGCAAGCTAGGCAGCATAAGGAGCAATTTCTTTGATTTAAATTCCTGACCATATTCCATCCATAAGACTGGCGATTCGGGGTTGAGTAAGCATGCAGGGTCTGCCCCATGTCCTATGGTTCATCGTTGCCTCCTAACCTGGTCTCATCTGTACTGTCAAGCGTATGAATACAGCCTTACACTGAGGGAAGGAGTCATTATCGCAGGACACTGGCTTGCCACCAAGTTCGCCATAAATTGGGAAAGTGTCATTATCCCAAGCGATAATGACCCCCCCCCCTCCACCGAGGTCTAAGGCTACTAGTACATAGTGGTTGATGGGTTTTTATTTTTTTTTACTTTACATTTTTAAAATGCTCACACAGCCCACGGGCATCGAGGCGCTGTTACAGCAATAGTTTGTGTTCTTAGTTGCGTAACTGTTTTTTTTTTGGTTTGTTTTTTTGTTGTCTTAGTTGCGTATTTATAACGCGCTTAAACACCCAGAGGTTGCTAAGTGCGGACCCAGGGATCGAACCTGTGTTGCTTCGTGTCGTCTTGCTTCCAAGACGCGCACGTTGCCCTGGGACAGGAGAGTTTTATTTGTATTGTTTGTATTGTTTAAATAACAAGGCTTACTTTATATGCTTTGTAATTTAAATGTAACCTGGATTATACTGGAGTGGCCTTAACACTAGCATGCATGCATTAGGTGTCCTGTAAAAGAAAACCTTTTACGCATTAGAAAGAGAACGCATATTCTCATGTTTTAGCTTTTTCTCTGGTGTGTTAAATATGTTGCAGCAAAATAAAAAATTATAAAAAAGCAAGTCCTACCAGAGAACAAGTAGCTTGTTGAAACTAAAGTTGCCTGGAAACTGCATTGTGGTTTCCCGGGTACGATTTTGAAGTCAGAATGTTCCGAATGAAGTTTTAACAGCAGTTAGTGACTGCCCTCTGAACATTACGATAGGTTGAGGGGCGGTCAATAACGATCTCCATGTGCTAATTAAGCTAAAATGAGATGTGGAGGGGGTAGGCATATTTTCTATAGAAACTTTGAGGGATTATTAACAATACTTTATAGATACGCTTTACATTGCTTAAGACTATAGATTTCTCTTGGCCAAAACGTATATACATACATCTACTGCTTTTGTTCTTGCACAAATACAAACCAAAACATGTTCCATAGTCTGATACTGCAATCAAAGTTGCAAATTCAATTAAATGAAACCGGTGGGTACATCTGTAGAACGATTGCCAATTAATCCCATATATGGCAGGCAAGTAAGGAGAGGAGCTCAATGCCAGGACATGAGTACACTGCACAGAGGATACATCACTGTGTACCTTACAGTTTAAAAGCATATTAACAGTGGACCACAGAAACAAAAACATAGAAGACAAAGCAACAAGATGGGAGGAATACAGCGGATTGTTGGCCGCAGGTTTGCAACTTGAGCACGGCTTCTGGCCAGAATCTGCCACCTCGTGTTTGAGCACCCCTTCAAATTATAAGACTCAGATCACATTTAAAACATTGTTTGCTTATGCAGTCTTTAATATTCTGCCATAAATCTTTGTAAATGGCCCAAAACTGTACACATGCTATTTCGAAATGAAACTTCTAGCTCCATAATGGATAAGTTATACATACGTTGACCCCACTGTCCACTGTTGGGATTGAGATAGTTTGGATAGAGGCCTTGTGGTTTTTCCAATCGGTTCAGCACTTTTCTGATGTTCATAACCTAGGATGGAATAAAAAAGTATTTTTTTGTTTATCAAATAGTGCATGTTTAATACAGTAATTCATTTTCCTGAAAGTTTTAACTGTAAAACAGGATCAGTTTATCAGCTAATTTAGACAGTGGACCCATTAGCAGTGCATAGCAGTGTACACAATACCACCACAAACCTTGAGAAATTAATGTTTCAAGTGATTCTGCGTAAAGGATCAAGAATTAAGAGGTCTGTGTGGTATCCTACGGTCCAGGTCTGGTAGGCAGCGATCTTCACTTTTGAATAGGGAATTAATTCCGCCCGGAGCCCACTCAACTTCTATGGGTCAAGTCAGAATCCCCTTTGCATTGCAGCCCACGCTCCGACAACGTTCCAGCCTCAATGCTGTCCTGCCTGGACGCTCCTAGGGAATGCAGCTGTGAGACATGCCAGAGGTTTGGTAGCAGAGATCCAGTAAACATTTGGAGTACACTATCGCTCAAGGCGAAGTTTACAACAAAACACCTGCATGCTAAACATTAGGAGTATCACATTATTTGGCATTACTAGGACCATTGCTGAGGCTGAAATCTGAAGCAACCTATGGCTTTTTTCAATGCCCATACTGCAAGCAACACGAAACCTTAATTTTGTCAGCAAATAGAAATTCAACGTGCACCCTTTTCAGTACCGAATGTCCATGGGATCAATGGGTCAGTATACCAATATACATTGCTTGTCAAATGAGTCCTAATCATTGGTCAGCCATCTCTCTGGGGTTCTTGAGGTCCAAATTCACCTCCCGAGCCTGGGTAGCAAGTTAACTGGGAATAATCACTTTCTCTGGGGAGTTTGTTGGGCTTCCCCAAAGCCATGTATGTCTAGGGCAATGAATGAAGGTTTTTGGCCCGCTGACGCCTGGAACCAGAGAACTCTGATTCAATCTTGAAAAGGCTTAGGGGGTCATTACAAGGTTGGCGGTAAGGGGTTAATGGGGCCGGTAAAGGTGCCGGTGCCGTTAACCCCTTACTGCCGCATTATGAGATCCTTTAGCGGGTCCAGTTAAGGGCGGCTGTTTTTACCAGGCGCCTGTTTTTACCAGGCCCCCTTAGTGGGAGCCGCTAAAGGACCAGCATGCTAACAACGGGCCCGTTGTTAGCATGGTCCCCATTCCCATTGAGTTGAGCCCTATGGGGGCCCGAATGGGGATGGGCTCCCTGAATGGGGAAATACCGGGTCCTCCAAGGTTGGAATGGCCTGGTAATTCCCCATTCAGGGAACCCGGACCCGGTATGCAGTAAGGGGGTAGCCATGGTGCTAATAGCACCATGGCTACCTCCAACCTCGTAATGATCCCCTTATACTTTGAGCCCTTAAAGTGATAATTCTCTGTAATCCCACACTTGGAACGCAACTTCACTAATGCTTTATTTCCCTGCATTATGTATAGGCATTGATGGATAACTGTTCACTATTTACCCCCGAGCATAACATGTTTAATACAGTGTTTCAGATGCATTAACAGACATTGAAATCTGTGTGTGAAAAATATTCAAGCTAAGCAATATTATAATTTAAAAAATAAGCATTCCAATAAACCCGAGCATTAAGGTTAACACAATTGTTTTCTTGTTGCTTTATCAAAAAAGCAATTACCACCCCAGATACCAATTTGCAATTACTTATTATATACTCAAACCTGCCTCTATGTTATGCAGTCTCTAGAAGTACATTTTTCTTTTTTCCTCCCATAATGCCAGCTGTTAACCACAGCCCGTTTGATGTGATCGCTGGCTGTGTTGGTGATGTACAGACATGGGCTATATTAATCGGGTCCGAGGAGCATAAACAAAAAAACAAAAACTAATTTCCATTCAGTTTTTTAGGTTGGGGTCTGTACCATTTAATTCTCGTTTTGAGCAAGCATCCCAGGTCTTTATGTGTTGCTACTGGGGGAAGGAAAATGCATTCAGTCCCGTGCTATCAAGCAGAAAAGGGGACATTGCGAAACGAACCTTGTAACTGCCCTGAACAAAATACACGTGTTTGAATAAAAAGGAAGCTATTTCTTTAGAAAGAGAAAAAGTTACATTTTAGAACTATTCTAAAACAGTTTGTATGCCGTTTACTATGGAAACACTCATTAGCAATGGCAACAGATTCAGCAGAGAAAGTAATTGATGCAGTTGCTATAAGAAACGCGTGGTTTCTCAAAAGGTGCAACACGTTTCCATTGAGTGAAACATTCAGGGCCCTATTCTCAACTTGGCGCAGTGAAGGTGCTAACAGCACGATTCACTGCCCCAAAAGAGGACGCCCAGGCTCCACTACTATTCTCAAGTGGGCCTTGGCGTCCTCGTAGAGCACGACAGTGATCTGTGAGGATTGCGCCTGTTTTAAGGTGCTACGGGCGCAATCCAATCTCGGCAGCATTTTTGTAAAATAACTACAGATTCGTTATTTTCCGATAATGCTGCAAAGAACACAGATTAACAGGTTCCTCTACACCAAAGTGAGCAGCTTCAACATTGCAGGATGTTGAAGCTGCTTACTGTGGTGTATAGGAAAGTGTTCAAATACACCTTTGTGTTGTATATGAACACTTTCATTCAAAGCGAGCAGCTTCAATGTTGCATGCTGCAACTGTGAAGCTGCTCGCTTTGGTGTAAATGGAAGTGTTCATATATACCCCTGCGGTGTGTATGAACACTCATTTTCACCAAAGTGAGCAGCTTCAACGTTGCGGTATGCCACGTTGAAGCTCCTAGGTTTGATGTACATGAAAGTGTCCATATACAACACACGGGTGTATATGAACACTTTCATTTACACCAAACAAGGCTTCTTGTGGCAGTTTAACAGCACCAAAAGTGTACTGTATTTGTGTGCTAGTTTAGCGCACATATTAAACTGGCGGGGTGCCACAAAAATAGGCTTCCAAAAATCCAGTTACCAAATGTGGCAGTTATTAGGTTGGTTTCCAACCCATCCCAGCAACTGTCACATATATTTTGAAAGCGGCACATTCCTTCTGACTTTCGAGGGAATGTGCCACCTTCAAAATAGGTCTTAAGTACCGAAAAGGTTGTTAAGCCTTTTAACATCCTTTTCGGTACTCAAAACCAAGAAGAGAATAGGGCCCTCAGCGTTTCATACTTGTGATATGTGCGGTTTGTGTTTTTATGAATTGTAAATAAAATGGTGCTGCTAAGGGTCTATCAAAATCCCACGCACAGTCTTAAGTCTTCAATTTTGATACAGTAAAGAAAGTTTGGAAAAACGAGATGAATTGGTCCGAGCCCTGCAGAAGGAGACTAATTGAAGGTTTTGTGTTAAAGTGTGTCTGAGCACAGCAGAGGGGGGCCAGGGTGAAAATCAGAAAAGTTGTGTATATGAGAATCCCCACGAGAAAGGAACTTTGAACGTTTGTCGCATCAGGCACTCTGAAGTAAGTGACTTTGAATGGCAAAGAGACTTTGGCACAGAAGGCCCTGCTATTGAGATTTTGAATTGCATCCTTGTAGTAGAAAAGCCAGAGTATCTGCTAAGATTGAGTGTGTCACCTTGTCCCATGCTGAAAACGCATGGAAGGGAAGCTAACGGCTTAACTATCCTGACATATCATTTCTTGAACACTTTTCTTTTGTAGAACATTGTTTCCCACACTATTTGTATTTGGAAGCAAGGATTGGCAATGGGTTTATTAGCAAAGGGCCATTTATTTCGACAAGACACCACTAGGACTGCGTTATTTGATGGTCGTAGCTTGCTGCCATCTTTGGATTTAGGATTAGATATGCGTTTTTCAAATCCAATTGAAGTTCAATGAACACCCTTGAACTATGGTCACTTGTGTCCGTCTTACTGTTTGATACCATGCCTTCCATACACCGGTCAGGAACAGAAGGGAAATACTGAGGCCTGCGCACCGACACAGAAGAACTGAGAGAAGCCGGACTGCGCTGCTGCCTCCCCGGCAGGACATCAATGGGCCATGTATGTGGTACTTTTAGGGAATTGGGAGCAGGGCAGACCGGGCCAGAGATACAACAAGCTGGGGTGAGAAAGCGACCGGCCCAAGAAGGGGTGAGGCACCAGACAGCCTGAGATGGGGTGAGAATGCTTCTGCTTGGGGTATCTGCCAGGTTGAGAAAGCAAAACACCCATAAGTGGCTAAGGCATTTGGGATAGGGCGAGAACTCATACACCAAACCAGGTTGAGGAATCAAAGGATCCAAGTGGGGTTGACACATTGAAAATGGGGCACGCGTTCATGTAGACCATGCCAGGGTGATAAGGCGAAGAGCCCTAGAAGGGTTGAAGCAGTAGGTTGCCCGAGAGACTGATGAATCCGAATATGCCACACCAGGGTGAGAAACAAGAGAGGCTGAGAGCCAGAACAGCCCAAGTGCAGCTGAGAGAGCCAACAGCCCAAGTAGGGCTAATGGAGTGGACACCCAACGAGGATGTGTGAAACCCAAGACCCCAGGGAGGGTTTGGAACCTAAGGGGTTCTGAACCAAGTCAGGAGAGGCCCAGATATCCAAGGACATTTGAAGAGACTTTTGTATAGAACTCGGCAGCAAGCCAGGAGGCCTAGAAACATTCACTTTCCCTTACACCATAGGCAGGAGGCCCTAAGAAAACCTATGTGCTAGAAATGTAAGATGGGCCGAAGCCCCCGAGGCACTAGGAGATGACAAGCTGGGAAAGTAAAGTACAGTGCAGGTCAGAAACCAACCAATTGAACGAGAGAGCCTTAAGCATTTTGATGTGTAGCTCTTTTTACTTTGTGGTGGTAGGTGAGATCAGTTCCGTTTCTAGACCGAGGACAGCTTTACTTTTGTATGACTCCTGACATGCACCCTTTTGGATACTTTTCTTTCAGCATAGGCACCAGAGTGGTAGGATTAAAGCAGGGTTTTTGCACCACAATAAAAGCCTTTCAGTACAAAACACAATGAGTTGTCAATCTCCCGATTCTGCCTTACCACACAGACAAGCATCATGTTTCCCTACCCAACAATAAAACCTATATGCATTAATAGTGGGGTTCCCAAAGTTGTGAGTCACTGTTTAGCCTTGTTACAATGGCAGAGGTCACAGCCTTGCCAATAGCATAGAGGCTGTTCCTGAAATTTGAGGCAAAGAATGATCTTTCCCAAGAAAGGGTCCTTGGCTCATGGGCCCAGCTTGATGCACTGAGTCACAAGACCATCTCCTGTTCTCAGGTCCTGGTCCTGGGCAGAAACATCCTTTGCTAATCCTGCTGTAGCCTCAGTGCGGCTACACCATTTTACACCTCCTCCCGCCTCTTGCAGTTGCCCTGAGCACTTAGGCCCACCAGAACTGCCCTAATCCTTCTGATTAGTAGGGGTGATTATTCAAATTTCTATTTAGATTGCAAGAACTATCTCCCACTGTAGCTTTTTTCCATCCTTGTCCCCTAGGTCAATGGGGTTCTCTTCCCACTTTCTCAATATAACTCAAGTTGGTAGATACTTGTTGTCCAATCATGCCTCCCTAACTCTTCTCAACTCTTCTTAATACGCCTCTTGCTGGCTACCACCTCCGAACACCTTTCTCCAGCTCCTTCACAAACACCACACATTCTCAGTAAGCTGGCTTTCATAATTTGGCATCACCTCCCCTTGGATGATGCAGAGGGACATAACTTACACCACTGTAATATAGGATGGCCTGTCACAATTGGGCCAGGTGTGTGTTCATGTGGGCTAAAAGGATGCTTATTTTAGGGGAACTGCCATCTAAAATAGAACTGCCTTAGAAGTCTGATGCATCTTACCCCTATGGAGCCCTGCTGAAGTAGCCCAAGTTGATCTGGGTCTGTTTTACCAGTGTGTAAATAAAAAAACATGGAAACCTTAGTTAAGCGAGAGGGAAGCATTTTACTTTACATGTGAAGCTTTCATAGCTGGGAAATTGCAATTCAAATCCCCACAACATCAGTGGTAGTAGACAAGCAGTGTTTGTATTGCCCCCCCCCATAAACACTGCACTTACATATCATGTCTGTGTCCGCTGCACCCCTCCCATCAGCTCTAGTGGGACCTTTAATTTTAATGTATGATCCAACAGTTGTGTCGATGTGAGATAGCCCTTTCAGCACTGGCTGCTGTAACTGTTTACTTAAAGGGGATGTAGTAATTAATGGGGTTGGCCAATCCCTTAACCATAGTTGAGGGTGCATGGGTGTGTATTCCTGCGTCTTCACACTGCCTTAGCATGGGGACCTAAAAGGGATGGTCTAGTGATCAGTCATACCTCCTCTGGGTCGAGCAACTACTAGCTCGCGATGGAAGTTAGCCCTTTTGACCACCCCAATGTCGGTCCCCAAAGTTAGGCTGGGGGGATCATCAGAGTATACAACATGAAGATCCAAACAGTCCTGTTGCGAAACTTAAAGTGAATACAGGCATGGTCTGACCTCCATGTAGGGGTATATGAAAATAATCTTGGAAGGATATTTGGTCATGTGAGAAGAATATGAAAATTCAGGAAGAAGCCACATTGCGAGAACTGGGTGTCGGATATGCAGACGCTCTCTTGGTATGAGAAGACTCAGGCAGTTCGACAACATCGGGAAACTGAGTTCGAGGAGAGATGGGGGTCATTCACAGATTTATTTGGATGAGGTGTAGGCTTTGGTTTATTTTGTGGACATTGAAGTTGGGGATTGGTAGGGATGTATGTTTTGTCCTTTTTTTTTTGTTTGTGTTGTCACGTCTTGCCATGAGATAGGAGGGTGGGGATGTTTTCAGATTTCGTTTTGAATAGCTGTTACTTTAGTAGTAATTTGCATTTTGTTGCACTGATGTATATGGAGTAATCTTTTGTGCTTGTTCCCATTCTGTTACTCAGTTGTATTATGTTTTGTATAATTATTAAATAAAGTTGATAAAAAAAAATTCTGGTTCTGGATTTGGTAAGGCAGACTGATAAAATTGGCAACATTTTAATAGTGCACCTATAGTGAGCGGGGCAGAACCTACAAACTATGGGTTTGGCATACATGTAACATTTTCTACTTTGCATCAATACAACATGCGTGGCAGATGCTAGGGTAAAATGCCCAAATACAAGACGCGCTAATGGTAAAGGTTGATGTTAACTCTACTAGCCTAGTAGCCTAGTAGCCCATTTTATAAAATGGGACATGGAAACCTTGATTTCCTGTATTATCACAGCATCTGCAACCCAACGATCAGAGAATGCTTTACCAATTAATGCATTTGGGATGCCTCCCCCTTGAGGCGCAACTACAAAATCAAAAATATTTTCAGTGCCAGGAGTTTGCCCTAGTAGAAGGGGTGCAACATTTGTTGATACTTAATCCATTATAGGCCTAGGATTGTGGGCTTTTTATGGTCATATCCCATCCCATCCTCATTAACCCTTCAACTCGCCAGAAACAGTTTCATTAGTTTGAGAAGTGCAATATTGTGCTTTTTTAAAATGTTTTTACTGCAATGTCAGCCGACTACGGGCGACGTTTGCGAATCCAACATGGCGTCCGTTTAAACAGTGTTGTTGCACCTCACGTTGGGAACTGAACAATCAGCGGGCGAGTATGATGTCCACAAACGTTACATTGCTTTCCGATTGGCTGACGTGTCCACAGAGCCTGAATTAGAAGAGAGTCGGTGAACCGAACCCACATCACTTCTTTTGGGGCATTTAACATTTTTTTTTTTTTTTTAAACGGACAGATTTACACCAAATTTACAATAGCACGCTTTTGGGACAAAGTCGTGCTCCTGGCGCAGGTTTGGTGCAAATCAGCGCAGCAGTTTGGGCTGTAGGCACGGGCAAACCTTTTATTCCATTGATATTGAGGATTTCTACAAATTTTGGGACCCCCCTACAACTTTGCCCCCCTGCACAAAACCGCACCAAACTTCGCAATGTCGTTCTGAGGGGGCCATATAGTTTTTTCCAAATGTTTTGGTGAGGCCTCATCCAGGGGGCAGGGCAAAGATCTAGATATAAGCCGCCTAAAAAGTGGTCTATGAGTTGAGCAACTTAACCATAACTACAGGGCTGCTACCGCAGGCCCTGTAATATCATTCATTACTCATTGTAATCATATTACCGATGCTCGAATCTGCTTAGTTTCACATGCTGTGCTTTGACCGACATCTAGTAGTAGTCGCGGAGTATTGCATGACTCGTTTTCCAAATTCCAAAAGGGACGTCGACTGGGCATGTTTGTAATGTTATGTTATGTTATTTGGCATTTATATAGCGCTCTATATATCATTGGTATGACCTCAAAGCGCTGGTAGGTTGAACGCTCGTGGGGACCGTAGTCCTGGTCAGTTGAGAGAATAAGGTGTTGTAGGGTGCTTGGGTGCACCAGTTGTGTGCAGCTGTTGCATTTGCCTGATAGCTGCATCCTAGCATTAGGTGTGGTGGTATTGATGTCGGTTGAATGTGTGTAGTCTTGTGGGTGGACACCAGGACTGGGTTCTTGCTGCGTTAGGCCTGTAGGAAGCTTATGTGTGCGGCTAGGCCAGTTTGTCATGGGGTATAGCTGTGTTTTATTAGACTGATAAAGGGTTCATGGGGTAATGTTCGTATGTGAACAGCTAGACCGAATTGATTGAGGGGTATAGCTGCATTTTAATTGTGTGATGGTTTAGAGTAGAGAGCGAGCATGATATGGGATGTGAGTGTTTGCGTGGATTTCTGAACCAATGCAGCAAGAGCAATTTCTAGGTTGATGTTACAGTTAATATTTACTCTTCTATATAAATGTGGCACTTGCCGACATTTACAATACTGTCTAGATGTGATGCAGGCTAGTGTTCACAATTCAAGTGTGGCACATTGCTAGCATTCAGTTCCTTCCAGACGCAACGCAGGCCAATGCTCACAACTCTAGCTAAGTGTGGCATTCGCTAACAATCACAATTATATCTGGGCACGACGCAGGCTAATGGTTAATGGTATATTGGCCATATATAAGGTGGAGGCTATGTCTAGATTTGAGAGTCCAGTATAGTGTGAGAAAGGCCCAGGTTTCATAATGCAGCAGGGTTTGGAATATAATACAGTAGGTTTAGTCTTATAACAGACAGGTGGTATGATTTATAATTGGTGATGGCTAGCGTTAAGTGTTTCCTAAGAGTGATGCAGGCGACAGTCGCCTGGTAAGCTATGTTGTGAGGTAAGGTAATGTAGAGTGGCAGGGCTTTCTGGAGTAGAGTGATTGCTCTACTCCCCACCCATGCCACACTTTGGGTGTTGCTGCTGGTTGACGACTGGCGTCTGGCTTCCCATGCTGACAACTGCAGACACAATCTGGAACCGCCCTTTGACTCGGGCCAGTCGCCTCAGGGGCTGCTGGGCAGAGGGCTGCCCTGGGAAGGTGGGTTAAGAGGGAGTAGTGGCCAATCACCATGCTGGTGGGCGAGATGTGGAAGGGGAGTGGGAAGCAGGAGGAAGGCAGCTGGGGTCGGGAAACAAACGCTCAGGAGCGTGTTTTCTTTTTTTCTTTTTGGGCATAATGGGTGCTAGGGGAGCGTGAGGGGCTGGGCGCCTTACCTGTGCCAGGATTAGGAGAATGAAGTTGAAACCGAGGAAGGTCGTCAAAGAGCAGGTAATTGCCATGCGTGAGGTGTAGCTGAGGAAGCTACATCCATCCTAGGTGCACAGGCAGCCACGGAGAGAAGCACGCAAAAAGCCTATACTATCCCTTGTGTGACATCTATTGTACCCATGGTACCTCAAATTGTTTTTTTCTGTCATGAGGGTACAAGAACATCTTTGTACCTTCAATTACAGGAGGGTAGGAGGGTTGGGCGCATGTGAATCTAAGCGATTGCAAGCATCAGAAATGTGATTACGGTGAGAAATGTAGGCCTTCCGAGGCTTGTGGAGCTGCGTAGAATCACATGCTATGCATAGATTAGCGAGCAGTACGTGGAGAAGGAGGTGGGTTGTGTGAAGGTACAGCAGCAAATAGGTGTTTAAATATCACTTGTCCCACCTTCGAATCTGCTTTACAGAGTGTGTTGAGGCAATAATGCTGAGTAAAGGTATGAATGGAACTCCAGTAGCAGCTTTGCAAATTTCATCTAATGGAACATTTGCAATGAATGCTAAAGTAGCCCTGTGCCTCGAGAAGAGTGGGCTCTTGGTGTAAAAGGTAGCAAAGCTGAATGCATTTGACTATCCACCTTGAGATAGCGTTTTTAGAGACATGATCTCTCCTCTTCTGTCAATTGCTATGGAAACAAAGAGTTTAACTTTTCTCCTTAGCAGTTTATTTTTGTTTACATAGTACATGACCACTCTCCTTACATCTAGAGTATGGAGGCTCTTCTGTGCTGAATTTGCTGGATGTTGAAAAAAATCTGGAAGTTCAATAGACAGATTAACATGAAACTTTGATATGCACTTGGGTGAAAAACTAGGATGGGTTCTAATAACCACTTTGTCTTTGGGAATGATAATTATGGGATCTTGGACTGAGAGTTCTTGAAGTTCAGACTCGTCTTCTAGAAGTTATAACCACTAAAAACGCAGTCTAGTATGTTAAATGTTCCAGAATGGCTTTGTGCATTGGTTCACTGTATTCCAATGACGCGAGTATCCTTGTCCACGAAAGGAGCACCCCTCGTTGTACAAACGGTTTGTTGGCAATTTGACCCAAGGATTTCAAGGTTTCATTTTCCTCTTCTGCACTCTTTAGTGCATCATCAACCGCTTTACCAAACGTAACATTGGGTTTGATTGGCATGTTTAACAGGGTAGCCTTGGTTTGCAATTTGAAGCCTGACTGACGCAGCCATGAGTGTCGTTTTAGAAGTGTCCCTTCTGCTAGAACACGTCCGGCATATCTGCTGTGTCCAAGTTATTTAAGATGCAGCTGGCAACTGGTTTACCCTCCAAGATTGTTTTTAATATTTGTGATTTCAAGGGTTCGGGAACAGCGTCAAGTTGTTGCTGTACTTTGCCCCAGATATGATGGTTGTAACTGGCTTGTAGGGTCGTACTTTTGGCGATGCGCGATTGGTACGCTGCCGATGTTGCTACTTTCCTGCCCATTATATATAATGTTTCACTCTTTGTCCAGGGGTGCCTCTGCAAAAGCTAATGGAGCACCTGTTAATTTCCTTGTGGTTGTTACAACCAAGGAGTCCGGTTTTAACTGACCTCTGATGTAGAGGGGGTCAGTTGGAGCAGGTTTGAAAAAAGTTCAATTTGAGGATTAACTGTCCTGGTTAATGTGGTTGTAACTAGTGATGGTTGGATTTGTCACTATGCACAATTTGGAATAAGGGAATAAACTGTTACTGCTTTTTACTCTCCCAAAACCTCATCCACGAAGTCTTTATCTTGCGGGTACCGATCACCCTGTTTTGTGGGGTCGACAATGTATAGGTCACCTGAAGTGTCTTGACTATGACCAATTATAGGTTGGCCTGAGCAAGTACTTGGTTGTGATGTGTCTAGCGTCAGCACTTTAGTAGGTGGTTGCACACTACCCTGTGGTTCTTCCTACCCTGTGGGTGTAAGAATTCCTCTGGATGCTTACTGTAAGGAACTCATGGTGACAACAGTAAAGACAGCCAAGTGATCACAGTTCAAGGGTGTTTCTTAAACTGTAAATGCAGGGTGGAAAACACCTAACCTAAACCTAAATCTAAGATGGGAGCAAGCATCGTAACCTAAGTTGAACAACCCTCTTTATGCCTTCGCGCCCGAATACCCCTGGGTCTGGTGCGCAATATAAATAAAAACAAACAAACAGATTTTCGGGCTTTGTCCCTCGTTTTCCCTCTGCCGGGTTCACTCAACGACCTCTGGTTGTCTCCTTCCCTCTGCCGGGATCGCTCTCCCCGACTGTTACAAACAATTCAACACAGGACTTTACACTTCGCCCCTTCTTATTAGCATCGCTCTGCCGGATTCACTCTGGCTAATCTTTACGAAATACAGTTCATGTACTAATCTTCACCATGCAGGATTCACTTCCCTTAGCTGTCACAATCATCTGCTGGTCAAAGATTTTCGACAGTACAGAGGATTTTAGAAGACCCCTGTATGACCACTTTGACCTTTCTTCGCCTCTTCCCAAGGCCTTCTGGTTACGGTAGTCTTTACCGTTGGGTCATCGCCCAGAGTTTCCCCGTGTGAGCACCCTAGTGGTGCCAGAATCCTCTGTTGCTGGTTTTCGCCCTCCTTCGTTACTAGTGTTGATTGCTTTTCAAAGTTCAATTTTGCCCTTTGGCTACTTGGTTCAACACAGTTCAGTTTCTTACCAACACTCCCCTCGACTCACCAGCTGCGATGAACCACTTGTCTTTCTTCTTCCTTGGAGTCAAGGATGGTACCACAGAGACAAGCGTCTCTACCTGGCTTGGTAATCAGCGGAGGAGGGTCTTGTGTACCATAGACATCTACTGCAATACACGCTAGCCTTTCTTTGCGGTCTTATGTTCCCGATTGTGGAGGTTTCACAGGCCTGGATCGGAAAGGGCAAGGACACTTCTCTCCTTGTCACCCTCTCAGTATTCGCAGTCTTTCGCCTCCTCCTGAACTGCCATGCTGAGTTAGCCCTTACGTTGTGCGGTCTGCCTTACCCGACCTGTGCTCTCGTGCCCCACCTTTTACCCATGCAGGGAAAAGAAAGGGCCTTCAGGTGTGTGTGGTCAACTGCCTGACCCTTGGGTTGGGCAATGTCAAGGAAAACTGTTTTACAATTAGTCTGCCGTCTTCCACGGGGTAAAAAAAGGTTTCTGTCAAAACAGAGGTGTTTTGTCATAGGAAATTATACTCTTCATCCTGGGGGGGAGGGGGAGAGGAGGTTGGTAAGTTTAGAAGGATGGGATTGGTAGGGTTTGTGAAGCAACGCGAATGAACGGGATTATTATCACACAATGGGTTTGTGGGAATGGTAGTGTTTTATCTGAGCAGGTTGGAAATCAGAGGAACGGGAAGAAGAATGATTGGGAATATTCGGGTAGAAGGCAGGATAGCAGGGATTCTGGGAGTTGTGGTTTCTGATTGGTTTATCAGATGCGGAGGGGTTGTTTGATTCTAGTAAGGGAGATCCATTGGGCGGAAGGGAGGTACATTTAGAGCAGCTTATTAAAGCTATAGGGACTTCGCCCTCCTCACCTTCTTCGCCGGTATAATACTGCGTCTCACCTGGGGTATTTCCACACCCCAGGTGAGACGCAGTATTGATCCTCCCTCACTTGTCCACCTACAGGGTTGGGATCTGAGAGCGCCAGCCCTTCACTGTCCACCTGAATAAGGGACTCCCGAGGTCTACTTGGTCTACCCTCAGGTTTCTCAACTATCTATGAAATCTACAAAGCATGAAATTTGTTTCATGACTTTCAAAATTTTCTGGTGTCCACTCAGTGGATTTATGGAAATGGGTGTGACCCTGAGGGAGAGGGCTCTGTGTAAGAAGCATGTTTTACAGGATGTAAAGCCTCCGTTAAGATGGTCTTGGAGGATGTATAATGTTTCTCCTGTGACCTGGCTTCTTCGGGCTACAAAACACAAATATTTTGATGTTTGGTGTTAAGAATGTATTTGGGGCTGGGTTTAATATAAATTGCTGCATTTTCGATGTGCCGGCACTTTGCGTTGAGGGTTCAGGTTTCGGCATTTCTTCTTCATAGTGCGAAAGAAGGGACTTTTTTGAAGGGGTGTCAATATGAGCTTACTCGTTGTCTCTTTGGGAATTTTGTCTTGCAGTGATCGCGTTTATGAGCACACAGGACGAGAGATGATTGCCTTTTTCCTTTCTCTCACGACACTGCGTGGCTGTGTTTCTCCGGTGACGTGGCCGGCGTATATGGCTCGTGATTGTGTGGTGATGGCTATGGGTGCTTTTGTCACCAGGAGAACTCTTCATTACAGGGCCGCCGAGCTGCTTATTGGAACTAGAAACCTGTGGGACCCCGATCATCTTCAGTGTCACTATGTGCACCGTAGAGGACTTCAGACTATTCAGCGCCTGCTATGCTGATGGGACGCTTTGGCCTGCATAGCATGGGTGGCCCAACCCATAGTGCAGAAATCTTTTAACGTTTTAGGCTTTTAGAGTTTGCAAGACTTGCCATGTTTTTCTGTGTGTCTTCAGGAAGACAATGATTGCACACCGGGTGCATGTCTTTGCAGGGGTATTTGCGGTTGCAGAAAGGGTTACATTTAAATGGAGTAATTTCCATGTTTAATAAGAAAGGCAGCACGACGAATAATGGGAAGAGGTGTAAAAGTAATACGCATTCTGTGTGTATATGACCTCCCCCCTACTCGCCCTACTGTGTTCGGCCAGAGCCTGCTGAGGACGTGGTGTAGGCCACAGTCTGCGTTCGTTGAGTCGAGGATCTCTCGTCGAAGATAGTAACTAGAGCCGTCCATCGAACATCGCCAAAGGTTGGTCAAAAAGCGATGGGCAAGCAAATAGGAAAGGCTATTATAATAACTGTATAACTTTATAATAATGATTTGATGATATGATGGGGTATTTATAACACGCTTAATAGCCAGAGGTTTCTAAGCGCAGGCTAATGGCGTTAGCCAGGAATATCTGCAACACGCAACAGACTATGATGGTGGAAAAATACCTACAGTCAACGTCCCTTTTCGAATTTCAAAAACAAGTCATGCAATACTCTGACTACCACTAGATGCCGGCCAGGGACATTAAGGTGAGAACATAACTGATGACATCTATGACAAACAAATGTCAATGTAATAAAAAAAAATTGGATACTATTTAAAGATCACTTTTACTTTGTACAGTATGTGTTTTATTTTAATTTTAACATGTTAGTCACTTACAAAAGACCAACATAAATACATATCTATGTACATGTTTTCAAGCAAATGTTGAATTTAAAACTTCATTTCTTTTCTATACATATATAAATTAGTAATTTCAGGCTTGAATGGGCTCTGTGAACTCTCTGAAGCTAAGCAGGGTCTGTCCGGATTACTGCATGAATGGGAGACATGGATGGCTATTGCGTCACAGTGATTTTTCACCCCCAACATCACTATAGCTGTAAAATTATTTATCAAAGAAATTATAACTGTGGGTACGGAACCACAGATAGCAACAGCTATCTGTAGCTTTCTATACCCGCAAGTATCGGAAAAACTGCCCAAAAAAATGCTTTCTTGCCCTCCTGTCCCTCACTGAGTGCCCCCATCATCTGTGCCAACTCCCCTGATTCGAGTGATTGCCTGCCCATCTCCCCTGCCCTCCCTCTTTCCCCCCACAACACACGCCGTTTCTGTGACGCAGTTTGCTTTGATATGTCAGCTATTCGCGGATATAGCCAGCGTTACAGAACAGCTTTATGTTGCAAACTCAATCAATAGATCCCTTCCAACTACCAAATTTCACTTGGTGCCCTCTAGCCACTTTTAGGATAACGTTTCAATTTTTTTTAAAACCTGCAAATGGCTTTTTTCATGCGTTTCATTTTAACATAACTTAGGCTATAGCCACGGCTATCTTTCGCATTGAGAAAAAAAAAAAAAAAAAAAAAGATGGCGGCAGTTTTATTTCTGAAAAAAAAACTGTTTTGGCAATTTACCCGAGATATAGCTATTTGAGAATGGGCTCCCACTTTTCCATCAAATATTTAAAAAATTACTGCACAGAATAACCCCAACCCATAAAAAGGCCTCTTTTAAATGCTCCATGCACAATTTATTTCAGTCCTGGTCCAAATCTGTCCAGAGGTTTGGGCTGTACGTTCTGGCAAAAATGTACCTTGTTGGTCTATGGGAAAATGAATGGGAAGTAGGCCGCAACTTTGACAAAGAAAATTCTTTTGTCTTCTTAACAATTTAATTTTTTAAAGAATGTTTACGAAACTTTGCAGTCTGGGAGAGGCCGCGCATCCTGAACCAACTCCAGGATTACGGCAAAATCTGTTACTCAAATCAAAAGTTATTAATAGAAGTTATGGAGGTTCCCATGGGAGTCCGAGTCACCTTATACACACCACACACACACACTTTATATATACATAGAATTGGTTATGGAAATGAATGCGTGTGAAACAGCGAGATTCATGCAGGCAAGTAAAAATTAAAGGCTCAGCAGCAGAGCAGAGGAAAGGGCTCTCATACAAACAGCCATCTCCTGTATTGGAGGAAGCAAAGATGGAAGATACACTGGCAGATCATATGGAAATATAGAAGGGGAATGTGACATTCCTGAATTGCCCAGGCCCAGTGATTAAATCAGACGTGGCAAAAACACATCTGGGAAACACATTGCACATTGATACGACGACAATCAAATAGTCAGCGGAAGAGCTGCATTTCCATATCAACTGTTAGGGTTGCTAGCAGAGTCCATTATGGTCAATTCTCTAATTAAAGAGAATAAAGAAGCCCTTTCCAAGGATGGGCAATATTTCAGCCTTGAAATCTAAACCATTTAGAGGACATTAAGGCAAGTGTGGTCACAGAGCTAGCCAAAGACTTTGGACATATTTTCCCACATGAGCACACCAGGGCAAGCAGAAAATGTTGATATAGTGAATGCAGTGAAAGACTGGCATGTAATGGATTGAAAACATTGGCAGCTAGACTAGCAAATATTCTGGTGGCGGAGCAGGATCCATGTTACACTGGCCTGTTCACTTCAAAGCTCAGGCAGTTGTTAAGATTCAACTAGAGACCATACCCAGGAGAGGTGGCAGACGTGAGGACCAGGGTTGGAATTGGTCTTTTCATTTCACAGGAATTCTTCGGATGTACTTGGGTCAGGAGGTTCAGTGGGAGGCTAGTCACAATTGTGCCTTTTGAGGATGCAAGCCTTTATTCAGATTCTCCAATCCTGCTACCCAGAATAATTTAATACATCTGGACCCAGGATGAAAACCCCATCCCAGAATTCTGGAAGGGTACTTAATATGGAAAGCTCGAAGATTTCTGGAGTAACAGGAGAAAGTTTGGCTTTCCAGAGAAGGCTGTGAAATGCAAGGTAATGTAAAGTGATCTCAAACATTGGATTTCTGACATTTTTGTTGGCCTCACTCTCCCTATTTCTGTAAGAGAAGAGCAGATTTGTATTAGTGGGATAGCCGGCAAGGCCGATGTAAAAGCTGTTGTGTTTATGGGTGTGGGTTGAAAGTACCCATGTCCTGAGTAAGTTTCTATGGGTTTGGTGGAGAATACTTATGAATGTATTATCCGAATATCTGAGAGGTTCAAGTCCTTTGTGTCTCGGTTAGCCACAGAGGTGTGAGGTGTGATCAGACTAGAGAGTACAGCTTATTTATGTGTTGATTAATTCCCGATGCAAAATGAATAGGCCTCTGATGAGATTTGGAGAACCATTAGTTGGGCAGAAGAGGGTGAAGACAGACAAGATGTACAAGTAAACAGAGTGCAAATTGGGAGGTGCCATCCATTGGAATGGTATTGCCGCCAGCAGAGGGTGGTTAGTTGGGGTTTATGTGCTGTCTCATTCTGATGTCATTTAAGACGACTTGTGTGTTCATTTCAAGCTGATGTTTAATAAACGAGTCTTCAGTTTCATGTGACATTCCCCTGCCAAGCAGCGGGGGATCAAGGACATGCAGGCTGGGTTGGGGAGGAGAGGGTGTGATCTACCCCATAGGACCATCCTCCATTGACTCAGTGAGGTACCTCGCCTCAAATCCTTGAATCACTTAACTAGTGGTCCGCAAAGCCAGGCAGGAGACTTCATCCCATGGCAAGGGTAGAGGACAGTGATGATGTGTACATCAGCAATTTAACCTGGACACCAAATGCTTCAGGGATTGATGGAGCGTCAGCTGATGTTGAGACTTGGGTATTTTGAATCTGGTAGTGTCTGCAACTTATACAAGTTTGTTGTAGGATAGTGAAGTTTTACTATTGCGTCAGATCTCTCAAGAATAATGGCAAGGAAAGCATCAACAGCAAAACTTACCATCTTAGGTCTCATATTTTATAAGATCAGATTTCAGAGCCCTAGAAAATAGGAATCCGTTTAACTGAAGGTAACTTCCCATATCTTGAGAAGGATAAAAGGCAGGTATCAAGTCTGCAAGTTTCCAGGGCAACATAAGCTGTATCTACAAGATTTACGATGCAATGGCAGTGGAGTTGGTTTCTCCAGGGAAAAACAGTTGCTCATTGGTCCTAGGAAGCGTTACAAGCCCATGCTCCCACCACTTTAGCGAGGTGGGCGAGTTGGAGAAAGGAGAAAGCAAACACAGCTGCTTTACATATACAGGGGCTAACTGGCGCTCATTTTCACTGCTACGTTCCCTTCTGGCTAAGCAGAAAATGAAAGATACTTGAACTTGATCTGGATGGAACGGAACAGTGAGGATGGTGGATATCTTGTTTTATCAGAGTAGAAATACATTTTGCCATGCTGATGAAGAATTTGAGCAACTACCAGGAAAATATCAAAACAGTCCACCTATGAACAAGTTGTTTATATATTTGGTACTCATGTTTTCCCATGGTACAAGCAGCTCACCTACTCCGATTGTTTCATCTTTTTATATTGGCATTTATAGTGCTGCATTCATAAGGAAAAATTGGATGATTTGCAATATAAATATTAAAAATAGCTGGATGATCTCACACGACAGAAATGGGAAAGCTGTAAAACTACGCAATCCAGAGGCAACGTGCCTGAAGCATTCAGCTTCATAAAGCTTATTGCTCTTACATTATGGAAATTAAATATGAAAGGGAGACCAAATGGTTAAACATCGCTCATGAGAGCCGTGGATTGCAATAGAAATTAAATATTGTACTATGAAATACATAATTCAGAGTAACTACAATCCGTGTGTAGACAATTGAACTGCAATTGCTTTCTTGTTAATTAAAAAGTACAGAAAGCTTAACTTGCTAAAAACTGATCTACACATTTGATGCATGGATTGATATGTGGAGAATGAAATGCTCTCTAGCAGCACATAGAAGAGCTCAATACTACAAAACAAAACCTTTACAACTTACATTTGAATTAAATATGATCAGTCTGTGTAAAGAGGAGATGCTTCGGCTGGGAAATTAGCATTTTCTGAATAAAACACCCCTCTTATTTTCAAAAAAGGGAAAAATCAATAGTACAGCAAACTACCAAGGAGTAAAAACATGAAGGCTTAGCACATACCACGTGGTGTACAAATGAACAGGCGGCTGAATACGGGTGATGCAAGAATGTGGAGGCTATACTGGTGCAGAGAAGCATTCAGCGTAGTGGCAAGGGAATACATTTTAGAAGATATATTTTAACTTGAAAAAAGCTCCCAACAAGCAAAAGGCACCAATACATGTTTACATTTCTAAAATCCGTCTCCGGAGGTTCAAAAAACAGTTGGAGAAAAATCTTTGGCATGCATTTTGATACTTTCATTATACATCCATTTTAAGCCAAACAGCAGATTTTGCATGCACAGAAGCTAGAAGAAAACTGCTTTGAGCAACTGGGATTCGCAACATCTTTGGAATTCAGTATATTGCAGAAGAAAAGTAAATGGAATGAGGGCACACCGAGTAGGTATTTTCAAATGACCTTTGCTGACCAGAAAGAAAGATTTTGTTAAAAGTAGCAAGACATTGTGGCTCGCATTTCAGAGGAATGGGAGGTAACTAACTTTCTATTTTAGTTTTAATAATAAAGGTTTCAATGATCCACCAGGCAGAGGTTTGAAAAGTTGCGAATCCAGAAAGAGGATCCCCAAGTAGTTCTCCTAATGAAGCTTAAACAAATGTACAATAGTCTTATACCTACAACGTTTTACAAATCTCAACAACTCACATAAAAACAGATTTAATTCTGAAAACTAGATAACCCAAAATCATTAACAGCATTTCTGTTTAGAAAAATGACCTATTGGAATTTGAGTTATGTTACCTCAAGGTTATATTACATACAGTTGGTCAGGGTGATATATATATATATATATATAAAAATTTTCACATTTTGGGAGAGCCTTACTTCTTATGGCTTACACTTGTTACACTTGCTAAAGAGCTTTTTTTAGCTATGTTGTTTTGAAAAACGAAAATAAAGATTGTCTTTTTGCAAATAAAGACACAGTATCTGGATGGGTTTTCTTTCGTCCTCTGAGCATGGAGAGTGCCGCACGCCTGGCCTGATTAACATCAGAGTTTGACATTGATAGATAAAGTGCATATATATGGGATACATTACTCACCGTAATCCTATTTCTGATGCTTGTATCTGCTTAGATTCACATGCTGTGCATAGGCCGACATCTAGTGGAAGCTGCACAGTATTACAGTTTGTTTTTGTTTTTCGAAACTCGAAAATGGGCGTCGACACAGGGCGTGCCAGTAATACTATTCCTAGTGTGACGTCCACTGTACCCATGATCCCTCACGCGTGTAGGACCCTCATATTGTATTTTTTCTGACATGAGGTAGCATGAGGAGGAGCGCGAGTACAGATAATCCAAGCAGATAGATAGAAAAGGTAAGACTACAAGCATCCATGCGCCTTCTCTCAGAGGGGAAGGAAGGGTGGGTTGCATGTGAATCTAAGCAGATACAAGCATCAGAAATACAATTACGGTGAGTAATGTATCCCTTCTGAGGCTTGTGGAATCTGCTTAGATCACATGCTGTGCATAGATTAGCGAGCAGTACCTGAAGAAGGAGGTGGGATGTGAGAAGGGTCATGAGCAAATAAAAGTCTTAGAACCGCTTGTCCCACGTGTGTATCTGTCTTGGAATGAGTTTCAATGCAGTAGTGCTGAGTAAAAGTGTGAATAGAGCTCCAAGTAGCTGCTTTGCAAATGGTGTCAAGGGGTACATTTGCAATGAAAGCCAGAGTGGCCCCAATGCCTCTTGTAGAGTGGGCCCTAGGCGTGAAAGGCAGAGTTTTTCAGAAAGTGAGTAACACAGCTGGATAGTTAATAATCCACTTAGAGATGGCACCTTTAGAGACGCGATCCCCCTCTCTGCATGTAGCTACGGAGACAAACAGCTGATCTGTTTTGCTAAGCGGTCTGGTCTTGTTTAGATAGGAGAGGACCGCCCTACGCACATCTAGTGCATGTGTAGTTTCACCTCAGCCGAGCTTTGTGGGTCTTGGTAGAAAGCAGGAAGCTCGATGGACTGGTTCATGTGGAATTTTGAAATAAACTTAGGTGAGAACCTAGGGTGTGCGCGTAAAACCAGTTTATCTTTATGGACAGTAAAGAAGGGATTTTGCACTGACAGAGCCTGAATTTCACTGACTTCTTATGGATGTAATTGCTACTAAGAAGGGCGTTCTGTAAGTCAGGTGTTTGAGACTGCTCTTGTGCATGGGCTCGAATGGGGGGCCATGAGCTTAGATAGCACCACGTTAAGGTCCCATCCTGGTGGTGGGCTTGAAATAGGAGGGTGAAGTCTCTTTACTCCTTCCATGAAGTCTTTAACTACTGGTACTTTCCACCATGACACCTTGTTATGGGAAGTGGTGTATGCTGACAGGGCTGCCAGGTGTACCTTCATCGAGTTAAAAACCAGTCCTGCATCCAGCAGGTGGAGCATGTATGTAACAATAGTGGAAAAAGTGCAATCAACTGGCTTGATATGTTTATTCTGGCACCAGTAGCAGTGCCTCGTGTTTGGCTTCCTAGATTCTTTTAGGATGTCCATATACCTCTGTGGTAAATTGAGATGTCCGAACTCTATGACCTCAGGAGCCATGCTGCTAGGTTCATTGAGTTGGGTTGAGGATGCACTGTTTGACCTTGGTGCTGGGACAGTAGGTTGTACCAGGCCGGAGGTTTGATCGGTTCGCACACGGCTAGTCTGCGTAAGTGTGGTAACCATGGTTGTCTCGCCCACATGGGAGCAACCAGGACGAGCGTCATCGACTCTGTTCATCTTGTTGACCACCTTCCTGGAGAGGAGTTGGTGGAAAAGCGTACGCAAACATTCCTGACCAGTTCATCCACAGGGCGTTCCCCTGGGAGTCTGGTTGGGGGAACCTGGATGCAAATCCTGGGCATCGTCTGTTTTCACTTGTGGCGAATAGGTCTATAGTGGGGAAGCCCCACTGAGAGAAGATATCTTCTACGACTCCTCTGTGTAGACACCATTTGTGTTCTTCTGGGAGGGGGTCTCTGCTTAGAGCAGTGGTCTTCAAACTTTTTTGGCCAGGGCCCCCCTGAGCAAAATTTGGGCAGGTCGGGACCCCCCAGAAATGTCAAATGGACAGTATATATTGCGCGCCGTCACCTGCTCCCATCAAAGTCGCTGGGCTCCCTCATCCCACTCCTACCCAGTCACTGGTCTCTCCCCACCCCATCACACACCCAGGGCTCTCCCCACTCTGCTCCCATCACTATCCCATGGTTCCCGCCCATTGTGCTCCCACCATAGTCCCTCGGTTCCCCCATCCCGTTCCCAACACAGTCTGAGGGCCAGTGGCGGCTGGTGAATCTTTTTTAAGTGGAGGGGCATTAAGGGGAGGTTCGGGGGGGTTTCCCCCTGTGAATTTTTTTTTAAATAATAGGTTAAAATGTTGCATTGTAGAGCATACTTTTAACAAAAAATGGGTAAATAGCCAAACAGTTTGCAATTGTTGCTGGGAGTCCAGGGGGCAGGCATTGATATTTTATTTCTATCGCGCTCGTACACAAGTGTTTCAGAGCGTGACAAGGCAAGGGAGGGGAACAGAGGAGAATAAAACAGCGATCTTACTAGGCCCAGTGACATTGAGAACGCGCAAGTGTGAGGGGAAAAGTGCATGGAAGGGGGGAGAAGTGGAAAGTGCGAAGCAGAGGAGAAACAGATAAATCACAATAAATAAATAATAAAGGCAACAAACAGTGGTAGTGCAGCCAGCAATTTGCAAGTGCTACGTTTAAGGCAGCAGACAGGGTAGGTCTGATAAGTGCAGGAAGAAAGATGGTTCTCCTCAAGTTTTAGAGTGGCAGGGCGCTGTTCCAGAGGGAGGCCCCAGCCGAAGACAGAGATCTACCCCCAGCTCGTTTCTTTGATAAACGACTGACCCTGAGGGAGTTGGAGGTAGAGGAGTGAAGAGCTCGAGAGGGGAGGTATTTGCGGAGGAATAGCTGAAGGTATTTTGGACACAGGCCCCAGAAAGCCTTGTGGACAAGGCAGAGGGTTTTGAATGATAGATGTCCGGTAAAAAGATACCATCCCTGTCCCCTGGGCCCCACTGGTCCTAACACAATGAACATGATTATGTGTATATGCAAGGCGCTGCACATTCATACAGCAATCACTCTATCATTCACATGAGCATCCATCACCATACACTCACTCATAACGCATCCATACACATGTTTAAATAAAAACAATGAACATAAACGTACCTTCTGCATTGGCCTGTGTGTGGGTGCTGAAACGGCCTGCTCCAGCTGCTCTGTCCGTATGTGCGAGGAGGCGGAGGAGCTCCCCCTCGGACATACAGACATGCAGTGCCCCAGCCAGCATTTCCAATGAGCTATGCAATGCTGGCGAAGCAAAACGCCCCAGCACTTGCATGGCTCAGTGAGCATGTGCGGCTGGGGAACTAAACTGAACTGTCAAAGGGAAACAGTGTTTCCCTTTGACAGTTCAGCCAGCCCAGGAGCACTCCATTAGCTGGATAAAGCAGCTGAGGGAGTGCTCACTGTTTCACTGGGCTGGCTCCTTAGCTCCTCCATAATGGGTGAGGGGCCACTGGGTGGGCACCTCTTGCCATTATGGATGAGCCGCCAGGCTCGGACAGGCCTATAGGGCAATGCCTGTACCAAAAATGTAAAATGCTAGTTTGGGCCAATCAAAATGGGCCACCATTTTGGCCAATGTGGACCATTTTGATGAGTTACTTAACTATGCAGTTAGTAATGTTGACCATTGTTGCTGAATATATCACAATTTACTTACATTTTAACACAAAGCACCCCTTTGGGTACTATTGAAACAGTGGGCTTCATAACTACTCTGGCGGTAGCTGTGCCGGTAAAACCGGCACGGCTGCCACTGGAGTTGCATCCGGGTCTGGCACCCGCGAATGGGCAATTACTAGGTCATGCCGAGTTAGGCGGACATGATAATTGCCCTTTCGAAGGTGCCGGTAGATCCCCATTCCCATTTGAGCCCCATATGGCTCAAATGGGAATGGGGAGCTCGGATGTACCGGCACCGTTAATAACGGTGCTGGTGCATCCGACGAGCTGAGGTCAGACCTGGCGGGGGCTGTCAAGCACCCACGAGCACAACTCTTACTATGGCGGAACGGTAGCAACGGTGCCGGTAGCTTACCAGCACCGTTGTTACTGGTCCGCCATAGTAGTAATGAGGCCCAGTCTGTGACTAAAGGAATGAATATCCATTTACAACTGTGGGCCACTTTTTCATTGTTGCCTGAGACAGTTTCATGCTTCAGCCCGCCCATGTGGGCCACCCCGGCCCATTTCTTCCAAAAAAAAAAAAAAAAAAAAAATCTTTTTTCATGCTGAGCTCTCAGGGCCCCCCTGGGATGCACCCGCGGACCCCTAGGGGGTCGCGACCCACAGTTTGAATACCACTGGCTTAGAGCATCCGCTAGAGAATTGAGATCCCCTGGAACATGTTGCGATGACAGGAAGATGTTCCGTCCGAGTGCCCATTTCCAAATTTTTTGGGCAAGCTTGGACAGATTTGGCGAACGAGTCCCTCCTTGCTTGTTCAGGTAAAACATGGCTGTAGTGCTGTCCGTCCGGATTTGCACTGACAGATTTAGCAGGTAGGGCTCGAACGCTTGAAGCACTCTGAATACTGCAAGAAGCTCTAACAGGTTGATGTGATTCTTGGCCACTGAGTGCGACCAGAGACCCTGAGCTGTGTGATGGAGATGGTGAGCTCCCTACCCAGTCAGGCATGCATCGGTTGTGACTACCGCCTGTATCTCGGGATCGTAAAAGGGTTTCCCCTTGGACAGATTTTCTCTTGTCCACCAGTTTAGGCTTTGTACAAGTGTTGGCGAAACGACCACTAGATCGTCCCACTGACCACTTGCCTGAGACCACTGTTTCGCCAACCATTCCTGCATGGGATGCATGCGCAGGCGCGCGTGGGGGACCAGGTAAATACAGGACGCCATCATGCCCAGTAACCGCATTGCTTTGCGTACCGTTAACGGGCGACCGGACTGATATTGCGGAATTTTCAGCAGTATATTCCGAATTCTTTCCTCGGAAGGAAAGGTCAACCCCTCTTGAGTGTCTAGGATAGCTCCTAGGAACTGTTTGGAAGTGATTGGCACCAGACTTGACTTTTTCTCGTTTATTGAGAAGCCCAATTCGAAGAGGAGGTCGATTGTTTGTTCTGCAAATTACTGGGGTCTCCCCCGTGATAAGCCAGTCATCCAGGTAAGGGTACACCGGGATTGCCTCTCTGCGTAGGTGTCCTGCCGCCACCGCCAGTACCTTGGTGAATACCCTTGGAGCCGAAGCTATCCGGAAGGGCAGTACCTTGAACTGGTAGTGCCGACTGTCCACCTTGAAGCGCAAGTACTTTCTGTGCGCTGGGAACATGGAAATATGAAAATAGGCATCTTTCATGTCCAATGTTGCCATGTAATCCCCCTTTTTTAGGAGGGGGATTACCTCTTGGAGAGTAGTCATGCGAAATTTTTGGGGCTTGACATACTTGTTTGCAGGCTGCAAGTCCAATACTGGGCGCATTGTCAAATCCTTTTTTGGCACAAGGAAGTATGTTGAATAAATACCCTTGTTTACCTGGTGTCCCGGGACGAGTTCTATCGCGTCTTTTGCTAGCAGATAGACGATCTCCTCGAGGAGGATTTTTTGGTGTTCCAAAGAGTGTATTCTTTGCCGTGGAGGATGGTTCCGGGGACGCTCTAACAGTTCTATGCAGTACCCAGCGGATACTCTGGACAGCACCCATCTGTCTGATGTGATCCCTTCCCAAACTTGGGTGAAGTTGGAAATGCGTCCCCCTACTGGGGTTGCGTGAGAAGGGACGCTGAACAGAGCATCACTGTTTTGGTGGAGGCGTGCCGCCTCCTTTACTGGGACTGCTTCTGCCCCTACCACGTCCTCTTTTATTACCCCTGCCATAACCCTGGGTAGACTGTTGGTTATTACTGTTCCACAGTGTACCCTGCCCCTGGGAATAGTTGGATCCTCTCTGGGAATTTTGGCCGCGTGGGCGACGAAAATTGCCATTCCCTCTCCGATTAGCGGGTTTGTTGGTTAGCTGGCCTAGGGATTTGAGTGTCTTATATTTGTCCTTGGCATTTTTCAGCGCGTCCTCGACCGCCTTACCAAACAGATCCGGCTCCACCGGTTTATCTAACAAAGAGGCTTGGGTTTCAGCCTTGAATCCAGACTGCCTTAACCAAGCGTGTCTCTTGATAACAGTTCCTTTTGCTATCAATCTGCCGGCGTTATCCGCGGCATCAAAGGTTGCTTTTAAAATGCAACCGGACACGGCTCTTCCCTCCGCCGCAACTCGTGCCAACTGGCTCTTTAAGGGTTCTGGGGCAGAGTCTATGAGTGCCGCGACTTCTTCCCACTGATGGCAGTTGTAGCTGGCCAACAGGGTGGTGGAGTTGGCAATCCTTGCCTGGTAGGCGGAAGTGGAGGCTACTTTCTTGCCCAAACCATACAGTTTTTTGCTCTCCTTGTCGGGAGGAGCTTCGGACGATGACAAGGGTGTTCCAGCCCTCTTACAGGTATTAGTAAGAACCAGGGAGTCCGGTTTCAGATGCCCCCTTATATACAGCTGCCCTGAAAAGTTTCTCAATCCTGGGGTTCACTGCCCTGGTGAGATTAGGATTTAAAAGTGAGGGGTCTATCCTTCTCTGAATAGATTTAAGGATAGGGATGGTCTGAGCAACAAGCCTCCTTTCTCCCACTAACTCTTCTGCACAGTCCCTCTCCCCCTGAGCACTCCGAGTGTCAATGTGGAAACGTTCTGCCGCTCGGGACAGAACTTCATTAAGGAGAGGTTGATTGTCGGCAGGGGAGTCGGTAATCGGGGGTTCTTTCTCTACCGGGGAATCTACTTTGTAGGTCTCCGGGTCTTCCTCTTCTTGGTCCTCATCATCCCCATAGTAGCCCGTACCAGTTTGCTCTTCCAACATGCCCAAATCTGGATCCTCACAAAAGGATGTATCTCCTTGATATTGGGAGTAAGGCTATATATAGAAGGGGTCCGAATACCGTGTTGGGGCTTCAAACCGGGACTTCTTACTTGGAGGTATTGGATCCTTAGAGCCTGAGGGTGCTGACCCGTCGGGAGTATAGAAGAGAAAGTGTTCAGGGTTGTGTAAAAATCTGCCAAAGAAGACATCCTTGACATAATCCTGTCTATGTCATCACTAGACCATTCTTTAGAACTGGGAATGATCCTTTCTGGGGCTTTCTCCGCCTTATCCTGACTAGACTTACTGGTTTTAGCAGGTGTCCTACGGATAACAGAGGACTGGGACTTGTCTGTCTGTTTATGAGGAGTGGGAAGTTTTTGAGGTGTGTGAGGAGGCTGAAACTGCTTCCTCTGTTGTTTTCCTCCCTCCCCGTGGGCGGAAGAGTGTTTTCCCTGTTTTTTCGCCCCTCCGGAGCCTTCCGACGCCTGGCGTCTAGGCTCGGGGGTGGTGTCCCTATCTTTAGCCCGTGGAGGTAGGGACTCGGGAGCCACTGTTACGCGGTCTGCGGGCGCCGACTCCTGGAGTGCGGTTTGGGGATGGAAGTCTGCTTTGTCTTCAGACGATCGAACTTCCGTTACACTGGGGAGCGAGGCACTCTTGGTAACAGTGGATGATTGGCTGGAGTCATGCGGCGATCTAGATCGAGAACGCCCAGAGGACACAGTTTCGGACCGTTCTCTATGTGCCCCTTTGCGAGAACTCGACGTGCGCGTCGAGTCTCGGTCGGACTTAATGTGCTTTGTGGAAGTGCTGTGGGTAGCGCTTGTGTCGCCGGGGGTCTTCCCCATAGCCGCCCTGCCGGATGACCTTCCGAGGTCGGGGACTTGCGCTCAGCTGTCTCTTGACGCCACGTTGCCCTCGCCGTCTGAAAGTACGGCGTCGCTGCCATCGCTGAAGGCGCCCTCCGCTGCCATGGACTCCTGACGCCTGGCGTGGTGGGCCCAACGCTTGATTGAACGGTCCTTAAGTGTTTTCGGTTTAAACCTACTACACGCTCTGCAGTTCACCTCAGGGTGGTCCCTCGGCAAGCAGAGATTGTACGTGGTGTGCCTGTCGACCCAAGGGTACTTGCGGTTGCACTTGGGGCAGAATTGGAAAGGAGTACCCTTCATACGCACCTTGTGGCAGCGGGCTAGTAAGTGTAGGAATATATAAGAATGTACCTATATACCAAAAGAGTGTAGAGTATGTCCACCCCCCACTCTCCCTACTTGGAGGGCCGAGGCCAGAGGCCTTCCAAGGCCCGGGCCAAGGCCAGAGGCCTTCCGAGGCCCGGGCCGAGGCCAGAGGCCTTCCGAGGCCCAAATCCGTCGTGCAGCTGTCGACGGCTGAATTCTTCTCTGGGCAGGCGTCGAGTGTGGAAGTTCGGTGACTCGACGTTGGGGTGGAGTAATGGGTAAATATAACAATATTTTGCAAAAGTATGGCTAAGGCCAGGGAACTCCGCGAAATGCTTCCGACCAGTATCGCGGAGAAAAAAAAAAAAAAAATTCGGAGGGTCCTACACGCGTGAGGGATCATGGGTACAGTGGACGTCACACTAGGGATAGTATTACTGGCACGCCTTGTGTCGACGCCCATTTTCTAGTTTCGAAAAACAAATGGTAATACTCCGCAGCTTCCCCTAGCTGTCGGCCTATGCACAGCATGTGATCTAAGCAGATTCCACAAGCCTCAGAAATACATATATATAACAATAAGGATTGAGTATTTTGAGAAGACAGTTTCTCAACAATTGCAATGCCATTGAATTACTTTGTCTTTTAGTTTACTGAAATAGTTCCAGTGGGCATACATTTGTTTTAAAAAATTGCTTAGCATAGTTAGCTTATTCAAATTTTCTTAATTAGCAAACACACCCATTTTATTAGCAATGTTGAACTAATATTTGTAATGTCACTGGAAGTAATTTGCATCCAAAACATAAAATGAGCACCAATGCCACATTTTTGTATACAGCTGAAGTAAGATTAGTGAAACGAATCAGGACTGGCAAATTCTTTTCAATTCCACTAGACCTGCAGGTTAAGTAATTTAGTTTACCAACTCGACCTAAAAGAATTGCACTCGACCCATAGCAACGGGTGACAAAAAAATGTAAATGTGCTTACTGTAAAATGGTGCATGTCACCACAAACACACTATGTTTGTCACACTGCTGCCAGCTATGTGCAGGGAAACCTATTTGACATTTACTGAAACAAATTAAATGTTCGATAAATGTTTCAAACATCCCCTGCAAATGATACTCGCCATTCATACACATCTACTTGACTATGCAAGTGGGCGAGTGGACTTTGCAAGCGCTGGCTGAGTGTCTGTAAAATGTAAAAGATTTGCTGCATCAATGGACACATAAATCAATAGATATGATAATAATGCTCTGAAAACAGTTTGGGCAGCTCTCTCCCTCAAGTGCCGATATATAATGCAATCATAATCATAGAGCAAAGTGAGCTCTGAAGGCTAACTACAGTGTGTGCTATTGCAGTACATTGCGTCAATTTACAGTCTGGAAGAAACTATTGATTGTTATTTTGCGTAAAAATCTAGTTAGCCTTGGGTATTCATTATATACGAGGAAAGAAAGTAGGAAACTAAGCAGAGTAGATGGCCTAGCAGGCAGAGACCTGGTCAAACTAGGTGGAATATTGTAGTTTGCTGCCATCTCACTTTCAGGGTAACTGGTATAAAACCGCTCATACGTTTAGCACCAGTTGCACAGATAAATGCAACCAGCTGGTCACAGAACTAGATTTGCCATTAAATGTAGTTGGCAATGTCATGTACATTTTTAAAAGAGTGAAGGAGATGATTAGTAGTGCACCCTTTCTCCATTAGCCCCTCTGAACTTGCAGTGAACAGAGAAGAGGATGGTGAAAGGCATGAGAGCGATGGAGGAATTCAGGGTGAGCAGTGCTTTCATTGAACATGGTCACTTAAATAGCTAGCTTGCTACACAAGTGTCAATTTAATTAGCAAACCTACAGAATTGCATAGCAAATTGCTATGCTACACTGCTTATTTCATGCCTTGTGCCACAAATACATTTTTGTCAACAAGTCAGCATGACAACTGGGGTCGCACGCAGTGCTAGCATTATAGTTTTGAGCCGAGTAGCTAATTGTGTAACCGGTTTTTGCAACATAGTGACCGGAATGTGCCATTTAACATTCCGATCTTGTTTTTCCCCGCCATGGTGTACTCCTGGAAAATTCCTGCTGTTTTTTGTAAACGTTAAAGTTAGAGGTTTTAAATTAATTATATACTACTTTGCTTGGCTTAGGATTTAGGTCTGAGAGGAAAACATGGTATACTACAAAAATTAACTCATGAGCTCCTGTATATATTCCTCTGCATTTCATTTTCTACACACCCTTTCTCTCTTCCATGGTTCCGAATATATGCAAACTTGGGTTCAGCTTGGAGCAGTTTGAACCACCCCCCAGAAAATCATAAGTGTGTCATAAGAATCCAGATCAGAAGTTGCTTTGTCCATAGTCAGAATCACCTGCATGAGCGTGTTTAAACCAGTATAAAAGGCTACGATGACAAGTTGTTTCTCAACAGTGAAACACATGTTTGAGTTTATATTAATTAGTATCATGGAAAAGAGATCATTTGTTAATGTGACACTGAGGACATCTTGTTGCTGGAAACACCATTTCATTGAAATGCATTCAAGACAACTTGATCAAAATGTTGCAGGTTTGCCATTTAGCCCAAAACATATAATAACTTACAAATCCATAACTTTATAGTCGAAACTGCTAGGAACCAGAAACCAACTGTGATGTGAGGTATAAAAAAAAATGATTGGTTCCGCAAGTGTCAAGTTTGTGTGATTTACAATTTTAAAAATTATGACAAATTATGAAAATGAATAACTCCCAAAATAAATATGCCACAGTCGTGTAAAATGTCTGTGTGCAGGGAAACACAGTCTAATGGATTTTGTTTTATTATCACATTTCTGTCAAAGGTCATGGATACAAAATCAAACTGACATCTACAAGACTAGAACATTATGGGAATACCCCAAAGCAGATATTTCGATTATTAAAGACTGCATACCAATAGATTAGGATTAACAATATGGCTGGTTGGAGGAGGATTATTATGAATATTATTTTAAGGAGGGGGAATGTATATTATTTAAGGAAAATTGCAGGGAAAACAATGCACTTTGGCACAAAAATGCTTACAAAACATTTGAACATTGATTTACAGAGCAGAGGACCAATGTCCTTAACAATGGGTGATAAAATGTGGATGTAAGACAAGATGATGCAGGGGAGGTAGAAATATGAACAAGGGACAAGGACCGGGGAGAAGATCGTGGAGGAAGTGCCAAGTGAAGGGGTGACTGACAAGTGCCCTGGGCTTGTCGTAGAGAGGTAGGGGGACAGTAAAACAGGGAGAAATTGTTTTGTGCAGTTGGGAAGGCAATAGGAGACTGGCACACTAGTCTGATCGAGAGAGTACTAAAGAGGAAATTAAGTGCTTAGCAGTGTTGAAGGAAGGTGGTGATGTTGAGGAGATCAAGTCTGGCTGCAGTGGCATATTTGGAGATGAAGAGCAGGCAGTTGTGAGAGGACCGCAGACAACACCAAGGTTGGGAGTGGAAGCAGAGTAGGGAAGGTATTCCGGAGAGAAGAACAGAAGAGAGAGGAAGAGATAGCCTGTTTGGGTGGGAATTACAGAACTTCAGTCTTAGTGGAGTTGAGCATGAGTGAGTGAGATGCCATCCTGCATTTGATGGCAGAGAGACAGTGTTTTACCTTAGCTTGTCCGATAACGAGGGAAAGGAGAGTCATCAGCAAAACGTTGATAAGAGTAGTCATACGAGGAGATTAAGGTGCCCAAGAGCCGAGGCATAGAGAGTGAAGAGAAGTGGACCCAGGACTGACCTTTGGGTAACACGAACAGTAAGGGGGTGAGTGGGGAGTTAAGGCTGTTCCAGGACACCTGGAAGTGCCTGGGGGTGAGATGAAGCAAAACAAGCAAGGGCCTTGTCCCAGATGCCTAGGAGAGATAGTGTTGAGACAAGGATAGAATGGTTGATGGTATTGAAGGCAGCAGAGAGGTTAAGAATAGATGAACGGTTAGCATGACTAGCAGAAAATATGTAGTTGCTGATAGCCGACGGAGTGCAGAGGTCGGAAGCCAGATTGAAGAGGATCCTGGTGGTTGCGTGTGTCAAAGAACTCAGTCGGTTGAAAACTGCTTGCTCTAGGATTATGGAATAGTGAGGTGGAAGAGAGACAGGGCAAACGTTGGCAGCACAGTTCGGAGCTAGGCCAGGTTTCTTAAATATATAGAGATGACAGTAGCCGACTTGTAGCAGGATGGAAAAGTGGCGCTGTCTAGAGGAGTTGATGGAAGTAAGAAATTGAGAAACTCTGGGAACTAGGAGTTTCACTATGTGTGGGAATAGAGGGTCAATGGGGCACATGAAGGGGTATCCCTGATGAGGTCAATCAGGGCTAGAAGTGACAAAGAAAGCCATTGTTGCAGTAGAAAAATAGAAAGCAACATTTATTTAAGTACTACTCCCAAATGTACATTGATTGCCCTACAGTCTAGTCTATGCTCCTGGGAGTGAGTAGTCTAAAAACAAATAATGGATGCTAGTGTTGAAGGAACACTGAACCGGTGAAAGACAAAAGTACTCAGTTTTTCCTGTGGAGCGAAGGACATCACTTGTATAAAAAGCATTGCATTTTTGTACTGAGTGTAGTGTAAAACTGACAGCAATTTCGCACAAATTCAACACAATTTTCTAGGAGTGTAACATTGTGCCCAATTAAAATAGAATCTGTGCGATCCAACCGTTATAGTTGTTGACTCAGGGCAGTGGGCAGTCAAAGCTCCATCTCCTGAAAGCATATCAGTAATTGCCACAGGGTGAAGTAGTCACAGAAATGTTTGTTGATGATGGGTAGCTAAAAGGGATTATTAGTACAAGCTGTGAATCTCATGCAACCCCCCCAATTCAAGTGGATTTCTTTGTTAAGTGGAAAGGCCCGGGTGTCTTTCATCCATTTAAAATAATCTGAACACACTCTCCCAGGTTGGATAGAGGGAACTGAAATTGTGTAGACTTTGTAATTGAGAGAATTACTTCCCCAAACAGCATACCTGGAAATCCAAATTATTCTAAGAATAGTGTACATTTCATACACATGTTGGAAAGCCCCTACACAACATTTATTTGAGAAGCTGTGGATTGGTTATGGAAACAAATACTTGTGTGTGAAAAACAGTGTGAAAAACAGTGGGAATAATGCAAGCAAATACATTTGTCTTTTGTAAAACCAGTTTATGATGGTGTAACATTGTGCCTAGCAAAAAACTGGAGATCACCTTTGTTTGGAACAGGACCTTCATTTTATTTAGATACATTTCTGTTTACGAAATCGTGTCTAATGCTTGCTCCAAATAGTGAGATAGAACTACATCAGTGGGGGAGGAGGGTATGGGGGAGAGAGAAGGTGGTGTTAAATTAGTGGTATCGCTCACTATCAACTAAGCAATTCTGGTGTGGCCTCAAACACCTTTGTTTCTAATGATTCAGTGCTTACTCAGCCGGCTTAGTTATGGTTCAGGAATTATATATTTTGGACATATGTGCCATGAAGACGTGGCCAAGGAACTTTTATACCCGGCTTTGAAACTAGTGGTTTTAATATCTATATTTAGAGGTTTAATTGGTGGTCTCCATTTGACCTTTTCTTCTGCCAATGGTTGTTGCTGTAATATATATTTGTGATTGATCATTATTTGTTGCAAGTTTCATGAATATGCAAGATCCAATTGTGTACTATAACAGAATTATATTTTTTGTTATATTTGAGTTTTTTTGTGTTGCTGTCTTTTACTTTTAGTAGCTGAGGGATGGGATTTTAAATTATACAGGTTTTGAATTAACTTAGATTGATTTTGAATGTATCCACAAAGCTTCATTGTATTTTTGATAACCTTGAAAAGGTGCCATTGGAACATGAACACACTTGTCCGCTTAACACCTTTGGCAAATACTTGGTCGATAACTCAAATATATGTTCTTGGTGTGAATAAAAATCAATTGCAATCAGACCATATGAATTATCTCTTGACCAAACTGATTCAATTTCATACTTAAAACAGTACTCGCTTTCAAAGTACACAACTTTGTTACTAATATTGCCACATAGCATGTCAACAAGAGAAGCAGCCGCTCGCATTGTTGGACAGATACGTACGACAGAATTCATAGCATGGAATCTCTGTTCTTGCCACATAAACTACAATGTGCATTACATATTGTAATTTGCTTTATCAAATTGGATAATCAATGAATTACAGTACTCTACCTTTTCCGCAAACACAGGGTTTCCAGAAAGATGACTCAACTGAACAAATTCTAAATGTAAAGTTCCAAATTCTGCAAGAATACTGCTTCCTCCGGAGGCCCAAGGCCAGTTCCTGCCAATCCCACTAGTGAAAAAGAGATAGAAAACATTTCAAAGACTTATCATAGAAGCAACATTAATTACTGATTGTTTTATGATCAGAAGAATCTTTCCTTTTAAAATGAGTAAAACTAGGAACTCTAATCAAACAAAACAACATTTCACTCTTCTGACTATTCCATGGATGGGGCCCCATGAAAAACAGTAAAAATACAAAGAAACCAATTCCTACCAGCCATCAGCACATTTCCTATCGATCCAAACATGCAAAGATCTAATAAGCAGACATCAACTAACGGCATGTTGGCATTTAATTTGCTATTATTTTGTCTACAGGCACAAACAGATGCCATTGTTCACAATCCACGATTACCAAATGCTCATTGAAATAGATTGAAACGTGTCAAATGACTTAAATAGCTGGTCGTTGAACTTCAGGGGTTTAGGCACTGCCTAAAAACAAATCCGACAGGCCATTCGTATTCCAGTACTGCACTTGGAGAATATGATTCCATGGTACAGGTCATGGTCAAATCATGGGGTGACACCTACAACATTTTTTCAAATTATGTAAAAGATAGGAAATTAGTCAATGGCCCATTTGCAAAACACTAGGTAGTTCAGGTTTTGTTTGTAGAGTATTACAAACATTTGAAAACTACCACTGAAAGCCATTTCTATGACCATGGTCAGAAAAGATGATTAGTTGTGTTGTTATTGGAGTAAATTTCTGTTAAATCTGGTAAAATTCACTAAACAAGAGGTTGTTAAAACTAGAAAAAACATTTCTGGCATTTTGCTTGTATAGCTCTTCTACAGTTATCAAAATTGAAGGTGGCTCACAATTTACTTTAGTAACCTTACACAAATGCTTTTCTGAAATAAATTGGGCAAACATCTTCGAAGCAGTGAGCAGACTTGGGTAACAAGAATGTTTAAAGGAAGTGAGAAGTAATTTTAAATGCTGATTAAACGCAGCCAATCCAAAATTTTGGTTCATAATTATTAGTAGGTTTGTAGCTGATATAGTAAAGCAAACAGCCTCTGGAAGATCTGGAGCATAGAAGGCAGGTCATCAGCTGTTGAAACTTGACCGGCTAGTTGATTGCCATTCCAAGCTAAGCAGGACATTGCATAATATGCAGACACATGAATAAAGGCAACAGTCAGTATGTTGCCTTCGCCACACACACAAACATCTCCAAACCAAAAAGACAGTTCAACTCAATGCAATGATTAATCCCTACTCTGGGAAGGACGTATCTACTGAAGGCTGTGGCTTAGGCACAACACGGAGCCCAAATCTGACACCTTTAACCAAAGCACCACCCGGACAGAGCATATCAAGTAATGGTCATTTCTCACTTCTGTAGGTTATTCAGTCCTTACTTCTTAGTTTGTATTCCAAGTCTTGTAGTCCTCTGTTCTGCATGTGTTCTATGCAATACATAGAAATACAACAATGTAACTAAAATATATAATGATAAACTGTCAGCACAAGCCCACCTGAAAGGCTTGTAGGACTGAGCAGAATTGCTCATGTCAGGTGTGTTTTGCTCAGTATCATCTCATTGATGGAGGAATGAAGCAAGTACAGCTAAGAGGTGTTACATAGGGGGTTGCGATATTTGCACGGTTAAGGCAGATATGCAGCCTGGTTATCCACTGATAAAATGCTGCATGCGAAACAGCACAAGAACTGCGTGCCACTCACTGCTGCCCACAACTTTGCTCCCAATCAAGCACACCCACTCATTCATGCCCTAAATTTAGGGTAATCCAATGAGTACCATCGAGTTGCGCAATATTTAATGTAGAGAGGAATCTCTGCAGCAGAGGCAAGCTAGGGCAGTGCAAGTCATGTCTGGTGCGTCACTCTCCCTTTCAGAACGTATTCAAATTAGAACCAATGCCATTATCTGAAAACAGGCGAAGGAACCATACTAGTGTGGACAATTTAGAACAGGGACCAACAAGATGCTGGTACCTCAAAAATAACAGTAAGTATGGGACCAATGTCAGCTGTGGGTCACTAGAGTCATACTCTTGCACAGTGCAAGTGTGCTAAACTGAGGTGGACGATATTTAACGAGGAAGCTGCATAACAGAGTGAAACTAGTGAAAGGTTTAATCAAGTGAGGTGTGCCTAGCCGCTTTACATTTGATGAATATAAAATTAATAGAATTAAGGTGGATAATATTAAATAGCCCGATTTCATGAGCACTGGATTCTCTTTTAAAAGTTGGTAAGAACAGTGAAGAGTCGATTACAGGTTTGGTGCGCCCACATTTACCTTTCAACTTTGAGAATCATAAAACGCACAAGGATCAGTTTGGTAGGATTTGTAAGCAACAAAGGGCAATAGTTTAATGTATTTGTCATTTACATAGAACACATCAATTGCCTCCCTGTGATTTCTTTTGTTATGTATGCTTGATGGGTTAAAGTGCTCATGTGCCGGCTTCAGAGATTCAAGCACTGCCTGAAAGTCACAACCTCTACGGTTAGTCCACCTTTCATTTTCTTTTTTTAAAGTAGCAGTCCGAGTAATATTTATTGGGGATTTATAAAAGCTGCAAAAGCGAGTTGTGCTGTCCTCCCAGGATTTCATGCCGTGACTTGCAGTCTACTCAGATCTCTGCACCGAAAGCTTAATCCACCAATTTATTGTGTTGGATTTCTACGCTAGCCACATGTGCTTCTTGTCTGGATCTGCCCCTTCACAGATTAACTCTGCCAGATAAAACCAGGCTAGATGCATTTTGCCCCTTTCCTGGCCAGTACAGCCTAACGCTTAACACAAAAGCTTTTGTATTTAAACAAACCCAAAAACATACCGGCTATGCCTCTATTGCTATGCAGACACATTGTATTACTCATTTCTGGAACATTACGTTATTAACTAATCTCTTTACGTAAAAACCTGTAAACATTACTTTTTTAGTTTTAGTATTAACATTTTCTATTGCTTTAATGACATTCGGAATAAAACTACAAAAAAGGTAGGACGACTTATATTTTATAACTAGCAATACAAATAATAGACTCCAAGTGATTGCCTAAAATGAGGGAGGGGCAACTCGTTTTATATGTACCGTACATCAACTGCCTAATTCAACCCACAAAGAAATTCAGTATGCAGCCCCTCATTATCAAATGTAATAAGATGTCCGCTACAACAAACACAGCCCTTAAGGGCCAAGATGACCTTCATCTGTAGGACAGAGGTCCAGATAGTCAGAAACCACAGTTCGAAAAACCTCATGTGACCTCAGGTCTTGTCTCCTCTGCCTGGAAATTATTACTGGACAGTAATGGAGGGAGATTTTTAGTAGATATAAGGTGATCAAGGGCAAAAATGTACCGAAGCCCACCTGACAGGAGTGCGTGTAGGGACTGACAGGCCCTTCCTCATAGGCCCGGCAGAGACAAGTAGCAGACATGGAGACCAGGTAAGAGGTAGGTGTGTGTATGCGTGCGCGTGCCCTCTGGCAGCAAAAGGAACATTTCGGGTAAAAGGGAAGGATAGGGCAGTGTAGTGCTGCAATGAGAGTAATTTCCAGCCCATTGTGATGTGGTGGGTTTCAGACACAGAACCTTCTACTAACAACTATAAAATTACAAGTTCCTCACTGTAGGGACTAACATAATCCTAAAACATAGTCACCTTTCCTCCATACTGCATGGGTGTTCCTTGCTAGGGACGGAAACAGAATCGTTTTTCACTTAAAAAAGTATTTCCCTTTTAAATTTAAAGGCACGCAGAGGCGTGGTACCAGGAGCGTGCACTCCGCTGACTTCACCCTCCGGCGCCTCACCTCAGTCCCTTTTTACACATTGTCCAGATTAAGACTACTGACCAACTGCATATTAGAGGGGGGTGGAGGGCTGTATGGAGGAAAGGGGACTATGTTACTCACTACGGTGAGTAACTTGTAATTACTCCTACGTCCTGTCCCCTTTCCTCAATACTGCATGGGTGATTAGAACAGATTATTAATGCTTAGGGGGGAGTGGTGACCTACAGCATTACGCAAATAGATCCCTCAGCACTGCTTTGCTTGGCCAAAAGCCACATCAGACCTTGCACTGCTATACAGACAATGCTTGCAAAAAGCAGACAGGGATGCCCATGTCGCCACTCGGCTGATGACCTGCCAAGCCACATGCCTTGGCAACACCACTGAAGTAGCCTTTGCCCCGATTGCATGGGCAGTAAATTTGCTGGACAATACTTGTCCTGCCCCTCGTAAGCTTCCCCTATAGCCGCCCCCATCCATCTTGCTATGGAAGCTTTAGAGGCTTCAGAGCCTAGCTTTGATCCTCCAAAGGTTACGAACAAAGCGTCCGACTTGTCCTTTCCAGGTAGAACATCAGAGTTCTTCTAACATCAAGACAATGCAGGAACCTTTCTGCGACTGCATATTGTGTGAGAAACTCAAGGGTGTTCTCACCTCTACCCCCTGGGGACCCTTTGCTCAGGTGGCATGGGAAGGACCATCGTTTTGGATCCAAACCCTGGGGGTGGACAGGCGAGGGAGGATCACCTGAGTGGAGGGTCCTTGGGGATTGCAGGGAGAATCCCCTTAGGTGAGACACGGTATTCCCTAGGTCATGGTGACGACCTACCCCACCTTCCCTCCAGATTTATGGGAATAATAGAAAAGAGAAGCAATCACACAGGACATACATATTTCCAATTGGAGATCCCAATTACCTAGTTCACATCTACTCCCACAAAAAAAGAAAGAAGAAAACATAATGGCGAGACATGGTATCCCCTTTCCTAATATAGACTCACCCTTTCTTTCCTCAGCCTTCAAGGGCTATGCCCACTCATGCCCCATATTTCCCTGTAAATGCCCACCAAGTACTGAGAAGAGGAAGAGGCAACTATGAGCAAAACACACTTCCTATTGCAAACAATACTCAAGTACGGAGATGAAGAAGAGGTGTAAGCGCATACAGTACTGAAGGTCAGGATGCCCCAATAATTGGGCTCATTATAGCAAAGCAAATCAATTCAACAACACACCTGAGGCCCCTTAACAGTGCTTAGGTGTATAAAGGAAGGAGAGACAACCAAGTGAGGAGAGAAAGGGAACTGCTGGGTTGGAGCGAGACTAGTAAGTCTGAAGATCGGCAACGATCCCGGAGGACATGCAGGACCCGGGGAGAAAGTGTCGCACAGCGTTTGCAGGACCGTGAGCCTTCAAGGTGGAAGGCGGGTGGACACAACTGCCGAACATTTGAGCTGCAGACAGCAGCAGAGAAGAGAACGCGTTCTGCATTCTTTGTGGGGAACTTGGAAGCCAGCGTGTGCGAGGAATGTGCCCAGCGAGTGAGCAGAGCATATGCAGTCAGCTTCCCGACTACGGAAGAGGTGAGCGGGAGCAGCAGGAACCGTCACTGGGGGGACGGGAAGAGCCATTGCGTGTCCGAGGACACAGGAAGACTGGAGCGCCGCCATGGGACCGCACGCAAGTAAAGGTCCATAAGCACAAGTGAATGCATACAATATTGAATGGTGAGCCGAATGGAAATTGCTATTAAGAACAAGTGATATTGAATACCACACGAACATTTGGAAGTTAAACCGACACAGTGAATGTCAAATTGTGTATCAGCAACATTGTGAACAGAACTAAAGCATGTGGCAAATTGAACAAACACTATAGAATTCAAACTACACTTGTGGTACAGCAAAGAATGATGCAGAAAAAGGTTACAGTAGCCAAAAAGAAAGCCATGTGTGTAAAACCCGAAGCCCAATGCAGAAGAGCCTGTTATGGGCCAAACAAACCTATGGGGGAGGATTTATGTTTGTGCGATCTGTAGTGGGTGGGCCGCGTGGGTCGATAACTGCGCCTAAACCAGGGAGCCCAAAATGATGACCAGCAAAGGACATTGTAAGTAAGCCACTAAACTAGTAAAGCAAGCCAGAAAGCGAATCAAGTGAACCTGTTTTTTTCTTATATTGAACATTAAGCAAATGACAGAGGTATTACACTAAAATCTTTGGAAAGGGAACCCTGAGAATCTAAGTAACTGAAAAGTGTTATTTTGGGTAAGGGAACTTCAAGATCTTTGTTTTGTGTGAAGTGTACCATATTGAAATTGGGGAAGGGAACTTCAAGGCCTGGTAAAACATTGATGAGACAAACAGCTATCAGAACAGGTTTGAGCCCGAAATAGAAAGTCCAAGAAGGAAGTAAGCTGAGAGCAGCTGAGATTTTACTTTTTTACACTATTTTTTGGTTAAGAAGAAACCCCACACCATGTTTATTTCCTGATGTGAGGGCAAGCATAGGTGTTGACAGAGACAGACATGATCTAGACTTACAGACACAGTCTTCCCTTAGTTTTCCTTAAGCAGGAGAAATCCCTACCTTACTCATAGGGAAGGTTAGGCCTTACACATCCTGACATTTTAATCAAGTTCCTTGAAACTTGAGTTCTGTTGTCTGTCTCATCTCTCTTGATACCATGCATGTCTCACAATTGGGAAAACATTGGAAGCACAATCTCCTCATTCAAATGTAATGAGGAGACCACCATTGGATAGAATGTTGGGTGAGTGCAAAGCACAACCTTGTCCTTGTGGAAGGTAGTGTATGGTTCAATGACAACCAGCGCTTGTATTTCACCGACTCTGCAGGCTGATGTGAGACCCCACCAGCAATGCCTTTTTGATGGTGGCCAGTCTAATATCTGTGGTAGACATAGGCTTGAACAGCTTATGCGCAAGTGTGTTTAGCACCACCGTTAGATCCCAGACTAGGTGCGGGCGCTTTACGGTGGATGCAGCCTTGTCAGTCCAGTAAGATGTCTCTTCACCACCTGATTTGACGTGGCATCTGAATATCTACATGCCAGATAGGTGTGACACGCGCCCACTTGTACTCACAACTTTGCCAGATGCAACAATAAGGGCAGTGCAGGTCGAGGGAGCAAGCCATAGGTTCTACCTGGTTATCTGTTGCCCAGAAACAAGTGTAACTACTTGCTTTTGTATTTGCTCTGCGTGGAAGCCCACCTCGCCCTTTGGATGATTTGCAGAATGTTTTACGATATTGTATGTGCCACAGAATCACATGCTTAGGAACCAAACCACTAGGCCTAGCTTCTCTGGAGCTGGGTGCACCACTGCCCCCTCCTGTTGCGAGAGTAGGGCAGCTCCTGACACCATCCGTATGAGATCAGTGTACCAGATTCTGCCTGGCCACTGAGGTACCACAAGTATGAGGCGAAGACCCTGAGATCCCTAGACCTTCCACATTAATCTCTGTATTAGCGGAGTTGGTGGGTGCGCAAAGGCCCAAAGATTTTTCCAGGACAGGTGAATAGCGACCCACAGAGAACGCTTGCCTCTGCCCATCCAGAACGCAAAGTGTTCGCAAGTTTTGTTGACTTCTGTGGCAAACAGATCCGCAGAAGGATGGCTCCACTGCCTCTGTTGCTATTCGCAAATCGTGCATTGGTCCTGTCCAGGCCAGGAAATGGGCCCATTAAAGTAAAAAAAAGGCTTGCAGACTAATGTTGCCGATGTGCAAAAATTAAGATACCAGCCTCACCTCCTAAAACCCCCAAACCCCAAACAAGAAAATAATTCAGAAGTAGGACCTGTTGAGACAAGACTCTTGCAATTCTACCATAGTTTGAGTTAATGGTTTATTTTTCAGCATGTATTTCCTGGACAAAACAGTATCGAAAACAGTAGCACGTACCTGCTTCCTGTTTTAACAGGATATTCTCGGCTTTAAAATGAAGATTGCGGGTAGGTCAGTTGAAGATTTATTGAGGGCATACCAGAGGCATTTGCCAAGCTCCCTTTATGGGGGTGGGGGGGCAGAGAAGGGGGAGGGGAAGATTTACAGCAGGTGACCTAGCAAATCTGGAAGCGTTCAGTACAGCTAAAAATATTTCCTTACAAAAAGCTGGTCAGTCTCCCCATAGGTGTAGTGACCGATGCCAAATTAGGAGTCTCATGTATTAAAAGTGAGACTGCACAAAGACCAGCTGTGGATCTAGGCTACCCAGTGCCAGATATTTCTAAATCGCAAATGAATGGCCTTAGATGGAATATGCTACTGTGGAAATGGGCAAGTAGGGTAGATCAAGCTGGGTGATTCCCAGTGCACATCCAAACAGAACTGTAAGGAGGCTAAATTTCCTTTTGGCTGTACAGGATAGAGTAATGTCAACTCAGTAGCCACAATGAAGGTGGCACACAACCTGGAGTTTAATTAATAATACCCGGATGTTCTTGTCATCAAGTACGAGACATTTGTACTTAAAATAATCCCCTTAAAAACAAAAGGGCCCAGATGGGCTACTGCCAACCTCCATAAATCCCTGGGTGGTTATGGTGAATACATAGTAAAAACACAAATGAAGTTCACTTTGTGCCCATTTGTTTTTGACAAGGAACCACCAACTAAGGGAGAAGTGGATAATACAATTCAAGTTTGAAGTTATTTCAGTAGGAGTATCTAGCTACTTCCATTTAACCACCTATCCTGCATCAGTCAAGGAAAAAGCTAACATATTAACAGGGAAACGTTGCTAACACTGAAAGTTAGCCGTCAGAAAGAGGACAATAGGCCGAGGATGATCACAAAATGCTCAAGTGACAACAGGCTAATACAAACTTTTTTTTTTTAAGAAACACTGGCCAATCCTGGGAAAATATATTACAGATAGAGCCGATTTTGTATATACCAGAGCTCCCACTGTGAAAGCCATTTGGAGTCCGAGCTTCATGACCAGTAAGGTAGATTACAAAGGATTTGCCATAAGTGGAAATCCAGTTAAAGAATTCTTTACGTGTATGAACTGTACTATGTGTAAACATGCCTTTAATAACATACAAACTTATGTCACTAGAGGTAACCAATGGGTACAAATACAGGACTTTATCAACTGCAGAACTAAGTAAGTTATTTATATTGTAATTTGTGTCTGTAACAAACTGTATGTGAGGTCGACTATTAGAGAATTAAAATTTTGCATTAGGGAACACCTTAATACAATTATCATCCCGGAGAAGAAATTGCCATTACAGGAACATTGAGTTCTGGAGCACCAAATGGACAATAAAGATCAGACGAAATGTATTGGAGTGTAGCACATGCATCCAAACACAAGATGTGGAGACCGCAAACCGATCTTGAGACAGGAAGAGGCAACACTTAATTGCAAATAAAGAACAGTACTTGGATAAAACAAGGACACTGAAATGCAAACTTTTATATGAATAAGGATGGACAGCATGAACACTCATTGTGGTTAAATGCCAACTCTAAACCGGTACCGAAAAGCCAAAAAGGATATAGTGCATAGAATTATGTAGAATTGTATACCAATGAACAGTCATATGACTCAAGATCATGTAAGGATACCATATGTTGTGGCTTGGGAGGCCAATTCTGACATTGCTGGAAATATACCTCTGATTGGACACTAGCATCAGGAGGAAGTTATATTTTCCGAATTATTACTCACACCATATGCCCAATGGAGCTCTTTATTCACAAATTAACGGGAAACACTAATTCGACAAGCTTAAATAGGATACTAATATCAGGCTATGGATAGGATAGTCTGAATTAATGTTTGAAGGAACAACACTTCTGGCATTCAGCTAAATTATATAGAAGTATGAGTTAGGAGTGGAACTGGTAACAAGTAGGTACCAGTATGAAGCAATCACTTGCAGCACGAAACTCCAATAGTCACAGACGGGCATTCCCATGATTTAACCATGGTTTACAAAAGTGGCCAAGGAATACGGCAACGCAATGACATCACGATACGTGTGATGTCATCGCATCATAGTGTGACGATATAAACTAGGTTGAGCAAGATGGAGGCGGCGATCCAGAATGCGGGACGTTGCCGCCGTGGCTGAAACATTGTGCCCACCCACAGTCAGGTTAATAAGGATTCATACAATTGAAGTACAAAAGGACTACAATTAGATAATATTCTCAGTTATATGACATGATAGAGGACTACAGTTGATTATTAAGATTTCAGTGGAATTACCTTAATATATGTGGTGTTCGAAGCACAAGTAGTGAGGTAAGAAGGGTACACAACACTAATTATTGATTTGAGCTCATAAGCATAGCCACTAGTTCAAGGGAACTAGTGTTAAGAAGGATCAACGGTCTAGGTTGTCCATTAAAGTTGTTGTTCAGAATGTGGTTTTTGGAATCCCGAGTAGATAACATGGGTTATAAGTAATGTTTGCTCAGGAATGTAACTGGACATGGACAAGTGTTCATTGATTTAATAGTAACATTGTTAAGAATTGGGTAGCGATAATTAATTACTGTTGAAGCATTCTGCCTGCACAAAGCTCTAACAGGCAAAACATAAGCACATGCTCGATATTGAGTCAATGTTAATTTTTGTGATTTTTATTAAGAATGGTTTTTGTGAGTCTTGCCAATGTTTGTTGCGGTAACATAAAACGTTTTGAACCACACCGCATGGTAGTGTCTGGATTACATCTTAAAGTCTTTCAATCCTTACTTGCTCCCCATGGCAGTATATATTTCAATATTAGATCTTTTACTGATGGTGAATTTTTGAATTAGCATCTTAATGTTATAATAGGCATTTTAAAATTGCATTTCAAACTGAATTTAGTGAAATACTATCAATCTTTGGTGCTATAAAATACACTGAACTTTAACGACTGTGAAAAATGCTGAGGAACAACATTCCAATACAAAAGTTGTTCTTTATAGATTACCTTTCTAGTTCCTTCATTTACCCTGTACAGATGTGTTTCTTCTTAGACTGACGTTTCACCCCGTGGTTCCAATGGTGAATCATATGTAATTGGGTACAGCAGACCCAGACCAGAGCACAGACTGCCTGGATACAGTACACCTCCTACAGTAAGGAACTCACCTCGTTGCCAAGTACAAATGACCATCTTTTGCCATCAAACAACAGCCATCAGTCAACAGCATTTTGCACAATTCCAATATGATGCCATTGTACTTCAACATAATTATAATTTGGTGGTTTTTATATAGCTTAATGTAGATGGGCCTAACCTCCGATTAATCTGTGTTATTATTACTCACTGATGGTGCTCTATTCATCCCCCTCAGAATCATGCAGGGGAGAGTCGGTGCAACCATGGTTTCAGTCAATTTTAACTGCCCCATTCCCAAAAACAAACCATGTTTTACTTGAGCAATCCACCGGCATACAACTATTTGCCACAAGTTATTATATGCCCAGTAACTCACACCATTATGGAGCTATTGCAATCACATACCAAAATACTCAATCTTTGTAGACCGTGTTATTCTATACTCTGGTACTCCCTATATACCAGCCTTTCCCACTAAATGCATGCAACCACGACATTTAGCAGGGGGTTCTATTCTGTCTAGTTACTTTGAGCACAGGGTAACATGACTGCTTCACCTCATAGCCTATCTACTTCTCTGGTCTTCCCCCTACAGAGCTTTGCAGTAGTTTCAAGGCACAATTTGTAACCCAACACTTAATATATCTGGGAAGGGACTGCTAGTTCATCACCTTCTACATCTTTTCCTTTATTTCACACCCATCTTCCATTTTTCTGCTGGAGCATTTGGGACGATGTCTGAGAGCTGTGTTCACCAAATGAAGAGCCATTGGCTCCTGCTACACTTAGCAAAATTGATTAAAACAGCAGCAATAAATGCTTTTGCGGAATTATCATCCGTGAGAGTAGCCTTCATTTAGTAAATTAACGTAAACGAGACAACGAAAATGAATTCCCGTTTGTAATATGTTTCCCTCACCATTGCGAAAAGAAAATTAAGACAATGTCCTCTATAGTAAGAAAAAAAACCCCACAATAGTGGCATCCATTTCTAGCTCATCATTAACCTAAAAAGGACCATTGTGTCATTCATTCAGTCCCAATCTTTTTTTAGAACTAGTCAATGTCAGCATAACAGTGCATTTAAAAACCGACATCTTGATTACCAACCATTTGGCAATAGTAATAATTCGAATATAGTGTAAATAGTGCACTAAACGGAGCGTAGTGAACATACCCTTTGTCTGGGTCAACCTTGTCCATTATCCTCTGCCAGTCATCTCCTTTTTTATGGTAAGGACCCAGTTCCCAAAAATGTTTAACATCTTAAGGGCATACAAGAGAATATGAAAGTGGGTTTAATTTAGCAGGAAAGGCCCAATTGATTAATAAAGATCAATAAGATATTGTGGAGTCTCTAGGTTGTATTTTTATATTTTTTGGCCCTGCAAATCCTGCGTGAATTGCCAAGTGTAATCATCCATTTGAGTACTTTGATGCTTCTCCTATTAACAAAAGGTACAAATGCCTTTTTATTGTATTTATTTTTTGCAGCGCATAAAAACCTCGGGTATCTAGGCACTGGTTACACTGAGGGAAATTGGAAAGAAGCGGGGGCATTTTATCCTGAGTCTTCTGAACACAATACCAGCCTGATGGGTAGATCATCCCTCTAACAACCCTACAGTTAAGCTCTTGACAGAAACTACTTTGGCAGTAACATCTCTATCACCGAAAGAAGAGACTGCGACAATCTGTGAATTCAGAAAATATTTAGCAAGCTATATCTAGCCCTAATGTCACAAGAGAAGCTGGGGGCAGGAAAGTGTGAGTGGTGGGCCACCTGTGAGTACCTGTGTGGAATCAACAATCACAAATGAAAAATAGCTTCTCAAATTCCTAATACTGAAAGTCGTTCCCATTGACAGTGTAAACAAAAACTGTTAAAGGGTACTGCGCAGGATAACCCAGGGCGCAAAATGTACACTCATCGTTGGCTAGTTTGTGTGCTCTGCGTCTGTATAGAAATGAGGCAGTTAGTGACTTTATGGCTGGCTAGTAGCTTGCAACTTATTTTTGACCTTTGATAACCCATTGTAATATTCCATATTTCCAGTATATATATGAATTAGCACCTACTAGTTTAAAAAACCTTTGGTTGGAGTGCCCCATCTCCAGTAAATCTCATGCGGGTGCTTTAACAGTGCATCACCTACCGGTTTCAGCTGTATGAAGAATGCACAGCTTTCCTCAAGGCGTAGAAGACACAGTTAGGGCAGCTGTGAAAAGATTAATTTACGATAGGTCCACATTCGCTGTGTTGCCTCTTGTGTACACACACCAAGAACCTGAATAACCAGAAAACAGGAAAGGCAAATGTACCAGAACCCTTCCCCCACAGACACACCATTGCAAAGTCCTATACAATGGCAAACTTCAATGGGAACACATAGACCAAAGAGATACTCTCCTCTTGCCTTTGGCTACAGCTCTTTTTCAGACATATGTTTATTTTAACATTGTCTTGTCTCTTCCAATCACTTATGGCACCCAGCGCATTTTAAAATATAATATCCCAAGGTAGGAATAAATTTGTCTATTAGGTAAATATCTAATTAAGCAAGTGATGTGGCAGGTTTCTAGAAAGATGTGCTTGACATTTCTCAAACAAATAGCAAACAACTGAGAGGAATTTGGGAAACAGCATCACACCCTCTCGATCTATTGTCTCCAGTAGTGATATAAATAATAAAAGCCATAGGTAATCTCAATATAAATAATTCATGTTTGGGCATTTTCTGACCCAGCAATGGCAGAAGGTCTGTTTTACAGATCCCTTGTCCAAGAACATCAAGGGTAAGCACCAAGGGACAACACTTGTACTACTATGTTCACATTGCCATGCTTACACCAGCATATGTTCTAGTTGTTTCTAGATTGATTATAATCAAACCAATGTTTAAAAGTAAAGACATCAGGCCCACATAGTAATTTCAAATTGTATGGCTTTTTTATAGAGGGCCTGGGAAGGCTGTGAAAAAAAGAGCATACCACCAACAGGTGATGCAGGCTGTCAAACGACATTTGCTTGGGCAGAATTAACCTTGTAACAATCAAAATATATTTATGTGCAAGGGCCAGAATTTGAATTAAACATCAGTGTGGAGCCATGGAAGGCTCCTTAAGATCATTGCTACTCTCAAAGTTCCCCAACCCAGCAACTCCAGATAAAAAGTGATTACATTGGGAAAATGGTAATTTTACAAAGCAAACATATTTCCATCACAAGTACAGGAAATCTTATTGAAGTGTCAGAACGTATTGCTGATACTAAAGAACTTGACACAGAATAGTCAGAGTCTAGTGAAGAGGAGATTCATGCATCAGTAAATTGCCAAATGTTTGGTATTTTGAAGATGTTGAAAAGCACCACCTCATCAAATGGTAATGCTTGTGGGAATCAACTGGTTCATGGCCCACACAATGCAATTGGAACCAACTTAGAAATGCATGGGACATGCAAATGCAACCTCCAAACCATATCTTGGTCCTCAACCAATTCTTTGTAATGTTGCAGTGGACAATGCGCTTTGTTTATGTACACTTGTTTAGTGGTTCAACCTTCACCAATCCAATGCTGAAGAAATCTCTTCCCTGCAACAGATGAATCATGGGGACAAGAACAGGCTGCACTGGACACTGCACTAGGTGGAAAAAGGATTTGGATGGCTGGTGATTATCAGTACAACCCGCCCAGTCTTTTGTGGCAAATATGGCACTTCTTTTCAGGATTTGGACAGTAGAAAAAGAAGTGCTGTGTTTGCTTAGGTCACAGAACATGCTTCCTGTTGCAATGGAGAACCATGCTTTAGCAAAAATTATTAAACCACTACAATTCATCTCCCAATAATGTATTCAAATGAATCGGGGTCAGCAAAGCAATCAATTTAAAAACCGACATCTCGATTAGCAAACCATTTGCCAACAGTAATCCTTCGAATATAATGTAAACTGTGTACTAAACTGAGTCAAGAGAAAATATCCTGTGTCTGGCTCAGCCTAGTCCATTATCCTCTGCCAGTTATATCCTCTTTATTGTAAACATCAATTTCCAGCAAGATTTAACATTATAAGGGCATACAAGTATTAAAGTAGATTTGATTTACCAGGAAATGCCAATGTGGTTGACATAGATCATAAAGGTATTGTGGAGGCTCTAGGTTGCATTTTTTGATTGTTTTCAGCCATAGTAGAACTGGTAGCAACAGCCAGATATGCAAGCATTTCTAAAGTCACACGAGATCAATGTCCACAGATCAGTCAACAATTCAAAGTTTTCCATGTGTCTAAAAGTGGTCAAAAATTGTAGGCTGTTGGGGGGAAAAAGCTTGGGAACAACGAATACAGTGGTCACAGTCATTAAGCAACCATCTATGCTGAAGTTCACAAAATTGTGATGATCAGGAAAAAAAGTATAGAAAAGTGGCAACAACTTCACCACATTATAGCTGAACATTTGTGGGACTCAAACCAACACTACCAGGGTTGCGTACATCGACCACTGAGTGAGCCACAGAAGTAAAATAGTGTGATTCTGGGTCAGCGCCTCCACCAGCCCCTGTGAAAATTGTGACAATTAACTGACTAGAGATTTGAAGGGCCTTTTCGACTTTTACCTCACTAGGCATTTAGCGGTATTAATAGCATGTGCCAGAAATAGCAACATCCTAATAAATTGCATTTTAGTTTCAATTAAATGGAAGCACAGACAAGGTTGGCAGTCCCGGCTCACAATTTAAATATGGGTATGGAACAGGCCACATCAGGTGTGGTGTGCAATAGGTAAGCAAGGTAGTGGTGTGTCGTGGTATGCATTAGCCTTCACAAAAAGAAGGCAAGTGCGGGGTGCCCAACCAATTCATGAAGAAATTAAAACTTTGAATTTACCAATAACCTTATTTTATGTCATTGCAATGAAGAGCCATGCCATTGAAACTGGACGGTGTCCACCTGCTGAACAATTGCCATTTAACACTAGAGACAAAAAAACATCCTCTAAAGTCTGCCATTGTCACCTAACTAAGCAGCCAATTTAAGGGAACATCTTTTGTGCTCTTCTTTAGATGATGCTTTTGTAAACTTACAACTGAGGCCCTACCTGAACTAGTAACAATGCCATGGGTTCTGTATTCAGTATTCAAAATACGGTGTGTGGTTTCGCTATACCCAACTTGTTTAGCATTTTGACACACCATGCAATTGATTTATCAAGTGCAATAACGAAAGTTGAAATTAATATTATTGATTAGTGAGTGCCATAGCTTGGTGGATCATGTCTGTGTTCATGTGCCAATCGAGTAGCCTAGAATTTCTGAACAGGTTGGACCAGTACAATGTAGATTAGGACCTGAGGAAGGGCCGCTGCAAACAAGACAAACAAAGTGGCATTGAACCATTATTGTTGGCAGACTCCCATGGCTAAGGCTACCGTTTGAGCTTTTGACGTGTATTTTATGATCTTACCATAAACTTTCAAAACATGCCATATTCAAAATGCCCTTTACATTGTTCCAAAATATGAAGTGACACATAGTAACCTAATCTTGAGTTTTCAAGACATAACATAATAAAACGGGGATCAGGAATCCACTTTGTTGTCCAGGTGTGTCGCAATCATATGAATTGTGTGATGTGGAAAAACTAAACTGCTACCAAAAACTGTATTTGAATATACAACTTGCAGACATTGGTGAAATAAAAGTTCAAAATGAAAGTGGTACATTGTAATTCGGTATGTTATCTTTGAAGAAAAGACTGTGGAATGAGGCAGCATTGCGGCTATGAGGGCATCACAACCTCCAGAACACAGGAGTTTAACAAATAGAGGAGCTCAAAAGTCATGTTCTTCCCTTAGGAGTGCATGATGTTCTGGATTTCAGAACACAAATATAGGAATTTATTTCTCATAATGCTATTTGATAACAAAAGACAGACTGCTATATTGGGTCGGACCACGCATGCATAATAACTTCTATAGAAATTGCCCCATGGGTTATGCCAATGCCCCAAAAGAGCCAGTTTTGTGGTCATTGTTTGCAAACATGAAAGTGCATTGGGTTCAACGCATAATAAGCATAAACTCTACAAATAAGCAAATTAAGGTTTTAAAAGCCATTCCAAAACTTTCCCAGTTGGAGCAACTTCGATGGGTTTAAGTTGGGCGCATCTAGCTACTCAACGTGTATTTGTTTATATTTCTCTTCAGATGGAACTAGCGATTTACTTTATTGCACAGTGAGATGTGCATACACATTTAGGTGCATGTATAGATTGTAGAGGTAATCAGTCAGCGAAGAGAACTACAGGATACACTCATGATGGGACCAGTCAACACTGCTGCCATACCAGAGTTCCAAAATTCTGGTAGGGCAGACTACATTTCACCTCCCTGCTGCAGATTAACTAGTGTATAGGAATTAAAGCATTCACCACAGTGATTTGAAAAGACATGTACCGATAACACACTGTTTGAAGCACCTGCATGCATCTTTGTGGTGTTGCAAGAGCGGCACTGTGGACAGAGTGACATACGAGTCTATTGAAGAACAAAGGCATTAGAACGTGCTTGACTACGTGGTGGTGGCTGGAGGGGCTTCGTCATTCCCAGGTCACTTAAAAATAAATTGTGTTCCAGAGCCCGACCCTGGTGCTCGCCCCGACAACTTGGAAAAGGCTTTGTTAATTGAGAGACCCCACAAATTACGTGCGTCCCAGGAATGGTTACACCATCTATTTATTGCTTTTGGCCAACCTATTTTAATTAGACTCCAATACATATTAACAGAGGAATATATACAGTTGGCACTGCCACAATTTGCTTTAAATTGACGAAAGTTAATTCTCTGTTGCTATTTAAGGTGAGGTCTTAACAGTTGTGCCATTGTTGAAGAAACGGTTCTTGCTGGCCTTGAGATTCCACCACAAGAAATCCAAGGTCCTCGTGAGGCATCCAAGTTTTAACAATCTACATTAAACATGCATAATGTTCCATTTTAAAAACAAGACAGGAAAAACAATGTACTTTTGTCCAGAATGTATTCAGAGCTGGGCATTGAGCAATAGGACATGGCAGCAGTTTACATTATTTAAGTAAACAAACCATCACATTGCAGGCCAACTGATGGCAGCCATATAGGGCTTTTTAAATTGAAACATAGCATACCTTGTGGAGGCCCTCAAAGAACAGGGTAAGGGTAATACATGGAATACAGACTTTGGTACAAACAAAGTGACTGAAAGCAGTTTTAGATTAAGGAGGGATGCTTTTGCTTTTAGGGGGCATAGTGGTGGCCCATATTTTGAGGCAACTTCCTGTGATGGGATAGTTATTTAATAATTTGTTGATGTGCTCATCGGTCTGGATAGATTATCAGATACCAGTGGTGAACTGCTTCAAAGTTGTTACACATTAGCCAGTTTTTAATATTGCGATTAATACAAATATGCAATGGTCTTTGACAGGAAGAGCCTGCAAGCATGCCTGGATCATGGTGGGACACAAAACAATTGGCTGTTTCAAGACCCAGCGGCAACAGTCTTTCCGAATGGCCAACTATTTGTAATGATGCTCGACCCACAAACACAGGTTTGTCCACTCATGCTGCGAGTCCTGCAAATAAGAGGTGTACCAACCCCATTTGCTCCCTAAAAATGGGCAAATGCTCCCCAAAAATAAAAACGTAGTAAATACGCCAACCCAAAAATAGGAAACAGACACATCAAGTCCCACTGCCTTCACCCCCTACAGCTGCATGGGTATGCTTGTACCTGTAGTACATGTAGTGCCATAGGAGGGATAACTACTATTCTTACCTTCAGATCTGAAGAGGTAAACATGTATCTTTTAGTGTGCATGACTAACTAGATGCAGATTAATTTATTATGAAAATGTTTTAAAGTTAAAAGATTTTTACTCAATAATAAAATACTCTACTGGAAATGGGAATTACTGTTTTACTCCAAACTTTAAAAACTATGCAGTAAAATAGGCCCAAATTCTAAATTTCATCTGGAAGTATGCCTGCCAGTGATTTTCAGCAGTACCATACCAACACGACTGACAGACTAAAGATTGCCCAACATCATCGCCAATCTCTAGTAAAGGACTACGATTGTTTGTCGTGCTGTGCTTTTATGGTCACCACACGCTTGGTCTTACACCAAATTTACATGAAGCGCACTTCAAATATCGCACTTTTTTGGAATGTGGACTCATTCTCAGCTATATTCCTTACACTTTCACTGAGAAAATACACTACATAATGTCACGTAATTTTAACGGGGCTCCCTACAAAAAGTAGCAAACACCTATGGACAATAAAAAAGTTGACAGATATTTTACCTCATGTTTTACCTGTGCAGAGTTATAACCCGAGTTGCTGACTTCTAATGTCGGTCATTTAAGAACGCTGATCGATATCAGCAATGAAAAATTAATAAAAAATACTTCAAATTACTGTTTTGGCAATTTATTTGTTTGAGAAATTATATCTTTGAATACAAAAAAGTGTCAATAAGGAACAGAGTCCATGTTGATATACTTGTAAGGCGAAAGTCTTCTGCATTTCCATTGCATAAAGGCAGTGTTTTAAGTGGGCCGGGGCATGCCGGTGTCCCCAAAAGTGGGGTTGAGCCGGGGGCCCCTCATCCCACCACAACATTGATGGGATGCATTATTCCATCGCGGCAAGCCACAGCATCACTTCTGTCAGTCACTGTAACTTCCTATGGTGACCCCCCCTCGCGCGTGAGGTCACCAGAGGAAGTTACCGTGCCTTCGTTTCCCCGAACCTGTGGGCTGACATATTTCGAGGTTTATAAAAGATGGCTTGAAAAGTGCACAATTCAAGCCATCTTTTATGAAGCTTTGCCGTCGGACAAATGCGCATTCGGCTATGTCCGTCGGGGAAGCTTTATAAAAGATGGCTTGAATTGTGCACTTTTCAAGCCATCTTTTATAAACATAGAAATGTTTAACAAAGATGGCTTGGAAAGTACACAAACCATAAGGTACGCACACAAATATATAAATGCTATACGAGTACCATACTATGGTTTATGTACTTTTCAAGCCATCTTGAAGTACACAAACAAATATATAAATGTAAGCATTTATATATTTATGTGCGTACCTTACTATGGTTTGTGTAGTATGCAAGCCATATTTTATAAATATAGAAATATGTTACATATTTCTATGTTTATAATAGATGGCATGCATACTACACAAACCATAGTAAGGTACGCATACAAATATATAAAATGTTTGCGTAGCTTACTATGGTTTGTGTACGTTTTTAAGGCCATGCCAATCCCACAAGCCACGCCCCGAAATTAGCCCCCCCCCCTCGATTTCTTACCCCACTGAAAGCCCTGCATAAAGGTGAGTTGTTCTGAGACAGCTGCTCGTGTCAACAGGGAAATATGAGCCGCGAGAGACAAACTTCGCTTGCATGGATGTTACTTGACTTTCCTCTTACCTCTCCAATCGTTGCTTTACTGTCTCCTGGGGCAGCCGCACCTCCTCCAACTTCCCCTCGGACTATGGTGTCCCCCACGGCTCTGTACTTGGTCCTTTTCTTTTCTCTCTTTATACCTCCCTTCTTGCCCAGTCATCTCTTCCTTTGGCATTTCTCACCATTTCTACGCTAGTGACACCCAACACTCTTTCTCTCCTTCTCTTCTTTCATCTCTCTCCATCTTCCTGCCTTACGGCCATCAACAACTGGATGTCATCACATTTTCTTTACCTCAACACCGACAAGACAGAAGTCCTTTTCTTTCCTCCTAACACACTTTCCCATAGCCCCCCTCCTTTCATCCACTTTCCCCCTTCCAATCTCCCCATCTCCACCCATGCACGCAATCTTGGTCTCTACTTTGACTTTTCCCTCTCCTTCTCCAACCACATCTCTTTCACCTCTCGTGCCCGTCAGCACTCTCTCCTCAACATCTGTAAAATCTACTCCTCCCTCACCTTCCATGCTTCTAAACTCTTAATCTCCTCCCACCTCTTCTGCCGCTCTTCTCTCCTCTTTGGACTCCCTGCCTCTCATCTGCCCCCCCTAAAATCCATCTACCACTCCTCTATGCATACTCTGTCTCCTCGGTCCCCACAACTCTCTTTCAACCTCACTCACCTTGGCTGGCTTCCCTTTCTCTCCCAACTTAAATTTCAATTCCTCTGTATGGTTTTCAAATATCTCCATGACCTCGCTCCCCCCCCCCCCATCTCTCTTCTCTCCTCTCATTTTACATTCCCTCCTGTTCTCTCTGCTCGGCTGACCTCTTCTTACTCACTGTACCCCAGCCCCATGTGCCTCCTCACGCTTCTGTTCCTTTCAGCTCCTGCCCCCCCTACATTGGAACTCCTTGCCTCTTATTATCTGCTCCATCCCCATCTACTCCTCCTTCCGCATCTCCTTGAAAGCCCTTCTCCACTCCCCGCCCTGACTTCCTTCCCTACCATCTCTCCTCTCCAGCTCCCCGTCTCCTTTCCCCCCTTTACCCTCCCTTCCTCTCCTTTTCCCACCCACTTGCTCTCAAATTAGTTATTTGTAATCACCCCTTCCCCACCTCCTCTCCCGTTCCCTTCCCCCTTCCCTCTCCCCCTCCACCCAAGTAAATTGTTCTAAATATTGTCTCACTGGTTTGTCTCAACTGTAAAAATGCTTCTTTCACTATTGTACCTTTTTGTTATACTGTAAAGGTCATTGCAAACGAGGCTGGGTTGCAGTATTCAGGTTATGAAAAAGTGAGCAATGCTATGTAGAAAAACAAGGTTACAATACATCTCTATTTGGTACGGTACAGGTGTATAGAAAGTGGGCCCTAAAAATGGTCTGTCGCAGCCTCAAATCCCAGGTAGCCAGTACACCATTGAAAAGATGTTGGGCCTATGCAATTTAAGGCGTGACCTAAAACCAAATTGATTTTGTTTTTTTAACGCGCAATTGTAGGGTGTACATTTTACTTTGAAAGACGTAAAATATAATTAGTCTTCTGCAAAATATGGATCAAAATAAAAATATACAAACGTGAAACAGAAAACCAAAATAGGTCAGTGCTCCATGCAGTCCCATAGTTCATTTGAAAGAAATCCTTAATTATAATGCACTTAAGAAAATATGGTGCAGAAATAAAACAAAGTATTGTCTTAGAATTTACCTTCCGTGTTTGAAAGAAGAATGAAGTCATTTAAACCAAGACACACATGACAGCCAGACTGCCAACCGGTCGCCATCAATGAAAGTTCACTTCCTGTTGAAAACCACCTAATTAACTGCAGAGCGATTTGGCACGGACGTTTTGCTGCAGGAGCCGGTTTGGCAGGCCAGTTTGCGACAATTCTAATTATTCTTTGAACATTAGAATTGCAATACAATAAAAAAATATATATATACAATTAAGGCTGTCGCAAACTCTGGCCTGTAAGGCTGCGTGGCTGCACAGTTAACCTCAAGGCCATACAGTTCTTACTGATTTGAAATACACCAATTACATATACTAAGCGTAATTTGTCCTTGTTAATATAAGTAACTTCTAGTGGTTAGGGCTTCTGTCTCACGGCCCTGCAGGCCAGGACTTAAGACCACGTCAAGTCTATAATGTACAAATAATTTATTGCGTGCCGAAACATACTGGGGCCAAAACATCTCACGCCGGACTGGTCGTGCCTAACGCCAAACAGGCCCGCGCCGAAGTTGCTGTGCAGAAATAGGGTGTACAGTCTTTAACTGATGTGATTCTCAAACATGGTTTAGTGCAGGGGTGCACAACTGATTCTGACAGAAGGCCGAAAGTACCTTACATGAGGGCTGTAGTGGGCCGAAAAGTAAAAGTGGGCGGGCAGTAGGCGGGACATGTCAGGAGGCTTTTTCAGCCCCCAATTTGTATTAAACACATGGAAAAAATACGTTTTTGAGGGGTAACGATTTTTATTGCATTTCAAACTTACATTTTGTACTACACATTTTCCATTGTTATCATTTATTTCGATTTAGTTATTGTATATCGTCTGTTTAATTAAATTATATATATTTTATTGACCCTTGATTGGACATTCTGTTATTTTGGACTGCTATAGTTTGCTGTTTGGGTTGCCCAAGAGGAGTATGGCCTTCGTTGAGTCAGGTTTAATCAAAAAAGCAAAGGATGTACATCTCCTAACTGTGCCTGTTTTAGCTTTATTATTGAGTTCACTCTTGGAGTGCAGCACTATGCCCCATGGCTCCCACCCCTAACCAAATACTATGCCCCATGGCCCCCTCACCCCCAACAAAACACTACGCCCCATGGCTCCCACCCCCAACCAAACACTATGCCCCATGTCCCTCACCCCCCCAAGCAAACACTATGCCCCTTTGTCCCTCTCCCCCAACCAAACACTATGCCCCATGGCCCCCTCAGCCCCAAACACTATGCCCCAAACACACTCAAGCATGCACCCATACAGACCCGAACCCATCAAAAATCAGCACACTCTCAAACATACACCCATACAGACCCAAACCCCCCCCCAACTCAGCACACAAACTCTGAAGCATGCACCCATACATGCATCTCAACATACACAAAACAAACATACAAAAACATTCATGAACACCCGAACCCCCACTCCCCCCAACTCAGCACACACTCTCAAGCATACACCATGCACCCATAGGGACCCGAACCCCACCACGCCCCAAATCGGCACACTCTCAAACATGCACCAATACAGACCAGAACCACCCCACCCCCCAAATCAGCACTCTCAAACATGCACTGATACAGACCCGAACCCCCCTCCCCCAACTCAGCACACACACACTCAAACATGCACCGATACAGACCCGAACCCCCCAACCCCCCCGACTCAGCACACACACACTTCCAAGCATGCACCCATACAGAACCAAAACCCCCAACTCAGCACAAACTCTGAAGCATGCACCCATACATGCATCTCAACATATACAACACGAACATTCAAAAACAAACATTCATGCACATCGACACCCCCCACCCCCCAATCTCAACATACACAACACACTCAAAAATAAACATTCATACACATCCGACACGCCGCCCCACCTCCCCATCTCAACAGACACAACACACTCAAAAACAAACATTCATACACATTCGACACGCCGCCCCATCTCAACATACACAACACACTCAAAAACAAACATTCATACACATCCGACACGCCCCCTCACCATACACAACACAAACATACAGCAGAACAGACCGGACACAAACACAAACACACAGACCACTTACCGGACATACTGGAAGGCAGGTAAACTGGAAAGCTGGCGAGGTAAGTGGAATCGTACTACGGCTGGCGTGGCAAGCAAGGCTGAAATGCCTTCCGGCATCAAGCCTTACTGGCCACGCCAGCCGTAGTGCTGGCACTCCATTGGTGCAGCACACACACACTACGTGGCTCGTAGGAATGACGTGGTGCGTGTGTGCTGAGCCAATGACGGCCAGTGTTTTGTCCGGCCCGGAAGACTACAAAGACTTTCCTAATGGAGGGCGGCCGATGCTGCTTGCGGACCGCCCTCCATTAGGAAAGTCTTTGTGCATCGCGGGCCCGAAAAAACAGCATGGCGGGCTGCAACTGGCCCGCCGGCCGTACGTTGTGCACCCATGGTTTAGTGACATCTACTGTCAAAGAACAGCATTAACGCTCATTTTATTTACATTACTGCAGAAAGAAATCTGATTGGGGAACTCAGTTCGGTGAGCCCTGGCTCAAAGGTGATATTTGCAGACCGCCAGGGCTGTGCAGTAGCCCACTTAATGCCCGGTGTATAGACAATTGATCAAGCAACAATGAGAGGGTTGACCCTTCCTTTATTCTTCATTTCTATGTTTGGGGTTGAGGCACTTACTTCAACCTATACACGTAAGAACAGTAGGAGATAAATAGCCACATGTCCCTAGGTGAAGCTTACGAGGAACAGTATTGGAAAGCCCACAGTAATGAAACTAAAAGCCAGAAGGATGAATCTATGGGTAATTTGGAGAGGTTGAGGATACGAAGGGCATATGGCAAAATGGTTTGGGAGACCAGTTTGGGCTTGCACTCACAAGCAGCGGGGGGTGGGGGGGAGTCAACTATCTCATGCCCTTTGGAGTTAGGCTGATCGTGTACGCAGAGGTTTTGTTTAGTTTACTTGCATACAATCCTAAATTCGAAGCACTTTCTAAATGTTGAAATACATATGTATCATTGACACAGCATACACCATGCAATTCATCATCAGGGAGTGCTCATGCTTACATTTCACTTGCGTTGTAGCTTTAAACACCATGAAAAAAAAGGCGCTTCATAAACGGTCTATGTATCAGACAATGATTCGATCAGTATACAGAAGGCAACTACAGTTCCATCAAAGTTTCCATGTTAAACTAGGAATTCATTCAAATAAAGCTCGATTTTGCATGTATTTTCACTTGGGTTAAGTGCTCACCTCAGAACCTTTAACACATCCGGACGTTCAAGACGTTTCTCTCTGACCAAGTGATATAGATTTTAACATTCCCCACAGAAGGAAACTTGGTGGTAATTACTTATTGATTGCTCAGTATTTCTTTATCTCTTGATGACTTAATTGGAATCTCAAGATACAGCTTTAGAAGGAGTGCAATAAAAACACTTTACTAATTTAATTGCAACTTCACAGTTAAAACAGTTTACAGCATGGCTCGTATATATAAAGTACAGCAATCAATGCTGAAGCTTCCATACATAAAAAGGCATGGACGAGGTAGACACGTACCTGAATACAATTTACAGAGTTTGCAAAGCTAGATTGCAAAAGTTAAATTCACTAATGTGAGCAATTTACAATTAGGTTATAACATTGTTAACTATTTAAACAAATAAAACTACTTACACAAGAAAGGGTCACTTTTGTTGTTTTAGTATAACAGCAGTGCTAGTATTTGCTTTGTAGTTCGTGGCCTCAATAGCCTGGTCTCTTACTTGTGAAAACAATCAAACCATGCATTTGTACAATATGCATTTCTTCAGTTTATTCTAGATATAGGACAACATCTAGATAACTAGGATATCAAATGAATAGGTCAATTCATCATTTAAGCTATTCGCCAAATTAGACATTAAGTGTGAATTTGAGGCAAGATTAAAGGCAAACTATTGATCATTTCATGATTTACAAGAATGCACGTGTACACACTTAGGACACTCATGTTTCAGAGAAAATAGTAAAAACATGGCGATTAAATTATACAACCAAATAAAGAAAATACATTTGGGATATATAAAAGAAATCAAGTGATGGGTACATAGTTGTGACTGATAATGGAAACTGGCTCCATTGAGAGGCAAAGGAATTCGTAGTATAACAGTCCCTGTTGAAAAGTATGTGCAGATGGGATTCATAAATTTGCGCGTTCCATTTTCGTGGTATGCAGACACTGCTTGAATATGCTCTAGTGAGAACATGCCTGCAAACACAGATGCCGCGAGGGCAGATACTGTGTGGCAGGTTTAGACATTGGAGAAGAGAGTGGGTGGTTGACCATGCTGAAGGATGTCAAGAGATCTAGAAGGCTGCAATGATGTGAGGGGATTAGAGTTTTGAGGAGCGTCAGCTGTCTGGCCTAAGATCAAAGAGGAGCAGAGGGATTTTCAGAGTATTGACCAAAAAGGTAGGCGGTGGACAGTTTGAATGCCTGCCTTTTGAAAACCTGGGAATAATTAGGAAGAAGAGACAGGACAAATGCAGGGTTATGAAGGTCAGCGATTGGTTTTTTTAGGATGGGTAATAAAATATATATTTGGAAGCAGCCAGCAAGAATCCCAGTGGAATAAGGGGCAATGGGGTGATGGAGGAGAGGGGAGGTGAAAAAGCCAATAAGGGTGTGTCCGATATAGGTGATCTTGGAAGAGAAGTACAGGTCCATGGCATTGGTGAGAGGAGAAAGATGTAAATTGGTCTGGATTGTTTGGGGGTTGGGGGGGGGGGGGGAGTGACAGTTGATAGAACAATAGTATATTAGCTTGCCCTGACCTGGAGACCGAACTGACCGTATTTGTAGGCACTCAACTGTGTAGAATGACAGACAAAATGGTCACAGATCACATGCTCTAGGTCTCCATCCTCTTTCAATGACAGACAAAACTGCGGAAGAGATTAATGTGTTTTGATTATTGTATTTTGTTTTCATCAAGTCCTCCTTTCAGGCCTATGACTGTAGAAAAGGGTGGTTGAATGTGGCAGCTCCCATAGATTCAGAGCCCAGCTGCTTTACATAATTAAAGGCCACTGCAAAGTACACCCATGTTATGCTCTAGATACAAGAAAGCTCCTGTGAATTGTGCACTGTTGCATTTCATTTGAGTACTGCATGCAACAGGGACTGAATGATTTGCAGGACACATCCTATGGTCACACTGGCTGTCCCTTTGGCTCTGCTTCCTCATCCTGAGTGTTGTGCGGATGGGCAGTGTGCCTCCAGATGTAGAATCCAATTCATACTTTCAAGCTTAATCTCCTACCTGGCATGAAGGGTCCAACTGCAGCAGCTCGCACACCTTTTGGCACATCTGGTCATGGCTCACACAGTGGAAATGTGCAACTTCAGAGGCTCAAATTCAAATTCATGCCTACTTCGTGGTGACTGAAGCATGCTCAAACCAGTGAGCATCCCATCAAGCTCTCAGGATAACCAGACACTTAGAGGTTGACTAGCTCTGTGACTCCCCACCCCCAGCCCCCTCCAGTCTGGATTTGGTAGCTGTGCCTCTATCGAAACTGTAATGACCCACATCTCCACTTCTTCACTACTGCCCAGCACTACAAACTCTCACCCATCCCTATCCTTCACATTTCTACATCCTTCAATACTATCAACGAACACCCTCTAACCAACTTAAAAATCTAGGACCCTGCACTCGCCTGTATGGTATCCTACCACTGATTAATACTTTTTCATCTGAACCATGGACGGCTATTTGCCCCCATCTACCAAAACACTGTCCTCGGCTTGCTACTCATTACAATCTACACTTCCTCGCATGGCAAGATCACCATCTCCTTAGGATTCTCAGACTATGTTGCTGATGATGCAATAACTTCCCATCCAAGCTTCTGTTTTTCAACTATCCCTCACTGATGACACAGTCTGAGGCTTAACACCAAGATTTAAATGACATGCCTAGCCAGACACCCCAACCCCCTCCCCCAATCTACCTTTCCCCGTTTGTTTCCCTCCTCACCTTTCCCACAGGTTTGCAGCCTTTGGAAGACTGAAAGAAACCTGAACCCCTACTAGGAAATTACCTTAACCATCACAATGTTCCATCTGCTTGCTCGGACAATACACTCCACTCTCACCCACCACTCCACACAAAAATGTCCACACTAGTATTAGGATGCCATACCCTCTGTTGTAGCCTCCTCATGGCCTTTCCACTTCAGTTCTTAGCATCCCTCAACAAAACTCTCAATTTAGCAACTCTCACTGTGTACATCCTCCCTCGCTCTTCTCCCACCTTTTTTAAATGGTGCCTTCTCTGTACAACACCTGTCCCACTTGTGACTAATCCAAGGATTTAGTCACCTCTCCCCAATGGGGAGCTACCCCCCTTGGGACTAAGGAAGTGAGCCCCCTACATTTAACAACCCTAAAGCACAGGGTAAGCAGGATCCTTCTGAAGGGGACTCCCCTTAGGGGACATGAAACCCCCAAAGGGGGACTTAAGACTTAATTCCCCCATACCTCTAGGCAAGAACACATTTATGTGGTATATAGGAAGTAAGGTGTATTGTAACCCTACGACTACTCTAATGGCTGGTATGGCTCCTGACCCAAATTATGATCAATTGTTAAGGAAAACCACACAAATGCTGAAAGTACAGCTTCCTGGAAGCAGGTCAGCAAAAGGACCAATCAAACCAGGAGGATCAGCCAAGCCCGAGGGATTCAAGGAGTGTACAGCGCACACAGGGGGTGTGGTACGCAGGAAAGAGCAAACGGCAGATGAGGTGTCACAGGCCAGGGTCAACACCTGGTGAGTGCAGCAGCACCTTGCAGACAGGTGAACATAGATGGCCAGCATCGTAAAACTAGCAAGAGCGGACTATTGGATGGCTGAGGAAACTGCCAGCAGAGAACCCGCCCACCGGTTCCAAAGCAAAGAGACCGGAAAAGAAGAAGTCTGCAACTGAAGGAGACCCGAGAGTATGGGTTGCGTAAATAGCACTGCACCGGCCTCCCGAGGACCACCACCCATCACAAACAAGTATGCGCTGGCTCCAATGGAGGTAGGTGGTAAGGCAAGAGAGACAGAAAAGCCCTACAGTGCAGAGAGACCCGAGATGCCCCAGAGTAAGGAGAGCGAGACGAGATCCAGAGTGCGAAGAAAGATTGAGAAAAGCTCTAAAGTGGGGAGAACACTATCAAGCCCCAGAGTGGGCAAAGTATATAGGAACCGTAGTGCAGGAAGAGAGATTGTGACAAGTCCTGGTGTGGAAGCAGGTGGGAGGCGAGAACCAAGAAACCCCAGAGTGGGGAAAAGGAGGAAGAAACACCAGGGTGCAGAGTGTTAAGTGGAGGCACCTCGGAGGAGTGGGGAGAAAGACTGATTTGAAAGAGGCTATAAGACCTTGGTGGACCCCTGGAATGGAACACAGCAGTATAATTACTGCACGCTTGGGACTGTTCACATAGGCAGAGGCCTAACAAGGGTGAAGGATAGTTTCAATTCTTAACTGCTACTCATGTAAGGGGGCTAAGGCTTGGAGCAGGAAATAATTCCAACTTTTCGTACAGTTTCTTGCCCTTACACAATATCTCTTGCAGGCGCTATCAAAACGACAGGAGATTCTCATGCCACTCCACAAATATTATTCGAAGCCCTGAGAGAATGCTGGGAATTCTGAGAGTCAATCAGGATCCACGGCTTGCGGGAAATATTTGCTGGGTGGCGGCTATGGATCCCGTCGCCTCCCAAGATTCCAACATTTGCACCATCACCACTCACTGCTATCCCTGCAACCTCTCCCGCTCCCCTTGTAATCTTGCCTCGCCTCCTCTCTGGGCCTTCACACACCCTTCCTTTGCTGACTTCCCTTATGGTCATCTGCAGCAGGTTTTGCATGCCAGATCTGTTGCCTTCTGCTATCAAAACTAATAAAAGGGACTAGTGCTGGGGAATCCACCGAGCATCTGTTGCCCGGATGCCAGTCTAGGATGATTATTTTGGAAACTTCTCTCTCCTGCATACCTGCCAGTAGCACTGAGCTCCCCGGCTGGGTGCAATAAGCATCAATGCCCATCAGTCATCCAAACTTCGCGCTAGCCTATATGCCATGCTTCCAGAGACCATTTAACATGCCGCAAGCAGCCCCAACACACAAGCAAGATGGCAGAACACAAATAAGCATGTCACGAGGGATGGATTGGTTCTGGAGAAGCTAGGTTTTTTCGTTCCTTTATGAATTTCAGAAGAGACAGTTCATGTCATAGTAGGACGGATGGAATGCCACAATGTAGCGCCGAGATAAGAAAAGGTTTTGCCCCTTAAAGTTTTCTTTTTGATTTTTGGGGCGCAGAGCAGATAGGGACCTGATCTGTTTTTGAGGCAATTAGCTTAAGCTTGTGGGTTGACACACAGAAATATATTACAGTTAAAAGCATTACAGCAGAAACTTAACAGTGTTTACCTCAACAACCGATCTCTGCCTAGGCGTGTGGTTGATGTGCTCGATCTTATTACCGATAAAAATATTGGCATATCATTTTTATCAGAAACATGGCTCAGACCTTGGGTTCAGATCCAGCGTTGGCTGTTCCAGTAGGGTAGCACACTACATGTAAGAACAGGCGCAGTGGTGGGTTTGCAATCATTTTTTGATCTACTTTGAACATTCATCAAGTGGAGTAGGAAGAGTCTGAAGGGGTTGAATCGTTGCTGGTTAAGTTATTGACCAACCCTTGTACCGCCTATAGGTTCATCTTACTGTACAGACCCCCTCATAACATGCCTTGTACATTCATTAAACCTTTCTTGAAGACAATTATTTTCAGGATTTTAATCTCTGGTTCAAGGATCCGCATGATCATTTAGCCTTCGCTTCAGACAACTATTGGATAACCTTTGTTTTGTGCAGGTTATTTTGGATCCAGAGCACAAGGACGGACATATACTTGACTGGCTTTGTACTGCTTGTATGCTAGTGGAATAGCCAGAGGCTAAAGATTGCCTTCGTCCAATCTATTTTATTTTTTTTTATTTACTTTGCACTCCCCGGGTTTCATCTTCAACCTCGATTGAGTGCCTGTGGTTAAACACAGTTCAAGGAAGGTTTCAACTGCCACTCTTGAGCCTTTTGTGGAACTGTTAAATAATCTACCTTTATATAACTCAACTGAGGATGTTTGTTATCATCCGTGTGCATCTTCAGCCCTCGACAATATTGAACCAGCTAGAAGTAGCAAGTCTACTACTGTTGAGGCTTCGGTCCAGTCTTGGTATACACAAGAATGACATGCTCTTAGTGTTAAGTGAATAAAGTCTACAGAGCATGGCAAAAGTCGCACTCATGCCTGAAGACATTTAGAATTGGGCAGCATCATTATAAAAAAGCCATTGTGCAGGCAAAATAAAAAAGAAAACAAAAAGCGCATTTTGAAAAACCTGATAAGGCCAGTGGGACAGATCACAAAGGATCAGGACTGGTGTACAAGGGTACAGCAGGCCCATTTCAATAAGGTGTCAAACTTAGATAAGGACATTGCTGTCAAGCAGTCCTGCATGTCTGCACATGGTAATACTAGTTTTCCGGTCAGGCCGCCACTAACCCTTTAAAGTTCAAGAAGGTTACCGAATCAGATGTTTTGGAAGTCCTTCAGACTCAAATCCACAAGTTGTGCTGGGGACCCTTGTCACACCAAAGTTATAAAAACATGTGCATCAAGTCTTGTCCCAGCAATTAATGACTTCGTCAATGCCTCATTTCATGCTGCGCACGTCCCAGTCCCCATTAAGCAAGCTTGGATAACCCCCTTGCCTACGAAATTTTCTCTAGATCCTAGAATAGAACTAATTATTGCCCCATCACCAATGTGGGTAGCATAGCTCAGAGGCAAAGCGCTCGTCTTGGAAGCAAGACGACGCAGAGGAACACAGTTTAGAGTCCCAGATCTGCGCTTAGAAACCTCTTCAGTATTAAGTGCACTATAAAAAAAACGATCATAATTATAATGATGTGCACTTTCTATTCAAAATCGGAGATCGATGTGTATTTACAAATCCAGGCACAACTAGAAGAGCACAACCTCCTTGGCCCCATACAATATGGCTTCAGAGCGTACCACAGCACATAATCTGCTCTGTTAGACCTAAAAGCAAGCTTATCCCTAAATAATGATGGTGGACATGTTTCACTGCTGTTGCTATTGGATCTTTCAGCAGGTCTTTTATAATAGAGTTCAATACTAGGCAATTTAATCTACACCAGCAGCTGAATGGAATGTATCGATTTTATCTGACAGATCGGCCTGAGTTTTTAGTAGTGGTGCGACAGCCACACCATGTGAGCTCCTGTATGTGGTTCCACAGGGGTCCTGCCCATCACCCACCCTGTTCAATATGTGTAGGAAACCTTTATTTGATATGTTGGACGATAAATATATTTTAAACACAAATTATGTCAACACCCAAATAATATTAAAGTTGACAAGTGACTATGGGGCAGATTTCCAAAATGATTCATGAGATTTTAGATCTCATTCAGGGCTGGATGGCTCACAATGGGCCAGCATTTAATGAGGCTAAAACTGTGCTACTCCTTGTTGGGACACAGCAAAAGCTTGATAAATTGCCCTCATTATACAAAAGCTTCTCCTTTGTGGGCTGCTTAAAAGAGGTTCTCCCAAAAGTTAAAACTATTGGCGTGTATCTGGATTCAACCCTGTGCACTTTGCCACTTCCCCCATCGGCCTATTATCTGAGGAAGTTGAATCGGATTCGGTCATTTATCTCAGAAAGCACGTGTTGTACCCTGTACGTGTGCTAAGATCAGTCAAAGCAATCTGCTCTCTGTCCTGCCGTTTAAGCTTGCGAGAGCTAGCAAACACGCTTTCAATTTTTTTGTTCCTTATTTTTGGAATTGCCTGCCTCCTCACATGCGTTCAGAGTCATCGCCAACTCCATTTAAGAAAGTGCTTATAATCTTTTATTTTACCCATTGCGCTTGTTGCTGCTTTTACTGTTTGTTCTCAATATCTTTGCACTTGTTTTAGTCACCGTTTTATACTCTGAGGGGAGTTTTATTTTGTGTTTTAATTATGCTTTTGGTTTTGCTTTTGTTGTATCCGTTTCATCTTTTTCTCATGCTCGTTTTTTTACAGTGCCTTATCATTCCGTTTCCGGTTTTCACCTAAGTTTTTATATGTTTTAGGTTCTTACAGTGCCCGTTTGCCTCTGGGCCTATGGCGCTTTACAAATTGGGGGTGTTTCAATGTTTGACAGGGTTTCCTACTTAGCAGGAACTATGTAGCAACATATAATAGGTGAAGCTACTGGAACAAATGATTTGAGCAAATTGTCAGAGGTAGAGGAGCAGAGAAAAATGGGAAGAAAAAAGATCCTTTGCGCCCTGTGGCTTACGAAGGAGTCAATCCAATGTGTGGTGCACTTGAGACCAGCAGTAGACTCTATCCAGTCTAGCACGATATTAATGATGTGAAAGGCAGCAGAGAGGTATAGGAGTGTTGGAGTATTGATTCCATCAATGTCTGTAGTTATTTGGGAATCTATCAAGAGACACCTGCTTCCCGGTCTCTTCAAGGTCTAATCAGTCTAGGAGTGGGAGGATTGGTCTTCATCTGAACTGTCTGGTCAAAAACACATCTTTATAAAACTCTAGTAAAGCAAGTTCCCCAGGCTCCAAAGTAAAGTTCCTTGCAAGTTGCTTTATTCAGTTTCTTAGTACGTTACACCATGAGTAGAGATAACAGGAGCTGGACCCACTGGTGCCAACCTCCCAGCCTCAATCCTTCCAACTGACCTGTGTGGAACAGTAGGGTCAGCACAATCAAACTTTTCCCATACATGCATCCATTCCACTAGTGACAGCACACATTCCGACATCCCCCACATCTCTCAGATAAGACAAGAAGGCACATACAACATCTCTTTCCCAAACAGATACACATCAAAACCTACCACTGTGTCCACAAACACACGTGTACACACACACACACACACACACACACACACACACACACACACATACCCTAAACCGCCTGCACAGACACGTTTGGGATGCCACCAATGCGCATTAAAGCTCAACCATCATGCTCTACAGGTCACCAAGCATACATGGGGTACCTCCTTAACATCTTAACACCATTTGGCAAACCCACCTTCATCAGCATACCAGAGCCTCAAGCTCCGTAACTCCTGGCGCACCAATGGCACCTTCTTAATTGTCTTACATACCATTCAGGATTCCACACATCTGACTACACATGGCCAGTTGCTTAGTATGTTACACCACCTAGGCTCCATCCTTCCAACTGACCTGGGTGGGACATTAGGGTCAGCACAATCAAACACTGCACAGCCATTCCACTTGTGACATCAGCCATTGTGACATCAACCACACATCTCAGATAAGACAAGAATACACATACAAGACAAACAGCTGAGCTGGGAAAGGAAAGTGTGAGAAAAGTCAGTGTCACCATCAGTGTGGTCGACATTGGTTTTTCATGAGAGGGATAACCACATGTCCGATGTTTTGACAAGGTCAAGGTATGATATTCAGTCCATGATGTAGTCGCAGATCACAGGTCGAAGGGCTTTGAATATACTCACAGGCCAATGCTAGAGGCCTTGCACTTAGCAAATATGGTTTCAGGAAAGTTGAAGCACAAAAAAGTTGTGTAGTTGTGTAGTTGACTGTGCGGTGAACATGCATAAATCTTACAAAACTGAGTAAGGGGGAGGAAAGGATGGCAGGAGATATTCAGTTCAAAGTTTGAGATCTTAGAATGGAAGAAGAGTACTTACTCATGTGTTTTAGGGTAAAGTGACCTTAGACATTGATGGTTTTCATAGTTTAGCAAGCACATAGAAGCAACAGGCTTTTTCGGGGGTAAGGTTGGGGGCGGTGGGATATTGGCCTCTGATCTGGTAGAACAGGAGGACTTTTCTGCTGGGCAAACAAAAGGTTCATAATACCCAAGGGGGTTAATATGTATGTGGCCTGAATGGGTAATGGGGAAATGGGGTAATAGTATGGTTTCCTTGCAACACCTCTTGGGGACACTACCTTTTCTTTATTTCAAGGAACTGTTGAACAATTATTTGTTTAGAGGGGCTTGTGCATAGGTCTTGTGGTCTTGAATAGGAGGTAAGAAGAAGGCTGGTGGCTTGTTTCTTTGGAAGCAGAGTCGGTTACCATGAGACTATCTATTAGATTTAGGATCATCAAGGATTGCCATTGACTGAATTGTGTGAGAGAACAATCCACTGTTGCTTTGGATGCAGAGAAAAAGACTGATGGGTATGGGAAGGTGGTCATATCGGGTGCTACATAAAAAGGGGATCCACAGCAGGAACATAGGAGGTAAGGAGAGTGACAAATATGTTTGTATGCTGAAGCAACATGCTGGGTTAGTCCTGGAGATTTCATATAGAGTTACAGATTACAGATGGCTAGTGTTAGAGGTGTGTGTGCCACCAAACGGTTCAAGTAACCAACAATGACTGTGCTTACTGTTATGAACTATGCAGTTATGGCTGTGGGATATGCAGTTCACTGGCAAAAGTGAGACTAGGTGTGGGAAGAGGCTTACGATGAATCTTTGTTACAGGAGTTGGTATACGCACAGATGAATTTAAAAGAGGGGTAGTTGAAGAAACTGATCTTATTCAAGGTGAGAGGATAAATAGATTAAGGCAATCCAACATCAGAAGGATTGTATTCTGTAATGAAGTGCAAGATGCTTCTGGTTGGGGGGTGGAGAGGAGAGAATATGTTCTGGGAGGACCTGCTGCAAGAAAGAGTAGGCTCAGATTTTCAATAATCTGTCGGGAGAACCGTTAGGGTATATGAACTGCTCGGGTTGAAAAGTAGGCAATGGAAAGGAGATGCACCCTGATGGAGGAAGCTCTGACGCATGATCGAGGGTTGAACATTTGAGCGAGTATGGATCAGCTTCAGCAGATTAAATGTTTCCAATTTATCTGCGTCTTTCTGCCAATTACAAAAATATAATGTATGTATTTCAACGAGAAGGCACCTCCATCTGTCCAGCAGGGGTAAGCAAGGATAGGTTATCTTTGGAAATGCTCAAAAGACCAGCAAACAACAGAGTGAATGTCACACTCTTGCATGGCCTCAATCTCAAAGCTAAAAACATTATCAAGAATTGTGGATTAACTCCTGTGAAAGTCTTTGAGTCATTGCTTGACTGGCATTTGCAGATCGAGTCATTTTAACACCTGTGGATTCATGTACATATCTCATACATGCTCAGAGTTCAATTATACATCATAAGTCTTCAACAATCTCATCTATTGGATCACCCAGGAGATAAACGTATTAGTTTAATTGTGCAATTGCATCTGCACTTCAGTAAGGTAATTAGTTATGCTCAAAGTTAGAGTTGTGCCTGCATTTCTAATTGAAATACCCTTTCTTCAGATACAATATTGCTGGACTTTCCGCCATTTGTAACATTAGGTTGCAATTTCATTTTTCAAATCTCACCATGGCCCCTTCTTTTTGCAGTGTCCATACAATCAGTGCTTGAGGAAGATTAAGCCTAATGAGCAACTAAATAGCTACCATTTGCAGTTGAATCCTTAGTTCCCACGGCACAGCCAATGGGACTCAGTAGGATTCCCAGGCTTCGGGCTAGAAGCGTTATAATATTCAGAAAAATTGCTGAATATCATGTTACTCATAATTGCTTTGTCCAACAAAAATAAATCTAAATTATTCACTGAGGTTTGTCTAAATTGTTATGCCCTTTGTTGCTCCGAGCATATCTTCCACTTTATCTTCTGTGATGCACATACTAAGGGCTTGCTTTGTGGTGATTGTAGCCATTTCTTTAAACCAAGACCTGTTGCAAATGCAAATTATGTGAAAGATTCAGAACATCAATTTTGTTTTTACCCAAAAACAGTATTAGTCAGCGGCAATGATTGTGGATAAATTGTGATACTCCTGTATACTGAACTATTTAAGAGCATCCAATGCACCCAGACAAAAACTTTGATTATGCAACATAAATGGATTGCAGTGTGCACATTCCTCTGGGTTAGTTTCCACAAAAAGGATTTAAAGCATATGTACTGTAATCTTCTATTCAAACGTTCAAAGTTGATTTCCAACCTAATCTCACAAACGGAAAGTACTATCAAATGTTTCCCATACATGCACTATCATACCACATATCGCACGCTAAATCAAAGCACTCAAAAAACTATGCATGCAGACTCGTACGTGACCAGATGCGCACACTAACACACCCCCATACGAAATGGCAGACTAGTGTGGTAGCTGGGCAGTGATTTGCGAATGGTCAATGGCACACAATCTTGCGCATACTATTCCAACAAGATAGGGGCAATGGAAAACCAAATTATGGCTCAGGTTAAAGAGGGTGTGGAGTGAAATGGAACTATGGGAGACTACTACTGTGGTAATAATGCATTATTAAAAAAATGTAACACTGTTTTGCGATAGGTGTACTTATAGTTTCACTGGTGGAAACTAAGCACCCCTGTGCTATGACAATCAAAGGAACGGCTGGAAAGGAGATCAAGCAGCTCCCAATACATATTTTTTAACCTTTATTTGCAAAACAATAGGGGCTTTTAGTCAGGGTGTGTTTTTATTACCAAAGCCATCTTCGTGAGCAAAGCATGTAGTTAGCTATTCTAGTGCTGCTCTCTTTTGCAACATCTTTGTCAAGGTCCATGCAGACCCCTAGCGAACTGGGGGGGGGGGCATAAGGGTGGCTAAAAGACAGCAAGCTACTGTTTAGGCAGCCTACTGAAGGCATATTACAGAAGAAAATATGCCAATGTTTTTAACATCTCAGAATAGAGACCTTTTCAATAAAAAATACATTGGTTTAGTTTCAATTTTGGGGATTTTTTTTTAATGGAAAAGAAAACTGCTCGAAACTTTGACAACGGCACAACCCTAAATTAGATGGGGGAACACAAATATTGTTCCTGAAAAAAAAAAGCATCCACCTGGGGCTAGCCTGCACTTAGAAAGTTAGAGTGTGGTGGCAGGACAGATACAGCCTTTTAATAACACCCTTTATTACAGTCCAAGAAGCTGGAGGAATCACTCAAATTAATTTTTTAGTAACACAAATGTGTTAAAAGTGTACGACTTAATGAAGACTGAAATGAAGACTGAAGCCGTTGCTTAACCTTGCACACCTACAAGCCACGCAGATAACGCAGAGGCCGAGCAACTGCAAAAATAAAAATGTAAAAATGAATGTGCGATACAAAGATTCAACTTTCGCACTGTGCTGCACGAAGAGTTGCAGGTCCCAAATGTTGGGTCTGGCAATTTGGGGGAAAACTAGATGGAAAGTGTAGGGAGGACACTTCTGATTATACACATCTTCATGGTCAATGCATACATCTTTGGTTTCCTAATCTAAAAAAACATAGTGCCCTCAATTATTGCATTAACTGAGCCAAAATAAAGTCGGTTACTGCGAAACATTTTGGGAAGATGTCCCAACTTGTACTGACGTCACTGTCAAGTGAAGTCAAATATTGCCGGGATACCAGGTATTAGTAGTCACTGGCCAAACTGATTTCCTGACAGCAAAAGATGGACCCAAGTCATGAGCAGAACATTTCTGGCTCCATTTGCAGGCTATTAGATAAATTAAGGGTTGTCACATGGTTGCTTCAGCCACATTACAAAAGGAAAAAGCCTAGACACACCAAATAGTAAAATCTCTAATACTGTTCACCTGCGGTGTATTAGTCTAAGTTAGAGCAGTTCCTCCTCCCCAAATAAACGTAATACACAGCACCATGAAAGCGGTAGTAAACGCATAGTTTACGTTTGTTAATTTGTCACTGTATAATTTATGTAGGGCGCAATTCTTTTTTACAAGTACTTCAATCGGACATTTGTCAATATGCAGGGAACATTAAACTCGGCAACCTGATCAGTTTCTGTCAGGGGTTAGTGAATTACCACTAATAGTTTTAGAACATTAGCACATATCATAATAAGGCATGCCAAAGAAAGGGAAGATGCAACTTATTCAACTGCATTAAAATTGACATTTTCAGAAAAGAAGCTCACACTTGCAAATTACCTAAATGAGCACATTACATTAATCGTCCACAGAAGAAAAATCACCAAATGCACACGGAAACTGTCCTCCTCGCTTGTCCACATAGCTCACTTGACTAGTAAATCAATATGAATGCTCGGGATGTTGCCTCAATTCCCTTGTACTTGAATGAAATCAGATACATTTAATTATTTAAATTAATTGAAAAGCTAATGAAGATGAAGTTAAATTCAAGAACTGAAATGAGTTAGTGTATTGTATGAATCTAGTTTAAGAAACTGCATTCAGTGCAAATATAGTTACAGATTTTGCCTCAACACTTAAATGTAGTGTTTTCTGTGCGACTTTTAATCATGCTAATCTGTAACAATTAACCTAATGAGATATCCCAAATCAATAGGGTCATTCAGTGGTGGGACCTAAACTGTATTCAGAAGGCAAACAATAAAGCTTCAGACATACTTTGAAGTATGCATGTAAGACTGAATACAGTGATATTCATCTTTACGGAAGTGAACAGGTTTTGAGATCTGAAATTTCTGTTAAATTGTAAGTAGATCAAAAATAAAAATGATCGTTTACCGTAAATTAATCTCTTCTAGATTTTCTTCTTCTAACACTCTTCTCAGGTGTCATTTCAGCCTTGTTCCACTTGTACATTTAAGCTACAAAGAAAGATAGATAAGCACATTAGGTGCTCACCTCGGATAAAATGTTGGAATCCCTGCAGGGAAGCCTCAACCCTTCATCTTTTCACTGCGAATATTGCACCATTAAATTGGGTGTGAAAACATGTTATAGTGCCAATAAGCAGGGGTATACGGCATTAAGACCTATATTAAAAGGCAATATGATTTACTGTGATTTTATGCTATTTACCCTTTACTGTTCAATGTACTTACCAGCTTTGGCACTAGGGCTCAGAATCAGTGTTCCCCTTTGTTTTGCCCCTCTTTCTGCATCTGGTCCCTTTTCATGAATTGCTCAATTTCTTATTTAAATTATTCTATGTGGTCCAAAGGTAATGCTGGTGACCCTTTCTGCGCCCTTCCCCCCCCCCCATTGCACAGCTGTCTGACTCTGCATTCCAAACAAAAGCTCTTCACACACAGGTGGAAGTAGAACTAAAGGTATAACTGCCCATGCAGGGATGGGATGGGATGGCCGGGAGCAGAGAGCAGCATGGGTTGGGTTGGGTATAGGGTGGGAAGACAAGAGTGTGAAATTTGCAAACTAGAGGGGGCCGAGTGGTAGATGTTTCTGCATGGGTTTTCCCCATGTGTTCACCTCGGTAAAATGTATGTAAATTTAGATGTAACTGCTATAGGGGCTTAGCGAGAATATCCTCTTTCAAAACTTAGACACTCTTGAAAAGGTGCAGAGGAGGGGGCCATTTAAATATATTTCTTTCGTTTTTGTTGTACAAAGTTACTCACTTTAAAAAATATAAATATTTATTAAGGTTTGTGAACATAAACGACCTTACATTTAACATGTGTGCCTTCAACAGTGTGTAAAGATTTAAATGCAGTACACAATATATCAACACTCCCCTGAAAGCTTTGTCCCCAATGACTAGTATCTACCGCTTCTAGATACATGACTCCGCATTTAACATAGTCCTGGTACAGCTTAATTCCCTTTTCCAACTCCCTATACCGGATAATATGCGTTCTCATCCCCTCACATAATATACAGGAGTCTTAAAACGTCACCAAAACATGTCCCCTACCTCATGGAGGCTTCAGATCGGGGGGTGTGGTAGGAACATTGAGCAACTGGCCCCAGACAATCATTCATTCTCCCAATTCCATTTCTCTATTCCCACTCAATATCTACATTTCAGCTAACCCCCACCTTTTGATCCACTACCCATTGTGAGATGAGTGGACCCTTGGGACTTTTACACAATATCGCAATCATCCTCCCTGCTAAATAAGAATGGAGCTTTTTTTTTCCTTCATGTTACTCACTTTAAAAAGTATAATAATTCCAGTGTAAAGGAAACTAGTGGAACAGTACCCCCTTTTAGAAAAGAAAACATGGAGAAAAAGTCGTAAACATTACAGCAAATCTTTACCTCACACTGTAATGGTTTTGGGAGTTTGCATTGGAGATGCGAATACTGACCCTAAATCAATCCAGGAGTAATGGAATCCAGGCAACAACAATTGAAAGAGGGTCCACACGAACATGTAGATGCATGCATAAGGTACATCAAGTAAGCCATTTGTCTGGCCATCAAGGAAAAACCAACGCAAAATGTAGCACTATGTACTTCACTTCCACAGTGTACATCCCAAAAAGTGCTTCTTAAACAGACCTTAAGAAATGGTTTATTGCAAGGAGCAGAGAGGTGATTAGCCTTCGAGCACCAATTAAATAAAATGGAGTGGTTCCCCGAGTTAACCAATAACAGAAACTGAATGTGGATGCACAAAAGTAGTGCAACTATAAAGAGTGAAAAATAAAATCAGCGGGACAAGGTTCCCATTAGTTTACACTTGCTTCAAACTCACAGAATGCTTTGCTTTCCATCCCCACCGACTATATTGTAAAGACTGGAGGAGGGGTGGGGGGTTATCTGTGCCCCTGCTCTCTATATAGCAGAGTAGAAGCACAGCGCACCCCAGCCAAGATTCTCTATTGTTGGTAGTAATGGACGAGCAATCGAGGCTTAGCTCTCAGGAGGTGATGCAGGCTGGTTCTTAAGTACTGTGTAGTCCCCAAGCCCCCACAAAGTAATGTCCACACACTAGGTTAGTGATAACACGGTTCTTTATATAAATAAGGTTCAAGTCTCACACACACACACACACACACACACACACACACACACACACACACACACACACACACACACACACACACACACACACACACACACACACACACACACACACACACACACACACACACACACACACACACACACACACACACACACACACACACACACACACACACACACACACACACCCCACCCCCCCCAAAACTTTGTGCTCAGGCAATACTAAAATAATAAATATGTACAATATCTATGTGGTACCACAATTCACTCTTGACTCCTTTAAAATGTGCCAACTGATGACAGTTGTAATGACATACAAGTCTAATAGCAATGTGAACCAACACCAGACAAAGGAGGAAAACAAGTAGGGTTAAACAATAGGCAGAATACTTTGTCCCTACCGCAAGCGACCGTTCTGTGTGAGATCCCCCACCTGAGCAAACTGTAAATAAAGTATATTAACAAGCCCAGACCATATATTGTTTAAAAGAGTCTTGTTTCCTGCTAAAAATGTTCTACTACCCCAATGTACCTGGTTTAGAAGAGACCGGCGTTGGGTCATCGACGGATCCTTCGTGAGTGAACTCCCTTTAAGGCAGGAGCCACAGATCGTCGAGATCACTCAAAGAAAAGGGTGAACGATGTAGTCAAGGCAGCAGCTTGGGTCCTTGCAGTGCTAGTCGACGATTGGTCGTGAACCTCCTGCGAAGATGAGGCATTCAGTGCACCTCAACAATAGTTTGTTGCCGCAAAACGGATCAATGAATAATGTAGGCCCAGCAAAGGATTCAGGTCGTTGGTGTTTGGCATCGGCGATGGGGACTCGGCCACGGCTGGCTTTCGGATCTTCGTCGGCATCTGTGGACTTCAGGTGGTGGGAAACCCAATGGCAGATTCTTCTTGGTTCGCCGGTGACCTGGACTTTCTCCAGTGGAACAAAAGCGGTCGACGGTGATGAGCAAGGGAGTCCTTGATTCAAATGTCTTGGGCATTGGAGCGTTGCAGCTCCGGTCGACGAGTTTACAGCGGTCCTCTGAACCTCGGTCGACTGTGGCGGTCATCGATGGCCTTGACGTCCTGGCGCTTCACTTCAGATTCCTCGACGGTCCACGACTCCGGTTGGCAGCCTTTCGAGGACAGACTTCCAGGGAGCCTTGGCGAAGGTTTGCTGGTGCACAATGTTCCCTCGTAGCTCAGGAAGAGGTCTCCTAGCCAGGTCCTCTCTTGGATCAGTTCTTGTAGACACAACAGCTTTCGGATTGCGTCAAAGGAAAGCAGCAGCAAAGCCTTCTTCCAGCTGGGCTTCAAGGTAAGCATCAAGTTTCGACTTCAGCTTCAGTAAGAGGATCCCAGATATACTGTTCTGTCTCTCATTCACACTGCTGGGTCAAGCTCAGGAGCCAATCATTCAGCGGGGCATTCAGGCAGGCAGGCAGCCAATGAGGCGCACAGTGCATTCAGGCCATTCGTCTCCATCCAGACAATCACAACAGGGAATGTGGATTGGGATAAGTACCCAGCCATTCAGCACTTCACACTGCATTCATACCAGTCATTGTGTCACACACCAGAAACCAGACACCCATATCATGAAATGTATATTGGTCACATACCATTCACCCAGGTCCCACCCTAAGGGCATACCCACAACATAGTCATTGGGAAGGCTCCAGCCAGTCTGGCCTGGACTTACCCCCACAATATCATATATAGAACTTCTACCCAAAAGCCAGTCAGGGGAAGGGACAGAGTCAGGCTTCCCAGGACTTTGGGAAAACAAGGTAACAGGCAATAGAAAGCAAGAGGCCACAGGGGCAGTCTGGTCTCCCATCAGGAATCAACGGATTACAATGGCATGGTATTGGTATCCAAAAATGGAGGATACTCAAAGCACCTATCAAATTCAGCATGAAGCTGCCACCAGCACATACCCTGCTCTGTAAGCCACACACAGGTGCCCAAAAGCATACACTAAGGGTACAGGGTTGTACCCCCACCCATGGGCGCCAAAAGGGTATCCCAAGGGTCTGTGCACCAAACCAAAAAGAGGAAGAGCTGCCTGGACTCCTGTGCAGAAGATCACATGATAAAAGGACTACAGGACAAGGACATGGAGGGCCTGTCCCTCCAATGCATTTCCAGCATCACGGATATCGACACCAAACAGACTTCCCTTCTCTCATTTGGCTACTTCCCCCACCCCACTGCACGCTGATCACCCATTTTTGTGCACACCTGTCCGAATTGTTCCATGTCTCATTCTGAATTTAACTTGCACCTCAGCAGGGCCTGGAGGAACCATTTCTAAATAGGCAATATTCTTGAGAGAATCACTAGAATGCTAGTGGACCAGGCCACAAGCTTAATACCCTCACAATAAATCAAAATAATGTAATGGTATAGCACAGCTGTGATTAAATGACCTTCCTCTGTAGAGAGAAAGAAGCACTTGCATTTATTTTCAGTTAGACTGAAGCCTGCTCATGGCCACAGAAGGCTAGAGTTGCCAGTGGAAAGGAGTTAGGGACTTCCCCTTGCAGTATACCACAAGCGCATGTCAAGCTATGTATGCATGTCAGGAGGCCAAATAAGGGTGGTGGATCCCATACCCCTAATTCCTGCTGCCCGGTGTACAAGCTAGGGTAGCAATCAGTCATACAAAGATTCATTCTATGTCCGAAATTGAAAGGGTCCCTCGCAATGACTAAAAGCAGAAACATGACAGTTATAACCCAGCATGAACTTCCATAAGCAAATGCTATATATGGCAGACATCTCAAAGAGAAGCAGACCGAAGCACAACCAAAATGTCCTACAGGAGCTCAAAGAGGCAGTTTGCAGATGTGAAAACACCTCCCATACAGCCAAAGAAGACCAGTTGGCCCACCTTAGCAGGCACAATTTGGTCAAGCGGCATGCTGCATGTTGGGAAACAGTACGAAATACCACAGCGTGTCTAGAACGCTTAATGGTAGCCTGTGGCCTATGCACTCAAGTTGAAATGTTTTCTTTGCCCTTGGATCCAGAACTGTGAGCTTCTCAGCTGACGGATGTCTTGTTTTATGCTTAAGACCTCTCTGGTCCCTGGCCCTGGCTCATGCTTCATTTACAAATCCCCCTGTTACTCATTTCAGCACGGCCTCCGGTAAGTACACTGGAGGTACAACCCAGATATCAACTGAATGGACCTTTTACCAGCACTTGCATTGAAAATTCTCTGGAACCTACGACCATCAACTATTTGTTACAAAGAAACCACTTATGTGGCCTGTTAAATATGACAATCGTGTTCATTTCAATAGACAAATCAGTTTGGCTGATACTTGTAAAACAATGATTACTTTTTACATTTTAAAACTGTTGACCGCACTGCATGACAATTCTTCTGCTGTCCAAAGGATGTTACAACTGATACCTTTCATGTTTGTTGTGGAGTCAGGCAGGGTTGTGGTTTGGCCCGAGTTTTATTCAATTACCAATAATGTATATGCTCTTTTATGTGCTTCAAGGGTAGGCACTACAAAGTTAGGGGGAGGTGAGGTTATTTAAATCCCAATGTTCGCTAATGCAGAAAAGTGTATTTCTTGCCAGAACACATGGATTAGAGTATTTACATGGGAAATCGGGGCCCGAAAATAAATGTGCCACTATCATGCCTATGCATTTTAAAACTGGCAAACATGTGATTCAACATGCTGACAAATATAGCCACGGGATGGAATTGTTTCGCACTTTGTCAAATATGTGTCACATTTTAAAGCAAGCTGCCTGTATCAAACGAGCAATAGGAGGGAGTTTTAAATGTGCTAAATGTTTCAAGGTGCAACCTATTGATTATATGATTCTGGAATATAAAGCAAGGATGTGTTCAGTAACAATATATGGTGAGCCTTCTCTGTGAAACTAACAAAGGAAATATCCTACAAAAAAGTTCAGAACTCGTTTTTGTAAACAGACCATTATTATGCCTCCCAAAATCTGTACACCATTCATGAAATGCTGAGGTGGGCTTGATGTACTTGTAAGATCGCTTTATTTTTTCTATGATCGATTTGTTTCTGACAAATACTGAAGCAGATCTGGACAAGTAAGTAAGCATATTATGCACACTGGATTACCCAAGTAAAGAAGGAACTATACAAAGTGAACTGTGTGAGTCTTGGAGATTAACAAGCCAGGCAAAAAAACACATTGCCCCACACAGCAGTTCAAAACAAACTGGATTGGTACTCACGGAAACCACTCTTAATAATGCAGCAAATTGCACGGCCAGCTGCTTTAAATGTGCGCATATATAAAAAGCAAATTAGAGACAAGAACCAGATTAGTGACATTTCCTGGATCATTTGCACTGGCTGGGTGCTTTGCTATTATGCCATCGATGCAGATAGAGTGATATAGCCAGCTCCTTCCTAGTGACACATCGGAGCATGCTCCCAATCGTTCACTGCAGTGCTATGGTTGAGCTCAAACAAACTTGGAACTCTGCCATGCCCCATCATCTCTGCATGTTGACAGACCAATGAAAATCGGCCTTGAAGATGCAACAACCTTTTCTAAAATGTTTAATAGGTTTACATAATATATTCAAATCCCTTATCCTTAAGTCTAGATGTTCCTGGTCTTTTGTGCCGTACACAATGCTTTACAAGTAAGAGTGTTCAGAAACCCAGCCTCTATAAATTCAGTTGATTTAATGCTTCACAGTTCTGCAGTCATTCTACAATTACTGTGACCAAAAGCTCTGCCCTCTAAGTAGGTGCAGTAAATGGAGTGAATGTACGTACACAATTGATGTAATAGAGATTATCATACTTGCTACAGGGAATAGGATCTGGCTCTCGGATTACTTAATTTCCACCTAGCTTTGGGATGTTCACGAGCATGCCAAGGAGGTTTGCTTGATTCAGGATGGAAGACTTCTTGTGGTACCAAGACCATGGAAAGGCGTGGACTTCACTCCAGAAACACTTGTGTCACAAAAGGGAGTGTGTGTTTCAACTTTTTGGAACCAAGAGCAACCAGAATGGCCAATATCATTGCCGAATGGTGCCAAGTAACGGATGCCATTGTCCTGAACAGATAATCTAAGTCCCAGGTCTTCATCTATGGGGCTGTTAAAGTGGTGTGGACAAGGAAAGCCAACCTTTGAAGCTTTCTGCAACACTGTGAAAGAGAACAATCTTCAACTGTGGAAGACATTATAGCTAATAAAAATGAGGCATAAAATAAATAAAATGGGAAATGCCTTACTGACAGAGCAAGAGGGATGATCTGTATAGAGACAGAAATTCTGCCTCCTGCTTGCTGTCGAAGAAAAAGGGACACCAGTCAAATTGCATTGCGCACTCAATTTTGTAAATATGGTGAAAATAACTTCTGGAATGCCTTTATTTCAAAGACTGAATCATGCAGCACTTGAAAGGCAGTCCCAGAACTGAACTGAAGTAGTTATTTCTCAGGAAATACAGCAAGCCATGGCATTAAGCGCTTAAAGAATTGGACTTCTTCACATGTCCTTATATATGTAAAGGTGATATCCTTACTGCGAAGTTGGATTCCCAGGCTCAATGATGAATCCATATGTAATGTACTCCTTTATTCTGCCATGCTAGTAATTCATTTCAAACTATAGTGTGTTAAAACTGAAGAATCAGACTGAAAATGCTTTCCGAGTTTTGTTTTACTGAGTCATGTATATTGATACGGCAGGTCAGCATTGTAAAAACTGAGACATTAAACCCAGATGGGCTGCAATGAAAAAATAGAACAGAGTATGTAAGATTCAATTGTTACTTGCATGGTATGCTGAATAGCCCACATGGGCTTCAGTGAGAATAGAATCGGTTCTAAGATTACTACAGGTCATGCTCAGTCCAAATGGTTTTTAGGCTACCCTGTGAAGAATCCTATGAATCCCTCACTGAACTCCTGCCTAAAGTCTCCTCCCAGGTGTCCTGATCCTGACCTTGGGGGTGGGGTACTGCGGGAGGATCACCTGGGAGGAGACAGGCCCATAGTGGTGAGGAGATCCCGTGGGTTGAGACACAGTATTTGTCCTCTGAAAGGGAGAACCTTTCAAGGTTACCAAAACAGGTAATGTCTTATTGTCATTATAATGTCCCTGACCCAAATACACAATCTATGGTGCTGGGCACAAGTAGCATAAAACCAGAACCAGTCTTAACAGAAAGACCCTTCAAGGTATTTCAGGATACACTCCCAAAGGTATAAGGTAAAGAAATCTGGAAGTGTTACCTAGAGTAAAGGGTCTTCTCCTCCAAAAACAAATTCAAATGGTTCAATTTTAAATGATTTTAAGGGAAATAAATGTACCTTTAAAATCAAACAAATAACTAAAAGAACTAATTTTTTGTTGGGGACTACAAGTCCCATAATGCCATGGGCACTGCGATGAGGAAGAGCATGTAATTAAGCCAAACAGCCCACACCAGAAGGAACGCCTGAGGTATAAAAGGCCCCCTGAGGTGCAGGCAATTAGGAGGAGCTGGACCTATGGCTGGAGTTTGTGCTATAGTAGCAGAGGCAGAAAAAAGAAGACAGTGGGAGAACCAAAGGGATACCAGAATGTTGATGAAGCAGATTTCACCAGTTTGTTCTTTGAGGTTCCTGTTCCCCCACACTCTGAAGTACATAAGCTGCGCAGCGGAATGAGTGCAGGAAAGCTGCCTTTCCCCTGATGAGCCCGATTGCCGTGCCAGAAGTGTGTCAGAGAATGAAGCAAGGAGCTGCAAGCAAGCCGTTGATCTCAGGAGCGAGAGGGGCTCCATTGTCGATGACTTGAAATGCAATATATTTTCTTTGAATTTGATGTTTAGTGTGTGGGCCAGACATCCTGTTTTAAGAGTATTTTCCTATAGTTTTGGTTAGGCAGGGTAATGCTCAGCAGAGTAGGGTTAGTGAGGCATTTAATGTTTACTTCATTAAAATGTTATGTTTTGAACAATTATCAAACAGTTGTCTGCCTCGCATTGCTGATCCCTCACAACCCCGAAAGGCTACTCTATTGCACGCAAAGCAGATTTTCACAGCAGATTAGCTCTATAAAATGTACTTCAGGGTTTCACTAAGTTAAGAGATTTTAGCTTCAAAGAAGATATTTAACAGAAATCAGTTCACATAAACTTGTTTTAACACACCAGGACAATGAAAAGGTGATTGACATGCAGATGCCAGGCACCCGACATCAGTTGTTCAAAGGTGGGTACTGTTCATGAAGGTATGAACTCAGTCCTGATCATTTCAAACCATGCCCATGGATTGAGTACCCCTTTATTTGCAGCCTTCATTGGCATCTGTGACTGGTCAGAAGAAGGACACTGTCTCCAAGGACGTTTGTTCAACAAGGTTTATTAAATAATAAGGTTTAAACCTAAGTATCCCTAGAGCTAAGGGGTATTCTGTACCTAAAGGAATAATTAAAGGTGCTCGTCCATCTTTTCCAATGTCCAAAAATAATCTGTCCACTGTCCAAAAATTAACACCATCTGATCCTATTATTTTTCCAAAAAAGGTGCAGGAGAATGACTCCCTCCTTCTCCTGCTCGGTGCTTGCAGCAATTGTCTTCTCAATAGGTGCCTTTTCAATAGTTCTTGGTAACTATCAGTTCATTCACTTCTTTCCTCTTACTACATATATATTCTTCACTTTAGATGTGGTTTTACTTGGTGCAGATTGATTTATCATAAAGACTGCTTTGGTCTTCAGCTCTTCACACTGTTTCTTAGGTGCCACTCTTGTGCCTGTGACACAGGTTTTCTTTCTTGGACAAAGTTATTCACTTTATTATTCCCTCCTTCATGTATCTCTTGGTCTTTGTGTCTTTTATTCAAAACAATTAAGTTAATTAAGGTTGCTGTTAAGCTTTTCTCACTCTTCTTCACCTGCCTTATTGGGATCGTTAGCCCTTTTCTTGTATTTGCACTTTGGTTTTAACACAGAAATCACATTTCCATTGACCTCACCTTCAGGGAACAATATTGTTCTCTTCCTTAGACTGTCACTGTTCATATTCAACCATAACATTCCACTTCTATTCAATTGTCCTTCAGAGAGTGGTATTGCTCTCCTCCTTGCCTTATCACAGTTCAAATTCAATAGATTTATCTTTATTTTTTTTTCATTAATAATGAGACCAGATCTTCATGTTGTATGATACTCGTCCGTGATCTTCACATGCCTCCCCTGTACCCAGTTACCTTCGGTCTCACCAGGAAACATCTTTGGGATTTTACGGGTCCAGCAATGGTTCTCGCCACTGCACTATTGAGCTGACTTAGTCAGTGTCTCTCGCATACACTCTGAGTCTCAGCGGTGAGCCGCTCTGTCCATTTGTTGCAGCTTCCCCCGTGTGTTATTGGCATAGATGTGCGCGCCAGCTACCCCCCCCCACTTCCCATGCAGTCACGCCACAACCAATTTGCGAGCCCCTTTCGGCTCATCCCTTCTCACGCTCTCGATTATGCTGGGTTGTCAGGGTTCCCTCTGCTGCTTCCCAGCAGATTTGGATTTTGCCGGCTCGGTGTAGTGCTGCTGCTCTGCCTCTTTGCAGTTCCACGTTACCAGGGTACCTCCCCTGCTTGAAGACGCCTTCTTCTCTCCCTTCTAGTCTCCGTTTTCACATCATACTTGACCAGTGTTCCTCTTTCAATCCACTCATCTCAGTGGATTGGTCACTTCTTCTTAAAGAGACAGTTGTTCCTTTCTTTGGAATAATAGCATCGTTATCTTCTTCTTTGGCCCAGTCCTGATAATGGACAGGGCTTGACAGATCCCTATATGCCATCATATTTACTGGTCATGGCAGTTCCTCACAGGAATGGGAATTGTTGTCCCACAACAGGGAGGCTTTCTCAGTGAGGTCCCACTTGCCTGCATCCCTGCATCCCTGGGGAGGGTGTTGCAGAGCAGGCTCACCTCCCCGGGCTCACAGGAGGGGGGCTTCCCCTTTGGGAGAAGGGACAAAAACCCTTGATTTGTCACACATCACAACCAATTTTACCATGTGTGGCTTCAGTGGGGTTTCAGTGAGAAAGTTGGGGGCCAATAAGAGGCTTGTGGATATTTTAAAGGAATTGCACACCAGCACCTGGCAAGAGTGTAATATGATAGAAAATTAACAAGAGAATTTCCTATTGAAAAGGAGGTTTCAGGGCTGTTTTCTGGCGGCAATACTCTTTAAGCTCAATATACACAGGGTCAGGATTTCTGGCGGTTGTCACAGTAGAATGTGCTTCAAATGGAGGGAGTAGTAAAATGACACCCAAACTTATGCAGATGGCACAGCACTATTAGCAATTGGATGCATCACATTAAACCCAATATAAGATAATGGGGAGAAACCCGAGCCGCACAAGTGTTTTGACTATTTAGGCATCAAATTTAGTTTAGCATGGGACTGGAATGATTATCTTTCACAAAAGGCAATCAAGTTTTACAAATTAGAACAGAATATTTGTGCACATGCCACTGTGCAGTTGAGATTTACAGATCAATGACCATGTAAATCGAGGTTTACGGCACTGCGATATGGGGGCATGCTCACAAAACTAAATTGCGAGGTGAATGCTTATGTTCCATCCTGGCAGTTACAAGTTCAACTGCTACACTTGTAGTTCATTGCGAGATACAAATAGAGTTTATCAGGTTCTTACAGACATTGAACATATACTATTTTGGAAATCTCTTTGGCTTTGGAAAAATTATAACTGTGCTAACAAACGTTATTGGAATAAATTGTGGAACATGTTCACCTGCAATAGTCCCACGGTTGAAATTTGTGTCATCTGAAATATTGGGTGGCAACGTTGGCCTACTAATCCAGAAGAGATGGTGTGTGATAAAGCCAACAAAGAGATTACACTTAAGAAATTGGAACAGACATCTCCAAGAAAGAAACATCTTGGAGTTCTAGATTCCATATGCCCTAGTTACTGTTTGGACAGGTTAGCTAGTTTGGGTAACTCGAAAAAAAACAGATGTATTGGTATGTTTCAGTTTATGATCATTACAGATTAGGACACAACTTGGGAGATGATGGGATTCTCGTGTAGCGAGAATTTAGCTTTCTTGCATGGATGAGTATGAAATGATTCAACATTTCATAGTTTTCTGCAAGATATATAAAGAAATTCATAGAAATTATTCATAAATCTATGGAAATCCTTGTATATTAGTAGTGTGGGAGACGGAATGGATAGTTTATTACATCGGAGACCCATTTGATGGACTGTTGCATGGTACCCAAGCCGGTAAAATAGACCCAGAGGGCTATGTGCTCGCTGCTGTGATCTGTAGTTCACAGGTTCAAATCTCAAAAGGTACAGCCTTTCATCCTTCCAAAAAGGAGTAACAATTTCGACTAGGTGTTAATAATTGTATATAAAATGTTCTCTGTAAAACGCTTTGGTTAAAAGAGCTTCATAAATGACAAGTTATTTGAAGCACTAAAAAAGGAAATTGTTCCTTATTTATAGGCCTTTATTGTTATTGTGTATGAATGTATATGTATGTGATAATTTTATGAAAGTTTATATATTTTCCATAATTTCAGAACTGTACGGGAATATTTGATAGCGTATGATTGTATATTTCATTTGTGCAACCAGTTTTGTATACATTTTATTTTATTATGGGGTGCTACACAATCCGGAATAAAAAGTTGATTTGGAAAAGGCGCACCACAAGGTTTGTTGGCATCACAGCAGAGAGAGTCAGGGCACCCCTAACAAGCCTGCAACGGGCTACTTGAAGATGCCCTTGTTCAGAGACCTTCAAGAACCTCCCCATCACCGACAACAGACTAATACAATTCTCTCAAGTTCAGGAACCCCTGTAAGACTTCTGGGGTGGTGAGAAGATCACACCTAATGAGATGTTTTACTTTGTAATCTGTTGATTTTCAATTTCTTGTTCCTTTCAAGTGTGAACAGAACATCCTTGAAACCTTACTTCCTGAACCTGGTAGTTTGTACATCCTGCATGTCCTCCAAGGCATCTGCTCTGGAGCAAAGCGGTTTGCCCTGCACAAAGATTTGGGAGCAGCTTTGGTTATCCTGACATGGAACCCCAAAAATAGGAGGTGCGAACAGCAAAGATTTGAACGCAAGGGAAGGATTTCTATCCGACTTCAAAATGGCTGATGTTTCTTTTGTAGCAACAGTAGCACTACAGAGCAAACACCTGCAGGTCATCCTTAGAGGGTGTGGGTACTTGAGTGAACACCCCCTCTTTACAGAGAGCAGGGGTGGGGCAGAGCCGATAGGGGCACGCCGTTCACCAGAGAAGGTCAAGTATTGCCACCTTCTGTGGAAAAGCAAATCCTGCACAATCCATCAAAAGAACAAAAGTTCCAGTGATTATTGAGCAGGGAATATAGTCGGACAAACTCTTTCACTTTTAACCTTGGTAATATACAAGGAGGCCGAAATGGCAAAGCCTTACAAATGAGAAGCCTACTCATGGTTGTCACTGTACCCGCGAACATTCAAGAAAAAGAACACAGAAGCACAAACAGTTTGGACACGCCAAACATACATCCAGACTCCCCCGCCCATTGGCATGCAGCTCACTCACAAACCAGTAAGCAGATTTCCACAGATCAGAAGCATGTGGAACAATGTGGAACCCCTTCATACAAGCCTACACAAGTCCAAAATGGCATAAAGCCTTGCAGATAAACCCTCAGGCCCAATTAGAAAATGTATTTGGAGGCAATCCTACCCTAATCAATATGAAAGATCCAAGGATAATAGGATAACTATGCCAACCAATCACAAAACTCAATGCGACCTGCTCAGAGAACCAGCCAGGTTGAATAATCAGGCACTATATCAGGAGTATAACAGCAGATGGAAATGTCAGAAATGAGCAGACACTGGAAGAAAACAGACGTGCTCTAGACTCCCTGACTACACATGGGGAGCTGTCATCTGAAACACCACCGTTCGCTTATTGAGGCTAATACAGGGAAGTGGCCACACCAAGGGCAGAGTCTGTGTCAGCAGGTTTTTTGGTGAGGGCATGGACCATAATAACCGTTTTCTTCCCAGTGATCTGAGAACCACTGCTGGCAGTAAGGTAAGAGTATTGGGTGCCTGAAAAAGACCCTGAGTTACGGAAGTTGGGGGATAAATTCATATTGTGCTTCAAAGCAGGTCATGAGGAGACCTAACCGAGTCAATACTGAGAAAGGCCTGCTAGAGATGTGAATGTTGCAGGTCTGGAGTAGAACCTAAGGATACCTATGGAGCTGAGGGAGGTTTCAAGGGATACTGTGAAAGCAGGAAGCCCTACGGTGAGTCCAGGCCGAGTAAGAGCCATTCTGGGAGAGCTATCCCGAGAGAACTTTTGTGCTTTGTTATGCAAGATTAGTGCTGGATATTTGTGAGTAGTATTTAGTAACTCTATTTAACTGTAAATTGAGATGAGGAACCTTTTCAGTGGACACTTGTATGGTTAGACCTCAGCGGCCTTATTAAAGCAATAGGTTTGTCGCATAAGCAGAGTAACAACGGAGAAATAGTGGTTCCTCTAATTCGTTTTCAAAGGAAATAGTATGGTTGTAGTTACACCTCTTGCATTCACGCACCACAATTCCAAGAAATTGTAACTCCACTCGGTAGGATTTGTAATTATAAGGTGGTATATTTATGTGAATGAGTGCCCTATTGGGATGACAAGTGTTTCAACTGACTCAGCTGTCTTTTTCAAGTCAGGGCTAAATAATAATCCATCATCAATAGCATATATTAACAAACGGAATTATAGCACTATTCTGGTAAATAAATTACATATGAACACAGAAAGCTAGGAGGGGGATAGGGAAGGATTGGTTCAGATACAAACAAATCATAACACATTTTGAAAAGTAAAAATGAAGAAATGGGAGAAACAAAGAAAAAACAGAAAGAAAGTCCAGGGAGTATAATTTTCTATTATATCATACTGTATATAATTCTGAGTCATATGTTAGGTAACTTAAAAAAATTATATAACAAAACGTTCTTACCCAATGGTATTGTTTTGTAAATTTGGAACACCGCCTTTCAGCAAGTTTTATAAGTCATGGGATCAATCCCAACCTGTCGAATAGACTTTTAATAATTAGTTTTCATACATCGTTTTCTGCTGCCTAGTGATTAAGTCAATCTAAACTTGGTTACTATATATTGTTATAACCTTAATTGTCTGAGCCAATGAATAAAATTACTGTTATTAATGGGATGCTGTGAGTTGTGTCTTTTTTGTTATTTTAAATGCACACATGATAAACGCTAAAGATTTTGCTTAAACGCCCTCTGCTACGTATTTTATGGCAAGTCATAAAATTCCATTGGCAAATGCTACTGAAGTGTACCCGTAAGCACTACGTGGTTGATAAATCAACAGATAGGACACAGGGCTTATGCGAGGGAAGCATGTTTCTGTAATAGACACGAATATGCTATCACATCGCGTACATCAGAATGACGTACAGCCTACAATGTAGTGGCTAAGAGTCCCATATGGGGCTACGAGTGAGACGAACTAGTTACTCTTACCTTGTAACGTTCTTTCGATGGGATGTTCCTCCGACGTATTCCTTATCTTAGATATAAATCCTTCAGCTTTGCTGGCCTCGGAAATTTTTTTTTTTTTTTTTTTTTTTTTTTTTCGCCAGAGGGCGCTGCGCGTCGATGATCGCCGAGTCGATGACCCTCGACGGCCTCCGTGCCGACGTCGACGTCATCCTGCCTATAAAGGCCGCGCGCAGCGTCCGTTGCTCAGTTCCGTTTTGTAGTCCCCAGTAATGTTTTTGGATTAGACTAATCACCTTGAAGGAGCATAGGCTGCAAACCCACAGGAAGTCATACTGCGGGGATGGATGGGAGGGTCGATAAGGAATACGTCGGAGGAACATCCCATCGAAAGAACGTTACAAGGTAAGAGTAACTAGTTCTTCGAAGGGATTGTGTCCTCCGACGTATTCCTTATCTTAGATAGACTCCCATAGCAGTGGTATTGTGACTGGAGGCGGGAGTAATAAAAGTTATGTTACCCTTCCAGAATGGACAGAGTGTAACACAGCCTTGCCGAATCTAGTTTCTTGACTAGAGGAGGAATCCAGGCTATAGAATTTGGTAAATGTATGTGCGGACGACCATGTGGCAGCCGCACATATATCTCGAATTGGCACCCCTCTTTGAAGGGCTGAGGATGTTGCGATACCCCTGGTAGAATGAGCCCTTAGATTTTGAGGAGGCTCCTTTCCTGCCAATTTGTAGCACTCCAGAATGGCTAAAATAATCCATCTGGAGATGGTTTGTTTTGTTATTGGAAGGCCCAACTTATGTCCTGCATAACCTACAAAGAGTTGGTCTGCTTGTCTGATCTTAGCCAATCTGCTGATATAGAAGCTCAAGGCTCGCTTAGGGTCCAGCCTGTGCAGTCTCTCTTCCTCCTTCCCCGGATGAGGAGGAGGGTAGAAAGAAGGTAATATAATCTTCTGAGTGATGTGAAACTCCGAGACTACCTTCGGGAGGAAGTTAGGCTTCACCTGAAGAACAACTTTGTCCTTGTAAAAGATTGTATGTGGAGGTTTACACGATAAGGCTTGCAACTCGCTAACCCTTCTAGCAGATGTCAATGCTATTAGCAAAACAGTTTTGAGGGTGAGAAGCTTCAATGAACAAGAGTGTAGTGGTTCAAAAGGGGCACCCTTTAGGAAGTTTAAAATTAGGTTTAAATCCCATAAGGGAACTTGAAAAGGTTTCGGGGGATAAACATTAGTTAATCCTTTTAGGTATTGTATTACCAATGGAATTTTGAAGTATGAAGGCTCCTCTGCAGTGCGCTTAAAGATTGATAGCGCTGCGAGATAGCCCTTAATTGTGCCAACCTGTAGGCCTGAATTAGCCAGGTAAAGTAAGAATGACAACACCATAGGTGTACCACAAGAAAAGGGTTCAATATTCTTTTCTCTGCACCAGCTGCAAAATTTGTTCCAACGGCAGCGGTATAGAGTTTTAGTTGCCGGCCTTCTGGCCGAAAGCAACACCTCCATAACATCATCCGGAAGGTCCCAATCCTTGTACCTCAACCTTTCAGACACCAAGCGTGAAGGTTGAGGGTCTTGATGGCTGGATGGAGAACCTGACCTTCCTTCTGCGAGAGAAGATCCTCTCTGTATGGCAGTCGAATTGGAGGGCAGATGGACATGTCTAGAAGGTCCGGGTACCACGTTCTTCTGGCCCAATCCGGGGCAATTAGGATCATGGTCTTCCGAAACCTTCTCAACCTCCTGATCATTTGAGGAATGACAGGGACCGGAGGGAACGCGTACAGAAGTGGGAACTCCCAGTCCACTACGAACGCATCTCCTAGAGCTCCTCTCGGGGGAAATTCCCTTGAGCAAAATCTGTCGCACTTCCTGTTGATACTGGTGGCGAACAGATCCACTTGAGGGGTTCCCCAAAGGGCGAAGATCTCTTGAAGGACTTCCTGAGCTATCTCCCACTCGTGAGAGACTGTGCTCTGCCTGCTCAGAGCGTCCGCTGTCAAGTTCTTCTCTCCGGCTAGGTGAATTGCCGATAGAGAGATTCCTTCCTGAATTGCCCAAAACCAGAGCTGCATCGCCTCTCTGCACAGTGGTAGTGAGCCTACGCCTCCTCTTTTGTTGAGGTAGTGCATGGCCACTGTATTGTCCGTCATTATTAGGACGTTTCTTCCCCGTACAGACGGCAGAAAAGCCTTCAGCGCTAGTCTGATGGCTCTCAGCTCCAACAGGTTGATATGTAGTCTGGACTCCGATGGAGACCAACGACCGCTGATGGTCAAGTCGTTGGCGTGAGCTCCCCACCCCGTGAGTGAGGCATCCGTGACTACTGTTATCTCCGGCCATGGTTGCCAAAACATTTCTCCTTTCAGGATGTTCTCCCGACAGGCCCACCACTGAAGGTCTCGGGCTACTTTGACCGGGATCCGAAGGAGATCTGTCATCCTTCCTGAGAACTGTGACCACTGAGTTCTCAGTGCCCACTGGAGGGATCTCATTCTCAGGCGAGCCTCCGGCACGAGGAATATGCAGGATGCCATGAGGCCTAGCAACCTCAGAAAGTCGTAGGCTGGGAGATATTGGGCATTCTGAAATCTGATGACCATCTGCAGAATATCTCGAGCCCTCACCTCTGGTGGCAAGGCTTTTCCCAGGGAAGTGTCCAGGACTGCTCCAATGAATTGGAGTCTCTGTGATGGTATCATCTGTGACTTCTTTAAATTGAGGGAGAAGCCCAGCTTGTGAAGGAAGTGGCAAACATAATCTAGTTGTCTCTGAGCCTGTTCCGAAGATACAGCTCTGATCAACCAATCGTCTAGGTAAGGGTAGACATGAATCCCTTCCCTCCTTAGACTTGCAGCCACAACCGACATTAGCTTGGTAAAGACCCTCGGGGCGGAGGTTAGCCCAAATGGCAGAACTCGAAATTGATAATGAGAGCTGCCAATTGCGAACCTCAGGTATCTCCTGTGCCTGGGATGGATCGGCACATGGAAATAAGCGTCCTGGAGGTCTAGAGATACCAACCAGTCCTGAAGCTGGAGGGCCTGAAGGATCTGAGAGAGAGTCACCATCTTGAACTTGTCCTTTCGGAGGAATTTGTTCAATTCCCGTAAGTCTAAGATGGGTCTCAGTCCTCCGTCCTTCTTCGGTATTATGAAGTAGGGGGAGTACCAACCCTTGTTCCTTTCCGCTACAGGTACCAGTTCTATGGCACCTTTCTCTAGCAGGTCTAAAACCTCCTGCAAGAGGAGCGGATCTGGAAGCTTCAAAGGGTTGTTCCCCGGTGGATGACTCTGAGGGATATGTAGGAAGGGCAGGCAGTAACCTTGGGCCACTGTCTCCAGAGCCCAAGCATCTGACGTAATAGCCTGCCATTCCGTCAGATGGTGAGTTAACCTGCCCCCTACTGGTGTTCTGTGAGGGGAGACCTCAGAGTGGTTTTGAAGCGGCTGATGCAGTTGCCGAAGGTAAAGTGGCTCCTGCTCCTGCGGGTGCGGCTTTCTTTCCCCTACCCCGTCCACCACGGGTAAATCTTCCTTGGCCTCTTTGAGCCGGTCGTCCCCTGCCCCTTCCATATGAGGAATAGTAACGAAAGGACCGTCCTCTCCACGATGATCCCGAAGGACGAAAGGTATTCTGACGGATAGCAGCTCCCAATGACTTGGCTGCTGCCTTGGACGTTTGCAGTTTCTCCAAACTGTCATCCGCCTTCTTTCCAAAGAGGGTAGAACCGTCAAAGGGCATATTCAAAAGCCTGGTCTGCACGTCAGAGGCAAAACCAGACTTCCTCAACCACGCATGCCTGCGGATTGTGGTACTTGCCGCCATGGCCCTGCTGATACTGTCAGCAGAATCTAGGCCAGTTTGTAGGGTCTCGCACATCGCATCTTTACCATCCCTGATGATGTTTAAAAATGCGTCCCTTTCCTCTCCTTCTTGGAGGCAGTCAGCCGCTGATGAAGCGCACTCCCAAAGGGTGTGGCTGAACCTAGCGAGCGTACAGGTCGCGTTAATAGACTTTAACGCCATGCTACAGGCAGAAAAAACCTTCTTAGCCATGGCATCATACTTTTTGTCATCCCTATCCTGCGGAGCAGTGGGGTATGCAGATGTGCTGCCTGATGAGGTTGCAGCCTGTACAACCAAGCTCTCAGGAGTAGGGTGTTTTGACAAATATTCAGGGTCAGAACTAGCCACCCTGTATTTTGTTGACAGTTTTTTATTTACTGCCGGGATAATTTCTGGCGTTTCCCAGTTTGTCAAAATCCTTCTCTGTAGAGCAGAGTGAAATGGAACCACAGGATCCTCCTGTGGGCCCTTGTCCAGTATGTCAGTGAGGTCATCCTGCTGAAAGGCAGGAGAAGGTGCAGACCAACCCATAAATTCTATGATTCTAGACATCAGAGCTCTATATGGAGTCTCCGCATGTTCTCCTGGGTCTGGTTTGATAAATTCTGCTTCAGGAGAAGTGTCCAAGCCACTAGCTTCCTGAAGTGCATCCTGAAGATTTTTTAATCTTCCTTCCTCAGAGGCGAAAGTCTCTGGCTCTGGTGATGTGGTCCTCTGTAAATCAATATCTTGGTCTGAATCCTCCCTTTCCTCAAAAATCGAGGTTAAAGGGGGATACATTGGTTTTTGGAATGGTATAAACCCCATTTCCAATGCAGAAGGAGCCATCATCACAGGCCTTGAAAACGTCGATGTCGTCGACACCGACGTGAAAGTACTCGAAGGCGCCGTGAAAAGCGTCGAGAAATGTGTACTAGGCCTCGAAGAACTCGAAAGGATCGGAGTCCTGCTCGAGAACGACGTCGACGTTCTCGGCGTCGAGTCGGAGGTCTTTTGTCTAACCGTTGGCTGTGGAGTAGCCGTGGTTCTTTCCTTCACCGGCGTCGATATCGGCGTCGACGTCGGCGTCGACTCGATCGACTGATGCGCCGATGAATCCTTCGACAACGGCGTCGATGGCGCCGACCTCTGTTTCGAAGGAGTTTTCGACGATGGCGTCGATGATGCTTTATCTCCCGATGGCTCGAGGCGCTTTCGGGTTGACTTTTCCGCCGGGTACTGCGACTCGCGGCGTTTAGATTTTTTGGGTTTTTTACCCGGGGTATCACCCTCAGCTGTCTTCGAGGGGGACGAGGCCGCTTTCTCGAAGACGCTTAGCATCTTTTTCCTGAATTCCTCCCACTCAGCTTGCGAGCTGCGTTTTGTGGGGCAATGAACTCTCTCAGGAGAACTCGACGAAGATGACGAAGGGGATCTCCTACGTCTCTTCTTCGAGTGTCTCGATGTCGACGAGTGGTGGGAGCCACTTCGTGATCTAGATCGAGAGTGTTTTTTATGGTGAGGAGACGAACGTCTCGACTCTACCGAAGAAGCTTTCGAGGAAGTTAAAGTTGACCTACCTCTCTCGAGCTTCCCCCTACGCTCCTTCAAGGCTTTCGCCGTCATGGAAAGGCATTCCTCACACTCCGAACTCTGGTGCGTGATTCCCAGACACCACAAACAGACCCTGTGAGGGTCCGTCAACGACATTTTCTTCCCGCAGTCTCGGCACTTTTTGAAACCGGACCGAGGGGTCGTCGGGTCGGAGGAGGATGCCATCGATATCGAGGTAAATAGTAGTTATTATATACGTTATCTTGACGAGAACTGAGCAACGGTGTTCCGAGGCACAACGAAGCGCGGAAAAACGGAACTGAGCAACGGACGCTGCGCGCGGCCTTTATAGGCAGGATGACGTCGACGTCGGCACGGAGGCCGTCGAGGGTCATCGACTCGGCGATCATCGACGCGCAGCGCCCTCTGGCGAAAAAAAAAAAAAAAAAAAAAAAAAAATTTCCGAGGCCAGCAAAGCTGAAGGATTTATATCTAAGATAAGGAATACGTCGGAGGACACAATCCCTTCGAAATATTGTTTCCCGTATCTTAACTCTGTTGGTCATTTTAGGCGCACCATACAAATCTGTCCGTGTGCGCGGATCCAAAATGGTGGCCTATATTGTTGTGGTTACGGTCACGCGGACGACTGTTGGTCCTTTCTTGATTTTCATTATGGGCGCCATCTTTTGGGCAGAAACCACTAAATGCTTAATGGCAACACTGATCTGACCCCATATGTTGAGGTTTACCTTTCGAAGTGCACAATCTTTATAATATATTATATATTCGAGCCAATTACTGTACTAAAATACATTACATGCATACACAGTTCATTACGAATTGTGATATGTATTAAGAAGACTACTAACCAAATACAGTGATCTGGGAAGTTATTAAATGTCAAATGATTCAAAAAAAGGTAGCAGGCACTCTTCTCCAGAAAGAACATGGCATAATGACCTGTTCTGAGATGAGAGTTTGCAGCACATGCTTTTTGCTAACTGTACCTTTCACACATGGGAAATAACCATTTGCATATCAGTCTTTGTCCCACCCACATGAGCAGTCCAGCACCGAAATGCTATGGCAATTCCTCTCTGAACAAAAGTACCAACAGCAACCCCATACACAAGTTTCAGCATTGTTGGGCATCATCAGTGAGGTGAAGCTGTGCCTCTCTGAGCACAGTGAGCAGGGATTCCACGTCTGGTTGCCCCCAGGTAACTCAGGTGACCAACCCCAAGTTCCTTGCAAATATTTCAAAAAAGGTAGCAAGTGCTCCTCTCCCGAAATGTCAAAGGGTGTTTGCTTTGCTTCTTTTAAACTTTGCATTATTTTAGTTAAATAAAATACATAGATATAATTGTTCAAAATAAAGGTTGTTTTATAATTCACAAGAACACTTCTCTGTGCTTTGGACCTCGGGACATGGCACTGTGGGCTGGACTGCCCGTCTCGGGGTGGGACTAAGCCTGATTTGCATATTGTCTTGACCCTTCCAGCAATGGTTTGGTAGGCGAAGTACGATGGTCTGGAGGATTGCCCAGAGCAATTGCCAGAGGTTTAAGATACATTCTAAACATTCCGGCCATCAACATTGTTTTTGAAATCCTGGAAGTATCCATTTAGCTAAAACTCCAAGATGAATGTTCTAGGACCTGCTGAGTTATTTTGCTCATAATCACTCCAGGTGCCAGGATCTAAGCACTTTTATATGTGGCAAAATTCTGATTTTGCCACATAACGAAACACGAAAGACAACGCGAAAGACAATGGACTAACACCAGAGCAGTTCATCTGAATGTTGCAATGCAAGGATCAGGCAAAGTCAGGCAATTGACCAGAATCACACATACCCGTCGGCCCTTTACCTTCACCACAGGGATAAAAGGTGGAGCACGAGAACGCAGGACGAGCAAGGTAGACCGCACGACGTGAGAGCTAACCCAGCATGGTAGATCAAGAGGAGGTGAAAGACAGCACATACCGAGGGAGTGACAAGGAGAGAAGCAAACTTACCCTTTCCGATCAAGGTCTGTGAAACCTTCGCAGACGGAAGCATAAGACCGCAAACAATAGCTAGCATGTGTTGCAGCAGGTGTCAGCGGTACACGAGATCCTCCTCCGTTGATTGCCAAACCGTGGAGAGACTGTTTCGGAGGTACAAACATTGACGCCAAAGCGAAAGAAAGCCAAGTGGTTCATCACAGCCAGTGAGTCGATGGGAGAGTCGATAAGAAATCAAACTGTTGAACGAAAAATAGCAAACCGCTAATTTGAACTTTGAAAGGTTTAAAGAAGGGAGAAACCACAGCAACAGAGGAGTCTGGCACCACGTGGATGCGCATGCAGGAAACTCTGGGCGATGACCCGAACGTAGAGGCTACCGTAACCAGAAGGCCTTCGGAAGAGGCGAAGAGAAGGCAAAGTGGTCATACAGGGGTCTTGTCAAATCCTCTGTACCATCGAAAGTTTTAATCCCACATGGTGAAATTAGTGCACGAACAGTGCGCTGCAAAGGTTGGCAAGAGTGAACATGGCAGAGGGATGCTAACAAGAAGAGATGAAGTCTGAGGTCCCATGAACAGCGTGCTGACTGGAATGAACCGGACAGAAGATGTGCACAGTGAATAGTTTGAAAAAATACTGTGGTTCTTTAGTGCAAGAAGGAGAGCAAGACCAGGGAAAGTGGAATGTCCCGATTGGTATTAGGATCCGAGCCCGGCGGGGGAGATGCAAGGGGTGGAAAGGCATCACCCCAACGTTTATTTGGATAGGAACGGTTTGTTTGTTTAACTGAATGCATCAGGCCCTCGAAGGCAAGAGACTTTTATTGAAATGAGACTTAACCATTGAAGAACCGGATAGCTGGTACGGAACTGTTGACTCTTGCTGAGAAGGCTCGAGTGTGTGCTGTGCTCAGGATATCCACCTTGTCCCGTGCTCATAACATGAGGAAGGGAGATCCCTGGCAATCACATCCTGACTTCTAATTTGTGAACACTTCTTTCTTAATTAAAACCCTATACCACACTCTTTCTACAATTAGTTGTAAAGATTTGGCAATAGGTTATTTTAGTATAGGCCTTGTACTTTGACAAGACGCCACAAGGACTGCCTTATTTTTCATTTGATGGTCAAAGCTTGTTCCCATCTTCGATTTAGGTTTAGTTAGCCGTTTTTCCACCCTGCATTTACAGTTTAATAAACACCCTTGAACTGCAATCACTGGTGTCCGTCTTTACTGTTGCTATCACAAGTTCCTTACAGTGTGCAGACACATTTGTTGCATTTCACAGGTGTGCTCTTTATCATTGTAGAGGACATTTTTGTATAAAAAAAAACTATTGAGCATTGCCTCTCTCACTCTATTGAAACACTTTGCTCTCAGTTTACTTTAGAAAAATGATCCTCAGCTCCATATTTTCTGACATGTTTTGGAACATGGTAGCATAATCGAAATACCCTTATCCGAAATGTTTAGCAATGCTCGTTTTACTGGACACTTAAAAAATAGATCAGTAAGCTGCTACTAAAGTTTAGTTGAAAACATGGATTGATCAGGAGATTGTGAATCCAATTGTAATAAAATCGGCAGTGGTTTCCCAAACATAATGCACACATTTTCCTGGGACTGTGCTTTAATGTTTCTCAGCAACTCGTGAAAAGCTTTACTTCCACATGGCAATACTAAGGGGTCTGCAAACTTTGGATCTGTAGATGTTTTGTACTATGACTATCAGCTCTAGATATAACGAGGGTTCATAGGACTCTAAATTGAAAACATCTAGTAAGTGTCAGGTTACGGACACTGCCATAACTACAACAGTTTTAAATACATATCATTTCTCCAAACAGTTTAGTAAGTTTTGCTTGAGACTTTACGTCTTCCAGTTTAATTGAGCAAAGTGTTTGGTAACATCTGCCATATTACAAGTATGCTCAGCCAACAAGACATTATCCTAAAACATTCATCGATTCATTTCAAATCAAGCCATCTAATATGATCAAATACCAATATTCCTGCTAAAACTTTCCCCTGCACGGCCCTTATACTCCACTGTGAAGTAGAAGACTAAGTTAAGCTCCCGTTTCTTCACAAAGAATTGCAAACAGGAGAATTGCGAACCTTCGATTGTATTCAGTTAATATTGACAGATTGATCCAGTACCAGTGGGAGATCCTCTGGCAAATCCTTGGCTACAGGAGCTTCACGTGTTTAAATACTGGAACCGTTGAATTTTGTTTTTATGTTTTAAGATGAAAACGTTCATACTTTGAGACAACAGCCGTCGCAGTGATGTCTCCATTAAATTCCTTGATTTTGCATGAATTCATCTGTAATTTGAACACAGTCTTCACCAGTACTCTCGGGTAATTCTTTACAAAAGAGGTAAATATGTTCTTTTATTGAGCCCCAGTCAACAAGATGTATAATCAATACAGGCTGGACTTGGTTTCCTTGGATTCATTAATATGTACATTTTCAGGCCATGGCCAGTGTGGTGCCGTTCCCGTCAGCACACAGTGTAAGGAGCACTGGACTAGAGAAAACCACCAGCCTTCTAACTTGGGCACAGTTCATGTTCAGTCCATTGGCACTATATTGATGGAAATGTCTGGGAGCAGCAAGTTTCCTCTGCACTGGGAACCATCACTAAGGACCTGCTGAAAATAATTGGTCTGGAATGTCACAGACCCAGGTGAAGAAATGCAATAGGCTATTGCCCGCTCTGATGTACAATATATCCTCAATGAACAATTGCTAAGGATCGGTGATGTTTTACACCAGGTCTGCCCCAGAAAGCTCACACAGGGCCCTCAAAATCTACTAAATCACTCACATTGGCAAGGGGATTTCATGAAGGGAGAGTACCGTTCCCATGTTACTCAACCTTGCTGGCGAGTATGGGAGCGTTTGAAACATGTGAGGTTTACTTTAAAAAAAACTTTTGCTGGCATTTGGGTGGCAGCATCGCCCTAAATATGAAGTGCGATCATGGGGACATGTGCCATTTAACAGAAGGCACTGGTAAACATTTTGTCATCCGTTACCACGGGGAGAGAGCATATATTTTGGTCAAGTGTGTAAACTAAGCAACTCCCGCTGCGGGTCTAGATTTCAGAAAATGTACAAGGCCTATCACAGAAGAGATAGGGATTCCTCCTGAACTGTGGCAATTGACATATTCAGGTTACACTGCCAGTGTTTCAGGTTAAGGACTCAAAGGAGCCTGGGCTGCTAAGAGGTAGATTCTACATGGACCTTGGGCAGGGTGTCTATGGGACTGGAGTAGCCACTTGAATGTCAGGCAGATAAAGACAGAGCACATCAGGTTTGTACTCTGTACGCCAGAGAAAAAGCTGGATATTGGACTTTGAACAGATTGGCAGGTCTAATTGCTTGAATTTGAGGAGAATGAAGCCAGGTCAAATAGTACTAAAGGGTAATATATGTTGGGAGCAGTTAGGTCATGGTTTTACCTTATGTTGAACAGTGTTATTTACTACCGACAGTTGCATCTGGGTAAGTGGTATACCTTATAGATACATTCACGTTACACTGCAAACATGCACTAGAGCAGATAGACTAGTGGCCAGCGGAGAGGGAAAAGTTTGAGAAGTCTTGATTATGAAATTTTACAGGACAACCCTACTACCACATTATTTCCTGAATCTACTAAACATTGTGACCCAAGTAGAACATATTTCTGATATAGATAGGAAAAAAACAAAATTGGTGGCAGGTGGGGACGGGAGGGGTTGGTGGGTCGCAGGGGGGATTTGTGCATTTTTGTCACATCAATCCATGATAAAGCAAGCTTCAAGCAGGATATGTTATCACCTGGCTACACTGGCATTTGGGTGCAGGCAGTCTAGTCATTTTCTATTGTTGCATGACCTTTTTATTGGACTGCCATCCATGATTAAGCAATCATGATGGGTTATAAATATTACGCGAGTAGACTCGCATTCTCATGCATCCAGTTTTCTTATTGTGGCATGGCATTTTGAATGGAGAAGCCAACAGGAATATGTCTTCTGTAGGGATATTTTCTTATAGTATCTTTATTGGCATTATGTGCAAAGCATGAATTAGTATGTTCTTTTCTTATATGGGAATAGTGGCATATACATAGGTGCTGCAAAAGTGGATATGTATGGCACAGCCAGTGTGAACATATTTGAATACTGGCATATATTGTGGGCAAATGAATCATGTAAATGCTGCTGTGCACTGTTGGTGAATTGCATCTGTTGGATTTTTGGGTTTAAACCAAATGCAAAATGCCTGGCTTTTTAACCAGTTTTTCACAGGAAGTGTACTATAACACGCACCATTTTAACCTAGTATTCAAATATATTTCTCGGGGACGGTCGGACCCTTCCCCTACCCTGAACCACGTTTGGTTGGTTCGGACTCCCCCGCTATGCTTGCATGCTCTGGCATATTGTGGAAAACCTTTACACCCCTCCAGTAAACGTAATCACAATCCCCCAATGAGTGAGTGGCTGGTGGGTGAATGGGTATGAATGTGTGTTTGCAAGGCCGGGGCCCAGTCAAGGGGCATTGTATCATGGATGTTTTCTGACATATTTTACTGGTATTTTTTGGGAAAAACAACTTGATGAATGTTATTACGTGGAGGCGGGGCAGGGGTTTATAGCACAATAGGACAGGCAGACTGGACATTTTTGTTCTTTGTCATGGCATTTATTACTCACATAAGGGGCAAGGTAAACATGATGTGTGTTCTTACATGGGGAGGTTGGAGGCACCTGTGCAGTCAACAAGTACATGTTTTCTTACTGTGGCATTGCATGTTTTACAGGTGTTAAAGGCAAAGTCAACATGAGTCATCCATCCAATATGTAAGAAGCACATGTGCAGCCAAACAAGGAAATGGTCCTCACTGTAGTATTACATGTTTGAGTGGCATTGAGGGCAAAGTCAACATGAGTCTTCTTACATGGTGGTGCGGGGGTTGGGGAAGTAATTTGTGCAGCACCAGTAACATGTTTTCTTCTTGTGGCGGGAGAGCTTTACTGGCCTTCAAGGAAAAGCCCAAAAAAGAATGTTCATACGTGGGGATACAGTGCCAGCATGAACATGTTTTCTTACGGTATCGTAACTCTTCATAATATTCCTGTCCACTCAGAGTTGGCTGTTACGTTTGGGTGTCAGGACACAGGCGCAGCCCTTTGTTTCGACGGTAGGTGAAAGATTTAAGGCTTGATTAAAACGCATACTTCCATTTTTCTCCTAGTGCAGCGCGTGGCATTTCCTTCCAGCAGCATGATCATCATGCACATTGTTCATGCATGGTGGTTCAGGCATGCCCAGAGTGTGGTGTTGCTTGTGCATTGTTGCCTAGCTTTAAGGGAGGGCACCCTCAGCATGGCTCACAGGGAGGCCCCCACATTTTGTGTTATGCCACTGGTCACTTAGATTACATTTATTTGGTCATCAAGGCCTTCCTATGTTGCTACCTCTAAGAATCAACTTCAGCTACTAAGGGAAAGAGATCCTGTACCGCAATCATTTCAGAATATAAAACACAACAACAAGAACGAGGTTGAGCTAAAGCTTACAATTAGGCTAGGGTATCAAAAAGGGAGACCAAGAATTTAACATAAGTCATGCCATAACGAATTAAAGATTAAAAAAACATGCATTAAGTAATTTCATACAAAGTTCATCATCAGACTGTTTCTTGGACAGATATTACAAAAACTAAAAAGTAAGTTGAAAATCATCTCAATCATTCAGAATATTAACAAGAGCAAAACAGAGCAGCGTTTAGCACAGTAGTCTACAGGGAAGCAAACCTAAACACTATTCATCAGACACAGAACATACAATGAGTAGAGTATTACCTTTTCATGTTTAACAATGCCCAGGGTATGCCAGTCGGTGTGTTAAAGGTTGGGAGAAGCTTCTGTCCAAGTTCAATAGCTTTTTTCTTAAATATCTAAAAAAAAAAAAAAAATAGAACAAAATATTTTAAAGCTGCAGTTTGTTAATGTTCGGGAAAAAATGTGCATGATAAATACAGACTTCGGAAAGACTTCGTGACGCTGCTTCAATATGACAAACTATTTTGATATCCTTGCATTGGATGGATATGCCCTCGCTGGCCCCCAACTCGAAAATAAACGAGGACAACGCTTGCCAGATCCTCAATTAACATCTGGAGGCCCCAGTTCACATACAGCTTATTTCCGCCCTAGCTCAGATTTCAGATAAAGTGAAGGCATTGAAATGAGTCTTTCAATTACTAATGTGCTATAAAGTCACGGTTCCAGACATTTTCAAACAGTGCTCGATAGAGATTTGGTTATTTTCTCATGGCAGTTATAAACCTGGAGACCTGTCCGGCCCTTTAATGCAACTCAGAAGAAACATCCATTCGGGCAAAACACCTCTTAGTTTCATACCTCTTAGTTTCACCACCATTAACTGTTTGCAAGTTTGCCAGACACTGTACCACAACTCAGTTTAGAAAAAGATTGGCAACAACTGTCAAAAATTCCGAATAACCTCCCTACTTGCCTGTAACAACCGGCTCATTATTTACTATTTCACAAGTGATTGATCCTTCCAGTTCGAGACACCAATAAATTCATTTTTAACCTTACCTATGCACTTTTGTTAATAGATCAACTTCGCCTTTCACCTCCAGCCCCCACTTCTCTCCTCTACCCCAACAGACACTTGGCACTTCCTCTCTAGGTTTAGGCACTCACATATTTTGTAGGCCTGGCAACCAGAAATGCTTATGGTGTGATCAGCCTGATTAGAATTTGTTGTGTGGTTCTGGCATATCCAAGGGGTTGATAACTTGCCTGTGTTCAGTATGATTGACCGAAAGATGTAAACATTTCACATCCATAGATCAATGGAGACTTAGTGTGAGAATCGGTGTACTCAATCCTACAACTTTGTCCTACCTTACCGTTCTAGTAACACAAAAAGCATGACCTCCTCTTATCCCACCCACTCCTTGCCTATCAACTCACAGGTTTGCCAGTTTATCCTGTACTGACCTACTGCGCCTCGACATTTTGATACTAGTCTGGAATTAGCACACATGCAAGCAATGCCCAATGTAGGAATATGGCTGGTGCAGTGGGTGGAGAGCTCCGAATAGATAATCCTTCCCTCCAACCCTGAGATTTCACCAATTATTCATTTGCTTACATTTGCTTCAAGGTAGTCATGTGAAGATCATGCGGTAAATGGGATCTACCCATTTACGGCCTCATTTGTTGCCGATTTATTATTCTTGTACGTTAGTGCAGTTCCTGAAGAAGGTGCATTGAAATCATGTCAAGTTTAACATACCTTTCTTTCAGCAGAACATTGGGTTAACAATGATATATTAATAAGTACAAACAAGTAGTTATAGTACCCACAAAAACAACAGAAGATTACCATAGGTGAACAGTATGAAGTGGAAATTAGACAGGGAAAAGTTAAGTTTTGGGATGGGTTTATAATGTTAATATACAAATACAGTAAAAAGCTTGATTATCCAGCACCATTTTGATCACAATGGAACCAGCCAATCAAGAGTTTAATGAATTGCAGCTGTCCAAGCCAGAAGGAAACCCAACAGGTCGGATAACCAAGATTCCTGCCTTATTTGCAGGTATCTGGCGCTGCACCCTTAACCAGAACAGTTACTATTAGTGGGGATGGAGGTCCTGGGTAAGAAGGTGCTGGATAAACCCTTTACAGTGCATGCAGGTTTTTATATGGAGATTAAATAAATCAAGGATCAAATTGTATAATTGGATTTCATAAACAAAAATATTTAACAGAACAAATTTGTATTAATGAACCAAAACAGTAGAACTTGTGTTGAAACTTGCATATTGAAGTGAAGTATAAATTAAGTAGGAAACATTTTTGCTTATAAGTAGTATAATCTTGCAGTGTCTCCTTTTAAGCTAACATGAGGGTTCTCTATAGCTTTTACATCCTACATGGAGTATCCAGATCGAATTCTGCGATCATGGGCAAATCACTATTTTTGCCTCCATCTGCCATCATACGAAACGTTTACAACCCAATTAACAAACATTACGCACCATGCATGTATACATTGTGCACACATGTATATAGACAATGGTGCTCCTAGAAATTGGGGTGTGGAAATAAGGTTAATCCAGAGCAAATTAATTAGGAGACTACTAGCATGCCCAAGCTCCACGGAATATTACTGGATGGGAGCCAGGGAACACGGATATGCTGGCACAGAGCAAAGATGCAACCATTAGACAGAATTCAGCATGTGCAAATATGGATTCTTTCCACATACCTCTAGATGACTGTCGCAGTAAGAGATGTGTTGGGTGCTTTACCTCTTCAGCAGCAGCTCAAACACTGTTATTTGGCTGAGATGAAAAAGTACCGCGAGTGAGGAGACATTCATGAAACAAACCACCTGGCCACAAGGCTATCCAAATAATTAACCCAATAATACATTCTATACAATCAGGCTTCATTACAAACAGACTTGCTAGTGATCATGTCAGACAATGGTGCCAGATTAATTTATCAAAAATGGTTTCTTTATCCGCAGACATGACCAATACTGAAAAGGCCTCGACACTGTATCCCGGCCCTTCCTCAAAACTGTTCTAGCAAATGGTGACAATTCAATTTCTGCAGACCATGTCCTAGAACTCGAGTCATCATAAAGCATGCATCCAGGCAAATTATTTAAATGCCAAATCTTTCAACCTACATCAAAAAATGCAACAAGAATGCCCTCTTCTCTTTTTCACAATTGTCCTTGAACCCTTCCTGCATTCGATCACAAACAACCCAGGATTAAAAAGGCAGACATTTGACGTAATTCGTACAAACAATTGCAAACAGACGTATTACCAGTTTATGGTAATACATTAATCAAAATCTGAACTAAAAACAGACACTGCGGTTTTGATGTGGCAGTCCAGGGCTGCAATTTGTAGACAGCCTCTTTGCAACCAAATATCTAAGACTGGTCCCTGACAAAATGTAATCCGACACAAAATCTTTTGTTAACTTCATTGGACTAAGTAACATTTTATTTTGGGGCAGTGCATTAGCCTAGAAGTTTATAGACTCGCATAGATGGTGGTCCGAGTGAATGAGTAGTAAAAACACACTGAAGACTTCTCAGAAAAAAAAATAAAATAAAGGATTTCCAGTTTAAATCTTCTTAGGTGAAAGACAAAACATGCCTAGAACGCAGGGCTGTGACAGCCAATTTGTACCTACAGAGGCATAAATCTGGCAGCAATACACATTGAAACCGAATCCCAACTCTAGAAGTAATAGGGACCACATTTTAAGGAGACACACAATCATGTAAAATTGTTGCAAATAATACGTTTACAAAATTATGCACACACAACCATTGAGTGGGATCCAGGAAAGTAAAACATGAGTCCTGTTAGTTTAGATTGAGGGAAAGCAGACAATCTATAAAACTACTCAGCAGGGATGATCTACACTTCACCTACTGTTTCGTTGGAAAACCTAACGAGTAACATTTTGAAGGTTTAAAAAACTAAATAAAATAGAAAATCAAGTTGGTTTGGCAATGTGAAATAACCATCGTAGATTTTATGAAGACGCCTCTACCCATATTCCAATGACGCTGAATGCACCCATCACCCAATCTACCACCTAATGGCCAATCTATGAATGAGTTAAGAGAAAAACGTGGTCATAGTCCCACCGGAGTGGAATGTTCTAGGTTTAGTTCTATCTAAAAGTAATTCTGGCCAAAGTCTTCTCTAAATGGTCACTGGCAATGCATGGAGCAGAGGGGAAGGTAGACTGCTTGCGTTCTGGGGTCTACTGCATCATGCGAGGGCAGCTCATATTTCACTTTCAAACCAAGGCGTGAATTAAAATGATGGACGGTTACATCTACCGCCATATGGTTTGAGTATACAGGCTAAGTCCAGTTTGCACCAGACACCACATTTAGGGTTATTTTTCTCCAGCCCCTACAAGACATACTGAGCCAGATTACATCCATCCTACTTTTTATATTCTACAAGTGTTAAAAGCCTCCATCAGATGCACAAATGACACACTTTAAACTATGGATTCCAAAGCTCTCAGATGCAAACTTCATTCAGACTATAACCCACTACTTAAAAGGTGGCAAACAGTCGCACCCTCCACATAAAAAAATAATTTTGTATCACCACTTGATAAAACATAGGTTAAATAATTTCGTAATACGCTTACAGTTCAATGGGTCCAAACAGTTTTAGGCGTTGTCCTTGCACCCAGGAAGCCAGTTCAAGATCAATTTTAAAGTGGTCTTTTGAGGAAGGAAGTGACTGGTAAACCCATTTAGCACCGGCAGTCCTGGATGCACCAATTCATACAAAAGCAGAATTGCCTACATTTCACGCCAATCAGAATTGCCAATATTGCATGATTAGTGGGGAAAGGTTTGTCCAGGAGGCCTAAGAAGTGCTTAGTTGGTTCTGTTTGGACGAACAGACTTGCCCAGGGGAGTAGTGTTAGGTGGAGGTATGATGTGGTAGGAGGGTACAGGGTCCCTGAAGATATTCCTTTGAATGGTGGAAAATTATGGAGTTTGTGAATGCTTGCAGAGGCCATTTCAGCAAAGGTTGAAAATCAAATGGGCGAGGCGTGTAAGAGGGAGAAATCGGAGGCGAACGAGGAGTTAGTGTTTTAGTAGAAGTTGTTTAGGCTTTGAGCCAGTTTAGCAGTGAGATTTGCGAGCGTCACTACTGGAGCATGGTGTTTGTATCAGATTGCCCAATTTCCTGTTGTGCCACATGGTGGTGCCTGAAGCAGACACATCGGACTGATACTCGAGGATCACTCATGTAAACTCACACATGCATCCAGATTAGGCAGTATTTGCAGACGCTACTATTCTTGCTCTCTAAAAGGGGATTTGATCTTCTTTACCAGGTTTAAAAGGTACAAAAATGAAGCAAAATGAACTGGAAACGTAACAACGTCTTGAAGCGGAATGAAGACCCATTTGAAGCAGTCACAGCGCCTCAGCTTTTCTTTACATTTAAATGTACAAATAAATTAGGCAACTTTGTACAATATGTTGATCTCTGTGGCACCACATAGAGGAGGTATGCCTATAAACACAGTCCATTCACTCCTCTACACCAGCTCAAAATCACGTTATAAAGTGCAGAGAAAAGCATCCAACTATCTCACAGAGAACAAGAGAAAAATGAAGCCAAAGGATAGCAAAGAGTGCCTGTGGCTTTGGTTTTAGTAGGGGGGCCCAGCGGGTGGGTGCAGAAGAGTACAGGGAGCGTGGGGAGATGCTGGGGCAGGGAAATCACTTTTGGTTGCAGGAACCAGGGTGCCAAGTCTGGGTATGGTGTGTTTATGCTTGTGGCAAACAAGTCTAAAAGAGGATAACCCCAGAGGGAGAAGACATTGTCTAGAATGCCTCTGTTGAGTGGCCACTCTTGTTCCTGGGGTAGAGTATCTTTGCTTAGAGAGTCTGCTAGGGAATAGAGTTCCCCTGGAGCGTTTGGAGGCACTAGGAACATGTTCTGCTGAGTGCCCACTTCCACATTTTCTGGGATAGCCCGACAGACTGAGTGTTTGCCTACCTGCTTGTTGATGTAGAACATGGGAGTGGTGCTGTCTGTGAGGACATGCACAGTTTGGCCTGCCAGATGCAGTTCAAAAGCTTGCAGGGCTTTGAGCACCGCCAGTAGTTCCAGAAGGTTGATATGGTTTTGCGCTGTGTCCACAGGCCACTTGCTGTGTGGTGCAGTTAGTGGGCTCCCCATCCAGAGAGTGAGGCATCCATTGCAACTATCACTTGTATTGGATGATTATGAAAAGGTTTCCCTTTTAACAGATTTTCCTTTGACCACCAGGGGAGTGCTTGTACTAGTGTTAGTGAAACAACGACTAGATTGTCCCACTGACCGCTTGCCTCAGACCACTGTTTTGCTAACCACACTTGCATTGGGCGCATGCGCTATCATGCATGTGGAACCAGATAAATGCATCAAGCCGTCATCCAGAGCAGGAGCATTGCTTTGCATACGGTTATTTGGTGACCGGCCAGGTAATTAGGTATTTGCAGCAGCATGCTTTGAACTCTTTCGTTTAAGGGGAAAACTAGCCCTCTGTTTTTATGAAAGCTCCTACCAACTGTTTGGTTTGGCTTGGAACGAGGCTTGATTTTTTCTTGTTGATTGAGAACCCCAACTGGAACAGAGGGTGGATTGTTCTTTGGGTATTGTGCTTGCAAATTTGGGGTGAAACCCGCCTTATCAGGTAATGTCCACATAAGGGTACACTGGGATTGATTGAGTAAGTGCACTGGCACCTCCGCCAATACCTTGGTGAATACGCTTGGAGCAGAGGCTATGCCGAAAGAGTAGCACCTTGAATTTATAGTGTTGATTTGCTATCTTGAAGCGCAGGAATTTTCTGTGCACTGGGAACATTGAAATATGAAATTATGCATCTTTCATGTCCAATGTTGCCATGTAGTCCCCTTGTTTTAGCAGTGGGATTACTTCTTTTAGCTTTGTCATGCTAAATTTCTGTGGCTTGACACATGTGTTTGCAGAGTGCAGGTCTAGGACAGGGCGCATTGTAAGGTCACAAGGAAGTCGTTGAATAAATACCCTTCTTTACCTGGTTTACTGGGACTATCTCTATGGCGTCCTTTTCTAGCAGTGCGTTCACCTCCTCAAAACAGCTGTCCCAGGTACTTGAGGGTGTTGTACTCCTCTTTAGCACTTTCAATGCATCCTCGACTGATTTCCCAAATGAGGTGTTAGGCTCGATCAGCATATTTAGCAGGATGGCCTGGGTTTCCAGTTTGAAGCCGGGCTGTCGTAGCCATGGCACGGTTGGTTTGCTGTGTTATTTCATCCCATTTGTGGCAATAATAACTTACCAAGAGCACAGTGTTATTGGCTATCCTCATCCGGTATGCAGCCAAAGAAGGTACCTTTCTGCCCTGTGTGTATATTTTTCTTTGGCAAAGGCTAAGGGTGTGCCCGCTCTCTTTCTTGTGGCAGTTACAATGAGAGAGTTGGACTTTAATTGAACCCTAATGTATAATGGGTTGGAAGGGGCTGGTCTAAACATCTTTTCAATACGAGGGTTAACTGCCCTTGTAAGGTTGGGGGTAAGCAAAGATAGCTGAATGTGCCCCTGGATTGACTGCAGGAGTGGTATGAACTGCGCTGCAGCCTTCTTATCCCAAAGGATGTCCTCTACAGTTTATAGTCATAAAATTGAATGCAAAAATGTCGAAAGTAAAAGAAATAAAAAAAAAATACAAAAATAAAAATCGAAAAAATAATGTTGAAAAAAAATAAAGAATTCAATTTCCCCCCCCCCCCCGACATCAAGTTTTCGAATTTATTGTAATTAAACATTTTTTTTTGATATTATGACTGACCGCCATCCTCTACAAAGTCCCTGTCAACTTGTTCCTCTTGGGTATCAATTTTAAAATGCTTGGCAGCTTTTAGGAGGAGTAAGTTATGCTGCAGCCGATTATCCAAATCCACAGCCACAGGTTGGTCATGATTGTTCCGAGATTGTATGAAGTATACATCATAGTCATAATATTGGTCTGCATCATCTGGGTCCCCTTGGTCTGCTATTGAACCAGGGTCCTGCGAGCCATGTCCTTAGGTACTAGGCTGGAAGTGTCCAGACAGGGTTTTTTGACAGAAGGCTGGTTTTTGTCTGCCTCCCTTTTAGAGGATTCTTGGAGGCTGGACCGTTGATCAGGATGTTGATCGAGAAAATCAACAAAGCTAGACATTCTCCTCATTACTCTGTCAAATTGCTCAGGGGTCCATCGAGTGGAGTTTGGGCAACTTGTGGGCACGCCTCCGATGGGTTATTTATGGAGGATTGCCCCTGAAAGGGTGTCACTAGGAGCATAATTATCTTTATCCTGTGAAATAGGTGTTTGAGGATAGGGGCATCAAAGATTTTGAGTGTTTCAACGTTTGGACTTGAGGAGTGTGTCTGGAATGTTTTTAATGAGTGCTCTCATTTTAGAATTATTAGAAAGGGCCGGTGACGCGTCTTTCGAACACATGATCACCGGTATCCAGGGATTTGTCTGTTTTGCTTGCAGTACCCGGAAAATGACTTCGGCATCTGTTTTGGGGGCTCGTCATGTGGAGAATGTGGTGAACGCAAAAGGCCAGAGTGCCGGGACTTGTCGGACCTTCCCTTCAACACCGCGTGTGACTTATTGGTCGGTGATGTGGTCGACTGTCGGCCATGGGGATCGATGTGGTGTGGAGTGTGGGTGCATGAGCCACCGGGTGTCGTCTCCGTAGCAGAGCCGCCGGCCTGTCTGTTTGAGTCAGGTACTCATGCAGGAAACAGCCAGGTCCTGATTGTCCTCTGCGTCGCTTAGGACGGCGACATCGTTGGAGGATACCTCCACATCCACAGCGGCCTCTGCCTGCATGGCATGATTGAATGGTCCCTGAGGAGGCAGAGTTTACACACCCTATGCAAATCCTTCCAGGAAAACCTCCCGTTACAGGAAGGTTAACATTTAAATGGTGTGTTTTCCATAGTGTGGAAGAATAGGGAAATATGCATTCTCTGAGAGAAAGAAATGATGACCTCCCCCACTCTCCCTACTGTGAAGGGCCGAGGCCCGTTGGTGCTTAGGTAGGCAGCAGTCCGAGTTCACCAAGACGGGCGAGTCAGAGAATCTCCTTGAAAGTCATCGTCCAAGATCTTGCCGTGTACGGCTGTCGAAAAGGAACGAAAGTCTAAATTTAAACTTGTATAATAAAAAGGTGTTAGCCAGAAGAAGGAACTCTGCAACTTGCGTCAGACTATGATGGTGGAAAAAAATCTGACGGACCTCGACGCGTGAAAAATCATGGGTACAATGGACGGAACACTAGGGATAGTATTACTAACGAGACCTGTCGACCTCCCTTTTTGAGTTTCGAAAACAAATAATGCATTTCTCTGCGGTTACAATAGATGTCGGCTTATGCATATCATGCGATCTAAGCAGATCCACAAGTCTCAGTCTCAGTCTCAGACACACACACACACACACGTAAAATAGATAAGAAGTCAGATTTGATGGAAAGCAGTGAGATTCTTACAATGGGGTGAGTTTCAGGGACATTCTGGCCAGATTGTGGAGGAGAGTAAATGGAACAGTCACTGGGGACAATACATAAGTGGACCTATATAAAGGACAACCAACATTGGAAATTTTTAAGTGCAGGTAGGCGGCAGGGCCAGCTGTGTCCTGCATGTCACCATGATTGGTGAAATGCTGCAGTGGAGTAAGTGAGGGACAGAGGCAGGTTAAACTGAGAGGCGAGGTGGTAGGATTTTAGTTTGGTTTTGAACAAATCATTGTGGACTTTCTCCAAGATGTCCAGGGGAAAGAGAATTACATGCAAGAAGAGAGAAAGAGCGAGAGGAAGCACAGTGAGGGCGAGGAGGTACAAGGGTAGACGAAGAGGCAGAGCAGAGATTACCAGAAGGCTTATAGAGTTGGGTAGAGGAGGATAGATAGTGGTGCCTCAGCGTGGATAGATTTGTGAACTGGGAGCAGACATTTAAATCTGGCCCTGTTTTGCATTGTGGGCCATCCAGCCTGGTGACAGTACGAGAAAGTAGGTGTGGTGCGAGGGAGTTTAAAAGAATCCTGGTAGCGAAGTCAATGATCTGGTCAAGAGGACAAAGCATAGTTGGGGAGGCCAAAGAGGATGCTGGAACAGTAGTCCAGTTTAGAGTAGACAAGAGTGGTTTAGAACTTCTTGGATGTGTTAAAATGAATATTAGAAGGTTGATGAGAGCCACTGTTGCAGTTTGGGAGATTTAATTAGAGACACGTGAGAAGGGTCATAGATGATGCAGAGTAATCAAGTGGAAGAAGATGGGGGCAAGTGTCTGGTGGGAACTGGATAGGCAGAGGAAGAGACAAGAGAGATCTTTTGGCAGGGAAGAACACCTGTTTTGGTACAGTTTATCAGAGTGCAAAGCCATCCAACATGTAATGGCAAAGAGACAATTGGAACGTATAGAGAGAGCAGAGCAGTACAGCTTACATCTTCTGGTAAGCATTGTGCTTTTCATAAAATACCCCCGTTGAACTACAAAAATCGTGTCCCTAATCATCTTCATTTTATAACCTTGATTATACACCTGGATAAGCTGAACAGCTGTACAAAGCTATTACATTTCAGATCTTTTAAGTCATTGTGCATAAACTTTGGATGACGCTCTGCATGTAAACTGCATTTTAAAATCAGCAACTGGCGTGCGCTTGAAGCAACAAAAAATGTTCGATTCAATAATGTCATTGAAGTTAAATCACAGACATATGACTCACTTTCCACGCTGTAATTTTTTTTCTTTTTTTTTTTAAATAAAATAAAATCGCTTTCACCATCATTAGAAGGCCAAGGCCAACCAACTTGAACACAGCCATCATTTGTTTTTGAAAGCTTGCATCAATAATTTCACGATTTGTAGCAATTCCTCTTTGCTGTACATCAAGATTCCCCTATAACGGTCTTGAAAGAGCAGTATTTTTTATATTGTTTAATATGGTTAAATTAACCTCTGACCCTAACATTTTGAGTAGCTGCCCCCTCCTGATGCATAAAAACTTGTTTAAACCTTAAGGCCCTACAAAAATGAGAAATAACGTTTTACTGCTCGTCTTTACCTCTTTCAAAAACACACTACTAATCTTGATATTGGCATTAAAGACAGATGACAAGACAAGTAATTGTATTCAACCTTTGTGTTGGTATGCTGTATCGCTTACATTTCAAGAAGGAACAAATGCTTAACACTTTTTTATTACATCGGAGGATGCTTGATGGTTGAAATGTACCCATTTCCTTTCAGAGAGAAACTCTGCAGGCAGAAATTACTTAAATCAACCGAAGGACACATTAAATCACGTAACAGAATTTATAATAGCAATGGTACTCTTAAACATGCATCACTTCACAAATGACTTAAAAGAGTGCCGAGCATATATATCATTCTTTTCGCAGAGGGGGCTATTGCCACCTCTATGATCCCCAACCGCGACTTGGAAGAAGACAAAAAAAAAACAGGAACAGGAGTGGGAAAGCTACAGGACATCTTGCCAACCAACCCCTGCCCCACCCACACACAAGTTAGGATACATCTAGTGACAAAAGCAGACTACTATTTTAGGGCAAATATAAAATATTGACTGGCAACAGCATCAGATTCCAGAGGCCAGACAAGTTGAAAGTCTACGGAATAAAAATATTAACGGGTGTGGGGAGGACTGGTTGAAACGACCCTACAAAAAGGTCAATGCATGTGCCTGTATGCTGCGTTGACAGGCCTTACTTAAGAATTGTTTAATAGACCGGTGTTTAGGTGAGCAGTCAGGTAAAAGAACTAGGCATTCTCCTCGGAGAGTCCTGCCTCCGCCAGAGACTGAATAAAGTAAATCTCACAAAGGCCGATTTCTCCTTTCGGACCCTCCTCTTAAGGCTCACCTCAACCTATACTGCTTAGACTCCTGCCGGTTCCACACCAAAGGCATGGGGACGAAACCTGGAGGAGCTCTGGAATATTTCCCAAACTGCTGCCCTGTCAGCATTTAAAAAAATACCACTTAAAGTATTCCAGTGGGAAAGTCTTGACATCCACCACTGCAAAACATTATCGATGCACATCAAAAGGAGGAATGGAAGGCGGGGCATGGGAAGAAGGCCCAAGGTATTCCAAAAGAACTGACCACAGAGGAGTCTGGATGCAGTCTTGCAGCAGGCAGGTGAGGGGGGGCGGAGGGGGCAGGGTTATGTGAACGGGATCAGGTTAACACCCATGTAGCCAGTGCAGGGCAGTGGATGCTGGGCTGCAAGGGCAGTTCCCAGGATAGGAAAGCCATGAAATGCTTGCAAGTCAAGTGAGAACAACTAGAGCATGATAGGAGCATCTGCAAGCTGGACTCCAGTTTTACAATCCAGACACTCGGGGAAAAAGCATGGCACAAAGATTTCCGCAATATATTCTTTGTGAAATAGGACTTGTGGAAGGTACACAATTAATGCAGCTTTGGAACGGTGCTTGCAGGAGGCCCGTATTTTCCAATTACCTACTCTGAATGAACCCATTTCTACACGAGAGATCCCATAAAGACAGAGGCCCTCATTCTGACTCAGGCGTTAAGGGGTTCACGGCGCCGTAAACGGCGCCGACCCTCAATGCCTGATTACAAGGTTCCCTTTGCGGGATGGCTTTTAACGGCTGCTTTTTTGCAGCCGTTAAAATCCATGCTGCAAAGGGACCTTGGCGATAATTACGGCACCGTATTTTACGGTGCCGTAATTATCGCCTTTCCCCATTCCTATTATGCCCTATGGGGCGAAAATGGGAATGGGGAAGGGTAAAATGGGAAATGGGGATTTACCGCCCCACTCACCTTGGAATGGGGCGGTAAATCCGCCAACCACCATGGCGTAAACATAGTTTACGCCATGGTGGTAAGGGTACGCCCCAGGCAGTAACTTACCGCCTAGGTCGTAATGAGGGCCAGAGCCTCAACATTATGTGGAAGACCTTAGGAAATTACCTTCCCAGTCAGGTGATGTCAGGGTAGTTGCCTGCTTGCAGGTTAACCTAGCACCACAAGAGGCTGCTGGGACTTGCGCTATTCCGCTAGTGGAGGAATCTGTCCCAACTCTTGGAGAGGCTTCTTTGCCTCAGCTTCAGGAATATTTGTCACAAATGGCAGGCCAACATAAGACCTTCATCCTTAAATACTGCAAATGAATGGACCAGATTCAGGGTTTTGGAAAGTGTTCCTTGAGGCCCCAAACCTCAACTCGTTCCTACCAAGCTTAAGGTGGCTTTTGTTCATTCAGTCCTCACAAAACATGTACAAGTGTAACCCTACAAGGAAATCACACGTCAACAGTGGTGTAAAAAAAACATGCAAACTGCCCGGCCTGGTCGCTTCCCTGAAATAGGGCCCAGACCATGGACATTCACTTATTATGAAAGCGTCACAACTTTTTCCTGCCATCTCCATTGATGTGTAAAGTATTACAGCCACATATGCTGGATCGGCACTGGCAGTGAACAAACAGCTCTGCAATGTTTTTGGCAGGGAGATGCCGGTATGGGCAAAGGTGTGCTAGAAGTTTTGGACTTCAGAATTGAAGAGCTGGTCAACCAGGCAGAGCAAGATGGTAAACTGCACGCTTCTCAGACTGCTAGGACCGGGCAGGCTCTCGCTCCAGCCGGCTCCAACCAGTCTAAAAATGATTGATTCCAGTGGTCCTCTTCCAAAGCTGTGATGAGGTGCAGACCAAACCCCATAGGTTCTAGGTCCTTAGCTCAAGTATGGTAGCCATACCCAGCCACCACCCATCTGGAGTGTGGAGTGTTCCATGTAGAGGGAAAGATCTACAGATGGGGGTGAGTAGAAGCGGCGCAAGACCTACCGTTTGGGTTAGGGCAGGGAGGCAGTCCTTTGGTTCTATCTGGCAGTCTCACATTTCAGATATTCGGGTACATGAAGGGTTCAAGGTGGTCACTCCATATACTTCCTAAAAATTCACATAGGAAGATCCCTGTTCCTAACCCTTGGATCAGAATTATACAAATTCTGACATTTGGCAGGATTCATGAGCTCCCAAAGATGGCAGCCATAATACCCGTTCCCCACAAGAAGCCCTGAATGGTTGTTTTTCCATCATAGTTCTAAAGCGTTAACAGGTTTGATAGGAACATCCCTTTCAATCAGTGATGTCCAACAGGGATGGCCAAGGGCACCAGTTGCTATCACTGCCAACACCCTGGTCAACGCTGGTACAGCCTCTGCATCCCCTCGTTGCACACAGTGGCTACAGAAAGATGCTCTTAAATAATCAAGACATTGATTTCAGCCCAGCGTGTTTTGTGAAACATCCATCGTCTTAAAATATCAAGTATAAGTGTTTCCCCATTTTTAAAAAGGCAGCAACCTATTACAGAGCTTGAGTGCAAACCTGATTTATTGTTATGTTATGTTATTTTGCATTTATATAGCGCCTTATACACCACTGGTATGGTCTGAAGGCGCTGGTAGGTAGAACACCCTTGGGAACCGAAGTTCAGATCAGTAGAGAGAGTAGAGGGAGTCAAAAGGTGCGTGTGAGCACCAGGTATGTGTGTAGCTCATGCGGTATTCGTGTGATAGCTGCTTCTTAGCTGTAGGTGAGGTGGTTGAGAGATCAGGGGTATGTGTTCGTTCTGGCAGGATTTATCCAGACCAGATGTGGCTGCGTTAGGCCTGAGGAGAATGCCTGGCTGGGGGGAGTGTAACCAGCAGCGTTTACTTAGAGTGATGTGGAGTGAGCGGCGGATGTTGGTATGAGAACAGTTATACCGAATGGTGTCATAGTATCTCTGTATTCTAGTTGAGTGGTGATGTAAAGGAGAGAGTAAGCGTGGTGGTGAGATATGATGGGTTAAATGCTCTTTCGAAAGCTCTATGCATTCCATACTATATACGTCTATAAACGCAATTCTATGCGCTCGTTTGTTCCAGGTATTAATCCGCTTTATGCCCTCATACGTACTACGCACTCGTCCCCTCTACGCACTCATCTTCTCCAGCGATCTACATATTCTCTGTACATCCGAATTCATCCGCTATCCACACTCATGCACTTTACTTGCTTCTCTTGCGGATACCTGCAGATACGACCTGAAGCCGTCACATGCTCTACATACTCATCCGCTCCACATACTAATCTTTTCTACACACTCATCCTGATTATGCTCATCCATTTTGCACATTCATCTGTTTTACGCACTCCTGAGTTCTACTCGCTTCGCTGTATTTACGCACTCATCGGCGCTACACGCTCGTCCGCTCTATACACCCATCCGCTCTACACACTCCTCCGTTCGAGATGTTCGTCCATTCTATACACTCATCCAGCTTATTCATTCGATTTCCACACTCATTTAAACTATGTAGTTATATGTTCTTGCATTCATGCATTCTTCCACTCTGCGCATTCATCGGTTCCACCTGTTTCATCAGTTCTAACAATCTCATCTGTGCCATTCATTTCGTTCTCTCCTCATGATTCTGTCCATTTCAGCAGTTTAACTCTCTTTACTGTTTCTGTATGATTTATTCGTATTAGCCCTTTTACTGCTTTGATCTACTTTATCCGTTTAGTTCTTATTGTCCCTTTTACTGCTTTGATCTACTTTATTCGTTTAGTTCTATTTGTCCTTCTAGTTTATATTAGGGGTTATTAGCTGTCGATTTCTGGGATTAGGTAGTTTGTTGGATTGGTGTCATTGAGTTGCTGTTAGACTGTTTGAGTTAGTATGGTATGGTTGGTTTTATGGGAAGATCCAGGTTTTCAGCAGTTTGCGGAAAGACGTTAAGTCCTCAGTTAGGCGGATGTGGGTTGGGAGTGAATTCCATAGCATGGGGGCAGAGAATGATGATCCGCCTAATCTGACAGAGTGTCTTCGGTATGACTAGGAGGCCGGCTGCGCTCGATCTTAGGGTTCGTGGGGGCTGATAGGGTTTTAGTTTGTCTTGAAGGTATGGAGGTCCCGTTTTATGCAGTGCTCGATGGGAGATGCATAAGGTTTTGAAGGTCACCCTTCGGGCTACTGGAAGCCATTGCAGCGTCTTAAGGGCTGGGGAGACGTGGTCTCTTGGGCCAAGCGTAAGTAGCAATTTGGCTGCCGCATTTTGTGCCCTTTGGAGTTTATTCAGTTGGTACCCATGGACTCCAAGGTATAGGGGGTTTGAGTAGTCCAGTCTTGATATAACGATTGATTGGACCGCAGAGAGTCTGTTGGGAAAGGAGAGATACGGAAAGATGCGCCTAAGGTTTTTAAGGTGGTAGTGGCAGGACTTTGAGACGTTGTTGACTTGGCGAGAGTGTGTTAGGTCAGAGTCCAGGGTGCATCCAAGATTTTTCACTGATTTGGCAGCGGTCAGTGAGTTGCCCATGGCGGGTGGCCATGGTAGTGGGTGCGGAAGAAGTTCTGAGTTGCCACATACCATGATTTCCATTCTAGAGGGGTGTAATAGGAGGTGCCAGGTCAGGTTGGGAGTTTGGTTTAGAGTTCAGGAGTTTTAGAATTAGTTGAGTCGTCAGCGTAGTTGTAGCACAGGATGTTGTGTGAACGAATTATTGGTGGGAGGGTGGTCAGGTAGAGGATGAACAGGAGGGCAGATAGGCATGCTCCTTGTGGGACTCCCGTGTCGACCGGTCAGGCTTGGGAGGTATAGCTGGAGAGCATCGTTATTTGGTACCTGTCTGAGGAATGAAGCTATCCATTTAAGAGCGGCTCCACGAATTCCTAGGGAGTGGAGGCGGTCTAGGAGGATTGAGTGATTGATTGTGTCAAAGGCGGCGGATAGGTCGAGAAGGATTAGTGCGACGCATCCCGCGGAGTCTGCCGTCATTTTAAGGTCATCCCAGATCGCAGTTAGGGTGGTTTCAGTTCCGTGACGTGCTCTGAAACCTGATTGGGCGTGGTCTAGGAGATTGTTGGCTTCGACAAAGGCATTTAGTTGAGCGTAGGCGGTTCGGTCAATGAGTTTGGCAAGGAACCTGGTGTTTGAGATGGGGCATTAGTTTTTGGGCTCGAGAGGGTCGAGCGAAGGTTTTTTAATTAGAGGTTTGATGTGAACCGTTTTGAATGCGTCTGGAAAGATACCAGAGGAAAGAGAGGCATTTATGATAGATCTTGCGTGTTCTCCTGCGCAGGTCGAAGCAAACATTTCTTTAAGGGTTGTGGCTGGGCAAGGGTCCAGCGGCGATCCAGATGGTTTGCGGGAAGATAGAAGTTTGAGAAATTGTTCTGGTGATATTGGATTAAAGGATTTGAACATTGGTTGCGTAGAGGTCACAGCTGATGGGCTGGCCGGTACGGGCGGAGAATTGCCTGGTGGATGTAAGAGAGCCAGTTCGGTGGTTAGAGTTTTTGTCCTTTCAATAGCCGTGGTGTAAAAGTGGAGGGAGAGTGAGTCGCACAGTGATTGGGTCGGGACGGTCGTGGTACAAGCTGAATTGGTGAATTCGGAGATGATTTTGTGGAGTTCTTTGCTTGGGTTTTTGCAGTTTAGGATTCGGGTGTTGTAGTGGGCTTTTTTTGCTTTCCGGATTTCAGCTTTGTACTGATATAGGTGTCGGGCCAAGGTGACCCTGCTCTCGTGGGTTTGGTCTTTCTGCCATTTGCGTTCTAGGTATTTGTATTGTTGTTTAGTAGTCTTCAACTCAGGAGTGAACCATCTGGGGAAAAGGCCACGGCGGGTTAATGGTTTGCAAGGGGTTGTGAGCCGCATCAGAGATGCGTTGAGCCATGAATCAAAGGTCTCAGGGGTTAGTTGGTTGTTGAGACGGCAGGTAGGTGGTGGAGACTGGAGGAGTGCCTCGGCTAGGTCCAGGGTGATTATTAGTTTTTTCCAGCATTCGCATAGATTCGGAGGGTCAGATACGAGTACGGGAAGGGGGTCGGGTGAGCGTATGGTGAACAAGAGAATGAAGTGATCAGACCAGGTTACAGGGGTGGGGGGCTTTAAATGAATCAGGGTGTTGGAGCTAAAAATGGCATCAAGAGTGTGTCCTTTATAATGAGTCGGGCCGTTTATGTGCGGTTGGAGATTAATTGCATCTAATCCGTCAACCAGGGAGTGTGTCATAGGGTTGGTGGGGATGTCGAGCCATATGGGTTGGTGGGGATGTCGAGCCATATGTTGAAGTCTCCAAGAAGGGTGAGGCTGGGATGGTTTAGTTGGAGGGTGGCAATATAGTCGCAGAGGTTGTTTGCGAATTGTCTATCGTAGCCAGGGGGCCTGTAGATTATTAGGAAGCTGTGTGAGAGCGACGGGGAGAGGGATAGTTTAACGAGGAGAAATTTGCAAGACGGAATGGAGGGTTGGTTGTCGATGATTGAGGCGCGGAAGAGAGACTTGAAGACGAATGCTACCCTCCCCTCCTCTGGACGGACGGTTCAGTGGGATGAGGGAGTAGTCAGAGGGAAAGTCTTCATTAGCGATTGGGGCGAAGTCGTCAGAGAACCAGGTTTCAGTGATGAAAACTAGGTATGGTTTGACGGAGGCGAGGAGGTCAAAGATGCAGTGTCTTTTTTGCTACGGATCGGGCGTTAAATAGGATGCAGTTCACATCAGCAGGCAAGGTTGGTCTCAGTGCTGGAGCGGGATGGGGCAGTGGCGGAGAGAGTGGAGGGAGAGGGGTGGGGTGGGTGATGCTAAATGGGAATAGTGGGCGAGCAGATAATTTGGTAGGCTTCGGGCGGGGTTGGGTGGCTGCGTGTGATAGGATGATCGGGGGATTTGAAGGTGGTGTGTGGGCGGTTAGGAGTTCCAGTTGCTGTTGATGAGAAATCGAGGAAGAGGGGTTTCAGGAAGGGTAAAGCCACGGGGGAAGGAGGTAATTGCGGGAATGTGGTGGTGGGTCGAGACAGGGGAGGCGAAGAGTGCTGAGAGATTGAGGGGCACCAGGAACGTTTCCTCTTTACTTTCTTTGTTGCGATTGGTGTGTGAGAGAGGGTAGGGGGTGAGAGGGAAGCAGCTTCGGATCTTGCTAGGGCTAGGCGTGCAGTTTTTAGGGAGGGGAAAGGGTGCGGTCAAGGGGGGGAGGTGGCAGGGGTATAAGGGCAAGGTGGGGGTGGGTGATTGCAGGGCGGGGTGTGCCAGGTATGATAGTGAGGGGAGCGGGCATGGTTAACGTTGGCAGGTCAGTGGTGGGGTTCAGGGGAGGAGTGGTCTTAGGGTGAAGGGCTCACCATCGTGCCCCCCCTGGCTTGGTGTTTGGAGAGGGGAATGGTAGGGAGTGTGAAGGAGGGTGGGGTGATTTGGGAAGGGGGGGGGACGGGAGGGAAGGCAGATCGGAACGTGGGGGTGGTCCACAGGAGTCGTTTCTAACAGACTCTGGTGGAGTGGGTGCACTCATGATTGGTGCAAGCTTTTAGGTTGATTTAGGAGGGATTTCTGATTGTAGTTCTAAGTTCAGTGGTGGTACGCTTTTAGGCACACTTCCAAGTTCAGATTGCTCAGAGACGATACTAGACTATTTGGTGCATTTCTAGATTCAATTGTAGACAGAGATGATATTAGTTTATTAGGTACTCTTAGGTACACTTCTAAGTTCACCTGTACACAGACGATATTAGGTCCGCCTCTAAATTCAATTTGATTAGAGGGGGTATTGGATTATTAGTCACCGTTTTTAGATTTCACATTACACAGCTATACTGTTCGATTTATTAATAAGATTAAATAGGGCACGCTAGTAGGTGCACTTCTTCCAATTCAGCTTTATACAGGGAGGGTATTAGGGACTTTGTACAGAGAGGTTAATAGGGAGATTAGTCGGTTCGGCATGGGATGGTATTACACTCTTAGGATATTGGGCAGACCTCTAAATGCAATTGGGAACACTTTCTAAGTTCACAGAGAGGCTACTGAGCACACTTCTAATGCAACTTTTCACAGACAGGCTATTGGGCACATTTCTAAATTCAACTCTCCAGAGTGGCTATTGGGAACATTGCTAAATTCACAGAGAGGCTATTGGGCATACTTCTAAATGTTAATTTCATATAGAGGCTATTGGGCGCACTTCTAAACGCAAATTTCCACAGACAGGCTATTGGGCACACTTCTATGTGCAACTTTCCACTGACAGGATATTGGGCACACTTCTACGTGCAACTTTCCACAGACAGGCTAACGGGCATACTTCTAAGTTCAGCTATCACAGAGAGGCTATTGGGCACACTTCTAGATTCACAGAGAGGCTATTGGGCACACTTCTTAATGCACTTCTATTGGCAAAAACAATCTTGTACGTCTACCACAGTAGCTCCTAGACTGGCTTTGGAACCATTACTGTAAGTCTGTATACTTAAACAGTTCGGTTTGAGCCTTTGCAGTTTGCCCATTTGTAACTTTTCATATCTTGTGTGGCCCTTAATTTCAAACGCTGCAATGCACACATCGCTGTACGTCTGAGAGTTTCAGAAATTGCTCGGTTTTAACAGTGTGTAGATCAGCAGGGATATTCTTCAGTAAGTGTTCTTCTGCTAACATTATTTCGTCATATAGCCTGCCAAAGGTTTTAAAACAGGTATATGTGAGATCGTAAAATATTGTAGGCAGCACACCAAAAAGACTGACTTTTTTTCAGCCGATTTGGTGCAGCCCTCAACATTCGTCATATATCACTTGTTGGGAGTGTTTCACCCCTCAAGTCCGCAACTTCACCCAATCCCCTGCCCGTTCACCTTTAAAACGGGGGCCGGGGTTCACCGCCCGAACCTCCTTTTGCTCCTTCCCCGTCCCGACAAAATACATCACCGTAACCCCCCCACCCCTATCACAGACGCACTCACACGCACCTTCACACACTCACTTATCCCATCCCTTCCATGACAAAAACACTCCTTCTGGACCCCCCCACTCAAAACCTCCTTAGACACAACTTCTCCTCGACCCCCACCACGCTACATTCGCTCTCAAAATACACACAAACACATACACACTTACCCAATTCGGCTGTGTCTTCCATCTTCTCGTCTGGCCCTGCCCGTCAGCCCCTGTGCACACGCAAGTGCATGCGTCTGCGGCAGTGGCGTGACAATTCAATTTAGAAAGACCACTCTCAGTCCCAGAGCAATCTAAATATGTTCACTCTATACCTTCAAAACAGGTCAGACTCACTTTGATTGTTTCGATGTGTAGAAACTGAAGACAACTGAGTTGGAGAAAAATATGATCTCTTATTGACATTAAAAGCATCTGGTAGATAGAAAACCGAATGAATCTTTCTCCTTCTGCCCAGTATATTTCTTGGGTTAGCTTAGCGCATTTGATGCATTGCAAATACATTTATAAAATACATACAACTCGTTCTACTATCGTCGAACTACAATGCAGAAATTATTGTAGGTGAATTTAAAACTAAATATGGGATGAGAAGAAATGGGCTCCATTTGCTGAACTGGAGACTGAGCCATAAGTAAACTTTCAGCTTTTTCACTGACGAAATTGTGTGATCCTTGGCTTAAAACTTTGCACTATTAATAAAAAAAGTGCAATCAACGTCCACATACTTAAAAAGCTCATCACATCTTTCCAACCACTGCCTTGCATATGCTGGTGGAGTAGGGTGGGCCCAGTGGCACAAGGCTGGGCCTGCACAAGAAAGGCTACATTTTGCATAGGATGGAAAAACCTGCTTATGTGATGACTAACTGGCATCATCAGGATTTGCTTGGCTAAGATTGCAGTACTTTTGTCATTTGTACTGCACTAGCCACATTATGGAAAAGCTTGGACAGGTTAGGCTGTACATTACGTATGGGTTTACCTGCCGTATGGATCTTAACATGGTGTAAAATGATGCTAAGGCGGCACTCGTCATATTATTTCAGCATATGGGCATGTGAAACAGCCCTTGGCGTACAATGACTAGAACTGTGAGCCTTTAGCATAATTAGGATGACAGTTTGCTATTTTATTAATCACACACTTACTGTAGGTATTTTCTCTTGTGAAATCACATCATGTAATCTGCACCAAATTTCACAAATCCCTCCCTTCTTTCTTCCAGCAAAATGGTCCTAATCAAGATCAGGACAAAAGTCTGGGGTCAACTCCTAGCCTTATTGCTCTTGGTTTGCCCACATTTCCTCTGATGTCACATTACAATATGTTGCCTAGACCCAACAAAAACCTCCTTAAGGGCTGCTATCATTTCAGGTATTCAGCAGGGTATATCAGACGACTCAGGCTGAACGGTGGTGGATTTCAGGACAGGTAGCTTTGGCTCTGCAAAGCCTCGGGTGTCCCTTCTACCACGGAGCTTCCTTCTTGGTTTTCTTGAAGGGTGCTGGCTCCTCTGTAATTGGACCCTACAAGCATTTCGGATTTCCTTCTTACATTTAGGCTTGGAGGTAGTCCTGGTCCTCTCGATCCTCCCTTTGAACTCCGCAGACTTCTATTATAGTGAACCTTAGTCCAGAATTTTCATTATGGAAATAACAGATCCCTCAAAATTGTAATCAAGCCCCAAAACTCTTCCCACAAAAAGTAGCACAAACTACTTTCAAACCGGCAAGTTCAGGATGAGAGAACATTTCTTACTGTAACCGCCCAGAATTGAACCATCCAAGTCTATATTTTGACCAGCGTCCATGCAATTTCCTCAGTGCACGTTTAATTTGCTCTATATAAAAGACTTTTTTTAAACTGGGCTAGCACCTCATTTTTCCGTTCCCCTTTACTCCTTTCTCCATTTGTTCTTTTTTGATTCATTTCCATTTGCTTTGATATTTCTCTTGCGCATAATGCTCTGAAATAGAGGCACAGAGGAAAAAAAAGATAGTGTCCATTTCACAATGCCCCACCATCTTATTTATGACTCTTGACTAATGAATTGCTCCGCTCAAGAAATAGTGACCTGTGGAATGCACTTTACTACTTCTGTATACAATTTGCCATACTTTCATTCACTTTGTCACTGTTAGGGCTGGGGGTCTGAGTGCATGTGGCGTGAGTGCAGAGGGCGGAGGGAGAAATCAAAATTCAAACAAATGCCCAAAACTAAGCAAATGCCTAACACAAAGATATCACAAAATACTTAAGCCTTATAGAAGGCTTCTCTGCCCTCCTTGCAGTAAAGAAGTGTTCAGGACCACACTACCAAGCAGCCTCAGGGCAAAGAACTACAATAAACAAGCCACGCTGGGAGTGGCACGTTTGCATGCATGCGCGTTGAGCAAAGCATAGGGTTTCAATCCATCCAGGAAAAACGCATCCTGAGCATCTGCGGCCATGAGGGATACTCGCTAGGGGCCATGCCCCACAGGATCTCCATCTCGTCCACTCGCTATATTGATCCCTCTTGGTTTTCTTGAAGGGCGCGCTTGAATCACTTGAATCAGTTAAGTGCTACATGTGATGCTGGAAATGCATCGGAGGGACAGGACCTCCGTATCCTTGTCCTTTACTGCCTTTTATCGTGTGTTCTGTCGTGTTTTTCACTCAGGAGTTCATGTGGGATTCCTGGCGGTGCAGCTCTCCTTTTGGTTTTGGTGAACAGACCCATGGGGTACCCTTATGTCACCCCTGGGTGGGGGCTACAACCCTGTGCACCTAGTGTATGTTTTTGGGCACCTGTGTGTGGCCCACAGAGCAGGGTACCTACCGGCTGGTGGCAGTGCTGTGATGAATTGACTGGTGCCCTCAGCGTCCACCATTTTGGGATGCCCAGGCCCCGTCATTGGAATCGGTAGGTTCCTGATGAACAAGATGGCCCCATGGTCTGTTGCCTTCCATCGCCCGTTTCCTTGATCTTCCCGAAGTCCCGGGAAGCCCTGACTGGCTGTTGGGTGGAAGTTCCATATATAGTAGTGTGGGGAAGTGCCGACCAGACTGGCTGGAGCCTTCCCAAACACTATGTTGTGGGTACGCCTTTGGGTGGGACCTGAGTGAACGGAGTGTGTGACTAATACGCATTCTGTGTTGTGGATGTCTAGTATCTTGTGTTCGACACAATGACTGAGACAGCCCTGCCCGAAACTGGTATGCATGCAGTGTGGAGTGTTGAATGGGTGGGTACTTGTCCCAATACACAACTTGTTGTGAGTGTCTGGAGAGAAGTGAATGGCCTGAATGCACTATGCACCCGATTGGCTGCCTGCCTGCATGAATGAATGCCCTTCGCTGTGATTGGATGCTTGAGTATGACCCAACGGAATGAATGGGAGATCAACAGTATATCTGGTGTCCTCTTACTGCTAGGATTCGTGTTCAGAATCTTACTCACTACGATGAGTAACTTGAAGCCCTGTTGGAAGAGAAGAATTGCTGTTGCTCTACTTCATCAATCTGAAAGCTGCTGTATCTCCAAGGACTGACTCAGAGGACCTGGTAAGGCACCCTCTTCCCGAGCTACAAGGGACCATCGTGCACCAGCTGATCTTTGTGAAAGCTCCCTGGTAGACAGACCTACGACAGGCTGACGACCGGAGACTGGGACTGCCGCTGAAGCCTAAAGAGAAGCGCCCGGACTGTTGCCGCTGTGCTCCCGTTGCCTAAGAACTTCATTTGATCCAAGGATGCTCTCGCCTGCACCACCGCCCGCCTTATCCCGCCAGAGAAGGCCAGGCTGTCGACGCGCCGCGGAGCTTCCGCCTGTGGGTTTCCCGCCACCCAAAGACCACAGAGATGCCGACGACTCGACGCCCTTGCTGGGCCACAGTTCTTCAAACTCTTTGCGGTCCAGAACTATCGACACCAAAGTCCTCCACACTCCTCTACCTTACAGGAGGTTTACGCTTTCCCCGTCAACAAGCACCACTAGGAAAGAAGCTGCCACTTCACCGTCGTAGCTCACCCTGTTCTCTGTTGGATGTTCGACGACCCGCGACTCCTGCATTAAAGGGAGGACACTCAAGAAGGGCCGTCAATTACCCAACAAGCAACGCTACAACGCCAGGTACTTTGGGGTTGCAGAACTATTGGAAAGTCTCTTGTGAACAATATACGGACTGGACTTGTGATATACCTTTATTTTACAGGTTGCCCAGGTTGGGGGTGGGGGGGTAATCTCCTCAAAGAACTCTGTCTAGGTATCGGGGCCAGTATTCTGCCCAACTGCTTTCCTCATATCTATTGTTGGTTTCCCTTACAAACTGATTTGTGTGACATTTAACCGTACAGTTGATGCACTTTAAATTGTGGTACCACGTAGAACTGCATATTTGCCATTATAGATAACAGAGTACAAAATGAGTCATCGTGATATTGTACACAACCTTGAATATTAATTATATAAAGACTGTTTTAACTAATATAGTTTACAGACATTCCTTTGTGAGTGCTTGGGAACTACACTGTACTTTAGAACCAGCCTCCATCACCTCCTGAGAAGCTAGGCCTTGATTGCACGACCATATACCAATAGAGAATCTTGGCTGGGGTCCTCTGTGCCTCTCCTCTACTAGAGAGCGGAAGTACAGACACCGCCCTCCGGTCCTTCACACTGCAGTGCCTCCAGAGAGTGGGAACACGCGCAGGGGGCACAGCCCCGCCCTGAGAAGCCCCCCTGATTCCCATAAAGCTAAGTGCTGCACGCCGGCAGCTGCACACCTAGATCCTCCCTGCATGACCTGTGCTTCAGATTGACCCGCATAAGGCGGCGGCACATTTATGGACTGCATACAGGCTGTAATACAACTGGACCGCCGCACTGCATGCAAATTAGCCACATGCAGCTCCCGAACTACAGCTGCATGAACCAAGCCACGTGTGGCTCCTAAAATAAAGCCACGTGCGGCTAGCCACAGTAAAGCTGTATGGTCTGAGCCACGTGCAGCCCCCGAACATAAAGCTGCATGTAGCCATGTGCAGCCTTTAAACCCAGACATTGCATGCCAAAGCCACATGCGGCCCCCGCATTGCATGAACTCACCCAAGCTACTAACTAACCATAGCTATCTTACTCTGCAAGTGTGAGCCACACACGGCCATAATCCGTACAAACTAATATTAGCTCTCTTTGCAGCATTTGCAGAGAGCACGGAGGCGAGGAGTCAACAAGGGACAATCCAGCAGTCTGCAAGCATAGCCAGAGCTAAGTGCCTTTTACTGATGCAAGCTAGTGTCATTGTTGGTTACCTTTGCATTGTGGAGAATGTATGCATGTAGGGGTATGAGTGTGCTTGGGTATTACGTTGTGTACATGTTCTTCACTTACCCTATGTCACGCCTACCAAGCCACAACCTCTAACAATCTTCCCAGTTACCCTCTGTTCCCGTACCTATCCAATCAGCGTTCCCCAACCCTCCTTCCCTGCTGGGGCTGCAGAGACCTGTGTAAACCCTGACTTGCAGGCGCCAAAACCGCGGTGGGGGTAGTTGGTTCGTGCCACTTCTGCGCTTTGGAGCTGTGAACCGTGTCAGTGACTTCCCTCTTACCTTTACTTCTTTCTCGCTTCTAAAATGTACTACCACATTGGGAGACCCCCCCCCCCCCCCCGTTTCCCTCTTCTTTCCATATTCACGCCCCTACACCTACAGCAAAACCTAACCATATACCCTGCCTTAAGCTTACTCCTAAACATTTCCTTAACCATACCCTTCAATCTAACCAAAACCTACCCGGATCCTAACTAACTCTGATCCTAGTCAAACACACCTGCACCCCTCACCATTGTCTTAAATATGGTATTTGTCATTACAGGGGAAGGCATTAACCATTTATTCTTGCCCATATGTCTCAGTCCACCCCCAAACCACTAAGAACCTTCCTTACTGCACAGCGAGCTCCATAAGACAGAATAAGTGATAACTGCTCAAGTCCAATTCTACATTTCTGCTTTTAGATTGGGTTCTGCCCACTGAGCAGAACCAGTGAAGACAACGCCTGCTCAAATATCACTCACTGTTTGGGGAGATACATTTTGTGAGAAATGGCTATAGATTTTTCACTGTCATTACTCAGGAGGTTGCTTTAGTTTCATGTATCAGCTGATCTAGTTGTGGACCCTTCTGGATGTCACTCAAGGCACACATTAAGTTGATGGACGCCCACTTCCCACTCTATTCCCACTAAGTGGTCTGCATCTACTGCTTGCACCCCCCATGGGAGTCTTCCTGTGAACTGTGCCATGGTGTTTCCACAAGATGACAGAACAGTTAAAGGGGTATTCTTGTGTGGCTGCATAAGTCCAGAGATGAGAAGCAGATAAGATATGCTAAAAAGCCAAAGAGCATGCAGGCAAAGGAAAATCAAAGCAGACCAACAAAGTAAACTGGGTGAGTGGGCAATTGTCCGCAGGCCTGGCTCAAAATACTCTGCCTCTTTTATTGTAGTGGCAGTTCATGCACTGTGGGGAGAGAAGGGACAACAAGAAGAGGAGAGAATTGCTGCCAACAAACAATGAGGGTAGTGCTGATGGCAAAGTGAGGACTACAGTAGTCTCACCAAATCCTTTTGGGAGCTAGTTGAAATCCGATCTTAGAGGTCCAATTGGCAGAGGTCTCATTGATGCCATTGAGTGGAAGAAATTACATAGAACAAGGTATTTGACCCATTTTCGTTCTCAGTAGAGAGGCTTCCACACTCCTTTGCAACAGTGTTTGAGATCTCATCTCCATGAGCAAGGTTATTGTGCCCCGGGTAAAGCTCAGTGATGTCCCGTGACGATACCTCTTCCTCTAAGATACAAGATCCCGAAAGCATGGATTAACACGATCCTCAAGGTGAGGCAGTTTTGAACATGACATCCGGGCCGGACAAAGAATTGTTTGCAAAACCACACCCCTGAATATTCCAACAATTTATTGGAACAAGATGTTGAAAGGGATGAGGAGTGGGTGTCCTAGAAGGAGAGGCCAGCTTATGTACAACCTCTCTATTATTTCCAAGTGACTGATGTTTTAAATGTTCATGAATGACAAGAGTGCTTAATTACATGAAGTTGGATGTTGTGGAGAGTCCTGTGGATCCCCCCACTGAACCCTTACCTACCGTCTCCTCCCAGGTCCTGATCCCCAATCCGGAGAGTGGTGTACTGCGGGAGAACCACCTGGATGGAGACCAGTCCCAAGGAGGTGGGGAGATTGCACAGGGTGAGGCACAGTATTTTCTTTGAGGAGGAATACCCAAACCTAAAAGAGGAATTGGTTTATTGCCATTTTGGTACATTTCAATTCTCCGTTAAGGGTAAAAACTTAAAACCTGAAAGTCACTGCATTTTGTGTTGAACCCGAGAAACCAATCTTTCATACTAGGATTCCATACCCTCCACAAGATCAAAAGTATTCCAACAGGAGCAATGAGCATGTGACCTTTATGGTCCCTTCCATCTCTAAAAAAGATAAACCTTATTTTCTTAATAAAATCTGAGGAAAAAAATCTTAAGTAGAGAAATCAAACTTTTTTAAAACAAACTAAGTCCCAGCATCTCTCAGCGACTGAAGAGGAGAGGGCTCTTAGCCCTAATGACTATACAAGTTCAGGCAATTAATCATAAGGGCCTGCACCTCAACCTAATTAGCCGACCTGAGGGGCATAAAAGGCTGCCTTCTAGAGAAGCAGTAGAAAGGAGCTGGAAATCAGTGGTAGCAGACGCAGAAGAAGCAGAGCACTTAGCCAGCAGATCATGAGGAAGTGTGACCACAACTGGGACACCGGAGAAGAGGCAAATTCCAATTGCAAACCAAGTTGGTCCTATGCTCACAAACCCTGAAGAGCTGTGGCAGCACTGGAGCAAAAGGGAAGCAGCAAGCAGCCTCTCCAGGTGCACCTCATTGCTGTGATGTGCAGAGGCAAGCGGAGGGTAACTGGAGAGTAGGAAGCGGTTCCGTCATGAGGCCACATTGGAGAAACCAATGTAACAGATGGGTGTGGATGCTGAGAGTGCCCGCAGTAGCAGTAGAAGATGGAGAAACAAAGTTGGGAAGCCGCAGCAGTCAACAGTCATTTTAATTGGGGTCGGAAAAGGAAGCTCCATACTGATGAGAAGCAGAGGTTCCTTGCCGGGAAAAGTAACCAGCTTTTAATGACACTAGTGCTGAAGTATGAGCGAGTAGCTATTACCTAGTTGCAGATTGGTCGTGTATCTCAAGTTAACGCAGAGAGTGCTGTCGGTAGCTTTCCCGAAGAGTTGCAAGTATTGTTTAAAGGGACCACACGCATGAGGACATGTATTACTCACCATAATAGCATTTCTGATTGTGTCTGCTTAGAGTCACATGCTGTGCATATGGTTCGACATCCAGTGGTAACCGCAGAGTATTGCATCTTGTCTTTCGAAGATTGAAAGGAGACGTCGGCATAAGCGTGTCTGTAACACTATCCCTACCGTGACGTGTCGTGTACCCAAAATCCCTCACGCGCCAAGATCACTCCGATTGTATTTTTTCTGCCATGAGGGAGCCCAAGGCTTATCCTGAGTGAGTATATAAAAGAGAAAGTAGTTAGGCGTCTATGTTCCTTCCACCCAAGCGGGGAGGAAGGGTAGGCAATGTGAATCTAAGCAGATACAATCATCAGAAATGCTATTACAGTGAGTAATGCATGTCTTCTGATGCTTGTTAATCTGCTTACAATCACATGCTGTGCATCGACTAGCGAGTAGTACCTGGAGTTGGAGGAGGGTTGTGAGAAGGAACAGTAGTGAAAAGAGGTTTTAGTACTGCTTGTCCCACCTGAGAAACAGAATGAGTGTCTAGGCAATAGTGTTTTGTAAAGGTGTGTACAGAACTCCAGGTTGCCGCTTTGTAATTGGACTCTAGGGGAACATTTGCAATGAATGCTATGGAAACCCCAGTGCTTCGAGTAGAATGTGCTCTAGGCTTGAAGGGCAGTTCTCTCTTAGCATGAGAGAAACAAAGTGTGATGCATTTGACTATCCACCTTCTCTGCCAGCTGTCACTTAAAGGAAACATTGGTTTGTTTTCCTCAGTGGTTTTGTCCTTTCCAGGTAAAACACAACTGTCCTGCGCACATCTAATGTGTGTAGGCTTCTTTGGGCCATGTTAGTGGGGTTCTAGAAGAAAGAGGGCAGTTCTATTGACTGGTTCACGTGGAACTTGGAAATTAATATAGGCGCAAATCGGGGGCGAGTGCGCAGAACCACCTTATCTCTGAATAGTAATGAAAGGGTCTAGTACTGAAAGGGCCTGTAGTTCACTAACCCTTTTTATAGAAGTGATAGCCAATAAGAAGGCTGTCTTATAGGTAAGGTCTTTTAAACTGGCCTTGTGCATAGGCTCAAAGGGGAACCCATGAGTCTAGTCAGAACCACATTTAAGTCCAATCCGGGAGCTGGGTTTGAAATGGGGGGATGAATTTGCTTAACCCCTTCCATGAAAGCTTTAATAATTGTTATTTTCCACCACAATACTTTTTGTTGTGACGTAGTGTAGGCTGAGAGAGCAGCTAAGTGAACCTTTAGTGAATTAAAGACTGGGCCTGAATACAGTAAGTGGGTCAGGGGCAATACAATGCAGGTAGGAGAGCAGTCAATGGGTTGGCGCCCTTGGCATTACACCAGATAACCAAGCGTTTCCATTTACTGGAATAGCATTATCGGGTGTTGGGTTTTCTCGCTTCCCCGAGTATGTACATGCATCTCTGAGGCAGTTGAAGGTGTCCGAAGTAAGACCTCAGGAGCCAGACCGCTAAGTTCAGGGTTTGTGGGCATGGGTGAAGCGTTTGACCCCTGTCCTGTGATAACACATTGTATGTGCAGGGCAGTTTCATAGGAGGGGAGAGGGACATCTCCATCAGATGATAGAACCCGGGTTGGCTGGCCAACATGGGTGCCACCAACATAGTGACTGGTTCCTGGTGCATCTTGTGCACGATCTTGTTGAGTAAGGGAGTCGGGGCAGGGGAAAGGGGGAGTGAGCGTAAACAAATTTCCCTGCCCAGGTTATCCAGAGCCCCTTCCCCTTGGAGCAGTTCTGTGGGTACCTGGAGGCATAATCTAGGCCTTGAGCATTCTCCAGAGTTGCACACAAGTCGATCTCTGGGAAGCCCCATTCTGCAAAGACGATATATTTGTGTAGTCGCCAAGGGCAGTGGGAAATCTCTGCTGAGCACGTCTGCCAGAAGATTGAGTTCCCCTGGAACTTGTTGGGACAACGGGAACATCCTGTGTTGGAGAGCCCATATCCAAATGTTTTGGGACAGCTTGGATAGCCCTGTAGAGTGTGTGCCCCCTTGTTTGTTCAGGTAGTACATGGCTGTGGTGCTGTCTGGACGGTCTTCCCCTGTAACTGTGTCTGAAAGGTTTTCAGTGCTTTGAATACCACTAATGGCTCCAACAGATTTATGTGGTTGGACGCTACTTGTGGGGACCACACACAGCGCGCCGTATGCTGAAGCAGGTGAACCCCCGACCCTGTGAGAGAGGAGTCAGTCGTGTGTGTGGCTTCTACTGCGGGGGTGGTGAAGGTCTTCCCCCTTCGAGATTTTCTCTCGACCACCACTGCATAGAGAGAACGAGGGCTGGCAAAACAACTACCAGATCTTCCCATTGTCAGCTGGCCTGACACCACTGGCTGTTGAGCCACTCGTGCATGGGACGCAGACGCGCGTGGGGAACTAAGTAAATAGAGAACATGGCCTTGCGTACCGTCACTTCCCAACTGGCTACATACTGAGGGATCTGAAACAGCAGGTTTTGAGCCTTCTCGTTGTAGGGGAAGACAAGGTCATCTCTTGTCCAAATTAGAGCCCCTAGAAACTGTTTGACTTGACTGGGGTAGAGGCTGGATTTCTTCTCTTTTATGGAGAATCCCAGGCTGAATAAGAGCTCTATTGTCTCATGAGTGTTCAGTAGGCATGTTTCGTAGGACTCCCCTGTTATGAGCCAGTCGTCGAGGTAAGGCTAAACCGGGACGGATAGTCTGCACAGGTGTGCTGCCGCTACTGCCAGTACCTTTGTAAACCCCCTCTGTGCTGAGGCAATGCCGAAGGGGAGTACTTTGAACTGATAGTGCTTGTTCTCCATCATGAATCTTAGGTATCTGTGTGCTGGCAACATTGAAATATGGAAGCATGCATCTTTCATGTCTAGTGTTGCCATGTAATCCCGTTTCAACAGTGGGATTACTTCCTGTAAAGTGACCATACAAAACTTTTGAGGTTTGACAAACTTGTTCATTGGGTGCAAGTCTAGCAAAGGGCGCATGGTGAGATCCTTTTTGGGTACAAGGAAGTACACTGAATCAATACCCTTGTTTACCTGTAGAATAAGGTCGGCTTCTATGGCGTCCTTTCCTAGAAGGGTCTGCACTGCTTGCAGTAGGAATTGCAGGTGGTCCGGCATTTGGCATCTTGATTTTGGCGGTCTGAAATGGGGTGGTCAGGCAAATTCTATACAGTACCCGTGGGTGACCGTCTTGAGTACCCACTGGTCTGTTATCCCCTCCCATGCACTAAGGAAAGATGTTATATGCCCATCCCCAGACCAGGGTTGCATGGGAGGGGACCTGGATCAGTAGGCCATTTCTGACCAGAGGCCGGAGCGCCTCTGGAGTTGGAACCTCGTCCTCTACCCTTCCCACACCGCTGTCCTCTGGGTTGATAAGTGGTGGAGGTAGTAGACCCCTGTCCCGAATTCCAGTTTCCTGCAATATACTGGTTCTGGGAAAAATGAGACTGGCCACGAAAGGACCGGGTTTCTGGGTAATTTGTTGAAGGGACTCGTGTTTCCTGGACTTTTTTTTAGCGGTTTTAAGAGCATTGTCCACTGCCTTGCCAAACAGGTTGGTCTCCTCAACGGGTTTGTTAATCAGTGCTGCTTGGGTCTCTGGCTTGAAACTGGAGTTCCTCAGCCATGCACGTTTCTAGTGCAAGGTACCTTCTGCCAGAGTACTCCCTACTGTCTCGGCAGCATCCATAGTGTTTTTGAGCACATTCTGGTTCACCCGATTGCCTTTGGAAACGATGGCGAGCAACTTGGTCCTTGTAAATTCTGGTACTTCCTAAAGGCCGTCTTATAGAAGGTTCCACTGGACGTCCACATAGCTGGTCAATAGTGTGGTGTTATTAACACCCAATCCCAGCAGGCTCCTAGCTACACACCCCAAAAAACCAACACGCAATTTGCATTTGCCCCAGTCTCAACAACAGAAGTCTTGAAAATGATCACCAGCCTCAAGCCCTCCACGTGCCCGGCCTCTCTCAAAGACTGTGCTGCTGAACTCACCCCGTTAATTGCAAGCCTAATCAATGCCTCATTCGAAAAGAGCACGGTCCCAACTAACCTCAAAGACGTGTGGGTCTTAAAACTTCTGAAGAAACCTACCTTAGATCCTAACATCCCGACAAACTACCAACCCATAACCACTGTACCCTTCCTCCTTAAAATACTGGATAGAGCAGCTTATCTGTAGATGCAAAACTATCTGGAAACCAACAACCTCCTTGGCCTACGCCAATCAGGTTTCAGTCCAGGACACAGCACTGACTCAGCCCTCCTGGACCCGAAAATACAAATGGACGAGATCAAAGATAACGGAAATCTAGCACTTCTTTTCCGGCTAGACCTGTCAGCAGCTTTTCATTTAGTTAACCATAACATACTATGCAATCACCTATCCCTTGCGGCCCATTTCTCAAACAAAGCCATACACAGGATACAGTCCTTCCTAACCAATAGAACCCAAGTGTCTTCTCACCCACTTCAGCAGCATTGCCAGCCCCTGTCACATGCAGAGTCCCACAAGGCTCCTGCGTCTCCCCTACATTCTACAATATCTTCACTAAACCTCTTTTTGACAGTCTTGATTTGGGTGTAACCTACAGCAACTATGCAGACGACAACCAAATCCTCATTATCCTTCCCGGCTCTTATGTCACAGACACTAAATCACTAAACGAAATCTACCAAACCATCCAGGCATGGGTGGCCCACCATAGACTGTGCCTAAATGATGGAAAAATTGAATGACTCCTTATAGGCTCACAAAACCATCTTAAACTAGGCGACTGCTTCAAGTCATTCACTATCGACAGCATTACCATCAATGTCTCAGAGAGGTAAAAACTTAGGGTATTACCTTGACTCAACTTTCACCTTAACTAAACATGTCCAGGGGGGGCGTGGCTACGAGAGCCATGTAGGAGGACGCGTTCTGGAGGAGCTCCCGAGATCCTACAACGATCCGGGCAAATATGTGCGGTACGACGGACCACTGACCACCGACGATACACATGCTGGTGTGTGAAGGTGTTGGCCATGCACTGTGAACTTCTGGAAGGCACAGAATTAACGGCGACGGAGATCGGTGACGATGAGTTAAAAGACGCCGGGAACAAAGGGTGACTCAAAATGGCCGACCAGGGTCCGGGACAGGAATAGAAGCGAGCTGCACGGTGGCCCAGCTGTGAAGGTGCACTGTACGCACACTTGCTACTTGAGCAGCTTGTTGATTCCCTGAGTCATGTCGAGCAGGCCAGTGCGACCGAAGGTGAAACAGCCCACCTTAGACGACTTCACTAGAACGTCCCCGAGCCAGGACACTACCAGAAGTAAGGATGCGCTGGCTGCGAGTAGCGCGACGCCTTCGTGCACCAACCAAGAAATCCTGGCGGCGATTGCGGATCTGAGGGCGGCCTGGGAATCAAAGCTGGAACTGGCCGTCACTGAACTAAAAACGGCGCTGGACCTCAAGGTTGGAGAGGTCCAAGAGGACGTTAATTTGCTACGGCAGGATGTCAGGGCCCTGGCGGAACGCACGGAGTCCCTCCAAAAAGAAGTTGGCCCGAATATTGCAGATTGTGCCACCCATAAGGCCGATTTGCACGCCCTGACACAAAGGGTGGGCAACCTGGAGAGCAGAGCGGAGGAGGCAGAGGGACGAGCCCGTCGCAACAACATCCGCATCGTGGGCCTACCGGAGGGGATGGAGGGCCGTGACCCTACGGATTTCATCGAATCCATGTTCTTACAGGTGATACCTGGAGGGGCCCTATCTCAAGGATTTGCAGTAATAATAATAATAATAAGTAGAAAGGGCACAGAGCCCTAACGAGGAGGCCACCTCCGGGGAACCCGCCTAGGCCTATGATCGCCAAAATCCTCAACTACCGCGACCGGGAGAGGATACTGGAATACTTCCGTAAAGGAGGGACGATCATGAGAGGAGCGGCAAACATCACGGCTTACCCAGATTATACCTTGACTGTACAGCGTAGTCGCATGAATTTTGGGTCTGTAAAGCGGAGGCTGAGAGAAGCGGGCCACAAATACATGTTACTTTATCCTGCAAAATTGAAGGTCATTCATGCACATAAAACTTTGTTTTTTGAGACCCCGGAGGATGCCATGGGATGGCTCGATGCGCAGGGATGCCCCCAGGAATCAGAAGTTCGGCCTAGAAAGGGCTCGGAAGAGATACGGGAGGCGTAAAATGGCGTCGCAAGATGGCGTGGTTCGTGGGACTTGAATATAGTCGGTGCGACACCTTCGGTAAAGAAGGTCAGATGATTGCACTATTTGTCAAGGACACTGTGATTAATGTTTATTTGACCGGGAGCCTTACAGGGTGATACTCTTTACCCCACAATAGTTTTAGTTGGGTGGCCACTAGGGTGACCTCACCCTACTGGGCTCCGTGCACCGACCGGTGCTTGCGGAGCTAGATGTGGGGGTGCCTGAGCTCTGAGGCTGGAGCTGGGCAGCAGTTGGGGTGTGTGATGTTGGGGAAGGTACGGGGGGGAGGGGAGGGAAGTAGGGGTTTTGTTGTGTGTATAGTTAAAGGGAGTTTGAGCTTATATGAGGAGCTACTAGACCGAGACGCCATCTGTGTCACGTGGGCAGTTGGGAATCGCTACATGGGAGGCAGGAAGATACGTACTTGCCATGGGAGACCTTAAGATTGTCACCTGGAATGTCAGGGGACTTAATAGTTATTTAAAAAGGAACAAAGTCATGTTGTACCTCAAAAGACAGAGGATTGACATCGCACTGCTGCAAGAAACACACCTGACCCGACACAAGTTGGAACTGGTGGGGAAAAAGTGGAGTGGCACGGTGGTGGGCTCCCGTACTCTGCCTATGCCAGGGGAGTGCTAATCTGGGTAGCACCGCACGTTCCGCTCAGAGTTACACGGGAGGTGGTGGACACGGAGGGCAGGCTGGTCATGCTCAGAGCCCTGGTAGAGAACAGAGAAGTTTGCATTATTAACACATATGCTCCCAACCAGAATGCTGCTGCATACTTCAGAACCCTATGCACTTGTCTGGGCACGTGTGTGGGGGGAGCGATTATTTGGGGAGAGGACTTTAACTGTGTTCTCGACCCAAGGGCGGACAGATCCGACGGTAAGATTGATCGGCCCACCCCGGCGGCCAGAGTATTACAGACATTGCTGGGCGACTTTGGGCTGGCGGATGTTTGGAGACTGAAACACCCTAATACCTCGCAGTATTCTCACTACTCTGCCCCACAGCACTTACACACGAGATTGGATTACTTTGCCACGTCAGAGGTGGTGATGGCGACCACTCAAATTGAATATAGAGCGAGGGTCCTGTCGGACCACTCGCCCTTGGTGTTGACCTGGCAGTATGGCCGCCCTCGTGCGCGGATACCTACATGGCGCCTCCGTGCGGAGGCGCTTAGGGACTCGGCCTTCAGGGAGGACATCAGGGAAGCGATTAAGCGGTACTTTGAGTTGAACACGGGCAGTGTAGATTCGGCTGGTACACTTTGGGAGGCATTCAAGGTTGTGTTGCGAGGGGACGCCATTTCCAAGTCAAGGGGCCTGCAGGGTGGGGTTCTGACAGAGCTAGAGAAGGCGGAGAGACAACTGGAGCGCGAATGCAGCAGGGCAGGAGGGGACGCAGATTTAGTACTCGAGCTGCAGCAGCGGTGTTCAGAGCTTTGGGAGAGGCTCTGTAACCTTAACTACAGAAAATATGTTGAGAGGCAGCATGCGGGTGGAGACAAAACTGGCCGCCTACTGGCATGGCTATATAAGAGAGAAACCCCCAGGCCCCCGATCAGGATGATAGTTAGAGAGGACGGGGAGGAGGTAGACACCCAAGAAGGAGTTAATGAAGCCTTCTTTGATTATTATAGAGCACTGTATGAAGACAAAGGGGGAGGAAATCGGGCAGAGATCAGAAACACATTGGAAGACATAGAACTACCCAGGATTAGTGATGGAGAGGGAGGAGCTGGACACACCTATTATTCTGGAGGAACTGGAGGAGGTAGTGAAACGATTGCCCACCTGCAAGACCCCGGGCACAGACGGACTCCTGAGTGAGTTTTATAAAGTGTATAGGGCAGAGATACTCCCTCCGATGCTAGAGATGTTCAACAAATCTTTCGAGAAGGGTTGGTTACCGGAAACGCTCAGAGAAGCGCCGATAGTGCCGCTCCCCAAGCCTAACAAACCAAGACAATGCTGTGGATCGTATAGGCCGCTGTCGATGCTGAACTAGGACAGCAAGATCCTGACGGCGGTCCTGGCCTAGGCTACGATGGGTCATCAGTAAACTGATACACCCGGATCAGACAGGCTATGTCCCCAATAGAAATATAACTCATAATCACAGGCGACTCCACCGGGTGATTGAAGAGGGGAACAGAAGTGATGAAGAGATGGTGGTAGTGTCCCTAGATGCAGTTAAGGCATTTGATTTAGTGAGGTGGCCGTGGTTGCTGGCGGCCTTGGAGGGGTACGGGTTTGGGCCTGGCTACGTGGGGTGGGCGAAACTGCTGTACAGCGAACCACTGGCCAGGGTGCGCACGGGATCAGTGATATCCAAGAGGTGGCGACTCAGTAGAGGCACCAGACAGGGATGCCCCTGGTCTCCGATGTTGTACATATTGGCCCTAGAGCCCCTAGCGGTGTACCTCAGACAACAATATGACTTGGTTGGCATCGAGGTGGGAGGAGAGAACCATTTGATATCCCTATATGCTGATGATCTGTTATTGTACCTGAAGTATCCGGAGGAAAACCTCCAGTACATTTTAGAGGTCATGGAAAAGTATGCGGAACTGTCCGGCATAGCGGTTAATCCCGGTAAATCGAGCATGTTTCCACTGGGGAGCTTCGCAGGAGTCCCTCTGGAACGATTGCCGGTGTTGCCCGTGCCCTGGGCAGCTGAGTCTTTCCGCTACCTCGGAATTGATGTATATCATACTGTGAAGGAAGAACACTTGCACAATACCGAGGTGGCTGTGAAGAAAATCCGCAAGACTATGCAGTTTTGGGAGTAGCTGCCGCTGGCAATGATGGGCCGGGGGGCGATGCTCAAAATGGTGGTCCTGCCTAGGCTTTTGCATTTTTTCAGTAACATACCATACCTGATACCCAGGAAGTTCTTTGTCAAACTTGACAGTGTATGCAGGGACTTCCTGTGGCACGGCATCCGCAACAGGGTGGCCCTGTGGAAACTGCAAAATTTCCACGATAGGGGAGGCATCAAGCTGCCGAACTTTGAGGCCTATTATGTGGCCAGCCAGTTGCAATACGTGACTAAATGGCTCTCTGATGAGGAAACTCCTGAGTCTAGGCTGGTTGGGCAGGACTGCGCCCCGTTTTACCTAAAAGAGATCGTCTGGGTCCCTAGATCAGACTTGAATGGACGCCCAAGTATGTTGCTGCTGGGGTGGAGAATTTGGCGCAGAGCGTGCCAATTGATAGAGAGCCCGTGCCCGTGTTCCCCACAGGTGCCGCTGGTCGCCTTAACTATGGGGGACAGCCAGCTTAGGAAAATAATCAGGACATACTGGGAATCGGTTGGGCTGGCCACATTGGGAGACATATGGCAGGATGGGGCCATTAGGGAATTTGAAGACCTGGGAGAAGAAACAGGGCTGCACGGGGGCCAATATGTTACGTACCTAAGGTTGGTACAGATCATCCGTAAGACTTGGCCGGAGACAGTGCTGGCGGAAGATCCGGACGCACTGATCGGAACGATATATGATATATCAGAGGGCGGACATGAGATCTCTAGATTATATGAGGTGGTGATGACCCGGGTGGGGAAGGACTTGATGGATTGGAGGCTGGACTGGGAAGCGGAAGTGGGGGCGCAGCTGACTGATGGGATGTGGGAACGGGCCATGGGATACCATAAGAAAGTGTCCAGGAATGCTAGATTGCAGCAAATACAGCTATACATTACGCATAGAGCATATATGACCCCGAAGAAAATAGCCAAGTTTGCGAACGCAGGTAGACAAGCATGCCCGAAATGCGATGAAGACGCAGACATGACACACATGTTCTGGCCCTGCCCAGTGATTGAAGGCTTTTGGGGGGAAGTGGCACAGAAATTAGCAGATAAGGGGGTCCTGCTGCGCATTGACACGGCCTGGGCCTGCCTCCTGGGAGGGTTCCCCAGACCACGGAACACCAAACATCTCGGGAAACTGAGAGACCTGGCGTATGTACTTGCTAAGAGAAGGATAGCCATGAGTTGGAAGCAATGCCATGGGCCAAGAATAGAGATATGGTGGCGGGACCTGCAGAAGTGGGCGGAGGCTGAAACAGTGGTATGGCAGGAAGCGTGTAGCAATTGCGGGGAAGAAGATGTGGGCAACCTAGCGGCTTGGAGGATGTTAATTACGGGACTGTTTGGCACGGAAGTTGACCCTGCTGCTTCGGAAGGAAACGACGCCCAGCCACACCAAGTGTACACAGAACTGTAAGGTTGATAAGCTCTTGGGGGGTGCGGGGGTTTGAAGTGCAGTAACATGGGATTAACGGATGTTTACGGTTGTATTGTATAATGCTGCAAGTTTGGTTTGTATTGTTTTATTTTGAAAATAAAAAATATTTAAAAAAAAAAAAAAAAACTAGACATGTCCATGCCACGGCATCGGCAGCATCTTACATCACTAAGCTCATCAATGCCTGTAGACCCTTCCTGTCATCCGATAGCTAGAGCCCTTATATTATCTAGATTAGACTATTGCAATGCCCTTACAGTCCCAACATCAAAAAACTGCAGGTGATCCAATATAACGCGTTAAGAGTAGCCCTCAACACTTCTACAAATCCACACATCACAATGACGAGACGACCGAATACTATTCAAAACCCTCTCCTTGACGCACAGATGTCTGTCCAGTTCAGCCCCCAAGAACCCAGCTAATAAATTTGCCTTGCCAATATAACAGACCCACGCGTTCAACCTACTCCCACTTACTATCTCTAGATTCAAATTACAGAAAGCTGGAGGAAGGAATTTCCCAGTGGTAGCTGCCAAACATTGGAACGCTCTGCCATCCTCATTAAGATCGGAATCCTCCTTTTGGTCATTCAGTAAAAGTCAGAAAATGTGGCTCTTCACAAAAGATTTGTTTAAAGTAATTCCCTATGACAGCAACTCCAACTGTATGCATGACTCAGAACAGAAAGCTGATCTAACATGCATAATGTATTGTCAGTTTTCATGTAAATATGTACTTTGCTCTACTGCTAAGAACCAGCGCCCAGATGCCCCAGGGTACGGTGCGCTTTACAAGTGTCAAAATAAATAAATTGTAAAAGGTCAATAAAGAGGGAACACTTCCTGAGAAATTGTGAGTGAGTAGACAAGGAGGGGTAGAGACTGAAGGGGAAGGAAACCACCTCCCTCCTTGCTGAGGATTGTGGAACTTTGGACATTTGTTTGTACACCATTTTTAACATTGGAGAAGCTATAAATGGCCAGTTGAAAGAAGTTATCCCTTTGTATTTTGTTCAGCTTATAAGGGTCATGATAGGATTTTGGACACAGGACGGAGACCTCCTTGTTTTTGGACATTCTGACACTGACCTCATTTGGTTTCATTCAGGCAGGGAAAACCTCAGTGATAGGGCGAGATAGGTCTTTCTCCAACCCTACTTTTAAATTAATGAAAGTCTATACCAATTATCACAATGCCGCAGTGTCCAAGTCTTACTCCAGATTCATTACACATAGCAAGAAAAATACTGCATTGTTTAACATTTCGTTACACATCCTGGCAAGTGTTTGCATTATAACAGCACATTATAAAAGAGCCAAGACTGCACTGTATCTGGTTTGTGAATACCTCCTTCCAAAAGGTCTGAAGGGCAAATACACGGAGGATTGTACATATACTCAGTTAACATTATGTTCTGGAAACAAAATCACAAGTGGCAAAGGTCGGCCAGGCACTGTTCAGATGAGAGGCCGTCGAATAACAATGTGCTTCAGTATATTGCCACTGCTTAATCGATTGTATTTGATCTCGGTTATTGGTGCCTTATAGACAGCGCTCCACTGCAAAGTGTCTGGGTTTGTGGCATATCTCACTAGTGACAAGGTCCAAATATATGAAAGCTTAACTCTAGATTTGGCAGGCAGGTAGTGCAGAGTTGGTCAGAGAACTAGCTGGCTGAACATATGCTCTAGGAGGGGCGTGCACATGGGTAGGTAGGCTATGGAAAAAAAAGGGAAATTTATGATTTTCCTATGTCATGTTTACGTTAAAGGTGTTGGGGGCTTCTAGCCAAAGTGGTGGGCATCTTCTAAGTATGTAAGAAAAAAAAAGTTATTGGAACCATACAAAGACACCAATACTGAAGAATCTAAACATGTAAGTAGCGTTTTTATTCCACATTATGACCATCATTTGCTAATTCTTGAACATTTCTGGGATAACCATGCTACAAAATTATTATTTTTTGGTTTTTAAAAGCAGTTATGGGGGATTCTTCAACTGCACAATTTGGTATCCAATATTTCTAGGCAAGCTTACCTGTTCGCCTGAGAGATAGTATGCCGACAACAGTCCACCAACAAAACGAATATTTACTTCAAAGACAGAAACTTCTGCATTCTAAAGAAATAAATTAAGAATAGTTAGTCCATTGAATTACACCTTACAAAACGCATGTATCCAAAGTAGGTTTTTAAAGTTGAACCATCAGAATGTTACAGATTGCAAATTGAACAAGGGTTATCTTTACATTCCAAGCTGAAGTTGGTGAAGAGTATACAGAGAAAGAAAAGTGTTCTCACTAATGGGATGTAAAACAAAGTCATCAAAAAGGTGGGCAAATCGATATCCTGGATACAATTACAAGTTATGTTACTCATGGATGTGATGGCATCTCTGTGCATGTACCAATTGTACAAAGTCATGAGAAGACGGGAGTACTAACTTGGGCTCATTGATCTGGCAAACGATGTAATTTTGTATTCAGAGTCTAATTCACTGTACTCAAGTCTACCCCAAAGCTGGCAAAAAGGCATACTTCCCTTATTTAAATACTTAACTGTCTAGTGGTCCAGTTGTTCTAGAAACCCAAGTTGACACATTTACACGCCCAATATCAGTGAAATATATGTAGAGCACCAATCTTGTGACAAATCAACAAAAAGAAGGTAAAAAGAAAAACATAACTTTGAAACTTTTACAGATCTCTTGTATCTGTAATGGATCGAATTGGAGTAAGGAGTCTGGCACTATGAGGCATTCTGGATTAAAGTAAACAAAGGGAACCGGCACATGAAGTCTATCAAATGACAAACATTTTCAGAACAGGCTTCCTTTCAGCAGAGAGCGGAGATCAGCCAGCAATGCGCCTTTGATCCCTGGTTTAAAGTGAAACTAAGCCACATCCAGCGCCATGCATTCCATAAAACCAATACACAGGAAGCCATCAATCAGAAGATACTCTAAAAATGCGCCATGGCAACACAGGAAGAGTAAAGGTTCAGATAAGTGTACTCCAAAGACCATTGCTGTAAATGGATGTTTACTGTGGGAATCCCACAGGGACTAGGGAGTGGTAAGGGGAGAGGGAGCAGGAAACCTAGGTGGAGGAGAGGTTTTCTCCCCTCTCCACACTATTCCTTGTGATCCCAAAGTACATTTTATCATGATGCTGGTACAAATATGAGCCATCACTGCAACCTTAAATCACTGCCCATAGCCTTGCCCAAACACCCAGCATCATTCCTCCCAACAGTCTCATCCCCACCTCCCATTCTCCTCGTGCACTGGCACATAGACATGCAAAGAAACACAGACAGGGGTGCACACGATGCAGATTCCCACACCTCTCATGCACATACACGCTCACCAACATTCACCAACCTTTGCACACCACATTCACAGCACACACCCTCACCTCGTACATGCATCTCACCCTTTTTGGCTGACACAAAAGCACATTACTGCATAGTGTTTTTAACTTATCCATATTTTGGGACTACTCTGCCCAAGTGATGCTGAAACCAGAAAGCCATCTTTCAGAACCCAGAGCATGCAGACAGTGAGCATGGCGTGATGCTCTGGTCCTTCATGAACACTGTGGGTTCAGTGTTCCCCAACAGCAGGAACAAGGGCGTTTGGATTTTCAAGGGTCTGATATCACGGGAGACTTTTCTGGATCCAGGAAATTCCAACCCAATGACAGCATAGATAAAGACACTGTTGGGTTCTTTTGCATTGTAAAAGTTCATAAGGGTGTTGTGCTAGGTCAGAAGAGGACAGACATGTCACTGATGTTTTTTATTAAAGGAAAAGGTGTAAGGCCTATCTTTCCCTGTTCTATAAAATGTCCCTACCTAACCAAATTAGCTAAGGTTATCGTCAGTGAGTGTCTATAAAGGGAATGGTCCACTATCCAGCTCTAACCTATCTGGCACTACCACTATTTGTAACAACTAACAATCAGGAGGTCTCCTTTTTCCTGAGGGTTATTAGATTATTGTTCAAACACCAATATATAATCTGGTGATTACTTGTATCAATTCATACAGTTCATAAATTGTTGTGTTTCTTCTCTGGTCTTTTGGTATACGGATTGATCATTTTCTCCTTCCATGGAAAACCTATCCCAGGATTATCTTATCCCTGAGGGAAATTTCTTAATGTCTCATATTCTTGCTTTTAAGCTTTATCCTTATGTCCTTGTACAAGTTAGAACTCATTCTCTGGTCTCCTAGCAATAACCAGTTCCTTCACTTCACTCACGTTTTCCTGGTATGACATAGGAGCAGAATCACTTCCAGTATGGTTCTCTTTCACTTCTCTTAGTATTGGCTGTACAACACTTTTTTATACTAAGAGTATGAGCATTCAAATAAGGATTCTTATTCACTTCTGTTAAGCTTTCTCTCTCTGGACTAACTAGCACGAACATTCCAATTCTCATTTACACCTATTAGATCCTCTCTCTCATGACTGATGTATGAACATTCTCATAATTATTCTCGTTTGATCTTGTTATATTCCCTCTCTCTCGCGACGGTCGAGTATGAAGATTCCAATAATGATTTTCATTTATGCTGGTTATATTCTCTCATTCACATGACTATGACTAGTATTTGTGTTCCAAAAATACTTCACTCCCCTCCACCCCAGTCTACAGTTAACCCCGTTACCTTCCGTTCTTCTTATGGAAAACGTCACCACAGTGTGTCCGTTGAGGATTGACTTCTATTCCATATCGTTTGACTCTTGCTCTTTCGCCAGACTCTCCCTCTGCTCACCTGGGATAGGGATTTGGTGTCTCAGTTTTACTTGTCCCCAGCTGGCTAGGTCGAAACTCTTTCTGCGTTATTTAGCCCACTGGTCCACCAGAGCCTTCCAGTGGTCACGCCATTGTTCTCTGTTCCGCTCCCCTCTGCTCGGTATGCCACGCATCTAACTGTGCTTCAGCTGCTTCCTTCGTTATCAACGGTAACTCGTCTGGTCTCTCGGTCTCCCGTATCTAAAGGATGCAGAACGTCTTGCCTCGGCTTCATGCTCAAACCCAGATCTCTTCCCGTTTGAAGTTTGCTGGCCCTTTCTTCATTTCCCCCAGGCACTCCCCTCCTTCCAGGCTGTCGTCGCTGTGGGGCTAGCCTTTGCAAGGGTTTTTTACCTTTTCTCTTTCTCTGGTCGGTTCCCTCCTCCTCCATATGTCCTCTTCTTCATCCCAGGGGATTGGTAGTTGAAAAGGGGATCTTTCATTTCAGGACAGCAATAACATTTTCTTCAGAGGTCATCCTGTGAACGGTACAGGTGTACTTTAACCAGGGCCTCAAGGTAGTTCAGCCTGGGAGTCTTTCCCAGTGAGGTCCCACTTGCCTGTACCTCTAGGGAGGATATTGCAGAGCGGGCTCACCTCCCTCGCCTCACAGTGGGGGCACCCCTTTGGGGGAGAAGGGACAAATTCCTGCTATTTGTCAGTGCTCATGAAAGTTTGTTGGAAGGGAAGACGCATTTGCGAGGTGGGAACACCTCACTAGCCAGTCAACTGGCTAGATGTGGTGGAGGTTCACATACAGTATAATTTCTGCCACCAGCATAATGAAGGCCCTGCTGAGGAGCAGACTGGACTCATCAGGGTGATCATGCAAGGTTGAGGGTCAAGAGGAGGTAGTCCAGAATGGTACAACTAATTGGTCCACAGCAAAGTAGAGCCTCTAGTTAACCTTTGAAGAAAGTGCAACTGACACTGGAAAAGCTTCATGCTTTGTGCAAAAGAGCTTTCAAAAACCAAGACAAAAAGGACAAACATATACAGGATTGCATCTGGTAGATGTCCAGAATCGACAGGTATGAACATTAGAGAAGCCATAACCATGAGGGGCTCTTTCGTAGTACAATAGAGAAAGGTATCCCACCTCTTGAGCCATTACTTCAAAGACTAATTGGGATAAGCGCTGCAAACCTCACAGGCTTTTCAGCAGTGATTTGGGCCCACACACTACAGGCAGAGTGTGAGCAGGTCTGACAGCAACTACAGAAGTGAATCTAATTTCCCCTACAATAAACTCCAGCAGGCAGCTTGGAGAAATGGGAGAAAGGATTTGAAAAAAAAGAAAATAAGGACAAGTGTAAAAATAAAAGTGTTGCTTTTCATGCATCTGATACAGTCGTGAAATAAAAAGGACTGGTGGCCATTGCCAGCAGGTGGCGTTGGCATGCAGAGGGGCGCATCAAAGTCATTCTCACTGGCTCTGCACCAGGTTTGAACCTATGGCATCTTCTATGCAAAAGTCTCTGCCCCATCACACTGAAGCAAAGATAACAGGACAAAGGAGTACCCTACATTTCTTTAAGATACTAAACATCCTTGCACTGCCAAGTGTGAAGTAAACAAGTCACCCACATGGGTGTGATGCAGATGCAGGAAAGGATTTGGCTACAAATAAGGTAGACTACTAGAATCAAGTGAAGTGTTGACTGATGAGGCTGGGCCTTTACCAATGCAGAAGGCCTCTGAAACTCCACAAGAGTAAACTGGGGATTATAAATACTACCCTTACAATAGGGGTTTAGTCAAAATTTCATTAACACTATAGGAGATGGACTTGTGCCATTCTGCTTGTGGCCAACATTGGAAGGTAGGAAAAAGCACAACAAGCAAGCAAGAAATGCCTGACCATCTTAAAACCTCTGCAGACCAAGACATTTACCATTTAAGTATGCAGGAACTGAACCCCAAAGAAGGACGTTTCCCATCTCTTTCTACATTCTCCAAATGCAAGGAGAATGATTGTGTCCCAATGGCAAGGTCATAAGAGTAACTTGGCCAAAGGAGTAGGAAAACAATCAGTTGCATGCCGAGAGACAAGGAATGGAAGAAAAATTGCTGGCAAGTAAAAGAACATTGAGAAAAAAAAGCAAATGGCATGGTCTCAAAAAGGCTTACTGGACATTTAACATGAAAAAGCAAAAGTATGAGGGCAAATGAAGAGCCACCACCATGAAAGCGGGTGCTATGTCTGAGCAGAGACAGAGCATTAACCATGGTGACTGTTGGGGTCTACAGTGGCATGTGTATGTAATATGCATATGCATCACAGATCGCATTCAGTACCAATGGGTTAATGAACCTGTAGCTGCATATTGGATCTACCCTCTTAGCATTGAAGAGGGCAGCCGATAGTAAATGGACTAGATAACCCTTGTAGACAGGTTATTCAAAGAGTCAGACGACTGACAGCATTTTTGTGCAAATGTCCAGTTAACCAATGTCTCGGCTATACTTTCACTCAAGGTTCAGGAAAACCTTGATGCAAGTGACTTGTGATATTCTCACAGCCAATGGCTGAAAACACTCAAAGGGGGCATTTGTCTAACCCACCAAACTCCATTAAAATGCCAGCTATTAAGTAAGGTTGGTAACATATCTTCTGGATAAAGGGACAGCTAGGATAAAACTGTCTTGACATGATAGCTACTCTGGCACCTGGGTTGACATGCAATTTACAGTTCCTGCAGTTCCATGGGTCAAGCCGTTTGGGCTAAGGGGAAAAAGTAAACACTAGTTTGTTCTTACTTGAACACAGGATTCAACAGAAGAAGCCGGTTAGCAGATTGCTACAGTATTTTCCAAAGAGTGAGGAGAACCGGGCGTAGCACTATTATCACTCAATAAGCAATGACTGATTTGTGTTAGGAATTAGAACACAGCTGTTACACCGGCCACCATTGTCCAAAAGTGTCCAATTTAAAATGTACTTAAACTTCTGATTACCAGAGTGAAGTTCTCAAAAAAGGTTCTGCCTGCGATCCAAGACGTTTGTGTGGGACGATCAGAGGCCTTCTATAGACAAAAAAGCTGCAATATGGATCACAGAATATGTTGCCACTAGACAGTAAGGTTGAAGAAGCTCATGTCAAGTTTAGGAAGCTAGTAACGACAGTAGGTTTGTGATCTTTAGGTTCAGTAATCTATAGAATTCAACTTTTATATGAAATTCTATCTAGGCTGAAATACCTCACTGAAAGTTCATCTACGCAATATGTAATAGGCACCAGCTCTCATGGTGGGAGGTTTAATATGCTCACCAATACTTAATAGTGATCACTACAAGCAAGACCAAAGCAAATCTGCGTCTGAAGAACCAATCCACAAGAATTCTCCATAAGGTTGGCGATAAGTAGTAGCTGTGGAAAAAATACATCAATACATTATAGAAATTACCAGACCACGAAGAGAGTAGCTGGGGACAGGGGAGAAAACCTACTGCAGAGGCTGTTTGCACTGGTGGTGTGAAGTCATCAGGAGTAACACACATTAACCTGGCTACTACATTTTATTAAGTATTTTCTTTAAATGGCTTTAACATTCTCACCTTCCTACTGTAGCACGAGGTCATCCAACTCGTCGTGAATGATCTCTTGTAAGGGAACAGCATATAAGACAAATATAAGTTCCCACAAGCATGACATTTACTTTTTTAAATCACTGTTAAACTCCGACTTAGGTGCAGTAAGGGGGAAGGAAGGTGTAGTAGAAGAGGAGAGGCAGAAGGGTGCCAATGCTCAGATATCTTATCCATTCCTCTAGACTACTGCTGGATGGAAAATTGATCCCTATAGACAAACTAGCAAACAAATGTTGATCACTGCAGAAATCTGACAGAGCTGCTTTAGTTAGCTGATTTTTAGTTCTGAGGCTGTGAATGGATGCACAAAATGCTCTCATGGGTGAACAATAACACTACTTTTGGTTAAGTGCTTCAACAAAAACAATTCACTGAAGGGGAAGCCCCTGTAGCAAAGTACAACTGCCAGAAAAAAACTGGTTCACAAGTGTACTGAGTCAGATTATGATCAGATAATCGGGTATGTGGTGTAAAGAAAAACAGGAAAGTTCAGAAACGGCCAGTGCCTTACGAGACCGGAAGAATGTGCTACAGTAAGAGCAGCACCGAGAGACTGCAAACGTACATGAGAACTGCATGCAGGGGATTGTTGTACAAACACTCTGCACGAGGGAGGCAAAGGAAACCAGTGAGCAATGTTTTGTTAGGAGCATTGGGCCTTACAATTCACAATGCAAATGTGTGGTCCCGAGAAGCCTCAAGAGGACCTTGATGTAGTTGAAGTGCAGTCAATGCAGTGAAAAAGCCACAATAAGAAATTCTCCAATAGTGAAGGACAGAGCACGCTACTCCTTCTATAAAATCCAATGATTGAGGTTTTTAATCGAGTTACTAATTTTCTTTGTTGGAATAAATTAGGCTTTACAGCTGAAGCGGGAACTGGTCTTTGCCAGAATAGGTTACCTTTGGAGGAGATTGCTTATTCTCATCTGCAGGCATTGTCGACTGGTTTATGTGAAGGATTTCAAGCAGTGGGAATAGGACTGTTGCATGCATTAAATGCATTATGAGCCTTCCTCATTTCCAGGAAGCATAAAAGATCTTCTAAATTCAGGTGTCCTCGTACAAAGCAGAAAGAAACCTGAAATGACAGGTGTGAGCAGAGGGTTCTGGAGATGTGGTGATGAGTTCTATAAAGAAAAAAAACTGAACGGCCTACTGTGGTCTGGTCACCATTTGAGACTGCAAAGCATTCAGAAACCTACAACTAAGAAATATCAAGCGCCAACATTACCTCTCCCCCCACCCCCAAGTATGGATTTTCTTAGAATATTTTACATTGGAAATTATTCGTATCATACACAATGATGAAGATTCTATCAACCTTTGCAATTAAATTTTCAGAGCAGAACCGGGATAACCTCACTCTAAATCACTGGATCCTTGCTCGTTAAAAGTACAGAAGAGAACAGTGTGGCAGAACATTACCAGTATCTTTTTTTAAACCTTTATTTGGTTCCTTCATAAAATCATGCTTGATAAAAGTTAAGATAAATACTGGAGCAAGAAAGTTGTTTAACAGATCTAGCAAAAACCCAAACTACAACATCCATAGAAAAAGGACAAGCCTTGAAAAATACATTTAACCACTCACACAGTCTAGTACTTTTTTTAAAGCAGGTTAGAGTACCACTTTCATTACACTCCGCCCTGTGGCCACGCCTCCCTTCTAAAATGTTTGTATGCACTACATGGCACCATGGAGGACAAAATCTCGACAGCTGCTGGCAGCAGTCTCGGTGGCATCCGCCAGATCATGAATGAGGAAGAACATTAAATGTAGGCTGTGAGCTCAACTGCTTGACCAGTGTGCACCGGACCAACTGTTAACGGTTCACTGTGGCGACAGAGGACCCAAATCAAATTAGCAGCGCTTACACTGGGTGTACTGTAATCCAGAGAGAATATAAAAAATGTAAATCAGTGTCAAGTACAGTGCAATGTTATCACATATATATGGGCTTCCTGACAGGACAGATTAGAAGTGAGGGGCCGGGTAGGAGGGGCAGATGCATTGGTTCACAGTGCCGTTGGCATCCCGGGCTGTTGTGGCCACAATGTCTACAGCCCCCCCTCCTGGAGTTGCTGGGGATTAGGGAAGCCAGGGGAGAGAGGTGGTCTGCAACGTTGAGCCTTACAATAGGAGATGTAAAGTGTTGCCCATCGCGTATTATCAGTGCAGATGGAGCCGTCTCCAAGATCATTTATATATTTTGGAATGAACCTGCTCATCCATTTTCTAAAGAGCTGCTGTGTGGGCCACAACTTCTTGCCACTTCTATGCACCTCCTGCCCCGCTGATCCACAATGTGAGATCAGTACACACTTTAGACCTTTCCAGTGCCTCAGATGATGGTCTAATGTGTGTGGCATAATTTATTGTAGCTCAAATCTTTTAAGTCTCATTCTAACCTGAAATTGAATGAACAAACAGTTTCAGGCTCAAAGCCTGTAACACAAATGTATTACAACCATATCAGCCTTTCTTCACATTTGGGATCTCGTACCAACTACTGTCTACAGGAAAGGTTTCTACATTACGTGAAAGGAGAATATTGCTAAGCTGCCACTCCCCATCTCCTCATTCTCCCCCAACTTCCGGTGTTATGCAGACAACACACAACTCTGCTGATGCTCTTGCACCTCCCATCATCCCCAACTTCCTTTCTGCCATCCATGCCTGGTGCACTTCCAATTATCTGTGCCTCAATGCCAGCAAAATGGAGATCCTTCCCATTAGGACCCCTGCTACCAACTTCCCTTCACTCTGGCCTTCCTCCATAGTCTCTCCCACTGCACCCTCCTCTGAAGCCAGAAACCTTTGAGTTATCTTGAACTCCTCGCTCTCCTTCCTCCCTCACACTCAGGACACTGCCAAGAAGTCCCATTTTCAGCTCTTCCCTCTCAAAGGAATTTTCTCACCTTTCCCCAAAGCTCAATGTTACCCGAGCTCTGGTTCTCTCTAGGCTTGACTATTGCAATAGCCTCCTCAATCTTCCTTCCTCCAATCTGAACCCTCTACAGCTAATCCAGAATAGGGCAGCAAGACTTATCCTTGGCCTCAAGGCCAGGGAACACATCTCCACAGCCCTAGAATGTCTTCACTGGCTCCTGGTTGCTTCAAGGATTAAATTGAAATCCCTCTATCATCCACAAGGCTTTCTGGGGCATGGGGATCACACAATCTGCAACTCTCTTACTCAATATTCCCCCTCTGACCTCTGCGCTCCTCGGCACCAATTTTTTATGTGCAAATAGTTCGCTGAACAGAGGGCAGGAGGTCCATCTCTTTTCTCAGCTGGCTCCCTTCTTTGTAACCGCCTCTTCTTCTTGAGCTTGACTTTCTTAAATTCTGGAAGCTCCTCAAGACTTTCCTCTTTACCTCTGACCCCTTCCACTGCCTACACTCCTATGCTAATCTCACAGTTGCCTGTTTGGTGTTAAGGGCCCTTATGCATCTCCCACATCAAATCTCTCACCCAGCTTCTGTCGATCCTCAGGACATGCCTCGGCTCACTCTCCACCCTGGAGGCTCGCACTTACCTTACAACTTACATTGCCCTCCTTTTGTCACTCACCCATGAGCACCACAACACCTATCCCATTACCCCTCCCTTCTGCACTTGCACATTCTGAACACTGACAAGGCATAGTAGGTTTGTCTCCCACTGAATTAATATTTTTATGTATTTCAAATTTTTTTTACATCACCTTCCCCTCCCCGTTGCCCTGTGGGCGCTTTGAAACAGTATTTACTTCCTGTATAAGCGCCTAAAAAGCAAACAATTAAAATAAATCATATTTCTTCACGCATAAACTTGTTTTTATCAAAGCAAAATAAAAGAGTAATTGAGTTCATGTATAGACTGCAGAAGTTACACGATCTGCAGGTTTGGCAGGAATCAAGGTTTTGGAGGTCTGCATACCATGCCACTGCAGTTTTTTTATGTTACCAAGCAGTCGGACAACAAATGCCTGAAGAAATCATTCTGGGGTCTTCTGCAGCATAATAGACTGCAAGGGGTTCTTATTGACCAAATATTGGATACATACGGTATGAGGGCATGTGCAAATAAGGATGGTATGAAATGTGTGAATATTCATGCATTTAAAAAATATATTCTACACTTTTTGCAAATATCTTGACATACTGTATTAAGGATATCGTAAATTATTCAACTTGTGTCATTTTCTGGATAAAATTTTAAGTTGCTACACATTTTCTGCAGCATGTCTGGGGATACTGGATTTTTAGCAAAGAAAATCAGAATCTCTGAGAACAGGATTCAGATTTGCACATACAATAAAAACGTACTCTGCAATAACAGAATGACAACCGAACTAAGGGGTGTATTGCCTTTACATAACACTAACTTCATTCCAAATTTAAGACTAGGGAAATCTTCAGAAAACCTACCTGTTTTATGCAGAACTGGTAGCATGGAGACAAAAACAACCAATTAGAAGTGTTGCATCCAGTTACTATGTGAAACACGCTAGTATGAAATAGTCATAGAAAAATGTTTAGATCAGAGAAAACAAAGTAATATTGAAAGCACATACTATTTTCATAAACCTTGTGAAAATGTATTGACGTGTTCACACTCCCATACAGACAGGAAACAAAGTAAAAAGAACAGAATGACAAAAAAGTAAAATGTAAAATCAAAACCCACTTTACTTATTACAAGAAAGTAATTCTATGTAATTCATACTTCTCATCAAAGACACAATACAGAGGGGAGCAAATGAGGCAGTATTCTGTTAAAGGACATTTCTTGTACTGCATCAAAAAGATATTTTACAACATCAGGAAGTTATTTACCTGTCTGTAACTCTTGTTCTCTAGCATGGGTCTTGCACAGATTCATACACTCATGAATATTCCCCATCAAGCAGGGAATCCTCTGTACATTTAAAGCAGTTTAACTTGAAGCTAAAAAAAAAATGCTAGTCTCTGCTATAGCCTAACAGTGTCACTTTGGGTCATACTGCTCCAGCCAATGACTCTTCCTCCTAAGATCCATTCCTGGTGGCCATCGGCAGACCCGGTAGCGCACGCAACATGGCAGTATGAACCAAGAAGAGTCAGTGATGGAGGGAGGGTTCACATGTGAATCCATGCAAGACCCATGCTGGGGAAAAAGAGTTACAGTTAGTAACTTGTTCCTTCTCCAGCATGGGGTAATTCATGGATTCACATGGTCATAAATAGATTGTGCAGCTATACATAGACACAACTACGGGAGGTGGCAAGGCTCACAGAAGCAATACACTTAACCCTGGAACAGACTTGCCTCAAACAAACAGGTTGCCTAGCACTGCCTGGCTGACCCAGGATTCGTCCAAGGAATCACTGTCGACGTAGTAGAATCTTGTGACGGTGTGGGTAGACCGCCACGTAGCAGTGCTACAGATGTCGAGCAGGGGAACACCAGAGAGAACCACTTGTTGCTGCAATAGCTGTGGTGGAACAAGCTCTTGCCTGGTCTGGAAGCAGTCTGTTGGCCAGACAATGGCCATGCATGATATAGCCAGAGAGCCATCTGGAGATGGAAGCCTTAGACAGGACCTTCCCCATGTTCCACAGGGCCAAGATTAACAAAACGCTAAAACGTCATTCATGTGTGAAACATAGAACTTCAGGCCATGTGTAATGTCCGGTGACTGCAACTCCCTTTCAGCATGAGAAAAAGGATTCACAAAACTGGCACAAACAAAGATTTGTTGAGATTAAAGTCCAACAGAACCTTCGGCATGATGGAAGGACGAGTTCGTAGAACCACTTTAGCAGCGTGGCAAGACAAATACGGAGGCTTGCAGGAGAAGGCCTGCATCTCCCCAACCCACCTGGCCTAAGTGATCGCCACCAGCACGGCAGTCTTCCACGACAAACTTCAAAGGTGCTCGACGCATTGCTTCAAGCAGAGGCTCCATCAGTTTAGACAGTACCATGTTGAGCTCTCATGCCAGGAGCCTTCACTGGAGGGAACGTTCTGAAGAGGCCCTTGGGGGAACTCCTTAACGAGCCTGTGTGACCACAGGGAGAGCTTGACGGTGGTCCGTGTGTAAGGAGATATCGCAGCCAGGTGGACCTTGATAGAGGCATTGCCTTGGCCAGCGAGAGCAGTTGCAGAGCAGTCAGGCACAGCAGTGAAACCTTCCGCGGTCGGCACCACATTGTAAAGTGCTTCCACTTGTGCAAGCCAATGTAGAGGGCCCCCTGGCTTTGGCATGGATCGTCATGCATTCCAAAGGCAGTGCATAATGTCTGAATTCTAAGGCTGCATGAGCCAGGCTGTGAGATTCAGAGAAGCTGGGTGGTGGAGCAGTATTGACCATCCATCCCTGGAGACCGTGGCAAGTGGAGGCAGCTTGATGGCCTGTACCACCAACAGATAGTGAAGGTCCAAGTACCAGATCTGCCTGGGCCACGCAGGTGCAATGAGGATCATCTTGCAGTGGCAACATGAGTGTGTTGATCACTCCTAGTAACAGCAGAATTGGAGGGAAAGCAATTAGGAAGAGGCCCTCCCACGTGAACGAGAAGGCAACCCCTAGACTTGGCTGAGGACATCTGCTGGCAAACCTCCGATACATGGCGTTGGCAGCCATTGCAAAGAGGTTGATCTGAGGGAGACCACACTCGTTGAAAAGATGACACTTGCACCTGCTGAAGCTCCCATTGGGGGCAGTACTGCAGCTCCCTGCTGAGCAAGTTTGCGAGAGTGTTCTTGATGCCTGCCAGGTGAAACTGGACGAGGAACATGCGCCGAGTAATGGCCCAACGCTACAGATTATGTGTTTGCAGGGAGAACGCTGGAGAGCGTGTACCACCCAGTTTCCTGATGTTAAGCATGGTGGTGTTGTCTGAAGACCTGCACCACCTTTCCCTGGAGTGGAGGCTGAAAAGACTGGAGGGCCCAGAAGACTTCCTCAGTTAGAGGATGTTGATGTGCAACTCCTTTCCCTCCGGGAGCCAGTGGCCCCTGGTGTGAAAATGCCCTGTGGTGTAATGAACCAGGAATGAGACGCAGACACACAGGACTCCTGTTTTTTTGGCTATAAACGTTTATTGAATAATAAAGGGGTTTAAAAATACCAACGTATCCCTGAACTAAAAGGTATTTCCCTACCTCAACAAAATACTAAGGGCCTGTCCTTCGTCAAGAGGTCCAAAGCTGTGTCCTCACACTCTAACTCGAAAGTGTCAAGAGAAAAGGTCTTTAGCCTTGAGGGTGCACAAATAAGTTCAAAAGAAAGGTGCAACTCCAACAAATGTACCCAATGGATAGTGTTCACAGTGCCAGGGAATGGCTCCCTTCCCCAGGTTACTCTTCAAGAATACAGATCAACAAAACAGTCAAAGTCTTTTATAGCCCCATGAGGATTACTTGCAAACCACTCCTAGGGAAATGTCTCCCTTCCTTAGGTCTGTTCAATTCAAAAAATCCTAAAGGCACAAGTCTTCCTTCGGGGTTCTTTGTTCAACAAAACAACTTGGATGCAAAAAACCTGGATGCGGGTCCCAGCCTTGCTGGACCCCTCGTATACTCTCCTGTCAGTTTCTTCTCCACAGTCAAAATTTGATTCACAAGCTTGTCTTTGCCTGGTGTACGTTCCCACCAGGCCTTTCCCCATCTGGTTTACTTTACACACTTGTAAACTTCACTTGATTTGTATTCCTTTTGATATATTGAGTTTTAAATCTCTTTCATTCGCTTGACTGGCTCTTATCTGTCCTTGATAACGTTGCCAAAAGGTGTTCCAGCTTCCCTTCTCAGGACTCGCCAGCTTTTTGTGGGGTTCCCCAGTCCTCTCACAGTAAGCATGAACCAGCGCACCAACCTCCCATCTCCACTTCACGGGTTCACCGTTTTCTCAGACCGGCTTCCAAATCCTTCACTGTTCCCGCTCAGCTGCTGAGCCCTTTACCATGTTCGGGCGGCACTGGTACCGCTTCTAGGTTCCCATCGCTATTAGGAAGAGATCTATTTCTCTTCCTGCTGCGGTCCCAGCCTGGAAAACTCACCCTGGCAATCGTCCTCCTTTGCCCATCTCTGTGCCTCCACGGTCTTTTGTGCAGCTCAGCAGTCTCTTTGTCAGCACAGTGAGGACAAAGCTTCTCCAGCCAGCGTCTCCTATGCTGGTCAGGGTTTTTAAACGTCCCAGCACCTATCGTACGCTTGCAACCACTGTAGCATATGCTGGGCTTCTCGAATTCACTGATCCTTATTGCTCCATTCAGCCTCCTCGTCTCAGTTGGGTGTTACTTGTTATACGACATTGAGGAGTAAGGTCAGTAGAGTTGTCAAGATGTCATTGGCAGTAATGGCAGTGTGCCATTAGGGCATGGGGAATGCAAGGGATGCATGGGGATGAGATATGGAAGTGGTAGTCTTCCAGGTCGAAAGCCGCCAGGAAATCCCTTCCTCCGGTTGGTCCAGTACATGCTGCAACGGGACCATCCTGAACTTTTGGGATGTGAGGAACTTGAGGCGCTGCATGTCAAGGATCCGGCGTGCCCCCGCCCTGACTTGTTCCGCACCAGAAAGTATCTGGAGTACACTCAGGAGCCCCGGAGGCACTAAGGGACCAGTTCCATTGCCTATTGCCTCTTTGCCTAGCATGGCATGGCATGGCTTAAACTTCCTTTATCAGCTGAGTCACATGCAGTTCTGGTCTTGCGAATGGAGGAATGTGTGGGCACCTGTCCTGGGGCATCTGTCCTGGAATTCCAAAATGTGCCCCTGCTGAAGGACATTGAGCACCCATTTGTCCATGGAGATCCTACGCCACTGATCGACAAAGTTTGATATTCGGTCTCCCAATGGGGTGCAGAAGTGGGGGTGCGGGTCGTGGGCCAGTTCATGCCTGCATCTGCCTTCCAAATTGGGGAGAGGGGATGGGCGCGACGATGCTGGGAGCCACTGTGGTGGGCCTGGGAGCGTCCCCTATAAGCCTCCTGGGTGGTAGAGTGGAAGGGCTGACGATAGGGGGTGGTGAAACCTGAAGACTCTTCCCTTTAGATGAGCGAAAGGATGGCCTCACCTGAAAGGTGCCCAGAGAACACACCATCTCAGCGTCAGTCTTTATGGCCTGAAGAGTCATCAGCCGCCTTGCCATGTCGCCATTGAAGGGCATGTCAACTACCTTGGTCTGCACATCTGTGCAGAGGTTGGTGGCTTTGAGCCAACCCTTGCAACTGAGGGCCACACCATTCCCCATCTGGCGAAAGTCAGAGTTTGCAATTTTGAGAGTGATGGCGTAGTTGGAAGCCACCTCCCACTCCTGGGACAGGGTCAAGGCTGTGGCATTCTTATCAGGAAGGAATTTGATGATGGGCCCCAACTTATACCATAACTCTGCTGTACCTTGACAGGATGGCGAAGGCATTGGCAGCCTTGATTGTTGAAGCTGCCATAGAGATGACGGGCTTTCCTGCAGCATCTAGCTTCCAAGGACGAAGAAGAGGGGTTTTAAGACCTCTTTCAAGTCTGGCGAGGGCTGGGACCTGAAGCACCTTTGGGTACTTCTCAAACGGGTCATGCTTAGCAGAAGTGGAATTAGGAGCTCTCATGACCGCTAAGCCGTCCTACCATATGTCATCCAATAAGGTGACCAATAAAATTGTCATCTTGGAGGAGTCCCGTAGTTCAAAAAGGAAACCCTCCTTTTTCTTTTCTTCCGTCACCAGATTGAATAGCTTTCCCGTTTTTGATATTAAAGGTTGGCAAGAATCAATCTCGTCCGGGGGAGAGGGCCTGACAGGCATCTACATCCAGGAGTTCACCATCCTTAGGAACATATCTGTGTGTGTACCGGTCGTGACCGTGTCTGTCTGTCAGAGCTGGTTCCTCGACTGGCATAGGCCGAGGGGAGACAGGGGCCTTATGAGGCGGTGTTGGTTGAGCCCGAGGAGGCCTCGGAGGGCTTCTTGCCGGAAAAGGGGCCGGAGCAGTGGGCAGTCGTGGCTGGATTTCAGCCACCAGTGTGTGTAAGGTGGTCAGTATGTCAAAGGACATGTCCCTTGGTACAGGGCCTGAGCCCCTTGGAGGGATAACCGGGTTCCACCCGGTCCCCTTCCTTATCTGGGTAGAAATTATAGCTGTTATAGCTCGCTGGACACCTTCTGGGGGATTACAGCGGTGCCAGAGTGAAGAGTGGTGCAGCCTTGTTGGGCCTGGGTAGGAAGTCCAGAGCTGGAGGCGTTTTTCACTAAATCAGAGCCCTTAGGGAAAGTGGAGACTACTGGAGCATGAAGAGAAGGAAAAAGGTGCAGTTGTTGACGGGACAGTTGTCAGAACTACAGGTGGAAGTCTATGCGGCAAGGAAACCCTGGGTATGGTAACCATCGCAGTAGTAAAGGTAGCGGTCGTGGACAAATCTTTTGGTGTTGCAGCCATCGAAGGAAGAACAGACTTCATAGATGAAGGACGATCATCTACAGGGCGACGTCTTAGTGGACAAAGTCATCGAGGATCGTATTGACAGAGGAGCCAGTGACGGGTCCTTCAATTACTTTCTCTTCGACGAAGACCGGAGCTTGGTCGCTGACGCCAGTGACTTTCTCGCGGATAGAGGCAGACCACCTGCCGGACGGCTAACTGTTGACTGAGCCGTGTTACTGGCTTGTCTCCGAACTAGCTCCTGCAGCCTTGGCAACAGTCAATGAGAAAGACGATGGAGCATGCAATTTAACCCTGCTTTTGTATCTTTGCCAAGGGAGCCTCCCCAAAGGACCTGAACCTTTTTCTGGTGAGAGCATGCTCTTTGGACCTCCCGGCCCTGGAGGCCATGTCAGAGACCTTACCCTCTTCGATCCACACCCCAACCTACAATGGCAGTCCTGTGTGTTCAAAGAAAACTACAGGCACACTGGACATCTGTTTGGATTGTGGTTGGGATGAAGGCAGAAAATGCAACTGAGGTGTAGATCCTCGAAGATATTCTTCAGGCCAAAGTTTTCACAGCTGTACGTTAAAAAAACGTATCCCAAAAGATCGATTTACAAAATCACGGAGCCCACTTGCCTGTATTTTGTCATTTGATATTTTAGTATTTCGCCCGTTTGTCACCCGATCTGCCTTTAATGTATGTGGGGGGGGGACACCTGCAACTAATAACACCAAACTGGAGGAGGGGGGGGGGGGGGGGGACACCCCCACGCCCCTCTTTGGTATTCTGGGCAAAAGATCTAATATACTATACCCAATGCACACTAAACGTGCTTTGGCATTTTGCATTCAATCTTTTCGTTCATTACCGTTTTCACATGACCTGAAAAGACTTTTCTTTGTGGCATCCGCCATGCTGTTAGAGCCGGTGGCAGCACGAGCTGGAGATCAGACGATGAACTGAGATCTCTGCTAACAGGAAAACTGTTTTCATCCCCTTGTGGAGGCTAGTGCAACATAACGGAATGTGCTCATTTGATAAAACAAGCATATTTCTTAAGAAATATAAAAGTGTGTAGTTCAAAGCGCTCTACCAGACTTCACAATCCAACAACTGGATTGCAAGTTAACTTAAATCTGTACTCATGTTAAACACTTTAGGATAGTTAGTTGTCATACAAGATTTTTGGTGCTTTCAAGTACATTATCAGTTTTTATTACCCAATTTACTGGATCTTAATTCATTCACCTATCAAAGATTAAGTGCTGGGTTGACACTGCCTGGTTTCAAGCCATTCATTACACAGATTTTTTGAAAATATTTTTCATACTGGATGAGTTGTAACGTCTGCTTAGGTTAATTGCAACTTACAGAAGGTCAGTCGTACACCCTGGGATGAGCACCATGGTGCAGAACTAAGAATTTCACCAGGGATGGCATAGTCGCGTTATTTTGCGTTTTGGGGAGGGGGTGCAAAAGGACCATTTTGTGGACTTTCCTAGAGGCAAATATTTGGCTCTGTGTTTGCGGTTCTCATGGGAAGTGTGCAGACTATTGAAAAGCTTACTGATTGCCTACAAAAAGGAGGGATCGCAATTAAGATTGGATAAGCAGGAGCTAAAAGCAGCTCCTAGGTATCGAGCATTAACCAGTGACCACAAGCTACTACTTGGGAACTAGGAGCTGATACATAGCGTTCCACAAATTCTACATAAGATGAAAACCTATAATTTGCCATTATTTGGGAGTCCTTATGCTTTAAAAATTGTATAGATGTGTTCACATGTTTAATTATAGATTGTCCCAAATACACAGAGTTAAATTCACATAGTTGTGTTTGTTTAGCATCAAATCGCTAAAGGAAGACAAGATGATGTAAATCTGTTGCATCAACCTTACGCTTTTCCATTTTATTGGTTCAGAAAAGGGGAACCAAGTGTCAATGTACTTAAAGTTTCTGAATAATTTGGTTGCTGTAATTTGCATTGGCTGAAATTGAGCTTTGCGTTACTGTGGTAAACCCAAGTGTCCCAAATTGCACGTATCTACATTAAATGCAACACATGCAAGTGAGTCAGGAAGTAAGGAATGAAAGACGCCTTTGTAAGTACTTTAAATGGTTGAAGCACAGGCAATGTAAATTCATTGTCCTCTATAATTCCTAGTTTCCCCACAGTCGAACAACAGGTGTCAGGAACCTGGACACCCTCCATCACCTTCCAGTCTGGGTTTGTGAAACAGCGGTCCTGGCAAGAGGTCAGGAACCCAATGGCTCCAGCTGTCAACTGAGGTGAGGGGAATAGTTGTATAACACTGTACAGCAAATGTGGGCCATAAAGTTCCACTAAGACATTGCAACATTTGGTCCAGAATAGTAATTTGCAAATGGCTTTGAACATATCACTGCAAGTAGGTGTCCCTTGCCGGCACCTGGTAGCATGGTAACACTGCAGACGACCATATCCGTTGCTAGTGCAACATGTGCTTGGTCATCTTGGATAATCACTGTATGTAAGGCTGAGTTGCTTAGCTGTCAGGATATCATTCAGAGGTGTTCACTACAATCTGTGTCCCCCGATTTCACGCACCTACTATACCTAACCCAACACTCTGATAGAGGTTAACTTGGCATAGAATAGCCTAATAAGGCATTACAAGATATCACAAGGCACACACGATATCTCCCCGACTGGGAGTCTGCAGATTTGTCTCCGGCTTGCTCGCTCATACTTAGTTGCGCAACCAGGATCAGGCAATGCCGGATTATCGAAGGGGCTGCTTAGGGATCTATTATACCAAGTGCTAGGAGTTCTGGAAAGTCAAACCTTTTGCCTTACTGAAATCTGACCAGCATATGAAAAACCACAGGCACTCAATTTTGCTTTTCTTAGTTTGCATGCTGGCAGTCTGAGCAGTCTCAAACTTCATTCTAGTTGCACAGGTGCTGTGCCTTAAGGCATTGCGGACTCTGCAAAAGGTCAGGGATCTCAGGCATTCATCCAGCGACTGTGGTGGGCATGATGGTATGTCCCACAAAACGTCGTATCTGCAAAAAAAGCATTCCCCCCATCACAAATCACATTCAACCAGAGACCACCCTCTTCCCAGTGTGCTCACACTCTCCTGGTGCGGAGGCAGCTTCATACCTTCAGTGTTTGCGAAACGTCAGCATAACAAATGGACACAAATAGCTGCAGAGGGCCAGCGGAGACTGCCATATGTCCAAGTTCACAGATGGGCGCCTTTTCCGATTGACAGGGAGAGCAATGGGGGGGGGGAGAGGAGGGGAGCAAGAATGCCGACTGGAGGCACAGAGTGGGCAATCCCATAACAATACAAACTCTTATTAGATATCTCTAGCTGAGAAGGCAATCCTTTATCAACTGTCATCCTAGATTTCCAACTAATAAATGCCAACTCACAATAACAATGTAGGTTGGACTGATGCGCACTTGTCATTGACTCAAAATACCCTCTGCAGGTTTGTCAAGGCATTAAGAAAAACTGCCAACAAATATTCTGTCAAACGTCTTACTGAATATGTTGTGCCATACTGAAGGAAATGAAGTAGATCACCATAAATGTCACTTTTAGAAAACCACTATAATTTACAATGATTCATGTCAAGTTGCAAATAATTCACACGGATTTTAGTTCTGAATGATTTCTGGTGTTGCAGAAAGAAACGAGACGGATCAAACAAGATAACGCTGTTGGGCTGTGTAACTTCTGCTGTAGTCCGGCAAGTTACACAATAGATAGTGCAATGCACATGTGTTCCTTCATGCTACACATGGATCTCATTGTACAGATTCTAGTGAATACATTGGATCTGAAGCGGGGAGTCAAATGTGCACTAGCATTGGCTAGTGATATTTGACTCTTGGCTAGTGATATTGGACTATTGGCAAGAAAGATGGTGTGCTGTGTGGACGTATAGATTTGAGGTCGCCAGTGACTTTATGACCGACTTGACTTGTAGCTTGCCCAGTTTGATGTTCCCTCTGCCTCCCACCATCTAGGCAGTGCTTTTGAGTAACATTGCACGGAAAGAGGAAGAGGCATGAACTACAGTCAAGGGGGACAGTCATTCCTCCACTCGCCATCCGCAGCACTCCAGGCTTCCCAGGCACCCCCTTCCTCACAACGTTCAGAGACACTTAGCCATGAAGGATAAACCGCTTCCCTTTGCTGGTTGCATGCCATTGAGAAAACAACTCCCTCAGCCGCAGGGTGAGCAGGGCCCTAGTGCTTCATACTAAACCTGACCAGTTCTTTAGTGCTGTGTAGGGGTTTCCCTGTGCAGAATACTGTGCCATGCAGAAAACCCATTACAACAGCGGGTAACGTTCATGGCCCCCAGTGTGCAGTGCCCATCAGCCATTTATACACTTTACATCCACTCCATGCACAGAGCAACCTTGTGACATACAAGTATTAATCCACCTACCAACAAGTGCTATAATAATACAAATTGACATTATTAAAATGAAAGAAAACGAAAAAAACATGCACAAATCATCTTGCTTCCAAGTTGTGTTATAATGGATTTTTACGTTTATGTTGTGACCCTATGCCATGCAGAACCCTGTCCCACAAGCAATCCTCATCATCATTGTACTGCAGAAAACTCTGACATTCTCAAGTTGCACCTCTTGGTGAACAAACGCTCAACACTGAAGCAGCCCAGCGACATGAGGAGCCCCCGGCCCTCATTGTGCAGTATGCACCTCAACAAGCACCCTGCTCCACAATGGGGAAAGAGAAAAAGTGATCTTACCCTTCTCCATCTTTTGGTGGCGCCAGTAAGAGGGACGTGGTTGTTAGCAGGATAGAGTGTGGCATGTATCAAAACATACGTTAATGGGTGCAGGGCAGTTATAACCAGATCCTGAGTGATGGTCCTGGTCGATGCGTTTGGCAATGAAACAGTGGGTTTTTCCAGAGGGGAATCTCCAAATCCGAATGACAGTGGTATCATTGAGGGGCAGCTGCTAATGTTGGGGGTACTTGCTGGCAAAGGTGAGCTTCGTAATGGCTCAATAAATTAACTGATAGGCCTGCGATAGTGAGAGGATTTGTGAGGTGTAGGTTGGCAGAAGAAAAGTAGGGTAGTTGGGGAATTGAGACGGTGATCGACAAAAAGGTACACAAAGTGGAGGATGTGCGTAGAGTGCCATCTGGGAGGGAGGTAATTGGGACCCTATGGGGAATTGATTAGTGCATTAGGTTAGCAGTTTGAAGTAGCATTCATTGGATTCTGTGTTGGGTGCAAGCAGTCTGACCTGAATGAGTCCATTGTACAGATGGTCTGTCAGGAGTGTTGCTTCTGGGTTCCTGTTCAGTTCATAATTTCAGGGGAGCCTTCCATTGGGTTCAAGTTGCAGAGAATCAGTGTTTAGTTGGTTGAGGTTTTGGGGCTGGTTTAATCAGAACAGCCAGGTTATAAGCTCCTCCATTCCACTTCCAGTTGAAACTAGACGCCATTACTTAAGATTTGTTGCTGGACTGAAGTACTATATGGTTGGTAATGGGGGAATTGCCTGAAGATACATTTAGGGCCCTTACCACAGAGGTCATGGTGGGAAATGTATAGTGTTTTTAAATATTCTCAATTTGATCGCGAGCCAACGGAGTGTGCAGAAGACTGGTGTGATGGGTTCATATCTTTTCAGTCTAGGGAGAAGTGCTGCTAATCCATTTTCAATTCTTTGTAGACTGTACAGTAGGTATTCCGGGAGCCCGATGGTAGAGGCTATTGGGATAATCTTGTATTAAGTGTGCAATAACGGAAAAGGTCCTCAGCAAAAGTAAGTTATGGCAAGATTAATGTTTGTGTACAGAGCTAACATTTCTTACGATGGCTTGAACATGTGGTTGCAGTGTGAGATGGCTGTCCATGATTCTAAGAGTTCACAGGTGTGGGTAGGGGAGCCAGCAATCCAATGCATCCAGCCAGAAGACTGGTGTAGGGTTTGGTTGCATTGTCCTGCAGATGATCCAATTCTGTAGGACTGAATTAAGTAGTTTCAGTCATCGAAGATCACACTGTGCAGGGCATATGCTGAGGTTCGGTGTTGGTTATAGATTTGTTTCTGAACTTGTACATTATTTGTGAGTCATATGCTTGGCTGAAGCAACAGCGGCCTGACCTTATGCTTCAGGTGCTACCAGTTCCAGCAGTGGAGTTATGCAGAGTAGAGTTAAAAGTAGATCAATTGACTCGTGACATCCAAGTGGTCTACTTTCCCATACCATCTAAACATGATTCAGCATGCATGCAAATTGCCTCGAAATTAATCTCTCAATTGCTATTAAATTGCTATTAAATTCTGCAAACCAGGAATGGCCACTGGGCCTCGACATAAGTGACTTCCAACAACAACCACATATATCGGTATCAGCTAAACAAAGCCTGCCAGAAGAGCAAAACCTGCAGAAAAGATTTAGGCAAATAAGCATTGATGAAGCGCCTTCATCAACTTCAATACGCCTCCATCAGCGAATAAAACAAAGTCCTGAAGAAACAGAAGACACCAGCAAAAATCTTATGCAAGTGACCTTCCAGGCTCAAAAAGTCAGAACAATAGGCCAAATTATTGTTATGCAAAACAAGATTAGGAAACCAACCACTGAGCGCTCAAACTGGGATTGGCTAGCCGGTGCCCTAAATACCACACAAATGAATGGAATGAGGTTCTCCTAGAGAGAAAGAGTAATAATTCGTTCCTGGAACATGAGAGGCCACAGTCAGCTCTTGAACACTAGCAGATGTCAACTTGACAAATACTACATACTGTCTCCAGGAAACTTGGTTGACTGAAGCTCTGATAGCGGTAGGCTATGAACCATTTCTAAACCCTGCCCGCAAAAGTCTAAAAGGGTGACCATCTTCCGGCCTACTAACTTTAATCATTCAAAATCTGAGAGTCTCTATTCTAGCTGTAGCCAATCCCAACCTGAACATGCAAATACGGACTCTCAACCTCACACATCAGGGATAGAGAAAAGAAGAAGTGATCATCATAATCAACATCTACTGAAATCCAATGGACTGGAAAAAAATAATGTTTTGTGGCAATGAGAAGAATGTTTCAACAAAAAAAACAATCCCAGAATTATAATGTGTGGTAACTTCAATGCCAAATGTATAGCCTATGAAAACACTTGTAATCTGCAGAGCACGATAATGAGACAGACTGCTGAGAAGAAATCCAGGACAGAAACATTAAATCAATGAAATCAAAACACACACATGCTCAATGGTCACATAATTGGAGACATTCCAGCATCTCCAACCTGGAGCAATGGTCAGTCAAGGTCCACAATTGATTACTTCTTTCTCACGAAAAATCTGTTAAACCATACAGAGAAACTAGAGGTAATTCAGATGATAGAGTGACCACGAACTACTCAAACTAACAAGGAGTTAGATATCTTGCGACTTAAAATAGGAATACTCACACAACATGGAGCTCACTTCAAATAGAAAGCGCCTGAGGTGCTGGGATGTGGCCAAATTGTGCAAACAATACATGCATTCTCCAAATAAGGAAAATGTAGGATCTAACTATTTACCACTCCTGCAATCATTTCAAGAAAGTACTAAGGCAGGCTTAAAACCACACTCATCCTAAACAGGTTTATGATAAAGCAATTCAGGAGAAAACACGCAAACTAAGAAATGACATCAAAATGTTGCGCCGTGGAAATAGTGAGACCAAAAGCACAACCATTAAGAAATGTTGCCAAAGATTAAAAAATTGGCTCATCTCGCACAAAAGCATACAATCTCAACATGATGCCGAACGAATGCTAGAAACCATTGCATACAAAGACTCAAAGAACTTGTGGTCACTGCTAAATGATCATATGGCAGTACAAAAAGCACTTGACTAATCGAGTAAGCGAGGACAAGTGGATTTCATTCTGTGTCTCACTGTACGAAGATATATCTGAAGAAGAGGGTTTCAAAAAAACATACCGCCAGGAAGCACGCATGAGACATACAATTGTCCAAACCAGAAATCTTAGCTCTCATCAAGCAAGCTCCTCACGAGCCCCTGGACCAGATGGCCTCACAACCCATATGCTGAAAAATGCCCCAGAGCAATGGTCAACTTTCTGCCTCAAGCTATTCAACACAATCGGAGCAATGAGAAGTCTTCAAGCGTTGTGGCAAAGATCTGTGATAACATCTTCAAAAAAGGAGCTCGTACGGATCCAAAAAACTACTGCCCGATCACCTTGCTCGACGTCTTGGGCAAAATGTATGCTTCTCTGCTACTTCTTCGATTAAAACGCTAGAGCCAAGAATCTGGCCATTTGGACAAAAGGTAATATGGCTCCGTAAAGGGTATGGGGTGTTCATTAAATCTACTCCTACTGAATATGCTTAAAACAAGAACCTTATAAAAAGGTCAAAAGACATACATCGCTCTGGTAGACTTCGCCCAGGCTTTTGACAGCATAAACTGAAAGCTAATCTGGTCAAAATTGGCCTATTGGAAGTGCCGAAGAATATTCTGGAACCCATTAGTGCAATATACACAGGCACCACAGTTCAGATAAAACTAAATGCTGCAGGCCTACTGACTAAAAGATATAAAAACCACAAAAGGCCTTAAAAAAGGCTGTCCCTTGACCTCGGAGCTCTTCAAGCTTTTTATATGAGACATGGATTTAACAGTCCATGATAAAACATCCTTTGCACCCAAGGTAAATGGGCAAGCAAATGTTCGACTATATGCAGATGATTTGATCTTATTAGATCAGACTAAAATCAGGCTAAACGAAAACTACATCTCTTGAACACCTACACAGGTCAAAATGGCCTGAGAATCCACACGTCCAAGACAACAATCTTAGTACCCAAAACCTTAGAGGGAAGAAGACCGAAAACCAAGTTTATCTGGTACCTAGCACAAGAACTCCCACTGCAAGCACCTAAAGCGAAATACTTGAGCATCGAAATTAATTCAAGTAAGACTGATGTCAACCAGCTTACGGCACAAAAATCCAAGATGCGAGTTCTAACAACAAAAGGCCAATTAATCCAACAAAGAAACGGCAAACTTTCCTTAGTGCCGATCTTGTGTTTCTAGAAACAGAAATCGAGTCCCATATTAACATATGTTGCTGAGACCGCATTGTGCCTGTTATGGAAGAGCTGGGCATCAATCGAGGGTATTTTTGGAAGAAAATTCTCCATTTACCACAGTGCGTTCCAGTGTAATTGATAAGGCACGAGCCAGGGCTACGATAACTGTATGCAAAAAGGTGAGTGGAACACATTAGCACTCTACCGCAAGACCCTATTACATGACTTTGCAATTCAATTCACTATTCTGAAACGCATGCCCAATAATCCACCTGACTGGATAATAGAGCAATGGGTCAAGGGCTGTAAGAACCTGATGACAGAGTATGGACACGTGACTTGATTATAACACAAGAAGAAAAAACAAAGTACAAACTATATTCATGTGTAGCTAATGAAGTAAAGGCACTACATAAAATGCCAAAATACTTAAATACATTTCCAAGCCCAATAAACAATAAGGCATTAATACTAATAAAAAATATAGAGTTTAAAAGTAGAGCGACTGGTGAGACGTGATCTGCAAGGTGCCTCGTTTCTTGCTTTAGTCCTTTCGATTAGAAATTATTAAGTCCAGAGCAGGGTGAGGATTCCAATAGTCAGGAGGATTAAAAAAAGAATCCTAGCTATGCGCCTAAGATGTTTGCATCGAGTTAAGGACTGACCGCATAAATAAAATTAAGAATACCAGATGTTGCATAAGTCAAAGTGTCAATAAAATCAGTGCACCAACACCCCATGTTTTGCGTCCAAGTTCGCTGCAACTATACAAATCAAAACGTTGAAACGTAACCGATCAAATCTAAGAATATCACAAGACTTACAAACATTATTACTCTAGGGCTTTGATTTACTAGTTTTGATCGTGGGTGTGCCGAGAAAGATAACATTTGCAGACATAACATTTGCCCCTGCAAGCAAGATAAAACCCATTGCTGAAAAATAAAAATGCAATGACTAGCTTATGACATTAGCCAAGAGGGGTTAAAAACTCTGAACCTGTTGGGTCCAATGTTGGCCCCTGAAAAGCTCATATTAAAGGAGGCCAACCTTAAGAATGGCAAGGTGGATTTGCCGTAATGGAGAGTAGAAGTGTAGGTAGCAATAAATAACGTTTTCACAGGCCAGAATAAAGAAGACCAAGTATCCCATCCTTCAGGCATGTCCCAAGATTGTATAAACCAAACTCAAGGGACAGTAAGCCACAGAATTTGACAAATCTTGGAGGATAGGCTGCATGGTTTTGGTAAGAAATGAGGCAATCGGGAAGCTGGGATGTGGCAAAAGATTCTGTCCAAATATTGCAACCCAAAACTTTACATTTGTCAAACCTAGGTGCCCCGCCTCAAGCGGTACCTTCTGGGAATGGCAAGCAGCATCTGTAATCCTGACTAAATTGCATCATTGTGCCACTCTACCAATATGCATCAACCAAAAGGTGTACAACTACGCAGTCTAATCAACTTGGATCAAAGCTCATTTCTGGCTATTACAAAAAGCATGCCATTAATAGATAAAAGATAACCCTATATGAAGTTGTGTCTAGGAAGGGTTGAGAGCCAGGCTGTTAACCAATGACATTCCCAACCTTATCCAAATTATCATGCAAATTAAAAGATGGCAATTTTTTTAAAAAAAAATGTTTTTTTTTTTAAATGGGAAGTGTCAATAGGACCCATGCTCTTTTAAGCACAATGTGCAAGCAAAGTTAAAACCATCCAAGCAATTCAAGATTGCCAAAAAATTAAAAAAACATACCGGGCATGAAACAACCAGTTTTAACTTCGGTTTAGTTTATTAGGGTATTCATACAGTGCAGTCGCGGCGTTTTGTGGTGTGGCGTTTAAGATTAAGGGAGGCCTTTAGATAGGCACAGCTAGGGTTGTATACGTGTCCTGTTACAGAAGCACATTAACGGCTACAGAGAGCATAGATCAAAATGGGTGGGAGGGGGTTATTCTAAGGAGTAGGAACAGCTCTGGGAGAAGGGATGGGTAAAGTTGAGGAGTAATGGCCAAACAAAGTGTTAGGTGATTTGGTTGGCCACACCGCTTGTGGGTTGCCCTTCCGTGCAAAGGGTTCCAGCATGCATGGAAATATCCATCCACAGAATGCCTTCGTGTTTGTAGGTGTTCTGGGTTTCTAGGACCCGAGCAGCTGATCTGGTTCACTTGGGAACTTGGGCTAGCCAGTATGGAGGGCCTTGACAATTCTACACGACGATTGGAATTGTATACAAGGCTGGAGGGCAGCAAGTGGTGCAAGAGCAGTGTATATATGAGGGGGAACCAAATGTGGATGCTTCAGTCACCAGGCATGCAGTAGGTCTTTTAAGGAGCGGAAGTGAACTTGGGCGAAGCTATAGAGGTGTGCTGCCGTCGTCAAGATCGGTCTGAACTGTTTAGTGACAGTTGTGGGAAGAGTGAACGGGTATAAAAAAAGAAGTTTGATTTTTCAGGAGAGACTCCTTACCAAAATGAGTGCATGGAAACCAGACTAGACAAATCACTTTACACTGATGGCAAGATCGCCTAGCAAGTCCAACTCTGCAAACTATAACACTACAGCAAATACAACTTGAAAACGAAAAGAAAGCCAGTGATTGAATGTATGGGAATGGGTGCGCTTTTAAGAAACGAATGCACCCTTGCAGCAGGTTAAACGTTTCCCTGCTTGGGGAATAACATTCACTCCACTCCCACGGTTGTAGAAAGCCATCAGTCTCCCCGCCACCCCTTGCCCCAAACTCCCAAACCCCTGCCCCCCGCCACCCTAATGAAAAACAAAGCTGCAACCCATGCATGCCATTGCATCATTTTCAGTGGCAATGCAGCAATATCTGTTTGGGGAGAAAGGGTTCACAAAATCGGTTATGGTAGCATATTGGGGTACGAGAAATAACAATGGGGACTTGGTAAGCAAAGTGAAAACGGGCAAAGGAAGCACTGGCGAGTACATTCTGAAATTGCTGTAAAGCTTTACAACTGTAACAATGGAAACAGAACGACCCCTAACGAGATATACCATCATCAAAAGGTAAGACTCCAAAACGGATTTTCTCATCACCAAGGCCAGGGGAATGCACACCAAACTGCAAAGCAGCAGCCACAACGTTCCTGTTCGGCACTGCCAAGTGAAGCCAAAAACCCCATAATAAATCACGGCTTCCGGTTTCAGTCAGATCACAGGAAAAAGAAGGGGCGAAGTGGTCCTTATGGATTGTGCACACAGGCATTCAAGTGTGCATTCACCACCGACCATTGGTATCGATCATTTACTTATTTATTGTTCACTTATTAGGCGCTTATACAATTAGCAAAACTGTTTCAAAGCGTCCACATGGCAAACACGGTGGGGACGGGAAGGGAATACAGCAAGAATAATTGCATTAACAGTACAACAAATAATCAGAATAAAGGGAAGGGGAGACACAATTACTATGCCCTTGTGAGTGTTCAGAACGTGCAAATGGAGGAGGGGTGAGGGATAAAGGGCTAAGAAGCTCATGGAGAAGTGCTCAGGTAAGTGCTAGGTGGAGAAGAATGCAAGTGCATAACGTAAGTTTAACCACCCATGGGTAGGGTGCGCCAAGTAAGTGCAGCAGAAGACAGCGGCTGGGATAAGACATGTGGGAGGTCAAGGCCCCGAGGACACATAAGGGCCCTGCACATCAGTCACGCTGCTGTGAGATTAGCAGGGAAGAAAAGGAGGAAGAGGTAGAGAAAGGTCTTGAGGTTTTTTCGGAACATAAGGAGGTCTTGCTCAAGACGCAGAGGGAGAGTGAGGCAGTTCCACAGGAGGGAGCCAGCTGAGGAAAGTGATTGGCCCACCAGCTCTCGGTTTAGCAAGTGCTTTTCCCGCAGGGAGTTTGTGCCAGAGAAACGGAGGAGTCTAGCTGGAGTGTATTTGGTCACAAAGAGTTGACGATAGAGTGGTCCCTGGCCCCAGATCGCCTTGTGTACGATAGAGTAATTTGAATTGAATCTGAGCTGAGACAGGGAGCCAGTGAAGGCTTTGTTGGGCAGGAGAGATGCAGTCCCTGGGCTTGAGGCCAAGGTTAAGTCTTGCTGCCCTATTCTGGGTTAGCTGGAGGGGTGGAGGTAGGAAGATTAAGGAGGATGCTATTTCAGCAGTCTAGCCTGGAGGGAACCAGAGCATGGGTAACTGAGTCTCTCGGGGAAGGCAAGGAAGGATAGAGACCCTTTGAGAGGGAAAGGTTGAAAGTATGAATTCTTGACAATGTCCTGAATATGAGGGATGAAGGAAAGGGAGGAGTCAAAGATGACTCCAAGATTCCTAGCAACAGTGGAAGGGTGTGGGGGGCCCCATGGAGGAAGGCCAGAGTGCAGGGAAGAAGTAGGGTGCAGGGGACCCAATAGGGAGAATCTCGGTTTTGCTGGCATTGAGGCAACAGTCATTGGCAGTGCACCAGGCCTGGATGGCAGAGAGGCAGTCAGGGATGAAGGAGGGTGCAAGGGTGTCTGAAGGAAGTTTGAAGAAAAGTTGTACATCGTCAGCGTAGCACTGGAAGTTGGGGGAAAAGGAGGAAAGGAGTCGTACCAGCAGGGGAAGGTATATGTTAAAGAGCCAGGGTGAAAGAATGGAGCCCTGGGGGACGCCACAGGTAGCGGAGGAAGAAGGACCGGAGAAAGAGCCCAGGATGGTTTTGGAGGAACTGTCAGTTAGGAAGGAGATAAGCCAGTCTAGTGCCCGCGGCAACAGTTTATGGAGCCTTTTTATGAGGATGGAATTAACTCTCGGTGAATAAGAAATTGTGTGGACGTGAAGCACTGAGGGCACAAATGACTGACTTTTAGCTTGCAAATTGAAATGTTTACAACCTGTTGGATGCATTAATACCAAAGAAACCCTGGTGGACCCATCACTTCTGGTGCCTAAAGAGCAGACAATTGGCAATCAAGTTTACCAGGTTGCAAAGCACCATTGATCCGTGCACAATACTTAAAAACATGGACAGTCAGGCATTCATACATGGATCAATGTATGAATGCATTTTTTCCATGCAGGGGAGGGAGTGCAGCTTGGACGTGCTCATTCTAAGAGGATAACAGATAACTTCAGGACTGAAGATTAAGTTACTGAGGTTCCTCAATCACAACATGAAATGTAATTCCAAATGATTATCAGTAGGATTCATATAAATCTTGATAGAAATTTGATTCTCAATAATAGGGGGTGGAAACTAAGCGCAGGAGAGCAAGACAAAGTGGCTACAACGTGCTTTAAAAATCAACAAGATGGCAGAATGGCCAAGACTCCCAAATTAAATTGAAGTCTCCTGCCATTTGCTTTAACACAGGACAAGTACGCAGTTTGAACCATAATACACAGAATTAAATCACCATACAGCAGACCCCTCCGCTGGTCCAATTAGTAAATAGAGCAGAAAGGTAGAGAAAAGATTACATAGGCTTGTCCAGTATCTGTAAGCAAGCATAGGAAGGCTTTAGCAGCCAAGAATTCTGAAGCGGTTTTCATAGGAAAATACCACACTTTACTTTGTTGGCTCCTGCAGGAAAATAAAACTCTTTAGAGAGGTCAGTACATGTCACATGATGCACAGTTTGAAGCCAAGCACCCAAAACAAGAAATCTAGCGTGGCCACTTAAGCAGAAGACATTTTAATTTCACTTGTTGATGGCGCCAAAACCCAGAAATATCACAGCACTGTCACTGCACTAGTTAAGATTACAGTACAGTCAAAACAGTATGAGTGATAGGACAACAGTTAGGCATATTTGTTAAAGAGTACAGTTTTCAGCTTTTTGTCAGAGGTTTAGATGGGAAGGCTCTTCTTGGATACATGGCAGGAGAGGATTCAGAGAGTAGAAGCTACGACAGTGAAGCTTGGTGTCATTAGGAAGGTGGAAGTGGAGGATCGTAAGCAGCGTGGTTTAGGTGAGGTAGGTAGGTAGGTGCAGTGTTGTGAATGCATCAACAAGTAATTGAGAGGATTTTAAACTCAATACAGGCTTTAATTATTAGTCAGCGAGCTTCACATCTCACTAGAGAGATGAACAAGTTACTTAACCCCTGGTAAGGTTTTTTTCGACTCAATGCCCCACCCTGCCTACCGCTCAGTTGAATTTCTCATGTTATTGCCCCCTTGTACTCCTTCAGAGTCTAGTATGGTCCACTCCGCTTTTATGCGGGTAGTTCTCCTTGAGAATGACAGGGAAAAAACAGACCTGAAGCCAACGGGTGCAGCGCGTGCTCTATATGCCTTCGATGACATCATCCTCAAGATGGCCCACGAGGGACATTGAGTCGACTGCATCAGGTGGATAATGGAGTTATGAAAGATGAGGAATACGTTCAAAATGGCCAGATCGCTTTATGCCCCAAACTGCCCAAAGGGCGTAGTTTTGGATCAGTTGTAATTTGGTTAGGTTTTTGGTAGAGATTCCTGAAGGATGGCATTACACTAATCCAGTTTACTGCCGATGATGGCCCTTGACAGTGTGAGGCAGTTGTTTGGGACAGACTTTTTTTGCTGAGGTTAATGAGTTTAAGAGAGTAAGCTGTGAAGGATGCAACAGTTTTAACGTGTTGGATGGTTAGTTCTAACAAAAAAAAAAAAGACTACACAAATGGAGTAACTAGACCTAAAAAGGTGCAGAGAGCTCAACGAAAATAAAAAAGCAAGGTGTAGTAGAGCTCCAAGGACATTCCTTAGACAGACTGGTCTGGCAAAAAATACATCAAATGTGCTATTTGCCTAAGAATGTGGGAGCAAATGTACTCTTTAAATGGTCCATGGATTTGCGAATGGAGAGCACTAAAGGAAAGCAAACCTTGTAGGCAAGATTGCTCATTCTAAAAAAAATAAAAAATAAAAAAAGAAGAGTTCCTACAGGGGGCCTACCTCAAATGTACAATTTGGGTTGAGCACCATCATCCAATGCTCTCATGGTAATGTTTGTGATATTACATATTCTGCCTTTCATACAATTAGCAATTTTTGGCACCAGTTAAACTGGGAATATTTCTTTCCCACGTTTCATTTTCATAATCCAATGCAAACTCCCGTCAGATCATAACACTTACCACATTGAAATCTAGGTGTTTTTCCACCCATTCCTTGGCATCTTTAAACTCCTCCTTCATGTTCATGATGAATAGTGTATCAAGGGAATCTACAATCGTGGCACCTTGAATATTGCCTGAAATTATAATTAAAAGGGAAGGTCAAGCAGAAGAACCTTTTTAGGTGAAGTCGTACAAGTTCAAAACAGTAGCATAGCACACCCAAAGACCAACATGGTTTCAGGAGACTGTTCAGAGCCACAAAGGCAAAGCAAGGGCTCGTGGCCAGGAAAAGTGAAAAAGTGCAGTAGATCAGACTAAGGCTCAATACATTTTTATAAAAAAGTTGAGGTATTATGTTGAGCTCCTCTTGGAAAGCAGATTTTCAAAGGCAGGGGAGCCCAAGTTAGTGAGGCTGGTTTTACAGACCAACAGAGCATTAACACATGGTCAATATGCTTGCGATATTACATTAAAAAAAAACATGAATCAACTGTAGAATTTAAGAACAAGAACGGTCATGAGAGCGAACAAGACATGGCTTCAGCAAGCATAGCTTCTCACTAGAAACAGCTACAAAAACATTCATTGAGTTCCGATCTTTGCTGAGAGACCCTGGGATCATTGGAAATGTTCTAAGCAATTTCCAACAATATTTTATGCCACCTTTGAAATCAATAGGTAAAAAATCATTAAAATTAAACAGCACTGTTGTCCTGCAGAAGGGGTTGAGTGTGGTGAGGGTGAAATATGGTAAACTCATGAGTCAAAAGAAGTAAACCAATGTGTAACAAAGTAACAATGTGGTCATGTATAAAAGGAAAAAAGGAATTTTTGAAAATCTGCAAATCTGAACCTGGTCAATAACCGAAGTCTATTTTGGATCATCAGGAAAGTAGCTTCCAGATAGACGACTGTGCCAGTTATTCTTCATTATAGTGACTCTTGTACCCTAAATCCTACACCCCCTTTTCCTCCTCAATTCAGAAATACCTACCAGTAGAGGAGTAAGCAAGACTTTTCTAAAGCAGACATTTCCTTGTAGAAAGGAAAGAAAAGAGACCCTCGCCACACAGCTCCCCCCAAAGCCGCACTTGTTCTCTGCAGTTTCTTATATTTGTTCAAAAGCAAAGACAAACTGAATAGAGCAAGTTTGTGTTCAAGGAAGTGATTAACAGACACTATACTGTGGATCTTGGGCTCATCATTATGTCCCTAGTCCCCGCCCTGCCCCCACCAATTCCTTCCTTAGGTGAAACTCAGAAGAATAAAGCAAATCTGAATATCGCACATTTAGGGAAGATTGCCAGCTAGAAAGCATTGAAACCTGAGCACATCACCAATCTACCTGCAGCTTTGATAACATGTACATATTATGAGCCAACCAGACCTTTCATAAATGCCCTTAGCAGGCAGGAATCATTGCCATGTCCTACCAGTTCCTTCATTCCGTCACAGAAAAGCCCTAAATATGCAAACATAAAATTGGCATGCTACTGCATACATCACAGGACATCCTGTGATGTATGCTACACTCAAAGTATTGCAATCGCCCTTATGGTGGAGGGGTGAAGTGCAAGCAGGCCCCACCTCTATAGGTTAGGACACGGTCCTAAGATTGAGTTTGGCCTTTCGTTGCAGGGTTGCATCTAATTACCTATAACCCTATGGCAGACTTCCTGCCCAAGACATGTACTGCTTAGATTGGAGGGATCCAAACAGTTACATGGTAATATAAGTAAAATGCAGATCAATTACGCTGGCCAATTCCAGGATTAGCACACTGTACTCAGATTAGTAAGCATAAATACGAGTCCCAGGACCCGATGAGCTCCATCATTTAAATGTTGTCTATAGAAAACAGTTTGACAAAGGGAATCTGGTCAAGAATCCTAATGGGTATGCATATTTCAATAATGATCTCCCCATCCGTTAGTTGTTTGAGTACTACTCAGGAGGACATAAAACTGCATCAAGGGGACTTTGATGTTTGCTTTACTTTTTAATTTTTAGCTGTAACACATTGCTTTCAATTTGCGGATTTGAAAGTACTCAAACCTGGCATCGGCTTAAGATCGTGTATCCAAAAAGTCAAGTCTGCAGAATGTGTGTCGCGTGGCACATGGGGCAGCCCCACAGAGGTCCTCCAGTGGCACTTCTGTCCATATAAAGTGAACATGAAGACCCTTGGGGCTGGCTGATGTTATATCTTAGAATATTCCAGGATGCATGAGATGAGCCACTGAGTGATGGAAGCCTTGTTGACCTGAGAACCTGGAGAAGTGCCGTCATAAAGTGACAAAGTCTGTCCCTCGATCTAATCTGTCTGAACGTTGACATAGTTTGCATCAAGGTCCAGGAACTGTGGTGGGTATGCAGAGCACTTTGACTCTCCCAAAGGTTCAAGAGAAGACACTGGTAGGCTTGTCTATATTTAAAAAACGTCATTGCCACCTTAGCAACAACAGCCAAGTGTGCACAATTACGGATAAAAAGGTTCCTTACAACTAAGGACCTACAGTGCTCCAACTCCTCTGGCTGATGCTCGGGCCACCAAGAAGGTACTCCAAGGTACCATGCTCACAGGTGCCAAGACCCTGGGTTCAAATGGCTTGTCGATAAGAGCAGAAAGGACAACAAAGTCCCATTGGGGCAGAGGTTGCTTAACAGCGGGTGGGCAGGAACAGTTTAGGGAGCCAAAAAGTGGGTCTCTTTAGGATAGGGGTTTGGAGGGAGAATAAACCACCTGCCCCACCTCAAATTTACTGACTGCAGACTGGTAATTGCAACTAGAACACAACATGATGCCAGAGGAATCCAAGCTACAGATAAAATAACTTCATCAAGAGAAGCCCGAAGAGGGGGGGGGGGGGTCTGTAGGAACCAGTGGCTGAAGAGCAACTGTTTGCTTCCATACTGGAGCCTTATGAAAGCCTTGCTCTGAAAGTCCCAGATCACCATAAAGTACTCCAGGAACCAATTAGTAGGAGCAATAAAAGTCGATTTGAACAAAATCAGGCATCTCGGAACAGGAGAACCTGAATCCTGCACCAGAGTACTCTAAAACAGACCAGTGGCACACCAAAGTAATTTGAAGCATCAATTCTTACAAGGCCGGCTGCTCTGGTATAGAGTGTGGGGCTGGTATCAAGAGTACGAATGTAGCCTCATTTGAATTTAGATTCAGTGGGGCCATTTGCACTCTCTTCACTATGGAGCCTTGTATACTTTGTGTTTATGATGAGCTGGAAGAAACAGAAATACAAACTGTAGATGATAAAGTCTTCCTTACAGAGTTGCTCCCGGATTCAGCCAGCTCAGTTTTCTTGCTCTCTTTGGCTCCTTTGGAACAAGCCTCAAAATGTGTACTGGCCAAAAAGCATTTGCGAGTGTTGGTTAGTAAGACACTGCTGTGTGTGGGGAGAGCTGGAATCCATGACAGAGTCTGAGTGATTTAACCCTGGCTAGTTGCTTGCAACTAGTCCCATTTTTAAACCTGTTTGATGGATTTAGGATAGACTGGTACAGATTATTATTAGGTAGCCAGACCCTACGAGAAGGTTGACTCCACACATGAAATGCTTGCTCTTTCTCAAGTGGGATATAAAGGTTTTGGGGGATTAGGTTCCCAGAAGAACCTGAAGGACACATACTGTTTGTTTCGGCACAAAAGAATGGACACCACTCTGTTCTACCTTTGTGACCTAATAAATGTCAGAACAGGCAGTGCGTTACTGAAGCCACAGGCGAAGCACCCCACTTAGCATGTGTCCAACAGCTTGAAACCGTTCACCAAATTGGACATGATTTGAGTTTGAACTGTGCAACCTCAGTGCCTAATCCACCTAGAACATGCAGGAACTCACTGGGTATATAGGCTTTTAAGACCCATCAGGCAGGCACAATAAGTCAGATGCAGTGAATGGCTTGCAGCAAGTGATACAGTTCTCAAACGTCTTTGTTAATGGAAGGAAGGGTCTTTCAAAATCAAAGTCCAATTAAATCTAGAGAAAAACAAGGACTACAACTATGAAGATGAAAATGAAGCCATTCCCAGGGAAGTGACTAATAGGAATGTGTGACGAATCTGGTGTTTTCATCCCTTTTCCCCAGAGGGGAGTCACCCCTTTGAGGCTAGGGAGGTGAGGCCACTAAGCAAGAACCTCCCTACAGTCTGGGCAAGTGGGACCTCACTGAAAGGGATCCCCCTCCCCTCTTGAGGACAAGCGCTCCCATTATGATAAGGAACTTCCAGTCCAGAGAACAGTATCTGCCTGCATTAGAATAATAGACTTCCTTCTGTTTTGAATACACAAAGTAGTGACATTTCCTCAATCTCTTTGTTTTCAAGTGATGCTGGATCTCGCCTGAACTACACAGTCAAAGAAGACAGACACCCCCCTTTTGTTTAGAATGACGTACATAAAAGCAAGAGGAACTTTGAATCTAAAAAAGAATCATACGCAGAGGCGAGCCTGTGACAAGATGTCCTGGAGGGGCGTAGCCAGCCTAGACCACAGAGCCAGCGGATGCAGGGAGAAGGGGCAAATCGCTAGCCAGACACTGGAAATGCAGCACCCTGCCCGCCCAGGAAGCCAAGGTCAGGAAAGAGACTGAAGCAACAGTCTCATCTGGTGGTACGACCACAAGGAAGCTGTGGTGGGCCAGCTAACAAACGCCAAGACCAGGCTGCAGAAGGGAGCCTAGATCTCCGAGCTCCCCACAAGAAACGCGTTTGCCACTGAAATAAGAAACAGCAGGGAAGCAAACTCCTGAGGAGAGACCACCATTGAGGAGGTATGAACACTGATAATCAAGGCTGGAGAAGCGGACACGGGAGTCTGATAAAGCTAAACAGAAGAGAAAGAAAGCCTATCAGAGGGCATCAGAGAGCCCCGACAAACTAAGACTGTCGAGGCTAGGGAAGCCAACAAAGTTACGGGGTCCTTATTAACCTGAGGAGAGAGAGAGAACGCAAGCCTATCAGAAGGCCATAGGGTTTCAGAGATCCCTGAGAAACATATTTTAACATAAGGGATGCAAATGCTCCCTAAGTAGTAACGCCATTAGGACAGGAATATGGATTACAGGAGCCAGGAAAACCCAAACAGAGATAAGACTTGCTTATGAAAGGGAATAGGGCTTTGGAGAGCCCAGAGAAACTAAGGGACTAACATCCAATTCTGTAGAAGCCACAAGGGTTACAGAAATAAAAAGCAGATGCCATACCTAGGCCCATGCAAACCTGACCAAGGGCCGGAGGACATTGAAAAGTCCAAGAAACCTGAAGTATAACATACAGAATTGGGAGGAGAGAAAATCTGGAGGGTTTGAATATTTACAAGCAAAACAAAATTACGGTCAAGCACCAAGGGGGAAATGGTTTAGTTGTGGTAAAGAAACCTTGTTTTACCTGTAGAAAAGGAAACCTTATGGAGTTGATGAAACATTGGCACACAGAACCTGCAGAGAAGTTGTAAGCCATGTTGTGGATAAAATAAGAACGGTGTACAGAACCAAGTCTAAATTGGTGGAATTGTAGAAGGAGAAGCTTTTCGTCCTGAAGAGAGGATTGTAAAGAACTGAGATTTGACCTACAGAACCCGCAAGAGGTTGTGAAGTGTCTTTAGTGACATGATGAACTTATGAATCCTATGGACAAGAGATCCAAATGATTGGGTCAGGCAGAAGTCACAGAGGATATTGACGTCCCTGTCATTATCATACCCATTCAGTCCTACTCTTCCTTCAAATGCCTCACCTGCAGACTTGGTGTCTCTCCAATCATCTGGCTCTTGCCACCATATACAGGACCCCTGGTTTGGTCTCCCTCTTCCTCTCAGAGTGGTCTGACCTCACCTCCTCTCTCCTGGCATCCATCTCCAAGCTTCTTCCTCAGAGACTTCAATATTCACCTTGACGCCCTTGCTGCAGCCTCTCGACTCCTGCAGCCTCTGTGACCCTTTCCCTCACCATTCTTCCCTCCAGTCCAACTTACTCAGCCGGATACACCTTGGATGCTCTCATCTCAGCAGTCATCCCCATCTCCAACCCTCCCACACCAACTCTCTCCTGGTCTGATCATGCTCTCCTGTCGTCTCACCTGAATCTCTTGGGTCTGTGAGAAACCCAAGGCGTTTCTCCCATGCTATTCCCGGGGACCCTTTGTTCAGGTGGCCAGGTGAGGGCCATCACTCTTGGATCCCAAACCTGGGGGCGGACGAACGAGAACTACCTGGGCAGGGGGTCCTTGGGGACTATGGGTGACATGCCCTTGGGCAAGACATGGTATTCCTCCCGTTCTGATACACCCCTACCCAACATCCCATCAGTTGTCCTGGGATATTGTTAGCAGAGTCCCATCATACCCCAGTACGTTTCTGTAAATAAAAGGAGAAAACAGCCAGTGAAATTAAAACCATCTATAAAATCACAAGAACCCAATAGAAAATCCATTCACCAACCACAATACATTTACCCCCTTCATTCTGACAAAAACCTACATGGGTTATCCATGATCTCCGGAAGAACCTACAACTCCCACAATCCCTACTTCTGTTTTAGAGGTCCAACTACTGAGACGAAGAGGAGGCAGATAGGAGTCACGAGGATTACCCATAGGAATCATTGGGCTATGGATTCCTATGGCCAGTCTGAATGTTGGCCAGATAATGAGGTCAGACAGGGAGGGACAACTACTCCCACCCGACTCCAATTAAGTTTAGCATGGAGTATAAAAGCAGTAGCCAGAAACAGCATTTTGAGTGAGCAGGGGATGCTGAAGGAACCGTGAAGAGCAGAACGAGAAGTCACCAGCTGAGATAACCTTGGGAAGCCAGAAGGGGGGGACCGACTGCCAAGACACGGAGGCCTGCAAGTAGAAAGGGGGCTACAGTGTGGTATGGGAGTTGTGCCCCAGGGAACCAAACCTCCAGCTACACTTTGTTAGAATTGAAATCAGTGATTGCTCCCTGTGTGAGTCTCAGAAACCCAGGAAGTTGAGCGACAGTTGCTGGGACCCTGATCTCAAGTGAATCACCATTAAAGACCCGCTAACACCTCATCACTGAGGGCAAAAAAATGGTGACCCTGTGACTTGAGTGAAGCTAAGGCGGGATAACCTGTTGTGTAAAGAACTTTGTAAATCCTAAAAGTGCTTGTAACTGGCGAGCAAAACCTTGAATGCGCATTCTGAGAGATGTGAGACAGAGTGGTCCGGTGCCGCGTGTGTGCCCAATCTAAGGTCTCTGCAAGAAAAGTTAAAGAGTTGTAAATCGAAGTGGTCCTGCGATAGGTCAAGCAAAATCCTGCGCTCAAAGTCTTTGATTCTGTTGTCAAAAGGGATCGGAGCGCGGAAGAAGGGGATTCATGGTCTGAGTCTGAAGGAGGGAAACCAAATCGCAAACTTATGATTGTGAGAATCTTGACAAAGGAAAGGAACTTTTGTGTTTTGTTTGCTACATCAGACCCTCCGCACTAAGAGACTTTGAATGGCAAAGAGACTTGGGCACAGAACGATACTGAGATATTGAACTGTAAGGCTGGACTACTGCAACAGGCTTTCTAAATCTAGCCGCTTCTATACTCCACCCTCTGCAACTCATCCAGGACAGGACTGCAAGACTTGTCCTTGGCCTCAAGACAAGGGATCATATCTCTCCAGCACTGAAATCTCTGCATTAGCTCCCAGTGGCTGTGCGGATTAAATTCAAGACCCGCTGCATTGTCCACAAGGCCTTCTCTGGCCTGGGTCCTCAACACCTCCAACTTTCTCTTTGTAAATACCTTCCTACTCTAGCTCCTCGCTCCTCCAACTCACTCAGGGTCAGTTGCTTCTCCAAGCATAGAGTTGGTGGTAGATCTCTTTCTCCGGCTAGGGCCTCCCTCTGGGACAGCAGCCTCCCTGCCTCTCTGAAACTTGGAGAACCATCTCCGGTTCCAGATGCACCTCAAGACGTTCCTCTTTGCTTCTGCCTTCTCGCTTCCTCTCTCCTGCTGATCGCGGTCTGTTTCTGCATTAGCATCTGGCTACGCTCCGATTTGGGTCCCAGATCCCTTGTCCACCCTGCGACTTACCCACACTGCCTCCGGCAACCGTTGTGCTTGGGTCTATATCTGCAACCCTACAGTCCCCTCACCTGCACTTAGACTCCCGCTGTCTGCGCTTAAGTCATGCACTTGCCACCCAATGGCCTCACTACCGATTGTTGTTCTGATCCTGCGTTTTGCACTTTCCACTCCTCCCCTGCCACTCGCACTTTCCCTTTCCCCTCCTCTGCGTGTTCTCAATGTCAGTGGGCCTAGTAAGATCGTTGCTTTGTCCTCTTGTACCCGTCCCTTGCCTCGTCGCGCCCTGAAACACTTGTGTATGGGCGTGATATAAATAAAATATATTGTAAACGAGTAACAAAAGGAATTACAAGTACCAGCAGTCACTGGGAAAGAAGGTCATACTGTGTGTTTTGACAAGTAAAGTGAACTTATGTTTCAAAGCGGAGGAAGCCGTTTTTTGACAAGAGATGTTTTTTTTTAGAATCCTTTTTGTTTCTTAAAGACTTTGCCAGAGTGGTTTGAGAGCAGCTGAACCATTGAACTGTGTCCTCGTGCCGAGGAAGCCAGAGTGTGCGAGAGGATCGAGCGTACTACCTGGTCACATGCTGAAAGTATGGGGAAAGGAGGCCAACTGCTCAACAGTTCTGAGATATTGTTTCTTGAACAGGTTTCCTTTTTTGCATACACTACTATCCCACACCATTTTGTATTTAGAAGTAAGGATTGGCAATAGGTTCATTAGCATAGGCCCTTTTATTTTGACAGACTCGACTATGACTTATTTGATGGTTGTAGCTTGCTCCCATCCTTAGATTTAGGTAGGCGTTTAACCAAAACTTTAAAATTCAATAAACACCATTGAACTGTCTCATTTGTGTTGGCCTTCATTGACGATACCAAGCCTTTCCTTATATGTCCCTCGGCTAAGCCTCTGCCTGCACTGCCAGTCTCCTTCCCAGTCATTCCACTGATTAAGCGAGTGTCAGTTGCTGCTTTTTCCGCCACCTTCATCCCCCTTTCACTCTGGCCACTGCCTCACACTGACACAGCCGTTCCTAACCTTCACCTCTCCATCTCCAACACTCTGGACATTCTTGCCCCAGTCATGAGGATCCGCATGAAGCCTGCCTCCAAGGCGCAACACCTTGTAAGATTCTGACCTAGCCTCTCTGAAACGCAAGTGCAGAGCTGCTGAGCGCAAGTGGCAGGCTTCGAGCACATTCTGTGACAGACTGGCCTGCCGCCTGCTCCAAAAGGCAATACAGCCTCTCCATCCGCTCGAAATAGGCCTATATCCAAGCCTGCATCTCTGGGGCCACTAACACAGCTAAACTGTTCAAGATCTGTGAGGAATCCTACTGCAGTCTCCAGTTCTCCTCTGCCATCCCAGACCCTCTGCACTGCACTGGCCTCTCACTTCATAAGCAAAACTCTGGACATCCTGTCCTCAGTCTCATCTAAACCCCACCCGCACTTCGGCCTCCCTTTTGGCTCCCCTCTCCCCTTCCCTCTTACTCTCCGCTTTCTCGCCCATATCACTGGATGAATGTCTCTAGACAAGTCCTCTCTATGAAAGTCTCTTCCAAACAGGTGCTCCCCTGCTCCTCCAGAACTATCAAGGACAACATTGCCCCGCATGCTCCAGCTGTGGCCGATTTCTGCGACCACTCCTTTGCCACTGGCTCCTTCCCACCACTCTTCAAGCACTCACTTGTGCACCTTCTCCTCAAAAAGCCATCTGCCGACCCTTCCTGCCCGGCTACCTACTGCCCTATCTCCATTACACCGTTCCTGTGCAAACTATTGGAGAAGCTGGTAATCTCCAAGCTGATACACCACAATTAATCTGTTGGTTGTCTCCACGACCACCAGTCTGGCTTCAGAGCAGCCCAAGGCACGAAAACTGCACTCCTGAACACCTGTGAAGACTTGCTCTCAAATCTCAATTCCAACTCTCCTTCAGTTCTCATCCTGCTTGACCTTTCCTTGGCCTTTCACATGGTCAATCACTATACCCTTATAAATTGGTGTCACAGACCTGGCACTGGCCTGGTTGACCTCCTTCCTCTCTGACTGAGCATACTAGGTTCAGCTGGGTCCTTTTCTCTCCCCCATCACACCCTCAACCTGCGGCGTCCCTCAGGGCTCTATCCTCTTGCCAAGGCTCTTCAACATCTCCCTTGCCCCTCTTAGCTCTGCCTTCTCTCCTCACTTCCAGTGTAATGCGGATGACATGCAGCTCTCCTTCAAGTTTACCTCCACTGCCTTCTCTTCTTCCTCTCTCATTCCCAACTGTCTGCTATTCTTTTATTTTAATATACATCCTTGAATATGGCACATCGTAATCCAAGTCCATCTGATTTACCACAAATGATGCTGGGAAAAATAGGTAGATATATGCCTTCTGAAGCCAGCTATTTGGAGGAAACCAAGTGTGGAATGGCAGCTGGTGACTCCCTACTGTTAGGGACAGGGCTAGTGTGTGAAGAAGAATGATGCGCCTGGGGCATACTTTGTATATTAAAGCACACACTGTCTAGACTTTCCTGCCTGTGTTGCCCAAGGTAATTCAGGCATTTCCCAACAAGGTGGGTTGGAGGGCGAGCAGACAAGAGTTGGGGTCTGGGGAGCATTTTAAAGGAATTTGGACCCTGCGGAATCTGTTATTGGTGTTTACCCCAGTAGCAGGAAAAAGAAGAGCATCACCAAGGACGGATGGTTTGACCATGAATGTACAAGAGGTAAGGCTTACCTATTCTCAGTATTGAAAAATCACCAAATTACTACAAATTCTACTATTTGTGCATGGTCTCATTTCAAGAAGGCTGCAGCCAGAAGAAAAAGATCCATTAAAGCCTAGGCATGGGGCAGAGCATCCTGGGATACTGATGCTAAATTATTTTGAAACATAGCAAACTATGGGCCATTTTATAAATGTAATCAGAAAGCTCCTGTCTCCAATGTATCTGACCTGGCAGGATTATTTTTCATCGTTATATACTGCACAGCACAGGGAAGTAATTGGCACTGTGGTCAATAGGGGTCATTTGGAGGAGGACCTATTCTAGGGATGGTCTTTTCAGTGATGGAAACAACTTAAGCCATTGGCTGTCAGCAATGCAATCGGGCACCTGGTCCCGATAATGTGTTAGCAGATCTGTTTGGAATGGCTCCAGAATTGTGGGCTCTGGTTTTGACCCAGGGATTCAATGCTATCTGTGTGGGGGGACTTGTTCCCACTTCATGGTCCTGTGCAACTATTTATCCAATATACAAAAAGGGGCAGGGGGATGCACCGGCTTCATACAGGCCCATCTCATTGCTGGATTTTCTTTTTAAAATGTTCGGCCATGCAGTACTGGCAAGGCTGGAGAGTGGGTTATGGAGAGTGGGGTGCTCTCGTTGGGGCAGTCGGGAATCCGGTGTAACGCTCACCTGATTCCCGTAGAGGCGCCGGTCTTGACTGGGCGTATACCGTATCTTCAAAGGTGATGTGTAACGGGTAAGATGTCTGCAGATAGAAAATATGGGATTAATGAACTGGGTTATTGAATGTCTCTCTCTTCTTCCCTTTCTCTTCTCCTGTAGAACCCCACAGGTTAACGCTCTCACCTTAGGTAAGTGAACGCCGTGCTCTCCATCTGCCTCGGGGCAGGGTGCTGTAACCAGTTTCTTCACTGGATAAGGGGAGCAGGCCTCTTGACTTCAGAGGACTGCTGTCCGTCGTTTACTGCACGAACGGTAAGTTTCGAGTAATTCTAATGTCTTTAAAAGTCTTTAGTAATGATGTCTCTTGTTTTGCAGGGTTCCGGCGATGGCGGATGACGGGCTGAAGTGAGTTGAAGATGGAGCCCGTGTGATGAATAGAAGCACCTGGAAGCACGTAAGTAAGCGCTTGTTGCCTGCTTCACGAGGCGCTCTAACTGTCTTTTTATTTTGCAGGTACAAGTTCGGAGCGGCTGCAAGGTGCCGGAATACCCACTGGGTTAGATGTGGAAAGGAGTAATGGCACGTGAGTATTAAAGTTCCCCAATGTCTTTAAACGCACCTTGTTTTGTCTTTCAGATGCGGGATGCAGCGCCGAAGGCCTCCGGAGCGTGCGAAGAGTTGGTAAGCTTTTGTCTTTCAGATGCCGGAATGCAGTGCGAAGACCTCCGGAGCGCACGAAGAGTAGGTAAGCCTTTGTCTTTCAGATGCCGGAATGCAGCGCGAGGCGTTGGTGACAGCCGATGGACCAGGTAAGTGAAGCGCTGTCACTGAAGACCGTAATGCTAACCTGTTCTTTCTTGTCTTTATAGGTGTTGCGGAAGACTGGATTCAGGATGGTAAGCCTTTTTCCTTAGGCCCAGGATCAGATGCAGAAGACACGATGAGCGTTCTGCTGCAGAGGATGCAGAATAACGCAAAGCAAGATTCATCCATCCGGTGTGGTTTAAATAGCCTCCTGTAGTGCTTAGGCGTCTCCTTCCACAGCCACGCCTAGGTAAGAAAAGAGTTCCTGCTTTCCAGAAGAGTTCCAGTGTTCTGAACCTAGGGAGTGGCTCCTGCCCCACCCAACAGGAAAAGTAGTTCCAAACAGAAGAGGATCAGAGGCTCAACTGGCAGGCAAGTAAGCAGCATGGTCTGCTGCAGGTAAGTCCACCCAAGCATTATGAGCCCGGCGCTTCCAGCGCTGGGACTGGGCATATTTATGAGCCAGGTGCCACTGGCGCCAGGACTGGGTCCAAAAGGTCCCAATTGGGACTGGTTGGCACTCGGAACCCGGGTTATGGATCTGCTTCCAAGGGAGTTGGGAAAACCCTGACCTTTTGGAAGCAGAGATCATGACATCCGGCCGGGGTTGGGTACAGCCAAGCAATCTCTTTATAGGCAAATTTCTCACTCGATTTACAAAATGGAGGAGCCAATTTGTCATTTATGGATCAGAGCACACCCTTTGACAAGGCCAATCAAGCTATGTTGTGGTCCGGGTTCCGGTCCATGAAATGCCCCCCCCCCTGCCCTGGTGAACCTTTTGGCACGATTCCACACAGGCCTCCGTTAGGAGTGGGGCCAATGGGATGTGTACGGGGTGAGCCAGGGCTGTGACTTGGCCCCCTGCTTACCTGCTTGTATATTAATGGTTTGCATGATCACTTATTGAGCTCCTCACCCGATGATCAGAGGATGGGCGGCCAGCCTTTACCGGTCCTGGTGTACCTGGATGACACTGTTCTTATGGCATTAACACCCCCTAGCCTTACATAGACTTATTGTCAGCTGTGCTAGTTTCATGGCCAGTTTGGACTTGGTGGTTAATGCAGCGAAGTCTGGAGTAATGGCATGCCGTAGTGGGAGGGGTATGGTGAAGTTCATGGCAATGTATTGTGGGGGGCTCAGATCCAGAGGGTCGATCATTTCGACTAACTGGAGGTCAGGTTTTCATTCAACTTTGGCCCAAACTCGCATGTGACAAAACAGGCAGCTTGCGGTCAATTGGTATGTTTAGAGCTAAACCAATTGATCTGTTGCTATAATTGTACAATGGTAAAGCGGCTTCTGTTGCCAGATTTGGGATGTTATGGGGATACTCTAACACCAATTCCCTCCAAGTAGAGGACAACCAATTTTTGTAAAGTATTTTGACTTCCCATCATCTGCTCCGAATTCCAGGGTACATTTGGAACTGGGGTGCACATTTATCGGGGGATGTGATCACCTTGATGCCTGTTCTTCACTGGCTCAGGCTATGGGAAATGAAACAGTCCTTGCTCATGAGTTAATTAACTTCATGATTGCCAAAGATATTGGTGGAACAGTTCCATGGTTGATTGACATCAAGAAACATCTGTTGAAAATTAACATCACTCACTTGTACCCGCCTCGTAACTTTAGATCGCAAGGGGGGATAAGATTGCTGACTAGCCATTTCTGTGATCGTGTAGGTCAAATGAGAGAGTTTGCAGCTGGTGCAACCCAAGAATAGTAAGTGGATGACCATTATGTCTCCAGGCATACAGAAATATTTATCATAGGCTGAGTCACCAGGAGAGCAAGTTATTTTAACAAGAGCAAGGTTTGATTGTATTTTGTTAATGGCTGTGGTGGCCTCTTGGTCAGGTGAGAATGCTAATCAGTCCTGTCTTCTGTCTAATGCCCCTTATGAGAATCTCGCACATTTTCTATTTTTCTGCCCGGCATATGAGAGTGCAAGAGGTTCTCTGCTACGCCGTCTGTTACACAAATTGGGTTTTGTCCAACATCGACCCACAAATATTTTTTTTATTATGGGGTGATTCTCCACCCGCCCCCCGTATTGTTGGGTGAACTCGATCGTATCTTAAAAAAGCACCATTAGAAAGCGTTTGCTCAGGAATAGGTTATGAAATGTGGTTTTTTGTATGGTTGTGTTTCTATATTGATGTGATTGTGTTCTTGAAATGGGTGTTTTTTTCTTGGCACCCATACGGTTATATATTTTATTCTTTATTTGCACTTTTTATGGAAAGCTCTGTACATTTCTGAAATACATCTTTATGATAAGGCTAGATAGACGTTTTTTCTTTTATCTTAATAAACATCCTTACCATGGCACATACTAATCCAAGTCCATCTGATTCGCCACAAATGACGCTCGGAAAAATTGAATGCCTCCCGAATTCAGCTATTTGGAGGAAACCAAGTGTGGAATGGCAGCTGGTGACTCCCTACTTATAGGGACAGGGGCAGTGTGTGAGGGGGAACGATGCCCATGAAACCTACTTTGTATATTAAAGCACACATTGTCTAGATTATTTTTCCTGGGCTGCCCAAGATACTTAAGGCATTTCCCAACAAAGTGGGAAGGAGGGCGAGCAGACAAGAGTAACATTCGTAAGAGATTTGTCTAATAAAAAATGTATCCTGAAAATTAATATTTAGCATCCGAGGCCTAATTATTAAAATGCATTAGGAGTGCTCAGCACTAAGAGCGGGTAATACTTTCAGGGAAAAACAGACGCAAAACTTCAGATTGAGCAAAGAATAATCAGTTTTATTGCCTCTTCACTTCCGTGATAGATTGCATTCAGTCATAACGCAAGTCTAGATACTAGAAGATTCTTAAGAATCAAGTTGCTAAGTTATAAAACATTATTTTGTGATGAAATACCTTGCCTGCACAGCAGTTTCTCGAATTGTCAGTTTGAGAAAATCAATTTTAGAGCAGAGACCTGGGTGCAGAACCCAGTCTTTCTACCGCATATTTTTCCCGATAACTTTAAAATGCAGAGGGGTGGGGGGTGAGGGGGCGATTGCATAAAGCAATATGGAGGGGGAGTGTGTTGGGGAGAGGATGAGGATTAAGTGTGGGGGACTCCTTAAGCATTTTGCAGCAAAAACAATCAAAAAAATAAATACAAATATCATTGTAAAAATACCTACAACCCCTGGGTGCTATTAAAATTGTGAAAAGTAATCTGGCTTTAAACTTCATGAAATTTCTAATCGATCTGGAGATCAGAAAACCATAAAATTCAGCGAAAGCCCCAAGATCCCCCCACAAAAAATACTATTCAAAAGGCCATTCCCAAAAAAGCTGGTCCTGGAAACCTCACTACTAAATCTAGCTATGTTGTGTTCGTTTTAGCAAAACTGTTACTTCTCAAAACCTCGATTCACCAAAGAGGCGACCAACCACATTTTGGTTCAGAATCCAGTCATGTCCCTCCAATAACACTTTACTATGGGTGCTCCACGAAAGTCTGCTTCTCTGGTACATTTACTGCAGAGGACAGGACAGGACAACTGGGCCCATTTGCCTTGGAGCTTTGAAGCTTGACATAAGGTGTGACCTCATTCCCACATGCTTGCTCAGGCAGCACAGCGTCATAGTAGAGCCTGCAAAATCCAAACAGTGTGTTAAGGGGCCCTTAAGCACGGCCTACTTCGTAAGTATATTAGTGAGCTTCTTGGCATCAGTAGCACACAACCTGCAACCTTTAGCGATTTGTCCCCTTCGCCATTAACCATCAGCGTCCCACGTGTTCAGATTACAAACATCTCCGCCTTAGCGAGCTATCAAATGAGTGGAGACTTCAGTATAACAAAGCTTTGAGGGGGATCGCAAATTGCCCAGTTAGTGAAAATAAGGCAGTGAGAGGAGGAGTATCTGGTCTTTCCATCTAATGCGATTGCATCGAATGCCATTCCATCAAATTCTTTCCAACTAAAAATTTTGCATCTAATGCATTTTTGGGGCGAGGGGGGGCAAGGGTTAATTTTTGGAATCGATGGAATGGCATTAGATGCAATGGCATTAGATGGAAAGACCATAAAACGAGAGAAGGCGGTTTATCCAAGATCACAGCATGTTATCAATTTGAGACCTGGGTATTCGATTCATCAGTTTGCAATTCAATACAGCAAACACTCTGGTCAGAAGACAAGGTATAATTTATGTTTTTATATAGCCCCTCTAAAAGTTTCCCATACCAAGTGATCCCCGAATGCAATGCAGACAAATGTGAGAAAGCCAGAATTGCACCCCACGTCTCCTGGACCCAAATTGTATAGCGGTTCCTAAAATGCAAAGCTAGAGCAAGCAAACTAAATTCCAGTCATCCTATCCAAATATATGCTTGTAATGGAATTATACTGCACAAACCCCAATGAAAAGCCATGTATGAAATACAAAAAGATGAGGGAGAGGTTTGGGGTGGGGGCAGAGAGGACAGAAGATCATAGGAGGTTGAGGGTTGAAGTGTCAGCGAGTTAACGGACGTCTGTTCTTAAAAGAGCAAGGTCTCTAGTGTCTTACTGTAGTCTAGACAATATGGGGGGCTGGGGAGTCAATGTAGTGCGAGTATCATTTCAGAGCCCAGTGACCACAGGATGCTGCTACTTTTTCAGTTCTTTGCTTCTTGCCTCTTAGATTACAGTCTGGCAATGTTCTGGTAGTGTGAAGGCCCACAAAGAATTCGTTTCAGCATGTTAAGATAGAACACATGTCCCTTGTGTGTGAGGTGTATGGGTGGAAATGGGGTCCTACCCTATTATGGGGAAAAGCTGAGGGGTTTCATTAGTTTGGGTATGGACATGACTGGGTGGCTTCCTGTATCATCGTTTTCCGGGTAAGATGGTTTGAATACATGCCATGTGTGCACTAGGCTGTGTGTTAGTCCCATACACAAGTTTCTCTGCATTATTTTGTCAGACTTGTAGGAAATCCGCCCCACCCCCTAACTATTTGCTCAACTACTTACCTTATATGAGAAAAGGGATTTGTAATTATGGTTCGTCCATCTAATTTTTCCATTGCTCCAATTCCAAGAGGAGCCACTTACCCTCAAACTTATTTTATAAACCTTGCGCAAAATGAAAGCTGCATGATCATTATGCACATCGGGTTGGAGGTATATATCCAATACATTCTAGTAAGGAAGTCCTGACCATCTTAAAATATAGAAAAAGGGCTCCTTAAATGGAGTTCACTGGAGGTAATCTTCTGCTTTAATCCCCTTTGCTAGGAGTAGGTTGGTAAGATGCAATAGGTGTGATACCCCAGGAGAGTGACTGTCCATTTCAGGCTTCTTTGCTGGTGCCGGGTCCACCTGTGGCTCAGGTTAACAAGGACATGTACACTCCAGCACTGACAAACGTAATAGCCAATTACAGAACAGGAGTAGGAGGGTGTTAACAAGTAGGAAACAATCAGGTGAAAAAATAGTTTGTTTTCACAAGCATTTTCTGTGGTATACAGTCTTTATAAACTAAAATGTTATGTAGAATGCACGTAAAGAAAATTGTGTAACGAAAAACGTAACGAAAATGTATGTTTGGTGCGGTAAAGGGTTACATCTTTTGGGGAAACGGTTGGGGTGGGTTTTGGGGTTTTTAGGGGTGGGAAAAGGTGGTATGAGGGGACCCCCCCAAAAAAATGGTGTCATGTTTTATCGTTATAAAATCTTCATTATATGTGCATTTGTTATAAAATTTGTCGTTACAAAGACATGTAACCATTTTCTGCATGTAGTGGAAGGAGCATCAGGACGCACAAGCTCCAACTGAGATTTGACATAAAGTTGAGATATAGTCATTGCATACAAACACAACTAACTTTGTAGGTAAATGTCAGTAGAAAAAGGGGGGCATGGGGCTACACCTTTGTCAGGTAGATAAATTGGAGGAAGCGGTCCAAAGAATAACGTCTGATAAGAAGCTTCAAATGAAAAGGTGGGAGCAGAGGCGGGTCCGACTTCCTCACTGGAGTATCACAGGACTGTTCAAGGATGCGAATACTGTATCCAGTAAATGAATTAAAAACATTTAAAAAAACAGTCTGATAAGGTAAAGGGTTCACCTCGCCTCAGTATGGATGAGGCAGCAACTAAATAATTGTATCGGAAGGGTTCACAGATCAGAAGGTCTACCACATTTTTTTATTTGCTGTGCTCAAAAGAGGAGTGCTGTCTTGGTCCTTCTGTGCTTTTTGCCAGCTGATGGTGCAACTCTGGAAGTGGCATATGAAGCCATAGACAAGGGGTCTGCAACGTGTGGCTCCCCAGATGTTTTGGACTGGACAGTCTCAGTGCAACAAAAACCCACAGCCGCGGGCTGTACTATAAACTAGTATTCTGAAGGGTACCTGGTTACTGCCTTGCTCTGCCCAGGTTGGTACAATATCAAAAAACGAATGAGCAAGGTCAGGTCAATCTCTGCTGAAGAGTAACCACTGCTACACACCGAGTGGGTGACCGTGATCTATATGAGCTGTGCAAGTTCTGGATGACGGTGCAACAACACGTGTCATGCAGCCTATGGTGTAGGTGGCATGAAGGGCTATGGGTGTTTAAATGTGCAGAGTCATGCTGTTTAGAGATTCCTTACAGGGAGGGTAGGCCTACCAGTTTCTGTGCATGAAGCCGCGTGCAGTAAAGCTTACCTATTGTCAGTGCATTCAGCTGCCAAGAATGCAAGTCATAAATGCAATGACTTGCATTTTGGCCCTACTGACTGCCTGCAACAACCCCAAACAGGCATTTAGGTAGTCACCCCACCACAGGGCCCCTGTTCTTTAACATGGCCCTGGCCTGCACTTAACACACTTGCATCCTCGACATCGGAGACGTCACACTGCTGCTTCAACGATCTTGGCAGCTGAATGCACTGACAATAGGTAATCTGTACTGGACGCAGCTTCATGCACAGAAACTGGTAGACCTACCCTCACTGTAAGGAATCTCTAAACAGCATGACTCTGCACATTTAAACACCCATAGCCCTTCATGCCACCTACACCATAGGCTGCATGACACGTGTTGTGGCACCGTAATCCAGAACTTGCACAGCCCACATAGATAACGGTCCACCCTTCCCCCAGGACCGATGAGAAGGGGCACTCATCACATTGTATTAAATACAGATTTGCACTACGTTTTCCGTGCACTTGATAAATGGCATTTTGTTATTCCACAGAAGCCCTTTTTATCCCATTTAAGCGCACTCCACGTTTAGTTGGACCACCACTAGGTCTACTATCACCAAATCTGCTAAGACCTACACCACCACCTTCCTAGTCGCACACCAACTATGGGCTAGAGAGGAACCGCACCCCTGGGGCGCCATTTTGGTAATCCTACTTCCTCATCCCCTTACAGACGTGACCGCGCCGGTTGACAAGATGATGACTGCATCCTAAAGAAGTGGATCCTTCCACCTCTTAATCTGAGCCACTAAACTCCTCGGATTCGGTAAGCACCGGCATCCGCCCTACATAGTATTCATAACTTTTCTCTGCTAGATCTTTGCTGACCACGTACATCCTGACACGTTCTTTGTCCGTTTCACGCCTACAGACCAAATAGGACCCTCCACTCGTAAAGACACTCCTGTCCTGATGAAGGCCTACACCATTAGAGCTCACCTAGCTCCACGCAAAATGGCCGAAACACTGTCGTGTTGACATGTATTATATGTTGTTGTTCAACTCTTGATTGTGCCCACTCTACGGGCCCCCCACCTGTATATGATTCCACTGAATTCTCTAAGCTTCTTTCCCAAGGAACCTATAGAGAATGAACAAACTGTACAAGTAGATGTCTCAAATATTGACTACTTGATCATTCGTACTTGGGTACTACACTTTGTATGTCCTCAAATGTGAATGTCCTATGTTTTTTGAAAAATACCAGTGTATCACTACACCACTGCACTTCAAAATAAAACCCTTTTGTGCAGAAGAACAGTTTCATGAGACTTCTGTGACCACCCACACAAGGGGTCACCCACTCAGGGTGTAGCAGTGGTTACTCTTCAGCAGAGATTGACCTGACCTTGCTCATTCGTTTTTTGATATTATTGTTCCAACCTGGACAGAGCAAGGTAGTAACTAGGTACCCTTCAACAATACTTGTTTATAGTACAGCCCGCGGCTGGGGGTTTTTGTTGCACTGAGACTATCCAGTCTACAAACTCCTTCTCAACAACATCAAGATGGATAAAGTGAACATTGTGTCATGCACAGACTTACTTCAAGAAACTCCTGGGCACCACATCCACCCTGAGTAACGAAGACGGCATCCTCACACAGGGTGTGGCCAAGGACGAACTTGAAAACAACCAGAAAAAGAAGAAACTCATACGGACCGAAATGCATGGCAAGTTTATGCTGGAGTACCTCAAGGCTGGCATTATCCCGGAAAGACTGCAGGTAAAGAATATCCCACGGGTATTCACGGACAATCCTAAATTCACTAAAAATGTTAGCGGGGTCGGAAACAAATGCAGCTGCGATTGGCTAATCCTAGTCATAGACACAGCAGACGAAGAATGCAAAAAACAAGGAGCAGAACTTCTAGAAATAGAGAGTAAATTCCAAGACGATGCCACAATACAAGACGCAAAGGCCAAGCTAGAAAAACTAGAAGCCGAGGTCGAGAAATTCAAAACAATAACCATTGAGAGAAAAGCCTCAAGAAGGACCTCCAAAATTACTCAGAAGAAAAGACATATCCTTACCTGCGTGATAACTACTATACTGAACTACAGCAACAAGGAAACTACAACAGAAGAAACACTCAGGCACCTCGTCAAGCAGCAGTGGTAGTGCATCGGGAGGTTCAGGCAACCAACAACAGCCACAACAACAACTTTTTTTTCCCAGGGGCATGCAACAAGGGCGACCCAGAAGAAGACCACCAGCCCAGGGACAGCAAATGAGGACCAGGCAGTGGTACCAAAACCAACCACAACAGAGAGGCTACCAATCTTCAACCCATCCGACCATATAATTTCCACCGCCGAACAAAACTTGTTGGAAAAAGGGTCGTCCTTCGGACCGGCAGCAAAAGCTCATGCTTTCAACACTGAAGTCGAACTAAAACGCCTTTTCCGGAACATTCGCTTGAAATACTTCTTCGAGGTTTACCTACCAGAACACTCAAACACCATCATGGAACGACCCGAAAGAGGTACACACAACACCACAGGCCTCAAAACGAAATCAACATTTATGCCTCCTCCCCAAACTATCCCTTGTGAATTCGAAGCATATGAGAAAATAGTCACCAAAGATGTCCAGAAGGGACTCACACAGCACAACTTCTACGCAGACAACCTACAAACAGATGAAAGAACAGCGTTGCGTTCCCTTAAAGACAACCATGACATCACCATCAAACCCGCAGATAAAGGCTGTGGCATCGTCATCCAAAACACCAAGGACTACGACCTGGAATGCCTGCGCCTACTGAGTGGCATCAACGCCTACCGCCCTTTACAAGTGGACCCCACCAAGAGTCTACAGGATGAGATTCGCAGCCTAACAGACCACGCACTTCCAGAAACTTGGATCTGCGAAGATGAGCATCTTTTCCTCAATAAAGCTCACCCGCGAATCCCGGCATTCTACCTACTGCCACAGATACAAAAACTTACAAAAACCTCCTGGAAGACCGATCGTATCAGCTTGTGACTCAATTTTCGAACCCCTATCAGTCTACACAGACTTCTTCTTGAAACCTTTTGTGAACCAAATGAATTCCTACCTCAAAGAAAGCACGGACACCATCCCCATGCTGGGGACCATCAACATGGAACAAGATTAAACTTAGCCACCCGAGATGTAGAGGCCCTCTACACTTCAATCCCACAACAAGAGGCATTAGAGGTGTTGAAACTCTTTCTGGATAGAAGAAATTACACCGAAACCGTCCCTACAGACTTCATACTAGAATGTGTGAGACTTGCAATGACCGAAAATTTCTTTCTATTCAAAGACCAATTGTACAAACAAATCAAAGGGGTCAGCATGGGGGCTACCTTTGCACCAGACATTGCCAACTTGTACATGGCACATTACGTTACTGAAAACGGCATGGCAGACACTAATCCCTACAGAAACAACATCAAGCTGTGGAAAAGGTACATTGACGATGTGCTCCTCATCTGGCAGGGGAATCAACAAGACCTAACTGCATTCCAGGAATGGCTCAATCTATGCAATCCTCACATCAACTTCACAATGCACTGGGACTTCCACAGGATTGACTTCCTAGACCTTCACATCTACAGGTCAGGAGACCATCTACACACAGAACTATTTCGGAAACCTACAGACCGGAACACCTTATTACACTTTGGAAGCTATCACCCTCAAGGTCTGAAATATAACCTGCCCTACGGACAGTTCTTGAGCATTAGGAGGAATTGCACCAACCGTGACACACATGACAAACACGCCACATCTACAAAACCGCCTTCTCAACAGAGGCTACCCAAGGAAATCCATGATACACGCAAGCAAGCGAGCAGCAAACACGGACCGTACTATCAGCAGACTTCATCACGTATTTAAATGTACTTTTGCAAAATAAGAAAAATACCTGTTTTAAAAGTGTATGTTGGATAAGGCCCTGTCCTGGCCTAGCAATGTAAAGGGGTTTTGCGGGGAAACATATGGGATGTTTTATTTCAATAGGCTTGCTTCTGATTCAGAGCAAAATAAAATAAATAATGAATTGCATTGCTTTGACCGAGAAAGCTCCAGAACAGTTTTTTTCTGCTGGCTAAACTGAGGCCTTCCCCCAAAAGAAGCCACCATAAAACATCTGGGATATATTCATGTTAATTGCTACCTTTGGAAACTTTGAATGGACCAAGACAAAGAAAGATTGCACGCTTGCCAGACTTTTGTCTGTGCTTCAGCTTGAGACAATAGATCTGGGACACCTATGTGTGAAGTGGGGGAAGTGACCATAAACATTCAAACTGGGCAAATCCCCATGGCCAACCTGGGCTGAAACTGACAGTTGGTAGTAGCTGAAGAAAAAGAATTGTCCCAGTTGAAGGACAAAGGCTGACCATCCGTCTCAAAATACTATTTGATGAATAAACTTTTAAGACTGTTAATTCTGTGACCGGACAGCGCAGAAATGTAAAAGTTATACAGTTTAAATGTGATTTCCATGGCTTCTAAACAGGATATTGTGGCCATTCATAGCATCTATGGGACACAAACGTCAGGAGAATTTAAATCATGAGGAAAGTACATATGCTGGAACGTTAAAAATTAATAGAATAATGCCCTATGATAATATGCATACTCACAACAATGGCGTACAAACATGAGAATTGGACTGCCAAGCTCTGCGTGAAATATGTAATCTGCTTATGTAATTTGTTAAAGTCCCACAACTGTACAAATGTGTAATTTATGTCAAGGATGATTTTTTAGCAAAAAGGACTGTGGGAAGGCTTTACACCTGATAAAACACAAACCCCTAAACTGAGTCCCCTCCTAGAGAAGGCAACCAACATTGGCTAACATACGATGCTTGGGGGTAGGTCTAGCTTAGTTCTGCCTAACAATAAACAGATGATGTCACCCGCTTTTATATAAAGGGTGGGAGCTCACAGGGACAGGGCACTCTCTCCTGAATTTCCAGCGTCTGCATTTCGTTAACATTCCAGATCCACCTTTGCAAGATTACAGACTCTACTGCAAGGCCACTGATCCAGAAATTCCACTAAAATCCCAATAACAAAAGGGGAAAAGCTGTGGAGCCCTTTTGGGAAGCATCCTGTGACCAGACCGGCTTTTTGCCCACTCCCTGCATGCCCGCTGTATCCTTGCCATCATCCAGTGGCCAGACTTACCCAGCTGTTTGCTGTTAGGAGTGTGCGCCCGCTATCCTGTAACGGGAACCTTTTGAGTCCGGAATCCGGTTGGCTGTCCAAATCCAAACTGAAGTGTGGATTGGGAGCATTTCCCCCATCCCATAGCAACACATAGTCTACCCATCCTGATACCTTGTCATGGTTCCACTTTTTAATTAATCCTATCCATACCGAGGACTTGTTTAAAACTGTTAGAATTCTCTGTGCATCTTGTCCTTGACCTCCTAGTGTTAGCGCCATTCTTTCATTCACACCATCTTGTAACTCCTTAGCAATATTTTGAGTAAATAAATAAATTTTCCATAAAGAAAAGGGGTACACTGCATGAAGGGTTACAACTGCAGCGTAACTTATATTCACGGGTGGCGTTCCTCTTTTCTAGCCATTAAATCTTGTGTAAGTAAAACTTGTCCTTTTCTTTCAAAACCCATTTTCTCTTTAACTGCTATTTTCCTAAAAATCGAACCACATTTAACCTTGAAAAGCTCATTCAATTCTTGAGCTATAGTCACTCTTTCACTTCTATATTGTCCCTGTGATGTGCATCTATCGCCCAGCCTAAAAACAGCATTCCGATTATGTTTTTCACCAGTTTCAAAAAAAAAAATTTTTTAAAAAAATTCAAAGCTGAAAAAGATAAAAATTAAACTTTTCCATGTGTGATTTGACTGCACTGTGTTTTCAATTTCAACCTGGTTTGTGAACTGTATGCCTTTTGTGATACCTTACCTTAACGTTGCTATAGGTATAACATCCCTGATACTGTGATAAAAACATATGTACATCATTATTTAATTACACATAAATTAATTATTTGTTTAGGCCATTGCAGAAGGTTATCCAAGCGTAGTTCCATTCATTGTTATCATCACCCCATTGGTGGTTGCTGCCCATATAAAAATTGTGTGCTTTTCTTTGAAATTAAAATAAATATTGTATCCCCACCAACCGACCTGGTTCATGGTCCATTGTGACCTGGGGAATTTGTATAAGGGGGTGTGAGACGGGTCAGGTATCAGCTCAATTTGAATTAGTTGAAAATAAAGAAAAGGAATTCTAATTGACTGATACATCCTAGGCTAAGGGCAAGAGTCGTGATCCAGCGTGTGACGCCCGGTTAGAATCCTTCACACAGTGGGGAACCAAGGTTGTGAGAAGCCAGTGAGGAGAATACTTCAAATTAATGTTTGTCAGATTCCAACCCAGAAGCATACTTCCATTACAAACCATCTTCTGTCACAAACTGGTCCACTTATGGAAAGCCTCGGATTACTCCAATTGCCATCAGGTGGTACTGGAGATACCATTCCCAAGTACGTTGCAGTAGGAGGTAGGTCAAAAACCGCTCCTCTCTGCTGACACTGCAGTGGTATGGTCTGTAAACCTTAATCAGTTTTTGCATGAATGGGAGTGTGGCAATCCAGCAAATGTTGCTCCAACAGTTTAAGAAGGTTATATTCTGCACATGCATAGTCACTTTGAAATATTTAGAAACAGTTTTCCAGAATGTGATCTCAGTTTTCCTTTAGTCTTTAAGGGTTGTTTTGGGAATATGTTTCCCCACACAGCTGTGTCTTAACTTCAATTAAGGAAAAATTATCACGCACGACTGGTGGAATGGTGAACAATTTATTGATAGAAATCGGTGACAGCACAAATCTACAGCAGCACGAGAAACAAAGTTATGAGCATCCCCTTCCTGCCTAGGCCCACTGCCTTTATGCCCACCAGGGCACTTGCTTTCCAATGCAAGGGTGGTCCCAAAGGTCATGGCTGCACACAAAATGTATCCTACAGAGACTTATTATATGAGACTTTGACAGCGGATGCTCCCTCATGCAAGCCAGTGCTATCACCCTATCAAAACTCAGTCAAGCTGCCAACATTCAAATACGCTTTGAGGCGATGTGACTAATTCCGCTGCCCTGTGCTGCTTTTATTAAGAAAGCGAGAGCCTAGAAACCATTTGCATATTCCAAAACAGAAACACGTCAGAAGTGAGAGATGAGAAAGCAAGCTTTCCACCAAGCTAGGCGAGATGCTTTCTTTGCAAAGATTTGTGCCGTATATCTTAAAGTGACCGACTGGCATAAACTAGAAATGCACTTTAAGCATGGCAAGTTACAGGGCCTAGTCACTAGACTACTGCAGTGCCATGCATGAGGAGTACATACAATCGTCACTTCTCAATTTTCCTCCACACTTCCCAGTCATCTTTAGGCACTATGGTACTTTACTAGGATTCCCAAAATTCAAACAGTCTACAAAAGAATAAGGAGAGCTAAAAATGAATTCCAGGAACTGTTGCCACTTGGCACTTGAACTACACTTCCCAGAATGAAGTGTCCCAGCTCTCCTCTCACTCTTTATGGGAAATCATGGAATGACATTTCCCAAAACATCAGGCCCAACTCATGTACCCTATCCTATAGGGTTTCACTTGCATCTGCCCTGGCCCGTCATACTTGTAATGTCTCAAGTTTTCCCATGGAACAAACATCAGTGCCTTCTGATGGCACACAACTGCGCTCTCAATATATCAATCACATATTTCCAGTACTAAAAAGGTCCTTGCATGGTAGCGTCCCTTATTCGTCAGACAACGCTGCAGCATTCTTTGAAGACTATCCTCTGCAGCTTTCCGACAAGCTGGGCTCTGCTACAGTCCAACATATCTGTCCAGCCCATCCAACTGCAAAGCACCTCCTGCTCACAGCATTGTGTGTCATCTTTCCTCCAGGTTTCAGCAGCTACCACCTACGCCTTGCCTGAGAGGCCATCATGCATTCTCCCCCTCTACTGTGCCTCTTCCACTTTTCATACTTCACAGCTTAACTTCTCTGGTGGGGAGTTCCAGGACCTTCAAAATGGCCTTACTGGCCTATTGGCCTTTCGCAGTTCCCTAGCATTCAGTCTTTGACCTCTGTTCTCAAGGTTTTCATCTTGGATTAACCAGCTACCTCTGGAGCAGTTGGGTCACAGCTTTGATTTCCTCCGCTTGATCAAGGATAATTGGCTAGGTTTTGGCTTCCTGTGGCGATTGTGTACACGTTCGGTTTTTGACACAGACTTTCATTATGCTTCTTAGGTGCTTGTGACAGTTTACTGTAGACTATAACCAACTACTCAGTGCATTTTGGTATATCTAAAACACTTTGGTACTCACGGGTTATGGTGCTTACAGTCTGTGGGTATGAAACATTCAATCAGGGTTTTTATTTTGTCAACACTGCTTTCTCTTCATTTCCTCTGTGCTTCCAGGTTTTGGGACAGTTCAGTACTGGATACATGTTTACCGATGGTATGAAGCTCTTTATGTGCTAAGATGGATATGAAAAACTTTGGCGTTTTGCACACAGAGGTTGGGATTCGATGAGCTGCCTCCTAAACTGTTCTACTTTCTCTTGCTTTAAATACTGAATATGCTTACGTTATTTACCTTGTTTTTATAGGAGCTTTGAGGGAGTTTCCCTGAAGATGAGACCTTGTGTCCCGAACCGCGTTAAGACTAAATTCTTTTTTCCTCATGTGCTGCACTTGACTAACAATGAGTATTACTTTCTAGACTGCATATACGTCGGTCAAGTGGCACAGCGAGTAGAGCGCTCGCTTTGACATTCGTGCAGATCCTGCTAACGCAGGTTCGAATCCCGGCGGGGCCAAACTCAGCCTTTCATCCTTCCGAGGTCGATAAATGAGCACCACACACCGTGGGTAATAATAAGCAGCGCTCAGATACCTGAGGGTTTGTAGCGCTATATAAAAGCCTAATTATTATTATTATTATTATTATTATTATATGTTTTGTCTTGTGAAGAGCGTTTTTTGAGGTTTGTGAAGAATTGCTTTATTTTGCTTCCGTCTTTTGAATGCGTTATTTACATTTTGTGCTGATTTTGCGCCTTACCTTTAGCAATTGTTTGTTCTTCTGTACTATATGGCATTGAAATATTGAATTTGCGATATACCATTTTTGTAATAGGCAAGTGTTATTTTCACTCTGTTCACAGATTTGGCTGTGCTTCCCTTTTTCTGTATTTTTCCGTGGAGAGCAGAACCTCTCTTCCCGTAAGCATATCTTTGAAGGACTCAGCTCTATAATTGTGTTTGTAACTCTTTATACTTTGAGTGCAACCCGCTTATTTGTGGATCTACGTTTTGGCTTTCACCAAGGCTTGCGCGGAATAGATAAGTACCTTTCACGTGCCTCTACACCATAGAAGGAAACTAGTTTACAGCAAGGAATGTAGGTTCTGAGATCTAGGATATGGAACAGCCCGAGCTCAGTTAATCCACGCTGGTCACCATTTCAGACCAACAGCGGATTCCAATTCGGTGACCAGATGACTCTGGAGGAGACAAATTCTCAGCCTTGCTTAAAGAATGAAAAAAGTTGAAAACCATCACACTTGCAGCAAAGCCGATATTAGCTTGTGCATTTAAAAAAGCAGGCTAGTCGGTTTCAGAATTAGGATTCTGTCTGGTAGTGGAAATTCTTTGCTCACCATATTGCTTAACTGTATTTCGCTGAGGAAAAACACGATAGGGCTTCAGATAGCGCCTTGAAACACCATTTGCTGTATAGGCACTTTATAAATACTCAATAAATAAAAGAGTTTGCCAAAAGTCCAATTGAAAGAGGGTCTCTGGCCTTCTGTTTTTTTTAATTTAAATTTGTATTCCAATATACAAACATTAATAACCATAAAAATACAAGCCTAAATGATCTTGGCAAACAATTAACAGTGTATACAATAACTAATTCTGCTACTGGAAGAAATCGAGAAGAAAGTAAAACAGAAAGGGAGGAGAAAGAAAGTCAAAAACCGAGAAAGGACAGAGAACCAGAAAGCATTTGGTCAGCCAATGTAATCATCAATCCAAAAATCAAAGAATGAGGATTATAAAATTTTAAGAAATGATTAATACAGCAAGAGCATTTTCCAGTTTCAGAGACATCACATAACAAAAAATTTGAATTCAACTGTAGACCTCCAGAAACCTGTTCCAAATGTCCCAGAATTTCTCAATATCATCCGCAGTCTTGTAAATTGCTTTCTCACAGGTTGAAATAGTCAAAAGCTCATCCACCCATTCATCGATGTTAAAGGAGCTGTTCGACTTCCATGATCTCAATATCATCCTCTTAGCAACCACAAGTCGCCTGCCCAAAAGAGATGTCATTAATCACGGATATGTCCCCTAGAATCAATAAGGTAGCTGATAGGGGAATCGTACAACTCAAAACCAGTCCTAACCTCTCACATACCCGCTCCCAGAATTTCTTCGTTTTAGGACAAAACCATATCAGATGACTGAGGGATCCTCTAGCACCCTTGCGCTTCCAACAGAGTTCATTGTCCATGAGTTGCCTCTTTAATAACCTAACCGGTGTCCAGTAGGACCTAAAGAGCAGTTTTGTTTGTGATGCTCTAAGACCCCAATCCAGACTCACCAACCGGGTATTCTCACAGCAGCGCCGCCAACAGATACAATCAATTTCTTCTCCTAACTCAGCCGCCCAGATTACTGGCAGCCTCAAATCTTCTTTCCTGAATGATTTTAGATATCCGTACATTGTAGCAGCCGGATGAGTAGCACTTCCACACAACTGTAAAATAGACCAGCAATATTTGGATCCAGCAAATCAGGCCCACCAAGGCAAACAGTGACAACGGCCTTCAGTTTTCTGTACTCAGCTAATGAACAACCGGCCATATCTGAACAGCCCTGATCAACCAATCACCCAGACAAAGAGGTCTAGGTATGTTCTGTACACAGATGTGCCACAATTTCAGACAAAAGCTTTGTGGAATGATTGGAGTGTTGAATTTAGCCTAAATGGGAGACTTGCGCCGATTCCAATGGTCACCTCCAGGAACTGGCCAAGGTTATTCAGAATAACAACATATGTGAATTTATGTCCTGAAGGTTTATTCAAGTCAGACAATTTTAAAGGGCTGTGGGGGGGATAGCGTTACCATATGGAAGGTTTCCAAAACAGAAATGAGTTCTGGTTAAGGCCCAATATTGGTCTGATGCCACCAGTTTCCTATAGAAAGAAAAAGCAGAGTAGAACACCAGACATCACTCCTCTGGTGGAAAAACTTGTATAGCTCATGCTAAACCAAGCTTTGTAATTTGTAACATACATGACATTTTTTCTTAACACTGGTTAACCAGGAGGAATAAAAGCAAGAGTGAGTGAACCACCCTTGCAGACTATTTCGTGAATCCAGGGGTAGCGCAATATCCCCAAAAAAATGAACACACACCTCTTCACATCCTCTTGCTCAATCCAGAAAACCTTACTCTTAATCAACAACTGCGGTAGAAGACACTTATTTCGGGCCAACTCTTATTAGAGCTGTAGTAAGGCTGGAGGATGCAAAGAAATTCATTGCTTAGGAAGACCAAGTTAAAAAGGGCTCTAAATCTTTAATGCAATTATATGGTTTCATTTATTTAATAACTTGTCCGCTGACGGATTAAATGTTTCCCCATCAAATGCGATAGCAAATACAAGTCTGAAGTTTTTGCTACAAAGATGACAAACTGGTATATAGCCCCATCCAGAAGGCACAGGTTCTGGCCCTTGTTGCAGTATCTTTCATGGTTTTGGTTTATCCCATAGAATAAGAGAATTGCTCAATAACTGAACTTTCCTTCAATAGAGTTTGAGCTTTGTGAGGGAAAGCTTTCCAAATGCATCTGCACCCGCCAGGTTTCCAGATCGTAATTATGCAAAAAAAACCTTTAGAGCCCTTTGGGACGCTTAGACAGTGAAATAAGTAGTAATTCCTGATCAAAATCTGTGCGTCAATGGTTAGATGTAGTCATTTTTTAGGGGGAGATTCCATTGTGGGAACCTCCGCTGTTTGAGTGGGGCCAATAGGTGAAAGCTTTGCAGGAGGAATTCGTGTGGTCCTAAATCCTTTGCACCAATAGATCCAAAAACACATCCAACAGCAAATGGTCATAGCAAAGAAATGAGGACTTTAGCCAGGTCTGAGGACTAAAGCTTGAGGCTCTGAGCAAATGCTTTGGTGATTTAGCAGTTTCACCTATGGAATTTAGGCGTTTTAAAGCAAAACCTGGTTACCTGGAAAGTGTTACTAAGCAGCACATGTCATTACCAAGGATAGAAGCATTTAATGAGAAAGTGCCGGAATAAAGTGAACATTTCAATATCAAATAGCATTCTGGCTAAGTTGTGCCAGTAAATTCAACAATAGTTCATATGCCTAAATATCCAGCAGTCAACAATCCAGAAAAAAATGTTTTATCTGAAATTCCCGAATAGTGAGGGTCACAAAGTTTGCGGACGATTTTGGTGTGACAATCAAACATTTTTTCAACCAGACTTCTTTCCCCACTCATCTTGCTGCTTTTATTTTGGGGTCTTGGGGCTCAAAAACCAAACACCACCCATCTTGCTCCCCGCCAATCACTTCACTAACCACCCCCCCTCCCGTCACCAACAGAAGCATACACATACGAAACACTTACCTGTGACATCCATGGCTTCTGTCAGGCCTGGACGTGCCCATCAGCCCCTGCGCGCCTACGTGTGCAGCAGGGGGCATGACAGTTAGCGGTCTAAGTGAGGACTTTCTAAAGCAACATTTTGTATAGTCAGAAATAAAAAGACATTTTCACTCTATGCCAAAAGAAGACCTATAATCCAGCACGTTTGGTAATCGGGCACCCATGAGTCCCCAAAAAAGGCAATGTTTCTGCTGTAATGTTATCAGAGCATATTACACACAAACCCACGCCTATAAAGCTTCTAGAGAAAATGGAAACTGGAAGCCAGGCCTTCAATAGCATTTCATTCACCGGACTGGGGTGGCAATCTCCTACGGCGAGACAGCAAAGAATTAACTTGAATCAAATTCCTATGAATCAGAATAACAGTCAATGTCCCAAGTACAAGATGTAGAAGCCAGTACCTGGGATTTATTTAGCAACAAGGACTGCCTCCCTCAGACTTTGGTTCAAAGCACTGTGGAGATTTTAATACTTTTATTTTGTTTTGTTTTCTTCCAGTCATTGAAACGGAATAAGGATTTGAATGAGACCACTGGTTTGATTGCACCTGTGACCTTTCCAACATGGATGTGCAGTCTTCACCCAGATCACACCAAGGCACACGTCGCCTTTGGATATGGGTCCCCTACTGACAATGCAGGAATCGAGATTAAGATTGGATGAGCCAGAGACTTGCAGCTCCTGTGCAGCAGGTACCTCAGAGAGGAAGCGGGAGCTAGTACATAGAACTACACAACAAATATAACTTGTACGCGAGATACAAAGTCGAAGTCTTATGTTGCATTATTCTTTAAATGAGCCGCAAATATGCACTTTATACACATTCACAAATACACAGAGTTAACATCCCATATATCAGGAGCCAGATGACCGGGTTAGTCCAAAGTAGCTGCATGCAGTTGTTGATCTCAAGGTAAACGGGGTCTTTCAGGCTACAAACAGGAGCTACATCACTACCAGCAATTTAGACCAAGAATTGTCTGGATGAAGTCCTCCGTCGCCTTTTGTACCAGTCCAAACAGTGGCACCTTCGATGAATTACCTCCCACAAAGTACAAGAAATCCCTGGGTTGGGATTACGAAGGTACTTGACACAGGTACAGAGGGAAGGATGGGGGAATTGGTGAGGTTAGCCTCTGAAAACTGCCTAGTGCAAACCAGTTAAAGCTGGCTGGATACAAAATGTTTGCATACAAAGTGGCATGGCAGCTAAGCGTTGGGCCCAAAAATAAACAGAGAGCAACCACTTAATCACAACCCGCCGCCAGGCAGTAAATGAAGAAATGAATGGTTTTTGGTGAAAGTTGCTGGAAAGGATGCACGTGAACAATGTAACCTGCATTCCAAAACATCAGTGCGAAAGCATCTGTCATAGTCCTTGGCCAAAGCCCCCACGCCCCACCCAACCCGCCTGCAAACAAAGGTTTCCACACCAATTGGAAAAGGGAAGTGAAAACAAATTTCAATTTCATTCCAAAGAAAAAACCGATCCAGAGTGTAAAAAATGACATGTTTCAACTACAAACAAAGCATGAGAACATAACTCGTCCACTGATGAGAATACTAGTTCAACATGCACACAGCACACCACTGCTTACTTGCCAAGTATGACTAATAACTCAGCAATGGTTAATGTCGAGAGAAAGAAATGCTGTGGCTTGAAATGGCTGTATAAAATGGAGTACTGCAATTAGATACATTTAAAACAATGTTACATTCTGTGCTTCAGAGTACTAGAATCCATTGTCACTGTGTACTAGCCAATTTGCTTAGGAAAATACATTTTTCATATTGCGTATCAAATATGCACTAGTATTTGGGAAAATAGTCCCACGCCCCAGCTCCTAGTACATTAAAGGGAGAGTCACAATACAAGTGTGGGTATCAACCCTCTTACTCAATTAATCTGGGTTTAATATAGATTGAAAAGCCCAACCAGCAGATAATATTTTTGTTTTGCCTTGAAGTAACAAAGAAGCGTGCAAATACTACTCACCAAATAAATTACTTGCATGTCCTTGTTTCATTACAGGTTTCAGTTCATTTAATCCCCATGCATAACGTTTATAATTATCCCATGCATATTTCATCATCTGGAGAAAAAAAAAACAAGACAGCAGTGTCAAAACGATAAAATAAATTATGAAATAAAAGAGCAACACAGAATCACACTTGAAGAAAGCACAGAGAAATATGTTTAAATACAAATCATCGGACAGGTCACTAAACTGAATAACTGTAGTCCATTCTCCTTACTGGAACACATTAAACTCAATTATTAGCGTGAAGCTAACATGCAGGCCTCCCCAAAGGGTCAAATGTATTTCAGCTGCACACTAAGGAGAGAGGGGAACCGCAACAGAAGGGTGAAGCACTTTTGCATCAAAATGTCTTATTCAAACACATGACGAACCTGAAAGCATAAAGTCATTTCGCTGAATTGAAGTACAAATTTATGGAACCAGTTAATTACGCTTTGCAATACCAACGATTAAGAATCAATTTAAAAAAGCAATGTCGGCATCAAACCCTTTGTAAATATGTATTATAATGGAATTAACAAATTATCAAACTCAGGGTTATGCCCGAGTCCTTGTGGTTTGAGCCCAATCTCACGGCAGGTTAATTTCTCCAGATCACCCACATTCACAGATATATGAGAAAAAGTACTGTGGGTAAGCTTTGGGGCATTTTCATTCCTTACAGTGCTCACAAAATCTACTAGCCCACTAGCATTGGCGAGTAGATTTTATGAAGGGTGAATACCATTTGCACGATACTTACCACTGAGTAGGGGGATGTTAGAAACATACTGCAAATGCACTGTTTTCAGTAAATGGCAAATACAAGTTTCACAGTGTATGCCTGACAGCATTGAACCAAATATGAAGTGTGCTTATGGCGACATTCACCATTTTACAAAATGGTATGGTAAATATTTGGTCACCAGTCCACTTGGGGCAAGTGCATTTCCCTTAGGTCGAGTATGTAAACTTAAGGAACTTGCCCTGCAGGTCTAGTGGGATTTTTAAGAATTTGCAAGGCCTCTTTGAATAATCCAGAAAGCATCAGCTTCTAACTGTACATGTTAAAACATATAGACAAGGAATCGTAATGAAATGGTGCAATCATTAATCACTTCCCTCTGTGAAGTCACAATCAAAGCCATCCTTTACCAATCTTAATTTTTGTAGCAGTTCTTCCTACTTATACAGTCCTCCATTTTGTGAGCTTCCTCCAATTCGCGAAACAGGAATTGGCAGGAGAAATGAAAATGTATCATGCACATGTAGTACTATACTTCTTGGAGGGTGAAAAGTGAAATGTTGCATTTTCTTTTACTTGCACCAAACACATTTGCTCCTCTAACTTCACCTTGAGGCAAGATAACCTCTGTGCTACACATAATGCCTTCTGAAGGGCTCTGCGCACGCACAGGTTACGAGACTGAAAATCATACCCAGCCTCGAAGTAAAAACACATTTGTGGGACCCTGGCTTACTATCCGCCGATGAGAAAGCATTTGGCAGCAAGCAAGTAGAATTGGTTATCAACCTACAGGATTAGTACACAGGAGTACACCAACTATGGCTTAAAGGAATAGGGCGCTCAAAAATGTCATTGTCCAAAGGGTTCGGGCATGTGGTTTTAAGCAAACTGATCGATCGTAAAAAAAATTCCTATGTACCTTACCTTAGTTTTCCTTACTTTTGCACATGCAAAATCAACGAGTCGGGCGGAGCCATTTTATGCTAATCTAATCCGTGGATCGATCGCCCTAAATTTAAGTGCCCCTGTGGCACTAAATCATATCACCCACCCCTGAAGCTGACATCACTAGACGCGTAGGCCCGTTTCACAACGCAAATGCACATCTCGTGTCAACGTTCTCTGTGCGCCAGCTAATTACATGTCTGCATGGAAAGGGAAGAACGCTGCTTTCCTCAATAAGTATAAACAGACCACTCATCAGACATCAGAGCTGCTTTTTCAATCACCCTACCAGTACGAGCCAGAGTATTCGGAGGCGGAATTAGTTGATAGAGAAAGATGCAGAAACGATGGGGCATCGGACGACAGTTGGAAAGACTAATCACTGGATCCTGAGCCTAGTCGCATGGAAGACGTTTCCACCTTGTGTACCTGCAGTCAGTGCGAAGTCATGCCAACCGAGGCGGAGAACTGCTGCTGCAAAGAAAACTCTGGATGCTTGGCCTACATATCGGAAGAAGACACCACCGCTATGCGTTACCGAGCTGCATGACTTCAAGGCAGCCCGCCTCACAAGGTCCGTGTTGCGGATAATGATGGTGCTAATGCACGAACTTCGCGCAACAGTTCGCCCTAGCAATCCAAGTAACTAGTAAGTGTACTCTAGATGTGATGTCAATTTGACCACTGAGGCCACCAACATTTCATGTTTGTCTCCTATATTGTTGTAACTTTGATCCATCACTGCCTAATGAATGTAGTCTGCCAATTCAATACATTTCCCGCACTTTTGGGAAATCAAGAGTGTTAATCTTATGTCTTTCATATTCAATTAAGAAACAATATTTCTCTGTTCCCCAAACGTTATGGATTGCATGTATTCACTTTTGTAATGTGTGTACACTTCAAAGACCAAGTTCACTGATCCATGAAGTAACTTTTGTACGGACAACTATGCCATAGGATACATTTTCAAGTAAGGTTTTTACACTTATCAGGTTCATTTAAATACAGTATGTAGGTTTCTCTTCCACGGGTGGTACAGGCTAGTGGCCTACAGTTCATTTAGATGGTGGCTTTATGGGAGGCTTGGATTCCGCGTTCGATGAGAAATACCTGCCTGTGTCGTTGGAATCATTCGCACCAAATTCCCCAGTGACAGCAGACAGTACAGGGGATTTTCACACACTGTGCCGCAACCCGAAGTAAACAATTTGTAGTATATTTGTGTCATGAAGATCAGCAACAAAAAATGCAAATGAGATTTTATTAATAGTTTTAGTGAATCAAGGTGAGGCTCACTTGTCTATGATATGATATGGCATTTATAAAACATCTATACACAAGAGTTTCAAGGCGTGACAAGGCAAGGGAGGGAAAACAGAGGGAAGACGGAGACAACGATGTTGCTAGGCCCAGTGACATTGAGATCGTGCAAGTGCAGGAGGGAGTGGGAGTGAAAAGTGCAGGCAGGGAGGTGGCAGAGCAGTACAAAAGGGTAACAATAAAATAAATCAGACAATACATAAAATAAACAAGAGACAATAAATAATAGTGCAGCCAGCTGGGCAAGGCTATGATGGACATGAAAGAATGGTTGGTACCCTTTTACGCTCACCTACTCCGTAACAATCCATCCCCCCCTCCATTATAACCCACTAAAGTACTGTGTGGATGGGAACAGCCAAGGTGCCAAACACAATGTACACTTCAAAGTTATCTTCAGCACAGGGGCCATTGTTCACATGGCCTCCCCAAACCCTGTGTCTACAGGCTCCCCTCTCACAGACCACGTCACACATTCGCACCCATTTTTCTAATCCTTTATAAACCCCTTGATATTTTGCTGCAGAACATCTCTGAGCACTGGAAGGCAACTCTTTATTGTGCTACCTGTTCTCCTGCTACTCACTCCTCTGGTTGCGGAATCTAATAGTTTTTTAGTCAAGGTAAATGCAGGTCACCTATTATCGGCTCTATATTCATCTATTTCTGATCTCAAATGTTCTATCTATTTAGACCGAATGTACCCAGTATTCATTCTTTTTACAGATCCTATATATTTTTCAAGAATGCTTGCTTGTATGGTTTTCGGTTGCCCTTCTAGGAGCCATGTCAAAAGTCAGGGTACAGTCCTGCATACATTCCCGATGGAGTATTGATTTAATAATAAGATGGTTTCGATATTTTGGTTTTGCAGTGGACGAAATTGACTGTAGAACACAGGATATCTTGAAGGACTTGAGGGTCAATTGATTCCGCATTTGCAGCCTGCACTTTAAAGACGATATGTATGACCAATCGAAGTACACAAAAGAACGTCGACCCAGAATTTCTCATAAGTTGCTTCCAAATGCAATTCCAACTCCATTGATGCACACGCTGCCTCAGGTGAGTCCTGGATAATGAATTAGCTGTAGGCGGTGAGGTACTGAAAAGGTAACTTCCTAAACGGATTGGTGCTTTCGGTGTAAATGCGCATCATTAAAGTTATCACATTTACCAGATTGTATTACAATTTCACTATACCACATTTTACTATACATCTGTCGCTGGTTTATGGAGCCTCAAATGAAGTAATTATGACTATAGAAAACAATGCAATAGTGCCCTTCAAAAGAAGCATAATATTTTCATTATTAGTTGCTTTACATGTCCATTTCTTCAGGAGAGCATACTGATGGAAGCAGAGACCCTCGCAAGCGATGAAACCACTGACATGTCCTGTATACCAATGGTGAGCCCTACAGACATGCAGAAGTTTATATTCGACAGTTGGATCTCCCCATATATCTAATGCAGGTCTAATTTTCCCCTTGTACCACTTTATGACAATGCACTGAAAATGTAGAAACAAGATTCTCCATCCATTTATTTTCCCGGATTCATCAACAACTTCAAGCGCATAACAGGTAATTTTATTTCCCTTTTCATTTACGAGGATGTATTATGCTTGGAATTTCAAATATTAAAACGTTTATGTATCCTGTCGGTTGTTTACGCTAGGTGGCATTTATGGGTTTCTATTTATATGTACCATTGTCTGCATCCCATTGTCTCAGTTCCATTTCACTCTTTTCATCCGTACTAATACAAGTACTGTGTTACAGGGGGATGCTGGTACTTCGACTACAATTAGATTGTCCTTTGCAGCTAGTCCATTGTATCATGTATGCATACTTACATTTCCCTTGAATGAAAGAAAGTAAATGCTACATAGGATACTATTAAACAGTGACATGCATTTAAACATGTAGTGTGTCAAACTGTTATCATTTAAGTTTGAACGTTGCACATCCACCGACTGCAGAATACATTGCAAAATGTTTGAGGGCAACATTACAATAAGTACGTTTTGCACGGTGATCTCTGATCAAGTATACTTGCCATCTAGGATGGCTATCAGGTGAAATTTGAAATTTATATTTTGACTAAATGACGTACACTGTTTGCGAGAGTATGTGTGTAAGCACTCTGTGTGATGAAAGATTTTAATTTCCAATACAATGGACTTTTTTTAAATGAATATTCTATTCAAGGAATCTACAGAAGATGTGGAATTAGAAGTGGAGGCACATGGATCAGAGGTGAACAAACTACTATTGGACATCAAATAGCATTTGTAATACATTTTTATGTAGTCATTTTTTTTAATTCAATCAAGTTGGTTCTGTTTGTAGATATTTAAATGTGTTTGCGTGTAAAGGAAATGTGCTTGATTTAAACCATATAAAACCTTTTTTTCAGCTTGCTGGTGCAGTTGTGAAAGAGAAGACCACGGTTTCACTGAAAATCAAGAAAACAAGAGTAACAAACAATTTTGTTTTCTAGAAGTGTTTTGTGCTGGTGTTTTCTTCATAACATGTTTTTGGATTTAAAGTGCCATCTGCTGTATACATGCTATAAAATGAACATGTTTTTACAACACATCTCTGAGAGGCCCAGAAGGAAAAGAAGTATAAAGACACTGGCAAGCGACATCTTTGGTTTTATTTGTTGTCTAACAGATTTCACCATGGAGCAACTATTATTTGAGGCACAGCGTGGTCCAGTCAATCAGCAGACTTGTGATGCTTATGCCCAATGGCCTGAAACTGAATGGAACGTGACCGGCGATGACAGCAAAGTGTTCTTGGACAATTGCTACAATCTGAGAACTCGACAAGATGACACTGAATATAATGAAGATGCATTGGAATTCCACGGGGACCACTTGACACAATATGCACCCGCAAAAAAAAGATCCACCCAATAAACATGTGTTGACGGTTTCTCCAATTCGTGTACAAATAACAAGCTGAACTAACAGACTGAAGCTTCAACGCAATTGACCGAGGAACTTGCCAAAGATCTCGACTACAGTTTGCCTAGTTTGGGCGAATTGTCCACCACAGTTGAGTCACAAACCACATCCATGCAGGACAATTGGCTAATAAAGGAGCCAAAATACATTGTATTCGACAGCTGCCTGGTAGAGATTATACTGATGCGGAAATGTGTCCGTACATTGAGGGGGGAAATATGCGGGGAGCCATTGGTGAATGTGTCTCGTGGATTACAAGGCACTAACCTGAAAATCCAGCCAGCTGTGTTCACCTGAATGATACATTTACATGGTCTGTTCAATTGATGCTGGGCAAAGTGCCAAATGGAAATCTATTCTGTTCAGCACCTTTACTTTTCAGTGGCTTACTTTCAATAAGATGTCCAGATCTGTGTCAATTTGTGGGAGTTCAGTTCCTTGCTTAAACCCAGTACTACAAATATCACAAGGAATTTTTATTCCCCAATATTAGTCAAGCCTGGATAATTGAACAGATCAATCGAAAGCACATTCTTTGCGAAACGTTTCTGGCTAGCTGGCGACAGACAGTATTACAGCACCGTATTTTCAGCAAAGTATTGCACATATCACTTTCAAGACATGGAAAGTAAAAAAAAATGGCGAGTTCGGAGATCGTGCAGGTGTCTGAATGAACATCTTCTGTAGCCTTGGAGAAACATGGTTTCATCAAATCCCTCCAACATCTTCAATCGAATCGGAATGCAAATAGACCTCAAAGCCACTGACAGGCATGTTTCAATAGCCAAGACCCTGCAAGAGCAGTTTAAAAACATTTGTCATCAATTTGATGTATGGCACGTTGCCAAATCAGTCAAAAAAATTACAGCTGCCTGTAATGAAAAAAAGTGGTCTGAGTCTTTGAGCAACCATCTTTGGTGTAGCTCCAAAACTTATGATGGGTTTGTCGAAATTCTACTTGAAAAATGGTGCTCATTGATGCACCACTGTTCAAATGTTCACTCATGGACAGAAAGCCAACATTTTCCGAACGTGCACATGGACCTTTATCGAAGAAGAAGTGATTGGTGCCATGTTCACCTCCACACAAAGCTCTTGAAAAGATTGTGTATGACAAAACTCTTTCGAGAGACCTAAAAGGGACTCACAGAATTCTGTCACAGTGGAGATTTGGAGGTGTTCCACAATATGTGCCGAAAGAACAGGCCGTAAAGGTTGCATTTCAGCATAGACGGTATGCAGGAGTGAACATTACTAGCTGTATTAGCGCACAACGAGAATTTAGGGCTGCATTGTTACACCTTGGCCTTTGCAAAACAAAGCAAAAAAATGGGTGGCCAAGCCAATATACTAGGAAATGCAATTAGATTTTGTGAAAGATCTCACTTTGACTGTGTTGGCCATGCATACTCATGGAATTGATCTCGATTTTGACACAAAAAATTGCAAACGAGCCCTGTCCACCTAAAGCTGAACTTGTTGAACAGTTGACTTCCCGGTATAAATGATTTGCAGCAGTGTTCTTAATATGCTCAAATTAACACTTGGGATATGTTCCCAATGTTTGTACATTGTACATCAACAATCGAATGCTATTAAACTTGAATTTCAATGTTATAAAAAGTATTGAAAAGTATTTAATTATGCTGATTTAATCAGGTGTAGGAATCATTTATGTATATCTTTTTCCTTCCCTTCATTTATATTACTGGTCCTCGATCAATAAGACATGTCTGTGGTTGCTATTGGTGATATATTGGGTTGGGTTTTGCTTTTCATGAGCCCCTCCCTGTGCCTTTCCTGTGTGTTCCCTCTGCCCCCTCCTCCATCCTTCCTCGTCTTTCCACAACATACCTACTGTATGGTGCTCTCTGCCTCTCCTATCGTTTCTAAATGCTTCTCTGTCGAATATTCTGCTCTCCTCACTAAATCAGGTAACAAGTTTAGAAAGGACATCCAGTTCTTCAATCCTGGCTTCCCCATCGCTCATATCTATACCAGTGCTTCCTCCAGGCAAACCGACACCCTTTTTGTCATTCCCTCGCCAGAGCTATGGAATCTACATATGGTATCTGTGCTCTCCCTTCCTCTTCTCCCATTATTAGTGGCACGCGGTGGGAGGCCCTCTTGCCCTAACTAAGGTCAGGGCAAGGGAGAAATGCACCTATCTAACTAAACTAAACAGAAACTGATAATGCATAAATAATGGCAGGCATACAATCTTCCAATAATAGGGGTACTTTGGTGACATGAGTGAATATATTGGCATTCTAACCTCTACCCTTTGGAATAGATTTGATACCACAGTCTATACCCAGTTGCACACCCTAAAGGGTGTTGCTTTTTTGGAGAATATATTACTACATAGGATTAGGGCTGTGATGTGGGTCCTTGACTGATGGGGGCACGGGAGGGTCAGATGGATATCAGCATGAAAGGAGCTGCAGGGTCTGAGCTGATGGGATCTGACATGGTGGGGTGGAGGCTGTGAGTGCACAGGGAGTTTAGTGTAGATGAATGGGCACTTGGGCTCATCACTTGTCAGTGTCTCACGTTCTCTGCAGAGCACATTCCTCTGTGAGAAGAGGGCTCGTGCAGAGGTGGCTATGGTGTGGGCTGGCCGAGCAAGGCACTGGGGATGTGAGCTGCTTTTGTACAGAGAGATGGATTTTTGGGCCTAGTAGAAATATGTCATTCGGGCTATTTCAAAATTGTGTCCTAATGCTGGGATAGAAACTATAGTGTATGTGTTATTTACGATGGGGTGTGGTGTAACGGAATGTCGTGGGGGTTGGCTATGCCTCCCCCTTAGTTATTGCATTTGTTATGTTTCGCGAGTGATAAAAAATTGAGTTGGGGCAAGGATCGTCTACTTCCCAACACTAGTAAGACTGCTGTCTCCGTCTTCCCTCTGTTCAACCTGCATTGCCTTGTCGCTCCTTGAAGCACTTGTGCATAGGCGCGTTATAAATGCAAAATCATTTCATCATATGATATAATTACCTTCAGTGTAACTGTTGTCGAAAAATAACTAAATCACTAGCACTATTGATGGTTAAAAAAGTATTCATGATCGTGCAGCATTGGTGGATGCAAGCAATCAATTTGTTTATTTTTCATGCATATTTCAAATGCCACATTGGTCGGCCGGGCTCATCGCTCCGATGGAGTGAAGGTCACTTCGTGTGATGTTGCTTGTGGGGAGTTCACACCAACGTGTCTTGTACAATATGCTTTAGTGGCTTTCCTTCACAGAAACGAAAGCTACCAGGCATACACGCTCTAAACAAGGTTCAATTGTTATTCGACCTTGGATGAAAGGGAGGAATCACCATGGCTTGAAGGACAGAAGGTTTTGAATACCGGCAGAAATGACGACATTCACTATTTTCAAACTGGACATTGTAACATTTACTTTCATTCTATGCAAACCATTGTTCTGAGCGGACACTCATCATTACGCCAATGGAACTACCAAATATAATGTAAGTCCGAACTATTCATCATTTTTTTGTGATTCAAATCATTTAGGCTGCATGCATATGGAACAATTCAACTACGTGCGAATATGCCTTTTGCCTAAAAAAAAATATACACAACAATTTATTCCGTAGATTAAATTTATACCACGACATTTAAAAAACCAATCAATATTGTTTGCTTACATTGTTAATGGGTCATTAGTTGGAGCATATTGTGACGATTATTCATCGACGACCTGCTAACACAACCAGTATGCAGGCTAGTGATATCTAAACCACTTTATGCCATGGCATATCGGGGTGTGCGACGAACGTTGTATTATTGGATGTGCCGGGTGCAGAACATTTTCCAAGGGGACTTGGTTCGCTTGGCCAAATTTAATGTTGCCAGTTCTGTTACATTTTTAAACAAGGTAGCAGGCGCCCCTCTCTAGAAAGAACATGGCTTGATAAGATGTGTTTTTTTTCACACTTAGAGTTTCCGCAGCCATCGCCTTTTGCTCAATGCACCTTTTACAGATGGGAAATGGATATTTGTATATCAGTCTTTGTCCCGCCCACATGGGCAGTCCAGCATCAAAATGCTATGGCAATTACCTTCTGAATAAGAGTACGTACAGCAACCTCATACACGTTTTTCAGCCTTGTTAAGCCTCATCAGTGAGGTGGAGCTGTGCCTCTCTGTACAGTGAGCATGGAGTCCTTACCTGGGTTCCCCCAGGGAATTTAGGTTCACCAACCCCTAGTTCCTTGCAAATATTCAGTAATAATGCCGTCCATGTCTTGTTCAATTTTTCCGTCAGCTTCCGCATCCCATTGGGAGCTATACATACTTCACAGCGCTAACCTCGCAAGCACATCGTAGACTCAAACTTTCTCAGATGTTTTCCGTGTGTTTCCATTGTTTGCAATTTGTGTTCATTATTAAGTTTCACCCGGTGCAGAATTACAGGGTAAAAGGATACATTTGAATAAAGAACGATTAAAATATATTATTATGTTTTCTACCAGCTACATTGTGCCGTTCTGCAAATGCCACAGTTTCCAGATACCGACAGATGGTTACTTCAGCCAGCAGTGACAGATACGCCTAAACGGATGGATTTCCATTACACTGATGTGGGACGATCGCCCGGGACTGATATGCCCTTTGGCGGTACCAGCAACAAGGAGCAACCTGTAGTTTACAGTCTAGCAAGAAGCTGATGCCGAAGCCTTGCAAAGGTGTGTTGCATACGCATCTTCTCCCGAAAAGGAACACTGTGTGCCTCATATGTTCTCCGAGCGTTTTTTGGTGAAATAAAAGCACATTATAAATTGCTGAGCATTGATGTTTCCTTTAAAAATAGTGTTTTCTATTCCGATTTGGGACGCGTTGTGCTGTGAAAAGATGTGCGTGTTGATATTCTGGGTTCTGCGTCAACTGACATCAAGACGTAGGTGATGACTGGGCACGTTTGGCTACGCTGCCCACCAACTTCATGAAAATAGGTGGAGAAGATCGCTAGGAATTATGAGGTCAGCTTCAGGGGCGGGCGATTTGATTTAGTGCCGCAGGGGCACTTGACCTTAGGGTGATCGATCCACGGATAAGATTAGCACAAGATGGCCACACCAGACTCGTTGATTTTGCATGTGTAAAAGTGAGGAAAACGAAGGTAAGGTACATAGGAAATGTTTTTACGATCGATCACAGCTTGCTTAAAACCACATGCCTGAACGCTTGGGACATTTTCCTTTAACGCAACACTATCCCCTTCCTAGACCTATCGATCTACCGCATGCCAGACAATAAGGTTGGCACGAGCCTTTACAAGAAACCTACTAAAAAAAGAAAAAGAAAAAAGAAAAAAAAACACGCTACTAGAATTCCACAGCTACCAATCATTGAGGGAAAATTTACCCTTTGGCCAGTTTCTCCGTATTAGGCGCAACTGCTCTGATAAAGCCGATTTAAAAAATCACAGCCAGATGCTGAAAAATCTAAAAGTGAGGGATACCCTCCATATATCATTAGAAGAGCATACAAAAAGGCTGCTAACATACTAAGGGCAGATTGTCTATCTAAAAAAAAAAAAAAAAAACTACGCTAGACAAAATCACTTGTGTGTCCTCTTTTACACCAATTAGCAATGATTTAAGAAAAACAATTTTGGCTAACTGGAAAATGATTAATACAGAAGATTTTAACATCCCTCCTCCTCGCTTTGCATTTAAGCGCCTCAACAACATCGGAGACAAACTGGTCCATACTTACCCGTTGCCCAAAACAAGCCAAAATGCCCAATCTACACTGTGGCAGTTGCCAATGGTAATAGGACATTTTAAATGCGGGAAATGTAATATGTGCCAATTTATGAAGAATCTAAAAAACCAATGACCTCAAAGTTTGAGACATTCACTAATTGTGCCACCAAATGGGTGGTCTATTGTATTATATGCCCATGTGCGCTTGTGTACATTGGCAAAACAAAATGCCCGGTACGCACCAGAATAAAGATTTTCCATAATAACTTACTAGAAAGTCTTAATTCTATTAAAGACTCGGAGGCGAGCATTATGCTTCTCTTTCTTTTATTCGACAATAAAGAAAAGAGCTGCAGCAAGATATTTGTGCACCAAAAGTGAGTGTGCCATGAGTAATGTGCAGAAAACAGGTGCACCAAATATATATAATAAACATAACAATGTAACAGTAATATAACAGTAATATCTTAACATAAACATATTAGAATCACCTTAATAGTGTACTATTCATGCAGGAAAAGTCCCCATTCGATATATAAGTTCAGACCATTTTTAACCGAGTCCAAGTTGTATAAGTCTTCGCAGCTTTTTGTCACGATCACCACCACGAGTATGGTTGTCCATCTTTTGCAATGGGAGTAGCGGACTGGTACTCGCGCCACTCGACAGATTACAGCGATTGGCAAATCAACAGAGAGATTTTCCTCCGCCTTCAGGAGATCTGGGGTCCGATGTCCATAGACCTCTTTGCTTCCAGACTCAACTCCCAACTACCAGCTTTCTACAGCTGGAGGCCGGACCCAGCAGCAGCTGCAACAGATGCATTCCTACAGTCATGGTCCCAGGGAATACTGTATGCCTTTCCTCCTTTCACTATGATAGCGAGGACCCTGGCGAAGGCCCGTTAGGAGCCTGCAAATCTGATCCTTATAGCGCCGGTCTGGACATCTCAGACTTGGTATCCAGTTCTTCTGAGACTTTCTATGGATTCCCGAATCCTACTACCCCAGTTTCCGGATCTCCCATTAGATCCATCAGGTCAACGTCATCCTCTCCTCAACAGATCTCTGACAATAGCAGCCTGGAGGATTTCAGGTCAAGATGGAGAGTCCCTGGCATGTCTCACAAAGCGATCAACCTTATCGAAGAGAGTTGGGCTCCTATTACCCGGAAGAGATACTCCAACTCTTGGAGCATCTGGAGCTCCTGGTGTCGTGAGAAAGGATTACATCCAATTTCAGCACCTATAGAAGAGATTTTGAATTTTCTAGCATCCCTAGCGGAAAAAGGGCTCGCCTACAGGTCTGTGAACGCCTACCATTCAGCAATTTCCGCAGGTCATGACCCTATCTAAGGAGTACCAGTGGGAGAACACCACCTCGTCTGCAGGTTGCTCAAGGGTGTAAGGCTTACCTTTTTCTGGCATGGCCTAACAACAAAGAACTATTGCGTACAGCCCTATCTGGCAAACTCACTACTCTACTCTGCTTGGTCTCCTGCAGGAGAGTCCCAGACTTCCGAGCTCTAGATCTAGCAGGCAGAACCTTTTCTCCTGATGGCATCGTATTCCATATTCATAGAAGAACAAAGTGCAATTCCAGGGTGATTTCCTAGCCCGCCTTTAGAGATCAACCGAAGCTCTGCTTGGTTAAATGCTTGAAAGTCTACGAAGAAAAGACGGCTCCACTCAGAACCTCCCCTAACGGGCAGCTACTGATCGCTCTGCGTAAACCGCACAAACCAGTATCAGCACCGACCTTAGCACGTTGGGTCCGGTGGACGCTAGCTCAAGCAGGGATAGACACCAAGCATTACGGAGCCCACTCAGAGGAGCCATGGCCTCTAAAGCATTTCAGGCAGGAGTTTGCCTAGAAGATATCATGAGGATGGCAGACTGGGCTAGTGAATCAGTTTTCAAACAATTCTACCTAAAGCCAGTAGATCAGCCGGCATCTATTGTGGTAAGTAAGCTTTAAACAAGCATAATGGGAGCCTCCGGTCTTGACATAGAATAAAGATTTTCCATAATAATTTACTAGAAAGTCTTAATTCTATTAAAGACTCAGAGGTGAGCATTATCCCACCCGGCGAGAAAATAACATGTTACCTGATGTTAATTAAAGATGTAATGGAAAGATTAATGTTCTGAAATTTACATGTACCCTATCGGAATAACTTCAGGATTTTTCCCAACCTGATAAGGGATCTAGGTTTGTCATATACAAGAGACTAAAATGTTCCTTTTTCTTGACCGCGCCTGCAGACAAGTCTGCTTGATCTCGGCCCGACACAAGTTCTTCTTCTTCAAGCTAGCTACAATTATCTACTACTATGGACAGCCAAGTTTGCAGCCCAGAAAGAGGAAGTGTCATCATGTTTAGAACTGTTTATGCAGGGGATCTGAACTACTATTGGTGGACCAGGTCACGTGTTGATGGCCTCAAAATGAACTGGAGCCAAGCTCCCTGGGAAATGTAGTTTTCTTTAGAGACTCTTACCTTTTATGTTAAGATATTACTGTTCTATTACTGTTACATTGCGATATTTATTATATATATTTGGTGCACCTGTTTTCTGCACATTACTCATGGCACACTCACTTTTGGTGCACAAATATCTTGCTGCTGAGCTCTTTTCTTTATTGTCGAATAAAAGAAAGAGAAGCATAATGGGAGCCTCCGGTCTTGACATAGAATTGGAGAACACTGTGGTTGTATCAAAAACAACACAGTGGACAAACCACTGGTCGAACATTATAAAAAAGGCAAAACATTCCCATAATGGCATCTTTTGGTGTGTGTTGCAAAAGATGGACAACCATACTCGTGGTGGTGATCGTGACAAAAAGCTGCGAAGACTTGAACAGAAATGGATATATAACTTGGACTCGGTTAAAAATGGTCTGAACTTGTATATCGAATGGGGGCTTTTCCTACATGAATAGTACACTATTAAGGTGATTCTAACAGATCTATTGTGCCCAAAATCTGGGGTATTTATACCGAGACACCCATAATAATGCCATTGTTATGATCAAAATAATATACGTTGACATAATTACGCTCAACACATTAGGATTTAATTTGTTTGGCTGCACAATGTACTTTTTCCCTTTCGTTTTGCCATTTCCAAAATGGCTGACCCCTCAGCAGACAGAGTTCGCTTTTCTGACGAGTAGATCCCGTCAGAGCTCAGGTCACATGACCTGATACACCACGTAAACGTCGAGACAACGGCGAAATTAACCGCTGCTCTATGCTAATGGCCGGGGATTGATCGCTGAAGTTCATCCGATTGAATGCGACGCTGCTGCAGAGGTAGACACTACACACCGCTACCAGATCAATAAGGTAATCCAGAAACACTTATATAAATGTTTCAGTGCCCATCGTTCCAAAAGGCCTCCGTTATTAAATCTCGGCCACACACGTGTGTTCTTTTCCTTGTCTTGCACACCAGGCTCGAGCGTTTATCTACAACGGCTTGCAGACCATACAAAACAAGATTCTGCCTTTTTGCCTGTAGACCAGCAACAGTGACTACATTAGGTAGGTCATGGTTTTTCTACTTCCCCATTTAGTTGGACACAAACTGTAGACACTCTTTGAATTAAACGAAAATATCCAAAGACCGTAATGTGTCTTTTTTCTTAAGTCACATTAAAGGTGCCAAAATGTTTCGAAGATGAAGGCTTTTGGAAGAATTAACACCTAATACTTGTGAGCGAACATATCACTTATAAGGAGTTGAAATAGGTATGTCTTTTCTGTATATTTGCCAGAAATATGCTACCTATTCATTCATTTGTTGTGACACAAAAAATACACTGAACAATAATAGGAAAGATGCCCACTAAAATGGACACAAAACAAATCTATTCTTGTGTCGAATAGAGAGGAAGCAATCCATCTATGTTGTACCAATTAGTTAGTACAACTACAATATTTCGTTTATATGATGCCCACCCTACTAGATAGAGAGGTCTAACATAGGTTCTCAACCATTGTTGCATGTTTTGAAGTAACATTGAAAATAATGATAGGCTTGTTTCTTTTATTTGGTATACATTGTTACAGATATCTCTGTTTTTATAGATACTGCGAGACACTACACATGGACCTTGTGACATTCTGTACCCTCCAATATGAGGCTTTGATTGTGTCCTGAGGAAAGCCTTCCATATACGACTAAGCAGTATAAGAACAAGGAAAAGTCGCTGTGTGACTAATACATTAAGGCTGGAAACAGATTTACTCATGTCGACACAAGGAAAATGGGGACTGTCTAGCAAAACACCAATGGGCTAATTCAAAGTTGCCCATGTACTACTAACATCACCTTTGTTACAATGTATTATGTGAATGAACACAAAGATCCAAATTGTTGATCAATTGTCTCTTTTTATTTTTATTTTATGTTTTATGAGATTTGCAAATGTGACCAAATGGTCTGTTTTACTACTGATTAGAATATAATAAATATGAGATATTTTTGTTAAAATTGATCTTTCTATCTCTTGATATTTGCTAAAAGAATGATGGTTTGTGAACATACGTACATGGTTTGAGACCCAGCTTTGTTACCTTCGGTGAGGATATCGAAAGGAAGCTTGTTATCCCCCTTTGTTCTCTCCTATTGCAAAGGTTTTCATTTTTCTTGTGAATTTACAAACTACACAGTTGCAGCATGGAAAATGGCCAGTGACAACTCTGAGGTTCCATAGTCCAGTGCAGGGTGCTTCTTTAATGAACTAGGAGTGTACCAGCGGGTCGAAGGTTTTTTGCCATTGTGAGGGCAAATCGTGGAAGTGGTTCTTCTGGAAGATTAAATCATACGAGTTGCCGATATTTGCTTATCAATTTCTTGGCTTGAAATGTGTGGGCCATGCATAATTACACAGGTCATTTGTTTATTACGGTCCTCTTCGGTTTGGTTTTTGGGAATTAGAAGGCCCTTCGTCTGTGAACTTTGCCCGTTTTGTTGGACCTGTACAGTAGTTTTCTTGGATATCCACATACTTTTAACCTAGCATCCAACTGTTCAGAGTGTTTATGAAACTCTTCCACTGATGTGCAGTTCCTCCTAATTCTTAAATATTTGCTGCATGGAAGATAAATGTGGGTGGTGTGATTGCTCTCAAAACGTAATAGGGTGTTTCTATCACTGCTCTTGCGGTACAAGCTACATTCTAATTTGCCATTGTGATGTGTAATCAGATTTGGGAGTGGTTATATTCCATTGTAAATTGGATATCATCACATTGATTCAGCTAGGTGAGAAAGGATTTACATTGTTTCTGAGTCGTCCCATATGAACACCAAATCATCTATACATCTTTTCTAACTCTTGATCTGTTTCCTGTAGGGGTTCCAATCATATAGAACATATTCGGATTCATAACTGGCAATTAATAGACTGTCCAGACTGGGTGCAAATGCGGCCCCCATCGCAGTCCCTTTTGTCTGTAGATAAAACTGTTGGTTGAAGACTAAGAAGGTCCTGCATAGAGCTAGATTCATCAGTATGCATTCAATGGCCTGGTTTTGTGGGATGCTCGTATATACAAATAGTTGGTTTACGGTATCAAACATTTGTTTGTAGAGTTGAATGCTGTGCATTGTGTCCAAGGTAAGTTTCTGTTAGGACACTCATGGAATTCAAATATGTGTAGAAAAATGTACATATGGGTTCTAGGATAGAACCACATCCCAATACGATCGGTCTTCCAGGGGTGGGGGGGGGGCTCAATAGGGTCTTTGTGGATCTTGGGTAAGACATAGAAGGTAGGGGTGCGTCCTTGGGTGCTGTTCAGAGTCTGCTTTTTCCGTCACCCAGCCTTTTTGGAGTCCATAGGCAACGGTCTCCGAAATGCTTGAACATCAGTCTTTTTTAGGTCCTTTCTAAGCAGTGTTTTACTGTTGCTGTCATTCAGTAGTTCATACACCATCTTTTGGTAGTGGGTGGCAGTCCTTATCACTATGCCTCCCCCTTTATCAGCTGGTTTAATAACCAGGTCTGTGTTACCTGCAAGTGCATTTATGGCTTCCCTCTCCTCTTTCGACATGTTATGATGGAGAGTTGCCTTTCTGGGTTTGAGTTTGTCACTCAGAATGCATTTTTCAAAAGTAAGGATATACCTCAGGACCGGATTGTCCAAAGGCATGAAAATAGACAGTGGGTGGGTCCAGGGTCTATTTATCTCATATGCTCCGGTTGTTCCTTGAAGCAATTGCAGATGGACAGTCCTTAAAAATCTGCGCACCTGCATCTCTGTATCAAACCAGTCTATGTTTAGATGCCACAAATGAAAGAATTCATTGGTTACTGAAACTATGGTCTCCTCTGTCTCGTTCATCTCCCCCCTGTTGCATATGGTTGTGTCCATGGAGGTGGCCCGGCCCCCAGTTTCAGTTGAATCCTCCTTTGCCTTAAAAAAAAAAAAAAAAAAAAAAAAAAAAAAAGGGGGGTGGGGGGTGGCAGGGGTGGGCAATTTCAAAAATTCATTTGAGGATTGAATTTGGTGTCTTCTGGAGGGGGGGAGGAGGGGGGGAGGAGTCACTACTCCAGTACCAACCTGCTTCTCCATAGTGCTCTTGGTTGCGTATATGTACAAACCCGTCTGTTCAGGGTTTCCAAGTAGTTGTCTGCTGTGTAGAGATATATTTTTTCCAATTTATATTCTCAAATATCTATCGCCAATTTATGTGTATTCATTATGGTTGTTGATTTAAAGTCGGCAAAAAACGTGTCGATATCTTTCAATTGTTCACGTGTGTTGGTCAGTACGGTATTTGAGGAATTTTTCTTTCTCCACGTCTAATTCTCTTTGAGTCCCTATGCTCACTCTTTGTGCTGTGGCAATTGTTAAGACCATACCCAGGACATTGCCTCCAGCCATGCCATGCCATGGGTACCCCCCCCACACTGTCCCCACTCTGCCAATGGGTAAGCCCTGCAAACAAAACTCCAACAACTGCAGTAGTTTAGCGTTTTACCATTAACCCCATGGCCAGTTTAGGAGAAATAAACCCAGTAGGAGTTCCTCACTCAACCCTGGCCTCGCTCAGAAACAAGAAATGGCCACGGTCAAGGAGTGCAGCCACCATACTCAGTAGCCATTAACTTTAGCCATGACCCTGCTCCAAGTGGCACTGGCAGATCCAGGGGCTACTGCTGGCCCTGGGACCGTGTGAGCCAGTCGTGTAGGTTGGTCCCGGCATCCGCAACCACCCTGCATCCCCCTAGTGTTTAAAAAAATGTAATTGGGCCATAGTCCTACCCTTTACGCCCCAAAGGGGATGCAACATGCCCAATTCTAGCAAATATAATCACTTTTGCTGACCCACTCCAAAATGTCCTGAATAGCCTAGCTGCTTGCCCCCAACACTAACGTTTAGACCCATGGCAAGCCTGTAAAGCAAAGTTTGCCAATATTCCCAACTGTACCATGGGTCTGCTGACAGCCTAGATCTCCTCAGACATTTCTTTCTAAAAACCTGTAAATCTATTACTGAGTGGATTTGCACCAAACATGCAAAAGTAAATTTGTATCTAGGCACCAGCTACTTGCACAAGCTTGAAACAAATCCACCCAACGGTTCCAGCTAAAGGTGAGAGCAAACTGCACTATAATAAGGAGAAGCCAGTTGAGAAAACCAAGTTTGTCCCCATGACAAAACCGTCAAAAAGAAATTCAGTTTGGCAAGCAACTAATGTTCCCAACATACAAGCCAAATTTCATGAATTTGTTGATGGGAAAAGGTAGTTGATAAACCGGTGTTTCAGCATTGTGTTTGAGAGACCGCAAAATAAATGAAACACCCTCACAGTCACATTACACATTATCATTATTAAAGAGTATTTATTGAGCACCGGTCTAGCTTTGGGAAGCAACAGAGCACTTTACAAAATCATAGGAGAAGGACATGGTGAGGGAAGTAGAGATATAAGGGAGTGGGGAGCTAACAGGGGGGGAGAAGGCAGGCAATTTGGCAGCAATGGGTCTAGCAAGCAGGGGAGCAGACCACCCAGTCTTAGCTAGGGTGCAGGGGAGTACTCACCAAGACCCAGGAGCTATTAAAGTGCTGCCCATGAATGAGTTCTTAAGATGATGTATGTTTAATGAATGGCGTAAAATAAACTAGTAGAAACAGAAGATTAAGTGGAGTTGAGCGCAAAGATTAAAAGAAATTCAGAGATTTGAACAAAAAGACTACTTTTGTATAGCAATATAATATTGAGTTTTTGATATTATGCTATGCACGCGTGTCAGAGTAGCCACTTGGGAGTGCCTGAAATATGAGGGAACTTGGCTTTTCCTCGCCAAACTGTGGCATGCATCCAGATCTGCACATGCCATTAACCCCTTTCTAGGTCTATGTTGCTCTGTGTTTCACACTATTGCAGATCATTCCTGTTGATTCCTCCAAATTTCATGTTTTTACATTTTTCTCCTTTACTTCCTCTTCACATTCCTTTGTCAGTTTAAAGATTGGGACATTAACAAAATACTTCGGTAAAAAATAAAAAAATAAAAATAATAATAAATTGTTGTAAAGTTCCGGTAACCACAGATGCCGGGTCACCAACAGTGCCCCCCACAAGCGTCATAAGTCGCTTTATCTGTGGAGATGACCCAAAGGACTAGCTATATTTTTATATTTTAGGGGAGCATAGGGAGGAAAGAGGACTTTGGGCTGAGAGAGGGAGTAGAGCAGTCACTATGGTGAGCAATGTTTCCTTACTCCTACATCACAATCCCCTACACCTTACTCGTACCAAGCTGTATTCTGCTCTACAGATGGAAGGAATCTAAAGTGATTAGAAAATGTTGGAGAGGACTGCCTGCCCAAACACAGCGCCCACTCTAGAACTGCATTTCAGGGAATAATGTCTGCAGAAAATGTGACTGGTAGACCTAGGTGGCTGCTCTGCAGATTACATGCCTTTGAAAAGCTATTGCCCTAGTTTTTGCATTGGTCAACTGTGGATGCACTCCAAGGAGGCTGCTGGTCTTGAAACACACAATGAGTAATGCACAATACAATCAATCTTGCTATATTAGCTTTAGTTGCTTATTTTCCTGGGTTCAGAAACCCTCAATGTGACAGTCTATCAGATGGGCTATGAGGTCTAGTGCTCCTGAGAGAACACCTCTGGGCTCTACAAACATCCAGACAGAGCAAAATTTGGTCTGCCTCATTCCGGGAAATCCAGAAGACTACTGGCAGCAACACGATTTGGGAGAAACCTGGATATAACTTTTGGCAGACAAGAAGCATGTGTTTGAAGTTCCACGGTATCCCGATTAAAGGAAATGTATGGGTCTTCTGAAGACGTGGCCTACAACTCTCTAATTCTGCAGACTAATGTTATCGCCGCCAGGAATACAGTTTTCCAACAGACGAGACACAAATCTACAATCACCATAAACCTACAGACACTAGATGTTCAAATCTTTTACGAGGCAATGCAGTCACGACCACAAGCCGTACACTGGGATCGGTCTGCACGTAGGTGGGAACAAGTGATGTCCCACAAAATGATAATTGATGACACTGGTTAATTTGCGCTATAACACTTTCCTTGTTTGATAAACAATCCCCAGTATTGTAAGGTAGGTGCTGCAAGAGGACCTGCAATCCTGCGCAAATTATTCTTGATAGAAAAGACAACATCCAATGAAGTGTGGAGAGTATTCAGGGCCTTTTCAAACATCCAGTGACAGAATCTCAACTATTTGCTCTATATTGGGCACTTGTGCAGCCTTCCCTAGAGGACGCCAAAAAAACAGTTAAGTCCGCTTTCCAGGCACCAAAATGCCATGGAACGCAATTGCAGAGAGTGGCGTCACACAGAAAGACTTCCTTCAGCATCAGGTAACGTATGTCCCGTTTCCTGCGAATCTACAACTTCCCCAGGATGGCTCACAAGCCGAAGAGTAGTCAGTTGTGACTGATGTGTTGTGAAGGATCCTTGAAGGGAGACCTCATAATGAGGTTTCGACTGTTCGGTCGCCAGAGAAGATTGTTCCTGAGCAAACTTGGAACATGAATATGCTTGTCCATGGTTTTATTTGGATTAGGTTCTTTGGTTTTGAAGCATTGCTTGGGGAGATGGGCTAGTCCAAAAAATTAAATTTGGCACCTTAGGAAAACTGGCAAACACTGATTTTGATTCACCCAGCCGGTGTATTATGTAGATCTTCTGGCATTTATTTCCACTAATAAAGCACTACAAGGATGTCAAATGGGCTAGGAGCAACACAGACGGGGTCATGAACAAAAGTACTTTTCGATCAGCAGAGCAATTTTAACTACAGGTTAGTGACAAGCCACAGAAACCTGCCCTTATGATTGTTAAAGCTGATCTTCAGTGTCTGACTGAACTAGAGACAGCAGCCAGAGTAGAACGTAGGCATCAAGTCAAGGACGGTTAATACAGCATATGGATTCAAGTCTTCCATCATTCAGACTTTTGGAAATACTTGCAACAATAGTGTTCAGACTTTCTCCATCCACTTCAAGAGCTGGCCCAAGAGCTGGACTGGATTTCTTGGAGTCACTGCCAGTGCAGACAAGAGGTCAATGAGGGCATCCCAGCAGGGACAGCTTGGGCGTTATAATTGAATGAGTGGCTCTTTAGAAGGTGAAATAGTCATCAAATCCTAGCTCCAAATCCTGCACACATCTTTAGTAACACAAAAGAGCAACAATGCACATACATACCCAGTTGAACACTGTTGGTTTACTGAAGCTAGAAATGTAACTGAAACACACTTGCAACATTTGGCAGAATAATAGTTTACATTTACAAATAGCAACTTGTAAGCCTTAAATTCTACCCTTGGAAAACAAACTCTTAGATACATAAGAGTTCAAAGTAACCAGATGAAGATGGATCCAGCCGGAAAGGCTACGATGCCGCCCCTATATGTCCCATTTGTGAGAGATCGTTGTAGCCAGCTTTACTTGAAATCTTTGAGTCTAAGGAATTAGCAGTTTACAACTTACACTAAAAAGGGCAAACCCAATTAAAGCGATTAATTGGAGAAAACCATGGAATTTAGTTGTATTTATTTTATTTCTATAGCGCAAAACAAAAAGCCTAGAGGCATGGAACCACTCAACAGGAACATACAACAATGAGAAGAATCAGAAACAACAAATCATAGAAGCAATAAAGCTGGTCAGCCGAACAGGACAGTCTTTAGCCCCCATTTAAAAATGGGTAGCGTACATGCACGTAGATTGGGTGGAAGCGCATTCCAAAGCATGGGTGCTGCATGTGGAAAGGACACCTGTGCCACAAAAGAGTTGTCTGTGGAATGACCAAAAGAGCAGTATTGTTCTACCAGAGTGTTCTGCGGGCTGGTAACCATGAGATACATTTAGCCAGGTACTCAGGCCCCTGGCCATAGAGGCATCGATGGGCGATACAGTGTACGCAGAATAATATGAGACTACTCACTTGGAGCCAATGCAGGGCTCTTCTTGCATTCCGACCTTGGAGGGCCCGGTATTTCCCCATTCAAGGAAGCTGACCCCGGTGCATCCCCATTCGAGCCCCCATAGGGCTCAATGGGAATGGGGATGATGCTAACTAACAGGTCCGTTAATGACGGGCCCGTTGTCAGCATCCTGGTCCACTCGCGGGTCCCACTACGGACGCCTGGAAAAACCAGGCGTCCTTAGCGGGTCCCGCGAGGAGACCTCGTAATGGGGTGGTAGGGGTTTAACTGGGCTGGCAGCTCTACCGACCCTGTTAAACCCCAACCGCATTCCTCGTAACGAGGCCCATGATCTGTTCTGAGTAGCCCTTCCACAATACGTACAGCATTGTTCCGAATTACCTGGAGGTGGGAAAACTCCCCGTTGGCAATGCCTAGTAAAGGACTGGCACAATAATCCAGCTTCGCCCAGATGATAGCTCATGCTATCAGTGCAGTTGGAGGTGTTAAGAAATGGCTGAAGCTGTGCAAGCAGCTTTAGATGATATGAAGTGCACGCAACCAGACTGTTCACCTTTGCCTTCGTGAACAGGTCTTGATCCAGGGTGACTCCCAGAGTCGTAACCATGGATTGAATTTTAATGGAACAGCCCAAGATATCAAACTGGTAGTATCTTTGGTCTAGCTTCCGTAATTGAGGTGCGGTACCTACTACCATGAGCTCTGTCTTGGAGTCGTTAAGTGCAAGCTCATTTGTAAGCATCCAGGTTTGAATCAGACCGTAGGTAAGGTTCAGGCTGCAGCAGTCTACAGCAAAGTCTCCCGAAAGAGGCACAAGGCACTATGTGTCATCTGCATTATTTGCCTAAATGTCAGCTGCATCCAATTGATCAAATAATGGGAGCGTAAAGATGTTGAACAATGTTGGTGACACACAAGAGCCCTCTGGCATGCCACACGAGACTAAGAACTCCTCTGCTGCCGACTCCTAAAAGAAAACTCTAGCCTTACGGTCAGATAGACATCATTTTACAAAGCCTACAGCCGAGACAGAGAAGTGTGGTGTGCTACATAGTCTGTCCGCTAAAATGGAATGGTCCACAAGATCAAATTCTGCAGACAGATCTAGTAGCACCAGCATGGCTGTATTCCCTTCACAGGGTAAATAAAGGGGTAGAACTGCACTCAAGTCCCTGATCCTTCAGGTATACTATACAGATATCCAAAATTGGATCAGTAGAATGGGATGACACTAACGAAATTTCAATACATATCAAATTTTATTCAGTAAACTCATCACAAGAAAAATTCATCTTAATATCATAAAAATCGATTAAAAAACAGTCAATTCATACCATCAATCATAACTACATACAGGACTCATTCAAACATAAAAACACCCAAGTGTTTAGTACATCAATAGGCATTGCAAATATTGTTACACCAAATCTTTTCAGTTATCACATCAAACAGTGACCCAGTCCATAATATCAGGTGTCGTGTATCTGATGCCAAATTTGACCAGATATCTCTCACATCTGGTCAAATTTGGCATCAGATACAATATTTCCAATGCTTATTGATTTACTAAACACTTGGGTTTTTTTATATTTGAATGTTTGAATAGGTCCTGTATGTGGTTATGATTGATGGTATGAATTGACTTTTTTTAATCGATTTTTATGATATTAAGATGAATTTTTCTTGTGATGAGTTTACTGAATAAAATTTGATATGTATTGAAATTTAGTTAGTGTCATCCCATTCTACTGATCCAATTTTGGATATCTGTGTATTCCCTTCACTAAAGATGTAAAATATACATTCGTTTTTAGGTCAAGAAGGGTTGACACTGTACTGTAGGCGTGTCGAAACCCAGATTGCTTTTGCCCCAAGATATTATGTTGAAGCAGGAACTCCATTTGTAGCTGTGCCACCTTGTCTAATATTTTTTAACAAGTAAGGGACATTTGTAATAGGCTGATAGTTACCTGGCACACTCGCATCCAAAGTGGGTTTTTTTTAAATGAATGTGGAGATCCAAGCTGGTTTGATATTTGTAGGGGAAAAAAAGAGGCATTTATAAATGTGCTGATCAGGGGTTGGGGGGACCAGCTGCAGGTCACACTCCTTAATTGGTAGGGCAGGACAGATGTCTCCCTTGCAGGTCGAGGGTTTCAATTGCCTCAAGACTTTAGCCAAGTATTGCTCGCTGATGGGCTCAAATTCAAATTTAGGATAGTCAACAATAGTACTCGGGGTTTGAAGAGACCACACTAGCTCCTTGTCCCAACTCTTGGCAGAAATGTATTTTTGGATATTCTTTCATTAGTTTATCATGGCGTTTTGAATAGAAAGACTCCAATTAGAGTCCTTGACAAAGTGCGAAGGAGGTGCACAGGGATCCTCCAATTCTCCAAGTATTCTGAATAGCTCCCTAGAATTGGATGTTGCCCCGGCAAATCTTTGGTCATAAAAACACTTTTTGGCATCAGATTTGGCTTTTATGTACCCAAGCCATGGCAGAATAGATTTCTATCTTTGGCGGCATGAGTTTTTGCCCACTATTTCAGGGCTCCATATTGGTTGTTATTAAAGTAAAGATATCAGTAGAGTACCATTTTCTGTTAGGCTGGGATTTAGACAACCATGTTTTCACAGGGGCTAGACAGTTAACGGCCTTCTCGATAGTATTAGGATATGCCTCGGCCAACTCAACATATTCATGTTAGATAGGTTGTCAATAGTAGAGGAGATCAAATGAGCCATTGCAACAGGAGTCAGTTTACGCAGATTTCTGTACGACACCCAAAACTTTTCTGGTTTACTTTTGTGATGGAGGAGTAGTGACCTACTCCATTCCAATAGATGATGATCAGGCCATGGGCAGGGTTTAGGCCCTAGATTGTTTATAGTCATATTCTGAGTAAGCACCCAGTCAAGTGTCCTACCCTTGGCATGGGTAGACGTATTAACATGCTGAGAGAACCCAAAGTCAGACAATGCAGTTTTAACTAATATGGACTGAGAATCTGACTCAAAGCCAAGATTAAAATCTACCAGAATGAGAATTCTAGATTTTGGTTTAAGATTGGGTGAAATCTGGTCACTTGAGTTAAGCAGAACATACAGCATATTGTGTGGAGGTCTATATAGAAGGAAGATGTTCACTGTCACGTTAGGTAGGATTAATTTCCAACTTTACCCATATTACTTCACATTCTGCTAGAGACATTGTCGAACGCCCGGATCTCTAAGGACATGATAGCTCAGGGCTACTCCATGCGACTTTCCCATTCTGACGGTCATCTCTCAGTATATTGTAGAGGAGCAAACGTACACATCCGTAGGAGATTCTACTCCCCCCAACCCCCCCCCCACACACACCTCCTACCTTCCCTGTACTGGAGACATGAGACAGTGCCCTGTCTAACACCAGCTATTGTACCAATACTGCAGCAAAGATTTGGAAGAAGGTATCCATTAAGACAACCATATTGAATGTACTGTTGAGTTGATGACAGCCTGCAGGAGGAGATTCATCAATGAAGAGGAGTAAATGGACTGATGACGTCATAAGAAAGTGTGCACAAAGTCCTGAAATACTGACTGAAGACAATGTATAAATCCTAGAGGGAAATGACAAAGTAAGAATCAAGTGAACCTAAGTGTAAAAGAAGATTACAAATTTAGAAGTGCTGTAGAAATCAGAAGTATAATGAATGTACATACGCTGAAGTCATCGTATAGGCTAGCTACAATTAGTAAAGAGAATGCAGGCAGAGCGGCCCTAGCACACAAGCTGGACATTGGTATCGTGAAATGATTTAGCCAAAAAATCATGAAGAGAAAATAAAAGGCTGTGTCGCAGTAGAATAGCAGTTTGTTGGTGCTGTGTTGGGAGGCTGTCTGGCCTGAAGTCAAGAACTGAAAACGAGGTCAGCTATCTACGCTGAAGAGGAACATGTGTGCGGAGGATGAATCCTCTCACGTTAACGCAGAAGATGCCAAGTCTTCATTCGTTAAAACATTTAAAAGCTTGCAGAATGAACAGAATCATTGTCTCTTGTCATGAGAGTCGAGGCTGAAACTAGGGCTTGAACTTGGAGATCCAGGCACGATAGCGACTGCCCTCACTCCTGTTGCATTCCTAGGACAAGAATACTCTGCAAGGCCAAGCACAAAGAGAATTTCATAGCAGTAGGCATGGGTGAGGAGATGTTGGGCCAATTGGGTGGTAGGGCAGCTTCATGCCCCATCTACTTGCACCTGGGTCTTGGCTTAAGTGCTGCTAATTGAACCAAAGGTTCGAGGCACAGCTCAAGCGTGCCAACCAATTGTATTAGTCCATATAACGAAGGACCTTGTAGCTTAAAAAACCAATGCAACACCAACTGATTTTTCTTAAATTACACGTTTGAAGAGGTAGTCATGCGTGGTCTGCCTGATATCTGACAGCCAATAACAAAACTAGCTTCTATATGATTGGTTAAGGGACACATCTAGATATACAATCCCAACCCTTGATAGGTTTTTCCACTATTGCCACGTAGCATGATGCCATTCTGATGCACAAAGAGTATATTATTGTATTTTATGTGGAAATCGCTGAGAATGAGCATACGTCCGTTGATGTTCGTTGCAACTCCCTGTTTTAGATAATTGCTAATAAAACAGCAACTTGCCATCTTCTTGAGTTTGTCCGGTTATTTGGACTAATTATACTGGTGTAATCCCATCCAGTAACAAATGCACGTTCCAAGGGCCATAAGCACAATATGAACGTCTGTATGCACAGCGAGTGTCGGTGCGGGTACCGCAGCATCATGCAACCAAGATTCAGTAATTGCACATAGATTGATATTGTGCATACTGATATGGTCAGCGACTTCCGTGGAGTGTTTAATCAGGGACCATGTGTTAAGAAGCACATTTTATTTTTACATCATGCCCTGCTGTTAAGCAAATATTTTCTACTGGGGCGCTCATAGGAGCGCCTGCCTGTATTGTATGGTGTACGGCCAAGGTATGAGCACAAATTATCGAAGTTTCAGTATTACGAACATCCTTTTGATCCAATTCCAGGTTACACAGCAGTAGTGGAGCATGTAAGATGCCAAGACAATTGGGTGCTGCATGAGAATCGAACCTCATGGTTTCCTGCTTTAGCCGATTCAAATCAATGCGCAGTCCCCTTCCCCCAACCATATCATCTCTGTTTCCACTCACTTAAATCTGGTTAGGAGTCAACAGAATAACAATAGCATTTGGTAAGATCGAGGACAGACAATCATGTTCCCCCTCTCTGTTAGGTGGTGGAAACAAGGGCGTTTATATGGTAGGCTGAATGTTTTATAAGATTCAGACGCATTGGTTTTCCGAACTCCAGAAGCAGAGACAGTCATATTGCTGCAGTCGCAGATAATACAACGCTGCAGCACCATGACATGCCGCGAACCAGCAAAAACCGGCCTCTTCAAACTCGCCAACGTGAAGGTCGGGGGGAGCCGGGAAATGTAGTTCAGGATGATACCAATAGAACTACTGATCAAGGTTGGCTTACAATGTGCACAGCACGTTACGTTACCCCAGGAGATGCAAAAAGTAAACTCCTGCAAGAATAAGGTATTCTGAGCAGTTCAACCAGTGCAACAGCAACCATTTGCTCAAGGATACATTTTGTTAGGTTATGAATTTAAAGGGCATTATACAAACAAAAAATAATGTGTATGGGACACTCAAAGTGGATCCCAATTGTAAAATAACTCAAAGGTATCTGGGGGGTAATAAGTAAGGATTTTGGTTACATTATTTATATGTGCCTGCAATGTTGGTCACTTGTAGCTATAAAGATCCTTTTCAGTTCAGTAAGGCAATGGTGGCACAGGTCATTTTGAATAAAAGGTTGTTTGGATAGTAAGCAGCTGTGATGCTGGAAATGCAATGGAGGGACAAGGCCTCCCTGTCCTCGTTCTGTAGTCCTTTTTCGTGTATGCTCTGTATTGTTTTGTGCCCAGGAGTCCATGTGGGACTTCTGGCAGTGCAGCACCTCTTTTTGGTTTGGTGTATAGACCCTTGGGATACCCTCATGGCACACATGGGTGGGGGTACAACCCTGTACGCCTAGTGTATAATTCTTGGCAGCTGTGTGTGGCCCACAGAGCAGGGTATGGGCTGGTGGCAGCTCCATGCTGAATTTGACAGGTGCTCTGGGTATCCTCCATTTTGGGATACCCAGGCCCTGCCATTGGAATCAGTTGATTTCTGATAGGAGACAAGATGCCCCCTGTGGCCTCTTGCTTTCTATCACCCGTTACCTTGTTTTTCCCAAAGTCCCAGGAAGCCCCAACTCTGTCCCTTCCCCCTAACTGGCTGTTGGGTGGAAGTTCCATATATGGTATTGTGGGGGGAAGTCCAGGCCAGACTAGCTCGAGCCTTCCCAGTGACTAAGTTGTGGGTACACCCATGGGACATGGGTGAATGGAGTGTGAGACCAATATGCACTTCATGTTATGGGTGTCTCGTTTCTGGTATGTGACACAAAGAATGAGACAGCCCTTCCCAAAACTGGTATGAATGCAGTGTGGAGTGTGGATTGGCTGGGTGCTTGTCCCAATACACATTCCTTGTTGTGAGTGTCTGGAGGGAGGTGAATGACCTGAATGCACAGTGAGCCCGATTGGCTGCCTGCCTGCATGAATGAATGCTCTTCTGAATGATTGGATGCCCTAGTGTGACCCAGCAGAGTGAATGAGAGACCAAACATTATCTGGGGACCTCTCACTGATGGAAATTGTTCAGAAGCTGAAGTTGATACTTGATGCTTAACCTTGAAGCCCACTGGAAGGAGAGGAATTGCTGCTACTGTCCTTCACCAATCCGAAAGCTGCTGTGCCTTCAAGGAACTGATCCAAGAGAGGACCTGGCTAGGAGACCTCTTCCCGAGCTACAAGGGACCATCGTGCACCAGCTGATCTTTACCAAAGCTCCCTGGACGTCAGACCCTCAAAAGGCTGCTGACCGAAGATGGGGACCGCCGCGGAATCACAAAGCAAAGGGCCCGGACATTGAAGTCTGTCACCGTCCGTGACCAGAGTCTCAGTGCTCCTTTGCCGAAGAACACTTTGAACGAAGGACTCCCTCGCTCATCACTGATGACCGCTTTGTCCCGCCAGAGAAAGCCAAGGACGCTGACGCGCCGAGGAGAATCTGCCAGTGGGTTTCCCACCACCCGAAGACCACAAAGATGCTGACGACCCAGCGCCCTTGCTGGGCCTAAGTTCTTCAGTAACTCTTTGCGGCAACAAACTATAGTCCGTCATTGACTTGCACAGCATGCCTCATCTACGCAGGACGTTCACGCCTGATCATCAACTAGCACCGCCAGGACCGAAGCTGCTGCCTCGACGGCTTTGTTCAGCATTTCCTCATGGGATCTTGATCTGTGGCTCCTGTTTTAAAGGGAGGCGCGCGAGAAGGATCAGTCGACGACCAGACAAAAACTCTGCTATTCCAGGTACATTGGGGTGGTAGAACCTTTTTAGAGGGAAATAAGACTCACAAACAATATATGGACTGGAATTGTATTATATCTTTATATACAGGTTGTCCAGGTTGGGGGGGGAAGGGGGGATCTTCAGACGGAACTGTGTCTATCGGTAGGGGCCAGTATCCTGCCTATTGTTTTAACCAAACTGCTTTCCTCCTAGGCCTATTGTTAGTTCACATTATGAACTGATTTGTATGACATTTGAACTGAGTACAGTTTATGCATTTTAATGGAATCAAGAGTAATTGTGGTACCACATTGAGACTGTATAAATTTAACATTTTAGAATTGTCGGAGCACAAAGTGTGTTATTTTATGTGTACATAATAAAAGCCTTATTTATATAACGAGTGTGTTTTCACTAACAGTGTGTGGACATTCCTTTGTGGGTGCTATGACCTAGTCCAACATTTTTATTTCAATCTAGTAGCAACAAAACATTTGTTGCATACTGTCCTCAGGTTAAAGAATGAAATTGATGTTGATCACTTTAAACAGTGTACAAGAAATGTGTGGGAAAGAGGCCCAGTATTGAGGAGGCTTGTTCAGCAAGTAGTAACATATGTGTGTTAAACTGATGGAGGGTGTTGTAGCATTTGGAACCATGAAGGGGCACTGATTCAACTCTTGGTTTATGCATCACCCAAAATCTAGTGATCGTGGGCAAATATTAATCTCTTTAGTGCTTCCGTCAACTTATGTGACAGTGCATAAAACAATGATTAAATGCTATATGAATGCTTTTTAAAAAACGAATGTTATTCCTAGTGTTTACTGCTGACTTGCAAAGTAATTTCAGCTTCCCAAATTGACCAAATTAGGAGAGGTCAAGCAAAACTCGCTATCTTTTTTGACCAGTTGTGAAAATTAGCAACACCTCGTAGAAGCCTTCAGTGCCAGGCTATAATGAAGTCCGAATATGGTTATGGTTACGTTTCATGGAACCGTCCGCCCACCATTTTGTTTAGTCCCACTTAAAGCACTACTCAAATACAAATGAATGAGTAGTGCAGACTTGCACACTGATGATCAGGAAAACCTGGGACCGAAACCCTACTTCGTCATTTGAACACAATTACAGGATCCTGGGAAAAATCACTTTTGCGTTACCTGGTTTTCACTGGATGCTAGATTTGGAATCACCTCCGTGAAGCTTGCATTGTTGAGAGGGGTTATAGTCTCCCGACTTCATAAAGTAATGCTTTAGGGGCCTCATCACACCCACCTTTTTCATCCAACGTAAAGTAAAATATTTATTAATTTGTTTTAAACACACCACCATGTTTTGTGCATGGTACACAATTAGAAGCAACTCTGGTAGGAAGACCTGATACATAGACATGCAAACCTGATCCGTTTCACTGTTTTAAGATTGCCCATGCTGGAGATGGAAAAGGCTATGTTGGAAAAGGTTCCTTTGCAGGTAAATATGCACAAATGGGACTAGAAAGCTTACTTTTGAAAAGAACAAATGATTGTCCTGCTGAAATGCAACAATTGTGCTTTTTCTGATGTAATGTTTGACTGCATTGAATATTTGCTTTCCCCTATTAGGGTGGATATGTTGTGGCGGAACGTGTTGGGGGTTGCAACCACGTACAAACTTATATCTGATATAAATTAGGTCAAAAGAGCGCACTAGGGTCTGCAGTCTAACAGAAGCTATGTTATGTCAATTGCCAAACCACAGCCAAGTGGTTTCAAAGCACTGTGTTCTGGTATGCGAGACAATGAGCACATGGCTGATGTAGCCAGAACTTAGTCTGGTGAGAGGAGCATGAGCAATGTTAAGTTTGGGGGAGAGAAAAGCGGGAAATGAATTCGAAAACACAGGGAGGAAGTTAGGCTGAGCAAGATGTCTTTTGGTATGGTTGCCTGTTAATCCATTATAAATGGACATTCGTTTTAGATGAAGCTGTGGAAGCATGTGTTTAATTAATGTGCACATTAGGAGTTTCATTCCGCTTTAAGGCATTACAAAACAGACCGAGTAGCACTGGGTGTGTGAGGGCCTCGAGAGAGGTTCTTGCAATCATAATACTCTAGGGAAAATTCATTGTAGATAGAACTCAGTTTATTGAATCAAACAGTGCTTGGCTGGTCATTTCTCTCAATTAAAAACATCTAAAATGTACAAGGGAGACAGATCTTAAAAGAGCAGCATTTTTGCAGCAAAAGGATGGAAACTACATGTGTACCAGAACTCTTACCCTGGTACTCCACTGTCCATAATTAAATAAATGTGCATCCCTTTTCATTTCTTTAATAAGACCTCATTAAGAGCATGAATGAGCCAATAACGGAGCACAGCCATCAATCACTTATTGCATGAACTCCTAGAAATAAAGTTTGCGGGCATAAAGTGCACAAAGAAGGTAGAATTGTATTGCAAATATGTTAAAACTGATATGGCAATGTACATGTTAAGTACCTTACATTGCAGATTGCTACACGAGAGGAAAGGCTATACCACGCCCCTGCGTTTTACTGTCTGTCTCTGAAAGGGATAAACATTCAGATTTAGTGAAAAGAAGAACAGCCATTTGGCAGAGAAGGGTCAGTTCGAAATCAAGAAGGAACCATTAAGTTAAGCTGAACTAACTGACAGATTATTCAGGCCAAATGTGAGCACAAAAGAGATATATAAAACAGAATATACATTCCAAAAAGCTCAGTTTGATGCAGGATATGCCCCTACCCAGTATTTATGGCCGAGGTCTGCCTTCTAAAGAACAATGCTTCAAAGTGTTTAAGATCCAATCTGCCTCAACCTTTCCTACATGGTTAAGCAATAACGTGACATCTGTCCATGTCCAATGGATGGATTGGATTCCAAGTGACATATTTCGGCCCTGCTCAAGGTAATTAGCTGAAATGGGACCTCCATGTACATTTCAAAAGCACCAAATCAAGTTATTCGATACGAATCCGCAGAAAATGCCCCACAAAGTACAAGCTAAAAAATGATATGTAAATACTATTAACACAATTTAATAACTTATTTTTGTTCCACAGAGGCAGGTTAATAATGCCTGGATAATGGTTTGCAGTGTGATCTCAAAAATGTATTCCTCATTGGTGGGATTTGTCGAGAAACAAACAGAGGAAAATGGATATCGGTCCATAAGTGTTATGAACGTCCACTTGCCATATGGCTAAATAATTTTGACCTATCCCAATAATTGGGTATTTCACTGAGAGTGTCAATTACGAAGGAAACTGTGGGGGTGGACCTTTAATCACCTTAACCCAAACCAGGCCCACCACTTAAGAAGGGAGTACACAGTTGTACATAAAGCATGTTCATTGTACAAAGCTCTGTCTCAACAATACAACTTAGTTGGCAGTTTATATTCTTTTTTGCAACAATAAAACACTCCCCAGACACATTACCTTCCCCCTACAAATTTGATTGGACAAAACCTCTTAAAAGAAATCTCATCTTTCCCCAATTCTTCCACTTTCAATTGTCAGGCTTATCTGCATTATTATCTTTAGATCATATTTTTAAAAAAACACATCTCTTCTTGGGATTGGTTGTAGTAGGTCCCGAAGTTGGTGCATGGTTTAAACATTAGTATTGAAAACATAATTCATTGCTAGCAATAACTGGCTTAAAATCTTGTATGATTGCACTTATTTTAGCAAATTGAGGAGGGCCTGCTTAACCATTATTTCCCTTGAAATATAGATCGTCGTTTCCATTCCACAGACTTCTGGCCCCTTTAAAAGACCTACGTTATGCAGCTACATACAACCTCTGATGACCTGGGAAAATACTTGAACAAAAGGACTAATCCCCTATGAAGATTTTAATACAAAGAGCGAGATAACATCTGTTCCCTTGAACCTTTTCCAATCTACAAGACTCTGACTTGATCGCACAATTGAAACTCCTAAATAGCTTTAGGCATTTAGCTTATGCCGTATTTTACTACCAACCAGAATAAACAACAAAACTTTTGGTCACGCTCTTAATCAGGAGATTAGATCTACTATCTACAAGACAGACCATAAACTCGGGGCTATTCCTGCAGATGCCGACCGCAAAAGGTTGAGATTACTCATTTACCTGCCTTTTGGTCGCCCGAAACCCTGTTTAGAAGTCAAAGTGCATTTTGCAAGAGAGCCCGAACCACCATGTTCTGATTCATTGTAAAAAGGGCATTTATATTGAGATTCACTAATTTCTCAAGTATTTATATTAAGGTACATGCATGTTTTTACATTTGATATGTTATCTTTCTGCGTGTAAGCTAAAATTGGTAAAAGGTAAAAGTTTGCCACACCCCCAGTCATCAAGATTTATTTTAACATTCATAGCAGCGCTCAAACATTCAGAAATCAGGCTGCTTGTTAAAATAAGTGTGAATGACAATTCTTCAAAAGCAAGAATAAGCATATGGTTCCAGCAAGCAGGTCGTTAATGAAAGCCTTATCAGGCAAAGCCACGCCTCATGTTGCGGGGGGCTACATCCAGTATGCATAATGCAAAAGACAAACCACAGCGGTGGGCTGTGGATAACCAAGATACAAAATTAGCAGAAGGCTGCAGGTGGCATAAGGTTAAATGCAGACATAATAGGTAGGCAGATGGATCCTAGGCAGTTAGGGTTCCAGGCAGCCTACATGTACAGCGTGAGGTAATATTGAAAAGTTTAAGGTATCAAGCAGTGTACATATGGATCACGAAAAAGTCATATGGTAGGTGGAAAGGGGTGCATGTACATAAAGGAGCAGAGATTGGATATCAGAGCCACTTACAGATCTAATGCAAGGCAAAGATGAAATCACATAGACAAAGCATAGCAGCGCCTGAAACAGAAATTTTACATGCAGATGATTGTGGGCTGTGAGGTGGGGCAAGTGGCAAGTCGTGCACGATGGAGTGAGCAACAGTAAGGTGCAGCAACGATTTTCTTGGTGGGGTTTGTGAGCAGGCTAGCAAGCGACGCTGAAGACATTACAGTGCGGATGGCAATTTCCGTGGAGAATAGGGTTCGCAGTCGAATGTTCGAAGAGGCAGTAGACGGAGAAATTTGTAAAGGGACCCCATCTAGATGAGTGGTGGTGCATTGATGCACTGCAGGGAAGGTAGGAGGCTTGATGTAGACCGAAGTGATAAACATAGTCACAGGGTGGCGTTGAGGCGAGTAAGTGTTGGTGTATGGCAACAGCGGGCACCAACGAGCGCTTGCAGAGATGCAGCCAAGCTTGTATAGGCGGGCAGAGGTCTCAGTTGTTCTGAGTGGCTCCACAGCTCCTGCTGCGGCGGCCCGTGGTCGCCTCTTCCTCCACTCTTACAGCTAGCTGCTCCCGCGTTCCATCCGTTCACTGGCAGGACATCAGAGATTCTACGTTGCAGCTCCGCTATGCAAACATGTTCCGTTTACCAGGGATGTTATTATTGGCTGGCCATCAGCAAGTTTAACTGTAGATTTCGCCTGATTTTTGTGCCTCAGAGCAGAGCTTCGAGGCTAAGCAGCTATCCTGCTCTGCTCCTTTAGGTCACATCCCTAATATGGCGCTCGCAACATATATTCCTCATAATAAAAAGGTCCCCTCCTTGAGCACCGACAAATCCAATCATGTCAGATGACACTGTGGAAATGTAGCTTCTATATGAGACAAAACACAGCAAGTAGCAAGCTCTGCAATTCTGGAAAGTCTTCAGACAAGCAAACCCTGCCCGAGAGGATAAGTGCTGAAGTGGGGTATGACCTCGAGACAATTGAAGGACCCCTAAAAATTCCCCGTCCAGGGAAACCTGAAGCGGAACTTTCAAATACGACCGGATTCCCTGAGAAGGATTTGCAAACAAGAGACCTGGAGGCATTGTTGTCTGCAAGAAGCTGCCTGCAGCGATGAGATGCCATGCACATTATGTGCATTTTAAGACACCCCAGAATATAATATGAAAACTGCAGTGAAAATAGATATATATCCTCAGGAATATTTTTTATGGTTAGGTCACCGACTGGGATGGGACTGTAAGGAAAGCCAGTTTGTGAAACATTTTAAAATAGAACGTCCTTGCATTTTCACTGTGGAACATGTGTTGTCTTTTGACAGACATACATCAAACCCTGCGTTTTTACAGATGTAATTTGAGACTATCTGTGGAGTGGTGTATTCAGTTCTGCAGCAGTGGATTCCTATACCAAAAACACCTGATCCATCATGCCTCCAAAAGAATAAGGTGAGTAGGGGAGGGAGAAAAATGGCGGGGAAGCAGTCATACGGTTGCTCGCAACGCAGACCGAAATCATGGGATTCAGCCTGCGATCCAAGCAACCTGATCTGCTGTGGCTCCCCCCGCCCGAGTGCTATGAACTTTTGACCTCTCGTAGACCTATATTTAAAGAGGACCTGAGAAAAGTTACATCATTCTAAAAAAAGGAGGGGTATTAGTTTGTGCAGTTTGATTCTCAAGAGAATTATGAAATTTAAATGACCACCGCTGCCATCCCTAGCAGCTTCACGCAGAAGAGGCATTACCCCACATTAAGTTAGATAGAAATGCCCAACGAAATTGGGGGGGTAGTTACCATCTCTTCAGAAAAGAATTGTTCTCAACGTTCATAGGATTTTGAATGGAATGATGTTCTTTATGCTTTCAAAATTAAAAAAAAGTACAATTCTTTAAACCCAACCCAACAGATGCTTAATACAGCCCAAGGAAGTAGGGACCAAGTAGGAGCTTGCCTACGCCTACATTGAAGTTGCTAATCTGTGTTTGGCTGTTTTTGCTGCTATTGGAACTTAGTGATTTAACACAAATACAGCTTTGGAATAATGGCTGCTGCACCTTTAAAGGAGCCTGGAGCCCGCTCTGTCCGCTCCCCTGCTCCAGTCATTAAAACCAGACTGTGCAGCGAAGTAGGAGCTTGCCGGAGTTCGCTGGGAGGAGCGAGGGCGAGAATGCCCGCGTGAACAAGAACACGACTCCAGGTAAGGAGAGCGGCAAGTGTTCTCAAAAGGGTGGGGGTGAGAAAGCTCTGTTAAGCCCTTCAGAGGAAGCTCATTGGATGGATCCTTCCATTCTCGCGGGAGATGGGGGAGAAATCCATCAATCTTACCGCTGCTTCGGTAGAGAATCAAAGGGAAGTCCCAAACCCCTGCTGAGAATGTGCCGAAACCAACATTGGTGGAAATATTATTGAAGTGCAGGGTACGGACAACCGTAGTATTACAAATACGGAAGAAATGGGAAGTGTGCCCCAAAGAGTCACCGAAGGAGGAGGCCAATATAATAGAAGCCAGGCAAAGGCAAAAAGAAAGCGTTAACATTAGAGCAGACATATGTATAAATACAAGCCCCAACTCGGCAAAATGCAGAATTGGCCGCACACTTGACAAAGGAACGGTCTATTCTTAACTATCTATCCTTACCTTAACGGTTGCACAACAAAAACATAAGCGTTTATCCTGTATAACTGAGCAAGTGTGCTTGCTCGATGATGCATTAAGAAAAGCGGATATAAATGTGGATCTGGAAGCAGCAACAAGTACCCACCAAAATGTGTGGGGGGGGCAGGGGGGGGGGCTAAAAAAAAGTCTTGTCTGAATAAAAATCTGTGGCACAACAAATGGGAAATGAGGAAAAGATGAGAGGCTCACTCCCCGACAAAGCTTCGGAGCAGGTACCCCCAAGATCGCTGGATATGAATACTGAGAATGCATCTTGGGTGGCAAGACCTTCCAATAGGAATGTGATGAATAACCAGGTGGAGAACTCCGTTTTTGAGGAGAATATTACTCAAAGTTTGTCGATGTCTTCCCGGGGCGGTCTCAACAACGTTCAGCCTATGCGAATAAAGTGAGACGGAATAGACAATCCCCTCTGAGAACAGAGGAATGGGCTCAGATGCAGCAACTCATGATGGCTTCCCTAACATCACTGCTGCCATTTACCAAACTATGAGGCAATAACAACTAACCTCCAGGATCAGTCCGCCATCATCATGGGAATATCCAATAAACTGATGGGAATGGAAATGCTTGTGAAAAAGCTGGAAGCTATAACGAACAAAGAGGCGTAATTGTCGGTTAACTGGCAAAATCGCCTCTGTGATTTAGCTGGAAGAGAAACAATGGAGAAAACAACTATGATGGAGGCATCGTTGTTGGATGGTGAATGGACGAGAGCCCAGATTAAGGCCCTACAGAAGTAGAGTAGTACGGAAGTGGATGATTCCGTAAAAGCTCAAAAGGGTTCTGGCCTTAAAGAGCCTATTCCTGCTGTTCAAGAAAAAGACAGTGCGACAACAATTCCTAAAGAAGGAAATATCTTCTCAATGTTCAAATCTCCTGGATCTGTGAAATCGAGACCAGTATCAGCAAGTACTTCTAAGAAAAGTTGGAAAAACAAAGAAATCTAAGAATATGCCTCCATCAATAAAAACAGAAATCAAATGGCTCAAGGGCCTTTTTGAGAAATCTACACTCTCCGCCTCCAAGTGAAAATAGACCAGAACCAAAAAGAGCATGGAAAGAGCTGACTCTAGGACGGGAAATCCAGAGCATAAAGCATACAATACCTTGTGAAGTGGAACTGGAGAAGGAAATCTTAGAGATATTGCAAGTGGCCCGATAGACCGAACAGAAGAAATTGAAAGAGTTGAAGAAGATTAGAGGTGGAAAGAGATCAGCAAATCTGAGTGGAAGAAAATTGAGGGTCAACTTGAGGCAATGACAAAACCCCTCCAGAAAGATGTTAAACCAGTAAATGATAAACAGCAAGTCACACCGCTACAACAGGAGCAGAGAATTTGCAACATTGGAGGAGAAGAGAAAGAGGCTCCTAGCCAGTGAAACATCAAAAGTGAAGGAAAAGGACAGGGTTAGCAGCTCGAAGTCGGCAAGAATAATTCCTCAAGAGAATAATGGGCGAGAAGAGAAGAGAAAGAAAGGCAACACAAATAAACTAGATAAAGAAAAGAAACAAGGAAATGGAGAAGGGCTTGCTTAGAATGAGTTACAAAATGTATCTGAAGAAAATACCATGAGGTCCGAATCCACCAGTGCTTAATCGAAGAAATTCTTTGTGACTGTTCAACTGCATTGTACCGGCTCATCCGATCTCAACAAGAGATATTAGTATTGTGGAATTTGTTGCAGATAAAGGACGGACTGGGTCATACTCAAAATTGAAGAAAGATCTAATCCTATCCTCGAAAGATAAATTCCTACCATTAGGTTTTGAGATAAGGGATTATCAAGAATAGATAAAATCCAATTAGAGAGAGCTACTAAAGAAGGGTGTAATTGAAAATATCCAAAAGAAAGAAAACGTCTCCCAGGGAAGAGAGACCGGCTCCTACAAATTAAAATTTGAAATCCCTAAAATGTAAGATTGGTAGAAAAGGATGAAAAGCTTGCCGAGGAAGAATCATGGGATTGGGTAGCCGGTGCATTATGTGATGATCAGAAAGAACAGATTCAAGCCAGGGATGTGAAAGAGCTGTTAAGGATAGCTTCCTGGGACAAAAGGGGATTTAGTTTCCTTTTCTTAGAAAAATCCTGTACTTGGAAAGATTTAATATGTTGTGCTTCCAGGAGACTTGATTAAGGGAAACGCCTGTATGTGATAGTTTTGCTGCCTTGTTAAACCCTGCACCAAGAGGGGTCAACAGGGCACCCGTATGCAGGAGATACTAACCCTTGTTAAATTAGAATCAGGTTGGAATGTCAGAAAAGTGGAATGTCTGAATCCATATGTTCAAATAATGTGGCTGGAACAAATGAGGCAGAGCTAGTTAGCTCCGCTCCTCATGATCAATCTCCATTAGCAAGTTAATATGAATAAGGATGTTAAGTTAATGGAGTCAATCGGAAAAGTGATGGCTGAAGCTATGGGAAAAGGAGAGGAAGTAAAAATAATTATTTGTGGCGATTTGAATATTTTACTATTAAGTGAGAAGGGGCATCCACTGAAAGAGAGTGAATGGAACACAAGGGAATGGATGAATAGTGTGGGTGCAAGAGACCCGTTTATGCTTAATGGTTAAACACGGGGCGACATGCCAGGGAAGTGTACATGGAAGCGGGGGATGCAAGAATCTTGCATTGACTATTGCTTCATCTCTGGGAATATAAGAGAGAAGGTGGAGGACTTCTCCATACTATTGCAGAGATTTAGTGATCATGACCTGCTACTCATTTCCACAAATGATGAAACCAAGGGAGGAGTGAGGAAAAAAAAATGGGCAATGTGGAAATTGAGGCTAGTGGTATCCGCCTAAGGTTAACACAGGGGGGCGGGGGGGTGAAGATGTGTCACAAATTGCTGACCGATATATAGACTTAGTTAAAGAGAAACCCCTGTGTGTGGAGTATCAAGGAATTTTTCAAGATTATGGTAAAGCAATGGGGAGGGAGGGGAGGTGCGTAATGTTATAGCCCAAGAAGCACAAAAACAGATATAATCTAGTTGTGGTAAAAAAAAAAAAGAGACCAATTGTTCCAAAAGACTATTAGGCGGTTCAATAAAGAAGCTGACAGAACAAAAAGAGGGGAGGGTATTCGATTAGTTAAGCAACAGTACAGAAATTGGTGCATCAGCACAAGGGCAGTCAGGGCAAAGAACAATGCTAAAAGTTGTCTGTGCAATTAATAACAAAGGCTCCTTTAGACAGAATAACATTGCTAGCATGGTATCGGGAATGGACTGGGTCTCGCATTATAAAATCTTGTTTGCTGACCCGGGATGGCCTGGAGTTAAGATGGAAGAGCCACCACTCCAATCTCGGAAATTTGAGTTCGATTAATTGGATGCAGAGATGATGATTAACAAACTTAGCTCATCTCGAGCAGCGGGCCAGATGGCTTATCCAAGCAGAATTTTTTTTTTTTTAAATGGAAGCCAATGGAGCACATTTATGTTAAGTCTATTCTCCCAAAGTATGGCCAATAAAAAGATTCCATCTTCCTGGAAGGAAGCAAACATAGTGCCCATCTTTAAAAAAGGGGATAGGACGATGCTGAAAAATTATCGTCCTATTGCCCTATTAGGCTCCCTAGGAAAACTATTTGCAAGCATCTTGCTAAGAGATCTGAGATCATGGGCTGAGAAGAGTGGTATCCTTGACCCAAGACAGACGGGGTTTGTCAAAGGGGTGGGTACCACACTGAATCTCTTTATTATTAATATACTGAAAGAGAAGGCCCTGGAATCTAGAACATGCCTGTATTTAGGGTTTATTGATCTCGAACAAGCGTTCTGAGTTATTAGGGAGAGGCTTTGGGCCAAAATGAGAATGTGGAACTGCCCTAAAGATTTGGTAGCGGCCATAGAGGCTCTCTTCGCAAATACTTCAGTCAGAATCCGACTCTCAGGAAAAGGCCATCTATCAAAGAATCCCCACACACCGAGGCCTTAAACAAGGTTGTGCTCTGGCCCCTTGCTTTTCTGCTTGTATATTGCAGACTTGGGTGATTCGCAGAAGGAAGTGAATGCTTTCTCCCCGAGAATCAATGGTGTGGCAGTGCCTTGGATTTTATTTGCGGACGATTTGGTCTTCTTAGATTTAACATCAATGGGACTCCACGTAGGATTACTGCTTTTAGTGCCTATTTGAGGGAGATGGTACGAGGATCAATGTCGCGAAAATTCAAGGTACTGCCAATTAAATTGGCTTATAAAAAGAAATTGGAGTGATTTACTTGGAGAATGGATGCAGAACAACTTGAAGTGGTTGAGACCATGGTTTATCTGGGGATTGTCATCAATACAAATGTAAATGACCAGGGACAACACACCCACTTAAAATCGAGACTAGCCATTTTCATCAACCAAGGGAAAGCTTTTCATAAGAAGTTTGGGAGATATACGATGGTCCCCATTCTTGTCTTCTACAAACGAAAAAATTGCACAAGTTCTAACATGGAGCAGAGGCTATTATACACCTGCCCTGGGAAATATGGGAGAAACTGGAAGGCTTATTTTGGCGGACAATATTGAGACTGCCCAACATGGTACCAATGGGTATCATTAGACAAGAATTGAAGTTACAGTCTGTGGAATCTTCAGTCTTATGGAAGACAACTGCATTATACAGGAAGTGGGTGCATGAATCATCTCTAGCTCCGTTTGCGATCTTTGACCATACCAAGGAAGTGGGAGATAAATATATAGCCCAGTGGATTCTATAGCAAAAAGGTATTAAAGTGAGTGATCTATCGGCAAATCCATCCAAGGTTAAACAGAAACTACAAGAATTGGACTGGATCAGCATGCTGGATAAATTGTCTAGTAAAATGTACCTGCTCGAAAGTCTTGGAGAAAAAAACAAGGGTTAAACTCACCCCCTTGCTACTTAAAAAAGTTTGCCTGAACACTATTGTGATTTACTGCTGAGATGCAGGTTGAATATTTTAGCAACCAGTGAAGTACAATGGGCAAGGAAAATGGCAGGTATTGTATTAAAAATGCGGAATGTAGCTTCTGTAAGCAGAAAGATTATGTAGAGACACTATGCCACTGGGTAGCCTCCTGCAATTCCTTAAGAGAAGTTAGAAGTCTGTTCTAGCGGACACCGGTTGGGAGGACTCAACCTTGAGCCCGCCTGACTGGTTGGCAGGGATATTTATGGGAGAAAAGACCAGTTTGGTGATTATGGTATTAAAATGATTGAAATTGTTTTAAAAATATATAGTGAACTGAATAGAAGGGTGTAATTAGGGTCTCCTGCAATTCCTTTTTTGAAATGTAACCATTGATGTAGGAAATGGATTAGGATAACTTAGAGGTAATAATGTTAAAAGTTTGTGATTGTGGTCTTATTTTTTTTTGAAAACCAATAAAACTAAAAACTAAAAAACAGCCCCATCATAATGTGCATTTTACACAAAAACGCACGTTTACATTGAATGGGATATACATGATGGTGTTTTTCTAATGAACAAATAGCATTAGGCATTCTAGAGCTCGTACAGCCACCCTTCACCTCTTTTGTTCCAATCAACTTCCTTCTCAGCCCTTCACATGCCACATCCTTTGCCTCATCACTTTCTATTATGCCATTGCACCAACATGCATCAAGCAAAGATGCACATGAAATGTACTGGGTGCATTTCGTTGTTTCATTTTGCAAAGCAAATGTGAAGGGCCAGAAGCTTGACGTTTCATTTCCTTCATACTCTGGACTGGTCAGGGAAACTTGAGGGCCCGCCAGGCAATACATTAACACTTGTACTTTCAACAGGAACCAACAGATGGACATAAATTACCACTACGGAAAGATGGAGCCCTTTGAGCTTTTTTAAATGAGTGGAGTAGGGCATTTTGGAGTGTGGGGGGAAAATGTACATTTGGACGGCCCGTGAGAATGGCATTTAATGGAGGGATAAACTCATCTCTACTAAGAGTCTAGGTTCTGGACATGAAATTCTAAAAACCTTTTTCGGGCAAGACATTCATACCGTCAATGCTCTGCCCCATATTGTAGATAACAGGAAAGCCACATGCTTTCATTGATCAGGTATGAGGTTTAAAATAGAAACTTTTTTGTATTAGTGTTCCAGCCCACCCCAATCCCTGCGTTTCCCTTGCATAAAATATTCACACGGCACAACCTACAGATCAAATCAAGGATGGCTGAAACAAAACAGTGCAAAGAAGACCTCTTTAAAAAAAAAAATCACAAAAAAAAAATACAAAAAAAGGCCTGGCTCGTAGTTTTGAAGGAAACGCCAGTATACAAAAGGAAGCAGATGTATCATGACAGCAGATCCCATTCCAATGTAAGCGTCTGCTGCCGAGAGTCCCGGCTTCCCAGAAAGGACACTGTATAAACATTAAATGGCGAGCTCCCACTGCTCCAGGAAACGAGCTTGTTATGGCCGTCGCGAGCTCACATCTGCTTTTCCTCAAACAATAACCTCCATTGTGACGCCTATCATTTTTCCAAGGGCTCTTGATTTTCCATCACTATACACCTGTGTGGCTTTACAGGCTGCAGAGACTATAGAAGTTATTGAAAGTGCAGCATTTAGGTTTCACAAGTAAACTAGCACCCATGGAAACTGTTCATCCGAGGTCCTACAAAAAGGGCTTGTTCAGACTCCTACGGAATTTCCGAAACTCAATGGACCATCGGCGAGTACTCCAGGTACTTCTCTGGATGCCATCCAGGCTTTAGAGTAAATACTACGCCACCTGTTGGAAAGGCAGGGTGTGAAGTAGCTGAAAGACTTGCTTAAGCACAATGCCAAAAATAGTCGGCTCGTATTACGGAAAACAGATTTGGTTTACAAATGCAACGAGTTTACCCCCCCAAAACACGCCTTCCAAAACGTAACCCAAAAGGCTAACGTTACTGGTTGTTAAAATGCCAGATTAACTGAAGACTGGGTGCCCTCCCACCGCCCCGATAGTACACGCGCGGACAGTTTGCCGATAACGGGGGTTCCATGCTGCGGAAGGACGTGCAAGGAGAAGCCTTCTTCAATTAGGGACTGGGGCAGAAACAAATTATACGAGAAAAATATGCTCCTAAGGCAAACTTTATTAGCCATCCATTGTTTACCATTTTACGATTGGGAATACAATTGTATTTTACATATCGCCACATTCTTCACAGAATCACAAGATAGCCCTAGACCCAATCTGTAGCTCATCCGGTTAAATTAGTTACAGTTGAACAAACAGGCAAAAGGGAAATCCACTTATAAGATGTTGTTAAGTAGTAAAACCTCTGCCACAGAAGGAAAGCCAACTAACAAAGGCTCTCACTGCTTTTACCACACCTAAAATGTGCTCTTGCAGAAAAGTAAGATCCTTTATGCATCTCCACACTGAAGGATTCCAATCGGGCATCACACACCGGCCAAGGACCTTCACCCTTAGCCTTAATTGTAGCGTGCCATTAGAATGCTTTTTCTTTCATTTCAATAAATTCGAACTGAGCCGATTCCCGACCTGTCTCGCACCCCCTTTTACAAATACCCCGGGTCACAATGGACTGTGAACCAGGCCGGCGGGTGGTAACACAATATTTATTTTAAATTCAAATAAAATCACGCAATTTTTATATTGGGCAACAGTCACCAATGGGGTGATAATTACAATGAAAAACACTGAAATACAGTTGGGTAACCTTCTACAAGAACATATCCAAAGCACAATTGAATAGGAGCACATGTTCAATTAGGATGGATAGCACCCAAGTTAAGGTTTCCCCCCTGCAATGTTCCCTCAACCCACAATTAATCGAATTCTGAGTGGATAGAAAGAAGCAGCAGGTAGTCAGGGATATGTGGCAGCAAACAGAATCAAAATCTGACCTTCCCTCACAAATAAGAAGAAAAACTTATTATTTAAACACTTTGCAATGGCCTAAAATGACACTTGGATTTTAACAAGTAATTAATTATATATGTAATTAAATAATGAGGTACATGCATTTTATCACAGTATCAGGGAGATTATATCACTAGCAACTATAAGGTCAAGTATCACAACGGGCATACAATTAAAAAAGTAATTTGAAATTAAAACAGTGCAGCCAAATTCACACGTGGAAGAGTTGCAATTTACAATTTTAAATGTCAAAACTTTTTTTTTTTTTTAAACGGGTGAAATATAAAAAAAAATATTAAAAAAAAAAAAAACAAAAAAAAAAAAAAAACCGGAATGCAGTTTTTGGTATGGGGAATAGAGGCCCCTCACAGGGACAAGATGGAAGTGAAAGGATGGCTATAGCTGAAGCACTGGTTGAGATTTGCAAGATAAAGGGAGGTTCAATTTTGGTCAAATAAAGACTTTGGAGAGGAAATCGGTTTGGAAAGAAAAAAGGACAAGTTTTACTTAAACTAGATTATTCAGACTAAATTGTTAAAGAAAGACACGGTATGATTCAGGGTTAATTTGCAACTTAACCCTTTCACCCCGCATTCAGATCTATGTGGGAATTAATTTAAATTATTACAAATATTGCTAAGGAGTTACAAGAGGAGGCGAATGAAAGAATTGCGCCAACACTAGAAAAACAAGGACAGGGTGCACAGACAGTTAGAACAGTTTACAAGTTATCAGGGTATGGCTAGGGTTGCTTAGAGAGTGGAACAAAGACAAAAGTCAAGATGGGGTAGGCTATGTTTCTATGGGATGGGGAAATCCTCACAGTCCACTCTTGAATCTGGTATTTTGGGACAGTCATCCGGGTTCTGTCACTGCACGGCGAGGACCACTTACAGCAAACAGCTGGGCAACTCTGGTCACTGGATGCTAAAGGTACAGCGGGCATGCAGGTAGTGGGCAAGAAGTCTGTCTGGTCATGGATGCTCCCCAAAAAGGGTACCACAGCTTTTCCCTTTAGTTATTGGGATTTTAGTGGGGTTTTCTGGATCAATGGCCTTGCTGGGGTAGGGTCTGCTATGCTTTGGCCTTGCTGGGAGTCTGGAATCTGGCAAGATGAATGTAGAATATCAGGAACGCAGGGACTGGAAATTCAGGAGAGTGTGTCTAGAGTTCTGCCAGCCTCTCTTATTTATAAACCAGGGTGACATCACTGGTTTATTGTTGGGTAGAACTGAGCTAGACCTACCCCCAAAACCTGCATAGGGCATCCAATGTTGATTTCCTCCTCTAGGAGGGACTCAGTTTATGGGGTTGTACTTTATGATGGCCAAAGCCTTCCCACAGTCCTTTTTACCAAAAATCTATCTTAAAATAAATTACACATTTGTACAGTTGTGGTACGTTAAATTACATAAACAGATTACATATTTTATACAGAGCATGGTATTCCAACTCCCAGGTGCGTACACCATTGTTTCGCCCTTCTAATAATTTTAGTGAGAGCCGCTTCACCCAAAATCCCACAACTTTAGATGTGCATACATATTATTACAGGGCATATTTCTGTTCGTTTTTAACATTCCACCATGAGTACTATTGCCATAATTCATATTTTCCTGGCGTTTGAGTCCCATTCATGCTATGGACAGCCACAATATCTTGTTTGAAAGCCACAAAAATCATATTTAAACTGTACAACTTTTACATTTCGGCACAGTCCGGTTACAGAATTAACAGTCTTAAAAGTTTATTTATCAAATAGTATTTTGAGCCAAATGGGGCTGCCTTTGTCCTCCAAATATGGTCATGTCTTTCCAGGCTACCCCCAAAGGTCTGCTTCCAGAGTTGTCATGGAGTTTTTCTTGAAAGCTCCTTGGTTGAAGTCGCGGGTACGTGTGATTTTCAATTTCTCACCCATGTGTCCCACAATCTCCATTGTAAGAGGCCTCTGCCCAGACAAGTCTGAGAGGTGCGTGTGATCTTTCTTTGTGTTGGTCTTTCACAGTTTTCAAAGGTGGCAATTATCATGCATGTATCCTAGATCTCTCTTGTGGCTTCTCTTGGGGGTAGGGCAATGCAGTCATCCGCACCCAAATGTCCCTTGGGCCATGGCAGAAACCTGTTTAGCTAGTTTCAAACTGCAGCCAAAATCTTATTTATTTAGTTTTCCTGAATCAGAAATCCAGGCTGCTGAAATCAAACATTATGATAGTTCTACCCAAACCCCCTTACATTTCTAGGCAAGGACAAGTTTTTATTCAACATTATACTTTTAAAGCAGGCATTTTTCTTATGTAAAAGCACATTTGACACGTGGTGAATGCTGCTGGATGTCCCTTTCAAATTCGGTTTTTCTCTCCCATCTGGATTCCAAACACTGTTAGTAGCACCAGTCAGTTTCTCCTACACCACAGTCTGTATAAAGCAAAAGGTCCCTTGAAATTGACATATGCACAGAGCTAGGATTTCTTTTGCAGGCTTTATTTTTGACACTTTGTCGCAAAAAGTCAAGCGCTTTTCAGTGTGGTTGAAGTGAAGCTTCTGTTGATTTCACAAGATTTGGCTGACCCAGCCTGTCATGCAGGGATATTGCACTCTTCTGCTAGAGCACAATCTGGATATGGATGGGCATGGCTGTGCCTCATTGATAAAAGCAATGTGAAGTTGAATAGATGAAAATAGCGTCAGAGCAGCATCCTTTTCAATGTAAAATATTCCCTTTTCAATTGGAACCTTTAGCAAGCAGCAGCGCTCCGCTGCTTCTCAATTCGCTTCTTTTTGTGCACTCAAGAACACATACTGGTGGCCTTTCTCAATGTGCTCTCTGTTCCAACTTGCCCAATAGTTGTTGGCAAGATGGTGCAGCCATCAGGTTGTAGCTGCAAAACGCCGTTTTGATGCGGGGCAATGGTGCTCCAAGGAGCCTGCGCAGCCATTTCGCAGTGCAGCTGGACCATTGATGGGGATTCTGCTGAGTGGGTCAATGTAGCCCACAACACCCAACAAAGGGGTTATCTTAAAGTCTTAAAAAGGTTTACATGTGCCAGAGTTGAAAGCTTTCAAAATAGCCAAAAGTGGCGATGTCGCAAGGCAGGGGATTTCTTACTAACGGCTGTGGTCATTCACATTTCAAGGAGGTCAAGCAAAGTAGCTCTACTGCAATTTGTCAGGTGTCCCACAAAATAAAGTGAAGGAATTGGGCCAGAAGAAGGCAAAGTCGCGGTCTGGCAAAAGTGTCTCGACAGAGCGCCATTCCGTGCAGACCCACAGTCCACACCACTGACAATATGCCCCTCCCCATCTCACTCTGTGCCTGCTACCCCCCCTGCACACAAAGGAGCGAGTTCCCCCAGAAATTTTTGTCCATTTCCAGCACTGAAAAATATATCAAACAATTAATACAGTGTATTTGGAAGCCTGTGATAACAGATACAGATCTGGGATAGCTAAGGCGGCAAACTTCCAATGCCTCCTCCAATGAGAAGGCACACTGGAGTTCAGCTTTATTAAAAGCAAGAGGTTATAAAAACTAGAATCCCAATACCACAAATCCACCCTCAGCGTGGGCTGAATGAACACCTTCTACAGGAGCCATTTACTACCCATTGTTCTTCATAAACATTCCAACCAAAAATGACAACCACTTACATGGAAAAGAGCTGTACAGATGTTGGAAAAGGGAGGAAGTCCTATACTCCCCAACTTTAGGTTACTTGCATCAACTCCCCTTGCGCTCAAAGTCTCTCTAGTCACTGTACAACAGCCATCTTCTAGGCTTGTGTGGATCAACCCTCTATGCCCCCCAAACAGAGCACTGAGGTTCAAAGGACTCTGCTCTTCTGCTACACATCTCCCTCTTCTAGGGAAATCAAAGTTACCCTCATCACTGGAGCCCACCCCTGTTCGGGGTTCACCCCTCTGGTGCTCTCCAGATTTCTCAAGAAACGCCCCTCTTCAGCTCCAAGCTTGGAGACAGTTATGAATTTTCGCTTCAGTTTTAAAGTCCACACCAAGAGGTGGAGGATGGGATACATTTGTTTTTCCTTCGAGGATCCACACCTGTTGACCAAGGGATTTCCCTGGATGTGCTAGCGTTGGAATAGGACGAAATGTCTGAGTTAACATTGCCGACCCCACCAAAAGACCTAAAACACACACCACGAAAAAAGTTCTAACTACCAAAAGTTCGAACTTTTTGTGGTATGTGTTTTGGTGGGGTTGGTATGGGGTGGGGGGGTAGAGAGGGGGTGTCCCCCACACCGCTCCGCTCGCTCCAGTGAGCGGGGGTTGCAGGGGACCGGCCCGCCACCCCCGAGCCTCCTGCCAGAAAAAAAAGCCCAGGGCTGCAGCGGTGTCCCCCGCAACTCCCTGCTCACTATGGGTTGCGGGGGACACCCTTGCAGCTGCCCAAGAGAACAAAAAAAAAAAAAAAAAAAGAAGGACCCTGCGGCGCAGGTTCCCAATCACTGAAGTGAAAGGGAACCGGCGCTGCTGGGACACAGCGCGAAGGAAGGAAAGGTAATTAGGGTGGTGGGTGTATTGTAAGAAGATTCAATTCAACACTACAGCTAAATCAATGCCTAGTCTGGGATACTGAATGGAAACCCTTATTGATATATCTTTATGTCCAGTTCATGAGTTCTGGATGACTCCCCCTATATAACACCCCTCTCTTAGAATCCCCCTGACCCTACTGAGCCAAGAAGTAGTTCTGTTTTACAAGTTTAAAAGGTTTATTTGAGAAATAAGACAACATATAGATAACACGCTTTTATAATAAATTAATAATCGATATCGCCCTTATAAATGTAATGTTAATCAACAATGAGTAATCTGACACTAGCACACTTCTTTATAATCAATGAGGAGTTAGTATAGGAGATGAGGTAGCACACTTGTGAATAGGAACAGAAGAATAAAGGGGTAGAGAATGCTTTATACGGTTCAAGGAAATGCAAGGTGGAATAAATGCAGTACAGAAATTGCTCGTTTTGTGGAAGTCATATCAAGTTATCACTTTTCTTTGACAATTCACCCCCCCCCTTTATGCAATGTAAGGAGATGAAGAGGAGAGCACACAGTTCTTAGAAATGCAATCAAATATAATTCAGTTCAATCCCCCCCACCAGCAACAGAAATCAGGTATGAGTTTTAACACACCGCCCAAGTGCTTGAATGTGGTGGCAAGGAAGTGAAAAATATGCCGAAAGTGGTTTTAATTCCCTTTAGGAAGTTCAGGGTGAGTGAGAGATACTTGGGATGAGTTCAGGCTCACTTTAGCAATGATTCAGAGATGGTGATTAAGAGGCAAACGAATTTTTAGCAAGGAAAGAAATGACTGCTGATGGTTACACGTGGCTGGATTTTTAACCAAATCGCAAATCGTGGTAAAATTTACGAGTGCGTGAATCGTGATTGCGGAAAGAGTATAAGGAGTAGGAAGTCGGTTCTAGGCTTGTTGGAAGGCATAGATCCTAATCTTTCAGATGAAAGTTAAACCAAGTTCGTAGCCCAAACGGTTCCAGAGATATGAACGATTTTGTAAAGGTCGTTTTTCAGATTTAAAGTAAACTCAAAATGACAGGTGACAGCTTGCAGCTTCAGAATTGACAAGTGACAGTGGTGCAGCTTTACAAAATGACAAGTGACAACTTCTAGGAGGCAGTTCTGGTTAGATTAAAATAGTTTGGATTAGATTATTTTAAACTAAGAGCTTATTTCTGTCACAATCTGACCTAAGTACTCACAATATATTTTGGAAGGACTGGACCTCGTCACAGATCCGATCAATCAGGCTAGCGGCACTTCACAGCGATCTGGTCTCTGCATCTGCGGTTCTGCACGGTCTGGTCTGGCACTGGTCTGGTCTGTCCGTTACAGCGGTCTCTGCACGGCTCCTGGATCTCTGCACTGGTCCTGGCAAAAGTTCTTGGCAAGGGATTCAAGCAGCTCGCCCGGCTGTGAGTAGCTTGCAATGATTTGAGGCCTGCTGCAGAGAACTCAGCTTGTGGTTTTAGGCCTCTGATTCAGGTTCTCAAGTATAAGTTCTAGGTTCTGGAGTATGTAGCTGGAGTCAGTCTGGAACTGGTATCTTCTGGATGTTGTGTGATCCGGCAAAACGCTCCGCAGCAACTGGATTTGAATGTCTCTACCTGTCCCAGCAGACTTTTTATGTGTTTGAAAGTGGGTGTGTGCGCAGCATCACTAAGCCAGCCCCTCTCTCAACTGATCATTGGTCAAGCTTTTCTCTCTTGCTTGATTGGGGAAGGAAATGTGAGTCAGAGTGATGCTGTAGGTTTTATGGGTCAGAGGATCCTCCCCTGGTCAGTTTGCCCACAAACTGATATTTGATTCAAATACATATTGCACAGATACACAGTTGTTTAAAATTACATGCACCCATCACATATCACATGAGGTATACTCTGTTCAAACTCTGATCTTCCTGGGGGCTTGCATTCAGAAATGGCAACATTTTGCGCTTTTTAGTAGCTTTCCCCATATCGGATTTTTCTCCAAATTTATACAATTGTGTGCAAGGCATGTGGGCATTTAGATAAGGAAGTGTCAGATTTTTAACCTGCATACATTTAGAGTAACAACCTCTTTGCCGCTCGTAAACCCCCAGATCATACCACCGGGTCCTAAAACCTCTTAAAATGTGGGCAGAAAAATCACAAGAATTATGGTATCATTTAGATAATTTTGACAAGTCCGCACCATGAGTTATACATCTTTCTTAAAATCATATTCTGGCCAACATGGGTGTGTCTTCCCAGGTCACATGGTGGAGAAACCAGTTTGCCCACTTTCTTTAAACTCAGCCTGTTCTCAGAGGCACTGCCCCTCCCAGTTTCTCCTAAGAGGAAGCCACTTTTACGACGCCCCCAATATGACATTTGCCTGAGTCCAGGACAGGCCTTTGTTCAACTGACTGTAGTCCCCAGCTGCTCCACCCCTAATCTAATCAACAGGGCCATGTGACCTCAGGATGCAGCCAGGCCTGGCAGCCAGGCCTGGGAACACAGCTGTGGATCCAGTATCAACTCCTGTCGGGGGTAGTTGTCAGGCAGAATTCAGTTTCATTAAGCCAGGTTTCAGCTAAAATGTCACTTTTTGTTCCCCAGTTTAAGTCAATACAATTTTTACATATGCATCTAGAATGCTGACTCTAAGTTCAAAACTATGACATTTTAACAGTTACAAACTATGGGACACTCAAAGTAGGTCACTCAGTTAATTTAAACATTTCGATTTTGGTGGTTTTAATCCAGTTTCAGTTAGGCTGCTGGCATGCATAGCTCAGCCAGTTTTGTTATGAACATTGTTTTGGGCTCTTCATCTTCCCAGATTTTGTATGCACACATACTTCATTCTGCCAGATGTCCGCTGGTGTTCAGTGAGATTTTTGGATGTGTTGCAATGTTTGAAAATAGGCATTTTGAGCTGGCATTCAGAGAAACCAAAAGGTAATTTTAAAGCGTTTTTTTTTGTTTTTGTTGAGCTAACAGGCGCTGCTGTTTTACCTTTGGCACCCATTCCACTCATGGCACCCTGGCCCATCATACTCGCACTGGTGGGTGGCAAGTTAGGCAACCATTTTGGTGTGCGCACAGACTGTGTGGTTCTCCTGGATTCTGGCGCACATGTGGGCTTTTTGGCCATCTTGGATTTTCTAAGCCCACAGCACCAAATGTTGCAGCATGATAGCTCAAACGTGGGTCGGGACACCCAACAGTATGTTGGGGGTGTGGGTGGTGGTGGTGGTGTGTTGTGGGTGCGGTTGGGGCTGTATGAAAGGATGGTTTTCTGTGGGATGTTCGCATGGGAAATGTACGCACTACAAATGTTCGTACATTTCCCATGCAAACATTTACATTGCAGACTTTTCCACGACAGAAAAAAAACCACATAGATCCGCTAGCATTTCTCCATAGGATATATTTTACCTGAATCCGTTGAAAAACACCTGGAATGCAGTTCCTAAGTAGTTGCTCTCTCAGGGGGCAACAAAATAGTTCTGGTTGGTCCTTTCAGTCCTACTCACATCCAGGGGCTGGATGCGTTGTTGAAATAGACTTTACCAATCCATGCAAAAGTATGCGGTTATAGTTCAAAATAGTGTAGTCAGAGTAGCATTGCCCTAGAAAGTGCTCTGGAGGACACCTGCATCAGGAAAAGGTAGGACACCCAGAACCTCTTCAACCTGCACAGCACTGTGGCACTCACTGCTACCACACCTATGCTCCACATAACCAAATCATTCTTCCTGCAGCAAATCCTCATACGCCCCACTTGTCTGGCCACCTGATTCTTAATGTGTTTCCGTCCATCCTCCATCACATGACCCATGCAAACATTTTTAATCCTCCTCAGCCTAAACTATGCAGGTTGGCCCTAGATCACCCTAAAACCTGCAAATTCTACACAGACTTTGAGGACATTTTGAATGAGATGTATTAAAAGAATAATATGAAGGCCTAACTTTCCCTATCTCTATGGGGTATTCCCTACCCATTTAACTCATGAAAGGTGCGCGTCAGTTGTCTTGTAGCGTTCAAAAACAAATGCATCCTCCATCCAATATGCATAGAAAATGAGGACTGGATAATGACCCCCTCTGCTTCTCGCGCTTGTATTCTTGGTTTCAAAAGAGTTTAATATTCGTTAGTGACTCTTCCGATTCGATGTCCATAAACTTTACTATACTCTTTCAGCAGTAAACAGATGTTTCCCAGATGCCTCTGATGAATGTAGGAGATGTGCTTTTTCGCCTGCAGATTTTGTGCACCCAGCGTGGAACCGTCCTCTCATTGGGGGTTTCTGGATGGCAGTTTTCGGTATCATGAGTGAAATCATAGAATCCCTCTCCATTAGTGGCTCTATTTATACCATTACTGGCCAAGTAAGGAGATTAGCAATAATATTGTTGGTATTGGCAAGGAGAAGAGTTGCCATGACCTGGGATGGGGTGCACTCTATGGTGGAACAATGGAAAGAAGATACTCTATTGTAACGATGTTGAAACAGAATATGGGACCATGGGACCATGGTACACCAAAGTGCTAGACATAGGGACGTTTGGGGGCACTACAGGCAATACATGATTCCTGGGGCACAGAGGGAATCTCTGAGCTCCAATAATGTAATCAAATAGGATATATGTTGAAGACTATGATGCTACCTGGCAATATATAGAATAATGAATGGTAATAGTGATGTTCAGGCTGATTGAAAGCATTTACAGGATTACTTAGGTGCTGGGGCGGAACAAACTATTTGGGAAGGAATTGTTCCTTTATTAAAGGTGCTGGATAATGTTCACACATTGGACTGCAGGAAAGGGGTATACAGTACAATAGCAGTGCATCCGAACCCATGGTTTGAGAATCTGGGTAATGCAGAACTACAGTTTACTATGCGAAACAGGATCTTTTGCTATCAGGTGGGACAATGTTGTCGCTTCTGCTGGATTCCGATGATGCAGGATGATTGCATACATCACTTACGTGAGCTGGCGAAATATACTGCTGTATTGTTTGTTTTTGTTGTGAAAATAACAGAAATTAAAAAAACATTTAAAAAGGAGACCACCAGGGGGCGCAGGCAGTATGGATGCCCGATTGTTCGTCTCCCAGTTAACCCGCAAATGATGGCGGAATTCCACAGCTTGCCCAGCCCCTAAGCAGCCAATACTCGCCACCGGGGGAAGCCGAAGAGACCAAGAACCCCCTGTCCGCAACCCAAGGAAAATCGGACCAGGGATCCTGATGAACGGTCCCTTAGAATGTGTCCCCCTGCCGCTCAAGTCTTGGCGACCAGGCCGCCCCGCTTGACAGTGCACTAACAAAGCCGAGACGCCTGGGGCGCCTAATGACATAGAAAAAAAAGCTGTGCCCAACCCTCGCACTTTCCCCACCAGGCAGCCAGCAACGGACCAGGCCGGACACAGGGCTCGTCGGAGAGAGGAGTAGCTCAAACTGCTAGCAAAATCAGGCTGCGTGTGAGAATACCCAGCCAAACACGAAAGCGCTGCTCCCTCCGGAGCCCCTGCAGCAAACGTGAACCCCAGAACACCAATACTAGAGATCAACGTAAGCTGCCGGGTCCACAGCCCAGTGACTGTGCTGTGAAATGCCCCACCAAACAACGGAGCATATAACACCCACCAAGGCCCAGGAAACACTGGGGAAAAGTCAAAATCACAAGGTGAAGAAGGGCACCACACCGCTCCCCAAAGACCAATAAAAGGCCAAGCGAGGAGTCCACCCCCTCACTCCCCCAACTCATTGAAAAATGGGGCAGCTGGTGGTACTCGCTGGCACCTACTGACAGCGGCCAGTGACTCACAGTGGAGGACACATAGAAACAGGGGCCTCTGCCTCACCAACCAACCAACAGCCCAAACACAGCGCTGCCTGCCTTGCTCCCTCACGAGGGACATTAAAATGTAAAAAAAAAATACATATCCGAGTCCTTCACCTAAAACAATCGCCTGCCCCCACAGTGTTTTACGAAAGAGACCCCGACAAAGCCAGCTCCCACACAGCCAAGCCACTCTTGGGAGGAAGGAACCTTATCAAAACATAGCTGGAAACATCACAAAGAGTCAATTAAAGGGCTGACTCGCAGCCACACACCACAAGCTCACAGAAGGTATGACAATCACCAGAGTGGTGGAAGTAGCACACCATGCATGCAGTTCGAGACAGCCCCCTCAACAGCTCAGAAGCTACGGGAATTACGAAGCGATAGCACAACTATGGCAGCCTCCTTAACCCAAGAGGAACCCTCAATCTCGGAAGGAGACCAAGAAACATCAACAAAGGCGGACATCCGCCTTTTACTGGACGAAATCCACGCATTCAGAACAAGCATGACCACGACGGTTAGTGTTCTCCAGGAAAAGGTTCATAGAATAGAGGACAACGTGAAGGCGTTCAAAAACTACCAACAGTCAACCGATTAATCGAGATGAAAACAGAAGGTCGATTCCAAGAGCTTGAGCAGAAAAATTAGGACCTGGAAGCGAAAGTCCACGACTTGGAAAACAGAGAGGAGGGCAAACATAAGGATCCAAGGCCTCAAAGAAACCCCCAACGAGACACCGGCATCACTGGATAAAAGGGTTAAGAATCTCATAGCCACCATACTACACTCGCCAATATCACCACAACTTGAATTTCAAAAGGTCCATCGAGCCAGCGGCCCCCCTGGCGGTCCAAGATCAGTTGTAGCGAGATGTCATTATAAACACAAAGTGGACATCATCCAGCAAGCAAGGTAAAGAGACTCAATAGACATTGAAGACTCAAAAGTGGGAATCTACCAAGACTTGTCAGCTGCCACTCTAGCCCAGAGGAGAGCCTTCCGCCCTGTCACTCAATGGCTGCAAAACAAAGGCACGAGATATCGATGGAATCACCCGTTCGCCCTCGTATTTACCCACGCAAATGAGGAATACAGAGCCACCTCGGGAGAGGAAGACAAGGGAATACTGAAAAGCCTGCAGGGAGGGGGGAAGACGCGGCAGAAGGAGAAGAAATGCCATCCTCTTCAGAGCCATTGCGAACGCACTCAGGCCCCTGGTGACAGAGAAGCCGATCCAAGGGCAGAAGGAAGTTCAAAAAATTGAACAACCCATAACACGGCCAGTTGGGGGTGGGGGGACTGCGCCTACAGGACACCGAGAGAGGAGGACGCATGATGCACCACACATGGGGCGAAGACGAACACTCAGCCCTGCCAACCATGTATAAAGGAGCCATCACCATAAAGCTCACCCTACTACGTGGGGCTTTTCCTCCCCTTGTGACCTCCCCCCTCTCGGCTGGTCAGTTTATTAAAAAAAAATACAAAAAAAATAAAGCAGCCGGGCTGGGCACACCTGAAAGTTGACAGCAAGCTTGCACGAACCACGGATTTAAGACTGCAACAGAAGCTTCGAGGGTTACCGGGGCGACACCCGTTGTGTGGCCCTATGTTAACTCTTACGGCGTGTCCACCATTTCCGGGAGATTGCCTTCACTTTCTTCCTCTTTTTCCAACGTTCCGCTTTTTCTTACTTTTCCAATGGGTCTGGGTGGGGGAGGGAAAACAAGGGTCCTATGAGGTTATAGGAGGAAATGAGGTAGCATACCCAAGAAATGAGAAGCAAAGGGTTTAGAGCAGAACACAACAGACTAAGCTTCACACAACCTATGCAGCGCTCAAAGATGATGGCGGGTGACACCATCCGAATAGGATCCCTTAACGTTAGGGACTAAAATCACAGCAGAAGAGATGTTAATCCGTACATTTACGCAGGCCAATTTAAACATTCTCTTTATCCAAGAAACTAAACGTAAGCATAAGGGTGAATTCGACTTGAAAGGGAAAATCCTGGGAGGAAACATATGGGCCAGAAAAAAATTTAAAAAAATATGAAATAAAATAAAAAAGGGAGAAGTGGGCATCGCTCCTCCCCCGGACTCCAAATTTCACAAACAAACATGCAGAGACCCAGCAGGGAGATTCCTCACGTGCAAGGCACCATTCGATCCACAACCGCCACACTGTGCTTCACATATGCACTGAACACCCAGCAACTATCCTTCTGTAGAGATCTCCTAGTGAAGCTGGAAGGAGAAAGAACAGGCTCACCAATTTGTGGGGGAGGGGGAACTTTCAGTTTGGACCCAGTGTTAGACCGGAAATCTTACAGAGAGGGCGCCCTCCCCCCCTAGACAGAAGGGCATTACAACACCTTATCTCAGAACACCTACTAATCGACGCATGAAGAACCAAACACCCTCTAAGCAAGGCCTACACATTCTACTCTCCCCCACACCAAACCTATTCCCGCATAGATCAGATCTTCCTGTAAGGACACTTGGAACACTTAATTGTAGAAAAAGCCATCGAAGTGGTGGGATGGTCAGATCATGACATGGTCACAGTTGACCTCAACCTGGGTCCGGGTATGCCAATAGACAAAAGGTGGATGTGTAACGACACGCTGTTTAAGGAATCGCTGGACGCAGAAATACGCAACTTCTTCAAAAGAAATAACACTGGGGAGATCCCCCTCCCCACAGTTTGGGAAGCTATGAAAACCACAATAAGAGGCTCGATTATAGCCTTAGGATCCTCAGTCAAAAGATCAAAACTCCTGAGAGAGACCCAAGTAAAGAAGGTGATAGGAGACAGAGAAAAAGCCCTCACAGGGGAGGAGGGGAGGAGGATAACATGCCAGAAACAGGGGCAGAAATCAGGGGCCTCAGGCACGAGCTTAAAGAGATAAGGGAAGAAAAGGCGCTAACCCACTTAAGATTTGTGAAACAAAGATATTTTGAGGAAGGAGACAAGGCACACACACGGCTAGTGGCTAGACTTAGAAAAGAGAGCGGAAAGGACAATCTTAAAAATTAACTCTGCTTCGAAAACAGCCTTGGTAAACCAGACAGAAATAATAGCCCGTTTCGCCCAATACTACGAGCAGCTATACACATCAGACACTGCCCCTTGCCCTGAGAGCACCGTAAAATGCATTGCCAAAATCACGTTCCCATTGTTGTCAGATACAGACTGAGGACAGCTGACCGGTCCAATTTCTGCAGAAGTCGTCGAATATGCTATTTCCCACCTAAAAGCGGGCTCAGCACCAGGTTCAGCCCAGCATACTATAAAAGATTTTCAAAGGCGCGCTAATCCCATTCCTAGTACTCATTTTCAACGAGATTATGGCTACTGGTCAAGCCCCACCCACCTTCACAGAGGCAAGGATCATTGTCATACCCAAAGAAGGGAAAGATAGGTTAGAATGTGGCTCCTATAAACCAATATCAATGTTAAATGTCGATGCCAAAATATATGCAAGCATGCTGGCCAAAAGACGGAGTAAAGTTCTCCCTCTGCTGGTCCACAGAGACCAGACAGGGTACGTTACAGAAAGACAGGGAGCTGACAGGGAGCTGACAACGTCCGCAAGACATTAGACCTAATGGCCCCCATTACAGCACCAGATGTAGAACCCACGCTGATCTCGGGCAACACCGAAAATGCTTTCAACCGGGTAGAGTGGGGCTTCATGTCAGACATCCTGCACAAAGCAGGTCTAGGATCTGAATGGGTCCGAGGCGCACAAGCCTTATACAAGAACACCCACGCTAGGGTGGTAGTAAATGGGGGTTGAATCAACACAGTTCACACTATCCAGAGGGCCCAGACATGGGTGCCCCCCTCTCCCTGCTGGTCTACATATTGGTCATGGAACCCCTAGCCCAAAACATTAGAAAGAACGATGGGATCAAAGGGTTGGTTAGATATGGTAGCGAGTATAAACTTGCTTTGTTCGCAGATGATGTATTAGCCTATGTCACTCACCCTTCGCAATCAATCCCAGCTCTCCTGCAAGACAGAGGAATACTGGGCACACCCTGGGTTCTGAATACCCTGAAGCAAAACAGTAGTCTTCCCCCCCCCCCCCCTCTTAAAGGCACTGACCCCACCAACCCGTAGCGACCCCACAAACCTGTGGCCTCAAATTCATACAATCCAGCATACGCTACCTGGGAATCACTATTACAAATAATCTGCGGGACCTATACCAGACTAACTATAAACCGCTCTGGGCCACGATCCAACGCAATCTGGACAACTGGAGCAAGCTCAACCTTTCATGGGCAGGCAGGTTAACCGCAATAAAAATGAATATCCTCCCGCGACTTCTCTTCCTGTTCCAATGCCTTCCGATCACGCTCCCAAACGCATTCTTAAACAAAGCCATAAAAACCTGCCAACTGGGAAAAGAAGAAACCACGAATTGCCTACACCACAAATTCTGCCAAAAGAGAAGGGTGGCCTAGCTTACCCATACCTACTACATCGCAACACGGTTGCGCATCCTGGTTAACCAAATCCGGGAGTCCAAAAGCAAGCAATGGGTCGACTTGGAAAACGGTCTCTTCGCGCAAGTGACCATGGGTGAATGGTTGTGGTCTCCCCCGAAGGCGATCCCACGTAGAGCACGGGAACACCCAGTACTAGAAGCATTGTGGGACACATGGAATAAAAGAAACCGGGCATGGAAGGGGTCACAACCTGGCCCTCACCCCTCCGCTGCATCTGGGCCCCCCCGTTAGAGACTCATCTCAGAACCTCTCCGCTTCCAGCGGAAATACGAACAAGGGCTGGTCAGAGCTAGCCAAATGTGGAGGGACGGGACCTCCCTAACCAAGGAAGAACTCGAAAATGCACAGTAGGGTCTGAGCATCAAACCCCTTCCATACTTAGTTGAAAGGTGTCCTCACAGACCCGAAATGGAAAGGCCAGCTACAACACCCTCTTACCCCCTTCGAGAAAATCCTGAATACACATTTAAGCACCAAAGGACTCATAACCAGCATGTATAAGGCACTCAGACACAGGACACCCCTCACCCCAGAACACAAAGGCAAAGTGGGACAAGGAGCTGGACTGGGACAACCACCAAGAGGGCTGGACGCTATATACAGATGAGCTATTCAAGCAATACAAAATGCACAATTGTAGAATCCTTGGACAGTGGCACTTACCCTCATACATTTTGGCTAGGCATTGTGGGGGGTGGGGTTATCACCTCCCTATTGCTGGAGGGGATGCGCGCAGGTGTGCACATACTGGCACCAGTGGTGGAGCTGCCCCCGCATACAGTTGTTTTGGAAGAAAATCCTGGGGAGGATCCACCAGATCGAAGGCATCCACAGGGACATAGCCCCTCTGGTTCTCTTCGGAGTCGAACAAATTGAGGAGAGATACCTGCTCCTCCCGCACATGCACAGAAATGTGCTATTAGCAGCGTGTTTGCATTACAATAAAATGGAAAGCTAGCTCTCTCCCCACCAAAACAGAATGGTTGTGCAAAGCAAATCTATGAAATGGAAAGCCGACCAGCACTGCTAATGGAATCACACACACACACACACACACACACACCAACAGTGGCTTCCTTCCCAGCAATTTTTCAGAGAAGCACAAACTGACTCAGGGTAACATACTGATCCAACCCAGTACCCCAGAACACGACACTCAGCCATTCAGACTCTCGCATCCTGAGCTCACTACTACACATACCCATAAGCGGCTGGTGACCAAGATCCACTCAGCCAAGACCAGCGACATCCTGCTCCCCACTCGATACACTCAAAAGACCCTACGCAGAGCTCACACGTTCCCGGCTGACAACGCAAATTCTCATCCCCTATAGAACAATCAACCCAAGCGGTTAGGACATTGGGGGGTAGAGGGGTGGGCACGAGGGGATCGTCTTTATCCTTTCTCTTTTCTGTCCCCGATTTTTTTTCCTCCCTCCCCTCCAATTTCTCTTTTTCTTTCAGGTTGATGAGGGTGAAGGGTGCGGGGGGATACTCCAAAAACCCTACCTTGTTGATCTAATGTCCATTTTGTTCACAGAAGTGTGACATGCTATAAAGCTCATATTATATGTTTGTAGATCATAATAAACAAACATTTTTTTAAAAGCCATCGTTTTTTCAACTAATCATTTTTTGCACATTTTAGTGAACTTGCTAAGGCAGCAATGGGAACCGAAAAATCTACAGGGCCTATAAAAAGAAAAATGGGAAAAAAAACAAAAAAACGAGACAATGCTAATAAATCTGAAAAAGGTCTGAGAGCCCCTCTGCAGACTTCACGGCCAAATAAACTGTTCTTTGGTAAGGTGCCCACTCGGCAGGATCTGCAACCACATTTTAGCTCACTGCATCTTTCACAGAGGAGAAATACCATTTGCACATCAGTTTGGTCCCACCCTCAAGGGCAGTCCAGCACCGAAATGCTAGGTAACTCTCCTCTTAACAAGAGTACCAACAGCAACACCAGACAGATGTTTCGGCCTAGTCAGGCTTCATCAGTGAGGTGGCAGACACCCGCAAGTGGGCACCTTCCCATGGAACAGATTATTTGGCCGTGCTCGTGCGGGAGGCACACATCTTTTTGTGAAAGCCAATAGGTCTAGCTTTATTAAATGCCATATATCCACGCATCAGATCTATGAGATTTGACTCAATTTAATAAAAGGAATCACATTTGGACACATTGTTGTTACCAAATTCTTTACCACAAAATGTAGAGCGGGGGACACAAGGAGGGCGGCCCCACCCCTTCCTACACCCTCCCTTTCTATATCCCCAACTCCAAACCACCATCTATCGTTATTTTCTGTCAAGTTAAAATAATGCAGCAAAATCAGCCATTTTGAGAGGTCGAACAAAGCGGAGACTGCCCATGCATTATGCGTTAGATGAAGCAGACCCCCGGCAGTCTCCAAAAAGTGTCTGAGCCATCTCTCTGCAGAGACTCCTTCAGTCCCAAGAATAAGCACACGCTGCACTGTTTCCAAAGTGAGTCAAAATTCTGAAAGCATTAGACTAGTTTAAAATTAGTCTGTGAAAGGAAAGCGTGCAGGGAAATCAGGACAACCAGTGCTGCACGCTCAAAGGTTTAGGATGTCCATAGGAGCGTAGTTGGGCAACATTTTACTGTTAGGAATCATCACAAATGAACCCAGCAGCACGGGGTTGGCTAAAGATTTGTCGCAAGAAGAGAGTACGAGGGCAACTGCAGTGGGCACAGTACCTTAACTAGATCAGGTGGAGTCCATGCCTCGGGAGTGTTCAGGATGTCAGCAACAAGATAAACAACGCCCAATTAGGGCCAAAGGTTCGTCACGCTATCTGACCATTGGCGGTGAGAAAATTTGTGATGGAAGGGTTGGGAAAACATACAGATACAGGGTTCAAAATTACTGTGAGCCATTTACCTCCTGGCTATACCCAAGGGGAGCCTGGTTAGTTTGAAATCAGCAGCTACGTTTGACTCCGCAGGAAAGTGGTGCCATGAAATCATAGCCATTAATATTAACTGTGTAGGTTTGGGAATGTGTATAAAAAAAAAAAAGAAAGGACACCTACGGGACATTTAAAGTATATTGGACGATATATCAAATAGACAAAAATTTTGCATCTGACAGACAAGTTAGAATTGCTGCACGCTATGTACTAGCTCCTGGTTCCCCAGAGGTAGCCCCTGAGTAACGTGTAATGACCCATACCAAGGAGCTGCTTTTTGCTTCTGGTCAACAACCCTCAATTTCGATCCCTGCAGATAGCATTTTTTAGGATGAGGAAGAGAAGGGTATTTAAGGTTTATGGTTTTCACTTGTGCTTTTATTGCTTGCAGTGCACCATTTGTTCAGATCACATCATTGAATTCCACACATCTGTAGGTTCCATGGTCCTCTTAAACGGCAGGAAAAAGATTCAAGGAGGATGGTTTGAAAGAAGGAAACGTGTGCCTCTTAGATGCGGGTCTCCTTTACCTTGAACCAAAGAGCATAGAAGTATATGGGCTGCTACATCACCTCAATGTCTTCTAGAAAGTTTGTGATTCAACACAAAGAGCTGCACGCAGTTATCCACCACAATGACTTTCCGTCTCCACTCGCCACAGAAAGCTCACCGTCAGTTCATCCACAAAAATGACTTCAGCCCACACTGATTAACAGTCCGCATGACGACTGTCGCTTTTCAGTCCAAAGTCTGTTGAATGGACCAGTCCAGTCAAATGATACTCTGCATCATGGAGCTTCCGAACTTGTGTTGCTTTTGTGGAAGCCACATGAGATTGCGTTGTGCGTTTTCGAAGAACAAATTAGCCTCTAATAAAGTGATCAAATTCTTGGTATAATGTTGGCCACCACGTATCCCTGTATTTTTTTTTTAAATAATGAAGCTTCTGCCTACAGGATTTCCTTTTAAATGTGTCAGAGGGAGATGCCAGCGTGCATATACTCCGACTCAGCCATATAAAGTACCTCGCTGGCAGCAATTATCTATCACCTGTGCAATTGGCCGGGGGTTGCCATTCAGCAATTTGTTTCTCTTTGTATTTTTGTGAGATTAAATCTTGTTCTTATTGCAAGAGGTGTGCTGGGCTTTTTTCCCCTAGTGAGGTGCATTGTTTTCTGGTGTGAGCATTGAGGGGTCTCTCTACAGTGCTTGGGTACAAGGATTTTCTCCACCACAAGCAGAGAATCTCTCGCCCATGCTGGCCACAGTGTTGCAGGAAAATCGTGCAATTTGTTCCCACATATGTCGAACCGTTTCTTGCCATCGAGATATGGAACCCCCCCACCGCTTCCCCTTCAGACGTGTTCTGCCATTCGATTGGGCACTTTCTACCCAAACTATAGAAATCTGCGGGCCTTCCTGTTTAATTCGCTTGGTCTCTCATCGGGTTTATGAGGGCCGGCTGCAGGCGTATATGCATTGCTCACTAATATACGGGATTTAGAAACACACACGCACCTGCTTTTGTTGGCTGAAGAGGTACGTGTATCTGTGGTTAAAGAGGCAGTCCTAATTATTGTGCAGTATTAGGCTACGGTGTGGGTGATATAGCTCCCACTAGCAATGCCCCTTTGTAAAATCATATGGCACAAAATATAATACAGTGTACTGTGCATTTATTTCCTTTTTTTTTAAAGTTAGGTACTTAAAATGCAAAGTTTTAATTTAGATCTCATGAACTCTGCAAGTGTGTGAATGTCAGTCTGCAGAGTACTGAACAAAGTCATGAAGAGTGCAACTAGAAGTGCTAGGCTACACAGAGCCAGCAGTGCCCTCCTAATTGGCGCACCAGACAAAACAACTTCGGAGACTCAGACTAAGCCTTTATCCTCCCGACTTCATTGCGAACAATGGATCATTTACACAGCCGTAGCACATGCTCACAGAGGGCCGTGCCCACAGCCCCGTGAGGTCCACGAACTTCCTGGCAGCCCCCCAAGCTCACAGTGGAGAATGAACACCAAAAACAGCTTATTTTAACCCCGCGAGGCAGTGGAAGGCATCAAAGGGGCCAATCAATTTGGAGGCCAAGTACGCGACCTGAATATGTATTTAAATGAGACCCTCGGAGCAGAGCTGAACGCTGCAGCAGCGTAAAACGACGTGGAAAAGCGCGGTGATGCATGTTCGCCTGTCCTTTAAGTTGCTCATAAGGACAGTTGTCCTGTATTCTCGAGAAAAGCAGAAATGGCAGTAAGAATAATAACCTTAGAGAGAGCCACTTGCAACCGCCGTTAGTAAATAACAGACACAGATTACAGCAGTCCCAGAACACAAATCAAAAAATTTCCCCAGCAGCCGCAGGGAAAATTGTTTTTTTAGATTAAAAAAACCATTAAACACATGAGAACCAAACCTGCCTTAACAAGGATTGTTGCAGCTTGTTCAACGCAGACAGATGGAACGTCAAAGTGCGTTTTCACCTGTACCTGCGAACCAGTAGATCGAAAGCAGTCTATAGCATTAGCACCAGGTGCCAGACCCGTACAAAAACACGTTTCCATCGAACCCAAAGCCTAACACCTGGAACAGGTGCAGGTGCTGAACAGGCAAGGTGCTGGATTTCTCCATGAAGCACCATTACCTTGAAACTATTCAGTAGGCAAATATACAGGACACGCGTTAGAAAACGGTGCACCACACTTTAAAAGCACTTTTCAGGCAAAGCTATTGCACTTAGTTCCTATTTCATGATATGCAATGAAACTAAAGTAACATTGAATGATGCAGCGGGCAGATATCCTAGTTTAAGGAAGGTAGGGGAATAGTATGCCTGTGCGCCACTCTGTATCAAGTGGGTGGATAGAATGACTATGGCTGTATCCTTGCTCCAGTGGCCTAACTAGGACTGATATTCACGTTACTCAACCGAGAGAATTAATAGTGTGGAAGCAGTTAGGTAAAGTGCAGCGCTAGGTTTCAAGACCATACACATGGTTTATATATTGCAAGTGTTATGGAATTTATTGAAAGTTCCTTTAGAGACTATACGTCCTGTAGACCAGTCCTAAATGGTGTAAAGGCCTCGTTAGAAGTCCGTTATAGAGCAGCCATTTTAGAAGCCTGCCAAGGCCCTCTAATAGATTAGAAATCTGTAGTACAATAGCAAGCATTTATTTTTTTATTCCCCCCCTGCCCCCCCGCCGACCATGGAGCAATGCAAGTGAGCCAGACGCCAGCTGCTTAGACTTTAACATGTGAATTAGCCAACTTGAACCATCTTGCCAGATGAAGCAATGACACAGATCATTTAATTTCTGAAAATGTTAGTTATGATCCTATATTTGGCAATTCTAACACGCGGACACACAATTGTTTCAAGGCACGACGAGGCAAGGGAGGGGAAACAGAGGCAGCGATCCTACTAGGCCAGGTGACATTGAGATTGCGCAAGTTCAGGTCAGTGGGGTTTGGGGGGGTGGAGAGGGGGATGCGGGGGGGGGGAAGCGGAGGGGTCAGTGCAATACATAGGATAACAGTAAGATAAATAAGGACAATAAATAAACGTGGCCAGCTGGTAGCAAGTGCAAGTGTAAGTGCAGAAATCCGGTGTAAAGTGCTAGTAGAGGGTGTAGGGATAAAGAACAGTCCATGTGTGCAAGAGTTGCCAGAGGGGACCTGGGCCCGAGATCAGAAGGTAGCCAGGTAATCAGTGCAGTTTCAGATTCAGCCAGGAGATCAGCAGGGGAGAGGAGGAGAGAAAGTAGAAGGTCTTGAGGTGCTTCCGGAACCGGAGATGGTTCTCCAAGTTTCAAAGAGGCAGTTTTCAGAGAGGCAGGGAGGCTGTTCCAGAGGGAGGCCCCAGCAGAAGAAAGATCTGCCACCAAGTCGCTGTTTGGAGAAGCGACTGACCCTGGGGGAGTTGGAGGTAGAGGAGCGAAGAGCTCGAGAGGTAAGATATTTAGGAAGAGAGTTGAAGGTGTTGAAGTCCCAGGCCCCAGAAGGCCTTGTGGACAATGCAGAGGGTTTTGAACTTAATCCTCGCTGCCACTAGGAGCCAGTGCAGAGATTTCAGTCCTGGAGAGATATGATCCCTGGGCTTGAGGCCAAGGCCAAGGCCAAGTCTTGCAGTCCTGTTTTGGATGAGTTGGAGGGTGGAGAGTAGAGGCAGGCAGATTTAGAAAGTGGCTGTTTCAGTAGTCCAGCCTAGAGAGAACCAGAGCTCTGGAGACAGTGACCTTCTAGGGGAAGGAGAGGAAAGGAAGAATACCTCTGAGGAGGTGCAGTGGATAGTGTGACTTTTTAGAGACAGAGATGTGAGGAGAAGCAAAGTGTGGAGTCGAAGATGACCCAGAGGTTTTTAGCCTCACATGTGGGAGCAGGAAGAGGGAGAGGCCAGCCAGAAAGTGACAGGAAAGGAGGGAGCAGGAATGCTGATGAGTAGAATCTCAGTCTTACTGGCATAAAGGCAGAGATCATTGGTGGTGCATCACTCCTGGATGGCAGACAGACAGTCGGGGATGAGCGAAGGGCAAGAGGTGGCAGAAGAGAGCCTGAAGAGTTGGGGGTCATCTGCATAGCACTGAAAGTTGGGGCAGAGAGCGGCAATGCGGTGGGCAAGAAGTGCCAGGTATTGGTTGAACAGCCAGGGAGAGAGGTTAGACTCCTGGGGAACATCACTGGTAGAGATAGAGGGGAGAAGGGCCCATGGTGGACCTGGGAGGGTCGATCGGAGGAAGTTGGTCAGCCAAGCCAGGGACTGATCAGTGATACCCAGGTTATTACGCAGACGCTTGAGCAAGATGGCATGGTTAACACAGGGGGTGTTGGACTCGAGGTTGGAAAGCAGGTCTTCACAGTTATTGAGGAGAGCAGTTTCCGTGCTTCTGGCATTCCTGAAGCCAGACTGACTGTCATGGAGACAACCAACAGATTCAGTGTGAAGATCAAGCTGGGAGATGGCCAGTTTTTCTAGGTTTTGCCCAGGAAAGGAGTGATGGAGATTGGACGATAGTTAAGGCAGCAGTTTTAAAAACAGCTGAAAAAACCTTCCTAGAAGCTTTAGTGCTTTGAACGCTAGTGAATCTTTTGAATAGCTCAGTGAGTTAAGAACCTGCAGCACAGATCTAGCGGCAGGTTTCACATAAAATCACTGCAGAAGGCACTTTAACCAACCAAGCAAAAATTCCCAAAATGAAGTCAAATGGCTAAAAGGTGAGTGATTCTCTGACAAAGTGCACACCAATAACAGAATGGTCTGTTGCAATTCTTTGATGCATAGCCGGTTACACCGACTTGTGTGATTTGGTTCCTGTTGCCCCATGCCTTTTGCTGAAACTGGCCTGTAAATATCCCCATTTTGTCTGTGTTGTACTTGCTACGCTAATCATAGAACAATATTATCGACATCTAGTTTAAGTTTACCAGTGAAATGCAGATCCACAAGTAGCAGGCTTGGAATTTGATACGAGCATAGAGGCCACAAATGCAAGTAAGATCGCTTAGCAGGTTGAGCGCTCGCTGTTGCGATCTGTGTACGATCTGCAGGTCAGAGGTTCAAATACCGGCAAGACCAACTCAGCCTTCCATCCTTTCGAGGTCGATGAGGGAGTATCAACTTCATTTGGGCGATACTGCATTAAATATGTCCTATGTAAAAGCGCTTTGGTTAAAGTACTATATAAAGAACCCATTTCCTAGATAGCAACTATGAAACTGTGAATAATAAGGGTACAACTCACTTGAGGTCGATTAGCTTCATAGATCTGCATAGACGGGGCGTGGGGGGACTACATTCCAAGAAAGCCTAAGCTCACTGGGATGTGGTTGCATAACATGGCTGACGGCTCTGATCCAACATTCAACAGGGGTTTGCATTCCGGAACTTGTAGTTTAGCTTTTCTTAAATGTTTTGTACCACAAATCAAAAGCATATGGGCTCTAGCTTAAATGCAAACACTGACCATGCGTCACCTTTTCCTTCTGTGCTCTATATGGTGGTTGTGAAGCAGAGATGTTCATTTATAAACATGGTTTGCTTTTTTCATTATTGAAAACAAGCATCCCGCATATTGCCTTACATACCTGTAAACAAAATGTATTATGGGAAAAAAATATGTTTTTTTGCTTTCAAACAAGCAGGCAGCTTTGTAGATTTAAGTATAAAGCAGACCTTTTATTTCACAAATGAACCAAATAGCATGGGAGACCTGTTGTCTGGGCTTGCCTTTAAAATGCATATGGACTCTCAAAAATTGCAACCCCTATGTTACCGCTTTGCATGAAGAGTTGGAGCTTTGCACAACCGCAGCCACTTACAATGGCTCCTGTGTCTTCAAACTCAGAATGCCCTCTGAGACAGACAGACAATCCAGATGTATCATCGGTTAACCAGACAACACTCTCAAAATAGGTTAGCCTGGACTAAATCCAGGCAGGTGGCAACCCTATTTAATGTATATCTCTCAAGCTCTTTTATCCCCTGGGTGGGTGAAAACAGACTATTTTGGTTTGAGCGCGTGAGAGCCCACTGAATTGAATGGACGTGTAAGGAGCTTGGCAGGTGAGAATGGAATCCAAGGCGGGTGACATCCGCCAAAAGCATGCAAGTTGAGAGGTATGTTGATATATTCTGCATGTTCCAATAACTTTTAATTATAGTATACTACTCGGGAACGAGCTGGTGTAGGCTGGAAGAGAGGAAGTGAAGCACATGAGACCAAGTTGCCAACAAAACAGCATGGGCTCCCTTGTATACTGTAAAACGCATCCATCTTCTGAAAATGGCACTTCTTTCAGCCCTATGCCACTGTGTTTTTCACCTCTACCGAACTCTGGTATGGAACGGTTATTTATTTTATGGTTTAAAGCACAGACCTAGCTCGAGAAGTACATAGAGCTGTACTGTGTGGATAGCCAGCATTTGGGCTGCCATAGTTTAACAGTAGCGCAGTACTTTGAGGTCTCTGCATCGGTATACGAGTCAATTGGAATTAGTACTTGGTTGGGTGTTGTTGAAAGAGCGATGTTTTGAAAGATTTGTGAAATTGGAGAATTGTGGCGGCATTCCGAGCCAACCCGGGGATAGAGTTCCAGAGGGTGGGTGCATGACAAGAGAAGGATGGTTTGGGGGTCCTCTCTTTGTAGATGAGTTGGGATTCAAACCGGTTGGTCGATTTGCTGCGCGGGAAGCCTTTGCGACCAGATATGTGGAGCTTAGCCATCAGGTACAATGGTGTGCTACTGTGGATTGCTTTGTAGATGAGGCATGCAGTCTTAAATAGTATCCTGGCTTAGAAAGCCAATGTAGTTTGCATATGATGGGGGTGATTCAGTCAAGTTTCTGTGCTCCCGTAATAAGAAGTGCTGCAGCGTGGTGGACTGTTTTTAGAGGAGCCAAGTGAGCCGCCTGCAGCCCTGTCAGGAAAGCATTTCCACCTCCCCCTGCCCCTCCAACGGGTGTGCAAATTCCCAAGGGCTTGGACTACAGTTCAGAGATCCTGTGACGGGATGAAGGGTTTGATTTTTTTAACGGGTAGAGATTCTACGCCAGGCTATTTGGGCCTTCTTGGTTATGTGTTTCTGGAAAGACGGGCTGCAAGACAGGCTGCCGTCAATGGTAAAGCCTGAGGATTCAGCAGAGTCAAGAGTTGTGTATAAAATCCTTCTAGGCGCATATCATTGAGCCATTGTTGAACAAGTTTTTTGTTGTTTTCTTAGACGGTTGGACCAATGAGGACAAATTCAGTCTTCTATGGGTTTCGTTTGAGGCAGGCAGTCAACATCCAAGACTGCTCGGCAGCTAAGTAATAGTAAAGATGAATGATGTCCTGTACGCCCTTTACCCTCATGTAAAACTGAGTATCATCCGTATATTGGTGGAATGCTATATTGGGACCTTTGAGGAGAATGCCCAGAGGCACCATGTAAAGGTTAAAAGGATTGATGAGGATGGAGCCTTGTGGGACTACGCGGGAGACCGGGTTTTTTCAACAGAGGTTGTATGAGACCAGCATTGAGGGTTCCAGGAATGGCCCTTCTGTGAGAGGCATTGATAATACCGAGGAGAGTGCATGGAGCGCTGGGGGAAGTCAATTGTATAATTATAGAGCCCGAGATTAGATCGCAAGAAGTAGGTTTGAAGGAGGCAATAGAAACGCAAGGGGACCGCTTCCTGTTTAGGTTAACGATGCATAGAACCTGCGATAGTGAACCCATAACTGCCTAACCATTCCTTGGTTAATGGTTAAAATTTTAAATGAGCTGAGGAAGTGCAGAAAATAAGGCTTGAGGAGAGGAGTGGTGAAGAGTTGTGCGGGTAACTTGGTCGCATGTCCATATAAAATTCCATTTCCAAAACAACGTTGCCACTGTCGGGTCCAGCGTTTAGGCGTGACCCCCACAGACCCACAGTGCGCCAACACATCACTGAGTGAAAAATAAACCCTGGCCAAGGATTGTAGCCCCTGGACAGGGATACCTCTCAAAAGCAGCAACCCTCAGGACCATTCTGGTGAGTGAAACGAGAGACTATTAAAATTAGTCCATTGGTGTATGTTGAGTGTATGGGCATAATTAGTAAAGAGAACCCGTTTTGTGTCTCGTAGGTTCCTGGATGCAGGAACGGTCCTAGTCCAATGCCAAGCGACATCCACCCATGCACGATGACTGCCTGAGGACGCAGATTAAGGAACAACAATCCAGAAGAGAGATCCAGGGAATTCTAGCATCAGGGTAAATTCATAAGAAAACAAATAGGAGGCAGGCAGTCGCAGGTTCAATAGGATTTATCCATGCAAGTTCAAGGAGAAGGCTAATTGCAGGACAGCAGGGCCAGGGGACCAAGCAGGGCACGGGAGAAGAGCATGGGGGATGGTAGGGTAGAAACACAGGGAAGTAGATGCACCGAGCCACAATTGCATACCATAACCACAGTCTAAAGCAGCGTTGAGGAGCGATGCGTTGTTAGAAAGCAAGATTAAATGCAATATGAAGTCTCCACTCACGGAAGCTGTAAGTTGTGCAACAACGGTACCAGACAGCCATAATTTCTGACCCATTAGAAATGTCTGCTAGTCATCTTCCCCAGGGTGCTTTGCAAAATATAATACTCAATCCCCTCACCCCTGCCCACCATTTCTGTCTTCTGGAGATAGCTACCACTTGGACACTCTAGTGGTACATCTATCTTCTCTCACTCTCAGTAGCACGTCCCAAGTGCGCTTTAAATCATCCCATTTCACTTCTCGATTTCTGAACCAGCCAATATTGGTGTCATTTAGGGCAAAGCCCTTGCTCCTACCTTCGAATACCTTCAAATATCCCCTTTACCCTAGACTAGTTTCCCCCTAGTACGCAGACTCACCCTCTCCACTTCCCTAGGCATCTTTGCCCAGCCGTTCCTCCTCCACCCACTCCCCATCCCAAACCACCCGCTCTACGGTCTGTGTTGAGAGCTGGGATAATGAAAATGAAATGCATTCACAGCTTTTCTTGTGAGATATGCCATATATATTTACGTTTAAATCGATATTTTTAAATAACCTTTTTAAAAGGCCACCTTACAATCTGGTGAGTTTATGCTCTTCATTCCTACCCATGATTTTTTTTTGTTTGTTTGTTTTTTTTTTTATCTCAGCATATGCCTATTCCTTGTACAAAACTCTCAACACCTCTGCCACTAGCATACAGTGATTACCATCTTAAAGGGACTCGGTATAGCTGGCCAAACATCAACTCTCTATCCCATCCAGCACGTCAGAAGCAGCGGTAGCTCTAGGCTCTCCGTGCGGCTTGACGTGAGGTTGGGTCAATTTCTCTAAACCTCTACATGGTTGGGTCCGTTTCTCTAACCCTATATGTTCGCTCTTGGCGTCCCGGCTTCCCAGCTGCAACAGCAGCAGCGTCTTTTGGGGCCCCATGACCATGCTGAACCCTCTCTTCTTACTCTAGGTCTCCCAGGCTTTTCGGCAGCCCGGAGTGGCATCTGGCAGGTGCGTGGAATGCCCTTGTGAGGTGTCCGCGGGTCCCGCTGTGGGCCGCACGGTGCAGGGTTTTCCTGGTGCGCTAAGAACTTAGAGGCCAGAGTCAAGCGGCAGACGTAGCCCTCTAGTGTAGCCTTTGGCTCTACTCTGTTCTCTCCCAAGTTTGCTGATTATGATCATCATGTTTTGAAAGGGACCATTAATTTAATCTGTTCACATGGCTGCTCATAAGAAGATGGGGGATAAACGAATCATGGGGATGGCCGTAGGGGGTTGGGAGATGCCAAGGACCTCTCCCCAGCGACTAACAGAGGCCGCACCCTCAAGGTCCAAACACTCAGTGAGCGCAGAAGATTAAGAGTGAAAAATAAACAAAACAAACCATTTGTCACAAAAATGCTTCTATCTGGAGATCCTGCCTCCCCACATAAAGCACCAAATTCAACACAGGCTTCGGATAGTCCTTGATTTGAGGCTGCCTCTAAAGCACAGACATCCCTGGTTAGTTCACACAGCACCATGGATTGTACGTTGCCAGTGCTACTTCAAATGTTCCACTATCGATAAGGTCTAAGATACCTACAACCTTACCATCTTCTGCCCTCCAAGGAAGCGGTATATCCAACTGAGATCAATTGTAGAACACGGACCTCTCCCAATGGCCCGTGCTCATGGCCAATATCGCCAAAGAACTGCTTTTATGCAAGGAACCATTTGACCTAGGCCTCTTGGCTGATGCTCTGAATGAATGGGCATCGGATTTACGGCCGCTTTAAGTGAATACCTCCTCCCAGACACACTGGCCTTCTAGTGTTGGCGCTCTGCCACAGGCTCCTAGAGTGAATACTGCCCGTCAAACCTCTATACAAAGGGTAATGATAGTGCACTCAAACTGTCTCCTGTAGTAAGGAGTCCTTGGGCTCCTCTAAGCCATCTCTGGCATGTGAGGATAAGGTAAAAACTCCCAGTGTAGACTCACCACAGGAGACCGTCCCATCTTCATCATTAACTGAGTCGAAGGCTGGCCATACAAAGGTTGGCCTATCTTCATCATTAACTGAGTCGAATTCTGGCCATACAGAGGTAAAGAGGTCAAACAACCCAAAAAGTATAAATGCCAAACTTAAAAGGATATCTCTACGTAACCTACAACAACAAAAAAAAAGTCTCAAATGCCAATGATAAAGGATATGAACTCCCATGACTTTGTAATGGACCAAAGAAATGTTATAACTAACATCCGGAAAAATAAAGACAGACTAAAGGAGCTCTGCGCAACAAGGTTCTCGCCTGGTTGCCTCACAGAACAGGCCCTGGAGTGGTCAGACTTACTGACTTATCATTTGGAGGTTGGACCCGAGCGAGTGGTGCTCTCAGCCCAATAGTGACTGTATTTTAGAGGGCTGTGGGGTTAGCACCTTAACTGTTTTTCTTAGACGATGTAAATATTGGACTGAAAAAAAAAAAATAATAAAAAAAAAAAGGGACATCAAATTGTAATCTGATTCTCTAAATTTGAGATCCTTTACATTGCTATGTCCCATTTTATTCTGACTTGTGTTTGCCTTTGGCTCCTACTCCCACATGTTTCATGTTTGTTTGTCTGTGCCCTCATGTCTTTGGGTTATATGGCGCGCAATATAAATGCAATAAACTAAAATCTATACAATAAAAATCTATCACAAACCACCAACAGCGCCAAACCCACGTGCCTGGCCTCTCTTTGGGCTGCTTAATCGAGCCTAGCCAGCCACCTATTTCCTAGAATGGCAAAATGCACACACGCATCTCCTAAACTAAACTCCTTCGGATTTTCCACCACATTGACTATGGTCACTGAGGGCGTTCCTACCAGAAAAAGTGAGGAAAGAGCGCTATATAAATAACCACTCATGCTATGCACTCTAGAAGTCAAATGCCCACTGCATTGCCTCATTGATCCGAAGCCTTGCTTCACTGGCCAACTGATCATACACAACGCCATCACAAACTATTGTCCCGTCATTCAAGTGTAGCTCTCCACTACTTAAGATTAAAACTGCTACTAGCTTGCTAAAAAATATATATAAATATAAAAAAAGCCCCTCTGAAACCACAACTCAACAGTGCAACTTTGCATGGCAATTAGCACACCTCCTCCCACAAACTTGCCACTTCAGTCTTAAGCAATACCACCAAAAGAGCCTCTGGCATACATTTAACTTCAGTCTGTCACCAACATAAGTCTTCAGCCTCTAGACTGTTAGTGCTTCCTTTTTGTATCCTTCCAAGTTTGCCCTCACCTCCGTATGCCTGGTACAATCCTGCTGCTTGTTTATCTCAGCATAGTGTTGTGTGGGCCCATGTTAGTGATTTTTCTTCTCCCTCTGCCCACAATATGAAGTGGGTCTCCCTATTTGAAGATTGACTGTGGTATACTGGTTCCTTCCGCTCAGTGGTCATTACATTATTTGTGGATTTCGTCCTTGTGCTGGCAGTCACAAATAGCTCGAAATGAGTCCTTATAACTCCCATTTCACGCTCTCCTAAAACTCCACCCAACAAGGCCCACTTCAACTTTTTCCACTAAACAGCAAAGAGCAGCAGTACGTTTTAGGCCTCAACACGTCTTGCTTTACATTCAAATGTGTGGTGCAGACATGTTTGCACCAATGGCCTCAAACCCAGAGTAAACCTGTATTGAGATGACGGATCACTTGAACTTTCCATGTAATCAGAACAACTTCCCCATTATCAAACGCTACACCAAAATAGATATTGCTAACTTTATTGGGAACGACTCAAGGATGGAAGCACATCATAGTTGTCCCACGGGCCAAACTCAGTCTTTCATCCTTCCGAGGTCGATAAATGAGCACCACACACCTTGGGTAAGCAGCGATCAGATGCCTAAGGGTTTGTGGCGCTAAGGGTTTGTGGCGCTATATAAAATGCAACAAAAATTATAATAAAATTTAGCCTGGAAACACTCCCGCCAAGCAGCATCAGTCTGAAGCGGCGTGGCCCTTGGTGCTTGCCACATCAGTGCATCATTGAGCTCCCTAAGACACTTCACAACAACCTACGATCATCCTTGATCCCTGCACAGAGGCAGACTTAACAGTACTGCAACTTCTTTCCTGCTGATGCAGGGGCCAAACATCCAGCAAATGTTTTGCCCAGGTTGGCGTGTGGGGCTGAATTTGGGCAGCAAAGTCTAATTTAGCCAGTATGTACATGACGAGAAAGTGACTAAAGGGGCATCGCGGGGGCTATTCTAGAGGTGCCCATTTCCTGCACACTACTGGCAGCCTACAAACCATGGCTCCTGAACCTAGTTCGATCCCCAAGCAAGTTCATTCGGTCTGTTGGCCCTTGCCTTTCATCCCGCACAAGCAGCACTTCCAACTGAACTGTCAAATGCATGAAACCTAGCAGTTGCCCACAGTCCTCTGAAACATCTTGGAGTGAACTCCTAAACCCAGTGGTGTCTGCTAGTCCAGATCTCATTGCGAGAAAGAGGTGACGTCTCAAAACGAGCAGGGAAGAGTGCAGTCCACTGTCATGCATTTTACTTGAACTCAAAAACCAGGAAGTCAAAGTTTTCTAGGTGGACGCAGAGGTGGCCAAAAGCAGCTTGTATGTGGTCCCTGACCAAAGCACCTCCCCCTGCTGCTTTGACAGCCAGGGCTGCAGACCACTGACAAAATGACCGTGCAGTCTTCCTCAATTAGCCTATCATTCAGATGTACGGATTGGGTAGGATAAAAGCTAAATGTACCCTCTTTTGTGGATATTAGTCATGAGAAATCATGAAATTAAGTAAGGGTAGGGGATTAGGAAGGGGCCTACCATTCTTTGCATCTCCCATTCCTTTTCAGTCTGCTCATGTATCAAATCTTCACTCACCGTGGCCAATGCAATATTGTCCACTCCATTTGTCCTAAACTAGCCCATGTTAGGAGATCAAACTACATTTGAAACCCTGAAAAAAAGAGCCACAGTACCAACTGCGTATGAGATACCCACTCAACCCCAAAGCCAAACGCACGTAACTTCACAAGGGACGGTTGCCTTAGTCCCAATGTTACTGTGCGTGGCTGGGAAAAAGCTGCCCCTACCTCAGCCCATTTGCCTCTCATGGCTGTCTGCGCGCCTCCTTCCACGTAATACAAGCATTTAAATCTGCATTCAAGCCACCAGTTTCCTGCCACACATGTCCAGCAAAACTGGTCCATGAGCGCTCTTCTACTTGGGTAAATCTTTGAAACCAATAACCCCCACTCCCTCCAATCACTAGTTATGGAATGTCTCCTCATAATGGAAATATTTGGCCCATTCGCCTTAGGTGATGTGAGAGAATCATGCAGACACAGCCTCCAGAGGCCCCACCTGCTGCTAGGCACATATTTACACTTCTCCCCAGACGTCTTGTCCCGTTAACCACAAGATACCCCTCGGTGTCTTGTTAACTTAGTGTATGAAGTTTCTTGTAAAACAATAGCACCCTTACTTGCTCATTCAATTAATTTCTTTGTAATAACCACAGCCAGTAACCCATTTGCACTCTCAACCAGTTGCATATATTCGATTCCACTTTAACTCTTTGCAAATGTGTGGTCCTCTTCCTTTTTGGTCACTTGTGTATCATCTGCACCCCTTCTTTCAAGCTCCAGGAAACAATCTCGAACAATGCACAATATCCTTAGATTGCTGGGAAGCGGCCGCACTACAGATGGACCAAGTGATGGTGGGCCTGGCATTGGTGCCCGTTTGCATGCCCCTTTATCTCCCTCTTGCACAACCTTTTTCTTACTCGTCCCGACCCTACCCCACCCCACCTTTGTTCTAACATATATTAAAAAGAAGTCAGAATTTCAAGTTGAAAGCTACTAGAAATCAAAGTCAATCACCTTAATTCGACACATAAACACAAAACACACCATTTCTTAGCCGCTAGGAGTCAATTATCACTGGCCAATGGCTAGTGATTAGTACAAATGTTGAGCCCTGTTAAAAGGTTTGAAGGATGAAATATCAAGTGGTTACAGGACACTTGTTTCTTCATAGAAGGCAAGTTGATCAGCACATCTGTTGCAGCTTATAAAGTCTACCTGGTGAGAGCACCTGGCGGACCAGCCTCACTGGACAGGCATTCATGGGGAAACTAACACTCATGGAACATTCGCACTCAACATCCACTCAGGGTTCCTCACATACCAGTGATGACATCACACAGTCTGTCATCCACATGGGGGTGAAACATTCAGTTACCACAACCACTGCACGGACCATATAGTATTTTGAGCTACTACTTCTGCACCCCCCCCACCTGACCACCCCTTGCTCCTTTTGCTTCTCACTTTGGTCTTCCAGTTTTTATTACTCTACAAAAAAACAAACAAAATAATACATTCAAAGGGTTTAGCACCATTCTCAATTCTGCTAGCTTCCTGTGCTTGCATTGTTCTGCCCATCGGCTTCTTTCTCCGCTGCGCTCCCTTGGAGGTGCTGCCTCTCACGATGCAACCTCCTTGCTCACTAATCCCTCCCCCCTATTTTCCTACACCTGGTCATTCTTGCCCACCTGTCCATGCCCTAGCAGACTCTACTCCGTTTCGGCTGGCACATCCACACCATCTGTTGCTCTGGTCATGGGCCAAAGTATGTACTCTCTTGCTGCCCTGAGGGCTTATTGAAATGAGAGGTCCCTCTCATTAAACCGAGAGCTGCCCTTCAATTTCAACTTCTGCCCACCTCCTCCTTACCCATGCCGCGTGCTACTAGGGGCTGGGGAAGGAGGGAGGGGGGGGTGAAATCAAGACCCAGTGCAAGTGCACCAATATATATATATATTATTTTTTTTATTTATTTTATTTTTTTTTAAAATACTACCACTGTAACCTTCCCCTGCAAACATAACCGCGATGCCAGTGGAAAACTACCCTTCTGCCAACTGTCCACACAACATCATGCCATTGCCCCAGACAAGCAGCATGCCAACTTACGACACAGTCACAAATGCTGTTGGGGTTAGAATGATGGAAATGTACAGCATGCCGCCTTGATCGTCCAGGTTATACATTCCACAAGGTCTGCGGTTGCCCATAGCTGCCATCTATTACCACCACCGGCCCACAAAAGTTAATATTCCAGACCAATTTAAAATGATCAGCACGTGGTGAGGTGGTCATTTTGAACTGCCCTCTCCATCTGCTACGCCACCATAAACTAACAGTGCAAAATACTCTCAAAATCGACCAACTATGGAGTGAAAATTGTTTACTGGAGAAAAAAATAAAAAAATTAAAAATTCCCAAACCAGTAGCAAGCTGCAAATATGGTCACCTATGGTGTGCTCCCATCCTCCACTACCTTTTAGCATACACTTCCCAAGCGGGATCACCACAACATTTAAAAGTACCCATCACACCGTGTGGCTTCCATATTGCTCTATTCACAAAACCAATCTCCCATCTATACTGTGCCGCAAGGACAAGTGATCACTGGAAAAACTACTTTGTGGCCCCTCATGTGCTTATTTTAACGAGGACACGTTCTCACCAATTCTTGCTCTATAGCATTTCTGTATTTAATACTTTAGTAAAATTGCTTGGTGGTGCCACTGCCCCAGCATCATTTGCTGTGAATGCACTTTGCTGTATCCGTGCTTCCCTCGAACGCGCCATCTAGACTACAAAGCACCGTCACCAAAAGAAAGCTTACACAGTGCACTGGCTGTCCACCCCAGACCTAGCATGCTTCATTGATCCTATTTAATTAGTCCTGCTCAACCCTTTCCCCCCTCACAGCAGCTGCACAGTTACTTACCTGCTCACTCCAAACCATTGCTCCAGTTGCAGATTAGATGCAACAAAATACTTCCCTCTACCGCCCCCAGTGATGCCCACCCGGGTTCCTCCTTTCAAGATCAAACTCTCCAGGTCACGTTTTCGCCCCACTCATATGTTCTACTGCTGGATACGCGTGCTCACCAGGTCAGTGTGACAATCTCCAGTCCCTGGTCTCTGCCTGCACCATGCCAGAGCTTACTTCACTCCAAAGACCATAGCCCAGCAGTAAAGATTTATGTAGAGTGGACAGAAATTGAAATTCTCCAGCCCTTGCATATTGTAAAATTAAAGCGGACCCCCCCCCACTCCAACATTGATATAGTCCCAAAACAGAACACAAATGGCCTATCGTGCCATCGTAGAGGTCACCTCCCCCTTAGTGCTCCACTTCCGACAAAACAATCTGCAGGAATCCAGCAATGCCCATTCCTAGTCCTCCCAACGCCTCCACCTAGGATTGGGGCAAACAAGGCTTAGTTTTAGGGACGTTATTAGTTTAGCTCAGGCTAAGGAACCACGCTCGAATCACAGAAACACAGGGTCGAGGCGCTTCAAAGGCAGAGTCCAAATGTATGAAGGCATACACTCCCTAGCGGGAATTGGCCCAGACACAGTTTCCCAGAATGGTCAAGAGAGGGCTTGTTCGTTTGGGGATTTCAAAGACTTCTTTTGACAAGCACCCAAAAACAAACGACAGGCGTCATGTCCTACGGTGTGTATCTGCAGCTCTTTCGTTCAAATGAGCAGTTCATGTGTAATATGGCAATCATTGTAGCACAGGTGTATGCATGCAACTCGTGGCTCTCTAGATGTTTTGAACCAAGACACCCATGGTCCATTCACATAAAATGTGTGGTATAGGGGGATGGGAGTTTTAGTCCAAAACGTCTGGAGAGCCAAAGATTGCAGAGCACTGGTGGTATAGACGACATTTGCACTAGAGCGGTTGGCTAAATCGCCAACCTAAATTTCGGATTTACACAGCATCATACAATTGGCAAAAACCCAAGTAAAGCGAGCCTGCTTCAAAGGGCCAATTCAAACGGATATGCAGATGGAAGTGACTGTCACCCAGCCTCACTTTATTGTAAAGTAGTCAATTATATTTTGTGTCCGATGAATGCAGAAAAATTAAAAAAGTAGATTACAGAAAAAAAAAATGTTTTAAAGAGAGGGGCGGGGAGGAGGTGCCTGTGGAAAGAGTAAATACAAAAAAGATTTGTTTTATAAATAGGTCTTACATATTCCCTTCTGCAAACAACAAGATGACCATGTCTTGTGGGATTCTGCTTTAGATCACTCAATACATCCTTGAAATGAGCAAAGTATCACAGGCTACCATGGTGGCTGGGGACAAAGCGTTATCCCGAGCCATCAAGAAAACATTAGCATACAATTGCACAGATGCTTCCCACCACTGAGAAAGTCTCCGCAACTCATTAGGCCCAGAGGGATCCCATAGCATGCCGCAATACCCAACTGACTACAGTCAACACAAACTAAGTTTCACATTACAACAATGACATGGAAACCGGTTGAAAGTAGATGCCATACAACCCTTGCCTTTGGAGAACTGGGAGGACCATGAACAGTACCTAAGGAGGGCCACACAAGAAGGGTTGCATTTTTTTTTTACTATGCATTTACCAGAAGGAGACATTCCTTAATAGTTTACTTAGACCATTTGGATCAGCATGCCACTTTGCTTAATCCCCATTCACAGAAGATTAGAACTCACAACAAATAAGAACATGACATTATGCTTACTTACTGCCTTGGTGCAAAGAAAGACCCGCTTACCTGGGCAAGTAAGTCTCTATAAATAGCTTCCAGTTGAATTGTTGTCCGATTGTCAAAAGAAAGAAAAGGCTGCGCCAATCCACTGCAAACAGAGCCAGTGGTCACATGCCGTTGAGGTGACATTTCAGCTAACTTTGCTGAAGCACAAATGTCCCATTAGCACCTACATGATAAAAACAGATTCAACTGGTGCAGAATCTGTACCCCTTAAAGCTGCTTTTCCAAGAAGGACAACTTGATATAGAGAGGGTCAGGTTCAAGAAAGGAGGACTAAATATATATAAGTAGTAATGCTGGGGGTCCCGGGGTGGCTCAAAATACCAGCAAGCGGATGAACTGGTTACCACTCAAACCTTAATGTACACATTTCAGAACATATACTGCCGAGGAGAATACAGCAAGAAGGCACAAATGGCTACAGCAACACCGGAAAAGCTATGAAGGCAAAACAAAATTAGCCATGGCCTAATCGGCCCATTTGACATACTACTCATGTGGGCGATGTGCTACAGTTGTGGGCAGATTTAGAGTTCACGGTGCATTTAGCAACCGTGAAGATGATCGAACTTATAGAAGTGTTGTGTAGCGATGTCGTTCTTAAAATAGGGTGACCTTATGGCATAATGGAATTGTTACGAAAAAGAAAAGTGTGAACCGTTCCAGAGGTTCCATATTCAACCCATAAGCGGTTTAGTGGGGCAATTCAACTACGAGTTAAGAGGACTGCGTACAGTTAACCGTAGAAAATGTATTTGTGGTATTAGAATCTGCACAGAAGCACACTGGCCACAGATTGCACTGGCCACTGCTGAGTTAAGTGATTCATGTTCTGTACGAAATGGTGTGCTGTGGTCCTGTTTTGAATTGCCACTTAGAGATGAGGGTGGTTGACTACAGCCTGGTCAGTAGATAAACTTTTCGATTTCTATAACCGAACATACTACTTGTCACCACAGGCCATTCTTCCTTTTAGATGTTGTATTATGACTGGGGTGCGGGGAAGGGGGGAGGTTGTTCATCCGTGTGTTTGTTTGGAAATCCTGATGTTGTGCAAAGTCTGGATATAAAAGGTCTACAAGACCAGGCCAAGAAAGAAGGAGGGAAAACTAAAGGGAAGGAGACACATGTATCCAAGTATAGGCATTGGACAGCGATGTCAATATCATGGCATGAGAGAATTTAGGTCTGACCAAGTTTTGTCAAGAGGAACGAATGAGGAACACTAAGAGGTGTGTTGGTTTGCGTATGCTGCAAGGAATACATGTTCCCGATAGAGTCTCCCTTATTTGCCTCATTGGGTATTGTTTTTGTGGCATTAGGAATTGGTCCTAGGAGAAAATGAATACCTCCAAGAACAGATACTGGAACATTGAGAAGATGAGGTTTTGCTGGCATTACAGAAACTGGAATACGTGACTGGTTTTTCAGCAGTTTCTTTACTTAACACTAGATGCAGTTACAAGCTATACATACACCACCATGAAGGGAGTCAATTCACAAGTGCTTTTTTTTGGCGATGCTTGTCAACAATTCAGCTATATTGCAACCACATAATTCAGGCCTCCAAAACCCACTTAACCACACGAACAGTGGAGCATTTGGTTTCTGAAGGGTCGGGGACAATTTCCATGTTACAGTGTCCCTTATGAAATGTTTGCACTATCCACAGCTGCCTTCTAGAAGGCAGCAGTGCACAATAATAATACCAATTACCCGGGAGTCAATGTGTGGCAGTCAAACCCGGTGAAGGCGGTCAGCGGGGAACAAACAGGAGGGTTCTTTGGCAGAAGTGTACTGAGACCCAAGGAGTCTGACTGCTTCTGCTTTTTCAAAGATGAGATTGCAATGGAGCTGCCACCGAGACCTGTAATGAGCTCATTTAGTATCTCTGTGGCCTGGAACTGGTGTAGTACAGCAAGGAGCTTACATTGCACCAGTCAGTGTGTCAAAATACTCCACATCCGGATGCACCCCCGCCAGCCTAACAGTGAATGACTTTTTTGGCTATGCGATTCAAGGCTGCATGCCATTAGTTGTGGTAAATGTAACTTGTTGTAGTAGTTCCATATAGTCATAAAAGAATTTTCTTTCAATGTATGTATATTCTTTGAAGTTTAGAACCTTGAAACTCAGAGAGTGGAAGCCCTGGTAGCACAAGCTCTCGTGTGGAGGAAGCATTGCGAGTGGTTTGAAAAATTAACATAGTCCAGGACATGGTTGAGAAGAACAAGTTACTTACCAACTGTAACGTTCTTTCGACTGGATGTTCCTCCCACGTATTCCTCATCTTGTGATAAATCGTTATCTCCAGCTTCGCTGCTTCGGAAAAAAAAAAATTCTCGGCAGAGGGCACTGTGCTCGAGGTCGTGGCGTCGATTGTCCCTCAACGTACTCTGTCGACGTCACTGATGGTATAAATAGCTCAAGCCGCGCCCGTTGCTTCAGTTCTGTTTTTTCGATGATATATATATATATATATATATATATATATATATATATATATATATATATATGAGGAACACCCAGGCATGTCCCATGACCGATACATTCTTCGTGAGAGGAAAGTGTAAGAAAACGTAAACTGTACTGTGGGGTAGGATGGGAGGGTCAATGAGGAATACTTGGGAGGAACATCCAGTCGAAAGAACGTTACAGTTGGTAAGTAACTTGTTCTTCGAATGGATTGTGTCCTCCCACGTATTCCTCATCTTGTGATAGGCTCCCATAGCAGTAATTTTTGGAGGTGGGAGTACTAATTTCAGTTTTCGTGGACAGAATGCAGAACTGCCTTTGCAAATAAACCCTCGTTAGAGGAGGCAGTGTCCAAACAATAATGTTTAACAAAAGTATGCATTGTTTTCCAGGTTGCAGCTGCACAAATATCTGCTGCCGGTACTCCCCTCTTTAGAGCCGCAGAAGTAGCCATTCCCCTTGTAGAATGGGCACGAAGCCCATCTGGTGGTTCTTTTCCCGCTAATCTGTAGCATTCAACTATGGCTAATATAATCCAGAGGGAAATGGTCCGTTTTGTTACAGATAAGCCTAATTTATGACCAGTATAACCCACAAACAGTTGGTCATCTTTTCTCAATTTAGCCATCCTTGAAATGTAAAAACTAAGAGCCCTCTTGGGATCTAATCTGTGTAATCTCTCCTCTTTGCCCAGATGAGGAGGAGGATAAAAAGTTGGTAGTACTATTTCTTGTGACAAATGGAAGTCCGAGACTACTTTTGGCAAGAACGAACGTTTAACTTTAAGGACTACCTTATCTTTATAAAAAAAAAAATAGTATATGGTGGTTTGCTAACCCTGCGGGCTGATGATAGGGCCACAAGGAGGACAGTTTTTAGAGTCAAAAGCCTCAATGGACATGAGTGCAGAGGTTCAAAAGGTATGCAAGTCAAGAATTTTAATACTAAATTTAAGTCCCAAGTTGGTACATGAAAAGGTACTGGAGGGTATACATTAGTAAGCCCCTTTAAGAATTGAATTATTAACAATATTTTGAAATATGAAACCTCTTCAGAGGAGCGCTTGAAAATGGACAGCGCAGCAAGGTATCCTTTGATTGTTCCTATCCGGAGCCCCAGATTAGCTAGATGTAGTAGAAAAGAGAGTACCATTGGGGTGCCACACTGAAAAGGGTCCACATCCTTGTCTTTGCACCAGTTACTAAACCTGTTCCAGCGACATCGGTACAAAGACTTTGTTGCTGGTCTTCTGGCCGAAAGCAAGATTTCCATTAAGTCATCTGGAAGATCCCAATCCTTGTATCTCAACCTCTCAGAAACCATGCGTGAAGGTTGAGTGTCTTGACCTCTGGATGGAGAACCTGACCTTCCTCTTGCGAGAGAAGATCCTCTCTTTGCGGAAGACGTATTGGAGGGCAGATGGACATGTCTAGAAGGTCCAGGTACCACGTTCTCCTGGCCCAATCCGGGGCAATTAGGATCATGGTTTTCCTGAACTTTCTCAACCTCCCGATTACTTGAGGAATCACAGGGACAGGGGGGAAACGTGTACAGCAGTGGAAACTTCCACTCCACTACGAATTCGTCTCCCAGAGCTCCTCTTGGAGGAAATTCCCTTGAGCAGTACTGATCGCACTTCCGGTTGATCGCGGTGGCAAACAGATCCACTTGTGGAGTTCCCCAAAGGGCGAAGATCTCCAGAAGGACTTCCACTCGTGGGAGACCGTGCTCTGCCTGCTCAGAGAGTCTGCAGCCGTGTTCTTCTCTCCTGCTAGGTGAATTGTCGACAGAGAGATTCCTTCTCGTATTGCCCAGAACCAGAGCTGCATTGATTCTCTGCACAGTGGCAGCGACCCTACACCTCCTCTCTTGTTGAGATAGTACATGGCCACTGTATTGTCCCTCATTATCAGGACATTCTTTCCCTGTACAGAGGGCAGAAAGGCCTTCGGAGCTAGTCTGATTGCCCTCAGCTCCAATAGGTTGATGTGTAGTTTGGACTCCGATGGAGACCAACGACCGCTGATTGTCAGATCGTTGGGTGTGTGCTCCCCACCCCGTGAGTGATGTGTCCGTCACTACTGTATCTCCGGCCATGGTTGCCAAAAAGACTCTCCCTTGAGAATGTTGTTGTTCAAGCCCACCATAGAAGGTCCTGAGCAACTGCGCTCGGGACTTGAAGATCCGACATATTCCCTGAGAACTGGGACCACTGAGTTCTGAGTGCCCATTGAAGGGATCTCATTCTCAACCTGGCCTCTGGTACTAGGAAAATGCAGGATGCCATGAGGCCGAGCAACCTGAGAAAATCGAAGGCCGGTAGATGTTGGGCATTCTGAAACTTCATTACCATCTGCTGGATGTGGAGAGCTCTCACTTCAGGAGGTGAGGCTTTTCTCGATGAAGTGTCCAAGACTGCTGCGATAAACTGCAGTTTCTGGGATGGTATCATGTGGGACTTCTTGAAATTGAGGGAGAAGCCCAGTTTGTGTAGAAGTGGCAGGTGATCGAAAGATGTTCCTGAGCTTGTTCTGGAGAACTTGCTCTGATCAACCAGTCGTCCAGGTAGGGATATATGTGAATACCTCCTCTCCTGAGACTTGCTGCCACAACCGCCAACAGTTTGGTGAAAACCCTCAGGGCGGAGGTCAACCCGAATGGCAGAACTCGAAACTGATAATGAGAATTGCCAATCGCGAACCTCAGGTACTTTCTGTGCTTTGGATGGATTGGCACATGAAAGTAAGCATCCTGAAGGTCCAATGATACCAACCAATCTTGGAGTTGGAGAGCCTGAAGGATCTGAGAAAGAGTCACCATCTTGAACTTGTCCTTCCTGAGGAACTTGTTCAAGTTTCTCAAGTCCAAGATGGGTCTCAGTCCTCCGTCCTTTTTTGGGGATGAGAAAATATGGGAGAGTACCAACCCCTGTTCCTCTCCGCTACAGGTACCAGTTCTATGGCACCTTTCTCTAGCAGGGTTAAAATTTCCTGCAACAGGAGAGGATCCGGAATTTTGGCGGAGTTGGCTCCCGGTAGATGATTCGGAGGCCTTTTTAGAAAGGGGAGACAGTAACCTTGGGCTACTGTTTCCAGTGCCCAAGCATCTGAGGTAATGCCCCGCCATTCCTTCAGATGTTGAGAGATCCTGCCTCCCACTGGTGTTTTGTGTAACAAGGTCTCAGAGGGATTTGGAGACAGCTGCAGGAGTGGCTGAGGGTACAGATGCCGCTCCTGAGGCTGATTTTGCACCTCTTCCTCGTGCTCCACGAGGGAAGTTTCTTTTGCCCCTTTGAGAAGCCCGTCCTCTTCCTCTACCAAAAGAGGGGTAGTATCGAAAAGAACGACCCCTCCAGGAAGATGAGCCGAAATAGGGTTTTAGAGGCTGGCGCAAAGAGGCGCCAAGTGATTTAGCTGCCGCTTTCGAGGTCTGAAGTTTTTCTAGGCTTTCATCAGCCTTTCTGCCAAAGAGCCTCGAGCCATCAAAGGGCATGTTGAGGAGTCTAGCTTGCACGTCTGGTGCAAATCCAGACGTCCTCAACCACGCAGATCTGCGTAGCACAACGCTTGCAGCCATGGATCTGCTGATATCAGCAGTACCAAGTCCAGATTGGAGACATTCCCCCCCCATTGCCTCCTTTCCGTCTTTGACTATATTCAGGAAGCCTTCCCTTTCCTCGCCTTCCGGAAAATGATCAGCCGCTGCCGAAATACAGTCCCACAGGGTATGGGTAAACCTGGCTAGGGTACAGGTGACATTTGCCGACTTAAGTGCCATACTGCCCGACGTGAAAACTTTACGTGCCCAGGCATCAATTTTTTTATCCTCTCCATCTGGAGGGATAGTTGGATAAGCAGTTTGTTTTGAAGTAGATGCTGCCTGAATGACTAAACTCTCTGGAGTCAGATGTTTATTCAAATATTCAGGATCTGTTCCAGCTGGTCTATATTTTCTTGGAAAAGTGCTATCTGCAGCAGCAATAGTTTCTGGTTTCTCCCAGTTTTTCTCCACAGTCCTTTGAAGGGCCCTGTGTAAAGGGAGAACAGGATCTTTCTGAGGTCCCTTGACGATTATATCCGTCATGTCATCTTGTTCAAAAATGGGTGAAGTATTACCCCAACCCATATATTCAACTACCCTGGTCATAAGACCCCTGTACCCAGCATCTGCATTCTCTGCAGGATCAGGTTTGGCGAACTCCAATTCTGGGGATGTGTCAACTCCACTGGCAGAATGTAGAGTATCACTCAGGTCTCTCATTCTAGATTCCTGGTCAATAAGTTCCTCAGGAACTTCTTGTACCATAAGTAACTCCCAAGGGAGTAACCTCGTCTTCTTCTGAAGCAGACTCTTCATAGATTGCTGACATAGATTTGAAAAAGTCTGACCTGGGCAAAGGAGTGAATCTCCTTTCTTCCTCTTCCATCTGCTACGAAGGAAATGGCGAAGTTTGAGGGTGTCTTCGATAATGGGGTCGAGAACGCATTTGGCTTTGGCGTCGAAATTATGGACGTCGAGGGCGTCGACGAACTTGTCGAAGTCTTCGACGACTTGCACGCGCTGGTGAGGTGCTCAACTCTCGAAGAGTCTTCGATGGTTTTACGTCGACTCAAGGTTTTTTGTAATCCTCAACGCTACTGGTCTTGGCCATGGTAGCCTTGGACTTCCCTTTGTCGTCCAATGGAGCGACTTTAGGGGTATGGCTTTTTCGAGGGTCTTTCGAGGGGGTCGGGCCGCATTCTCGAAAACCTCCATCTTTTTGCTGAATTCTTCCCACTTACTGGGAGAATCCGATTTGGTCGGACAACAAATTCCTTCGATCGACTCTGAAGAAGAAGATGGAGATCTATGTCTCCTCTTCATTTTTTTCGATGACAACGAAGAGTGTCTCGATCTACTCCTAGATCGAGATCTCGTCGAGTGCCTATGGCGATCCGATTCCTTAGAATCGGACGCTTTGTGTCTTTTTGACGAAACCTTTTTTGAGGCCTCCCTCCCCACCGACAGTTTACCTCTCCTCTCACGAAGAGCTTTTTCGGTCATCGATTGGCAGGACCCGCAGTGGTCGGTTCGGTGACTGGAACCGAGACACCAGAGACAAATCCGGTGGGGATCGGTGATCGACATCTTAGATCCACAATCTGCACACTTTTTAAACCCAGTTCTGGGTGTCGAAGGTGACGACATTTTCTTCACAGAAAATAGAAGCGCGCCGTTCTCGATAGCGAAGCGATCGGAAAAACAGAACTGAAGCAACGGGCGCGGCTCGAGCTATTTATACCATCGGTGACGTCGACAGAGTACGGAGTACGTCGAGGGACAATGGACGCCAGGACCTCGAGCAGAGCGCCCTCTGCCGAGAATTTTTTTTTCCGAAGCAGCGAAGCTGGAGATAACGATTGATCACAAAATGAGAAATACGTGGGAGGACACAATCCATTCGAAACGTCCTTCTGATGGTGGGGCTTGGAGCTGGGAACAGACCAAAGTTCGGAATCGTGCCTGGGCAGTGAAGCCAGAAGTGTCCATGAGAGGTGAAGGCTTGCTGGAAGAAACCGCAGTCTAGTTGGAACCTACTAGAGTGAGGCAGAATGTCTGCTTCAGCTTAGTAGGCTCCAAGCTCAACAGCCAGCACCAGATCAACCACTAAAGGTTCACTGCGGGGTGGGAGGGCCCACAGCGGAGGCTAGCTGAGCTTCCATTATAAGTACTGCACCATAGAGTCAAAATATGAAATGTGAGGAAGCGGTAAGGACAATGCAACACTGACAAGACTTTGGGCATAGGGAATCCGTTTTGCACATTCCTGAGACCTGGTCAGAAGGGAGGCAGCTGCATTGGAGCCTGGTGCTGTGTACCCCTCCTATCCCCCCCTCCCAACTGCTGTGGCTGAAACACAGCAAGCCCCTCCCCTGCGGAGGGTGCAGATGAGTTACCCAATATAGAGCCTCAAAATAGATATGTACATCAATTGCTTAAAGGACAGTTAAGTTAGAGGCAAACTACTCCCGGCACATTTAGTTTCATGAATGGTCCTGCTCATTCCTTTTCCTGAGTGTAGATTGAGCCAACAGTAGGCAGATACCTATAGCCCCTTCTGTGCCCATCTGCCACAGCTATTGTGCAATAAGACACCGATCTTCAGTGAGTGGCAGTATTGTGGGGTGCAAACAATTGACTATTTTAAATAAACGTATGCATGGCTACTGATATCAATGTATTTTTGCATCAGTTTGCAGACACTCCCCCCTTATTTGTTAAGAGCCTGCACTATTTAGTGCTACAGTTGTTTAAAAAAGACAAAACACTGACTCTCACCCTAACCCTATCTTGGGAATGGTATCTAACCAAAACTCAAATTGTAAATTTTAGACTTATTCTAACAGTAACATGAGCCAACAAGCTATTGCAAACACAAAGCCTATGATTCAAATGTATTATAATCCTCATATTAGCCTCACCAAATGGCACTTTGCATGTATGCAGTGGTAGGTCAATCATGCAGTCAAAAGAAAATGGTGCACCATCGTGCCCAGGAGGAGGAAAATATTGAAAAAGCACATTAACATTGCTGGGTTTTGTTTTTCATGTGAATTTTTTTCATATACAACAAAATAGGACAGGTCATAAGAGTTTTTTTTTTTAAGGTTGAGTAGACAAACAAGGTACTTGACATTCAAGTCTGCCAGGATTTTAAAGATGTTTCAAGGCCTGTAATTGTAGGATATCATGTGACTAGTTGATCAGAAAGGTGGGGTTGAACGGGGAGAGAAAATTACATGAACAGGACCAGCAATACTTTACGAAAATTGTCCTTCAAGGAAGTAGAACGTTATATGTAAACCTAAAAAGGACATTTAGCCAATATTTGGGAATTAATTCAGATTTGAAATGCGTAGAGAATATTATGGAGATTTATTTCATTTAATCATTGGTATACTAAACAAAAATCATTAAGTGCTAGAGATACAAGGTGCAAGAGACAAAGCTCACCAGGTATTTTAGTCACAATTGACACTTGCGTCTAACACAGCCCAACCACTGCTTCCTCCATTAAGCAAAGACACACAAAACCGATTATAAACAGAAAAAAGTAGGAGGACATTGCTCTAGTCATCGTAAACAAAAGATTGGAGGGAACCTTCAGCACCAAGTGGACCACAAAACCTGAGTATTTGCTATTAAGAGATGTTGGGGGCAGAGAGGTCAACACGCAGCTGAAAGATTTTTCCTTTAGTCAAGCTATTAAAAATAACACTTGCTGATAAAATTCTACAGTTGTATCATTTTAACAGTAACATGTTGCAGAAAGTTTATCTTAGCCTGCTCAAAAATTAAAAAGAACAGACTTCCTCCAACATGCCCATTACACAAACCGAAGAACAAAGAATAAATCCATGTTGTTCAAGAGTGAAGGAGCAGCATAATTATTTACTGAGCACAGTGCAGGGTGAAAAATTCGCACTAGCCACTGGCTAGTGAGAATAGACTCTTGGCGAGTAAGGAATAGTGTGATGTTTTTGCATAGGATTGAGACGATGGGTAAGTTTATGGCTAGTAGCTTGCAAATTGAAATCTGTACCCGTGAATGGTGCTTATTCTTTGTGCATCTTTAAGTCTGATGACACGTGCATTCAGTGACCACCCCCATTTTCCAGACTACAGAAAGGTGGTTTGCAATTATTAGTTCTAAAACAAGTCACGATAACACCGTTTCTCACAAGAACTAAAGAAAATGTCACCTGCCAGGAATCGAAATGAAGACTGGCTAAGCAGGAGCTAAAATTAGCTCCTGGATATCCTACATTAACTGGTGACCAGGAGCAACAGCGGGACAAGAAGCTAGTACACAGCGTTCTGGAAATCCAACTTCCACATAACATTTTAAAAATGTAATTGGGTCCTTTATTTATGATCCCTATGGTTTAAATGTCACATAGATGTGCCCTAATGTTTATCTGCAGCTTGGCCCAAACACAGTTATATTCACATAGGTTTGTTCAGTATCAGTTGGCCTGGGGAGTCAAAATAGCTCCAGGTTATCTGTTGGGGGAGGTGGGTTGCGGTCAAGCTAACCAGCCTCTTCTAGACTACAAAGCAGGCGACTCACCTCAATTTCGAACCCTGCCTTCCATGGCAATTAGCCAACATTGACTTAACTGGAACATGTTGCTAATGGTAAACCATGGTGTAAATCTACATGTTTAACCGACAGCCCATTCGAAACACGGGGGAGGGGTGGGAGCGAGATTATTAAATGTTATAGTTCATTACATCGCATTTAAATGAAACGTACATAGATAGTAAGGGTAATTTTTAACATCGAATTTCCGTCCATAGAAACGTTCAGAGGAAAATAAAAACAAGGCGATGCGTCAGACTTTAAACCAAACCACTAATTTCACTTGTTGAGCCAGTGAAAACTTTCACGTCTCTTATTTTCGAGACCTTTCCCTTTGAGCTGCAATACCGAGCATTACAGGTGGGTGGAGAACGGCTTCCACTATAAACAGCAGCCAGTTCCGCCGGTTTCTCCTGCCACCGGGGCTGGCGCAGAGGCACGTGCAGGCAGACCACCGAGGAGCGCGCTACGTCACGGACGCGAACGCGAACGGCGCAACATGTAAACACGACCATGGTTTAAAAAAAAAAAAAAAAAAAATTAAAATCGACCGCGTACCCCGCACACGTCATACCAATGCAACGTTTAACCAACTTGAATGAGTAAACAATAACAGCCACCAATCAAACACCATGCCACCAACGACAGTCGCCCTAAATAATAAACGTTATGCAAATCATAAAGTTACTACAAGCACTACCTACAGACGTAGGTGAAACATGGTTACTTGGCAAAGGCAGAACGGGACAATACACACACAAAACACCAGAACAAGGGCACAATGTGATGAAATGTAGATTGCAAAAGAGAACGTTCTCTTTGGCGTATTTTCGTTCCAGATGTAATATGTGCTTAAGCAGACATGCCGATGCATATATATATATATATTATATATAGATAGATATTTTTTAAGTAGATCGTGCACGTTGACGGTGGGCTCTGACTCAGAAAATAAAAAAATAATTTAAAAAAACATTAAATGTTTGATCATTCGAAAGGATGAATAGACGATTGTGTTAAGGTAGGAAAACAGGAGTGGATTAAACATTGGCGAATGGAACGAAGCTCCAAAAGGCAGTCTAATCACGTGACCACTCAAAAATCTGCGTAGTTTTGGGTATTGGAAATATCTGGTTGGCGCTTTGACTAGTGGAGCCTTTAACAGCACAGCAAGTGAGGCAATCCTATTTCAATGGGGCCTTCACAGCATAAACGCTATAGTGGATAGTGGTAGTGCGATTTGCAGGGGGCAAGGGAGTGGTAGAATGTGGAGACACCACAAATAGGCATCTGAAAAGCGTGCGACATCTATACAATGGGTTGTGTGCATAGTGCTATATACATGATTGAATGCATGTTTTTCAGCTGTGTAACGAGTTTAGATTGGACACGGAGTTTGGTGGATAAGAGGGGTATGGAAAACCTACATTAGGCTAGTAGGCTAGTAGGTGTCAGAATGCCATCTGTGAGGGTGTGAAATCTGGAGCTTATTTTTGCAGTGCAAAATGGTGCGTTTCTCTCTCACAAATTGGCTCCCCCAACAACACCACTTTCAGAACGCTGGACGTGGTAAAGTACAGTGCACACATGTATACTCTTGCTGTATCCTGACACACCTGTAGCTGCAATGGGAATTGGCAACATGGCAGCTATAGAACAAATGTGTGCTTTTCTAAAGCGGCCTCCTGGAATCAATTGTAATTCAAAACAGCTATGCACCTTTAAAAGTGCATCTCCAAATTGCCTGGCGACAAATTCTTTGGTTAAATATAAGCTATAGTTGTTCAACACAGTGGCATATGGGGAAATACAGTTAAAAAAATACAAAACACAATCCAACATGTTTAATATCAACTGGATTTCCAATGTGACCTGCAGCTGCAGAGGAGTCTTTTATGCATTTCGGCTGGCCCTGTGGATTTCAGTCCAAACAGATTGTGGTTTGCCTAGGAAGGCCATTGTTCTCAGCTAGGAAATGTCAACACTTTCCCATGAGAACTTTGAATACCTTCACTAGGGATTGTGTGGCACTTTAGGGGAGGACCTCTCCAACAGAATGGTGGCAAGGTGGGGGGGAGGGGGGCACTGTAATGGCAGGGAGTTCATTACTGGAGTAATTTTGATCCGAGGCAGGGAAGGGTGCAGTAGCTGGGATAAGATCTCCACAATGGAGAAGGGGCACGCCATCTAGGATTTGCCAGCATGCCCTCACTTCCTTCCTAAGACTACCCCCCCCCCCCAACTTCCCACAGAATAGGTATGGTGGAAGTGGACATTGAAAGGAATAAACCTCGTTACAACAGCAAACATCAGCCCCTTAAAGAAGGCATGGAATAGAGCAATCCACTGTGGCAAACGGACATAAGGTAGCCTGGCGTGCAGATCACTCCCCATCCCCATTGGTACCTTGCTGGGGTAAAGGATGCCCAAAGTGCTCCATCTATTGGTCGAAACCAAGGACCTCAAAAGGAGGGTACAGTACCTCTTCCTATCCACTTATGAACATCTGAAGCAAATTGATGTAGGAAACCACTGTGTTCATCTGGACAACAGTATCCAGGACTCTGCCTCCAGAAATGGCAAGGCCTGCAAGTGTCCCCTGGCAAACTTCCAGGTTGCGGAGGGCAGAAGTCAGACTCACCTTTCTTCAGGGTCCCATTATAGGGCCTCACAAGACCCCAAAGGAACACAAGTAGTTGCCTTTGGCTCCCTGTACAATTTGCAAATACTTAAAACGTTCCAAACTCCTTGAAGCCCATATAAAGCCCCAAAACAGCAGCCTTTGACACAACTTCAAGCAGATTCTAAGGACTTTAAGCTATGCCAACCTGATCCTCAACTGTCTGTTCCAAGCTTCTTCGCGCTTGAAGCTGTTGCTGAACCACATTGTGCCAACTTGAACTAGACGTGACGTGTCCGAAGCTCCCAGAGACCAAGGTTCATGACAGGCGTCAAAATTTCAAGTTGCAAACTACTAACCAGCCATAAACAAGTGACTCCCCACCTCAATCCTACAAATACACACAGCACATCATTTCTTACTATCCAAGAGTCAAATATCACTAGCCAATGGCTAGCGCACATTTTGCACCCCGCTTTAGAGGCGTCTTTGGTCTTGTTCTATGGACCCCAGTGTCATTTATTACATCAATTTGTACTAGAAGGCATACTTAAACTAGTTTAACTTTTCAACTAGACTATTTGCCTGCATACCCCTCAGTTCTTTAAACCCCAGAATACCCTTATCAACCAAAGTCTTAATTTGCGGTCTCTCTCCTCACAAGTGTGGGTGAGTCGTGTTTTTGATCGTTTGACTGTCCTTTTAATTTAATAAGGTCTAATTTTGATAAAACATGTATTGGACATTTCGTTTATTTAGGTAATTGCCATACGATTGTTATTTTGGATGCTGCCATACTGGCTCACACCCCCCTGAAGAGCAGGAGGCTTCACTCTGCGCGTGCTTCCTACCATGTACACACTGCCAGTTGCACTTTCAAGGCTAGTAGTGTGGGCATAGTGTGGGCAGAGCAAGAGCTTAGAAACCCTTCCCTTGCATGTACCCCTGCAGAGCACCTAAAATGGATGTACATTTTGGTTTTAAATGCCTATACAGATTGATTTTCTGCCTTACATTAAGACAACCGATTCACATGACGAAGATCAAGAGAAGTAAATTAGCAGGGGAGGGAGGACGGAGGTTGAGAAGTGAGCAGAGCACCCATGCTATGCAGTAAAGTTGAGAAATGGACTCAGGAAGGTAGCAAGAGACTAGGCAATGAATAGATCCTAAGGCTGGACGCAAACATTTGAAAAACAAACAATTATACATAGAGTAATGTGCGGTGATGCTGGGGAAGTATTTGGGTACGTTTTGGGAGGGGCAAATGTAGGTATTTTATTCATGGGAGAACAGGAGTAGAGAGGTAGACAGAGCCCTTAAGTAGGCAGAGTTTACCAAAAACCAGGAGGTGGAGATTAGAATATTAGAGCGGTGGGCGAGTTGCAGGTGCTGTGCCCAGATGTTAAAGTCGATCCTGGCTGTGGTGTCCATAATTAAGTGATGTATTTTTATTTATTTATTTAAATGTATAGAGCGCAGGGCATTTACTTCAAATGTAGCAGACTATTTGTTTTAAAGACCACATTCTCAGCTTTTGAACTTGAGGCAGGAGAGACAAGCACGTAGATAAGGGCCTGTCTTTTCATTATTTTAGACAAACTGCAGGAAGAAGATCGACTCAGGATACCATTCAACTGCCAGTCCCACTACAGAATGGGATCATAGCAAACGCATTGGTGTGATGGGATACTTAATGGAGGAGCCATTGACAATGTCAGACTAAAAGTCTTAGATTCGGGATATCAAAACAACCAAGACCAATCTAAAGTCAGCATACAAGCCACGAGTTGCTATCTTCTTGAGAAAGGGTGTCATGTAAAAGGGTCCTACAGTATTGGGGATTTAAAGGTTGGAATGATGGCACAAGATATTCTCCCAATAGATTACTTGCAATACCCTGAAAAGTGTTTACTGTACCCTGTACAAAAGTGGTAATGTAAAGAACGTGTGAAGAGCAGCATTTTCTAGTTTTAATGAAACCTCTGAGAATTGTTAAGAATGTACATGAGGTGGTAGGTCTGCTGGGGCACCGGGTCTTAGGATACGCCTTACCCTTGGTGGGTCTCACAAGCACGTTGAGGCAATTGAATTATATGTTTCCAAAAGAACTGCTGGTCATTAAAACAGGAGAGCTTTAGCAAGGCTTAGAGCTTTTTTTTTTTTTTTTTTTAAAAAGGCACAGTGGATATTATAATATTTAGGTTTCCAAATTGCACTAAGCTATTTAGCTGGACGCCGACATCTACCAAGGGCCACTTCCAACTATGGTCCCAACGCTGCACCCCACCAACCCCCCTGGTCATGCAAACATTTCCACGAGATATTTACTCTGGGGAAGTGTAATATGGGAGCATGAGGACACACCCTGAAGACATTTAAACCATAAGGAGTCTTCTCCAGGGACAAACCGGTTATAGTCAGCATCTCACGTTGAAGCGGAATTAGCTCAAACTATACACTAGTTTGTGGTTTCCCCAGAGGTTGCTTCTGCTTACTGGGCAATGACATGTACCCAAAAAGGGGCTGCTTTCTGCGCAAGCTAGGCCCATTTTTTATTTTGAGTGGAGAGCTTTAGAACATGGCGGTATAGCAAAGTAGAGCTTGAAAATACGACTGCTATGCTTCCAAGGATTTGGAGAGGGGACATGGTTATAGAGAGGATAGACATTAGGGACGGTGGACCCACCTCAACGGCAACAAACGGAATTGTGTTTGGCCGACAGGAGATTTTGCGGTTACATTTTTGCTGAAAAAAACTGCATTGAAAAAAAAATTGACGAAATATATAGGGGGATAAAAAGAGGTGGGGAGGGGGAATAACATAGGGAGACGGGGTGACAATATAAATAAAAAAATACGATCAGCAAGAATTCCATCGAAAAAACATAAAACCTAGAAACCAACAAACCAATGCAGACAGGAGGAAGGAGGGAAGGTTACAATTATTCAGGTGAATTAAAGTTTTTCCTAGAAGTGAATGGAGAATGCACACGTGTTTATATGAAGAGAAGTTTTCTAAGGAGGTGGGAAAAACAGAATAGGCCATGTGTTCGAGTCAGAACGATGGCAGTTCTGAGTTCGACATAAATTACAATCAGCCCAGACATTAATGTTAAATTGCAAGCTAGTAGCCAGGCACAACACTTGATCCCCCAGTATGAATTGCCAGTCATCCATATACACACAGCACACCATTTATTACCAGCTAGCGTGAATTCTCACTCAACAAAGCCATTTTTATTCACTGGTGTGGGAAATGGCTGGATAAAGGAAAGAAATTTAAACAAAAAAATAACGCTATATATATATTTTTTTTTTAAGGCAGGCTTTCATAGGCTTTGCCAAACAGTGGCTTCTGCTATGGATTATGAATCTGTGTCCTCCCAAACTAACCGATTTCTTTGTTGCTCTTTTAAATTCGCATGTCACTTCTCCAAAGCATACAAAGTTAATCAGGGGATTAAAAGATCTCCTTTTAATCAACTTGCACTTGTTTTTCTTGAAAACAAAATCTGGACTTAGAGTTAAGTCTCACAGCTTTCAAAATGAAGACAGGAAATGACAAGATGAGGTTGGGTACAGCACACTGCCGCTTTTAAACTAGAACCAAACGGTTTATCATTCTAGGTCAGAGGAGGAAACGCGACACTTGGAAATGAAATCGTCAGATGGCGAAATGAGAGGGAATAAAGACAACATCTCGAATCAGAAAATGTACTTTAGAGGAAGAGGTTGGATGACGCAAACAGGAAACTCGGGCAGATTATTAAAGGCCACATGCCACACCTGCACATATTAAAGGGAGAGTTGCACATCAGAAACAGAGAAGAGGGGGAGGGGGTGGGGGGGAATTAATAAATAAATAAATAAATAAAAACTCATCAGTGGAAACCTGCCCTAAACCCAACACACACAACCCAAACTAATACCAGAACAGACTTGTATTGTTGTTTGAAGGACAGAACACCCCACTTACTGGACACACTGGAGAGCAAATAACAAATTACAGACAAAGTGCGCACATTTAAAATACTAAAGGACCTCCGTACAAACCAGGACTATTTAAACATCTGGGAACGTCAGATATTACAGATGGACACCATATGCAGATCGGTTTGTGACAATGTTTGGTATACACAGTGCAAAAAGTCTATATGAAAAAATACATACCCCGCTAGGAGTACCAACATTAAGTATTGGGAGCATGAGCAACCTCATTAAAAAAAATAATAATAAATGTTAAAAAATAAACTGTCACCAAGTACATTGGTTTCATACTCCTTGAACAGGAGGAGTGCCATTTTAACCCCATGGCTATTGTTCATGTATTTGTATGAGGACAACCAAAAATGGCAGAAGAAAAGAAATAAAAACAACCACAGAGGATCGAGTGTTGTGCGCCTTCAAATCGCCTGGTGTGACAGGGTTTCTGGCTCCTCCCCTGCTGGACAGAGGCTCAGTGAGGTGTTAGCATGCACCTTGCAAACTAGCAAGTGTTCTCCCTTCAAAGTAGGAAGGCCACGTCATCAATGATCCAAGTGAGCCTCCATTGCAGCGTGGGGGAGGGGGGTGGACAATGGCGGACATGCCAAACTGTGGGGACTCCAAATGCAGAGGAAAGACAACTCAGCAAGTTAAGCGACTGTTGCAGATATGCTATTTTTTTAGATCCGTCTGTAAATCATTTGCCTACTCCCAAATTCTTGCTGCAAAAGGATCGATCTGGAAAAGGGCGATAGAGGTACGGCACCCACGCTTGGTTTGGGAATGGAATGTCTGCCCCATTCCATCCCTGGGTAGCAAAATCAAAAGTAAGCACCCATACTTGAGGTACATTTAACCCACCTCCATCATGCATATAGAGGAGTGCATGTCCTCAGGAAATGCGATGCCCGGAAGCCTCCCTTTCCGGGACAGCATATGACACTATGCGAGCATTAAGACAATGCTTACAGCTAGAATCCAAATGACTGCCTTTAAGCTCCATCATAAACTAGATTTAGCCCAAGAGGAACGGATTAAAGGATGCAACTCCAGTTGGAGTTATTTGCGACCCTTTGCAAAATCATAATTATTTTTTCAGTACGTCCACTTACCAAACCTTTTGACTCTGGAGCCAGGCATCAAACTCTGCTGCCAAAGGGGGCGGGTGACGCGGAGAAGGAGGATAACTGGCTCGTTGGTTACATTCGAATGTTCGAAGTACAGAACATTATAAGAAGTTGGGGTGAGAAGGGCCCCAGGCAGCGTTTTGTGCAACTGGGATTTCCCTGAATATAAAAGTCTTACTAAAATGGGTATATATCAATGGAACAAAGCACTGCAACCAAGCCAAGAGACTATGAAGGTCAAAAACAGCCCAAGAAAAGAAGTGCAGGTGTGATAATTAAGGAAAATCCAATTAGGGTAAAAAAGAAAAGCCTGGACCAGGATTGGATCTTGACCCAGGAGAAGTTGCGGTCATACAAAATTGCTGTTCCAGGGCGAGATGAAACTTTAGGGGCATGGTTCCTCCATACCTGGAAACGTTCCCTTCTAGAGTGGAAAGGCAAAAAAGTTAAGATTCGGTTGAACCTGTATCCAACAAGGGAAGTCACAGAAAGAAGAAAGGCCCAAGTGGATCGATCATTATGCTGTCGAATTTGTGGCAATGGGGCTGAAACCCTGTATCACTTGGTTATGAGATGTGTTTTATTAGCAGCTCCAAGAGACAAAATGGTTGGGAAAATTCTTAGGTGTATTTGAAACAAGAACTTTGGAAGAGTGGTGGTCAATTTTAAGATGGGGAAGTAAACTGACTTTGGCCCTTTTGAACTTTGAGGGTCATTTTTGTAATTTTAGACAATTAAGTTATTTCTGTGTTTTATAGGAAATTCAATTTGAGGTCTTACATGGGCCTCGGAAATGTGAGCAGTTTTTTTTTTGTTATGTTATTTGTGTGCATTTAGAGGTTTTAATGTAAACCAATTGATGCTAAATAAATAATTAAAAAAGAGGACTGAGAAGGACAAGATACCAAATGTTTATGTACTATCAGACCAACAGATATATCAGCCAATTCTACTCCTGAAAAGTAGATACTCCTCAAAGAGATTAGAGAACAACACTGAACAGAAAAGGAAACCGTCACAAAGGTGTCTATCCCTTCTCCCCACTTTCTCACACACACAAGATGGGCCAATAGTACATTTGTGACCAGAGGAAGAAACTACTATTATTTCTGCTTTATCTAGAGGTAAACATGCATATTTTAATGGGCATGCTAAATTAGGTGCAAATAAATAATTACAGAAACATATTTTGCTTGCTTATAGAAAAATCCATGCATAGACAAACAAACAAAAATTGTTTTACTCCCAACTTTATACGGATAAAAATACTCCCAGTTTAAAATGTTAACTGAAGTTGTAGCACACAGTGCTCCAGGTAAGTATAACAAGTTGTACTTGTTGAAAATGTGCCTCTACTTGCTCGGCAAAAGAGGTTATGCACTACTTCTTAAACCATGCTTCGTGTGCGGCCTACTGGGTGCCAATTTAAACCATAGTTTGGATATTTCTTTAAATCAAGCATCTGGCCGCTGGGCTAGGCGATATCGGTCATGCATCCTTACACTGGACTTTTTTTGGGTCAAATTTGCCACAGGCGCACCCACACTCAGTGTATAAAAACGTGGTTAAGGGACCCAATATTAAAATAATGTGATAAAAATGTCACCATTATCCAACCAGGGGAGTGGTATTACTTGTGCACACAGCGTGGGCCAAAAACGGGTTTATACATAGGTGCATAAGAGCAATGCCGTGTGTGCATGTGCACTGAAGCTGGCCAGCCGCCAGAGGGGGCGCTAGAGGGACAGTCTACATAGCAGGCTGCCCCGCAGGCCACCCCTGCCGGGAACATCCAACAGCTCACCTCTTCCTCCCATCCGGAGGCGGAAGTAGGTGAACCCGGGTACAACATATCTAGTCTCGGGCATGGGGAGCGATCATAAGGTGGGGCTGCCATTGCTCGGTAACTTTTTTCCACAGCCCCCTGCTTGAGGTCCCACCCTCCCTTTAGTAGCACCTGCTACTCTCCTTTTAGTAGCACCTGCAGTGGGTGTATGTGGTATTAGTTTTCATTAGTGTTTTAAGGATTAGGATTCTGTACAATGTAAAGTGTGCATACTGATGGATAACTTTTCCTGTCTCAGGTCCTGTGGTGTACTTGAGTACTATGGTACTTGTAATTATGTAATCATTTTTTGACTCGTAATTATTCATGCATGGGCTTACATCTTTTTTCTGTTGCAGGCGTAGTGGTGGGGCGGTCCCAGCCAGAGAGGAGAACTTGCTGTGGTTTCAGCCACGAGCGGCTCCGGAATGGCTACACTCAAGCCAAATACAACGGGCACTGACTCCCCTTAGGGACAGTTGAGGCTTGTCACCAGAATTCTGTGATCCCGAGATAGACTGACTGAAAACCAGATGCGGACAGCCGCTCTTTGCAAATGGCAAACGGGGAGTGGCATAGGTCACCCCTTGGATTATATGTGACTGGAACCGGCCAGATTTCTGTGCTCCAATAAACAGTGATCTTTGTGTTTCCAAACTTTACAACTGTTTCTGTGTTGATTATTACGAGTATTGGTTGGATCCTGGTCTCATTAATGCTTTTATCATAATGTGTAAGGGGGGGGGGGGCAATGTGAGTGATTTCTCCGCTATTTAATCATGATATATTACATCTAAAGCAAAATGAGGTCATGGAACATTAAAGTATTTACGATTCATCAAGCCGGCATTTGCATCTTCTACTGTAGGAAGTCACGGCATGCTATCATAGGGAACCAAATCCAACTTCACCATATCTGAGACAGCCAGAACCGACAAAGTCACAAAATACTGAGCTCCACTGAAGCCCCTTTGGAAAAAGCGCGGTTGACCAGATTGTAGCCAGTGCTGCAGAGGGGGAACCATGCAGCTGGAAAGTGGGGGCCTGTGCCCCAAGGACAGCAAGGGAAGGAGAGGGATAGTTAGGATGGGGGAAGGGGGAGGACATTCACAGCACGCTCTCCTACCCCACAGACGCCTGGAGCCAGGCAGGATGCGGGGCCAAGTACAAGTAACACCTATGGCAGGACAAGAAGCAAGTGCTAAGCACCCAAGGGTGGGAAGCAGGAAATGCACAGGCAAGGACAATAAGGAACCCAAGGTGCAAATTGCCATCAGTGCCAGCTGGCCGGAGGGAGGGGGTTTAGTTTATTATTTATAGAGCGCGCCAGACCCTGGGGCATCAGGGCGCAGAAAACAAGAATATGCACAGCTTAGTTTCAGGTACAAGTTAAATAGGATAGTGCAGGGGCATCAGACAAATTGCAGTAAAGGCAGATATATACAGGCAGTGGTATCAGGTACACAAGGTTACAGTAAAGGCAAATATATACAAGGCAGTGGAATCAGATATACAATAATAGAAGACACAATAATATTATACATACATCAGAACATTGCATTGCAGGAAAAGGCTAGAAATAGGGTGCACGTAAGACTTCAGGTTAGTGCGTCAGCGGATACCATCATGTCAGAGTGGTTAGGTGTCATTTGCTCTCCACCAGTTGGTCAGGTTCTGTCTGGAATTCACAAAGGGCTGAGGTTCTCTAATGCCAGAGGGTAGGGAGTTCCACAGCTGCGCAGCCTTGACTGGGAAGCTGTGTCCTCCTATAGTAGCAAGTTTGAATCACGGGACTTGTAGGCAGTTTGCGTTAGTTGTTCTTATGGGTCTGGTTGAGGTTCTTATATGTAGCCTATCCTTGAGGTAGTGGGTTGCTTTGTTGTTGAGGCACTTATGAGTGAGGGAGGCAATTTTGAGTTGAATTTTGGCCGAGGTGGATAGCCATTTGTATTCTATTCTTGCCGATGAAATATGCTCATTCCTGTTAATCTCAAAAACTGCTCTTAAGGCATTATTGTGGAGGAACTGAATTTTATGGATGGTCTGTTTATTAGCCCCAATGTATAGTTCATTGCAATAATCCAGTTTGGAAAGTATGAGGGCTCTGGCAAGTGTGATGGGGTGGGGTCAAGTGAGCTGGAATACAGCCCCCACACAGGCTGACAAAGCCCAGGGCTAGTCCCAGGCCAATATAAGGAGCTGCAGGAGCAGCTAGAAACCACAATCAGTTTGGGACTCTGCACGGAACCCCAAACATGTATACTGCAGACGCAGTTTACCTTTTCTTTCCCAAAAACCCTCCCACCCAAGAAAAAGGGAGAAGAGAACAGGTCAACGTACGGGGCCCACATCGTCGCGGGACCAGGAAGGCAGCACGGGCCTGATGGGTAACCTCTGGCCTCGTGCCCAAAAGTACTCATGTGTTGTTACAGTGATTATGATGGTCTTTGTGTATAATGATGTGCAATAAAATCCCACGGCCTTTTATTGCCAACACCCAACCAATGTTTCGTGTGATACATGGGGGAGCGGGGGTCAGCTGCCAACTGCTTGGGTGCACCTGTTACTGAATTCCAGCGCAGAGAGCAAGATTCTGGCGTCTGCTCAGATTTTGATCTCGACTTCTGTCTAGTGACGCTGGGGTAAAACCAACATCACAATTTCCTTGGTTGTTTGCGATACATCTTGTGTACAAAAAGTCGAACACCCCTGGCCAGAAGTGCAGCACTCCTACTGTTATATCCTGCATATGTATGAGTGGGGTCTGAGTCAGTGTAAGAGCTGTGATGGAATGCTAGTGGAGCTTGGAGTGTTGGGGCACCTGGGGATTCCAAGGGAGACGGTTAGGGACTTGGAGCTGGGCAGGGAACCAGGGAAGAAGCTACTAGTGATCTCTCTCTCCTAACTTCTACACTAAACCTGTAACTAAGACAATAAAGCGTACTCCCTATTTTCTACATACCTGAGTCAGCCTGGTTCCTGCTCCTTGTTATTACTGGCTCAGGGTAGATCCTGCAGGAGGCAGGATACATCATTTGGCGACGAGGATCTAAAGAATCCAGTGAAGTTGAGAGAAAAGTAACTGGGAACTGGAGATTTGGAGAGGAGAAGACCTGATGCCCTACTGACGCCAACACCAGCTGGGAGAAACGCTGGTTTGGTGAGCTGAGAAGTGCAGGGCGACGTGAGGTTGGTGCCATACTGAGAAGGCACTGTACCATCAAACAGGCTGTGGAGGAAACCTGTAGCCCATCTGTGGGGCCAGAAAAATGTCGGGCTCCGATGGAGAAATTATGCTGGAACGGCAAGAAAAAGGAGTTTGGCAGGAGCAGATTTGTATTTGATGTTGCAGCCTATGAACCAGCGCCGTTGCGCTCCTGTTGTGCAGTGATCGTGGGACCTGCAGTACCACAAGTCAAGGTACTGAGAAAAAAAAAAAAAAAAAAAAAAACGTTCAAATTTGCCGTGTTATGGGGCAATTTTCGGGGTCCTTGGGGGCCGTGGGTGGCGCGCGCCCAGTCGTGCCCCTGCGTTCCAGCATCACCGTTAGGCTGGAACGCATGAATTATGCCCCTGCGCCACGTTCGTAGCTCCGGAGCTGCTAGTGAAGGAAGTGGCCGATTTGAAGAAAGCCCCCAGCGACGTGCTTGAGCGTGATGACGTGCCAGGAAAGACACTTCACAACAAATATATGCGCTTTGGGAAACGCGCGATCGTGGATGTTTTATGCTCACAAAGACTCGAGGAAATGCTGCGTCTGCTGGAAATGCATTTTCGTAAAATAACATGAAGCTAGGAGGTACTTTTATTAAATCACATCACTCCGGCATGAATGGGACACATGGCACGTTGTTTCAATTAATGACCGCCGCTCCTGGAAACTCACAGACAGCTGGGTTTGTTTACAGAGCGGGGCGCTCTGCGTGTTTTGCCAAGTAAATGCAAAGCACGGAGCTTTACAACCGTTTTGGCACGAGACAAAAAGAAGTGGAAGCATGACATGGCAACGAATTTTGGGCATGGTAACCTGAGCACTGAGTGACTCGATTACACAGGCAACCTTGAGAATTGATGTTGTTATAAAAACATGTGTGAAGGTTTATGGTTTGGGTTAAAGGTGCTGTGTTTAATTGGGCACTGGTAAACTAGACATGAATTTATATGTGAAAAGATGCTCATTTCAAGTTATTGCCCAAATGTTTTTTATTGGCAGGAGTTCATGGGGATTAATGGAGATTTTTGCTGTGAGTTTGATTTGTGGTGCATGTGAAATGGATGATGTCATGAGATTTTGAGGAGTAAAGTGAATAATGTAGAGTAATGGATTTGTCTCTGCACAGCGTTTCTTATGAGATTGCAGGTATTTTTTTTTCCAGGAAGAATTGAAATGTTTTTCAAGAAACTCTATTAGGAGATTTTGCATTTGGACAATTGATGAAGTGAAGTAAAGTCCACAGTTTTGAGGTTTTAAAATACAGAAACGCTCGAAATTTTGTAGTAAATGCACATAAATTGTCTGGGGAATCATAGATGTATTTCATGTATAATTCGCAGTGCATTTTGGGGAATGAATATGTTGCCAAACGCATTATGGGGAAATGCAAATTTTGGGAGAAGCACAATTTTTTGGGAATTGCAGATTTGGAAATTCTAATTGTGTGATCTGCGTTTGCATGTGTTGAAGTTCTGTATGATTGTGGATTAAGTCTGCGTATGTGAGCGCAAGCTTATGGGGTGTGTGACACAAGAGTGCGCACAGGAGGCAGCAGGTTCTGCAGTTGTAGTGCATTTTGTGCTAGTACATGTGTGAGAGGTAGCACGTGTGTTTTGTAGTGGTGTGTGTACAGGGTGTTGTACGGTTGTAGATGTTGACGTGTGGGAGAGTACACGTTTATATGCGGTGTATGTTGCGCAAAATAGGAATATATAAATGGGAGTTGCATGCATGCAATGGGGTTTAGGCTTATACACCCTGGCCAGGTGTATTGGCAGTAGTATAAAACCTTCAGGAGGAACCCCAAGTTTTGTTTTGAGGAGGCTGGACACAGAAGGGTGTTCCAGTGAAGTTGACCTAAGGGCATGGGCCCTCTTCGGAGTTGTTTTGTGGATTTACAACGCAGTGGTGCGTTTGGAAAAGGAAGGGAAAGGAGAATTTTTTTTTTTCTCTCTAGTAGTGTATGTTTACATAATCGGGGCTACACTAGTTTGTCTGCGTTGTAGGTAACCGCACGGCAAGATGCTTCCTTTTGTTAAGTTTAGGGTTTTCCCTAGTTGGTTCTGTGATGCCAGGCGGTGCATGTGAGAGGAGGATATTTGTTGTTTTTGCACGCCAGTTTGCAAGTGGTATTTAATAGTAGTGGAGGGCACACAGTGTTTAGCCAGTGTTTATTCAGTATTGCAGTTGTGGACAATACACTGGCATGGGTTACTGGATTTAAATTCAGTTTGAATTACATTTTTCAATATTTTCAATGTTTTCAGGTCACACCATTTGATTTTTCATCCCAGTGGTGTGTCGGAGCTTTTGGGTTTTGCAAAATTTTGAAATTGCACTACACTACTGGTTTCTTTTCATCTGGTAGTGTTAACAATTTTACATCGCAATTTTTGTTTTTTTTTGCAAAGGTGAATGTGCAATGCACTACTAATTTTGTCATTTGGTAGTAATTGCATGTTAACATTTTTTCATAGCTCTTGCTATGCAATTTTTAAGCCACAATTCCTTCCTTTTGTGGTTGTGTTTTCTGTGATCTTTGTGTTGTATGTCTCTTTCCTAGGTTTTTCATTCCTTTTTCATGTTTTCTTTAGGGGAGGAGGATGAGGCATGGTTGTTGGGATATTGTTAGAGTGCATGGGATCTTTGTTGGCATGTTTAGGACCATTCTGTTTTGGCCTTTGTGTAAGTTTACAAGATTCGTGGCTACACAGTTTTGGCAAGGTAGTTAGCCTATTTTTGGGGCGTTTTGGGTTGTGCTCAAGTGTGGCAGACTTGAGGTCAAGAGTGGCAGTCTTGGCGGAAGGTGTTTAGTTTAGGAGGGTCGATGTCTGTAGTTTTGTTTTGTTTGTCCATGTGGCAAGGTAGTGCTTGGTGGTGGCGGCACTGAGACCCTGGTGTGGCAGGCCAGGGTGGAAGGAGTAGTAGAAATGTTGTGGTTGTTTGGTCCTAGCATGGTTGTGAGTTGTGTGTTTTCTTTTGATTGAAAAGGAGGGGGATGTGTTATATCCTGCATATGTATGAGTGGGGTCTGAGTCAGTGTAAGAGCTGTGATGGAATGCTAGTGGAGCTTGGAGTGTTGGGGCACCTGGGGATTCCAAGGGAGACGGTTAGGGACTTGGAGCTGGGCAGGGAACCAGGGAAGAAGCTACTAGTGATCTCTCTCTCCTAACTTCTACACTAAACCTGTAACTAAGACAATAAAGCGTACTCCCTATTTTCTACATACCTGAGTCAGCCTGGTTCCTGCTCCTTGTTATTACTGGCTCAGGGTAGATCCTGCAGGAGGCAGGATACATCACCTACCCTACGAAGCAAGACTGACATTAAAGCATCCGGCCAAGTGCACCATCAAACAGCGACTTTAAAATGACTGGCTGGAGCAGGCCAGTGAAACCAATGTGAATCCATTCGTCATAAGAACAATGTCCCGGTAACTATTTGAAAGCATGGAACCCTACACAAACCAGCACCACATAACATCCTATATGTGTCAAATCTCTGGCCTGCTCCACGCGAGCCTATAGCCCAGATTTCAGGAAAGTTAACTCACTGGAGCATGGGACCGCCACACGGTAGCGGTAAAGCTGTGTTCATGAGGATTGCTACAGCGCCGACACGGGTATCACGAATTGCATCCACAGTCATTAGACTAGAAACGCATTCATCCACGGTGTAAATAGTGGGCGGGGGGCACGTTTTGAACGTGCTGCACCCCGCCCCCCCCCCCCCCCGCCCCCCCCGCAGGCTCCCCTTCACGCGGTGCCAGCAGCTCCTTGCTTTCTACGCGCTGCACCGAGCACCAGGACCCAGACGCAGGTCTGACAAGCACAATATGCGCGAAAAAAAAAAAAAACACAAGGTCGAAAAACAACAATTGTTTGACTAGAAAACACAAATGTTTGTCTGCGCCTGGCATTCCCCAAGTCTAGCAAGAAACAAATGCCAACATTACCATATGAAACGCAAGAACGTTGTGATTCATATATGAAAATTGAACTGGTGTCACATACGAATGCAGCCGTTTTAAAACTGGAGCCATGGTGGCGCCTTTGCGAGACGGTCTTGACTGGAAAGGTCAGCGACTCGAAGAGCGCATAGGAGGCACTCAAGTCGAGGACACTCGAGCAATTGTCACCCCAACTGAAGCATAAACAAAAGGGGCGGCGCGAGAGGAAGGGCTCGGGGCCGTCGGCATGCACAACATCCTGCTCAGGGGCTCATTAACCCCTCACCCCGACCAGCTCCGAAGCGGCGCTAGAAAAACAGAGCACATTACCGCATGCCACAAACGCAGTTATCAAAACCCGAGAGTGGTCCACTTTGGCATGCGAATCCTGACGTGCAACCAACGACCTAGCTCGACGTAAAGCAACGCGCACTGCTTCACCAGGTTATGGGTGTTTGGGGGTCCTTCTGCCAGCCACCACGCAGGGCCTCTACTGCTATACAGCGAGAGGCGGAAAAGCTTGCGAGGCCACTGGGGGCCTGTGTAACTTCGTGATCTCGGAGATGAAGGTTCTTACCACACTTATTTTTGTTAGCCAAAAGAAAGACTTTTCCACCGGCAACACGAACAAGTCACGTGACCCGAGTGGGTTCTACTGGAATGGAATACTTAAGGCCAACAAATGAAATCGGGCTCCAAATACATAGGCTAAGAATGACGTGTCACTATTGAAACAAGGCATTCATAGCACAGTAAAGGTATGCGTGCTGCCCTCCCACCTCCTCATTTAATTTAGCCAAGTGCATTAAGGGGGTTCCGTTTGCCCGGCTGCAAGGAACAATAACACTTTAAACAGAAGACAGGGGTGCAACGAAACCTACATTTTGGGGGGGCGCTAACCCTTCAAATGTTAGGAGAGGCGCCAACTTTAGAGACAGTGGGTGAAGGGGGAATCTTTGTGTGGGGTCATCTAACTTGTTTACACATTCTAATGGAGACTATTCTGGTGCAGCTTCAATGTTACAAGCAGTTAACACTCTTAAGTCTGAAAGCACCCGCTTAAGGAGTGCTGTGAGAATGAGTGAACTCTTGTCCCCTCTCTACCCCACAATCACTCCCCTGGCATGCCAAGTACTACTAAACCCACATCACGATTTCAATTGCCTACAAAAACGTACGCATATGAATATAGGCGCTGACAGTGAAATGCTTTACACTAGTAATTGTGGGGCCTTTGTTAACAGCACAGCCACAGGTCAACGTCTGTGTCCTGTTCAGACTGGCCACGGCTCTGAGTGCGCTGAGATGTACTTTTCACTGTACATACAGAAAGTACAGAACTTAACCCCGTCTTAGTGAGCCAGGTACGTCCCACTATATGGTTGGTTTGGTCCGAGCTTGCAATAGAGCTGTGCCTTAATGCTGATGTGTGTAATGTGCGTGGGGAGTTTGGGGGGCAGATGCCAGTCCGGCTCTACCTCCCGGAGTAATGATGCAGACACCCAGATGAGTAGAGCCTCGCCGTGTGTAAGCTGCCCTTCCTCTGCAGCGAAGCCGCCATCTAGTAATCTAGTAACACAGGAAATGTGGTGCCAGAAGATATGTGCATCTGACAGGACCACGCCTCGGCTTCCCCGCAGGATACAGCTGCTGATCTCGGCAGCCAAAATGGTGGGGGCGCGCCCTGCGTGGGCCACCGAGAAGCTCAAACTCCTGACTGCACTAACACTGACGGGAAGAAAGACCCCCCCCACCCTTATCCCCCAGAGGGTGAGGTGGTAGATCGGTGCCTGCGACAGAAGGTGGCCAGCCGTGTGATAAACATGCAGGTGCGGTGCCTGCACCCCGGTGCGGCCGGTCTAGGAGCACGTACTGGTTGGTGTAAGAGCACGGCCTGCCTCCGAGCTGTGCATGCAGTAGATCCCACAAAGAGAGCGACATTGTATTTATCGCATACCCCCCACGCCCCCCAACTATTCCCCAATCCAACGCAGGCCCGTGGACACACAAGATGCTCCAGCATTCAGCTCTCTGGGAAATCCCCACATGACTGCAGGCAGTGACAGAAACGAGCGCTTGAGCGAAACCAGAATGACTGGTGGAGTTTGACCCCCTGCACCCAGTGAAAGGCTGCGGGGTGGCAGGCGATCACGCCTGACAGCTTTCGCCTCGGCGCTGGAAAGAGCGTGGGTTCAGCTGGGCGGGTTGGGCGCCACATACCGCTGGCACCCTGCACGGCACTAACAGGTTAGCGAGCACCACCCTGGCCTTTCAAACTGTGCAAAGACCCTGCCCTGAAAGTATGCTCGCCCCCAAAAAGAATGTGACACTGCACTGGCCTCTGGGGCCATCCTCACCCCCAGTAATGCCCACTCTGGGGACACTCACCTCCTTCACTTTGTTCCTCTTCTCCCGCACATCGGGGTCCGTAGGCTCTCCTCCGGTGGCCCCCTGGGGCGGGCTGAAAACGGCCCCGAGAGTCTCCAGCTGCCCGGGACCCGGCTCCTGCCCGCGGGTTGCCAGGCGCTGCTTGTCGCGGCGGATCTCGTCCTGGATGTCGTCGAGCGTCCGCTGCAGGGTGTCCTGCGCCTCCTTCAGTACCTGGGCGTGCTGCTCGCGGATGCTTGCCAGTCGGTCCCCCCGGGGCACCACCACGGGCGCGGGCGGGGGGTCTGCAGGGTCCGGGGCCCGCTGGAAGAAGACCCCGCTGAAGAGCTTAGTGGAATCCGGCAGGAAAAAGAGCGCCCCGAAGCAGAGCGTGGCGAAAGCGCTGAACACCAGCAGCAGCGCGAACTTCTCGCTCAGGCGGAAGGCGCCCGCCGGCTTGCGCAGTCCCGGTGAGCCCCCCAGCGGCGGCGGCAACAGCGCGGGGCCAGGCATGGCCCCCAGGGGCCCCTCCTTCCTTCAACCGGGTGCCTGCCGAGGCCGTGGGCTTCCTTCCTGCCGCTGCCGGTATCCGCCTGTCTGCTGCGCGGGGGGTGGGGGGATCTCTGGATCTGCCTCGTTCTTCGCAAGTTGTAGGCGCTGGTGCCCGATCGTGCCGCTGCCGGGACCAGTCCTCTCCTGCGATAACAGTTTCCCGCAGCCGCTGCCCCGGCACTGGCGGCCGCACGCGCTTGGCGACGGTTCCCCAAGCGAAGGCGGGCCCGTGGAACACAGCCACGGACCAATCACAGCCCGTTCTCTCTACTCCTCTTGCACAGGTGTTAGACGTGTGGGCGGGGACTGCAGGTCTGTATCTTTTAGGTGCAGGGGTGGGGGGTCGGCCGAGGTCTGTCCCAGGACCGAACGTGCTGAAGTGGGTGGGCGTGGTTTAAACTACGTGACAGCTGAAAGGGGCGGGGAAGGCTGAGAGAGGGCGTGGCGTGGAGCTGAGCGGAGGAGGGGGGAGAGAGGGGACTGGTTAAATTTGACCCTAGTACAACCAGACGCCCACACGTTAGTGGGCGGGAGGCCCGTTGCCCTTCAATTGGGCCTCGCGCACCCAAAACAACCCCAGTGACTGAGTGACGCATCCCCGAGCCAGCCCCGTGCTTTAATAATCACTGTTGATCCAGTGGCACATTTCCGCTACTAACCCTTCTAATGCACATATTTTAGCAAGAACATATTTCTGACGCCTTATTTTGCTTATTTTAGAGGCGTTTTGAGCAGAAAATATCAGATCACTCCTTACGCGAACTTCGAATTTGTCCATTCAACCAGGGACCTTTATTTTGAACTTTCGAGTGTTAATTCCTGGAGAAAAACGTACACAGACCAACGTATCGTAGCGTGTAACTGTTGACCACTATAACGTAGCTCACAAGAGATCTTGAGCTATAAATGGTCGTCACTGTCGATGCATTGTAACGACACTTGCACATCGGAGGAGCATTTTAATGTCTTAGGATCCATTACAAAGTGTTGTGCAGGCCGGCCATTGTCCTAGTGCCTCAGGGGGTTGCCCGGGAACACCCAGCCTTAGTCGGAGGGGGGGGGGGGGGGGGGCAGGGCGGAAAAGTCAGCACATGACTTTTGCCACCTGGCTGGCGAGGGGGCAACATGACCTGCAGGCCCGTGCTCACACTGTGTGGGCCTGCAGGCCTAAATGAGAGAAGGACTCAGGGTTTGGGAGTCTGCAGCCGTTCTACCACACGTGACTGCAGGGGCTCCTTTTATTAGCTTGGACTATGACACAGCCATGGCCCATCTTAAAATGGCAATACACATGGGAGGGACACGACGCACTGAAAGGACACTGTCGCGGTTTATTTTGCGGTCACACTCAACGCAAGGAGTTCCTTTCCTCCAATGAATGTGTCACACAACAAATCACTGATTTTGATTCAGGTTCTTTTTGGTAAGGCGTGAAGAGCAGTGGTGTCGCTAGAGGGGGCCTGGGGGAGCTAAGGGCCCCCTCTGAAACCCTGTGCCCCCCTTGTGCCCCCTACCTAAGACAAGCAGTGACCATGTTCTCCCCTTACCTTTGTCTGTGCCCCCCTACTTTTGTCATTGGCCCCTCCTAAATTTGATTCCTGGCGACACCACTGGTGAAGAGGGGTCCCTCGAACAGCAACAGGGGACAAACAAGGACACACTTTTTGCAATGCAATTGCTAGAGATAAAAAGTTTATATATCTCCAAACAAATATACAGAAAGGTATAGTTGCAATTTCTAATGTAGTAAATGATCATACAAAGTAATAACTAACATTAGTACCCGGCACGCGCGGCGCAAAGGGAATACTGTGTGGTGATTGGCTCATTTGCGAGCCATACCACACGGTATTCCCAGTTATGCCGTGCGTGCCAGCTACTCTGTTCCCGGCGAGGGGCGTGACAGTCCCTCAGCCAATGAGGAGGCTCGAAACGGGGCCATCCCCGCGCCGAGCCTCCCCGCGGCTGAGAGGCTGCCTTCGCCCCCCGCCGGGGACTTGGGTAAGTCTTTTTTTTTATTCCCTTCCCTCCCACCGCCCCCCCAACTTACCTTCTTGTTCCTGCGTCCCCAACGGGGGATGAGGGAAGCCTCCAGCCGTGTGGAGACTCGGAGCGGGGCCATCCCCGCTCTGCACCTCCACACGGCTAGGGGCTTCCCCCGTCCTCCGGCGGGGACACAGGTACTTTATTTTTTTATTTTATTTTTTTGCCCTGTCCCGCCCTCCCAACCCCACTTACCTTTTTTTAAATCCTTTTTTCGGGAGCGGACGCGCTGGTAACACTTGTGTTCCCGACGCGTCCGCTCCCGATGAGCGCCATGGAAAGGGAAAACGGACTCCGTTTTCCCTTTCCATGGCGGCGCCCATTTTCTTGGTCGTCTTTTTTTTTTCTGTTCCGAAACGTTTTGGAACAGAAAAAAAAAGCAATTAGTACCCCGGTCTAACAGGCTGGGGTACTAATGGCAATAAGACCCTCGGCTGTGGGCCAATACCGGCCAAGGTAATGCCCGGGGCTTCGTTAAGGCCCTCGCTACGCTCGGGCCTATAACTACGGCCCCGGGCATTACCTGGGGCGGTATTGGCCCGCTGCCTCGGGTCTTATTGCCACATTACAATGCTTTCAGTGTCAAAATGTGTACAATTCTTTCCAATTGTGAATGGTATAACGACTTTCACTTGGTCAACAGTCCAGTATTAATTTCTCAAAGTGTACATCCCATTAGGGCAATATTATCAACATTACATTTAAGTTTGCATTATAATGCAGATTATAAGTAATCTGATTTTCCAGATATCTCGATAGGAATTATGTGGCTACTCAGATTGCACTGAGAACTCTCAGAATGGTATCTCCTATCCTTTATTATGCGTTTCGGGCCGTCACGCCCTTCTTCAGATAAAGATATCGGGACTCATTGTTCTATTCTAGAAATAAACAGATAAAAATAATTCTGTTTAAGTATAATTTGCCAAGTGTTTGTGTTAAATCTTACTGTTTTGACTTAATGAAGAATAAATCAGTTATTTGTACTCTAAAGCACTAACCTTAGAATCAGTGGTGAGCCGGGACAAAGCTTTTCACATTTGTCAGAAACATTCATATGTCAGTTCTGTAGGTTGAAAACACTACATTACTATATTGCTGCTGTCAAAAGATTGGGGCTCCAGTGGGACAAGTTGCAAATTGAGCGCTGTGTCCCACTGTGAGACCAATTGTACTTTCTACTCAATCAACAGTAGATCAATACCTTGGACACAATGGACTAAGAACCAGGCCGGTGTGTAATCAGAATGTAAATAATTATTAATTTAAACCAAATTGACAAACAGCAGCAACCCGGATTTCCCCCAACAGGGACTCGGGTTCTATGTGTTCCCCGTGGATAGCTCTGGTTTTGGCCAACTGGTCAGCCAAGTAATTTCCAGTTTTGTCTGGTCCCTCTATTTTGGAGTGACCTCTGATCTTTTTCCAATAAATGGTAATCACATTAGAGGTGACCAGATCATCAATTTCTCGGATTAATTTCCCATTCTTGAGCAGTTTGTTATTCGCACACAGCATGCCTCAATTTTTCCATTTAATCAGGTGCTTCACAAACCCATTCCTGACGTAATCTGAATCAGTGATTATGACCAGTTCTTTGAGTTGTTGTTGCACGGCAGTGAGGATGGCTTGATGTACTGCCATTTCTGCCACCAAACTACTTCAGGGACTCATTTTGTACCCAGCAGAGGGCTCTGGAACATCATTCACCCAGGCGTTCCCAAACCCAGTCACTAGTTATTTTTCCCTGTGATTATCAACATGGTAGGAGCACCCATCCAAATAAACCGTGGTTATCCCCGGACATGTGTCTTCCTCCTAGACTTTGTGCGGTGAAGTATGGTACGCCTCCATATTGTCTTTGGTCTTTAGACCTTCGTCCTTGAGACAGTTTTCTTGAGCACAGTCATGCAAGTCAGCCAAACCTTGCTGTTATCTGACCTCCACAGTAAAGCCTTGCGTGGACAGAATCCAGGAAGTAATTCTGGAATTACTCATGTTCCCTGTTTGGATTTGGTCAATTTGAAGATATTGCAAGGGCTGGTGAGGAGTCTCGACAATGATGTGCTCCCCCTGGATGAACAGGAGGTAATCCTTCAACGCTCACATCGTTGCCAGCAGTGCCTTTTTACAATCGTTGAATTTTTCCTCCACAGAGGACAAAGTTTTGCTCGCGTACCAGATAACTTAATTGACCTTGTTATGCTTTTGGTATAATACTGCTGTTAAGCAAGTATTTGAGAACCCTGTCTCCAAGAATAATTCCTTGTTCTTTATAGGGTAAACCAAACAAGGCTCTTGGGAAAGGCTTCTCTTTAGTTGTTTTACTGCCTCAGATTGTTCTGGACCCCACTCCCACTTGACCCCGGCCTTTAATAAATGGACCAAGGGTCGTGTGACCTCTGCGTAGTCCTCTATGAACTTTCTACTATAATTAGTGAGTCCAAGAAGGCTTTGTAGTTCTTGCAGCGTAGTAGGGTCCTTTTAATTTCAATAATGCTTCCATTTTTGTCGCCTGGGGACGGTGACCCTCAGGGGTGATTTCATGCCCTAAGAAATTCACACAGGTCTTACACCACTGTGCCTTCTGAAAGGACAGTTTTGCTCTGGCTTTCTGCAACTGGGTCAGAACATAGTGTATTTAAGATATCTGTTCCTCCACAGTTGAGCTCTTGATTAAGACATCATCTACATAGGCTGGGTTTCCCCTTTCGCCCAAGTCGGCATGGCCTTATGTAGGAAGATGTTAAATTCATTGCCAGAGTTTAGGTATCCAAAGGGGGTTCGAGTCCATGTGTATTGCTGCCCCCAAAGGTAAAGGCAAGCGTGTACTGGTCCTCCCTACTCACGGTAGTGTCCAGTAACCGTTGGTCAGGTCAATGTCGTTATACACCTTTGACACTTGGATCTGGGCCAGTCCCTGATCAATGTAGGGAAGGGTCCATCTTGACATGTTGACCCATTTATTTAACTCCCTAAGGTCTGTGCAAAGTCTCCATTGGTCATTGGGTTTGAGTATCCCCAGTACCGGGTTGTTGAAAGTACTGTGAACTGGACAAATTATCCCACGGGATTCTAAGTTTTAATAATCTCTGTGAGTGACATCATAGACGTGAGAGGCAACCGGTATTGCTTCACAAACACTGGAGCCATATGAGGGTCCGTAGGTTGAATGTATCTCTGTGCATCCACAGTCGAACAAATCCACGGCAAAGATATCCTGAAAATCCCAAAACGCCTGTTTCAGCTTCTGCTTGTGCTCCTCGGTCTCACAGGCATCAGCAAGATTGATTTGTTCTTCAGCCATCTGCTTAAAGCCTGGAAATACCTCAGATTTGTCAATTTCAGTGGTATCCTCCAGTTGGGTGGAGAGATCTATTGTTATGGTGTTGGCCTGGACATGAGGTCTCAAGGATAGGAGATAGTCACCATTGACTTTAAATACCACCTCATCCTTCTTGATGTCACAGGTTACCATAAGGTAACACCATAAGGACAGGAAGAGTACACCAAGAAATTCCCCCCTTGCCGGGTGAAAATCTTGTCCGGGGGGATAGCGTCGTCAAAATTATAACAGTCATTTGGAATTGGTCAAATGATCTCATTACCTAAGTCAATAGAATAATGTTGGGCATCAACCGCCATTCCAATAAAGGTGTCTGCGCCCAAAGTGATACTTCTAGGGTCGCTGTTATCCACCAATATTCAAATGGTGTCATGTTGTAGGTCAACTAGTGCTGTTGGATGTAAATACAAACTTTGCTCTTGGAGGGGATAATTCAAATTTATATAAGCTTCCTTGATTTTAATGTTCTGTCCTCGCTTCATTTTTAGGGGAATTGTAAACTGTCGCACCTGTCCTGGGATGGTGACCTCTTCTCCCATTTGAACTTCAACCGCATACGGCAGCAATTGAGCTGACCGAAATGCTTTCTCAGTGTCGTCAAAGCCCATGGGGTTACCCCCCAATCGGGACAAGGCTTTGTAATTAATTAGCTCCAAATTAATTGCGAATTGATTGAGAATGCCACTGCCTAAGTATAAGGCGTAGGGGACATTTCTTACAACCCAACAATTATGTTTTATGCTTTTGTCGCAGATGGACATTTTTAGAATGCACCTGCTAGGTAGGAGATGTTCGGAATTTGGAGTTTCCAGGCCCATTTGCCACTTACCAATCAACTTAGACGTGGGAATGGTCTGATCTTTTGGGAGTTTCCTGAATAATGCTTCGCTAATGAAGCTTCTTCCTTTATTCAGGCATACTCTGGCGAGGAAAGCCCCCCCCCTCATTTAGCTGAAAGGGGAAAAACAGCTGTGCACCCTTTCTCTGGATGTCGGTCAAACTTTGAGCTGGTTTTTCATCACCTTTTGTCATGGGATTTGCGTTTTCTTCAGATTGTGTATAGTTATACAGTTTCAGAGTAATTCCTTCCAGCATGGAATGCCACTTAAAACTGTGAGGAAGGTTAATTTTCAAAAATGGAGAAGGGTTCCCATCGCCAGTTTGTTCTCCTATGATAGTGATGTCTGGGACTTGATTGTTCCTAAAGTGGAATTCTATTTGGCCGGACCGTTGTTCAATTATGTGGCATGTGCCATTTAAACTCACATAATTTGTACTTTGTTTTAATTTGATTGGCCGGTTAGTCTGAGTCCAGAGGACCTTGTTCATGCAGTCAATCAGGGGTGATAACCTACGAAGGAGGTCATTGTCCAATAGACAAGGTGTGCCCTCTGGAGTGACGACTATTACCAGATGTTTCCCCTATGTTGCCCAATTTTGATCTCCAGATCCGCAGTCCCTTCGACAGAAATAACATTTCCATTGAAGTTTTGGAGTTGTCCAGGAAGAGGTGTGAGGGATATTTGGTGACTCTTCCCCCTTCCTGAATTCATTTGGTCAAAGGCCATTTTGGACAGGAGAATGGCTTGGGATCCAGTATCAACCGGCGCTGATAATGCACATTGACCCTGTACCTTGACGCAGGCATAGAATCTTCCTTCTCTCTTTTCAAGGGGACCGAGAAAATGTGCATTTTGTGGCAGCTTGGCAGTTAATGTTTTTATTTTGAACTCTGACTCTGTGCGATCTTGGACAGTTTTCTGTGTCGGAGTCCGGGAATCTGTAAAGAAGATTTTGCACCCAGCAACAAACAGACTGGGGAAGTCCCCTTTTCCCCTGATTCTTTGCTGTCCCACTTTTCCTAGATATAAGGCAAGGACGTAGACTACCCCTCCCTTAGACACTGGTCAGTATTCGTGGTGGTTTATCTAGCAGTACAGACATAACAAAACCAGACTACTCAGGCGTTCGTTCTTACAAACCAAACCAAGACTGACACAACAAGCAGCCTGACACTGATAGCAAAACCTACAAGAACCGGCACCTAGCAGCAAAACAATGGTCTTTCTAACACGAGTGCCACCCCTGACCAATACAGAACCAGACCAGTTAGCAAGCCAGCACAATGCTGTACTCAAGACAGCTAAAATAAGAAACATACCCAAGACACTTCAAGCAACCACCAGAAATACTATCAGTGGGGGTCTTTGCCTTGAAATCACCAGCTGATCATAAGAGTGTTGTCTTTTCACTTTGAATCAGAACTGAATCTGGTCATAGGTGTGCTACCCCCTGCTCTCCAGACAGAGTTGCTCCAAATCTGTTGCAATGTAGTTATGTTAATTTCAAAATCATCACTCCGTACTCAATTAGTAAAATCATGAAGATTTTTATCTTCTATTTGATTACTGAGGCTTAGACGTCATGCAATCATTCAGCGCCTATTAGTGTATTATGCCAATGCATTTCGGTCATTGTCCGTCATCAGGGCTTTTGGCGCTCTCATCATCTCTTTACACTCTTATATACAAAAAAATCAACCAAAATAAGCCAGAATAACAATAAACCAAAATGTTGATAATCAAAAATGATAATAAAGATTGCAACCATTTGTCATATGTATACATATTTATATCCAAAAATCATTTTAAGTTACAATTCGTGATTATATTCACCGGTTGTTTGTTACAAAGTATATCCATCATACATGCATTGAAATGATCAATTCAGTGCAACAACATAATCAAATAGGTCGAAATTCAAACCCATATAATCAGATATATCAAAATTAAAACACATACCGTTTTTGCAGGTTTCAATTCCCCGGGTGTGTGTCACCATAGACAAACAAGAACAATAATAACAAATACACATGAGTGTCTGAGCGGGCATTTTGTTCAATTAGAGCTACTGTTCAATCCATGTTGTGTACCTGTTAAGTGGCGGCAGTGCAAGCCTCCCTTCTCTTGTTCCACTCCGTGATGCCTCAGTATCGTGTATTCAAAGTTAACCTGTAAGGATTCATCATGTTTATCTTTATCTGTCTCCCGTATCTATTCACCAATTTGCTGTCCCGTATTAGCGCCTGCTTACCTGTGTCAACCATAAGCTCCTCGTAACGTCTTGTGTTGCGAAAACCCGCATCCTCGCTAGATGCTGCTTTTCACTGTTTGGATACTGTTACTAAGCGACCCGCGTGTGCGCGGGTACACGACGGAAAGTTACTTTAACTTTCCCGTTCTTGCCGCGTGCCGGCGTTACTGTCAACATCGATATGTTAAAGTGACAGCGTGGTTGTTCTTGCATATGCTGCTGATGTAAACCCAATGATCTAAGCCAATGTGTAATTATGTTACTAGATAACATTTAAACCATATCATTATGTAGACGTTACTTTTGCAAAAACCAACTGATAGTGTGGATTACATATTATATTCTTTGTTTGTAATCACATTTCGTATGTATCAATTGCTGTCAAGAGATTGTATGCAATTACCCAAAAATTATGAAACATCAGAAAGTAAGTGGAATGGTCTCCCACCAGAGTTCATGATTTTAACAACCTGCAGTAGTTACAGTGTCCAAAAACTGGGGTGAACGAGACAGGAAAACAGGTTCCTGCCTTGGGTCCCGCTCAAAATCTAGTTCTGAGCGGGAATGTTCCCCCATTATGGACACTGCACATATAGTTCAACATCATCTCACTCTAATGCAGTGTCAGATCACCGTTACCCTAAATATGATCCAATCCATGAAAATGTAGATTGTATGAAAACCATCAGATTGACCAAATTAAATACTCAAAGTTCCTGTAGTGCTATCCATTAGCTGTTCCTCGTTTGTTGTATGTTACAAAAAACATGCGTAGTTTATTTCTTCATTGATTCCACAAGGCTTCAATGAATCAAGTCTATCTATCCAGTTGGACTCTCTTTGATTGAGTCTTTTAGTGATATCCTCATGTCTGTCTCTTGGTGTGACTACTTCCAGGACTTGAATCCTGATTTGGTTGATGTTATGTTTTCTTTTCTTCCCAGTGTCTTGCTACAGCGGAATTTTTGTTGTTTGTACGTATATTATATCTGTGTTCATTCCATCGGAGTCGGCCTGGCTTGTTGATTGTCCCACATAGTACATACCACAAGGGCATTTAATGGCATAGATTATTTTCTGTGGTAGGAGATTTGTGTTAATTTTTCAGAGGTTTCCAGGGGTTTTGCTCTGGTGAAAAAGGAAGCTTCCTCTAGGGCTTTACATCTCCCTTCTCCCCGGGCCCCCTCCTCTGGAACCGGTTGGTTGTCGGGGGTTTCTTCCTGTCATTGGTCCGGGGCACCAGACCCAGGTGTTGAGCTGTTCTGGGCAGCCATTTCTACTTGAGGGCTCTGCTGAGCCCTCAAAATGTGACCCAGGTCTTGTATTAAATGTTGGACCTGGCGCTCCAGTTGAGACATACTTTCTGGTTGGTAGGTGGGTCTGGATTCATACACGTGCTTCTCCCAGAAAGGGTAGCTGTCCCTTCTCCCAGAGTAGCTTGGGTATTGAGAGTTTCCCTGATAACCCTCCATCCTTGGCATCCCTTCTCCCTGATTTGGGATTCTATTGTCCTAAAAGCGGGGAGAGAGAGGAGGATTGTTGTAGAAATTGGCGTTTGAAGGGTATCTGGGAAAGAAACTTAGGTTGGGGGGCAGTATTTCTTCCCTCCTGAGGGAAGTTCTGTGGGAAGTTTGAAGGGAGGTTTCCTGGGGAAGTACTTATCTGATTGGACCCCCCCCCCATTGTGCCGGGGAAGTTCATACATACCCCAAGATGGGTCTGTTTCCCTTGTATATAGGGGTGATATAGGTGGCAGGGTCAGATGGAGCATTGGTCGGATACCCTGCCTGGCTACCACCTGATTGGTTTGGATCAGAGGGTCTCCTCTGCCTCCCATGCTGCTTATTAGTGTTAGTGGGAGGAGTATTTTTAGGCGCCCCCACTTCCAAGTCCAATGTGGGGGTATTTTTCACCTCCGCCACCTTTGCAGCAGCTTGTGTGTTTGACGTTTTGGGGATTTTAGGGTTATTTTCATTTTCACAGGGCTTTTGTACTTCATAAATCCAGGTGGCCTGTTAATCCAGGGTCCTGCGCTCATGGAATTCCCTTACCAGTTGGGTCATAATGTATTTCGGGAGTGCATGGAAGTAAGTGTTAATGAACTCCTGACTATTTGTGTGTCCCCGCTTAGAGGTCTGGGCAAATGCCTTATTCAGCTCTTGCACAAACTCTCTAGGTGCTTGGTCGTCTCCACACTGCAGGTTATAGGCCACCTTGAAGGCTTCCTCTGGGTTCCTGTGAACAGAGAAATGCTTTAAGATAGCCACCTTATAGGTGGGCCATCTTTGGTGATCTTGATCCTCCAGCCCAGCAAAGAAGCTGGAGTATTCCAGGGAGAATGTCCATTTGCTGAACTCCATGGAATTTTGATAATTTTTGATACCAAATGTCATCATCACTTGGTCATACAGTTCGAGATGCTCCCATACTGAGTATTTGGCATTCTTGTGGTAGGGTGCCATAAAGCTCTTTATGACCTTTATTTGACAAATTGGGTCTTTTACAAGACCTCTCTTCTGTTTGGCAGCCTTCCTTTTCTGCTGCACCCGAGTCCACTCACCCTCTGATTCAGAGCTGCTATTATTGGTGGTCCACTCCCTGTCCTATAGGCACTCGTACCTCTCTGAGACTGGCAATCCCTCCCAGAATGACGGGGTCTGGTCTCTTCTCTCCTGTGGGCTCTAAGGGTCACTTCCCTGGGGCTTCCCTTTTCGCACAATAGAGTGCTTATCTTCCTCATCCCTTCCTCCGGGTATGGTGGATAACCCCCCCACCTCCCCGAATGGGTGAAGGTTTTTAAAATAAATACTCTTTTGAGGCTGGACTCTGGTTCTTCTCTGTCTGCAAAGTTGACCAGGTGGTCTCTTTGTAACTTTAGTTTCTGCCAATCTAACTCCCTTATCCTCTCATCATAGGAGCCCTCCTGGTCAGAAGTATATGCTAAGGTATTTTTCAATCTGGGTATAGATGCATACCCATCAATGTCTGATAAGGACTGGCCTTCCGGCCAGTTGCACTAGGCCTGGTTGAGTGCAGCTGCCTCATGTTTCCCTGTTCTTGCAAACTGGCAGGCATGAAGTTAGCAACACCCTGTGTATATAATGTGGTGAGTTGGCTTGACGTCCCTCGTACAGAGGTCATCATTCCATGATCAGAGGATGTCTTTCCATACTATAACCGGTCGAGGTGCCTCAAAGCCTGTATGTATTTGGCTATTTCCTTCCCCAGTCTCTCAGATTTGTTTTTCTCTGCCCTTATCTCTTGGTGATATATAGAGGCCTGAGCTTTCAAATCTGATACCAGGGCTTGAGTAGCTTTGAGTACTTTGTTTTGTGCCAATACTTGGTCCCTGAATCCATTGTTCTCTTCAGAAAGGGACACCTTTTCCTTCTTTGAGGCTTGTTTTGTCTAGGCATATTCAGACCTCTTTTTTGCAGGAAACTAATCTCCTCCCTTTTTGCACTTTTGGCCTGTGTTGCCTGCTCTATGTCAACCTCTACTTGCCTCACATGTTCCATTAACTTTTCATTTTCTATCCTCATGTCAGTCAGTTCCTGAGAACATAACTCACTTTTCTCCATGTCTGTCCTTAACTGACACACCTCCTGACGCATGGCACTTTTCTCCTGACACAACTTTCTATTCTCTTCCCTGGGGTGATCTCGCTGTTGTTTCAGAGTGTTCAGATTTTTCCATATCTGATCATATTCTGCCTGGGAATTGACATCCCTAGGGATCAACTGGCTATTCTCATCTTTCAGTTGTTTAATCTGCATTTGGAATGCAAAAATGTCCTCTAAGCAGGCTCTATTGTGCACAACTTGCCCAATTAATCTTTGTTGACTCGCACTCAAGTTTTCACTGTTTTCTTGATACTCCTCTTTCAGTGCAGAACATGGAGCCTCAGACTCTAAATTCTCTTGCCGCCGTGTCACTAGCTCATCTTTTAGCTGCTGAATGACGTTTTTTAATTTTAACTCTCAATTTTGGCTCTGTTGCGCTTTTTCCTCTAATTGTTTCATCTTTATCTATGCTTGATCCAAAAGCTCAGATTGGTTTTGCACTGAGGCTACACTATCCTGGTGTCATTCTTCCATAATAATCATATGGAAGTACATATATGCCTTGAGCTGAGCCATTTTAATTTTCTTATCTCTGCTGGTCTGTGTCATATAAAAGTCTGCCAGGGCCTGATGAAACAGCCCATTATCCTGCCACATATCAACATTCACAGAGGTAACCTCCTGCAACATTCTAGCTTGCCACATTTCATGCTCCTGTTCTACCCATTCACCTTTAATAAACAATTTGGATAGAAGGTGCTTCCTGGCCATATTGATTTCAACGGTGCTCATTCTGAAATGTGTTCTGCACGTAATATGCTCACTATGCAAGGGCAAAATCTAAACCCTGTTCCTGCTTTTGTACTTACAATGATACTCAAATCAATACTATTTTTTCTACTCATCGCCCTGAAACCCAGGGTACAGGTCTGAATGTTGCCTTCACAACGCAACACAAGTTTCCATTCACTGAAATGCAATTACACCTAAAGGAATAGTCTGCTGCTACTGTACTGTCACAAGTGGAAACTCTCTACCAATCCAGGGAAAATGAGCCCCCAGTTTTTTGTTGCGGTCATTTACGCAGTCACACTCACCTCAGGAAGTTCCTTTCCTCCCAATGAATGTGGCGCACAACAAATCACTATGAATTTGATTCAGGTTCTTTTTGGTAAGGCCTGCAACCCGTCTTGCAGCCAACCCCAACAAGTACCCAGTGTAACAATGGACTAAGAACTAGGCTTGTGTGCAGTCAGAATATATATATTTATTAATTTATTTAAACCAAATTTGACAGACTAACATCAGCCACCAGTGATGTGGCAACACAAGAACAAAAATGACTTCTGTAAAGGCACCAACACAGAGATAATACTGAGACATGCAGTCACCATGTATTTTCAAATCACCCACCAATACAGAAAAAGAACAATTCAAGACACACAGTGACTGCTAATTTCGTTATAATACTTTTTCCCAGCAATCCTCACCCTCCAAACATCAATTAGACTTGACCCCTCTGAATTGAAGGCCAGTGGCAGAGATTGGGAACACAATGGGAAAATAATTTTGGGATTAATTGTGATAAAAATGCACTCTTTGGAAAAGGGATTCAAGTGGAAACAATTGTTTGCTCTACATTTTACCACAGAGGCAATATGAGGGACAGAAAAGCAATGAGAAAATTCATATTGCCACTCCTAAAAAAAAAAGAAACAGGCAGGGCTTTGTGGATTTGGTCAGAGCACAATGGGGGCAATTTAAATTTTCACCCTGCATATGCAAAGGCACTACCAAGCTTTATACTTCTGATTTAAAATGAAGGGGATCAATGAGGAATTTCGTTTTGCACCCTGCATACTCACGTGGAAACAGGGTGTTTGGATTAATTCTTTTGGCAGATCTTTATTTCTATACCGGCTCAAAACACAATGGGAAGATCTTGTTGGTTTTGCACGCCTACAAACCACATTCCGTGATTTCAAAGGGGGAATTAATTGATTTACTTTAATTAAATATGCTAAGGATCTACCCAGACGAACAGGATATTTGGCTATGGGGAAATAACTTGAACAATACTTGGAAAATGCATGGCCTACACAATCTATGGCATTCGGGATAGTTTATCTTATAGGAGAGGCCTTGGAATGGGCAGAGGGGAACAGCAGGACCCTGCTGGGACAGCAAGGGTGTCAGTCAAGTATTGTCTCCTTTGAATCCTCCAAAGGGTCCCAGTCAGCTTCTATGTCTCCTGGTTCCTGTCTCTGTGATTTAGGCCTCTCTGCTGAGATGTTTCTCGCAAGAGTTCAGCAGCAGGTTGCCTCTCTGGAATAAGTGAAAAAGCCAACCCAGTTATACTGCAAACCTGTTTACTTATAGGGTAAATGACATCATAAACCTTTCATGATTCCCGTGAAAGGGATTGGTTGGTTTTCTCTACCCACCTCCCATCTCGATCTGTGTGTTAATAGGACAAGGAGATGAGGAATTATGACAGCTGTGGGAGGAGAAAGCTTTATCATCCCAATTTGACAGGTGGGCTCGACATGTTTAAACTCTAAAAATCTATCAATATTGCAAGTACCCTCAATTTTTCAAATCTTTACACATATGAATATATTTTTAAGAACTATATTTTAAGACAAATCAGATGTTGCTAATCTGAAGTCGGCACGCCCTTACTATGCAGAGACACAGGTTTTCTTCATTTACTCAGGAGCCATATCAGTGAAAAATATGCCACTTCATAGTTCAATTCTTTCTTAAGCTGCTGTGAGCAAATGACACTTGACGCCAAAAAGTATCATTTGCCTTTGCTTTGGAAGCAACAGGACACCAGACTTATCATGGCCTAATTCTAAAACATTTTTCAGGACAACTGTCTGCATTATATTTTCTCTCTCTACAATTATGCATTTCTGACTGAAAGGAAATAGCATTTGAAAACTTGCATCATTGTTACTTTTTGGCATCAAGTGTCATTTGCTCACAGCTCTCCTGAAGAACCATTCATACAACAGAATGGTGAAACATGTGTCGAGAGAAGTATAAGATGTGTGATTAAAACACCTTAGAGCGACTTCAATCTCTAATTGAAACCATTTACTTTGAGAACTGCATATGGAAAACTAAAATATTTACTTTGAGAATTGCATACAGAAAACTTAAATATGCGAAGAAGTGTGAAGTAACACTATCTTTATAATTGGAAAATTGGAACAATTAAAAGAATACTAGATTATCATCTGATCTTGTGTGTTTTCAAATCCTTTTGTTACAAATACTTGACTCACCAGTAAAGCTACTAAAACTTGTTTTCATAAACTATCTTTTTGGTTGGCACATTGAGAAGGAATCCCAATATCCCCTCTTGCTTGATAATAAAATAGTGTGGCAGCCACACTCCATTGGGAAATTTCTCTGCTTGACAAGCACCCATACAGTGAACTCAAAAAAGGAGTCACCAAGGTTTAGCTCTGTTTGGCTGCATCATGGCTCATGTTTATGTTCGCCTCACCATTCAAAGCCTGTGAGGGTCCTGATAGCAACTCTAATGGACATTTTATGGGAATTGTGACCTCAAGGTCACTTCTGCTGAAAGAACAGGCATGGCCTTATCTGTCTTTACTGTGGTTTACATCTAAGCAGTGCATTTATTTCTATATTTTTAAGTACTTGCCCTGATTGATGGTTGACAACCAGACCTCTCTCTCCAGGCCAGCAGAAGAAAGGTCTTGAAGGTTAAGTTTCATCTTTGGAGAAATAACCGGCACATGTAATCGTGATGCAAAGGCTTTTATACCCATACACAGTGCATTTTACATGACATTTTATACAGCACCTGGGCCTAATATCCAGGTGTAATGTGCTTTAATCTCACTGTTGAAAAATATATGAATATCACTTCTGGATTGTCCATATGTATAGGGCAGTTATATGAGAAAATTGTGTTCAAACTCTGACAGTCTAGTGAGCACTTCTCTCTGCATACTGTCATTTGGATGAGGAAAAACAAAAAGGACACCCTTTTATTTTTTGTAAATGCGAGAAGCTTGGTTTCAATTTTGATGGCTGAAGCACCATCTGGTATTACTTTGAAGATAATATACGCACTACGGTCTCTATAAGTAAAAGTGCTGCTCTACATGGATTGAGTAAAATGGCATTACCAGCCACATGTCTTTCTTTTCCTTGCTGAAATGGATTGCGCATATCTTTACACTTTTAATTCAGGCCCACTTTCTTTCCTTTCGATTTCAGAGCTGTTTTTGGTTCAATAGGCCTCATGTCTGACATAACCATTTCTGTGCTGGCCTTATACTTCAATGGGCATTTACAAATCATTCTGACCTTTTTATTTCTGGCATTCAGGGGCCATATTTCACCCCACAGCACACACGTTGGAGGGCCACAACACAACACAATGGAGGTGCCAACATTAATTAATTCATTATTTCCTGGGTTCCATATATGTACAAGGAGCAGTGCTGCATTTCACAGGCAATCTAAGGGCTTGATGAATTGTTAATTCATACCCTTTACGGTTAATGAATGAGAGATTGCCATCCCTAGTTCCTTCTGTGTGGAAACAAGGACCCCATTTCATGAGTGCATGTGACGGCCTGGCCCGCCATTCTGTGCTTTAGAGTTACCTGCCTTGCCAAACCTGAGTGAGGGGTCCGAGGTGCGTGGTTGTCCTCCTACGGGTTGATCAGCATGATTTTCCAAGGTGCATTTAGGGGTGATGCCTTGCCCCCCTCTAAACCCATATGGGTGCAATACCTGGTCCCCTGTCAGGATTCATTCTCAATGCGAGTTGCGGGAGTACCTACCAGAGTCCTCCATGTGTGCTTGTTGTCCCACAATAAAGATTGGATGACAGTGCAGAGCTGTTGAAAGGAAAGAGGCTAGTAAATGATAAATGATAAATGATAAATGATATTTTATTATTTTATTTATATGGCGCTCAGACACAAGTGTTTCAGAGCGTGACAAGGCAAAGGGAAGGGCACAGGGGTGGAAAAAAAAACTACGATCTTACAAGGCCCAGTGACATTGAGAACGCACAGGTGCATGGGAAAAGGCAAAAGGGGTAAAGTGCCAGGAGAGGGGGGGAGGTGGGAGAAGTGGAAAGTGCGGAACAGAGGAGAGACAGAATAAATAATAAAAACAAAAATACATAAATATAGGTGATAAACAGTGATAAACAGTAGTAGTGCAGCACATGGCAAGTGCTGGGTTAAGCAGATAGAGTTAAGCAGATAGGGTATATCTGATAAGTGCAGGAGAAAAGTGGGTGGGGGACTGTATGGGTACAGATACAGACCCCAGTGCAAGGAGTGGCCCGGAGGCAGTGCAGGAGGGTGGCAGAGTGAGCAGGTACCTGGGCCCGAAGGACAGAGGTTGACCAGGTGCACAGTGCAGAGAAAGAACAGATGAGCAGGGGAGAAGAGGGGCAAAGGCAGAAACGAAGAGGAAGGTTTTGAGGTGCTTTCGGAACCGCAGATGGATCTCCTCAAGTTTCAAGATGGTAGGGAGGCTGTTCCAAAGGGAGGCCCCAGCCGAAGACAGAGATCTACATCAAGCTTGTTTCTTTGAAAAACAACTAACCCTGAGGGAGTTTGAAGTAGAGGAGCGAAGGGCTCTGGAGGGGAGGTATTTACGGAGGGATAGCTGAAGGTATTTTGGACCCAGGCCCCGGAAAGCGTTGTGGACAATGCAGAGGGTTTTTAATTTAATCCTTGCATCCACAGGGAGCCAGTGAAGGGATTTCAGAGCTGGATAGATACGATCCCAGGGCTTGAGGCCAAGGACAAGTCTTGCAGTCCTGTTCTGGATTAGTTGTAAAGGGTGGAGAGTGGAGGCAGGTAGATTTAGGAAGAGGCTGTTACAGTAATCCAACTTAGAGAGAACCAGAGCTTGGGAGACAGTGAGCTTCTGAGGGAAGGAAAGCAAAGGCAGCGTACCTCTGAGGAGATGCAGTAAGAAGTTTGACTTTTTAGAGACATCGGAGATGTGGGCGCAGAAGGAAAGAGTGGAGTCAAAGATGAGGTTCTTAGCCTCGCAGATAGAGGTAGGAGGAGGGCTAAGGGAGGCTGGCCAGACAGTGAGGGGAAAGGAAGACGAAAGTGTACCGATGAGGAGGATCTCAGTCTTGTTGGAATTTAGACAAAGATCGTTGGCGGCACACCAGTATTGAATGGTTATTAGGCAATCAGAGATGAGGGAAGGAGAGGAGGTGGCCGAGGGAAGACTGAAAATGAGTTGACTGCAGCGGTCAAAGTGAGCGGGAACGGTCAGGAGTGGTGCTCCTGTACTTTTTTAAATTACCTTTTACAGCTCCGATACTTCGATTTTAAAAAGAAACCGTTCCGGGATGGTTTCGTTTTAAAATAAAAGTGTAGGAAGAAGTTGAAATTTGCACTTTCAGTGCACTGCACTGAACGTTCCCTTAAACAGCAGGTACAAGTGTTTGGGGGGTGTATTGTGTGTGGGAGGGGTCGTGGTGATGGGGTTTGTGGGGAGTGGGTGCAGGCCTGCAGGGAACATAGTTCCACTACTTCTTTTCGTACACTTCGACCACTGGTTGAGTGTCATCAGCATGGCACTGAAAACTTGAGCAGAAAAGGGAAATGCAGTAGGCGAGAGTTGCCAGGTATTGGTTGAAAAGCCAGGGCGAGAGGTTAGACCCCTGGGGAACACCACAGGTGGAGAGGGAGATAGATGATAGGAAGGACCCAAGTTGTACCTGGGAGGGTCAATCAGAGAGGAAAGAGGTCAGCCAGGCCAGAGCCTGATCTGTGATACCCACGTTGTCACAGAGACGGTTGAGCAGGGTGGTATGATTGACCGTGTTGAAGGCAGAGGAGAGATCAAATAGCATGAGGACAGAGGAAATGTTAGAGTCAAGGTTGGAGAGCAAATAATCACAGATGTTCAGGAGAGCAGTTTCCATGCTTCTGGCAGCTCTGAAGCCAGATTTGTTGTCATGGATAGAGCCAACAGAATCAGAATGTAGGTTAAGATGGGCAGCTTTTCCAGTAGTTTACCCAAACAGGAAGTAATGGAAATTGGGCGATAATTAGCCGGACAAGAAGGATCAGCAGTGGATTTCTTGGGGAGAGGATGCACAAGGGAGTGCTTCAGAGGGGCGGAAAAAGATCCTGTCATGGGAACGCAGGATGGAGAGCGCGCCATTCTAATTCAAAAAGGTGAGCCACACCCCAATAAGGAGAGACACACCACAGGGATACAGGGAGGGCAGAGGGAGGTTTAGAAAGCCAATTCACATAATCCCTCTCAACACCAAATCTCTCTTGGCAGGTCTGCTTCCCAATCCCGGGGTACGAGAGGAGGGATCCGGAGGACTACATTGCTCCTGCAGAGACCCAGGAGAGCGTGACAGATCCAGAGGCAAAGGAGAGGTTGCAGAAATCGGAAAAGACCGGAGCGAGGGTATCAATGTGGTCCTTAATGGTTTTAGAGGAACAGGGATGGACCTGTTTTGAAGAGGCTTTCATAGATCGGACTTGTCTAGCGACCTCACCAGGGGAGAAAAGAGTAAAAGGAGCAGAAAGAGGGAGGGGGTAGCTGAAGGAGGGTCAGCAAGCAGAGACGGAGAGGAGAGAGGAGGGGGCGTGGAGGAGAGGGTGGACAAGATGTCCTGGGATTTAGAGATAAAGTGAGAGGCAAGGTAATTGCAAAGAGCCTGGGAGGCGAGAGGAGGGGTGGAGGCTTCAGCAAGGTTGGCCAACTCCTTACAGATTTTAAAGAGTTCGGCCGAGTTATAAGATGCTGCAGAGACACAGGCTTGAATGGGTACTCTCTTCTTGGTGCGGACAGAGAGTCGGTATTGCCTTTGGAGCAGGCGGCAGGTCAGTTTGTCAGAGGATGAACAAGAAGCCCTCCATTTCCTCTCAGCCGCCCTACACTTATGTTTAAGTGTGGCTAGGTCAGATTCATACCAAGAATTGCACTTGGCTTTGGACTTCAAACTGATCCTCATGACAGGGGCTAGAGCATCAAGAGTGGCAGAAATAGAGGAGTAGAGCAGGGACAGGGCTGTGTCAGGGTGTGAGTCTGCCTCGGGTGGAGGGGGGGGAGAAGGTGGCAGTGAAAGCCTCGACTGGGACATACTTCATGGATCAGATGTCCGAGAAGGTGGGTGGCAATTTTGGGGTCGGCTTGGCTTGAGGGGAGGAGATGGAGATATGAGAGGAGAGGAGGCAGTGATCACTCCAGGAGAGAGGAGTGATGATGGGAATAGAGAGGGGGAGGCCAGAGGAGAACAAGACATCAATTGTGTGACCAGCAGAGTGAGTCGGACCAGAGGGGAGGATAGAGAGAGAGAGTGAAAGGCAGAGGTCGTGAAAGAGCACAGAAGAAGGACAGGGAGAATTGAGATGGATGTTGAGATCACCAAGGAGGAGGAGTTGAGTGGTTGAGGCCAGGAGGGAGGAGGAGAGGTCTGCCCACTCAGAGAGAAAAGAGGTAATTTGATCAGGGGGGCGGTAGAGAGTAGCAACAGTAAGAGAGTGTCTAGGAGAGAGAAAGAGAGCCGGCAGACAAGGCATTCGAAAGAACAGTAAGTCTGAGTTGGGATGATAGAGGCAGGAATGCCCTCAGGGAAGATCAGGGTTACACCACCTCCAGGCCGGGTGGATCTGGGGATGGAGAGGATCTTGTAGCCATCAGGGAGGAGAGTGTCAAAGCTTGTGATAGAGCTGGCTGTGAACCATGTCTTGGTAAGACCGAGGACATCAAGGTAAAGTTCTTCTAGGAGGTGGCAAATGTCAGAGGAGTGTTTGACAGCAGAGCAAGAGTTGAGAGTGGCAAGATGAAGAAGGTTGCCAGCCTTAAAGACCTTCCGGGGAGGGGTACAGCTCAGAGGTAAGCCCAGCAGAGGTGTCGCGGGAGCTTGAGGTGGGGCAGAGAGGGGAAAGAGAAGAGGGCAAGGTAGCCAAGGGAGGAGAGTAGGGGACAGCTGGAGATGAGATGAAGTTGATGAGGCGAGGGAAACGCCTATCAAAGAGCAGGAGATTGGTCTCAGGGCCTTGCACCATAACAAAGCCATTAAGCTAGACATTAAGGATGACGCTGTAGGAGTCGAAGAAGTCCATGAGGACTTCCCAGCGGGTGCCACCATTAATGGGAGAGCAGGAGACAGGACGGAGCACAGAGATCATATGTTGGGTCCAGAGATCTGGCGAAGGAACAACAAAGATGATGTCAGTGAGGGTTTGTCTGGCAGAGGCGCTGGAATAGGTATCAGCAATGGGGAGACCTGGGTTGGAGGCCAGGATATCCTTTTTACATTTCTTCTTAACAGACCTAGTGAGAAGGGAAGGATAGTTGATGGAGAAGCAAGTGGAGTAGATAGGAGAAACAGATAATGCCATGCGGAGGGAGAGGAGGCAGTGGGAGAAATATGTGAATACAATGATATGGAACAGTCACTGGGCTAGCAGATTACAATTGAGGGCCAAATTTAAAAGAAAAACACACCAAAATGTGACAATTCAAAACACACCCAAATTTGACTATTAAAAACACACCCAAATTTGATTTTTCAAAACACACCCAAATTTGACTTTTCAAAAACACCCAATATTCAACAAACACCCAAATTTAACTTTTCAAAGCACACCAAAAATTTGACTTTTCAACAAACACCCAACAAAACACACCTAAATTTGACTATTTCAGTGGCAAATTCTAACACACCATAAGTAAAAATAAAAAATAAAAATGAGGTATGAGTTAGAGGTGAGTGCTGAAACAAGAGCACTGGAGAGCATAACAGGGAGACCAGTTGGAATAGACAGAGAGGAGAGTGAAGGTCCAAGAAGGGAAAAGAAGTGGCAAACAGAAGGAGGGAACTAACCCATGGTGTGGCAATAAATATAGTCTTGGTAGTCCAGTTTCATAGCTGTATGCGCAGGCGGCACCAGGGAGGGCCAGGTTGTGGAAGGAGAATCATGTAGCGTTCTGGTAGCAGACAGGGAGCAGATAGTGGCCTTAGAAGTGGGTTTTGGAACAACAGGCCGGCTCCACGCCTCCCAGACCAAACCAATTGGAAGATGAGAACATATACTTGGGGTAAAAAGGAAACCTCATATTGCATACCGGATATCCTCTAGTGGGGGAGCTGAGAGGTACAATAAAACCATTGTGAGCATTCTTAAGAAGTTTGTGGCAGACTCTGGGCCGAGTTGGGACATCCTATGGCCATCAGATCTATACCATTGTCTGCAACCAAAATGTCTCCATTTGAGCTAATGACTGGACAAAACATGGAGCTACCTCAGCATCTGTTATATAGAAAACAAGAGCAGATACTTATTGACACCTCCACAACACATGAATATGGTCAGAGTCTAAGAAAACACCTTCAGCATGCTTTTGCGTACGCTATGCGGATTCTGGAGAAATCGGCAGAGGGGTGAAAACCCACTACGACTTAAAAACAACTAAAAAAGAATACCAAGTAAGAGACAGGGTCTACTTGTACAATTTTCAGAGGAACCAGACTAAGGAGCAGAAATACCTCCCCTCCTGGCACGGTCCCTTTGAAGTTGTAGACAAAATTTCACCTGTTTCCTACAAGATCCGCATTCCCCAAAGGACAGCTGTCAGAAGAGAAATGGGTCCACATCAATCAGTTAAAAAGTTGTCACCCCAGACACACTTTGCAGCTGATTGATGAGCCAATGCAAAATCAAACAGAGGAATGTTACGCTCACCTGGTCTCTGCAGAGGCATTGGGGCACAGTTGCAGCCCTCCCTGAACTTGAATCACCCCCTTCAGGCCTCTCCGTCAGTAGAAAAGCTGTGAGCGGTGGTACGTGGTGATACTGCTCGTGTAAATTATGGAAGATAAGCTCTCCATCCTGCTACTTCTGGCAGGGGTGCGTCGAATGCAATCTAGTTCCTTCACTGATCCCTGATAAGGATCAGTCCATTCCAGCTACAACTATGCTTCTCCGTATGATTGGTAAGTCTTTCTTGAGCTCTTGGGATGCTGTTCGTTCTGTTTAATGTCTTTTGTGTTGCTCCTATTTATGCCCACAATAATGTCTCTCTTCTGTTTTCTTCCCTTAGATGGAAATGTGGCCTCAATGCAGCTGTGAGACTCGAGACGCGGCCGGATGGAAGATGGATGCTACCACAATGTTCGACAGCAGGTAAGTGATGGTTTAATGAAAGCACGAAGTATGCCGAAGCGCAACCTTAAACTGACTGTTTTTTCGATGTCTAACCTTATCTTCTGTTTTTCCTTGCAGGCGCTTCTGTCGACGATGGAGAGTGTCGTGCTGCGGTGCAAAGATGAAGATTTCGGCATTCCGGAAAGTGTAAAGATGAATACTTGGTTCGCCGAAGAGATGTAGAGGTAAGAACAGCTTACCCCAGTTGGTAAGTTTGCTGGCAGGATGCAGGATGTCCAGGAAGCAGGATCTTCAAAGGTAAATCTGACCTCATGCGACGGTGAGCGTTACGCTGCTTGCAAGTGCAGAATAACGCGAAGCATCTGTCTTGAGGATCGAGGTAGCTTATATAGCTGGGATCGTGGGCACGACCATTAGGGCCGGTTTAGCAGCCACACCCTGCCACTCCTAGAGAGTGAGGATGTGCGAAGGCAATGCATTAGCAGCCACACCCAAGAATACACTTGGGGCTGCTTAATGGATGGAATGTTCAAGGTTAATGCATCCTGCTTACTGGATGGAATGTTCAAGGTTAATTCATCCTGCTAAATGGATGGAATGTTCATGGTTAATGCATCTGAAGTGCTATGTCCATAATAAAAGCTTTTTGGTGTTAAATGAATGTTCTTCTTTACTTTTGTTCATTAGCCTGGTGCCAAAGGTGCCAGGACAGTGTCCACCCAGGTCTCCTGTGCATGTGACCCCTGCATGCCTGTGCCCCTGACTTCATGACCATGACAGCACTCCCCCTCAAGGCCCCTCTCAAGGGTGGTTCTCCTCCCGGTCCAGCTTTTGTCACGATGCCCGCTCCCGGGGAGCCGGCTCAGGCCCTGCGTCCCCGAAAGCGGACATCAAGTCCCTGGGGAAGGTCCCAGCAACCCCTTATAGGGGCCCTTTGGACAGCGTCCTGGCGCCTATGGCGCCAGGCTCATAGAAAACGTCAGTCTTGGCGCCATAGGCGCCAGGCTCATTATGAAAGTGTTTGGGTGCACTTACCTGATGCAGACCATGCTGCAGAACCCCGGCCTCCTTGAGGCCTGAAAGGAACTACTTTACCTGTGGGACTCATTTACCACCTGGGCGTGGTTGGGGAAGGATACATACCTGATTGGAGGAAGGACACATTCTAGGAACTTCTTCCAAGGCTATTTAAACCACACCCGATCAGCCACACGTGCTTCGCGTTGTTCTGCATCTAGCAGCTGGACGCTCACCGTGTCTGCTCCTGCATCTTGACTTCTGCCACACCTGCCAGCATTCTGAATCTCCTGCAAAGGAAGGGAACAAGAGAACAGAAGAAGGAAAAGGCCTCACCTGCTAAATCTGCATCCCAGAGACATTTCGCCGACAATCCTGAAAAGGAAGCCATTTATTTTTAAAAGCACATCGCATCGATCGCTGCAGCCCCGCATTCTACTCACCTTTACAGGGCGCCTCCATGTTCAGCAGCAACCATCCAGATTCGCCCCCGCGCCTAGGGAGAAAAAGACAAGAACAAAGGTGAGAGAAAGAAGGGAAAAAGGAAGCTAAAACTCCATGTCAAGACTTACCTGTTGATTCATTCCCTCTTCATTTCGGGTCCGCGCCGCATCCAGGCATTTTCGGACCCCGGCCCCTAAGGGGAAAAAGACATCAGCGTTAATGAGTGAATGAAAAGACATTACCAAAACACTCATTAAAGACTTACCTGATTTCCACAAGGATTTCACCGCTCACCTCGGGTCGGTGCCTGTTCCCCGGCATTCCGTACCCCGGCCCCTATGGGGAAAAAGACACTAGCATTAGAACATTAATGCATGGACACAAGGGGAACCACTTATAGAAAAACTTACCTGGAAGCCAAGCAAGTTTGGTTCTCACCCATCCGAAAATCCAGTGACGTAACTGGATACCAACGCGCCCCTGCATCAGAAGCAGGATGGAGAGCTTGTCTTTCCAGACCCTAAGGTGAGACGCTACGGGGAAGCACAGAAGGTTTTTTGAGGAGGGTGCGAGGGGTAAGTGGGAGGCCGATTGCATTACCCCGCAGACAGTTAACCCCCTATTCTCACCTACAGAAGGATACTTCTGCGAGTCGGACAAGCCAGATCTGGGGCCCGGTCCAGTCTGTCTTCCGAACCCTGCGCATCACCTTAGACGAGGCCACAGCAGCGCGAAGCAGGCCAGCGCCCCAGTGGGAGTCAGGTGAGCGTTACAGAACGCGAAGCCTTCCTACAAATTCCCACCCAGGCGCTATGGAAACTTCTGAGACTGATCAGTTGGCCCAATTACTGGGGGAACTAAGGGCCGAAGTACATGCCGCTCGTCAAGAAACTAATGCCCTCAAGAGGGAATTAATAATATCAAAGGAAAGAACTGATGACCTGGCCAGACAGCTTTTGCAAGGTCAAGCTGGACAAACTCCTCTACCCTGTTCCGGAGGGAACCCCGCTCCTGTGGTTCCCAGTAACCCTGTGCAGATTAATCTACCTGGAAACATGCCGCTGGCCCCACCTGAACGCTTTGCTGGGGACCCCAAACGATTCGCTGTATTCATGAATCAGTGTCGTTTGCACTTCCTATGCAGACCTGGGGCCTTCCCTAATGATCAGACCAAAGTAGCCTTTGCATTGTCATATCTCAGCGGCTGCGCTGCCGATTGGTCAGTTCCACTGGTTACTCAAGATGACCCGATTCTCCGTGATTTTCAAGGATTTCAAGCAAGCATGGAAAGGTTATTTGCTCGACACTCTCAGGGGCAGGCTCTGGATGACGAACTTCTATCCCTGCGACAGGGCAATCAGGACCTCCTATCCTATATTGCAACCTTTAATAGACTAATTGTGGAAACGGGATGGCCAGAGGATAAAAGAGTCACGTTATTTTATCGAGGTCTACGCAGAGAACTTAAAGATGTCTTGGCCCAAGTTGTAAATCCGCCCCAAGAATGCACAGAATATATAGACTTAGTGGTCCAATTGGATCACAGACTTCAAAACAGAAAAACAGATCGGTCCAGGTTTGAGACCCGAGTGTTGGTCAAGACCCACGCTAACCCCAAGGGAGTTGATGTCTCTGAGCCTATGCAAATTGGAGGGGTTAAAGAACCCTTAACTCAAAAGGAACATGAAAGAAACATGAAAGGAGGTGGCAGTTAAAATTATGTCTTTATTGTGGGAACTCTGGACACTTTCTACGAGATTGCCCGGCAAAACCGCCCCGAAAAGTGGTAGGAGCCGCTGATAAAAACCATGAAGACTCTGTTTCGGGAAACGACTCAGCCCGACAAGCGTAGGGGTCCGCTTGCCGAGCTTGAAAAGTAACTCTCAGACCTCGCATTTCATTGTGCCAATGGTTCTCGTAGATCCAGAAAAGCCTAAGCGGTTGCATGCAATAAAGGCATACATCGATAGTGGGGCTATTGGAAACTATGTGGATCGTGAATTGGCCTCTAGGATTAACCTCCCTCTCCGTCCTAAAACCAGCAAAGATGTCATCACCACAGTTGATGGAACTGAAATTGCCTCTGGACCGGTAACACATTCCACTACTGGGGTGACTCTTATTGGTCCTGACGGCCATCGGGAGGCAGTTGTGTTTGATGTAATCAAGGCTCCACAGTTTCAGGTTATTCTTGGAATTCCTTGGTTAGAGACACATAATCCTCGAATTGATTGGCGAGCTAAGAGAATAACCTTCCCGGATTGTGCACAAACATGCTACCCAGAAAACCTGAAGATTAATCTAGCATCTGTAACCTCTGCCTCCATGCAATTACCTCCGGAATACCAGGACTTTCAGGACGTCTTCCAAAAGGAACAGGCCAACACGTTACCTCCTCACCGATTGTACGATTGCCAAATCGATCTGGTGCCCGGTGCACAACCCCCTTGTAGCAGGATTTATGCCCTTACCGAACCTGAGAACCTGCATTTGAGACAATATTTGGATCAATACCTCGCCAATGGTTTTATTCGCCCGTCAAAGTCCCCGGCATCCTCGGCTTTGTTCTTCGTGCCTAAAAAAGAAGGTGACCTTAGAACTTGTATCGATTATCGCGCATTGAACCAGATAACGGTTAAAAAACGTTATCCTCTGCCTCTGATTCCTGAACTCCTTGACCAGGTGAAGGACGCTTGCATATACACCAAGTTAGATCTCCGGGGGGCATATCATCTGGTGCGAGTAAAAGAAGGCGACAAATGGAAAACAGCCTTCCGTACAAAATATGGATTATTCGAATACCAGGTAATGCCTTTCGGGTTGTGCAATGCGCCTGCTGCTTTCCAATTCTTCATGAATGATGTCCTTCGGGAACTCATCGATGTTTGTGTTGTCGTCTATATCGATGACATTCTAGTGTACTCCTCTTCGGAATCTGATCACAGAAAACACGTTAGGGCAGTTCTGGAAAAACTGCGCCAACACAAACTATTTGCTAAACTGGAGAAATGTGTTTTCCATACCACAGAAGTTGTGTTTCTCGGTTTCACCCTGACACCCAAAGGAGTCCGAATGGACTCAAGAAAAGTGGATGCCATCCTCAAATGGCCATCACCTAGCTCTGTAAAAGGGGTTCAAAGCATGCTCGGCTTTGCCAATTTCTATCGCAGGTTTATCCCGGAATTTTCACGCATAGTACAACCCATTACTGCACTCTTGAGGAAAAATAAACGTTTTGAATGGTCTGAAGAAGCCGAGCAGGCCTTCCAGGATTTAAAAGCTAAGTTTACCTCTGCACCTATATTGAAACACCCACGTCCAGATTTCCCGTATGTCGTCGAAACTGACGCATCCAGCCTAGCCATGGGAGCAGTTCTGTCTCAAAGAGATCCTGAAACCAACCAACTGCATCCCGTAGCATTTTGGTCCAGAAAATTCTCGGCACGAGAGATTAATTACGCAATCACTGACAAAGAACTGTTAGCCATAAAGTCCGCTTTTAAAGCCTGGCGGCATTACCTGCTTGGCGCTCGACATACCATCACAGTGATCACTGATCACCGGAATTTACAGTATTTGAAAACCGCCAAGGCTCAGTCATCACGGCAGCTCTGATGGGCTTTGTTTTTCGCTGAATTTGATTTCGTGATTACCTATCGACCTGGCTGCAAGAATGGCAAAGCAGACGCCTTATCCCGAATTGGAATGGGAGAATCTGATACAAACTCAGAACCAGTACCAATAATTCCCGAACAGAGAATTCTAGGCATGACTTTGTTACAGACGCTTGAAGACATTCAAGTCAGAGTGAAACAACTCCTGGACCCTACAGTCCTACAGGATACAAAAGGGATCAGACTTTACCATAGATAATGGTTTACCTTATTACCAAGGACGCTTATTCCTGCCGCACAAGGATTTACACAAACTAGTTATTTCAGGTTATCATGATACATTAATAGAGGGACACCCCGGTATTGCCAAGACAATGGAAAAGGTGAAACGACAATTCTGGTGGCCCTCTTGGCGAAAAGATGTTAAATCTTTTGTGATGTCCTGTGGTGTTTGCGCCCAAAATAAAGGTCAAAAGAAAAGACCAGCCGGTCTCCTTCAACCTCTAGACATTCCGCCAGCACCCTGGCACACCCTATCAATGGATTTTATTACGGACTTGCCTCCTTGTTCGGGATACAATACCATTCTGGTAATTTGTTTTCCAAAATGGCCCACTTCATTCCTTTGAAAGGTTTACCTTCAGCTTCTGTCCTAGCCAAAGAATTCCTCGAAAATATTGTTCGGCTACATGGATTCCCATCTATACTAATCTCTGACCGAGGAAGCCAATTCATTTCCCACTTCTGGCGCAAATTTTGTCAAATGGCACAAATCGACGTAAGATTATCGACCAGTCACCACCCTCAGATCGATGGTCAGACCGAGAGGACAAATCAGACCCAAAATAAGGGTCACCACCCTCAGATCGATGGTCAGACCGAGAGGACAAATCAGGCCCAAAATAAAGGTCAAAAGAAAAGACCAGCCGGTCTCCTTCAACCTCTAGACATTCCGCCAGCACCCTGGCACACCCTATCAATGGATTTTATTACGGACGTGCCTCCTTGTTCGGGATACAATACCATTCTGTTAATTGTGGATTTGTTTTCCAAAATGGCCCACTTCATTCCTTTGAAAGGTTTACCTTCAGCTTCTGTCCTAGCCAAAGAATTCCTCGAAAATATTGTTCGGCTACATGGATTCCCATCTATACTAATCTCTGACCGAGGAAGCCAATTCATTTCCCACTTCTGGCGCAAATTTTGTCAAATGGCACAAATCGACGTAAGATTATCGACCAGTCACCACCCTCAGATCGATGGTCAGACCGAGAGGACAAATCAGACCCTTGAGCAGTACTTACGGTGTATGTTACAGCAATTTGAAAGCAACTGGAAAGACATTCTTTGGATAGCCGAATACGCATATAATAATTCGGTACACTCTGGAACTGGCCATAGTCCTTTTTATACCTTGTTTGGACATCACCCTCGAACCTCAAACCTCGACTCACCTCAGAACCTCGGAGTGCCCGCAGTAGAACATCTGCATTCTACCATTACCCGAGCCTTCAAAGAGGCAACCACGCATTTACAACAAGCCAAGAGAAAATACAAGGAGAATGCTGACCTACATCAGAGTGAAGCACCTCCGTATCAGATTGGGGATCAAGTGTGGTTAGCTACCAGACATTTACCGCTCAAAGGGCCTCGAACTTTTAACCCAAAATATCTGGGACCTTGTTCTATTACGGCAATAATTGACCCAGTAGCGGTTAAACTTGATTTACCAGCTAATATGCGAATTCACCCTGTTTTTCATGTGTCACTTCTGAAACCAGTGGTCCCCGGAACCCGACTACTCAAACCTCCAGAACCTATTCAAATAGATGGGGAAGCCGAATTCGAAGTGAAGAACATTTTAGATTAAAAAATGTTTAGGTCAAAGCTTTTCAACCTAATTGATTGGAAGGGGTACGGACCTCAGGAGAGGTCGTGGGAACCTAGTGACCATGTGCATGCACCTCGATTAGTCAGGAAATTCCACCGACTCTTCCCAAACAAACCAAAACCCCCGGAGGGAACAACCTTGGGAGGGGCCTTGGGGGGGAGTGCTGTCACGATGCCCGCTCCCGGGGAGCCGGCTCAGGCCCTGCGTCCCCGAAAGCGGACATCAAGTCCCCGGGGAAGGTCCCAGCAACCCCTTATAGGGGCCCTTTGGACAGCGTCCTGGTGCCTATGGCGCCAGGCTCATAGAAAACGTCAGTACTGGCGCCATAGGCACCAGGCTCATTATGAAAGTGTTTGGGTGCACTTAGCTGATGCAGACCATGCTGCAGAACCCCGGCCTCCTTGAGGCCTGAAAGGAACTACTTTACCTGTGGGACTCATTTACCACCCGGGCGTGGTCGGGGAAGGATACATACCTGATTGGAGGAAGGACACATTCTAGGAACTTCTTCCAATGCTATTTAAACCACACCCGATCAGCCATACGTGCTTCGCGTTGTTCTGCATCTAGCAGCTCACCGTGTCTGCTCCTGCATCTTGACTTCTGCCACACCTGCCAGCATCCTGAATCTCCTGCAAAGGAAGGGAACAAGAGAACAGAAGAAGGAAAAGGCCTCACCTGCTAAATCTGCATCCCAGAGACATTTCGCCGACAATCCTGAAAAGGAAGACATTTATTTTTAAAAGCACATCGCATCGATCGCTGCAGCGCCGCATTCTACTCACCTTTACAGGGCGCCTGCATGTTCAGCAGCGACCATCCGGATTGGCAGTCGCGCCCCCGCGCCCAGGGAGAAAAAGACAAGAACAAAGGTGAGAGAAAGAAGGGAAAAAGGAAGCTAAAACTCCATGTCAAGACTTACCTGTTGATTCATTCCCTCTTCATTTCGGGTCCGCGCCGCATCCAGGCATTTTCGGACCCCGGCCCCTAAGGGGAAAAAGACATCAGCGTTAATGAGTGAATGAAAAGACATTACCAAAACACTCATTAAAGACTTACCTGATTTCCACAAGGATTTCACCGCTCACCTCGGGTCGGTGCCTGTTCCCCGGCATTCCGTACCCCGACCCCTATGGGGAAAAAGACACTAGCATTAGAACATTAATGCATGGGCACAAGGGGAACCACTTATAGAAAAACTTACCTGGAAGCCAAACAAGTTTGGTTCTCACCCATCTGAAAATCCAGTGACGTAACTGGATACCAACGCGCCCCTGCATCAGAAGCAGGATGGAGAGCTCGTCCTTCCAGACCCTTAGGTGAGACGCTACGGGGAAGCACAGAAGGGTTTTTGAGGAGGGTGCGAGGGGTAAGTGGGAGGCCGATTGCATTACCCCGCAGACAGTTAACCCCCTATTCTCACCTACAGAAGGATACTTCTGCGAGTCAGACAAGCCAGATCTGGGGCCCGGTCCAGTCCATCTTCCGAACCCTGCGCATCACCTTAGACAAGGTCACAGCAGCGCGAACCAGGCCACGCCCCCGTGGGAGTCAGGTGAGTGTTACAGGTTTGGTGGGATTATTGCGATGGAACTGTCTGATTAAACACGGAGCATGGACGTGTTCACTGGGTTCCCAAGTTCAGTCTTGAGGTCCATAACCTTTCCAGTCAATTAGGTAATACCATTTTGATCGAACCACCTTGGAGTCCAGGATGGATTTGACTTCATATTCTGGTTCTCCATCTATTACTTCGGGCTCTGACGGAGAACTAAGCCGTGTATTGGACTTCATTGGTCTGAGGAGAGAGACATGAAATATGGGGTGAATTTTCATGTGAGATGGTAACTCCAATTTCATGGTGACAGGATTGATTATGGACTTTATAGTATAGGGGCCCAGGTATCTTGGGTGGAAAGCTTTTGGCCCTTTCAGGGGAATATATTTGGATGCTAACCACACCATTTCTCCAATCTGGAAGTTTCCTTCCGATGTCGATCAGCAAACAGTTTTTGTCTTTCCTTAGCCTTGGTCAGATGCTCTGTCGCCTCATAAGAACATGAGTGATGGTTTTATGCAAATTTTTGGATGGCTGGCATTTCCAGGGTATCGAGTGTATCAAATACTGATGTCCTCAGATGTCTCCCGTGCACAGTGTAGAATGGAGTTTGCCCTGTGCTTGTGTGAAGTGAGTTGTATGCATACTCAGCTATCCAGAGTATATTTTTCCAAGAATCCTCGGACTGTTGCAACATACGCCTGAGATATTACTCTAAAGTTTGGTTGGTTCATTCAGTTTGCCCATCAGTTTGAGGTTGATGGCTTGTGGACAACCGGAGATAGATTTTGGCAATCGTACAACACTTTCTCCAAAAGACAGAAACAAATTGCGTTCCGCGATCAGATACCAATATTGATGGAAATCCATGCAATCGAACATTTTGCTCTAGGAACACAGAAGCGAGAGTTGACGCAGTTGGGAGTCCCTTCAGAGGGATGAAATGGGCCATATTGGAGAATAAATCCACAATGACTAATATGGTGTTGTATCCATTGCAGGGTGGAAGATCTGTGATGAAGACCATCGACAGGCTATGCCAAGGTGCTGGCAGTACTGTTAGGGGATTTATTAAGCAAGCAGGGTTCTGTTTCTGAGACTTGTGTTGTGCACAGACCCCGCAGGTTTCAATAAATTGGGCGATGTCTTTTCACCAGGTTGGCCACCTGTAGTTTTGTTTTACCTTAGGCTGAGTTTTGGCTATTCCTGGGTGAACTTCCACTAATGAATCGTGGTAATTTGTGATGATTTGCTTTTGCAGTTCTTGTTGGTCTTGGACATGTAATCGTCCTCGAAATACGGTAAATTGTCTTTGATGGTGTTCTGGTCACCATTTAACAGCCATTCCTGTTGTGTTGATTGATCCATCGGGGATTGCAAACTGGTTCTTTGGTCATCCACACACGTGGTGGCAGCTATTCTGGTTTGAATCCTTTCCTCAGGAATTATAGCCACAGGGTCGGATGCTGTAAAAGCCTCTTTTTCTTCACTCATGCGTGATAGAGCCTCTGCTTTCCCATTGCTACTCCAGGTCTATAAGTGATAATAAAATCGTATTCCGTGAAAAAGAGAGTCCAACGAAGTTGACGCGAGGATTGTGCTTTGGCCGTTTTCAAGTATTGCAAGTTACGGTGGTCCGTGATGACAGTGACCGTATGTCTCGCCCCAAGAAGGTAATGTCTCCAGGCCTTGAATGCTGCTTTAATCGCCAGTAATTCCTTATCTGTGATTGTGTAGTTCAACTCGGGGGCTGAAAATTTGCAGGACCAGAATGCGACGGGTGTGGTTGTCCTGTTTCAGGGTCTCGTTGTGACAATACTGCTCCCATGGCTATTTTTTTAAGCATCTGTCTCAACTATGTAAGGTAGGTTTGGTCGTGGGTGTCGAAGGACTGGTGCTGTAGTGAATGCTAGTTTCAACTTCTGGAAGGCTTCTTCAGCTTCTGTCGACCAATGGAACTTTTGATTTTTCTTTAACAAGGAGGTAATTGGATGTACAATTTGTGAAAACCCACGTATAAACCGACGGTAAAAGCTGGTGAATCTGAGCAGGCTTTGCACTCCTTTCGTAGATGTTGGTGAGGGCCATTGGAGGAATGCATCCACCTTTCGTGTATCCATATGTACGCCTTGTGGTGTGAGCATGAAACCGAGAAACTCGACCTCGGTTACATGGAAAAAACATTTTTCCAACTTGGCATACAATTGGTGTCGTCGAAGCTTCTCTAAGACTGCAAGGACATGGCCTACATGTTCTTCCATGGCATTTGTGTAGATAAGAATGTCGTGAATGTAAACAAGAGTGCAAACGTCCAGTAGTTCACGGAGTACATCATTCATAAAGAATTGGAACGCCGCGGAGGGCATTGCATAGCCTGAAGGGCATGACCTGGAATTCAAAGAGGCCGTACTTCGTGCAGAAGGCCGTTTTTACACTCGTCTCCCTCTTTTACTCTTACAGGATGGTAGGCTCCTCTTAAATCAATTTTTGTCTAGATTTGAGCATGTTTCAATTGGTCCAGGAGCTCTGGTATAAGTGGTAAAGGATTTAAATTTTTTACTGTGATCTGATTGATGGTTCTATAGTCGATGCAATTTCTTAAGTCCCCCTCCTTTTTAGGCACGAAGAACAAGGGCGAGGAGGCAGGTGACTTGGACGGGCGAATGAAACCGTAGGTAAGTTCTGAGATGCTGATTTTCCTGTTCTGTCAGATCGTAAATTCGGCTGCAAGGGATCTGGGCTCTGGGTACAAGATCTATTTGACAATCATAGGGTCTGTGTGGGGGCTGAACGTTGGCCTGCTCTTTTTTGAAGACATCCTGGTAATCTTGGTATTCAAGCAGTACGGAGCTACTGAGGCCCAACATGATTCCTTTCTTCGGTTTCAGATACGGTGTCATCTTTTTTGTAACATGTGTTGGCACAGTCATGAGGAAATGTCAGAACTCGTTTTCGCCAGTCGATCTTAGGATTGTGGGTCTCCAGCCAGGGCATTCCCAATATCATCTGGAACTGAGGAGCACTGATGTGATTGAAAGAGATGTCCTCTTGATGCCCGTTCCGACACAGATGCTTGGCTTTCTCGGTGTATTGTGTCCCCGGGCCGTATGATAGCTGAGAACCATCTACAGCAGTGAAGTTTTCTGCTTTCTGCTTCTGTCGGAGAGGAAGGCCTATTCGGAGAGCCAAATCTTGGTCAATGTAGTTACCCACAGCTCCACAATCAATATATGCCTCCAAGCCATGTATTTTTGATGGTTGCTTATGATTCACCAAAAGCACTGGAACGACTAGATATGAGGTCTGTACGGATTCCTTTTTCATGCTCGACAAGCGGACCCCTACGCTTGCCGGGCAATGGAGTTTCCCGAGTTCTGTTCTTCTTCTTCATCAGTTTTGTCTGTTGCCCCAACCGTTTTCTTGGGTGGTTTTACTGGGCAGTCACGGAGGAAGTGACCTGCTTGTCCACAATATAAGCAAAGCTGTTGTTGTCTTCTTTTTTCCCTTTCTGCTTTGGTAAGGGGACTTCGTAATCCACCAATTTGCATTGGCTCAGACCGTTCATGTGGTTTAGTCTGAATCTCACGAGGTTGCACGTAAACTGACCATCCCTCTGATCTAGCTCGATCCATTTTCCGATTCTGCAACCTATAATCAAGTTGCACCGTCAGGTCTATGTAGTCTGCACACCTCTCAGGGGGATTCACCACTTGTTCCAACACATCCTTAAGTTCTCCATGTAACACTCAGTAAAAGGGTGTAGCCCTCTTCTCTTCTGGCCAGTTGGTCTGGGCTATGAGACGATTGAAGGTTGCAATATAGGTTAATATATCTTGACTCCCTTGTCTGAGTGACAACAACTCATTGTCCAGAGCTTGCCCTTGAGTATGACGGGCAAACAATTTCCCCATCTCATGTTGGAAATTCCCAAAGTTCTGGAGTAAAGGGTCATCTTGATTTACCAAAGGTATAGACCAGTCCGCTGCACTACCTCCTAAACACGAGAGTACAAACGCCACTTTGGCTTGGTCATTAGGAAAGGCACCTGGTCTGCACAAGAAATGAAGGCGACATTGGTTCATAAATACAGTTTGGGTCACCCATGAAGCGTTCGGGAGGAGCTAGAGGCACTGCTCCTGGAAGAACCACCTGAACCGGTGTTGATTGTTGTGGTGTGGTGTGGAAGAAGGAGAAGAATGGTTCACTCCAGGCAGTGGAACCTGTCCTGCCTGTGCTTCTAGCATTTGTCTTGCCAATTCATCATTTCTTTCTCGAGTTACCATAAGATCCCTCCGTGATGCATTGGTTTCCTGTCTTGAAGCATGCACTTCAGCCCGTAATTCCCCTAGTAAGAGGTCTAACTGATCTGTTTCTGAAGTTTCCATAACGCCCAGGCAGAGAGTATTAGAGGCTTCACGTTTTTGTTATGCTCACCTGGTCTCTGCAGAGGTGTTGGGGCACGGTTGCAGGCCTCCCTGAACTTGAATCACCCCCTTCAGGCCTCTCCCTCAGTAGAAAAGCTGTGAGCGGTGGTACGTGGTGATACTGCTCCTGTGAATTATGGAAGATAAGCTCTCTGTCCTGCTACTTCTGCAGGGTGCGTTGAATGGGATCTAGTTCCTCCACTGATCCCTGATAAGGATTAGTCCAGTCCAGCTGCGACTATGCTTCTCCTTATGATTGGTAAGTCTTTCTTGAGCTCTTGTGATGCTGTTCGTTCTGTTTAATGTCTTTATATGTTGCTCCTATTTATGCCCGCAATAATGTCTCCCTTCTCTTTTCTTCCCTTAAATGGAAATGCGGCCTCAATGCAGCTGAGAGATGCGAGACACGGCCAGATGGAAGATGGATGCTACCGCAATGTTCGACAGCAGGTAAGTGATGGTTTAAGGAAAAGCGCGAAGTATGGTGAAGCGCAACCTTAAACTGACTGTTTTTTCGATATCTAACCTTGTCTTCTGTTTTTCCTTGCAGGCGCTGCTGTTGACGATGGAGCCTGTCGTGCTTCGGTGCCAAGATGAAGATTTCGGCATTCCGGAAAGTGTAAAGATGAATACTTGGTTCGCCGAAGATATGTACAGGTAAGAACAGCTTCCCCCAGTTGGTAAGTATTCTGGCAGAGAGCAGGACGTCCAGGAAGCAGGATCTTCAAAGGTAAGTCTGACCTCAGGCGATGGTGAGCGTTACGCTGCTTGCAAGTGCAGAATAACGCGAAGCATCTGTCTTGAGGATCGGGGCAGCTTATATAGCTGAGATCGTGGGCACAACCATTAGGGCCGGCTTAGCAGCCACACCCTGCCACTCCTAGAGAGTGAGCATGTGCGAAGGCAATTAATTAGCAGCCACACCTAAGAATACACTTGGGGCTGCTTAATGGATGGAATGTTCAAGTTTAATGCATCCTGCTTAATGGATGGAATGTTCAAGGTTAATGCGTCTGAAGTGCTATGTCCATAATAAAAGCTTTTTGGTGTTAAATGGATGTTCTTGTTTACTTTTGTTCATGAGCCTGGTGCAAAAGACGCCAGGACAGTGTCCACCAAGGTCTCCTGTGCATGAGACCCCAGCATGCCTGTTCCCCTGACTTCATGACCATGACAGGAATGATCGGAAGAATGAAAAGAAAGGAAGAGAAAAGACAGAAGGAAGTATTTAGGTGCATAGGTATATCTATATAACAGGGAGTATGTTGCTTGATGTATTGTAAAAATTAAACCAAGGTGTAAAAGTCAAATTGTGTTCCTGTTCTGTTGAGTAATTTGCTTGATGTTATTGTTCAAACATGAGGAAGAGATTAAAAAAAAAGAAAATTGTAACTATGATCATAGTTCCGCTGTTGTAGATCCTCCGGGAATGCTGTCATTTAAATATCCTAAAACCTGTTTTTACCTATCTCCTATTAAATAATTAACTCCATTAACCTGGTGAGGACCTCCCCGGGGACCTGGAAGGGAAAGAACGAAAGAGGGTGCCGCTCCATAACCTCCAACTCAAAGACGTGAATGAAATAATGCAGAAGAACTGCTGCGCTTTTCTTTCCACGGCGCATATATGTGGCGAGCACTAAACACAAGAATGCCATAAAAAGAAGTGCTCTGCATTGTTTTACCTCCATTTGAAATCTTCTGAAAATTACCTGCATGCAGGACGGCACCACATTTGCTGTTCTGTTTTCTGAATACTAAAGCTGCACACATGACATCCAAGACGGCGTTGCAATTTGCTCTTGATTTCCTTTTCAAACATCACAAAGTTGTGCCCTTCATGGAAACCCACCATGGCATGCTTTACTTCTGCTGAGTACCAAGATGTGTGGCAATTAATTTCCAGAACAGCTGATGTACTGGGAAATCACTTGAAAGGCAAAGAATTCGGTTTTCCACTTAAACACGACTGTGTTTTCTTTTTCCATAAAACATTGCACACAAACTGCAGTAAATGAAAGAAATAACACTGTGTTTCTTTTTCTCATGTCAATTTCAAAGAAATACTTATCAGTATATCTCTCTGTGTCCAGAAACTGACGTTATCTGTAAAAGCACTCCAGAAGGTTAATTAACAAGAAACTGTGCTGAAAAAAACACATTGGTAAACTCAAAATGAACTGAAATAAATGCACATGTGAATTTGCTGTTCTGAAAATCAGGAAAATGCCGTTTAAAAGTGAACTGATAAATGACAGTGTTGCTTGCATAGAAACAGTATTGTATATATGGGGCATTTGCAGTGACATGGCAACCTAAAATGTACATTTATATTTATTTCCAAAAATACTTGGTTTCTGTTGAAAGAAAGAAAAAAAAAACGTGTAAACCAGCAGAACAGGTGGCCCGGGCACCTACTTAAAAGGTGCCCTGTCTTCCATGGGAAAAGAATTACCTCCCCAAGTGAACCAGAGTCCATGGGCACGTGAACGGGCCAAAGTGTGGGAGTTCGCAGCCTCGTCAGACTGGCCGGCATCCTTACCAAAAGGAACAAAGGACCAAGGGGAACTAGCATTTTCACCAAGAGGTGTGATTTCCTTTGACACCCCCTCCCAGCCCAACTGCCTGGCTTCCAAGGGTTTCATGGAAACCCTTTGTTCAAACTGACCCAGGGGAAGACACTTTGGTTTGGGGGTGGCAGCACCGCCCACATCTTTGGCAAATCCATCTCATTGATAATCAAGGACATTTACACTTTAAAACATTTCCCCCCGCAATCTGAATAAGCACCAATGTGATATTATGACAGTTTTCATGTGATTCTTAAACAAACAAGCACAATGACAGAAAGCATATGTTGCTAGCACCTGGGTAACTGGAATGGCAGGAAAAATGCATTTCCGGGTGAAGTATAAATGATACCAATATAAAACCTGGTGAAAATATGCAAAATAATTGTGGGCATATGTGTAGCCATTTACAGAATGATGTGTCCCCTAAACCCTAAAAATTGTGCCAAAGGGCATTGCAACATCACACAGAATTGGCATTCCGACTGGCCTATTCCTTGTGGGATCTGCATATCTGCTTTTTAGGATGGTGACTAGTATAGACTTGAAGTTTTGCTCCATGACTCATTTTGTGAACAATGGGCTTGTGAGACAAAGGAAGTCATAAAATGCACACACCTAAAGTGATGTCACTTCCCCTGAAACAATCTGCCCGTAGGGAGGAGGGGACACCAGTAGCTTGGCCTATCCCGGTTGAGGGGCAACTCCATAGTATTTCCACCCATATTGTAAAGTTCTATGATGTCACTCTGGCTATATAAGCAGGAGACAGGGAACACAGGATATATTCAAAGATTCAAAACCTCAACAAAAACAGATCCAGAGGCAGATGATCCCATCCAGGCAGGACCAACCAGATCTAGGCAGAACCACCCCTCCAGACCCTGCCATACCCAAGCATCCTGTGAGAAAGGAGGAAAGGCAGCTAACCCATTCCGCTGTCCACAGTGACCAGTCGTTGCCCAGCTGCTCCCATTAAGGAGAGCCCAGCTATCCCAGTGACCAGATCTCTCGACCCCACTGTCCCAGTGACCAGATCCTTGGCCCGCTGTCCAGAGACCTCGCTGGCTGACCAAATTACCAAACTTAAGCTTATCTTGTAAGTATCATATCACCCAGTACCCAAAAACTGCATATCTCGCTCTTTTACCCTTGCATCCTATTCAAATCCTATTAAAATCCCATGCCAAATCCTAAATTGCCAGTATCATATATTCACCTTTCCTTAGAAGAATCTCTGTTAGTCCATATCTGTTAGCGTATTCCTTTTCTAACTATTTCAGTTTTCTGTGTAAATCCCTAGTACCAATTTGAAATAAATCAAGTAATTCCCCTATAAAGAGATTCACGGTGAGCTGGTTGCAATTCGAACTCAACCACCTCATGTCAAGTGCCTTTCTTTATTAAATATAGTCATTAAAATATAGCCCCAGTAGAACCTGTCATTGTGCAACCAAAACCGAATTTGCCCACGTATTGTGTTTTTCTCTAATTCCCATTTGCCTTTTCCCATAAAAAACCCAAACATACTCCCATAAAGAATATTCCTTTTCCCCAGAATCCTGTCTGTTATGTGCCTTTGTTTCTCATCTAAAAACTGATTTCCGATTTTGACAGCTGAGCCCCTTTTCTTAGCTGCTTGTCAATTAATAGCCTGTGTAAAATAAGAAATTGCAATTCTGCCACGTGTGTTTTTATTCTGCATTGTTTTCCTCCCAAAACCGATGTTCCTACCTGTGTCACATTGCTTTGGTGCCCTGCTCAGTAGTCTATAAGCTTCCTTGTCTCTTAAGTGCAGCCACACACATTTCTGTCCTAGCTTTCCCTCTTTATATTGACTCCTTGTCACTACTTTCTATCCACAAATAATTTTGTGAGTAAGTATTTGGGGGAAGTGTTGCAGGGGGAGTGCATAACCTGTGTGCCATCTGTCATTTTGAAGAAAAGTAATTTTGCTTCTGCTTTCTATTAAAGGTTTATGTAGATGATGTTAGGAATTTGAATTCTTGTGTTGTAGGATTTTTTGCATTGTATAGCCACAGTAGTGGTGACGGCTGGACTAAATTTTGATTTGCTTGTTTGTCTTTGAATTAATAAAAATTAATAAATATTTCATTTTTACACACCGGCCTGGTTCAAAGTCCATTGCGACACAGAATATTTGTTAAGGTGCGTGTGAGACGGGTTAGAATCCGGGGATAAATAAAGATAAAAAGCATTTTTATTGTGCACCGCATTAATTGTCAGTGGAAAGAGTCCCTGGCTGGAGTGTGCCGTGTCATAAAATCTGCTACATCTTAATCCTTGTAATTCTATCTCATCCTTGTGAACTCAGTGGGTCTCCGTACCCACCAGACTGATACAATTGTACATAATCTATTCTGTATACAACATAACCATGAGAGAAACACATTACCTAGCATATGCAGAAGAGCTAGTGAAGGGTATTCTAGCTATTCTGTCAATATTGGGTCTAGACAGCTAACCTATAAGTGGTAAGAATCCGGATGAATGGAACAAACTGGAAATCCTAAAAAAGCAACTAATAAGAACAGAATTGCATGGAGCAATGATGACCGAATATCTTAGAGCACATGCAGCTCCAACGGGCCTCATCATAAGGATAGAACCCTGGATTTTCGTAGAACAAGTCCAATTAGAAAAGAATTGAGTTGCATCGCAAATAAATGTACATGAAATTGGTTAATAATTATAAGAAGCACTGCTAAAACAGTCTCTGAAAAACTGATGAGAGAGATTGAAGTGAAGCAGGATTCACTAAAAATAGCTGGCATTTTAGCAAATTACAGGAAGAGTCTAGAAGACTTGGATGCAGCAATGAAAAACTTCAAGGAGTTCAACCTGAACAAAAAGATTACGAAGTTGAAGAAAGATTTAGCAACATTTACACAAGAGAAAGTTTATGCGTATGTTACCGATTCTTACTACAAAGACCTTAATATAAATAATGGAATCATGGGCAGCCCTCAATCAAACCTTTTTCTAAAGAAACGAGGTACAGGGGCACGTGCCAAACCTAACAGCTGGACATTTTCAAGCAGCAGCTCTGATGGAAGTGGACCAAGTACTTTGAGTACTATCCAATCGACGAGTAACCAATCCAACAGGAATGTCCATTTCGTAGATCCAAATAACATTGGCGGGAATAGAAACCAGGTTCCTTTTTTTCAGAAGGTGCGAGGAAAATCAAAAACAAAGGGAGATGGCAGAATCAGTGGGAAAACCAGTCACTGAGAGTAACATGCAGCCGAGGACGGGGCTGGAATCCACCGCAACCCCAACAATGATCCCTAGAGCAAGATTACAAGAACCAAGACGGTCAAACATGCCACACAGAACTCACTGTGAGAACATTATATATACAGAAGTACTGGACAATACTAGCCCAGTCTCCCTAGTGGTGAATTTTTCACAATTGGTTCTGAATCATAATCAGTATAAGATCTTGGAAATGGGACTTTCTTTCATATAAACATGACCCTTTCCAGATACGGATTGAAATAGCTCAGTTTGTGAGAAAAGTGAGATGGAAACAGTTTTTTGAAAACCAAGTGGCCATCTCTGAATGCAGCGCCACAAACCTTAATAATAAGTCATCATTCTACCCACCTTCGAATGTCATTACCGCTGAATCGGTAACCTTTGAAAAAGCCTTGCTGAAGAAGTTAGATTAATTAGAGAAAGATCACAAACCGGGTTTCAATAACTTTACCAAGAAAGACAAGATAGATCTGAAATCCCTATCTGAAAACACAGACATAGTGATAAAACCGGTGGATAAGGGTGGTGCCACAGTAATAATGGATGTCTCCAAGTATTAGAAAATGGTGAACGACCTACTGGGAGACCGGAATAGCTACAAGGCAATTGGGTAGCGACCCTACAGGAAACATAAGGCAGATGATTATGCCCATTGTAGATGAAGCATTAGCTGAAGGATATATCACCAGCAAGGAAAGTGAATTCCTAAATACACCTACTCCAAAGTGCCCAGCTTTTTACGCACTGCCCAAGAGCCATAAAGGAAAAAACCCACTAGCCGGTAGACCAATTGTTTCCGGGATTGGATCCTATCACAATTTGTGGACTACTTCATAAAACCAGAGATAGCTAAATTGAGGTCATATTTAAAATATACGACAGCTGTGTTGCGGCTAATACAAGATCGGCCATTCAATCCTGAATTCCATATTTTGGTAACCCTAGACATTGAGTCGCTCTATACAAAAATTCCACAATGAGAATGTACTAAGACATCTGGATTCACCGGAAGCGATACCAGTGATGTTCATAATGCAACTAGCAGAAATTGCACTTACAAAAAACTTCTTCATCTGTGAAAAGGAGTTCTTCAAACAAATATCAGCGACTGCTATGGGTGCAACCTTTGCACCCACCCTGGCCAATTTATATGTGGCAGATTAAAAAGAAAACATTTATAATTCAAACAACCCTTTTACCCATAAGATCAGTTTATGGTTGAGATATATCAATGATATTTTGATGATCATGAGTTGGATCATTTAGCAAAATAGGTTTTTGACCTTCACTGCCACCCGTAGTAGAGAACATGTGTGTTTCCTAGATCTAAATCTGAGTGTCAGGGATGAAAAACTGAGAAGCACAGTTTTTAATAAACCTACCAATCGAAACTCATTGCTAGGGTTTAACAGCTACCACCCTTTAAGTCTGAGGAACAACCTCCCATTTGGGCAGTTCCTAGATACAGATGGAAATGCTCTCCCATTGTCATGATCTCTGCTTCCAAAAGGTCAGGGTTTTCCCAACTCCCTTGGAAGCAGATCCATAACCCAGGTTCCGAGTGCCAACCAGTCCCAATTGGGACCTTTCGGACCCAGTCCTGGCGCCAGTGGCACCAGGCTCATAAATATGCCCAGTCCCAGCGCTGGAAGCGCCGGGCTCATAATGCTTGGGTGGACTTACCTGCAGCAGACCATGCTGCTTACTTGCCTGCCAGTTGAGTCTCTGATCCTCTTCTGTTTGGAACTACTTTTCCTGTTGGGTGGGGCAGGAGCCACTCCCTAGATTCAGAACACTGGAACTCTTCTGGAAAGCAGGAACTCTTTTCTTACCTAGGCGTGGCTGTGAAAGGAGACACCTAAGCACTACAGGAGGCTATTTAAACCACACCCGATGGATGAATCTTGCTTTGCGTTATTCTGCATCCTCAGCAGCAGAACGCTCATCGTGTCTTCTGCATCTGATCCTGGGCCTAAGGAAAAAGGCTTACCATTCTGAATCCAGTCTTCAGCAACACCTATAAAGACAAGAAAGAACAGGTTAGCATTATGGTCTTCAGTGACAGCTCTTCACTTACCTGGTCCATCGGCTGTCACCAACGCCTCGCGCTGCATTCCGGCATCTGAAAGACAAAGGCTTACCTACTCTTCGTGCGCTCCGGAGGTCTTCACACTGCATTCCGGCATCTGAAAGACAAAAGCTTACCAACTGTTCGCACGCTCCGGAGGCCTTCGGCGCTGCATCCCGCATCTGAAAGACAAAACAAGGTGCGTTTAAAGACATTGGGGAACTTTAATACTCACGTGCCATTACTCCTTTCCACATCTAACCCAGTGGGTATTCCGGCACCCTGCAGCCGCCCCGAACTTGTACCTGCAAAATAAAAAGACAGTTAGAGCGCATTGTGAAGCAGGCAAGAAGCGCTTACTTACGTGATTCCAGGCGCTTCTATTCATCACACGGGCTCCATCTTCAACTCACTTCAGCCCGCCACCCGCCATCGCCGGAACCCTGCAAAACAAGAGACATCATTACTAAAGACTTTAAAGACATTAGAATTACTCGAAACTTACCGTTCGTGCAGTAAACGACGGACAGCAGTCCTCTGAAGTCAAGAGGCCTGCTCCCCTTATCCAGTGAAGAAACTGGTTACAGCACCCTGCCTCGAGGCAGATGGAGAGCACGGCGTTCACTTACCTAAGGTGAGAGCGTTAACCTTTGGGGTTCTACAGGAGAAGAGAAAGGGAAGAAGAGAGAGACATTCAATAACCCAGTTCATTAATCCCACATTTTCTATCTGCAGACATCTTACCCTTCGAGCCAGACATACAGTGCACAGAGGTCCAGCCCAAAGAGCCAGCCGTGTGTTACACATCACCTTTGAAGATACGGTATACGCCCAGTCAAGACCGGCGCCTCTACGGGAATCAGGTGAGCGTTACAGAACGCAAAGCCTACCACAAAACTCCCGTCCAGGCGCTATGGAAACCTCGGATACCGAGCAGCTAGCCCAGTTACTTGGGGAACTAAGGGCAGAAGTGCATGCAGCCCGTCAGGAAACAAACGCTCTAAGAAGGCAACTGATTATTTCCAAGGAGCGAACAGATGATCTCGCTAGACAATTGCTACAGTCACAAGCCGGACAGACCCCGTTACCCGCATCTGGGGGAAATCTTCCTTCTACATCCTCTATGAATCCAGTGCAGATCAACCTACCTGGGAATGTACCTCTGGCTCCGCCCGAACGATTTTCTGGTGACCCAAAGAGGTTTGCAGTATTTATCAATCAGTGCCGGTTGCATTTCTTATGCCAGCCAGCAGCCTTTCCAACTGATCAAGCTAAAGTAGCTTTCATGCTTTCGTACCTTAGTGGCAATGTGGCAGACTGGTCGATCCCTCTAGTAAATCAAGATGATCCGGTCCTCCATGATTTTCAAGCTTTTCAGCTCAGTATGGAAAAACTGTTCGCAAGACATTCACAGGGGCAGGCCTTGGACAATGCGCTTCTTTCGTTGCGACAAGGTAATCAAGACCTTTTGGCTTATATTGCGTCTTTCAACAGACTGATAGTGGAAACTCACTGGCCTGAGGACAAAAGGATTACGCTGTTTTATAGAGGTCTACGCGGAGAGCTCAAAGATGTGTTAGCCCAAGTAGTGAATCCCCCACAAGATTGTTCGGACTATATAGACTTAGTCGTTCAAATAGATCACAGACTGCAGAACAGGAAGGCCGATCGTTCCAAGTTTGATGCTCGAGTATTTTCCAAACCGCCAACTCCTTCCAAAGGAGTAGACTCCGGGGAACCCATGCAAATAGGGGGTCTGAAAGGTCCTCTAACACAAAAGGAGCGGGAAAGGAGAAAACAGTTGCAATTATGCCTCTATTGCGGAAACTCAGGGCACTTTCTTCGAGACTGTCCGGTGAAACCTGCCAAGAAGGCAGTAGGAGCTGCAGTTACCAAAGTTACAAACTCTGAGCAGGGAAACGACCTCGCCCGACAAGAATAGAGGTCCTCTTGCCGAGCGTGAAAACCAGTTCCGTGACCTCGCATTTCGTGATACCTATGGTTCTCATTAGCCCTGATAATCCGGATCGATTACATGCAATTGAAGCTTACGTCGACAGCGGTGCCATCGGCAATTATGTGGATCATGAAATGGTTTTGAGGATGAATCTAACTCTTTGTCCCAAGGCTGTAAAGGACGTCATTACTACGGTGGATGGTACGGAGATAGCCTCCGGGCCAGTAACGCATACCACTCAAGAAGTGACGCTAGTAAGTCAAGATGGACACCATGAGAAGATCGTGTTCGATGTGATCAAGGCCCCTCAGTTTCAGATTATTCTAGGAATACCTTGGTTAGAGAAACACAATCCTCTGATCGATTGGCGAGCAAGAACGGTCCAGTTTCCAGAATGTGTCTCTACTTGTCACCCTCCACCTGGTGTTGCACTGGCAGCAATTTCTTCAGAGACTCCCCAGTTACCTCCCGAATACCTAGAATACCAAGATGTTTTCCGGAAGGATCAGGCTAACTCTCTACCTCCTCATAGGTTTTATGACTGCCAGATCGACCTGATACCTGGATCTACTCCTCCTTGTAGTAGAAATTATGCCCTCACCGAGCCTGAGAACCTTCACCTTCGACAATACCTGGATCAATACCTGGCAAATGGGTTTATTCGTCCTTCCAAGTCCCCTGCTTCTTCAGCTTTGTTCTTCGTTCCAAAAAAGGAAGGAGACCTTAGAACTTGTATAGATTATCGCTCCCTGAACCAGATCACCGTTAAGAATAGATATCCGTTACCTTTGATCCCTGAACTCCTGGACCAAGTCAGAAAAGCATGCATTTATACAAAGCTGGATCTTAGAGGAGTTTACCACTTGGTACGAGTAAAAGAGGGCGATGAATGGAAGACGGCCTTCCGCACCAAGTATGGGCTATTTGAATATCAGGTCATGCCCTTCGGACTTTGTAATGCCCCGGCCGCCTTTCAATATTTTAGGAACGATGTCCTCAGAGAGCTCATAGATGTGTGTGTTGTTGTTTACATTGACGACATCCTCGTTTATTCTTCATCGGAATCTGAACATCGGAAACACGTGAAAATGGTCCTCGAAAGATTGCGTCAACACAAACTTTTCGCTAAGTTGGAAAAATGTGTTTTCAACGTGACTGAAGTTGAATTCTTGGGATTCATATTATCACCTGGCGGAGTGCGTATGGATTCAAAGAAGGTCGATGCAGTTCTCAAATGGCCATCACCATCCTCCGTAAAAGGTGTGCAAAGCATGTTAGGCTTCGCTAACTTTTACCGCAGGTTTATCCCCGAATTCTCTCGAATAGTCCAGCCCATCACTGCCTTGTTAAAGAAAAACAAACGTTTTGAATGGTCTACCGAGGCGGAACAAGCTTTCCAGGATTTGAAGACTAAATTTATCTCTGCACCAATCTTAAAACACCCTCGCCCCGAACTCCCCTACATCGTGGAAACTGATGCTTCAAGCCTTGCCATGGGGGCAGTTCTATCACAAAAGGACCCGTTAACCAATCAGTTGCATCCTGTGGCATTTTGGTCCCGCAAATTCTCGCCTCCTGAAATCAATTACATGATTACTGACAAGGAACTTCTGGCTATCAAGTCTGCCTTTAAGGCTTGGCGGCATTATCTGCTGGGGGACCGACACACCGTTACTGTGATTAACGATCACCGAAACCTGCAATATTTGAAAACCGCAAAAGCCCAATCCTCTAGACAACTCCGTTGGGCATTATTCTTTGCCGAGTTTGACTTCATAATTACCTATCGACCTGGTACAAAAAACGGTAAAGCTGATGCCCTTTCTCGGATGGGAGTGGAAGAACACTTGATCAACCCTACACCTGTACCAATCATTCCCGAACAAAGAATTCTGGGTGTAATCGCCACAGAATCCATAGAGGAAGTTAAGGATAAAGCCAGGCAACTTGTAACTCCAGCAGACATACAGAATTGGCATCTGCAGGGAAAGGACTTTGCAGTAAAGGACAACTTATTGTATTTCCAAGAACGATTATACCTACCCAGCACAGATTTACAGAAAAAAGTAATCTCTTGTTATCACGATTCTTTAATGAAAGGACATCCCGGTATGGCCAAGACCTCAGAAAAGATCAAGCGCTACTTCTGGTGGCCATCTTGGAAAAAAGATATCAGAGACTTTATAATGTCCTGTGGAGTATGCGCCCAAAACAAGAGTCAAAAGGAAAGGCCAGCAGGCCTCTTACGCCCTATTGACATCCCACCTCGCCCTTGGCATACGCTTTCTATGGACTTCATCACCGATCTACCTCCATGCTCCGGATACAATACGATTCTAGTAATCGTGGACTTATTCTCCAAGATGGCGCATTTCATTCCGCTCAAAGGCTTGCCAACAGCAGCAACTCTGGCCCGAGAATTTCTCAAAAACATCGTCCGGCTGCACGGTTTTCCTTCGGTTCTAATTTCGGATCGAGGTAGTCAATTTATTTCTCATTTTTGGCGAAGTTGCTGTCGGTCGGCTCAAATTGATGTGAGACTATCGACCAGTCACAACCCTCAGACCGACGGACAAACCGAGAGGACCAATCAAACTCTGGAACAGTATTTACACTGCATGCTGCAACAAACTGAAAAAACTTGGAAAGACATCCTTTGGATAGCCGAATATGCCTACAATAACTCTGTCCATTTGGGAACTGGGAAAACCCCGTTTTTTCTTTTGTACGGCAGTCACCCTCGAACCTCGGAGTTGGATCCCCTCCAAGATCTTGAAACACCAGCAGCAGACTACCTGCATTCTACAATCACCCAAGCCTTTAAGGAAGCTGTTTCTCACCTTCAAAGGGCTAAAGAACAATACAAGAAAGGAGCAGATCAACATCGGAAGGAAGCCCCTCAATATCAAGTAGGGGATCAAGTCTGGTTATCCACCAAATATCTACCTCTAAAAGGGCCACGCACATTCAACCCAAGATACCTTGGTCCCTATTCCATCACTACCATAGTAAACCCAGTAGCCGTCAAGTTGGACTTGCCCCCGCACATGAAGATACATCCGGTCTTCCACGTCTCTCTATTAAAACCCGTGCAACCTCAAACCCGACTAACCAAATCTCCAAAACCTATCCTAGTTGATGGAGAACTCGAGTTTGAAGTCAAAAGCATTCTGGACTCCAAGATCTCCAAATCTAAACTATTCTACCTAATTGACTGGAAAGGCTACGGCCCCCAAGAGAGATCCTGGGAACCTGCTGAATATGTCCACGCTCCTCGCCTAATCAAATGATTTCACCGAACATTTCCTGACAAGCCAAAACCCCCGGAGAAGCCCGGTTTGGGAGGGGCCTTGAGGGGGGGTACTGTCATGATCTCTGCTTCCAAAAGGTCAGGGTTTTCCCAACTCCCTTGGAAGCAGATCCATAACCCAGGTTCCGAGTGCCAACCAGTCCCAATTGGGACCTTTTGGACCCAGTCCTGGCGCCAGTGGCACCAGGCTCATAAATATGCCCAGTCCCAGCGCTGGAAGCGCCGGGCTCATAATGCTTGGGTGGACTTACCTGCAGCAGACCATGCTGCTTACTTGCCTGCCAGTTGAGTCTCTGATCCTCTTCTGTTTGGAACTACTTTTCCTGTTGGGTGGGGCAGGAGCCACTCCCTAGATTCAGAACACTGGAACTCTTCTGGAAAGCAGGAACTCTTTTCTTACCTAGGCGTGGCTGTGGAAGGAGACACCTAAGCACTACAGGAGGCTATTTAAACCACACCCGATGGATGAATCTTGCTTTGCGTTATTCTGCATCCTCAGCAGCAGAACGCTCATCGTGTCTTCTGCATCTGATCCTGGGCCTAAGGAAAAAGGCTTACCATTCTGAATCCAGTCTTCAGCAACACCTATAAAGACAAGAAAGAACAGGTTAGCATTATGGTCTTCAGTGACAGCTATTCACTTACCTGGTCCTTGGTCTGTCACCAACGCCTCGCGCTGCATTCCGGCATCTGAAAGACAAAGGCTTACCTACTCTTCGTGCGCTCCGGAGGTCTTCACACTGCATTCCGGCATCTGAAAGACAAAAGCTTACCAACTCTTCGCACGCTCCGGAGGCCTTCGGCGCTGCATCCCGCATCTGAAAGACAAAACAAGGTGCGTTTAAAGACATTGGGGAACTTTAATACTCACGTGCCATTACTCCTTTCCATATCTAACCCAGTGGGTATTCCGGCACCCTGCAGCCGCCCCGAACTTGTACCTGCAAAATAAAAAGACAGTTAGAGCGCATCGTGAAGCAGGCAACAAGCGCTTACTTACGTGCTTCCAGGCCCTTTTATTCATCACACGGGCTCCATCTTCAACTCACTTCAGCCCGCCATCCGCCATCGCCGGAACCCTGCAAAACAAGAGACATCATTACTAAAGACTTTAAAGACATTAGAATTACTCGAAACTTACCGTTCGTGCAGTAAACGACGGACAGCAGTCCTCTGAAGTCAAGAGGCCTGCTCCCCTTATCCAGTGAAGAAACTGGTTACAGCACCCTGCCTCGAGGCAGATGGAGAGCACGGCGTTCACTTACCTAAGGTGAGAGCGTTAACCTTTGGGGTTCTACAGGAGAAGAGAAAGGGAAGAAGAGAGAGACATTCAATAACCCAGTTCATTAATCCCACATTTTCTATCTGCAGACATCTTACCCTTCGAGCCAGACATACAGTGCACAGAGGTCCAGCCCAAAGAGCCAGCCGTGTGTTACACATCACCTTTGAAGATACGGTATACGCCCAGTCAAGACCGGCGCCTCTACGGGAATCAGGTGAGCGTTACACCCATAAGTGATTATGACAATCAATCTAGTAAATTGGCAGGCAAACTACTCAACAGAGGCTACCCGAAGCGGATAGTGAAACAAGCAAAGAAAAGGGCCAGAAACATACCCTGGTACGTAACTCTTGAGCAACACGCTTGGAAAACAGAAAGAAGTGACACAATCACAGCAGTCTTCAGTTTTTCTCCATTAACCAATACAATAAAAAAAGAGGTGCTAAAATTATGGCCCATTTTGAACGTAAGAGAATCACAAATAGAATCCCCAAGATCTGCCATCAAAAGGAGACGCAACCTGCGTGACTGATTAATCAACACGTATAAAGAGCCACAAGAACAAGCTGCGAATACACTGTGGGACCAAGCACCTGCAGTGGGTCACACACCATGTGGACAATGTAGTGTATGCCCGAAAACACAGAGATCAACGGTGATAGACATTGGCCGGAAATACCCTTGGGTACAAACGTCTCTAACAAACTGCAATAGCAGTAATGTTATCTACCTTATAACACGCCCTTGCAAATTAAGGTATATAGGATTGACATCACGCCCTATATAAATCAGGTTGGGGGAGCATCAGTCCTGTATCAGGACAGGAAAAATAACGGCCCAATTGGTAGAACATTTGTTGAAGAAGAAATCATGGGCCTTTGGACTTTACATGGACCATCCTGGAAAGGATTGTTGTACCACGCAGAGGTGGGAACCTACATGCGTTACTCTACAGGAGAGAACAACTGTGCATATTCCGACTAGGAACAGATAGAGTCAGACTAAATGAACACACAAGCTGGCAAACACTGGCTACCCTTTAAGGTGAAGTTGAAGAATATTCAACCAAACCTGTGGAGTACTTAATAGGCCTGAAACAATGTGTATTGACTATAAAACACCCCTGAAAATCAGCACAGTGTGCAGTAATATCCCCTCCTTCACATAGGTACTGGAGCTGTGGCAAGAAGGGAGGTGTTCAACCTAGCAGCACACATGTGTATATGAGCAGTAGTCCCATTGATCCCCAAAAAGAAGACTACCTGATCGACCTCCGGTTACTGTGTTGTTCTTGGAATATACCATGACCAAAACTGTGGATCAACACCACTATTTAGCTTATCCCCTCCACCTGGTCGGAGAGATGCTTGGTACCTACAGGACTCAAATTCCCACAATGACCTGGGCCGGTGTACGTGTGCTGGAAATGCACCATCAGGCATTTTGGAATATTTTTAGACCCGTACCTACCATTTTATTTGTACCTGCTTGACATCTGATGAGTGCGGCTGCATTGGAATTAAATAACAAGCATTAGAACTGCCACTTTGTATGAATATATTTGTATTAATGATCCACCCGACTCTTGACGGGAGTTTCAGTTCATGATATATATATATATATGCTAAATGCATGCTTACTGAGTAGCCATGGCTGGAAAGAAGACACAGGCCGCCACCAAATGGTGCCATACTACTTATTGCATACCGTTCAGCAGCGGTACAAAAAACATTCAGAGATGGTGGCTCTGTGTACTTATTACATACACAGCGAGCTACTGCGCATGCGCACTCCGTGAAATGACGATCGCAGAAGTAGTGGCATAGAGAGGCAGACGCGACGAAACGGCAGAGAAAAGACATTTCGTAATCGCAACTTGACTTGCAAGGTAAGACGCGAGACTTAGAGGTCGAAATGATGAGGACTTGATCAAGGATTTGCATGTTCCCAGCCAAAGACACGCCAATGGGTCCCCCACGGTGTGTCTAAACTGGGCACAACTGCCTTTCACTAAAAAGCCATTAGAGTGTTCCCACATTGCTATATTTTGAACTGATAGAAATTTGAGAATTCCTCATTAAATCCCTTATAACCTGAAGACCAGCAGGATATATGTTATGTATTCCTTCAGGTCAATGCGGGCAAACTAATCAACACCGAATTTCCGAAGAGGCATTTTCCTACATCTGTCATGGCTGGAACTGCAACTAAGGTAAGGAACATCCATACTAATAAAGGGGGCTAAGGATGGGAATTCCCACAGGGGATGAAAAGATAAAAATATATTCTTCTCTCTTCCCTACTACCCTCCCTCCTTCCTTCCAGGTGCAGTGACTCGTCAGAGCTGAGCCTCTCCTTGTTTAGTGTTAGTACCCGAAGTCTTTCACTGGAACCTGGCGTGCCTGTGCTACGTCCCATCCTCGCAGCATTTCTCTGCTTTCTCTCAAGCCAGGCGCTCAGCTCTGCCACATCCATTCATGCTTCAAAGCTCCACAAGCCTTGCACAGAGGTACGACTTCTCCGAAATGACAGCAGCCCTCAAGAGTTTGATTTTGGGTTTTAAATTTCCCATGCACAGGTGCATTCCGAAAACAACTAGAACGTTCATTGAGTTTGAGACTCCCTCTGCTCTGCATTGTTCTTTTCTTCTTCCTCGTCCCAGTACTTTGGTGATTGTGGGAAAAGGAGTCCATTGATGTCAATTAATACAGGTTACTTGGAAAATCACCCTTTTAAACAGTTCTGAATGAAGCAGTTCGATAAGGCTGATAATTAGAATTGAAAAAAGTAGTTTTTACATTTTTACATTTTAACCAAGGAAGGAAGTTTGGCCGATAGGGTTTTGGGAAAAAGGTTTCTCTATTTTTCCTTAAGGCGGTGTGTATGTACGGCAATAGGCCATTAGGGTATTGGGTAATAAGGGATTTCTTCATGGGCAAATGGGGGATAGCATGTCTCATCCAATGAAGTCATGACATATCCTCGGAGGCTGTCTCCTCCCATGTGATCCTCCCTCATATAGCCGTCCCCATGGTCAGGACTAGGTTGCAGCTGATGTCTCCATGCCACATGGCAGGAAGTTACCGCTGGGGAATCAGTGATGACTCCATTGGATCCATCACATACTCTTCCCCTAATGCTCCTGGATCTCTCAGCACCTATTGGAAAACGGGAACGAAAGTCCACAATACCCTGTTCTCTTCCTTTTCTGTATTCCACTATAAAACAATGGGCTCTAAATCTAAGAACCAGCGCATGATTCTTGCATCTTTGCGGAGGCTCATCCATGTCAATGGAGTGTGATCAGTGACCAGCCTAATCTTCCTACCCGTCAGATAGTATTTAAGGTGGGTTATTGCCAAGTTTATTGCCAGGCCTCCAATTCCATAATGCCATAGTTTTTCCCAAGTGATACTTGCCTATTTAATATGGTTATAGGTCAAAGGATCGACTGCAAAGGGTCGATTGACAAAAGGTTCGAGTCAATAGTCTCGAAAACAAAAGGGTCAAAAATATATATATATTTTTTTAATATATTTTTTTTGGGGGGGGTGCCCCCCAACTCTCAGTTTTGTGGTAAAAAAACACATTTTTAACATACACGGAAACCCAAAAATAAATATATAAATAAAAAAAAATTCAAACCTTTGGTTTTCGACCTTATTGACTCTCACCTTTTGCATTCGAGCCTTTTGTAATCGATCATTTGACTGGACACCTTTTAATATATATGTCTCTGACTTTTGGGAGTATTTTGAAGGGGCCGCCTTTATACATGCGAGGGAGGATCGTTTGGGTGGAGGGTCCTTGGGAATTGGGGAGAGGATATCCACAAGCGAGACATGGTGTCCCCCCCCCTTTCTGGAGAAGACCAACCTTAGCCTCCCCCAGCCTTTATAGTCTGTTGCAAACCATCACCTATCAGTTTTCCCCATTCAGACCATTATAGTACTGGGACAAGGAAGAGGCGACTAAGTGCAGTGCACACTAACATGCTATTTCATCACTCTAGTACTGAGATGAGGAGGAGGACTGAGGACTGTTGTGAGGGTCTGCCATGTCAGACTACATATTATCAGGCAGTGAGAATTAAGAGCTCACACCTGCAACCTGTTAAGGGCTTGCAGGTGTATAAAAGTGGAAGAAAGCAGCAGAACAGGGAACCAGCTCCGTGGTCGAGGGAACCATCTTTGCTGCAGAGCGCAGCAATCCAGTTGGTGCAGGCAGAGTTTGGGCCGGTGAAAAAGGATACCGACTACAGAGAATCCAGAAAGATGCAGAGGCTGGAGCGGGCCACAAGAGGGTCTGTAGCAGAGCAGAGCACATTTCTGTGTGTTCCCCATTGGGAGTGGGAACACAGAGAAGCCGCTGAGCGCTGCCTGAAGGGCTGGGGTAAGTGAGCACTGCTCGCTGTAGCTCTGCGCCAGAGAGATCAGAGCCAGCGAGAACCTGAGAGCAAAACGGGGATACCCGGATGAGTGGCTGCACACCAGTGAGTAACAGGGAAGCATCACTCAGGCCGGGGTGTTCCAGGGGCATGGTGGATGCCGGTTGAGAAAAAGTCTAAGTTAAAGGGGTGTGGGGACCCAAGCTGAACTATTGAATACCGAACGAGAGAAAGTCTATGGAAAAGGTGTTTGGAGACCTAAGCTGCACTATTGAATACCGAACAAGTTGTCAAGCTTGTGATGGGGTTTTGAATGGTACAGAAAAGGGGTCTGGAGACTTAATATGAAACTTTGAATACCGACCAAATTCTCAAGAATGTAATGAGTTTTGAATGTTGTATAATGGAAAGAGATATGAGAATCTCACTCGAATGAAACAAAAAGTGATGTGCATTTTCAATGAAGGGAACTTAAAAAGACAGCATTTGCAAGCTAGGTGCTCAGTGTTGTGCCCACAGGCCCACCAAGGGTTCATAAGGATAGAGCTCCTATCTCACAAACCGGGTAGCTCCATTGTCTTGATGCATTCTTCATTTTCTCCCATGTAGATGGTGCATTGTGCTCTGAAATCCAGAGAAGGGCATGTGAGTGGTTCTATTGTGATAGGTGTTTTGTTTGTTATCCAAGTGAGAGCATTCATATTCCCCACCCATGTTTTCAAACATGATGCATTAATGGCAGTTGCCACTTCAGGCCCAAATCCCCCAATCCCTTTGCCCTGCAGCTCATCATCCCCTCCACCTCTGAAGAAAACCACCCCTTCAATATGCATCAACGGCTGAGTACTAAACCAGGGTATGGTGTGCCTTGACTCTGAAAGAACAAAGAAATATCGAGGCTAAGTACCACGAATGAAATACACCAATCACGGGCTGAAAAGATACAAGTATCTTTTATTACTGTACAGTTTACAAAGCAAAACAGATAGCTATCTGGCTCCCAACACCCTGCAGTGTGTGCCAGCCGACACAGTGAGGAGAGGGAGTGCTGGACATCTAAACACAGGCCTTTTTATACAATTTCTACAACATTGTCCAGCCTCTCTTCATGTTAATAATTTGTGGGCTAGAGTTTGTGCAATATTATGCAAAGGATTACAAGGGTTTGCATTTCCATGAAGATACAATGGTTTCGTTGATTCTCAAATCCCCAATAAGCCTTAGTCCAAGAGTTTCTACAGTGTAGTTCAGCTAAAGCATACGCTCGAGGTTTGTTCTTCATTGTTTCAATGTTTATACAAGGGTGAGGCTTGCGAGCGCAGACAACACTTGAATGGCAGTTCATATGAAGCGCCATGTTTCTTTGCCCAGTTTAAACAGTCGGCTCTCGGTCAACCTAAACATTACCAGAACTCAAAGGTTGTAAGGCTCGATTGCAAGTTGAAAACACAATCCACCATTTTAGAACATGGAACATGAGTGAAAATCAAAATGGCGGATGAGTCTTAAAATAGTGGCGAAGTTAACCCAAAATCAGAACTTTGCAACGCGGTTTTTCTTGTAACACGAATAGGCTTAGGCCAATATTCACAATAAGGAGGCACTATATGATTACGGTTTAACGAACCCTACTTTTGGCCTAAGCCAAGAGCTTTACTAAAATATTTGCTTTACTCAAAACCCCATGTTTCAATGTCCGTACATCCTGAATCAGATTTATCTGATATATCAATCACCCTTAGATCCTTGACAGTAATATCCTTCATCACAAAAACATTAGTCATCTTCTCGGGTGCATGTATCTTTGGCCCTAATGTACAGACAATTTCCATACAACATCCCCCTAAAATTAAACATATGGCAGGAAGACATTGTACGCAACAACAACAGAAATATAGAATACCAAGGATTACCACTAAGGCTGAAAAGAGTTTCCATCCCCAAAACCGCAAAAAGTCCCAGAACCAAGCACTAAGATCCCAATGTCCCTCGGGAAAATGCACTTTTATACTTAGGACGTGCAGATTTTGTATTGCCTTGAATATGGTAGGGTAGGAATCAGGTACGAAAACACAAAAAGCAGATCCCACCAATTTGCATACTCCACCACGCTCAGCCAGGATGACGTCTAAAACAATCCGGTTCTGTAGAGCCACTAATTTAATTGCTTTCTGTTCTAATGTCATATTGTAGAGTATATCGGTGATCCGGTTGATGGGTTTCTCCAATACTCTTGCCAGTCTCCTAATATCCTCAGAATTCATGATCTGTCCCGAAAATGTGCAAGGATTTTGCTACATCACCTATGACCTGCGAAGGAGTATCACCGTTCTCGTCCCGCCTTGGACGAGCTCTAGAGACCTCAGAGGTGCTAGCCACAAATACCCCTGGTAGAAAGATACCCAAATAACAAGTACCCTGCCAATCTCTAGGTAGCCAAGGATAAGCTTCATTGCCACAGACAAAATAAACAGGATCATACAAAGGTCTGTCCTCACTAGTCAAATTTGCAATATTGGTACAACCCTCAAATGCACCCATTGACTGAGAACCATCCCTTTGTATGCAGAAGGAAACAGAGTTGGGGCTGTGATTGATAGTGTAAGAAGGAGGCATGGCATCCCGGTTGCCTACGGGAGCCATTTTGAAAGAGATTAACGATTGGAAAGGTCTAGAAAGTCTATCGGAAGGCCTAATAGAAGCAACATTGAGCTTGCTCCTATTCGCAAAAAGGGAACACCCTAGAGGCGTCAGGACTCGTTTCTCAAACTTATTCAAATTAGTCCCATCGAAGTTCCCAGAGATGCTGTCATTCCAACGACCAAAGAATATTGCCCTTAGAGAGGCGTAGCATGCATTAGTCAAAGGAAGAGGATGAATATTCCAGCCCAACCCTGTTTCCCCGTGTTGCGGCAAATGCAAACATATCCAGCAATTAGTTCTATTCAGGATCGCATGGGTCGCATTCATGATTAATAGAAGAGTATTATTGTGGTAACTCTCTGTGTTGGGAATCCCTAGAAAATAGAGTGTGCAGATGCATGAAAGGAGAAGACATAGTGGGAACACTTTCAGTGGGAAGAAATGTCTCAAGTGGACGCACCCCTTCAATATACCAAAATCCAAGAGCAATCACAACTGTTAGACCAGTTAACATTATTACAAGAAAACAGTAAGTCCTCAAGGACCATGAGTTTTTATGTCCAATGTCTTTGTTAGTTACACGATCGATCAGTTGGTTTGTATGTACGAGTAGAATTAGCGGCAGGCATTGTTCCTCAAAAGTTCATTTCGAAAAGTTCCTGCGACAGACTCCTCAAGTTCGTTTGTTGGTGATCTCCAAACCACGTGATTTATCTTGATTGAAGATGGCTTTGCCCGTCCCGGCCACTTACTTATGTTTCATTGAGAGAGTGGCAAGGGACTAGCTCAACAGTCGTTTCCTGTGGGCACAGCCGTGCTGTACTGTAAGTCTAGTGCCCTGGACACAGATCGTACCTCAAGACTCCAGGTACAGCGTTATCTGCAAACAAAGTGTCATTGCTTCCTGATGGAAGTGGTGAAACCGAGGCAAGATTACTCAAGGGTGCAGGAAGATCCGAAGAAGAATTCAAAGACAAAGCAGCAGTCTCCCCAGGCCCCACGGGCTCAGGAAGAATCTCCGAAACAACCTTTGTGTTGTTCAAGACAGGTTGATCACCAGAAGCAGAGCAAACAGTTTCCTTCTTTTCTTCTTCGTCGAGTGGCAAAGGAAAAGGTATTTTCTTGACGTGTGTCGCGTGGATCCAGTGTCTCCTGCCAGCTACTCGTACATAGGTCTGTGTGGCCAACAGGACCTGGAATGGTCCTCTCCAACGCGGTGCGAGACTGGATGCTCTTTCAAATGCTTCCGTAAGCACCCAGTCGCCTGGTCGAATTCGCTGACCTGGCCCCTCGTATTTGACCGGGAGGGCTTCTCGCACCCGTCGATAAATCAAATACAAGTTTTGAGTTAATTGGTCACAGTATTCAGCAAGAAGCAAATGCTCCACATCTTTCAGTACTTTGGGTTTTGGCAGGTTCCAAATGTTAGCTGGCCTCTCCATAACGATTTAATGCGGGGAGAATCCAGTTCTAGTCTACGGGGTTGTCCGCATGGACAGTAGAGCTATCGGTAAGGCGTCTGGCCATTTCAAGTTACTGCTTGCACAGACTTTTGCTAGCTTATTCTTCAAGATACCATTATGGCGTTCTACAAGTCTGGCACTCTGAGCATGTCTAGCCGAATGGAACAGTTTATCGATCTGTAATCCCGCGCATACTTGCAGGATGACAGCAGCAATAAAATGTGGACCATTATCCGAACAGATGACCCTTGGCGAAGCAAACCTAGGAAAATATTCATTAAGCATGGTTTTCGCCATTGCTGTGGCATCTTTCACAGGGAAGGCTTCAACCCACTTGCTGAAGGCACAAATGACTACCAGAACATACTTGTATTTAGAGCAGCGGTCCATCTCGATGAAGTGGAAATTAATCACTTCAAAGGGCACAGAGCGGGGACCAAAAATACCCCTCGGTGTCGTCGTACCCTTCCCCACATTATGCTCTCAGCACACCATACAGTTTTGGCCAAAACGCTCGGCAGTCTTTGAGATGTTTACATTTACCCAGACAGGTTCTAGTAATTTACCGGTTTTTCTAGCACATATGTGAGTGGGACCATGAGCCATTATAACCATAGCGGTGGCATATGCATCCGGTAGCATCCATCTTTTTCTATCGTTGTCTACCCAACAACCTTCCTCATCCAAACTTGCTAAACCCTCAGCCCAGTGTTTAAGTTCTTTTAGAGTGGCATCAGCTTGAATACTTTTTATCGAGTCAATCCCTTCATCTATTGGACAGGTATTTGTAGTTTCTTTTGTTACATACATTTCTGAACATAAATCAGTAGCGGTCTGTTTAGCTATCCTGTCAGCAAAAGCGTTTCCTCTCCCTACATCATCTACTACCTTCTGATGTGCAGCGCACTTTATGATTGCTAGCTGAGTAGGAAGCGCAAGTGCTGAGAGTAGCTGAACTATCAGGGTGCCATGTTGGATATTTCTTCCGTGTGAGATCAAGAAACCTTGTTCTGGATCCAAGATGGCCGCCGGCAGAAGTAGTCGCGTTTGAGTCGCGCTCTCGCCTGGCTGCCAACAAAAAAGCACTTTAATATGAAGATTTCCGTGCTGTTTATACTCAGCTAGACGCAGGAATGCCCCTCGAGGTGTAGTGAGACGGGCCGTCTGTGTATCAGCTGGGGAACTCATTTTTTTGCCGAAAGAAACACCGGTGAGAAGCAGCGGCCCCTCCCCCACCGACAAAAAACCAGCCAGGACGCAGGAACGGCATAAGGCGCTGGGAAAGGAGGAGAACGGCACGCGGGGGCCTGAAGCAGACAAAGGCACATAGCATGCACCGCGGGTGCTCCCAATAATCATAATTGACCCGGAGGCGGCGGACCCGCGATCGCCGGCCGGCGGCCACGTCCGGTGGCACGGGTAGAGCGGACGAGCGCGTCGGCTCTCTCCCACAGGCAGTGACAGCAGCGGCCAGGGCGCAAGCCGCCGAGGTGGAGCAGGGATAGCAGGAAGATCGCCGCCCCCGTCCTCCACGGGGGACACACAACAGGGAGACTCTTCCAGAGGAATCTACGGCGGTGGGGACGGCCGCGAGTGGGAGAAGGCTGCACCTGTCCCCATCGAGTGAGGCCCCGGGCAGGCCCTCAAGCACCGATCCAGTACCAGTAGCGCCGCCTTTAATGTCATCGGAGAGGCGCTTATTAAGGGGGGGGACAACTTCATCAAGGGTGAAGAAATAAGCCATTGTGGGGCCAGCACAGGGAGGGTAGCACTGAAACCCCGCACCGAGGCCGCATCAAGCACGGCCCCCCAGGGGCCTGGCCCTCTGGGAAGAAAAACACAGAGTGGAGCAAAGTCGCCCCCCATCAACACACAGCTCCCACATCCAGCACAGGGAAGTCCGGTCGGACCCCAGCCCACAAACCGGCGAAGATGTCAAGGGCTAAAGCGAAGGAGGGAGTGCCACAGACCGCATCGCAACCCCTCAGGCAGGATCCTAACCTGCTACAAATGTGGTCCACAGAAGCAACTATGACCTCTAAGGACAGTCCGGGAGAAGAACCAGTGCCAGATATCACCTCCCCTAACCAGAGCTCTCTGCAGCTGACAAAGGACGAAATGCGGGCCTGGTTTGTGGAGCTCCATGACAAGTTCATGTCCACGGTCCAGGAACTGTTCACCTCATTGAGGAGTGACATGAAGCAGGCGGTCCAAGAGCTAAGGGTTGAGGTGGCCCAGCTGGAGGAACAGACGGACATCCTAGAAAGAATTGTACAAAATGCGGAAGAGGAAGCGAAACAGTGCAGTGAAACACAGGAACACCTTGTCAGGCTGACTCACCCTCAAGTTGTACACTATCAAGTTTTGTATAGGCAGGTGATGCAAGGGTGAACACCACATAGGTGATTAACACATGGGAATTGTTTTATTGGGATTTTTTTGTAAAAAGGATTTTATGTATTTTTGCAAATTTTAATCAATAAAGTTTTATAAAATCAAGTGTTATGTTGTTTATGAAATTAAAAATGTGATTTATAAATTGTGACTGTGACTGAGTGCCTATTTGTTAAAAGCACTTGGTGTTGGTTGACTTGGGAGATACAAGAGGTGAGAACAAGGTGACGTGGTTTGACCTTTGGTGTTAGGATTGTCCCGAATTTGTATTTAAGGAGTCTGGTCACCACGTCAGTAAATTGGCTCCATGTCTCTAGATGGTGATTGTATCAGGCTGACTCACAGTCTGGAAATTCAATGTGAGGATCTCGAAAACCGCTCCCGCAGGTCCAATATCCGCATATAATACATGCCGGAGTTGGTGCTGGATAAAGACCTGAAGTGTGCGGTGCAAGAAGTCTTTCGGGACATAATAGAGGAGCAAAACGGAGAGAATATTGGGATTGACAGAATCCACAGGGTGGGCCCAAAAAGATCAGGGGCCCCAGGAGAGAGGCTAAGGGACGTGCTGGCTGCCCTATCATCATATCCGCAAAAAGAACAGATACTAAGGAAGGCAAGGCAATTAGACCACATAAGGATGAATGGGGTGGAAATCCAACTATATCAAGACCTGGCCTCAGCGACACTCTTAAAAAGAAGGGAGATGGCCCCCTTAGTGAAAGAACTCGTGGGGAAGGAAATCAGATACAAGTGGACGTTCCCTTTTGGCCTTCTGTTTGAGTGGGAGGGTAAACAGAGAAGAGTAACAACTTCTGAGGATGGTCTCCAAACAATGGGCCTGCAAGCGGAGGAGGGTGCGGAGGTGGGGACAGGCCCCGGGGAGAGCCGCACGGAGGTGGGGACAGGCCCCGGGGAGAGCCGCACAAGAGGCCTCGGGGATGGGAGGTGGTAAGGCACATGAAAAAACAAACTGGTGGGGGAAAAGCCAGACACCCCACGGGTGAGAAATAGATATCTTCAAACGGAACAAAGAGGGGAAGATGTTCAGAATGGAGAAGGTGTGTGGGGACGGACTCGAATGAATCACGGAATATCATATATGGGGCGGCCAGGCAGAGGTGCCGGAGGGTACACTACCTGGGTCTGTGAGTGATGTGGGGTTTAGGACTCCCCGCACAGTAAGTCCTGAGTCATGAGAGGGTAAGGAGCGATAGGCGTAATGCCCTAGCAACCTTAGGTACCTGGGCCCTCCTCGGGATCAAAGTTGAGTTTCAGTTACTAGTTGAGGGTAAGTTGAACGGGTCGAGGGGAAAGGGGGGAGGGAGTGCCTCGGTAGGAGAGGTGGGATCACAAATAGCAGGTTGGCAGATAGCAGCAACAGAGTAGACGAGATGACAAAGTTTAGAATCTTCTCACTAAATGTAAGGGGGCTGAATTCGCCGGTGAAGAGGAAAAAAAGTGGAGGGACTGGTTAGAAGGGAGAAGGCGGATATTCTTCTCCTCCAGGAGACACATGTTACGGCACAAGATAAAAAGAAGATATTTCTGAAAGGGTACAAAATATGGGCGCAGGCGAATGCGCGGGAAAAAAGAGCAGGGGCGATGATTGCGGTGAGGGGGGGCTTTGGGGCAATCCTCATAGACACACAGGTGGACAAGGAGGGGAGGTATGCATTTGCTAACCTCACGTTAGATGGTTTTAGGCTTACTCTAGCGTCTATATATGCGCCAAACACGGGACAGGATGGTTGTCTGAGAGACACACTGGGGAAACTAGATGGATTCGCGAAGGGGGAGATAATACTGGGAGGAGACCTAAACCTAGCCTGGCAACCTAAGCTGGATAGGAGCACGGGGGGAAGTCATGCTCAGGGAGCCCCGTCCAAACAATTGAAAAAAAAGATGGAAGACTTGGCACTACATGATGTCTGGAGAGGAAATAAGGGCCAGGCCAGTGGGTTCACCTTCTATTCATACGTTCATAACACGATGTCAAGGATTGACTACTTCTGGGTATCAGTGGGCCTGCTGGGGAAGATCCAAGGTATTGATTTGGGCACTATTACAATTTCTGACCATGCTTCACTGTGCCTGCACTTCCAGATCCCGGGAAGAGGAAGGGGTCTATGGAGATGGAGAATGCCTCCAGACATTCTGGGGGACAGAGCACTGGGTGGGACCGTGGGGGAAAACATTAGTGAATACTTTGATCTAAATGACAATGGAGAGGTACCTCTGGCATCTGTTTGGGAAGCATTTAAGGCGGTAACACGAGGGCATATAATAGCCCTAAAAGCCACTAAAGACAAGCAGACCTATGAGTGGGAAAGGACATTGGAAAAAAAAAATAGTGGACATTCATGAGGAAATGGTAGATCACCCCAATAGAAGCCTCAAGAAGACGCTGAGGCATGTGCAGGGCCAATTAGATATGCTCTGAAACCAAAAAGCAGAGAAATCCCTTCTGTACTTAAAGCAACGCTACTACATGAAGGCCAATAAGGCGGACTGATACCTTGCAAGACAGCTCAAAGGGAAACAAAATGCATTGGCGATTCTGAAAGTGAAGAATGCCAAAGGAGAGACTCAAACATGCAACAAGGGCATAGGAGAGGCCTTCAAAGCATTCTACCAAGACCTTTACACGACGGTGCACCCGAACGTACATGAACAGGATAGGTTTCTGCATTCTCTCCCTATACAAGCAATAATGGAAGAGGAAAAAAAGCACCTGGATGCTAGGATTACAGAAGAAGAAGTCCACAGGGCAATAAAGGGCCTCCCGAACAATAAGGCACCAGGGCCAGATGGCTTCACGGCCCCCTTCTACAAAAAGTATGCGGACATTCTCGTCCCGATACTAACTAGGCTGTTCAATACATTCAAGGACAGCGGTAATATAACCCCATCCATGAACAAGGCGAAAGTCCTAGTTTTCCACAAAAAAGGTAAAGACCCAATCCTCCCAGGCTCGTATCGCCCCATTGCCCTGATTAATTTAGATGCAAAAATTTACACCAAAATACTCGCTGCCAGGCTGTCACCCCTCCTCCCATCCCTAATCAACCCTGATCAATCAGGCTTTATTCCTGGTAGACAAACACATGATAACTTAAGAAGATTTATCCACTTGGTAGAAAAAATAGGCTTCACCCCACTCCGTCAGTATTGCTCTCCTTAGACGCCGAAAAGGCTTTTGACCGGGTGGAATAGTCATTCCTCTTTCGAACGCTGAAACACATGGGGTTCGGGGACCAATTTATCAATATGGTAAAGGCCAACTACAACTCCCCGTCGATAAGAATCGCAATAAACGGGGAAGTAACGGATAAGGTCGAGATATCAAGAGGCACGAAACAGGGGTGTCCTCTCTCCCCCCTCCTCTATGCTATATTCTTAGAACCCCTCCTAATTAAAATAAGGGAAACAGCAGGAATAAGGGGGATAGAGATGGTGGGCAGACAACATAAAGTCACTGCATACGCAGACGATGTGCTGCTGGCTTTGGAAGATCCCGAGAACTCCCTAGTACGGACCCTAAAAGAACTGGATATATTCGGGGTGCTGTCAGGTCTAAAAATAATCAGGAAAAAATCAGAAATCTTGCTCTTGGCGGGAGATAGGGGGTCCTTGGGCAAGGTGGCGGGAAAGCTCGATCTAAAAATAACAGAAGGAGGCATTAAGTACCTAGGGCTGACACTCATGAGCCGGGTAGACCTGTTCTATATAAACAATTTTCCTAAACTGCTGGAAAGTGTAAAGAAGGACCTAGACAGATGATCCCCACTTAGGGTCTCTTGGTGGGGCAGAGTTCAGTCGGTTAAAATGAACATTCTCCCCAGGGTGCTCTATTATTTTCATGCCGTTCCTGTGACAGTCCCAAACTCTTTCTTCAAAGCATTTTCCAAGGCCATATCGCTATTCGTATGGAACAGAAAACACCCCCAGGGTTGCAAGGGCCATCCTCACGGCACCAATCAAGGCAGGAGGCCTAGCACTCCCACACTTTCAAAAATATAACCAAGTGGCACAACTCTAGATCTTGAGGGAATGGCTGGCAGAGGACCAAAGCACTACCTGGACAATACAAGACATGGCAGTGGGTAGGAACCTTTTGCAGGACCTGTTGTGGAAACACAAACAGCACAGACATCCGAATCTTCGAATTAGTGAGGTCTTGAAAACGACCATCGAGGCATGGGACGCTCAAACCAGGAAGGGAATCATGACCACCCCACTGGCCCCCTTTACGCCAATCTGCCGAAACCCATTGTTCCCTCCGGGATGCGAACCAGGGGGATTTGAAAAATGGGAGGAGGCTGGGTGCAGAAAAATTGGAGAAATGATCCAGGACAAAGAACTAAGGACATTTGCGGACTGCAAACAAATGTGGAAACTGACGGATGCGGACAGATATAAATATGAACAAATAAAGCACTGGCTCACCACTCAGGAGATTTTTCAGGCTGCCACGAGAGATCTAACACCATTTGAAAGATATATAATATCCAACCCAGGCGACAGAAAACTGGTGTCAACATTATACCAATTCATTAACGCGCCAGAAGAAGAAATTAAATGGACATACATGAAAAGATGGGAGGGCACGCTGGGGGAAGATACAATGGGAGGCTTTGTGTCATGATGCCCGCTCCCGGGGAGCCGGTTCAAGCCCTGCGTCCCCGAAAGCGGGCACCCAGCCCCCAAGGAAGGACCCAGAAACCCCATATAGGGGCCCTTTGGACAGTGTCCTGGCGCCTATGGCGCCAGGCTCATAAAAGACATCAGTCCTGGCGCCATAGGCGCCAGGCTCATTATGGGAGTGCTTGGGTGCACTTACCTGATGCAGACCATGCTGCAGGATCCCGGCCTCCTTGAGGCCTGAAAGGAACTACTTTACCTGTGGGACTAATTTACCATCTGGGCGTGGTCGGGGAAGGATGCATACCTGATTGGAAAGGATGGATACATACCTGGAACTTCTTCCAAGGCTATTTAAACCCCACCCGAACAGCCACACGTGCTTCGCGTTGTTCTGCATCTAGCAGCTGGATGCTCACCGTGTCTGCTCCTGCATCCTGACTCCTGCCACGCCTGCCAGCATCCTGGATCACCTGCAAAGGAAGAGAAGAAGAGAACAGAAGAAGGAAAAGTCCTTACCTGCTAAAGCCGCATCCCGGAGACATCTCGCCGACAATCCTGAAAAGGAAGACTTTTATTTAAAAGCTCATTGCGTCGATCGCTGCAGCGCCGCATTCCACTCACCTTTACAGGGCGCCTCCATGTTCAGCAACGATCATCCGGATTCGCAGTAACGCCCCAGCGCCTAGGGAGAAAAAGACAAGAACAAAAGGTGAGAGAGAGAAGGGAATAAGGAAAGCTAAATCTCCATGTTAAGACTTACCTGTTGATTCATTCCCTCTTCATTTCGGGTCCGCGCCGCATCCTGGCATTTCCGGACCCCGGCCCCTAAGGGGAAAAAGAGACATCAGCGTTAATGAGCGAATGAAAAGACATTACCAAAAAAACACTTATTAAAGACTTACCTGATTTCTACAAGGATTTCACCTCTCATCTCGGGTCGGTGCCTGTTCCCCGCCGTTCCGTACCCCGGCCCCTATGGGGAAAAAGACACTAGCATTAGTACATTAATGCATGGACACAAGGGGAACCTCTTATCAAAAAACTTACCTGGAAGCCAAGCAAGTTTGGTTCTCACCAATCCGAAAATCCAGTGAAGTAACTGGATACCAACGCGCCCCTGCATCAGAAGCAGGATGGAGAGCTCGTCCTTCCAGACCCTAAGGTGAGACGCTACGGGGAATCACAGAAGGGTTTCGAGCAGGGTGAGAGGGGAAAGTGGGAGGCCGATTGCATTACCCCGCAGACAGTTAATCGCCTATTTTCGCCTACAGAAGGATACTTCTGCGAGCCAGACAAGCCAGATTTGGGGGCCCGGTCCAGTCCGTCTTCCGAACCCTGCGCATCACCTTAGAAGAGGTCACAGCAGCGCGAACCAGGCCAGCACCTCCATGGGAGTCAGGTGAGCGTTACACTTTGTGGGTCGGTATCCCGAAACTTACCCGGGCCGTCCAAACAAGGGAAATGTGGCTCAAAATCATCACACAGTGGCACTACACTCCAGAACGGATCAAATCGATGTATCCGGAAATGTCGGATAACTCCTGGAGAGGATGCACGGAAAGGGGCACCTGGAGGCATATCTGGTGGGATTGTCAGGGTGTGAAGCGTTTCTGGAGGGAAGTCCAAACAGAGATGACAAAAATATTTCCAGATGCAGCACAAATGGGGGAAAGGGTCTGGTTGTGTGGACTAAAGGACCCTCAGGCCAAAAGACTCCATATAGCACAATGGAGAAGCTTCATGGGCCTACTTATTGTAGCATGGGCCACAATCTCCCAAAACGGGAAAAAACAGGCCCAGCCTTTAGTGTTTACCTGGCTACAAAAAGTGTGGTCACAAATGACAATGGAAAAGGTTACACACCACCTCCAGGTCCAGAAGAATTCCTTTACGAAGGAATGGGGGGCGGTGCTGGAGTATTTAAGGTCGGACTATATGGAGCAATGGTGCCCGCACAATATCAAAATCTCAGACATTTTTGGTACATAACTTCTTGAAATTAGAACGACATGTGATCGTACTCTCCCAGGGGGTGGGGATGGGGTGTAGGGGGAGTTCGGGGATGATGTTATGTTTTTAAGAAAACAATAAAAATATGTTTAAAAAAAAAAAGAAACCTCGTTCTGCCCATAGTCTACCGAAGTTGTGAACCACTGGCTATCTGTAAATATATTAACTCTTAGCCCTTGGGAAAGTTCACAAGCTCGAGTCAGTGCGATAATCTCTGCCGCATGCGCAGAGTTTTCCGAAATTCTCTTGGTTTCCACAATCGTGCTTAGTGTAGTGATGGCATAAGCAGCAGTGCATGTACCATCCGGAAGTTTGAAGCAGGAGCCATCACAAAACAGCTCCCCTTATGGATCTTTCAGTGGTGTGTCATTTAAATCAATCCTGCCTTTGGTTTCTTGCTCCATGGTATACAGGCAGTCATGTGACATTTCATCACTGCAAGAAATATCTTGCGGAAGAGGTAGCAATTCAGGCGGATAAATACGCAACAACTCTTAATTTGGATATGCCGTGCAAATAGGATCAGTTCGTATCTTGTTAATCGTGCAGAAGTAAGGTGTTGCGTTTGTGTTCTGTTTAATAGAACATCTACAGAGTGGGGTACCATCACGGTGAAAGTGTGACCTAAAACCATACCCTCAGTTTGATTTACAGACGCAGCAGCAGCAGCCACAGCTCTCAAACATCTCGGCAAAGTGCATGCAACAGGATCAAGTGTGGAGGAAAAATAACGGCATGGTCTATTCTTCCCCCCATGTTCCTGCATTAACACAGCCAAAGCACATCCATCACATTCATGCACATACAATACAAAGGCCTTGTCATAATTTGGTGTGCCCAAAACTGGTGCTGAACACAGTGCAGTCTTGAGCAGATCAAAAGCTTTCTGGTGTTCCAAGTTCCACGGTAATGGCAAAGAAATGCCCTTCTTTGTCAATGCCAACATTGGTTTTATCACTGGTGAAAATTTCGGGATCCACTGTCTACATTAAGAAGCCATTCCTATCAAGGCTCTGACTTCCTTCTGTGTATTTGGGAAAGACATGCTAGAGATGCTTTTTATCCGTTCAGGTATCAATCTTCTTCCCTCCTTTGTCAGGAGATAGCCTAGATAGGCGACTGTTACGCTCACCTGGACCCCACAGGGGTGTCGATCGGACCCGGACAGCTGCAGTCTCCTTCAACGTGATGCGTAGTGCAGAGATGACTGTCTGGACTGGCCCGCCTAGTCTTGTCTGCTGGACTCGAAGAAGTATTTTCCTTATGTTCGTAAAAGATGAGCTCTCCATCCTGCGTGTCTTGCAGGGGCGCGTAGATACCAGTTACTTCACTGGTTTGAAGGCATTGGGAGAGTTCCGGTAAGTATTGACTCTGAAGTCCCTGGCCGGATTGGTAAGTATCAAGTTCAAAGAGTTCAATGTGCCCGATGTTCACTCTTGTCCCCTTCCTTCCTTAAGTTGCAACTGAGTTCGTGAAAAGAAGGTCTCGTAGCTGCTGCTGGCATTCAGGTAAGAGTCTGTGTTACCCAACACTGTCCGGTAACTATTACATGTGTTAACGTGTTGTTTTTCTCCCTCTTTACAGATGCGGCATATGAAAATGTGGAGAGTTATGGAATAATACTGCCGGTGGTAAGTCTATGGTGGTAAGAGGTTGTATTTGTTGATTCCCTTGGCTCACCTTGTTTTTTCTTGTGTCCCCTAGGTGCAGGATTACGGCGAAGAAATGATGGAGACAGTGCCGGATCGAAAGATGCTGTGAGAACTGGTGAGTATGGCGCCGTGCTGGAGCTGGCGAAGCGACGCGTGCAGGACTGATGTACTTTCCAGGTCCAGAGATGAAATGGTTCCGGAATTAGGTGAGGAATTTGAAATAAGTTAATTTTCTAACCTTGTCCTTTTCTTCTTCTTTATTCTAGGAGCTCTGGATTCGAGGCGGGTGTGGCAGAAGACTGGATGCTGGCTGCAGGCCCACGGGTGTGGCAGAAGACTGGATGCTGGGTGCAGGCACGGTGAGCGTCACGCTGCTGGATGCAAAATAACGCGAAGCATGTGCTTCTGTTCGGGTGTGGTTTAAATAGCCTCCAAAGTAGTTCCAGGCAAGAAGTTCCCTAGAGCCACGCCCGAGTAAAAAATAGTCCCTGTAACAAAATAGTCCCATCCAGGCCTCATGTAGTGTTGGACTCTTTTGCAGCATGGTCTGCAACAGGTAAGTAAAGTCAGGACTGATTTCTATGATGAGCCTGGCGCCTAAGGCACCAGGACTGAACCCAGACAGCCCCTAGCCGGGGCTGCTGAGGTTTAAACAAATGTCTGGATGACTGCTCCCGGAGCTGAGGGCCTTGGTCCTGATGCCCGGGGGTAGGCATCATGACAGCCACCTCCTGTCGACAATACTGAAACTTTTTTAATGACGCTTTATGCCCATGCTCTGCTAAATGAATTAGCAAGAACACAGTACCTTCCTTGCAAGCATTTTCTGAGTCTGCAGCTAAGAGAAGGTCGTCAACGTATTGCAATAATGTACAGGTGGAAGGCAACTCAAATGTATCGAGCTGCTCTTTCAAAGCCCTACTATAAATGCTCGGACTCTCCGTGTACCCTTGTGGTGCCAAGTGAATGTAAACGAGCGTCCCCCCAGGGTGAACGCGAACAAATATCTACTACCACGTGTATGGGAATTATGGAGAAGGCATTCTTAAGATCCACCACACTAAAATGAGTAGCAGAAGCTGGGATCATTGTTAATATCATAGTTACATCGGCACAATTGGAAATTGTGGAGCAACAATCTTGTTGATAGCGCGCAAATCGATAATGAAACAACAAGGAATTGCATTATCCCCTTTCTTGTACACCGGTAAAATCGGGCTATTGCATAAACTCCCTGCAATTTCCTCAATTACTCCACGATGAAAAAATTCTGAAGCAATGCTCTTCAGAGCTTGCTCACCATCAATGGAAATCCTATATTGTGGAATACGTGGCAATTTAGCTTCTGGTTTCACAACAATTTTAACAGGCTCAATTTGCAAAATGCCGACATCATTGTGGTCAACCGCCCCATAAACACGCCAGAACTAAATTCAGGCGGCAAAGGCCTGTAAGGTAGAAGATTGCGGGGGTGAAATCGTCAAACGTACTCCATCCGAAGAACAATGAATTACCATATTTAATTCCTTCAACAGATTCAACCCCAGCAAATTCTCGCCACAATTCGTTGTTAGAAGAAATGGACAGTGATCTGTGAATGGCTGCAGTGAAATCGGTACCGGCAGAGAAACCGGACTAACCACTGGTGTGCCAGAAAACCCTACAGAAACGTTATTCTGCCCTGACAGTGGGAAGTCTGCAACCCGTGAATGATCAATGGAACACTTCTGTGCTCCCCTATCTATCAAAAATAGATGCTTCCTATTCCCTACCTTCATCTCAACGTAGGGCCCTTTCTGATAGACGGGAATAGGCATTGGTTCCAGACCCTGCTTCGGGCTGTCCTAACAAAGCAATATATCATCGAAAACAAGATCTTCAGAAAGATAGGCAGTTAGGATTATCAAAAATATTTCTGCTATCTATGCTAGGTTGCTGATTATCTTGCGAGAATGACTGTGGGTTTTGAGCGAACTGGCTTCTACCAGGACCCCCTACCCCAGGGCGCGCTCTGGATCGTTTGCCCATGACACCATATGTGTTATTCGACCTCTGCTGAAGGATCGGGCATTGTGCTCTCCAATGACCCTCTTGTCTGCAATAAGCACATTAGTTCACGAGTACAGGACCCAACTGCGCATTATTTTGTGGAACAAACTGACCTCGAAATGATGTACTCCCACCTCTAGGTCCTCTAACTATCTGTTGCAATAATACTTTGGTTTCTTGTCTCCCTTTTTCTTTTCAATCCTCTCTTTTTCATTAATGACTCTATTTTCGTAATACTGAGCCATATGCAATACTTCGGACTGCGATTTACCTTGCCAAGCACTTTCAGAAGTCACAATTTGTGACTGGATATTAGGCAACAATCCACGCACAAATTTATCCACAAAAACTCTTTTCCCTGACCCGGTGCTTAAATCCTCTCTGCTAAATCTGAAAATACTTGTTCGAACTGATTAAAGAATTTGGTAGCACCTTCAGATTTCCCTTGGGTACAAGCAGTGACTTTGTCCCAAACAATTCTCTTCTCGGGGACCAAAGATTTTAATTTTGCTACTATTCTGTCTGGCAAAGTCAGTATCACCTGCGGTGGTCTCTCACCAGCTTTCCTTTCTCCATCTATTCTCACCAAGATAACCCATGTGTCACCCAGTCCTGCTTGATCATCTACAGTCCTAATCTGTTTCCATAAATCAACAGGTAGGATCACAGGGAACAACAAATCTATATCACTTAAGGTGAAAACTGACGAATGCAAGACAGAGATTCTATTTCTTTTTCTGTTGGATTTTTCCTAATGTCTGGAATCGACTGTCTAATAGTGTTCACTTCCTGTCTGGAAAACGGGACATGAACAAATTATGATACGTAGTGAACTTCAATAGTAGAGGCTGCTATACCTGCTGCAGGATTAGCTGAAATCTCAACTTTAGGAACAAATGTCGGAGGAATCTCTCTCCTAGGCAACTGAGATGTAGGCGACTCTGAACGTTTGTTGCACAATAAAGCTAGATCAAGCGCTAAAGTGGTGGAAGCAGTATCAGGCGCAAAGGCTCTCTTATAAATAATCATCAATTCTGCGGGACAACAAATCTTTTTCTTTACATACTCATCCTGCAGGTATTCTACCATTACCTGTAACACTTTCTTCTGCATTTCTGGAGTATACTGACTATACGTATCATAAACTCATATGGGAGATATCAACACATCCGCAATCCATCTAAGCGCATCCCTTGTGCAAATTCGCATTTCTTCACTCATTGATTTACAAGGAGGAAGGAGCAGTTTCTGCACATACAAAGCGTCCGATCCATTACCATCTGTTTCATCATTCTGTATCCGTTCTAACTCCCTTTTAAACTCAAAAACCCTTTCGACCTGCTCATTTACTTTCTCTGCAATATCCCTTGAATAGGCTAAAACATTCAAGTCCCTCAACCCTTGTGGGACATCCATCTCTGTCAAATTATTCCATATTACTGCCAAATGTATTCCCATCGCCTCAATAAAAACATTCTGTTTTGGAATACTTTCTAGATCAAGACGTGTAGCTAAGTCAGTTGATTTTTCACCTTTCTCTATACATTGCTTAGCCCATGCATTTAAATCCCTCTTCTTATCTTTAGAAACTGTACTCCGAGTCACTACTTTTGTTTAACACTCGCCCCTTCATCAGCTACAAGCGGAGTAGAACTGCTTGGGAAAGAGAGAGTAGACAAATCCTGTACAATAGGTAGTGGAGACACTACCGCTGGTAACAAAGACGGAATCCTAGGAACAATAATAGTCGGTAAAGGCAGAGATACAGAAGGAGAATAGGAAGAGGAGCAACAGCTGGCAGTGGAGGAGCAACGGGAATAACAGGAATTGCTACCGGAGGAGGTGCAACAGTGGGAAGAGGCTAGACAGCAGGAATAGGTACATAAGGAGGTGGTGCAGTGGCACCAGGCCTACGTTCATTTGAGAGTTTATCGATTAGTTCATCTGAGACATGAAAATCCTTAGACGGATATATTTTCTGTACACCAAGTTCAAAAGCCCTATCCATGTTTCTAACATACTCTGACTGTTTTTGTTGATCATACAATAATGTCTTTTCTGAATTTGACATATGACGACGTGCATGCTTCTCTTTACTCTTAAATTGCTGCATAGCTTCTTTTTTCCAATTCTGAATTACATCAAATGCTGCAGGTCTAGCTTTTTTCTTTAATAATATGGACTCTAAATACTCTATTCAGGCAATCTCAAAACTAAAATTGACTGCCCACTGAAATTCCGAAGCATGTCTCGTTGTCTGTGCCAAATATTGTTGAATACTATCATACCAATGCCGTACTTACAGTACATAGTAAATGCCGGTGACCCCTCCTGTGGCGCCGGTCAGCCAAATTCCAAAGATTGTCTGTCTCTGCGGAATAATACCCTGAAACAGGCAGACAATTTCCCAGGCATGTCAGATTACTGGTGTTAACTGGCGTCGTTTGTGCTCGCGAGCACAAATCTGCAACCAAATATCAGGATACTTAGGAAACGGGGCACGACTCACCTGATTTCAAAGGACTAAGGTGGTCCAATCAGATTACAAAGGACAAAGGACCCTCGTGGTTGGTGATTTCAGCAAAACTGCCCGCCTTGATATGTGGACCCTCGTCAAGATGCCGTCTCGGACCGTGTGCTCACTGTCCAGGGATCAGAATGTGCAGTACTGTTGAGGTGACGTATCTCATCCAAAAGGGCGCCCTTTTTCTCACCATCTGATCCCGGTCCGGTAGCCGCGTCTTCTCTTCAACGAGGTGGCATCAATCTTGAGGGTCCCTATTCGGGCACCATCTGAAAGAACAAAGAAATATCGAGGCTGAGTACCACGAATGAAATACACCAATCATGGGTTGAAAAGATACAAGTATCTTTTATTACTGTACAGTTTACAAAGCAAAACAGATAGCTATCTGGCTCCCAACACCTCACAGTGTGTACCAGCCGACACAGTGAGGAGAGAGAGTGCTGGACATCTAAACACAGGCCTTTTTATGCAATTTCTACAACATTGTCCAGCCTCTCTTCATGTTAATAATTTGTGGGCTAGAATTTGTGCCTAGTTCACATGACAGATGTTAAAATATTATTCAAAGGATTACAAGAGTTTGAGATACAATGGGTTTGCTGATTTCCAAATTCCCAATAAGCCTTAGTCCAAGAGTCTCTACAATGTAGTTCAGCTAAAGCATACGCTTGAGGTTTGTTCTTTATTGTTTCAATGTTTATATAAGGATGAGGCTTGCGAGTGCAGACAACACTTGAATGGCAGTTCATATGAAGTGCAAGGTTTCTTTGCCCAGCTTAAACAGTCGGCTCTCGGTCAACCTAAACATTAACAGAACTCAAAGGTCATAAGGCTCGACTGCAAGTTGAAAACACAATCCACCATTTTAGAACATGGAACATGAGTGAAAATCAAAATGGCGGATGAGTCTTAAAATGGTGGCGAAGTTAACCCAAAATCGGAACTTTGCAATGCGGTTTTCCGTGTAACGCGAATGGGCTTAGGCTAATATTCCCAATAAGGAGGCACTATATGATTACGGTTTAACAACTTGTTGAGGCACGCATGTGTATCATGTGTTGTGAATGTGACCTCCCACCTTTGCGGTCCCTCCCTCTCAAAGTGCAACATAATGTGCCTCATGTCAGGGTACTCTGCCATCTGTTTCATCCTTATGTACTTGTCAGTAGGCTCTACATCCCCTTCATCCACCCACTGTACAGTTATTGGCTGACCCTGGAAAAGACCTGTAACCTCACACAGTGTCATGTGGCGTAAACACTTTGCGCCTGCACCTCTTTTGGAATGAATGCTCTTGGTGTTCCCATCACTCAAGGTATCACGGAGCACACACAAGATGTTCCATTCACTCTCCCTCTCCCCAGTGTTGCCATGTGATCGCACCACATATTATTAGAGTCGGTGTGAGGATGGACCTCGTTAGGCCCAAGAGAAAATCGAAGTGTGATGCATCTCTCTTAACTCATGTCATGGTGTGGGCAGCTGCTGGGGGTGCATCAATTGTTGTCCCCTTATTATCAATTGCTGGAGGTGCATCAAAACCTCCCCCCTGCTATATACAAAAACCCGGACTAGTAACTTGAAAGGAGGAGAAATGAAAAAAGATAGAGGAAGGACAAAAGGAAAAGGAAAACAAGGCAATACATCACAGTTGTTAACATTTTCCTCCTTATCTGTTGCCCCCACTGCGAAAAGGTTATTCCATATCCTGAAGCTGCAAAAGTAAGACCACAAAGAAATACTTAATTGGCAGGAATCCCCTTTTGTTGGCCTCCCCTTCTTGTCCTGCATGGGGGGTGATGCTTTTGTCCTGATGGACATCAGAGAGATGGATCCATTGACACTTCCCCTCAACCTTGACAGCGGTGGGGGTGGTGAAGGTGACTCACTCCACTTCCTTCTGGTAAAGTTCCTGATCAACACCCAGCCCCCCCGGGTTCAGCTTCAGTGGGGACATGATGTCCTGTTCAGCTTGCTCTGGTGATGCCTCAGAAGGTGATGGAACCCGCCGGGGTTGGCATGGCCCAATCTGCAGGGATTTAAATCTGAGAGATTGAGTAAGCTCCCTAAGGTAGCCCCGAAACTCCTCCCCGAATATGTCAGCGGTACCTTGAGCATCAGAGAGAGGGCAAGCATTTCCAATAGGGGCATGAGGCATTAGCATTTGCCCGCCGGTCACAATCTCATGAGGGGTGAGATGGTGATCGGTCCCCGGCTGATTGCCTAGAGCAAAGAGAGCCAATGGCAAGTAGTGGAGCAAGCTCTTGTGAAGTGTATCACATAACTTTGCAAGGTGCTCCTTAAGCAAGCCGTTCTACTAGACTGTTGGCTTGAGGGTGATAAATGGAACAAAGCTTCTGTTTGATGACAAATAGGGAAGTTATCTCTTTGAGCAGGTCATTGCAGAAGTGCAGGCCATTGTCAGACCTTAATACCTTGCACACTCCCCACCGTGGGAAAACCTTGTGCACGAGGAACTTAGCTGGTGATTTAGCATCACAGTGAACATGTGGTCCTACCTCAAGCCAACGGGAGAATGGACGAGCCACAGCAAATACATAGCGATAATTGGCGTATCTAATTTGCATATCAATGTAATCAATAATCAAATGGCAGAAATGCCCTAAGGGGCGATGTAAGGTTGCTTAAATAGATTTTAGCGTATGCCCTGCAGTAAACCACCCACTGACATTTTACACAATTGGCAATAAGCTATGCTAAATGTTCATGCAAATTAGGGATGAACCACTGAAGATCAGCTGCAATGCTTTCTTTTGATGTGTGTGCTGGGTGGTGATGCTGATCAAGAGCCACCTTAAGTAAATCTACATGCATCACTGGTTTCCCTAAAATATTTTGATGCCAAATTAAATCAGTGGGGTACAAGGAACAGCCCCTCTTTTTCCAAAATTCCTGTATCTGTATAAACGTTCTGCCCTGTAACTCTGTTATATGTATGATTGGTAGAGCATTGTAGCAGTCTGGTAACTGCACCTGCTGCTGTGTCATACATGTGAATATGGATGGCTGCTCTGTAATGTATGACAGATAAGCTGCTTGTTTGGCCACCATGTCTGCTGCCTCATTGCCACGTGATATTAAGTCTGTTCCTCCCATGTGGGCAGTGCATTTGACCACCGCTAGACCTGATGGTAACTGCAAAACTTCTATCAATCGTGATACCAAGTGAGCATGCAGCACTGGCACCTTGACACTTTTCCTGATACCTTGCCTCTTCCATCTAGACAGTCTGGAATTTACATTGGAGGTAACATAAGCTGAATCACTCCTGACAGTGGTACAACAGCCCGTGCACATCTCTAGTGCTGATATCAATGCCATCTGCTTGTGCTGAATAATGTGATGTAATCTCATCCGTGCTGCCACCTCCTAATCCTCCCCCTCAAAGCATACCACTGATGACCCAGTAAGGCGGCATCCAGTATTCTGGTCAATCATCAATGAACCAACAACAAAGAATATCTCTCCCTCTTCAAGTGCTTCTTCTCTGACTGTATGCTGACCCTCTAGTTTCTCCTCGTATGTGGTGCAATCATGAGCTGAGCATCAATTGCACTGGTTGGGCAACAAAAGTCAGTGTTAACAACGCGGCACCTCACAATGTGAATTGCTGGGGTTGAAAGTATGACCTCATACCCTGACACTCGTTGAGTAGTGAGGGTAGATTTGGATTTTTCCAGTATTAGGAATATTGCATGCTCTACAAAGTGCATCACTTTACAGCTCATAGTTATTGCAGATGATTTTTCAATTGCAAAAGCTGCTTGCTTGCATGGAAAATGCCCCTGCATTACTGCATCTAAAAAACACTATAATAAGCCAGGGGCTTGTGTCCTTTGGGCTTTTTCTGGGTGAGGACAGCCATCACCTCCCCGTTAGAATGGGATAACAGGAACAATTCTTCATTGAAATCTGGAGTTGCTAATACTGGCGCATTTGTGTTCATGCATCTTTTGGTTCCCTAATGGAACTTGGCATTTCTGCTGTCCAGGTGATGGGAGCCTTCACCTTCTGTGCTACCTTGAGCCCCTGCAATAATGGTTTAGTATAACTGGAAAAGTCAAAAATTCAGGAGCGGCATTGATTGCAGAAGCTCAGGAACGGTTGCATTTCTTTTACTGTGTTTGGCTGGGGTGTATTCCATACCACTGCTTCCCTTTCAGGTGTTAATCTTCCCCTTCGTATGACAATATCTGCCCTAAGTAAACAACCTCTTTCTGCAAATATTGTAGCTTTTCTCTTTCCATATTGTACCCCTTCTCTGCCAGTAACACCAAGAGTGTTATCCATTACTCCCTGCACTGCTCCTCTGTGGTCTGTACATTTCACAAGTCTGCCTGCAGTGCCCTATTAAATATGCCTGGGGACTTGCAGTACCCTTGTGGAAGTCTGGTGAGTTGGAATTGCTGCCTGCCATAAGTAAATGCAGTGAGGTGCTGGGAATCTGGGTGTAATGGTATCAAAAATAATACTTGCTTAAAATCAATCACTGTGAGACATATTGTCCCCCATGGGAACATTACACAAAATTGTGGCTGGATTTGGTATCAATGTAAACTCTGCCTCCACGATGCTGTTCAGTGGTCGAGATCCTGCACCTTTCTCCATGCCCCCCCCTTTCACTATGTTCACAGGGTACACAGCCGTGTTACACAGGAAATCTGAAAACTGTATTATGCCCTGTTGCCACAATGATACAATGGTGTCATATATCCCCTCATCCACCTCCCTGGACAAGGGGTACTGCCTGACCTGGTGCAACATGGCCCCCTACTTCGGTTTGATGCATACTGACCCATCCCCTTCAACATTACTACATCATGGGGCCTGCTCTTCCAAATCTCTGCCGGTATCTTCTGGAAATCTTCCCGCAGATGGGTTGGCATCTCTTTCGCAAGGAGTGCCAGTTGTGGGACCTCCCTATGCTGTAGTTGCAAGTGACATGGTATGCTGATCTTGAATACCATCTCCCCTATGTCCTTGTCGGCATCCAAATGTTGTTCATTGGTGAAGTCAGTCAAGTTGTGGGCAACACACAGGGCAGTGCATCATTCAATACCATCCTCATCCACCCCATGTAATATCACCTTGTCCTTCTTTGCTATTACCACATCTAGCTGTTTTGTGATAACAATTTCTGGTGCCCCTTCTTTGTGCACCGTTGGTGTGACCTCTTATCCTAGATACCCATCCTAGCAGTACTTGTACACCATAGAGGAGCATCTGGAGGTATACTGGGATACCTTGCTGTGCACTGTGGAGGCACAGCGTTTGCAGCACTACATGTACTCAGTTGTTACACATCCCAGAAGTGGAACACACTATGCCTTTTTCAGTAAATGAAATGGTCATGTTTAATTTGCACATAATATTCATGCCCAATATGTTGATCAGAGCTTTCTTAGAATACAATTGGGGCACAACTATTTCTTGTTCGCCAATGGTAAGGGGTAGATAATTTGTGAAAGGAACCCCTACAACAGCCCCAGAGAATCCCTGCGTGTCCATAATTCTGTCTGACAAAGGGAATCTTCCTTCACTAATGCAAGATTTGGTAGCCCCCATATCAGCCAGAAATGAGAATGTGTTTGCACCTATGCTCACTGAAACCTGTTATTCCTCTTCTGGGTCTACAGTTACTGCTAGGATTGGGTATACCAGAGCCTTTTGCAGGCTGTCCTATTGTGAGTTTATGTTGGTGCTGGGAGGTAGGAAAGGATTGCCCCCTAACACTGCTTCCCTCGTGTAGTGTGGTACCGTACCCTGGGGTAACAAGTTTCTGTCCCACTGCTGGTTATTAGTTTGTGCTTGTGTCTGTACCTGAATTTGAACCTGTGCTTGTGCCTGGAAAGGATTCAGCAGTTGATATTGCTTTGGAGCGCTGCCAGTTGGCAGGTCGAATGGTGACTGTGGCTGTGAGGCTGGTTGTGCGGTTGATACTGGCATCGTTGGTGCATTCTGGGTAGTCGTGATAACTGAGGGTTGCTGTGATGGCATGGTCTGAATTGTCTGGGGAGATATGTGGCACGAGGGTGGTGCCTGCTGCTGCACCATACTCTGAATGTTCTGGGGAAACGTGTATTGCATGGGTTGAGTTTTCTGCTGTGTTTGTGAATAGTAAAAGGTGTTGTGGTAGAACGGAGAGCCATCAGGGCCATACTGTGTCTGCTTCTACATTCTCTTGCAAAATGACCTATTCCTACACAAGCCCAACAATGCTGGCAGTATGGTCATCCTCGGTCCTCCATATCCCAAACCCCTTCCACTTTGGAACCCTTGTGTTCTCGGAAAATACCCCCCTTGCGGGACAAACCCCATTTGTTAGGCAATCCTTCCTTGTGGATCAAATCCTCTTCGTGGTGTGAAAACTGCTGGTGGTACGAAAACTCCTTGTGGCGCAAAGGTGATGTGTGGTGCAAAGGTGCCGTGTGGTGAAAAACCCCCCCTGGGGTACAAATCCTCCCTGCTGTGCAAAATCTTGGGGCATGGTTCCCCCTTGTGGAAGGGCAGCTAGGGCAGCTCCTTCCATTATCATTTTAGCCAATTTCATCTGTACTAATTTTGCCTCTGCCATTTTTGAATCATCTATCTTTCTATCCCTATCCTTTTTTGCCTTGCAGTGATGTACTATGTTGGCCTGTATATGGTAAAAAAATAGATATGTAAGTGTCCCATGTTTGTCGTGTTTCTAAACTCCACTTCTATTTAATCTCCTGAATGTATTGTGTGGGGTCCCCATCTGGACCCATTTTTTGACCAAGGATGGACTGCGCCTTCCATACATTTGTCCAGCAGTTATTGAATGGTGCACCATCATGAGCATCCACCCTCATACCCCACCTTCCGCCATAAGTCATTACCTTGCGCCCCCAATAAGGTGGCAAACAATCTCTTCGTGTCACCTACTGACAGTTATCTCTGCCATTTTCCATGGCATGAATCAATTTCCGCACACTCGCTGTGAGGGATGGCAAACTTCTCATCCAATTATCTTTGTCCATATTTGGCCAGGGTACATACTGTGTACCCCCGTGACCTTTCTGTAACAGGGGGAACTGAGTCTTCAATTCTTTAATGTCTCCCTTCTCTCCACCCACTTTGGTTGTAGCTACAGCTATGTGGGTGAGCCTCTTCCTGAGCCCTTTCTGCTCATGGCCTGTCATCCCGTTCTTCCCCCTTTCCTCCTCGCTGGCCCCTGTAAGGAAGGCATGGTATCAAGAAAAGACAGACACAAGTGATCACAGTTCAAGGGTGTTTATTAAACTGTATAGGTAGGGTGGAAAAACGCCTACTATAAACCTAAATCTAAGATGGGTGCAAGCTACGACCATCAAATCAAAATAAGGTAGTCATAGTGGCATCTTGTCAAAATAAAAGGGCCTATAATAAAATAACTATTGCCAATCCTTACAACTATTTACCAAAAAGAGTGTGGGCTAGGATTCCCAAAAAAGAAAGAAGTGTTCACAAATGATAAGTCAGGATGTGGTAGCCGGGGGTCTCTCTTCACCACGTTTTGAGCACAGGACAAGGCGGGACTCCTGAGCAAAGCATATGCTTGAGCTTTCCCAGCATGAGACATCAATTCCAGCTTCAGCTATCAGGACCTTCGGTGGTTACGTCTCTTTTCTACAAAAGTCTCTTGCATCTGAGGGCCTGATGGAGTCAAAATAACAAACACAAGTTTCCTTTCAAATGTACCCTGGGTGATGTCTTCACCCCTGGGTCCCTCTATTCTGGGTCTAGACCCTACACGACAGCTTTTCACAAATCAATTTCTCTTTTGGCAGTCACAAATCTTAATGTCTTTTTTAAACAGTTCACCGTGGACATCCCTCTGCTGGGTTCACTTTTGTCAACACACTGTTCCTTGTGACTTTAGACTTCACACCTCTTTCTTAGCATCCCTCCATCGGGTTCACTCTTGCCACTTCACAATTCCTTTTTCTTTCTTCTTATGCTGGATTCAATTCCTTTGCGTTTTTAATGGTTTGTCAGTCAAAGACTTTCGACTGTACAGGGATTTTGCTAGACCTCTATATGACCACTGTGACCTTTTCGTTGCGGCTCTCCTCTGGCCTTCTGGTATCTGTAGTTTCATTCAATGCAGGATCAACCAGAGTCTCTCAAGTGAGCACCCATGTGGTGCCGGATCCCACTGCAGTTGGTCTTCCCTGAACAATTTACAGTTCTTTGAACTTTCCTCAATGTGCCACTGTGTGACTTTCATTCAACACAGTTTGGTTTCTTATTGGTTCTCCCTTCGACTCACTGGCTGTGATCAACCGCTTGGCTTTACTTGTATCTGGAGTCAAGGCCAGTACCACGGTAGCAGGTGTCTCCCTCTGTCCTGCTTATCAGCGTAGGCATGCTCCGTGTACCGTTGACATCTGCTGCAACAAACTTGGGCTATTGTTTGCGGTTTTATGATTCCTTCTACGGAGGTATTGCGGGTCTAGTTCAGAAAGGGCAAGGTCACTTCCCTCCATGTCAGCCTTCTGGTTCTCACCGCCTTTCTCCTCCTCTTGAACTGCTGTGCTTGGATAGCTGTCACCTTGTGCGGTCTGACTTGCTCGTATTGTGCTCTCGTGCCCCACCTTTTATCGCTGTGGGGAAGGGAAAGGGCCGTCATGTATGTGTGATCCTGGTCAGTTGCCTGGCATTGCCTGAGCCTTGTGCTGGGACATGTCAGGTAAACAGCTTTGGTGTTTGTCTGTCGTCTTTCATGGTGTGCGAAAGTGTTTGTGTCAGAAAAAGAGCCGGGGTAGAGTTTCTGAGTTTCCTATAAAGCAGAATGGGGAAAAGGTATTAGAAGAAGGCGTATACGGCGTCTCACCCATCAGTGTCCCACTTCCACTCCCCGAGGACCCCATCCAGGTGAGCCTCCCTCACTGGTCCACCACCAGGAACTGGATCCAATAGCGATGGCCTTTTCCTGGGCACCTGAATGAGAGATCCCCGGGGACTAGTCAGGGAGACAACTTCAGGTTTCTCACAGCTCACAATCTGAATCATATTTGAATTGCCCACTCAATGGAAAATTCCTATCAACAACATGCTAGCTGTCCAACATGCTTGCTGTCCAATTTAAAAATGATCTGTCCTCATCTCCATTGATCAGGGGCATTGTCACACATCGCCGCCCGTCCTCTTGCTTCCTTGCTCCATGCACAAGTTCCTCATCGATCTGTCTCAGCATGCTGTTCCCTATCTCTGTAACCAAGGTAGCACTAGCTGAGTCCTTTGACGTACTTTGGCCATGTGTGGTAGTGCTTTTTACTGTATCTTTTTATCTGTCTAGGGCATATCGAGGGGTAGTATAACCGGCAGTGGCCTCAAGAGGAAAGGACTCTGTACTCGCAGTGGTGATGGGGGCAACCTGGGCTATGGTGCTCACGCCCTCCTTCACCCTTCCCCCCTTGTTTCTGGGCGATCCCTCTTCCTCGTATAATTTCCATAATTCCAAAATGCCCCTTCTATTTCGCTGTGAGATGGGCATACATATGCCCTATGATATCCTACTCTTGGGTTCCCTCTCTGGGCCATGATGTGAAAAGTTGCTGTGCTGTGTCCCTTATCCAGTCAAAGTGATATTTCAATATCTTGTCCCAGTACTGTGGAAGTATCTCGCACATATGCTCCAGTGGAGTCACCATAGTGGTGACGTGTAACTCCCGCAATCCCCTTCAAACACTGTACCAGCAGTGCCCGTTAACCCCTCCCTCTGCATTTTTCCCTCTCATCATATATTAATGCAAGACATTCCATTACACATTCCTCAAAAATGCACACATCCCATCAACCTCCAATCACACACGCTCCATTAATCAAAAAATACTGCAAAAACACAACCAGTCCAACCCAAACCAAATACCTCACTCAAACTTACCTTTACCACAACAAAATATTCCCGTCCTCTAATCTTACAAACACACCCCTAACCCCAACAATACCCCTCCGAGTTATCACTTCTAAGCACTACAATTATTTCTTCTTATCCTTCACAAACCAAAAGATCACTTTTGCGCAGCATGGTAGCTATTTATCACACAAATTACTCCACATCAATATGTCAACTCTGCTCTACTGTTGACGTCCACTTTCCTCTCAACGGAGGAGATCCACTTCTTTAATCCCCATGCATTACTATGCTACAATACTACACTACTTGTGACGTCATCACCAAATTCTCATACACCATTTTGCCATGCCGTCTTCCTCCACATCTGGAGAGATCCCTTTTCTATTCCGCATGCACTACTACACGGATCTGCCTTTCCCCAACTACGGGTGGGGGGGTTAATCCCTGTACTAATTGCACTACTCCATAAAAAGAGAAAATTGACCACCTAAACTACTCTATACATTGGGCCTCATCACGAGTTGGGCGGTATCCCTGGCGGTATTACAGCCGGGGCTATTAGCATTACCACCAAACCCCCCGGTGCTATTAGCGCCGGATCATTGGTTTGGCAGAATGGTAAGTCCCCATTCCCCATTGGGCCCATTTGGGAATCCCATTCCCCATTGGGCCCAATGGGGAATTTTCCTCGCTATTACCACCGGCGGTATTAGCGTGGCGGTAATAGCACCGAAAATCAGCATAATCGCAGCAGATTTACGCCCAGCTCAGAGCTGGGGGTAAATCCTGCCATACCCGTGATTTGGCGGACTGTTAAATGTGGCAGTAATAGCGTTACCGCCAAACTCGTGATGAGGCAGATTGTGTAAAAAAACTATTGGTAGCTACCATTCTCATCACAAAAAGAGCCTCACCTGCCCACAAAGTCGCGCCCCCATTGTTCAGTCCAAAGAATGCACCAATCCAATCTCAGGAAAACAGTTCGATAAAGGGCTTCATTTTAATTGGACCATGCCACCTCAGATAATTAGGGCTGAAATGTCCCACTTAGATGGACCAATAACCAACGAAGCAGCATGGCACACACCTCCTCTATTCATTTCCCATTGCCACCATCTGCACCTGCTCACTACGTAACTTGCTTTCTTGTTACATTTTGCCAGCCCTGAAACACTGCATCCTAGTACCCTTCCTGCAATGAAAGTTCTTCTAGAAAAACATGACCGATCCATAGCTGAATACCGCTCCTGCACCATAATTATTGCTAATTTCTCCATGTTATTCAGCACATTTCACACTGTGCCTGTCTGAGAAACCTTGCTGCGTCCTTCACAAATATTATGCATTTTTTCCCACTCTGATGAGGTAGTACTTGCTGTCTGGGACCAGGCCTTTGTCCCATGAGAAACACTTCCCTTGCAATAAAGAGCCAGCAACTATCTTACACCCCTCCCCACCTGCCCTTGAACTCTTAGCCTGTTTGCAGGTTAAGATGAAATTCAAGAAAGTGCTCTCAGCTAACAACTATGACCTAATGCACTGTAATGGCAGCTTAGCGCCTCAGCCTGAGGCCTGTGCAAAAAATGGCAGAGCTTTCTAATTTCACCTAGCATCCTTATAGGCGCAAGACTCAATAATGCCTTGTAATGTTCTTCACACTATATGTTATAAAACTACCAAAAGCAAAAGTGCACATGCCCATTATGTGAGAAAATATAACGTGGTAAACTGTAAGCATGTATGTGTGTGGGTGTGCTGTACCAGATCATAGAAGTGTTCTTGCGTGCTGTGCAACTTCTGTCCAGCTGTCATGTAACTTAAAAATGTGGTGTCTTGAACTGGGATGCGGGTAGGTGTTGCACGTAATGTGTGTTGTGCTTTCTATGGCGGGTGCACCAGAGGTTTCTGCAAGCATGCAGTGCAGACAAGGGGTGAAAAATATAATGTCATGCTGTGTGCCGTCGGTTGTGCTCAGATACGGGACAATGTGCTACCTGAAAAAATGATATACCTCACCCTCTCTATGAAGGGCAGTGCATGTAAGCAATGCAATGTTATGTACCACAAAGCTTTCAAAAGCAAAATTCTAATGCAGCCACTGCCTGTATTATGTGAAAGGCAAACATGTACTCCTGTATGCTATATTGTTGCCTCTCAATTGTTAACCTAATCTTATGAGCCCTGATACTGTTCCCATGGCATGTAGTCATTACGTAACTGCCAGGGTCCTACTGCCCCTTTAGATGATCTTCCGCTCACTTGGGGGGGTAGTGCACATGCATCTGAACACTCCCCCATTTTGTTACATCAGCAACAAACAACTCCTCCCACACCCCTCCTGTCTCATCCTTCTTCACCTACATCTTCCAGGGGACCCTCCAAGCTGAAGCCCTTCTCCGCGAATTCCACTAAAGACGAGGGGTGGGTAGTGCAGTCCTCCCCACCAATGCAACTAACTCGGTGTATTTCATAATTTTCAGTATCTGGTGGTTCTGTAAATAGTAAGTCTGCGCTATCAACCATTTTCCATACGACTGTTAAACTAGCATTCCTTTTTCCCCATCTCCCCTCTTTCTTCTTCACTCCCAAATTAAACATCCTTCCCCTCCCTCTCCCAAATGTACCCCCTAGTCTCTTCCCCTGCTTCCTTCCTGATTGAGCACAACATCCCAGTGCTACTTGGGTGGCCCAAAGAAAGATGATCACCACTACCAGGACAGGGACCAATACCTTCAGGACCTGAGCCAACCACGTGGGTAGCCATAATAAAATGGTGTTATACCAGTCTTCCTTGATGACCCTGCTGTTTTATTCTTCCATCTTCGTATTTAGCTCATGTAGGGGGTTTATAGCTGCCGTTAAACTACAGCTTTGCTCATCGCTAGTTGGTATCAGGGTGCAGCATTGTGCGTCAATCTTTGAACAACCTCCACTTCCATAGCTGTCAACAGGTCCAATACTTACCTGTTTTGCAGGGTCATCAATCTCACTGCCCTAAGCTTCTCTCGTATTGCGTTCAAACCCCTCTCTGTTGCATTGGTTGCTACAAATCTGCCACCTGGTGATCTGGAGCCACTTGGCATTTGCAGCTGCCTGAAAACCTGGTGCTTAAAGATATGCAAAAAAGGTAGCAGTCAAAGAAAGTAATCTAAACTCTGTTGGAATCTCATACAGCAATTCTGACAACTATCGAGATGTGAGATGTATAATTATTCTCCGTCTGCCTTCTTCCTTAACTTCCATTGCGGGATACTGCGTCTTCCTGTACCATGCTAGCACCAGCAGAGCTATCATTCAGAAAGTTAGTGAAAAAGCCTAGGTTGCGAGAGTTCGTACCTAGCAGTGTGGAAAAGAGGAGGTGGTGGTTAATTGGTTTCTATTTGGCACTGAAAGGGTGCAGAAGAAGTAGGCTAACATAAAGGCGGCATGTTTGGGGCTAAAGACTTATTGAATAGGAAAGAAAAAGAAAACCTAACTATCCCTATTCCTAGGACGGGGTTCCCTGCCTCAACCAAAGAGATAAAGTGACTGTTAGGATCTCTGTTAACTCAAAATTGTCCACTGTCCTGTGTCAAGAAAAACCTTACTTCTGTCCCTTATGCTAGAATCTAAAGAATACGGCAGTACTGTTCTTGTCACAGGAGCATGACTCCCTTCTCCTGGGTTAGGTTTTTCAGCTTTATCCAAACAATTCCCAAATCTTTGAATAGTCTTGTGTCTCCACACGTTGTCATGGAGAATGACTCCACTCTCCTGATGGTAAAGTTCCTAACAAAACATTTTATTCTTATTCTGGATGGGCCAGCAGAAGGTTTCCCTTCTCCTGGTGTCTGGTTTTGCATAGTCTGGGGAATAACTCCCTTCTCCAGGCTTTTGGACCTTACTTCCGGTCCGGGTTGCCAGTAGAATGACTCCCTTCTCCTGGTATCTTGTTATCAGTTCCTTACAACTAGGGGAATGAATGCCTTCACCTAGTCTTCTTTTCTTTTTACTTTACACCTACAGCACCCAATTATGAGTGTTAGGAGGGTCCACAACCTTGGCCTCTCTTCTTCTTTGATTTGTTTCTCTTGGTTCACTACTTTGCCAAGCAGTGCGAAGAGGAAGATGACTCGTATTACTTGCTTTGTTTCCCAGACCCTGGTTTTTCCTCTTCTTTTAACTGGCCCACTTGGTTTACTTCCCTGTCAAGTACTGCCACGAGGAAGATGACTTGTATCACTTTCTTGCTTTTTGTCCCAGACCCCAGTTTCTCCTCTTCTTTGAACTGTCCCACGTGGTTTACTTCCCTACCATGTATACTGCCACGAGGAAGATGAATTCTATCACTTTCTTGCTTTGGGTCCCAAACACTGAATTCTTCTCTTCTTTGAACTGGCCCATTTGGTTCACTTCCCTGCTAAGCACGACCATGAGGATGATGACCCGTACTTTGTTTAGGGTCCTTGTGCCTCCCTTGACTGTCAGTGGGCTTATCTCTGCCACTGTCATGACAGACTCTTCCTCTCAAGTTCTCTTTATGGTGCTTGGGGTCCTCGACCCTTCCCTGGTGGTCAACAGGCTTCATTCCACCACTGCAATGAGTAGAAGGTTTGTAGGTTTCTTGCCCCTGCCGTGCCACCCAAGTGTTATGATTGCAAAGAGACAACTGCATTCACCCTATTGGTGAGCTTCCCCGTGTCCCCTCTGGGTCTCTTGTGCCACCCTTTACCTTATATGAGGGTTCGGCACATCACTGGGGCTTCCTGAGATGGCGGGCTTTCGATTTGACTTCTCCTGTGTCTTGCTTTCCCTGCTGCTGTGCGATGGTGTTCCCTGCTGCTGTCTGCACTCCTTCCTCCTCCCGACAATGCTGTGCACAGGTCTGCTCCTGCGGACCTTCCAATCACCAGATGCAGCGGACAACCAGCATCCTTGGAGGGGTCTCCCTTTCAGATCAGTGATGCAGGTTTGAATCTCCCGCATTTGATGCGCAGACACCTGCAGTCATCTGCGGCTGCCCGAGACCAAGGGCCTCATCACGAGTTGGCCGGTGACCCTTAAATGCAGCAGTAGCGCTATTACCGCTGCATTTAAGGGTCCACCACATCACGGGTTTGGCAGATTTCCCCCAAGCTCTGAGCTGGGGGGAAATCCGCCTACATTTCGCACTCTTACTGCTGGCAGGAAATCCGCCGGCGGTAAGAGCGCGAACATTCCCCATTGAGCCCAATGGGGAATGGGGAATTCCCGAATGGGCTCAGTGCGGAATGGGCAATACCCGTTCTGTCAAACCCGTGATCCGGCGCTGGGGGGTTTGGCGGTAGGGCTATTAACGCGTTACCGCCCAACTCGTGATGAGGCCCCAAGTGTTTAGTCCATTGTCAATCTTTATACATTGTTACCAGCAGTGTCTGGACCCATTGCATAAGTCCCTTTTCTCTTTCACAGGTTCCATCTTCATTGCTCCACTGGGCCAACTCGTCCCAGTACTTGGATCACCTTCCTTCCAGTCGTTCCTCATCTCAGTACTTTCAAGAACCTTGAGGTACTCTGCCTTATAACCATACACAGGTCTACTGTCTGCAACAAGGTAAGCAGAGGAAGGAGGGGCTAGAGTATGTGGTGGTGTGATGTTCTCAAAAGGGCTGTAGCCTAGATGGTGGTCCTTGTCCCCAGTAGGTAGTCCCTCCCCATGAGGTCCTTCTGCATTAAACCACCCCTTGTGGGACTATTGGGTATTGGCCTCACCTCCCTAGCCTCGTGGGAAGGGGTTTCCCCCTGGAGAGAAGTGACAACACCTAGTTAATCATCACACTGTGTGGTGGTTTTATTGTTGGTACTTCAATCCATATTGTCCCATGTTTGCTTTGGTCCCAGAGTATGGTTTGTGGAGGTGTGCATTGTTATGCTTTTCTCGTGTTGAATAGCCATGTTTTCAGTCATTTTCTGAAAGTTAGGTGGTCTTCCGTTGTTTTTATTTCCTTCGGTACCGAGTTTCATATTTTTGGCTATGAAATAGGAAAATGCAGTTTATACAAATTTCCATTTCTCGTAGTGCTTCATTTCATTTTTTTGTTTGTTTTTGTTTTCAAATCGGTTGATTCATTTTCAAAACATAAACAACCGTGACTAAAAACAACCCCTCAATGCCCCCCTCTCCCTTCCCAAACTTCCCTTCCCCTCCCTCCTGCCCGGCAAGGTCCTTGTCAAAATAGACTCATTGGGCAACAGTTCTCTCAGGTCCTGGGTCAGAACAACTCCAGACGTTGGGGGCACCACTGAATTCTTTAGTCCTTTTTGAGGAAGTCAAGAAACTCTCTCTCCAGTCGGTGGCGAATCTGGGAGTCTTGTTAGCCATCGCATAGGATGCCCATTCTAAAGCCACAAACTCCCAAAGCTTCCTGAGCCAGTGCTGGAGGGATGGGATCTCAGCCCCCTTCCAAAGCTATGCAATAAGCAACATAGCTGACCGTTAAAATTATTTGGGCTCTCCTATGTGATTTTATACCCTCCCGGTGGCCCACAGTCTAACCCCAACAAAGTCTCCTCTGGCAGCACCATTGCCTCTTCCCCAAAAACCTGTGTTTGTGCCTCCTGAACTTCCCTCCAGAAGGACTTTATTTTGAGGCATCTCCACCAAATGTCAGTCAATGTCCCCCCCCTGTCCTCCTTGCACCCTCTCCAGCATGTCTCTGAGGCTTCCGGATAGATCTTTTGAAGTTTGCGCAGTGTATAGTGCCAACAGAATAGTGTCTTATACCATATCTCCTGAAATTGCGAGGACTTGTCCATTTTAGGAAATCATCTCCAAAGCCTGTCCCAGCCTTCTTTGGGTATCTCCCTCCCGAGGGTGCCTTCCCACTGGCTCATATATGACACAGGTCCACGGGGGACTGATTCGTTCAGTGTCCTATACAGCCCTGAGATGAGGCCAATGGTGGCATCTTGTGTTATGAGAAATTTTTCAAAAGGGGTTAGTTGGCAAACGGCTGCCCACTTGAGTTCTGGGCTAGTTAGTCAGTGTCTGATTTGGAAGTATCGTAACCTTTCTTTTTCATCTACCCCAAAGACCGCTTTACACACCACAAATGATTTGACTGCCATTTTTGGAAGGCCCCACGGTCTGTTCCCAGAGAAAATGCTGGGTTGTTAAAGAGAGGTGTAAAAGGGGAAAGGAAAGTGGTAATGTCATACTTCCTGGACAGTTTGTCCCATGGATCGACTATGAATTTCGTTATTGCACTGAAGTACATATGCCGTGGTCTATCGGACCGCTGAAGCCATAGCACCTCCTTCAGCTCATCTATGGCCACCCACAGTTTCCCCTCTTCCCCCACAAGCCATTTCCTGATTATTTGGATCAATGCTGCTTCGCAAAACAGTTGGATATTAGGGAAACCCATTCCCCCCCTCCCCTCTCGGGGCTGATAATTAAGAGAGGCTAATCAGAGCTTTCTTGCCTGCCCAGATGAAATGGTTCCTTTCCTAAGATCCTCTATTTTTTTTGTCTTCCATCTGAGATTCTATGAGGACAGTTGTTTATCCCACGCTGCCTTGGCAGCAATGAGTTCCCCCCTAATCAGGGTCTTGAAAAAGCCCCAGGGAATGCTTGCCGCAGTATCCTCCCCTCTATTGTGTTAAAAAACTCTATCATCTTAGCCTCCAGGTCTACTCTGATGGTGGGGTCTCTAAGCAACCCTCCGGGTGCTCTCCATCCCCATAAACCCTGTCTACAGCTGAGTTATGGTAGGATGATGGTGACCGTGGGATGGTCCGCAATACCCAATGGGCCGCCTCTATACTCCTGATATCTCCCAGCAAAAGGGCTGAGACCCACACATAATCTATCCTGGAGTGGGAGCAATGCACATTTGAAAAAAATGTAAACCCTTCCTCGTCCCCTCACACCACTCTCCATGCATCACGTAGGCCCAACTCGTTGAACTTGCTCAGTAGAGACGTATAAGCTACCCCACCTCTATGCCGGAGTACTCCCCCACTCCTATCCAAGTCAAGTGAACACGCTATATTGAGATCCCCCATCATGACAATGTGTCCCCGTGCAAACCGCTGTAGCGTCACTAGGACGTCTCTGAGAAAAGATTCCTGGGCTACATTGGGAGCGTATATCGAGGCTATCGTGTAACTTGACCCTTCGATTTTGCCCGTTACCATAATATACCTGCACCCTTTATCTGCCTTGGAGTTCATTATACGAATATCAACCCCATCTCTAAATGCCAATGCCACCACACATTTTTTATTTGGGGCAGTAGCTTGAAAGATCTGGGAAAAAAACCCTCAACCAAAGCCTTGCCTGATCCTTTCTCAAAAGGGGTTTTTCCTGAATGGGCAAAACGTCTGGGCAGGTTCGCCTAGTGAATAATTCCAATTTCTTCCTCTTGAGAGGGGAATTCAGCCCCCTCACATTTTGGGTCGCCCACTTGAAAGTAGATGAAATCGCTAGTTACGCTTTTGCCTCCCCCCTCCTCCAGGCCCTGGTCATGTGTCCCACTTTTGGACTCCTCACTGTCCCGTCGTCTCACTCCCGCTTGCCACCCTGTTTTCTCATTGCCTCCACTGACCCTTGCTGTGGACCTCGCACCAGCCACCTTCTCCTACCTCGAACCCCACCTGGCAAAGCAACCCTCTTCCCCAAAAACTCCCTCCAACCCCCAACTTTGGGGCACACTGTTCTGCCTCCCTTACCCGGCCCCCTTCTTCCCCTGTGTCCACCCCAGGCATACCTGCCCTTTCAGAGATCAAGACGATTGCCCTCCTGCACCTATAGCCTCTTTTAATGAATCAGGTTCCTACCACCCCATGTTATGGGGACGTGTGACCTCCCATCATCACTTCCCTTCAGCTTTTTTTTAGCCTCCCGGCCCATCCCAGACGACTTATGCTAAGGTCCTCGCAACGGGACCCTTCTTCCATGACAGTCTCCCACCATTACCCATTCCCTGGGCTGTAGTCTTGTGCGTCCATCCCATGGTGGACAGTTGTCCTCCTGTGTGGCTTGCTCCAGTTCTAATTGAAGTATGGAGGACCCCTCCTGGAGGGAGGATATATGCTTCTGATTGCCCTGCCATTTGAACACTAGCCCAAAGGGCAACGTCCACTTATATCGGATGCTTCTTCTGTCAGCTCCTGAACTACCGGTCCCATACATCTCTGTTTAAGGACGGTATTGCCCGCAAGGTCCTCGTATAACTGAATATGGGCTCCACGATAGGTCAAGGGTTCTTTCGCCCATGCCGCTTGGAGTACTGCTTCTTTCTGTCCATATCGTGAGAATGCTACCAACAGATCCCTGGGTCTGGCTCTGGGTCCCCCCATCCACCTGCCCATTCTGTGGACAAGATCTAGGTCCACCTCCTCCGGGCTTGTGTCACCCAAAATGCCTGCAAAAATCTGCTGGACCTGGCCCTTGAGATCTTTGTTGAGGACTACTTCCAGGAGGTCCTCGATGCAGATGTTTTTTCTCCTAGATCAGTTCTCCAGGTCTTCAGTCTGTAGCTCAAGATTTTGCTTGGCCATATTCCGTCTTTCAATTGCCTCCATGTGTTCCCTGGCATCCGACTCCACCTCCTAAAGGCCCCTCTCAAGGAGGTCCATAAATTCTTCCATCTGGCCAATTTCCTGCCTCATCTCCGCTAATGCCATGTTAAGATCCGTCCTAATAAACTTGAATTGCTCTTGGAATGCCTTTGTAAGGGAAGCGTGCAAGCTCATGACATCCTGGTGCATGTCTTGTCGTGACAATTGCTCCCCCACTGCCTCCGGTGCTACCAGCTCTGCCATGCCGGCACTAACCCTAGGAGCCGACTCTGGTTCTCTTGTGCCCCATATAGTAGGGAGGGTGCCCACTGGATCCTCTGTGGCAGGGGGGTGCTTCTGTGTAGCTTTTTTCCCTTCCCATAGCCTTCAACATCTAGATCTCTCCTTGACAGGACAGGGCCTTCACCGATGCCCTGTTGTATCCCTAGCTTCACACCTTCCAACTCGCAGCCCCTGGAGTCCCTCTCAGCCCGTGTGGCGCTCTCTGTGCTCATACATGGCCCCTTGCTCTTAGTGAGGAGGGCTCCTTCACTCCCAGTCCCAGGTTGGGTCCGGTTCACTGGGACACCCCAGGGGGTGATGGAGGTCTAGGAGATAGGCCGATGAGCGTTGGATCCCCCTCACACCCACACCATGAGGTGCACTGCAGGCTTCTCAAGGTTGTCCTTTGGGTACCCCTCCCCTTTTGCATCTGTCCTCCTTATTGGAGGGGATCACCAACCTTCCAGGTGGGGTACCGGTGCCAGGGGCCTGAATGCAGGGGGCCCGTGCTTCAGTTCACTTCTTCAACCTGTGGTCTTATATCTTCCAAGTGGCATGGGTTTACCGTCCTTCTGCCTGCAGCAAGTAGCGTCTAAACACACCTGCTTCCCTGTCGTCTGGTCCCACTGCGAGGGGTGTAGTGCTGCTGGTCCTCGGCCCACGTGAAACAGTTGCTGTCCGCTGGGTTCCTCTCTGCAGTCCTATGCCCTGTTAGCCATCCAAGGGGGAGTCTCGCCCCCTTGTTTCGTTCCTCCTTATGCATGCTTCAGAGAGCTCTGCAGCTTGCCAGCTCTGTGGTGAAGTCTTCCCCGCTGGGCCCGACAGGGCACGACCCGCTCTTTTTTCCCGTTCCAAGTTGGGGCTAGTGCTATGTTTCTTTGCTGCCTGCTGGCTGTGACCCCTCTCACTTCTACTGGGTGGCTGCGGCCAGGCTGTGGACTCCTTGCTCCTTCCCTTTGGCAGCATGGCTACCACTCACCTCCCACAGCTCTCTGCTCCTCCTGAGCCTGGGGTCGGTGCAGGGATGACTCAGTCCATGTACCACAAATACTATGCGTGGACCCCCGCGACAATGCAGTTGATGGGCCGCCAATTGTCATGCTCTTGCAATCTACTGCGTTTCTGGTCTCGAATCAGCTTGGGGCTGGTGGGTGCTTCTCTAGATTGCTGCGGGTAGACAGAGCAGCTGCCGACACAGCTACCTAATGTTAGTGTCCATCTTGAAGTAGTAGTGTTTCATTTCTATTCGGACATCATTGCTCTATCTTAAAGGCATGGTCTAGTAAAATTTTTTATTGTCCCTACGGGTCGGCCATGTTTTTTTAAGCCTAAGTGGCTCGATTTTAGAAAACTTTCCTATGGACCTTACCCGAGTTTTCGTCCATTAAACGCACGCGAAAACAAGCACCAGGGAGCCGCCATTTTCTGATAATCCTATCTTTTCCCCGATCGCCATGGCTGACCTGCTTTTGCGGCACTAAATCAATTCCCCCGCCCCTGAGCCTGTCATCCGCAGACTCGTACCGCCCATTTCCCAACGCCAAAGCACGTCTCGTGTCAACATTCGCTGCGCCTCTTTCCTCAATAAGTATAAACAGACCGTTTCACAACACACAGCAGCAGATTTTCGATTCCATTCCTCTCTCTGTGTTACTTTGAGTATTCTGTGACTCATTTCAGTGCTCTGGTCAGCTACCTTCGCCGCTTGTAGCCCGTGTGAACAGATACCAGTACCACCGCTATAAATTATTTTAGTTTGTTTAACACACAATGGCTACAATAATGCCCTACATGTACGAGCCCGAGTATACCGAGGAGGAACTACTGGAAAGGGAAGCACGCGAAAACGAGGGGGATTTGGACGGCAGTTGGCAGGATGAATCAACAGATGAAGAGCCTGGGCCTAGTCGAATGGACGGCGTCTCCACTTGGTGCACATGCAATCGGTGCGAGCTAATGCCAACTGAGGACGAGAACTGCTGCTGCCGAGAAAACTCAGGATGCCTGGCCTACATTTCGGAAGGCGAGCCACGACCGCAATGCATCATCGAGCTGCCAGACTTCAGTGCAGCCTGCCTCACACGGGCCGTGTTGAGAATAATGATGGTGCTTATGCACGAACTTCGCGCAACTTTTCATCCTCGTAATCCGAGTAACGAGTAAGTATACTCTGCTTGTCATGCCACTCCTATTTCATGATCTTCTACTGTATCCAAAATTACATCTACATATCATTGTTACGCATGTAAGTCGTTCAATAGTGTGCATTGTCTAGATAGCATTTGTCCGTGCAGAATGCCATTAGTTACAAGAATTGTCATTGACAACAAACGTTTATTAAACTTATCTTGGTCATTTAAAAACAGTTTGTTTCATTCCTTTTCACAGGTGGTACAGGCTGGTGGCCTATCGTTCCTTTACATGGTGGCTCCACGGGAGGCTTGGACACCGCGTTCGAAGAGTGATAACCGCCTGTGCCATTCGTGCCATTAGAGAAACGTTCCCGAGTGACAGCGGTCAGTACAGGGGATTTTCTCTCGCTGTGCTGCAACCTGACCTGTATAATATTTAAAGTCTTGTATTTTTGTGTCATGAAAATAAGATACAAAATAAAACACTACATATATTTTAACAACGTTTGTTTCGATTTTTTAAATGAATCAAGTGTGTCTCCATTCAAAGATGGACGTCAGACATCTGTGCTCCGAATGGGTGAAGGTGTGGTCGCTGTGAAGCAGGGTGGTCACTATCTATCTAAGCTAACATAACATATTCTCGATAATGCATGCACTAAATAACACTTGTTCAAAGTCTTTCAGTAGGTTATGTCTCTATAAAAGTCACACATATATCTATATTAACAATTACCATTGGATTATACAGGCCTTAGGGTCTTGACCACTATAATACACCGGTTGAAGTGTGGGTCTGTGCTCACAAGAATGTCCGGTATGTGGCATTTGTTATTGATAAGCAACGATATACTATCATTGATATAAAGGCGATATACTATATATTGATATAAAGGCGGTTCGCGCCGGTGGATGCGCGCTGGCATGGGGGGCTGTCAGGGGTGCGAAAGGCCAAGGTGCCAAACTACATGTACACTTCAAAAGGTGTCCCACGCCAAAGGGCCATTGTGCACATGGTCTCCTCAGACCCCGTGTCTCCAGGCAGGCCTCCCCTGAGGCAGGCCGCCCCCCTGCAATCCACATAAATGTGTCTCCATTCAGCAGTCTTCCTGTGCCTTATCTGCACGCCCCAGGCCCATCCATCCCACCCCCTGTATCAAAGGCGGTTCGTGCCGGTGGATGCGCGCTGGCATGGGGGGCTGTCAGGGGCGCGAAAGGCCAAGGTGCCAAACTACATGTACACTTCAAAAGGTGTCCCACACCAAGGGGCCATCGGTCACATGTCTCCAGCCAGGCCTCTCCTTGAAGCAGGCCGCCCCCCTAATACCACGAAATACATACGTCATTCATTCACAAACACACCCCAGTTTCTAATACTTTAAAAACCACTCGATATGTCTCATGAGAACATCTTTGTGCTTTGCAAGTCAACTCCTGAACGTGCTACCTGGGAACCACTGAGATCTATGCTAATCTGCTTGTCGTTGTGCTATCCGTGAACTTCTGTGACCGCTTCGAGTATAACCATCAGTGCGCTACCTGTGGCCATCCACCTTTTCTCCCGCAACATACTGCTCTGCTTGCTGAATCCAACTGTTTGTTGGTCAAGGTAAGGCCATGTATCCTGGTCATATTTCGCAGATTTTTAAATTTCTATCTATGTGCGCGTAGAGTACCCAATAGTGCTATGTTCATTGGTCTCATTGCTATTGACTTGAATTTCCATTGCTATGCTAACAATAGATCTATCTATTTTCATCTGTGTCAATTGTCATCGAATTGCATCCTTCGGGGGTCCAGTCTATGATGTAAGCATGTTTCCTTCTCGTGCAATACAGAACATCCAAGGGATGAGTCACATGTTCAGTTTTTAGTCACATCATTAATACATTTCTGCAACTTATGCAAATACTAAGCCGCACATAATGAACTGGTATAGTTCCTGCGACCAAAACAAACCTTGCATTGATCATTGTATGATTCATTTACTTTTGTATCAAATCTTTATTCTTGAAGATTGTATAATAATGTCAATATTTACTTTTCAGATTTATCAACAATGCCTGCCTGTTCGATTAGCGGTTGCCCTTCGAAGACCCATACGAAATCTGAAGGCACGACAATGCATGTATTCCTGAAAACTGTTGATCGAATAAGAGAATGGGTCAGACATTGTGGATATCCACTGGATGAGCTGGAAAGTAGAGTCCAACAAGTCTTACAGGAAAAGAGGGGTGATCGATACCGCATCTGCAGCCGGCACTTTTCCTTGGACGTGTACACAACATCTTGGGTAACAAAGAAGAATAAACGGCGAACGACACAGAAAAATTGCTCGAAAATGCTATTCCCACTCTATTCGTCCACATTTCGCCACCGGTGAGTCAAGTGTCTGGATTTAGCTTTAGGCCTTGCGGTAGTGTGTAGGTATCCGAACAGATTAATTGATATTGTAGGTGTTCTATCCCTTGTAATAATTTCGATATTGATATGATTGTATAGTTTTTTGAATAATGACATTTACCAATATATTCTTTTTCGATTTCATAACCCACAAACGCAATGAATATATATGGGAACAGGGAACTGTGCTGTATTGAGCATTTTACAAGTATTCTGTCGCCTTACATGGCTACTTTTAATATTGGCATTTCATTATCAATCATTAATTTACCTTTACAACTTCTTGACTATCCCTTGAATCTGAAGCAAGAACATTCTACATCCTTGACGTGGTCGCAGTTATCAACCACTTCTAGCGCGTATCAGGTAATCTTACTAGGCTAATCCGCTACAGACCTCTTTTATGCATGTCAAGTAATAATTTTGTTTTATCATGTAATCATTTTACCTAATGTTTCGTTAGTGCTTTCCAATTGATATACACCTTAGTTATCGTCCACTGGTGTTTGTTTTCGGTTATAATTATTGTTATCCATACTAATGCAAGTACTGTCTTTCAGGGAGATGCTGAAGCGTCCGCCACATCTACAACATTTCTAGATGTTCTTCAACAGCAGGAGGTATGGATACTGACAGCTCCATCGAGCGTCATCATCAGAGCTGGAATTCTTGTTGTTCGATTGTTCTACACAATGTTTCATTCGTGGTTAGCCGTTGATATGTACCTGTGCTGTCGACCCCAGGTGTGTGTTCTGTTTTCACTATTGTAATCCTCACTAATGTAAGTACTATGTTTCAGGCAGTTGATGGAGCGTCAACCCCTGCACTTGATGCAGAGCCTGACATTCAAGTAATTCCAGGGGAAGTGGAAGCGGGACCATGCGTATACGAATCGGCGCAACAGCTTTCGGAAGTGCGCACTACATTTGCAACATCCATAGATATTCTTCAGCAGCACGAGGTATGGATAATGACAGCTCCATCATGCGTGATCATATAACGTGATTCCATTTGCTATACTTTCTTCCCTATTAACGCAAGTGCTGTGTTTCAGGGAGACGACAAAGCTTCCACTACAATCACAACATCCAATTTAGATGATGCAGATGTAAATAATTCGTTGAAAAAAGTCGATGAAATGTGATCATATTTAGATTTTCCTTGATTCTTTTGGACAATGCATCATTTGCGGTTATCTCTTTATATGTACCTGTGTGTTCGACCCCCAGTGTGTGTTATGTTTCCAATATTGAAAAACATACTAATCCAAGTACTGTGTTTCAGGGAGACGACGGAGCTTCCACCACAATCACAACATCTCATTTAGATGATTCAGATGTAAATAATTCGTTGAAAAAAGTCGATGAAATGTGATCATATTTAGATTTTCCTTGATTCTTTTGGACAATGCATCATTTGCGGTTATCTCTTTATATGTACCTGTGCGTTCGACCCCAAGTGTGTGTTATGTTTCCAATATTGAAAACCATACTAATCCAAGTACTGTGTTTCAGGGAGACGACAGAGCTTCCACCACAATCACAACATCTCATTTAGATGATGCAGATGTAAAGGAATCGTTGAAATAAGTCGATGAAATGTGATCATATTTGGATTTTCCTTGATTCTTTTGGACAATGCATCATTTGTGGTTATCTCTTTATATGTACCTGTGCCGTTGACCCCAAGTATGTGTTGTGTTTCCAATATTGAAAAGCATACTAATGCAAGTACTGTGTTTCAGGGAGATGCGGATGCCTTCTCTCCAATACAACCATTCATGGCAGTCCATGCAGAGCCAGAAGTATGGATACTGACAGTTCCATCAAAATAGATCATCACAGGTCGAATACTTGTCGTTTGATTGTTGCACACAATGTTTAAATCATGTTTGGCTATTGAGATGTACCTGTGTGTTCGTCCTCACATGTGTTTTATGCTAACAATATTTTGATACATAGTAATGAAAGTACTATGTTTCAGGGAGACGATGGAGCCTCATTCGGTGCTGTCTATGCGGATACAGAAAATAGTCATTGCAGCGCAAGAGGAAGGGAGGACATGCGGAAACGAATCGGAGCTACAGCGTGCAGATGTTGAAGGTCGAGTCAAAAAAGTTGCAAAGAAAAAAAAAACAAAACAAGGTTAGTTACAAACAGTTCATAACTTTAAAAAAAATGTTTGTGCTGGGGACTATTTTATGTTTTTTTCCAGTCAATTCTACTACACTCCATCTTGTGTTTAAACTGAACATCCCTTTTCCAATCTCTCCTCCAGTTACCCGTGGGTGTCAGAACTATACACACACAGACAGTGAAGCGAATGAGAGATGTTGCTTGCCAGACCGTGTACACTCTGGAGGAACTATTAATTGAGGCGAGGCGTGTTCAGGCTCGAGATGCTCATGTCCAATGGCCAGAACATGAATTAACTGTGTTTGGAGACTACAGCAAAGTTGCATTGGACCATAGCTACAGTGCGACCGCACCACCACAAGAAGATGTTATTGAATGTATTGAAGATAGCTCTGAAGTAGTTGCAGATCAATTTACACAATCTACACCCGCCAAAAATTTGCCACCAAAAATCCTGTCGACATTGTTGTGTTCTCCCATCAATGTTGAAGTAATAGATGTTGAAATGACAGAGAATGAACCAGTCGCAGCATCCATAGACGCATCAGAACTTGATATCAGCGATATTACTTTCCAATGTGTTGAAATCTCCACAACGTCAAAGGCCGAAACAACGTTGACGCAGGATGACAGTCTAATGAAAGAGAGCAAATACATTGTATTCGACAGTTGTTTGATGGAAATTATAAGTATGCTGAAATGTGTGCATTCCATTAGAGGGAAAGTATGTGGGAAGCCATTGATTAATGGGACTCGTCAAATAAAAGGCAGTAACGTCAAAATAAATGCCGCCTGTAGATTAAATCATAGGTTCTCATGGTCTGCACAACCGATGCTGGGGAAACTGCCAGCAGGCAATCTACTGTGTGCAGCTGCATCACTTTTTAGTGGCTCCAGTTTCAGAAAGTTAGAGGCTTTCTTTCAGTTTGTGGGACTCCATTTCATTTCTAAAGCACTGTACTACATATACCAACGTAATTATCTGTTTCCGGCCATTAGTGATGCTTGGAAAATTGAACAATTGTCTCTAGCAAGTACATTCAAAGGCAAACGATTCAGGCTAGCCGGCGATGGACAGTGCGACAGCCCTGGATTTTCTGCCAAGTACTGCACCTACCACTTTCAGGACATGGATAGTAAGAAAATTGTGAGTTTGGTGGTCGTGCAGGTAACACAATGTACATCCTCAGTGGCCATGGAGAAACTAGGTTTTATAAAATCAGTGGAATATCTACAATCGAGGGGAATGGACATCGACCTCACAGCCAGGGATAGACACGTTTCTATTGCCAAGACAATGAGAGAGCCATTCCCACATATTAAACATCAATTTGACGTATGGCATCTTGCTAAATCAATCAATAAGAAAATCTCGGCTGCAGGGAAAAAAAAAGGTTTTGAAAGTATTTTGCAGTGGTCCCATTCTATCACCAACCATCTTTGGTGGAGCTCAAAAACTTGTGAGGGGTCAGTGGAAATACTACTTGAAAAATGGCGGTCACTGATGCACCACTGTACCAACGTTCAACGCTGGACAGCAAATGAACATTTCCACCAATGTGAACATGGCCCTTTGTCCCCAGAGGAGGCACGGAAGAAGAAGTGGTTGATTCCATCTTCACCGACACACAAAGCCATTGAGAAGATTGTTTTCGACAAAACTCTATCAAGAGATTTGAGAGGACTGACAGAATTCTGTCACACAGGAGATTTGGAGGTGTTCCACAATATGTGCCTAAAGTACAGGCCAATGCGCTTGCATTTTAGCTTTCGGGGCATGAAACATCGCACTCTACTAGCGGTCTTGGCCCATAACAGCAATGTCGGACGTGAACAATCTAGGACTACGGGTAAAGTAAGGATGCCTCGCTACACTAAGGTGCTTTCAAAACGAAGTAAGCAATGGGTGATCAAACCAGTCCATGATGAAATGCAGTTCGACTTTGTGAAAGGCCTTATTGTTGCTGTACTAGAGAAGCACAGATATAGAATTTTGGACGTTTCTGTGCAGAGCAGTGATCCATTGCCACCAAACATTGCGACTGTGCCATGCCCACCCAAAGCACAGCTGATTGTGAAGTACAAATCCCGGTTTAAATAATTGCAATACGATTGTCTTTTTGTAAATAAATGTTATTGTACAGTGTACCTGTAAACCTAACCCCTACCTTCACCATCATGGGTGGCGAACAAGCTGGGTGTCATCTTTGAATTCTCTCTATTCACCTCACATATGTGTATGTATATATTTTTCTCATGTCTCATCTCATGTAAATGTAAATGCTGCACACTGTTAACGGAGGGGAGGCTTGCGTATTGCAAATAATAAAACAAACAAACAAACAATAAATCTCACTTTTAACTCAACTCCTGTGGTACTTTATACTTTCCCTGACCTTCCGCCAAAAATTAAATGTCTCAATTTGGGCTGCAAAGCTCGCAGACAACGGGGACAAAATTGGGGCACTTGGAACGCGCCAGCCAAGCGGGCCGTGGCATTTGGGAGAGAAGCCAGTTCGCATTTGCACATTGAGGCGCACTACATAAACGGATTCTAAACTTCAAGTTCTCACAGATGCCTATACTATGTGATGTTGCAAATAAAGAATGCGAAGGACAGCGCCCAGATGAGGCCCACAAGTCGCACTGGAAGTATAAGGGTCTATTGTTTTTTGACCTTGAGACAGGGACCATGCCGAAAGAACTACATTTGAAGGGAGTGCGCAATAACGTAAGAGACGATAAGGCAGAAAATCCAGAAACTAGACCGAGTTTCATTTTAGGTCAGTATACGAAAAATCGTTGTCAAGAGCACGGTCCGTTTTACAGACTGCATTACGAAGAGACACAATGGAAATTTCAAATATAATGTAAGTAAATCTTTACACGCTTTTATACCGGAATGAAGATTTAATGAATGGATGCATGAATAAATGAATGAATGAAGAGCTAGGAAAAGCAAGTAAAACTGTTCGTAGTGGGCACATGGGCATGCAGGTCCGCTGGTCTCACCAATCTCGTTCCTTGGCCCAGCCACTTTTCCCTGCACTGCCTACCTGCACTACGGGACTGTCTCTGTATCCTTCAGCACCTTCTCCCGGCATTTACCTTGCACTTGCCACCAGCTGGCCCTATTATTTAATTTGTATTGAACTAACCATGTACAGCCCTTCCCCATGCGTGATCAGAAAGACACCTGGCCTAGTAGGATCGTTGTCTGTCTGCCCTTGTTCCCCACCTGCCTCGTCACACCTAGAAACACTTGAGTATAGGCACGTTACAAATGCCATATCATATATCATATCATTCCTCACGCATGTAGATTAACTGTCGTTTATCATTGTGTGTTGGCCTCGATTTATCTCGTTACTTTTCGCATTGATTTTAGAGACGAACATACTCCATTGAACTATCCTTGCAAGCAAATAGTTTCTGATCGGCCGTAATAAATAAAATTAGTAATATTAATGAAGTTCGGCTAGCGAGACTAATTATCATTTTTTTGTTTTCATAACAGGTATTTGATCCCATTCTGCCACTGCCATCTGTTTGAGACACCGGCGGATGGATTCTTCAGCAGACACCTGCAGATTTGTGTCAACAACTGGAGCATGATCACCATATTATGGGACGATCGCCAAGGGCCCAAATGCCCTGACGCTGTACTAGTGGCTAGAAGCAACATAACAACCTTTAGGCTGGATTAGTGCCTAGTTGATGGAACAGCCTTGCGGTTCACCGTGCTTCCAAAGTGATTCTTTTTACGAAAATGAACACCCTGTGTACCATAAAGGAACAGCGCGTGACTCAAGATGAAACGGAACAGTTATTGCGGATACAGATAAAAGAAAATAAATGGCTTCCGGAGTTCATATGGCAATTGCTGAATATTCTCTAAACATTTAATGTCAAATAAATGTACTTTACCAAATGTCCCGTGTTGCTGTTTCATTTTAAAGTACAGTTTCATATTCCGAATTGTGGCGCGCTGTGTTGTGAGTTGATCTGTGTTGGTTTCCGGGTTCTGTGTGGAGTCGCGCAGAAGACGACTGGGCGCGTTTGCCTACGCAGCACAGTAACGTCACGGGGAGAGGCGGGGAATATGAATGTTTTGATATTGTCAGGCTCAGGGGCGGGGGAATTGATTTAGTGCCGCGAAAGCATGTCAGCCAGGGCGATCGGGGAAAAGATAGGATTATCAGAAAATGGCGGCTCCCTGGTGCTTGTTTTCGCGTGCGTTTAATGGACGAAAACTCGTGTAAGGTCCATAGGAAAGTTTTCTAAAATCGAGCCACTTAGGCTTAAAAAACATGGCCGACCCGAAGGGACAATAAAATTTTTTACCAGACCATGCCTTTAAGTTTCTTCCAGGTTGGTAACGGTTGATTTTAGCCTGGATAAATTTGGCTCCTCGTCTGTGTAGTGATTTATGGGCAATGCAGAGGGCTTTAAAGTTCATGCATTTACTGGTATACAGTGCAGACTTTTCAGGGCTGGTTTCTTCTACGTAGTCTCAGGAGTAGACTTGTTGTAGTATTTTGGATGCAAATTTTTTAGCGGCATTCTGGCATTCCAGATTAGAGGCTATTTGTGAGGTCTAGTCTTTTATACTCTTTATTTCTTATTTTCAACAATATTCAACAAACAACAGTGTCATCATCATAAACCATTGAATTGAAAAATATACAAAAGTGGGAAGCACTACAGCAGAATTTCACACCATAACCCCGTATCCCACCATATCAAACTGTAAGATTAACTTAAAACCAAACCAGATGTACCGAACAAATAACAACAGACAAACAAGACTACACAAAACAACCACATAAACAACACAACCCCCCCCCATATGTATAGTACCCGAAAGTAATTTATCCCATTCCACTCAATAACTCAACCTAGCATTATCCATAAAGGTCATTAAAACTCTCCCACATTTCATCATAAAGTTCTGCTTTGTTTTGTTTACTATACATCGTTTTTTCAAATCTTGATAAAGCTCTAACATCCAAAATCCACTCCTCCACTGTCGGCTTTTTCCGCGTCTTACAGACCTTCAACACTTGTTTAACCGCCACCAACAAAGCTTTACGCACCCCTCACAATACCACCCAGTTTACATTACGCCCACCACCATATGACAGGAATATAACTGCTAAGGGATTGCGCGGGTAAACAATGTCCCAGATCTGATCGATTCTGCCAATAACCTAGTCTTGATAGTACCAAGGAGATGATTGTGAGGATTATGTATGAGAAGTTGAGGTGGGGGGAGTATCCCTCTTATTATTTGCAGGAGGTACGGGCATGTTTTTGCTATTCTGTTGTGGATCTAGGAAAGTCTGTTTTCCTTGAGGATTCCCAGGTTTTTAATCACTGACAATGTCTTAGGTTGAGTTCCCATGCATGGTGGCCAGCTCAGATATGTTTGTATTTTATGGTATTCTGGTGGGGAGGTCATTATTTCTGTTTTGGTCAGATTTAGCTTGAGATTGTTGTTTGTCATCTAAGTGTATATGTCAGTGAGGCATTTGTTGAGGGTGTTATTCACGTCTTGGACAGAGGTTATCTTGAAGTTGAGTTGGGTGTTGTCTGCGTGGTTGTAGGTTGTCAATTCATGGGGTTGAATGAGTTTCATTAGGGGGATATGCAAATGTTGAAGAGGAGGGGGGAGATGCTTCATCCTTGTGCTACATCGCAGGAGATGTTTCTAATGCTAGATATGAATGGCAATAAGTGTGTTCTTCCTGTTAGCTTGGTGAGGAAGGATTTCAGCCATTTTAGTGCAGAGTGTATTATGCCGCATTCCTAAAGTCTCTTTATTAGTGTTGTGTGCCTGATTGAGTTGAAGGCAGCTGATATGTCTATGTAGTAGTATGAGGGCCGATTGGGTGCTGTTGTCTGCATTTATTTTTGGCCGTTCCATATGGAGAGAAGTGCTGACTCAGTTCCTTTCATGGGTCTGAAGTCAACTTGGGATTGGTTGAGTATTCTGTTGCTTTCTACATGATTGAGTAGTTATTTGTAGATGTGGTTCACCAGGACTTTCACTGGTTAAGGTAGATTCAGTTTAGGTCTGTAGTTGATAGGGTCTTCTGCATTTCCTGTTTCGTTTATTAGGAGGGGCTTGATGTATACTGTCTTAAAAGTTTTAGGAACTATTCCTCTATTTAGGGATGGACTCATTAGTAATCGAAAGTATGCGGTTGGCGGTCTGTGGTTGAGGATGCTTTTTAAGATGCCCGGTGGGCCTGCGCCACTAGGAGATCCAACGAGGTTGGTGTCGTTTGTTTTTTTGAAAGTTTCTTCACTTCTAGGTTCGAATCCAGTTAGTGTTGTGGTGTGGGTTTATGGCGGTTCTGGGGAGCGGGGGTGTTTTTGGTAGGCAAGCTTGCTCTGATGGTTTGTTGTATTTTTTCTATTTTTGCTCTCAGATGGGTTATGATGTTGTCACATAGGGATTGTGATGCTATGACATATTTGTTGCACAAGTTAGGTTTTTTAATTTCCTTGAGGATTTTGGACGTTCTTTTTGGGGGTGTGTTGCCGATTGCATTATTGTAGTATACATGCCTTTTTTTCTTTTAGGACTGCTGATTGTGTCCAATTGGCTGTAGAAGTTTCTCCATTGTTTTTCCAGTATGTTTTTTTTTAGTTCCTTCAGTTCTTCTGTGAAGCATCTGGCTGCAATTTTCCTTGGGGTGGGTTTGAAGAGTTTTGCAGTTGTTAGTTGGTCAAGGGCATCTGTAATCCAGGTGTCAAGTTTCTCTTCCACTGAGTCCGGTGTCATTGGGGCTCATTACGGGTCCGGCAGTTACCCTGCTGGTGCTACTGGCAGGTTGCCGCCGGACCAGTATAAAATGACTGGTGCCTGACTTCCCGGTGCCATTGGGCTATCACAAGTCCGGCGCCCGGAAAGTCAGGTGTCTGTAATTCTGTTAATCCCCATTCCCATAGAGTTCTACAGGACTCTATGGGAGTGGGGACATGGAAGCACCAGCAGCGTTGTTAATGGTGCCTTTGATTCCGTGACGGCTTTGCCTACCGTGACCGGTCAGACCTGTCACGCACAGTGGCTCTGGCAGGCAAAGCCATAGTTTGCTGGTCTGGAAACAAGGGTGCTGGTGAGCTTACCGGCACCCTTATTTCCATACCGGCAAACTCAGCATGAGGCCCATTCTATTTAGGTGGGAAATGTTTGGTTTTGTTGATTCCATTAGATCTGTTAGTGTTTCCAGGTCAAGATCTTCCAGTAGTTTTTGTTTGTCACTGGGAGTTTTACAGTTTTGGGCATCATGAAGCTTAGGATTTTGACAGTGAATGGTATGATATGGTGATCGCTCCATATGATGGATATCTGTGGGGTGGCGGTTAAGAGTCCATCTCTGCAGAAGATTGCGTGAAAGGTGTGTCTAGCACTGTGGGTGGGACCATTTACTATTTGATTGAAGTGGCAGGTTTCCAGTAGGGTGCTGAGGGAGTTTGCTGTGGGTTCATTTTCTCTTTTGAACCAGATGTTGAGGTCCCCCAGGACGACTATGTTGTCATGATAAGTGGAGAGATTGGCAATGGCATCAGTGAGATTCGTGGTGAAGTTGGGTTTGTAGGATGGTGGTCTGTAGATCAGGAGGAAAATTAGGTTGAATTAGTTATTGAGCTTGATGCTGATTAGGAGTTATTTGCAATCTTCTATGTCTGCTGAGGGAAGCGGAGTGGAGGAGATGTGGATGTTGTGTGCTAGTGTGATTCCTCCTCAACTCACTGATAGAAATGGTGCAACACTACTCAGTCATTGCAAGAGCCATGTTAGCACGGGCTGTCAAATACTTGAACAGTCCACACACCATTGGCAAATATCCTAGGACCAAGGCATACTGGGAATAAAAACCTCTGGCTTGCGTGGATAGTCCAAAAAATGCAAGAATATTGCTTCAAGATTTAGCATATACTGCGGTGGTAGAAAAATAATTAGGCAGACTGTTTATCAAGGTTGTGGGCACACTTTAAGGCAATGCTGCCTGATTACATTCAATCACAATCAAAAAGCAAGTATATCAAAGTGCAGTATTTTAAACAAGAGTGAACATTTCATAAACTAATCAGTGTGATGATCAATTAAAGAATATAGGGATTACAAATTAACTTAATTCATAGATGAGGAAAATAACATTGTTTGCACAACATGTGCATCATTGTACCAAAAAACGTACTTGGTAAGTGCCTTTTCAAATCATACATTAGAGAGTCAAGTGAAAAGTACAATAACTAATATAGACAGATATCTCTGTTAAGAAGATTATTAGATCAGGACAGGTGGGTATGTCAAAAGATTTCTTCTTATATTTTGTACGACTCGTTTCGGGCAGAGTTGCCCTTCATCAGGTAAGGGATATCTGTTATTCTATCCTGCAAGTGAAGATATAGAGGTATATAAGTAATAATACTTTTAAGTTAAGAGGGTACTTTAAGACATGTGAGGAGAGGTAACTAATCTGTGGTTTCAGGGAGAGACGACAGTAGAAGGGTAAATCATTTCCAATGGCAGGCTGGACTGGTGGGAGGGGCCTTCCAGCATGGCTGGTAGGTGCTGTAAATGGCAATGACAAGAGGGATTGTAGGTAAGTGTCAGGGACTAATGTTACAAGGTGTGGTCTAGTGTGGGCTCAGTCGTTAGGGTATAGTGCTGGGTCCCACGTCTAGACCACTGATATTCAGAAACTGGTGTTGCAGCAGGGTAAAATGAAGGAGAATAGAACTCACTTTGAGTGACAGGAAGTGAAAAGGATGGGGTGTAACCTGTAGATGCAGATTAATGTCACACGCAGGTAGCTGTTGGAGAAATGTAAAACTTTACAATGGGTGGGCAGATCTGAAATTCAAAGTTGCTAACAGGCACGGCATGGTGGCGGATAGCAGCAGCACTTTGTGATTACATGAGGCGCATAAAAGCTGCAAGTGTTGCAATGTAAGGATCGGTCAGGTGGGACCAAGCGGATGAAAAACTTACTGAATCACATGGGGATGATCTCGGATACACAGCATAAGTCGGAAACCGAATGGTCCGTCATTCCTCATTCAATGTTGTTTGCTGTTGTCATGGCAGTGTTCACGCATGTGTGTGCAAATCTTTTAAAGTAGTGGGCCTCATTACAACCCTGGCGTTGGACCATGGTGCTACTGGCACCATGGTCCATGCCGGATTCCGCCATGGTGGATGGTGGATTTACCGCCCCATTCCAAGGTTGGCGGGGCGGTAAACCCCCATTCACCATGGTCCCTTCCCCATTCCCATTTTTGGCCCATAGGGCACAATGGGAATGGAGAAGGCGCTAATTACGGCACCGTAAATTGCGGTGCCGTAATTAGCACCAAGGTCCCTTAGCGGGTTGGACTTTAACGCCTTCAAAAAGCAGGCGTCAAAGTGTGAATCGGGCGTTAAGGGTTTAACGGCACCGCAGCCTTTTACGGTGCCGTTAACCCCTTAAAGCCAGGGTTGTAATTGCGGGTTGTGTATTTGAAGAGCGCCACGTTTAAACGGTTGAAAGATACATGTGCTCAGTAGATTTGAGATTAACTGCACATGTGTCAGGATGCCCAGAGTCAGTAATGGGGCAGGATTGCATACGGCTGGTTAATTGGTGAATCGAAAAGTGTCTCTGAAAAATTAAGAAGCATGTTGATGTGAAGTAGTGTACATAATAGAGGGATTACAACACAGATTTAGAAAACATCAGAAAATGCTATTTATTTTACATGGTGACCTGTAAGAAAATATAGTTACTCATAGCACTTTTCTTTGGGTGTGACAGATTGTTAAGATGGACATTTTATGCATTCATGATTAAGAGAAAACATAAAATGTTTTGGCAGGTATTGAGCTTTGGGAAAAAGGAATAACATTGTTATACTCAAATCACAGATGACAAGTAATGTCCCAATTAACGTTTATTACACGTGGTGACATTGAGTCAAGTTGATCAATCCAATATATGTCTCTTTGTAATAACAATTGGGTTATATTTCCACCCCTGTGGTGTAAATATACGTATTCAAGTCTAACACATTGTGTTTTGACAATGGTATCTCTCAATCGGATAAAGTGTTGTGCCACTGGTGATTTTTCTGATGACTGTCTGATATTAGATTTGTGCTCCAACCAGCGCAGTTTGGCTTTTCTGGTAGTCATGCCAACATAGTAAAGTCCACAGGGACATTTTATACCATAGATTACATTTTTGGTGTCACAGGTAGAAGTGTGATGTGGGAAAATGTTATAGCCTTTGTGGGGATGTGCTATGGTGTTACCTTTCATTACGTTGTGACAGTTATTGCAATTGTTACACTGTAAAGCTCCTTTAAAGTTGTGAGTTGTGTCCTTTTTTTCATAAAATATGCTTTAATAAGGTGATCTCGTATGGATTTGCTCTAGCTGTGTGCAAAGAGAGGAGGATTGGAAAGCAATCTCGCTAATGTTGGGTCAAGTGATAGAGTTTTCCAGTTGTTTTTGATGATTTTCTTGATCTGCAGGCTTTGCTGGGAATGCGTTGTGACATTTGTTTTTGGGTGTACGGTTTTTCGGACCCAAGGCATCTGTCCTTGTGATGTTTTTCACTTTCTGTGCGCATTCTTGGATGGAGTCAGGGTTATACCCCCGCTTTAGAAATTCTTTTGTTAGTTGATTGGCTTTGTTGGAGTAATCATCTTCATCTGAAGTGATATGCCTGTACCTTAAGAATTTATTTAAAGGAATGCTTTCAATGGTTTTTTTGGGGTGAAACTAGTAGCGTACAATACATTTTTCCTGTCTGTAGGTTTAGTATATACTGAAGTTCGAAGTTTACCTGATTTGATGTCTACTAGTAGAACCAGAAATTCAATCGATGTTAAACTGAGTTTAGTGGGAAACCTGATTGTTGGTGCCAGTGAGTTCATGAAGGTGAAGAACTCTGATAGTTCTTCCTGTGAGCCATTCCAAATAGGTCATCAATATGCCTAAAAAAACATTTAATGTGTTTCTTCCATCTTTCATTGTTAGTAATGTAGGTCCCTTCTAAGTAGATCATGTATGTGTTGGCGTAACATGGGGCCATCACTGCACCCATTGAGGTGCCTGAAGTCTGTATGAAATACCTATTCTCAAAAATAAAAAAGTTGTTGCTACAAACAATCTTGAGTAATTTAAAGATGAATAATTGGTCCGCTTTACAGACTTCATTTGTGGTAAGTAAGAGCCATTCCATGGCTTCAAGCCCTGCATGGTGTGTGATATTCGTGTAGAGGCTAGAAACATCCATTGTGAACAAAATGTCTGTATTTTCTTCAAATGGTATCATGTGAAGTTTGATAAAAAATATAATTGGTGTATTTAATGTAAGTCTTAAATAGATGCGTAAGCGGTTGGATGACTTGGTCTAATTATTGAGCAAATGGTTCAAGTAGGCTGTTGTTAGCTGCAATTATTGGTCGTCCTGGGGGATTCAATAGATGTGTATGAACTTTGGGGAGGGTATAGATCACAGGCATGGATGGATATAGATGTGTCAAAATGCCTTGGTGCGATAGGTAATGTGTATGTTGGCTTCTGCTTCCTCTAGTTCTGCTTTGATGATGTCCCATACTTGTTCGGTTGGATCATTAAACATTTCCAGATAAGCATCCTGTTTTGACAATTGGCTTTCTATCTCCAATTTGTATTTCTCACTGTCCAATAATACCAGGGCGCCACCCTTATCTGCTGGTTTGATAATGATGTCTGGATTGTTCCAAAGAGGAGATAGCACCTGTTGCTCAAGATGTGAAAAATGTGAATGTGATCGTTTCTGAAAACTGAGTTTCTGATACTCTTTAAGTACTTGTTTTTGGAAAGCATCTAATATGGAATTCTGAATAGCTGGCATAAAGGTACTTTTTGGCTTGATTTCAAGGTATTCAGAGTGTTCCATTGCTTCCGGGGGTTCAATTGTGTCAAAAAACAGTCTCAGTCTCATTTTTCTAGTCAGCTTGAAAAAGTACATTTTCTCTTTAAGTAATGTGCTGCTGTAATGTGGAACCAAGGAGATCCCTATTGTAGTGTAACTCATTCAAATTCAGTTAGTGTGTGACTGGACATGTTGATTACTAGGTCTTCTTTGTAGGGAAGTTCACTTTCCTTGTGGGATTTTTTCTTCTTGCCTCTTCTTGTCGGACGTGGTCTAAAAAAGACGAAGTCAAGGGAGAGGAAGAAGTGGATGTTTTAGACAAATCGCGTATTAGTGGTTCCCTTTGGAAGTCTAGGGGCCTCATTACAGGTCGGGTGGTCCGGAAATAACAGTGGCGGTAAACCCTCTGCCACTGTTAATTCCGGACCGCCCGATCCCGAGTCCTGCATGCGGGAAGTGGCGTTCCCGCCAGGTCTGACCTGGCGGGTTTACCACCGCCTGCCTGCAGGCGGACGAGGAAACACCTGCACCATCACGAGATGGTGCTGGTGTTTCCATGATCCCCATTCCCATTGAGTCCTATAGGACTCAATGGGAATGGGGATTTACACCATTCCGCCTCCGGAATTCCCGGGACAACGGGTTTGTAATGCCCCAGTAATTCCTGGAATCACGGAGGTGGAATGGTAATACGAGTCCGGCGGTAACCAGGTGGTTTTACCACCTCGGTTACCGCCGGACTCATAATGAGGCCCTAGGTCTTGACTGGCTTCCTTGTCTGTACCTGAATTGGGGATCTCTGTTTCACCACTAGATGCGTCCGAAACACGAGATTTCTGAGTGTGGAATCCATTTGTTCCTTATGAAAGGAGTTCTTCCAATACATGTTGTATCATTTTGATGATAGTATTCCTTCCAGATGTAGACTATATCCAATTTTTGTAATTTTCAAAACCTTTTTCCCCGTTTTGTTTTTTATCACATAGGTCCTCCTTGATATTACTAAGTGAAGCTCGTTCTCTAGTTGCTGGGTGATTTGTTTCCCTCACCACTCATTTTTCATAAAGTAGAAGAAGCCTGCGCTATCAAAAATGCCTCACATCTTTCTCTACCAGAGTGAACAGTAGAGCTATTTATTACATTCCAGTTAATACATAGACTATAACAATTGTCCGATGCAGGCTCTTTATCTACAACATAGCCCGTCCTCGTTTGTTGGACCCCCTGTAGATTGACATTTTCCAGGTGTCCAAGATCAATACAGACCCGTTATTTAGCTGACTCAACAACTACAATGATTGTGTCAGTCTGGACAGCAATGCTTACACTGCATCCATCAATTACCATTAATAGGTCATTTTGTTCAGGTAGAACTGAAGTCTCACCCATAGTACCAATATTTGTAGTTGTGGTTTGGCTTGATAAGAAGGGGCAGAGATTACAATAGCCGCATCTTTGAATGGATGCACCCACCTAGAAAGAGACTCTCGAATGGTGAGATTTTTGAGTTTTTTTTTAAAATGAAAATGTTATACCTGGTTTCAATTTCATATATTTTGTTTTCTTTTCTTGTTTCCCTACTCCTTTTATTTCTTAGCCTTTTTGGACATGACAACATTTTCTACCTCAGTATTAATGTCCACCTGTTCCGTCTTTGCCAGATGACTAGTAACCTGAGAAGTGGCAGCTTTATGGTCTGCTATCTGACTGACCTCCTGCTTCTCCATATGTGGTATGACAGATGTAAGCCGGTTGTCACTGGGGACCTCAACCCAATTCATAGGTCCGAGGTGAGACATACTCAGATTGGGGGGAGAGAGCACATGGCACATGTTATTTTGGGTAGTGGCATTAACTATTGTTTCCACTTTAAGATTCATTTTGCTCAATATGAGTGTGTGTGCTCTAACTTCATCTCTTATATTATCGTACATTGCAACTAAGAGCCGAGTTCAATGCTGATATAGATGGTGAAGAGAGCTTAATTATTTTGTACACATCCTGAAGGGTGTGATGTAGGGGTGCCTCAACCCCACTTATAGAAGAAACTGAGAGCACTTCTCTGAGTTAAACAATACGTCAGTGAGAGCAGTAGGAATTCCAGGATTTGATTAAGCTGAAATGGAATCTGGATCCACCTGGTAAAAGTCAGAGTCCACACGAACGGAAATCTTATCATTAGATAATTCAAACTGCTGGATAGACTCTGCCAAATGTACTATACTCTGATCATTTACATGTGAGTGATCTGTAATTGCCAGAGCACAGGACCGAACAGAAGGTCTAATTTCTGTGCTTGTGCCAGATTTTGGGAAGAATTCAGTGATGTTATGTCCAGAAATAGGGGTGAGCGACATTAAGCCTTGCTGTGTGCCCTGCGTGTTGTATAATTTTAAAGCAGCCATGGGTACCTTTCCCCCCAAGTCTGTGTTTAAGCTTCAGACCAAACGTGCACTCCTGTGTTTATGCCCAGGTTTGTGCACAGGCTCATAATTATTCTGGCCTCCGTGGCTCCCCCAAAATGGAGCTCCCCTGCATGAGAGAGTGCATGGGAGCCACAGACCTGCCCCCCATAAAATCATAGTTGGGGGACTCTCTAGTATCAGTTGTTGTTATGTGACTCCTTAGGGAAGAACGACCAGTAATTGTTTTAATAACCAGTCTACCCGAACTAAAGGAGAATCAGCCGAGTTTGGAACCCCAGGTAGATTTCTCAGAATAGCTCAAGAGTCAGTGAGACAATTACAGCCAAAACAGGCCCCAATGTCAATTCTGTAAGAATATCAGCCTTACTTAGGACAAACACTTCTGTTGCGAAAAAGAATCTCTAATAGGAGTTGTAGCAGTGTCGGCAGAATAAACTGAATTTTCAGAGGCTTTCAATAGTCTAACTTCACAGTGTGAGAAATAATTTTCTTTGAACTCACCGAATATTGAGTGCTCCTGTGGTTTTATTCCCCTCGTTAAAGCCGAAATGGACAAAAGCGAGGATAGCGAGGTCGATACGTCAGTCGATGTGGAGGCACGGGTCTGCACAGGCCCTAGTAAGAAAGCTATGCTAAAACACGATTGGGATGGTCTCAGCCCTGCCCACCACTGAACACACTAAACACTTGACGCACTTCGCATCTCTTTGCTTCCTGCAAGGTCTTTATGTTGTTTGAATTAAAGAGACAGTTCCACAATACTGCAGCACGACTTGTTCACACATCCGGTATGCTCTGCCAAAAACAAAAAATCCACACTTGACGCACTTAACGAAGGGAGAATTACTTTTCAGCAAAATCTTTTAGGCTTATAATGACATACCAGAGTAACATAAATTGTTCTGCAAAACTGAGATGTTCTTTACTTGCAACCTTACCGCCTGCCTTACAAGCACACACTATTGCCAGATGGGAACAGCTGCAAGCAATAAATTACAAAGTAAAACTGTTTAATGCAATTGCGAAGAGTTGAGACCCGCTAGATTAATGACTCTCCAGAATAGTCATGTCCTTGATCTCATCACAGCCATAGAGGGTGGCCTTTGTGCCAAGATCGGCTCGTCCTGCGTTACATACATACCTGCAAATGATGAGCCGAACGGGTCTCTTACGGAGGCCGTAACAATTTTACAGGCACTGCACATCAAAATGGTGTCAGAAGTGGAGGATATTGCAAATGATGACTGGTTTGAGTACCTATTTTCATGGGTACCCACTTGGTTGGCAAACACATTCAAAATATTGCTGGCCATACTGGTCATAACAGCTTTATGTGTCCTGAAGATAGCATGCAGGCAATGTAAAAAGGCCAGCAGGAAATCCCTGTTAATAACAATAATACTAAATGCGGGGGATACAACTAACCATTATACACAATCACCCCCATATGTACCCAATAGAACGTCCTATTGGACCCCCTGGGACAGTGTTCAAATGTCCTGTTGTCCCCCACAACTACACAGAACATTGGGTAGACGGAGGGAGATGGAGACAGCTGTTTCATAACATATGGGTCAGAAGAATATATGGCACAAGGCTGAGGGGTTCCAAAAAATATGGCTCCAAAAAGATGGCCATAATGAGATAAGAAGCAGTGAAGAGGTGGCCGAGGACTGGACCAGAGGGGGAAGTGTAATGGGACAGATGAATATTCAGGGAATGCCTACTGCCCCTACTCAGATAGGTATGAAAGTACTGCTTCCAGTCCTCGCCCCCTCGCCAGTATCATCCAGATGAGATACTATACCACCCGAGACAGCCCTACAGCCTCAAGAGTCTAGGGGTGAAAGACAAAACAAACTAAGACCATGAAGGTGCCAGTTGGAAGAGAATAGATGGTGTGACAAGTAGGGTAACAGGTAGTTGTTACTATATACATAGATAGTGAATAACTAGATGGCGACACACATACACACAAACATACACACAAATTACACATATCAGACATGAGCACACGTAGACATGAAGAGTGCAAAGACACAAAGAATACTCTCACATAGACATGAAGGACACATGCACCTAGACATGAAAAATACTTGCACGTAGACAAGAAGTACATGCACATGTATATATATGGTCCGAAGAACAACAACATGTAAGAGATGCAAGGTGCAATATGACGGAGAATGAATCAAGGTACAGCCATTTTCCTAGCACAGATGCCACAACAGGCCTAGGAGTAGCAAGGCCTCAGACAGATGCTAAATTTACAAAAAATCATTTATTTCAGAAGCTCTGAAGCTGCCCGCCAAGCAGTTGTAGCATGTGGCAAGGTCAGGCATAGAAGGGAGTAGTGGGCGTGCCTGGACGAATGCAAAGATGAGAAAACAGTTCCCAGGAGACAAAACAGTTACCTTCCACGTTAATTGAATTAATAGTAACAACCAGTCATTGATGTCCAGGTGAATGAGAATACTATGCCAAAAAGACTCCATAGAGCATAAGGAAAGGGTCTCCCAAGAGGCCACAAGGAATATAACATACGCGTTAGAATTAGCTAAAACTCCAATAAATAAGAAGAAATTCTCCAACACGGTCCTCTAACACGTGATCAAGACATGGAAAACATTAGCTATTCATTATAAGCCAAGCACAGAAAGGACACCAGCCACACTCCCTTGCTTACACGCAGACTCAAGATGATACACAAGGCCAAAATACAAAGAAAGCACATTGGGCATATGCCCTGGAAATGATGAAGAGTTACTTTTAATTGGAATTATTGCAGAGCATGGACTTCTCATCTCCCACCATACGTTTCAATTATATCTTGACACCTTGTCAAAGTATCCAAGATTGGTGAGCAAGGTGCCAACCAATCAGAGTCCCTCTAGCCATAGCGCCCATGATGAATGATGCCACCCAATTAGTGACCAACGTAGTGATGTAGTAAAGGTTTTATCTGTAAGAGGCTGGGCACAGGAGGAAATAGCAGAACTAATCCCTATGTATCTGTATGTAGTTTAAGATATTAACCAATTGTAACCACTCACATGTTTTGGAAACAAATATTGTAGTGTGATGTCAGTAATGAAGTATTTTTGATTTATAAACCACTCACACCCATTGTGTAAATGAGAGCTCTTCGTAAGTTATCCGTGCCGTTATGCTGTGTCTTGAATAAAGCTGGGTTTTACCTTGCACTTTGAGTATTCCATTATTGAGAATTGTTTTTTATGCTACTGCGGTAAGTCGGGCCCTCCTCAACAGCGGGGTCTCTTGAGCATCCTTACCAAACATGGGAGAGCTTAACCTTCTCTCTAAACTGACCATATTCTCTCTGACACTGTATTGTTCCTCCTCCTAACATTTGGGCCTGACTAGGACTGGCCTGGCCACATAGAACCTACTTATTTTGTGCTTGCTAGGTCATGATCTTTTTCTTGGTTGCTCCCATTTCTAGAATTCCTTACACTCCTTCTTATCGCCTCTGGGCCACTCTGCCCTGGTGTCACAGTTCAGTCTCACTCCTTGAGTCAGATTTTGCTGCCTCCCTCCTAGTCACAGCTGTTATAAACACCTCCTATCTATCCTCTCTACTGTTATTATTGTCTCCTTCTTCTTTCCCTCTGTTGTCTCCATCTGGTTCTGTTTTACTCCAGATTTTACCTCCTTCCACTGTACTCCAGGTTTTACATCCTCCCTGCTTTTCTCTGATGTTACTGCCTTCTTCTACTCCACTCTAGGTTGTATCCCCATCCTCTTTTGCCCTGAGGTTACTGTCTCCTTTTACTGTATTCCTGATTTTTTCTAGTACCTCATTTACTGAGATGTTACTGCTGCCTTGCACTCTGGGTTTTACCTCCTCCCTACTTTCATCTGATTTTACTGCCTCCTTCCACTACAGTCCAGGTTTTATCGCCTGCCTTCTTTCCTCTGACATTCATGTCACATTCTACTGAACTTCAGGTTTTATCTCCTCCTTACCCTCTCACCATCATCTCCTGCTCGCCATTACTTCTTCTGTCTCCGCTCCTTCACATCGGTCTTCTACCTCCATGCAGTCCTCAGCATTCACCAAATGCACGCCTCCTGTCCTGCAACCCACCCTCCCAGGCTCAGCTGGATAGCTTATATAGGGATTTTCCTCCACCCCTTAGGTGGGAGATTCACTGAGGAACTGCACCAGTGAGTGATTATGGGCTGTGATTGGCTGTGGGTCAGAATGAAACTACAAGGGCTGGAGGAAGTCTATGTAGTCCTAGTGGCCATTTTGGAATGCTCACGTGTACCTGGTAAGCCAGGAAGAGCCGTATGAACCTGGGACAAACCTGTCTGGAGTTTTTGGAAGTAAGTACACCTGGGGAGATCCAAGGATGTTTCCCAGACCATTCCTGATTTTGAGTTTCATGTGCACATTCGTAAATGTTTTTATGGGTGCACAAACCCAAACCATTCTGTGAACCACGCTGATGGGTCAAGGCTCCCAGGCAGGTCCATAAACATTGCAGAATGCCCCAAAATTGCTGTGTTCTTGGGTCACGGCACCTCTCCATGTTGGGGAGAGCAAGGGAATTAGGTCTGTGGGGCTGTTGAGTGGGAGGGTCCCAGTAAGGATTGTCTGACATTAAGGAGAGAGTGAGTGTGGTAGACTTCTTGTAATTGACCCCTGCCATTCAGCCAAGACAATGGGAGAGCACCGTTGGCATCTTCCCCATTCCACCCCAGGCACACAATTCACTCACTTGGGGAGGCAACCGGGTCACCAAGTCAACTTCTCCATCTGTCTGCCGAGCCAGGCAATGGAACTTCATCACCGAGACATAAGCCTTTCCTCTGGCCTGTGAGGCGAACCAAAAGAAGGAGAGAAACTAAAGTGTGACATGTTCAAGGGTGTTTATTTAACTAAAAATGAAAACGTCTATCTAGCCCTACCATTATAAGGGAAGTTCCTTGACTAACAAACTAAAAGTAAGGAGGATTGTCAAAGCCCCCCAAAAATAGTCCTTAGTCCAATCCTATTAGAGAACTGCTCCTCCCACTTAGAAAGAAATAACAAAAAAAGCAGGACACAGCAATAGCCTCTCTACTTGGCTTCGGCCTGGTGCAATCACTTTCATCCCCTTTTCCACTGGTTTTTCAAAAGTTTGTCAATTTCTTGCAATACATTTCTCAACGTCTCTGCATGTTCTGTATGCCAAATCTTAATTCCGTACAGTTCCCTCTTTCCAGGAACAAAAGCTTTTCTTAATACAATTCCACCATTTCCGACTTGGTGATTGACAGTGCTCTTGTTTTGTGATTAAAGACTGGCACAGTCCAGGTTATCTCTCTCTCCAGTTCTGCTAATTAGGTATCATATTCTGGGTTCTTCTGGCCCTCTGACAGGCCTGCTTCAGCAGGGCCTCAGTGGAGAGTCTGCCCATTCAGATTGTCTTGCTCCCATAACCCTTGTGGCTCTCCCAGCCTCTAATATTAATGTCTCTCGGTTTCTCAAGGCTGCCTCTGGCAGTTTTGCATAAGCTCGGCTTAGATAGGTCATCTGCCCGATCCGATTTATCTGGCTTCCGTAACCCTTGTGATTTTCCCTGCCTTGAATATGAAAGCCTCTTGGTTTTTCAGGGTTCTCCAAAGCCCTTTGGCCCTTGGATAGGCTTAATTTAGCTCGATATAAGTAGGGCGTCTGCCCTCTTGGGTTTATTAGGCTTCCATAACCCTTTGTGGCTTTCCCAGCCACTAATATCACTGTTCGCCCTTCTCAACAGTGTTACCTCTTTGGGAGTGTTTGCTTCCCTTCAGCTTCTTGGCAGCTAATGCACTTCTCATGCACAGATCAGGTTTTTCAATCTCTCTGCTGGGGTCTGGACCTAGCATCAGTTAACGGGCCCCAGGCCCACCATGCCATCTGGCATCTTTCTAGTGATTCACTTGCTCTCCACGCTACCGCTGGCTCTGTGGTCGAGTGTGGGTCTGCATCTCCAGGTGGTCTTGCCATATGGTTTCGCTCTGTGTAGGATTCTCTCTCCTCCATTCAAAGCTCTTCGGTTTTTTTATGTACATCATCCCAAACAAAAGGGGTGTGTTTTTCCTCTTTGACTGTGGAGTCAGGTGGGATCCAGCATTACCTGAAGTCAAAGAGTTTTGAAGAACAACATTCTTTACAATTTCCATGTAAGCAGATACTGTTTTCTGGACAGGGTGTTCCTTGCAGGAATGGGAGCCCTTGTCCCCAAGACGGGAGTCACTGCCAGTGAGGTCCCATTTTCCCAGAACCCTTGGGAGGGCATTTCTGACCGGGCTCACTTCCCTAGCTTCAATGGGGGTGGCTCCACTCTGGGGAGAAGGGCTGAATAGTCTAGACTCATCACACCTGTCAGTACTTGAACAGTAATGATCTGTATCTGAACCCCAGGAGGTGAATCATGTGCCCACCATAGGCTTGTGGATAAATATTTGGAGGTAGTAATGACTCACCTTCTGAAGGCAATAGCGTTGTAAAGAACTTTGGAGGAAAAGATTTTTGGATTGCAATAATTTCTGAGGTCGGATTTCAACTTTATCGGCAATAAGATTACATATTTTCTTTCAGCCACTGTTTGAAATTTTAGAAGGACATGACTGAGAACAAATGAAGAACTATTGCCCATCTGAACAGATATGCTCAAAACATAAGCAACATCAGTAACTCTACACTAGCAACATGAATAGACAGTGTGAAAACCTATGGGTCATTCCCTGCCTACTCACCAGGGATCGTCTACACAGGTGGCCAGGGGAGGGCCATCGCTTTTGGATCCCGGCCCTGGGGTTGGACAAGCGTGGGAGGATCCCCTGGGTGGAGGTTCCTCAGGGATTGGGGAGGGGATACTATTTTGGCTAATTAACTTTAACGAGAGTGCACAGATAACGCCGAGGGCACCTGGTTATGCAACCTGTAGTGGGGGGACAACTGCGCCACGACCAAGGGAGCCACATGGAACAAGTGAACTGCCTGACAAACTGAAGTGAAATAAGCAAAGAGGAACTATTGATAATGGGGTAGGGAACCCCGAAGGAAATGTGTTGTACTGTCATGGTTTTGCAAGTGGAACTTTTGTGTTAAGCAAGTTGAACTTTTGTGTTTAAAGAAAGTGGAACTTAAAGAGCTAAACCTTGGTATTCTGAAAGTGAACTCTGTGAAATCGAAATGGTCTAAGCTTGGGCTAGCGAAGCCTGGGAGACACAATAGAGCTTTGATTGCGGCAGCTATAGACAACACTAAATTAGACTACTGCAGCAGCCTCTTTTTAGGAACAGCCAAAGGTAACAATAGGAGACTTCAGGTCAAACAAAACGGCGCTGTCCAAGCAGTATGCAGGCCTAGCCATCAAACTCATATTACTTAATACCGGAGGAAATTACATTGGCTCTCCATAGAACAACAAATTAATTTCAAAGGTTCAGTCATTGTTTTCAAATGCCTCATGGGGTATGCACCTGAATATCTTGTATCAAGAACTAAAAAAGTTATGTCAAAGCGGATTTTGCGCTCAAATGACCAGATGCTACTGACCCAACCACCCACGACTCTGAATAAGCTGGGAGGGCCCCATACATCTGGAATGCAATTCCCTTGCAAATAAAACAATGTGCCACACTTCAGCAATTTAGGAAACGTCTCAAAACACTTCTCTTTGATGCCTAATTGAACATTAGATATAACCACTGACACCTGAAATAACTGCTTTACCAAGTACACACAGTTGTTTGTACTTCTGTTTTTTTTCCATCAAATATTTTGGTTTGTTTTCCTTGTGTGAGCGCACTGATACCCTTGGCTTAGTGTTGTGCTATATAAGAATTTATTTAGTTAGTTAATTAGTTAGTTTGACACATTGAATAGTGTAAACCAAAGGGCTTTTGGGTTTGGGGAGAGGGAACCCCGGAGAAGCCAAATAAAATACTGTGAAAATGTTGACAAGTGAATCCTGTACTGTGAACTTTTGACAAGTGAATCCTGCGAAGCCTGTGGAACTTTGTGATCCCGAGTGCCTTGAACTTGGGGAAGGGAGTTACAGAAGAACACCATTGCCAAATGATTCATACTTTGAACACTATTGAGTTTACCAAGTCCCATACACATAGTTATTCTATAGAAGTTAGGACAAGCATAGGTTTTGACACAGACAGTATTTTGTTTGAACTGACAGACTTAGACTTCCCTTAGCTTACTTTCACATAGGGAACATTCCCACCTTAGAGCTAGAGCAAGATAGGCGTTACACCATCCTGACCAGTAAAATAAAGGTTTTCGAACTATCTTTCAGTTGTCTGTGTCATCTCTTGATACCATGCCTGTCTCATAACAGTAACATGAAGTAAATCTTAAATCAAAAGTTTAATCATTAAAATGATTGCTGCATCGCGATGCAAGCTCAGATCGACACAGAACAAAACAAAATGCGTTTTGTAGCTAGAAGTTATATTTTCCAAATTATTTTTAAAAAGTATACACTGTGCCACGTTATGAATAGGTGAAAACTGGCAAAACCATATAACTTTGCAAATTGTATCGCAATATGATAATTCAAGTGTCTAATTGTGCATGCATACAATTAATTACACTGATATAGGTTTTATTAACCTAGCATATTTTAATCCAAAATTAGGATTAAAAAATGAAGTTGCCATTGCTTCAAAAGAGTGCGGTTTTGTGGCAAAAACTGAGGTTTGTCACAAGGCAGGGGAGGAGTCAGAAAGATATAATTTCATGTACACAGTACAGAAAGGTTTATTACTATGGAATATGGGGAGACGAACATTGAGGACATTGAGGAATGACCTGGAGATGGGAGAGCAGAGCTGGTATTGAAGGATTGACCCCAGGCAGATTGGAGACCCGACCATCCAGTCCTCAGTCTCACAATACCAGCCCACACACCAGCCTACATGCGGTGTATCTAAGATACCTTATAAACAGGAGTCCGATATTTTAGTAATAATAATTGTCTCAGCATAATTGTACGATCTGACTAACTTAATTTTCATATGTGGGATTGGAACCCAGGGACTACAACTACAAGACATGTACGCATTCTTTCCACACTTGTTTGAACAATCGCAATGACGGTAAGAGTACTGTTCGTAGATTTTAACATGTCACTGTAACTTGATGTGTGAAACATAACAGTGATAACTAGAACAATTGCATTACATATAAGGATATAAGAAGGTTGACTTATTTCTTTTGTCTTTTATTTTTGTAAAATGAAGCTATGTATAATATGTGAATCAATTTATCAAAAGGTATACATGTAATGTGACCAGCATGTGAGTTTGAACATGCAATTTATGTAAGATTTCGATATCTTTTCCCCCCCTTTTTTTCCTTTTTTTTGGCTTTCATTTCCCACTAACTCCACCCCTTCCCCCTCCTTAATCTCTGTCTGATGTTATGAATTAATATATAATGTGGCTCAACAGTGATTTAAAGATCGTACTCCCACGGGAGATACATAACACACAACTGGTGTCACTATATTTTTTTAACGACTCCAATCATTTCAAATATTCTTCACATTTTTGTGGCGCTGTCACAGTGTGAAAACCTTTGAAAACTGTTTCAAGCCTCGGAGGAGGGGTAGTGGTTCCTCCGAAAACATCCTTTCACGTGCAAAACCTAAGAGGTTGAACTCAAATCCAACTACCCCAAATAAACAGCACCATATAAAGAAACAACAGCCATCATTGCAAGTAGATGATCATCTTCACATGGAATACCATCAATTTTGCCACAAAAATCCTTAGTGTCTCTTATGAATTAAGTTAATGTGGAAACTAAAGGAAGTAACACTACATTCTACAAATCTTGAGACATTCTCATATAATATATATATTTTAGTGTGGCAGTTGCCGCACTATAGTTAAGGTGTGAGACAAGTTCCATAGGAAACCAGACAATTGAATTGCTAATAACTTTTGGCTTGCAGGTTGGATTGGGCTCATTTTTTGCAAACAGAAAGTTTCTCAAGGCCTCGACGTTTTGGGAAAGATTTGTTAAAAAATGAAATTTATTAAGAAAGCCAAAAACATTGTTTTTGACCTACTCCCATTCATTTCCACATAGAGAAGAAGTCAAAATGTGTGTGCAGTGCATAGCAAAAAACGCTGGCAGAATTAGGGCCTCATTACACGGATGGCGGTAGGGATTTACCGGTACCGGTAAAATACCGGTACCGGTAAATCCTTACCGCCTTACTACGAGGTCCCTTTGCGGGTTGGGGGATTTAACGCAGGCGTTAAAATCCAACCTGCTAAGGGACCTCGGAGCTAATTACGGCACCGCAAAATTGCGGTGCCGTAATTAGCGCCTTCCCCATTCCCATAGAGCCCTATGGGGCAGAAATGGGAATGGGGAAGGGCAATGGTGGAAGGGGGATTTACCGCCCCTCCAACCTTGGAATGGGGCGGTAAATCCCCTTTCCGCCAAGGCGGTGCTGGTATTTTACCAGCATGAGCCATGGCGCTAATAGCGTCATGGCTCACCGCCTACCGTGTAATGAGGCCCTTAGACCAGGTATGAAAAACTAGGGTACAAAGCAATGACTCGATTTCAGGAAGTGTCTGAGGTTAGTCATCCAGTAGTTGTTAATATTTTTGACCGTAAAGGGGGTGCCCCATCTCCCAAAATGACAGCTATATATGTGTCCCACAATGCATCAGCAAGGCTTCTCAGAAGTAAAAAAAAAATTCATTTTTTGCTTGATGCACTGTGGTTATAACCTGGGTTAGCCGAAAATGAAAGAAAAGTGCAAAATAACATTTGGAGTAGAAAAAAGGATGAAATGGCATCAAGCAAGAGCCAGGGAGTGGCAAAGAGCACAACATGTGAAAGTGAGGAGTTGGGGGGTGGTCAGGGGACAGAGCTACAGTTCGAACGTTTCGGTGTAATCTGGGTTATACCAGGGGATAACCAGTGTTATAACCTGGTTTAGCCAAAAATGAAAAGTGCAAGAAAGCCAGTTGGAGGCTGAAAAAAATTAAATGGCATCAGGCTAGTGGTGGGGAGTGGGAAAGATGACACCATGCGAAATTGGGGAGTTGAGGGGGTCAGGGGACAGAGTTACAGTTCAAACATTTCCACATAACCTGGGTTGTACCCAAGGATAACCGTTGTTATCACTTGGATTAGCCGAAAATGAAAAGTGCCCAAAAACAAACTTGGAGAAGAAAAAAAGAACTAAATGAATGGCATTGGGCTAGAGGTGGGGAGTGGGGAAGGGGACACCATGTGAAATTGGGGAGTTAGGGGGGTCAGGGGACAGAGTTACGGTTCGAAGATTTCTGCATAACCTGGGTTATACCCATGGATAAGCGTGGTTATAACCTGGGTATGCCAAAATTGAAAGGTGCAAAAAGAAACATGTGGAGGACAAAGAAGAGCGAAATGGCATTGGGCTAGAGGTGGGGTGTGGGAAAAATGACACCATGTGAAATTGGGGGAGTTGAGGGGGGGGGTCAGGGGACAGAGTTACAGTTCAACATTTCCGCATCACCTGGGTTATACCCGGGGATAACTGTGGTTATTACCTGTGTAAGCAGAAAATGAAAAGTGCAAAAAAGCCATTTGGAAGAGGAAAAGGGATGAGATGACATGAGGTTAGAGGTGGGGAGGGGGAAAGAGGACACCATCTGTAATTGGGGAGTTGGGGGTGGTCAGCGGACAGAGTTGCAGTTCGAAAGTTTTTGCATAACCTGGGTTATATCTGGTGATTACCGTGGTTATAACCGCTGATACAACAGAAGACACGAGCGGGTAGGAACGTGCGCCACACAAAGCGAAGAGTGATAGGGTGTAACGGGAGAGGGCTAAGGAGGGAAACATCATCAATGGGAGTGGGGGGACCATGGCAAGAGGGGGGGCACGTTGTGAGTGCCTGTGAGGGTGGAAAAGAGCTTTCGATTTTTTGAGCATTTTCGTATAACCGCAGTTATACCAGGGGATGACCCAGGTTATGGGTAGTTTAATGAAATAACAGCGGGCATCAGAAAAGAGTTTTTAAAAAAGGAAATTTTACAGGTACTGCAGAAATGGGAAAAGAATAAAAAAACTAAAAAGAGGTCCTGGCCACTGGCCCTAAAGACACCTATTGGTGCACCATGGACAGCGGGCATGGCTGAAGGCCATGGCTAGTGGGCCCCAAGGAAACCTATAGGTGGAACATATACAGTGGCCATGGCTACTGGGCACTACACTATAGAAACCGATTGGTGGAACATGCACAATGGGCACAGTCAAAGGCTGTGGCCACTGGCCATGACTGAGGGCCATGGCTTGTGGGCCCTAAGGAAACCTAAAAGGTGGAACATGCACAGTGGCCACAGCCAAAGGCCATGACTAGTGACTTTGAATAAACAATGGTATAACAAATGCTTTGAAATTCACTGAAAAACCTTTAGTTACCATACAGTTAAGGTGATCAGATTTAACACAACAAAACCGTGGAAATTCAGCGGATTTGGGAAGTAATCTTCTTAACTCAGCGTTCCTCCTGTTGCAAAACCCATGAGCACATACACAACAGATGAGAATCACAATGACAAGCAAAGTTAGAGGTTGGCAAGATAACACAGTGGGTTGAGCGCTCGCTACTGCGATTTGTGTGTGAATACAAAATTAGATTCTAGGTGTCATCAACGGGGTAACGCCCAGTTAAGATGATCATCACTTCCCACATCCACTGAATTTCCAGGGTTCCTGCATTATTCAGAATGTTCAAAATGAGTCTGTAATCTCTTCTAAACCACGTTCCAAATATTAGGTCTTGAGCAGCAGCCTAAAATAATTAACTTTCCTTTTCATTTACAACACTGTATGTGCTAATAGCCTTACAGACTTTGGGAGGTCATGATTGTGGGATAAATACCTTCCTGATCTTGTATTCGTGGACTTTACCTATGACAATTCGCCTCATTACAAGTATGCCGGTCCTGTAAAACGGTGCCGGTAAGCTACCTGCATCATTGCTACCGGACCAGCATACTCTGAGTACTTCAAGCAGGTGCCTTTCCGCCCGCCAGGTCTGACCTGGTGGGCGGAACGGCTCCGCTCGCAGACCTTGATGGATGCACTGGCACCGTTCATGAATGGTGCCGGTGCATCCGTCCTCCCCATTCCCATTGAGTGCAATGGGACTCGAATGGGGAGTAATATTACCAGGACCGCCGGGGCTGTAATGCCCTGGTAAGCCCCCATTGCTGGGCGGCGGAAAGAGAATTACTCCAGCGGCAGCCATGCCGTTTTTACCAGCAGAGCTACCGCCTGACTCATCATGAGGCCTAATATTTTGTGAGTGGTTAATTATCCCCTGATCATGACTCCTCCCTTGGCTTAGAAAGGTTTAGCAATGACCTGCAGAAACAATGAAGACTAGGGGCATTTTTGTGAGGAGAACAATTTCTGACAGTGTCCGCCTGCAAAAGAGTAGTTTTCACTTCTTCCAGATGCAATTCCCTATCCTCAGGTTGAAACAGGCACACATCAGCCTCTGTGTTATAATGCCACAGGAATATCTTAGCCAGAAACATTGGGAGTGTAATCATGCTGGGGTTTCCAGTCTAGCAATGTTGGACAGGGGTATACCTTGGATTCTTTAGCAACACAATAGTCCGCATGCAAAAGAGCATTTTGAAGGCAAATAAAACTGGTAAAGATGACAGTCTACTGGCACAATTATCTAACATCACACCTTCATTCACAGACATGTTTCACATCTATGCAGAAATAGAGCGATTTTGTTGTTTAATTCTGTTGGTCATGTTTTTTGGTTACATCATTTTTATGCAATTTTGAATTTTCATTTTCCCTTAATAAATGCAGAACTAAAAGTAGCAGATGTGTAGGGTGGTATGGGCCTAGTGGACATTGCTGGTGCAGTATTTCACACTTAAGAACAACTGAAGGGTGATGGGTAGAATGTTTTCAATAAGTCATAACAATGGGGCATTCTTCTGGTCAACCCTCCAGACCATCATGTTTTCAGCCTGCAAGTCATTACAGAGGGAGAAAGACCACATGACTGTGTCTCTCCCAAAAAGGAGCAGTCCAGCCCGTACTGCTAGCTCACTACCCTTTTGCATGAGACAACAACCACCTGATACAAGTTTCAACTTCATTGGGTGTCGTGCATGAGCTGTAGCCCCTGCAGGCTCGAGACCAAATTCCTCCGACATCCAACCCACTTGGGGTGACACAAGCAACACTGAAGGGTGATGCCTGCAAGGTTTTGAATACATCCTAACCTTGGCCATTTCTCTTGGCAACCCTCCTAGCCATCGTTTTACAACCGCCTGCAAAACAATTACAGAAAAGGAAAGGCCATATGCAAATTCGGCTTGCTCCCATCCCAAAAAGGAACCACTGTGTTACATCTCTTCTGCGCGAGACAACAAGCAACACCAGTCATGTTGTGGTCACAGATGTGGGCCCCTTTCTTGCTGCAGCATAGGAAACCATGTGCCACCTCCTTGCTGAGGTCCTGCAAGGCTGAAATAATTCTTGGTTTGCTTGTGTTTCCTTGCAGAGGGGCAGTAGTCCAGAAGTCCCCCATGCTGGTCTGCTCCCATTGGTGGCAGTTCCAATATTGATTTGCATATGGCTGGTCCCCTTCTGCAATAGTAGAGACAGGCTAAAAAAGTGCGGTGTCAAAGGTTGTCTATAGCAATGCCAGTGGTTACGACTAATTCAAAACCTTCCACCCATCACAGTTTATGGACCTATTTCACACTTGATATGAATTAGCCAGAGGGCTTTAGAGAGGAAATATAATTCTAACAGTGCGTTAAGTTTTACTAAATGGTCCCAGGACAGTGTTATTTATTGATGGATAGTTTACTTTTAAGGCACCAAACAGGTGAACACAACGGCCCTTATTCACAGAGCGTTTTCCAATGGGGATTTGCCACTATACAAAGCTTCTGTGAATTAGGGCCACTGACTTCATAGCACAGTCTATCATTTTTTTCAAGCCCTGGCATTTTTCAAATAGGCTTTGCATTATGTGACTTTAGCTTTTTCCTTACGTCCGGGCCTACAAGCTATGACGTGGAAAATGTAAAAACATCTACCTATTAGCTCTTTCTGACTGCTACCTACTTACTACTTGAGGTTGTTGGAAAGGGGTGATCTATTCCACCACACACCAGGTGTGAGTGGTCCATCCTGATTTGCTTCTTTGCTTTGTTCCACCCACACCTTTACTTTATTCCAGTAGAAGTGCAGAACTAGAGGTACCAGAATCCCAAGAAAAAAGAATCTGGATTGGTTGGATTGCTCACGTGACATCAGCCAGCAGAAGTTGTATTTAGAATGTAAGGTAAAGGTGCAGAGAAAAGTTAATGTCTAGCATTTTAATAACCTAACTATGGGCCTCCTTCTGAGTTTGCCGGTATCCTGGCGGTAGAGCTGCCAGGATTCCAGCAAATGTAGATACAATTTCTGGCACTCGGTTCGGTGGCATTTACCGGACCGGCTGACTTAGAATGAGGCCCTATGTCCTGTGTCAAGAGAGATAGGTTCATCCTGTGCTGGTTCTCTGTGTTTTGGCGCTTCTATTTAACCCTTTGATTTAAAAAATGCAGTTCTACAAGGATCAGAAAGTAAATGTAGCAATTCTGGATGTTCTGTTGGACGGCGGTAAGGGTTTACCGGTACCAGTATTTTACCGGTACCGGTAAACCCTTACCGCCTTACTACGAGGTGCCTTTGCGGGTTGGAGAATTTAACGCCTGCTTTTTGCAGACGTTAAAAACCAACCCGCAAAGGGACCAGGGAGCTAATTACGGTACCGCAATTTGCGGTACCGCAATTTGCGGTGCCGTAATTAGCACCTTCCCCATTCCCATTATGCCCTATGGGTAAAAAATGGGAATGGGGAAGGGCAATGGGGGAAGGGGGAATTACCGCCCCACCAACCTTGGAATAGGGCGGTAATTCCCCTTTCCACCAAGGCGGTGCCGGTATTTTACCGGCATGGACCAAGGTGCTAACAGCACCTTGGTCCACCGCCGTCCGTGTAATGAGGCCCTATATATAATGACACAACTGGCGATGTTGGTATGCTCACCTGTGAAGTGTATGATTAAGCGCCTCTAAATCATGCATATTGCAATGATGCATTCTATGAATAAGGTGGTTGGCTTGCACAAAAAACTATTTTTTATGCGTCAAGCAAACCGCTTGGCACATTTTTCTTTGACTCATATGAGCAATCAGCTGGTATAAGGTGAAAATCTCAAATATTTTTTACAGGGAAAAGTCTATTTAGAAAGACCGCCGCTACCCCGCTCAGCGTGAGTGCGCACAGGGTCTGACTGGCATGGCCAGGCCAGAAGATGGAAGACACGAATCGGGAAAGTGTGTGTGATGGTAAGTCTAGGGAGAATGTTTGTAGCATCGGGCTGGGGGCGTGGGAGAAGTTATGTGTAAGGATGTTTCAGTGGGGGTCAGCGAGAAATGTTTGTGTAATGGAAGGGAGGGAGCAGGTGAGTTAGTACGTGTGTGTATGGTGGGAGGAGAGTTTAGAGTAATGTATTTGTCTGGGAACACGAGGGGGAGCAAAGGAGGGTTCGGCAAGTGAAACCCTCCTTTTAAGATGAGAGGGTAGTATTCAGTGAAAAGGTAATTTGTGGGGATCAACCCCCCCCCCCCCCGCCCAAATAAGATATGTTTTGACTACGAAAGGCGGCACCAAAATGGCTGAATCAGTCTTTTTGGTGTGCAGCCTTAAATATTCGACAAACATCACATAGAAGCCAATCAGCTGTGCTGGGAATTTTGCTTTTAAATGCATATGACCTATCAGTGTTAAAAACTGAACTTTTGCACTTTTCATGGGGAGTTTCACATAGAAAGGTCACTTATGATGAACTTACCGTCACAACCCTTTGCCTTAATGACTTCCCTAAGTAACAAAAGAGCTGTATATGAGCGCTTGGAGAAAAACAGACCAACTGACACTGTAAATAAGACCACAGCAGGAATCTTTAATGAAACACACGGCTCCCATGAAACTGCGCTCATGCCGCGCACCTCCGATCCAGCACATTATTTATGGGGTGGGGGTGGGGGGGGGGGAGCTTTGGGTCCCTATGCCTTTTGGTAAGCGCTGTTTACCATTCCTATTTTGTTCAGCCGCCTTAAGCACAGAATCAGAGCTTGGGTTAAAAGCAGTGTAGAAACCCAACATGCTCCCCTCCATTTTTCAGGACACCAGCCTGCGAAGGTTGGAAAGACTGTAGGGGTGATGTTGTGTTTTTCAGCTATACAAGCTGCTAAAATCCCTCGTTGTGGGAGTAGCGTGTGCAGCCGGATCATTACAAGCATTTCTTAAAAGCGGACACTTTTCTAATGTACAAAAGTGTCCTTAAACTTTTAGTACATTCGACAAGTGGTGCTGCAGTCAGGGAAAGACCTGAATTAACAAGGGGAAATGTGTACAGTAGAAGTTAACTTTATTTGTTTATTTATTGAATTACAGTTCATTACGAACTATTCACACAACAAAATAACCAAAGAACAGCAATATTATACAACATATATAAATACACAGTTTAAAATGACTATACCGAAATTCCTAAAAGCACACATATAAAACAGCTGGTGAAACATTATCCATTTACATTCAAATATATGACCGTCTCTTACGAATTAACAGAAATGTTGTCAACCAAGGCAGTGGCTCTGGAAGCGTTACATCCTGGCAGTCCTTTAAGCCAAAACAGTTCAGTCTGAGTCTCTAGCAGACCCTGGCCAAATGCATATAATAGCTGATATGGTACTTTATCATAGATTTACAGGATGTAAGTGCTTGCCAGAGAGTTTCAATGCCATCTCAATCACCACACAAGCGACAGCGTCTGTCCACCACTAGTATACGTAGCCAGGCCCCCTTCACCGACATAACAGGTAATTTGCTTAGTCTCATTTGCATAAACGTACTCCTCATAGAGGGACAGGGGAACTGATAAATATATTTCTGGGCCTTCCAATAGGGAAAATATAATCTAGAGAAGGTATTTAGAGATGTTAATCTGCCCACGTGGTCGTGATTTTGGGGCCAGTCCCATTGCAAAGATTTCTTTTTGAACACCCAGTAATACACCCAAACTCAAGCTCAAATCTCGGACCCATGTGATCTTTGCAAAGAATCTTTCATTAATGGTTCTAAACTCAATTAGGGAGTGACTGATCCCCCTAATAGTTTCATCTTTCAGAATCGACAGCACATTTAGGCCATCGGCACACGTTGGGCTCATTACAAGTCTGCCGGTCCAGAAACAACTGTGGCGGTAAACCCACCACTACCGTTGTTTCCAGACCGCCAGATTACGAGTTCTGCAGGCGGGTGGTGTCACTCTCGGCAGGTCTGACCTGGCGGGAGTAACGCCACCCGCCTGCAGCCTGAAATAGAAGCACTGGCTCCTTCATAGACGGAACCAGTGTTACCATGGTCCCCATTCCCATAGAATCCTATGGGACTCTATGGGAATGGGGAACAACGCAGTTACCGCCTCCGGAATTACCGGCACCCGGGTTGTAATACCCTGGTGTTACCGGGTGGTCCGGAGGCGGTAACTGTTTACAGGTCCGACGGCTACCTGCCGGTTTTTCTGGCACAGTTACCGTCGGACTCGTATTGAGGCCCATTACCTTTATAAAGAGATTACCCCATTCATGGTCACCACTGTGCTCATAGCTGTTAGCCCTTGCTCCAGTCTGATGGCCTGTACCATGGATGCACCTGATAGACGCAATATGCGTTGCCAAATGTATCCCTCAAGAGTGTTATCCCAGCGCTCACAATCTGAATACAAACTTTCAAGAGCATAGGCAATGCTACTTACCAATTTTTGATGGTGAAGTGTGACAATATCTACTAGGCTGTAGACTGCATCACTATTCACACATTTTTGTATGGATAGCATAATCGCCACTGCCATGGTGCAGTGTTTTTTGAAGAACAACGTGTCTCTGTGATGGCAATCAGCTCCTACCACAAATAGCTATAGTTGCAGACCTTATGCAAATTGCCCCCTGTGGTCACAATGGAGTCATTTGCCTTCTTAACATTCCCAAATCTCATACATTTAGATTCACCAAAAGTGATCTCCAGATTTTGGCTGAAATAGGATTCGAGAAGGCAAGCTGCTGTTGTTTACCTCTATTATTAATTAGTACCCGGCACGCGCGGCTCAACAGGAATACTGTGTTGTGATTGGCTCATTTGCGAGCCATACCACACGGTATTCCCGTTACTCTGTTCCCGGCGAGGGGCGTGGCAGCCCCTCAGCCAATGAGGAGGCTCGAAACGGGGCAATCCCCGCTCCTAGCCTCCCCATGGCTGGAGGCTTCCTTCGTCCCCCGCTGGGGACGCAGGTAAGATTTATTTTTTTTCCCCAGCCTTTCCTCCCTCCTCCCTCCCCACCCCACTTACCTTCTATCCCGCGGTCTCTGGCGGGGGACGATGGAAACCTCCAGCCGTGTGGTGGCCCCGCTCGAAGCCTCCACATGGCTGGAGGCTTCCATCGTCCCTCACCGGAGACCGTGGTACATTTCTTTTATTTATTATTTTTTTTCTTCCTCCCCACCCCCTCCCTTCCGCCCTCCCGACCCCACTTACCTTCTTTTTTCTACTGATCTTGGAAGCGAACGCGCTGGGAACACATCTGTTCCCAGCGCATCCGCGCCCGATGGCCGCCATGGAAAGGGGAAACGGACTACGCTTCCCTTTCCATGGCGGCAGGCATTTTTTTTTGCTGTATTTTTTTTCTTTTTTTTTTTTTTTTTTTCCGAAACGTATTTCGGAACAGAAAAAAATGCCATTAGCACCCTGATCCAACGGGCTGGGGTACTAATGGCAATAAGACCCTCGGCGGCGGGCCAATACCGCCACAGGTAATGCCCAGGGGCTTCTTTAAAAGGCCCTCGCTATGCTCGGGCCTATAACTACGGCCCCGTGCATTACCTGGGGTGGTATTGGCCCACCGCCTCGGGTCTTATTGCCACAATATGCGGCCCATCCCTTTACTCTCGTTCTTCCTGATCGCATCATATAGGGTTCACTAGGCACTATTGCAGGAGGACCTATGATACCACTTTACCAACTCCTTTACCTGTTTCTTAACTTCCTACCAGCCACATGGGTTGACCGGGCACCCATATTATCATGCCTTGCCTTCTCGATTACTTGCCTAAAGATGCGCTTATCTTGGGTTATAACTTTATCATAGGGATGTAAGTGTTTGCCTCCCAGTCTAAACACGGGACCTCTGCTTCTTGTTAGGAAGTAAGCAGTGATTGAACTAATGCAATTCATTATTGCATCAGGGCAGGTTAGTTTCTTATACACACCGTCTGTCAACAGCACCTCATAGGTGCCGTATTTTAACTCCTTTTTTTTTTGACATGCAAAAGCAGGGTTCTGCCAGGAGAAACCTCTTGCAGTGCCTGCCTGCATGCGCGATGGTTACATGGGCCATAGGCAGGCCGTAAATCACGCACATGCAAAAGCCCAGGCTTTCATGCCCATACACCACATTCTCTTTGTCAGAATATGGTAAGTTTAAGAAGTGTGTTGTTCCTGTTTGGAATAATACATTTCCATTTTTACACAAACCTCTGAATCGGGCCCTGAGTGCACACCTAACTCTTTCCTTCACATGCACAGTAGAATCCAAACGGGGTAGAGGAGCCGCCGGGGGGAGTGGTGTGAGACAAGGAGTTACAGGCAGGGCAAGAGTTACTTTAAAGTTCTTCTCAGGTGTCTCCTGAGTACTAGAGAGGAGATCTGTCCCTGTCTCCCTCCAAGCAATGACAACCCTTGTTATAACAGTGGTGCTTTCCTTTAAACGGCCCTGGTCCAAAGGGGTGATTAAGCACATGATCGCCATCAGGCCTGATTGCAGGGTACCACCCTTGATCTTAGCACACTGGATGATCTGTGCGAGATGAGCTCTCATTACTCTATTCACTAAGCAAATGTGTTTCAAGTGTTTGCAGCACACTGATTAGGAAATTTGCTCTCCCAGCACACTATATCAGTTCCCCTCAAAGCACTGTCAATTTCATCCTCTCCCAGCATGCTGTAATGGTATTCCTTCGCATTAATGAACATAAGACATGTATCAGAAACAAAAACATGACATCAGCAGGGGCTAGACACTTTGTAGAAACAAATGTAGAGGCACAGCTGAAATTCCAGGTACTAGATGCGATTGAAGAAAGTGACCAGAGACAAGATATGAAGAAGCTGAGAGGACAACATGATGCGTACTGGATTTATCGCCTAGGCACCCTGGTACCCAACGGCATGAATAAAGAGTGGGACCTTAATTACTTTTTCTGAACATGTAATTTGAGTGCACTTTATTTACATTTATTTGTATCCTGCAAGCATACAATTTGAGTTCACTTTATTCTTACTATTCAAAAAATTGAATTTTTCAAAAAGAAGGTAGACTCAGAGGTTCAACAATCACACCACATGTCTCACACCAGCAAGTTAAGGATCCCAGATATGTTAAAACTGACAAGAATGAGCAATCTGTGACGTGAGAGGTGCAAGTGATACCCAACATTGCGGCAGACTTAAATCTAATAACTAGGTTCTAATTGACAATGAAGCATATAATCACACCATCTCATACTTAGACAATAGGGCTTGAACTTGGATTACACCCAGGAGATGATACATAATATTGACATTCGAAAATTCACAATAGAAGTCCAAGTGTAAGTAAGCAGGATACTGTTAGTCAGAGGCGTCGCTGGGGGGCGGGGGTCTGAAGGGGGCTATCGCCCCGGGTCTTTTGGTTGTAGCCCCAGATAGAAGCTCAGGGGCTAAAACGAAAGGGATAAAGGGATATAGCTAGCCCTGAATGCAGCCAGTCCCGACATTAGCTTAGCCCCTGATCTTTTCCAGGCCTAGCAACCCCCCTGCTTTTAGTAAATAAAACATGAACCTTAACAGCACTCAATGGTAACACATTGAGTCACCAGTTGTCACAGGGCCCTGACCTAAAATGGCTGCCCATGTCCCAAATGAACGGCCATCTTGTCAGGCGGACCGCACGCAACTGAGTTAACATATGGCAACGAGCCGCTGCAGACGGCTTCATGCCCGCTCTACTGCTGCCACGCGCCACTACTATACTCACATGTGAGAGGTAAGGAGATATCAAGGTAGCGACCCACACAAAGATTGTATAACAAGTCACTTGGAGATTATTAATGCAAATGTCCTTCTACAAATGGAGCATGAGAGCAGTCAGCGTTACACGTGATGATCGTGAAGACACAGTGAACACAATGAACACCAAGTTGATGGATTAACACGTGTAACTGAGCATGGGGAACATGAACGCCATTTGTTTAGAAAAGATTTTGGTTATAATACGAATGGTAGTAGTGCAGGCAGAATTCGCCTTTATGAAAATAATTATAATGTTTAAAGACGGAGCTAACTGTCATTTTTTATGCGTATGTCTTTTCATACATGTCTTTTCTAAAGTGTTTGTACATTTTGTGTGCATCTACTTTAGGTCATTGAATGTTTCATCAATATACTCTGAAATGCCTTGTTGGTATAATCATGCGTTTAAACAACCTAATTGAAATGTAAAACGGCATGCACATGTGTATTTACGGCTTGTGTCTTCTGGGGATGCAATGTATATCTTACCAATCAACATGTTTCCCTTATGTGTATTCATCAAATGGTCACTGATGGGTTATACCACTATTATATCCAATGTATTTGTGATTGACATTAATTCTTGTTCTAGCGAGAATAAGAGGCCCTGACAAAGGACGGCTATGTCCGAAATGCATAGGCTATGATGGTGTCCAGTCAACTCGTCGAAAAAAAACTGGTCGACTGCAATTTGGTCGACGCAATTTGGTCGAAAACCAAATGGTCGAATTTTTTTTTTATTTATATATTTATTTTTCGGGTTTTCGTTTATTTAAAAAAGGGGTTTTTAGAGAAAAAAAGGGGGTTGGGGGGACCCCCCCCAAAAAAAAAAAAGGGTTAAAATAAAAATAAAAAAATTCGACCATTTGGTTTTCGACCAAATTGGTTCGACCATTTGTCTGGTCGACCAATTTTTTTCGACGAAATGTCTGGCAACCGGCTATGACTCGTATTTGCAACAAAATGTATGTCTACTAAATAAAACACATGTACCTCTTTATTCTAAAGAATCATTTATTTTCGAGGAAAACAAGAAAAAACAAACAATTGAATGACTCTTATGATTAAATAAGGAAACCCCTATTGGGAAATAGGGTGTGCGGCCCACACCGAAGGCTAACTAGCATAGGTCTTCTTTCCTTGCATTCCTTCACAACAAACCTTTCTGTACATTCCATCTGAGATGCCCTCATAGAGCTGTGTACGAGAACCACCCAAAGCACAAGGCTTCTGGGATGCTGCTGCTTTCAGCACACTGTGTATTAGATGCCCTCAGGACACAATGCGTAGATTACACTTATTGGCCCTCATTACGACCCAGGCGTTGGACCATGGTGCCAATAGCACCATGGTCCATGCCGGTAACTTACCGACTCCGCCATGGCGGAATGGGGAATTACCGCCCCATTCCGAGGTTGGCGGGGCGGTAATTCCCCATGCCGCCATGGCCCTTCCCCATTCCCATTTTTGCCCCATAGGGCTCAATGGGACTGGGGAAGGCGTAATTCCCCATGCCGCCATGGCCCTTCCCCATTCCCATTTTTGCCCCAAAGGGCTCAATGGGACTGGGGAAGGCGCTAATTACGGCACCGTAAATTACAGTGCTGTAATTAGCTCCTAGGTCCCTTTGCGGGTTGGTTTTTTAACACCTGTAAAAAAAAGCAGGTGTTAAAGTGCCACCCGCAAAGGGACCTCGTAATCAGGCGTTAAGGGTTTAACAGCACCGCCACCTTTTACGGTGCCGTTAACCCCTTAACGCCTGGGTTGTAATGAGGGCCATTGTGTTTGCAGCGTTCCCACGACACTGTGTTACATGAAATGCAGACAGAGCACATTGGTTATGTGTACTGGTGTTAAGACACAATACAGTAGATATCCTGATAGCACAGTTTGTATTGTGACGAAATACCAGATGTCGTCACTTCTCGCCCACGGAGAGCCCCTTTCCATGAGGCCTGGGAGTTGAGGTCGCTACCCAAAAATTCCCCCTGGGGATGGTACTCACCGGGTGGATCTAATGGGGAGGGAAACCCCTTATGGGATTAGGGATATCCTGGGGGGAGCATGGTATCCCCACAACCTACCTTACCCTAGCCTACCTTCAACACACATATCCGTGCCAGTACCATTCCCACTGTAACCATGTGTTTCCGTTACACTTCCAGTATGGGAAGTACTGTGAAGAGGAAGAGCAGGGACAATGAAAGAGTTCCCCTTCCCAATGTTAAGATACAGAAGGACTCTACCAATTCCTGGGAGATGGAACCATTTTGTACTGAGACGAGGAAGAGGACAACTATGTAAATATAGTTCCCCTTCCTAATACCAAGACGAGGACGAACTCTATTTTTTCCTGGAAGTAGCGGAAGCTGTCCGGGACGCTGAGAACAGAGAAAGAGAGAGAGAGAGACAGAGAGAGAGAGCGAGAGAGAGAGAGAGAGAAAGAGAGAGAGAGAGCGAGAGAGAGAGAGAGAGAGAGAGTCTTAGGCCAATCCAGGATATAAGGTCCACACGGCCAGCAGGAAGGCCGCCACTGAGGGCATCCCCATGCCCTGGGAAGCATGTAGTGAGGAGAATGTGGTACGGGGAAGCAGACTGTGGAACCACTGCAGATGGAAGGAGACTCCAGCACACCACTGGAGCCCTGTGAACGAGCCCAGCTACCCACGAGGAGTTGATACCTGTGTAGATCACACAAACAGGTAGGCGGTTAATCAGAGAGGTGCTGGAGGTCTGGGAAGACTGTGGTATGAGAGAGATTAGGATAAGAGGGTCTGGGACCCTAGAGCCATGGGCGAGATGGCAGAGTGGACATGGTTGGTGACGGGGCGGTAATTCCCCATTCCGCCATGGCCCTTCCCCATTCCCATTTTTGCCCCATAGGGCTCAATGGGACTGGGGAAGGCGCTAATTACGGCACCGTAAATGACGGTGCCGTAATTAGCTCCTAGGTCCCTTTGCAGGTTGGTTTTTTAACACCTGCTAAAAGCAGGCGTTAAAGTGCCACCCGCAAAGGGACCTCGTAATCAGGCATTAAGGGTTTAACGGCACCGCCACCCTTTACGGTGCCGTTAACCCCTTAACGCCTGGGTTGTAATGAGGGCCATTGTGTTTGCAGTGTTCCCACGACACTGTGTTACATGAAATGCAGACAGATCCCATTGGTTATGTGTACTGGTGTTAAGACACAATACAGTAGATATCCTGATAGCACAGTTTGTATTGTGACGAAATACCAGATGTCGTCACTTCTCGCCCACGGAGAGCCCCTTTCTATGAGGCCAGGGAGTTGAGGTCGCTACCCAAAAATTCCCCCTGGGGATGGTACTCACCGGGTGGATCTAATGGGGAGGGAAACCCCTTATGGGATTAGGGATATCCTGGGGGGAGCATGGTATCCCCACAACCCACCTTACCCTAGCCTACCTTCAACACACATACCCATGCCAGTACCATTCCCACTGTAACCACGTGTTTCCGTTACACTTCCAGTATGGGAAGTACTGTGACGAGGAAGAGCAGGGACAATGAAAGAGTTCCCCTTCCCAATGTTAAGATACAGAAGGACTCTACCAATTCCTGGGAGATTGAACCATTTAGTACTGAGACGAGGAAGAGGAACAACTATGTAAATATAGTTCCCCTTCCTAATACCAAGACGAGGACGAACTCTATTTTTTCCTGGAAGTAGCGGAAGCTGTCCGGGACGCTGAGTACAGAGAAAGAGAGAGAGAGAGAGAGAGAGAGAAAGAAAGAGAAAGAGAGAGAGAGAGAGAGAGAGAGAGAGAGAGAGAGAGAGAGAGAGAGAGAGAGAGAGAGAGAGAGAGAGAGAGTGTCTTAGGCCAATCCAGGACATAAGGTCCACACGGCCAGCAGGATGGCCGCCACTGAGGGCATCCCCAAGCCCTGGGAAGCATGTAGTGAGGAGAATGTGGTACGGGGAAGCAGACTGTGGAACCACTGCAAATGGAAGGAGACTCCAGCAAACCACTGGAGCCCTGTGAACAAGCCCAGCTACCCACGAGGAGTTGATACCTGTGTAGATCACACAAACAGGTAGGCGGTTAATCAGAGAGGTGCTGGAGGTCTGGGAAGACTGTGGTATGAGAGAGATTAGGATAAGAGGGTCTGGGACCCTAGAGCCATGGGCGAGATGGCAGAGTGGACATGTGCTTGGCAGGAGAGTGAACCAAGTCGACAAAGGGAAAACGGAAATCAGTAGTACAATTATGGGACCCACACCCATACCCAAGAAGAGGAAAGGATCCTCAAATGTGCATCTTCATAGTCAGTACCTGAAGAGAAGGAAACCAGGTGGGCTGTGATGGAAGAAGAGGAATAAGACAACGTTGGTTAGAAACCAAACAGAGAAGAGGAAAGGATCCTCATATGTGCATCTTCATAGTCACAGTATCAGTGTTTGTCAGGGGACTATATCAGACCTATACTGAGACATTCCCACTGGTGCTGAGAACTTTGTTTTGCATTTTGTTAGGAAATATATGCGGGGGGAAACTCCCCGCAACCCCTACCCAATCCAAACGCCCCCGCAACCCCACACCCAATCCCTTTATATTATTTATAATCCAAAACAAACCCAATACATATATAAAATAACTATAATAATATAAAGGGCAATTGTGCAGAAGGTCAATTAGGACCACTATAATTAGGTCAATGAAGACAAAAGCTCAATTGTAAAAGGTCAATTTGGGTAATACCGTGTAAATGACTGTGAAAGGCTAGGGAAAGGGAGACATTCCCCCTGGCACTGTGAACTTTGTCTTGCACCTTTTCTGAGAGCCTGAGAAAGGTCAGGGGAAGAGATATCCCCCCAGCCCCCAACATTGAGAACTTTGTTTTAGTACCTTGGAGATCCTGAGAAAGGCCAGAGGGAAGGGGAACGTTCCACCTGGCATTGAGAACTTTGTTTTGTAAAGCGTACAGTCCTACAAAAAGGATTAGAAACATTTTTGTGTGTTAATTGGAACACTGAACTGTGCATACTGGGGCAATGAGTACCTCCAGAGAGAAACATCTCTGCCTGCTGAGGGGAGTCATTCACGCAGCCCGAGGAAAACCAACCCCCTCCAAGACATCCAAAAGAAGGGAGTCTTTCTTCTTGACCAACCTCCCCCTTTCTCTGTTAGTTTACTTAAGAATTAGATGAAAGGGACAGCATGAAGTTTGTGCCCACAGGACATTGGACTTTTTTGATTTCGGACATCCAGACAAAACCCTTAGCGTTTATTTTGAGGCAGGGAAACCCTGGCCCTCATTACGATCCAGGCGTTGGACCATGGTGCTAATAGCACCATGGTCCATGCCGGTAACTTACTGACTCCGCCATGGCGGAATGGGGAATTAACGCCCCATTCCGAGGTTGGCGGGGCGGTAATTCCCCATGCCGCCATGGCCCTTCCCCATTCCCATTTTTGCCCCATAGGGCTCAACGGGACTGGGGAAGGCGCTAATTACGGCACCGTAAATTACGGTGCCGTAATTAGCTCCTAGGTCCCTTTGCGGGTTGGTTTTTTAACACCTGCTAAAAGCAGGCGTTAAAGTGCCACCCGCAAAGGGACCTCGTAATCAGGCGTTAAGGGTTTAACGGCGCCGCCACCTTTTATGGCGCCATTAACCCCTTAATGCCTGGGTTGTAATGAGGGCACCTGTCTTAGAGTTAGAGATAGGTAGGTTTTTCTTTTTTTGTGAAGCTTAAATAAAGCTGATTGTTTAAACATGTCATCTGTGTGTCATTTTTTCACTCTGCACCCTTACAGTATGCAGGCACTCATAGCATTCTGTATGTGGTTAGTGCTCTCAGAGCACTGTGTGAGATGTCCTCGGAGCACACTGAATATGTGTACTGCTATTAAGATACAATGGCCTTCATTAGGACTCCAGCGGAAAACCATGGTGCTATTAGCACCATGGTCCATGCCGGAGTCCGCCATTTTGGAATGGGGAATTACCACCCCATTCCAAGGTTGGCGGGGCAGTAATTCCCCATGCCACCATGGCCCTTCCCCATTCCCATTTTTGCCCCATAGGGCATAATAGGAATGGGGAAGGCGGTAAGTACGGTACCGCAAATTGCAGTACCATACTTACCTTGATAGTCCCTTTGCGGGCCCCAACTTTAACGGCTGGTCTAGACCAGCTAGGTGTAGACCAGCTGTTAAGGTCGGGTCCCGCAAAGGGGCCTCGTAATCAGGCACTAATGGGTTAACCTTTTAAGGCGCCGTTAACTCATTAGCGCCAGGGTTGTAATGAGGCCCATAGCATCCAACGTGTATGTAGTGCTCTGATGCCGCTGTGTATCCCTTTCTAGCTTGCCGTGTAGGAGATGCCCTTAGAGCACACTGGCCCTCATCACAAGTCCAGCGCTGGACCATGGTGCTGTTAGCACCATGGTCCATGCCGGACTCTGGCATGGTGGATGGCGGAATTACCGCCCCATTCCAAGGTGAGTGGGGCGGTAATTCCCCATTCACCATTTGCCCTTCCCCATTCCCATTTTTGCCCCATAGGGCATAGTGGGCATGGGGAAGGCGCTAATTACGGCACCGTAAATTACGGTGCCGTAATTAGCACCAAGGTCGCTTAGCGCCTTGGACTTTAATGCCTGCAAAAAGCAGGCGTTAAAGTGTGAATCAGGCGTTAAGGGTTTAACGGCGCCGACGCTCTTTACGGCGCCGTTAACCCCTTAACGCCTGACTTATAATGAGGGCCTGTGTATGAGAGACCATCATAGAATGCAATGTAAATATTACATGGAAGGAGGTAAGGGTTTACTGGTACCGGTAAGGGCACCGGTACCGGTAAACCCTTACCGCCTTACTACAAGGTCCCTTTGCGGGTCCTCCCTTAACACCTGGTTTTTACAGGCGTTAAGTACGGGACCCGCAAAGGGACCTTGGTGCTAATTACGGTACCGCAATTTGCGGTACCGTAATTAGCACCTTCACCATTAACATGGAGCCCTATGGGGCTGACTGGCAATGGTGAAGGGGCAATGGTGGATGGCGGAATTAGCGCCCCCACACACCTTGGAATATGGCGCTAATTCCCCCATCCACCAAAGCGGACCCGGTAAGGTACCGGCGGCAGCCATGGCTTACCGCCTTCCGTGTAATGAGGCCCAATGTGTTCTTAGGCACTATATGAGATGCCCCAGCACACTTGAGTATGAGGTGTGCTCTGGGCTCACTACGTATGCCATGTCCTCACACCACATATGTATGAGAGTTGGGCATATGGCAGTAGGCCTGCGAGGTGCTCATATAACGCAGCGAATCACACATGCATTGAGAGCGCCATGCAGCCATGCAGTGAGCACTGTCCCAAGGGACTCCGAAGCTGAATAATGAGTTAATACGTGTATTACCAATTCTAGTCAGCTATTGATTTGCCAGTCCCCAGCATCAAAACCTGTGCAAGGGAAAGACAAATGAGGAAATGGTTCCCCAACTCATTACAAAACTGTGCATAGAGTTAAGAGCCACGAAAAAACGAAAAGCTGCTTATTGTAATGCAGAGCTGGACTGCCACTATTCTTTCAAGTTGCTGATAGCACGTGGTTGCGCTGTGGGACGGTTATCCAATCAGCAGTTTCAGGGAGTCCTAACGAATCTGTCATACTACCTTTAATGTCTGCCCAGATTCGAGGAATCTGACCAGTTCAGAGAGATGAGGTTTTACCTTTGTGAGTGAAACAATTGAAATACAAACTCCTTTGTCTCACACGTCATCTTAAATGGCGTTGCAGGTCTCATGACATTGAATCATCTCACAGAAGAAGAGACGAGTTGGATGATGTGCACATCTATTGGTTTGAGAAGTTCAGCTATAATGTACAATACAATTGATGGTGAAACATTTTACACAATTAAGATGATTATATTATGGCATGGGACGCATCTTCGGAGAGCTCCGTTATAATCAGAACAGAGTCAGTTTCCTCTGCTATTAGCAGGGCTAACGAGGATAAAGGATAAAGTACAATAAAATGAACACATGGGCATTGGATATTTCTCTTATAAGCATCCAGTGGTAATACAATATATGAACACGATCCTCATTGATGTCACCCCTAAGGTCATCCTTGTGATAAATCACATATATCTCAAAACCTCATTCAATACAAAATGTGGGCTGGAGTGCTGATTTCCGCTGATGAACTTTCTTCATGATCCAGTGTCCTGGCTGTGTAACGGATGACAGGGCTCAGTAGCAGGTCCAGGCAGGGCTTCACGGACCTGAGTGTGGAGAGATAGTTTAGTTTAGTTTATCTATTTATTTGTATAGCGCACCGAGCCCTGAGGCATCTGGGCGCATTTCATACATATGTTACGCAGTTACATACAGGTTATAGAAATAAAACAGGTTCAGTGAAAGTGCAACGGAGTAGTACAGGCAGTTTAGACAATGAGTGAAAAAAAGATAACAAAGATTACTAGGTCGCTTGTGAAAAGAGACACATTTTTACATTTTTCCTGAACATGTAGTAGGAAGGTTCTATTCTTAAAGTTAAAGGTAGAGTGTTCCACAATGTCCATGCTAATATAGGGAAGCTGCTACCTCCTGCCTTCTGTAGCTTAAACCTAGGGACCTTAAGGCGGCAAAACTGTGCAGATCGGGTAGGATGATCTGAGGTAGTCTGAGATAAATTGTTAGTCAGGTATCTAGGCGCTAGATTTGCGATGCACTTATGTGTGAGTGGTAAAGTTTTGAAGGCAATCCTTTGGTTGACAAATAACCAGTGCAGGCTACGTCTAGCTTTGGAGATGTGTTGGGATCTAGGGATGTTCAGCGCTGACCTAATAGCGTTGTTTTGCAGTACTTGAAACTTCTTTGAGTTCCGTTGGCTAGTTCCCAAGTGAAGCGCATTGCAGTAGTCTAATTTTGATAATAAAAATGCACTATATTGGAGTAAAGTGTTTTTTAAAGGCAAACGTTGGATGTGGGGGACTGCTGGGGGGGCAGTTCTCATTCTCATGGGACAACCTGTGAGTATTTCATGGACAGTTTGTGCTTATGATGCGGATTGTTGCACTTGGCAAATATAGTTAGAGGCAAGGCTTGAGTCCTTTAAATATATCTCTTTACACACTTTATACAGCCTCAACTTCAGGTCCCCATTGCGTTGTTCTGCATACAAGCCGGACCAGGGGTTTTAAGCGCAATGATACTGTTATTATCAATAGTCATAAGCTAAAGTGTGGCTGCAGATTCTCCAGTGGGTCCCATCCCAAAGAACAGGTCATTTAGCTGTGTTCGTTTTCACAGAGGGGCGTCTATGACTATTTTTTGTGCAAGTGAGAATGACCCTCCCTCAAAACACCATTCCCTTATACCCAAAGGAACACATGCATTTCAATGGAAGGGGAGGTCCAGACAGGCCAAAGAATCATACTGATGCAAGGTTATAAACAGGGAACAAAGCCCCTCTATTCAAGTCTTTGATACCAGCTGCGTTAACTATAACTCACAACTCGAAATCCCTCGATACAAAAGAGAGAAAGCTGGGGGCAGCAGCTTCAAAGTTCTTGCGCCCAGATACTGGAACTCACTGTCTACTAATATTAAAAATGAAACATCCTACCCACAATAAAAAAAATTACTGAAAACGTGGTTGTTCAATCAATTTTAAACAGAGTAATGACCACAACTTGCCTGAATTGACCACTACCGTCCACTGCTTATAAACTGCTTGTAACATTACCTTGCTTTTTTGTACTCTGCTATGCTTAATAGAAAGATTGTATTTACCCACTGTCTGTAACTACGCAGTGATACCTCCGGGTCTGGGTGTATTATAAATGTAATAAATAAAATACAATTTAAAGAAAATAAATGTAAGACAGTTGTAAGGGCGTGGAAGGAGGAGACAGACACACGTGTGGTATTCGTTTGGCTAAAGACTTTTTTTGATTACAAAATAAATAAAGAGAAATTTCCTATTGTCTAAGAGGGGATTCCCTGCCTCAACCAAAATACCAAGGAGTCTGTCAGGATGTCCAGGAAAAATAAAAAAGTTCACCATCCTGTGTCAGAAACCTTTTTCCTTCCCTTACACTTATAACTAAACTAAAGGATTGCTGAGTCTTCTTAGAGTAGAAGAATGGCTCCCTTCTTCTGGAGAACGGACTCTGGTTCCAGGGAAACAAGGGACTGTTCCCCAAGGGAATTACTCCCTTCCCCAGGTCATAATCTTTTTCCAAGGGGAAAACAAAGTTCCAAGTAAAAAGTCTTAAAGAGGACTACAAGTTCCTGTTTCGACTCAAAGTTCCAAAACATCAGCATTCCTTATTGACCATGATTACCGATTTTACTGTTGGATCCCTGGAGAGTGTCTCTCCTCTCCAGGTGTTCTGCTTCTATTCAAAGGGGTATGCTTCTCTTCCCATGGATCTTGTTCAGACTTTATTCTGTGTGGTATCTATTATGCAACACCAGATGTGTGTCTGTTCAGCACCAGCGGGCATGCCCTTCTTCCATTGGTTCTTTTCAGACTTCTCACAATGCCGGAGGAAATTACTCCCTTTGCCCTGGCTTTGCTCCAGCTTCTCACAACACAAGGGCGAATGACTCTCTTCTCCTTGTCTTTCACAGGTTTTTCAAAAGGCCAGAGGAAATGGCTCCCCTTCTCCTGGTTTTTCTGCAACTTCTCGCAACACCAGCTTGAATGACTCCCTTCCCCTGGTCTTTCTCAGGGTTCTCACAATGCCAGAGGAAATGACTCCCTTTCCCCTGGCTTTTCTCTATCTTCTCGCAACACCTTGGGGAATGACTCCCTTCCCCAGGTCTTTCTCAGCGTTCTCACAATGCCAGAGGAAATGACTCCCTTTCCCCTGGCCTTTCTCTATCTTCTCGCAAAACCTTGCAGAATGACTCCCTTCCCCAGGTCTTTCTCAGGCATCTTCGCTAATCATATATCAGACCTGGTTCACTATCCTGCCAGGTATTGCTATGGTCCATATGACTGTTTTACTTTATTTTCTGTACTTGGGGGTCCCAGCCCCTTACTTCAGGTGCAATTATTAGTTCAAAGTCTCTTTCCCAGGCTTTCTTCTCAGCCTAAATATTATACTTTCTCTTCTGTACTTGTGGGTCCCAGACCCTTACTTCAGGTGCAATTATTTGTTTCCACTGTTTCTCTGGCTTTCTTCTCAGCCCAGCTCTCTAGGGTACTTACACCCTTCTTTATAGGGCCACAGGCCCTTTTTCTGTCCCACCAGCTAGCCCCAGAAAGTCCCTTCCTTCAGGGAGCTTCCGTTCATGCTCTGGCCGGTCCCAGGACTTAATCTCTTCTGCCCCCTGCTCTCCTCTTGGTCCGCTCCAGCTTCTGCATCTCCGTAGCTGCTATTCCCCTCTGGCCTGTATTCCCGACTTGGACCACGTGGTCCTGACTCTTCCGTCAGTATCGGCAACCTGCTTCCAGTCGAGAGAAGGGTCCTTCCTTTTCCGACCCTTTTTGGAGGCGTCACCTTCTCGCCTCGCATCTCGGTTCCCCAGGTTTCCATTTGCAGCACTGCCGACCTGCTTGCGACTCTTCAAGGAAGAGCTCAATGCCATCTTCAGTCCTTCTTCCCTTTTTATGTTCCAGTTACTCACATATTGTCCATATTGATTAGAATGCTGGTTTTGCTTCTGCGCAGCAGTCTTCATTACTATGCCCATCTTCTACGTCTTGGTACTGATGTTTTCATTCTCAATTGGGTTACTTGGATTCTTCGTTGTCCCAGTCTTTACATATGACTCACATAGGTAGTCCCTATTCTTCCTCATCTCAGTACTTGTTAAGGAGGTTGGATGATCTACCTAAGTTCATGGAAGTGTGGGCAACTATGACACCCTGTATTGGGTGGGAGGATGAGTGAGGTTGTGGTATTGTTTTTATATACCACATTCTCTCCAGATAGTCGTCCCTAGTCCCATAGGGAGACCATTAGGTAGTGGCCTCACCTCCCTGGCCTCATGGGAGGGGGCTCCCTCTAGCAGAGAAGGGATGACATTCAAGGATTCGTCACACAGTGTTATTAGGAAGGACAGCATAAAGTGATACATTAAGTGGAACTGAATATACTTCTCAAAGGTTCACACAAGGTCTGAGGCAGGTGAGCATGCTTACAGTATGATGAATTCTGTCTACTAAAGTCACTTTTTTTAAGAAAGCAGGAGCCTAGAACACACTTACATATGCCAAAAGGGAAACATGTCAGAAGCAAGAGATGTGGAGGTGAGCATAGCTACACACTAGGCGAAGAGCATTCATTGCATAGACATGCACAGTAAAACCTAAAGCCTTGCTTCACACAAACAAGAAAAAGCAGTTTAAACATGTTAATTTGCAGTACCTTCTTGATATTATAGTGCAACAGTATGCTAGGGAAGTACATAACATTTTCAATTGCGGACTCTCTGCCTCACTACACTTAAAGATGGAGCGAACTAAGACATTTGAGACCTGTGACGGGTACCTGTGTTGTTGAGTGAAAACTACATCCTGCTAGGAAAGTGAAGACCAAAAATTGGAATTGCTAATAGTTTGAAGAACTTCATCTCTACAGACTAATAGTTCAGGACTCTGGTGTTTAAAGGAATGAAAAGATCTACTTGAAGCACAAGACAAAGTTATGCCCCTGAAGAATGTCCAGTTATTTGTAACACACAGGACAGAAACTTATATACGTTGGGCTTTGTTGACACAATGGAGAATAATATGAATTAAGTTGCCACTGTGTCTACATCAAGTATTTTTTTACTTGATATGTGAGGTGGAATAATAATTGAATTATTTTATGATTGTATACTGCTATGTTGTGTATGTGTTTTTTTAATGTTTTTTTGTGACTTGTGCTCTATTAAGGAAAAGAATTTAAATGATATTTTTAGGAAATTTCTAGTTTGTATTTGAACACACGGTGCACAGCCCATATTTGTTGAGAGGTTGCGTAAAGAGACTGTTTGCCAACGTTACACTTATTGTGTCATTTATATGTTGTTTATCCCTTCCTTTTGTTGATTATATAACCCATTCAGGCAACACATATATGTTGGCAGTGATAGGGTGTGCCTACAGTATGCTTATGCAGTAACTAGAGAACCCACATGGGTGGTGCCGATTATTTAGAGAAATCTATGCAGAAGGAAACGATGCAAATCAAAACTTTACATTTAGAAATCAACTTGTGAATAACATCCTGTGCACAACACATGAAAAAGACATGTGCAAGGAAATGTGCAATTTTAACAGCCCATCTACAACCAGAACATATGTCCAAAGTAACTGACAAAACCAAAAATCAATCTTTCTAGTTACCAAACAGTATCAAGCAAACTTTGTTAAATCGAGAACAGTCTAATCTGGAATGTAAAAGCAGAGCATGTTACAGAAAAGTACAAATTGAGTTACAGCTGAATTTGTTCTATTTATTTCCTATCAGGGCTAAGAATCAGTATTAGAAAATGAAATTTACAGAAGATAAAAAGTAAATATTTGACAGGAGATTGATTGCAAAGAAAATGTTATGTTGTGCTTTGAAAGTGAGAATTGCAGTGGGAATATGTGCGGAACAAAATTACTTTTAAAGGCTGCATTTGTGAATGAAACTAGCCTATGTCTGGAAAGCAAAGTGGCATTTTGCTCACCTTTCCCAACAGTTATTGAGTGGGCTGTCTTGCTTCAAAGAAATGAAGCCCAGAGGATGGGCTCTGAAACTTGAACATGGCTTGGATCCTTAATCTCAGAGACATGCCTATGTAATACAAACAAAGACTGCCCATTAACAGCTTCGATCAACCACATGGCCTGTGCAAATAATTGTTCTAAATACAACTAATGTGCTCTGGGAAGTGGCCTGCAGGAACTGGAGATGCCTTTTCATTTTGTGATTTATCGTCTGACATGCAAAGAAAGAAAATATACTTGTTAAAATTTACATATGGAATCACAGTTTTGTTAAAAACCTTTGAATCAGATGGTCATAGAACATTTTAATTGTTCAGGTTGAAAAGCTCTATCAGTTGTATGGAAAACAATATTTTTGGATATCTGTTTAATTATCTGAAATATGCAAATGTGGATATTATTGCACAGAAACAGTGGGTGCCAGTGATTCCAATCTCCTTGTGTCTGTACTGGAGAGCCCGTTATTCTAAGCTGGCAATGGAATCTTTGTGTAAAAGTAACAGAGAGCAAAAATGTAAGATCTGTAACACACACATCATGGGTCATGTCGCAATGAGAATAACATGATTGGATTCAACTGAGTGAGATCAATCTGATGAACCAATTAGTGACATGATCACATGTGAGAAATGTGATGTTTCAGACAGTTACAATTATTTAATGTAGAAATCTCCAAGATGGAATCACAAGTGTGAGGGAATCTGGGCTTGGAAGTTACTCCCATTAAGCTGCCCTCTTCATTAATATGCCCAATGAGTACAAAGAGGGTGGTTTAGGGTGATGTCACTTTTGGAACATTATCCAATCACACGCACCAACCAATTAGGTTAGAGACATGTTTTATCTATAAAAAGTTAAAACCAATAGATTCTGGACACTCACTCCCTCACTCACTGAAGAATGGGAAGAAGGAGAGAAAGGAGAATTTGCAACAACATAAATAATAATTTTTTAGAGATTGCTTTCCTATTGGACCAATCTTCACTTGTTAGCAAGCAATGTAAGTGGGGCCTACCTCAGGCCTTCTTCAGTCAAAGCACAGCAGACAGGCCAAAGACAAAGAGGGGAAACCAGGCTGTGAAGGGCAGTTGACCCACGCTTGCTGACTGATGCCCTCCTGTTCACAGAGGAGGAGAAATCAACCCATTCTTAAGCGGGTTCCCACCTTTCTGTGAGATAGCCAAAAATAAATTTGTTATGTAATTATGACATAAAGGGGAAATAATTCTAAGGGGAATGATACTTAAAATGGGAATAGATTACATTTCAGCTCTTTTTATTTGTGAAAGTACTGAGGGGTCGGGGAATATATATTGATTGTAAATCCTGAAAAATTACTAAACATTTCAGAAGTGTATATGCTTCTGTTTATAGATTTGACAAAATAGATCAGACTGGTGTGTACATGGGGAGATGCCTGCTTTTCCTCTGTGCAATGATCAAGCACAGATTGTGAGCCAAAATAACATCTTACTGTGTACATACCTAGAAAAATAAAGTGACTGAAGTAATTTCCTAGTGACACCACCAAACACAGTCCTGTTACCTGCGCTGATCCACTCATGAAAAGGGGGCAATGGTTATAAACTACCAAACATTTTCCTACCTTTAAGTTGTCCATTGAAAATTACAAATTTTCACTTTGACACATTAATGCAATAAAACACCAAAGCAGGGAATAGAGCAAACATGCCTTTTCTTTTTGTAAACGATTTACGTGCAGGATGTCAAGTAGCTTGTCTTTTATATTTAGTTTTCTGGAATGCCTTTTGAGAACATCACGTGTCTATTGGGTACAGAGTATGTGTTTATTTCCAATAAATAAGAAGTTGAGAGATTTAGATAGGCACAGATGTTTTGATTTAATTTATTTTTTATCAAATGAAGGCGTTATCCTGAACTCTCATGCATTTTTCAAGTCATGGTGGATGGGCGTTTAGGGTAAACCAAACATGCACATGGTGATTTGTATGTTACAAAAGTCTCCATTCCAGTAAATATAATCTTGAAAATTGGGGTGACTTGTGTATTGATCATTCTTCATAGGAGTCACCACAGACATCGTAATTTCATAGATGTATGATTTGTTTATTATTTACAATGATTCAATAATTTATACTTTTTTAATAAATAGAACTTCTGTGCTGTAAGTGATTTCAACCCGGCAATTCACCTAAGTCAATGCCTAGTGTGGGATGCACAATTGAAACTCTTAATTATATATTTATGTCTATAAGTTCTTTTATTTCTGAATGAGGTACCCTTATATCACGCCCCTCTCTTTGAATCCCCCTTCCCCGGTCACACTGAACCAGGAAGCAAAGTTTTGCAAAGTTAAAATATTTATTTTATGGATTTTCACTATATATATATATATATATATATATATATATCACACTATTTAATATTTATACAAGGATCACCAATGGGGTGATGTCACAACAACTCTCTTTAATCACACAGAGTAATGATAGGAAAAATAATGCAGCATAGAATAATACTTTGTGTGGGTTCAATCAAAATGCAATGTGATTACCCTTTCCCCCTCAATATGCAATATAGAGACATGGAAGGAGAGAAAACAGGTTTCCGGTTTACAGAATTCAACAACACGGTATCAATCCCAATTTCCCCCAGCAAACATGGAGAGAAACTGGAATGATTGCAACTTGTCAAAATGGTTTTGAATGTGGCTTTGAATGAATGGTAAAAAACACTGAAAATGGATTTATTCAATACTAGCGGAAGCCACTTTGTATAGTTTCAGATAAACACTAGCAATGATTATTGAGTAATTATCAGGTTGAAAACTTAATTCTGAGGTCAGATGCAATGAACAGCTATTTCACACATGAGAGATTTGAGCCAAACGAAAAATATGCGGCAAACTTTTCTGCGTGCGGTAAGCGTGATTGCGGAATAACTAAAAGGCGTTATTAGGTTTCTAGGTTCGATGGAAAGCTGAGGATGTTAGCTTCAATTTGACACTCGAATCTCGTTTCTAGCACACACAGTGAAGAAGTTATGAAGGTTATTGTGGAGGTCGTTTTACAGAAAGTCAAAATTTGCAAAAGAAAGATGCGCTTTTTAAAATGAACAAACAAGATTTCTTTACACTAGGGAGACTATGAAGCCGCAAACTACACGACAGCACTGCCACCAGCCCAGGATATCACTGGTTCATTTGGCCTGCGAGACGCTCACCTTTCTTCAGAAAATATATTAGCGCAAAGATGATTTTAACACTACTGTTACCAAAGGACTCTCAGGAGGAGAGAAAGAGTTCAGGTAAGACAAAATAATTCTAACAATGCAGTTCTGGATATAAGAGAATGGGTTTGGATAGGATTACTTATGGATAATATACTTTCTAGCGACAATCCTATGCTATGGATACTCACTAATAATGTTTGTAATGGACCCATCACTGATCTGGTCAGGGAGACTTTCTGGACAGGAATTCAGCTAGCACACCGGACGGGACTCAAGGCACTCTGGTTCTGCAATCAGCAAGGCAATCTGATTGGACTGGATCTGACGGGTTGGTTCTGGTTTGCAGCTATCTGGTCACGGCTCTAATCTACTGGGTTGGATCTCTGGATTCTGGCAAGAATTCTTAGCAAGAAAGCAGCAACAGCACAGCCAGGCTGTTATTTTTGGTTCCCCTTGGAGGTCTGGGATAAAATCTGGTTTCAGGATGTATTAAAGGCCAAGCTGAGAATGGTTCAGGTTTGGAAATGGGCCTTTCTGCTTTCAAAATTCTGGAGTCTGGAGTCTTGGATATGGATTTCTCTTGCAAAGTGCTCCGCCAGCAATCAGTTGGTGGGTGAATGTGTGTGTCCCTCTAGGTCCTAAGCTGTCTCTATTTATGTATTTCCTAAAGGGGGGGTATGCTGAATTATACCAGGCACACCCCTAGGGATTCTATTGGTTAGGGTCTTTCCTCTCCCCTGATTTGAGAAGAAAACAGTGTGTCATGTTGACGATGTGTTTTATGATCCAGGGAGAACCTCTCTGGGCATAATCATATGCAGTTTCATGTTTCTGGCATCACCACAATTGCTACAAAACCACACATTCTGTAGTCATGTCCCTGAACATAGCACTGAGTAGTTTTAAAACGTGACCAGAATTTTCATTTTAACAATACTGTCATTTTACAATTTTTACAATTTTGTATAGTCCTCTGTCAGTCCTTTTCAAAAAATATACTTTCTTGTGGTTTAAGAATACACATAACTGTCTATTCCTGCCTCCAAAAGTTCCTGGTGGCTCAGAGCAATCCTTGCCTCTTTCCTCTAGCAGGGGCTTCCGTTGACACTTTCATCTGCATATCTTTTCAATCCAAGAAGCCCTTTGTCTCTGCCCAGTGCAACAGGCCAAAATCTCCTCCCCTCTCCATTAACACATGAATGGGAGTTCCTGGGGCAGAGAGCAGAAGGAAGGTGCCTTTTGTTTGGGGCACACTGTGGAATTTGCTTTGACGTTATTTGGCTTGTATCAGTTTACTTTAAAAATCAATTTGTTTAAATTTGTCTTTGATAAAATAAACTTACATTTTCAAAAAAGGCAAACAGATCTCTAATTCCAGTATTTTTAAACATAGAGATTAAATAGTTGCAACCTATATTGCTTTTGATAGCAGGTCCCTTAATTACAACAATTTGATTTTCTGAACAAGTTTAAGCTTCCAATGCATTTAACTGACAGCTGTCATGCAGGTGGCCGGCGGTACTGCACCCATATTCTGACATATTTTTACAGACAAGCACACTTTTTAATGTGGATATTCTTGTGATGCAATCTGCTTTTCCTGACATTGTGTGCTTATGTGGATTTTGTAAAATAAGGTGATGAGTAACACCCAGCAAGGATGTTGGATCTTTTCTGATGTTTGGGAACCATTATTTTGTTTCAGCAACCAAGGAAAAACAGATTTAAGAGTACTTCTGGGTTTCCTTGCAATAAAGCACTGCCTTTCATGTAGTTTCCATTTTCACTCTGTGGGCAGCCCAATGACAGGTTTCAGTAGTGTGGTCTCCTGTTCCACCACTGACACAGGCAAAGTAGATTGGCAGCCAATTTTCTGGTTTCACTCCGCAATTTTCATGGGTTTAGCGCACATAGGGCTTTTTGCGGCCATTTTGCTGGTTCTGGTGCCACCAGCACACAGTGATGTCGCAGGGCAGAGCCTAGTGGGTCAATACATTCTACAAGCCCCCCCTCGCAATTTGGCTTTGAGCGCCCGTCAAGGGAAGTCGCGAGATTGGGATGATCAGTTTCTTTTCTTTCTGGTCCAAATGTCAAAATTCATCAGCTTCTCCCATCAGTGGTGGATCGACCGGTTCTTGTTGCCGATTCCTGATGAGTATTGAGCGATACCCCAGGCCCCTTGGATCTTTCCTCCCGGTGCCTGGGTGGTCCTCCTTGGTCTTAGTCTCCATGGTTTCCAATTCTAGGATGACAAAGAAAAAGCATATTTGTAGACATTTCCCCATCACTATTTATGTAGTGGGGCAGAAACATACATTTGGCATATCAAGACAATCTTTCTATTTGCAATTTATTGATTATATAGATAGAATCATTTTTATAGTTGGAATTCTAGGGAGCTGGATTGACCCCCTCTGGGGTTCCAGAAGAATCCTCTAGTTGCTGCAGAGTGTGCCTGGGATGGCAACACTTCAGTTGGTTGATATGGACCCACTTATCTTCCCCCTCTGCCAAACTGCCTTTGGGGATACAGATTTTATAGGCGACTGGTGAGATTTTCACTACAATTTCAAAAGGACCCCTCCAGCTAGGCAAAAATGTGCGCTGTTTGGCCTGGTTCCTTTGGAAATTGTATAAGTAGACCCGGTCTCCTAGATGGTATTCTTTTCTAGTCATCTTTAAGTCATAGTGGGACTTCATGCTGTCTGAAGATCTCTCTTGATTTCGCTGAGCATAGGAAAAATCATGTTGAAGGTGTTTTCTCAGATTTTCAAGATACTCATGAGTTGTGGAGGCATTGATTAATGTCTGCTCTTGGGTTCTGTAGAGCAGATGCTGGGGAAGCACCATCCTGCGTCCAGTCATCAGCTCAAATGGTGACATTTTAGTTGCAGATGAAGGGGTAGATCTGATGGCCATCAGGACAAGGGGTAATCGAATATTCCAACTTGGCCCAGAATCTGCCACACACTTTTTTAATATGCTCACACTTGTCTTGTTGTATCTCTCTACTGAACCACTAGAGGCTGCCGGTAGGCAATGTGTAATTTCCTCTTGACACCAAGTATCTCCCACATCTTTGTCATTACTTTGCTAGTGAAGTGGCTACCTCGGTCTGACTCGATCCTTTGGGGTAGTCCAAAACGCGAGAAGATGTGGTTGATCATCAGGGCAGCTGCTGTTTCTGCCTTACAATTTTGGGCTGGGAGACATTCCACCCATTTAGTAAACAAGCATGTCACGGTCAACATGTACTTTCTCCCCCTAGAGGAGCGAATCACGGGCCCGATAAAATCGACTTGAAAATCTGACCATTGCAGTGTTATCCCCTTCTTTTGGAGAGGTGCACGATGTGTGAGGGATGTTGGCTGAAATTGTGCACACACAAGGCACTCCTTCAAGTATTGGTCGGGGTCCTGCCCCATGTGTGGCCAGTATGCAACCTCTCTTAAGATTTCAAGTGTTGTAAGAAACCCCCTATGACCGGCTGTGGCCGCATCATGGGCGTGACTTAACATCAGGCTTCGGAATGAGGTACGGACCACCCACTGATCATGGCCAGCTAGGCATCTCCTTACCAACAAACCGTCTTGGATTCGGAAGATTTTTGGACATTTCATCAACACTCTGAGGACCCTGAGAACTTTCCCCTGACGGATACCGATTACATTGGGAAAGAGGTCCTCAATGTGTTGATAAAACTTACCAATTATTGGATCACCTTTTTGAGCCATAATCAAATCAGCATCTGGGGTCTCCTTACTCCATTGTGCAGTTGAGAGTTCATTGTGAGCATTTGTCTGGGACCTCGTGATAGCAGTGACCTGGATTTCCCCCAACAGGGACTCGATCTAAAGTGGATCCCCTTGGATGGCTCCGGTTTTGGCCAGCTGATCAGCTGTGTCATTTCCAGTTTTGTCTGGTCCCTCTACTTTCGAATGACCCTTGATCTTTTTCCAGTAGATGGTCATTGCATTCGAGGTGACCAAATCATCAATGTTTTGAATTAATTTTCCATGTTTCAATGGTTTGTTATTAGCACATAGCATGCCTTTGGTTTTCCAGTTAACCAGGTGCTCCACAAACCCGTTCGTACATAATCCGAATCCGTGATTATGACCAGTTCGTGGAGTTGGTGTTGGACAGCAGTGAGGATAGCTTGATGCACAGCCATCAACTCTGCCACTTGACTACTTAGGGGACCAATCTTGTACACAGCGGAGGTTTCTGGAGGGTAATTTACCTATGAATTCCCTACGCCAGGCACAAGTTCTTTTTCCCCATTGTTGTCAACATGGTAGGAGCATCCATCCACATAGACAGTGGGCATTCCCTCACACTTGCCTTCTTCAAAGACTTTGTGTGGGGAAATAAGGTATGCCTCCATTTTGTCCTTGATTTTAAGACTTTCGTCCTCGAGACAGTTTTCTCTGGCACAATCATGCAAGTCAGCCAAACCTTGCGCGAGGGGACTCTTCTTGTTTTGGCCATATCTGACCTCCACAGGAAAGCCTTGCATTGACAGAATCCAGGAAGTAATTTGGGATTTACTCACATTTCCGGCCCAGATTCTGTCACTTTGGAGATATTTCAGAGGCTGGTGTGGAGTCTCCACTATGATGTGTTCCCCCTGGATAAACGGGCGGTAATTCTTCAATGCCCACACCGTTGCCAGGAGTGCCTTCGCACAATCGTTGAATTTCTCCTCCACAGAGGATAAAGTTTTTCTCGCATAGGAGATTACTTAATTGACCTTGTCATGCTTTTGGTATAATACTGCAGTCAAGCATGTATTAGAGAACCCTGTCTCCAAGAAAAACTTCTTGTTTTTGACAGGGTAAGCTAGGCAAGGCGCTTGTGAGAGGCTTCTTTTGAGTTGTCTTACTGCCTCAGCTTGTTCTGGACCCCACTCCGACTTGACCCCCCCTTCAAAAGAAGGATCAGGGGTCTGGTGATCTCTGCGTAGTCCTCAATGAACTTTCTACTGTAATTAGTAGTCCAAGGAGGCTCCTTAGTTCCCGCAGAGTTGTGGAGTCTTTTAATTTCTGGAGTGCTTCCACTTTCTTTTCCTGGGGACAGAGACCCTGAGGAGTAATCTCATGCCCCAATAAATTGACACGGGTTCTACACCACTGTGCCTTTTGAAAGGAGAGTTTTGCTCTGGCAGCCCTCAACTGTGTCAGAACATAACGGATCTCCGCTATGTGTTCCTCCACAGTCGAGCTTTTGACTAAAACATCATCTACATAGGCCAGGTTACCCCTTTCACCCAGGTTGGGCATGGCCTTATGTAGAAAAAAGTTAAATTCATTGCCGGAGTAGATGTATCTGAAGGGAGTCCGGGTCCATGTGTACTGCTGTCCCCCGAAGGTGAAAGCCAGCTTGTATTGGTCAAGTACAGTCCAGTACTCATTGGTCAGGTCTATAGCAGTGAATGCCCTTGACCCCCGGATCTGGGCCAGCCCTTGGTCTATGTAGGGAAGAGGCCATCAGGAAGTATGGACCCGTTTGTTGAGCTCCCTAAGGTCAGCAAAGGGTCACCACTGGCAGTTTGGCTTCAAAATCCCCAGCAACGGATTATTGAAGGTGCTGTGGACTGGACAGATTATCCCACGGGACTCAAGGTTCTTAATTATTTCAGTAAGGGACTCCATTGATGCGAGATGCAAGCAATATTGCTTCACAAACACTGGAGTCATTCCAGGGTCTGTGGGAATTGTTGTTGTGTGGATGTCGGTGCGACCACAGTCATATGAGTCCACCGCAAAGAGATCTTGAAAATCCAAGAAAACTTGTTTCAATTTTTTCCTTTGCTCCAGAGTCTCACAGGCATCAGCTAGGTTGAAACTCTCTTCAACCATTTGCATGAAGCCTGGAAAGACTTCCGGTTTTGCTATCTCAGCGGCCTCCTCCAGCTGGGTGGAGAAGTCCCTGGTAAAAGTGCTGATTTGGACTGGTGGCTTCCGGCGGGGAAGGCAGTCCTCACAGACTTGGAAAATCACCTCATCCCTCCTGAAGTCACAGGTCACATCTTCCTTACCATAAGGGCAGGAAGTGTACACCAGGAAATTCCCCCCATGCCGGATAAAGATCCTGTCTGGTGTTGTTTCATCATCACTATCACTGTCAAAACAGTCCTTCGGGATGGGTCCTAACAGTTCATTGCCTAAATCTATGGAAAAATGTCGGTCATCAACCGCCATTCCAATAATGGTGCCTGCGGCTAGAGTGATACTCTTTAAGTCGCTGTTATCCACCTCTATTGGAATGGTGTCATGTTCTATATTGACTAGTGGTGTTGGGTTTACCCTCAACCCTTGCTGTTGGAAATCAGCATTCAGATGAACATAGGCGTCAGGATTTTTCAATTTCTGTCCTCTTTTAACTTTCACTTCCAGGGAAAATTGTCGGGTCCTTTCTGGGATGGTGACTTCCTCTCCAATCTGAATTTCAACTGCATAAGGCAGCAGTTGAGCTGACCTAAATGCTTTCTCTGGGTCATCAAACCCCATGGGATTATCCACTAATCGGGACCAAGCTTTGAAGTTTATTAGGCTCAAACTAATGGAAAAGCGATTGAGAATGTCACTGCCTGAGTAAAAGGCGGCAGTGACATCTTGCACGACCCAACAATTATGGACTATGCTCTTGTTGCCTATGGAGATTTTGAGCAGCATACAACTGCTTGGCAGGAGATGTTTGGAATTGGGTGTTTCCAGATCCATTTCCCATTTGTCTGTCAGTTTAAATGTGTGAATGGCTGGATCTTTTGGGAGTTTTCGGAACATGGCTTCGCTGAGGAAGCTCTTACCATTGTTCACACACACTCGGGCGAGAACAGAGTCCTTCCCTTCATTTAACTGAATAGGGATGAACAACTGCTCTCCAATTTTCTGAATATCAGCCAAGCTTTGAGCTGATTTCTCATCTTTCTGGACTATAGGAGTGGGGATGTTTGATTGTGAATTTGTAAAGAATTTCAGAGTGTTTCCTTCCAGTGTGGAATGCCACCTTAGTCTGGAAAGAAGGTTGATTTTCAGAAATAGATAGGACCCCTCATCACCAGTTTTCTGTCCTACTGCTATTACTGTCACGTCTGGGATTTCTTTTATTTTGGAAGTGAAATTCTACCTGGTCAGATTTTTGTTCGACCATGTGGCATGTGCCGTTTAAACTAACATGGTTGACACTCTGTTTTAATTTTATTGGTTGGCTAGTCTGGGTCCAGAGGACCTTGTTTACACAATCTATAGGGGTGACAACCTTCGCAGGAGGTCATTCCCTAGTAAACACGGAGTGCCTTCTGGAGTTACAACTATGACCGGGTGCTTCACCTTGTGTCGCCCAATTTTAGTATCCAAATCCGCAGTCCCCTTGATGGGAATTTCCTTCCAGTCAAAGTTCTGAAGTTGTCCAGGAAGAGGGGTGAGAGGAATTTGGTATTTCTCCCCCCTTCCCGAATTCAGTTTATCAAAGGCCCTTTTTGACAGAAGGGTAGCTTTGGATTCAGTGTCCACCAGTGCCAAAATTGTACACTGCCCATGTATCTGGACCGGGGCTTAGAATCTTCACTCCTTCTCCTCAAAGGGGCACAGATAATGTACATTTTTGGACAACTGGTGGGTTAGTTTCTTGGTTTTGGACACAGATAGAGAAGAGATTTGGGCAGAATTCTGTTGGGTGTCTTGGGAATCTGAAAAGAAAAGGTGACAGCTAGATATGGGAGAGGTTTTGGGTTCCCCGGGTTCTGGTGCTGGGCTGCCCCCCCTTTTTGGAGGCAATCGCAAGGCTGGGTTTGAACCAGGGGATTTTCCTGCTGATGATTCTGGGGCTGGATGATGGGCGGCGCTAGCTCAGTCCCCACATCTACCCAGTCTGGATTTGGATCTTTTGGGACCCATTTTTCTTTGGGAGGAGTGCCCCCATCTCTGAAGGAGAAGATCCTTTTCCCAGAATCCTCTGAGGATCCCTCTCCTTCAAACTGGAAGACTTGTACCTCCTCCTCAAAATGGGTCTTTTTAGGTTCTTTGTTTCTCCTACCCCCCCTGATCCTTGGGTGGCAGACTTGCAGGGGCAGGAGATTTTGGTTCCGGTTCCTGGGTTTCCAGGGGCTTTTTACAAGTGGGGAAGGAAGCTTCCTCCAAGGCTTTACACCCCTTCCCCTTGTGCCTCCTCCCAGGGAACCGGTAGATTGTCGGGGTTCTTCCCCCGTCATTGCTCTGGAGCACCAGGTCCGGTGTTTTAGGCATTCTGCGCCGCATGTTCATCTGAGTGTTCTGTTGAGCCCTCAGCATGCAACCCAGATCCTGTGCCATGTTTTGGACCTGGCGCTCTAGTTGTGACACCCGCTCAGGCTGATACAGTATTCTCATTTCTCTCCTGGACTGATTCCGGGAAGGGTAGCTATCCCTTCTCCCAAAATACCCCGGGTTAGTTTGGGTACCCCTCCACACTTGGCCTCCCCTCTCCCGGATTGGGTTGTCTGGGCTCAGGAAATTGGGGAAAGAAGGATGGATGGTTTTGGGGTTGAAAGTTTTGCGGGTACCTTGGGAAGACGTTCTGTCCAGTATTTGGGGAATTACTGCCCTCCTGGGGGAAGTGAGGAGGGAAGTTCCCTGGGTTAGCTGCTGTTTGGTTGGACCCACCCCCCCCCCCTTGGGCTGGAGTAGTCCACACATAACCCAGGATAGGTCTATTCCCCTTGTAGCGGGGGCTGATGTAGTCAGGGGAGTTAGGGGCCCCCTTTGTGGGATTGCCTCCCTAGCTTCCTGTTTGTGACTGGTTCGAGGGCCTTCTGGGCTTGGGATTGCTTTGATTCTGTGCAGGCAGGTTTTTAGGCCCCCCATCTCCAAATCTAAAATGGGGGCAACCTTCACCTCTGCCACTTTAGCAGCAGCAGGGGTGTTGTTTGGTTTGGGACGTTTTGGATTATTTTTGTTTTCCACTGGCTTTTGCACCTCATAAATGCGTGTGGCTTGTTCGATGACCCAGTCTAGTGATCTTTTTTCATGAAAATCTCTCACTAGCTGGGTCATGATGTACTTGGGGAGAGCGTGGAAGAAAGTATTCACAAACTCTTTGATGTCAGTGCGCACCTTTCTGGTGGTCTGGGCAAAGGCACGTTTTAATTCTTGAACAAATTCTTATGGGGCCTGATCTTCCCCACATTGCAAGTTGTACTCTGCCTTGCGAGCCTCTTGAGGGTTCCCATGCACAGAACAATGTTTCAAGATGGCCGCCCTATAGGTGGACCATCTAGAATGATTATGGTCCTCTATCCCCACAAAGAAGCTGAAGTATTCTGGAGCGAAGGTCCATTTCACATATTGAATACAGCTTTGTCCTTCAAATGGAAAGTTTCCATCATCTGTTCAAAGAGCTCTAAGTGCTCCCAAACTGAATATTTCGCGTTCTTATGATAGGGCGTGATGACGCTCCTTATTGCTTTGATTTGTTTTAGGGGATCCTTGAGCAAGGCCCTTTTTACCTTATTGGCCTTTTTGGTTCGGGTAACCCTGGTCCACTCTTCCTCTGACTCAGAGGAACTGCTCCCAGAGGTGCCCGTCTGGTCTTCTAGGCTCTCCCGGATTCTGCGAGCCTGGGAATGGCTGGCAGAATGTGGGGGCCTAGTTTCCTGTGTCCTGGGGCGCTCAGAGGAGTCTTCTGATTCCTCCTTGCTCCCAGGATTTGATGAGTACCCTCCCACTGTCCTAGCTGGGCAGAGGTTTTCAGGATGCCCTTAGTGGGCCTACTCTCATGGAGTTCCCCACTAAATTTTACAGTACTTGGGAACCCATACACAGATGCCGGCCCATCCATTCCTGGGAGGTGCTGGTCTATCAGCCCCCTATTCCTTATTGGATTGAAGTCTGCCATCCCCGTGGCCCTTGGCTCATGTGCGCCAGTGGACCTGGGGGTGGCAGAGTCCAGGGATTGGAAGAGATGGAGGCCTCTGGTACTAGGGTTCCTGAGGTTATGCTCAGGGGTTTCCCTTTCCCAGCAAACCCCATCTCTCTCAGCCCCTGCTCCCTGTTGCCATGCAATAATCTGAGCTTTCTGTTCCTCTATCAAGGCCTTGCTGGTTCCTATCAATTGCTCTTGCATAGCTACCTGTCTGTGGAGCCTGTCATTGTTTTCACAGAGAGCCTCTTTTTCTCTCTGCTTCCTGTGTCATTTTAGAGTACTGGGCCAGTTTTTGCTGCAGGAGGGTTACCTCCTGAGTCCTGTCCATACTGGCCTGGTCCTTTCTTGCTAGAGCATCTTCCACCCTCCTGGTGTGCTCTAACAATTTTTCATGGTCTTTTTGGAGGTCACCCAGTCCCTGAAGGGCCAGGTGATTCTCTTCTATCTTCTCTTTTAAGTAACTGACCTCCTGGCCTAAGGTTTCCCTTTCCTGAACAAGAGCCAGCCTCTGTGCAGCCAGGTGGTCCCTCTGTCTTTGGACCGCACCAGCTTTCTGGCGCTCTTCATCAAATTCTGCCTGGGTGTCCAGGTCTTTGAGAATTAGTTTATTATTCTCTTCTTTTTCTTGGCCTAGGCGGTTTGTCAGGGTGACTACCTGCTCTGCGCATGCCCTGTTGAAATTTATTTGCTGTTCCAGCTTTGTCTAGCTCTGTAGTAGAGAGTCTAAACATTCTTGGTACTCCTTCTGCAAAGCCAGCATTTTGGTATCCTGCTCTACCTTCTCCTGCTGCAGGATACCCATATCTTCTTTTATTTTGGTTAGGTACTGCCTACTTTCGTTTTCTGATTCATGGGTCCTCTGTAGCCAGAGTCCAGATCAGTTTGGGCTTTTTCTAATGCCTGCAGTTGCTTGTTTGTCAGATCTTTGCCCTCGGCATAATTGTCCTGTATTGCTCCAATACGGAGGTACAGATATGCCGCTATTTTGGCAATCTTACGTTGCTTGTTCACACGGAGTAATGATAAGAAAAATAATGCAGCATAGAATAATACTTTGTGTGGGTTCAATCAAAATGCAATGTGATTACTCTTTCCCCCTGCACACTACTCAATCCCCCCCAATATGTAATATAGAGGGATGGAAGGAGAGAAAACAGGTTTCCGGAATACAGAATTCAACAACACAGTATCAATCCCAATTTCCCCCAACAAACACAGAGAAAAACAGGAATGATTGCAACTTGTCAAAATGGTTTTGAATGTGGCTTTGAATGAATGGTAAAAAAACACTGAAAATGGATTTAATTAACTAAAATGGATTCAATACTAGTTGGAGCCACTTTGTATAGTTTCAGATAAACACTAGCAATGATTATTGATTAATTATCTGTAATGATCAGGTTGAAAACTTAATTCTGAGGTCGGATGCAAAGAACAGCTATTTCACAGGTGGGAGATTTGAGCCAAACGAAAAAGTTGCGGCAAACTTTTCCGTGCGCGCTAAGCGCGATTGCGGAATAACTATATGTAGGTTCGTTGGACAGCTGAGGATGTTAGCTTCAATTTGATATTTGAAATCTCGTTTCTAGCACACGCAGTGAAGAAGTTATGAAGGTTATTGTGGAAGTCGTTTTTCAGAAAGAGTCAACATTTGCAAAAGAAAGATGTGCTTTTTAAAATGAACAAACAAGATTTCTTTACACTAGGGAGACTATGAAGCCGCAAACTACATGACAGCGCGGCCACCAGCCCAGGATATCACTAGTTGATTTGGCCTGCCGAGACGCTCGTCTTTCTTCAGAAAATATATTAGCGCAAAGATGATTTTAACACTACTGTTACCAAAGGACTCTAGGGAGGAGAGAAAGAGTTCAGGTAAGACAAAAGAATTCTAACAATGCAGTTCTGGATATAAGAGAATGGGTTTGGATAGGATTACCTATGGATAATATACTTGCTAGCGACAATCCTATGCTATGGATACTCATTACCAATGTTTGGAATGGACCCGTCAGGGATCTGGTCAGGGAGACTTTCTGGACAGGAAGACAGCTAGCACACTGGACTGGACTCAAGGTGCTCTGGTTCTGCAATCAGCAAGGCACTCTTAACATTGCACGGTGAGACTGGACTGGATCTGACGGGTTGGTTCTGGTTCGCAGCTATCTGGTCACAGCTCTGCTCTACGGGGTTGGATCTCTGGATTCTGGCAAGAATTCTTAGCAAGAAAGCAGCAACAGCACAGCCAGGCTGTTCTTTTTGGTTCCCCTTGGAGGTCTTGGGTAAAATCTGGTTTCAGGATTTATTAAAGGCCAAGCTGAGAATGGTTCAGCTTTGGAAATGAGCCTTTCTGCTTTCAAAATTCTGGAGTCTGGAGTCTTGGATATGGATTTCTCTTGCAAAGTGCTCCGCCAGCAATCGGTTGGTGGGTGAATGTGTGTGTCCCTCTAGGTCCTAAACTGTCTCTATTTATGTATTTCCTAAAGGGGTGTATGCTGAAATATACTAGGCACACCCCTAGGGATTCTATTGGTTAGGGTCTTTCCTCTCCCCTGATTTGAGAAGAAAACAGTGTGTCATGATGACAATGTGTTTTATGATCCAGGGAGAACCTCCCCTTTGTTTCTGCACAGAAAATCCATTTTTCATACAAGACATATTTACAATTTTACAAACTTGCTAGCAATAGCATATTTATATCCCATATTTGGTGGAGTCAGTATTCATCCGAGCCCCGTCTCGGTGAGAGCTTGGGTCTAGATTTGGCAATTTTTTGCACTTTTGGTCTGTTACTCAATGTCGGATTTATCCACATTTTCACACATATGTGCGCATGATATCTGGGCATAATCATATGAAGTTTCATGTTTCTGACATCACCACAATTGCTACAAAACCACCAATTCTGTAGTCATGTCCCTGAACATAGCACAGAGTTCTGAGTAGTTTTAAAACGTGACCAGAAATTTCATATTAACAATACTGTCATTTTACCAATTATTACAATTTTACACAGTCCTCTGTCAGTCCTTTTCAAAAAATATACTTTCTTGTGCTTTAAGAATACACATAACTGTCTATTCCCGCCTCCAAAAGTTCCCTGTGGCTCAGATCAATCCCTGCCTCTTTCCTCTAGCAGGGGCTTCTGTTGACAATTGCATCTGCATATCTTTTCAATCCAGGAAGCCTTTTGTCTCTCCCCGGTGCAACAGGACAACATCTCCTCCCCTCTTCATTAACACCTGAATGGGAGTTCCTGGGGCAGAGAGCAGAAGGAAGGTGCCTTTTGTTTGGGGCACGCTGTGGAATTTGCTTTGAAGTTCTTTGGCTTGTATCAGTTTACTTTAAAACTCAATTTGTATAAATTTGTCTTTGATAAAATAAACGTACATTTTCAAAACAGGCAAACAGATCTCTAATTCCGGTCTTTTTAAACATAGAGTTTAAATTGTTGCAACCTATATTGCTTTTGATAGAAAGTCCCTTAATTCCAACCATTTGATTTTCTGCACAAGTTTAAGCTTCCAATGCACTTAACTGACAGCTGTCATGCAGGCGGCCGGCGGTACTGCGCCCATATTCTGACAGATTTTTACAGACAAGCACACTTTTTAATGTGGATATTCTTATGATGGAATCTGCTTTTCCTGACATTGTGTGCTTATGTGGATTCTTTAAATAAGGTGATGAGTAACACCCAGCAAGGATGTTGGATCTTTTCTGATGTTTGGGAACCATTATTTTGTAATTTCAGCAACCAAGGAAAAACGGATTTCAGAGCACTTTTGGGTTTCCTTGCAATAAAGCACTGCCTTTCATGTAGTTTCCATTTTCACTCTGTGGGCAGCCCAATGACAGGTTTCAGTAGTGTGGTCTCTTGTTCCACCACGGACACAGGCAAAATAGATTGGCAGCCCACCTTCTGGTTTCACTGTGCAATTTTCATGGGGTTAGTGCGCATAGTGCTTTTTGCGGCTATTTTGCTGGTTCTGGTGCCACCAGCACACAGTAATGTCGCAGGGCATAGCCTAGTGGGTCAATACATCCCACAGTGCAACCCTGCCTGTTACTTATCCCAAAAGAGGAAGGAGGCTGTAGGGAATCAATATTGTATTAGGTTCATGAAGAGAACTTTGTTAAATTAATCTAAATTGTGTGCACCAGATTTTGAAGTGGGTGGAAAACTGCCCAGATTTGGATGTCACCCAATTAAAACCTCCTACAGTTGTGCATTCACTGCATTGCTGCGGTATAAACAATTTGATGTCCGTTGCAACAAAAGGAAGATAGGCACATTGTCCTCTGATAAAATATCATTGTACCCTTATTTTATAAAGTTATTTAACAGTAGAATAAGTTCTGATGGTGAACAGAAATTTCGAGCCATTTAACCTACACCCTGTTGTTTGCTGAGAATCTGAAATTGAACTTAAAAGAAAATCATTTGTATTGGTCACTTAAATACACCATGAATGACAATGAGGACTTGTCTCAAATCACACACCATTACGATTCTGCCATAATGTGTTGTGTACCTTGCTGACTCCATTGCAGTGATCGGAGAAAAATGACTATGCAGTGTACTTGAAACAAAACATTTGTGTTGTATGGATACAAAAGGAGTAAGCATGCCCATTGAAAGTAACGCATGGACAAGAATTTGAAGGAAAAGCAATGCTAATGCATCTTGATGACAGAGCACAACATTCTAGAGCAGGATACATTAATCAGTCTATTTAAGCAATAGAACCCGGGCGGCGGGGGCATTACCGAGTCGTTAATGCCCCCGACGCGAGGGTTCTTTTGCTGTTAGTACCCCGGCCTGCCAAAATTGCATGACCGGGGCACTAAAAGCTTTTTTTTTGTCCCGAAACGCTGCAGCGTTTCGAGCGCTGCAGCGTTTCGGGAGAAAAAAATGAAAATGGCCGCCGCCATGGAAAGGGAGAACAGAGTCCGTTTTCCAGCGCGTTCGCTCCCAAAAAAGGATCAAAATGAAGGTAAGTGGGGTTGGGAGGGCGGGAGTGGGACGGGGGAAGAGGAAAAAAAACAAAACGTACCTGCGTCCCAGGCGGGGGACGAGGGAAGCCCCCAGCCGTGTGGGGGCGCAGAGCGGGGATGGCCCTGCTCCGAGTCTCCACACGGCTGGAGGCTTCCCTCATCCCCCGCTGTGGACGCAGGACCATGAAGGTAAATTGGGGGGCAGGTGGGAGGGAGGGAAGGGAATTTAAATTAAAAAAAGACTTACCCGAGTCCCTGGCAGGGGGCGAAGGCAACCTCTCAGCCGCGGGGAGGCTCAGAGCGGGGATGGCCCCGCTTCGAGCCTCCTCATTGGTTGAGGGGTTGCCACGCCCCCCGCTGGGGACAAAGGCCATGGAATCCCGACAGAGGGATTCCCGGCCGGGTAGGGACCTGGCGAGAGCCAATCAGAATGCTTGTTGCATTCAGATTGTCTCTCGCCCGGTTACTAATAATAAATAATCCTAGTTCACAGGACACCACTGCACTAGAAGAGACACTAATTTTGGTAAGAAATTGATTACTTCAGATTCAGCTAACACCAGGCATATGTCTGCATAAAGAGGTTGATGCATTAAGAGAAAATGACTCCTGTCAATATTCCAACTATTTCGAAGGGGGCGTTTACACTGCACCTGCACACCATTATGCACTTCAAGGTGTCACCTTTGAAATAACTTGGTAAAAATAATGTTGAAGTAACAGTTAAAGACTGCTCTACTGTGCCACTTATTTATTAGATCATTTATAAAGCATGGACCTAGACTTCAGATCAGTGAAGTGCAGAACAGATAACACATCAGAAAATAACATTGAAGAATTGGGATCATGTAGAAAAAGGACAGAAGGTAGGACGAGAGGCGGCCCACCGAGAGATATGGGGATGCTACCGGTGGAGTCAGTTATCAAGGACGTATCTACTCTGCTTGACGAATGTCAACAAAAGAGGAAGCAGAAGATTTGACTCAGTGTTTGAAAGTGGTGGATCTCTGTGTCATTAGATGATGCATGAACCAATGATTCGGAGCACCGGTAATTGAGGCAGGTGGTTGGAGTTCAAAATGTTTTCCACTAATGATGACACGGCTTTGCCCATACACTGAAGCCAGGCCCAGGTCTACCCTAGAGGGCCCAGAGCTGATTACATCTCAAGCGTCCTTATCATACAGGGCCCAGATCAATACTCGTTTTGTCAGAAAATATAGTTTATATTATGGGCAGATAGAACTTTATAGAAAAGATTTCAGATGTGTAATGATTTTACAGATAGATGCCTCTTTTGCACCTTTGGTGTTCTTACATAGTTTTATTTTATGTAATGTGAAACACATAAGTATTAGAATCAAAAGAGCAACATTACACTTTGCTCCCTTTATCATCAATAATATGCATCAATTAAAAATAATCTAATCTTCCTTAAGAAGCCATTCACAGTATCTTATTATCTGTTCTAAAACTGCAGTTTTCAGAAATTTTAAATTTGCAGAGTAACTCAGGGATTTATGCAATTATATTAGAAGGCCTCTTCTCAACCAGCACCCTTTAATGCGTGGCACATGCTATCTTTTGCAGGCTGACACTTTCAGCTTTAAGAGGGTGGCCTTGCAGGCCTTGTTTTCTGCTCAACGCTTTATGTTTAAATACGAGAAGGACGACATACTCCATTGAAAATATATAAATTGCAGGACGATAGTGTGTGAACTAAATACAAAATACCTGAATTTGAACTTGTCATTCTACTCTTCATGCTGCTCTCTGTCCAGATGATCCCATGACATTAAAAACAAATTCCCAAACCCAGAAGAAATTCTCACTTCATCTCTCAAGTTAAAAGATCCATTAGCAAGAAACATACTCTGTGTGTGGTTCTTTGCCACTTGTGCCTATAGAATATTATCCCAGCTTCTTCAAGACTTCCAAAGTGACTACTGTATCTGTCTAAAAGCAGGCGTTTATAGTCCAGGAAATACCAGCTTCCTAGATTCTACCAGCTCCTTATAATCCCTAAGCCTACTCAGAACTCTGAAGTCTCGGGCCTTGACTTTGCCGGCAAAATTGATAATTTCAGCTCCTTTTTATTATCCCCTTCTCTTCCCTCATCCCCTTAACATCTTTCTCTGTTTGCTCCTTTTTCCTCAGTTTAACCTATCTCTATGAAGACTCCCTACGTCATCACCGCCAATGTTCGAAGGCAACCGCTGTCTTTGATTGACCCTTATCTGTTCAGTGTATCGTCTTTTTCTTCCTACCCTGTTCTCTCTTTATAACTCTCCTCTCCTCACTGGTAGTTTCCCCCTTCTCGTTATCCTTCCATGCCCTCTAAATACTGTACTGTCTCTCTTCTTCATTTTTTCTCTATAGTTTTCAAACGTGCTGTCTACTCTTAATTTTCTTTATTCCTGGATTTTAAACATTCTTTCCATTCTTCCACTGTAGTTTGGTTTTAACTATGCCCACTACACTAAAACTTCTCTTGTGTATGTCACTCATGTTCTCATTTTCTACTGTCATTTGAAACATTCATCTCTGCTTATAGTTTTGGACCTATGCTGCTTTCAACATGGCAGATCATTCGATTGTCTGCTCCCCTCTTTTGTATCTCAATGTTTCTGGGTCTGCCCTTTCCTGGTTCTCTTCTAATCCCTTATTTTCAGTTTCATGGCCCAGTGACTCTTCTGATCCTCTCCCACTAGGTTTCTGGGTCCCAGGGGCTGAATCTTTGGCCCAATATTATCTTCTCTCTTTACCCTCCCACTCTCTATTATTTCCTTTCACTTAAACTGTAATTTCTATGCTGATGAATATCAAATATGTCTTTCTTTACCATTGCTGTTTCTGAATATCTTTCCGCTACCAAACTCTGGATTCTCGCCCACTCTCTTCATCTCAACCCATGTAAACCTGATATTCCTTTCTTAAGCGTTAACCACCCATTTCAAGAGCTGGAACAGCTGGTAATGGCCCAGAGCCTGAAACAAAGGCCGGAGCATAGCAAGGGTTTTTACTGAGGGCCCCTGGATGTTACCACCTGTTCCAGCCCTTGGAACGGGTGGTCAATGCTATTAGCACCCGGGGTTTCCAATCCGGTAACCCGGGATGCTAACAAAACTGTATTTTCATTCAACAAACGTGAGCGGCATCCCGTTCGAAGAATGAAAATACAATCTGAAAATGAATGCCATGGATATGGAAGGCGACGATCCATACAGAGGCCCTCTTCCATTTCCATGGCGGCCACATAGTGGCAGGAGAAGTGCAGTGGTGGCGGCAGAGGGGCTGAGATAAGAGGTAAGAGGGGCGGCGGTGGAGGGAACCGAAAAAATAAAAGATACGGGTGGGTGGCCGTAAGATGGCACAGCGGTGGTGGAAGCAGCCTCCAGGTTCCATGGAACGTGGCTTGAGAGTCGCAGTTCTGCCCGCAATCCAAGGAACCTGATAGGCTGCTCCCCCTGCCCCGGGCACTAATTAATTTTATTCCCCTCTCTACTTCTTTTTTCACTCGCTCCTGTAGTTTACAACTGTATGGCATTTCCAACATTCATCCTTTTCTTATATATCCTGCTGTTAAAACCCTCGTTCTAACATTTTTTTTTTCCTGCATTGACTACTACACCTCACTCCTTTTCTTCCACCTACTTGTACAGTTCCCTCCCTGCATTCTATTTTTCACTCTGCTATTCATCTTCTTTGCCTACTTGCTTCTGGTTCTTATCTATAGTTTTGTTTCTTGCACTTGCTATTTAAAGGCTCCTTATCTTTCCTCTCTTGTTACCATTTACTCTTCTACTTGCACTTTTCATCCCTCCTCTCTTTTCTTATTGGCTGTCCTTGGGCTTAGTTCCACTCTTTCTCATTGCCCCCTAAACTCTGGAATGCCGTCTCTCTTTGCTTTCTGTCCACACTCTTGCTTCCTTCCACTCTTCTTTGAAAGCCAGTCTTTTAGATCATCTCTGCTGTTTTAAGTGTAAATATGTGTTGTTTGCCTTTATTCCCTGTGCATTATTTGGCCAGGAAGACAGTTTAGAGGCAATGTGCATGTCTTGGAAACTGAACTACCCGAGCAGCACATGTTTGGTACGCAGCCCCACGCTTAGAGGCCTGAACCTGGCATGAAGGGCGATATAAGAACCCATTTCTTTTATTTTTTTGAATATTTGCTACCCCATTTTGTAATTCTATGTACAGTGCCTTGGTGAATGTGCTTTATGAAGTGAGACAAACAAATAACTAAACATATCCCACACCCCGCAACTCTATCCTTCATCCATTTCCCCTACTGTTCGCACCTAGCCCAAAACCCTCACTAATCCTTTACCCCTAAACCTTAACCGCTCATCCTTTCCTCTTGCCCTTCTCCTCTTGTCATTCATTTACTCCCAAAAACAAAAAGGTGATGGCTGAAAGGTTTAGAATTAATCTTAAACCTCTGGCAATTGCTCTGGGAAACCCTCCAGTTATTCCCCTGCTAAGGCATTACAGAAATGGGAAAGACCACATGCAAATCAGGCTAGGCCTCACCCCTAAAGGGACAGTCCAGAGTGAACTGCTAGGTCACCATCCCTTTTGCAGGAGACCAAAAGCATCCCCAGACATGTTTCAGCCTCATTGGGCGGCATCAGTCAGGAGTAGCTTGAGTCTCGAGGCCCAGAAGGCACAGGACCCATGTGTGGACATACCCATCTACTTGGGGTGACTAAGTAAAAACAAAGAGGTGGTGTCTGGAAGGTTTAGAATGAATCTTAAACCTCTGGAAATTGCTCTGGGCAACCCTCAGACCATGGTTCTTCATGTGCCAATCCATTACAGAAAGAGGAAAGAACATATGCAAATCAGGCTTGGTCCCACTTCCAAAGGGGCAGTCCAGTGCAAACTGCTAGGCCACATCCCTTCTGCATGAGACCACGAGCATCCCCAGACATGTTTTCGGTCTCATAATTTACTTTCCAACAATTACTGAGTGTTTGTTTTAGGTGTGGTAGGGAAAGGGAAAAATGGGACATGGGCGACTACCCCGCCCCTCAAAATAAATCTAATAAAAAATGTCAAGTAATCACTTGCAAAGTAAATTATTTCATCAAAATGACAAAGATCCCTAACATTCATTGAAGAAATACAAAGGGGTGCATGCTGGGGGGAAAAGTCCATTCTAAGTTTAACTTTTATTGAAGGAAGAAAAAGTAAGGCATGTTTAAAAAAAATCTTTTCTAAACATAACATTAATTGATGGAATACAAAGTCATGTTTGTTTGGAAACGTGTCTATTCTAACATTCATAGAAAGAATGCGTTGTGATTTACATGTTGGGAAAAAAAGTCAATTCCACATCCAAAATGTACTGAAGCAATACACATTGATGCATTCTAGTTAAGAAAGTTGATGTGTGGTGTGCTATTATTTGATGGATTATAGTGTTGGGCATGCTGGGAAACAAAGTCCTTTCGTACCCTACTTTTCATTGAGATGTACTGAAAGAGGAAAGTTTCAGAGTACGCTAGCCATAGACTGCCAATTACTGAGAAGGCAAATGCCTGAAGAAAGCAGAGCCAAGCCCAAAACTGCTTCCAGGAACATGGCCTATACATTCTGGAATTGCGTGTCAACTGTTCATCGCCAGTAGGAACCCAGAGACTGACGAAGAACCTGAAGTACAGGACAAAAGTCTAGGAGACGGTGATTGAGAAACAGAAAGAATGAAGCCACTTGGATCCGATACACAGACGACATCACGTTGCTGGTCACTGAGCCCACCGTGTGTTTACATTAAATACGTTGACATTACTTCAGTCCGTCTTTTATGATGACAAGGAAACCCGTCAGACTAGCAACATTTACAAGGCGACTCGGGGAAGCCTGACCCTCAGCCACCCTGCCAGGACTAGCAATGGCGCCCAGCATTGATGAAGAAATCTCCCATCTCCTCTCAGTTTGAATGCATGGCACAATATTGCTGCCAGCTCCCCAGATGGACTGCCAGAAAGTATGTATCTAGATCTGGAAATGTCACTCTAGCTTCCTGACATTCACTCCTCATCCGGAACAAGGACATTCCAGGTATTGCACCTGCCAAGGCTAGCTTGTTAATGAATGCCCTACATGTCTTGAACCAAAGAATCATAAGTGTTTTGTGATTGTGAGCAGTTTTACCAGCTCACTCCTTCCTGCTCTGGCTATGGCAGGTTTATACATCTATTAATGAACTCGTCCTTTTCTCCATCCTTCCTTCATTCTATCCCGATGAAAAGGCGCCCTAGGGTTTTGAGAAACATGAAATGACGCTGCTGTCACACGCTGTGGTGTATCAGGAGTTTCCTCATTCAGATAGAAGAACTCTAACTTTGTTCAGTTTATCTGCAACTGTAGCACCTCCACAAACAAGGCCACTATATCCAGCTCACCCATCTGGGGAAAACACCCTGGAGTGCTTTTAATTTATGTCAAAATAGGGCTTGCATACGAATTAACCGCAACACCCCTGCTAGAATTGTACTCCTTTTTATACGAGTGGCTCCAGTGCTTTGGCGAAAAGCAACAGAAACAGAGGACACTTCTACCACTGCCTCATACCTCCCTGTTGATGAAATGCTGATACCATCCATGTATCCCTACCTTTTACATAGGAGCTATGTACATCAGAGGGCGCGGGGAGGGTCTGAAACCCGTGGGTTGAGGGGTGTTTGGACTCCGACTCCCATGAACCCTCATCATTGACTCCGCTGCCTAGGGACGATGGGTGCTGTAAACCAAAACATCTGGAAAGCCCAAGGTTGCAGAGGCTGATGTGCCAGAACAAATATTTCCTGAAACGTAGCTCCTTCATTAGACTCAGCCCTACACGTCTACTACGCCAGCAGTGGCCCCAGTCATGAAGTTGAAACAGGCATAGCCGGAAAGGTGTACCTTCTTTGCCTTGTACCGTAGCACAGGCCTAGCACAGGCTGTACCCGCAAGTGGGGTGTGTGCTGATAACAATAGCCATCCACACAACCTACAGTATAATGGTCCAAAATAATATAATGTCCAATCAAGGTTCTATAAAAATGTAGACTTTTGATCAAACAATAAAATGCAATCTAATTAGAAAACATTAGAGACAAACCCAACCCTGTAAAAGAATCATAGAGGAAGCAGACTTTTCCTCAAGGACATTCTGGTTATGTGAGCTGGGGTGTTTATGCAATAGATTGACAATAATGTCACTGTTCAAGGATATGTCTTTGAAGAAAAAGGTAGAGAAGGGTTGGGACTGAACAGCGTTGAGCCAGGCTTTTTGGTCTCAAAACAGGAGTCTGAGTGCTTTTGTTGCTGAGCCAGGGTCGAGTCATCAAAGGACAGTGATAGGTCCCAAAAATGCTGTGCTGTTCGGCAGTGGCATCGGTATGTGGATTGAAGACGTTGGGAATGGTCGGCGGTGTTGGGTTGGCTGCTTTGAAAGACTCAGTGAGCTTGGGGATTTTATTTATTTATTTATTTATTTATTTTATTGTTCGCTTGTTAGGAGTTTATACAGCAAGTAAAATACTATTTCAAGTGCCCACATGGCAATGGGAGGGAACAGGGAGTGAAATACATTAAAAAAAAACACACAGCAAATATTAAAAGCCGTGGCGAGAACAAGGAAAAAAGGACAAACCTACTGTGCCCTGTGAGTATTCAGAACGTGCAAATGCAGCAAGGAAGAGGGAAGAAGGGGTAAGTGCTGGAGTGTCCGAGCTCATGGGTGAGCCACAGATGAAGTGCATTGTATGGTGAGTGTTACATGGCGTGGAGCCACAATTAGGTGTTAGTACGAGCCTCCAGGGCGTAGGGTGTTCCAAGGCAAGTGCTGAGGGTAAACAGGAGCTGGGGCGATTGGGTGTGGGAGGTGAGGGGCCCTGGAGATGCATAGGGCCCAGGACACCAATCAAAACAACTGAGATTAGCAGAGGTGTGAAGAAGTGAAGGAGGAGGTAAAGAGGAAAGTCTTGAGGAACTTCTGGAATTTAAGAAAATCATGCTCAAGGCGCAGTGGAAGGGGGAGGCTGTTCCATAGGAGGGAGCCAGCTGAGGAAAGCGATCAACCACCTACCCTCTGTTTGGCAAAATGCTTTACACACAATGAGTTGGTGCCAGAGGAACGCAGAGGTCTAGAGGGAAAGTATTTAGTAAGATACATTTGGAGATAGTGTGGTCTACGGGCCCAGACGACCTTGTGGATAATGCAGAGGGATCTGAATTTAATCTGTGCAGCAACCAGGAGCCAGTCAAGGTTTTTTTCAGCTAGGAGAGATGCAGTCCCTGGGCTTAAGGCCAAGGATAAGTCTTGCTGTCCTATTCTGGATTAGCTGGAGGGGTCGCAGAGTGAAGAAGGTAGGTTTGGGAGGAGGCTATTGCAATAGTCAAGCCTAGCAAGAACCAGGGCTCGGGTAACATAGAGCCTCTGGGGGGCGGAAGCAGATTTGGAGAAGCAGAGTCTTCCTTTCGGTGGCAAGGGGACCCAGCTGGCTCAACTAGGCATTGGGCACTGCAAAAAGACTTGGCAGGTGTTGGATGTGGAGGTGATAGAGCTTCGGCATCAATCGAACTAGGAGGTGCAGAGGCCGGCAAGTATTGAGGTCAAGGATGACTAGAGTAGTTTCCTTGCAGCAGCTTGGCATCGAAGGTGCCCAAACCAGTGTGACGGTGGTTTGGAGGGGATGGGAGAGACAAAGATCAGTTGCTTGTTTCTGTCATTGCTGGGAGACCCAAACCAATGTTTCCAGGGACAAGGAGAGTCCTTATGTTCTGTACATCCACTTCCTGGAGCGTGGCTGCACCTGCAAGAGATCCTTCCCCGCCAGTGAACAGTGTCCTGATTTCAGTGAAGCCACCAGAGAGGCCTTGGTCCAGAAGCAGTTCACTCCCACAATTCCCTGGGGTTTGTTAGGCAGGCTGTACTCCAGTGAATTCTTTGTGTTCTTGTAAGAGTCCAAATAAAAAAAAAGAGATGGTGTTTCTTCTTATAAAGGCAACATGTCACAGGGGATTAGTGAAAGCATGATTGTTGTAAGGTGTCCAGTACAGGATGTTCTAACTAGTGCCCTTTGCCTTCTGACATCACACCCAGAGTGCTTTGCCATCAGGAGATAGGGGGGCAAATGGTGGAACCCCTCTCTCAGCTCATCTTCCCCTCCTGGCTACTGTAAATCCACCCCTTTCCCATGCCTGTTGACTTCAAAGAAAGAGACTCCAGTGGTCAGCATCCTGGTTTGAAAGTTGCATTTGGTATGGCAGTGCTGCCTTTGAAGCACCGATACCCAGGAGCCCTCCTTGTGAAGTTCCTTTACCCTGGCAGGAACGTTTTGGCCTTCCTCTTGGAAATCAAAGAGGCAGCATCCTGGTCATTATTCCACATGACAGATGTGGAGACTGCCAGGCAAACCCTATTTCACATCAGTCATGTCACACCAGAGCCCTGAAGCTAGTGTATTATCTCATTGCTGTGGCTGCATATTTCGTGCCCTTATCTGTCATCATGCCACCCGGAAGGCTCTTTTATAGACTGATGTGCCGCCATTCTGATTAAAGCATATGATTATTATAATTTAGAGCAGAGGTGCAGACAGTTATAAGGCTACCTCTACCTAAAGCCTCTACCTATAGGAACATTGTGTTCCAGCAGCAGTCAGGAATGCACGTGTGACCTTTGTAATTGTGACTGAGGGCTATGACTGAGGGTGCTCGCAGGCTGTCTTAACAAAAGGCACATGTTTGCATTATAATTTTGGCATGGAGCAATTATCAAAGGGGGGTTCCGATTAGCAGACTTGCATTTCAACTCCAGAATGTCCCTCATCATTTAGTGTAATACAATAAAAAATTCCACTCGCAGATGGCAATCCATCACAACCCTACATCAACAAACCGCTTACAAGTCTCCTCAAATACAATTATGTGGAACATCCCAGGACAGGGCCTGTCTGGTCCGGGTGCACTAGCATTTCAAAATGGAAATGACTCCTATTAACTTTCCATTTCGAAGGTACCATCTACATTTATTTGTGAAAGTGGCATTGAAACACAGCAAGCTGGGTGTTGCCATTTGAAAGAGATGTGATGGTTCCATGTCAGAGGCCAGCGCAAGCCTTTTGGCTTATAAGTTCTGGATGTTTTATTATGCATATGTCCAGGCTCCAGATAAATTACATATGTGTTACACAGTGATCGCCCATTGGCCGTCCTCGTCTTCTTCCGCTCAGCCCCCAACTGACACTCACAGAACATTCATTCAAATGACGCACCAACATTCGCCTGGGCAGGTTCTTTAGAGGAAGTAACACAATAGGATTTGCATGTTTGTTGATTTGCGTGAAGTGAACGCCAGCCTTATACGGCTATTGCCCAACAGGTGCCCAGTACCTTTTTTTCAACACTAAGGGCCTAATTCGCAGAAGCGTTTTTTAATGGCAAAAACCGATTGGAAAATGCTCTTTGAATCAGGGCCTAAATCTCTCATTGGCTTGCTAGTAAATAGCCTTGCGTGATTCTTTGAAACATCTCACGCTCTTTCTGGCTCTAATTGGGGAATTTACCTACTTCTGCATGCCTTTCAGTTTGGCTTCGGTCGAGTCAGTCAGTGTTTCAGAGAATCATGCGCGCTTTATTGGGTGCAGGAAGCCAATTTATCCAAGATGCAACTTGGTTACTTGCCAAAAAGCGCAATATCACGGGCTACACAGTGGTTTGAACATTTTAATCAAGAAGAGTCTAACCCTGAAATGTGGCCCGTGTTCTTTCAAGATGAGGGAAATCTCTTATCTGGGCCAGAAAAGCATGCAGATGCTGAAGTATGAATTGGTGTGTTTTGATTTTTCTTTTCTTGATTGACATTGCTCATGGAACTTCAAACTCAGATTTATAATTTGGAAGTATTTTCTACCATGTGAACTATTTCAGTGTAATACCTCCTCATCCCTTGTCCTCGTGCAATCCTGATGTATTAGGCTTCAGTCTCCCATGGCCGACACCCCCTTTCAACAATAATGAAAAAGGGAACTTTTTTCCAATGGCTCTTTGTACCTACCCTCAGGTGGGTAGGGTATACAGTCCATGCTCAATCAGCGTTCCCCTCTCCTGATTTTGCCCTGTCTTCCGTGATGGCCAACCTCCCTGCCGCTAGTTACACAACCTAATCACTTGTTCTTATGTCTCTCCTCGTTATGCAGAAATACAGTGTGTGCCAGGGGTGGACTGGCCTACAGGGAACTCGGGAGATTCCCCAGTGGGCCCCTGCATCATGGATCATGGGCCTCTTATGTGTGGTTATCTATTTTATTTCCAAATGTTCTTATGGGAAAGGGACTGGGCTTGCTCACGCTGCGTGATATGGGATCACTTTGAAAAACGTGTTCAGGGTCTCTATTGGTTCCCAGTCCACCCCTGATCTATGTGGTCACTGCACATTTCTAACTGCGCATCACCAAACTGTCGAATTTTTGTTTCTGTTTTACCCCATTTCACCACATATATATGCGGAGGACCCCCCCTCCTGAAAGCCCTACACACCCCCTCACATGTATTATGAACTCTATGCACCCCATCCACATATATATGCAGTGAAATGGGGCTGTGAGAGTTTGGCATTTTGGGATGCGCAATGATGGGATGCGCAGTGATCGGCCAACATCTGAATGAAGTAGGCCCTGCACAAGGTGCCCTGTATCCAGGCATGAGGCAATTTCTTCCCCACCCCAATCCCATGACCAAACCCAGTGTCACAGATATAGGGTACCGGTGGTATGTCCACGCTTTCAAAATATGGCTGCTGGAGCTGCAAAGTGTTTGGGACCTTATTACCAGCCCCTCATAAGACTGTTATCCCAAGAGAATGGGTAAAGCTCTATCCCTTCAGGGTTTTGAACAAGAGTTTCCAAGTTGCCTGAAGGTAGACTCCATCATCCCTTCTTTTTTAGGGCAGACCTCAGTGGCGATTTAGGATGCTGTTGCCTTGGAGCAGGAGATGTCATAATAGAGACTACTGAAAAGAGCCCATGCAGTCTCTAAGTTCACCCTACGGGCAGATATCTGCTCCACCGATACAACCCAGGCAATCGTGGCAGAGCTTTCAGTCCCTTTGCCCCCAGCTGGAGGAGGGTGAGGACTTTGCAGATCTTTTGGAAATAATCATGCTGGCATCTGAGATTTCATGGGACATCCTTAGCAACGTGGCATTGGACAATGTCTCTGTGGTTTCAGCAAAGAGGTAAGGTACTGGAGTAGGTGGCGGAATGGCAAGGAATCACTAAACTCGGTCATGCTCCAACTCCCCTTTCTGAGCCAGAAGCCTTTTGGGTCACACTTGTATGAGGGGGTAATGCCCTTACACCAGCTCCAGAGGCCAAGATGTTGCATGCTAAAAATGCCTGCCCATATCAATCCAGGCAATCACACCCTGGACTGAGAGGACCAGTGAGAGGTACATGCTAAGGGAAAGGGCGCTGCATGGCCAAAGACCAGCTCCTCTGCCGCTTCCTGATTCCCAGAGTTTAGATCCCCACCAGTCGGGCAGGAGTTTGGGGTACTTCAGCACAGCATGGGAAGAGGGCGTGGGAGACGCCAGGTTCAGGGGCATTGTCCAAAGGGAATATGTCATCAAGTTTAACTCAATTCCTCAATGCTCAGATTGGATTGTTTGTCACCCCTTAGTCCAACGATCCCTATAAGAGGGAGACACCCGATGATGGGGTCAAAAGCACTGCGTTTCTGAGTCTAAAATCTACACTAATGCTGATGTCGTCTCTAGCCCTCTCCTGCCCCCCACCGCTTTCCCCCCTGAGAATTCATGCGTAGTTTTTCTGATAATGCTTTCAATCCTCTCATTGAAGTCTCCCCTGAGGGACTTCCTACTATGGGAACAAGGTGCGGGCGTGGAAGTAGAAAAGGCGGTAAAGGTTTCTCGTCTATGTGTATGTTTCTCTAAGTGCTTGTCCGTGGTAGCCATGGATGCCGGAGGTGTGCTCCACACGAAATTGAAACAGCTCAGACTTTGCTGCACAATGCTGTAAGTGCTGCTTGCTACCTCAAAATGTTTACTTACCACAAACTGCCTCTTAGTACATCCAGTTCCCGTTACTCATAGAGAAACTAAAAGGATAGATCCCAAACTATGGGATCATAAATAAGGTTCCCACTTATTGTACTGAAATGTACAGAGAAATAAAGACAGAAATTACTCTGCTTGGAGTATTTATTTGGAAATAGCGGAAATTCATGTCAGGGAGCCAATTATACCTACCAGGCCAATGGCTGTGTAAATTAATACAAGGGAGTGATCGCTTCCTCTTTGAAATTGCTTAAAGGGCTACAGTCATGTTCAACACATCATCAGAAGGAACAGCTGTTTGTTTTTATGGTGAAAATGGATCTTGGATTCAAGTGCAAGGTCCCAGCTCTCTGAGGTTCCCATTGCAGACATCAAATGACTACATTTTTTATTTGAATAAATGCAAAAAGCACTCATTGCAACATATTTTATTTACAAAGCAAATATAAATTTGGACAAATACAGATACAGCGACTATGAAAGAAATATGTATAAACACAGACATAAATGTAAAAAAAAAAGAAATACTCTGAAACCGGGAGTCTTAATCATACTCTACGGGCCGGCGTATATCATAGTCAGAGACTTTAGGAGTTTAATTATGATAAGAATTCTCATTAGCAATGTGGAAAATGGCAGAACTTGGATTCATTATCCATATGAAAAGTAGTTTCTGAAGGCCGGTGATGTTGATAAACAAATCGACCACTTAGGTCTTCTAATTTCATTCTTTCTGCATAATTTGCAGAAATAGGTGTAACTGAATCAAAGCTACTGTATTTTCTGAGGGAATATTTGGGATTTTCTGCTGGTCTCCCCACTGTCCTGTCTTTCGTGGATTCTTCCTGTCTTCTTGTGGCCACTTCCCCTAACTTAACCCACGTTGGGAGGAATATAGGGCTCTGCTTCTGGCCTACTGCTTCCTTCATTCCCTAGACACATAGCAGAGCAGCAGGTCCCCAGACCTTGCAGCTGCTCATTCAGATGGATTCTTTCTGCCTTTCATGATTCTTCCTGCCTTACAATCCAGGATTATCCCCGTCTTCCTGTGGCCAGACTCCTAAGTCCATCCAGCTTGAAGACTACTTCTGTGTCCATGCCAAGGGGTAATCCACGCCAGGTGTCCTCAATGAAAAATGTATGAAATAAAGGATGGATGAGATAAAGCACTCTGCCTGTTTGTGCTTGGTTGGACCTGATAGGGCCAAAGGACAGACTTGCTATCCTCATTTCACCTACAAAGTAGTCTCTATACAACTACTCGCCAAAGACATCACCATGTGTCTCTTCCCTCCACAGTCCATACTATTTATTTATTTATTTATTTATTTATTTCTACCGCGCCAAATGACCAACCACACAGGAAAGCACCGTCAAGCTACACTAATGAACCTCATCAATATCTCCCTTTACCCATTCAACACCCTTGACCACATGCATATGCTGAGCAATACTCGCTCAGCAGTCCCTCATACCACTCAGATCGCCAATCTCATCTCTCGAACAAAACGACCTCGATGCTCTATTCAGTTCTAAAACATGATTTACCCTGTACCCCTGGACATGTTTCCGAGGCCTTCTAACCACTGGCTAAAGCATTCAACATGCCGACTGGACAGGAAGGGCAAGAGGCAGAGTTGCAATCATCCAGTCTTTCTCAGAGATTTTAACATCCCTGAGTCTCACAACAATAAACACACTCGAAGCGCACTATTAGCACTGACCAGATCCATGGGCCCTAAGTAAATTGTGCTTTCCCTCATGCAGAGCAAAGGCAACAGCCTAGACAAAGGCCCATAAAGGTAAGGCTAAATTCCCCCTCACTAAGTACCATTCATTCAAGACCTTCCCTGTCAATGAGCTACAAGCACATTTTGCTGACTTACTCACCACAGGGAATGCCTCAGTCTTCTTAGAATTATTCAACCCCACTACAAAACTGGTGAATACTCACATTCCCTTAAAAATCAGACACATTAAGAACAAAACATCTGTCCCTTGGTACACGCCAGAGCTTGCTTCCAACAAATGCTTAATCAGAGCCACAGACAAACTGGACTGAATTTGAGATCTCACCAACTTCAAATCTCTCTGCACCAATTTAGGATTCTGATTATTGAGGCCAAAGATGCTTACTGCCCCCATCACCATTATACCAGCCTCTAAAAGGCGCTAAACCTCTTCAAAGCAGTAAATCATTGTGCCAATCCCTCCCCGACCCTGAGGTGCCAACAAATTAGACAAAACAGGGTGGAATTAACAGCCTTTTCATTTAAAATAATAGACAAAATCTGACACATCATCAAATCGACTTCCCCCAGTGTTAGTATCCCAGCACACCAACGTGCACACTGCTCCTCTGGACTGAATTCTCTCCTTTCCCCCATTGACCTCCTAAAAATGTTCACCTACCTCAGACCTACCTGTGGTGGTATCATTCCGGCCTTCAACATTAAACAATGGTTGAGCCAACATACTCCTCAGCATCATTAACACCTCCCTCAATGAAGGGTCTTTCCCTTTCCAAGACACTCTCAAGACTGCTCTCACATTAACTCGTTTGAAAAAAACAACCTTGGACTCAGATGATCTGGCCAACTACCGGCCCATTATGAACATTATAAAACAGAAGATGTGGATTAACGCGTAAATGTCTGTGCGCTGGTGTTCACTGATTATGTTAATAGTTCAGTTAACCTTAAGGAATTGGAAGTGTAAGCTGCATTACACACCTGCGCCAACCAGTCCACCCTGGCTGGTACTGAAAATCGTATACAAAAAGGGGGTTGAGGTGGAGATGCGCTAAACACTATATGAATAAGGAACACTAGTAGTACAGTTGATGCTTTAATTGTAGCAGGAACAGCAGACACGTGTTTCGACACGCAGGTCGTTTTCAAGGCTGAGTAGTTATATGCAACATTGATATTTCATAACAAAAGCAAAATCCAAAAATGTCACAATCACATTAAATTAGAACAAATACAACCGCATCACAGTACATTAGATAATGATTTAAATAAAACCGAATAACACAACACATTGTATAATAAAAAGTCATTGGCATACCGTAAACCATGGTTGAAGGGTGGAATAAGCAGAAGCACAGGCAGTTGCAAATGATAAAACAAAACAGAAGATATACGGTAAGTAACATGCTTTAGCAGTTAGAGGGGAACAAAAAACAGAAGTCCTCTTGAACTGTGCTGCTTCTCTTCTACTTCTCCTTTACCCTTTTATTATTATTCGGGTACCAGCCTCTTATTATTAGTCTTCTTTGTACTCTCCCAGCATGACGGCTTAGTTTTAATCTTACTTTCAATTCAGTTGTTTGTTTACAACTGACGTCATTCACGCGACACCAGATGCGTGCGACGCAACCGACGTCACCGCTGTGACGTCGGTTGCCTCTCCTTCATTTCTCTCTAATCTTTTGCTTGGACGGCTGCTTCGGGGATTTCCTCTGTAATTGTGAACGCTCGATCTAGCGAGTAAGTATGGTTCTTTATTGCTCAGTATTAGATAAATTGATTCTATCCAATCTGGCTGTAGTACTTAGCTACTCTGTTGATTTTCTTTAGGCTATATATTGGTTACGGCCATTACGGCATGGACTCAATTTCTGAATGTGAAATCAGCGTGATACTTACAACGCCCTGTTCTTTATGGTATGTGGACTCGAATACTCTGATTTATAATTCATACTTCCATACAATTGTTAGAACCGCTTCTTATGCCGTGCCACCTATTTGACACTGATGATTGTTTTGCACAGGGATTTCCCATCATTGACTTTCTCGATATATTTCATTTGCCTGTGGTAAGTTTAGTTTATTACTTGCATTCTATTTTTCCATTGGACACTGGCTTCTGGCCAATCTGTGGCCTTTTTCTTTGGTGCCGAATAGACCTTTACTTCACTGTTTTTTCTGTTGATATGTGTACACCATGCATGACTGGAGGCTCCGGTGTTGTTGCGCACAGTTCAAGAGGACTTCTGTTTTTTGTTCCCCCATACCCGGAGTGATGTATTCTCTAACTGCTAAAGCATGTTACTTACCGTATATCTTCTGTTTTATTTTATCATTTGCAACTGCCTGTGCTTCTGCTTATTCCACCCTTCAACCATGGTTTACGGTATGCCAATGACTTTTTATTATACAATGTGTTGTGTTATTCGGTTTTATTTAAATCATTATCTAATGTAATGTGATGCGGTTGTATTTGTTCTAATTTAATGTGATTGTGACATTTTTGGATTTTGCTTTTGTTATGAAATATCAATGTTGCATATAACTACTCAGCCTTGAAAACGACCTGCGTGTCGAAACACGTGTCGGCTGTTCCTGCTACAATTAAAGCATCAACTGTACTACTAGTGTTCCTTATTCATATAGTGTTTAGCGCATCTCCACCTCAACCCCCTTTTTGTATACCATTATGAGCATTAGGTTTATCAACAGAATCTTGGAAAAGGTAGTCCCTACACAACTACTTTCCAAAATAGAGCAACTACACCTCCTGCACGACTATCAATAAGGGTTATAACCGAAGTGCAGCATCAACAGAGCCACCATTCAGGTGGTGGACAATGCCATTAAAATCACGGATAAGGGCAACTCATGCCCCCTCATCCTCCATGACTTCTGGGCTGCATTCAACAACATGAACCACCGCATCCTGCTCTTCATCCTCTCCGACAGGATGTGATTGACTAGCATCGTCCTGAATTGGTTTACCGCCTTCCACAAGGCCATCCAGATGAACATGTTACATTTTAATTGACTACCAGTCTGCTGTAAAGTCCCCCGAGGCCTTATCCTCAACCAAGCTTTTGCAACCTGTACATGGAGTCTCTGGGCAACCTCGTCAAAGATCCCTGATATAGCCATCCACCAATACATGGGTAATACTCACTTATACGTGAGAGTAAAAAGGTTATAGGACAACATTCGTCTCAGAAATTGCCTTTCCGTCATCCAGCTCTGGATGTTGACTGTCTGCCACAAACCTAATCCCTCAGAGAGCAAATTTGGCCTCATCGGTCCCCCCACTAAACAACAACTCATCCAACAATGGCTCAATGACATGGGTGTAGAAGAGCAGGGGGACATGTTACCCCTAGCTCCCGCCCCCTCACCCCTGTCATACTGGTACAGTAGGAGAAGAGCCCTATGTGGGACACCAGGTATCATCCCAATACTACATTCAGTGTATGAGAGATGATACACACTCAGACAACCATATCAAATGTACCCCCGCACTTCGAGGGTGTAAGGATATCTGCACTCACAATTGGACATCATAAAGCTATAAGTGAAATCTGACAAGAGCAGAGTGATATTATAGAAGAAAGATACTGATATTCACTGAAATGATATGCAAATACTCTAAGAATAACGATTTAACTGAAGTAACCAGACAAATATCTAAACGAATATGAAGAAATCATATGTGCAAAGAAGATAAAGTAACCTGCCGACTAATACATGTATACACGCATAAACGCATGGTAGATGATACATATAGAAGCTTGCTGCAGAGGAAAACATTACATGGCTAGAGTGGCTTTAACGGAAAGATTGACATCGGACTCGTATTAAAACCAATCAAGCTACTTCTGAGAAAGACCGGGGCTGCAGAGTCAGGAGATGCTGGAGAAACAGCTTTGTGTGAGGAATAAAGAGGAGTCTATTGGCCTGGGATCAATGATACTACTTCAAGGAATAATTGAAAGGCACAAGATGAGTCAAAAGGAAAAGCCATGTACTTAAGATGTGTTTCTCTTAGATTAAGCAAAGGAGAAGACGTCTGCAAGAGCCAAGTATTAGACAATTAAAGATGCAGGAAACCCATGTAAGATGGAGTGAGCAAGTCTCCAGAGGCCAAAAAGGGTAATGACTCCCAATTCAATTGAACCAAACAGCAGTAAATAGAAGATCGAGATGGACACGTTTGTGGTCTCCTCACACGTGATTCAGAAGTTGAAAATAAGGGCTATTCATTAAGCCCAAACAAAGATCATAGTGTGCCTACAATCCCTTGAATGTCCCAAAACAGAGAGCAGGCTTTGAGGTCAACTACAATGGAGAAACCTTCGGTTATGGCCTGACCAATGAGAGATGATGGACTAATTGGAAAAATGGGGACGTTGCTTGCGGCACCTGAGGTTTGTTTTGCTTACGTGCTGCTAACATGCCAAAAGTCCATGGTTGGTAAGGCATGTTGCTATGCAATGTTGCAAAGACCAACCTGCTGCAAATATTGCACTATAAACAGTATTATATGTATTAGGAGGGGGTTTAAGGTGTGCCCACCAGATAAGGGGCAGCCAATTAAGGTATTAACACTTATATACACTATAGGTACATATGTTCCCCTAACTAATCACACCCTTCAATAGGTTTTAGTTTGCAACGTAGGATGACGTCATAGCGGATGCATATTGAGGTATGAAACCTTTGTATAATCACATTTGGGTGTGAGTGCGTGAATTACTGCCTGTTATTTGCCAGATTGCCCTACTCTATTTTGATGCTAATAATAAAGTAGTACTTTGCCATATTCTTTGAGTCTGTCTGGTCATTTGGGTCCGAGATCATAATTGGTAATTCCATCTAGCACATGAGACGCTTCAAGGTGCATGGGGCTGGAAGTATTTGATCCACAACTCTGAAAATCAGCAACATTTTAGTCTTTACCATCAACAGCATCCTGTCCTTCCAGAAACACATAGTCAAGAAGGTTCAAATGGCCTGGCGCCAAATTTCCACAATTCACAAAGTCAAACCATTCCTCCTACCATAGTGCAGATCATTGTGGTCTCACATATCCAACACCCTCCGGAGGGGGCTCCCCTAAAAACAATCCACCACGCTGCAGCATGCTTCATTACGGGTGTGCTAAAATTAGACCGAATCACCCCATCCCATGCAAAATACACAGGCTTCCTCTCCAGGCAAGGACACAGGCAGACGCGACCTGAAGGACTTTTTCAGAGGGCTCTCATTGCTAGCCAGTGGGCGCCAGGCCCCAAGCCCCAGTTACACAAGGAGCCGGGCCTCCACCTAGCCACCAAGGACAGACTAATGGAAGGTACTGCAGTCACCCCCATTGTGAAATAATGTATTATATGTGTATTATATGTTGTGTGTCATTGTCAGTGTTTATGGATATTTAGTTATATATAGTTATTTGTATATTACATGTTATGTAGTGTTGTATATATTTATAAGTGTAGTACACATTTATAAATAGGAGCAGGTGTTAAGTACAGTGAAAGTAGAGTAGGGAACTTACTAGAGGGAATGTTAAGGAGGACTGTTAAATAGGGGTAGGATTTTAGGAATATATATAATGGGGCAGAGGGGAAGTATCCTGCCGTGAGGTACCGGGAGGATGTGGCGCCTCTCCCTAGGGCACCTAGGGAGGTGGTGGCACCACCCGCAGAGGCCATCCTCTGGACTCACACTCCATGTGGGTGGTACCTGGATTTAGAGAAGGGGTCTACTGATCACATGTGGCATTGGAAAGGTTGGATTGTCCGCAGTGTTTGCATGACAAGGTACAGAGCACATTTAAACTGATGGTGTGTGCAACAGTTTGATCAATTTTATTTGTAAGGTGCTATACGCAACAATTACTGTCAACTGTGAGTAGTGAAACCTCTGTTGTGTCTTTATCTGAATTCTGGTACTGGTAGTTTTGCTTTTCAATTATAAAGCTGCAAGTGACATAATGCAAGGAAAGGGGGAAGGGCTGGATGCCCTATTTACACGTGACACTGGTACAAGTTTGGAGAGGAGAATATGATGTGGGCTGGTTACATTATCACTTAAGGTTGTTTGCTGTTTTTCATTATTTGGAACAGGCCTGGAACATGTTTTGCATTATGTGAATACAAAGTTTAGCTTTGCAAAAAAAAGCGTTTTTGTCAGTTTTGTACATGTTGACCTTTTCTTTTACAAATTAACCATTCATCTAGTTGGAGCTACAGTGGGAACTTGGCCTGAATATGGATATGGCCATCAAAGTTAACAAATCCAACAATATCACTTTTCCTGAAGAATTGGTATTTTGCATATGAAAGGGTAACTGAAGATGCCCCCCGCCCCATTCCATTTACAATTAATTGCTTTCTTCTTGGCAGTCCTTATCTGAAAATAGAACTGTACAATACAGCTCCCACGAATGAAACTGTAGTTAATAGCCAGAAAGGAGGCCCTGTCACGACATCTCTGGTACCAAAAAACACCTTAAGACCCAACTGGAATTTCAAAATTGTATAACTGTGTAAACATGGGAGGGGTGGACAGCACACTATGCCCCATCTGAAGTTATGCCCCTTAATGTGGAACAAGGGTCTGCAACCTGTGACTTGTCATAAATTTGGACTACAGCTCCCATGACAGCCAACATTTACTGTGCTGGCTAGGGCTGATGCGAATTGTAGTCCAAAACATCTGACGAAACAAAGGTAGCAGATCCCTCGTGTGGAAGACAGGAAACAAAGACAGGCAGGTGCAGGGTGAACTCCTCCCTTATGCTAATGAGAGAGGACATGTGGAAGTTTCACCTGACCCCTGAATGGAGATTAAAAAAAGGCTTTAGCAGGTGTTCCTGAGGAGAGGCTGAAGCCTCATATGGTTGTGAATGGGACAAGGAAGGTGGACTTCTTTTTGGTAATTGCTGTTGGGAAAGCAGTGAATATTTACGAGTAAGTACTGGGTTGAGGAAGAGTAGGACTTGGAGATAAGATGGGTGGCCTCTTCTTACCAGAGCACACAGGGGACCACGCAGGGTGCCACTGCCCACTGACAATACTTTTTAAGGGGGGAATGTGTTTTGGGTCAGGAATTTCAACTACGCAACAGCTGTTGATTGGGTGTTTATCAGCAGCTTTCAGCATCCAAAGAGGTGAAACGTTTGTGGATTTAAAAATATCTCTGGGTCGAAAAGTAAAGGAACAGACTGCGGTGTGCCAACCCTCCTGGGAGAATGGTCCCTCCCAGGGCTCATGCTAAGGTCACATGTTGTGACCATGTGACAGACACAAAATAAAAGAGGCGTCAGTGGCAGCAAACGGACGGACTCCTGCTTGATGTGTGTCTTTTGTAGCAGCGCTATGCTGGTGCTGTGTGGCAGGCACAGGGACTACTGCAGGGCTCTCCACCCTGACAGTGCCCCTGCTGCGAAACTCTGTCTCCTATGTCCCCCCCACCATGTCAGTAGAGTCCCTGATGGGCAACTCTGCATCACGTCACGTGTATGCAGAGTCCCTGCCGGGCAACTCTGCATCGAGGTGCCTGTGCCCCTGCTGGGCAACTCCAGCGCTGTCTTTGGTGTTGGCCTGGGTGCCTCCAGGCCATTGAAACGCCCGTGGGTTCACAGGCTGACAGGGTGCCCCAGGTCCCTGGATGTCAGCTGGGTGCCCCCAACATTGGTCTGCATGGCCTGCGTGACCACAGGCCAGGACATAACACATACTATAAGAGTTTGCTTGAAGAGCAGCTAAAATGCAGCCTTGCTGCCCAAGCCGGTCGAGCTGACTGGAGGTACGCAGTGAACGCAATCATAAACCTACCTCCCCAGAGAGAGATGCTTCAGTCACTGGTTGATCAGTGTTCCTGGACCAGCTGAGAGGGAGTTTCTGGAAGCGAGAGGGCAAAGAGGAACCAAACACCGTCGCATTCGGGAACGTATTGATTCCAGCCCGTGAAATCAGATTACCGCGCCTCACGTGCTCTGCCTGTAAATCATTCATGCTGCTTGAGTGACTGTGCACAGCCAAATCGAGACAACGTGTAAGTTCAGCTGGAGTCAGTGACATGAACTCAGTCAGTTAATAAGTTAAACTCCCAGAGTGGGTGCGTTAAGACTCAAGGCACCTCCTGTAAAGCACAATGAACGCTGTTTTTAATTTGGGGGCCAGTTTGCTTCCTTCTACTGTGTAATGTTGGTGCACACCATCCTTAGAAACAATCCGGTCCCCCTTTATTTTGAGCCCAATACGATACGTTATCTGAAACAATATTTACTCACACCACAAGCGTTGTACACAAATCACACGAATAGGATTGAATATAAAAAAAATGTTCTAATCAAAACTAGCCGATAGAGTTTCTGATAGCAATGTTTTGAAAGCTCTTACCTGCGCACTTTTCAGAACGCATGTTTTGTTATCTTTTGCGGTCTAAGTGCCCTGCTGCAATGCACGATGCATGGGATTGGTTTAAGGTGCACGAAATCATATCAGACGAAGGCGATTGGATACAAACATGACGGGGCCACATGGGACAATTGAATACTTTGGGAGACTCGGAAGACCTTTTTTCCCCCTTTTTAGGCCTTCTGCAGGCTTACGCAATACCGCTAATTAAGAATTAAAACACATGGGCGAAATATGTAAAGATAGGAACAGGCTTCATATTTGCTGTGGAAGCTTATGTTATATGTATGGATCAAGGGTTAACCCATTCAATTGGAAATTAGTTTATGCATTTTGGATGGATTGTGTGTTTAGGCAATGTACTGATGGAGCATGAGTGTTTCAAAGTTAATTGATTTACATTGAATATTGAAATGTTATATTACTAAAAAACCAAATGGAATTCATAAATATTTTACCACGCCAGGTTGGATTATACCATTTTAATATCAGAACATTTAGAAGATGCGTAGACCCAAACTGCTAAAGCCATCTCTCTGACACAGTTAAGTCCACCCCAAATGAAAATGCACGTCATCTTCATCGCACATCAACTGAAGAACCCAAGGCTGGCCCAGAGATAATAGCATACCATAAGACAATGGCACACTTACTGTGCGTGACAAAGGTGCCAGAGACAGTAGTGGCATCACAATTTTCATTCCACATGTAGCAAACTAAATTCGTAGTGAACTATACTCCGATTTACCACCCCTAAAAACCCACCGCAAATGTTTCCCCAAAAAATGTAACCCTTCAGCCCACCCCGAAATGCATTCGCTGTAAAGGTTTTCATTATAAAATACTCGAGATATGAGCATCCAATATAACAGATTCAATATAAACACTCTATACCACTATCAATGTTACTTGCACCCTCATTAAGGCATGGAACCAAAAGACCTTCTTACCCACCACACGTGATCCGGTCCAGGTCATCCAATGCATGAAGGTACTACTCCATCCATCACTTTCACAGGGCCATGAGCCTCTTTGGCACAGTGTTGAAGCTTTGGCTCTTTCACACAATAGGTGAACCCCTCAACATCTGTCTTTGAAAGCACTCCCATTACATGTAGGCACTATAGGGCTTACACTAATGACTGAACATGCACCATACGTTCATATCTTTGATGGCTACAATCGCTGGTGGCTAAAGATCCAGCTACGTTCAAAACGACAGCATGGTGCTGGATATCACCAGCATGTTGTGGCCTGTGGCACTGGTACCTTGATAGAAGCAGCACGGCCGATCATCTTTACAAGTGGAAATGAAGGCAATGCTGCTTCTGGTCTTATATCGTCCAATCCGTAGCCCTCACAACTGCCCTTCAATTATAGGACCATCCCACTCGTCCTACACATAAGAGACAGAACTCTGGTGCCACTTTCATGTCCAATTGAAAACTATAGTGAACAATGCATTTTATCACCACTTCTTGTGGTTGATATGGGTGGCATTTATGGTGCAAGAATCTACCTTTGAAGCAAGGAAGTGCTGTACATAGTGGCACACCCACAGGGGTTAGAAGTAAATGTTCTGGGGTAGCAGAGGAGCTGGGATGCATAAGAGAAGCGGGCTGGGTGGGGGAGGAGCTCCTGTGGAGTAGGATTTGGATTGAGTGGAGTGATCAGTGGTTGTGATATGTTCTTTGAATAATAGGATCTTCGAGTCCTTCCTGAAGTGTAGGTTGGTGGAGGCCTCCAGAATTACTTCTAAACTTGCAATGAGACCAAAAGTACCAAATTAATCTGTTTCCACACTGCATTGAGTACAGGGATCACCCTGATGAAATCTACATGGTGGCTACGGGACAGTAGAGCAAAACATTTCCAAATCAATAACCTCCTAACTGGTCTCTAGGAATGACTCCCGCTCTTCCACAATGCAGTAGGCATATGATGGCGGATGCTCACTCTGTGTTCCTGGACCCACTTTTGAAACAGCTCACCTCTGTAGCTCAGTCAAACCTTAACCTTTTCTGCACAAATATTCCTTATGTGGATTTCCTATCACTTGGCAGACTGGGAAACTGTGCGCCAATAGTCCATCTTGTTGGAATATCACTGGTTTAAAAACATTAATTCAAGGCCCACTTCCAATGATGGCCCTGGCTAGGGTGAGGCAGTTGCTAGTGGTAATGAATTTTCTGGAGAGCTTGAAGAGTTTGGTTGACTAAGCAGCGGATGAAACAATCCCCTTGACATGTTTCTGCATGTTTAGCTCTGAGTCGAGATAAACTCCCAAACGTTTGATGTGGGAAGATACAGGGGTGATGTTTCCATGGATGCGGAATGATGAAAAGGCAGGGTGGACGTGTTTGAAGCGGTGCGGGGAGCTAACGATAAGGAGCTCCGGGTAGCCATACATGCCGGGATGATGCTGCAGATATGATGAATGTTGGCTGAATCGAGTTTGTGATTGCCGGTGAGTCTGAGGCAGACCAGCTTGTCATAGGCAAAATGTGTGTATGGGATGTTGACGCCGTCGAGTTGGTCAAAGAGAGGCTTAGTTTACAAGTTTTACAGGGTTGGTGAGAGGCAGGATCCTTTTGGGACACCATAGGATATAGGGATGGGGTCTGCTGCTTCTGCCCCCACAAAGACCCCGGAGGATCGTTTATCAGGAAGGACTTGATCAAACTGGCCGGTTCAGAGGAGAGGTTGAAGGTGGCAGTTAGGTGGTGGCAGAGGATGGTGGGGTCATCAAGATCAAAGGCCGCAGAGAGTCTAGTAGGAGGAGGAAGGCAGCTCCCCCATATCGTGGACGTGATCAAGCTGAATTTTTAGGTCGAGGAGGGCTGATTCTGTGCTGTGTTTCCGTCTGAACCCTGATTGGTGGGTGCCCAGTACATTGTGGTCTTCAAGGTGGGTTCGGAGTCCCCGGGGATTCCTTATTCAGGAGGCCAGGGAAGGGGCATTGCTATTGGATCCCGACCCTGCGGGCGGACAAGCGGGGGAGGATCAACTGGGTAGAGGGTCCTCAGGGAGTGGAGGAGAAGCACCTGAAGGTGAGATGTGGTATCCCCCATTTCCTGACAGTAATCTAACAAACTTTCCTACCTTTTCAGTGGGACACTATAACTCTCATAAATCCTATCTCCTCTTTGACTGCCAAAGTACTGAGAAGAAGTAGAGTCAACCAGGAATGATGAAGATTACCCATAGGAACATACAAGCAGCAGCCCTACCATCTCTATGGCAATGTCCTGTTAACGAGGACAGTCAAGGTAAGGCACAAGACCATTCTCATCAACACCTGAAGGCCAATAAGGAGCCAGCAAGGTATAAAAGGTGGGGCCAGAAACACCAAGTTGAGTGAACTGGAAGTACAGAGAGGACCTGGGGAGCCAAGAAGCAGGAGAAAGCTGAGGAAGCTGCCTGGCGTGTCCAGAGGAGAACGGATTGGTGATGCGCTGGCCCGGTGTCTGGGAGGGGCTGCAGCATGGCTAGGGAGCTGTGTCTCCAAAGAGCCAGAGAAGACAGACTGTAGCCTGCTGGCTGTGTCCACTGGAGTACTTGTTTCCCCTGGGCTTGTGAATGGAAAGCCGGGTGTCAGAGAGGCAGTGAGGAAGAACCTGAACCAATGCTGAGAGCAGCTGAAACCATCAGACAATAACGCAGCGACTGGTGAGTTTCGTGAAACCTGGTGCGCGTGTGAAAGGAAGCTTTAGAGAAAGCCTTTTGTTACAGATGAAAGGAGCGGAGGGCGAGCGGCACTATTGAAGTCAAGAAAGGAAGGGAAGCTATGCAAAAGCCTTGAATGTAAAACTCCATAGCCTAAAGGCAGAGAGGCATTATGAGAACTGCAGTTTAAAGTGAAAGTGATGGACACTAATGAAAAGCCAGTAATTACAAGATGGTGAGAGTGACTCAAAAAGGAAAACACAAGTTCTAAGCGTGCAAGAGGCACGAGGAAAGGAATGAAAGTGCAGAAGGTACAGTGGTCGTGCAAAGGGAAAAAGGGAAATCTTGCATTTTCAAAAGTCTCTGACCTGCAGCAAAGTTGAGAAAAAAAGTGAATCTAAGTGTGAGGCCATTAAGAACGAAAGTTATGAAATCCATGCAAGATTTGTATATTATGAACTGTGAAAGAATCTCCCAGAGAACTGGAGTTCCAATTGAAGTTGTGAAAAACCTTTTTGAAGTGCAGATGGAACAGGGAGGCTAACAGGAAAGAAGGCATGATCCAGAAAAAGCTTGTTGATGAATACAGTTAACATTCAATGAAGTCAATATGTGTGGAAGTGGAACTTCCAAGTGTGCCAAGAAGGCAAGTGTGAAACAAAGGTCCTAAGACAGCACGTACAAGAGGAAACTACAATAACCAAGATGCATTGGTGCTAAGAGAACACGTACAAACTGTTTGAGTGAATTGTGTCAAAGTGGTCAATACAGAGGCCTGTGCAAATCTATACAGTTTTGAATGTCTTCAACATGAAAGTTAGATGACAGCCAAGAAGGTTGGGGAAGGGAATCCGCTGAAGTGACTGATACGCTGAACGAAGCCAAAGCTCTGTGAGGCCCGAGGGGCCTATTGTGAAAACTGTTGTGAAAAATAAGTTAAAGCCCAGAGAGGCCCAGACTCGGGCGAGGGAAACCCGAGGGGTCCGTTGTGAAATATTGTTGCACCAGAACTGTGTTAAATGTTAAATTGATGTTGAACCAAGGCAAGGGAGACTTGAAACGAATCAACTACCGCAAACTATCTCCGATCAACATTAAGAATAGTCAGCTTGAGCATATTGAGACCCTGGCAAAAGATGAAGATATCACCATTAAACCGGCAGACAAGGGCGGAGCCATAGTCGTCATGGACACGATTTACTACACCACTAAATGCCTCGAACAACTCAACGACCAGACAACTTACAGTAGATTGAATGGCGACCCCTCTCAGGGTATAAAGACTACTATCGAGACCTTAATTGACAATGCCCTCGACAATGATTGGATAAGTGTTAAAACCAGTCAATTCCTTATTAATAAACATCCGATAACACCAGTATTCTATGGACTTCCAAAAATTCATAAGGACAATCAGAAACCTCCATTAAGACCTATAGTTGCAGGAACGGAGAGCATCTTTGATCCTCTAGCCATCTATGTTGACCGCCTTCTACAGCCTTTAATTCAGGAAATCCCTACCTACCTCAAAGACACCACAGATTTCCTCAACTGTCTAGCAGAAATCTCAGCTATCAGTAGCGACTGCATCATATTCAGTATGGATGTATGCAGTCTATATACCTCTATACCACACGATGAAGGCATTAACGCTGTGGAATGGTTACTCTCCAACTCTGAACAAATACGAGGTAACTCAGAGTTCATCATTGAACTACTTAAACTCATCTTACATAATAGCTACTTTCGGTTCCAAAAGACCTTCTACAATCAAATATCCGGCACATCCATGGGCTCTGCTATGGCACCTGTCTATGCAAACTCATTCATGTATAGATTTGAAACAGAACACGTCTTAGATAATCAAATATGGTCATGTAAGATCATACTGTGGAAACGATTCATAGACGATATATTTGGAATCTGGTGCGGCACAAGAACTGAATTGGACGAGTTTTTACTCTACATGAACACAGTACACCCAAAAATTAAATTCACGATGGACGTTGGAGAACCAGACCTCCACTTTCTAGATGTCAGCTTGAAGATCTATGAAGGAAAGGTAGTGACCACCATTTATCACAAACCCACAGATACCAATAATCTCCTACACTTTACCAGCTTTCACCCAAAACCCATGCTAAAAAGTCTCCCTTACAGTCAGATATTGAGACTAAAAAGAATCATATCAGACCCAGCTGGCCTTGACATTGAATGCACTCAACTAATTGAGCGATTTCAGAAACGAGGATATCCTCAGGACATTCTACAAGAAGCCAACGATAGATCAAACCATCTAACACAGAAAGACCTGTTAGCACCTAAGTCCAGAACTAATTCTACTCCATTGATGTATATTTCCAAATATTCACGTCAAAGTTTTCAGATTGGCAAATCTATAAGAAAGCATTGGTCTTTACTACAAAGTGATGAACACCTGAAAGAACTCTTCCCAAGAGTACCAATGATGGCATTTAGAAGGGGCCGCAACCTTAGGGACAGACTCGTGAAAGCTGAAAGACCAAATAAGGATAAACAGATCCTCTTACAGACTAAAAAAATGGGCACTTTTCCATGCCTTAATTGTACCAACTGCAACAATGTAATCAAGGGTAATACCATCTCTCACCCATCAACAGGCAAAAAGATAAAGATCAGAAGCTTCGCCACCTGTATAACAGCAGGCGTCATATACGCTCTGAAATGCCCTTGTGGCAAATTATACATTGGGCAGACTACGAGGTCTTTGAAAGAACGAATATCAGAGCACAAGTCCACCATCCGGTGTCAAAACCAGAAATCACCAGTAGCCAGACATTTTATGGAAGCAAAACATAACATCAGTCAATTAAGATTCCAGGTCGTCGAAGTTGTAAGCAAACCACAGCGAGGTGGCAACTACATAAGACTATTGGCACAAAGAGAAAAATATTGGATATACCTCTTAGACACCAAATACCCAAGGGGTCTCAACGAGGAGACATCCTTGAACTGCTTCATTTAGATATTTTTTAACTTTCAGATATTTCTGTCCTGTAGACCCTGCACTCTCTACCATACACCAAGAATTCACTATGCTTTTGGATATGGGAAGGCAGCAACATCCTCACAACTGACTGTCTAGTGAATGGGATAATTAATTTTACCCTGCACTCTATTGAAATAACTAGACATTTGATAGATCAGCAGCACTAATCAGGAGGTCATAGTTATTGAAGAACAGGCTTCACGCCACGGTACATATTATACATATTTTAATGCATTGTTACATGTTAGGACTTAGTATTGTTAGTCCTAATACATGATGGAATTTATAGCAATGTACATTTGCCACTTGTAATATTGAACATGTAAACAGTGTGCATAACTAAGAATGTGAGGACATCGGGTACCTGTATCAGATTGTCCAGCAAATCAAATAAAGGGATGTAAATGTTCATATTGTGATGTTTGGATACACTCGAACGATACAGAAGTGCCATACGCATAAGTAGCACCACATGCAGAATATGTTTGGTAAAATTACTCCGTTTTTCCGACCGCTGCTGTTATCATCATATTGTTTAAACTTAGGCTACTCTTAACAGAATTTTGATTATGTTGTCAGAAGAGGACTTGCAGAACTGTACACACGTAATCACTTTTACCAACAGGGTCCTTTTACATAGCTAAAGATGGCCGCCACATTTCTCGAACATCGTAATCACTTTTACTAACAGGGTCCTTTTACATAGCTAAAGATGGCCGCCACATTTGACAACATTTCTCGAACATCGGGTTAGTCCGTTGTTGATCTCAACCCCCAGAATCTAGCCCGCCAAATACTAGGCTATTTGAACACGGTCCCTCGTTTCCATGGGCACCGTGCATACAACGAACAGAGAGAAGCACAACTGGTTGTACATAGAGGCAGTGCAGGTACGCACTTTCTATAGAACACTGTACACGCTGTTTGACCGTGTGATCAATGATCCATATGATCTTGAATACTCACTAGCACTACACTGTCATCCACAGAAAGCATTCGCACTAACGAGTTCCCAGATCTATCTGCACCTGTCCTTCCTGCAACGTTAGATACAACACAGAGGAATCCTGCACGTCCACCGGACATTGAATCCTGCCGCAACATACCCGCGTGCTTTACCGCACGAATGATAGCAGGTATATGGTCATTTTCTCACTAACGAACACATTATTGTACTTGTGAATAGATATTTAGTCACACACAGTAACCCGTACATTTACATTGCTATCCACAGAGATTACCGGAAGTATCGAAGTACCTTTCTGCACCAAGAAAACACCTAAATCGAGGTCTTGGCACTGCAAGCATGTCCACATGGACTTATTTTTTCGCCATAGATGGCTTTTTTGTTACAACATTTAACCCTCAATAGGTTAGTACTTTTTTATGTAGAATATCCTTTTTGTGAAAAAAACCTTCTTTTGTTGTGTAATTTGTATTTACCATGCTTAACAGTAAACCTACACTGGTTGATTATGCCCTCAAAATTGAATATGTTTCATCTGTTGAATTGAATTTTAGAAGCCTTCATTATAGCCTCCATTTTTAAATTACTAATGACATTCTATTTGGTTGGATTCCCATTAGAGGTGCACGGGACTACACTAGACAGTGTTCTGGATTTTTCTTTTAAAAACATGGCCAGATAGTTACTCTGGTCAAACTAAATTGAATGTTTGCACTGTCTAGCACACCACATGTAGATATTTAATTTGAATGAAGTAATGCTGCTTGTTGTTTATTTGGTTGACAAACTTACAAATATACCTTTTGTTTATATTTTTTTCCCCTAAATGCATTTTGACTAGACAGTAGATCCACAGAGGCTTCTGAAGAAGAGGTATTACCTCGAAACGCGTCAAGCCATTGAGAGTGGAATTTCCATCAACTTTTGATTATGTTGACATTATAATGTTGTTACGCAATTTCTCCTGTCTTCACTACATTTTTATGTATAAATAAATAGGTGTTTACTTCATCCCAGTACACCTAAAATACAGAAACCTTTGTTCCTCTGTTTGATGTTATAAATTTTGTTGAATCAATTCTCTAAAGAATATTGCTAACTATATCCTTAAGAATCTACGCCCTTGTTGCGTAGTCCAAGAGTGTGCAGGGGACGGGAGGACTCGAACTTTGGGTCCTCTTCCCTTGCTCTTATTTGCTATAGGGTTTTTGTGCCAAAACCCTCTTTTCCTCCTCTGCACCTCACAAAAGTATCGACACCACTCCTTGTGGCTTTCAAAATAACATTTTCAAACATCTCCTCTATTTGGGTGTGCACTCACTCCACCACTATACCAAGGCAAGGGAGCCCCAGAATTGAGACTGCATTGATATTAAGAGGTTAGGGAAGCCTGAAGGAATTGTGACTGAATTGCTCTTTGGAAATAAGGCAGAGGAAGCCTGAGGAAACTGTGATATTGAAAATCAGAATAGGGAAGCCTGACAAGATTGTGTTATTGAACAGGCACGGGAAGCCTGACAAAGTGGTGTGAACTATTTGAACTGTGCAAACCAGGCACCTTGGAAGAAGCTCCTAAAGACCCCACTGTGACTTGAACGTAGGGAAGGGAGTTGCCAATCATTTATACTGCTATTCTGACTTTCTTTTGATTCGCACTTTTGTTTTGATATTTTCCCCTACACTTAGTTATTGAAAAAGCGTGAGGGCAAGCATAGGTTTCTGACATAGAGTTTTCTTTGTTTTGACTGACTGACATTGACTATGTTATTTTACTTTGATGGTCGGGACTACTCCCATTGTAGAGATAGGGCTAGTCTGAAGTCTTCCCTGTTGGTGGGGGTAGAATTTTTTCTCCATAGATGTTCGAGGGCACGTTTTAATTTGCGGAGTGATATTAGTTCTTCAGTGAACCAGCTCTGGTAGTTACTTTTTTTGCTAGTTGTAGTTTTGAGGGGGCATGCTGGTCTAGAGTGCTGAGGAGTTGTTACACATTATCAACGTTGGTCATGGTGGCAAAGCCGTAGAATAGGGAGAACGGCGCATAACGTGGTAATGCAGACTCCCATAACAGCGACTTTTCCTAGAGACAACAACGGTCTAGTTGTTTCACGTACATCTGACGCACTCGCGCCGGGTCACATGACTCCTGATAAGCAAGGAAATGCTGCCTGTATACGCGTCACTTCTGCCTTTGTGGACGCTCTGTAGGTTCGCTTCTAGGACTCACACTCCTTTCCTCTACTGACCCAGAGTTTCTCTTTATTCCTTACTTCTGTTTTGATTTCTATTCCCTTGCTTAGACTCAGCTGCTGGCTGTATTTGGTGGGATTCGTGGGCTTTCTGGCGGGTTGGCCGCCCGTGTTAGTGAGTACAATCAGACTCATCTCCCTTCAGTAGATTTCTCTCCCCGGCATTCTAAAGCTTACTTTCTATTCTCTTTTCACTAGCGCCACTACATCCCCGGAACAGGACCGGCTTCTCAAGCCTTCGGGCACTTCCGAGAGCAGTCTCGAGGACATCCTCCTTAATCCCTTGTACGTGGTTTCACTCTTCACACTCTCACTTATATCTCGCTACCTGTCTTCCTGGAACTTACCTGTTCTATCTTGTTTCCCTGGAAAGGTCTCCGACCCTCTTCGTTGTCCAGCGCGCATAGAGGATCCGATCAGACTTCCACCTCCCGTTCCGAAGAGTTGCAGCGGCTCAGGGTTTTTTCCCCCAGGAGGGTTTCCCTGGGGATCCTGCTCTCCTCCTAACTGGTTTATCGTTCAGGGAGCTGGGAAGCAGGACTCCCACGGGGGATTCATCCATTTCCCCGACACCCGCCAGTTGTCTCCATTCTGGGTCGCAGTCTGCCCAGGTTAGTGCAATTTGTTACCGATTTGACAGATAGCGACGCCTCAGAAAAAAAAAAAGAAACTGGCCGCGGCAGACGGCAATTCAAAATGGAACAACAGATGCACCAACTTATGGCGGCCATGCAGTCCATGACATTGGAAATGCAGACTTTAAAACAGGACAACTCGCAATTAAAACAACAGTTAGGTCGGGCATTTTCTGATCTTCCTCCGTCAACATTCCAGATAGACAAGTTTGACGGGAATCCGCTTAAGTCAAAGGAGTTTCTTGACAGCTGCAATGTTCAGTTCACCTTTAAACCTAGATTTTTTCCCACAGAGAAAGATAAGGTGGGATTCGTTATTTCCCAGCTATCAGGCCCAGCCTTAGCATGGGCTACCCCCTTGGTAACTTCGGGAAATATCATTCTCGATTCCTATGCTGCTTTCACCAATAGTTTGAAAACCATGTTTGGTCGTAAAGAAATATCAGTTTCAATTCAGGAAAAACTACTTGATTTAAAGCAGGGATCTAGAGACTTCATCTCATATATCACACTTTTTAAACAATTGTCTTCAGAGACAGGATGGCCAGATGATGGTCTGGTTACTTTGTTTCGACGAGGGCTCTCAGAAGAGCTCAAAGACAAGGTGTCCAAGGTACCTAGACCAGCCAATTTGGCAGAGATGATTTCGATCTTTATGCAGAAAGACTATCGATTGCAAGAACGCCATCAGGAGAAAAAGAAGGGAAAAGCTTCTCGGGTTCATATGGAATTCTTTCCCGGAACTAACAAGACACACTCTCCAGAAGAGCCAATGCAAATTGGGACCGTGAAGGGCCCTCTTTCCAACTCCGAAAGGGAGAGAAGAAAGACTTGCGGTCTGTGTATGTATTGTGGTTCTTCCTTACACCTTCTAAGAGACTGCCCACTTGTTCCCCCACGTAGAATTCCATCTCAGCTTTCGGGAAACACAAGAACCCTACCGTAGGGGGAACCACGGTAGGAGTGTTTCGACAGGGTTCCCCTACTAACAAGAATTCTTCCTCAGATCCTCGACAGGTAGAGCAGTCTATGGTTGTGATTTCTTTAACTATAACCCTTCCAACAATCATCCTTACTAATGTCCCGGCACTGATCGATTGCGGGGCGGCGGGCAATTTTGTGGATGATGCATGGGCGACCAAGAAAGGAATTCCTAGGGTTGACAAGACACTAGCCACTGCAGTTCAAGGGGTTGATGGGACACCTTTGAGTTCAGGTCTTATCAGGGAACAAACCAAACCTTTACATTGTGCTGTAGGGACACATCAAGAAAACATAGAATTTGAGCTCATCCGGACGGCACATTTTCCAATAATCTTGGGGCTCCCGTGGTTGAGATTACATAATCCCTTCATCAACTGGTCAGCAGGGACTCTCTTTTTAGGCTCGGAGTATTGCACCACTCATTGTTTGTCCCATATTACAGTAGGGGTACATATTCCGTCTGAAATAGAAAGATGTCTGAGCATTCCATCTATTAGTCACATTAGTAGGATTCCTAATTGTCATCAGCGATTTCTGTCAGTTTTCTCTAACCCCAAATTTCCTACTCTTCCACCTCATCGCAGAGATGATTGTCGTATTGACCTATTGCCCGATGAGCCTATTCCTTTCGGCCGCATGTATGTACTATCCCAGAAAGAAAAGGCTGCTCTAAAAGAATATCTTCATCAAAACCTACAAAATGGGTTGATCTCAGAATCCACTTCCCCTGCGGGTGCATCACTATTTTTTATTCCAAAAAAGGACTCAGAAGAAATACGACCGTGTATTGATTTCCGCGGTCTAAACCGGATCACAATCCCAGACAAGTACCCCATGCCACTTATTACTGACATCTTGGAGGCCGTTCAAGGGGCCTCGGTTTACACCAAACTTGATCTCAGGGGAGCTTATCATCTCATCAGGATTACACCGGGAGATGAATGGAAAACAGCATTCCGCACTCCCTTTGGCCATTACCAATATCACGTCATGCCCTTCGGGCTAGTTAACGCACCGGTGATCTTTCAAAGATTTATGGACCACTTATTTTCTGATGTCCTCCTTCACTTTGTCATAGTTTATCTCGATGACATCTTGATTTTCTCTAAAAACAAGGAAGAACACATCAGTCATGTAAACCTTGTATTATCTCGTCTGGAAGAAAACCAATTATATTGTAAAGCAGAAAAGTGCGAATTTCACCAGAGCCAAGTTACATTTCTAGGATTTGTGCTGTCCCCTCAAGGGATTTCTATGGACCCCAGAAAGGTTTCCTCAGTATTAGATTGGCCTCCTCCATCGTCAATAAAAGAAATCCAGAGGTTTTTAGGATTCACTAATTTCTACTGTAAATTTATCCCAAGCTTTTCAGAAACCGTTCAACCCATAACCAAACTGCTTAAGACGGGAGTTTCCTTCGAATGGAATACTGAGGCGCTGACAGCCTTTGAAAAACTTAAACGTCTTTTTACTTCTGCTGAGATATTGGCTACCCTGGATCAAAATCGACCATTCGTGGTAGAGTCGGATGCCTCTCACCATGCTCTGGGGGCCGTGTTACTCCAGAAAAACGAACAAGGAGACGAGAAACCAGTAGCTTACCTATCCAAGACATTCAATCGTTCGCAAGAAAATTATTCTCCTCTAGAAAAAGAGTTATTGGCCATTAAAAGAGCCTTTGAAGAGTGGAGACATTTGCTCTTGGGAACGAAGTAGCCAGTGGAAGTGCGCACGGATCACCAGAACCTTAAGGTGCTGCAGCAAGCATATACCACGAATAGCAGGCAGGCAAGATGGGCACATTTTCTTTTGCCTTTTAGGATCGAGTTCACCTACCTCCCTGGTAATCGTAATCTTCGGGCAGACGCTCTTTCACGAAAAGACTACTCATCCTATAACTTCTCTCCAGAACCCATATTTGCCAAAGCTAAATTTGTCGCAATGACGGGTGACTTTCTTCAAGAACTAAGACTGGCCACGTGTCAGAACAGACAAAGATGCGAAGAGTTAGCTGATCTTCACTCGCTCAATTTGACCCAAGGTTGCTACTTTCCTAAGGATGAAGTTCTTGTACCTTCCTCATCCTTACAAAAGCAGGTGCTCCACATGTGCCATGATTGCAAGGCTGCAGGACACAGAGGATTTTAGAACTTATATCTCGACATTTCTGGTGGCCCGCGATAAGGAGTGATGTAAATGATTATGTCTCCGCCTGTGTCGTGTGTCAACAGTCTAAAACTCCTCGGGTGTCTCCATACGGTCTGTTAAACCGGATGCCTATCCCAGATCGACCCTGGAAGTACATTTCTACGGATTTTATTGTTGATCTTCCCGTTTCATCTCAACACACGACCATTATGGTAACTATCGATTACCTCACTAAAGTGGCTCATTTTTCTCCTCTTCACAAGTTTCCTGGGGCAGAACAGATGGCAAAGATATTTTTAGCGGAAATATTCTCCCGACATGGCCTTCCAGACACCATTGTTTCCGATAGGGGTTCTCAATACACCTCTAAATTCTGGAGAATTTTATGTCGGAAATTGGGCATCAAGAGATCCCTTAGTTCCGGATACCACCCGCAGACCAACGGTCAAACGGAATGTTTGAACCAGACATTGGAAGGGTATCTACGATGCTTTGTCTCCGCAGCTCAAGACGACTGGCTGGAGTTGCTTCCACCAGCAGAATTTGCATACAATAATGCGTATCATTCTGCATTGAAGACTACTCCTTCCGATAGCTCTTATGGTTATCACCCTTCCTTTCTCCCTACCGTCTCTCCTTCTTTGTCACAATGCCCAGGGGTCCACCACATTATGAGCAACATTCAGGAAGGTCATCGCTTGGCCTGCAGGTCTTTGAAGGACGCTCAGGACCGAGCCACATGATATGCAGATCGTCATCGCAGACCGATACCTACACTTCAGGAGGGCGACCTGGTTTGGCTGGCTTCCCGTTTTCTCCCAAACATTTAGTTCCTTCTAAATTGTCTCCTTGATTTTTTGGTCCCTTTAAGATCCTCTCCCTGGTAGGATCTTCGGCAGTTCGTTTAGAGCTGCCTCATTCTTGGTCTCGAATGCACCCTGTCTTCCACATCTCCCAGATTAAACTATCCATACCAGACCGTTTTGCACGAAGACCTGATTCTCACCCTCCTCCAGTGGACACCGACACAGGTCTGGAATACGAAGTGGCCAATATCTGTGACTCAAGATTCAATCGAGGTCGACTTCAGTTCCTTATTGACTGGAAAGGGTACTCACCTTCAGAAAGGAGGTGGGAAAACGCTTTGGGGGTCCATGCGCCCAAATTGGTGAAAAGGTTCTACCGTTTCCACTCCAGAAAACCAGGAGCACCTCCCCTGAGGAGGGGTCATACTGTTACACATTATCAACGTTGGTCATGGTGGCAAAGCCGTAGAATAGGGAGAACGGCGCATAACGTGATAATGCAGACTCCCATAACGGCGACTTTTCCTAGCGACAACAACGGTCTAGTTGTTTCACGTACATCTGACGCACTCGCGCCGGGTTACGTGACTCCTGATAAGGAAGGGAGTGCTGCCTGTATACGCGTCACTTCTTCCTTTGTGGACGCTCCGTAAGTTGCTTCTAGGACTCACACCCCTTTCCTCTACTGACCCAGAGTTTCTCTTTATTCCTTACTTCTGTTCTGATTTCTATTCCCTTGCTTAGATTCAGCTGCTGGCCGTATTTGGCGGGATTTGTTGGGCTTTCTGGCGGGTTGGCCGACCGTGTTAGTGAGTACAATCAGACTCATCTCCCTTCAATAGATTTCTCTCCCCGGCATTCTAAAGTTTACTTTCTATTCTCTGTTCGCTAGCGCCACCACATCCCCGGAACAGGACCGGCTTCTCAAGCCTTCGGACACTTCCGAGAGCAGTCTCGAGGACATCCTCCTTAATCCCTTGTACGTGGTTTCACTCTTCACACTCTCACTTATATCTCGCTACCTGTCTTCCTGGAACTTACCTGTTCTATCTTGTTTCCCTGGAAAGGTCTCCGACCCTCTTCGTTGTCCAGCGCGCATAGAGGATCTGTTCAGACTTCCACCTCCCGTTCCGAAGAGTTCCCCCAGGAGGGTTTCCCTGGGGATCCTGCTCTCCTCCTAACTGGTTTATCATTCAGGGAGCTGGGAAGCAGGACTCCCACGGGGGATTCATCCATTTCCACGACACCCGCCAGTTGTCTCCATTCCGGGTCGCAGTCTGCCCAGGTTAGTGCAATTTGTTACGGATTTGACAGGAGTGCAGCGTTGTAGGCAGTGAGAATGGCTTTGGGGTCGGTGCTGTCTGGTCATTTCTCGAGGGAGGCCAGGAGGGTGGGTTCCAGTAGTTGCTTGGTAAGTTTACAGGTGTGTCTGGCAGTGATAGGTGGGAGGTCATATATTTTGTGGGCGGGGGTAAAGGCAGTGACCATGGTGAAACAGATCAGTGAATGACCTGTCCAGAGTACAGAGTCAATGGAAGTGACTTGGACGGGGGTGTTGATGAATAGTATCCTGTCAAGGATCCATCCTTTATCATGAGTGGAGGATGAAACAGCGTGGGAGAAGTTCATGTCAACAAGAGCTGTAGTGAGGGCAGTAGACTTCTGATCTGAAGGGGTCTTTGAAACCTAGGTTAAAGTCACCTAGGAGTATAAATTTGGTATCCGGACATTGCATCGACAACCAAAGCATCGACAGCCATAACATCTAAAAAAAAAGCATCTAAGGCATTTTTTTTAGATTGTAAAGCGTTTTGTTTAATAAAAATGGGTTTTAAAGGTTAACAAAGGGTGTTGGGGGACCTCCCATTTAAAAAAAAGAATAAAAAAATGCATTATATGCTTTTTTTAGATGGTATGGCATTAGATGCTTTGGCTGTCGATGGAATGACTATAAACCAGAAATTTGTTTTTTGGCTTGAGGAAAGGGGCATTGAGCAGGGTGATGTTGGCATCTGGGGTGCCATGGTTGATAGGTTGGCGATAGAATAGTAGGATGTTGATGGTGGTCTGGGGTTGGATTTGATCTTAGCTAGCAAGAATTTGTAACCCAGCAAAAGTAGGAGGGTGAGGCTCTGATGGGGAGGAAAGATTTGGAGATGACGGCGACTCCTCCACTATGGTTAACCTCTCTGTCGGCTTGCAGAATGGAGTATCCGGTGGGCAAGAGATAAGGGGGGGCCGCTGCTTTGGCCTGGTTTCCATTATGGTCAGACGGTCAAGATTGTTATCAAGGATGAGGTTGTGAATGTCAGGTGCATGGGCACAAATGGAGCATGTGTTAATGAGTGCACAGGTGAGGTGTTCTTGCTGGTGGGGGTGGTGGGGGAGGTGGTAGGTGTGCCAGGTGAGGGCTTAGGTAGGGGCTGTGGTGAGTGGAGTGCATGGAGTCACTGTGTGATGGGGTGATTTGGTCCTGTCTGTATGGGGTTGGTGGTGCTTGAGCTTGGAATGGTTGGGGGCTCTGAGATATTGTACCAATATCTCAGCGAGTATTTGAAACACGGTATCCATTAAGACAACCATATGGATTGTACCCTCGAGTTGATGACAGCCTGCAGGAGGAACTCCCTGAAGGAATATGAGGAAGAGCTAAGAAAATGGACTGATGACATCATAATAAAGTGTGCACAACGTCCTGAAATACTAAATGAAAACAATGGGGGTCATTACAAGTTTGGAGGTAGCCATGGTGCTATTAGCGCCATGTCTGCCTCCAAACCCGGGTCCGGGTCCGGTCTGACAGAATGGGGACTTACCGGGTCATTTCGACCTTGGAGGACCCGGTAAGTCCCCATTCTGTAGACCATTCACCATTCCCATTTGAGCCCCGATAGGGCTCAATGGGAATGGGGAAGGCGCTAATAACGGGCCCGCAAATCGGAGGCCTGTTATTAGCTCAAAGGTCCCTTAACGGGACCCGCAGAGAACGGCTGGTCAGACAAGCCGCTCATGCTGTGACCCGTTAAGGGACCTCGGAATAGGGCGGTAAGAGTTTAATGGCACCGGCATCATTACCGGTGACCGTTAACCCTTACCCCCCAACTCGTAATGACCCCCAATGTATGGACCCTAGAGGAGAAATGACGAACTAAAGAATCAAGTGAACCTTAAAGTGTAAAAGAAGAACATTACATGTTAAAAGTATGCAGAAATCAGAAGTATAAAGAATGTACATACACTGAAACACCAGATAGATCAAGTCATGATAGTCATCATACATGTTAGCTATAAGCAGTGAATAGAATGCAGGCAGAGCCGCCATTGTACAGAAAAGTGGACATTGGTATCATGAAATAATAAGCCAAACAATCATGAAGAGATAATGAAAGGCTGTGTTGCAGTAGAATAGCTGCGTTGGGATGCTGTTTGGCCTGAACTCAAGAACGGAGAAGTCGAGGTCAGCTATCTACGCTGAAGAGGAACATGTGAGCGGAAGTTGAATCATCTCACGTTAAGGTGCAAGAAAGAACACAAATGATGCCAAGTCTTAATTCATTTAAAACATTAAAAGCTTGCAGAATGAACAGAATTGTGGTCTCTTGTCACCTGAGTCCAGGCTGAAAATAGGGCTTGAACTTGGAGTTCCAGACACGATAGCGAGTGCCCTTGTTTTCCCAGGACAAGAGTACTTTGCAAGGCCAAATATAAAGAAAATGTCATGGCAGAAGGCGTGGTCTAAACAAAAACTTGTCAGTTATCCTCACAATTTTTCCCACTAAACCAGCTAACCATGTCAATAGAACGCTCATGCAAAATAGAAAACTCCCTGGATCTACTTGAACGCCTCGCAGAGCCACTTGCCCTGTGAATGCCAGTATACATTCTCTCATGTTAAATAGTGTATACAAAGAAACAAAGAAGTTCAGAACGGTTTGATAAATTTTTCAGATTTTTTTCTGAATAAAATAAATCGAAAAAAAAAAAAAAAAAAATAGTGTATTCCTGGAGTGGAACACAGTATACTTTGATCAGTGAATGAAAACGTCATGTTGACTTTTGTCATTAAATCTCCTCCCAACTTGTTAACCGGTGTCTGTCGTGAGTATAATAAAGGAACAGACATATCACATTCTGCTATAGAGACTGGTAATTCATTAGTAAAAGGAACTTGACTCGTAGCTCCAGAGAACCCTTGAGAATTCATGGCAATTCCCGACATTGGATATTTTCCCTCTCATATACATGAACGAGTAGCTCCAGTGTCTACTAAAAAAGAAAAGGATTTGCCTCCTATCGTCACATCGACCCTTGTTCCTCTTGGGGGTCTTGGGTCACAGATAGTACTGAACACATCAAGTCACACAGTGAGCTGTCCTATTGTGTGTACAGGCTCATCCCCATGTGTGTGAAAGGATTCCCTTCTACCACAGTGACACCTCCTATCCTGGGTGTCAGTGTTTGTTCTGTATTCACATACTGTGTCTGCATGGGGGCTTGTTGCGACTGCCCTTGTGGTGGATTCATTTGCACTCGTTCTTGCTGTTGCACCTGCTGCACTTCAGGCGCTTGTGTCTGATACAATGTTTGATCTTGGGCGAACCCTCATCTAGTCTGTGTGCTATATGGTGGAGGATAAGCTGTCCCCCTCTTATAAATGGGCCATTTTGTACATTTCCTTGGCTCCCATATAGGTGTCATCCCACAAGTCCACCATACTGGAGGTGCCCATCTGACAAGCCCCCGTTTTAGTACTAGGGTTCTCATTCTGTGCACCTTGAACCCCACCTTGATTATTTTGAAATCATCCTCTCCTTCCTCTATAGCCTATATTTCTGCCTCGCAGCACAAAGCCATATCCACCTTGATCCATCGAGCACAGATTACTCACCTGAGATGAACTCACTGCTTCCTGCATTCCCAATCCTTCTCCGCTTGTCAATTCCACCCCTTCTAAGACAAATTTTGACAATTTTTTATGACCCAACTTGGCTATCTCAATTTTCCTATTCTCATCTTTCTTCTTATTTTCTCTTCGCTTCGCTTCCATCCACACTTTTTTCTTCATCTGTCTCTGTACTGGCTCAGGCAACCTCTGACCCATTTCTCCTGAATATCCTGAATGTAAGCAATATGGTCTTCATCTTCCTTCATCTTACGTGTCATAATTGCACCCATATCTGATGTTAGGATACTGTGCCCGGAGCGCGCTCCAAAAATCTGCTCTACAATTATTAAATGGCGCTTCAACATGTGCTGTATTCTGTGCGGTCACACTTGAATACCTTGCTCTTCTCCATATGTCATCAGCTCTCTCCCCATGAGTAGCTGCCAGGAGACCTTTTATGTCCCCTATGGCCCAGGTGTTTCCTCTTGTCATTTTTTCTAATTCATATTCCATTTCCCAGAGCCCAAAGTCAAACTCGGGAGCTTACACCTTATGTTATCCTTGTCGATCCTTGTCCATCTGGGGCCATGGAATATGCTGTGGTCTTGCTCCCCCTTTTTCAAATAAGGTAAACTGAGTAAACTCTGCCCCTGAGTCGGATCCCACTATTAGTCTATCCCTGGCAGGGACAATCATCCCTGTGTGTCTCCTTGTGGGTAACGATCTTAACCTGCTCACATATGGTGGCGACTCACCGTTCTTACTCTATGATCGTCCTCAAGGATGCTCAGGATATGCTATGGGATCTGGCGTCCTATCCTTATGTTGTTCCAGATCAGACCATCTCAATTCCTTGTCAAATTGCAGGCTTCCTTCAGGGGAAGACGCGCTCCCTCCTCCTACCTCGAGGGTAGACTCTCTTTCCTCCGTCTGACATGTCTTGTCCCCAACTAGTGTGACTATCATTCCCTTCACCCTTATCCAGATTCAATCTACTTAAAGACAATGTTCGACGTTCATAACTGAACCGGGTTCCCTCCTCTTTTCGTGATTAAGGCATGGGGGATCGATCATCGTTCCCTCGAGTTTCATACTCACTATTTCGCCTCACCTGTTGATAGACCTTATCGATCCTTTCTCCGATGCTTTACGCATAATATCTTTGTCTAACTCAATTCTAGATACCCCTGGTGTTACTTCCTTTATCGGAAGGAACTCTTCTATTCTATCCCATTGTATTTCTGGGCATGGCCCTACTGGTTCCTTACGAATGAGACTGGCATCAAGACCTTGTTGCCTCCTTTTTTGCTCCATTTCTTTGTCTATCTCTTCTTGCATTCCTTCTAATTCTTTCTTCCTCTTGCCTTCATTCTTCTGCTCTCCTTATTTTTTTCATTATTTCCTCTTCTTCCCCCCGTCTCTGTAATCTTTTGTCCCTTAGTCTTTGCGCTTCATCCTCTTCTTTCTTCCTTTCCTGTCCATCTCTTTCTTCTATCACTCTCTGTTTATTGTCATACTTTCTTTGTTCTTCTACCTGCTCTTCTTATCTCTCTTGCTCCTCCTGATATATCTTTTCTCTGCGCTCTCTGCTCCTTTTCTGCTCATCTTCTCTCAATGTCATCTCTCGTTTTTTATCCTTTCTTTCTTGTTCATTCTTGTCTTCTCTTTGCCTAACTTCCTCAATACGTTTCCCATATATTTTAAGTAAGATCTGTCCCCCCATCCATTTGTTCTGCACGAGCGCTATCTCATCAGCTTTATCCTTTTCTCCTTTCCACCTCTTAATTTCCCTATCTATTTCTGTCAACAATTTCGACTGCTCACTCCTTTCTTCTTTGTCTTGTATGATCTTATAGATCTCTTCTTTTCTCTTATTTTCCTCTGGGCTATCGGCTCTATTGCAAGCTGGGGGTTCGTATATCGGACTACTATATCCTGTCGCTGCCTTCAACTCTTTTAAAGGGTACAACCCTATTTCTTCCATGCTAGCACCTTTTACTTCGGGCAAGGTAAAGGGAGCTGAAGGCTCAACACTTTGCTTTCACTGACTAAGCATCTACTCCTCAGGTTGAGGGTCTTCCCTTTCTTCCTGGTACATTTTCTAGTGCTCTAAAATCGCTAATCTTTTCTCTAATTTCTTCCGCACGTACACAGCGTGCAAGTATGTGGTCATGTGTTCCAATACCGCTTTTGACAATGATCTCCCTTCTGACCATGGCATGAAGATTTTATCTGCTGTGCTTTCACCCGTTCCGCACTATACTGTTTGAGCTTGGGCATGTGCCATGGTAATGTTTTACATAAGTGCATCAGAGGAGTATCTCCCATAATGACTAGTCTCAATTGACTGTCAATACTTACCCGACTTATGAAATAACCTTAATATTTCTGATTAAATCCCACTTTTCAACGTCTTTAAAACAACAAATATAAGCATGCATCATCCATTGCTGCTCTTGCCTCCACTTTGTTGATTAGCTATCTCTACCTTTTGATTGGCTATCTATTCTCTTGATTGGCGCCAATCACTTTGCTATGCTCAATCACTATTGCTCCTCAACATTTTCAATTTCTTCACAACTTTTATCGCTCTTCGATATTTTTACTCAACAAACAACATACAGGCTAGTCGACATTACACATTAATAAACACTTTGATCACCTTTTTCTCTCTCGCCTTTATGTTATACCCTATGCAGAGTTTGAGACGTCACCTTACGTAATTCGAATTACGTGGTTTATGTTTCTGCTCTACACCCGTTGGGATTTGAAACATCTGCTTCTGAAACTCCCTTGAGGCAGGACTCCTTGGCACTACCTTTTCTTCACGCAATATTTCCTGTTACTTAAAAGTGATCCAGATCCCATGCCCTTCATTTGCCATTCCCCTTAGTCTACTCACCATACATTCATTAATCAACACAAGGCCTTCAGTACCAACTCCTCCTTCAATCCAACCACTTCACCTTCCGTCCGCAGAGCGCCCATGGAAACCGGGCTGGGATTTTGTCAAAGGGGGACCTGCCCACCGTCTCGGTTCTTCTTGTATGTTTATTTCTATCAGCTGCTCTCCACAGGAAAACCCATAATCTTTTGGCTAATGGCAGAAGATACTCGATCATCTGAAACACTGGAGACAAAGTGGTTTGGATCTTTTCCAACCATCCACACCGCTACCACCTGAACTTATGGTTCTTTGGCAATGTGCATGCAATGGATGGGGTTCACTGAATAGATCTGAGTCCAAATAATCAAACAACTCAGGAAGATTGTAATTGTAATTGTTTATTCATAACAAGCTTAATACCTGGAGGTTTCTAAGCTGGTACCTGGGGATCGAACCTGTGTTGCTCTGTGTCGTCTTGCTTCCAAGGCAAGCATGTGGCCCCTGAGGTATCCTCAAGAGACAAGATGGCAAAGTTTGCAGTTTTATTAACAATTATCTAAAACAGGGTGGTTACAACGGGCATCAACGGACGTTCGCTCAGCTCTCGTCAAATTTCTCATAAAACATACACTTTATACTAAAAATACATCAGAAGTTACGTCATAATACGTGGCAAATAAAAAAACCTATAAACGATTATAATTGGTTCAAGGGGACAATCTAAGTATACTTTCTATAAGGAATGGGATTCTGATTGGCAGTCTACTGTCAGGTGGACAATTTATGCCTTCCTCTAAAACATATCATCTTCAATACTGTTAAGTACATGGTTTATCATTGGCTCTCAAACTATAAGGCCCTTTGTTGTGCCATGTCTGGAACATTTGGTTCACTTAGCAGCACGTAAGCTCATGCCCAGGTGCCATGAGCTGGACTTGACTTTACCTCCACACCCAATTAGTCCAACAACTCTCATTGCCCATGCCTTCTGCCATGAAGGTTATCGTTGAACTTGGCCTTGCAAAGTATCCTTGTCTGTGGGAATATATGGGAGTAGAGGCTCTCACTATCGTTACTCTAGAATTCCAAGTTGAACTCTATTTCCATCCTCATCTCACGTGACAGGAGACCATGATTCTGGTCCATTCTGCAGCATTTAAATATCTTAAATAAATCAAACTTGGTAGTCTTGGTGTTCTTTCCTTTCCCCTTAACAAGGAATGATTCATCCTTTGTACATTCACTGCTTTCAAGAATAAATAACCAATCTTGGCTACTTCTGTTTTGATGCTAGGCCAGACAGCCTCGCGAGGCTCTTTCACGATCTCAGTTTATTCCTGCTGCAACACAATTCTCAGTTTTTCCTCTTCATGGGTCAGAGTTACTAAATTCATGACAATGATGTCCAGTTCCTATACAATGGTGACTTTACCTGCAGTCTATTCACTCTGTGTAGCCAGCTTCTATGATGACCTAGTCTACTCGCGTTGTAATGGATTTAAAGACACAGCACACTCCAGACCAGGACTCTTTCCAGTGGCAAGGGATGTGGCGCACAATAAAAAAGCTTTCAATTTATTGATTTCACATTCTGCTTTGAGAAGGCACACAACCCGTCTCACACCCCCTTGACAAACACCCCGTGTTGCAATGTACAATGAACCAGGCCGGTGTGTAATAATGAAATATTTATTTATTTTGAATTTCAAATGCAAAATCAAACAAATCAAATTTAGGGCAGCAATCGCTATATTATAAGATACAGCAAAATGTAATAATACAAATAATTAACTTTCTGACATTTGACACATAAGTTTACATAGATATGGAAACAAAGTCACTTTTTGTTGATACTTATAAATGGCACAACTGTTAGGCACTCCACCTGCAACACTCCCCCAAACACCTGCTGACTAAGTTTTGTGTGGGTGGAAAGAAGTGGCAAGGAATCACAAATAAGAGGGAAAAATCGGATTGTAAATCCGACCCATCAATCCAGAATGGGAGACCAAAACAAAATTGAAACCTTTGAAAAATGAGCAAAATGGTATTCAGAATTCACTGGATAGTAGAGGTCAGTTTACATGTGTGGTAGAATGGATAGGACAGGAATTTGTGTGGCTGTACTAAAGAGGCAAGAAAGCTTACAAGCTACAAGACAAGGAACTCAAGCAACATGATACTGCAGGCAAGGAGGTTAATTTGCAATTTTAAACAATTTGTGCTGCGCACCTCCTTTTATGGGAATTAATTAATTAATCTCAAAATGGTTCTCAGGACTTACACAACTAGCTGAAAGGATTGGAAAAGAATACACTAAAAGATCTATACTACACAGATTCTTCTAAGGACCGGATAAATAGAGGATGCTAACAATTTGGGAAGTTACTAGGATTCTTATGTTTTTTTATAGGGTTTGGACAAAATGCAAGGTAACAGAGTGGTGTATGCAGCTTTTTTGTACTGGGGAGTGTGATACTTACAAAATGCACTTGAGTGGGGTAGTTTGGACAGCCAGCCAGGTCTCAGGACAGCGGGACAAGGATCTGGCCACTTGGGCAGCGGCTGTGCTCTCCGTTATAGTAACAGCTGGGCAAAAAGGGTCTGGTCTCTGGATCTAGATGGGTGGTTCTGCCTGGATCTAGATGGGTGGTTCTGCCTGGATCTGGATAATGGTAGGTGGTTCTGGATCAGGATAGGTAGTTCGGGAGTCTTGGAATCTTGCATGGTGAATTTTGAATGTCTGGATTTTTTAATGTTGAATTTTTGAATGTCATGAATCTCCCTATGCCTTCTTCTTATATAGGCAGGATGACATCAGAGAATGTTTACAATGTGGGCAGAAGTCATCTGACCATACCCCTTGGATGGGATAGGTCAAGCTATGGGTGTCCCCTCCTCCCTGCGGGTGGATTGGTTCCAGGGAAGTGAGATCAGTTTAAGTGTGTGTGTTTTATGACTTGCTTTATTTTACCAGTTACTTTTACAAAAATAAGTTATGGAACAAAAACCTTATATTTACAATCATCACCAGCATAAAAATCAGATAGGCAAATCCCATATTTCACAAGGAATATGCCAGGTCAAACGGCAAATATGTGTGATTCTGCTTCGCCCGTTGGGCACCAACTTCGCAGTTTTTCACAGGAAACCTTTTATCTAAAATTCTACAAATGGCTACACATAAGCCTAATAATGTCTGGCATATTTTCTGCAAATGTGATATCTGTGCCATTTACGCTTTCCCCAGAAATGCCTTTTTACTGCCATGCACTTCCACCACATGCCAGGAAGACACACATAGGGCCTCATTATACGGTAGGCGGTAAAGGTTTACCAGTACCGGTAAGGGCACCGGTACCGCTAAACCCTTACCGCCTTACTACGAGTTCCCTTTGCGGGACCCGACCTTAACGGCTGGTTTTACCAGCCGTTAAAGTAGGGTGCCGCAAAGGGATCTTGGTGCTAATTACGGTACCGCAATTTGCGGTACCGTAATTAGCGCCTTCCCCATTCCCATTATGCCCTATGGGGCCAAAAATGGGAATGGGGAAGTGCCTTGGTGAATGGGGAATTACCGCCCCGCTCACCTTGGAGTAGGGCGGTAATTCCGCCGTCCACCAAGGCGGACATGGTAAAATACCGGCGGCAACCATGGCGCTAATAGCGCCATGGTTACCGCCTACCGTGTACTGAGGCCCATCGTTTTAATAAATTTTTTGTATAAGCAGAATAAAACTGTCATAATCTCATATTGCTGCTTATTCCGATTACTGAAATACATGTCTTAATGTAAAAAGTCTTTAAATCAAATGGGCTGGATTTGTCCCCAAATGAGGGTGGTCTATCCAACCCCCCAGCCAAATGTCTTTGCTGGGTCATCTTGCACAGGGGTTGCCATGACTATCCCTTTGAAGTCCTCCAGTTTGAAAGCTAAGGAACTCACACTTCTGGGCCAAGCACAAGGCTTGACTCTTCTATTGTCCTTGGGAGCATTTCTGCCAGGCAGTCTGAGGCACCTTGTAATTATCACACTTGTCAGGTCCATAGAACAGGGCCCCTGCCCAGGTGGTATCAGTTCACGGGGAGGTGCAACATTGGCCTTTAAACCAAACTGGTCTGACAGGAATGCCTGAGCCTCAGCTAGGCTGTTGAAGCTCTTTTTTTATTTAAGTGGAAAAACACAGAGCACAATATACATATGTCTTTGCAGTCCCTCTTCCCAAATGCACAGTTGTGAGTCTGTGTGCTACAGTATTATTTCCCATTTAGTTTTCACAATGTAATTTCACTGCTTTGCAAAAGCAGGTCTACAAGGGTTAATTTTTTTCCCTCACGCTCATTTCACGAAAATGCGGTTTTGTTCGTATTTAATATCTGAAGGCTTTTTATAGCTCTGGTCAGTTTCTGTACACAGGGATATACTTGGAAAATGGGTTCTTGGTAACTGACATATGGCAAGAGAGAGAAGTACTTTGCATTGATTAATTTGTTTCCAAAAGTACATTCAAGCAGTGTTTCAATAGAAATCCGAATTCTTTGCCTTTCAGTGATTTCCCAGTACACCAGCTGCTTTGGGAATGTTTTTGCCTCACTTCTTGCTACTTAGCAGGAATAAAACATGCCAGGAAAGCTTTCCTTGAAGGGCATAACTTTGTGAAAATGAAATCAATTGCAAAGCCGTCTTGGGTGTCATGTGTGCAGCTTTAGTATTCAGCATGACAGAATAGAAATAGGCAATGCCATTCTGAGCATAGGTCATTTTTTGCTTGATTTAGATGAAAGAAGCAAATGCAGCCTTTCTTTGTAGTGACAGTGTTTAAGGCTTGCCACCCCTGAACCAGGGAAAGAAAGCACAGCCACTTTTGGGTTAAATGTGAAAATGTGTTTTTTGTTGTAGGGGGGTTTCTGTTGGGGCTGGAAAATGTATCCCACAGCGTTTCTGCATCTGTACAATTATTGAACGGTTGCCTTTCTGTAGCACTTTCATAGGTGCAATTTTCTTTTCTGCATATGAAAGTTTACTTGATTCTTTTCTTCATCATCAATTTCGATACAATCCATGCATTCTCTTCAGCCAGTATTCTCAGTGCATCACGCTCGTCTCTTGTGGTTTCACTAACTTCTCTTTTACATCTTTTCATATTCCTCCAGGGAGTTCTTCCCTCAGATTGCCGTCTCTTCTGGGATACATTCGATAGGGTTTTCTCAGTGTATACCTTTTCTCAAATACTCGCTGCGGTATTTGCACAGCTGCTGGTGTCAAATATGGCACAGTCTCCAACTTCCAACATATGGGAGGCAGGGGGCGGGCTTTCCTGCAGAGGCATGTAGCTGCTCCTCTACAATACAATTCACCTAAACACCTGAATGGGAGGGGACATAGTTATGCAGGGAGAAAACCAGTCCACAAGAATGTAAGCCCCAACTTAATGGGTCCAACCCCTAAGTTGAATAGGGGCCTTGTGCCCAAAAGTTCACACAGTTCCTTTAGGAGAGGGGACAAAGGCAGGAAGAGTTCTTGTGGTGGCGAGAAGAGTTCCAACAGACCTCAGGAGGAGTTTACAGGTCAATAAAATACTTTATCTGCCTTTGCGAGCAGCTTTTTAAATACATGTTTAAAAAGCAAGAGAATGGAATAAATCCAAGTTCTTCACAAACTTTTATATGGGGGACATAGGGGCACCAGTAAGTATTGCAACTACTCACTGCCCTTACTCTGATTTTTCCAAAGGACTTGGCAGGTTGAATGGGGGTCACTGGAGGAAGGTTTTCCCGCTGTTTGATTCAGTAGAAGATGCCCAGCAGCTGTGGGTGCATGGAAGTTTGCGGTCGGGTCGAGGTGCTGAGTGCAAACCTTCACAGTGAAGAAATGCAGCAGGTACTTATGCAGGACTCTTGAGCACACTCTACCAGATGGGGGTGGCCAGTTACAGTCACTACATGTGGGCGACAGCAGGCGTCTCTCCAGTCACGAACAAATGAAGTCCTCCACAACAGGATCCCTGGATGATGGGATGCTGAAACGTAGTAGGAAGGAGACTTGTAGAACTAGCTGGCAACTACCAACGTTCCAGGTAAAACCTTAGAATGGCAACGCTTCTGGCACGTTAGCCTATAACAGAGCTGGTCAGTCCACTAGGCGGTCCAGGGACACTGCCAAAGGCTCCATGCTGCAGGATCATGAGAACATGTGGAGACTGGTTTGTCCCACCATTCCAGAGGGTTGAAGAACCAGCGATGGTCTTCGGAGATCAGATAGTCCAGCAGGGCTTCACCAGGACTGCAACAAAAAATGTTTGTCAGGCATCTTCAGGATTTGTCCATGGGTCTTCCGTTGTCTTCACAGCTCCATAGGGTACCTGGCTCCTCTTCTAATATGCTGGAATGGCTGCAGGACTCCTCTTCTTATTCTAAATTCAGGTGAGCGATCTAACTCAGCACTCCAATATCAAGGATGTGCACCACTCATGCACATCAGTAGTGGTCTAATCAGGGACCACTGCAGGGATGACTCATGAATGCACACCAGGCTCACTGACACCAGTTTGTGGATTGGGACCAGACAGTCCCAGCTCACTTACTGGATCCATACATACACATGGCATGCACTAGCCCCCAAAAACAGCAGCTTTCCCATGCAAATTAATGACCGTGAAAGAGAATTCCTGACCTGAAAAGACAGGAAGAAGACCACCAGACAGAATGGCCAAAGAACAAGCAAAAAAATCTGATGGCACGCCCATCTAAGGACACTAGCCACTGTTAGTAGCCAAACACAGCAAATGTGATTAGGCACACTAACAATATAGTAAAAAAGGTACAAATGTAACTGCTGCCACCAGCTAGTCTTTAGGCACATTTAAAAGTAATAAAAAATCCCTTTGGTAAAGGTGTAGGGTGATACAAAAGTATCTCCATTGCATTGCATTTAAATATACTGTGTGCAATATGAAAAAGTTACCCAAACAGTTAACAAGTAAAAAGAGACAAGGGAAACATGGTTTCCAAGTACTGATAGTCTGAAGGACTAGTCAGTTTCTCCATAACAAATGAGCAAAAGGCTAGGGAAGAAAAAGTCAGGACTAGGAGTAAAACAAAAGCAAAACCTTTGCAGGTCTTTAGATGCAGGTCCATAGTACACGGAGGTCAAGTTGCTGAAAAGACAAATCTTTCTTAACAGCCAAGAAATGTGAAGCAGAAATGTGATGCAATAATGTTTCCTCTTTTGGGTCCGCTACATTGCGTACCTAGTCATTTGGACTAGTCTTCTCATAAAACAAGGCCACCCTATGTTGCAGGAAATCTGAGTAGAGCGCAGACTATATCACGCTGCTTAATTTACTTGTAAGATCCTTCCAAAGTCCCCCAACTCTTTTCCTTAATCCCACATGGGTTGTACACTTCCCAATGGTGCACTCGTGCCCCTGCTCCGATGTGCTCCACCTCCTCTGTGTCAGCTCCTTGGTGGCTTCGGTTCTCAACGTGGCTCCACTGCTTGGCAAGATGTCACAAAGGCTTTAAGCATTGCGCCATCCCCTGCTGCCATGAGTAGAAGTGATACCAGGGTCTAAAATGATGTTGCCCATAATAGCCCTGCAGCAAGAGGTTTCTCGTTCCAGCATGAAATCTCACAGTATGCCAGGATACCTGCTACCAGGCAGGAATAACAAAAAAGAATACACTATGGGCATAATGAAGATTTATGCTCTCAGCAGCATGTGGGCGGAGTTATGAAGCATGCCCTACAGATTTGGGCAGTAGGCTACTGCCTTTTAAGCAGTGCTACCGCCTACAGATTTGGGTGATAGATCCTTCTGCTTTTTACAGTGGCAGGTTATGTATGTGTCTCTAAGGCAATTAATGTCTGTGTGGTGGGTGGGTAAGTGATATATTTGAATGATGGGCTCAGATCAATCCACTGACCTGACAGGTTCATGACTCTGCCCTGCACTCTTGCCTTGAACTTAGGTGAACCACTAGTGAAGGCCAGTGTCAGAGCATGCCACCATCACACAGCATCTGTCATTGGTGTTCAACTTGCACTGCAGGGATACATATGTATTGGCCAGACTGCTGCTACAGAGCAGTAGCAAACGTTGCCTACCAGCTCTGCGTGATTACCTTCTGTGTAATTGAATTTGGTGTTAACTTACCATTCAGAATTATACATTTGAACATCTTTCCATGTTGTGCTCTTTGATAGGTAGTGTATTTTAGAATGCTTCAATGGTGCCAACAATGTATGTTTTGTATCTTCCTGTCATGTCATTGTTATGCGAATTATTATTTTTTAAACTTGAAAAATCCGACAAGTTTTTGGTCACAGAGTGTTGCCAAGTATGATGAAGAAGGAGGAAAGGTTTGCAAGGATAACTGTCCTGGAGGCTGGGGCCTCACGGAGTAAGTAATGGGACGAGGAAGAGGGAAGTGGAGGCAAAGCTCGGGTGCTCTCGTGCACGTGTTGCCATGATTTGCTTCTGGGCTGTTCTAAGGCGTCATTCCTTGAGCGTGCCATTGCTACATTAAAGCATGAGTTGTGAGCAAACACAGGAGGGTGCAGCTTGCACCTTTGTGTTGTCTGACAATGAACGTTACCATAAATAATACGGGTGGTGGCTTTATGTTCAAGAACTACCGGGTCACGCCCACTGCCTCGAGCTCTATTTCTCTCTCTCTCCATAGAATTTATCTCCGGGCTGTATTAATGTATTTGTTTAAAAGTTTATTTTAATCCGGGGCTCCGCCTTACTGGCAGAGGGCCCCTGAAAAGCAGTCTATTTTACAAAATTAAACAGGGCGCACGAGCGTAGTGAATACATTACCATACTGACCAATGCAGGGTGGTTCAGAGTTCATGCTGCGTATTTTATAATAGCACTAGCAAGGATTTAAGTAGGGCGGGTTCGAGGAGCTTCGTGAAAAACAAGAAAGTCTGGTTCTTCATGCACCCATGCACGCAGTCCGCGGCAGGCGAACGCGATGACTCTGAGGCAGGGTCTCTTCTGGCACATTGTTTTGGAAGCATTGCCTGAAGCATGTTGGATTATCGTCTCACCTAGTTTCTGGACATGCTCCCAGAAAAACGTTGTCTGACCAGCATAGGAATTTCAGGTTAAACGAGCATTTATCCATTATGATACCTCAATAACGTCTTCTGTTGTTGTCCCACCCGTTACAGGTCTCCTCTTTTTTATGTCACAGTATAAATGGCTAGTCTTGCTTTACCACTTTGTCACCTGACCCAACTGTAACCAGGGTCCCCCGCATGTTCTACTACCTATCTTTCACTGTATATTGCCTCTTATGTATGTAACTCACAAGTCTCTCACGCGCCCAGTTACCTCAGAGTTTGGTGCGCGATATAAATAATAAACAAATACAAACATTAGCAAGGCCAATAGAATGATTTTTGTGTGGGCATTGTGAACCTGTGGTGTGTGTATTGTGTTGTAATATTCTGTGTGAAGTGTATTCCCGTTGGTGTTGGTAATCTAAGCAGAGAGGGCAATGAGGGAATGGTCCTGGAATCTCAACTCCATGTTTACCTTCTAGAACAGTCCCAATGCACACTGGTTGTAAGTGATGCTCTATATTTAATGGCAGGGGTGGCCCGTCCATAATGGCCGAAGGGGCGTGGACCAGCCACCCATTCTGGGTGAGCCAAGCCAGCCCAGTGAAAACACAGAGTGCTCCATTCCTGGGCTGACATTAACTGAACTGTGTAATTAGAAACGTTGTTTCCCTTTGACAGTTCAGTAATACCCCAGTAGGCATTCCCTATGAGCCATTCAAGGCTCAGGGCGTTTTCCTTCCCCAGCCGTGCATGCCCCATTGAGGATGTAGGCTGTGGTACTGCAGGCCTGAATGTGCAAGGTGGTGATCTTGTTCCTCCCACACATCTAAGATTTGACGTATGTCAATATGAAAGCGCTCCTGCTCCATTGCACTTATGCGTTAGCCACAAAGCACTCTCTGATTCCTGCTCCCTGATGTAAGCTACGTGGGACCCAGAAGGGCTTCATTATGGCAAGAAGTGCAAGGATGTATGGACTGGAATGAAGAGCGGGGCTGCAGGTAAGAACATTAAAAAAAACGAATTTATGTATGTGTGTATGCAAAGGTTTCTATTTGTTAGAGGGTGCATGCATTGTTTGGGTGCCCATGTTTATGTGAGAGGGTATGAATGCTCTATGAGCGTGAGGGTGCATGTAAGTGAATGAAGAATGAATGCCATATAATGTGAGTGAATGAAGAATGAATGGCATATGACTGCTGATGCGTGTGTGTGATTATGAGAGTGAATGAAGAATGAATACTGTGTAAACGATGAATGCTGATGCGTGTGTGCGAATGAAGATGAATGCTGATGGGTGTGTTTCAATGCGAGACACACGCACAATGCTCATCATTCATAGCAACTCTGCAAACTTTTTGCACCTGCGCATAACACGTTCAGCATGCATGCACCGGCATTGTAAACTTCCTTTGCAGACAGGTGAGGTACAGCATAGTCAGCAGCAGAGGAAACTCCACTCACACACAACAGGTTCAAAATGGGCAGCAATGGCATAGTTTCTCTCCTACACAGAACCGGTAAAGGGCAACAGCAGTACAAGCTTCCCTCACACATACAGAACAGGCACATTTTCAGCGATAAGATTTCCCACATGCAGAACCGAAATCAGTATACCACAGACATCAGTGGTGTACACCTTCTTAACACAGATCAGGTATAAAAGGGGCATGAGTGATACACTCTTTCATAAAAAAAAAAACACACACACACACACACACACACACACACACACACACACACACACACACACACACACACACACACACACACACACACACACACACACACACACACACACACACACACACACACACACACACACACACACACACACACACACACACACACACACACACACACACACACACACACACACACACACACACACACACACACACACACACACACACACACACACACACACACACACACACACACACACACACGTTTTACCTACCTTGTGGGGACTATGTGTGGATACCTGCCTTGTGGGGACTAACCCTTCCCAATGTTTTAGAAATGGGCTAATAGCAAAACTATATCTAGAAAAAATTCATAATACAGAATCCAACTTCATATTTGCAAAAATGTGTATTTTTACTCGCGTGTTCGGTACCATCTTTGCGGGGACTTGAACGCGTGTTACCATCCTTGTGGGGACTTACTTTATTATTCTTATTTGGGATGATTGCTCCAAAAGCAAATGGAAAAATGCTTACTTTATAGTACTCCATATACATTATACAACTGTATTGCTACATGTGAGTACCTGCCTGCATCACACCAGATGGATTTTGCTGGTTTGGCATTTCCCACAAGATTTTTTATTTGCATGTGAAACTTAAAAAGGTACTTATTTTCTGGCATTAAACACTATTATAAGCACTCAAAATGTTCCAGAAAAGATAACTGCGACACAGGAGATGACTTGATTGACCCAGGCTGACACACTGTGGGGAAAACGAAAAAAAACATTCAAATTCAGATCTCATTCTTTCACAGGCATCATCTACCCAGCAAACTCATATCTCCTCTTTAGAAATGGTTTAATGGAAATGATGTTGCTTCCATCTTTTGGAATGTGTATAATAATAGTGGAATTAACTTTCCTATAGGACTCATGTTTGATTTTAGAAAAGTTACATTTTCCACAGAGAGTGTGTGTGATAATCAACAGTCCCCACAGAGACAGTGGGCCTCATTCCGAGTAGGGTGGTAAGGGTTAATGGTCACCGGTAACGAGACCAGTGCCGTTAAACCCTTACCGCTCTACTACGAGTTCACTTTGCGGGTCCTTCCTTAACGCCTGCTTTTAGCAGGCGTTAAGGACGGGACCCGCAAAGGGACTTTAGTGCTAATAACGGTACCGTAATTTACGGTACCGTTATTAGCGCCTTCCCCATTCCCATTGAGCCCTATGGGGGCTCAATTGGGAATGGGGAAGGGCACTGGTGAATGGGGAATTACCGGTCCCTCCAACCTTGGAATGGACCGGTAATTACTCCATTCACCAGGGCGGAGTCGGAATGATTTTGGAGGCAGCCATGCAGCAAATAGCGGCGTGGGTACCTCCAAAGTCGGAATGAGGCCCAGTGTGTACTTGCAATCATGTTGATGTCCCCACAGAGATGGTGTGTAATTACAATGATGGTAAGATCCCCATAGAGATGGTGTGTGATTAGGACTATACTCAAGTCCCCACATGGACAGTGTATAGTTATGATGCTGTTAAGCGCTTGGGCATTAGCCGCTACATAAATCTCAATATAATACAAAAAATACAAATACCAAATGTGGTCCCCACAGGTATGGTAAGTGATTATGATAACACTAAAGTCACCACACAGATGGTGTGTGATTACAATGATGATAAGGTCCCCATAGAGATGGTGTGTGATTAGAACTATACTCAAGTCCCCATAGAGACTGTGTGTAATTATGATGCTGTTAAGCCCTTGGGCATTAGCCGCTATATAAATCTAAATATAATACAAAAAATACAAATAGAAAATATAGTCCCCAAAGGTATGGTAAGTGATTATGATAACACTAATGTCCCCACACAGATGGTGTGTGATTACAATGATAAGGTCCCCATAGAGATGGTGTGTGATTAGAACTATACTCAAGTCCCCATAGAGACTGTGTGTAATTATGATGCTGTTAAGCCCTTGGCCATTAGCCGCTATATAAATCTAAATATAATACAAAAAATACAAATAGAAAATATAGTCCCCGCAGATATGGCAAGTGATTATGATAACACTAAAGTCCCCAAAGAGATGGTGTGTGATTAAAATGATGATAAGGTCCCCACAGAGATGGTGTGTGATTAAAATGATGATAAGGTCCCCACAGAGATGGGGTGTAATTACAATGAAGATAAGGTCCCCACGGAGATGGTGTGTGATTTCAATGATAAGGTCCCCACAGAGATGGTGTGTGATTACAATGATCATAAGGTCCCCATAGAGATGGTGTGTGAGTAGGACTATATTGAAGTTCCCACAGAGACAGTGTGTAATTATGATGCTGTTAAGTACTCAGGCATTAGCCGCTATAGACATCTAGATAAAATACTAAGCATTTATAAATATAATACAAGATCCCCACAGGTATGGCAAGTGATTATGATAACACTAAAGTCCAACAGAGATGTTGTGTCATTTCTAAGATGTTGAGGTCCCCACAGAGATGGTATGCTATAATGATAACACTAAAGTCCCCACATAGATGGTGTGTGATAAAAATATTGTTACAGTCCACCCAGGGGCCACACAGAGGTCAACAAACAACTGCAACGGAAACATTTGAGTCTAGTATTAAACTACACAGTGGTTGTCCTAATGAATCACCACCCCTTCCCCTTCTAAAATGATATACCCCTCTTTCTCCTGCTACCTTACACTACACACACATATTCCACCCCACACATGGCAGCCTTATGTCTATTAATACCAAATTAACCTGATGCAGACTTGCCAAAGCTCTAATCTCTATTTATTTGACTTCCCCTAAGGAAGAGGAAAATCAAGTCACAGTGCTGTCATTTAATGGATGTTGGGCTCTCCTGTCTGGATAAAAGAGAAATCCAAGTGCCACTGTCAGAAACCACACCGAACAATACTGGCATTGAGGATTCAGGCACTGCCTCTGGCCTCCACACATCAACAATGCTGGTTTTGAATTTGATTCACCCTCTAACACACTAAGACCCCAACCACACCAGTTTTCTAGAAAATGTGCATGCAATTAAACCACCAAAATGCAAAAGGTTCACCATGGAAGACCACAGTTCAGTTCATGTATTGAGTGTGAAAATGATGTTGAAGTCCCATAGAAATGGCATGTGATTATAATGGCTTTAAGGTTCTCACAGAGATTGTGTGTGATAATGGTGATGATTAAGTCCCCACAGAGATGGTGTGTGATGATAATGCTGTTAAAGACCCAATGAGATGGTGTTTGAATATAGTGATGTTCAAGTATCCACAGCAACGGTGTGTGTTTATAAGGGTGCTCAAGTCCCCAAAGAGATGGTGTGTGATAAAAATGAGTTTGAAGACCCCACAGAGATGGTATTTGATTATATTGATGTTTTAGTCCTCACAGATATCATTTGTTTGATAAGGGTGCTACTAAATTCTTGTGGTAGAGTAGGATCATTTAAATGTTACCATCTGCATGGAGATGATGTGCGACAATGTTAAAGTCATAGATTTTTTATAACAATGTGTGGTAAATGGATCTTGTATGATATGGCTTAAGCTATTTCGGTGGCTTCTTGGCATTACGTACTGAAATGGAGGAAGGTGGGGATTGGTGGAGCAGAGCAAATGTGATCTGCAAATCCTGAAGTGTTAATTAGTACAGATGGGGATATACATGCTTTTCTTTCTGTGAGCTGGTAAGATACAGGGTGAGTTGGACATGAGGGTTTTGTCTTGACATATGGGCCATAGGTGTGTTGTTCCGTGAAATACTAACAGGATTCATCTTATGAACATGGGTAGGTGTGGCAATGCAACATGGGGCGGATCACAGTCACTTACCCACGGTAATGTTCTTTTGACTGGATGTTCCTCCCACGTATTCCTTATCTTAGATATTTCCAATATCCAGCTTGCTGCCTTTGAAAATTATTTTCAGCAGGGGGCACTGTGCGTCGATGCCTGGTCGAGTTGATGTCCCTCGGACGCCTCCGTCTCGACGTCGACGTCACCCCAGGTATATATATATAGCACGAGCAGCACCCGTTGGGATCAGTTCCGTTTTGATGAGTGGAGCTTTGCCTTGTGTTCAGCGGTTACTCCCCTGAGAGAGCATTGACTGCAACCGCAAGGGATGTTCTACTGCAGGGTAGGTTGGGAGGGGCCTGGGAGGAACATCCAGTCGAAAGAACGTTACAGTGGGTAAGTAACTTGTTCTTTGAATGGATTGTGTCCTTCCACGTGTTCTTTATGTTTGATACACTTCCAAAGCAGTTTACATAATTTGGAGGAGGGAGTAGAAATGAGTGTGGTTATGTATGCACAGAGTGCAACACTGCTTTCCCAAAAGCAGAATCTTGGCTCGTGGAAGAGTCTAAACTGTAGTATTTAGTAAAGGTGTGCACAGACGACCATGTGGCAGCTGCACATATATCCTTTATCGAAACTCCCCTCTGCAACACAGATGAAGTTGCAACACCCCTGGTCGAATGAGCTCTTAGATGTTCTGGAGGGTCTTTACCTGCCAGTTTGTAATATTCTGATATAGTTTGTATTATCCATTTCGAGATGGTTTGCTCAGTGATGGCCAGTATTCATTTGTGACCTGCCGCAATTTTTCCAATCTAGAGATGTAAAAGCTCAGTGCACGTCTAGGGTCAAGCCTGTGAAGTCTTTCTTATTCTTTCCCCGGATGAGGTGGAGAATAAAAATATGGCAATGTTATCTTCTGAGTAATATGAAGCTCAGAAACAATTTGGGAGCGAAGAGTAGGCTTCACTTTTAGTACCACTCAGTCTTTATGAAAGACAGTATAAGGAGTCTTGCAGGATAAAGCCTGTAGCTCACTCACCCTTTGGGCTGATGTAATTGCCACCAAAAAGACAGTTTTCAGAGTTAGATGTTTTAATGGAAAAGTGTGCAGAGTCTCGAAAGGAGCTCCCGTCACGTAGTTTAACACCTAGTTGAGATCCCATAGTTGGACTTGAAACGGGACTGGAGGGCAAAGATTAGTCAGTCGCTTTAGAAATTGTACTACTAGAGGATTCTTAATGTAGGAGACTTCCTCTGAAGTGCGCTTAAAAATAGAAAGCGCTGCCAAATATCCCTTGATGGTACCAATCTGGAGCCCCAGATTTGCCAGATGTGATATAAAGAATAACACCATCGGTGTATTACACGAGAAAGGGTCAACATTCTTATCTCTACACCTGCTACAGAACTTATTCCAGCGGCAGCGGTATAAAGATTTGGTTGCTGGCCTTCTGGCCGAAACCAAATCTCCATTACATCATCCGGGAGGTCCCAATACTTGTATCCCAGCCTCTCAGAAACCATGCCTGAAGGCTGAGAGTCCTAATATCCGGATGGAGAACCCGACCCTCCTCTCGTGAGTGAAGATCCTCTCTTTGTGAAGACGAATCAGAGGGCAGATGGACATGTCCAGAAGGTCCGGGTACCACATCCTCCTGGCACAGTCTGGGGCAACTAGGATCATGGATTTCCTGAACCTTCTCAACCTCCTAATTACATGAGGAATGATGCGGATTGGAGGAAACGCGTATAGGAGTGGAAACTAACAGTCCATCATGAACGCGTCTCCTAGAGCTCCTCTCGGGGGAAATTCCCTTGAGCAGTAAAGTTTGCACTTCCTGTTGGCACTGGTTGTGAATAGATCTACTTCCCCAAAGGGTGAAGATCTCCTAAAGGGCTTCCTGAGTTAGTTCCCACTTGACTGTGCTCTGCCTGCTCAGAGCGTCCGCCGCTGTGTTCTTCTCTCTGGATAGGTGAACTGCTGATAGAGAGATTCCCTCTTGTACTGCCCAAAACCAGAGCTGCATTCCCTCTCTGCAAAGTGGTAGTGACCCTACACTTCCTCACCTTTTGAAGTAGTACATGGCCACACTGTTTTCTGTCATTACCAGGACATTCCTTCCACATTCAGAGGGCAGAAAGGCCTTCAGTGCTAGTCTGATCGCCATCAACTCTAAAAAGTTGATATGTAGTTTGGACTCCGATGGAGACCAACGACCGCTGATGGTCAAATCATTGGTATGGGCTCCCCACCCCATGAGTGAGGTGTCCGTCACTACTGTTATCTCCGGCCATGGTTGCCAAAAAGGTTCTCCTTTTAAGATGTTCTCCCGGCAGGTCCACCACTAAAGATCTTTTGAGACTCTGTCTGGGATTTGTAGGAGATCTGACATCTTTCCTGAGAACTGTGACCACTGGATCCTGAGAGGCCATTGGAGAGATCTCAATCTCAAGCAAGCCTCTGGCACCAGAAGATTTTAGGATGCCATGAGGCTGAGCAACCTCGGAAAATCGAAGGCCGGTAAATATTGGGCATTCTGGAATTTGGTCACCATCTGCAGAATGTCTTGAGCCTTCACCTCTGGTGGCGAGGCTTTGCCCAGGGATGCATCCAGGACTGCTCCGATGAATTGGAGTCTTTGTGATGGTATCATGTGGGACTTGTTGAAGTTGAGAGAGAAAACCAGCTTGTGGAGGGAGTGACAGGTGGAGCTGAGATGTTCCAGCGCCTGTTCCGGGGATCTGGCCCTGATCAGCCAATTGTCTAGGCAGGGGTAAACATGAATCCCCCTCTTCTGAGACTCGCTGCCACAACTGCCATTAGCTTGGTGAAAACCCTTGGGGCGGAGGTGAGCCCAAATGGCAGAACCCAAAACTGATAATGATAACCGTCGACAGCGAACCTCAGGTACTGTCTGTGCTTGTGACGGATCGGCACATGAAAGTAAGCATCCTGGAGGTCCAATGTTACCATCCATTCCTGAAGCTGGAGGGCCTGAAGGATCTGAAAGAGGGTTACCATCTTGAACGTGTCCTTCCTGAGGAACTTGTTCAAGTCTCTTAAGGCCAAGATGGGTCTCAATCCGTCGTCCTTCTTTGGAATTAGGAAATATGGGGAGTAACAACATGTTGTCTACTCCTCTACAGGCATTCGTTCTACAGCAACATAGCCCGTGGCGTTTAACAGAGCTGCAGATCACCGCCGAGTACAGCAGAGAACGCATGGCCACGTTGTCGATGGGGCGCTGATGTGAGAGAAGGGGCAGCTCAGGAAAATGTGCCAACATAATCCCATTACCCTGCTGTAATAAGAGCCTGGGATCTCCGCGAGAACATACCCCGGATGACAATTACTGTGAAGAGAGGGAACAAAGGCATCCTTTCCTAGGTGTGGAACCTACAACCTGCGCACATCTGCAATGCTCCCCCCGTGGTAATGGGGGCTTACACGCTTCCAACTATACGGCACCATAAATAGCTATATGTAGACGCGATGAGAGCTACTGCGTTTCACTCTGTGTAACTCAAGAGACGCAGCAAAATCGAGCCACAAGGGCAATTAACTGCCATGCTGCTAACCACTCACCCCACCGTCGCAAACCTGGCCAGTGCGGCTGAGGCCAGAAGGGGAAATGAAGAGAAACCCAGAGAATACAAGGAAGCACAACGAAGTCAGGGTGAAATAGCAGAGCTGTGACTGCAGAGAGAGAAGCTTGTGGCAGATAAACGGAGTACTGCTCTTAGACTTGTGGAATCTGTTACAAGCCGGGTACCTTGATTGGGCTGTGCCTGACACGCTTGGATGAGATGAACAAGGTGCTCATTAACTACTGTGCCTAGGGAATCCACACCAGGGGAATGTGATGGTCGTGGCGCCACTTCTATCTAGACATCTGGAGGTGGTGGCTTGACCTGCGATCACTCTGAGAAGACACCAATCGGAGACGGAGCGAATCATAGAGTTTGGATGAACTGCCCTTCCATACTCCCATCAAGGAGGCAACAAATGGACCCCTGGAGTCAATAATTACAAACAGACTGCCTGGCTACAGCGGACCCAAGGGGAGGATACCGCCGATTGGGGCCGAGAGTAGAGTGTCACACGGGCTGGTTGCTGGCTTGAACTGACGTTCTGCTGGCTCTGCGCGACCTTGCCCTGCCTCACCAAAAGCTCACACTTGGTATACAGGAAGTGCTTGTGCCCACCATGGGCAAGGACAAGGCGAAGAAACAACCGACCCAAAGAAAAATTGACCAATATATGATGCCGGTCACACAGGCCCAAGATAAACAGGCCCAGGTTGACACTATGGCTGAAAAGGAGTGCACATTATCATTAAAAGACGTTATGTCTGCATTGCCGACTCACAGGCCTCCATGGAACAAAAGATGGATGGCATTAGTATGGACGTCTCACTCCTTCACCACGATTTGCAAAAACTACCATCACGTACTGGCGAGGCGGAGCAGCGCATATCTGAGGCAGAGGATAGGCTCCGTGAGCTACAACAGCAGCTAAATAGTGTCAACTCGAGACTGAACACTATGGAAGAAAGAGTGGATGAGGGTGAGGGTAGATCAAGGCGTAACAACGTCCGAATCCTCGATCTACCAGAAAATGCACAGGGTCCAAGTATGGAACTGTTCCTGGAACAATGGATCACTGACATGTTTGAACCAAACTCGTTCTCCAAATTCTTTTCGATAGACAGAGCCCACCGTATGCCATCTGGAAGACCAGTGCCAGGTGCTCCGCCACGCACTGTAATTGCAAAACTCCTGAATTACAGAGATGGGGATGCACTGCTCCAATAAGCATGCGTAAAAGGCACACTGACATACAATGGATCTAAAATTGCCTTCTTCCCGGACTATACTAGGGAGGTACAGAAGGCCAGGCAATCGTTTGACCAATTTAAGAGACAATTGCAAACCCTGAAGGTGAAATATGGCCTGCTCTTCCCAGCCCAACTGAAAATATACCACAAGGGCACTACCGTCCACTTCACAGACCCCAAATAAGCATGGAGGTGGGCAGAACAGCACATCGAGGGAGATTGGAGAGCTGCGAGGAATAATAGGAGCAGAAACCTCTGGGCCCGACCAGAGCGGGGACCACCACCGGTAAAACCACCGGTACATGAGCAGGATCCGCCACTACGTGAGGAAGAGGATTGACAACCAGGTGTGGGTGGATGGGGCACATTGACACCACCACGAACTGGAAAAGGGGCTGCAAACGAAACAATCATATGATAAGTATTCTACATGACCAAGGATAAGCAACATTTGTGCGGCCGTCGAGGAGGGCGTGCCTCCCCCCCTGAAACGAACCCCACTCCGGACCTGAAAGTCTGAACAGTGTTCCAGAAGCGGTAGGGGATAAAACTGTTATAGAATAGTATTGTTGGTTTTCGGCAGGACCAGTGAATTCCTGGTTAAACTGAGATTGGGATAGTTCCAGTTCTTAAGTTATGATCTGATATGATATGGCATTTATAACGCGCCTATACACAAGTGTTTCGAGTTAACGCTGACTCTGTAGTTCTGAGTGTCAGCATGTTCGGGCGACAGGTACTTCAAGTTGGGGTGGAGTATAGGGAGGGAGAATTGGGAAATGCTTAATGTTGTCTACATATCATCACATGTTCTTAGGTCCACATGATCTGCCTGATAGAGACACCTACCACATATCACCCAATACCAGCATACACCCACAGGATGTCCCAGGTATGCTCATTTACTTTTTAAAAAAAAAAACTTTTCTTTATTGGCAAGCAGTAGCAGCAGGTACACAACACAGTGCATAAACAGTTGCAATCATACATTTGGATTTTTCAGTACATTTAAGGGGTATTCAATGGGGGTGGGCTGACAGCCCATTATGCTTTGCGCAGCTCAGGGTCCAGGTTCATCTTGCACACCTGGCGGGGCAGGGGGGGGAGAGTGGTTCTATGTTATCTTTGTTGTTTAGGTAACTACAAAAGACTGTCCACACATTTTTCGGGCGGGAACTCATAGGGAGGGAAATGGTATATTCCTCCTCACACATCTGTGTCCAGGTGAGAGCCTTCAGCCACATCTCAAATGAAGGGGGGGTGCGACGCTTCCAGCATTGTAGTTTTTTTTTTATGACCACCATAGCACTGACATTCAAAAATGTTGACATTTTATTCACCTCAACGCCAGCCCACAACCCAAACAGAATAGCTAACGGATCGAGGCCCACTGGGGTCCCGACTATCTCTGGAAGGGCTTCAGTTACTGCTTTCCAGAATGCATCAAGTGCGGTACAGGACCAAAACATGTGTGTGTGGTCCGCTTCTTCGGATCTGCATCTCGGGCATGTGTGGGTCTGATTATGTGCAAATTTCCCCACCCTGTATGGTGTGTAATATAATCGATTGAGGAGTTTATATTGCATTTATCGAAATCTGGAGTTAAGGTTGACTTTGCGTGTGTGCGAGCACATTTTGCTCCACATGTCATCTGTGATTGCCAGGCCCAGCTCCTCACTCCACTCGTCTCGCGGTTTTGAAGGTGCATCCTCAGATTTTTCCAGTAGTATCTTGTACAGAGAAGACGTTATACCCCTACTGCCGGCTGAGTTGGCTATGTAGTGAATATCGGGTGAGTCAGGGGGCTCATCTGGGTAAGTGAGCCACATGATGCGAACTGCCGCTCTTAGTCTGAAGTATTGCAACAGCTCTAACGCCGAACCGGAGTGTCCCGGGCGCCATGTCTGCGGGGTAATGAATTTACCTTCGGGATATATGTCTGTTAGTGCCTGATACCCCAGGTCTAGCCAGTGTCGCATGAGGAGTTTATCGTGGGTGGAGGTGAGGCCCGGGAAGTGCCAGATGGGTAGCCACTTGTAGTATGGTCGATGCTCAGGCTGGGAGTGCAGTAGTCGATTCCATGCCATAATCGTGGTGGCCACGGGATCCGCTGGGGCATCTGTGTGGTATGTACGGTAGAGGATTAAGGACATAATATTTACCTCCTTGTCTGCTAGTTTTTTAAGTTTCACATGGGGGGGGGGGTGCCGACGGGTGTTTGTACCAATGTGTAGCATGTTGGCGCTGTGCAGCAATCCAATACCGGGTTAGATCAGGGGCCGTGAAGCCCCCTCTCTCGTAAGGGAGGGTCATATGTTGCCACTTCTTGGCGGTCCACACCAGAATGCCAAAGGAATTGGGCGCACGTAGAGTGTAGTTTTCTGAAGTATTGCTTCCCAGGCCAGATCAGGACGTTTCCATTCCGTGAAGGTGTCAAGGATACACTGGTCGGACCAGTGTTGGGGGCCTCTTGCGTTTATGATGCTGTCAATTCGGGACTTGCCCCCCTCTGTGTGCACCAGTCTGGCCAGGGTTCTCCCTGGTCTGTCCCCTTCCCCGTACTTCCGCACCGCCAGAGGCCGCGTGTAGTACTGTACCTCTCTAAGGGCGTGGGATTCGAAGATTTCCAGCTCCGATCTAATCTGTGCGAGTGGTATGCTCATTTACTTACCATACAAATTATATGGCTGCAACACCGACCCGACCAACATCTGTAGACCACCCTAGGTCCCTCAAACTGCTCACCTGGAATGTGAATGGAATGGGCTCTGGGATCAAGAGGTGTCTCATTACCCAATTCCTGGACAGGCACTCCCCCGATATTGCCCTTATCAAAGAAACACACTTAGCGGGTTCGGTCTGTACCCTATTCCGAAGAACAAATTATCGTTCTGCATTCCATGCAGGGTACACCATGGGATCTCGAGGCACCTTGATTTTACTGCACAAACGCATCCCATTCACCCCAATCACAGTGGAACAAGACCCCAGAGGCCACTATACGATCTTGCTTGGCACACTGGGGGGTGGAAACTCTGGCCTTTGCTGCGATATACTCTTCACCAGGGCTCGGAGAAGAACTCCTAGATGACATCACCACCCTCGTCGCGAGACACCATCCAGACACTTGGATTCTATGGGGGGACTTCAATGCTGTAATGTGCAATACTCTAGATCACACTAATATTCAAGGCCGTAATCCAAACACTCTCACTAGATTAGCAGCGTTCACATCTGCACTGGGCCTCCGAGATGTGTGGAGGGAGCTTCACCCCAGAAGCAAGGGATAGTCGTTCCACTCTGGGGCTCACGGTTCCCTTTCTAGATTAGATTACTTTTTTCTCCCGCCACAGACATACATAGGGTACGTAACGCAGAACTACTTCCCTGCGGCATCGCAGACCATTCACCATTACTGATTGAGATACGGGTGAATGGCCTAACCACCCCCCTGCCCCCATCATGGCGATTAAATAACGATTACCTAGGCTTCCCTGACTTTATTGACCACCTTGCTGAAAAAACTAACAAATATTTTGAGATTCACACGACATCGGTCGATAGCCCGGTGGTGGTATGGGAAGCATATAAGGCAGTGCTTAGGGGTGCAGCGATCTCCTGGATATCCAATAAAAGAAAAGTATACCTACATACGCTGACAGAATCTGAAAGAGAAGTGGGAGAATGGGAGGCTAGATACATTCTTGATGCGACCCCTGAGGTCCATCGATCTCTTGTTACAGCCAAAGAGCGTCTCCGTAATATTACGTTAGACAATGCTAAACATGCACATAGGGAATCGCTCTGGTGTTAGTCCGTTGTCTGTTACGGTGTAAGAAAGTGTTTTTGTCGGAAAAGGGGGGTGCAGCTTCTAAATATCCTACAGAGTAGGATGGGAAAAGGTGTTACAAGGAAGGGGGTGCCGCGTTTTGCCCGTCGGTGTCCCACTTGCACTCTCCGAAGACCCCTCATCCAGGTGATCCTCCCCCACTGGTCCACCCAAAGGAACTGGATCCAACAGCGATGGCCGTGTCCTGGCCACCTGGATGACAGCTCTCCGGGGACTAGCGGGTGAGACACCTTCAGGTTTCTCATAGTTTCTAATGTGAGTTTAAAGAATTAGAAGTTACTACAAAATTTAATGTTGGAAGCATGAAGGGTTTGAGAATCGACTCCAGCAATCCAGTACATTTGCTGGCTTATTTTCCTGGGCATCTCTGTATGTTGTCTCTCAATTAAATTTCTAGAAGGTTAATTCTGTGACTGCCAGGCTTGAGTCAGCAGTGGTGTAGTCAAGAATAGACTTGTATAAAGAGGAATTTTCTTTGTAACAGAAGGTAAGGGAATGGATTGGTGAAACAATTATGCTAAAATTGAAAAAAAGACTGTGCTTAACACACTGAGATATCTTCTTAATCATCTAGAACTCAAATCTATCACTATGCATTTCAATTTCGGGTATTACATCCGATTAATATATTCCCCAGAGAACAGTGAATAAGCTGCACAGGTTGTGTGATAGTGAAGACCCAAACTGTAGGTACTACAATAAACAAAGAACGTTAGACAGTATTAATTTATATGATCAGAACCTAGTTGTTGACAAATGCTATGCAGGAGGCCCAGAGTCTCAGCACCACTCTACAATATATTAAAATGTAGTTATGTTGTGTTAATGTTAGTTATTTATATAGCGCACCCCAACGTAAGAAAAAGTGAACACAATCTTTTCATCAGGCAGGGGGAGAACGTTGTGGGTGTGTGGCTCTCTCAGGGTTGGAGCCTGGCCCCTTTTTGACCAAACTTCAAGACATCTGTCCAGACCCTGCCGACATCCTTGACTTTTAGTAACATAGAGACACATTATCCTATGTTATTCATAAAAGGTCCAAACACGCTACTTGTTCCATGTCCAGTCTATCCTTCTACAACTAAAAGGCACGATTTGAATGTATACTTCCAATGAACACATTATAGTTCAAACACCTTATTTTGTAAGTAGTACGGCACTACTAATTCAGGGTATGACAAGATTGTTTCAGATAACGCCCATTTCTAGCTCCTTCCACTGCCAAGCACTGCCAGCCACCACTTGCTGTTTTCCAGTATCCCTCACCTGACATGACACCTAATGCCAAAGTGTAACCCAGGCTGGTTTGCTGTTGCTTATAATATATCCATCCACCCCATCAGCTCTTCGTGTCTCGAACCCTCTGAGACAATGGGCCTCATTACACGGATGGCGGTAAGGATTTACTGGTACCGGTAAAATACCGGTAAATCCTTACCGCCTTACTACGAGGTCCCTTTGCGGGTTGGGGGATTTAAGGCCTGCTTTTTGCAGGCGTTAAAATCCAACCCGCTAAGGGACCTCGGAGCTAATTACAGCACCGCAAAATTGCGGTGCCGTAATTAGCGCCTTCCCCATTCCCATAGAGCCCTATGGGGCAGAAAAGGGAATGGGGAAGGGCAATGGTGGAAGGGGGATTTACCGCCCCTCCAACCTTGGAATGGGGCGGTAAATCCCCTTACCGCCAAGGCGGTGCCGGTATTTTACCGGCATGAGCCATGGCGCTAATAGCGCCATGGCTCACCGCCTACCGTGTAATGAGGCCCAATAGATTTTTCTGAATACAGGTTTGTAGATTAACTGAGTCATCTTTAGTGAGAAAATAAAATGAACCAATAACAAACACATATATAAATAAATGGGACCAGTATTCAGTCGCTCAGTTTGAGAAAGGAAAATAATTGAACCATTGTTCTAGAAGAGTTTTATGCATTAGACTCAAGTAAGGTACAAAGAAAATGAACGCCCCCGTATTTTTTTTATAATCATTATTGCAATGTGTGGTTATTTTGAAAGCCCACCTATAAAATGTAAAACTGTTTAAATGACCAAAGTATTAAAAAAAAAAAGTATAATGAAGATTTGAAAAAGAAGCCATGAAATCATATAATTGATGTAAAGGATAACATTTAATGCTGCCCTCTCTAAATGTATGTTCATCTAAAGTGAGCACACTTTTCTTTCTTGACATTTTCCAAAGGACCTAAGTGCGAGGATTCTCCCCACTTGTTTGGCTCCCGAATGCCACTGGGTTCTGAGACTGGAGATCAAATTCCAAGGCTATTGTCATGTTGAACATGTTGTGCCCGCCCTTCACACCTCTTTCACCCTTGAGCTCAGCACTGGAAGGACTGGTGTGGGGGAAGGGAAATTACCGTGCAAAAGAGGCATGATTATCCTGGAATAACGGCAAACTCTCTCTAGTTCACAAACGCGTTTGTTCTGTGATTGTCCAAAGTAAAATAAGCAGTTAATGAAAATGTACAAGGATGGCAAAAAGCTCCCTAACCGATCCTGTGCCAAGCCGTGCTCGCATTTATTTTTCTTTCTAAGTCATGCCGTGCGTTCCCCAGCCTCTCTCCACCTCTCATGACTTTGCATAACAAGAGCAGTGCCACTGAATCTGCTCCTCCCGGAGTCACTCTGTGCTGAACTGATAGCAAGCAAGAGAGCTCTATTTACTCACAAGATGTTATCTTGATAATAATCTACAGGGCTACACATTTCTCTCTTTCGGCTGGCGCACCTTTCTACACAGCATGTTTGCAGTTTTGCGTGCTCGATTTGCAAGAGGGAATTTCCAACAGAAATAAAAACGGGAAGAGGAAATGAACGGGAGGAGGCAATGAAAGCTAGAGGGTGGAAAGTACTGGAAATGGATGGAGAAAGAGAGCAAGATACAGGGCAAGGAGTGTGACAAACAAAGAGCATATGCAGAGAGAATAAAATGAGGCAAAGTGAATGAAACGAGAGAGAGATACACATAGCATTAAAAATAGCGAGGTATAGAGTCAGGGATGTCATTTCACCAAAATGCCAGGGGTAAACTATGCAAACTGGTTAATATTTCACTGTAATGTGATATACATTTCATACAAGAATGGATCACCATAGGCCTATATTACCAAATTACTATAAAGGCAGATGTCCAAGGCCAAATTATATTGATGTATTATATAGTACTTATGCTTAAGCACTTTATATATAACAAATATACATGCAATGTCACCCAACCTGTGTTGGCACTCATTTATCAACCTCCAAAGGATGAAAGGCTGAGTTGGCCTTGCCAGGATTCGAACCAGCAGATAACACACACATCGCAGCAGCGAGTGCTCAACCCACTGAGCTATCTTACCGGCAATAGCTATTTAACAGCTATAGTAACATGAGCAATTACATATCTGAATGTTCTCAAAGTCAGAAAGCAAATTACACTCGGTAGTGGATACCATTAAACTGGTAACTGAGATTTAAAAGCAGGCCAGCTCATCTGCAGGTCTGGTGCAACGTTGGCCACATGTCAAGCCTGCATGGATCTACTTTTCAGACTTCAGAGGTTGGCAAAATACATTTAATTGGCAGGGTACATAACTGTGCATAAAAGAATTTAGAGAAGCGCAGGGAAAGCAGAGCACTGACACAGCATCTCGTACTCTGGGCACACGTTACCTCATCCATGCAAACAAACATCCGAAACAGCATTCCATGGAGACAGGATAGACATATTGCAACAAAGCATTAATTGTGGCACAATTAAATCAAGGGCCCCTTTATGTGCTGTGGTCAAACATTTCTACACTGTACACAAGTATTTAGGCACAAGGATTTTGTCAAGGCACTGAGGACACCGAGATGGAATGTCTTGTGATGATCATAACAGGCAAGAAAAAAACATGCTATAACTTCAACTTGCGAAAAGCAAAATATATAATAAGCTAAATATATAGGGCCTCATTACGAGAAGTGCGGAATGGGTTTAACGGCGCCGGTAATGGTGCCGGCGTCGTTAAACCCACTCTGCACTATTACGAGGTCTCCTCACGGGACCCGCTGTGGACGTCTGGTTTTTCCAGACATCCATAGCGGGTCCCACGAGGGCACCAGGGAGCTAACAATGGGCCCGTAATTGACGGGCCCTTTGTTGGCTCCCTCCCCATTCCCATTGAGCCCTATGGGGGCTCGAATGGGAATGGGGAAGGACCGGGCCTGGGTTCCCTGAAGGAGGAAATACCTAGCCTTCCACACTCGGAATGGCCCGGTAATTCCCCATTCAGGGAACCCGGACACGATTTTGGAGGCAGCTATGGCGCTAATAGCGCCATGGCTACCTCCAAAGTCGTAATGAGGCCCATAGTCTGAAATGGATGCTTATTGTACTCTAAATGCTTTTTGGAAGTTTTTGGGCCTCATTACAAGGGTGGCGCTCCCGTAATGAAGGGTGCCGGTACTGGACCGGCACCCTTCATTACGGGAGTGCCGATTATGAGGTTTCCTTTGCGGGACCCGGACCAGACGTCTGGTAAAACCAGACGTCTTTTCCAGGTCCCGCGAGGGGAAGAGGGAGGTAATAACGGGCCATTCGTAATGTGCCCGTTATTAAATCCCTCCCCATTCCCATTGAAGCCTATGGGGGCTCAAATGGGAATGGGGAATGGTTCCTTCAAGGAGGAATTACCGGGTCCTCCAATGTTGGAATGACCCGGTTATTCCTCATTGAAGGAACCCGGTAATGGAGCCCGGTTTGGAGGCAGCCATGGTGCTAATGGCACCATGGCTACCTCCAAACTCGTAATGAGGCCCTTTGTATGCATTGTGAATTTGAGGCGTTTAACAACAGACTAAATCAGCGACTCACCCCCTGAAGTATACCTGAAAGAAACCTTTAATGATTCTAGAAATGATTGAATAGCATTCCAGAAAGACCAATTATTTTTTATTCCTATTCTTTCTTATTTTGGGTCACTGCTTACACTAGTGGAACCCCCTGTTTTTTTTTTTTTTAAGAGGCCTGAAGCAGAAAGCCAGCCACTCAAGAAACAAAGAGCTTCATGGCGCTTGCCACCCACAGTCCAGGAACTTCCATTTTCTTTTTTTTGTTGGGGTAGCATGGGAGACCTTGGCGAGACGTCTCTTTATCGAGTGGGACAGATGTAGTGGCAAACAACCGGAGAGGGGCACATATACAAGAAAATGAGGCAGTAGGGCCACAGAGAACGTCTGTCAAAAAATAGAGAGAGTGGAGCCACAACATATAGGCATAAACAGAGCAAAACGACAGTGACACAAATAAAGAGAAACAGATATGAGGACACATTTAGGACACAATGAACAAAGTTAGGTTTACAATGGTGGCAAATAGAGAGAGAGGGAAGTATGAGAGTGTGTTGGGGGGTGGTGGAGTGGGAAAGAAGGAGGGGAACACAAGGGGTAGAGGAAACTGAGATCTTGAAGCAAGGGAGAAAGAGAAAGAGGAAATCAATGAGAGAGGGGAAGCTAGTCAATTAGAAGTATTGCCAAAGAAAAGCAAAAAGGAGCTTTCTGAGGGAGCGTGGTAGAAGACCCAAGTCTCTGGGGAGCTTACGGCGAAAGACGCTGTCTGGACTGGCATTCCTTGGACGTGGGAAGTGAGGAGGCAAGTGGTCTCTTGTGGCTCCTTCCCAGTCCCCTTGCGAACAGAGAATTTTTCCATTGTTGTGGCCGTTAGGTGGAGTCAGCTGTTCCCTACCTGCTGCACTGCAATATAATCACCATTCTGGCACAGGAGCGCAGCGCGGGAAGTGGGGAGGCAAGTGGTCTCTTGTGGTCTGTTGGATTCGGGGGAGATTCGGGGCATCCACTTGCTACTTTCGGCAAACCCTGTGCAATATTCCTTGAGCTGTCCATTACAAAGCTAAACTGCCATCAGACCCACAAAAGGAGCTCAGCGTAAGGAGCAAAGAGCAGAAGATAAGAAAGCCCTCTCAGTTTTCCGTGCTCAGCATTCTATTTGTATTACCCTGCAAGCTGCTCCCCGGGCTCAGCAGCACAGTTACATCTTGTTGCTACCGGCACCATGCAGTAATAGAGGCTGGCTGCTGATATGATAGTTTATTTATATCGCGCTCATACACAAGTGTTTCAGAGCGCAACCAAGCAAAGGGCGGGGAACAAGGAAGAACAAAATAAACAACGATCTTAGTAGACCCAGTGACATTAAAAACGTGCAAGTGCATGGAAAAAGTGGGAAAGTGTGTGGCAGGGGAGAAGTGGAAAGTGCTGAACAGAGGAGAGAACAGAATAAATAATAAGTGCAGTAAATAAATTAAGGCAGTGAAAAGTGGTAGTGCAGCCAGCAAGTGGAAAGTGCAAGATTAGTCAGATAGTGTACATCTGATAAGTGCAGAAGAAGAGTGGGGGACTGTATGGGTACAGATACAGAATCCCAGTGCAAGGGGTGGCGCTGAGGCAGTGCTGGAGGGCGGCAGGGTGAGCAGGTGCCTGGTCCCAAAGGACAGAGGGTGGCCAGGTGCACAGTGCCGAAGGAGAAAACAGATCAGCAGATAGAAGAGGGGCAAAGGCGGAAGCGAAGAGGAAGGTCTTGAGATTGTTCTCCTCAAGGTTCAGGGTGGCTGGGAGGCTGTTCCAAAGGGAGGCCCCAGCTGAAGACAGATCTGCCACCAGCTCGTTTCTTTGAAAAATGACTGACCCTGAGGGAGTTAGAAGTAGAGGAGTGAAGGGCTCGAGAGGAGAGGTATTTGCCGAGGGATAGTTGAAGGTATTTTGGACCAGGCCCCAGAAAGCCTTGTGGACAATGCAGAGGGTTTTAAATGTAATCCTTGCATCCACTGGGAGCCAATGAAGGGATTTCAGTCCTGGAGAGATACGATCCCAGGGCTTGAGGCCAAGGACAAATCTTGCAGTCCTGCTTTGAATTAGTTGTAAAGGGCGAAAAGTGGAGGCAGATAGATTTAGAAAGAGGCTGTTACAGTAGTCCAACCTAGAGAGAACAAGAGCTTGGGAGATAGCGAGATTCTGAGGGAAGGAGAGGAAAGGCAGAGTACCTCTAAGGAGGTGCAGTAAGAAGTTAGACTTTTTAGAGACGTCAGAGAAGTTTGCAGAGAAGGAAAGTGTGGAGTCAAAGATGACCCCAAGATTCTGGGGGACAAAAAAGAAAATGTAATAAAGGAGGAGGGCTGTGAGAGCTGCTGTGAGTCGCATTATCTTTGATCACATCCCCACAATCCATACCGGTGCAGACTATCAGACTATCGTTCTTTTCGCCACTTACCCTCCTGTATATATGAACGCAGCAAGGGACTAAGTCCAGGACCCAAGAGAGCTTTTTCACCAGCCATTGGCCGCCCTGCCTGGTAGCAGCAAGGAATGGACAAATTGGGGGCAATGTGAAAGCAAGGGAAATATCTGTGAGGAACATTATTCAGTTACTTGACGCCTTTTAACCCTCCTGTTATTACTTCATGGGTTGGACACCCACACTGCCTGGGAACTCAAGGAAATCGCTTTCCCGATTTAACAAATGGCCCGGGGAGGGAGACAGACTAAGTCCGTCGGGCATGACCTGGTCGCTCATGCTTGCTTGCCTACTCCCCTGAACTCTCACTGGGAGTGCTTAGTCTCTTTTGTATTCTTTTATTTTCTACTAATATTGATATTGAATATTATTTTAACTGGACTCAAATGAATTTATTTTAATGGAATCGGAATTTTTCGCCAGTGGGAACTATAAGAATTTGCTCCCAGGATTTTATGGCTTGTATTTTAGCTCAAATTTGCACTGTCACTTTGGCCTGTCGTTGCTGATTTTAAGTGTATTTTTAATCTCACAGTTCATAGCTGTCTAATCGCTTTTGCTAGTGACTATTTTTTCAGATTTGTAGCTCTACTGTACATTTTAGCATACGTTGCACATATGCATATATTCCACAAACTGCTCATTTGCACATGGTTGTATTATCTGGTATATTTGGGTGTTCATTGTAAAATGGCACCAATTGGTTGACCACTTCACTGTTAGTCCCTAATGCCAAACGTAAGGCCAGAGACCGACTGCTTGGAGAAAAAGCACTCAAAAATGCAATCAGGGACCAAATGAGTCTAAAGTTGTCAAAGTTTGGGGAGTTACTATTGCCCAACAACCTACCCTAAATGAATACTTACAACATGTGGCAGGGAAAATAGAAGAGCGCATCCACAATACTGAAAGGGCCATAAAAGAAGTCTCAGATCACACAGGGGACCTGGAGGGCCAACTGGCAGCCCCCCGAGACACAACTCTGGTAATCACGAGTGGGCCCCAGGCATAATTAATTGGATAGTAACCAGCCTGACACATGCACAATTGCTGCCAGATCTGCCATTACCTGCTATGGCACATGGTAGGGCTGGCAGTACAGTCCTTACACAGGTGGATATCGAGAACAGTGGTTTATTGCATTCATGTGGGGAGGATAGTCTGGCTTCAGCATCCAGCGATTTCAAAACCCTAGGAGAGTTCCTAGACAGGAAACTGGTTCCAGTACTGGCCAGTATCTCCCAGCTTTAGCACTCTCTAAATACCTCACTCTTCATTCTTGATGACCTCATAAGATGGATTAAGAATGACATTGTGGAACTCAAGCAGGGGATTGTAGGTAATATGCCGGCCATCAAGGCACTGTAGGTCAGTATTTTCCTCCTCAGTTTCACTAAAGTTAGCAAATTATAGATGAACGCTGCCCATTCCTCAGGGTTCTTTTTAAGGGCCAGATTGGTCAGGCCATCTAGGCCAGCCACTCTAGAGTTGCTGGAGATTTGAATAAATACCAGGATGTCATCACGTTCAGTTCCAAATTGCCAACAGTGTGTGCCTGTCTTTGGTTTTTATCCTTGGTGCCCTCTCATGTTGGAAAAGAGAGTTGTAAAGTGTTCTATCCAGTCTCTCGCTGTAATCGAGTTAGTCAAAGTACTCTGCTGTGGGGCATACATTGAGTTGAAAATTTGCCACATCTTTCTGCAATAAACTTTAGCATATGCTCAGCGTCATGTTGGTTTAGGGTATATCTGTGGTCTTTCAACCAGTTTTGGTACGCAGACTTAAGTTTCTTAACAGCCTCTTGAGATTCCCATGAGGGATATTTTTAATTAGCTCTTATCAGGCGATTTAATTCCTTTTTCCACAGGCTGACTGCTCAGTAAAATTTGTGGTTGAAGCAAAAAATGTTCTTCCTGCTCAGAGCTGGCTTTTCTGTGTATACGGACAGATATTCAGTGTAATTTAGGTCAGCTACTTTCTCTGAATCACTCAGATTTTTGTCAGAGCAATAACATTATCGCGGGACAGCCTAAGCCTGTTTCTCCCAGGTTGAATTTCAAAGCTGTTCATAACCATCTCTGGCTCCTTCATAACTTCAAATGTGATTTGCAGCTTTACGATGTTGTGATCACTCCAATCAGTTTTTATAACACACATGTCCTTTATCTTTTCCTGTAAACTGCTTGAGAGAAGTAGTCCAATATTTGGGTATCCCTCCCTCTCTTCCACGTAGGGTTTGGTGGACTATCACCTGTAACTGCTCCATTTAATACTGAGATGTTTTTTAATAGGAATTCCTTTCTCCACAGCAGGCCTCTCAATTCTGTATCATTCATATTGGTTGAAAAACAGTCTATGAGGGTCAATGCTTTGTTGAAGCAATGAATATTTAAGTTGCAGCCTATTATGATGTCCACATTTGGCATGAGGATTCTTGCATTGTCAATCTCTTCCATAGCCTGTTCAATAAAATGCTTTGCTGTTGTTGCCTTGGTGTTCCAGTACAGGTTACAGAGCAGGATTGAACCTTCATTGACAGCTTTGGAACTTCTGCTTTCCAAGAGAACAGCTTGAATTAGGGGGGAGATGTTCCTTGCCCATATCACCCTGAGCCATCTGCCATTTTTGACAAGAGTTAGGAGGCCAGCCATGGGTCTACCCATCACTCCTTTTATTGCCGGGTTTTAAAAAAACGGCAAACCCCTCAAGGAGAGGTAGGTTACATAGCCACGTCTCCTGGAGGCAAATAACATTGAAATCTTTAAATTTCAAACTCCCCTCCCCCAGCAGGTGTTTAAAACCTGGCATGTTCCAACAGCCCAGTGTGACATAGGGCTTAGAGGTTTCCCTGCCCGGTTTTTGGCATTATGACTTCGAGGATAGGGCCTCCGCCAGCCAGTCCCAATTTTCATCATCCTTCGTCACGTATTTTCTCCCCTCAGTTTGGCCATAGGCTGGTTTGAGTTGTCTATCACGACTTTATATTTGGAGGATTGCAAAGGCCCATCTTCACCCCATTGATCACTTTTAGTTTGAGTACGCTGAATTTGTCTTGATCCTGTCATGATGGATTTACTATGGCTGCATTTGCAAGGTTTTGCCGGGGTGTGTGCTGTATTATCTTCTTCATTGTTACTTCCAGATTTTAGGTTTGATAGTATTTTTAATGAGAACCCATGGATCTCAATTGACCAGTTTCCTGTATCAACAACTGCTTAATTTTCATTGTGGCGAGGTGAATTACCACCATATCCTTCCTTAGTTTCTCCGGAAACTCTACTAGGAACATATCCTTAGATTTTATGTTAGAGAGTGGTCTAATGCTGAGAAAGAGCCTTAGGATATTTGCCTTATTCAGGATGAGATTATCTTGAATGTACATGTTTCTCTCCAGCTGCATGTAAATCACATCATTTTCTCTTTGTTCAAATGATCTCTTCACTTTGTTTGGTTTATTTTGTGACTAGACCCTTGGTTCACATTGTTTGTCAGACCAGCTGGCCTGCTTGTTTACAGCCCTGCTTCTTTCTTCTAGTGTCGTAAACTGTCTTAATGGGCTGGTATACTCCTCTTCCTGACGTGACCTTCTCCTATGAACCCTGGACACAACCCTTATCCTGGCTCGAGGAGTTGGAGTTGAGATCTGTGGTGATGACCTTTCTTCTGGGTCCTCATAGTCCGACGAACCGTCCATTTCATCAACCATGTCCTGGGAGTCCGCTTCATCGGGTGTACAGCTGATTGAAGCATTAATAATAGTGTCTGTTTTCAGAGCTTTCAGGTGGTCTTCCAATGAGTTTTGGTCCAATAGGACTTTGTCCCAATCATGGGAGTATGTAGAAAGGTTCATCAAGTCCTCTATGTCACTTGTATAATCTTTTGGTTGAATTTTGTTCTACTGCCCTAAATGGCTGTTCTCCTCTGAATTTCGACAAAGTGCTCTCTGAGTCACTATCTGTATCATCATTTATATGGGACTTCTCATCAGGTTTCCTTGATGGCTTAGCCGTCGAAAGAATGGCCTGTTTGTTTGGGGAGCACAATATTGGTGTTACGACCCTCGCCCAAAACCCCCTCTGGCAAACCCATTGGCCAGGTGGAGTCAGGACTCGGGCCTGTAGAGCCTGGCATCCTCTTCAAAAGCCCTCATGGGGCCAGTCCTGGCGCCTATGGCGCCAGGCTCATACACCATGAACAACAATGTGCTTGGGAACTACTTTATTGTATTGTCAGCCAACATGGAGGCATCCACATAGCTTGGTTCCCTAAGAACCAAGCTATGCGGTCTAGTGTTTTGGGTGTGGATGCCTGGAACTACTTTCCCTGGTACTACTTTACTTGGGCTATATAAACCACACCCTGACTGCAGAACATGCTTCGTGTTACTTTGCAGCTTGCAACGTGACGCTCACCGTGTCCAGCTATTCCCTCGAACCTCGGACAAGCGGAACCTGCAAGGAGACAAAAGGAACATCATTAACAGCAGCATCTTACCTGCAGTCTTCATCTTTAAACACTCGCAGCTACTGAGAACAGCTTCCTCGAATCTGCACGCCTCCCGGACAGAACGACCTAAACGAGGAAGATAGAGGCAACATTAAAGAAAGCTGTAGAGACATTTACAAATTACGAACTGCTCAAAAGGCTTACCTGGCTGGTCGCCTCTCGGCTGGCACCACTCCGGACATTCCACTCGCACTGAAGAACACCGCGACCTACAAGGAAGGAAAACACAGGTTAGCTAAGGCAAGACTTTGCAGCGCTGCGCATATCGCTTACTTACCGCATCATAGCGCTCTTAATGCGCCATCATTTACCAGCGGGGCTCATCCAAGCCAGTTCGCCGCGCTGAAGCTCTGCATACCTAAGGGAGAAAAAAGAGACATTTTAAACAAAGAAAGGCATGCAGGATAGCAATTAAACTAAAGAACAGCAATAAGACCTACCTGAACAATATCAAACGGGCCGGCATCAGTGAAGTAACTAGACCGCACTCGCCCATGAAAGACAACGCGCCCCTGCAAAGAAGGCAGGACGGAGAGCACGCCTAATTCTACCACAAGGTGAGGAGAGGGCGCCAGAGGGACTGAAAGCATACGGGGGTGGAGGGAGGATACTTACCCCAGTTGGTCAGTCTTGAACACAGTCCTCCTGTATTTTCAGGCAGAACCTTCCCCGCAGACCACATCAGGGCAAAGCTGAGACGCATACCAGCGAGTAACCCGGCTGGGTGGCGTCCCTGTGGATACCAGGTGAGCGTAACAGAACACAAATCCTACCATAACAAATCCACCTGGGCGCCATGGAGACATCAGAAATGGACCAATTGGCCCACTTACTAGGAGAGCTTTGTGCTGAGGTTCATTCTGCCCGACAAGAGACTAATGCCTTCTGGAGAGACCCAATAGTGACCAAAGAACGCACTGAAGAGATTAGCAGGCAATTCTTGCAATCACTGGCAGGACACACGCCTCGACCTGGAAGCAATCCAACGATGCAAAACCCCGCCATACCACCCACTCCGGTACAGATCACGTTACCTGGAACAGTGCCCTTGGAACCAGCAGAAAGGTTCTCAGGCGACCCAAGGAAGTATGCGGCATTCATCAATCAGTGCCGCCTTCACTTTCTTTGTAGGCCTGGAGCATTTCCAAACGACCAAGCTCGGGTAGCTTTTGTCTTATCATACCTGAGTGGTAGTGCAGCAGATTGGTCGGTGCCGTTGGTAACCCATGACGATCCTCTATTACGTGACTTTGGGGGGGTTCCAGAGAGAAATGAAAAAAAAGTTTTGCTCGCCATACCCAGGAACAAGCAGTAGATAATGAACTCTTGTCCCTCCAACAGGGGAATCAGAACTTGTTAACGAACATTGCTACCTTCAACAGACTGGTTGCCGAAGCTAGGTGGCCAGAAAACAAAAGAACCATGTTATTCCATCAAGGCTTACGAGGCGAATTAAAGGATGTCTTAGCGCAGGTGGTTGATCCACCCAGAGACTGTGCAGAATTCATAAATCTGGTCGTGCAGCTAGACCACCGGTTGCAGGACCGAAAGGCAGACCGTTCTAAGACGGACCCTCGGACCGTGTATCTTCGACCAAGGAAAAACACACCCCGTGCACCTGAAAATGCTGTAGAACTCATGCAGATTGGAGGGATACGGCCTCCATTAACAAAACAAGAGCGGGACAAAAGAAGACAACAACAGCTTTGTTTGTATTGTGGGAAACCAGAACATTTCCTGAATGACTGTCCAGTAAAACCCCCAAGAAGAACAGTCGAGCCACAGAGAAGGATGAAGCTAAGGAATCGGGAAACTACCAAGCTCGACAAACGTAGAGGTCAGTTTGTCGAGTGAGAAGAAAGAGTTGCTGACCTCGCACTTTGCAATACCAGTGATCTTAATTAACCACCAACAGTCGTCAAGAATGCATGCCGTTGAAGCATACATCGATAGCGACCTTGTTTCTGGTGCACAAATCCCTTGCGGCAGGATCTACGCTCTCACAGAACCAGAAAACCTTCATTTGAAATCCTATTTAGATCAGTACTTTGCAAACGGATTCATCCATCCTTCGAAGTCCCCCGCAGCCAGTCCTTTGTTCTTCGTAGCGAAAAAAGAAGGAGACTTGAGAACCTGTATTGACTACCACGCATTGAACCAGATCACTGTGAAGAACCGCTACCCCTTGCCACTTATCCCTGAGATGCTAGACCAAGTTAAAGATGCCCAGATTTATACCAAATTGTACCTTCGAGGAGCATACCACCTGGTCCGAGTCAGAAAAGGAGATGAATGGAAAACCGCCTTCCGTACTAAGTACGGCTTGTTTGAATATCAAGTCATGCCCTTCGGGTTATGCAACGCTCCTGCAGCATTCCAATATTTCATGAATGACGTCTTAAGGGAGTTAATTGATGTGTGCGCCTTAGTGTACATAGACGACATCTTAGTATACTCAGCCTCGGAAAAAGATCATGTCAGGCACGTTCGTTCAGTCCTCACCAAGCTCCGTCAACATCGCTTGTTTGCAAAGCTTGAAAAATGCTTTTTTCACGTCACCGAAGTAGAATTTCTTGGTTTCATCCTTACTCCAGGAGGCATCAGAATGGACGTGCACAAGGTAGATGCCATTCTGAAATGGCCTTCACCGACGTCTCTGAAAGGGGTACAAAGCATGCTGGGCTTTGCGAACTTCTACTGCCGGTTCATCCCAGACTTCTCTCAGGTTGTGCACCCAATCACAGTACTATTACGAAAAAACAATAAAAAGTTTTCTTGGACCGAAGAAGCAGAAGAAGCCTTTCAGGAACTTAAACAAAGGTTTACCTCCGCTCTAATCCTGCAACATCCTCGTCCAGACCTCCCTTATGTCGTTGAAACCGATGCGTCCAGTCTCGCAATGGGGGCTGTCCTTTCACAGAGAGACCCGGAAACCGGCCAGCTACATCCTGTGGCCTTCTGGTCGAAAAAGTTCTCACCTCCAGAGATTAATTATGCCATCACGGACAAGGAACTCCTGGCTATCAAATCCGCATTTAAAGCCTGGAGGCACTACCTTCTGGGGGCCAGACACACCATTACAGTCAGCACAGACCACCAAAACCTGCAATATCTCAAAACAGCCAAGGCCCAGTCCTCGCGCCAATTACGGTGGGCCCTTTTCTTCGCCAAATATGATTATGTAATCACATTTCGACCAGGAGTCAGAAACGGAAAGGCGGATGACTTATCTCACATGGGCATAGATGAAATAGTATATACAACTCCAGACCCAGTACCTATTATACCTGAAGACAAACTCTTGGGTATCACAGCAGCCTTAACACAAGCAGAACTACGAAAAGAAATCCAATGGACAATGAATCCTGATGCCTCGCATGTGAAACTCAAGGAGAACAATATACCATCAAGGACCACCTACCCTTTTTTAGGGATCGCCTATATGTACCCAAGAAGGAATTACAACAGCATATTATTTCAAACTATCACGATTCACTGATCCAAGGGCTTCCTGGGATCGCCAAAACCCTAGCTAAGGTGAAAGAGAACTTTTGGTGGCCTACCTGGCGTAAGGACATCATTCAGTATATTCAGTCCTGCGGTGCCTGCGCACAAAATAAATCACAGAAACAAAATCCATCTGGTCTCCTACAACCATTGGACATTCCTCCAGTTCCATGGCACACTCTTTCCCTTGACTTCATCACTGATCTACCTCCAAGCCAAGGGTTCAACACCATCCTTGTAGTTGTGGACTTATTCTCAAAGATGGCCCATTTTATTCCTCTCAAAGGCCTCCCAGACGCAGCCACTTTAGCAAAAGTGTTCCTGGAGGGCGTGGTTAAGCTACATGGCTTCCCTTCAGTTCTGGTCTCTGATCGAGGCAGCAGGTTATTTCAAACTTCTGGAAAAAATGCTGTGCAATGGCGCAGATCGACATTCGGCTATCTACCAGTCACCATCCCCAAACGGACGGCCAAATCGAGAGAACCAATCAGACACTCGAGCAATATTTACGGTGCATGCTGCACCACGAACAAAGGAATTGGAAAGACCTACTATGGATAGCCGAATATGCATATAACAATTCTTTGCATTCAAGCACGGGACAAACGCCCTTCTATACCCTTCATGGCAGACATCCACGTACCTCTGAATTAGACCTTCCAGCCAGCTTGGAAATGCCAGCGGTAAAGACTCTACACACAACCATTACTCAGGCTTTCAAAAGGGCAAAGGAACACCTTATTCATGCCAAAGAAAAACAAAAGAGATTCGCCGACCAACACCGGAAAAAGGCCCCTGAAAATCAAGTATGAGACAAAGTTTGGTTAGCCGCTAAATTCGTACCCATCAAGGGAACCCAGACCTTTCATCCCAGATTCTTAGGACCCTATACCAATAAAGCAATTATCAACCCAGCAGCCGTGAAACTGGATTTACCACCTAATCTACACATCCACCCGGTATTCCATGTGTCCCTCCTGAAACCAATGCAACCCGGCACACCGATTGGGAAGCCACCTAAGCCCATACTTGTTGACGGAGAACCAGAATTCGAAGTCAAAGATATCTTGGACTCTAAATACTCTAGGACCAAGCTATATTATCTCGTCGATTGCAAAGGATTTGGACCACAAGATAGATCCTGGGAGCCCAGTGAGAATATCCACGCACCACGTCTAATCAGGAAATTCCATCGGAACTTCCCAACCAAACCTGGGCCAGACAGAAGGAACACCATGGGAGGGGCCTTAGGGGGGAGTGCTGTCACGACCCTCGCCCAAAACCCCCTCTAGCAAACCCATTGGCCAGGTGGAGTCAGGACTCGGGCCTGTAGAGCCTGGCATCCTCTTCAAAAGCCCTCATGGGGCCAGTACTGGCACCTATGGCGCCAGGCTCATAGACCATAAACAACAATCTGCTTGGGAACTACTTTATTGTATTGTCAGCCAACATGGAGGCATCCACATAGCTTGGTTCCCTGAGTACCAAGCTATGCGGTCTAGTGTTTTGGGTGTGGCAGGCCTGGAACTACTTTCCCTGGTACTACTTTACCTAGGCTATATAAACCACACCCTGACTGCATAACATGCTTCGTTTTACTTTGCAGCTTGCAACGTGACGCTTACCGTGTCCAGCTATTCTCTCGAACCTCGGAGAAGCAGAACCTGCAAGGAGACAAAAGGAACATCATTAGCAGCAGCATCTTACCTGCAGTCTTCATCTTTAAACACTCGCAGCTACTGAGAACAGCTTCCTCGAATCTGCACGCCTCCTGGACAGAACGACCTGAAAGAGGAAGATAGAGGCAACATTAAAGAAAGCTGTAGAGACATTTACAAATTACGAACTGCTCAAAAGGCTTACCTGGCTGGTCGCCTCTCGGCTGGCAACACTCCGGACATTCCACTCGCGCTGAAGAACACTGCGACCTACAAGGAAGGAAAACACAGGTTAGCTAAGGCAAGACTTTGCAGCGCTGCGCATAGCGTATACTTACTGCATCATAGCGCTCTTAATGCGCCATCATTTACCAGCGGGGCTCAACCAAGCCAGTTTGCTGCGCTGAAGCTCTGCATACCTAAGGGAGAAAAAAGAGACATTTTAAACAAAGAAAGGCATGCAGGATAGCAACAAAACTAAAGAACAGCAATAAGACCTACCTGAACAATATCAAACGGGCCGGCGTCAGTGAAGTAACTGGACCGCACTCGCCCATGAAAGACAACGCGCCCCTGCAAAGAAGGCAGGACGGAAAGCACGCCTAATTCTACCACAAGGTGAGGATAGGGCGCCAAAGGGACTGAAAGCATACGGGGGTGGAGGGAGGATACTTACCCCAGTCGGTCAGTCTTGAACACAGTCCTCCTGTATTTTCAGGCAGAACCTTCCCCGCAGACCACATCAGGGCAAAGCTGAGAAGCATACAAGCGAGTAACCCGGCTGGGTGGCGACCCTGTGGATACCAGGTGAGTGTAACAATTGGTTCCCTGATGTTCTTTATTGCCTTGCCATGTCTTCTTAGTTTCAAAGCCACTTGTTTCATGGCAAAATGTACTTGCTTTAATTGCTTATTGTTCCCGGGGACTTTTTTCATCGTTGGAACTTTGCCCTTCTCGTGAGTCTCCTTGATAGCAATTTGGCTGTTTGCAGATGATGATGTAATTTGCAAAGTTCCTGGGAAAGCCGAAGTAGGCGGAAGTTTGTTAAATAGGTTTCCAGTTTTGTCAGGCCCCAATGGTTTCCTTGCATATGTATTACTGGATATAATGACATTATGGGTTCGAGGTATATTGATGATTCCTGGAGTCAGATTGTCCTGCAACCAGTTAGCTGTCTGGGGTACATGCTTGAGACCTAGTACAACCGAGGAGTTAATGCTTTGTTGGCATGGTTTAGTTTTCGGAATCACGCTATTGAGATCCTTTGGGCAAGATGAAAGCTCCAATTCATGGTATCTTCCACTATAATAATGGTCTGTATGTCTAAATTAATGGGGATGTTAGTATTCCCAAGGAGGTCCCCATTTAATGTTGAGCATACCGTATGCTCTGTTGAACTAAGGTTCAAAGGAGGATCATTTTGATTGTTCTGTGACATAGGGGGTCATTCCAAGGAGGGCGGTAAGGGATACCGGGCACCGGTAAGGAGACCGGTGCCGGTAATCCCTTACCGCCCTACTACAAGGTCCCTTAGCGGGTCCCTAGAGTAACGGCTGGTCTGACGAGCCGTTGTGGACGGGACCCGTTAAGAGACCAGGGCGCAAATAACAGCCTTGCCATTCGCGAGCCCGTTATTTGCGCCCTCCCCATTCCCATTGAGCCCTAAGGGGCTCAAATGGGAATGGGGAATGGCATTTTCAATGGGGACTTACCGGTCCCGCAAAGGTCGGACTACACCGGTAAGTCCCCATTGAACTATACCGGTGCCGGACCCGTTATTGGAGGCAGTCATGGCGCAAATAGCGCCATGACTACCACCAATCTCGGAATGAGGGCCATAGTCTTCTTTTTTCTTTATCCTTTATCATAGGATCCAAAATGGTATTCGCAAATGTAGTGGTGTTTTCTTCGTGCTTATCCATGTTCCCATGAAGTGCTGAGATAAACCCTTCGACAAAGACCATTTTTGAGTGCAACATTGCCAGAAGGGTTGATTGGTCTTTTAATTGATCTGCAATGTTCTCATTCAGTCATTGGGGGTTATTCCGAGGTGGGTGGTAAGGATGCCGGTGCCGGTAACCCCTTACCGCCCTATTCGGAGGTTCCCTAACGGGACGCGCTGAATAGGTCTGGTCAGACCAGACATCCATAGCAGGTCCCGTTAGGGGACCAGGGAGCAAATAACAGGCCCGCTACTTGCGGGCCCGTTATTAGCGCCTTCCCCATTCCCATTGAGCCCTATGGGGGCTCGAATGGGAATGGGGAATGGTATTCGGCATAGGGACTTACCGGGTCCGCATAGGTCGGAATGTCCCGGTAAATCCCCATTCCGCCTACCCGGACCCGAGTTTGGAGGCAGCCATGGTTCTAATAGCACCATGGCTGCCTCCAAACTCAGAATGACCCCCATTGTCTCTGAGAAAGCTGTAATCATGTTGGTATCGAGTATGGGCTTTGGCGAGGACTGTTTATCCACCTGCATTGCCACCAGGTCCAGTAGGAGGTCCTCAACTGATAGAGCAGGATTTCCTGGCAAATCCTTGTCCTCTTGATGTGTGGACAGTCTGCAACATTTGCAAGAAAAGGGAGGCCGATCCACAGAGTTCATTTGGTCCATTTATGATCGTAAAGAGGCCCTAGGCATACAATTGGTAGTACTGTCTTTGATCTCTATATTAATTGGGCAGATGCCCTTCCCATGGCTGTTTCCTAGAGCCTGAGTGGCCCCTGGTGTAGTCCTAGGATCTGCACTTTTCTCAATGTCCCTCCTGTCCTTAACTTTTGACACCCCTTTACAAAGATATTATGTTGTCTGGGGCTTCTGGGTTTAATCTTTAAGGTGTTAGGTACTGCATGGTCAAAGATTGTGGTTTGTTTTGCTAAACCATTTTGTTGAGTTGACTCTGTTTGCATTATTGAGAGAGTCTTATCTTGCTGTTTCTGTTTTACACCACTTATAGGGGGGGTGGGGTTGGTCTCCAAAGTAGCCCAATAGTAAGCTGGAATTTGTAACACTATAGATCAAATGTTGCTTACCTTGGAGAGAGCTGAAGCTACCCCTCTTGGTTTCCCTGGTAGGCGACCAGGAGCAATACTGTAGAAGGTATTACAAGTGGTAGGTTTTGTAGATCCAAAAGTATTAGACTCCTGTGGGAGCATCACATTTCTGATGTCCTCTTGATGCATGTTATTGGTGATAATTGTCGATCATCCAATGGCCTCTATGCTCGTGTTATTATCGGCCAATATGCTTGTTTCAGTATTAGCTGTATTCGGAGGTCAATAGATATTGCTAGAGTATCTGAGGCCTCTGGTCTGGAGACCAATATGTCGATATTTTGGGTTTCCTCTGATGTGCATGATGGTACTATGCATTCTAATTCAACGCAAAAGTCCTTTTCCTGTTGTTTTCCCAGAATGTTTATTGATGAAGTTATTTCCTGGCCGGTTTTCACACAAGCAATAGGGCAATGAGAGTCATTCTTCTCTGATGGTGGATCACAGATTCCACCCAGCCCACCCATTGTTTCCATAACTTGTGAGGCCATGTGTTGTTGCACAACAGAAAACTGTGCTAAAGTATGGCCCTTGTGGGGCTGATGAGAGTGGATCAAAGGGCTTTTACCCCACAGTCTCTGCTAGGTGGTCGTGAATGTTGTAATCGCCCTACAGCCCTACAGGCCTACAGGCTCGGCTCTATGCTTGCACAATAAAGTAAGGGCAGAGAACCATGCAAATATGTTGCCCTTAAGGGAATGAAGGGAGCGGATCAAAAGGCTTTTGCCCCGCATTCTCCACTACGTGCTTGTAAGCTGTCCCAAAAACACCCAAAGTCTCAATAACACACAGTTCCGAGAGAAGTCACCCTGTAGTCTCGGCTCTCTGCTCGCACAATCCCACTCAGTGCCTTGCTCCTTGGCCCCCGCTGCCACCTGCCACTTGCTGCATTCCTCTTTCTTCTTGCTTGCTTGCTTTCTGTGGCTCGCGTGAGAGAAGAAGAGAGAATTGTCCACGCACACTGAGCTTTGGAGGCTTATGAGCCTGTGATGAGCGAACGTGGCAAGAGTTAGAGTGAGTTAGAGTGAGGATAAGGTGGAGTGAAGTGAGGTGAGGTAAGGTAGGGATTTGGTAGTAAGTGCAGTGACTTTCAATGTGGGTACGATATAAATTTAAGTTCAATTCAAAAAGCGCGGCTCACCAGGAATTCCAAAGGAGTACTAATTGAAGTTTTTCTCGCACAGTCAGATGAAATGAAAGATTGCTTACTATTGCTTGCTGGTGTATGCTGTACTTTCACCTGCTGCAGTGTGCTGTATGTCGTTGTCAACTGCCAAGTGCCCGCAACAGCCAGCCAGCCAGCGAAGCCAGGAAGCCAGCCACGGAGCCATAGCCGCGGAGACACGCGCCACGGAGACAAAGAAACATAGCAACACACTCCAAGTCACTCTGCGTTGCTCCGCTAGTACAAGGGGTGTTTGTTGAAACTGACTACCTCCTGGCAATAAGGAGAGGAGAAAGACTGGAAAATAGCAGAGCTCCCACACGGCAACACACTCCAAGTCACTCTGCTTTAAAGTTGCTTTAGCCCTAGCTCAGAGCTAATTCTCAATAGTGCCTCATAGAGAAGGCTCATATGTCTACATTTTCACCATGGGAAATTGTTAGAAACCACAACCAACCTGACTTGTTTTCTCCTTATGGTTAATCTGTGTAGGACTGACATTGACTATTTTAGGTAACATTTTTCAGTGGGGCAAAATGGATCAAATGTTTTATGACACTTTTTTACTACTTACAAATCAGGGAATGTTGCACATTGGTTTTGCTCCAAACTTACTCTGCACAATATTCAATAAGATTTAAGACCAGCAAAATTGGAGCACACTGATTGTGTGCTGCTTATAAAATAAAAACACACAGAAGCGTATGCCCCTGGTTTATGCGAGCAAGAAAAATGTGAAATCTCACCACTATATTAAACAGCTAAATAAATAAACAAAAATGTCTTAATTTCTTCCTCTGACACATCAACACCATATGTAGTAAAATATGCTAGCTCCGTTCCTTAGTATAAAAGAGACAAAGGAAGGCCTTTGCACTGTTGAAGGTTCAGTGTAATACAGGTGTTTATAACAGAATCCCCAAAACATTGCTGAGTCTCAGGAACAAAGAGAGAAACCGGGTGAGATGGATTCTTGTATTCTTTCCTGATAACATTGTTTTTAATGTGTCCCAGTTTGTATTACTTTTACGTGGATTCTATAACATGGTGCCTCCATATCATCTGTGACAACTCTTCTAGTACCAGTCACCTTTCAAATACACCTCCTGCTTGCTCGGAACCCCAGGGCCATACACATGATTTGAAAAACTGCAACTACAAGGCCCACAATGCAAAGTTCTTTTGGCCAAACAGCTCAGAGGACTAAAAGGTATTAGACGTGGCGCAAGGCCAGTTGGCCGCCATGGTTTAATATTTCAAAATTATTTCAATGTCTAATGTTGGCAGAAGAAACTAAAAATACATTTCATTCTTTTGAAAATAATTTTTTAGACAGACTTTTGGTAACTTGAAAGTATTTTAATATTGATTTAAATTCCAGTTGTCACTGCAGCACTATAAGTAAAATAAAATGCAATTGGTGCACCACCCAAAGTAATGTAAGCATGATTTTTGTCAGGTTTACCTCATGAAAGCGGGCAGCAAAACATGGATCAGACTATATAGATTAGAGAAAAGAGATACGTCATTCATATAAGATAAGCATCACGCTTTCGGTCCCCTAAAGGGATTGCCCTTTGTGTTAAATCTCTTTGAAACAGCATCTTTCTACCTTCTGGCAGTATTTACAGATGGTAGCATTTGTTTACAATATACATCACTGGTACAGCCACTAAGTGTGAAATAGCAGAGTGTAGTCCATCAAGGCCCATATAAATAGGATTGGGGAGAAAAGTCCTTCCTACTAAGCAACATGTTGCCATTGCCTGAGGCAGGGGTCCAGAACAGTACTTGTGTACCTGCCATTGTGTTAGAGAATGATGCTCACTTCTTTATTTTACATAAAACAAACATCTATGCTATAGGTTGCCTGCGCTACAGTTGAGAATACCTACGAGGTTTGGGATTTGCCTCGCTTTAAATTGTGTTAATGATTCATTTTTATTAACAATGATGAGCAGTGTGGGCTCATTAAATATAGAAGTTATTTCAACTCACCCCAAATGATGCATAGCTCTTAATCTTTTCTGTCCCCATGGCGGGTGAACACAGAAGATTTCTTTCTTGGTGGTGGAGGGCCCATTGAAGTGTATGGGCAGGTTTGGGGCATGGCGGATGAGTGAACTGATTCCTTGGCGGCTGGCACCCACCAAAAGTATGTGAGCTATGAGGTCTGAAATGTGGTTACCTAACCAGACCCACTAAGTATGCAGTTTGTTATTATGTATACAAAATGTTTATTTATTTATTTATTCACATTTGTAGAGCGCACAGCAGTCCTTGGGCATCGTGGCGCTTGTTACAGTGGGTGCTTAAAACTTGGTTACATACAACAATACAGACAGCAGCCCAGAGGCATCGAGGCGCTTGTTACAGTGGAAAATTAAAGCTTAGTTGCGTGAAAAGATACCAAAAGCAGACTATGAATAGATAGTATACGAATTAGAAGAGTATACAGATAGTAGGTGCGTGAGACTGAGCAATTAATTGAAGAGGGCAGTTTTGAGGTTTTTACGGAAGGCATGGAGAGACGTTTTAGCTCTGAGGGCAATAGGGAGCGCGTTCCATAGTTTAGGGGCGAGATACGGGAAGCCTATACCTCCTGTCTTGGCCCTATTGATGCGCGGTACCGTAAAGCTGGTGTTCCATGTTCCTATGGTGCTCCCACAAAACAAATGTATCAGGTGCATTTTGAAGAAATAGGGTGATCTGCAGAAACTGTTTTTGCCCATTAATTCCACATGAAAGCAATCCAGGACAGAGTGGACCAAAAGTTCCTAGGCCAACTTTTTTTGAATAGTCAAGTTTTTTTCAGGAACATGCAATTATTTGTTTTGCCCACCCGCATGTATTTAAGTGAGGGATATTTTATGAGGAGGAAGGTAAAAAGAAGGAAAGATCACCATTGTTGTTTTAAAGGGAAAGGAGGGAATCACTGTTCTTTTTAGGGTACTTTGCATTATATATACTGTAAGTTCGCAAAAAGAATTGTCTTTCGACTTAACACATTCTTCACAGCTTGATTGCTTTAAAAAATGTCTTGTTCCAGTCTTACTGAAGATGTCCTGTATGAACACAATGCATGCATCGTTTATTCACTCATGACATACTTTATCGCTTGCTACAGACGACTTCAGAGCATAAAGCCCTATTTAATGGTATGATATGATATGATATGATATGCAATTATAACGCACCTGTACACAAGTGTTTCATAGGCACAAAGGGGCCTCATCACGAGTCTGGCGGTAACCCTTAAATGCGGCGGTAGCGCTATTACCGCCACATTTAAGGGTCTGCCAGATCATGGCCTTGGCGGATTTCCCCCCAGCTCTGAGCTGGGGAGAAATCTGCGGCAAATTTGCCTATTTTCGGCGCTATTACCGCCGGCGGGAAATCCGCCGGCGGTAATAGCGCAAATTTTCCCCATTGGGCCCAATGGGGAATGAGGAATTCCCGAATGGGCCCAATGAGGAATGGGCACTCACTGTTCCGCCAAACCCGTGATCCGGTGCTAATAGCGCCGGGGGGTTTGGCGGTAGGGCTAAAAGCGCCGGCGGTAATAGCGCCGGCGTCACTGCCCAACTCGTGATGAGGCCCAATGTATTTTCTCAACAGAGGTTGAAATATATGTCTGTGTAAGTATTTCTGTGAGATACGGGAACTAGCCTAGTCAAAAATAAAATACCCCACTCATTTGAACAATTTCTTTTTGTGATGACAAAGAGACATGTAAAAGTGCTAAAGGTAGAAGGGAAAGGTTGTTGCAACTCAGTGCTGCACCAAGCTCCCCCCCTCCTCCACAGAAGAGGGCAATCAAAGTACAAGGGAGCGTTTATGAGGTGCGAAACTCCTAGGCATGACAATAGCGCTGACTTTCAGGAATGTGAGCCGCAGTCAGAAGCCCTTGCCCTTCATTAAGAGCCAAATCTTTGTGATCTGATTTCCAACTAGGAATGTGAAGCAACAAGCCAGAGTGCTCTTTAACATGCAAACACAATGAAAGCACGTGTGCTATAAGAATGCACTACACTGTTGAATCAAACACGTTTAAAATTGTAATTATATTGTAGTTTACAACATATATATATTAGAAAGAAAATCAAATCGAAATGCATATACACATGTTCATGACCGTGAAAGTTAAACTTGCATGGTTCCAAATGTTTGTAAGGAAGGTGTATTTGCGTTGCGACCTAGTTAATACTCACCAGACTCATATGCTAACTAGAACTGCAAAGCATTGTGACAGGCACTCAAAATAAGCTGCCTGCACTTGCAAATAAATATTTACAAACCAAAGACAGAAAGCACGGACATGGAGCTCACTCAGAAGAGTATTCCCAAAAAAAACTGTGCTTGCCTCGCATACTATTTTCTTTTAGTCTCTCGTCATTTCCCTATCAAAAGGAAAGGCGCCCACCGGCCAACAAAGCAGACCCCTGCTGTCAAACACCTTTCATGAGACATGAGGGGCGGGAAAGGAAAAAGAGGCAGGCACCACTTAACTGTCCCTTAGGAAAGGTTTGGCAGGAGAAAGGAAGAGGTAAAACGAGAGTAGATGGGGACTAGGAGAGTGCAATATGAGAGGAAGAATGGAAATGGAAAAGAAGGTACAACATGGGAGACAGACGGCCAAGACGAATAGGGGCACAGAAATGAAGGAGAGGAAGAAGAGATGGCACGGACATAATGCAGGAGAGGAAAAGAGATAGTGTGGTGGGTGGTGTGATAGGGGAGACACAGGACGAAAGAGAGGGATATGTGGTAGCAAGGGAACAAGGTAGAGTCCAATCAGGAGGTATTGGAAGGAGAGAAGAGACAGCATGGGTGGGAAAGTGAGAAGAAATAGAGCAGTTAAGACATAAATGAGCCAACATTAAAAGGGGAGACATCAAAGAAGGAGGAGAGAAGAGACTGCAGGGGAGGAAGGGAGAAGACACACATAACTGCATAAAGGGACAACATAGGTGAGAGATGGAGGCCAGGGAATGAATGGGAGAGAAAAGAGGCAACAACAAAGGGGGAGAGAGAAGAAAGAAGGAGAGAGAAGACTGCATGGAAGGTAGGGAAAAGACCCTGGAAGGGAAAAGAAAGAGACAAAATAGGTTGATGAGAGATTGAGAGAGATGGAAATCAAGACACCATGAGAGAGATAAGATAGACCTAATAGAAGGGAGGAAAAAGAGACTGCACAGGTGTGATGGGTAGAGTGAAAGACAATGTGACAGAAAAAAACACAGAATGGAATAGAGGAGAAACGTCTATATGAAAGGAAAAGTTACCAAATGCAAGGTACAGAGTATAGAAGCTGAATGGAATGAAGAGAGGAGACCACTCGGGAGGGCAAGGAGACGGAGAGAGAAGCAGCAGTGAAAGAAAATATAAACCATGCAGGGGTGGACTGGGAACCAAAAGAGGCCCTGGAAATAATGTTCAAAGTGGCCCCATATTGCAAATTTTCAGCAGGTCCAACCCTTTTCCTATGAGAACATTTGGAAATAAAAATAGGTTACCATACAAAAGAGGCCCAGGGTGCAGAAGTCCAGCTGGGAAATCCCCAGAGTTCTCTATAGGCTAGTCCACCATTGATACCATGACAGTAAGAGGGGGAGAACGAATGAGAGGAGACACAAATCTGTCTGATGCTCAATTTGAATTGTCAAAGGTTTTCTTTTTTAACCAATCACAATAAAAATAAAAAAAAACATATTGCTTCTTAAGTTTTAAGTTTAAGTGTTCCACTAATGAGAACTGCATGCTTTCTTCCTGAGGGCAGATGTTTTTATCCTACATGTTTATGTTTATTCTTTCACAGGGCTTCATAGATCTCTGCAGAAAGGACATTGGGCCTCATTATGACTCTGGCGGTAGCCGTGCCAGTTATTTTTTTACCAGCACCCGGCAATGGGGAATTACCGAGGCATTACAGCCCCGGCGGACCCGGTAATTCCCCATTGCCGGGTGCTGGTAAAAATGACTCCCCATTCCCATTTGTGAGGCCCATTGGACCCAATGGGAATGGGGAGGATGGATGCACGGCACCATTCATGAATGGTGCCGGTGCACCCACCAAGGTCTGCGAGCGGATGCCTTTCCACCCGCCAGGTCAGACCTGGCAGGCAGAAGGGCACCCTCTTGCAGGCTCGTAGTTTGCCGGTCCGGTAACAATGGTGCCGGTAGCTTACCGGCACCATTGTTAGTGGACCGGCAAACTTGTACTGAGGCCCATTAAACTGCTGGCCAATCTTACTGGTTCTGGAACCTGCAACCAGTCTATTCAGAGATCTTTGCGGCTTTCCCCATGAACTATCTGAACTATCAGACTGGGATTGAACACTGTTATTTTCAGGCTAATAACAGGTCTAAAGCAGGAACACTAGTCCATCTTAATTAAATTACTGGGAAAAACAATTAACACATTGAGATGAAGGGAAGCCCGGCGTGTCAAGGGCGGCTGTTGTGAGCGGTGGGTGAGTTGAGTAGTGTAAGTCTCGTTCTCACCGAAGCCACTCCCCACAGCCCCCACATCCCCTGGCTTCAAAATCTCAAGCAGGGCCATGGAGTGGTAAAGCCCAGCGTGTCAATGGTGGCTGTTGTGAGCCGAGTGCTGTTTGGAGTAGCAGGCTACCTCGATAGCTCCAGGTTACCCTGTGGAAAGAAAAACGGATAATCGGTTTCCGGACCTACTGGACCTGCGGGAAACGTCTTTTTCCATGGTGTTAAAGATGGAGCACAAGTAAGGTATCCCTGCAATTTCTCTAGCGTTCCCCTTGTTGGCCCCTCTACCGTCCTGTGTTGTCTTGTGTTGCAGCAAAGGGAGTCAGCACTTTGCATTTTAGTGCAAACCGCAGCAGTTAACAGGGCCCGGCCAGGAATCAGCCAGGTACTTCGCTGGGTACTATTGCAGCAAGAGCAGGGCTGTGGCTGTAGCAGCTGGAGTGTCTGGGTACACAAATGAAGTAGGAGCTCAAGAGAACAGAGCAGAGGGGCTTGAATTAAACAGTGGAAGTGACTTGATGGGTCATTGTAGCATTTTTCTTTTATTAGTCGGAACTGGTACTTTGTTTTTATCATCTTCGCGTCGCAAGTACCTGCCTATTAACTGGGAACTCTCTAGTTTTATACAGCCGCATTGCTGAGCTCTACTGGTTCATGGTGGGTTTGAGAGGAGGGTGAGTCGCACTAAGTAGGACCTCTTTACCAGTTGGGCGTGCCTCTCTCCTACCAAATGGATTTAATGATTTAATAATAGAATTGCATCAGTTCGTGTGCTCTTTAATATCCATGTTTTCATTTTTTAGTGTTGCTAAAGTGTGGTTGATCTACGTTTTTTTTTTTAATTCTCTTTATTGAATTTTTCAACAACATTAACCATCCCCATAACTCCCCCCTCCCTCCCCTCCCCCCTCCCCCAGGTGCTGCTCCAAAATCTCCCTAGGTCCCTGTCACCACAAAGTGTCTTGTCGGGGTTATTCCAGGTCCAGAAGTCTTAGACGTTGCGGGCGCCACCCGATCCTGAAATCGTCTGAGAAAGGAAAGGACCTCACCCCACTCGCCCGCAAATTTTTGTATCGTATTGTTCATTGCGTAGGAGGCCCATTCCATTGCTACTATCTCCCAGAATTTACGCAGCCAGTCTTGAAACATTGGTATGATCGAACTCTTCCATCTCTGGGCTATGATCGTCATTGCTGCCAGAGTGAGCATCACCCTCGCTCTTTCCCTGCCCCTTGAATCCGCCGACCCTTCTGCTGGCCTCAAGCCTAATAGTGACCATTCTGGGGGTATACCTCCCTCTGCCCCAAATACTTGTTCCATCGCCTGCTTGATGTCTCCCCAGAACGGGACTATTCTTGGGCATCGCCACCAAATATGTTCCGCAGTGCCCTCCTGGCCGCATCCCCTCCAGCAAGTTCCCGATGAGTCCGGGTAGATCCTGCGTTGCTGAGCTGGGGTATAGTGCCACCCATATAATATCTTATACCAGGCCTCCCGGGTTTGTGAGGCTCTCGCTAGTTTGGGGATCTTTCTCCATAGATTTTCCCACTCTGTCTTCTCTATTTCCCTGCCCAAAATGTTTTCCCACCGTCCCATGTATGCCCATTGTGGCATTGGGGTAGCCTCATCCAAGATCTTGTAAAGCTGCGAAATAAGGCCTTTCGAGCCATCATTGGTCATTAGGAATTTTTCAAAGAGGGTCGGTGGTCTAGTGGCCGCCTCCTTATTTATGGGGTGTAGAAGCCAGTGTCTAAGTTGTGAGTATCTCAGTCGTTCACCTTCCCCCAGTGCGAAATCCTTTTTACAGTCTACAAAGGAACTGATCTCCCCTCCTGTAAACATATCCCGCATCCAACGGCAACCTCCCTCCCGCCAGTTCCGGAATGCCCCTCTTTCCAGCCCCGGGGTGAAGTTTTTATTATTGAAGATGGGGGTGAAAGGAGACGGGAAGGTTTTAATTTCCTTCCGTTGAACCAGTCTGTCCCAGTTATCTGCTACTAGTTTAGTGATCGAGCTAAGGTACATATGGCCCGGACGGTGCTGTCTGGGTAGCCACAGAACCTCCCCCAGTTCGTGTCGCGTGACCGCTCTGTCCATCTGAACCCAGTGTTTTCCTTCCCCCTCCCGCAGCCATTCCCTAATCACCCTTAGTTGGGCTGCTTCGTAGTATTGGCGGAAGTTGGGGAGAGCTAGTCCACCCCTTTTCTTGGGGCCATGAGTTGCATCCTACTCACCCTTTTTCCCTCCCATATGAACTCATTAGTTATTACCTGGAGCTCCCTGAAGAAGCTAGCCGGGACTGCCTGAGGGATAGCCTGGAAGAGGTAGAGCAGCCTCGGCAGGGTAACCATTTTGAGTGCCTCTAGCCTCCCCAACCAGGAGATCCGCAAGTTCCGCCACTTACAGAGATCTTTCCTAATTCTTTGCAGGAGTGGGGGGTAGTTTGCTGCGTACCATCGGCGTAGAGCCGGAGTAATTCTCACCCCCAGGTATGTAATTCCCCCGGTCGCCAGGCGAAGGGCGTCGTCCCCTTCAGCTCCTCCCTCTCTTCCCTTGCCAATGTCAGGTCCATCAATTCCGACTTGGGCATGTTAATGCGTAGCCCGGATGCTTCCCCAAAGTCTTCTAGTAATAAGCTGGCTTGCGTACTCGACTCTATGGGATTGGTCAGGGCGAGCAACATGTCGTCTGCAAAGGCCGCCACCTTGTGATGCCTGCCTCCAAACGGTATTCCCTGTATTCCTTTCCGATTCCGTATTGCCTGTAGGAGGGGCTCCAGGTAAATTGCGTATAGCAGGGGTGATAGGGGACATCCCTGCTTTGTACCTCTTTGGAGTTGGAATGGTCTAGTTAAAAACCCATTTACCACCACCCTCGCTCGCGGGCCCTCATAGTTCGCCTTGACCATCTGTAAGTAAGCGCCTCCTAACCCAATCTTTTCCATGGTTTTGAAGAGGAAGGACCACTTCACCTGGTCAAACGCTTTTTCAGCGTCTAGGGACAGAAGTACTGCTGGTGTGCGAGTCTTTTCTGCCTTTTCCACCAGATGGGCCACCCTTCTGATATTGTCCGCTGTCTGCCTCCCCTTTACGAATCCCGCTAGATCCTGATGGATCAAATCCGGGAAGAGCCCCTCGAGCCTATTCGCCAGGATCTTAGTGTAGATCTTTGCGTCTACGTTAATGAGCGCTATTGGCCTATAGGAGGATCTTTCGAGGGGGTCCTTGCCCTCCTTTAGAATCAGAGAGATCTTGGCTTCTTTCATAGACGGGGTGATTTCCCCACTAACTAGGAAGGAATTGAAAAGGTAGGTCAGGTGTGGAACCAGCACTCCCGCATAGGTCTTATAAAAGGATGCAGTGTAGCCATCGGGGCTGGGGGCCTTACCCGCGGGCAGCTTCCGAATAACCCCCCTCACCTCCTCCTCCGTTATCTTTTGTTGTAGACCAATCTGGGCATCCCCCTCAATTTTACGTAGGTTAACCCTTCCCAGGAATTTCTCTTGAGCTTGGCTGCAGGGGTGTTGTGAAGCATATAAGGTCTCATAGAAATCAGCCATGGCCTCTTGGATATCCTCTATTCGGGTAACCCTTTCCCCCCTATCTGAGTTTAGCGCCGTGATTGTGTTTCTGGAGGCAGCTCCCCGAAGGAGGCGAGCTAGCAGGGCGTCTGCCTTATTCCCTCTTGCATAGAATTTTTGCCTCACAAAAAGCATGGCCCCCTCCGCTTTTTGGTCCTAAGGATCCCCAATTGTCCTATTGCCCTCCTGTAGTCCTTCTGGTTAATCCTGCTGGGGTTCGCCGCTACCCTACCTCTCGCTTCCTCAACTTCCGCTTCCAGCCGGGACTCCAGGGCCTGTAGCTGTTTTTGTCTCTGTGCCTTAGCTGCTATAATTTCCTCCCTCAGTGTGGCCTTAAATGCGTCCCATCTTGTGTCTTCCCTCGTGTCCCCTCTCTTGTTATTATCGAAGAACTCTCTCATCTTGCCCTCTATCTCCTCTCTTACCACAGGGTCCCTCAGCAGGTGTTCTGGGTATTTCCAACCCCACAGCTCCCTCCTCCTCTTTCCCAGTTCCAGCTGCATCGACAATATTTTATGATCTGCTATTCCCATAGGCCCAACCTCTATCTCTTTGACCTTACCCACCAGGTTGGCTGAGATCCAGATGTAATCAATTCTAGATTGGGTCCCATGAACTTCAGAAAGGAATGTGTAGCCCTCCTCGTCCCCCCTCAATTCCCTCCAGACGTCCCTCAGCCCTATGCTCTCCACTTTGTCCCGGAGTTCCGCTGAGGCTACCGCCCCTCCCCCACGGCTTTTGGTCCCCCCTGACCTGTCTTTAATCTTGTTCCAGGCTATATTCAGGTCCCCCATTATGATTATCTGGCCTCTTGCCCATCCACCTATTTTCCCCATGAGATCGCATAGGAAGGGGTCTTGCCCTGTGTTGGGCGCATAAATCACCCCTATTGTGTACGATTCTTCCGCAATTGTGCCTTTTACCACAACAAACCTACCCTCCTTGTCTCTTAGGGTGTCTTCCAAGCGGAAGTTCACCGTGCCCCTGATGGCCAGCGCCAACCCCCCGTTTTCGTGGGACCAGACGCCTGAAACACCTGATCAAACCCTCTCAATCTTAAGCGGCTCTGGTCCTTGCGAAGCAGATGTGTCTCTTGTAATCCCAGAAAGTCTGGTTTTCCCCGCTTCGTAAATTGTTCCAGCTTTTTCCTTTTCAGCGGGGTATTTAGGCCCCTAACATTATGCGTTACCCACTTGAATTGTAGTTAGACATTTGTCCCCGCCGTTCAAGACCCTCCGACAGTTCCCCACTCCCACTCATTTGCCCCATGCCTGTTACCGGGTGTGTGGGTCACTTCTAGCTCGTCCCTCGTGCAGCACCTGAGGATCCCCCCCTTCTCCCCCTTTCCCCCGCCCCCCCCAACCCCTAAAGACCTTAAAACTTGGTCCGCCCGCATCCCCCCCCCCAGGCTTCCTCGCCCCTGAAGATCCCATGATGTTTGCTCTTAGCACCCTCTCCCCTCCTTGTTTACAAGATTGCCTTTGTGTCCACCACCCCCTGAAATTATTCAAGTACCCGATTAGTTCTCCTCTGGTCCAGCTCACTCCACCGCCGCTGGCTCCGCATCAGTTCCTTTCCCGGGTGACCTCCGCCGCGCGGGCCTCCTCCTTTTCCCCTCCTGGACCAGCGACCATTCCCATGGCCTGGCTCGGGGACCACTCCTCGCCTCCGAGGAGCCGCTCGGGCCTGCCACCCTTGATTCCTCAGCCAGTTCTTGGTCCAGTTCAAGTTGAAGTAGGTCCGCTCCTTCCTGCATCGTGGTTATCCGCTTCTGAGAACCAGCCCAATCGAATACAAGTCCAAACGGGAAGGTCCACTTATGTCTAATCCCCTTTTCTTTAAGCTTCAGGGTGAAGGGGCTCCATTGTTGCCTCTTGAGCAAGGTGCAGCTGGCGAGATCCTGGTACAGCTCAATACGTTGGTCGTTAATGGATATCGGCTCTCTTTGTCTAGCGGCCTTGAGTACTGCATCTTTTTGAGCGTATCTTGTAAACGCTGCTAACACGTCTCGCGGCCTAGACTTCGGGTTCCTAATGAGGGAACCCATTCTGTGAACCCTGTCCAGTTCGATCCGATCAGGGGAGGACTCGCCCAATAGTTCCGCAAAAATTGCTTGAACCGTTTCCTTCAGGTCCCTATCTTGCACCGTCTCCGGCAGGAGCTTCAACCTGATGTTGATCCGCCGAGACCTGTTTTCTATGTCTTCCATTCGTATTTCCAGGTTCCGCGTCGCCATGTCGAGCCTCTCGATAGCTTCACTGTTCTCCGTGGTCTCTCTGCCTATCTCCTGCAGGCCTCTTTCGACTATGTCTGTTCTCTCCCCCAGTTGACATACTTCCTGCTTGATTTCGGCCAGCGCTTGGTTAATGTCAGATCTTATTAATTGAAATTGCTCTTGAAAGGTTTTCCCCAAAGATGCTTGGAATTAGAGCAGCTCTCCGTGTAGGTCCTGGTGTGAGATCTGGGCGGACGCATCCAGGGTCTCTCCGCGCTCCTGCTCCGTACTTCACCCCTGTGTGGCCCTGTGTTCCTCGGTTGCATCCTTGCTTGCCCAGAGGGCCATGATGGGGCCTGAGGCCTTGCCCTTGTTTTTAGCTGCCATATTTGTAGCTCGGAGGTCGGGGGGTCCCCCCCAGTCCTGTCTGTGCCTTCCCAGGGGGTCACCCCTGCCCAGTTCTGGATTCCTTGCCTCGCTGTTCCCGACCAGGCCTGGGTCCCCAGCCTTGCAGTGCTTGACGTTGCGTGTGGTAGGGCAGTACCTCCGTGAGGCCGCGCGGGGAACCGATGCCAGCCCCGCAGCCCGGCGTAGATGTCGTCCGGGCCCCACTCCCTTCGCCGCTCACCGCACTGCTCTGGTGGTATCCACTCGCTCGCCGCCCTGAGCCGTGCTCCAATTCACGGGCGAGGTCACTGCCCGGAGCTCGCCACCACTCTAAAGGACTGGTGCGGGCCCCTCGATCCAAGGATCCGCCGCCGGTCCGCTACCAGGTCCCCCGGCGTGTCCCGAAGGTACCTCCTTTCCCGGGGTCTCCTCCTCCCCGGCTCAGGCAGCTGTGTCGCACCCCGGCGTGAGGACGGGACGGGGCTGCAATCTCGTCTCGCCGGGAGCGCCCCCTCTCCTGCTCTGCCCAGTAGGCCTGAAGCGTCTCCCTTCGTCCGCGGCCCTCTGGGTGAAATGGCAGCTACGGGTGGTCGAGGGTGCGGGAGGGCGCCAGTCGCTGTTATCCTGAGTTCCTCGGCTCATAAGGGGTGGTGGAACCGCTTAAGTGAGTTGGAGGTTCTGGAGCGCCGTCGACACACGTCTACCCGGTGTCGGCGGCCATCTTGGAATCCCTTGATCTACGTTTTGAAGTGTTTTTACTTCGCTTTTATTGTTCTTCACTGGTTATATATTCCTATGGAAAGGAATTTTGTTCTTGTGCTCCAAATAGCATGTCGGCTTGTCTGACTACTTTGTCCACAAGGACCTGGAGCTCTGTAACACTGAATTCACTTGCAAGGCAATGGGGATAGGTGTCAGGTGCAAATCAATAAGCAAGTGTAACAAGTATTTATTAATTTATTTATTTACAGGAGGAACAATGCTCTTTTTATCACAAAAGAATACAATAGATAAGAAATTAGATTTGCCAGGAAGCTGTGAGCTTCTTACAATGGGAGCTTGAGGGACATTCTGACCAGGTTGTGGAGGGGAGTAAATGGAACAGTCACTGGGTAAAATGCATAAGTGGACATTGTGATGAATCCGAGGATGTCGTCACTGCTTCCATGGAAGAAGCCTGTTCCTATGATTCCAAGGAGGTGAGGCCGCTACCAGATAGTCCCTGTGGGGATGGCATTCTGTGGGTGCATCTCATGGAACGGGAAAACCCCTATGGGACCAGTGGCGACTATAGTGGGAGAACGCAGTATCCACCTTGGCCCACCTGTCCTTCACCCCCACTCTCCTCAACCCTACCCTCCTATCCTATAGATTTCTGTAGTATGGAAGAAGTAGGAAGGACTGATACGAGGAAGAATAGGGATGAATAAAATGAAGATCTGAAGCAAGAAACTGTGACAAGGAAGAGGCGCAGAGCCGCACGGTTCACTAAGAAGAATCTGTCTGAACAGTCTAGTCTTCAGTCACATGGCTTACTGGTTAGGAGCATAAAGACTGACAATGGATTTACCCGAGTGTCAGATGCTCCGGAGAGGAATCACGAGAGGGACTGAGGCTCGGAGAGAAAGTCGGCAAAAGTAGATCTAAGCACGGAGACGATAAAAGGGGCGATCTCTACTGGTACCGCTAAACAAAACGAGAGGCTGGCTGTGGGAAGTGTGAGCAGCACTGCCCAACAGGAACACGCGGTCCGATGAAGAGGGAGATGCTAAAGTGGGTTAGGAGCCATTGCGGCAAGCAGACAGGAATGTCAGAGAACCAGCAAAGCAGAAAAAACACAGGGTAGCCCGCGACCAACCGGAAGGCTGAGCCTGTGGTTGGGGGTCCCCATAAAGTGAAGGAAAACCTAAAAAGCATGAAGACTGAAAAGTGGGGAAAGAGGACAGCCCCTACGCAATCCTAAGAGACGGTTTACCAAGACATGGTAACAAGGGAAAAGGACATAAGAAGGCATAATCTTCTTTGTGGCAGTACTTGGAGTGAGGGTGACCCAGGACTGTCACATAAGAAAAAACACAAAGAGAACTGTGAGTTCTGTGTTAACGAGACTGTTTGTTTATAAATGGACTGAAAGGGATAATCTAGGAGCATTTTAATTACAGCGCCTACTCTTTTCTATTTTGGAAATGTGAACTTACTAGGATTTGTACAGTGCTCTGCTGCGATTTTCCTACTGCACGCACAGAAACGTGCGGGCGTGTGCACAGGCACACACGCCAAACATGACCAGACATTGAGATGGGATATTAAACGCTGAAATCAAATCGTGAATGGCGGGGCAGTGCCAGGGATGTGTGAATAAAGTGGCACACATCAACGGAATGCAGCGATCTGTCTGCACATCACACAGTGCTGCCCAGACTTGCAAGGTGACCCCCTCACTCCCAACCCCACAATTGGGGTAGAGAAAGGGACCGCATAATTGTCATTGGGGCAGGCCTGAGCGTATATGTGCCCGGGGCCAATCACAATATTGATAAGATCATTGATATTGATATTTTATTTCTATCGCGCTCGTACACAAAATGTTTCAGTGCGTGACAAGACAAGGGAGGGGAACAGTGGAGAACAAAACAACGATCTTACTAGGCCCAGTGACATTGAGAACGCGCAAGTGCATGGGAGGGGGGAGGGGAAAAGTGCATGGAAGGGGGAGAAGTGGAAAGTGCGGAGCAAAGGAGAAACAGATAAATAATATATAAATAAATAATAAAGGCAACAAACAGTGGTAGTGCAGCCGGCAAGTGCTGGGTTTAAGGCAGCAGACAAGGTAGGTCTGATAAGTGCAGGAAGAAAAAGGAGGGGACTGTATGGGTACAGATACAGTCCCCAGTGCAAGGGGTAGTGCAGGAGGGTGGCAGGGTGAGCAGGTACCTGGGCCAAGAGAGAACAGATCAGCAGGAGAGAGGGGGAGCGAAGGCAGAAGAAAAGAGGAAGGTCTTGAGGTGCTTCCGGAACCAGAGCTGGTTCTCCTCAAGTTTTAGAGTGGCAGGGAGGCTGTTCCAGAGGGAGGCCCCAGCCGAAGACTGACATCTACCCCAAGCTTGTTTATTTAAAAAATAACTGACCCGGAAAGGAGTCAGAGGTAGAGGAGGGAAGAGCTCGAGAGGTGAGGTATTTGCAGAGGGATAGCTGAAGGTATTCTGTACCCATGCCCCAGAAAGCCTTGTGGACAATGCAAAGGGATTTGAATTTAATTCTTGCATCTACCGGGAGCCAATGGAGGGATTTCAGAGCTGGAGACATATGATCCCAGGGCTTGAGGCCAAGGACAAGTCTCGCATTCCTGTTCTGGATTAGTGGCAGAGGGCGGAGAGTAGAGGCAAGTAGATTTAGAAAGAGGCTGTTACAATAGTCCAACCTAGAGAGAACCAGAGCTTCAGAGACCATGACCTTCTGGGGGAAGGAGAGGAAAGGCAGAGTACCTCTGAGGAGGTGCAGTAGGAAGTTTGACTTTTTAAGAGACCTCATAGATGTGGGCGGATAAGGAAAGTGTGGAGTTAAAGATGACCCTGAGGTTCTTAGCCTCGCAGGTGGGGGTAGGAGGAGGGCCAAGGGAGGCCGGCCAGAGATTGAGGGGAAAAGGATGGTGTAGGTGTGCCAATGAGGAGGATCTCCGTCTTGCTGGCATTCAGACAAAGATCATTGGCAGCACACCAATCTTGAATGTCAGTTAGGCAATCAGAAACGAAAGAGGGAGAGGAGGTGGCTGAGGGCAGCCTGAAAATGAGTTGAGTGTCGTCAGCGTAGCACTGGAAATTTGAGCAGAAAACGGCAATGCAGTGGGCGAGAGTTGCCATGTATTGGTTGAAAAGCCAGGGCAAAGAGGTTAGACCCCTGGGGAACACCACAGGTAGAGAGGAAGATAGACGATAGAAAGGACCCAAGTTGGACATGGGAGGGTCGATCAGAGAGGAAAGAGGTCAGCCAGGCCAGAGCCTGATCAGTGATACCCAGGTTATCACGGAGAAGGTTGAGCAGGATGGTATGGTTGACTGTGTCGAAGGCAGAAGAGAGATCGAGGAGGATGAGGACAGAAGGAATGTTAGAGTCAAGGTTGGAGAGCAGATCTTCATGGATGTTCAGGAGAGCAGTTTCCATGCTTCTGGCAGCTCTGAAGCCAGACTGGTGGTCATGGAGACAGCCAAAAGAATTGGAATGAAGGTTAAGCTGAAATGGAAATTGGGTGATAGTTAGCCGGACAAGGAGGATCAGATGTGGGTTTCTTGAGAATAGGATGCACAAGGGGTTGCTTCAGAGGGGAGGGGAAGGATCCTGAGGCAAAGGAGTGGTTGTAAAAATCAGCAAGGGCCGGAGCGAGGTTGTCAATGTGGTCCTTGATGGTTTTAGAGGAACAGCGATGAACCTGTTTTGACAAGGCTTTCATAGATCAGACTTGTCTAGCGACCTTGTCAGGGGAGAAAAGAGGAAAGGACGAGAAGGAGGGAGGAGGGGTGGCTGAAGGAGGGTCAGCAAGCACACATGGAGAGGGGAGAGGAGGGGCAAGGGTGGAGAGGGTGGACAGGATGTCCTGGGTTTTTGAGATGAAGTGACAGACAAGGGCATTGCAAAGAGCCTGGGAGGCAACAGGAGGGGTAGAGACTGCAGCAGGGTTTTCCAGCTCCTTGCAGATTTTAAAGAGTACGTCTGAGTTATTAGATGCCGCAGAGACACGAGCTTGAATGTGTGCTCTCTTCTTGGTGAGGACAGAGAGACAGTATTGCCTTTGTAGCAGGCGAGAGGCCAGTTTGTCAGAGGATGAACAAGAAGCCCTCCATTTCCTCTCAGCCGCCCTTCACTTACGTTTAAGTGTAGCTAGGTCGGAGCAATACCAGGAATTGCTCTTGGCTTTGGACTTCAAATGGATCCTCATGACAGGGGCACAAGCATCAAGAGTAACAGAAATTGAAGAGTAGAGCAGAGACAGGTCTGTGTCAGGATGTGAGACAGCCAGAGGTGGACGGGGGAGAAAGTGGCGGCGAAAGCCTCAACTGACACACGCTTCATGGGCCGGATGTCCGAGAAGGTAGGTGGCAGTGTTGGCTTGGGGGGGAAGAGAGGGAGAGATGAGGAGTGGTCAGAGGGATGGAGAGGGGTAGGTCAGAGGAGATCAAGACATCGAGTGTGTGCCCTGCAGAGTGAGGGAGGATGGACAGGGAGAGGGAGTCGCACAGGTCACAAAAGAGTACAGAGGAGGAACAAGGAGAGTCTAAATGGATATTGAGGTCACAGAGGAAGAAGAGTTGAGTGGTAGAGTCCAGGAGGGAGGAGGAAAGGTCCGCCCAATGAGAGAGAAATGAGGTTATTTTACCAGGAGGCTAGTAGATGGTAGCCACAGTAAGAGAATGGGTAGGAGAGAGAGAGAGCCTACAGACATCACATTCAAAAGAGGAGTAGGTCTGAGTGGGAATGATAGAGGCAGGAATCCACTCAGGAAAGATCAGGGCTACCCCCCCCCCCCCAACGGACCAGGAGGATCTGGGTGCAGAGAGGATCTTGTAGCCATCAGGGAGGAGAGTGTCAAAGCTCGTGACAGAGCTTGCCATGAACCATGTCTCAGTAAGACCAAGGACATCAAGGTCTAGTTCTTCAAGGAGGTGGCAGATGTCAGAGGAGTGTTTGACAGCAGAGTGAGTGTTGAGAGTGTCAATATGAAGAAGGTTGCCAGCCTTAAAGACCTTCCGGAGAGGGGTACAGATCAGAGATATGCTCTGCGGGGGAGAAAGGGCCCTAGGAGGGGCAGAGGAGGAGGAGAGAGAGGGCAAGTTAGCCAAGGGGGGAGAAGAGGGGACAGCAGGAGATGAGAGGAAATTGATGAGGCGAGGGAAGCGCCTATCAAAGAGGAGGAGATTGGCCTGAGGGCCTTGGACCATGGTGCATGTTTATAGGGAGGAGAGCATAAAATGTCCAATTCAGAACCTGGAACCCCGGCTTCTACTCCCGGCTTTAGCGCTTGACTAGCCGCACTGTGTGATTCTTGACAAAGGTAGAATTGCAAATATAATGCATTATACAGGTATGCAGTGCCGTGTACCCACTTCCTCCCCTCTCGGTTTGTGAGGTTAAGAAACCCATTCCCTACTCAATCCACTCAAGTAGGAGAAAGTGTAGGCTCGCAATGAAAAAAGGCAACATATGTAACTTTAAAATAAATGGCCTACAAAATTCCAAAGTGCGTAGTATGTTTACCCATATGCCACTGAGTGTTTATAGATGGGTTATATCAGTCCCTAAAATGCACACAGAATTAACCTTCATTTTGCGTGAGGGTGTTTAAACGCGACTGCAATGTCAGCCACGCCCAAACGTCCCTCTCGTCAAATCGGCAGCACGAGAAAGGCTTATGAGCCAGAATGGGCACACCGAACTGGCTGCCGCACCAAAGCGGTTGAGCCAAACAGGCCCACGCCGAAACGGCGGCGCCAACAAGGGGTGTACTGCCACAGGTGGGTGGTGGGAGGTAAAAGATGGTGGGTGAAGGAAATATTTATTTTATTTTATTGATTGTTATAACACATAACTCACCTTAAAATGACTAACCCTTCCAAACACATCACAGTACACTGCGAAATAGAACATTAGGATGACATAAATGATGTATGCTACATGATATGATATGATATTGCATTCATAACTTGCCTATACACAAGTGTTTCAATACGCGATGAGGCAATGGAGGAGGAACCGAGGGAGGACAGAGACAGCTATCTTGCTAGGCCAGGTGACATTGAGATCGCGCCAGTCCAGGGGAGTGGGGAGGGAAAAGTGCGGGGGCGAAGGGGGAGGGGGTAATGCAGTACATAGGATAACAGTAAAGAATAAACAAACAATAAATAAAAAGTGCGGCCAGCTGGTGGCAAGTTCCAGGGTAAGTGCAGACATCACGTGTGAAGTGCTGGCAGGGGGCTCTAGGGGCACAGAAACAACCCCCGAGTGCAAGGGTTGCCAAGGGGGCAGTGCAGGTGTTCAAATGGTGGGGAGGGGACCTGGGCCCGAGATCAGAGGATAGCCAGGAAACCATTGCAGATTCAGTTTCAACCCAGGTGATCAGCAGGAGAGAGGAAGAGAGAAAGCATGGTTCTGTTCAAGTTTCAGAGAGGCAGGGAGGCTGTTCCAGAGGGAGGCTCCAGCCAAAGAAAGAGATCTACCACCAACTCGTTGCTTGGAGAAGCAGCTGACCCTGAGGGAGTTGGAGGCGGATGCGCAAAGAGCTAGAGAAGGAAGATATTTATGAAGAGAGAGTGGAAGATATTGAGGCCCCAGGCTCCAGTAGGCCTTGTGGAAAATGCAGAGGGTTTTGAACGTAATCCTCGCAGCCACTAGGAGCCAGTGCAGAGTTTTCAGTCCTGGAGAGATACGATCCCTGGGCTTGAGGCCAAGGACAAGTCTTGCAGTCCTGTTCTGGATGAGTTGCAGAGGATGGAGAGTAGAAGCTGGCAGATTTAGAAAGAGGCTGTTGCAGTAGTCCAGCGTAGAGATAACAAGAGCCCTAGAGACAGTGAGCTTCTGGGGGAAGGAGAGGAAAGTAAGAATACCTCTGAGGAGGAGCAGCTGGTAGTGTGATTTCTTAGAGACGTCAGAGATGTGAGAAGAGTAGGAGAGTGTGGAGTCGAAGATGACCCCAAGGTTTTTAGCCTCTCAGGTGGGAGCAGGAAGAGGGCCAAGAGAGGCCAGTCAGAGAGTGACAGGCAATGAGGGAGCAGGTGTGCCAATGAGGAGAATCTTGGTCTTACTGGCATTAAGGCAGAGAGCATTGGCGGCACACCGCTCCTGGATAGCCGACAGACAGTCAGAGATGAGAGAAGGAGAAGAGGTGACAAAAGGGAGCCTGAAAATGAGTTGAGTGTCATCTGCATAGCACCAAAGGTTGTGGCAGAGAGCGGCAATGCGGTGGACAAGAAGTGCAAGGTATTGGTTGAACAGCCAGGGAGAGAGGTTAGACCCCTGGGGAACACCACAGATAGAGACAGAGGAGAGGAAGTACCCCAGTTGGATCTGGGAGGTTCGGTTGGAGAGGAAAGAGGTCAGCCAAGCCAGGGCCTGATTGGTGATACCCAGGTTATCACGGAGATGGTTGAGCAGGATGTCATGGTTGACCATGTCAAAGGCAGAAGAGAGGTCAAGTAAGATGAGGACACAGGGTGTGTTGTAATCGAGGTTGGAGAGCAGGTCTTCACAGATGTTCAGGAGAGCAGTTTTCATGCTTCTGACAGCTCTGAAGCCAGACTGATGGTCACAGAGGCGCCCACTGATTCAGTTTGAAGATTAAGCTGGGCCAACTTTTCCAGGAGTTTGTCCGGGAAAGGAGTACATAGCATGAGAACAGTACCATCACATTATACATAGCATGCGTTGGTGTACAATGGATATTTTGAACATTCCCAGTTAAATAGTTCATGGAGCTATAAGAGTGAAAAAGTGATTAACTGAAATCTGGTGGGAAACTCTTGTTTTGTTCTATGCATGTCCCAAAATACAGAGTGAAATGGGATCTGATGAACTACTCGCACCTGATATGAGAGACACTAACCCAAGAGTAATGAGTTGGTTCCTAGATCTCCAATCATTTTGCTTCACTGTAGAACAGCAGATGGGGAAAGAACAGTGGAATATGTATTTTCTAAATTGTTTCTCTAAATAGAGATGGGGAACTGACCACTGTAAGGGGAAGGGTATTTGACAAATCACAGGTATTCATCCCTTTTCCCCTAGTGGGAGACCCCCCCACTGTAAGGCTAGCGATGTGAGCCCACTCCGCAAGGTCCTTCCTAGGGGTTGAGGCAAGTGGAACCTCAGTGGGAGAGACATCTACAACACCACCAAACCAAGTCCATATAGACTTCAATATTTTTGCACAACTTCACTGTGAAGATGATCCATATTACCACAAGCTATCTCTGTACGGTACAAAACTAAAAAACAAAGGCAATTTAAATATCCTCACACACCATCACTACATTGACCTCTGTATCGCCATTGCACCATCCCTGTGGGGACTTCAATATCATAACACAGCAAACCTGCAGGGACTTCATTAGAAGTGCACATAATGTTGGGACTATTCTCATGATAATCCCAGTTCATGCAGTACGTAAATCAGTATCACACCCAATTCATGTGAAGTATATGAAGACATTAATATCACCATAAACTGTGTGGGGACTTATCACATAACAGTGCTGTGAAAATACACACCATCCATGTGGGGCCTTACATATCACAGCACACCACCTCTGTTGGGACTTTAATGTCATTCTGATTCCTACTGAATACTGTAGCATAATTGCATATATTTGATGGTTAAAGGGGGCATTTTCCCATCAAGGAAAGCACCTTTTTATTTACAAACAAGATACTATTTTCAAAGTAAGGAAAATAAATCCACATAGCTCCAATTGCCTGTTTGGCAGTGGCTCACCCTATTGAATTGTGGATGTTCCAAATGAGTTGCTCTGTAGCAATGGGGTTAATTCAATATGTATGTCTGGCTGGCTGGCGTGCAGTGCCCGAGGCTTGAAAAGGCTGGGTGACCATTTGAGGTCAGGAGAACTCTATGTCCCATCTGGCTGTGGTGGCTCTAGTAGCTCAACTGGTCAAGCAGTTCTCAGCCAATGATTCGGTCTACCTCTTCTGTGGTAAAACAGTGAGAGCGCTCACTCAGGGAAATTCCAGGTTTGGGTCTATGTCTAAGCTAAGCAGGAAGTGTCTCATGTGGAGCCTGAGTTTGGTTGTGGTGAGATCAGTTGGAGCAGTTGTACCTATTGTGCCTTTCTCACCATACTTTGTTACTGCCCTCATAAAAAGTTTGGGAATCATACTAGGAGAGAATGAGGAAGCAGCTTTGCAAGGGCATTGCCCCTAATGAATTGAGAAGGTGGTAGGTTGGTATGGGGAAGAGACCACTGACAAACCCTACTCAGTCTTCCTCCAGGTAACTAAAGCCACTGGCCTAAGGGTCCTGGTAAGCTGGACTTCCTGGTCTCCATGCAGGTGTGGCTCATAGATACTGGGCGGCATGAAACTGGCCCACCACACATTATGGAGGATCAAAGCTAGCCCTGTGACAAGACTGAGTGCTTTCTCAGCTGCGGCAAGCAGCTGAGTAAGTGAACCAGGTCAGGATTTAACTGCAAAGAGAACCATAGTTTCTCTTTGACAGCTTTCAGTACCCTAGTGAGCATACCCAATGGGCTAAACTAATAAGTGTTATTGTGTGGTTAGACTGGCCTGCGTTGGTGCAGCCCGCCTGAACATCTTTTCTTATTGTGGTATGGCATTTTGTGCCAGGCACCAAAGTTAAAGAATCATGATCAGTATTATTATATGGCTAGATTGCCCTACATTGGTACAACCAGTCTGCAAATAGTTTCATACTGTGGCATGGCATTTCTTAGTGGCATATGGTGGTAAGCCAACATGAGGGTTCTTAAGTTGACATAATAGCGTACATTGGTGATGGCAGTCTCTCATTGTGGCATTGCATTTTGTACTGTCACAGCTAACAGGAGTATGTTTCTATCTGGTAATACTGGCATATATTGGTGCAGTCTGCAACGACTTGTATGGGCACAGCCAGCATGACATTTTTTTTAAACTTGCAAATATTGTGCACAAAGGCATTGTGGAAATGAATTGGAAAATGCTTCTGTGCATTGTTGGCGACTTGCAGTCTTTGGAAGTTTTCATGTGTTACCCTACAAAATCGATTGCAAACTGTGTGGATTTTTACCCAATTGTTTACAGAAAGTGTGCTCTAAAATGCACTATATTAGCCTATTATATAAAAAAGATTTTCAGGGAAGGAACCCACACAAGTCCCCCTTTTGTTAGTTCATGATCCCTCGCTACACTCAGTCACTCCACCACATTTGTGGGAAACATATACACCCGTCCAATAAAAAATTCTTACCAGCCATCACTGTCCCTAGTGTACCCGCTAGCTCAAGGAACAGGACCCTGAATTTTTCACAATATCGAGAAAACTGTTGACATGAACTAATCAGATTAATATTGTATTGTACATTAACATGATCACTGAGGATAGAATCAAAATATTTAATTGCAAAATCTAAAACGTAGATAACACTGACATTTACTTGCAGCTTTCCCATCCTTTTCTCTTACCTGCGCTCATTTTCTTTCTTAAAGCAGATTAAGGTCTGCAAACCTTTGATAGGTTCATGGTATGCCACCCCATGGGCAAGCATATGTGTTCTACTGTGCATACCACTGTGATGGCAATTTGGCACAGTATAAACCATGATAACATAACATAGCATATAATGCCAAAACCTTGCATATTACAGTACATACCCTTTCTGATGTTCACCCACCCGTGACATCCAGTTCATCCTTCCCTTCAGTGCTAGGATTCCCAAAGCTCTGTCATTGAGTGGATCCCCCATTTTTATAGTGGGGGGGTGGAAGACAGGTGTAGGTGGGATCAGCAATATACGTTTATGACACTCAACTTTTAACTTTAATAATTTAACCCACCTCTTACCTGTCTCCAGCAGCCCCCACTTGCCTAAGATATGCCAATTCTAGAAGGGGCCAGTTATCTTTTAACAGAATGGACAACTGGTTCGGTCAGAGTGGGCCAGTTTCATAAGTTACTAAATTAGGCTTAACCAATGTTTCTAAGCAAATATGTTTCCAAACATGTTAGTTGCAGCATATCTTACCAAAAAGACCACCTTGGTTAATACACAGTCTGTTCTGGATAGTGATGAATTGTAATGTTTGATTGTGGCCCACTTTTTTAATGGTGCCTGGACCAATGTTATGCCCCAGTCTGAACCTGCCTTGTTGCACTACAGTGGGAAGTGGACTTGGGAAGTGGAGTTGGGATAAAAATGCAAAAACCTCTTGGTAAGAAACACAGGGATATGACTTTTAGCATACAGAAAAGTAAAGGCAGACAGCAAAATGCTGGTGTACGATTTGTTTAGTTGATCTTAAGCGTTTTCCCTTTTCCCAGTACACCAGCAGACTTTTACATTTGTATATAAAAAGGGGTAATCACACAATACTATTTACATTATTAACCTACGTAAACAGCGGAATTACTAAAAACAGTACAGAAAAGAGTCCTTTTAAAATATAAACAGTTCTTCCAAAAAATAAAAGTCCTTAAAAATATATGCAAATATCTCAATACAGTGTGCTGTAACTATGTATAAAAAAACATTACTTGCGAGCCAGGCAGGCCAGAGCTGTCACAAGGTCCTTTCTGCTCTGGGTATTTCTCTTCCTCTGTGTTGTGATGATTCTCTGGCAGGCTAGCAGCAGAAGCATGTGTGATGGGACGCAAAGTTTCTTTTGGATGTGCAGCTTATGCCAGGTGCAGCCCAGCATTTATGGCAGTCTGGGGACAGGAGCCCAAACCAATGCTCCACCCAGGCTGCATCTGCCAGATGCAGCCCTCGGAGTCTCGGAGGCCTGTCTTGGCAGGGGGCAGGCCATAAATCATTACACAGCGCTCCCCTCTCTACTGGAGAGCGCCACACCTGACAGAGGAGGGCGAAAGGGGGGCAATGACTAGGGGCATTCCCTGCACACAGAGCCATGTGGAGCCAGGCCACGGCAGTAACAGGAGTGCCAGGAGGCAGTGGTGGGTTCTGGCAGTCCCCTACCTGTCTGGGGAGAATCACTCTTTCAGCTCGGGCCCGCAGAGGTGAAAAAGAACTAGCAAAGGTGCAGGGAGGAGTGCTGCTCAACCCTCCTCAGTGGAGGTTCAGACCAACTGTCTTCAAGGCGCAGTGCTCATGCTGCAAACCTTTTCCTTTTTTAAAGAATCCCTGTGTGGCATCACGTACGGATGTCTTTTACTCTAATTTGTTGCATGCTTCTCCCCGTTAAAATATCCTCAAACTTGAGGATAGCCATGGCCTGAATTATAAATCTATCTAGCAACTTGCTCCACACACCCACCACTCCCACCCGACCTGAGACTGGTTGATCTGCTCCTCACTGTTTCCTCCCCTGATTGTTTGGAGATCCCTTTCCCACCCTCCCCCTCCGAATACCCTAACAATAATAATAATAATAATACTAATAATAATATAAAAATAATTGAGCCATGATGTAGATCTACAGTCCACCTGCCACAGTACCCCTTAACTCGTAGACACCTGCACTAAAGAAGAAGGAATGGAAAACTGAGGATCAGGCAATGGGAAACTCACATTGGACCCCTGGTGAATCCTAAGTTAGTTTCATGACAGTCCTGCTCTCCCTGGTTGCAGGATGAAGATCAGCCGGGGCCCCATCTAGGGTTACTTCCTGACCCGGCGATCAACCCTGTACCAAGTCAGGCTCCCTATATTCCAGTGGAGGAATGGGTAAGGGTTCCCTGCCACATCCAACTTAGCAGGAGCAATGGGATCAGGATTAGTCTAGAAAGAACACTCTCACATTCGGGTTCAGGTCCTCTTCTCTCACTACCGGTGTCAGCTCAAACTGATCCTGGACTTGCAGATGGTTCCGGTGCAAGGTCTTGATGTTTCTTGGCTGTCCTCATACCCACAGTCAGTAGACAGGCAGCACTACTAATTGATGCTGAATGTTGAATGGTTGAGACTCCCACTTGTTACTCAGCTTGTTCTGTCCACTCTTTCCCGGGCTGTGGATCAACACACAATCACCAGGTGGAAGACTTGCATCAATGTGCAAGATTCACGGCAACTGAGGATCCGTGTAGCCCAGAATTGGTTTGAGGATTCGAGGAGCTCAAGTAGTGAGGATCCGCTTCAGCTCCTTAAATGCCTCCTGGCATTAGTCGGTCCACCTATCATCAAAGGGCTCATGTGGATGGTGTAAATGGTCTGAAGAGTTGATGGTAGTCCTGTGGCTCCTCTGGTTATGCAGGTATCCTTTGATGAGGTCCACAAGCGGTTGCACGATGTTGGCATATCCCACAACAAATCTCCAGAAGCACTTAAAGAATTCAAGGAAACTCTGTAACTCCTTCAAGTTCTGAGGTCTTGACCAGGTGAGGAGGGCTTCCGTCATGGCGGGATCTACAGGAATGCTGTCTGCAGAGATGATGTTTCTGCTGTATTTGATGCTTGTCCAGCACTGCTTTTCCTGCACTGTTGTGCACTTGTTCACACTGACGTTTAGCCCTTGCTCCCTTAGGCAGTAATTCTGCCAAAAATGCCCCATAGAGTCCAATGGACTCTGAAAAAATGGGAACACACTCCGCCACCACCACGTGTAATCCACCGGTAAATCTGCCAGACCAAGTGGTGGTAATGGTAAGTCCAGTGGATTTACAGACAGAATCCCGCCCAACTCGTAATGACCCCCATTGTCAGGTGAGATTTCGTTCAATTTCTGATTTGGCCGTGTACTAAGCAGGGCTTGATGTAACATTACCATTACATGATTTCATGTTAACATAAAACACACTCAGCCCTATACATACTTTCTTAAATGATTTCAACATCTTCACAAAATCTCCCTTTTACTTTCTTGAAGCATTATATATCTGTAAGACATTTAATGTCAAAGAGCCCACATACGAAATGTTTAATATCATAATACATCTTCTTTAAGGAGACTTCAATATAATCACACACTATCCATGTGAGGACTTCAATATCATCACATAGCAACCCTGTGGGTACCTCAAAATCAGCACACACTATCCATGTGAGGACTTAAATATCAACACATATCAACCCTGTGGGGACCTCAACATCAGCACACACCATCCATGTGAGGACTTAAATATCATCACATATCAACCCTGTGGGGACCTCACCATCAGCACACACCACCCATTTGAGGACTCAAATATCATCACATAACCCTGTGGGGACCTCAACATCAGCACACACCATCCATGTGAGGACTTAAATATCATCACATATCAACCCTGTGGGGACCTCACCATCAGCACACACCATCCATGTGAGGACTTAAATATCATCACATATCAACCCTGTGGGGACATCACCATCAACATACACCATTCATGTGAGGACTTCAATATCATCACATGTCATCCATGTGGGTACCTCAACATCAGCACACACCATCCATTTGAGGACTTAAATATCATCACATTCCATCCCCGTGGGGACCTCACCATCAGCACACACCATCCATGTGAGGACTTCAATATCATCACATATCATCCCATTGGGGACCTCACCATCAGCACACACCATCCATGTGAGGACTTCAATATCATCACATATCATCCCTGTGGGGACTTCGCCATCAGCACACACCATCCATGTGAGGACTTCAATATCATCACACATCAACCCCGTGGGGACCTCAACATTAGCACACACCACCCATTTGAGGACTTAAATATCATAACATATCATCCCTGTGGGGACCTAAACATCAGCACACACCATTCAGTTGGAGGATTCAATATCATTGCATACCATTTCTATGGGACCTTGAGCATAATTACATACTATTCTTATGTGGCCTTCTATACAATGACACACCATCCCTGTGAGGACCACTATGTCATCAAACAACATCCCAGTGGGGACCTCAACAGGACCCCACACCATCCTTTTGGTGGACTCAGTACCATCATATCAGCTCTATGGGGACTTCAGCATCATTACACACTATTCATATTCACTTACCCGTGTATGGCCAATTGGGTGCTTCTGTGGCTTCATTTGCATCACCTGAATGCATTTTCCTTCACCTTTTGGGTATTTTTGGTGAAATTGGCCACTATTTTTAGCAGTGTTTCGTTCGGTATTTTAACCTGAAGATGGGATGGAATTAGCATTTTTATTTCCAGCGCTAATTCCACTGGACGATTTAGCCCCGGGGGAATTATCACTGGTTTTCATTACTTATTCCTCCAGCGCTAATTTCTTCAGGGTTAATTCCACCAGAGGAATTAGCGTCCATTTTCAATAACCCTTATATCAGCAGATTGATCAAAGTGGCGGCAATTCCATTACTGCCACTTTTTCCCCTTAGAGATCAACTTGTAATGAAACCAAATGAGTATCAATTAAACATCAACCTTGTGAATTTATTTTTAATAATCAGACAAAATGTGATGCCAACATTCAATTAATTCACATATCAGACTATAGACAAGATGACATCCGTCCACATAATGTGTTGTCTTGACAGTGTAGAATTCAATTTCATCACACACCACCCCTATGGGGACTTCAACAAAATCACAGAAAAATAAGGAAGTAAAGTAAGTCACATTGTGATTCGTTTGTTACAAAAGTAGCCAATGCTTGAAATGAATCTGGAAGTGTGTTGTGCAATCAATGAGGGAAGACTTACATTGCATATCAATTATATCCAATTCGGCAAACATACAAAATACACAAAAAAACAGCGTAATTTCATGATTTTACATTTAAATGCAGAGTTCAGGCCATTTAAAACATAATTGTATTCGTGTATAAATGGTTCCCATGAATCTGCTGTCTGCTGCCTAAGCTTGTAGGGCATCCGATTTATCATGTGTGTTTAAATTCCTGCCCGTGTGTTGATGACTGCAATACCACACCCAGCCTGCGGGGGCAGAGCTGAGTAAAAAATCAACACACCAAAATAAACACAGGTCCCCACAAGGCCATTTTTTTAAAAGTTCTAAAAATTGGCACAGGTGACTTTTAAGTTGTTTTAAATCATTTGGAAGGCACTACCATGTGGGGACTTGGGTTTAGGTCCCCACAGTGAAATCAAGTCCCCACAGCGTGTGTGTGTTTTCATACCCAAGTCCCCACAAGGATAGTAACACAAACTCACACACACACACACACACACACACACACACACACACACACACACACACACACACGAATATTTAGCAGCACACAAAAAAGGTAGCCCACAGGCAGCCACATTACAACCTATGTTCACAGGCACGCCAGAATTACAGCACTGCTAATGCTTTTATTTTGTTCTTAGCATAAATGTGTGTGCTTTTTTTCATTTCATTGAGCTACCACCCGAGAAAAATGAACCCGTGAGGCATTTTATTTTGAAAAAGAAGACACTACCAATGCCCACAGGGAGGAAGATGGGGGTTGCCCAAACAGGGGAGGCCATGTCTCTTGTCACGCTGTTGGAGTCGTTTGACCAGGTATACCATAGGTCGTATGGGGGAACTGCCTGACTCTCAAGGGCCCAACTCCCTTCCCCAGAATAAACAGAGGACTCAGCCAACGGCAAGTTAGAACTGCGGTTTATTGCAAAAGCCAACAGGGCTCATACAAGACAATCAAGATTCTCCAGTACATCTCAATATTCCAGGGTGTGCTTTACAGTTCTGTAGCAATCATACATCATCCCTGGGCTCTTTCCCCAAAAAACCTATCATCACAGAGGATTGGGTATCGAGAGTGGTAACACCTATGGAACTATAGAGGTCATTTCACTGGTCCTTGCATGTCAAGTGGTTGGCCTCTCCCGTCCCCAAGGAACTATCACATTGTTGCAGAGTAATCGGCTTACCATTGGTTCTTGCCCCTTGCCATCCACCCCAGATTTTTTATTCTGTGATTGGTTAGAGCTGATCTCCCCACACCTGGGACTCGATTCGGTTCTCAGCCCTCTGTGCACCTCTTCAAGGAGATGTGAACGATTATGTGTCTGTATTGTAACTTGTAGTGTAACACCTTTGCCTATGAGAGTGCGCTTTGCTGTTGCAACACTTGTTGCCTTCTTCGTGTGGCTTGTTGGGATCGGCTCTGCTTTCCCACCACAGGTGAATGTCTATTGTCTGGCTCGGCTCTATCACGTGCTTGGTGGCCACAAAATGGAGCTCTTGAGCTTCCATTTATAAGGATTTATTCAATTTATTTGCAGCTGGTCCCCTGTAAGTACGTGCACTGTATTGAGTCTGTAGGTTGATTGAGGGGATATCTTTCCATGTACGTGTCAGCAAACGGTGCACTTGGGTTTCGTCCAAAATAAGATAGGTGGCTGCGAGCATTCCTGGCTCATCGTCCCTTCATGTTTCTGGGGGTGAGGAGGGGCATTCTTGGGACCCTCTCTTCAACGCCATGCACAGTGAGCTTAGACTGTGCAGTCACACAGTGAAGGCTTCAGCTCATGTCAAAGGATGTAGAGGGGGGTGTAACGCATGCAACAGCCCCTGCCAGAGCATGCAGAGGGATCTCATACTAATGCATCCATACTAGTGAGAGCTGCTGTCACACCATGCAGAAATCACTTTAGGAATTCACTCACAAACGCTAAAGTTGGATCATGGTAAACATACAGAATGAAGGATAGACGTACAACCAGGGGTGGCCTCGGCCTCGTGTTTTTAAAATCATGCATGCCATCAAGCAAAAGCAGTCTTGGCTTATGCAGGGGTCATCCAGGGATAAAGTTGCACAATTGAGAGCCCTTCTGTCAACAGTGAAGCCTGCAGTAGGCAATCCCACAAGCGGGGGATCGGATGCCGTCGGCTCATGCCTGCACAGCATGGAGAGGCATCTCCAGGTGTGTGATTATGCACTGGAAACGTAACCTCTCACAATACACTACAGAGTGGACTGACTCATGGAACCAGGCAAAGAAGGGGGCTACCACTATCTCGAGCATTTGTTGCTCAGGAAAAACAATGGTAAATAGAGAACAGAGAGCTGTAAAAATAAAGCAAGACAACTGCACAAACTTGAGAATGGCAAAGAAGTAATTGCACGGATTGCAATGGTTTAAATCTGAGGTTCCGATACTGCGTGAGAGGCTGACCCAGAAGTCAAACCTCGTCTCGTCAATACTATTTGTGCTCTTTCTAAAGAGGTGCGATCTGTGATATCTACTGCTAGTGGACTTGCCACTCTGTGCCAAGCCTTCTGCCATACAAGGAAGGAAAGTGCTCCTGTCCTACCCCAGTCAATCCATGAGTGGCATAGGGCGGGACAGGAAGTCAGGCAGCCTCACTCGTGTACGTGCGGTTGTCAAATCAGGAGTGCAATTCTTTCCTTTAAAAAAAATATATTATGGGACAGATGGGCAGCAGCAGGTTCGGCCAGGCATTGACCCAAAAGGAGGGGCAGGACAGAGCCTCAGCTTTGACCCGGGCTGGCTCGAGCCCCACCGGGCTCATCCCAGCACTATGTTTAGCTGACACTGGGTAAGGAGATTTTAATCTAACATCAAAACACCTACATAAGGCAAAAATGATAAACCCCTTGTGTGAATGGCTTGTGAGGTCTTAAAATGCTTTTATTGTGTAACCTACATTATTATTGGTCTGCTACCAATATCGGCGGGGTGTAATGATAGGCAGGTCAACAAAAGACATCTTTCAGATTTTGTATTATTTTTGTTAAAAGTGTGAAGAGATATGAGTATAGTTTCAATGCAGACTGGCCATGAGTCTATGTAATTACTAGTATGTATGGTAGTTAGATGGTTAGATAACTGAGTGAGTTAAGTGCACACCTCGTAAATCAAAGTGCAACCTTCAGGCAAACTTTCAAATCCTGCCAGGAACCTTTCTGCCCTTCACCCACCTGAGATTGATGAATTAATTATCGCTTAACACAGCTGATCACCGCGAGACCACAGACAACGACGACACCCAGACGGGCACAGATACTATCCAGTTATTGCCTTGAGAAAAACCTTAAGGTTGAAACACCTGTTGGCACTAGATAACGGAAAGCATGTTGTTTTTTTCTCAAACACGTGGAAGTCTGTACAAACTAAAATGTATGTCACTAAAAGTGACAACCATTGTCAATCAAAAAATGGGTGGAAATGTACACTTATTGAACATTAGGTATCACTTTACCAGTGCCAGAGTATAACAATTGGATTTCAGTCACAGCAACAAGTATCCCCTAACACTTGGACTGCAGGAGCTCTGTCCTGAGATCCTGATACAGGCGGCAGGCAACAAACAGAAGGCACCAAAGCAAGTACCTTTAGAAAACAAGTCAATAGCGGAGAGATCCACAGTTACCATAGGCTCCAACCACCTCTTTTTTTGATCCAATTCTGCTCCAAATATATGTGGGGGGTGGGTTTAGGGTAATAACTAGTGTGGGTGGGGTATGGGGAGGTTGCTGCGGAGGTCTCACTGCATATATTTACAGCAAAATCTATCCAAAAAAAACCTTTGATGAAAATTGATTGTTTTAGACCAAATCGCATAAAACCCCTTTGACACCTTACAGGATCTTGCTAGAATACAGAGGGGCCCCGGCATAGAGAAGAAATAATGGAACATGGCAGATTTGCATTCAGATCATCTTTACAATTCCTCAGAATCCTGTTCAGTAGAACAACGTGTTCTGTTGCCCTATCTTTCCCAGGTACACCTTGGTATGGTGAATGTGGGCAAAGGGGGATAATTACCACAGTGAATAGAGACTGGTATGCTCTGGACCTTTCTTCTGTGGCCTCACAGTACTGCAGATAGTGTGCTATTTGACAATAATATAATCCAAAGTCATGGGGCACCCTTACTCATTTGCAAGTTGATTTCATTCAGTTACTTAAAAGCAGATGATTTGAGTATGCTTTACTATTGCAAACAGCTTTTCAGGATGGGTAGAGGCATATCACTGCAAAGGGGCAGGCAGAAAGACAGTAGTAAATGTACTGTTTAAGGACATTGCACAGAGATTTGTATGCCTGTCTGTTTAAACCGTAACTGAAGCACTCCCTTCACCGGTCAGGAAGTGAAGGAATTCTGCAGAGGCTTGTAAATACAGCTGAAACACTCATGTCCACAACATTCCAAGTCATCAGGAGCAGTTGAATGCTAGAATGGCATGCTCAAGTAGATATTAGCAAAATTCTGCTCTCAGGATGGCCAGATGCATTGCCTCTTGCACTCATGGGTATTGTGACGAATTGAGGGATTTCGTCCATTCTCCCCAAGGGGGAGCATTCCCCTTTGAGGCCCGGGAGGTGAGCCCACTCTGCAAGACCCTCCTTAGGGGTCTGGTCAAGTGAGACCTCACTGAGAGAGACTCCTTCTAGGGGACAAGGACTCCCATTATTCTACGAAACTCCATAACCCCTCTCCCATGATGACATACACGGCACTGCCTGAGATGCTTAACAGCAACAAAAACTGTGCAGTAGCACCTGGAGTGTTCCAAGTGCTGAATGGGTTTACCAAATAAATGATATCAGGCCCAAATAACTAGACATCCTCAAAGAATATGGCAAAATACTATTCTCAGTTCAACAAAGTAGGGAAACCTGGCGAACAAACAGATTGTAGCTCGCAAACTCTCGAAGCATTTCGATTACACAAAAGGTTTTATACCTTGATGTACGTCAGCTATGATGCTATCCTACGTGGCAAACTATAAAAACCTATCAAGCGAAGGCATTGGTTAAGGGAACATATATACCTATAGTTCACATAAGTGTTAGTATCACCATTGGCTTGCCCTTATCTGGTAGGCATTACTTCATCAACCTCTAACTACGTAAAATACTAATCACTACAACAGCAGCGGATGGACTTCTACAACAATGTATAGTCCACCATTACATAGGTCCTCATGATTGGTTGTCACTCTCTTCCCAAACCTGGACATTTGGCTTGTTAGCAGCACGTAAGCAATGGAACCCAGGTGCTGGGGAACAACGTCAGACAACTGCCTTCCTGAGCTAATTCGCCTATCATCTTTCATCATTTAGGCCCTAAGCCAAGGCTTCTTCTCTGTAGTGGACCTTGCTGACTGTTCTCTTCCCCGGAACTGTAAAAGGGAGTGAAGGCACATTGCTATCTCCGCCTGGAGCTTTATGAATAGGCCTTGTCTTCTGATCGTGCACCACATATGAGGAGACCATGATTTTGTCCATTCTGTCCTTTTATTTAGTGCTATTCGATTCAATTATATTGGGTACTATTACTCTCTTTGGCCTCTGGAGACTTGGTTGCTCCATCTTGGATGTGCATTCTGCTTCTTTTTTAAATTTTTTTGAACAACTTCATTTATATTTGCACACAGGTTATACACTTACAATTATACCATTCGTCTAATAAAGCATAAATACATATACAGATCAATTCTCTTCAGTGTTCAGGTTATCGAGGTCTGCCAGTTCCACCAGATATTGTTTATATCGGGACCATATGTTTCTGGGTCTACAGGGGGCCATAACTGAGTCTATGTAAAGTTCTTCAGTATCGTTGACCCACACCATATCTCTGTTCCAGTCTTCTAATGTGGGTGATTGCGCATTCTTCCATCTCATTAAAATGACCCTTTTCGCTATTAGAAGGCTTAGATTCAATAGTTTCCGCCACGTCGGGTTCATTTTCCCTTCTGCCCCCAACATGCAGATCCGTGGTGTCCATTTCACTGGTTGGTCTGCCATCTTATCCAGTGCTCCACAGACCTCTGCCCAGTATTGTCTCAATTTAGCACAGTCCCATAGCATATGAAATATGTTCGCATTCTCAGAGTTACATCTCGGACAGGTACCAGCCGAGGTGGGGTATATTTGCTTAAGTTTGGACGGTGTGTAATGTGTCCTGTGGGCTATTTTATAATGAATCAGTTTGAATCGTGAATTACAAGATATCCATTTGGTCATCGCGCAGATCCGGGACCATTCCTGGTCTTCTATCGACTGCCCCAGGTCTTGTTCCCACTTGCACTTAGCTGTGTGATTCGCCGCTGGGCGTGTTCGCAGTATGGTTTTATATAGAGTGGATGCAGTTATTTTCTGGGTCCCTCCGGTGAATATATAACCTAGTGCCATATTTATCTCAGGTTCCTGCGGGAATGTTGGGTACATATGTTGTGCGAAGGCTGCCACCCTATGGTATTGTTGCTTACGTGTATTTGTGTTTCCTACTACATCTTTTATGTCCTCCCATTGGAGAAAGCTATGATCTGGGAACAACCGTCCCCACTGGGGGACACCTCTAGCACTCCAGTGCATTACCATTTCACTCTCGATAGCGAAGGGTGTGTGTGGGTCCCCCCATATAGGCATACATGGGTGGTATAGCTTATTGGCTCTGTATATGTCAACAATCCTGGACCATGCTGTGATAGTGACCCTGGATGGGGTTGTCGTGTTGTACTGTTTAGGGGTGGGCTTTGTTATCCCATGCAGAGCCAGTATCGCCTTGCGTTCCCTCAGTGTGGGGGTTGGGGGGGTGGGTTTGAGAAAGGATGTGGCCCACCCAGCTGCATGGTGCACCTGCGCTGCTAGGTAGTATAGTTCCATATCTGGTGCCATCAGCCCGCCTCTGGAGTGTGTGTCTGTTAGTACCCTCCAACTCAGTCTGGGATGCCCTCCCCATACAAATGTTGTGCAGGCGCTATTAATTCTAGAGAACAGGGCACAGCCTGGCCACACCGGCACTGTGCTAAAAAGGTAGAAGAGCCTCAGCAATATTACCATTTTTATCAAGGCTATCCTCCCGGCCAGTGATATGGGTAACACGCTCCAGCGTTTCATCTTGGCACACAGTGCATCAGCGAGTGTCGTGTAGTTCAGAGCACGGGACAGTTGGGGAGTTCTGGCTATATGAGCTCCTAAATAAACAATATGTACCGGGTTCCATAAAAGCCCATGTAGGTTTTGGGGTTGCGTGGTGTTGTCTGTGAGCGGGAATATCTCTGATTTATTGGGGTTCAGGCGCAGCCCTGAGAATTCACCAAATCTTCCCACCTCTGCCAGCACCCTGCCAAGTGTGTGATCCAGGTTGAGATATAGTAAAATGTCGTCCGCATATAGCGTTATAATATGGAGCTTGCCCTCCAGCATTAGCCCGAACGTACTGTAACGTTACCTAAGTATGTCCGCTAGAGGTTCTACCACCAGCGCGAAGAGTAATGGGGAGAGTGGGCAACCCTGTCTGGTGCCACCCAACAGTTCCAGTATGTCTGTGAGGGATCCATTGATTCTAATCCTAGCATAGGGTCTTGTGTATAGTATCCGGATCCATTTTATGAATTTTGGACTGAACCCATAGTTCCGTAGCACTCCAAAGAGAAAGGGCCAGGAGACTGTGTCAAAGGCCTTCCTCATGTCAAGTGAGACGGCTATTCCCTGAGTGGTAGGGGTATCGTGGCTATCATTTGGTGACATCTTCTTATATTTGTTGCTTTGGATCTACCCAGTATAAAACCGGCCTGGTCCTCATGAACCATGTATGGCATCAATGGTGTGAGTCTGGTTGCTAGTATTTTTGCTAGGATTTTGGCGTCAGTTTTTATTAAGGACAGTGGCCGGTATGATCCACATTCTCCAGGAGGTTTCCCCGGTTTAAGTAAAAGTGTGATTATTGCTTCTCTAGTAGATTCTGGGAGTTCACCTTTATCTAGTGCTTCCGTCCATAAAGCATGCAGCCTGGGAGCTAGAAGCTGACTGAATTTGTTGTAGAACTCAGCTCCCAGCCCATCGGAGCCCGGGGCTTTCCCGTTGGGGAGATGTTTTATTGCTGCACCTATTTCTGCCACTGTTATGGGTTCCTCTAGCGCTTCCCTAGTTGCATCTGCTATAAGCGTTGTCGGTATCTGAGAGAGGTATTGTTCTATCTCAGCCTCTGTGACAGAGCACTGGGGGGAATATAATTCTTTATAGAACGTGTAGAATGTTTCTTTCAGTTTCTCCTGATCTGTGGACATCCTGCCATCTGTTAATTGAATACAAGGTATGTTTGTGGGGCCTCTCTCTCCGCGCACCATTCTGGCTAATAGTTTCCCTGGGCGTTCCCCTTCTCCATATCTTCGCGCCGCCGTGGGTCTGTCAAAGTATTTGATCTCTTGGTCTGCTGCTTCCCGAAACTCATCTAGCTTAGTCTTTATTTCTGTACCCAGATGAGGGGAGGAGGACAGAGCATGTTGGGTCTGCAGTGATGTTAGTTGTGCTTCCAACCTAGACAGTCTAGCCCGAATGTCTTTGAGAATTCCCCCCTCTATAGATATCGACTGACGTCTTAAGCATACTTTAAATACCTGCCATAGTGTAGCCTGACTTGATACCGAGTGTTCATTGATCTCGAAATATTCCTGTATGTATTGCACCATAGAGTCTTTATATACTACATCCCTTAAGGCCGCCGGTTTGAATCTCCAAGGTGGTCGGTCCCTGATCTTGTCCGGGATGTGCAATGTCAATTGTATCGGAGAATTATCTGAGTAGGTCCTAGGATGTCTGTGTGTATCTGTAACCCATGCCATCCTGTCTGTGTCTATCAGCCATAGGTTAATTCTGGAGTGTGTGTCGTGGACGGTGGAGTAGTACGTGTACTCTTTCCTGCCGGGGTTTAGTGTTCTCCAGACATCCTTTAATTGTATATCTGCCATTTGTGTAAGTATTGTCTGTGCTGCCTTGGTTAGTGTTCTATTTTGTGTTGATGAGAGATCTAATTGAACATCCAGAATTGTATTGATGTCTCCCCCGCAAAGCACTCGTGCCGTAGGGTATCCTAGATTTTCAAATACTGAGGAGTAAAAGTCTGGGTGGTCAATGTTTGGCCCATAGATATTGAGGAACACTATTTCCCTGTCATAGAGCTTACCATGCAGCAAAACGAACCTCCCATCTGGGTCGCATTCAGCTTTGATGCAGACGAACAGCAGCGCTTTATGTATTAGTATTGCAGCCCCTCTCGCTCTGCTAGAGTAAGTTGTGAAATATTGATGAGTCCCCCAATTTGGTATGCCCTGTCTGGGTCCTGTCTGGGTCTCCTGGAGGAATATTATCTTAGCGGCCTGTCTATTAAGGTAGGCCATGATCTTCCTTTTCTTGATCTTGGAGCCTAGCCCCCTCACATTCCAACTCAGCACATTAATACTATCTTTGTCCGGTTTAGCCATTATCTATGGGGAGTTTGTATGTGCCTTTACACCAATGTAGCTCTGCATTATGCTTAAGTTTTTCTGTGCCTAGAACCTGTGTGCTTTTTGTGTTACCAACCTTCTTCCCATAATCATGCGTTTCACCAACGCTATATAACATATTCACTAAGCCCCTGTTTGATGATCTGGACCATCTGGGTATCAGGTATACCAACTACGCTGACGATACCCAGATCCTCCTCCCACTCACAGGGGTTTACGAAAAAGATCTAGCAATGGTGAACAAAATATACAGCATCGTTCAGGCATGGATGGCAACCCATGGCCTATGCCTGAACGATGATAAAACTGAGCTTCTTATCCTAGGCACCGCACCCCTTATCAAAAAACTAAGCTCAAACTACTCTTCCTTCATCATAGATGGGAACTGCATACAAGTTGCCAAAGAAGTTAAAACATTAGGCATCTACCTTGATTCTACCCTATCATTCTCCAAACAGGTAAACTCCCTAGCTTCCTCGACAGCCTACACATGTAAGCTCATTAGAGCAGGAAAACAATTCCTTTCCCAGCAGAGTTGTCTAACATTAGCCAGAGCCCTTATCATCTCTAAACTAGATTATTGTAACGCACTGTACATAGGAGCCACTAAATCTATCATAAACAAAATCCAGATACAGCAAAACAAGGCCCTCCGAGCGGCATTGAACATCCCCAGGAGAGAACACATTACAGTAATAAGAAGGAAACACAAATGGCTCTCCACCCATGAGAAAATCAGACTCAAAACTGCATCTCTCACATACAAATCCCTACACAACAAAGCCCCCCAATATCTTAAGGACAGATTCACCAGAACACACCCCACAAGACAAACCAGACTTGCTCACACCAATCGCTTACAAGTACCACGCTTTAAACTGACCACCATAGGCGGAGCTAGCTTCCCAGTCAAAGCTGCTCAACTGTGGAACGAATTACCCACTACTGCGAGGCTAGAACACTCCTTTTCCAAATTCAGGCAAATTGTAATCAACTGGCTAACGACAGCAACTGCTAATTGAACCCATGATAATGCTCACGCCTGTTTGCTACACAGTATCTGCACCATACGATTGTAAACTTGTATTGTAAACTTGCACCTGTAACTGGTAATGTCTGTAACTGGTAATGTCTGTAACTTGTAACTGTAACCTGTAACTTATGCTCTAAGCTGTACATATTCTTACTTTCTGCGCCCTTATACCCCAGGGTCCGGTGCGCACAATAAATTCTAAACAAACAAACAAACATAACAAAAACCCAACTTGCCCCTATCGGTCCCACCCCCCACCCTCACAGTCCCCCAAACTTCAACTGTGCCTTTGAGTTTCCCCCCTCCCAACAACAACATGAGCACCTGCTACAGGGGGGGCTGCGACATCTCCAGTGCCCAAGCCATTATCGTGTGCGGGCGTTACCTTCAGTTCAGGCTTGTTACTCTCATTTATTCTGACGTCTTTGGATGAACGTTTTCCATGTGTTTTGAGCCCTGGGTTACATCCTCTGCAATGTGGGGCTCCCGAGGAAGCCTATGTCAATGCCTTTCCTTCCGACTTCTTGTACGCTGCGGTGGCTGTCTTGCCATATGGACGTTTTGATAGCTCTTCTTTCAGGTTTGTCCGTTATTTGGGGGGATATGTGTCTCTATGAAGCTTGCGGCCTCTTCAGGGAATGTGAAGAAGCATGATTTATTTTGATGTTCAATTTTGAGCCTTGCGGGGTAGATCATCGCATATTGTACTTGTCGCTCGCGTAGCATTTTCTTGATTCCTGAGAATGGTTTCCTTTCCTGTTGAACCGCCAAGGTGAAGTCCGGAAAGATGCGTATAGTGTTGGCTTCCCATTTCAGTTCTTGTTTCTCCCTAGCTGTTTTTAGGATCAGGTCTCTGTCTCTGTAGTTTAGTATGCGCGCTATAATGGGTCTGGGGCATGCCCCGGGTTTCGGCTTCGGAGCTTGGGACCTGTGTGCTCTTTCCACCATAAACACAGGCGACCATCCCGGCTCCCCCAGTAGTGTGCGCAGCAGGTCTTCCACTGCTTTTTCCATTGATCCTTTAATAGCCCCCTCGAGAACACCAATAATACGGACATTATTTCTTCGGGATCTTGCTTCCAAATCTTCACACTTGGATTTCACTGTCCCTAGCTCGATGGCCATAATTGACACTGTTGTCTTCAGGGTCTCCACAGTGTCCTCTGTACCTGATATTCTTGTTTCGGCCTCTGTCATGCGAGCTGTTGTTTTGTCGAGTTGCGTTTTTATACTCGCGACACTAGCCGTGATACCATCCAGCTTGTCTGTCAACGCTGCAAAACCTTGCTGCATAGCTTGGAAAACAGCCTGAGGATCCATCATGGAGGCAGAGGTAATCTGTTCGGCCTGTGCGGGCTTTTCTCCCTCCCTTTCAGGCTCTGTATCTTTCTGCATTGTGGTCGTAAATTTATCGATAGTTCCTCTGCTCCTTTTATGGCCAAAGTTTTTGGGCATCGTTCCGGATCTGGAGCGAGTGCACTTTCCTCTAGATGCCTTTGCCAATTGCTTTGTAGTTGCACTATATTTCTGAGACCAGGACCCGGTCTTCCAGTATTCCCTCCAATTGATGGTGGATTAAGCGGGGTTGCAGTTTTGCCAGTGGTTTTTAGTCATGGTCCAGTCAGCTGTAGTCTGGTCCTCCCAAGTCCCGGCGCCAGTGGGGCTGGGTAGCCTGGTCGGTTGCTGGGTTCGGCAAGCAAGTCGTGGTTCCACTACAGCTCTCCAAGAGCCCACCACGATACTCAATTGGCCTTGAAAAAGACTTAGGTTGAAATGCGCGTCGGCTGTTTGCACTCAATTATGTTGAATAATTGGCAATCATTGCCACATAGATGCTGTTTTGGTTGTGATAAACCAACAAAATACAAAATCACTTGCACTAATAACTCCTTGACTGGACCATGACTAAAAACCACTGGCAAAACTGCAACCTGTTGGACTAATACATCCAACCAGCGCCCACACTCATCCATAGGTTTGTCATCCCCACTAATGTATCTCTTGTTACTTACCTTCTAAGTGTACATGGTTTGCTCGATGTTTGCATTTATGTTTACTTCATCATTTTAGTCATATTTTAATTCTCCAGATATTCATACATCAGTTTCAGTGCACCCATGTGTCTTCTCTTCTTCATGAGGTCACTTCACACCTTTCAGACTTTACTTATAATTCTTCTATGTCCAGTGGTGTCTGCAGATTCATGTCTACCGCATCAGTTCGAGGGTTTATTCGGTAAGGTTGTCTGATTGCATAACATCTCTCATAGCTTCGACGTGGTATTGGGATGATACCAGGTTTCAAGCACAGGTTTCTCTTGCTGTTCTTCCAATATGATGGAAGTCAGGGGTTGGGCTGTATAGATGATGTGTACATCTGCCTCTCTACATTCCCCGATTTGGTCGAGTCCTCAACCACCTCCTCAATTTCCTTCACCTTTTCTTCACATTGTTGTTTCTTCGCAATCCATATCTTTGTCACTCACCTCAGGTCACCTGCATTCTGTATGTGTTCATCCACACTCCAGGTCCCATAGCACAATTCTCCAGTCGGTGAACAAAACACCAACCCTATCACATAGTGCTTATGGTCCTTAAGATTCTGAAACTTTGTTCCTGGGGGTGCCATGGTACTTCTTTTCAGGTGCTCAAGGGTGGTGTTTTCAGTCTGTGTATGCTCATCAGCCACAGCATTCACATCAATAATTATCTCCATCCCAATAGCTTTCTTTGCTGTCTTCTTGCACTATGCTATTATTATTCTTATAAAACAGAATCCCAGCAACACTAACACTAGTATTGCTCCCAACATTTTAAAGGAATTTGTCATCCAAGTTGGAACCCTCGAGAATAGAACTGAGAACCAATCTTCATCTTCGATCTCATTTACTTCTGCCACCATTTTCATATGCTGGGTTGACAACAGAGTTATTGCTTCTGTCAGGGTTCCATTTTCTCATCATGAGCAAGTGTGCACGTACAGCAAGAAGGCCTGATCATGGCACACACGCCTCCTTCCATTACTGTAATTAAGTCCAGGACATACCTGTTCTGGAGGGTCATGAGTCTGATGTCCCTCAATTCTTCTTTAGTCAAGTTAAATATGTTTATTGTTGTGTTAATTGTTTGTAGAGGTTCCCATCTGGTGATTTGTAACCACTTGGTGTTCACTGCAGTTTGAATTCCTGGCATGAATATGGCTGTAAATATCACTGCCTTCCTACAGAACAATTTGTGCTCATCTGGAATGTCATGATAAGCTTCTTTTGATTTTGCCAAAAAATTATTCTCTCTTTTCTGTCAGGTGAGGTTGAGCGACCTCTTCTTCCTTTGATGTGCACCCATTTTCAGGAAGTCGGTGATGTAGAGATCACTGTGGGGGATCACCAATGCAGGAACAGGTATTATCACTATACAATATATTCCTCCCCAATGTTTAGATAGCTTCATATTAGCTTTGGATCCACAGGCACATAGTGATCCATTAGGATGGCAGTTCCTCCTTTCATTCCTGGCACATCAATTATTTAACTCCATCCTTTATTTTCTCCTCCTTTGGTCAGACCACTATTTCTGAAACACAGTGTTGCATTTTTCATCAGCAATATGGATACAGGTCCTGTTTCATTTTCAACCCATGTTAATAATTTCGAATACTTGACCCATTCCTTAAGGCATTCATCATTTACTATTTGCACTATCTTCATTGGTGCTGTCATTAATAGGTGTGCACTGCATCCTAGCATTCCTTCTTCCCATCCTGTACTGGTGGCTACTTGTCCATAGACCAACAGCTGATGTCTTTCCCAGCATCCTGGCAATCCTGGTGTTTCCTATGTGTCTGCACAATCCAGTCTCTTTTGTTCAGCAATCCTCATCTGTCCTCCAATCAGACCACTGAATGAGTACAGGAGTATTCTGCTCTTCTAACTTGGGTCTTTTATCATCTTCTGCGGTTTTATGTAAGCATCTTTATATGGGAATGTTCTCTTTCTTTTAAATAAATGTGTTTATTCATTTTTGTTTTAATCCAACATTCTATCATTAAACATATTCTCCCTGTTCACTTTTTTTTTTTTAAATAAATGTGTTTATTCATTTTTGGTTTAATCCAACATTCTATCATTAAACAGATTCTCTCTGTCATCAACTTCTCTTTTAGCCCTGTATCAGCCTTTCCCCTCCATCCCCACCCTCAGGCCCCTCCATAACCCCAACCAAACAACAGCATGTTTATACGGCTTGGAATCTGTGCACAGTTACTGAAAGTGTTATTGATAGCAAACCTCACGAGCTTCCTCTGATGCTTTTGATTATCTATTTGCAGTTTCTAGTGTCCATAACAGTTCAGGGAGGTCTATCATCTGGTGATCCAAACAGGTTTTGTACTAAAGCATTCCAGGTTGCTATGCCTTCCAAGGCTTCCCTCCTCCCTATGGGACGGCTTTGTACCACACTGCCACTTCTGCAATTTTCCACCTTCTCAGGTCTTCCCACCACCTATTAACACATGGGCCCTCCTTTGACTTCATCGACATGGCGATCCTCATCTTTGCCAGCGCACAGGCCAGATCTATCAGCCTGTTTTCTGTTCTGGATGTGTACGGGCGTGTGAATATGCCTACTAGGCAGGCTTCCGGGCTACATATATATCTAGTTATATCCCCCTCCATATACGCCTTTCCAGTTTCTGCCAGAACTCTTGTATTACTGGGCCGTTCCAAAACATATGTCCCATTCCTGCTTCCCTCTTCCCACATCTTGGGAATTTGTCTTTTACTGAATTCCAGCAGATGGCTGCCAGAGGTATCTGGTGTGAGTAGGGTTCTCCTAGTTTGAGAACCGCCTTAGTTCTAGTCCAGATTCTCTTTCCCAGTCTTATAATGCTGGGGGGGGTCGGAGATTTTATTGTTGTCTAGCCAGAGTGCTTCTTTTAACACATATGGGGCAATTTATTTGTGCAGACAGAGTGTATTCAATATTGTCATGGTTTGTCAACCATCCACTATATGTTGTAGTTGTCCCGCTAAATAGTAGAGTTTGAAGTTTGGTAGCCTCAGTCATCTGTTCTCATATTCTCTTTGTAGGCTGTCTACGGCAATTCTTCTTCTATCTTTTCCCCAGATGAACCCTTCTATCACCATGTTCAATTCCTTAAAGAAGGGTCTTGATATGAGGTAAGGGATGTTCACAAAGTGAAATAGCAGACAAGGGAGAGACACCATTTTTAAAAGTGCCGCTCTGCCTGTCACTGAGAGAGGCAGTTTTTTCCCAGAATCTGATTGAGGCCTCCAGCCCCTTCCTGGCTCTCACTGTGTTCTGCTGATGTGTTTCTGTTACTTTGTGGTGAATGTCTATACCTAAGTACCTGAATGTTTTAGCCTTCAACTGTACCCACTCCTACCCATCCACCAACGGGAGCATTTTTCTCTACTAATTGAAATTCCTGATAGGTTGGCGAAGTTTGTCAATGCCTCCAGGTATGCTTCTGATGTATCTTCCGGGTTCCGCACATACAGTAGTATGTCATCTGCGAATAATGATAGTATGTGGCGTACTCCATTTGCTTGTATCCCTGTGTCTTTGAATTCCTTTCTTTGAAAAAATGCAAGGGGCTGTAGGTCTAAGATGTAGAGCATAGCAGATAATGGGCAACCCTGCTTTGTGCCTCTCTGTATGTGAAACAGTTCCGATATGTGCTTACCTGTCCTGATCCTGGCCTCAGGTCAAGTGTAGCAGATTTGGACCCATCTTATAAACCCTTCGCCTGGCACAAAGTTTCTCAGGAAAGCAATCAGCCATTCCCATTGAACCAAGTCAAAGGCCTTGACAGAGTCCAGTGCTATCACTTTACCTCCCTCTGACCAGTTTTGCATACTTTCAATGATTGCATGCAATCGAATTAGGTTGTCTTTCGTGGATCTCCCTGGAATGTATCCTGTCTGATCCGGGTGTGTCAGTGTCCCCAATCACCCTCTTTAACCTCTCTGCCAGCACTGCCCTAAGGATCTTCATGTCCTGGTTTATTAACAAAATTGGGTGTTACGATTCACAGTGTTTTCCATCCTTCCCGGGCTTGAGTATTGGAACTATGACCGATTCCTCCATACTCTGGGGTAGCCTCCATGCTTTCTCGTAGGTACCTAATAACTTTGGTGTCAGCTCCTCCATTTGTTGTAAAATTCCACTGGAAGGCCATCTCCTCCTGGGGTTTTGCCTGTGGGCAATGCAGCTATTACACCCTGTACCACTTCAAGCGAGAGGGGCACTGTCATGCGCCGCCTGTGGAAGTGCTGGCAGCAGTGGAAGTTACTGTGATCCTGTTCATCGATCATTCTCTACTTAGTGGTCTAGCCTTCCCCCAACAAGGATGCTGCTTCTATATTTGTGGGTGGAGACAGATGCCCATTGCGTTGGATCCGCCTTTTGGGGAATTTGCCTGCTGTTGCTCTGTGTTTTGGGACTTCTAGCAATCTTTCAGCCCTCTCTAGTTTTTCCTTCCTGCTCCGGTCCTCTGCCGGAGCCCTCACCTTGAAAGTCTCTGTCTCTGTCTTTCCTACTATTTCACTGTGTGCTTTTCATTCCAACTGCGTCTCCGCGATCACTTCTGTTTCCTCCTCACTTCTGTGCATATTCCGACCTCTTTCCCTTTTTTTGTCCGTTTCATTTCGTGTACGGCTTCTGACTATCCTGATCGCTTTTCCAGATCTCTCTTACGATCACAGGCCTTCTGTTACTCCAGCCGCACTCTGTTCGGCTCCTCTCTCGTTTCTTTTTGTGTCGGCGTCCTTGCCAGTTTACTAGCCTTAATGCAGCTCGTCTGCCGGGGCTGTTCTGCCTCCTATTCTCTCCTAATCTGTCTTCTTACTTGTCTCTGTACCTGTTCCCTGCTTCCTCTATTCTGGCTCCATTTCACGTGCTTTATCGTTTCTGCACGTCTTTATCTGTTTTGAAGGTGTACCCCGTTACCCTTCCCTGTTGGCAACATTCATTGCTTCGCCGGACCGGATTATTTCCCAATACATTTCATCTGCTGCATAAGCCTTCTCACACATCTATTGGAGGCAAAGGAGCTAATTTCTCTGCCCTGCATCAATGGATCTGTTGCCCTGACAGACAAGGAGTACCAACTTCACCTTGTATCTACATTCCAGAAGGAAAGTGACTATACCCTTTGGATATTACCTGCAAGCCACTTACATTCCACTGTGACTCAAACCACCAGCCACTCAGGGATTTTTGCGCCAAAAAGTATTTTTCCCTGAAATTAGGGGGCTTACTCCTCGGAGTTCCCCTGGGCTTGGGTAAGTCTACAGGCCAAGGTGGCCTCCGAGGGAGCACGCCCCTACCGCCATCAGAAGAAGGAAAAGAAACCCAAGGAACCCAGGAAACCCTGCCGTAAGAAGGAGTGTGAAGCCCAGGACAGCTCAGTGGAAGACACAGCTGAGGAGGAATTGCAGGAGGGATCACCAGGGCTTGACAGGTGCTTCCAAAATATCTTTCTGTTCCCCCTCTAAGGTAGGTAAGTGTATCCAAGCCAGTGTCTCCTTGATTTCACTCTGTCATATTCTTCCTGGGCCCTTATACAGATGTTGGTAAAATGTCCTAAAGGTATCGTTAATTTCTCTCTGACCCCTCCACAATTCCCCATATTCATCTTTTATGTCCACAATATTTTCATGGTTGTCTTTGCCCCTACTTAGCCATGCTAGTAGCTTCGCTGTCTTCTTGTTCACATAGCCTTTCGGTATATCTAGCGAAACCGTATTTACCTAACCTATCCCATTGCGCCAGGCATTTCTGTCGGAGTTCCAGGAGCTCTCCCATCGACTTTCTGCCTCCCCCTTCCATATCCACTGCTTGTTTGATTTCTGCCTTTGTACTTGATAGGTCTGGCTCTAGCTCTCTCCTTACCCCCCTGCCTTGGCTATGGCCACTCCCTGGTTTACTACCTTGAACGCATCCACACAAGATCTGTTCTTGGTCTACGCTGCCCTCGTTGAAAGCAAAGTCGTTATCTATCTGTTGTCCTACGTCGTCTCTAAACGGACTATCTTGCAGGGATTCTGCTTGGAGCCTCCATGTGGGTATCAGGGCAGGTGATCGACTAACAACCCAATCTACCAATAGGGGTGAGTGATCCGAAAGGGCCTTTCCCTCATATGTAACTCCGGTGAAGTCCCCCAGTTGACCTTACCCTGTGAGGAAAAAATCTATCTGTGTATAGACTCTGTGTACTCCTGAGTAGTATGAGTAAGTTGGCTTAGGTCCCATTAGCCATCTCCAGATCTCCTTTAATTCTAAGTCCCGCTTAAGTTGTAGCAGGACTCTCGCAGGGAGAGATGGCTGCATATTCTTGCCATCAGATCAGGTCTAGTTTGCAGTTGAAATCTCCCACCCATATCCAAGTCATGCCTCTGAAGGGGTCTAGTCTTCCATACAGGGATTTGAAAAAGGTGGCAGCATTGTGGTTGGGTGCATATGTGTTGATCAAACAGACCTTGGTTTCCTCAAGATACCCATGTACCAGTACCATTCTAACTTCATTGTCCTTATGTACCCCTAGCATCCTGATGGACACTGATGGGGCCACCCAAATGAGTACCCCTGTTAGGGCGAATTATCCAGAATGGCTAATTTCCCTTACCTACTGAGTCCCTCAGAATCTTTGCTGGATTTCTAGGATTTATTTTTTCACCTGGTAAGAGTGTGAGCCTTTTTTCCCACTCTTACATTTGTTTTGCTGTGTGTGTTTATCATTTTTGTGTTCATAGACTGTAGAGCCTCACCTACTCCATAGGCATCATCGTTATACTGTGTGTTACACAGCACCTACAGTGCAGTGACACAGGGTTGTCTTTTTCAGACTTCCCACTTTAAGCTCCATTTTCTGGGGCTGACGACTGTCTCCCAGAACACGTAAAGTTGCCATTGACTTTATTAGTCTTTTTAAATCCACAGACCCAGTACAAACTATCTTACATAGTGTTCTGGAAAGGGTTAATAGTTATCCCTTTTTGTCTGTTTCTCATGCAACATTATTTTGTTCCCTTTTCCTTAAGATTTGGCTGGTGGCAGTGGTATCTACCCTATTTCTGCTACCGCAGTCTATTTACATAGCCTTGGTACTGTTTTAGGCTATTTTAGTAGCCTCGAACTTAAACCCGCTGGACCACAATTACTTTTATTTGGTTCCGGTTGGGTTTATTCACCATTTCTTTTTGTAAAAGTCTTTCTCGTGTTTTACTCTGTGTGCCAAACCAGGTTTGGTTCCTTTGTTTGCTGACCTTTGGCAGGCTTCTGCACAGAAGCCCTTCTTAGGTGCCTGAATGTCTGAGGGGGACAGGATGTGAGGGAGGGGTTTGAGACTCCCTGCACAGGGTCTCCTTGGAGACTCATGTTGCACTCTGTGTGATTGGCTGTGGTGATTGTCCTGCCGGGACAGCTACCCTTCTGTGTGATTGACAGCCAGGCTGTGTGAATGGGGGAAAACTGCATAAAAAGCAGGTCTCTGGGACTGAGAAGGCAGAGTCGCTACTGGATCGAGAGAACCGAAGAGAAGCTGACAGAAGAGGACCTCTACCACGACTGAACCTCCCGGTGAAGCCCTGCTGCATGTCCGAATCTCCAAACTTCGACGACAGGGAAGATCTGCAAGGAATCTTCTCCCCTTGAGCTGGTGGGAACAACCAGTTCACCAAACTGCAAGCCAGGCCTCCCTCCTCTGGTCGAATTTGCTGTGCACAGCTACAGTGAACCAGGTAGCCAGGAGGATCGTACCCTGCTCAGACAAGATGAGCTAGGTAGTTCTATTGTAAATGCAATCATGGTGTTGCTATACAATAGTTAGGCAATTAATACGTTTTTCGATATTTTAAGAACTCCCAGTAAAGATGGGTGAGGTAGTATATATTTAGTTTATGTATTATTTCGGTTTTAATTTGAGGCTGTTTTTTTAACAGTGACATCATTTTATAGACACCAGCAAAACCAAGGGAAGCTTAGAGAAATGACAAGTGTCTGTGAATTAAGGAGAAGCTTTGTGGTGTCAAAGGCTCAGAAAAAATGCAGGTTGTGATGAAAATCATATGTATAAGTAAACATTGTATTTTTAAATAAGGTAGAAGGTGATTGGTGGAGAAATATGGTTGCATTAAACATACTTTGTGAGGAATAAGGAAGAAAAAATCGTTAACACTGAAGAAAAAATTACAGTGAATCTCTTTTTTAAAAGGTGTGATCTGAGACAGAAAAAATAAAAATTCACGAATGCGTAAATGTTTGCTTTCAACACAGGACAATTCTGCCTTGTCGGCTATCTCTAGTTACATACTAAACTCAGCAGAAAGGTTCCCGAAACAGTGGTCCTCAAATGTTCTCTCTATTATGGTAAAGGCCGATATTTCTTTGAGCCTTTTATTAGATCATCCAGAGAGAGCAAAGAAGAAAGTCCACATGATGGACTAGATTGAGACCCGAGTAAAGTGTTTAACCTATAGAGATTTTGATCCTGCGATATTTGGACCTAAAGCTTATAAAGACATTGCCTCGTATTTGTGCTTGTCGCCTTCTTCTGCCATTAGATCTGATATCCTGAGGATGCGGTTTAACATCTGGCCTACTAGGGAAGTCAAAGTAAGAAGGAGACAAATCACATCAGATTTCAATTGGTGCAGGTTTTGTCAAAACACAATAATTGTTGAAACCTTGCAACATTTACTATTGGAGTGCACAGCCCCTAAACTTTTGAGTTTAAGAAATATTCACTTTGCTAAATATTTTGTGTATTTTTCACAAATAGACCCAAGTAATAGATGGGTCGCTCTGGCTGCAACTGAATGTATGGGTATAAGGATTGCTACTATCAATTTTTTAAAATCTCTAAACCTGGAATGATTGATATACACCATGTTAAGCCAACACTTTTAAATTGTGAAAACTTGATTTGGAAGATGGTTGTAATTGTAATTGTAAACGCTTGTTTTATTGATTTAATGTTTTTACTTATGAAAGAATGGATTTTTGTAACATGTATAAAATTGAAAAAGTTGTAATACAACTATATTCAATAAAAAAAAAAAAAAAAAAAAAAAAATTCACGAATATGTGACCAAAATGAATAGGAATGAGTAGGGCTAGAGCTGATTTATGTTAGACCATGCATAGAATTAGTGAAAATTGAGAATAAGGCAGACTTTTAAAAACGTTTTAAATTTTAGTTTTTTTTTTTGAATAAAATAATATGTTTTAGTCAGTGGTATTCAATCTGATGGTACTTTTTGAAAATGTTATATTTTGTGTACAAATTTTAAAGTAAGCCAGGGCTGATTGCGGCCGCTATGGAAAAAGTAGCCTTGAACCAGCGCTCATTGAACTGACTTTCATTTTTAAGGATTTTTTGAGCACATATATGTAATGCTTGTGTTTCTTGAGAAGGGAAGCTCAGCTTTAGGTCCACATAGCAAACACCAATTGAAGAAATGTAAAGCTGAATAGATTTAGGAGAAATACATTTTTTGAAAGATTGTTGCATGTTGTGTTGAAGTAATGTGCATGGGGATCACTTAATGGGAATATATGGGGTTATGGCGTGGCTAAGCCCTTGGTTGTTTATATAGTGAAGGTATATATCTCCAAAAAAGATCCATTTATTACTAACCATATTGTGAGCCCACTGTTTTACATTTTAAATTGTCCCCAGTGACTACACATATACGAATTAGATTGGTCCCGTTAGATCACTTTAAACAATGTTTTAAAAAATACATAAGCCACGTCCCATTTTCAAAGGTTTGTTGGTTATTTTGGATTTATGCCAGATATTTTCTCTGTTAAAGGATTTGATTATAGGACATTATATAAGCACACACCAGAACACTCCTGATTTTCTAATCTCATTTTAAACAATATAGGGCTTTTCATTAGTAATAGATGGGACATTTTGAAAGAGCATATATCAAAAGCATGCATAGGTCAATTACATAGATGAGAAAAGGGCAATGGAAAGAAACCTTTTTAAAAAGTCTAGACACATTGATGAAAATTAATTGGGGAAAAAGGAAAGGTGCCTCACTAAGAAGTTTCAGTGCAGTACCAATAGGAAGAGCAGATGGACACAGTTTATTTTCATTGAATCTGTAACAAGGAGAAGGCAAGGAAGTATGTCAGAAAGGGGAAATTGGAAAGTGATTGAAGAAGAAGAGAAGGAGGAAACATTATGAGAAGGGGTACAGTCGTGGGAGAGCAAAAGCAAGTCAGAGATTGCAAATGAAAGCACAGGAGAGTGCTCTAAGTAGCCAACACAGTGTGAATACTAGTAATTAAGGACAGGGAGAGGAAGAAAGGGGTATGCACCACAATACAATACAGAGTCATAAGGATATTACACATGCAGACTTGAGCATATGCACCAAAGCCACAGCAAATTAGGCAATCTCCAAGAGGGGGGACAGTACCTTAGAAGCATTAAAACATTTGCACAAGGTCACTCAATTTGTGAGACATGCATCAAGAATAAAAATGTAACTATGAATGCAATTTACATAAAAAAGTATGTTAACATAATAGCAAATGGCACTAGAATAAGCACAGCAAATTTGTATGGGGAACAGCAAGAATCTCTAAAATAAAGTACTTTTTCAGTAACACTATTAAAAGTACATTCATTGATGCAAATATTTGTATCTAGAATGGGGAAGCAACAGTAATGAGAGGAAGTATTCTCAATAACACAGGACTAAAGTTACGCACACTATAGATAGGAGAGCATGATATATGTTTATAACAAATGTATTGAGGAAAGATCTCAGTAGGTAACAAGGAGATAACATGCACTAAATACACAAGTAATCACACTTGTATTTTTAAGACCTGAACATGTAAAGGAGTGTGCCATTAGTTTAAAGAAGTCATTCTTTATAGCACACAACCTGATTAGTATGATTTTCAAGAATAAAGAGTACATTACTCAGGTGCCTTATAGGGTTAGATAATGAATATTCATGAATGAGTGAAAGCAGGCTGGGGGCTGCACTAATTAAGGAACACAACTGACAAACATTATTGGTTCTTGGTAAAGAATGCAGATATAGTAATTTTTAATAAACAAAGACTTATTTACTGGACATTTATTTTGCAGTTAAGGATTACAAGGAGAAACAAGGAGGGTATGGCACACGTATTGAGCAAGTGATGGATCACTATTATACATGATGAATTGGTTTATTAGAAGGTGTAAAGAGAAGTGGAATTTGGTGATATGGAAAGAGAAGACATTATGCATAAGATTTGGGAACAAATAGAAATAATTAAGTTACAGTTCCTGTACACAAGCGCACACAAGCTTCCACCCCGACTGTGTAGTAAATTTATTGCCATCATCTGTGCTCCTCTTATCCCAAATTACAGGACAGTCCAGACACAGCTCCCCCCTTATCTCCTCCAACCACAGGTGCCCAGTTGTGACGTGACCAGGGCACTGCTCTTGAGCCTGTATTTCAGGAATGCATTTGTTTCATTTGTGTGCCTCCTTGTTATTCATATGGGATGACTGCTCATTGGGGGGGGGGCAGTAGCCCTCTAAATCTTTACTTAGCCCCTTGGCACCACACAACCACAAATCCTTATGCCCTATTCTCATGAATTTGTCCTTCAAAGGGCACATCCCAACCAGCTCACATTCTGTTCAAACCACATTCGGGCCCTGCAGCTGAATACAATTAGCGGTTATTTGTGCACTGCGGGTGCCTCTGACCCCGGCTTCTCTCCTGGGGAGCGGGAAAGGGGATTTGTTTTTAGAGCTAAGCTACACAGAACCACATCTCCACATCAGGGCCTGCGTTCTATTCTGCTCATAATGTACTAGGCCGCAACTTCCAAGATGGGGACACTTCTGCCACGTTAGCACACTGACCTCGCTTCTACTACAGCACCTTTCTCACTCCATCTTCCAGCGGTCTCAGCTCTTCCCTCACATCTTACTTCAGACCATACCTTTGAATACAACAACTAAATACAGGGCCTATAATACTGCCCTATATATATATATAACCTCTGCAACCGCAACAGTAGTACATTTTTTGCTTTTTCTGTGTTGCTATATGTGAGTATCTAATATGTGTCAAACCTAACTAAAAACAATACATGCTCCTTCTGTGCAAACCTCAGTCTTCTTCCACGATAGTTCATTCTAATAAGTGTTTCTATACCTGAGCCTTTTTGCCTGGCTGGGGCATGCATCCCAAAAAGTACTAATGAACTTTCAGAAGGCCTGGTGTCAGATTTGATGTGTACGCAAAGACTGCATGCTCTCTGTGGCAGATTGACCAGGAAACTGCTGCATAAAAGTCTCAAAATCTGCCCCCAATGGCAGGGTTAGATTAAGCACCTGGGGAGCCTGGTGTGCAATCACTCAGGGTGCCAAGGTGACTAAGATTATCTCTGCTGCAAATGCATTAACCAGTTAAGCTTTTGTACTCTGATTGGAACCTGTAACCAGCAGGCAGGCTACACATGATCTCTGCAGCTGGCACCTAAACCTGCAGAGCTGCGTGACTAGGATTGCAATCTGTAACTGCTGAGCAGTGTATCCTAGGTGATTTTCATAAGTGCACAGTCCTCCATGGTTTGCTAGAGCTTGAGGGCTTCTCTTTAGCAGCATTCTATGCAATGCTTTATAGACGCACTAGAGTAGTCAGATGAAATAGAAGGTGTGCAATACATTTGAACTGTCCTCCCTTGGTTGATAACAGGTGCATAATTTCACTTACTGTAGTGCACTGTAAAGGATGAAAAGCTAAAGGGTAAAACGTAGGGAATGGAATTTGTATGAAGTTGCAAACCTCACACATATTGTAATTGTGATGTCAACCAAAAAACAAAACTGGAGACTAATAGTGCATACCATGGATCAGCTGACAGGATAAACTCACAGTTGATTTTATGAGTCCACCCCTGCAGACCTCTTGTTTGTAATGAATGACGTGATGTCCGCTGCATCTCTTTGAAACTCATTCCCATTCACAAGCCCTCGACACACACACAAGCAATAACGCATTGTCATTAGTGCCTCCAAAGACAGCAACTCTTCATATGGGAGCATGGTCAGCAATGGTGCACTGCAGTTTTAAGAAAGTTTATTTTCAGGCTGGGTTCCTATTTATCTGTATTTGTTTTGTTTTGCATTTCGTACAAAGAAAGAAACTTGACAGCACAGAGCCTTTCAAGTATTCTTTTATGATGCCTTTGTTGTCAGACGAGCATTTAAAATGGGGAATGATTAGTGGTAGATGACTACAAGCACATCGATGTTTGGGAAATTGGCAGTCACTATTGTTAGTGAAATGTCCCTTATAAAGTGCAACTACTGGGTCTCATTATGAGTCTGCTGGTCCAGAAACAAGGGTGCAGGTAGCAATGCCTTAATCCCTCCCCCTGTCCGGTTACACTTCAAGGAGGCTCTTCCCCAAGAGAGATTAACAACACCATCTGCTTTACTGCCATGACTAAGATTGCCACGTGAGACACTTACTATGGTGTGCCACTTCTCGCCCACTGTCACCTGTGTTAACAAATGACTGGTCACTAGCCAGCCCCATCTAGGCAGCAAATGTTCACATGCAGGTTGCATAGCCCAGCAAGTTAGGTGCTTGTTGTTGAGACCTGTGTTCACGCTGCATGGTTTAGGTGGTATTTGAAATATGCACAGAATTGCCTATGTACACTGTTTATTTGAGAGCAGAGAGGTGGGAAGCCCCCTACCTCCCATATGCTGGTGACCACAGATTGTGCCATGTTTGACACCTGCAGTTGTGCCAATACTGCAGTGTGTGGTCGAGAGAAGATACCAATTGAGACAACCCTACCAAATTCATTCCCGTAGTGATGACAACCTAGGGGAGGAACACCCTGAAGGAATGTGAAAAGGACCAGAGAAAAGAAACCAGTCACATCACAAAAAGCATACATGACATCTCGGGATACTGACTAAAGAGAATCTATGAATCCTAAAGAAACTAATGAAAAAGTAATTAATTGAGTGAACTCTAAAATATAAAGGAAGAAGATTACATGTGCACGAAGTGTTGCAGAAAATCAATTGTTCAATAATTGTACAAATGCTGAAACGCAAGGTAGACCCAGTCATCATAGAAGCTGGCTATATGTAGTGATTAGAATGCAGGCGAAGCCACCATTGTATAGAAACAGGACATCAGTATCATGAGTTTAATAAGCCAGGACCCATGAAGTGGGAAGGGGAAGCTGTGTCACAGCAAGAAAAAGCAGAACCGTGGAGCTGCAAGACAAGGTTGTCTGGCCTGGAGTCAAGACTGAAACAGCCAAGGTCAACTATCTTTTCTGAAAAGGAGCGAACGTGCGAAGGATGAATCATCCCTTGTTAAGGTGCAAAGAAAGAACACCAAGAGTGTCAAGTGTAATTCATTTAGAGCATTTAAAACCTGCAAAATGGACCAAATTGTGGTCTCCTGTCACGTGTGCCAAGCATGAGAATGGTAGATAGTATCATCCCTACATTAGAATACAATTTGATAGACAGGTTATTGAAGGGCATACAGTTCTTTTTTCAGATTTGTTGATGAAAATATCACTATATAGGAATACATAGTGGTGAAAAAGTCAGGTGAAACAGTATTTCACATTTAGAATGTATTATTCAGTGCCAGATCAAGAGAGGTTACCCTTAGAAAACTGAACACTTACTCTAGAAGAAATTAAAAGATCACGTATTCAGTTCTGTTAACGTACACACTCACACACACTCAATCCCATGGAAGCTCAGACAATCAATGGATCGCAGGCCCAAGTAGAGACAGGAAGGACGCACACTATAAATCTCCATATAGCAGTACTTAGGATTCCTACCTGCAGGGCCACGTAGAAGAGTATGCATCAAACTCCAGAAGGGGTAATAAAAGAAAGGAGAATACATCCACTAAGACAGTGGAGGGAAAATATACATAGGGGGATAAGGTGAAGGTGCACATATGTAAGTGATTATAATATGTTAAGTATAAGAGTTTGTGTTGTGTTTAGACCAATAAATATACAATGATAATAAACCATTAAAACTAAAGCGTTTAAGTAAGAAGTTCCTATCCAAAAGATTGATGTCAATCCAGGGGGTGAAAGAAAGAAAGAAAGAAAGAAAGAAAGAAAGAAAGAAAGAAAGAACAAAAGAAAGAAAGAAAGAAAGAAACAAAGAAAGAAAGAAAGAAAGAAAGAAAGAAAGAAAGAGAGAAACAAAGAAATGAACTTTAAAAAAATAAATAATATTAAAGCAACAATATAATACAAGTTGATAAAGGAACACAAATAACATTATGACATGAGGTTGATGGAAAAAGGTGTAGAAAGAATATTTTGATTTTCTAATAATGAGCAGCAATGAATAGTGCCTGTTTAAGTTGATCAGTGTAATATGTTTGATAAAATAAATAAAATGAATGAAAGGCCAGGAAAGTACGGACAGCCAGGATTAGTCTGTCAGTAGGAGAGAATTTCTACCAGAATTGCACAAAAGAACATAAGAGTGTAAGCAACAAGAACATTGTTTAAAAATGTTGGTTTATGTATTACAGATGAAAAATTGTCATGTTTGGAGCACGGGAGGAATGTTTATATGGCCTTAGCAGAGTATAGTGATACAATGGGAAGAGACATTATGAAAAAGGTAAGTACTAGTGGACAAATAGAGAGAGAAAATGTAAGTACCAGTGAACACATCAAGAGCGCCCAGGTGAGTATAGAAAAAGTTAGTAAGGGATACCGTTTTTTAAAACAGATAGCATTTTTTCCTAAGAAAGGTGTAAACAGGTGTAAGCACATAATAGTACATATATGCAAGTATGGCCACATCTAGTGAAGAGAATGAAGAAGACTTTTTAGATGGAAGTTGGAGTGACCTTTTTATGATTATGGTGATAGAGAATACTGAATATGTATACCTGGTAAATGCATTAAACTGAAGAGATAGGCAAAACATTATATGCCTATATGCCCCTCTTGCATGTAGTTAATAGCATCTTTCCAATATCATGGGTAGTTAGATTAGTGTAGGTAGGGCAACACACATGTTAATTATGTCGCAACAGAATAAATACAGCAAAGAAAGAAGAAACTGCAGTCCCACGCCATCAGGAGGAGGACTACAAAAGTACAGAGAAGATTTTCAGCAAAGCAGAGAAGATTTAAAGAAAACAAACTTGTATTCTATATGGTCAAAAGATATAAAGAGATGACCCCAGCAACATCATTTTAAAGAAAAAAATGAGCCATAAAGGCCTATTTTAGGGAAATAAGATTTGCTTTGCTAGCTTATCATGACTTTGCCTCTATTTTGGTTCGTGATGGCTGCACCAAGAAGAAAGAAGAGAAAGGACTAAGGAAGATGACATCTGTTTTCATAAAAGAGGAAAGAAATGTTTTTGGATTTGTTATGTTGTCTGTTTTGTCTTTTATTATTTTTATTATAAAGAAGGGGACAATGTAACCCCAGTGGTGTGAAGAATGTCACAACCACAAAGAAAATCCTTATCAAAACAGCAGAGAAAATGTTTCCCTTGTCACTTAAAAAATAAACGTGGTGATGATAGTGGGTTTTTAACACAGCACTAAATAAGATGGAGTGTGAGCCCATGTAAAGGTGGGGCTAGTGAAAGTAAAATAAGTTATGTGCGTGCTTTTTTGGTCTCATGTCACAGGCACACCCAGGTCTAAGGATATATGAACATAGGTGACACTAAGGTATGCATGAAAGGGAGAACAAAAAAGCAATTTTATTACATCAGAAAAAGAGGAAATTCAGTAGCAATTTTAGGAGCTAACACTGATGATTAAATGTATTTATTCTTCAAGAAATTCACCCAGTTTTTATATTACATATGGACGGGCAGTACCTGCACCCAGGTGATTGAAGGCAACTGATCCTGCAAGCAGGGAGAAAAACCCTTGTTGTCTAAAAGGGTTTTTGAGGGACCTAGCCAGATGCCCAGTTGAAACTAAAACTAAAAAATTAAAACAATTACTCTCTTTATGAAACTCCCCCATCCTTGTGTTCCCCAGAGCATCTAATGCCCCCCAACTGACTATTTTATTTGAATCAGAAGATTGAGGGTTTGAGTCATCTGTGGTCACAAAACAATGCATCCTAAAAGAATGGCCTATGAATTAAGGGGCCCTTGAACTTGCTGCAAAGCAGCCCAAAGGACAAATAACAATGAAACATGGAATAAATGAAAAAGTCCTTGGACTTGGAATAAGGAAAACAAAGAATCAGGTGAAAGATGTGCAGCTGGAAGACGAATAAGATGACATTCTGAAGATGAACTAGAAGTGAATGGGGAATAAGGCTGGGACCAAGAAAGCATTGTTGGGTGGGAGGAAAAGAGAAAAGATTAATGATTAAAGGTGTTGTAAATGGAAGGAACAGTAAACAATGGGCCGGTGGGTTCCCTCAAGGGATAGCAAATGCTGTTCTAATGATATCTCATGATTCTCGTGGTGGCCAAAATCACTTGCTGTGCATGTTATTTAACCTTTAATTGGGTAACAGGGGTAAGATCAAGATGGGAGCAGAAAAAGTTACTGTTTGGAGATATGTACATACATACAAGAATTAAAAGAGGGAAAACATATGCCACCACTTTTGACAAAAAGGTATATATATATATATATATATATATATATATATATATATATATATATATATTAGATTAGGAGTCTACAATATGGTTGGAGAAACTATTGGTTCTTTAGAAGTGTCTTTTATGATACCTCCCATGTTGAGCATTGTGTTGATGGGGATGATTGAGATAGGGATGCACAGGTACACTGCATATGGGGGAGGGTGGGCACTGGGTACAGGGTTGGGTAGAGGGCGAATATTGAAAGCTGGTCGAATATCAACCAGAAGAGGGAATGCACAGGCGGTGCCAACACCTCCCCTTTCAACTGAATATCCATTAAATTATAGGTAGGTCAAATAGTTTGCTCACCTGTCCATCATTTTAGAATTCAGAATTAGATTGCCTTTATTAAAAGTAAAAAGTACATTAGACACTGCACACACTTGGCTTGGGTTGCCACGGGAAATTAAGGGTGCTTTAATATTACAAACACTCCATAAGTGCACAAGGATATATTATGAATAATGTGTTTACAAAATGGGAAATGCTTAAATAAATGAAGAATATAGCTCCCTGATAAGAAGGAAAGCACAGTGTCAGGTACATATGTATTCTTTTAAATACTCAAATGTAAAATGGTTTCCAGCCCAAACCAGGTGAAGGGAATTGTAAACCATGCCAAGGGTTTTCAGATAAGCAAGATGGATTGACACACTTGGAGACAGTTTTTAGCAGAATCTCGTAGTGAGATAGTGAGACTTGTTAGGTTATAAATGGAATTGGCATAGCAATCAGCCACAATAAGGTGAGGTTAGGCAATTAATAGAAGCTTAGATACATTTATCTATGTTCATATGGAGAAGGGTACAAAGTCCAGCTGTATTACTTTGGCACCATAAAATAAGAGGATATATATTCTCCAACGGTGTTCAGTAACAGAAAAAAACTTGGCATAACCTCACTAAAGAGATAAGGTGCAGACATTGATTCACAAAGGAATGTTCTTGGCAGGAGTTGAGCACTTTCATACTTATGTTCAGCCAAGTCTAAAATAGGCATATTCATTTAATGCGTAAGAGAAAATTGTGGATGTTAGATATTCTAATGTGGAATTATTGTACTTGGCCTATCAAAAGCATACCCTGTACAAGGACAAGGTGATAATTTGCATACACGTGTTGCGTAATCTTGAAAACTCTATAAAGATAGCTTGGAGGGTAGACAAGCATTTAATTGTGTTTTGATGAACAAACACGTTCAGCTCCCAGTTGTATGTTTTTTCCTGTTTCTGCCTAAGAGATAAGAGCATGAGAATCCATGGATGTCTGATGGGTTTGGGGAAAAGAGATCCCCCTATGCATTATGGCCCCAGAGGACCCTATACAGCACATTGTACAAAATGTATCTACAAGGAATATTGCAAAAGAATCCACTGATCTTGTTAAGAATGTGTTTTCCATGTATTAGAAAAACCCCATTCTCTTTTAATCACTATTAGTTATTGTTATTCTTTATAACAATCACACTATTTTATAATTGAAAGTGTGATATTATTGCAATGATAATCCTTTGAATAATGGGAGCTGTCTTAGTATTTCCAAAAAAGGTGACAATATCAATGTTTCATCTCACTAGAGCTGGATAGGATCAAAGTATATTCGTGAAAATAGCATCCAAGAATGTGTGGAATGTTATAGGCAACATAAAGTGTTGTGTGTATTCATCGTTTTCTTTCTTCAAAACATGGGTCCTCATTACGACTTTGGAGGTAGCCATGTCCTTAATAAGGGCATGGCTGCCTCCAAAATCGTGTCCGGGTCCGGGTTCCCTGAATGGGGAAATACCGGGCCATTCCGAGTATGGAGGGCCTGGTATTTCCTCCTTCAGGGAAGCCGGGCCCAGTCCTTCCCCATTGAACCCTCATAGGGCTCAATGGGAATGGGGAGGGAGCTAACAACGGGCCCATTACGAACTGGCCCGTTGTTAGCTCCCTGGTCCCCTTGTGGGACCCGCTATGGATGTATGGAAAAACCAGACGTCCAGAGCGGGTCCTGGGAGGGGACCTTGTAATAGTGCGGAGTGGTTTTAACGGCACCGGCACATTACCGGCGCCGTTAAACCCATTCCGGACATGTTATAATGAGGCCCATGGTCTCTTTAACCTATCGGGAATAGTTCTGTAAACACTGAAATGTTTATTTGTTTCCCTTCAAACTTGGGAACGATCAAAAATTCAAATTGTTTTTATTTCATCTGCTCTTGTTGGCTCTTGGTAGCCAATCTAGTCTGCATTCGCAGAACTTCTTCTCTTGCTTCACTGTCAACAGGTGCCAGAGGAGTACGAGTCTCTCCTTTGTAAGGTTTTACGTCATTCGGGTGAAGCCAAGCTTGTCTTCCTTGGATCTTAAGGGCAGTGAGGGTGACCCTCTTTACTAGGTACGGTCCTTCAAAACAGGGCTTATTCCAAGTGCGAACAAAACTCTTGACAAGCACTTGATCACCTGAATACAAAGTAGGTGTCTTTAACAGTTCGATTGAATTGATCGTTTGGCTGCTGCCTTCATCAGTCTTCTTCGACCCTTCCCCTCGATTGTTGATCTGATGGGAAAAGAAAGAAAAACTAGCGGTCATATTTGTCAAATAATTATGCATCTCATCCCCTAATGTTTTTGCTACACTATGGGCATCAGGAGCAGGTGATACTCTCATGCAGTGTCCCGTCACCAACTCATGAGGAGTCAGGTGGTGATCTGAGCCAGGCTGAAATCTCAAAGCATATTAGGCAAGTGCTAGGCAATGTATCCATCCCTTCTTCAAAGTCATCTTTATCTTGGCAATACTTTCTTTAAGGAGTCCATTTAAATGCTCACAAATATCATTTGTCTGTGTGTGATAAGCTGATGAAAATGTATGCATTATGCCTAACAGAAGCGTTATCTGTTCGAACATCTCAATTACAAAATGCGGCCCATTATCAGACCACAAGACTTTGCATACACCTGATCTACAAAACACCTCACGTGCGAGAAACTTGACAGCACATGTGCCATCGGGGTGCGTGCATGGATCTGCCTAGATCCATCGGGAAAAAGGACACACTACCACTAACATATATTTGTAGCCATTGCATGTTTGCAACATATTCACATAATCTATATGCAGAAGTTGAAAAGGACGATGGGGCGGCGTATTGCTCCTCTCATGGTCCGTAAGGTATGCCCTGCTGTGAATTTCTGACAGATGATACAATTCACAATAAACTGTGCCAAGTGTTCTAAAAAATCTGTCGAAAACCAGTCTCCTGCAATCATGGCAGCAAGATTCTCTCTGGTTGTATGCGCAGAATAGTGAAGCTGATCCAGCGCAATTCTCAGTAATGATAAAGGCATAACTGGCTTTCCTGTACTCTCTTCCCCCCATATAGCCCCTGTGGGGGATAAAGAACACCCCCTGTTTTTTCCATAAATCCTGTTCCTCTTGTGGAGCTCGACCTTGCAGCTCAATAAACTGTACAATGGATAACATATGAAAGCCTTCCTTCATCATCATGAAACGATCTGACATTTGCTTAACACTTTCTGGAAAATATGCTGCTCTTTTCGCTTCAATGTCTGTGGCTTCATTACCACCAGAAATCATGTCTGCCCTCTTAGTATGGGCTGCGCATTTCAACATAGCCATAGCCAATGGGAGCTTTAGTACCGTAACAAGCTTGTCCAATAGCAACGCAGGTTTCACTGGTGTGCCATTTGCAAGAAGGAAGCCCCACGTTTTCCATCGTGACAACTATGCATGTATGGTTAAGGTCACACAGGTGGAGTCAGAGGACACTGTCACTTCCTCATCCTCATATCTCTGAAGTGCGGCGATAAGCGCCACTAATTCTGCAGCCTGTGCTGAACAATGTGAAGGCAATCTTGCACTTTTCACTACTGCAAATTCATCATTCTTTTTTAACTTCACTACTGCCGATCCCGTATAATTTTTGAAGAACCATCAATGAATAGAATCTCCCCCCTCCTAGAGGGAATATCTTCATAAAATGCATTATGAATCGTGCAACCATGCACATAATACTCCTTCTCTACTGGTTCGCTGGATTCACTACTCTACAGCTAACAATTTCGAAATAATCACCTCATATCTTAATGCTCTTTGTGTAGTTAACGTGCTTTTAGGTTTATCCAAAATGGTGAAAAAGGAATGCTCGACATATGTCATTGAGCACCCCATTGAAATACATGCAGCTTTTTTAATTGCGAAAGCAGCTGCAGCTAACGCTTGTTCACCAGGGTAATGCCTGCTCATTACTGGGTCTAAAATTCCACTGTAATTAGCTAATGGTTTATGTCCATGTCCTAATGTTGTCTTTTGCATTAGGACTGCTGTCATTACCGTTCCATTTGAATGCGAGAATAAGTAAAACTCCTCGTTATAATCTGGAAACCCAAACACAGGGGCTGTACAAATCGCCTTTTTAATCCTTCTGTCATTTCATCTGTCCATGTTATGTTGTCTTTACCTCTCTGTGCTTCCTTGAGGTCTTTTTTTTTTTTTAAAATATGTTTATTTATAGCAAGGCAGTAAAGGTTACAAACAGTATCGGGTGGCAGTATAATATTGCAAACAAAAGGTTCTAGTTTTGAGTCCCTTTCCCCCCCCTCATTCCGGTTTTCCCGGGCCAGAGATTCAGTTTAGCTCCCCCGCTTGATGCGTATTCTCCTTGTCTCTCAGGGCCCAACGGGCGTTGATTGGCTTGAACGTCATTGCGGGATATCGCTGATCATAGTCCAGTACTGGGGCCCACACATTCTGGAAGCGGTGCAGAGACCCCGCTCTCGCAGCGGTAACCTTTTCCGCTATTAAGATGTCCCACAATTTTCCCCACCAGTGGGCCAGGCAGGGGCCGTCCCGCGACTTCCAGAAGCGGGCCAGAACCGTCTTGCCCGCCAGGAGGCACTGTGTGAGGAGCTTAGCCCTGTTGCCGGAGCGGGGGTAGATTCCAGGGACCGGGATCCCCAGCAGAATTGTCTCAGGGTCCAGTGGGAGGGCGGAGCCGGTGATTTGTTCGATGGTGGAGAGACACCTGGCCCAAAATTGCTGGATCTTGGGGCATGTCCACCACATGTGAAAGTAGGAGCCTGGTTGACTGCAGCCTCTCCAGCAGGTGGGGTCCACTTGTGGATTCATGTGGTGGAGTCTGAGAGGGGGGTAGTACCAGCGTAGGGTGAGTTTATATGCACATTCCTTGTTGGTGACACAGGTGGAGGAAGAGTGGGTGCGGGACCATATGTCTACCCAAGCTTGGTCATCGATCGAATGGCCTAGGTCCGCCTCCCACTGAGCCATGGATCGAGTTTTTGTCGCCAAGAAGTCCCCCAGGAAACGTCTATATATAGCTGAGATTCTTCCTCTAGCCGGCAGGTCCGCAAGAGTTAGCTCCAATGGAGTCGGGGGGCGAGTTGCCGCCTGGAGGGTCTGAGGGTGCGAACACCAGTGGCGGAGCTGGCAGTATGTGAATCTGTCCCTTTCTTGAAGCCGAAAAGTCTCCTTGCACCGCTCGAAGGTCCGGGGTCTGTTTTCGGAGTACATCTGCCCCAGGGTTTCCAGGCCTCCGTCTATCCAATTCTGGAAGTTGCGAGGGAGAGATCCCGGGGAGAAGTCGGGGTTGTGAAAGATCGGTGAAAGGGGGCTTCGGCCCCTCGGGATTCCCTTCTGCTTTAGAGCCCAATCCCAAGAGCTTAGGGTCTGCTTCGTTGTTAGTAGGATGTCCTTCCAGCGTGCCCTGAGGGAGGGTTGGATGTGAGGGAGGAACCGGAGGGGAAGCGGAAGCTGGGCCTGCTCCAGTTCCACCCATCTGGGGCGGGCTGTGCTCGTCTGCCAGGCGTGTAGATGTGACAGTTGCGCCGCTGTCCTATAGGCCTGCAGGTCCGGGACCCCTAGGCCTCCTAGCCTGGCGTTGCCAATCAGGGTTTTGTGGGGGATCCTGGCCTTCTTGCCTTTCCATATGAATTTGGATATCTTCCTCTGTAAGTCGTGGAGGGCCTGGGCTGGGAAGGGCACCGATAGAGATGAGCAGGCATAGAGGAACCTAGGAAGCAGGTTCATCTTGACGGCCGTGATCCGGCCCATTAATGAGATCTCCTGCGTGGTCCAGCGTTTCAAGTCCCCCTCCAGCTCCTTGATTAGTTTGGGAAAGTTCGCCTGATAGGTCTCCTTTGGGTTCGCTGGGATGAGAACTCCTAGGTAGGGGATCGAGTGGTCCCGCCATTCGATCGGGCACAGAGCCGTTAACGCCTCCTTGTCCTCTGGGCGGAGGCCGACTCCTAAAGCCACTGATTTGGTGAAGTTGACAGTGAAGCCGGTGACCTCCCCCAATTCCTTTATTTCGGCCAGAGCGTGTTTCGCTGAGGTGTTGGCTTCAGTGAGTGTCAATAGAACATCGTCCGCGTAGAGAGCGATCTTGTGGTGGGAAGAGCCCACCTGAAGACCCTTAATGGACTCATTGCGCCTGATCTTCTGGGCGAAGGGTTCCATTGTGAGGGCGAAGAGTAGGGGAGACAGCGGGCAGCCCTGTCTCGTCCCACAAGACAGAGGTATCGGGGCTGAGTGGATGCCATTGATCCTGAGGATGGTTCGAGGGTGCTTATAGTTCGCCAGGATCATGGCTCGGGCTGTGGGGCCGAACCCAAATGCTTCCAGAGTGCATTCCAGATAGGACCAATCGACTCTGTCGAAGGCTTTGGTTGCGTCCAGGGCCATTAGGGCAAGGCCTTGGGAGTTGCGGTGGGCGATGTTCACTAGGTTCAGAGTCCGCCGGATGTTGTCCCCTGCCGCTCAGTGAAGAATGAAGCCTGTTTGGTCGGGGTGGATTATATCCGGGAGGATAAGTGCCAGGCGGTTAGCTAAGATCTTCGAGTACAGGTTGGCGTCGATATTCAGTAGGGCGATGGGTCTGTATGACGCCGGATCTCTCGGGTCCTTCCCCGGTTTAGGAAGGAGAACCGTCACCGACTCCTGCATTGTGGCGGTCACGGATCCCGAGACCTTGAAAGAATTAAACAGGGCCACTATGTGAGGGATGAGCTGGAGCTTAAAAATCTTATAGAACCTCGGGGGGAATCCGTCTGGGGCCCGTGATTTGAGGGCCTTGATGGCTTCGTCAACTTCTTCAGCTGTTATTGGGGCTTCCAACTGCTCCCGTGTGGAGTCTGGGAGACGCGTCAAGGCTGCGTTCCGTAGGTATGCCTCCTGCTTTGACCGATCCCGGGTAGGCGCTGTCATGACCTGGATTAGGTGGTCTGAGGCTAGTTGTAGTTTCGTCTGTTCAGAGTGGTGTATCACCCCCTGTGGGTCCTTGAGCCCTATAATAGTGTTGGTCCGTCTTGTTTTAGCTAGCTTGGCCACCAGCAGCTTGTTGGCCTTGTTGCTTTTGGCATAGTAGAATTGTCTGGTCTTCGCCAGGAGTTGCGCAGTGTGTTCTGCATAGTGGGCCTCTAGTTTCTTCCTGGCCGAGCGGAGCGCTCTCTGTGTTCTGGGGGACCAGCCACTCTTCTTCTGGGCTTCCTCAGCTGCTCGCAGGTCCTCCTCCAGGGATAGACGGATTTGTTTCCGGTTTCGATGGTATGCCACGCCTTGGGCTATCAAGGTTCCCCGAATTACAGCTTTCATTGCATCCCAGTTATTGGCCAGGGAGGTGTCCGCGGCTAGGTTCTCCTCAAAGAAGTTCTTGATGGTGGTGGTTATGTTGTCTCTGATTGACATATCATTGAGGATCGGGTCGTAGAGCGCCCATCTGCGTGTTGCCTTGGCGTGGGTGTTCTGAATGCTCAGTTCCATTATTATTGGGGCATGGTCCGATAGAATTCGTTGGCCTATCGACACCTCATTAGCGAGGGCGAGAGTTTGAGGGGAAGCCAGAAGGAGGTCGATTCTGGAGAAAGTTCGGTGTACGCCCGAAAAGAAGGAGTAGTCTTTCTCGGTGGGGTGAAGCACCCGCCATGTATCCACCACCTCCAAGGTTCTGAAGAGCCGCAGCAGACTGAGGGCCTGACCGAACTCGCCAAGGGCAGGGGGGTTAGATTTGTCCTTAGTGGGGTCTGGGACCCCATTGAAGTCCCCACCGATTATTGTCTGGCCTTCCACAAAGCTTGAGAGGGAGGAGCCCAAGGAGTCATAGAAGGTTGCCTGTCCCGAGTTGGGTGCGTATGCCGATACCAAGGTGTAGAGGTCCCCCAACAGGAGGCACTTGATGGCCACGAAGCGGCCCTCCGGGCACATCATGGAGTCCAAGATCTGGGGGCGCAGGTCTTTCCGGAACATAATCGCTGTGCCCCCCTTTTTGGAGTTCCCCGAGGCGAAGAATTGGTGTGGATATATGCTGGATCGAAGCCGGCCAAAGTCTGCCGGGAGGAGATGAGTCTCTTGGAGGAACACCACATCGGCCTCCTCATCTTGTGGCTTCTGGAGAATCGATTTGCGCTTGGGGGGGGAGTTGAGACCGTTAACGTTCCAGGAAAGGCATCTCAGCGTCTGGTGTTCCGGGATCGGGGAGCCAGGGGTTCCTTGCGTAGGGGATGGAGGGGGGACTCCAGGTTGTTCATTAGCTGCCATCGTGAAGAGGGTGGGGAGGTGAACTGTACCGCACTTGCAGTTTTAACCGAGGCCCCCAACGGGAGGTCAACTTTTTAACTAGCGGGGTGGGAAACATTGTGGGTGTAACCCCACCCCAGGCCAACAGGGCCAATTGTGTCCGGCAAAATAACGTTTGCATCCAAGGGCTCTAAGATGGAGCGGATCCTGGAGGGGGGGCATAGGCCGTGGAGGAAGCCCGCTGCGCTGGGCGAGCGTGGGATTGTGTTGGGCTGGAGTTACTATTTCTGAATTTAGCTGAAAGGACGTTGGGCGTCCGGGACGCCGGAGGTGCGGGGGGCATCCAGGGCCGCTCGGACTCGGGTTATCTTCTCCTGTTTCGGGAGGCCTTGGACCATGGAGGACGTCTGGGTTGGGGAGGGAGGGCTGACGTAGGGCTTCCCGAGGCTTCCAAGTCTGGGGAGGTGGTTCCTTCAGGGGGGGGGGGATATCTGCATGATTTTAGCGGCATCTTCTAAGTGGGATATTCTCCGGAGGGAGCCATTATACGAAAATTGCAGGGCCGTGGGAAAAAGCCATCTGTATTTGACTTTACGCTCTTGGAGGAAGAGGGTTAAAGGTCGAAGAGCCCTTCTTTTCTGTAGGGTTGAGAGGGAGAGATCCTGATAAATTTGGAGAGGGTGACCTTGAAAGGAGAGTTCATCTCCGGACCGACTGATGGCGGAGATAGCTTCTTTAGTGGAGAAATAGTGTACTCTCGTTATGACATCTGGGGGCTGGTCGGGGTCTACTCCTCGTCGCGGACGGAGTCTGTGAGTCCGATCCAGCAGCAGTTGGGATTTATCTAGATGCGGGAGGAGAATTTGAAAGAGGTCTCCTATGTATCCTGCAAGATTTTGGTCGGGGACTGAGGACGGAACTCCCCTGATACGGAGGTTATTCCGACGAGCTCTGTTTTCCAGGTCCTCTTGTTTGTATTCGAGGATTTCGCACTTGTCCTGGAGGGCTCTTACTGTTTGCTGGATATCTCCCATGGCGGCTGTTTGGTCTTGGGAGCGATCCTCGATCTCACTCAGTCTCTGCTCCACTTCGGTCACCCTATGGTCTGTTTGTTCCAATTTGGAGGTGAGTTCCGACATGCAGGACCGAAACTCGGCTTTGATGTCTGCCATAAACGCCAGTAGATCACCTCTGGTGACTGGGGAGTCACCCCCCTCCTGGGAGAGCCCTGGGGTGGGAGTAACTGAGTTCGGTTTCTTTCCCTTATCAGGAGCGGTGAGCATGGTGGCAATGTCCACATTTTTAATAGCTTTCGACTGTCTCGACATGTTGGTGAATCGTGGGTGGGGAGATGGTTTATACGGCCCACCCTGTAGATGAGCGTCGAGGCTCTTGATTGAGAAGAGGGAAAGCTGGTTCCAAGCTTGGCCGGTGTATAGTGGCTTCGAGTGAGGGGGTGAACTCTCCAAATCTTGATGGTGGGCAAGTATGTGGGGCGTAAGTTCCGGTGGGGGGATTGAGTAACGTGCGCCCCCTTGGGACTAGGCCAGAGAGAGCAGAGCGGGTCGCCCCAGGAAGTGGGCAGTCAGGTCACCTCCGAGGCCGAAGGGGCCTACCCGTCAGGGGCAGCCCGGGATGAGAGTGTGGCCAGGTCGAGGCTCCAGGTGGGCAGCGTTGGTCAGGCCCTTCTCGGGGCTTGCAGCTGTGGGTCCCTCGATGTGGCCCGGCTAGGACCGCTCCTCCTCCGAGGACCCAGGCTTGGATCACCTGGTGGGGGTGATAGTGGGAGGGGACCTCCAAGTCCCGGGTCTGAGCGGGGGCTCCAGATGATGGTGTGGGCCGGGGCGCCCCAGGAGTGTGGCGTATGGAGACCGGATCTCTGGGTCTTGGGTAGTGAGAGGTAGGAGCCCGCTGGGGGGCGGGGGAGGGGGGGGGCGGTGATGGCGCGGCCCCCACCTCAGGCGCTGTGGAGGGTTTTCCCTGTGTGGCCTCGGCGGGGCGGGGGGCCAGCCCTCCACCCGGATCCTCACCCCCAGCAGCTCCTACCTGAAGGGCACCGTCCGTGCCGTCCCTCGTCGGGCAGTGCAGGCTCGGGCTGGTAGCGTGGGAGGCAAGGGTCGCCCCAGGGAGAGCACCGGAGGAGAGATCCGGGGGGCTGATGTTGCTCCGCCGCGACCCGGGTGCTCGAGAAACCGAGCCGCGTCCGAATGCGGCCTCAGAAAGCTCTCACCGCCCTCCAGGGCCGAGAGACGAGCACGGCCGCCATCTTGGGAGATCGTCGCTGGGGCCGGCTCGGGGAACCGGAGCGGCTAACTTCGTCTCCTTCGATCGTCATGGTCCCCGCTTCAGCCCGGATGGGCCCCAGGTCCTCCGACGTCCTTGGGATCAGCTGGGCTCCGGTATACGGGTGCGAAGCCGCATCAGGGGCCCAGAAGCGGCGGGCCTCGTACGGCGGGCCTCAGGGGAGCAGCCACATCGATGGCGCTCCAAGCCACGCCCCCTCCTTGAGGTCTTTTAAAAGTGGCCTAATATATGTACTGCTATCAAAAACCCAGGCACTACAATAATTACATAGGCCTAAAAATTGCTGTATTTCCCTCACTGTCATGGGTCTTAGAGTTTTCATGATTGCTTTTGCTCTCTCAGGAGTCACTTTTGTTCCCTCTTGAGAGATAAACTGTTCTATGTACAGGACCTATTCTTGGCAATAGTGTAGTTTCTCTTTGTCCACTTTATATCCATTCTTTGCCAATACTGTCATTTACCGGACTGAGTCTTCTCCGCATTTCTCTTGTGTCTCACTGCACACTAATTTGTCATCTACGTACTGAATTATTGTGCTCTTAAGTTGTATTTTGCCTAGGTCCATCTGAAGGGCCCTATTAAAGATCGACGGGGAGTCACAGTACCCCTATGGTAATATATTATGTTTCCACTGCTGATTTCTATTTGAAAAGGAAGTCAAATCTCGGGAGTCTTCATGAAGGGGAATTGAAAAGAAAGCATTTTTTAAATCTACTACTGTAAAATATTTAGCTGTAGCTGGGATGTTACATAATATCGTAGTACATAATATCGTAGCCGGTTTGGAACCAGAGGAAACTCTGTTTTGACAATATTATTTAGGTGGCTTAGACCCTGAATAAATCTCCACAACCCCCCTGTTGATTTTTTTACTGGGTACACAGCTTTGTTGCATGTGGAATCTGATGGTACCAATATTCCCTGCTGTACTAAAGCAGAAATGGTTTCAAATATACCTTAATCTGCTTTGCTGGACATGGGGTACTGTTTTGATTGTGGTAAAATTGCTCCTGGCTTAAGCATAATTTGAACTGCTCCTGCTCCGCTCAATAGACCCACGTCATATGCACTGCTGGTCCATAGGATGTCTGCTACTTTTTCGAAATCTTCCAGAAAAAATGACAGTTTCTTTTTTACCAATGCCATTCTCTGTGGTATTTCTCTATTCTCAACTATTATTCAATTTGTAAGGCTTATGAAAAATACGTATTTATCATCTCAATTCTCATCTCTGAACAACCCCTTGTCTGTCAAGTCTGTTCGTCTATATCATTCGTCAAGAGCTATTATTGTTCTCTATGCTCTTTCTTCATCATCCGTCCATGACCAATCGCCCTTCCGTCTCCTACCACTACTGCCTTTAGTTCTATGGGAATAACATGTGCTTCCTTGTCATCAATAGGTAGTTCTAGCCTAAAAAAAAAATCATCAGGTATTCTCAACAATTTGATTATCAATCTAGGAAGCCATGGAAAAAAAATATTTACTCCATACAAAAATACTTCAAGGTCTAAAATGAACTCCCATGCAATGCTTTTTGACCTGTAAATGCTAATATAAATGCATGTAATATATCTCTGGAGTGGAACATACTATCCCTTTGTCAGTAAATGATATTGCCATGTTAGGTTTGTCATTAAGTCACATCCTAAGATATTAACTGGTGTATTTTGGAAATACAGTAGTGGCATCAACACCTCATGTTCTCCTATTGACATTGGTAATTCATCAGTAAAAGGAACCAAAGTCATAGCCCCAGATAATCCCTGTGCATTCATGGTGATGCCAGACATTGGATACTTTCCCTCCCGAACACAGGAATGAGTTACTTCTATGTCCACAAGAAACAGAAATGTCTTGCCTCCTATAGTTACCCTGACCCTTGGTTCCTCTTGGGTGTTTGGTGTCATTGATAGTATTGAAAACATCAAGTCGCCCTGTGGGCTTTCCTATTGTGGATATAAATTAATCTCTGTTCTCGTAAAATAATTTCCTCCCACTACTGTCACACTCCCTATCCAGGGTGTAGGTGTTTGTGGGGCTCCTGTATTCACATTCTATTGTGGTATTTTTCCTGTTATGTCAGAGTGTACTGCCGGGTCTGTACTTGGTGTATTTGCATATGCACTTGCTGTGGTTGCCCTTGTGGCGACTGTGAGTGCAGCAGAATTTGCTGGTGTTTGCTGTATTTGCAGTGCACGTGTCTAATACTGTGTGTAATCTTGGGCATAACACTCCAGTGGTTCTGTACTATACTGTGGAGAATGGCCATTCACCCTCTTGGAGCTTGCCAGTTCTGCTGGATGCCCCCTCTACTTCTCCGCATGCAGGCCATATCTTACCCATTCGCCCACAATTCCAGCATTGTTGCGGCTGTCCTCCATCAAATCATGCTCCCCCTTGAGTGTTTTGAAATCCCCCTCCTCATACTCTAAGTTCACTCCCTCTACCACATGGGCAAAATTTGTACCCGCCCTGATCTACTGGGTATCCTACATCGATTGGCTGTGTAGGCTGTAACTCTTGTAACTCCTTCATCGCTCATTATTACTGCTCCTTCTATGGCGAATTTTGAGAAATGTTTCAGAACTAACTTTACTTCCTCAAGCTTCCTATTCTCAGCTGTTTTCTTATTCTTCTCTTGTAACAATGACAATGATGTACAATAGTCAACTGTATTTCTGGCCATGTCTTTGCTTCCATCGCTACCTGTTTTTTTATCTACTTTTGCATTGCCTCTGGCAGTCCCTGACATAAAATATGATAAAATAATGCTTCTGTTTTATCCCACAGTTCCCTCGTCTCAAGATGCCAACATTTTTGAATCTCCTGAATATAAGCAACAGGATTTTCGTTCTCACCCATTTTTCTTCTCATAATCGTGCCCATATCTGACGTATCAGGATACTGTACACTAAGTGCCCTCCATAAGTCTGTTCTACAATTATTAAATGGTGCTCCTTCATGTGTGGTGTTTTGTGCTGTCACATTCGCGTATCCCGCTCATCTAGAAATGTCATCATCTCTCTCACCTAGGATAGCTGCTTGTGGTCCTTTAACATCACCCACCACTAATGTCATTCCCGCTGTCATTCTTTCTAACTCATCAATCCACTTACCCGCACCTGCAGTCAAACTAGGCAACTTGCATTTTATATAGGTTTTATCCATCTGCAGCTACGTTATATATTGTGGCCGACCTCCCCCTTTCTCTAATAATGGGAATTGTGTAAAACCAGTTCTACAATTGTATCCATCTACGCTTCTTGTCTTCCAGGTGTGGCTAGTTTTGCCCACTCATCTTCGTCCTGGCAATGACCTTAATCTACTTACATAAGGCGCGGATATTTCCAGTATACTATGCAACCATCCTTGTGGTCGTTCAGGATATGATATAGGCTCTGGTGTTTTTGCTTCAGGCTCTCTGCAATCTGACAACTTTACCCCTTTTCTAATGTCTGGATCTAGCAAAGAGCGACACACCCTCTTCTTGTGCTCTCTTGTTTTGTTCCCTTTCTTCATCTGACATCATTATACCCCAACTGGTATGGCTGTTATGCTTTTCCTCATGATCAAGGTCTAGTCTGCTAAGGGACAGCGTTCAATGCTTGTCCAATATTACGTCTTTCGATCTACTTCTTGTTTCCCTCAGTGGATATCCTTCGATACTCCCTCTGGTCTCATAGACATCTTTTTTCCTCATCTGTCTATATAATTCCCTAATCCTTTTCCCTAGGCCTTCTGCCTCATGCTCATCAGCCCATGTCAGTACTCTAGGTATCTCGTGTATCTCCCTGCAGGACTGTTGCAATCTTCTAATTTCCTTTTGCTCTTGCTCTTCCCTTATTCTCATCTCCTTCTTCTTTTCTTCCTCTCACCTTCTCTGCAACCTTCTTTCTTTCAATATCTGTGTTTCTATTTCCTCAGATTTCTTCTTTTCCCATCTTTTCTCTCTCTCTCCTACCTGCTCTTCATAGCTTCTTCGTTCTTGCTTTCACTTCCTCTCTTTTTCCTTCTCATCTTTGTCTGCCCTCTCTTGCTCTGTTTCCTTTCTTTCCTTTTCCTCTCTTTCTTCTCATTCATTAACTTCGTCAATGCCCTTGCCGTCTAATTTGAGTAATATTTGTCCTTCCATCCCCTCATTCTGTACAATTGTCACTTCACTTGCTTTATCTTTCTCTCCTTTTTGTCTCCTGGACTCTTCTTCTATCGCTCTCAGTCTGTCCCTTCTCTCATTACACTCCTCATGTTTACTACGTCCAGACATACATCTGTGTTCTTTTCTTCTGTACTATCTTCACTAGTACAAGTGGGGGGGTGCATATATCGGATTAATATACCTCGATGCTGCTTTTAACTCCTTTAGAGAATAGAATCCCTGTTTCTCAGCGGTTGCACTATTGTCTTCAGAAGGAGATGAGGAGCCAATGGCGCTGCACTGTCTACATCATGCTGATTAAGCATCCACTCCTTCTAGGGTGTGTATTCTTTCTCACTCTGATACATTCTCCTTAGCTCTAAAACAGCTAACATTTTTTATAACCTCTTCCCTGTGTACACAACATGCAAGTATGTTGTCATGTGTTGCAGTATTGTCCTTCACAGGGAACCCTCTTAAGGCCAAGGCCTGAACATTTTGTCAGCCGTGCCTCTTACCCATTAAGCATAGTTCCTCATCTTAGGTGTGTACCTCGGTAATGTTTTGCAAAAGTGTAGAAGAGGAGTGTCCTCCAGGAAGACAAGTCGCTTTTAACTGTCAATACTTACCAGACCTTTTATTCTGCTATTAGTTTAATTCATTATATCATAACAATCAATTCGGGCAAGCACCATCAATTGCCGCCCATTAAGAAGAGACATTTTTTAAACAATTTCTAAGCCTATGCAATAATATTCTTTTTATTTCTTTGTTATAGTTCTATAATTTCTCACTATCCTACAGTTTTATTATCAACAATTTAAGAATCTTATGTTGCTATATTTTTTCCCACCTGTTACCCTTCTATGATTGTCTCTAAGTGCTTGTTTTTGTGGTCTGATAAACAGTGTTATCACAACTAATAAAAGCATGTGTCTTTTGTCAAACAAATCAACATCTTACACTTATATTTTCATAACCCCAAACAGATGTGCTCAACAAATTCTACAATCGTCTTTCCTTACTCTCTCTAGTAAAAGTATCTCATCTCCATTTTTACCCCATTTAGGAGTGTGAAACGCATCCTTCGTTATTGGCCTTGCCTCAGGAATACCTCAAATATATCCCATATGGAGTTGGATACCTTCCCTTCTATCTCTTTAAGAATCGCTTACAAGGCAATCTCTTGTTAACTCAATCCCATTACAGTTTCCCCACTATATATTCATACATGTAATACAATCCCTCCCCTCTTATTTGACACTTTTGATGTTCTATTTATCTCCTTTGCTCAGTTCAAGCACTTCGGTATCAACTCTCCCTCAATCGACCAGTTCACCGACAGTCTGCCGGGCGGTCATGAGGACCGGACAGGAATATCTTCAAAGAGGCACCTACCAACTGTCTCATCTTAGATGCATGTTTTCTCTGCTATCCACAGGAAACTCTGCAATCTTCTGGCTAATTGTGGAAGATGTAAAAAATCTGAGTATCTGGATCTGAGCCATCCTCTGCTACAAAATGTGCGTTAGAACCTGGAGCGTTCCAACTACTGAATGGGTTTACCAAATACACTATGTCAGGCCAAAATAACCAAAAGGCCTCAATGAATATGGAAAAATACTATTTTATTCTCAGTTAAATAAAGATGGGAAACCTGGCAAACAATCAGATTGTAGCTCGCACACTCTTGACGCAGTTCAATTACACAAAATGTTTTATACCTCAATGTACATCAGCTATGATGTCATCCTATGTGGCAAACTGTAAAATCCTACACAGTGGAGGGATTGGTTAAGGGAACTTATATACCTAAAGTTCATATACTATCATCATTGGCGGCCATTATCTAGTAGGCACGCCATGACCAACCTTTAACTATGTAAAAATACTAATAATAGCATAACAACAGCAGCGGATAGGCTTCTGCAACACTGTATAGTCAAGCATTATACAGGCCCTCATGATTGGTTGTCACTCTCTTTCCAACCTTGGACCATTCCACTCATTAGCAGCACATAAGTAACAAAACACAGGTGCAGGGAACAATGGCAGAGAACTGCCTTCCTTAGCTAATTAGCCTTCCATCTTTTATCAGTTAGGCACTAAGCCAAGGCTTCTTCTCTGTAGTTGACCTTGCTGACTGTTCTGTTCCTCGGAACTGTAAAAGGGAGTGAAGGTACATTGATATCTTCATCTGGAGCTTTATGAATAGGCCTTGTCTTCAATTCTTGCACCACAGGTGAGGAGACCATGATTTTGTCCATTCTGTTCTTTTATTTAGTGCTATTTGATTCAATTATATTGGGTGCTATTAGTCTGCAGCCTTGGTGTTTCTCATCTTGAGACTTCTCACTTACTATTATATGATGCTGACCAATGTTCCCTCTAATTATGTTTCTCTAAGTGCGGAACTGGTTGCCTTTCGTGCGCACTTTATTTTCCATGTGCGCAATTGACTCACGAGGTAAGCCACTTTGTGAGCATGCATAATTAGTGAGCTACCATCTCCGAAGAGAGTTTGGAAAGGAATTGCCCCTTCCAAACCACTGCAATTCTTTACTAATATGCATAAATGGTGCATCTTACAACACTTTTTCCAAAAAAACATATTTTATGTGTGATTATAAAGAGAACTTATCAACCAGTTCAAGACCCCAAGATGTGTCACAGTAGCTAGCAAAAGTACTCTTGTGCAGAGAGAAATGTGTGCCTTATGTTACAAAAAAACAAATATTACTTTTCATAACTGATGTGAATATCTAAAATCAGGCCGGATGCAATATTTGCAGATGGAATAAAGGCAACTAAAAGAAATGTGTCCGAAAACATGCCAATAGGAGTTCATGTGCACTTTAATGAAATAATTCAAGGGCCACATGAGAACATGCCTCTCATAATTTATGTAAGGATGATAATAACAACAGAATAACTGCACCACAGTATATGATGATCAAAATTCTCTAGCTTCTAATTACTATCCACATTATATTGTCCTGTGAGTTACTCAAAACCAGCCTTAAAGCTTAGAGAAGTATACACCATTCATTTTTAATCCCAAAAAACAGAAAAATGTGCCCAATAAAGAGGGGAAACAATGAACACATAGGAACCAACCCCTGGCTTCTGCCCAAAAAGCTCCAATGATATTTTTTCGAATCAGTGATCAGCAGAGCAGTGGCATGGTAAGGAACTATATAATATTTCTGACAGATCTCAAGTAGAATTTTAAGGGCAAAGAACATCTTTTAATAAGCATAACACATTTGTGTTGGCAAAGCTAATAACTTTTTTACTTCCTAAAAAATTATTTCTCTCTAAGTAGGTCGCAAATTATTACCCTGACATAGGAAGTAAAATGACTTGGCACATGGAACATATAGTTTTGCCAACCCTTCCTCACCACAGCTTAGACATAATTCTACAAGAGACTTACTGAGGTTTCTTATAGAGGCATGTTGAAGTAAATCACATATGTATGCCTTTTATATGCATTTTAGGTTAATGGCATCAGTGCTCAGAGGTACAACAGCTTGGAAGCCTTCTTCTGTGACTAGGGATCCCTCTGTAATTGTTATCTGTTAAACAAGATGCAGGGGGATGCTGTAGTCAGTTAACACAGAACACATGTTTAAATTGAAATGCCCTCAGCAGCTGAGCATAGAAAGAAACAGAAAGGGCAGTCCTCTTGACTGTTGCTAAAGTTTCCTTTCCTTCAGCAAACAACCACATTCTGTACACTGTATTGTACTACCAAAACAACTGACTTGGGTCTTTTGAAATTTAACGATTTTTTCGTCACCCGCAAGGAGTGTTCTCCTTTGCCCTTTCACCCATGCCCTTCCCCAGCTCCTGTGCTCGCCTCCAATAATAGTTGACATGGCACTGTAAATAGGTAGCAGTGAAACAATCACTGGGATATTTGCATACCCATAATACTTTGCAAGCAAAAATATTTAGTGCCTCACCATGATATTACATGCATTTTAAGAAAATGTCATGAATCTGCAGGTACACAATTATTTTGCAGAGCATACAAGATTGTTTGCAACTTATTACACCCTTATATTTTTGGGTAGGTTTATACAACTGATAAGTGAAATCGTTTTTGTATAGCATCGAGTTACAATATCATTTGTTAAGGTCTATGCCCAATGTAGCTCTGAACACTTAGAAAGGATACAGATTGTGTGAAATACATTCTACTGTCTGAATATATCTGGCATAGCCCATACCCATTATCCATTGCAGACCAAGTAAGTGACATTGCAAAATTGCTCTCCACTTATAGGGTAATGTTAGCAATGCTGGAGTAAGAGACACTGAGCATGACATTGCTCTACTCAAAAGTCTTAGAGAGAAAATTAATATTTGAGTTTTATTAAGTGTTAACATGCAAGGGACCACTTCAAAGCACATGTGTGACATATGTACTAAGAATAGGAAGCGTGGGATGAGGTTACACATCCAAGTAGCATGTTTATCTACTCAGTATCAGTATCCGATATTTGAAATGATAGGTTACATAGTGTGGGTGATGCTATTATTATTAATATTATACGTGTATTTATTGAGCACGGCCCTGGATTTGGGAATCACCAGGGTGCCTTACAACCATAGGGAGAAGAACACAGTGCGGGAAACAGAGGGAAGGGAGTGGGCGCTAAAAGGGGAGGGCAACAGCGGCCAATTTTCAGCAAGAGATCTACAAGCAACCAGGGGAGGAGACAGTGGGGGGTAGATCAGAGTCTCAGGTACAATGGGGAGTGGCAGGTGTGTGTACCTATGTGTTAGGGAGGAGCCATTCCTTAAAGAGGAACGCCTTGAGCTCTTTCCTGAACTGTAGCAGCAATGAGGTAAGTCTGATGTTGAAGGTAGGAGGTTCCAGAGTCTTGGAGCATAGTCAGAGAAGGTTGTCCTTCTCATTTTTTTCTTCCTGCACCATCGGAGTTCAACCCTTCACATTTCCTTACTTCTGGTGGATTGCAGGCCTCTGGAGATGCTGAGTTTCTCAGTGAGGTAGCTTGGGGGCTTCAGGGTGACAGCCTTGTAGATGATGAAACAGGATTTGAAAATGATACAGGCTTGCAGCAGGAGCCAGTGCGGTTAGAGGAGGCTTAGGGTTGAATTTCCAGAGTCCTTTCATGAGTTGTGCTGCAGCATGCAGGACACATCTCAGGGGGTGCCAGGGTAGTCGCTGGAAGGCCTTCCAAAAAGGACCTTTCACAAGGCACGATGAATAACAAAAGTTCTGGTACGTAAATGCTATTCAAATTTCAACAAACATAAAATAAGTGGATGTAGGTACTTGTCTGGGCTTTATGAGTAGGGAGGGAACAGTATTTGGTGAATGTGTGCAAGCATATCTTAGATTTTTCTGTTCATGGAGCCACTTTTTCATATTAGTGGCTGCATTCTGTTTTTAGGTTTTTAAGATCACGCTTGCATAGTAGGGTAATGTAAATGAGCTACACCAGAATATCATGACTATTTAATTATTTTAGGAGAAAGCAAATGTCATGTAATTGCTGCAGCTTGTGCCTTATTAAATCTTTTTGCATCAGTGAGAATTGACTGTGTGTGCTGCTAAAAATCTTCTGAGCGGCACCCAGAAGGAAGCTGGGCAAGCGCATATGCGCACAGCTTAGAGGGAAAATTGATTGCTGACATCCATTATTTTCTCAACATGGCTATTTTACTCGCATTATATTTCCTAATTTAGCAAGCTTTTACATTGTCGTATCTACCTTGCATTTCTGCATATAAACATCTACTGCATCTCTTGTTACTTATCTACTAAGTGTGGTTTTCTCCATGTTCGCATATATATTTACTTCGCCACTTAAGTCACATCTTCATTCTCCAGACATTCATAAATCAGGTTTAGTGCACCCATGCGTGTCCTCTTTTTCATGCTGTCACTTCACATGTGTCAGACTTTACTTAGTTATGTCCAGTGGTGTCTGCAGACTCAAGTCTACCACATCAGTTTGTGGGTGCATTCGGTTAGGTTATCTGAGTGCAGAACGTTTCTCATACCTTCAATGTCTATTGGCATGATAACAGGTGTCATGCACAGTATTCTCTTGCTGTTCTTCTAATATGATGTAAGTGAGGAGGTGGGTTCTATAGATGACGTGTACATCTGCCTCTCTACAAAACCAAGACTGGGCTGAAGACAACAGTAAAATGTACAGTCAATGTCAGAGATAAGAAGCTGTCTCTTTAAGGACAAACCCCAACTTCACTGTGACGAGGATATTTAAGGAGGAGGACATGCTAAGAGGAGAGAGAGAATCATATGGCAGCAAGGGAGGCCCCCTGGTAGCGGAAAGCAAGTGGGACGCAGAGCTAATGAGAGCCGCAGAGCCCACGCAATTCAGAATGACTCTGAACTAGACTATGAGATGCTGGGAAGACAGCATACTGAAAATGAGAGAAACCAAGGGTCTGTGAACCAGAAACCTGTTGGTGGCATAACCACAAGTAGTTTATGGTTGGCAGGGAGCCCAACCAACTACACTGACCCCAACACACTCAGGTAGCCACAATGGAACTGGTTCACAGGAGGGATGCCGGATCATAGCATGAGAGCAAAATGAGAAACTGGTGAGGAAATGCCAATGGAGAAGACAACCGAGAAGGATAAGCCTAGCAGGATAGAAGGACGAGAGCGATTTCAGGCCCTGGAGACTTCTCCCTCCATGAAGATAAAGGTAACAGGGAGAACGAGGGGACCGGGGACACCAAAAGGGAATCATTATACAAGTGGAGAAACTCGTCCCTGTGAAATTGTTGAAACTCAATCTACACATTTTCATCATCATCATCAATACGTTTATTCGGAAACAAATTATCCATAAACAGCATATAGAGAATAAAATACAATAATACAAATACAAAACACAGAAGTAAAAACGCATACATGGGATAACAAAGTTAAAAAGTGCGTGTGTGTAGACCAATTAGTATAATCCAGAAGGATACCAGGGTAATCATTAGCTTACCAATGTTCAATCAGGTTTGAGAAATGATTTTAGTTCTCCGGTGCCAGGCCTTTCTCAAATAGTCCACCGAGCCCCAGGCCATGGGCTGCGTGGCAGCTAAGAGTAGATAACAAAGGGCCGGCCTGGCTTGAAACATACCAGCAGACCTAAGTAGGGGCAAAAGTGTGTTCCTCCTTAGGTCTGCATATGTTGGACAAAACAGCAAAAAATGCAAAAGGTCCTCCACAGGGCACCGACAGCAGGGGCAAGCCAGAGATTGTGCATTGTGAGACCAGTTTTTAGTTCGAGCCCCCAGCCATAGACAATCAAATTGCGCTCTTGTAAGTGCCCAACAGTCATAAGCTTTGTCACTATGTAGCAAATATGGCTGAATCGTGTCTGCAGTGGCAAAGACAACGTGCCTTCTGTTTGCGGGAATACCTAAGGCAGAGGACTCTCTGACTCAAGGATAGATTTAAACAGTTGCTTATGGGCCCTTACAACACATGGATTCAAACGGTCTGGAGGGCAAATAAGGCTTGCACAATTTAACTGATTGACACATTTCTGGATGTAAATAAGCCACAGTATGTTTTTTTACAGCCGGGCCTCTCACCAATGCAGTTATAATTTTATGTGAGAGGACGACTTTCTGGTTTGACCATAATGCCAGCCAGTGCGCAACAGGGACCAGAAGCCACTCATCAGCAATGTGGAGGCACCCGAGTTCCACATGGGTGTCATAGTTTGGCACAGACTGCGGTAGCCCAAGAAGTTTTTTTAAGAAAATATTCTCATCATTTTCAATGCTTGGGATCTTTTCCATACCCCACAGTGCAGTGCCATAGTTAGTGGCTGTTTTGGTTTGAGCCCTCTAGACTTCGGGGATTATCGTAAGTGGATGGCCTAGACAGTTAGTTTGAAAGCATGACAGGCCCCCCAATGCCGGTCTCATCCTCATGCATTGTTTATCCACATGACCAAACCCTTGCCAGTTTTCGGTAAAGCAAATTCCCAAATATACAAATCTAGTAACCCTGGGAATAGGTTCTCCACCACTCCAAATCCTCTGCATCTTGAGGTGTCTGACGCCTGTGCTCCTACAAGCCATAACAGCCGATTTCTTGGAGTTCACTGAGAATTTGTGAGTGGCCATAAATTCAGTATAAACACTCACCATGCGTTGTAAGGATATGGGGGTACGGGCTATGATAACCATGTCATCAGCATAGCCTAGGACAGGAAGGGGGACACCTCCTATCCTAATGAAGTCAGCTTTAGAATTAACAAGAGCCTGATAAACGCTATTTATATACAAGACAAATAGTGCAGGTGCCACAACACAACCCTGGCAAACACCCAAAAAAGTCTCAAAAAAGGTTGTGCACTGCCCCTGGTCACCAAATCTCACGGAGGCTGATGTGTTTTCATGGATCATTTGGAGCACCTTATCCAGGTCCTCCGGGCAGCTCATGGACCTAAGCACAGCTCAGAGCATCGCCCTGTCTACTTTATCAAATGCGGTGCTCAGGTCCATGAAAGCCAAATATAATGGCTCACCCCTGACATTGATTGATGAGGCACCCACCAAATACATGTTCAAGGCCTGATACCTAGTTCCCAGGCTGGCCAAAAACCATATTGGGTCTCTGTAGGTACCCCTGAATCAGAGATCCATTGTTCAAGCCGCGCCAAGACTGCCCTACCGAAGATTTTAAATGAAGTGTCCAGAAGGGAAATTGGGCGATAAGGAAGAGGGCCAGGATCACCCTTCTTGAAAATATGGAAAATTATAGCCTGTCCCCATGTTGCCGGATAGGTGTCCAGTTCTAGGTATGGAGAAAAGTGTGCTGGGCTTACAGTAACAGCTGGTCTGTTGGGCGACTCATTCAGCATTAATTAGAAGTAAAATAAGGTTGTAACCAAATCCAAAATGGGGACAGGAATAGCCCCTCTGTTTCTCACAATTATTGATCTGTCGCTAGTCACTGGACCGACGGTGAGCCACAGAAAAACCCGTCAAAAATAGTAGAATTAGTATGCCAAAGCATGCAAAAGGATCCAGGACAAAGCGCCTTATTAGCGGTGATTGCAAATGTATTATATGTGTTTCGGCCCCTATCGGCTTTTTCAAATTAGGGCTGGTGTAATCAAACTGATACAAAATTAAATAAAAAGAACAATGTATTTTGTCATACATATATAAATATAAAGGAGAAAAAATAAATGCATTTTAAAATAACATAGTATAAATAAAACAATATGGTTGTATAGGTATCAAATCACAAAAGTTCATTTGTCAATTGTAAGAAAATGGTTGTGCGGGGAGAGGTAAAGAGGAGAGACATACAAACAAAACAGGAGACAAAAGACAAGTAATGCATTAGTCACGATTATTCTATCATTGTGGTGTACAGTAAAAAACCATGGCTACTTCTTGTCAAAACTTACCCACACCGGGGGTCATTGACTTCTCATTCAGGAATAGTACATTGGGTCAAATCCCATTGTTATCTATACAGTTCCCAAGAGAAAAATGTAAAATTCTCTTTAAGTTCCTAGTTGTTAAAATTAAAATAATTGCACTCAATACTGTTGCGCTCGAAGTTGCGTTTCATTGTGCGTGTCATATTGTAATAACAATACAAACGCTGTATTGCTCCTCCATTTTATGAGGTATAATGCTGCGCTCTTGTTAGTTTCCATATTAAATGCTGCGCTCAAAAGTACGTTTAATTTGTGTGCATATTGCTGACACAATACCAAAGCGGTATTGCTCCTCCATTATAAAATTGAAAAAGTGCACTCAATACTGCTGTACTCTAAGTTGCATTTCATTGCGCGTGTCATATTGTAAAAACAATACAGACGCGGTATTGCTCCTCCATTTTATGAGGTATAATGCTGCGCTCATGTTAGTTTCCATATTCAATGCTGCGCACAAAAATACGTTTAATTACGCGTGTCATATGATTGACACAATACCAACGCGGTATTGCTCCTCCATTAGATGAGGTTTCTGTTAGATTCAATCGTAATAATGCGTCTAGTCTAAAAAATCATAATCTATCATCTGCCAATTACATGCCCACACATCTTCAAACACCCTAATGTGAAAACTCTAATATGCCCTGGCAGCAAAAACCACTTACTTGGAAAGAACAGTAATCTCTTGCGTCGGCTTCACTGGTCCAGTCGAGCGCCATCTTGGAACTTAATTTAAATGTTCCCATGGCTACCCGACGCCAACGGTGTCGCTTCGCCCTTTTGCTTGGCAACAGGCGCGCAGATACTCTAAACTAAATGCACTGATTGCGATTGCCTGGATTGACTCGTTTTGCTATTCGCTTGGCTGTTCCCATGTACCGCTTTGCCCTGTTTCTTAAGAACAGGTGCATGTTTCCATAAACTAACTACACTGTTTATCTTTGTCTGTATTAGCTCATTTACCCGATTTACAAGTGAAATTACCGACTATATCAATAATGAGTTACATTCTTCAAACTCCTTATGAGTGTATTAGGACAGGTGCTGTTTCATTGTTATTTTATAGTTATCTTAAAGGTATAGACTCACTGGTTTATGCATGCTAACACGGACGTTGTGTTTCTTGTTAATTTGAAAAGAATCTAGTAGTAATTGTCAATTCAAGAGCTATAAGAAATACATGTATCAGAAAAAAGAGAGAAAACATGTTAGTGAATACATTTAGTAATGAATACTGTTACAGTAGTTGAGGCAGTAAGTTCCCTTACAGCTATGCCAAAATAAATATATACTAATGCCTATACCATAACAAATCATTATTCTCATATCCAACTGATTTTAACAACATGGGTGAGGTTAAATACATTAAAGTCATTATAAAAATGATGCCATTTCAGTGTCGAGATTTAAGCCGAGTACAGTTGCATTGAAGAACCAAATAATTTTAGCTTCTGCTTGGAGTAATGCACGTACACGATCCCCTTCCCTCTTATTCATAGTAACATGCTTTAAACCAATAAACTGTATATCAGCCTTATTGTCCAACTGGTGATTCTGTTGCAAATGCACTGCCAGGGATAGGGTCGGGTCTTGCCTCCCAATTTTTGCAAGATGTTCTCGAATTCTGATTCTAAGCTCTCTTTTGGGGCTACCTATATACAGTTTTTTGCACATGCATTTGACAGCATAGACAACATACTTTGTTCTGCAGTTAATTGAATTCTTAATCAAAAATATTTTTCCATTATGGCCCTCCAGGCTTTTGATTTTATCTCCCGCAAATTTGCACATTGTGCAGAAGCCACATTTCCTGAAGCCTGGTTCAATTTTAGTCAGCCAAGTAGTTTCTTTATTTTTCACTGTATCTGGTAACATGGATGGGCAAATGATAGATTTAAGAGTATTGGCTTTCTTGAAAATAATGTTCGGACTCCCATCGTTAAATTTGGTCAAATGTTCGTCTGACTGTAGTAAGTACCAGTGTTTTTTAGGGTTTTTCTGATTAGTTGGTGATCTTTATTATATTGAGTTACAAACATAAGTTTCATTTGATTATCCTCTGAAGGTTTCTTAGTGATCAATGTATCCTCTTGTCGCAAGTTCTTTGTTCTTTCAAAAGCCATTTGTAGATACTTGCTAGGGTAACCACTTGTTAGGGTAACCTCTTTGCTTGAATCTACTCCTCAGAGGTTTACATTCTTGTTTGAACCCCTGATCATCTTTACAATTACGTCTTGCACGGATATATTCACCAAAGGGGATGTTACGGATTGTGGTGTGTTGGTGACAGCTCTGTGCATGTAACACCGAATTTACTTCCGTGGGCTTTCGAAATGTCCTTGTTTCAAGGTGATCCTCCTTAACATAGATGGTAAGATCTAAAAAGTTAATGGATTCAGCATTGGATTCTCCTGTAAATTCGATCTCAAATTGATTGTGATTCAATCTTTCTGTGAATTATTGTAGTGTAGTTGCAGACCCTTCCCAAATTAGAAAAATATCATCAATATAGCGGGTCCAAAGTTTGACTTGATCTTGAAATGCTCTGTCTTGATATACTATATATTCCTCCAACGTCCCCATAAAGATGTTTGCTAATGAAGGGGCATACTTGGTCCCCATTGCTACTCCTTTCCGTTGTTGAAAAGGGCAATTATTGAAAGTAAATAAATTTGAGTCCAGAGTTATCTGAAGCATTTCTTTCACCATTTCTATTTGGCCATAATATGATGCAGAATCATTTTTGAAGGTATAGTCAATAGATGCCAATGCCCATTTGTGTTGTATAGACGTATACAATGCTTTGACATGAAGTCTCACTAGTAAGAAAGATTTCTGCCAAACTAATGTTTGAAGTATCTGTATTAGGTTGGAAGAATCGCGTAAGTAAGATTTGACTTGACTCGCTCGTGGTTTCAAAATTTCATCCAAATATTCCGATAGGTTCTCTGACACCCACCCGATACCGCTAAGTATAGGGCGGCCTTCCGGTATACCTAAGTAATTTTTATGAATCTTAGGTAAAAAGTACATTGTTGGCGTTACAGGATTATGTATGATGAAGTAGGAGCGCTCCTCATCAGTTATATGACCGTTTCTGTGCCAGCTTGTTATTGATTCTTCAATTTGTTTGACAATTGTTTGTCGGTCTGTTGTATTTAATTCTCTGTAACATCCAGGAGATGATAGATGGTTCATGGCCATACGCAGGTAATCCATTGTTGTGTCTTCGGATAGAGATTTGAGGGCTAGTTTTTCTCCCTTTGTGAGGTTATCATTATCATGTTGTCTTAAACGGTAGTCCTTGTGAGCAGATAGTTCCTAAAAATCTTGTGTGACCACTTTATAGAAAGTATCTATCACACTGTCCGATGACAATTGTGGATTCAATTTTGATTTAGTCTTTAATTCCTTAATACTCAAAAGATCTGGTTTAACTCTTAATTCATGAAGTAAATTAAGCATCTCAAAGTTTTCGTCTTTAGTTAATGATCTTAAAATGAAGGTATCCTCTATGTCTTGTATCGTGAGCTCACTCATGGGCGTTTTAATTTCTATTTCTTTAGGTACATAATTTCCCGATACTTGAGTTGCAAAAAATGTTTTTAATCTTAGTTTGCGTATGAACTTGAACAAGTCAATATGTATGTCGATGTCGTTAAACTTCTGTGTCGGTGCAAAAGACAATCCTTTATTGACTAACCTCCTCTCATCTTCTGAGATTGGCAGTTCTAGGTATGCATTGAAGCACTTAGTTAGTAATGGGGCCCACACATCCACCTCTTCGCAAAAAATATCAGCGGGAATGGCATCCGGTCCGAGAGCACGATTGTGATGTTGCTTATAGCCAACTCTGCCTCTTTGATGGTTAGGCGCACAGAAGAACCACATTGACCACTATAGCCAGGAGGGGGAGAGGCTTTATATAAAGTACTAAAGTGGTTAGTCCATGCCAGAGCACTTACTGTGTTCTCTTTGCAGGTTTTTAGTCTTTTGTGTGGAGGCCCATTGGCCACAAATTCCCAGAATTTCTTGGAATCTTGGGACTGTACAGCCTGAATGAGTTCCTCCCAGGCTTGAGCTTCTAAATAGCGCTTCCTAGTAGCTTCCTAGTAGCAAGGGCGCTTTTATAATGCAGCGATGATGTCCCGGCGGGTACTGTCTTTTGCAGCCAGAATATCATTAAGGTTTTTCTGTGCTGACCAACAAGGTGCATCAAACCAGGCTTCAAAATTATTTCTCCCCGTTTTAAAATCCTTTTGAAAGATTTTAGACATAGTGTCCCAAATTTATTTTTATGCTAAAATTATGGAGCCTGGGGGATATCCATTTGAGAGGATAAGAGTAAATTCCTCTCTATTCGCTTTACAGACAGAGGACTGTGTGTCCACGGGATCCAGCTTGGCCCATTTTATTCTCCGTTTGCACAGGGGATTAATACCACTTTGGTCCAAGTGTGGAAAATTTGCAGTTGGAACCAATAGTGAATCATTTCCCAAGACCAACCTCAAAGCATGATGGTCGCTGCATAAATTCTCAAGGACCTCAAACTTCTTGATTAGGTGCCAATCTCTTAAATGAAGAAAAAAATAGTCAATCAGAGGATCCCTTTGTGCCAACGAAAGTTGGCTTCCCGGGCCTGTCTATGGCTACACACCCATTCAAAGACCAGACCCTCCACTCTAAAAATCACTGACAGAACTGCAATCCCCTTGCACACATCCTATCATCCACCATTTGAGCAGGGGCAACCCCATGAACAAATTCTTCAACAGGATCTAAATTTACTGACGGCACCCCCAACCCTAGTTTCGCATTAAAGTCTCCGGCCAATATTAGCAATGAGCCCCGATTTCCAATGTCACTGCGGTATGCTTCAATCAAATCTCTCAGCACACCTACACACCCTTGGTTGGCAATATGCAAACTATTATAAAAATTAACCAAGAATAAAAGGCGACCACCAGCAGGGCGCATGGTAATGTATTGCACGTTTCCATTCTTAGTTTCTCTCACCATCAGCGTTAAGGCAAGGTACGACTTCACCAAGATTGCCAGGCCACCAAAGCATCGCCCACATCTACCTTTCTCAGTTGGGACACATACTGAAACATAGACATCAAAACATAATGGGGAGAGTGCCCATGTCTCCTGACAGAACATGATATCATATTCCCTCAGGGCGACAGATGTATCCTTTTGCAGGAGCTTAGTCTCAGCACCAGCAATGTTCCAAGATAAAAAGGGTATAGGTGACTGAGAGAACACCCGTTCAGTTGAGATGTTATTTTGCCCTATTGTGCCACCTGTTCTAGGTATTTCCTTAGGCTGACATACCACCCCCTCAGCGGCTGGTCAATCTAGTTCTTCAATTTCACCCAGGACCTTATAGCTGTTTGTAAGATCTACCAGGGCCATTGGCGTTATTGATGTCAACTGGCTGCCACCCGCAGAACACTCAAGGGCCACACTTGGATGTGAGGTTTTCGTACTGGCGGGGGGGGGGTTGGTTTGCAGGGTAGAACACTCCTAAGGGAAAAAAGGCACTATTTTGAAGAATAGAATTGCGGACTCTCCACTCAGGATTGTTCGAGGTGATCACATAGTTAAGCATGGCTGGGGCAATCATGGACACCACCACACAGTCCCCCACAGCCCATTTTGGTTCCTTCCCCACCCAAGAAACCCTCCTAGCCATAAGAATGCCTCTAGGGTTTACCTTCATACCTGGCAAACGTGAATTAATCCATTGTGCCGTCTTATTTAGGAGGGAGGAGGTGGGTTCCACCTGGCCAAAGGCCGGGGGGAGTCCCGTAATAACTCCCGTAATAACTCCCACCAAAGGGGCAGCCTCTGGGGGAAGATTAAGTACTACTTGCTCACTAGTGGGACATTTGTCCTTTGTAATCTTATGTGGGCCCACAGCGGAGACCCCTACGCTGCTCTTGGACACCTTCCAGGTAGTACCTTCCAAAGGCGCGGCATTATGCCGTACTGGAAGCACTGTTGATATAGCAGAGACTATAGGGTCATGAGCCACCGTTCCACCCCTGTGTGGTTTAATAAGAGGGTTTGAAAGGTGAGGTGCAGGGATTTCCACAGCGGTCCCAGGTACACTTGGCCCTATTTGTTGTACAACAAGTTCTTTAATTTCTAAAATATCTTTTTTAAGCCTCTTATTAGATCGTCCATAATGCAAAGAGTTGTGCTCAAAGAGGTTTTGAGAGCCTCTATTTTTTCTTGGACTGGTGCTAGCTTTTTGTCCAATGCGGCGTCCAGGATTTTCAAAATCACTTGAAGCTGACTCCAGAGAGTCATCGAATGATGCCACGAAGTGAAGGTTCTGGCCACCATCCTCCAGGCTGCCCACAGGGGCAGCTACATTTACTTCCTCATATATTGGACTTCCAACGGAGATCCCCATGCTTTCACCTCCCAGTAGGTCAGTTTCCAGACGGTGATTGTTCAGTGTGGTTTCAAGACATTGTGAGAGGCTAGGGAGTGAGGAATTTGGAGAGGGTAGAGAGGGACTTCTTTTGTCACCAGTTGCACTAGATTGTAGACTAGCAGCTTCAATATCTCTTTCTGTATGTTGAATCTGCTCTTCCAGTTTGCCTGCCATTTGCTTAAGGTATTTATTTAGAGTTGATTGACCGTGGTCGACCTGGGTTCCTTTGCGTTTTCTAGGCTTCGGTTTGGGATAATTGCCGGCAATGTCCTGAACTACCAGCATGCCCAGAGAGCTGGGCTTGCTTTTTTTAGTTTTATTGGGGACCAGTGGGGGAGCTTTAGCAATACGTTTAGACATGGTTTGGTAACACTGGGGTCAACCCTTAACATGTGGGCCGCCAAGTTCCAATAGCCAGAGTGACAGGCAGCATCCACGGCAAAGATATAACAATAGTTATAGCAGCAACTAAAAGAGTGTCTTAATTAGCATCATCCAGGTTCAAGTGGGTTTCCGAGGTAACATTATCTCGATTACTGCCACTTTTCAAAGGTCCTTAATGTCAGGATGGGACGATGGTGACCACAGCTGTGCACAGAGAAGGGGTTCCAGTAATCAGGCAGTCCCCTTACTTCAATGTCTGCTTCAATGTCTACGCAGGCTAAAAACGACAGGCTAATGCAGGGGGCAGCGGGCAAAAGTGGAGAAATTAATAAGCAAATGGCCCGCAGCCCACGGCCTGTAGCCCAGCTCGTAGTGCTGGGAAAGGGTTGGGCTATAAAAGACGAAATGCCAATTGCCAGATGCACACAGGTCGGGCAGCGCGAAGGATGATGTTAAGGGTCGGGCTGGCAGAAACACTGGCGCTGACGCTACCAAGGATACCAGAGGAGCCACAATGCACGGAGGGGCGGGCAATGCCAAAAAATAAAATGTCCCGCATAACCTGGGTGGGTGGGGAGGGCGGAATGGGGGGAGCGGGAGTAAAGTCACAGTGCGGCTGTAAACTGCAAGGATCAAGCCGTGCCTCACCTCACCTCCGGGGCCACCTTGAATACCTCGAATGCGCTCCGACGTCCACGATCCACGAACCTCGGTGGCTGGCTGCTTTTATAGTCACTGCTGCAGTCACAGCAGGGAAGGTGCAGTCTTCAGTCCTCGCAGCCCTGCAGACCCACACACACTGTAGAGACTGCCCTTTTCCACCATTCTTCGCCGTGTGTAGAGGTTTTAAAGGGCCAAAGCAGGTGAAAGCAATTAACCCCTCCTCTTCCTCCAGCAGCAGCACTCCTGGGCAGGGACTGCCCTTTCCGCCCTTCTTCGCACAATTTTGACAAATCTGAAAAGAGGGAACGCTATATGAAAATCTGGGAAAGAAAATATGAATCAGTGGATAAGACTACCTTGGGAAGAGAGGTGAAGATCCCAATCCTCAAGAGGGATTCATTGGAGAGTAGTGGAACCAAAAGAGTTTGAAATATGAAAAAGAGAAGGAGATAAACAAACAGCGAACCAAGATAAGTCTAAGCTAAGAAGGGGACATAATAGCAATCTGGAAGGGATAGCCAAGCCAAGAGAACCTTATCCAAGAATTGCAAGCCCTGCTACAGAAGGTGGCTTGAGACTATTTCAAAATAAGATATTGAAAGAACTCTAAAGCAAAGAAGAACTTTGCTTCAATAGGAGACTGGAGTCACTTTCCTAGGCTTAGTTTGTTTTGAATAGTGGTAATGTCAGATAGTTTTTTCTTTTTTTTACAGTGGACTTTCTTTTGATTTTGACAATTCCAGACAACTGACGAGCACCTTAGTTAATTATAAAGGCAGGGAACACCCCAAAGTTACAGGGAGAGATAAGCCTTCTTTTTCTTATTTAATAAACAATTGTTGGAAATATCCTCAAAGTGTCCGCATACGTCTTTTGACCCGTATGACTGACAGTATGCAATGCCAGTGTAATAGGAAAACGTGACTAAGGGCCTCATTACACGGATGGCGGTGGACCAAGGTGCTTTTAGCACCTTGGTCCATGCTGGTAAAATACTGGCACCGCCTTGGTGGAAATGGGAATTACCGCCCTATTCCAAGGTTGGTGGGGCGGTAATTCCCCCTTCCCCCATTGCCCTTCCCCATTCCCATTTTTGCCCCATAGGGCATAATGGGAATGGGGAAGGTGCTAATTACGGCACCGCAAATTGCGGTGCTGTAATTAGCTCCCTGGTCCCTTTGCGGGTTGGTTTTTAACACCTGCAAAAAGCAGGCGTTAAATTCTCCAACCCGCAAAGGGACCTCGTAGTAAGGCGGTAAGGGTTTACCGGTACCGGTAAAATACCGGTACCGGTAAACCCTTACCGCCTACCGTGTAATGAGGCCCTAAGTCCACATGAGATCCATATGGAGCATCATGCAATGCACCTCGCATCCTCACCACCACAACTGAAATTAATGTACATTTAGATGATGTACTTCTTAATTATTGCAAAACTTTCATCAAGGGTGATAGGTTTATCCATCCAAAGATGAAGCTAGTCCTTCCACAAGAGACGGAGCATGTGTGCATTATGCTGAAACCAGGGAACTGAGAATTTGTCACAGTTCAACAGTGTAAGAACGAATTAACCTCCAGGTGCAAGAGTCCCTACCCGGTAATTTTAATTTCTAGCATAGTGATAACATGCAAAGGATTGTCCACCTGGGTGTATGTTAGTCACCTCAAGAAGGCACCAGCTCCTGGATATGGTCTGCCTGCTGTGAATGGTTAATATATTTCTTATACCTTTTCTTCTGGTTCTCACAGTTAATCAGGTGTTCAGCTATCAAGTCATGAATGAGAACATCGCAATGATAAGCTTTTATAATTCCAAGCTCACAGACTAACTTTAGAGGATGTTGTTGAGATGCAAACTTGACTAATATGCTAACGTCAGCTGAGGTGGAAAAGTGGCCCTGGTCGAAAAAGCAAAACTTGTTCCCTGCAGGGTGGCAACAGTGGGTTAGGGGGAGCGTGGTTCTGTGGGGGAGCATTATGTTTTGACATTTATTATTACTGGAAATGAATGTACAGAGGGTAAAGCCACTCAGGTTGTTATGCACTTGGCTCTCGGTAGAAACATATAAGAACATTATTTATGAAACTATTTCTGTTATGCCAAATTCTGTTTTACCTATAATATAAAACATACTACCATTACCTCCACATAATGTTAAGGGGTGTACAAGAAATGCATGGTCCAAGCCCTCCAATATAAGATATATGTTAGTATTGTGCTAGCTGGTTGTTTTTTGATTCACAGAAAAGAACATTCTAATGACTAATCGAGAGTAGGGTAAATGATAAAATGTACACAGAGGTGATTGTTATCACTACTAATGTTACCCTTCCTTGAGAATCCCATGTCTCCAGTCCACTGCCCAAAGGGGTAGACATGGTTATGTGAGACCCATGGCAAGCTTACAATTGTTTTCTGAGGACTGTGATAGAAAGAGCATAAGCACAGGATTCTAGGTACCATAAGGCTCCCATTTAACAAAGCAAAAATCACCCGTTGCCCATACTGTATCGGGTGGTAGTGGTCCGCAGGACCTTGATACCCAATATAGCCCCGGAACGGATGAATATTGCTATTAGTACCCAGGCTTTGCAAACTGGGCTGCCGAGAGCAATGTTTTTTTTAATCTTAAATAACAAGTTGCAGCGAGCATACAACTTATTGTTTCAGCTAAAAAATTGCCATCATGGAAATAAAAAGGGGGCTCTGTCCACAGCCACTCTTCCATTTCCATGGTGGTCGTTGGCATGCTGGTACCGTTCCACAGGGTAGGTGAGGAGTGGAGATCTGGTAAGTGAGGCTGGTGGGGTGAGGGAGTGGTTTAAAGCAGGGCAGAACAGCCGAGGTTGGTGAGGAGACAAGGAAGACTGGTGGGCAGGTGTGAGCAGCGGCAACAAAAGACTTGATGAGAAAGTGGGCTTTAATCACAATATTCATTCTGCATTTCGAGTAACTTCAGTGCATGCCACACATGCCAGGGCGCTCCAGTACTTTCCTTCTTATATCTTTAGTGTGAAATATTTTCAGGATCTGACCACTATAGTGGCATATCAGCTTTGGTACACAGCAGTAACCAAAGGATAGGAAATGAGTTGACGGTGGGCTGTATTGGGATCTTCCATAGGGACAATTAGGTTTTATCTGCCTCTATTAGGACTCCAAATACCTTCCCCATTCCCAAACTGCTCAACAGGTTCTGGTATTCTCTTACCCCAACAGAACACGCTGTTTCGTCCCAGGAGAAGGAGGGATCCAGGGGGGCACTGCGGTAAGATGCTAATTCATGTTCTGCAGTGTGGAATATATATAAGGGCCAGCTAGATGATGAGAAGCTGGGACACATATAAAAGGCAATGGATCTTAATTACTAGATCACAACTGAGAACAATGTTATGTGGTGTTATGTTATCACTACTTATATAGCGCACAGTCACCCAAAGGCATCATGGCATTTTAGGAGAGAGCAGGCAACTAGGAGAGTTAGAAAAAGTGGGTTTTGATCGTCATTCTGAACCGAAGATAGTTAGAGATTTGTTTGATGGCCAGTGGGAGTTTATTCCACAGAGAAGCTGTGGCAATCGAGAAGGCTCCCCCGCCTACACTTTCACGCTTGTATATAGGAACTAGAAGCATTTCAGCAGCGGTGGAACGAAGATTGCGAGTAGGATAATAGTGAAAAAATGTCACTTGGAGATACTCCGCACCCTGATTGTGAAGAGCACAATGAACACTACATAGGGCCTTAAACTCAACCCGTTGGGCCACCGTAAGCCAGTGCACAGTCCAGAGCACCGGTGAGATGTGGACTCCATAAGGGGTATCAGTGGTCACCCGAGCTGCCATGTTCTGTAGACGCTGCAGTCGTTTTATCAGCTTCTTAGTTTGGGCCAGGTATAGAGAATTACAGTAGTCTATCCGCGATAGTACCAAGGCGGAAACTACTGGGGGACGAAGAGGGGTCGGGATCAGGGGCAATACCTTCCTAAGGGTTTTTAATTGGAGGTGGCCGGCCTGACACACTGCCGTAACCTGCTGGTCCATAGACAGAGAGGCTGATAGCATGACACCCAGTTTTTTACTTTCTTAACCAGGGTAGGTAAGGCACCCAAAGAGGAGGGCCAGAAAGAGGACACCCAGAGTTTAGGATTAGGAGGGCAGCCCACCACCATCGCCTCGGTCTTATCACCGTTCAGCTTTAGCCAGTTGTGGCCCATCCAGTCCCCCACCACTGCCAGACACCTCCGCAGGCATGACAACACCTCAGATTGATCCAGATCTAATTGAATCAGTATCTGGGTGTCATCGGCATATGAGTAGCATCTGACGCTGAAGGAGCAGATGAGACATACCTGGGCCCAGATATAGATGTTGAACAGCATAGGTGACAGGGAGGAGCCCTGAGGAACCCCACAGCTCAGGTGGCAGGGAGAGGAAAGGAAGGGTGGCATTGCTAAGGTCTGTGAATGATCCACAAGGAACGACCTGAACCAGGCTAGTACCTGCCCTGAGATACCAAACTGGGCGAGACGGGACAACAAGATGGAGTGGTCGACTGTGTCGAAGGCTGCTGATAATTCCAATAAGATCAGGGCCCCCACACCACCGGTGTCCACCAGCCAGGTCATGTCGTCCAGAAAGGCTACCAGAACACTCTCCGTGCCTCGGCCAGGGCGGAAGCTGGATTGAACTGTGTCCAAAAGCTTGTTGGATTCCAGATGAGAGAAGAGCAGAGGGGACACCAGTGACTCCAGGAGTTTTGCCAGGAGAGGAAGTAGAGAGATAGGGCGAACATGAGATGGGATAGCTGGGTCCAGAGTCGGTTTCTTCAGCAGTGGGACCACTCTTGCTGATTTCAATTCCTGTGGGATGAGCCCTGTCAGAAGTGAGTTGTTAACCGCAAGAGTGATCTCAGATAGTAACACATCAGCTATCTCTTTCATGACCCTCAAAGGGATGGCATCAGAGGGGGAGAAGGATTTAATCTTATTAATAGCCGCCAGGACTGCTTCCTCAGAGACAACTGGGAACGTGGACCAGTTATTAGTTGCAGTAGGAGCTGTAGTGATGGGAGAGAAAATAGAAGCTGTAGGGGCCGCCCCAATAATAGTAGAAGAAATGTTTTGCCTGATAAAGAAGTGAGATAGTACATTGCATAATTCTTGGGATTACGCAACTATAGGGGTAAGTCTCTCCGTCAAGGCAAGAGCCTTGACTGCAGAGAACAGAGCTGTCGTGTCTCCCAACATTCGCCACCATCAAGACTCACGTGGCCTTCGTGTCCCTGCAGGCGAGCGGCGATGGTCTCCTGCCAAACAGAGGAGACCCGTACGTCACGGCCCGAGGGATCTTCGCCCTTTCCTTCACTGGCACCTCCCATGGAGGTTTTCGCACGACTGGCGCTGCCGATTGGGCACACACAGAACCGCACGTCACGTGACAAGGCATCCACAACGGCCTTCGTCATCATCACGGGTCATGTGACACGGACTTTTCACGTTCCCCTCCCGTGATGTGATCATGTGACCTTCCACACAAGTTAAAGGGAGCAGAGAAACACGGAAGCACCGCTTCACAGCTGCTTCCTTCACGGACTGCTTTGGCGTTTTTGGATTTTGCTACCACGATTACTTGATCACAGAACTGTACCCGGATTGCCTCATTCTTTATCCCGGATATCACGCTGTTTGTTTACTACTGGTTTCTTGACTCGGAATTGTTCACTGGACTGCCCACGGATATCCCATTGAACACTGAACTTTTGGTTATTGATCCCGGAACTGCCTTTTGGACTGCTCACGGATTGTCCCACGTATTTGCCTCAGAGTTTTACATCACAAGTCCTGTCAGAGACACAATCGACCAGTGCCTGCTGTACCCCCACTACTCACAAACATCTCAGGCCACCCTCTCCTTCACTTTCGGGTAAGCCCATTTTCTGCTATCCTATCATAAAGGCTCTGTTGTCCATTCCCTGTGTTGATTAACCCTCCGTTGCCTTACAGTGGTCCGGGGGTCCTTGGCGTTTCTGGTTCCTGATAAGACGACGTTCTCCACCTGTGGCTTCAAGCGCTGCACGGGCCGTGTTATTATTTCCTGTCTGTGTGGTGCTTGGGGTCGGAGGTGGTAGGACTAATCTGCACGACCACCAAGGGCTAGACAAGAGCCCTCAGCTGAGATAGGGACGATTCGATGTTAGTGGTAAAATATTGCCTCTTGGCGGTTTTAATTTTATATTGTGCTTTAAGAATGGGATCATAGGTCCTACGCCATTTCCGTTCTGCTTGACGCAGTTTAAGGCGCTCCTCCTTCAGAAGGTCAGTGAACCACGGCTCCGGGTGCAGTCTACGGGGTTGGATCAGCCAGAGCGGGGCCACTTCATTAGCAGCATCAGTGATCGCCTCGGATAGTAAAGATAGAGACACTGTAGATTCCTTAGAGCATTTTGTTTGACTTATATTAACCAGATTAAGGGTATTCACTGCACGCCAAGAGCGCTGCCAGATTTGTCCTACTGGGATGTTAGTGGGCTTACCTATATTTTCAAGTCTGCACGAGATCAGACAATGGTCGGACCATAAAACATGTTCGACTGGCTGAAGAGTCAGGAGAATTTTTTCAGAAAAGATCAAGTCTAACATATGAAAGCTAACGTCAGTGACTGAAACACTGATAACAAATCTGGTTTTGAATCTCACATCTGCAGGTGAACGGATCCAATCTGACATGGTGTTCAGAGGTGCAGGACTTCGTGAACCAATAATTGTGGACAATCGATGGTGACATTTAGTACCAAGCCTAGTCAAACATTCTAAAAAACGACTCTGGTGTACCTTCTGATCTTTGGCCTTGGCGGACCCTGTGGAGATACACGGGATGGCGATGCATACCTTCTCATAGCACATTTCAAGCCTATGGCCAAGTACAGGGAAGGGAGCCCTCGCCTACTGGATGCTACCTGGGCCCTGTTCAGACTGACTGTGAGATTGGGTTATTTATCAAGATTTATGGGGGATAAAGATTCCAAAAGAACACTGCCACTTTGTAATAAGTGCCCCAGGGTGACATCCAATGTTTGGTTCATAATGGTACACACTTGGCAATTCTTGCCCTCAAAACCTCAACAACTGAAGTGTCTAAACAAATTAAGCCCACGCCAGAGAGTAACAGTAGGAGATAAAGTGTGATGGGAAGATACAGGGCATGATTCTTTATTGAATGGTAAAGAATTGTGCAAGGAATAGCTATACTTTTGTAAACAGGACCCTCACACGTGACAGCCAATTCACTCCAAATACTTTAGAGAGCATGTCATAGTGTGGTCAGAGGATACAGCTGGGCAGGTAAGTATAACCTTTAAAATCCCTTTTAACGGGACATCCCTTGTTTTACAGGAAAAATGCTCTTGACCTCTTGCCACACACACAGAACATGGCCCATCTTAAGCACGAGTAACGTATATTACAAACCACAAACGGTGCAGAAAGCACACATTTCAGACAGCATATAGAAGTGCCTCCATGTGACACTCAAGTCAGATCTTATGTTTTGCAGAAAAAGCAATTTCCCAGACCCAGCATTCCCTATGGGTACTGCTACTCGTTGCATCATTGATATTGGCCCTCATAATACATCGTACACTTAAATGATCAAACTGCAAAGACGACAAGAGTGAACGAGCCTACCCCGAGCTTGCAGAATTAAATAAGTCATTGTATTTGGGTAGACATTTTATAAAAGTGAATTATGTGTAGGGAGGGTCAGTTAAATAAAGGTCAGTCCACCATAACACAGCTATGGACAGATTAAACAATGTCTGTGACATACATCAAATAAAATACATGTAAAATTGTTGTTTAGTTGTGCTGAAAGAACAAAAGGGGGGTTCTGGTTGCAGACAATTACATGGACCTTATGTATGGTTGCCATGAATTTTATAAACAAACAAAAGCAAGTGTAATGAAAAATGAACACAAACAAGTACAACATAATATGCGACCAGGTCTATTGGCACAGAAAAACAAGTAAGGGGGAAAGTTGATGTAGGGAGGCAGTGAAACCCATGATGCTTTGCATTTCGCAGCGGCAGGCCCTGTATCACACTCCAGAATGGAATATGAAGGGATTTAACACTTGACTTGAAGGGAGACATGGATGTTCGGTTTTGAGGCAGAGATGCCCAGGTAAGAATCGAAGCATGTGACTGTGCAAGTGGGGAAGTGCAAGGAGCAGACATTTTGTCATGGATTGCTGCAGACACTGCTGATCGGTATGGCAACAGTGGAGATTTTTTATAGCTGTACCCGGGAGGCCACGGTAAAGTGCCCTTCCCAACATGGCAGCACATAATGGAAGCGTTGCGTTCTACGTGCCCTCTCCAAGATGGCGGCATGCTACCGCGGCTGGACGCAGCCGCCGTGCAGTGGGTTTACTGCTCCTTTCCAATTTAAGACCTCTATATCTCACAGGAGCTGCACTTTGTAACGTCTAGATGACCTTTCTTGTGTGGTTGCTACACTAGTGTCTATTTCTTGTTTCTGTCCTTCCAGCATTCCTTCCCTGATCCTCCTGACTCTCTCTACCTCCGGAATCCCTCCTGGCCTCTGGACTATTGAACGCTCTCCTTCCACCCAGCGCAATCCTTCTGGATCATCTTGTTTTCCGAAACTGAGTTTTCTTTCCCACTGTGTTTTTCCTCTGAGGCTTGGAGGTCCTCTACAGACCTGGTCCTCTACAGACCTCGCCCTCTCTGTTATTAAACAGACAGGGAAGCGACAAGGGAGGATCGATCCTATCTTCAAGAGTCCTGACTACACCAATGCCATCAGGCCAGTCATACCCCAGAGTTCCCACATGTAGGGTCTAGAAGCCAAGTGCGCTCAGTCTCTAATAGGCTGCAACTGCATTCAAGAACTCAGGTGAGTCCTGACACATTTCTCCCTCTGATTTGGGGTCTGAAGCAAGGTCATAGGCATGAAGTAACATAATGTTTTCTGTTAGATCGACCACCTGGAATGTATAAAAGGGGTCTGTATGTCTAGCTCAGGGGTTCACTTAGAAAGACAGGGATACTCTGTCCTTGTATTTTCTCGCATTGCAATGAATAAACTCACTCTGTGACCTCTTGCTTCATGACATTCAGACTGGAGTTTGTTTTCTTGCACACAAGTCTTCCAAACACGACAATCTGTGAATCTGTCACTTCAGTTGCGTGAGAGCTTTGAAATTAATCTAAGAGTGCCTTACTTTCTAGGCCAGCTGATGACGGTCTTTGTGGTTGAGTAGTACTCACCCTTCTGTCAGAACAGATAGTGTGGGAAGGAATTCACCTAGAAGGTATGCAGAACCAGAACCTGCTGCAGAGGATGTGTTTTTCGCAGTAGCGGGCTCACAACCGCTCAGGTGATATTCGGCATGTCTTGCTATGCTTCTTACACAAGCAGACTGGTGTGTCTTGGCCCTCTCCTTTGCCAGTCAGAGACTCTTCTTTGGAAGGGGTCCTTTGTCCAGCTTGACTTAGTACAACCTCAAGAGAACTCCTCAGACATCACCAGATGCAAAAGGAGCAAGAACTGGAAAGAGAGTTAAAAGCTCAGAGTGAAGGGGAGACATGGAAAAGGGACACCCAAAGACATAAGGTAACTAAGAAGCCTTGGGCCACAAACATTTGTAACTGCACACTACTGCAGTTTAAAACCCAATCATTGTTGAAAACTTTAGTCGTGCAGGTGATGCCTTTTAATATTAAATATTGGAACAAGCAGTAGCTGCCCTGCAGGTGGGGAGGATAATAGGGGTCAGGATGTGAAAGACTGGTGGAAATAGCTTGCACAATTGGGCCACCACCGTATGCGTCCTGCAGCTAATTGGCACCAGGGTCCTTATAAATATGGACCTGCAAGATATTTGGCAGAGAGCAAAGCTGTCTCTATCCAGACCTTAACCAATTAGCCTGTAAATTAGGTATGCCACTCCAAACTAAATACATGTGCTTCTACTTAAACCCAGTGGAGCCAAATACAAAGTGTCTTACTGTTTCCAACTAACCAATACCTTGCACACACCTTCAACAATTCTTCACGCTCTTCTAAACCATCCTTCTTCTGCTTGGTCTGTTGGTCCTCCTTTGCCTCTCTTGTCCTCACCCGAATAACTCACACCTTCCTGTCATCTGCCCACTTCTTATCTCCAGCTTCCATTTTGCTGACTTACTTCCTCACCTGGGTCATTTAGGGTATTTTGTGTAGATTTGGGGCCTAGCGGTATTTTCTTACCACCAAAAATAAAAGTAATTTAGCAAAAATCACTCCTTGCATTCAGATTGGGTTTGGTATTATAGTGGTATCGTGGCTATGCATTATTTCAGTACACAGATACATTTAGATGGTATGCATTTTGTTGTGGTATAGTGATGAGCATAATTTCTTTGTTTTATTTGTGGCCCCAACATACAAAACCCCTTTCTTTTGTTTAGACTGTTCTTGTGATCTCTAGAGGCCTCAGGCTTCTATATTATTCAAGAACACCACATTTTTCATATGAAGTGCCAGTTATGGCTGTTATCACTGCTTTATCTAGACGGGTGAGCTATGCTTCCATAAAGTATTCACAATAACATGTGGTATAATCACTAATTTATTTACATTAGTGAAACTATTTCCAGAGGCCTCTCTCTCTGCTGACTCATGTACGTCCAGCAGACTATCAGATTGTGTTCCACTCAGAAGTCACACACACATATACACTGAGTGGAACCACGCACACAGCTATTTATAATTACTCATAACATAACTTTTTCCACATGGAATGCTTTGCATATATTACCTAATAACCTCCCCTTTTATCAGGTGATATCGACTAACTGCACCAGAGAAAAACAGAAGCAAATAGAATCCTTTACACAGATTGTGATTTACATCAGTTTCATTTCAAAAATCATACATTACCAGTTTTGCGAGGCAGTCTTTTCTAGAATAAACATAAGAGAAACAATTGCAAAATACATGGCATTTCATTAGATTCTTTAGACAATAAAAAGAACAGTGCATCAGTTCACTTGCATTTCTGAATGGCAACATTAGAATGCAGCTATCGCTACGCTGCCTGACTGAAATAGATTTCATTCACACACCGCACTCTCATTTTGTGTAAGATAATTACCAGCAAATTGTAGCTGTTCAGCACGCAAACTCTGTGGGCTGGCCGCTTTCTTAAAAATGGCTCAGGGCTTCCTTTTAGAGTACCCGGAGAGGACATGCAGTTCCAATCTGCACTCTTTGGTCCTCAGGCCGGTGCTAATTGACTGGAAGCTCCAGCCTGTGAAGGTCAGCAGTGCACTGGAACGACGCCCCTCAATCAGGCAACCCCACAGCAACTCCCGCCAAGTCCTCACTGAAGCTGTGCAAAATGTCCACTGCCTTTCTTCCTCCCCGAGATGCACCAAGAGACCTCTGTTACAGCCCCTAACGTGACGTGCATCCAATAAAACTCTATCATGTCATACCCTCCTTCTTCAAACAATAGCTCACTTTTCAGTAAGAAACTGTTTCCACTAATTTCCTGCCTATTCGAGTTTTGTTTCCTTCGCAAGGTCCGTGAAAAGCACAGAGAAAGCAAAAGAAAAAAAAAGATTTCTGAATGTCCGTTTAAAATGAGTTTCAGCCTGCCTCATTTTGCACTTGGAAAACACATTATGATATTAATAAGTTAGAATCATGTTAGTACTGTTAATTATATTAGTTCATTAATCCTCTAATGTGTCTCCTGCAACAGACGCATTTCAGGTGAGAAAAAAAAATGGTGCGTTTTTAAATGTGAAAAAAATGATGTGTTTTTGACTGAGTAGCCTGTCTTCATTTACATATCCATGTGTTACACCGGCAACACATGGATTGCTGTACCGCATTATAGCAATAAATTGATCCCATGCAGTGGTGCTGCACTCCAAAAACAAGCTATTTAGTGATCCCATGTAGTGGCGCTGCACTCCAAAAACACGCTAAATAATCTTACACATCCCCTCCTTTTTCTGAGAATTTTGGCCATGGTCCAAGCCACAATTGGAAGAAATCCAACTTGCTCCCTTTCTTCTTTTTAAAATGTATGCGTGTTGAGATATCTTTCTCTTCCCGTTGTAGCCACTAACTTGAGCAACATCTTTATTTTTACTGATAAAACAATCAACCATCCTCCCATTATTAGCACCAGGACAGCTAAACCCACTATAGAGCGTTCCCCCCAGGTTCCCCAATGAAATCTTTCCACTTCTATTATACCCAGGTTACTAACCGTAATGTTGTTCTTTCTTAGAATCATTTTCACTACGTGTTTCTCTTTATGATTCAATAAGAATTCTAGGTCCGGGTCTATTGGAAATGCATCCCTTTGAAAAAATTCAATATTTTCTACTTGGCTTTCCCAAATGTCATTCGTAACATGAAATAATGTTACCCTCCAATCGACACAATTGTATCCTTTGGAACCTGCAAGTAAAAGACATTATATTTCACCTGTTTAACCACATATGTTCCATGATTTAAGTGTACTACTGTCAGGTTTTTTAAACAGGTGCTGATCAACCATTTACCTTTGACCATGTTAGCCTGTGCCATTTCTTCACTCCCCATATTGCTAATGATTACTTCACATCCTTCTGATATACTTGGGTCAGATTTCAAACCACAAATAGCGTCTGTAGCATCAGGAACAAACGGTTTACCTGGGCACATATAATTTTGTTCTTTAAATGTGACACACGTTTCCAAGTTTGGTATCAAGTAAACTTTAGGCTCCCATGACTGAAATGCCACCACTTCTGGAGTCTTAATCTTAATAAATTTGTCCTCTTGCCGAAATCCCACATTGTGTACCCAATTGGTTTGATAAATAAGTTCAGGAGCTACATATGGGATGCATAGTAAGAATCCAATTTCCAACCTTTCCAAGTCCACATATAATGGCATTGCATTACCCATTTCAAATGCAATTTTTACCTGTACCACATCAATCTCCCTCCTAGCCAACCTTTCTATCATTTGATTAATAATATCCTATGAAACAAAGTACAATGGTATATGTCCTTGAATCAATTGTGAAATTGCAGTTTGAACCTCTCTCATATAATTCATTAATAGTCTATCAACAGGACTCATTATATTCAAAATCTCACTAAGTGTTCCTTAATATTCAGCTTAGTTGCCCGTTGCATCACATCCGCTTGTTCATTCAATATGATCGCAGTTTCATTTATGAACCTTACTTGTTCATCCAATCCCCCTCTAATCCCATCTAATGTTTTTTGTATTATTTCTAGGTCAACATTCAGTTGTTGTGCTTTAGTACTCAGCATCCCTACTGAAATGGCATTGGCTGTTGATATCGTGGTACCTATTATGGCTCCAACTATAGACATTACCAATGAGATCACAAGCATCACTGCTCCTCTTTTTCCTCTCCTCTTCTTAATGTCTGCTGAATTCACAAATGTTTTCTCCAATTGCATCAATATATCTCTTATTGACTGCTTAGCGTCCTCTTTTCTTATTTCCAGCCACTCTTTAGTCTGCTCAGCTTTAATTCCAGTGTTGTTAAAATGTTTTTCTATCAAAATATCAGGATTCAATGGTATATAAATGTTTTGGAAAATCATCCTTCTATCACTCATGATGAATCCTGGTGCTTCTTCTACCGCAATACCAGATGCCGGTCCAGGTTCAATGACAACCTGTGCTTCTGAATAGCACAATACTAACTTCACCTTTTTGCCAAAAATAAAACATGATTTGTAAAATATTTCGCCCTTTTTCCTCTTGCTTTCTGAAATTAAACACAGGTTAAAGAGAAAACAAACATACATAAAACAGCATTCAATATTTAATACATTTTCATTTTGCACACCAACTCCATAAATGTTAGCTTCCATTTTTTTTAAATATATATATATTTACATATATTACAGTGTTTATGTGCCATTATTATAATCAACCATCTTTATTTAACTTATCTGCCACTACCTCTGACTAGACCCATTTATTCTACTTTTTTATGTTCAAGGGACTTTATCTGTTTCTACATGCTCAAGGTGTTTAATATCATGTCTGGGGTGACATGGTTTAATTTGATTCACGTGAACAAACTGTTCTGTTGCTGTTTCACCTTCAGTCTTCAAACTTTTATAGACCACAGGAGAGACCTTATTTTTTATTCGAAATGGCCCCTGCCAGGTTGCTAGAAATTTTGAATTTTTCTGTTTACCTTTTCCAAAATGAAATTTATACACCTGATCGCCCACACAATATTCCTTTGCTGACGTCTTTTTATCATAATGTGACTTTGCACTGTCAGCAGCTCTTTCTAAATTTTTCTGTACAAAAGCAAATGCATGTTGTAAATGCTTCCTCAGTTCATCAATGTATTCATGAACTGTGGATGCGCTCACAAGTGTTTACTCATGTGTCCTGTATAGCAGGTGTTGTGGTAACACCATTTTCCTACCTGTTAAAACCTCATGAGGGCTAATACCTGTTGCTTTGGCAGGAGTTGATCTGATTGCCATCAAAACCAAAGGTAAGCGTAAATCCCAGCTGGAACCTGCTTCTGCCACGAATTTCTTTAAAATGTCCACAACAGACCCATTGCTGCGTTCAATTCGACCTGAAGAAGCCGCCCGATATGCGATATGTAGCTTTCTCTTCACACCCAGTATTTGCCATACCTTACTCATTAGAGCACTTGTAATCCTCTGTCTGATTCTATTCTTTGTGGCAACCCAAACCTTGAAAACACATGATTCACCAGCAATGTGGCTGCTGTTTGCGCACTACAATCTGGTGCAGGAATACACTCAATCCACTTCGACATCAAACACACCACACTTAAAATATAACGGTTCCCCCTGCTCAACCTCTTTGCAGGCCCTACATAGTCTATTTGCAAATCTGACCATGGAAGAGTTAGGCCTCTTTTCATTAATGGAGCTCTATACATTGGTGAAGCAGGTTTAAATTGGGCACATACTAGACATCCTATAGTATATAATTCTACATCCTGGGACATATGTGGCCAATAAGCATAATCTTTTGGTATTTCCATTGTTTTCTGTGAGCCTCTGTGGCCTGTAGTTATAGCATCATGTGCATGGTGTAGCATTAACCCTCTGAATGAAAGGGGTACCACCCACTGTATCTGTCCTGTTATGGACTCTCTAATCATGAGTCCATCTTGTAGTCTTATTCGTTTTTTATTCTTTAATAGCACCCTCAACTCTTCTTTTCCTATACAATCATTTTCTGTTAAAGGGTTTTGTTCAGGATCTATCAAATGATTATAATAGATTCCCAAAATTCGATCATTCTTTTGTGCCTCAATCAGATCTTGGTCTGGTGTATCATAACTCCACTGTACCACTGGTTGATCTGTCTCCTTTGGTGCTTTAGAACGTGTTACTGCATCAATTTGTATTTCACCCAGTAAAGGTTCAATAGGCAGCAATTCTCCCATCACAGCCCCAATTTTAGCCAGGTGATCTGCCTTATCATTTCCCTCCTTATCCTCTCCTGGAGTTTTTAAATGCCCACAAATTTTCCTCCAGTATATTGTTAAATCATTTTCTGACACCAACTTGTCAATGGCTTGTATCATTTTCCCATGTTTAATTGGGTTTTTGTTGTATGTAATCATGCCTCTCGCTTTCCAGCCAGGTAAGTATTCCACAAAGCTATTTCGTGCGTAATCAGAATCAGTCACCAGGACAATTTCACTGAATTTATTATCAACTGCAGTAGCAATTGCTTTATAAATGGCTGCCAATTCTGCTACCTGACTGCTCCTAGCACCAATTCTCATCCCTATACTCGGGATACCTTCACACTTCAACCAGACATTTCCTATTCCTGACACTAATTGTTTATCACTGTAATGTTCAATGTGAAAGGCACAACCATCAACATATACAGTTGCCAAGTCCTTGCATGTTTTTTCATCAAAGGCTTTGTGTGGTGATTGTTCAAATTCCTGCAAATTACTTTCCACTTCTATTTCATTTGATACTGGTCCAGCTGCACAATCATGTAAATCTGCTAAACCTTGAGCAATTGGGCTTTTTTTATTTTGGCCATATCTCACTTCTACAGGAAAACCCTGTAATGCTAGCGTTGATGAAGTGATTCTGGACTGCGCTAAATTACCTGACCTAATTCTTTTACTCTCTAAAAATTGCAAAGGTTGATGATTTGTCTCAATAACCACATTTTCTCCCTGAACAAAGGGGCGGAAATGTTGTAGTGCCCACACAGTGGTTAATAGGGCCTTTTCACATTCATTGAATTTAATTTCAACTTGGGAAAATGCCTTACTTGCATATGCAATGGTTTTGTGATTCAAATCATGTTTTTGTGATAACACTGCTGACATACAATGTTCAGAGAAACCTATTTCTATAAAGAAATCCCTATCCTTTATGGGGTATGCTAAACATGGTGCCTTTACAAGACATTCCTTTAATTTAGCCACTGCCTCAGACTGTTCTTTTTCCCATTTCCAGGGTGTATTCAGTTTTAGTAGTTTAGTCAATGGTTGAGTGATTTCAGCATCATTTTCAATGAACGTTCTGTTATAGCCTGTCATTCCTAATAAACTTTTTATCCCTTTCACATTTTTAGGATCTTTTAGTTTCTGTATGGCCTCTATTTTCTTCTTTTGTGGATTTAGCCCATGTTCAGTCACTTCATGGCCTAGAAAATTCACCTTTTCCTGCACCATTGTGCTTTTTGTAAAGATACTTTGGCACCTGCTTTCTGCAATTGGCCAAGAACATGTCTTATTTAATCAAATCGCTTTTCAAGCTATCATCTTTTATCAGGACATTATCCACATAAATTATGGTTCCTGTTTCTGCTGCATCAGGCATAGCCTTCCTCAAAAATATGCCAAATTCACTCCCACTATTGACGTACCCGAATGGAGTTCTAACTCATGCGTATTGAGTCTTATCAAATGAAAAGGAAAATAAATTCTGTATCTCCTCTGCCAATGGCACACACCAATATCCAGAGGTGAGATCTAATGTGGTGAACACTTTTGAACCATGTACCTGAGCTAATCCCTGATCAATGAATGGCAGTGGCCATCTGGATACTGGCACTCTTTTATTTAACTCTCTCAAATCTGCACACAGTCGCCATTGACCGTTTGGTTTTAACACACCTAAAATAGGTGTATTGGATGTGCTACGAATGGGCCTGATGATTCCCTGCGACTCCAAATTTTTAATAATCTCTGCCAATGATTCTAAACATGCCAGCGGTAGTCTATACTGACGTACAAATACTGGGCTTCTGCTACACCCTTCCGGAAGTGTGGCCACATGTAAATTAGTTAGCCCGCAATCATAAGCATCTTTTGCAAATACATCTTTAAACTCCATAAATATCTTCCTCAATTCATTTCTATCCTCCTCGTTGTCACATGCATCCGCTAACAAAATCTGCTCCTCTACCATTTTGGAGAATTCTGGAAAATGTTCTGGCATGGGAATCTCGGCGCTTTCCTCTCATTGTGTGGCTGTGTCTCTTTGTAAAGCTGCCACCTTTAAATATTTTGGCATATCAGCTTCCACTTCAATGGGCTGATTTTCTGTTTCATTTTCATTTAAGTTAAATGTTATGTAATCCTCTTGATGACAGCACACTGTCTCGCTTGAATCATAAGGGTACACAGAATGAATTTTAAACATTCCTTTGGGCTGCGAGTCCAGGTATTCTGGCAACTCACCCTTGGCATCTACATACTTTTCAGGGATATTTCCATCACCATGTTATTTAGATCTGCTGTGTAATGTAATTTTTGTATGGCCATTCCTACTGGGGTGTTTTCCTCTAAATGAATATTCTGACAACCTTTATTAGTCACCATAATTTTTACAGACCCTTCACCCACATCTACCAATGGAATGTATTCATAATCCATGCCTTGCTGTTTTATGGATTCATTCAGACACACAAATGCATCAGAATCTTTCATCTGCTGTCCATTTTTGCATTACAGTGTTATTGGAAACTGCTTTGTGAATGCAGGGATAACAGTATCTTTCCTCATTTGTAATTCAATTGCATAAGGGACCAGCTGTGAGCAATGATAAGCCGTTCTTTTGTCTTCAAATTCAGGTGCCGGCCCACCTATGCGTGACCATATCTTTTGATTAAGGAAATCTTGCACCATACACATTCTGTGCATGATGTCATTGCCCATGTAAAAGTCATTTTGTGTTCCACACATTATCCAAACATTATGGTAAATTGTTTTTTGTCCAATGCTAATTTTCAGCATGCATCTACCTGCAATTCGGTTTTCAAAGTCTGGACCGTCCAAACGAGAGACATACTGGTTTTCAATTCTAAATTTTGGGATCTCCTCCCTTTCCATTATTTTTTGCAACAATTTCTTATTAATGAAGCTCCTTTCCTGTTCAAGCGCTAAAGTGGCTTTTATTGTTTTAGAATAGTCATTTATCCCAACATGAACCCATGGTTGTTCATCTTCAATGTGTATTTCAGCAAGAGTGGTAATGTGTTTTTCTGAACCTGCCCTAGGAGCAGAATTCTGTTTGCATGTCTTCTCTTTTAAATAAAAATGTAAGGTGTGCTCATCTATGGCAGTTTGCCATTCTTTCCTTGGGTCTAAGTATATTTGTACAGGTAATTTTTCATTTTCACTCTGCATTTTGTCTTGACAAATTAATATAACAGTGACGCTAGGTATGCAACTATTCTGGAGATACACCTCCACTGCATCATTTGTTTTTGCAACAGTGTGACATTCATTTATATTGCTGTCTTGTGATTTTAGTTTCTTAGGTCTCAATGGTTTTTTGGTTAAGGACCACAGTACTCCATTCACCCCATCTATGAGTGGAGATAATCTTTTCAGGCAATCTGTTACCATCAGAAATGGAATATCACAAATGGATGTGACCAATACCTCCTGTTTACCTATCTTTATGTCAACCTCGGTGGCGCCTATAATAGGCACCTCCTCCCCGTTAAAATTATGCACTGGACCTTGATTCTACTTTACTGTGATCTGATTCTGCGGGGATCTCCCTTCATTGATACGCTTTACTAATTCTTTAGACATAATTGTGGCCTGTGCGCCAGTGTCAATCATTGCAAATGTATGGCATTTTTCTTCCACAATGATGGGAGCATAATACCTGTCTTCAACTTCCTCTAACACACATAAGAAATGTGAATTCTTACTGATTTCAGGGCTCACCTTTCTCAGGCCTTTTTCACTTTTGGCTAAGCACATTGGTAAATGGAAAGACATTTTTCCCTCCTTTTTGCTCATTCCTGTGTGAGAGACTTTATTCATTTCCCCATGTTCAGAAGTTTTTTGGAGTGTGGCCACCGTTCGCCCATCCATCCAGTTATCATCAGAGGTCACACTACAACCCTCCAACTGAACATGTGTAACAACATCACTTGGCAATTTGTCATTGTCTAATTCTGTGCATTTGCGATTATTCAGTATGGTATCAGCCCTTTTAACCTCTTCAAAAATATGTGGTTCAAAGAATTCTTCAGGTGATTGACCGGTACCCTCCTTTTGAGCATTTCTTTTTCCTGCCTGTGTTTGGTCATTGTTTTGATTGCCCTGGGTAGGAGTTATAGCATTGCCACTTACTCCCGGTTCACTGGTATTCCCCATGCATGAGTCATTTTTCTTAAACATGTCTCTTTGTTCTTTTGGATTTTCAGGTTTTCCTATTTTATTTGTACAGATCGCCAATGTTTGATTTAGTTCTAGGTTAAACCGCACCTCTCTTTTAGAAGTATTTACATTTTCTGTTACATGTTCATGTACTGGTATTTTCACTTTTAAATCATTAGGCATCTCAGAGTCATCATGCAAAATTAAATCAGAGCAAACTGTTTTTTTGGCGCTGCAGGTATCATAAGTACGTAGTCACTTTTCAGAAGCCCCCCGATCATTGCTATGGCCTTCTGCCCCCTCCTTTGATGACTGTTTTTGTGTTGTACAGAGCTTTCCTATTTACTCAGCCAACATTTTCACTTGGGCCTCGAGGCACTGGAATCTTTCCATCTCTCTAGAATCCTCTCTCTGTGGCCTAGATCGATATTGGTTGTTTTCTCCCTGATTGGATCTATTTTGATACCTCTCAGGAGAATGATTTCTATTGGGATGGTTCCTGAACTCTTGATTCATTTGCGGAGTGGAGCTGGGTGCACCCATCCTTTGGTTGTAGTCCCCTGGTGGGGAATCATTGTACTGACATGAAGTGTAGTTCATGTTCTGCCTCATGTCTTGTCTCTCGGGTTGTGGGTACTGGCCCCTATGTTGATTCCCATTATCAGCAAATCGATCCACATATCGGGGTCTATCCTGATTACCTTATATCATGGTATTGGGATCAAATCTGCTTTGTGTCCCCAATGTCTGATAAGGACCATCATTTCTTTGATCCTGATTTTGTCTCTGGTTATTGTTCATACCTGACATATCAGGTCGATAGCCTGCCCCGGGCATATCTCCTAAGTACCTGGGGCTGATGTAGCTCTTCCTATTACTAGGATCATGTGATTGGAGCATTGGTGCAGTGTGTGATGACCTTTGTTGATTACCCCTCTGTTCAGGTGCCAAATTATTTTTACTTGGACTTTGAGCAGACTCAAGGGACATTTTGGCTGACCTGATTTCCATCACTGTTGCTGGGGGTTCTTTAGATTTAGGTCTAGTATCTTTCATTTTATCACTTTCTCTACCCTGACAATAGAGTACCTCATATAGTTTTGTGCTTTGGTGTACAATCCATTCCAGGGACTTGTTACGGTCAAATTCACGGACCAATTGGGATATGATATCTTTCTGCAGCCCATAGAAGTAGGCAGTTTTAAACTCATTGGAATTGGTGTCAAAAGATACATCAAAGTGAGAAAATGCTCTTTTTAATTCTTGTAAAAACTGGCGAGGGGATGTATTAGGCCCATCAGTGATTGCATAAGCGACTTTCTTTGCCTCCTGCAATGACTGGAAAGGAGAAAAATGACGCCCATGTCATATTCTGCTGTTCATTCAATCCTCTTATAATACTGACCGTCGGGCCATCTAAAGTTAAATGAAAATACTGCCTGTACTGTTCCTTAGGTATCTGGAGGGCTTTAGAAATGTCATGAACCGCTTCTAAGTGATCCTCTATGCAGCATTCCCCTCCTTTTTTAAATGGTTTGATCAGGGCTTTAATGGATTTCATTATATTTATGGGGCTACTTGTTGCAATGCATGGAAATGCACTACTTGGTGACTCAACCCTGGTTCCAGGTGTATGGGATTGTTGGCGGCCCCAAATGGGAGTATCAAATCCCCCAAGGGCGCTGCAACCAAGTTCAGTCACCGGCCCAGTCACTGGGCACTAGCCCTTTGGGTAGAAATAGAATTCACCTCAACTCCATTGAATGTGGTACCCTGCCGCCTCTCCTGGGACATGGGAATGCACATTTGCTGTTCTAAGTCCTTACACTTTTTAAGGAGTCTGTTTGCTTCGTTTTGCAAATAGTTGTTTTCATCACTCATTTTATTAATTACCTCCTGCATGTCGCACATTTGCATTTGGCACTCATTAAATTCTTTATTCCTCTTGTCTCTTTCTTGAAGCATTTTAACCATTTCTTGTTCCGCATTTTGGAGGTCACTTTCTTTCTCATAATGTTCTTTTTGTAAAATCTGCATCTCTGACACAACCTCATCTTTATCTTGTCTAATGTGGTCCACCAATGCTTTAAAGTGTACCAATTCTTGTTCACTGTCCTCAAACTGTTTCTTGCTTTTGGACAAATGAACATCAAAATATCTGCATTTTAACTGCATGTCTTTTTGGCATACATCCACTTCTGCTCTTAACATTTCCTCTTTTTTACTTGCCCCATCTAAGTCAGTCTTTAACCTGTTAATTAGCTGGGTGTCATTTTCTTGCATTCGCAGGGACCTATTCAAAATAAACCAGATTTTGGCGCATAGCCGCATCAAACAGTCTTTCTCTGCCTTTTTATCGGCTGCATTTAATAACCTTAGAAGACAGACCTGAATTATGCTGCCTTCTGCAAAAATATTGTCCAGTTTTTCTTTCTGCACCTCACCATGAATGCGGTCATGCCATTCTGAGGTACTATTCGATGACCACGTCCCATGTGCGAATAGCTTTGTCTCTAAATATTGCACTAGGTCTGAGAATGTGGTTTCCCTTTGAGACATTCTGAAATTCGTTTTTAGTGACACACTGCTATTATGAAATGGGTTCCCTTTAATGTACAGATGGTGGTGTGAGACACACTTGCCATGCCCAGTAGGTGCTCTATGATCACTTTCCCGGCTTGCAATGCACCATAAATATGTAGGGTATTTTGTGTAGATTTGGGGCCTAGCGGTATTTTCTTACCACCAATAATAAAAGTAATTTAGCAATAATCACTCCTTGTATTCAGATTGGGTTTGGTATTATAGTGGTATCGTGGCTATGCATTATTTCAGTATACAGATACATTTAGATGGTTTGCATTTTGTTGTGGTATAGTGATGAGCATAATTTCTTTGTTTTATTTGTGGCCCCAACATACAAAACCCCTTTCTTTTGTTAAGACTGTTCTTGTGATCGCTAGAGGCCTCAGGCTTCTACATTATTCAAGAACACCACATTTTCATATGAAGTGCCACTTATGGCTGTTATCACTGATTTATCTACACCAGTGAGCTATGCTTCCATAAAGTATTCACAATAACATGTGGTATAATCACTAATTTATTTACATTAGTGAAACTATTTCCAGAGGCCTCTCTCTCTGCTGACTCATGTACATCCAGCAGACTATCAGATTGTGTTCCACTCAGAAGTCACACACACATATACACTGAGTGGAACCATGCACACAGCTATTTATAATTACTCATAACATAACTTTTTCCACATGGGATGCTTGGCATATATTACCTAATAACCTCTCTTTTATCAGGTGATATGGACTAACTGCACCAGAGAAAAACAGAAGCAAATAGAAGCCTTTACACAGATTGTGATTTACATCAGTTTCATTTCAAAAATCATACATTACCAGTTTTGCGAGGTAGTCTTTTCTAGAATAAACATAAGAGAAACAATTGCAAAATACATGGCATTTCATTAAATTCTTTAGACAATAAAAAGAACAGTGCATCAGTTCACTTGCATTTCTGAATGGCAACATTAGAATGCAGCTATCGCTACGCTGCCTGACTGAAATAGATTTCATTCACACACCGCACTCTCATTTTGTGTAAGATAATTACCAGCAAATTGTAGCTGTTCAGCACGCAAACTCTCTGGGCTGGCCGCTTTCTTAAAAATGGCTCAGGGCTTCCTTTTAGAGCACCCGGAGAGGACATGCAGTTCCAATCTGCACTCTTTGGTCCTCAGGCCGGTGCTAATTGACTGGAAGCTCCAGCCTGTGAAGGTCAGCAGTGCACTGGAACGACGCCCCTCAATCAGGCAACCCCACAGCAACTCCTGCCAAGTCCTCACCGAAGCTGTGCAAAATGTCCACTGCCTTTCTTCCTCCCCGAGATGCACCAAGAGACCTCTGTTACAGCCCCTAACGTGACGTGCATCCAATAAAACTCTATCATGTCATACCCTCCTTCTTCAAACAATAGCTCACTTTTCAGTAAGAAACTGTTTCCACTAATTTCCTGCCTATTCGAGTTTTGTTTCCTTCGCAAGGACCGTGAAAAGCACAGAGAAAGCAAAAGAAAAAAAAAGATTTCTGAATGTCTGTTTAAAATGAGTTTCAGCCTGCCTCATTTTGCACTTGGAAAACACATTATGATATTAATAAGTTAGAATCATGTTAGTACTGTTAATTATATTAGTTCATTAATCCTCTAATGTGTCTCCTGCAACAGAGGCATTTCAGGTGAGAAAAAAAATGGTGCATTTTTAAATGTGAAAAAGAATGATGTGTTTTTGACTGAGTAGCCTATCATCATTTACATATCCATATGTTACACCGGCAACACATGGCTTGCTGTACCGCATTATAGCAATACATTGATCCCATGCAGTGGTGCTGCACTCCAAAAACACGCTAAATAATCCTACAGTCCCCAGGCCAGCTGCTGGATTTCCTTCCCCAAGGGGAGGTGTTACAGGTGAGAAAAAGTACTAAAAGAGACACTAGCCCCACCTCTTTCTTGTATGCGGTCTGCGTCTCTAGTAAATGGTGGCCCTCTTTAGTGAGAACCAAGTTCAATATCCTAGTACATGTAAGGGCTTTATGGTGTTTGCAGGATACCGGTTTGATAGGGGGACCACTCTGCATCCTGTTGCTGGTAAAAGTACTGTCCAGGTGGGTTTTGTTGAGTGCGCCAAGGTCGCTGTTATACTGAGAATGCTCCACATACTCATTGATGCTTTTCTCACGTAGATCCATGTCGCGTAGATTTTTCTGAAGTCTAGTGACTCTCCATAGTCCCTCTCCCAGGCAGGCTTCTCACTCGTTCTTTCACCACTGTGCATGCTGGATATCAGAGTTTACAGGACAAGAAAGAAACTGGCCTGCCTTGTGCACTACAGGCATGGGGCAAGCAGAACTGGTACTCATTTCAAACATGCAGGCACAGGTAGAAGGGACAGGGACTGGGGCGCTAACAACTCCTACACCCCACCCCTGCGCCAGTAGTGGCACTGGTAAAATCTCTGGTAGGCCTTCCAACCTCCGCTGAATGGGGTCCCCATCCACTCTGGAAAACGTGGTTTTGTAAAATATAAATGCATGAAATAGTTATTTCTGTTTGCTGCCTTCATTCCGTTTAATCAGTCTTCCCAGTTTGCAAAGTGGGTCACTTAATTTTCTGTAGACTGATGAATAGGTGGCTGTACTTTTGGGGGCACCCTGCAACAGGTCATCCCTTACCCCTGTACACTCATAAACAGAGATCTGTACTGCAGTTATTTTTTGTTATGTCACTGGGATTTACACATCACTCTGCTTCCATCTGAATGTTTGCATGTACTCTGGCAGATCTGGAAGAGAGGATACCAGTTAGTTTAGCAGGAGGAGAGCTTTGGGTAAGGAAGCTTTGATATTGCATTGATGGTGCAGCGAGAAAGTACCCCAGGCTCTGCGTGTGGTTCTATTTCTAGATATTACGTGTCGAGGGCAAAGAAGCCTTTGCTTCCACTGCGGAGCCTTGTGTGCCCCTGGTACTAAGATCCATTGGCCATGGCTGTGGTATGTTAGTTGGTTGTAGTGGGGTCGTTTTCTGTTGGTTGTATTTTTGGAGAGGTGTTCAATTGCTAGCTTAGTTGATATACGTATTTTGCCTCTGAGCGTAGAATTTGAGCCTCTTAGTTTGGGAGCAGTCAATGGATACCTCGATACGCAGATTAGTGAGGGGTGCAGATAATCATGAAGACCCTTATAGTAAATCATAACATGGAATATCAGTGGCATGAAAGGCCTCACAAAGCAGAAAAAGGGCCCAACAAGGCAAAACAACTCCCTCCCTGTAATCCTCCAGGGTCTCTGCAGACAGTTCCCATTTCACGTTCTCCCTCTCTCGTTATCTCTATCCCTCGTTAGCTCTCCCACTGATGGATTGGTCACTGTGTGAAACAAGGATTTGCAAATGGGCAGGTGCAGGCAGAGGAGCATCTGGAGACTTCACTCATTACCACAAGTCAAGCCTGATGGCTCATAGGCAGTATTCACGTTTAGATCAGAGAAAAGACTGGCTAGCATGCTGAGAGGCTTCTCAAACCTCACTCTCTAAGTTACTCAGGAGCAGTTTGTCAGTGAAGTGGATATTACTATAAGAACTTTAGACAGCTCTTCATTTCAGATCATAAGTGCTCCAATATTAGATTTTATTATTACACAATTTAAAGGCACTCAGAATATCAACCATAGAAGGATGAAGGGATGAGGGTGCTCTGTTAAAATTCGATCTTGTGTTGCGTAGGTGTGCCGATGTCTTGAGGTGAGTGGAGAACTGTGAAATACCTAACCAATCTGTCAGCTTTTATAGTGGCTTTAGATGGATAAATATTGACAACACTGTATCATGATGCAAACCCAGCCACTGAGCCTTAGTGTTAGCGAAGGATTAAGCACATTAACTCTGCTCCACATTTCAGCATATAATCAACCTTTCAATTTTCCCAAATTGAGGTCAAAGGCAGAAGACACTTATGGAAGGTTCTGGTCCTTGTTCCCCTATCTGTCATGTGCCACGTCAGCCCCTGGACCTGGGAAAGCACTATCAGCGTTCTCCTGTGCACAGCATGGAGACCTGATGCCCCTTCTTACTCCTACCTTGCTGGCGGTCTTGCAGCACCATGATCCCTCTTGCGGTCTGCCTACTCTGATGCCCCCACATGCGCACCTCCTCTCTGCTTCTTGCCTCGCATCCAGACTCATAATTATTGTTGGCCTTGCCTTCATCGGCACCACTTGGTTTCACCCTATATGCTGGTTGCAGGTGACACTTGGCTTTTTGCTTCTTCCTGCTCCCACTGGTGGCAAACATCATATATCTCTTCTCACCACTAGGGCCTATAAACATGGCCGCCACTGATACAGAGAACTACAGGGGATGCCAGCGCAAGTGCTGTGCCTGGCACTCTTGCCTTATGTTTCTTTCATGCTTTCCTTCCGTATTCCCAAAAGGGTGGGCTGGGCCTATGTAAAAACTTCATACATGAAAGGTATATGAAAGGTACTAGCTCACTGTGTACGTTGTTGCACACTTATTAATAGCTGCACTGTGTCCTTGTTATTTGAACCCTTAGAAGAGATGTGTTCTCTCCATTCGAAGGGTTCCTGCTCCTTCTAAGCCCTACTACTTTCCTGATTGTCCATCTCTTGCTTCTTGAGCCTTTAACCCTATATATCACAGATTGGAAATGTGATCTTCTCACACTTTGAAGGTGCCTTTTGCCTCTCCTTTTCTCTGTACTAGCATCTGGGTGCTGCTGCAGCTCTTTCCATCTGTGAGCCTAATTGGTCTTTCGTTGCATGACACCTTGCATCCATTGGCACGCTACATCACCCATCACCTAGTGCCCAAGACATCCAGGCGTACTTGCAGTACCTTGCCGCCAGCATTGTGTTCCCCAACTGCTGACTACATAATCATTTAGATTTTTTTTAACTTTCATATCGTTTATTGAATATTCCTACTATGTAACAAAGTGTCATATGCATCCTGACAAAGTGTTGGACTGCACCACTACTTCAACAAGGTAGGGTGACCAGATTTCCGAAATAAAAAACTGAGACAGGCCACAGGCATAGAAGTAGGACTATAATGTTACTGTGGTCACTGACACAAAAGTAGGACTATGTGTTGGTAGCAGCAAGAAACACAAAAGAAGGACTACAAACACAAACATAGGGCTAATGACAGCACTGACCAACAAGGGATCCACATGGGTTCAATGCAATTCGTACCCTCAGAAGTGGTGAAAAAAAGAGTTAAAACAGCAAGGAAAACATGTTTTATCCTTTAAGCGAAGAAGGGAAGCGAGCAGCACTGGTTGCTTGTGCGACTGCCCAGGTCCTCGCTCTCCAGGGAACCTCACGGACTGCCGACCACTGCACTCAACTCCGTAACCATTTTTAGGAAAATGCGGTGTCCCAAAGACCACTTCCCATAACTTGTACGTTAGGGCCTTGAAAATGTCTTAGCACATCTCTCCACACTTTTAGGGCAACGCTTTGTCAGTTGTAAATGGCAGCAAGTCTCCCTTAATCTGTTAGAGTTGTATGAATTTGGGAAGACTTTTGTCCCCACATAGTTCCAGTTTAAATCTTTTCTGAATATACTAAACAGAGTGGATGCCCTATGTGCTGAAAAATTCCATAAATGTGTTTCAGAAAACGCATGCTGAGGACCAGAAAGTGTGTTATATATTCATTTTATTCTGTTACAATTTCATAAAATGTTGATTGGAATGAATTGTTGACTTATAACTGTTCAAAAATGATGTATTTTATGAAATTGTAACGGAATAAAATGGTATATTTTTAATAAGAACACACTCTCTGGTCACCAGCATGCATTTTCTGAAACACATTTATTGAATTTTTCAGCACATAGGTGCTCTCTGTTTGGTATATATTGACCTCACCCCAGATGCCCATGTAGGGGTCCCCACCTTTGTTTTTGGATTGAAATCTTTTCTGAAGACAGTTAAACATAGTTACAGACTGACCCCTTTTTTAAACTGTCTAATATATTTCTTTTCATTCTGGTGCTTGTATATTTCCACTCAGAATGGGGAACGTGAGCTAGAATCATGATCGTTTAAGGAAATCTATATTTATGACTTTGGTTTGTATATTTATTTACCAATCAGTGCTGAAAAAATGCGTGGTCAGCTTCGTGACGACGGTTCAACAGCTGGTGCACTCCAGAGTCCAGTCAGCAGCGCAGTCAGGCAGAGAGGCAGCTGCTGGGCAGCACTATCGCTATGCAGTAACTCACGGGAGCAAATGGAGTGCTGGACAGAGTCGCAGCTTTTAAACACGCCGGGCATTTAGTCCCATAACCTCCCCAATCCAAACTCTGTCATGCTTCCTTCGACGTCAGCTCAGACGACAGGAAATCTGTCGGTGCTCGCGGCGCTGGACAGCCTCTATTTCTGGCTACGGTTGAGAGTAGGGAAAATAAAAGTACTAGCCTCTGCACTAAGAGAAGTGCACCGTCTCATTTTGCCATGACGTTGTCCAGCTGATAACCAGGACACGGGACACCCACCTGTCCAATCCTGGGACAGGGTTTATCAAATAAAAAAAACTCTCGGGACTCCGGGACGCAGGGCACATTTCCAGGACTGTCTCTGTAAAACCGGGACACCTGGTCACCCTACAACAAGGGGCCAATGTTCACGTTTAACTGTGAGGATGATTGACCTGCAAGGGCAATAAAAACCAGAGCATTTCATTAAGCGTTGCTCTGATCAGAAATGCGTTTATGGTCTGTAGCCTGTGATCTAATGATCAGAGACACAGAAGACCATAAACGGAACCTCGAGAAGCTCTGACTCTGAGTCCGGCCCCATCCGGCACGCGGGCAGGGGTTGACATGCCCGACCTTGGACTGATGCAGAGAGACGGTAAGTGTGTCTATGTGCGATGCGAGGACTGTAAGGGGGTGTGGCACGAAAGGAGGGCTTAGGGGTTGACACCCCCTCCTGATTAAAAGTAAATCCTGCCAGTGATGGAGGAGATAGGTGGGGTTTGGGAATGGGGTCCATTTTCCCACCCGCTCAAGGCTGCATCAAATCGGTCTAATAAACACAGCCTTTTTTGTATGTGGCCTTCAATGGGCAGAGTTTAGACATGGAACGCTAAAATGATCTGTTTCTTTACTCTCAAACCCATTCCACATGTCATTGGAACACAAAACAGCTTAAAATATAAGGGGCCTCATGCCAAGTAAGGCAAATGTGGTAAACAATAGTGTTAAAGTGGCAGTGATAGAATAACCACCTCTTTGCTGCCACTTTGCAGCAGTGGGAGGTAAGATGAAGGAGGAACTTCCAGCATATCGCTGGATGTTTCTCCTCCCTTTTATCTCCAAAAAAGTTGTCATTTTACCATGGGGGGATTACTGCCCATCGTAAAGACTTCAAATCCCCAATGGTGCCATATGTACTCCATGAACAGGGATGAACACCACCAATCTGCATCTCCCAATTCGGTTAATTCACACAAATTAGTGGCAGTAATAATATTTGAGTCTGGCAGTATTTCCAAGGGAAATACCACCAAAGTTATAATGAGGTTCTGTATTTTCCCAACATCACAAGTGTTTACTATAATACACTCCCTCTGACTCCATTTGTGAATTGCTTTCCTTCCCATGAGTTATTTGTAAGGCATCTTCTGTCTGGGGCTCTGGACATGGACAAAGAAGACGCAGATGGCAGCAAGACCTTCATAAGTGCTTTACATCACGCAGACAGCACACATCCAAACTCCTGCTCATTCTAGCCCTTCGGTTTCTACATTTAAAAATGTTGGTGGAGCTCAATCACCATGGACCCACACAGAGGACTCCACATGCTCTCTACTGGTGTCCAGGGTTGAGGGGTCAAGTAGGACAGCAGCGTCACAAGGCCTAAGGGAATTTTACAAGGCCTACAGGAGCATACAGGGCTCAGGGGATAGCCACAGTTGAGGTGTCATCCAAGGTGGAGTCTTCTAAGTCTCAAGGGGCTTTGAGCATAATGGGGCATGCCGAGCTGAGGAGAACATTGATGCCTGAGAGGGAATCCATGGTGCAGATGGACCATGCAGGGCGGAGGGCGCTGAGGGGACATGTAGGGCTGAGAAACATCCAGCAATGTGCATCACCCAGGACTGAAAGAGAATCCATGGTAGAGAAGTATTCGAAGATCCTGGGATGAGATTGCATCCATCGATGGGGGTATTCAAGGCCACAGAAGCATTCACAGGGCCATAAAGTGTTGAGGGGTACCCAACGAGCTGAATGAGCATCCATGGCAAAGAGCCCTCAGAGGCATGGCAGCATTGAGAATTGAGGGCATTCAGGGTTGAGGGGACAGGCAGTGATGGAGGCACAAATGGCCGACGAGGTGATTAAGGCTGTGCATTTAATGGTGAGAGGCATTGAGGCATCCAGTACTGAGGGGGCCATCCAGAGAGACCTAAGAGGAGCATCTAGTCAAATGGGGGCATGGACGACTATAAGGGTTATCCAGTGCGATAAGCAGGAACCCAGAATAATGGCACTTGCAGGACTGATGGGAGAGAAGGGCTGGTATCTGGGGTGCTGGCCTGAGGGGGTCATTGGTAATGGAACCAACTGTTCTTTGGGAGAATGAAGGTCTGAGGTGGGGGCAGCTTTGAAGGGTTATGAAGGACTAACGGTTCTGAGCATAGGGGGCATGCATACCAGGGGCATGTGGGACAGAGGGTGTGTAGGGTTGGGGCATGAAGAGCTGGAGTGTATTTGTGGTTTGTGTGTATCAACAGGTGGGCATCTATAGTTTGGGAGGCATTCAGGGCTGAGAGCTTAAATGTTTGCAGGGCTGTAGGTATCTGTGAATTGGGGGCATTGGAGCCTAGCAGGGAATTCAGAGCAAGAAGCTTCGTGCATGGCTGGTGGTTGTGAGGACTAAGGATAAATGTAGGGAGGGAGGCATTTGAGGATCGGAAGACATCACTGGATTTAAGGACCACAAGCTGGGGCGCATGCATATCAGTGAAGGCATGAATAGATAGAATGCCATCTAAATTTGGAGGCGTCCAGGTTTGGGAGCATGTGCAGCTTAGAGGTCATCTGAGATTGTAGTCTGCAGAGCTGGGGATACATGAAGAGCTTGCGGTGCTGCGCAGATCGAGGGAACATGCATATTTAGAGTCATTTGAGGCAGGGGCATTGGATAGTTGTGAGGGTACAGACAGGCAGGACATGCAGTGCTTGGGGCAATTAAGTAGGGAGCACCAGAGGCGGTGGCATGTTAGGCTTGCAGCCATCAGAGGTTTCGGGCCAATCAGGGATGGCGAGGAAGGCAGGGTTCGGGGGTCATGCAGGCTTCAGAGCCATTACGGGTTGTGATCATGAAGACCCGGCATCTCTTCCTTTCTATTAAAAAATACCATTTTAACAAATCAAATCAGAGACCTCCCAATTTGAAAACATTATGGGATATTTATTTTATATAAACCGTCACCTATTGGCGGTGCCTCTATGCCAGCACTAAAAGTAATAGGAAGATCCCAATCAATTGTTTCTAGCCCTAGCCCCTGAATAAACTGTGACAGCCATACTTGTGGGACATGCCATTCCAAGAATGAGCTCTTCCTGTGTTCTTCTATTTCTTTCATTTCATCCTTAGCCAATCACTGCAGGGCTTGCTCTGTTCAGAATACTGCTTAGATGGGACCCACACTGAATGTCCAAGGACTGAACCTTAAAGTGCTTAGTGTCCGCTGATAGGTTCCTAATGAATGTATCACGTGACCGCATCCATACATCAATCTTTCAAATCAATCATTTCTTTTTTTAAATAAAATTGGGTCCACATACATTTTCACAGAAGGGGGGCCCCGGGGGGAACGCAAAGCGTTTCCCCCCGGGGAGTTTTTTGGCGATGCACATGGCCAGCGAGTGGCCGTGGGGCAGAGCGCCTCCTGGGGGGGTATTTAAGGGCTCAGGGAAGGTTCGGGAGGCAGGCGACGGTTAGGACTTGATGATTGTCCGGGTCGCCTGCTCCCGAGCCTTCCCTGTGTAGCGGGGCCTAGGACTGTGGAGGGGTAGAACAGGTGAGGTGGGTGATTTAGAGGATAGTGTTGTTAGAGTGGGGCAGTCAGATAGCTTGTTAAAAAAAATAAAAAAAATAGAATAGAAACATAGATTATTTAGTTTAGATTAACAGTTAATTATTAAAATTTTGTGAAGGTTTATTGGGGGTGCCGTAAATAAGACACCCCCCTACTTACCTTAGCTCCGGGTCCGCGCCGCTGTAGAGGGGCTTTATTGGTCCGAGGGTGCGGGTTGCCGTGGCCGCGCGGTGGGGAAGTTAGTGGGAGAGCATCCGTGCTCCGTTGCTCGCCAGCGGGGGGCGGAGTGTTGGGGAAGCATCGGGCTTCCACGAACTGGCATCCGCTCAGGAGCGGGTGTGATAGGGATCCTTTTTTGTGGATACGGGATCCTTGGCCCCGTGTTGTGCCTGCAGGGAGAGGGGATCGGGGAGCGCGGTGTACATCGCAGGACAGAGGGGGCAGAGCGCTCCTTAAAGGGGCCTCGTCTATTTTTGTGGGCCCAAGGTGCGGTGGCGCTCTCTAGCCGCCAGGGGGCAGTGTGACAGGGAAAGAAACTGTAATTGATTGTGGTGCGGTTGATTTTGGTGGGGTTTTTTCGTTAGCAGGGGGCACTGGGTTGCCTGGGCAGGGGGCTACAAGGGATAGGGTAGTATTTTGGGGGTATTTAGTGGGGGCAAAATAAAAAAAAAAAAAAGCTTAGTTCAAAGTAACAGTTTCTATTTGTAGATTCCCAAGGGTAGTTTCGGCTCGGGGGCTTAGTTTTTGCTAGGTCATTTTTAAAGGGGTATATATATATATTTGTGGTGCACAAGCAAGTTATTAGTAGTGCATGATGGTGGGTCAGGGAGCTAACAAGAAAGGGTTGGTTGATGCAAAGGCGCTCAAGGAGGCTTTTGAGATAATTAGTAGGGCATCTAGGGCCCAATTGGAAGGGGCAGTTGGGGAGGTCACTGGAGGAGAGGGCACAGGGGAGCGGGAGATAAGTGGGGGGAGGCCGCAGCGGAGAGCAGCGGCAGATGGGGCTCTCGCGGCAGTGGTGGCTTGCACCCCTGCGGCAGGGAGAGGGGAGGTATGGGAATCCAGGGGAAGGAGGATGAGAAGGGAGTTAGACAGGAGAGCGGCTGAGGGAGAGATGATTTCAGGTGGGGAGCCTCGGAGAGAGGGAGTGGGTAATAGCCCTAGGGAAGAAGGGAGTACGCAGATGGAGAGGGCTCTTGGGGAGCCGAGCGAGGGTGTGCTGAGGGGGGTGGCAGGGCAGAGGGGAAGAGGGGAAAAATATTTGCAGAAGAGTGCAGGAGGGAGAAGGAGGGAGAGGTCCCCATCAATTGAAGAAAGTAGAGTGGGGCGCGGAACGGCCCCCAGGGGTAGGAGGATGGAGGGTGGAGGGCGCTGCGCAGCCCCCACTGGTCAGAGTGAGGTTGAGGGTGTTAGTACGGCCCCACCTCGATCGGCACAAGGAGAGCATAGAGGGTGCAGCACGGCCCCTAGCAATGAAGAATATAGGGTGGAGGACGGAACGCCTCGCCCAAGAGAAGAGGACCAGGCGGGGGTCCCCCCGGCCCCGCCGAGAAGACGTCAAAGGAGTGACGGGGCGTACGCCCCGGGCTCGCAAGAAGAAGATCGCCTCAACTTGAGCAGGAGCTCACATCAGCAGTGTAGGAGCCCTCTAAGGAAGGAGATGAGGAGCATCGGGGTGGACGCTAGACCACAGACGGCGGGTGTGGAAAGAGGTGAGCAGGAACGGGAATGGTCCTCTGCATGGCAGAGAGGGGTCACGAGAAGGGTGTCGGGGAATGAAGGGACGAGTTTGCATGGGGTAAGAAAAGAAGCTGGTGTGCAGGCCATTGGAGCCTTTGGGGTTGAAAAGAGCATGTGCTCAGTGGAGGTCCAAACGGACAAGGCGATGGAGCCATTGGTGCTTGAAGTGCAAGCTGGTAATAAAAAAGAGAATGAAGTGAAAGGGAAGAAAAAAAAAAAATTGCCGTACATGGGGATAACAAAACCATTGGGGGCACACTTGATGGCAACGACAAGGGAAAAGATTCAGGTGGGGGAGTTTGTAGATGTGTTCAAATTACTGCATAGGGAAGTGAGAGCAAAAGAGGGGTCTAAGGAGGAAGAGAGGGAACTGGCGTCACGCCCAAGGGTCCCGGTGACTATTGAGAATTGGACGTCGGCGTTTATCATTTATGCCAGTGTGTACTGTGAAAAATTCCCGGAGCGTTGCGTGGCCCTGCTTAAATATATGGACGTGATTAGGAAGGCTTTCAGGAGTTTTGGGGGGTTTTGCATGGGTACGCTATGATGAGGAATTCAGAGCGAGATTGGCGGAGGACAGTCAGGTGGTCTGGGGGGAGATAGACATGGATCTTTGGCTGCAATGGATGGCTCCAACGAGGCCTGCCCCGACATTACACACGGCAAGTGGGCTGCCCGTGCCTTACCGGCCCTTTCTTGGTTGCCCCGCCCATGAGGGGGTGGGGGGAGGAGGCGGAGGACAGCCCTCGATAGCATGTTGGGCGTTCAATAAAGAGGGATGCACGAGGTGGTTGTGCAAATTTCAACACGAGTGCAGCAGGTGTGCGGGTCGGCATCCGGTTACAGATTGTTTTCAGGCAGGGGACAGTGGGTCAGGGCGAGGAGCGGGGCAAGGAATTTGGGGGGAAGGACCGCATGCCAGGTAAATTGGGGTGTGCTGGTAGGTCGGGCTCAGTTTATCGTAAATGAGGTGGTGGGCACAAGGTTTGATGAAAGGTTTGTGGGGAGCAAATTAAAGGGGACAGGAAAAAGGTGAGGAGGAAGATGCGTAGGTAGGGGAGGGCCCAGGGGGTGGTATCGGGGGAAATTGTTAAGGGAGAGGTAGCTGTCGTTGGGAGGGCAGGGACGACGGTGGTGAAGCCCTCACGCTTGCCGCACGACAAGGTGAGTAGGCTTCCGGCTGCATGGACGGAGGTGCGGGAGCGCCTCTGGTGCAGCAGGGGGATGTGAGGAGATGGGTCTGCATGGACGGGAGTGCACTAGGGCCCCTGGTGCAGCTAAAATAAAAAAAAAAAAAAAAAAAGTGGAACAGAGAAGCGAGGTGCCGGAAGAGTAATTTATGTGTAATGGGCTGCATGGACGGGGGCGCAGGTTTGGCCCCTGGTGCAGCGGTGGAGAGGAGTAAAAAAAAAAAAAAAAAAAAAAAAAGGGGCCTGCATGGACGGGGGTGCGCTAGGCCCCCTGGTGCAGGTGGGAAACAGGTGGTAATGGGCGCAAGGAGCTTGAAGATGGTGATATGGAAGGAACTGCATGGACGGGGGTGCAGGTTTGGCCCCTGGTGCAGCGGTGGAGAAGGGTAAGGCAGAAAAGGGGCCTGCATGGACGGGGGTGCATTAGGGCCCCTGGTGCAGGCGGGAAGAAGGTGGTAAGGGATGCGAGGAGCTTAAAGAGTTATATGGAAGGGACTGCATGGACAGGGGTGCAGGTTTGACCCCTGGTGCAATGGCGAGAGGAGTAATAATCTAAAGGGCCTGCATGGACGGGGGGGGGCACGTGGGCCCCCGGTGCAGGGGGGACAAGGCAGGAATGTAAAGGAATAATACTGGGCACAACAAGTGGAACAAATGGTTTATTGCGTGTAGGGGAGCTGGTTGCGACCTGTTTTACGTGGTTATTGTTGGGGGCTTTCAGGGCTTCTGAGTTGGTCGGGGGGAAAAAGGAGGGTAGGGTGACTGCAATGGGAAGATGTTCAAATTACAGAAGAAGGTTAGACATCAAGATTAAAAGGTCTAAAACGGGTAAGAAGGGAGGGGGCTCTCGGGTTCGGCTGGGTCTTGGGAGCAAGGTCTTATGCCCAGTTCCAGGTGCTAGGGGTATTGTGGAAGGAGTTGGTGGCAGTGGGAGAAAAGGAAGAGGATTTTGGGACTCATTACTTTAGGATGGGCGCAGCATCTGAGGGTACCGGGCTGGGTTTTTTCAGAAGACAAGGTGAAAAGAGTGGGACGTTGAAGGTCTGGGAAATACAAGGGGTACGGCAGAGAGTTTGATAACAGGGATGTTGAAAAGGTGGTTAGGACTTTGTGGGCCTACTGTTGTTGAAATAATTTTGACTTGTCAGTGATTTTGTATTTTCTTTTTCAGATGCTGCGCGAAAGGAAGGGGAGTTGGCGCAAGTTTTGATTTGTTGGCCATTCAATTGTTAAGTGGGCTGGGAAGGAAGTGGAAAAAGGGGTTTGGAAGGTAACAGGGGTGCAGTTACAAGGAAGTGGTGGTGAGACGGCACGGGTTGGGGGGCCTGCGGTGGGATCAGCGGCTTCCTATATTGGCAGGAACGAGGGAACGCTTGGGGTTACTGAGGTGGGGATTATCCATGCAGGGGGGAATGACCTGGTGAGAGATTAGGGGTTGGCTCTGCTAAGGAAAATGAAGAGTGACTTAGGGGGGGTGCGGGAAAAGTGGCCTCAAGCAGTGGTGGTATGGACTAAGTTGTTGCCGCGATGAGATGAGAGAAAGGGTACAATTTTGGGCCTCGGTGGCAGTGCAGGTCATGGACCATAAGGAAATAACATTTGAGGGTCTCCGTATCTTTAGAGAGGTTGGGTTACACTTGTCCGTGTATGGGAATAATCACTACCTGGCGGACTTTGGTGCTTGGCTGGGAGAGTGGGTAAAAAGTTTGAGGTAGAAAAGTTGGAGGGGGGGTTGGGGCAGAAAGAACTCCTCGGGGGAGGGTTTTTCTGGTGCCGGGGGCATGGCCCCTTTTGATGTGGGGGGAGGGAAGCACTATGGGGGAATGACACGGGAAAGGATGGGGTGGCGCTGTTTGCACAAGCAGGCCACCCCGGGGGAACAGGTATTGAGCCTGGAGGGGCATGGCCCCTGGGAGAAAGCGGGACGCCTGGAAAAGGGGCAAGGAGACGGTAGGATCCAAGGGATCATTAGGGAGGAATTGGGTTATTTAATTATTTAATTGTTGGGGGAAAATGAAAATGTTTAATTTATTTAAGTGGTGGTTAAAATATTCCTTTAGTTTGTTAGGCCATGGAGCCAGTTAAGCGTTTGATTGTAAGCTTTGGCCTGTCACATTAAAGCGACCTTTTCCACTTTTAAACGAGTCTGGGTTTTTGTGCATTAAGCCAAAAGTGCTGCGTCTTTCAGACCAAGACACAATCGGAAGCTGTATTGGTTTTGATGTTTTTCACCCCAAAGCAAATAGCTGAATAACAGACGTCACCGGCCAGCCCCGAGCATGTGGCTGTTACATTTCCAGGCAGCAGTTGCTTCGCAGAGTGATTAATGTAAATTCAATGGACACTGTCATCCAATGTCGTAATACCGAATGGAAAAATACGGCAGCATCATTTTCAGTTTACCACATGCTTCGGAAGAGTGGCACAGCATGGGCCGCCCATAAACATATGCAAACAGCGCCATTGTTCTGCCGTGAAGTGGTTGAAATGGTTGTCCCAACCCTTGAGGTCACAGTATTTGTCCACAGTTTAAATTCACTTCTCTTTTGAGAGCGTGAGGTCCTCCACCCCACACAGGCAAACAAAGGCTCGGGCCTGGCTTTCCCGCGGATGAGGCACCGTTGTTAATTATTTTCCACCTGTATGCAGCCTGTAACCTGTATTTTGCTCTCTGTGGAGGGCCTAATTGGTCGAACGATTAATTCTCGGAAATTACCGCTTGTTTTCCTGCCCAACAAAATATCAAACAAAAACCAAGCAGCTTGAAATGCAGTATATCATTTTTTGTTTTGCCAGTTGTTATGACGCTGTGGATTAGGCCTTTCTGCTGGAACCTTCTGTCCATTAAAATAAAACAAAGAGACCCTTATGCCATAGACACAATCCCCATATCTAATGCATGCAAACAAAGCACACAAAGCCAAAGTAATGAAACAAGCATAAGCCTCTGATTCTCCATCGTGTTACAAAAAGCTTTGCCAGTCGACCATAACTTTTCGTGCAAAGTAACTGAAACGGATGCCTGCGCAGGTGCTTCCTGTTTTGGCTTGCCCACAATTACAATTCGATGTGACATTTCCCTGCGTTTTCAAAAGTAGAGTAAGTAGGGCTCAGGTCTCACATGCTGTTGAAGACAACAAAGGCTTAAAGAGAAAAAGACAACATGCCTTCACAGAAGTTGCAGGAAAAACCAGGAGAAAGAGGGGCCCCACTAACAACCTGGTTAACAGAAAAACAGCGCCCAAGAAAAACATTTTAATAAAAGCCCCAAAAACCAGTGAAAGACCAACGTGCACACATAAAGACAAGTACTAATAAACAGCAAAATGTGTGCCTAAAAGAGGGAAACAACCTAAAAAACTATTTCCAATCCCACCACAAACCCAATAAACCTTTGATAGAGGAGCTTACAGATGCTGAAATTCTACAGGCTTTCAAGGACTGTTGGCCGCTCACCAAACACCGTAGAATTGATGAGCTGGCATCGCCGTCGGACCGAAATCCTCTGGGGGACACCCAAAAAATTACAGCGGAGAGAGAGCATACGGGGCCCGCTGGGCCAAACGAAAATCAAGTGACTTCAAGAGGGAGTGCGGCCCCAACAAGGAGCATCTCCCCAACCATGCCCACCGAAGAAACAGATAACGCAAAAGTACCTGACTTAGCTCCAATCAAGTTAGGGTTAGTGGCAAATGGGGAAGTGCCTACCCAGACAGCGGCCTCAAGAGACAAGATCTCATCAGCATCTAATGTTGAAGTACTCATATGTCAGGATAATAGAACAACTGGACTAAAGACTCCCCCGGCCCCGCCACGGATAGTGCTTGACAGGGGTTCACCTACTCCAGCGAGACAAACAGGAGCCCTAGTCTTGGAACCAATTCAACATAAACCTCCAAAAAGTGGCAAAGAGAACATAAACTTGCCACTCAATGGTCTTCCAGGAATTATTGAAAATTCACCGCTGCAAGCTACTCGCAGACGTTCACTGGGGTCCACGAGCCTACATAACAGCTATCATCCCTCAAGACAGCCCCGGATTCAGGAGCCACAAGGGAAAGTTAGACCCGCTACTCCATTAAATTTGCACCCCCAGATACACTATTGAAGAAAGGCAATATGCTTTCAATAATGTCCGCGATTACCATTGCTTTAAATCCTTTTATGAAGCTATATGAAACAATCAGCGACAACTTAAAAGATCACATAACCATCCAAGCAATGATGAATAGTAAACTAATCTTCCTGGAAGCACATATAATGGCAAGAGGTAAAAGAGAGGCTGCATTGCTTCCTGGGAGGATGGCCTCACACTCCTCCTTTACATCTATGCAAATTGAGTTTACTAACTTGGAAACTAAAAAATCTAGCAGCACTCAAACAGAAACAAGGATTGACTTGACCAATGAAAACCACATTTTGGATGCAAAAAGCATCACTACTCGGGGCCCGTTTACCAGCAATATAACAGACTGCATCACAGTTGAGCCGATAAGTATCAAATATGGCAGCTCCAGGTCAAGGAAAGCCGTAACTGGACAAAGCGAGCAAAACCCAAGAGAGAAAGGAACAAAAACAGTTACGAAAGAAAATCTAAGATCCACCTTGTCGCCAGTCAGTGAAATTTTACTGGCCCCAGTGTTCAGAAAAATAGCCAAAATGAAGGGTGCTGCAATTACACTCAACAAAGACGATCCTAAATTGGTATTAGGGTAGAAGGAAGGGATTGCAGCCCAAACGACGAGTCATGCTGTCATTCAAAGAACTGTCGGCTCTCCATGGTCGGTAGAAGACTTTTTGGCAGATAACGAAATGATGAATCTAAGTCAACACATGAATGTAGAAAAAAGAGGAGAGGGTACCTCATAACCCACCTCAGTGCATTCATTACAGACTGAGGAGTCAGGGAGAAGATAGAAGCCGATGGATTTTTGACCCTACAGGAGCAGTGTAAGATAATATCTAAGAAAGGAGGGTGGTCACAAGGGCATCCCACAGAGATTAATCAAGTACAAGATAAGAGGTCACAAAAAGATACCATCAGGGAAAACAGGAGGAAATCGCTGGAGAAACAACAAAAGGAGGACTCGTTAAAAAGAAAAAGAAACAGCCACGTTAAAACGAGAGATTATTACTCTCATAAATCAACAGTCCAAAGCGAGATCCATGTGAAGAAACAGGGCAAAGCCCTTTTACCGACAAAAACTGATAAATATAATAGAAAGGAGACAAACCCTGAGAAGAAGAGATGGGTTCTCAAACTAGAACAGATCCCAGGGAATGAAGATGATGTGATACTAAACCGGGGATTGGTCCTCATACTTTTTGCTTTTATTCCGAACTTAAGATCCATAAAATCAGATGACCTACCGATCATAGATCCCAGCCAGACACATCGAAAGGCCACAGCTCACCTATACTTATCCTCAAAATCGTTTCATACACTTCTAAAAGAAGAGACTAAATCCCTGTTACGATTGGGCTACAATATCACTGAATCATCAAGGTCGGTAGCCCCGAGGCCAAAGATTAAGCATGACGAAGAGCCCAAATCGAGAAAAAGAGGGCCTAATAAAGGTCACCGCATTCATCGATCTGAAAGAAGCCCTTGCATTCAATCTGATAAACTGGAGGAAGAGGACTATCACCATAAAGAAAGAAAAAAAGCTGCAGACCCTGAACAGAAACAGAATCTCCAATCGGCACAATCTAAAGATGTAAAAGATCAGGTCTCGAAGCAACGAAATCCCATGAACGCAGAGCATAGAAGAGATAGAGGGCAGAACAACAACAGCAAAACTGTCACGATATCAAGAACCATTAAGAAATTAGTGGACGACGACAACAACAGGTCCAAACCATCGTCAAAGCCGTCTCACAGTATATGGTCATGGCTGCCAAAAGCTCTCCTAAGGGAGTCAAAGAGATAGCAATGCAAGGACCAGACTTCAGAGGGAGGCGGCAACGTTGATGTGAAACCCAGGTCACTTGTCGGAATAGGCTCATGGAACCCCAGAGGCCACATTCACTTGACGGCACAGGGGGTCATGAAACTAGCTCATTATAATATTTTGTGTCTTCAAGAGACATGGCTCACACAAGCCCCAACACTAGATGGCTACGAAATAGCTTTTTCTCCGGCCAAGAAGGGGCCGATGGGGCGACTATCCTCGGGGATCTTGATAGCTTGTAGACAGGGAAGTGGCTTTGTTTTGGAAAAAATTCTTGTCTGCAACACTTCTTTGCTATTGGTCAAAGCTACATGGTCGGAGGGCGTCTTGAAGGAAGATGAGGGAAAGCCGTCAGTCATTATTATGGCAAATACCTACTGGAACCCAGCAGTGATCACTGACTTGGCCTACCTGGAAATGCTGGAAGGGGCAATCGATGAAGCCATAGGAGATCATCTGGCACCTTGTCTTCTGATTTGTGGGGACCTTAACGCCACATGTACACCTGTTTCAAATACATTAAGCCCTCATGGGCCAGTAAGTCCAGCAGTGAGGAGAGGGGCAGCTTGGCTAAAGCTGATGAAATCAAGAGACATGCACAACTTAGATAACGTGTTTCCAGACTCTAGTCGGCCTTCGACTTGGAAACAAGACACTGCGAGGGCCACCATAGACTATATCTTTGTATCCACAACCTTAATACCGGTCTTGGCATCATTTGAAGCGATTGAAACCCCAGCCAGTGACCACAATCTCCTCTGCACAACATGGCCTAGAAAAATGACCTTAGACACAAAGGGGCTTCCTCAACTGAGTATTAATAATCAGCGCTCAAGATTGAAGTTATCATCAGCAGCGATCTGTGATCTCAGGTCAAAGTATAATACACAGACAGACATTGCACCAGAAAAGCAGATTGATTATCTTCCATTGTTATCGACATACAGTCATCAAACTGGTAAAAGGGGTCCTCGGAGAATACACACCCATGCGTATGATTCAAATTTGGTGACAAAAAGGAGGGAAATGCGAAAACTGAAAAACAGGCAAAACAACTGGGGACTCTGTCTGCAATCAGGGCCGCTAAGGAAGGCCATCGCTTATACAAAGCTAGGGTCCAAAACCATCATGTGATATTATACCAACAAGACTCCGAGAACATCATGAAAGCAATAACAGCCAAAAACAGTCGAGAGTTTTGGTCCCTCTTAAAAAAACGGCAACCACCTTATCTGAGCCAGTGTTCATTTCAAATATTGGAGAGGCAACCTGGGTGAACTTCTTCCAGATGTTATTTGAGAAGACACAAACCTGGGTAAGAACACCCAAGGTGGTAGACGCTACAGACTGGAGATGCCTGGATGATGAAAAAGAAATAACAAGGCAAATAATGAAATCGAAAAATTCTAAAGCTCCAGGCCCAGACGGTATAACTAATGTAGACCTCAAGGCTTTTCCATTAGAGTGGGCAAGGTTCTTGAGTGAAATTTATAGCAGATGTGCAACACTAAAATCAATTCCGCCGTCATGGAAATCTTCAATAGTCGTGCCTGTTTACAAAAAGGGGAACAAAGCTGATCCAATAAATTATAGGCCAATTGCCTTATTAAACTGTATTGGGAAGGTCTTCGGATCGCTGCTGCTTCAGGAATTCAACGTATGGTCAAAAACTGCTCCTTGTATGGATTACCTACAAACGGGTTTTAAGAAAAACCTGGGAACTTCAGCCAATATCTTGTTACTGAGTGCATTAAAAAGTAGAGTACTGGAAGGAGACCCGAGACTCTTTGTTATTTTCATCGATCTTACTCAGGCCTTCGATCGTGTATATCGTGCCCTTTTATGGGCTAAACTTGAGGCCTGGGCCTGCCCGCAATCTCTTCTGGATCCAATAAAAGCCCTGTACACAGATACGAGCATGCGAGTGAAATTAACTCAGCAAGGGCTCCTCTCAAAAGCCATTCCAATGGCCAGAGGAGTTAAGCAGGGGTGCCCTCTGACTCCTGCGCTATTTCTGGCTTTCTTGGGAGATCTGCAAGAAGTGAACTTAACAGTTCGATGATTTCCTCCCAAAATGGGGAGCACCCACGTAAATAGATTATTATATGCTGATGACCTAATATTATTGGATCATACTCCCATAGGCCTGCAGCGCCAATTGAGTAGCCTTGAGGAGTATATGAGGGAAAATAATTTGGAGATGAATGAAAAGAAAATTAAATTTATGATCATTTCATCCAGCATCAAACAAACCGAGAAGGTAGTGTTACATTTGGCAAGTGAATCAATTGAAAAAGTGTCAGAATTTAGATACCTGGGAGTGATCCTGGACAGCTCCAGACATGAAACAGCGATGCAAGAGCACCTAAAATTGAAGACCAAAAAACTGATTGCGCAAGGTAAGGCTATCAATAGGAAATTTGGACGGTTTTCGCTGACCACGGTGCTGGAATTTTATTAAACAAAGGTTGTACCATCACTAACATACGGGGTAGATGCCAGGCCAACCTTACCTGCCACAGTTTGGCCTAAATTAGAAGCGCTATTTTGGAGATCTATACTAGGCCTTCCAAATTCTACCTCTGTGGCGGTGATAAGACAAGAACTGAGTTTGCTGTCTTTGGGAGGTACAGTAAAAATAACTCCTTAATGTTATTTCGGAAATGTAGAATGTCTGGGGATCAGACAATCTATAATCTGATATTGAGAGAAAGCGGAAGCGGAACCAACAAGATGCTAACTGCTTGGTTTACACTAAACTTTGACACATTAGTATCGGTGGAAAGCAATGAAGAATCCTTGTCCATAAATCCGACAAAAATTCAGAAAAAGCTGCAAGAACTAGATTGTATAAGAACTAAAGAAATTGCTCTAAAAAATAAACTAACTCTGCACTTGCCTCCCAACATCAGGAGAGTAAATGAAGTACAGCCTTACATCAAAAAGTTCCCACCAAGACAGGCGCGAGACCTTATAATGAGAGCAAGATTAAACCTCTTACAAACAAATGAAATTTTGGCTATCAGAGGTATATCAACAGCAAAAGGGTGCTGTTTTGTTCTGATCGATCAGCAACGGAGTCAATTCGCCACCTGATTCTAGAATGCTCCCGTACTAGAGGAATAAGAACAATCTATTTGACAGACATTCTAAGTGATTTTGTATTAAGTGATCAGGAAAACTGCTGGGCTAGACTAATGGGGGGGGGACAGAACGCGGTGGCAGCTGGCAACTTTTAATATTTTAAAATATGTTAATTCTGGTCTACTTCTACTGGGTCTCCCTAGCTAGATAGCTAGTTAGCTAAAGAACTTTTGAAAGAATTATTGTTTGAAGAAACTGATTTTGTACACGACTGGTTTTGTAAAAAATCTAAATGACTAAATACAAATAAAATAAAAAAATGTAAAAAAAAGTAAACCAATCACCTGTCAGTTAGGATTCCCAGAAAGACCTGACATTAACTGCTTCATAGTGCAGCTTGCAGTTGTCAGGAGCCTTTTTTTTTAACTAAGTGTAGTTTGAAGGCGAGGGGTTCTCCCCATGACAACATTTTTTAAATAGTTAAAATGGTGCACTTTACAGCACACTTTCTGTTAATATTTGGATAGCAAGTCACACAGTTTACAATCGCTTTTGTAAAGAAACACATGAAAAAAAACAGATGCCAAGTCACCAACCGTGGAAAGGAGCCATGTCTGGGGCATTGATCAATGCATTTCATGTTGTCTTTGCCCATAATATATGCCAGTATTCTGGCAGTATAAAAAAAAATCAGGTTGGCTGCGCCTTAGCATGTCTATGCTGGTGTGACGGATTGCCATTTGTCAAGGGTATACAAGGTAACTTAATAAAACAATGCTGGCTATTCCATCTCTGAAAGGGTAACCTGGTGATCAGATTCCCTTGTCATGAGCTCCATGCCAAAAGAATAATGTTCAGCTGTGCACTGCTGCATAAGTAGGCTGATTGCAGCGCCTGCTCCATTTTGGAAGAGAACAGGTTCATGTCGCAGGTGCCCTCTCGACAGGTGTGCTAACAGTCAACGTCATTGCAGCGCAGGTGTGGCATTTAAGATTTGCACCCCTATTGCAGAATATCATGATTATGAGTGGCTCATGCTGATGGCAGGGTAACCTCTAAATATAAACCATGCCTGACATAGGGCATGGTACATGACACTGCTCATAATCATTGCAGCCACATCAAAGAGATATATATCACATATTTGTCAGCCATGTAGGCCCAGTTCAGCTGTGGAAGGGTTATGTGTATTCTCCCCAGACAGGCTGGACCTTGCCCTAATGGCAGGAATGTATCCTGGGGGATTGCCTCTCTTTGTCCTTTTGTAAGGGCAAGTAACAGTCTTTCCCAGCACAGGCACTACATGGGAAGCTGGCCTCCTAACAGGAATCAAAGGGCACACCTATCCACAAAAGGTTTGGCCACAAACCAGTGTGCTGCATATATAAAGGCCTTTGATCCTACTGAGAAGGGAAGGGGTGGGATTAGTGTAGACAGCGAGAGAGCTGTACAGTTCCACCATCTTGTTTCTCTCTGCTTTTGCCTCTCCTTTGAGTCCCCTCCACTTCCTCTAGCACAAGATTCCACTGCTTTCAAGAACAGGGATTGGAACCCTAAAGCAGGCTTGCTTAAGTCCATTCACCTGTGGACTTTTACCTTTAAAACAGGGGGTCTTACACTACTTCTTTGAATGATCATTTGAACTTCAACCTTTCAAGAAGATTTCATTGGACCTCTGTTCGGAGAGTTGATCTCTCCAAAGTCCTCGATCATTGAGTTAAAGACTGAGTGTTCAAGGCAGAGGTGAGCTATGCCCCCTAACTATCCCGAGGGGCCATAAGATGTGACCTGCTGCTGCAACAAGACCAGCCTCTCCACCTACCACAATGGTACCCAGGATCTCACTGTGTTGTAGGGCCCCCATAGGAATGCTGTGTTCTCCAGTCAAACTACTTTGAGATGTGATTCGAGCCTGATTCACACATTCAAACTTACACAACACTCCAGAGCTCCTTTTGGCTCTCCACCATCCTGAACCGCTTTGCCGCGTGCTCAAACAAGTTTGCTGATGCACCACACCAGCAGAGCGCATCATTGCCTTTGCTGGTACCAGAATATGTTAATCGCAGCCACAGCCTTCGAAACGCTATTGAACCGCCAGTACCTTCTATGCAGAGCTTCATCGACAGTTAACCAGGCCCTTGGGGACTCCTTCGAACAGCGATCTTTGGTTGTTGCCTTGAACCACTTTAACCAATTTACACATCCATGTACTAGCATCCTCATCGTCACCTGGATGGTTGAACAGACACTGGTGGCCCTCACGATCTGCACCTAATCAATCACCATTTTGAACCACAATATACTTCTGCATCAACCTGGCTCAATACCTGCTCACCGCCTGGAACCACGCAGCTGCTGCACTCAAACTCTTCAACCCGACGTGCATGCACCGATACAACCACCTTGATGCTGCATCATACTTCGCTGAGCCTGTCATCTGCCAGGCTCAAATCAATTGCATACTGCTGACTCTCAGCTAGAGCCGCTGGGACGTAACTCACCGACTTCCACCTGGTTGTTACCAAATGATTTGATCCCTTCAACCTCAAGCCACCCCCTCTCCAAACTGCTTACTGGAATATCAAGGTCACCACTTCGAATCCATACTGGCCCTGAATGCAAACTGCTGGAGCGATACTCATCGATCCTAACCAGCAAATACACCAATCTCAAACCAGTTCGACTGAACTGATCCTCGTACACATTCCGACCTGCAATGCTTGCGTGTCACCTTCAAACTCCTGAGCTCCCGTATTTGACCCGGCGCAACTCCTGCTGTACGCTTGGATAAACTACAACACACAGTCCTCAAACTTGGGTCAGCTCACTTGCATTAACATCTGGAAGCTTGGTTTGATGCTGCCGAACTGCCAAGATCCACAAAGTACCTTCTTTTGTTGACAATTAACTACCCCTTTGGTTCAGTTTTTGTCTCTTGAGAATTTTTAGATAATTAATCCCCTTTTGCATCCAAGAAACACATCCTTTTTAAAGAACATTGAGGTTTTTACTTGCCTTACACCCCTGATTCATTGCTCAGAGTGCTGCATTGTGATATTTTTGCTTATTTTCTATTTGTACGTCAGGTGTGGGATTTGTGTAGTGTTATTCTATTTTGTTATTTTGCAGATTGTGTACTCTATTAAGGAATATAATTTTTTTAGAGCCTTTAGTAGAAATCTCCTTTTTTTGGACTGTTGTGCTTTGCTGTTTGGTTTGCTACTGAATTACATTCACACCCCTCTTGAGACTATCATCTTCTCTCGGCACACGTTACTACAAAAGGCAAAGGAGTGGGCATAATTTGCTTCTACTCATTGTTCTACGTCTGCAGGGCAAAATCAAATTCGCCACAACCAGCTGCACTAATATATGTCAGTATTCCTTCAAAAGAGAATTCTCCTGTTTGCTTTGCCCATAATGGCAGTAACTGAACTAGAAAAAAAACAAATTGCATTCTGGCTTTGCCAATATATTCCGGTATCCCTACATAAGAACATGTTCCTGTTGGTTTTGCTCAAAATGGCAGTAAAAATGCCGAGGCACTGTAAGAAAACATGTCCACAATGTGTGCACCAATGTAGGCCAGTATGGCCTTGTAACAAGACTCATCATGCTGGTTTTGCTCATAATACCTGCAGAAATGTTGTGCCCAATATTAGACAAAATGTGCACTCTGACGGCAATAATGAATGTCCCTGCCCCGCTTAAGAACACTCATCATCATGTTAACCTTAGCCAGAATACTAATACACATGCTATGACCACTGTCAGAAATCATGTTCACAATGCCTGCACCAATGACCCCTCTCCATACATAAGAACACTCATCTTAATGTTTGCTTTGCCTATAACACCAGTAGAAATGCTATGCCTACTGTAAGAAATCATATGTAAGAAATCATATGTAAGAACATATGTAAGAAATCATATGCACACCCCTGCACTAATGTACCTCACCCCCACATAAGAACAATTATCAGGTTTCCATTTCCCACAACACTAGTAAACATGCTATGTCCACTTTAAGAAAACACGTGCACATTCTTTTGCACCAATTAACACTTCCAGCATAATAACATTCATAATGTTGTCTTTGCCCAAAATGACAATAAAAGAATACAGTCACACTGTCAGAAATCATGTAAATGCTGCCTACACCAATGCCCCACCTTCACACAGGAACACTCATCACACTCTATTTGCCCATCATACGAGTAAAAATGCTTTACCCACTCTAAGAAAACATTTCCATGGTGCGTGCATTTTTGTAGTGGCATCCTCTCCACCATGTAAGAACATTCATGTAAGGTGTACCCATAATGCCAGTGAAAAGAACATATGACAATCAAAAAATATAATCATGCAGTCTGCTGCTGCACCAATGTTGCCCCCCCCACTAATTCCACTCACCCCAGTTAGAGGCCTGCTTCCGGCAGACTTTCATGCATGCACACACATTCATACAGACACACACACAAAATACACACTATTTCATTTACATGTGCATTCTATAACATACACTGCATTCATACATGCCCCCAAACTAACAAACCCTTGGATGCAAATTTTACCGTAAGAGTGCCAGAGTGTTTTCTATAGATGTTTTGTTATAAATAAATGCCTTTATATCTTTACACCGAAGCCTTGTTCCGTGTTTGCTTGTTCTACTGTGTATATTGCCCTATATTGTAGACTCCACATACTGCCTAACTCTTCTTGAGGGAAGTCTGACTGCTCAGCCACAGCTACCAAGTGAATCTGTGTGGTACAGACTGCTACCAAGTGGGTTTACTGCCAAACACCTGTAGTCCTAAATCTTTTGCAGTGGTCCCAGAGGGAACTGCACAGGTTTCCGCCTAACACTGGTGTACAGCGGTGGGATTTGTATCGAGTATACAGTTTAGAGTGCTTTTCGACACTTTAGGATAACTAACCACAAAGCTTAGCACTAAAAAGCAACTTTCAAAAACATGTCTACTATGGAAGCTTACAGTCAAGAGTCCTTGTCAGGTGAAAATACTGAGAGTTTACGAGCTCTCTGTAGGCAAGAGAATCTTTCTGTAAGAGGCAAGAAGTTAGAACTGATAGCGAGATTGCTGGAAAACCAAAGTCTGGGTACTGGTTCAGAGGAACCAACGCCTCCAGCAAATGTAGATAACAGTGATGGTGTTGATCTAAATCATAATTCTGATGATAGTGATGAAGAGGCTGAAGAGGAAGGAGAGGCTAACGAAAATTTCTCCCCTGCTACTCTACCTGCCTTACCAGCTGTACCTACGGGGCCCATACCAGGCCCCCCATGTAACCCTGCTTATTTTGAACTTGAAAAAATTAAGCTCGAATTAGAATACAAACGGTTCTTGGCTCAATCTGAAAAAAGCCAAGAGCTCGAGTTCAGACGGATGAATGCCCAGGCTGAGCAGAAGCAAGCTGAATTGAGGCTCAGGCAAATAGAACTTAATCACGAGTTAGAGATGAAAAAGTTGTCTATAGAAAATGCTTCTCTCTCCTCTGGTTCCTCTAGGAGCTCCAGTCCCAAAAGACCCCGGATGCCGAAGGAATTAGTGGGTATGTATGAACCGAGATTGGATGTGTTGGATTGGTTAAAACTGTTTGAGTACAATCATGGGCTTCAGGACATCACCGGGAATGATTTGCTTCCCTGGTTGTTCTCTAGGCTCCCCCCTGTTGCGACTGATGTGGTAATGGAGTTGGGGGAGGCGGATAAAACGGATTACGAAAGTGTGAAACTAGCTTTGATAGCTGGATTCGGGAAGAGCCCTTCCCAGTATCTTAAGAGGTTTAGAACCCTCAAAACGCATGATGGTACCCCTTGGGCTACCTCGGTGAGTGAATGGTTGAAAAACTTAGAGGGATGGATTAAGGGTTACAAAGTAAACACTTATGAGGGTATGAAGAATCTTTTTATGTTGGAGTCTATTTATGATGCCTGTTCTCCTAAGCTCAGACAGCACTTGGCTGATTCGAAGGAATTAGATTCCCGGAAGCTGGCTAAGGCTGCTGACTTGTGGGTTGCCAACAGGGCTACTCATAAGGATTCTGGGGCAACTCAGAAAAAGAATGAGGGAAAACAGCCTAAAAAAGACTCAAAAGAGAATTTGAATAACTCAAATTCCAAAGAGGGCCCCAAACAAAACCAGAAGGGTAAGCCACAAGGAAAACCGCAGCAGAATAGTGTATCTTCTGGTGCCAAACCGGAAGGAGGCCAGAACAAGCCACCATTCCAGAAAGCATTCGGTAAATGCTTTGTTTGTGGCTCGACTGACCACGTGAAAGGAGATCCCAGATGTAAGGGTAAACCTTCAGGGGTCCAGCTTGTCTCCTTAGCCTTCGCTCCAGAGGAGGAAGTCCAAATGGCAAGTGGAAACTTTCTACTGCTGGCTGACGAACCCATTGGAGTCTCAGCCAGCGTTTCTTTAGTATCTTTGGGGTTGTGGGAACAACAGAATTTAGATGTCTATAATTCTATCCCTGATAATACTAAAGAGTATTATAAGGACAGTGTCCAGGTGAATGGTCAGGAGACTCCTGCCATTAGGGACACTGGGGCCAGCATAACTGTGGTGGATAAATCGTTTTTTCAGGCTGAGGATGTTGCTAAGGCACCCAAACGCCTCACCAAGTTAGCTGGAGGGCCTGTGCAGATGCTTCGCCAATTACCAGTTCTCATCCAGTGTAACGACATGACTGTACAGATACCTGTCAGCATACAGAGTGAGGTACCAGGACGCGTACTGTTGGGTAACGATTTGAAAACTCTCAGAGTTGTATCACATACTCCCAGACCTCCTAGTAAACGGTTACAGGAGGTAACCAGACCCGCAAGAGAGAGGACCATGCGCGGTACTCTCCAGGAGATGATGAAGAAAGAGATCACTCCTGCTCCACTGGAATTGTCGGCAGCTGTCTTGAAGAAATCAGAAGCGAAAGGCAAACCTAAAACTTCTAACCCGAAACCAGCAGCCAGCAGTTCAGTGCAGCCAACAAGGACTTCCCCGCGGTTGTCCAAAATTACACCCGTAAATCCACCTCCAGCCGAGGCTGAGAGGGAGGTACAACCCTGTGTGGTAGAATTAGACTCTGAAGAAGAGCTAATGGAAGGCCAGGAACTCATTGGAGATCTGGATCCTGTTGACCATCCTGAGCTGCAGTCGTTACTGGCAGAAGGTGGACCCAGCAGGGCAGACTTCAGTAAGGGACAGAGAGAATGTCCAACTCTGGAAGGTCTTCGCCACCAGGCCGAAGCTCAGGCTGAAGGGCAAGAGCCTGGGAAATACAGGTTGCACTGGGAAGATGGCCTCTTCTACAGTGAACCGACAGAGTCTGCACCTGGAGACTACAAGCGGCTTGTAGTACCCCAAGAGAACAGACCTCAGTTCTTGCAGTTAGCCCACAAGATTCCTTTGGCTGGTCACTTGAGTTTCAAGAAGACTAAGGAAAGGCTCTCTCTCTACTTCTATTGGCCAAAGATGGGGGCCGAAGTAGAAAAACACTGCAGGAGCTGCCATACCTGGCAGACTTCTGGTAAGGTTAGCTCCAAGAATGTGGCACCGTTAGTGCCTCTCCCAGTTGTGGGAGTCCTGTTTGAGAGAGTAGGGATTGACATCATTGGTCCCCTTGATCCTCCAACCTCCTCAGGCAACAGGTTTATACTTGTTGTAGTAGACCATGGTACTAGGTATCCTGAGGCAATTCCTATGAGGACTGTTACAGCTCCGGCTGTGGCTAAGGCCCTCCTTGGTATTTTTACCAGGGTCGGGTTTCCTAAGGAAGTAATCTCTGACAGGGGGTCAAACTTTATGTCCCACTACATGAAAGCCATGTGGAAAACCTGTGGAGTTACTTACAAGTTCTCAACAGCTTACCACCCACAAACCAATGGGTTGGTAGAACGGTTCAACCGAACCATGAAGAGCATGATAGGTGCTTTAGAGGAACCCCTTAAGCGTAAGTGGGACCTTCTACTGCCATGCCTTCTATTTGCTTATAGAGAAGTCCCTCAGGAGGGAGTAGGTTACTCTCCCTTCGAACTTCTCTATGGTCATCCCGTCAGAGGTCCATTGGCCCTGATTAAGGAGGGGCTGGAGAGTGCTGCTTCCCCCAAGCCAGTCAGAGTGACTGACTACGTGATAGGTCTCCGGAGGAGAATGTCGCACATGATGACGGAAGCAAGCGATAACTTGAAAGCTGGACAAGCATTGGTCAAACACTGGCACGATCAAAAGGCTAACATGGTTGAGTTTGCTCAAGACCAGCTCGTTCTCGTTATGATCCCAACAAGGCAGAGGGCCTTGCAAGACAAATGGATGGGACCCTTCACAGTTGTGGGTAAACTCGGAGAGGTCAACTATCTGGTGGACTTGGGCAATCCCAAGGAGGCTCCGACAGTCTTCCACACCAACCGACTCAAAGTGTATGTCTCAAGACCGGATGTAGGAGCGTTGCTTCTAGCATCGTCAGAGGAAGAAGAAGAGAGTGAAGCTCTTCCGGATCTCCTCAGAGGCTTACCTTTAGACGAAAAAATTGAAGGAGTAAATCTCTCCTCCAATCTGACACCCGAGCAGCAAGAAGAGTGCAAATCTATGTTGAATCAGTTTGCCTCTCTGTTCTCGCTTTCACCAGGCTTGACCCCTTGGGGCCAGCATGACATACTCACTGGTGACTGTCTGCCAGTCAAAAGCAGAGGATACCGAATATCAGAGAACGTACAAACCCACATCAAAGGTGAGGTCAGCAAGATGCTCGATCTCGGGGTAATAGAGCCCCCTACTAGTCCATGGTCTAGCCCAGTTGTGTTAGTACCAAAGGCTGGATCTAAAGAGCTTAGATTCTGCGTGGATTATAGAGCTCTTAATGCAGTCACCAAGACTGATGCCCACCTTTTGCCAAGAACAGATGAGTTGGTGGATAAACTTGGCGCCGCCAAGTTCCTCAGCATATTTGACTTGATGTCAGGCTATTGGCAAATAGCCTTGACAGACCATGCCAAGGAGAAAACTGCATTTTCTACCCCCGTTGGCTTATACCAGTTTAAGGTAATGCCTTTCGGATTGAAGAATGCACCTGCTACGTTTCAACGGATGGTAAACCAGGTTCTGAATTGGATGTAGGACTTCTGCATGGCATACTTGGATGACATAGCAGTGTTCAGCAATTCCTGGGAAGAACATGTAACCCACCTGAGAGATGTTTTGCAGGCTCTTGGATGAGCCAATCTGACCATAAAGGCAAGTAAATGCCAAATTGGACAGAGTAAGGTCGTCTATCTTGGACATGAGGTAGGAGGTGGAGAAATAAGGCCTTTGTTCAGTAAGATCAAAGCTGTGCAAAACTGGACAACACCTACTACTCAAACCCAATTGAAAGCCTTCCTAGGCCTCACTAGGTATTACAGGAATTTCATATAGAACTATGGGACCATAGCTTCTCCACTGAATGTCAACTCCTCGCCCAAATTTCCTAAAAATGTTAGATGGAAAGAGGAGTACAATCAGGCTTTTGAAAACCTGAAAAAGGCTCTTTGCCAAGCCCCAGTACTCAGAGCTTCTGATTACCGCCAACACTTCATTGTGTAGACAGATGCTTCAAATGTAGGAATAGGTTCCTTACTCAGTCAACTGGATGGGAAAGGTAGGGAGCACCCCGTTTGCTTCATCAGCCGCAAGCTGAAGGATCCTGAAACAAGGTGGGCAACAATCGAAAGTGAGTGCTTTGCTATCGTGTGGGCTCTGAAGAAGTTTAGGCCGTACTTGTATGGTTCTACTTTCGTCATTCAGACTGACCACCAACCCTTGAGATGGTTAATGCAAATGAAAGGGGAAAACCCAAAACTATTGAGATGGTCGATCTGCCTGCAAGGGTTTGATTTCACCATTGAGCACAGGTCAGGGTTTCACCACCAAAATGCTGATGGTCTCTCTAGGATGTATGTGTCAGGATCGGCAGGTGGAGACTTTGGAAGGGTTGGAGGCAGTGACCTTTTCAGGGTAACGTTCTAGTCCTCATTCAAGATGGCAGCACGCACTATATCTTCCGGCTCCGCCCCTCCAGCCAGTGCGTTGTATCTTTTTACCTCTCGTTACTGCGCTCCGCTTTTCTGAATCCTTTTCTCGTGATTTCAATTCTGTCATTCTATAGTATCCGTTGCTATCAGTCCTTTCTAACCTCTACGGCTACTCGCTGTATTTTCCCTGCTACTCTACTTCGGTTTGCCTGTTTGTTTTCCTCTTTCCGCTAGCTTAGACTCCATATCTCTATTCACGGCGCCTGCCGTTCTGCATTGCTTTCTCTCACTGTTCTACGCGCGAGCTGCTCTCGCGACTTCCATTTCTCCTTCCTACCTTCACGGCGCCTGCCGTTCCGCACTGCTTACTTTGTTCGTTCTGCACGCGAACTGCTCTCGCGACTTCCATTTCTCCTTCCTACCTTCACGGCGCCTGCCGTTCCACACTGCTTACTTTCTTCGTTCTGCACGCGAACTGCTCTCGCGACTTCCATTTTTCCTTCCTACCTTCACGGCGCCTGCCGTTCCGCACTGCTTACTTTCTTTGTTCTGCACGCGAACTGCTCTCGCGACTTCATTTCTCCTTCCTACCTTCACGGCGCCTGCCGTTCCGCACTGCTTCCTTTCTTCGTTCTACACGCGAGCTGCTCTCGCGACTCCCATTTCTGCTCCGTACATTCGCGGAGCTTGCCTATTCTGCATAGCTAATTTCTTTTTACATACGAGTTTACTTTGTGTTTGTGTACTTTCATTGTGATTCTCAGCATAGGCTCACGGCGCCTGTCCGTTCCTACTTATTTTCTGTTTATGATTCCATCTGTATAGGTTTTCAGTTTCCATAGCAATTCCCTTGTTGGCTCTAGTGCTATCTCTCTGTATTTTTGGTACTTCCTCCTTTTTTTTTATTAGGTTCCATCCTCTTATTTCTTTTGCCCTTCTCATCCCGTTGGATCATCTCAGGACTTTGGTCTTTGGAAACTCAACTTTCCCCACATCTGCAAAGCACCAGAACCAGGGTTTTTTCTGCCTTCCGGCTTTTTCCCTGGGGCGAGGCTGGCCCTCCTGGGGGTCCCCTTGAGCAGGTTCTCATCTCTGTCACGGTGGCCTCTGGAGGGGCCAGACCTTATTTACACGAAAGAAAAGGACGGAAACTAAAGGAAAGTCCGCCCAAAGAAAGAAAGAAGGACAAGAAGAAGCCTGAAACAGCACTTAAGGAACGTACTTCCGAGTATTCAGGTGAGGAGAAGGGGGAACTGGAACTGGAACCTGACAGCATACAACGCCCTACTCACACGATGGCTTCCTTGGAGCAATACCAAGAACTGGTAGCTGCGATGCAGAATCTAACAGCGGAGGTGCAAGCCCTGAGAACGGAGAATGTTGCACTCCGACAACAGGTTGTTTTACGCCGTGATGACTATGGAGACCTGCCAACTATGCCACTCTCTTTCGGAAAGTATGATGGGTATCCTGGTGGTCTAAAGGACTTTCTTGATGCCTGTAAGGTGTACTTTGCCTTCAGGCCCCATGCATATGATACGGCCAGATCAAGGGTCGGGTTCATCATCGCTAACCTCTCTGGAAACGCATTATCTTGGGTAACGCCGTTCGTTACAAGCAATGACCCGTCCTTAAATGATTACGACCGTTTTTTGGAGCTGTTTAAGGAAAGGTTTGACAGACCGGAAGTACTCTATTCCGCTTTGGAAGCCATTCTGGACGTTCGCCAAGGAAACACGTATTTGCAAACTTACATCTCCCGTTTCCAGAGACTAGCAGCCAAGACGGACTGGCCAGATTCGGCCCAACAGACCATTTTCAGACGAGGCCTTCATGATGAAATTAAGGATGAGCTGGCTAGAGTAGCCGGACCTGCTTCTTTCAGGGATCTGATAACTCTGTCTCTCCAGATTGAATTTCGTCTACAGGAAAGGCGACAAGAAAGAAGACGACCTAGAGGAACCTCTCAGGCATTAAGTTTCCCTTCCCCTTCTCCTCTCACAAGACCCTCAACCATAGCAGAAGAACCCATGCAGATCGGAGCCACCCGGGCCCCCTGACTCCAGAAGAAAGAAAGAGAAGACGGAACTCCGGGTTATGCATGTACTGTGGTTCCTCCAAACACCTACTGAGAGACTGCTCGGATGTACCTCCTCGACGGAAGGAAAACTTCAGCCCCCGCTCTGCTGCAAGGGAAGTGTCGGGGGAATTGACAAGCACCCTTGCATCAACACAAGAACCTTAAACAACCCGGAAGAGAACAGTCTGATGGTGTTCAAGGTTAAACTTTGGTTGTCTGGTTCTGCCCCCACTGAGGTATTAGCTATGTTGGACTGTGGAGCAGCGGGAAATTTCATGGACCTAAGATGGGCAACCGAACACCAGGTGGCTACCAGACTCAAGTCTGCTCCCATACCAGTTGAGGGTGTAGACGGCAGATCTTTATCATCTGGACCCATTACCTCTAAAACATTCCCGCTCAAGATGATGATGGGCCACCATGAAGAGATTCTGGTATTTGACCAGATCAGAGCAGCTCATTTTCCCTTGATAATAGGGATTCCGTGGTTAAGAAAACATAACCCACACATCAACTGGACAGATAACAAGGTGAACTTTGACTCACAGTTCTGTAAGACCCACTGTATGGAACTTTCCATTGCCGGAACCACAGATGTCGGAGCTGAAACAGGAAGACCAATCCACAATCCAGTGATCGTTTCTTCTATCCCTCTACAATATCAGGCATTTGCCGAGGTATTCATGGATGCTATACCCAAGAAGCTGCCCCCGCATAGAGCTGAGGACTGCAGCATCGACTTGATACCAGAAGCCGTGGTTCCTTTCGGACGTATGTATCCCTTATCGCTCCCTGAACGGACTGCCCTTCGAAACTATCTGGATGATACTCTTCAGAATGGACTTATTCAAGAATCAATGTCCTCCTGTGGGGCCTCTTTGTTCTTTATCCCCAAGAAGGATTCCAAAGAGTTACGTCCGTGTATAGATTATCGAGGCTTGAATAAGGTTACCATCCGTGACAGATATCCCATGCCATTGATTCGGGACATATTAGAAGCGGTACAAGGAGCCGTCTACTTCACGAAGCTTGACCTAAGAGGTACCTATCACCTGCTGCGTATAAGAAAGGGGAACGAGTGAAAGACTGCATTCCGCACCCCCTTTGGCTTATATGAATACCGGGTGATGCCATTTGGCCTGGTAAACGCCCCAGCCGTATTCCAAAGGTACATGGATAAGGTGTTTTCCGACATGTTGTTCATAACGGTGGTGGTATACCTAGATGACATCTTAATCTTTTCCAAAACCCTTGCAGAGCATAGAAGACTTGTCATACAGGTGTTGCAGCGTCTTCAGTCCCACCAGCTACTGATCAAACCGGAAAAGTGTCAATTTGAGGTTACGTCAGTGTCCTACTTAGGATTTATCCTGTCTAAGCAAGGGATAGAGATGGATCCGATCAAGATAAGGGCAATCAGAGACTGGAAAGAACCTACTAATGTAAAGGAGCTACAGAGTTTCCTGGGTTTAGCAAACTTTTATCGAAGATTCATACCCAATTTCTCAAACACCGTGCTTCCTCTAACTTTCTTGTTAAAGAAGGGCGTAAGGTTCGTCTTTTGTGAAGAGCCCAGAAGAGCGTTTATCGCCCTTAAGGAATGCTTTTCTAGGGCACCCATACTGGTCCAACCGGATCAGTCTAAACCACACATTCTGGAAACCGATGCTTCTTTGGGTGCAGTCGGGGCAATCCTACTACAGAAACTAGAAGATGGTGTAGAACATCCTGTGGCCTACTATTCCAAGACCCTGACTACAAGTGAGCGCAATTATTCTGTAATTGAAAGGGAACTTTTAGCAATCAAGTTAGCATGCCAAGAGTGGCGTCATTTATTGCAAGGAGCCGGCCACAGCTTTGACATCAGAACAGACCATCCTAACCTTCGGGTCCTACAACAGATGGAATGCACAAACGCACGCCATGCCCGGTGGGCTTATTTTTTCTTGCAGTATGACTTTAACATCACCTATATTCCCGGCACAGAGAATATGAAGGCTGATGCTTTGTCTCGCAGTCTAGGGGAATGCTCAGGTACCTACATGGGACATGAATTGGTCTTCCCAGGACGCAGGATAATTGCATCCTCTCTTTCTTTTCTTCAAGATCTAATACCTGAGTATCAAACAGGCTCTGAACTCCCTTCCTCGGTCGTTCTTGGTAAGGACGGGTTGTATTGTCAGGGTGAAGCACTGTTCATTCCCACCAAGAGACTCCAGACTCTTGTCCTCTCTTGGTGCCACGACACCCCACTAACAGGTCATCCAGGAGTCAGAAAGACTTACAACCTGCTACGCAGGGGCTTTTGGTGGCCAGCTCTTCGGAATGATGTGGATCGGTATGTATCTACGTGTTCGGTTTGTGCCTCCAACAAACTTCGAACTGGAAAACCGCTAGGGTTATTGCAGCAACCCTCCTTGCCTGAACGCCCCTGGGAACATATTTCCACAGATTTTATTGTAGATCTTCCCCCATCCGAAAACATGACTGTGATCATGGTGACTGTCGATTCTTTCAGTAAGTTGGCTCACTTCTCCGCCTTCAAACACATTCCTTCAGCCTCTGAGACAGCGGCAGTATTCCTCCGAGATATAGTGCACCTACATGGGTTACCTCGGACAGTGATTTCAGATAGAGGACCTCAATTCACTTCTAAGTTTTGGGCTTCTCTTTGCCAGACTCTGGGGATTCACAGGGCTCTCTCTTCGGGTTATCACCCTCAGAGTAATGGAGAGACCGAGAGATTGAACGCCAGTCTGGAACAGTACCTGAGGTGTTTTTGTAGCCCGCAGCAGGGGAATTGGTTTTGTTTCCTTCCGCAAGCAGAGTTTGCCTACAATAATGCTCTGCATACTACCATCCAGATGAGTCCTTTTTTTTGTACTTATGGGTACAATCCCCAACATTTGCCCTGGCTCAGCGCCCCTTCCACCAAGATTCCGGCTGTGGCTGAGGTTCTGAAGGACTTACAAGAAGTTCATGAGCTAGCTCAGAAAACACACCTGAGCAGTCAACAAGCACAAAAGAGATGGGCAGACAAGGGCAGAAGCCTCAATCCTACATGGCAGGTTGGACAATTGGTCTGGTTGTCTATCCGTTTCTTGCCTAGGTGGGTACATTCCGGCAAATTCTCCTCACGGTTCCTCGGGCCGTTCCCCATAGTACAACGGATTAACCCGGTGGCCTTTAAGCTTAGACTCCCTGATTACCTCAAGAGGGTACATCCGGTTTTCCATGTCTCCTTACTCAAGGAATACAAGGAAGATCCTTTCCAAAGACCAGTCCACAGGGTACGTGCTCAAGTGAACCCAACACCAGAAGAATACGAAGTGGCCTACTTGGTTGATTCTCGGTACCGCAGGGGTAGGTTACAATACCTGGTACATTGGAAGGGTTACCCGTTGGAAGAGAGGTCTTGGGAACCGGTGAGCCATATTCATGCCCCCTGACTGATAAGGAGATTTCACCACTTTCACCCGGGCAAGCCTGGGGGACCCCCGATGAGAAGGGGGTATACTGTCAGGATCGGCAGGTGGAGACTTTGGAAGGGTTGGAGGCAGTGACCTTTTCAGGGTAACGTTCTAGTCCTCATTCAAGATGGCAGCACGCACTATATCTTCCGGCTCTGCCCCTCCAGCCAGTGCGTTGTATCTGTTTACCTCTCGTTACTGGGCTCCGCTTTTCTGAATCCTTTTCTCGGGATTTCAATTCCGTCATTCTATAGTATCCTTTGCTATCAGTCCTTTCTAACCTCTACGGCTACTCGCTGTATTTTCCCTGCTACTCTACTTCGGTTCGCCTGTTTGTTTTCCTCTTTCCGCTAGCTTAGACTCCATATATATCTCTATTCACGGCGCCTGCCGTTCTGCATTGCTTTCTCTCATTGTTCTACGCGCGAGCTGCTCTCGCTACTTCCATTTCTCCTTCCTACCTTCACGGCGCCTGCCGTTCCGCACTGCTTACTTTCTTCGTTCTGCACGCGAACTGCTCTCGCGACTTCCATTTCTCCTTCCTACCTTCACGGCGCCTGCCGTTCCACACTGCTTACTTTCTTCGTTCTGCACGCGAACTGCTCTCGCGACTTCCATTTCTCCTTCCTACCTTCACGGCGCCTGCCGTTCCGCACTGCTTACTTTCTTAGTTCTGCACGCGAACTGCTCTCGCGACTTCATTTCTCCTTCCTACCTTCACGGCACCTGCCGTTCCGCACTGCTTCCTTTCTTCGTTCTACACGCGAGCTGCTCTCGCGACTCCCATTTCTGCTCCGTACATTCGCGGAGCTTGCCTATTCTGCATAGCTAATTTCTTTTTACATACGAGTTTACTTCGTGTTTGTGTACTTTCATTGTGATTCTCAGCATAGGCTCACAACGCCTGTCCGTTCCTACTTATTTTCTGTTTATGATTCCATCTGTATAGGTTTTCAGTTTCCATAGCAATTCCCTTGTTGGCTCTAGTGCTATCTCTCTGTATTTTTGGTACTTCCTCCTTTTTTTTTATTAGGTTCCATCCTCTTATTTCTTTTGCCCTTCTCATCCCGTTGGATCATCTCAGGACTTTGGTCTTTGGAAACTCAACTTTCCCCACATCTGCAAAGCACCAGAACCAGGGTTTTTTCTGCCTTCCGGCTTTTTCCCTGGGGCGAGGCTGGCCCTCCTGGAGGTCCCCTTGAGCAGGTTCTCATCTCTGTCACGGTGGCCTCTGGAGGGGCCAGACCTTATTTACACAAAAGAAAAGGACGGAAACTAAAGGAAAGTCCGCCCAAAGAAAGAAAGAAGGACAAGAAGAAGCCTGAAACAGCACTTAAGGAACGTACTTCCGAGTATTCAGGTGAGGAGAAGGGGGAACTGGAACCGGAACCTGACAGTATGTCATCGACTAGAGGTATGAGATTCATCAAGGAGTGGATTGAATCCTCCTGTCCCTTAGTCTGGGGGGGGCGAGTGGTAGGGAGAATTCTCTGTTTAGGCTGAATTTCCTAACCTAGTGAGTCCCCCAGCAGCTTTGCTGGATTTCTGAAGTTTGTTTTTTTTCCATCCTGCCAAGAGTGAGACTCTTTTTCTCCCACTCTTGAAGATGAATGTGTGTAATTCCTTTGAATGTCAATGTGTTCTATGGGCTATGGCTTCTTTTACTCCATAGGGTCTCATATGTTTTTCTATGTGTGTTACACCGCACCCTACGTGCCGTAACACTGGGGCGTCCTAGCGGACCTCCATCATAGACTCCGTACCTGGGGACTGACTACTGTCTCCCCGGGCATGTAAAGTCACCATTGGCTTTACTAGACCTAAATTTACTAACAGAACTAGTACAAACCATCCTATTGTGGACGTACTAGTAGGGGTAATTCGATTACTCCTGGGTCTGTTATTCGAGGGGGCACTGTCCCGTCCCCCCTCGTCAAGTTTTGGCTGGTGGCAGTGGAAACTACTTGTTATATTCGACCCCGAATATAACCCTATGGGATTCTTCCCATTGTTGGAGATTGATACCTTTTTCCCCTTAATCTCTAACGTACCACCGGTTTACTTATCTTAAATAAGTCTATTGGATGGTATTTTCTGCCAGAACTCGGTTTTGTAAAATGGCGTCTGTGTTCGTCTCTGTGACTCCTAAACCAAAGGTTGAGCCCTTTGTTCCACTTTTGGCAGGCTTCTGTACAGAGACCCTCCAAAGTGGTGCCATTCTGTCTGGGTTACCACAGGGGTGTGGGAGGGGGTTTAGGCACCCTGGACCGAGTTGCCTTGCCAACTCCGGTCGCACTCTGGTGTGATTGGCCCAAGTGGTGAGCCTCCCCGCTCACCACTTAGCGTGTTTTGAGTGACAGCTAGGCTGAATGAATGGGGGTTTTCTGCATAAAAGCAGGGCTTTTGGGACTGGATCTTCAGAAGTCGCACACAGGACCTAAGAATCCGACGAGGGTAAAGCTGAGCCGACCTGCAATGACGACACCTCCGGTGGAGCCCTGCTGAACCGACTCACCACTTCCCGACGACAGAGGAGATCTCCCTGCCGGAGAGTCTCTTCCCCTGACTGGTGGGAACAACCAGTCACCTTTGCTTTTTCTTCGCCCAGGACGCAGTGGTCGAATTGCCCATGCAGAGCACAGCGGCAACCGGATAGCCACTACCCCTGTACCGCGACCAAAAGGTGGTGCCTTGTGACGGAGCACTCCGCGGCTGGTCTCTTCCCTGGTGGTGCACCGGACTTCACTTTTCTTCGACGACGAGATCCTCTCTACTCTTGGCAAAGACCCGACGTGCATCCACCACCAGGAACAACTGCCCCCGCCGGAGCTGTCTCTCCACAAACAAGGTACCGTACCCGCCTGGCTTCCCGTTCTGCCGGATAGAGTGAGGTGTCTTAATCCTCGCCTTTCCCTTGAGTCGCCTCCAAGCTTTCTTTAACTTTTCTGTTCTGAACTGGTCCAACCTTTCCATAACAATTTGCGATAAAGACTCGAAGCGCATTTCCACTGACACACTTTTGGACATATCGCCTTGCCTCTCTCCGAGTGGGCCTGGCCTCTGAACTTTGTGATCTGCAGTAAGCTGCCTTACTTGCCTTGCATTTGTCCGTAAAGTATTGGTACCGAGTTGATTTCATAAACTGCCTTATTTTTCTCTCCCATCCTAACGAATACTAGAGTGCCATCTAGGTTAACGAATACACCTCTGTCTGAAAGAAAGTGATGCTGGTGAACCTAGACTTGTCGAAATATTGTTAGGGGGATTGATCTATTTCTTCGTATAGTAATTTGTGATTGAAGTTATTTTACCGTAAGAGTGCCAGAGTGTTTTCTATAGATGTGTTGTTATCAATAAATGCCTTTATATCTTTACACCGAAGCCTTGTTCTGTGTTTGCTTGTTCTACTGTGTAGATTGCCCTATATTGTATACTCCACATACTGCCTAACTCTTCTTGACGGAAGTCTGACTGCTCAGCCACAGCTACCAAGTGAATCTGTGTGGTACAGACTGCTACCAAGTGGGTTTACTGCCAAACACCTGTAGTCCTAAATCTTTTGCAGTGGTCCCAGAGGGAACTGCACAGGTTTCCGCCTAACAGGGGTGATGGGAGACATGAGTGGGGGCCTGGTGGAGGGTACCCCTGGATGCTGGGGGTGGGGGTGCAGGGGGACATGAGTCGGGGCCTGGTGGAGGGTGCCCTGCACTGCTGGGGGGTGGGGGTGCAGGGGGACATGAGTGGGGGCCTGGTGGAGGGTGCCCTGCACTGCTGGGGGGTGGGGGTGCTGGGAGACATGAGTTGGACATGAGTGGGGGCCTGGTGGAGGGTGCCCTGCACTGCTGGGGGGTGGGGGTGATGGGAGACATGAGTGGGGGCCTGGTGGAGGGTGCCCCTGGATGCTGGGGGGTGGGGGTGATGGTAGACATGAGTGGGGGCCTGGTGGAGGGAGCCCTGCACTGCTGGGGGGTGGGGGTGCTGGGAGACATGAGTTGGACATGAATGGGGGCCTGGTGGAGGGTGCCCTGCACTGCTGGGGGGTGGGGGTGCTGGGAGACATGAGTGGGGGCCTGGTGGAGGGTGCCCTGCACTGCTGGGGGGTGGGGGTGGTGGGAGACATGAGTTGGACATGAGTGGGGGCCTGGTGGAGGGTGCCCTGCACTGCTGGGGGGTGGGGGTGATGGGAGACATGAGTGGGGGCCTGGTGGAGGGTGCTCCTGGATGCTGGGGGGTGGGGGTGCAGGGGGACATGAGTGGGGGCCTGGTGGAGGGTGCGCTGCACTGCTGGGGGGTGGGGCGCTGGGAGACATGAGTGGGGTCCTGGCGGAGGGTGCCTTGCACTGCTGGGGGGTCGGGGTGATGGGAGACATGAGTGGGGGCCTGGTGGAGGGTGCCCTGCACTGCTGGGGGGTGGGGGTGATGGGAGACATGAGTGGGGGCCTGGTGGAGGGTGCCCCTGGAAGCTGGGGGGTAGGGGTGCAGGGGGACATGAGTGGGGGCCTGGTGGATGGTGCCCCGCACTGCTGGGGGGTGGGGGTGATGGGAGACATGAGTTGGACATGAGTGGGGGCCTGGTGGAGGCTGACCCTGGATGCTGGGGGTTGGGGGTGCTGGGAGACATGAGTGGGGGCCTGGTGGAGGGTGCCCTGCACTGCTGGGGGGTGGGGGTGCTGGGAGACATGAGTTGGACATGAGTGGGGGCCTGGTGGAGGGTGCCCCTGGATGCTGGCGGGTGGGGGTGATGGGAGACATGAGTTGGACATGAGTGGAACCCTGGTGGAGGGTGCCCCTGGATGCTGGGGGGTGGGGTGATGGGAGACATGAGTGGGGGCCTGGTGGAGGGTGCCCTGCACTGCTGGGGGGTGGGGGTGCTGGAAGACATGAGTTGGACATGAGTGGGGGCCTGGTGGAAGGTGCCCTGCACTGCTGGGGGGTGGGGGTGCTGGGAGACATGAGTGGGGGCCTGGTGGAGGGTGCCCTGCACTGCTGGGGGGTGGGGGTGGTGGGAGACATGAGTTGGACATGAGTGGGGGCCTGGTGGAGGGTGCCATGCACTGCTGGGGGGTGGGGGTGATGGGAGACATGAGTGGGGGCCTGGTGGAGGGTGCCCCTGGATGCTGGGTGGTGGGGGTGATGGGAGACATGGGTGGGGGCCTGGTGGAGGGTGCCCTGCACTGCTGGGGGTGGGGTGATGGGAGACATGAGTGGGGGCCTGGTGGAGGGTGCCCCTGGATGCTGGGGGGTGGGGGTGCAGGGGTACATGAGTTGGGGCCTGGTGGAGGGTGCCCTGCACTGCTGGGGGGTGGGGGTGTTGGGAGACATGAGTGGGGGCCTGGTGGAGGGTTCCCTGCACTGCTGGGGGGTGGGGGTGATGGGAGACATGAGTGGGGGCCTGGTGGATGGTGCCCCTGGATGCTGGGGGGTGGAGGTGCAGGGGGACATGAGTGGGGGCCTGGTGGAGGGTGCCCTGGACTGCTGGGGAGTGGGGGTGCTGGGAGACATGAGCGGGGGCCTGGTGGAGGGTGCCCTGCACTGCTGGGGGGTGGGGGTGCTGGGAGACATGAGTTGGACATGAGTGGGGGCCTGGTGGAGGCTGCCCCTGGATGCTGGGGGTTGGGGGTGCTGGGAGACATGAGTGGGGGCCTGGTGGAGGGTGCCCCTGGATGCTGGGGGTGATGGGAGACATGAGTTGGATATGAGTGGGGGCCTGGTGGAAGCTGCCCTTGGAGGCTGGGGGGTGGGGGTGATGGGAGACATGAGTGGGGGCATGGTGGAGGGTGCCCTGCACTGCTGGGGGGTGGGGGTGCTGGGAGACATGAGTTGGACATGAGTGGGGGCCTGGTGGAGGGTGCCCTGCACTGCTGGGGGGTGGGGGTGCTGGGAGACATGAGTGGGGGCCTGGTGGAAGGTGCCCTGCACTGCTGGGGGGTGGGGGTGGTGGGAGACATGAGTTGGACATGAGTGGGGGCCTGGTGGAGGGTGCCCTGCACTGCTGGGGGTGGGGGTGATGGGAGACATGAGTGGGGGCCTGGTGTAGGGTGCCCCTGGATGCTGGGGGGTGGGGGTGATGGGAGACATGAGTGGGGGCCTGGTGGAGGGTGCCCTGCACTGCTGGGGGGTGGGGGTGCTGGGAGACATGAGTTGGACATGAGTGGGGGCCTGGTGGAGGCTGCCCCTGGATTCTGGGGGGTGGGGGTGGTGGGAGATATAAGTGGGGGCCTGGTGGAGGGTGCCTTGCACTGCTGGGGGGTGGGGGTGCTGGGAGACATGCGTTGGACATGAGTGGGGGCCTGGTGGAGGGTGCCCTGCACTGCTGGGGGGTGGGGGTGCTGGGAGACATGAGTTGGACATGAGTGGGGGCCTGGTGGAGGGTGCCCCTGGATTCTGGAGGGTGGGGGTGATGGGAGACATGAGTTGGACATGAGTGGGGGCCTGGTGGAGGCTGCCCCTGGATGCTGGGGGGTGGGGGTGCTGGGAGACATGAGTGGGGGCCTGGTGGAGGGTGCCCTGCACTGCTGGGGGGTGGGGGTGCTGGGAGACATGAGTTGGACATGAGTGGGGGCCTGGTGGAGGGTGCCCCTGACTGCTGGGGGGTGGGGGTGGTGGGAGACATGTGTGGGGGCCTGGTGGAGGGTGCCCCTGGACGCTGGGGGGTGGGGGTGATGGGAGACATGAGTGGGGGCCTGGTGGAGGGTGCCCCTGGATGCTGGGGGTGGGGGTGCTGGGAGACATGAATGGGGGCCTGGTGGAGGGTGCCCTGCACTGCTGGCGGGTGGGGGTGCTGGGAGACATGAGTTGGACATGAGTGGGGGCCTGGTGGAGGGTGCCCCTGGATGCTGGGGGGTGGGGGTGATGGGAGACATGAGTGGGGGCCTGGTGGAGGGTGCCCTGCACTGCTGGGGGGTGGGGGTGCTGGGAGACATGAGTTGGACATGAGTGGGGGCCTGGGTGAGGGTGCCCTGCACTGCTGGGGGGTGGGGGTGCTGGGAGACATGAGTGAGGGCCTGGTGGAAGGTACCCTGCACTGCAGGGGGGTGGGGGTGATGGGAGACATGAGTGGGGGCCTGGTGGAGGGTGCCCCTGGATGCTGGGGGGTGGGGGTGATGGGAGACATGAGTGGGGGCCTGGTGGAGGGTGCCCTGCACTGCTGGGGGGTGGGGGTGCTGGGAGACATGAGTTGGACATGAGTGGGGGCCTGGTGGAGGCTGCCCCTGGATTCTGGGGGGTGGGGTGGTGGGAGATATGAGTGGGGGCCTGGTGGAGGGTGCCTTGCACTGCTGGGGGGTTGGGGTGCTGGGAGACATGAGTTGGACATGAGTAGGGGCCTAGTGGAGGGTGCCCTGCACTGCTGGGGGTGGGGGTGCTGGGAGACATGAGTTGGACATGAGTGGGGGCCTGGTGGAGGGTGCCCCTGGATGCTGGAGGGTGGGGGTGATGGGAGACATGAGTTGGACATGAGTGGGGGCCTGGTGGAGGCTGCCCCTGGATGCTGGGGGGTGGGGGTGCTGGGAGACATGAGTGGGGGCCTGGTGGAGGGTGCCCTGCACTGCTGGGGGGTGGGAGTGCTGGGAGACATGAGTTGGACATGAGTGGGGGCCTGGTGGAGGGTGCCCCTGACTGCTGGGGGTGGGGGTGGTGGGAGACATGTGTGGGGGCCTGGTGGAGGGTGCCCCTGGACGCTGGGGGGTGGGGGTGATGGGAGACATGAGTGGGGGCCTGGTAGAGGGTGCCCCTGGATGCTGGGGGTGGGGGTGCTGGGAGACATGAATGGGGGCCTGGTGGAGGGTGCCCTGCACTGCTGGGGGGTGGGGGTGCTGGGAGACATGAGTTGGACATGAGTGGGGGCCTGCTGGAGGGTGCCCCTGGATGCTGGGGGGTGGGGGTGATGGGAGACATGAGTGGGGGCCTGGTGGAGGGTGCCCTGCACTGCTGGGGGGTGGGGGTGCTGGGAGACATGAGTTGGACATGAGTGGGGGCCTGGTGGAGGGTGCCCTGCACTTCTGGGGGGTGGGGGTGCTGGGAGACATGAGTGGGGGCCTGGTGGAAGGTGCCCTGCACTGCTGGGGGGTGGGGGTGGTGGGAGACATGAGTTGGACATGAGTGGGGGCCTGGTGGAGGGTGCCCTGCACTGCTGGGGGGTGGGGGTGATGGGAGGCATGAGTGGGGGCCTGGTGGAGGCTGCCCCTGGATGCTTGGGGGTGGGGGTGGTGGGAGACATGAGTGGGGGCCTGGTGGAGGGTGCCCTGTACTGCTGGGTGGTGGGGGTGCTGGGTGACATGAGTTGGACATGAGTGGGGGCCTGGTGGAGGGTGCCCTGCACTATTGGGGGGTGGGGGTGCTGGGAGACATGAGTTGGACATGAGTGGGTGCCTGGTGGAGGGTGCCCCTGGATGCTGGAGGGTGGGGGTGATGGGAGACATGAGTTGGACATGAGTGGGGGCCTGGTGGAGGCTGCCCCTGGATGCTGGGGGGTGGGGGTGCTGGGAGACATGAGTGGGGGCCTGGTGGAGGATGCCCTGCACTGCTGGGGGGTGGGGGTGCTGGGAGACATGAGTTGGACATGAGTGGGGGCCTGGTGGAGGGTGCCCCTGACTGCTGGGGGGTGGGGGTGGTGGGAGACATGTGTGGGGGCCTGGTGGAGGGTGCCCATGGACGCGGGGGGTAGGGGTGATGGGAGACATGAGTGGGGGCCTGGTGGAGGGTGCCCCTGGATGCTGGGGGGTGGGGGTGCTGGGAGACATTAGTGGGGCCTGGTGGAGAGTGCCCTGCACTGCTGGGGGGTGGGGGTGCTCGGAGACATGAGTTGGACATGAGTGGGGGCCTGGTGGAGGGTGCCCCTGGATGCTGGGGGCTGGGGGTGCAGGGGGACATGCGTTGGTGGGCAGTAGTGCAAGGTGACATGTGGGTTGGCTGGGGGGCATGGGCATGGTGGATGGGCTGCCTGCGGGACATGTGCAGGGGTGCAGGGTAGTCCCCTGTGGTGTGGGCCGCCTGCAGGGGCCGTGGAGGGTGTAGAGGGAATACCTGGGAGGACCCACATGTGCAATTCACGTGTGGTGCTCCCCGCGCACCCCTGGAATACACGTACCCTGATGGAATTACGTGTGATACTTCCCGCGCACCCCTGAAATGCACGTACCCTGCTGTTTTTGCGTGTGATACTTCCCGCGCACCCCTGATGTACACGTACCCTGCTGCTTTTGCGTGTGATACTTCCCGCGCACCCCTGAAATGCACGTACCCTTCTGTTTTTGCGTGTGATACTTCCCACGCACGCCTGGAATACACGTACCCTGATGGATTCGCGTGTGATACTTCCCGCGCACCCCTGAAATGCACGTACCCTGCTGTTTTTGCGTGTGATACTTCCCGCGCACCCCTGGAATACACGTGCCCTGATGGAATAGCGTGTGTTACTTCCCACGCACCCCTGATGTACACGTACCCAGGACAATCGCGTGTGAAACTTCCCGAGAACCACTGAAATACACGTTCCCCGCTTGGCGTTTGCTGTTTGGCAGCCCTGTGAACTGGTCCAGGGTTAGCGCAGCCCTTTGCAATGATTTGGGAATTTTGAAGGCTTTTACTTGCACAAGGGCGTTCTTGGGGGCGTAACTGGCGCTGCTGCAGGGTCGCTGCGCCACTCTGCGCCACGGCTGGTTTCGGAGGCTAAAATCCATGAATACGCTGTGCGATGAAAAGGATTTTTTCGCACGCGGCTGGCGCAGTGTATCGCACGGGAACACTGTGCGCCAGCCGCGTGCGCCACTTTTGTGCAAATTTCTATGAATTACCCTCATAATGGCATACACAACAAAGCATCTTCTGAAAGATTAATGATAAAGTCATTAATCTTGATAGAATTGCCCAAGGAATCAGTACAAATTTTACAATTATCATAAGCAAATGTGCACAGGTTGCAGTGCAGTTGCCACACTTAAAGAAAATGCCCCTTTTTTTAACCAATTCCTGTCCACGCTTGTAGCTGGAACATTTTTTTTTAAATGGACTCAGTTTCTGCTTGATTGTTGGTGCTCTATTAACGCAAATTTGGGTTGATCAGACAAAAAAGGTGTTAGATATAAATTGGCTGCGAAACACTGGCATACATGGCTGCATTTCTATTTTCTGTATGGAGGAGGGACGCGGAGTTAGAGGATGACATTGTGGTTTACCCACAGCTCATTGATCCAAACAAATCTGTTATTTTCAGACATCCATTGGGCCAACAGTCATTAGCTTGTTGTTCTACATTGTAAATTGAATGCAGGCGGCAACATAGATTTGTTTTTCTTCGCCGTGCTGCTGAACACCCCTACAGCAGAAATATCAGGTACCCTGCCTTCCGAGAGCTGACAAAGAAACCCGGCAGCTTCACAGCACCCTTGCGTCCCGCCAATAGCTGCTCCTAAACGTTTTAAAGATCTTTTCAAACGCACTCATGTTTTTGGCAGAATTTCATTCGCATGTGTTCTGGACCTCACCCAAAACCGCATAATATGTCTGCGTGGGATGTGGCTCACGTTCGTTATTTTACGTGTCCGGAATTACATTCCAGTTAAAGAAGTCATCCTACCCCTTGTGGACTGAACGCAGGGTGAAGCCATTCCTTTCCTTTCTTGCTAAACATACGCCTCTACTCCAAGCTCGCTGAGTTACTTTGACAACATGGGCCATTGTGTGGTTTCCCAGTACTGTTCCTGAACAAAATGGCCGTAATTCGCGCTGTCAATCCTTTCGCCTGAATGTCGATGACGAATGTTCTATTATCCCAATGTCACGGTTTTGCACGCACAGTGCAGCATCACATTCTGACACTTGCCACTTGCAAATACACGTTTATACCATGCAATTACCATGGCCTATCTGCACAAAGAGGGGTCGATTTGCAAACCATCTGGACGTTTCTGTAACCCAGGATGTGTACATTACGCATTCATTTCTGTGTATATTACACACGGGAAGGAGATTGGCAAACATTTCTTGAGGAAAACTTGGCTAGCGAAACATGCTCAAGTTGACATAAACTGTTCATATACATTGCGTTCCTAATCCCTAACTCAACCCATGACGAAATATGCACACTCCCAAACCTTCGTTAGTTAGCTGGTTAGCATTAACTTCATTGATTTTTTAAATGACCTTACTTTACTAACTTTCCTTGCATATGAATCAGTAATAACCACTGGCACAGGTCTGCGCAAGTGCAACTCTGCAGACCATCGTTTTTCAGCCTGCCAAGCCATTACAGAAGGGGAAAGACCATATGCAAACCGTGCTTGATCCTACCCCAAAAGATGCAGTCCTGTCAGCAATATTAGGTCACATCCCTACTGCACTAGACCACCAGCATCCCCAGACATGTTTCGGCCTCATATAGTTTCAGCGCCACCTATAGGCCAAAAACGACTGCATTTAGGTAGAGATGGCATATGAGGAGGGACAGCATTTAGGTAGAGATGGCATATGAGGAGGGACACAATGCTTATAGATGGAGTTTCGGGATTTACCCACCTTTGAGAATGCAGATCCAGTGTCCCGGGCGCATGTGCAGATATAAGCGGAGCAAGCCGCCACCTGGTAGATATTAGGCCTCTCCCGGTGACATGGTCGTCAATATGGATACTGGTGCTATAAGACAAACGTGTGACTCTTATGCTACATAAGCAGCAACATACCATTGGTATAATGGAGCTGGTTGATTTCTAGCAGTACATATGCATCTATAGGTGCAAGTAAAGCAGGGTAGTGCAATATATATGTATACATATATCCACGCACATTAATGCACACACACAATAGGTCATTTGTATGCGTGTTTATATTTTTCTTGCAGCATTGGTAGTTTTTCATTCATTTCTAACTCTTTGCATTGTATAACATTAACAATTGTTAGTGTGAGCAATACAACAGCTATTTTGTAACAAGGCTACCATGTTAGGCTGCAGAATATTTTGCCATGAGTGTTGAGCTGTTTCACTAAACCCAAAAAATCTTTGTTAACAAGATGGTGTTTTGCGGTGGGAATAAGTGGCCCACGGTCAGGTTGTTTTGGAATGAAGGGGCAGAGGTATTTTAATTGTTGCAAGCAAAATAGCTCCTATCATTGAAAAAATTCAATCCCAGACATGCAGTCGTTATCAAGGCTAGAAGCACTATATAAGGGTGCAGAATTAGGAGACTGACACACAGGTGGCATGATTGTTGGCATAAACATGTATTTAATCAAAATAAAGAGGAAACCTATCTCTCCCCAACTCTAAGAGGGGTTTCCCTGCCTCTACTAAGGAAGTAAGGAGTCTGTCAAAATGTCCAATTAAATTAAATGAGTCCATGGTCGTGTGTAAACATGCCTACTTCTGTCCCTCACACTTGTAACTAAACTAAAGAAGTAGTGGATCTTCTTGGTTCAGAAGAATGACTCCCTTCCTCTGGATGACAGATCATAGTTCCACTTGGCAGGTGGGAACAATGCCTGAGAGAATGACTCCCATCACCAGGTCTCAGTTCCTATCCAAGATACAAAAGAAAGTTCCAGCTTGTGGTGCTGTAAAGTTCTCAGTGCAAAGTCAAAAGGTAAAGCTCCAACTCAAACATCATTCCTTATTGCCCATAGTTTTCATCACTATTAGCTTCCTGGAGAATGCCTCCCTTCTCCAGGTATCTTCTTCTCAGTATTTCACAGTACCAGGGGAATGACTCTTTTCCCCAGGCCCTTCTCAGGCTCTTTGTCACAGTTCACGAAGGCTGGGGGATTGACTCCCTTCCCTAGGCTCTCCCCAAGCTCTTTATCACAATTCACAAAGGTTGGGGGAGTGACTTCCTTCCTCAAGCCGTTCTCAGGCTCATTATCACAGTTCACGAACCCTGGGGGAATGACTTCCTTCCCCTGGCTTTGATGTACCAAGGAAATGCCTCCCTTCTCTTGATGCTCTATTCTAACAGTTCTACTCCACCACTGGGGATGGTTCTCTTCACCATGTCTACCTTTCACCTTGTTTTACAGGCCTGTAGGTATGGGTCCCAGACCCGTAGGATTCTGCTGCTTTCCTTTGGTAAACTTGGTTCACTTTCCTACCAGGTTCTGCAGAGAAGATGAGGAATTTTGATGCTCTTTTCAACTCGGTGTGGGTTCCAGCCCACTGGGTGTGGGTTCCAGCCCAGTAATTCTCTCTCTGATTGCTTGGTCAACCTGGCTCATCCCTCTCCTAGGTACTCTGCCAAAGAAGAGGATTTGTGATGCTCTTCTCAATTGGGTGTGGGTCCCACACCCGTGTTTCTCTGTCTGACTGCTCTGTCAGTCTTAGCCCACACCTCTGCCAGGAACTGTGCTGAAGAAGAGGATTAGTGATGCTCTTCCCAATGGGGTGTGGGTCCCAGACCTGTGTTTCTTTCTCTGACTGCTCTGGCCAGCCTGGCTCACTCCTCTGCCAGAAATTGCAACGAAGAAGAGGATTCATGATGCTCTTTACAATTGGGAATGGGTCCCAGACATGCAATTCTTTCTCTTTTACAGCCCAACCAACCATCCCAGTCACCCAGTTACCTTTAGGGTGTTTGCCGGTCCTCTCTGGTCGGTCTTGGGCTTGCCTGCGTGCTTCTGAGTGCTCTCCAGGGCTTCCTGTGGCTCTGTGGGCGCTGCAGCAACTCTGGTATTCATTCTGGTCAATCAGAGATTCTGAAAAACTACACTGCTCCATAGTTTTTTGAGAAGTGCTCTTCATTCCTCCACCCCTCCTCCTTATCCCAGTATTTCCCTGAGAGCTTTCTTTATGGTAGACCTGACTGTTCTTAGTCCCAGTACCTTTACTATAGATCTCTCTTGGGTCGACCATGTTCTTCATCGTCCCAGTACTGCTACTACTATGTACATGACACATGTACATGAAATGGCAAGGTAAAGGAGGGTTAGGTGAGGAAGATATTTAGGAGGTGTGTGTAGGGTTAACATACCGTGTTCTCCCCGGATAGTTGTCCCTAGTCCCATAGCGGGATCCCTCCCCATGAGATCTGCCCGCTGAGTCTAGCCCCAGGGGGACTATCGGGTAGCAGCCTCACCTCCCTGGCCTCATGGGAAGGGGCTCCGCCTTGGGAAGAAGTGACGACATCCAAGGATTTGCCGCAGCATGAATAAACAAAGGACACAAGGACACAAAATAATATTGGTGCCAAGCTGTAGGATTAACAGTACGAGCACAGCACCCCCATTGTTGCATAGTGTTCTGTTTTTCTCTTGGAAATTCGAATTGAATAGCTAAAATGTTGCCTGATCAGTGGTGTCTTAATTTGGCCATCCATCAGGAAGATAGCGGCAAGGTCAGTTTGTGCTTGTTCACGGATCATGTCCAGACGGGAGTGGCATCACTCACAGGTGCAGGGAATAAAGAACAGAGGGGACCAATTAGAATTTTCTGGGCTTCTGCAACATATCTGCACTCCATATAGTTTCTCACATTTCGATTGGTCAGACCTCAGTGGGACGCAAGGTTCAAAATTATCTGGGAGATTCATAGTGCAATTAATATAGACCTTCTTTGTCAGAAATGTCTCACACGGACCAACCAATGGCAAAATGGTCCAAACAAAATGAGGTCATTATTTGTGGGTGGGGACGTCAAAAGGTTTAAGGTGGATCCAACAATTAGCGTGTGGGATATATAGTGTTCTATAGGGTTTGATAATATGAAAACAAATTATGCTGTTAGATTTTGAGTTATTGTAACATTTGTTACAAATATGCAAAATGACAATTATTTGCCTTAAAAACTAGCCCCGGATGGGCATGCTGAGACAGTGTTCAGTTTTTTTTCTGTTGGCTCTCTCCCAGCTGTTCTAGAAATAAAGCTGTTTTCTATTTGCAGTTGGTGTGCTCCATACTTGAGCTAACACCCATTGATTGCCCATGGCCATGCTAATCCCTATGGTAATTCCCACCTACATCTGGCCCCTAACCCCCAAAACACATCTGACTGGGATCTCTTCAAGATAGCTTATTGTTATAACAAAGACTCCTTGAGGCATCAGGTACCTTGTTACTGAGTTCCATGTACTAAGTTACATCAAGTTCAGATCTCCGGAACACAGAAACAGAGGGAAGACCCACTGGCTCCCACCACCCAGGCCAAAAATCTCTGTTACTGCGTGGGCTGGAACCCACTTCAATGACAAACATTCCACTCACTCACTCTGTGACCCCATGCATTCCATGCATCCAGAAAGGCACTATATAACATTCATCAAGCCTTAACCTCATCCATTGCACTCAAAGTGCCTCATTGTGTTATTTCAAAGCAGCCTTCTAAGAGTTAATGGCTTAATTGACACTGTAAACACGCTACTGGTGTAATACAAATATAGTAAGGAGGTCTGCCAGCCATTTTGCAACTGCTATTGTGGAAATGGCAGACTCCACATTTGGACCCCTGACAGCCATATGTGTTCTTTGCTTAATCTTTACATGTGGTACAGAGTATGTGATATACTTCTATTCCATTAGTGCCAACATGTGTTTCAACCTATGAGGTCTTTCTCAGGGCAATTGTAGGATTAGCGTGTTCCCGGATGGTTGGAATTGAATCTCCTATAGTCAGCAATGGTAGAGGGTGGTACCGCGAGACCAAGAGACTACACGGACCATCACCCGAGGGTGAGAGGGTCTGTGTTACAAATGTTACATACTCTGTACCACATGTAAAGATTAAGCAAAGAATATGTTTGTCACAAGAGTGACAACCCATGTTTAAATTACTGAAGGAAAAATAAATCAACAAGTGTTGCAAACACCTAACGTGTGTGGAAATTGATACTCATTGGATACCAAGGAACCACTGTCCAGCGCCTAATTACAAATTATTGGATCTCAGTCACCCAGAACAACCTTTCCAAACACTGGGACCTTAGTAGCTTTGTCCCCCTGAGATTCACCCGACAGGCAGCAGGCAACTCAAAGAGGAAAGCAACGCACACACTAGCGTAAGGCCCACAGTCCCAACAACCTCTCAAATCACTTTAACTATCACATATGTGTCACTTTTTGTATACTGTGGGCTTACTCTATTTTTTTATTTTCAATGAATTGCATGACATTTCAGTTTTTCAAATGTATTTTTCTTCTTGTGCTGTACTGTATATTGTAGGGGTTGTGGAACTCGAGCCCTAGCCCTTGCTCAAACAAAAGGATTCCATTCCTTCCAAGGGCTGGCCACCTCTCCCTGAGAATTAAACCTGTTCCCAGGCAACAGCTGCTAGCATTTACAGCCAGCAACCAGTTCTTCTGCCTAGGGCTGACCTTTTACTGAGAGCCTCCTCCTGCTCCTTTTCATCTGTTGTCCCTGCCTGTTTACCAACCTGTCCTACACCCTGTAATTTCTCCTCCCACTTTCCGCCACCAAGCCTTCTTGGCCCTGGGAACTGCCTAGAAACTGTCTCCACCTGTTGTGTTCCTCATGGGGGAGTTTGTGGGCCTGTTGCCCACTTGTCCTATCCTCTGTAATTTCACCTCCCCCTTCCTTCCACCAAGCCTTCTTGGCCCTGGGAACAGCCAGAAACCAGCTCGATCTGTTGCTTTCTTCCTTGGTGTGGGCATGTTTGGCCACTTGTGCTACACCCTTTGATCTTTCCTCCCCTTCTGGGCACCATGCTCTGGCAAAAACCAGGAACCAGTTCCACATGTGTTCCTGGGTGTGGGTGGGCTCTGGAGGGATGGATTAACAGCCTTATAAGCATGTGGGGCGAGAACATGGGGCTCTTCTTCGGGTTGCCTGCTGTGGTGTGCTGATGGGTGGGGTGGCAGAGAAGCGGAGGAGGCCCTTTTAATAGGTAAACTTGCCCTGTTTTCTTTTCTTCATTCTTCCCTTTTTCTCCTCCTTGTCCCCCAACCTTCACTATGTTTCCACCTGTAGGCCTCACAGCCTCTTTGCATCTGCTTCCCCTGCTTTGCTCTCTTTTTCTAACTCTTTTTCTCCCTCATTCTCTCTCTCTTTCAGTCTCTATTTCATTCTCACTTTCTTTCTCTCCCTCTTTCCCTACCCTTTCCTCCTTTCTCTTTCCCTTTTTCCCTCTCCTTTTCTCTCTGTCTCTTTCTCTCTCTCTCTATTTCTCTTCCCACTTCTCTCAGCCCGTACCCTCTCTACTAGCCCCCAACTCTCTACTCTTCCACTATCTCCTCATCCTCTATTTTCCTCCTTGCTCCCCCTCTCTCTCTCTCTCTCTCTCTCTCACTGCTCCCCAGTTGCCCATTCTTGCTTCTCTCTCCACTCTCTGAAGTCTCTCTCTCCTTCCAAACAGCCTCCCCACTAGAACATTTCCCACTCCAGCTCTTCACTTCCTCTCTTGGTGTCCTTTCTCCTACAACCACATCCAAGGGTACTCCTGAAAGCTCCCGGGTCCCAAGCAAGTGGGTGTGCCTAGCTTGTGCTAGAAAAGGTCTGAAGACTTACTTGTTTAACTGAACATTGTCATAGCCTTCTATCGTCAGTCTTCCTTCTTCACTGCTCTTCTCCTGTGGCTTCTAGCCACTTTTGTTTCTGTTCATGTCAGCACCCTTAGGCCCTAGGGTCAGCAAATAAAATGGTATGCCTGCCATCAATGCCCTGGCTTGTGCCCGGAACCCAGTACAGACAATCATCTGTGTTCAGTGTGCCTAACTTTCTCTACTATCAATAAGTGTACTTCTTTGCTTGTAATAAATCTGTTCTGCAAATACTTTGTTGCATGTGTTAGTGTTCCCACTTTTCAGTGTAGCCTGTATGTAATTGTCAGAGGGGGGACCCATTCTGTCTGCCTACACAACTCACCCTCATTGGGTCTGTAAATCCCTGGCCCAAAACTGCAGCTCTGCCTGCAGTCACCCCCATGGCCTTCCCCATTTTGACCTACCTCCCATGTCCACCCTGTCATTAATGATCAATTAGTACCATTATGGCAGTTCTTGGTAAATGCCTTTCCCAGGCTACATAAAAGCCCAAACTGTTGTCATTGCCAATGATTGTTTCTTTTGTGATATGGAGCATTTTTGCAGGTGTTGGTTTCCCATTTCTAATGAAGCAAACAATATCAAATGAGGAACATGGTTTTGTGAATTGTGTATTTTTACACAATAGGATTCTCATAAGTAGAATGCCAATAAGTGGGCAGGATGCAGAAAGATGTGCCTACGTCTGCTAATGGATATTTTGCTATGCTCTTTATGCTGGCAATGTCTTTGTTTTAAAATAGCACAATAAATTTGAATTCTTTTCCAGGCTTACCTAATACAGGCTTTTTAATGGATAACAAACAAATATGTTGTCATGATTCTGAGCTCGTGATAAAAAGTGTGTGGAAATACAACATTCTCCCGTCCAGTTTCCAGCACCATCATTCTGAGGTGGGTGATATGATAGTTTATTTATATCGTGCCTATACACAATGTGTTTCAAAGCGCTTCACGACAAGGGAGGGAACAAGGGGAATACAAAACATTCTTACAGGCCATGAACCTTTAAGGGGGGGAGCAATCTAGATTCTGCTCCTTTCAGCATCTACCAGGCTGACGGGGCACCGACCTGCCCGTACCTTTGCCCATCATAGAGGAGCCACACCAGCTCAGTGGAAACACCAAGTGCTTACGTTCCTGGACTGGATTAAACTGTCAAAGAGGAACATTGCATCCCTTTGACAGTTTAATTCCACAGCTGGCATGTCCAATGAACCATGCGAGGCTGGGGGCGGTTTTGCTTCCTCAGTCTTGCATGGCCCATTGGGGATGCAGGCTGGGAACCGCATGTTTGAATGTGCAGGGGTATCTCCTCTACTCCACACACATTAAAACAAATCAGAACGCTGTCAGTGGCGAGCTACTGATTCTCTGTGCACATGTGCAAGAACCAGGAAGTGGTCTTTGCTTTCTGGTTCCTGTTAGATCTGACACAGAGCTGCAGGGCTTTCTTGAGGTGGTGCCTGAGTAGAGCAGAATACAGACTAGGGCTGTAGAACAGATTTATTTTGTATGAATTATAATTATGTAATGCATGCATGAGTGAGTGTATCATGTACGGGTCCTTGTGTGAATGAGTAACTAATTACTCTGTGAGACTGAGCAAGTGAATGCTGTGTGGATGTGTGTGTGCGTGTGTTCATGCTGTGCAGGGAGCTAATTTGTTTATGCAAGGATTTTGGAAGTTGAAGGGTGCAGCAAAAATTGCATTTTTTACTGGGCTTCTACCATAAATGCCCAGTAAAATATGCTGTTGCTAAAGCAAGGAGGATCTCTGTTATTTCATGACTAGACTGTTTATTTGTGCAGCCAGTCTAGCCATTTGTTATTGTTGCATGGTATGGTATGGTGATGTTTATTTGTAAAGCGCCTATACACAGGCAAGTGTTTCAAAGCGTTCAAGGAGGGTGGGAACATGGGGAAAAACAATGGTCGCTCAGAGCTCTTGAACTTCTGAGACGATACTAGTCTGCACAGGCAGAGTAAGGGCATATAATACATTTACCATTTGAGACACAGCGAATAGGCCTAAATGGCGATTCTACAGTTTTACCAAGTGCATTTTGGGGTGAAGACAAGGGGGAACAGACAGACGTGCCCGGGACCTGTGAGACTCTGAGGTACACCAGGCAGCCAATCAGCAAGCTGTAGGGAAGAGGAGAGAGAGGGGAAAGAGCAGACAGCTAGGTTAGCAGGGTAGAGGGAGAGAGAAGGAAGAGGAGAAGAGGAAGGTCTTGAGGAGTTTCCAGAACTTAGGAAGATCAGTCTCAAGACAGAGGGAGGATGGGATCTATTCCAGAGGGAGCCACCTGCTGAGGATAAGGGTCTCCCTCCAAATCTGTGCTTAGGGAACTGGCTCACTCGCAGAAGGTTGGAGGTAGATAGGCAGAGGACTTGCGAGGGACAGTATTTAGGGAGGCAGCATTGTGGGTATTTAGGTCCCAGGCCCCAGAAAGCATTGTGGACACTGCAGAGAGTCTTCAGCTTGATCCTTACATCCATGGGGAGCCAGTGAAGGGGTGTCAGCGCTGGAGATATGCAGTCCCTGGGCTTGAGGCCAAGGATAAGTCGTGCAGTTCTGTTCTGGATGAGTTTCAGAGGGAGCAGGATAGAAGCAGGGAGGTTGAGGGAGAGACTGTTGCAGTAGCCCAGCCTGGAGAATACCAGGGCTTTGGCGCCGCTGGGAGAAAGTGGGGAAAGGTAGAGTACCTCTGAGGAGGTGTAGCTGATAGACTTTTTAGAGATGTCTGAAATGTGAGAAGAGAAGGGAGAAGGAGATAGTGGAGTCAAAGATGATCCCAAGGTTTTTAACCTCGCTAGGTGGGTGCCGGCACAGGACCAAGGGAGGCCGGCCAGAGTGAGGGTGGGAAAGCGGGAGCAGGGGTCCCAATGCAAGCAATCTCCGTCTTACTGGCGTTGAGGCAGAGGTCATTTGCAGCACACTGTGACTGAATAGCGGACAGTCAGACATGAGCATGGAGGAGGAGACGACTAAGGGTAGCCTGAAAGAGAAGTTTTTGTCGGCATAGCATTGGAAGTTAGAGGTGGAAGTGGCCATCACACGTCTCAAGGCAGCCATATAGACGTTGAAGAACTAGGGGGATAGGTTAGATCCCTGAGGAATGCCACAGGTTGAGAGAGCGATAGTCGAGAGAAAGGCTCCAAGTTCCACCTGGGATGAGCAGTCAGAGAGAAAGGAGGTCCAGGAGAATGAGGACAGAGGGAGTGTCAGAGGCATGACATTTTTACTGGGTATCTATGATAAAGCAAGTAATTTTTACATGGCTATACTGGCATTTTGGTACAACCGGGCTAGCTATTTCTTACTGCGGCATGGCATTGTTTATTTGGCATAAAGGGTAAAGAAACATAATAAGGGTTATTATGTGTTTAGACTGGCCTACATTGTGAAGACATGTTTTCGTATTGTGGGATGAAATTTTTAAAGGCAAAGCCAACTGGAGTATGTTCTTCTGTGGGGATAATGACATATATTGGCAGAATCAGCCAATATGGACATGTTTTCCTATAGTATCATTACTCACATTGGGCCTCATTTCGAGTACGGCAGTAGGGGGTTAACGGCACCGGTAAAGATGCCGGTGCCGTTAACCCCCTACCGCCGCATTCTGAGGTTCCTTGGCGGGTCCTACAAGGGCCAGCTGGTTTTACCAGCCACCCTTAGCGGGACCCGCTAAGGGACCAGGGAGCTAATAACGGGCCTGCTATTTGCGGGCCCGTTATTAGCTCCTTCCCCATTCCCATTGAGCCCTATGGGGGCTCGAATGGGAATGGGGAATGGTTTTCAGAATGGGGACTTACTGCCTCCTCCAAGGTTGGAATGACCCGGTAAGTCTCCATTCCGACTACTTGGACCCGGACACGGGTTTGGAGGTAGCCATGGAGCTAATAGTAAAAGTAGCCAATAGTAAAAGTAGTAAATGAAAACACTGACATATATGGGCACAGCCAGCATGAACATGTTTTTATACTTGCATATATTGTGGTCAAAAGCATCATATAAATGTTTTGGGAAATACTCCTGTGCACTGTTGGTGACTTGTATCTAATAGATGTTTGGATTGAAGTTGCCCTACAAAACCAATTGCAAACTGTTTGGCTTTTTACCCATTTTTTCACAGAAATTGTGCTATATATATGATAACTTCAAATCCACCAATAGAGATCTAATTACTTGTCTCTAAATAAAGGTGTGCTGCTCTTATGTTAAACGTGTTTTCAACGTGATGTTGACAAGGCCGATCCCAATCCTGCAGCTGGTGCTAAACTGAGTGGCACCCCATCCCTCTGGAGATGACAAACCCTTTCATCCATGTGGCAAATGCATAATAAATGCACACAGGGTCTCTAACAGTATAGACATGATAGTATAGAACTGTAGGGATAGATGGAACTGAAAATGGCAAGTAAAAAGGGTTTGCGTGGCCAAGACATATTAAACATTTAGCTTTTCTGTTTAAGACAGTTTTTTTTATTATTAATCGAGTAAATCGTGTGGTTAAATAGCAGTAAGAATTAAACTTTTCAATAAATAGAATATATCATAAAAAGCAAGTGACTGAAAGAATGTAACGTAAAAACATTACCAAAAAACAATAGGGTGAAAACAGCTCAACAATGAAAGACACAATGAAATAACAGCTAATCGTATGATCAGTACAGTAATTCATCATACAGAGAATAGATGTAAGAACAATGCGACCAAGCATGTCATAATAGTAAGTATCCTAGGTAATGTTATAAAATAGAAGGAAGTAAGCAGCTTAATTATATATATAGATAAATATGATGACACATCTCATAACTATTAAACATCTGGCAGGTTAGGGAGGTTTAAGAACCCTGTTAAATCTCAGCAGTGAACAAGAAGATTCATTTTCAATTTAAAAATAAACAAAACATTTTAACGCGAATGCACATATCATCAGATGATTTGGTACATGTTTCTAATATGTCGAAAGAGCAAATACAATTTCGCCAAACATAACGCACCAACACTTCGACCCAGAGTCAGTGTTAGTGTGTGAGTGTTTCACACATTGTAAAAGTGTATGCACATTCTGCAAGTTATGCTTGTTCTGGTTTTGCCATTTTCCTCTGGACCCAGAGGAAGTGAGTGTCAGTGCAGGCACTCTAGACAATGATGACTCACTCCTTCTGCTTTGGTTATGAGGGAAATGGGGGCTGGGGGGCGGGGGGAAGCAAAGACACCAAGGTCGCCACATGGATGTGCCCTCTCCCATGTTCATGCAGATGAGGCACCTCCATGTTACACTTCCGCAAGTGCTCAGAGAAGATGCAGGGCTACATATGTGTGGTGTGAAGGGCTGGCGTAAGGTACACGGCACAGGTATGCATTATAGTGTGCTTGGATATCCGCATAACTGGAACCCGGGAGGTAGGCCAGTACTTTGATAACTATAGTGGGGGAAAGGGGTGCAGAATATTGAAAGGAAGGATGTTGCAAGAGCACTAGGTGCGTTGGTGCAGGTGTATTGTTGTATTTATGTCTCAGCATTCAGAAAGCATGGTTTACCTTTCCTTTTAATGGTCCAAAAAGGGAGAGGGGTTTGCCTGAAGAGCAGAAGGGTCTATGGCCCTGCTGCTGCCACTGTCTGGGCCATTTGGTTTCCCCCACTGTAGGAAGTCACAAAGTCTGCCAACAGATCCTGCTACCTTTCCGGGTGTCCTGACGGCAATGGTCCAATAACACAGTGGATCCAAACTCCTAGTCAACAGAGCTTCTTGCATTGCCCTTCCCCTACTAGGCTATATTATCAAGCCGATTCATGGAATGAATGTGCGCTGAAAAAACGGCGCACGCATGCGAAAACGTGCGATTCGCAGTGAAATAGCGAAAATCGCAGTGCAAGTGCGATTATCGCACAGAAAACAGGGCACATCTATTCATGGAAGTCCGTGCATGCGCAAAATGTGGGATGTGCACTGAAAAAGTGCGCGGCGCACGCTGGCGCACAGGTCATCTAACGCCGTGCGATAAGGCCACAGCGAATTCGCACATAGCGCGGCGCACATAACAAAAGTAGGCGTAACACAGGGCGTTACACGCAGAATGGGAAACAACTCGTGAAAATGTGGGCGTCACGGGGGAAGTACAGGAGGCAAGTGCGCGGAACGCCCACACGCTCGCCTAAAACACGTATTCATGGAATCAAATAGGGAAAAACAGCGCACGGCCAAAGACGCGCACAGGCCCATATATGTCCGCCACACGAAAGCAGGCGGTAGCATCCCTGCGCAGGAAAAAAATGTGCGCCAAAGTTCTACACGCGCAAGAAGTTCCACAAGCGATCGGGCCTGGGGGAGCATGTGCGTGTATTTCAGAGGTGCGTGAGAAGTCCCACACGCAATCGGGCCTGGGGGAGCGTGTGCGTGTATTTCAGGGGTGCGCGCAAAGTTTTACACGCGAATGGCCTGGGTGCGTGTATTTCAGGGGTGCGCGAGAAGTTCCACACGCGATCAGGCCTGGGGGAGCGTGTGCGTGTATTTCAGAGATGCACGAGAAGTTTCACACGCGATCGGGCCTAGGGGAGCGTGTGCGTGTATTTCAGAGGTGCGCGAGAAGTTTCACACGCGATTGGCCTGGGCGCGTGTATTTCAGGGGTGCGCGAGAAGTTTCACACGCGATTGGCCTGGGCGCGTGTATTTCAGGGGTGCGCGAGAAGTTCCACACGCGATTGGCCTGGGCGCGTGTATTTCAGAGGTGCGCGAGAAGTTCCACACACGATCGGGCCTGGGGGAGCGTGTGCGTGTATTTCAGAGGTGCGCGAGAAGTTCCACACGCGAATGGCCTTGGCGCGTGTATTTCAGGGCTGTGCGAGAAGTTCCACACGCGATTGGCCTGGGCACGTGTATTTCAGAGGTGCGCGAGAAGTTCAACACGCGATCGGGCCTGCGGGAGCGTGGGCGTGTATTTCAGAGGTGCACGAGAAGTTTCACACGCGATTGGCCTGGGCGCGTGTATTTCAGGGGTGCGCGAGAAGTTCCACACGCGATTGGCCTGGGCGCGTGTATTTCAGAGGTGCGCGAGAAGTTTCACACGCGATCGGGCCTGGGGGAGCGTGTGTGTGTATTTCAGAGGTGCGCGAGAAGTTTCACACGCGATTGGCCTGGGCGCGTGTATTTCAGGGGTGCGCGAGAAGTTCCACACTGAATTGGCCTTGGCGCGTGTATTTCAGAGCTGCGCGAGAAGTTCCACACACGATCGGGCCTGGGGGAGTGTGTGCGTGTATTTCAGAGGTGCGCGAGCAGTTCCACACGCGATTGGCCTGGGCGTGTGTATTTCAGGGCTGCGCGAGAAGTTCCACACGCGATTGGCCTGGGCGCGTGTATTTCAGAGGTGCGCAAGAAGTTCCACATGCGATCGGGCCTGGGGGAGTGTGTGCGTGTATTTCAGAGGTGCGCGAGAAGTTTCACACGCGATTGGCCTGGGCGTGTGTATTTCAGGGGTGCACGAGAAGTTCCACACGCGATTGGCCTGGGCGCGTGTATTTCAGAGGTGCGCGAGAAGTTTCACACGCGATCGGGCCTGGGGGAGCGTGTGCGTGTATTTCAGAGGTGCGCGAGAAGTTTCACACGCGATTGGCGTGGGCATGTGTATTTCAGGGGTGCGCGAGAAGTTCCACACGTGATTGGCCTGGGCACGTGTATTTCAGAACTGCGCGAGAAGTTCCACACGCGATCGGGCCTGGGGGAGCGTGTGCATGTATTTCAGAGGTGCGCGAGAAGTTCCACACGCGATTGGCCTGGGCGTGTGTATTTCAGGGCTGCGCGATAAGTTCCACAAGTGATTGGCCTGGGCGCGTGTATTTCAGAGGTGCGCGAGAAGTTCCACACGCGATCGGGCCTGGGGGAGCGTGTGCGTGTATTTCAGAGGTGCGCGAGAAGTTTCACACGCGATTGGCCTGGGCGCGTGTATTTCAGGGGTGCGCGAGAAGTTCCACGCGCGATTGGCCTGTGTACGCGATTCCATTGGAACAAAGGCCCTGACAGCGCAGGCGCATCTGTGATGTGACACGCGCGGGCGTTTCCCTGTACCCGGGGGAATGTTACAAGACCAAAAACTGCACGTCCGAGTGTCAGCCCGCGTAATTGGAGGATAGGGCCTCAGTGCGTATACGCAGAAGTGACGTTGGACGTGTGGTGCGGTTTAAAAGGTACGTGTAGTATGTCATTTCCTTGTACGTGCTTCTTGTGGAGAGCGAGTGGGTGAAATCTGTACTTCTTGTTAGTTTACACGCAATTTACTTCACAGCGTTTCTAGTTCGTACTCCCTGTTACCTCTGTCAATATTTTTCTGATTTTCTCTTCGACCTGTTTCCTCAAACAGCATTGACTTCTCCTTTTGTCCTGTCTCCTCAGACAGTGTACAAATCTTCTTTTGGCGGGGGTGTTGCCAACGCGCACACGTGCATATTTTTCACGCTCTTTTCCCAGGCAGACGGTGAGTCACGCACGTATTTACCAACTGTGCTAGCCCCGTGTGTAGCGTACCCCTTCAGAGGTCATTGTAGGCTGCGTGTGACACGCATACGTTCATTTTTGTGTTTCTGGGTGCCACAGCGTAGTGCGGGTTCCTTTTTCCACGCACGTGGTCTACGAGGGGTCGTGTGCACGTCATTTTCTGTTTTAGGGGTGCCTGTGTGTTGCGTGACCCGTTATCTTTCCCCAGGGGTTCCATACAGCCTTGCTAGAGCACTTGCGTACGAATTCCATCTAGTACCCTACCCCTTTGACCCACAATTGCCCAGGACAATTGTCTACTGCAACTTCCATACGCACAACTCCATCAGTGCCATGGCTGGGAGGCGAGCAAGTGGCAAGGGTGGCAAAGGTGGCTGAGACTCAAGAGGTGGGCGTGGTGGGCGCGGTAGTGGACGTGGCCAGGATTTGCAGACTACCCCTAGCCCCCCACGTGTGGAGGACCAGTCAGGGACACACATCCCCCCCCATGGTTGAGGGAAACGTGGATAACACCATCCCTGCTCAGCCCTTGTTGGACCGGCCCGTTGTGGCACCTGACCTAGCACAGGGTGACTCCCAGGCTGACTTCCAGGTCGCCAAGTCTAGGCCACGGGTGGCGGCGCAAGCCAGTGTCACCAGGCCACGTGGTACAGGGGCAGCCATGTCATCTGCTGCCCCGAGTAGGCGGGGTGGGGAGGCTGCAGGGGCAGCTGCAGCTCCGTCCACCCCAGCTCTGACTCTTCCAGCCAGGACAGTGTTGGTCCCGGTACATCAGACTGAGGTCCCCCCTGCCATCATCACACTTCAGCTAATGCCTGCAGAAAGTCATGTGGTCAGTGTGCCATCGCACACTACTACTACACAGTCCACCGGTGCTCCTGCCTCTAGTGACCAGAGCGGCGTAGGGCACTCCGGATCCCCACCACCCACAAAAAGAAAGAGGAAGAGTGCTCGTCCAGTACAGGCTGATGACCCCGACACGGCTACACGGTCTGGCACGCCAAGGAAGCCTAGCTTCAATGATGCCGAACTGGATGCACTTGTGCAGTATGTGTCCGAACATGACGCCGAAATGTTGGTCACTTCAGGGTGTAGGATCACACCTGCTCGACGTCAGGCACACTGGCAGTCCATCGCGGACAGCATAAGTGCCCTTGGGTTTGTGAGGCGCACAGCTGTTGAGTGCTACAAGCGCTGGAACGACCTTAAGCGTAGGGCAAAGAAAAAGCTGGCCTGAAGTCATGCCGCAACTCTGGTGACTGGAGGTGGGTCTCCACAAGAGGACATTGAACTCACTCTACATGAGCATGTTGCTGGGACCTACGTCACAGAGGAGCAGATCCAAGGTGTGGGAGAACTGCCAGATTACGAGGCATTGTCCGGTGAGTGCACATGCATGTGTGTGTGATCCATGTGTATGTTGTTTGTGGGAGGGGTTCTGGTTGAGTGCCAGGTCAGGGTGTGTGTGCCTGAGTGTTTTGGGCCATCCATGTGCTTCATCCAATGCATTCGGCGCCCCGGGATTTGGGTATTACAGTATCCCTTCTGCCCACAGTAGGCATTTTGCACTACATCGCGCCAGTTGCCCTTGAAGTGGCAGCTTGCAACAACATTGTTCCGTATTTAGCTGTGTTCATTCAGGCTGATTGTAGAAATTCACCCGGTTCTACTGCGCATCACTCTGCTCTATTGTCACATATATGACATGCCTATGGTACATGCCATCCTTGTGATGGCAAGTGTCATGTATGTGTATTGGACATGCCACTCCCTGGCCAATGTGTGATGGCACTGCTAGCCAGCATGCAACTAATGTGTTGCTCTTCCATCTTGGTGTCATCAGTGTCTGACATTTTCCTCCCCTTACAACTCATGGACAGTGCATGCATGGCAGTGTTATAGTCATGTGGGACACGTGTAAATCAAGTACTGGTACTGTAGCTTGTCTGGCTAATAGTGTGCCATGGTGCTAATGCCTGTTTCCATTCTTTGTCTTTCATGTTTTTGCAGAGGATGACTCACTTGATGCTGTTGAGGGAGAGGAGATGGTGCAGGCCCAGGAGGGATCTGAAGTACAACCAGGCACCAGTGGGGGACGTGGTTTGGTGGTGGGGGAGAACCCTCTCTTGCTGCAGGCCATACTGTCCAGGGGTGTCCCTGGCTACACCTCCCCAGAACTCTTTTCAGGTGTTGATTCGGATGAGACCTATGTGGATTCGCAGGTATGTGTTCATGGAAGGGATACTGTTCTGTCCGACCCACCTGCACCAGGGGTAGAGCCCACTATGGGGATGTCAGTGTTGCTAGGTGCGCCTGTGGTGGTTACGGATGCAGAGCCACACTCCGCAACATCTGATCCTGTTCCTGGGCCAGCAGATCAGAGGGGAAATGCAGTCCTGCAGCCTCAGGCAGTGCCGACACAGCAAGGCGCAGTTCACCTTGACCCAGACAGGTGTGGTGCCTGCCAACGCGGTGGCCGTCCGCCACCGGGCAATACCGCATGGGAGCAATCCATATACGGTATGGCCAACCAACAGGCAGCATCATCAGAAATGATTGCTCAAGCCATGGAGAGGGTGGCCACTTCCATTGTCCCCCCAGAAAGGCAGATGGAGCTACTACAGCAGGCAACAGACTCCATTTGCCAATCAGTCAGGGAGGACATGTTGGCGTCCAACAGGGACAGACAGGCGGCCCTGGACAATCTGAGGGAATCAATTTCTCTAGATGCCCAGGGACAGAGGGAAGCCCTGAGGGGAGAGGTCCGGCACCTCAGGCAGACTCTTGTGGACCTTGAGGCTTCCACTGTCACCAGGACTGAACAGCTGCTGGAGCGCGTCACCCGTACGCTCTCAGCAGAGATGCAGGCAACTCGGGCGGAGGCCCGGGCAACATCGGGCAGAGGTCCAGGCAACACGTCGGGTGTTGCATGGGGATCTCCGCACCATATCCCTCCAGAACGAGGCCTTCCACACCCGCATGCTTGCTGCCGTGGAGGACCAAACTAGGGCTTTGCGTGGGCTGCCTCCCATAGCACCACCACCTCCTGTGGCAGCAGCAGCAGAGGTTGAGGAGAGCGAATCCAGCAGTGAATCTCCCACAATTTAGTAGCCATGCAGGCCATGAGCCCATGGAGGTGTTTTTTTTTCCCAACATTCACATAGGTGGCTGTTGGTGGGCACCCTGTCCTTGGACCTCCTGGGTGGCCTCCCCCACCCCCCTGGCCCACACATGGCCATTTTTGATTTTTGATTTTTGATTTTTTGTTGCAGTGTGTTGCCTTGTGTGGCTCCCGCGGGCATCCACTGTATTCCGGCTGGGTACATGCAGGCTTGTCCTGAGTTTGGGTTAGATGCTTGGGTTCGTGAGACACACACCCCTCCTGCTTCCCGTTTCCAGGGGCTTGCAAAGGGTGTGCCCAAGTGACAGTGACTTACACAGTGACGTAGGACTCCCACGACATGTGTGGGCAGTCTGTAGTCAATGCTGTGTATACATTCCTAGTGCATATTGTTGTTGTATTGTGCACTGCATGGTGTATTGATGTGTGCTTGTGCATTCATGTCTCCCTCCTAATTTGCAGGTTCATTCCTCATGTCTTCACAAGGCCGTCCACTTTGAAGATGGAGCTCATGTTGTGAGCAGTGGACTTCCAGATGTGCGTGGCAACAACACTGTACAGTTGGAGGTGGTGGATGTGCTGGCATTCTCATGTTGTAAGACTACGTATCCTTTACCTTAGTACTGTCATGTTTATGCTATGTCGATTGTATTGTGGTAAGTATTTGGTCATGTGTGTTGTTATTTCTACATTTATGTGGCTATATTGTGTGTGGCCAGTTTCCATTAGGGACACTGTACTTTGTGACACGTGTCATATTTGGGGGATGACTTTGTTTGCTCTCACATGGCATGTCATGCCATGGTGTGTTGGGTGGCGGTGCTGGGGAGGGGTTGGGTGACATGGCACTGTTGTCATGTTGTATCTTGCAAGGGGGTAATGATTTTAGCAGCATAGAAGTGTGTCTTTTGAACACAGCATTGGTGGTGTTTGTGTAGGTAGGGAAGCACACAATGGAACACTTCCAGATTTACAATCTCAGGCTGGTATGGTTGTGACAGTTGACTGTCCATTGACACATCATAATTGTCAGTTACAATCATCATTGATTGTCAGCTGGTATGTGCCAGGGCTGTGTGCACTCCACAGGGGTGTGATTTTATGTGAAGTAATTAGCCACGAGCTGCTTACGGGCTGCCTCACCCCGTGCCCTTTCCCCTCCCATGCGCAGCGGGCATGCATGTGGTTGGGGATGTGGGGGCACCACCATGTCCACGGCCAGGCCCCGGCGTGTTGCAACGTTGTGCAGGACACATGCTGCCACTATGATCCTGCACACTACTGGGGGAGCATATAACAGCTGCCCGCCAGAACGGTCAAGGGAGCGGAATCGTGACTTGAGCACTCCGAATGTGCGCTCCACGATGCCCCGGGTTGCAATGTGGGCAGTGTTGTATCTTACCTGGGGTGGCGTGGTGGGGTTCCAAATTGGCGTCATCATGTGGGTGCTGAGAGGGTAGGCACTGTCCCCTGGGGAGGTGGTGATGGGTATCATTAGTGGGGTTGTGACATTACTCAGTATCTGACATGCATGCATGCGCAGTGGCATTTATACTCACCGAGCAGCCATGTATCGCCATGCCGCCCAGCTTCTATGTCCCGGTTTAGGGTAGTGTCATGATGCCCGCTCCCAGGGAGCCGGTTCAAGCCCTGCGTCCCCGAAAGCGGACATCCAGTCCCCAAGGAAGGACCCAGCAACCCCATATAGGGGCCCTTTGGACAGTGTCCTGGCGCCTATGGCGCCAGGCTCATAAAAGACATCAGTCATGGCGCCATAGGCGCCAGGCTCATTATGGAAGTGCTTGGGTGCACTTACCTGATGCAGACCATGCTGCAGGATCCCGGCCTCCTTGAGGCCTGAAAAGAACTACTTTACATGTGGGACTAATTTACCATCCGGGCGTGGTCGGGGAAGGATACATACCTGATTGGAGGAAGGATACATACCTGGAACGTCTTCCAAGGCTATTTAAACCCCACCCGAACAGCCACACGTGCTTTGCGTTGTTCTGCATCTAGCAGCTGGACGCTCACCGTGTCTGCTCCTGCATCCTGACTTCTGCCACGCCTGCCAGCATCCTGGATCACCTGCAAAGGAAGAGAAGAAGCGAACAGAAGAAAAAAAAGTCCTTACCTGCTAAATCCGCATCCCGGAGACATCTCGCCGACAATCCTGAAAAGAAAGACTTTTATTTAAAAGCTCATCGCGTCGATCGCTGCAGCGCTGCATTACACTCACCTTTACAGGGCGCCTCCATGTTCAGCAGCGATCATCCGGATTCGCAGTCACGCCCCAGCGCCTAGGGAGAAAAAGACCAGAACAAAAGGTGAGAGAGAAGGGAATAAGGAAAGCTAATTCTCCATGTTAAGACTTACCTGTTGATTCATTCCCTCTTCATTTCGGGTCCGTGCCGCATCCTGGCATTTCCGGACCCCGGCCCCTAAGGGGAAAAAGAGACATCAGCGTTAATGAGCGAATGAAAAGACATTACCAAAAAACGCTCATTAAAGACTTACCTGATTTCTACAAGGATTTCACCTCTCATCTCGGGTCGGTGCCTGTTCCCCGGCATTCGGTACCCCGGCCCCTATGGGGAAAAAGACACTAGCATTAGTACATTAATGCATGGACACAAGGGGAACCTCTTATCAAAAAACTTACCTGGAAGCCAAGCAAATTTGGTTCTCACCAATCCGAAAATCCAGTGAAGTAACTGGATACCAACGCGCCCTGCATCAGAAGCAGGATGGAGAGCTCGTCCTTCCAGACCCTAAGGTGAGACGCTACGAGGAATCACAGAAGGGTTTCAAGGAGGGTGAGAGGGGAAAGTGGGAGGCTGATTGCATTACCCCGCAGATAGTTAATCCCCTATTTTTGCCTACAGAAGTTACTTCTGCGAGCCAGACAAGCCAGATTTGGGGGCCCGGTCCAGTCCGTCTTCTGAACCCTTGAAGAGGTCACAGCAGCGCAAACCAGGCCAGCGCCTCCGTGGGAGTCGGATGAGCGTTACAGAACGCAAAGCCTTTCTACAAATTCCCACCCAGGCGCTATGGAAAGTTCTGACACTGATCAGTTGGCCCAATTACTGGGGGAATTACGGGCCGAAGTACATGCCGCTCATCAAGAGGCTAATGCCCTCAGGAGGGAATTAATAATATCAAAGGAAAGAACTGATGACCTGGCCAGACAGCTTTTGCAAGGTCAAGCTGGGCAAACTCCTCTACCCGGTTCCGGAGGGAACCCCGCTCCTGTGGTTTCCAGTAACCCTGTGCAGATTCATCTACCTGGAAACATGCCGCTGGCCCCACCCGAACGCTTTGCTGGGGACCCCAAACGATTCGCCGTATTCAAGAATCAGTGTCGTTTGCACTTCCTATGCAGACCTGGGGCCTTCCCTAATGATCAGACCAAGGTAGCCTTTGTATTGTCATAGCTCAGCGGCTGCGCTGCCGATTGGTCAGTTCCACTGGTTACTCAAGATGACCCGATTCTCCGTGATTTTCAAAGGTTTCAAGCAAGCCTGGAAAGGTTATTTGCTCGGCACTCTCAGGGGCAGGCTCTGTATGACGAACTTCTATCCCTGCGACAGGGCAATCAGGACCTCCTATCCTATATTGCAACCTTTAATAGACTAATTGTGGAAACGGGATGGCCAGAGGATAAAAGAGTCACGTTGTTTTATTGAGGCCTACGCGGAGAACTTAAAGATGTCTTGGCCCAAGTTGTAAATCCGCCCCAAGAATGCACAGAGTATATAGACTTAGTGGTCCAATTGGATCACAGACTTGAAAACAGAAAAGCAGATAGGTCCAGGTTTGAGACCCGGGTGTTGGTCAAGACCCATGCTAATCCCAGGGGAGTTGATGTCTCTGAGCCTATGCAAATTGGAGGGGTTAAAGGACCCTTAACTCAAAAGGAACGTGAAAGGAGGCGGCAGTTAAAATTATGTCTTTATTGTGGGAATTCTGGACACTTTCTACGAGATTGCCTGGCAAAACCGCCCCGAAAGGCGGTAGGAGCCGCTGATAAAAACCATGAAGACTCTGTTTCGGGAAACGACTCCGCCCGACAAGTGTAGGGGTACGCTTGCCGAGCTTGAAAACTAACTCTCAGACCTCGCATTTCATTGTGCCAATGGTTCTCGTAGATCCAGAACAGCCTAAGCGGTTGCATGCAATAAAGGCATACATCGATAGTGGGGCTATTGGAAACTATGTGGATCGTGAATTGGTCTCTAGGATTAACCTCCCTCTCCGTCCTAAAACCAGCAAAGATGTCATCACCACAGTAGATGGAACTGAAATTGCCTCTGGACCGGTAACACATTCCACTACTGAGGTGACTCTTATTGGTCCCGACGGCCATCGGGAGGGTGTTGTGTTTGATGTAATCAAGGCTCCACAGTTTCAGGTTATTCTTGGAATCCCTTGGTTAGAGACACATAATCCTCGAATTGATTGGCAAGCTAAGAGAATAACCTTCCCGGATTGTACACAAACCTGCTACCCAGAAAACCTGAAGATTAATCTAGCATCTGTAACCTCTGCCTCCATGCAACTACCTCCGGAATACCAAGACTTTCAGGACGTCTTCCAAAAGGAACAGGCCAACACGTTACTTCCTCACAGATCGTACGATTGCCAAATCGATCTGGTGCCCGGTGAACAACCCCCTTGTAGCAGGATTTATGCCCTTACCGAACCTGAGAATCTGCATTTGAGACAATATTTGGATCATTACCTAGCTATTGGTTTTATTTGCCCGTCAAAGTCCCCGGCATTCTCGGCTTTGTTCTTCGTGCCCAAAAAAGAAGGCGACCTTAGAACTTGTATCGATTACCGCGGATTGAACCAGATAACGGTTAAAAACCGTTATCCTCTGCCTCTGATCCCTGAACTCCTTGACCAGGTGAAGGACGCTTGCATATACACCAAGTTAGATCTCCGGGGGGCTTATCATCTGGTACGAGTTAAAGAAGGCGACGAATGGAAAACTGCCTTCCGTACTAAATACGGATTATTCGAGTACCAGGTGATGCCTTTCGGATTGTGTAACGCGCCGGCTGCCTTCCAATACTTCATGAATGATGTCCTTCGGGAACTCATCGATGTTTGTGTTGTCATATATATCGATGACATTCTGGTGCACTCTTCTTCGGAATATGATCACAGAAAACACGTCAGGGCAGTACTTGAAAAACTGCGCCAACACAAACTATTTGCTAAATTGGAGAAATGTGTTTTCCATACCACAGAAGTCGAGTTTCTAGGTTTCATCCTGACACCCAAAGGAGTCCGAATGGACTCAAGAAAAGTGGATGCCATCCTCAAATGGCCATCACCTAGCTCTGTAAAAGGGGTTCAAAGCATGCTCGGCTTTGCCAATTTCTATCGCAGGTTTATCCCAGAATTTTCACGTGTGGTACAACCCATTACTGCACTCTTGAGGAAAAATAAACGTTTTGAATGGTCTGAAGAAGCCGAGCAGGCCTTTCAGGATTTAAAAGCTAAGTTTACCTCTGCACCTATATTGAAAAACCCGCGTCCAGATCTCCCTTATGTCGTCGAGACTGACGCATCCAGCCTAGCCATGGGAGCTGTCCTGTCCCAAAGAGATCCCGTAACCAACCAACTGCATCCCGTAGCATTTTGGTCCAGAAAATTCTCGGCACCCGAGGTTAATTATGCAATCACAGACAAAGAAGTGTTAGCCATTAAGTCCGCTTTTAAAGCCTGGCGGCATTATCTGCTTGGCGCTCGACATACCATCACAGTGATCACTGATCACCGGAATTTACAGTATTTGAAAACCGCCAAGGCTCAGTCGTCATGGCAGCTCCGATGGGCTTTGTTTTTCGCTGAATTTGATTTCGTGATTACCTATCGACCTGGCTGCAAGAATGGCAAAGCAGACGCCTTATCCCGAATTGGAATGGGAGAATATGATACAAACTCAGAACCCGTACCAATAATTCCCGAACAGAGGATTCTAGGCATGACTTCGTTACAGACGCTTGAAGACATTCAAGCCAGAGTGAAACAACTCCTGGACCCTACAACCTTACAGGATTGGATACAAAAGGGATCAGACTTTACCATAGATAATGGTTTACCTTATTTCCAAGGACGCTTATTCCTGCTACATAAGGAATTACACGAACTAGTTATTTCCGGTTATCATGATGCATTAATAGAGGGACACCCCGGTATTGCCAAGACAGAGGAAAAGGTGAAACGACAATTTTGGTGGCCCTCTTGGAGAAAAGATGTTAAATCTTTTGTGATGTCCTGTGGTGTTGGCTCCCAAAATAAAAGTCAAAAGAAAAGACCAGCCGGTCTCCTTCAACCTCTAGACATACCGCCAGCACCCTGGAACACACTTTCAATGGATTTTATTACGGACCTGCCTCCTTGTTCGGGGTACAATACTATTCTGGTAATTGTGGATTTGTTTTCCAAAATGGCCCACTTTATTCCTTTGATACCTTCAGCTTCCGTCCTAGCAAAAGAATTCCTCGAAAATATTGTTCGGCTACATGGATTCCCATCTATACTAATCTCTGACCGGGGAAGCCAATTAATTTCCCACTTCTGGCGCAAATGTTGTCAAATGGCGCAGATCGACGTAAGATTATCGACCAGTCACCACCCTCAGACCGATGGTCAGACCGAGAGGACAAATCAATCCCTTGAGCAATACTTACGATGTATGTTACAGCAATCTGAAAGCAACTAGAAAGACATTCTTTGGATAGCCGAATACGCATATAATAATTCGGTACACTCTGGAACTGGCCACAGTCCTTTTTATACTTTGTTTGGGCATCACCCTCGAACCTCAAACCTTGACTCACCTCAGAACCTCGGAACGCCTGCAGTAGAACATCTGCATTCTACAATTACCCAAGCCTTCAAAGAGGCAACTACGCATTTACAACAAGCCAAGAGAAAATACAAGGAGAATGCTGATCTACATCGGAGTGAAGCACCTCTGTATCAGATTGGGGATCAAGTGTGGTTAGCTACCAGACATTTACCACTCAAAGTGCCTCGAACTTTTAACCCAAAATATCTGGGACCTTATTCTATTACGGCAATAATTAACCCAGTGGCTGTTAAACTTGATTTACCCGCTAGTATGCGAATTCACCCTGTTTTTCATGTGTCACTTCTGAAACCAGTGGTACCCGGAACCAGACTACTCAAACCTCCAGAACCTATTGTAATAGATGGGGAGCCTGAATTCGAAGTGAAGAACATTTTAGACTCAAAAAATGTTTAGGTCAAAACTGTTCTACCTAATTGATTGGAAGGGGTACGGACCTCAGGAGAGGTCGTGGGAACCCAGCGACCATGTGCATGCACCTCGATTAGTCAGGAAATTCCACCGACTCTTCCCAGACAAACCAAAACCCCCGGAGGGAACAACCTTGGGAGGTGCCTTGGGGGGGGAGTGCTGTCATGATGCCCGCTCCCGGGGAGCCGGTTCAAGCCCTGCGTCCCCGAAAGCGGACATCCAGTCCCCAAGGAAGGACCCAGCAACCCCATATAGGAGCCCTTTGGACAGTGTCCTGGCGCCTATGGCGCCAGGCTCATAAAAGACATCAGTCCTGGCGCCACAGGCGCCAGGCTCATTATGGAAGTGCTTGGGTGCACTTACCTGATGCAGACCATGCTGCAGGATCCCAGCCTCCTTGAGGCCTGAAAGGAACTACTTTACCTGTGGGACTAATTTACCATCCGGGCGTGGTCGGGGAAGGATACATACCTGATTGGAGGAAGGATACATACCTGGAACTTCTTCCAAGGCTATTTAAACCCAACCCGAACAGCCACACGTGCTTCGCGTTGTTCTGCATCTAGCAGCTGGGCGCTCACCGTGTCTGCTCCTGCATCCTGACTTCTGCCACGCCTGCCAGCATCCTGGATCACCTGCAAAGGAAGAGAAGAAGAGAATAGAAGAAGGAAAAGTCCTTAACTGCTAAATCCGCATCCCGGAGCCATCTCGCTGACAATCCTGAAAAGAAAGACTTTTATTTAAAAGCTCATCGCGTCGATCGCTGCAGCGCTGCATTCCACTCACCTTTACAGGGCGCCTCCATGTTCAGCAGCGATCATCCGGATTCGCAGTCACGCCCCAGCGCCTAGCGAGAAAAAGACCAAAACAAAAGGTGAGAGAGAGAAGGGAATAAGGAAAGCTAATTCTCCATGTTAAGACTTACCTGTTGATTCATTCCCTCTTCATTTCGGGTCCGTGCCGCATCCTGGCATTTCCGGACCCCGGCCCCTAAGGGGAAAAAGAGACATCAGCGTTAATGAGCGAATGAAAAGACATTACCAAAAAACGCTCATTAAAGACTTACCTGATTTCTACAAGGATTTCACCTCTCATGTCGGGTCGGTGCCTGTTCCCCGGCATTCCGTACCCCGGCCCCTATGGGGAAAAAGACACTAGCATTAGTACATTAATGCATGGACACAAGGGGAACCTCTTATCAAAAAACTTACCTGGAAGCCAAGCAAGTTTGGTTCTCACCAATCCGAAAATCCAGTGAAGTAACTGGATACCAACGCGCCCCTGCATCAGAAGCAGGATGGAGAGCTCGTCCTTCCAGACCCTAAGGTGAGACGCTACGAGGAATCACAGAAGGGTTTCGAGGAGGGTGAGAGGGGAAAGTGGGAGGCTGATTGCATTACCCCGCAGACAGTTAATCCCCTATTTTCGCCTACAGAAGGATACTTCTGCGAGCCAGACAAGCCAGAGTTGGGGGCCCGGTCCAGTCCGTCATCTGAACCCTGCGCATCACCTTTGAAGATGTCACAGCAGCGCGAACCAGGCCAGCGCCTCCGTGGGAGTCAGGTGAGCGTTACAGGTAGACATTCTGTAGATGAAACTGTCGTGGGTGGAGCCTGGATAGTTGGCATATACTGAGGTGATGATTCCCTTGGCATCACATACTACCTGGATGTTGATGGAATGCCAGTGCTTGCGGTTTCGATAGATGTGCTCAGTTGCCCTGGGGGGACGTAGAGCCACATGGGTGCAATCAATGGCACCTAGCACTTTGGGGAATTGTGCCACCCTGTAGAAATCCTGGGCGACAGCCTGCCTTTCTGCAGGCGTTCTGGGCAGGTATATGTGCCTGCAGACTGATGGGCGTGCAGTGATGATGGCCAAGACCTGGTGTAGGCAGGGTGACTGCGTGGCCTGTGACACCCCCCCCACTATGGCACTTGTCCGCTGAAATGATCCAGTGGCCAAGAAGTGCAGTACATTGAGGACCTTCTCCAGGGGGCTGAGTGCTTGGGAGCACAGGGTGGTTGATGTGAGGTCATCCTCCCACTCACTGACCAGGTCGAGTATTATGTGAGGTGGAAACCTGTACCGCCCATACACATGGTCATCAGACATCCCAAAAAGGCTGGTTCTGGGTGTAAAAATTCTGGCCCCGACTATCCTCCTCCTCCTCCTGCGGTATCCCACGGCCACTGCTGCTAGGAACGGTATGTTCATCCTGGCGTCTGAGCTTGTTTGTTGTTTGCGTGCACTTTTATGCTGTGCGGGTGGACGTACGCCTACTTCCTGCTGGCGTACGTGTTTCCGGATTGGCCACGTTCGATTCCATGAATACGTGTTGTAGGCGAGCGTGTAAAACTTCCCGCACACCCCTGGAATACACGTACCCAGCCCAATCGCGTGTGAAACTTCCCGCGCACCCCTGAAATACACGTACCCAGCCCAATCGCGTGTGAAACTTCTCACGCACCCCTGAAATACACATACCCTGCCCAATCGCGTGTAAAACTTCTCACGCACCCCTGAAATACCCGCACCCAGCCCAATCGCGTGTAAAACTTCTCACGCACCCCTGAAATACACGTACCCTGCCCAATCGCGTGTAAAACTTCTCGCGCACCCCTGAAATACCCACACCCAGCCCAATCGCGTGTAAAACTTCTCACGCACCCCTGAAATACACGCACACGCTCCCCCAGGCCCGATCGCATGTGGAACTTCTCACGCACCCCTGAAATACACGTACCCAGCCCAATTGCGTGTGAAAACTCTCGCGCACCCCTGTAATACACATACCCTGCCCAATCGCGTGTGAAACATCTTGCGCACCCCTGGAATACCCGCACCCAGCCCAATCGCGTGTGGAACTTCTCGCGCACCCCTGAAATACACGTACCCAGCCCAATCGCGTGTGAAACTTCTCACGCACCCCTGAAATACACGCACACGCTCCCCCAGGCCCGATCGCGTGTGGAACTTCTCGCGCACCTCTGAAATACACGCACACGCTCCCTCAGGCCTGATCGCGTGTGGAACTTCTCGCGCACCTCTGGAATACACGCGCCCAGGCCAATCGCGTGTGGAACTTCTTGCGCACCCCTGAAATACACGCACCCAGGCCATTCACGTGTAAAACTTCTCGCGCACCCCTGAAATACACGCACACGCTCCCCCAGGCCCGATCGCGTGTGGAACTTCTCGCGCACCTCTGAAATACACGCGCCCAGGCCAATCGCGTGTGGTACTTCTCGCGCACCCCTGAAATACACGCACCCAGCCCGTTCGCGTGTGAAACTTCTCACGCACCTCTGAAATACACGCACACGCTCCCCCAGGCCAGATCGCATGTGGAACTTCTCACGCACCCCTGAAATACACGCGCACAGGCCAATCGCGTGTGAAACTTCTCGCACACCTCTGGAATACACGCGCCCAGGCCAATCGCGTGTGGAACTTCTCGTGCACCTCTGAAATACACGCACATGCTCCCCCAGGCCTGATCGCGTGTGGAACTTCTCGCGCACACCTGAAATACACGCACACGCTCCCCCAGGCCCGATCACGTGTGAGACTTCTCACGCACCTCTGAACTACACGCGCCCAGGCCAATCGCGTGTGGAACTTCTTGCGCACCCCTGAAATACACGCACACGCTCCCCCAGGCCCGATCACGTGTGGAACTTCTCGCGCACCTCTGGAATACACGCGCCCAGGCCAATCGCGTGTGGAACTTCTCACGCACCCCTGAAATACACGCACCCAGGCCATTTGTGTGTAAAACTTCTCACGCACCCCTGAAATACACGCACACGCTCCCCCAGGCCCGATCGCATGTGGAACTTCTCGTGCACCTCTGGAATACACGCGCCCAGACCAATCGCGTGTGGTACTTCTCGCGCACCCCTGAAATACACGCACCCAGACCGTTCACGTGTGAAACTTCTCGCGCACCTCTGAAATACACGCACACGCTCCCCCAGGCCAGATCGCGTGTGGAACTTCTCGCGCACCCCTGAAATACATGCACACGCTCCCCCAGGCCAGATCGCGTGTGAAACTTCTCACGCACGCGTGTTCCCGAAACCCATAATACACGTTCCCCGCTTTGCATTTGCTGTTTGCCAGTCCGGTAAACTGGTACAGGGTTGGCGCAGCCCTTTGCGATGGTTTTGCGATCTTGATGGCTTTTCCTTGCGCGAGGGCGTTCTGGGGGGCATAACTGGCGCTGCTGCAGGGTCGTTGCGGCACTCTGCTCATGTCTGCTTTTGGAGGCGAGAATCCATGAATACGCTGTGCGCGGAAATTGATTTTATCGCACGCGGATGGTGCAGACATTCGCACGGGCACGCTGTGCGCCAGCCGCGTGCGACACTTTTGTGCGAATTTCCATGAATTACCCTGTATGTCTTCTCGAGTCTAACATCTTTTTTGTTCTATAGAATATGTATAGCCTAAGGTCCTTACCTGAGACCACTCTGAGTAAAGTAGCTCGCCCCACTCAGATGAAAGCTGCTTATGGACTTTCGCTCTCTGCTCACATTGCCCCCCCACACCTGTCCACCAGCCATCTTCATACTTCAGAACCCCTTGCAGTGAACATTCTATCATGCATGTACAAGTCTAGCCGAACCATCCGTGACATCATAGTGGTTGTAGGAAAATGAAGGCACTTTCCCACCCAATCACAGACATGCTTCTCAACTGACTTTGCCGAGCTGTCACTCATTCTTCGCACGCCCATGTAATGCCCTGTTGACAGGAAGCCACCCCCCTCAAGTCCACTTATCAATAAGCAGTCAATGCATATTCAGTGGTGTTGCTCTCACAGCACTGGCACAAAGCAAGATGTATTAAGGATGAATCGCTAAGATTTCAGGAACTGCTGCTCTCACTCAGCATCCAGGCAGCAGTTTGCCGCCTAATCACATCAGTGCCATTTGGGATCCACTGATATTACCAGCGTAAAAAGCGTTGGCAGAAGGATGTTTCTTCACCCACTATCGAGCACTTTCCTCATATTACAAGATTAGATTCTGCTTTTACAACTATACCAGTTGTAGAATATGCTGGGTTGGATCTTTAGTGGTATAAAAACATATTGTACAACAGCAATCTTTTTTAGTCGATAAAGAGAGCAGCTATCAAAAATCAACTCTGAAACAATAAAAAAAAATAAACCACGGCTTAGTATGACAGTACCACAGCAAATATTGAAAAAAGAGAACCTCTAAACACCGAGCGCCTGATTCAGAGTTCCATGTAAAAATAGAAATCTCTTGTTCCAAGTCGGAACAACACCTTTCTTACATGTACCACATTCTGACAGGGAAATAATGTGGTACAGGGAGATGAAAGCCTCGGCTCCCGCCCTAGCAACCATTGGGAACGCAGGGCAGCCACATGGAAGGGATTCTCCTCCCACCAGCACATTGAAAAAAGGAGTACAAATACGGTAGCTTTGAGGGGCTGTTAAATTACACTGCACACTTTTCCCCTTTACAAACAATGCATTTCTTAGACTGCAGCACCACTTTTCTAGTTTAAGGAAAGTTTAAGAAAACTTTCTTAAACTAGAAAAGTGACAGTCTATCAAGAAATGCTTGAAATGCTACTGGAGCACATGTTTCCCCAACAACGTGTTATTTTAGCAGCTTTTGTCGCTGGAAAACAAGACATCTCCCCTCCTGCTCTTTTCACTGTTTTTATTCTATTCTCTTCTTCTCTCCCTTCCCCTTCTCTCTCTCTCTCTCTCTCTCTCTCTCTCCTCCCCATCCCATCCCATCCCATCCCCATCTGGGTGATTTCTATGTATTGGGCTGCGGCCCCAATCAGTCTATCCCAGCATCAGTCCTTTGCTCTCTGAAAGTGCAGGGAGCCTGAATTACGCCTCATGCCTCGGACATCTCTATAGTTGCTCAGTCTTTCTCTTGGTGAGATATATGTCAGACTTGGAAGACACATCCAGTCTGATGTTTGTAATGTGCCTGATTTGGGGTCCCCAACTGGGGATCTGAGTCAGCCATAGTAGGGCGTCTCACTCTGAATTGAATGCGGCTCCTTTCTGCATCTATCTTCCAGCTGAAGGTAAATTTAACTGCCACCCAGGAGCAAGCGTATGTCTCAATCTGGCCTTTCATACACTCTCCCATTCTGGCTCATCACCACTGGAAATGTAATTCACAGCTTCCAGCAAAGTCTCAGGCTTTGTCACCTAGTGCAGCAGAGCCGCCATCTTATCTATCACTGGGCCAATGCATTATCCGAACAACCGCATGTCGATGTAACCCAGCAAAGACACATTTATTTAACTGGCATTTCTGGTGCCCATTTGTACCATCACAGTGTGAATACTGAAAAGTAGGGCAACGCAACGAATGATGCTATGCCGGGTGGGTCACAACCTGCTGCTGTTGAAGTGGACCGTGAGGAGGAAATGCAGCTCTGTTAGGGGTCTGGTGGGTGGAAGTGTTTCATGGCAGAGATCACCAAGCTTCACACCTCATTGGGAGGGTAGCAGTGTCGTTCTAAACTTCCAAAGAAGTAATGTACCTGTCCGTAGACACACTGCTAGATTTCATACAGCATCCTATCCCCAATGGAAGATGATCACTGGCAGCTGTTTCTTCAATTTGCATATCTTGAACCCCGTGGTAGAGGTCCCCCGAAACATAACAGCAGACTAAAATATTCCTTTGTGACCCCCTAGCCCATGTGTAATGCGGGGACACGAATGAATATAATACTCAATACTCAATATGTTTGATGCATTTAGCATGTATGATATATAGTTTACATAGTTAACGCTTTTAATGTTATAGTCCTATATTAGCTATGTGATGATGCAGTATGTGCAACTATATATTTATTATGCTATTTGTTTATCATGCCTTATCACATTATTATTTTAATTGTCTTTAGGGCCGCATTACACGGACGCCGGTAAGGGTTAACGGTCACCGCTAATGGTACCGGTGACCATTAAGCCTTACCGCCTTACTACGAGGTCCCTTTGCGGGTTGGAGACTTTAACGCCTGCTTTTTGCAGGCGTTAAAAACCAACCCGCAAAGGGACCAGGGAGCTAATTACGGTACCGCAATTTGCGGTGCCGTAATTAGCACCTTCCCCATTCCCATTATGCCCTATGGGGCAAAAATGGGAATGGGAAAGGGCAATGGGGGAAGGGGGAATTACCACCCCACCAACCTTGGAATAGGGCGGTAATTCCCCTTTCCTCCAAGGCGGTGTCGGTATTTTACCGGCATGGACCAAGGTGCTAATAGCACCTTGGTCCACCGCAGTCCGTGTAATGAGGCCCTTTGTTTTGTATTAGTCGTATGTTACATGGTTCATAGGGCCTCATTACACGGAAGGCGGTAAGGGTTAACGGTCACCGGTAAGGGTACCGGTGACCGTTAACCCTTACCGCCTTACTACGAGGTCAATTTGCAGGTCCCGACCTTAACGGCTGGTGTAGACCAGCCGTTAAAGTTGGGACCCACAAAGGGACCTTGGTGCGAACTACGGTACCGCAATTTGCGGTACCATAATTAGCTCCTTCCCCATTCCCATTATGCCCTATGGGTAAAAAATGGGAATGGGGAAGGGCCATGGAGGAAGGGGGAATTACCGCCCCGCCAACCTTGTAATGGGGTGGTAATTCCCCCTTTCTCCATGGCGGAGTCGGTAAGTTACCGGCATGGACCATGGTGCTAATAGCACCATGGTTTTCCGCCTGGGTCGTAATGAGGTCCATAATCTAAGTTTTCTATCTTTCTTTAAGCTGTATCGGGATACATTATTATTATAGAGTTATTATTAGGGTGAAATGACAGTTACTGATTACCTAAATATCTTTGTGGAAATATTTTCATTGTATAATTAAACATGCATGTGTTTGTGAGTTGTTTAAAACACTGATACAAAAATGTGAACGAGAAAAACAAGAAATGAGACTGAATCACAACAAAACAAAGTTGGGCGAAACTGCACTAATCAAATTCACAAGTTAAGCGGCAAAGATTGCTTTAATGTGACAGGTCAAACCTCAGAAACAATATTAACCTGATTCCCACCAATTACAGACTAAAACCTCCCTGTGAATATACTAATACATAAACATTCCTAACACGGCCCGCCTCCTCTACCCTCTAGTCCCCCCCCTCACCCTATCCCTTGTAAGTCAATTTACCCAACTGAGTACAGCCATTTCTGCAACTCTTTCTGTTACTCAAGGATGCCCTGTTGCTCCAAACCTGACAAACTGGTCCTCGGATTAACAAAAAGTGTTTTGGGTTACTGTTTCTCTTCTGCGCCCTTATAGAAAGAAAAAATATGTATACCAAACTTTTTTCTTGATTTTGTAATAAATAGATATCTTTTATTCAAACATATTGTTATGTTTGTTGAATTTGCCTCTAACACGTGTTTCGGCAAAACCATAGCCTTTTTCAAATCAGGGCTAGTTAGTAAATCAAAATAGATAGTGATTTTTTGAAAACATGAATTGACACTCATGAATCAGGTTGTTGAAACATTAAAGTACATGAGAAATGAAAACATTTTTGTTATATTCATGCAATAATCAAATGGTTCAAAACAATATAAAAACATTTGGTTGGCCATTGGGGAGGGGTGAAAGGACGGATTGGTAAGGGATAAAAAATATAAAACAACAAAGAGAGAGAAAGAAATTTGCAAAAAATAAAGACTAACGAAAAAGTTTTGAAGTACATTGTATTTGAAGGTCATTCAAATATTCATTTAAATTACATTGAAATTTGGTTTCATCAAATTTCTTACCTAATGTTTTAATTTGGATATTCATAATACTTGAAACGTTTATTACTGTGGACTCAAATAAGTCATGGGTTAAATCCCTGTAAATTCACACAAAAGGTAATGTTAAGCTTTACAGGTTGATTTCCCTTTTAATACTTAGATACTTCCGCTTAATTTTAACATTGCGTCAATGTTCCTGTACACACTACTGGTACATTAAGGTGCTCATTTTTAGTATTCGTCTACGGACTTTAGGTCCTCAAAAAATGGCCTCGGCTTAATTTAAATGCTTGTGTTGGTTTTACCATTCTAACATTCTGTTGTCGCTTAAAATTGCAAATGTCAAATGGGGTAATCTGTTACGCTCACCTGACTCCCACGGAGGCGCTGGCCTGGTTCTTGCTGCTGTGACCTCTTCTAAGGTGATGCGCAGGGTTCGGAAGACGGACTGGACCGGGCCCCCAAATCTGGCTTGTCTGGCTCGCAGAAGTATCCTTCTGTAGGCGAAAATAGGGGATTAACTGTCTGCGGGGTAATGCAATCGGCCTCCCACTTTCCCCTCTCACCCTCCTTGAAACCCTTCTGTGATTTCTCGTAGCGTCTCACCTAAGGGTCTGGAAGGACGAGCTCTCCATCCTGCTTCTGATGCAGGGGCGCGTTGGTATCCAGTTACTTCACTGGATTTTCAGATTGGTGAGAACCAAACTTGCTTGGCTTCCAGGTAAGTTTTTTGATAAGAGGTTCCCCTTGTGTCCATGCATTAATGTACTAATGCTAGTGTCTTTTTCCCCATAGGGGCCGGGGTACGGAATGCCGGGGAACAGGCACCGAGCCAAGATGAGAGGTGAAATCCTTGTAGAAATCAGGTAAGTCTTTAATGAGCGTTTTTTGGTAATGTCTTTTCATTCGCTCATTAACGCTGATGTCTCTTTTTCCCCTTAGGGGCCGGGGTCCGGAAATGCCAGGATGCGGCGCGGACCCGAAATGAAGAGGGAATTAATCAACAGGTAAGTCTTAACATGGAGATTTAGCTTTCCTTATTCCCTTCTCTCTCTCACCTTTTGTTCTGGTGTTTTTCTCCCTAGGCGCTGGGGCGTGACTGCGAATCCGGATGATCGCTGCTGAACATGGAGGCGCCCTGTAAAGGTGAGTGGAATGCGGCGCTGCAGCGATCGACGCGATGAGCTTTTAAATTAAAGTCTTCCTTTTCAGGATTGTCGGCGAGATGTCTCTGGGATGCGGGTTTAGCAGGTAAGGACTTTTCCTTCTTCTGTTCTCTTCTTCTCTTCCTTTGCAGGTGATCCAGGATGCTGACAGGCGTGGCAGGAGTCAGGATGCAGGAGCAGACACGGTGAGCGTCCAGCTGCTAGATGCAGAACAACGCGAAGCACGTGTGGCTGTTCGGGTGGGGTTTAAATAGCCTTGGAAGAAGTTCCAGGTATGTATCCTTCCTCCAATCAGGTATGTATCCTTCCCCGACCACGCCCGGATGGTAAATTAGTCCCACAGGTAAAGTAGTTCCTTTCAGGCCTCAAGGAGGCCGGGATCCTGCAGCATGGTCTGCATCAGATAAGTGCACCCAGGCATTCCTATAATGAGCCTGGCGCCCATGGCGCCAGGACTGATGTCTTTTATGAACCTGGCGCCATAGGCGCCAGGACACTGTCCAAAGGGCCCCTATATGGGGTTGCTGGGTCCTTCCTTGGGGACTGGATGTCGGCTTTCGGGGACGCCGAGCTTGAACCAGCTCCCCGGGAGCGGGCATCATGACAGCACTCCCCCCCAAGGCCCCTCCCAAGGTTGTTCCCTCCGGGGGTTTTGGTTTGTCTGGGAAGAGTCGGTGGAATTTCCTGACTAATCGAGGTGCATGCACATGGTCGCTGGGTTCCCACGACCTCTCCTGAGGTCTGTACCCCTTCCAATCAATTAGGTAGAACAGTTTTGACCTAAACATTTTTGAGTCTAAAATGTTCTTCACTTCAAATTCGGGCTCCCCATCTATTAGAATAGATTCTGGAGGTTTGAGTAGTCGGGTTCCGGGTACCACTGGTTTCAGAAGTGACACATGAAAAACAGGGTGAATTCGCATACTAGCTGGTAAATCAAGTTTAACAGCCACTGGGTTAATTATTGCCGTAATAGAATAAGGTCCCAGATATTTTGGGTTAAAAGTTCGAGGCCCTTTGAGTGGTAAATGTCTGGTAGCTAACCACACTTGATCCCCAATCTGATACGGAGGTGCTTCACTCCGATGTAGATCAGCATTCTCCTTGTATTTTCTCTTGGCTTGTTGTAGATGCGTAGTTCCTCTTTGAAGGCTTGGGTAATTGTAGAATGCAGATGTTCTACTGCAGGCATTCCGAGGTTCTGAGGTGAGTCAAGTTTTGAGGTTCGAGGGTGATGCCCAAACAAAGTATAAAAAGGACTGTGGCCAGTTCCAGAGTGTACCGAATTATTATATGCGTATTCGGCTATCCAAAGAATGTCTTTCCAGTTGCTTTCAGATTGCTGTAACATACACCGTAAGTACTGTTCAAGGGTCTGATTTGCCCTCTTGGTCTGACCATCGGTCTGAGGGTGGTGACTGGTCGATAATCTTACGTCGATCTGCGCTATTTGACAACATTTGCGCCAGAAGTGGGAAATGAATTGGCTTCCCCGGTCAGAGATTAGTATAGATGGGAATCCATGTAGCCGAACAATATTTTCGAGGAATTCTTTGGCTAGGACAGAAGCTGAAGGTAAACCTTTCAAAGGAATAAAGTGGGCCATTTTTGAAAACAAATCCACAAATACCAGAATAGTATTGTACCCCGAACAAGGAGGCAGGTCCGTAATAAAATCCATTGATAGGGTGTGCCAGGGTGCTGGTGGTATGTCTAGAGGTTGAAGGAGACCGGCTGGTCTTTTTTTTTTACTTTTATTTTGGGCGCAATACCACAGGACATCACAAAAGATTTAACATCTTTTCGCCAAGAGGGCCACCAAAATTGTCGTTTCACCTTTTCCTCTGTCTTGGCAATACCGGGGTGTCCCTCTATTAATGTATCATGATAACCGGAAATAACTAGTTTGTGTAATTCCTTATGTGGCAGGAATAAGCGTCCTTGCAAATAAGGTAAACCATTATCTATGGTAAAGTCTGATCCATTTTGTATCCATTCCTGTACGGTTGTAGGGTCCAAGAGTTGTTTCACTCTGGCTTGAATGTCTTCAAGCGTCTGTAACAAAGTCATGCCTAGAATCCTCTGTTCGGGAATTATTGGTACTGGTTCTGAGTTTGTATCAGATTCTCCCATTCCAATTCGGGATAAGCCGTCTGCTTTGCCATTCTTGCAGCCAGGTCGATAGGTAATCACGAAATCAAATTCAGCGAAAAACAAAGCCCATCGGAGCTTCCGTGATGACTGAGCCTTGGCGGTTTTCAAATACTGTAAATTCCAGTGATCAGTGATCACTGTGATGGTATGTCGAGCGCCAAGCAGATAATGCCGCCAGGCTATAAAAGCGGACTTAATGGCTAACAGTTCTTTGTCCGTGATTGCATAATTAATCTCGGGTGCCGAGAATTTTCTGGACCAAAATGCCACGGGATGCAGTTGGTTGGTTTCGGGATCTCTTTGGGACAGGACAGCTCCCATGGCTAGGCTGGATGCGTCAGTCTCGACGACATAAGGGAGATCTGGACGCGGGTGTTTCAATATAGGTGTGGAGGTAAATTTAGCTTTTAAATCCTGAAAGGCCTGCTCGGCTTCTTCAGACCATTCAAAACGTTTATTTTTCCTCAAGAGTGCAGCAATGGGTTGTACCACGCGTGAAAATTCAGGGATAAACCTGCGATAGAAATTGGCAAAGCCGAGCATGCTTTGAACCCCTTTTACAGAGCTAGGTGATGGCCATTTGAGGATGGCATCCCCTTTTCTTGAGTCCATTCGGACTCCTTTGGGTGTCAGGATGAAACCTAGAAACTTGACTTCTGTGGTATGGAAAACACATTTCTCCAATTTAGCAAATAGTTTGTGTTGGTGCAGTTTTTCAAGTACTGCCCTGACGTGTTTTCTGTGATCAGATTCCGAAGAGGAGTACACCAGAATGTCATCGATATATACGACAACACAAACATCGATGAGTTCCCGAAGGACATCATTCATGAAGTATTGGAAGGCAGCCGGCGCGTAACACAATCCGAAAGGCATCACCTGGTACTCGAATAATCTGTATTTAGTACGGAAGGCAGTTTTCCATTCGTCGCCTTTTTTAACTCGTACCAGATGATAAGCCCCCCGGAGATCTAACTTGGTGTATATGCAAGCGTCCTTCACCTGGTCAAGGAGTTCAGGGATCAGAGGCAGAGGATAACGGTTTTTAACCATTATCTGGTTCAATGCGCGGTAATCGATACAAGTTCTAAGGTCGCCTTCTTTTTTGGGCACGAAGAACAAAGCCGAGGATGCCGGGGACTTTGACGGGCGAATAAAACCATTAGCTAGATATTGATCCAAATATTGTCTCAAATGCAGATTCTCAGGTTCGGTAAGGGCATAAATCCTGCTACAAGGGGGTTGTGCACTGGGCACCAGATCGATTTGGCAATCGTACGATCTGTGAGGAGGTAACGTGTTGGCCTGTTCCTTTTGGAAGACGTCCTGAAAGTCTTGGTATTCCGGAGGTAGTTGCATGGAGGCAGAGGTTACAGATGCTAGATTAATCTTCAGGTTTTCTGGGTAGCAGGTTTGTGTACAATCCGGGAAGGTTATTCTCTTAGCTCGCCAATCAATTCGAGGATTATGTGTCTCTAACCAAGGGATTCCAAGAATAACCTGAAAATGTGGAGACTTGATTACATCAAACACAACACCCTCCCGATGGCCGTCGGGACCAATAAGAGTCACCTCAGTAGTGGAATGTGTTACCGGTCCAGAGGCAATTTCAGTTCCATCGACTGTGGTGATGACATCTTTGCTGGTTTTAGGACGGAGAGGGAGGTTAATCCTAGAGACCAATTCACGATCCACATAGTTTCCAATAGCCCCACTATCGATGTATGCCTTAATTGCATGCAACCGCTTAAGCTGTTCTGGATCTACGAGAACCATTGGCACAATGAAATGCGAGGTCTGAGAGTTAGTTTTGAAGCTCGGCAAGCGGACCCCTACACTTGTCGGGCGGAGTCGTTTCCCGAAACAGAGTCTTCATGGTTTTTATCAGCGGCTCCTACCGCCTTTCGGGGCGGTTTTGCCGGGCAATCTCGTAGAAAGTGTCCAGAATTCCCACAATAAAGACATCATTTTAACTGCCGCCTCCTTTCACGTTCCTTTTGAGTTAAGGGTCCTTTAACCCCGCCAATTTGCATAGGCTCAGAGACATCAACTCCCTTGGGATTAGCATGGGTCTTGACCAACACCCGGGTCTCAAACCTGGACCGATCTGCTTTTCTGTTTTGAAGTCTGTGATCCAATTGGACCACTAAGTCTATATACTCTGTGCATTCTTGGGGCGGATTTACAACTTGGGCCAAGACATCTTTAAGTTCTCCGCGAAGGCCTCGATAAAACAACGTGACTCTTTTATCCTCTGGCCATCCCGTTTCCACAATTAGTCTAATAAAGGTTGCAATATAGGATAGGAGGTCCTGATTGCCCTGTCGCAGGGATAGAAGTTCGTCATCCAGAGCCTGCCCCTGAGAGTGTCGAGCAAATAACCTTTCCATGCTTGCTTGAAACCTTTGAAAATCACAGAGAATCGGGTCATCTTGAGTAACCAGTGGAACTGACCAATCGGCAGCGCAGCCGCTGAGATATGACAATACAAAGGCTACCTTGGTCTGATCATTAGGGAAGGCCCCAGGTCTGCATAGGAAGTGCAAACGACACTGATTCATGAATACGGCGAATCGTTTGGGGTCCCCAGCAAAGCGTTCGGGTGGGGACAGCGGCATGTTTCCAGGTAGATTAATCTGCACAGGGTTACTGGAAACCACAGGAACGGGGTTCCCTCCGGAACCGGGTAGAGGAGTTTGCCCAGCTTGACCTTGCAAAAGCTGTCTGGCCAGGTCATCAGTTCTTTCCTTTGATATTATTAATTCCCTCCTGAGGGCATTAGTCTCTTGACGAGCGGCATGTACTTCGGCCCGTAATTCCCCCAGTAATTGGGCCAACTGATCAGTCTCAGAACTTTCCATAGCGCCTGGGTGGGAATTTGTAGGAAGTCTTCGCATTCTGTTACGCTCACCTGACTCCCACGGAGGCGCTGGCCTGGTTCGCGCTGCTGTGACCTCTTCTAAGGTGATGCGCAGGGTTCGGAAGACGGACTGGACCGGGCCCCCAAATCTGGCTTGTCTGGCTCGCAGAAGTATCCTTCTGTAGGCGAAAATAGGGGATTAACTGTCTGCGGGGTAATGCAATCGGCCTCCCACTTTCCCCTCTCACCCACCTTGAAACCCTTCTGTGATTTCTCGTAGCGTCTCACCTTAGGGTCTGGAAGGATGAGCTCTCCATCCTGCTTCTGATGCAGGGGCTCGTTGGTATCCAGTTACTTCACTGGATTTTCAGATTGGTGAGAACCAAACTTGCTTGGCTTCCAGGTAAGTTTTTTGATAAGAGGTTCCCCTTGTGTCCATGCATTAATGTACTAATGCTAGTGTCTTTTTCCCCAGAGGGGCCGGGGTACGGAATGCCGGGGAACAGGCACCGACCCGAGATGAGAGGTGAAATCCTTGTAGAAATCAGGTAAGTCTTTAATGAGCGTTTTTTGGTAATGTCTTTTCATTCGCTCATTAACGCTGATGTCTCTTTTTCCCCTTAGGGGCCGGGGTCCGGAAATGCCAGGATGCGGCGCGGACCTGAAATGAAGAGGGAATTAATCAACAGGTAAGTCTTAACATGGAGATTTAGCTTTCCTTATTCCCTTCTCTCTCTCACCTTTTGTTCTGGTGTTTTTCTCCCTAGGCGCTGGGGCGTGACTGCGAATCCGGATGATCGCTGCTGAACATGGAGGCGCCCTGTAGAGGTGAGTGGAATGCGGCGCTGCAGTGATCGACGCGATGAGCTTTTAAATTAAAGTCTTCCTTTGAGGATTGTCGGCGAGATGTCTCCAGGATGTGGATTTAGCAGGTAAGGACTTTTCCTTCTTCTGTTCTCTTCTTCTCTTCCTTTGCAGGTGATCCAGGATGCTGGCAGGTGTGGCAGAAATCAGGATGCAGGAGCAGACACGGTGAGCGTCCAGCTGCTAGATGCAGAACAACGTGAAGCACGTGTGGCTGTTCGGGTGGGGTTTAAATAGCCTTGGAAGAAGTTCCAGGTATGTATCCTTCCTCCAATCAGGTATGTATCCTTCCCCGACCACGGCCGGATGGTAAATTAGTCCCACAGGTAAAGTAGTTCCTTTCAGGCCTCAAGGAGGCCGGGATCCTGCAGCATGGTCTGCATCAGGTAAGTGCACCCACGCATTCCCAAAATGAGCCTGGCGCTCATGGCACCAGGACTGATGTCTTTTATGAACCTGGCGCCATGGGCGCCAGGACACTGTCCAAAGGGCCCCTATATGGGGTTGCTGGGTCCTTCCTTGGGGACTGGATGTCCGCTTTCGGGGACGCCGGGCTTGATCCGGCTCCCCGGGAGCGGGCATCATGACATAATCTTTAAGCCTCAACGCTGTACTGACGTCCTGATAATTTCTCAAAAAAAAACTTTTTTCGCATCTGCATGTGGGCTCACATGTTTGCGCTAGTTCCTAAGGCAGCTCCCTAAGGGGACCCGCCTGTACGCTTACCTTCAGCCGCGAATATTGCTTCAAATGGTCCTCGCGGTTCTTTGTTGTCTTCCTATTTACTTTCAGCATGTTGTTAACTAGTCCTATCATTGTGTTTACTATGCTCTCCATGTTTGTTTCCTTGCCTCACTTACGGGAGGCTAAGGACCACTTAACAACGTTCTTTTTACATGTTAGCATGAAAAAATGACTTTTATATGTACGTATATTTGAAACATTGTGAGATACGAATTAAAAGAAAATATTTGTTAATCTCGTAGTTACGCACCAATAGATACTACATGTTGCTAAAAGTTGTTTCTGACCTTATGTGTTCATATCCATGATGGAATTCTATGCGGGTAAATGATTACGTGTCCATTTTTAATCATAGTAACATATATGTGTTCCTTGCTTGTTTACAATTGGTCCTTTTTTTGTTTTCTTTGTCGCGGCCATCTTTTGGTCAAAAATGCACGGAAAAACGCCAAATTGGTGACAATGGTCATTATTAATTGACACTCTGAAGTGTGTTGTTGTTGTCTGCCCCTGATTTAATTGGAGCTGAGACAAAAAAATTAGAAACATGCTGGTCTGAAACGAGCCTTTACAGGGAAAGAGAAAATTTAAGTTCTTTCAAAATATGTGACAGCACCAATGTATAAAAATGATCAATTACATTAAGAGAGAATCCTTCAAAGGTCCTGATTTTTTAAACAGTCAATTTCATAAGAAAGAGGCCATTTCATGGTCTGAATTGAGACCCCTTTCTACTGTCCGAAATTTACATATCAATTTCGCTTCCTCTTGTCTGAGTTTTGCTTCATGATCACCTCCTCTTGGGCCCAAAGTCACTTTCTTAAGGCCTAGGAATTTTAATTTTTGTTTGTCTGTTAATTGGTGGTTGCTTTGCCAGTGTTGTGCCAATGGTAAATTAATGTCCTGGCTTCCTATAGTTGAAAGATGTTCTCTTACTCTGGTCCTGAGTTCCCTAATTGTACTCCCTATATAGATTTTCTGACAGTCACAAACAATCGCATAGACCACAAACTTCGTTTTACAGTTAATGGAGTCTAGAATTCTTTCACTTATGCCATATGAATCTTTGAATATCATCGTGTTGGTAAGTGCATATCTGCACATGGAACAAGTACCACATTTTCGGAAACCTGTTGGTGGTGGAAGAAGCCACGTAATAGGATGGTCTTTTTTAACTTCTGGAAGAAAAGAGGGACTGAGAATGTTTTTGATGGTTTTCGCACGTCTGTAAGTCACTGTTGGATTCATTCCTATGTACTTCTTTACATTTGGGTCCAATTGTAGCAAATGCCAATTTTTTCTCAACATTTTTCTTAGTACCTTATTGTTTGCACAATAATTCGTGATGAAGTTGATCTCTTCTTTTCTCACTGGATCAACATTGATCATTTTAAGAGTGCTTTCTCTTTTCAGTTTTGATGCCTTCTCTTTTGCTTGTAAAATTATTTTATCTCCATAGCCTCTTGTTTTGAATCTGTTTGTTAGCAATTTGCATTCTTCATTGAACGTTTTTTGTTCACTGCAATTTCTACGTGCTCTTATGAACTCTCCCTTGGGTATATTCCTAATCACAGAAGTGTAGTGACAGCTGGTTGAAAATAAAGTTGAATTGGCCTCTGTCGGTTTCCTGAAGGTTCTGGTGATAAAATGGTTTTGTGCAACATATATATTTAAGTCAAAAAAGTTTATCTCTTCTTTACTTAATTCTCCTGTAAATTCAATTCCCATCGTGTTTTTATTTGCTCTTAATCTGAAATTCTCTAGTCCTTCTTTTTCCCCATTCCAAATCAACAAAACGGCATCTATACATGTGGCCCATAAAATGACATGTTGTTCGTAAGCTTCATCTGTATAGATGTGCTTGTCTTCAAACATGGCCATAGTTAGATTCGCAAGTGCTGGGGCATATTTGATTCCCATCGCTACTCCTGTGGTTTGTTTGAAGAATTGCCCATTGAATAAAAAGACATCATTCTGTAGTGTCAACAATAACATTTCTTTCAGCATACTGACTGATTGGAAGTTTGATGCTGTTTCTTTCCGGAAAGTGTAATCCATTGTTTCTATTGCGGTATCATGCCTGATTGATGTATACAGCGATTTCACATCCCATGTTGCTAGTGGAAAACCCTCTTGCCATATAATTTCACCAAGTTTATTTATCACCGCAATTGTATCTCTTAGGTAAGATTTAGTTTTCATGGCCAAGGGTTTAATGATGTTGTCTATGTACTGAGCCATGTTCATGGTTGCCCAACCTATTCCGCTCAGAATTGGCCTTCCTTCTGGAATTTTGTCATAGTTCTTGTGTATCTTTGGCAAGAAATAAATTGTTGGCAGGGTTGGTTGTTTCATTTCCAAAAATTGTTTCTCGTCATCCGTAATGAGTCCTTGTCTGTGCCATGTTGTAATGGCTTCTTTTAGTTCCAATATGATCTCCAATTTTGGGTTGGATTTCAGTTTGGTGTAACAGCCGGGTGAGTTGATGTGGTTCATTGCCATTTGTACATAATCTTCTCTATTCATTACAACTATTTTGACTCCTTTATCCGCTCCTTTGATAACTAGGTTGTAGTCATGTTTCAATTCTTGGAGTGCTTGTCGTTCCTTATTTGTTAAGTTATCAAAAAAGTTTTGTGGTTTTGATTTATTTTTCATTGTTGAATCACAATAGTCATCCAGATCTTTGGTTAATGCTTTATAAAATGTGTCCACCAAATTATCTGGCATTAGTTGTGGAGTAAATTTGGATTTCGATCTCAATTCTTGGGCGGAAAAGCTTGTTTGTTTTATTTGGAGTTCATGTAAGGTCTCATGTATTGGTCTGTCTCCTCCTTCTTGTATAGTTCTCAGAGTATGTATGTTTGTCAAATCTTCAATAGTCAATGGACTCTCCTTGTCTTTTCTTTCCTTAATTCGATAGTCTGTTACTTGAGTGTCGAAATATTTCTTTAATTTCAATTTCCGTACAAATTTAAATAAGTCAATGTGAACCTCTATATTATCAAACGTTGTGGTCGGTGCAAAAGTGAAACCTTTGTTTAATAATGATATTTCCTCTGGTTTAAGTTGGTGATTTGATATGTTGAGTATGAGGTCCTTCATTTGTTCTTTTTCGCTGCTTCCCTTGCTTTGGCTCTTGTCAATCTTCTGAAGTCTTCTGACGCTTCAGGATTTCCTGAGTCTACCACCCCCTCGTTTCCCCCTCCTCCTGTGGGTGGTTGTTGGGTTGTTGGTTGTGGCAATAAAAAACGTACTTGCTTTTGGTTTTGGTAAGTAAGTCTGTTCCCTTTTTTGTACCTCCGTATTTGGTTTAGAAAACCTTGTCCTTCTGTTGTCTCAGTTGTCTCGGTTGAGATTTCTTGATCTCCTTCAGATTCTGCGTCAGAGCTGCCCGGGGAAGTATTAGGTGTGCTTTCATGCGAGGATGGTTTGCTGAGTGACTTATATTTATCATGGAAGGTGTACACCTTGTCATCTTCATAGTCCCTATTGTCTCTGAAAAATTTTCGCATTTTTCTTAGTTTGATCTCATCTTGATATTCTTTTAGGATCTCGAACATCTTTTGATAGTTTTTCTCTTTTGTCGCTTCAAGGGCTTTCGCTTCCTTGATCTCTTTCTTAGTTTCTTCAATTTTGACTGTGATTCTTTTATGTTCCCTGGATGCATGCTCAATTAGGATTTCCAACATGCTACATGAGCTTTGGTTCAAATTCTTCTCCCAAGAGTCTGCTAGGTCCTTAATGTACCAGTAGTGTGTACAGGAACAATGACGCAATGTTAAAAATAAGCGGAAGTATCTAAGTATTAAAAGGGAAATCAACCTGTAAATCTTAACCTTACCTTTTGTGTGCATTTACAGGGATTTAACCCATGACTTATTCGAGTCCACAGTAATGAACGTTTCAAGTATTATGAATATCCAAATTAAAACATTAGGTAAGAAATTTGATGAAACCAAATTTCAATGTAATTTAAATGAATATTTGAATTACCTTCAACTACAATGTACTTCAAAACATTTTCGTTAATCTTTATTTTTTGCAAATTTCTTTCTCTCTCTTTGTTGTTTTATATTTTTTATCCCTTACCACTCCATCCTTTCACCCCTCCCCAATGGCCAACCAAATGTTTTTATATGGTTTTGAACCATTTAATTATTGCATGAATATAACAAAAATGTTTTCATTTCTCATGTACTTTAATGTTTCAACAACCTGATTCATGATTGTCAATTCATGTTTTCAAAAAATCACTATCTATTTTGATTTACTAACTAGCCCTGATTTGAAAAAGGCGATGGTTTTGCCGAAACACGTGTTAGAGGGCAATTCAACAAACATAACAATATGTTTGAATAAAAGATATCTATTTATTACAAAATCAAGCAAAAAGTTTGGTATACATATTTTTTTCTTTCTATAAGGGCGCAGAAGAGAATCAGTAACCCAAAACACTTTTTGTTTCTCAACCAAAACGGAGTAGAGGAACCGGAACTCCGTTGTTACAGTCTTTTGCGACCACCCCGAAAATCAGTGAACACATTACTAAAACAAACAGGGCGCTGAGGTCAAACCCTTGGGAAACCCACACCAGAAAGGTTCCTCAATCTTTATTTATTTGGTCCTCGGATTAGCCTTACAACGCCCCAGACAGGACTATCTGCTCCTCCCTGAACGTCGAAAGAAACACAGGGAAAACCCTCCGATTGACATTGTTTCCCTCCGAGTCTCCGACCTCTCCTCCTCCGACGAGGAACCACCATGTCATCCATGCTTAACCCATCCTTACGTACTTCAACAACATCACTTTCCCCAAAAAGACTGTATAAAATGCAATCCCCTTGGATGACAGGGAACTCCCTTTCCTGCCTGGAAACTGCAAATACCACCTCCTTTATCCGTTTATGCACCAGCACCTCAATTTGGCAGGAAGCACGAAATCCTTACATTTTGTTTCTTTATTTTCCTCTTTTTCTCTTCCATCACCTTTGCGGGAGCTCCCTCACACCCTTGGCAGTGAAAAGGTACCCAGTTACTTCCATCAGTCACTGCAGTTTCAATTGAACTATTTCAAAATGGCTACTCTGGAGTCCTGCAAATATCATTTTTTGCTGTATGTAAAATAAGTCAGTGTGGCACACCGTATCCCCCATTCAAATCAAACAACATAGGCATAGTTGCTTCCCATCACACTGCAAAACCTACCCACTTAACAATGCACCATTGACAACTCAGCCATAATTGTCTTCCATGTCACACTTTTCTCTGCACCCTTTCCTGCTTATTTCTCGGTTGTGAATGACTGCAGATACACATCTCCAGCACCTTCCATTCCTTGGCCATTCTGACATTTACACAAACAGACAGGGGGAGGGGAATGATGAGCATGAGGAAAGTGAAAATAAATAAGTGTCTGCTCCACCCTCCAAATGTGTAGCCCAAACACACATATTCTTTTAAATCGTTAACTTTCAGCACTCCCGTTTCATCAATGCCTCTACAACAAAATCTACATCAGTACCTTTTGGAGCAGAGCCTGCCACCCTAAAATAGTGAATCCCAACACTTCTGCACTTCAGAGCAATTTTCCTTAATCTCTTACATGGCACCGCTAACACTCACCCACTGTCAACTGTGCCCCATCATCATGTCCAGAAAACGTGTCTCCAACCACACTTTTTTCCTCTCTCCTCCACAAGATCTTGCATACCCGGCACATTCCTTCTTCACCAATCGTCAATAAACTCATCCATGTTCCCTTTCCATGTTTACCTTCCTCAAGTAGAAACTCACAATCCTCAACCACATCCTTTAATTGCCTGATGTCAGCCTATCTCACTAATTTGTACTCAACAATTCCGACATGTGAAAATTACACAATAAAACATCTACAAGAAACATAACCATAACAATCTCTTGTCCCAAACCTTCATGCTCACCATTCCCAAAATGACCAGCAGGCCTATCAGCAAACCCCTTGTGTTATGCTTTATTTCCCTTTGCTTCTGACCGCTCTCCCTAACTTCTGTAACATTCTTCTTCTCAATTTCCCTCTGTGGTTGGTCGTGCCACTAAAACCATTTCCCATAAAACACCTCCCTGACTAATTTTCCTCATACCGTTATCTAAAATAAAACTTCTCCCAATTAAATGATACATGAAACTTACTACAGCCCCTTTTTTTCTTGCCACTGTCCCCAGGCTCAGCACATTTTGTTGCAAAACGCCACACAGTCGTCACAATATGACACGTCTTGCTGCACCTACCTGGGTTGTCATCCTATTCCCACTGACAACTCAGGTAACCTCTTTCACTGCATATGAGAGAGATAAAGAATACCCTATGTCATTTCACATCTCAGTAATATACCTCATCCAAAAGGTGATGTTATCTGCGTACCCCAGTTCAAATCACCGTAAGAATTCTCTGGAGTGTGTTATCCTTTTCCGGGTACCTGTTAGCCCGTTGCACAACATCAAAAGTTTCTCTGATAAAAATCCCCCCTTTTTACCAGTTCCTTGCCCCCTTAATGGAGACAAATGATCACTCACCACCTGTCTTGCCAATACAGGCCAAAACCCATTGGATCCCATACATGCAAAAGACTTTGCATAAGCCACTAAACTGGCTGATCCAAGAGCCACATGAAAACCCAAAACATTTTCATCATAAATTCCTTTCAAACCTTCCAGTATTCTTGAATGGCTCGTGACAGTTGATTTCTGTGTTGGGGCAACCTTCATCTGTACATGAATCGACCAATGTCCCTGAAAATGCTTGTCTGGCCACAACCAACATACATACATACTAAGTTAAGGTGGCTAGAAAACTTTGGACCTTTTTCAACTCCAATTTCCTCCACACCAAGACTTAATTTAGAAAATCCAACAGTACTACCACCTAGTCCTGTGCAAAGCCACTGCATATTCCCAAAGTCCAATGCGATCCCTAGAAAGGTAAAACGCACTTATGGACTCACCATCTTTACTGGTTAAAGAACACCCCCTGCATCTCTTTCACCAAAATAACTCACACGGCAAACTGCCACACTCAACTGACACTTTCCTTCAAACCACAAAACTGCCACAGAACTGAGGTACTTATACTCTCCTCAGTGAGCGAGAAATAAAGAGCAGCCGATTGGATGTGCTCTAAGCAAATACAACTCTTTTTGAAGCTTACGCCCGAGCAACCAAACAATCCGCTGAGTGAATTGGAAACAACTGAAAAGCCATCTTTGCATTACATGTTGCCAAACCTGCTACCTGCTTCCAACTCTGCATTGCTGCCACCACTTGGTCAATACTGCCACAAACAACCAAACAGTCCTCTTGATAATCCAGTTGTCCACTGACTGACCCCATATAAAGGATGGATTAGAAAAAGAACTCCCCTTCCTCTTTTAAGGGGCCATGCCACAAAGAGACACTATCACATGTTCCTCCGTCCAACTCTGAAATAGCTTTCATTGTACTTTCGTTCCCTGTGTTTCCTGCATTACCTCTGGTCACTTGTTGACTGTCATCAAATTTGTTGTGCACAGTAATACCTGTAGACCCTAGTCTCACCTTTCTAACGCTCCTGAAACCACTCAAGTCGGAACCAGGTCACTTCCTTATCTAGATAAAACAGTAATCAATGCAATAGCACCTCACACTTAATTGGAATAGGCACCATTGATACACATTCTCCACTAGACTAATTACTACCTTCTCCGCTTTTTCCCTTTGCCTTAAAGCACTGAGTGCTGTGACGAATGACGGAATTCTGTCACTTCTCCCCAAGATCAAGCCTTTCCCTGTGAGGCTAGGGAGATGAGCCCACTACGTGATATTCCCCTCGGGGTGTCAGCAAGCTGGACCTCACATGGTACAAGGACTCCTGTTGTCTGCAGAGGAACTTCAAAAATCCCTCACTCTTGGAGCAACAGTAATGTCACAACTTCAGAAAGACCAGGCAGACCATGCCATTGTCTGTTATTGTACCATATCATCCAAGATCCAATCTCAAGAAGTATCTGGTAAGACTACTGTGAAGATGAAGAGTGAGTGAGTAACACCAATCGCTCAGTCGGTGGAAACCCGCAATACTGTGATGAGTTGGATTGAGCGACTGATGGAGAGTGATCAATTGTAAGAGAAAAAAGGACTATAATCCTCCACTGGAGAGGGCCTAGCAATGTATCATAAAAAGAGATCAAGGGAAACAAATCCCAAAGAAGAGAGCCAGTTGTGAGTGCTGGTGTGACCCAAGGAAGATTGACCGTGCATTCTGGTAACAACGCTGAGACCACTGAGATGCTGGCACAGCGGTGCAACGGACAAGAAGCAGACAGAGTTGGAGAGAAATCAGATGCCGTCGTGACCAAACAAAGAGAAGCCCTACCCTGCAGGCAGGCCTGGTGATGCCAACTAGTGGATTAGAAGGTAACGGGGACAGCAGGAAACCTGGGAGCGAACACGAGTATAACGAGTACCATAATTATACTCGTCACAGTAAACTTGCTGTAAAAAAGTCAACCCCAGAATATTATTAGCACAATCATCACAGGACTCATCCTACTCGTCCTAGTAATACAAGAAAGAAGGGAGAGAGTGAGTGAAAATCGTCACAGGACTTATCCTACTAATCCCAGTGATCCGAGAGAGAACGCAGAGAGTAAGAATCGAGGGGCTTCTTCTACTCACCCCAGTAATACCAGAAATGAGACGGAGAGCTGGAACAACAAAAAGGCAGGCTCTATTTCCCCAGTGATACTAGAGAAATAGAGACTTTCAGAGACACTTGAGAAAAGCACAATAAAAGAAAATGAATGGCAAAGAACGCTGAAGAAGAGGACTTAACAAAGTCAAGAGAAAGGGAACCATGGAGCTGGAAATGTACCCTAAAGGAACTGAATGAGTTAATACAGCAAATAGCCAAAAATGACCTAAGAATTACATATTAAGGCTGGGGAAGCCTTTCCAGGAGCAGGGAGTCATTCACCTCAGCTTTAGTTGTTTTGTTTTAGTAGTAGGGTCAGTGCAGCTTAGTTTTGGACAGAGTATTTGCTTTGGACTTCACAACAGACGAGCACCCTAGTTAGTTTTGTTAGACAGGGAAATCCACAGATTAGGTAGGTGAGGCCCTTTAATTATCATTTCACAAAAACATCTGTAAGATTGCCAACAACTGGTCTGTCTCCTCCTTTTGACCTACCACATTGCCCAGGTGTTTCTTCTGCTCTTATTGCATTTGTGCCTGAATTTGCAGAATGTTCTGTTACACACCATTTTTGTATGCCCGGTAGGACCCCTGGCATCTACTGATGCTATCCCCATGCCACCCCTGTCCTGGTTGGAGCTGTCCATGAAAGGGCAAATAAATCAAAAGGACGCTTCTACCTGTAAATAAAATTTTTGCTAGCATGTTGGAGAATCCATTTCAGTCCCAGTTTCACATCCGTGTGTCCCCTTATTACTCTGCTCTCCTCCCCCAATCCCGATCTAAAATTCCTCATTTTAGCCGATCTCCAAAATGAATGTGTGCATTCCTACGTGCAACCATATATTTCTATGGAGTGACCATCCTTACTGTAAATCCACTACAGTAGATGTTAGCCAGAACTACAAATGCCAATTCATAATCATTTCTGGCACTGTACACCACTAAACCAATTGCTACTGTTCCAACATAAATCCCTCTTTACACCACACCGCTCTATGTACGAGCCTACAATTTTGACAAGCTTGCAATCCAAATGCCCTTTTTCATCAATGCTATAAGGTGTGCTCCCAGAGGCTTTGTTATAAAATATATGCATGTGTTCCTCAAGTCTTCTCAATCCTCCTGTTTCCACAAGCCCTCTCTTTTATCTTAGACAGATCATCCACCAGAAGCAAGGACATGTGCAGACTTAAACTTTGCTGGTTCAGGAAGGAGAGAAACAGAAGATAGGCCTTCTCTATCTACGCCCCCAGACTTTCGAACCTCCTCCCTTGACAGTGGATTGGTCTATGCAACATTGTATAGCAGGTTTCCCCATGGACCCACTGATAGGTTGGCATCCTTACCCAACCTTGGACTATCGACTCAGCTAGCAGCATGTAAGGAGACAGAAACCCAGGGGCTTGGATCATGTCAGATTACTCCCTACTTTTCCAATTAGTCCATCGTCTCTCATCAGACCGGCCATGAGCCAAAGTTCCCTATCTCTAGTTTACCATGTAGCCTGTTCTCTGTTCTAGGACATTCAAGGGAGTGAAAGCACCTCACTGTCTTCATCCAAGGCTGAATAACCCTTGTGTTCGACTTCTGAGTTACATGTGCAGAGACCACAAATTTGTCCATTTCAGCCTCTTATTTACTGCTATTTGATTTAATTATACTGGGTGTTGTTGATCTTCTTGGCCTCCCGTGACTTGCTCACTCTACCTTGTATAAACTTTATACACTTTCAATTGTCCAATACTTGGCTCTTGCAGATGTTTTTCTTCTTCTTTAATCTAAGAGAAATATGTCCCATAAATGGCTTATCCGCCTTCCTCCCTTCGTACTTTGCAGCTATTCCTTCAAAATAGCATCCTTAATCCCAAGCCAACATTGACTCTTCTTTGTTTTGCACACAAAGCTGTTCCTCTAGTGTCTCCTGACTCTGCAACCCTGATTGGCATCTGATGTAGTTGAATTGAATATTCACACAAGCCAGCATCCATTTTCCAACTATGGCTGTCCTTGGTATTCCTCTATAGCAAGCATCTATGTATCTTTTCTACCTTGCATTACTGCGCATTTACACTTATTGGTCTGCAAGTTACTTTGTCTTCTTTTGCATTCATGATTACTTTATTGTTTTGTACATGTTTCTCTTATTGCCTCAGTTACATCGGCACTCTTAAATAGTTTTGTTAATTTCAGCATGGCTTTGTATAGCTTCTCCATGACATTACCCTGCCCTCGTCAGATTTCACTCAGTGTTCCATGATGTCTAATGGTGCATGCTGACATTCTTCCATACGGCATCCTTCCACACTTTCAGTGCAAGGGTACATTTGAAACGGTTGTCTGAGTGAATATTGTCTCTCATACACTCAATGAGGAATAGATATAACACATGGAGTTTCACACAAGGCCCTTCTCCTGCTGTTCCAATATGACGGTGGTGAGGGGACAGGAGCTCAAGCCCACCCTCTTCAATGAGCCGCTCCTCCCTAAAAACTACATTCACACACCCTACACTCCCCACCTAACTTGAGACTGGGTGATCTGCTCCCTCCCTGTTTCTTTCCCTGGTTGATTCTAGAAGCCTTGTGGCCAATTTTCCTGCCCTCCCCCTTCCCTATTGTTAGCTCCCCAGTTGTTTGTATTGAACCCGTTAGATCTGATTCCTTCACCATGTACTTCCCTTATGAATTGTAAAGTCCTACATGTTAGGTTCACACCAATAAATATCGTAGTAATAATTATAATAATAGTTATCTTAATTGCCATGTTGCCATCTGTTCTCTCAAATTCCTGACAGTCCCCAGGGGTATATTCTCCTCCTTTACAATTTGTTGAGTCTTCACACTGTCAGTTCCTTTATCCACCATAGTCCCAAGTGGTCACCACCTGTCTGGGCCTATAGACAGTGAGCCATATCTGCTCCATATACATACCCATTTTCCCCACTCCCTGTACCATACCACAACTATAACTGGTAGTCACTTTTCTCACCTCCAGGCAGCACATACAGGCCCTGTCCTGCTTTCTATATCCACTCTGCCTGCTCCAATCCTGTTCATCAGACATCCTGCACTCCTGTGTTGACTTTGGTTGCAGGAGTGGGAATATGCTTTTTCTTCAAAAATATAATTCCCTGATTTTTAAGCAGGTTTACGAAAGCCTATTTTGAAAGTGGTCAAAAATATCAGTGGGGTGGCAAGGGTATGGTTACATTAAAGGGGTCGAAGGGAGTACAAAGAGTGTATGTGGAGTGACAGCCCCACAAATGCAACGGGAAGTTGGGAAAAGAAAAACTGCAAATTTGGAAAACAAACATTCATAGTAACTAGGGTTCATTGACACAGCATAGATCCTGCCATAGAGCCCCAACTCCTTCCTTTGTTCCTTAGTGACTGTGCATTCACTCTACATTATTGGGCCTCTGGCGTAGTCGGTGCAGAGTCTCTGGAATGGCGTGGTGTGCAGACACTATTTGCTTTTGCTTTGTTTTTGGAGAATTCTTTTTTCCATTTCCCCGCCAGGAGGCGGTTCCAAGTCCCAGGACTCAGAACTCATAAGCTCACCGACCCATGGAGCAGAGTCGGTGCAGAGTCTCTGGAGTCCCTGGAAGTCCCGGGAAGCTAAGGGACAGAGAAACTGCATCATCGGTAATCAACCCCCACGTACAAGTGGCGGAAAGATGGAGTTACAGCACTCAAGCTACATACAGGTGAACCTCCTCTCCACGTAACATCACTACCGCACTAAAGAGGATCTTCCTTTGACCTACGCGGCAACATCATCATAAAACTTAACACGTTTTGATTCTCTTGAATTAGTGCTGACTTTTAGTTCGTAATAGTTTTCAACACGGTGTGGAGACATTTCACGTGACATAAAACCCTCCACCCACTAAGCCTTACTTGAATTGCGGCGCTGCCAACAATACACTCAACCATCGCGAATGACCGTGCCGGGACTGCGGGACCCCTTCCTTTGAACTGCACGGTCGATCTGAATCTGGCATGCTGCCGTCCCTGCCTGCTTACGACTCTGGCTAAACAAGGCTCCAAAGTGCACGACCGAACGGCAGGAACCTACCGTGCCGGTCTCTTTGTTCTACACCATAGGAGACATCTCTTCTGCCGCAAATACATATATACTTGAAACTTGTGGAAAGTAAAGTGTGCTGGTCTCGACTCGACCAACACTCAGGCAGCCACGACTGCCTCCCCGTGGTGTTGCCTCGTTATTGCACAACCAACAGAGGATCTTGACAAGACCCACGCTCTCCTCTGAAACATCCCCCCTCACAAAACTGAGCTCACTGCAGAGGCTGACATGCCAGGAATCCTCCAAGACGTTTCATCCAACGGCCAACAAACAAGACATCGGACCCAAGCTCGGATCCACTCTGGTCCAACACATCCACAAGGAAATGTCGATATCTCTACCCCAATAGACCACCCCACTTCCACCATAAAGCAAGCCCCCTCTGTCAAATGATCAATCACAAGTAAGATGGTACCTTCATGAACGAAGAACCAAACCAGAATTCCATGAGAGTCTGCCACTGCTGGACACAAAACAACATTTACAAAGACTTTCGCTCGATCTAACTGAGATTGAAGCGTTAATGGAGCTACAAAAGAACAAAAGGAGGGCAATAAGAAACGTTCCTGACCACTCACAAAGACCCCATGAAGAATCCTTTCATGACTCGACAAACCCGCAGGTATACCCTACAACGAGCATGCCATTTCAAACTGGACCACCTTCTCGATCACCTCCACAAACCTCTGATCACACGAACAAGGCCATTCCCCGACAAGTTCAAAAATCCCCCTGCCTTCCTCCAGGAACTACACACCAGGAATCGATTCCCACCATAATGGTGGACCTGCAGAATATGCTAATTGCGGTCTCTACACAAGCATTAATACCTTACATGAAATTGCAAGAAGCGCAAGTCGAAGCCGCCAGAGACCAAACAACAATCTTGGCCTCAATATACTCCAAGCACAACATTCATGAAGTCTTGATGCTCAAACTGGAAGCCCGCATACAAGCATAAGCCGAAGTTAGTGCAGTGTGGTAACAAAGATTAGCCGATATAGCTCGGAAGGACAGGGCAGAAAAAAAAGCACATATCACAGATGCCCTGCTTGAACTTATGCACGCAAACATGCCCAAAGCAACGGGACCTCAATATAATCAGCCGACCATAACACTTTGTACCAAAGACATGGCAGCTCAAACTTTTTACCCGGAATCCTCCAGGATTAACAACAATAATGTGAACCTTACACCAAGGATGACTTCGGACATTGCTGAAGCCCTCCTCATTGATCTAACCTCTGATCAGAATGTGCCCAGAGCTAACCAGCATCATCTAAAGTCTCCGTCCAGCCCGGAAAATGCACCTAAAATTAAAGACCCATACAGCATCTTCGATCAAACCCGCCAGCACCAGCAATTTAAGCCGGCAGCACTGAAATCGAAGAAGCAAACCAAAAAACAACAAAATGGCTCTAGGGCCTTCCTACGTAACCTAACCATTCCGCTAGCTCAACAGACAAAATCCATGAGCATGGCCCCCCTAAATAAAGAAAATAATCCCACGGACAGACCCAAAGAAGGACAGTATAAACCAAAACCGAGCCAACAAACAAAGATTAATTCTGAGAATCAACCAGATGAAATAGATGCGCCCACAATAGATTTATTAATGAATCTGTCCACCTACTCGAAGATTGATGATAGACCATTTGCACAAGAGGATCCACAGCTAAATGAGTCCTCTCAAATAACAATAGACTGCTATGAACAAACTTACTCTGAGCAACAGTCTGAAATACCTCCCAACAGCGATAACTGCGCTGACCATGATAGCATTAGATCTACAATTGGAATGAACTTGGATGGAACTGCTATATCGGATATGCCCCTAGACAACACGATTGTCGACCAATCAGCTCCTGTACCATTGAAGCTCCCACGATTTACAAACCCGAGAAAACCACATGCACGAAACAGGATAAAGCTGGAAAGTGTGAGCAGACGCGATGATATCCTTATCCTCAGTAGAACAGATATTCTATGACTGTTAAATGTGATCCCTGGGCTAAGGACAATCACAACAAAGACATTCAATTGGTTGAGATTATTAATTTCAGCAGACTAGATTGTATTTGGATGAACTGCACCACCAGTAAGACATTACAGATGATTATAGCTCAAACAGAGGATCTCCAAGCCATGGGATTCCATATCAAAGCCATAGAATTGAATACTGATTCGGGAACCAAAGCGTTCAATCGTAATACAGAGGGTATGAGTAATACAACAATGTACTCAACAATAAGTACATCTGCTAGCACATATTCAGCAAGCAGGACACTCAATTTTGGAGAAAATATATCGCGCTCCTCCATTCAAGAACACTGACAAGATAAATCATACTTGCAGAAAGATTCCCAACAATTTTGGAGGGAGATGAGCACTTTGCGATCAACATCAAATTCTAACTTTCATAGAAAGTATTAGGAGCAAACCACTCAAGCAACCTGCACTTTGACTGTATGCTCATGGAACACCTCTGGTAATGTACATCTATATCGGACTAGTAGACCCGATTTAACAAACGCTGGTGTGATTTGTCTACAAGAGACATGGTTGCACAAAAAACCGGTGTGTGATGGATTCACTACATACATGAACCAGGCCATTTGCAGACAGAAAGGACGACCATCTGCAGGATCACTTATCATAATTAAGATAGATGCACAATTGAAAATAATTGACAGCCAGAACATCAATTCATAGATCCAAATAGCTATATTGCTACAAGACCTAACCCCCGGTAACACCAACTGCAAGTTGCCAGAAACAGTATTTGGGAATCCTGAATACGTACTGGAATCCCCAAAAAATACGAGAAGAAACTTTCATTGATGCATTCTTAATTGCAATGGATGAAGCTGCAATAAAATATCCATTTATTGCATTAATTATATGCGGTAACCTTAACATTCATTTTTACTCCAAAAATGGTCAAGAGCTTGACGAACACAGGCTAGAACAGCACGCCCAAAGATGGTCCAAAGAGATGCGCTACAGAAACATGACACAACTTGATGCCATCGATGAAATAACTAAGATCCCGATTATGACATTTTCACGCAGGCAGAGCACAAGGATTATTGAGTACATATATCGATCAGAGTCCATAAAAGCCCCAATACAACGAGCCGACAACATCTACATGGAGGATAGTGATCACTGCATCTTGATCCGAGCATGGTCGACTAAGACAGAGTCCACTCCGGATTAACCTTCCCCATCTAGAAACAAATATGGCTGCTACGAGGTTGAAACTAACCCACGACCAAATAAAGCAACTTCCTGCCACCTTCATACACGCAAAGATGGCAGATGAAGGTAAGTTAAAATACGAATGGACCTTGCAAAAATTCCAACAGGGACCAGCCCCCATGAAGACGATGAAAAATGAGCATCAGCATTCTGATAGTCATCTAATAGCCGCAAGGAAGAAAGAACTAAGGAAGCAGCTAAAACAAATCAAAAAAGAACCCTGGTCGGGGCAACAAATGAACATCAAGAAAGCCAAACAAAAATACAAAAATTGGCTAAAAAATACGAAGATGACCCTTGAACAAAATGATGCTGAGACCATGCTGAGAGCAATGGGTGCAAGGAACTCCAGAGACTTATGGAAATTGTTAAACCAACAACCTTCTCCATCAGACAACATGATCTCTGAGGTGTTGGAAACCAATTGAACAACTCACTTCCAACAACTCTATCAGCAACACCATCTGTGAGTACGGAGGAGATACCCACTATCCATATTAGATGGTCACTTGATTGGGTCCCATCTGACATAAATTACGCCATACGCAAATTGAACGTGTCACGAGCACCTGGGCCAGATGGGTTATCTAATTCCATCATAAAAAAGGACCCTGATATATGGGCAGCCTTGTTCACACAACTTTTGGAATTGATAAACAGAGCAAACTGCATACCGTGCTCATGGCAAAAAGCTGTCTTAATCTACAAGCAAGGTCTGACAGAGAACCCCCTAAATTACCGGCCAATCGTGCTCCTGGATACGCTGGGGAAAATATTTGCAAATATCCTGCTCTCTAAATTAAACACCTGGCCAGTAAAAGCAAAGACACAAGCCACAAGGAAAACAGGGTTTGTCAAGCAAGTTGGGACAACTGCAAATCTCTTTATTCTGAACTTACTGAAACATGGATCAATTTGTTCAAAAACCCAGACGTACGCTGTGTTCATCGACTTAGATCTTGCTTTCTATAAAATTAATCGAAAGATGCTATGGGACAAGCTGACGAAATGGGGTTGCCCAAGTAACATCATCAAACCTATAAAACATCTCTACTTGAACACCTAGGTTCACATTCGTCTGAGTAAGACCGGCCTGGTCACGCATCCCATAAAAACATGGCACAGGTTGAAACAAGGCTTTCTGCCGCCTTGTACAACTTGTTTACCTCAGACTTTGAAGAATCAGTGGCTTCTGCCCTAATTAACCCACCGAAACTAAACTCCACACCAGTCACATCAATTCTCTACGCTGATGACATTGTCATTTTTGCCAAAACCCCCAGAGGGCTACAAACAACGATGCACAATATTGAGGTGTACATGGACACCAACGAACTGGAAATCAATGTAAAAAAGCTAAAGTTATGACCCTAGTCCGCACCACGGGTCCAATAGCCAAATTGCCGTCCTTCTACTTGAACAACGAGAAAATCGACCAAGTCCAAACCATCAAGTACTTGGGGGTTTGGATTAACAAATCCCAAGTTGAGCAACCCTGGTCAGACCATTTGAAAACGGAAGCAAAACATTAGCATGTCAAGGCCTGATATTACATAAACAATTTGGGAAATCCTCTCTGAAACCTATCATTTTGTTCTACAAACAGAAAGTGACACCAATCCTGACATACGGTGGCGAGGCTATGATCAACCTACAGGCAGACATGTGGGACAAACTAGAACAAATCTTCTGGACAAAGGTGCTATCCCTCCCGAATTTTGTTCCTTCTTCACGTATTAGATTTGAACTCGGCTTGCAATCCCTGCACTCAATACTAAGATGGAAACAACTCGACCTGCTCAGGAAATTACTTAACAACGACCTGACACCATCTTGGGACATTCTACAAGCCAACCCCGGTAACATCAACGCCACAGCACTGACTAAATGAAAAGACTACATAAATGCCCAATGAATAGTAAGCGACATATCCATGGACACCCTGCTCAATAGACCACAGCGAGCAAAAGTTCAAATTGCAAGACTGGATTGGATAACATCACAAAATGAAATAAATAAGTACAAACTAACGTTGAACTGTGCAGGCTATGTAAGAGCTTTGAACAAACTGCCACCTTATCTTAACCTCTTTCCAGATCGTGTGATGCGTGACCTATTTTTGCGACTTAGACTTAACATACTTCTGACCCAGGAAATTCTCAGAATACGATCCCAATTTATTAACAACACACAATCTATGACTCGCATCCAGACCTGTATATTCTGTACGCAAATGGAAACCATGGAAACTCTCCAGCATCTCCTGATGGAGTGCACCGCACTTGCAGACAAGCGCATCGCAATTGCACAACTATACCTGAGGACAACTAAAAGCTTGGATCCTGAGGAGCGCTGGTCGCTCCTACTAACTGGCAACAACAAAATGATGATAACGGCCGTTATCTGCTTTTGGTTGGACATTGAGTCGCAACTGATGACATGATAAATGTTGATATTCTTTTTTCAAATACTGATTGCAGAAGTTTTATTCTTGATCTAATGAATTTGAGTAATGTATAAATGTAAAGTTTAAAAACATAAACCATATGCATTTTAAAGAAAAAAATAAAAAAATGGGCCCTCTTGGGACAGTCCTCAGTGGGCTGCCCACTGCTGCTTTGTACGCTCCAGTTGAAGTTGTCCCTCCACCCCCCTCGCACCCTCTTGAATCTCTGGGGCACTGCTGATTCCCATTGCTTCATGTCATCCTGGTAGATTCGTAATCCTCCCCCATTTTCTTTAGCCACACCCGGGGAGGAGAGGGGTTTCCCATCGATTTCATTTCTTCACATGAATCATTTCCTGCCCCATCCTCTACTTCCATTTTGTCTTCTACCAAGGCTTGTCTCAAGAGTCTCTACCACCTGTGTGAGCCTTTGCTCTCACATCCACCCTCTGGTCCCTCCCTCCCTCCCTTCGCCCACTGCTCCTCTCTCTGTTCATATGTTCTACAAATGACCGACATTTGCACTTTAACCTTCCTACCTCCACCTATCCACTCAACCCCCCCTTCTTTTTAGAGCCATTGTGTCCCCCTCCGCCTTGATCTGCAGCCTTAATGGGTTGAGGCATGGGCATACATTCTTTATTGGGCCTCCTATTTTCACCCATACCACCTTTAGCTGCCATCTTACACCACAAATCTGTAAGTACCTGCCTTGCACGCTCCTCAATCAACCACCCTCTAAACAACAACAGATGGCACATAACAAGACGGACAAGACATTCACACTGTCTCACACCAAAAAGAAACTAAACTGACTGTGACCACCACACTGCCTCTCGAAAATCCCCATCCTCCATGCACCTTCCCAGAGCAAGCCACACACACACAATAAACAAGCTGGCCATGCACCCACTCATTCTCAAGGCGCAGCCCTGCACCACTTTGCTTGTGCTCCTCTGCCCTCATGTCCTGCACGTGCACCTGCCCCCCACCCCTCCTCACACAGTTAACCAGCTAGCTTGATACACCACCCCTACTCTTAGCTTGCGCTGCACTGCAGCTTTACCCCAGTTGCACCCCTCGACATTGGACCACACACTCCCCTACTGCCCCTGAATGACCTCCTCTTCATTCCTTAGACCCATCTCATCAGTGGCGATTGATGCTCACACAAAAGAATCTTACTCTCGATCAACTGCCTCTTAACACCCACATCCATGATCGTCTTGTGTACTATTCTCACCTCAAATGCAGCAAAATTCCGAGCTGCCCCTAAAAACCTCTAAACGCAGTGATGCTCCTTACAAGAATCTTTCCTATGAGCTCCCTTCTTCCTGGCCAACCAAAGAATCCCCAGACAGACGCCTCTGTCTACCCCCTGCCCCACAACCCAATGGAATCAATATTGTGAACAGGATTTTCCCAAAAGACACAAGCTTACTGGGACAGCAGCCCATTCTAGCCCAAGAGCCAACAGGCGGCAGATTGGGAAGAGAAAATAGGACAATTGATGAACACTGACCATGTGGAGGACTATGCGCTCATTACAAGGATGAGAAAGAGGACTGGGAAATGTGAGACACGCATCGAAATGCAGTGCCAGAGATGCAACCAATAACAGTGATTGCAATGGAGATTACATTGATGAAATGCAAACGAAGACGGGCAGCTCCTTGGCCCACTGCACCCAACAGAACAAAACAAAACATCACTATGGATGTCTGAGTAAAAGCATGCACACAAAATCCAACTGCACGGCTCAGCAAGCATGTGTAATTAGGGCTTTGCAGACCATTAAGCAGGGTAGTTGCACACACTGTTGTAACAGTCCAGACAGCAGGAGAGCAGAATCAGAAGCCATGTGCCTGAATTATCGACACAGAGCCTGTTGCTGGCACTTAGCATGGTAAGCATCAATATTCCGTTCCAGTCAATAGAAGTACCATTACCGAGCAGTACCTGTAATTGCAATGGCTTTAGGCTATTGACATCGTCCTTCACTATTATTAGCTTGAAGTGTCGATAGACATTGTTAAATAACCTTTCACCTCATCAGCACTATGAAATAATAGCCCTGCACCATCATCATTCAGCACCAATCAGGACAGGATCCATTGGTAAATAATGCCAATCAATGCCATGGCCATTAGTGATCCGTGCCATTAGTAGATGCCGCCAGTGCTCCCGGTGAATCGCTGTAATGCCCATCAGAGGGTTCCACCCCTCTGCTTCCAGCAAGTAAGTACTCACTACCTTCCATATCCTAGCCTCCATCTTGGACCGCACTGAATTAACCAAGTCAGAATCATGCTGAGGGCTATTTGGGGCAGCCCAGTGCCTGGCCGGACTCATGGTCTGTTGTTGCTGCTTGGTGGTGGGTGGTGTGTGGTGGTTCTATTTTACAGAGAGGGGACTACTGTTGTCATTAACTGTCTGCCACACAAGTCCAACCTGCATGGCTTATCATGCAGGGATGTGGTCACTGGTGGGTAAAGGAGGGATTCCTTTTCAGTTACCTGCCCCCATCCTCTGGACGAACGCAGTCTGTATAAATGCATGGCAATAAGGGTAACAGTGTGTCCCGTGCGCCTTTCCTCAATGGCCTTTGTCCTAACAAGTCCCAGCACACAGAGAGTGAGAGGAATATGGACCACAAGTCACATGCTGCCCGTGGGACAGAAGGTCACACTGCCTGTGCACGTTCTTGTTATCTCATTTCCTGGTTGACGTTCCTGGTTCCTGTCAACATCCGATCACGCGGTTGCAGGGCATCGTGTCACTTTGTCAACTTCCTCCAGCTCTGCCCTGAAAGATAAATGGACCGGCCCAGTGATAAGGAAGTACCGTCAGCAAAGGTCTGAGGTACTGAGCTTGAGGGACGCCTGTATTGTTCTGTGATCAAAAGATTCTGTAGCAAACAATGTGAATAGGGTTCAGCTTGGTTTTCTTTGTGAGTGTCTCGCCTTGGAAGCCATTAGCAACTGTTTCAAATTCAGTGTCCTCCTGCTGTAACGTCAAAGTAGAGGATTTTGAAAGTCATAAACAACTGATAGGATGACACAGTTGTAGGATCCGGCATTTTCTCTGCCAGGGATGTATTTTCTTTTTGGGTGGGGGGGGGTGGTTGTACAATGAGAGGAGGGAGAACCTGCAGTCTCATTACAAGTTTCACTGTGGAAACATCACCAAACTCGCTTATGGTTTCCCCCACTCACAATCACTGTAAATCTGCCTGATTACCTTAGAAATGGCAGTGCTGATCCCCATTCATGTGGCCCATAGGGCTCCATTAATGATTTAGCGCCTGAGATAATTCCATCTGTGGTAAATCTTTTATTGTTTACAATAAAAATGAAGGACAAATCTCCAGCCAGCTCTGGAGGTATTACCACCACTTTATTCCCAAACTTGTTACGTGCCACAACTTTACTGGCTGTCTTCCAGCACTACCAAACTCGTAATGACTCTACAACCGCTGCAATGCTGGTTCATAAAAGACAGCGCAGGGGTTGGGCAATGGATGCGGAGGGGATACACAACACAACATTATAGATGAGTAGCTTTAAACTAGGGGGTGCATTTCACCTCAGGGCTCCGAGCTACATCATAGAGATCTTGTGCTTCACTTTCGTGTATCAGATGTCACTCAGAAACTCTCAATGGAATATATCCCCATAGTTTAAAGCTACCCATCTATAATTATATATATTTAGTATGCTCAGCGGCTGTGCACTTCATTAAGGTTAAATATATATATATATGTATATTACACAGCCCGCAGTAGCCGCCTTTATGCTTCAAATTAACACCAAAAAACCTCTGAAATTTAACAGTTATGGTAAACTAAGCCCCCAACCCTGCCACCACCCCTGTGCACTGCTAACACTAACACCCAGACCATAAAAAATGTCATCTCATGTGATGTCATTAGTGATGTCATCAATGATATTTGTGATGTCATCTTTGATGTCCTGGGTGTTAGTGTTAGCAATGCACGTAGATGGTGCGAGTTATGGTTGCTTATCTTACTATAATGGGGGAATGTGCAGTGGTGTTTCATTTCACTGTGAAGTATAACATTCCTTTAGTGGATTTCTTTTACTGAATGTACATATATATGTATGGCAGGGAAGGAAAAGAAAGGGGCTAAACAACTAAACAAATGATGTCGTCATTGATGTCATCATTGACATTTGAGATGACATTTTTCATAAACTGTCGAATTTCAGTGGGTTTTCGGTTTTAATTTGAAGCATAAAGTGGAGGTGGAAAGTTTTTTTTTAGTGAAGTGTACAGGTTTTTGTTAGGGCAACTTAACCATAACGTCCCCTCAACAAAGTTTTTTTTGTAGGGAATTGTGTAGATGTTTCGAAGGTGGAAGGTAAGGAGGAAATTGTGGCAATCAAGTTGATGAGCAGAATATGCACTGAAATCATGTGATTTTGAGAGATATGTAGTATAATCTACGTACTTGACATACATTTGACATGGAACATACAGAACCCCCTCCCTATTGATATTGGAAAGGTACGGACTGAGCGCCTGTTTGCGGACAGGGGTTGGACAGGATCAACATTACCGAAAGAGGCGGGGGGTAGTAGAAAATGTACTATTGTCTTACACAAAAAGTGTGCAACGTAGAAGAAGGACATAAAGATATTATAAGTAGTAATAAGTAAATATGGAAACCTCAAGCTGGGAAAAGAAAACAACAAATGTAATAAGCATGTAGAATGAAGTGGATGGTACCCTAAAAAAAAAAAGGATACCTCCAGCATAATCACTTCACAGAAATTCGGCAGCCTGGAACGACAGTGGACGGACGCAGTAGGACGAAGGGAGATTTCTGCAAAAGAGTGAGTGCAGATAATTTTTTTATATGCGTGAGGTTTTTTTTTGATATGTGGTGCATAAATAATAATTTCTTTCTGTTGTTTTGACTCAGAAATGGCTAGTACTTTGGAGTGGCTGGAAGAGTATTTCCCGCATGGGGAAATGTCTGAAGACAGCGACAATAATGGTACACATTGTTCTGCATATGCAAAATAGTGACCAGTATTTTAGAGGCATTGAACTTATGTATTTTTTTTAACAGACCATGAAAAAAACGACGAAAGGGTAACAAACGAGACAGAAGAAGACAGGATAAAGAGGATAGAGGAGAAAATGGACATATTGAATGCCGATTTTCAAAGTTTACGGGAGTTTGTGGAGGACTGTGTGAGGGGAAATGTTTGTTATCATTGCCCCACCTGCACCTGCCCTGCTTCTCCATTCCCTAGTGAACCATCCCCAAAACTTGAACAGGAAAATTGATATTTTGACGCAATATCCACCCCTTCTTCCCCTCACAAATCTTCTCCTCATAACCAGCCCATGTTGAATCCTAATTCCCCCATATTTGTTTCAGTGTCCGCTTCCCCTGCTACTTCTTTCGATTGATGTGTGTGTTTGAAATGTTTTTGTACAGAAGTCGTAGAGAAAAAATGTGTGTGTAGATTTTTTTCATAAGAAGACGTAAAATGTTCGCAAACTGCGCACCTGTTCGACCTATCCGCAAGGAATGGAATGTGGGTGCTGTGTAATGTCAAATAAGACGGATATGATGTGTGACTGCACCATCTGTTGAAATTGTGCGTACATAAACAGAAAGGGGTGTCCAAAGGATATACTACCTCAGCGAACCGCTTTGAAACAAGATAATACATGTTCGTAGAACACACCAGATGTCCGGAATGGGTGTAAATGAGGAAAATGGGAGTGTGTGAAGGACAGTATAGCGGTCCGTCTTGGGCGCAGTCAAAATGATGCCGTCCGTAGGACAGTCACGGTTGTTGGCAAGTTCGTAAACAAAGAAAATGGAGTTGTCCTAAGGACACAGGAACTGTCCGTACAGTGAACATAGCAAGCGTGCACATGCACAGTAGAAATGTAAGTATTGCGAACATCGCGCCTGTTCCTAACTGTCCGTCTCACTTGTGTTGCACTTTGAAATAGTTTGAGAACCCGTACACTGTCTGTAGGACACTTGTGCGCATGCGCATGTTTGATTGTTTGCATTTGCTGTCCAGGGGAATTTCGTTACGGGGCAGATGTGTTGAGGACGTCATCTTGTGACTGCATCTATGCTGAGCGTGGCGACTAGTTTCTGCGGTTTGTGTGCTTCCGCAACAATACAAATTAACTTGTAGACACAAGGCAAAGTATTGTAGAGTGTAAAAATGTAATTTCACACATCCCAAACAATAGGCCACCTCAGGAGTTGCTGTGTAAAATGTATGTACCACTTTGTAGGGATGAAGACGGTCACGAGGCACACCCCCGCACCCCTACAAAAGGCCACACCCAGAGCGCATCTTCATTGTCCTTCTAGCTATAGCAGATTGAGGTGTGTTGCCTTTACTGCTGTAGTGACCAAAAGGAAACTAATCGGTATGGCTTCAATGGCTGCTGTTGGGTTATTAGCCTCTGCACCATCCCCAAACCCGCCACCATCACCACCTCACCACCTCACCAAGGGCCTGCAGAGAGATATATGGGTGAGGATGTAGAGATTGAGGAAGAAGAGGAGGAAGACAATGAAGTGGAGGAACTCCGCACTAGGAGCACTCGGCGGGAGTCGTGAGTGTGGCGGTTGTTTTCCGTTTATGGGAACGTACCAAAAGCACGTGCGAACGTGGTGAAGTGTAACCAGTGCAATGTGGTGTTGAGTCGCGGGAGATTTGGAGTGTACAGTTAAAATAATGCTGGTAAATTTCCATAGGGAACACATAACAACGCTCCCCCTTTTAAAGTGCAAGATTGCCGATTTGTCATTAACAAATCGCACGACTGCTTACTGTCTTCTGCATAACCTGTACATATGTTGCAAGCATGTCTATTTAGGCATAGCTCTCAACCATTTTTGTCTTAAAGGCGGGTGAAATCAGTCGATTTTGTTTTTGACGGTTGAGACGCCCATTGGAATGAATGGCCGTGCAGGAGGCTTGGCGGGTGAGTCTGCCCTTTACAAGGCGGGTGACCCCGCCAAAAGCGTGTGAGTTGAGAAGTATAATTTAGGGCAGACCTCAATTTTGTATGTGAAAATGTAGGAGTTCTGTACTCTGTACTGTCTACAGTAATGCTACTTGCAATGTGATCATATGAGAATAGTAGGCGCTCCCGATTGTAGTGCTGAAATGTCCTTCAGAGGGTCTCCCAATTTTTGGACATCGTGCTTTTTTATTAACAAGTACAAAATGTTTGCCCATCTAGTACTTTGCCCTATCGCTTACAAACCTCTCTCCTATGCATACTACACTTTGTAAAGAACAAGGCATTTGCAAACCCTTAAAAAAGGTCGTTATTTTGAAGGACTTTCAGGTACCATATTGAAAGTAGTATGCAAAGACTGCACAGAGAGAAGTGAAATGTGCACATGGACTGGGTTGAAATATGAAAGTTGAATCCTCTGACGAAAGAAGTACAAGTAAAGTTTGCAGTATCATGACCGCTGCAAACACACAAAGTAATTGATATTGTTTTTTTAATTCACAGTGAAGACTACTCTCCTGAGAATCAACAGCATCTACACTGCAGACGACATATCCAAAGAAACCTGGTCATCGTGCACAAAAAAGTAAGTACAGTACAACCTTCATATTGTAACTACTCCTTAAAGAGGCTGCGTGGGTTATTTGTTTATTTTGGGCACCAAATCAAGCATTCATTTGTAAACCATTCTACCTACAAATATCCATTTATTGAACAAAGAATAACAGGTGGAATGGCTGACAAATCCCTGTGTGTTTGGTACTGAAATAACATAGGAAATCCTTAGAAGGTTATATTGTGAAAATAAGTTGCGGTAGCAAGTTTTTGGCATTTCGGTTATTAATAATGGTTCTCGTCACAAGTAGGGCACTTTGTACTCTCATCTAAAGCACATTGTAGTATACAAACAGTAAAGTAGCCTTACCAAATGATAGTTAGAGGTCACTGTACATTGACACACCATGCCAAAGAGCTTCGCCATCACACTTATGCACACATGCACACAGCACACATACATTGGACGACAGACCAAAGTATACTATTTTTCTCAACAGACAACAAAGAATGCCTACCAAAAAGCAGCTCCGTAGAAAGGAACGCAGAATTAGAGCAAATAAAAATAAAGGTGCCTAATGTAAGCATCCACCTGTTGTAGAGTTAGTGGAGAATCTTGATACAAACCACCTAATGCAGTTGGGTAACATAATAAAAGAGGTCTCAACTACGGAAACTGTACCTCCTCCATCAAAAAGTGTCACAAAACACAGAAATGTTGTCAAAAAAACGGCTGCCAGTACAGCTAACAATGTTCCTAATAATCCTGATAGTGTAAGAAGAACCCATAGTAAAAAAAGTATTTTAGCAAAAATGTTTCATCAAGAGTCCTTCAGAATCTACTAAGAAGAGGACCAAAATCATCCTCACCCCTTAAAACGTACCGTAGAAAGTTAATTCTACAAGCACTCGTGGACAGTGCAATCCTTGTCAAAAGGAAGTTGTTCATATTAGTGTTAAATAGGATGAAAGCACTAACAAAACTAAGTACCAAACTACAAATGAAACTCAGCAATAAATGGAATGTGAACAAAAATAATTTTTTGCATCTTTGTGGTGGTGAATGGAGTCACACAACAACCACAGAGCCATATTTTAATGAAGAAGCATACAAACAAAATCAAACAAACACAATTGCAATCCATAGCAGTGGACGAGGGTATGAGAAAATCAATACTACCATCATGGAACAAGGAACACTGCTTACAAAACTATCTTCTGAAAACTCAGAATTACCTATCGATTCAGCAGAACCACACCGTCCAGTATACAAATGGCCGTGCACATCAATGTGTGTCATTCCAAACAAAGCTTTCAAATCTTTACAGCAGTTCCTCAATCAATATGTAAAAGGTAAAGACAAAAGTAAAATGAAAGTGCTGCAAAATATGGATATTTGTGTAGTGCGGAAAGACACAGGTCTAAAAGGACATTAATTAGCCTGAATTTCTGGACCTATTTGCAAAAGTACCTTCCATGATATCAAAAGAATATCAGTACATCATTCCAAAGTAAGAAATTTAGTGTATAAAATATACTATGCAAAAAGTCCAGCTTCAGAATTAGGCAATTTAAATACCACTCTTCTGCATGGTACACCGAAATACCTACAAGAAGAAATGGATCGTATTCAGAAAAAGTATTTTGGAAGTGAGAGCTACGTTGAAAATGCAAACGTTTTAGAGCATAGTAGCGACAATTCTGCACATAGCAACCTTCTATTACACACATACAGAAAAGAAATACTAAAATTTAAAAGGTCATCAGCTGAAGTACCAAACCATGTGTGTGTATGTTGCCGCAGAACGTTTTACAAAAGGAACACAAAAAATGTGGACATAGCAGACAAAATAGGAAACAATGAAGACTCTAAATGGTTTGATTTAGCCTTGTACCTTTTAGCTGAAAGCAAATATGAAATAACTGAACGCCTAATATGTTGCAGTTACTGTACTGCAAAATTAGGCAACAACCACACTCCTTCACGTGCAATTACAAATAATTTGGAATTGTTTCCATTACCAAAAATCCTGCAATAGCTCAATTTGTATGAGAGCATAATAATTCAAACAGTTCACCCATTTCAAGCAATTATACGCCTTCATCCAAAAACAGCAAATTAACCTTCCTCTGAATTGGTGAAAGGCATTTGTGGCAAAGTAGTTTACTTGCCATTAGATCTAACGGAAAATGTACACACTCTAGGAGTGGAACATTCAATAGAGCATTCTTTAATAGTCTTGGTAAATGGAGTACCAACAAAGGACAAAATAATTTGGCAACAATTAGTAGACTTACACAAAGTTACACAAGCATTGCAATATCTAAAAGACAACAATGAGTACTACAAGGAAATAAATATCGATGAAAGCTTAAGGCAAACAACTGAAATAATTTAAGAGCCATCAGAAACTGGACAGTTTGAACTTCTGGATCCAGCTACAGTATCCACTCTTTTGGACCATTACACAATTCATCCATTGCATTCCAATGAAAGCATAGATGATGCACGAGAAACTTACCAAATGCGACAAACCAAAGGGTCACCAATGAGTATTTGGGAAAAAAGTATAGAAGCACGTGCTTTTCCACTGCTATTTCCTACTGGCAAAGGTGGGAGATATGATGATAGACCCACTCAGATTGGGGCATCAGAATACCATTCATTACGAATGTATTCGCAAGATCCCAGATTTAGACAAAATGTGGAATACATATTCCACCTACTCTATGAAAGTGAATTAGCAACACTATGTTATGGAGTTGCACAAATTCTTAAATCTGGAACGCACTTTCAAAATATGTCAGCTACGCAATTAATACAAAAAGTACAAGAAAAAGATGAGGTTTTACAATCAAGTATAACAAATTTGTTTGCAAACATGCGTGGTACAAAGGAATACTGATTTAGACGGCACGGAGACATGCGTTGCATGATCAGAAACCTTGGACCACCGACTTCGTTTGTTATGCTAAGTTGTGCAAAATATGCATGGGAAGATTTACATGAGTTCCTACGCATAGCAAACAGCAACAAAAACAACATAGATATATTAAAACCTGGAGAACTTTGCTCTCTAGATCCAGTTAATGTCTCCAAGATATCCATCATTGTTTCATTGCAATGCTACACTTTATTTGCAATAAAACTATTCCTCCCCTTGGAGAAGTGCAACACTTCTTTTGGAGAAAAGAATATCAAGCGGGAGGAGCACCACATATTCACATGCTGTTATGGATCAAAGGTGCACCGAAATGTGGGCACGACAGTGATAGCACTGTTTTGCAGTTTATCCAAAAATATGTCACATGTGAAATCCCTTCACAACAGACACATAGTGAGCTTCATGGGCAGATTTTACAATTTCAAAGACACAAATGTGGCAAATATTGTCACCGTAAATGCAAAAACCAAGATAAATACTACACCAAATGCCGCTTTGGTTTCCCTAGACCAGTTACAGAAACAGGTAAAGTAAACAACTTCATGTCTTCAGTTCGACATAGTTTTAAAGGTAAATCACCTAAAAACAAGTATTATATAAAAAGAAGGGAAGAATCAAAATGTATCAATGATTACAATGCAATCATTGCCCTATTACGGAATGCATGTTGTAACAAGGGGGTTGTCCTACCCTCTATGAATCTAAAGGGTGTACAAGGTGAATTCAGTGTACAATGGTTTTAGACCCTTTTGGGAGCCCATACAATTTGGGCAACCGTTGTTGAAAACAACATGCTAGCTGTTGTCAAACACATAACTCAAACTCATGTAAAAATGTTTAGCTTTTTATTATTGGTTCGCTGATGCTTTTTTCTTTATGCAAAATATTTAGGTTATTTTTTATACATGACAATACATGATGTCCATTGTGGAAAACAAACACCTAGTTAAAGATTCACTATGGCATAATTACGAATGGCATGGGATGTGGATGAATCACTTATACATTTGACAAACAACTTGTTTGTAAGTAGAGTGTCCCATGTCATTGGGTGTAAAGAACACAAGATGAAAGTGCAAGTGGAGGAGACGATGGTGGTAGGTCTCCTATGCCCGGCTAAAGTCTGACCTCATATTGGGTCTATTATGGAGTGCAAACATAGATGTGCAGTACATTGCAGACAATTCAACTGCTGTTGCACAATATGTTACAGCCTACTTAACAAAAGCAGAAAAAACAGAGCTTCAAGACTTCTGGGATGACCTAGCATCAGACAAAACATTATCACAGAAATTGTACAGCCTAGGCATAAAAATGCTCTCTCATAGAGAATGTGGGGCCTATGAAGCAGCAGATCGTTTAACGGGCACTGCTTTGTATGGAAAATCAGACAACATAGTATGGCTCAGTCTTGGTCCTGCAAAATCTAGAAAAACAGTGCTAAAATTATATGAGGACATTGAAACAATTGCCAGAAATGATCCCAACAGCCAAGAAATTCTAAAAAACAATTCACTGGACACATACTATCCAAACAGGAGTACCACTCTGGAAAGCATGTGTCTATACCACATAGCTCAAAACTTTGCATACAAAAATAATGTAAAACCCGATGAAAGCAAACATAGATATAGAGTGACCAATTGTAAAGGGAGCTTATTGAAATTTAACAAACGAAGCTTAATTAATCATGTGAAGCTGTCATTAAAAGCTCCTCAACAGAAAGAACTATATTACATGTCTCTGTTACAACTTTTCAAACCATGGAGAAAAGAGGAAGACATACTAGATAAGTATGAGTGCTATGAAGATGCTTTCAAAGCAAATTAAAGCACTATCACCGATGTGAACTTTAAGCAATACAAAACAATGTTACACAATGAGCAGCAACAGGAAGAAGAAATTCAGGCCCAACTAGATAAAGACTCTTCCGACAGTAGACAACCTTCTGTAACAGGAAGTCAAGAACCATTAGGACAACCACTAATAGCAAATGAGGCTGAAGTTGCTATGGCAGAAGTAGAAAACACCATGTATCAGTATCAAGAAGATACAGAAGACTTAACAGTACAACAAGCAAAATTTAACAACGATCAGCGCACCATTTTTGAAGACGTAACAAAACAAATTGTGCATGGCGTACAACACGAAAATAAAGAATGTACCTGCCAAAATTACAAACCTATACTGCTGTAAATCAGTGGTGAAACTGGATTAGGGAAAACATTCTCAATCAAAATTATCAGCAAGTTCCTTCAACAATTGACAAACAACAAACTGTCAGCTGTTGTAACAGCCCCCACAGGTTTAGCTGCCTACAGCATAGGCGGTGTGACATTACACGGATTACTACTGCTTCCAGTAGAGCATCAAAATAAATTAGACTACTACAAACTTTCTGCAGAAGCTGCAATGGAATTACGTAGAGTATTGAAACAAATGAAAATGCTACTAATAGATGAGGTGAGCATGGTCTCCAATCTAATGTTGGCTTTGATTCATCTCAGATTGCAAGAAGTACTTAAAAGTGATAACAAAGAACTCTTTGCAGGGAAACACATTATTGTTTTCGGAGATCTTCTACAATTGACACCAGTGAAAGGTGAACCGATTTTTAAAACCTTAGGCCACAAACTCTGCTGGGAAACTGTTGGTAGCATAGGTAATGTTAACATTTGCCAACATTTCCAATAGAGAGAATTAACTGAGAACATGCAGCAATCTGCAGATCTCACTTATGCCAACATCTTAAAAAGTATTACAGTTGGTGTATTATCGCAAGAAGCACAAGCTGTATTGAAAAAGCGGCATATACATGCACTTTATGGCGATAATGCATGTGCAACTGATGTTATGGAACAAATAGTACACAAAAGAGTCAATTGTATGGCCTTAATGCCAACTCTTGCAAGCTGTTTCAAATTCATTTGAAACAACGTTAAAGAAAGAAATGCAAGCAATAATAGAAATTAGCGCCACAGACAAACTAGACGTACATGGTTTGACAGTACCCATGTGTGAGCAAGCCACAACAAGACTAAATAGTTTAGAAAATTCAATCTGCAACACAGCTGGGTTGGAAAAAATATTGAAATTATCATTAAATTGTAGAGTAATGCTTAAACGTAACCTTGACATAGAGCAAGGGCTAGTTAATGGAGCACTGGGCACAGTTGTTGGCTTTCAATCATACCCACGTGATAGCAACATTCAGTTTGTAAATATTCGCTTTGATAAAGTTTCAGAAGTGAAAAGGATAGGGCGCTCAATGGCTCGATTTCTTCTCTTCAAAGACATGTATGTACGTAGAGAGCAATTTTCTCTAACTCTTGCGTATGCGGTTACCATTCATAAATCCCAAGGTCTTACCCTAGAGAAAGCATTGATAGATATAGGAAAGACAGTGTTTAAGGAAGGCATGAGCTACGTAGCCTTATCACGCTTACATACACTTGACGGTCTATTGCTAATAAACTTTGATTCAAGTAAAGTCAAAGCTGATATTCCTTGCATTCTAGAATACAATAGATTTTGTTCACTGTACACCCCTCACCTGAAACAATACCCTGTTCCACATAAAGTGAAACGTGGTAAAAGAAAAGTAAAGGAAACAGAAATGCAACAGAATGCAACAGGAAATTCCGCAAAAAAAAGAAAAGAAGCTAAAGTTTCATCAATTGCCGCAAACATAGAAGAACCTATTAGCGAATGTAAACCAGGCACGTCGGCAAAGAAGCAACTAATTGTTAACAATATTTACCTGCACAGCACAGACCAATTGTGTTTACAAATGTTAGTGCTGCATAGAAATGCAACAAGCAATCCTGACAACACATCACATACAGTGTTCATGGAGTAAGGCAACAATTGGACGACTGCGCTGGAATAGTGAGATTCACTATGAACTCACTAGAAGATCCACAAGAATTTCTAATGTACATACTATTAGTAATGGAAAACAAAAGCATACCTGTAAATGAAATCCTCCAAATTTCGTACATGTGGAAACATACATGCACTCTCGGTAACAAAGTGATACAGGAAGAAATCCAAAATGAGCGATTTTTGTATATTTCCATACCAAATTGTGAGAGCATTCCATTTTAGCAACTTGTACAAAATGCAAACCATGGCAGATTATGTAGTATTTGCAATTCAGACAATCGCTCTTACTGATACAATCACATAGTGCCTACATAATACTTATGCTTTTACGTTATAATGCAGATGGCACCAAAAACAACTGCAAACTGACTGGATTTACACACGGTCAAGTGTCACTTGGAAAGAAAACCTTTACAACAGTAGGAATAATCTACCATGCAGGAGCTACAACCAATGCAGGTCACTACACTGCATATATTTAGATTTTGACTGTAATGATAGCAGCATTACTCTAAAGCAGAGGTTGCCAGCTAACCTAACAAATGCGTATTTAATGTTCTTGAAGCCAAAATATACGAAATAATGTATACTTCAAGATTGTGAACAAAGTATGTCAAAGTCTACAGACTGTTAGAATACGCCCACAGGTATCTAACTACCCAACAGGATGGAAGAATGACACAAATAAATGATTATCACAGATCGCTGGAAGCAAATGCACAGGCAGAATACGCCTATATGTATCTAACTGTTGTTAAAAATCAGCAGGAAGGCAACAAAGAAAACATTAATGGGAAAGATAAAGGAAACAGGATATGTCAACGACACAAATGAATGAGTATCACAAATCTGTAGGAACAAATGCACAGTTAGAATACGCCTACAGGTGTCTAACTGTTGTTAAAAATGGGCAGGAAGGCAACAAACATAACATTGATCAGAAAAATGAAGAAAACACTGAAAGGAAAAAATGAAGTACTTAGTTGCATAAAACATGACGTTTTATTTTAATCCAACAAGGATTTTTTCCCAGACCCAAGGATTAAAAAAGCAAACACAGAAACTGAGCGCAATGCACAGTACACTGGTTTGTAAACTAAATATGAGGGTCTAAAAAAAAAAGTTAACTGTCTATTATGCAATGTGGTAAATTTGGAAACACTGCAAACATTAACACACCTTTTTCTTTCATTACAGAAATGGAAAAAGTGATACTTCTGCCAAGTATGATAATGATAACCAATTTAAAAAAGATTTATGGATTCTGAACAAAGTAAGGAGTAAGTATATTGGCAGGCATTTTCTACACATGGGAATCTACTCGTCTAATCTATGGTAGTAATATGCTGCAGTGCCTGTAGGCTGGCCTTTCATCTGCGGTGAGTAACCTACCACCTACGCCTTACAACCAAGTTTCAAGGAGTACAGTTCCTATCCACAACCATCACTGCATATGTAAAGCATGGTCCTTATAAATTAGTTGCTTATAAGTTTACTTTTCGGACCATCGTCTGCAGCCATGAAGTGAAGAAACTAGGGCATCAACACAACGACCACAATCCACCACACCCATATTAACTTGTAACTCCACTGCTTATGACTTCAATCTTGCGTGCATGGGCTTTAGCCATGCACCCAAGACTGCAAGGTCTCCCCACAACCACCTCGGTGATGTGTGGTAGTGGGGTTTATTCTATAGGTGTGTTATTCTTAGTACCTCTGCCCAGAGGCTTCCCTCCTAGGTGTATGTCTGTAGATCTTACATGGGATGGGTGTGCAGTGTCTTCCAAGTCTAGTACTTACCACTTTGTTCTTGGTTGCATGGCCTTAGGCCATGCACCCAAGACTGCACGCACTCCCCACAACTTGCCAATCAAAACGCAACACTGTGGGTGTGTGCATGGGTGGCACATGTGGCGGTGGTTGTGGCCAGGGCCTACAGTCTTGTAAGTAAGGCCTTCGGCCTTAGGCCGACGGCCATGCATCCAAGACTCTAGGCCACAACCACCGTAGCATGTGCCTCCCATGGCGGCTTACTAATGAATATAATGATAACCATTAGAAAAAAAAATGCATTCATGGCATGTTGTCAATTTCAATGTTCCCTAACACCACACGTGTCCTTACAAATCTAACAACTCCCCCTCATTTTCTGTGCGTACAAGGAGGCCACAGAACATACGTCATAAAGTAGGTATAAGTGTATTATTGCACCCAAGAGTGCAGGATCTCCCCACAACCACCTCTTTGTTCTTAGGTGCATGGCCTTTGGCCATGCCCCCAACACTGCACGCACTCTGCATAACTTGCCAATGAAAATGCAACACAAGGGGTGTATGCATGGGTGCCACATGCGGCGGTGGTTGTGGCCAGAGCCTACAGTCTTGGAAGTAAGGCCTTTGGCCTTCGGCCGACGGCCATGCATCCAAGACTCTAGGCCCTGGCCACAACCACCGTAGCATGTGCCAACCATGGCAGCGTACTAATGAATATAATAATAGCCATTGGAAACAGTAATGTATTCACAGCATGTTGGCAATTTCAATGTTCCCTAGCACCACACGTGTCCTTATAATGTAACAACTCCCCCATGCAGTGCACAGGCTCAAATACTGGCCTTATTGGACCCCTCCTTTTCTGAGCATACAAGGAGGCCATAGAACATATTTCATTAAGTAGGTATAAGTGTACTGTGCGTACAAGCTGTCCATTCACATAACATCATGATGACCGACCCCCAGAACAAGTGCATTAATCACCCATATGTTAAGACTGTAGCCCCTGGCCACAACCACCGTAGCATGTGCCACCCATGGCGGCGTACTAATGAATATAATAATAGCCATTGGGAAAAATAATGTGTTCACAGCATGTTGTCAATTTCAATGTTGCCTACCTATACCCGTGTGCTTTCAAGTGTTACAAATGTCCTGCCCACTACATGGACTGAAGTGCTATCGTTATTACCCCCCACATTTACTGTACGTACAAGGTGTCCATAGAAATTACATCACGACGGCGAAGAACAAATGCATAGATCACCCATTTCTTACTGTGTGAACCTTTCCCAATGCTCTGTGACACAGAAAAATAGGGTAATGAAAAAAGCTGGTTGTTGCTCCACTTTCCGCGGATCCAAGATGTCGGGCGCATCCAAACCATCTGACGCAGAACACGTATCACAGCAGCCAATGGGCAGAGACGTCACGTGTACGTGGTCATGACGGCAGCCCCTTAGCTAATCGGTTTCTTGTTCATCAACCAAACAGGGAAGTGTGACTGCGGAGCGAACATAGATGTCACTAATTATTTCAGATCTACTTTTTCATAATTATAAATAAACGTACTGCATCTATGGTGACAACATTTACAAAAGCAGGCTTTCTGGACCAAGCCCCTGTACCTGCCGCAGATTTCGTCAAAATCCGTCCAGCGGTTTCACCTGTAGCCGTGCGCAAGGTTTTTCCCCCATTCAGTCTATGGGGAAAAAAGACGTTTTGGGACCCCCCCTAAAACTCTGCTCCCCCTGGACGAATTCTCACAAAAACATTCAGAGTGGCCCATATACCTTTTTTGCAAAGTTTGGTGAGGATTCGTCCAGAGGGTGCAGAGTTATAAGCCACCCAAAAAGTGCTCTTCCTATGGAAACAGCAACTTAACCATAACTACATGGCCACTAAAGTGGCCATGTAATATACCTCAAAAGCACTTTATAGATAAGTTTAAATCCACTATGCATATGAACAGAATTGAACAAAGGTCATTAAAGGTCTCAAGAGGAGAGTGCTGCAACAAACAAATCGAGAATTAAGACAGAGAAACCCAGCTGAAGGTAACCATGCCAAGAAGCCAAGGTCGTATCGGGCTGCAATAGGCCAACAGTGGATCCAATTAAAGAGAAAAAGAACAGAGTATCTTGTTCAGAAAGGTCAAGATAAGCCACAGATGGTCGACGACTAGCAGAATTAAATCAAATACACAAAATGGTATGAAGAAGAGGTCGATTTCACGGTGTCCTGAAAACGTGGCAAGACGGGCAGGAAGGGGTGAGACTTTCACACCTACGCATGGATCCCTGCCATATACATACTCTTTAATTTTCTCAGACCAAGAAGCAGACTCGAGGCCAAACTACAAAGAAGTAATTGACACATGACCACTGATGTGATGAATGATTGTAACATAATTGGAGGGAAGCTGGGGTGCAGACTAACTCCCTTCAGCTGGCTGGTTATTCTGCATGCTGCTAAGCGCAAGTGGAAAAGTATGAGTGGGGTTGATGCCAACCCAATCATAGTGGACCGTGTAATCTAGGGTCCTATAGTAGAACCAATGAGACGTCGTACTTTTAGTGACGTTTATAGTGGCCATTTTGGAGGAAGGGATTAGTTGCCCGACCTGACATTGATTATCCAATCCCCTCTCCCGTTACCACATACAGTTATAGTACCTATGTTAAAGTTACCTTCCTATAACCAATCATGATCCATGTTAGGTTTTTAAGAATGCACGTCAATGATGGTGAGTTTTCGAAATAAATATTGTGTTTTTTCTGAAAGCAAGTGGAGTTTAAGCGAGAAGGAAGATCAAGCGGTTGCTGATGTTCATTGAACTCCCTGTTGGTTATACTTGTCATTGAACGGACTCCCTTTGCCAAACTATTGAGTTATCATTATTATTTGATGCAAGACTACGAATCTGCTTCGCCATCTATCTCAAGGTGCTGCTACTCATCTTAAAGGGCTGTTTGGAGACCCCCAGTTTTATGGGCCGTCTGGGGTCCATCCAGTTGACTTGGTAGCAGAGATTAGATAAGACACCCATTGACCGTCGACATAAGTAACTTCTGGTCCTCGGTAATATCACAAGTCCTTTTCCATCATGCTGAAAGAACGAGAAGCTCCCCGTAGATAGTGGTTAGTTTAATTGAAAACCCTGCAGGTTAGGTGTGAAGGGACCTTTGCTTTCCCCCCAAAACCCCTTCCCACGTCTACGAGCAGTTGATGAAGCAGCACGGAAAGGCGGTAATGAAGGCCGTGATCCCGAGCGTCCGAAGAGGAAAAACATGTGAACAGTGAGTGAAAAAGACTGCTTTGGGAAAAAAAGTTGCATGCCTTAAAACAAGTAAAGGGAAGGTAATGGAGGGAGGTAGGAAATAAAATAACGTCAGAGTAAGAGCATAATGTATATATAAGGGGAAAAGATTGACTCAAGGGTGGCCAAGCAATATAGAGAGATACCGGGAGTGATTGAGATAAGAGTATACGCCCATGTTCCTAGGCTTTAAAGAGCGCTAGCAGAAGCCTGAATTAATAGGATGCTGTAGATGACCAGATCGATTAAAGATAATCTGAAAGAAATGGGCTTAAATTCCATGTCGGAATACAAATTAGGGGCAGAATGCATCTGAGGAAGCAGATGGCATGATATTCGTGTAGCCGTGCGGAGTCTGTCTGTCTGATTCATGTGTTTTAGTAGATCTATGATGTCATAAGGTAAAAAACCTTTTAAAATAGCATGAAAATTGCACGATTGTAATAATAAAATGTTGCATGGCATGAATTGATGGTTGTAGTTAACAAAAGTAAAAGTGAAATTATTGTTGAAAAAACAGGATTGGAGCTTGCGAAGATTGGTGCTCTCTCATATTGTTGATCTTGTTTATGAAACGTAAAGCATAACAAAGTGTTATATAGAGGAGAGGATAAACTGGTTAAGCATGGAAGACATTAACCCATTGATACACATGTGCAAACAGCTTCCGAAGCATGCACCTAAGCTTAAATAATACAATGCAGAATGGGTTAAAGGGACCGCAAACAAAATGTTTATGCCATGGCCACAAGGCGGATTGCTACCTAAAACGATCCTGCAGCACATGATGACATTTTTGCACGCCATGTATACGGGCAAAAAGTTAGACAAACGCCTAGCTAGTTTAGAGACTGTGCTATTAGCGCCATGGCTGCCTCCAAATTCGTGTTCAGGTCCGGGTTCCTTGAATGGGGTCTTACCGGGTCATTCCAACCTTGGAGGACCCGGTAAGTCCCCATTCAAAATACCCATCCACATTCGCATTCGAGCCCCCGTAGGGCTCAATGGGAATGGGGAGGGAGCTAATAACGGGCACGTTAATAACAGGCCCGTTATTAGCTCCCTGGTCCCTTTGCAGCTCCCGCTAAGGGACCTCGTAATGCGGCGGTAAGGGGTTAACGGCACCGGCATCCTTACCGGCACCGTTAACCCCTTACCGCCGCACTCGTAATGACCACCATTACCTCCAAAGTCCCGAAGGACAAGGAGAGACGCGAAAAAGAAAAAGGAGACCAAACACAAGCAAGTACATCTCTAGATACGGGAAGAGAGGGAAAAAGATGGAAAGGAGATGAGGATAGGACTGATGAGATGGCATTCGCAGAGAACAAATGGATGGGAAGTCAAATTGTATTGAAACTCGATGGTAAAGGCATTGAGGATATGAGACAAAGGGGAGAACAAGATGAATTAGAAAGGGAAGAGAAGGGAAAGGGAAAACGATTAAGAGACAAAGGGGCTAAGAAAAGGGATAGACAGAAACGAGAGCAGTTATATCGTGACAAGCAGGTCAGAAAATAGGAAAAGGCAGAAGAACAAAGACAATTCGATCATAAGTAGAGAACAGCTGATGATCAAGATAGAATAGAACAACGGAGAATAGAAGAAGAAGAACAAAAGATACGGGAGAAGAGAATAAAAAGATGAAGAGATGAGGAAACGTGAAGGGCAAATGAACGAAGAGATGTGAGGAAACAAGAAGAAGACAGGGTCGGAGAAGAAGCGAGGAAGCATAGGGAGTTTGATGATGACACGTCAACACGTAGAACGTAAGCGAAGATAGAGAGCACAGGATCTCGAATATCTGGAAAGAGCGGTTAAAAAACCTGGTCCAGTAGTAGACTGGGAAGATATAGAAGAATTATTTCCTGAGTACGGTTCGGTACCAGGAACATCTAGGGCAGATATCACAGATGACTTCAACACCAGAAGCATCGGAGAGATGATCGATAGAATATATGATGAGATGGGGCTAGAAAAGGTACCCCAAGGGAAAGGAGAGGACCAGTGCCTTGAGAGCACTCAGCTGTACGATACTGATGATGCCTCCCGAAGTAGCAGAAATAAAGAGCTGTTATTAGACAGGGTGACTCTAAACAGAAATGAGGAGGATGAGAGAAGTTGCACGAGTTGGGCACAGACAATATTGGACACAGAAAGGGAAGAATGTGAAGAAAGAGAGAAGACACGAAAAATGCTTCTTTAGGGGTAAGGGAATAAGATAGTCGGATTCTAGTGGGTCTGCACCTAAGACATCAGAGTTAGCCATACAATCAGATTGGCATGAAGGAGTATAATACAGTCAGAGGGGGGTGTCTCCACCCTTTGTGAGCAGATTAAGGACGTTGCCAGGTAGACAGCGATGCAGGAATATTACCCCTGTGGTAGACAGAAAAATGATGAGAGAAGAAAAGGAGTGTCATGTGTCACAGTTCCCTTTACTTGAAAAAGGTGGAACGAGACCACAATATATACCTTGGCCACACATGGATAGAGAAAACCTGAAAAATAAGCTCCCAATGTTGACATCGGGAGCCGGAAAATGGATACGGGAGGGAACACGTTAGCTATAGGGGTTATTAAGGGTCTTTTAATCGCCATACTTGGTGATAGAGCTGACGATGTGTGGACACGTGCAGGCTACCCTGGTGTGACTACAGTTAATACTGCGCATGAAAGAGCGCCATTTAACAATTCTAGAACTGCGGTATGGAAAGCACTTCGAGTGCTATACCCGGACACTTCGATATGGGAGCTATAATGACACGCAAGATGAGGGAGTCAGATGATCCTTTGCTTTACATTCAGAATTTCCAAGATGCATGGGTATTGGAAACTCGTGAATCTTGGGGGAAATCTACACCCGTGTTTGACCATATATTATGCCATGGGCTACCAGAACAGGTACAGAAGTAGCTCAAGAAATTGGTAGGGATTGAGGCTAAACCATGGTCTGAAATACAGTTGACCATCATGCACTATTGCAGATTGCTGCAAGAGAAGAATCGCAAAGAGGATGCTGCAAGAAAAGGTGAAGAGGCTAAATTAGTGCAGAAAAAATTATCGAAGTATGCCATTGAGGGGGCAATGATAACTAACACAGATGGATCAAATACACTGCAGATCAATAATCAAAGGCAGTTTGATCAAAGCAATAATGGGCTTTACCCAAGGGGAAGAGGCTTTCGAGGAAGAGGATGGCAGAGTGATCAGGGAGGTTTTCAAAATAATCAAGGAGGTCTTCAAAATATGCAAAGCAGAAACCAGGAAATGCAAAATGGGCAAATAATCAGACCACTGCCAACATGTTGGACGTGTGGGATGACAGGGCATCTAGCATGAATGTGCAGAAGTCAAGGAATGGTGCAAAACGACAAATTCACAAGAGGAGGGATGGTGAATCCATCTGCGTTCTCACAGCAGGGTGGAAATGGGTTTGGACAGAATCACACAGTGCAGCAGCAAGTGACGGGAGTACAGCAAAGCTTGCAACTATAGAATGTGACACATTTTCCACAGGGACAGTCTCAACAGTCGCCAATGCAACTGTCACAAACCACAGGTACAGGACAGATACTGAATACTGGAATAAGAGATGCCACAAGTGAGGGGGAAATCCGTTCACTCAGAATGGGACAAGATTATACATGGACTATGACAGCTCACTGGGAGACCTGATGTGTTCTATCCCATCAGTGACACCGAACCCTTACGAGGGGCCAAGGGTAGATGTCTGTATAAGGGATAAAGAATATTCTTTCTTAGTTGACACGGGTGCGACATGCTCGTGTATACGTGAAGGCAAGTTTTCTTTGTCTGGCGATGCCATAAATACTCAGGGCTTTACAGGAGCAATAAGTTGTGTTCCTTTTACAAAAGAACTTCCAGTCTCCATAGGAGAGTGTGATATTAAAGTGCCACTGCTATATTCAAGGCAGACACTGGTGAATATATTGGGATGAGACCTAATGACAAAGTTAAACATGACAATCTCGTTTACAGAAAAGGGCATAGTATGTTAAACTCCAGGAATGCATTATTTGAACGTGTGCAAAATGATTAGATCATATGCAGGACAAATAGCCATGAGAGCTATTCCATTGGAACCAGAAATATTCACATATTGAGTGCGTATATTAATGTCATGGCTACCAGGCCTTGCAGACAATACAATGAGAACCCCAGATGAGTTTCTGTTCAGGCCAAGAATACCTATGCATGAGGAAAAGGGACAAGTGTTTCCCTTGACAATACAAGCAGCCATAGTGCGAGGAGAGATGGCTTTGCTTGATGGTTGTGATGATGAAGGCAGACGATGGTGCGCAGTAATCGCCATTGGGGAAGGTTACAGATTGACTGACGTCACTGATGACGATCTGTTTGAAGAGCAAATAGGTGAAGATGAGATGACAGTTGAGGTTAATCTCATCTATTGGGTGAAAATGATCACAAGCTAGGTGCAATGGATAATGTTGTTGGCACAAAAACGTCCTGAATATTTTGATGACGACATGGCAAAGGTGCCTGTCTTAATATGGACTACAGGCCCTTATGACGTAGGATTACTGAAAGGAGTTGGAGAAGTGAAGATAAATTGAAACCAGGAGCAATTTTACCAAAAGTACGACAGTATCCCATGTCTAGGGAAGCAGATGAAGGGATTTTTAAGACAATTTCTGCCATGATGGAGCAGGGCATCTTAGTGACGTCAGAGTCATCATGCAATACTTTGGTTTATCCGCTTAAAAAATCAAAGGGAGGGTTTTGGCGTTTAATCCAAGATTTACGACCAATAAACCAGATAGTGGAGGCTGAGTTCCCTCTAGTCCCGAACCCGTCCACAAACCTATGTGATTTACCCGTTGAGGCAAGGTATTTCACGGTGATTGACTTGAAAAATGCATTTTCTCCATCCCATTGCACAAAGACTCAAAAGATTTGACATTGTTTACGTTCAGACAAGATTTTCTAAAAAGCACAATGCTGCCTCAATGGTACTGTGAGTCTCCTTCGATTTTCAAGAGAGTCCTGCAGATGGACTTAAGCAATATTGCATTAGAGAGTGTTCAAATTTGCAGCACAACAGAAGAAAAGTGCAGACACGATTCTACTCCACTATTAACTATACTGGCTGAGAAAGGATATAAAGTTGACAAAGAGAAGTTACAGTACTGTCAACAAGAAGTGCTGTACATAGGCCAGCTGATCTCACACAAGGGGAAAAAGGTTACCCCTGAAAGAGCAGAAGCCATTTCAAAGACAGCCAAGCCACACATGATAAAACAAATGCAGTTTTCTAGGATTATGTAATTGTGTCAGGGCATTGGTCTTTGACTACAGCTCCTATACCCGGTCTTTTCTACAAGCCTTAAAGAAAGCACAGGCAACGAAAGAAAAAATTGTGTGGACCGAGACCATGGAAGAAGGGTTTGTTGAACTAAAAAAGACCATTTGCACGACACAAGTTTTAGGGATTCCCAATTATGCAGAGGAATTCTACACACAAAAGGCAGTGTCATGATAGCAGTACTCACACAGAAAACCACGTAGGGGTACAAGCCCCTTGCATACTACAGTGGGAATTTAGACCCAGTGATGAGGGGTCACTTCCCGTGGGACCAAAGTTTAGCTGCCACAGCGTTCGCCATAGAGAAGGCTACAACCATTGTGATGTGATGCCCACTGATGTTATTTCGTCGAGCATGCATTATTTGCCATTTTAGAAAAACCAAAAGGCACATTGACATCTCAGAGAGCTTCTGCTTATGAAGTGGTCATATCAAATCGAACGATTAAAATAGTTTGATGCAAAATAGTGAACCAAGCTATGTTTATAGCAGAGCCAGTCACTCGGGCAAGTACTCGAACAAGTACCGCTTTGCCGCGCTTCTCCCTGTCTGCCTGGCTGGATTGTGCTGCGGCTACGGCGGCGTTTGTACAGAGGAAACAAAGTGATTGACAGACTAGTGTGCAAGCTTCTAGTCCCACCCTAGAATCACCGGGATTGGCCCTGTTTGGAAAATTTCACTTCCTATTTAAACTTGCCTGCACGCGCACAGCGCGCACGCACTCGGACAAGTACTCGAACAAGTACCGCTTTGCTGCGCTTCTCCCTGTCTGGCTGGATGGATTCTGCTGCGGCTACAGCGGTGTTTCTACAGAGGAAACAAAGGTGACTGATTGTGTTAGTCTATCATTGAACGAACCATACTTGGGAACTGTTCAGTTGCCAGTGCCCCATTGGCTGATGCCGTTTGATGCCGACTGATTGCTGATTGCTCTTTCTCTTCATTTTAGTGATTGACAGACTAGTGTGCAAGCTACTAGCCCCGCCCTAGAATCACCGGGATTGGCCCTGTTTGGAAAACTTCACTTCCTATTTAAACTTGCGTGCACGCGCACAGCGCACGTGCACTCGGGCAAGTACTCGAACAAGTACCGCTTTGCCGCGTCGGCGCAGCTAGCGGCGTGGTACTTTGGCGGTGGGTCTAAGTCTAATCAGGTTCTGTATTGTGTTGTATTGGTTTTGTATTGCAACTACTGGGCGAACGCAGTTAACATTGGAGACTGTGGTTAGAAATGTACACTTTAAAGTCGGATATGCCGGCGATGCCAGCCAATGTTAGTACACCGGGTGTTCACAGAGCTCAGTGTGTAAACTTGTTCACTCTTCTCACACTGCAATAATGTTAATGCCCGTGAATACACAGCTTGATATGCAAGGGTGCGCTATGGCCCTAAGTAGTGCGCCTTCAAGCCAGCCTGACTTTGCTCAAAACACAAATGTGATAGCTAAGTCAGGCATAGCAGCTTTTCATGCGTTTAATTCAACACAACCAGATTCTATGCATTTGCAAGGGTAGGCAGGGCGCCCCTTATCTGACCAAACTCTACTTGAATCTATAAAGTAAAAAAAAATGAATCCTGGCATAAGTATTCCATCAATGCTGCCACCTATTCCCTATCCGAAACATCATGAAGACAGCTCGGAAATTTCAATCTATGCGAGCCAATGTGAATCACCGATTTCTATCATAGAAGATTTAGAAATGTCCAGAGACGTTATAAGTACACTTGCATCGACGGTCTCATTGTCTCGTTCAGCTTTGCCTTCCTTTGCCCAGCCTACACCTAGGGCGACTAGATCTGTTTGAGAGTCATTAACAACATATACTCATGGTCCAACAAATACAGTTTTTCCCGAGTTGGCATTAACTGCCATCAATACCTCTGTGTTGAGTCTGTTTAAATGTTTTGAATCAGTTGAAGTAAAAATGGAGTCCCAGATGGTAATATTGAACAACATATTGCAGAGGCTTGATAGTAACCATCAACTTTTGACTGAATGTACCACTAATCAACCAGTAGTGCAACATGAGGTTCTAGTTAAGGGGCCTATACCACAATTGAGGCCAACGATGACACTGCAGAGTAATATAGGGGGTGAGACTTATATACCATCCCTGCCTACTATAGAGGATATTGTTTGTCCAGATATTGTGACACCCCCTCATGTATCAGCATCTGAGACTCAAGATGTCTCATACATTGATTTATCGACAGATGGTGAACAAACAGATACTGAGAATGGAGGTGTAAAGAAACCACTTCTCCCTGTCTGGCTGGATGGATTCTGCTGCGGCTACAGCGGTGTTTGTACAGAGGAAACAAAGGTGACTGATTGTGTTAGTCTATCATTGAACGAACCATACTTGGGAACTGTTCAGTTGCCAGTGCCCCATTGGCTGATGCCGTTTGATGCCGACTGATTGCTGATTGCTCTTTCTCTTCATTTTAGTGATTGACAGACTAGTGTGCAAGCTACTAGCCCCGGCCCAGATTCACCGGGATTGGCCCTGTTTGGAAAACTTCACTTCCTATTTAAACTTGCGTGCATGTGCACAGCGCGCGCGCACTCGGGCAAGTACTCGAACAAGTACCGCTTTGCCGCGTCGGCGTAGCTAGCGGCGTGGTACTTTGGCGGTGGGTCTAAGTCTAATCAGGTTCTGTATTGTGTTGTATTGGTTTTGTATTGCAACTACTGGGCGAACGCAGTTAACATTGGAGACTGTGGTTAGAAATGTACACTTTAAAGTCGGATATGCCGGCGATGCCAGCCAATGTTAGTACACCGGGTGTTCACAGAGCTCAGTGTGTAAACTTGTTCACTCTTCTCACACTGCAATAATGTTAATGCCTGTGAATACACAGCTTGATATGCAAGGGTGCGCTATGGCCCTAAGTAGTGCGCCTTCAAGCCAGCCTGACTTTGCTCAAAACACAAATGTGATAGCTAAGTCCGGCATAGCAGCTTTTCATGCGTTTAATTCAACACAACCAGATTCTATGCATTTGCAAGGGTAGGCAGGGCGCCCCTTATCTGACCAAACTCTACTTGAATCTATAAAGTAAAAAAAAATGAATCCTGGCATAAGTATTCCATCAATGCTGCCACCTATTCTCTATCCGAAACATCATGAAGACAGCTCGGAAATTTCAATCTATGCGAGCCAATGTGAATCACCGATTTCTATCATAGAAGATTTAGAAATGTCCAGAGACGTTATAAGTACACTTGCATCGACGGTCTCATTGTCTCGTTCAGCTTTGCCTTCCTTTGCCCAGCCTACACCTAGGGCGACTAGATCTGTTTGAGAGTCATTAACAACATATACTCATGGTCCAACAAATACAGTTTTTCCCGAGTTGGCATTTACTGCCATCAATACCTCTGTGTTGAGTCTGTTTAAATTGTTTGAATCAGTTGAAGTAAAAATGGCGTCCCAGATGGTAATATTGAACAACATATTGCAGAGGCTTGATAGTAACCATCAACTTTTGACTGAATGTACCACTAATCAACCAGTAGTGCAACATGAGGTTCTAGTTAAGGGGCCTATACCACAATTGAGGCCAACGATGACACTGCAGAGTAATATAGGGGGTGAGACTTATATACCATCCCTGCCTACTATAGAGGATATTGTTTGTCCAGATATTGTGACACCCCCTCATGTATTAGCATCTGAGACTCAAGATGTCTCATACATTGATTTATCGACAGATGGTGAACAAACAGATACTGAGAATGGAGGTGTAAAGAAACCACTTCTCCCTGTCTGGCTGGATGGATTCTGCTGCGGCTACAGCGGTGATTGTACAGAGGAAACAAAGGTGACTGATTGTGTTAGTCTATCATTGAACGAACCATACTTGGGAACTGTTCAGTTGCCAGTGCCCCATTGGCTGATGCCGTTTGATGCCGACTGATTGCTGATTGCTCTTTCTCTTCATTTTAGTGATTGACAGACTAGTGTGCAAGCTACTAGCCCCGCCCTAGAATCACCGGGATTGGCCCTGTTTGGAAAACTTCACTTCCTATTTAAACTTGCGTGCACGCGCACAGCGCGCGCGCACTCGGGCAAGTACTCGAACAAGTACCGCTTTGCCGCGTCGGCGCAGCTAGCGGCGTGGTACTTTGGCGGTGGGTCTAAGTCTAATCAGGTTCTGTATTGTGTTGTATTGGTTTTGTATTGCAACTACTGGGCGAACGCAGTTAACATTGGAGACTGTGGTTAGAAATGTACACTTTAAAGTCGGATATGCCGGCGATGCCAGCCAATGTTAGTACACCGGGTGTTCACAGAGCTCAGTGTGTAAACTTGTTCACTCTTCTCACACTGCAATAATGTTAATGCCCGTGAATACACAGCTTGATATGCAAGGGTGCGCTATGGCCCTAAGTAGTGCGCCTTCAAGCCAGCCTGACTTTGCTCAAAACACAAATGTGATAGCTAAGTCAGGCATAGCAGCTTTTCATGCGTTTAATTCAACACAACCAGATTCTATGCATTTGCAAGGGTAGGCAGGGCGCCCCTTATCTGACCAAACTCTACTTGAATCTATAAAGTAAAAAAAAAATGAATCCTGGCATAAGTATTCCATCAATGCTGTCACCTATTCCCTATCCGAAACATCATGAAGACAGCTCGGAAATTTCAATTTATGCGAGCCAATGTGAATCACCGATTTCTATCATAGAAGATTTAGAAATGTCCAGAGACGTTATAAGTACACTTGCATCGACGGTCTCATTGTCTCGTTCAGCTTTGCCTTCCTTTGCCCAGCCTACACCTAGGGCGACTAGATCTGTTTGAGAGTCATTAACAACATATACTCATGGTCCAACAAATACAGTTTTTCCCGAGTTGGCATTAACTGCCATCAATACCTCTGTGTTGAGTCTGTTTAAATTGTTTGAATCAGTTGAAGTAAAAATGGAGTCCCAGATGGTAATATTGAACAACATATTGCAGAGGCTTGATAGTAACCATCAACTTTTGACTGAATGTACCACTAATCAACCGGTAGTGCAACATGAGGTTCTAGTTAAGGGGCCTATACCACAATTGAGGCCAACGATGACACTGCAGAGTAATATAGGGGGTGAGACTTATATACCATCCCTGCCTACTATAGAGGATATTGTTTGTCCAGATATTGTGACACCCCCTCATGTATTAGCATCTGAGACTCAAGATGTCTCATACATTGATTTATCGACAGATGGTGAACAAACAGATACTGAGAATGGAGGTGTAAAGAAACCACAGATTAGCGCTAAGGGCCGGTTGCTATCAAAAAAGGGCAAAACGACACAAGCACCTATTAAGGGACCTAAGATCATGTCAAAGAAACCTAAGAACCTTATAGGCTCTACAGGCCCAAAACACATATTGAATGCTTTTTTTCATGCAATAGGCGGAACTGTCTCACCGCCTAATACACGTGACAATCCCCCCATTAAACCCCTTTATAATGCGATGCCAAGCAGGATTGAGTCTGATGCACCCATTAACAAAGGGCAAATCTCACACAGCACTAGTGAACCAGTATTGTGCACTATCCCTCCACCCTCTCATTCACCATTGACTGATCTAGTTGCCTCCCTAGACAGGGTTCAAGTTGCAAGTGATAGAAGCCACCTTAGACAGTGCAATCAATCAAAGAATGTACCGAATCAGTTGCGAGTTCCATCTGCTTTACAAAAGGACCTTCAAAGGTCAGTACAGTGACAATTAAGCAGATGATTGATGCCTACTTGGCAGGTAACTCACTTGGATTCGGTCCGGGTGGGCATACTACAACTGTGCCACAACAACAAGGGAACTCACTGAATAGTCCGGTGGAGGTAGTCCCTCCAGGTACTACAGCACACAACAGCGTGCTTGACCTGATCTCTAATAACCCACCACCCCCCATGCCAGTACAACCGTCAAGTTATGACATGGGAATAAGTTTACCTGGGGTCATTCAAGTCTCACAACAAAGGTCTGGGAAAATGCACTCCCTTATTTTGAAATGCAGAGAGGGCCAATTCCCTAGCTATGTATTAAATCGTAGAAGTGTGCTTAACATCTTCAGTGATGTAAGCGCCCTGCGAGATATTGAATCACATGACATAGCACAAATTGAATTTATATCGGATGTTTCTAATTCGATTATTAGGCTATGGGTTCCATCTGGGGTAGTGACTAATCTATTATGGCAAGAAAGAATGAACTTATTTGACATGGGCTTTTTATTGGCAGAGGATCCGGAGTATAATATACAACAAACTCTAAGAGCTGCTCCCAAACCAAATATATATCAAAGTATACACATGGCAGACAGAGGAATGCATACTACCTCCTTAGACAAATGCTCGTAACCACCAATTCCTAGCATCCCAATGTTGAATATTGTTAGTTGGAACTCCAGGGGCCATTCTCATTTACAAACTTCGTTGGCCCATCTACAAGAATCAATTCATATAGTTGCGTTACAAGAGACGTGGCTTTTAGACCCACCGGTATGGGATGGTTTTGAACTGGTGCTATCGCCTGCGTTGCCTACTGGAGGTAGACGATCTTCAGGATTGGTGGTGGCGGTCAATGTACAAAAAGGTCTTAGAATTATAAAGTGGGCTACAGAAAGTGCCTACATTCTACTAGTTAAAATCACATATGGTTCCCAAATTATAGCTCTGGTGAACATATATTGCAATCCGGCAGCTAAGACAGATCAGGCTTTCTATACTAGCCTGAGACGAATCTTACATCAAATTAATATTTCTGACAATATTACACATACCATCATTCTAGGAGACTTGAACTTAGATTGCTGGTCTTCAAAAAAAGATTCTGGGAAGGCTCAGGTCTGGATGAATTTTATGTCAGATCGACACTTTCAGATGGTAAATGGGGCAGTTTCTGGGGACATCCCAGCTAACACCACATGGTCCAGTCAGACGAGCTCCAGTACCAATGACTACATTTATGTAGATAGGTGGCTGTTTCATCAAGTTCAGAGGCTAGAGATGTTTGAGACACAATATAGTGATCAAAAAACTTCTATTACTTACGATCCCAGCCAAGGCTGAGTCTGTTCATAAACCAACCTATACTTCAAAAGTGACTATCAATTCATCCAAAACTCGTCTTAAATGGAATGATCCGTCAGTGTTAGCCTATCGCCACAGTATTGAAAAAAATGCAAAGGTGCTCAATCCACTTCACTACACTCAGCTTTCATTACCATTTACTAACACAATCACCATTCCCTCACAAGGCCGGATAAAACATAAACATAGTTTTGACCTCGAGATTCAACAGCAACGGGCATTATACAGACATGCAAGAAGAACTATAATAGCAACCCCTGGGCCAACATGGCTCGAGGACTTGAAACATGTAAAATGCCAATATAAAAATTGGCTGAGATCTAAGAAACATATTACTTTTCAACAAGACAGTGAGCATATGGGTCAGCTAATGGCGGGAAAAAATCCGGCCCAAATGTGGATCTTACTAAACAATCAAGTGCAGAACTTACAAGCATCTGCTCAACTTGTGGCCGTTAAAGAACATAGTTGGATCGAATATTTTTCCAACCTGTATGCTGATCCTTTATTTTCAACTAATCAGATAGAGCTATCATCATTAGGCACATGGTCGTTAAAATTCTCACCACTAAGTATTGGGGCACTAATAAGGAGCACAAGTACCTCAAGGGAGGCCGGTCCTGATGGGATTTTGAATGTCACATTAAAAACCAACATCACTGAGTGGGCCTTAATCTTATATAACATCTTCAGAATGGTCATTTCCACCCATTCCATTCCATTGTCGTGAAACACCTCAGTGATAATACCGAATTTTAAAAAAGGAGACCACTCATTCCCACAAAGCTATCGGCCCATAGCTTTATTAGACACACCAGGGAAGATATTTATGAAACTGGTGCTCCAAGACTTTAACAAATGGACACAAAACAGTGTATTGAGAGACCCTTCACAAACAGGGTTTGTTTCAGGTATGGGAACACAAATTAACCTGTTATGTTTGAATGCAATCAAGGGACAGTGCCAGTCCACAAAACAAGCGTTATTTTTCGCATTTGTGGACTTGCACTCCGCATTTGATTCCATTTCTCGTGTACTACTTTTGAAAAAACTAATGAGAGATCAGTGTCCAATCACAGTAGAAATTATTCATGCCCTTCACTCTGATACTTCAATTTGTGTACGCCTCTCCTTAGAAGGCGCTCTATCGGCCCCTATAAAAATGGTGCTCGGATTAAAACAGGGTTGCCTCCTGGCGTCATCAGTATTCAATTACTTTGTACATGATTTGAAAGAGGCCTTTTGTAAAATAATCTCGGATGCTCCCAAATTAGGCAGATACGAGGTCAAAGCCATCATGTACGCTGATGATCTCATGCTTATTTCAAAAACCCAGATAGGACTACAAAAACGTTTGACAGCATTTCAAACATACATTCAGCAGAATGAATTGAGAGTAAAAACACAAAAAACACAAATTGTCAAATATGTGCCTGGGAAGACAACAATGCGCTGTTTCAAATGGTCAATTAATCAAATACCCTTAGAAATAGTACCACAGTATATGTATTTGGGTATGTGTTTTGAAGGTATTTGTAATCCTAAAGGACAACTTGATGCAGTGTGAAGAAAATTGGACACAGCCATAGCACAAACTAAGATTGTTATGTTTCGATTTGGCCTGCGTGGCTGTATGTCACGCCGCAGGGAAACTGGCGGCTTTGGAAGAAGTGGAAGCTGCGACCGCCATAGCGGATTCCATTACGTTTTTTGTTTTGAGCTTGCGGTGCAGGTCTAGTCGTCGTTGCGACGTACCTGAACCGGTATTTAATCCTTTCCACTTCCGGGTTCAGGTGCGTTGCAACGTACAGTGTTTCTTCCTGTTCCTGCGCCGCTGCTACTTTTCGAAGTTAATACCTTTTCCCTTCCGCTTCATTAGTTTCTTTCCCTCTTCCAGTCCTTTCGCTCCTTACCTGCTCCGGTAAATTCTTCTCGCCTTCTTTCTCTCTCTCCCTTGTTCTATTCCGTTCCAATCTATTTCCTTCCCCCCTTCCGCCTTGATCTTTTCCGTCTATTCTTTTCCCGTCTTTTCTTGTTTTCCTCCTGTGTTTTTTCTCCTCGCTGTTCCTCCAGTTACCCCCCTCTGGCCTCTCTGTGAATTCCCGGATTCCGACCTCTGTCTGTTTTCAAGGATTGCCTCGTCCAGCCCTTTTCTGCTAAATCTGCTGATGATTACCGTGTACCGACCTCTATCTGCCAATTGGATTGCCTCGCCTCATCCTCTACAGTCTACTATTTAAGAACTTTCATCGTTCTGGTTCGTTCCCGATTCCTCCTTCTACTGCATCCTCAGGAGAGTCCATTACATCACTACGCTTGAAGATCTTTATCCTCCGGGGTTTTTTGTGCCTTTGGCTTTTTCCCCTTTGTACTGCGACTGAGGAGGGCTGCCACAGATCACCCAAAGGGTGTCACTGTGGCGTCCTACCTTGGTCGCCCCTCTCTTCAAAAACAAGGAGGGAAGGCTCGAACTAAGGACAATCCAACGCTAACTCAACGTCGGAGACTTCAAGGTGAGGAGGAAGGGGAGGAAGGGGAGTCTCAGGAGGAAGAGGAGATTACCGACCTTCCTGACAGTTTGCAACGCCCAAATCTAGACATGGCCACTCCACAGCAAGTTCAGGAACTGGTAGCAGCCGTCCAAAACTTGAGCCTAGAAGTCCAGAATTTAAAGGGCACTAATGCAGTTCTACAACAGAGGATGGCAGAGCGAGAACTACCGACAACCGATTTGCCTCCATTACCGTTAGTCTCTGGGAAGTTTGATGGGACGCCCAAAAGGCTAAAAGAGTTCTTAGATGCTTGTCACCTACATTTTTTATTTCGTCCACATGCCTTTACTTCTGGCCATACCAAGGTTGGGTTTATGATAACCCATATGTCTGGCAATGCCTTGGCTTGGGCCACCCCTCTGGTCAATAGAACAGATCCAGTGCTTCTGGATTATGAGGCTTTCAAGACCATGATGAAACAAACTTTCCTTCGAACAGAGAGCACTTTTTTAGCCTCTGAGGATCTATTGGACATCCGACAAGGGAATGCAGACTTAATGTCCTATATCACCTCCTTTAAACAGATCGCTGCGGTGGCTGGATGGCAAGAACAAGCTCAGTACGCCATCTTTCGGAGGGGTCTGCGAGAAGAGCTAAAAGATGAACTAGCACGTATCGAACGCCCCTTAAATTTTGCCGATCTTATCACTGCAACACTTCGGATCGATTTCAGGCTGTCTGAACGGCGAGCTGAGCGACGTAAGATTAAGAGTGGTCTTCCGATGCCCCCAGCTACTTCTTCTTCAGCACCCCTTCCTCCTACTCGTCTCTCGCGTGAAGAGCCTATGCAGATCGGCACTACCCGTTCTCCTCTCTCTGCAGAAGAACGAAAGAGGAGGCGTGAAGGAAACCTATGCATGTATTGCGGATCTTCTAATCACCTGCTTCGAGAATGTCCTGATGTGCCTCCTAGACGCTCGGGAAACGAGTACCCTCGGTAAATTTGGGGACATATTACCGAGGGAAGGAGTCCAGTCCCTTTGTTACCCTCTCAGTCACCTCTTTGGAATGCTCTGACGATGATCGTCTTATGGTAATGACAGTCACTCTTCTGTACGGCCAGACCTCAATCCAGACTCAGGCTCTTCTGGATTGTGGAGCCGCAGGAAATTTCATCGATACCCACTGGGCAGAGAGTCAAGGACTGACTCGGATAGCTAAGACCGAGGATCAAACGGTGGAGGGAGTTGATGGCGAACCTTTGAGCTCAGGCCTTATTACCCATTCTACGGAAGTCCTCACCATGCGTATCATGCAACATACTGAACGCCTTTCTTTTGATATCATCAGAGCTGCTCATTTCCCCTTGATTCTAGGCATTGGATGGTTGCGTCGTCATAACCCTACCATTGATTGGTCTAGGAACCTGTTGAGTTTTCATTCAACCTTCTGTAAAGCAAGCTGTTTGCCGAAACCAAACTTCTCTACGATACAGACTTCCTGTGGGATGGAATCGAAGTCCATACATTGCTTACCATCCTATTTGAGCAGTTACGCTGAAGTGGTGGCAGAGAAGATTCCATTAGAGCTTCCTCCTCACAGACCTGAGGATTGTTGCATTGATTTGCACCCTGAGGCTTTAGTCCCTTTTGGTCGCATGTATCCCTTGACTTTGCAAGAAAGACATTATTTGAGAGATTACCTAGACAAGGACTTAGCCAATGAGTTAATCAGACCTTCTAAATCTCCTGCTGGTGCCTCCCTATTCTTCATTCCCAAGAAAGACACGCAAGAACTACGACCCTGTATCGATTACAGAGGATTAAACAAGGTAACCATCAAGGACAGATATCCTATGCCTCTCATCTCTGAAATTGTTCATGCCGTCCAGTCGGCCACAGTGTTTACTAAACTAGACTTACGCAATGCATACCATTTACTTAGGATCCAAACCGGAGATGAGTGGAAGACTGCCTTTAGGACGCCTTTTGGCTTATATGAGTATCAAGTGATGCCCTTTGGCCTGGTAAATGCTCCATCTATCTTCCAACGTTTCATGGACAGACTTTTTTCAGATATTCTGGGACACTCTGTCATCATTTATCTTGATGACATATTGGTCTTTTCCCACTCTCAAGTAGAGCATAACACTCATGTCAAGGAGGTATTTCACAGACTCAAAGAAAATCATCTCTCTGTCAAATTGGAAAAGTGTGTGTTTTCGGCCACGTCCATATCATATTTGGGATACATACTCTCCTCTGAGGGTATTGCCATGGACCCTCAGAAGGTCAATGCCATCCTAGATTGGCCATCTCCTAAGTCCGTGAAAGACATCCAAAGATTCCTGGGGTTATCGAATTTTTACCGGAAGTTTATACCCAACTTCTCTCAACAAGTACTCCTGATGACCTCACTCCTTAAAAAGTCTTCCTCTCCCTTCCGGTGGTCTTCGCATGCCGAAGAGAATTTTCAACAACTCAAGCAAGCCTTCTGTTCAGCTCCCATATTAAGACAACCTGACCAGCTCCATCCTTTTATCGTGGAAACTGATGCATCCTCTGCTGCAATCGGAGCAGTGTTACTACAAGAGCATGAAGGGAAGGAACATCCAGTGTCCTATTATTCCAAGACACTTAACCCCAGCCAACGTAACTACTCTGTGATAGAGAGAGAATTGCTGGCTATGAAATTAGCTTGCACAGAGTGGCGACACCTCCTCCAAGGTGGAGAACACCCTTTTACACTTCGAACGGATCACAAGAATTTGCAGGTATTGCGTCAATTTGAATGTTACAACACACGACAGGCAAGGTGGGCACATTTTTTTGCCCAATTTGATTTCAACATTACTTATATACCGGGTGAACAAAACTTAGTGGCAGATGCCCTGTCTCGACGAGGTGATTACCTGTCAGAACAAGAAACTACTACTGAATTGATGTTTGCAAGATCTCGGATAATCGGAGCGGTGTCCACATTCCTGCAACAAGTTAAGGACGATTCTGGAGGGAGGTTTGAAGCAGAAAAGGATAACGTCAAGACCGATTATGTAATCAAGGAAGGTTTATATATGGTTAAGGACAAGTTGTATCTGCCAACTACGTCTTTAAGGAAGACAGCATTATCCTGGTGCCATGATACCAAGATTGCGGGCCACCGTGGAATTCGGAATACGCAAGAACTTTTATCGAGATATTTTTTCTGGCCTCGGATGAAGGAAGAGACTAGACAATACGTTCAGTCTTGTGTTACCTGTCTTCGTAACAAATATTCCACACAAAAGCCTTTGGGCTTGTTAGAATCCGACGCCATACCCACAGGTCCGTGGACCACAATCTCGACCGACTTCATTGTAGAGTTGCCAGTGTCTCAGGGTTGTACCTGTATAATGGTGGTAATCGATTCTTTCACCAAAATGGCACATTTTTCGCCTCTACCGGGTGTACCTTCAGCATCTCGCATGGCAGAAGTCTTCTTGAGCGACATATTTAAGCTACATGGAATGCCTACTAAGATCATCTCAGACCGTGGCAGCCAGTACACTTCTCATTTCTGGTCTGCTTTATGCAAGCGATTAGGCATTGAAAGAGCCTTGACCTCGGGATTTCATCCACAATCAAATGGACAAACTGAACGTCTTAATGGTACATTAGAGCAGTATCTCCGGTGTTTTGTCAACCAACAGCAGGATGATTGGGTCCAATTGCTTCCTACGGCCGAATTTTCATATAACAACACCTGCCACTCTGCCTTGGGTTCTAGCCCTTTTTTCTGTATGTACGGGTATAATCCCCGTACCTTTCTTCCCTTGGTCAACATTGAGTCCTCGGTGCCCTCTGTGGAAGCTTCCCTATCTAATATTCGAGAAGCCCAAACCAAAGCTAGACAAGGACTCTTAGAGGCAAATGAAAGGAACCGATCCCAAGCAAATAGACACAGGAGACCAGTACCGAATTGGGAAGTTGGATCTAAGGTACTTCTGTCCACTAAATTTCTACCACGTTGGGTACACCCATCTAAACTGTCCCCTAGATATATTGGACCTTACAAGATAACACAAATGATTAACCCTGTAGCATTTCGCTTACAGCTACCTGCACAACTAAGTCGAGTACATCCGGTGTTTCATGCCTCTCAATTGAAGACCTTCATAGAAGATAAGTGGTTCCGAAGAAGGAAGAACACTCAGATCCCCTCAGACCCCACTGGAGACGTTTATGAGGTATCCCAAATTTGTGACTCTAGATTTCATAAGGGTCGTCTAGAATACCTAGTACACTGGAAAGGTTACCCTAAGTCTGAAAATACCTGGGAACCCAAAGCCCATTTAAATACACCTCTCCTGTTGCGCAAGTTCCATTCCAGACATCCCAATAAACCCGGTGGGGAGACCCTTAGGAGGGGGCATACTGTCACGCCGCGGGGAAACTGGCGGCTTTGGAAGAAGTGGAAGCTGCGACCGCCATAGCGGATTCCATTACGTTTTTTGTTTTGAGCTTGCGGTGCAGGTCTAGTCGTCGTTGCGACGTACCTGAACCGGTATTTAATCCTTTCCACTTCCGGGTTCAGGTGCGTTGCAATGTACAGTGTTTCGTCCTGTTCCTGCGCCGCTGCTACTTTTCGAAGTTAATACCTTTTCCCTTCCGCTTCATTAGTTTCTTTCCCTCTTCCAGTCCTTTCGCTCCTTACCTGCTCCGGTAAATTCTTCTCGCCTTCTTTCTCTCTCTCCCTTGTTCTATTCCGTTCCAATCTATTTCCTTCCCCCCTTCCGCCTTGATCTTTTCCGTCTATTCTTTTCCCGTCTTTTCTTGTTTTCCTCCTGTGTTTTTTCTCCTCGCTGTTCCTCCAGTTACCCCCCTCTGGCCTCTCTGTGAATTCCCGGATTCCGACCTCTGTCTGTTTTCAAGGATTGCCTCGTCCAGCCCTTTTCTGCTAAATCTGCTGATGATTACCGTGTACCGACCTCTATCTGCCAATTGGATTGCCTCGCCTCATCCTCTACAGTCTACTATTTAAGAACTTTCATCGTTCTGGTTCGTTCCCGATTCCTCCTTCTACTGCATCCTCAGGAGAGTCCATTACATCACTACGCTTGAAGATCTTTATCCTCCGGGGTTTTTTGTGCCTTTGGCTTTTTCCCCTTTGTACTGCGACTGAGGAGGGCTGCCACAGATCACCCAAAGGGTGTCACTGTGGCGTCCTACCTTGGTCGCCCCTCTCTTCAAAAACAAGGAGGGAAGGCTCGAACTAAGGACAATCCAACGCTAACTCAACGTCGGAGACTTCAAGGTGAGGAGGAAGGGGAGGAAGGGGAGTCTCAGGAGGAAGAGGAGATTACCGACCTTCCTGACACTGTATTGGACTCAGAAAGCCATTCCAGCATTACTATATGGCCTTGAAACTTTGCCAAGTGACACGCGCTTTCAATTTGATCAATGGGAAGCCAAATATTGGTGACAAGTATTACACTTGCCAACACGTGTTCCAATCTCTTGGCTAAGGTATGAGTTGGGCCTAATTTCTTTGTCTGCACTGTATAAGTGGAGAATGTGTTTGCTCCTCAGCAAATGTATAATCTCAACAGGTAGCGAGATTATTCTAAAATCTTTATCTGCATATATGTTTACAACTACTCACCCCTTTATGGTCAAATGGATCAATACAATTTCTCAAATACTTGATTCAAGTGATATTTCGATTGAATTGTTGTTACTGAATCCGAATAAGGCTAAAGAGAAACTATACCAAGTAGATTGGATAGTGACTCAGGAGCTTTGTTGTAGTTACTGAGGGGGTGATAGTATTAGATTTCCACCAAGGAAAGTACGCACTTTACCTAACTATCCAGCGAGAGCCCCAACACCTAAGTGTCGGGGGGAAATTCTGCCGGGGTCGGCCGGGCCGTCCGCAGACCTCCGGGCAGGGAGGCCCCAACTCCTCCCGTATATCCCAGATGAGATAGAGTATGAGACACACACAAGGAGCAAGGCGACTCTGCTGTTTATTATGCAAACGGCAGGGATGGGTCGAGGAGCGTACGCGTTCGTCCTGACACACACATAATCGTGGGGCTCGCAGGCCCTTTTTACTGCATTATGACGCGCTACTTGCGTCACTTCAGAAAGTCAACAAAAAACCTATCGCCACTCTTAATTGGTTACTTGAGTGGTAGGGTTAGTATAGTACACATATAGAGAATGATATTAGTGGACAAGGTGTAGTCAGGTGGTATATCTGGGTTGTCCCTATAATTGGATACATAAGAATTGTTACATGAAGGCTCCTGAGGATTGGCTAATGTTACTGACGTCTGAGATAAGAGCCCCATGTTCTGATTGGTGCATCCGTGAGCTCCCCAGCCTGGGACCACCGTTGTTCCCAGCTCTCGGTGTACCTGTGTTTGCAACAATGTTTCAATATGGGTACGTGCAGACAATGTGAGGATTTATTCATAGGTGGAAGGCTGACCGCTCCCACTGTAGCAGGTGTCCATTGAGCCTTTCAAGTGTCTCGGCCTGTGTCTCGTAGTGGGGGACCCAGGCGCCTTTTCTCTCCTGGGTTTTGGCATCTCGTCAGATTCGGCTTGGTCACGTGAGGCGGGACCGTGTTTGAGGCAGAATTCTGCACAATTAATATTGTTTTTCTACTGTGTGTCTGGTTTAATTTGTAGATATGACTTTAACGTTGGTACGCGGAGTGCGAGGTTGCAACATCGTGCCTTTGATGATTTGTTCTTGGATGTGGGCTTGCAACATTGCGACCTTGGCTGGTTGCTCCATCGGGTTCTTTCTGCAGGATCAGCAACCTGACTCTTGCTTTGTTAATGTCCACAGGAGCTCTTGTTTGAGGCCTACTCGGGCCTGGTGCTTAAGTAGTCTGTTTGGTGCATAGGTGCTTTAGATTATAGTAGCATACATTTCCATGACCAGTATCGTGTTTCCATTATACCTCTCATGGCGGTAACGGGTTTCAAGGGAAGCGTGAGCAAGCGTTATAGATGAGTTCATGATGCATCTTGCGTTTCTGCATTCTGAAAGCCTATGTAAAAATAATAAAGATGCACGTCCGTGAATATGCCTGTCGCCTACGTCAGAGCACTGAGTATGTTCTTCGTGTAGATTGGTGTGGAAATGTTAAGTGTGTATACTTGTACAGATGTGCTTCCCGTTGTCTAGGTCGTCATGGCATCTCTAACGACGTGTGGTTTTTAATCTAGCTGATCCGAGCCGCAGGTGTCGGCATGGCCAGTGCGGGCTGTTGGGCAAGCAGGTGGACACATCCGTATGTTCCTGTACCAGGGTACCTGGTCGTCTGGTAAATGGACAAACTCTTCTCGCGGCGGGTGTCTGGGCCGTGACCCTCTAGGCCAAGCGCGAGAGGTGAAGGACGGGAGCCTGGTCTTCCATTCTCCCACTTCAGTCCCCCCTCTGGTCGACTTGTCGACCACAAACATATCCTTCTCGTTATCTCCTCTTACTCTCCATATCTTAGTTATCCCTCCGAGATGTCCATAATGGTTCACATGATCTTCAAATGACCAATACATGTATTCACATGTTCCTCCAGGAGTACAGTATACCCATCTTCCTATGTAGCTCCTGGGGTTCCTTGGGTTCTCGATCTTCACTGATGGTGGGTCTAGATGATTGGTGATGATTTGGGTGCGCAACTTCTCCCTTTCTTGTATTATCACACCTGTATGCTGGCCGTCATCTGCTGGCATTAAGGGGTGCATTCCCACCATTTCCAGCAACTCGTCAGTCGTGCGTGCCTTCCGGGCCTTCCAAAATCTAATTATGATCAGGGTGGCTCCAGCCAAAATAGCACATCCCAATATTATTTTCAGTCCATCTGACAGCCAAGATGGCATCCATGACCATAATAGTGAAAACCAGCTCTTATCCTTGTTTACACCGTTACTTTCGTCCATCATTTTGGAGTGCATCTGGGCCAATTGTGAAACTGCTTCTGTCAGTGTACCATTGTCAGCATCGTTGGCAGGTATGAACGTGCAGCAAGATTGTCCTATTTTTGCACAAACTCCTCCTTCCATTGCTGTGAGAAGGTCCAATACATATCTGTTCTGGAGTGCTACCATCCTGACAGCTCGCAGCTCCTCTTTAATTGCGTTGAACCCATTTACTGTTGAATTGATGGTCATCATTAGTTCCCACCTGGTTATTTGGAGCCATTTTGCGTTTGCGTATGCCTGCAGTCCCGGATGTATTATTGAGGAGAAGAACATTGCTGCTCTGCTGAATAGTCTGTGCTCTGGCGGTATTGATGTTAGTTCCGTTTCCGACCTTCCCCACAGGTAATTTCCTGTCAATGGCTCTCCTTGTCTTTTTCTCCTATTTAGGACAGTATCATTGCTGTTGGTCCTGTTTCCTTGCTCCTTCTGAAGTGGTGCAGATCTCTTTCTTCTCTTATCCCCTTCATCCATTTTAGGAAATTTCGCCACATCGACATGCTTCTTAGGTACCACTAGTGATGGTACATTGACGTGTACCATTGTGCACACACCATTCCACAGGGGAGGCAGTGTATGATATGCCTTTTCTCCGCAGGCCCAATAATGGTCCATTATTACTGCTGTTCCCGCTCCCCCCTCAGGCAACTCCATCACGCTTGCACAATTGGTGTTATATCCTACGTCCACCTCTCCTTTATGCTGGTAGCATACTTTAGGCGCAGTCAATGGTAGTATAGTTATCGGGTCTTCATCTTCTTCTACCCACATGAGCATTGGTACATACTTGATCCACGTCGTCCAACATCGATGATTGTGTGTCTCGATAGTTGAGATAGTTTCTTTTGTTACCATGTTGCTGCCAATCACTCCTATCTCCCAGTTGTTGCCCAGGTACACTTTTCCTGTTATCGTCAGTAGCGGCCTCTCCCAGCATCCTTGTTTACCCGGAACTTCAGTTGCGTACCAATCACATGGTAGATACTGCAGTGTTACCTTCTTTGTTTCTCCTTTTGCAGGGCCACTTGTTATGTACCTGAATGCTTCAGCATGTAAACTGGTCTTGTGATAACTCAGATAGGTCTTGAGGAAGTTGTTTTCATATGGGTATGAGTCTCGTGTCTTCCATGTCATGTGCACTACTGTTCCTTGAAACCTTCCTTTCGTTTGGAACAGGGCCAAATATATTATGCACTGTGCTGTTTTTTCATCTATTTCTGTGGCAACAAATGTTCGTGAAGCGCTCATGGCGTATGGTATTAATGAGCAAACGTAACAGCTATCCTCAGTTGTCTGCTTACCAATGCGGGTCATGTGCTGGTACCATATGTTGTTTGTGACGTGTGCTGAATCTTGTACATAATTATCAATACCTTTGTTGTCTGAGTATGTGCTGCGTTTAACTCTATTTTGCTTGGGTGCAATGTTACTATTACCACCTGACGTAACACCTGTTGCAGCAGGGGACGGGGGTATATTAAGTTTGGGTGCAGCAATAAAATCAATAGCATAGCTGTACTGCCAGACAGAGGCAGCCAAGAATCCGGTGATCATAAAAATCCCTATTATTTTTATTACATATGCTAATTTCACCGGCATTTTGCTCTTACCTTGCTGCGGTCCTGGCAGCTTATTCTTGCGACGTTACAGTTGCCCGCCTAAAAATTCTCAAAAGTGCTCGTTATTAAATGTTAGTTTTGTTTCCTTTAAGCTCTCCCTATCAAGTGGTCATTCAGTGCCCAGGCGAAGAGCTGTTCCCACGCTACTCTAAGTGATGGGTCTCTTAGGACCGGCAAGTATGGGCGGAGGTGGGGCATGTAATATTCTATGGCCAGGAGGAAGGCTGTGTAGTATACACGTACCCTTCTCCTTTTTAAGTATGTTGGCCTCTTTATTTCGTATACAAATTGGTGTGACAATTCTTCTGGGTAGTTATCGTCTGGCAGCACCATCTACACCTGCACACTGAACTTGTTAATTAGCTTTTCTTAACAATACAATATTACGCAGTTCCTGTATGTGCGAGAGAAAAAGAGAACATTCACGTGTTTACATGTGTATTGGTGCAAGCAATGTCCTTCAATTTTAGTTACAACTGTACTTAGCAATCAATGGGGGGGTTTGCGCTCAGATGGCGGAAGTATTTTTACTCTTTGAGCGAGTGATCATGGGGTGGGCAGTATGGGGGTCACCCCCTTCTTCGTCAGTTATTGTCTCCGAGGGAACAATTGGGTCGTTGTCTGTGGTGGAACTTTCTTCCGCTGTCGGCGATGTTGTTGCTGTTCTTCCAACGGACCTGTCGTTGGCGCTGGGGCGGGTCTGCAGTTTGTAAATCTTTACGTCATGTAGGTGGTTCCAGGCACGCTTATCCTTTAGTTTTACTGCTCTTGTTGATACGTCCTCTACCAGATGGGGGCCAGTGAACCTCTTCTGGTTCCACTTTCTATTGAAATTGCGAAGTAGTACGTGGTCACCTTTGGCAAGTTTGCACGAGTTCTCCTTTCCCAATTCCGTACTTTCGTCTTTTTCTTGATTGCTGGTAGACCCGCCCCGTGTGCGCTCGAGCTGTTGAGACACAAACACGACACTAGTAATCAAAGAAGACACATATTGATACATTTCATCACCTAACACATTCGCTGAACTTTCGTGGTCGGTGAATGCCCTTGATGTTGGTGTTAGGGGAAGGCGCATTTGACGTCCAGTTACCACTTCGTGAGGGGTGAGGTGGTGGTCGGACCCTGGCCTGTTTCTAAGCTCAAATAATGCTAACGGAAGGCAATACAACCAACTTTTCTTTGTTGTTTGTTGTATTTTAGCAATTGCCTCCTTCAATAAGCCATTCAGGCGTTCACATACACCATTAGCCTGTGGGTGGTATGCACATGCAAATTTGTGTTTAATGTTCAGCAGGGATGTGATATGCTGGAACATTTCGTTTGCGAAATGGGGGCCATTGTCTGATCTTAGCACCTCGCACACTCCCCATCTGGGGAAGACCTCCCTTACTATGAATTTGGCTGCTCTAAACACATCAGGGTGTGAACAGGGCCCTGCTTCAATCCATCTAGAAAATGGGCATACTACTACAATCATATACCTATTGCCTTGACAGATGTTGATCATATCAACATAGTCAATGTGAAGGTGCCGAAAAGGTCCTTCTGGCCGGGGTATGGTACCTCTTATCACTTTTAGAGTATGACCGGCCGTAAACTGTTGACATGTTAGGCAATTGCTGATAAAATTTGACACATGGGAGGTTAACTCGGGACAAAACCAATCTTCTCGAATTCGTGCTGCAATTATTTCCTTGCCTGTATGGGCAGGGTGGTGTAATTGGCTCAAGGCGGTATTTAACAGTGTCAACGGTATTACAACTTTCCCAGTGCCACCCTGGCGCCATAGTGCGTCGGTTGGTGACATTGTGCATCCTCTTTTCACCCATACTTCTTTTTCGGCCATTGGTGCAGCCGCTTGTAGTTCCATAATCTGTGTGGCTGGGAGATGGGTGTACCCTTCTCTTATTAACATCTCCCTAGCTATTCCCCTCCCTCTCCCTCTCTGTGAGTCTGTGGGGTTCCATATCTCACCAAAATATGCAGCATATTTCGCATGTGCGTCTGCTGCTGCATTTCCTTTTGAGACGTAGTCTTCTCCATTGGTGTGTGCGGTGCATTTTACTAGGGCTAATTCTTGGGGGTCGTTTATTACTTCAATTAGTTCAGCCAACAAGAGGGCATGTTGTACTGGAGTGCCATCAGCTCTCCTAAACCCTCTTCTTCTCCATTTTGATAGCCCTGAGTGGACAGTGGATGTAACATATGCACTGTCAGAATATATAGTTACTCTTTTATTAAAACTTTCCTTTAATGCCAATATTAGTGCAACGAGTTCCGCGGCTTGAGCAGAGTAATGCTGTGGTAATTGTACACACTTCATAGCCACACACACCGGCGCCTCCATCATTTTTACTACTGCTGCCCCAGTCCTTCGTATCCCATCTCCTTGATCAATAGTTGATGACCCATCAATAAACAAAAGCTCACCTCCCTCTAGTGCGTTTTCTTCAACTTTCCTAGCACATGAGTACATTTCAGTTACTTGGGTGCAGTCGTGGGCGTAATCTCCCTCTTCAATTACTTCTGCTAGGAACCTTGCAGGGTTAACCGTGCTACATCTAACAATTGCTAGTTCAGCTTTAGACAAAATAATCTCATAACCTGATGCCCTCTGTGTCGTTAGTGTGGACTTAGGTTTATTCAATATCGCAAATAATGCATGTTCCACAAATAGTGTAGTTGGACACCCCATAGTTATTGCTGATGCTTTTTCTACTGCAAAAGCAGCTGCAGCAAGACCTTGTTCACAAGAGAAGTGTCCTAACATTATAGGGTCTAAGTGACCGCTGTAAAATGCTACTGGTTTATAGCCCATGCTAGTTTTTTGGGCCAATACTGCTTTCATCACTGCTGAGTCGCAATGTGAAAATATAAAGAAGCGCCGCTCATAGTCTGGGGATGCAAGTACTGGAGCAGTTGATATCGCGTCTTTTAATTCGTCAAATGCCTCCCTCATTTCCATAGTCCATCCCAACTTTTTCTCCCCCTTATTTGCTTCCTTCAAACCCTCAAGCAGGGGTCCTATGTATGAGCTGTAATCAAATACCCATGCTCTACAGTAGTTGCACAGCCCCAGAAATTGCTGCAGTTCTCTCACAGTCTGTGGCACGGGAGTGCTTGAGATGGCCTGTGCTCTTTGTGGTGCAATCCTTCTTCCATGTTGGGATATCAGTTGACCAATGTAAAGTACCTGTTCCTGACAGTATTGTATCTTTTCCATGTCTACCTTGTACCCCTTTTCTGCCAGTATCGTCAACATTTTTAAGGAGTCCTCTCTACATTTACTTTCGTTTGTACTGCAAATTATTATGTCATCCACATACTGTAACACTGTGCTTTCCACCTCAACGTTACCCAAATCCATCTGTATTACTCTATTGAAAATTGAGGGTGATTCACAATACCCCTGTGGTAATCTGGTATGTTTCCACTTTGTATTTCGGTAAGTGAAGCTTGTCAAATCTTGTGAGTCTGGGTGTAATGGTATTGAGAAGAAAGCATTTTTAAGGTCAATCACTGTAAATCGTGATGCTTCTGCTGGAATGCCACACAATATTGTGGCCGGGTTTGCTGTTACTGGATACTCTGCTTCTACTATGTTGTTCAAGGGTCTGAGGTCCTGTATGAAGCGCCAAGACCCCCCTTTAGCTTTGCGCACCGGGTACACAGCTGTGTTACATGGTGATTCTGAGGGGACCAATATGCCATTGTTTATAAGGGCCGTTATGGTTTCATATATGCCCTCATCTGCCTCTTTTGACAATGGGTACTGTTTCACTCTTGGCAGTATGGCACCTTTTTTCAATTTTATCCTTACACCCCCTATGCTTTTTATGCATCCCACGTCATAAGGGCTAATAGTCCATAATGATTTGGGCACCTTTGACATATCCTCCTTAAAAAATGGGACTGGGGTGCCTGCGGGTGCCTCAAGTGCCATTGCAATTTTCTGTGCTACTTGTTTGTGAGCCACTCTTAGCCATATTTCTACACTCATCATGAACACCATTTCATTTTCTTCCTTTTCTTCTGAGAACAGCTCTTCATCTGACACCTGGGTCAGCCTACATCCTTCTGCTAGTGCTATCACCGGCCTCCATGCTCTCCCTTCTTTATCTTGGGCGTGCACAGCAACATAATCAGCTGTTGCAATAATGCTCTCAATGTCCACTACAAACACCTTCCCTTCTAGTTCATTACCTGGTGTTTCTGGTCGGAATAGATATGCTGCTGGTCTCCTCCATATTTTCCCTTCTATCCCTGGCATCCATGCAAATGCCATGTCTGTGCCATATTGGAATATTTCGCCATCTACTGGCTCCGCCCTAATCGCTGTCTGTCCACAGTATGCTTGCAAAATCTGTCGTGCTGCGAGCATGTTAATCCCTGGAGTAGAGCAAATTATGCCATCCTCTGTAAAGGAGATCGTCATGTTCAACCTGTTCATTATGTCCCTCCCCAGTATATTTACTGGTGAGGCACTATAATACAAAAGTGGAACTGACAGATCATAATCTCCAATAGATAAGGGAATGTTATCAGTAAATGGAACCAACCCTTTAGCCCCAGAAAATCCTTGGGTGTTCATGGCTTCGCCTGACATCTTAAATTTACCTTCCCTTATGCAAGACCGAGTTGCCCCGGTGTCAACAAGAAATGATAATTTTTTGTCACCTATCGTTACCTCTATGCGTGGTTCCTCCGCACTATTAGGTGTTACTGACAGGATGGGACACACCAATGCCGTCTGTGGGCTGGCCTATTGGGGGTACAATGATTGGCCATTCCCTGTGTAAGGGTTGTGTCCCAACACCGTCACCCCACCCAATTGTGTTCGTTCAGTTTGGGGTGGTGGTTGTATTAACGCCACTTGTTGTTGTGGCAGTGAATAGGTTTGTGGCTGTCGTGTTTGTTGTTGTTGGTCACTCCCTTGTTGTGACATCTGCTGTTTTTGTAAGCCCTGCTGTTCTTGTGATGTCCTAGGTTGTGCTTGTTCATTCCATGCTGGTGTTCCTGGCCTGACCCTACATGTACGTGACATGTGTCCTAATAGTCCGCAGCTCCAACACACGGGTGGTTCCCTGTTTTGCCATGGGAAGCTCCCTGTGTTGTCCTGGTATACGGGTTGCCCTGTGGGGTAGTAATTTCTAAGTCCCCCAGCCTGTTGCTGGGTATTATATCCATATCCTCTCCCCCTCATAAACCCTCCTCTCCCTCTGTTATAACTATAATACCCAGTTCCTTGCATTGGGTACCCTCCTCCCATGTTTGGTGCGTGTAATTGCAGAGGCGGCACTTGCTGTATTACACCTTGTGGAGGCGTTATTTGAGCTGGATCATGTGCAGCCACTACTTGCGTTGGGCTTTGGGCCATTGGTGTGGGCGTAGTTATTAGTGCCCCTTCCATTGTATATTTAGTAAGTTTTTTCTGTACTAATTTGGCCTCTTCTGTTTTCCTGTCCTCCTCCTTTTGTTTCATTTTTCCTTGCCATGTCCTGCAGTGATGTACTATAGTCAGTTGTATTTCTGGCCATGGTTTTGCTTCCATTCCCACTACTTTCTTTAGTTGTTTCTGAACTCCTTCTGGGAGCCCTTGTACTAGTATATGATAAAATATGGCTGGTGTTTTGTCCCATTGTTCTCTAGTTTCCATGCGCCACTTCTCTTGAATATCCTGGATATAATCAACAGGATCCTCATTTTCACCCATCTTACGGGAAGCAATGGCTCCTATGTCTGATGTGTCTGGGTACTGCACTCTCAGTGCCTGCCATAGCGCATGTCTGCAGTTTGCAAATGGTGCCCCATCATGCGATGTGTTTGTTATTGTTACCCCATGGAATCCCGCTCTTTTCCAAATGTCATCCGCTCTATCCCCTAATATTGATATTAACAGGCCCTTCACATCTCCTACTGCCAGTTTCTGTCCTGCGGTGTGTTTTTCCATTTCATATATCCACTTACCCGCACCTCCACTTAGTGATGGGAGCCTACATTTTATATTTTCCTTATCCGTATGTTTCCAAGGTACATACTGTGGTCTAACCCCTCCTCTCTCCAGCAGTGGCATTAAATTCTGTCTTGTGTCACCCTTTACGCTCCATGATATTGAGTCTTCACACCCCTCCTCTTCCCCCATTTCTTTTACTACTTCAAATTCTTCCTTACTACCTCTTCCCCTACCTCCCTCTTCTTCCTTCCCCCTTCTTTCATCATTTCCTGTGTTCAATATGGGTATGTTTATTTGTCTGTCTTGCCTGCGACTAGGGAGGTCCCTAAGCCGACATGCATAGGGTGTAAGTTCGTTCATGAAGGGTGCGAGCTTTATTCTTTGCAGAGAGCGTGCGGTGGTTGAACATGTAGGTAGTGACATGGGAGGGCGGCGTGATGGGGATGTGGGTGGCGTGGTTTCATTGGTTTGTGTTTCCCCTATTCTTTTCACTTCCTCCTTACTTCTCTCCAGCTCCTCCCATCTTCTACTTATCCAGGGCGAATCTATGTTTGTTCTAGTGAGGTACAGTTTATCTAAGCTTTCCCTTTCACTCTTTCTTCCATCCATCTCCACTCCTCCTTCCTCCTCACTGCAAAAATCATTCATAAATGGCACCCCCCACTCTGCCTTTTTTCCTTTTATTGTTACCGTTTTCAAATCTATTAGGTCTCTTTCTCCCCTTTCGTTGTTAACAACTGTCCCCCCTAGTGCTGATGTCGTTGCTACCTCCCTACTTTTATATACATCTCCCCATCTTTCACTCTCCCAACCCCTCTCTTCTCTTCCTCCTTCACTCCTCTCCTCCATTTCCCTACTATTTTCCTCCCTTTTCCTTTTCAACTCCTCCATTACTTCGTTGCTCATCTGTTCCAATATCCTTTCATCCTCTTTCTTCCTTTCCCATTTCACCCTTTCTCTTTCTACTATACTCTCTATTACCTTCCCCTCTTCATATTTCTTAGCTGTCTCCGATATTATCCTCCTCCTCCATAATTCCATTTCCTTTTCCTTTTCTTCTTCTTCCTTCTTCTTCTCTCTCAGCACTACTCTTGATACCCTATCTGCTGCTCCTTTTACCCTTTCAGCTTCTCTCTTTTGTTCCTCACTTCGTTCCCTTAATTTTTCCAATTCGTCCTTACCTTCTTTCCTTTTCCTCACTCTCTCTCTTTCCTCCCGCTCAAGTTGTTTGATCAGTTCATTCTGCTCATCCCTTAGTTCTGCTAATCTTTCCTCCAAAATCTCTTCCTTCTGCCGTAGTAGCTCCTCTCCCCTCATTTCACTCTCTCTGGCACTATCCTCGTTTGTTCTCTTCACCGCCTCCCTTTCTTCTCCAGTTAGTGAGCCTCGTAATTTCAACAATATCTGTGCAGCTACCCACTCATCGTTTCCTATCTCTACAGTCTGCTCTTCTCTAATCCTCTCTTCCCCCATTGGTATCTTCCCATGAGCCACATATGGTGGAGGGCTGTATGCCGGGTTTGAGTATCCTTCAGCCGCCCTTAACTGTCCTTCTATTTCTCCTAATTCTCTTAAAGGGTACAACCCTCCTCCCTCTGTTTTCACTCCCGGTGTTATGGGTATCTCATTGCTCAGTTCCTTTTTTATGTCGTCTGATTTATCAACCTTTTCTCCTCCCTGTCTCTCTTTCCCCGTATTCTTTGTACTTTCGCACTCCTTTTCCCCACCCGTTCCTTCTTTCTTAATCTCCTTTTCTTCCGGTGTTTCCCCCATAGTGAACATTCCATTTGGTCCTGGTCGAGACCCCTGGAACATCCTCCATAAGTTAAACACCTCCACATGGTTTGCCAACTTCTTCCCCTTGTATGTATTGTGCAGATGGTTCAGTAGTGAATGTTGGGCATATGGGTCGAAACTACCATTAGGCGGCCATGGTGTTAACATTTTGTTGTCTGTCCCCTGGGTCCACTCTATGCTGTACTTAATTAACTTCTCCCTATGTGGTGGCAGTGTGGTGCATATGTGCTGTAGTGGGGTAGTGAGGGTGTTCCCCCACCCTCCCGACCCTCTCCCGTATGACATAGTTGCACTCCCCTTTTTACCCTTCCCCTTACTAGCAGTTTATAATGTACAACCTTGTATTTCTTACCTCGCCCCGCAAGTGTGGGGACTTACGACAATCCTTTGACAAATTATGCAATAATAATAAATATGATGTTATATTATATTCCTTCCCCTACAGCCCCCTGCGGCCGAAGCGCACGCAGCCCCCTGCGGCTGCGTACCCCTTACGACGATCTTATACAGTCGTCCTGTTTCTCCGTTCTCCTCCCCCTTTTACACTCGCCGTGGCCGGCGTTCTCCGTGCGCAGCCACGCCCCTTTCCCCTTCTTCTTTCGATCCACTGGTTTATAGTTTATCTCCGTATCAGCTCCTTTATCATGCTTCTCTTCCCCACCATTCTCAAACCCAAAATCCCTTGTGCTCGCGATATCCTATTAAATCCCTACTGGTGACGTCACCGATTTCTTCGAGCTACTGGTATATTCTTGTTATGTTCTTTAAGTTCAAATTACACTTGCAATCTACCCCGCTAACCCTACAGCTGTCTTCCTGTCTCTCCTGGAACAAGGTAATCTCATCAATAATATAACCGGACTGCGCACGCTGCGTCGCCTCGCGTGTGATACGCCCCTCAACAGGAGGGCTTAACCAGCCAATTATCTTCCGTTTTGGGCAACTATGTAGCTAGCTACCGGCCACAGGGAAACGTCATCTACCTATCGAGTTTCTTGCTCGAACAATAGGGAACCTCATCTACTCATTGATCAATAAATGTCAAGTCGTAGGAAACCACACACACCCACCCTCACACTTAGTCGCACTTTAAGCCATCAGTTTCTTACGAGCGGCTGCACGTGATGTTTTCGTGCCCCGCCCCCTCTCTCGCGTAACGTTAGCTGACTGTTACGAGCGGCTGCACGTGATGTTTTCGTGCCCCGCCCCCTCTTTCGCGTAACGTTAGCCGACTGTTCTCGCACTCGTCTCACTACCATTCATTCCATTAGCAACGCTCAGTTAAACCTTCACCGCACATCTGGACAATACCTCCCTCCTCCTTTATTTACTTCCTCCCCCTCCCTCACAATTTCGCATTGCTTGTTGCGCGTGTCATGCTCACCAAGTTCTCTCGATGCAGGGCCGCTCGACTGCGTGCACCCTCCAAGCGGCTCGCCACCTCCCCTCGTCTGGACCACGTCTGGACACTCGCCGACCGCGGGCGGGATACTTCTCAACCGGCTCCCGAGGGCCAATATCCGGATTGCGCTGTCCGGTCTTCTCGCGGCTCCGCGATGGTCCTGTAGTCCTCAGAAGGGGGCAACGGCAGAGGGGGCCGCGCCGCCGGGCCTCCTCGCAACGGGAGTGCCTGGAAAAACTAAAAATAAAAGTTGATCTTAAACAGATCTCAGCAGTGCCTCCAACTTGTCGGGGGGAAATTCTGCCGGGGTCGGCCGGGCCGTCCGCAGACCTCCGGGCAGGGAGGCCCCAACTCCTCCCGTATATCCCAGATGAGATAGAGTATGAGACACACACAAGGAGCAAGGCGACTCTGCTGTTTATTATGCAAACGGCAGGGATGGGTCGAGGAGCGTACGCGTTCGTCCTGACACACACATAATCGTGGGGCTCGCAGGCCCTTTTTACTGCATTATGACGCGCTACTTGCGTCACTTCAGAAAGTCAACAAAAAACCTATCGCCACTCTTAATTGGTTACTTGAGTGGTAGGGTTAGTATAGTACACATATAGAGAATGATATTAGTGGACAAGGTGTAGTCAGGTGGTATATCTGGGTTGTCCCTATAATTGGATACATAAGAATTGTTACATGAAGGCTCCTGAGGATTGGCTAATGTTACTGACGTCTGAGATAAGAGCCCCATGTTCTGATTGGTGCATCCGTGAGCTCCCCAGCCTGGGACCACCGTTGTTCCCAGCTCTCGGTGTACCTGTGTTTGCAACAATGTTTCAATATGGGTACGTGCAGACAATGTGAGGATTTATTCATAGGTGGAAGGCTGACCGCTCCCACTGTAGCAGGTGTCCATTGAGCCTTTCAAGTGTCTCGGCCTGTGTCTCGTAGTGGGGGACCCAGACGCCTTTTCTCTCCTGGGTTTTGGCATCTCGTCAGATTCGGCTTGGTCACGTGAGGCGGGACCGTGTTTGAGGCAGAATTCTGCACAATTAATATTGTTTTTCTACTGTGTGTCTGGTTTAATTTGTAGATATGACTTTAACGTTGGTACGCGGAGTGCGAGGTTGCAACATCGTGCCTTTGATGATTTGTTCTTGGATGTGGGCTTGCAACATTGCGACCTTGGCTGGTTGCTCCATCGGGTTCTTTCTGCAGGATCAGCAACCTGACTCTTGCTTTGTTAATGTCCACAGGAGCTCTTGTTTGAGGCCTACTCGGGCCTGGTGCTTAAGTAGTCTGTTTGGTGCATAGGTGCTTTAGATTATAGTAGCATACATTTCCATGACCAGTATCGTGTTTCCATTATACCTCTCATGGCGGTAACGGGTTTCAAGGGAAGCGTGAGCAAGCGTTATAGATGAGTTCATGATGCATCTTGCGTTTCTGCATTCTGAAAGCCTATGTAAAAATAATAAAGATGCACGTCCGTGAATATGCCTGTCGCCTACGTCAGAGCACTGAGTATGTTCTTCGTGTAGATTGGTGTGGAAATGTTAAGTGTGTATACTTGTACAGATGTGCTTCCCGTTGTCTAGGTCGTCATGGCATCTCTAACGACGTGTGGTTTTTAATCTAGCTGATCCGAGCCGCAGGTGTCGGCATGGCCAGTGCGGGCTGTTGGGCAAGCAGGTGGATACATCCGTATGTTCCTGTACCAGGGTACCTGGTCGTCTGGTAAATGGACAAACTCTTCTCGCGGCGGGTGTCTGGGCCGTGACCCTCTAGGCCAAGCGCGAGAGGTGAAGGACGGGAGCCTGGTCTTCCATTCTCCCACTTCATAAGTACAGATTGGAAATTTTACGCCTGCGATTTAACTTATGGCACACAAAGGAGGTCCTAATAAGGCGGCGCCTACTACAGGCACAAGACAAAATCTGTCGTTACTGTAATCACATAGAGTCCATAGAGACCTTAGAACATCTGATAACAGAGTGTTATGCAATCGGCGATAAATACATTTCACCAAATATTGTAAGTACTTGGGGAATTTGACAGAGAAGTCGTGCTGGGCCATAATCTTGGGTAGTTCCTTTTTGCCATTACAAATAGCCACTGTCAATTTTTTGGAAGGGCTGCAACTAGAAGCTGCCACGGTGTAATTAATATCACACATATTGGCCGCCATCGAGAGAGTAGGGGCCCGCAATGGGTCTTCCTTATTGGTTGTCAATTGTCAATCGTGTAAATTTTATAACCTTCGCAAGGTATTGCATATGTTCCTGAAATAATCTGTAGACTATGAATTAGTAATATAGAAGTGATATGTGATATCAATTAATTTGTAAATATGTTGTTTGATGCTGTACAAAAACCTATTTGTTTATTTGTGTATTTGAATGTCTGTTGTCTGTATGTATTGTACATTTTGTTTATAATATTGCTAAATATTGAAAGGTTGATTAATTTCAACTAAATCAATAAATAAAATAAATAAAAATAAAAAAAGATTGTCTAAAAAGTGCAAGGCTGCCTCAAGGTTACTGTGAGTCTCCTTCGATTTTCAACAGAGTCCTTCAGATGGATTTAAGCAATATTGCATTAGAGAGTGTTCTAATTTGCAGCACAACAGAAGAAAAGTGCAGACACTATTTTACTCAGCTATTAACTACACTGGCTGAGAAAGGATATAAAGTTGACAAAGAGAAGTTACAGTATTGTCAAAAAGAAGTGCTGTACATAGGCCAGCTGATCTCACACGAGGGGAAAAATGTTGCCCCTGAAAGAGCAGAAGCTATTTCAAGGACAGCCAAGCCACACACGATAAATAAAATGCAGAGTTTTCTAGGATTATGTAATTATGTCAGGCCATTGGTCTTTGACTACAGCTCCTATACCAGGTCCTTGCTACAAGCCTTAAAGAAAGCACAAGCAACGAAAGAAAAAATTGTGTGGACCGAGACCATGGAAGAAGGGTTTGTTGAACAAAAAAAGACCATTTGCACGGCCCCAGTTTTAGGGGTTCCCAATTATGCAGAGGAATTCTACCTGTTTTCACACACAAATGGCAGTGTCATGACAGCAGTACTCACACAGAAAACCACGTAGGGGTAAAAGCCCCTTGCATACTACAGTGGTAATTTAGACCCAGTGATGAGGGTTCACTTCCCATGGCACCAAAGTTTAGCTGCCACAGCGTTCGCTATAGAGAAGGCTACAACCATTGTGACGGGATGCCCACTGACGTTATTTCATCGAGCATGCATTATTTGCCATTTAAAAAAAAAAAAAAGACACATTGACATCTCAGAGAGCTTCTGCTTATGAAGTGGTCATTTCAAATCCAATGATTAAAATAGTTTGATGCAAAATAGTGAACCAAGCTATGTTTATAGCAGAGCCAGTCACTGAAGGAGAGCCGATACATGATTGTGCCAACTATGAAGAATATTATGATGAAATCCCCAGACTAAAAGAAAATGCATTGGCTGAAGGAGAAATCATCTTCATTGACGGTCCTTCGAGGGTCGATGAGACAGAGATATACAGGCACTGCAGTGATGAGACACATGGCAAATGGAGAATTTTGAGTACTCATTAGTGCAAGATTACCCTCACATTATTGAACACAAGCTGCAGAATTATTGGCGTTTATACTCGCGCTCGAGAATCACGCAGACCAGGAAGTAATGGTGTACAGTGACCCTGCCTATGTGACGTCAACAGTGCACGCAGGGCTAGCGCGCTGGAAAAGGGGGGGCTACCTCCGAGAGGACGGCACGCCATTGCAACACGCAGCCTTATTGGACAGGCTCATTAAGGCACTACAACTCCCAGTGGGCATAGCGGTCGTGAAATGCGCCACCCACACAAAAGGGGCAGATCCCATCTCACGTGGGAATTAAGCAGCAGACACTGAAGCCAAGCGTGTGGCAATCAAAGATGAAATAATAATGAATGTGGAAATAACTGATGTGCATGAGAGAATGATTGTTGAACGAAGCTAGCCGGAAGGCTATAGCAATATGGCAAAAACTCAGTTAATGGAACTCCAAGGAGAAGCGCCACATGAAGAGAAGAACCTATGGAAGCCACAAGGGTGTTCTTTAAACCCCTCCAAGTGCTTGTGGCAACAAGACAGCACTGGTAAAACAGTGATGCCTATATCCTTATTGAAATTGAAAATAGCACTGGAACAGTTACACTATCCAGCACACATGACAAAGGAGAATCTAGCAGCAACAATTGCCGAAGACTGGTTCATACTGAACTTGGCAGAACACGTTGCATTTGTTATGGTAAACTGTATAATCTGTCAGCAGTTCATGGCTGGACATACACTACGTGTGATTAGAGGAGTTATCCCAAGGCCTAATGGGTCTTTTCAGCACTTGCATATCGATTATGTCAAGATGATTCAAGTATGTAACGGGTACAGGTATCTAATTGTTGTGGTGTGTCCATTATCTAGATGGATAGAAGCAGGTCCATGTACACATCCAGACTCTACCTGTGCGGCCAAATTCCTGGTGAGGGAGGAGTTTCCCAAATGGGGAGTGTGTGAAGTCATGAGGTTAGACAGTGATCCTCACTTTGTTAATGCAGTATTTGATCAGATCAGCTTGTTGCCTGGTATAAAGCACAAGTTTTCTTTGGCTTATCATCCTCAAGGGAATGGCATATGTGAGAAGCTCAATGGCTTATTAAAGGAAAGGATAGTCTAGTTGAAGCTTGCTCTGAAGAAGGGATGGCTGCACTGTCTTCCACTGGCACTGTATGCACTCAGAAACCAGCCTGGTTCTGACCATGATCTCACAACACACGAAATAATGATGGACAGGAGGATGCACAAGCCATTAACACCTCGAAATAGAGCTCGATGTGATGCTCAGCCAACAGGAGAAGTGTTAGGATTGGAAATGCAAAATTACTTGAATTGCATGACATCTTGTCTTACTGTAATTTCAGGACAGCTGCAGCGACAACAAGAATGATGTAGGGCAGTACAGAACACGGAAGGCGATGCTACAACAGACCAAGTTCCAGAATTATGTGTTCCTCCAATATTCCCTGGGGACACAGTCCTGGTGAGAAATCACAGGGGAAAAAAGTGTGACGAGCTAAGGTTCAACGGCCCTTTAGAGTGGAGGACGTCACACCCTTTGCAGTGAAGCTACAGGGAAGAAGAGCTTGGATCTTTCTGGGTGACTTCAAGCCCTACATCGGAGAAGACCCTCTGCCTGCACCCCAACGTGAAGAGACTATAGACAATGGGGAAGAACCACAGCATGTGCAGACGAGATACATGACTGGGAAGAAGGAATCATGACATGCAAAGCAAGGACAAAGAACTTTTGTGCAAAGTTGTGGCTTAGTTTTGGACACTTCCTTTGAACAAAATAAGGGAAAAGGGAAATAAAAACATGGACACTCTGTGCATCCTAGTTGCAGGGTGAAGAAGAAGAATTGAGCGTATAAGCGACAAAATAACTTGTTGACTTTGAACATTGGACTGATGCACACTAAAGCCTGGATAAGAAAAGAGATGCCAAATTTTGATCGAAGGTACATCAATTGGAAGAGAATACAGTATCCTGATTCTTTCGACACAGAATCCCTGTTTGGACTTACTTATGGTGTCACACAATAGTGACCTGACCAAAGACATTCTGATCTATTTCAAGTTAGTATTGAGGTCATACCCGTCATTGGTGGGAAGGCTCACAAACATAACAGGTTTCCTTCCTGAAAATGAAAAGACAATAAGGAGGCTGCTCACAGTGATTGCAGAGCAGTTTCTTTTTCTCCTAGATGACAGTGAGGAGAAGACAAATGTCCCTGTCACCAGAGAAAAGCAGACTAGAGAGTAATGTATTTTTTCGCTTGATTGAAGACTTTCCAGAACTTGTGGGGAGACATGCTAATGTTGACGTCCTGACTTTCATCAGAGACCCAGCGAACACTACACAACTGAGTATGCTTCTGCATGGAATCGTGATGCAGGTCAAACTTTCTAGTCAGCATCAGAATCACAGGAGAAGAGTGTAGACTTTCCTTTGAGGGACAGATCATGAAGGTGTTGCCAAGGACTTCACTTTTGTTTATGCTGACAAAAAGCCAACATGTCGTCTGGAGGGAAACAGATTAGAGGCATTGATTGGGAATTGGTTTAAATGGAACATGCAAATTAGGATTTGCTGAACTTATTGCCTCATTTGGAACTTTCGTTTATAGAAAAAGAACTGTTTCCAGAGACAAGAGACAGTCTATTATTCAGACAAAGAGGATAATCAGTCCAGCATTTGTGACCTGCAAGCAGTGGCAGCAGAATCCAGATAAAGTTGCTATGTTTAGCATGTATTAAAGAATTCGTTTTGTTTCTTTAGATGATCGAAATGGGAAACCAGGACAGTAACATTGTCCTCCCTCATGGGGAAAGACATTCATATTGGCCCAGGCACAAATGCTGTAAATTAACCTACAAATGCATCATCTACACATGCATAGTATTCATTATCATGCTACTGTCATGGACGATTAGAACTGCATTTTTCATTGGTGCACAAAGCATTCAGGTTCCCGTGTACCCACCTAATGATGTACGCATGAATCCTTCAAAGGTACCCAGACCTTACATAGTCATTCCAGTTCCTATAAAGAAAGATAGAGTGACTGAACTTGAGATGGATGTGATAAATAATGACACACGCATGACACTTGTGGTAGCAAATGAATTGAAATGCCAGAAACAGGGTTGGCAAAGTAAACCTGAGAAAGGGTTGATGAAGGGTACACATACACAGATAATGAGTACATATACACTTGGTCTAGTGTCAATAAGTACAGAATCACATTCCAGAGAATGGGGGGAGTTTGGACAAACAACTATGAGAAGTTCCACACCAAGAGAAGTTGAGACACATGGAGAAAGCTAAACTTTTAAAGAGACAAAAGGTTTTAGAGAATAAGCAAACAGAGACAACACCTGTAAGCACACCTGATCCTGCGAGATATGATATCAGGGCAGTGCCTGGAGACAAGACACAACCAGAAATTATAAGAGACATTGTCATGCCTTATTGGTATATTGAAAGGATGAAGCAAATTGTGCAAACTCCTATAAGAATAATACATGAGGACACGCCCAGATTATTGATGGGGATACCTGAGAATCCTCAAGCAAGAAGAAGCTATACGGATGTGTTTAAGGATGTGGTTATAGCAAACTACAGGAAGACCTTAAGAATTAGAAGACGCACACAAGAAGACAATAACGAATTGAACGATTACCTGGACAGCACAGCACACTTGGGAAACAACATGCGGTACTAACATATGAAGGAAGTTGGCAGACGAACTTCAGAGGAAGACTGCTTTGTGTGTGCACTCCTACCGTACAGTATGGGGAAGTCAAAAATCTTTGTAGCTGTTGAAATAGATGTGCAGACAGCACACTGTCTGTCACATATAGCAATGTGCATGACTGGAGGTCAGTTCATGGGAAGTGATGCTTCACTCAAATGCAAAATCTGACCCAGATGAAGATTATTATGTCCAAGATATAAAGACAAGAAAAAATGCCAAAACAAAGAATGTGGTGATCAGAAATGAAAAACCTGGAGTAAATGGAGCAGAGATCAGAAGAGATGCAAACAGGAAATTGGAGACTGCAGGGAAAACTCGAGTAGAAGCTCAAAGATGGAAGAACAGAGGTCAAATGCAAATCTGGGGAACAGTGCTTTCACCCGACGGATGGGAGAAAGAAGTAGTGATCTGCAGAGCATGGATGATCATTGGACACTATAAGGAAACCATCGAAAATGCACATATGGTATGCAAACCTTTATGGCTGAGACTGGCAAGACTGCTAACATGGGTCGAAGATAGAGGAGGACCCCTACAGATACTGCCATTGGAGAATTCCAAACTGTACTTCAGAAACAATGGTACAAGAAAAATGGGAGAAAATAAGAACTGTGGACGAATCTTCGATGCCACAGGAATGGTACATGGTACTGCAGTGGTCATGAATCATTATTGGGCATGTGGATCTAAAGCATATATTAGGTTGCAGAGGAATTGGGGAGGTATATGCACATTGGTGAATGTCCATGTTCCAACGTTGGTGATTCCAAAAAGTGATCTGAATATTGACAGGTTCCCAAAAGCAGATGTTCACCTGAGGAAGAAGAGATCTGTGGAACTGATAACATGGATGTAACGAGAAAACTACTTATCTGCCAAATCGATAGAAGCTTTTGATGCTATCCGATATCAGCATAGACTGTTCAGTCAGACTTCTTCAGTATTCACCTTGATCTTGATGCCGAGAGTTCAGGTTGGAGCAAATACTAAATGGTTGCAGATAACCAGATGGGAGTTACTGCAGACCATCAACACAACCATAAAATGATTTAATGCATTCAAAGAAGAGTTAAGAGCAATACGACTAATGACGCTCCAGAACAGATATGTCCTAGACATGATCACAGCTATGGATGGAGGTGTTTGTGCAAAAATTGGAGAATCATGTTGCACATTTATACCGTCACAAGCATGTAAGAACAGCAGGATGTTTGAAGGGAGTCATAAAGATATGGACCCCAAAGGAACTTTTCTGCAGACCTAGATGTCTGGATCCAGAGGATGACAAAACGTGAGTGCAAAGAAAGAAGTGAGAGTGGTCAATGAATCGGCCAGAGGGGGGAGTGAAGAGGAAGTGCCAAGTGTCATCCACACTCCAGCCATCCCCTTTGAAGTGCCAGGTATGTTCACATCTAAATATTTGACATATGACGAACCGATAAACCAGCAGAGAGCCGCAGCTGGGCTCTGCCCAGTGCCTCTAAGGGTAACAGCACCTATTGAAGTACTGACACCTAAGAAAACCTGGACAGTAAAGTACCCATTAAGAAAGCCATATCTACAGTTAAGACAAAATGACATTTGTCAGAATGGAACACCTGAAGAAGCCAAGAAGATATTAAAGGAAGACGAATGGTGACATCATAAGAAATTGGACGGACGCACATATAGAAGATATAATGACCTGCTAATACTGACAAAGAGACGAGATACCATGGATAAGTGAATTCTTGAGCCTAAGATGAAGAAATTCATGTCAAGATGCAGAAACTTATACCATATACACGATGAAGATATTAAGTTAGTTTAAATGTGTACAGATGCAAGAAACCGCAAGAAGCAAAGAAATTGTGAAGCTTGCTTATGCTTAGTAGTAAAAGAGATTGCGGCAAGCGCCAACTATACACATATATACCTCAAAAGCACTTTATAGATGAGTGTAAATCCACTACGCACATGAGCAGAATTGAACAAAGGTTACTAAAGGTCTCAAGAGGAGAGTGCTGCAGTAAACAAATCGAGAATTAAGACAGAGAGAAACCCAGCTGAAGATAACAGTGCCAAGAAGCCAAGTTCGTATCAGACAGGAATAGGCCAATAGTGGATCCAATTAAAGAGAAAAGAACAGAGTATCCTGTTCAGAAAGGTCAAGATAAGCCACAGATGGTCGATGACTAGCAGAATTAAATCACGATTACACACATGCCTGTAATTGGTGGTTTGACATGTTTATAATCTCATGCTCACTTAATAGCCAAGCTTATGTTTGAATGTTAGTGTCACGTCTCCCATTGCTCTCCCCATTAAGAACCGCACAACCACAAGCCCCACACCACACCTAACAACAAGAGCAGTCCCTGCACATAGAAAGAACCAGCAGTTTGCCTGGCGTAGGAAGACACCAGCCTGTAGCCCCGGCGTCTACCGTCCTTTGTTTCGCTGGCAGTTACCATGGAGGCGCGCTCACGGCTGGTCACGCCCACGGAGACTCCCACGGCAACGAACATCCACGGCAATGAACATCCAGCGTCCCGTGACCACGTGATCACGTCACGTCTCACACGTCCGTGAGACACATCACGTGGTTACTAAATCAGTTTAAAAGCATCTTGGCAACGTGGTTACAGCGCTTCACAGCTGATCCCTTGAGGATTGTGTAGCGCTTTGGTTTTCCTGTTTCTGATTTCGGATTTTGCGACCTCGGACTGTTCTTTGGATTTGTCTTGCCTGCCCCTCGGATTTCTGTTTCTTGGATTCCACCTTGTTTCCCCAGCACCTTGACCTTGGAACTCTCTTGGACTGCCTTTGGATTATCCTCTCCGAATCTAGTATCTTGGAGCTTGGTTTTGATCTTCTTGTCTTGCTGGTCCATCTATATCAGACCCAGGTGTGTCCCACCTTCTAGCCGTGCAGAACGCCTATTTCACCACCACCAACAATCTGTGGCTCTTACCACATTTAGGACCCTACTTACAACACTCCTTGGTAAGCCTTGTCAATACTGATTGTTACCAGTTACCCGTATCAATTGCACAGCTCCTGTTTAATCATTAACCATTGCCTTACAGCGGTCAGGGGTCCTTCCGGCGTTCCTGCTACCTGATTGACGGCTCAACACACCTGTGGCCTCAAAGATTGCACAGACAGTGTATCCTTTCTGTCTGTGCGGTACTTGGGGACGGAGGTTCAATAATCTGCACGACCATCAAGATCAGAACAGTTAGTTATAGTTATTTCAGACAATGCACCAGTGTTTACTGATAATTAAAATAGGTGTGGGATGTGAACATGAAAGGTAAAGGTTTTCTGGGTAAAGGTTTTAAAATACATATTCACTTTTGAAATATAGGGTTCATTGGTCTTAACTCACACTCAGTCTCAATGTACATGGTTGGGAATGCACTTAATGTTTCACTGCACTATGAAAGATTGTAATTCCTAACAATAAAAACATGAAGAGGCCAAGCAGCAAATAGAACATTTACTTGATGATTTAGAGAACAACTGCATTTTATGCAAATCCAAATTAAAATCTAGTTGCAAGAGACATACTAGTTATTATGCAAAAAATAAATAATTTGTTTAGCACCTGAGGATAAGAAGAAAGCGTATCATATTAAAATAGAATACATATCTAAATCATATGAGCACTATCAGTATCCAAGAATAATTCTAGACTTACAATGCATGGGAAGTAACAGCATAAACACTATTGAGTCAATTTGAAACACGTATGGCAAATTAGTCCAAGAAGTTTCTGAAAGTAATGCCAAATTCAGGTAATATTGTAAAAAGTTGTAATCCTATGGAAAACAGTGGTTGAACCCAGCACAGTTAACCCATGATTTTTATATATAGAAGGATTAATAAAATGGAGGAGGAAAGGCAACTTTCGAGGTGTTAGTTATGGAGGAAGATGTTAAAGAAGTAATGACGAGATTATCCAACAACAAAGCTGCGCGTGAAGATGGAATTATCACGGTTAATATGACACTTTTGGTAAAACCATTCTATTGCTGTTACTACACAGATTCATACCACTGGGAACAAAACAAATTCCCACATTTGTAAAAATATAAAATTATCAGTATTCAGACAAAAAAACAGGGTAATATGTTAATACTATTACATTACTGTATGGACACTAAAATATATTCAGAACCTCCAGGCAATAGATTATGCCCATTCTCTGCAGATATAGTAACATGGCTTCATCTCATGGTGGCCATGAAAGATCCTACCATTAGGACTGTAGCCTTATTAGACTGGGCAAACACATTAACAACAATTCTGGCACTAATTTTACTAGATGCCTATGGGGCATTTGACTAAGAGCAGTGGAACCCTTTAATGGCCATTAAGGAAAGGATGGGAATACCCATGCATTTAATACCAGTTTAATGCCTATACAATAAAGATGAGGCTGTTATTTGAATCGACAACCAAGTCCCACAAATGTAGTATACCTGTTCGTTCCCTACCAGTTTCCTCTATTTATTACTGTTACTATACACAACACCTAATCCAGCACCTGATAACTTGTTCATTGATACATTGGAGGGAGGAAAGGAAAATAGCATATTATGCAAATTATGACGTTATCTTCCTCTCATAATCAATCTCTGTTTATGTAAGAAATAATACAAAATACTTTAGAGTTGTTTCAACATATATTTTGAATGCCAGAACGACTCAGATGTTGGGGGTCAATATGGCAGAGCTTAGATCTAAACTCTTACAAATAAATGTTGAATACCTAAGAAAGTCCAATGAGGAGTTGCAAAAAGTGAATCTTGCACCTATGTTTCACTATTCCAATGTCAACTTTACCAATGGCAGAAACTTCCTTTATCTTTTATTGACCAAACCAACATGCTTAAGAAGAACATTGGACCTGATTGTAAGTTTGGTGGTATCTCGCGATTAAATCTGCCAAGTTACCTCAAAACTGTATTATTGCTATCGCCACTTGGTCTGGCAGTTTTACCGCTGGATACAAATGGTGGTAGATTGCATTAGTCCCCATTCATTAAAGTCCATAGGATTCCAGGGGGGATTTTTTGGCAGAATTACAGCAGCGATAATTCCAACACAATTTGGCAGAAAGCTGGTGGATTTACCTGCAGCTCATAGCATAGGATTCTCTCTTCTCCATTCAAGGTTCCTCAACTTTTTATGTTAGTTACCAATAATGCAAGGGGTGTGTCATTCCTCTTTGACTGCTGGGTTCAGGGGGAATCCAGCATAACCTGAAAACAAAGCGATTGAAGTAATGTCACAGCTATTTTAATCCAACACAGAAGTAACATCAGTCTGTTTGATTCCTATATAAGCCGAAAATGTATTCTTGATAGGGAGTTCCTCATACGAATGGGAGTGCGGGTCCCCGAGACAGAAGCCAATACCAATAAGGTCCCCCTTTCCCAGACCCCTAGGGAGGGTCTTCCATAGCGGGCTCCCCTGCTAGCCTCAAAGTGGGTGGTTCCCCTGTCGGGAGAAGGGATGAATAGTCCAGATTTGTCACAATATTTACGTGGAAAGATTTCAATATTTTCTGTACATGTCAGAATACTAGTTTTTCTCTAGTCAACACAAGTATGATATCAGAGAAAGTTACTTGAACACATAGCTTTTAAAGTACATATACAATATATTTGACTCCCCTTTATAAGTGTGGGGTTGTGAATGTATTGGCTATCTGAAGGTTCTTTTTTTGTAGGCAGTGGCCAGCTTGTATTTGTCTCCTGTAGGTTTGAATTTCAAGTAATGCTCTCAGAGGTCTGATTATTCTATTCTGATCTCACATGTATACTATGCTCTTAAAATCTGTGAGTGTAGCTTTCTCAGAATATGTTTGTCAAACGTTCACTAAGCTTGGGTGTGTTACTTTCGGTTTATACCTGTGTGTGTGTGTGAGAGACTTTGAAAACAGCTATGTATGCAGCTTTACATATTTTTCAATACAGCTATTTATGCAGGTTTAAATTCGGGTGTGTGCTGTTTGCATGCACAACTTTCAATCTATGTATACCTGCACATGTCTGCATGTAGTTTTCAACCTGCATGCACTTTTTGGGCTAGCAATATATTAATAACCAGTAACGTGCATGATTTTAAATAAAGCCCACATTACACATTAATCTGTTTTTGCATTCAGAGATAATGGATTAAAGGGGTTTGCACTCCACACAATTTATATTAAATCGTATGAATTCCCTCAGCATAGATTTTTGTTATGCAAACATCAATTCTACAACTATGGCTACTGCGGGCGCTTTAAGGCACAACATAACCCTAGGTAACAGTATTTTGTAACAAGTCTATGACCGAAGATGACTCTAGACTGGCTTAAGCCATTAAACATATTTGATTTATTTATTTAATATACACTTAGCGATTAGGTTTTGTATATACAACAAAATACATTATTTAAAAGGGAGAATTACAGGTTTAAAACACAATACAGAGTATTACAAATGGTAAAATACAGTTATATACATACATACATAGCAATACCTAAAGTGCTGTTCATCGTCCATCACCAAAGTTCAATAACTGTTGTTAACATCTTTCCATCATAGAATGATTAAAATCAGTTTCTGAGTATGCATAAGATAAAATTACCCTTTAAAAATATTTGCAAAATCCGTTCAATTTCAAATATTTTACACAAAAATGTTACTATTAAATAAATAAGATTAACATCATTGCCAGCCATAAAAAGAGACCATAGACAAGACAGGTCTGTGCAGTGAATTCGGTTGATATACATCTTCATGTAATTATACCTTATTGAACTCAGAACTTCAGAGGATAACTTTATATGTTTTAAATTTTCAATAACATCATCACCACATAATCAACATTTACGGTTAATCCGAGAAATACCCATTTGGCTACCCTTGACCTCCAGAGCCTCACAAATATTGAATTTCCATAACAGATAGTGGCGAAGTACACAGCTGCTGGGGTATGCGGCGATATAAGATGCCTTTCAGTGTGATCCATTTGGTAGGTTATATATGGACCACTGTGGGAATGTGATGCCAACGGTTCCATGTGTTATTATCCCCACAAAAATATTGCGATACAAAAATATTGCCATATTTTTGCAGCGATATTGACCCGTGGACCCTGCGGGGGACACCCCCGTAAACCTGCATTATTTTAAAATGTGCAGGGTACACCCCCGCAACCCCTGCTCCCACAAAATATCCTCCCCAAAAATATTGCCTATGGCGAGAATAACGGCCATATGTACGGCGATATTTTTGGTGGGGAGATTTTGTAGGGATACCATGCCAACTGTACAATACGATTGATTTTCATGAATGAAACTGCTTAACTGTCGTTTCAGCCTTCGTTTAATTATATAGCTTGAAAAAGAGGCAGAAAGGGGGTTCGTATCAAGCCCCATTCTATCATACACCAAAATTATTTTGCTGATGGTACCAAGATTCTTGTAAATCTCCAAACCATGAAACAATCTAATAAAATATACCATCATCGTCCCATTGTTTAGCCTTGTCAGATGAATCTAACACATAAATGTTCTTTGCATAAGTGTGGAGGCAATCTCGACTAGATCAAATTCTAAATATAGTCAATTGACAAAGCTGATGGCATGCGAAAGAGTTTATGTAGAAGTTTGGCCTCGAAACGTATCACCTCTTGGTCATATTTATGTCCCCAGATTTCGATTCCAAAAGATAGCACTGGAACTATGTTTGCAGTATATAGTAGAAGGACAGTCTGAGCAGTTCCCATTCCATTCCTACCAATAAAGGTACTTAAGATATTAACCATGACTGTACATTTAACCTTAATTTCTTGTCAATGAATATTCTACTTTAGAACGGAATCAATATGTCGGCCTTAGTATTTATAACTTGTGACCATCTCCAAGTGAGTTCCTTCCAATGACCAAACTGCACAACTATTCACCCTCATATTGAAAGGGAAGAGCATTACCATGCTTTTCGATATGTTCACAGTAAAGCTGTTTTGCGCTGCATAGGCGCAGAGGGCACTAATCATTGCCTGAAGGCCTCTAGGAGTATGATCAAGGAGTATCAAATAATCGGCATAGGCCAACCGTCAATGCGCTCAGTGCCAACCTTAACCGGATAATGGGTCATATCTGTAAATGCCTTATGAGAATCTGCCAAATACAAGATTAGAAGTGTTGCAGCAAGGATGCATCCTTGCTGCAACACCTTGATTCCAGTGCATAGCACCGGGGAGTTTCCCTTGTCCATCTAGTTGAATCTTGACTGTAGTATCTCTATGGAGAAGCATTATTATCCTTGGGAGGCCAGCAGGAATATTCTAGGCTGTCAATTTCGTCCACAGCTGATTTCTCAGGACTGTGTCGAACGCGGCACTAAGGTCAATGAAAGCACAGTAACCACAGTTTTTCATCTCCATTTAGAGTACTCCACTGCAGACACTATGGTCAAAATGTTGTGTGAGGTGGAAGATTTTACTCGGAATCAAGCTTGATATGGGCTCGAGATGTCATTAGCATTTATCCATTCAGATAGTTCGGCCAAGAGTATTCTGGCAAATACCTTGGCTGGAATATCAAGCATAGCAAGCATGCAATAATTTAGGGGACTGTTCCGAGGGCCTTTTTTGTGGATTGCTTGGATGTGGCTTTCACGCCAGGTGATAGTGAAGACACCAGTTCTATCAATTTCCACAAATAGTAGATGTAATATATTGGCCCATAACTCTTGCAGCACTTTCAATAGGCCATTGCAGAGCCCATCAGGGCCTGCGGCTCATGAGTGATTCAAATTTTCAATCAGCAAAATGATGTCAAGGGCCAGAGGCGCTGCAGGTCCATTCTTTGAATGGAGTGATTTCATGAGCATCATCTAACGGTGCAGAACCAAGAGTTAGTTCAATATGGTTTGCCCATGCAGTTTTCGGTACATAATTGACAGTAGTTCACGTTTAGGGCTTTGTCCCATCACTTTCCAGATCTTGGTTGTGTCATTAAATTTAGCAAGATCAGCAAGCATCAGCCATCTATTTTTCCATCAAAGATTTATGGTTTTTGACCCATGTATATTAATATTTTTTGCCCTTTCGATTTCATGCTTGATTATTTCAAGGCTATGAATACTGACAGTACAAAGTGTATAGAATTTTATGGCAACGCTGATATTGCCAGATCGAAGTCCATACATTTTGATATTCGTTTGCTGCATCAATTGTATTGACGTGGTTTCTGTACACATTGGCTGATGGATGAAATCATAGAAGAAAAGGATTCTGCTATATTTGTCTGGATTGAGGGAGGGGCTGAGTGTTACTCAATGAATCGTGGCAGTAGGTGATTCAGTACGTCTATTCCTTTGGTTATGTTATGGGGGTTCCAATTAATTCTATTGGTACCTTGATTGATAAAGATATCGCCATTTAGATCATGTTGGTATATAGAAGGATTAGTTCTCAGAGGATGGAATAACATGCATAATGGAAAATGATCACTTTCTTGTCTAGGCAAGATAGCCATATCTTCCGCCACCAAGAGCCCATTATCATTAATAAAGACATTGGGCCTCATTTCAAGTTCGGCGGTAGCCTTGCCGGTAATACCGGCAGGCTGCAGCCAAACTTGCTAATTTTTCTGGCACCTGGGAATGGGCAATTACTGGGGCATTCTGGCCGCGCCGTACCCGGTAATTGTCCATTCACGGGCATCGGATAGGGCTCAATGGGAATGGGGAGGTCGGATACACCGGCACCATTCGTGAATGGTGTCGGTGCACCTGACATGATCTGCTCGTGGGTGACGGTACGCCTGCCAGATCAGACCTGGCGGGCTGGAAGGCACCCGTGAGCAGAACTCGTAGTTTGCCGGTCCGGTAACAGTACCGGCAAGCTTACCAGTACCATTGTTACCAGACCGGCAAACTTGGAATGAGATCCATAGTCTATTGTGGAGGCACCTTTCCCACACACACACGGGTAAAAGCATGAATAGAATCACCAGCGCATAGGTCGTTAAGACTCATGGCACTGCATGATTTAAGCATAGTGTTCCAAATGCAGGCTTGAGGTTTGATGGTTTTATATTTCACAGCAGAAGAAGATGTTTGAGTCGCAAATGAACTATCATTGATGTCAATGTTAGTGTTGAAATCGCCCGCTACAAAGAAAGGCTTCTGTTCCCTATTTGTATCTAGCATATTTTTGACACTTAATTTCAATTTGGAGGATCATAGACATTAATTAGGATGAAGGAAAGCTCAACGTTAGATATTAGTGCCCCAGGACGAAGTTGGTAGAGCCCGGTAGGCATGAGATCTGCCATGGGTCACAGATTGATACTAAAAGGCCCCCTTTTGGGCAACCTATAGGGCCTTTAGTGGCAGGTTTCTGGATCGATGTCTGGCCGTCTAATTCAACAATCTCTGTGAGCCATGTTTCTTGAAGAGCTAGAATAGCAAATAAGTTGACTACAGACCACAACCCTCCTGCTTCTAAGAAATGGGCGTGACCTCTCGTGTTCCACAAACATAGGATGTTTCTGTCACAGCTGCAAAGAACAAAAGCTCGATTTAAAGGATGTGGGCAGCCATTGCCAGTATCCATCACCAGGATTGAGTCCGCAATTATTCACTGTTACACCACTCTGCTGAGGTGTTGCTCCACTTGGAGGTAATATAGGTACATTTAGAGTCACAGGGATATTAGGTACAGGGGCAACTGTGTTAGATTGTACCGAATCCACAGTAATGCCTGATACACACTCTAAAGTATTAGGGCGGGCAGGTCTCGGGAGCAACAGTGAGCAAGTGCCTACAGTGGAGATGCTATGTTTTTCTGATGATATATAGACAATTTTACACGTGTATCCTAACCTATATTTGATATACTAGTGGAAATATGTTCAAGTTGATCCACAATTTTAATGTTGTCTGAGAGAATGACCTGCAGTGTCACGACCTCATGGAATATACTAAGTATCCTTTTAAGAGGAGGAATATGATCTTTACTAAAGACACAGAACGGTGGGTAAAGAGTTAGAAGTACCAGCGGTAATGATGCTTGATGACATAGGGTTAACGGGGACCTTTGTTATCCAGTGGTCAAGAAAGGTTGGTGGTGCCACCTTTTCTTGAGTATTGACAGTACTATTCATTTGTGAATTGGATACATTTGACAGATGGCTCAGTCTATTGGAAGAGTGCAAACCTGGGCAAGAGGTTAGTTAATCGGGTAATCGCTCATCCACAGCATATATTAGCGCAGTGTTTAGAACTTGAGGCTGTACAGGAGCTATATCCTTCAATGGGACAGAGTTCGTAATACTTCTAAAAGGACCTTCATAAAAGGACCTTCAGACGGGACAATCAATGGAGCACTTTGAACCCGAAGTACACAGGCATTTTTTTAAAAAAGTTTTCTTTTAGCGTACATGAATGCCTGTGATACTGGTTTTGCTTTCTTTTTGGTCAGCAAACGTTTATAAGAAAAAGGAAGACCTTGCAGTGGGTTACTAACGTTAGAACACAGAGGTTTTGTAGTCAAGTGAATAGGCGTAGGTGTAACAGGGTAATTGCTGGATAGCACAGTATTGTTTCTTTGATCTTTTGACGATTTTCGACTTCGATTTATGCTTTTGTGTAGCAGCAGAGATTGTACATCCATTTTATTTTCCATGCTCTCACATTTGCAGATCAATACGGTTAGCAGATTTTCAAAAGCTAAAAACATGTTGTTTGAGGACATGCTGGAGGAACTCATGTCATTAGATTCAGGATGCTGTGCAGAACCTGTTATTATGTTCTCAGAGGTATTCAAGATGACATTGTGTTCAGTTTTTAAATGAGCCTTAGCGTCTATGTCATTGTGGTGTTGTTGATGGCTATCTATTGAGAGAGCAGACACGGGACATGTGTCATACAAAGTCTGGTGGTCAATAAGAGAAGGGTCAATTGCATCTGAGGTGTTCATCAAGTCGCCAAGGCATTCAACCTCCGGCGTAACACAGTCAACGTCTAGATTTAACCCAAAGTTAGTTAGTAACCTTCCCGAACGCAAACTACGGATCATGGTGGATACCACCATCGCAGAAGCCGGGGTAACAGGAGGTGGAAGGGGGGAAAGTGGGGGCATATGCCTATGTATCGATCTACTTACGTAATGTTAGTGACTATCTTAATTGCTTGCTCAGCATCAGCCTCAATAATGGTATCGGTAGTGTTAGATGTACTGAGTGTGTGTGTTGAAGCCTCAGACAGTAAAGTTTGACGTGCAGCAAGAACGTCATTCCTTTCACTCATGACATCAGCTATTAGAGGAGTTATGGCTAGTGATGATAGATTCAATCAATATAGTGCCTAGACATCCAATGGATATGTTTAGCTCCTCAACTAGTTCCTGTGTAGCAACTTCCTCTTCAATGCTTGCCATTTTAGGGGCCTTATGAAAAGTTTATTTGATTGAAGAGCAGATGGAGCCGCGGCAGTTGCTCTGATAATCACTTGAGGTGGAAATGTTTGTCGAAATTTCCTTATGGATGATGGTAGGGGTGTATCCTCAGGGAAAACCCTTGGTGCTACCATTGACACAGTGACAACAGGGCATTGCATTCCTGCATCTACTAGGGCATGGATGTTATTGGGCATGATTTTGTCAATCGTTGTATCACTATTATAGAGTTAGACCGATCACTTAAACCGCTCTATGGTTCTGTTTCAATAAGACAAAAGTACACATTTTCATATTTATTTTAAAGAAAATTATTGATTTAAAATGCTTACACATTTTTTTACAATTCTCAAGCAATTTCATCATCCTTTATGTTTTCAAATCATCCTAAGATCTCAGGAAGAGAAGAAAGAAAGGGGTAGGTATTAGACAGACAGTCAGAAACCATCAAAGGCCAAAGACACCAGACGTCAGTTGGTTGGTCTTATCACTATCAGTCCATGATTTTAGGTCTTGTAGAATTGTTCTCGCTACAGTCCTGCGCTCCCGTGTTAACAAGTGTTTTTGGAAGATCGATATGTTGCCGAAAATGTGTTACTGCAATAACCTCTCTTGTCCTCTCGTCCTCTATCAGGCAGTTCTACCATTCATCTTCTACGTACAGATGATGATCTTTAAACAGGTGGGCGATATGGGGAATTCTTTCCTTCGCTAGTCCCTTACAATTTAAGAGAATACGTCTGAGTGTTTCCTTCTGCTCCACCATCTCACCGAAACGGCAGGTGTTTGTGTTTGAAATTCCTCTAATGGCCCTTATCTCGTTTGTCAGCAGAATGTTGAGACAAGCTCTCATAAAAGTTTGTCGTAGTTGCTTGTTAGAAAATTTCTTCAGATACAGTCTTGTGTCGTTCAGCTTTCGGATTACTGATGATAAATGGGCTGTTAATTTATATTCATCCAATCCAGATTTTCCAATGTTGTTGCTACTTTAGTCGGGTTGTTCTTTGATTCATCTTCTGTGGATCCTATTTCATCCAAAGTGTGGTGGATTTTCTGTGTCCAAGCTTTCGTAGTTGTAGTGTTTCGATCATCTATTTCCTTATTCATAATTTTGAAGAGAGTTGAGCACTCCAGTAGAATTATTTTGCTAAATAGCATCAGCCGGTTTCTATCAACGATAGCCTTTAATGACAAGATGCACAGTTCTCTTCTGATCAGGGTCATTGGTATCAATGCTGGTAAATTTAAGAGACATCTCCAAAGTAGCTTTCAAGCTTCTGCCATATGCCCTCTGAAACCTTTATGAAGGCTTCAGCTCCATAAGTTAGGGAAGGTACCACCTTTGTCCGATAATATTGAAGAATTGGAGTCAACGAATATCGATAAAATTTCCTTTCAATTGCTTTTGCTTGGCTCCGCAGCTTTTTAAATATATTCAGTAGTTGCATTTTTATTTCAGTAGAGTTATTACTCATGATGACTCCCAGATATTTTAATTTGGTCACCGTCTAAATTTTAGCACCCTATAACTGCCGAATAAAGTTATTGTTAGTCCTTGGTGCTTTTTGGAACATCATTATCTTTGTTTTTGTTGTGTTCATTTCCAAATAGTTTTTTCTGATATAGACACTCAAATTATTTGTATTTTATTTGTATTTTATTTTAATTTATATAGCGCTTTAATCCAAAGCGCTTTACAAGACGAACAAGCATAACATGACAATTGAATCTAAACCAGAAAACAGTACAAGGAACAATTTACATTCTTGATGAGGTTAATCGCTAATGGAGAGGGACCAGCGTGAGAGAGGGAGGAGGAGGAGTGGTTGGAGGTGGCTTCAGTAGTGAGAGAGGAAGCAAAAAAGATGCTAGTGGGGAGAGTGGAAGAGATAGGATTTTAGAGAAGTGCGAAAGGAAGGGTAGGAGAAGATAGAGCGGACCGGGCGGTGTACGTGGTTCCAATGGAAAGAAGGTAGAAGTTGGAAGGAGCGAAAACGGGAGGGGGCAAAGGGTGGAGGAGGAGGAGAGAGAAGGAAATGATCGGCAGATCGGAGAGAACGAGAAGGGAGGATAGGTAGAGAGGGACAAGACAATAGAGGGCTTTGAAGACTAGACAGAGGCAGTTAAATTCGAGCTGGGAGTGAAATGGGAGCCAACCTAGTGAGTTAAGTGTAGATGGAGTTATTAGGTGAGAGAAGGCAGAGGGAGCGGATGGCAGAGTGGTAGATAGATTTGAAGGGGGGAGAGGTGAGAGGTAGGGAGTCCAAAGAAAAGAGTGGAGCAGTAGAAGAGTCTGGAGAAGATGAGGGAGGAGATTAGGAGCTTGGTAGCATGAAAGGTTAGGAAGGGACGAATTTTACAGATGTTGTAGTGGTGGAAGCGGCAAGATCTAGCAGTGAGAGAAATGTGGTGAGAGAAAGGTGGGGGTCGATATGGAGACCAAGGTTGTGGGTGTTGGGAGAGAAGGGGAGTTGGGAAGGAGGGAAAAGAATGAAAGGAGGAGGGGTGAGAGGAAGAAGAGTGTTGGTGGGGAAGAATAGGAGTTCAGTTTTATCTGAGTTAAGAGTAAGGGAGTGAGAGGACATCCAGGATTTAATAGCAGAGAGGCAAGAAGAAAGTTTATGGTGGATGTCAGGAGAGAAGGAGGAGAAGGAGAGGAAGAGCTGGGTATCATCAGCATAGACATGGTGTGAGACCCCAAAGGAGGAGATAATGGGAGCAAGGAAAGAAGTATAAAGTGAGAAGAGAAAGGGGCCAAGGACAGAACCGTGGGAAATGCCGTGGTTGAGAGGAAAGATAGAGGAGGAGCAGCCACCCCAGGAGACAGAGAAGGTGCGGTTAGAAAGATAGGAGGAAAACCAATTGAGAACGGAGTCTTTAAGGCCAAATGAGGAGAGAGAGCTGAGGAGAAGAGGGTGGTCAACAGTACAAAGGCAGCAGAGAGGTCCAGTAGGATAAGAATAGAGGAATGCTTAGAGTAGTGGATAGATAGGAGAGTGTTGAGAACAGAGGTGAGAGCGGTTTGCGTGGAGTGAAGAGGATGGAATCCTGATTGGGAGGGAGGCAGGAGAGAATGGTTGGAGATGAAGGTAGAGAGTTGAGAGTAGACAATGCATTCTAAAAGTTTAGAAAGGAAGGGTAGAAGAGAGATGGGGCGATAGTTAGATGCGAGATGGGGATTAGCAGAAGGTTTTTTGAGAATAGGGATGATAGTAGCATGCTTAAAAGGAGTGGGGAAGGTGGAAGTGGAGAGACAGGTTTTGAAAAAGGAGGTGAGGTAGGTATGGGGTCAGTAGGAGATGCAGTGACATGAGTTTTTAGAAAGGAGGTGGGAAACTTCAGATTGAGTGATAGGGGTAAACTAGGACATGGAAAAGGGAGGGGAGGAGGGGGAGGTAGAGGAGGAGAATAAGAGGGGGAGGAGAGGATAGTTTGTCAGAGATTAAGGACTTTGTTGGAAAAGAAGATGGCAAGATCAAAGGCAGAGAGAGGGGAGGCAATGGAATGATCGAGGGTAGGTGGAGAGAGAAGTCGAGTTAAGGTTTGAAAGATACAGCGAGGATGAGAGGACTGAGATTGGAGAAGGTTGGAGGAGTAAGTGCGCTTAGCAGAGCTGAGACAAGAATCATAGAGGGAGTGATAGTAGAAGTATGCAGATTGGTTGGAGGGGTTGGGGTGTTTGAGCCAGGAACGTTCAAGGCACCTAAGAAGGCGGCACATAGAGGAAAGATGAGCTGAGTGCCAGGGTTGAGCAGGTCGGCGAGAAGGGTGGAACGGGGAGAGAGGGTAAAGTAGATCTAAAGTAGAGGTGAGGGAGGAAGTTAAGGTGGAGGAGGCTTCAGTGGCTGAAAGAGAAGAGAAGTGGGAGAGGGGGGAGGGAAGAGGAATGAGGAACAGGAAGAGAGGAAGAGAGAAGGGTTGAAGTTACGAAGGTCACATCGGAAGAAGGGGGTAGACGAAGGAGGAGTGGGGAGGAGAGGGGCTGAGGGAAAAGGAGAGTAAGGAGTGGTCAGAAAGATAGTTAGGTAGAGAAGAAATTGGAGACGCGGAGAAGGAGAAAGATGAGGTCAATGGTAGAGCCAGATTGGTGAGTAGGAGGGGAGGGGAGAGGAGTGAGAAGGTAGGAATCAAGGATGGACAGGAGAGGAGGGAGGGTTAGTAGAGACATGGAGATTGAAATCGGCAAGAACGATTAGTGGGGTGGGGCTGTGGCGATGAGGCTAAGAAGATCATCAATGACCTCGTAGAATGAGCCAAGCGGGCCAGGAGGGCGATATATGATGGGGAATGATATAGCATGAGGAGAGTTAAAGATTTTATACACAAATTCAAAGGAAGAGTGGGTAATGAAGTCGGAGAGGGAGAGGAGGTAAAGTGAGGATGAAAGAGAAGGCCTAAGCCGCCTCCCTGGCCTGAGGGACAAGGGACATGTGCAAAAGAAGATGAAGATGAGGTAAGGGATGCGGGAACAGAGGTGTTATGAGGAGGGATCCAGGTTTCAGTATACAGAGAAATTGGAGGTTGAGGTGTAAGAATAGGTCGAGAACAGCAGTAGTTTTGTTGCAGATCGATCTGGTGTTCCAGAGGGCAACTTCAAATGTGTAGGGAGTGTTGGAAATGTGTGGGTAGATGAGGTTGTGGCATTGGGGTGAGGTGTTAGGAGGCGGGGAAGAGTGGATGTGGAGGGAGGGGAGGTTAAAAGAGGAAATGGCCATGATAATAAGACAGAGAATCTTGAGGGGGGAGAGGGCATGGGGAGGAGGGGAGGGAAGGGGAGAGGGGAGGGACAGAAAGGAGGAGTACCGCATAACAAGGAGCAAGAATTAGTCCAGAGGGCAGGTATGTGGGGTTGGAGCAGACTCGGAGGTAGGACAAGTCAGGGTCCACAGGCAGGGGCACTAAGGGAAGAGGATACCGGGTACGGGTAGGGTGGAACAGTATCACCTTGGAGGTTGGCAGATGGAGGCAGTGCTACCAGAAGGCAATGAAGGTGAAAGCAGCGGGGATGGCAAGAGGTTGGGCATGAGGGGAGAGAAGATCAGAGGGCTTCAGAGCAGTGCTGATGAGGATGCCAAACAGAGGGTGGATAAAGGGATGCAGAGCAGTGCTGGAGAGGATGCCAGAGGGAGGGGGGATCAGGCACTGTAGACCAGGATACTCAGGGGGTAATAGGACCAAAGGGCTGGTGCCTGAGACTGGAGAGGACGCAGCAGATTGGGTGAATCAGTGCACCTTAGGAGCACATAAGATGGAGGCAGAGTTGCCGGGAGGCAGTAGAGGTGAGCGCAGTGGGGTTGGTAGGGGCTATACGGGGCAGCCGTATCAGAGATGGGCTGATGGGGGAGACACTCAGGAGTGGGCCGGTGGAAGGAGGGCCCGGCCACAGGCTGGTTGAAGAGGCAGGACAGAGGGATCTACACTTCCAGATGCAGGGGCAGATGAAGGTGCCAGCAGTGAGACGCGGTGGGCCCTACAACTCAGAGCAGTCAGACTGATTCAGTAGAACAGGATCACAGTTGGTGACCAGAAGTAGTGGGCTCTTGAGGTCCAGGTGGGCAGTGGACAGGGGGGGGCAGTCCTCACAGACAGAAGCTCTTGGAAGGAGGCTGCGCTCACAGCCGGAGCAGAGGAGGGGCCACTGCAGAGCCAGTGATGGAGCCAGTGGGGTAACAGAGATAATGGAGCAGGATCGAGGTTGGTGCTGGAAGTAAGGAGCGGGCATTAGGAATCCAGGTGATAGTGGACCGGAGGGCCAGGTCATGCAGTCAGGAGCGCCCAAGAGGGAAGCTGCACTCCAGTAGGAGCAGGAGAGGGGAGCGCTGTAGAGCCAGCGGGAGTCAGAAAAGCGGGGTCATAGTCGGAGACCAGAAGGAGCAGGCGTTAGCAGTCCTGATGAAGATGGACCAGGAGGGTCAGGCCATGCAGTTAGGAGCACTCAGGATGGAAGCAGTACCCCCAGTAGGAGCAGAAGAAGGAGCGCTGCAGGATCCTGGCAGCTGAGTTGAAGGGAGTCAGCGAGGGCCGCAGTTGCAGGGCATGGAAGGCGTTGAAGCCCGTAGTGGCTGGGGCGGGCTACTGGAGCGGCAAAGGAGGTGTATTATGAGTATCAAAAAGGAGGTTGCACTCACAGAGGGAGCTGGGGAGAGGAGGCGATGTATCCCCTGAGGCGGGCTGCTGAAGTGGCGAGGGCGGCAGAATCTTACCCAGTATGACACGGGATGCTGGCAGTGACAGTGACCGGCAGATGCCGCAGGCACTTCAATATAGAGTCAATGGATCGAAACACAGGAGCGGTCACAGAGCTAGATAACAGGAACCAAGAAGAGGCGTGCAGTGGAGCAGAAGAGTGCCGATCAGAAGGCAGGATCCTGATGACTCACTCTGATTACGGCAAGGGCCACAGCTGCCAGTAACAGAGGGCAGTGCAGCCCGTGGTAGGTGGAGCGGGCCACTGGAGTTGAAGGGGCCGTGGTTGCAAGAAGGCAGGAACCTGATGACTCACACTGATTACAACAATGGCCAAGGCTGCCGGAGGTGTAGGTTACAGTAGCCCATGGCAGGTGGAGCGGGTAACTGGAGCTGCAGGGGCCATGGCTGCGAGAGGCTGAGGGCACAGCGGTCAGTGGTGGATGGAGACTGACGTTGCAGACCTATTGGAGTTTGATCTAAAATAATTAGATTGTCTGCATATAAGAGACAGGATATCGATGAACCTCCCATGGTTGGAGGAAAATATCTCACTGCCTTCTCTGTGTCTTTAAAGTCCCATAAATAAGCATTGAAGAGAGAGGGAGCTAACGGACACCCCTGTTTAACTCCCCTCTTGATGTTTGGATAAGTTTTGAAAGGGTTCCTTGCTGATTCAATCTTACTGACATTGATGTATCAGTATGTAGTGCCTGAATTTGTTCCAGGATATTTCTCGGGCAATCTTTCACCTGTAGTTTTTCCCACAATGGCTCCCGGTTGACCTGGTCAAAAGCCTGGACCAGGTCCACGAAAGCCATATAAACTTTGAGTCTGCCTTCCTTTGTCCTACCTTTTAAGATATTGATCAGTAGGATATTAGCCAGAGTCCCGGGCGTTTTTCACAAAACCTAACTGGAAGGGGTCAGTGACACCTTTCTCGTTAGCCCAGGTTCGAAAGAGGTCCAGTAAAATAGAACCATAGAGCTTTCCCATAACGTCTAGTAGGGTTATTGGTCTATAGTTCTTTGGATTTTCTCTGGGACCGTTCTTATATATTGGGACTACAATAGATTTCTTCCAAGTTGATGGGATTGTTTTTTTTCTCATGATGTTTTTAATTAGTGTGTCAATAAATAACAGCCAATCCTCCGGCACCTGTTTCAGATGGTGTTAGTTAGGCCGTCTGGTCCCGGTGCCCTGGAGCTGTTCAATTTTCTGAATTTTTGCTGCGATCATTGTTTTATCACAAGGTAGTTCCCATTCAGATTCCCATTGTTCGGACTTTACATGGTCCTCCTTGCCATGGTTTTTGAAGGGTGCCGTAAAATGTTTTATCCATTTCTCTTCTCCCACATAGTTATGCAGTATGTTAGATGTAACTGCTGTTGCGCTTTTATCAATGTCCAAAATTCTCTCAGTTTGCGTCGGTTCATCAGACTTAGCATTTGTTTTGCGCCTGATTGGTACATATATGCTCTATAAGATCTTAGCCAATTCTTATAGAATTCTTTTACTGCTGTTGCTGTTTCCATGTCTTTTTTATTTTTATTTTTATTTGCTAGGCGCTTTGCTTTTCTTACTTTCTTTCTCTCTTCAACCAATTTCTTGTCATACATATGATTTATTCCATTTTGATCTTTGGCTGATCTATTGATTGTATGTCGATATACAGTTAAGTATTTCTCATAGTCTTATGTTCATTCCTTTTTGATGTGGGCCTGTCTCAGTATATTTCACAGTTAGATTTCTGATCTCTCCTGCATTTAGTCTTAATCTGTTTTTCCCGCAAGATTCCTCAATTTCTGCTGTCATTTCTTTCCTTATCTCATAATATGAATGCTAGAGAAACTCAAGAAAATTATGATCGCTGTTTTTAGTACGAATGACTTGGAATTTAACGATTTGCAGGAGAAACTCTCGTGTGACAAAGATGTGATGCAGGGTAGCTGAAAGGCCATCCTTTTCCCAAGTTGGGATACATTCTTCATCATCATTTCTCAGAAGGTGGAGATTATGCAAATCACTAGCCTTCATTAATTTAGCCCATTTAATTCCCCTTTTTGTTGTCAATGATTTGGGAGTTACCCCTGTATTTACCCGTTGTATTTTTGGGTATGTCAGATTCAGGTCTCCACATTTGATCAGATATTTTAACTGATACTCTGTAGCTCGTTTATCCAGGATGTTACTTGCTTGATTTAAGAACTGGTCATTACTCATCGCCAACGGGTTCCAATAGGTGTTGATTATAATTACACTTTCTCCATTTACTTGAGATGTTGGTTGGTGATCACCTTCCCAGCTTAAAAGTAAGACTTGGAAGAATAGGTTTGATTCAAGTGTTTGTACAAAGTGCAGTTCCTTATTCGAGCGAATCATAGTCAGTAGACCCAATGATGGGTGTCCAGAGGGTCCTTTAGCTGCCGGTGAAAGGGAAGTTTCATAGCCGTCCATTTGCAGTGTATCTCTTAGCCAAGTTTTTTGGAGACAGAGTACATTGTAGTCTCCCAGATGTATGTCGCTTGGTAATGATAAGTGCTTTCCAGGACTTGCTTTCGGATCGTTTTTTGCCGTTCGCTTTCTGGATTTCACAGCAATCTGCCGCTGCACGACCATCGTATTTCCACCAGGAGGACGTCTGTTCTTGTAACACCTGGACTGCCTGGTCTAGTAGAAACCAACAAAGGAGACACCGGACTCTGTTCACGCCCCTTTCACAGGTCTGCCTGCTCGGCCACCCCTACATATACCAACGTCATAGCACACCCGCGCGCGCACTCGACAAGTACCACAAGTACTGTTGGCTGGTTGGACTCTCCGCGCTTTCCAGGACTTGCTTTCGGATCGTTTTTTGCCGTTCGCTTTCTGGATTTCACAGCAATCTGCCGCTGCACGACCATCGTATTTCCACCAGGAGGACGTCTGTTCTTGTAACACCTGGACTGCCTGGTCTAGTAGAAACCAACAAAGGTGACTATATACAGCGCATACGTGACTTATTCACACCTAATTAGTAACTCAACTGCGCATACCGGATGTGCACCTTAAACCAGTAACAACGTTGAGCTGTCCGTGTCTATTGCTACAACCAGTAACAACGTTGAGCTGGTTGTGTGTACATTATCGCTGACAATTAAGTTGAGCACCTTATATTATTGTGTTATTGTATGACTGCTTACCGTACAGGATATTGATAGTATTTATTTTATTTATTTTTGTCTTTCTCTCTTTTTAAATTTTGGCGTGTTTTTTTTTTTTTTTTTTTTTCCTAAAGGAGACACCGGACTCTGTTCACGCCCCTTTCACAGGTCTGCCTGCTCGGCCACCCCTACATATACCAACGTCATAGCGCACCCGCGCGCGCACTCGACAAGTACCACAAGTACTGTTGGCTGTTCGCGGGTCGCGCGGTCCAGCTTCCAGGCTCTAAACATTTGTTGGTTAGTTCATATTATATACTGTTACATCTTGTGTATCTAGCTTAACTTATTCGCAGTTTAGAGGTACTCCATATGATTCCTTACACACTGACCACCAGCATGCCTCCTATTTTAGAGACCCACATGAAGCTGAAGGAGGCAAGCCGTGAGGATAGGCCCCGGTTAACCGCACTCTTACCAGCTGTAGAGCGCACCACAACACAGCGCACTCAATCACTTCCCGATGACATTCAATTGTGTCAGACCGATTTAATCCGACAGTCTGGCTCGATAGCTTCTATCTCCAGCACTACTGGGCCCTGTGAAACAACAACAGAAGAACCTACTACACATGGTGCTCCCACGGACACTACACTAATTGCAGCTTGTATTGCAGGTGATTTACGACCTGTAACAACTATGCTTCCGGGAGACACCGTACCACAACCAGTCCAATGTTCAGTCTTAGCACAACATAGATTGAGACAAGCTCAAACTCATCTAACAATGATTGGAGAAATAGAAGAAGAAGATCTTGAATACATGAACCTCTCAAATCGTACCGAGGAACGTTCAGAGGAGGTGTTATACGTGTGTTCCAATACCGGTGATCTAATCCAACTAGAACAAGATCCCGACAACCTTTTTGGTACGATTAGTGAAACATTATCACCAGTATTACCCCTAAATAATACAACAGTAGTGGAACAAATGGCCTCTCCCATCATACATCCGGTCCCTGCCATTGAACCAAGTGAAGAAGCTGACTCCTTCATAGCCCCCACCCCGAGACAATCATGTTTTGGGCAGGGCACGCGTGTTTCTGATTTTTTCCTTAATCCCAGCCATAGGGAGAGACACTCATTTCCAGAGGCCGCTGCCCTAAATAATACCCTGGCTGCGATGAATACAGCTCTCCTAGCTGTGGCAAAATTATATGAAGGATTGGATGCAAAAATCTCAAAACAGTCCATTAGTCTTGAACATCTGCTTTCCTTCCACTCTAAAAGATTATTACAATCTAATCATTTTGACCAGAACCGCGAACCGAGAAGGCCAGAAACCATACATACAGTTTCCACCCAGACGTTAGAAAGTAATTGCCCCCTTCATACAGAAATTGAACTAATTCAACCTAATCGGTCCACTCAATTACCCCTTGGTCAACCCTCTAGTACAATTGGAGGCAATCCTCCTGTTGATAACCCCAACAAGGCGCCGGTTAGCCCCGCTGTACTAGAATCAACTAAGTCTAACGAAGTCCTTGCCCTTGCGCCTACTACCATAGAACATTCAAATGGCAAGACAGCCGCCCTTGCACCTACTATCAACTTACAAATAAGTCAATCCCCCAATCCCTCAATTTCAAAGAATATGTTTGAAGTTTTCAATTTAGCCTCCACCAAATCTATAACATCAAAGCCTGCGAAACGGAGAAAACTTCATCCTGCTAATCTTAAAAATTCTGTCAGCAAATCAATGGTGGGGAAGAAACGGAAAAATTCCGTAGACTCACCAGAAGACCAGACACTTGTAGCAAAAGCCGTTGCCTTTCCGCAGAGACCCGAGTCAGCTGATTTGACTGCATCCATTGTTCCACATAAGCCCCTAGATGATCTAATTCTGATGGTTGAATGTAACGATAAACAACAAAAAATTCAGCCACAAACTTACAAAGAAATACCCTTTATTTTATCAGCTACTGGTACAACAGCAGCAGCAGAGTCCTCTATTTGTTTAGACGGAGTCCAGAATGCCCCTATATTATTGGCCATCCAGACTCAGATACAGAAATCCATCGAACCTTTTCTGAAATTGTTACCAAATAACTCTTCACAGGCACTGAGGCAAGAACACCTTAATGTAGTGCCCCTAATTCCTTTGGGCGACCAAATTAAAACTCACTCTGCACATTCGGAAACGAGACAAAATTTGCAGTCGGATAGCCATTTAATCAAGAACCCAGAGATACAGTTAGTACCATCCAAAGATACCTGTTCTTCAAAAGAAGTGGAGGATCAAATTAAAACCTCTGTGGAGGCTTATTTTACACGTACTGCCAATTTTAACTCCGAAGCAAATACATTACCCCCATTCTTGAATCCTGTACATCCCCTCCCTTTTGCCTCTAATCAGGCTGCAGTCTCTCGACAAGATTTACGTGAAGAGATCAAATCCACCATAGAAGCTTTTTTCAAGTAATCAAACGAGCGTCACTTAGACAAGATGACAGGGGATGAGTTTCCCTTGCTCAAACCCCTAATACAGGGGCCCCTAACAGCTACTCCTAATCATCAAGATAATCGATCCCACTTGGTGGAAAAGCCCCCAATAGTGATAAGAGATCGACCTCTGCAAGTTAAAGCTAAACAAGAATCAGATCATCATCGCTTTATAATAAAATGCAGAGAATCACCATTCAAATCTTATGATTTGAATCGATCTAGCATTCTTAACCTTTGTGCAGAAATTCCCACTTTGTCGGCCATTTCATCTTTGGATATTAATCAAATTGAGTTTTTAGATCATTCTGACCTGTCTGTTGCTCGCCTATACATCCGATCTTCTCTGGTAGCTGACATCTTATGGCAGGCTAGAATGGCCTTATATGACATAGGTTTTGTCCTCTCTCATGAATCAATGCCTAAAACCTCAACACTGCAGGGCCATATGTCACGTATATTCACATCAACTTCAAACAATCTTTCTCATCAAAATTTGACAGATCAGCCTAGGCAAGCATAACTATGCATGGACAGTAAGATCCTAAGCATAATTTCTTGGAACACACGAGGCCATAGCCATCTTAACTCTCCGAGAAATGCAATTTTGGCCGATACTGACATTGTTGCACTCCAAGAATCATGGCTAGTTTCACCCCCAGTTTGGGACTCGCACACCATAATATGCACTCCTGCAGAAAAAGGTGTGCAAGGCAGACCCAAAGGTGGTTTGATTCTAGCAGTGAAAAAGACCAGTGGGCTGACGACATCTGAGTATAAGTTTTCCTCTCGCTCCTTTCAAGTGGTAAAGCTAGCTGACTCTCAGCAAAAAATAGCGATAGTTAACATCTACTGGAGTCGCAGCTCAATAGGCCCAGAAGAATTCTTCAAACAGCTTGAAGAAATACTAAATACTCTCACCATTGATTCCACCTTGACGCATACCTTGATATTAGGTGACCTTAATTTACACCTTTTATCCAAGGAGATAACTCCTCTAGCAGATTTTGAAACAAAATGGTCCTCAATTATGGAGGACCGTAATTTTGTCATGCTAAATGGCAACGTAAGAGGTGATTGCCCGGCTCAGCCCACCTGGCGGAGAGGTGTCCAGAATGCAATAATCGATTATATCTATATTGATGGTAGAAATTTTAACTCAATTCAGGAGCTCCGAGTGATCAACACTGACCTAAGTGATCACTGTAAACTTAAATTGTCATTGCGGATTAGGAATACTCAAATGGTGCAATGGCATAATATGAATATAACTGGCCTTGTTGTGAATAACGGGAGAAACAGATTGTTATGGAACAAAGGAAAACTGAGGGTATTGGATCATAATCTTGAAATGATGTTCCGATCTAGTAATGTGGCCGAAGACTATACAACTGCCATAAAGATGTTTTCTCGAGTCAGTTTTAACACAGGGCATATTCAACAGCGGCATAAGCATACCCATGACTCAGAAATTACACATCGCAAATCTGATCTAAGATATGAAATTCGATGTATCAGATTAGCACAAAGCCATGATATGGCTAGAAAAATCAGAGCAGCTAAGCAAAATTATAAAAAATGGCTTAGAGTCAAAAGAGCAAACAAATATGAAGCGGAGGGGACAGCTATGCTCAAACAACTAGTCACAAAATCTACAGCTGGCATTTGGGCACTCCTTAATCGTACAGCTGATATTCCACAACATGTAGCCCAAATTAACTCGATCACATCTGAAATATGGCAGTCGTATTATCAGAAGCTATATCTTTCCCCTTATCCTAACATGCATATTAAATTTAACTCATTAATAGTTTCAAAGGATCTTATATTTGACAGTGATGATATTAGGTCATGTATCTTGAAATTGAGCTCATCTCGGGCAGTGGGCCCTGATGGGTTGCACAATGCCATGTTAAAAACGCATGTTGACGAATGGACAGGCATTCTGCATCGTATTTTCAATCAAGTCTTGACATCTGGCACCATTCCTGAATCTTGGAAAAAATCCATCATTCTGCCGATATTCAAAAAAGGTAATCATGAAAACCCCAGGTCATACAGGCCCATAGCATTACTGGATTGCCCTGGCAAGTTATTCGCCAGACTTCTTTTGAAAGAATTCAACCTATGGCTGCAGAAGAGTCATCTGCGAGATCCACATCAAACGGGCTTTTTACAAGGCGTGGGCACTGGCATAAATATCATCACTCTGACAAGTCTGATCCACCGTACATACCAAAAAAAACAACCCCTATATCTTGCCTTCATTGATTTTCAGTTGGCATTTGATGCGGTACCACGAGAGCTGTTGTATAAGAAACTGGTAGATGCTGACTGTCCGTGGCACATTCTAAAATGGATTATACAATTATACACTAATACTACAATCCAAATAAGACTCACCAATGATGGCCTACTAACCCCGCCCATTCCAACTGCCAGAGGGCTGAAGCAAGGTTGCTTACTAGCTTCAGCCCTATTTAATTTTTTTATTGCGGACATTCAGCATAGCTTTGGTAAATTGATTTCTGATTCTCCAAGACTGATGGGAACGCAGATTCAGTGTCTACTATATGCTGATGACATGGTCTTGATGTCACACACTCCCAAAGGACTACGCTTGTTACTGTCAGGATTAGTCCTGCGAATACTAAGGCAGCGAATATGGCAAGGGTAATGTGCACATAGGAACAACGACTCATGTATGCTAGAAGCCAGGAGTGCAAACAGAGTGTGATATTAAACCCAATATGTGAAAAGGGATGTGGGGTAAGCACCTGACCGCGAGGAAAGTCGGCAAGCGCCTTACCCCCAATTGCTGTTACAGGTACTGACAGCGCTAAACCCACGTAGAGGGCAAGCAATGACAGGATCTGTGAACTAACACTCTGATGGTATCAAATAAGGGAACTAAAGAACTGTACTCACAAGGACGAGAATAAACCTCTTGAACGTCAGCTAGCCCATGAATCCTGTTGATGAACTGGGACCCCGAGAGGCTAGAACAGCAATGGAGAAGTAGGAAGGTTCAGAGGGCACGGCTGTAGGTTGCCAGGGAGAGGTAGACTGTAGAACAGGGGGGCCCAAGAGGACAAGGGCTGAAGGCAGCCGGAGCGAGGCAGGCTGCAGGGCAGGGAGCACAGAGGACAAGGGCGGAGGCTGGGATGCAGCAGAGCGTGATCCGCTGTTATGTGGGGAGCCCGACAGGGCAAGGGTGAAGGCTGGAAGGCAGCCGAGAGTGATCCGCTGCAGAAAACTAAATACCTAAGTTGAAATAGTGATAACAAATAGTGAGGAAAACATAAGCATTCACTGAGGAGCTAGCTAACAACCGCACACCACACCTAAAATCAAATGGGAATATAAATGCAGAAGTGCTAAGGAAAACCTGGGATGGATCCCAAAAGAAGTAAGGATCAGGAGCAGGGAAAAAGCTAAATAACCAATGCAAACTTCTCCCTATCCTTCCAAGGAAAAGACAGGAAGCTAAAGAGGAAGACTAAGGCATACGGGTTAACAGCAGCAAAGGACAGAGTCAAAGAAATACCAACTGGTCTGCATTAGAAAAGGGAAAGCACTGAGAAATGCTGCCTGTAAACAGAGGAAGGAAAAAAGGGAAACAAAGGTGCAGAAATCAATTAGTGCATGAATCAGAGATTCAGAGCGGAGGGAACAAGAAAACAGGAACCAGGACCTAGGTAAAAGGGCAAGGAACAGTGAACAAGGGACTAGTCAAAAACAGGAACACTGCAAACGATGACCAGCGCTGGACTGAAGTGAGGCTGTGGCTTTTAAAGCTGCTAAACGAGCACACGCCTCAGGTGTGCTGACTGCTGCACCTGCAGCCACAGGTGTTGCTTATCCTCCACCCAACCTAGTCCTGCAAGGGTGGAGGTGGAGCAGGGGGCCAGGCATTCTGGGAAACACAGTCATTTGGTTAAAGAAGCATGCTGGCTGCCAAAGACCTGGAATGGATCCGGAAGGGAAGTAGTTTGGAAAATAGGGATTTTGCGCTCCCAATTCATTACAGCACTGTGGCATTAGGTTCGGAGGAAATGTCCAGCAAGGAATAAGCCCCAAAACATGCCCCCAAGTGGCGGGAACGGGAGCGAAGGGAGCGAGTCGTGACAGTATACCCCCTCCTACGGCCCTCTTCGGGTGCCCGCCACCCGCACGAGACTTCTTCTTTCCATGATGGGAGTGCCTTTTCTTTGGAGGTGGCACTGATGGAAATGGTGGCTTGTGGGCAAAGGCAGATGGGCTTCCTTGATAGGAGTGCTTTGTCTTTGGAAGTGATACTGCTGGAATCGATGGCTTCCGGTGAGGAAGAGACTCATGGTTTGAAGAAAGGCATGAAGGACTTGCAAGACCTGAAGCAAAGTTGAAAGGTCCAGGAAGCTCAGTCACTGGGAGTGGACCCTTGTAAGTCTTTGAGGAGGGAGGCAGGCTGGTGCAACTTGCCTTAGACAATGGTAGAAGTTCTGTCAGCCTTTCTGCCGAGAGCGCACATGCGGAAGGTAAGGAAGTTGCTGGCTTCAGGAAATGTTCATGTTCAGCCATTAGAGAAGGTGGCGGCTGAGGTAGAGGTTCAGATCTTTTTTTGTCATCCATCTGGGAAAAGGCTTGGGGTTGAAAAAGATTAAGGTTTGACTGCACATATTCTACGCCTTGGATGCCTGGAAGTCCCATGGGTTGTACGAGGCTGGTGCTCCTGGTGACAGTCGTGTAGCCACTTTGTTGCACGTTGGATACCACAGCAGGGACGTTTGGCATACTGATAGGAGTGATAGACACAGTACTTGGTATTTCAGGCACACTCGCAGAAGGAGCAATAACAGACACATCTTGAACTGCAGCAGTCATTCCCTTCCTTTGGCTACTAGCACCCAACTGGTGCTTCTTGGCGGAATTCTGTTGCACAAGTTCTGTAGGTAATACGCCGGTCTGCACCACCCCCTGTGCACACCCAGGTGAGTGGTTCTGACTCACCACTTGGTCCAGCTTGATGACTCTGAAGCGGGAGCTGGCAAAAGTCTCAAAATCTGATGCTGCATCTTTTGGAGGCTCTGATGCTAAAGTGAAGCAGTTGGGAGAATCGTCTTGTGGAAAAGGCTGGCATTCTGATGCTCCTCCTGAAGCAAAAGAAAGGCATTCTAAACGTTCATCGACAGTAAATGTTTGGGATTCAGGAGGACTGTCTGGAGCAGTAGAAAATACAGCAGGATCTGATGGTGTAGACAGGTATACCTCTGATGTTGGAAGCGAAGCTAAGCAGGATACCGGTGTATCATGAACTGAAGGCAAACAAGCAATAGACTCTGGAACTGAAGACATGCACATATGATGGACTACCGGAGGCTCTCTGGCTGAAGGATGATCTTCTGGATGAGTCACTGTAGACAGGCAGGCCAGAGGAAGCTTTGAAGCGGAAGGCATGCAAGTTGGAGCCATCTCGGTAGCTGAATCCAAACATGTCAGGGTCTTTGGGACTAACCCCGTGCATGGTGGAGGCTCTTGATGAAATGTCAGACCTGGCAGTGGTTCATTGGTTGAAGACACGTGTACCAAAGATGACTGCAGGCCTGTGGATTGGATCATCGAAGAGTCAATGGTTGTAGGAGGACACACAGAAGTCTCAGAAGTTGATAGACACATTGGTGTCTCAGGAATGGAGGGCACCTTTAGGGTATTAGACTCCTTGGCTCCAGTAACCAAGGACTGAACTGTACCCTTGCGGTCCTTTTCCTTAGTGGGTGACACAGAGTCTCTTTCTTTGTGGAAGTCAAATTCAACCAGTGGAATCACCATAGTAAAGTCTCTGTTAATCAGGATTTCGTCAATTGTCCATTCCTCTGTCTTAGCTTCTGAAAGAGGCAGATTAACAATCAACAGTTCAGGATTCGCCTGCTGGTCTTTTGGTTCTGTATACTGTGGAATGAGTTCATCAGAACATGCAATCTGTACAGTCTCTGACTGTTTGTATTGATCAGAATTGGCAGAAGGAAGAGTGAACCCAGAGGTAAGATTGTCTTCCACATCAGCTTTAAACTCTACTTCAGTCTCAGCAGCTGTATCAAGAGCAGGACCTATGCCTAGTGTAGTGACCGAATCTGTGTATGCCACCTTTGTGTATTGTGTTTGGAGATCAGAAGCTTGTATGTGTGCTAGCTCAGAATTATGACAGACTGCTACACAGGAAACTTTAGGTAAAGGAGTGGCTTGTACATCTTCAGCTAACTGCAATCCCTGATAATCAGCAGAACAATTGTTAGAAACTGTGCCCAGGTTGAGCGCTGTGCTAGAAGAAAGACTTTCACTTCCAATAAATCTAACATATTGGCAATTATCATGATTTACCAAAGTCTCTGCACTCAGGGGCTGAACTGTGTTCACTTCATCAACATCAATGGATAAAGTCTGAGGTGTATTCAGGAATGCGTGCAAGATCTTATTCTCCTCTTGTAAAGAAATGAATTCTTGTGTTAACTCCTCAAGCTTGGCTCTTAGTATGCCCTGCATTAACTGTACATCACTATCAGTAGGCACAGGGGGAGGCATAGTAGCATCAGGGCTGGATCCTGCACTAGCAATCTGGATGTGCACCGATTGTGCACTGTCCTCTACTGCTATCAGGTTCTGAGATTTATACTTTCTCATACTAACTTGGTCTGTGTTACCCTTAAGCAAACTATTGACCTTAGACCTCTTGACATTAGGGACTACCGTATGTACTTGTGCAAAGAAGTATTTGGACTGAGGGTAGAAAACAGAAGTTATGCAAGGAACCCCTCCATTCTTTATGTTTGTACCATGAAACTGTTCTATCTGAGGTGAAGCACAACTGAAATCATGGGTTTCAACAACCGAGGTACTCTTGTCTAATAAGTCTGACAGTGTGTTGTTTTCTACGGTTAAGGCTTGCGCTGACATAGAATCGGGATCAGAACAAAAGATCGAACTAGGATCAGGCAATGTAGGATGAGCCATCCTATGGGAAAAGTACTCTGCTCGTAAATGCCCATTCGTGACAAGGAGTTCATTTAAACCAAGACTAGTGATTTGATTGTCACAGGTAAATGTAGGGGAAGCTTTCTGTACAAACTTGTTAGAGGCCTTGCTGCCTTTCTTTCTTAAACTTGCCATATTCAATGGGAATTTTGGGCTGGTCATTCTGTCAGGATTAGTCCTGCGAATACTAAGGCAGCGAATATGGCAAGGGTAATGTGCACATAGGAACAACGACTCATGTATGCTAGAAGCCAGGAGTGCAAACAGAGTGTGATATTAAACCCAATATGTGAAAAGGGATGTGGGGTAAGCACCTGACCGCGAGGAAAGTCGGCAAGCGCCTTACCCCCAATTGCTGTTACAGGTACTGACAGCGCTAAACCCACGTAGAGGGCAAGCAATGACAGGATCTGTGAACTAACACTCTGATGGTATCAAATAAGGGAACTAAAGAACTGTACTCACAAGGACGAGAATAAACCTCTTGAACGTCAGCTAGCCCATGAATCCTGTTGATGAACTGGGACCCCGAGAGGCTAGAACAGCAATGGAGAAGTAGGAAGGTTCAGAGGGCACGGCTGTAGGTTGCCAGGGAGAGGTAGACTGTAGAACAGGGGGGCCCAAGAGGACAAGGGCTGAAGGCAGCCGGAGCGAGGCAGGCTGCAGGGCAGGGAGCACAGAGGACAAGGGCGGAGGCTGGGATGCAGCAGAGCGTGATCCGCTGTTATGTGGGGAGCCCGACAGGGCAAGGGTGAAGGCTGGAAGGCAGCCGAGAGTGATCCGCTGCAGAAAACTAAATACCTAAGTTGAAATAGTGATAACAAATAGTGAGGAAAACATAAGCATTCACTGAGGAGCTAGCTAACAACCGCACACCACACCTAAAATCAAATGGGAATATAAATGCAGAAGTGCTAAGGAAAACCTGGGATGGATCCCAAAAGAAGTAAGGATCAGGAGCAGGGAAAAAGCTAAATAACCAATGCAAACTTCTCCCTATCCTTCCAAGGAAAAGACAGGAAGCTAAAGAGGAAGACTAAGGCATACGGGTTAACAGCAGCAAAGGACAGAGTCAAAGAAATACCAACTGGTCTGCATTAGAAAAGGGAAAGCACTGAGAAATGCTGCCTGTAAACAGAGGAAGGAAAAAAGGGAAACAAAGGTGCAGAAATCAATTAGTGCATGAATCAGAGATTCAGAGCGGAGGGAACAAGAAAACAGGAACCAGGACCTAGGTAAAAGGGCAAGGAACAGTGAACAAGGGACTAGTCAAAAACAGGAACACTGCAAACGATGACCAGCGCTGGACTGAAGTGAGGCTGTGGCTTTTAAAGCTGCTAAACGAGCACACGCCTCAGGTGTGCTGACTGCTGCACCTGCAGCCACAGGTGTTGCTTATCCTCCACCCAACCTAGTCCTGCAAGGGTGGAGGTGGAGCAGGGGGCCAGGCATTCTGGGAAACACAGTCATTTGGTTAAAGAAGCATGCTGGCTGCCAAAGACCTGGAATGGATCCGGAAGGGAAGTAGTTTGGAAAATAGGGATTTTGCGCTCCCAATTCATTACAGCACTGTGGCATTAGGTTCGGAGGAAATGTCCAGCAAGGAATAAGCCCCAAAACATGCCCCCAAGTGGCGGGAACGGGAGCGAAGGGAGCGAGTCGTGACAGTTACTCAGTGCCCTCGATACTTATACAAAATCAAACGGCATAACAATCAACATTACTAAGACAAATGTCGTACAATTTGGCACAAGGAAACAGAGCCTAGCTCAACATCAATGGCCTCTGCAGACAAGCAGAATTATTGTCACCAATACCTATGTATATTTAGGCCTCCTCATTTCTAACCTGTGTGCCCATGATCAGTACACCAAACGAGGGCTTTACAAACTTCAAACATGCATCTCACAAGCGAAAATTATCAAAGCGAGATTTTGTAAATTCTCACTTCTACCTATCATTATGTATTACAAACAAAAATTAGTACCTGTTATCCTATATGGCGCTGAGACCCAACATATTATGTCATATACCTATTGGGCTACCAAAGAAGGTCGATTTTGGCGGCAAATCTTACAGTTGCCAACTTCGCAGCCCCTACCACTTGTAAGACATGAGCTGGGGCTAATCTCCCTCTATGCAATATATAAATGGCACTTATGCACCTTACATCGCAAATGTCTTCTAAATCAAGCAACAACAGGAATAACCAACACCATATCCCAGTATCTATTAAACTCTATGGATGCCTTCCCAAAAACCTGGCGACAAAAAATCCAGTCAATTATAGAGAAAGCCCAGATACATCCAACTTTACTGTTAGTAAATCCAGACAAAGCTAGGTCAAAAATCTGGGAAGATGACTGGATCCGAACACGTTTGGCTTGTTCGAACTATAAACATTTTGAAGCTTGTCCATTTGAATACAAATGCTATAATAAGGTGGCTGACTATATGGTGAGATCCCCTAACCCACTCCATCGGATTGGATTTATGAGGTTTAGATTAAATCTGTGGGTGACCAACGCGGTGGCAAATCAGCGGAGCAATGGTGATAGCCAATTGCCCTGCCGCTTCTGTAACCAACAACCAGAAACTCTTCGACATCTATGTACTGAATGCATTAGCCTATTGCCAGCCCGCAGCACCCATTTCGAACCTCTGTTTGTGGACCAAGAGATTTTGACCTCAGAGAAACTATGGACCACATTATTTCATACTAATAGGAAAGTAGTGAGATATGCCATAGTCAACTATTTACAGCAGCTCAAAATTCCGATGTATGCACGGTTAAGAAATTGAGTGTCAAGCGAGTTTTTGTGTAAAATGTTTTAATGAAACACCAGGAAGAGCATTGTATTAATCTGTCTTATCTACAAAAGATCTAATTAATTTTGTCTTGTTATTTAGTTTGAATACTTAGAATATTTGTCAAAAGCGTACATGAGTTTTAAAATTGTATATAAGTTTTTTAATCTTAATATTTATTGTCTTGCAAGTTGAAAGGTCTAGATTGCGATCAAGACCAAAACAACTATGTATAAAAAAAAAATAAAAAAAAATAAAAAAAAAAAAATAAGTGCACATAGCCTCTTGTGTTCCAAGAGCCACATTTTAATGAAGTTTATTGCACCTTGTTTTCTGCTGTACACTCCTGGTGCAGTTCTGCTCCCCGGGGTTGCTAACTTCATTTTCCCTGTTTAAGTGCTCCTGAAATTCAGGTCAATTTTTGGGCTCCTTGGATTTGATGCCATTCAGCGTGGTGCTCAAATGTTACTTTTTCTTCCCTCAGGGTTTCGGCGGGTGTGAATGTTATCATAAGTTTCGACAAAGGGCCCTTAGGTATACGACCCACTTTTAAAGGGACTTTGAAAATTCTCACGTAATCCATCTCTAGTGTCGACTGTTCATCTTCTCTTTGTAGTTTATGTAATGGAGAAGTTCTTTCAATAGATTCCTTCTTCCTAACTCTCATTTCCTCATTGGTCACACTCTTGTCTTCTTTCGTTTTCCATTCTTTGGTTTGGTCGTTCTCCCTTTCTTTTGATCCTCTTTTTATTTGTAATCTATTGGGGGAGTTGCAACGTTTCTGAATAAGATATGGCTCGTTGTCTCTCCCAAGGCCTTCGGTTGGTATCCTGATATTCCGTCAGGTCATAGCCTAGCATCATCAGATTTTCCATTGATTGCACTATCAATGGACGGACAACTGGAAATAGAACGTGAAGATAAACACTATCTAATTTCCCTTTGACTCCAAATTCAACAATTTTAATGTCATCCGTGCTAATTAGTCTTTAGGTTGGAAACACTGAAACAGCATTATTATGTTTTTTCTATTTAGGATCCTGTCAACTGATTTTTTCTCTATGTTTTCAAGGGGGAAATTTCTCTCACTTTTAATGTATTCCATATATAGAACTCTTTCCTTCCTTCTAGGCATTTCTCTTGTCTGAGATCTCCTATTTTCTTTCAAGGGGCGCCGATTTTCTTTGTCACTATTTCTTGGTGCCGTTGTTTTTGATTCGTGTTCTTATCTTCCGCTGGGGATCTTTGTTCTGTTTCTATAATTCTTGTGATTAGATTGGCGGTAAGCAGGCAATTTGTTTTTCACTGTATACGTAGTCTGAGTTTTCCTTACTTCAGGGGATCGGGATCTCTCCACTGATTTCAAGATCTGCGGGATCCAGTGACGATTCTTCTCATTTTTTCACACCTTTTTGCCAGAGTCATGAAATAGGATGGTTTCACAGGAATTTCTACTTTACTTTCTTCTGGTCTAATTACTTGGCTATGTTGGTTGTCAACTTCCTGGAAACATAGGTCAGATTCTGATTCCTCTATAAAGTACTGAGATAGTTCCATTAGGTCTATGCTATCAGGTGACTCGTTGGTCACTATGTGGTTGTTCGTTGGGAGACCTTGAAACTGGGGACCATGTCCTGTCGTTGTGGCCTTTTGGATAGTTCCTTTAAGGGTGGATCTTTGAAGTGGGACAGTACGTTTTTTCTCCTCTACCGTTTCTCCTTTTGTTACCAGTTGATATCTGGGGCTTTTCTCTTCCAAACGTTACAGGTCTCCCTCCCGGCGGTCTTGAGCCCGTTGGGTGTGAAAACACAGGATAGACTTCTTATGTAGTTATATTATGGTCATGCACTTGGCCCTGACTTTTATTTTGTTGGGAAGTGCCTTGATTACTAGTTTTCAGCTCCAGAACAACACAGCCATTTTGGTTTGTTATTTTTTTTCTCTTTTTGAGCACTTTGCCTTTCCTTTTCTCCCGATTGATTTTTTATTTCCCCCTGTTTTACTCCTTGTATTTGTAGAGGATTGTGTTTTACAGCCACCTTTGATCTTTTTTTTCTTTCAGCATCCCCCTCGATTTGAGATGGGTTAAGCTGTTCCGTTTGAACCTCTTTCGTTGGAGTTGTCTGTGTACTGCATGTATTTGCATCACTGTATTTTGTTTCCGTGCTTTTGTCTTTGAATTCCCTTTCTGACTTAGGATTTGTTTTATTTTCCATAGTATTTCTTCTAATCAGTTCTTTCAGCTTTTTTCCAGCAGCGTTAATATAGCCCTCCAAGAAGATCAACTTTGTGTACATCATTGCAATTAATGATGTATGATCCTTCAGCATGTCATTTAAGGTCTTGTATAACTTCGAAAAGGGTGCTAAGGCAATGGTTATTGTTGACATGATTGACATCAAGTCAGGTTTCTGACTTAGGATTTGTTTTATTTTCCATAGTATTTCTTCTAATCAGTTCTTTCAGCTTTTTTCCAGCAGCGTTAATATAGCCCTCCAAGAAGATCAACTTTGTGTACATCATTGCAATTAATGATGTATGATCCTTCAGCATGTCATTTAAGGTCTTGTATAACTTCGAAAAGGGTGCTAAGGCAATGGTTATTGTTGACATGATTGACATCAAGTCAGGTTTTTTTGATGGCGTGTTCTTTTCGTTTATTTCCAACAGCCTTGTAGATGTACTCTACATCCGTGTTTTCGATGGTCTTTTTTCCAGGGTCTATAGGGTTACTCTGACTGTCTATAATCCTTTCTTTAGCTGGGATGTCAATTAACAAAGGTATTCCTTCATTTGTAATTTCAGTCCTTCCCTCGATATTATTTGGATGTTGGTCCAGCGGTTCTGCTTCTTGAAGACTTTTTTGGGTGTGGTCCCCCAGAGGGGAAGTCCACTTCTATGACCTTCTTTCATTTCGTTAGTGAGGATTCGTTTTTCTAATCGCAGTACAGCCTCACATGGCATGGATTTATTTGATTTCTTATGCAAAAGTGTCATCAAATCATTTTCCTGTGTCTCACTATTGCAGTCATCCATTCCAAGGTAGAAGGGTCTTGTTCCCCCTATATTCTTTTTTGTTGGCTTTTGTTTGAGCTGAGCTGGGGCCTCTTCACCGAAGTTCTGATTTTTTCTTTCTAAGGAGAGGCCCGCTCACGTAAAGCCCTGCAATTCAGGAATTTGGGTTGTTAACACTGGGTCTGTCCCCAGCAGAATTTCTGCATCTGATAGCTCTCCCAAGGTAATCTGCGGTTCAGGTTGCTTTTATTGGAAAGAATGCGATAACCAGCTTTCTCCTGTAATGCACATCTTGTTTTTCACATTGATCTTCTTATATATTCTTTTAGTTTTATTATTTTTTGCATTTGTTTTCTGAGACACCCCTTTCCTCTGTAGAATTACCGGGAGCTGTCCTTGGAGTTTCCCGTTCTTTTTTTGGGGTTTCGTATTTTTTATTCCCTTTGGTTGGATCGTTTTTTGCTCAGTTGCCTTTTGAGGTTTTTTCCCTGGGTTAAGTTAGGAACCATCCAGGTTAGTTGAATTTATAGGGTTGTCTATTTCTCTCATAAGATCAGAGAGATCCTCTGCACATGAATCTCTTTCATCAATTCCAAGAATATCCAGGTCGTCCATTTTTCTTCCGTTTTGGAGATCACAATTTTTCGGATTTGTCGGTGGGCTTTGCAGACATTCAACGTTAGGCGGCGGGTGAATGACTATTTTGGTGGTGATTTTGTGCTCCATTTGAAGTTCCTTTTGCTTTTTATTCTGCAAGACACACTCGTTGCTCGTTGCTGTTTTTGATTTAGACACCTCACAGATTGGTACAGCTGTCATAGACGGGTTTCCATGTTTCAATATGGAGCAAGTCTTGTCCGTGTTTCCTTGAGTTGGGCTTCCAAAATGGAAATCAGAAGTCACCGGGGCCAGGTCGTCATCAACGTCCTCTCTCACACTCTGATGAACGTTATCAGGCGCCGTTCCAGAGGAGCACTGGTCGGGCTGCAAAGTCTCAGGGGACACGATTCCGGATGCCACGCCAGAACTCCAGGACAGCCTCCTCGACTTCCCTGCAGAGCACTTTCTCTGTCCCCTTCTCTCCCAAGGGCATCTAACTTCCAGACTCCCTCTCTCCACCCACAGCCCTCGCAACACCACCCCGTGTTCCTTCGTCACCCCAAGGGGAAATCCTCCCAACACCCAGCAGACTCGATGAGCCCATATCTGGTACGTGGTGTGTGGGATTTTTTTGGGTTAATTCAGAGTGGTGGGGACACTGTTGATTTAAAGTACTTTGTGTGGGGGCAGTTGTATGGGAGAGCTGCTGGGGATATTGTTCAATCAGAAGGGATTTTTCATCTTCAGAGGTCTTACCTCTCTTATTTGAGTACTTTGGCTTAATGCTGGGTTTTAGATGTTTCAGTGGACTACGATGCTCCAGTCCGTTATCATCTCCATGTGGGCGCTGACTTTGCAGCCGGCGCCCCTCCTCATCGCCGGTGAATGCCGGAGACTGCCGCAGACTGCCAAACTCTACTGTCGAACTATGCGGCCGCTCCACGACGGGAAGGAGTTTTTGAAGGCAGCTTCTCCTCATTTGGCAAACAACACTGTATGCAGACTCACAAGCAGGGAATAGGGTCCACTCCACTGCCGCAGACTGCCAAACTCTGTGGCCGCTCCGTGGTGGGAAGGAGTTTTTGAAGGCAGCTCCTCCACGTTTGGCAAACAACATTGTAAGCAGACTCACAAGCAGGGGATAGGGTCCACTCCACTGCCGCAGACTGCCACACTCTTCTGCCTAACTCGGCGGCCGTTCCTCGTTGGGAAGGAGTTTTTGAAGGCAGCTCCTCCTCGTTTGGCAAACAACACTGTAAGCAGACTCACAAGCAGGGGATAGGGTCCACTCCACTGCCGCAGACTGCCAAACTCTACTGCCGAACTCTGATTTATATAGAGTGCAAGGTTCCACTCTCTTTCAATTGGAAGCTATGCAAAGGCAAAATAGAGAGGGAGCGGCTTGGAAACAATTAACTGTTTCTACTAGTGTGTAGCATATATAGAATAAAAATAGCAGACATCCACTGTGTGATTACTTACAGTCTCAAGGTCACATGACATGGCTATATGCTTATACAGCGAGAAAGTAGCAATTTGCTTTGTCTGTAGGCAGCTATCGGAACAGGGGAGGCAGAAACTGACAACGACTTTAGTGACGGCTGTTGTAACACACAAGGGAATTTCAGGATAAGGGAAGTTACAAACAGGTGCAGAGTGTTAGGCACGAGATAGGGTAGACAGTGCACTTCAACAGCACACTTCCTCATGCACGCGCGCCAAATCCGCGTGGGCTCAGGGTTTCATGGAGCTTCCGGGATAGGGGGCAGGGCTTGTCAAAAAACTACAAGGTAATGATAAGGCATGTAAGTATAAAATACAGAATGATCATTAACAAACAACATGAACGTTTTCCTAGTAGCAGATAGCGTGTAGCGCTAATAAAGCTAGATAAGATCTAACACTGTCACAGACCTTTTAACAAGAATATAAAGGTACAAACAAGGACCAAATGGAAATCCAACAGCAAAGCAGCGTTTGCAGCGTAGACAGTCACTTCCTCATGCACGCCACCAAATGCATGTCGGCTCAGGGTTTTATGGACTAGGATTCGATTGTCCCAGGGTTTCTGCCCATATTTTATATAGTACTTCATGTTACCAAGACAACTCCACATTCAATTTGCACCAAAATGCATTCTAAATGTTGTTTCTTGATACAAAGTACATTGGGCTTTAAAGAAGTAACTCACTTTGTGTCCCATGTAACTGGGAGGACACAGGACATGTAAAATATCAGCACCTGTGTTCCTGTTCTCAAATTGCATTTCCTGGAATTCTCTTCCATTTCCCCTCCCAGATTTACCCAGGTCAATATATATCGGCAGTGTGGGGTTGGTTGGGGTTTAATTTACTTTTTGAATGTGGCTTCTAATTTTGGAGAATCAGTAGGGGACTCAGTCAGCCTGGAATCATTCCTTTAGTAAACCCTCTCTTCGGGTGGCCGTCTTGTAACCAGATTCCAAACATAGATTGGTCCTCCTTCTTTCAATGGACTAGTCTCCAATCTGCTTGGGGTCAGTCCTTCAAATATCACCTATATGCACCCATCTCCAGTTTGTTCCCCAATGTTCATTTCCCCTTATTCCATAATCATATCTTCTTCTGACCTGTGTGCATGCAATTATATATCTTTCTAAAGCCTTGTAACAGAGGTGTATTTTTCCCAGACCCATGACACACAGAAGGTTGGGGGCATGAACTCTTAATAGTCTAGTTCTGGGTGTGAACATGCAAGATTAATAAAGCTAAAATCACCAGATTCTTTACTTCTATGTGCACATTTTGATAATTGTATGATCGCTGTGCAGTATTATTTGGTAAAATTATGCATTTTGCCATTTTTCCACCTATTTAAAATGCAAAACATTGCATGGTATATTTTTTTTCTAAATAATTTGGTAGATATTAATCCTATCTACAAAATGTCAAATTTCATCTCAATCTGAATTTGCATTGCGACGCAGCAATTATTTTAACGATTGAACATTGGACTTAAGATTTCCATCATGCTGCAGTATATCCATGTTGCTAGTGTGAAATTATTAACATTTTCCTGTAGGTGGTACTGGTGGTCATTTCCTATATACTCCTTTTCCATGATATCAATATGATCAGAGCAGATGTCTTTTAGTGTGCATAGAGTTCCATCATTTTTCCTAAACATCTTGCGATGGTAGTTTTTAGGGGCTGACTCGAGCTTGATGAACGATGGCAATTCTTTGAAATTTGCAACCGAAATCCATTAGTGACATCTGGCAGAGTGTTTATTTGTTTATGTTTTGAAACAGTAGTAACTCCTTAACTGCCAGGCTATTATGGAAGTCTATGCAAAAAGGACGAGCATACTCGTCCATGGCACTTAAGGGGGGTTAAGCAGGCCACCACGGCTGTTGTATGTCCTCTTCATGTTTTGTTATTGTGAATTCCTGACCCGGGATAGGCCTGAAAATAAATCTGCAAAGTATATCAAGTTCCCCATTTGGGCTGTTTCAAACTCCCCCTTCATTCAAAAGACTCCTGCAAGTCACTTGAAATGTCAAATGCAAGAATTCTGTACTTGGGGCCAGGAAATCACATATGGCTGCAGTAGGCTTCCGCTTTACGTTTTTATGTACACAAATACATAGTAAAAATAGTTACTAAATATAAATCACATTTAAATTGCCAATACATTTTCTGTACACACAATATCCAATTCACAAGGACGTGTTAAATCTTGTTCTCTTTAAGATTCAACGTTTTTAGAATTAGTGTTTTGGGACCCAGGTTAGGTTCATATGTTGATTATGTATTACAGGTGCTTGGGCCTTATCTTGGTATTTTTACATAGAGAAAGTTCCTGTTTAAATATGCTCCAGGCCCGAAAATGTCATCAGCAATAAGGCAATGATTCAAGAAATGTTTTGGAACATTGGTGTATTGAATTCCAGGCAACCACAGTTCTCAGCATTTTTTCGACTCTGAGAAGACAGTCTTAAAAAACTATTGAAAACACACAAAATCATGGAAATAGTAATATCTGTACACACCCATGTAGTTTTATTGTGCATGTTTCCAGAGTCATATTTGTCATAACAGTGAGCAGGAGGCATAGATTTCCAACAATACAGTTACTGGTGACTGGTGTATCATTTGCTCTTTCAGAAAGGCCTTTTTCAATTCACTTTATTTTAGGCCATTATCCTTTGCTTCAAACCTCTCCACAATATGGCATCTGTCTTAAGCTTGTTCAGGAAATGCTTCTCTGATCTCTCAGAATAAGGCCACCTTGAAGTCTGTTTTTTAATATCCCAAAATTCTTTGCAAAGTAGCACCATTTTCTAACTTCATTTGGGTTTGTCTATGGTCCATTTACTTCAACTTTGTACTGCTCATAATGTGGTCACATTCATGTCCACAGGGACTGCTTTACTTCTGTAGTAAAACTGCTGCAATGTCCACACCTCGGCTGTGTTAAGTTTAAATCACTGTGGATTTGATGTGGTAACTAGAAGGATTTGGCCTAGGGTTGCTCACACCCAAATTCCATAAATATACCCACCAGTATGCCTTGAGACGAGTTAACTTAATACTGGGTGGCGTTCACATTTCAGTAAAGTGTGCTTCTGTGGTTTTAACCATTCTGTGGCATTACTTTCCATCGGATGTTCACTATATTTTTTGATGACCTTGGTTTAATGCAAAAGACTTAACACCTTTCTGTTCTGGCAGTTTGCTTTCACCTTTATGGACAGATTTACTTGCTGTTATAGCCTTTAGTGATGTATGTGTTTTATGAATATATAGAATAACAAAGAACATAGATGACTTTAGCTCCTTCAATCTGGTCTCCAACATGTCTAAGTCTCCTCTTAGGGTCCAAAGGATTCCAGCGTCCATTGATGTACATACCCCCTTTATGAAACCTTAAATGTCTCCCATAACTCAATACCATACATCCTAGCTAGTACCCACCTTCCTTTTTATTAACTATTAATTTATAAAGGGATGCTTTAAAAACACTGCCAGTTAGACTTTTAATATGATTCTCCAACCAGAAACCTACTACAATTGCACAGAAGGTTAGGTCAGCAAGGAATGTGAAGGACCAGAAAGGGTCTTGGAAATAAGTACACCTTCCGCCACTCAGTGAAGCAGCCCCAGAGATAGCTATAAAATATCTGTCTGCTAGTAGGCGTCATAGAAGGTATTATTATAATATTTGTATCTAGGGTTCTGATTATTCTGGTGAAAACCATCTCCAAGCACATGAACATCTGCACATGGGGGTAGGAAACACAAACATTCTTGGGGGTGGGCGGCAGAGGAAACCCAAAATCATTGCAGATGACACAGCCCAAGCCAAAGTTCCACAGGTCTGAGTACCTGAGATGTTAGGCCCCCACAAACATGCCCTTTGTCAGATTTCTTTAAAAAGACCCACTCAACTATGCCAGTTATGACCTTTTTATTAAAAAAGTTACAATTCAAATGAGTGCAGTTTGTTTACATAGTGTGCAATGTATAATTTCACTTAGTCTATATGTGTTTCTCTTTGCGGTTCGGGATATAACTATTATCCCACCATCTGTGAGCCTCTTCAGAGCTTTATTGCATATTCACTCAATAAATGTAAATTTAATGCTTCACTCATATTAGGTCATGAATTGAATAATATAATAAAAAAAGTCTTCTCTTTATGGATTTCATACATGCTGATGATATTGTCCTTTTATATTGGACTCCCTTAGGGCTCCATGTTCACCTACTGCACTTTCCAATTACTTATAAGATCTAGATTTAGAGATACATGTGACAAAAACTCTAATAATGATATAGAAGCACCCGAGTAGTGAACATATTCGCTTCAGATGGCCACCTGGATGGTTGCTTTTTGGACTGTGTAGACAGTTTAAAATACCTGGGAGTAAACTTTCATGCCAAAAGGGATTCTATAAATGATCCCAAAAAAATGTATACCCAAAAACGATGCTATATGCAGCACAGATGAAGAAAGTGGATTCTAATTTTGGCAGATTTTCTATTCTGCCACTTTTAAAACTATATAATGCAAAAATTGTGCCTCGTATCATTTTTGGAGCAGAATCTATATCTTTAAAGATGAAGTGTTCAAAAGTGGAAGACCACTTTCTTTGGTGTCGATGTCTGATTCTTCCCCTGGGCATGCCAATTGCAGTAATTAGACATTAATTAGGTCTTATTTCTTTGCAGGTCCTAGCTGACTGAAACAATTGCAGTTACTTCAGAGGATCATCAATCCCCCTCCAATTCTCTCTTAATCGAAATTTATAAAATGATGGAGGATAAATCCTACCAGCCAGTAAAACTCTAGGTTTGGTATTGTCAAACGCTATTGTCATCCCTTGAGGCTGACAAACTGGACTAGATTAGCAATACTTTTAAGATTAAAAAGAAACCCTGAATTTATAATTGGATATTTACCAGAAAAAATTCCATGTCGTATCGGCTCGCCTCACAAACTCTAATAGAGATAAAATCGTGTAACAGTGTATCTCGATACTTGATACATTTCCCAGACAGAAGAGCAAGACTATATTTTATGAGATTTAAGTTTAAAGGTGCTGTACTCAACATGCCTAGATGCGAAAGACTCTGTTCGATTTTGTCTTTCTTATATTGAGACATTGAAACACTGGTATATCGAATGCCCAGTTTTGTCAGCTACAAACGATTATTACTTTAGATGTTTTGTGCACTGTGAATTCATTCTTGCAAAGGTGCAATTTTGGGAAAGAATTTTATTAGGAAATCAAACATATTTGACAATTGCAATTTTAAACATTTTCTATGTGATTTAAATGAGGTTAATCCATTTAATTTGCCTAATTCTTTACACAGATAGTGTTGATATTATACACGATTAACTTCAATGATGAATTAATGTAAATTGTTAAGTAAGATAGGTTTTAATTGTTGTTTGTGTAAGGTTTAACCCCTTAACTGTCAGGCTATTATACAAGTCTATTCAAAAAGAATGAGCATACTCGTCCTTGGAACTTTTGTATAGCCAATTCACCGAAATAAATAAAAAGAAAATAAAAAAAACTCCAAATGTATACTGTTTTCTAATCAGTTTCATTATATATTTCCTTGAATAATTGTTTTTTGTGGCCTTGGAATTGAGATCCCTTTTTTCTCAATTATGTATCTTGCGAGATGACAATAAAACTATACTGCTTGTATCTCTCCAGAAGAAACCAACAGAGTGTTAGCAGTAAAGTGATTAAACTGGGAAGGAGTGAAGAAAAATATGATACATAATTGAGAAAAAAAGCAGCTCTCAATTCGAAGCCCACACAAAAAACAATTAAACAAGAAAATATATTTTGAAACAGAGAAGAACAGAATATAACTTTGAAGTTGTTTGATTTCATTGTTTGGGTCATGATTTTCTGATGACCTTGGTAAAGAAAATAAGTAGGAATGGGACATGATCGCAGCAAACTATTGAATATTCAGTTATTGAATAACTATACAATAAAGCCCTGAAGATGCTTACAGTGGGTTGAACAATAGTTATTTCCTGAACCCGCATAGAGAAACACTGTAGGCTAAGTGAGATTGTAAACATGCATTCTTTTTTCAAGTAATTTTGGTGACAATGTTAAGGATGATTATGTTCAAACTGTTGCAAACTATTGTGGTGAGCTCAATATTTCTTTAGAAGTGTAGCTATGGAAATAAGCTATTTTCCTTAGACAGGATGACTTTGGCCGTATATACTGTTTGATCTGTACGTTTGAGTCAGGCTGGTGTATCATTGTTTTTCTTATGATAAAATAAACACAGAAGAAAAACAGCACCTCTCTTTTTATTTATTTGTTTATTGTGCATGGCACTAACAGGTGAAGTGTTGAGACAGAGATGTACTGCAGCAGAGGTAGCTCAATTATTATGAAATTAACTAAAGATAGCAATCAGTTCTAATTGATGCAGTGCAATGCACCCCAGATTCACCTGAAACTTATTGATTAGATATATTGAGCAATGTGCAGACAATTTCAGAAAATGTTCGTGTTTCCTGCTGGTATTTGCTTTACTCAAGTCAGCACAAAGCGGCTTCTCCGCAACCCAGCACTTTAGGGATACTAACATCTTTGTCAATCATAAAGAAGTTCCTGCATGCTGTTGGCCGAAGGATTCAGTTTGTGTTTTAAAAATAAAAAAAAAAGGCTGGCCCAATATCACCTGTACAAGATCGCATGTTGTGTTTTTGCTCCTATGAACAGAATAAGAGGCACTTTTATGTCTGGCTGAAGCTATATTACAATAATGTGTTAAATGGATGGAGATTATCACTTTGATAGGTAGGGATAGAGCCATTTAAAAGTGATTGCTGAGCAGGCCAACCTGCAAAGTATTCTAGCTGTATGGACACCCCTGTTACTCCCCTTCCTGGGGCCTCCCCACAGGTAAGTGGATATTAATTGGCAAGAAAGCTGATGACCAGCTTGAAAAACGTATCAGGCAGTCCCTTAGTTCTGCATCGAAGCGCAAGAAGAGGGGGATACATTTCCCAGCAACCTCCCAAATAAGGAAAGCGGAGGGGGATTAGCCCCTCCTGCCCCAAGTTCTGTGGACCCTGGTTCTGTAGTTGCAGGGCAGTGTGAGCGGATTTGAATAGTTGCTTTGGGTTGAACCTTGTTCTATCAAGGTTGAACCTTGTTCTATCACTATTAATTCCTCTCTCCAAACCATACCTGGGCACAAGGGTGACACGAGTGTCAGTAAAACCATGAATATATATATATTCAGTGTATCCGCATGCTAGTTCCGTTTAGATATTTTCACATGATACATATTTATTATGGACATTTCTATATTAGCAATAACATCAGGCACTATGACTTATATACCCAAGGGCCTGTGTCCACTCTATGGGCCTCATTCTAAATTGGGCGGTGTGGGAAAAAAGTGGTGGTCATTTCCTTACCATCTCTTTTTTGGGCGGTAATGGAATTAATGGCATTTTTCCCAACACCTCCAAATGATTTCATAATATAATTTTTGGCAGATTTACTGCTGGTGGAATTACCACGAGACAAATCAGCTGACTTTTAAAGCGATAGTTGCAGCTTCATCTTAAGCTTGTTGCCGGAGGTTAATCCTTCACTTTACCTGAACATATCCGTGGATTTACTGTGCTTTATTTACGCTGCAAATTGGGCAAAAATACCCTATTGACTCCAAAAATGGGGAATTAAGCTTCCCTACCACCACTTGTCATCCTATGGGAAACCCACAGGACCAAGTGGCAATATTATTGTCACGGGGGAAATTGGCACTCCTATACGAACCTCAGCCAATTCTAATTTCATAAAAATGCATTTTTTTAAGAAAACATACTATCTATAAATGTGCTTGTGGATTCCAAGGTGTGAAAACCATTAGGCTTTTCAGGTCTAGCATATCCGCCAATTTGGCGGAGTATATGTTATTTTGTGATTTCTCTGAGAGTTTCTAAATTTAATAGAGGGTGTTAAACAAAGCAGATCTAAAATACTCTAAAGAAAGATATCTTGACCCTTGAAAAATCCACCTGCTGCGATTAAGAGAGGTCTGTGAGAGCTCTGCTAGCTTTTGCAACAACATCCCAGATTATACAAGATGGCTGCCTGTCAGTCTGTCATTGGCAGACCTCTGCCCCACACTCTGGCAGCCAAAGATGGTGGCCCCTGGGGAGACAACTTCAGTGTAAAAAACTAGGCGTCCAGGTAGTTCACAGGATTTCTTTTTCCTGCTGGCTGTTTTCTGTAGTTTCCCCTTCTAATAGCGTAGGATTACTGCTAATATTGTTTTGCCAACAATGTTACAGTATAAAAGCTATCATGTCGTTTGGTTCTGTCAAACAATTCCATCCACAGCAAGGAATGTTTCAATATCAATTTGTGGTTAGAGTTTGGTGAGGGTAAAATAACTAGACTTGAAACAGAACGTCTAAATCTCATTGGGCATGCAACGAAACACCAGAAAGCGATGCAAAATTGAGCATCAAATAGCAAATAGAATTGCCAATGTGAGAGTTTGCAGGTGAGAAATGTAGAGTGATGGGATAGAGATCTAAATGAAGATAGCTCGGCTCTGAAGGGGAAGACAGACAATTTAATACTAATACTGAGGTCGGGAGAGCGCTTTCCAATGAAAACCCCGTGGGTCTGATTCACAGAGCGTTTTCCAATGGATTGTGCCATTTTAAAACGCTTCTCTGAATCAGGCCCTTTGTCTTTTTTTGGAGAATCTGCATCCATGGTTGCATTGTAGATCACAGTATAAACCACGCTCCAAGCAAAAGGGGCACAGTGAAACTTTTGTCTTGCCCAGAAACTGCTTTTCAGGAGGCTATAGAACCATGCAGGCACAACATTCTCCCACCATGCTAGCAAAGCAATCTTGGCAGTGCACTAGGCTAGACCAAACTCCACCATGTGAAAACCCCGAAGATACAATCTAAGTCCATTGGTCTTGGCTGGCCTATCTGCACTCCTTAGACTACCACATTCCTAGCTGGCTTCTTTCTCTCCTTAGACTACCACATCTCTGGTTGGCTTCCTGCTCTCACCACAAACCTGGCTGGCTTACTGCACTCCTTAGACCTCCACAACCGTGGCTGCTTCCTGTACTCCTTAGACTCCCAACTGTGGCTGGCTTCCTGAGCTTCTTATACTTCCACAACCCTAGTTGCTTCCTGAGCTCCTTACATTTCCACACCCCTAGCTGGCTTCCTGCACTCCTTAGACTTCCACATCCCTGGCTGGCTTCCTTCTCTCCTTAGACTACCACATTCCTGGATGGCTTCCTGCACTCATTGGACTACAACAAAGCTGGCTGGCTTCCTGCACTCCTTAGACTACCACAACCCTGGCTAGATTCCTGTACTCACCACATCAATGGCTGGCTTACTGCACTCCCTAGACTCCCACAACCCTGGCTGGCTCCCTGCACTCCTTAGACTCCCGCAACCCTTGCTGGCTTCCTGCACTCCATAGACGCACACAACGCTCTGGACTCCCCCCTCTGCCTCCACCCTTTGCCTGCCTCAATACTGCCAATAATGCTGGTTGCCCACATTCGTCAACATCAGGGCGTTTAGGCGTACACATCATGGAAATGGGTTAACCTCTAATTGACCGGAGGTTCAGTGATGGGCTATGCTTAAAGAAACAATGGAAAATATGGCACAGTTAAGAGACGTGGTTAAACGCAGAATAAAAGCAGAGCGTTCCACTTCCCCTGTATCTGCCTTTAAATATTGAAACCTAGTTAAAAGGCCGTTTGGTTAACAGATCTATACAATGGCAAAAAAGATGTGGCTATTCCTACATTTACCATGGGCTGAAAAAATATATTGGGCCTCATTACGAATCAGGCGTTAAGGGGTTAACGGCGCCGTAAACGGCGCCGACCCTTAACGCCTGATTCCGAGGTCCCTTAGCGCCATGGTGAGTTTAACGCCTGCTTTTTGCAGGCGTTAAAATCCATGGCGCTAAGGGACCATGGTGCTAATTACGCCACGGTAATTTACGGTGGCGTAATTAGCGCCTTCCCCACTCCCATTATGCCCTATGGGGAAAAATGGGAATGGGGAAGGGTAAAATGGGAAATGGGGATTTACCGCCCCACTCACCTTGGAATGGGGCGGTAAATCCACCATCCACCATGGTGTAAACATAGTTTACACCATGGTGGTAAGGGTATGACCCAGGCGGTAACTTACAACGTTTTGTTAGATTTAAAATAGGCCAAATTATTTTTATAGTGCAGTAATGGCTCACTTACCAAAATGTTCAACCGAGGTGATTGTAAGAAGAGGTAAGGGAAAGGAATAGAAATTCCATTGAAATGAGTTATGAGTTTGGATTTGTAGACTGCTAAAAGTAGGGCAAAACCTACAATGTGTCAAACATGATTTGCAAGGTTTATTCGCATTTAGCCTGCTGAATGGTATTGTATAGTACCAAAGTATGCAGAATGAGAGAAGGGGGCATGTTTAATAAATGATTAAACACGCATTGGCAATGGCAAAAGTTTACTTTTGTGTAGGCCTAGGAAAGGCACTTAACAGGCCCCGTCGTAAAGGTATTAACTGGCCGTTGATGGTAGCAGGTGCAAAATGGTGGGAGTACCTTATAGCAGTGCCTGGCAAATGCCTAAAATATATACACCAGCCAAAACCGTTGGTTTTGCCAATGCTTGTTTTAAAAGGACTTCAATGAAAAACACACAGTGCTAATAAATCGAATGGCAGACCTGACTAAGTCAATTTTATTACACCAGTACTACGTTTTCAGCTCCAATTAAGTCATTTACTCTGTAAAGACTGGAGGGGGTATCTGTACTTCTGCCCTCTATATAGCAGAGTAGAGGCACAGAGCACCCCAGCCAAGGTTATCTATATGGTAGCTATGGACGAGCAACCAAGGCTTAAGCTCTCAGGAGGTGATGCAGGCTGGTTCTTAAGTACATTGAGTCCTCAACCCCCCACAAAGAAATGTCCACACACGGTTCTTTATATCAAGATATGGTTCCGAGATATATATATATACAACTTTGTACTTTGGTAATTTCTAAAAGGACAAATATATACAATTTCTATGTGATACCACACTTAGGCCCTAGATTCCTTTAAAATGCATCAACTGCTGGCAGCTATAATGGAGCATATAAATCATACAGTAAGGTGTATCAAGATAGATAATAAGGAAGGAAGGCAGTTTAAGGTTAGGCAATGGCAGAATGCTTTCTTAAGATATAGAGACACAATTCTGAATGAGATTCCTCCCACCTGGGCAACCTGTAATAAAAGTATTAACAAGCCCACTCCATAAATGCTTAATATAATCTTGCTTCCTAGCCAAAAGGTTCAACCACCGCAATGTACCTGAGATGGAAGAGTTTATTCGACGGTTCATCGACGATATCCCTCGATGGTGGACTCCCTTTAAGGTAGGAGCCATGGGGCATCGAGAACTGCAAGGAAAAGGTGAACACTGGCGTCAATAGAGCAGCTTCGACCTACGCGGTGCTCTTGGATGATCGTTCGTGGAAGTCCTGGGAAGATGAAGCATGCAGTCAACCTCGATGCAAAGTGTTTGGTGCTGCAAATAAGACTCAGTGATGGATGCTGGTCCGGCTGCGGACGTCGGGTGTCGGGAGTTCCGGTAGTCCTCTGGCCTTTCGGTTGTGCAGCTGCAGCCTGTACCTCAGGATAGCTTCGGCGATCAGGACTCAACCACAGGCTGGACCTCGTATCTTCACTTCGTCAGTGTCCTCGGGATGTCTTTGTCGGCTCTGAGTGGTGGGAAACCCACTGGCAGACTTTCCTTGGTAGTCGGTGACCACGACTTTCGCTGGCAGGACAAAGTGGTTGACGATGATGGCAAGGGACCTCTCTGTTAAATGTTCTTAGGCATAGGTGGAGCTTTCTCAGCTCCGGGAGTCAAGCAGTAAGGCGTCAAGGTGTCTCCGCTTCTGGGTGACTTGTTTCGACTGGCTTCCAGTGGTCCTGGAAATCTTCCGAACCCCTGGCCAATGGCAATGGACTTCGATGGGCGCAATGTCCCACCATTTCTGTTTAGGATTCTCAGTGGACCCCTTCTCCGGTCGACAGCCTTTTGGGACTGGCTTCCAGTGTAGTTTGATGAAGAGCAGCAGTTTTGCACGATGGTCCCTTAGCTTGGGGAGAGGTCTGCTAGCCAGGTCCTCTCTGGGCTTCGAAGAACAGCTTCAAGTTTCAACTTCAGCTTCAGCTTCTGAACAAATTGGTAAGTGAGAGGTCCCCATACATGCACATCTGTCCCTCATTCACTCTGGCTGAGCCAGGCTCAGTCAACCAATCACACAGAAGGGCATTCATGCAGATAGGCAGCCAATTAGGCTCACAGGCATTCAGGCTATTCACTTCCACCCAGACATCCATAACAAGGAATGTGGATTGGGGCAAGCACCCGGCCTTCAGCACACCACACTGCATTCACTTGTGTAGGAGCGTGATAGAAATAAAATATCAGTATCAATTCATGTCAGTTTCAGGCAGGGCTGTCTCATTCATTGTGTCACACACAGAAACCAGACACCCATACCATTGAATGCATATTGTTCACACACTCTATTCACACAGGTCCCACCCCAAGGGTGTAACCACAACATACAGTCACTGGGAAGGCTCCAGCCAGTCTGGCCTGGACTTACCCACAATAACATATAAGGTTCTTCCAGCCAACAGCCATTCCGGGGAAGGGACAGAGTCAGGGCTTCCCAGGACTTTGGGAAAAAAGGTAACAAGCAATAGGAACCAAGAGGCCCCAGGGACCATTTTGTCTTCTATCAGGAATCCATTAATTCCTATGGCAGGGCTTGGGTATCCCAAAATGGAGGATACTCAGATCTCCTGTCACATAAGCATGAAGCTGCCACCAGCCCATACACTGCTCTGTGGGCAACACACAGGTGCCAGAAAACATACACTAGGGGTAGAGGGTTGTACCCTCACCCATGGGTGCCATGTGGGTATCCCAAGGGTCTCTGTTCACCGCAACCACAAAGAGGAAGAGCTTCACTGCCAGGGGTCCCAACTGGACTATAAGAAGCCAACACAGAACACACATGATAAGGGAGTACAGGACAAGGACATGGAGCCCTGTCCCTCCAATGCATTTCCAGCATCACAAACTCTCAGAAGACTGCTTTGAAAAAACACTGGCATGCACTTTGAGTGCAAAGTTTGATGGTAAGGCTTGTTTAAAGCAAGCAAAAAGAGTTCTCATGAGGAGGTGTTTTGGGCGTGGTGGGCAGGGCCTGGGCAGACATGCTCCTACGGATTAGCATGGCCATGGACAGTCTATGGGTTGACAAATAACCAAAGGACATCTACAAGCTGTGTGTCCCTTCTTAAATGCCATTTCCCCCTATCTGTTATCAAATTCATTAGTTTTGGCTTATAGCCCAAACTTAAATATAAATGGACAAGTTTGTAGCCCTGCAATTGGATACTGTGATGGATTAGGTGTGTATAAGGGTAGAGAGCGCTGTGAAGAAAAGAAAAATCTGCATTTTACTATGACGTCATGAGGTTTCGATTCCATATTCTATTGCACTCTGTTTAATTTCCGCAGTGACCATCTTTCTCTTTAGTTTTGGCTCTTAACCAGTGCTTGAAGCGTTGACTATATCCAACATTTTTGGCATGGAAAGTGAAAAAGGGAGAGAGCTGGGATATGTGGATTTTACCTACCTATTGACCACACTTAGTCATGCTGATCCCTACGGCCTCTTCCACACCAACCTGCATAGAAGTATCTACAGCAAGGCTGACTAGGCCCAGGCCTAGGGTGGCAGATTGCCAGAAGGGTGGCATTTTGTGGCAGTTTAAATAGAAACACAATTTGGCTGATGAGCATTTTTGAGCTCTTAGCAGCCATTACACTCTGACAGCTGAAGTTTTTGATGGCCAAACTTGTATATATGCTTGATATTTGCAAAAGTCTTTTTGTTAGCGTGACTTTTAAAGAGAAGTTAAAATGGTGAAAAGTAAATCTGAATGTGCAAGCGCATCAAGAAACCTGTGAAAGGACGCCCAAAGCCATAGACGGGTGAGGACAAAAACTGTGTGCCAAAGGTGCATGCTGTTTCACAGCTGTAAAGGTGTACCATAAAGATATAAATTCAGCCAACTTTACAGAAGTTGGTCAGTGCCAAGCAGGTAAAAGGCATCCATGCTGGCTTTATTGTCTTTGATAACATTGTGCTGCACGCTCAGCAGTACCGGGAGAACCAACAGCAAAGTAGGTCACAAAATGCATAACTCTGATGCTTATGAGTAATATTTACATTCATTATATTTTTTAAATATAAGGTAAGACTTTTACTGTGAAACAGTACTTCAAACGACAGCAGAGCATTTATATCTTTACCCCACTTCTCAAAAGGTTCCTATATATTGTACAGTCCAACCAACTCTAAGGAGTGAACAAACCTTTTAAATTACTTTAAATGCAAGCTGGCAAGAACCATAGTCGAAACCACACCCACAAAGATATTATTGTGCTGGAAATCCGATCCATAGCTCAATTTTACTCTTGGAGTTTTGGGTATTTTGAACAATTGCACAAATAGCAATGATGTAAACAGTACGTACCACTTCATTTGTTTGTAAAAGGTGCCTGCATTGTGAAGCTACGAGGAATGCTGTTGCTTCCTAGACATGAATGTTTAGGGCCGCCCTTATCCATTACTCCACTATGAACCTTCTCCAACTGTCTTTACTCTACTGAGGTGTTTATGCCCAGGCAGAGTTTACACATTTCACTTGTGATTTAGACATATTTGAATGGTGTTCCAGCCCAAGGGATTGGAAGTACATCGGCTGCAGCAGGTAACTTGCCTCATTTCCATTTTACTCCCTGCTAACACCAGAGCTGTAGAGGGTTGAGTTATTTTATTCAACACTTTTATAAGATATGCCTGTACCATTAGCATATATTTCAGATGTGAACTTTACCATTTGACAAGACCGGGTGGAGACATTTAGTTATGTTGCATTCACATTACAGACCAGTCTAGGTGCTTCCCGTAGCAGGCAATTTGTGAGAGAACCCAGATATTAGCATTGAAACAAAAATACTAATTCCAACTTTCTCTCCCTTCTGTCCAGTTGGCAGATAACTTATGTTCTTATCACTTCCTCTAAAAGATTGTTTTTGGACTTAACAGAAAGTAGACAATTAGCCGTACAATCACCTCTAGTGCATTCAACTGTAGAACACACTGCCTTGTCCAAATCATGGGCAGCAGGAATTTGAAAACACTCTTTCAACTAAAATAACATAGAAGATGACAGGCTTGAATTAATAGAGAGGACGCAATCACCTTCTAATCCCTCCAGCCTTAAAAGCATCCTTATAATGTTATAGAGCCAAGATGTGGGTGAAAGGGTGTAGTTTGGTGAAACAGGATATAGTTTGTTGAAGGGGTGGAATCTAATGAAGGTGCAGAGTCTGGCAGAGGTGGAGTAAAGTTGGGAGGTGGCTGCATGCACTTATTTTGGCCTTGGCAGCAGAAGGTCATAATACACCACTGCCTACCTGACCCTTACCTCCCAATACACACATCCTGGGCATCTCTTTGAGATAATCTTTGCTTCAAAAGGGGGTTGTGCTGTGCTGTGTTGTAGTTGCTTGAGTGCAGCTATCAATTTGCTCCAGGTTTAATAAACATGTCTTTACAATGTAGGACTTCAGCCACTTGATTACTAAGCAATATGTGTGTTATTCCATCTGTTGCTTGAGCTGAATGCCTGTTAAAAACAAACATTGACAAAGCCAACATTTTTGGCTCTTGCATAGGCATTAAGCCCCTAAGTGCTAAGGGTGTGTATGTTCATCTTGAATTCCCATAAGGAATCATTGTAGCCTCCCCCACTGCTGAATTTAGAAGGTATTTTCCAGTCAGTACAACAATATGGCTGGGCACTAATACATTTGTCAGTGGTTGCCAGTTTATGAAAGGAAGTGGCATGATCTCAGTCACTGTAAAATGCCAGGCCTGGACAAACTCCTAGGCCTGGCCTATCCCAGGCCTGGACAAACTCTTTAACTGTTGGCTCCAACAGTGCTTATTTGAGCTTGTAAATGAGACCAAGCAAAGACGAGTAGAGTGTTGAGAGAGGGCTGGCAGAGAAGAGCTGGATGCATACTTATTTCACCACATAAAAAAGTCTTTTGTGCCATTAGCAAAGGTGGCTATTTGATCACATGTATTTTATTTTAGCTATACTGGGCTCAGTGTTTTTAGTAATCCTGTAAGGGTCACACCCACTGCAACTAATGGAAGTGTGGCTGCTGTAGAAAGTCAATCTAAGTGGAGAAATGGGTGTCAGTGTGCTCTAGGCGATGTGTTCTGGGATTGTAGACATTACTAAATCGCAAAGAGCAGTGCGTTCTGTCACTTAATGGGTCAGGATATAGGAGAAAGGTTGTTGTGAGTGGGGGGAGCTGTTTACTTTGATGAGGATTCTGGTGTTGCACAAAACATGTCACCTTGGTCATGAAGCCTTGTGTCTTCGTGAGAGTGGGTGGCCTCACAATGGCATGCTTATCTGGGGTTGCTGTTGGCATAGGCTTGTCCAGGGAGTGGCCTGGGTGGCACGTGCTACCCCTGGAATCTGATCGGCCACCCCAGGTGCCACCCCATTATCCTAAACTATGATCATTAAAACTTTAAGACACTCATGTTAGTAATTAAAGTAGATATGGGTATTGGAGACACATAGTATATTAATGCTATTCAGAAGTGTGTTTGTTTGTGTGTGTGTGTGCAAGTGTGCGTGCGCTACTAAGTCATGCCACCCATTCATAAGTCAGTGTCCCACTTGGGCCACCCCAGTCAAAAGAGTGAGCCTGGGCATGCCACTGGCTGTTGGTACTCTTGCTCAGAAGAAATGCGCATCACAGTTCAGGCTACGCTGTGCGTATTGGTAGGATCAAGCTGATATGCAAATGGATACTGTCCCCTCTGGTACGACACAGAGATCCAAAACATGATTGAGATATTCCTGAGTGGGCTACAGCAGGAGCACAAGCTATTTTAGCTTGTGTTCATTCTCAGTAGTAGGGGATCACGCACAGCGCTGGCTATAACAAAGACGCTAAAGGAAGTAAACAAAGTACAAAGGGAAGCCATCCTTCACTGAAGAACATCCTTGGGATTAAATGTCTATTTAAGTTACTAGAGGAAGAGAAGGAGGCCTCTCAGTAGTAATATTTGAGAATATGTCTTCTCAGAACATTAATGCATTAATGAGCCTTCAAACAGAAGTGGTCAGACAAAGATAGAAAATGAATGTGCGATGGCGAGTCCTGAGAAAATGAGAGCAACAAGGGAGTTCAAGGGGTGTATTGTGAAATTAGTGCCCTGCTTCTATGGGAGCCAACAAGCAAGTGCAGAACAGTGGCTTTATCTACTGGTGAAATCTGGGAGACTGTGCTTCCTAACTAATGCTGACATAGCAGAAGGGTAACCAGCCCAAGCTGTGCTTCCTTGTCTTTTTTCCTTCTTACTTCTGTCCTGATTCTGGTCACTGACCTCCAGTTCATCAATTTCTTTCGCTTCCATACCATTATCAGTTCTTTGAAAACCCCTACTTTGTAATCCTTTGCCACCCTAGACCCAATCCATGCCTTGTCCATGCCTCGTCTGCTGCCTTGGAGATGGAAAAGGGGCTTTTTTTCTGAATTTATGTTGTAGTGTGTAGCCGGGAGCCTCACATATGGCTTCGCTGATCAACAGATTTAAGAAGACATAAATGATAATTGCAAATCTCTATTATTCAGACATTTGTGGGCACAGAATTGTGACTGGGGGTTAGTACACGAGTGATTGGTATGATGTTTCGAGACACTTTTGAGAAAGCTCTTCATGCATATAAAAATATCATTTCTAGCTTTCTTTTCCTGTTTGTCTGGTATTGTTCAATTGTCTTTTCCGCTTTCGAGCGTACAGAATCAAGAAAACCCTAGTGCTTTGCTTTCTTGTTTCGTTGCAACGTTAATCATTTTATCGCATTGTACAGCAAATATGTAAATGGGGGATGGGTTTAGTTTCTGAGAATGGTAGGGTGTGTAGGCGTGATTCCCCCTGACTTTTCAAGGCCTCATTGAATTTAAAATACATCTAGTAACCAAAGTCCCTTCCTGTGTTGTCTCCAGGTATACAGGTCATTTGATAGCACCTCAACTAATGCTGTCGGAGTCAAATGTGGTGTGACGTAATGGGTTGTGCGCTGTCGCTTCCGCTAACCCTGGCATTTTGGTGAATTCACATCTGTTTACAATGTGTATTTACGGGTGTGCTCACTGTCACAAAGCAGAATATGGATCTTTGTATAAACCACCCTGTATACAATAGCACTCACTTCTTACTATTCGGGGAGAGGCAAACTCCTGTTAACATCCAGGCTCCCACCTTGGCCGCCAACATAGACATTACTTTTGCCCTGTTTTCGCATTCTATAATAACTTGCGCTGTAAATCAAGCAGTGCTCGAGGGAATATTTTCATATTCAAAATGCACACCACAAGGAGCAGGGAGAAGACAGTGCATTATGAAGAGCAGTTGCATCCATTAGGCTAATCAATGCGAATGTACCGTCCTCCTAAATCTTGCACAGTCGTCTCTGAGCATAATAAAGCAGCAGGGCACCGGGGCGACCATTTCATAGATGCTTGGGGGTTTGTGCTCTATTATCTCTTAGGATTTACAGAGGGGATCTGCAGACAGCCACACCGTGTGAAGCGGGACCACCTGCCTTTGCCCGGATAGCTTTCAGAAAAGCAATTGCGACTTACCGCCTGCATATCTTAATTAAACTTTTTATACCTTGACAGGTGGTATTTAAGGTATTACCAATGTAGACTATTTGATTTTTACCCGGGCTGGCTAAGATCCGACATCAGCATCTCGCTCTTCATTCCACATTACAGCAAAAAGAGAGCAGGAGGCGTCTGCTTCGGTGTCACAGCACCTACCCTTTGGCACTCCCTCCCGCCACACATCAGAAATGAGCAATCCCTCCCAACCTTCAAAAAACGTGTAAAAACGGGGTTGTTTGACAAATATGACTAGGTCCTCGGTGACATATCCTCAGTTGCTTATCTGTAACAACACTGTGATACCAACAGGTCGGGGTGTTACATTAATATAATAAATAAATACATAAATTAAGAGATTTCGTTCTACTACTGTGTCACCAGGTGAAGTGTCGAGTTGCAATCGTCTTCCTTCTTATTAAACTCAGCACCTTCTTTTTTCCTCTCACCGATCTCTCTTTCATTTTGAGTACTCTCCAGAAAGCAAGATCGTCCTACCATTGAGGCCATACCGCAGCACATACATTACAATTTCTTCTATATCTGGTTTCTCGTGATATTCAGAGGTGATCGAACTAGGAACTTAGTTTGTAGTGTAATTGATTAACACTTGGCCAATATATACTAGAGCATGGGTCTGCAACTTGTGGCTGTCTGGAAGTTTTGGACTATGTTTCCCATGATCCCTGACCATTAACTGTGATGGTTCGTCTGATGGAAATTGTAGTCCATAACAACTTGTGAGCCACAGGTTGCAGACCCCTGCAGTAGAGCAACTAGGCACCTCCATGCCATTTACACACACATTGGGCCTCATTACGACCCCTGCGCTCCCGGAATGAAGGAGGCTGGTACGAGACCGGCCCCCTTCATTCCGGGCGTGCGTATTACGAGGTTCCCTTTGCGTGACCCGGATCAGACGTCTGGTAAAACCAGACGTCTTTTCCGGTTCCCGCAAGGGGAAGAGGGAGGTAACAACAGGACACTTATAATGTGCCCATTGTTACCTCCATCCCCATTCCCATTGAACCCTATGGGGGCTCAAATGGGAATGGGGAATGGTTCCTGCAAGGAGGACTTATCAGATCCTCCTATGTCAGAATGACCCGGTATATCCCCCTTGCAGGAACCCGGTAAAGGAGCCCGGTTTGGAGGCAGCCATGGAGCTAATAGATCCATGGCTGCCTCCAAACTTGTAATGAGGGCCCTTGACCTTTCTTGGACTTTCATGTAGTACGGTAGTACATTCCAGGATTTAGTCTTGACTAACGTCAATTAAACAAATTAGAACTGAGCACTTAATGCAAATGATTCACAAAAACGAAACCTGGCACTGGCAAAGAGATCCTCGCGCAAAATGGAGCCAGCCACTCTGCCTTACAGTACGAAATATATGGGCTAGTTGGTTGATGACAGAAAAGTTTGAGGACAGGATGTTAAATTGGTGCATGTTAGTGATGAGACAAGCAGTACCAGCAGAACATTCTGGTGAGAGCTTCAATATGGAAAAACATGGCCCCTGGACATTTTCTCTGTGTGGAAAGATGGATCAGTCATTTTAGCAAACATGCTTTCAGGAACAAGACTATGGGCCTCATTACACTGATGGCGGTAAGGGTTTACCGGTACCGGTAAGGGTACCAGTGCCGGTAAACCTTACCGCCTTACTACGAGGTCCCTTTGTGGGACCCTACCTTAACGGCTGGTTTTACCAGCTATAAGGACGGGACCCGCAAAGGGACCTAGGAGGTAATTACGGTACCGCAATTTGGGGTACCATAATTACCGCCTTCCCCATTCCCATTGAGCCCTATGGGGGCAAAAATGGGAATGGGGAAGTGCCATGGTGAATGGAGAATTACCGCACCCACACACCTTGGAATAGGGCGGTAATTCCGCCATTCACCATGGCGGACTTGGTAAAATACCGGCGGCAACCATGGCACTAATAGTGCCATGGTTACCGCCATCCGTGTAATGAGGCCCTATCTCTTTGGCAAATATGACCCCATGGCAAAACATAGGGTCGGAATGTATGCACCGACAATCTGCATGTCGGCATCCTGATGAATTTTACACCACCTCACCACCACAAATCAATCACTAGTCACAGTGGGGATATGAGAGACAACAAGTGAAACCCCCACTTCATTGGCCACACCAGAAACATGTAGCAGGGAGGGGCAGTATATAATCACTAAAAAGGGCACAGTGCGTTTCAGCACAGGACCATGGCGGGAGCAGCAGCCCACTTCACTGCAGTGAGGTGGACTCTTGGAGGAGCAGCCATCTCATGAGCCTGCCCTGCAGCCACTTGATCAGCACAACTGCAGCATCAGCAGAGGAGGAGAGCATGAGTGCACATGCACAGGTTGTCTCCCTTACATATGAATGCCAAATAAGTCCTCACCACCTACTAGATGGTTATGCAACCAATTCACATAATCTTAGGTAAACATCCAGGATGACCAAGAACCCACTGAGAGATTGGAATAGCAATACCTCTGCTGCTGTAGTTATTCACTCGCCCTCATTACGAGTGTGCTGGTACAGTGCTGTTAGTTTCGGTGGGGTACCGGCAAACTGGCCCTACCATCTCCGCTGCCTGATATCCCGGTATTACTGGGATATTACGGGAGGCAGAGATGATGCTAAGTTCCCATTCGATAGGACTCCATGGGATGGGATTGCCTGAATCACTGGCACGGGTATTACTAGTGCTGGTGATTCAGGCATTTCTTTGCTGGTAGGGGTCTTATCTAGAGGCAGGTCAGGCCTGCTGGGAGATCTGTGGCCCCCACAGGCAAACTTGTGTTTTGCCGGTCTGGAAAAAATGCCAGTGCTAGAATTACCAGCATTTTTTTCCAGCATTGTTTCCAAACCAGAAAATTCATAATGCGGGTCAGTGTGTGGAATTTGTCTGCATGTGGATCATTCCAGGTCACTGTTGCAAATTCAGTTATTACAGTGACACCCGTAATAGTGTGTATGGTTTAACATTGTATCTAGCAGTACAGTCCTTAAACCAGTGGATACAGTAATGTAATGTATACCGTATCTCTTTACACAACAAGAGGTGCTAAAGCAACTAACCACCAGCCCTCCTCGACTACTGATCCACTCATCCTGATTTTTTCTACACAATCACAGGAACAGAGAGCTGTGTAGATATATGCGCCATAGAACGATCTCTGTCTCAATGCCAGTAAGACGGGGCTCCTCCTCATTGGGACACCCGTGCCCCCTTTTCCTCCTACGCTTTGGCCACCCTCTTTGGACCCTCCACCTCCACCATCCTGTGAGGCCACAAACCTCAGGCTCATCTTCGACTCCACTCTCTCCTTCACCCATCACATCATGGATCTTGTTAAAATTTCCCACTTCCAGCTCCATCTCCTCAGAGTCATTCTTCCTTTTCTCACCTTCCACCAGAAGCTCAATGTCTCCAGAGCTCTGGTCCTCTCTAAGCTAGACTACTGCAACAGCCCCTTTCTCAATCTCCCTCTCTCCTCTCTTCGTCCCCTCCGGCCAATCCAGAATAAGGCTGCAAGACTTATCCTTGGCCTCAAGCCCAGGGACCTTATCTCTCCAGCTCTAAAATCTCTCCACTGGCTCCCGGTGGCTGCCAGGATCAAAATCATGACCCTCTGCATCATCCACAAGTCCTTCTGGGGCTTGGGACCACGCTATCTCCAACTCTCCCTCCCTAAATACTCCATTGCTAGAGCCCTATGCTCCTCTAATTCTAACTCTCTGACTGTCAAACGCTTTTCTAAGCAGAGAGTGGGGGGGGAGATCTCTCTCTGAGGCTGGTGCCTCCCTTTGGAACAGCCTCCCTGCCCCTCTCAGATTTGAGCCGGACCGCCTTAAGTTCTGGAAACTGCTCACAACTCTGCTCTTCTCTACCTCTGTCTCTCTTTCCCTTCCTTGCTAATCACCCCACTGCCTCTGTGACCTGTGTCCTGATCCTCATGAACCTCACAGGATCTCAGACCCTTCCTCCCAGTCTTTACCAACCCCCCACACTGCACTGCCCTGTGGGCCCTTGCCTGGTGGCTCCACATACCACCCTTGAGAGCTGCCTGTACTAGCACTTAGCCTGAGGTGCTCCTCCTGGTGCCTCTTAGCACTTCCCTCTTGGGCCCTCCTCCAACACTTGTCTACTCCACTTTTTCCCTTCCCACCCTCCTCCCCTGCACTTCTCTTCAATGCACTTGCATGGCCGAATGCCACAAAGCCTAGTAGGACCACGGCTGTACATATATTATTGTTGTTTTTTTTGTTACTGTTATTATTTCCCTGTTCCCTTCCCATTTCGCCTTGTGGCACTTCGAAACACAATTCTGTTGTATAAAGCGCCTTACAAATGATCAATAAAATAAATAAATAAAAATGTGTGACAAAACTATTTCTTATAAATATATGCGTGACCTGAAAAAAATTACATTAGTGTTGAAACATGCAGCGGGAACTGACCTGCAATGCCCTGGCCCAGTGGATTGAGGATTCCTGAGACATGCATCATGTCCACAAGCCTACATGTGCGATGGGGATGAGGGGCAACTGGATAACCATGTGCTTGTTCACTGTACTGTATACTAAAGACATTCACCAGAGTCACCTGCTTACTGTATATGCTGTTAGGTTGCAAAAACCGTTTGACATGACTTCATACACTTAAGACCAGTATATATAGACCTAAAAGGGAGCAGAGGAGAAAAGGCATAAAAAAATAAGAGTAACTAAATAAATAACAACAATATACAGTACGCTGAGTATTGTCCAACGCACTCAGTATGACAAAATAACATTGGTGGAGTGGATCAAAATACTGTGGCAGTACAAAGAGAGTTTCACCAGGATCAATCTCTTGTTCCCAATCTATTGTAGGTACACCACGCTGACACTAAACCTTGCGTCCTCTGATTTTTACAAGGGAATGACTGGCACTTGCATGCCCTTGTGTTTGATTGATGTCACACTCTCCTCCTCCATACAGTTTGACCATGCATGTTGTGTCTTGTGAATGCAGATGTAGGTGCTTCCAAGTCCCTTGAATGACAAGGATCCAGATAGTGGCACATTGATGAACATCATCTTGGAATGTTGTGTCCAGCAAGTGCTGGATTGGAGATAAATTAAGGCCAAAATAGTGCTGAAATGGGTTGCTGAAATGGTCTATTAGGGCAATACAAATGAGCAATATGCACTAATGTTTGATTTGGGGTCTTTATCCTGCTCATTGGAGGCCACTTAAAAAAAGACAGCCTTTTTAGAATTGCTTAGAGCGGCCTCCAATGAGCGAGATTCTGCTACCATTGAGGGATTTTATCCTTCCGAAACACCATGGACTATGCCTTTGCCTCTACCCTTGCCTGTGCCATCTCTCACCCCCTGCCTCCTCCACCTTGCCCTGACATTCCTATAATGCATAAAGGCTCCATCACCCTCTGAACCTCCCACACAAAGCCCCTTAGCCCCACCCAAAGCGTAAATGTCTGCCATCCGTTCCCCGGATGCCCCACTCCTCCATATTCCTGCCACCCCGGCCCACTTAGCTGCTCCCCCACAAACACGCCAGTTCTTTCTCCCAGGGCTGTTCCTACTTCCAGCTTGGTATACAATCTTCTGTAGGCAGCGTTTCCTGGGCAGTTCCTTTTAGAGGAGGCACAGGAAATGTCATCTACAGACTGCATAACAAATGTTTCTCGTAAGTACAGTAGCACCCCTCACACTTGTCAAGGTTATGGTGCCCAACACACTTCTTTCAGGGATTATAGTGCACAGTTTAGTTAGTGGCAGTTTCAGTCCTACTGGCCCCTCAGCTCTCTTAGAGTGTGATACTCTACTCAATGCCTTCAGCTCCTGACAGTACAGTTGCCTTCTCATGGGGTTCACAGCAGGGTTTCCTAGGCTCTGTTTCACCTGGTCCAGTTCCTTCCCTCTGCTCTGGACTATTACTACCTTGGAGCTAACATCCACAGACCTTTTTTAGTCAATGTCTCTGTGATGCCTATGTTTAAGGCTCCAGCATCAGTCAGTGTTGTTTCAGTGATAGGCTTAACGGCCTTCTCGCAATATCGACCTGACCTGAGGCTTATTTGCGGATCTATGAGACAAAAAGAGCTACACAACCATCTGCAAATCAGGCAGGAGTCCTAGCTTTTGATCCCAGCAATACATAGGATTACTGTTACAAAACCGTGTGTTTTTAACTGAGAAAATGGTTTAGTGTTATGTTATATGACTCTTGTATAGCGCCCAATGCCATTGGTATGTCCTCAAAGTGTTGTGGATGAATGCTCTTGGAGGACCGAAGCCTAGGGTATGAGAATTGGCAAGAAGATTTTAGAATGTGTGTGTATTTTACCCAGAACAAAGGTAGGTATGGACGGCAAAATCCCTGCTAGCGACCCATTGTAGAACTGGCCAGTTGATGGGTGATGTGCTGGTCTGTCAGGAGAGTATGCAAGCCAAGGAAGACAGATTAGGTGCACAGCTAGACCACATTTGTTGTTTGTGGGATTTAGCTGCATTCTAGTGGCAGAGGTGATGTACGATATGAGTGGGTGGGTGGCCATGCCCCAGGAGGGTTACGGCTATCTTCCATTAAGATGGAGTAAGATACGTACCAGTGAGTCATGGCTGATATGCAGTTCTGATGAGGAAGTGCAGATCATATCATACGGATCGACTGACCATTTTTCTGTGCGTGCTCATTACTGTCTTGTTGACTCCCTACGTGACTCATTGATGCACCCACCAACCTGTCTCGGGGTGATAGTTCACCCATGAGGGAGAGTCTGGTGGGAGGTCTTGATGGGAGGGGTGTGCGGAAGGTCTGAGATGGCCAAGTGTGTTTCTGTTTGCCTGGGGGGGACAGGTCGAGGAGGGAGTGGTGGTAAGTAGGAGTGGGGTCTGTATGATGGTATGGAGAGGTTTATGTATGCAAGAGTGGCCCTCTAACTTTGGAGCTGCTCTCCATGGCCGAGGACCTCCAGCATCAGCCCTAATGAAGGGAGATGTACCAGTGTGGCAAGGGTGCCACGACTAGCCACAGTCGAATGAGACGTCCGGCCTGTCTGGATGAGGGTGCAGGTGGATCTTTTATATGAAGTACAGTGTATGTCAGCGAAGGGAGGAGGAGGAGAGGGGCAGCGATGTGAGTTGAGAGAAACAGCACCTAACTCCAGTGGAGGTAAAAGCAAGCCTATGACATTATCCCTGTGGAAAAGATGCAAGGGAGTGGCACAAAACAATAGCTGGATTTGCAATACAGGCTTATGGCACTATCCCTGTGGAAAAAGATGCAAGGTAGTGGTACAAACAGTAACAGGTTTTGAAATACAGGCCTACGGTACTATCCCTGTGGAAAAAGATGCAAGGTAGCTGCACAGAACAGTAGATAACTTCAACAAGCAGCTAGAATGGAAATACAGGCCTACGGCACTGTCTCGGTGGAAAAGGATGCAGGGTAGTGGTACAAACAGTAGCAGGTTTTGAAATACAGGCCTACGGTACTATCCCTGTGGAAAAAGATGCAAGGTAGCTGGACAGAACAGTAGTTAACTTCAACAAGCAGTTAGATTGGAAATACAGGCCTAGGGCACTATCTCCGTGGAAAAAAGATGCAGGGTAGTGGTACAAACAGTAGCCGATTTTGAAATACAGGCCTACGGTACTATCCCTGTGGAAAAAGATGCAAGGTAGCTGCACAGAACAGTAGCTAACTTCAACAAGCAGCTAGATCCGAAATACAGGCCTAGGGTACTATCCCTGTGGAAAAGATGCAAGGTAGCTGCACAGAACAGTAGCTAACTTCAACAAGCAGCTAGAATGGAAATACAGGCCTACGGCACTGTCTCGGTGGAAAAGGATGCAGGGTAGTGGTACAAACAGTAGCAGGTTTTGAAATACAGGCCTACGGTACTATCCCTGTGGAAAAAGATGCAAGGTAGCTGCACAGAACAGTAGTTAACTTCAACAAGCAGTTAGATTGGAAATACAGGCCTAGGGCACTATCTCCGTGGAAAAAAGATGCAGGGTAGTGGTACAAACAGTAGCCGATTTTGAAATACAGGCCTACGGTACTATCCCTGTGGAAAAAGATGCAAGGTAGCTGCACAGAACAGTAGCTAACTTCAACAAGCAGCTAGATCCGAAATACAGGCCTAGGGTACTATCCCTGTGGAAAAGATGCAAGGTAGCTGCACAGAACAGTAGCTAACTTCAACAAGCAGCTAGATTCGAAATACAGGCCTAGGGCACTATCCATGTGGAAGATGCAAGGTAGTGGCACCCAAGAGCAGCTAAATTCAACAAGCAGCTACATTCGAATTACAAGACATGCATCCAGATGGATTGCCTCCTTTCTGGGTCCCAGAATGGTGAGAGTTTGCGTGGGCGATAGCCAATCTGCTCCAATTCCTCAGACATGCGGAGTTCCGCAGGGCTCCTGTCTTTCGCCCTTGCTCTTCAATCTATATATTCGTCCCCTTCTTGACCTCTTAAACAAACTAGGCGTACAATATACGAACTACGCCAATGACACTCAGGTGGTTATACAGCTGAGTGGCCTATATAGCATCGATTCTGCAACCATCAACAAAATATATAAAGCTATACAAGATTGGATGGCCTGCAACTCTCTTGCCCTTAATGATAAAAAAAACTGAAATCCTCATCGTGGCATCTAAAAACATTAGGGCGAAACTAGATCCCGACTATGCTAGCTTCCATATTGCTGACAACACCATTCTCGTACAGAAGAAGGTCAAGACTTTGGGAGTTGTTCTCGACGAAGATCTGTCAATGAAATTTCACGTTTCCAGCATTGAATCAAGCTGTGGTCTCATAAATAAGAGAATAGGGTACATTCGCCCATTCATATCACAAGAGAACTGCGCTCTTCTTTCCACCGCACTAATTAATTCTAGACTGGATTACTGTAACAGCCTCCTTGCGGGCACCACAGCTCTCAATATCCAATCATTACAAGTGGCTCAGAACAATGCTGTGCGCAATATTTTCATTCAGTCCCGTCGCACACACATTTCCAATTTCAGGAAAAAACTTCATTGGCTCCCTGTCAAACATCGGATAACCCATATGATATTAACCACGACCCATAAATGCCTTAGTCTCAGCAGTCCCACCTACCTGTCAGACCGCATAAGCATTAAGCCAAACGTCAGGAACCTTCGGTCATCCTCGGCTATTATTCTCAAACAGCCAAAAACTAGGACAGCTAAATTTGGAGGTACTACTCTTGACGCACAGGGACCCCTACTATGGAATAAACTTCCAGCCCAGATGCGGCAGATACAGAACTACACCGTATTCAAACGTGCCGTAAAAACATACTTTTTCAACATGGAATACATTCTTTGACTTATCTCCTTCTCTGCTCTATACTGGTTACTCTATATGTTTGTCTGTCCTGTTAAGTTTCTATGTGCGCCCTGAGGCATACGGGCAGGTTGGCGCGTTACAAGAATTCAAATAAATAAATAAATAAAGTACAAGAAGTACAAAATCGCAGTTCTCTACCTGATTGTTGCAGCAGACAGGCTTTGAGCCCTGGCTGGAGCTGGCTCGACCAGGGTGAACAGGCATACAAGTGATGCAAGGTGCCTACGGAGGTGCGCTTTGGCTGAGCCCATAGCCTGCTGCCTGGGCAATGCTGCCCTGAAGTAGGGAGTTAAGAAGATGTATCACTGGGTCAGCTGACCCAGTTGAACGTCCAATCAAGAATCAGGGAGGGCAGGCTGGGGGCAGCAACAAGGCAGGTGAGGGAGTGGGGTAGAAGAAGTGATCGCAGTAGCACTATCAGTGACGGAGAGCAGGGAAAAGAAGCGAGGTGCAGGGGAAATGAGCGAATCCCGAGACCTTTTCTGTTCACTTACCCTGGGTGGTCTGGTGCTTGTTCACCACACTAGGTATGGGGCAGTGGCAGTTGAGTAACTTTGCTGTAAATGTTGGGGGGGACAGGGGTGGGGTGGAGGGCGGATGGTGGGTCTTAGGGATTGTTTCGGCCACATTTTTCAAAAAAACCTGGTCGATTGGTAGATTTGACTGAATTCGGTCACCACCATTAGTTCGAAGCTGAAGATAATGAACATGAAGAGCTGGGGTTGCAGGGGTGTCCCCCTCTGCCCATGTTCAGTATTTTTGGCTCCGGCGGTTGCAGGGGTGTCCCCCGCTTCCTCAGTCTTGGTGGTAGGGGATCCAAAAGAAAAAAGAAGAAAAAGGGACCCTGCAGCATCAAATCTGACCAACGTTAGATGGATGGATCTGACGCTGCAGGGTACAGGAGCGGATAGAGAAAAGGTAAGTACGGGAGGTTTATGGGTGTACTGGTGGTTTGGGGGGACATGGGTTTGGTTTTTTGCATCAAGGTAAAAATGTTCTCACAGCAAAAATGTCTACGGTAAATTTTGCTGTGATTTTGTACCTCGGTCAAACAACCTAAATCCCTGAGGGATAACACTAGACTACTACACCATAAGAGTCCATTGCTGACGCTCTGTTATAACTTTCATAAGACTGGTGGCTCATCTTTAAAATTCAATTGGGTCCCCACACATCTTCAGCCAGCCTACCATGCACCCAGTGACACAACATAACATTCACAAATTAATTGCAATAGAAGATACAAACAATGCATTATCATTCATTCAGACACAAATGTCAACACACATATGTTTGCATACACTCTCACTCACACACAAATGCACCCAGCACCTCCATTGACATACACTGTGTGCACACAACATTTACATCTACATATACAATAACACATGGAAACAATGGCGCAATATCCATTGAGCAGACCAGACTTTATCACCCCCTGATCCCTGAAATGTTGGGCTAAATTGACTTGACCTAGCTGAACTATAAAGCCATGGCCGAAAGGAACCGATTCACTGGAATGTCAGCAATTCCCTTGATTTTTTCTTTCATTCAAAGGCAGAAGCCATCGGTTAATGCAGTGCAGTGGGTGACCAAGTATACTTGGTATCAATTTTTAAATGCCATGTAGCGCCAAACTTGGGTTCTGCACAGCACCTTATATGTGTACGTGCTGATATATTTTTTCCGACAAGATTCTGACTGATTAAAATGAAGGTATGTTTTCCTGTGTTCAAGTGGCTCCAAGCAGTGGAGTTCCGAGCGGGAGAGGCAAGGGTGCAATCTGTCCCCCCTGGCTCTTTTAAGCACCAGACTGGGTCATTTGTCATTGGGTCACCTCTCCCGTTTGGCACCTCAAAGAGGGCACCCAACGGCAAATGTGTTCCGCTGGCAGTACAATGTGTGCTGAACAATTCCTGCTCAGCACGATCATTGTCCTGGCAGCAGGACACCTCATCCATTCCGAACGGTAGACGTTTCTGGCTGCCAGGACAATGTCCCAAGGGGCTCCGGGCAGTCCTCACGTTGCCCTGTATAAAAAAACCATTACAACGTGAGCCATTAGACACTGATAGGAGGCAGGGGGGCACTATTAGCAGGGACTTCTGTCCCTTTAGAAATATGAATGGGAGGGAGTGATCAGAAGTGAGAAGGGTGCATAATGTTGCCTGCTTTATGAAATAATGACTATGGCTTAAAAACCAAAGGGGGATTTGTTAGGCTCACATTAATTTACATGATGGTATTGTGACTTTTCATGCAGAATGAGGAGAATAAAACTATAGCCATACTCCCATTGCTTAACATATTTCTATGATAATGTATATAGTGTATGGTTAGTTAACTATGAAAGGCTAGTGTATTATGTAATGTGGTTTGCTTCCAAGGCATTGCTATACATAATTATTTAAACAAATGAAATGTAAAGCAAACCTTAATAAATATCTATATCAACTAAACCTGGAAATATGTGCACGGTCACTTAAATTTGAATTGTCCACATCCCAGTTTCACCATTTAACCAAGTGTGTGATCCTGAGCAAATCATGTAATGACATTGTGCCTTATCTGAAGCTCTGCAAGTGACTCTGATTCACTTCAAAGCTTGTGTTAATGTATCATGGTATTATAATGGAAAGGCCTAATGACTATAGAGTTGTTCCACATATAGCAGTAGTGCAATTTAGGTATTTTGCACCACAGTTATTTGTCACTTGGCTTATTTAAGGCAACTTATTCTAAAGTCACTTCCATGGTGCCTCCAAGTATCAAAGACTGATGATGCGCCTTGTAATGCCCTTTTATGTGAAGTCACTTCTGTTGGTGCATTCCATATAATAATTCGGAAGTTTGCATGTATTTTGCCTCTGAGGGCTTGGACAAAGCTCTAATAGAGGAGTTTCGTTTCCTGCATCTGGAATGATCCTGCAGTTTTTTTTTTGTGTGTTAAAATGCCATCTTCCACTAATGTTACCAAAAAGGTAGATTGGGGCAGGGGTGGGCGATTTGTGGGCGCCAATGAGACAATGTGGAATTCCACACACTGCATTTTGTTGCTCAACTCCCCCGCCCCCACACTCTTTCAATGCTGGATACTCCCCTGCTTAGTTTGGTAAGTGAAGCAGTTTTTGGTGGCCTGTAACCTAAACCATGACACCCATTTACCAATTTGCACCAAACCGTCCTGAAAAAGTGGCTGCTAAACTCGAAATACTTTTTACCAGTTTGGTGAAGATTAGGTTTGGCAGGAGGGAAAAGGTTATACAGTGCTCCTAAAAGTGTGCTTTTAATGCAAAATACCATAAGGTTCCTTCTGCGCACCTAGAGCAAAAACTGCTTAACAAGAGTTCACCATGTTTGGAAGGCTTTGGGCACTCAGCTTCATTTCACAGAATTTGCAGAGTATGACAGGTTTGGGTCACAGGTTTTCTTAGCTTGACTCTTTCCACTCTACTTGGGGAGGGCGCACCTTCAGCCAACTTCATTTTGAAATTAGGATGGTGGTGCTTTAGTAGCATCTGAAAAGCAGCAAGACTAATTTTAGAGGCATTTCGGAGCTGTGACTTGCCACAGCGAATGCACCATTTGCTATTGTTAGTGTGTCTTCATACCTGCGGCCTTAATGTGTACTGTGAGCTTTGTTCACATTGTCCAAATTTGACACGCACCCTCACTAGGGTCAGCCCACAGCCCAGCCCCCACAAACATACACAAATACAATGAAAACATTTTTTTTAAAGTACCTCTGCTTTGCTTTCAAATGCCCCCAGGCCACGTCTCATGTTACACCGACCTAACCTCTTCGCACTCACACACCTCCAGACAGAAACCAGCGAGTTGAACGAGCTTCCTGGTTCCTGTCTGTGTGTCACACAAACACAAAGCTGCAAAGCGATTCTCTGTGTCCGCGGTCCCTGCAAGTCCTGCTGCTAGCATGGCTGCAGAGGGGCCAGGCCCTGCAATACCCAGTTGAACACTCTGGCTAGTCAGGCCAGCCAGGTTGAGGGACTGAGCCACTATGGGCATCCTGGCCCTGAATGTGTTGCAGCGCAGCTGCCAGGCATCTCAGCATTATGTAATGAAGACAGCGCAAGCCTTGCTGGGCACCCCAGCCGGGCTCACGCTGTCCTATTTCATAATTGATGATTGCAGCTCCCCTGCCCTCCCTCCAAAAGATGGGGGGGACAAAAAGGCATGCCATAGAAGTTGGGGGGACAATAACCCCTGCCCCCCTATAATTACACCCATGGGCAGTGGGTGGTAATAAGGTGGGTGGAGGGAGGAAGGAGTGAGCACAGTAGCACTCTCAGTGATGGAGGGCAGGGGAAAGAAGCGGTGAACGAGGCCTTTGCTGTGCACTTACCTTGGATGGCCTGGTGCTTGTTTGCCACACTAGGAATGGGATCTCCTATTCCTTTGCCTGCAGGATGTATCTCTGGGTCAGCTGACCCAGTTGAACGTCCAATCAGGAATCAGGGAGCTGGGCAGGGGGTGGTAACAAGGCGGGCAAGGCAGCAGGGAGGAGGGAGTGAGTGAGGTAGCGCTCTCAGCGATGGATGGAAGGAGAAAAGAGTGAGGGGAAGGGGAAAGGAGCGAGGCCCAAGGCCTTTTCTGTGCACTTAGCCTGGGCTGCCTGTTACTCGTACGACACACTAGGAATGGGATCTCCGATTCCTGTGCCTATAGGATGCATACCTGTGTCAGATGACCCATCTGAATGTCCAATCAGGAATCAAGGGTGCGGGGAGTCAGTGGTGACAAGGGGGGCGAGGGATCGGGAAGGAAGGAGTGAGCGCAGTAGCGCTCTCAGCAATGGACGGCAGGTCAAAGGAGTGAGGTGCAGGAGAAAGGAGCGAGTCCCGAGGCCTTTGCTGCTCAATTGCCCTGGGTGGTCTGGTGCTCGTTCACCACACTAGGAATGGGGTCTCTGAATCCCATGCCTGCAGGATGTATCCCTAATCAGCTGACCCAGTTGAACGTCAAATCAGCAATCAGCGGGGAAGGCAGGGGGTGGCGTCAAGCCAGGCGAGGGAGCGGGGGAGAAGGAGTGAGCGTAATAGCACTCTCAGCGATGGAGGGCAGTGGAATGGAGCGAGGGGCAGTAGAAAGGAGCGAGGCCCGAGACCTTTGGTGTACATCGTAAAGGCCTGGTGCTCGTTCGCCACACTAAGAATGCCTAGTGAATGAAAAGGAGTCCTTTTTTTCTCCCACACAAATCCTTTTGCCTGACCGAAGCAGATGACCTTTTAAGTGCCCTTCTCTGGGTGGTCATCTGAGGGCCTATCCGAGTGCTAGTGTCAGGTCACTGTTCCTGGCCTGAGGGAAGACCCATTGAAGGTGCGCGCCATGCTGCGCATGGAATAAGGAGACAGAGCCTTGCTGCTCTTAAACCCGTCTTTATTCCTTTCCTTCTCGAACATACTGATACTTCCCGCGCCCTGCACCCCGTCACTTCCCTCCCCGCCTCCCATTGCGCCCCCTGGAACGTAACTGTCAACATGACAGCTAGGTTAATGCAGTGATCCCTATAACTATGTTAGGCACCTTAGGAACCCTGTGACAGAGCATGTAAGTGTTTTTAGACTCACCTTATTTTCTTCATTGCTTTTCAGCCCTGGGTCTGAGAGCGCTAGGTTAAGAGGCTACAACACAAAGTCTACAGGACTCTGTCCATAGGAGTGAGTAAGAGGAGTAACTCGGGGAAGTGCTTCTACAGGGACATGTTCAGACTTTGCTCAGAGAGCTTACATGTTTGCAACCCACAAAAGCGTGAACAAGGGGGTTTGTAACAGTGCATCTTTCCACAAGAGGGCGACAGAAAGGTCTTGCCTTATGCAATACTGCTGTTATTGAATTGATGCCATAACTATCTTTCTAGCAAAACATAGGGCCTTTTATTCATCCCCATTTTCCTTTAAACTAAGTGCCTTGCTTCTTCGAACTTACGGTAGACAGAAGGAGGCGCTTAGCGTGGCTCGGGCGCATTGTGGAATACTTATTCGCTCACAAGCGCCACAGTAGGTCTTCAGGCTGTGCACAGGGAGTGTGCGGGCTAGCGATTACCAACACAGTGAGCTTCCTAATGGCACTCTGGGGAAACAGAGACGCTTGAATATGTCCCAACCTTGCAATTACTTTAACATAGGTCTCCTAGGCATTTTAACTTGTGTGAAGGGAGAACCTAAAGAGCAGTGTCTAGTGTATTGGATTAAAACAATTCTCCATGATAAGCACTGCACGATGCCTCCTACACTGCACACCTAGACATCCTGGAAGCACACAGGCCTCCGGGCTTCCCGATCTGCAATCTTCACACAAAAGCACTAAAACAATGCCTTTCCCTCCCCTCCCAATTAACCCAACACACAAACTCTCTTTTAGGTACGCCTGAGTGCATGGAGAGCATGCACGTGGCACCAGTGCATGGTACAAATCCTAAAACCATAACGTAAAAAGCAGGCTTGCAGTAAACCAGAAATATGAACTTAAAAGGATGCCGCCAAATGTCTGTGCACCTGACCCCTAAAGACTGCTGGGTAAAAACGGTTTCCCGGGCCATTGCAAATGACTACTTGGGTTGGAACTTGAAGTGATTCTTATACAACAATGATGATGATGATAATAATAATAATAATAATAATTCCATATAATATGGTGCTTTTCCTAAAGCCCTTTGCAGAGAACATGTTTATATCTATATATGGGTGCAGAAAATATGCACATTGTGCAGGTGGGTGTGGTCAGTATTTGCTGGTATTTGTTTTTTATTTATTTATGGTCAGTATTCCCTGTTGTTTTTACAGCCCATATTGTTATTAATGTTTTTATAATTTCTTGATTTACTGGCATACCTTATAGTATAGTGGGGCTTGGCAGTCAGGTGGTTTGCATCATGCATCTTGTGGTAGAGCTGCAGTGGAGGTGCTCACAGCTGCCTTTTTTTGTTTTACCATTAGAAGTCCATATGTCCCAGAATGCATGTGGCATATTGACATGCACTACACACAGCACTCGCAGCGCGTGTTTGCAAGGCAGTTGGGAACGGATCCTGTACACAAATAACCTGCACATCAAAATGAACTGCCTACGGCATGGCACAGATTTCCTCAAAGTCACTTTTCATGGGCAAGCCTTCGCCTTGCTGCCACCCTCTACTTCATCCCTTCCCATAACGGTGTGCTGAGTGCCAAGGCAACAATTTTCCATCAATGGCACTTGGCGCTACAGCACTGCCATTCCTTCCCTGGAGAATGTGACATAGACCTCCTGTCAAGCCCATAGGCTTTCAAGTGCCAGCCATTCCTGGTGTGTGCCTCATCAACTGGGTGACCCCAAAATACAATGCGTCACAGGTTTTGATCCACTCCTCCAATGTCGTTTTGAATACCGTCAGCAAACAGCACATTGTAAACCTGTTTTCTTAAAATTAATATTTGTTTACTGTTTTGTTTTACCCCCTGCTTTTATTGGCTGTCTTTTTGTATACTCCATCCTGTGCTTGCTAATGAGATTGGGAAGGCATACAATACTGTCCACAGTGAAAAGCTGCTCTTCTCAATGAGCATCCCTTCCCCGCAGCACGAGTGTCTTCAAATGTGCTGCCCTGCTCCTCTTCCCCCTCTCCCACCAGTCCACACATGACAGAGTTCTGCCTGCCAGGCCTACAGTTCTCCATCACTGCAATGGCTTCTCCAAAGGGTGTGTCGTTTCCTTTCAAGTAAAAGAGACCGTCACCTGCAGGCTGCCCCGCCCCTCCTTATGCCAGGATGAATTTCTGTGGGCTGTGCATCCTGAAAAGCCATCTGCATCTCCCAAAATGAAGTATCCAAAGTGAGAATGATACAGGGTAACATATTTCTTTAAGTTCCGGTGTCCTGGAGATAATGCTTTGGCCCAGTACGAACCAGGTACCCACAGACAACGTGCTCCTTGAAGAAGGCTGTGTCTATGATGCCCTCAAAGATGACTCTGGGGCACAAGCATTCATGGAGAAGCCGCTACAGACATGGACTTTCACTCTGTTCCAAAATGTCATCATATTGAAGCGCTGAAGAGCAACACATGCTTCATCTCTTAACAACATGCTGTTGAAGTCCTCAACTGGCTTGATCTGCTGTTTTGCTTGAAGCATCTACTCCTTGTTAACATTACAGATCTTAGTTGACACCCTAGATTATCAAACACACAGACACACACTAAGACAGACACACACACACACAGGGGTGTTGCTAGGTCTGTAGGTCTGGGAAGGATCCAGGGCTAAGCTAATGTCAGGCCTGTTGGGACTCGGGGCTAGCTAGCCTTTTGGTTGTAGCCGCTGAGCTTCTATCGAGCGCTACAGCCAAAAGACCCGGTGCTGTAGCCCTTCCGCCCTAGCAACAAATCTGCATACATACACACACAATGCATGGTAACAATCCACACAACATAAGGCTCGTATTATTACCTCATAAGATTACACCCCTCATTCCCACCTATACGGGTATAAAGGGGAGTGCTATAAGGGTATAATTGTTGGATAGTAGGGGAAGGTTGGGGTGTACAAAGGGGAACAGGACTTGCCCCCCCCAAAAATGCCATGAACAAATGTGGTGAAATGGGTACTGCAGTGAGTTGTACCAGATCTCAATGTATGCCTAATCATGGAAACATACACTCAGACTTATGGCGGTAGAGTTTTTGTTGCCTTTAAGGACATTACAACTACTTTCATACTGTGATGGAGAATACATGTCTGTGTAGCCTCTTATCACTGGCAACTATCCCAGGGAAGGTGCATACATAATGTAGTGTTAATTACAACAGTGACACCATCAAGAGGAAATCCTTATCTTTGAATCTTGGTTTGGACAAAGCATGAGACAAACCTGAATCGAGTTACCCTATGGGATTTGTTGAATCATTCCAATCTAGTCATCATCTTTTGGCGTAAGGATGTAATGAACAGTTGAAATGGTTTGGGACTGTCAAATTGATTTAATTAATGGAGAGCCTACAACTATTTTCTAAATATATTTCCAGGGCTCGATGTGAGCAAAGTCAGAGATTGGATGGAATGAAGATAAAACAAATAGAAAGTATCTCCCATGAGAACCAACCAACACAATGGAGAGTTATCTACTAGTTATATCCACCCCTGTGGATAGGAAGCTCATTATTAAGCTTCCATTTCAGCAAGTATCCTTGTCCTACAACATAGTAATCTGAATGGAAAGAGACAAAGTCGCCTTATTGTGCATGTATTTCTTTTGCACATGAAACAGACATGCCCTTTTTAAATTATTTTGCCCACAATATCATCAATTGAGGAAAAATATATGTATTACCCTTGCTATGGATTCTTTGAATATGGTTATGTCGAGTGGTTTATTGCTCCTTGATGATGGCAAATTACCTTAGAGACAATTAGGAACTTGAAATAAATATTGATCCAGTAATGTGGATTCTTAAAAAATAGATGTACATGTAACTAGAGGAGTACAGTTTCAACTGATTTTGCTTTTTGGATGTATATATGTCAATAATTATTTTCTATACAACTTTATGGATTTTAAATAGTGAAAGTCTAATGGAATTGAATCTGAAATAAACAATTCAGAATGTAATGAAATAGAGACTGCATATGTTCAGTTTCAAACGTTAAGCCTCTCTGGCGAGTGCCAAACTGAAGTCCTTCAGTGGTTCCTGTTCTGTGATTGTGCAATTTCACCAACTGGGGAATGCTTGCAATCTCCCCCTGGACCCTCACACCCCACTGCATTTCAAGGCTTGCTTGTTTGCTTGGATTACTGAGACTATGCCCCCTCACATTTTAGGCTTTATCACTCTCCTTCCCCAGTCACTGATCCTTCCCCGTGGACTAAACCCCAGACGCCCCTGACCTCCAGATTTCACATCAAGTGGTGGTAGTTTTCCTAAATGTAACATTTAAAATGTGTCATTTTAAATATGTACTTGTTAATAAATGTTCACATTTTTTGAGAAATGAAACACGTTGTTTCACTAGTAAACCACGTCTTTACTTTTTGTCGAGTTATAAATGATTAACAATCTACTATAAAATTGTGCTAAAGTATTTCTAACCTTTGTTTGGTCACTTCAGATCGCAACATCTTTTAGAGTGTTTTTTTTTTTTGTATAAAAATGTCCCACTATTTGTTACATTTTGTTTTATGTCATGTTACAACATGCTGTGATGCCTAACGTTCACCCTACAAACCTCTTAAACTACCACAGTGCTTCTTGCGTACATCACTGCCATGATGAACGTCTTTGGATCATGCATTCCTACAACACTGGCTCCACCTACTTCGAATGTGCCTCACTTATTATCACAGGCATCAACCACTGCAGGGGTCTCGCTCATACACACATGACTGACTCCCTACATTGAAGTGGATGCTGAACCAATTCTTCCTATATCCCCAGCTTCCTACCATTCCACTGGGCAGGTCCTAGTACTACCTCCTTACACTTCATGCACTGAAAGCTCATTAGCGCTGACACTCGTTGAGGGGCCATTACAATCAGCAGACTGTACAACACCTGCTCTTTTGGTTTTAGTGGTATGTAATCAGAGAGCAAATACAGATTATGAAAAATGTTGCTGCATTGATGGTAACATGTCACAAATGCAGCAATCCTAAAAGATAATCACAATCCCAGATAGACATACACAGTCCTACAAACAATTCTAAAACATTACAAACACACGGGGACAACACTTCAGAGAAGGTAAAATAGTTAGGAATTGAGTGCAATGTCAAATAGAGTCAAAGGAAAGTGGATAATTAAATTCCACAGATAACTTCATATTTTGTTATTCTGTTCAGTCTGCAGTGCAAAGTTTGATCATACAATAACAATAATATGCACACTGACTCTGTGGGTGCACGGCACGCATACACGCTACACCCACTGCAGCATGCTCTTTAAATCACAAAATACTTTCATATCATGTTTTAGACTTTGTCCTTTGATGGAATAAGGGAAACTAGAGAGTTCGTTCCGAGACCCCAGATATATTGTCATAGATGGGCATTCTGGATTGCATGTATTTCAAAAGTATGAATGACACACTTAATGATTTTTCTACACAAGTATTTAGTAGTATGTATATTAGCATCGTTTCAGATGTTTTCAATATTATTATATTGGGCTTGTTTTTTTGGCAACCCTAAACATTTTATTTTTTTTGCAAAGAATAAATAAAGTGTTTTGTGATACAAAGATCATTGTGTAGTGAGTTTAGAACCTGTGAACAATGTATTGTGGCTTCCCACCCTGGGGGTGGGCTACACTTGGGTATGATGTCCAGGTATCTGACTTCTCCAATAATGTCATATTTACGATTCACTTTTCTACATTTGGTTTCCTGTTTGATTTACTATTTTATATCATTTTGCACATGTTAATGCTCTATAAATCCATATCAGGGATGTGTACGTGTTTACGTATAGAAGTCTTTGGCAGAAATGCCATGAGAGATCGGCTATAAATGCAATGAAATCAACGGCCACTTTCCAAAACTCGGTCAATATTGCAAACTTCGAAAGCAGGGTTGTTTCCTGTACAAGACCAGCAACTATCAGATGCCTTCAATTATTTTTTACGACAGAATACAACTCTTGCATTGGGTGGTGCAGGTTCAAGTCATATTTGATTACTTTTGCTCATCCAATCCATAACTACGTTCCCAACGTTCGTTCATTTGTGCCCAGATTTTGGCGCCATGATTCTCTACTCCAATCAGTTGTTTTGATTTGCATTTGAGTAGATGCAAGCGCTGTTTGAAGTAGAGCTGCCATTGCTCCACCGGTTTGCAATAGTTTGCTCTTTGAATAATGCCATTGTGGCTAAAACAATGAAACAAGCAAGCAACATACTACATTCAAGCAGTGAAGTAACTTTGCTGAAAATGTTGGGGGGGACAGGAGTGGGGTGGAGGGAGGGCAGGTGGTGGCTCTTAGGGATCGTTTCGGCCAAATTGTTTGAAAAAATGTGGTCGAATGGTAGATTTGACTGAATTCGGTCACCACCATTAGTTCAAAGCCGAAGATACCGAACATGAAGAGCAGGGGTTGCAGGGGTGTCCCCCGCTTCCTCAGCATTGGTGGCAGGGGACCCAACCAAAAAATAGAAGACAAATGGTCCCTGCAGCGTCAGATCTGACCCATGTTAGATGGATGGATCTGACACTGCAGGGTACAGGAGAGGCGGCGGGTGGAGAAAAGGTAAGTAGGGGGGGTTTATGGGTGTACTGGCGGTTTGGGGGGGACATGAGTTTGGTATTTGTACCGAAGTAAAAATGTATTCAGGGAAAATGACAACAGTCAATTCCGCCGTGATTTTGTACCTCGGTCAAACAACCTAAATCCCTGAGGGATAACACTAGACTACTACACCACAAGAGTCCATTGCTGACGCTCTGTTATAACTTTCATAAGACCAGTGGCATTTTTTTAAATTCAATTGGGCCCCCACACATCTTGAGCGGGCCTGCCATGCACCCAGTGACACAACATAACATTCACAAACTTAATTCCAATAGAACATACAAACAATGCATTATTTATCATTCATTCAGACACAAAAGTCAACACACATATGCTTTCATACACTCTCACTCACACACAAATGCACCCAGCACCTCCATTGTCATACACTGTGTGCACACAACATTTATATGTATATATACAATAACACATGGAAACAGTGGTGCAATGTCCATTGAGCAGGCCAGACTTTATCACCCCCGATCCCTGAAATTTCGGGCTAAGTTGACTTGACCTAGCTGAACTATAAAGCCATGGCCGAAAGGAACAGATTCACTGGAATGTCAGCAATTCCCTTAGGGGCCGATTCATGGAACAAACGTGCGCCGAAAATCTACGCGCAAGCAGGCGCAAGCAGGCGCAAGCGGAAAAAAAGAGGCGCACGCGCACGCGTGCGATTCATGGAAGTCCCTGCGCGTGTCTTCCTCGGGATGTGCGCCAAACCCGTGCATGGCGCACACGTCACTGCAACATCCCGAAAGACGTGCGAGACGCGCACAGTGAAAGCGCACAACCTCTGCGCATACACTAGAAAGTGGGTGGAACACGGGGCGTAACGCGCGGAATGGGGAACAACTTGCAAAAACAAGGGCGTAACTGGGGATGTACTGCAGGGAAGCAGAGGGAAAGCCCACACGCACCCGAACCACACGTATTCATGGAACCGAATAGGGCAAAGCCACGCACAGCGAAAGACACGCACAAGCCGATACACGTCCGCCACATGAAGGCAGGCGGTAGCGTCCCTGCGCATTACAAAAGTGGCAACATACAGCAATAGTGCCTGTGCGAGCGGGGCACGTGTATTTCGGGGTTGCGCAGGAAGTTACACACGCGATTGAGCAGGCTACGTGTATTTCAGCGGTTCGCGTGAAGTTTCTCACGCGATCGGGCCTGGGGGAGCGGGCTACGTGTATTTCAGGGGTTCGTGTGAAGTTTTACACGCAAATAGCCTGAGCGCGTGTATTTCAGGGGTGCGCGTGAAGTTTTACACACGAATAGCCTGGGCGCGTGTATTTCAGGGGTGCGTGGGAAGTTTTACACGCGAATAGCCTGGGCGCGTGTATTTCAGGGGTGCGCGGGAAGTTTTACACGCGAATAGCCTGGGCGCGTGTATTTCAGGGGTGCGCGGGAAGTTTTACACGCGAATAGCCTGGGCGCGTGTATTTCAGGGGTGCGCGGGAAGTTTTACACGCGATTTCAGTAGGGTACGTGTATTTCAGGGGTGCACGAGAAGTTTTACACGCGATTTCAGCAGGGTACGTGTATTTCAGGGGTGCGCGAGAAGTTTTACACGCGATTTCAGCAGGGTACGTGTATTTCAGGGGTGCGCGGGAAGTTTTACATGCGAATAGCCTGGGCGCGTGTATTTCAGGGGTTCGCGTGAAGTTTCTCACGCGATCGGGCCTGGGGGAGCGGGCTACGTGTATTTCAGGGGTTCGCGTGAAGTTTCTCACGCGATCGGGCCTGGGGGAGCGGGCTACGTGTATTTCAGGGGTTTGTGTGAAGTTTTACACGCGAATAGCCTGGGCGCGTGTATTTCAGGGGTGCGCGTGAAGTTTTACACGCGAATAGCCTGGGCGCGTGTATTTCAGGGGTGCGCAGGAAGTTTTACACGCGATTTCAGCAGGGTACGTGTATTTCAGGGGTGCGTGAGAAGTTTTACATGCGATTTCAGCAGGGTACGTGTATTTCAGGGGTGCGCGGGAAGTTTTACACGCGAATAGCCTGGGCGCGTGTATTTCAGGGGTTCGCGTGAAGTTTCTCACGCGATCGGGCCTGGGGGAGCAGGCTACGTGTATTTCAGGGGTTCGCGTGAAGTTTCTCACGCGATCGGGCCTGGGGGAGCGGGCTACGTGTATTTCAGGGGTTCGTGTGAAGTTTTACACGCGAATAGCCTGGGCGCGTGTATTTCAGGGGTGCGCGGGAAGTTTCTCACGCGATCGGGCCTGGGGGAGCGGGGTACCACTCACCGTCTGCCTTGCGTGTAGTAGAACGCGTAGCCAACACCCGCTGTGAAGTAATAGCATGTGAACCCCAACGGATGGAAAACACACGCACCGCACGAAAAGCACGTACAGAACATAAAGGCACGCGGGATCTCCAAGCCCTGCCAGGGCAACGCCCGTGCGCAAAACGTCACAGACGCGCTTACGCTGTAAGGGCCTTTGGTCCAATGAAATCGCGTACGCGTGCTGACGCGCTTACGCGCTAAGGGCCTTTCCTCGAATTACACGCTGACGTGCAGATTTTTCACGTGCCAAATCACTCCGTATCAAGCTGGCCACGCGAAAACACACGGAAGACCACGCTCCTGCCCAGAAGGCCGATTCACTGCCCCCCAGTGCCCCGAGCAGCCTCCCACGTGCCATCTGCTGCTGCCTGCCTGCCTGCCTGTCTGCTGCCACCGTGCCCTGCCATTTGGTGCCTGCACATCAGCCATCTGCAGGGGTCCAGTTGCTGTGTCCACCCCTGCTGGTACAGAAGACTCCCGACTCGAATAACATCGCTCCACAGCCCAGCCCCAGGACCCAGTTGCCCACCCACTCCTGCCATGTCGGGCACATCCACATCTGACCCCAGTGGCAACCCCCGGCCAGAGGGGCAGAGGGGCACCAGCTTCACTGCCACCGAAGTTGGTGTCCTGGTGGAGCAAGTCCTGGGGCAGTATGATGCCCTCTTCGGATCGTCCCGCGCCAACAGGGAAGGACGGGATAGGATCTGGGCCGACTGTGTGGTTGCCATCAATGCGGAGGGGGTGGCAACCCGCACCATCCAGAAGGTCAAGAAGCGCTGGGAGGACTTGAGGTCCAGGACCCTCATGAAGGCCCGGCGCCTCGTGGAGGGGGGCCGGGGCCGCATGAGTTCCATCCAGTTGAGGGTCCTGGAACGCGCACACCCAGCGCTCCACGCCCAGGTCCTTGAGAGGGAGACCCGTCTGGAGTTGAGCGGTAAGTGGCCAAGCATTGCTGTGTGAGACAGGGCATGTTGCAGTGTGCTGGTTGTCTGATACTTGCCTGCATGTGTGACATAGGCCATGTACGCATGTATGTGTGCAGGGACATCATGGGAATGCATGTGCGACCTGTAATGTGTGAACCGCACGGTTGTTGCATGTGTTTGAATGCGACATGGGGAGCCCTGTGCAGATTGCACACATGAGAGCATGGCAGTCTCTGTTCCTGGACATGGGTGGGAGCGAGGGATGGGTGCTGATGCCAGATACATATGTGGTATCCATGTCTGTGTGCCTGACCTGCGTGTCTGTGACTTGTGAGTGCCATGGATGCATGACACATGTCTGTGACAATGTACAGATTCACTGATGCAGCCTAGTCACCCTTGTATGCACTGTGATTGGGGTGTACGGGGCCAGATGGATGTGACTGAGGTGAAGTGTGTGCATGTGATAGGCATGACCCATGATGCATGTGAGTCCCATTACATTGTATGATTCGAGAGTCCATTGGACATGCATTGAAATGTCCATGGCACGCACCATGACTGTCACTGTGTGTGTTTTGACTGGACTGACACATGTGTTGTGGTGTGACATGATGGAAGTGTACTTTGACAGTGGCACTCATCTGCTATTGCTTCCTGTTTAGGGGACCATTGTACAGTACCCTGATGCTTGTGTTCTATGTCTCCCTCTACGCAGCGGCTTGTAAAGGAGAGGGCGGAGACGGCGCTGTGGAGCAAGGCGGCGGGGATGCCCCCACGGCTGCAGCGGAAGAGGGTGGGTGAGCCCCCACAGTGGCCTGCTACGGCGGTAGACGGCGAGGAGCCATCCAGGTTGGTGGTTTCCACAGAGGAGGAGGAGGTCGCCACTGAGGCGCACATGGGGCCTGGTGGGGGCATCCCTGCTGGTGCAAGTGGTGCAGTCCAGGGGCAGGGGCAGGAGACAGCACAGGTCACCGTGGAGGGGCCTGTGCATGTCGCTGTCCCTGAACCTGTGGGTGCACCACCTTGCACCAGCAGGGATGCCCCGTCCCAGGCCCGTCCGCAGGTAGAGGGGATGTCCATGTCATCTGACTCCCCTCCACCTGCGGACGAGGGGACCCCTGGCCGTGTGGAGAAGGTCCTGATTGGGGTCGCGATGCGCACGGCTGTGATTCGTGATGCCGTGCGTGCTTCCCAGGAGGAGCAGGCACGTCATCACGAAGAGCACCGTGCCGACGTGGCCCAATTGGGATCGGCCATGTTCGGGGGTTTCCTGCATGTGTCGGCCAATCTGGCGGCCCTCTCCTCCTCTGTGGAGACTATACGCCAGTCGTTCTCCTTGCCGTCTTCTGGCCCAGATGCCACCAGGGCCCCCTGTGGACCTGCCCTGACCAATGCAGCCAGCTCGGTGGGGATCCCATCCCTGCCACAGTCGGGAGTCAGAGGTCCAGCAGGGGTGGACAACACAGCAACTGGACCCCAGCAGATGGAGGATGTGACGGCATCATCGGGCAGGGCACGTGCACGACGGCGTCGGTGGTTTCCATCATCCTGGATGCCGTCGTGCTGGCAGAGGCAGTGGCATCGGAGGCAGCAGCAGGCTCGACGTGGGAGGCATCATGGCTCGGGGCCATCAAGATCAGAGGGGCAGGCATCGGCCGGAGGGCAGGAGAACCCTGGGATGGTAGTGTCTTCCGTGTGGGAGCAGTTGGTCCAGCAGATAGGTGCGGAGCGGCAGCGGGCGGAAGAGGAGCGGCTCACCATGGTCAGGGCGGAGTTCTCCATGCGTCGGGCGTTGAGGCGGGCTGAGTGCCTCGAGGAAGCTCGCAGGGAGTTTGAGGTGAACATGGGGTTATCCCTGCGAGACCTCGGGGCCAGGACAGAGTCCCGCCTCCAGGACATCGACATGGAGTTCGATGATGCCCTGGCCGGCAACATCACAGAGTGAGCCGCAGGACTTGCCCGCTGCCATTGTATATAGTTATATAGTTAGTGGTAGGTTTCCTTTAAATTATTATTTTTTTTTATTTAGTTGCGATTGGACAATGCGCCACTTTTTTGTATATAGTTCAGTTTTTAGTTAGTTGACATAGTTAGGTTTCATTTGGTTGGGCTCATGGACCCGGGATTGTCTTGTATATAGTTCTTCTATGGATTTTTTGATTTTTAGGATTTTTTTCATGGACATTCATCTTCTTTTTGTTGTTTTGCTTTGTGGTTTTTCTAATTTCATTTCCATTCTAGTTGATTTTCAATACATTTTTATTTTCATCCTTCAATGTGTCGTATCATCTCATTACTTTCATGCATGACATGTTGGGTGTTTTAACATTCACTTGCAGCCATTGTGTGTGACATACATGTGTTCATTTGCATTATTTACATTGGGTGTGTAACATGTAATTGCCTTTGATATGTGGGTGGATGTGATAGTTGGTTGGGCCTTTTGGCAGGGGAGGATGGCCATTACGGACATGATTGGGGATTGTTGGGACCCAGGTGCACGGGGGCATGGATGGGACATGGGCGAGGGCCTGGTGGAGGGTGCCCCGCAATGCTGGGGGGTGGGGGTGGTGGGGGACATGAGTTGGACATGGGTGGGGGCCTGCTGGCAGGTGCCCCACAGTGCTGGGGGGTGGGGGTGGTGGGGGACATGAGTTGGACATGGGTGGGGGCCTGCTGGCAGGTGCCCCACAGTGCTGGGGGGTGGGGGTGGTGGGGGACATGAGTTGGACATGGGTGGGGGCCTGCTGGCAGGTGCCCCACAGTGCTGGGTGGTGGGGGACATGAGTTGGACATGGGTGGGGGCCTGCTGGCAGGTGCCCCACAGTGCTGGGGGGTGGGGGTGGTGGGGGGCATGAGTTGGACATGGGTGGGGGCCTGCTGGCAGGTGCCCCACAGTGCTGGGGGGTGGGGGTGGTGGGGGACATGAGTTGGTGTTCATTAGTTCAAGGAGACATGTGCCTTTGCTGGGGGGCATGCCCATGTTGGGTGGGCTGCCTGCGGGACATGACCAGGGATGCAGGGTAGTCCCCTGTGGTGTGGGCTGCCTGCAGGGGCCGTGGAGGATGTACAGGGAACACCTGCGAGGACCCACACTGTCAAATCACATGTAGGACTCCCCGGCACCCTTGAAATACACGTACCCTGCTGAAATCACGTGTGGAACTTCCCGCGCACCCCGTAAAACTTCACGCGCACCCCTGAAATACACGCGCCCAGGCTATTCGCGTGTGGAACTTCACGCGCACCCCTGAAATACACGCGGCCAGGCTATTCGCGTGTGGAACTTCACGCGCACCCCTGAAATACACGCGCCCAGGCTATTCGCGTGTGGAACTTCACGCGCACCCCTGAAATACACGCGCCCAGGCTATTCACGTGTAAAACTTCCCGCGCACCCCTGAAATACACGCGCCCAGGCTATTCGCGTGTGGAACTTCCCGCGCACCCCTGAAATACACGCGCCCAGGCTATTCGCGTGTGGAACTTCCCGCGCACCCCTGAAATACACGCGCCCAGGCTATTCGCGTGTGGAACTTCACGCGCACCCCTGAAATACACGCGCCCAGGCTGTTCGCGTGAACACGCGCACCCCTGAAATACACGCACCCAGGCTATTCGCGTGAGAAACTTCACACGAACCCCTGAAATACACGTAGCCCGCTCCCCCAGGCCCGATCGCGTGAGAAAGTTCACGCGAACCCCTGAAATACACGTAGCACGCTCCCCCAGGCCCGATCGCGCTTGCCGTGCTGGTACAGGGTTAGCGCAGCCCTTTGCGCTGGATTGGGGATTTTGATGGCTTTTCCCTGCGCGGAAGGCGTTCTTGGGGGCGTAACTGGCGCTGCTGCAAGGTCGCTGCGCCACTGTGCGCCACGGCTGGTTTTGGTGGCTGGAATCCATGAATACGCTGTGCGCGGAAATGGGTTTTGGCGCATGCGGCTGGCGCAGGGATTCGCAAGCGCACACTGTGCGCAGCTGCGTGCGCCACTTGTGCGCTGAATTCTATGAATTACCCCCTTAATGTTTCCTTTTATTCAAAGGCAGAAGCAACCGGTTAATGCAGTGCAGTGGGTGACCAAGTATACTTGGTATCAATTTTTAAATGCCATATATTTCCAAACTTGGGTTCTGCACAGCACAGTATCTGTGTACGTGCTGATAGATTTTTTCTACAAGTTTCTGACTGATTAAAATTAAGGTATGTTTTCCTCTGTTCAAATGGCTCCAAGCAGTGGAGTACCGAGCGGGAGAGGCAGGAGGGGCAAGCTGCCCCCCATGGCACTTTTAAGAGCCAGACCAGGACATTTGTCATTTGGACACCTCTCCCATTTAGCACTGCAAAGAGGGCGCCCAACAGCAAAGGTGTCCCACTGGCAGGACAATGTGTGCTGAGCAATTCCTGCTCAGCACGCTCAGGACACCTTACCTGTTCCGAATGATAGAGGTTTCCTGTTGCCAGCACTAATGTCCCAAGGAGCTTCGGGTAGCAGAGGGTCCTCGCGTTACTCTGTATCAACAGAGCATTACAATGTGAGCCATTAGGAACTGATGGGAGGGAGGGGGTACAATTAGCAGGGACTTTTGTCCCTTTAGAAATGTGATGGGAGGGAGTAATAAGAAGTGAGAAGGGTGCATAATGTTGCATGCTTTATAAAATAATGATTATGGCTTTAAAACCCAAGGGGGATTTGTTAGGCTCACATTAATCCACATGATGCTATTGTGACTTTGAAGGTGGAATGGGGAGAATAAAACTAAAGCCATACTCCCATTGCTCAACATATTTCTATGACAATGTACATAGTGTACGGTTAGTTTACTATGAAAGGCTAGTTTATTATGTAAAGTGGTTTGCTTCCAAGGCATTGCTATAAATATTTATTTAAGCACATGAAATGTAAAGCAAAACCTTAATAAATATCTATATCAACTAAACCTGAAAAGATGTGCTCGGTCGCTTAAATTGTCCACATCCCAGTTTCACCATTTAACCAAGTGTGTGATCATGAGCAAATCATTTAATCACATTGGGCCTCATCACGAGTTTGGTGGTAACCCTTAAATGCGGCGGTAGCGCTATTACCGCCGCATTTAAGGGTCCGCCAAATCACGGGTTTGGCAGATTTCCCCCCCGCTCTGAGCTGGGCATTCCACCAAACCCGTGATCCGGCGCTATTAGCGTCGGGGGGGTTTGGCGGTAGGGCTATTAACGCCGGCGCTATTAGCGCCGGCGTTACCGCCCAACTCGTGATGAGGCCCATTGTGCCTTATCTGCAGCTCTACAAGTGACTCTGATTCACTTCAAAGCTTATGTTAATGTATCATGGTATTATAATGGAAAAGCCTAATGACTATAGAGTTGCTCCACATATAACAATAGTGCAATTTAGGTATTTTAAACCACAACGTTATTTATCACTTGTCTTATTTATGGCAACTTATTCTAAAGTCACTTTCATGGTGCCTCCAAGTATCAAAGACTGATGATGCGCCTTGTAATCTCCTTTTATGTGAAGTCACTTCTGTTGGTGCAATCCATATAATAATTTCGGAAGTTTGTATGTATTTTGCCTCAGAGGGCTTGGACAGAGCTCTAATAGATGAGTTTCCTGCATCTGGAATGATCCGGCAGTTTTATTTTTTTGTTGTGTGTTAATATGCCATCTTCCACTAATGTTACCAAAAAAGTAGATTGGGTCAGGGGTGGGCAGTTTGGGGGCACCAATGAGACCATGTGGAATTCCACACACTGCATTTATTTTGTTGCGCCCCATATTCCCCCACTCTTACAATGCTGGATAGCCCCCTGCTTAGTTTGATAAGAGAAACAGTTTTTGGTGGCCTGTTACCTGAACCATGACACCCATTTACTCATTTGCACCAAACCGTCCTGAAAAAGTGTCTGCACAACTCGTAATACTTTTTGGCAGTTTGGTGAAGATTATTTTTGGCGGCAGTGGGAAAAGGTTACAGGGCTCCTAAAAGTGTGCTTTTAACACAAAATCCCATACGGTTCCTTCTGAGCACCTAGAGCAAAAACTACTTAACAAAAGTTCACCACGTTTGGAAGGCATATAGCACTCAGCTTAATTTTACAGAATTTGCAGAGTACACCTATTTTGGGTCACAGTTTTTCTCAGCTTCACTCTTTCCACTCTACTTGGGGAGGGCGCACCTTCCGCCAACTTCATTTTGAAATTAGTATGGTGGTGCATTAGTAGCATCTGAAAAAGTGGCAAGACTAATTTTAGAGGCGTTGCAGGGCCGTGGCTTGCCACAGAGAAAGCACCATTTGTTATTGTTAGTGTGTCTTCATACCTGGGGCCTTAATGTGTACTGTGAGCTCTGCTCACAATGTCCAAATGTGACCCGGGCCCTCACTAGGGTCAGCCCGCAGGCCAGCCCCCCAGCAAACATACATAAACACAATAAAAAAATGTTTTTTAAAAAAAGTACCTCTGCTCTGATTTCTAATGCCGCCCGGGCCACATTTCATGTTACACCGACCTAACCTCGTCGCACTCACACACCTCCAGACAGAAACCAGCAAGCTGAATGAGCCACCTAGTTCCTGTCTTTGTGTCGTACAAACACAAAGCCGGAAAGCAAGTGTGGCAGCACAGGTGCCAGGCCCTGCAACACCCAGTTCAGCACTCTGGCTGTTTACTTTGAGTTAGGCCAGCCAGGGTGAGGGACTGAGCCACGCAGGGCGTCCCAGCCCTGAATGTGTTGCAGTGTGGCTGCCAGGCATCTCAGCATTATGTAATGAGACAGTGGAGGCCTTGCTGGGCACGCCAGCTGGGTTTGCGCTGTCCAATTACATAATTGATGATTGCGGTACCCTGCCCTCCCCCCAAAAGATGGGGGGGACAAAAAGGCATGACACAGAAGTTGGGGGGACAAAACCCCTGTCCCCCCTATAATTACGCCCATGCATTCAAGATACTGTGTCTCTTTCCTGTCCCACAGCTTAAAATAAAATATTTGCATTTCAAGTGTTTTGAGTATGAGAGAGGGGTGCATTGTTGCCCCCTGCTCTGTTTCTCGTCTTTGCGTTAATGAGGACCTCACTCCTCACTACTCCTCACTACTGCCGTCTGTAATCTTTCTGTGCTCTGTGGGGTGTAAGAGAAACACGCACTGCTGCCTGTACTGTAACTGATCTGGACACACAACAATACTATGTGTATCCCCTAATTTATTTTGCCCCTTGACAAAACAGGAAGTTGCATCACATAGCATTGCTCCTTAGTACCCTAAGAACAATATGGTTAAGATATCCCTGTAATATGATATACATTTCATGCAAGAATGGATCACCATCGATAGCATTAACATCAGTCTATATAGGCCCATATGACCAAATTATTGTGAATGCATTCATTTATTTTTTATATTTGTATAGCGCACAAACAACCTTTGGACCTCAAGGTCCTGTTACTTGTGAAGAGCTTAGTTATACGAGTCTTATAAATACAAGTTTGATACATACATTATATCTTATTGGCAGGCAATATATATTGCATGCAGTAGGTGGTAATAGCATTGCATGGATGTATCAGACGTTCAACACAACAACCTGGAATATTGTACAACACTTGGGTGAAACTGTAAACAGACAGAGCACCTCAAAGAGGCCTGAACCCCAAAGTGCAAACATTGAGTGCCTATCGAGTGTCTGGCCACAGACTGGAAACAGCAACTGACCAACACAAGTCGAACCAGAAAAACGATGGTCTGGAGGGTTGCCCAGAGCTGTGCCACTGGTTATGAATGATTTGAAATCTTCCAGCCATGATATGATATGATATGATATGGCATTTGTAACGCGCCTATACACAAGTGTTTCAAGGCGCGACATCATCTTTCTGGTTTGCTTATGTGGTAAGTAATCCACAGTTTTTTTGTTAGATGGGAGATAGAGGGGACGGAGGTGTTGCAAGTCACAGTCTTGCATGTTTTTTTTATTTTAAAATGTAAACAGCAACAACAGCTCCACGACACCACCCCTAGAAAAGCCTGCTGGGCCTAGAGACCTAGGGACTCAAAACGACTTTGGAGGCAGCCATGGCACTATTAGCACCATGGCTGCCTCCAAAATCGTGTCCGGGTCCGGTCTGGTGGAGAGGGGACTTACCGGGACATTCCGCCTTAGGCGGACCCGTTAAGTCCTCATTCCAAATGCCTTTCCCTATTCCCATTTGAGCCCCGATAGGGCTCAATAGGAAGGCGCTAATAACGGGCCTGCTAATGTAAAAGCAAAAGAAAATATCGAGGCTGAGTACCCCAAAAAGGAAATACACCAAACATGGGCTTATACAGATTCTCAGATCTTTATTCAAACAACTGTACAGTTTACAAAGAAACAAAGTATCAGATAGCTATCTGGCCCTCAGTGCATCACAGCGAATACCAGCCCTTTCGGTGTGAGAAGTGAGAGGTACTGGACGTCTAAACATTTGCATCTTTTATACATTTTCCAATCGTAATATCCAACCCCTCTGCAGGTTAATAATTCTCCATCTAGGGTTCATGCCGAGTTCACCTCTAGTTTATCCAACTATATGCATGTGGATTATTTTCAGTTTCTACAACAACAAGTCACAATGGCAACAGTGTTTCTTCGAATTTAACATTAAGCCTTAGTACACGTCCTATACACGTTAGTTCAACAAGTGTTCATGATTAGTATTTAAACAACATTGTATTTGATGTATGTCCGCGGATCGGACTTGTTGGCGCAGGTAATCCTCGATCTACAGGTCAAACGTAGGACAAGGTCTCATTACACGGTCCTAACATTTGGCCTACGGGCAGTTTATTAATCACAGAAAGCCAACCAGAGGATACAATTTGAAAGTAGGTATCAAGGAATTTTATTAAACCTGATACAATTTAAATATATGACTCAAATCAGTCTTAAAATTGTATATTTTAGTATATTTTACTACATGGGGCTCAGGCATTTCGCCCATAGTTAAGTAGAATAATTGAGGCTCTGCGTGATTAGCAGGGCTGTTGTTCAACCTTTATTGACCCCTAATATCTGCACCTCTGATTCACTCGATTGGCTAATCTTAACTTAAATTTTAGAGAGTGCTTTCTGCTCTGTGTTGTTCAATTTAGGGACGGAACACGTTTTCGTGAGCCAGCGCGAGACGGAAACACGTGTCAGTACCCACATCCACTTAGATGTGCAACTAACTGGACACATTAGGTAAGACCGGCATTTACATTTGTGCCACGATGGAGATGGCGGTAATATGCACCTTCATTTATTCATGTCTGTACCTTATAGGGTGTAGCCATAGTGGGAGCCCAACAATTCCAAATGCAGGAACCATCTTCTGGAAGCTGTTAAATGGAATCTACAGCTGATTCCGCCATATTTAAAAGGATTTTTTCCTTTCTTCCTAAGCCAAGGTCAGTTGTTTCTGTCTGCAGTAACACAACATTTTGTGTTAGTCTAATAAATTTGAACACACAGGAATGTATAATATACAACCAACTATTTTTGAAATTTGAGTAGTCATGGGGCATCCATTTATGTGTGGTCTTTGGTACTAATATGGCCAGTGGGTGTGAGGATCCAACTCAGGTCTCTATATTTGTCTACCCCATAACTGTTGGTGTGTATTCTGCGGATGACCCGATTCCACTGTAATTCATGATGGTTGCACTTTACCTGGTTGACACCCACGGTCTACTTTAGAGATATTTACTCTAGATAGCAGTAGCAGCAGCAGCAGCAGCAGGCTGTTACCTATGTTTACAGATCGATTTTAATTGTATATTTGTTTTTTAACCTATCGTACCATGTTGTCATCTAAATATAGGGGACTTATGAGTTTATGTCTCCTGTTTTCTTTTAGAATGTAAATTTTGTATCTCCTGAAGAAGACATCACTACAATAGAGTATTAAGTCGAACCGGTAGAGAAACTTGAGATGAGGTCGTGGTTGAAGATTCTTGTGACCCATCTAAACTGTTTGGCCACCTTTATCATCTATTGTGGCCAAGCATAATATCTTCACATTCTTTCTATAAACAATCTTATTGATGAATCATATGTCATGGTTTTTATAGATTTTATATATTTTGTATCCCTTGGAGTTTTGTATGAATAGTTGTATGGTTGATGTTTACTTGTGGATGAATGATTGTATGATTGAATAGGATCTATTTTATTATTACATAGATGTGTTCTTAAAGTCTTTTCCTGCTATGTAAATTGTTGCCATTAAGTGCAGATTAAAATCATGATTTGAGTCATATATTTAAATTTTATCAGGTTTAATAAAATTCCTTGATGCCTACTTTCAGATTGTATCCTCTGGTTGGCTTTCTGTGATTAATTGTTATATTAATACCCTTATCCAGAGTGGGGGGTTCCCTGTGTCTTTCAGAAAATATACTACGGGCAGTTTAGACATTAACTTTGCACGAAGGTCAGGATGGCTAGGTTACAAGCGGGAAACACTGTCCACCATTTTAGAAAATAGTTTTACGAAGGTAGCGGGCGCCCCTCTCTCGCAAGAACAGACATGATAACCTGTTCAGTGGTTATTAACCACTTGAGAGTTCGCAGCCACTGCTTTTACTCACTGTGCCTTTCACAGATGGGAAATATCCATTTGCATATCAGTCTTTGTCCTGCCCAGGGGCAGTCCAGCACCGAAATACAATGGCAATTCCAATCTGAACGAGAGTACCACCAGCAACCCCATACACGTGTTTCACCCTTGTTGGGGATCATCAGTGAGGTGAAGCTGATGCCTCTCTAAGCACAGTGAGAGGGAGACCACGTCTGGTTGCCCCCAGGAGACCTAGGGTTACCAATCCCAGGTTCCTTAAAAAATAGTTTTACGAAGGTAGCGGGCGCCCCTCTCTCGCAAGAACAGACATGATAACCTGTTCAGTGGTTATTAACCACTTGAGAGTTCGCAGCCACTGCTTTTACTCACTGTGCCTTTCACAGATGGGAAATATCCATTTGCATATCAGTCTTTGTCCTGCCCAGGGGCAGTCCAGCACCGAAATACAATGGCAATTCCAATCTGAACGAGAGTACCACCAGCAACCCCATACACGTGTTTCACCCTTGTTGGGGATCATCAGTGAGGTGAAGCTGATGCCTCTCTAAGCACAGTGAGAGGGAGACCACGTCTGGTTGCCCCCAGGAGACCTAGGGTTACCAATCCCAGGTTCCTTAAAAAATAGTTTTACGAAGGTAGCGGGCGCCCCTCTCTCGCAAGAACAGACATGATAACCTGTTCAGTGGTTATTAACCACTTGAGAGTTCGCAGCCACTGCTTTTACTCACTGTGCCTTTCACAGATGGGAAATATCCATTTGCATATCAGTCTTTGTCCTGCCCAGGGGCAGTCCAGCACCGAAATACAATGGCAATTCCAATCTGAACGAGAGTACCACCAGCAACCCCATACACGTGTTTCACCCTTGTTGGGGATCATCAGTGAGGTGAAGCTGATGCCTCTCTAAGCACAGTGAGAGGGAGACCACGTCTGGTTGCCCCCAGGAGACCTAGGGTTACCAATCCCAGGTTCCTTAAAAAATAGTTTTACGAAGGTAGCGGGCGCCCCTCTCTCGCAAGAACAGACATGATAACCTGTTCAGTGGTTATTAACCACTTGAGAGTTCGCAGCCACTGCTTTTACTCACTGTGCCTTTCACAGATGGGAAATATCCATTTGCATATCAGTCTTTGTCCTGCCCAGGGGCAGTCCAGCACCGAAATACAATGGCAATTCCAATCTGAACGAGAGTACCACCAGCAACCCCATACACGTGTTTCACCCTTGTTGGGGATCATCAGTGAGGTGAAGCTGATGCCTCTCTAAGCACAGTGAGAGGGAGACCACGTCTGGTTGCCCCCAGGAGACCTAGGGTTACCAATCCCAGGTTCCTTAAAAAATAGTTTTACGAAGGTAGCGGGCGCCCCTCTCTCGCAAGAACAGACATGATAACCTGTTCAGTGGTTATTAACCACTTGAGAGTTCGCAGCCACTGCTTTTACTCACTGTGCCTTTCACAGATGGGAAATATCCATTTGCATATCAGTCTTTGTCCTGCCCAGGGGCAGTCCAGCACCGAAATACAATGGCAATTCCAATCTGAACGAGAGTACCACCAGCAACCCCATACACGTGTTTCACCCTTGTTGGGGATCATCAGTGAGGTGAAGCTGATGCCTCTCTAAGCACAGTGAGAGGGAGACCACGTCTGGTTGCCCCCAGGAGACCTAGGGTTACCAATCCCAGGTTCCCTAAAAAATAGTTTTACGAAGGTAGCGGGCGCCCCTCTCTCGCAAGAACAGACATGATAACCTGTTCAGTGGTTATTAACCACTTGAGAGTTCGCAGCCACTGCTTTTACTCACTGTGCCTTTCACAGATGGGAAATATCCATTTGCATATCAGTCTTTGTCCTGCCCAGGGGCAGTCCAGCACCGAAATACAATGGCAATTCCAATCTGAACGAGAGTACCACCAGCAACCCCATACACGTGTTTCACCCTTGTTGGGGATCATCAGTGAGGTGAAGCTGATGCCTCTCTAAGCACAGTGAGAGGGAGACCACGTCTGGTTGCCCCCAGGAGACCTAGGGTTACCAATCCCAGGTTCCTTAAAAAATAGTTTTACGAAGGTAGCGGGCGCCCCTCTCTCGCAAGAACAGACATGATAACCTGTTCAGTGGTTATTAACCACTTGAGAGTTCGCAGCCACTGCTTTTACTCACTGTGCCTTTCACAGATGGGAAATATCCATTTGCATATCAGTCTTTGTCCTGCCCAGGGGCAGTCCAGCACCGAAATACAATGGCAATTCCAATCTGAACGAGAGTACCACCAGCAACCCCATACACGTGTTTCACCCTTGTTGGGGATCATCAGTGAGGTGAAGCTGATGCCTCTCTAAGCACAGTGAGAGGGAGACCACGTCTGGTTGCCCCCAGGAGACCTAGGGTTACCAATCCCAGGTTCCTTAAAAAATAGTTTTACGAAGGTAGCGGGCGCCCCTCTCTCGCAAGAACAGACATGATAACCTGTTCAGTGGTTATTAACCACTTGAGAGTTCACAGCCACTGCTTTTACTCACTGTGCCTTTCACAGATGGGAAATATCCATTTGCATATCAGTCTTTGTCCTGCCCAGGGGCAGTCCAGCACCGAAATACAATGGCAATTCCAATCTGAACGAGAGTACCACCAGCAACCCCATACACGTGTTTCACCCTTGTTGGGGATCATCAGTGAGGTGAAGCTGATGCCTCTCTAAGCACAGTGAGAGGGAGACCACGTCTGGTTGCCCCCAGGAGACCTAGGGTTACCAATCCCAGGTTCCTTAAAAAATAGTTTTACAAAGGTAGCGGGCGCCCCTCTCTCGCAAGAACAGACATGATAACCTGTTCAGTGGTTATTAACCACTTGAGAGTTCGCAGCCACTGCTTTTACTCACTGTGCCTTTCACAGATGGGAAATATCCATTTGCATATCAGTCTTTGTCCTGCCCAGGGGCAGTCGAGCACCGAAATACAATGGCAATTCCAATCTGAACGAGAGTACCACCAGCAACCCCATACACGTGTTTCACCCTTGTTGGGGATCATCAGTGAGGTGAAGCTGATGCCTCTCTAAGCACAGTGAGAGGGAGACCACGTCTGGTTGCCCCCAGGAGACCTAGGGTTACCAATCCCAGGTTCCTTAAAAAATAGTTTTACGAAGGTAGCGGGCGCCCCTCTCTCGCAAGAACAGACATGATAACCTGTTCAGTGGTTATTAACCACTTGAGAGTTCGCAGCCACTGCTTTTACTCACTGTGCCTTTCACAGATGGGAAATATCCATTTGCATATCAGTCTTTGTCCTGCCCAGGGGCAGTCCAGCACCGAAATACAATGGCAATTCCAATCTGAACGAGAGTACCACCAGCAACCCCATACACGTGTTTCACCCTTGTTGGGGATCATCAGTGAGGTGAAGCTGATGCCTCTCTAAGCACAGTGAGAGGGAGACCACGTCTGGTTGCCCCCAGGAGACCTAGGGTTACCAATCCCAGGTTCCTTAAAAAATAGTTTTACGAAGGTAGCGGGCGCCCCTCTCTCGCAAGAACAGACATGATAACCTGTTCAGTGGTTATTAACCACTTGAGAGTTCACAGCCACTGCTTTTACTCACTGTGCCTTTCACAGATGGGAAATATCCATTTGCATATCAGTCTTTGTCCTGCCCAGGGGCAGTCCAGCACCGAAATACAATGGCAATTCCAATCTGAACGAGAGTACCACCAGCAACCCCATACACGTGTTTCACCCTTGTTGGGGATCATCAGTGAGGTGAAGCTGATGCCTCTCTAAGCACAGTGAGAGGGAGACCACGTCTGGTTGCCCCCAGGAGACCTAGGGTTACCAATCCCAGGTTCCTTAAAAAATAGTTTTACGAAGGTAGCGGGCGCCCCTCTCTCGCAAGAACAGACATGATAACCTGTTCAGTGGTTATTAACCACTTGAGAGTTCGCAGCCACTGCTTTTACTCACTGTGCCTTTCACAGATGGGAAATATCCATTTGCATATCAGTCTTTGTCCTGCCCAGGGGCAGTCGAGCACCGAAATACAATGGCAATTCCAATCTGAACGAGAGTACCACCAGCAACCCCATACACGTGTTTCACCCTTGTTGGGGATCATCAGTGAGGTGAAGCTGATGCCTCTCTAAGCACAGTGAGAGGGAGACCACATCTGGTTGCCCCCAGGAGACCTAGGGCTACCAATCCCAGGTTCCTTAAAAAATAGTTTGACGAAGGTAGCGGGCGCCCCTCTCTCGCAAGAACAGACATGATAACCTGTTCAGGTCTCCCTCTCACTGTGCTTAGAGAGGCATCAGCTTCACCTCACTGATGATCCCCAACAAGGGTGAAACACGTGTATGGGGTTGCTGGTGGTACTCTCGTTCAGATTGGAATTGCCATTGTATTTCGGTGCTGGACTGCCCCTGGGCAGGACAAAGACTGATATGCAAATGGATATTTCCCATCTGTGAAAGGCACAGTGAGTAAAAGCAGTGGCTGCGAACTCTCAAGTGGTTAATAACCACTGAACAGGTTATCATGTCTGTTCTTGCGAGAGAGGGGCGCCCGCTACCTTTGTAAAACTATTTTTTAAGGAACCTGGGATTGGTAAACCTAGGTCTCCTGGGGGCAACCAGACGTGGTCTCCCTCTCACTGTGCTTAGAGAGGCATCAGCTTCACCTCACTGATGATCCCCAACAAGGGTGAAACACGTGTATGGGGTTGCTGGTGGTACTCTCGTTCAGATTGGAATTGCCATTGTATTTCGGTGCTGGACTGCCCCTGGGCAGGACAAAGACTGATATGCAAATGGATATTTCCCATCTGTGAAAGGCACAGTGAGTAAAAGCAGTGGCTGCGAACTCTCAAGTGGTTAATAACCACTGAACAGGTTATCATGTCTGTTCTTGCGAGAGAGGGGCGCCCGCTACCTTTGTAAAACTATTTTTTAAGGAACCTGGGATTGGTAACCCTAGGTCTCCTGGGGGCAACCAGACGTGGTCTCCCTCTCACTGTGCTTAGAGAGGCATCAGCTTCACCTCACTGATGATCCCCAACAAGGGTGAAACACGTGTATGGGGTTGCTGGTGGTACTCTCGTTCAGATTGGAATTGCCATTGTATTTCGGTGCTGGACTGCCCCTGGGCAGGACAAAGACTGATATGCAAATGGATATTTCCCATCTGTGAAAGGCACAGTGAGTAAAAGCAGTGGCTGCGAACTCTCAAGTGGTTAATAACCACTGAACAGGTTATCATGTCTGTTCTTGCGAGAGAGGGGCGCCCGCTACCTTTGTAAAACTATTTTTTAAGGAACCTGGGATTGGTAACCCTAGGTCTCCTGGGGGCAACCAGACGTGGTCTCCCTCTCACTGTGCTTAGAGAGGCATCAGCTTCACCTCACTGATGATCCCCAACAAGGATGAAACACGTGTATGGGGTTGCTGGTGGTACTCTCGTTCAGATTGGAATTGCCATTGTATTTCGGTGCTGGACTGCCCCTGGGCAGGACAAAGACTGATATGCAAATGGATATTTCCCATCTGTGAAAGGCACAGTGAGTAAAAGCAGTGGCTGCGAACTCTCAAGTGGTTAATAACCACTGAACAGGTTATCATGTCTGTTCTTGCGAGAGAGGGGCGCCCGCTACCTTTGTAAAACTATTTTTTAAGGAACCTGGGATTGGTAACCCTAGGTCTCCTGGGGGCAACCAGACGTGGTCTCCCTCTCACTGTGCTTAGAGAGGCATCAGCTTCACCTCACTGATGATCCCCAACAAGGGTGAAACACGTGTATGGGGTTGCTGGTGGTACTCTCGTTCAGATTGGAATTGCCATTGTATTTCGGTGCTGGACTGCCCCTGGGCAGGACAAAGACTGATATGCAAATGGATATTTCCCATCTGTGAAAGGCACAGTGAGTAAAAGCAGTGGCTGCGAACTCTCAAGTGGTTAATAACCACTGAACAGGTTATCATGTCTGTTCTTGCGAGAGAGGGGCGCCCGCTACCTTTGTAAAACTATTTTTTAAGGAACCTGGGATTGGTAACCCTAGGTCTCCTGGGGGCAACCAGACGTGGTCTCCCTCTCACTGTGCTTAGAGAGGCATCAGCGTCACCTCACTGATGATCCCCAACAAGGGTGAAACACGTGTATGGGGTTGCTGGTGGTACTCTCGTTCAGATTGGAATTGCCATTGTATTTCGGTGCTGGACTGCCCCTGGGCAGGACAAAGACTGATATGCAAATGGATATTTCCCATCTGTGAAAGGCACAGTGAGTAAAAGCAGTGGCTGCGAACTCTCAAGTGGTTAATAACCACTGAACAGGTTATCATGTCTGTTCTTGCGAGAGAGGGGCGCCCGCTACCTTTGTAAAACTATTTTTTAAGGAACCTGGGATTGGTAACCCTAGGTCTCCTGGGGGCAACCAGACGTGGTCTCCCTCTCACTGTGCTTAGAGAGGCATCAGCTTCACCTCACTGATGATCCCCAACAAGGGTGAAACACGTGTATGGGGTTGCTGGTGGTACTCTCGTTCAGATTGGAATTGCCATTGTATTTCGGTGCTGGACTGCCCCTGGGCAGGACAAAGACTGATATGCAAATGGATATTTCCCATCTGTGAAAGGCACAGTGAGTAAAAGCAGTGGCTGCGAACTCTCAAGTGGTTAATAACCACTGAACAGGTTATCATGTCTGTTCTTGCGAGAGAGGGGCGCCCGCTACCTTTGTAAAACTATTTTTTAAGGAACCTGGGATTGGTAACCCTAGGTCTCCTGGGGGCAACCAGACGTGGTCTCCCTCTCACTGTGCTTAGAGAGGCATCAGCTTCACCTCACTGATGATCCCCAACAAGGGTGAAACACGTGTATGGGGTTGCTGGTGGTACTCTCGTTCAGATTGGAATTGCCATTGTATTTCGGTGCTGGACTGCCCCTGGGCAGGACAAAGACTGATATGCAAATGGATATTTCCCATCTGTGAAAGGCACAGTGAGTAAAAGCAGTGGCTGCGAACTCTCAAGTGGTTAATAACCACTGAACAGGTTATCATGTCTGTTCTTGCGAGAGAGGGGCGCCCGCTACCTTTGTAAAACTATTTTTTAAGGAACCTGGGATTGGTAACCCTAGGTCTCCTGGGGGCAACCAGACGTGGTCTCCCTCTCACTGTGCTTAGAGAGGCATCAGCTTCACCTCACTGATGATCCCCAACAAGGGTGAAACACGTGTATGGGGTTGCTGGTGGTACTCTCGTTCAGATTGGAATTGCCATTGTATTTCGGTGCTGGACTGCCCCTGGGCAGGACAAAGACTGATATGCAAATGGATATTTCCCATCTGTGAAAGGCACAGTGAGTAAAAGCAGTGGCTGCGAACTCTCAAGTGGTTAATAACCACTGAACAGGTTATCATGTCTGTTCTTGCGAGAGAGGGGCGCCCGCTACCTTTGTAAAACTATTTTTTAAGGAACCTGGGATTGGTAACCCTAGGTCTCCTGGGGGCAACCAGACGTGGTCTCCCTCTCACTGTGCTTAGAGAGGCATCAGCTTCACCTCACTGATGATCCCCAACAAGGGTGAAACACGTGTATGGGGTTGCTGGTGGTACTCTCGTTCAGATTGGAATTGCCATTGTATTTCGGTGCTGGACTGCCCCTGGGCAGGACAAAGACTGATATGCAAATGGATATTTCCCATCTGTGAAAGGCACAGTGAGTAAAAGCAGTGGCTGCGAACTCTCAAGTGGTTAATAACCACTGAACAGGTTATCATGTCTGTTCTTGCGAGAGAGGGGCGCCCGCTACCTTTGTAAAACTATTTTTTAAGGAACCTGGGATTGGTAACCCTAGGTCTCCTGGGGGCAACCAGACGTGGTCTCCCTCTCACTGTGCTTAGAGAGGCATCAGCTTCACCTCACTGATGATCCCCAACAAGGGTGAAACACGTGTATGGGGTTGCTGGTGGTACTCTCGTTCAGATTGGAATTGCCATTGTATTTCGGTGCTGGACTGCCCCTGGGCAGGACAAAGACTGATATGCAAATGGATATTTCCCATCTGTGAAAGGCACAGTGAGTAAAAGCAGTGGCTGCGAACTCTCAAGTGGTTAATAACCACTGAACAGGTTATCATGTCTGTTCTTGCGAGAGAGGGGCGCCCGCTACCTTTGTAAAACTATTTTTTAAGGAACCTGGGATTGGTAACCCTAGGTCTCCTGGGGGCAACCAGACGTGGTCTCCCTCTCACTGTGCTTAGAGAGGCATCAGCTTCACCTCACTGATGATCCCCAACAAGGGTGAAACACGTGTATGGGGTTGCTGGTGGTACTCTCGTTCAGATTGGAATTGCCATTGTATTTCGGTGCTGGACTGCCCCTGGGCAGGACAAAGACTGATATGCAAATGGATATTTCCCATCTGTGAAAGGCACAGTGAGTAAAAGCAGTGGCTGCGAACTCTCAAGTGGTTAATAACCACTGAACAGGTTATCATGTCTGTTCTTGCGAGAGAGGGGCGCCCGCTACCTTTGTAAAACTATTTTTTAAGGAACCTGGGATTGGTAACCCTGGGTCTCCTGGGGGCAACCAGACGTGGTCTCCCTCTCACTGTGCTTAGAGAGGCATCAGCTTCACCTCACTGATGATCCCCAACAAGGGTGAAACACGTGTATGGGGTTGCTGGTGGTACTCTCGTTCAGATTGGAATTGCCATTGTATTTCGGTGCTGGACTGCCCCTGGGCAGGACAAAGACTGATATGCAAATGGATATTTCCCATCTGTGAAAGGCACAGTGAGTAAAAGCAGTGGCTGCGAACTCTCAAGTGGTTAATAACCACTGAACAGGTTATCATGTCTGTTCTTGCGAGAGAGGGGCGCCCGCTACCTTTGTAAAACTATTTTTTAAGGAACCTGGGATTGGTAACCCTAGGTCTCCTGGGGGCAACCAGACGTGGTCTCCCTCTCACTGTGCTTAGAGAGGCATCAGCTTCACCTCACTGATGATCCCCAACAAGGGTGAAACACGTGTATGGGGTTGCTGGTGGTACTCTCGTTCAGATTGGAATTGCCATTGTATTTCGGTGCTGGACTGCCCCTGGGCAGGACAAAGACTGATATGCAAATGGATATTTCCCATCTGTGAAAGGCACAGTGAGTAAAAGCAGTGGCTGCGAACTCTCAAGTGGTTAATAACCACTGAACAGGTTATCATGTCTGTTCTTGCGAGAGAGGGGCGCCCGCTACCTTTGTAAAACTATTTTTTAAGGAACCTGGGATTGGTAACCCTAGGTCTCCTGGGGGCAACCAGACGTGGTCTCCCTCTCACTGTGCTCAGAGAGGCATCAGCTTCACCTCACTGATGATCCCCAACAAGGGTGAAACACGTGTATGGGGTTGCTGGTGGTACTCTCGTTCAGATTGGAATTGCCATTGTATTTCGGTGCTGGACTGCCCCTGGGCAGGACAAAGACTGATATGCAAATGGATATTTCCCATCTGTGAAAGGCACAGTGAGTAAAAGCAGTGGCTGCGAACTCTCAAGTGGTTAATAACCACTGAACAGGTTATCATGTCTGTTCTTGCGAGAGAGGGGCGCCCGCTACCTTTGTAAAACTATTTTTTAAGGAACCTGGGATTGGTAACCCTAGGTCTCCTGGGGGCAACCAGACATGGTCTCCCTCTCACTGTGCTTAGAGAGGCATCAGCTTCACCTCACTGATGATCCCCAACAAGGGTGAAACACGTGTATGGGGTTGCTGGTGGTACTCTCGTTCAGATTGGAATTGCCATTGTATTTCGGTGCTGGACTGCCCCTGGGCAGGACAAAGACTGATATGCAAATGGATATTTCCCATCTGTGAAAGGCACAGTGAGTAAAAGCAGTGGCTGCGAACTCTCAAGTGGTTAATAACCACTGAACAGGTTATCATGTCTGTTCTTGCGAGAGAGGGGCGCCCGCTACCTTTGTAAAACTATTTTTTAAGGAACCTGGGATTGGTAACCCTAGGTCTCCTGGGGGCAACCAGACGTGGTCTCCCTCTCACTGTGCTTAGAGAGGCATCAGCTTCACCTCACTGATGATCCCCAACAAGGGTGAAACACGTGTATGGGGTTGCTGGTGGTACTCTCGTTCAGATTGGAATTGCCATTGTATTTCGGTGCTGGACTGCCCCTGGGCAGGACAAAGACTGATATGCAAATGGATATTTCCCATCTGTGAAAGGCACAGTGAGTAAAAGCAGTGGCTGCGAACTCTCAAGTGGTTAATAACCACTGAACAGGTTATCATGTCTGTTCTTGCGAGAGAGGGGCGCCCGCTACCTTTGTAAAACTATTTTTTAAGGAACCTGGGATTGGTAACCCTAGGTCTCCTGGGGGCAACCAGACGTGGTCTCCCTCTCACTGTGCTTAGAGAGGCATCAGCTTCACCTCACTGATGATCCCCAACAAGGGTGAAACACGTGTATGGGGTTGCTGGTGGTACTCTCGTTCAGATTGGAATTGCCATTGTATTTCGGTGCTGGACTGCCCCTGGGCAGGACAAAGACTGATATGCAAATGGATATTTCCCATCTGTGAAAGGCACAGTGAGTAAAAGCAGTGGCTGCCAACTCTCAAGTGGTTAATAACCACTGAACAGGTTATCATGTCTGTTCTTGCGAGAGAGGGGCGCCCGCTACCTTTGTAACACCATTTTAGAACACAGAGTGACTTTGAAACAGAAATCAAAATGGCGGATGGACCTAAAATGGCGGCTAGGTCGATCTAAGGTCGGAACCTTGCAACGCGGATTTCTTCACAGAGCGACTGGGCTTAGGCCAATATATACAATAAAGGAGGTACAATATGATATCCTGTTTAACAAACCCTCCTTTTGGCCTAAGCCAAGTGCTAAGCTACTTCTAGTCACTTTACGAGTAATTCCACGTCTCAATGTCCATGCATCCTGAATCACTATCAGAGATATCAATTGCCATGAGGTCAGAAACTAAGATTTCCTTCTGCACAAATTTGTTAGATATTTTCTCTGGGGCGTATACCTTGTGCCCTAATGCACCCATCGCGTGTGCACAACATCCTCCTACCATCGAACACATACCAGGAAGACATTGCATACAACAGCAGAGAAACAGCAGAATACCCAAAATAATCAGCAAGACCAAAGGTAACTTCCATCCCCAAGATGGCAAGAAGTCCCAGAACCAAGCGCTAAGATCCCAATTTCCCTCAGGAACACGCACTTCTGAATAAGGACGTGCAGATTTTGAATTGCTCTGAAAATGGTTGGGGAGGAATCTGGCATGAAAACGCAGCAAGCGGACCCCACTAATTTACATACCCCACCATGTTCAGCCAAAATAACATCTAATGCCATCTGGTTCTGAAGTGCCACTAACCTTATTGCTTTCTGTTCTAACTTCATATTATAGAGTATATCAGTAGTCTGGTTGATTGTCCTCTCCAGTACTCTCGCTAGTCTCCTGATATCTTCTGAGTTCAGAATTTGTCCCCAAAATGGCACAATGGATTTAGCTACATCGCCCAGAATTTGTGCTGAAGTATCCGCATTCTCGTCCGGCCGTGGACAAGCCTTTGAAACCTCTATAGTGCTAGCAATGAATACCCCGGGTAACAGAATCCCTAAATAACAAGTTGCCTGCCAATCCCTGGGTAACCATGGAAATGCTACATTACCGCAAACAAAGTAGACAGGTTCACCTACATACAAAGGTCTGTCCTCACATGTTAAATTCACAACGTTGGCGCAACCCTTAAAATCACCCATTGACTGAGTACCATTTCTCTGTATGCAGAAAGAAACTGAATCGGGGCTGTGGTTGACAGTATAAGAAGGAGGCGTGGCAACCCTATTGCCTATAGGAGCCATCTTGAAAGAGATCAAGGATTGAAAAGAACGGGACAGTCTGTCAGAAGGCCTAATAGAAGCAACATTTGGCTTCCTCCTATTCGCAAAGAGTGAGCATCCCAGGGGCGTTAGAACACATTTTTCAAAATCATTTAAGTTAGTTCCATCAAAATTCCCTGAGATGCTATCGTTCCATCGGCCAAAGAATAGTGCTCTAAGAGAAGCATTACACGCAGCTGTCAAAGGTAAAGGATGAATATTCCAACGAGGCCCTTTATCCCCGTGTTGCAGTAAATGCAAACAAACCCAACATTTGGACCTATTAAAAATGACATGTGTAGCATTCATAATGAGTAGCAGAGTGTTGTTGTGGTGACTCTGTCTGTGCTGAGAGTCTCTAGGAGATAGAGTGCGCTGATACACAAATGGAGTAGAAACAGTGGGTACATTTTCAGTGGGTAACACATTTTCAAGGTCACGTACTTCTTCCAGATACCAAAATCCTAAAGCAATGTGTTCTGATCTCGGTGCTTCGCCTTGATGGTTGTGCAGCTATAAACTACCTCCGTCCCCAAGTACCGCTCGAGCAGGTAAAGAATACTGCCCTAGCAATCTTTGAGGCCACAGGTGATGAGTGGCGTTGTCAATCAGATACCCGGAACACCGGAAGTACCCCTGAGTGCTGTAAGGCAAAGGTTAGGATCAGGTATACTATGAACAATAATGGCAGTGCAAGCAAACAAGGAATAATGACAAAGCTTACCCTGGGGATGATAGGACAGGTAGTAAACCTGAATAGACAACGAGGGAAGACCGACAGCAGGCTGGGATGTACAGCACTTCCTCCAACTCACACCGGTAGCCAGAGCGTGACCAGGTGGTGAACCCCAAATGACTCAGGAGACAAAACGTGATCGCCAGGAATTGCGTGGGTAGAAGTTCGCCAAAACAGAAGGGTGATCCAGAGCAATTCCATGGCCAGAAAAGAGGGGTCAAGAGTTCCAAGGGTCCAGTAGATGCGTTGAAACAAAAGGGCAATCCAAGACAAGTCCAAGTAAGGGTCCGTGGTCGAGTTCCAAAGTGTATCAGAAAGAACGAGGGTAATGCCGAACAGGTCTCTGGTGGAAACAGCTGTGAAGCACTGAGTGTTTCCTCTCAGCTCTTTTTGAAGGAAAAGGTAGATCACGTGACAGGGCACGTGACCGCACAGGAGCGTCACGTGATGGACGTACGCCACCAGTGATTGGTGTTCGTCCGATGTGGACGCCAGCGTCGGCTACAGGCGATCCCGTGATCAGTCACGTGACCGTCTGAGCGAGACGCGATCAGAGTCCCCCGTGCGCGGGAGCTGGAGTCGACGACGCCGGAGCCGTCGGGCATGTATGAGACGCCATGGCAGGCGCCAGCACGGAAATGGGCGGAAAGAGGTGGTTCTGCCCCCTCGGACATCCCGCCTGCTGTGTCTTCCCCGTTGGTGTGGGTGGTGGGTATGGGAACGAATGGTGCCTGGTGAGTGACGGGAGGAGAGCAAGACCGGGGACGTGACAGAGCCCCCCCCCAAAGGCCCACGACCGCGTGGGCTCGTAGGATTATCATGATGAAAACGGGCCAACAAACGGGGGGCATGAACATCCCGGGAAGCCACCCACGAACGATCCTCCGGGCCATAACCCAACCAGTCCACCAAGTGCTGCAGGACACCCCGATGAACGCGAGAACCCAAAATAGCCCGGACTTCAAACACATCGGGAGAAGAGACAGAGACGGGAGCAGGAGGAGAAACCAAGCGGGTAGGGCCAAGGCAAGGCTTAAGGAGAGAAACGTGGAAAACTGGGTGGATCCGCCAGGCGGGGGGAACCGCCAGACGCAACACCACCGGGTTCAGAACCTTGACTACTTCATAAGGGCCCACAAAACGAGGCAACAGCTTGCGGCAGCCAGGGATATGTAGATGACGAGTGGACAGCCAAACCCTATCCCCTACCCCGTAAACGGGTGAAACAGCCCTCTTTTTGTCAGCAGCCGCCTTCATAGAAGCCTGTGCCTCACGTAAGTGGACCAAGGTCTGAGCGTGTACAGATACGATGTCTCGGGCACAAGCCGATGCGGCTGGGGTGTCAGAAGAGGAAAAGTCCGGAATGGGGAGGGCACGAGGATGCTGACCGTAGAGTGAAAAGAAAGGTGAGTAACCGGTAGCCGAGTGCAGAGCATTGTTGTAGGCAAACTCCGCAATTTGTAGCAGATTGAGCCATGTGTCCTGGTATTGTAGTGTCAGGCAGCGTAGATACTGTTCCATCGTTTGGTTAACCCTTTCGGTCTGACCGTCACTCTCCGGGTGATACGAAGAGGAAAACCGGGCATCTATGCCCAACAGAGCCGTTAGGGCCCGCCAAAAGCGGGAAGTGAACTGGGTACCTCGATCAGAGACCAACACATAGGGCAATCCGAAAGGGCAGAAGACATGTTTGAAGAAATGTTTGGCCAAGACAGGGGCTGAAGGTATTCCCTTACAGGGTATAAAACGTGCAAACTTGGTATATGAGTCAACTATGACCCAAATAGTGTCAAACCCATGAGTGCGGGGGAGATCAGTGACCAGATCCATGGAGATCGTATGCCAAGGTCGTGGAGGGATTGGGAGAGGAAGGAGCAGACCCAAAGGCCGACCCCTGCGCGATTTGCCCTGGGCACACACCGCACAGGTGTTGACATAGTCCCGTACGTCACGCTTCATCGTAGGCCACCAGCACCAACGCTTAAGTAGATCTAAGGTGCGAAGCTGTCCGGGGTGACCGTTGATGGCAGCGTCGTGGGACCAGGTCAGCGCTTGGTTCCGGGTTTCACTTGTGGGTAGAAGGAGTTTACCCCCCTGAACGAAGGGCAACCCATCTTGCATGATTGGGTCCCATTCCGCCAGTGATTGCGGATACTGAGAGGCCCATTGGCGGATAGTGGACAACAAGGAGGGAGTTGGTGTGCATAGACAGATTACGTGATTCTTTCCCAACAGAGTGTCTGGAAAAAAGGGAAGGGTCTCCCCCCCAGGTGAACGGGACAGGGCATCGGCTTTACCGTGTCCAACACCGGGCCTGTGTTTGACCACAAAATCATAAGCGGCAAAAAACAGATGCCACCTAACCTGGCGACTGTTTGTACACTTCAAGGAAGCAAGGTCCTGGAGATTTTTATGATCGGAGAACACCGTGGTTTGATGTTTGGCACCTAAAAGGTGGTGTCTCCAGACCTGTAGTGCATCCTTAATAGCCAGTAGTTCCTTTTCTGTAACCGTGTAGTGTAGTTCGGTAGTCGTGAACTTGCGGGAGTGGAATGCTACCGGATGCAAACGGTTGGTGGTAGGGCAGGTCTGGGATAACACCGAACCTAATGCATAGGACGAGGCATCTGCTTCCAGAATATACGGAAGGTCGGGATCAGGGTGCTGTAATACCGGAGCGGAGGTGAACAGGGTTTTCAGTATATCGAAAGCAGATTGCTGAGCCGTGGACCATACATAGGGGACAGAAGGGCTAGTGAGTGCCGTAAGTGGAGCCGCAACCGGAGAAAACCCTGATATGAATCTCTGATAGAAGTTCGCGAATCCTAGGAACGACTGCAGCTGCTTGAGATTGGTCGGAGTGGGCCATTCGTCGATCGCCCGTACCTTGGAGTGATTCATAGAGAGCCCCTTGGGTGTGATATGGAACCCCAGAAATTCGATTTGATTAGCGGGGAACGTACATTTCTCGGGTTTGGCGTAAAGGGCGTTGCTTTGTAGTCGCGACAGTACTTCTCTGACATGTGTTATGTGTTCATCAAGGGAAGTGGAGAACACCAGAATGTCATCTAGATAAACAATTACATAAGTGTTTAAGATGTCGTTGAAAACGTCGTCCATAAAGTGTTGGAAGGTAGCCGGGGCGTTACATAGGCCAAAAGGCATGACAGTATACTCGAATAGGCCTTGTCGTGAGCAGAAGGCCGTTTTCCATTCATCACCGTCACGCATGCGTATAAGATTGTATGCCCCGCGGAGGTCAAGTTTGGTGTATATTGTGGCATGGGTGAGTTTGTCCAGCAAGGGAGTGATCAGAGGTATGGGGTAGCGGTTCTTGATTGTGACGGCGTTCAAGCGCCTATAATCGACACAGGGACGGAGGTCCCCTTCCTTCTTTGGAACGAAGAATATAGGGCTTGCAGCCGGAGAAGTCGATGGACGAATGTGTCCTAGCCGTAAAGCCTGTTGGACATACTCCTGCAAGGTCCGCTCTTCCACCTGAGTAAGGGAGTAGATACGACCCTTCGGGATAGACGCGCCAGGTATCAGGTCGATAGGACAGTCGTAAGGTCGATGCGGGGGTAGGCCTTCTGCCGAACCCTTATCGAATACCGCCTGGAAATCGTGGTAAACAGCAGGTATCCCACCCGTGACAGCCCCTACTGTGTGCGTATCATGGTGGTCTGTATTGTCCCCTATAGCGATGGACGTGACGCTTCCCAGGATGCCCGCTGGAAAGGATGAACTGAGGCGTTGCCAGGAGGCAGTAGTGTTGGCAAGTTTCGGATTCGAATGAAACCTGACCCGTCCCCCAGTTAATGAGGGGATTGTGTAGCCTTAGCCAAGGAATGCCTAATATTACTCCGAACTGAGGGGTAGAGATGAGATCGAATGATATCGTCTCTTTGTGGTTTTCCTGAACAACCAGCTCTATGGGAGCGGTCTGTTGCCGGATCGGGCCAGAGGCAAGAGACGTACCATCCACCGCCTGGACCGGTTCGGGACATTCCTTTGTGACCAAAGGCAGGTTCAATGAACCGGCCAGGGCTATGTCTATGAAGCAGCCTGTAGCACCTGAGTCTATTACTATTGACACGGCGTGAGAACCAGTAGCATGGTTCAGAAAGGCCTGTACTATAATGGGTCGCACAGGACCAAAGGTAGGTTCAGAGGTATTCCGGATAGTACTCGCTCCCACCTCTGATCTTAGGGGTGAGCTTTCTGAAAACCCGGGTTTCTGTTTTTTGGACGGCGAGGGCACTCTTTTATGAAATGTCCGTTAAGACCGCAGTAAAAACAGGCATTGTCCGTTCTCCTGCGCTCTCGTTCAACGTGAGAGATAGGGCTGCGGATCCCGCCTATCTGCATGGGTTCGGGGGTAGCAACGGCCGTGGATGGAAGTGGGAACGAGGATGAACCTTCTCCGCGTCGCTCCGATCGTCTGGCATCGACTTGCAATGTTAAGTCCACCAAATCAGCATATACAGTGGGAAGCGTAGGTACTACGGACAAGGCATCTTTCATGGCCCCAGATAAACCCCGGTAATACACCACAGCCTTTTTATTTTCTGGCCAGGAGGTCTCCGCAGACAGCTGATTAAACCTGGTGATGTACTCTATGAGGGTTGAGCGACCCTGCGTGAGATCTAGGAATTCCATGTCTCTAGACTGTGCTTTGTGCCTGGTGTCGAATACTTTTGCCATCTCTTGGGTCAGTAATTCAAAATCGTACAACGCAGGGTGGTTGTTTTCCAGCAATGGATTGGCCCATGTGGCAGCTACCCCAGATAGATGGGAGAGAAGAAAGGCTGCTTTTGATACGGAATCGGGGAAAGCCTGAGGGCGACACATGAAATGGAGTTTACAGTGATTGATGAAAGTACGGTATTTCTTTGGGTCGCCCTGGTATCTCTCGGGGGTAGCCAAGGGGAGAGGGCTTTGGATCACCACAGGAGCGGCCGGGAAGGAAGGGGGTATGACAGGAGGAGGGTTTTGGGGAGGAATGGTTTCGTCAAATTCGGCTTCTGCTGGTAAGGGATGGCGTGTACTTAGTACCGTGTCGAGGCGGTGGTGTAATGCGGTGGTGGTGGCGGTCATATCAGCGCGTAGGGTTGCAGTAGCGGTTGCCATATCGACCCTGAGTGCTGTCACTGCCTGCATTAGAGCCGTCACGGGGTCCCCGGCTGAGGTGTCCATAGCTGGACGACCAGTAGGCTTCACAGTCTGTTCTGATCTCGGTGCTTCGCCTTGATGGTCGTGCAGCTATAAACTACCTCCGTCCCCAAGTACCGCTCGAGCAGGTAAAGAATACTGCCCTAGCAATCTTTGAGGCCACAGGTGATGAGTGGCGTTGTCAATCAGATACCCGGAACACCGGAAGGACCCCTGAGTGCTGTAAGGCAAAGGTTAGGATCAGGTATACTATGAACAATAATGGCAGTGCAAGCAAACAAGGAATAATGACAAAGCTTACCCTGGGGATGATAGGACAGGTAGTAAACCTGAATAGACAACGAGGGAAGACCGACAGCAGGCTGGGATGTACAGCACTTCCTCCAACTCACACCGGTAGCCAGAGCGTGACCAGGTGGTGAACCCCAAATGACTCAGGAGACAAAACGTGATCGCCAGGAATTGCGTGGGTAGAAGTTCGCCAAAACAGAAGGGTGATCCAGAGCAATTCCAGGGCCAGAAAAGAGGGGTCAAGAGTTCCAAGGGTCCAGTAGATGCGTCGAAACAAAAGGGCAATCCAAGACAAGTCCAAGTAACGGTCCGTGGTCGAGTTCCAAAGTGTATCAGAAAGAACGAGGGTAATGCCGAACAGGTCTCTGGTGGAAACAGCTGTGAAGCACTGAGTGTTTCCTCTCAGCTCTTTTTGAAGGAAAAGGTAGATCACGTGACAGGGCACGTGACCGCACAGGAGCGTCACGTGATGGACGTACGCCACCAGTGATTGGTGTTCGTCCGATGTGGACGCCAGCGTCGGCTACAGGCGATCCCGTGATCAGTCACGTGACCGTCTGAGCGAGACGCGATCAGAGTCCCCCGTGCGCGGGAGCTGGAGTCGACGACGCCGGAGCCGTCGGGCATGTATGAGACGCCATGGCAGGCGCCAGCACGGAAATGGGCGGAAAGAGGTGGTTCTGCCCCCTCGGACATCCCGCCTGCTGTGTCTTCCCCGTTGGTGTGGGTGGTGGGTATGGGAACGAATGGTGCCTGGTGAGTGACGGGAGGAGAGCAAGACCGGGGACGTGACACAATGACTATTGTAAAACCAGTTAACTTTATCACTAAACAACAATACGTTTTCGGGGCCCACACATTCGATCGTTCTTTTTCGTGGCTGGTCACACTGTCTCTTATTTGTTCCGTATGAGCGGGGGCGGTTGCAGGCATTGAATTCTTCAAACGATTTGCACCAAAGTTTATTTGCTGGCGAACTCCAGGCCGAGCGTCTTCTTAGTCCTTTCACAAACCCTAGCCAACAGAATCCCCTTATATACACATGATCGGGCCAAAAAGGCAAGCCCTTTGATGATTCTCTTTGATGGCACAGCCGAACTAAGCAGTAGGTCTATTTCCTCGGACGCAGATCGTACCTTGTGACTCCTGGTACTTAGTGATCTGTGAACAACGTGTTGTGACTTCCCGTTGGAAGCGACGAATCCAAAGCAGGATCTGATGCAAGATCTGGAACACATTTTTAAGACGGAACTGTTGGAGAGTGTGGAGGTGAAATGGCTGTTTCCCAGGCCCTACAGGCTCAGGGAGAGTCTCCGACACACTCTCGATGCTGTTTACTGCTTTGTGATTGTTGGTTGCAGTACTGGTGAGGGGTTCTGTATCTTCTGTAGCGTGTGGCACAGGGCACAGAATTCTCTTGATGTGGGACGCGTGGATCCAGTGCTTTTTTCCTGCTACCCGCACCGCCGTCTATGTGACCAGGAGGACCTGGTCGGGTCCCCTCCAATGAGGTACGAGGCAAGAAGATCGCTCAAATGCTTTTGTGAGGACCCAGTCTCCCGGCCGTATGCTGTGACCGGGGCCCTCGTATCTAACAGGTAAAGCCTCTCGCACCTGGTGATAAATCAAATACAGATTTTTAGTTAACTGGCCACAGTAATCAGAAAGAAGTACATTTTCGACATCTCGTAAAGAACGGGGCTTTGGGACATTCCAAATGTTAGCTGGCCTACCCATGACCACCTCAAAGGGAGAGAGCCCAGACTTAGTTTGAGGGGTCGTCCTCAAGGACAATAACACGATCGGTAAGGCGTCCAGCCATTTTAGTTTGGTGCCAGGACACGTCTTAGCGAGCTTGTTCTTGATGATGCTGTTGTGTCTCTCTACTAGTCCAGCACTCTGTGCATGTCTGGCCGAATGGAACCGTTTATCGATCTGTAATCCCGCACATATCTGCAGAATTACAGCAGCGATAAAATGTGGACCATTGTCCGACCAGATGACTCTTGGCAGACCAAATCTTGGAAAATATTCCTTCAGCATGGTCTTTGCCGTGGTCATAGTGGTGGCATCTTTGAGGGGAAAAGCTTCAACCCATTTGCTAAAGGCACAAATGACAACTAGTACATATTTACAGTTGTTACAACACTCCATTTCTATGAAGTCAAAATGGATTACTTCAAAGGGGACAGAAGGTGGACCAAAACTGCCCCTAGGAGTTGATGTGCCCATTCCCACATTGTGATGTAAACAAATCATACACCTCTGAACGAAGCGTTCAGCTACATTAGGGATTTTGTCATTTACCCACACATTTTGCAACATTTTGGTGACCTTACGAGCACAAATATGGGTGGGACAGTGAGCCATAACAACCATCATCATAATATACGCGTCGGGCAATAACCACTTCCCTTCAACTTTGTCCACCCAACACCGGTCATCATCCAATTTCGCCAAACCCTCAGCCCACTTCTTAGATTCCTCTAACGTGGCATCGGCTTAAATGTTCTTTATGGATTTTATACCCTCATGCAAAGTACAAGCATTTGTGCCTTCCCTTGAAGTATACATTTCTGAAGAGAGATCAGTGGCAGTCTGTTTGGCTATCTGGTCAGCGAAAGCGTTCACCTTTCCTACATTATCTACAATCTTCTGATGTGCTGCACATTTTATAATCGCTAGCTGAGTAGGGAGTGCAAGCACTGAGAGTAACCGTACTATCAAGAAGCCATGTTGAATTTTAGTGCCATGTGAGGTCAAGAAACCTCTTTCTGCCCAAAGTCTGCCAAAGTTGTGAACCACCCCAAAGGCATACTGACTGTCAGTATATATGTTTACGATAAGCCCTTCAGAAAGTTCACAAGCTCAGGTCAATGCTATAATCTCTGCGGCCGTGCTCAATGTGGTTATTGCATAAGCAACTGTGGATGTACCATCCAGGAGTTTGAAACAGGAGCCATCGCAAAACAGCTCCCCTTGCGGATTGTTCAAAGGAATGTCTCTAAGATCGATTCTGCCTATAGGTCTCTTCTTCTGTAGTGTAAAGGCAGTCATGTGACTCTTCGTCACTGCAAGCAGTACCTTGCGAGAAAGGTAAAAGTTCAGCCGGATTAAGGACAAAACACCTCTTGATTTGGATGTGCGGTGCAAACAAGATCAATTTGTATCTCGTTAATCATGCAGAGGTGAGGTGTTGCATTTGTGTTCTGTTTAATAGAACATCTACAGAGTGAGGTACCATCAGGGTTAAAGCATGGCCTAGGACCATTCCCTCGCTCTGTTTTATGGATGCAGCAGCAGCAGTGACAGCTCTCAAACATCTTGGCAAAGCGCATGCAACAGGATCAATGGCGGAAAAAAAGTAGCCGCACGGCCTATTCTTCCCTCCATGTTCCTGCGTTAATACAGCCAAAGCACATCCATCACATTCATGCACATATAACACAAAGGCCTTTTCATAGTTTGGTGTGCCCAAAATTGGTGCTGAGCACAATGCAGTCTTGAGCAGATCAAATGCTCGCTGGTGTTCCAAGTTCCACGGCAGGGGCGAAGAAATGCCCTTCGTCGTCAAAGCCAACATTAGTTTAATCACTAAAGAGAAATTCGGGATCCACTGCCTACAGTAAGAAGCCATTCCTATCAAGGCTCTGACTTCCTGTGTATTTGGGACAGACATGCTAGAAATGATTTTTATCCATTTAGGCGTCAACATTCTTCCCTCCTTTGATAGGAGATAGCCTAAAAAGCCGACCTCCTGCCGACAATATTGACATTTTTTAAGTGAAGCTTTATGTCCATGTTGTGCTAGGTGAATAAGCAACAACACGGTGCCCTCCTTACAAGCGCTCTCTGAGTCAGCAGCTAAGAGAAGATTGTCTACTTACTGTAGCAGTGTACAAGTAGAGGGCAACTCAAGTGTGTCGAGCTGCTCTTTCAAAGCCCTACTATAGATGCTAGGACTTTCCATGTAACCTTGCAGTGCACGGGTAAAGATAAACAAGCGTCCCCTAAGGTGAACGCAAACAAGTATCTACTGTCCATATGTATAGAGATACTAAAGAAAGCGTTCTTTAGATAGACAAAACTAAAGTGAGTAGCTGAAGCCGGAATCATGGTCAATATTGTTGAAACATGAGGCACAATGGGAAATTGTGGAGCAACAATCTTATTAATGGCACGTAGATCAATAATAAAACGGAAGGGAATCACATCATCACCTTTTTTGTACACGGGCAAAATCGGACTATTGCACAAACTACCTGCAATTTCCTCAATCACCCCTTGATGCACAAAATCAGAGACAATGCATTTCAAAGCTTGCTCACCATCGACCGAGATCTTATACTGGGGAATACGTGGCAACTTTACTCCATGTTTCAGAATAATCTTAACGGGCCTAATTTGCAAAACACTGACATCATTGTCATCAATTGCCCACAAACACTCCGGAACATTTCTAAAATCCGGTGGCAAAGGCCTGGTTAAGAATTGGGAGACAGAAAGTTGCTGTTGTGAAATCGTCAAACACACTCCATCAGAAGAACAATGAATTACCGCGTTTAATTCTTTCAACAGATTCAACCCCAACAAATTCTCTCCACAATTCTTGGTCAAAAGGAATGGACAGTGGTCTGTAAATGGATCCAAAGTAATAGGTATCGGCGAAGAAACCGGACAGACGACTGGTGTGCCAGAAAACCCTACAGAAACATTGATTTGCCTTGACAGTGAAATGTTTGGAACCTGTGAATGATCAATGGAACACTTCTGTGCCCCTGTATCTATCAAGAATAGATGTTTCCTATTTCCCACTATCATTTCAATGTAGGGACCTTTCTGATTAACGGGAATAGACGTTGGTTCCAAACCCTGCTTCGGGCAATCCTAGCGAAACAGAATGTCATTGAAAGGAAGATCTTCAGAGAGATAAGCGGCAGAAGGATGATCAAAAATGTTTCTATTGTCCACACATGGTGCCTGATTGTCCTGTGAAAAAGGTTGCTGTGAATCCTGTGAAAACTGACTTCTACCAGGACCCCCTGACCCTGGGTGGCCTCTGGATCATCTACCCATATTCCCAAATGCGTTATTCGGCCTCTGCTGGAGGATTGGGCATTGTGCATGCCAATGACCCTCTTGTCTGAAATAAGCACACTGGTTTATGTTTACAGGACCCAATGGTGCATTTCCCTGTGAAACGTACTGACCTCTAAATTGTGAAGTACCCCCTCTAGGGCCTCTAACAATCTGCTGCAATAATACTTTCGTCTTTAAGTCACCTTTTCTCTTTTCAACTCTTTCCTTTTCATTATTGACATGATTCTCATAGTACTGAGCCATGTGCAGTACTTCTGACTGAGACTTCGCTTTGCAAGCGCTCTCGGAAGATATAAATTGTGACTGGATGTCAGGCAGCAGACCACGCACAAATGTATCCACAAATAGTCGTTTCCCAGACTCTGTGCTTAAGTCGTGCCCACTGTAATCCGAAAATACTTGTTCCAACCGGATAAAGAACTCAGTAGCACCCTCGGATTTTCCTTGGAAACAGGCCGTAAGCTTGTCCCAAATAATCCTTCTTTCAGGAATTATAGTTGTCAACTTTGTAACTATTCTATAAGGCAAAGTTAGTATTACCTGTGGAGGTCTCTCACCAGCTGGCCTTTCTCTATCAAGCCTAGCCATAGTATCCCATGAATCTCCTAACCCTGGTACATCATCTACAGTCTTAATCTGCTTCCATAAGTCAACAGGCAGGAGTACGGGAAATAACAAATCAATATCACTTAAGGTGAATACCGATGACTGCAAGATGGACTCTATTTCTTTGTAGAACCCTGTCGGATTCTTCCTAATATCGGGAATAGATTGTTTAATGGTGTTCACTTCCTGTCTCGAGAACGGGACGCTAAGGAACTGCGGCACATAATGTGCAGGAATATCTTGAGCAACTGCACCTGTTGCAGGATTAGCGGGAATCTCTACTTTTGGGACAAAAGTCAGAGGAACCTCTCTCATAGGCAACTGAGAAATAGGCAACTCTGAATGCTTACTAAGCAACAGAGCTAGATCGAGCGCTAAAGCAGCTGAAGAAGTGTCAAACGAAAAAGCCCTCTTATAAATACTCAATAACTCTGCGGGAAAACAAATATTTCTTTTTACGCACTCATCCTGCAGGTACTCTACCATTACCTGTAGCACTTTCCTCTGCATTTCTGGCGTATACTGACTATACGTGTCATATACTTCAACGGGAGCTATCGACGGGTCTTAGCTCCACCTAATCGCATCTTTCGTACAAATTCGTGTTTCCTCATTTATCGATTTACGACAAGAAAAGAACCGTTTCTGCACAAACATAGCGTCCAAACTATCACCATCTTCATCTTCATTCTTCAACCTTTCCAACTCCTTTCTATACTCAAAAACCCTCTCGACATGCTCTTGTACTTTCTTCGCAGTATCTCTAGAGAATGCTAAAGTATTCAGATCCCTTAATCCTTGTGGGAGATCTATATCATTTAGTCTATTACACATTATACATAAATGAATTCCTAATCCTTCAATAAAAACGTTTTTCTTAGGAAAATTGTCCAAATTACAGAGTGTGGCAAAAGCATCATCTTGTTCATCCCTCTCCATGCAATGTTTAGCCTACACAGTTAATTCACGCTTTTTCTCCGAAGACACAGTATTACGAGTTACAACCCTTGATCCCGCTCCCCGATCTACTACAAGCAGTGTAGAACCACTTGGAAGAGGGAGAGTAGGCAATCTTTGAACATCTGGAAACAAAGGTACTATCACTGGCATGGCAGGCGAGCCCTCCGGACCCGTAACAGCAGGCAAAGGTGAAGGAGCAGGTGGAGGAGCGATGACAAGAGGAGGAACAACAGAAGGAAGAAGAGGAACATTAAGAGGAGCAATAGGAGGAGCAGGAGGGGCTATGGGAGGAGGAATAACAGCAGGAAGAGGCAAAACAGCAGGAAGAGGAACATACGGAGGTGGCGCAGTGGCACCAGGCCTTCGTTCATTTAGAAGTTTGTCAATAAGTTCATCAGATACATGAAAGTCTTTGGAAGGATGAATTTTCTGAACACCAAGTGAAATAGTCCTATCCATATTCCTAGCTGACTCAGACTGTTCTGGTCATATAACAACGCTTTTTCGGCGTTCGTCATATGACGGCGCACATGCTTTTCTCTACTCTTAATTTGCTGCATAGCTTTTTTCTTCCAATTTTGTAATACATCGAATGCCACAGGTCTAGCCTTTTTCTTCAACAATATGGATTCTATTCAATGCGAGGAATTTCAAAACTACATTGATTGGCCACTGAAGTTCGGAATCATGTCTAGTTTGTCTGTGCCAAATATCATTAAATACTTTACTACCAATGCCGTGCTTACAGTACATAGTACATGCCGGCGACCCCTCCATTGGCGCCGGTTGGCCAAATTCCAAAGATTGTCTGTCACTGCGGAATAACGCCCTGAAGCAGGCAGACAATTTCCCAGGCATATCAGAATACTGGTGCTACCTGGTCAATAATTGTACTCACAAGTGCAATACGCCAAAACAAATTATCAGGATACTTAAGAATCAGGTCACGACTCACCTGATCAAATCATAAGGAGGTCCGATCGGATTGCAAAGTTCTAACTAAGGTCCCACGTGGTTGGTGATTTCGGCAAATCTGCCCGCCTCGATATATGGACCCTCGTCAAGATGACGACTCGGACCGCATGCTCACCGTCCAGGGATCGGGTCATGCAGCGCTGCTGAGGTTCACGTCTCATCCAAGAAAGGGGCCCCCTTTTACACTGCCCGATCCCGGTCTGATAGCCGCGTCAACCTTCAACGAGCTGGCATCAATCTTGAGGGTCGCTATTCGGGCGCCATCTGTAAAAGCAAAAGAAAATATCGAGGCTGAGTACCCCAAAAGGAAATACACCAAACACGGGCTTATACAGATTCTCAGATCTTTATTCAGAAAAACTGTACAGTTTACAAAGAAATAAAGTATCAGATAGCTATCTGGCCCTCGGTACATCACAGCGAATACCAGCCCTTTCGGTGTGAGAAGTGAGAGGTACTGGACGTCTAAAAATTTGCATCTTTTATACATTTTCCAATCGTAATGTCCAACCCCTCTCCAGGTTAATAATTCTCGGTCTAGGGTTTGTGCAGAGTTCACACTCTAGTTTATCCAACTATATGCACGTGGATTATTTCCAGTTTGTACAACAAGTCACAGTGGCAACAGTGTATCTTCAAATTTAACATTAAGCCTTAGTACACGTCCTATACAATGTAGTTCAACAAGTGTTCACGTTTAGTCTTTAAACAACATTGTGTTTTATGTATGTCAGTGGATCGGACTTGTTGGCGCAGGTAATCCTCGATCTACAGGTCAAACGTAGGACAAGGTCTCATTACACGGTCCTAACATTTGGCCTACGGGCAGTTTAGACATGAACTTTGCGCGAAGGTCAGGACGGCGAGGTTACAAGCGGGAAACACTGTCCACCATTTTAGAACACACAGTGACTTTGAAACGGAAATCATAATGGCGGATGGACCTAAAATGGCGGCTAGGTCGATCTAACCTTGCAACGCGGATTACTTCGCAGAGCGACTGGTTGTAGGGCAATATATACAATAAAAGAGATGCAATATGATATCCCGTTTAACACTAATTGCCGGCCCGTTATTAGCTCCAAGGTCTCTTAACGGGTCCCGCAAAGAACATATGGTCAGACCACAAGTCCTTTACGGTCCCCGCCAAGGGACCTTGGAATTGGGTGGTAAGGGATTACCGGCATCAGTCTCCTTACCGGTGCCCGGTATCCCTTACCTCCCAGCTCAAAATGAGGCCCCTAGTCTACTTTTCACACATGACACCCAATGAGGCTGGAACATGTGTAGGGATGCTTGTGGTCTCTTGCAGAAGGGATGTGACCTAGCAGTTCAGGCTGGACTGCCCCTTTTAGGGTGGGACCAAGCTTGATTTAGATATGGTCATTCCCTTTCTGTAGAGGCTTAGCAGGCTGAGAAACTATGGTATGGAGGGTTGCCCAGAGCTTTGCCAGTGGTTATAAATGATTTGAAACCTTCTAGCCATCACCTTTCTGTTTTGCGTATTTGGTAAGTGACCCACAGTTTTCTTTGTTATATGGGAGGTAGAGGGGAAGGGTGTGTTGCAGTTCACAGTAATTGCATGTTTTTTTTTCTTTTAAAATGTAAAGAAAACAATAGCAGCAGCTCCATGACATCACCACTAGAAAAGGCCAATTTAATTATATTATTTGGTCCTTTTTATCTTGCTTAATGCCAGCCTCCTCCAGCTTCTAAGCACTGGAACAGGAACTGAACCTATGTTACACTGCACTGCACTGCACTGCACTACCTAAAGAAGGTGTGTTTCCCCTGAGCTAAGCTTCCAAATATTTATTTCTTTTGATTGAGGAAGCAACAGATGGTTTACTTCAAAAGCAGAGGGCAACTTCATGTAAATTAATTATCTCACCTTGTATCTGTCTACAGGGTGCCTGTAATGCTGGTCTGGCAGATCTGGGCCAGGTCACACACTGTCCAGGCAGGATTGATGGCACAAGCCACTGGGGCACACATCACAGGCCCAGTGGCTCACTGGATGTGCAAAGCAGACAACGAGATACAGTGATGAGATTTGTGTTCATGGTGTGCTGTCACTGAGTACTGCAGGCTGCATTCCCAGCTAGCTAGACCTAGCCCCCATACCCTTCCTTTTGCTACAGTACTGGGTATGAGATGCCCAGACACCCCTGTCTCTGAACCCAACCATTCAGTCATTCTTCACTAATGGATTGGCAACCTGTTAGTGATGGCGGCTTTATTTTCTTTCCTGCTTCCCTGTTATTTGTAACGTGATCTAGAAAAAAACTGTTGCACATTTAGCTGCATTTGCAATTGCCTTTTTCAGGTGCAACACAGATATCTGCCCTTGGCACTGCCTCTTTGTCCAGTGGCCATGGGGTCGCAAGAACAGGTGTAGGGATAGCAGAGGGGGAGCCAGGGGTAGCAGATGCTACTCCTGGCAACCCCCAAATGACGTCCCTGGATACAGTGGCACACAGCGTGTGGACACAGCTTTACTGCCGAGGGGAGAGGAGAATTCCCTGGACCATAGCTGCCCAGCACAAGGGAAGAATAGAAGTTGCTGGACATGATAATCCACATGTTGGACGCTCAGTTTTGCAGGGCTCAAGAGTGCTGCAATTCATAAGCCTTCTATTGGAAATTCAGTTTTTAGCGAGGTCTGCTTTTTAATTCATTGTGTTATTTTATTGTATTTACTTTTTGAATTAATGTATTCTATTGTCTTAGTTTAATTTTCTCCTTGTGCATTACCAGGGAATCTAGTGTGACACCACCCACATTGTATCTCTACCTATCGTAAAACAGAGGTACAGTGGGAACATTGGGAGCCCCTATTCCACACCTTATCTCACCCACTGGAGGAAAGAACTGCAGTCCTGTGTGCAAACTGTTGCTACTCCTGAAGTGCCATCCTTTAGAGGGAAAGTGTGACAACATGACTTCTCCTCTGCAGGAGCATTGGGGTGAGTAGTGAATACACCACCTACTCAGCCCTCACACCTCTGCAAACCAAGAGTGATCCCAATCAAAAAGGCAAAACAGGCACAGGCAAGAGATAAACCTCCATCGCCTTTTGCAGTGACGTGGGCAGAGGGAAGGCTATACTCTTAAGAAGGGTGTCAATGTGATTCAATAGTGATCCAAACAGCAAAGAATCACAACTCAGAATAAAGGGAATGTCCACTCAAGGCTCTATAAAAAATACATATACTTTAAACACACTATTTGCAAGAAAACAAAATAGAAAAACTCTACAAAGACCCACCCCTGTAGAAAGAACAGAGAATATGTTGTAAATAGAGAATGCAGCACTGGCAGGATTGGAGGTTGGAATCACTAGAAAGAGGGCAGTGCTTGATCTTAGGGTGCATGATGGGAGATAGGGTTAATAATGCTTAAGGTTTTGAAAGGTGGCCCTTCGTTCGACAGGCAGCCAGTGGAGGGTGCGGAGAGCGGGGGAGATGTGGTCTCTGTGTCCCAGGGCGAGGAGGAGTTTGGTGGCAGCGTTATGGGCTCATGGGAGTTTTTTACGTTGGTATGCCAGTGCTCCCAGGTATAAGGAGTTGGCATAGTTCAGTATCGACATAACAATGCACATAACAGCGGTGAGCCTGTTGGGATAGTTGAGGTAAGTAAAAATGCATCTAAGGAGTTTGAGGTGGTAGTGACAGGATTTGTATACATTATTGATCTGACGGGAGAGGGTTAGGCCTGAGTCCATAGTGCAACCAAGGTTTTGATTATATTAGAAGGAGTGGGGGGTTGGAGGGGTGCCATGGGAGCGGTTGTGGGAGAAGGGCAGTATAGCTGCACACCATGATTTCAGTTTTATCAGTGTTCAAAAGGTGGTGGTTACCTGTCATCCAATGGTCAATATCACTGAGACAAGCATCAAGGTCGGGACGTGGGTTGGTGCTTACCTATGGAATTCTTAGGATAATTTGGGTATCGTCGGCACAGTTGTAACAGGAGAGGTTGCGCACGTGGATGATTCCTGGTACAGTGGTCAGATAGAGGTTGAAAAGGAGAGCAGAGAGGCAGGCGCCTTGGGGTACTCCAGTGTTCACAGCGCAAGCAGTTGAGACAAAAGTGGAAAGGAAGAGGATTTGTTTCCTTTTGCTGACAAAGGAGGCAATCCATTTGAGTGCTGAGCCATGGATTCCTAGGGAGTGGAGGCGGTCAAGGAGGATTGAATGGTTAACAGTGTCAAAGGCTGCAGACAGATGGAGGAGAATCAGCGCTGCACAACCCTCAGAGTCTGCCGCAACCTTGAGATCATCCCAGATCGAGATAAGAGTGGTTTCTGTTCCATGTCGCGGTCTGAAGTCTGATTGTGCGGGGTCGAGGAGTTTGTTTGGATTCTATGAAGCAGTTGAGCTGGGAGTATGCAGTCCGGTCAATGAGAATAAAGAATATTGATTCAGTAACAATGGTCAAAACTACTAGCTGCATAGTGAAGTAACTCATTAAACTGTTACTGGCCCACATTGACCAAATGAGTGGCCCACTTTGACCAAAAAAACTGGCCTACACCAGCATTTTACATTTTTGGTTCGGCCATGGAGTGCACTGCACAGGTGTCACTTTCTCAAGTGCCTACACAAAACATAACATGCAACAGACACATGAACCCTCCATAAGTAATATTTTCTGTAAAGTCATGAATTGACGTGATTCATGGATGAGGGCCACTTTTTTGAGACGAGGGGTGGGCCATTTTTTTTGGGTATCCGGGCCTGTTTCTTGTGCCAGTCCGACCCTGGTTACCGACACTCTAAAGCGCTCCGTTGCTCTCGATCTGGGACTGCACTTTAACTAATTGAATAAAAACAAGAATATTTTGGTGAAACACTGAAACAGGCGTTTCCTTACTAGCAGGGCAACTAGTAAGCATCAAAATATAGGGCAGGGGACCCTAATCAGTTCTTAAATGAAGGAAACCTTAAAAGTCAACCATTCGCCTTTGGTGCATCTAGTAGATAATCTTTTCTATAGTGTACTTATAAACAAAGATGCTCTGACACAAGCAGCCATATGCAGAATGCTGAATTAGGATCCCAGGAAAGAGCATTGATTTGATGCGTACCTGAAAAGTCTGCAGGAGATGTGGGTAGACCATGGGCATTGGGCCCTGGCCTCTTTCGTTGGAAGGTGCTATAGTTTGTTTTTCACCGAATATCATGGCCGCTATGAATATTGCAGCCACCGGGGGCCATCAGCTATGGTTGTGCACAGTACACTCTACCCATGTAGAAGCTTTAGGTTATTGGTCTCCTGTTAAAAAATGGCCCATTTCGGTCATGTCAGGTACAGTCGGTCAGATAGCACAGCGAGCTGTGCGCCTGATTCTGACATCTGTGTGCAGTCTGCTGTTGCAGGTTTGAATCCAGACAGGGCCAAGTCAACCTTTCATCCTTTTGAGATTGATAAATTGAGTACCATACAATAACATGCTGGGGGATAACAGTATCAACTGTTATCTCAGCGCTCAGATGCCTGCGGGCTTGTAGCGCTATATGAAACTGGATATTATTATTACAGGCATTTATGCAACATTGGAGAAAGTGCAGTTTTCCCACCCTCCTCTTGCTGGAGGCACCATCAACTTGATTTGCCACCTGGCCGGATTTTGCTAGGTCTGATCATATTTTTACTGCTGTCTGGTTCTCCAGTTGTCAACCAATAAATCTTGATTTTCTTTCTTTCCTTACCTCTCCTGTGGGGCGGCAGGCAGAGTTTCAAGCTCTGGGGTCCTCTGAAAAAAGCTTTGAACTTTGCAGCCAGCGGCTATCACACTGCTATTAAGGGAGGCCTGTGGGGTCCTTGGGGCTGTGATTAACTACTCTGTTTTCAGCTAAGGGGTGTTCTGCAGGCAGCAATTTATGCCAACTGGAAAGGCCATAGGCGCAACTTCATCTTCAGTGACCAATTCATATCCAAAATTCCAGATCCTCGTGGAAAGTGCTAATGTTGGGGCTGTTAATTGTGATAGGACATATGCATTGTAAAGCCCCCATAAAAGCTTTCACCAGCCGATTGGTTCAGTTGTCAAGGAAAAGGTCAACCATATGCTTTTACAAATGTGAAAACATGTCTGTCTCTCTGAGAAGCAAATCAGTATTCTTTGCAAAACATCACATTTTATTTACATTATAACAAACAAGCCAATGCTTGTTTTAAGCTATGAAAAAACAAGGAACCTTTATTGATAATGCAACCAGTCCACAGCAGACGTCACCTCAAGTTGTCCCAGTGTCACGCGCGAATAGAGCATTCAGGGCTGCCTTTTTGCATCAGGTCACTTCAAGCTCCTCATTCATAAATGACAAGCAAAGCTACGGGTCACAAAATGTGGAGAGACACAGAGCTCATGATGTACCACTCACACGTGACCGAGCACGTGCCGGGTGAGGCTCCTTTTATTCACAGTCAGTCATGAGGTGGTCAAGACACATATCCTTAAAGGGGCAAACCCCTACAACTACTACTGACACCTCAAGATGTCAGATATGTCACATGTGCACAGTCTTTCAAAGTCATATTTTCTTCTTTTCTTTGCAGTCTGGAACCAACAGTTACTTCTAGTGGAATAAGCATACAGTAATGCACAAGAATGCAAAGAAAGGAACAAGGCAGGGAACACAGATCTTTTCCTCACAAGCACTACTATATCGAGTTAGGAGGTAATGGCGTAAAGGAGAGGCTGGCTAGTGGTTAGTCTTTGCTTTTCAGCTAATGCCACTCGCATTTGTTGATTCGGGGTCCAAGCGTAGGCAAACAGAATGCAAACGGCTGTTGACTGAACAACCATGGCTGGATGGGAGGTGTTAGATGGGTTCTGAAGCCTCTTAGCAATCCTGAAAGCTTGGTTGGACTCCAGTCCTCTTTCTGTTATTTTAACAGGCTATCCAAGGTCACGCGTGAGATAGCCCACCATTCATGGCCTCCTGACCCACATCCACCTGCAAGTCTGCTACTTGTAGATCTGTAGGTCTGCATTTCCATTGGGAAAATGAAACTGCTCTATTGCGTAAGGGGGCGCAAATGCTGAAATATGGCTGCATGCTCTGCTGAGCCAGTGCAACATCAAAGGTAAAATGGGGAGAACACCTACCAGGCCAGTTTCTGTGAAAGGCTAGTAGGAATGAGTACAAGTCAGTTGCACGTCAGGGTACCTTGCTCTGACTCGTATCTCACCTGACCAAAGAAGGATGATTCTGGTGGAGAAGTATGATCTGACACGATGTTTTGACTTGGCTATGCCTCTTAAAGGGATTCGGAAGTGTTAGGGGTGCCTAGCCCAGCTTTAAACTGTTCTTACATTATACAATTAGTTACGTTTTGTGAAAATGGCAAATTTCCTTAAACAAAATTGCAGACTATTATTTTATTCCTGTGTGCTGTGTGCAATGGTTACAGACTCAGTCCCACCTTGCCTCCCTCTGACTTTCTTGTGGCGTGTAGGCTCGGTGGGATAATCTGCCTGCCTGCCTGCATGATTTATGCGGAACCTGCTGAATATCTCTGTTGCAGGTTCTTGGCCCACTGAGCTATTCCAATGATTTATTGGCCTTCACAGCTTAACCTAAAGTCTGTAGAAATGTTTTTGCTTTTGTTTTAAGCACTTATAAAATAGAAATTAAAGGATCAGCATCATCGATAAATCTGTCAGGATGGAAACGTGGGTTAACATCGTCTTGCAATCGGAACAGCTTAAAGATCACCGGATCCAGTTCTGTCTGAACCTCCCCAGCTTTTCATCGCAAATAATGTACAGTATATCATTTGGTGACATGTCATTTTCAGGCTTACAGTTTGTTCTCTTTAAACAAAATGTAAATGTAAATGTTCCTCTGGCAGCAACTCTCTACACAGCGAGCTGGTGGCCGATCTTCCGATGGAACAGCCTCCCCCTTCCTCTTCGTCTTGAGCCGGATCTCCTCAAATTCCAGAAGCTCCTCAAGACTCTCCTTTTTACCTCCTCCTTCCCTTCATCCATCCCCTGATAAACCCCACAGTTGCTGAGATTGGCAACCAGGGCCCTTATGTGTCCGTTTGGGCCCTGGCCTCCCACACCCGATCGCCTTCAGCTCGCCCGCTCCCAGCACTTGCCTTGGCACCCCTGGTCTAAGCCCCCACAGGAGTGCACTTATTTATTCATAGACAGCTGAACACTCACCTAGGCACTTATAGTTGCTCACTCCCTTGCGCTTCCCTCCAGGTACACCTGGCACTTATCGCCCTACCCCTCATCCCGTCTCTCTCTCTGCACTTGCACATTCTCAATCCTCACAAGGCCTAGTAGGTCCGCCCCTATCTTTCATCGTTACATTTGTTTTCATTCCCATGTTCTTTCCCTGTTGCCATGGGTTCGCTTTGAAACACAATTTACTTGTTTTTTAAGCTCCTTACAAATGCACAATAAATAAAATAACGCAGATCCTATTTTTTTCATAAAAAAAGGAATATAGCTAAGTTAAAATAAAACTAACCACAAACAAAATCATTTTTTTTCTCTACCTTTTTTTTATTGCCCTACAGTTTGCATGCGTATAAAATGAGTGTGTGGATGGGGGGTCGGGCTGCTGAAAAGCTGTGACATTGGCACACCATAGCGAACGGAAGTTACAGCTTCTATCGTCTATAACTTCTCTTTTAATGTTGGACTTACTTCCTTTCTTATGCATTTAGCTGCTCATTGCTTTAAACCCATCGGAACGCTTACAGCCTGGCTGGTGGGGCAATCATGGGTTTAAAGCCTACAGGGAACTCTGGACATTTCACGGTGGGCCTCTGCATCACGGCCCTTTATTTCCAAATGTTCTTAAGGGAAAAGGGTTGGGCTTCCTCAAAATGTTTAATATGGGGCCACTTTGTAAACATTTCTGTCAGGTTGTTAGTGAGGGCTCTGTAGCCCGCCCACATCGTTGTGTGGGCAGACTACCGTTGCGGTCTTGGTTCCCCGGACAAGGGGAAGTGACGTTGGGCTAGGGAGGGGGCGGGGAAAGGTTGTGGCAGTTCCTGTAAGTGCGACGAATAAAGAGGTTGCATTGTATCCCGGCTCCCGTGTGACTTTGTTCAAGGTGGTTTACGGGACCCGTGTCAAAACCCTACATTTGGCGACGAAGGGTACACCGTACCCACTCACGCACACAGGAGGCCCGCAGGCGAGCGGGTGCTGTGCGTCGGCGCACCTCCGCTCTGAAGGCCTGGAGTGCCACGGAGGTCCGCGGTCGAGCGGCGTGGCGCGTCGGCGCACCTCATGGATACAGGGACCCGCCGGATCTGCCGCAGGCACGGAGTGCCAAGGAGGGAAGCGGCCCCTCATAAACACCGCAGGGAAGCGGGCGTGTACGCGCTCTGTGAGGCGAACGCGGGCCCGCTGGCAGGTGCGGGCGTTGGTCCCGCCGCCCCCCCCCTCTCACATCAACCCGCAATCGGCGGGAGGCCCCAAGAAGTGCTAGGGACCCAGGGGACAGCTCAAAAGGACACGCAACAGCCCGTGAAGAGGCCGCACACTACCAACTCCTGCTGAGGGCTACTGCACAGCACGGCAGAAGTCTGCACAAGGGTGCCTGGTGTCCACCACAGCTACAGCGGACATGTCGGCCCCTGCGAGCCCCGTAGCCTCCTCATCGGACGGATCTGGAGCCGTGGCTGATGGCCCCCAACAGGCACCAGCGTCAGGTACCGCCGCTCACAACTTACCATTACCGGGCCCTTTTGATGTTAGAGACACATCCAACCTAGGACCCAGATGGGTCATATGGCTCAGGGATTTTCAATTTTACACGGGGGCAATCGGGTTGACCGATGAGGCGATGCTGAAGAACACCCTATTCATGACAGTAGGCCCCGCTGTCAGGGACATCGCAGGCGAACTGATGAACGTAGACACGGTCACCTATGGAGAATTACATGGGAAGCTAACGGAATACTTCACGCCCCATACAAACATTGACTAGGAGCGCCATGTCTTTCATACTACTAGACAGGAAAAAAGGAGAGTCCCTTGATAACTTTGTGATGCACCTACGCATCAAGCTAAAGTACTGTGAATTCCATAGATACTCTAATGACGAGGCGCTAAGATCCCAAGTCATAGCCGGCTGCATCTCGCAGCCTTTCAGGAAGCAGCTGCTACAAAAACAAAGGTCCCTCGAGGAAATCCTCGCACTTGCCAGGATGGAAGCCGCAGTTGAGTCGCAGCTCGACAGCCTAGGCAAGGTCACCCTTCAACACCCGACACTGAATGCAGATGCCATTAACAGACTGCATACCGCGCCCTCACCAGGAGGGAAAGGAACAGACGCCAAGTGCTACAGATGCGGGTTCGAGTATCCGCACGTGGGTGACTGCCCAGCAGTAGGACAAAAGTGCGCCGCCTGTGGCGGAATGGACCACTACAGACCTGTCTGCAAGAATCCGCCGGGACAAGGACCCAGCAGACCGAGACAAGAGGAGAGAAGGAGAAGCTCCCGACACAGCCCACCAGCAAGCAGAGGAGAAGAAGACCAGGCGGGACCCCGGAGAGAAGAAAAATCTCGAAGGAGCTCCTACACCAGAGACGACAGAAGGCCATCTGACGGATCCAGGCGATCGCAAAGAAGCCGGCTCGTCGGGTACATTCAGATGAGATCCCGGTCAGGCAGAGAATCCCAGTCGTCAGAGGACGACCAACGGAAAAAAGGGTACGTGTGGGCACTCAACAACGCCACAGCCACCCAACACAGTCCGACGCTCCTGTTACAAGTCAACAACACACCTTTGGAATTACTCATAGACACGGGGGCGACAGTTAACATAATAAGTGAACAGGCGTACAGCTCACTCACCAACCCCCCAAAGATCCAAAAGGCGTCAGTGGACATATACCCCTATGGAGCCACAACCCCGCTCCCATGCAAAGGAACAATATCAGCATGGTGCGTGCACAAATCGCACGCGGCAAAGATCACGCTACACATCCTGAAGACGGAAGCCAACAGCGGGAGCATCCTCAGCTTTAAGACAGCCGTCGAGATGGGTCTGGTGCACATCCTGTACCAGCTTATGGCCCATAAATATTTCGCCAGACCGGACGCCATTGAGCAAACATTCCCCAAGCTGTTCAGAGGCCTAGGAAAACTAAAACATCGAAAGGTACAGCTGAACATAAACCCGAGGATACCGCCCGTCGCCCAGCACTATAGGGGCATTCCGATAAACATACAACACCAGGTCGAAGAGGAGCTAGACAAGCTAATCAAGCTCAACGTCATTGAACCAGTCTCAGGGCCCACCCCATGGGTGTCCCCCATCGTTCGCGTCCCCAAGAAGTCACCGGACGGATCGATACGCCTGTGTGTTGACATGAGGAGAGCCAATGTGGCCATTGAGAGGGAAAGGCACCAGGCGCCCAGGATCACCGACATGATACACCTCCTCCACGGGGCTCAGGTTTTCTCGAAATTGGACCTCACGAAAGGCTATCATCAAATTGAGATTGCTCCCGAATCCAGGTACATCACGACATTCGTCACACACCTGGGTCTATTTCAGTATAAAAGGCTTAGCTTCGGGATATCCTCCGCAGCCGAAATCTTCCAAGAGGAAATACACAGAGTCATCAGACACGTGCCCAACTGCCTGAATTACTCGGATGACGTCCTCGTATTTGGAAAGACTAAAGAAGAGCACGACAGAGCTCTCCACAGAGTGTGCGCTGTACTGCAAGAGGCCGGGCTAACACTCAACAAGGCCAAATGCGAGTTCGGGAAAGGCTCATTACGGTTCTTCGGCCACATATTCTCTGACAAAGGGATGCGACCAGACCCGGAGAAAGTTGCGGCACTCAACTCAGCCGCACCCCCAACGAACATGACGGAGCTTCGCTCCTTCCTGGGACTGGCCAGCTATTGCTCCAGATACTTAAAGGACTATGCAACTATCAGCAACCCGTTGCACCTCTTAACGTGCAAAGATCAACCCTACACATGGTCCACAGACTGCCAAAAAGTGTTTGAGGCGATACGAGATGCCATTTCAAAGGCAGAGGACATGGCGTACTATGACGCCAAAAGGCACACCGAGGTAATAGTGGACGCCAGCCCCGTTGGTCTGGGCGCCATATTAACACAAATTGACCCACTGGAACCCGCGAAAATATATATTGTCGCATACGCCAGCAGGAGCCTAACCCCGACAGAACAAGCCTATTCCCAGGCTGAAAAGGAGAGCCTAGCGGTAGTATGGGCATGCGAGTACTTTCACCTGTTCGTGTATGGCAAGGAGTTCACCATCATCACAGACCACCAGGCACTGCTTACAATCTACGGAGACCCCAAGTCAAGGATGCCGCCCAGAATAGCCAGATGGGGCCTACGACTGCAGGATTACAAGTTCATCATCAAGCACCGGCCTGGAAAAGAAGACAATCCAGCGGACTATCTGTCGCGTCACCCGACTGGCCCCGCCAACTCCCAACCATCCATCGCCGATGAATATCTCAATTATGTGGTTCACCACCTACAACCGTTAACAGTGGGGTGGGCAGACATCATTGCACACTCAGAACAAGACCCGGCTCTATGAATTGTACGACACTGCATACAGGAAGACAGAAGGGCACACATGCGTCCACAGGCACAGCATGAATCGGAAGAGATCCAAGAGGACATCAAACTAATAGACCATGTCCAGGACGAACTCTCCATTGTCGACGATCACGTAATATTAAAAGGGTGCAAAGTACTCCTCCCAAAGTCACTGCGCACCAGAACAATCCAGGTAGCACACGAAAGCCACCGCGGAGTGGTTGCCACCAAGAGACTACTAAGGGAAAAAGTGTGGTTCCCCAAGCTGGACATGATGGTGGAGGAAATCATAGGACAATGCACGACGTGTGCACAGGTAGCACCGCCTCCGCACCCAAACCCACTCCACATGTCGCCACTACCAAAACACGTATGGGAGGAACTGGCGGTGGACTTCTTTGGATCTCTCAGAAATGGCACTTATGTGTTAGTACTAATAGATGAACACTCCAGATTCCCGGACGTACAAATTGTAGACAGCACGGCAGCCTCCAGTGTCATCCCGGTACTGGACCGCATGTTGTCCACATATGGAATACCCAGGATCATAAAATCCGACAACGGAGCGCCGTTCATGAGCACAGACTTCGAGAACTTTGCGAGGTATATGGGCTTCCACCATCAGAAGATAACTCCGAGATGGCCACAGGCCAACGGGATGGTCGAGAGGTTCATGGCCAACATCAAAAGGGCCCTGCAAATAGCGACCATCCTCCATAAACCATTCGAACAAGCGCTCTATCAGTTCCTCAGGGACTATCGTCACACCCCCCATAGCACGACGGGCATATGCCCAGCCGACTTGATGTTCCGCAGACCAGTACAGACACGATTGCCGGAAGACGCACACGCAGCAGAGGCCACGCCCCTGGAACAAGAGGCCAGAAACAGGGATGACACAGCTAAAGCCAAGATGAAGGACAAGGCAGATCATAAAAGAAAGGCACAGGAGTCGAACGTGGAACTGGGAAACCAAGTGTGGTTGCGACAACCCAAGCAACGCAAGGAGGATGCCACGTTTGCACCGGAACCGCTGACGCTCACGCACAAGAAAGGGACGATGATTACGGCCCAGAGAACCGACCAGTCCTCCGTCACTAGAAATGTGTCGTACTTCAAACCCAAGAGGTATTACATGGAGGAAGCATCGGACCGAGAAGCAGACAGTGAGGATGACCACTCTCAGGACAGCTATTACGAGGAGGAGAGCGAGACATCAGAAGGTGAGGACAACTCATCACCCCAGGGCCTGGCTGAGCAAACGCCTGGCCACAGTGGTCGACCCCAGAGAAGCCGCTTCAAGCCTCACAGACTCATAGAAGAAATGGAGTAAGGAGGAGAGTGCAACTTGGTTGCTAAAAAAGGGGGAGATGTCAGGTTGTTAGTGAGGGCTCTGCAGCCCGCCCACATCGTTGTGTGGGCAGACCGCCGTTGCGGTCGTAGTTCCCCGGACAAGGGGAAGTGACGTTGGGCTAGGGAGGGGGCGGGGAAAGGTTGTGGCAGTTCCTGTAAGTGCGATGAATAAAGAGGTCGCATTGTATTCCGCCTCCCGTGTGACTTTGTTCAAGGCGGTTTACGGGACCCGCGTCAAAACCCTACAATTTCTAGGGCCTCTTTTAGTTCTCATTCCACCCGTGGGTGCAGTATTGTTTACGTGTGCTGAACTTGTCAGCGCCATGCTGTCTGGGTTTGTATTGCTTTTTTTTTTCTCCTCTCCCTCCTTCGCTCTCCTGTGGCCGGAGGTGCGTCATTGGGGAGATCTGAAGATAAATGGCATTTTCTACTGACTTTGATCTCTTCACGTGTAACACAATTTAACTTGGGCCTGATAGGAAGGAGTGGAGCTTTAACTATTAATGCCTTTCCAGCCCCAATGCTCAGGTCTGTTATAGCACAGTCAATCACGCTGCTGGCCAGGGCTGCGCTGAAAGTAAACCTGCTGCAGCATTGCCTTGAACTACCCCGTCAAGGCATAAAAGAGATGAACTTTTAGACACGTTTAGTGGGTCATTGCTGCTGCTATTAACATAGAAATTGGCCCTAGGATGAGAGCAGCACAGCCTTTACCGTCGTGCCACAAAGATTCTGTTTTGGAACAGGGAGTTCCATTTCATTATCTAAAGGAAAAATAATGCTATTATCCAAAGGAAAAGCCAGGCAAGCTAAACAGATATGCTTGAACCCTCCACTAATCCACACCAAGTGGAAACGTTTATGTAATGTATACACGATGCCCCTGGGCTGTTGCACGCTATTTAAAAAAAAAACGAAAAAATAAATAAATATACAGGGAAGGAATTGGGCCTGAACGTGACAGAATGCGTATGGATATAGGCAACTGAAAGTCACCCTTGCTAAAACAGTCCGAAGCTGTATGTTTGTCCTGTACTTTGCGAAAATTTCACTGCTATGGCCAGTATTCTGATAGATGAAATGAGCACAATACCCAGTTTGCAATGCATGCTCAGAATGAATGCATGCTTGAATAACTACCACAGACATGTTTGAAACATTTGCTGTCATTCTTAAGTTCCTACAATGCACTTTGTTTTTATGCAAAGCAGCCATCATCCAACATTCAGGGCACCCACATTACTCGATTACTCGACACCTAGCTCAGCCCCTCAGTCCCTTCTTACCCCTGCCCTGCCGCAAAGTGGTGTGGGGTCCCCGAGTCAATTTTGCACTGAAGGTATAATTGGAAACTAAACGCCCTTCGATGAAGCATAAGCAGAGGAGTCGTAGCCGGGAGAGAAATGTTAGAGCAGGATGTGGAGACCACATGTCTTGTTAGAAGTGATAAGTCCTTGCCACAACAGTGATCTAGAAAGGCCAAAACAGTGACCATCTTTTGAGGCGTATCCAGTGATATTGTTGCTCTGACAATGCCTGCCAGGTGGTGACATTTTCCTAAAAATGCACCCTACAGATAATCAAACAATTTACCCAAATATTCTAGGATTGGAGTTAATAATATATAATCATACCCCTCCTAGAATAGTTGGTGAAAGAATTTTAGGGGTCAGGGAAAAGAAGTCGCCTATCTGACGACTTTTTTACAGCAACATTATCACATTGAACCCCTTGAGGGTGGCCATGATCTTGGAAACATGAATCAGAGGTAGGAAAGACAAGTGCAATGTTGCCCTTTGAATTAGATTTTGTAGATTTGAAGGGAAATGCACTTCACGTAGTCTGAGCCAGCCTCAAAAGTTAACTATTCACTTTGGGCCCAATTCATGGAAAAGTGCGCATTTCTCCTGCATTTGCTGTGCCCCGAGAACGACACGGCGCAAGCCTGTGCGCAGAATAAAAGATGCGTGCTGTGCGTATTCATGGATCTAAATGCACATTTCCAGACATGCAAAGGTAATCCCACATCACGCCACACAGACCAAAATCATAGCTGAAGACCAACCTTTCTGCAAAGCTTCGTGTCCATCTCCGACACAACATCTAGCACCCCAGCCACTAGCGCGAGGTTCCACGTAAGTAACGGTGGCACCCCAGCTACCTTGCACAAGGTTCCATATCAGTAACAGCTGCACCCATGCTACTCTGCGTGAGGCCCCATGTAAGTAATGGCTGCACCCCAGCTACTCTGTGAGAGGTGCCACAGAAGTCACGGCTGCACCTCAGCTACTCCGTGTGAGGCCCAACGTAACGGCTGTACCCCAGCTACTCTGCACAAGTTTTCACGTAACAGCTGCACCCCAGCTATCCTGTGTGAGCCCCCACCTAAGAAATGGATGCACCCCAGCTACTTTGCACAAGATGCCATGTAAGTAATGTCTGCACCCCTACAAACTGCCCCCCATAATCCCACCGCACACAAAGTGCTGGCACATACCCCTGCTGCACATCAGCTCCCTCAGGTGCAGACGCCACCCACCAGCCCTCCTCACCTTGGCCACTACCCCAGGCAGCCCTCATACCACCCACCAGACTCCCTCACCTCTGACAATACCCCCTGACAGCACACTCCCCTCCCCACACCACCCTCACCTCTGACACTGCCCCAGGCAGCCCCCTGACAGTACTCCACAGTCCGGAAACTGCCCACACCTCAGACACTGCCCCCAGGCAGCCCCCTCAAGTCAATACACCACCCACCAGCCCCCTCCACCTCCATCACCTCCAATACTACCGCAGGCAGCCCCCTGACAGTACTCTCCCCTCCCTACACCACCCTCAAATCAGACACTGCCTCAGGCAGCCCGCTGACAGTACACTACCCTCCCCACACCGCCCTCACCTCAGACACTACCCCAGCCAGCCCTCTGAAAGTTCTCCACCCTCCCCACACCGCCCTCACCTCCAACACTGCCCCCAGGCAGCCCCCTCAATTACAGACGCCACGCACCAGCACCCCTCACACCCGACACCAACCCAGCCTGCCACATCTCCCCCTAGCAGTGCCACCAACATGAAACACACATGCCACATGCCCACCCATAGACCCACCAACTGGGTACTCTGATGCTGAATGCAGGTTTTTGCCTCATCACAGGACTCCATGGTACATCACAATCAGTGGCAGGGCAACAAGACAGCTGAATTTAGCAGCAGCTACACAGTGAAACCACCATGAACATGTCACACAGCAAACCAATGTGCTGCAATGTGATGTATCATTGTGCACATTTGTCATTGCAATTGCCTCAAACTGCTGAAGGTGAATGACCTAAGAGGACACTAGTCCAAGACATCACTGACAGGACAGTGGCACATATGATTTCAGTGCATAGTACCAAACAACATGCGATGAATCAATGCACTGATGCCAGAAAGCACAGCATTGTAAGCCCCTGCAACCAACATAATTTGAACAGGCATGTTTTGGGGTGATTCAAATTAACTCTGAAAGTGTTTGAGCCAAGCAGATGTATGATGTGCACAGACACATATAACCACACTCACATGTGATGAAGAAGCAATACAGTGGCAGAGGTGCTGCATGACATGAGACCACACACTGTTTGGAAGTTGATGTGTGTTGTTGGGTGGCAATGCATTGTGATCCCCCCAACAGAACCCCCATACATAATTGTAGAATGTATGCCACCACTCCACATTTTGTCCCCAACCCACGTGACACCCACACAAGAATGCATAGCAAAATATAACTAAAAGACACGAACCAAGAGACAACATTGTGTGATGAACAACGAGAAACTGTATTAACAATATACACACTAGCAGAAATCTCTATGTGGAAAAGGGGAAATGTCTCAGGGAAAAAAGAACTAAAAAAAAAACACAAAATCAACTATTTACATGGGCAGCAGGCTCAATACTCTGCCATTACGTCCTCCAGGGCAGAGTCACATTCATCATCCTCCACTTGGAGGCGGGCCACTTTCCGGTCCGCAGTGGCTTCCAGGTGGTCACTCATCCTCCTCTCCTCCTCCCCCACATCCCTGTAATCCTCCTCCAGAATCTCAACCCACCTCTGTGTCCTTCTCTCCACCACCTCTGCCCTGGCCCTGGCAACCCGTGCCACTCTAGCCCACTGCCTCTCTGCCATCAGCTGCATACACAAATCCATACAGATGCACACCACATGCCTGAACCGGCGATGCTCCTCCTGACAGTTTTCCAAATGTTGCTGATTGGCTTGCCTCCCCAATATTTTTGGGACCTGTGTTGCTTGCCCCTGGAGAGTCCTATAGTGCTGCTGCCTGGCCCACTGTACCCTGCGCATGCACCCCCGTCATCTGGATGTTGCATGATGGGGGGGGGGGTACAGTACCAGCACTGTCATGATGTGCAAGCTGCCCCACTTATACCTCTTCCTGTGCATGTATCTCGGCTGGCAAAGTGACAACCTCTGCTTTACTTTTACCGACTTCCCCTATAGGCAGGGGCGTGCAGACCACCAGACTGGGTGGTGTGGGTAGGACAGTAGAAGAGAGGGCCATGATAGGAAGTGGCAAGGAAGGCCACCCAGAGGATGACTGGGGCACAGAGGAGTCAGTGGAGGATGGGGCAGCTGAATGTGCCACTTACAAGTATTTTCAAGGGCCTCTGATTGGCCATCTTGTTTTATGTCTAATGGACACAAAAACATTTGCAATCCCAGTGACACATTCTCAGGGTGCTGTTGTGGGCACTGAGAATAGGACCCAATTCATCATTTAATGGCACCTGGGAGGTGGCTTCACTGTGTGTACTCCACTGCGGCTGGTATTTGGGTGAAGTATGATTGCAGCAGCTGGGTGCATGCAGCCTCTCCACATGCCCTTTGGCCATGTGGCAACATTGTGCAGGACACATGCAGCTACAATTATTCAACAGACTACTGCTGGTGCATACAGCAACACCCCGCCAGAGTGTTCAAGGGAGCAGAACCGTGACTTTAGCACTCCGAATGTGCGCTTTAGCATCCCAAGTGGCTATATGTGCAGTATTGTATCTCACCTGAGCTGGTTTTGTGGGGTTCCTGATGGGGTCATCATGAATGTAGTCAGCGGGTAGGCAATGACCTTGTAAATATCAACATGGCTGTTAGTCATTTTTTGGCAGTGTCTATTGTTCAGTGTGTGACGTGCTTGCATGTGCATGAGCGTTCATACTCACCAATGAGCCATGCGTTGCCCTGTTTTCCAGCTTCCAGGACCCTGTGCAGTGGTGACATATGGAAGATGTAGCTGTCATTTGTGCTGCCTGGGAAATTAGCATAGACCTCCATGATTATTCCCTTGGCATTACACATGACCTGCACATAAATGGAGTGGCAGTGCTTTCTGTTCTTGTTCCGGTATATGTGCTCGGTCAATCTGGGTGCAGTCTATGGCACCTAGTACATGGGGGAAGCGTGTCACTGTATAGAACTACTGCATGACTGACTGCCTTTTCACCAGTGTTTAGGGCATATGCATGTGCCTGGCACACATTTAGGTGATGTTGCACAGGACAGCACCTGGTGTAGACAGTGTGATTGGGAGGCCTGTGATATCCCATCAACTACTCAGTGGTCCACTGGAAGGACCCGGTGGCAAGGAAATGTAGTGCAGTGAGCGCTTTTTCTAGCAGGTAAGGGCCTGGGAGCAGATATTGGGTGAAGTTAGGTTATCTTCCCACTCCCTGACAAGGTTTGTGATTATATGGGTGGGAAATTGTACCTGCCATAGACCTGATCATCGGCATCCCAAAAAGTGTTGTGTGTGTTGCAAAGATCTGGGCCCTGGTCATCCTCTTCCTCCTGTGGGGTCCGTGCACAATGACTCCTAGTACTGCTGGATTCATCGTGGCTCTAGTTGTTGGTTTGGTGTGTATTGCATGCTTTATACACATTTGTTCCTATGCGCATTGACGTTTATGCCTGCTATCATGTTGCGTATGGGTTCCGGGATTTGCGTGTATTTCTTCACGAGCAGAAGTTCCCAGTTTGAATCCATGAAAATTGTTATATTTGCACGCTAATGGGTGTGCGATTGCTTGTCCATGTACGTCCCTCATCACGCCTACATTTTCATATGCTCTTCCTCATTCTGCATGTTCCGCCCCTTATTTTGGTCGATGCGCAGGTCCTGCCCACACTCTGCGTGGAGTCTCAAGCAAGCCACTTGTCTACTCACACGGGCGTGCCGGGCCTGCGCATACTCCACACAAGGCCCAAGAAATTCCTGCGCAGTCGGTTCCATGAATCGACAAATGCGGATTTCTGTGCAGTTTGGTGTGCAAGTCCCCTATTTCCCACGCAGATTATTCCATGAGTTGTGCATTTTAAAGAATATTTATTCAGTAACCATGGTTAAATCTACTAGCTGCATGGTGAAGTAACTTATAAAACTGGCCCACAAGGGGCAAAAAGTGTCCCACTTTGACCCAAAAAGTGGCCCATGCTTGCATATTGTGTTTTAGTTTCAGGCGTTGCCCTATAGGCCAGTCCCAGTCTGTTTATATCGCAAGGTGGCCTTTCAGGAAATTGTGCATGTGTTTACTGCACAGAGAAAAATACCATCCTTCCCAATGCTGAGTTATGGCCCGCATTGGGAAGGGCGGTGGGGAAGGGGCGTGGAAAGGGAAAGATGTTTCCCAGCAGCTCCAAAATCGGACCCGGGCTTCGATGAAATCGGCCTGCGGGGAAACAACGCAGATCCCTTCCTAACTGCACTATTGAGTGCCTGGGCAGTGATTCACTCGCTTGCCTCCTTATGTGTTTTCAGTGCTGTAGCATAGACATGCCTACTGCCAACATCCTGGGAACAGTCTGCTACCAGAGCTCAAACCTGGCCACACACACACTGTAGGTGAACCTCTGCCTGATTTTCATTTTGTTTGAATGTGTGAGTGTTCAGAATGTTTCCAGGATCAGATGCTAACAGAATGCTGCTCCTGTGGCATCAATGAAGGCTTGCCTTGCCCACCAGCTTTACCACACAGGGTAACTCATCTGTCATGGCACATCTAGAGAGGTGATTCATTCATATGCTAGCTTAGCTGGCCTGGATGTTAGAGTGAAAAATGGAAGCTAGCTTCAATGCTACTCTGGGAAAATATTTCTTCCTTTGCCACCACTTACATACTGGCAATCAGCTACAACAAGAACTCTGCACAGTGTCTCTGTAGTCCCTGTAAATGTTAACATTCTGTAAAGAGACTGTCCTGTGAATCTGATCCAGTCTGACAAGGAGGACTATAATGTAGAATAGATTCTATCAGGCATAAATCAATGCAATCAAGTGCAGTAGAAGAAAGGTTAGAAGATCAGAAATATATATTCAATCATCTCAAACAGGGAGTTCTTTAGATTCAATTCCCAACTCAACCAATCCTTAGTCTATTGCTTTCAGCATCTACTGCACTCTCTTCTTCAAGATACCCATTTTCAAAAAACCCTAGGCAGCCGAGGATCAGCTGCCACTTCACCAAGCAAGACTTTCACCCTTGCATCAGATTTCATGACCGCCCTCCGGTCACCCCTCTTCTACTTCGACAGTGTGAATGCCCTCATTGCACACATCCCCCATGCTGCATTGTCCCTAGCAAAGGTGCCCAACATGCCATTGCCCCTGTCATGAAAGGTCTCAGAAAGTACAACCAAATGACCCACATCAACATACAGCTAAACCGGCTGTCATGGCCACAAATCCTTCATCTTCATGACTGTTTGCCAGGAAATCATGCATGCCTAGTGCTTTTCTCCTTAGTGCACTTCTTGCAAGTGAGTACAACCTGACAACCAAAACAAAATAGAAAATGTACTTATGTCACGAATATGGACCAGGAGAAGGGCAATCTTAATCAATTTTGGGTCCCCGGGCATGGACACATGTGGTTTCCATCTCCACCAAACCAAAGAAATGAAGGGATCTGAATATCTGGTCATGCCCCCTCACAAACCATAGCTTGATATGGTGCTTTGCAGTGATCAAAATATGCATAGATATTCCCTTTCAGTCCCATTACCCTCTTCATTCTTGCTGTAATCAGAATGATAAACAAGTAGCATTTCAAGGGCAACCTTACCAGTCCATGATAAGGGTACTTGTGGTCTACTATAGGTACAGAGCACTTTTCCTCAATAGCAGCCACGAGGGGGGTATACTGGCAAGCCATTGTATAAATGCAGGACACAGATTGACGCACACAATTCAGAACAGACAGATGACTCAGATTAGCTGCCTCAGAGAATGCAAAAGTGCTCATGCATGGATACAGGAGGCCTCTTTGAAGCAAGTAGAAAGCTACACATACCATAGGATAGATACTGGATGAAGATTAGAAGCTACAAGGAAGGAGTCCTTAATCCAGACTGAGATTAGACGAGGGACATGGTTTTCAAATAGTTTTGCCATTAGAGAGCAAATAAACAAGTGGTTGTGGTGTGCAACGTATGTACCCACTATTATTATGGTGGTAACAACACTACAGCAAGTGAAACCATGAGTGAGGCTTTTTTGAAGATCAGACCCTGAGAACAAAATCACTCTGAACTGTGACAATTTTGAAAGGTTTGGGGACTGGTAATTTTGACAGATTAGGCAATACGAGATTAAATGAGATGAAGATCACACATTGATTAAGAGGTTATGTTGGGATTTGCCCACTCTGCAATTTCTGCATTTTACAGCTTTCTTTTCCAGTTCATGACAATGAACAAAAAAAATCAGGTTTTATAGAAATGACTTGGAAAGTACACAAATCACATAACACAACATGACAATTTTTAAAAACAAAATGTTATAGAAGCATCTTATCAAAACTGAAATGATTGTAGCTTCATTGTCTTCATCACCAAAGGAAGTATATAACTAACAGCAGTCTAATTGAGCTTACAAGATTTTATCTGGGTTTCTCTTTTGTATTTTAAAGCTTTAAATATGCCCAAAATACAGACTGTGAAATTGTTACTTATAAATGTGCAGATAAAACTTTGAATTGCATAACAAGCAAAGCATGTTTTAGTGTCAAAGGAGCACGCCTTAAGACATTTTTTGCCACAGTCCTGCGTTTTCTGGTCCACTTTGCTATGTTAAATGTTGCATTAAAATTACTTTTAAAGCGCGTCTTTCGGCCGTGGGCATCATAGCGCTATTGGAGGGGAGGATCATAGAAAAGCCCATCAGGCTAGCCGATAGACAAAAATATTTAGAAAATTAATGTTTTTAGATGAGGCCGAAACAAAAGATGATCGTCGATATCACGGTGAGTGCGAGGCAGCTGATTCCAGAGTGTAGCGGCCGCTGCAGAGAACGTGCGGCTTGCTCATCAGTGGGGTCCCAATCAGGTCGCTCTCCTCCCTCTTTTAAGGGTGACTGCAGTATATCATTCCTCTGTCGCGTGTGTTTCCAATTATAAGATTTCCAAGTCACTTCCAGTTATTTACCTCAAAGGATGTATTGTCATCCTCATTTGAGTACACAGCAAAAGACCCCCGCATATCGTCTGTGCTCAAAGCCAGTGGAAAAACACGTCAAGGAATGTGACATCAGCATCGTGGCTTCTTGGTGCTTACTCGCGGCTGTCCATGAAGGTATTCCATCAACAAACTCTGTTTCTTCACCCACACCTGTAAATATATGTATTTGATTCGGTTTGTAAGGCTGGCTGAGACGATACCTTTCTGTGTACTTATCAATCATTGGTGTACTCGGTATTTGTCCGAAATAGGATGGGTGGCTGCTGGCATTTCTGGCTCTTCGCCCTGTCAAGAACCTGGGGGTGAGGAGGGGCATTTTTGCGACCCTCTCTTCAGCTTATCCAGACTAACACTTTATGCTCATCAATAGGGGTGGCTGCCTCGGTTTACAACCACCTGTCTGAAAACACAGATTTCCAGATCTCCTCCATACTGATGCTATTTATTTTAATAGCAACCGCTGTCTGGTGCTGATACATTGCTGATAATATCACATGATGTGCTACAAAAAAAGTATATATAAGTGCAGATTTACCAAATTTCAGCCATAGGTAAGGCTGATTCGCCCCTGCTGGAATTTTGTTTATACTCTTGCATATGACTGCAGATATCTGCAATGAATGCTTAAAACACTGAGCCACAGTGGTCGAAGTGGGCGGGAGCGGTCGGGAGCGGTGCTCCTCTACTTCTTTTATTTTAAAAAGAAACCGTTCTGGAACGGTTTCGTTTTAAAATAAAAGTATAGGAAGAGGTTGGAACTTGCACTTTCAGTGCACTGCTCAGGACGTTTCCTTAAAGAGCAGGCACATGTGTTTTGGGGTTTTTATTGTGCATGGGAGGGGGTGCGGCCATGGGGTCTGTGTTGAGCAGTGCAGACCACTAGGGAACATAGTTCCACTACTTCTTTTCGTACACTTCGACCACTGCTGAGCCATCTTCTGAACCATCGCAGCACTCAAATTTATCAATATGCATTTTACCTTTGTCTGTTGCACATGATCAATGTGATCCCCACAGAAAGGTGAGAAGATTGCAGTGTGTGTCGTAATTAATGTACACACTATGTTTACCCCAGTGAACACAGAAATCATTACAGGATTAATTAATCAGAGCAGAATGTACTTGTCAACATCTAACAGGAAATAGGGTTGTCCTCAGCAGCATGCCATCAAATATCCTGATTGTGCTATTCTGGTGAACAATGGAAACCGACTTGTTTATCTCAGGCAGCCTTCTTAGGCCCCCTCTAAGCCGTGGCCCGGGGCAAGTGCCCCCTTTGCCCTCACATAAAGACATCACTTGCCAGGAGGGTAGCTCAGGGGCAATGCTTTTTTCCTGACAACGCAGAGCAACACAGGTTTGAATCCCAGTCCCACGCTTAGAGACTGGTCTCCATAGCATTAAATGCATTGTAAAAGGTTAATTGTGCAATGACTATGACAACCGTACAGTCAGGAAAAATACTGCAGCTGTGAAACTTTCTAAATAGTCACGATTGATCAAACGTAAGTATCACTTTAACCCGTTAACTGTGATAAGAATTCTTGCCATATTACACTGAATCAATGAGTTAAGGGAGTGCAAGTCACATCCTTGGCATTGCAAGCCTTGTCCTCAGTAATAAAGTAATTCAGATTATGCGTAATGATTTCCTGAAAATGATAAATGCTTGGAAAGAAGCAGTTTACAGAGGCCATAGCAAGGGCTGCAGCGGTCCCATCGCTTGGTGCTTTAGCGACCTGTTCAAAGGCATGACACAGTGGTGGTCAATACACGGATGGGGCAGGCACTGCGAGCAGCAAGCGTCTGCTTTAGTCACCCAGATTGATTGGCTCTGGGTCTCGTGCGTGCTGCTCTATTTCCATCCCACGGGCGTGCAGGCGCATCTTCAACCCCAATCACTCGGCGAGTCTCCATTTCCCCCTGGCGTGATTGCCTGCCGAATGCAGGAACAGACGACGTGCAGCATTTTCATTTGTTACTGGAAAATGGTTACTTCCCAGGCTGTGGCGGGAAGGTGGTCTGTGAAGCACGCAGTGAATCCCTCACCTGAATTCATTGCTGTTCTCATTCTGCGGCTCTCCTGGTCATCTTCGACACCACCTGCAACACCCACGTGCCTATAATTAACAATGCACTCTTCTACCTGGCTGCAACAACAACACAAATCCCGGAAGCGTAACACAACACAAGAAGCCACATCAGTGGTAGAGCGGAAAACAAGAACTGCACCAAAAACTGGCAAAGTGAAGCACTGACATAATGGAACTACCTAAAGGGTGTGAGTACCTGGGCATTTGATGGCAGTGCCAGGCAAATGTATATTATAAGCGTTATCATTACCAACATGTAATCGGACTCATATTATCACCCGGGGACAAAGACGGGGGGCTAAGTCTGAAATATCTATATGTCCCAAATGTTCATCCATCACTACGTTTATGCACTTGATATCCTCCACAGAATCATCAAATTTTGGTTTTAAATAAATTGCATAGTGACTCGTAATTTGATTAAGCAACGCAAGCAGTCGGTGTGTGAACTGAAGTGACAAGTACATTAAAGGGAATGCGCTCCATTATTTAAAAAGCAGAAACAAAATAGGGTGCAATTATGCTTGAGTTCACCTGGCGGGATTGATTGGGAAAATGGGCGCATGTGGGCCAGCATTTGATGCTTTCTCACTGTGTTTCCCATATCCTGAGAATCCACATTGTGTTGGTTTCTACTGTACCAGTGCTTCTACACTGCCTGTGTAGTTTGCTGGTATGTAGGGCCGGGTGGGATGCATGGCTTCCACCAGTGCTCGAATTGTGGGGGGTTTTGCCAGAGCCCGGCACTTATTGTCTCAGACTCACTTTGATTATGATGTGGTGTTTTGGCAACTTTCTTATTATTAATTATGATCATAGCTCAAAGAGCTTTAACATACTATGGGCCTCATTACATGAAGGCGGTAAGGGTTTACCGGTACCGGTAAGGGCACCGGTACCGGTAAACCATTACCGCCTTACTACGAGGTCCCGCACCTGACCTTAACGGCTGGTGTAGACCAGCCGTTAAAGTTGGGACCCGCAAAGGGACCTTGGTGCTAATTACGGTACCGTAATTAGCTCCTTCCCCATTCCCATTGAGCCCTATGGGGCAAAAATGGGAATGGGGTAGGGCCATGGAGAAAGGGGGAATTACCGCCCCGCCAATCTTGGAATGGGGTGGTAATTCCCCTTTTCTCCATGATGGTACTGGTATGGTACCGGCGGCAACCATGGTGCTAATAGCACCATGGTTTACCGCATTACGTATAATGAGGCCCTATATATTCACTGATAAAAAACGTTGTTAAAGGGACGTTATAGTTAAGTTGCACTAGTAAAAACCTATGCAATTCGCTAACAAAAAACATTGTCACAGGGACGTTATGGGTAAGTTGCACTACTAAAAAGCTATGAAGTTGTTGTTAAAGGGACGATATGTTTCAGTTGCCCTAAGAAAAACCTATCAAATTCAGTGCAACAAGTACATGAAAGGAACATTACACTTACTTTGCACTAATAACAACCTATCCATATTATGGGTACAAGTAAAACCAAAAAAACCCCCAGAAATTCACCATTTATGGTAACCTAAGCAACCATAACTCGCCCCACCACTGTGCACTGCTAAGAATAACACCCATGACATCACAAATGTTTTCTGAGTGCAAGTTCTCCACAGCAGCCCTAGAAAAGGCCACACCCCAGAGCTGCTCCGCAATATGTTTGTAGCTTTTCAGAACAGAGTAGCAGGCCACATAGGTTTGCCCTGTAAGGGATAGTGGACCGAATCTGCTGTGCTACATTGCCTTTGCAAGTAATGGCAACCATGTCATCCCGGCTCAGTACGCACAGTAATGGAAGAAAGTATTAACAACCCTTCCTGTGACCCACACCCTCAGTTGCGATAGTTCCCACTGTCCCGTTCCCATGGGTAGCATGCTGAAAACGGTAGTATGTGGCACGTGCATTTCCCCAAGTATGGCAAGGGCCGTGCCCAATAAAGCAGACACATTCCTTCTTCCCTTTCTACTTTCTTCTTTCCAGCACGCTGTCATTGGGTTATAATGTTCCCCAGGCATCCACCAATCAGATTGAAGAGCTCTCTGTAACTGTATCAGTTCTGTACAACTGTCCTCTGCGTACACACCACACCCAGAAATGGTATTGTGCAATACCTCAGGCTCCATGGCCATCCTCAAAATCCCTGGATGTGGATTTCGTGCTGCGCGCGGGCGTGGGGGAATACATTGCAACCAGGTTAAGGGAGTTCATTTATAGTGGCGGCTCTGAAAAGAGCCTTTTTGTAAAAAAAAATGTTTTAGGTGCTGCTATTGAAACGCCTTTTTGTCGGTTTGTATTTGATGTTGTGTTTTCTTCTGCTCACATTTTTACAGTAAACTCTTCATCGCATCCTGTAGCCAGACATACAAAATAGCATTACCAATGGGCGACAACGAAATGCCATTTGCTTGGAAAAACTCTGCATTTCCACACTAATGAGGTCATTGTTGCAGAAGAACATCCCACCAGCGGACAAAAAAGTGTACATGCTTCTGTTGATGAGACACCTTCCAATCTCTGGCTTGGAACAACATCCATGAACATTGTCCCATACTCTTCTTGGTGTTATAGATGAGAAAGGCACCTTGGCAGTGGATAAAAGCCTCTTCATTATATTCAGCAACCTCTTCAGTTGACGGAACAAACCTAAACAAGCCACGTAACCCAAATACATGCCGTCGTAGTGCATGACGACAACATCGACAGTGGCAAAAGTGGCCAGGTCTCTGCAAAGTGCATGCATATTGGCGAAAATGCAGCACACCACAATGCAACCACTCCTTCCAAACCGAAATTGAAATCAAAGTGTCTTTCCAGGGCATACTTGTGCAGATCTGTCACAAAGCATTACCCAAAGTAAACACAATGCGTTTCTCCATGTCAGCGAGCCTCACTACGCAGAGTAATGTAAAACAGTATGATGTCCTTCCTGTGAACCACACCCTCAGTACCTGATTGGATAATCCCCACAGTCCCATTTCCATTGGCCAGCATGGTGAGAAGCGCAGAATGTGGCACATGCGCTTCCCAAAGTACTGAGAGGGCCGTGCCCCAGTAAAGTATGAGAAATCCTCCTTCCCTTGCCCTTATTTTTTGTCCACCACTACCTCATTGGGTATGGGTAAATAGTCACACATGCATCCATCAATGCCATCCAAGACGTTAGCATCTAAAACTGTCAGGTCTGCACAACACTTCATATGTATCGTTACAAATTCAGCATGCAAGAGTCTTGTCATTCGAAAGCACGTCCAGTACAAAGTTCAGTAAAAGATTGCATGATTTTTGCATCCACATTGATTCACATGAGTACCCATCACCACAAAATAGAGGTATGAATACTTTTAATGCAGTATGTGAACACATCTGTTATAAGTGCCTCTGAGCACGGTCTCTGCCACTGAGCGTCCATTACTTTCTTAAAAAGAATACTGTTTTTTCTCCCTTTCTCCCATCCCCTACCATCTAGTGGCACTTCAATGGTATGTGCTTACAACATTTTCATTTACCCATATCATACATTGTAATATCAAAACAGAAACTCTCTTCTTTCCTTCCGACAATGCTATGAATTGTTTTCCCCACTAACCGTTCCCCACCTTTGAAGACATGCAGTGTTACAACTGCATGGCTACATTATGTTGTGGTGGCTGTGTTTAAGGCCTAGGGTCTTGGGTGAATGGCCTCTGGCCGTGCACCCAACAGTCTAGGCCTTGCCCACACCCGCCACAACATAACAGAGCCATGCAGATGAAAATGTAGCCATGTGCCAGAATTCACAAAGGCAACATAGCCACCGGCACATCTAGCCAACCGCCGCACCATAATACAGGGATGTACGCAGACATGTTCCAGTTATCATAATCCACAAACATTCCACAATGTTTGGCACCGCTATCCACTTCCATTTACAAAGCATTCTATTACTGACAACCAAACAACAAAGTCTTGACACCATTGGTCCTGCTCCCAACACTCTAGTAAGTGCAGAGAACCAATACGGCATAGTGCATAATAACACTTAATAATCTGCACAATACAAACTACCCAAGTACATAAAACAACCAGTTCAACCGTACCCTCTTCTATATGGATACTATTTCAACACTGCACCCAGTGGACACACTGCATGACTGCTCATTGCAGCATCTCCACCCATGCAGTGACAACTGTAAGAAGTAACTGCATACAAGCAATAGTGCAGAGTGAAGTACAACACTAATCTGCGCAATGCAAATGACCCAAGCACATAATGCATACACTTCAACCGTACCCTCTTCTATATGGACAGTATTCCAACACTGCATCCACTGGACATGTTACAGCACTGCTCACTGCAGCATCTCCAGCCATGAACCGACAACTGTAAGATGTTTTAACAATCACCACACCCATGGATTCAGCAATGTATGCAATGCAGCCAAACCACACACACAAAACCGCAATGTCAGACCTACTTGCAACCACTGGACATACTTATCGGTGCAAGGGGTCCAGCCATACAACCAACGCAACATAGAAAGGGTCTTATAAAGGGCAAACCCTAGCAAATGCAAATGGTCACATGTGACTCCCTAATGTGCAACATATGAAAATACCTATACCATATGCTAATGTACGCATAGCAGCTCACTTTTGCTGTTCTACCAAGTGTACAATGTCCTCCACAAGCATTGTGTAAAGGTCCCCACCTTCGAAGACATGCATAGTTACAACTGCATGGCTGCATTATGTTGTGGTGGCTGTGGTGAAGGCCTACGCTCTTGGATGCATGGGCTGCGGCCTACGGCCTTTGGCCATGCACCCACCATTGTAAGGCTTGCCCACACCCACCACAACATAACAGAGCCATGCAGGCGAACATGTAGCCATGTACCAGAATTCACAAAGGCAACATAGGCCCTTCAATCCAACTGCCGCATCATAATACAGCGATGCAAGCAAACATATTCCAGTAACCATAATCCACAAATATATCATAGTGTTTGGCACTGCTACAAACTTCCATTCACAAAGCATTGTATGACTGCCAACCAAACCACACAATCTTCACAACATTGGACCTGCTCCCAACACTCAAGTGAGAGCATAGAACCAATACAGCACAGTGCAGTACAACACTTACTAATCTGCCCAATGCAGACTACCCAAGCACATATAAGAACCAGGTCAACCGTACCCTCTTCTATATGGACACTATTCCAACACTGCACTGAGTGGACACACTGCAGGACTGCTCACTGAAGCATCTCCACCCATACACTGACAACTGTAGGATGTTCTAACAATCACCACACCTATGGAACCAACAATGTATGCAATACAGCAAAACCACACACACAAAGCAACAATCCAACCCTACTTACAACCAGTGGACATACCTTTTCAACCAGTGGACATACTTTTCGGTGCAAGGTCTCCAGCCATGCATCGAAGGGGCTACAGACTTACCACACACAACACACCATAGTACATGCTACGTTTAAATGTTCTTGTCATGTGGAATGCACTCCCTTCTGCAATTCAGCCTGCCACTACTCATCACAGAAAGACATCGCCGCTGAAGCTGTCATGCAATAACGAAGGCTGCCTGCAATCACCACACAAGGTTGTTGCCTGTTGAGGTAATTGCAAAATGGCGTAGTATGTATGAATACCGCTGGTACACCACTGTCTTCTTCTAATGAGATATATCAGAGGAACCACTTCTTACGCCCCCACCCTTTCCATCCCTTCTTCCCACATCCAGATGCCGTAACGTATGTTTTCCAGACCCTTTCGCCAACGCATTCCTCGGATACAACATGCCGGTGTTATCGAAAACATATGATGCGCATCACATCACTGCACACTACAGTGCTATCAAACTTTTGACCGCCGGAGCGGTGCCAGAAATGACAAATTTTAGTGGGCACACTGTTACGTGCAAGAGTCCAAGCTATGCACACAATGCCTTAGGGGCTTGGCACACACACAACAACTCTATCCTCCGATACACCATGGCAGCGTTTCCCAAAAACTTTGACGGACAGCATGCTTCCCTCCAGCCAACCACCGGCCACGTCCAATGTTCGCCGACATCATGAGCCTTGTGTCCATGGAGCGAACAGAGAAATGGGTTCGTGCAGCGGAGCCAGATATCACTAATATTTTGAGATGTACATTTCAGTTCTTTGCAACAAATTTCCACCAAACACACAAAACCACGCTTTCTGAGCAAAGTCCCCGCTCCTGCCACACATTTGGTTAAAATCTGTCCAGCGGTTCAGCCTGTAGCTGTGCACAAAGTTTTTCCCCATTCAGTATATGGAAAAAAAATAATTTGGGACCCTCCTATAACTTTGCCCCCCCTCCACGAAACCTTGCCCCAACTTTCCACGATTCGTCCACAGGGAGCAAAGTTATAAGCCGCCGAAAAACTGGTCTTCCTATGGGCTTAGCAACTTAACCATAACTACACGGCCACTACCGCGGGCCGTGTAACACAAACAATTCATAACACATTACATAAAATATTGCTACATTATTGCATAGTTAAGCAAAGAACAACCAATCCATCAATCACTTTAGTATACTTACTCAAGATTCTTAAAAACCTATTAAACTAGATAAGATTCAAAAAAATCATTTCACATTACACCATTTATCAAGTAACATTCATAGGATAAAATTCATAAAATTAGTTTCATAGTAATAATTCATAAAATAAAATTCACAAGGACAGTACTAATATTAGTTTCAAGTAGCATGATAGAGTCTCAAACTCAGCATGTTCACAGAATATCGCATTAGCGTGCTCAATGGAAGAGCCCAGACTCACATTTACTGTCACTACCTCAGAATAGATTTAAAATTAATTTATCAATAGCTGGTATAATTTTTTGGCATAGGTCCCAACCTTACCATATTTTAATAACTCCTTCCAAATGCTAAACAGTGCAAAGTGCATTGATTTATTGCCTGAGTTCAACAATAACACCGAAATGAGTCTGACTTAATATCATTAGGATTGGTGACAAAGGCCCCCAAACTGCTTACATATAGTGAGCCACGTTCTCTGCCATAAGGACATCCTGGGAGGTCTCTAAATGGTTACCTAGCCCACAAGAACGGCAGAGCCTTGCCTCCTTTGGAATATCCTGCTCCTGACCGACAAGCGACAGTACCAGCAGCTTACCAACTCTCAGGAGGAGCCCGAATCAACATAATTCAGGGGAAGGCATAACAACAAGTAACCCTGAGGTGCTTTATATCTGTGTACCAGTTGTTTCATTAGGGTGTGATAACTAGTTAAAGTGCCCAAGTGTGTATAATTTTGGCACCAGTCCCATTGCTCAATTATTAAGGTTGCTTTCCTGGTCAGTACTTGCAGCCTTCCCTCCATCATAGGCTTCCAGCCCGCTTTGTTAAGATCTCCAAGGGCCAAAGACGCTAAGGTTTCAGGTTTGGTTGAAAGTGGCAATTTACCCAACAGGTTCGATAGGGGGCAGATGGGTATCTTACAAGACTTTAGAAATAATAAGCAATGCTTTTTACTAACCATTGAGTGGAGTGAGGTAAGCCCAGCTCAAGGTGTAGGATTTTAATTGGGACACTAGGCCTAAGCCCCAGCATTTTTCACCAAAATGATCCCTCCAATGTTTTAAGCCATGTCAGGTCCTTCACGGTGAGTGCCTCCAGGCCATAGAGCAATAAGGTACTAAAACATTGTTTATAGAGGGTTAAAATGCCTTAAAGGCTAAATCCAGATGCAGATCATACGCATCTGGCTATCATATTTACTTTAGAGATAGCCTTGTGATTTCTTACCTCCCTCAGCTCCACATAGTCAGACTTCGTAGTAAATTCCATTCCCAAGTACTTGGAGCAGTGGACTCGCTTGATGACTTTTCCGCCAATGATCAAGGTGGGAATCGTCACAGGTTTATGTGAGGAGTGAATTAGCTTGTTCTTATCGAAGTTCAATGGGAGATCATGCTCTAAGACATATGTAAGTAGTACACACATAGCTCTTTTTTATCCCTGAGAGGGTATGGTCAAAGATAATACAGTCATCGGCATATGATGAACAGCAGACACTGATCCCCATGATCTTTGGCGGGCAGGTGTATGCAGCCTATTATGCCTTAGGGAGCTCAGAAAGATTTATGTTAAAAGGAACCGGAGCAAGAGAGCAACCACGCTTTACTCCACGGTTGAAACTTATTGGGGCAAAGATTTGTTCTTTATTGTCTAATCTGACTTGGACGGAAGTATTCTCGTGTAGGCCCATGATGGCCTTTAAAAGGTCTTTTGGGCAACCCAGTCACTTCATTTTTGCCCAAAATTTCCACATATCAACCGTTTCAAAGGGGGGCTTGAAGTCGATCATGACCACATATAGGCCAGGTTGAGTTTTAGTTTTAGCCATCGTGATCAGAGAGTCGGAAAGCCATAAGCATTGAGTAGTCCCAGAGCCAGAACGAAACCCCATCTGGAAGTTACTAAGTAAGTAGTTAGATTCAACCCAGGTTACTATCTTTCCAGCAATAAAGAGGCAAAGATTTTGCCAGTAGTGTCTAACATTGCTAGCAGCCTGAAGTTTTCAGGGAGCGTTGAGGGTCCTTTCTTGTGTATTGGAATCAAGATTGACCTTCGCCAGGATGCGGGAATCCGGCCTTCCTGGCTCACTTTGCTAAATAAACAGTACACTATTCCCCCCCAGAGATTTGCATTCCTCTTTAATAAGACATTAGGGAGTCCATTGGGACCAGGGGCTCTAGAGGGATTTTTTGGCTTCCTTTATCATCTTGTCAAAGCAATATTTCTTGTTGCTGCAAATTATCGTAACATTGCCTTTATAGGGCACTAGCGATCGAGTAGCATCTTTTATCTTAGCTTTGATCTCATCGGCTGTTAAATCCACCACATAGTAGAGCCAATCATCACTCTGGGAGAAACAGTGTCGCCCCATGCTTTAAATGCTCCTGTCTGTACAGCGGATTCTACAGCCACAGTGATTTCTTTTCAGTTCAACTACAGGACCCTTGTATGGACAGGAGTTAATACCCACTATGTGTAGGGAGAGCATGGCATGATCACTAAGGTTTTTATGAGTGATGTCCACATTATTAATAATGGGGATCGCCGACTGATTGAAAAACAGGTTATTCAAAGTTGATGACTGATTCCCAACCCTCCAAGTACTGTTTCCTGGGATATCACACTTGACTATTCCATTGAACAGAAAACAGTCCGAGTCATGCAAGTATTCAAACCCAGGTTTTACAGTTGCATTCCCTGCAGTAGCCAAACCAATGACTGACTTACTCTTGACGGTATCAGTTTCATTGACTGAGGGCAAATACAGTGTGCATTCAGGTCACCTCCTACATATATCTGGGCAGATTCATCCCACATTTGGATGTCACTGATCACGTTGAGAACCAAATCTACCATGTCATCAGTGACTGCCAATCCAGGAGGAGGTTAAACATTTACAACATGAATGTCCCCCACCTCATTGTTTCCTCTCACACAAACCGGCAAGACAATATTTTTGTGGATTTCAGGTGATTGCATACCCCTACAACGAGGCCACCATGAGGCGTCCTCGAGGGCCCTTTCTTGCAAAGAACTTGGAAGATCTGAAAACCATCAATCAAGAGTTCGGACATTAGCCGTACTTCTTGGAGAAGAAAAATATAATTCTTTAGCAAAAGATCCAAGGACCCCCAGGCTCAATACGATGGGAAAAGCCACTGGTGTTACATTTCCAGGAGGTGGGCCATTTCCTCTATTTGAAACCAGCCAATTCAGTATGCCCAGAATGTTGGCTTGAAGAGCAGAGCTGTTATCAAGCATACTGCCAGAGTTGCTAATGGTGGTAATTTTGTCCTTACGCGTTCCAATTTCAGACTGCTGGCTTCGTTTAATAATGGTCACCTCCTCAGCCACATCCAACTCATAGCCCAGCTAAAAATAGCGGGCACTGAATGATCTAATCAGTTGGGCGGTTTTCTCAGTACCACAGAAGATTTTGATGAACTGGCACTTGAGGTCCTTAATTGTTTCTACAAAATCAAAGTCCTTAGTGTCCAGGATCCTGGGTGGTAATATTTTTTGGGTTAGAGAGAGGAAGTCAGCTCTATTAATATGCCAAAAGCATAACATTCCCCCAAAATCGTCCCACACAGTGTTAATAGCACCTGCATGGCATATTGCAGTACCGATATTTCAGCTTGGACCAAGGCACTTGTTATACTGATTACCGCAAGAGGACACGTTGGTGCGCCCCAAATCAGTAGGGCACATATTAGGTGAAGCTCAGAGTCTTTGTCCCCCATCATCCATTACTTTCAGCTCAACATTCTCGAAAGAGGCCAAGTTTTCCTCCAACCCCTTTGTATGGGTTGGTTTTCCCCAAGTCCCAATATCTGCTGATGTTGTAGATCATTGGGTGTGAGCGAATCCGTGACGGAATAACACAAAGCCAGCAAAGAGAGGTTGTTATCCATGGCCGAAAAAGAGGAGTCAAAGTGAGAATAAATATTGGTTCTGCTAGGGGGTTCTTCGTTGGTTAGTGGCTGAGAGAATATTAACGAAACAGGTGGAGGATGAATGGATTTTGGATCGGGTGAGAAGTATGAATCGATTGTCCCGATTTTACCTTCTGTGTTTGGGTTCCCTCTAGGAGAGCTGGTTACACATGCTCTAGAGGTGTTTGCATTGGATGCTTTGGCACAATTTTGCACCCCTGAGCTTGTAGAGTGTTTAGAATTTGGGACATTTTTCATCTGTTTTTAATTGTTGGATCTCAAACCCACTTTTCCATGCTTATTCAGGGCAGAAAACCAGGGGATTAGGGTGGTTGCCAACGGTTGGTAACGAAGGACCACACATACCAGCCCCAGTGTTTAAGTGCAGTACAATGAGTTACCGTTTTGTCAGCACAGGAATCTGCTCTCAGGGAAAAACACAGGGCAAAGTTCCAGTTAAAGATGTAGCGAATAAGACAGTGACACAAAAAAGTCCATAACAATCCCGGCTCTTAATTGCAGTTTGAGTTCAGATAAGAAGTGCAGTCGTCACAGAATATGAGGGCTAAAGGTAAACAGGCTCTCGTTAAGGGGTAACCTAGAGGGGCACACTTCCGGAACGCACTCCTGTGCAAATGTTTTGACATGCAACTTACTTTGGAGTCATTAAGAAGGTCAAAAACCGCCTCCTTCTTTCACTCCGAAACTGCATTGGGAAGGATAATTGTAGAAGCCAAATACTGATTAGGGATGCCTATCAGGGTTTCCAGCGTCTACAACGCTTAAGCGTAGAGTGCGACACTGCGAGATAACTCACCACAACTCTGCCCCCCTCCGCTTGGAGCTGAGATTTTGTGGGGGCTCCTCCTTCTTAGTGAGCTGGGCAGCAGGCAACCAAGGAAACGGAAGAAACACTGGTGACTGCGGGCACTGCGAGATAACTAGCCACAACTCCACTACCCTCGGCTCCGCTTGGAGCCGAGTTTTTGGTGGGGCTCCTCCTTCTTAGTCAGCTGGGCAGCAGGCAACCAAGGAAATGGAAGAAACACTGGTGAGTGCGGGCACTGTGAGATAACTAGCCACAACTCCACTACCCTCGGCTCTGCTTGGAGCCGAGTTTTTGGTGGGGCTCCTCCTTCTTAGTCAGCTGGGCAGCAGGCAACCAAGGAAAAGGAAAGAACACTGGCGACTGCAGCGACTGCGAGATAACTCATAACTCCCACAAGTTTATTATTGTAACTGCCAGTAACATAAGAAACACCTATAGAATCAGAGCAACATGTAAATGATGATTGTGTTTAAACACACACTTAAACATGTGTCTCATGTCACGGCATGAGCGTGTTATTTTATGTGTATATTGACTGGTATTTGTAAATGACACATCTGCCAGAGTGACAGAGTTCATCCGTCAACCACAATAAGCCAGTGGGAGTTGTTGCTTTAACCCCATATGCGTTGACAGCATGAGGAACAGCCCTGGGTGGTGGCAATAGTGGGCGGGCAACTGTCCATCATGACCTGTCATGAACGTGTTAGAAAATATTTGAGCCCTTATTGTTTTTACAAATTAAGCACTGGCTGCCACGTCATTTGGTAAGCACCAGCAGACTTACCTGACATTTAGCCTTTTTCGACGGAGAGACAGGGGAGTTCTAGGCCCCACAACTCTGTCTCTATCCTGCACTGAGTATTTATTATTCATCGTTTTATATCTGTTGTACTGTATGGGTGCTCTTTCTCTTTATCCATTATATGCAGGTAATGCCGTTTAATTCCTCCAGTGTGTCAGCTGTTCTAACGAAATATTTAGGTTTGGTTGAGGAAGACATGGCTTGTCTTCAGGTCTCAGCCAGAATCAGTTAGCTGTTGTACTATACATGTATTAGGCTTCTCAGAGCAGTGAATTGCTTTCCCACATGGACTGGTGCATGGTCTGGATAGGATCCTCAGTTCTATCTGCATATCATATAGGCAACCACCAAGGGACAAGATGCTTTCAAGGGGAAATCCCATTAGATCTTTAAATGACAATATACGACCCCCTAGATTTCCACAGTCCCTCTATATCAGCTTTTACTAGAGCCCAGTGGGACATGGGAGATTTTCTCCAATTTAAGGATTTCAGACACAGCAATGACTAAAACCAGCCCAATAACAACACCATCCCCGTATAGCCCCAGCTCTTATTCTGATAACATTAGTTGGGGGGAAAAAAGACATATACTCCTATTATTCCTTATAGTAGCCTTGGGTGGGCATTGATAAATGCCCGCTCCATCCCGGCACATTCCACAGAAATTTCCAATACTATTCTCCAGTCTGGTCTTGATTTACTGGCCACTTATGAAACATGGCTTTAAGACTACTCAGGACCAGCTATCTCCACCACCTTACCAGGTGGGTGTTCTATTATAACATCTAATTGATCAGATCGGATGGGAGGCGGGGTTGCTCTTATTTTTAGAAACTCTTGGCAGGCAATTCTTTTTCCTGAACTAAGATCCGGAATTGTGAAGCACTAGACATTAGTGTCAAGCATTCATATGTCCTTTAATTGCTCATATTGTATCGCCCTCCCAAAAATGATCATTCGTTTTGCCGCAGCCTTATCGATTTCCTGGCCTCATCAAACAAGATCTCCTCCCCATATATTTCAATGGGCGATGTTACCTTAGACTTCCATGACACTAGATCTAGCCTTGAACTGCAACTAAAACAAGATTTGTTAGACGTAGGTTTTTCATACCTGGACAGTCCTAGTGCACATATTGAAAGCTGCTCTCTGGATATGTTCTTTGCATATAATGTGAATATCTAGGAAGGGATGTTGGCTTGGGTGGATTGGACAGACCAAACAATTCTTTCTTTTTCCACTATGCTGGCTGGTTCTGTCATGTATCGGGTGGATGATGGCCCGCCAGCCCGAGCTTTTGTGGGACCAAGCTGAAGCCCTTGGTTTGCTCGGGCCCACAAAAGCTCGGGCTGGCCTGCCAAGAGTTTCTAAAAATAAGAGCAACCCCGCCTCCCTTCCGATCTGATCAATGAGATGTTATAATAGAACACACACCTGGTAAGGTGGTGGTGATAGCTGGTCCTGAGTAGTCCTGCGGCCCATTAAAGCTCATGGTCCCCTCACCCCCGCCAGGGTGTGAAAGCTATACACACTGTGGGATTTACAGGGGTCCAGATAGTTTTCTTTTTTTATCTACCGACGGGAGATCAGCTCAGCGCAAGCCCATATCCTACCAGAGAAAAAATAAATATAGAAAAGTCTGCCACCATTGAAAGGGCCTCGGGTGGCAGGAACAGCTGGCAGGGATTGTGTATTCTTGCCAGCTGTTTCAGTCACCTGATTGGTTGGCTCAACCTCCCCGGGCGCAAATTAATCTTAAACCTATGACACTAATAAACAAAATTCTGTGCGCTTCTCTCATACTTTACGTGAGTCAGCGAATCACCTGGTACAGATCCACTAGACCCTTCAGATCTTCACTTTGCCTCTCTCTTGGGACATCAGGGAAATTCTCAATCTTAATCACTTCAGAAAGAGGCTGAGAACATTTCTATTATGATCTGTTGTTTTATGACTTCAGCTCCATTCCCTTTTCTGTCTGATTGGATGAGCACTGAGAACCCTAGTATGGTAGATGCACCTACTTCCATTAATTAACTTGAAATTGAAATGTGCAGCATGCTGGCCAAGGGACGAGTTGACATTTCCAGAAAGCAAGCCACTAGATATGTGCTTCCCCAGGGAAGAATTTGTAGAGGAGCAGCTGTACACATCCACAGGAGATCCAGCCCCCTGCCTCGCATACACTGGAGACATGAGACCGTGCCATGTTTGACACCAGCCATCGTACCAATCCCGCAGCGAGTATTTGGAGGAAGAAACCTATTGAGAGAGCCCTATCGAACCCTGAAGGAATATGAAAAAGAGCAAAGAAGATGAGCCAGTGCCGTCATGAGAAGTGTGCTCAGCGTCTCCAGATATAGGCTAAAAATAATGTATAAATCGTAGGAATACTAATGATGAAGTAAAGGATTGAGTGAACTCTTAAATGTAAATGAAGAAGATTATACACGCACACGTTGCTTCTGGAAACAAATCATTCAAATGAATGTACAGATTCTGAAACGCAAGGTAGATTAAGTCATCACAGAAGCTGGCTATAAGTAGTAAATAGAATGCATGCGAAGTCACCATTATACAGAAACTGGACATTGGTATCATGAATTTAGTAAACCAGAACCATGGAGCAGGAGTGGAAAACTATGTCACAGTAAGAAAAGCGGGTTTGTTGAGCTGCGTGGTGAGGCTGTCTGGCCTAAAGACAAGATTCTAGGAAACAAGGTCAGCCATTTACAATGAATAAGAATGAACGTGCGGAGGATGAATCTTCTCACAGCAAGGTGCAATCAAAGATACCTGAGATGCCAAGTTTTAATTCATTTAGGGCATTTAAAAGCTGCAAAATGGACCAGATTGTGGTCTCCTGTCACGTGAGCAAAGGACAGAAATAGAGTTGAACTTGGATTTCCAGACACTATAAGCGACTGCCCTCACTCCCGTACATTCTCAAAGATAAGGATACTTTGTAAGGCCAAGTATAAAGACAATTTCATGGCAGATGGCATGGGCGATCAGAGATGCTGGGCTAATTGGGTGGTGAGGCACCTCACTGCACCTGGGTCTTTGCTTACGTGCTGCTCAGTGAACCGAATGTTGCAGACATGGCACAAGCGTGCCAACCAATTATATTAGTTCATATAACAAGGGACCTCTTAGTTTAAAAACCAAAGAGAAACTGTGTATCTAATGTTTCCAAAATTACAGATAGGCATACGTTGTCCACCTGATAACAGTCAGCCAATAACAATCATAGCTCCTTTAGAAAAATACACTTAGATGTTTCCCTTAACTAATACCAACACCGATAGGTTTTTCATTATTGCCACATTGTATGACGTCGCTCTGATGCATTATTTCTATAAAAAGTATGTTTTTACGGAGATCATTGAGAGACTCAGCATATGTCCTTGATGTTCATTGTAACCTCCCCGTTTTAGATAACTGTTAATAAAAGAGTACTTTGCCATCTTCCTGAGTAGGTTCTGTTATTTGGATTCAGAATTATTCCGGTATAGTTTTTATTTTTTTATTTACATGCTTAAAAAGTGCCAAAAGCCTGCAGGCATCAGGGCATGTACACAAAACATGAAATATAGAGACAAGACTAAAACAATCTAACTGAGTTGGCAGGCAGTCAGGGAGTTTGGAATTCATTATTTAAACAAGTAGGTTTTAAGGTGCTTTCTGAAAGCCCAGTAGCTGGGTTTAAGTCGGAGGGTTAAGGGCAGCTTGTTCTGATGCTTTGCTGCCAGCACAGGAAAAGCTCTGCCCAATCCAGTAACTCGACTTTAAGAGGGCACTGAAATCCTACCTTGTACCTCTGACGTCAGTGGACGATTCAAAGTATATCGCAGAATCTTTTGCTTGAAGTATGTCGGTGCAGTGTCATACAGGCACCTATGCACCAATGTCAAGGATTTGAAGTGGATCCTGTCTTCGATCTTAAGCCAGTGCAGTGCTTTCCTTCCTTCAGAAACATGGTCTCTTTCTCAATACCTTTAATAGTGCGTACTGCATTGTTTTCCATGATCTGGCAACTCTCTAAGTATTTCTTGGTAGCCCCAAGAATAAGGGAATTGCCATAGTCCAAACGCATCAAAATGGTAGCCCTAGCAATGGTGGCAGTATTCTTCTCGCTCAGGAACGGGCAAATAGATCTAAGTATCCATTACATATGCACGTTCCTGAAGGCCCTTAAGCTCAAATTGATTAATTATGGGGCAATGGTTGGGAAATGTTAGCAATATCTCAACTAGAAAATGTCATGTTCCACCGGTTCTTTCCGAATACAACTGCAAAATTAAGGACAGGAAAGGGGGAATTCTGCCATATTCCCACATAACATAAGCTCCAATGGCTGCCTCATAATTTGGCATTGGTTTTTATTTCTGTTCAGGGCTGTTCACCTTGGTTCTCTTGCTTTGTAAAGGCAACATACCCCTCATAAGTCTAGCTGATGTTCTGCCTTGCCGAACACAAGAGTCAAACTCATGCCCACACATGGATTTAGCAGAACCAGGAATTCTCTCAAGAGTCACTGGTGCTCCTAAATCAGCACCCAAACTTGCCCCAAACTCTCCACTTCATGTGGACAATCAGAGGGATTGCGTGCTTCAGATCTCCTGTAATTTCCTGCATCCAACCAATGCTGGAATGTTTCCTTCCAAGAAGGGTTTGACAGCAAAGGTCAAGTGCATCAGTGCTATGCTAGGCAATCACTGGGATTCATTCCTTCCTAGTATTAATCACCAAAATATGGCACATTGACATATTATTAATACTGCAGTTATTAGGATCAAACTATATTATTAATACTCTCCCTTAATTCTTTTTACAGTCTTCTCAATTCTTTCTGCCTGCATAAAGTCCTATCCTCTTCAATAAACATACCAGACAGAAGGTACTTAAAAATGGGTGCATATATTCAGACAGGGCAAGTCTAGAGGAGCAGATGAATGCCTCTGCAGGAAGTCCCGCCCCCATTCTGCCTATATGTTGGAAGCCGGAAATTGTGACATGCACAACGTCAGTGATGGTGCCTATTCCACAAAGAGCCTTTGAGGCAAGATATACATTGAGAAGACCTTATGTGATGTACCCTCTCAGAGATGACATCTCTTGGAGGAGGTCCCCAAAGGAATATAAAGATGAGAAGAAAAGAGTCTGGTGACATCACAAGAAATAAGTGTGACGCACTGAGAAGAATGGTTGAAGAGGAAGATGCATAGACTCTGATGACGAAGTAAAGAATCGAGAAGACTTTCGTATGCGGAGTACAGATTGCACAAGTGAAGAGCACTGCAGAAAATGCAAGCCATTTTATAACTGTACGGATGCTATAACGCAAGTAGATTAAGTAATCATAAAGGCTGGCTATACGTAGTGAATAGACTGCAGGCGTTGCCGCCATGTACTGCACTCCCCCTTTCCCCCCTCCCTCCCTGCAAATTTCCTCTTCCCCTTCACCTGCACTTGCGTGATCTGAATGACACTTGGCCTAGTAGGATCACTGTCTCTGTCTTCCCTCTGTTCCCCCTCCCTTGCCGTGTCGTGCCTTGTAACACTTGTGTATAGGCACGTTATAAATGCCATATCATATCATATCATTATATAGAATTCTGGACATTGGTGACACATATTAAATAAGCTCAGGCCTGTGAAGAAAGAAGGATAGGAGGGTTGTGTGTTGCAGTAAGAAAACAGCTGAAGATCGAGGAAAGCCCCGGAGTAGCTGTCTGGCCTGGTGTCAAAGGATAGAGCAGCCAAGAACCGGTTAACTATCCTTGAAGAACAGTGGACGTGAGAAGCTGAATCAGCCATTGTTAAGGTATGAGGATAGAACACCATGAGTGTCAAGTTTATTCATTCAAGACAATTAAATGCTGCAAAACAGGCCAAAATACGGTCTCCGGTCACGTGAATTGAAGATGAAAATAGGAGTGGATGTGCAGACCTGAGCTACGATAAGGATGTGCCTATACTCCCTTTTTTTTTCGGAGCACTGATACTTTGCAAGGCCAAGTCCAAAGACAATCTGAATGGCAGAGAGATGTAGGGCTAATTGGGTGGGGAGACACGGTCAAGTCCACCCACCAGCACCTGAGGTACAAGCTTACGTGCTGTTGGAAGCCCAATGTTCCAGAAGGGCATGAGCATGCCATCCAACTGTAGAAGGACATATAACGAAAGGCCTTATAGTTTGAGAGCCAATGTTGTATCGTGTATCTAGTAACGGATGAGGATGACTTTCACTAGTAGTGCGCATAAGTTGTCCACCTGACTGTAGAGACCCAATCACAACCCAATCCATTACAGAAAGCATATTTAGATGTTCCTCTTGAACGTATCACAATCCCATAAAGGTTTTCTTAGTATGACGTCACTTAATGACAAATCTTTAGTACTTAGGTGTATTTTTATGCAAAATAATTGAGTGCACAATTGAACGTCTGTTGTAACTCCCTGTTTTAGACAATTGCCAAACTTCCTGAGTCGGTGTTATTTGGTGCAAGGGTTAACTCTGCATCCCCATCCCTCTATGACGTATTGATGATTTAAAAGGGCCCATTCGTGGGTTCAGCAAGGTTGGTCTAGGAGAAGTGAATGAGTCAACGAAAATGACATCATTATTTGGAATTCAAATACTTAAAATGCGTTCCCAGTTGATCCCTAAGACGACCAATACGGCAAGAAGTCTTCATTGTGAAAATGAAAACATAGATCTTTGTCAACCAATGCTCTTTGGCCCGAAGTTTAGTTTGGGCAAGTGATAAGCTGAAATCAGTATTTCACAGTGGTCAGTTGGATATGTATATTGACATATTTGGTAGCTGTTCCTGAGTGGCTAGCTGCTACTATCTCCACATTCCAGTATTACAGCAGTGTGGGCTTCAAGGGCTCCACTAAATGCATAATGGGGGCTGTAATCCCCTGCATGGCATGCCCACTGAAGTGGGAGTGGGAGCCTCACGGAATCAATGTTTTCAAGCCCCTCCAGTTCCTCTCCCTTCTTCCCCCTCTGTTACACTGGAGCTCTGTTCTTAATTCAAGTGTGTTTTCATTATAAGCCATTTGCTGTGATGGAGGGGCAGAAGACCAGCATCTGGAATTTTGGGAAAGCGATCTGCCTCCCCCTGCTAAGTCGTCAGCATTACATTAAGTGGAGACAAATGCCGAACATAAGTGGCCTCTGAAAAGATCCCTTCTTGCCAGCCACAAGTGTCTCGTTGCATTTCAGGTCTGCATGGGTGTATACATTTAACAAGATAAAACAAACTCAGTTACCATTACAGTGAATTCTGTTTTTCACAAGTATGAACACTGAGCAGTGTATGCAACTCAAGCAGTGAGCACCTTACAATTTTACAGTATCATGTTACTACTCCTATTAACAAAAATATAGTCTTGCCACTACCTTTGACAGACAACGGTTTTGGTATTCAGGTGGATCTGCCGCCTGGAGAACTATAGCTAAACCTATCATTCACGTGTCATAGTTCGTCTGTAAACAAGACCTGGCAGCCGGACAAGATGCTCTTCCATTTTAAAACCTGTCTACAATGGTAACGTATGCGTTTTGTTTTATTTTGTATCTGTTTACAAACATATCACATATTTCAATCAAAAGCTGTGCTTTAATTTTAGGCCATTATAGAGTGACAGTGCAGTAATAAAAAAGAAATACTTCAGAGTTCCTCGGTTAAAATGTAAAATGATACTTTGTTCAACGAATAATATTATTATTATTATTGTATGTTTATTTTTGTCTCAATTGTACAATTGTATTCAATTAGAGGTCATTTTAGATTCAAGCATTTTGCATTTTTAATAAACAGCATTGTGAGAGAGGTTTGAACACAGCACCAATGCATTTTCACTATGTCTTATGTACTATGTAACTAAGCCTGTACATCCACTATGTAACCAGCGCCACGATGCCTAAGGGCTGCTGTGCGCTCTACAAATGTGAATAAATAAATAAATAACTCTTCCCTTTTTCAAGTCAAGTGTTCAAATCTTTACACTACCAATGCTATAGTCTTGAAGTGCATGCATGCACACCAGAGGCGTTGCTAGGGGGTCTTGGGGTGGGAGGGGGATAAGGGGGCTATAGCCCCATGTCTTTTGGTTGTAGCCCCGGATAATAGCTCATGAGCTAGAACCAAAGGCTAGCTAGCCCCCAGTCCCGCCAGTCCAGAGATTAGCTCAGTCCCTGATCTTTTCCAGACCTAGCAACAAACCCTGATGCACACACAAGCTTAACATCGGCATGGTGTATCACTATGAGCTTGGCACCATCTTGGCAATATTATTGAGAGCCTAGACTGCATAGCAGTAGATCTGGTGACCTATGGGGGATGGATAAATGCTTGCTCATGTTCAGTAAGGTTTGCGGGTGTCACCACCCCATAAAGAGTTGAGAGGTGCAGTTACTTTTCTTTTACGGATATTGGGAAAGGGAAACAAGAAGTACATGTGTGAGATAATGCTTGCCGAGATGTTGGGTATTGCATCGCTGCAAAGACTACATCACCTGCTAGCCCATATTCCAAATGTCAAAAACAAGTATTGAATGTAAAATAATATTGCTAGTCACCTTGGATGTTCATGACCTTATAAAGGCACTGGGCCTGCTACCTCATTCCTTCAGAATGGCCACTGAACTCCTTGCTGACTAGCAGTATCTTTATAACATAGTGAAGGTATGCTTTACCCCATATATTATGATGTTGCATTATAAACAATAAATAATGGTTTGCTCGAGCAGATTCCTTTCTGTGAGGATGCAGGGAACAGGAGGTAGGCAGAAGGAGACCTGGGTGAGAAAATGATTGGGAAGAGATTCCAAAATCTGGCCAGAGGGATATTGGTCGGAAAGGCACTTAAGAGACCAAGCAATAAAGGGCCCCATTAGATTATAGGTAAATCATGTGTTTTCTTAAGTTATCATTTCAAGATGGCCCCCATTAGATGTTGCCATAGAATCGTAGACATAGGACTATCCTTGGACGGGACTATAATTAATGAAGACTCACATTAGGAGGTTGCTTGGCTCTTTTCTTCTGTGTATTGTCTGCAGTGCCTTTCCAGCTCCTCGAGGACTGCATTGTTTGTTTCATTTGATTACTGGTGGTTCAGGCTGCTACTCCATTCTCCTTCTGGGATCCAAGCCCTGCTTTACTTCTGTTCTTTATGTTTCTCAATACTTTGCATTTTGATTCTCCCTCTTCCCTCCCAGCTCCATTCTTGGAATCCCGCTCTCCCTGCACCTCCTTTTCCCACCTTGTTGGGCTTCTGTTCTCCCGTGGTTCACTCGTCCATGGGGCATCCTGCCACATTGATTGCTTAACCCATGCTCCCCCCGTGCACTATTACCCAATGGCACTACCATTTCAGTCAGATGCAGCTCCTAGTCTTGCGCGCTACCTCTTGCAGTGCATCTGCCTCCTTCACACGCCCTCTCTATTCACCCACTGGTGGATCACGGACATTATTACTGTTGACTCCTCTTGGAACCTCTATATTCCTCTTGTGCAAATTTTATATTTTGATGGTAGTTTTTCCTTTGTCGTCCAGGGTTCTTCTCTGCTTTGACATTCGGATTATGGGGGGCAGGGTTGGGCAGGTGGGTTTTGGCAAGGCACTGTGTTCACATGCTCTCTACCTGGTGAGTCTTCTGCCTAGCTGGCCTGTACCAAAGTTCTTGCTGATTGATGCTGACAGGTAACATGTTCTTTTGTGCTGAATAGGAATCCTGTGATGAGCTTGCTCCCGACCTTCGACTGTAGACCCAACCCCTGGGCAGTGACATTTCCAGGTGTGGCATTCATCTAGGTGTTGTAGGGTGCAGAAGGAAGGAAGGGATTGGAGTCCTTCTTCTTCTTCTTGGGTTGACTCCAGAAACCCAGAGCCGGCGATTTCCTTCTAACTAGATGATGTTCGCCAAAATATACACCAATCAGCCAACCAGTTGGAGCATTCATAAACTAATTTTTTATCATGACAGTTTGCCAAGCCATTAAATAATATCAACTTGGACGGAATTGATTTGGTAGGAATTGCACAGGCCATTTAAGAGATTCAGAATTAGCTTAACACAGATCAAAAAGAATTAGGCATCCTTCTATATAGGACTAATACAATCCAAACCAGGAAAACTCCTCATGGGCAGCAGGCAACCAATGTCACTGCGCAATCTGGAAGCAAATGACCCCGCTGCTAAACATCACTCCATACACCTTAGGTTTGGCCAACCCAGAGACATTTTCGGGGATCCCAATACCTGTAAGTGCTTTCTAGCCCAATGTCAGATATATTTTATGGGCAAACCTCTGCAGTTGTGTTCTGAGGTAGTCATGAGCATTCTCGTTCTGTCCTTCCTATTGTATTAGGACGGATGACTTTGTTTGGGCCCCACCCTTGATTTTAGAAAAGAATATATGATTACAAGATTATGATGTGTTTTTGGAAAAGTTGTAGTTCATGTCTGAACAAGAACTTTTAACACAAACATCCCAAATTACGTTTAGCAGGACTCTACAGATTTGGTCGCTCACATCACTGAGTTTTAGCGCTTGAGAGGGCGGTGCAGTGGTAGGGCCCATCTTCCTCAACAGCCTTTTATGCAGGGTTGAAAGAACTAAGAATGCCCTGAGTGGTTATTCGACTTGCTACAGTCACCAAATTAATCAGCCTCATGTGAGAAATTGATCAATCTGCTCCGACTAGGGCTCAGGAAAGGAATGAGGAGCATCAAAGTCCCCAGGTCTGTGTACAAAGGCAGATGGGACTCCCTCAGTAGGAGGAGGTTAAGGGGGAGGAGAAACCATGCAGATTGGGAATCTGAGAAGAGCTTTAACTCCGGCAGAAAGAACACAGGAATATGTGTATGTACTGTGGGGAATCAGGCAACCATGCAGGAATTGCCCCAGCATGGTGGTACATGCCAACGCTCAACCATGAAGAACAGGCATAGATCGAGGATGGACACATGTCATTCCAATGTTCACAGATTTTCTGCCATTTTTGGTAGGCCCTTTAGTGGTAGTCACCTTATTAGATATTGGAGCCTCTGGAGAATTCATTGATCAAGATTTTGTAGCTGTACAGGGGAATATCTCGATAGTATAAAAAGGATGGACGGAACTCAAAAGGGTGGTAGATGGGAGACCTTAACATTAGAGGATGCATGCATGGAGACTCAATCATTGGTTATGGGACTGAAGCCGGTCACCTATGGGAAATGTGTTCTGATGTCATGAACTCCTTGGATTTCCCAGTCATCCTGTGCATTTCATGGCGAAGAAAGAAACATCCCCGCTTTCACTGGAGAAAGTAGAGAGTAACCGTTTCCTCAGAATGGGGCAGGACACATTGGCGTCTGTTAGCGGGCAGGATTTGTCAACCAACATATAATAGTAGTTATTAAGAGGAAGAAGAGATGGAGGGATAAGGGGATAACTATTCAGTATTCAGATTTCCAAGATATGTTTTCAGAAATAAGATGCAGAGCAATTACCGCCACACAAGGAATAGGACTTCCCAATTGAACTAATAACAGAATCAAACATTGCACATGGCTGGATGTATGACTTCACAGAGTATGCTGAATTAGGGAAGTACCTAGACAAGAACTCAAAGAAAGGTTTGTCGGACACTCCACCGCAGCAGCAGGGGCCCTTATTTGTTCCTCAGGGGCCGAAGTTACCCTGAGACCATCTCTGAACCACAGAGAATTTGAATTAATTCTGGCACAGCACTACTATTTCTTGCCACTCTTCTCTGTGATCATTGGCCAGTTGTGGAGTGAAAAATGTGTTTTCCAGTTGGACTTTCTGGGAGCATATATGGATTCAATATATCAAATACACAGCTTTGGCAGAAGTCTGTTGAGTGGAGTTGGTTACTAGAGGGCCCCGTGGTGCGGCCTGATCTCTATACTAGTAATAGGGAGGACCTACTTGACAGGTCAGTAGATGGGTGGTAAGAGGCCAATATTCCCTCCAAGAGTGATGCGTCTTTCCCTCAGTCATGTGGGTCTATTTAGAAGCAATATCATAGGAAAGCCTACATGTCATTGTCACGTTGCAAAGCACATGTATACACATAAATATATGTACTGTGAACTTTTACATGCTCAAATTGAGAGTCTATCAGTGCTTCAGAGTAACATGGCATAAATATATCTGCTTATGGGCTTGTATATCAATATCTATATCTCCTTCTCTCTCTAATATATGCACTACGTTTTCTCAAAATCATGGACCTACGTTCCACCCACCAGGCAAAAATCATATTAGCGTTATACGGACTCCCTTTCTATTTTGAGGAAAAGATTAATAATAGTCGAGCTTAATATAAAAAACACTCATCGTCTGCCAGAGTCGAACCCAAGTCAACTGTACCACTGTCCCCAGATATGTTATTTGGGTTCCATGACGTCACCCGGAGGACATTAGAAGCATAGCGCATAAATGAACCCCGCTGCCTTCCAGCCGGCCCCTTCCCGTCCTTGACTATAAAAAAGCATTGATGACGTATTACTATTTTTGACCTCATTCATTATTAACTCCCTGTCACAATCTCAAAGCCCTATGAATGACAGACACCCCCTCCTAAAACCCATATTTGCCTATGGACTATCAACCAGAGCTAATATTACATGTGTTGTAAAGTTTGTAGAGAATGTGTCACAATTCATCGTGAGTCCTTAGTTTAATCTTTGTAACTTCCATGTGACTATTCTTTGGGCTTCAGTCCCAATAGAGGTACATACACAAACCCTCCTCCAGGTCGTAGGCCAACTCTCATGGGACATGGATGGGCACTCTCATTTCTTTTCCATTATTCTGGATCGTTCTGCAGCCTTTGATAACATGGAGCACGAGGTTGTTTTAGAAAGACACATTCCCCAAAATCAAAGCCATGGGCATTAATCTTTACCCACACCTAACTTTCATTTCTCAAGTCAACATAACAGTCAGTGGCACCACTTATTACCCGAGATGTCAAATAAATCAGACTACTTTTAGATAATAGGAATCTAAGGTTGATAGAGCGATTATTGGGGGTAAAGTCGATTATTGTCATGCCATTTTCATAGCGGCCCCAAATAAATTAATTAGCGAATTCAAAATAATGCTGCCTGAATAGTCATGAATGTCAATTAGCACCCGGGGCGGGGGAACCAGCCAATCAGATTGGATCCCATGATCCAAGCCTACATTCTGAGAAACCTGAAGGCTGATCACCTGTCTCGCAATCCTCCTCCTCCACTCCCCTCCAGTCTCTGGTCCCTTCCCTCAGCCCCTACCCCACTTACTTGATTCCTTAGCAGCAGTTTCTCCACCTCTGCTCTAGCTTCCTGGGGGCCGTGTAAATGGAAGAAGGGCTCGGCATGGAGCCCTGCCTACCATCTGCATGACGGCCATCTTTGATAAGCATTTTGTTTGAATGAATGGGAGACCATGAGCGCCCTCCCGTTCATTCAAACAAAATACATTGCTGTTAAAACTTGGTCTCCGGGCCGTCACCACCCAATACAGCCGGCTGGATCGGGTGTTATGCTATATTACTGCTATCTTGCCTCCACGATCGTACAGCAGCTGAATTGGCTCCTGTTAAAAACTAGTGTAAATGTTAAGGTTGCTACTTGAAGCAACAAATACTTCTATAAAACAGTTACCAAACATTTGCACACTGGGCAGGTTACCTACTGCCCCTTCAGAACATTTAGAGCAGCAACAAATCATCTGTTTTTTGTAAAACTTTCTTTATTGATTTTTATACAAGACCTAATAACAGTGAACAGTTTCCATACCTAGTCCCACCCCGTTCCACCCCCTTCCCAACCCACTCCTCTGCTTGCAGTGTTTCGGTCAAAGACAAATGTACCTTGGCTCAATTCTTTACTATTACAGTAATTGGGCAAAACAGATAGTTCTAGTGTCTCGCCACACCTGAATCGCCTTGACTGAGGCAGCCTCCCACTCAGCACTTTTTGGGCATTAAGGGGTAGCCACAGGGGACTGTGTCGCCTCAATTGTGTCCGAGTGATATTTCCTGAAGGGGGGCCAATAGTCAAAAGGGCGGCTGGTGGTTGGGAGTGTTGCTGCATACCTGGTTTCCCTTTGTTCACACATACTCATGTTCTCCAACCACTGTGCAAACATGGTGGGGGTACTCTATCCCCACAACCTTGCCACCAGGCACCTAGCTATCCCTGTGGCCATTCTCAACAATTTCTTTTCGGTGCGGGAACCCCCTTCGTTCAGTGCAAAGAGTCAAAGTTTTGGTGTGTAGGCACGTGTCGGAAATAGCATTTCGGACATTGCCCCTCCAATCTTTTCCCAGAAAGTTCTGATGCAAGGGCAGGTCCAAGCCACGTGATAAAAATCTGCTGCATCCGCGCCACATCGTTTGCAGGCGGGGGGATCTCTCCAGAAAAAATCTACTCAGTTTAAGGGGGGAATTGTATGCTTGATGTAAGAACTTATAGTGTATCAGTCTGTATCAATAGTTTAGAGATAAGTGCCGGGTTTGCATTCAGACAGTTTTCCACTGATCTTCACTCAATGATTCACCCAGCGCTACCTTCCACGCGTTCTTATACTCTTGTCTCCTTACCCCTTTCCCCACCTCTAATCAGTTTATAAATGGTTGAGACCAGCTTTTTAGCAGAGAGGGGCTTCATCACATATTGTTGGGCCGGATGGGGAGCTGGGGCACACGGGAAATCAGGCCACTTGGGCTTAAGTATCCCCCTTAGTCTGTAATAGAAAAGCAGTGTCACAGCCTTATGGTCACTCCGTGTTCGCAGTTCTTCCCAGGGTACAAACTGAGCTCCCTGCACTAGGTCACCCAAGGTCTGCACTCCAAGTGTTTGAAAGTGTTCTTGGAAGGATCTTTCATGTGAGAGTGGTATCCCATCTATCTTATACAATGGTAGGTCAAGGAGGAAGTGAGGAGCCGTACCAAGTAGCAGATTCATCCGCTCCCAGGCCTTGCAAGTCACCTCTATGGGTTGGACCTCACTCCTCGGAACCGCCCCTCTATTGCCCCAGATCATACCCATTAAGTCGTTTGGGCTAGTGTTCGCCTTCACCAGCAGGGAGTGAGGGGAGTCAAGCCCGGGGGGGTTCCACCCTGCTATATATTGTGCTTGGGCTGCCAAGTAGCATAGGTACATATCAGGGTATTCTATGCCTCTGTGTTCATAGGGGCCTGCAAGTGTGTCATAGGCTATCCTGGGCTGTCCACCAGCCCACACCAGCCTAGTCATCAGTTTCCTAACACAGGACCATAAGCGTGCTGGGGGCCATATTGGCATATTATTAAAGATGTATAATAGCTTAGATAGGATGACCATCTTGGCTAAGCCCATACCAGCGGCTTGTGAGATAGGGAGAAAAATCCAAGACTCTACCTTCTGTTCTAGGGCCTCCAGTGTTTTTATATAATTGTCTTTTTATAAATCGTCCACCTTCGCAGAGACCATAATGCCTAGGTAACATAACCCCTGGGGGCACCAGCGGAAGTCTTCACCTACATCTGCCTGTTGAACTCCAGGGGACAAGGGGAGGACCTTGGATTTATTCCAGTTAATTCTAAGTACGTATAGTTCTCCAAACCTGACAACCTCACGAGTTATAGGAGTCAGGTTCTGCATAGAGAAGGATATCATCCGCGTATAAGGATATGGTAGTAAGATGTGCATTTACACGGATCCCTCAGTGAGCGTGTAGCTCACAAATATGAAAGGCTAAGGGTTCCATCGCTAGGGCAAATAGGATTGGAGAAAAGGGGCAGCAATGGCGGGTACCACGTGTGGGCTTGATATATTCCAATATCGTGCCATTCGTACATTTTGCTGGCCGGGGGGCCGTGTACAGCAATCTGACCCAGCGGATATATGTTAGCCCGAACCCGGAGTGCTGCAGGACCTCGAAGAGAAAGGGCCACTCGACAGAGTCAAAGGCCTTCTCGGCGTTGAGTGCCGCGACCACCATTGGTACTTCGGGATCCACGTTGTGCATTAAGGTAAATAAGCATCTCAAGTTATTCTGTGTGGACCGGCCGGGGATGAATCCGGCTTGGTTTGGGAGAAAAAGTGCTGGCATGTGTGGTAGTAAGCGTTCCATTAATATCTTCGCCAATATTTTATTGTCAGTATGGACCAACGATAGTGGCCTGTACGAGGACAGCTGTCGGGGACACTTTCCGGGCTTTAGAAGCACGGTCACCAGTGCTGATCTTGTAGATTCTGGGAGGATACCATTGGTTATTGTGCTTTCATACATTCCCATGGGGTGGGGATCAGGAGATCCAAGTATGCCTTGTAAAATTCCACTGTTATTCCATCCGGCCCAGGGGCCTTGTGACTGGGAAGAGATTTAATTGCTTTGCAGATCTCCTCTTTGGTTATCGGGGCATTTAGGGAGACACCCTGGTACTGGTTCAGCGGGATCTCGTCTAGGTATTGTGTCAGCTCATCATGCCCCAGATTGAGCTGTGACGCATATAGCCGATCATAATAACCCTGGAAAGCGTTGTTAATCCCCTGTAGGTCCTTGATAAGTGTCCCACTCTGATCTTAGACCTAGGCTATGGAGGGGGTTGGTTGTTCCCGCCTATTGGCCCAGGCCAGAGTTTTACTCGGGCGGTCCCCTTCCCTGTATCTAGTTGCCAGAATCGGTTCGCCAATGAACCTCTCTTCCCTGGAAGCCAGCTGAAATAGCTCTTCTCTATGTGCCCTCAGGTCGCTGCGGAGCACGGGGGTATCTAGGGTGCCCTGTTTATTCTCCAGATCCTGGATAGAGTCTTCCTGTATGCGCATGGACCTTTGCAAGGCTTTCAGTACCCCCCTTCCTTAGAGATACAACACCTTCTTATGTAGAGTTTAAAGGCTTCACATATAATGTGTTGATCAAGTAACGAGCCCTCGTTAGCTTGGAAATAGGTCAGAATGTCTTGGGCTATTTCGGCTCGGAAAGCTACATCCTCCAGGGCCGCGGCTCTAAATCGCCATTGAAACTGTCCGAGGGGGCACGCAGTGTCTGTGAGGCGGACCAGTACGGGTGAGTGGTCTGAGAGGGCACGAGGGAGAATGATTGCCTCTGCTACTCTCCGGACAATGGGGGTGGCCATTATATAATCTATCCTTGATGAGCTGCAGTGTACCCCAGAGAAGAACATGTACTCTCTGGTATCAGGGTGTTCACCTCGCCATATGTTGTGGAGGTCATGATAGTTAGAGATGGATGACCATGCTTTTGCTGCTTGAGGGAGAGTCTGCTGTGAAGTTACTGACCTGTCTAGCTCCAGCGCGAGGGCCAAGTTAAAGTCACCCACCCATATAATTCGTAGTTAGGGAACTTGTGGAAGTGTCTGGTGCATTGGTGAAAGAACTCTGGAGAATCCGTATTGGGTGCATATATATTTATGAGAAAGAATTTTGTATCGAGCAGTTCCCTCACCAATATTATGTAACAACCCTCCTCATCTTTAATCTGTTTGTGTAGCCTATATGGTAGGGTACTGTGAATGTATATCGCTAACAGTGTCTGTTTGACCATTGTATACTGTGCAAGTCATAGTTCCCCTTCTCTTAACCTTATTCCCAACAACCTTGGGCAAACAGGCCAGTGTCGTGCGTGCCCCCCTGTGTACCTACCCACGCCAGAAAGAATGACCTACCAGTCCCCATCCACTCTCCCTGTTCCCAACTTCCCTAAATAACATATTATAACAACCCTCGCAGTGGCTGTGGGTAGTGAGGTGCTAGGGGCGGCTAACTAGCTCCATATGGCTGTGGCCATGTTGTATCTCGCTTGAGCCCAGATCAAGGATTCCGGAGCCATGTTGTGCCTTAGACGGAGCAATGAGGAAAATTCGCCTCCATGTAGTTGGCATTCAGGAATGCCAAGGGAAGTGTCTCGGGGAGCCTCCAGGATCAGGGAGGTTCATTGCAAAGCGTTGTGCAGATTCCGGGGAGGTAAAGAAAATGTTAGTCCCATTGTGTTGAACTCAAAGTTTGGCCGAGTACAGCATTGCGTACTGAATGCCTTTTTTGCGTACGGTGCTCTTGGCAGTTTGGAATCTTTTATGCTGGTCCTGTACCGAAGGGCTGAAGTCAGGGAACAGTCGAATGATCGAGGATCCCCATCGTAGTTCCCCTTTCTCTCTGGCGGAGAGAATGATGATGTCAAAGTCTCTGTAGCTGAAGATCTTGGCTATGATCTGGCATTCAAGGGCCCCTGGGGGTGGTTTTGCAGCCAGTGAATGGTGTGTCCTTTCCACTATAAACATTGGGGTGAGTGGGGGGTTGCCTAGGATATCTACCAGTAGTGTCTCTGTGAACTTCTCCATGTTGTCGATCGAGGCTGATTCTGCTACACCTAGGATCCAAATGTTATTTTGCCAGCAGCAGCCCTCCAGATCCTCATTTTTAGCCACTACTTTCTTAACAACTTGTTGCAGGTCTGCCATTTCGTGTTTCAGAGTGGCCACCTTGTCCTCGTCAATCTCCAATCTGCTGTTCGGCTTCTGTCATGCGTCCGCATAACTTGTCAACTTGTATAGCCGAGATGTCCACCTTGCATGTCAGGGCGTCTATCTTTGCCCCCAGGTTATCAGTGCTGCTCTTTAGGGCTAACACGGTTTGGTTCAGGGCTGCAATGTCTATCTGGGATGCTGTTTGGCTTTGCTCTGGAGAGGGCAGTGGTTGGGATTGATCGGCTTGTGCAAATTGATCCATCTTGGCCTGTTTCTTGGGGTTGACCATGATGATGCTGTTTACAAGTTAGACTGATCCTGGTATGCTGCTGTTCTTGCCTCAAGTCCTTCAGTATAGCGGTGGTGTGTAGCCGTATAGCGAGCTGTGCAGTGCTTTCACTTCCAGCTTGACTCTGAATCAGGGCTATGGGTCCACCAATACCTTGTCGCAGTTTGTTTGCCTGGCGTATTGCCGTGCAAGGGTGCGTTTCCCTGTGGGGCTTCAGTGCCTGATCGCGAGTACATGTGGGTTTCCGTCCGTAACAGTCCATTGTGGTAGGGTTATTTGCCCGTTTTGTTAACTTGGGCGGGCAGTGTCAACCCTGCATACCCCTCGGTGGGATTTGATAATGCAGATCTTGTCTGCCCCCTAAATGCAGCTTTGGTGCAGTCTGACGATGAGGTGGGAGAGGAGGGATCCCCAGCCCCAGGCACTGGGGGCCCCACTTGACTAGAGTATGCGAGGTAGCCCAGGGTGACAGCTGCGTTCATGGTTACTTGGCCTCCCCTCGTCCGTTGTGTATGGCCGTCTAGGAAGCTGTGCTGTTCCGTCAGGAGTGGCCCCGCGAGACCCCAGGCGCCGGGAAGGTCGCAGTGCTTCGGGCCCACCGGTCACAGCTCAAGAGCGACTTCTCACTGCATCTGTTTCCACTGTGTTTCAGTTATGCCGGGTCTCTAGGGGTCACCTGGGGAGGATTTGAGACGTGGCAATGCGGTTGCAGCAACGATTGGGTATTGCCGCTTAGTTATCTGTAGAGGGTGTCTCGGTCTGCATTTTGTGGTCTAATTTGCTAGATCGAGTGTGGAGACTTCCCCTAATGCTCTGGACTGAGCATTAGGGGAAGTCTCCAGTCCTCACTGCGTGTCGGTGTGCCTCAGCAGGCAACCCTTGGGCCAAGGAGGGTTTGTGGCAGAAGCCACTGGGCAAGCATGCAGGCCCCCTCGCCACTATGTATGGCTGTGTCACGCTGACCGTCCAGACAATGGCAGTCTTGGCGCGATTTGAAGGCTTGTCCCGTCCCTGGCTGAATCGAGCAAAGCTGGTGTCCCCCTCGATGGCTAGTGGCTCTCAAGTTGGATAATAGCAATTGGGCAGTTGCACCAGATCAGGTGGTGAGTTGATTGTGAAAGCACTCGGCTAGACAGCGTCAGAGTTTCTTCCCAGTGCAAAAGGCGTATTGCGTGGGTCTTGTGGGCCGTTACAGCTGTGGACGAGATCCTGGAGGGGCACTACCTGTGTATTCGCACCGGGAGGTCGTAGCTGAAGAGCTAAGGAGATAGGTGTGCCATGGAGGTCCCGGGCCATTGGCTATGCACGGCGGGGTGTTGTTCACTCTACACACAGGGCCCTTCCCCCCAGAGGGGCAGACGTGCATCAGCACCCAACCGGCCATCGTCAGTATCGAGATACACAGCAGGCGTTTCTCCCACCGGGATGAAGTGGGCAGAGCGTAGGCTCACCTCGGGGTCTTGTGGCACTGAGGGCGCGTGGTCTATCCAGCGACATCCACCATCCAACTTAGGAGGTCGGCCGCATTCTCGCTCAGGTATCTGCCGTAATGTAGATGTTCCCGTCGTTTGCGTCCTGGCTCTGCCGACCTAGTTCTGGCAGCGGTTGTTTTCCGTTGTGTGGTCCCTGCAGGGGGGTGGCAGACAGATCGCACCCTGAACTCACTTGTGTATTCTTGTAATTCCATGTAATTATGTAGCTTACATATTTCGGTCCACCTACAATGAGGACTCGCGCAGATATCGGGATCGCGTAGGTTGGTGTTGCTGTGTTCGGAGTCCAGGAGTAGTTTAAACTGCGTAGCAATGTTTCACTAGGGTGGCTGTCACACCCTGCGGAGCGGCTCCAGGTGTCGCCCTGTAGTCCACCCTTCTGCTGAGGACCTGAGCTCCGGTTGGAACGTGCGATTGTGGCAGAGAGGCAAAACATCTGTTCAGCGCTCGTCCACTGATGCGGTGGGTCCGCCCCTCCCCACTCTCGTTCCCAGTGGCCGCGCTGTGGTGGAGACAGGGGCAGTGCCCAGTTTCACTCCCAGGGTGTCTTGGCGAGAAATAAGGATCGTTTCAATTGCTGCCCCTATATTTCATGCTCATGCATACCGGCTCCGGAGGATGAACCGGGCCGCGGAGCACATGATTTTCCTTAAGGATCCCGATGCCATCGCCAGAGCCTCTCAGGCAGTGGCCATTTTGTAAGCCGCGCAACAGTGCACCCTGCGACAAATCATTTGTTAGCATGTCCTAGATTTAAGTTACTGACAGCAAGAGGGTTATGGAATAGGCTTCACCATTTTCTGGGAGTTGAAAAGAACATTTAAGTCTTTAAAAATCACTCCAAACCTTCCTCTTCCGTCAAAATTATTCAGCCATATAGTCAACATAACTCCATTTCACAAGTGTTATCTATCACATTTCAACGCTAACTCGCTTCGTTTTACCTTTGGGTTTGTAGTGTTATAGAAAAGAAAAGGAAAAACTTTCCTCTTTTTGGAGAATGTAGTAAAGACAGTGGTATTTTGCAAATACCGTTCTTTTTACCTTTACTGGCCAACTCACAAATACTTCGAGGAGAACTTCCATTGATAGCTACAATATCTAGTGGTATACAGTGAGTGTTGAACCTTAACTGCGTTATTTGAGCTCTTTGTAGACTTGCTTTGTGTGAGAATAACGTATCCCTTGAAAGCTCGTAGGGGGCCTCATCCGATGAGTTGACAACTATTTCTGGCATGTTTACTTTTTTTTCATTTGGGAAGGGTTGAAAGCGTCCCCCCTCGTCTGTGCTTTTTTTCTGTTAGATTTTTTTTTTTATGTTACGACCCTTGCATCAATTTAACCTCCACAAATAATTTGATCCCAAAACATGTACGTAGATTAACAGTGGAAGGAAAACATGTGTTCTAAATAAAGTCAAGAGAAATGGGCCTGATGTTTCCAGGTGTTCTGAGGGAGGCAGGCACATGCGCTGTCCTGAATCCGCAGATCTGAAAGGTCTTTGACCGTCCTAACGAGCTGAGCAGATTTTTTTAAATAATCCTGCAGGAAGTAAATATCACCATCCTCTCATATTCCTAAATATCTGCCCAATTTTGGCCCTTTATGCCTTAAATAGGTATGGCGATTGGAGGGAGGGGGGTCACTTTTCACCCCCATACAAAGGCCCATATGTAAAAGGATCTTTCACTGTATTGACGAGAAGGACAACTCTCGGGGGATAGTCTAGGGGCAACAGCTCCTCTTAGAAACAAGAGCACGTGGAGCAGCACAGGTTCGATCCCCAGATCCGCGCTTAGAAACCACGTTATAAATAACCAATTACAATCACATGTGCTTCCTGTCTCTATAACCGTGAAAAAAGTTCGATCCAGGTATATATTGAAAAATTTCTATTTTGGAAATCCAGCTAGTCATACCTTCAGTCATACTGCATGCGAATAGGGCTGGAGGTGTTTCCCTGCGCACCCTCTGCATTAAGGATGCGGTAAAAGCAGTGGTATTGCCTAATATGGCCGTTTTGCAGTTACCACACATCTCCCAAAAGGCCCCCTTGAATGATTGAGGAATTTAATGCTGGCAATCGTGCAGTTAAAATTAGTTCCTAAGCCTCTTGGCCGTCAGAGGCCCCTCCGGACTAGGTGGAGCATTCTTTATAAAATGCATGCCATCCCTCCCGATTTAGCCATGAGATTGCTGATTTTTTATAACAAAAATGTTGCTATTTTTTACTGTCTCCCTCCTAAAATAATTCTTATCCAAATGCAATGGGAACCTTGTAATCTCCTGCTTTATGCTAGAACATCTCCCTCGACCCGCTGCACCATGTTGGCAAGTATGAAAATGGCTGTTTAATGTATTCGTTTTGTCCAGTTTCTTAGCAATGTCTGTGTACAGAAACATAATGGGCAAAACATACACGCACAGACTTTGTTCCGAATCAGTACGGAAGCAGTCACTTTCGAGCTCAGCGCTGCAGAGACACACAGAAGCGGAACACGCTTCACACAGACGCAGTGGCCGTGTTCACCCCGGTGTGTGCAGTGGGAGGGACAGGTTTCGGCACAAAGCACCTCCTCGCTGGCTTCCATTCATGTGCGAGATTGTAAACAGCTGCTGGAAACAGGTTTTAATATTCAGGCCCTTCTATTGAAATTGTTTGCGTTGTATGATGCAGCGTGATATTGTGCATGCTTTTTAAAATGAATAAACCCAGCTTTATAAATAATGTGGCCTACATCACCACCTAATTCGAGCTGTGTTTGCAATATTAATAGCTTTATCATCTACATAAAACTGTGCGAGTTTACAACCATTTAAGTAATTATTGACTTACTTTCCAAATACATAAAAGCAGCAATTGCTTATCCAAATGTAACTTTCGCAAGCAGAAATGTTTTTTAAGATTCTAATGTAGTTGATTAGTAAACACAAGCAAACAAGTGTAACTAGGGAAACATGTTTTTTCGATCGTTTGCTTGTGTACAGCAAAGATTCGATACCCAGAAACCATTTAGTGTTTATCAGAGGGGGTAACTGCAACTCTTAAAGCCAACATTTTGCAGCACCTGGGAGGGAGAATTTGCCATCAAAAGTGGGAGAATTGAATGTTCCCATTGGGTTGAATTGGGGATAGAATTATTTTAGGAGCGTGAGGCGGCCCATCCAGTCATGTGTGCCAGCCGTGGTGGTATGTTTAGCCTGCCAGCAGGTCAGTGAATTATTCATGTGCATGTCATATGTAATGTGTTTTACGTATGTGTGCATACAAGAGGGGTTTCTGACTGCACATGCATGAATCTGTCCGCAAGTTAATGTGTGTATGTTTGTGTGTTTGTTTTTATGCATGTGTGCATGAAAGGGTTGTCTGAATGATATATGAATGCATAGTTGAATGAGAGAATGTATGTTGTATGCATGTGTTTGTGAACGGGGGCAATTGGTGGCATGACCTTTTTACTGGGCATCAAGGGTAAAGCAAACATGACAAGTGCTATTACTTGCTAGACTGGCCTACATTGGTGCAAGCAGTGTGCATATGTTGTCTTACTGTGGTGTGGCATTTTGCAATGGGCCTTAAGTGCAAACCAAATTTGATAAGGCTTATTACATTACCAGACTGGACTAACTTGGTGCTGCCCGTCAGGGTATATTTTCTTTCCAAAGTAGTAAGGAAGCAATTACTTTCGAGCTGAGGTAACTGTTTCCACTCTGGTGTGTTCATGGCATTGTTTAATTGGGCATAAAGGGTAGAGCAAGCATGGAAGTGTTATTACGTGGCTAGTCTGGCCTAACTTGTTGTAGGCTGTCTGGCTACATTTCTTACTGTGGCATTTTTTTCTGGGCATTAAGAAAACATGTTATTACGTAGCTAGACTGGACAACTTTGGTGAAGCCAGTTTGGGCATGTGTTCCTATTGTGGCATGGCATTTTCACTGGCAAAGCCACCAATAGTATGTTTTTATGTGGGGATACTGGCATATATTGGGAGAGCAAGCATGGACATAGTTTTCGTTTAGTATCATTATTAGCATTATGGGCCAAACAAACATGAGTATGCACTTATATGGGAAGACTGTCATGTATTGTTGCAGCCACCATGGACAAGTACAGGCTCAGCCAGCATGAAAATGTTGTTATGCTGGCATGTATTGTGGGAAAAGGCAGCATAAAAATGTATGCAGAAGTGCTTGTGTGTACTGTTGGTGACTAGCATCTATCAGATTTTTTCATGAGTTACCCGATAAAACCGATTGCAAACTGTGGTATTTTACTCAATTGATCAGAAAGTGTGCTGTAAAGCACACCAATTTCTCAAAGAACTCCCCAGGCTCACTTTTGGCTGGTTATGGTCTTCCTCACTACCCTTGGTCGCTCCCTTCATATTTGTGACAATCATTTACGTTCCTTCAATTAAAAATGTCACAATCCACCACTGCTGATCATGGCGCTGCTTACCCCACACAGGTGCCAAAGAGGAGATTCCTAACCGTTTCAGATGCCAGGGTCCAAGGTCCGAGTTTCAAAGAATATAGGTGTCCAAATTTAAATATCACCAAATCCAAAACAGCAATCCAAGGGTAGTCCAATAATTCAATAGGCCAGAATTAGCCTAGTCCAGAAATCCAAAGAAGCACGATGCAAATCCAAAACGCCACTCGCCAAGTTAGCTCAGAAGCAATGAGCCATAGCCTGGAAGCTTTTAAATAGCCTGGTATTACTGTTTCCGGGTCGTGCGTCATTGTGTATCACGTGCCTGTTAAGGCGCCAGGTGATCCCGGGTACGCATGCTCCTCTGATGACGAAGAAACTGCACTTTTCATGGAGTGTCGGTGAGACACCAGGGAAGCCGTCAGGAATGCTGCAGTGTGCCGCTAGGAAGAACACCGGGACGTGCCTCGGCCGTCGCCCAGTAAGTGGCCGGTGCATTTTCCAGGCCCTGCCATAATGGGTACTACCTGGCCATAAGACAGAAACAGTTGGCAAACCGTTTTAGTACCCTGGCATGTTATAGTAGTGCCTAGCAGAGGCCTATTCAAGAGCAACCTCTAATGGTTTTGCCAATACCTGTCTTTAACACGAATTCAGTGAAAGGATGTTACAATATTTTTATTATAGCAGCAGCTGGTTACAGTTGCAAGTATTCCATTACCTTTCAGAATACTGCTTAGAAATTAAAATAGTATTCCCTTAAAAGCTCAGAGCTAGCTCAAAGAAATGCAGGGGTGTGTGTGCTCTGCAAGGGGAGCTGCAGGTAGTGGATGGGAATGGCCATAGGCACTTGCATGGTCCTCAATGGTTAATAGGTGTGTAAAAACCCCTCACATCCAATCTCTCTTCTATCTTCACTTCAAATGCCAAATAACTTCAGATTATAGGCAGCGTTTACAGCACAGCATAATAGCCAAAACTAAAAAGTGTTGTTCCATTATTTGCATGAGGCATGCCTCAAAGCAAGTGAGGGAATTTAATTGCCTGTGAGCATGCTGGTATTAATGAAAAATGCACACAAAGAGGTCTTAGGCAGCACCCCAATTGACTTTAACCTGTGAGGTAGAAAACAGTCCCTGCCCCAGAGTACCCTTATTGAGGAGTCGAGGAGAGTCCCAGCATCCTTGATGTTGGCCCAATGGAGTGGGGGAGAAGTTGGCTCTTTTCAACAACCAGGCCTGGCCTAAAAAAATGCAAACTCTGCAAGTGCAACAGAAACAGAGCTGACAATATTTGCATTTGTAAATACACCCCCACATTTGAATTCGAGGTGTTCTCCTGCCGCTCTATGACTACGTGAAGCCTGTTCCTGTGTGTAGCACCTGCAGATGGGAACAGATTTCATTTGAACTCAGTAGGCCACATTCGCCCTGGCTACTTGTGTTGATGTGAACAACACACGCACACCAGCACGATGCACACTCTCTGCTAGCTGGGCATTAGGCATGGTCTGAAACCTCATTGCTGCTGAGGCAGTCACCATTAGGCAAGCACCAGAATGGACCTGATGAATTTGGGCTGATTCGTTGTTTTTTTTTGCACAGTTCAAAGTGACTTTGCACTGCCGACACAAACCCTGATGCACGGAACTGTGCAACGTGTAATATTCCATGAGTCGGGCCCTATGTATCCTGTTGTTCACCTTTTTAATTAATCTCTTTTTAATCCTTCGACTGGTTTTTAACTGATTCTCTGATCACTGACTTTTTATCTGTTTTTCGTGTTGTTCTTATCTTGTAAGGCCCTCACGCCCTTGGGTCCATGGCCACGCTATATAAATGCTATAAAGTAAGCGATAACAGCGTTATTATCTATCCGATTGGTAGGATTTGTGCATTTGTTTGTATCTACTTTCTCCCATTTCAGCAGTGATGTTTGTGTGATATCACTTCTTTTGATGTAATTAGGGTCAAAAGTCAATGCTTCCTTTTCCTGTGATGTCATCGGGTGTCACTTTCACTACTCATTTGATTTTAGTGAAATCACATCAGTGGTTGAATTCAATTACTCCATAAAATCAAAAGGGGCAGCTTATGGGACAGCAAAAAGTGTCAGGAACAAGCATATTTAGAAACATATTTAATAAGCTTTCAGAACAAAACTCAATTATAATAATCAATTCTGATACCTTTATTTGGTGATGCATTCAAATACATCGGATATTATTGTGCAGCACGGCAATGAGTGGTTGAAGAGCTATCCACACCTCATTAATGATGGCCAGTAGGCAGAGAAAAATGTGTTAGGCGTTGTTGGTGGTACTCTTGTTAATTAGCGATTCACTAGCATTTCTTTGCTTGACTGCCCCTGTGTGTGGGCCTCGGGCTAATATGCCTATAGTGTTAAGTTTTGAGTACGATGAATATGTGTACATGGCATTGTTGCCCTTTATAAATAGCAACAAACACTTGCAGCTTTAAGGCCTAAAGAGGCAGCTGCACATCACTGCTGAAGCCCAAACAGGCAGAAACATGGGCCTGAGGTTGCTGGTTATGCTATTGTGGAGAGTAGATTGCACAGTATTTTAGTGGTGGACTAGCTTTGTGGGTGGGGCCAGAGGGATATGCAAATGGCTAGTCTGCTGCAGTGCTTGAAATGGAAAAACAGATGTGCGGTACTCAGTATCCAAGTTTACCTCGCTTACATTTGAGAAGTGCCAGTACTCCGCCATTAAATGTATTGGCTACCTGCTGAGAAGTGCAGGTACTATGTCTTTCAATTACAATACGTGTAGGTACCCAGGACAGGCAAGTATCTACTCACTTAAAGCACTGGTTTCGTCTGTTAAAAGTGGGGAGAGTTAAAATGTGATTGAGACTCTCCAAGAGGACCATGGCCCACAGATCAAACTACACTAGCCTTTGTTTGGTTGTTGGTTGAACGATTCTCTCATTTTGTGCTTTTCAATGAGTGATTGGATGTGTAGAAAGGAACACAAATAAGGCATTTCAGATATTTCTTTCCAGTGTGTGTTCAAGAAAAAAATGGTTTAATGAATGCCAGCATTCTATCCCGTTTTCTGTCTGCCTTTCTCGAATTGACACTTTCAAGTGCATCCTCAAACATAGATGGCAGCATAGATCAGTGTTTTGGACTACAACCCCCATCAGCCCTAGCCAACACAGTAAATGGTGAGGAATCATGTGATTCATAGTCTAAAACATATAGCACTGGACTAAAAGGCGTTTATTTGATGGAGGCCGCCAAAACTATGTTTCGCTCAGCAGTACTTTCAGGCAAAAGCAGTCGAAATTCGCCCCCCTGGAATACTCTGCAGATCAATTTGTACTGAAAGCCTCAACAAATCATGTAACACCAACTGGTTATTTTCTGCGAATATGCAGCCTTACAATGAACAAGAAGAGGACTACTCACCCGCTATGTCAGTCAGAGAGTCATAAAATGCAGCTAACCTTCTAATCGCTACTCAATTACCTGCCCTCGTAAAAGCGTTCAAGAGCAAATGCTGAGAATTTGTATGTGTTACTGCTGAAAATCTGACACCTCACTGTCATCTGACATTAAAGCCTAAAAAAGAGAGTCTGAAGGGGTCAGCTTTGAATGATGGCCTCCCGCTCCCAGCAGCGTTGTCATCAGCTGCTCCATTATGGAAGCCGTCCCTCGTTCACCTCCGGTTTTCTTGAAAGTGTGTTGATGTCCCACACTCGTCTGCCATGTTCTGAGTAATTCTGCATTTCATGAAAACGGCTCGTCTGACTGAAGCCTCTCCAATTCCTTGGAGCATGAGGCTATTGTGTGTTCTGCAGTAAATAAGTGAACTGTACTTCACTATGCGGAGCTTGTCACTCAGTGCTTTGTGCTAAAAGCATTAAAAAAAAAACATGAGCTCCAAAGTTTCAATGGTGGCCAAGAACCCCTGCGACTCCGCGCCTGCAGTTTTGGAATGGCCCCAGGAGCCATCTACGTCAACGCCATGCTAATTGGTAGCATGCTTTGCTTCACTCAGTCCAGTGCCCTCTAATGATTAGCCATTCTTGACTTGAACGTATTTTTATGAGACTGCGGTTTACTTTAGGCCATTCGCCTTTTGATCTCCCTGACATATTTTCATTTGTGCTAGACTGCTTGCAAAAGAACAGGGATTGTTATGTTAGAATGATCGAAAGCTTTCTATGCAAAGCAAAAAAACGTACCTGAACCACCCATTTTGGTTAGGACCTCTTACATCTAACACTTTTCGCATTTATCTGCTTTCAAAGTTCAAAGGCACATAGTTGGTAATGGATCGGTTTCTTAGGAGTCATGAACATTACTGGTAAGTAACCAGGTCATTACCTCCAGATCCTGCTTCCTCATCCCAGTACTTAATTGTGAGGCATACTGAAGACAGCAGTGAAAAAATGATCCATGAAGAAAAACACAGACCAACCAGAGTGCAGTCCCAACACTCCATCACCAATTTATTCCCAAACACCACAACAAATCACCCTGGAACATGTGTACCAGCACTCAACACCCCCCTCCCTGAAGGAGAAAGAACCTTGCACATACCAATTGAGGTGATAGTGTCTGTTGAGTGTATTCAGGTCGGCCGGGGTCTCCTCCCTGCAGATGTCCTGAATCGGCATTGCCATGCCTCAGCCCGAGGCACTGCCATGCCGATAGTAGAGCAACCTTGAACAGAAGCCGGTAAAGACATCTGTGCCCCTGAATAGGCTAAAGCAATTGCCTGCCAAATCCATTGGCTAATTGTGGGAACAGTTGCCTTCATGCCAGGCTTTGAACCCCCATATGTTAAAAACAAACTGTTTGACTGCCGAAAAGAAGATGTCCTCTGTAGGTAGACCAAGACAGACCTCTTAACATCCAATTTGCGCCACCTCCTGGAGAGGTCGGACTGGGAAACAAGGACGGAAGCACAATATCTTGCAGTAGGTGGAACTTAGAGATGACTTTTGGAAGGAACCCGTGTAGAGGAGGTCCCAGACATGGCCTGCACCCCTACCCCCCATTTTGAGGTACCAGGAACGTACTTGCCAAGGTATGTGATGTAGGAGGAGCAAATGAACCAACAGAGAGCTGCGCTGGGCCTCTGCCCAGGATACATCAGAAGAGCCATACCTGTTGAAGCGCCCATAACCAGACAGCCATGGGCTGCACAATACCCTCTTAGACAACCATACCAGCAGCTGAGACAAAATGAAGAGTACCTGCAGACGGTCCACAAAGAGACCCAAAGAGCCTTAATGGATGGCCAGTGGAAATGACACAAGGGCCTGGACAGACTCGCAGATGAACGAAAACGGCTATCAAGGATAACACGCCAGTGTGAGCAGCTATGAAAACTAGATGTAATGGACACAGGAAAAGAGATGATGTTAAAACGTAAGGAAACGTTGCTATGAGGCAAGATGGGAGGAGCTAACCACTTAACGCATGTAAATAGGCTTGGAATGCAAGAAGCTAACAAAACGATACTGCTTGCAATGCTAAGTAGAAGAATAGAGCGGCAAGCGCCAACCATATATCTACCTCAATAAGGCACGCTATACAAGTGTGACTCCATTTTGTAATGTAGAAGTATGCCCAGGCGGTCAGAGGCCTAACAGGCCAGGTTTCGTATCCCAGCCAAAGCCAGGAGAAGGAGCGGAATCGAAACTCAACAAAGAGCAGCTCATGCCTGGGAATTCGAGGTCAACCCAAGGAAGGGCGGTGAGCGGCAACGCTGGAGAATCGAAACTTCAGAGCATACCAGCCTGCCCCGTGAAGGTCAAGATAAGGGGGGCCCAGGCAGGTGGCGAGGCTAAGGAAGAATCAAATACACGAAAAGCTGGAAACTGAAGCAGATTCACTGTGAATAGACATGTGACCAGCCAGGCGCAAAGAGTTACCAACATCTGATATCACCCAGATCCAAGGATGCCATAACTTCTCCAGATAAGAGGCTACAATTTCGAGGCCATACCCAGCCAACTAACTGACACATAGCCCAAAAGCACTGATTGATGGAAGGGAGGCAGGGTGAATCTTGGGACACGAGGCACCTGGGTGTCCATTCTGCATGCTGCTAATTAAAATGGGGATTTATGTCTAGGGGTGTAACCTGCCCAATCACAATAAACCAAGTTATCTAGGGTCCTATAGATAGTAGAACCAATAGGACGTCATACTTGTAGTGACGTCTATCACGTGTGATGTAGAGGGAGGGGCGTAGATGCCCACCCGATTAGGGTCATCCAATCCGCATGCTCTGTTACCATATACAGATATAGAACCTATACTTAAGTTACCTTTCCTGACTAATAGAAATGCATGACAAACTGTGAGTGTTACACATCAATTGATGATGAAAATTCGCTATAAATGTTGCTGTCTGAATGAAGAATTTGGGAGTTGAAGTGAGACAGGTGATCGCAACGCTGCTGATTTCCATTTGTTTCCCCGTTTTCTGTACTTGTCATTAAACGGACTTCCCTTTGCCAAACTACTGAGTCCTCCTTATTGAGTCGTGTTGGAGTAAGTGAATCCTGCACCCCCATTCCTCACATGGTGCAGCTATCTTGACTTACAGGTACTAGAGGGTGAGCACTGACCTATGGGCCTGTCAGTGGAAACACCGCCCTCCTGTACACTTGGTAGCGTGAGGATGGTTTCGGTCATTGATTATTGATTATATAATTCTAAGATACCTATAGACCGATGGCATGAAGTAACTCTAGGCCTTCCGCAATATCACAAGTCCTTTCACCATTCCGGCTGAGTAGACTGAGAAGCTTCCCATGGACAATGATAGTATAATTGCGAAAAAATCTGTAGTGGGTCTGAAGGAACCTGCCTTTCCAAGCATAACCCTTCTCATTCCCACGGGCAGCCAATCGGACGAAAAGACCGTAAGAGGCTGAAGAGGAAGGGGCAGTGATCCCGAAGCTCCAAAGAGGAAAAGATGCGAGCGGTGAGTGAAACAATAAACTCGTTACTTTGGCAAATGTCTTCTAGGCATTAGAACAAGTAAGGGAAAGGTAACGGAGGGTGGCGGAGAAAAAAAAATAGTCAGTAGTAGAGAAGACTGTATATATATATAAGGGGTTAATAACTCAAGTATAAGAGATAAAAGTGGTTACCGGGATAGATACCTGTGATAAAAAGTGGTCACCGGAATAGACACCTGGGATAAAAAGTGGTTACCGGGGGGACAGTCGAGAGAAAACGAATGGTTACGGGGGGGGGGGATACCCGAGAGAAAAGGATACCAGGAGGGACACCTGAGAAAAAAAAAGTAAGGATTCGCCTTGTTCCTGCACTTTAATACAGCGGTCAGAAGAAACGTGAACTCATAGCCCACATAATGGGGGACAATTAGACTATGGTGACGTTTAAAGACGGCATCAAAGGAGTTTGTTTAAACTCCATGGTGGGGTATTGATTAGAAGGCAGGTATATGTATGACCAGCTGGTGTCCGTCTAGTCTGTCAAGTGTCTGTCAAGTGTCTGTCATATGTGTTCTGTTGTATGTTGAATGTAAAAAGAACTGTATCATTGATTGTTTGAAATGAAATTTGGTTGTGCGCGATTCTGTAACTGAGAGGGAATCGCCAATGAATTGATGTTCTTGAGTAAATTGATGGTATAACATTTTGGCGGGAACAGATTGGATTGGAGCTGGTTTATTTCGTGCTCGCTTATACTATTGGAAGGATAAAAAACTGCATAAATATTGTTGGTGACAAAATTGAGAATGGAGGAGGTTACCCCACTCGCACATTTGTGCAAGCAGTTATCCAAGCATGCACCTAAGCTTAAAAAGTACAGTACTGAGTGGGTTAAGGGTACCGCCCACAAGATGTTTATGCCTTGGCCACAAAATGGGTCCTTATCTAAAGCCGTCTTACAACACATGACGACTTACCTATATGCCACATACACAGGCAAAAAATTAGAGGAACGCCTCGCTGTTCTAGAACTTTGGAAGATGTTCGAACAGGCGAAGGAGGAAGAACCACCCGCAGACTGGATATTAAACGTATGCATGGAGGGGGGTGAGACGCCTACCGTGCCACCAGCCCCGCCTGAGCCAGTCATCGAGGGAAGTAAGTCATAGGGACTCTACCTGCTAAGAGAACTAAAGGTAGCCACGGGGTATAGCAACCCCGCATACGAGTCACCTACATACAGTCGTGACGAAATCAAAGAGAAGGACCAGGAAAGTAATCTTACCTCCGCAGTTGTGCACCTCTCATTAAGGAGAGAGAGGGAAAGAAATGGAAAGGAAGTGAAGACAGAACAGATGGGATAGAATTTGCAAAAGATGAATGGATGGTAGGACAGATATTATTGAAACTTGATGGAAAAGGAAGTGATGATGTGAGACAGAGAGAGAGGTCTGATGAGACGCAAAGAAGAGAGAGAGAAAAGGTGAAGGAAATGAGGGGCGAAAGAATTAGAAGAAAGGATAGGCTGAAGCGAGAACAACTATATCATGAAGAGCCAGAGAACCAGCTTGATCGCAAACAGAAGGCAGCCTATGACCAGCACAGGCAGGATAAGCAAAGGTTGGAAGAAGAGCAAAGAGTATGTGAGAAGAGAGTGAAGAGAAGAGAAGAGGAGGAAGTCAGAAGGGCAAAGGAACGTAGAAACGAAAAGATGAGGGAAGTAGATAAGGCTAGAGAGGTAGCGAGGAAGCGCAAGGAAATAGATGAGGAAATAGAACGTAAGCGCAGACAGAGGGCACGAGATCTCGAATATTTGGAGTGGGAAGTTAAAAAACCCAATCCTGTTGTAGAATGGGAAGACATAGAAGAATTCTTTCCTGCAAATGACTCGGTACCAGGTACGAGTGGGATAAATATTGAGGATGACTTCAACACCAGAAGCATCGGGGAAACGATTGATAAAATATACGATGAGATGGGGCTGGAACAGATATCCCATGGGGGAAGGGAAGATGAGCGCTTGGAGAGCACTCAACTATATGACACTGAGGATGTCACCCGAAGTAGTGGGAACAGGGGACTGTCCCTAGACAGGCTGGAGATTGGTCAGAACGAAGAAGATGCAAGGAGTTGCGTAAACTGGGAGCAATCAGCGTCCGACTCTGGTGAGGAGACAGAGGACGAGGCACATGAAGAAGGGAGACGGCGCAAAAAGCGGCTCCCAAGGGACCAAGGGGTACGATGGTCAGATGCTAGCGAGTCTGCAACTAGGACACTGAAGTCTGCCGTGCAGTCTGGCCGACATGAAGGAGCACCCCACCGTCAGAGGGGGGCGTCAGCACCTGCCTGTGAAGACAGATTAAGGGCATTTCCAGGTAGACAGCAGTGCGGGAATGCTAACCCGGCAATAGACAGGAGAGCTGTGGGGAAAGAGAAGGAAGACTGCGCATTCCAATTCCCGCTGCTAGAAAATGGGGGAGCAAGACCACAATATATTCCATGGCCACACATTGACCGAGAGAACCTGAAAAACAAGCTTACAATGCTGACATCGGGAGCCGGGAAGAGGATATATGAGTTAGAGAAAATGACAGGTGGTGTCACCTTAGCTATAGGGGACATTAAGGGCCTCCTGATCGCCATACTTGGTGAAAGGGCAGATGATGTATGGAAACGAGCTGGGTACCCTTGGGTAACCATAATTAACACTTCCCATGACGGAGTGCCATTTAATAATTGTAGAGCAGCAGTGTGGAAAGCGCTACAAACGTTATACCCAGACACTTCAGATATGGGAGCTATAATGACTTGGAAAATGAAAGAGTCAGAGGATCCGTTGATTTATATCAAGAATTTTCAAGACGCATGGGTGCTCGAAACGCATGAGTCTTGGACGAAATCTATCCCTGTATTCTACCATATATTGTGTCAAGGGTTGCCTGAACCGGTGCAAAACAGCTCAAGAAATTGGTAGGAGTAGAAGCTAAACCATGGGCCGAAATACAGTTGACAATTGCACACTACTGTAGATTGTTGCAAGAAAAGAACCGAAAAAAGGAGGCAACACGTAAGGGTGAGGAGGCGAAGCTGGTGCAAAATAAACTCTCAAAGTATGCTCTCGAGGGAGCCATGCTGACAAGCCCAGCTGAACCAAGCGCACAACAAGCAACTAACCCATCGCAGAATAACCAGGGTAGCGCAGGATTTTACCCGAGGGTTAGGGGATTTAGAGGAAGAGGATGGCAGAGTAATCAGGGAGGGTTTCAAAGTAATCAGGGAGGTTATTAGAATAATCAAGGTGGCTTTCAGAACACGCAGATGGGCAGTCCAGCTACGCCAGATGGACAGATGGCCCGACCACCGCCAGTGTGTTGGCTGTGTGGAATGACAGGGCATGTGGCGCGCGTATGCAGAAGCCAAGGCATGTGGCAAAATGGCCAAGGAATGGGAACAGGCATGGTGAATCAGCCTGCCATCCCACAACAGGGTGGTGCACAAAATCACACAGTGCAGCAGCATGCGTCAGGCTTGCAGCAAGGTGCGCAGCAAGGGGTTCAACCCTCGAACATGGGGAACTTGCCACAGGGACAATCCCAGGGGGCACCGCCGCAAATGTCTCAGGGCACTAACTCTGGAGGGGGAGTCAACCCTGGAAATGGGGGAAATCGAAATAGGACAGCTCACGGGGGACTCTGATGTGCTCTATCCTATCAGTGACACCAGACCCTAATAGGGAACCTAGGGTGAATGTCGTCATAGGGGGTAAAGAATATTCCTTCTTAGTTGACACCGGTGCAACGCGCTTGTGCATACGAGAAGGCAAGTTTTCCTTGTCCGGCGAGGCCATAGATACTCAAAGTTTCACAGGAGCTCACAGTAGAGTTCCCTTTACAGATGCGCTCCCAATCTCATTAGGAGAGTGCGAGATGAATGTACCCCTATTGTATTCACGTCAGACCCCGGTAAACATTCTGGGTCGAGACTTAATGACGAAGTTGAACATGACTATCTCGTTCACAGAGGAGGGCATAGTATGCTCTACTCCAGGAATGCATTATTCAGCGGTATGTGAAATGATCAGAGCATACTTCGGACGTATAGCCATGAGGGCTATACCGTTAGAGCCAGAGGTTTTCGCATATAGCGTGCAGGTGCTCATGGCAGGATTGCCAGGCCTCACAGACAGAATGATGAGAACCCCTGATGAGTTTCTATTCAGACCAAGAATACCGATGCATGAAGAAGAGGGACAAGCATTTCCCTTAATGATACAATCTGCCGCAGTGCGAGGGAAAGTAGCATTGGTCGAAGGTTACGATGACGAAGGTAGACAATGGTGTGTGATTATCGCCATCGAAGAAGGGTATCGAGTGACTGACGTCACTGATGGCGATCTGTTTGAAGAATACCCTGACCTAGAAGAGACGAGAGTGGAAGTAAGTCTCATATTTTGGGTCAAAATGATCAAAAGGGAGGTACCTCAGAGAATGATGTTGGCACCGATACGTCCAGGGTACTTTGAAAAGGACATGGGCCCTCATTACAAGGCAGGCGTTAAGGGTTTAACGGCGCCGTCAGCGCCGTTAACCCTTAACGCCTGATTCATACTTTAACGCCTGCTTTTTGCAGGCGTTAAAGTCCAAGGCGCTAAGCGACCTTGGTGCTAATTACGGCACCGTAATTTACGGTGCCGTAATTAGCGCCTTCCCCATCCCCATTATGCCCTATGGGGCAAAAATGGGAATGGGGAAGGGCAAATGGTGAATGGGGAATTACCGCCCCACTCACCTTGGAATGGGGCGGTAATTCCACCATCCACCATGGCGGAATCCGGCATGGACCATGGTGCTAATAGCACCATGGTCCACCGCCTGACTTGGAATGAGGGCCATGGTCCAAGTGCCTGTCACAGTATGGACTACAGGGCCCTATGACGTAGGCCTCCTGAAAGGGGCAGGAGAAGTGAAAATTAAAGTGAAACCAGGAGCAATTTTACTAAGAGCGCAACACTATCCCATGTCCAGAGAAGTAGATGAAGGGATCGCGAAGACAATTTCTGCCATGATGGAGCAGGGCATCCTAGAGACCTCAGAATCACCCAGTAACACAGTGATTTACCCCGTCAAGAAATCGAAGGGAGGGTCTTGGCGTTTAATCCAAGTTTTAAGAGCACTAAACAATATTGTTGAAGCCGAGTTCCTCTAGTCCCTAATCCATCCACAATTTTATGCAACATACCCAATGAGGCAAAATATTTCACGGTGATTGACTTAAAAAATGCCTTTTTCTCAATCCCATTGCACCGTGACTCACAAGATCTAACGTCATTTACTTTCAGACAAATGCGTCTGAAAAGCACGAGATTGCCACAGGGGTATTGTGAGTCTCCGTCCATTTCTAACAGAGTGCTGAAAATGGACCTAAGCATCATTGCAGTAGACAGTGTTGTTTTGCAGTATGTGGATGATATTCTGATCTGCAGCGTCACTGAGGAACAATGCAGGAGCGACTCTGTCCAGCTACTGACCATACTGGCTGAGAAAGGATATAAGGTTGACAAGGAAAAGCTACAATACTGTCAACAAGAGGTGCTGTACATAGGCCAGCTAATCTCTCACGAGGGGAAAAAGGTAACCACAGAAAGGGCTGAAGCTATCACGAACACAGCTAAACCGCGCACGATAAAGCAAATGCAGAACCTCCTAGGCCTGTGCAATTATGCCAGAGCATGGGTCTTCGATTACAGCTCGTATACCAAGCCCTTGCTTCAGGCTTTGAAGAAAGCCCAGGCAACAAAGGAAAAAATTCAATGGACTGAGACAATGTAAAAAGGGTTCGCAGAACTCAAGGGGCGATTTGTAAGGCCCCAGTTTTAGGGATTCCAAATTATGCAGAGGAATTCTACCTGTTCTGACATACTGATGGCAATTCTGTGACGGCAGTGCTCGCTCAGCGAACCTCGCTGGGGTATAAGCCCCTAGCGTATTACAGCAGGAGTCTGGACCCGGTTATGAGAAGCCACTTCCCATGCAAACAAAATCTAGCTGCCGCCGCCGCATTCGCCATCGAGAAGGCATCATCCATTGTGATGGGTGCTCCATGACTTTGTACGTCGAGCACTCATTATTCACCATACTAGAAAAACCAAAGGGCACGCTGACATCTCAGAGAGCTTCCGCCTATGAGGTGATTATCTCTAACCCATCGATCAAAATAGTTCGATGTAAAACTGTAAATCCAGCTACGTTCATAGCTGAGCCAGTCACAGAGGGAGAACCTATGCACGACTGTGCGAATTATGAGGAATTTTATGATGAAATCCCCAGGGTAAAAGAAAATGCCCTGGCAGGTGGGGAGATCGTGTTCATTGACGGTTCATCAAGAATTGACCAAGAGGATGGACAAAGGTACACAGGTGTGGCCGTGGTAAAACACCTAGCAAATGGAGAGTTTCAGGTACTCATCAGTGCGCGAATACCATTTCACTATTCAGCACAAGCAGCAGAACTATGGCGCTGATACACGCCATTGAGAATCATGCAGACCAGGAGGTAACAGTGTACAGTGACTCCGCCTATGTGACATCTACCGTGCACGCAGGCTTAGCACGGTGGAAAAGGAGGGGCTAGTGCAACATGCAGCCTTATTGGACAGGTTGATAAAATCACTACAGCTCCCAGTAGGCATAGCGGTCGTGAAATGTGCCGCCCACACCAAAGGGATGGATTTCGTGTCACATGGAAACCATGAAGCAACACGGAAGCCAACCGTATGCCATCCAAGAGTGAAACAATCATGGACGTGGAGGTGGCACGTACCCATGAGAGGATGATGGGAGCACGAGCCACACCTGAGGCCTATAGCAGCATGGGGCAGACTCAGCTAATGGAGCTACAAGGGGAGGCACCTTAGGAGGAGAAGAATTTGTGGAAACATCGAGGGTGCTCCTTAAGCCCCTCTGACGGATTGTGGAGGCAAGACAGCACTGGTAAACCAGTGATGCCTGTCGCCCTACTAAAAATGGCATTGGAGCAATTACACTACTCTATTCAATGTCAAAAGAAAATCTTGTTGCAACGCTCCCAGAAGACTGGTTTACACCGAATTTAGCGGAGCATGTTGCATTCTTCATGGTGAACTGCAATATCTGCCAGTAATTCACCGCTGGGCACACATTAAAAGTAGTGAGAGGAGTTATCCCAGGCCCAACGGGCCATTCCAGCACTTGCATATCAATTATGTCGACATGATTCAAGTGTGCAATGGGTACAGGTATTTAATTGTGGTGGTGTGTCCATTCTCTAGATGGATAGAAGCAGGTCCCTGTACACACCCAGACGCTACCTGTGCTGCCAAATTTCTGGTGAGGGAAGTGTTCCCTAGATGGGGGGTGTGCGAGGTAATGAGATCAGATAACGGGGCTCACTTTGTCAATACATTCTTCGAGCAGATCAGCTTGTTGCTTGGTATAAAGCACAAGTTCTCGTCGGCGTATCATCCGGAGGGGAATGGCATATGTGAGAGGCTCAACGGCTTGTTAAAGGAGAGGATAGCCAAGCTGAAACTCACATTAAAAAAGGGATGGCTGCACTGTCTACCACTGGCGTTGTATGCACTTCGGGACCAACCAGGCTCCGACCATCATCTCACACCACATGAGATAGTCACTGGCAGAAGGATGAGGACCCCTCTTATCCTGCGAGATAGAGCTAGATGTGATGCCCAGCCAACTAGAAAGGTCTTGGGGACAGAGATGCAGGATTATTTGAACTGCATGACATCCAGCATCTCTCTCATTACTGGTCAACTGCAGCGACGGCAAAAAGGGCGCAGCGCAGCACAAAACACAGCAGGAGGTGCTGAAACAGACCCAATTCAAGATGTGTGTGCGCCTCTCATCTTTCCTGGTGATGCTGTTTTAATTAAAAATCATACAAGGAAAAGGTGGCATGAGACAAGATTTAATGGCCCTTTCATCGTAGAGGATTGCACTCCTTCCAGGACAGAAGGGCATGGCTCTTCCTAAATGACATTAAACCATATATAGGAGAGAGCCCTCCGGCTGCATCTAACCACGAAGAAACCACAGACAACGGGGAAGAAACTCAGCATGTGCAGACAAGATCCATGGCGAAGAAGAAGGACGCATGAGCAGAAAATCAAGGCAAAAGAACTCTGTTTTGAAAGTGAGGCTTCAAAACTGGACATTTCAGTTGGAAAAAGAGAGAAAGGTGATAAAGGACAATAAAATGAAAACTCTGTCCATCACAAGTTGCAGGGTAAAGAGAAGTGCATCCAAAAGTCACAACAGCGTTGATAACACGAACTTTCGAATCAAATCACCCAAGCAGTGTGACGAACTAAGACTCTGATAGACTACAGACAAGACTTTTCTGAGAGCGTAACACAGTATCCTGAAGCAACCCGTGTCAAGACTTTGTTTATAGAATTTATAGTATCTCCCAGCAGAAATCTCACGTGGGGTGTTCTCACTTATTTCCAGTTAGTGGTAATATCATATCCATCACTCCTAGGGAGAGTAACCAGTGTCACAGACTTTATTCGAGATCCTGCTAACAAGAAAGTAATCTGGCAACTGCTGACTGTCATCACGGAATCCTTCGCCGAATTACCCGAGCACAGTGAAGAAGACTAATGCTTCCACCACCGGTAGGCATTGATGAACTCACCTTCACGCAGTTTTTTCAAATAATCAAGAAGTGCCCGCCACTTGTCAGAAGGACCACGGACACACGCACTTTTATCAGAGACCCAAGAAACCTAGCACAATTGAACCAGCTGTGGACTAAACTAAATAACCTAGTGGCAATCCACGCAACAGGAAAGTGCAGAGACTGTTCGAGTCAAAAGAAAAGCTTGTGATCAGGACCCAAATGTCCCTATCACCCGAAGACACCCAGCTGGCACATAACGTCCTCTTCAGACTAGTCACAGATTATCCATAAATGGTGGGAAGACCTGCAGATGTTGATGTCATCACCTTCCTCAGAGATCCAGCCAATATCTCACACATGGGCACACTCCTCCACTGCATTATGCTCCAGGTAGAGCTATCTAATTTCCAGCGAGAATACCTAAGGAGGTTCCAGTGAGACTTTCCGGTGTGGGACAGATCGAGGAGACAGAGAGAAAGTGCTTTATCTTTCCACCATGGGAAAGATCGAGGAGAGCGGAGACGAGAACTCCACCATCTTGTTTTTCTTTTTACTTTTATTTTTCTTCTATTTGTTCTTATTTTTATTTTTATTTTAATTTTTTCATGTTCATTTTTATTCTTATTTTTACAACATTTTATTTTTGTGTGATTTTTAGCAGTTCAATCTTTTTATTCCTTCGTATTGAACAGGTTCCAGCATGTCCTCAGGACCAAAGAAAATCCGAGGAGTGCACTGGGATTTATCCTATTGTAGATATGCATAGTGAATGTGACGTGCCAAAGATGCTAGCCTAACCTTTTTTTATAGTCTAGCAAAAGAACTGTACTCCGTACCCAGAGACTACCGTCATCACCCACAAGAGGGGGGACACTTGAGAAGCACTCGTCACTTTAGTAATTCACAAACTCTTGAGCAACGAAATCGGAGTAAGGAAAATAATTAAACGCTGACAATAGACTTATGTTTGAAATGGGGGCCCACAGCAGTAGCCTGGTTTAACCGCCAACAGAGGGGCGCCCCTGCTTCCCTGGAAGGAAATGCTGCCAAATGTCTTATAAGTGCATAATGTGCATATGTATAGCAATGATCATTGTTTTCCTGTCATTGACTATCAGAACTGCATTTTTTTTATCAGTGCACAAAGCGCCCCAATTTCAGTGCATCCCCCAGATAATGAACGCCTGGGTCCCACAAAAGCACCAAGACCCTATATTGTTATTCCAGTTCCAAGAAAACCTGATGGTAAAGTTAACAAACTAAAATTAAATGTAATTAACAGTGATTCATACACATTTGAGGTAATGAATGAAGAGAAAGGCTGGAGACAGGGTCTGCGCGGAGTGAATGAAAATGTAGCACTGACCACTGTACGCACCTACACACAGGATGCACACAAACAAGGGCAAGTGTCGATGGCTAGAGGGCCTCAAACAAGGGCAACAGAGAAAACAAGACTGCCTACCAAACAACCAGTCCCAGAAAATAGTGGAAGTAACCAAGAAGAACCAAGTGAGAAACCAAAGAGAGAGGGCATAGCAAACTCCCTCAAAAGAACAGAAGTAGCCACAAAGGAACTCACAGAGAAAACACAAATGTTGATAGATTATTTGTTCCTGTTCATAGTTAGAGCAAATAAACTGCACGAGTAGCTGAAAAATAGAACTACAGAGACTATAACAACAAGCACGCCAGCTCCGGCGCTAGGAACAAGCACCAGGCCCGTGACACAGCCACGCGTTGGGAAGTTGGAGAGTCAATGGTGTTTAGAGAACATCTACGAAAGATTACAAAAGGAAAGGAAAAGAAATGCAAAACCTTCTCCTACCACAGCGATACAGCCAAGGAAACCTGCTCCACCGAGATGCCCAGAGTGGAAAAGCAGCACAGACGCATTCAAGGACATAGTTATAGCAAACTACAGAAGAACGTTGAGAATCAAGAGAAGCCCGCACGAAGATAACTATGAACTCAATGATTACCTGGACAGCACAGCCCATCTCGGAAACAACATATGGTACCAACACATGAAGGAAGTAGGACGAAGGCAGTCAGAAGGAGAATGCTTCGTCTGTGCACTCCTACCATACAGCATGGGAAAATCCAAGATCTTTGTAGCTGTAGAAATTGATGTCCCTACAGCACACTGTATGTCACACGTAGCAATGTGTAACAACAGAGGACAATTTATGGGAAGAGACGCCTCACTGATAGGGGCCACCGAAAAGGATTACCCAGATAAAGATGGCTACGTCCAGGACATTAAAACAAGAAACAGGGCGCATACCCGGAATCACGTAATCAGATACGAGAACCCTGAAGTTAAAGGATCGGGAACATGATGGGAAATAAACCTGAGATTGAACGTTTAAGGAAAAACTGCAGAAGAGGCTCAAATCTGGAAGAACAGAGGCCAAATGCAGATCTGGGGAACAGTGGTTTACCCAAATGGATGGGAAGAAGGAGTAGTAATCTGCCAAGCTTGGTTGGTCCTTGGAGCCTGCCAAGAAGCAATAGAGAATTCACTGAGGTTATGCAAACCTCTATGGCCGAAATTGGTAAAGCTGCTAACATGGGTCGAAGACAGAGGAGGACCCCTGCAAATAGTACCACTGGAAAGCCCAAAACTATGCTTCAGAAGTAATGGCACGAGGAAGATGGGAGAGAATGCAAACTGCGGACCAATCTTTGAAGCCCCAGGAATGACACAAGGAACCGCAGTCATTATGGACCATTACTGGGCGTGTGGACCCAAGGCATATATAAGACTACCTAAGAACTGGGGAGGCATATGCACACTGGTGAACATCCACGTTCCCTCACTAGTGATCCCTAAACATGACCTGAATTTGGACAGTTTTCCGAAAGCAGATGCTCATCTAAGAAAAGGGAGATCTGTGGAACTGCTATCCAGGATGAAGAGAGAAAATTACTTTTCTACCAAATCATAAGAGGCATTCCATGCGATCCCATACGAACACAGGCTGTTCAGCCTCACCTCAACAGTATTCACCAGAATGCTCTTGCCACACATCCAAGTTGGCGTGAATGCTAAATGGCTGCAGATAACCAGATGGGAGTTATTGCAGACCATCAACACCACTATAAAAGGATTTAACCCGATCAAAGAAGAACTAAGAGCAATCAGATTGATGACCCTCCAGAACAGATATGTACTTGACATGATCACAGCGATGGATGGAGGTGTTTGTGCAAAAATCAGAGAATCGTGTTGCACATTTATACCATCGCACGATGAAGAAAATGGAACCCTAACAGAAGCCATAATCATGTTAACAAACCTGAAAAACCAGATGATCAATGAAAGTGATGAAGTGGACGATGACAGGTGGTTTGGAGCCCTGTTCTCATGGGTTCCACAATGGATGGCAGATATATTCAAGTTTCTGGGAGCCTTACTAGCAATGGTACTACTAGGATTCTGTGTTATTAAGATAATCATCACACAGTGCCAGAAAACTGCGAAGAATGCCATTGGGTGAAAATTCTGGTCAATGTCGAACGAGGATGGAAGCCTAGAGACCTGACTGATGAAGAAATAAGAGACTTTGTGAAAGCCAGTGAATTTGCGCCAGAAGGAACAAAGTTTACACATCCCAGGAAACCAAGAAAGTATGCCGGAAAATGGATCTATTGCAGCCCAAATGGACAATGTCAGCTAATGACATGGAACAAAGACGAACATGTAAAACCAGCAGGAAGTTTGAAAGGTGTGATAAAAATATGGACTCCAAAGACGCACACATACACACCATCATGTACAAACCCTGAAGATGATGAACAAGACATAGATGAATCAAAACAGATGAATACGAAGGAGGACGCAGAAGTGGTCGATGAACCGACCAGAGGGGGAAGTGTGGAGGAGGTCCCAGACATGGCCTGCACCCATACCCCCATTTCGAGGTACCAGCAACGTACTCGCCAAGGTATGTGATGTATGAGGAGCAAATGAACCAACAGAGAGCTGCGCTGGGACTCTGCCCAGTATACATCATAAGAGCCATACCTGTTGAAGCGCCCATAACCAGACAGCCCTGGGCTGCATGATACCCTCTTAGACAACCATACCAGCATCTGAGACGAAATGAAGAGTACCTGCAGATGGTCCACGAAGAGACCCAAAGAGCCTTAATGGATGGCCATTGGAAATGACACAAGGGCCTGGACAGACTCGCGGATGAACGAAAACAGCTATCAAGGATAACACGCCAGTGTGAGCAGCTATGAAAACTAGATGTAATGGACACAGGAAAAGAGACAATGTTAAAACGTAAGGAAACCTTGCTATGAGGCAAGATGGGAGTAGCTAACCAGTTAACGCATGTAAATAGGCTTGGAACGCAAGAAGCTAAGAAGATGATACTGCTTGCAATGCTTACTAGAAGAATAGAGCGGCAAGCGCCAGCCATATATCTACCTCAATAAGGCACGCTATACAAGTGTGACTCTATTTTGTAATGCAGAAGTATGCCCAGGCGGTCAGAGGCCTAACAGGCCAGGTTTCATATCCCAGCCAAAGTCAGGAGAAGGTGCGGAATCGAAACTCAACAAAGAGCAGCTCATGCCTGGGAATTCGAGGTCAACCCAAGGAAGGGGGAGAGCGGCAATGCTGGAGAATCGAAACTTCAGAGCATACCAGCCTGCCCCGTGAAGGTCAAGATAAGGGGGGCCCGGGCAGGCGGCGAGGCTAAGGAAGAATCAAATACACAAAAAGCTGGAAACTGAAGCAGATTCACAGTGAACAGACATGTGACCAGCCAGGCGCGAAGAGTTACCAACGTCTGATGTCACCGAGATCCAAGGATGCCATAACCTCTCCAGATAAGAGGCTACAGTTTCGAGGCCATACCCAGCCAACTAATTGACACATAACCCAAAAGCACTGATTGATGGAAGGGAGGCAGGGTGAATCTTGGGACACGAGGAACCTGGGTGTCCATTCTGCATGCTGCTAATTAAAATGGGGATTTATGTCTAGGGGTGTAACCTGCCCAATCACATTGGACCAAGTTATCTAGGGTCCTATAGATAGTAGAACCAATAGGACGTCGTACTTGTAGTGACGTCTATTACGTGTGATGTAGAGGGAGGGGCGTAGACGCCCACCCGATAAGAGTTATCCAATCTGCATGCTCTGTTACCATATACAGATATAGCACCTATACTTAAGTTACCTTTCCCGACTAATAGAAATGCATGACAAACTGTGAGTGTTACACGTCAATTGATGATGAAAATTTGCTATAAATGTTGCTGTCTGAATGAAGAATTTTGGAGTTGAAGCGAGACATGTGATCGCAACGCTGCTGATTTCCATTTGTTTCCCTGTTTTCTGTACTTGTCATTAAACGGACTTCCCTTTGCCAAACTACTGAGTCCTCCTTATTGAGCCATGTTGGAGTAAGTGAATCCTGCACCCGCATTCCTCACATGGTGCAGCTATCTTGTCTTACAGGTACTAGAGGGTGAGCACTGACCTATGGGCCCATCAGTGGAAACACTGCCCTCCTGTACACTCGGGTTACACCGGAGAACCAGGGAATCTGACAGAACACGCAGGAATGGAGTCATACTCAACAATACTCCTATTTCCCCAGGCTTCTAGCTGAGGTTGTAACCACCAGTAACACTGGTTTCCATGTGAGAAACTTGATGTCGACTGACTCTACTGGTTTAAATGAGTCATCCTGTAAAGTCTGCAAAACCAGGGGAAAGTCCCAGAGAGGCACTCCAGCACACACCACAGGTTTGGACAACAGGAAACCTTTCAACATCCATGAGACCAACGGTTCACATCCAGGGCACAGAGCAGTCCACTGCCTGCACAGACCTCCTAGCACACCACCACACAATCTTTCTCCAATGTGCCTCATAGACCTTCAGAGTCGAGGGCCACCTGGACTTCAGTATCGTCATTGCCAACTGAGCAGTTAAGCCCTGTCTGTGCAAGTCCGGCCTCTCGACTTCCAAACTCTCCAACTCGGTGTCCAAGAGGCAGAAGAGCCCAGCCCCAACCTGAGAGGGCACGTAGATGTGTTTAGGAACCAATCCGGAACTGCTGCCAGTTTGAGCAGAAGAGGATACCAGGAGCAACTTCGCCACATCGGCACACCAGGATCACTTCCCACCACGATCACCGAATCTTCAGCAGTACCTTGGGAAGCAAAGGTATCGGAAGAAATGCAGAAAGAAGCCCCCTTGACAAATCCTGTGTCAGGACATCCACTCCCCAAACCTCTGGAGATGGGAACATGGAGCAAAACAAGGCAGTACTGCATCCAGAGGTGAGACAAACAGCTCCAGGACTGGCCTCCTGAATCGCTGGTAGATCAGGTGAAACACAGACCTGCGCAAGATCGAAAAGGGTGTAGGGAAAACTCTGCTCAGTCGGTTGGCTTGGACGTTGTCCACCCCCTGTTGTCCATCCTCTGGAAAGACAACAGTTTGCGCTCTGCCTAGCATCCCAATCAGAACGCTAGAGACTCTAGCCGACATGGCCTACCACCCTGATGATTCACATACACCAATGCTGATGTGTTGTCTGTTCGTACCAGAACAGCTGAACCCAATATAAAGCTGGAAAAACAGTTCCCACCAATTGTAAGACTGAGAGGACTGCACTGGCGCCTAATGTCCCTGAGCACTCAGGTCCCAGCCAGTGGCGTTGGAATTAACTATGTTCGCCAATGGAAGAACCAATGGAAACCCCAGCCAGAGATTGCCCAAGTCCAGCAATGGAGCTGAAACCTCAGATCTGACAAAATGGCAATTTGTATCTCACAAAGCTAGGAATTGGTCTTCTGAGAGTGGTGTAAGTGCAATACCAACGGACACATGTGAAGCCTTGCGTACGGAACCACAAACATGCATGCCACCATGTGTCCCTGAACTTGAAGCTCCACCATGGCCGTTACCCAGTCCCTGGCCATCAGACAACCAAGTGATGCTGTAAGCAGACTGCCTGATCCATTGGCCGTAAGACCCACTGCTTCAAAGTCCAAAAGTGCGCCCCTATGTAATGCAGATCCTGGGACAGCTCCAAACAAAATGTATCAAAATTATGCAGGAACCCCAGAGATTTCAAAACTCCACAGGTGAATACCACATTTTCTATCAACAGCACCCTGGAAGAAGCCTTGAGCAGCCAATCGTCCAGGTAAGGAAACATCTGTATCCCCCTGACATGAGGGAGCGCCACCACCGGGCCAAACACATTCATAAACAGCCATGGAGCAGTCTTCAGGCTGAATGGAAGAGCAAAGAATTGGAAGTATTAGCCCAGGAAGAAAAATCGCAGATACTTCTGATGATAACTCCGAATGGGCACATGAAAGTACGGGTCCTAGAGATCCAAGGATGCCAAAAAGTCCAACTCTTCGATCAAAAGGATAATCCTCTGAAGACTCTCTGTCTTGAAATACATTCTGCACAAACAAATTCAGTCTCTTCAGGTCCATGACCAGCCTGCACAATTTGGTTTGGACACCACACATAGAACAGAGTAGAAACCCAGACCCCTCTCCTTCCTGGGAACTTCCTGGATCACCCCTTTCTCCAACAATTTCAGGACACCCTGCATCATGGATAGAACCTTTTCCACCCTTCTGAGAATAGGAGTCGCCAATGCCCTGAGCATGGCGGAGGGGAGGAGAACTCGATCATGTACCCCTACCAAACAATCCTGATCACCCAAACATTGGACGACACAGCCCTCTATGCGTGCCAGAACCAGCAGAGCCTTTCCCCCACACACTCAGCACCAAGACTTCTGTGATGGCACCAGAACAAAGAGTTCTACAGGACCTTAGACCGACTCCCACGAGAGGGTGTATGATAACCCCTTTTGGACACAGTGCGCCTTTGAAACTTCTTATGCCTGCCAGATGTACCAGCCGGGGATGTAGGATGAAAGCCCCTGCGTAGCTTGTTAGCATGCTTGTCAACCTTGAACACACAGTGCATCCTGTCCTCTAGAGAGTCACCATACAAAATGTTTCTATCAAGTCTTTAGGGTCACCACCATCGGATTGCCATCAGAATGCCAATCTCAGAGGTGCAAGTGATGGCGTCCCAACACTGTAGCCCCCATGGCCCAGATGAAGCTTAGACATCATCATATGCCCAATCCAACAGACGGTCCACCTGCGACTTCTGTGGGGTGCATTCAAAGGCCCCAAACTGAAGTCCCTTTCACATGAAAAACAGGATTTTGAAACACTGTCACAAAAACGGCTAGGTATGTGTATTTACAGTTTAAATGTGAAAATTGTACCACTGCTAACAGGAAAAATGGCAGGGAAAAGGCATGGTGTGTGTTGACAAAAAGTAAGGTATATTAAGTTTCATATATTGTCTGAGTTTTGAGCACTGGGAACGCTGGGAATGCCACGCTGATCAGCGTTTTCATAGAGCATAGGTCCTGCTGCTAGTTCATAGATTCCCATGGGACAGTGCTCATGTGTCCCAATGGTTTGAAAGGAGAACGTTTTTGTGGAAATCAAGAAAAGACCTGGCACTTCATATGAAGGTCCCTTTGTGAGCCTTGTTGGTTCATTAATGATAAACATTAAGGAATGATCATTCTTGGTTAGGGTTGGTTTGCATTATTGTTTTTATTAGTGTTCAACTGAACTGCAGCAGGACCACCACAGGACAGCCGCAGCAGAGCACAAGGTACCAGCAAGCACCAGCAGCAAAACGGCCCAGCATGACGCCCTACATTAAGGAAATAAAGGGACAAGCAGGTCTACCAACTCATAATCAGGCCAACCACATGTGCTGGCACCGCCTTCAGGCACCTGGGAAAGTCAAAAGACCACCCGAGGCAGCTGCTGCCCAATCAGCTATATGGAGCACAGAGCATAACCAAGTAAAAAAAAAACCTGTGTGTTCCTCCACTTTTCTGTTTTTTGTTAAAAATATGTCCAAACCTGTGTCAGAGATGGGAGCCGGCTCCTAACAGTCCTGCCCGGAAGGAGAACCTGGAGGAGGGAGCCGATCCAGAAGGCTCCCCCTCCAGGCCACCATTGCTGGATCAGAGCTGGTCGGACCAACAAGCCTGCCCCAAGGAGCTATTTTTTCTTGAGGGTCCCACCCTCAGCCCCCTTTCACCCCCACACAGATGCAGAGTGATTCTTTGCCTCGTGTTTAAAACTTCACAGGACATCCCGGCCGGACTGCCAAGGATACACACCTCACTAGGCCCCCTAAACAGCAGAAGAGCCTGGAAGAACAAAGGTCCAACCCCCATGCTAGGTAGAGGGAAAACAGAGCAGCAGCTGACCGACCCACCCACCCAAGATCCTGACAGGTAGGCAGGAAAATTAAAACTGACACATTGTGGGGATTTGGGAATATTGTATTCTAAGAGGTGGCTCGGGTACAGGTATATGTAATAGTAAAACTATGGAAAGGATTTCTGAGATGGAGTAAGTACTGGGACAAGGAAGAGGGAGGTAATGTGCACTTTAAAAAGCCAACAAAATGACAAAACATAACAGACATAAGTCGAGCACCACTGGGCAACCAATTGGTGTGTGGGAGTGGCTTCCAGATTCCAGATTGGGGTGTATCAGGAAATCAAGTGAGTCCTTAGATTTTTCTGAAGTTCTGAGTGGATTGTGGCGTTCGTAGGGTGATTATTCTTGGTGGATGAGTCATGTCCATGAAGAAATGCAGAAGTGAAGCATTTGATTGAAGGCAAAGTGCAAAAATAACTATAGGGTACCAAAACATGGACTTCCGGGGTAAGTGCCATCAAACAATACAACATTTAACTTGGGCTCCCAACAATAAATCTAACTGTCCTTATCTGAGACAAGCTTTTGTATTTTATTTAGTTATTTTCGGCAATATGTGAAGTACACATAATGCATAGGCCTGTGCAAAACAAGTCACAAATGTCGGATGGATTAGAGGGATAGTGTTGGAATATGGGGATTAGTTCTAAACTCCAGCGATTTACTGGGAAGTGTTATGTGCAGCAGGGTAACATAATGACATTTAAACATTGCATAGGAAAGGGTTGTCAGTACTTAATAAGAAGACAGTTTAGAGCATCCATCCCATGGTAGACATCACATTAGATGAATCTGACGGATAATAAGTAAGCTTCATGCAGAAAAGGTGTGGCCATGATGCAAATTAGTGAACTGCACAGTGTCCCCATACAAATGTACTTAACTGTTAAACAGCATTAGCAGGGCATGAACATGATCCTTGATTGTCTGGAAGATGAGGCTAATTTTGGGGAGTAATGGGTACTGTAGAAATACCCCTAAATATCAAAATGTCCCCTTCCCCAAAAAAGCCGATTTATCTAGTCGAACAGCCACCGTTTGAAGATTTAACACAGCCGGTTGGTTGGCTAACTTCATAACTTGGCGCAGAGCTGTTGCTAGGTCTGGAAAAGATCTGGGGCTATGCTCATTTTGGGACTGGCAGTACTGGGGGCTAGCTAGCCTTTTTCGTTGTTACCCCTGAGCTTCTATCCGGGGCTACAACTGAAAGACCAGGGGCTATAGCCCCCTCAGCCCCCCCTAGCAACACCTCTGATTGCCGTATAGAGCCATCAATTCGGGTTCATACGAGGCCTTTGAACTCTGTGCCTGCCTAAGACACCAGGAGCTGGATCGGTAGCCGAGGAAAATGAGACCAGAATGTGGAACTGGAGCTGAGGACAGCTGGGCCCACAACCTGGAACTAGAGTTGAGAGCAGGTGAGTGAAATATTCAAGTAGCACATCACCTACACACATGAGAATATATCCTGGAGGAGAATGGCCTACACAATGCTGTGAACACAGAAAACTCTTTTTGAGATTATGGCACAAATACCAACTGTGTAGTGCTTTCCTGCTACGTCACTTTCACAATGCCTCCAGAACACGAGAGAGCATAATGTACAAGAGGTCCACATAGCGATGTTTCAAAATATTCTCTTTATCTATGTGTTGAAGAAAAGGGTCAAAGACTTTTCAAGGTGGGTATGGGACATCTTGATGTGCCTTTTTCATGTCACAGTTCTCTGTGGGTCCAGCAAAATATGTCCTTGCAGACATTTCCAAGGCGTTGTGTCTTGGAAACACGACTCGTTCCTGTTTGCGCGGGCATCTGCCGTCTTCAGACTTGACCAGTTGACGGGTGTCTCCCATTAAGGCGTTCCCACATCTCCTTCACAGGACTGGTGCAGGGACCCATGCAAGCAAGCCTTTCAGTTGGAACCTAATTTAAGATAACCCACTTTGCTTCAGATACAATTAAGTAACCACAGGCCTGCTTGTTACAGATGTTCGCAGTTGCAATACCTTCGCCATTTTGTGAGAACCTACTTAGAGACAGTAGCAAGGCTATCAGAAACATAACCCTCTTTGTGGTGGTGACTTGGTGGTGCCCATCTGCTCAGGGCAATATAGTGGCATGCATGGTATTCTCTTGGTAAAAGGAAGTGCTGGCAAACACAGGGAAAGCACAGCCGTCAGAACCTTTTGTAAGGCTACAGATCAGCAGAGCCTGTTCACAATTCCTCTTTAGGCAGCTTCTCCATTGTTCTTTGTGGCATGTCCTCAAGAATGACACAGTATTGGTGTAGACTCTTGGTTTATATAAGAAACAGGGCCCTGAAAGGAGTCTCACCTCACAAATATAAGATTGTATGCATTTAAGTAATAGCAGTGGTCCTATCAGTGCGTGCCGACACATTCACACTTTCTCTAGTAGCTTCCCAGGTGTTTGCGCATGTCTGGATCTATAGTCATTTTTAGAGACTATTCAAGCATCTGGCCATGTCTGTTCCAGGCAACTTCAGTCTTTCTTCGCAGAGGCAGGCAGAGGCTGTAACTATGGCAACATCAATATCTCACTCACTCTCTCAGTTCACAATGCTAGGCTGCTAGACTTGGTGCTGGATTTGCATCAGGGTTCTCTGTAGAGATACAGCCGTCTATCAATTATGACAAAGACATCTACCAACCAGTGGAGCTTAAAGACCGCTCAGCGGCGCACTTGGAGTTGTGACCTTGATGAGGCCTTTAATGAGTACTAGGTAGGAAAACACTCAATAATGGAGGGTTTATATATCAGAGGTGCAGTTTAGGATTTTGTGTCTCATATTAGCACAACACGATGATATGTTTTGGTCCTCAATGTTAATAATACATCTCTGCCTCAGTCCATGAGCAGCGTGAGCGGCGTCATATTGGCCATTGTTTCACCTCGATAACCTAATTCTGAATGATGTTTACCTCTGGCTGGAGAAGGAGGCAACAGCAAGAAGGAAACCAGAATATATTTCCTTGAGGCATATGCAAAACGTATGGCAGAGAATTGCTCTACACATATGTGGTAAACTTGTTGTGGCTGTAATGTGTTGCACTTGAGTAACATTCTTAGGGCACTCTGGTTGTTTGGGGTCCGCAGCCAGGAGTATATATTTGGGGGACATGGCTCACAGACAAAACAATACAATAATAAAAATGGGATCTGTGTGTGGAGTGGGAGATCCTGGTAAATATTGTTCAATATACTGAGATTTGAAGGCATTCAATGCCTTTTAACAGTTTATGGTGAGTGCATCGAATGCCAAAGCATCGAATGCCTTAGCATCTAAAAAAAAGCAATGAAAAAAAAGCATCAAATGCATTTTTTCCCCATTTTTTTAATGGGGGGTCCCCCCAACCCCTGTTTTTTTTTACTGTGAATCCATTATAATACAAATAAAACCTTTACCTTTGAAAAAAAAGCATACAATGCTTTTTTTCGATGCAATTTCTTCGATGCTTTTGGCATTCATTGCTTTGTATTCGATGCAATGACTGGATACCCTTTTTAACTCTTTTAAAAAAACAAATTATTCATTTATAGCGTGCTTAATACAACTAGTGGTTTCTAAGCACGGGATCGGGATTTAAACCTGTGTTGCGCTGTGTTGTCTTGTTCCAAGACAAACACGTTGCCCCTGAGCAATCCTTCCTACCTCGCTTACATTTGGGTGGGAGGGGGGGATTCCCCCAGGGATTCTTTAGAAAAAAGAGCGATATGTAGCACATTAGAATACTAACATTGTCCAAACCTTTTAGAATTAAATTACAGCTGTTGAAAGCTACTAGAGGGAATAGCTGCTCAGACCCTGTCAGACGCCAGAGACCAAGAAGGGGAACACATAACCTGTTATGGGCTGATCGCTTTAGCAAGTGGTTGAGAATTACACCGCCTGCCTGAAAAAACACTAATCAAGAGGAAGCTATACTAGCTGGTAGTCATCGGTATGCAAACTGTAGCTGTAGACACTGAAATAAGACAGCCGCATCCCACCCCACCATCGGGAAGCAGGAAAAGGCTGTTTTCTGCAGAATATGTTTTTGCTTTAACTAAAAAAATAAAACATCAAAATACTGGGGAAGTCTTTCAAGGCCCACACATCAATTTAGACTACAATGACAATTAAACAATGCAGCCTGACTTCTATTACTCACTAACATTGTCATTTCACTTTATATGTTCACAAGCACGATACATAGGAAAGCAAATATGAATGACTGTTCTGGAAAATGTGCTCAGGTAGTTTACTGTATAATTCACATCTGAATGCTGTTTTCAAATAGAAAATCAGATTTATATAAAATAAAGGTGACTTATGATTTCAAACAAGCAGCTGAAAACATGAGTGAAATATTCTATTGTCCTTTGCAAAATAAATTCTATCAGAACATAGTTATGCCAAGCCAGTGCAAAGTCACTTTGCATGTACCGCTCCATGAATCAGGGTGTGTGTTGGCAGTGCAGAGTGACTTTGCACCGTGCTAACAATTCCATGAATCGGGGCCTAAATTGGCAATAACAGAGGGCAGAGACAGTCCTAGGGTAAGCAACCCTTAGATAAGAACATTTTTTGATTCAGTGATGCATATCGGGTGTTGAAGGGGTAAGAGTGAAAACAAAATCAGGGACATGGACCGGAGGACATAACAATGTTTTTTAACATTGAAAGCCTCAATACAATATTTACACATTTGCAAATTACATACTGTGGTCCTGAGGGAAGAATGCAGCAGTGGTGGGTCAGTGTTTAGTTTGGGGTAGTAGGGTGATGAAGTGGTTGGGGGTTGCTTCCATCGCTAGCCTGTGTGTTTGAAACAGCCAAATCCCTAACTGCTCTGCTGAGCGAGCGTATTGAGATGGTTCACATCTCCCAAAAATGTGGATCTGTGTGAAACTAAATATCCTCACACAATTTGACAATGTCAGGTTTTCCCTGTAGAGACACTGCCCTCACCTGAACAGAGTGCTGGAGTCTTTGGAGAAGGCCTAAAAAGAAAGGGGCATTGAGCAGATAGAAAAGGGATTGTGACAAATCCTGACAATTTGTCACTTCTCCCTAGAGAGGAGCCACCCCCTGTGATGCTAGGGAGGTGAGCTGGCTATGCAAGACCCTGTCCATGGGTCTGGACAAGTGGAACCTCACTGCGAATGACTGCTTTCTTGGGGGCAAGGACTCTCATTCCCAAGCGGAACTCCCAGTCCAAATCACAGTGTCCACATATATGGATGTGAAAAAGACTTTACTATCTCCTACAAATACTATATTCCATGAAGATCCTTCTTTGTATGTATTAGCTATAGGCAAAGCTGAACACAGCCTGAACACCACAGTCAGTGAAGGACAACATTCTGTTTATTCATGTGACGTGTACAAGAGAGAAAACTTCTATGGAGACGAGGGAATCGCTATGAGAGTGTCCGCATGTCCTGGAAGGGCGTAGCCACGCTGGGATGCAGAGCCTTTGGCAGCAGGGAGCATGAGCAAAACACTAGCCGAGCGCTTAAAGGTTGGAGTTCCACCCGACTGAGGAACCGAGGCCGGAGAGGGAACCGAGACAGGAATGCCTGCGTCTCATCTGGTGGCACGACCAGGAGTGAGTTGTGATGGTAATGGATGCTGAGACCAGATCCTTGGAGGGAGCCTCAGCTCGACATTCATCAGACCACAGATACAGAGACAGGTATCTATGGGGAAAGATCACAGGAGCCTGAGAAATCTGATGGAGAGACTACCGATAAAAGGTACAAACATTGTGATTAATGGATGTTAAAGCTATCAAGATTACAGGAGCCTGGGGCGTGGCTTGGACAGCCATGGAATAGGCTGTGAGCCCTGTGTGCTCCGTGATACGACATCCTGATCCGTTCAACAAACGCATGTATTCCACTTGAATCTGGAAGCAAAACACACACAAGCGTGTGGGAAGGTGCCGGGAAGAGCGTGAGCGTGTGAGCGGCTCGCGGGAGACTGGACAACTGCCGAACTGACAGATTGTATCCTGGGGAGCGGCCGCGGATTAAAACACCAAAATGGCGGCACCCCCAGAGAACAAAGGGATCTAGCAGGACGCGGCGGCGAAATGAAACTGCCGGCCCCCTGATGCAGTTACTGTATCGGGCGAAGGCCACGGATTGAAGGGAAGACATTTGCAGCCGCGCCCGGCTGCTGACATGGCTGAGACATGCGAGTGTGTAACACACTATTACCAGGACATACCCCAGTCTGGCAAAACCTACATGTGACTAGGCCATTGCGAAGGAGGTGAGCAGCTGTTGTGTTCTGTGGGGCACCTCGAAGTACATTGATGGCGCATGGATGATTGTGTGCAGCAGGAATACATGGGAGAAGACAGCCCATTTGAATACATTGCCGCGCTCCATAACACAATGCAACCCGCCGCAACTAGCGCCCTAGGGTTTGAAGGACCTGAGCACGACACAACAGCATCGCAGTGTGGGGACCAGATAAGATAGGGAACCGCGAGATGTCTGTGAAAGGACTGAGAGCCAAATCCAAACAATCCACAATGGGGGTCTTTGCGAAAACGCAGCGGACCCCCACGACGGCGGCGCAAAGCACGGGTGCAGCCTCCGCAGTTGGTGCCTCAGAAGGAGATAACCGTCATGTCCTGGTGGCCATAACGAATTGGAGCACCACATGGGGCACAGCGATGGCGGACTTGCGGACGGCCCTGGAGAATAATATTGATGCTGTGGGAATCGAAGTTACCCTGCCACGTCAAGATGTCCGTGCGTTGGAGGAGAGAACAAGTGGCCTAGAAAGCGCAGGGAAAGTCAACACGGAGGTCAGCACGAGCAATGCAAAGGAGGTCCATGTGCTAAAACAACAGGTCGCCAACCTTGAAAATCGAGTGGAGGAGGCGGAGGGAAGAGCGAGGAGGAACAACATACGTGTGGTCGGCCTGCCCGAGGGTGAGGAAGGCTATGACCCCACGGACTATGTAGAGAACATGATCCTCCAGGGGATAGGAGCAGAAAAACTCTCACAGGGGTTTACTGTTGAGCATGCACATCGGGCCTTGATGAGGAGGCCACGACCTGGAGCTCCGCCGAGGCCAATAATCGCAAGGATCCTGAATTATAAAGACAGGGAGAAGATCCAGGAATATTTCCGTAAGGGCGGGACAATTGAGAGAGCATTCACCAATATCACGGCGTACCCGGATTATACAATGCTGGTGCAGAGGCAAAGGTATAGTTACGTGGCCGTCAAGAGGAGGCTACATGCAGCAGGCATCAAATATATGCTTCTGTATCCGGCGAGGCTAAAGGCGCTGCATAAGAGCAAGGTGCTTTTTTTCCACACTCCGGAGGAGGCGGCATCGTGGCTGGACCTGCAGGGCTGCCCGGAACAGGAGGCTGACTGAGATCGCCTCGAGCGTGACAAGTGAGGAGTCGGTGCCATGGACATTAAGGGGATAAGTGGGAAGGTGGACTTGTTTCGGGTACACGGGAGATTAGAGTGAATTTTTGTAGGACCTTGTGCTCTGGCTGGACTGGAATATAGAGTATCAACTGCATGCTGGAGCTGAATAGCATTAACATCATGCGTGATAGTATGGGTAGAAGGAGCAAGGGGATGATAGCAACCTACCACCGAGAATTGGTAGTTAAGTAGCCATTAGGGCGACTTCACCCTGCTGAGCCCTGAGTATAGGCAGGGCTAGATGTGGGGGTGCCTGAGATCCAGGGATGGAGCTGGGCAATGGGGGGGAGGAGGGGAGTTTGTGGTGTATATAGTTTGGGGGAGTTTTAGTTTAAGTATGTGTATGAGCCTACAGGGAAATGACGAACAAATCAATGGCATCGGGTAATCTCAGAATTGTGACCTGGAATGTGCGGGGCCTTAATAGCTATCTAAAACGTAACAAGGTGATGATGTACCTAAAGAGGATGCGGATTGACATAGCTCTGCTACAAGAAACCCACCTCACCAAGGAGAAGTTGGAGGTGATTAGGAGGAAATGGAAGGGTACTGTCATAGGGGCCACATATTCGGCATATGCAAGAGGGGTGATTACATGGGTGGCACTGCATGTGCCATTTCAGCTGCTTAGCTCGACAATAGACCCAGAAGGCAGAATGGTGGTGGTGGCGGGACTCTTGGAGAACAGAGAAGTGAATATCATAAATTTGTATGCCCCTAACCATGATACAGCGGTATATATTAGGTCTTTATATAGTACAATTAGCCCCCTGGCGGGTGGCGCGATGGTGTGGGGAGGGGACTTTAATTGCACTCTGAACCCCAGGATAGATGGGTCAGATGACAAATCAGAAATGCCGGCGCCAGCAGCAAAAGCGCTGAGGACACTGTTGATGGACCTCGGCCTAGAGGATGTGTGGAGAAGGCTACACCCAATGGATAGGCAATGTTCTCACTATGCAAACTGAGGGAGACTCGAGCGAGCTGGCTATCGTGTCGTTGGACGCGGTGAAAGCTTTTGACTCAGTGCGGTGGCCGTGGTTGCAAGCGACTCTGAAGGGATACGGGATGGGACCAGGATATATTAGATGGGTCCAGATGCTATATAGTACCTCGATGGTGAGAGTCAAAACCGAAGCCACAATCTCAGATAAATGGCAATTTAGCAAGGGGACCAGACAGGGATGCCCCTGGTCACCCATGTTATACATCCTGGCATTAGAGTCGCTGGCAATATGCCTGCGGCAACAATATGGGGAGGTGGGGATCCGCACGACAGGGGGCAGACACCTGATATCATTGTATGCAGAGGATGTGCTTCTCTACTTACGCTACCCGGAGGAGAACCTGCAATATGTGTTGGAGGTGATGGGTCGTTACGGCACCCTCTCGGGCATATCGGCGAACCCCAGGAAGTCCAGTTTGTTCCCCCTGGGAAGGTATAAGAGCACCCCATTGGAGAGGCTTCCCGTCTTGCAGATACCCTGGCAGACCGTGACATTCAGGTATCTGGGCGTAAATGTTTACCACAAAATAGAGACAGAGCACAAACATAACACAGAGAAGGCGATGGAGGAAGTTAAAATAGCATGGTGTTCTGGTCTAAATTACCCCTAGCCATGATGGGGAGAGCAGCTTTACTCAAAATGGTGGTCTTGCCCAGACTCTTGCACTTTTTTGTGAATGTCCCGTACTTAATCCCCAAACTTCATGGCATTTGGAGGGGCTTCATATGGGGCAACTCCAGGAATAGGGTGGCCCTGTGGAATCTACAGAACACATGTGATAAGGGGGGCATAAACCTACCAAATTTTGAGCTGTATTACCTGGCAGGACAGTTGTTGTATGTGGCTAGATTGTTGTCTGCAGAAGACTCGGCAGAAGCTAGGCTCTTGCAAGGTGAATCAGCTCCTTACTTCTTGAGGGAGACAGTATCGCTGCACAAAACTAAAATAGCAAGGATGGGGAGATTATTGAAGCTGGGCTGGGAAGTATGGCGCAGGACATGGAGAACGATGGGTGACCCAGATCCGCTTTCCCAGCAGGTCCCGCTGGCGGTGCTATGCTGGGACGACTCCCAATTGTTTGAAGCGGTCCGTAGATACTGGGAACCAGTGGGATTGGCCACCCTTGGAGACATATGGCAGGAAGGGGAGGCGTTGGGATTCCAGAGGCTTCAGGATGAGACAGGGGTGCATAGAGGCCAATTTATTACTTATACCAGGCTCATGAAAAAGGTGAGAGAGAGGTGGCCGGAGACTGTGCTAGAGGAAGAGCCCGATGCCTCCCTAGAACGATGTATGATGTCTCGGAGGGTGGGCATGAAATATCTAGGCTATATGAGTTCCTGAGGGCGAAGGCCGTGAAGGAGCTGCTCCAATTGAGGCATGACTGGGAGGAGGAGGTGGGGGAACCCATGACAGAGGGACAGTGGGATAGAGCCCAAAGGTACCATAAAAAGGTGTCCCGGAATGCGAGACTCCAGCAGATCCAGCTGTATGTCACTCATAGAGCTTACCTGACTCCCAGTAGAATAGCTAGGTTTGGAGGCTCGGCTGTACAAAAATGCCCCAGGTGTGGGGAGGAGGAGGCAGGACTACTGCACATGTTTTGGGCCTGCCCTGAGGTGCACAGATTCTGGGAGGAAATAAAGATGAAAATGGCTGGTGCGGGAGTGGTACTGGACGTAGGATCAGCTTGGGCTTGCATGCTTGGGAATTTTCCCAGGCCACGTCATTCGAAGCATGTCAGTAAAATGAAGGACCTGGCCTATATTTTAGCTAAACGCAGAATCGCAATGTGTTGGAAAGCGGCCCACAGACCCAGAGTGGAGATATGGTGGGCGGACCTCTTGAGATGGGCGGAAGCAGAAACTGTGGTATGGTTTGAAGCTGTCACCAAGGGGGGAGAGGAGGAAGCGGCCCCCCTGATAGCCTGGAGGCAGCTGGTGACCTCAATGGCAAGCCCCCACCAGGTCAATCATGATACAGAAGACTCAGATGAGTCAACGAACACGGAAATACCCGAAAATGCTCATGTAGATGATGAGGCTGAGATGGCTCGAGTTTGTGGGGATGGAGGGGGGTAGACGGAAAACAACACTGTATAATGTGATGTTCTGATATTGATTATGTATGTCCTAAAAAGTTACCATGGTTGACGTGTTTGTTATTAAATAATAAAAATTGTTTAAAAAAAAAATAAAGGTTACGGGAGCCTGAGAAACCTGAATGTTCAAATACCCTATGAAGTGGGGACCAAGAAAAATATGAAGATTGTGAGTAAGAGCTTGGGAAGCTATCAAGGTTACTGTCATGATCACTGCTGAAGCCCCTAGAGTGACCTCCAAAAGTTCTTGGACTTCTGCTTACCATTCCTGGGTGGTGGGTAAGCAACACAATGCTAAAGAAATCCATGAGACAGTTACTTCCTCATTACCCAACATGGCCGCCTAGTTTTCATCCTGGAAGCGGCTGTGAGTGTCTAGCTATTTTCAATCATTGCATATTTAAGCCCCTCCCCTTGGTTGCTCCGCGCTTCACGTCATTCTGCTGTTGTAGTGAACGCTTACCGCGGATCTGCTCTTCGTCTTTAGTCAACCTTAGTGTAATTTTTTTCTTTAGTTTCCTTAGTCTTAGTAACTATCTACTTAGTGAATATTCTGCTAGGTTCGTAGCATAGTTTTTCCCTGTCACGCATTTTCCAGCACAGAAAACACACGCTCGTTACAGCAGGCAGTGTCACTCGCACAGTTTTTCTTCAGTCAGCAAATCTCCTCACCGCAAGTATTTTCTCACATTTATTTGTTCAGTGATGCGCAAAAATTCCATTCTATTAGTTTCTACATTAGCGTGTACTGTGTACGTATTGAACACGGAGCTGTGTGTAATTGAGCGGTACGCAGATTCTCTGTCACTGTCGTAGTTTGTGATTTAATTCTTTTTACATTTTTAGAATTCTTTCACTGGATGCTCCGACTATCATTTAGAAGAGCGTTCCGTGTCACGGAAGTTCTCATTTAGCCCTTCGTATGTTATTTGATAAGTGCCTTTGGGAGAATTCCTCAAGGCTGTTAACGTTGCTTAGTGAGACTTCTGTTGAGTTTTCCAATTGCAGCGCCACTATTCCCCCATGCAGTTAAAAGCTTCCTTAGTGAAGGTACAGTAGGGTTTTCCACCCACCGCCACATTTTACTCAGTTAAGGAGCGGTGTATTTACTGTGTTATTAAACCTTAGTGCTCATACACAGTTTTCAATCTCCTTGTACACTGAGCCCCCTGTATTAGTTCACACTATTGTGTTCTAGCCCTTCCCTGTCCATAGTATATTTTCTTTCACAAGGTGCGCTCCCTAGTTCCTTATAGCCATACGTGTAAAGGGGTTCTTCCATCCATCCACCTCAAGTAGTGTTTCCATTCAGCTGACTTCACTCTTCAGAACAAGCGCGCCCCTGCTCAGAAGCAGGATAGAGAGCCCGCCATAAAAGAATCAAAGGTAAAGAGAGAGAGAGAGAGAGAGAGAGAGAGAGAGAGAGAGAGAGAGAGAGAGAGTGACCAGGAACTAGAATAAGAAACCTTGATCTTTGTTACATATTGTCCTTGGAAGTTTTATCACTGAGGAGTTTACTGTGTATCACAGGTGAATTGAGGCAGCATCTAGAAGAATCTTTTGAGAAGATATAACATTGCAAGCCAAGAAGAGTCCTAAGGTTAATTATTCAGGAGTGGGTGTACCCGCAGAGTTCAGGTAAGCATTACAGAACCCGAAGCCATGCTGAATATACTCTGTCTGGACACCATGGGATCTCCTGAGGTCAATCAGTTGTCACAACTTTTGGGGGAGCTAAGAGCTGAAGTCCATGCAGCTCGTTCCGAGACCAGTGCCCTTAGGAGAGAATTAGTGGTGAATAGAGATCGGACGGAAGACCGAGCTCGCCAGCTGTTACAGACCCAAGCAGGACAGGTTCCGTTACCTTTAAGTAATCCTCAGGCTTCAGCTCCTACGGTACCCCCGGTTCCTGTTCAAGTGGTTGTTCCCGGGAATATTCCATTGGCACCTCCGGAGCATTTCACAGGCGATCCAAAGAAGTTTTTAAATCAGTGTAGATTGCGTTTTCTGTGCAGACCTGGAGTTTTTCATACAGATCAATCTAAGGTGGCCTTTGTGTCAGCTTATCTGGGCGGTTATGCGGCTGATTGGTCCATACCCCTTGTGAATAGAGACAATCCAGTGTTATGGAATTTTCATGAATTTCAGCGAGAGTTAGAAAAACTTTTCGCTCGTCACACTCAAGGACAGGCGCTTGATAATGAGTTGTCACTCAAGCAAGTCAATCAAGATTTGCTGGCATATGTGGCTACCTTTAACAGATTGGTGGTAGAAACCAACTTGCCAACGGAAAAAAGAACAACATTATTTTGTTGAGGCTTGCGCAGTGAGTTAAATGATGTTTAGGCATAAGTGGTGAACCCGCCAGAGAGTATCACTGAATTCATAGACCTGATCATTCAGTTAGACCATCATTTACAGGATTGTAGGACTGATCGTGCTCGCCCAGAGAATCAAGCGTATTTGGTTCACACAATTGAACCAGTCGGAAGATCGGGACCAGAGACTCATCCTGAACCCATGCAATTGGGTGGAATTCGAGGCCCAATCTCTCAGGCTGAAAGGGACAAGAGACGTCAACAACAGTTATGCTTATATTGTGGAAAGGCAGGTCACTTCTTGAAGGACTGTCCAGTGAAACCATCGAGAAAACCTTTGGGAGGAGTCAACCAAGCCAAGAAGGACCAGAATTCGGAAATCTACAGTGCCCGACAAGTTTAGAGGTCAGCTTGTCGTGCATGGAAAAGGTTTCAGTGACCTCGCACTTTGTGTTTCCTATTATCCTATTTAGTCATGAGATTCCCAATAAAAGACATGCATTGAATGCTTACATTGACAGTGGGGCAATTGGCAACTATATGGATCTTCACCTGGCTAGTAAACTGGGATTCTCCTTAACGGACAAGTTAGAAGCCGAGAATGTTTCCGGGGTGGATGGCACTCCATTAGTGTCAGGCCCTGTAACACAGTGCACTAACAATTTTATAATGCTTTGCCATAAAGGACACAGGGAGGGGATCTCTTTTGACCTTATTCAAGCCCCACAGTTCCATATTATCTTAGGAATACCCTGGTTGGAAAAGCACAGCCCATTGATTAATTGGCGTTCCAGAACCTTGGCCTTGCTTCTGACTGTAAGGACTTGTGCAGTTTGACGGAAAGTTCTGTGGAGATGGTGCAGTCTGGGCAGGCAGCTGAAATCACCTTAGGTCTCATAGGTTCGTTGCCATCTGAATACCGGAAATTCCAGGATGTTTTTCAGGAGGAAAAGCAAGCTGAAGTATTGCCCCCTCCCAGATCATATGATTGCCAGATTGATCTAGTTCCAGGAGCTCAGCTTCCGTGCAGTAGGATATATGCATTAACGGAAAAAGAAAACATCCATTTGAAAACTTATCTCGATCAGTGCCTGGCCAATGGTTTTATCAGACCATCCAAATCACCAGCAGCCTCACCTCTTTTATTTGTGCCTAAGAAAGAAGGACATTTAAGAATTTGCATAGACTACCGAGCCTTGAATTAAATTACTGTAAAAAATCGATATCCTTGTCCCCTCATCTCGACATTGCTGGACTAGGTGAAACAGGCACGAATCTTCACTAAACTTGACCTCAGAGGTGCATATCATCTTATCCACATCAAGGAAGGAGATGAATGGATGACAGCCTTTCGAACACGGTATGGGCTCTTTGAATACCAAGTAATGCCCTTCAGACTGTGTAATGCTCCGGCGGCCTTCCAATCTTTTATGAATGACATCTTCAGAGAACTACTAGATATTTGCGTGGTGGTTTACATAGATGATATTCTAATCTTTTCTGCTAATCCTCTGGAACATGTAATGCACGTGACATCTTTTCTTCAAAGACTCAAAGAAATTCTCTGTACGTGAAGTTGGAGAAATGCCATTTCCATGATCCTGAAGTTGAATTTTTGGGATTTATCTTATCAGCACAAGTAGTTAAGATGGACTATAGAAGGGTTGATGCATTTCTCACCTGGCCAGCACCCACATCTGTCAAGGGAGTCCAAAGTTTTTTAGGATTTGCAAACTTCTATCAGTGGTTGTATCTGATTTTTCCCAGTTGGTTCATCCCATCGCGTCCTTGCTCCGAAAGAACAGGAAATTTAATTGAGCTAAGGAGGCGGACGAGGCCTTCCAAAAATTAAAGGAAAGATTTACTGCAGCTCCAGTCCTACAACACCTGCGGCCAGATCTTCCCTTTGTGATTGAAACAGATGCATCGAATGTGGCTATGGGTGCAGTCTTATCTGAGCGCAATCCAGACTCCAAAGAGTTGCATCCAGTGGCATTTTGGTCAACAAAAATTCTCCACTGCAGAACTTAACTATACGATCAAAGATAAAGAGCTGTTGTCTATAAAATGTGCACTAAAAGAATGGAGACATCATCTGCTCGAGGCAAGACACACAGTTACCATTTTCACTGATCATCGAAATTTGCAGTATCTGCGCTCTGCTAAAGCACAATCTTCTTGACAGTTAAGATGGGCCCTCTTTTTTGCAGAGCATGACTTCATCATCACATTCCGGCCGGGAGTACGAAATGGAAAGGCTGACACCCTATTGGGAAAGGAGAAGAAGCTTATGTGGCCCCCATTCCTGTGGAGATAATTTCTGGAGAGAAAATGCTTGGAGTATGGTCACTGCAGATTCATCGTTTGAAGAATTGAGAGAAGAAGTCAAAAGCAGTATGACTACGGCTGAGTTGCAGGAGTGGGACTCTAAAAGAGGACATTTTAGTGTGCAGGATGGGTTGCCATTTTATCAAGGACGTTTGTATTTGCCCACACAAAAGTTACAAGCACAAGTAATTGCAAATTACCATGGTGCCATGATGGAAGGTCATCCTGGAGTCACCAAGAATATGGAAAAGGTGAAGAGATCTTATTGGTGACATACTTGGTGAAGAGATGTGGTTCAATTCATCAGGACCCAGAAAAAGAAACCTGCTGGGCTTCTTCAACCGTTGTGTGCCACCAATTCCATGGCATACTCTCTTGATGGATTTCATTACTGATTTACCCAAATGTGAAGATACCATTTTGGTGGTGGTGGACCTTTTTTCTAAAATGGTGCATTTTGTGCACTTGAAAGGACTACCTTCTGCATCAGGCCTGGCGAGAACATTCTTGGAGAACATAGTGAAGCTCCATGGTTTCCCTTCAATTGTAGTATCTGACCGAGGAAGTCAATTTGTTTCCAAATTCTGGAAGAAATGCTGCGAATTGGCTAACATTGACGTGCGCTTGTCCACCAGTCATCATCCACAAACAGATGGGCAGACCGAGCGGACAAACCAAACTTTGGAACAATACCTCAGATGAATGCTACATCAGACTGAAGATACTTGGTTAAATGTTTTGTGGGTAGCAGAATACGCCTACAATAATTCAGTACACACCTCCACAGGATTAAGCCCATTTTACACCTTACATGGCGTGCATCCATGGACGTCAGTCTATGATCCACCTGATTCATTGGAAATGCCAGCAGTGAAAACTCTGCACGATAATATTGCTACAGCCATTGTCAAGGCACGAGAACAATTGTCCTTAGCAAAAGATTCTCAGAAGAGATTTGCTGATCGTAAGTGAAGTGGCACTCCAGAATACAAGGTGGGATAATTGGTGTGGCTAGCGACTAAGAACCTGGCATTAAAATGATCTTGGAAATTCCTTTCAAGATTTTTGGGGCCCTTTACTATTGAAAGAGTTATCAACCCACTGGCTATGAAATTGACACTTCCTAAGAATATGAAAATCCACTCTGTATTTCATGTGTCTTTGTTGAAACCAGTCAGTCCTGATACCCGAACCCAAGAGCCCCCAGCTCCTGTAGAAGTGGAGAATGATACACCCGAGTATGAAGTCAAGGCAATCTTGGACTCTAAGGTGGTGCGCAAGAAGTTATTCTATTTGGTGGACTGGAAGGGTTATGGGCCTCAGGATAGAACATGGGAACCCCTTGAGAATATCCACGCACCTAGATTGTTAAAGGATTTTCATCAGAATAACCTGTGCAAACCTAGGAGGGGGGGGTTCCAATTTAGGAGGGGTTTTGGGGGGAATAGTCTCATGATCACTGGTGAAGCCCCTAGGGTGACCTCCAAAAGTTCTTGGACTTCTGCTTACCATTCCTGGGTGGTGAGTAAGCAACACAATGCTAAAGAAATCCAAGAGACAGTTACTTACTCATTACCCAACATGGCCACCTAGTTTTCATCCTGGAAGCGGCTGTGTGTGTCCAGCTATTTTCACTAATTGCATATTTAAGCCCCTCCCCTTGGTTGCTCCACACATCGCGTCGTTCTGCTGTTGCGGTGAACGCTTACCGCGGATCCGCTCTTCGTCTTAAGTCAGCCTTAGTGTAATTTTTTCCATTAGTTTCATTAGTCTTAGTAACTATCTACCTAGAGAATACTCTGCTAGGTTCGTAGCATAGTTTCCCTGTCACGAAATTTCAGTTACAGAAAACACACGCTCGTTACAGCAGGCAGTGTCACTCGCACAGTTTTTCTTCAGTCAGCAAATCTCCTCACCACAAGTATTTTCTCACATTTATTTGTTCAGTGATGCGCAAACATTCCATTCTATTAGTTTCTACATTAGCGTGTACTGTGTACGTATTGAACACGGAGCTCCTCTAAGATCTGTGTGTGTTATTGTGCAGTACGCAGATTCTCTGTCACCGTCATAGTTTGTGATTTAATTCTTTTTACGTATTTAGAATTCTGTCACCGGATGCTATGACTATCATTTAAAAGGGCGTTCCGTGTCGTGGAAGTTCTCATTTAGCCCTTCATACATTATTTGATAAGAGCCTTTGGGAGAATTCCTCAAGGTTGTTAACGTTGCTTAGTGAGAGTTCCGTTGAGTTTTCCAATTGCAGCGCCACTATTCCTCCATGCAGTTAAAAGCTTCCTTGGTGATGGTACAGTAGGGTTTTCCATCCAGCGCCACATTTTACTCAGTTAAGGAACCGTGTATTTATTGTGTTATTAAACCTTAGTGCTCATACACAGTTTTCAATCTCCTTGTACACTGAGCCCCCTGTATTAGTTCACACTATTGTGTTCTAGCCCTTCCCTGTCCACAGTATATTTCCTTTCACAAGGTACGCTCCCTAGTTCCTTATAGCCATATATGTAAAAGGGTTCTTCCATCCATCCACCTCAAGTAATGTTTCAATTCAGCTGACTCCACTCTTCAGAACAAGCGCCCCTGCTCAGAAGCAGGATGGAGAGCCCACCATAAAAGAATCAAAGGTAAAGAGAGAGAGAGAGAGAGAGAGTGACCAGGAACTAGAATAAGAAACCTTGATCTTTGTTACATATTGTCCTTGGAAGTTTTATCACTGAGGAGTTTACTGTGTATCACATAGGTGAATTGAGGCAGCATCTAGAAGAATCTTTTGAGAAGATATAACATCGCAAGCCAAGAAGAGTCCTAAGGTTAATCATTCAGGAGTGGGTGTCCCCGCAGAGTTCAGGTAAGCATTACAGTTACGGGAGCAGGAGAACCCTATGGGTTCAAACATCCTATGACAGGGGGATTGAAAAAGAAATACTGATACTTTGAACTAAGACTGGGCAAGGAACAGAAGGTATAGAATTCTATTTTGATTGCTTTCAATAAGTCTTGGAAGAATGGAAATGTTTACAACATGAGACACTTTCTTTGATAACTGAGAAACCCTAACTTCATACAAAGACTGCGAAGAATATCCTGTGTTATGAAAAGGAACTTTGAAGCCCCAAGCACTTCAGGTATAAATTGGGCCAATCTGGCCCCCTGTTGAGGCTATTGAAGAAACCTCCGATTTCCCATTTAGTTAGATGTTTTTCTGAAGTGATACGGCCAGTTAGTGGATAGGATTCGGACTGAAGAACTTTAATTTGGACTTCAAAGTCCACCTTAGATTTTGTTTTGTTAGGTAGGGAACTTCCCTCATAGCAAAAGGGCTAATTAGTCGTTTTATCCTTTCATTTTGAATAAAACCTCTTGAGAATGAACTCCAGTTGTCCGTGTCCTTCTTCTGGTTCTCCACAGTAAATAAGGACTAAAGTGCATACACGAAGAGAAGGGCCGGCAACCAAAGCAAGAAAGTAGATTAAGGCAGGGGAGGTGTTTGAGGGAAGCATGAGAATATAATGTGCAAATAAAACAAAGGCAACATTCTGTAGTGAGTGGAGTGCAAAATAAAAGCATAAAAGAGCCTTAACGCTTCCATCTTGTGCTATATTAAATTTTGTGCTTTTCCAAGGTGTAGGAGGGGCGCAACAAAGCAGAATTTGCATCCCCGCTTTGCTTTCCTCCTCTGTGCTGTAAAAGCACTCGCTTTTACGCCTCCATGAGATCTTTAATGAAGGTGTTAATCTAAAGGTTTCCTATGGAATATGGCTTGGTTTAGCACTTACTAAAGACCAGGAAGACGCCACTGCAATCTGTTATAAAATGCCACCTGCAAAGAGCAATCTGCAGGCAGCAGTTTATTTCTCAAAAAGCAGAGAATAAAAGTGAAGAGTAAAAACAATTTCAGATTCATCTGCTCTTCCTGACTACACTGCACTTTGCAAGTGCTTAATATTGCACGCAGGAGACTAGCAAGACCTAAGTACAAGCATTGGAGGGCACATGCAGGCAATTCGCATTTTATTGCAAATGTCCCCCACATTTATTTTTTCTGGATTAAATACAGAGTGCACAGACTGCATGGGTGAGGCCGGGTTAGGGCACAGGAAGTAAATGACCAAAGGAAGGCATTATATGAGGAGGGACACATGTGCATTCATTCATGGTCTTATAGCAGATGACAAGACTCATTGGGCCTCATTGAGAGTTTGGAGGTAGCCATGGAGCTGGGATCCTGCAATGGGGATTTACCGGGTCATTCCGACATAGGAGGACCCGGTAAGTCCTCCTTGCAGGAACCATTCCCCATTCCCATTTGAGCCCCCATAGGGCTCAATGGGAATGGGGATGGAGGTAACAACGGGGCCCATTATAAGTGTCCCGTTGTTACCTCCCTCTTCCCCTCGCGGGACCCGGAAAAAGACGTCTGGTTTTACCAGACGTCTGATCCAGGTCCCACGATGGGAAGCTCGTAATCAGCCCTGAGTGAATGAAGGGGGCTGGTCCCGTACCGGCCCCCTTCATTCCGTCAGTGCAAGCCTCATAATGAGGTCAGTTGTCTAGTTTGTTTTCTTTTTTAAGATGACCAGAAGAGTGCATCCTTGTTTTCAGAACACCAGTTATCCAAACTTGTTTTTCTTTTAATTATTTATTTCTGATTTGTTAATCGATTTGAAATCGACAAACCCTGCAACTTCCAGAGTGCACTGATTTGTTAAATAAAAGCTGATGACTGTACAGCAGGTGTCCTGGTGGCACAGATTCGCATTGCCACCCTAAGAAGCAGACGAAGAATCGACTCTTTGTAAAGGTTGGGAAAAAGCAATGCACCCAGCTTGTCTATTGCTACTTTCAGGTTTGAAGCAAGGGGCCCACGAGTTGGGATGGGGAGGGTAATGTCAGATTACTGTTGCAGGACTGAGTGGTTGAGTTTAGGGGGTTCTCTGCCATTGTATGTCATTTGTAGGTGCCTGGGCACAATTTCCTAGGCGTGTGCTGGTGTGTGTGTGCTATTTGCTGTGAAACATGTCTACGTGCATTGGTAGAAAAGAAGCCGGATCAAAGCCAACAGTGTTGCCTTGTGCATAGTGAACGTGTTTTCTTTGTTGCTAAGGATTAACATCATATGCGCAGGTAGTCACACAATGTTCCCCATGTAGTGATTGCATTCCTTAGGTTACCACATATTGCCAGGTTTTATCATGTTGCGTTCACATGCCTCATTACGACCCAGGCGGTAAGTTACCGCCTGGGTCGTACCTTTACCACCATGGCGTAAACTACGTTTACGCCATGGTGGTTGGCGGATTTACCGCCCCATTCCGAGGTTGGCGGGGCGGTAAGTCCCCAATCCCCATTTACCCTTCCCCATTCCCATTTTTGCCCCATAGGGCATAATGGGAGTGGGGAAGGCGTTAATTACGCCACCGTAAATTACGGTGGCGTAATTAACATCAAGGTCCCTTAGCGCCATGGATTTTAACACCTGCTAAAAGCAGGTGTTAAAACCTCCATGGCGCTAAGGGACATCGGAATCAGGCGGTAAGGGTCGGCGCTGTTTACGCCGCCGTAAGCCCCTTACCGCCTGAGTCGTATAGTCACAATATATCACAGCTATTGCCGTCATAGATGAACATCCTCAAATCCTTGCCAGTTACACCCGATGGCAGCTTTACCCGTAGACAACAGCAACACAAACAATCGTCTAAGCATTACGATCATTTACCCATATTCCTGCATTATATGGCAGCCAAAGCCCGCATTTGCCAGATGTTGCCATTATATGCCTGGGTACTCGCACCATAAGACCATTTTTGACATCAAATATCTAGGTTTTGGTGCCTTATTTCAGAAATTGGCATGAAATACTCATGTACTTTCATCACATGTCAGCTTTTGTGATTAAATGCCCATGTACCAACTGCATTTGGCAAATGTTGTCATAACATTCCAAAGTAGTGGCATCTATCTATGTGTATTTGGGAAGCTTTCTAGGAAGCAACATAGTGCTGTACTGGGAAACAAGTGCTGTACATAGTGGACACACCCAGGGGGTGCACATATGTGTCGAGGGGCTGCACAATGAGGCATGTTACAATACAGAGTCTATTTTGTGAAGTTTCCCTTTAGAACTGCAAATATACATATGGCCGAGCATTTCGTCACACATTCTTCAAAAACATGCAGCGTCTTGCCCCTATTTTTTAGAAACGTTTTTGGAAGGGAGCTGTTAATGTGGGCTTAATTTGAAGAATATTTGCTTGCTCATTACAGGAAAGTGCCTGTGTTATGCCACACCTACCTCAAAGTTCGACGTTCATCATTGTACTAAAAACAGTTCTACACAGCCATGGTCGGCAGTGTTTCACCCATCCAGTTGTTCCAGCCAATCTCTTCAGCAAGGGCACACAAAGAAAGCAAGAACATTTTCAGCTCCTTGGCCTCAGAGGAAGACCAGTATTTTTAGTGTGACCCTGTTTCACACCTGATAAATCATTGATTGTTTTAATGCACCGACTGCAGAGATACATATAGAATCTGCAGGCCGCCCATAGTCACTGATAAGATACCCGCAAATGTTTGCTTGCTATGCTCGGCCTCCAACCAACTCATGTCGCCCCAAGAAAAATGCCTTGTTTGAGTCCCAACACAAATAACAATCAACACTGACAGCTACATTTCAATTTGGCCCCTCAATTCCTTCTTGGGTCAGTTGGGGCAGACATACATCAGAGGTATGTACAAGAGAACTGGAGGTGCACTCCAGTTCTCAATATACCTGGCAAATCAGGTGTTGTTCTCCTTCAAGCGTTCTCAAGCCTCATTTACGCTTCAGGGGCATGGAAAATGAGCGTTTCAGTCCTCCATAGTGCAGCATATTAATGCTGTTTTGTGGATCCTGACTCTGGGAACAGCACATTGTCTGGCAGCAGGTGCAGTACATTTTGAATTTGACTGTAAATCACTGGCGTCTTATTGGTACCTTTAACATTGAGTGGCAAGGAATAGGGATCCCAACTCAGCCTCTCTTATTTTCATTAAACATATTTTGTTTTAATTTGTTCTCTTACTGTCCCCTTTCTATGTCCATACTCTCCTCTTTCTGTTCCTAGCTTTCCTCTGACGAGTTTACATGAGCTCCTCTGTTTTACGAGATGTGACATTTTGATTTTATCTGGACATGTGATGTTTGAGAGATGGATGTGCCTGGATTGTGATTTGCATTTATATTATTATATGCAGTAGTACATTTGATCTCTAAGAAATATCATACTTTGTTCTCAGAACGAGCATGATGGAATAGAATTTGTCAGGTTTCTCTTTTTTTCCATGCTGGTATAATGCACCATTGTTTTCACTGGGTTCGATCAAATGTGCTTTTTTCCACTGAAATGAGGCACATTCCGGTTCAGAGCACTGCCACGCTTGCTCATACATTTAAATAACTTTTTAAAAAAGCCTTTCGCTGGACATGCCCAAACATGCATGTTCCATGCTTCCAGCAAGCCGCCAAACAGCAGCCTTTGAATAGCAAATTGACTCTGAATATAATATCCTTTGAGCTCAGCAGCAGGAGAGACAGCTTGTGCAATTCTGTTTGATGCCAGATTGTTCAATTGAGCTCAATTCAATTTACAATTAAGACATTTTTCTTTAACAAACAAACAAAATACAATGTTAGGCAAAAAGGATGCACTCAGGAAAAAGCAAGTCTTCCAAATGATAAGTTCTATATGCATAGTTTTATTACAACAAGCTTTAAAAACCACTAATGCCTAAAATAATACAAATGGGCAAGTTGACATAAAGGAAGCAAACCCAACTAATTCATTAATGACATTGGCGCCACAATCATTTAAAAAAAACTGCATACATAGAACTCATTATTTGAAAGACATTTGTTTTCTGGAGCACAGACGTTTTGTTTAAAATTCAATTTTTGCTGTTTGTTAAAGAAAAATGTCTTCATTGTAAAAGGTAACTTAGTTAATTTGAAGAAACGGGTGGTCAGTTCGTATGATTCAACAAGCAAAGAGTTGGTGCGTGTTTCAGTTCTTGATAATATGTTTTAATGATATAGAATGTTTCCTAGGAGGTCAAGCCCCGGTACCAGATTCCCCAGGTTTGTGTACGAACAGGGCAACCACAGGAGAAATGTGCTTGTGGAGCTTCTAAAAAATCCAGACTACCTTCTAGCCTATGCCCCTAACTGTAGGCCGCTATTAGTTATTGCTTCCAGCTCATGGCTATCCTTCTTTTAGCAAGCACATACGCCAGGTCCCTCAGTTTCCCAAGATGTTTAGTGTTCCGTGGTCTGGGAAAAACTCCCAGCAGGCAGGCCCAGGCCGTATCTATGTGTAGCGGGACCCCTTTGTCTGCTAGTTTCCGTGCCACTTCCCCCCAAAAAGCTTCAATCACTGGGCAGGACCAGAACATGTGTGTCATGTCTGCGTCTTCCTCATCGCATTTCGGACATGCTTGTCTTCCTGCGTTCGCAAACTTGGATATTCTTTTCGGGGTCATATAGGCTCTATGCGTAATGTATAGCTGTATTTGCTGCAATCTAGCATTCCTGGACACTTTCTTATGGTATCCCATGGCCCGTTCCAACATCCCATCGGTCAACTGCGCTCCCACCTCCGCTTCCCAGTCCAACCTCAAGTCCATCAAGTCCTTCCCTACCCGGGTCATCACCACCTCGTATAGTCTAGAGATCTCGTGCCCTCCCTCCGATATGTCATATATCGTTCCAATTAGAGCGTCTGGTTCTTCCGCCAGTACAGTCTCCGGCCAGGTTTTACTGATAGTGTGCACCAGCCTAAGATACGTAACATATTGACCCCCATGCAACCCTGTCTCTTCTCCCAGGTCTTCGAATTATTTAATAGCCCCTTCTTGCCATATATCTCCCAATGTGGCCAGCCCAACCGATTCCCAAGAGGTCCTGATTATCATCCTAAGCTGGCTGTCCCCCTTAGTTAAGGCAACTAGCGGCACCTGTGGGGAACACGGGGAACACGGGTACGGGCTCTCCATCAATTGGCATGCTGTGTGCCACATCTTCCACCCAAGCAACAACATACTCGGGCGTTCATTCAGTTCAGGTCTAGGAACCCAGATGATCTCTTTTAGGTAAAACGGGGCGCAGTCCTGCCCAACCAGCCTAGATTCAGGAGTTTCTTCATCAGAAAGCCATTAGTTACATATTGCAATTGGCTGGCTACATAATAGGCCTCAGAGTTCGGCAGTTTGATGCCCCCTCTATCATGGAAGTTCTGTAGCTTCCATAGCGCCACTCTATTGCGGGTGCCGTGCCACAGGAAGTCCCTACACATGCTGTTAAGTTTGGCAAAGAACTTCTTGGGTATCAGGTGTGGTATATTACTGAAAAAGTGCAACAGCCTAGGCAGGACCACCATCTTGAGCATCGCCCCCGCCCCATCATCGCCAGCGGCAGCTTCTCCCAAATCTTCATGTTCGTGCGGATTTTCTCCACAGCCACCTCGGTATTGTGCAAGTGTTCCCCCTCCACAGTGTGATATACATCTATTCCGAGGTAGTGGAAAGAATCAGCTGCCCAAGGCACGGACAACACTGGCAATCATTCCAGAGGGACTCCTGTGTAGCTCCCTAATGGAAACATGCTCGATTTTCGGGGGTTTACCGCTATGCCGGACAGTTCCGCATACTTTTCCATGACCTCTAGAATGTACTGGAGATTTTCCTCCGGATATTTTAAATACAGTAACAAATCGTCGGCATATAAGGATATTAGGTGTTTCTCTCCTCCCACTTCAATGCCAACCAGGTCATATTGTTGTCTGAGGTACGCTGCTAAAGGCTCCAGGGCTAGAATGTATAACATCGGGGACCAGGGGCACCCTTGTCTGGTGCCTCTACTGAGTTGCCACCTCTTAGATATCACTGATGCCGTGCGCACTCTAGCCAGTGGTTTGCTGTACAACAATTCCGCCCACCTAACGTAACCCGGCCCCATCCCGTATTCTTCCAGGGCCGCCAGCAACCATGGCCACCTCACCGAATCAAAAGGCTTGACTGCGTCTAGGGACACCACCACCATCTCTTCATCGCTTCTGTTCCCCTCTTCAATCACCCGGTGGAGTCGCCTGTGGTTGTGAGTTATATTTCTATTGTCTGATCCAGGTGTATCAATTTACTGATGACCCTTCGTAGCCTATTAGCTAGGACCGCCGTCAGGATCTTGCTGTCCTGGTTCAACATTGACAGCGGCCTATACGAGCCGCAACAATGCCCCGGTCTGTTGGGCTTGGGGAGCGGTACGATTAGTGCTTCTCTAAGCGTATCCGGTAGCCGACCCTTCTCAAAAGACTCATTAAACATCTCTAGCATAGGGGGGAGTACCTCTGCCCTATATACTTTATAAAACTCGCCCGGGAATCTGTCCGTACCCGGGGTCTTGCAGGTGGGCAGCTGTTTCACCACCTCCTCTAGTTCATCCAGGGTAATAGGTGCGTCTAGTTCCTCCCTTTCTTTGTCACTAATCCTAGGTAGTTCCATGTCTTTCAATGTTTCTCTGATCTCTTCCTGGTTTTCCCCTCCTTTGTCCTCATATAGTGTTCTATAATAGTCAAAAAATGCCTCATTGACTCCTTCCTGGGTGTCAACCTCCTCCCTGTTCTCTCTAGTTATTATCCTAATCGGGGGCCTGGGGGTTTCGCTCTTATATAACCACGCCAGCAAGCGGCCAGTTTTGTCCCCACCCGCATGTTGCCTCTCGACATATTTTCTATAGTTAAGGTTGCAGAGCCTTTCCCAAAGCTCTGCACACCTCTGCTGCAGCCCGAGTACTAGTTCCGCGTCCCCTCCTGCCCTGTCGCTTTCGCGCTCCAGTTGCTTCTCCACCTTCTCTAGTTCTGTCAGGACCCCACCTTGCAGGCCCTTTGACTTGGAAATGGAAGTACCCCGCAACACAACCTTGAAAGCCTCCCAGAGTGTGCTCGCTGAATCCACACTACCCGTGTTCACCTCAAAGTACTGCAAGATCGCATCCCTGATTTCCTCCTTGAAGACTGAGTCTCTAAGCGCCTCCGCATGGAGGCGCCACGTGGGTATCCGCGCCCTAGGGCGACAGTACTGCCAGGTCAGCACCAGGGGCGAGTGGTCCGACAGGACCCTTGCTCTATATTCTATTTGGGTGGTCTCTATCACCACATCTGGCGTGGCAAAAAAATAATCCAATCTCGTATGCAAGTGCTGCGGAGCAGAGTAGTGAGAGTACTGCATGGCATTAGGGTGTTTGAGTCTCCAAACATCCGCCAACCCAAAGTCCTCCAGTAATGCCTGTAATACCCTGGCCGGGTGGGCCGATCAATCTTCTCATCAGACCTGTCTGACTTTGGGTCGAGCACGCAGTTAAAGTCCCCTCCCCAGATAATCGCTACCCCCACACACGCGCCCAGGTGAGTACATAAGGTTCTGAAGTACGTGGCAGTGTTTTGGTTGGGGGCATATGTATTGATAATGCACACCTCTTTGTTCTCTACCAAGGCCCTCAGCATGACCAGCCTGCCCTCCGTGTCCACCACCTCCTGTATGAGTCTGAGCGGAACATGCGGTGCCACCCAGATCAGCACTCCCCTAGCATAGGCAGAGTACGGAGAGCCCACTACTGTGCCTCTCCACTTTTTCCCCACCAGTTCCAACTTCTGTTGGGTCAGGTGTGTTTCCTGCAGCAGCGCAATGTGAATCCTCTGTCTTTTAAGGTACATCATGACCTTGTTCCTTTTTAAATAGCTGTTAAGTCCCCTGACATTCCAGGTGACGATCTTAAGGTCTCCCATGGCACATGCGTATCTTCCTGCTTCCCATGTAGCGACTCCCCTTTGCCCACGTGATACAGATAGTATCTCGTTCTAGTAGCTCCTCGTACCAGCTCAAACCCCCCTTAACTATGTACACAGCAAAACCCCAACTTCCTTCCCCTCCACCCTCCTGTCCCTTCCCCAACATCACACACCCCAACTGCTGCCCAGCTCCAGCCTCGGAGCTCAGGCACCCCCACATCTAGCCCCGCAAGCACCGATCGATGCAGAGAGCTCAGTAGGGTGAGGTCGCCCTAATGGCCACCCAACTAAAACTATCGTGGGGTAAAAAGAATCGTTCCGTAAAGCTCCCGTTAAGTAAACATTAATCACAGTGCCCATGACAAACAGTGCAATCATCTGACCTTCTCTACCGAAGGCTTCGTAAACCATTATATTCAAGTCCCACGTGCCACGCCATCTTGCGACGCCATTTTCATGCCTCCCGTATCTCTTCCGAGCCCTTCCTCGTCCGAACTTCTGACTCCTGGGGGCATCCTTGTGCATCGAGCCATCCCATGGCATCCTCCGGGGTCTCAAAAAACAGAGTTTTATGTGCATGAATGACCTTCAATTTTGCGGGATAAAGTAACATATATTTGTGGCCCGCCTCTCTCAATCTCCGCTTTACTGACCCGAAATTCATGCGGCTACGCTGTACAGTCAGGGTATAATCCAGGTAAGCCGTGATGTTTGCCGCTCCTCGTATGATCGTTCCTCCTTTTCGGAAGTGTCCAGTATCCTCTCCCGGTCGCGGTAGTTGAGAATTTTAGCGATCATAGGCCTAGGCGGGTTCCCCGGCGGCGGCCTCCTCATTAGGGCTCTGTGTGCCCTTTCTACTGCAAATCCTTGGGATAGGGCCCCTCCGGGTATCTCTTGTAATAACATGGATTCAATGAATTCCGTAGGGTCACGGCCCTCCATCCCCTCCGGCAGGCCCACGATGCGGATGTTATTGCGACGGGCTTGTCTTTCCGCCTCCTCCACTCTGCTCACCAGGTTGCCCACTCTTTGTATCAGGGCGTGCAAGTCGGCTTTATGGGAGGCGCAATCCGCAGTATTCGGGCCGACTTCCTTCTCAAGGGACTCTGTGCACTCCGCCAAGGCCCTGACATCCTGCCGGAGCAGGTTAACGTCTTCTTGAACCTCTCCGACCTTGAGGTCCAGCGCCGTTTTTAGTTCGGTGACGGCCAGTTCAAGCTTAGATTCCCAGGCCGCCCTTAGGTCCGCAATCGCCGCCAGGATTTCTTGGTTGGCGCCCGGAGTCATCGTGCCGCTCGCGGCCAGCGCATCCTTGCTCTTGGTGGTGTCCTGGCCCGGGGACGTCCTAGTGAAGTCATCCAGGGTGGGCTGTTTCGCCTTCGGCCGCACCGTCCTATTCGACATGACCCAGGGAATCTGTAGTCTGCTCAAGTGACAAATGTGCGCGCAGTGCGCCTCCCCCGCTGGGTCACCGTGCGGCTCACTTCTTCCTTTGTTCCGGAGCCTGGTCGGCCATTTTGTGTCGTCCTGCGTCCCCGCTGTCCTTATCTCATCCGCACCGATCTCCGTCGTCGTCACTCCTGCACCATCCAGAAGTTCACCATGCGTAGCCCACACATTCACACACCGGCCTGTGTTTCGTCAGTGGTCAGCGGTCCGTCCTAACGCACTTATTTGCCCGGATCATTGCAGGATCTGGGGAGCTCCTCCAGAACGCGTCCCCCTACATGGCTCTCGTAGCCACGCCCCCCGGCCGCTATTAGTTATTAATAGTGCCGGTGCTCCTGTGTTCCCATTCCCATTGGACTCTATGGAAATGGGGACTAACGCAAATAACTGGCGCCTGACTTCTCGGCTGCCGGACTTGAAATAGCCCAGTGGCACTGGGAAGTCAGGCACCTGTCATTTTTTAACGGTCCGGCGGCAACCCACCAGTAGCAGCGCCGGACCCGTAATGGGGCCCCATGATTACAAACAAAAACCTTTTTGAAATTGCTGCCATCATGTGAACACACTGGCAGCACAGCGAGATAATCAAAAAAGAGGAGACACTGTGAGAAGTGGTCATTGCCGGGAGAACGCGGCGTCTCAAGCAACACTAGTAGCTGCTGAGCTGTGTGAGGGCCAAGAGAGAGCTGAAGTGCTCACAGAGACAAACCAGAGAGGCAGAATGCGCATACTTGTCCAGGACTGTAGCAGTGAGTGTTGGTGAAGACCCAGAGGTACAACCTCACCCAGCATTGTTTTGGAGATGCTGAGCTGCCAGACTCCTGGGGAGAAGCAAGAGTGAGAGACGCATCCCAATAAAGTTGTGGGGGTACGGCAGAGGAGTGGTGAAAACACAGAGGTAGGTAGGTGCACTGCTGCGAGGAGAACAAGGCGAGATCCTGAAATCCGGTTGAAACTAGAGGTGTATACCTGAGGCACCGTGCTTACGAACACAAGAGCCGGCAAGTCCCATAGAGATGGGAGGGCAGGAGAGCTAAATCAGACATAGAGGAGGGTGGACACCGAGGATTACTCTATGGAGGGGATCTGTTGTGACTTACCTTTCCCTATCTACTTTGCGAGGTGTGTATGTGATGTCATGAGTGCCTGGATGCGGAATGCTGGGTGAATGTTCTCTGCTGAGTGTTCTCTGAATGACAGTTGATGAAAGGCTGGCTGAGAGAGTGGGTGGCCGGTGGATGTCTCCCAATGTGTCCATGTGTACCTTACCTGTAACTTGTAGCCTGTGTTCCTACTTCATGTGGTTACAGTGCAGTTGAGGTAAGGATGCGGGTTACGAATACACAGGACACAAAGGAACCAGGAGAGAATTGGAACAATGTGTGACTCTGAGGTACTGTTGGGTAGTAAGTAGTTCACTATTTAGCACTGAGGGGGCAATTTAGTGAGCAAAGTGCTCGAGGAGTGAACTTTTCCTGGCTGGTGATGCATCAGGTTTGTTAAGCAAAATGTGACTGGTATGTGTTTGGAGTTGTATTATTGGGACCATAGTGCTGAGGTGATGTGAGGCCTGCAATAATCATGAGCAAGTTATGTTATGATATGGCATTTATAACGCACCGGTACAAAAGTGTCTCTCGGCACGAGTTATGTGCTTGAATGTAAAGGATACATGTCGTGGCCTCTGCTTAGGGTATTGTGAAGCAACAAAGGTATTATTAGATGCATTGCGCTAAACTGTTGGGTGTACATTATGTGTAATGAGATTTTCTCTTCACAGGTGCAACCAAAGCCATAAACGTTAGGACTTGACAATGGAGTTATAGAGTTAAATTACCTTTACTTGCCATTGGTGGTGTAAACTACTTACTGGGCCTCATTACGACCCAGGCGGTAAGTTACCGCCTGGGCCGTGACTTTACCACCATGGCGTAAACTATGTTTACGCCATGGTGGTTGGCGGACTTACCGCCCCATTCCGACCTTGGCGGGGCGGTAAGTCCCCAATCCCCATTTACCCTTCCCCATTCCCATTTTTGCCCCATAGGGCATAATGGGAGTGGGGAAGGCGTTAATTACGCCACCGTAAATTACGGTGGCGTAATTAACTCCAGGGTCCCTTAGCGCCATGGATTTTAACACCTGCTAAAAGCAGGTGTTAAGTCCGCCATGGCGCTAAGGGACCTCGTACTCAAGCGGTAAGGGTCGGCGCTGTTTACGCCGCCGTAAAACCCTTACCGCCTGAGTCGTAATGAGGCCCACTGTGTTTTGTTTTTGCTGCAGATGTACAAGATTGTGTGCTTTGTTGGATGAAGGATTTGGAGTGTGCAATTGCGGGCGTTGTGGCAGGTCAATCCATGTGTCCTTGTTATGGTGTTATGAAGCCCATCATTTTTCTGTTTTGTTGGACACCCATGCCCTTATTAGCGGTGTTGGACATGTGGTGCATTTCTAGGGGAGTTGGACACCTGGCACATTTTTGGGGTCTTGGTCATCTGCGCCATTCTTTTTGGGGTGTTCGACACACTGTTGCCATCATTAGGGGTTTGGGTCACCCATCACGTTTTAGGGGTGTTGGACAGACGTGGCATTTTTAGGATTGTTGGACACCCAGCGCATTTTGGGGTGTTGGTGGGTTTGTGCTATCCAGTTTTAGTGTTGGACACTGAGGTTTTTGCTGTCCCTAAGTGGGAACTTGATGACAAATGTGTGATGTGATGGTCTAGTTGAGGGCTGTGTTTGGTTTTCGTTAGTTTAAGTGTGCCACCTCGCCTTTATTTAGTGTGAAGAGAGGTGGTAGAGTTGGGGTTGATTTGTTCCACTGGCATGTGGGCGTGCATTTGTGTGGTGTTCCGTACAGTGATAGAGTTTTGTTACTGAGTGGAGTTTTAGACTCATGGGGCCTCATTACAAGGTTGCCGGCAACATTGCCTTACCGTTTCCACCACCTGACATCCCGGTGCTACCAGGATTTCACAGTCGGTGGAAGAACCGCAAGCTCCCATTCCCATGGAGTCCACCACAACTTCATGGGAATGGGAACCCTGAACACCGGCACTGTTAGTAATGGTGCCGGTGCTTCAGTGAAAAACCTCCTGACAGGGGCCTGAACTACTGGCAGGTCAGGCCTGCTGGTAGCTCACAGCCCCTACCGGCAGACTCGAAGTCAGCAGATCTGGAAAGGGTGCCGGTAAGGTTGTTACCAGCCCCTTTATTTTCAGACCGCCTCACTTGTAATGAGGCCTATGGTGTAGTTGGAATGAGAATGGTAGATTGAGGGACGTAGATGGTTCTTGCTGCTTTGATGATATGTATCTCTCTTGAGGGTGTTTATTCCTATTCCGCTAAAGGAGTGAGATGTGTTGTGACTTACATTTCCCTATCTGCTCCTCTCAGTGTGTATGTGATGTCATGAGCGCCTGGATGTGGAATGTTGGGTGAATGTTCTCTGATGAGTGTTCTCTGAATGACAGTTGATGAGAAGCTGGCGGGGAGAGTAGGTGGCCAGTGGACGTGTCCCAGTGTACCTTCAACTTGTAACCTGTGTCCTTACTTCATATGCACTGTATCCAAGTAAAGAATTTCTTTTTGCGTACCTGAGGCCCCCGAGTGATCTGTCAAGGGAACCACTTCCAATCAGGATCCAAATGCCTGGCTGTTCAAGTGGAAAAGGATGTCACCATGCGAATTGAAATGTACAGTGCCGGGAAGAGGAAGTGTGAAGAGTCTTTCTGGTGGGAAGGACTGCATTGTGAGTTGAAGTCAGAACACTCAGAACACTCAGACAGAAAGGTATGGAACCTATTAAGATTCCAAACTGAGAATTAAAGAATTACAGTTCTGAATACCAGAATACTCCAAGGAGGAGAAAGGACAAGATTGTGTCTTGTGAACCAAAGTTCAAATTTTCAGAACTCTTGGAGAAAGAGATAGGAGGTGTAAAGACTGCCTTGTGGAATTAAAATCCAATTTCCCAGAATATTCTGTTCAGAGGGGCGAATGGCAAGTTTGCTTCTTGGGCACTGAAGTCCACGTTCACTGTAAAAATCACAAACGGCAAATTATTAAAGTAAAAGTTCCCAGAAAACTATGAGGAATAGAAGGGACGTGATTAGATTGAATTTTGTGAAGTGCATGTTTGTATAATCCGTGGAGAAAGATACTGATTGTGTCAACATTGCATTCTGGGAATCAAAGTCAGAGTGTCACTCACCGGATGATACTCCTGGTGATCCTGCAGAAACCCGACCAGATTTGATTGCAGAGCCCTGGGTTGGACCTAACCCAGGGACTCCTCTCTGTTGAGGGAAAGGAACTCTTTTCAGTGATATGCCCCCAGACCGTTCGGAACAGACAGTCAAGTGAGGCTGATCACTTAAAAGAGTGGGAACACACACTGCTATATTCACCAACTCTAAAGGAATAAAACGGTTTTAGTATTCGATGATAACAACTGGTCAAAAACTATATGCAAGGAACAATAAAAACCTGAACTAAACAGTTGTCTGTGACTTATCTTCCTTTAAGATAGGCTCACCCTGGGAAGAATGAAAATAATCGACTAACTATGTGCTGGGTAAGTATTAGCGAGAGGAGTAGTTCAGGCAGAATAATGCTAGCTAAAGTGTACCTTGCTTACCGTGTTGTGAAGAACATGTAGTCAATTAAGGATAAAGGTCCAAAACGAATAGTATAAAATAAAGAAAAGGGAGTGTTAGTGGCGCACTGGAGTCGGTTGGTGCACGTCCCTGCAGAGCATTCCCAAGTGTACTTATAAGAGGAGGTAACACCAGCGATCTTGGTAAAGTCAAGGAATACATTCAGAAACTCAGGAATCAAAGAGGGATGTAAAGGTGGCCAACACAGAAGCACTATCTTGAGAAAAATAGGTAAGTATTATACTTGCGAGAGATTCTAGTATGTCCATAGTCAGGTTCATCTCTGCCTCCGGCACATTAAGCAGAATCTGTTGAGCTGTAAAACGGTGTCAGTGTTCAAGCAGCCCGCGTGTGGATGTAAGACCAGCTGCAGAAGGAAATCCAGGTTAATCCGAGCAGCAGGTGAAGAGTTAAATACACAAAATGTATGTCAACAGCAAGGCAGATCCGATTCCAATCTTTAGGGCGGGCCAAGGGTCGGTTACACAGAAGGCGAAACCAAGGACAAAACAGAACCAACGGCTGTCCGTGCAGTGGGCTAATGGTCTGGTACACAGGAGAGACAAAATCCAGGAGGAGCCAAGGGAGTCCGTGAGGTGAGCAGGGGATCGTTACACAGCAGGACAAATTACAGAGAAACTGAAGACGAAACTTCAAAGAAGGAAAACACCAAAGTAACTTCAATAGGAAGCGGGTTTCCGCATACGTCAAGGATTGAAGTACTGATCATAACGAGGCTCCGTGCATTCCATTGGATGAAAGAGAAAGAACACCCAAGGATGATGGGAAACATAGTTCCGCTGTGCTACGGACGATAGTTGTCAGTGTAACACCCCGTTTCAAATACATTTTCCAACGTCTGTAGAACGGGGCAGCAAAATGTTGAACCTTCTGATGCAAAAGGGTGCCAGGTCTAGAAACCTGTTTCCAGGCAGCAGAACAGGTAGATAAAGACGTCCTGCGAGTGACTGGTGCCCCCTGCATAGTAACACATAGTTCCTAGAATCCTCTGAGGAAGAGATGAAATGTAACAAGGTTATCTAAAGTGAATTAAACCGAGAGTATCTAGAACCCTAGGGAAAAGATACTGAGTATGGCAAGACTGTGCACTGGGAGCTTAAGTCTATATTCCCAGATCATACTGATGTAGAGACCTACTGCAAATTTTAAGTCTAAGTTCCCAGAAAACACAAATGGAATGGCTGCCTATTGGGAAATGAAATCCAAGTGCCCAAACAATCATATGAAAGCTGTTGATGGAACTGTGGCCCGTGACCAGGCTCGCTTTCAAGAGCCAGATCACCCAGCACACCTGGCATGTCTGTATGGGATTCACAAAGCATGAACCTAGCTAGGGAGCATCAGGGAGTTGTACACTGGAGATACTCAATGTTGTGCGACTATGGCGTTGGGGTAGCAGATGAGCTGGGTGGGAAGGCAAAGCAAGGGAAGGGAGAGCTACAGATGGGGAAGAGTAGGACTGGGTGGGGCAATCAGCGATTGGCGAGATGCTGTTAGAAGAGTCCATCCATGCCTTCATAAAATCATTGAACTTTATGCCTAGAATAACATCATTTTTTAAAAATTTTTTTACAATTTTTTATTTGATATGGATAATAAAATCATCCTTTCAAATATATAGCCAAATAATACAAAACATTTAACAATTTTTCAATACAATTTAGCAACATTTCATTTAAAAGCAAAGCAATGCAAAAGTTAAATACCGAAATACAGAAATCAGAAATAAATGATTAAACTACATATTCTCCAAAATGGGAATCATTTGGTTTCGGGAAAATCGAATCGAGAAAGCAAATGATTGCCACACGGATGGTCAGATTCGGGAAATTATTTATATTTGACCAAATTTCGCTTGTAGACATAAACATGAACTTGGTCAATTTGCATTTTTTAAAAATATTTCGATCTTTGAGATGCCAGCATTGGACAGAATAGAATACAATGTTCCAAGGTTTCGATTTGAGATTTATCTAAACAAAAACGACAGAAATCTGCACATTTTGGAATAAGCTTACGTCTGGCCAGAATTTGTGTTGTGGGCCAGAGGTTAAAACGAAACCTTAGGAATTGTTGGAGTTTGTATGGGCTTGGGCACTTTCATAAATAGGGTTCTGTTATATTTAAGGCTTTTATGCCAAAGACACAAGCATCAACATCTTTATACTGGAGGCACAAGGTGCGATTTTGAATCCATTCATGTTCAAACAGCTTTTGTTTCGCTCGAACTGGGTTTATTAACAATAGTTCAAATGTGATGCTTGCGTCTGCAAGTGAGTTCAAAACAATATTGCACCACGTTTTGGAAAAAACATGATCTTGTGCTGACAGGTGTTGAGCTAAAATGGTCAGCAAGCCGCCAGAGGTCAGGCCCAAGGTAGCTTTCCTTAATAAAGCGCACATCTTCCATTTAATTTGAGATTCTAGCGATGTGATACCTAGTTCATGTCTGATTAATGGAAGTGGAGTGCTTTTGGGCAATTGCAATAATTGTTTCCAGAAGGTCGCTTCTATAGTTCGGCACCATTGGGATTTTCTTGGAAGCATTGTATAGAGACCATAACAAAGGGACAGAATTACTTTCTGTTGATAGAATAGAAAAATATGTTTCAACGTAAATTTGCCAAATTTACTTTTCAAGATCTTGGCCTGTGCAATGAGCACGCAAAGTTTGGAAAAAATCTCTGTTTGTTGATCGAGGGCCGAGAAAGAGTCCTGTATATGTACACCCAAGTATTTGTACAGGCTTACTTGGATTAATAGATCATTATGAAAATAACAAGTAGATTGTTTTTTTTTTTTTTTTTTGTGCTGTGGTTTGCAAATCATTACTTGTGTTTTTTAAGTATTGATTGCAAGATTATTTATCTTTACGAATAACATTATCGCTTTAAGAAATGATCATGCGGTGCTGGTGTCTCTGCCATGTATTGGTGCTGCAATGACATTACAGAGCTGGAAGTCAGGTCTCAAGGTGACGTAATCTGCCCTGAAGCCATGACCTGCTGGTAGCAACTCTGGTGTTCTTTCCCACTGAGCCTCCACCAGAGTAATAGCCTGATGGATGTCATAGTGGCCTGACTGCCAAGTTGAATAGTATCCATACTGCCTGAAGAGTTATATATATATATATATATATATATATATATATATATATATATATATATATATATATATATATATATATATATATATATATATATATATTGTAAAAAGGAAAAAGTAGTTGCACTTCTCCACACGAGGACAGCACTCTTCGCGGTTTGGGACGCCAGCATATATCTCCAAAAAGTAAATCAATTCACCATTAACCAAAGGTTTTCATGCCATATCCACTTTTATTCAAGGCATTTAAACTCATGACGCGTTTCGCAACGCTCCCGTTGCTTGCTCACATATATATATATAACATGCCAAGCTACTGGGACCAATATGGGTCATTGTACATCTAGCTTAGACTAGGGATTGGGGGCATTAGTGCATCAAGGCAGCCTGGGACATCAGGTCCTACATTGTGAGTTTGGGGCAATTGATCCATTAGGGAGTCTAGCAGCAGTAGGGTGGTGTAAACCGGTGTATGTGGCATTGAATAGTCAGGTTAGGCAAAAACGAGGAAATGCAGCCTACCGTGAAAATAGAAAGAATACATTTTGTTGTTGCACTTGAAGATTTCCACCACTTTCGTTTTTACAAAATGGTGGATGGTTTTCTAATTAGTTATCCTTTGCTGTTGCAATATGGTGCTGGAATTGCTGACACCACCTTCCTGTTATATGAGTCTGATAGAGTAAACATTCTCCTGGTGATAGGATGCATATGGCTTGCAGATCATTCCTTATTGGTGAAGCCCAACAGGTCTAGTACAGATCAGCCTAAACATATACATTTACTTGTTCAGAGAGGAATTGCCATAGCATTTCGGTGCTGGACTGCCCATGTGGGCGGGACAAAGACTGATATGCAAATGGATATTTCCCATCTGTGAAAGGTACAGTGAGCAAAAAGCATGTGCTGTAAACTCTCATCTCAGAACAGGTTATCATGCCATGTTCTTTCTGGAGAGGAGCGCCTGCTACCTTTTTTGAAATATTTGAATGGAACTTGGGGTTGGTCATCCTGAGTTACCTGGGGGCAACCAGACGTAGACTCCCTGCTCACTGTGCTCAGAGAGGCACAGCTTCACCTCACTGATGAGACCCAACAAGGGTGAAACACGTGTATGGGGTTGCTGTTGGTACTCTTGTTCAGAGAGGAATTGCCATAGCAATTTGGTGCTGGACGGCTCATGTGGGCAGGACAAAGACTGATATGCAAATGGATATTTCCCATCTGTGAAAGGTACAGTGAGCAAAAAGCATGTGCTGCAAACTCTCATCTCAGAACAGGTTATCATGCCATGTTCTTTCTGGAGAGGAGGCCTTCTACCTTTTTTGAAATATTTGAAAGGAACTTGGGGTTGGTCACCCTGAGTTACCTGGGGGCAACCAGACGTGGACTACCTGCTCATTGTGCTCAGAGAGGCACAGCTTCACCTCACTGATGAGGCCCAACAAGGTTGAAACACATGTATGGGGTTGCTGTTGGTACTCTTGTTCAGATAGGAATTGCCATAGCATTTCGGTGCTGGACTGCCCATGTGGGCGGGACAAAGACTGATATGCAAATGGATATTTCCCATCTGTGAAAGGTACAGTGAGCAAAAAGCATGTGCTGCAAACTCTCATCTCAGAACAGGTTATCATGCCATGTTCTTTCTGGAGAGGAGCGCCTGCTACCTTTTTTGAAATATTTGAAAGGAACTTGGGGTTGGTCACCCTGAGTTACCTGGGGGCAACCAGACGTGGACTCCCTGCTCACTGTGCTCAGAGAGGCACAGCTTCACCTCACTAATGAGGCCCAACAAGGCTGAAACACGTGTATGGGGTTGCTGTTGGTACTCTTGTTCAGAGAGGAATTGCCATAGCATTTCGGTGCTGGACTGCCCATGTGGGCGGGACAAAGACTGATATGCAAATGTATATTTCCCATCTGTGAAAGGTACAGTGAGCAAAAAGCATGTGCTGCAAACTCTCATCTCAGAACAGGTTATCATGCCATGCTCTTTCTGGAGAGGAGCGCCTGCTACCTTTTTTGAAATATTTGAATGGAACTTGGGGTTGGTCATCCTGAGTTACCTGGGGGCAACCAGACGTGGACTCCCTGCTCACTGTGCTCAGAGAGGCACAGCTTCACCTCACTGGTGAGACCCAACAAGGCTGAAACACGTGTATGGGGTTGCTATTGGTACTCTTGTTCAGAGAGGAATTGCCATAGCATTTCGGAGCTGGACTGCCCATGTGGGCGGGACAAAGACTGATATGCAAATGGTTATTTCCCATCTGTGAAAGGTACAGTGAGCAAAAAGCATGTGCTGCAAACTCTCATCTCAGAACAGGTTATCATGCCATGTTCTTTCTGGAGAGGAACTCCTGCTACCTTTTTTGAAATATTTGAAAGGAACTTGGGGTTGGTCATCCTGAATTACCTGGGGGCAACCAGATGTGGGCTCCCTGCTCACTGTGCTCAGAGAGGCACAGCTTCACCTCACTGATGAGACCCAACAAGGGTGAAACACCTGTATGGGGTTGCTGTTGGTACTCTTGTTCAGAGAGGAATTGCCATAGCATTTTGGTGCTGGACTGCCCATGTGTGCAGGACAAAGACTGATATGCAAATGGATATTTCCCATCTGTGAAAGGTACAGTGAGCAAAAAGCATGTACTGCAAACTCTCATCTCAGAACAGGTTATCATGCCATGTTCTTTCTGGAGAGGAGCGCCTACTACCTTTTTTGAAATATTTGAAAGGAACTTGGGGTTGGTCACCCAGGGTTACCTGGGGCAACCAGACATGGACTCCCTGCTCACTGTGCTCAGAGAGGCACAACTTCACCTCACTGAGGAGGCCCAACAAAGCTGAAACACGTGTATGGGGTTGCTGTTGGTTCTCTTGTTCAGAGAGGAATTGCGATAGCATTTCGGTGCTGGACTGCCCATGTGGGCGGGACAAAGACTGATATGCAAATGGATATTTCCCATCTGTGAAAGGTACAGTGAGCAAAAAGCATGTGCTGCAAACTCTCATCTCAGAACAGGTTATCATGCCATGTTCTTTCTGGAGAGGAGCGCCTGCTACCTTTTTTGAAATATTTGAAAGGAACTTGGGGTTGGTCACCCTGAGTTACCCGGGGGCAACCAGACGTGGACTCCCTGCTCACTGTGCTCAGAGAGGCACAGCTTCACCTCACTGATGATGCCCAACAAGGCTGAAACATGTGTATGAGGTTGCTGTTGGTACTCTTGTTCAGAGACGAATTGCCATAGCATTTCGGTGCTGGATTGCCCATGTGGGCAGGACAAAGACTGATATGCAAATGGATATTTCCCATCTGTGAAAGGTACAGTGAGCAAAAAGCATGTGCTGCAAACTCTCATCTCAGAACAGGTTATCATGACATGTTCTTTCTGGAGAGGAGCGCCTGCTACCTTTTTTGAAATATTTGAAAGGAACTTGGGGTTGGTCACCCTGAGTTACCTGGGGGCAACCAGACGTGGACTCCCTGTATACTGTGCTCAGAGAGGCACAGCTTCACCTCACTGATGAGGCCCAACAAGGCTGAAACACGTGTATGGGGTTGCTGTTGGTACTCTTGTTCAGAGAGGAATTGCCATAGCATTTCGGTGCTGGACTGCCCATGTGGGCGGGACAAAGACTGATATGCAAATGGATATTTCCCATCTGTGAAAGGTACAGTGAGCAAAAAGCATGTGCTGCAAACTCTCATCTCAGAACAGGTTATCATGCCATGTTCTTTCTGGAGAGGGGCTCCTGCTACCTATTTTGAAATATTTGAAAGGAACTTGGGGTTGGTCATCCTGAATTACCTGAGGGCAACCAGATGTGGACTCCCTGCTCACTGTGCTCAGAGAGGCAAAGCTTCACCTCACTGATGAGACCCAACAAGGGTGAAACACGTGTATGGGGTTGCTGTTGGTACTCCTGTTCAGAGAGGAATTGCCATAGCATTTCGGTGCTGGACTGCCCATGTGGGCGGGACAAAGACTGATATGCAAATGGATATTGCCCATCTGTGAAAGGTACAGTGAGCAAAAAGCATGTGCTGCAAACTCTCATCTCAGAACAGGTTATCATGCCATGTTCTTTCTGGAGAGGGGCTCCTGCTACCTTTTTTGAAATATTTGAAAGGAACTTGGGGTTGGTCATCCTGAATTACCTAGGGGCAACCAGATGTGGGCTCCCTGCTCACTGTGCTCAGAGAGGCACAGCTTCACCTCACTGATGAGGCCCAACAAGGCTGAAACACATGTATGGGGTTGCTGTTGGTACTCTTGTTCAGAGAGGAATTGCCATAGCATTTCGGTGCTGGACTGCCCATGTGGGCAGGACAAAGACTGATATGCAAATGGTTATTTCCCATCTGTGAAAGGTACAGTGAGCAAAAAGCATGTGCTGCAAACTCTCATCTCAGAATAGGTTATCATGCCATGTTCTTTCTGGAGAGGGGCTCCTGCTACCTTTTTTGAAATATTTGAAAGGAACTTGGGGTTAGTCATCCTGAATTAACTGGGGGCAACCAGATGTGGGCTCCCTGCTCACTGTGCTCAGAGAGGCACAGCTTCACCTCACTGATGAGACCCAACAAGGGTGAAACACATGTATGGGGTTGCTGTTGGTACTCCTGTTCAGAGAGGAATTGCCATAGCATTTCGGTGCTGGACTGCCCATGTGGGCGGGACAAAGACTGATATGCAAATGGATATTTCCGATCTGTGAAAGGTACAGTGAGCAAAAAGCATGTGCTGCGAACTCTCATCTCAGAACAGGTTATCATGCCATGTTCTTTCTGGAGAGGAGCGCCTGCTACCTTTTTTGAAATATTTGAAAGGAACTTGGGGTTGGTCACCCACTGTTACCTGGGGGCAACCAGACATGGACTCCCTGCTCACTGTGCTCAGAGAGGCACAACTTCACCTCACTGAGGAGGCCCAACAAAGCTGAAACACGTGTATGGGGTTGCTGTTGGTTCTCTTGCTCAGAGAGGAATTGCGATAGCATTTCGGTGCTGGACTGCCCATGTGGGCGGGACAAAGACTGATATGCAAATGGATATTTCCCATCTGTGAAAGGTACAGTGAGCAAAAAGCATGTGCTGCGAACTCTCATCTCAGAACAGGTTATCATGCCATGTTCTTTCTGGAGAGGAGCGCCTGCTACCTTTTTTGAAATATTTGAAAGGAACTTGGGGTTGGTCACCCAGGGTTACCTGGGGGCAACCAGACATGGACTCCCTGCTCACTGTGCTCAGAGAGGCACAACTTCACCTCACTGAGGAGGCCCAACAAAGCTGAAACACGTTTATGGGGTTGCTGTTGGTTCTCTTGTTCAGAGAGGAATTGCGATAGCATTTCGGTGCTGGACTGCCCATGTGGGCGGGACAAAGACTGATATGCAAATGGATATTTCCCATCTGTGAAAGGTACAGTGAGCAAAAAGCATGTGCTGAAAACTCTCATCTCAGAACAGGTTATCATGCCATGTTCTTTCTGGAAAGGAGCGCCTGCTACCTTTTTTGAAATATTTGAAAGGAACTTGGGGTTAGTCATCCTGAATTATCTGGGGGCAACCAGATGTGGGCTCCCTGCTCACTGTGCTCAGAGAGGCACAGCTTCACCTCAAAGATGAGACCCAACAAGGGTGAAACACATGTATGGGGTTGCTGTTGGTACTCCTGTTCAGAGAGGAATTGCCATAGCATTTCGGTGCTGGACTGCCCATGTGGGCGGGACAAAGACTGATATGCAAATGGATATTTCCCATCTGTGAAAGGTACAGTGAGCAAAAAGCATGTGCTGCAAACTCTCATCTCAGAACAGGTTATCATGCCATGTTCTTTCTGGAAAGGAGCGCCTGCTACCTTTTTTGAAATATTTGAAAGGAACTTGGGGTTGGTCACCCTGAGTTACCCGGGGGCAACCAGACGTGGACTCCCTGCTCACTGTGCTCAGAGAGGCACAGCTTCACCTCACTGATGATGCCCAAAAAGGCTGAAACACGTGTATGGGGTTGCTGTTGGTACTCTTGTTCAGAGAGGAATTGCCATAGCCTTTCGGTGCCTGACTGCCCATGTGGGCGGGACAAAGACTGATATGCAAATGGATATTTCCCATCTGTGAAAGGTACAGTGAGCAAAAAGCATGTGCTGCAAACTCTCATCTCAGAACAGGTTATCATGCCATGTTCTTTCTGGAGAGGGGCTCCTGCTACCTTTTTTGAAATATTTGAAAGGAACTTGGGGTTGGTCATCCTGAATTACCTGGGGGCAACCAGATGTGGGCTCCCTGCTCACTGTGCTCAGAGAGGCACAGCTTCACTTCACTGGTGAGGTCCAACAAGGCTGAAACACGTATATGGGTTGCTATTGTTGCTCTTGTTCAGAGAGGAATTGCCATAGCATTTCGGAGCTGGACTGCCCATGTGGGCGGGACAAAGCCTGATATGCAAAAGGTTTTTTCCCATCTGTGAAAGGTACAGTGAGCAAAAAGCATGTGCTGCAAACTCTCATCTCAGAACAGGTTATCATGCCATGTTCTTTCTGGAGAGGAGCGCCTGCTACCTTTTTTGAAATATTTGAAAGGAACTTGGGGTTGGTCACCCTAGGTTACCTGGGGGCAACCAGACGTGGACTCCCTGCTCACTGTGCCCAGAGAGGAACAACTTCACCTCACTGATGAGGCCCAACAAAGCTGAAACACGTGTATGGGGTTGCTGTTGGTTCTCTTGTTCAGAGATGAATTGCCATAGCATTTCGGTGCTTGACTGCCCATGTGGGCGGGACAAAGACTGATATGCAAATGGATATTTCCCATCTGTGAAAGGTACAGTGAGCAAAAAGCATGTGCTGCAAACTCTCATCTCAGCACAGGTTATCATGCCATGTTCTTTCTGGAGAGGAGCGCCTGCTACCTTTTTTGAAATATTTGAAAGGAACTTGGGGTTGGTCAACCTGAGTTACCCGGGGGCAACCAGACGTGGACTCCCTGCTCACTGTGCTCAGAGAGCCACAACTTCACCTCACTGATGAGGCCCAACAAAGCTGAAACACGTGTATGGCGTTGCTGTTGGTAGTCTTGTTCAGAGAGGAATTGCGATAGCATTTCGGTGCTGGACTGCCCATGTGGGCGGGACAAAGACTGATATGCAAATGGATATTTCCCATCTGTGAAAGGTACAGTGAGCAAAAAGCATGTGCTGCAAACTCTCATCTCAGAACAGGTTATCATGCAATGTTCTTTCTGGAGAGGAGCGCCTGCTACCTTTTTCGAAATATTTAAAAGGAACTTGGGGTTGGTCACCCTGAGTTACCCGGCGGCAACCAGACGTGGACTCCCGGCTCACTGTGCTCAGAGAAGCACAACTTCACCTCACTGATGAGGCCCAACAAAGCTGAAACACGTGTATGGGGTTGCTGTTGGTACTCTTGTTCAGAGAGGAATTGCCATGGCATTTCGGTGCTGGACTGCCCATGTGGGCGGGACAAAGACTGATATGCAAATGGATATTGCCCATCTGTGAGAGGTACAGTGAGCAAAAAGCATGTGCTGCAAACTCTCATCTCAGAACAGGTTATCATGCCATGTTCTTTCTGGAGAGGAGCGCCTGCTACCTTTTTTGAAATATTTGAAAGGAACTTGGGGTTGGTCACCCTGAGTTACCTGGGGGCAACCAGACATGGACTACCTGCTCACTGTGCTCAGAGAGGCACAGCTTCACCTCACTGATGAGGCCCAACAAGGCTGAAACACATGTATGGGGTTGCTGTTGGTTCTCTTGTTCAGAGAGGAATTGCCATAGCATTTCGGTGCTGGACTGCCCATGTGGGCGGGACAAAGACTGATATGCAAATGGATATTTCCCATCTGTGAAATGTACAGTGAGCAAAAAGCATGTGTTGCAAACTCTCATCTCAGAACAGGTTATCATGCCATGTTCTTTCTGGAGAGGAGCGCCTGCTACCTTTTTTGAAATATTTGAAAGGAACTTGGGGTTGGTTACCCTGAGTTACCCGGGGGCAACCAGACATGGACTCCCTGCTCACTGTGCTCAGAGAGGCACAGCTTCACTTCACTGATGTGGCCCAACAAGGCTGAAACACGTGTATGGGGTTGCTATTGGTACTCTTGTTCAGGGAGGAATTGCCATATCATTTTGGTGCTGGACTGCCCATGTGGGTGGGACAAAGACTGATATGCAAATGGTTATTTCCCATCTGTGAAAGGTACAGTGAGCAAAAAGCATGTGCTGCAAACTTTCATTTCAGAACAGGTTATCATGCCATGTTCTTTCTGGAGAGGAGCGCCTGCTACCATTTTTGAAATATTTGAAAGGAACTTGAGGTTGGTCACCCTGAGTTACCAGGGGGCAACCAGACGTGGACTCCCTGCTCACTGTGCTCATAGAGGCACAGCTTCACCTCACTGATAAGGCCCAACAAGGCGGAAACACGTGTATGGGGTTGCTGTTGGTACTCCTGTTCAGAGAGGAATTGCCATAGCATTTCGGTGCTGGACTGCCCATGTGGGCGGGACAAAGACTGATATGCAAATGGCTATTTACCATCTGTGAAAGGTACAGTGAGCAAAAATCATGTGCTGCAAACTCTCATCTCAGAACAGGTTATCATGCCATGTTCTTTCTGGGGAGGAGCGCCTGTTACCTTTTCTGATATACATTTACATAATGCAGCCCTTCTGAGGTAACGAATGCTCCGGATCTATGTGATGACTGCGACCCCCATAATTGCCACAGCCGAAAAAGCAGACTTTTTCTTTTTTGTAACTCCCTTTACATCACATACATATGTTGGGACAGACCCCCGCAACTCCCTCATATTACTATTATATCATATGCACCCCCCACTTATATATGGTGTAAGGGGAGGGGGGTCTAAAAAAAGAAAATCCTAATTTTTGCCGTCGCAATTATGAGAGCGACATTTTGGACAATTACCAATGCTCCCAAGGGACCTGGTACAACGGAACCGTCTTTCAAACAGTCTTGCGATTTTTCAAAGTTAAACCCACTCCAGACAACTAATGCACTATTCCATTCATATTGTGAAACGTTGGCAATGTCTCTGTCCAGAAACTGCATTTCCCCTCCCTCATTCCCGCATAACCATCTGCCCAGTTTATGTGGCTCAAGTGTGTCTTGCCGCTAAAGGCCTGCATCTTCTCTTTCTACTGGACACATGTTGCCTCCAACAATGCTCTTCCTCTTTGCTGCTGTTCATATCTTAACTGCATCCACTTTTTACATGTCATCACTGAAAGCTTCTTGTACATTTCATCAATGGCAAGATGATATGCCTGTGCCGTTTGATATCTTTATATATGTTTGCTATGTTTGGGTATCCAATTTAAAGTAGGGCAGTGAGGGAGAGACTCAAACCAAGCTCCAATGGCTTTTTTCTTGGACAAGTCCATTGTCAACACCTGACAACACGAGCAATGCTCTGCCTATGCAGCCAGTACGAGAGTATGTAAACTTAGAAACAGAGCATAGTATATCAGAATGTGCCTGGCGCCATCACATCTCGAATTCCATTAATACATGGCATTTTATTAGTTTACCCCACCCATTACTCATCGTTCCTATTAAGTTCAAAGAATAGATGCTCAATTTCCTAAAATCAATACAAAGACCTTCAGGCTTGTGAGGTCCTTCGATGTATTTTGGTTAACATGTACACCTTTTTTGTTTAACTCAGCAAATGGCCACATAATATTGTAAATCTTGTTCAATTCACAAATAATTTTAAATTGATAGTTCGGAGGAACTGCTGCCATGAGTGCTGGAAGTTGTCCTTCTTTCGAACAAAGTGTGTTTCAAAATTCAATCCCCTCTAGACGACTAATGATCTATTCCTTTTGTTGTTTTCCTCTTTTGCATTTGTTGCTGGGGAGAACACCAGCGTCATAGTGCTGAAGCCAACTCTCTGTGGCAGGAACTACCCCAGAGAAGGTATTAGGGTTGCTCACAGTAGAGGGGAACACAGAGACCATACCGTGGGAATGGGGGAAGGAACAAAGAGAATAGATTCATATGAGGGAAAACCAGTTCCAGAGAGGTAGACACATTCAAATAATAGAATTGCCAAATTGCTCAAAGCTGACCACAAAGACCAAGAGAAAGAGTTACAGGGTCGGGCTACACATACCCCTATGAATCAAGTGAGAAAGTGGGAATCAGAGAACCAAGAGAGCGAGTAGGGCGTTCTAAAGCAAGTAGAAAATCATGCCAGCGGGAACCCAGAACCAAGCAATACTGGAACCTTATGGTGAGCGATCCACGTAGTTGGTGGAAAAAGGTTAAGGAAATATCCCTGCGCCTACGATCCTTGTGAGAATGTCATTTGTAATGTGAGGGTTTATGTTATATACCTGAGGAAAACCTTTTCTTTATTTGGAATGCTGTCAAGATGGACATGAACTGATGAAGTCAGTAATCAATTCTTAGAGTCATTCATACACTTCTGCGAGTATGTAGCCTATAACTAAAGTTGCCCTCCAACATTTCTTCCTAAGCCCTTGTGATTTTACTACCCCCAGGATGCACTGACGAACTGCTTATCTAGGGTTAGGGGATAGGGAGAGAGGCTGGCCCTATCTTGCACTATTCACAAAAAAGTCGTACAGGATTCACATAAAATGTGTACGTAGCCAAACCATTGCTGATGAATTATGTAGCTTTATTCTCATTCTCAGCTCAGTGTGGGCACACTTAGAATAAAAAGAAAAACATTTTTTAATTTTTTGTGTTAAGAACCGCACCACGGGTAAAGAACGAAGCAAGGCAGGACAAGTACTGAGTGTGGTCCTTTCTGCTTAGTTGTTTTACAGCTATTTCTTGGTTTAGCTGTAATACTACCCAGTATGGGTGTTTTTTCAGGCAAAGAAAACTTTGCATGAATTGTTTTAAGAAGATGTCACCACCTTTCTCTTGTTATCTATAGTTCTGCAAGAGAGGAAGGGGCCACATCTGGCCTACCGGTTTCAGTGGAGATGGTGGTTAACCCACTTTCTTCAGGACCATAACACCTATTAAAAGCGTTGTCACAACAAAATCCCTGTGAGCTGTGATTCTTTCTGCACAGGATGCTCTTGTCTCCGCTCTCAGTGACCAGGGTCAGATCGGGGCATACAATTGTCCCGGGAAGCAATGAAAAAGTGGCCCACGTTGCAAATGGTAATTCATTCCTTTTGTGACACACTGAGTAGTGCCCAACGCGGGAGTTTTTTTTAGGACATGTAATGGAAATTGTGCATTTTAAAGAATGTTTATTCGGTAACACTGGTCAAAACTACTAGCAGCATGGTGAAGTAACTTATCAAACTGTCCCACTTTGACCAAAAAACTGTCCCACACCAGCATTTGTTTTTTTTTTAGGTTCGGGCATTGCCCTATTGCTCTATCGGTGACAGCAGGCGAAAAAAGGGAAGACAGCTTGGCACAGTTGTTAAGTTTCTGCCATCAAATTCCACAACTATAGGAGCTCAGAAGACCTGTAGAAATAGTGTGTCCGGCTATGCCCCATTTCATCATCCGAGAGGATTTATACTCTTGCTCTGCCAGTCTTGCCAGCGTAATCGCACAGCGATTCATTATCGAATGTACACAATCACACAGGATTTATTGCCAAAAGTAGAATTAATGTAATCTCCCAAAATACTCACGGAAAATTAACACATCTGTTATATTGTTGATTATGGTTTGCGGAGGAAAGTGTCTATGAATATTTTGCCTGGTGGTTTATTAGCATTAATGTATTATTTATTGCCTGGCGGAGTCGCTGGAATATATTTATTGCTGTTTCTATGAATTATTTGAGTTTGCTTTTCTGTCATTTCAAGATGAATGACTGAAAACTCGCACAATTAATGAACAGGTTGTTGATAAGCGCATTTCTCTAGGGTTTAATTTGCAAAAAAAATAAGTGCCGGGGTCAAATATTTTCTAACAGGCCCATGACACGTCAGGAGGGGCAGCTCCCCTCCCACTATTGCCACCACCCAGGGCTGTTCCCCATGCTGTCAACATACATGGGGTTAAAGCGGCAACTCCCACCGGCTTATTGTGGTTGATGGTTGTACTCTGTCACTACGGCAGATGTGTGATTTACAAATACCAATCAACATACACTTAAAAGAACATGCTCGTGTCTTACATTGAGACAAATGTTTATGTGTGTCTTTAAACACAATCATTTACACGTGCTCTGATTCTATAGGTGTTCATTATGTGACTGGCATTTACAATAATAATGTTGCCAAAACACCACATCATAATCAAACTGAGTCTGAAACATTGAGTGCCAGGGCTCGGAAATAAGTGCCAGGGCTGAGCCCTGGCAAACACCCCTAAAATGTAAACATTGTATTTCTCAACTCAAATATTTAACTTGCCACTGCAGATTTGTGTGCATTTGTGCGTCTTCTTCCTGCATCTTGTCGTTGATCTACTTCACCCTAAGGATAGTAGGCTACAAGAAGGGTGCAAATAGGGTTTAAAAGTATGAAAGGACCTGCACAGAGGAACAGGCATTTCTCAGCTCATGGCAAAGCACCGAGCGCCCGGCCTGAGGGCCACAGAGAGCACTTGGGTGGAAGATCTCACCAAGCACACCTTTTGAGGCACACACCTGGAGGGCACCCCTGGAAAATGATTGCACTGCCGGCATATATGTGGAACAATGCACTGGAGTAGTGGGACCAGATGCCTTTAATGGGGAGTCTCCAACACAATAGCTACTGGTAGTTGAGGACCAATAGCTGGGAGATGCTAGTGAGAGCTACTGAGGTGGTGATGTTCATGAGCATAGGAATTTATACTAAGATTTTTTGGGGTGGTTTATTTACTCGTTATGCAAGAAAGGAAAACATATGCATTCACTGTTATATTAAGACCTTCAAAAACATCTAATGTTCATCATTTATTATTAGTAGCTGTCTCATAAAAACTGTCTAGCATATCAGATTGCAGGAAGGCGATCAGCTATTGAGGGTGAAGGCTAAGACCACAGGCTATCCACCGGTGCTCTGCAATCATTGAAACAGAAGTATGTGTGTTTCATTAGGACTGCACTTGCAAAAACAATCTAAGGAGGATTGCCTTAGTCTAGTTTTTAAACGGATTCAGCATACGCAGTTCTGTGCTGAGCAAAAATACAATCCACTGCCATTTCAGCACATCCCCAATGCATGCAAAGGGTAACATTGTGGCATACTCTTTTGGCAGATCACAGAACACAACCAAGGAAACTGAAGCCAAAGTATACTTTCTTGACTACCCTTAAAAGCTATTTTGTCAAAATAATGGGTAAGACTGAAAAAATTATCATGGTGGAGATCATGTGATCAATTCCTTTACACTTTAAAAGGGCATGCACATACAAGTGTATATCACTGTACTAAAATAACACTTTTTCATAGAGAGGTTTTTGAACGTGCACAAATCATATTACACCCCAACCAGACAATATATTAATAGATGTGTGACCTGCTATCCATCTGGCCATTATAAAGGAGGCAGTACCTCAGAGAATAAAATGCAGAACAGTGCATAGGAGAGATGCCTCTCCCTGCATGATTCGTGCATTTCTGGCATAGGCACAATGGACCACAAAGGGACACGCCAGGATCGTGCATATAGCTTTCCCAAACATTTTGGGGGCACCAGTATTACAAACGTGTTAAAATGAAAATGAGGACATAGTGTGCGCATGGGCACAGGCACCGGCATCAACAACATGTGTTTTACAGTAGCAGAACTGGCAATAAACAGGGTAAATATTAAACGGTGTGATATTCAAGGCTCAATAACATAGCATAATTGTGAAAAAGCAAAGCACGTCACTCATTTTCCTGGAGGGCAGTACTTTGGATGGACCACGTAACATTGTTGACTGGCAGCAAGAGGGGAGGACATGCATGTTGTCTCTGCTAAGGTCAGTGCTCTATACTAGGAGAGATTACATTATTTTCCCACGATCACACACCTCGTTAAACTGTGAATCTGGGCTTTTAACCCACTGTACAGTTTTGGAAATAGAATACATACCTTCCAGGCAACACGTGGCACCAACAATAACAGTTTGGATTTCTAGGCCCACAATAAATTCTGGAACTTGTAGTTTTCCTAAATTTCACCTGGGCAAGAAAAAACTACAAAAAACAGAATCCAAAAGGGAAAAAACAGGACTGAATGGCCTTACGGATGGCTGTGGTATGCCTTCGGTCCCTGATGGAGTTTGCTTTCGAAATACACACATATCATATTAAAGCATCTATACAATATGTAAATCATTAAAGAAACATGTTAAGCCAAAATAATAGTGTTGTAGCATTATTTGCCACATCCAGAATGGAAATCTCGAAATCCCTGCATGAAAAATAATGAAAACCTAAAATATCTCCTATTTTAGACCACTGTAACGGTGTCACTTGGTTAAAGATTACTTTTGTCACAAAATGCCAGCTTGCTGTCATCATGACTGACCTTTAAAATGGGAGCTTTCTTGCGCAACATTAAATGTGTTGTAAGGGGAGACACCTATTAGGCAGGTAATGAGCTGTGGGGTGTCGGGGGCGCTTTCAGATTCAAAGATACCATCAGTCCCAAATGCCTCAAACATTTAGCACTGGTGGGACCTTTGCATCTGAAAGGCCCCCCTCCAGGCTAGGCTCGTTACCTATCAAATAAGTGTACTATATGCACGTTAAGGACCGACTCGGCTGAACTGAGGCTCCTCCTCTCACTGTACAGATGTCTGTGGCCATTTACTTTGACGGAATAGGCAGAGGGAGGGGACCAGAATGCACCATGAGATGACATATGCAGCTCTGCCTGGTCAGATCACTTCTTGGCTTCAAATGGTGCTTATTTTAGCTTTTGTGCAAGCGGCTGGAAAGGCTCAGGTGAGTTACCAGCCAGTCGCAATCAACTTGCTGGAGACCCTGGCACTAAATAAACAAGCACTGGTAATGCCAACAGTTTTGTTTTTCTTGTACGCATGGGCAAATCATTTGTCAGAAACTGCAGTTGTGGTTTTAACTGGCCATCCGTGGTAGCAACTGCAAAATGGTGTAAGTACCTGGATATAGAATAGCAGTGCCTGGCAAATGCCTACTACTTATACACAAGCCAAAACTGTTGGCTTTGCCAAGGCTTGATTTTAACAGGACTTCCGTGAAGGACACAAATCAGGTGGTTGCAAGCAGACCTGCTTAAGACATTTGTATCACACCAGTAGTGCATTTACAGCGCCAATTAATTGATTAACTCTCAGAAGATTGCTTTGAAAAAACACTGGAAAGCACTTTGAACCACAAGATTGATGGTAAGGCTTGATAAAGCTTGCTCAAAGAGATCTCAGGAGGGTGTGCTTGGGGCAGGGAGGGGCAGAAAGGAGGTGGTGAGTGATTTCCAAGTATGTACAACTTTAAGGTTGAAACAGTCCTTTTTTTGCTGCAGTCACTTACCCACAGGAGCTATTATGGGTACCTCACACAAACAGCAGTGACTCTGGGGTTTTGCCGATTATTCCATTTGCTGAACATTGGGGATGCTATTTTGAACAGAAATCATGCACAAAGGAAGCAGTACAGAAACAAAAGTAATTCCTTGGGTGCGTTAACAATGGTGGGGAGGGCCTGGGGGTGAAACATATACCGGGAACAGAGACAAAGGACAGACATAAATCGGGTAAACAAAAAATGGTCTAATGACTTCACATATGATTTGTATACATATTTACATTAGATAAATGCATCTAGACTATGGCATGATGCATCATGAGTAGGGGTGTACCGAACTTCGGCTTTGAGTAAGTATTCGGCCGAATTCCGGCTGAAAAAAAGCTATTCGGCTCCGGACGAATAGTTTCTTGCTATTCAGCTCTTGCCGAATACTTTGACATTCTCATTTGAATACAATGCAACTTGAACTCAGAAAGGCAAATATAGACTTCAGTTTGCAAAACTGAATAGAATTAGACCAGACAAATAGCTATCACACAGCTGAGAAATATCTTATATTGTAATCTGCTCTTTAGTGCATGTTTGTTACAGATTCTTAGACATAAAAGGTGCTCATCTTTTATACTTAGACTGCAACAATACAGGAAAATCTTTTCTTGTGGCGAATGTTTAAATGCAATGCACACTTTTTTCAGTTGGAAAAGATAAACTGAAAGAAATGTGAATATATACTTTCAGTTCTTATCATGTCACTTCCCATTGCGTACGTCATAGCCCCCCCTATTCTTTTTTTAAGGACTTGAGTCCTGAGTTTAACATTATCTGATATTTTATCAGGAATGATAAGTTGCATATGTTTGTGTATTGGTGAGAAGGAGTGGCTAAGATAAGTGAAAAGTGACCAGCATTTATTTGGGTTGGGTGAATAGTTCTGAGATGGAGTTCACGCATTTCAGATGTCCTCTTGATTTGTGTCCTACATGAGCTGATATGAACCATTTTATACATTTCATGTGAGCTGCAAAGAAGTTTCGAAACTCAACCACATCGACTTTGCAACTGGGTAGAGAATGCAATGCAAGTGATTCACAAAGGCAGTCCTATTGCATTTGTGAAGCCTCCTACTTTAACCGGCACTAAACATGCAACAATCCTCAGTACATTTGGTCCCTTCATTTTGGTTAAATTTGCTTAATTTCTGGCATTTATGCTTTAAATAAAGATGCTACATTAATTACAATGAATAGACATAAAGTATAGAATGCATTTCAAATGGTGCTTTCTTTTTTTTTAATAAGTGTATTTTTTGAAGTTTGGAACACAATTTATTAAATAAAGCAACTATTCGGCCGAATAGTTGACAAATATTCAGTATTCGGCCGAATACTAAATATGCAATTCGGTACAGCCCTAATCATGAGGGAAGACTGGGATGGGGTCAGTTGATGGGGTACAACAAGGCAATTTGGGACACTCCTTTCTTGGCTAGCTGGTTTTAAACATTTCCACTGACTGGGTAGTTTTAATGTACAGGTAGGGTGTTACAGTAGAGGGAGGCAAGTAGTGAGAATCGGAAGCAAGTGGGAGCATTCACAAGATGTTCAAGGGATGGAGTGGCTGAGGAGCAAGGAGGATTGTAGAGTGTTAGAGAGATACAGTCAGCAACGGCGAGGGGGTGAGGCTGTTTGCAAGTTTCCTCTAGCGATCGGCTTTTGTGCCAGACATTATGCGCTGCCAAGGACACTCCCTCGCAGATGCCTGCCATGAAATCTATGCCCATGGGCGCCAATTCCAGTTCACGCCTCATTGCACAGGGGGCCTGCAAGGCTGCAAAGTTCTGATATCCCATATCAAAGCTTCACAGGGTGAAAGGTGATCAATGCATGGGCCCCAGGTGTGTCGGAAAAAAGAACTGTACAGATGGAGAATATTTATTTATTACATGTATATAACATTCATATGAAAACAGGGGCAGCCAAAGAGACTTGGCACAAAAGCCCAAAATGCTTCTTACCCTGTGTCTACGATTGTCAGGGACTGTGACACAAGGGCAGAAGAAAGGATTTGCCCAGTATCACACAGTGTGCTCGAGTAGAGAAATGAAAATGCAACCCATTTGCTGGCTCTACAGTTGACACTTTCCGTGCTGGTTCACAACTTACTTTGTAGCTTTCACATCCAAGCCAGTGTCCAGTGTCCAGATTTAGGGGAGCCCTTTACAACAGGATACCAAACAATGGTTTATGCAGGATCCGTCTTTTTGCCTAAAGACATATTATCGTGTATGATATCCCAATGCCCCGTGGGAGAAAAAAAAAACACACACACATTCACGTTTCATTTCTTCCTTATTTATTTTAAAATGCAATTTCTGACCTCGTTTAAGTGGGATGTCAAAGCAGAACTTGTCCATATATGGACTTCTAGGAGCTGTGGGCTACAGCCGAGGCACCTATATATGATACACTGGCCCCTCATGCATTCATACTTGGAGGAACACAGATTGTACTTGATGGTAGCACAATCTCTATCGTTTACCAGGTGTCCAGATACATACATACAATTCATAATAGCACCTATTTTGGCAGCACCCACAAGCGGGAATTAAATATAAAAATGCACAGTTGTGAGCCACGTCCATGGGCTTTGCATCCCTCTGCAGGACGCATGAGTGTTTACTCAAATTGTCCAGTGTCAAGTCTCGCCCCTTTCTTTGCATTCTGGAACCTGAAGTCCTGCATGCATACCGGAACAGGATAGCTAGCTGTAAGGACAAGAGTGTGAAGAAAAACACAGGACTGATAACTGCACCTGCCCTGGCACACAGAGCACTGTAGTCATTAAAGAAGCATTCATTCTGTACATTGAGGCGCTATGCAGTACACAAAGAAGGGATTTTCCACATATAGGCGCGTGTGTGAACTTGTTAAGGTTTAATTGCGGTGTGGGTGGGGAGGATACATAAGCACTCACCTGTCCCTTTTTCTCTAGAATGGGGGCAAGGCAGCATTTTTTTTAGCTAGTTGCGAGGTAACAAAGACAAGCCTGTGGCCAGAAAACTGAGAGAACTCATGTCCAGCGCCTACCTAATCTCCCCATCCCGGCACTCACTCACCAGGGCAGGGAGAGGCTCAGCAGGGGTGCGTGCACTGCCGCAGGTCTGAAAGGCTTGGGGTTGTTTTCCTCCCTCCTTACACCCCGTCAAAGATGCCTGTTCCTACCTAGTGCTATGAGATAGTCGTCAAAGTTGTCATTTCTGAGTATCGTCCAGTAGCCATTGAAATCTGTAACCATTGAACAGAGAGAGAGCAGTCTAAGGCACTGTCAGAAGACTGGAGAGCATGTACTCGGAGAGACGGAAGTTGTGGTTGGGGCAGATGTGAAGCAAACCTAATTCGGAGCAACAGTTGAACTCCCAGTAATCTGGGAAGTTTGCATGGCCTTGGTCATGACTCGAGTGTGGAGTAGGGTGAATGATCTATGGCTTTGGTCCCAGTATTTAAAGAGAGCTGACAGACAGATATCCTTGGTACAGAGGTTTGGTGCACAAGCGCTGATGATGCGTAGCGCGAAGGAGGTCCAGTCCCAGGCGTGGAGGGAGGCTGGAAGAAGGGGCAAATGCTGCAGCCTGCAACAGAGGGAGAGTGGTAGGGAGTCAACGGTACACACCCAGTGCTGGCCCTGAATGGACTGTCACTGCTGTGTCTCAAGATCGGTTTAAGAACCCCAGAGCCCGGCCTGGGCTGCAAACCAGGATTCAGTGAAACAAAATGGATGCAGTGTGGCAAAAAAAACACTTTCTCGAGAGCCAATCACATAATAGTGGCATCACTAACAAACTGGAAAGCCAATCAGTTACTGTTTACATCTCAAAGTACTGGAGCAACCCCCACAAATCAGTAAATGGTCATTTCCAGAACCATTTAAAACTAAAACATAACTAGTACAGTTCTTATTTTAGATACAAAATACAGTAAAATGTGTAACAACGTGAAAGCTACAGTACATCAAACAAGTCAAATAGTGTTTTATTGACACTAAAACATGGCGGCCACTATTTTTGAAGCAAGATTGGCTGACAAATTCACCACATAGTACAAATTTAGCCAAAGATTGCAAAAAGACGTGTGGTTGGAGGGAAAATGGGTGGGAAAGGGAGGCAAATACTATAGATTTCACCTGTCGATGGGCTTTAAATGGTGGGACACACAGCCAAACTACATAAATCCATCCTCATATGTCAACATGCACTGAAAAGCCCCTATTTTAAGCTCTCATGTTAAAGCTCTTACTTTAATGACAATAGTTTTGGATTAATAGGTAGCGCTTTAAGCACCACCTAATAGACAAAACTAAAAAACATGACAAGCAACTGACATAAAAGTAGGACTACTATGATCACACTTCAGCAGTAGGAAAATGGTAGTGTGGTGGTGGTGGGTTTCCAGAAATTCCCCTAGATATAAACTGTGCGGTTTGGCTGGTTTGCCTGTAAACCTGTTAAAAACACAGGAGCTGTTGCTCTGATTGCTATGTGAGACCTTGCTAAGAAGTCATTTCCCAAGCAGTCACTGTGGCAAAGTGGGCCACCGTTTTGGCCAATGTGGGCCAGTTTGAGTTACTTCACCATGCAGCTAGTAGTTTTGACCAGTGTTGCTTAATACATTTTCTTTAAAATGCACAATTTGCATCACATTTTGTCAAAAAGCTCCTCCTTGGGTACTGCTCAAACAGACTGCCACAAAAGGATTGAAGTGCCATTTACAATAGGGTGCGGGGGCACGAGACAATTGTATGCCCCAGTCAGACCCTGGGTAGGAGCTGGAAACAGTAAATAGGGATAGCACAAGGCAGACTAGGAATACATGCCCATTAATTACAGTCTTCACATTTACATACAGATGTGCAGTGCAGAGGTGATGGTGGTACAGGACCATTGGGAAGGGGGCGTGAAACCAGATTTGACAGATGTTCAGGTGGTCGGCCCTGGCAGTCGTAGCATTGGAGGGATGAAGAAGAGCTTCACTTTTCCCCATTGAGAGCCTTGAGTGCTGGGGTGGGGGGCAGATTGGGTGCAAGGCTATAGGAGAGTGGATAGAGGAGTTAAGCATAAAGCAACTCAGCACCATTAAGCGACTGATAGCATATAGTCAGTTAGAGAAGTGAGAGGATTGCTCAGGTGTGAAGCAGGGGAGCTAGGAAAGGACTGTTATCATCAACCAATGAAGGACATTAGGATCAAAGAGGAGATGGGTTTGCCAAGAGTGGAGGTGTATAGTGTGAAGGGTCGGGAACCAAGGACATATATTTGAGGGACCTTCCTGGGCTGAGGGTGGGAGAAGTGGCCCCAAAGCATCAGGAAATAAGAAAGGAGACACCAGCCAGGCCGGATGCCACCCAAGCAAGAATGGTGTCTTAAAGAGTGAGAGAGTCTGAAGGGGGCGAGGGATGGTCAATAGAGTCAAATGCAGCAGAGAAGCCAAGGTGAATGAACAGAAGGGACAGCTAGCAATGGTGAGCCGTGTTGACGGAGCCAGCGATGCAGGCAAGCACAGAATGAATGGAGTGCCTGCCCTCAGACCCAGTTCTGAGGGTGGATCACTGAGTCTGTTGACTTCCAGGTAATCAGTGATGAGGTTGACCAATAGACATTCAAGAACTTTGGAAGTGAGGATGGGGAGAGACAGGTTGATAGCTGTGTTGTTGGGGCCACTGGGGTCTTCGAAATGGGTCTGATGGGGTCCACCTGGAAACAGCTTTGTAAGATCCCAGGGGAAAGTGAAACTTTAAAGATAGGGGAGAGGTAGGAGCAGGCCATGGGTGCTACCTCCTTGACTTTTTGTGGTGCCAGCAATTAAGCAGGCCCATTGCATGGGCTGAAAACCCGAGAATAAGTGCCAGCTCAACCAGAGGTACCATTGGGAAGAACAACAGAAAGGGAAATATAGGGGTGAAAGGTAGTGGAGAAAGGAAAGAGGAGTTGGAAGAGAGAAGAGAGTTGACCAGGTGCCCCATATATTAGAGAATGTGCAGCCATAGTAGCTAAGAGGATGGTGTAATAGACGGACTTGGCTGAGTCCAGCCCATTAGTGAGAAAAGAGAAGTTTCCTTGCAGTAAGTGAGTGGATAAATAGCATGGGTTTTGCACCAGCAGTGCTGAGTGGGGAGCATGGTTGCCCTCATCGGTTGGATGGCTGGAGATGTCCATGGTTTAGAGCATGGGCAAGACGAGGTTTTTTGTGCTCAAAGGGATCTAGCTACTAGTGCCAAACTGATCTGGGGAAATGCCAAGCCATTGGAATTCACAGGAGGTGAAGCGAAAACTTGGAGGGAGGTATGGGGGCATGGAATCAGATTTGAATTTTAAAAGTAAGTTTACCAGATGTCTCTATGTCACTGCTTATTCCAGTACAGAGCTTGGCTTTTACTTTACTGTAACTGTAGTCCATTTGTTTCAATTTAAGTGGCCCATGACAACTCTCAGAATGTGATTCATGGTGAATTGAATTCCCAGGACTGGCACATAGGGGCCCTAGTGACATGGAGTCATCTGTTATCTGCACTGAAAAGGCATACACAGACGATACTGGTAGATGAGGTTCACACTAAGACTCTTCTGTAGTAACTTTGCACTGAGGGCTAAACTGGAGTAAGCTCACCTTGATATCGATACAGTAGGACTCTTGCACTGAGGGCTCATCTGATCTAAGTAGGCCCTGTTGAGGAAGTATAATCTAAGCACCCACCTGAAAGAGCTCTTAAAGAGGCACTGCTCTAGGAATCTCACAGTGATGGTGCAGCAAGATCATCGTGGACATTGTGTGTAGCTAGGGGAAGGGATCACTGCGCTTATGTTGCTGCTTGCTACCCACGTTGACTGCTTTGCAACCTGTGTGATTGAAACAGTCTGGCTACTTCTCTATTAAAAGTAAGAATGCCTTAAGTGAATGCTCCTTTTAATAGAGTGCTGTCATTCTGCCATTAATGTTTGTATATTGTGCCAAGGTCAGGATGCTCTGTCACAATATACAAAGATTCGTGGGTGGCCTACCTATGTTTATGCCCGTTCCGATCCTACTCCAGAGGTGGGATGAGGGAGTTGGAAGGGCCCTAGTCCCTGACCCCATTGAGTGTGCAGTGTATATGACTGTTGGTGTTGCTGTCCTTTCCACAATACCTATCAGCTTCTTTACTGGACAGAGTTTTCTTTTGTCTTTTTCAGAACATCAGCTTCTGGAATGCACCTAGGCGCACCCAAGGAAACCCAGGCTGCAACCAAATAAATGAAATAGAGAACAGAAATGGGATGGACAGAGTTTTTTTTGCAAAAGAGAGATAAACCCCCCAACACCTGACCTACCAACTGCACACGGAAGCAGGAGAGACACAACGACCACGACCCCCAAGCCGCATTTGAAGCAAAGCACACCAGAAATGGAGATTGAAAAGGGGGCAGAGCTAAAAGCCTTTTTGATGGCTTCCAGGGACAGCTTAGCCAGAGATTGACAAAGGGAAGCACGTGAGCTTGTGACCAATGGTAGCTTTGAGGTGTGTTTGAAGTGGGAAGGCTGAGCTCTAAAAACCCAGGTAGCACATACAAGATTGAAAGGTGTTTGGGTGACATCAGGTGGAGCAGTGGTGGATCAAGAGACCAGGTGGAGGGTGAATGGTGGAGTGAGTGATAAGGAGACTGTGGCAGTGTTCTGAGAGACTGCAGCTAAGGCATTGTGTGCAGGATAGTGTGTTACTAGTTGAGTGGGATGTATTGAGGGGGTACAAAAGCTGAGTGATAAAGAGAGAAAGAAAGATAGAGAGAGTGAGGGAGATGTGTAGGGAATTAGAGAGAGAGTGAGAGTGATAAAGTGAGCACATGGTAGGAGGGTGTGGAGAGAGTGATAGCTGGTTAGTGGGAGTAGTGGTGTGGGCAGAGTGAAGCATAAGGGGGAGGTAATTTGAAGACATAGGCATAGAGAGTGGAATATGTTTAGGAAACAGAGGCATAGATAGGGGTATTTAGATTAGATTAGAGAGGTAAAGGGGAGAAAAGTAGTAGAGTGGGGAGAATATAGGGAGAGGACAAAAGAGTTTGGGAAAGGAGTGAAGGTAGGTAGAGCGAAAGAGTGAGAAGAAGGAGAGAGGGGAGGAGAAAGGTGTAGATAGTTCAAGAGTGGCAGATGCGAGGACATGAGAAGGAGAGGGGGCCAGATAGAAAGAGGGGAAGAACGGAGAGTAGTGCAAGGAGAAGATAAGAGGTACAGTTGAAAAGAGAGAAACAATCAAGGTAAAGGGAGGTCTAGAAACTGATAAATATATGTATTCAGTAAAAAAAGTTGTTAAAGGGACGTTATGGTTAAGTTGCGCTACTAAAAACCTATGAAATTCAGTAAAAAAACTTGGTTAAAGGGACGTCATGGTTCCAAGTAAAACCGAAAAACCCTTGAAATTAGCCAGTTATGGTAAGCTAAGCAACTATAACTCGCGCCACGACTGTGCACTGCTAAGACTAACAACCAGGATATCAAAGATGACATCACAAATGTCATTGATGACATCACTGATGACATCACATGTCTGGCTCCCCATTTTTTCCTTTACTGACATATCTAGGCCACATGGTTTTCTTCAGTAACAGTCAGGAACTAAAAATTGAAAAGGTACTATATTTGTAGACTTATCCTTCAAGTATGTTCTTACAGTAATTCCTTTAGGGTCCAGTCACATCATATGAAACATATACATAGGGGAAGACACAGGTTTGAAAGACAGCAATCCTTTCTGTGCATGAAGATAATCAGTAGAGTTATCAGCACTTTCTGATAGTTCTGTTCTTTTTTTATTACTGTACTTTCCCTGTATATACTCATATTTGTATACATTGTACTCACTACTTTCCTTAGAATCCAGTGACATCATGTGATACATATACATAGGGTAAGTAGCAGCTTTGAAACAGAGCAATCATTTCTTTGCTTAAAGATAATCAGTTAGTTTATGAACACTTTCTGCTACTACTGCTGCTTTTTTGCTTACTTCACTTTCCCTGTATATAATCATATTTGTATGTGTTGTTGTCTCTTTGTGTTTTGTCTGTAATAATGCAATTATGTAGGAAGTGGGTTTTATTAGCTACTTATTACATGTTTTACAGTATGCAAAATTCTAATAAGAAAGCAGTTATCATTTCACTATTCAACATGCCAAGATTATGAATATTGCACCTCCATCATGTATGCAGCACACAATGCTTATGTTTCTACATGAGTAGCTTAGTATACTGGATAGAACTTCATAATAGAATGCTATTTATATCAATGCATTGCTTAATGCACTAAGTAGCTCATGATATTTAGTCCAATGATCCTTGACACTTTTTTGTCAACATTATAATAAGAATCCCTTGTACAGACTTTTCATGAAAAGTAAATGAACATGTGATGTCATCAATGATGTCATCGATGACATTTCTGATGTCATCTTTGATGTCCTCGGTGTTAGTCTTAGCAGTGCACAGTCATGGCGCGAGTTATGGTTGCTTAGCTTACCATAACTTGCGAATTTCAGCGGTTTTTCAGTTTTACTTGGAACCATAACGTCCCTTTAACAAAGTTTTTTTTACTCATTTTCATAGGTTTTTAGTAACACAACTTCACCATAATATCCGTGACTTTATATACATGTAACATAGAACATATTGAACCCCCAGCTAGTGTTTTTGATGTCCGCGGACTGTGCGTATGTCCGCGGACCGACTGTACAACAGCAACACTACCCAAAAAATCAGGGGGTATCTTAAATTGTTATATCGTGCCATATGAACAGTGCACAAGTTCAAAAATCAAACACATTATATGTAGTAATAAATAAGAAGTGGAACCTATATATCTAACACAACAACCATCCATTTAATTACCATATGTACTAAAATGGAATATACCAAAAAAAAAAAGATAGGCTTCCAACATCATTACCTCACAGAAGAAACTGCAAAACTAGGAGCAACAGCAGATCTACAGACCTGTAAGAACACAACTTACCAGAAGCTTGTAAGTGTACTGCATTTTTCTTATATATTTTTAAAATGTCTGTATTAGATACAATAAAACTAATATATTTTTTTTTTTTTCACAGTAATGTCCAGTACTTTGGAGTGGCTTGAGGAGAATTGCCCACGTGAGGAAATGTCTGAAGATAGTGATATTAATGCTAGACACTTCTCTATATAACAACATTAATAAGCATTACTTTATGTACACCTAACATATATATATATATATATATTTTTAACAGACCATACAAACATTGAAAATAGTACACCAAAAGATACATTGGATAACACTCTCCAGCGCATGGAAGAAAAAATGGACATGCTCACAGCAAATTTCAAGCATTTGAAAAACTTTGTGGAGGACCACATAAAAGAAAACATTAAATACCATTGTCCCACATGTACATGTCCCCCCTCTCCATATCCCAGTCAATTATCCCCAAACCCTCTCCACGAAGAAAAACATTTTGATGAGACTTCCATCCCTTCATCTCCTCCTATCCATCCTCTTGAAACCCCCAATTCCCCTGTGTTTGTGTACGTTTCTGCTTCCCCTTCTCTTTCAAAAATTGTACATCTATATATAATAAAACACAAATATTATATGTGTCTTAATTCAGTTCTTTTTTGTGTTTTCTTTTAAAAAATGCAGTTGAGATGTCCGATAACAGCGCGGGTGTCTGGGATGTCTGTAATGAACCAAAATGGGGGTGTCCTAAGGACACTATACCTGTCCGTACTGTCCGCAAGCAAAATGGAACCGTTCTCAGAACACACTCTGTGTCCGAGATGTCTGTAATTAACCAAAATAGAGGTGTCCTAAGGACACTATACCTGTCCATACTGTTCGCAGGCATGTTGAAACTGTTCTAAGAACACAATCAGTGTCCGGGATGTCTGTAATAAACCAAAATGGAGGTGGCGTAAGGTCACTATACCTATCCGTTCTGTTCGCAGACAAAATGGAACCGTTCTAAGAACACGCTCCGTGTCCGGGATGTATGCAATTAACCAAATGGAGGTGTCCTAAGGACACTAAACCTGTCTGTACTGTTCGCAAGCATGTTGAAACTGTTCTAAGAACACACTCGGTGTCCGGGATGTCCGCATATATGCAAAATGGGGGTGTTCTAAGTACACTATACCTGCCCGTACTGCATAAAGAACATCTATGCACATGCGCACCAAACCCGTAAGTTCTCCGAACAGTGATCCTGTCTGTAACTGTTCGTCTCACTTGTGTCGCACGTTTAATTAGTTTCAGGACCCAAACACTGTCCGTAGAACACCCGCGCGCATGCGGACAACCGTTCCTGTGCATTTGGTGTCCTGTGGACACCTGTTCCCTTTGCCATCATGTGACCGCACCAACACTGAGTGTGTGTCCTGAATTGCAGACACTGTCCAGGTCGCCAAACATTTTAAAAGTACCTTTTCAGGCAATCCACAGTATTTTATAGTAAAAAAATCACCATCGCACATGTCCCAGACAATGACCCTGACTTTCTACATAGTTTTTGGGACTTTTTGAGCCTTTTTTGGGTGTTCAATCTGTCTGCGGACAGCGCGGGTGTCCGGAAAGCACGCACCCGCACCCCTATAAAAGGCCACACCCCAGAGATCACAGAGCTCATCCTCATTGTGTTTCTGGCTATTTTACAGAACACAGTGTTTGGCTGCCAATCTTCCAGATTTTGCTTATATCCGATGGCATCCATGGCTCCTCTACTGCCACCTGGTGCTACATCTGCCTCAGCACCACCCCCACACCCTCCACCACCTCCCCAAGGGCCTGAAGAGGGGAAAAGGCATGAGGATGTAGAAGAGGATGAAGAGGATGACGAGGATGAGGTAGTGGAAGTCCCTACTACCAGCACTTGCCGTGAGTCTTGGGTTTGGCGGTTATTTACCATTATTGGTAACGAACCAAGGCGCGTGTGAACAAAGTCACCTGCAACCAGTGCAAAATGGTGCTGAGTTGCGGGAGGCTTGGTTCGTACAGCTTTGGTACGACAGCTATAAAGCGCCACCTAAGGTCGTTCCACGGTGGGGCCGTTCGCAAGGTTGTACCTTGTGAGGAGTGTAGTAGGTTGAGTTCCTCTACTTCATCCTCTGTTTCCGCTCATCTCACCATAAGAGACACTCCTGTGGGAGAGCACATCCCTCCAGCTGCCTCACAGTCCATTCACAATGCTAATGACCCTTACCTTTTGAGGGTCACAGTTTTGTGTGTGTACTGCGACACAGTACTCTGCAGGGGGGAAGAGACTTCAAAGTGCTTTCGAGACTACGGTCTCGGAGCACGAGAAGACCTGCCCACTACCTAAGTAAGGCCCACCCTACATCTTCCTCTCTCCACCCGCCTTTCTTATCCCCGCTGTTGGTGTCCCCCCTTACCCGCCTTTCCTCTCCTCTCCTAGTGTGTCGTGTCTAAAAAAAATATAAAACAACAAAAATCCCCCCAAAAAAAGGCTCCTTTCAGAGCCGCCTTTCACAGTCTAAAAATAGAAGTGACTAATAAATGGAGCAGGGCCCTGTGCTTTTTTTTTTAGATGTCCGCTGACAGTTCGCGAACATCTAAAATTTTGGGGTGCTGCCCTATCAAAATCATTGCACTTTTCTCTGGGAAGAAGTGGTGGCTCTGAAAAGAGCCTTTTCATGGTGTTTTTTTGTATTTGAAAAACTTGAAATAGTCAACACCTATTGCAAAATGAATGGCTGTAATTCCACAAAAGGATGCAATGCATTTTGTACATTTCTCAGAAAAATCTGATTACCAGCATAAGTAAGATGGACTCTATCTCTGCGAAAAATGTATGTGCTACGAAACATAATATTTTCATTGTGAAAAGAAGACATGCCAACATCTCCTAGAAAGGCACAAGCAGCCTTATTAACATTCCGCCTTGCTTTCTCCATTTGTGGACCAAATGAAGAAGAATGAAGCCACATTTATCTCGAGAAAATATTACTTGGGAATTTGGAAACATGTCCATGACCTTCCCAAGTCCTTCTTTCATCGCAAATTGTAAAGAAATTCCTGACACATGTCCTAAACTGTTCCCTGCACAATTAATTATAATTATGTCTGGATGAAGCTCTGTCTCCAAACTAGCACAGAGAGGTACCAAGTCCAGCCACTTCACTCCATGCCAGTGCACTTCCACATGAGGGAATCCAAGATATGCAGCTACTCCACAGCGTTGTGCATGCACCTCCAACCAATGTATCCATGAGTCTCCTCAATCCACACAATCTGTTATCTGAAACACACAGCCATAGCGAACTGTTCTTCTCTCAGGAAAAAGACTTTCTGACAAACTCTACTGACCAATCAATTGCTCTGCTCATTCTCATTTCCATGCCTCTCCACCCCAAAAATAACTGTATGTAACACACGATGTCCGCGGACTACCGCCATGTCCGCGGACATATCGTAACTTAGACAGCTCTTCTACCATTTCCACTTCACTCTCTGTGCCATTCCCTTATTGGATACAGCTAACCAGTCACACAACCATCCACCAATCCCATCCAAGACCTCTACATCTAACTCCATCATCAGAGTTCAGCACTTCAAATTTGCTGTAGATCACTCTGAGTACAAGTCTAATATCATTGGAAAGCACCTACTACAAAAATTACTGTACAAGTCTTCAAGATTTCTACTTGCAGCTGCATGCATATCCACATGCATGAATACAAACTACAGGTATACATATTTTCTGCACAGTACATGTACAACTCTTATAAATTAATATAAACAGAGTAACTGCCACTTAACCTGTATAGCCTATAAAATGAACTTATTGTCATTTTTTCCATCTGGTAAAATCAACTATCACTTCCAAACCTGTCTGCTATCTAATTTCATTTTTTAACACACACACCTATCTAAAAAAATATAATATTAGAAGATCAAAAAAATAACAATATCATTGTGGAAAAACACTTAGTAGTGTATCATAAAATTACACACAGCCAGTAAAATGTCATGCATCTTCATACACTCACACACATAGAGACTATCATTTAAATGCTTCCAGCTGTAATAACACCACTACCTGTAAATAACTTCCTTCTACTTAATTACCGACAGCTTCACAAATACATATATTCCATGCTTTTCTATACAGTTTCTACCATTTACCTAATAAAAATTGCAAATTAAATATAACATTATTTCTTCTTTCTCCTAACATTATATAACACAGCTTTAAAAAACCAATTCAATTTTATACACTTAATATTCTACTCGTTTACAAAGCATGTTGAACTAACATAATAAAATAAAACATAAAGGCTGCTCATAGTCAAATGAAACTGCCTGCATACACTATGTTCAGAAATCAAACAAGAATACTACTACAAAGACATAAAAATGAATCTCTCAATTAACATCACTTCTTTCTTTTACAATTGCAGTGAAGACCACTCTCCTGGAAAACAGCAACATATGAACTACAAACATCAACTACAAAGAAACCTGCTCATTTCACAAAAAAAGAGTAGTTTCTCTGCCTAGCCTTTAAATCTCTGCACAATCTTGCTCCCCCTTATCTCTCCTCTCTCTTCTCTTTCTACACTCCCTCCCACTCCCTTCACTCGGCTGACCACTTTCTTCTCACTGTTCCTCCTTCCCCTGGTGCCACATCCGTTTCTGCTCCTTCCATCTTCTAGCCCCCCTGCACTGGAATTCCTTACCTCTCTCACTCCACACTATTTCTATCTTTTCCTCATTCTACACTTTCCTCAAATCTCTCCTTCTCCATTCCCCAACATGAAATCCCGCCCACCTTCTTGCTCCCTCCCCCTTGCCTTATCTCCTTAATCATCTCCCTCCCTTCCCTTCCCCCATACTCACCTTTACCCCATCTGTTTCCCTCCTCCTCCTCTTCCCCACCCTTCCCTCTCTCTCACTTCTACTGCACTACTCTCCTTCTCCCCTTCAGTTTAATTGGTCTACTTACTGTTTTCTTGGTCTCATTCTCAATTTTAAATTGCTTCCATTGTTACTGTTATAATTTTACTTGTTATGTGTATCATCTTGTTATTAAAATATATTACCCAAACACACTGTGCGGGTGATTCATGTAATTTGTGCACCAAAAAACCAAAGATTTGTGTACCATTCTACCCACAAATCACCATTTATTAAACAGGGATTAGCACGCAGAATGGCACACAAATTCCCGTTTTTCAGAGCACAAATAACATAACTCAGCCCCTAGAACATTAATATTACAAAACAAAGAATTGTTTTAATTTTATACCATTTACTTTTAGTGGTTATCCTCACCACTAGCTGAATGCAGGATTCATACAGCTTATCAACCAACCTACCCACGTTAAGGGCAGAACCCTCGACTGGCTAGCCTCCCACAATTATCCTATCCATATCATCTCTAACCAACAGTATGCATGGACCGACCACAACTTAATTACATCTAACATTCAGTCCATACTTGCCAGCCTCTCTCCTACCATTGCACCAGCTACTGCCACCCGCAATAAACGTGACATCACTTGCGACAGACTCCTCCCGACTCTCAATAACCAGGTTCACTCATGCTCCGACCCCACGGCTATGGTTGACACCTTTAACCTTGCTATGCAAAAAGCCTTAGATATCATCGCCCCATCCAAATTGAGAAAACCCAAACCTCGAGCCCACCTGAACTCCTGGTTCACACCCCAACTCAGAACTTTGCGCAAAGAAAAACAAATTGCGGAATCACATTGGAAAAGAAACCAGTCCGCAGCCAACAAATCGTGCCTCCTCCTGGCCACCCTTAACTACAAGGAAGCCATACTCCAGGCTAAAAAAGACACCTACAATAAACGTATCGAACAAGCCAAATCCAACACCAAAGAATTGTTTAGAATCCTAAAAGAACTCGAAACCCCTGTCACTGCACCAGACACTTGCATCAAAGATAGCACTTGGTGTACCAAAATCCAAGAGGCTCTCCTCTGCAAGATTGCCACCTTCCAAATTAAAATCAATAACAAACAATCAAGCCTACAATCCAACCCACAGCACCACCCTATCCCCACCCTAACCACCCCATCCCAGACTCTCCGACTCCTTTTAGCTTCTCTCCACTCTCCATTTCCGAAGTGGAAAAGATCATCACTAGCCTTAAACCGACCAATTGCCAAGGCGACCTCTGCCCGGCACCTATAATTAAGGAAGCAGCTCATGACCTGGCGCCATTCATTACTACGCTCATCAACTCTTCCTTTAGCTCTGGGATCGTACCTGACAATCTAAAGGACGTGTGGGTCATCACCCTATTGAAAATAACTACCTTGGATGCTAGTATACCCTCAAACTACAGGCCAACCACCACGGTCCCGTTTTTACTAAAAATCCTTGACCGTGCAGCATATCTACAAATTCAAGATTACTTGAATCTAACAAACTCTTGGGACTTAGGCAATCTGGGTTCCGGCCATGTCACAGCACTGAAACTGCCCTCATAGATTTAAAAACACAGATTGAAGATCTAAAAGACAAAGGCAAACTTGCTCTCTTACCCCTCTTGGACCTTTCGGCGGCCTTTGATCTCGTCAATCATGAAATCCTCTGCCACCACCCTAAATCAGTTGCACACTTCTCCGATAAAGCTACAACCTGGATTAGCTCCTTTTTAGACAATAGATCTATGCGCGTGTTCTCTCCAGTAGCAGCTGCCCCACCTGCACCTGTCTCCTGTGGTGTGCCACAAGGATCTTGTGTTTCACCCACGTTGTATAACGTGTTCACCAAACCTCTCTTCGATATCTTGGACTATCTGGATGGCACTTACACCAACTATGCCGACGACACCCAGATACTAATCCCTATCTCAGGTGACTACACGGCTGACTCCCTGGCTATCAATGTCATCTACCAGGTCATCCAAGCGTGGATAGCTCAACACGGACTCTGTCTTAATGATGAAAAGACTGAGCTCCTCATTCTTGGTTCGCCACAAAAACGTACCAAACTCGACCATGCGTTCAACTCCTTCATCATCGATGGGAATATTATCCCAACCGCCAAGGACACAAAAACCCTAGGGATCTACATTGACTCGACCCTATCCCTGACCAGACAAACTAACTCAGTCTCTTCCGCAGCGGCATATACCTGCAAGCTTATTACAGCCTGTTGCCCTTTCCTCTCCGCAACCAATTGTGTCACCCTGGCTAGAACTCTTGTTTTATCCAAGATTGATTACTGCAATGCACTGTACCTAGGCACCAATTGCAGAAACCTAAACAAGTTGCAAATTGTCCAAAACAATGCGATTAGAGCTGCCCTCAACATTCCCAGGCGCCAACACATTTCCGACACCAGACGCAATATTCGCTGGCTCTCAGTCCCACACTGTATCTCCCTGAAAACCCTGGCTCTTACCCACAAATGCCTTCATAACCAATCTCCCTACTACTTGGCCAACCGATTTGTCCTCCACAACTCCATTAGGCCCCGCAGAATGGCTCATTTAAACTGCCTTGAGGTTCCACGTTTCAATCTCCAGAGATCAGGTGGAATTAGCTTCCCTATCTTGGCAGCTAAACTTTGGAACACACTTCCTAATGAGCTTAGAGCAGAACCCTCATTCCCGAGATTCAAACACCTTACGAAAACCTGGCTGGCCGCCCAGGACATTTAACTCTGGGTTCTCTACTTAATTTGTTCATGTATAAATAATCTGCTTGTCCTCTCATTGCTATTATTATACCTGTAAATTCTGTATTATACTTGTAAACTTTGTAATTATGGTTCTGTCTGTTTTCTTATGTTGTAACTAAGTGATGCGCCCGGTTGCCCCTGGGCCTGGTGCGCTATACAAATAAATAAAATACAAATACAAATAGCTCACTTTCTACTGTCATCTGAACCGCAGTATAATAGCACACAAATAGAAGATTAGCCTTCCCAACTAATTGTAGCTGCCCAATGCACAATCACACACCACCAGATACATCTTTACAATCATACTCAAACATTCATGCTTACAGCACACATACATTGCACAACAGCCCAACCCATACCTTCTATTTTTTGTTTCAAAAGACCCCACAGAATGCCTACCAGAAAGCAAGTCCATAGAAAGCAATGCAGAAATAGAGCAAATGAAAATAAAAAAGTCAAAAATAAGCATCCATCTCTAGCAGAGTTTCTACAAAAAGCTCAAACAAAACAGCTAATACAGCCATTTAGCAAAACTAAAAAAACTTCCAGTACAGAAAATGTACCTCCTCTATCACAATGTAAAAGAAAACAGAAAATGATTAACAGAAATGTAGCTACCACTACTGCTAAAACTGCTCCTATAAATCTTGATATAGTAGGAAGTAACCATACCAAAAAAAGTATATTAGCAAAAATGTTCTGCCACAGAGTCCTTCAGAATCTTGTAAAAAGAGGAGACAAATCATGCACAATCCTTAAAAACTACCTAGACAATTAATCTTAGAAGCCTTGAAAGACAGTGCAATCCTTCCCAAAAGAAAGTTATTTATTTTAGTGTTAAACAAAATGAAACCACTAACAAAACAAAGTACTAAATTACAAAAAAGCTTCTGAATAAACGGAATGTCAACAAAAATAACTTCTTAAATATATGTGGAGGTGAATGGAGTCACACCACAAGCACAGAACCATATTTCAATGAAGAAGCATACAAACACAATCAAACAAACACAATTGCCATCCATAGCAGTGGACGAGGTTATAAAAAACTGCACTGGAATTCCTTACCTCTCTCACTCCACACTATTTCTATCTTTTCCTCATTCTACACTTTCCTCAAATCTCTCCTTCTCCATTCCCCAACATGAAATCCCGCCCACCTTCTTGCTCCCTCCCCCCTTGCCTTATCTCCTTAATCATCTCCCTCCCTTCCCTTCCCCCATTCTCACCTTTAACCCCATCTGTTTCCCTCCTCCTCCTCTTCCCCACCCTTCCCTCTCTCTCACTTCTACTGCACTACTCTCCTTCTCCCCTTCAGTTTAATTGGTCTACTTACTGTTTTCTTGGTCTCATTCTCAATTTTAAATTGCTTCCATTGTTACTGTTATAATTTTACTTGTTATGTGTATCATCTTGTTATTAAAATATATTACCCAAACACACTGTGTGGGTGATTCATGTAATTTGTGCACCAAAAAACCAAAGATTTGTGTACCATTCTACCCACAAATCACCATTTATTAAACAGGGATTAGCACGCAGAATGGCACACAAATTCCCGTTTTTCAGAGCACAAATAACATAACTCAGCCCCTAGAACATTAATATTACAAAACAAAGAATTGTTTTAATTTTATACCATTTACTTTTAGTGCTTATCCTCACCACTAGCTGAATGCAGGATTCATACAGCTTATCAACCAACCTACCCACGTTAAGGGCAGAACCCTCGACTGGCTAGCCTCCCACAATTATCCTATCTATATCATCTCTAACCAACCGTATGCATGGACCGACCACAACTTAATTACATCTAACATTCAGTCCATACTTGCCAGCCTCTCTCCTACCATTGCACCAGCTACTGCCACCCGCAATAAACGTGACATCACTTGCGACAGACTCCTCCCGACTCTCAATGACCAGGTTCACTCATGCTCCGACCCCACGGCTATGGTTGACACCTTTAACCTTGCTATGCAAAAAGCCTTAGATATCATCGCCCCATCCAAATTTAGAAAACCCAAACCTCGAGCCCACCTGAACTCCTGGTTCACACCCCAACTCAGAACTTTGCGCAAAGAAAAACAAATTGCGGAATCACATTGGAAAAGAAACCAGTCCGCAGCCAACAAATCGTGCCTCCTCCTGGCCACCCTTAACTACAAGGAAGCCATACTCCAGGCTAAAAAAGACACCTACAATAAACGTATCGAACAAGCCAAATCCAACACCAAAGAATTGTTTAGAATCCTAAAAGAACTCGAAACCCCTGTCACTGCACCAGACACTTGCATCAAAGATAGCACTTGGTATACCAAAATCCAAGAGGCTCTCCTCTGCAAGATTGCCACCTTCCAAATTAAAATCAATAACAAACAATCAAGCCTACAATCCAACCCACAGCACCACCCTATCCCCACCCTAAACCACCCCATCCCAGACTCTCCGACTCCTTTTAGCTTCTCTCCACTCTCCATTTCCGAAGTGGAAAAGATCATCACTAGCCTTAAACCGACCAATTGCCAAGGCGACCTCTGCCCGGCACCTATAATTAAGGAAGCAGCTCATGACCTGGCGCCATTCATTACTACGCTCATCAACTCTTCCTTTAGCTCTGGGATCGTACCTGACAATCTAAAGGACGTGTGGGTCATCCCCCTATTGAAAAAAACTACCTTGGATGCTAGTATACCCTCAAACTACAGGCCAACCACCACGGTCCCGTTTTTACTAAAAATCCTTGACCGTGCAGCATATCTACAAATTCAAGATTACTTGAATCTAACAAACTCTTGGGACTTAGGCAATCTGGGTTCAGGCCATGTCAGCATTGAAACTGCCCTCATAGATTTAAAAACACAGATTTAAGATCTAAAAGACAAAGGCAAACTTGCTCTCTTACCCCTCTTGGACCTTTCGGCGGCCTTTGATCTCGTCAATCATGAAATCCTCTGCCACCACCCTTAATCAGTTGCACACTTCTCCGATAAAGCTACAACCTGGATTAGCTCCTTTTTAGACAATAGATCTATGCGCGTGTTCTCTCCAGTAGCAGCTGCCCCACCTGCACCTGTCTCCTCTGGTGTGCCACAAGGATCTTGTGTTTCACCCACGTTGTATAACGTGTTCACCAAACCTCCCTTCGATATCTTGGACTATCTGGATGGCACTTACACCAACTATGCCGACGACACCCAGATACTAATCCCTATCTCAGGTGACTACACGGCTGACTCCCTGGCTATCAATGTCATCTACCAGGTCATCCAAGCGTGGATAGCTCAACACGGACTCTGTCTTAATGATGAAAAGACTGAGCTCCTCATTCTTGGTTCGCCACAAAAACGTACCAAACTCGACCATGCGTTCAACTCCTTCATCATCGATGGGAATATTATCCCAACCGCCAAGGACACAAAAACCCTAGGGATCTACATTGACTCGACCCTATCCCTGACCAGACAAACGAACTCAGTCTCTTCCGCAGCGGCATATACCCGCAAGCTTATTACAGCCTGTTGCCCTTTCCTCTCCGCAACCAATTGTGTCACCCTGGCTAGAACTCTTGTTTTATCCAAGATTGATTACTGCAATGCACTGTACCTAGGCACCAATTGCAGAAACCTAAACAAGTTGCAAATTGTCCAAAACAATGCGATTAGAGCTGCCCTCAACATTCCCAGGCGCCAAGACATTTCCGACACCAGACGCAATATTCGCTGGCTCTCAGTCCCACACTGTATCTCCCTGAAAACCCTGGCTCTTACCCACAAATGCCTTCATAACCAATCTCCCTACTACCTGGCCAACCGATTTGTCCTCCACAACTCCATTAGGCCCCGCAGAATGGCTCATTTAAACTGCCTTGAGGTTCCACGTTTCAATCTCCAGAGATCAGGTGGAATTAGCTTCCCTATCTTGGCAGCTAAACTTTGGAACACGCTTCCTAATGAGCTTAGAGCAGAACCCTCATTCCCGAGATTCAAACACCTTACGAAAACCTGGCTGGCCGCCCAGGACATTTAGCTCTGGGTTCTCTACTTAATTTGTACATGTATATATAATCTGCTTGTCCTCTCATTGCTATTATTATACCTGTAAATTCTGTATTATACTTGTAAACTTTGTAATTATGGTTCTGTCTGTTTTCTTATGTTGTAACTAAGTGATGCGCCCGGTTGCCCCTGGGCCTGGTGCGCTATACAAATAAATAAAATACAAATACAAATAGCTCACTTTCTACTGTCATCTGAACCGCAGTATAATAGCACACAAATAGAAGATTAGCCTTCCCAACTAATTGTAGCTGCCCAATGCACAATCACACACCACCAGATACATCTTTACAATCATACTCAAACATTCATGCTTACAGCACACATACATTGCACAACAGCCCAACCCATACCTTCTATTTTTTGTTTCAAAAGACCCCACAGAATGCCTACCAGAAAGCAAGTCCATAGAAAGCAATGCAGAAAAAGGGCAAACGAAAATAAAAAAGTCAAAAATAAGCATCCATCTCTAGCAGAGTTTCTACAAAAAGTTCAAACAAAACAGCTAATACAGCCATTTAGCAAAACTAAAAAATCTTCCAGTACAGAAAATGTACCTCCTCTATCACAATGTAAAAGAAAACAGAAAATGATTAACAGAAATGTAGCTACCACTACTGCTAAAACTGCTCCTATAAATCTTGATATAGTAGGAAGTAACCATACCAAAAAAAGTATATTAGCAAAAATGTTCTGCCACAGAGTCCTTCAGAATCTTGTAAAAAGAGGAGACAAATCATGCACAATCCTTAAAAACTACCTAGACAATTAATCTTAGAAGCTTTGATAGACAGTGCAATCCTTCCCAAAAGAAAGTTATTTATTTTAGTGTTAAACAAAATGAAACCACTAACAAAACTAAGTACTAAATTACAAAAAAGCTTCTGAATAAACGGAATGTCAACAAAAATAACTTCTTAAATATATGTGGAGGTGAATGGAGTCACACCACAAGCACAGAACCATATTTCAATGAAGAAGCATACAAACACAATCAAACAAACACAATTGCCATCCATAGCAGTGGACGAGGTTATAAAAAACTGCACTGGAATTCCTTACCTCTCTCACTCCACACTATTTCTATCTTTTCCTCATTCTACACTTTCCTCAAATCTCTCCTTCTCCATTCCCCAACATGAAATCCCGCCCACCTTCTTGCTCCCTCCCCCCTTGCCTTATCTTCTTAATCATCTCCCTCCCTTCCCTTCCCCCATTCTCACCTTTAACCCCATCTGTTTCCCTCCTCCTCCTCTTCCCGACACTTCCCTCTCTCTCACTTCTACTGCACTACTCTCCTTCTCCCCTTCAGTTTAATTGGTCTACTTACTGTTTTCTTGGTCTCATTCTCAATTTTAAATTGCTTCCATTGTTACTGTTATAATTTTACTTGTTATGTGTATGATCTTGTTATTAAAATATATTACCCAAACACACTGTGCGGGTGATTCATGTAATTTGTGCACCAAAAAACCAAAGATTTGTGTACCATTCTACCCACAAATCACCATTTATTAAACAGGGATTAGCACGCAGAATGGCACACAAATTCCCGTTTTTCAGAGCACAAATAACATAACTCAGCCGCTAGAACATTAATATTACAAAACAAAGAATTGTTTTAATTTTATACCATTTACTTTTAGTGCTTATCCTCACCACTAGCTGAATGCAGGATTCATACAGCTTATCAACCAACCTACCCACGTTAAGGGCAGAACCCTCGACTGGCTAGCCTCCCACAATTATCCTATCCATATCATCTCTAACCAACAGTATGCATGGACCGACCACAACTTAATTACATCTAACATTCAGTCCATACTTGCCAGCCTCTCTCCTACCATTGCACCAGCTACTGCCACCCGCAATAAACGTGACATCACTTGCGACAGACTCCTCCCGACTCTCAATGACCAGGTTCACTCATGCTCCGACCCCACGGCTATGGTTGACACCTTTAAACTTGCTATGCAAAAAGCCTTAGATATCATCGCCCCACCCAAATTGAGAAAACCCAAACCTCGAGCCCACCTGAACTCCTGGTTCACACCCCAACTCAGAACTTTGCGCAAAGAAAAACAAATTGCGGAATCACATTGGAAAAGAAACCAGTCCGCAGCCAACAAATCGTGCCTCCTCCTGGCCACCCTTAACTACAAGGAAGCCATACTCCAGGCTAAAAAAGACACCTACAATAAACGTATCGAACAAGCCAAATCCAACACCAAAGAATTGTTTAGAATCCTAAAAGAACTCGAAACCCCTGTCACTGCACCAGACACTTGCATCAAAGATAGCACTTGGTGTACCAAAATCCAAGAGGCTCTCCTCTGCAAGATTGCCACCTTCCAAATTAAAATCAATAACAAACAATCAAGCCTACAATCCAACCCACAGCACCACCCTATCCCCACCCTAAACCACCCCATCCCAGACTCTCCGACTCCTTTTAGCTTCTCTCCACTCTCCATTTCCGAAGTGGAAAAGATCATCACTAGCCTTAAACCGACCAATTGCCAAGGCGACCTCTGCCCGGCACCTATAATTAAGGAATCAGCTCATGACCTGGCGCCATTCATTACTACGCTCATCAACTCTTCCTTTAGCTCTGGGATCGTACCTGACAATCTAAAGGACGTGTGGGTCATCCCCCTATTGAAAAAAACTACCTTGGATGCTAGTATACCCTTAAACTACAGGCCAACCACCACGGTCCCGTTTTTACTAAAAATCCTTGACCGTGCAGCATATCTACAAATTCAAGATTACTTGAATCTAACAAACTCTTGGGACTTAGGCAATCTGGGTTCCGGCCATGTCACAGCACTGAAACTGCCCTCATAGATTTAAAAACACAGATTGAAGATCTAAAAGACAAAGGCAAACTTGCTCTCTTACCCCTCTTGGACCTTTCGGCGGCCTTTAATAATAATAATAATAATAATAATAATAATAATAATAATAATAATTAGGCTTTTATATAGCGCTACAAACCCTCAGGTATCTGAGCGCTGCTTATTATTACCCACGGTGTGTGGTGCTCATTTATCGACCTCGGAAGGATGAAAGGCTGAGTTTGGCCCCGCCGGGATTCGAACCTGCGTTAACAGGCTCTGCACGGGTGTCAAAGCGGGCGCTCTACTCGCTGTGCCACTTGACCGGCTATCATGAAATCCTCTGCCACCACCCTAAATCAGTTGCACACTTCTCCGATAAAGCTACAACCTGGATTAGCTCCTTTTTAGACAATAGATCTATGCGCGTGTTCTCTCCAGTAGCAGCTGCCCCACCTGCACCTGTCTCCTGTGGTGTGCCACAAGGATCTTGTGTTTCACCCACGTTGTATAACGTGTTCACCAAACCTCTCTTCGATATCTTGGACTATCTGGATGGCACTTACACCAACTATGCCGACGACACCCAGATACTAATCCCTATCTCAGGTGACTACACGGCTGACTCCCTGGCTATCAATGTCATCTACCAGGTCATCCAAGCGTGGATAGCTCAACACGGACTCTGTCTTAATGATGAAAAGACTGAGCTCCTCATTCTTGGTTCGCCACAAAAACGTACCAAACTCGACCATGCGTTCAACTCCTTCATCATCGATGGGAATATTATCCCAACCGCCAAGGACACAAAAACCCTAGGGATCTACATTGACTCGACCCTATCCCTGACCAGACAAACTAACTCAGTCTCTTCCACAGCGGCATATACCTGCAAGCTTATTACAGCCTGTTGCCCTTTCCTCTCCGCAACCAATTGTGTCACCCTGGCTAGAACTCTTGTTTTATCCAAGATTGATTACTGCAATGCACTGTACCTAGGCACCAATTGCAGAAACCTAAACAAGTTGCAAATTGTCCAAAACAATGCGATTAGAGCTGCCCTCAACATTCCCAGGCGCCAACACATTTCCGACACCAGACGCAATATTCGCTGGCTCTCAGTCCCACACTGTATCTCCCTGAAAACCCTGGCTCTTACCCACAAATGCCTTCATAACCAATCTCCCTTCTACCTGGCCAACCGATTTGTCCTCCACAACTCCATTAGGCCCCGCAGAATGGCTCATTTAAACTGCCTTGAGGTTCCACGTTTCAATCTCCAGAGATCAGGTGGAATTAGCTTCCCTATCTTGGCAGCTAAACTTTGGAACACGCTTCCTAATGAGCTTAGAGCAGAACCCTCATTCCCGAGATTCAAACACCTTACGAAAACCTGGCTGGCCGCCCAGGACATTTAGCTCTGGGTTCTCTACTTAATTTGTACATGTATATATAATCTGCTTGTCCTCTCATTGCTATTATTATACCTGTAAATTCTGTATTATACTTGTAAACTTTGTAATTATGGTTCTGTCTGTTTTCTTACGTTGTAACTAAGTGATGCGCCCGGTTGCCCCTGGGCCTGGTGCGCTATACAAATAAATAAAATACAAATACAAATAGCTCACTTTCTACTGTCATCTGAACCGCAGTATAATAGCACACAAATAGAAGATTAGCCTTCCCAACTAATTGTAGCTGCCCAATGCACAATCACACACCACCAGATACATCTTTACAATCATACTCAAACATTCATGCTTACAGCACACATACATTGCACAACAGCCCAACCCATACCTTCTATTTTTTTGTTTCAAAAGACCCCACAGAATGCCTACCAGAAAGCAAGTCCATAGAAAGCAATGCAGAAATAGAGCAAATGAAAATAAAAAAGTCAAAAATAAGCATCCATCTCTAGCAGAGTTTCTACAAAAAGTTCAAACAAAACAGCTAATACAGCCATTTAGCAAAACTAAAAAATCTTCCAGTACAGAAAATGTACCTCCTCTATCACAATGTAAAAGAAAACAGAAAATGATTAACAGAAATGTAGCTACCACTACTGCTAAAACTGCTCCTATAAATCTTGATATAGTAGGAAGTAACCATACCAAAAAAAGTATATTAGCAAAAATGTTCTGCCACAGAGTCCTTCAGAATCTTGTAAAAAGAGGAGACAAATCATGCACAATCCTTAAAAACTACCTAGACAATTAATCTTAGAAGCTTTGATAGACAGTGCAATCCTTCCCAAAAGAAAGTTATTTATTTTAGTGTTAAACAAAATGAAACCACTAACAAAACTAAGTACTAAATTACAAAAAAGCTTCTGAATAAACGGAATGTCAACAAAAATAACTTCTTAAATATATGTGGAGGTGAATGGAGTCACACCACAAGCACAGAACCATATTTCAATGAAGAAGCATACAAACACAATCAAACAAACACAATTGCCATCCATAGCAGTGGACGAGGTTATAAAAAACTGCACTGGAATTCCTTACCTCTCTCACTCCACACTATTTCTATCTTTTCCTCATTCTACACTTTCCTCAAATCTCTCCTTCTCCATTCCCCAACATGAAATCCCGCCCACCTTCTTGCTCCCTCCCCCCTTGCCTTATCTCCTTAATCATCTCCCTCCCTTCCCTGTCCCATAATGGAACAAGAATTACTGCTTACAAAAATATCCCCAGAGAACTCAGAATCAGTTCTCCATTTGACTGAACCAGAACGTCCAGTATATAAATGGTCATGCACGTCAATGTGTAACATTTCCAAAGAAAAAAACAAAATAAAACTGTGGCAAAATATGGATACCTGTCCAGTGCGCAAATACACAGGATTGCAAGGACATTCATTGGCCTGCATTTCAGTACCTATTTGCAAAGGTAGCTTCCATCAAATCAAAATGATATCAACACATCATTCAACTATAAGAAATCTAGTCTATAAACTGTACTATGCTAAAAGTCCTGCTTTAGCACTAGCCAATTTAAATAACAATCTTCTACATGGTACAGTCAAAGACCTACTCGAAGAAATCAACCATATATAGAGTGAATATTTTGAAAGTGAAAACCACTTACAAAATGCAATAGCTTTACAACAGACTAGCAACAATTCTGTACAGGGCAACCTTCTACTACACACATACAAAAAAGAAATACTAAAATTCAAAAGTACATCCGCTGAAGTACCAAACCAGGTGTGTGTGTGTGTTGCCGCAGAACTTTTTTTATAAAAGTAACACAAAAACTATAGACATAACATACAAAATAGAAGACAATGAAGATTCCAAATGGTTTAAATTAGCTCTCTACCTTATAGCATAAAACAAATATGAAATAACTGATCCCTTAACACTTTGCAGTTACTGCACTACAAAACTTGACAACAATCAAGTTCCTTTACGTGCTATCACAAATAATTTGTAATTATTCCCTCAACCAAAACCCCTGCAACAACTCAATTTATATGAGAGCATCATAATTCAAACAGTGCACCCAATTCAAGCAATAATACGCCTTCAACCAAAAACAACAAAATTACCTCCCTCTGAATTGGTGAAAGGCATTCACGGCAAAGTAGTATATTTACCATTAGATCTAAAAGAAAATGTGCACACAGGTTAAAATCAGGAACCCACTTTCAAAATATGTCAGCTACGCAATTACTACAAAAAGTGCAAGAAAAAGATGAAGTTTTACAATCAAGCATTACAAATCTGTTACCAAACATGCGTGGTACTAAAGAGTAGTGGTTCCGACGTCACAGAGATGTACGTTGTGTGATGAGAAACCTTGGCCCACCCACTTGGTTTGTTACATTAAGTTGTGCAGAATATGCATGGGAAGATCTACATGATATCCTACGCATATCAAACAAAAACAAAACAAACATAGATATACTAACACCTGGAGAACTTTGCTCTCTAGAGCCTGTTAATATTTCAAGATATTTCACTTCATTGCTATCCTACACTTTATTTGTAATAAAACTGTTCCTCCCCTCTGAAAAGTGCAACACTAATTTTGGAGAAAAGAATACCAAGCCAGAGGAGCACCACATATCCACATGCTTTCATGATTTAAAGATGCTCCTAAATTTGGTGAAGACAGTGATGCCACTGTGTTACAGTTTATCGAAAAATATGTAACTTGTGAAATTCCAACAGAAGGAACAAATAGTGATCTTCATGCAAAAGTTGTACAATTTCAAAGACATAAATGTGGCAAATATTGTCATCGCAAATACAAAAACAAAGCGAAATACTACACCAAATGCCGTTTTGGTTTCCCTAGACCGGTTACAGAAACAGGTGAAGTGAACAACTTCATGTCTTCAGTTAGACATAGTGTTAAAGGTAAATCGCCTAAAAATACATATTACATAAAAAGAACAGAAGAAGTAAAATATATCAATGATTACAATGCAATCATTGCCCTATTGTGGAATGCAAACATAGATGTGCAGTACATTGCAGACAATTCCACTGCAGTTGCATGATATGTTACAGCCTACTTAACCAAAGCAGAAAAAACAGAACTTCAAGACCTCTGGAATGACCTGTCATCAGACAAAACACTGTCTCAGAAATTGTACAGCTTGGGCATAAAAATGCCCTCCCATAGAGAATGTGGCTGCTATGAAGCTGCAGATCGTTTTACCGGTACTGCTTTGTATAGAAAATTTGAAAATATAATATGGCTAAGTCTTGGGCCTGCTAAATCTAGAAAAAGAGTTCTCAAATCATACGATGACATAGAAACAATAGCCAAAATGATCCCAACAGCCAAGACATTTTGAAAAACAATTTACTAGACGCATACTACCCAAACAGACGTACTACTTTGGAAACCATGTGTCTATACCAGATAGCCCAAAACTTCACATACAAAAATAATATAAAACCCGATGAAAAAAAGGTAGATAGGGAGTGACAAATTGTGAAGGCAGCTTAGTTAAACTTACCAAACCAAGTTTAATTAATCATATCAAATTGTCATTAAAAACTCCTCAACATAAAGAACTATATTACATGTCCATGCTACAACTCTTTAAACCATGGAGAAAAGAAGAAGAAATACTAGATAACTACGATTCCTATGAAGACGCTTTCAAAGCAAATGAAAGCACTATCACCGATGTAAACTTTACACAGTACAAAACAATTTTGCACAATGAACAGCAACACGAAGAAGAACTCCAGGCCCAACTAGATAAGGACACTCCTGACAGTAGTCCACCTTCTGTAACAGGAAGCCAAGAACCACTGGGACAGCCACTAATAGCAAATAAGGCGGAATTAGCTATGACAGAAGTAGATAACATCATGTGTCAGTATGAAGGTATAGAAGACTTAAGTACACTACAATCAAAACTAAACAATGAGCAGCGTAGAAATTTTCAAGAAGTAACAAAAGAAATTGCACATGATGTACAACATGAAAATAAAGAATGTACCTGCCAAAATTACAAACCTATACTATTATACATCAGTGGTGAAGATGGTTCAGGCAAAACATTCTTAATCAAAATCATCAGCAAGTTCCTTCAACAATTGACAAACAACAAACTGTCAGCTGTTGTAACTGCCCCCACAGGTTTAGCTGCCTACAACATAGGCGATGTCACTTTGCACTGGTTACTACTCCTGCCAGTAGAACACCAAAAGAAATTAGAATATTACAAACTTTCTACAGAAGCTGCAATGGAACTACGCAGAGTGTTAAAACAAATGAAAATGCTACTAATAGATGAAGTGAGCATGGTCTCCAACCTAATGTTGGCTTTGATTCCTCTCAGATTGCAAGAAGTACTTAAAACAAACTATGAAGAGCTCTTTGGAGGAAAACACATTATTGTTTTCAGAGATCTTCTTCAATTGACACAAGTGAAAGGTGAACCAATTATTAAAACCTTAGGACACAAACTCTGCCAGAAAAGTGTTGGTAGCATAGGAAATGTCAAACTTTGGCAACATTTCCAATACAGAGAATTAACGGAAAACATGCGACAGTCTGCAGACCTCACCTACGCCAACTTTAAAAAGTATTAGAGTTGGTGTACTATCTCAAGAAGCACAATCAATATTAAAAAACCTGGCACATCCATGCACTTTATGGCCATAACTCATGTGCTACTGATGTTATGGAACAATTAGCGCACAAAAATGTCAATTGTATGTCCTTAATGCCAACTCTTGCAAGCTGTTCCAAATTAAATGAAACAATGTTGAAAAATGCAACCAATAATTGAAATTTTTGCAACAGACAAACTGGACATACATGGTATGACACTACCCATGTGTCAACAAGCCACAACAAGACTAAATACCATAGAAAATTCTATCTCCAACACAGCTGGTTTGGAAAAAATATAAAAATTATCCTTAAACTGTAGAGTAATGCTTAAATGTAACCTTGACGTGGAGCAAGGACTAGTTAATGGAGCACTGGGTACAGTTGTTGGCTTTCAAACATACCCATGTGACAATCACATTCAGTTTGTCAATATTCTCTTTGACAAACTTTCAGAAGTAAAATGGATAGGCCGCTCAACAGCACGATTCCTTCTCTTCAAAGACATGTATCTACACAGAGAACAATTTTCTCTAACTCTAGCATACGCAGTCACCATTCATAAATTTCAAGGTCTTACCCTAGACAAAGCATTGATAGATATTGGTAACACAGTCTTTAAAGAAGGCATGAGCTACGTAGCACTATCACACTTACGTACATTGACAGTCTATTTCTAATCAACTTTGATGCAAATAAAGTAAACACTGACATTCCTTGCATTTTAGAATACAATAGACTATGTTCCCTATACACCCCATCTACAAACATATCCTGTTCCACAAAAAAGAAAACATTGTAAAAGAAAAATAATTCAAACAGAAATGCAACTGGATCTCACTGGAAATCCTCCAAAGAAACAAAAAGAAACTAATACTTCATCAATTACCACAACCAAAGAAGAACCTATTACTCAAAGTAACTCAGGTACTTTTTCAAAGAAGCAACAAACACTCAGAAAAAATGACTTGGACACAGACCTATCTGGTCCATTCAAATATAACTGGTGTAAGCTGCTACGCAAATGTAGCAATGAATATTCTATTTCAATTACTACTAATTGTTGAGAACATTTACTTACACAGTACAGACAACTGTGTTTGCAAATGTTAGTACTTCATAGAAATGCAACAAATAATCCTGACAACACTTATAGTGTTCATGAAATAAGACAAGAATTGGACTACTGTGCTGTAATGGTGAAATTCACTATAAACTCACAAGAAGATCAACAAGAATTTCTAATGTACTTACTACAAGTACTTGAAAACAGAAACATACCTATAAATTTAATCTTCCAGATTTCATACATTTGGAAACATAGATGCACTCTCTGCAACAATGTCACAAAGGAACAAATCCCTAATGAGCACTTTGTGTATGTATCAATACCTAATTGTTAATCCGTTCCATTTCAGCAACTTGTACAAAATGCAAACCATGGTAGATTATGTACTACCTGCAATTCAGATAATCGTTCCACCTTACTAATACAAACACATAGTAAATACATTATACTAATGCTTCTACATTACAATGCAGATGGTACCAAAAACAACTGCAAGCTGACTGGATTCATGCATGGTCAAGTATCACTTGGTAAGAAAACCTTCACAACAATAGGTATAATCTACCACGCAGGAGCCACAACCAATGCAGGTCACTACACTGCATATATTAAAAAGAAATGTGAATGGTTCGAATGTAATAATAGTACCGTTATTCTAAAGCAGCAATTACCAGCAAATCTTACAAACGCTTATTTAATCTTCTTAAAACCAAAATTTAATAACTAATCTGTACTTAAACATTAACAAAACTTCAATTAAAAAACTATAAACTGTTAGAATACGCCAACAGGTATCTAACTGCCCCAAGATTCTATAACAACCAAACAGATAAATAGATACCACTAAATTATAACAAGAAATAAACAGTTAGAATACACCAACAGGTATCTAACTGCCCCAAGATTTTGCAACAACCAAACAGATAAATCAATACCACTAAATTATAACAGAAAATAGACAGTTAGAATACGCCAACAGGTATCTATCTGCTCCAAAAATATGCAACAAGCCAACAGATAGAACATTAGCCAGAAACAACAAGTGAACTCTGAAAACAAACAAAGAAATAGACTGTGGCATTACAAAAAAAGGGTTTTTTTAATCCGACATGGATTTTTTTTCCCACAGACCCAATGATTTGAAAAACAAACACAGAAACTGAGCAAATAACACAGTGCAGTGGTTTGTAATCTACTAAATATGAGGGTCAAAATGAATAAACAATGTTTATTATTCAATGCTATAAGTCCTTACAAACTACCAAAACTAACATGATCTTTTCTTTTATCACAGAAATTGACAAAACATATATGTACTGCAGTTACCAAACCAAACAGTAAGTATATTACAATAAGTACAACTCATAAATACTGCTCCATAACACAACCATTGAAGCAAACAGTGCATATATCTTCGGTCTTGGATGCATGGCCCATGCACCCAAGACTCTACGACCTCGCCACAACCACCGCAGTATATCACACCCATGGTAGCTTATAACTTCGGTACTTATAACTTTGGTCTTGCGTAGGCCTTGGCCACAACCACAGCAACATATCACACCCATGGTAGTTTATAACTTCAGTACTTATAACTTCGGTCTTGAGTAGGCTCTGGCCGCAACCACTGCAGCATATCACACCCATAGATCACACCCATAAAATCAAACATTTTAACTATGCCATATGGGCATTTTTTATGTCTGCGGACACCGAGTGTGTTCTTCGAACAGTTTCAACTTAAATGCGAACAGTACAGACAGGTATAGTGTCCTTAGGACACCTCCATTTTCGTTCAATTACGGACTTCCCGAACACTGTGTGTGTTCTTAGAAGAGTTTCTACTTGCCTGCGAACAGTACGGACAGATATAGTGTCCTTAGAACACCTCTATTTTCGTTTAATTACGGACTTCCCAGACACCGTGTGTCCGCCTTCGCCATGCACCCAAGACTCTAGGTCCTGGCCGCAACCACCGCAGCATATCACACCCATAGAGCACACCCATACAATCAAACATTTTAACTATGCCATATGGGCATTTTTTATGTACGCGGACACCGTGTGTATTCTTAGAACAGTTTCAACTTGCCTGCGAACAGTACGGACAGGTATAGTGTCCTTAGGACACCCCCATCTGGGTCGATTGTGAACATCGAGGACAGCGCAGCTGTCCGTGGACAAAACAAACACAACAGAAGTGCCTGCCACCTAAATAGATACAATATTTGACCCATCTCTTACTGCCCCACCCTCCCCAAACAGTCTTACAAGCAACACACTTGCCAAAATTGTATTTCTCCACCATTTGTCACCGCGCTATCCGCGGATGTCCGCGGATACAAGATGGCGGGCTTTCCCAAAAATCTGATGCACCCCACACTCTTCACCATCCAATCAGCGGAACCGTCGCATGTCCGCGGACATGACGCAAGTCGATTAGGCAATCAGGACACTGTCCGTGGAGCGAACAGGGAAGTGTGTCAGTGGACCGGACATAGATATCACACATTTTTTAGACCTACTTTTTGGTCATTTTTTAAAAAACTACTAGACGGATTTTCACCTAATTTACAAAAGCACGCTTTCGAGACCAAGCCGCTGCTCCTGTCGCAAATTTGGTGAAAATCCGTCCAGCGGTTTGGGCTGTAGGCGTGAGCAAAGTTTTTTCCCGATTCAGTCTATGGGGATAAAATACATTTTGGGACTACCCCCATCACTTTGCCCCCCCTGGACCAAACATCACCAAAAATGAATTTAGAGTGGCCCATAAACTTTTTTTTTGCAAAGTTTGGTGAGGATTCCTCCAGGGAGAGCGAAGTTATAAGCCGCCCAAAAAGTGCTCTTCCTATGGGATTAGCAACTTAACCATAACCGTGCGGTAGCGGCCCTGTAGTTATGGATGGTTAAGTTGCTCAACCTATAGCAAGAGCACTTTCTGGCTGGCTTATAACTTTCAACCCCCCCCCTTAACAAATCCTCATAAAACTTTGCAAACAAGGTATATGGCCCTGTCAGATTGATACTTTGATCCTTCAAGGTTTGGTGATGTTCCATCAAGAGGGGCAAAGTTATAAGGGGTCCCAAAATGAGTGGATTTTCCCATAGACTCAACTGAAAAAAAATTTTGTTCACACCTACAGCTCAAACTGCTCGAGGGATTTTCACCAAATTTGCTGCATGATCGGCAGCTTGTACCGAAATTGTGGTTTTGTAAGTTTGATGTAAATTCGTGCAGTAGTTATTTTTTTTTAAATGACTGAAAAATAGGTAATAAAAAATGCGTGATATCTGGGTTTGATCCGCTGACGCACTTCCCTGTTCGGTCCACAGAGGGGCCATCGATTGGTCTAGAGGTTGATGTGATGTCTGCGGACATCGGACGCACCTGCCGATTGGATGGTGAAAAGCGTGAGGTGTGTCATATCTTTTGGGAGAGCCTGCCATGTTGGATCCACAGACAGCCCAGGTGACCACGGACAGCGCAGTGGTGAAAAGTTCTGGAAAACACATTTTTGATCGTTTGGTGGTGGAAAGAGGGTCTGAGAAGGGTGGGGAAGTGGAAAAAAGATGATATGAGGTTGTTTTTGTAGGTTGAAAAAGGCTGGCATTTGCCATAGCTGTCCATAGACAGCACCGTGAACGGGCAGCTTGGAAAAGACATTTGGGGTTATTTGATGGATGGAATAGTGTGTAGAAATGGTAGGGAAGTGGAATGAAGGTAATGTGGAGCTGTCTTTGCAGGTGAAAAAAGGGTTCAGAAATGCAGCCGAGTCCGCTGCCTAATTCACTGTCTGCGGGCATCCCTTCGATTGCAGGGTGTGTTAGGGTGAGATTTATTAGTTGACGGTGTATGGTACATACTTGTTATGAAGTTAATTGTTGTGGGCTCAGTGAACAGATTCTGGGGGGCATGGATGCAGGCCAAGGCCACAAGAATATGTGCACTGGGTACAACCACCTCAGTAGTAATATGTGTATAGTAATTATAGGTAATGTAGTAGGAGTATGGCCAGAATCAATATAGTAGGTATATATGTACAGTAATTGAAGGTAATGTAAGGGAATACAAAGTGTTTGTAATATGGAGGAATGATGTAAGTGCACTGTATGTGGTACTTATGACTGTAGCAAAATTGAGGATAATTCTCACACAATATGTAGCTGATTATATTTGATGTGGTCACTTAGTGTTTTAGCGTCATGAAGCTGCAATCTCAGGTTTCTTTTCTGTGGAAAAAACAGTACAATTGGTTGAGTGTGGTACTTCAAAAGCTGTAGTAGTATACACTTTTAAATAAACATGTTCTTTTTTAGACCCTCATAAACAGTACATTTTAAGTACTATGGTACTACATTAGTGTATGACACACTGCTGTTGTTCTGACAATACATAATGATTGGGGAAAAGAATCTGTACTGGATAAAGAAAAGAGATTACAGTTAGGTGAGTGTAAGGGTGATAGTATGTTTGTTTGAAGTATGTTGTAATTAAGGGAATGCTTGAAATAGCTAGATACCAGTTGGTGTATTCTAACTACATTAGAGATTGGAAGATGTTTTGTCATAGAAGAATTGAGATGCCGTAAATGAAGTGCTTTGCAAAGAAGGGTGTTTTTCAAATAGTTAGATACCTGTTGGTGTATTCTAAATAGATTGACTTTGAAAAGTGCTACTGTAGTATTATGGATGTAGTTGGATACCGGTTGGAGTATTCGAACTGTTAATTGTGCTATAGTTTAGTGACTAAATTTGGGTTGAAGGAATATTAAGTAGGCATTTGTTAAATTTGCAGTTAACCCATGTTTTAGAGTAACATAGGTATTGTTACATTCAAACCAACCACTTATTGTTTTGACATATGCAATGTAGTGACCTGAAGTGGTTGTGGCACCAGTGTGGTATACTATACCTACTGTTGTGAAGGTTTTCTTTCCAAGAGATATTTGGCCGTGCGTGAGGGCTGTAAGCTTACAGTTATTTTTGGTGCCATCGCCATTGTACCTTAGAAGCATTAGTATGACATATTGGCTACGGGAGTTTTTTTGTATGGTGGAACGATTGTCTGAATTGCAAAAAGGGCCTTATATGCCATGATTTGCTTTCTGCAGAAGCTGGTGAAATGCAGTGGATTCAGAATTTGATATGGATACATATATAAAACGTTCATTAGGGATGTGCTCTTGTGAAACCTGGTTGCAGAGAGTGCATGTGTGTTCCCATGTGTATGAAAATTTGGAAGATTTCATTTATAGGGATATTTTTGGTTTCCAGTACTTGTAGTAAGTATATTAGGAATTCTTGTGGATATCTTCTTGTGTGTTTATGATAAATTCTACAATTCCTGCACAGTATTGCAATTTGTGCTTTATACCGGAGATACTGTAAGTGTTGTGAGGATTGTTTCTGGCATTTCTATGATGGACAAGCGTTTGCAAACACAACTGGTCCGAGTCGTTTAAGTATATGGTGTGAACAATTGGTGACAGTTGAAAGAGAAGATTCATTGTTACGTTAGCATAACATAGTTCTGTTTCTGGATCGCAAAACAGAGGTACTGTCAATACGTTGTATGAAAAGCTCATTTAGAAATGAAAACAATGTAGTAGATTTTACCAGGTAGTGCAAACAGATAAAAATGCAATTATTGCCTTCATTGCAGTATTTTATGTCTGTATCTGTTACACAGGTGGTGCAGGTTTAAGGCATTTTCTGTGTTTACATGGGGGAGTCACGGAAGACTGGGATTTTGTGTCTAAAGAGTAGTACCTGCTTGTGTGGCTCAAGCCATTACACATGAATTCCGCAGTGACAGTGGACAATACCGATGCAGCCAGTATCTCAACGGCAGCAGTATAATTTGTAGTGTCATTGATATCCACCTTACAAAACTAAATACAAATATTAAGAATAATTCAAGCTAAACTGTTATGAGAATGTTTTGTAAGTGCACTACAAGTTCAAATATATAAGAGTATTGTTACATATTGGTGTGCAATAACACATGCATTGACCTGTGACGCTTGCCTCATCGTTATATACCCCCCCACCAGTATCAATGGCAGTTGGTACCTGTGATCGTGCGCTCGCAAGGGGGCTCGGTGGATGGGGATGCTCAAGGTGCAGTACACCATGTGCACCACAAATGCATTTTACGCAGTGTGACTATTGTCCAAATTGCCACTGCAGTCCCGGTGTCTCCAGACTCTGCTTTGAAGACCCTGTTTGTGCAATAAACATATGTATGTGTCTCTTGAACATTGCACCGGGCCTATCCTACTTGCCCCATCCTGATCCTCCCCCCTCTCAATTTTACCTAGAAGCTTAACGTCTGTAGAGCTCTGGTACTTTCTAGGCTGTACTATTGAAACAATCTCTTCCTTAATCTACCCACTTTCTCTCTCGCCCCCTTCCAGCTAATTCAAAGTAAGGCTGCCAGACTTATCATTGGCCTCAAGACCAGGGACCCCAAAGCTCACTGTGGCTTTTCAACCTATACTTGGCACCTCTAGCGCACCTAATATCTACATTATTTTCTAACTTTCAGTGTTATTCGGATGACACTCAAATCTCCTTTGCACTGTGTGCTGTATCCTCTCCTCTCTCGCTTATTTCTGACTGTGTATCTGCAATTCGGGAATGGTGTGCCTCCAACAATGTTGCCTTAATGCCAGTAAGACTGAGATCATTCTTATTGGACCCCTTCTACTGCTTTCCTTTTTTCACTCCCACTGTCCTCCTTGGGGCCTGTACCTGCGCCTTCCGGTGAGGAAAGAAACCTTGGTGTCATGTTTGACTCCACCTTCGCCTTCTGTCCTCACATTACGGACATCTTTAAGAAGTCCCACTACGAGCTGCACCTACTGAGATGTTTTTTTGCATTTGTCACTTTCCCGCAGAAGCTGACTGTCTCAGGAGCCCTAGTTCGCTCTAGGCTGACTATTGTAACAGCCTCTTTTTAAATCTTCCTGCCTGTACACTTCGACCTCTGCAGGTTATCCAGAACAGGAGTGCAGGACTTGACCTTGGCCTTAAGCCAAGGGACCATCTATCTCCAGTCCTGACATCTCTACACTGGCTCCAATTGGTAGCTGCAAGGCTTAAGTTCAAGACCCTCTGCATTGTCACAAGGCTTTCTGGGGTCAGGGACCACACTACATGCAACTTTATTTTCCTAAGCATTTTTCTTCTTGAGCCTTTCATTCTGAGGCATTGCAAGGGTGGGGCATCGGGTCTTTTGGTTGTAGCCCCGGATAGAAGCTCAGATGCTACAACCAAAAGGCTAACTAGCCCCGAGTCCCAGCGGTCCCAACATCAGTGTAGCCCCAGATCTTTTCCAGACCTAGCAACACCACTTCACTCATCCACCTAGGTATAAAGTGGGGTAGGGGGGTAGATTTACCTCTTCGGCTAGTGACTCCCCCTGGAACAACTTCCCTGCCTGTCTTAGACTTGAGCAGGAACACCTCAGGTTCTGGAAGCAATTGAAGACTTTCCTTTATGCTTCGGATCTCTCTCTCTCTCTCTCTCTCTCTCTCTCTCTCGCTCTCTCTCTCTGATGTTCTTGTTGTGCTGCACTAACTGGTTACCTGGTCACCCTCTAGACCTTATGGGGGCCAAGTTCCATCATGACCGGTTGCCCCATTCACTGCCTCTAGGCCCACCATGCAGTATGGACTGTATCTGCAACCCTATGGTGCCATGCCTATTTGCACTTAGTCAATATGTTTTTTATTTTTTTTAAATTGTTACGAAACAATTTACACTCTGGGGGCTGTGGGAGAGGCCTGCAGACTATTAATCACTTTCGAAATTTCTGCCAAATCTGTTACTGGAATCTAAAGTTATCAACAATAGAATTTAGAGGGGTTCCTATGTGTCTCATTTATTCTGGACCCCAGAAATAATTTTGTGAACATGGTTTTCACTGTGGTAATGTGTTCTCTCTCTGTCTCTCTTAGTCTTTCTCTGTCACTCTGAGCCTCCGTCTCTCTCTCTCTCTCTCCCCGTTCTCTGGCTTTATATTTCTCTGTCGTTTCTTATCCCTGGGCTCTCTCTTTCATTCATTCCCCTAACACTCCACACCTCTCACCACATCTTCATCTGCCAACCCCCAACACATCTCTCTCTACCTCACACACACCCTGCCCTTTATCTCATCATTCATCACCTGTTCTTTCTCTTTCATCCCCTGTTCCTTCGCTCTTGTATTCCCTGCCCTCTCTCCCTTTCATCCTCTGCCTCTCTATTTCACCCCCTGCCCTCTCTCTATTTCATCTCTTTTCCCGTCTGTTTCCTTCAACCCTTGTCCTCTCTCTCTCTTTCATCGTCTGCCCTCTTGCTCTTTCATCCCCTGCCCTTTCTTTCTGTTTCATCCTATGCCCTTTCTCTATCATCCGCTGTGTACTCCCTCTTTCATCCTCTGCCTTTTCACCCTATTTCCCTGCCATTTCGCTGCTTCAGTTATATCTTTTCTCTCTTTCTTCTCCTTCCCTCTATCTCTTTCATCCCTGACTTCTCTATCTTCTCCTGCCTTCTCTTGTGTTTATCCCCGCACCTCTCTATCATTCCCTGGGCTCTCTCTTTTTCATTTCTTGCCTCCTGTCCCTCTCTCAACTGGCCCTGCTCCCTTTCATCGTTTGTCCTCTACGGCTTTCATTCCCTTCCCTCTCACTTTCTTGTCCAAACCTGCAGTACTTTCCCCTCAATCTTTCCTCAGTACTGTTCCAATTTCCCAGTGACTCCTAAGACTAATTGTGCCACAATTAAATAGAAATGGAGACAACATCCATTGACGCATTTAAAGGTGTTTGTTAAAGTAAGCTATTTCAAAATGTGCTATGACCAGTAGACATCTAGCAATGGCTTGCTATCACTTATTGAATTTTTAAAGCAACTGGGACACCGTACATCAAAAAAGAATCATCGTGTGAAATGGTGTGCGTCACCAGGCAGCTTTGAAAGGGCTTGCACGATTCAGGAGCCCCGAAATGCCATTCTTATAGTGCCTGAACCTATCTGCGAGTCTACATCTATAATCTGTGAATTCCACATCTGTAATATTCCTGCACATGTCAGCATCTAATTTCACACGCTCAATTCTGCTCTGTGTTGTGACTTAAGCACGTCTTTGTGCCGTCACGTGTTGATGCGGGTGTGGTCACAGCATGTCTCCTACTGGGGCAGCTGTGATAGCCAGCGCCCCAAGGGTACCATGCAGGAGCAGGTAACCCGTGCCCCATGGCTGACAGGTCGGCGAGCACAGGAACACCACACGGGGCTGCTCCCCCTCTCCTCATGTCACTCTTTTATGTCCCCCCTGAGGGCAGAAACACGGACGCCAGCCCAAACAGGAAGAATGAAGGGCAAGGTGGAAGCAACAGGCAGGGACCAACAGAGCAAAAGCACCCCAGGGTGCAGATGCCCTAGATGTCAGCCAGGGGGGGGGGCTGGCAACACAGCCTCCCACACAGGCACAACAAAGACCCAGGGCCAGGCCATGGGTCCAGTATAAGGAGCTGCTGTTGCAGCAGAAAGGCAGAAATAAGCGTGGGACACTGCACGGAGACCCACGCAAAAGAGTACACTGCGTATGCAGAGTCTCTCTCTTCTTCTTCAAAAGTCCAGCATATTATGGTTACTGGAATTATCATTATGTTTCTTGTTACCATAATTTGTGCAACAGAATTTCTCAGCCTTCTATTGCCAAAACTCACCCAATGTTCTCGTGTACTACCTGGGGGAAAATATATGTGTTACACCCAGGCTTGTGTTTTTTCTCCTGCCTGCATATGGGTCCACTGGTTATCACATTTTACGTGTTAATAAAGGTGGCGAGCGGCTTCCCGTTTGCCAGTTATGTTATCAACTCTCTGACCCCATAGTGAATTATTGTGTGTGCTTAATAGTTGGGTCCGGCCTCCCCGGAGCCCTTAACAACTGGCGACGAGGTCTCACGTAGCCCGTGTGTGCGTACCAACCTTCCTGGGTGGCACTCTGCCTGGCTCCTATCTCACGGGCTGTCATAAATGATGAATGTCACAATAATCATTACAATTTAAACAACTGGCAGGTTACCCCAAGGACTCACCGTTACCTCTCTTCCTGTCCTGGGACTGACACCTTCCAGCAGGGGAAGACCCTCCTTGTTCCAAGCGGGGAGATGAAAGTGAAAGCCTCCCAAGTACCTCTTCCCCCTCCCAGATAAACCAGGTAGGAGAAGAAGTCCCAGGGAAACCCTCTGGGGAAGAAAACCCTGTGCCGAAGGTAGCGGTAAGATGTCTTCAATTGCAGGCGAAGATTCAGGTGAAGTCCGGAGGACGTTCGTCTTGAAAGAGAAAGAGACTGGTAAGTATAAGCAGGTAAGTGGAAAAATGGATATGTAAGATGTATAGGAATGTTGATTACCCTTAAACAGGAACGATGTGTGGGGAAAGGTGCCAGTCAGAAACTTCAGAAAACTTCTGAGATAGTAAGAAAGGTTTTGATGAGAACTAGTAAGAGAACTAGATTGAATAGTGGAAAGCCACGGGGAAGTCTTTACCTGAGAGGCATGAAGGGCAGAGCTAGGAGTTGTTTTGATAGAGCAGAGTTTTGCACGGGCGGTCGCAATACCGGTGTGACATAAGCCTGTAACTATGCGAAGGAAGAGAGAATAGTAAGTCGGGAAAGGTAGAGAAAAGGGAATTCAATATACCGGAGAATTCCGAATAAAGCTTACCGCGCTCCGGAACGAGACCGGTGGGCAAACTTGGGTGAGAAAGAGATGGAGTCCGTGGAATCGGGAGACAGAGAGGCAGTGAGGAATGCACTGAAATTGAGACAGAGCAGGAAAGTTTAGAATGCTGAAAGGTAGTGTTTAGCAAGCCGTATCAGGATACCTAGATGCAAACTTACGTAGCGTTGTTGAAGCAGAGTAGCAACTCAATTGTGTGCTGATCACAGGAACAGATATACCTACACTCGGGTAGGGAGACAGCACTTCCTGGAAACCGAGTCGTGCAGAGGCTAGACCCGCAACTCCAGTTACGGCGGCCATCTTACTAGTAAAAATGGCTGACACCTGTCGTCCTAAGGACCATCGATGCCACAAGGACCACCGCCTTCGAAGGGGCGTGACACGGGCTCCTGGAAAAAGAGAGATCCATATACAAGCGGCCGGTCACCCCGGAGCGCGTGGTCGTGTCTCATTGATAGCGCTGCGAGAAACCGGTACGGGCCCCGGGCGGTTGGCCTGCAGCCTCAAAAGCTCTTGTCCGATGCCCAGTCGGAGGCTCTGGCAACAAGAAAAGGGGAATGTGTGATATTGGCGGGTGAAACAGTTCTCGGCCGCCCAGTGATTCCCAGTGTTCGTGCCTGGAGGAGCCCCTGGCAGTGGAACGCAGGCTGGGCTGCCGACGTGCTGCAGGTCCTGCAAGGTCGAGTGAAAGCGCATCGGAAGACCAGAGGAAGGATACAAGATGCCATTTAAAGAAATGCAACTTTAACGGGGGAGTTTTGTTGTCTGGATCACGGATAGTGCTGGGTCTCAGGCAGCACTGTGCATCTTGCCCTCCTCTGACTCGGCACATATTAGCTGTGGAGTGTACCCAACTGCCATGCAAGGCCCAGTTTCTAGTGCAGGGTGGCCATCCGTACTGTGTGAACTCACTGAAGTCCATCAGCACGTGCTGCTTTTCCGTGCACAAGGAAAGAGGAGGCCACCATCATAACATGAGCACTACAAAGCCTGAAGGGTCCAGCTGGCTGGAGGTGGTGCAGAGCTAAAAAAAAACCTTTAAAAAACACACTTCATGTACTCGGGCGGTGATGCCCTGCAGGCCACTCAATTGGGAGCCTTGTAAGCAGTTGTGAGGCTGATTCAAACACAGTGGTTTCTCCAACTGTGGCCCTCTATGGGGTGCACGTGCGGCCTGGCCAGCCCGGACATGGGGCATGAGCCTCCCAAGTCCCCAGGGGCAGAGATCCAGCAAGGAACAAGGTGCAGCAGAAATCCAACATGCAGCGAAAGTGGCCGAGGCGATGATGGCCCAATTGCTGGACTCCCAACTCCAGGGCTTTTAAATCTCCAAACACTGAGCCTGAGCCTAAGGCCCGTTGTTTCACAGCCACTCGGTGCCAGAGTTTGACATGAAAGCGAATCCAGCGACCCTCGGCCCCAGCTGGACGCACTGGCTGGAGACGCTGGACATGTTCTTTGAAGTGGCCGAAGTGACCGGCAGCACTGTGCATCTCACCCTCCTCTGACGCGGCACATATTAACTGTGGGGGCACCCAACAGCCATGCAAGGTCCAGTTTCTAGTGCAGGGTGGCCATCCATACTGTATGTGCGCCCTGAAGTCCATCAGCACGTGCTGCTTATTCGTGCACTAGGAAAGAGGATGCCACAGGCATACCATGAGCATGATCTAGCCTGAAGGGTCCAGCTGGCTGCACGTGGTATAGAGCTAAACAAAACAGAAAATAATAACACTTCATGTACTCAGGCAGTGATGCCCTGCAGGCCACTGAAATGGGAGCCTTGTAAGCAGTTGTGATACGGTGATAAAAACACTGTAGTCTCTCCAGCGGCAGCACTTCATAGGGTGTTTGTGTGGCCAGGCCAGACCGGACACGAGGCAGGAGCCCCCAAATTCCCCAGGAGCAGACATCCGGATGGGATCAAGGTGCAGCAGAAACCCACCATGCAGCTGGGCTCCAGGTTCACCAGCAGTGGCGGAAGTTCAGATGGCCAAAGCTCTGGACTCTCAACCCCAGAGCTTTTCAATCTACGAACACCGAGCCTGATCCCAAGGGGCACAGTGCAGCCACCAGGCCCATTGTTTCATAGCCACCCGGTACCAGAGTTTGACATGAAAGCGAATCCAGTGACCCTCGGCCCCAGTTGGACGCCGTGGCTGGAGAGGCTGGACATGTTCTTCGAAGTGGCCGAAGTAACAGACGATGCAAAAAAGACTCTCCTGCTGTTCTATGTAGCGAGTGAGGTCCACAAGCTGTAGAGAGTGCTGCCTCCTGGTGATGGGTGATATCAAGCTGCAGGGATGACGCTACGACAGGCGCCCCAAGGTCCCACGGAGTCCATTGACACGTTCTACACCTGGCTGCGCCAATTGGCAGTGACGTGCGCATTTGTTGTTGAAGAAGGTGAGTTGCAGGGTCAGGTAATCCAAAAATGCTTGTCCAACAAGTTGCACCCCCAAATCCTGGAGGAACCAGGAATTCCGCTGGTATGAATCTCGAGATAGCAAGACCCCAAGAGCATGCCGAGGTGCAGCCAAGCCAGATGGTGGTGGCTATGAAAGGGTTGCAAGTGGAGGAGGTACACACCATCATGACCCCAAACAAGAAGGCCGTTCCAGTGACAGGGGCCGGGGGCAGTGCCACGCAAAAGAAGGGCAAAAATGAGGCACCCCAGAGACTGTGTGAATTCTCTGGAGGAGGGCTGCCACATGCAGGGCCATGTCTGGCGGTAGGGCAGCAGTGTGGTAGGTGCCACAAAGCAGGACATTATGCCAACTTCTGCAAGACCTCATGGGTGTCAATCACCGGGAACACTGTGCCTGAGCCCCAGTGAAGCAGGCCGGCCGAGATAGCAACCAATGTGACACTCATCATGGAGGTTGCTGACTGGCCGAAGGAAGAAGTGAGAAAACGCAGAAATGAGGATGAAGTGGTAGCCCTAGTCGAGTACAATTATGCTATTGCAGACATGTTCTTCCTGTCAGAGCAGGTGCCGAGACCACAAGCAAGTGATGGATGAGCGTCCGAAAGAAAAAGAGAGAAGATATTGAAGAAGGCCTGTGCCTGCCAGCGCAGGAGTGCGAGTGGCCAAGGCTAGCGACACAGTTGAACTCTTGAGCTAGGTCTGGCTGAAGTTGGCTGAAGTTGTGAAAGTGCAGGCTCGACATTTTGGGTTTCTACCCATGACATGGGATGTTGTGACTGTAAGCACGTCTCTGTGCCATCACGTGTTGCTGCTGGAGTGGTCACAGCACAGCACGGCTTCCCGCTTGCCAGTTATGTCACCAAATCTCTGACTCCATAATGCGTTATTGTGTGTGCCTAAGAGCCCTTAACAGTCTGTTCCAGATATTATCATCGGTCTCCTTCCATTATTTGCTAGGCAAAGTAACATTTCCCATTACATCACTCGCAACTAATGATAAACAGTTTAATCCCAATTCCCTTAAAAATAAATTAAAAAGGACAAACTAAATAAAACCAGCTAGGCATCCATTTGGGGTTTCCCCACATAGCCTGAAATGCTATGTCTCTTTACATTTTCTGGCACACATTTCTGTGCCCATGATAAACAGTAATGTTCCCACTGTAAACAGTTATGTGGCCATCATAAACCGTAGGACATTCAGGTAAAGTTTGGGTAAATCCACAAGAACCGACTAAGTCAAGTGACATACATTAAATACATGACACCACTCAACACAGTTTAGCAAGCCATCCCATTCCGTGAGGTACACATCTCCAAAAGGACTAAACCAGGGTCGGGAGGTGTAGGAGGATGAGGAGTGAAAGAACCACCTCTCCGTTGGCAGACGGAGGGACATGAAGAGTGACTGACCCCTCACCCGCATGCAATTTTGGACATCCAAACACATGATTGCAACCTATGATTTACCGACTTACCCACAGGAACCTCTGGCCGCTTGCAAGGTGTGCATAAAAGCATAATAACTGAACTGAAATTATACACACAGGCCAACTGCAAAAATGTGCATTTACGGTCTTAGTATCGGACCAGATAAAAAGAAACTAAAAGCAACACTCCCTGACTCACCAACTATAAAAGAACACCCAAGTAAAAAACAAGTGGTGCCGAAGAAATAAAGTACATACAGAGTTGTTTGCATGCATGCTGCTTGCTGTGACAAAGGGTTTGCTCAGTCTTCAAGCCACTTTCCCCACCATCAGGTGCCTCCGCAGGTCTGACTTGATTGGTCGGCAGAGTCTGTTAACGTGTGAAGCGCGGCTTGGTGTGGAACTACCACGCGATGGAGCCACCATTGTAACTTCATATTCCTCTCGGGCAGCTGTTTTGTGGTTGACAGCAGCTATGCCACCGGAATTCTGCTGCATGGACAGATCTTCCTGCTTGCATTGCACTGCAGGCTAATGCTAAACTCCCCAAACCCATCCTAGAAAACACAGCACATCTCCCTAGGCGGCCTGATTGCAGCAAGCTCATTGGATGTTCCTGCAACCTATGTGGAGACAGCCTACTGGACTGAGAGGTGTTGCTGGTGCCTCTCCCCCGCCTAGTCAGAGTCTGAGAGTTTGCAAGCTTGATTTGTGCATGCCACATTGGCTACACATCTTGGCGGGACTAGGTCAGTGGTGATGTTGTGATTGTGGTCAGATGTGTGCCCCCAGTCTCATCTTCATGGTCAGGCAAAGCCCCTGCCTCGCCCTCTGCACTTCCATTCACCTCAGGCTCTGTGGGCATATTTGCCTGCACAGCTTCCTCTATGTTGCCACCCCGAAGAGGCAGCATGTCACCGTAAATGTCCAAATGGATGGTGTCTTATTGAGTGGCAACTGTGTACTCAAATAACTTGTGCACATTACAAATGACACAATGACAGGCTGAAAGAACGAGGAGAAGCATCTTTTAAACTGAAACCGGTTCTCTTGCAGACTTTTCTTTTTGAGACACATGTTTTTTTGAGCCACATGTTTAAAATATGCACCAGAAGTGTAAGAAGCCGTTTCCTCTAAGTCGTTATTCAATATTTTGAAAATGTCGGAAACCCAGATCCTGTGTTAGTACAATCACAGGTTTCCACTGATTGGTGGAACACAATTCAGCTTCATTCGTTCAATAAAGTGAAGCAAATTAGGAGTGAAATTAGCTGTCTCAATAGAGAACACCATTAGAAGTTGGATGAGAAGGCACCCTCTCGGCAGAGAGTTAGACACCTCAAAATGTGCTCTTCCTAGCACCCAATCACAAATGTTCTCTTCCTATTGAAGGTCCTGTAGAAGACAGTGTCACTGCAGCTGCAAGAACACATTGAAGCCCATCAACTACTGGGCTGCTACCAATCAGGCTTCCATGCTAATGAGGGCACTGAACCTTCCCTCCTTGATGACAGAGAGGACCTCCTTCATATACTTGACCAGGATAAACGAGGTCTGTTCATGTTACTTGAGCTATCTGCTGCGTTCAACACCCTTGACCTCTCAGTTATGATCCAACACAGAACGGAGATGACAAGGGTGTCAGAAAGGGTGGCTGGCTGGATAGCTTTGTTTCTGAAGAACAGAATATCTAGGGTGAAAGTGAGACAACGCATACCAGAGGCTGGCAAGCAAGCTGCCGGGTGTAAAGGCCTTTGTACCCTCCTTTTAAAATCTATTTTAATCCTTATGCGACTTACTCTTTAACTCAGGTGGCACCTTCCAAAATGATGAGTACAATGTGCAGATCATATTCAGCTTGGAGAATGACCAATGATGCTAATCAGTGGTGCATCTAGCTATTCTGTAGCTCAATTGACGTGTGGTAGAGGGAGAATTGGCTCGGCCTTCAGCAGGATAAAACTCAGATCGTGCCTCCCCATTCTACTTGTTGAAAATCATAAAGTCTTCTCCACATATTCCTTTGTCAGGTTTTAATATTTTTACCCAACTTAAAGTGTGGTCTTTTGGCCTGAGGTTAGATTGTAGCCTATTCATGGAGCTACACGGGGGCAACATGCTTAGATGAGTGAACTACCCCTAAATGTTGCTCTAACAACTCACTCTCCTCCTGTCGGAGCACCATTGTGCAGCTTTAGCTTGTGCCATTATAGGAGTAAAACACAACTACTTGAACTCCTTCTATGCCAGTATTTCTCAACATTCCTTGTAGCTCCACCGATCACTGCAAAGCACATATGCCAGAATAGTGATTGGCACCCCCAGGTGGTATCATAAAACCCCAGTGTTTAGAAGATTACACTGGCTGCCTGTTAACTCTAGAATTGCAAGAAAGTAATAATAGTATCCTAGGTGTAAGGATGCTCCCGTGCCCTGCACACCAATTAACTGTAAACAGCCAAAAGTAGATAGCTGTCCTCAATCCTTAAAGATGGTAAATGAGATTTGGGAGGAATATTTTATGAAAAGCTGTATAAGGATATTCATTGTAACAAAATATTGGGACAAGTAAATAATAAGATACTTACAAACATGTATGTAATGCGCATAGTCAACAGTTAATTACACTGTGCTGTTGAATTCTTCACTCAATGTGTTTCGGGATAAACAGATCCCTTCATTAGGAGCTCATGTTTTACAATCTGTTAAGTATCAAGTTAAAAGATAATGTAAATATATTTTATGAACACTACTATTAATAATGATTTAATAATCAAAAACGTGTATGAACTATTAAAGTAATTCAGTAATAGACAGAATACTTTTAACTGTACAATTTAAGGACAAGAGGTCCTGCTTCTGTTTGGAAAAAAAGAAAAACATTGAACATTGCTAAAGATTTAAATTTCTTACTAAGTTAAATTTCAAAACAACTTAGGAAAAAAAGGCAGGAAAATATACTATTTAAATCACTATTCCAGATCTATAATGAGATCACAAAATCAAAACAACAACTATCTGCAAATAGAAATGCAAATATTACTAGAGGATACTAATACCACTTTGACTCATAGGGCCTCATTACGAGTATGGAGGTAGCCATGCTCCTAAAAGTGGCATGGCTACCCCCATAGCGGGTACCAGGTCTGGGTCTCGCAAAAGGGGACTTACCGGGCCATTCTGACCTTGGGGGGCCCGGTAAATCCCTTTCACGGGACCCGGACCCGGTACATCCCCATTCCCATTTGAGCCCCCATAGGGCTCAGTGGGAATGGGGATGATGCTAACAATGGGCCTGTTAATGACGGGCCCGTTGTTAGCATCCTGGATTGCTAACGGGTCCCGTTAAGGACGTCTGGTCTGATCAGGCGTTCCTTAGTGGGACCCGCAGCAGTCCTTGTAATAGGGCGGCCCGTAATGAACGGTGCTGGTCCCTTACCGGCACCCTTCATTACGTGGCGGCCAGGGTCCTAATGAGGCCCATACTGTAAGTATATAGAACAATGTAAGATCAGGAAATTCAGAAGACACACATTGCATTATTTACAAGATATAGTATAGTATACAAATGGAAACAGTACTACCAAAATAATTGATCAGCAAAATGTAATAAGCAAGTAACTCAAAAAGAAACATAAGGACCACAGTGAACAAAGTAGTGATGCCTCAAGTAGTGGAGGAGAGGCTAGACAGGAAGGGTGTACTGATAAATACATCACCAAATCAGGGACACACACTGACATTCTGCACATAGAAGCGACACCCCCAATACCTCCTCCTCCAGTATCTCTTTTTTAAATCGAAAAAACCAAGAAGAGGGTAAAAGAAGTCTTAGAACAAAGAACAGATATCAAGTCAGCTAGTATTGAATATATCAAGTAAGTAAAACCTACTAGATCCCAAATAATCTTTTAAATTTAGGTATTTCCTTTACACCTACCCAGAGCACCTCATGTTTTGAAGAATATACCAATCTTTTTAAACTGATATGTAAATGCGATTGAAAGATTTCAGTCAAACTTCAACCATTAGAGGAAAGTACCTCAAGGACTTTTGAGTATCTTGACATTAGAACAAAAAGTACTTTTACTCAGCAAATCAATAACTTGGCAATCAATTTGTTGGCATCACACATGACTAATCACCTTAGATCCGTCAACTACAAAAGAATCACAAGATCTGGCTGAACACCACATAATTACACCTAAACTAGCTGATAAGGTTGATGCTATAGTTATAATGGACACCTGTTTTTACACCGGCAGTTGCCTAGAACTACTTAAGGATGATTCCACATATATTGAACTTGATCATGACTCTACCAATAAAAGTAAACCATTTATATAGACAGCACTTGATAATGCTCTTGACCAGGAATGGATGCCTTGCAAATTCAAAGAGTTTCTCACATAATAATTCCCTATTGTACCTGTCAATAAAGATCTGATTAAACTACCATTTAGATCCATTGTAGCAGGAACCAATAGCAATACTTGGATAAACTACTACAACCAATAGTCCCAACAAAAACAACATGTACACATAACCTTTTTTAAGTTTCATTACTGAACTTTACGATCCCCAGACAACGGTATTCTTTTTTGTTCTGTATGTCTAGGGTTTGTATACTTCGATCCCTCACAATGAAGGAATAGATGCATTAGAATGGTTGCTTTGAGAACAGGGACCATTTTCAGCCCATAAGGTCCCTACCATAGAACTGGTTAAGATAATTCTTCACAACAATTTCTTTTGTTTTGACAATCATTTTCTACCTACAGGTATTAGACACCTCTTTAGGGTTAGCCATGGAACCTGCATATGCCAACATCTGTTTGTATCACTTTGAAACTACTTACATATGTACTCTGGTTGGTGAATCTGTCTACTTGGAAGAAATACATTGACAATGTGTTTGCCATTTGAAACAGTACTGAATTAGAACGTGTTGTTCATTATTGAACACTGTACCTCTAGGTATCAAATTTACTTTGGAAATTGGCACACCTACTCTACACTTTCTGTATGTAGAAATGACTGTGACAATAACACAATAATTAGAAACATTTCCAGGAAACCCATCAATGTGAATAACACACTTTACTATTTGAGTTTTCACTCACAGCACCTGAAAGACAGTTTACCATATAATCAATTCCTTAGACTAAGAAGAATAGTGTCTGACAATGAAACCTATTTCAAAAAATGTAAGAAAATGTCAGAAAGATTGCATGCAAGAGGTTATCCACATGCTATTGTTAATGAATGCTAACAGAAAGCCTCAAATAAGACCAGGCAGGAACTATCAGTAGCTAAACCCAAAACAGAGTTCCCATTTTGTCTTCATATGATGAAATACTCGAATCAAAGTCACCATATAACTTGTATCATCAAGACACATTGGACAATCATTCTACTAGATCCCCATCTGCCACAACTGTTTCCTGAACCCCTGATGATTGTCTAAAAATGGGGCAGGAATTTTCAGCATCAATTGGTTGAGGCTGAAAGGTGCACTCTTCACCAACAAACACACCTATAGAAACCAAAACATGGCACATTCCAATGTCTGGGATGTGTCAATTGTAATAACATCATAAAGGGTGACCACATAAGACATCCCTGATCCTGGAAAAAAATAAAATGACATCACTATGCCACCTGTAAGACCCGCAATGTGATTTATGGTCTCTGCTGCTCTTGTGGACAATATTATGAGGGGCAAACTACCCATTAGGTACGAAAATATTGGATAGAACATAAATCCAACATCTGCTTTGTCAACCTTAAATCACCTAAAGCACAACCCTTTATGGATCACAAACATGCTATCACAAAACTGAGGCTCTTAGTTCTAGTAGTAGTGACTGAACCCACCAGATGCAGCAATTTAGCTAAACAACAAACTCAACGAGAGTTGTTAAAGATCAGCAAACTTGACCCAATGTATGCTGTTGGGATGAAGAGGACTTCTATTTAGAATCATACTTATGAGTTCTGATGAAGTCTATTTGAATACTATTTCTTTATCTTGTTATGAATTAGGATTTGGCATGAACTGTTTTCTCTTATACCTGATCAGATCTTTAATTTCTGGGTACTTTTGGTACTTAATTACATCACTACGGCATCAGTAAATATAGTGACACTATAAGGGTCTCATTACGGGTTGCCGGTAGTCTGCCGGTAGCTCTGGTGGCGTACTGGCAACCATGGCTTACTGTTTCTGCTGCCCAGTATCCCGGTATTTCCAGGATATTAGGGGCAGCAGCAGAACAGTAAGTTCTCATTCCGATGGAGTCCAATTGGACCCCATGGGAATGGGAACACTGAAGTATCAGCACTGTTGTAAATGGTGACGGTGCTTCAGTGATTTATCTGCAGGTAGGAGCCTGAACTGCCAGCAGGTTAGACCTACCGGTGGTTCACTGCCCCTACCAGCATCTTTTCCAGACCGGGTTAACCGTAATAAGGCCCCGTGGGCCACATTACGATTTTGTGGGTCCAGAAACAAGGGTGCCGGTAAGCTTACCGGCACCCTTGTTTCCAGGCTCGCAAATTACAAGTCTGCCTGCCGGATCCGCTCCACCTGACAGGTCTGACCCTGTCAGTCACAGGGGCCACGGTAGGCAGACTCTTCACGGTTAACAACGATGCCGGCACTTCCGCAAACCCATTCCCATGGAGTCCTATGGGACTCCATGGGACTGGGGAACAACATTCATCCGCACCTAGCTTGCCGGTCTGACAGGACTTCTAATGTCCCGGTGGCACCGGGAAGCTAGGTGCCGGTAGAATGTCACGAGTTTGGTGGCAACCCACCGGAAGCACCGGCAGGGTTACCGTCGGAATTGGAATGAGGCCCAATGTATTTTTGATCAGTCAGTATTGTTAAAGATTGATATAAACCTCCAAATGTATTTGGTCTTTATAAAAACAATGATCTATCATTTAGATACAATCATTTTTATTGGTGCATCCATTTTGCAAGTATCTTGTAATATCTGGTCAACCGTTTTCTGTACAACTTCAGATTGTGAGTGTGAACCAGTAACTTAATTGGATAGATCCATCCTATTTTCCATTCTGATTTTTATTTTGTCTTCAATTTGTTTACAGTGGTTACACACTAGGGCAGTTACTCTGAATTTTAGTTACTATAATTCTGGGCGATATTCCTCTCCCCACATTGATAAGCACTACACCAGATATTCTATCTACGTGTTCAATATTCCATATTACTTTATTTCTAGTTTAACCTATTTTAGATGAAGTTTCTTAGACACGTCATGTAAGAGTCTAGTGACACTATCCCGTTCTGTACAGGTTAGTAGACAACATAAATTCCCTCACTTATGTTGCTACTTTTTACATATCACTCCAAAGCTCAGTGACGATTTATTGTTACCATCTTTTCACAGATCCTTCCACATACAATGTAAATACGGCCATTTTCCTTTTTGGATGAATGGCGTTCTAAAATCTGTGAGTGTTGTGTGAGTGTTCCCTGTGTTCCTTGTCTTCCTGGGCTCATTGGTTTTTCAACTACGGGAACTCGAGTGGCTGGCACCAGTTAAAACAATGCGGTACACACACACTGCTGACTGCTTTTAGAAATCCGAGTTTGTTGTGCCTTGCTGACCCGTGGAGTATCGCCGAGTGTCCCGTGGCTCGTGGCCCCGTGTGTAGCAAAAGTGCTGGTTGCTAATATACTGCACTGACCTTTGGATGACCTAGAAAACTGTCCTGCAGTTGTTCGTTTGTGGGGACATCTGGCATGCTCCAATTCAGGGAAACTGAGAACAGTCGCTGGTGACAAGTGGATGCAAAGTGGTCTGGAGGTCGTCCAGAGGGTCTGAGGCCTGGAACCCGTTATACCTGGTGGTAGGTCACCACACAGAGTGTCCTCTAGACTCAAATCTGCTTCACACCATTTATTTCTGCTCCTTTACTCTGGTTTTGCATAACCCCCCTGTACTTGTGAGTCAAAGTTGGGCTGGGAGCAATCATGCCTGGTAAAGGTCAACCTATAATCTACGTGAAGCAAAACCGTATGGCAAAACCAATGGTTGTAAAAGAGCAGCAGCGAGAGGGGTGCAATCCACCGGGAGGTTACAAGTAGGTGAGAACGATGGGACAGCCATTCTCAATCTGAGAATTACTTCTTATTTCCAGCCAGAGGGCCAAAGAGGAAAGTCACGAGTAGAAATTGTGGTGACAACTACACAGACAGAGGCGCTGAACACCTCATAGACAGCGAAGCAGGAAAATGACAGAATCTCCTTTGGTGATATTGACAACAACTCACTCCTAGAACTATGCTCTTCCATCCGTGATGCCTCATGCCCACAAGAAAGCTCAACCACAAGAGAGAAGATAGGAGTAGCGTCTGTGGCGAGGGGCTTGGTTGAAATAGAGATTGTGTCTCCCTCTTCTTACCCCTTAATCCATTCTCAACCACGCCTCTCTATTTCTCCTAACTTGTGTAGAAGACTCAGTGCCCATTGAAGGAGCAATTGGGAATTTGAACTCTTCCTAGTGATCGACCAAATCAATTACGCCTGACAACAACGATGTCCAGTAAAGATTTTGTTGAAGCTGTATGGGCGCATACATAAAGATTTACTCAAATAAGGGGTGCTAATAGAAGCGCTAAGTGCTACACAGTCCTCTAAAAACATGTAACAGGAATTGGTTGGCAAGTACTACCAAATGAAAACATGAATGATACACAGAAATCTACGCCCAATGAGAACGCTTCCTTAGACGATCTGGAAATTATAGATCTGAAGCCAGCCTTGCTACTGTTTTACTCAACCAGAAAGGAAAGGTGCAGGAGGAAACGTATGCAACATACTCAAGCAACGGCACCCACTTGTCCTCACCCTGCTCCCTAGGCTCAACCTAATCCTATGCACAATTCAACTATAGTTGCTATGACCCAACCACGGCGTGTGAGGAAAAAGATCATCAGGAGAAGAAAACATCAACAACAGTCTGTGGGCACACTTACACGTTGGCTACTCAAAGAAAAAAGCAGCAGGGACCTGACAGCTGGTGACATTCCTGAAGATGGATCCAGGGTGGGGTTTCAGGGTCTAAATATGTCAGTCACAAAATGTGGTATCTGACCCATTGTCCTTATGAAACTGTTAATGAAATATACCATCTCTACGCATTCTAAATTCATCTGATTTTGATTTTGTACAACCCCTGGGACCGGAAAATGCTTTCAAGACAAGTCAACATTGCATGCTCCCTGAAAGTGCTACAATGATAAGAGCGCAGAAAGCGTCCCTTGCCTACCTGGGCTTTGCACTTGATAGGCAAATATGTGATCCAATAATGGAGCAACGTGGACCGGTAGGAGTCAACCCCCAAACTTGGTGGTGGCGCAGATTCCTTCCAGTGTCATAGCAAACCTGAGGGGTTTAACAATGAGGCTGAGAAGCGTTTTCCAAAGTATGGACCCCGCACCAATATGAAGTTAGAAAATTGGTTGCTGGAATACCACGGGCCATTCACACTTTTGTTCAAACGGCCCATCAACTAAACGGCCCATCAACTAAACTGTTAACAAGTCTTTATGTTGCAGGAAACTTGACTCTGTGTCCCATTTTATTTAGATTGGTATAACATTTTCCAAACTCTAGCAACTAAGGGCCCAAGGGGACGCACAACGGGCAACTCGATGACTGGGGTTTGCGTTGAATGGCAGGCAAACCAGGTTTTTCAGCAAGACGAAAAAAGGCAAAGTGTTAGCAGCAGAAGTTTGAATACCAAAGGGGGGGGGGTCGCTAAGCGAATGCTTGTGCTGCTTATATCTGCTATTCTATGCAGCATTTGTATTTGTATTTTATTATTTATTTATTTATTTATTTATTTATTTATTTATTTATTTATTTATAATAAATAAAATACAAATACAAATGCTGCATAGCCTTTGTGACAGTAAAAGGGGTCCTCTGCAGGAAACTCAGACAGTAGGTGGGACTGGTGCTGTAATTATACACACTTAGCCAAACTAAAAGGTTACTTAGCTGTGAATACCATGGCTCACACTTTCGGAAAGCCCCAGGGGTACTGTGTGCAGTGTCCCAACCCAGGAGTACGTCAGATGTGCATTATGATGCGCTGCAATCTCCTACCACTGCGGGCCATTTGGGGAGCCAGATGGGGTCTTGCCGAAGAAGAGAGGGACTGTTGGATTTACAGATGTCCCACTAACATGGACACTGCAAGACATGTTTTCACTGGTTGCCCCAAATGGGCCCCTTGTATATGACTTTGCTTGGGAAACTAGTCCATGATTTTGAGAGCATAAAAAGTTTGGACTTTTGAAATTATTGCTTAAACGCAGACTCTACATCCACACACTTGGCCCTTTGTCGAGTATTATGTAAAATTGAAGAATCGTTAGGAAATTTGATGGATTTTATGACTGTAGGTTAGATGATGACTAATATGAACTATATTATGTATCATATGGGGATCTGAAACTAGCTGTAGTGCTACTTTCATGTACATGAAAGCTGCTGATTTTGATTAAGTGTTGTTATTATTGTGTCATTAATGTTATTTTGTTTGATATAAGTATGGATTGTGTTCATTTTATTGTGATTGTCTAATTCATGTGGTATTAATGTATGTCAATTTTATGAAAAGTTGTGACCTGAACTAAAACATAAATAAATAATTATTATTATAAAAACGGTGAACCGCAACCTTGTTGTTACACTTTCATCAGTAGACACACCATTTCCACTTCTATGCCCTAGTGGACCCATTCCTTTGATATACGGTACATTTACCTACCTTTTTTGAAAGGTTGTTTTATACTTTATCTTAGCAAGAAATTAAAATCTTTAGCAATTTTCAATTTTTCGTTCTTTACAAACAGAGGCAGAACTTCTTGTCCTGTATATTCTACAGTTAAAGATATTTCTCCTATTAGTGAATTAATTTAATCGTTTATTTATTTATTTATTATTTGCTTGCTAGGCGCTTGTACAGGTAGAAAATACTGTTTCAAGGCGCCCACAGGGCAACAGGGAGGGGACAGGGGATGATAGACAATAACTATTTCAATACAAAAAAATATAAGAAGAAACAAACAATGGGGAGGGGATGACAAACCTACTATGCCTTGTGAGTGCTCAGAACATGCAAGTGCAGAACGGAGAGAGTATGAAATAGGTGTTGTGGTACTTGTGGGAGAGCAGCAGGTGAAGTGCTATGAAAAAGTTAAGTGCAGGCCTCCAAGGGTGGAGAGTGGGCCGATGCAAGTGCAGAAGATAGACAGTTGCGGTGATGATACGATGTGGGAAGTCAGTGCCCCATGGATGCATAAGAGGCCTGCACACCAATAGAGCAACTGTGTGATTAGCAAGGGAAAGAGGGTGGGGGAGGAGGAGGTAAAGAGGAACGTCTTGAGGCTCTTCCAAAATTTAAGAAAGTACTGCTCAAGATGAAGAGGGGGGTGAGGCTGTTCTAAAGAAGGGAGCCAGCTGAGGAAAGCGATCGACCAACTGCCCTCTGTTTAGTGAATCGCTTTACACACAAGGAATTGGTGCCAGAGGAGCGCATGGGTCTAGTGGGGGAATATTTAGTCAGAAAGAGTTGCAGATAATGTGGTCACTGTTCCCAGAAAGCCTTGTGGATGATACAGGGGGATTTGAATTTAATCCGTGCTGCAACCGGGAGCTAGTGAAGACTTTTCAGGGCATGAGTGATTCAGACTTCGGCTTGAGGCCAAGGATAAGTCTTGCTGCCCTATTCTGGATTAGCTGGAGGGCTCACAGGGTGGACAAAGGTGGATTCAGGAGGAGGCTATTGCAATAGTCAAGCCTAGAGACAACCGGAACCTGTGTAACATTAGAGCTTCTGGGGGAAGGTGAGGAAAGGTAGAATTCCTTTGAGAAGGAAGAGCTGAAAGTGGGATTTGTTGGCAATGTTCTGAGTGTGAGGGAGGAAGGAGAGAGGGAGTCAAAGATGACTCAGAGGTTTCTGGCTTCTGAAGAGAGAGCAGGGGAAGAGCCCATGGAAGAAGGCCAGAGTGAAGGGAAGAAGTCGGGTGCAGGGGTCCCAATAGGAAGGATCTCTGTGTAGCTGGCATTGAGGCAGAGATCATTGGAAGTACACCAGGCTGGATGGCAGAGAGGCGGTCAGGGATGATGGAGAGTGCAAAGGCATCTGCAGGAAGTTTAAAGAAGAGTTGTGTGTCATCAACATAGCAGTGAAGTTGGGGGAGAAGCAGGAGATGAGGTGTGCCAGCAGAGTAAGGTAGATGTTAAAGAGCCAAGGCAAGAGAATAGAGTCCTGGGGGACACCACAGATGGAGAAGGAAGTAAGCGAGGAGAAGGTGCCCAGTATGACATTGGATGAGTGGTCCAGTGCCCGCTCCGAGATACCAAGTGTGTGATGGAGTGGTTGACTGTGTCAAATTCAGAAGAGAGATCAAGAAGGATGAGGACAGCAGGGGAGTTGGAGTTGGAGACAAGAGATGCAAGGAGTTCTTCACAGTTATTCAGGAGAGCAGTTTCCGTGCTGCTGGATGATCAGAATCCAGATTGATGGTCGTGGAGACCGCCAACAACTTCAGTGTGAGAGTTAAGTTTGGGCAGGGCCAACTTCTCAAGCAGTTTCCCCAGGAAGGGGGTGATGGAAATGGGGTGATAGTTGGCTGGACAGGAAGGGTCTGCTGATGGTTTTTTAAGGAGGAGGTGCACAAGGGAGTGCTTGAGGGAGGATGGAAAAGAAACAGTAGCAAAGGAGTGGTTACAGAGATCAAAGAGAGCAGGGGTGAGAGAGCAAATGTTGTCCTTGATGGTTTTGTATGAGTAAGGGGCAACCTGTTTGGAAGAGACCTTCATGGAGTTGACAACTCTGGTTACTTCTTTCGGTGAGACAAAGAAGGAGGAAAAGGATGAAGAAGGAGGGTGAGCGGTCAAGGGAGGCAAGGGGGTGAGGGATGGGTTGGAAGAGTGTGTGACAAGGTTGTTCAGGATGTCCTGAGTTTTGTTGGTGAAGTGAGTGGCAAGTGCATTGCAGAGGGTCTGAGAAGGAGTAAGGGTGGAGGATACTGTTGACAGGTTGGTAAGTTCCCTGCAGATTTTGAAAAATTCAGCTGTGTTGTTGGATGTGCCAAATACCTGTGCATGAATGTGGGCCCTTTTGTGGCATGGATTGAGAGTCTGTAATGCCTTTGGAGCAGGCGACAGGTCAGTTTGTCAGAGGGTGAACCTGAGGTTTGCCACATTCATTCTGCAGTCCTGCATTTACTTTTCAGGTCTGCAAGTTCAGAGTCGCACCAAGTGTTACGCTTGTAGGCGGTTTTCAGGTGGATCCTCATGACTGGAGCAAGAATGTCAAGGGTGCTGGATAGGTGGAGGTTGCTGAGAGCAGAGTCACTGGTAGAGTCTGAGTTGGGCGGGCAAGGGGGTGAAGGTGGAAGTTAAGGCAGCAGCTAACACTCATTTCATCGGACAAATGTTTGGGAACGAGGTTGGCAGGGCTTTTGGAGGAGTTGTCACAAGGTCATAGGGACCCAGGTGGGAGGAGAGAAGAGAGTGGTCAGACCAGGAGAGAGGGGTGACCAGAGGAGATGATAGAGGGAGGTCGGAGTGGATGAGGGCGTCCAGAGTGTGTCTAGCAGAGTGGGTTGGAAGAGAAGGGTGAATGGAGAGGGATAGAGAGGTGCAGAGGTCAATGAAGAGAGGGGATGCTGTGTTCGGGGAGTCCAATTGGATGTTAAAGTCACCCCGGAGTAGCAGGTTGGAAGTGGTTGAGAGTAAGGAGGAACAGAAATCAGCCATTCAGAGAGGTACAAGGAGGTAGCACCAGGAAGCCGGTAAATGGTAGCAATAGTCACGGTGGAGGAGGGAGAGATAACCAATTTGCATACCAGGTTCTCAAAGGACGAATAGAGCTGAGCGGGTAAGATGAAAGAAGGAACCCACTCAGAAGATTAAGGTAACCCCACTGCCAGCACGGTGAGGTCGAGGCTTGGAGGTGATCTTAAAGCCGTCAGGTAAGAGAGAGTCAAAAGCAGTGACTGAGCTGGCATTGAACCAAGTCTCAGTAAGTGCGAGAATGCCAAGGTCAGTGTCTTCAAGAAGGAGACAGATGTCAGCAAAGTGTTTGTTGTCTGAGCGTGCATTGAGGGTCGCCAGGTGGAGGTGATCACTGCCTTTGAAGGTTTTCTGAGGTGGAGTACAGGGGCGTGGTACTTCAGTACAGAGTTGGTGTAGCAGGGAGGTAAGTAGGGGGAAGTCAGGAGAAGGAAGGAAGTTGGTGAGAGACAGCAGGATCCGGTTAAAGACAAGGAAGTTGGCCTGAGGGCCCTGAACCAGGATGGTGAAAGTGAGGTAGACATTAATGCAGCAGTGAGATGAGAAGAAGCCTGCCAAGAGAACTTCCCACTTGTTGCCACCATTAATGGTAGAGGATGAGAAAGTGGAGAGAGTAGAGATGAGATGAGAAATCCATTGGTCTGGAGATGGCACAGAGAAGACGATGTCAGTGAAGCTTTCTCTGGAGGATGCACTGTGATAGAAGTCTGCGATTACGAGGCCAGGGTTTGCACCCAGGATGTTATTTTTGTTCTTTTTCTGTCCAGATTTTGTGAGATAGGGTGGATAGGTGACAGTGTAGTAGTTAGAGAAGATTGGAGAGATGGAGGGTGTCATCTCAGAGACAGAGAATAGATGCGAGAAGGCAGGGAAAGAAAAAGGGGAGATGTCAGGGGGGCTGCAATGCACAGTCCTGACCCTAACTCACAGATGGCCTATTGGTTTTAAAGGAGGGCACAATATAATGCAGAGCAGTAGGAGGGAGCAGACCATTTTTAAAGCAGGAGATAAAGCACTGCAGCAAGTGGATGTAAGATGTGAGCACACCCACCTAAAAGTCGAATGTTTTAAAAACGTAGATTCGATTTTTAAAAAACAGGAACAATACAATTTGAGATGTGAGCACACCTAGATTCGATTTTTTAAAAAACAGGAACACTGCAATTTAAGATGTGAACACACCTAGATTTGATTTTTAAGAAACAGGAACAATGCAATTTAAGATGTGAGCACACCTAGGTTCGATTTTTAAAAAACAGGAACAATGCAATTTAAAATGATTTTTAAGACCACAGGAATTAAAGCACTACAGCACAAAGTGGAAGCAAGATGTGCTAACACAGTGTGCAAAGGGATGCGAGAGTGAAGGAAATGAAGACAACAACAGAAGTATTTACCAAGTATAACAAAGGGAGCAGTGACAAAGTGAGATTGTTCAGGGAGAGGCATGCAGGAGTGGCACAGAACAAGGTTAAAAAGATAGCCGATGCAGGCACACGGAGCGATCAGCTAGCACTCACGTTATTGCAGAAGGTAGGAGGCCATAGTCCAAGTTCAAGTGGTGCCCAGCAGCCTGCCCTATTGTTTGTGGGCCTGCAGTAGAAAGGGGGGCCAGTCAAGTCCAGTCAGGCACAGGAACACACAGGGCCTTAGTGGTGGGCCTTTCTGAAGGGTCTGGCTAAGCCTGCCGGCTTACTGATTGGCCTTTAGTGGCCAAGGCTACTCAATGATGATCACTTTAGGGCTGGCTGGTAGGGCACTCATGGTGCGGGGATCGTCTGGACCATCTTGGAGTCACTTCCTCACAATGGAATTAAACAGCCTGACTGGGCTACAAGTTGAAGATGCAAGCTAAAGTAAACTAAAGTAGCACGTAAAGCAGAAGTTAGCCGGACGAAAAAACACGTCTATTTATGCCCAAGGCAAAAGTTGCGGAACACAAGGTCTGCAAATGATTATCACCCCAGGCCCAAAGGGGCTCACCTGGGGGTGATCGCGCTGCAGCTGGAGTGGGATCCGATGCAGCCTCGCGGACCGGAGGCTCCCCTTAGTTCACACAAGCTTTTGAAGGTTAGATCTTTATTATATAGTACAGTGTTCATAAGACATAGTTACATTATCTTTTTACCTGATATTTAAGTGTGTGAAAAATAAGTCTCCGATGAAGGGATCTTTTTATTCCAAAATGTGCTAGGCAAAGAATTCAACAGAGTAGCGGAATTAACTGTTCAACTATGCACATTGCATACTTTGTGATGACGTTTACTTGTCTTAAAATGTTGTTACTATAAATATGTTTATACAGCTTTTCATTACATATTCCTCCTAAATCTAATCTGCAATATTTAACGATGGATGAAAGCTATCTACTTTTGGCTGATTGCAGTTAGTGGGTGTGCAGGGGACAGGGGTATCCTTATGCATGGGATACTCTTCTGCTGTCCCAGTTGATGGAACCTTGTGCCAGATTTAACCTCCCGAGTACCCATAATTTTACAAATATCCAAACTGTATATACCAAGGTTTGTTTTAGAAACATAGAATGACATTCTAGTTCATTTTGATGCAGAAAGTAATTTATGCTCAGGCACTTTTATCCTTGAAACATCACCTCCGATGCATTCTTGCAGTCATCCGTAGAACAGTTTGCCCTCATAATTCCTTGGTTTACTTGCACTAGAGCAGTGGTCTGCAACACTTGTCTCTTCAGATGTTTTGGACTACAACTCCCATCAGCCCTTAGCCAGCTTATTCAAGGTTACAAACCTCTTCACTAGAGAATTAGCCAAGTATTTTGTAGTGCTTGCAGCCAGACAGTGGAATGCACTACATGAATAAAAGGTGTACCACATGAAACAAAAACGGTGTATGTTTGGCACAGATATTTAACATATCTAGAAATAACTTCTGCCTATCAAGAAATGTAGGCGTACAAAGTAGTAGGTACCTGCACGTAATCTGCAATATTAGACATTCCTCTTTGCACATACGTAAAATGGATTGCTGCTAGTCTTCGCTCTAGTGCCGGAAGTAAACACAATAATCTCAGATGACATTGCATGGGGTTAAGATGCATCTCCCACAACAGTGTGCAGGCAGAGTGAATATTCTCTGCACAGAGAATAACTATACAAAAAAGCTTAGGTTTGGTTATGGGAGATATATTATATGACTTCAAGAATGATGAGTGGGATTTAATTTCATCTATCATGGAAAGAGGACCAGATCTGCGATGGAGTCACTCGGAAACTAGAAAGCATTTTCGGCGCCATTAAGAAGAGATTGGTGCACTTTAAGAAATGAGCTAACACAAATCTGGCCAACATCACACTGCCCTGTACTGAAACTAAAGGTAGGCCCTTCACCAGAAGACCCTGACAGCTCTGAAGTCCCTGTATGGGCGGCTTGCATCATAGTAGCGAGAGGCATTCATCGAATATCTAGAGTCTCCTGGTTACAAGTACAACACCCACGGTGGCTTACTGTATGAATACTGGGAGCACAGGTGGAAGTGGCACTCCATTTGCGTTCCCATAATGTTCTATTGAGGGGCAAGGGGAGGTTGCAGGCAAGAACTAAATTAAAGAGCCTACTCCAACTACCCCTCGACTCACCTAGGGTACGGCAGGCTGAACACAGTGGACCTGATTCATGGAGTTTTCTGCACCAAAACACGTGCGAAATCCCATTTGTCGGTTCATGAAATTGACTGCGCAGAACAGTTTTGTATTTTGACACCTCGCAAAGTGTATGCGCGGCCTGCGTAGAGGGCAGTTTAGGGGGCAGAACATGCAAAATGAGGAAGAACAAGGGAAAAAGTGGGCGTTATGAGGGATGGGCCGCAGGTATTCCATAGCACACCCACAAATGTGCATGACAAAGCATATTCGTGGATGTGAGCTTGCAACATCTCCCCTGCGAAATGCTGATGCAAAGACCTTGATCCTTCCACCACCCAAAGGCAGGTGCACAGACACTTGCACATAGGATTCGCAGGGCAGAGGTGAGTTTGCATGACGGATTTAGGGGTGCATGCACGCAGATGGGGTTCTGATCGACTCAGGGGTGCGTGTGCGCTGCATAGCATGGTGCAGGGAAGGGTTATAGGGGTTTGCGCGCTGTTTGACCGAAATATGATTTGAGTTACGGGAAACGGTAAGCATGTTCTGGGGTGCCAGTTGCAGATACGGGGAACCCCGCACAGTGTCGCTGAGCTGCTGGCTTAGTTGTGGGGGGCCCCACACAGTTTTCAAGGGGGGCCGCATGTGTTCATGCCCCGGGAGGCAGCAAAGGAAGGTGGATGTTGCTGTTTTGGATTTACTTGGGGGCATGTCGGGGGCGTTACTGCCGCAACTTGCGGATAGGTCTACTTTGCGGGAACAATTCTATGAATATGCAGAGCGCACATAATATATTCTGTGTGCAGGCTCACGCCGAGTGGTTCTCGGCGTGCAGCTTTTGCAGGATCTTTGCGCACTTTTCTATGAATCGGGCCCCAAATCTTTAACTTGATTAGATGTAGAGAGGATGCAGGAGCCACAAATTGATAAAATTAAACAGGTGAGAACTTCTGGTCGAAGGAATGGTTATTATAAAAATACTATAATTGCACGTCACCACCAATTAAAATGTATACTACTGTTATGGAATGTGTATAAAATGGCGGTCATAGAAGAGATGTGTTTTTAGGTAAAGACCCCCACAATTGCTTTGCTCAAAACATGTAAAAATTACAAATCATTTCCCAGCAGACTTGGAATTTGCAATCGCTTTTTACTAAGTGGGGTATATCAAAAATCCTACATTCATTTTCCCTTTCCCAGCCACGTACATAGGTTTGAGCGACAGCTCATCAGCGTCCATGAGTCTCTGCTGGTCACACTGGCATGGTTCGTGAATTGCTTCCTGTCTCTAGGACCTCCACAGCTTCAGGCCGCCACTCCAGGATTCTCCAGCCAATAACCCAAATAGCAGCAAGGCAAATAGTCATGCAGAGTGTTCAATCTAAAAGGGTTAAGATGCGTCCAAAAGCGTTAAAGAGTTTGCTGGAACATCCCTGACAGGGAGTCACCTGAGCGAGTGATAAGAAGCAGGTCTTTGGTTTCTTGACAGTGGATGCATGTGCCCCAGGATGCCACAGCTTTGTGTCACTGTAGCTCATCAATTCATCCAGAAATAGGGGAACCTGGTTGGTGAGCGTTAAACCACTTTCCCCCCAAGTAACCAATACTAGTAAATCACAAAAGGCTCACAGCACTCTTTGATTGCTAGGTGGCACGCATCAAAGTAGGAGAAAATTGCTTTTATTTAGTTTTGGAAACACTACCTTACTTCCTACTGTAACCAACATGGCTCAAACCCGGCGGCATGCTGCAGAAACCCTCTCTTCCTTTTATGACTGCTGCTGCCCGGAATGGGCCCGGTCGGAAGGGATAAGGACGCAGAGCCGGAGGATCCTTAAACAGTACTCTCTTTATTTAATACATAACAGAAACTGCCTTCATGGGCTCCAACACTCCTCCCTCTCACTCCTTGTCACTAACTACGCCCCCTTACATGGCAGACATGTGCCTCAAAGGCACAGGGGACAGTGACAACTGCTTCAGTAGCCATGTGATCCAAGGGGAGACAAGGCAATGGGGAGCCAACCACCAGGAAAAAGACATCCTTTCTTTTGGGTGGCCTACGTCTATGGACCAACGCAGAATATTCCGGAGGACCGGCTTATAGCAATGTCTCAGTAAAGCAGCAGTTGGCGTCTCCCAAAGGATATGATCTGCATAACAGAAGGATTGCAGTGACTGCCGTATGTAAATCCAACTGGCTGGAGAAGGTATCACATTTTTTTGTTTTGCAACTGTCTTTGGAAAAAAGAAATCAAACATACACATTTAGAATGAAATGATTGGTGCAGTCATCTTCCTTTGCTCTAGATCACCTGTTTCCTATTTTGTCCCGGGTATATGCCCCTCTTTGTTCACACCCTCATAAACTGGCTGACCTCTTGTTCTCATCTTTGTGCTATGCTCTTGCTTTGTGTTTCGGGAGGATAGCTCAGGGGCAACGTGCTCGCCTTGGAAGCAAGCCAACACGGACCACCACAGGTTCGATCCTCTCGGTATTAAGCTCGTTATAAATAACCTCTCATATCATATCATATCATGCAACAGGTGACCTCCCCAAGAATGCCTCCACCGCCGCCTGTAAATGTGTCATTGTAAGTAATTTCCAATCAAAATTGGCATTCTTGTTCTTAAAATACATAAACATATTACAAATACATACACAAATATGCTGGACAAATACTGCCGCCACCAATGTAGAGATTTGTGAGTTTACATTAAATGAGTGTTTCAAATATAGCATTGCACCATGAAAGTACCATGCTGTGCTTTTACATGTGCCAGAGCACGCATCATTTCATGAGACCTATTGTTATCCTGGGGAAGAATTTAAAAATATACACGTTGCCAGGCAGCTGATCACGGATGAATATGTAAAATAGAAACCACATGTGTCTTGTGTGCTTAAAAAAGGAATAAGCAGGTCTTGCTAACACAATGCCCTTCTGTTTACCAGAGTGGAATCCAAATGCAGGGAAGATTGGCATTCCATGCCAAATGTAGCACATGAAGGTTGCAAGTTGCAAGGAGATAGCAGGCCTCAATCCACATTGGAGAACAATAGTGGGGTGTGGAAAAGATAAACATCTTGGCGCCATGAAAGATGGATTTTCCAAAAGTGCCACCCTGGGCAATTATCTGCCAGTTCACAACACTGTGCAGAATTGCACATAGGAGTGGGGTTGATGCACCTGCTGCAGAACGACACCACCGTGCACTTGCAAAGCTACATTTCTAGGCAATCTGCTGAAAGAGTACTCGTGATGTAAACATGAATCTGGGTGTATTAAGAGAGGAGCTGCAGAGATGTTGTGTTAAAACCCCATTCGGCCTAAACCTACTCAAAGAACTGTACAGTTCCAGCAGACACATGATTACCAGAGCACAATCACACTACTATTAGAACAACAGAGCCAAAGCCAACAACAAATCAAAGGTCTCTTTCAAACACCCACACTTCTCCCCTCACAAGGGAATGTCACAGTTTCAAACCAAGTTCACGAGTCACTGTGAAACGCGAGTGCAGTGAGGTAACCCTCCCCTTTGAACAGTGGCGGCTGCTATCATAGGGGATAGGGCGGCCGGGCGCCACCCCCCCAGAAAAGAAAGAGAGAAGCTAAAAGCGATTCAATCAGAGAACTTCTCTGATTGAATCGCTTTTAGCTTCTAGAAGATGCTGCATTTCCTTTGCCAACAGCGCAGGGGCGCTGTGGCAAGGTAACAATAGTGTATAGGCCGGCCCGGGTTGCACAGCGGGGCGCGTCCCAATTTAGTATACTTTTTTTCTATAGTAGAGTGCGTGGAGCTCGTAGCTCCACGCACTCTACATAGCACCTTTAATTAGAAGCCTGGCGGGGCGCTTCAGGGGTGGCCCCGCCAGTATAAAATGTGCGCAAGCAGCACACTTAGGAAATTCAATTCCCTCCCCTTCCATGGATACAGTAATGTCATTGGCTGGCAAACAGCCAATGACATTACTGTATCTATGAAGATCACTGGCGGCGCAGGGTGTGTGCGTGCGCCTGCTCCGCCTTCACACGTCTGTCTCTCTTTCTTTGAGGAGTGGTCGATGAGTCAATAACGACACGAGTGCTGCTGCTGCTCAGAGTCTGAGACCACCAGCCCAGCGGCGCCGCAGTAAGTACTCCCATCATGTTGTTTCTCTCATTCTCTGTAGTTTGGGCCCGGGGAGTGTGTTAAACTTACACTCCTCTCCCCGGGCAAAATCTATGTGGTCCACCACGGCCCAGGCCCAGTCAACACTGAACGACTGAGGGCCTAAACGTCTTTCAGTGTTGCTGTCGAGCTGACTGGGGCCGGGCCTGGGTGGTAGCGGGCCGCCCGCTACCACCAAGGCGGGGGCCGCCTGGGCCTTCTTTCTTTACCCCTGGTCCGTGCCATGGCCCAAGGGCCTTGGGCCACGCTGGACCGGTACGCCCAGGCAGGGGTGCTGCTGCTGCCCATACTGCAGCCACGGCCCGCGACCACTCCCGCATCATTGTGCCGTTTTATATTATCTGCATTTTTCAACAAAAAATGAAGAAAATATAAAACGGCACAAGTCGCCAGGGAGAGCCCTGGCAGGGAGAGGGCGAGGCCCGGCATGGCTGGTGGCCAGGCCTAGCAGCCGTGCCGGCCCTCTCCCTGCCAGGACTCTCCCTGGTGACTTGTGCCGTTTGATATTTTCGGCATTTTTTGTCGAAAAATGCGGAATATATAAAACAGCACAATTAGCATGATGCGGGAGTGGTCGCGGGCCGCGGCTGCATCAGGCTGCCCAATGAGCCCTGCCAGGCTGCTTTTACACTGATGGTACGGTCACGGTGAACCTTTCAGCATGGTCGCCGTTGCAGCCAATTCATCATCGAGGCTGTGCGACCTGCCTCCCCACTACCGCTGTGATCGGATTCAGTCATCGTGCAAGTAAAAGCAATAGTTTGTGTCGTGAAGGAATTGTGTTCCTATTAATTTTTTTCACATGTAATCTCATGTCTCTTCACCTTTCCCCCATGTTCACACGATATCAATTCTTTGGGTTCAGGAACGGAGCACTGCACTGCTCAAACGACTTCAAGCATAGCACTCAGTAGCAGCCAGAATGCCTGTTCAAGACAATCCTCATCCTTTAAGTGCTGCCCTGTTCCGCACACCAGTCCTTTTCTGTGGTAAGGCCAGGTTCAACATAGCTGTGCAAATGTTCTGCATACTACATGTGCCCTCACCAATGCCCCTCCCGGCAATTAGGTTTCTTCATATGCCACAGAATGCAGGCTCCAAGCTATGTGTCTCCTGATTGGCAGGTTCTTCTTTGAAGCAGGTCTTCGCCATCTTTGCCCGCAGTGCGAGAGCCCTCTCATTCTACTTCTGCGGCGACATCCTTTCAGCCAGTTCTCTCTATTCTGTTTGCCCATTGGACCTAGCTATTCAGACCACCAGTGCAGAATTCCTGGAGTTTACCCTCCTTTTTTAGCATGTGAGTACATGCGTTTTTTCACATGCACCGTGGCATGATGTTTCCCCTGCACACCCCTCCTGGAAAAGGCACCTGAGGTTTCCTCAGGGCTCATACTGGTATTTTCACCAAACTAGAACATATGCCACCCACTTGAACATTGAGCTGTTGGTGCAGCCTACACTTACTAGTGCTCGCACATTGATGCTATTGGGGCATAGGTATGCCAGTGTCCGAATCAAGGGGCCAGTTCAGCCTATTCTTCCTGTTTTTCCAACACAGCCTGCCATGTCCACTGGGCCTAATTTGCCAAGTGTCAGCTCAACAGTGGCTGTTAAACTCAAGTTTACCAGTTTATGTCAATAGGCCTCATCCCATAAACTCTCTGTCTGCTGAATATAATAATTTAATAATAATAATAATAATAATTTGGCATTTATATAGCGCTACGAACCCTCAGGTATCTGAGGGCTGCATATTATTACCCACGGTGTGTGGTGCTCATTTATCGACCTCGGAAGGATGAAAGGCTGAGTTTGGCCCCGCTGGGATTCCAACCTGCGTTAGCAGGCTCTGCACGGCTCTGCACGAATGTCAAAGCAAGCGCTCTACTCACTGTGCCACTTGACTGGCTTGATATGCTACCATGTGTGCACTAACACCATGATGACTGGTGCAAGAATGGTGTTTTAGCATTTGGAGAATAGGATACCGGTGCACCTCAAAGTTATGCAGCCCATCATGTCGTCTAAAGACAATCGAGAGAAATGGAGAAAGCATAATGTGGATAAGTCTACTTCTTCTCGCTTGGCCAGGCTGGTCATTAGCTGTCCTCCATGCTTCTGGAGGGTGCTTTTCGCCAAGATTTATCTTCAGCGGAGGAATGACCCTACATCAAGGGATTCCAGTTTCTTCCATGGCTTTAGCTAACCTAGCCAAAAATCAGACACTGCACCCCACTGGACTACGAATCGGGCACATTCTTTTCCTTCTGGTCCATTGCCTTTTGATCTTGGCTAATGTGGTGAGTCACTCTCACTGAGAGATAATGTTTGATATTGCACTCATAAAACCAACCACATTTACCAAACATTCTCTATGTTCATGTCACAGTGCCGGCGGTCTTCGTGAGACCTAATAAAGAGAGAAACCTGCACCCGTGCAAGGTTTGAAAGGGAAACTGGGGCAACAGTGGCAGTGCTGAGGAAAGGGAGTGAAGCAAAAGAAGCACAAATATGGCAGACATGCAGTTAAGCAGAGTGATATGCTGCATGAGTGAAGCCTCAAACATACGTTTTTTTAATTAAAATGTTTTGTTTGATTTTACAAACTTTTCATTTATACTTCTGTTACTATTAAGAACAAAAAGAAGAAAAACTAAATATTGTTATCTGATTAAATTTCTTTCACTTATTTTTTTATAAACATATCTTTATTATTTTTAGTGAACAGCGTACAGCCAACTTTGTACCAACATTTCACCCCAAACTCCCCCTCCCCCCAAGCCCCCGGGAACACATGATATTTAATTCGGAGGGATTATTCTATGCGTTGAAAACGTCCGTAACCTTAATATTGTGGGGGCACCATTGTTCCATAAAGTCCGACTGTAGGTGTTCCATGACACTACCCCATTCTTTGACGAACCTGTCCTTTGTGCCTTGGATTGTGTGGGTGACTTTTTCCATTGCTAACTGTGCCCAGACTTTTTGAAGCCATGTAAATACTAGCAGTGTTTCCCTCTTTTTCCAATTCTGTGCTATTGTTGTCCAAGCCGCTATGAGGAGTCCCACAAAGCTTCTCCGTTGTGCTTTCGTGTATCTTTTTGTAGTGTCGTCTCTCATTCCGCACATCCATACGCCGTCACTTATTTGCTCCACATCTGGGAACATTTTGTCCATTTCTCCCTTAACTTCTTCCCAGAAAGGCACTATTCCTTTACAGTCCCACCAGATGTGTTTCCACGTCCCCACCTCTCCGCATTCCCTCCAACAGAGATTAGACGTATTTGGGAACATGGTGTGCAGTCTCTCTGGCGTGTAGTGCCACTGAGTCACTATTTTAGTCCACATTTCTCTCATCTGTACCAATCTTGTCAATTTGGGGATCAGGGCCCATATGTCCTCCCACTGGTTTCTCGTTAGTTCCATTCCCAGCGTTCTGTCCCATTTGCTCATGTATGACCATTTGATCTCTTCATCTTGCTTATTTATAAAGGTGTATAGTGTCGAGATCCATTTCTTTGCCCCTGAGTTGGATGTTATGTAATTCTCGAATGGGGTTAGGGTTCTCGTTGCCGCCTTCGCGATTTCGGGGGATTTTAACCAGTGCTTAAATTGTTCATACCTGTATCTGTTCCATGTGGTTCTATTTGGGAGTGTGAGGCATGATTCGTATGGTCTAATTTCTTTGTTGTAAAACATTTCCCCAATTTTCGTTATGCCCGCCTCCTCCCAATCGTCAGATGTACCCTGCTCCATCCCTGGCGGGAATTGCGGGTTCCTCCATATGGGGGTGAATGGGCCTAGTGTGGTGGACATTGCGCCTTTTCGTGTTTGGGTGTCCCAAGCCTCCATGGTCGTGCTCAGTATTTCGCTGATCCCTATGTTGGGATGTCTATGCTGTTTCTGTTTCCAGAGTAGTTCCACTAGTGGGGTTCTAGCCACCGCCCTATCTTGAGCTGCCCATAGTTGTTGTGGGTCTTCTCCCAGCCACTCCCGAAGCACCCTTAGTTGGGCCGCTTGGTAATATTTTTGAAAATGGGGAAGCGCCATCCCTCCCTCCCTTGTTGTCGATGTTAAGACAGCCCTGGACAGTCTTGGAGTTTTCCCCTTCCACACAAAGGTCGAGATCACCCTCAGGAGTGATCTGAAAAATGAGCGGGGAATCCCTACCGGTAGGGCTTGGAAGTAGTAAAGGAGCCTTGGGAGAATGGTCATCTTTACCGCCTGAATCCTACCCCACCATGAGATCAGCAGGGGATTCCATTTACCTATGTCACTTCGAACGCTAGACAGTAGCCGCGGGTAGTTTTTGCAGTATAGCTGTTCCACCTTATGTGTAAGGGTGATTCCTAGGTATTTAATACCCCCTTCTGCTATTTTGAGGTTGAGTGCCCTTGCTTCTCTTTTAATCTCTTCCCCGTCACCTGCTAGTATTAGTATTTCTGACTTGTTTCTATTGATTTTTAACCCCGAGATGGCCCCGAAAATTTCTAGCTCTCCCACTGCTGCAGCCAGCGTGCGGTCCGGCTCTTCTAGTACCAGCAGCAAATCGTCCGCATATGCGGTTACCTTATGTTGCATGCCTGCCATCTCTATCCCCTTAATTTGCGTGGCTTCCCTGATTTTCATCAGTAGGGGCTCTAGGAAAATGGCGTATAATAGTGGAGATAGTAGACACCCCTGTTTTGTTCCTCGAGAAATGTTTACCCTTTCGGTTACCTCCCCATTGATGGCCACTCTGCAGGTTGGGGTGTTGTAGTTCGCTCTGATTCTAGCAGTAAAGTGTTCCCCAAATCCCATACATTGTAGTGTCTTAAATAACATGGACCATTCAACTCGGTTGAATGCTTTTTCGGCATCAAGTGCCAAGAGAATTGCTGGGGTTTGCTTTACTCCTATCTTTTCCACTAGGTGGATGATCCTTCTAAGGTTGTCATGTGTTTGTCTTCCTGGGATGAAGCCTGATTGATCTAAATGAATTAACTTTGGGAGAAGCGGGGACAGCCTAGCTGCTAATATCTTCGTATATATTTTGGCATCAATATTAATCAGTGAGATTGGTCTATATGAAGCTGGGCATGATGGGTCCTTCCCTGGTTTGTGAAAAACCAGGACCTTTGCTTCGTTCATTGTGGAGGTCACATTGCCGCATTCTTTGAAGGAGTTTAAGAGTCTGGTTAGAACCGGAATTAGCTGATCCGCGTATTTTTTATAAAATGGGGCAGTGAAGCCGTCCGGGCCTGGGGCTTTATTCTTTGGGAGTTCATTTATTGCTTTTCTAACCTCATCTTCCCTTATGGGATCTTCTAAGGCTTGCCTGTCTGCCGTTGTGATTTGCTGGAATGTGAGGGATGCCAGATATGTGTCTTGTGCGTCTGGTTCCGGGTGGTCCGTGTTATACAGTTTCTGGTAGTATTCTCTGAAGACTTCCCCTATGTCTTGTGTACGTGTCAGGTGTTCCCCTTTTGTGTCTGTGATGTTTTTAATTGTTATGTCTTTCTGTTTGGCGCGGAGTTGTCTCGCTAGTAGCCTATCTGCTTTGTTTTCTTTTATGTAATATCTTTGTCTTAGGTACAGGAGGCTCCTTTCCGCTCCCTTTGTGCGTAGCATCTCTAGTTGGCCCTGAGTGTGTTTGAGAGTCCTCCTAAGTTCCCTTGTGGGTTGTGTCAGTATTTTCCCTTGCAGCTCCGATATTGATCTTTCCAATTCTTTTTCCCACACATACCTCTGTTTTTCCCTCGTTATTTTCAGTGCCATTAGTTTTCCTCGGATCACTGCTTTAAACGCCTCCCAGACTGTGGAGATTGATACGTCCCCTGTGTCATTTTCGGTGAAGTATTCTTCTATCGTTTCCCTTATGGTCTCCCCCATTACCGTGTCCTGGATTATGTCTTCCGGCAATCTCCACCTCCACAAGCCTCTAGTTTTCCCCTGTAGCTTCAAGTCGAGCCACAAGGGTGCGTGGTCCGAGAGTGCAATTGTCCCCTTTTCTACCTCCTGGATTTTGCCCATGAGGCTAACAGAAGCCCACAAGTAGTCAATTCGTGACATAGAGCTGTGCACATGCGAGAAGTATGTGAACCCACTTTGGTCCCCCCTGAGTTCCCTCCATACATCGCCCAGGGCCAGCTGGTCCATTTGTTGCTTGAGCCGTTTTGAAGGTGCCCCATGGCTATATGTCCCTCCGGCACTTCTGTCCCTCTGTGGGTCCCAAGCTATATTCAGATCTCCACCCAAGATCACCTCCCCCCTTGCGAAGGATTCTAGTTTGTCCAGGGTGTCTCTTAGAAAGCCGTCCTGTCCCACATTGGGCGCATATACTGACGCAAGGGTGATCCTCTGTCCCTCCAGCACCGCATTGACAAACGCATACCTTCCCTCCTTATCTGTGATGGAGTCCTCCAAAATGGCGTCCCTTCCGGTCTTCATTGCAATGAGGACCCCCGCCCTTTTTTCCGTGGCATTCGCCTGGGCCCATATTGTATATCCCCTTACCCGTGCCTTTAGTTTGTCTTTTTTCCTGATATGCGTTTCTTGGAGGAGAAGGAGGTCCACCCCTTCCCTTTTAAGCAATTTCTCCAGTTTCACCCTTTTTGTTGGATGGTTCATCCCCCTTATGTCATAGGTCACTATGCGTATCTTTCCCATTTAATAAGGCACAAGTTCAAAGTACGTGCGATCCCTTCCTTCGGTGCTGCCCTCTGACTGTGGTCCCGGTCCCTCCTTACCAGCCCTCTGAACTCTCCCCCCCCCCAACTGGTAACAATAACAGAACCAAACTTGTTGCCCCCGAGTAGGGCCAGGGTTCCTACTGATGCCTGGGCGTTGCGCCCGAAGCTCCCTGCCCTCCTTCCTCTCGGGGGAGATGTGCATGGGGGATCCTAAACCCCACATTACTGTCTTATCTTACCCGATTCCAAGCCGGATGATCCATCCCGGACCACCTGCTCCGGTTCTTGCGCGGCTGTTTGTGTTCTCTCCCGCCCCCCCACCGGAGCCAGCACGATGTCGCACGGTTGACCTCATCTCTCTCTGTGACTTATCCTCCTTTCATATTTGCTTCCTACGGCCTTCTCTTCCCAGGGCCGGCCTTTTTTGCTTGATCTTTTCCCATCCTTTCGGTCTTCTCCTTTGTTCTCCGCTGGCTGCTGTTTGATCCCCTTCCTCCGTATCACCCTGAAGGCCCATTATGCTGAGGCCCTCTTCCCAAGTGGTTGCTCTCCTCTGTTGCCCTTCCCATGTAAACGTCAGCCCGAAAGGGAATGTCCATTTGTATCGTATTTCTTTCGCCCGTAGGGCCTTGACTAGTGGGGCCATCGCTCTTCTCTTTTGCAGTGTAGTTAGTGCCAGATCTTGGTACAATTGAATTTCCTGACCATTCATTCTTATGTGGACCATTTCTCTGGCTTTCCTCAGGATTTGTTCTTTTTGCGGGTAGGAAGAAAGCGCCACCAGAACGTCCCTTGGCCTCTCCCCAGGTGCTCCCAATCTTTTAGGGCCGACCCGGTGGGCTCTGTCGACTCCGATTGTATCCGGCTCTGCTGCATCCAGGATGTCTCTAAACACCTCCTTAACTGCCGACATCAAATCTCTGTCCAGTACTGTTTCCACCATATTTTTGATGCGAATGTTGGAGCGTCTGGAACGATTCTCCAAATCCTCACACTGTATCTCGAGGTTATGGGTGAGTCTCACCAGACGCTCCTGGATTTCGCTAGCCTGCTGCGTTTGTTCATCAATCCCTTGGATTGTTCTTTCCAATGTGTCGGTTCTTTCCTCCAGTTTCGCCACATCGACCCGTAGGTCTTGGACCGCCTGTTTCATGTCATTTTTCATCGTCGTGAACTCTTCCTGTACTGTGGACATGAATTTTTCCTGGAGTTCGTGGAACCATGTTCGCATGTCCTCCTTAGAGGGTGAATGATGGGGGTTCGCCTGTGCCATTCCCTCCACCTGTTGGTTGTCCTGTGGCTTCCCTTTGGCTTGTTGCGCAACGTCCATGGACCACAGTTGAAGGATGTTTGCTTCTTGCCTCGTGGGTTGTGGGATCTGTTGGGCTACGGTGTTTTTGTTTTTTGCTCTTGACATGGTATGGTTGTGTCCTGGAGTTCACAGGGGCCGCTGTGTTTCCCTCTTGAGCTTTGTGCTTTGCCCCCCTAGCGCTCGCGGGGCCGTCCTCTTGGGTCTCCTGTGGGGTCTGCTTGGTGTAGTCTGTTAGTGGGGATTATTTCCTTTTCCCGGTCGGATTTTCTTGTCTAGGGCTCTGTAGGGGAGCACCCACCAGACTGGTCCCCCCGCCGGACCCTCCCGTCTCTCTGTATTTGTGTCCGTTGCCCTTCTTATTGTGCACCGTTGGGCGTCTTGTTGCCGCCTTCAAAGACGTATCCCTTGCTCCACCACCTTTGGCTCAGCCCACCTTTCATTTGGGAGCGCTTCTTTCTGGCGGCATATGGGGGGGGGTGCCGGGGGTGTTCTCTTACTTTGTTTGGGATTTGGGTCCCGTCTTTTCACCGCCGCACCCCGCGACGCTCTCCCCGTCGTTGGATGGTCCGGTGCCGCGACCGCTTCTGGATCTCCGCAGCAGGGGGGCCGGTACGGCGGGCCCTCAATGTAGGCGGGGCTGGGGGCGGGATGACCCCGGTCGCTGCTGTAAGCGAGCCGGTCCCCCCTGGGGGGCCGCGTGTCTCTGCTTGGCTCCCGTGGGGGGGGTCCGCCCCCACCTCTCCGCCGCTGGGGCACCGCCTCGGCAGTAGTTCTCGCTCCCGCTCCGCACCGGGGAGCCTCTGGGTCTGAGGCGGGAATCGCTCGACGGGGGAGGGGCGGTCGCCGCGGAGCGGCGTACCCTGCTCTCCCGGCGCTCCACCGCAGTGCACCCGGTGCCTCGGGTCTGCGGGTAACTCTGGGGGGGGATATCTGCTCTCTGGCGCTCCGGATTAGCTTCGATATGTGCTGTTTTTCGGCGGCCCGGGACGAGCGCGGCTTAGTCGCGACTCGTCTCCACGGCGGCCATCTTGGAATCGCTTCTTTCACTTATTTAAACCTCTTTCGTAATCTCAGTCCAGAATTGAATTACTGTAATGATAAGCCATTGATCTTTTCCTTGTAGCAATTTTGCCCATCTTTCTTCTGTCGTCATTGGCTTGTCCGAGATCTTGAAAAAGTCTCTGTAAAGATCCTTTTTTTCTTTCAGAGATGGGCAGACCATAATCAGGTGAAATGAAGTTTCTTGTACATTTGGTTAATTGCAGAACCGGCAGACTGGGGATAAAGTATCTGTTTTGTCTATCATCGATAAGTAATCTCGCGTCGGTAAAATATTGAATCAGAAACGCAAAAAGAGATCACGGATATTGCAATCCGGGAATTGATTCAAATAGTGTGGTAGTCCATTAAGGGCCCTTACTTCATTTCCACATTTGAGATGGCGTTTGAATCTTGTTTGTTCGTCTATAGTTCTTATCCAATCATTGGTTTGAATTTTTCATTTCGCGTGCTGCGGTCTATTTATCAGCATTTCCTCTGTGATTTCTTCTATTTGCATTTTTCGTTTAATCTCAGATAACCACTTCGAAAGAGCTGAGATCTGAAAGGCTTGCTTTTTTTTCTTGAGTATTTCCAATGCTGGTATTTTATCTCCCAAGATTATTTTTCTATGGAGATCCATCTGTGTCCACAAAACTATGGATTGTATAGATTGTAGGGCCAATTCAAATCGGATTCTTGGCATCGGGAACGACTTCAGAAGTGCTGGAGTTTTCCTCCAGAATATCACCTCGTAGTAGGACCATTTGATTGATTTCTGGTTGATTAGAGTTTCGCTAGCATAGGTCAAAATCGGGATTACCTTTTGTTTGTTTAAAATGGTTGTTGCTTTTGCTGAGTATGTTCCATATTTTAAATGAAAGAAACATCCTTGTCTTGCCAATGATCTTGCTTTCCCCTCAATATGATCTTTCCATTCGTTTTCATTCAAGGAGGGGTTGATCAGAGCACCCAAGTATTTTATTGTCTTAGTTGTCATGATTTCTTTGTTTTCTAATTGAATTTTTAGGTTATATTGAAGCTTACTATTTTGAGTAGAGCGTTTCATTACCTTTGTTTTGGTGATATAAATTTGCAGATGGTTTTCCATCATATATATTTGTGCTTTGTCCAATGTTTCTTGTAAACCCTTCACTGTTTTATCTAGGATGATAATATCATTAGCATGGTTTAACGTTTGAATGGGCTCATTGTTGATCTTAGGTGGATTCGCTATTCTGTTTTGAATTTTTTCTCCGAAATCATTGGTGTACAGGTTGTATAGGCAAGCGGCTAAGGGGCATCCTTGTTTCAACCCGTTCCAGGTCGGAATAGAATCAGTCACTATACCATCATTCGTGAGCCGCACTCGGATGGACGTATTCGAATAGAGTTGTTTTATTGGGTTCAAGATAGAAGAAGGACAACCCCAAGATGTTAATTTGGTCCATAATTTTTGCCTATTAACGGAATCAAAAGTCATCTTTAGATCTATAAAAATTGCATAAACTTGTTGAGTTCTGACTATCGCTTCATGTTTTAGCATATTCAGCAACAGAAGGTTCACATTAGTACTTATTTTGGTGACAAAACCGGTTTGTCCTTTTGCTTGTTTTTCATTATCTGCTGCCCAGGTGTTAAGTTTCTTTTGGAGATAGCTAGCTAATAATTTTCCCAGAGGATCTAAGAGGGCTATAGGCCTGTAGTTTGCCGGATTCTTTCGGTCTCCTGCCTTGAAAATTGGAATCAATTTGGCTACGTTCCAGGTACGTGGAATCTCTTTTGTCTTTTCGATGATGCGGAGAAGACAGATGAAAAAATGTGCCCATTCTTCTGGAGCTGCCCTAAGATTGATGCTTGACAGTCCATCAGGACCTGGTGCTCGAGATGAGTTGAGGGCCTTGATGGTATTTATGATATCTTCTGCGTCCCGCTTGTGGTTCCAAATACAATCTTCTTTTTCTCTGACGCTTATCGAAGTCTGAGTATTTTGCTTGTACAGATTTGAAAAATGGTTGACCCATGTGTGTGATTCAACTTCCTGAATCATAGTATGGGTTTTTGGTGCGTCATTCATCAGTGACCATAGATATCTCGTATTTTTCAAGTTCAGCGCAGTTAAGATCGCTTCAGAATCATTTTGCTTCATTGTAGCTTTAATTGCTTTTACTGAGTTGGAATATTTCTGTTTTTCCTTTTTTATTTCGATTTCGAAATCAAGTTCTTTCTTTTTTTTTAGTTGTCGTAATCGTTTCTGATGTTGCTGTTTCTGTTGTTTGATTTCCATATTAAAATGGTGACTATGGATATACTTTTGTATATGCTTGGGTCTTGATTGTGATTGTTGGTATTTTTCTAAGATCCATCCATAGTTCAATTTTGGTTGATCTTGAAGTGGTGCTTCCTCGAAGATGGAGACTAACTCGGCTATCTGGTGTTGCTGAATTCGAAGTCTATTCAACCCGTTTGTAGGTTCGAGGTGTGGTAAGGTTATACGATGGTCTTTTGATGTTTGCGTGGACCACAAAATTGTTATTTGATGATAGTCACTAGCGGAGTGTGGAATGTTAGCAGTCGAAATTGTTGATTTCTGGAGTCTTTCTGAGGTAAAAATGTAATCAATGATTGAGGTGGAGTTTTCTCTTGACCAGGTTGGATGCAGAAGACCTTGATAGTTCATACGTTGTTCACTTAGAAAGATATTACGAATTGTTAGTTCTTTAATCCATTTTCTCGCTCTACTAGACATCTCATGAGTATCTAGTTTTACATCTTCTTTGTTGAATAAATGGATGTTGAAATCTCCTGCTATGATGTATTCTGTTCCACTGTTGGAGATGGCAACATTATCAATTTCATCACAATTGGAATCTATAAATTTGTTATCGGTATTTGCAGTTGGGTTCCAGTAGATGTTAAAAATCGTTATGCAACAGGAATCCAGGCACTGAGTCACATTGTTGTTATTAAAGGTCGACATTAGGATGGTGATGTATTGGGCCCATGGATGGATGTTCTTTCTTGTTAATATCGTCCATCAAGGCAGGATTATTTTCGTTAAGATCATCATTCCTGATGCAGGTCTACCTTTTTGTGAGATTATTGCAGGATTCGTCATGGTTATGAATCCCTCACACAGAACCTCTTCATTCAACCAGGTTTCTTGTAAACAAATTATATCTTCTTCTGCAAGAGTTAATGAAGATTCTTCAAAGAGATGTTTATGCTCTCTCGTGTTCCAGGAGCATTCCAAAATACTGGTGAGCCAGGCTGGTTGAAATTACTAAGATGACCGGGAGCCGACAGGGGCTGCCGGCCCCCTCCAAGGGCCCACCTGAGGGTGCTAAAAAGCCCCTGTATGGGCCTGTCTGTGTGCTGTTGGTGCAATTATGCCTGTCCTCTTGGCCACCTTGCTCCTGTGTCCCCGTCTTTGCTGCCTCATCTATATATAGCCCCTCTTGTAGCTATGCGCTGCACCGCCGACTACATTAAGGTAAGGGGGCCTCTTCCTCCCTTTTTACCCTGTTTCTCTCTTCTTATCCCCTCGTTCCTTCCTTCTATCGTTCCACTCTTACTGATGCTTTCTACTGCCCCCCACTCCGTTTTTGTTGCTCTCCTCTCTCCCTTTACCCCTCTCACGATGGTCATCCCACTCGCCTATCCCCGTTTTGGCCTGTGCCCTTCTTAACATTCTTCCTCAATTCCCCCCTGCTTTTTTGACCCTCCCAACCCTCCCTCACCACCACCGGGTGCAGCTTGTTGCAGCTGGGCTCCCCGTTACGCGTGCTCTTTGAGCCTTGTCCATCTCATTCCCCTGCCTCCTTCTCTCCCGTCGTTCTTGCATTAGTGCTCTCTCCTTTATCGCATCTCTCGCCTCTCTCTAGTCGCTTACCGTAACCATCTTCTATTACAGTGCATGCCTTGTTTCCACTCTGTAGTGCCTTCTACAGTGCATGTATTGCTTCCTATCTGTAGTGCCTTCACTCATCTGCCTGTATTCTTCTTACCGCTCTTTGCACTCTTGCTGATCCCTGCCTGCCACCCTATCACTCTATCTCTCACTGCTCTGTTCCTTGCACCCCCATGTTGTCTGTCTTTCCCAACCCTGTGCTTTACTACCCCTTCACCCTACTTAGCTGACTGCCCTTTCTGCTGTTTACCATCTGGTTGATACTTTGCCTCCTGGGCTGTGCAATGTTGCACCTACTTGCAGCCATTGATCTGACTTTTGCACCGCTTTCCTTGATTTCCCCCCTTCTCTGCCTTCTGTCCTCCACGTTCTTTGTTACCCCCTTGCCCCTCTTCTCTCTGATCTACAACCAGTTCTTTGACTTGCCGTTTCTCCTTCTTGCTTATCTGCACGCTGGTATTTAACTGTCAGCCTGTGCTTCTTCTTCTTGCTGTTTATCCACCTTCCCCTTTGACCTCGGCTCACTGCCTTGTGTTGTGCTTGATCTGTCTATCTTCACCCGTTCATCCCTTGTTGTGGTCTGCTCCTCTCACCTTACCCCTTGATTGTCTTTGGAACCATGCTGTTGCTGTACACTGACTTGCATGCATCCTCTGATTGACGTTGGAACCGTTCTTTTGCTGTGCATATACTTACCTCCACCACAGATTGACATTGGAACCTACTGTGTTTGCATTGACTTACCTGTGTGAAGTGCTGACTAAGTGTTTGGTGGTGAATGGCAGGAAGCCTGTTTTGGAGCAGTCTGTGTAACTTTTATTTCCAGTTTTATCCCACGTTACTGTCTCTTTAAAGATACACTACAAATTGACAGACGCGCATGAAGCACAGGTGCAAAGTGCTGGCCAAGTGTTTGGTGGCGAGTGGCAGGATACCCTGTTTTGGACCAAACTTTATTTTCAGTTTTATATCGTTTACTGTTTCTTTAAGGAATAGTTCTCATAACATGTTTTCATTCATATCTTTTTACAGAGGCTGAGCTACTAGGCTCAGGGCATTGCAGCACAAGGGCAAACTGTGCTCCGTCAAGAAAGAGCACAACCCGACTCACAACAGTGTCGACAGCTATGTCTTTGTCTGGGTTACGACCCAGGCAGACCCGGCACACTTATAGGGCATGCCGTGGATTCACTTTTTTGTTGTTGCACACAACAAGGGATCATCAGGTGATCATTTCCCACAGGCCACTGGCTCCAACTTTCGGGGGAATCACAGCGTTCCTAGTTCTGATCCTGGAAAATTATACCTCACTTCCTGGATATGATGCACAATTATTTCTAAGCACACAGTGACAATGACATCCCGAATTGCTTCGAAAAAGCAGAACTTTTGCCAGACGAGCAGCAGTATACATAGTTAATAAGTGCCTTATGTGAAAGAACACATCTGCTGTGTATGGCCCCCAATCAGAATTACTACACCATCTATACTCAGTGTACATGGCAAATTGATTAGGTTTTTACAAAGCACTTTATGACTATAATTAACCATCTCAGTGTGCTTTCATAAGGCTTGCAAGCAGCGCTGAAAATTGTTTTAAAAAAAAGCCACACACACACACATGCCCCCAATCCCCCTGTTTAGGTTCTGGTGAAGCGGCCAGGGTGATGGAGAGGGGACAGAGGTGTAATGATGGCAGGCAGGTAATAGGTTTGCATCACATTATAAACCAACTCGAACATACATACATCTTAATAGCAACACGTTGAGCGAAAGAGTTTAATTGCAGCTCTATTTTCCCCATCCTGAATGGAAGAATCACCTCACTGTCGTCATTGTTGCACACCACATGCAGCTTTATGCACCTATCCCATTTCAAATCTCCCAAAGGACATTCTGCAGACCACAACCACTTCTTGTTATCCACTCCTTGTTATCCAGTGCTGATGTGATTTAAAACATGCACTTAAAATGGCCTTACCATATTCCAGGCAGAGTATCACTTAAATAGATGGCACAGCCGGTCAAAGGCAGCTACTGCGAGAGCATTTTGTGAATTCCTTATCATTTTAACGTGGTATGGAACAAAACGGTTCTTGAAAACCAAAACCAACCAAGTAAAACAGACATTCTTCCATTTGAAGTCAGTCATTTATCTTTGAGACAGCAGTTGATTTAAAAAAAACAGAACTTGTTTTTAATGCATTCTATTATCATGAAATGCAGGGTAAAAACCCTAGATACACTCTAGTCATCCTCTCTGGTCCCTATACCACTACCTCAATGTTGTTTGAGAATGCCAGTGTGCGTCCCCTGCTCTGAGGAAAAAGCAATGACAATGCCAACAGTTTGGACTTTTGTGTAAGCATGGGAAAGGCACTTGCCAGGCACAGCTGTAGCAGAATTAACTACCCGTTGTTGTAGAAGCAGAAACATGGTGCAAGTTCCTGGGCATCATGATCTAATAGCAGTGCCTGGCAGAAGCTTACACCGTATGCACAAGGCCAAAATGTTGGCTTTGTCAATGCTTGTGTTTGAACAGGATCTCAGTGGCTTTGCCAATGCTGTTTTTAATAGGACTTCAGCGAAGGACACGCAGAGTGCTTATAAATCGGGTGCCTGAAGGGCTGCAGCAAATTAATTTTGTAATGTGAGCTCCGCAAAGCGCACTTTTAAAGCCCCAGAACGAAAACATTACAAAAATGTATATATTGCATTGTTATACAACTGATGACTGGCACATGGTGGTAGTTGCTGGTACTTTCTTTACACATTGTACTAATGATTATTCTGGTGCAGCTTCAATGTTGCAAGCAGTTAACTCTCTCTCCTTCATGTGTGAAACCCATTTTAATACTGCTCTGAGCCTATGTTGTCCTTTCTCAGATTAGTCTCTCGCTTTCTCTTTACAGACCATCAGCAACACCTTACATGAACAAATGCAACCAGTCCAGGGTAATTGTGAAACTAAAAACATCGGACTTCAACCTCCACAATGCACCTTCCGGGAATTTGGATTTCCCATAGCCTGCAAAGGAGTTCATTGTAGTGACCATTGTCCAGAATGAGGTGAGCTAGCATGAGTCTTTTGTAGGGTTTGGTGCTCAGGGCACTCCAACTCTGTTTGTGTTCATCTGTAGTAAAGAAGGCACACAGCTTTCTTGTTTAACTTTTTTTTTAAAAGAAGCCCATGTTTGTGGGGATCAATGAGGTGGGGGAAAATCTGATGAACAATACAGACTACAGAATGGCATCTATGACTAGCTGAGAGGGTGGCATGTGAACATGGAAAGTCATACATATAATGCAAAAAGGCCTGCTTATGGTTCAACGGACGCAAACCTGTCCATTTGGAAACTGTTTTTCGAAGGATAGGATTGGGTGGTGGTTCCCACTTACCTCATGATGTCCTGGTATCTTCCAGTTGAATGGTATACAGTAATTTGTTTTACCGGTGTAAAAGCCCACAGTCTTTCAAACATCAGAATACCTTCTTTCTAATCTTCACCATTGCTCCCACAGTGCTTGGGAGGGGTTGGGGTTGTGTGATGCAGTCAGAAAATCTCCCTACATTGTAAACAATGTTTTTTTAACAGTATTAACAGAACAAACCTGCCTCATTTCTTCCATAAGTACTAATTTGCCAAACAAGCTGCAATACGTACTGTGTGGCTGGTGTCTCATTTGCTAATGGGCATGTGTGTTAACGCATGCATAGATAACATCAGCAATTATACTCAACTGTACTGGTCGATGATAAGTACAGCAGAGTTGTATATAATTGCAGATGTTATCTGTGTCTAGTACCGACTAATTATACTTATGTGTTATTGAAGAGCATACCTAACAATGACTACATGATCCCATATACATGTACATAATCATTTTGCTTATTAACAATGTGTGGAAACAGAAAAATAATATGAGGCCCGGAAGCCCAAAAAGAAACACACCAACACAGGTTACAAAGAAACATACAAGTGCTTTATTTAAAAGCTACAACAGTTACCAAGTCAATTGACAAACGGATAGCAATTCGGCTCTCAGAATAACATAACAAACTTCAACGAGGGTTCGATGTGTTAGTGAGAGACCGCATATTGGAGTACCCGGGCCTTTTATACAGTTTTTCCAGCCCTGGGCCAACCCTCTTGCGGGTTAACCATTCTACAAAATAGGTTTTAGGGTTCCTTGCCAGGTCAATCCTTTAATATATGCATTTCGATTAGTTTCACTGATATAGTTGAACATTTACATATAGGTCAACGGTAGGACAAGGTCTCTGTTCGCGACCCCGACAAGTGGCCTGCAGGCATATTAATTATTCAGTTATACGGAGGTCACAACGGCCAGAATCTTACTCAGAATGTCATTCGGCCTCCATTTTGATGGTCAGGGTGACTCCTACATAACAAGAGAACCTAAAATGGCGGCTCAATCCAAAATGGCGGCTTACATTAGTTTCTCTAAGGTCAAGACCTTGCCGTGTAGTTTAGTCGCACATGATGTTTAGACAACTTGGCGTAGGCCAATACACATACAATTATTACAATAGGAGGCATAATATTGTTTCTATTCCAACAAACCCTCCTTTTGGCCTATGCCAAGTGGTAATATCATTTCTAATGTCTTTGTAAATAACTCCATGCATTGTCGTCCATACATCCTGAATCGTTATCTGTAATATCTATAGCCATTAGGTCGTGCACCAGAACCTCTTGTAACGCAAACTCTTTAGATGCTGTATCTGGGGCATACATTTTGTGCCCTATCGTGCTCACTGCCTGAGCGCAACATCCCCCTAGCATTGCACATATACTGGGTAGACACTGGATACAGCAACAAAGGAATAGCAGGATTCCCAAAATAACCAGTATGACAGAAAGCACCTTCCAACCCCAGGATCGTAGAGAATCCCAGAACCAAGCACTAATACTCCAATCTCCCATAGGAACATGCACTTCTGAACTAAGGACGTGCAAGTTCTGTATTGCTTTGAAAATTGTCAGTGAGGAATCTGGTACGAAAACACAACAAGCTGACCCCACTAATTTACATACTCCACCACGTTCTGCCAGGATGACATCTAATGCCATCCGGTTTTGGAGCGCTACCAATCTTATTGCTTTCTGTTCCAGTGTCATATTGTAGAGTATATCCGTGGTCCGGTTGATGGTTCTCTCCAGTACTCTTGCTAGCCCCCTAATATTTTCAGAATTTGCTATCTGTCCCCAAAATGGCACAACTGATTTTGTTATATCTCCCAATATTTGCCATGGGGTATCTCCATTCTCGTCCCGCCGTGGGCGAGCCTTAGAAACTTCCAATGTACTAGCTCTGAATACCCCAGGTAACAGGATTCCTAAATAACAGGTTCCCTGCCAATCCTTGGGCAACCAGGGAAATGCTGTACTACCGCAAACGAAATAGACGGGCCCCCCTACATACAGAGGCCTGTTCTCTCTGGTCAAATTTACAATGTTCACACAACCTTCAAAATCTCCCATTGACCGAGTGCCATTTCTTTGTACACAGAAGGGGACTGAATTGGGGCTATTGTTAATGGAGTAGGAAGGAGGCACAGCGTCCTTATTGCCTAGCGGAGCCATTTTAAAGGAAATTTGAGTTTGGAAAGGAAGAGACAGTTTATCAGACGGCCTAATAGAAGCAACATTAGGCTTACTTCTATTTGCAAAAAGCGAGCATCCCAGGGGAGTCAATTCACGTTTCTCAAAATTATTTAAATTAGTTCCATCAAAGTTCCCTGAGATGCTGTCATTCCAACGGCCAAGGAATAGTGCTCTAAGAGAGGCATAGCAAGCAGTCGTTAAAGGTAAAGGGGGAATATACCATCCTAGCCCCTTGTTCCCATGTTGCGGTAAATGGGTGCAGATCCAGCAATTACTCTTATTAAAAATGGCATGCGTTGAATTCATTATTATCATTAAAGTGTTATTATGGTACTTTTGTCTGTGCTGGGAGTCCCTAGGTGACAGAGTATGAAGGTGTACAGAGGGAGTCAAAGCAGTAGGTACAATTTCAATTGGCAGAAGAGGCTCTAGAGGATACATTTCTTCAAAGTACCAGAGTCCCACGGCAGTAACTATGCAAATTCCAATTATTATTATCACAACACAGCAATACGTTTTCGGGGCCCAGGCACATTGTTCATTGTCCGAGTTGGTCACCCCCTTATTTACAAGTCCAATGCGAGCAGCAGCGGTGGAGGTGGCAGGCATCGTAGTTTCTCAATCGACGACCCCAATGTTCGTTGCTGGCGACACTACGGTCTCGCGACTTCTTAGTACTTCCCCAAACCTAGCCAGCACAATCCCCTTTCTTTCAAAAACTTTCTTTTGCAAGAACAAAACTCTCAATGACTCTTTTTCTTCTCCAGATGCACAGGCAAAACCCGTGCCGTAGTTCTATTTTCTTCGTCGAAGGTCGTACCTGGTGATTCCCGGTACTGTTTGATCCAGAAATAAGGTAACGTCACTTCCTGAGGGAAGCAAAGTATCAGAGGCGACGGAAGTCGCTCAACTTGAAACAATGTTTTCCGGAACTGACCTTTCCAAAGAGTGTGGAGACAAAATGGACTGTTCCCCAAGCTCCACGGGCTCAGAGAGATTCTCCGACACACTCACAGCGCTATTTGCTACTCCAGGATCTGAGATTGTAGCATCAGCAAGGGGTTCTGCTTCTTCTGTAACGTGTGGCGTCGGGTGAGGAAGTTTCTTGACATGCGTCGCGTGGATCCAATGCTTCTTTCCAGCCACCCGCACTGCTGTCTGGGTGACCAACAGCACCTGGTAGGGTCCCTGCCAGCGAGGCGCGAGGCAGGAAGACCTTTCGTAGGCCTTCACCAGGACCCAACTTCCAGGCTGAATATTGTGTCCTGGGCCCGTAAACCGTACAGGTAAATCTGATTGAACCTGATGATAAATGAGATACAGATTTTTAGTCAACTGGTTACAGTAGTCTACAAGCAATACATTTTCAACCTCCTTCAGTGCTTTAGGCTTCGGAAGACCCCAAATATTAGCAGGTCTCCCCATTACTACCTCAAATGGAGAGAGCCCAGTCTTAGTTTGAGGTGTGGCACGCATGGCTAACAATACAATAGGTAAGGCGTCCGGCCATTTGAGTTTGGTGCCGGCGCATGTTTTAGCAAGCTTATTCTTTAGGATACCGTTATGTCTCTCTACCAACCCAGCACTTTTAGGATGTCTAGCCGAGTGAAATCGCTTTTCAATGTGTAACGCTGTGCATATCTGCAAAATTACTGCTGCAACAAAATGGGGACCGTTGTCTGACCAAATTACTCTTGGCAACCCAAATCGTGGAAAGAATTCCTTTACCATAGTCTTCGCAGTGGTCATGGCAGTAGCATCCTTAACGGGGAAAGCCTCAACCCATTTACTAAAAGCACAAATGATCACAAGGACATATTTTAGATTGTTACACCGTTCCATCTCAATAAAACCAAAGTGGAGGACCTCGAAGGGAACAGAAGGAGGCCCAAAACTACCCCTTGGAGTTGCTGTCACCTTCCCCACATTGTGCTACAAGCATATCATGCAATTTTGGACGTGGCGCTGCGCGATCTTCAAAATATTATCATTTACCCAGACTTGTTCTTACATTTTCGTGATCTGCTGAGCACACACATGCGTAGGACCGTGTGCCATCGTCACCATCACCAGCACATATGAATCAGGGAGCAACCATTTCCCTTCAGATGTATCCACCCAACACCCATCTTCGTCTAGTTTCCCCATCCCTTCGGCCCACCTTTTAGACTCTTCTATCGAGGCATCAGCTTGGATATCTCGTACAGACCCAATGCCCTCATCCATTACATAGGCGTCTTTTGTTTCTCTTAGAGCATACATGTCTGCGCTAAGGTTTGTGGCCGTTTGCCTGGCTATCTGGTCAGCAAAAGCGTTTCCTTTTCCCACATCATCTATGACCTTACGATGCGCTGCGCATTTCATGATCGCTAACTGACTAGGGAGCCCGAGTGCCGAGAGCAATTGCACTATCAGGGGGCCATGCTGAATCTTGGTCCCATGTGAGGTTAGGACCCCTCTTTCCGACCAGAGCCTCCCAAAGTTTTGAGCCACCCCAAAGGCGTACTGGCTATCAGTATATATGTTTACTGTATGCCTTTCGGAGAGTTCACAAGCTCGGGTCAACGCTATAATCTCTGCGGTTTGCGCGGAGTTATGCGGAATTCTCTTAGTTTCAACAACCGTACTCAATGTAGTAACTGCATAGGCAGCTGTAGATGTACCATCCGGGAGTTTGAAGCAGGAGCCATCACAAAACAGCTCCCCTTCCGCATTGCCCAATGGAGTATCTATAAGGTCTATCCTGCCCTGCGTTTCCTGTTCAGTAGTATACAGGCAGTCATGTGATTCTTCATCACCGCAAACAGTATTTTGCGGGAAAGGTAGAAGTTCAGCCGGATTAAGAACACAACACCTCTTAATTTGAATGTGAGGGGCAAACAAAGTTAATTCATACCTCGTCAGCCGTGCAGAGGTGAGGTGTTGTGTTTGGGTTTTATTCAATAGGACATCTACAGAGTGAGGTACCATCAGGATTAAATCATGGCCTAGGACCATTCCCTCACTCTGTTTTACAGACGCGGCAGCAGCAGCGACAGCTCGCAAACATCTTGGCAAAGCGCATGCAACAGGATCAAGGGCGGAAGAGTAGTAGCCGCACTGTCTATTCTTCCCTCCGTGTTCCTGTGTTATCACAGCCAAAGCACATCCATCACGTTCATGCACAAACAACACAAAGGCCTTATTGTAATTTGGAGTACCCAGAACCGGTGCAGAGCATAACGCGGCTTTGAGAAGATCAAATGATCGTTGATGTTCCGACTTCCATGGCAGCGGCGAAGAAAAGCCCTTCTTCGTCAAGGCCAACATCGGTTTTATCACTAGTGAGAAGTTCGGGATCCACAGCCTACAGTAAGAAGCCATACCTATTAAGGCTCTGACTTCCTTCTGTGTATTTGGAACAGACATGCCAGAAATGTGTTTTATTCTTTCAGGTGTCAATCTTCTCCCCTCCTTTGACAGGAGATATCCTAAATAGGCGACCTCCTGACAACAATATTGAAATTTCTTAAGCGAAGCTTTGTGACCATGTTCAGCCAAATGAATAAGCAACAATACCGTGCCTTCTTTACAAGCACTTTCAGAATCTGCAGCTAAAAGCAAGTCATCGACATACTGAAGCAGTGTACAAGTAGAGGGCAATTCAAGGGTGTCAAGCTGCTCTTTCAAAGCCCTACTATAAATGCTCAGACTTTCAGTATAACCTTGAGGTGCACGAGTAAATGTGAACGAACGTCCCTCCAAGGTGAACGCGAACAAATATCTACTATCCTTGTGTATAGGAATACTGAAGAAAGCATTCTTCAGATCCACAACACTAAAGTGAGTAGCTGTAGCAGGGATCATCGTTAGTATCGTTATCACATCAGGCACAATTGGAAATTGTGGGTCGACAACTTTATTAATAGCACGTAGATCAATTATGAAACGGAATGGGATTGCATTGTCACCTTTCTTGTACACGGGTAAAATCGGGCTGTTACATAAACTACCTGCAATCTCTTCAATCACTCCTCGATGCACAAAATCGGAGACAATGCACTTCAAAGCACGCTCTCCCTCAACTGATATTTTATATTGCGGAATGCGTGGTAGTTTAACTCCATGTTTCAAAACTATTTTAACGGGTTCAACCTGTAGTACCCCGACATCATTGTCGTCAACCACCCACAAACATTCCGGGACAACGCTAAGCTCAGGAGGCAACGGTCGAGTCAAAAACTGAGAACTGGGAAGTTGCTGTGGTGATACCGTCAGTCGCACTCCGTCAGAGGAACAATGAATTACTGCATTTAGTTTCTTCAACAGATTTAACCCCAGCAAATTCTCTCCACAGTTTGAAGTCAAGAGGAATGGACAGTGGTCCGTGAAGGGACCCAAAGAAACAGGCACCGGCGAAGAAACCGGACAAGCAACTGGTATACCAGAAAACCCTACAGAAACATTAGTTTGCCCTGACAGTGGAATGTTTGGAACCCGAGAATGATCAATGGAGCACTTCTGTGCTCCAGTGTCTATCAAGAACTGATGTTTCCTATTCCCCACTAACAATTCAACGTAGGGACCTTTTTGACTAACGGGAATAGGTGAAGGTTCCAAACCTTGCTTCGGGCAATCCTAACGAAATAAAATGTCATCGGAAGGAAGCTCTTCAGAAAGGTAGGCAGCAGAAGGGTGATCAAATATGTTTCTCGTGTCCACACTCGAAGTCTGATTTTCCCGTGAAAAAGGTTGCTGAGGATTTTGCGAGAACTGACCTCTATCAGGGCCCCACACTCCGGGGCGACCTCTAGGTCGTCTACCCATACTCCCAAATGTGTTGTTTCACCTCTGTCGAAGGACGGGGCACTGTGCACACCAATGACCTTCCTGGCGGCAATAGGCACATTGATTAATATTCACAGGACCCAAGGGAATGTTCCCTTTCGGAACATACTGACCTCTGGTCTGTGAATTACCTCCTCTGGGATTCCTAACAATTTGTTGTAAAAATACTTTAGTCTTCAAATCTCCTTTCCTCTTCACTATTCTCTCTTTTTCATTATTAACACGGTTCTCATAATACTGAGCCATGTGCAAAACTTCAGATTGGGATTTCGCCTGCCAAGCGCTCTCGGAGGACATAATCTGTGACTGGATGTCAGGCAGCAATCCACGTACAAATTTGTCCACAAACAACCTTTTCCCAGACTCTGTGCCCAAGTCCTGTCCACTGAAGTCAGAGAATACCTGTTCGAATCTATTAAAGAATTCGGTGGCACCTTCAGTTTTTCCTTGAACACAGGCCGTAAGTTTGTCCCAAATAATTCTTTTCTCAGGAATTATGGTTTTCAATTTTGCGACAATTCTATCAGGCAAAGTGAGTATTACCTGAGGTGGTTTCTCACCAGCTGGTCTTTCCCCATCAAGCCTAGTTATGTTAGCCCACGTATCTCCCAACCCTGGCACATCGTCTATTGTTCGAACCTGCTTCCATAAATCTACGGGCAGGAGTACAGGGAATAGCAAGTCAATATCACTTAGGGTGAACACAGAGGACTGCAAAACGGACTCTATCTCTTTGTAGAATCCTGTCGGGTTTTTCCTAATATCGGGAATTGATTGTCTAATAGTGTTGACTTCCTGTCGCGAAAACGGAACATGAACAAATTGCGATACATAATGTGCAGGGATGTCCATAGCGGGTGCACCTGTCCCAGCGTTAGCGGGAATCTCAACCTTTGGGACAAATGTCGGAGGAGCTTCTCTCATTGGCAACTGATTTATAGGTAATTCCGATCGCTTACTGAGCAACAGAGCCAGGTCGAGCGCTAAGGCAGCCGAAGAAGTGTTGGGCGAAAAAGCCCTTTTACAAATACCCAATAACTCTATAGGACAACTAACCTTTTTCCTTACACATTCATCCTGTAGGTACTGTACCATTACCTGAATCACCTTCCTCTGCATTTCTACTGTATACTGACTATATGTGTCATATACTTCATCCGGCGGTATCGATGAATTCGAGATCGATCGAATCGCATCTTTGGTACAAATTCGTACTTCCTCAGATGACGATCTATGACACGGAAGGAACAGTTTCTGTACATACATACTGTCGTCTTCACCATCCTCATCCCGTAATCTCTCTAAGTCCCTCCTATACTCAAACAACCTCTCAACATGACCATGTACTTTCTACTCTGTGTCCCTCGAAAGCGCTAAAGTATTTAGATCCCTCAACCCTTGTGGGGGATCCGTATTATGTAATCTACCCCACATTACACATAAATGAGTCCCCAAACCTTCAATAAAAACATTTTTCTCGGGAAAATTGCCCATATTTGATAATGTGGAGAAAACGTCAGCTTGATCACCTCTCTCCATACAATGCTTAGCCCATGCAAATAATTCCTGTTTCTTTTCTGCAGAGACAGTATTTCGAGTAACAATCTTTGACCCCGCACCCTGATCAACTTCAGTCAGTACAGAACCACCCGGGAGCGGAGGTGCGGGCAAATTCAATGGAGGTGCAACTATCGGTGCAAGAGGAAGGGGTGGTAGAATAGGTGGAGGAACAACAACTAGAGGAATAGGAACAATAGGTTGTACAGGGGGAACAGGAATAACAGCAGGAATGACAGCAGGAATGGGCAGAGCACCAGGGAGAGGATCATACGGAGGTGGCGCAGATGCACCAGGCCTGCGTTCGTTTAACAATTTATCAATACATTCTTCGGAAACATGACAATCTTTACAGGGATAGATTTTCTGGATACCGAGTGAGAAAGCCCTATCCATATTTTTGACTGACTCTGAATGTTTTTCCTTATCATATAACAACGCCTTTTCGGCATTCGTTTTATGACGGCGCGCATGTTTATCCCTACTTTTAAGCTGCTGCAACGCTTCTTTTTTCCAATTCTGCAAAACATCAAATGCTGCAGGTCTGGCCTTCTTTTTTAGCAAGACCGATTCTAGGTATTCAATACGGGGGATCTCGAAACTACCATTGATTGGCCACTGAAATTCGGAGGCATGTCTGGTTTGTCTGTGCCAAATATCATTAAATACTATACTTCCAATGCCATGCTTACAGTACATAGTACATGCCGGAGACCCCTCCTGTGGTGCCGGGCGGCTAAATTCCAAAGATTGTCGATCGCTGCGGAACAGAGCCCTAAAGCAGCTAGACAATTTCCCAGGCATTTCACCAAAAATTGGTGTTACCTGGTCAATAATTGTGTCTGCAGATACAATACGCCAAATTCAAATTGTCAGGGTTAAATTAAGAGTCGGGTCACGACTACACCTGACCAAACCTAAGGAGGACCGTACGGTTTACCAAAGAACTTACCTAACGAATTTTACCTTGTGTTTGGTGGTTTTGACAAATCTGCCCGCCTCAAAAATGGACCCTTGTCAAGATGCTGTGTCAGACCACACGACTATCGTCCAAGGATCGGATCGTGCAGCGCTGCCGAGGTATTGCGTCTCGTTCGGTCGGGCCCGCAGTATCACACCGTCCGAACCCGGTTCGATAGTGTGCGTCAATCCTTCAATGATCCGGCATCAATCTTGAGGGTCCCTATTCGGGCGCCAACTGTGGAAACAGAAAAATAATATGAGGCCGGGAAGCCCAAAAAGAAACACACCAACACAGGTTACAAAGAAACATACAAGTGCTTTATTTAAAAGCTACGACAGTTACCAAGTCAATTGACAAACGGATAGCTATTTGGCTCTCAGAATAACATAACAAACTTCAACGAGGGTTCGATGTGTTAGTGAGAGACCGCATATTGGAATACCCGGGCCTTTTATACAGTTTGTCCAGATCTGGGCCAACCCTCTTGCGGGTTAACCATTCTGCGAAATAGGTCTTGGGGTTCCTTGCCAGGTCAATCCTTTAATATATGCATTTCGATTAGTTTCACTGATATAGTTGAACATATAGGTCAATGGTAGGACAAGGTCTCTGTTAGCGACCCCGACAAGTGGCCTGCAGGCATATTAATTATTCAGTTATACGGAGGTCACAACGGCCAGAATCTTACTCAGAATGTCATTCGGCCTCCATTTTGATGGCCAGGGTGACTCCTACATAACAAGAGAACCTAAAATGGCGGCTCAATCCAAAATGGCGGCTTACATTAGTTTCTCTAAGGTCAAGACCTTGCCGTGGAGTTTAGTCGCACATGATGTTTAGACAACTTGGCGTAGGCCAATACACATACAATTATTACAATAGGAGGCATAATATTGTTTCTATTCCGACAACTGTTGCCGAAAATGAATTCAGTGGACCAATTACTCTCAAAACCATTTTCCCGACTCGCACACAGTGAAAAACTGGAGGTGAAAAGACTACGGCCTGATCGGCCAGATGTAAAAATTGAACAGACCGCAAAAGATAGGGGAAAGGCTTACACGTGCACATTTTCCATGGTGTGGTATGAAAAGAAGACATGGCTCACTGGTAGCATTGCTAAGCAGTCTTTGTTCTGCTTCCCTTGCCTGCTGTTTGGAGGTGAAACAGCCTGGACAAAAACAGGAGTCACTGACTTAAAGCATTTGTCAGAAAAAAGCAAGAGACATGAATCGTGCAAATCTCATATTGAGAATATATTACAGCTGCGCATGTTGGGAAGTGTAAACATTGCAACGCAGTTGGATGATGCCTATCGCCGGAGCATGATGAGGCAAAATGAGGATGTGGATAAAAACCGATACATCTTGTCAAAGTTAATCGACTGTGTGCGTTTATGTGGTGCATTTGAATTGGCTTTACGTGGCCATGATGAAACTGAAGACACTTTAAATCCTGGTGTATTTAGAGGCCTGTTGGATTTTGTATCCAGCATAGACAGTGCAATGGAACTACACTTAAAAAATGCAACAGTATTCAAGGGCACCTCAAAAACAATTCAGAATGAACTGCTGGACTGCATGCTCATGGTCACTAGAGAGATCATTGTAGAGCAGTTAAAATGAACAGATTATGTGGCTATTCAGGCAGATGATACAACTGATGTTTCCACTAAGACTCAGTCTGTGTTAGTCTATTGCTACATTGATGAACGGTACAGAATTGTTGAAAGGTTTTATGGATTCTCTCATCTGAAAGACTCTAGTGCGCAGACCATTGCTACTGCCATAATGGAAACATTGGACAAAGTATTCCCTGAAGACTGCCACAAAAAAAGTAATTGTGCAAACATATGATGGTGCGAGTGTAATGAAGGGGGTGTCTGGTGGAGTCCAAAAGAAAGTAGCTGAAGGGTATCCAAATGCACATTATGTACATTGCTATGCACACCAGCTTAACCTCATCATTGAACAGGCTTTTTCAAAAATCTCAGAAGCTTGAGTTTTCTTTTGTGATATCTGTGGCTTCTGTACTTTTTTTCTCATTCTCCAAAAAGAACCACAGTTTGAGATGAGGTATCAGATCAAAGACTTCCAAAACCATCTTGCACTCGCTGGAGCTACCATATTCGGGTAGTGGAAGCCATATATCAGCAGAGGGAAGCACTCCGTACATGCTTTGATCTCATTATTGAAAGACGGACTGATTTTGAGGGGGTTACTGTGCATGAGGCCCAGGGCTTCATTCGAACTCTGAAAGAGAAGGAGTTCCTTTTCTTCCTTTTTCTGTTCAATGACATAAGCCCCATGTCGACATTCTATATAACCAGCTTCAGAAGCGAGACATTGACTCTGTGTATGTTCAGAAAGCTACTGCAACTTTTATCAAGTGCATTGGCAGAGTACGTGAAAGCACTGACAATCTGGAAGCTAAACTTCCATCAGAGGCAACTTTTTCAGGTCGCAATGTAAATATGAACACTTTGAATCGTTTGGCTAAAGAAGTATGTGATTTTATAGTTACACAAGCCCACGAACGCTATGCATTTACTAACCACTTGGAGGGGGCTAAATTGTTGCAGAGTGACCTATTTCAAACACATGGACAGTCTTTTCCCAATGATGCACTGAATGCAACTGTCCAAGCGTACCCCATGTTAAACAAGAAAAGACTGCGCACTGAGCTTTCAATTGTTTATGAGAGACCAGAATTCTGTAGTTCAAGTGCGGCAATTTCTTTATTAAAAATGTTCGTTGAAAACAATCTCGAAGAAGCATTTAGTGAGACAATGCAGTTATTAAAAATTCAGATTACTACACCAGCTGAGTCTGAGCGCTGTTTCTCCACCCTGAAGCAAATTAAAACATTCTTGAGAAACACAATGACTTAGGATCGTCTGAATGCTTTGGCCATGCTGTCCATGGAAAAACAACTAATTCAAGAGATCCCTGACTTCAATACACAGACTATTGATAAATTTGCCTCGCTGAAAAATAGACGTGCACAATTTGTGTACAAACTTTCAAAATGATTGACCAGTGAATGTTCTGTTACAAACAAGATATTTGCAGTTATTTTGTGGCTTACCTTGAATTTCTTTTTCAATGGCCTTATGTATGTTAGGATTTTGTGTAAGGTTGCAGTGATCTATTTGACAGAACAGTGAGAAATGTGAAGTATGTTTTGATGTTATGGTTGTTGGTTGATAATAAAGCACTCAACATAATAAACTTAGTAAACTATTTCTGTTGCATTTTTCTCCATGCAATATGTATGTGCTATTTCTGAGACCTGTGCATTCCACGTGTTACAACTTTGAGCAACTGAAGCAATGGCAACTCAGCGAGGCAGACATCCATTAGAGGTAGGACAAATGTTGCATCAATTAAGTGGTTAAAAACTAAAGTAATATTTTAGCTTAGTTTCCCCCTTTCAAAAAATGCCTAAAATCCCACCTTAGTAAGAGGATGAACGCATGTGAATGCCAGTAACAGCATGACAAACATGTTTCCATCTTTACTGACTATATAATGAATTTCTTTATGCATACACCATAGTACCAGCTATTCTCAATACAAGCTGCTGTAAAATACACCATTACACTTGCAAACGTAAGAATAGTGTCCCACCATTAATAAGTAAAACCGAATGCTTTTTATTTTATTTTTTATTTTATTTATTTCGGTGGGTTTTTGGACAGTAAATTGCACATTTTATAGGCCATTTTTCCTTGGGGTGGGGGTGGGTTCGCGCGCTGTGCATGCTCGCTACTAAATTCGCCCTGGAAAATTTACACCCCACCAGCTTTCAAACTCACCAGCCGCCACTGCCTTTGAACTAACAGTAAACTGTAGAGCGCTTCTCTTCTATACTTTTATGACTATCACCAGGTAAAATCTTATAAAATGCACACCGACATTTCTGTGGATTTAGGGCGCATCAGCCTTGATAAAGCTCAGCGAGTGCGAAATACTTTTGTGCTAGTTCCTCGATAGTAATGTACACTTATCAGAACCATAATGAGGGCATAATGGCATCCTTCATGCATATAATGATCAACAAGCTAGACACCCCTAAACAAAAGGTGTTATTTGTGCCATGCATGGACAACAATTGGCTGTACACTAGTGGAATGCATTTTACTCACAACCCTAAAACTATACAACTCTTCAAGGGAGTCAAACGATGTATCATCTCCTAGCCTGGCCCTCCTATATCACACTCCATTGAGAAACAAACCATCCGGTTTAGCAGGGTCCACCGAAACACTGATGCCAGTGCAGGAACTGCTCCACCACCCCACCATGAAAAATGAATAGACGGATTACTGTTGCACTTTTCATGGAAGACTTAAGAATCCTAGCAATATCTCAGTCAGATAACGTCTTCCTTGCCTCCTTACTAAAGACACTCCCACAGAAGCTTTGCACCTCATCCTGGCAATCATCCGTACATCACTCGCTCATGGCCTCTTCCACGCCACTCTCAAATACTCCCCATTCTCAAGGAGCCAATTCTGGACGCTGATGGTGATAGCAAATACTGCACCATACCATACCTTCCTTTCTTCTTATAATACTTGTAAAAGCCATATCCACCCAATTTCAAGCACACATTGATGCCAGCAGCCTCCTAAAGATACATCAATCAGACATTTGACACAAAAGAATCAAGGAGACAGCCAACATTCATGTGTGTGACAATGCACTCTGCATCCTCAATGGTTGACACTCCTGACTCCTGGGACTTCTTGAATTCTCCATTGGCTTCAACACAGTCAACCATCAAGTCCTCACCCACTTATCATACAAGTGCATGGATATCAACGAGAACATCCTCCGCTAGTTTATCTTCTACCTTGAAGACCGTCATCAGTTTTTCCATATGGACACCACCAGACTATTACTTCTTCCCATCACCTTTGAAGTCCCACAGGGATCCATTCTCTTAGTCATGATCTTCAACCTCTTCATTAAGTTCTTGTAAACCCTCATCACCAGCCATAACATCCTTATCCACCATCAGAAGACAATACACAACTATATCAGAAAGATCCTCTATCAAACTCATACAACAATTCAAGGCATGCTCCGTCCTGCTCCATGCCTGAATGGTAAGCACCTATCTCAAACTGAACACCACCAAGATGGATTTCTGTCACCTTACCAACAACAATGAACACTCCACACTCATCCAAAAATGGCTGTCACCAACATCTGGTGCTTCACCACAAAGCTGACATCTTGAACTAAGTCTCTATGATTCTTCATTAAAAGAGCAAAGAAAACTCAAACAACATGGTACCAACTCTCCAATTTGGATATATCAAGTCCTTCTAAGCTTCCTACCAGATACCATCTTCAGATCCACTGCACAGACCCTGCCCCTATCTCAGCTTGATGGAGGAAAGAGACTGCTCACTTGCCTATGGAAAATCACCTTATAACCAATAAGAAGCACACCCTGCCTCATCAAAAGGCTCTACAAATGATACCACATACAGCACACACTCATAGAACTTTACTGGCTACCCCTGCCAGCATGCCTCATAATCAAAGCCAGCTGCATTATATAAAAATATGACACCATGCATGCTCGCTACTACTTGGCAGACAAGGTCACCATCTCTGAGGGCCATAGCATCACCAGAAATAATCCAAAACCAGTGGAATCTTATAGCCATCAACATCAGGCTCGCTCCATTCCTCATACAAATCAGAAAAGAACTCAAGACCCTCAGAGTGCGCATCAATCACGCCTTCTAAGATGCACCCTCAATCTTGTCCAATATCTCTACTGGTGATCACTCTTTACAGCTGACCCCCCCACCGTCCCCATTCCATTCCAAGCCTCCCTTCTGCATTGTTACATGTCTCCCACTAACTGTAAATGTTAACTATTTCCTGTTTCCCAAAAAGGTATTATGATGTGTTAGGACTGCTCCCAAGAGTTTGATCCCATGCCTGCAGCATTATGGATACTTGTCTTTGGTCACCATGTGACAAGTCATGCTGGTGAGGTGCCTATATTAAGCAGCATGCTTATGAAAATGGAAATAAGTGTACATCCTGCAGAAAGGTCTTCAAAAGAGACCACAATGTCACCCACTGTCAATACTGCAAAAGGAATCAGAAGTGTATGGTGCCCTACCATACAGATCTGGCCTTGCTACGCCTCCTTTTACAGGTCCGGCTAAAAGTCGGAGGCTATCAAAGCCAGCGGCAAGCGCCTGAGTAGTCAACTCTCAGCTGATATGTGTGCACAGCAGATGGTGCTCAGCCGCCAGGAAGGCATGATTTACCTTGATTTTGGTGAGGAGATCACAGGTGACCTGTCTCATGAATCGTACCTGCCCCACTTTCCCAGTTGTGTTTCCACCTTGGGAGAGATATCATCTACCAAGTTTACAACATATGAAACCAAACAAAAAATTCATGAATACCCATTGCCACCCAAGAAAAACCAACACTTTTGTGCTTGTATGATGCCAGTGAGCGTTGGGAGGCAACCTAATACAGTAGTCGCCTATCTGTTTCCATTTCCTTCCCACTATCCCCCTCCTTTCCTTATCTATGTTTTAGCTCTTTGACTATCTGAAATGTCATCAGGCCGAGTACGATAGTTAATTTCACATCCTGTTCACGGCCTGTAAGAATGTCATTGTATTATCCCTTGTTCCCTCCCTTGCCTTGAAGCACTTTGAAACACATTGTGTATAGGTGCTATACAAATAAAGCATCATATCATATCATATTCGAGAGAGAGGGAAACAGAGAGAGAGAGAAGGAGAGAGAGAGATAGAGAGAGAGGGAGAGAGAGAGAGAGAGAGAGAGAGAGAAAGAGAGAGAGTCAAAGTCAAGGGTGTGGTCATCGATGTCCCCCAAGTACAAATGAAATGCACCAAATGCACAGTGTAAACCATGCAGGGAGAGCATATAAAGGCCCACATTGCCACTTTCTGCAGGTCCTTGGAGGAGGTATGTCAGGGTGTTCCAGCTAGTGCTTAATTTGTAGGGGGTGTGGGGGGGCTTGCACTTATTGCTGATCACAGCTGGACTATCTTGTGGTGAGTTGAAACTTATTTTTACTGGCAGTCAGTCATAGTATTATAACAACAACAGTGCTGGGTTCGAAAGTTCTGGGAGCTGGGAGCTATCAATCCTAGGAGATCCTGGTTACCTTGAAACCAACCAACAGCTACCAGGTACTACTTTTGGCTCCACAGTCGAAGTGGTGTCTTACAAACATGCAAATATGACATTAAGTTTGAGTGTTTGAAAACGTTAATAAAGAAGAACTAGGAAACACACAGGACACATTTACGCATAAAGGATCATGCATTATGGCCAAAAAGGTACTGGGAATCTTATGTGGAAGTTAGATTTCTGGTCCACTGTGTACCCACTCCTGGTTACCTAGCCGTAGCTCCTGCTTACTTGGTGATGCCTGACACCCAGGAACTGGTTTAGCATCTGCTCATTGAACCTTAATTTCAATTGGTCCCTGCAGCGTGCACTGGCCAGGCTTCTGCCTGGGCTCGCTCATTGTTATTCATGAACCTGATGACCCAGGTTGGCAGGGCTATTCATCCAGTTCCATGAATGACAATGAGTTGGACAGTGACAATGCTGGGCAGTGATGCTGGCCATGTCTGCACACTGCTCCACTCAGTCTGCATGACATTGCTGCACATTCTCTCCTGTTAAAACCACCACAGTGGGTTGCCAACAACGGGATAGTCACCAGCCAACAGCCTCTGCACAGAGGCAAAGTCAGTGAAAAGGCCAGTATCGGAGAGGAGTTCCTGTCATGAGTGACAACCGATATAAGCCAATCTTGTTCCAGTGTTTGATAGGCAAGTTCATCAGTTAAGTAATGATTATGTCTGCATTTTTCCATCAATTTAGCATAGGAGGAAAGCACGCTTGCTCTTTTTTCTGTTTATAGATGTTTAACATGTTCCACCTGCCACCGATAGCATCAGAGCAAAATGTTAACGATGATGTGTTTTAAGAAACACTTAAACATTTTGTCTATTTCAAGGCACAACTAATACATTATGTCTATTAATATCTGTAAATTGCACAGTGCATGTATCACTCTCAATTAACCGGTGTGAGTTGCAGCTTTAACCACAAATATGTTGACACAGAATGGAGCAGCCGTGAGTTGTGTCAACAGTGGGCGGGGGAGCTGCCCACCCCAATGTGTAACATGCGTGCTGGAAAGTATTTCGGCTCTGGCACTTATTTTCTTACAATTTAAGCACTGGTTCCAGCCACACGCTGCCACTGACAATGGCACTTGGAAAGCTTGTTGCAGCAACGTAGAGATTCTGGCAGTGGGAAACCAGAGTAGATGCCTTTGCTGCTTAGGTAAAAACTTAAATGTTTACTTTGCTAGTGGCAGAACAAGGCACCTGGTCAGCAATTCAAAACATGTCTCTGCAGGCAGCCATGCAACAGGCATTCAAGAAGCAAAAGTGTCACTGACAAAGCAGAACCTTCTCCTACACCTCGACACAGGAGGCGAAGAATATCTGACATGTGACATGAGCACACGTCTTTGCAAAGGGTCAACTAGCTCTATTTGCTTGTTTTTCTATCAAGCACATTGTTCACCTGGAGAGGCATATTGGTTCCGTCAAAGAAGTAGGTACAGACCTGCTCTCTCCCTAAGTATGGAGCAGGCCATGGCTTTTTAGGAAAGGCCATATGTGTGCTCTGTCTGCAATACTTGGGTTTGTAACCTAAATTGGTTTGATGTGTCTAGCTGCCCACCTCTGCACTGTATCTAGACATCTAAACTCTTCTGCCCTGATGAAGTTAAAAGAGGCAGAAACATAACTGGTTGTGTGTGCTGTGCTTTGTAGAGAAGACATGATCAATCACTTTGGCTCAGATGGTTCCATTTGGCAAGGGTCCAGTTTGGCAAATTGTTACTCTACTCTGATTACAGCACAGCACTGCTCAATTTGTTGGGGTGTTTGCCAGGGCTCAGACCTGGCACTTATTTATGAGCCGCAGAACTTATTGTCTCAGACTCAGTTTGATTATGATGTGGTATTTTGGCAACTTTATTATTGTAACTGCCAGTCACATAATGAACACCTATAGAATCGGAGCAACATGCAAATGACAATTGGATTGAAACACTTAAACATTTGTCTCATGTCAAGACAAAACGAGTATTTTATGTTATGTGTATGTTGATTGGAATTTGTAAATCACACATCTGCCGTAGTGACCGAGTTCAACCGTCAACCAGAATAAGCCAGCGGGAGTTGCAGCTTTAAGTTGGCAGCATGGGGAGCAGCTGTGGGTGGTGGCAACAGTGGGCCGGGAGCTGCCCATCCTGACATGACATGGGCGTGTTAGAAAATATTTGAGCCATGGCACTTATTTATTTATTTATTTTTTACAAACTAAGCACTGCAGCACGTTATGATTAGAATGCGTTGCAGATGGTGTGTACCCAGAACCTTAAGCGAGACAGTCTGTAATCAATCCTATCACCATGTTTTAATCATGACTGCTGCACCAGGGAAAACAATATTTGATTAACTGTAATTATTTATGTAGTCAGATAGCTCTGCATGTGTAGTTGGTGATACAGAACTGTGTGTGTAACCTCGAGATCACACGTCTGACATTTGGCAGGGACTATTCTAACATTGATAAAAGCACAATTGAATAGGGTAATACTTTCATTATGAGGCACCATTAAACATTACATTAAAATACGCGCGCTATGTAGTTGGTCCAATCAAAAAAGTATACCAATTATAAATGATATTCTTGTGACAGAGAAAACACTCTCAAAATCTTCATTCCATCGTTTATCCTATGATAAATCACAATATGCAATTAAATTCCAATAATTGTCAAGAGAAAAAAAACAAGCTCTTGCTACAAAAATATTCCATCACAAATTCTCTGCCAAGAAAATGATCCTCAGATTTTCGGTGCTTCTGAGTTAAGCAATTGTTTCAAAATATGTCTGAGGTGAGATGTCTTCACCCATCTTTATTGGCAGGAGATATGGCGCTCGCTTATGCCAGATGGTAATGCCGTTCCAAGTGCTATTTGGCGATCCCAAGCATTGCATCCTGGCTAATAATGTCACGCCCAAGGGACAATGCAGTCATTTATCCCAGGAGCCAATGCAGTAAGTATTGCCAGACAGCATTTTAATGATTTGCCGGGATTTTGTCCCAGTGGGTGTTACATTAATTTATTCTGTACCAAAGGATAGTGCCGTCATTTATGAAATATGCCAATGCCATCCGCAGTGACAGTTCCCAACCTCTCCAGGGTATTCTCCTTTTTTGCCTCTACTTTCCCCCGAGTTCAGTAGCCAATTGCACTTAAGGAGGTTTCCAATCTACAAATGACATTGCTCAAGACAGAAATCTGCCTTTAGCATCATCCCTAAGACCATGCGAATTACTCAGAATCCTCCAAGCTTCCCACCTACCAGGCAAGCAGAGCCAGGGAATCAGGGCTTGGAAAGTGGGGCAGGCGAGGGTATCAATCATCTCTCCACTTCTACTCCCCCTGCCAAGACCTTAGCACCTGCGAAGTCTAGGCCATATCATTGGGGGGGGGGGGAGGTCTAAGGACAATAGTCTTTTCAACACACATGTATGGCTCATTGGAATGAATGAGATGGAACTTAGGGCCTTGAAGAACAGACCTGCAGGCTCCAATGACCTGCACCCTCAGAGAATGCGGTGGGTAGTGCCATTCATCTACCACATAATTGGTTCTCCATTGTGGTCTTTGAGCAGGTATGTGATTGTGGGCGACAATGTAAACAAACGGAAGATGGGATCTATGTACAAGATGCATAACTTTATCCCAGTGCCGATGCCCACCTTCTGATGTCTCGGCCCCTCCTGAATCTGAGCAGTGCCTGGGTGCAGATGGCGTGTTCCACACATGCATGGAACTTCTTGCAGTGTTTCATGATGGCCACACATTCTACAAACACTGTATTGTCGACAAAGCATTTGAAACAAATATACTTGACAGATAAATATGAGCCAGGATTGTTAAATTCAAGTCAGAATTCCATTAGTTTTACTGAGTCAATATTTGTTTCAGGCTTAGTATTGCCACGTTTAACCTTGTTATAGTTCACTACAAGATAAAGTGTTTCGTACAAAACCAATAGTATTTTGGGACGTGCAAAGAATAACAACATTCATTTTGTTCAAACATAGCAAAGAACCGGTTGCACAAGGTGGAGTGATATTGTTTTCCGTCTGGGTGTCAAGCAACCGAAAAGCAGATAGTAGTGAAGTGCAGTCAAAGGCATCAAACCATTTTCTGAATCTGAGATTGCTTCCTAGGTACAGGGTTCAGCCACAATGTCATTGTTGAATCTACATGTATTTCATCATTCGTAGCCTCACTTACAATGTGTGGTTGCTAGTCGGCTGGATCCAGTGGGTGGTTGTTGCTGTGAATGACTGTCAAGGACATTAGAACGTGATTGCCACGTACCTGATGTGAGGTGCCGCTTGGTATCGAACACCATGGTGTAGTCCTGAAACCCTCTCTGACAACGGATGAGATGCAAGGGTGGCATGAAAGAACAACCCCTCCGCTAATCCCTAAACATGTTATCCTTCAGGGAAAGTGAATAGGATAGTTCTCCTTGTACCACGAGGCGGTACCACAGATTAGCATGGTCCAAGGACAGTGGAAACCACCTGACTGGGGCACCACAGGTTCAATATCCGATATTGCAATCGTTTAGTAATAGGTGTTAAGATGGATATCTGAACTCTGACCTGGTGGGCAGAGGTTCAGAAGGCCAGCCTAGTGTCTTGGAACACGGTACCCTTCTGCACAAGCCAGACCAACCAAGGTAGCTATGGCAGCGGTCAAGACTAGGTCTCAGGAGTGAGGGTGACTGAAAGACCTCAATGAGCACACAAAGTAAAGGACACTTACAAATCACTCCCAGTCAGGTGTAGATATATCAACAATACAAATTCATTTATTCCAAGGCCTCTGCAATTCAACACACATTAACAAAATCACAGCAATACTATTAAACCAACACAACCTATCTATACACATATATACAAGACCAATGGGGTCCAAGAATGACTGCACCAAATGGGTCCACAACCTAAACAGGGAAGGAAGCAGGCAGTGCAAATAGTCTTTAGGCCCTTCTGAATCAAACACAATCCTAACTGAAAGGCAGTCCAATCCCTAAGATGAGGGGAGCCTAATGCTCAAATGTACTTGCGAAGCTGGCGCACGCAGTAGTTCAAATGGGCAAAGTAGGGTATTTTGTAGGGGCTGTAGCAGCTCATTTAGGTAGGTAAGGTAATGCCCAATAGGTTCCCACTATTCGAGGAGGGTCTCCACTTGAGGGCAGATTTGATTCCAAGAGTTGGGAATAGTTCGCTAGTTTGCACTAGCAGTGGAAAGGCAAGTGGCCTTCAGGAGCCACTCATGCGTAAAAATGGATGGATGCGCTAGGGCCACCGGTTAGGGTTTCAGTTACTTACCAACCCCCGGCGCACTCCGGACCAAACTTCGGCAGTCGAGTCCACTTCAGTTGCTGGTTCAAATGCGGCAATCTTGCGGCTCTGCGGCTTTCAGCAGCGAAGATACAGCGTTGATTCCCCTATGGGACAGTGGTGATTTCTCCACTCGTGGTGGATGGATCAGGCCAGTTCTACTGTAGCAGGCTTCAGGGCACAGAACAACAGAGCTGCAATGAACTTGCAAAGTTTTTCACCACAGTTGGGTGATATGGCAAATGCGTAAACTCCAGTTCGGGCGCACTCACTTTACTCCAGACCTGGGAATGGCAAGTAAACGAAATGTGTTGTGAGAGTGCGGTGAAAATAGAGCTTGCTATGTTCCAAGTTTCAAGGGCCTCCTTGAAATGGCAGCGGTATCAGGGCACAACGTCTGCGCAAGCTGGTCAGCCCACTGGTTGGACCAGGGACAATTCCGAAAAGGATTACTTGCAGGTTAAGATGAAGGTGCCGAGAATAGTTGGTCCCAGTGTTCTAATGGTTCGAACCGTCTTCGCAGACCTTCTAGGACGACCAGATGCTGAGGGTTCCAGCGGAACGACAGCAGGCTCAGGGTGCCAAACCTTCCAGCGGGTAAACAGCGGTTCCTTGACTCGGCTTCTTAGTTTCAGGATACTTGGATCCTATCCTTCGTTCAGTGAGAACTCCAGAGATCGACATGGTATGGGTGATTGGGGCCTTCTCTTATCCAGAATCTCCTTCACTCCAAAACGAAGAGGACCCAATGGGAGATCTGCTCACATACAGGCATACCATACGTGGGCCAATCATGGCCCATGGTGGTCCAAGGCATTCACAGCACTCCAGAATCTCTAGCACCCAGGATGTGTATTGAAACCAGACGTTCCAGCCTACATCTTGGGGGCGCGCATACAAGGCATGCTGAAGCCCGCGAAAGCTTGGCGCTTTGCGGGAATATGCATGCCCAAATAAGGACTGACCTGGGTCGGCTCAACCTGGGGAAGGTGAAGGGGCAAGATGGCCCAAGGACAGGACAAAGAACCTCGTGACGTGGCCATTTAAGAAAGGGTTAACAAGACACGAAATGATAAGATGCCACCAGTCCTGTCCAAGGCACATCTGCACTTCTCCTAAAAATCCTTAGAGAGTTACTAGGGCCTTTAGAAATGACAGGAAGACCCAAGTGCACTATACTAGAAGGTACATTGTGCACTTGCAACATGTTGCAGAAGAGTTTCAACATTTAACAAGGAATAAGGGAAACAAAGTCTCCCAGTACTGATTGTCTTAAGGGCATGTCAGTTTCCCCATAAAAAGTTAGTGAAAAGCCAAAGAAGGCTGCACTCCTCTGGTAAAGTCAGACTATGGTGTTCAAACAAAGCAAAAAAGTTTGGGGGTACAAAACTGAAGAGAAAATTACACATGAAAATGGAAATCTTTCCTAACAATAGGCAAGGTCCAAAGATAAAGGGAAACATAATAGTCAGAGGCTCAGAGGAACAAGATATCAGAGAAAGATGTCTAGGAAAAAAAATGCCTGGAAGGATGCACAGAGAAAAGGAATGCAGAAAGGAGCGTGTGGCCATAAGAACATGGAGACGAGAACACTGTTTGATTGTTTTGTTTGTTTATTGATTTGTAATGCGTGCCAAACCCGGAGGTATCTGGGCACAAAAGCACAAGACAACAAGTATAGTTTAGGATTAGGTTACATTATAAGACATAATTACATGATTGCAGTTGGTATAGCAAGTTACATGGTTAAATCTATGCGAGATCGATACAGTATATACAAAGAATGTTAAAAGGAGGAGTTATATCACAATAAGTTGAATGTAAGAAGCAGAGGCATGGTATGTACAGAGGAGTTACAAGTGAGGATTACATAGCAGTAGGTTGTAGGTAATCAATGAAACTGACAGATAGGAGAGTGATGTAGGAACAAAAATAAAATCATAAAAGACGTTAGTACGGTATCAGCGTCATGGAGTTTGGTGTAAGTGATCAATTGAAGATAAGTCAAGTGTCTTTAGAGACAAGCCAAATTATGATGTTGCGCCTGAAGTGCAAGAATGTTTGATCCTCTCTCAATGATGGAGGGAGGTTGTTCCAGAGTTGTGCAGACTTGGCTGTTCTAGTCGGACAAGTAGAGGATTTCTTTATGATTTGTTCTGAAAGGCATCGTGTGACAGCACCATTCAGGCATTTTTAGTTAAGGGAGAGCATTTTGAGGGTGATTTTATCATTAGTAGAGAGCCATTCATTCTGTTTCCAAATGTTTGAGATGTGCTCTCTCCGGGGGATACCACAAGCTGATCTGAGCGCATTAATTTGTAGATTCTGATTTTCTTGACAGGGCACTTATTGGCTCCTAAGTAAAGCGCATTACAGTAGTCCAACTTGGACAAAATAAGGGCCCTTGCCAAAATCAAGCTATTGTCTTTAGATAGAAAGGGTTTACAAGCTCTGATCAGCTTGCAAGTATATGCCATAGAGGATGACATGACACTTACTTGTTTATTTAGTATGAAGGTTGAGTCGAGGTAAAAACCTAGTGTTTTGACCTCTATTACCACTTTGATAGTGTTTCCGTGAATATTGAACGCAGAGTAGTTTGGGTTAAGTTTGCTCAGGTTAGTTGCCGAACCAAGTATTAGGAGTTCTGTTTTATCATCATTCAGGCATAGGCCGTGGCCGGCCATCCATGCCTGAATGGTTAGATACATTTGGTTCACTAGAGCCATGTCCTTAGTGTAGTTACCTGTAAGAGGAATGAGGATCTGGAGAGATCAAGAAGTAGGAGGGTCGTTTTCCCAGAGTCCTTGAGGGTGTCAATTTGGGTCTTTAAATCTAATAGAGCTGTTTCAGTGCCATGTTGTGGCCTGAAACCTGATTGGCGGACGCCTAGTAAAAGATACATTTCCAGGTACTCCTGAATCCGGGTGTAGGCCACTTTGTCAAGTATTTTGCGATGAAATGGTACAGTAGTAATTGGCTTGTAGTTGGTTGGGATATTTGGATCCAGAGATTGTTTGTTTAGAAGGGGGAGACCGCAAGATTAATTTAAGTTACCAGGCACAGTCCCTGATTAGGACAAAACATTAATGAGTTTAGATATGAAAGGGGCTAGATTCCTAGCGGAATCCCTGATTAGTTGGGCTGGGCAGTCATCTTCCTGGCACCTTGATGGTTTAAGTGAGATAATGTTTTTTTCAACCTCACGGATAGAGACTTTTGAGAAGCTGAAGCTTTGGTTAGGTTTAGTGACTGGATCTGTTGGGGCTGCATTGTTGTCAGTGGTGGATAGAGTGGCTTTTTTATCCACAATCTTTTTCTGTAGGAGGGAGATTTTGTTAGTTAGGTCATTTTGGATGTTGGTACACCATAATTTGTTTTTATATGCAGTCGTTTGTCTGCGGTATGGGAGATTCTAGTTCTCTTAAAATCGTAGAGTTCCTTTATAGAGTGCAATACAGTTAACCAGGTTAGTTTTATTTTCTGCTGTAGGTAGGCGTCTCCAGGTGGCTTCTAATTTCCTTTTTCAGTTCTCAAGGATTTTAGATGAGGCGTGAACCATGAGTTCAAGTGCGCTCTTGGTTTACTTTTACGCAATTTGAGTAGTGCTTCTGTATCCAGTGCTTTGGTAATAGAGGTATTGTAGACATTTACAAGGGTGTCTGGGTCTGCGGATTCTGGCAGTGCATTAAGGGTGGGGATAATAAGTGGTAAAATCTTGTCTACTGTGATATTTCTTTTATTGCGAGTTGGGAGGGAGGGCACTATTATGTTAGCTTTGGAAGTGGTAGAGTTGGTTGGAAGGGAGAAGGTCACAAAAAAGTGATCTGTCCAGGTTTGTGGCGTGATGGAAGTGATAGATGCAGCACAGTTAAGGTCTGCTACCCAGTCAAGGGTTCTACCTTTGTCATGGGTAGCCTGTATCACTCTTTGGGTAAAGCCAAGCTCAGAGAGCATGGTGGCGACAGATAGGGCATGTGAGCCATTAGGATCATGAAATCCTAGGTTGAAATCCCCAAGTAGGAGTTTTTGGGATGAGACTTTGGTATTCTCTGATAGAATAGTGGAAATGTCCTCTTCAAAATATCTCATAGGTCCAGGAGGTATGTAAATTAGGTGGATAGTTAGAGTCTCGGTCTTAGAGGTGGATAGTTTAATAGTGAGGAGTTCGCAGGATTTGATATCCAGAGAGGGAACTATTCTCATGGCTAGGTTGGCTTTAGCAATAATGGCAATGTAATTATCTGGGACAGCAAGTGAGATAGTTGGGCCTGCGGCTGTGTGTAGCCATGACTTAGCTACTGCTAAAAAGTCAAGGTTATTTGCCGTGATCTGATCATCAATTTCAGAGGTGTGTACTACTAGTGATCTTGCATTAATTAGTGGAGCTTTGAGATTAATTATATTAGTGTGTGTCAGGCAGCCAGTGGGATTGTCCTGGTGTGCTTTGGGGTAAGGCTTAGAATGGTTGCCAATAGCGTTATTTTTCTTTGTGATCTCCAACATTGTGATCATCAGATTGGTAGGACGTTTATTACTTCTTGCTTTATGTTTGGCTATCAAATTAGGCATTGTATCAGGGTTATTCAATCTGCGGTTAGGGTTATTATTGAAGGCATTCATTGTCTTATAGCCATTTTCTTTGGATATTTTAGTGGCCAAATGTTCAGGCAGTCTAGTTAATCTAGCTCTGAGTCTTTTGTTTCTGGCTATGGTGGTACAAGGTAGGGACGTTTTGGTAAGGTTACTGTGCAGTTGTTAGGGGCTCTAAGGCAGGAAGTCAGAGTTTAAGGCACTAGTATGTTCTAGAGCACAAGTTGTGGGATATGCATAGGTAGTTCTAATTAGACATGGCTAGGTAGTGCAAGTCTATAATGTCGGGCCTGATGCTATGGTTTGTCTCCTTATGATAGACAGGACCCAAAGCACTGTGCTAAGTAGTTGGGCGGTGGCATACAAATGTTGGTAGGGAGCCTGGGTGGCAAGCTAGGTGAGACGTTTTAGGATAATAGTCTCCCTTGGAGTAGGTACACAGGATGCTGAGCAAGTGGCAGGGTTGACTAACTAAAATGGCTCATTGAAAGTACCACAGAATTCCTATGTTACAATGCTCTCTATGTAGTGGTGGATGGGGGATTCTCTTTGCAGGAGGTGAGTTTGTCAGATACAGTCACTTTGTTGTATGGCGGTGAACGAAGTCTGTTGATTGTACAAGCAGTTGGCAGGTTGAGGAAGTATAAGGTACATGGGAGTGGCAAACATGGTACACACAGGTAATTACAGAAGAAGCAATTTAGTAATTAGTATGTGTAGTCAGGTGTAATTGTCACAGATTATAGGTCAGAAGCAGGCAGAATACATTCACACTGTGAATTCTTAACATATACTATACGTTAGGTAAAAAGGCGAGACCGTGACATGCGAGAGTGGTGAGATCTTAAAGCACAGTGCCACGCAGTAGGTCGTAAGTAAGTCTTTGGGCAATGTGCTTGAACTCCTTTTGAAATACACTACTTGCAAATCGGCATACTTGAAGAAGTGTGGACTAATATGCATGACAGGCAAACTAGCAAGGCATGCGAATCGTGCATGCTAATAAAACTTGGATTGGAGCCAGGCATGAATCAGAACGGACAGTTTAGCGATACCGATGGGCTATAATGGCAGTCCTTTGCAAATATGATAGTGTAATCTTACCAATAAGATAATCATAGTCTTACCAATGTCCTTAAGTAAAAGTAGGTGTGAGCAAAAGTTGTTTTCGACACGTGTTCCAGACAGGAGGGTTCAGTATAGTTTAGGGGCTCAGAAGATGTAGTGTCAAGGACGAGACATTCAGCAGGTGGATAATGGCTAGGTGATGGGCAAAGTGTAGCAGTGGTCGGCCGTAGCGGCCTGGACAGGCACAGACAGGCAAGTGCCTTTAAGGCGTGCCTTCAAGGAAAGTCCGGCTCACGCCTTCCGGCAGGGTCGGAAGGCAGTTGTAGCTTGTGTAAGCCAATGGGCTGCGTTTTTTTTCCTTCATTGGGTGGGCAGGAGCCCAACCCTACCATTGTCTATCCACCAGCTGCAACGACTGAGATGACCGCGCTACAGTTGGGACGCCGCCAATAAGCAGAGCCTACTTCCATGAAGCTGCCCTGCTGATGTCCCCTGCATACTTCTTTCAATGAGGCCATCCATTCACCTTTCACTGGCACTGAATCTGCACATTTTGTTTCCCGTTCACTAACAGCTTGGAAGCCATGCCTACATTCTAAGATGGCCGCCGTATGTTTTTATTTACTTGTTGGCTAGTAACTAATTACTGTGATTTCTGGTGTTTTATGTTCGGGAACCAAAACGAGTTGTATGCTCCCAGGCTCCATTCCGCTGACTCCAATGATGCTGCAACCTGATGCCGTCAGGGAAGAAGGCCAATGAACATGGCAGCGCCCAGCCGCACCAAAACAAGGAGAATGGGGCCTTCCACCCGCAACACCAGTGTCAGCTAAAGACACCCAAAGAATAGAGGATGAGGAGCAGTGGTATCCCTGCAGGTAAGCGTTGCCAGAGAAACCGCATTTTCCGTGTGTGAGCCAGCGCCAATGGAGGAATAATACCCAGGCTCATGTGGCATGCGGCGGGTGGTGAAACAGACTCCAGTGTATGACAATGACCGACCTACGGGCACACTTATCCATATCCACCAAATTAGTCATTTTATTTTCCATCCCTTAACATAATTAAACAAACTATGTCAGTAAATGGCTAACTTTCAAGCAGGAGCACTGCATTATTCCTAACTTTTAAGAATCACTTCCAAATAGTATTCCCTCCCGCAAGTACATCAAAAGAGGAAGAACTATTGTTAAAACTTTTTTTAAAGATTTGCTATCAAACCTCCACCCACATTTTATCTGAAACTCAGTGGGAAGTCTTGCCTTTATCACTGGAGTACAGTAACAGTAAATATGTGGTCATCCAACGTCTAAAGAAAAAGTTTACAATACACAATCTCCCTGATATACTGATTGCAGATAGTTCTCGTGAAGCTCACATTGGTGAAAGGTTTGCAGATGTTCTCTTCCACCAAAAATGGGATCAGCAGAGGGCAGATTACATGTCTTTACAACTGCTAACAGCAAGCAAGCTTAAGCAGCAGACATATCTAGAATGTGTGACAGTCCTCCTCAACCTTACGAACGGTATAACCATTGACACATATTAAAACAGCAACATTATTAATCAGGCAATGAAGAGCCTCTAACCCAGTGATCATTTTTCCCTTAACTTCTAAAATTGAGGAAACAGGACTCCACAAACCAATTGAACCGCAATAATTCCAACCATAGGCATGAAGCAGAAAGGACCACATCCTCGCCGAACAACGTGAGGACCACCACCTAACAGATCTTTTCATAACATGTAAATGCCGGAGGGCAGCCGGCAAACAAAGAGACAGAAATTCTATCACACAACAAGACAAGTCAATGAATCCTCCACCACACCTGCCACGGGTCAGGGACAGCACCTGCAAGAGGACCCGCAACCATATGACTACAACCAGAAGAAATGACAGAAAAGCAAACTGACCCCATGGCCTCAGGCTATAGAGAATAAAGAAGAGGCACCAAAAAGCCAAACAAGCAGAGAAAATCACAGAGAATCGCAGCTCTTACCAATTATCACCGCATTTCAAAGCTACCCTTTTTCCCATAATCTGATAGAAGGTTGTTGTGCAACAATCCCAGTATTACTTGGAATAAAATCAACTCCTTTGCGAACCACATGAACGCCAATCCAGTTGTGTATTGCTGAGTTGTACAGAATCCACATGAGGGAACTATTAAATGCAGATATATATAACCTATACTAAGTCAACAACTTTTTGGATCTACCAGCGGCTTGTGACCCACTGAAGTGCCCATTTTATATCTTACTCTTAAACATCCTGATTCAGAGTGCCACAAGGACCAACACTCGCTCATAGCAGTTTAACGCATACATGAAACTTTTGGCAACAGTCATCGAGACTGATAACCAACCATTTCTATTCTACCCAAATGACCACAACCAGGATACACAATGCCTTGTCAAAATTTAAGACTAGATAATTGACAATGGGGTTCATTACCTGTACAGCCGTGCGATATACACAGCAGTAATGCTGCAAAAATGCAGCACTAATTCCGTTACCGGCATATTGCCATAGAATTACCGGACCACCGGATGAGTTTTGCGGTAGGGGGGTAGCATTACCTCCAACTGAAGGTTCGAGGAAAACTTCCTTTCGATTGACAAAAATCGGTGGTCTTACCTTGGAGGAATTACAATGGTCTGTGCAGGTCCATGCATGAGTGCTTCTATTACATCAGCATTGAAAGAATTTTTGCATTTCCACACCTAAAATGGTAGTGGAAATGGACCTAAAATGGCGTTTGGGGCGATTGAACCTTCAGACCTGCCACATGAATTTCGCTCTCATCATCATGTGTAGTGTTGGGCTGGGGATTGTTCTGATGTCAGCGGGTCCCCAATACGTCCTCCAAATGGGTGCTCGGGGCCTAAGAAGTTTCTAATGTCGGGGATGTGCATGGAAAGCCCGGATGCGCAGCCCTGCCTGCTACCATGTGCAGAAGACTCCTCTGTGAATCCAGTGGCCTGCTTGCAGACCCTGCTCTTTGCAGGCAGGGTTCAATAAACTGCTCACCACATTTTGGGACCAGAAAGCATCGTGAAACAGGTCTATGGTTTTCTGACTTCACTGTTCAATAATAATTACTCACCCTGGGTCTTTCCTTTCTGATTTCACTGTTCAATAATAATTACTCATCTTGGTTCTTTCCAAATTCTCTTTATAATGTATTGAACACACATTTTGGTAACGATAACTAATTTAATATATGCCAACTATTGCATAATTCTTTAAATGAGGAATCATAAAGCCAAGTGGCTTTTTTCACAAGGGTATGTGCCCGAGTAAATCAGGAAATGAGCAACTCAGATGTGCACCTGCTACCTCCCACCTGATTCACAGAGCCTGAAATTGGAGCAAATCTGCAGATGCTTGGAGCAGCTCTGAGATGCTGTCGGCAAATCTTTGTGAATCACGTTTTTGCGCATGCATTTCAAAGATGACGCAGCTCCTCTGCACATTTCCTTCAGCTTTAACATTTGTGAATAAGACTCCAGGTGCAAAACAGAGATGATCAACGGCGTCGCCTGGTTTGCTCTGGTGTGTGAGGCTGGAAATGCATCGGAGGGACAGGCCCTCTGTATCCTTGTCCTTTACTGTTTTTTATCGTGTGTTCTGTCATGTTTTCCGCACAGGAGTTCATGTGGGACTCCTGGCGGTGCAGCTCTCTCTTTTGGTTTGGTGTACAGACCCATGGGATACCCTTATGGCACCCATGGGTGGGGGTACAACCCTGTGCCCCTAGTGTATGTTTTTGGGCACCTGCGTGTGGCCCCAGAGCAGGGTATGGGCTGGTGGCAGCTCCATGATGAATTTGACAGGTGCTCTGAGTATCCTCCATTTTGGGATACCCAGGCCCTGGCATTGGAATCAGTTGATTCCTGATCGGAAACAAGATGGCCCCTGTGGCCTCTTGCTTTCTATTGCCTGTTACCTTGTTTTCCCAAAGTGCTGGGAAGCCCTGACTCTGTCCCTTTCCCCGATCCGGCTGTTGGGTGGAAGTTCCATATATGGTGTTGTAGTGAAGTCCAGGCCAGACTGGCTGGAGCCTTCCCAGTGACTGTATGTTGTGGGTACACCCTGTGGGTGGGACCTGGGTAAATGGAGTGTGTGACCAATATGCACTTCTTGTTGTGGATGTCTGGTTTCCAGTGTTTGACACAATGACTGAGACACCCCTGCCAGAAACTGGTATGAATTCAGTGTGGAGTGTTGAATGGCTGGGTACTTTTCCCAATACACATAGCTTGTTGTGAGTGTCTGGAGAGAAGTGAATGGCCTGAATGTACTATGCACCTGATTGGCTGCCTGCCTGCATGAATGCCCTTCTGACCGATTGGTTGCCTGAGTGTGACCCAGCAGAATGAATGGGAGATCAACTAGTATATCTGGAGACCTCTCACTGCTAGAATTCGTGTTCAGAAGCTGAAGAGAAACTGGAGTTGAAACTGAAGCTTAATCTTGAAGCCCTGCAGGAAGAGAAGTCTTGCTGCTGCTCTACTTCATCGATCTGAAAGCTGCTGTGCCTCCAAGGACTGACTCAGAGAGGACCTGGTTAGGCGCCCTCGTCCCGAGCTACGAGGGACAATCGTGCACCAGCTGATCTTTGCCAAAGCTCCCTGGTAGACAGACCTACAACAGGCTGCCGACCGGAGACCGGCATGGAATCACAAGGAGAAGCGCCGGATACTGTTGTCCATCACCGTCGACGACCGCCGTCGCCGACCGGAGCCGCGGTGCTTCCTTTGCCTAAGTAACATTTGATCCAAGGACGCTCTTGCCTGCACCGTCAACCGCTTTGTCCCGCCGGAGAAAGTCAAGGCTGCCGACACACCGAGGCGCATCCACCAGTGGGGTTCCCGCCACCTAAAGACCACAGAGACGCTGATGACTCGCCACCCTTGCTGGGCCACAGTTCTTCAAATACCTTAGCGGGCCTGAACTATCATCACCGAGGTGCCCCGCACGCCTCTTCCTTGCAGGACGCCAACACTCCATCATCAACGAACACCGCTAAAAACAAAGCTGCCACCTCACCATCGTCGTTCAACCCTTTTCCTCGTGGGATCTCGACGATCCGTGGCTCCTGCCTTAAAAGGAGCCGCTCAAGAAGGATCCGTCGACGACACAATGACGAACTCTGCTATTCCAGGTACATTGGATTGGTAGAACTATTTTAGAAGGAAATAAGACTCTTTTGAACAATATATGAACTGGGCTTGTATGATATCTTTATTTACAGGCTGCCCAGGTGGGGGGATCTCCACACAGAACTGTGTCTAGGTAACGGGGCCAGTATTCTGCCAATTGTTCTAACCAACTGCTTTCCTCCTATGTCTATTGTTGGTTACCTCTATTAATTGATTTGTGTGACATTTAACCAGAGTACAGTTGATGCACTTTAAAGGAATCCAATAATAATTGTGGTACCACTTAGAACTGTATATATTTGCCGTTTTAGATTTACTGAGCACAAAGTGAGTTATTGTGATTGTGTACATAACCTTGAACTTAATTATATAAAGACTGTGTTTTAACTAATATAGTGTGTGGACATTCCTTTGTGGGGGCTTGGGGACTACACTTTATTTGAGAACCAGCCTGCATCACCTCCTGAGAAGCTAGGCCCTGATTGCTCGTCCATTGCTACCAACAATAGAGAATCTTGGCTGGGGTCCTCGATGCCTCTCCTCTGCCATATAGAGAGCAGGAGTGCAGACACCTCCGTCCAGTCTTTACATGGTGCAAATCTTTATTAAACTGGCTCCATAAGTAAACCACTATTAGGGCTCAAGCAAAGCTGTTGCAAGTACAGATTGGACGCCGAATAACAGGTTTTACCAAATGTTTGGCTATTTGATATAAACATGTCGTTTTATTCAAATATATGGATGCATTGATAATGTTTAAAGTCTTTGGGTTTGAGCATTTGCAAAACACTGAGCAGAAGGGTTAACAAAGGAAAAGGGCCCTTTTAAAGCATAGGTGTTTCTCACACAGCCCCTGAGTCCCTGCAGCTATCTCTCCTTCCCTGCTTGCTAACTGTCCCCTGAAATGTCATATGCAATACAGAGACACTGGGTGAACCAGGCTTGATTAATTTCATAATATGTTATAATTTCGTTCTACGATATGAAACGTGGCTATAAAAAAACACCCATGAAACTTAAAACGGAAATTGGCAGAAATTAAGGTTCCTCTGTAATAATGGAAGATTAATGGTTCTAATTAAAAGTAGAAATACAGGAAACCAGCATACATCCAAACTGAGCACAATCTAAGAAGGTATGAATGGCATAGAAACTTGCCTGAATCAAGCCTGCAACTCCCCTCTAATTCGAAAATATTGTTCCTATAATGAATTAAAACATAGACACTGGGTATAATGCTTCAATTCAGGCGGGTGTCAGGTAACTGCAGATTATAAGCGACTATTTAGAATTGAATTAAAAGAAATCCGGCTGGACATCCTTTTTCTGTTACGTTATGATTTCGGGTCTTAAGTGGCATGTCTTTTGGCATTTGCACGCCCACTCAGACTTTTCCCAGTAGATCCCTAAGGGAATCAATGATGATCTATGTGGTTAAGAATCAGGCAGGGCCAGGCACATAATCTACATATCAAAAGGCGCTCACTGTCAACTTTGGAAACAAAGAGCAGTCACCATTTCCATGCCTTCGATGGACGGGTGCAATGTAAGGCCGGTCGCTCACTCTCAATGGGTCCCCAGATGGTGAAGTTAGTCACAAGTAACACATAGGTGCTAGGTTTCCCTATTAAGAAGCAAAAAGTGCTAACTCACCCAAGGGGGCTGAACACCCAGGTAGCTTTTATCCAGGAAACACACTTGTTGGAGGAGGAAGTGACACAAGTTCAGGCACAATCGATGGGACAGGATTTCCACTCTGAAGCTGAAGGTCACAAGGGAGGTATGGCAATATTGGTGCATAAATTGTGCCAAATTCAGGTTCGGGGCATGCAAACAGATAAGGTATGGGGATGGGTGCTGGTGGATTGCACACATGGAGATATGCATATGACTCTCTTAAATGTATGAAGTCCTAATCAATCAGACCCCAGGTTCTGGAGTCGAGTCATGAAGTCAACCTCTTACCAGCTCATAATTATGGGAGGGGATTATAACCTTCCCTTAGATCTGATAATGGACCAGAAATCCGAGTGTAGATACAAGACCCCCAAGATGCACAGCACTTTTGAAGCTCTGATCAACTGCAATGGCGGATAGACATCTGGGGGATTTGTAACCCTGTAGCCTGCAAGTTTACATTTCTCTCTCCAAAACAGGCATCATTTTCTAGAATTGATAACCTATTCACAAGCAGGCAGTTGGTAGCAGAGGTACACAGGGTGGCTATTTCTCAACTGTTCATTTATGACCATGTCCGCAGTAGTAGTAGGTATGGAGTGATATTCCACCTTCTTGAGATCCTCTAAATGGCAATTAAATACAGATCTACTCCTAGGTCAGACTTCCAGGCCTCAATAAGAGAGTTCAACAGAGATTTGTTTTGGCTTAATGAGGTGGAGCGATGCTCCCTTGCCCTGGTATGGGATGCGTATCCAGCCAACCCACAAGGCCATGTGATTGGACATGCAGCCGGGCAAAACAAAAGGGCAAGGCAAGAAGCTAGTGACAGTCTTAGGAAAATTAAAGTCGGACGAAGGCACAAAAATGGAATCCCTTGATGCAGGCAACAATTGAATATAATATAAAATGCACTTACAAGGCATCAGACACTATACTTAAGTGTCAATACAAGTTCTTTGGGGATGCCAATAAGGCAGGCACATTGCTAGCCAAACACCTGAAAACTAAAAAGCAGAACAATAAGGTGGCGTTGAAAAGAAAGGGGTGCACTATTGTTTCAAAAGATGACTTAATTGCTGATGCCAGAATCGAACCAACGAGGGACAATATTAGAACATACTTCAATGAATCCCCACACTCTACAAGGGACAGTGTCAGCATGGAAGAGTTGTCCACCATAGGCAATTATATCATATTGGCAGAGGTTAAACTAGCGATTACCAAAATGAAGCTAGGCAAAGCACTGGGACATGATGCCTTCCCATTGATTTTTACCTTGCATTCATGGACATATTAGTGCCAAAATTGGTAGCCTTATTTCAATACTACACAATACTACACAACCAACAGTGAGAGGCAGGGTACCTTCTATGAAGCCATGATACATGTGATTCCCAAACCAGGAAGGGATCCCCAGGAGGTCAAGAATTATGGACCAATTTCCTTGATTAATGTGGAGGCAAAGATCTTTGCCAAGATACTAGTCACCAGACTAGGCACCTCATCACGAGTTCGGCTGTATTCCCGGCTGTAATACCACCGACTGTAATAGCCCTAACACCGACCGGTCCGGTGGTATTACCACCGATCACGAGTTGGGCCTTAACGGTAAATTCCCATTCCTGATTGGGTCCATTGGATCCAATGGGGTATTTTCAGCGCTAATTATGCGTGCTAATACAGCCGGCGGTAATACAGCCGAAAACAGGGGATTTTCACCTCCAGAGAAAGGCTGGAGGTAAAACAGCCCATTTAGCGCCCAACTCGTGATAGGGCCAGCCCTTAAATGCGGCTGTAATACCGTTACCACCGCATTTAAGGGCTACAGCCCAACTCGTGATGAGGCCCTAGAACTCTTGCTCCAGCGGCTGGTTCAGAAGAATCAAACAGGCTTTGTGAAGGGAAGGGTATCCACGTCCAACACCCGATAATTTTTTGACATTATTAGTCTGGCAGACAAAATAAATGACCCATGGGCAGCAATCATGCGGAGAAAGCTTTTGATCGAGTGGGTTGGACCTTCCTTGAGGAGGCCCTTCAGTGACATGGCTTTGGCAGATGAGCCATATCCATGATTTTTACCCTCTATCAACAGCCCAGGTTGGCATTCTTTGTAAATAGGAGATTTTCCCTGTTCTTTCCACTACACAGCGGAACTAAGCAGGTATGCCCACTGTTACCGTTATTATTTATTTTGTCACTGGAGCCACTCTTACTGCGCATACGGGATGCCCACTGTCACCGTTATTATTTATTTTGACACTAGAGCCACTCTTACCGTGCTTACGAGATAATACAGATTTTAGAAGAGTGGGTTATGGCTCAAGGGTTATCAAAATAACTGCGTATGTAGATGGCATATTAGCTTTCCTTGTGAACCCGAATAAATCCCTAGAGATGGAGCTATACGCTGAGGTCTCAGGGTAAAAACGAAATCTTGATAAAATGGAAATCATACCCCAAAACATGCACGGCCTATATGTGTATTTTGAGAACTCAGGCTTACTATGGAAACATGCTGGTATTCAATATTTTGGTGTCCTCTTTGCCAGTGACATGCAACAAATGACAAAGCAAAATGCGGACACAATTAAGTCCAAGGTGTCCCGTAGACAAATGGTCCCCGCTTCATCTATACTGAGGGGGTAGGTTAGAGACAATTAAGATCTCTATCAGAATGGTGCTTACATATTATCTTTCATTGCTGCCTACTCTCTGGACAACTCAATTCTTTAAAGACATTAATAAAGTATAGACATGCTTTCTTTGGAATGGAAGGAAGCCATGAATAGCGATAGAAAGACTTAGCCTGCACCCGTCTCAGGCAGAGTTAATTTCCCCCACTTTTCGAAGATACTCAGGTCTGTATTGGTACAAAGGCATTGAGGAAATGGCTTCCCCAACATGGCTAGACATTGAATACGAACTGGCTCTACCATTCTGGCAAGCAGACATTCCCAATTTAAAATGTAAACCCTCTATTTGAGCGATGACCCCCCACTCAGGCCACAACAACGGCGTTGCACACTTGAGCACATGTTTCCGGAGAAGGCATAGACTGGAGAAGACCTCAACCACCATTGTTAAATGAGAATATCACGCTGCATTTGAAATCATTATACTGACCCTCATGCATTGTGGAGGGCATATTTGATGAAATTCAGGTGTGGATGGGAGATGGAGCTACCCCCAAGCATCTTCAGAATACCCTCCATCATCTGGCGGGGTAGTTTTTGAGATGCTGGCGATTGGTCAAATGTAAAAGGCAGACGAGTGGGAGAATTCCCATGGAGTCTCCACCATATAGATCTTATAGTCCTGCACTTAAATCCACCTCTGATATATATAAATCCCTCTCTAGACCCAGCCGAACACACTCTAACAACAGAATTGAACAGGCATGATGCAGGGACAGTGAAGGGACCATCCTGCAAGAGGTTTGGCCTTCCATATAGATACAGATTAGTTACACATCGATAGCTACATCAATGACACAAACTCTAGTCATGATCTACAACAGGGCCCTATATGTACAGTTCAAATTGGGCAAGGCATGTCCTAACTCACCTCCTCACCTCTGCTGGTCATGTCAGACAGAAGCAGCTACTATGAGGCACATGTTGTATGAATGTTGGTTCATTTCAAAGTTCTCGGGCTCCATCTGGCCTATAATATTAGATATGTGCGGGAGTGCGTGCACTTTCCTTTTCAGCGATAATATGGGGAGTGCTAACGCACAGTTTGGCGGAAACAGGGCTCAAGGTGAACTTCTCAACATATTGATTGTAATAGCTCTTAAGACAATGGGCCTCATTATAACTCAGGCGGTCCGGAAATAACGGTGGCGGTAAACCCGTCGCCACTGTTGTTTCCGGACCGCCTGATCCCGACTCCTGCAGGCGGGAGGTCATGTTCCCGCCAGGTATGACCTGGCGGGTTTAACACCGCCCGCCTGCAGGCGGACGAGGAAACACCAGCAGCATTACGAGATGCTGCCGGTGTTTCCATGATCCCCATTCCCATCGAGTCCCATAGGACTCGATGGGAATGGGGATTAACACCATTCCGCCTCCGTGATTCCCAGAAAACCGGGGTTGTAATGCCCCGGTAATTCCGGGAATCACGGAGGCGGAATGGTAATACGAGTCCGGCGGTAACTAGGCGGTTTTACCGCCGCGGTTACCGCCGGACTCGTAATGAGGCCCAATAACGTCCAACTGGAAGAATTTCGATCTGCTTTTGAGAGCAACATGCTACTTAATTTGCAAATAAACAAAATGGCCCCTCTCGCTCCAGCCGATCATAGCAATATCCGGAGGAGTACTTGAGCAGGGCACTTGAACAAGCAGCAGGTGGATGCAGCCATGTGAGGATGGCCTCTCTCTTGTAAGATCCACATGAAATTTAGGGAGTGGTAGAGTGGTACTGCAGCCCCTTCTTGGAAAATAAGAGTTGCTGGCCATGTATCCTTTCGGTATGAATGAGTTGTACTGTTAGTATGCTGTATTGTTAGTGTTTTTGTGATGAGTTTCCATATGGCATCACAAAGGTTTTGTGACCCTTCAATTGTCATCGTAATTTACACAAATTAAGTGCGGATACTCTTAGCATGAGTAATAAGGGCATTTATTCATTACTATAATTGTTAATCTAGTATATGAGAGGGTACAGAAACTCTGCATTTGTGTTACATTGTTTGTTGGGTAAGCTGCTCAATATAGTATGTTAACTCAAAAAGTGTACCATCTAATGCTCATCATACAGTTCAGCCTACCTAGTCACATATTCATCCCTCTGTCTTCTTGACTCCCAGTTCCCAGCCTTTCCACTCTGGGTGAGTCACATGATAAGACCTTGTAGCTCCCTTCTCACTTACTATTCGTATGACATGATTTGTACTCTTTCACACTCACTAAGGTGAAACCTCATTTAGATGACTCAACACTTTTCTGATTGTAAAGCTTCGTGGCTTCGCCACCCTGGTCTACCAACAAATCATAGCTATGTGCAGCTCGTCACAAAGCTACCTACTGTGACGATTCACTAGGTGTTGTCACTTCTCCCCAGGTGGGAGCCCCTTTCCATGAGGCTAGGAAGGTGAGGCTGCTAGCCAATAGTTCCCATGGGGTGGTTTGATGTGGGAGGACCTCGTTGGTAGATGGCTTCTGCAACACAATTAGGGTGATAGGTAGTTGCATTCACATAAGTAGGAGGCTGCTGCATGCACAGGTAGGGAATAAATACATTGCGACACGCAGTAGACATGAATAATACTTGAAGTAGACATGAAGAACACTAACAAGCAATGCACAAAGAAAACAACATACCAGAGAATTAAAAGAAGGACCGCCATTACTTAGAACAAACTCTGCTAGGCCTCAATTCTGAAATGCTGCAGCCCGCCATAATGTTTCTTAACCACACCAACTTTTCCCTGGGCATAGAGCATGCCATTATTAAAGTTAATTAGTTTTAATTGGCAGCAGTGAGAAATACAAATATCTTTGAATGCCTGCCGGGTGCAAGCGGCTACCATGCCAACTAATCCTATAGTGAATGAAAATAAGCACCCTGAATGGCTGCTGAAGGAAAGCACACACACTTTAGGATAGCAAACAATCCAATAGATACATTGAACTGAACTCTGAACAGTGGTCCACTACCACGTGATGCACACAGTGGGCATTTATTCTAGGCCCCATTAGATAGTACACCTGCCACTCGTTAGCACATCCAGACACCAAGATGACTTGCCAATGCCACAAACAGGCAGATAAGACAAGATAAGACCTCATTTCCATTTAAAAACGTGTGCTAAGGGAAATTATGAAGCTACAATCGAGTAAATATCAGACAAGACATAACTTATTGGTGAATGAAAGAGTGGCCCTGAAATCACTTAGTAATAACAAAGAAATAGTCATAAAGCCGGCTGATAATGGGGTGAGGGTGGCATTGTCATTCGGTCTATGGATCAATACCAACAGATGGTGGGAGATCTCATCAACGATAAAAACAATTTCAGGAAACTCCGAAATTACCCCACAGCTGAAATCTCACAACAGACCGAGGACACACCCAATTACGCCTATCAACAAAGATGGATAACAAAGAATGAATTTGAATTCCTGAATAATTCTCAAGGTAGAATTCCAGAATTGTATGCATTGCTTAAGATACAGAAGGGTCCAAATAATCCACCAGGAAGACCAATAGTATCTGGCAGTGGCTCTACCTTAGAGCCAGTATGCAAATGTATTGATTATGTTTAAAAACCTGAAACCACCTCGTATCTTGAAGACACAATGAGTACCATCACACATTTCAAGGATCCACCTTTTGATCCATCAAACCAACTACTGGCCACCATGGATATGAAGCTACTGTATGCAAGCATCCCCCAGGAAGCTGCACAAGAATATGCCTAGGACCACCTTACACACAACATGAATCAAAATCGTGTACCAGATAATTTAATTGTGGAATGTTTTCTAATAGCCCTCTCCAAGAACTTGTTTCTATTCAATAGGACATTTTATCTCCAAGTCTGCAGTACTGCAATGGGGCAGCTTTCGCTCCCAGTCTAGCAATCTTGTATATGGCAATGTACGAAGAAACCCATGTGTTTGCCAATGTGAATCCATTCCCGCACAAGATCAAGAAATGGAAGCAGTACATAGATGATATTATCTGGCAAGGGGACCTGGGCACACTAAGGGACTTCCTTGTTTGGCCCAACAGTAGGACACTGTAGGACACCGGAAATACAATTCATCACGTGCAATAGATCCTACTCCATTCACTTTCTAGACTTAACAATTCTGAATAAAAATGGGAGACTATCATGCACTCTATATAGGAAAAGTACCAATAGAAACATGCTAGTGCATTTTGAGGACCACCCACCAAAAAACCTGAATGAAAACCTCCCTTATGGCCAACATTTACACATTGGCAGAAATTGCTCAGAAATGATTGATAACCAACATCATGCATATGTACTGAAGAAAAAACTGAGATCAAGTGGCTACTCTACATTTTTTTTTAAACTCTGAAAATGTATTAAATGTACACCAAGAGAAACCTTGTTGGCAGCCAGAAACAGAAGTACTGATGACACCAGCCTAACCTGCATAACATCCTTTGGTCCGGACACAGGCAAAATGAGATCAATAATCAAAAAATGTTGGCCCATCTAACAGCTAAGTCTGCCAGGAGAACCACTACCACACATGGCACTAAAAAGTTCAAAGAATTTGAAAGAATGCTTGACACATTCACCCATGAAAAAACAGAAAACTAGAAGTTCCCTTTGGAATCTTAGAGAAATAATAAGACACCAGCCTTGCGGCAACTGCACAGTGTACAGGTTTACCATCAAAAGAACACCTTCCAAAATAGTACAGAAAGACTGTTCCTTGAGACATTTCTCAAAATGTAAAATAAGCAGAGTGAGCTATGTGATCCAGTGCCCATGCTGACTATGCTACATAGGCCAAACAGCACGTCCAGTTAACAAAAGAATTGGGGAGCATCGCTCCAAAATCAGATGCGGGGTGCATACTGCACCACTGGTCTCACACTGCATGGAATTTCAACATGGGGCCAATGATATTTTATAGTGGGTAGTAGACCTGGTAAACACCAACACAAATGCAACTAATGCACTATTTTACAAGGACGCCTGGTGGATACACAAGGTTCAGAGCCAAACCACAGATCTTAATGAACTTATGCCAGCTTATACATACAGATAATCATGTTACTACTTGCCACATGTAGGGCCCCTCTGGTACACTGGGACAACGCTTTAACACACAGATCCGTGCTCATAGACCACAAAAGTGATACATGGAAGCAGAGGGGTCTATGAGACATACTGAATTGTGCAAGGGAGTGACATGCCTTCATACAGCGAGTAAGTCTAATGGGGATTGCCCCACCATAGTAAGCTTGCATTCTATGGGAACTGCATTGGTAACACTATTTACCAACTCCGAAAATTATATGCACTTCATGGATGCACCTTAATACCCACAGGAACACACAGGTAGACACTTCCTTCTGGGATACACAGAAACAGCTTGCCTGGTTTTTACATGGCAGGTTTGCCCACTAGCACAACACCTTATCCAGGTGCTCCCATCTACACCAGGGCCAGCACCTCGTTTTAATACCCTAGAAGCAGATGTCACCTTAAAGGTGTGTCTACAATGTCATCCAGGCATGACCCATCACACATAGGTTCGGCACCAACAAGCAGCTCATCACTCGAGTACGGGTGGAGGAATCAAGTGCAGTTCTTATCACGCGCTGATATGTGGAATCCTCCTCAAATAGCATATATAATTTAGTGATTCATTAATTACAAGAGATATTGGGTCACCACCTTATATCACACAGACAGATGACAACTGAGACAAATAGAAGATACTATTCAATCTGTTTAGAAGCTCTGGACCGGTTTAGAACTTCATTCTAAGATGGCTGCCGCCTTAGTTTAGAGACCTGTAAGTTTCCCCAGGGTGGATGCTACGCATGCGGTAACCGCAAGGCTCTCTTTAGTGGTTATGGCAATGGGCCTGTCCACTTCCCGCATTACTACACAGACTGTCCGAGCAGAAGACACGTAGGTAAGCCCCTCTGAACTGTTGAGCCTATCTGAGCACTACGCCACATGTATAGCTAGAATCTGCTACAGTAAATATTAACAACACTTTAATTGTTTTTCCTAATATAGCAGTCAGATGAACACTATTTGAATCGGCAGCAGGTCTGTTTCATTTGCCCGCCGCCGCCGCATTAAGTCCATGAAAACATTCATTCATGCACCACTTTTAGATTCATAGTGAGGTGTTAAAATTTCAATTCAGACAGTTTATCCTCCTTTTGATTGACAGAGGAGATAGTTATACATTCCATTTCCTCAGACGCTGAGGCAGAAGTTCCGCTTCAGGTTTGTGAACCCTTAATGATAAATTATGCCATAATACAGCTAGATGCATCAAAACTGTAACCATGCTTATACTTACATTTTAGATTTCTACTTTGAAGATTTCCCACTCCATTGTGTGCAACATTACACACTGCACGTGCCTCCATCCATCCCAACGTGGAGGGGTTGTTTGAACATAAGGTCAGTCATGTTTAGGCCAAGTATAGTGGCCCCATTTTAGTAGTTTATTTATCTGTTTTACAACCAACAACCATTAATTTAAGTAATTCAGTTGTTTAGTGTTCTGAAATTAGTAGTACCACACTCCACGTCCAGAAGAAGGCAGACCAACTAAAGACGTGCCAAAACATCCATCGAAGGAACAGGACCTCAAATATCGAGTTCTGCCCACACCCTTAGCTAATAGATAGTGGCATTGACCAAAGACAGGTCACGGTAACCTTTTCAACAATTAAAAACCACATTTGTGATGTCATCTTTGATGTCCTGGTTGATAGTCTTAGCAGTGCACGGTGATGGCGTGAGTTATGGTTGCTTAGCTTACCATAAGTAACAAATTTCAGGGGGTTTTCGGTTTTACTTGTAACCATAATGTCCCTTTAACAATGTTTTTTCACTGAATCTCGTAGGTTTTTAGTAGTGCAACCTAACCACAACGTCCTTTTAACAAGTTTTTTCACTGAATTTCATAGGTTTTTAGTAGCACAACTTAACCATAACATCCCTTAAACACATTTTTTTTCATTGAATATAGATATAGATATCACGAATTTCATAGGTTTTTACTAGAATACCCTTAGTTTATATAGATATACCACATAACACACTGAACCCCCTGTCCCATGTTAGTGGCTGTAATGTCCGCGGACCATGCGAAAGTCCGCGAACGGACTCGGTCATCATCAACACTATCCAAAAACTCAGGGGGTATCTTACATTGTTGTATCATACAACAAACACACTGAACATGTTCAAAGAGCAGCATATAAATAAATTACCTTAAAAAATAAATAAGAAGTACAAATTGTATATGTAAGACACCTACAGCCCAATTACATAGCATATGAAACATAATGGAGCATACCAACAAATAAAATAACAAAAGTCCTACAGCAGAATTAACTCACTAATACTTTATACAGAAACTGCACAACAAACATCAGCAGCACACCTACAAAGCACTAACAGGAAAACTGAAAAACAAACTGGTAAGTACACTACCTTAAGTTATAGACTTTCTTCAGTAGGATACACTAAAAAATAATGTATCTTTTTTTTACACAGAAATGGCTAGCACTCTGGAGTGGCTTGAAGAAAATTTTCCCCAGGATGAAATGAGTTATAACAGTGATACTAATGGTAGACAATGCAGTTTTCAAAGTAAGCCAATTAATACACATTATTGTATATGTACCTAACGCATTTCTTTTCTTTCACAGAACATACAGAAAATAAGAATAATACTGAAACAGACACTGTGGAAAATCATCTACAGCGTTTAGAACAAAAAATGGATCAATAAATGGCCAATTTCATTATTTTGAAGAACTTTGTAGAAAACTATATCATGGAAAGAAATTAAATATCACTGTCCCACATGCACCTGTACCCCTTCTCCATGTCCCAGTCAACCACCCCCAAAAGATACCCGTCGCCTAAAACGTTATGATGAGACTTCAATCCCTTCCTCCCCTACCATCCAACATGTAGAAAACCCTAATTCCCCTGTATTTGCTTCAATTTCTGCTTCCCCCTCTCTTTCATAATTTCTATAGTTTTGTACAATAATAAAATATTATGTATACTGTTCCTATATTTCTTTGTGGTTTTTTTTTTAAAAGGCTGTTATGTTGTCCGGGATTTCCGCAATTAACCAAAATGGTGGTGTCCTAAGGACACTATGTCTGTTCGTACTGTCAGCAACCAAAATGGAGGTGTCTGCAGGACACATAACCTGTCCCCCTGTCCGTAAGTAATCAAAATACGGTGTCCTAAGAACACCCCCCCTGTTCGTATTGTCCGCAATCAAAGTGGAGGTGTCTGTAGAACACATAACCCGTCCGCATGTCCGCAAAGTTGTGACACACCTTTAATTAGTTTGGGGACACAAACCCTGTACGGCCGACACCTGTGCGCATGCGCATCCCACCCTCGGTTCCTACGAACATCACGCCTGTACGTAACTGTCCACCGCACATTTGTCGCACTTTTAATTAGTTTGGGGACCCAAACACTGTCCATAGAACACTAGTGCACATGCGCATAACCGACCGTCATGCATTCTCAGCCTACTGGCCTCAGTCATATGCACACTTCACACCATGATCAGGAACATGTTCATACACACTCACCCATCATCATTTTAGGTTCAGGCACACCGACACGGACAAACAAATTGGCGGAGAGGTACACCAGGACTTTTGTACTATATGATACTTTTGCAAGCGGTTGTCATGGCAACTGGGTCCGCTTTGGTGTTTACCTTGGAGAATCAGAGAGCGTTCATCCATGACGCGGTTCTGCTCTCATAGAGCGTCGGCACTGACGCATCCGCGTCAAGGTGCTTCCGAGGCAACTGTACAAATAAAGTCCTCGCCTTGCATTCAACGCTTCTCAGCTGTTGTTGTTTGCGGCGAGTGGCGTTTCTTCTTGTTTGATTCACAGATATATCAGGAACCATGCTTACGGACTTTGGATTTCTTTTGGATTACCCTTGTCGGATTTATTTGCCTTGCTGTTTTTGCTTACACGGACACGGACCTTGGCACTTCCAGAATGGACTTCTTTTGCCTTTCCCATTGGTTACCTTGCTCTCATAGCCACAAACTTTTTCTCTCAGTATCTGGTTCACGTTCAGAGTGATTCTTGCTTCAAGGAAGGACTCAAGGCCTTTTCTGTACTACCAAAACACCCAAGTTCAGGATTCTGCCCACTTTGCTTGCAGTGCCTACAGACTCCTGCCAAACTCTTGTCCTTCCACACACTGCTACACCATCCAAAGCGGGACAGGCCAGCACCAAGTAAGAGGGATATCTAACAACACACTACCCCTGAGGTATACATTCATCAGTCAACCCACGGGTAGGTGATCCATTGTTATATATAGATCTCTTGCTCGTATAACTAAGTTTTGCCACTGCAGAATTATTACATTACCTGCCTTTTCCCTGCAGCCACGAGGGATTCTGGGGTGCTTCCTGTTCCGGTCACCTGTGGCCCTAATAACTGGTCAGTGAGTATACACTATCTCTCTGAACAGTGCTTAAGGACAGAAGAATTCTTAGTCTATGTGGATTTCGAGTTGTGACACCGACCCCGCGCATTCAGCGTCCTACGGACAGCCGTCCTATTCGGGAACATGTCTGCGATGTCATCATGTGACCGCACCCACGCTAAGCACGGGTCCTTGTCCGCGTACACAATCCTGGCCCCCAGACACCGAAAAGGTGCTTTTCTGAGCAATCCAAGGTATTTTACTGTGAGATGTCACCCTTGCACATGTCCCAGACCATTTCCCTAGCTATCTGGTTATTTCTTTGGACTTTTTGAGCCCTTTTTGGTGTTTGAAGTGTTCACAGACAGCAGAGCTGTCTGCGAAGTGCGCACAAGCACCCCTATAAAAGGCCACACCCCAAAGCTGCTTCTCATTCTGATTTTGGAGTTCCAAGACAGACACTGCACAACATTGCTGGATTGATATTCAGCAAATTGCTGACTTTGCTGTGCCTCCTGACACCACTGAAGATGGCAACCATGGCTGCTGCTAGTTCTGCCTCAGCAACTCCCACAACCCCTCCACCACCCCACCTCCCCAAGGGCCTGGAGAGGGGAACAGGCGTGAAGATGCAGAGAGTGATGAAGAGGATGACGAGGTTGAGGTAGTGGAAGTCTTTACTACTAGCAACCCCTGTGGATCTTGGTTGTAGAGGCTGTTTACCACTGTTGGAGGGGTACCTAAAGCTTGTGCACACAAGGTGCACTGCACTGAGTGCCAGATGGAGCTCAGTCGTTGCAAACAGGGTTTGTACAGTTACGGGACTACCTCCATGTGGCAACACCTAAAATCGTTCCACATGGGGGCAATTCCCAGGGTCATCCCCTGTGATAAAAGTAGGTTGACTTCCTCTACAGCAAACTCAGTTTCTGCTCCTGTTACCACAAGAACCATTCCTGTGGGGGAAGCGCATCCCTGATTCAGCCTCGCAGGCCATACGTGATGCTGTAGACCCTTACCTTTCGAGGGTCGCAATATTGTGTATGTATTGCGATGCAGTATTCTGCCGGGGGGAGACACTTCGAAGTGCTTTCTAGGCTACGGTGGGGGTGCACTCTTCTCTGGGAGGAAGTGATGTCTTTGAAAAGAGCCTTTTTGTGGTGTTTTTTGTGTTTTGAAAACTTGGTCAACACCTACTGGAAAAAGGATGTCAGCCTTATGTTTAAACATAGCATACCTCTTCAAACCATTTACAAACAGATCTCCAACAACCAACACCCTCACTTTCTTCACCTCTGCCATCTTCACTACACACACAGCCTCTCTTCCTGCAAAGAACAACTTCAACACCTGATTGGCTAATCCCTACAGTCCCCTTTCCATGCTGGATTTGCTGAGAAACCATGGATGTGGCACGCCCTGTCCGCGAACAGCCGCCGTGTCCGCGGACCCCGCAACACAGGGGCAGCTCTATTTCCCTTTCCACATCACTGTCTGCACCACTCTCTCATTGGATATACATAAGAAATCACACAAACATCCACCAATCACATCCCAGAAGTCTACAACTAACTCTGTCATCACAATTCAGCATTTTAGATGAACTGTTCGTCACTCTGAGTACAAGTGTCCTGTAATTGTAAAGCACCTACAGCTAAAACTACTGTAGAACTCTTCAAGATTTCTCCTTCCAGATTCAACTACATCTATATACATCAATACAAACTATGGATATTAATATTTTGTTTACAGTAAACTTGCAACTCTTTTATAAATGCATATGAACTGGGTACCTGTCATTCACCCTGCATAATCTGCAAAAAAAGCATATTCTAATTTCTCCCATCTCCTATAATCAGGTTCACTTACAAATCTGTCTACTTTCCTAATTTTAATTTACCCATATTACTCATTGCAATGTCCAACCTATAATTCTCTTATTTCCTTCTGTCATTTTTACAACCACTTTTCACTTAACACACTATTATAAATTCCTAGAATGTACACAAAACAGGAGACCAGCTTTTATCTTACAAAAGCATTGCAAGCACATCCATGATTTTATTTAAACAGAATGCCTGACACTTGCCATGCTTGCGAAAGCAAACAAATACAAGTGTACATTCAGAACAGTGCTAATAGGAATGTGCACAACAAAGTCAAAGAACTGAAAGGTTTCCAGCACTCATGTAGGAAACAACTCTGCAGAAAAAAAAATATTTGAATTACACACAAAAAAACATTCTCCCTTTCAATCTGTATATTTTTCCAAGCCTTCTTTCTCACCCTAATACAACTTCCACTAATCTATTACCACACTAAACAGTGCAACAGCAACACATACTTTCAAAAGTGCACCTCATAGAACACACCTAGAAATACTCCACTAACTCCATTAGGAATGAAGCTGATGTTCCAAAATCCCCATTCATATACAAAGCTATGCAATTTAACGCATACAGTACCTCTTCCTAGGAATAATTCCTTTTACAAATGTAACTAATCTATTCTTCAAGGGAAAATACTTTGACATTAACACACATATGTACTAACTTCCTTCTTTCACAATTGAAAACCAGCAGCATCTGAAGTACAAGACAAAACCCAGAAGAAACCTACTCTTTGCATCCAACAAAGTAAGTGCAATGCTGTCATAACTGCTGAACCCATATGCATGCATCATAGTAATTAGCCGAACCCTACCCTTACCCAGAATAATTTGGCTCACACATTGTTTGTCAAGTGTTGGCAATAAAAGGCCATAGGTTTTTATTGTACAGATATGGTTATGGCCAATAACAATAATCACATATCATAAGATAATACACAATACTTTTGGGCACCGGATCTTGGAGTTACCCCCTCTGGCCCATGCCGCCACACGTGGGCAGGTTGCCGGCTGACCGCGTTCCCCAAAAGGTATCTCTTATTTACAACCCCTGGAGGCTGGAGTTGCTGTAATTTCTCGAAAGAAATGTTCCATGCCCTTGATTGATAGGTGGGTGCCGTCTTTGTGAAAAAGGTCTGGATCACCCAGTGTAATGGCTGGGTGCTTTATGAAGCCCAGTCCTCTTGTTGTGCAGAATTTCTCTAGCCCCCTGTTGACTTTCCGTCTGGAAATGTCTACAGATTTATAACAGTTGGCCCCCTGCCATTTCTTCCTAGGTAGGATGGCTGAAAAGTATATTTCCGTTCCTCTCCAGTTGTGTGCGATGCCTGAAAGGGAGGCACACATGTCCTCAAGTAACTGCCTCCTCCCCACTGATGCTAGGTCATTTCCACCTAAGTGTATGATCAGAAATTCTGGCGGGTCCCTGTATGCGACCAGCTCTGCTAATGTTTCATGGATTTCCGCCCACCGCAGGCCTCTGTAGCCCCACCATGATGAAATGGTGTTCGTGAATGGTGGCCTTTCTTTGGTCTCCTCCGCTCATCGCCCCGTCCTGAAGATGAAAGAGTGGCCGACTATCCATGCTGACTGGAGCGTGGTTCTCCCTTCGCCTGGTGGCTCTGTATGGGGGGGTGGGAGGAAGAAAAAAGAGGGGTGAGGAAGGCAGGCTAGATTAGTTGCGGTCTGATGTATCTTTTGTAACAAACTGATTTCCAGCCCCCTATATTTTTCAGTTGTTGTGGGGCTAAACCTCTGTGCCATGCTGAGGTGGCAGCACCTATTCTGAAGGAATGGGTGCCGAAACCCCTGGGGTCCCACCCCACTTTGTTGATTGCTTTCATCAGCACCCCTTTAAATTGGTAGCGGCTTAGTGCCGAGGCATCCTTATGGATCAAGAACCTCCCCCCAACCTTGGGTCTTTGTGCAATGTAAAGGTTGGTGATATATACTGGGCAGTTTACTGCCTCATCAATACAAGAAATGTTGATGGTTCTTTTTGCCCCGGTTTTAGATTGTTGTATTTCTATGCTGATGCTCTTCTGTCTGACCTTGACTTCCATGATGCCCAGCCCGTTGCTGGCCTTAGTGCTGGAAGCAATGAGTTCCCTCACACGGAAAGCCCCGAAGTATGCTAGGAAAAAGGCTGTTCTGAACAGTAGGATCTCATAAGGATGCCAACATATGGCTTCCAGCTGGTTTGTAATTTGTACCATTTTGCAGAAATCAAGGGGGCGGCGGGTATCTACCTGTGGGCCCTCTAATCTGCCCCAACCTTTTAATGCGTAGGTAATGAGGGGGCTTTGGGTGGGGTCTGAATCACCCCGAATTTTAGAAAAATATGACACTGCGACTAAATGTCTTTTGGCCCAGTCCCTCTTGAAGCCTTGTTCATGTGCCCTTTTAAAAAATGTTTCTATGTCTTTCATGGTTATTAACTCCACATGTTTTATGCCTGTGGCTTTAAAAACTGTTTGTAAGTACTTACTGTACTGTGCTGCGGTGGTGCTTGCCAGTGCTTTTCCTGCCATTTCCGTGAGGAAACCTAGGGAGGTGTTGACACCCGATTTTGAGGTGCCTGTTTCTTGTTGGACATCCCGGCCTAGGCTCTCTGGCACTGGCGTTGATGCCGTTATATTATTGGCACCCGTATTTGAGGTGCCTGGTTCTTGTTGGACATCCCAGCCTTGGCTCTCTGGCACTGGCGTTGATGCCGTCATATTATTGGCGCCCGTCTTTGAGGTGCCTGATTCATGTTGTGCATCCCGGCCTCAGCTCTCTGGCGCTGGTGTTGATGCCGTTATTTTTGATTTCCTATTATTTCCCAGCATGCTGCTGGTATTGGCGTCATCTGTTCCTGGGCGTGAGGCGCTAGCTCCCGGAATCTTGTCCACTGAAAGCGAGATAAGTCATCTGCAATGTTATTATCTGCCCCAGCAATGGGCTTAGCTTTGATCACAATGTTTTCTTGTAATGTAACTGCTTTGATGGCTCGTAGGACTTTTAACACCAAAAGGCATTTGGTAGACCTTCTGTTTATGGAGCCTACGACTACCATGTTGTCACACAACACCAAGAGTTCCATGTTAGCGAGCTGCCTGCCCCAAATGTGTAATGTTAGCCAGATGGGAAATATTTCTGCCTGCTACAGACTGAATTTCTTTGACTATGCCCTTGTCTTTAGTTATCAGGGCTTGTGTCTTCTCTAAGAGTTCTGCGATTTTTGTTTTGGGGATCCAGCATAGCCCTTGAGCAGAGTCGATTTCAATGCCCAGGAAGATTATGTTGGTGACTGGTTTGGTCGTTTTTTCTTTTGCTAGGGGTATGCCCCAGGGAGCAGCCATTTCTTCTAGTTTTGCCAGTGCCCTGGTGCATTCCACTGAGTTCGCCAGGCCATAACTAAAAAATCATTTAAATAGTGAACAACTTTGTTCCCTGTTTTTGAAAAGCCGATTGAAAAAAGGAGCTTAACTGCTCAAATAGGGCGCATGATACTGCGCACCCCATCGGCAGGCATCTGTCTACATCGAATTTGTTGTTAAAAGTGAAACCTTACCATTGCTGGGAGTCTGGGTGGAAAGGCAATAATCTGAAAGTGGATTCAATGTCTAGTTTGGCCATCAGGGCATTCCTGACACATTCCTGTATGAGTCTTACTGCCTCCTGGAAGTGTGTGTAGGATACTGCAGATTCCGTGTGTGGAATGCCGTTGTTTAGGGATAGGCCTTTGGGATAAGATAGGTGGTGGATTAGTCTCATTTTCCCTGGCTCTTTTTTGGGGACCAGTCCTAGTGGTGATATTAGGTACTCTTTAAGGGGCATGTGGCCCCAGGGTCCAGCTATCCTGCCCAATAGCAGCTCTTTCTTGATTTTGCTTTCCACTATTTGGGGGTTGTCCCTGGCTGATTTTAGGTTCAGTGGGATGTTCTGTGATCCTGTGCCCTGAAATGGTATGAAAAGACCCTCAGAGAAACCCTGCCAAATGTTTTGCTGGTTTCCCTGTCTGGGTAGTTCAATAGTGCATCTCTAAAATTGTTTGGGTTAATTGGTGTATTACCTGGGGTCAAGAAAGTGGTTGACCCAAAGTGATTGGCACTAGTCTTTTGGGTTTTTGGCTGGCAGTCTGGTGCAGTTGCTGGCTGCCTGGTCACCATTGCAGTTTGTGCAAGTGTGTTTGTACCAGCAGTCCTTGCCCCAAGAGCATTGTTTTTTTCCAAAGTTCCTGCATGGAGTGTTGGCTTTTGAACTATGGTTTTCGTCTTGCCTTTGGGTATTGGGCTTAGCCGCCCACGGCTGTTTTTTATGAAAAGGCTGTTCTCCCTTTTTGTGCTTTTCATTATCGCTATTTCTGGGACCTGTACTTTTGGTATTTTTGGAGAGGTTCGGGGAGGCCTCATCCTCCGCTGGGGGTTCGGCATTTAACATGTACAGATCGTTTTGGACCTTGTCCCATTCTATGGCTGGCCTCTCTGACATGCTTCTCCTAAATCTGATTTTGTATGCTAGCCATGTCTTCCCTTTTTGTGCGACTTTCACCTCTCTTATTTTGTCAATGTAGGCCCATATTTTCCTCCCATCATGGGGAAATTTCTCTTCATAGATTGTTGCCAAAATGGCAAATGCTTAGAGCCAGTTGTCCCAGTTCTGTTCTACCTGTGCGTTTCTGGCTATGGCTTTCTCTTCTATCTTTTTGGGGTCTCTAAAATCATCTTTTCCTTTGCGTTGGGCTTCTATTAATGAAAAGATTTCCATCAATTCTTTGGCCCATATGGCTTCTTTAATTGTGGTATCGATATTCCATGCCAGGCATCTTTTATATCTGTTCAGTATTTCATTCTGAAAGGATTTCATTTTTAAATTTAATTGGGCGTTGCATATCGTTGCTATGTCTGTTGGATTGCTGTTGCTCTCTCCCGTTTGGCCTACTGCCAATGTATTGGGAGTTGACCAAGCCTTCAGAGCCCCTGTTGGGTCTGCCGTGATTGCTATTGGTGCAACTGTAGGGGCAGTTGTTGGTGCAGCTGGCACTTTTGGCTTTGCTGACGCTGGTGTTGGTATAGCTTGGCTTGTTGCTGTTGCGGGGGGGGGGTGACCACTATGCTAGGTACTAAACTTATGTTGGTGTTTGCTGCCCCTTGCTTCTCTGTTTGGGGTAATTGTTTCTCCCTCATTTCCCTTAATAACTGCTGCATTTCAGACATATTCTCACACAATTCTGCCAGTTTTTTGTTAACTTTTTTGTGGCCATTCGTCACTTTCTGTCTTTTAGACGGTGTAGTGATGTCATCTTGGTTGAGTGGCATGGTTATCCCGTCCCTTGGCAGGCCGTAAATATTCTCCCTCACCCAAGGCCAACCGTAATGCTCTGCTGCTTCTATGGCTGCCCGCAGGTTTGGGGATTTGGGTTTTTGTGCTGGTGTGTTGGCATCCCGAGTTTTTCGTTTGGGACCCATGTCTTCCTTTTACCTGTTTAGGTTGGGAAGATAAAAAGAATGAGCTTTGCTGTGACTGCAAACTCTGCACTGTTGCCAAAATATTGAGTTTTTTCTGTTCTTGGCTGTCTGATGGCTGTCTTTAAACTAGTTTGGCCTTTATATAGCGCTATGAACTTTCAGGTATTCTGAGTGCTGTTTATTATTCAAGCAATACAGTGGTGGTGTTTATTTTAATGACCTGCCGAGATTCTAACTGCTTTGGTAGGTTCTGTAAATGTCAAAGAAAAAGCGCGCTCTTGCTGTGCAACTTGCCGCCCTCTTTCTGTTGCACTGACCCAATTTGCTGTCTCCAGTATTGGGAAAGTGTCTAGTGATGTATAGAGCAGATCATTCTTAACCACCCTTCAAAATTGCTGGAGCTGGAGGTTTGGCGAAAAATGCCCCCCCTTCACTTATGAAATCCTGATATTCACTTAAATGTGTCACTGGGAAAGGCTATCCCTATTAAAAATGTTGATTTCCTGGGCGGGGCTCTCCCTCTTACGCTCCTGTGCTTACTTCGTGTAAGAATAGCCGGGCAGCGCGTGTCCCGTGACTTGCCGGTTAGCGGCTGATGCGGATGTTTGTTTTGACCTACTTGCATAGGAAAACAAAGTATCTAATGTGTTCGGACGGGGCCAGGCGTAGTCGCTTACCCTGTAATGAAGACGTATGCTTGGAAATGCCTGTGCCTCGCCGAGCCGCGCTGCAGGAATTCTTTTGCTCTGCCCAGGTAATTGATCTTGCTGCTTTCCGCGATTCCTCCCGGGAGACTGTTTTCTTAGTCAATTTCGCTGCCTGCTCTCTTCGGGTTGAACAGGGCAATGTTCAAGAAGGAAAAAAGACACAGCGAATGCTACAAACTTTAAAAAGAAGCTTAAAGAAGCAAAGGTTTGGAAGGCACTGAGTCAACAGTGCACCTCCTGTGTGTTTGGGTCCCCGTTCAGGGTCCACAAACTAATTGTGTTTTCTCAGAGCATGCCGCTCTGTATTTATAAGACCCAGGGGAGCCCCGGATCTTTGATATGTATAGTAGTGGGGGCTGTTATGTGTCAGCTCCCGGCCGGATAGCCGACTGTCTGGCCCGCCGGGGAGGGCAGGTCTTTGAACCTGATCCCTGCCTGTTGGCTTCCTTGGGTCCTTAGCACCTAGCTGCATAAAGGAAGGGTGAGGTGATTGCTCACACCTCACCCTTCCTCAGCATTGTGCTGGGCAGACTGCGTGTCTCTACGACTGGGGGGAGGAGCAGAGGAGCAGGGAGGGGGAGAGGTTGTGCTGCCCCTCTCCAGGCCTGCTGATGGTAACAGCAGTTACCCTGCCTCGCTTTGTAAGGCACTTCAGCATTGCCCATAATGTTCTAACTGTTACTCAAACACTGTAAAACTCTAGTAGTGTAGAACAAACAATTGTATCAACCCTACAGGATTAAAATCAGTATTACTAATTGCACATCAACAGGTGCAAACTTTGTATTGTTATCTCAACACCAGTATAGTAACACACAAATACGAGAATAGCCTTCCCAACCTGAAGTAACAGCCCATTCAACAATCACACACCTCTACATACATGTCTCCCATCATACTCACACACTCATGCACAAAGCACACATACATTGCACAACGTCCCAACCCAGACTTTCTGTATTTCTGTAGCAGACAACAAAGAATGCCTACTAGAAAGCAACACAAAAATAGAGCAAATCAAAATAAAAGTGTACAAAATAGGCATCCACCTCTAGCAGAATATAGTCAAAAAATTCAAAAAAACAGATAATACAGTCACTAAGCGAAACTAAAGCAGCTTGTAGTAAAGAAACTTTGACTCCTCTTTCAAATTGTAAAACTAAACAGACAGGTGTTAAAAAGACTGTAGCTACCACTAGTGCTAACACTGCACCTATTTATCTTGATGTAGCGACAAAAAATGTTCTGCCACAGAGTCCTTCAGAACCTTATAAAACAGGAGAGAAATCATGCTCAACCCTTAAAATCTACTGCAGAAAACTAATCCTGGAAGCTTTCATAAACAGTGCAATCCTTCTCAAAAGGAAATTATTTATATTAGTTTTAAACAGATTGAAACCACTAACAAAACTAACTACTAAACTACAACACAGACTTCTCAACAAACGGAATATCAACAATGATAGCTTCACAAACATCTGTGCAGGCGAGTGGAGTCACACCACCAACACAGAACCATATTTCAACAAAGAGGCATACAAACAAAAGCAAACAAACCCAATTGCCATACATAGCAGTGGACGAGGGTATGAAAAGATCAATAATAGCATCATGGAACAAAAAATGCTGCTCACACAAATATCTCCAGCAAATTTAGCATCAACTCTCCACTCCACTGAACCAATGCGTCCAGTCTACAAATGGCCATGCACATTAATGTGTAACATAGGCAAAAAATCTTTCACATCTTTATTGCCGTTACTCAATCGGTATGTGAAAGCCAAAGACAAATTGAAAATAAAACTATTACAAACTATGGACTCCTGTCCAGTGCGCAAATACACAGGACTACAAGGACATTCATTAGCCTGCATTTCTGCACCTGTTTGCAAAAGCACCTTCCACTATATCAAAATGATAGCAACACACCATTCAACTGTAAGAAATCTCATTCATTAACTGTACTATGCCAAATGTCCTTCTTAAGCACTGGCCAATTTAAATAACAATCTTCTACATGGTACAGCCAAAGAACTACTCGAAGAAAGAGAGCACATCCAGAGAATATATTTTGGAAGTGAAAGCCACTTACAAAATCCAATATCTTTAGAACAGACTAGCAACAACTTTACAGATGGCAACTTTCTACTACACACATACAAAAAAGAAATACTCAAGTTTAAAAGCACATCTGCTGAAGTACCAAACCATGTGTGTGTGTGTGTGTGTGTGTGTGTGTGTGTGTTGCCGCAGGACTTTTTATAAAAAAAAGCACAACAACTGTAGAAAATAGAAGACAATGAAGATTCCAAATGGTTCCAATTGGCTCTCTATATTATAGCAGAAAACAAATACAAAATTACTAATCCCCCAATACTTTGCAAATACTGCACTGCAAAACTTGCCAACAACCAAATACCTTCACGTACTATCACTAATAACTTGGAATTATTCCCACTACCAAAACCACTGCAACAATTAACTTGTATGAGAGCATTATAATTAAAACAGTGCTCCCATTCCAAGCAATAATACACCTTCAACCAAAAACGGCAAAACTACCTCCCTCTGAATTACTAAAGGGCATTAGTGGCAAAGTAGTTTATTTGCCATTAGATCTCAAAGAAAATGTACACACTCTGGGAGTGCAACGGCCAATAGAACAATCTTTGATTATCCTAGTAAATGGCGTACCTACAAAAGACAAAAGAATTTGGCAGCAACTACTGTACTTAAGTTGCAAAAGCCCTGCAATATCTCAAAGACAACAATGAACACTACAAAGAAATAGACATTGAAGAAAACCTGAGGGAAACCACTGAAATAATTCAAGACTCATTAGAAACCGGCCAATTTCAACTTCTAGATGCTACGACAGAATCCAATATTATAGACCATTATACAATTCCGCGATTGCACTCTAAAGACACCATAGATGATGCACTGGAAACTTACCAAATGCGGCAAGCCAAAGGATCTCCAATCAGCATATGGGAAAAAAGTATAGAAGCACAAGCCTTCCCTCTACTCTTTCCGACTGGAAAAGGAGGAGGGTACGATGAAAGACCCATACAAATAACAGTATCAGAATACTGCTCTTTACGAATGTATTCTGAAGACCCCAGATTCAAACAAAACGTGGAATACATATTCCACCTTCTTTTTGAAAGTGAACTAGCAATTCTATGCTACGGAGTTGCACACACATTAAAATCAGGTACCAATTTTCAAAATATGTCTGCTAGGCAATTACTACAAAAAGTGCAAGACAAAGATGAAGTTTTACAATCGAGCATTACAAACCATTTAGCAAATATGCATGGTACAAAAGAATACTGGTTCCGAAGACACGCAGAAGTACAGTGTATGATAAGACCCCTTGGCCCACCTACATGGTTTGTGACATTAAGGGGTCGATTCATGGAGCAAACGTGCGCCGAAAATCCCAGCGCAAGCAGGCGCAAGGGTGTGCAAGCGTGAGAAACCCAGCGCACGCGCACGCATGCGATTCAAGGAAGACGCTGCACGTGTTTCCCGCTGTCCGTGCGCCAAATCCTGCCATGGCGCACACGGGCACACACGGCGTGTGCTACGCGCACAGCAAAAGTGCACATAGCGCGGCGCACACAACCAAAGTGGGCGGAACAGTGGGCGTAACACGTGGAATGGGGAATAACGTGTGAAAAAGAAGGCGTAACTGGGGAAGTACTGCAGGGAACTACACGCCCACAGGCAACCCGTATTCATGGATTTGAGTATGGGAAACCCGCACACGGCAAAAGACGCACACAGGCGTCAACGCATCCACCACAGGAAGGCAGGCGGAAGCGTCCCCGTGCACAGTATAAAAGTGCACGCAAACAACAAACACGTATATACAGCTACGATGAATGCCCCATTTGTTGCACCACTGATCGTGGGACACCGCAGGAGGAGGAGAATAGCCAGGGAACGCATTTTCGCACCACGGACAAGCCTTTTTGGGATGCCTGACGACCAGGTCTACGGCAGGTATAGGTTTCCACCCCATATCATCCTAGACCTGGTCAGGGAGTGGGAAGATGACCTTACATCCCCCACCCTTTGCTCCCAAGCATTGAGCCCCTTGGAGAAGGTGCTCAATGTCCTGCATTTCATGGCCACTGGGTCATTTCAGCGGACTACTGCCATAGTGGGGGGGTCTCACAGGCCACGCAGTCACGCTGCCTCCACCAGGTACTGGCAATCATGACAGCGCGCCCCTCAGTCCGCAGGCACATATACATGCCCAGAACCCCCGCAGAAAGGCAGGCCGTTGTCCTGGATTTTTACAGGGTGGCACACTTCCCCAAAGTGCTCGGTGCCATGGATTGCACCCATGTGGCCCTATGTCCACCTAGGCCCACTGAGCACATCTACCGAAACCGCAAGCACTGGCATTCCATTAATGTACAGGTGGTATGCGATGCAAAGGGAATCATCACCTCTGTCTATGCAAACTACCCTGGCTCCACCCATGACAGTTTCATATACAGAATCTCCGCCCTGAGCCGGGCCCTGGAAGCTGGGCAGCATGGCGACACCTGGCTCCTAGGTGAGTACAAATGCCCTTGCACATGCATGCATGTCACACACATACACACACACAAATACACAAACCCCAACAATCACAACCATTTACACCTCCCCAGGGGACAGTGCCTACCCTCTGAGCAACCACATTGTGATGCCAATCCGGAACCCCACCACACCACCCCAGGTAAGATACAACGCCGCCCATATTGCAACCAGGGCCATAGTGGAGCGCACATTCGGAGTGCTCAAATCACGTTTCCGCTCTCTTGACCGATCTGCCGGGCAGCTACTCTATGCACCCCCAGTAGTGTGCAGGATCATTGTGGCAGCATGTGTCCTGCACAATTTTGCAACACGGCAGGGCCTACCGGTGGACATGGTGGTGCCCCCATATCCCCAACCACAAGCACAGGCGCTGCCCATGGGAGGGGACAGGGCACGTGGCGAGGAAGCCCGGACCCAGCTTGTGGCCACATTTTTCACCTAAACTCCCACCCCTGTGGAGTGCACACAGGCCTGGCACATACCAGGTGACAATCGATGATGACAAAGAGACAGTCAACTGTCACAACCTTACCACCCTGAGATTGTTGCCATGGAAGTGCCACATTGTCTGCATCCCTAGCTACTTAAACACAAGCTATCCTGTGTGACCAAAAGGCACACATATGACATATGACATGACATGATATGGCATTTGTAACGTGCCTATACACAAGTGTTTCAAGGTGCAACGAGGCAGGGAGGGGGGAACAAGGGAAGACAGACAACGATACTACTAGGCCAGGTGTCATTTAAATTGCGCAAGTGCAGGGGTAGGGGGAAGGGAAAAGTGCAAGGGGAGGGGGGAGTGCAGTACAGGGTAAGTAGAATAAAAAACAAATAAATAGGCCAGCTGGTGGCAACTGCAAAGGTAAGTGCAGACAAGTGCTGGGAAGGGGGGGCTGTAGGGATAGAGAGACAGTCCCGCAGTGCAGGGGTTGCCAGGGAGGCAGTGCAAGTGGAGAGTGGCTGGGCCAGGGACCGAGGTCGGTGAGAGTGGCCCAGTTGCAGATCCAGTGCAGTTTCAGTGAAGAATTTAGCAAGGGAGAGGGAGAGAGAAAGCAGAAGGAAAGAGGAAGGTCTTGAAGTGCTTCCGGAATGGGAGATGGTTCTCCTCAAGTTCCAGTGAGTCAGGAAGGCTGTTCGAGAGGGAAGCCCCAGCCGCAGAGCGAGATCTACCCCCAGCTTGTTGCTTCGAGAAACGGCTGACCCTGACATTCAAGGTGTGAATCACACACTCCTGCAAAACAGGCCATGACCATCACTGTTATGTCACTCAAACCCTCCCAAACCAAAACATGACATGGCAAGCAATAGCCATTCACCAACACAGTACCAATAAGGTACACATTGCCATGTCAAAAATGTACAGTGGCATCAGACAATGATGCCTGACATGGAATCAGATGAAATGACTGACCAACAACCTCCCACCCAAAATAAGTCATTCCCAAATGCATTACAAAAGTTGTAGACGTAACATAACAATGAATGCCTGTCTACATGCACATTGTGCATTGCAAAATCAACACTGCAGCTTTTGTGTGATGTGCCCAACTCCTGCAACACACTGCTCAGTGCACAGCACAGTGAACAGCTATTGTGTGTAATGCACAACCTGAGCATCGCATCTAAGTGACAAACCACATCAAAAAGCAAATTAGGCATGTACAGGATCCATAATTGGTCACAGAACATGTGCTGCAGGGACACAGTGGGCACCAGAAGGCAAACAGAGTGTACACGTGGATATCCAAGGGTGGTTGTACATGTAGTGCATCATAGTGCGAGTGTGTGGGTCAGTAAGGACATGCACTCAACATATGCATGTGCAATCAAGTGACCATCAGTGTCCTCTACACATCACATGTGCACATTCACCATGTGTACACCCCAGCATGTCAAACCACAACTATCCCCTCACACTTGAAAGGTAAACACAACACATAAACAGGCATTGATCAGCAGAACACAACATGTACATAGGATACCACAATTACAATGTCAGGGTTCCCATCACACTGCAGGGCAAGGCAACTATCAACAACAAAACACCTCCCCTCCCTCACAAATGACCATGACCCACTGAACAACTGCACCTGGGTCATGGAGCCTTCAACCCTCAATTTCACCTGGCCACAGGATCACCCTTCCCCTTCGTCACCATCTCCCACCTTGTGTGTAAAAAGGTGCCTGCATCCTCAGAGTCCACCTTCATTTGCAAAATCACAAAATCCAAGGCAGAAAAACGAACCAGAACAGCCTCCAGTAGATGACTTGACGTAGCAGTACCTCACAAAGGCCAAGTACTACCACAATGATGTAACAACCAAGGTAGCACAGTAAAACAATGTCACAACAGGATGTGAACCATGTGTGGTACATAACATAGAATGATGCACCTCGAACGGATGTGTACTGTCACAGCTCCCGTGTACAGGCGCAGGAGGGGCACGAACCAACCACCCCCACCATGGCCCGGGTGCCTGCAAGGTCAAACTCACACAGGCCTCTGAGACCCTGGTGGGGAAGGAGGGTCAGGGATATGCAGTTGGGACAGGCGTTGGCACACTGGATAACTGGAATGAGTGGCAGGAGAGGGGAGGAGGAATGACACATGAAAGTAGGGAATGCACGAAAATGTACTACCTGCATGAACACATACACAATCCGAACAAACTTGTACATCATTGTCATGGCCTTCTGGAGTCTAGGCTTAGGAGTGGCACGAACCAACCACCCCCTCTAGGGTTTTGGCGCCTGCGAGTTTGGGGCTTACACAGGCATCCGCAACCCCAGCGGGGAAAGAGGGTTAGGGAACAATGGTTGGATAGGTACGGGAAGCAGGAACACTGGGTAGAGGGTACAGGGTTTAGAATTGGATAGGACTCCGGGTGATTAGGGGAAAAAAACATACCAAATTGAATTACACATTCATCCATGCATTAGTGCACCCCCCAGCAAGCCTATGCAGAGCAGTTTGAAAGAAAAACAACAAGACACTTAGCTCTGGTTTTGAGTGCTGGCCTCCTGCCTGCGCACTCTCAGGTCCGGTTACAGGAGCACTTCAATGCTGCAAAGAGAGCCACAGTTAATAATCTGTGCATGCCCATAACACAAAAACACACCACCAAATATGCCCCATAGCAACAAACTACTCTACAAACAGACAATCTGGTGTGGATGCTTCGTACCCATATGTAACATTACCCCTGTGATGGGTCATACGCAGTCAATGCAGTAAGTCAGCCGCCGGTGGGTGCGTGGCAAATGGAACACCAATGTGTTACAATTCACACAACATGCAATGTTCCCTGGATAAGCAGACATACCCATATAGCAAGGAATGACTTCAGAACAAGTCGTGTTCCACCATGACCAAAACAAAGTAGGCAGTGCATGTTTCAAAATGTACATGGAAATGAAATGCACTGCACCCGAGTATGTCCCTTGCTGTATGTCCCTGTGAGCTGCTCCTTTCCATGTCTCGGAAGGCTACATGGTTGATACAAGTGCCTCAATGGACCTTGGTGTACCGGAGGGTATGTGCCACTGCCCCTGCAGGTGCCCCAGACAACCTTACAATCAACAGCCATCAGTCCACCAACACATCTGAGCTGTATTGTGTGCTTCAACACCAATATTCGTCCAAGCTCACCCTCAGTGCTGCTACTAAGCCTGCATGTGCAAATGGCCTGGTGGAAGCTTTGCTGTGTTGTGGCCCCCCTGTGCTGCTCACCTTGCCTGGAGTTCCTTGGAACACGTCAGCAGTTCTAGGATGTAGGTCTGCAATCCCTGTGCCTCTGCTTGCGCACACATGTGCATGTGGGCACCAACAAATGTGTCCAGAATTCAGACGTCCAATGGGCCATGTCTGCTGGCAAAGGTGGTCTGGAGGCTCATCCCCCTGCAGAAAGGCATCTCATTACGGGACCATGTCAGAGACTTACATCAGAAATCACACCATCAGTCTGTCTTTCACATCCAAAGTGTGGAACACACTATCTACGGCATGAATTGCAACAAGCACGTGTACAGTAAAGATAAGAAACATACTACACAATGCATAGCAATGAATGCACACATTAATCATGAAACACCCCATCTAGCAAAAGCTGAACAGTGGTCAATAACACTGCAATCATCCCCACTAGGGGTGTCAACACAAATTACACAGCACCAGACATGCCACAGATATGACAGTCCAAAGCCCTTGTGTAATAGGCTGTCACACCGAACCGTCCTTGCGAGCCCATGGATAAGGGAGGCAGGAGTGGCATATGTGAGTCAAGGACCCCAAGCAGCAAACACATACACAAGACAAGCCTGAAGGGCCCAGCTGGAACAGACAGTGGATGCTTTCAAAAGCCACAAAGCACTGCACCGTCACATGAAAGCACAATAGACAAGCAATTTTAAACTATATTAACTGATTACACTAACTATGAAAAACCTACATTACCTAATTAAACTAACTATCAAACAGAAACTTAACTAACTAAACTAAAAGAAAAATCAAAAATGGCCACATACGACCTGGGGGAGAGGGGAGGCACCCAGGAGGGGGGAGGTACAGGGTGCTGCTCAACACCCACATGCGATGATGCTGAGCCAAAAAAAACCTCCATGGGTTCAACGCCTGCACAGCCCGACCTATGTGGGAGATAGATGGTCGTCCGAGTCTTGCTCATCCTGGAAAGGAGGACGTGGCACAATAGCCTGGCCATGCCTAGCCTCAGCTTGCCCCTCGTCGGCAGCAAGTCTGCTGGACGGGTGTGCCTGGTTCTGTGTGGCGATGTGACGTAGGTCTTCATGCAGAACCTCACGTGATACACGTGCTTCCTCTTGCAAGGTAGCACGTGTAACACAGAGTTCCTCCTACAAGGCCTGGCTGGACAACCGCTGCACCTCCCGGCAAGCCTGTAGCTCAGCCGAGATGGTACGCTCAAGCTGTGCAAACCTCTCCTCTGCCCGCTGCCTCTGGGACATCATAAGGACACCCAGAGTGGATTTGAGGGAAGCATACTCCTCCCTCAGGGCATCCATGTGCGCCTCTGCGTGAGCAGCAATTGCTTTATGCAGAGACGACATTTCAGTCTGGCGTGCCCTGTCTGAGGCCGCCATGCCAGCCTGAGCGAGCGGGCCGTGGACCGTGCCGCCTGCTGCTGGAGAAGCACCTGCCTAGCAGGGGAGCACAGATCGGGCCACACGCTCCATGCTCTCAGCGATGTTCTCCAGTGCTGCCCCCTGTGGCGTTTTGAATTGGCAGTCATATCTTGCTCCCAATCAGTATACTGCGGTTGCGTGCGGCGACCGTGTTGCTGGGCTTGACCCCTGCGGGACCCAAGGACCGGGTGTCCTCGCTGTGTTGGCACCGCCCGCGGCTGCATGACTACATGCCCCCTTCGACGTGATGTCCCAGGCACATCAGTGACTGGTGTGGAGGGTGACCCTGCGTCCCGATCCACCACAGGCGGAGGAACCAAGACTGTCTGATCCCTCAGTGCAGGTGTCGCGGACAGAGGAGTGTCCACATCAGAATCACTCACCCCTGACACATGGACTTGATGCTCATCCAACTCGACATGGAAGTCAGAGTCGTCATCAAGGCTGGACTCATAGGCAGCCAGAGACAAGATGGACTGTAGCACTAGGGGGCTTTCGTGGCCTACCACCCCACGACCCCCACTTGTGCCGGGTTGATGTAGTTGTAACAACCCTGTGTCTGGCATGACAATACCATCCTCCACCTCCATTGCGTCATCTCCTGAAAAATAAAGAGAAAAGAGGTCACTACACATGTCAGAAGAACACAACACACACACACCGAAAACAAACACATCAGGCAGACATGTGACACACAACATAGAACCTGGCATGCATGTTGGGTCAACTTTGAATTGCTTCTGTGATCAGACCTGTTGAAAGGTGGCAGTTTGCATGGAAGTGGGTCTATGCAGTGCAGACAATGTGTACGCCACTCACTACCTACATGTACAAGGACTCCAGGGTGTGTGTCAGGAAATGTGAAGGCAGTGCAAGGTCAAATTCAGGCATCACGTGCACTGTGCATTCAATGGGTAGCATATCTACAAGCCAAGCACCCCTCCACCCAAGTACAAAAGCAGGGATGCCTAGCATGGTATCAAAAGGCTGACCATACACCTGTTTATTGACAGGCAGTGTTGACTGGCATCAACAGCTTAATGTGATTCAAGTGCCAACACTGCAAATGATGATGGGACAGTAAGCAGGACACATGATGAAAACTCTGGAGGCCGCCCACGTGTGAAGAAGACACTACAACAGTCGGACAGAGTCATTGGCCATTAAACAGGCTGAGGCCTGTGAGCCACACAGATTGTCAGACCCTAAACATGTGTGCAACGCAGTACTGAGCCACAGTTGACATGGGAAGGCTGATGAGATGCCATGCAATGTATGTCACCCAGGACTTGTATTACAGTGATCATCCAGTCAAGGACACATAGGGGCATGCGTGCAATGCACATTGAGCATGAATGGGCACTCATGTCCCTGCGGGACATCTGACCTATGCACAGTACAAGTGAGATACCCTGCATCAAGTACTAAGGCTGTACCACACGGCATATGTCTGGCAGATTGTACGCTGGAAGTTAGCATGTACACAGGATGCATGAACAGGAAAGTACACATTGGCAAGATTGAAGCAGACCAGTGCAAAGGTGGAACTGGGGTGCAGAGTGGCGGAGGAGGGGCAAGGGAGCATGCCTACATGGAGTCCCCGCATGCAGACAGAGGAGACATGCACGTCAGTCATGCAATGACATTGTGCCTCGGCTGAGAGGAAGGTCACCCCATGCCAAATGCAGAAGGGCCAATGAGCTGGAACATGGACCGAAGGGGCATACTTGTAACCAGCATGTCAGTAGGGTGCAATAGTGGTGATGCGGACAGTCCCCGTCTGCTCCACATGTCCACCATCCAGCAGAGCAGACATGCATCACAGAAGCATTGCATTACTTACACATCAGAACCATGTACACGTCACATGTAGTGGCAATCATGCACAACACATCCCACAAGTGAAACACACACGTCCTCAACAAACACGCATCAACACTCACTGCACTGAGCCTCAAAGTCCAGCATCTCTCCCACTCCTTCGACCAATTCAGGTGGTATGAACTCCACAATGAGTGCCTCATGCGGAGTGAGCTCTTCCTCCTCTGGTGCAGGCACACCGCCAGTCACCAGATTCAAGTTGTAATTAGAGGCATGCTTAGCCTTAGCGCTGCGTTTGAGGTCATTCCAACGCTTTTTGCACTCTTGCGCCGTGTGCACCTCATGGCCCAATGAACTGACATGTTCCGCAACATGCTTCCAGTGGGTGTCACGGTGGGCAGCCGTAGTATGACTATTGGCACCCACTACCATGTCACGGCTGTGGCTCCGCACGTAGTCCACGCGGAAGTCCAGTTCCTGCTTGCAGAAAGGCTTCTTCCTCGACGTGCAGGAGGTTGTGGCTGTGTGTGGGGTCCCAGCCTGTGCTGCAGGTGCAACCTTCCTCCTCTTGGACTGTGGCGCAGACCCTGGCTGGCTAATGCCGCCCTGACCAGTATGGCCAGTGGGTTCGGTGGATTGAGCCAAGGGAGTGGCAGGTGAAGGGACGACCAAAGGCCTGACTTGTGTCAGTGGCTTCTGGGTGACCTCTAATGGACCCTGCACAGCAACATCCGCTGTGGCAGGGTCATTGACCGCAACGGTCCTGGTTGGCAGACTCACAACCGGGGTGTTGTTGGGTGCATCTGCCCCTGCACTTGCCAACACCCGGCTGTTCGGGGCAGCAGATGACATAACTACCCCAGGGACACGTGTCTTGGTCAGAGCAGCCCTGCGTGTCCCTATGGTTTCCCTGCTGGCCTGTTGGAAATCTACCAAGGGCTCCTCAAGTGCCATCGCAGCCTGCGCTGGCAGACCCTGAGCCTGGGTGGCGGTGTCCACAGCTGCACCTGCAGCTACCACTACCCTTGGGCCCGTGGCAGTCGATGGAACGGACTGCCGGGTCACACGGGTGCCAGTGCCAGATGCAGAAGCTGCATCCCCCGGAACCACAATGGGTGGTGGCATGACTGCACCAACACATGGCACAACATTGTGCTCAAGTGGCGCACCCCTGCCTCTTCCCCCTCTGTGACCGCCCTGGACAGCCTGGAGTCCCCCTACTCCCTGGTCACCACGGCCACATCCCCGACCACGCCCGCCATGAGGAGTACGCCCAGCTGAGGCGGCCCTCACCTTTGGTGTCCTCCCAACCATGGCACAGATGTAGTAGTGCCAGCACAGATGGAGTAGTGCCAATGGGAGGTGTACACCACATTTGACCTGGGCAATTGGGGTGAAGGGGGTGGGAAGCAAGATGTTAACAGCCCCCCTGCACCTGCAAGGCTGTATGTGACCCCGGTGATGTAGTAACGGGTCACGCAACGCTCAGGCACCCCAAAACTGCAGTAAAACCGTGCACGCAACCGTGCAGCCTACGTCCGTGGAATCAACCTCCCGCAGTATGCGGTGGCACCCAGTAACACGAATAACGCTTGGGACACGCAGGCTACTATGACCTCGAAAATGGGTGCGATACACAGGGGCACCCGCAGTGGGAAAAATAGCATGTGCGACTCACCGTCTGACAAGCGTGATGCAGAAAAACACACGTAGCCAATACCCCCGCCAAAAGAAGAGATACGTCCTTGATAGCTGTGAAGTTGTGATGGTGCGCGAAACAACAGGAAGCAGCAACACACGTCGGTCTCCACGAAAGGCACGTACAGCGAACTGCTGCTCCCGTTCACTTTTAACCCGTGCTGAGGGAAACGCCCACGCGCGTCACGTGATTTACGCGCATGGGCCCTTTCCTCGGATTACACGCATTCCCACGCAGATGTGCAGTTTTTCACGTGCACTGAAACGCCCGTGCACGCGCACGTCACGTCACAGAGGCGCTTACGCTTGAAGGGCCTTCGGTCCAATGAAATCGCATATGCGTGCAGACGTGCTTACGCGCTAAGGGCCTTTCCTCGAATTACACGCTGACGTGCAGAATTTTCACGTGCCAAATCACTCCGTATCAAGCTGGCCACGCGTAAGCACATGGAAGACCACGCTCCTGCCCAAAAGGCCGAATTATTGCCCCACAGAGCCCCGAGCATCCTCCTATGGGCCATCTGCTGCTGCCTGCCTGCTGCCACCGTCCCCTGCCATTTGGTGCCTGCACATTAGCCATCTGCAGGGGTCCAGTTGCTGTGTCCACCCCTGCTGGAACAGAAGACTCCCGACTGGGATACCATCGCTCCACAGCCCAGCCCCAGGGCCCAGTTGCCCACCCACGCCTGCCTCGGGGGTCGCCATGTCGGGGCAAACACCATCCAAGACCACTGGTGACCCCCAGCCAGATGGGCAGAGGGCCACCAGCTTCAGTCAGAAGGAAGTTGGTGTCCTGGTGGAGCATGTCCTGGGGCATTATGATGCCCTCTTCGGATCATCACGCGCTGACAAGGAAGGACGGGACAGGATCTGGACGGACATCGTGACTGCCATCAACGCGGAGGGGGTGGCAGTCCGACTATTCCATCATGTCAAGAAGCGCTGGGAGGACTTCAGGTCCAGGACCCTCAACAAGGCCCGGCGCCTCTTGAGGCAGCGGATGCTAAGGGGCACCGGGGCCACTTGTCGGAAGATCAGATGAGGGTCCTGGAACACATATCCCCAGCGCTCCACGTCCATGTCCTTGAGAGGCAGACCCGTCTGGAGTCGAGCGGTAAGTGGCCAAGCATTGCTGTGTGAGACAGGGCATGTTGCAGTGTGCTGGTTGTCTGATACTTGCCTGTATGTGTGACATAGGCCATGTACGCGTGTGTGTTTGCAGGGACATCATGGTCATGCATGTGAGACCAGTAATGTGTGAAGCACACGGTTGGTGTATGTGTTTAAATGCAACATGGGGAGCCCTATGCAGAATGGACACATGAGAGCATGCCAGTCTCTGTTCCTGGACATGGGTGGGGTGAGGGTTGGGTGATGATACCATGTACATGTATGGTGTCCATGTCTGTGTGTCTGACCTGCGTGTCTTTTACTTGTGAATGCCATGGATGCATGACACATGTCTGTGACAATGTTCAGATTCACTGATGCAGCCTAGTTATCCTTGCATCCACTGTGTCTGGGGTGTACGAGTCCAGATGGATGAAAGTACGGTGAAGTGTGTGAATGTGATAGGCATGACCCATGATGCATGTGAGTTCAGAAACAACATTGTATGTTTCAAGAGTCCCTTGGACATGTTTGCTAATGTCCATAGCATGCACCATGCCTGTTACTGCATGTGTTTTGTCTGCACTGACCCATGTGTTGTGGAGGGACATGATGGAAGTGATCTTTGACAGTGCCACTCATCTGCTATTGCTTCCTGTCTAGGGGACCATTGTACAGTACCCTGATGCTTGTGTTCTTTGTCTCCCTCTACACAGCGCAAAGTGAAGAAGAGGGCGGAGACGGCGCTGTGGAGCAAAGCGGCGGGGATGCCCCCGCGGCTGCAGCGGAAGGGGTGGGTGAGCCCCACAGGGGCTTGCAACGGCAGAAGACGGGCTGGAGCCATCCAGGTTGGTGGTTTCCAAAGAGGAGGAGGAGGCCGCTACTGAGCCGCACATGGGGCCTCCCTGCTGGTGCAAGTGGTGCAGTCCAGGGGCAGGGGCAGGAGGCAGCACAGGTCGCCGTGGAGGTGCCTGTGCATGTCACTGTCCCTGACACTGTGACTGCACCACCATGCACCAGTAGGGATGCCCCATCCCAGGCCCGTCCGCAGGTAGGGGGGATGACAATGTCATCTGACTCCCCTCCACCTGCGGACGAGGGGACCCCTGGCCGTATGGAGAAGGTCCTGATTGGTGTTGCGTTGCGCACGGGTGTCATTCGTGATGAGGTGCGTGCTTCCCGGGGGGAGCACGCACGTCATCATGAAGAGCACCGTGCCAACGTGGCCCAGTTGGGAGCGGCCATGCTCGGAGGTTTCGTACATGTGTCGGGCACTCTGGCGACCCTCTCCTCCTCTGTGGAGGCTATGCGCCAGTCGTTCTCCATGCCGTCTTCCGGCCCAGATGCCACCAGGGCCCCCTGTGGACCTGCCCCGACCAATGCAGCCAACTTGGTGGGGATCCCATCCCTGCCACAGTCAGGAGTCGGAGGTCCAGCAGGAGTGGACACACCAGCAACTGGACCCCAGCAGATGGAGGATGTGACGGCATCATCGGGCAGGGCACGTGCACAACGGCGTCGGTGGATTCCATCAGCCTGGATGCCGTCGTGCTGGCACAGGCAGTTGCGTCGGAGGCAGCGGCAGGCTTGACGTGGGAGGCATCATGGCTCGGGGCCATCAATATCAGGGGGGCAGGCATCGGCCGGAGGGCAGGAGAACCCTGGAATGGGAGTGTCTTCCGTGTGGGAGCGGTTGGGCCAGCAGATAGGTGCGGAGCGGCAGCGGGCAGAGGAGGAACGGCTGACAATGGTCATGGCGGAGAACTCCATGCGGAGGTCGCTGAGGCGGGCTGAGTGCCTCGAGAAAATTTGCAGGGAGTTGGAGCTGGACACTGCATTATCCCTGCGAGACCTCTGGGCCAGGGAACATGCCCGCCTCCAAGCCATTGAACAGGAGTTCGATGATGCCCTGGCCCATGACAACAACCAGTGAGCCGTTGGACAAGCCCGCTGCCCTTGTAAATAGTTATGTAGTTAGTGTTAGGTTTCCTTTGCTTTTTTATTGATTTTGGACCTTTTGGACAATGGACCACATTTTTGTATATAGTTTTTTTATTAGTTAGTATTTTTAGATAGGTTTCATTTCTTCAGTTGGGATCATGGACCCTGGATTGTTTATCTGTATATAGTTGACTGTTGGATTATGTTTTTTTTTGGGATTTACCTATGGAGCAATGGTTTTCGGTTTTGTTTTTCCCTTGGATGTACTTTTTTGAACTGTGACTTTGGACACCTTTCCTTTGGATTATGATTTGTGGTTTTTCATTATTTTACGGAAATGCTGCTTTTTGTTTTTAATTCCTGTTGTCGTTTGTTGATTTTTAATTCCATTTATGTTACTTTTAATACATTTTTTTCATCAAACTTCAATGTGTAGTATCATCTCATTGGTTTCATGCATATCATGATATGGGTTTTGACATTCACTTACACCCATTGTGTGTATGTGAGGGACATGTGTTCATTTACATACTTGACATTGGGGTTGTATCATGTAATTGGTATTTCTGAGTGGGTGGATGCAATACTTGGGTGGGTGTTTGGCATGTGGAGGCTGCCCATAAGGGCCAGGGATCTAGATTGTGATGACGTGTTGGCTGGGGGACATGTGTCAGGGCCTGCTGGCAGGTGCCCCGCAATGCTGGGGGGGTGGGGGTGCAGGGGGACATGAGTGGGACATGAGTGGGGGCCTGCTGGGAGGTGCCTGGCAATGCTGGGGGGTGGGGATGCAGGGGGACATGAGTGGGACATGAGTGGGGCCTGCAGGCAGGTGCCCCACAATGCTGGGGGGGGTGGGGGTGCAGGGGGACATGAGTGGGACATGAAGGGGGGCCTGCTGGCAGGTGCCCCGCAATGCTGTGGGGGTGGGGGTGCAGGGGGACATGAGTGGGACATGAATGGGGGCCTGCTGGCAGGTGCCCCGCAATGCTCGGGGGTGGGTGTGCAGGGGGACATGAGTGGGACATGAATGGGGGCCTGCTGGCAGGTGCCCCGCAATGCTGGGGGGTGGGGGTGCAGGGGGACATGAGTGGGACATGAGTGGGGGCCTGCTGGCAGGTGCCTCGCAATGCTGGGGGGTGGGGGTGCAGGGGGACATGAGTGGGACATGAGTGGGGGCCTGCTGGCAGGTGCCCCGCAATGCTGGGGGGTGGGGGTGCAGGGGGACATGAGTGGGACATGAATGGGGGCCTGCTGGCAGGTGCCCCGCAATGCTGGGGGGTGGGGGTGCAAGGGGACATGAGTTGGTGATCAGTATTGCAAGGAGACATGTGGCTTTGCTGGGGGGCATGCCCATGTTGGGTGGGCTGCCAGCGGGACATGACCAGGGATGCAGGGTAGTCCCCAGTGGTGTGGGCTGCCTGCAGGGGCCGTGGAGGGTGTACAGGGAACACCTGGGAGGACCCACACTGCCAAATCACGTGTGGGACTCCCCGGCACCCCGGAAATACACGTACCCTGCTGAAATCGCATGTGAAACTTCCTGCGCACCCCAGTAATACACGTACCCTGCTGAAATCGCGTGTAAAACTTCCCGCACACCCCAGTAATACACGTACCCTGCTGAAATCGCATGTGAAACTTCCCGTGCACCCCAGTAATACACGTACCCTGCTGAAATCGCGTGTGAAACTTCCCGTGCACCCCAGTAATACACATACCCTGCTGAAATCGCGTGTGAAACTTCCCGCGCACCCCAGTAATATACGTACCCTGCTGAAATCGTGTGTGAAACTTCCCGCGCACCCCAGTAATACACGTACCCCCCTCGCACAGGGCCAATCGCGTGTGAAACTTCCCGCGCACCCCAGTAATACACGTACCCTGCTGAAATCGCGTGTGAAACTTCCCACGCACCCCAGTAATACACGCACCCCGCTCACACAGGGCTAATCGCGTGTGAAACTTCCCGCGCACCCCAGTAATACACGTACCCAGCTGAAATTGTGTGTGAAACTTCCCGCGCACCCCAGTAATACACGTACCCCGCTCGCACAGGGCCAATCGCATGTGAGACTTCCCGCGCACCCCAGTAATACACGTACCCCGCTCACACAGGGCCAATTGCGTGTGAAACTTCCTGCGCACCCCAGTAATACACGTACCCTGCTGAAATCGCATGTGAAACTTCCCGCGCACCCCAGTAATACACGTACCCAGCTGAAATCGCGTGTGAAACTTCCCGCGCACCCCAGTAATACACGTACCCCGCTTGCACAGGGCCAATCGCGTGTGAAACTTCCCGCAATCCCCAGTGATACGTGTTCCCCACTTGCCGTGCTGGTACAGGGTTAGCGCAGCCCTTTGCAATGGATTGGGGATTTTGATGGCTTTTCCCTGCGCAAGGGGCTTCTTGGGGGCGTAACTGGCACTGCTGCAGGGTCGCTGCGCCACTGTGCGCCACGGCTGGTTTTCCTGGCTGGAATCCATGAATACGCTGTGCGCGGAAATGTATTTTAGTGCACGCGGCTGGCGCAGGTATTTGCACGCGCACACTGTGCGCCAGCCGCGTGCGCCACTTGTGCGCTTAATTCTATGAATTACCCCCTAAGTCGTGCAGAATATGTATGGAAAGATTTGCACGATTTCCTACACATAGCAAACAAAAACAAAACAAATATAGATATAAAAACACCAGGAGAACTCTGCTCTCTAGATCCTGTAAATGTATTGAGATATTTCCATCATCGCTTTATTGCCATGCTACACTTCATTTGTAATAAAACAGTGCCTCCCCTGGGAGAAGTGCAATGCTTCTTTTGGAGAAAAAGAATACCAAGTCAGAGGAGCATCACATATCCACATGCTACATGCCTTTGTGGATTAAAGATGCTCCTAAATTTGGTCAGGACAGTGATGCCACTATTTTGCAGTTCATTCAGAAATATGTCATTTGTGAAATCCCTTCACACATTACACATAGTGACCTACATACACACATTTTACAATTTCAAAGACACAAGTGTGGGAAGTATTGTCAGCGCAAATATAAAAACAAAGAGAAATACTAAACCAAATGTTGCTTTGGTTTCTCTATAGCAGTTTCCACAACAGGTCAAGGGACCAACTTCATGTCTTCAGACATAGTGTCAAAGGTAAATCACCTAAGAAAACATACTGCATAAAAAGAACAGAAGGATCAAAGTACATCAATGATTACAATGCAATCATTGCCCTCCCATGGAATGCAAATATAGATGTGTAATACATTGCAAACAATTCCACTGCAGTTGCACAATATGTTATAGCCTACTTAAGCAAAGCAGAAAAAACAGAGCTCAAAGACCTCTGGGACAACATATCATATGACAAAACACTGTCACAGAAATTATACATTTTGGGCATAAAAATGCTCTCCCGTAGAGACCGTTTAACTGGTACTGCCTTGTATGGAAAATCTGAAAACACAGTATGGCTAAGCCTTGGTCCTGCTAAATCAAAGAAATAGTTCTCAAATCATATGAAGACATAGAAGCAATAGCCAAAAATGATCCCAAAAGACATTTTGAAAAACAATTTACTAGACACATACTAGCAAACAGGAGTACCACTTTGGAAACCATGCGTCTATACCACATAGCCCAAAACGTCACATACAAAAATATTAAACCAGATGAGAAGAAAGGTAGATACAAAATCAAAAATTGTGAAGGCAGCCTATTGAAACTTACACAACGAAGCTTAATTAATCAACGGGATTGTCATTAAAAACTCCTCAACATAAAGAACTGTATTACATGTCTCTACTACAACTTTTTAAGGAGAAAAGAAGATTTATTAGATACCTATGTCTCCTATGAAGATGCTTTCAAAGCAAATGCAAGCACTATTACAGACATACACTTTTTGCAACACAAAACAATGTTAAACAATGAACAGCAACAAGAAGAAGAATTCCAAGCACAGGTAAATATAGACACTCCTGACAGCAGTCAACCTTCTCTAACAGGAAGCCAAGAACCACTTGGACAACCACTCATAGCAAATGAGGCTGAATTAGCCATGACTGAAGTAGAAAAGAACATGTACCAGTATGAAGAGTCTACAGAAGGCTTTGCTATATTCAAATCAAACAACGTAGCATTTTCCAAGAAATCATAAAACAAATTGAACATGGTATGCAGCACAAAACTAAAATGTGTACCTGCCAAGACTACAAACATATACTTCTATAAGTGAGTGGTCAAGCTGGTTCAGGGAAAACATTCAACATGCAAACAGATAAAAGAATACTGCTAAAATGCAACATGAAATAAACAGTTAGAATATGCCAAAAGGTATCTAACTACAACAATGGTACCATCACTTCCAAACCAAAAACCATACACCTATTCAATTCCTCCTACTGAAATGAACCACCGAAAAATATTGTACCATATTGTAGAAAGTTTTTTTTAATCCTGATGGATTTTTTATCCCACAGACCCAATCATTTTATGAACAAACACACTAACTGGGCAAATTGCACAGGACACTGGTTTGAATCATAGTGCTTCTATAGCACTAACTATGAGGGTCGACAAAGTAAAGAAATGGCCGCTACGCAACGCAATAACTCATTACAAACTACTTTAATTAACATGTGATCTTTTATTTTATCACAGAGAATGAAACAATAATGTCTGCTCCAATTTCCCATACCATGAAAAAACTACATACAATGTCAACAAAGCAAACAGTAAGTATACAATGATTGGAGTCACAACCACCGCAACATAACACACCCCTGTAAGCGAACACCTGACCACTAACTACAACCCAAAATGCCTATAATCTTAGATATCAACATTCTAAAAACAGTCCCACAAACCAACTACCACACACCATGTCCACCGTCCTATAAATACTATTAAACTACTGGCAACCAATACACAAACATTTGAAAACATATCCTCTATGCAGCCCACATACCACAGTCAAAATATTTGCTTGCAGGTGTGTGTTATGCTGTGGTGGTTGTGGCAAGGCCTAGAGTCTTGGGTGCAAATACCTTCCAACTGACCACAACCCAAAAACATAACACAACCACCTCAAACCCTATCCACTTCACTTGCCATACTGATACATTACTTGCAGCCAATGCACACACTCTTCAATGCATGCCCTTCCCACCCAATACTCAACTAACTACCCCAAATCAATACATCAGAGCATAATAAAATACCCAGAAGTGCAGTCAATGCTTTGCCAGTATGAAACCTTTTTAATTTATCAGAACTGGGAGCTCGAGCTTTGGAGCCTATGTACCCCCCCAATTAATTGAAGTAAAAGCTGGAGAGTGAGAGAGAAAGAGAGAGACATTGTGTGTGTGTGTGTGTGTGTGTGTGTGTGTGTGTGTGTGTGTGTGGGTGTGTGTGTGTGTAAGAGAGAGTGAGAGATAATGTCTGTGTGTGAGAGAGCGAGAGAGAGAGTGTGTGTGTATGTGTGTTTGTGAGTGAGAGAGTGAGAAATTGACACTGCCCTGTTTGGCCAATAAGTGAAAACAATAAAGATTCAAACCAAAATCTAGGGGGAGGGTGATGTCTGCCCAGAGAAACAATGCATAGGAAAGAGCAGAAAAAGAAACAGCCAGTGGGAGCATGAACAAGACCTAGAACTGAGAAACGTACCCACAGGACACAGGTTCAAATGTCAGCAAGATCCTCTCTGCACCCCTTGCCGCTTATCACACTGCTCACCCAGCCCCCAGATATGTCAGTGAACAAAAGAGAAGGAGCCAGGCATGTGATGTCATCAATGATATTTGTGATGTCATCTTTGATGTCATGGGTGTTAGTGCTTGCAGTGCACAGTGGTAGCGTGAGTTATGGTTGCTTAGCTTACCATAAATGGCGATTTTTCTGGGGGTTTTCGGTTTTACCTGTAACCATAATGTACCTGTAACAATGTTTTTCCATTGTATTTCATAGGTTTTTGTTAGTGCAACTCAACCATAACGTCCCTTTAACAATGTTTTTTGTTAGTAAATTTCATAGATTTTTATTAGGGCATTATAAACCTAACGTTGCTTTAGCATAGTGTATTTAACAAGGATTCTATGTTTGTAGTACCACACCTTCAACATAACATCCCTTTAGCAATATTTTTAGTGGCTGATTATGATATAAAGCTCCTTTCAAAGTGTCACAATGTAAGTGCCATTGCATGGAGGCAGTGCAACACGCATTGTATACCCGCCACACAATTGTATGCTAAATGGAAGGAACTGTGGTACTGTGGAAAACACTGCAGTGGAAATAGGTAGAAATGTGCGGCTGTTGAAACGGATGGTTCTGCGTGTTGCAGTGCGTTTTCAAGAGTACAAGTGTGCAACAACAAGCACAAACAATATTCCTATACTTCTGAAAAGGGCAGCAAGGCAATGTGTGTAGAGCGTGCACAAATTGCAAATGCAGTAATATCAACAGGAACGCTATTTGTGGGGAAAGGTCTTCGTGCTGTGAAACCATAGATTACCATTTGTACAGTACGACAATGGCACAAGTTGTAAAATGACAAAAATACACTTCTTCATAATGTGCCACGCTTTCTCCATTTCCGGACCAAATTAAAAAGAATGCGCCTACATGGGTATCTGCATAATGGGATACACGATTATGTAGGAGATCGGAAACAGAAGCATTACCTGGCCTACTGCCTCCCTCAGCACAA